>NW_025422019.1:17697500-22697500 GCF_011764305.1 Mustela putorius furo | reverse complement strand
TCCATGTTGCATCACCACTTCCTCATATCAGGAAGATCATATGATAGTTGTCTTTCTCCGCTTGACTTATTTTGCTAAGCATGATACGCTCTAGTTCCATCCACGTTGTTGCAAATGGCAAGATTTCATTTCTTTTGATGGCTGCATAGTATTCCATTGTGTATATATACCACATCTTCTTGATCCATTCATCTGTTGATGGATATCTAGGTTCTTTCCATAGTTTGGCTATTGTGGACATTGCTGCTATAAACATTCGGGTGCATGTGCCCCTTTGGATCACTACATTTGTATCTTTAGGGTAAATACCCAATAGTGCAATTGCTGGGTCATAGGGCAGTTCTATTTTCAACATTTTGAGGAACCTCCATGCTGTTTTCCAGAGTGGCTGCACCAGCTTGCATTCCCACCAACAGTGTAGGAGGGTTCCCCTTTCTCCGCATCCTCGCCAGCATCTGTCATTTCCTGACTTGTTGATTTTAGCCATTCTGACTGGTGTGAAGTGATATCTCATTGTGGTTTTGATTTGTATTTCCCTGATGCCGAGTGATGTGGAGCACTTTTTCATGTGTCTATTGGCCATCTGGATGTCTTCTTTGCAGAAATGTCTGTTCATGTCCTCTGCCCATTTCTTGATTGGATTATTTGTTCTTTGGGTGTTGAGTTTGCTAAATTCTTTATAGATTCTGGACACTAGTCCTTTATCTGATATGTCGTTTGCAAATATCTTCTCCCATTCTGTCAGTTGTCTTTTGATTTTGTTAACTGTTTCCTTTGCTGTGCAAAAGCTTTTGATCTTGATGAAATCCCAATAGTTCATTTTTTCCCTTGCTTCCCTTGCCTTTTGCGTTGTTCCTAGGAAGATGTTGCTGCGGCAGAGGTCGAAGAGGTTGCTGCCCGTGTTCTCCTCAAGGATTTTGATGGATTCCTTTCGTACATTGAGGTCCTTCATCCATTTTGAGTCTATTTTTGTGTGTGGTGTAAGGAAAATGTCCAATTTCATTTTTCTGCATGTGGCTGTCCAATTTTCCCAGCACCATTTATTGAAGAGGCTGTCTTTTTTCCATTGGACATTCTTTCCTGCTTTGTCGAAGATTAGTTGACCATAGATTTGAGGGTCTATTTCTGGGCTCTCTATTCTGTTCCATTGATCTATGTGTCTGTTTTTGTGCTAGTACCATGCTGTCTTGATGATGACAGCTTTGTAATAGAGCTTGAAGTCCGGAATTGTGATGCCACCAACGTTGGCTTTCTTTTTCAATATCCCTTTGGCTATTCGAGGTCTTTTCTGGTTCCATATAAATTTTAGCATTATTTGTTCCATTTCTTTGAAAAAGATGGATGGTACTTTGATAGGAATTGCATTAAATGTGTAGATTGCTTTAGGTAGCATAGACATTTTCACAATATTTATTCTTCCAATCCAGGAGCATGGAACATTTTTCCATTTCTTTGTGTCTTCCTCAATTTCTTTCATGAGTACTTTATAGTTTTCTGAGTATAGATTCTGTGTCTCTTTGGTTAGGTTTATTCCTAGGTATCTTATGGTTTTGGATGCAGTTGTAAATGGGATTGACTCCTTAATATCTCTTTCTTCTGTCTTGCTGTTGGTGTAGAGAAATGCAACTGATTTCTGTGCATTGATTTTATATCCTGACACTTTACTGAATTCCTGTATAAGTTCTAGCAGTTTGGGAGTGGAGTCTTTTGGGTTTTCCACATATAGTATCATATCATCTGTGAAGAGTGATAATTTGACTTCTTCTTTGCCGATTTGGATGCCTTTAATTTCCTTTTGTTGTCTGATTGCTGAGGCTAGGACCTCTAGTACGATGTTGAATAGCAGTGGTGATAATGGACATCCCTGCCGTGTTCCTGACCTTAGCTTTCAGTTTTTCTCCATTGAGAATGATATTTGCAGTGGGTTTTTCATAGATGGCTTTGATGATATTGAGGTATGTGCCCTCTATCCCTACACTTTGAAGAGTTTTGATCAGGAAGGGATGCTGTACTTTGTCAAATGCTTTTTCAGCATCTATTGAGAGTATCATATGATTCTTGTTCTTTCTTTTATTGATGTGTTGTATCACATTGACTGATTTGCGGATGTTGAACCAACCTTGCAGCCCTGGAATAAATCCCACTTGGTCGTGGTGAATAATCTTTTTAATGTACTGTTGAATCCTATTGGCTAGTATTTTGTTGAGTATTTTCGCATCTGTGTTCATCAAGGATATCGGTCTATAGCTCTCTTTTTTGGTGGGATCCTTGTCTGGTTTTGGGATCAAGGTGATGCTGGCCTCATAAAATGAGTTTGGAAGTTTTCCTTCCATTTCTATTTTTTGGAACAGTTTCAGGAGAATAGGAATTAGTTCTTCTTTAAATGTTTGGTAGAATTCCCCCGGGAAGCCGTCTGGCCCTGGGCTTTTGTTTGTTTGGAGATTTTTAATGACTGTTTCAATCTCCTTACTGGTTATGGGTCTGTTCAGGCTTTCTATTTCTTCCTGGTTCAGTTGTGGTAGTTTATATGTTTCTAGGAATGCATCCATTTCTTCCAGATTGTCAAATTTATTGCCGTAGAGTTGCTCATAGTATGTTCTTATAATAGTTTGTATTTCTTTGGTGTTAGTTGTGATCTCTCCTCTTTCATTCATGATTTACTGTTTCTTTTAATTAATTATTTTATTTATTTATTTATCCAGTTAGTAAATAAAATCTGCAAATGCCTTCACTAGTCAAGGTGCTATTGTAGATGATGGGAATGCTACAGTAAACAGGATAAAGTTTTATATTTAGTTTGTATCTAAATAGTGAGAGGCAGATAATAAACAAACACATATATGAACAAGATAATGATAACTGCTGTAGTAGAAATAAAGTAGGATGCTGTGGTAAAAAGTAAAAGGTGTTATCAACAGGAGGCAAATTAGACTAAGTGGTGAGGGAATTTAAAGTACCCATTCTTCCCAGTTGTAATTGTTACACTATCTAAGAGAACAAGATAGATGCTCTTTATAAGATCAAATTCACTTTTATCTTCTTGTCTTGTCCAAGATTCATTTTTCATTGTAGTATGAATTGTAATTTTCAGCAGAAAGGGAAAAATGTAAATATGATAACTTGCTATTCAATTTATTATTGGATGCATTCTGTTAATGCAGTACTTGTTTCTAAACTATATAAATTATTTCTACTGGGATACATATATCCAAATAGAAAACATGTTAAAACAATCTTTCATATTGTTCCATATCTTTAAAATATTTAAAAAAATCACTCAAAGCATTTTCCCTCAGTTTGAAAGTTATTAATGCCTGCAGCTATAACAGAAAGCCTGTACTTTCAATAGCTCCCATAATTAAACTGGAGATTTGAGGCCACCAAGTTTGTAATAATTTGTTACAAAAGCCACAGGAACTAATAGAAAACCCGTGCTCTTAAACACTTTTTATATTGACCTTATGTATATTTTTTTTGTGATGGGTTCTATTTGGTTGACATCTGGAGTGGGTGCATGTTTCCACACCTCAGACTCCTCCTTTACCTGAGGGTATTTACAAGAGCCATAAAATTGGAGAACAATAAATAACTTTGGACAGGATACAACATAGGATCTATTTTTTTAAAAGATTTTTGTTTATTTATTTGACACAAAGAGAGAGAGAGAGGGAGAGAGAGCTCGAGCAGAAGGAGCAGCAGGCAAAAGGAGAGGGAGAAGCAGGATTCCCACTGAGCAGAGAACCTGATCTCAGGACCCTGGGATCATGACCTGAGCTGAAAGCTGCCACCTAATAGACTGAGCCATTCATGCATCCCAGGATCTATTTTCTGATATTATGAACAGAAGTGTAGCCAAGAGGAAGGGGTAGGAGTCTTTCTGTGCAAAACATATTCTCCAAATGACATGTTTGAAGATAGTATGTTATCATACTGTGAAAGGGTAGTGCCTTACTGCTTGTCCAGCATGTGAAGGATCAAACCCAATTCTTCAGCTCAGTTCCATCCCCAGCATCTCCATTCTCCCTCCATTGATTTTAGAATCCAACAGTTCCTCCAGTTGGTTGGTTTGAAATGTATGATAGTATGCCCGGGATATGATTTAGTATTCATCATTGTAATATTTTGAACTCTCACTATCACCACCACTACCACCACCCACCCACACCCTCCGATCCCCCCCAGATATGATTACCAACTTAGAATCCACTTCAGAACTCTAGTTCCAGGCCTCTACTCTAACTTATCCTAGGGTGGCTACTTTAAACAGATTACAGGATTTGATCCATTCCCAAAGGACACCAATCTTCGTGTGATATTATCATTTTCTAGAGATTATGGTTTGTTTTTGGATATCAGTGAGCTCCCCATTGTATAATTCTCTAGGAATGTCTAGTATATCATAAAGATCCAGTTTGTTGTGCGTGTATTTATTTTTAGTTTTATTCCAATGTAGTTAACATACACTGTTGTATTAGTCTGAGGCATACAATATAGTAATTTAGCAGTTCCATATATTACTCAGTGTTTATTAAGATAAGTGAACTCTTAATCCCCTTCCCCTACTTCATGCATACTCCCACCTGCCTCTTCTTTGGACACCCTCTGCTTGGTCTCTATAGTTAAGAGTCTATTTTCTTGTGTGTGTGTTTTTTTTCCCTCTTTTTTTTTTTTTTTTGTTCATTTGTTTTGTTTTTTAAATTCCTCATATGAGTGAAATCATATGATCTTTGTCTGTCTGACTGGCTTATTTCACTTAACATTATACCCTCTAGGTCCATCCATGTCATTACTGATAGTAAGATTTTATTCTTTTTCGTATATGAGCAATATTCCATTGTGTGTGTGTGTGTGTGTGTGTGTATGCATGTGTGTGTGTATCTACCGCATGTTCTTTATACATTGATCCATCAATGGCCACTTAGACTGGTTTCATAATTTGGCTATTGTAAATAATGCTGCAATAAACATAGGGGTGCATATATCCCTTCAAATTATTATTATTATTATTTTTATTCTTTGGGTAAATACCCAGTAGTATGATTACTGGGTCATATGGTAGTCCTACTTTTAATTTTTTGAGAAACTTCCATACTGTCTTCCACAGTTGGCCACATCAGTTTACATTCCCATCAACAGGACCTAAGAGTTCCTTATTCTCTATATCCTTGTCAACACTTCTTTCTTGAGCTTTTGATTTTAGCCATTCTGATAGGTGTGAGGTGATATCTCATTGTGGTTTTGATTTGTATTTCCCTGATGACGAGTAATATTGAGCATCTTTTCATGTGTCTGTTGGCCATCTGGATGTCTTCTTTGCAGAAATGCCTGTTCATGTCTTCTGTGCATTTTTAATGGGATTATTTGTTTTGGGTGTTGAGGTTAAGTTCTGTATATATTTTGGATACTAACTCCTTACCAGATGTCATTTGCAAATATCTTCTTCTATTCAGTAGGTTGCCTTTCAGTTTTGTATTTTTTTCTTCACTGTGCAGAAGTTTTATTTATTTATTTATTTATTTTTTATTTTGATGTAGTCCCAATAGTTTTTATTTGCTTTTTTTCCTTTGCCTCAGGAGTCCTATCTAGAAAGATGTTACAGACGATGTCAGAGATATTACTGTCTGTGCTCTATTCCAGGATTTTTTAATTTTAGGTCTCACATTTTAGGTATTTCATCCATTTTGAGTTTATTTTTGTATATGGTATAAGAAAGTGGTCCAGTCTGTTGCATTTAGCTGCCCACCTTTCCCAGCACCATTTGTTAAAGAGACTTTTTCCCTGAATATTATTCCTTCTTCTGTCAACAATTAATTGACTATATAATTAATATATGCTGATATCAAAGTTTGTTATACACATTAACTAAGAAATATAATGTGTTTTTGTTCTCCATAAATAATTTTAAATTATCAATTTCTAAAGAGATAGCTAGAATTGACGGTGATAAAATTTCCAATTCTGAAAAAAAAGTAAATGTTGGGAAGCACTGCTGCTTCAACCCTAAAAATAAAATGTTTGATTAATTATATTATTTCTAGTCCTTCTAGTGTATTGTATGTGTCTATTTTTATGCAAGTGCCATACTGTTCTGTTTACTACAGTTTTGTAATATAACTTGAAGATTGGAATTGTGATACCTCCTGTTTTGTTTTTCTTTTTCAAGGATGCTTCGTCTACTTAGAGTCTTTTGTGGTTCCATACAAATTTTAGGATTATTTGTTCTAACATGATGTTAGTATTTTGATAGGGATTGCATTAAATCTTAGATTGTTTTGGGTAGTATAGACATTTTAACAATATTTGTTATTTCAGTCCATGAGCATGGACTATCTTCCCATTCACTTGTGTCATCTTGAATTTCTTTCGTCAGTGTTTATAGTTTTCAGAGTACAGGTCTTTTGCATCTTTAGTTAAATTTATTCCTAGGTATTATACCATTTTTGGTGCGATTGTAAATGGAATTGTTTTCATGATTTCTCTTTTTGCTGCTTCATTATTAATGTACAGAAATGCAGTGGGTTTCTGTATGTTCATCTTGTATACTGCCACCTTACTGAATTCATTTATCAATTCTGGTTGAGTTTTGGTGGTCTGCAGGATTTTCTACATATAATATCATGTCATCTGCAAATAATGAAAGTTTCACTTCTTCCTTGCTGATTTGGATGCTTTTTCCTTCCTTCCTTCCTTCTTTCTTTCTTTCTTCTTTTTAAAAAGATTTTGTCTTTCTATTTATTTGAGAGAAAGTGAGAGTGAGAGCATAAGCCGGGAGTGGGAGACAGAGGGAGAAGGAGAGGCAGGCTCTTTGCTGAGCAGGGAGCCTGATGGGTTTGATGCCAGGACCCTGCTTAATCGACCGAACCACCACATGCCTGTGAGGGCCTTTTAATTTCTTTTTGTTGTGTGATTGCTGTGGCTAGAACTTCCAGTACTATGTTGAACAAAGTAGTGAGAGTGTACATCGTTGTCTTGTTCCTGACCTTAGGGGAAAAGCTTACCCTTTGTTCTGGGATGCCAATGAATGTCAGCATTATTTTTTAAAGGTTTTACTTATTTTATTTGACAGATAGAGATCACAAGTAGGCAGAGAGGCAAGCAGAGAGAGAGAGAGGGGAGGAAGCAGGCTCCCTGCTGAGCAGAGAGCCCGATGTGGGGCTCGATCCCAGGACCTTGGGATCATGACCTGAGCCGAAGGCAGAGGCTTTAACCCACTGAGCCACCCAGGTGCCTCGAATGTCAGCATTATTAATTATCTGTAATTTCTAGTCATAAAGAGCCAGTTTTACAGTGATAAAACAAACATGTTACAATATCACTAATGAATTATGTTAGAAGGTTCCCATGAACTTTAAATAGTGCGTATGCCTTGCAAAACATCTTAAAATTAAGAACAAAGTTTTATTCTCTGCTATTAGATTACAGGTGCATATCAATCTCATTTTTCTGACATTACCTCTTAAAGGAAAAGTTCTGAGACTTTGAGACATATAGACGTTGACCAACCATTAAAGAAATAATGAATACATTTATCAGTCATGAGACATTTCCTAATTAAAACTTTAAAAAGAGGTTTGTGAGCATTGGCAATTCTTGAGAATCTAATGGATATTGCCCTACTGAGTAGTAAGGTTATAGTGTGTTTGTACGTACTGACTCTCACTATCAATAAGATGTTTTTTCCAGAATTCTCTGGAGATTTGAATCAAATATGAGTTCACTTTCATTCTTAATTTGCAAATATATATTTCTCATATTGTTTTGTTTCTCATGAAGTATATGAGATATTTGGGGGGGAAAAAAAAACAACCTCACAGCCAACATATATGTCTTTTTGTTTGAAAAGTTGACATGAATAGAAGAAGCTTGAAATCTGAATTCTAAAATACAGTGTCATTAAAAAAATGGGGCGCCTGGGTGGCTCAGAGGGTGAAGCCTCTGCCTTTGGCTCAGGCCATGATCTCAGGGTCTGGGATGGAGCCCTGCATTGGGCTCTCTGCTCAGCAGGGAGCCAGCTTCCCCCTCTTTCTCTGCCTCTCTGCCTACTTGTGGTCTCTGTCTGTCAAATAAATAAATAAAATCTTTAAAAAAATGGAATTGGTGATGTTGTTAATGAATTAGGGGAAACATAGAAAAAATATCTTTCCCCTTATTTGTTTCCTCACCAGGCATACAATATACTACAAATACGTGGATATACACATTAGCTGAGAATAGCTCTAGAAGCTTCTGCAAAAAGTCTATTATCTTGTAAATGCCAAATTGCTGGTAAGGTCAAAAGAGAGTATTGAAAATACTTGGTAATCTCTAAAGTACCATTAGAGTATTATTAAAGATATAACCATTATATTAATAGATATTCTGATCAGTATAATTCTTTGCATATTTTAAATAAATTGCCAGTTCTCAGTATAATTTAAAATGAAAGAAATGCATTCTACCCAGTTGCTTAATTATTCTTATATATTATGTGATTTTTATTTGTGACTTAAGTAATCACTTGGGAATCCTTTATTAACCCAGGACTGCTATTGTAAACATTGGCTATAATTGTACTATTAGTTAAGTTAATACAAACTTCTGATTAAAAAACAGTCTTGGCTGACATGACTGTGGGGGTCCTAGAGTAGGAAATGCTAGCTCAAATTGCAGGGCCTGATAATATCCACAGCACAAGATGAGCAAACTTCCCTTGAAACGAGCCATTTTGAGAGGACTTTAGGTGAGTGGTAAGTCATCATATGTGTAACAAATACAACAAAAATGTGACTCTGACCTATTTAAAGCATAACTTTATTTTTTGTCTCCCATTTGGTTTTGAAAATTTATTTTGTAAACTCTCTTACTAACAAAAGTTTTGACAGCAAAACTTGATCAAATCCCAGTCCTTTCTGCTCATAACTAGGCAACTGAGCGGCTTCTCAGTCACTTTAAATCATAAACACAGCATCAATGTGATAATTAGAATGTCTAATCCATCCAATATATATATACATGAATATCACAATTCTTTTTTTTTTTAAGATTTTATTTATTTATTTGACAGACAGAGATCACAAGTAGATGGAGAGGCAGGCAGAGAGAGAGGGGGAAGCAGGCTCCCCGCCGAGCAGAGAGCCTGATGCGGGACTCGATCCCAGGACCCTGAGATCATGACCTGAGCCGAAGGCAGCGGCTTAACCCACTGAGCCACCCAGGCGCCCGAATATCACAATTCTAATTCAATATATCATCAAATCTTCCCTGCTTATCATTTGTGTTGTCTTCTGGCTAGAAGCCTGAAAAAGAAAAGGAGGACATACTTGGTTCCTCGTCTTTCTCTGCCCTGCATTTATTTTCCGTGCCATCCCTCCCAGATTGCTAGTCAGTTACCGGTGCTCACTCACTTCTCAGCATTGGCGGGAACCGATGAGAGGGGTTTGAGTGGTTAGGAGTGAAAAGGAGATAGCAAAGGTCTTGTTTAAACTAGTACCGTTGTAAAACTGGCCTCTTTCTGAACATGATGGATCTTTAAAATTTACTCTCAAGGGATTTGGGTATGTGTGTGTCTCTATGTCTGCGTGTGTGCATGTGTAAGCTTTTTGAGGGTTTTCTGTTGGACCTCACTAATTTCATTTCCCTTGGCCAGAGTGAATGAAAATCTATGCTTGTGACTTCACATCCTTGAATATCCAGTTCATGCCCATCCTGTTATTGTTCGAGTCCTTGTACCCAGCTGGGCAACTCTGTGCTTGACTGAAGACATTCCTATGCCAGAATTCTGTCCTGTGTGGTTTACACACTTTTGAAAGCAAACGTTCTGCCCTAATAAATTCTGGGAGTACCACTCTAGTGCAAATCAGCCACTATCACACTGCCATGAGAGTTCATCTTAGCTTTTTCAGATGTGAGACATTTTTAGGCATTAGTTATATGCATTTGGGAAAACAAACTGTTGAGAGCTCAGTTCAAAGATCTCTCAGAAGTCCCGTGGAAGCTCCATCACTAGAGTTGAGGTGAAGAGCATTTCTCCAATGTCTCTTTCCTATTACCTTGGAAGATTGAAGGGCAGGAACTAGATGCTTAGAGAACTGCAATGTCTCCAAAGCTCTCTTTTCTTTACATTCTCTTCCCTTTACCCTATGATCCTATTGAGGCATCCAAGGGTTGTAGAAACAATTCTGATCTAGTTCATTGTAAAATATGAGAACTTTTTATTCTCACACTCATTTTGATTTTTTTTTTCATCATTTTGGCTCATAATCTGAGCTTTAATTTTAACATCCCATTACAAATGTCACAGTGAATTACTGTTGCTCCTAATTCTGCAACCAAATTGCCGATGTTGTAATAGTCATTAGGCAGTGGTCCAAATGACACCTGGAAAGAAAAACAGCTGTAAGACTATTTTGAAAATTCATTTAAACATAGAGGTGGCAACAAATAGTATTTTCACTCACCTTTATGCTCCTAGTTCCTTTTTTATTATCTAATTTTAATATCGCCTAGATTCTTAATTTTTATTTTAAACACTTTAAATAGAATTTTGCAAGGATTAGAATAGAGTCTTTTCAAATTAAAAAAAAAGTTTAAAAATAATAATAAAACCATGCACTAAAGCTCTCAAGAGGTTCAATGACAGTGCCATCCCTAGTCATGAGGTGAAAGTGTACCTCTTCATCTTCTCATCCTTTCCTCTGATTATAATAACTCAGATGTCACTTTTACCTCTCATTTATATTTGTAAGTGGAAGGAATAATAGATGTGGCATATTTCCTAAAATGTTATATTTCTGGTCAGTGAGTTACATCATCTGAGTTAATTTTCTGTCCATATTCTCCAGAAACACAAAATACATGCAAATTAAAATTATTTCCAGTCCCAGGCTTGCATTGGCTCTCAAGAAAAATGAAAAAAAAATTACTTATTCACTATGCATCACAAGTCATAGAACTATTGCTATTAATTAATTCCCATTGCCTATACTGTTTTACCTTATGCCCCAAGAAAAATATGTTACCTTTGGGTCATGAATTATGAATTGAACAAGTTGGGTTATGGGGAGTGGGCTCTAGCAGAAGGAAACTGCTCACCTTGCCATGAGTATATACATTTTACACGCTCTCTATCACAGATTGATTTGATATTAAGCTTTGCTAAGTATATTTAACTATACTTAGAATAAAAAAATACTGGATTAAATGTCAATCATCTTAGTTATTTGGTATCATATAAACAAAAATCATTAAATAATAGATTTCTTTATTTCTTTCTTTCTGACCATCCTGGCTGTTTTAACTAGTATTCTTTTGTTCTATCTAAAAATGGCTACAAATTTTATTCTGAATACCTGTAGTTGATAATCTCTAGCTATTTGTATAATTTTATTTTTAAAAATCAGACTTATTTTAGCACAATTTACATATAGTGAATTCACTTTTTTTAAAAAGAAATAGTTCAATGTATCCAGATGAACAATCAATACCACAATCAAATTAGAATATTTCCATCTCCCCGGAAAGTTCCTTCATGTTCCTAACAGCTGCTAGTCTAATTTCTACTCTGGTCTGATTTTTCTTTCCATAGTTTTGCCTTTTCTGAAATGTCAGGAAAGTTTAACCGCATAGTGAATAGCTTTTGTGTTTGGATTACTTCACTTAGATAATGCTTTTAAGATTCTGCCACGTTGTTGAATGTATTTATTCATTCTTTTTTATGTTGGGTTATGTTATACTATATGGATGTTCCACAAGATTTTTATTCTTTTACCAGTTGATATTCCTTTGGGTTGTTTCAAGTTTAGTCAGTTATGACAGAAGCTGTTATAAACACTTGTGTACAACACCTTGTGTAGACATGTGTTTTCACTTCTAAAAGTAGATTGCCTGGTAATCTCATTGGTTGGTAATAAGATTGCTTGGTATATCTCATAATCATTTATTAAATATCAAACAGTGAATTAAAAAAAATCTTAGAGATTCATATTAGTAAAATTTATGCCTGGAGACTAAGCATATCTCTTCTGTCAGTTATTAGTGTCTATTCAGTGATTAGATTGGCTTTGGATTTTCTTATTATTATAGTTACCTCTGGTAAACTATACTTTCAGATTCCTCCAGTGATGGGCTGATACCACCTGGTTCTTGATGTGGAGACTTTGTGTATTTGCTCATTTCTCAGCTTTCAATATTCCATTCACAGCTGCCTGACTGAGAGATCTTTCTCTGCACTCTTACCCTTTCTTCAGTAAGATTATTGTGCTATGTTACTAAGTAAGACTCTTCTACTGGGTGGAAGAGGGGCTCTCCATTTTCTTGGTTCAGTATTGGTCTTAGGTCTTACATGACTAGGGTTTTGAGGTGGGTCTTTCTGTGCCTCTTCTTCCTTGGAAGCCAGTGTCTTCCATGTTATATAGGGAGTTTATCTGTTTTTTGTTTCTTGGTTTTCTGTTTTGTTTTGTTGTTGTTCATTTTTATATGAGTCCAAGATTATCAGTTCAGCAGCTTTATTTTGTCTTCCCCTGAGGATGAACAGCTTTGCTTCTCCTGTTCCCTCAGCATCAGTGTTCCTTTGCTTTGGATCAGTGGCAGAAGAGTTTCTTACTCTTCCCCAAGACTAGTGTTGCTCATATTTCATTTTGTTGCTTTGGGATCTCAGCTTTCATTTGAACTCAAGAAAAGTTATGATCTTGTAGATTATGGACTTTCTCTTATTGTTATGTGTTTCTATATTCTTTTCCAGCTTTCTGCATCCTAAATACTACATGTCTATAATTCGTAATGCAAATGGGAATTTGAAAAGTTGAGATTTTTAAAAAACTGCTTTGTCTCCCTTTCCCTTAGCATTAGAAACAATTCTTAAAAATATTGAGTACATTGAATCTCTTGTGATATTTTTAAACATCCACTGTTTACACATTAAAAAAAATTCACTTGATGCAAAAAGATTTGTGTTTTCTACTTTCAATGAGCTCATTTTGCATTTTTTTAACAAACAAACAAATAAATAAATAAATAAATAAATGCAGTGATGGGAGTTTGCATGAAGAAAAATAGCCCAGTGCTTTATGCTATCAGGAAAAAAAATCTGTTATTAATGTGATGGTACAGGATGATCTGATTAAAGCCTATCTGAAAATCTGATCCTTATTTATTGTTAAGATTTCCATTTATTTATCTATATAAAACATTGTTTTTATGTCACAATTAACATATTACATTAATATTAACATGTTACAATTACAATTACATGTTACAAAGGATCTGCCAGATAGTAGGCAAGGTGTTCATCTAAAATTATAAGATTGTTGTTCTCAAAGAATCTGCATTCTAGTTTAATGCATCTGTCAGATTACAAATGGATCAAAGGACAAAATATAAGCAAACAATAAAGCTGGACTTTGCCCTCTATATTAATAAAAATAACTGAAAAATATTAACAAATTAAATTGATAGCAACATTGAGAAATCGAAAAAAGTATACCATGAGTCATCAGAAATAATGAGAATTTTCTAGCTAGAGTACAGATTGGACCATATTGACCAGGAAGCAAGAAACTATAGCCGAAAACATCAAAAGTATAAACTTCAGATATGAGAAGTGAAATGGGAACTCTATGGCCTTAATAAAAGACTAAAAGAGAATTTTTTAAAAAGGGCTTAAGGCAGTCTTTAAAGCAATTTAATAATTAAGTGAATTAAAAGAAGTGGGTTCAGTTCAATCCATCCCCCGGCACTAATTATACCCCTAAAAAGCACACATAAAGAATATATTGGGATGTGTCTATTCATTTAAGTGTGAAAAAAAAAAGATAAAGTTAGAGTTCTACCTCAAAAGCATACAAAAATAAAGCTTAAAGAAAACAAAAAATTTAAAATTTAGGAAATTGTTTTATAGTATAGATATACATTTTTCTTAATGTCGGGGGTATTATAAGCAGAGAAAATAAACTAGGCAAAAGTCTTAACAACATATATAACAGAAAAGAATGATTATATTACAGACTAAAGACAACGTCAGAAAAAAATTAAAGAATGTTTATCAAGGTAATTCACAATAGAATACAAATTGCCAAATTAGGTACATAGATAGATGTTCAACATTATGCCTCTCATGAAAATATAAATTAACAAAATAAAATAGGGCTTTTCCACCTTCATCAGATAAAATTTTTTTAAAAATCGGCAATAGGTAATTTGGTTAGATAAGAAAATAATATATTTTCCACCCTATTGTGGAAAATTTACATTGTTACAAGGTTTTGAAGCATTATTTGTTTATCTCTATGAAAATTAAATTATATATAATATTCAGCCCAACAATTCTATAATTGGTTACATATCCAACTGATGTGTACACATGTTTAAATTTGTAATATTATTTGTGATAACAAAGAAAACTGGAAATAGCATAAATGTCCATCAAAAGATGTATGATGCATTTTTGGTATGAATGATACTAAGTAGCAGTTAAAATGCATAAGGCAGAGCTATATACTTAATGAACAAACTCTAAAACAAAATGAAAAGTAAACAGAGATGAAAATATTTTTTGTAGGCAGGATGATTTTATTTTAGAATATCAGTTTTTAAGAAAGATTAATAAACTGCTTCTAGTGATATTTTTAACGAGGGCCATATGAAGTATTTTACTCACATCTAACTGTTCTTTTAGAATATGCACAATATAAAATGCATTCATTTCTTCCCTTTTTTGGCAAAACAATTTTATTGTTTAAAAAGTTAATGTCATAGGGGCACCTGTGTGAGTCAGTTGGTTAAGTATCCAACTCTTGGTTTTAGCTCAGGTTATGATCTCAGATTTGTAGGATTGAGCCCTGTGTTAGGCTCTATGCTCAGTCCCTCTGTCTCTGTTCTTCCTTCCATCCCAACTCTCTCTCTTTTTCTCTCTCAAAGAAATAAATAAAACTTTAAATGTTACATTTGACATGAAAAGTATCATTTTAAAAACTGTTTTGAATGTGTTTCACTGACAGATCTTTAAATGTCTACTATTTCCAGGGGCAGGGGCATGTGGGTGGCTCAGTGGGTTGGGTGTCTGTCTTCTGCTTGGGTGGTGATCTCGGGATCCTTGGGATAGAGTCCCACATACTCAGCAGGTAGTCTGCTTCTCCTTCTCCCTCCGCTGCTCTCTGTCTTAAGTTAAAAAAAAAAAAAAAAAGAAAAAGGAAGAAAGAAAGAAAAAAGGAAGGAAGGGGATTGATGACTATCTGAAACCTCCTTAAACACCTACCAACCCTTTTCTCTTTATCTATTAACTTTTATTTTTCCTCACTATTCTAATGCAATTGAAAAGAACCAAAGTTCTCATCAAAATACACGTTTTGGCTCTGAGTTTTTCCGATATAAAACAACAAATTAGCTGTCATCTAGTGTAATGTGCAATATTTAGATAACTTGCATGAATATATTATAGTGACATTAGCATATATAATGTGTGGAGACGGTCTGATAATTATATGAAATATGTTAATACACATCTGTTTTCTTCTTTGGTTTCTGCACATCTCCCTCCCAAGGACAGCAGTGTGTTCCTGGCACCAGAATTAGCACTTTTATCTCTGTTGATACAATGGGTTTTCATAAATCTTTACTGTATATCAAAGAAGAATGTACACATTTCAAATCAGAAACAGTTACCTTGTTTTAGCCATTGAGGTATGCATAACTTGTCCCCAAAAGGGGAATTTAAAATAGCAAAATTTAGCTTACTATTATTTTAGGTTAAAAAAATACCCTTTATAGAGATAAAAAAATATATCTAGAGATAAACATGAAACATACATAATTCTGAGACAAACACTTCCAAATATTTGACACAATGATTAGTATGAAACACTTAACATTTCTCATTTTAAAGTATTTTCAATATATGGAATTTCAATAAAATCTGATCCTCTCTGAGACTGCATATTTGAAAAGTATGGTAGCTTATATTTATTACAAACTAGTATTATAGGTATACTCTAGTAGGTATAGATACCTAATTAAGTATTCTTACTCAATGTTTCCAAAAAAATTACAAAGAACTCTTTATGTGATAAGAAGAAAATTTATATTTAGAGAAATTAAAATAGACTAAAAAAATTGAGGAATATCACTTACCTTAAAGGTAGAACTTTGGGAACCCGGGTACCTCAGCTAGTTTAAGAATCTGCCTCCTGCTTGGGTCATGAACACGGGGTCCTGGGATTGGCCTGTGTCTGGCTCCCTGCTGGGTGGAGAGTGTGCCTCTCCCACTGCCTCCCTCCATCCCCTGCCACTTTGTACTTTCTCTCTCTACAGTAAATAAATAAATAAATAAATAAATAAATAAATAAATAAATCTTTTTTAAAGAATAAAAATAAAGGTAGAATTTCAGTCTTATAGAGTCAGAGTAATTTTGTATTCCACAGGACATCAGGTAAATTCTGGAATCATTATTGGTTGTCACAACTAGAGAGAGAGAGAGGCTGGTGTGCTAAACATTGTGCAATGCACAGGAGTTTCTCGTGAAAAAGAACTATGTCCCAAATGTCAGTAGTGCCAGTGTTGAGAGACCATGTCATGGATGATGGCAGGGAGTCACCCTGGTACTGTTGCATAAATGTCAAAAGTAGAAGATGAGAATATAAGGCTTCAGATAGTTAATCACTCCCAGAGCAACAAATAGCATAAGTGTAAGCCTGGTGACGCTGGTCCCTGTCCCTGGTTTCACAGGGCGATGTCATGGGCCTACACAGATGCTTAACACACAGGGAATTGTGTCACAACTGAGAGTCTCATGGCCTGGATATCAGTACCTTTAGAGCAGAGAGCCAACTTTGTGCCAAACAGCAAGTACCTCCTTGTGGAGTAAACAATTACACAATTATCACCACGTGTTTTCCTTGATTTAGTTACCTGTGTGACCAGCTTTAGGAATTGTTCAGTATCAGAAGACAGATAACCCTTAAAGCACCCTCAGCAGAAAAGTTCAGGGACCCAAGGTCCATTGGCGACTGCTTCTCCCAATACTCACAAATAAGGCACTGGAAATAAGCGCAAGTCATACTGAAGACTCATTCATCTTTGTTGTTCTTGAGGTTTTTACACAGAACCACCTCAAGAATCTTCCACATAAGGACTTTTAAATTCAGAGGAAAAACTATACTGTTCATTTGTTTTTCTGCTACATAACTCATAATATCCCTGTGATTTCTTTTTAATATTTGTCATCTCTTGAACATCTGGGTGTGGTCCCACCTCAGGGTGTTTATACATGTGGTTTCTTATGTTTGGAACGCTGATTCAGTAGATGTGCCCATGAATCTCTCCTTTACCCATGAGAGGTCTCTGTTTATAGACTACCTCCTCAATTAGCCCTTCCTGGCATCTAGAACCGTGTATCTGTACATTCTTGTGGCCCAAAGGGATTCCTTTATCCCTTTTCTATGGTTACTTCTTCTTCTTAGTACTTATTCTATATGTCTTTTGCTACTGTGTTGTCTTGACACAAGAATTTAAGCTTCAAGACGTCAGAGGGTTTAGTTTCACTCATTGACAGATCCTTAGGGTCTAGAACAATGCCTGGATGTATGGTAGCTATTCAAAAAACCATTCACTGAATAGGTTTTTTACTTTG
Organism: Mustela putorius furo; assembly: GCF_011764305.1. NCBI lineage: Eukaryota > Metazoa > Chordata > Mammalia > Carnivora > Mustelidae > Mustela > Mustela putorius. Next base: position 22,679,900 of record NW_025422019.1, on the reverse strand, counting down.
ACTGTCATTACTTTTAAAATAGTAACGAAATGATTAAACAGAACTAAGAATGATTGAAGTATGATTCTTTTTTTGTTCTAAAATAAGGAACTAAAAGATTGATCTTTTTTTTATCACTATTATCTGAAGTTATTCAGGTATTTACTAAAATTGGTCATATAATTAACTACCCTGATGATTCTTTAGGAATCTTATAAAATTGTACATATTTTCATGATTCATTTGAACTTTGGCAACATTTTTTGTTTTTTAAGAATTTTTATTTATTTATTTGACAGACAGAGATCTCAAGCAGGCAGAGAGGCAGACAGAGAGAGAGAGGAGGAAGCAGACTCCCTGCTGAGCAGACAGCCAGATGCGGAGCTCGATCCCAGGACCCTGGGATCATGACCTGAGCCGAAGGCAGAGGCTTTAACCCACTGAGCCACCCAGGCGCCCCTTTGGCAACATTTTTAATGGAAAAATTAATTATTATTTTTAATGAATACACATGAGACATCTTCATCTTACCATATTTTCTTGGGCTTTCTACATCAACATCTCATTTTCCTGAACAACTTTATTATTATTATTATTTTTTGCAAAGTTGCAAACCTACCTTGAATGGTTTCTCACTATATGCTTATGTATGTAAATTATTCTGCACAAATTTCCTTTATGGTTTTTTTGTGGAATTGTAAGGATTCACTTAGTTTGCTATACGAAAATTGTCACAAAACAGCATTAATATCAATTTTAGCTATCTTACTTTTTCTACAGATTATGCTACATCTGGCTCTTGGCATCTGCTGTATATCAACACTAATGCATTTCTAAAACCGCTCATTTTTTTCATTTTGTTACATTATAAAAATAATTTAAAGAGTAATTAATGAACTACTTTTATTTCATTTAGCAGAAAATTGCCATATAGTACAGCTTCTATATATTCCTCACACTTTCCCCTGGTAGTAACACCTTATGTAACAATACCAGTTACCAAAACCAGAAAAGTAATTCCCAAGCAATACTATTAACTAAAGAACTTAATCAAATTCTACCAGCTTTTCTATAATGAATTTAAAACTTACATCTCAGTCTTATGTACCCCATAAAAGCACCTCAGTTTTTACTTTTATTTTGATATTTGACTTCCCTTGATATATGCGTTTGTTGATTCTCTACATTGTGAACCATCAAATATATTTTGGTAAGAAAAATAAAGTTACATTTTATTGAGAATAATGATTTTTACTGGGAATTTGATAAAGCATCCTTTCCATCAGTGACCTTACTCTATCTCCACTCCCTTTATACATCTTACTTTTTATTTTTTTTTTCCCTAACAAATCATTGCTGATATTAACTTTCTTTGACTCTTGCTTCGATTTGCAATTTTTCCTTTAACAATTCTGGGGATTGAACTTTAACATAAAGTAGTTGTATTGACTATTAACTAAATGGGGTCTTTGTGAATCAGTTTACTTTTCTGGGGCTTTGTCTCATTATTTATACAATGTAGATATTGAACTATATGATTCTTTAGCTTCCTTTTAACTCTAAAATACTGACTTTATAATTAGGTTCCTGCCTAGTTTTATTATTACAATTTTCCTGACTCACTGCTTTGGTTGTGTAAGACTACCTGTGGGCCAGTGAGGGTTATTAACATGTGTGTTTACTTAGATATTTATAGAAGGATTTTTGGAAGGTGAAATTTTAAGTACTTCCTTTTTCTTTTTTACCTATTAGTCCCACATGTATTTTGTCTATACTGTTTTTCCTTTGGGTATTAATGTGGGTCTGAAACTAGTATATTTTGGTATAAGTTAGGATGATAAGGTAAGTTCCAGGGGATGTCACACTTTTTTTTTTTTTTTAATCTTGGTAATTATAAGTATAATGAAGCCTGAAGGCCCCTGGCTTTACTTGGAATTTAATGATCAGTATCTTTCCCTAAAGCATGATGCCTAAGAAAAACGTTTTCTTGTAAGTTCTATGAAAATTATCAATTGAAGTGGTACAACTGTTTGAATGTTTAAATGACCACATACAAAACTATGAAGCATATTAGAAAACATAACTAATAAAAAAGTCACTTTCTATGAAATTAAATTGCTCAAGCAACTTCTAATGGAGTTGCCTTTTCATCTACTATGAAAGAGATTGAGTAATTTAGTGTTAATGCAATAAGTTCCAAAATGTTTTATTTTTGTACATTATAACTTATTTCATGGGAATAAAAGGAATATTCAAGAATAGCTGTATTATTTTGTGCTCAGAAGTTAAAGCAATTTTTGTTCTGTTCTCTTTTGGTGAGGAGGCAGAATTGGTTGGTAAAAGGGCATTAATGGAAATTACTTTCTCTCCCGCCATTCACAATGAGGATGCATATTTTATATTCTTTCATGAGATGGTTAGTCAGGTGCAGCCACAATAGGAGAAAGAGGAGAGGCTCAGGAAAACAAAGTTGATGATACTCACTGGTCTGAGAGATAGAAAGCACAGCGCAACAGACAAGGTCACATAAGAAACACAACGGAGTGGTGGTCAGGAGTTCAAACACAGGAGTGAGGGAAAGCATTAACTAAGAGTCTTTTGTGGCATTCTGGAAGAAAGGTAAAACAGAGTAGGATGAATACTTTAGATTTGGATAGTTGAATAATTCCATTGGATTTTATATGACAGGGGTTATAGTTGCCTGGAATCTGGCCTGGGTATGACTTTAAAGCAAAGGAATATTGCCTCCTAGGTGGCAGATCAGACAGAGGACGTATGGCCCTGGATTGGTTAGTTCTTTGCTTGTTTGTTTCATTTTCTTTTATTGGAGTATAGTTAATGCACAGTGTTACATTAATTTCAGGTGTACAACATAGTGATTGGGCAACTCTATATATTACCCTATGTCCACCACAAGTAGAGCTATCATCTGTCAACATACAACTCCATTACATTGTCATTGACTGTATTCCCTATTTGTACCTTTCATCTCTGTAACTTATTCATTCCATAACTGGAATCTTATATCTCTCACTGCCCCTCACCCATTTTGCCCATCACCTACCTCCCTCCCCTTTGGCAACCATCAGTTTGTTCTCTCTCTCTATTTATGGGTCTATTTCTGCTTTTGTTTGCTTCCTTCTTTGTTCTTTTGTTTGTGGTTTTTTAAATTTCACATAAAAGTGAAATCATGTGATATCTGGTTTTTCTGACTTATATCACTTAGTAAAATATCCTCTAGGTCCATTTATATTGCAATGGTAAGATCACATTCTTTTCTATGACAAATATCCGTGTGTGTGTGTGTGTGTGTGTGTGTGTGTGTGTGTGCATTTCATCTTTTTTATCCATTCTTCTATTTATAAACACTTGAGTTGCTCCCATATCTTTGCTATTATAAATAATGCTGCAATAAACAAAGGGGTGCATATATATTTTGAATTAGTATTTCTGTCTTCTTTGGATAGATACCAAAGTAGAATTACTGCATCATGTTGTATTTCTATTTTTAATTTTTTGAGAAACCTCCATACTGTTTTTTTTAAAGATTTATTTATTTATTTGTGAGAGGGAGCAAGAGAGTGTGAGCAAGGGGAGAGGCAAGGGGAGATAGAGAGAATCTCAAGCAGATGCCCTTTTGAGAGCAGAGCCTAAGGCGGGGCTCAATCTCTCACTGCCTTGGGATCATAACCTGTGTAGAAATTGAGTCAGACACTCAACCAATAGATCCACCCAGGTGCCCTTCGGTATTGTTTTTTGTAGTGGTGGTACCACCTTGCATTCCCACCAACAGTACCTACCTGAAGGTTCCCTTTTTTTCACACTATCTCTAACACTTGTTATTTCTTGTCTTTCTGATTCCAGACATTTTTACAGGTATGAGGAGATATTTGATTGTGGTTTTGATTTGTATTTCTCTGGTGCTTAGTGAGATTGAGCATCTTTTCATGTGTCTGCTAGCCATTTTATGTCTTCTTGGGAAAAATGCCTATTCAGATCCCCAAACATTTTTTTAATCAAATTATTTGGGGTTTCTTTGGTGTTGAGTTGTAAAAGTTCTTTTCATATTTCGAATACAAACCCCTTTTCAGATATATCATTTGTGAATATCTTCTCTTATTCATTAAATGGCTCTTTTGTTTTGTTGATGGTTTTCTTTTCTGTGTAAAAAATCTTTTTATTTTGGGGTAGTCCCAGTAGTTTCATTTTCTTTTGATTCTTTTGCCTGAGGAAACAAATCTAGAAAAATATTGCTAAGGCTGTCAAAGAAATTACTGACTTTGTTTTCTCTTAGGAGTTTTATGGTTTCCAGTCTCACGTTTAGGTCTTCAAGCCATCTTGAATTTTTTTTTTTTTTTGTAAGATATACGAAAATGGTTCAGTTTAATTAGTTTGCATTTAGCTGTCCTATTTTCCCCGAGAGAGAGAGAGAGAATTGAAAGAATTGGCTTGCATAATAATTGTGGAGGATGGTAAGTTAAAAATCTATAGGGTAGTCTGATGGGTTGTAGACCCAGAAAAGTTGATTTTGTACTTCAAGTCTGAAGATAGTTTAGAATCTCAATTCCCTCTTCCTCAGGGGACTTTAGTCTCTTTTATCTTAAAGTTTTCATCTGACTGGTTGGGACTAACTGACATTATGGAGGACAATCTGGTTTACTCCAAGTGTATGGTTTCAAATGTTAATATCACCTAAAAAAATACTTTCACATCAATATCCAGACTTATGTTTAACTAGATCTCTGTAAACCTTGGCCTAGCCAAATTAACTCAAAGAATTTAACTATCTCACACGGTTAGCTGAACAAAATGCTTCAAGATGTGGTAGTATAAATCAATAAATAATTTTTATAAGAGCAATAGGCTGGAACTCAAAAATGATTATTATTTGTAGTCACATTTGCACACTAATTTGTTTGCTCATCTGCCTACATTTATTAAAGACTACCAACTTATGACTTCTATGACTTTTCTTGGGAGATAGTTCGCTCTATGAACTATATGAATGGCTCACATTTCTGCATGTCTTAGAGTGAGGCAATTACTGCCTTTTAGTATGAAATATTCTTTCAAGGGTGTCTGTATAGAAAAGAGCCTTGGGAGAAGAGATAGTTTACACTTACAGTGGTAAAGGGAAGCCTAGTTTATGGCCCTTTATAAAAAGATTTGGGTTTCCTAACTTCATAATTATTTTTTGTAATACAACTCCTTGATTGTGAATACATGTATAACCTCCTGACCCAGTCATCCCCATGGGACTTTGCAAAGTCCTGTGCTATCATTCTGCTGATGACTGTCCTGCTTGCTATGCCATGAGTCATAAAGTCCTTTATATGTGACCTCAAAGTCTTGTGTCTTCCACTATCATCCATGAAACAGTAATGGGCTAAGTTGTTAGCTTGAAAGTAGGATGAAAACTCAATTCTTAATTCTTGAAACCTTCCATTTCATTATGAATTTAGATTACTTTATTGGTAACTATAATGTTTACTGTGATACTGACTTTATTCTTACCTGTGCTCATCACTGCATCAAAGAAGAAATATGTGAATGTGATAGACAATCTGTATCATCCTGGTCCCAAATTGAAACTGATAATACAATTTTGGTGATAAAAGGAAGCTACTATGTTTTAATATATTCCATTCATCTGAAAATAAAATCCTATCTGCATGTCACACATCTCTTTGGATATAATAGCAAAGTATTTTGTTCTTGTTGAGAATAGCTAGTGTATTTACCCTCTTGGACCTATTAATTGATCTGAGAAAGGACCTGAAATGAAAATGAGGATGAGAACATCAGTCTCAGTTGGCCATGGGGGACAGATAATACAGAAGACTTCAGTCTGGCCAAAGATTCCTATAACCTTAGGAGATAGGAAATTCAGCAGGCAAACTTAACTGCCACACTGTTAATTAAATCAATTTCATTCACTCCTGTCAGACACATATAAGCTGTGGTGCCTCAGGCCACATTGAAATACACAAAGAGGATTTGGATTAATTGAACTACAAGAATATGAGGCAGGAGAATTGTCCAAGTCCTGACTCTGAATTGTCCAAGTGCTGACTTTGCAGCAGGGTAAAGCATCTCAGGCCCCAAGCATGTCCGCATGGCATGCTGCTCATCCAGCTATTGAGGCATATGATCATCCTCTGCACTCCTGGAAACTCTCTTGTAATACTTCATTCTAACTCCAAAGAAAACGATGTTCACGTTAGGGATAGAAAATCCTTAAGGATACATGGGAAAATATAGGCCTGTTTTTATAATGCTAATTGTCATGTATAATTTCCAATTAATTCCTCATTATGTTAATCAGATTCTCTTGTAAAGGATTAAGACTTATGGATTACTCTGGAGATCCAGTCTATGCACCTTAATAAAACTAAAGCCACTACTCACATCCTTTGCCCCCCCCCAAAAAAAAAATGGATCCATTTTTAAAAGTAAATGATTTTATTTTAAATATTTAAAACTTTAATCTTCTGTTTCATAAAATGTATAATGATACAAATCAGACCTGTAATGATGTTTTAGAAGTACGTTTTTCTCTACTTTTTTAAAAAAATGCTTATTTTATCTGGTCCTAGATATTAAATCAATTTAAATAGCTTTTCTAATTACTTATTTATTTTAAATCCACATAATTATTCTCTTTAATTTACATAAATTCTATTATCTCTTATTCATCCTCCTTTCCCAATTGGTAGATATCACTTATAACAAATTGATATCTTCAAGAATTTTTCACTTAAGTGAAAAATTTAGCTTTTGATGATATGTGTGTGTGTGTATTTTAGTATACTACTCATCTATTATGCCTATTTATAAAAGTTATTCTTAAAATACCAGAATAGAACTTACAAAGGAAAAATAATGAAAAGTTTGATAATTTGAGCCAAACAATACGTTAATGTTAAACATTCACAGAGTGCATTAAAAAGTCTGTTTGGTTTTGTTATTGTTGTTGTTGTTGTTGTTTTTGAACACTGAAAAAAAAATTTTAAATAAAAGTCTGTTGAAGGGCATCTTGGTTCTTTCCACAGTTTGGTGACCATGGCCATTGCTGCTATAAACATTGGGGTACAGATGGCCCTTCTTTTCACTACATCTGTATCTTTGGGGTAAATACCCAGGAGTGCAATTGCAGGGTCATAGGGAAGTTCTATTTTTTAATTTCTTGAGGAATCTCCACACTGTTCTCCAAAGAGGTTGCACCAACTTGCATTCCCACCAAAAGTGTAAGAGGGTTCCCCTTTCTCCACATCCCCTCCAACACATGTTGTTTCCTGTCTTGCCAATTTCGGCCATTCTAACTGGTGTAAGGTGATATCTCAATGGGGTTTTAATTTGAATCTCCCTGAGGGCTAGTGATGATGAACATTTTTTCATGTGTCTGATAGCCATTTGTATGTCTTCATTGGAGAAGTATCTGTTCATATCTTCTTCCCATTTTTTTGATATGATTGTCTGTTTTGTGTGTGTTGAGTTTGAGGAGTTCATTATAGATCCTGGATATCAACCTTTTGTCTGTACTGTCATTTGCAAATATCTTCTCCCATTCCGTGGGTTGCCTCTTTGTTTTGTTGACTGTTTCCTTTGCTATGCAGAAGCTTTTGATTTTGATGAAGTCCCAAGAGTTTATTTTCACTTTTGTTTCCTTTGCCTTTGGAGACATATCTTGAAAGAAATTGCTGTGGCTGATATTGAAGAGATTACTGCCTATGTTCTCCTCTAGGATTCTGATGGATTCCTGTCTCACGTTGAGGTCTTTTATCCGTTATGAGTTTATCTTTGTGTACGGTGTAAGAGAAAGGTCGAGTTTCATTCTTCTACATATAGCTGCCCAGTTTTCCCAGCACCATTTATTGAAGAGACTGTCTTTTTTCCACTGTATATTTTTTCCTGTTTTGTCAAATATTATTTGACCATAGAGTTGAGGGTCCATATCTGGGCTCTCTACTCTGTTCCACTGGTCTATGTGTCTGTCTTGGTGATCACAGATTTGTAATAAAGCTTGAAATCAGGTAGCTGTCTTGGTGATCACAGATTTGTAATAAAGCTTGAAATCAGGTAGCGTGATGCCCCCAGTTTTATTTTTGTTTTTCAACATTTCCTTAGCGATTCGGGGTCTCTTCTGATTCCATACAAATTTTTGGATTATTTGCTCCAGCTCTTTGAAGAATACTGGTGGAATTTTGATCAGAATGACATTAAAAGTATAGATTGCTCTGGGAAGTATAGACATTTTAACAATGTTTATTCTTCCAATCCAAGAGCATGAAATGGTCTTCCATCTTTTTGTGTCTTCTTCAATTTCTTTCATGAGTGTTCTGTAGTTCCTCGAGTACAGATCCTTTACCTCTTTGGTTAGGTTTATCCCCAGGTATCATATGGTTCTTGGTGCTATAGTAAATGGAATCGATTCTCTAATTTCCCTTTCTGTATGTTCATTGTTAGTGTATAAGAAAGCCACTGATTTCTGTACATTGACTTTATATCCTGCCACATTGCTGAATTGCTGTATGAGTTCTAGTAGTTTGGGGGTGGAGTCTTTTGGGTTTTCCATATAAAGAATCATGTCATCTGTGAAGAGAGAGAGTTAGACTTCTTCATTGCCAATTTGGATACCTTTTATTTCTCTTTGTTGGCTGATTGCTGTTGCTAGGACTTCTAATACTATGTTGAACAAGAGTAGTGAGAGTGGGCATCCTTGTCATGTTTCTGATCTCAACGGGAAGGTTGCAAGCTTTTTCCCATTGAGGATGGTATTTGCTGTGGGTTTTTCATAGATAGATTTTATGAAGAATGGATAAGGAAGATGTGGTCCATATACACTATGGAGTATTATGCCTCCATCAGAAAGGACGAATACCCAACTTTTGTAGCAACATGGATGGGACTGGAAGAGATTATGCTGAGTGAAATAAGTCAAGCAGAGAGTCAATTATCATATGGTTTCACTTATTTGTGGAGCATAAAAAATAGCATGGAGGACATGGGGAGTTAGAGAGGAGAAGGGAGTTGTGGGAAATTGGAAGGGTAGGTGAACCATGAGAGACTATGGACTCTGAAAAACAATCTGAGGGTTTTGAAGGGGCGGGGGGTGGGAGGTCGGGGTACCAGGTGGTGGGTATTATAGAGGGCATGGATTGCATGGAGCACTGGGTGTGGTGCAAAAATAATGAATACTGTTATGCTGAAAATAAATAAAAATAAATTTTAAAAAAAGTCTGTTTTTAATCTGAAATATATAGATAAATGTCTCAATTCTGACTTAGAATGGAACATGTAAATATATTAATTTAAAAATTATAAGAAGGGTGCCTGGGTGGCTCAGTGGGTTAAGCCTCTGCCTTTGGCTCAGGTCATGATCTCAGGGTTCTGGGATCGAGCCCTGCATTGGGCTCCCCACTCAGTGGGGAGCTTGCTTCCTCCTCTCTCTCTGCATGCCTCTCTACCTACTTGTTATCTCTCCCTTTCTGTCAAATAAATAAATACAATCTTTTAAAAAATTACAAGAAAACATTATCTACTGCAATTTTTTTCTTTCTATTTTCTTTCTTTTGTTTTGAAGGAGTACAAACATGTTAAGAGTCCTTCCCTACTGATAAATGAAAATGAGTATAATATGTTAAACTTAAGGGCAATTTTGCCAGATTAAAAAAAAGACAGTTATAATCTTTGTTTGCTATTAGTTATATACTACTACTAATAATATTGTAGTGAATGTTGATTTTGGAATGTTAAATACTTGAACTGTACTCAAAGATATCAAAGCAATCTACTCTTTTACCAATTTTATCAAATACCTTTCCTATATTTGAAGTCATGTGTTTTCTCAAGCTGGGAATCCATATCTCTGTAATCATCTGTGCTTGTTTGAAATTTGAGTGACATCAGTTTTCATATGTCTTGATCACCTGGCTGAAGGATTTGGTCATAGAGTTTCTAATAGTCTACCACATGCAGGCTCCAACCAAACTTTCTTCAATTAGAAAAAAATCGAATGTGCATAACACCAATGTTCTATGTCTTAGTGCTCCATCAATTATTGGCTCATTAAAGGCAGGTACCATATGTTACAAAGTCAAAATACTTTTCTTATCAATGTATAGTTGTTGAAAAGGATTCTCTAATTGTTCAGTCTTTGTCCCACCAGAAAAGAAATCCCTCCATACCTTGTTAAAGATAGCCTAAAAGATTCCCAATTTGCACATAGACTGTTTTATGAGTTTCTTTATTTTTGAATTGTATTCAAGCTTATTCTTCCCATAGTGGAAAACAAATAAACAAAACACACACACACACACACACACACAGAGCTAGAAAATACTAGGCTGGGGGTGTCTGGGTGGCTCAGTCAGTTACGTGTCTGAGTCTTGATTTTGGCTCAGGTCATAATCTCAGGGTTGTGAGACTGACCTCCACTTGGGGCTCAGTCTTAAGCAGGTGTCTACTTGAGATTCTCTGTCTTCTTTACCCTCTGCCCACCCCCCATGTATGCTCTCATTCTTTCTCTCAAATAAATAAATGTTTAAAAAGAACCACTAAACTAATTGTTTCATTGCTATCTTAATAGACTATATAGGTCGCAAAAGGGAAAATTATAATGGTAATCATATTAGTGGTAATAATACTAATAATATTTATGTAACATTTACCATATGCCAACCATTATTTTACGTATTTTACATATATTCATTCCTTTAATCCTAAAACAATTCTATGAGTTAATCACTATCATCACACCCATTTTAAAGATTAGGAAATTGAAGAAAGAAAGGTTAAGTAATTCAATCAGAGATATGGTGAGTGGCAGAGGCTGGGCCTTGTAATTTCAGAACTAGTGATCCTAGTCACTCCTTTATGCCGTTCAAACATTTCATTTTCCAAAGAAAAATGATATAATTAGGGATAGAATCCTCCCGATTTTGGAATTCAATTGCATTTCACTCTTACTGACTCTACATACACTATTTCTAGGTAAAGTTGGCCACTGGTCAAAATGCAAGGAAATTTTATTATAAAATCATTTTCAGAGAGAAAAATATGAGGAATATTTCTATTAAGTAACACTCATAAATAAAAGAGCCAGGACATATGTAGAATTTGTTTTAATCCTGATAGATTATTAAAAGCTAACATATTTTGAGAATTAACAGTACTGCTAGCAGTATGCTAAGTGCTTTCCATACAGTAGCTAAGTTACCCCTTGCTATTACCCTGTGGTGTAGGTGCTGTGATCAACTTCACTTAACGAGTGGAGAAATTAAAGATCAAAATGACCAAGTTGCTTATCCAAGTGTCGGAAGAAAAATTTCAATCCACATAGTATTGCAAATAAGAAGAGTCAAGTTAGATGTTAAAAGGGAAAGTTATAAAAATAAGAGGGCTGTTGAAGATGGAAGTGTTCATGCTGGAGTAGATTTCAAATGTAATACAATTTTTGAAAACCGACTAACAAGATAAAAATCAGCCACAGACTATTAATAAATATAAAGGAAAAAGAATAAACAGCTATTATTTTTCCATTATGCCAGAGCAGGAAAGTGCTCAGTGAAATTAAGTGTCAATAAAGTAAAGACAAAATTAAACTTTTTTTCTAAGCATAGACACAATTAACCTGTGAAAATGACTCATACCGGATGGTAATGAAGCAGAGAGCTTAGTGAAATTGAGAACATATCTGATTCACTATAATGGGATTTCGGTCAGATCAAATCACACATTGTATTAGCTATCCTGAGTCAGGGTACATGCTGATGAGCAGAAAGGGTCATCAAAGAAATTTTATTTTTCTCCAAGGCCAGGAAGGTCATGATTAAAAAATAGAATAATAGTAAATATTTATTACATGTGCATTTGAGTGAGTGTCAGGGAGATGTGCCCGTAGCATGTCAATCAGCTTTGTCCAGTAAGCTCCCATTCTCTACCTCATCTCTGGGAGGGAAAGAGACAAAGGCTTCCTTGGTTTTGAGAGAAGAAAAGGAGTACACAGTAATTTCTTAAGCAATAGAGAAATGGAAATACCTTTATGATGCTGTGGACAGTTAGGAAGGTTGTGCATCAAATGGCGAAAAGTGGGGGTAGGTCTCAACCCAGGAATAGCACAGTTTTAAATATCTCTGCACTGGGGATCATCTGGCTTGGATTTTTGTTCCAGTTCTACCACTTCTTGTGTGATAATAAATGATAACCCTTCACTTTAAAGTGTTGGCATTTTCCTTTCTGTGGAGGGTTTGAATTAGTTGAACTCATATAAGGTTATATATTTATAACATTCCTTTGAATTACTACTGCCTGTATTTTACAGACGTCTGAATAGTGTCCTTTTAAAAATAAGATTTTATTTAGAATAATAGAATATAGAGTATCTCTGAGTAGAGATAGAATAAATAAATTTAGTAGAATAAAATAATGGAATATAGAGAATGATTTCCGTGTTTCTTTGGGATTCACTGTTCATGCAGTTCCATAATGAAAACCTGTTCAGGGCTTTCAAAGGTGTGCTTCTGCTGGACCTGTTCATCTCTTAGCAAGAGAGCATTCCTATTATTTTGATTACTCACATTACATATTGCAAGTTTCGAAATGCTTACTTTTTGAGCATAGTACTTGTTCATACTGCCTGATTTTTTTTTTCTAAATAGTCTGTATCACTCTATTTATGTTCTGAGAACTTTCTCCCTTTGCTGTGTCATCCCTTATATTTTCCAATCACTGTTTCATTTAAAATATGTCAAGATAGGGCCTGTCATTCATAAAATGGCATTCAAAATAAAACCAAAAAATATGCCATGGAATGACACTTTCCAAAATCACACTATAAAGAATCCATGAATCAGGATTCATCCCTTTTTGAATTAAACATTTTCTTAACTAGAACATAATAGTGGGAACTATTGTAAAATGTGTTGCTCTCTTATCTTTTTTTTTTTTTTTTCCTTTTTACAGATCTGGATAACGTGGAAGGCATTGCTGTGGACTGGATTGGAAATAACCTTTACTGGACAAACGATGGCCAGAGGAAGACCATTAATGTGGCCAGGCTGGAAAAAGCTTCTCAGAGTCGGAAGACTCTTTTAGAAGGAGAAATGTCCCATCCCAGAGGGATTGTGGTGGATCCTGTTAATGGGTATGTGATAGTTGATCAGTTTGATATGAGGAAAATATTGTTTTAATATATTTAGCAGTAACAGGTTTGATTTAAATTCACACATGAAGAACCTGAAATGGAAAAGTTACTCATGTAATGATTTTCTCTTGTAGAAAATATGCTAAATAAATGTGTCAAAATACATTTAACTGAAATAAATGGATTATTTGTGTAAAGGATATATTTACTTGATTTACTCAGACAAGGACCATAATTCTCCATTTTAGACTGTCTGACACCAAGATAAATAATCAATTGAGAGAATCAATCAATTTAATTTTTAAAGGATATTAAAATTTAATGTATTCGGAAAATAGAAAAGTTTTTTTTGTGTGTGGGGGGGTTATTTTTTGGGTACACTTACTGTGGGGCAGGCATTTTGTTAAATGGGCTCAATATCTGCTGTAATCCTTATAATAATCTTTTTAACTAGTTGCTATTCTCATCTTTGCCTTACAAAGAATAAATTGATAACTGATTTACAAAAGACCATTAAATTATTAAGTGACCAAGTAGACATTTAAATCCCATCAGTCTGTCTCCCAAAATTTACTCGGAGTCACTATATTCCACTACTTTTTACTAGTCAAGGTTAGTAATCACATAATTCTAGACATAACCACAGTTTTCTTATAGTGAAATCATTCTGTACAATGTGCTACTTGTTTTAGGATGGAATAGTTTGTGAAATTCTCAGGAATATATTTTCCTTTGATTTTTATTCAGAGATATTACCTGAATACAAACAATACCATATATCTAGAAATACTGAAGAATGTGAACATTCCTGGGACGCCTGGGTGGCTCAGTTGGTTAAGCAGCTGCCTTCGGCTCAGGTCATGATCCCAGCGTCCTGGGATCGAGTCCCGCATCGGGCTCCTTGCTCCGCAGGGAGCCTGCTTCTCCCTCTGACTCTGCCTTCCACTCTGTCTGCCTGTGCTCGCTCTCACTCTCTCTCTCTTACAAATAAATAAATAAAATCTTTAAAAAAAAAAAAAAAAGAATGTGAACATTCCTAACAGAATGTCAGAAGTAAATGAATGAATTACATGTTCTAAGTGTACAATTGTTATATGTGATGTTTATCCCTCCCATCTCTTACATCACACTGTTTCAAAATAGCATAACAAAGCAAATATACTGTATTCCTTACTACACACATAGAAAAATACTTAATTGCAGAGGAAAACTGTGGCTCCCTAATAAACTGAGATCACCAGATTGTAGTTCCTAGAATTGTTTGTGTTGAGAATAGCTCCAAATAAATACAATTAAGGTACTTTTTCCTGGGCCAACATTTAAGCAGTGGATGATACCACTGTATGTGTTTTTATAAGACATAATTATAAAGTAATTCTAGTGATTTTATCTGTGGATTCTATAATTATCTGTCCTATTCCTGAACTTTTAAACCAACTCATCTATTTGACCTTTAAATCAAGGCAATCTTAATTTTAAGAGAAACTATTTATTACACACTGTCTAAATATACTTGAAGCAAGATATCTTAAAACAGAATCTTCCTGCTCAGTATTCTGTTTGAGAAATATTTTGTTATAGAGTTAAAGAGTATTTGTGGTGCTCACACAGATAACGCAAATATGGAGGTCATAGAATCATGTGATTTAGAAAGGAATTTAGAGGCCACTAGTCCCATCTCTCTATTCAAATTCAAGAATCCCCTTCAACAGTTTCCTAATAGGCAGACATCCAACTTGGATTTGAAAACCTATAACATCTACATAGTTTATAGTATTTGGGGGCAATTCCAGTTGACTTTTTTTTTCTTTTTATTAAGGCAATATGTGCATCTCTGTAATGTCTGCTAGCTGACCCTATATTTGCCTCTGGTGTTACAAAGAATGACTTATACCTTTTGCATTAGACATCTTCTATTTTCTATTGTGCACCAACCTGAAAATCACATATGTGTCTATGTATGTATATAATGCATATATATTTGCATATACATACATTTTTCCCCCCTAGCAATATATTATTCCCAGAATTTTGCTCTAGGTATATAGTTAACAAAACAGGCATAGCTTTTAACCTTGTGAAGCATCTTCTGCTATCTGCAAGGTGGGGGATAGGCAGATAGAGCAAGAAAGAAATACCAAATAAACATCTAATGTAATTTTTACAGACCAGAATGCAGGAAGGGAACAAACAGGATGACATAATGGCGACTAACAGGTAAAGCAATTTCAGTAGGTTTGCAGAAGGGCCTCTATAAGGAGGCATATTTTAAATCAAGACTTCACTAACTATAGGAAATGAATCATCAATAGACAGTGAGGAAAAGAGTATTTCAGATCAAGAAAATGGTACATTTGAAGATCTTAAGTTGGGTAAATGCTTGACTATCAGAGGAACTGATATGAGGACAGTGGAGCTGAACTGTTGATAGCAAGGGAAGAAATGATAAAGATGTATTTGGAAAGGAAGCAGGATCTTGTCTGCCTGGAGGAGAGCTTTGTTCTTTGTCTTCAGTGCAAGTGTGGAATAGGGAAGTGAGAATTAAATACATATTTTAAAAAGTCTAATCTGACTGTTCTATGGAGAATGGATTGGAAAATAACAGTAGAATTGTGTGAATTTAATTGTCCAAATAATTGTTTGACCATAATATAATTTTTAAAAAAGAAGACAAAACTTTACCTTGGAAAGTCCACTTACATTAGGCACAATATAACTTCACAGAACATCAAAAATGAGAAACTTGATTTATTTACATTTTTTCCTATGATAATACCTATTTGTAACTGTATACAAGAGGAAAGAATTACAGGGTTTTCCTACTATAATAGCCAGTTAACAAAAATCACTCATTTCAGAGCTAAGCTTTATCCAAAGTTTCATAAACAATGACAGAATCAGTAAAAATTTGTTCATTTATTTCTTTATTAAAATATATTCTTGATTAACTACCATATAGAGCAATAGAAATCAGTAAGACAGTAACTGCCCTCAAGGAGTTTGTAACCTGGTGTGCTTGGTGTACACACACATGCACACACAAATCATCTATAATATAAAGTAGAATGAAATAATGTTCTTCAAAAAATCATTGAGGTTTTCAATTCAGGATTGAGCTTCAGAGAATGAACAGGATTTCTCATGAGTAGATTTGGTCTTAGGAGCTTAGGATGTGCAGTCGTAAGCAGTCATAAGGTTAGTCACTGTACTCCGACAGGACATTTTCAGTATGTGTTTAGAGGCAGGGATGTTAATGGCAGTTTTGAGATGAGATGAGTTCACTAAGGTTAGGGCAGAGGGTATGTG
The DNA here is from genome assembly GCF_011764305.1 of Mustela putorius furo. Lineage (NCBI taxonomy): Eukaryota > Metazoa > Chordata > Mammalia > Carnivora > Mustelidae > Mustela > Mustela putorius. The sequence continues at coordinate 22,663,471 of NW_025422019.1, read as the reverse complement.
AAGGAACATAGTAGGCGGGCGCCTGGGTGGCTCAGTGGGTTAAGCCGCTGCCTTTGGCTCAGGTCATGATCTCAGGGTCCTGGGATCGAGTCCCACATCGGGCTCTCTGCTCAGCAGGGAGCCTGTTTCCTCCTATCTCTCTCTGCCTGCCTCTCTGCCTACTTGTGATCTCTCTCTGTCAAATAAATAAATAAAATCTTTAAAAAAAAAAAAAGGAACATAGTAGGAGGTGAAACTACAAATATGCAGAAATCTTCAATGTTGGGGTTAAAAGATAGGATTTTTTTTCTTCTGACAGCAGAGTAATTGGAAGGTTTTGAGAATAAAAGTCACATTTTTCAATTCATGATTTAGGAAGAAAAGTAATAGAAATATGATAGTTGTATGGGAACAACCTATTAGAAGTTCCATTTGAAACAGGATAAAAGAGTACAGCATGTGTAATAGAAATAGAAAAGTGGGGATTGAGTAAAGAGACACTGAAAGAATGGAATTGTCAGGCCTCAACAGTTGTAGAAATGGGGATAAAGCTGGAGGAAGAATTGGTCATGATGGCACTGTTTCTCAAACTGATAGCTACAGATGAATTCCCACCTTTCCAGTAATTTCGCGCTTCACAATTTATATTGGTAACTTAGAAACCTGCATCTCCAGTCCTGACTTCTCAAAATATTACCTTTAGTAAGTACGTCCAAAGCTAAGAGCGTATTTCCCCTCAAACATGATCTCTGGTATCCCTATCTCAATTAATAGTGTCACACCCTCTAGTTAACAGTAGCTATTATGGTAACACTAAATTGAGTTCTTTTTTTTTAACAGTAAAGTTTATGTTTTTTTTTCCATGGCATAGAAGTGCTTAATTTAAATATGTCTAGGCAACCACATAATATAATATTATTTTATTTTATTTAATATAAAATAATATAATATAATATAATTGATATGATCAATATCAACAAATTTAACCTAAGTGTTATAGGGTACAAATATGAATAAGAAATAATCCCTGCCATTAATAATTTTAATTTTTAATTGTTAATCAAAACCATCAGACATGTAACACCATTAAATATCACATAAGGCATAAATGCAACAAACATTATTTAAAAAACTAAAAAGAAATGTCACTAAGAAACAAAGGAAAGATCTTATTTTCACAAAAAGGGTAGAAATAGACTTCATCAAATAACTATTTGGACAGGACTTGAAAAATAGAGGTGCAATTTTTCTTTCCATATTAGCAGAAGGCTTACTTAATCTAATATTTATTTAATGAATACCTGAGTTCCACATATAAAAATATTTATATTAGTTTCTGCTTACTTTATAGGTTATATTTCCTATTTTCTATGTTTAGGAATCACCACATTTCATACTGATTATAAGGCTTCCACAATATAACATTTCATCATGTAATGAAATTGATAGATGATGATCACATACCTAGCCTTGGTTAGATTAGCACCCTTGTTTAAATTTTTTCTTATATTCTGTTTGAATAAAAATAATCTTAGATAATGGATCAGATCACAAACAATGATTTCTAAATACCAAAAGAATATAAATTATGCTTAGATTCACCAGAATTACCCCTCATGTATGTGTCTGCATGTATATGCAATTTGGGTTGGAGAATCAAAGAAAAAAAAAAAGAGAGAGATGAAACTATAGGGAAGATAATTGCAATTTTAACAAATTATAAATTATCAACAACAATAAAACTGCATTGACTAACCATATTTAAGATTTCATGCAGTATCAATAAAGATAAAAGTTGTATATTTCTCTTTTACATAGTTGATTTATACAGGAGAAGTCAACTAGTTATATCCAATAAACATAGGACTAGAGCAAATGGAACGACTGTCCTTTTTGCTCCTAATTTGTTCCAATAATAAGACCACTTGAAGAACATGCTGGATGCAAGATAAACATATTTCCATGTTTATTTCTAGGATTAGAATGTATTTTTACTTAATAAAGTTCACCAATCTCAATATATTTCCTTAGGTCTAAAAAGACATATCAACATTATTTTAAACTGTTAAGGGGATTTTTAAAAAGCTTAACTGGTATAAAATAGTGAATGATGTGTTACATCCTCAGTTGTTCCAACTCTTCCTGTTTAGATCACAGTAGGATTTTTTAGTCAGGGAAACGGATTTTTCCCAAAGTACCTCAGAAATTCTTTAGGGTCCACAAAATGTGGAGGCAGAGGATCTACTAAGGGCATTTTTAGGGTCAACAGCTTAGAAAAGCTTTAGAGCTTTATAAAGTTGTAGATGAGGTGACTGAATTAAAACCTACACTTTAATTAATAACTCCAGAACTTTCACATGACCCTGGAGCAACACTTGTGGAGGGTTTTAACCTTATTCATGAGGGAATTAGAACATTAGCTCAAGGCCCCCTTTCCCACTGTTATAGCTTACACAAAAGACTTGTTTTTAAAGGCAGAAGCTTTTGTTTGAGATAGAAATTAAACCTCAAAATCTCAAGGTCAGTCAACCCGATGTTATTAAACTTATGCGCCGCTAAATCATCTTCTGTGGGTTTTGAGGTAATAATAAGCAGCAATAAGGCAGAGATAATTTGCATGAGGAAGACAAATTAGACTTGGCCAAATAAACCCAGTATGACCATACCCTTTAATACAAAGACAATCCAGTTGCCTGTCTTACAAAATAATAATTCAACTGAGATTAAATAAAGCCTGGAGTAGATCGTTAACGGCACCATGTGTTCTCAGAAGCACATAATTGATTATATGTTTTCTGAAGTGGACAACATTTAAAAATAGGAATGCTTTGAAAATCATTTTCCAAGCTTGGTATCAACACCAAAAAAAAATCAGTATTTGGCACTTCATGTTAGGCTAAATAGCAAATGGGACCAGTGAGTGCGGTAGTGGGTTTTCTGTGGTGTGTCTGAATATGGCTTCACTGAACACATCTGTACTTCCCCGAGGACTCCACAGATGCCCCCTCGTTTTGGCAGATGAGCATTTAGATAGGAGGAGAAATCAGAATGTAATTCGATTTTAGGGCAGTGCCCAATCTAGAGAAGCATCCCTCTGTATGGCGGCTGTTTGAAATAACATGTGTGCACTCTTGTTTGTAACGTCTTAGTTGGATGTATTGGACAGACTGGGAGGAAGATGAAATAGATGACAGCGTGGGAAGGATTGAGAAGGCCTGGATGGATGGCTTCAATCGGCAGATTTTTGTGACTTCAAAGATGCTGTGGCCAAACGGTTTAACTCTGGACTTTCACACCAACACATTATACTGGTGTGACGCCTATTATGATCATATTGAAAAAGTGTTTTTGAATGGAACTCACAGGAAGGTAAAAGAAAAAATACTGTTTTTTTTTTTTTTTTTAAACTCACAGGCTTCTTCTTCACAGAGCCTTGTTGTGTTGTGTTAAAAATACTTTCAAGTTTATTTTTACCCCTCTGAGGTGGCTGCCAGTAGTCTCTGTGGGGTGGCTAAAGGAGGCTGAGCATTAAGTAGTGCAGCTGGCACTTGCCTCCGGGAGACCAGGACTGGCTCACTGTGGTATGCCAGGATTTGTGGGATTTTAAAAAGAAGCTCTCAGAATATCAGAGCTGTTTTAAAATGCAGTTTTTCTCAATTATTTACGAGTTTGCTATGACCAAGCAACCCAACACTATTCAAGTATCTTTAATATTTGCTGGTGAAATTTAACCTCTACATTATGAAAAAGTAATTATACTACATTTATTTAAATAAAGACCTTCATGGCAGTGGAGTTGAAACACAAAATGAACTTGACTTCAAGCCTATTGCTATGGATAAATATCAACAACTTCTTGCCTCTTTTGGTAGGATCATTGCAAAATAATTTTGAAATTCTTGGGTAAATCGGAGGACGGAGTTGACTGGGTGCCAAAAAGGGCAGTGTTGACAAGACTACACAGCTCTATCTTATCTTGTAATAACCTGAGGGCATATAACACTATGAACTGACTTTAACTCTAGTTAAATGATAGGAAATGGAATGTTAGAAATGATCAAAATGCTTCCATTGTTCAAAATGCTTTCTTTTTGGAGAGAAAGAATGCACAGTTGGCCAAGCCTACTCGTTATGAATTCTGTTTGGGAGATAAACAGTACAGTAATCAATTAAGACTGCCTCAGTCATTGGTTGACTCTAACCTTGCTTTTAGTATTTTTCCCCAAATAGTAAAATTGATGGGCATTTAACCTAATGTCACATACTTAATAGGTGTCAGATAAATATGTATGATTCCTCTAAAGATATTGATATGTACACCACATAGACAGCATTGTAATGGTAGCATATTTTAGCCTTCATGGAGGTAAGAAAATAAGGTAAAAAACTTAATTCTTTAGTATATGAATATGTGGTATAATGAATTCAGGTAATAGCAAAAATTGAATTTTTAACCCCACATTATTTAGATAACTTCTTCAATTCTTTAATATTAAATGGAGTGTGTACAAAATGCTTTTTCAGGTTGTATACAATATCATTTTATAAATGGTGAATAGTGGAAAGGTATTATTGGAGGTGTGATTCCTTATTCCTCTTCTACAAGCCTCTGTGTAAAACAGCACTTATCATATGATTGCTCTAGTTAAACAAAAACAAAATACAACTAGAATGTAAAGAATATACTAAGAAAACCAGAACTGAAATGAGCCAGTGAGTCTTGTTTATCTACTTACTACTAATAAATGTTTCTATGTTCAAAATTAAAAACTTCACCTCCCTCCTAATCATTTCCTAGATTTCTTCAGTTTGCTTTGGCACAATTAAGTAGGAGAATCCCTTTCACTCCCAATGTAAGACAATGTGTTTTTTTGTTTTTTTTTTATTCTTTGGCTGTTGGATAAGTGATATCACAATACATAATATCACAATACACTAATTGCTCAGATCAATTTCCATTCCAGGTTATGATACTGGAATATCATAAGGAAAAGAGCAGGAAAGAGTGTCAAGCAAAGTCATTTTAATGTTTACATTTCTTGACCATATGAGTAATGTCATATATGAAAGGAATTAAATGGATGAAATACAACTGATCTTCTTCAAATACCATGTCCTAAAAACAGGAAAATAAGCTCACATTGTGAAATCCATCTTCAAGTGGATTTAGTTATTAGTTAGATCATTATCTGTTATACTTATTTGGATATCCTTTGCTCTAAAAGTTTAGTTACATTTTTAAAGGTCAGTTCTGATTTTTCACAACGTGTTTATATTTTACAGGTTGTTTACAGTGGGAAAGAGTTGAACCATCCTTTTGGATTGTCGCATCATGGGAATTATGTGTTCTGGACTGATTATATGAACGGTTCCATTTTTCAGCTAGATTTGGTAACAAATGAGGTGACATTACTGAGGCGTGAAAGACCACCCCTGTTTGGGCTGCAGATTTATGATCCACGAAAGCAACAAGGTATTAAAAACTATATAAAAATTCTACTAAGGTCTACCTACGGTAATACTTCACAGTGTTTGTAAAATCTTTGCTTTTGTCAGTGTTGCTGAAGTTTTATGAAAAAAGGTGTCCAGTCACTCCAAAGTAAATCAAATCTTAGACTTTGTTACCATAACCTTTTATTATTTATTGTTCAAAATAGCCTAAGTGAGTAACTGGTTAATTCTATCTGAGTGAAATTCAAGGATTTCTCCTTCTTCATGTCATCTTCAGGAAACTTAGATTAAGGAAGACTGAAGAAGACTGATATTTAAAGTAAAAAATTTTAAAAAATCCATTTAATGTTTTAAAGTTTAAGTATTGTGAGCAGTGAGAAAAAGTTTTCATAGGAAGGAAGTATTATGTGAAAATATTTTGAAATAAGTCATACTATGAGAAGAGTATTATAAAAAGTTTGTTAGTATATTGATCTGATTAGTTTCATGTACATTTAAGGAACATTTAAATATTTTAGATATTATGAAAGGGAAATAATCTACATATGATATCCATGTCTTATTAAAATCAGATATTATCATATATTTTACTACATGAGTTATTAATATTTATTAGATCATTTACAAATTGCTTGACTCAAAATTTAGGTATTAAACATAGAAACAGCTTAGTAAATAATGTGGTAGACTTTTGTTATGAATCTAAATTGTCACAGTTCCTTTTATTTATGGAGATATTCTTATGAAAATTTAATGAGCATACATTTAAATAAATTTTGTTTGAAAAAATAATATCCTGAGTTTTTCAATGCATATATTGTCAATAGAAAGTTATCCAGTAGTAAAAGACTTTTTTTAAGGTACTTCAACTAAATTAGAGATTTTAAAAGCAAATTTTCTCATTGAAGTGCTTGTATTTTTTTTCCTACTGTATTAAAATTGCCTCATTGGGATACAAATACAATTTTATAAAATAATGGAAGTATATAGAATGAGAAATTTCAATAAATAATGAAAGAGAAAATCCTCAAAAAAGAATAAAAGTGAAATTATTTGAAGTGGAATAAGCTATATTTCTGGACAAGTAATGAAAGATAGTGACAATTGTCTAGATAGATAATATGGTAATGTTTTCTATGACATTCATATCCATCCTGCTCCTTACCTCCTCCCATCCCCAACCATTATTGAGAGTTTACCCTGAACTGGAGGCAAGACCCTGAAAAGGAACAACTCTTCTCATTTCCTGTAGGGCCTTCATTTCCCAATTGTTGTTCCCTTTAATTTCACAATCATTGATTTCCTGGATTTTATTACAGTAATCAGTATACAATCCCATTTCCCATTTCCATTTTCTGTAGAAGGTGTTAATCTTTTTTTTTTTTAAAGATTTTATTTATTTATTTGACAGAACACAAGTAAGCAGAGAGGCAGGCAGAGAGAGAGGAGGAAGCAGGCTCCCTGCTGAGCAGAGATTCTGATGCGGGGCTCGATCCCAGGACCCTGAGATCATGACCTGATCTGAAGGCAGAGGCCTTAACCCACTGAGCCACCCAGGTGCCCCTAGAAGATGTTAATCTTGAATGTCATCGCTGAACTCCTTTGAGCCAAATTCCATGATGTTTTCAGATTCTTCATTTCTTCAAACTTGTAGTTGCTTTAGATGAATTAAATGCAGCATATGAGATAAAAAAGACTTGACTTATTATAAAAAATTCTTGGGCTCAAATCCAGGTTTCAGCACTTTTTCTTCTGAAACTGTAGGTATATCATAAAAGATCAAACAGAGATAATAAATGCTTTCTTCATAAAATTCCTATAAGGATTAAATCACTATTCGATTATGATTACTTAGAAAATGTGTGGGAGACACACAATTACCTACCACACATTTTATATTAGTTTTCCTCTAACATTTCTCTATAAGGAGGCATTTTGTTAAAGTCTCCTTTCATATAAAAATGTTAAGTAAATATTCAAAGGAACGGTGTATCACAATCTTATACAATGGGGCTCATGCCTCTGATAGGACTATGTGGAACGTTCTCTTGTATTTCATGAGAAAATATGCCTGGTGTTCTAGACATCTCTATTGACATATAATTGTTCAATTCTATCTCTGGAATGGACAATGCTTTTTTAAAGTGCTTTTTTTTTTTTTTTTTTTTTTTTTTTTTTTTTTAATTTTTTATTTTTTATAAAACATATATTTTTATCCCCAGGGGTACAGGTCTGTGAATCGCCAGGTTTACACACTTCACAGCACTCACCAAATCACATACCCTCCCCAATGTCCATAATCCCACCCCCTTCTCCCAAACCCCCTCCCCCCGGCAACCCTCAGTTTGTTGTGAGATTAAGAGTCACTTATGGTTTGTCTTTTTAAAGTGCTTTTTAAAAAAATTTCAATTGAAGGGATATTAAAATCAATGCTTAACCGTAATTACTAAACTCTTTATACAAATTTTATTGTAGAAACCATTATATTCTGTCTTACTGAAAGAACGTGTTTGGGCAAAATGATTGATTATTTTTCATAGACTTAGCTAAAAAAATCAATTAGTTTGAGTTTTCTATCCAGTCTTCTTATAGTTAAGGAATGAGTAGTACTTAAGTGGATCTTTTGAGTAGGTAATAGAGTATGGAGAGGATGTCTGGCCAACATAATTTTCATTGAGTCAATAGACATTGAAATTGGATAACCTACATAGGATTTAAATTTTTAATATTTTTTACCAAATTAATCAGAATAGGTAGATTATAAAGCAAACTGCACTCAAATGTTCAAATGCAGATGTAGTATTTTACCATATTATAAATTTCTCTCATGAGAAAGAGAATGCTATTTCTCTTTGCATCTTGTGAACACCAGATACCAATAAATATTTAGAAACACATAATCTGTGATACTTAATCTTTGGTTACATACCATCTTCTTAGACTGTTTTTCCAAGAATAAAATAGTTGCAATTGTATAGAATACAGGTATAGATTATTTCTTCATGGAATCGATAAACTAGTCTTATATAGCCTTGTATTTTCTCTCTCTGAGAGACTATGGTATATGATTATGTAACTTATATGAACTTATTTGTATTTATACATGTATCTGTAAAAAAATACATATAGTGTGTGTATACACACATGTATGTAGTAGATGCTAGATAATATCACACACAGATACGCACATGCCCCACCCCATAGGAATACCATGAAAAATATCCAGGAAGGTTATTAATGTAACACTCATATTCATATTAATGTAACTTCTAAACTTTTAGACTTACTGTCAGAAAATTAGCTAATTTGATATCTCCAGATTAGAAGAGGCTTTTATCAAATTATTTGTTAATATAGCAGCCAGTTTCAGGAAGGTAGATAAATAACATACTAAACAGAAAGCTGCCCTTAGGAATGAGTTCCTAAGTAATGCACAAACATTTTTTCTCATATGCTACTGTTGTTTCTTCTGATTTAATTGATAAACTTTTCTCCTTTTTTATTCACATTAGATATCTAGAAGAATTCTTAAAATCCTCTCCTGCAATTTCTCAGAAAAATTACAGCAATTGCATAAAATTAACATAATTTTACCTGCGTATTCTCTAGGTTCAAAACCACACTTTTATTTTTCTTACGTGTTTTAGAGAATGAAATTATCAAAACTAAGTGCATTAGTTAATAGTTAATAGTTAATAAATCATCAAACTAAGTGCATTAATGAATAGTCTCCTATACAGAATTAAAAATAATCGATTAGCTTCTATGCCAAATATATGAATTTTATTTTATTTTATTTTATTTTTTTAAAGATTTTATTTATCTATTTGACATACAGAGATCACAAGTAGGCAGAGAGGCATGCAGAGAGAGAAAGGGAAGCAGGCTCCCGGCTGAGCAGAGAGCCTGATGCGGGACTCGATCTCAGAACCCCGAGATCACAACCTGAGCCGAAGGCAGCGGCTTAACCCACTGAGCCATCCAGGGCCAGTATATGAATTTTATTAACTAATAATTAACTATAATTCTAACTACCAGGAAATGAGCTAAATATTCTTATTTGAATCTCATAAAAGATGTTTAAGGTAGATATTATTGATTTCTATTATGCATCTGAAAAACCCAAGAATCAGGCAGATGTAGCCATTTGACCTCAGGAAACAATGAGTAAGGGATAAACTGGGATTTAGATTCAGGTTTTTCTGACTCTACAGTGTTTTTATGTTACCAATTTATGTGGCCAAATTTAAGAAAATTATGTAAAACTACTATACTTTTAGATAGGAGGAAAAGAGTATGTCTTTTCTGTAGTCATTATAGTTTTGTCACTGATAAATTATTATTCAAAACTTTTTTTAAAAAGCTCTTGACTACCTTATAGAAGCCAGGATTCAGAGATCTTATATTACAATGCACTGGTATAACAAACACAGTAATTTTTATTTTAATTTTTATTTGATATATGACTTGTTTATTAAACACATTATTGTGTTTAATACTAACATTTACATTTAGTGATAAGGTCATCATCACAAAATTTGTTTTTCTTTCCAAATTTTCCATTTTGGAAATAATCACCATCAAAAAATAACCCCAAAGTTTAATTAGGTTCTTAACAGAATTAAGGAGTTCTAACACACACACACACACACACACACACACACACACACACCACAAAGTAGCTTCAAAGCAAGGCAAATGTAAACAAAATTTTCAATGAGTATATAATCCTCCAAGAGAAAAAAGACACATTTTATCCTTTCCTTGGATTCATTGACATCATTCAAAGTTTATTCTTCTGAAATTATTCTATCCATTTCAAGTTCATCTCTGTGTATGGTGTAAGAGAATGGTTGAGTTTCATTCTTCTACATATAGCTGTCCAATTTTCCCAGCACCATTTATTGAAGAGACTGTCATTTTTCCACTGGATATTTTTTCCTGCTTTGTCAAAGATTAGTTGGCCATAGAGTTGTGGGTTCATATCTGGAGTCTCTACTCTGTTCCACTGCTCTATGTGTCTGTTTTTGTGCCAGTACCATGCTGTCTTGGTGATCACAGCTTTGTAGTAAAGCTTGAAATCAGGCAACATGATGCCCCCAGTTTTGTTTTTCTTTTTCAACATTTCCTTAGCGATTTAGAGTCCCTTTTGGTTTCATAAAAATTTTAGGATTGTTTGTTCCAGCTCTTTGAAAAATGCCACTGGAATTTTGATTGGGATGACATTGAAAGTATAGATTGCTCTGGGCAGTATAGACATTTCAACAATGTTTCCAATCCTTGAGATGGAAATCTTTTGTGTGTGTGTGTGTGTGTGTGTGTGTGTGTGTGTCTTCGATTTCTTTCCTGAGTGTTCTGTAGTTCCTCGAGTACAGATCCTTTACTTCTTTGGTTAGGTTTATTCCCAGGTGTCTTATGGCTCTTGGTGCTATAGTAAATGGAACCAATTCTCTAATTTCCTTTTCTGTATTTTCATTGTTAGTGTATAAGAAAGCAACTGATTTCTGTACATTGATTTTGTATCCTGCAACATTACTGAATTGCTGTATGAGTTCTAGTAGTTTGAGGGTGGAGTCTTTTGGGTTTTCCATATAAAGTATCATGTCATCTGCAAAGAGAGAGAATTTGACTTCTTTGTCGATTTGAATAAATTTTATTTCTTTTTGTTGTCTGATTGCTGTTTCTAGGACGTCTAGTATTGTGCTGAACAAGAGTAGTGAGAGTGGACATTCTTGTCATGTTCCTGATCTCAAAGGGAAGGCTGTCAGGTTTTCCCCATTGAGAATTATATTCGCTGTGGGTTTTTTCATAGACAGATTTTATGAAGTTAAGGAATGGTCCCTCTATCCCTATACTTTGAGTCGTTTTAATCAGGAACAGACGCTGTATCTTGTCAAATGTTTTTTCTGCATCAATTGAGAGGACCATGTGGTTCTCTCTTCTCTTATTGATTTGTTCTATCACATTGATTGATTTGTGATTGTGGACCCACCCTTGCATCCCTGGGATGAATCCTACTTAGTCATGATGGATAATCTTTTTAATGTTCTGAATTATTCTAGATAAAATCAGGATCTGGATTCAAAATCCCATTCTACTAGTTTTATCAAACTTTTAGAATGAATGTAAAGTCCAATTTCTCTTCTAAACTATAAGTCAAACTGTCTTTCCATCAAGTAGGATAAAGAAAATCTCCATTGGTTTATTTGTTTCATATTAGGTGCAGAGACTTTTAACTTCACATGATAAAACTCTGAGAAGTGAAGAGTCCAGAAAGCATGTAGAAAAAAGGATTTATTCCTTTCACTATTCTGAAGAAGATTTAGATAACATGAAACAGTGGGATTCCTTTGTGGTGGTGATTTATACATTCTGTCATTTGCTATAAATGAAAGATACTTTATTAACAAAAGTTAAATTACTAAGGTCTATAAACAGTGATATTTTACCTTATTATTTTATTTGAGTATAGTTGACACATTATGTTACCTTAGTTTCAGGCATATAACTTAGTGATTTGAAAAATTTATACATTATACTAATGTTCACCACAAGTATAGCTGCCATCTGTCCCATTACATTGCTATTAAAATATCATTGACTGTATTTTTTATGCCCTGCTTCTTATTCCTGTGACTACTCATTCCATAACTGGGGGCCAGTATCTCCCTCTCCCCTTCACCCATTTTGCCCATTCACCCACCCACTTCCTTCTGGAAACCATCAGATCTCTGTATCTATATTTCTAATTCTGCTTTTTGTTTATTTATTTTTTAAAGATTCCATTTCTAAGTAGAATCATATTGTATTTGTCTTTCTCAGTCTGACTTATTTCACATAGCATAATACCCTCTAAGTCCTTTCATGTTGTCTCCAGAGACAAGATTTCACCCTTTTTTTGTGGTTGTATAATATAATATTTGTGTGTGTGTGTACACCACATTTTCCTTATCCATTTGTCTGTTGATGGACACTTAGGTTGCTTTCACATATTGGCTATTGTAAATAATTCTGTAATAAATATATGGGGCATGTATCTTTTTGAGTTAGTAAGCACTGATATTTTAATATAAGCTTATAAAATGTTTTCATATATCATTTGTGTCTTTATTACTGTTCTTTGACTATTATAATACACCTTTAAATAATCTATCTTGAAATGCAAAGTATGTAGACGGAATACATGTAAATGAGAAAACCCCCTTTGTCTTCTTAAAACAGACTTATATGTATCAATATACTTACACCTTGTATCTACACACCCAAATGATTGTTTCTGTCATATTGCTAATTAAAATTCATTCATTCATTCATCAACTAATGTTTACCAAACACACCCTTCTGTGCCAGATTCTATAAGGGGAAGAATAATTCCACTTCTCTTACTGGAGGAAAAAAGACAAAGATTTTTGCCCAGACAGACCACTATTTTGAACTTAATTTTATGAGCTACTCCTCATTTGTTTTCGTTGAATATTTGATTCTTTTTTTTTTTTAAAGATTGTATTTATTTGACAGAGAGAAACACATCGAGAGAGGGAACACAAATATGGGGAGTGGGAGAGGGAGAAGCAGGCTTCCCGACGAGCAGGGAGCCCTATGTGGGGCTGGATCCCAGGACTCTGGGATCATGACCTGAGCTGAAGGCAGATGCTTAACCATTGAGCCACCCAGGTGCCCCCTATTTGAGTCTTTTAAAACTATTTTCTTCCACAGTAATTTAATCTAGGATTTCATTATGTTGTTTCCTCTTTTATTTTTTCCATCCTTTATTGATTTAATTTTATTTTGTCATATATAAAGAAGAGTAAGAGCCATGAATTTTAGATTGAGAAAAAAATCCGTTTCTAATTATTTATAAATAATGAGGATAATACATAATAATCCTTATTCTAAATCTCTATTTTAATAAGGATTATTAATTTCTAGGCATTATAAAAGTTATTTAAACCATATCTCACTAGTAGTCCTATCTGCAAATGAGATTAAACTTACCTTAGAAGTTTATTATAAGAATAGAATTAATTTAAATGTATATGTATAAATAAATAAATTAATAATAAAGTGTCCCTGGCATTGATGATTATTCATTGATATTTATGTATACAATTTTTAATGCTGTTTGTAGTCACTAAATCATATTTTCAAGAGAATATTTTTACATTAAATGCAACCTACTAGAAACTCAATAAATACTGCCACATAAGCCTATCTAAAATATGTTGGAGTAATAAATTCAAAAAATATTTTCAGATACTGCTAAAAAATAAAGATCTAGGCAATTCCTATGAAAGATATGGAATTTCCACATTAATTTTGATTTTGGATTTCTATCAGGGCAGGATAATTACCAATTCCTCTTTTTTAAATTTATAGTTCACAGAAAGGAAATATATTTAAAAGTTTGAGTAATGATAATTTGTTTCTAAATACTTAAATTTCATATTCAATGAGAATGGCAAGCATGACTCATGCTATTAAAAAAGAATGATATTTAGCATATATTTTTAATATGAAAGTGTGTCATGATATATTGCTTTCAGTACTTCCTTATTTTTTACTGTTTTATATTCTCCATATAATTTTCAAAATACTTTGTTTAAGTCGAATTTTCAAGAATCTGAATGTTACTAAAATAATGAATATACAATTTAATCCTATACACGATATGAGTAGCATATTCAGAACACCTACCTATCCTATGAAGGATACTTTTTTCTATAGTTATGGAATAAATATGGCTATCCCTGGAAACTACCTAAAAAATCTTTATATTCCTTTTGGAATTTCCAAACTCAAAGGATAATGAAGCCTAGTTCAATTTTTTTCCTATGAGGAAAGAATTTCCTATAATAGGAAAAATTTTTTCCTCTAAGGAAAAAATTTGAACTAGGCTTCATTATCCTTTGAGTTTGGAAATTGATACTAAATCTTGAATTATTAGCTTCCTTAGTTTTCAAGTATATTTTTGTTTCTCATAAATGCAGCAAATTTAATTTACTTCTCAGAATAATAGAAGGAAATGATTATATGCTTGACGTTGTTTCTTCTGATCTGTGGACACACAAGATAATCAATGGGAATGAGTTAAGTATTTATTGCATATAACAACATTTTGATAGTTTTTGTTTTTTTTTTTAACTCATTTCTTAATACTCTCTACATAGCCCATCCAACCCCAGAGGCCTACAGTACAATAACCCCATCTGTCACTTTCGTCACATTTTTGACACTTGTGCTTTAACTGCCAGTACTACTTAAATTACTATATTATGTTGTTAGATGCTTCCAAGTAATTAAAAACTATTTTTAATGTTTGAGTCAGATCTTTCTGATACAATCAAAATGTTATTTATTGATACCTTGAAAAATGCAACAGTGTAAAATGGTCTGGACATTTACTCTGTTAATGGAATTGCTAGTGTTACAGAGTTCTTTGTAATATTAATATTCTGCTGGTATACATCTAAGTAAATATACTTTCTTCCTGATGATTACCTACATCTCAAACCTTTTCAAAATTTTATGTCTGTTTTATCTTAGTTTCCAAGGGTGTCTCACAAATGTTCATGGATAATACTTTTGTGAATCTACCCTCCTTTATTGATGTCTGTTGCGTACTCTGCTGGTTAAGTCTACTGGGATGGTCCACTGGGACAACATCGCTACTCTAATGCATTGTACATTCTACTGGTACTAGCAAGGCTGTTCATTTTGAAGGTTTTTCAGAAAGCTTGTGTTCCTTAGCATCATTAATGCACTGACATGTCAATGTATTCCTTGTGCAAGAGGGAAGAATATTCTGCCCCTTTCCTTTTGTACTCATTTGTTTTCTCTTCGCTTGGTATCTAAAGTCTAAATGTTAGTGATCTACTTGAGAAAAGAATCAGATTTGAATACACTAGGTATAATCTGCTATCCTGGAGAGACATCATCATGTCCTATAACCTTCCTCTCTCCCAGTGCTTATCTGCACACATACCTCTATCTTTTTTAACCAACATGCAAATTCCTTTTATTTCCCAGCGCATAGTATATTTTAAATGTTTCAGGGTTTTTTTTAGGGTTCAGTAGGTATCTTGACTACATTAATGAATACGCAATAAACATATGCATATATATGTGTACATTTTTATGTCTACATATGTCTCCTAGAAAGAATGTGAACTTGAACTGGCTAACTATGGATAGAATCAGAGTTCTCTGACATACAGGCTTCCCTTCTCTTACAGGTGACAATATGTGCCGAGGAAATAACGGGGGCTGTAGTACACTGTGCTTGGCTATTCCAGGAGGCCGAGTCTGTGCCTGTGCTGATAATCAACTTTTAGATGAAAACGGGACAACTTGCACATGTAAGTTTTGTTTGTCACATTCATTGATTATACATGTATTTTGGAAGAAAAAAGCAGATGAAATCAAAAGAATTAAAATCAATCTTGGAAAGAGAATTGCAGGTAATCACTTAGGTATAATTCTCTTTATATTACAAATAATTAACTGAATTAATTTCTATGAAAAACAGTTGAATAATGGTGAAATTTTCCAGAGCATTTGTGACTGCTGCATAATAGTTTAATAATAAAAATATAACTAAAATAGTTTAGTAATAAAACATACATATAGAAAATAACATATATATTTATATATGATATATACAGTTTATATCTATCATTTATATATTTTATACATATAATCTTACATTTATAAAATATATATAGAGAAATATTTATTAATCATATATATGTGTGTTCACATATATGTGTGTGCATGTATGTGTGTATGTATATACACACATATATATATATACATATATATATGTGGATATATACACATATATATACATATGTATACATATATATACATATATACACATATATACACATATATACACATATATATACATATATATACATACACACATATATATACATACACATATGTATATATATATACACACATATTTATAAAATATGAAGAAAGAAAATATTTCATAAAATTGTTAAGGACCTTCACCGTTAGGACAAGCTCAGTCTTCTATTTTTGTTGGTGGAGAGAAAAAAAAAAAGAGGCAAAAAAGAGATTTAGGGAAATTCTAAGCTTTATCAAAATACTGAATTAATTGAATTGACTGACCTGGATTAAAGGCACTTTAATAACTTTTACTGACCTTCTTCAATTTACTGCATCTTGTCATTCCAATGTGACCCTTTTGAAATTTGTTCTTTTTATCTATAACAAGTCCCTTAACCATACTGATAGGAGCAATGCTATATAAATATAGAGTAATATAAAAATGTTTCTAGAATGATTTGATTTTGATTCTTTAGAGAAATAGAACTAATAGGATGTAAATATAGAGAAAGAGGTTTGTTATGAGGAATTGGCTCATGCAGTTACGGAAGCTGACGACTCCCAGAATCTGCAGTCAGCAGGCTGGAAACTGAGGAATACCAATGGTATAGCTCCGGTCTGAATGCTTGTAGACTGAAGACCCAAGAAGAACCCCTTTCAGTTAGAGTATAAAGGCAGGAAAAAAAAAATAAGTCCAAGTTCAAGGCAGTCAGACAGCAAGAATTTCTTGTATGTGCAGGAAAATAGGCCTTTTCGTTCAGTTCAAACTGTTTTAGGGTAAGGTCCACTTACCTGCTTAATTTAGTCTACAGATTCCAATGTTAATCTCATCCAATTAACTCTCACAGACACACCCAGAGTGATATTTGACCAAACATCTGCACACTCTAAAACCTATCTATTCAAGCTGACATGTAAAGTTAACCATCATTTTTCATCATTATTATTGAATAATACATAAATAACACACAAATGCATTTTTCCATCAATTATAAGGATTTTTTGGGGGGACGCAGAAGGAGAAATAAGTATAATAAAGAAGATTTCACCTTAACTGAAATGTTTTATTTCTTCTGAAGAAAAAACAATATGAATAAGGAATTTTTACAAATGATTTAATACGTAGTAACATTTAAGAAATATACAGAAAATATTTAAATGAAAAAATACACCCAAATGCCACTATTCAGTAAGAAACAACTAAAATATTTTCATGTTGTTCCTTATAATTATATATCCCTGGAAGTTATTATTTTTTACTACTACTACTACTAATAGATAAAATTTATTGAATTCTTATATAGGACTTTAAATTTTTATAGTTCTCATTAGCTCTTACAATAATCATATATGGGAGATACTATTATTACCTCACTTTAATATTCAGAATGTAGACTTGGGGTTAATAACTTTTCATAATTCACATAATTAGCATGTAGGATCTTTGGAATTTAGACCCCATATCATTTTATTTTGGAGACAGAATTCTTAGTTATATTGCAGTTTTACACATTCTGGATTACACAACAGTATCCTTTACTTAGAGGTTAATTTTTTCTTAATAGGAGCATAGGCATCTTATCATGTGACTACATATTCTTTTTACACATGATTTTTAAATCATTTACCTTCATTTTTCAAGTGGCCGGTTAGCTCAGTTGGTTAGAGCGTGGTGCTGATACCTTCATTTTTCTACTTGATGTTTGGTGTTATTTTTGATGGATTGTTATAGACTATTTGTGTGTTTCTTTACTGTTTATGATCCCTTCAGTATTTTACAATATACTCCATAGTTAGTTTGTTACATTTTCTTTTTTAAGCACTTAGAACAATACCACCAGTTTTAAATTTTATTATTATTATTTTGAATTTTAACCATTTGAGATGAAGACTGATTTTCTTTATACTATTCTCTTCATCTTCCTCAATTTCATTCATATTATAATTTAGGATTTCTGACAAGGAATAGTGTTTCAAATCATCATCAATAAGTCTTTTTTTTAAATTTTTTAAAATTTTTTTATTTTTTATAAACATATATTTTTATCCCCAGGGGTACAGGTCTGTGAATCGCCAGGTTTACACACTTCACAGCACTCACCAAAGCACATACCCTCCCCAATGTCCATAACCCCACCCCCCTTCTCCCAACCCCCCTCCCCCCAGCAAACCTCAGTTTGTTTTGTGAGATTAAGAGCCACTTATGGTTTGTCTCCCTCCCAACCCCATCTTGTTTCATTTATTCTTCTCCTACCCACTTAAGCCCCCATGTTACATCACCACTTCCTCATATCAGGGAGATCATATGATAGTTGTCTTTCTCCGCTTGACTTATTTCACTAAGCATGATATCAATAAGTCTTTTTATAAAATGTTTTGACATGTATAGCTAGTTTAATGATCAATTTTATACTTTCTTTTAGACCTGATTCAGTGCCTCACTGATTGTATTGCTTCATTGGTTGTATTCAAACTTTAGTTCCTCGTTCAATTATTAATTTTCCACAATGTTTAGGGTAGATAAAGTATTTCTTGAAGTTGCTTCTCCAAGATGAGCACAAAGACTAAATACCTTGGAGTTCCTGTATTTTCTAAATAGGTTTCCTTTACATTTATATGTGATTGACAATTCTGGATATTAGTTCTTGGCTAAGTTTTCTTCAAAATTCTAGAAATAATATTTAATTTATTCTGGGATAATATACTTGAGAGTAGAAATATGAATTTTACTTCTCTGGGCAAATTTTTTTCATTGTTAGTAGGAATTTTATGTTGTCTTTTAGGATAATTCCTATAGAATGTAATTGAATAAAGTATACTTTCTTTGAGTCATAAGGTGGTTTCCGTTCTTTGTTCTGTAGTATTATTTTTTAATTCCTATTTTGTTGTTTAGGGAAAATATCTATCAAAACCTATAGTTTGTTAATAGGAAGGGATTAAGCATTACTTTGAATGATGTAATTCTGGTTGTCTGCTAGGGTAAATATTATCTTGGTTATTGAGAGAAAAAAAGTGTATTTCTTAATTCAATATTTAGTATCTACCACAGATTCATCTGAAGGTATTTTTCTGATAAAAATCAGATTTTTTGCTATCCCAGATAAATAATTTTGACACTTTGAACAGGTGAAATATGTGTGTGTACATGCGTGCATGCACACACAAACACACACACACACACAGAGTAACCTCATGGACCTCCACCAAGTGTTATCCTGCCTTTGCTTTATCTCCAGAATTCCTCTCAAGGATGGAAGGTAACAGTGCCAGTATATCCTTTGTTAATAGGCACAGACCTTACATTGGATGCTGCAGGAGCAAAGGGTCTCTCTTTTTACCTAAAGATAGATAGGCTTATTCAATTTTTAATGGTATAAGTTAGAAAAGTTTCTGGCTGAATGTTTGAATCTTGTCTTATTGGTCTTGCAATAGTCAAAATTCCCTTAAGATAATGTCAGTCAAATGATCAAGAGACTGTGTTTTCAAATATCTTGTGAGTTTTTATCCTTCATCTTAGTTTTCATAGTGGGAAGTTAGAGGGAGAGTGTATATATTAGGTTTATCTAGATGGCTTTTTTAAGCTTGAAATGTTCTAATTAGTTCCTTAATTTTAATTGTGTGAATCATAATTATCTGGATCATTGGCATCCAAATCATCTTTTCTATTTCCTTTATTCTATGCCCCATTAAAAATTTATAGATTTCTTATGAGTTTGCATATCTATATATCTATATCGATATTGATAGAGAAAAGATACTGACCACTGGATATCTCTATGTAAATAAAAATTGGGTGACTTTGGCTTTTAAGGAAATACTGTATACAATATTGGTCATATAGTTGTGATAGGAAATTTGTTATCATGACATCACATGATAAAAAGAAATTTTTCGGTGCTAAGTGCAGGAGGAGTCAAGATGGTGGAGAAGTAGCAGGCTGAGACTACTTCAGCTAGCAGTAGATCAGCTAGATAGCTTATCTAAAGATTGCAAACACCTGCAAATCCATCAGCAGATCAAAGAGAAGAAGAACAGCAATTCTAGAAACAGAAAAACAACCACTTTCTGAAAGGTAGGACTGGTGGAGAAGTGAATCCAAAGCAACAGGAAGATAGACCCCAGGGGGAGGGGCCGGATCCCGGCAAGCGGCGGAGCAACTGAGCACAAAATCGGGACTTTTAAAAGTCTGTTCCAATGAGGGACATCGCTCCAGAGGCTAAAACGGGGCGAAGCCCAGGCGGGGTCAGCGTGGCCTCAGGTCCCGCAGGGTCACAGAAGGATCGGGGGTGTCTGAGTGTTGCAGAGCTTGCGGGTATTGGAACAGGGGAAAACCTGCTACAGAGACAGACCTGACAGTAAGCTCGCAGCTCGGGGTTACCTTGAACCGGTTGCAGGCTCGGTGAGCTCGGAGCGCGGCCGGAGGTCAAGCAGACGGGAGTTACTGGGGGCTGTTCTCTCAGGGCACACTGAGGAGTGGGGCCCTGGACGGATCCTCTGGGCCGGAGACCAGGAGGCCACCATTTGTATTCCCATCCTCCAGAACTCTACGGAAAGCGCCCAGGGAACAAAAGCTCCTGAAAGCAAACCCGAGCGGATTACTCAGCCCGGCCTCTGGTAAGGGCGGTGCAATTCCGCCTGGGGCAAAGACACTTGAGAATCACTATACCAGGCCCCTCCCCCAGAAGATCAACAAGAAATCCAGCCAAGACCAAGATCACCTACCAAGGAGTGCGGTTTCAATACCAAGGAGAGCAGCAGAATTCCAGAGGAGGAGAAAGCAAAGCACAGAACTCATGGCTTTCTCCCTGTGATTTTTTAGTTTTGCAGTTAAAGTAATTTTTTTCTTTTTCATTTTTTTCTCTTCTTTTGCTAATTTTTTTAAACTTTTACCCTTTTCCTTTTTAAGGTTTTTTAACTAGTTTATTTAATATATATATTTTTTCTTTTTTTTTTTTACTTTTCTTTATTCACTTTCTTTTTTTATTCTTTTTTTTCCTTTCTTTCTTTTTAAACCTCTTTTTATCCCCTTTCTCCCCCCTCACAATTTGGGATCTCTTCTGATTTCGTTAAAGCATATTTTCCTGGGGTTGTTGCCACCCTTTTAGTATTTTACTTGCTCCTTCATATACTCTTATCTGGACAAAATGACAAGATGGAAAAATTCAACGCAAAAAAAAGAACAAGAGGCAATATTGAAGGTGAGGGACCTAATCAATACAGACATTGGTAATATGTCAGATCTAGAGTTCAGAATGACAATTCTCAAGGTTCTAGCTGGGCTCGAAAAAGTCATGGAAGATATTAGAGAAACCCTCTCGAGAGATATAAAAGCCCTTTCTGGAGAAATAAAAGAACTAAAATCTAACCAAGTTGAAATAAAGAAAGCTATTAATGAGGTGCAATCCAAAATGGAGGCTCTCACTGCTAGGATAAATGAGGCAGAAGAAAGAATTAGTGATATAGAAGACCAAATGACAGAGAATAAAGAAGCTGAGCAAAAGAGGGACAAACAGCTACTGGACCACGAGGGGAGAATTTGAGAGATAAGTGACAAAATATGATGAAACAACATTAGAATAATTGGGATTCCAGAAGAGGAAGAAAGAGAGAGGGGAGTAGAAGGTATACTGGAGAGAATTATTGGGGAGAATTCCCCCAATATGGCAAAGGGAATGAGCATCAAAATTCAGGAGGTTCAGAGAACGCCCCTCAAAATCAATAAGAATAGGCCTACACCCCATCACCTAATAGTAAAATTTACAAGTCTCAGTGACAAAGAGAAAATCCTGAAAGCAGCCCGGGAAAAGAAGTCTGTAACATACAATGGTAAAAATATTATATTGGAAGCTGACTTATCCATAGAGACCTGGCAGACCAGAAAGAGCTGGCATGATATTTTCAGAGCACTAAACAAGAAAAACATGCAGCCAAGAATACTATATCCAGCTAGGCTATCATTGAAAATAGAAAGAGAGATTAAAAGCTTCCAGGACAAACAAAAACTGAAAGAATTTGCAAACACCAAACCAGCTCTACAGGAAATATTGAAAGGGTTACTCTAAGCAAAGAGAGAGCCTACAAGTGGTAGATCAGAAAGGAACAGAGACAATATACAGTAACAGTCACCTTACAGGCAATACAATGACACTAAACTCATATCTCTCAATAGTTACCCTGAATGTTAATGGGCTAAATGCCCAAATCAAAAGACACAGGGTATCAGAATGGATAAAAAAACAAAACGCATCTATATGTTGCCTCCAAGAAACCCATTTTAAGACTGAAGACACCTCCAGATTTAAAGTGAGGGGGTGGAAAAGAATTTACCATGCTAATGGACATCAGAAGAAAGCAGGAATGGCAATCCTTATATCAGATCAATTAGATTTTAAGCCAAAGACTAATATAAGTGATGAGGAAGGACACTATATCATGCTCAAAAGGTCTGCCCAACAAGAAGATCTAACAATTTTAAGTATCTCTGCCCCCAATGTGGGAGCAGCCAACTATATAAACCAATTAATAACAAAATCAAAGAAACACATCAACAATAATACAATAATAATAGAGGACTTTAACACTCCCCTCACTGAAATGGACAGATCATCCAAGCAAAAGATCAACAAGGAAATAAAGGCCTTAAACAACACACTGGACCAGAAGGACATCACAGATATATTCAGAACATTTCATCCAAAGCAACAGAATACACATTCTTCTCTAGTGCACAGGGAACATTCTCCAGAATAGATCACATCCTCGGTCCTAAATCAGAACTCAACCGGTATCAAAAGATTGGGATCATTCCCTGCATATTTTCAGACCACAATGCTCTGAATCTAGAACTCAACAACAAGAGGAAGTTTGGAAAGAACTCAAATACATGGAGACTAAACGGTATCCTTCTAAAGAATGAATGGGTCAACCGAGAAATTAAAGAAGAATTGAAAAAAATCATGGAAACAAATGATAATGAATATATAACAGTTCAAAATCTGTAGGACACAACAAAGGCAGTCCTGAGAGGAAAATATATAGCGTTACAAGCCTTTCTCAAGAAACAAAAAAGGTCTCAGGTACATAATCTAATCCTACACCTAAAGGAGCTGGAGAAAAAACAAGAAACCTTAAGCCCAGAAGGAGAAGAGAAATCATAAAGATCAGAGCAGAAATTAATGATTAGAAACCAAAAAAAAAACAATAGAACAAATCAATGAAACTAGGATCTGGAAAGAATTAATAAAATTGATAAACCCCTGGCCAGACTTATCAAAAAGAAAAGAGAAAGGAACCAAATAATAAAATCATGAATGAAAGAGGAGAGATCACAACTAACACCAAAGAAATACAAACGATTATAAGAACATACTATGAGCAACTTTACGCCAACAAATTTGACAATCTGGAAGAAATGGATGCATTCCTAGAAGCATATAAACTACCACAACTGAACCAGGAAGAAATAGAAAGCCTGAACAGACCCATAACCAGTAAGGAGATTGAAACAGTCATTAAAAATCTCCAAACAAACAAAAGCCCAGGGCCAGACGGCTTCCCGGGGGAATTCTACCAAACATTTAAAGAAGAACTAATTCCTATTCTCCTGAAACTGTTCCAAAAAATAGAAATGGAAGGAAAACTTCCAAACTCATTTTATGAGGCCAGCATCACCTTGATCCCAAAACCAGACAAGGATCCCATCAAAAAATAGAGCTATAGACCAATATCCGTGATGAACACAGATGTGAAAATTCTCACCAAAATACTAGCCAATAGGATTCAAAAGTACATTAAAAGGATTATTCACCACGACCAAGTGGGATTTATTCCAGGGATGCATGGTTGGTTCAACATCCACAAATCAGTCAATGTGATACAACACATCAATAAAAGAAAGAACAAGAACCATAGGATACTCTCAATAGATGCTGAAAAAGCATTTGACAAAGTACAGCATCCCTTCCTGATCAAAACTCTTCAAAGTGTAGGGATAGGGGGCACATACCTCAATATCATCAAAGCCATCTATGAAAAACCCACCGCAAATATCATTCTCAATGGAGAAGAACTGAAAGCTTTTCCACTAAGGTCAGGAACACGGCAGGGATGTCCATTATCACCACTGCTATTCAACATAGTACTAGAAGTCCTAGCCTCAGCAATCAGACAACAAAAGGAAATTAAAGGCACCCAAATCGGCAAAGAAGAAGTCAAATTTTCACTCTTTGCAGATGATGTGATACTATATGTGGAAAACCCAAAAGACTCCACTCAAAACTGCTAGAACTTGTACAGGAATTCAGTAAAGTGTCAGGATATAAAATCAATGCACAGAAATCAGTTGCATTTCTCTACACCAACAACAAGACAGAAGAAAGAGAAATTAAGGAGTCAATCCCATTTACAATTGCACCCAAAACCATAAGATACCTAAGAATAAACCTAACCAAAGAGGCACAGAATCTATACTCAGAGAACTATAAAGTACTCATGAAAGAAATTGAGGAAGACACAAAGAAATGGAAAAATGTTCCATGCTCCTGGATTGGAAGAATAAATATTGTGAAAATGTCTATGCTACCTAAAGCAATCTACAAATTTAATGCAATTTCTATCAAAGTACCATCCATCTTTTTCAAAGAAATGGAACAAATAATTCTAAAATTTATATGGAACAAGAAAGGACCTCGAATAGCCAAAGGGATATTGAAAAAGAAAACCAAAGTTGGTGGCATCACAATTCTGGACTTCAAGCTCTATTACAAAGCTGTCATCATCAAGACAACATGGTACTGGCACAAAAACAGACACATAGATCACTGGAGCAGAAAAGAGAGCCCAGAAATAGACCCTCAACTCTATGGTCAACTAATCTTTGACAAAGCAGGGAAGAATGTCCAATGGAAAAAAGACATCCTCTTCAATAAATGGTGTTGGGAAAATTGGACAGCCACATGCAGAGAAATGAAATTGGACCATTTCCTTACACCACACACGAAAATAGACTCAAAATGGATGAACGACCTCAATGTGAGAAAGGAATCCATCAAAATCCTTGAGGAGAACAGCAACCTCTTCGACCTCAGCCACAGCAACATCTTCCTAGGAACATCGCCAAAGGCAAGGGAAGCAAGGGAAAAAATGAACTATTGGGATTTCATCAAGATCAAAAGCTTTTGCACAGCAAAGGAAACAGTTAACAAAATCAAAAGACAACTGACAGAATGGGAGAAGATATTTGCAAACGACATATCAGATAAAGGACTAGTGTCTAAAATCTATAAAGAACTTAGAAAACTCAACACCCAAAGAACAAATAATCCAATCAAGAAATGGGCAGAGGACATGAACAGACATTTCTGCAAAGAAGACATCCAGATGGCCAACAGACACATGAAAAAGTGCTCCACATCACTCGGCATCAGGGAAATACAAATCAAAATCACAATGAGATATCGCCTCACACCAGTCAGAATGGCTAAAATCAACAAGTCAGGAAATGACAGATGCTGTCGAGGATGCGGAGAAAAGGGAACCCTCCTACACTGTTGGTGGGAATGCAAGCTGGTGCAGCCACTCTGGAAAACAGCATGGAGGTTCCTCAAAATGTTGAAAATAGAACTGCCCTATGACCCAGCAATTGCACTATTGGGTATTTACCCTAAAGATACAAACGTAGTAATCCAAAGGGGCACGTGCACCCGAATGTTTATAGCAGCAATGTCCACAATAGCCAAACGATGGAAAGAACCTAGATGTCCATCAACAGATGAATGGATCAAGAAGATGTGGTATATATACACAATGGAATACTATGCAGTCATCAAAAGAAATGAAATCTTGCCATTTGCGACAACATGGATGGAATTAGAGTGTATCATGCTTAGTGAAATAAGTCAAGCAGAGAAAGACAACTATCATATGATCTCCCTGATATGAGGAAGTGGTGATGCAACATGGGGGCTTAAGTGGGTAGGAGAATAACAAATGAAACAAGATGGGATTGGGAGGGAGACAAACCATAAGTGACTCTTAATCTCACAAAACAAACTGAGGGTTGCTGGGGGGAGGGGGTTTTGAGTAGGGGGGTGGGGTTATGGACATTGGGGAGGGTATGTGCTTTGGTGAGTGCTGTGAAGTGTGTAAACCTGGCGATTCACAGACCTGTACCCCTGGGGATAAAAATATATGTTTAAAAAAAAAAAAAAGATAGAAATTGTTCTGTTACTACTGGTATCTTTCTAATATCTACAATCCCTTGCTGATGTAACTCCAATTGCAGTAAAAAGAGATAGGGAAGAAGATTATTTTATCTATTCTTGTTACACTAAAAAATGTTAAATCAACAAAACCATCTATATTCTTATTTGAAAATTTATTGTTGCATTTGTCTGTTTGAAACTCTACTAGTCTTTAATAGGCATGCAACTTGCCCACGTTTCTTTCAAATGCAATGGTAAAAAATCATAAATAAGCATATAATTCATTTGTTACAAACAATTCATGGTGTGTTTATATAAATTATTTCATTTCATATTACCTTAATGGCAAAAGTTTTTCAAGGATGTTATCCTTCAGACATGTGAAAAAATGCTCAACATCATCCAACATCAGGGAAATATAACTCAAAACCACAATGAGACAGCACCTCATACCAGTCAGAATGACTAAAATGAACAACTCAGGAGAAAAAACAGATGTTGTTGAGGATGAGGAGAAAGGGAAACCCTCTTATACTGTTAGTGAGAATGCAAGCTGGTACAGCCACTCTGGAAAACAGTGTGGAAATTCCTCACAAAAGTTAAAAATAAAATTACCCTACAACTCAACAATTGCACTTTCTTGCTTTCATCCAAAGGATGAAAGGATGACACTATCCAAAATAGTGATGCGGAGGAGCACATGCCCCCCAGTGTTTATAGTAGTAGTGTCTACAATAACCAAAATATAGAAAGAGCCCAGATGTCCATCAACAGGTGAATAGATAAAGAAGATGTGATATATACACACACATACACACACGTATATATACATACATGTACACAATGAAATATAATTCAGCCTTCAAAGAGACTGAAAACTTACCATTTACAATGATGTGGATGGAACTAAAGAGCATTATATAGACCAAAAATAGATCAGAGAAAGACAAATACCATATAATTTCACTTACATGTGGAATTTAAGAAATGAAACAGATTAACATGAGAAAAGGAAAGAAAATTAAAATAAGATAAAAACAGAGACAGAGGAAACCCTAAGAGACTCTTAACTATAGGAAACAAACTAAGGGTTGCTGGAGGAAAGGTGGGTGGGGATTGGGATAGTTGGATGATGGGCATTAAGGAGGGCACTTGATGAGCACGGGATGTTATATGCAACTGATGCATCACTAAATACTACCCATGAAACTAATAATACACTGTATGTTAACTAAGTTGAATTTAATTTTTTAAAAATGATATTCTAGCCTTAGTTTTCAGATGAGGAAATTCAAGTGCAAAAGGACTATAAAGAGAGTTCATGGTTGCAGAGTATGGTATAAAAGAACTATGAGTGTGTCACTGACTTCTCATTAATGCTGATTCCTCTCAGCTTCTAGTTTAGTTTAGGCTATATTACCATTTTGTGAACCGATTTCAACTGGATTAACTCTGTAATCTGAGTTAACACGCAAAACAAAAATACGTATTGCAATCATTGAGATATGATTGTCCTGGTTCCAGTCATCCTCGTTGAAATGACATCAAATAAACAAAAACCCATTGACAATTGGTCGGACCAGAAGTAAACACCAGTGGTTGTGTCTCAATAAATGTTCAGCATAAAGCTGTGCCAGAAGAGGCATTCACCCAACAGAAAAATATTGGCATGCTACATGATTGATTAAGGATGAATTCTAATGCCATGCCTGGAAGGAATCAAGAATGAGAGTAGGCTGGACTCTTTGTCCTTATGAATCTTGTGTAGCATGAGCAAATCCTCTCACAATTAGAAATGAGACCTAGTGTAGCATAGTAACTTGGAACTGACAGCCATAGAGAAACATATGTAAAGCCAGCTGATCAATTATCAAGTGAGTTTTTTTTTAATTTATTTTGATGCTTTTATAGGGAAAAACACAATATACGAAACTAATAAATGAATATATAGATAATCCCAAGAAAGTAAGTTAAGCTCCCCCCCAAAAAATAAAATAAAACAAATTTAAAAAGAGTCATTATTTTTTTAATAGCAGGATAATTTTATCTAGAGTAATAAGAGAGTAATTCTTTAAATTCTTCTTTAGTGGCCTGAAACAAAAGACAGAATTTTCTAATGTGCCTTACTCCTAAGAGAACAACTTAAAAATATTGATCATCCAAGGGTAGCATTGCACAATTATATGTCAGTGGTACTCTGTGACCTTTTTTACCTTCTGGAACACCAGATATATTCCTCTGTCAAAAACAGTGCTCCACTATGGCTAAGCCATTTATCTGTTCAGCTGTGACAAGCCTTATGTTCTAGGATATATGCAATCTAATGTGTAGTAAAAAGTTTAAGGCAGTAAAAAGTTTAGAAGCCCCATCCAGATGAATATTTATGGCCTTCTGTGCATAGGTACTCACAGAAGATTATGTACCACTTAGGTTGGCTGCTCAGAAGACCACTCTATCTAATGAAAGGTCATCCTGCTATGATCTAAAGGAGAAAATTCAAAACCCATAGCAGCGTTTTTCACACTGCCTTCCTATATAAGCAAGCTTATATAAAGGCATCAAAAACACTGCAATTTCAAGTTTTCATTTAGTTCTTTTATCCCCCTGCTCAAATAAAGAAATAGTTAGAAATTCTCCCCAAATACAAAAATAATCTTCTAAATAAACATATCCTAATGTGAAGTGTATAGGGACCATAGGAAAACTTCATTTTATTTGTTGTTCTAGGGCTCATGATTTTATGACTAAGTTATCATAATTTTGATATGGTCAACAGCAAAAAGATCGCTTGACAGAAGAGACAATCATTACTTTAGATACATTAATCACACTGGGATTGAAAAACAAAGCAAAGTGACAAACATAGATAATTGCTGGTGGGCCCACAGCTTATTAAACAAGGTGAGGAACATACGCATTTAGTTTAGTTGCTGAGCTGAGATCCAAATCTGAGCTGATTCCAGAAGAAAATAAAATAAACCAGTTTAATAGTAGGGTTTCTCCCTTTATATCAGTATGATCTGGACATCAACTCCAGTAATCTCCAGTTTTTACGGGGAAGTAGTTCTAGAAGGCATATTTCCTTTTGCAGTGCATGGACAAGTCATGCAGAGACCTTCTAAATTTCAATATTCTAACAGCAGGTATCATAGGATGTTTGAGACCTGACAGTTTCTTACCAGGAATGCTATGATTCATGTTATTTTATTTTGATCCTGGTTAAATTAAAGGATTATTATTACTTTGTCAGATTTCTTACTTGTGATATCATGTTGTAGTATTTTTACTAGAAGTGACCGTGGTGGTAGAATTACAGGTTTTGCATCACTTTTCAAATTCATGGTACAAATCACAGCTCTGAAGCAAAACTTGCAATTCTAGTACTATATTATAAGCAATCTATGTGTCTGTCCAACACCCAAGTGTTATATAGGTTCAGTCACATTAAACATCAGAACAAAGTCCATACATGGAGCTTTTCCTATATGTCCACTTTTTTTTGGTGTAGGGGGATCTTCATCACTCTTTCTGTTTATCTACACATGGATTTTTTTCCTTTCTAATTTCTAATTTCTAATTTCTCCTGTGATCTTGGATGCTGGTAGAAGACTATTAGCTTTTGAGCCAGTTGAAGTGATATTGTTTTCCTGAAGTATGTATATAGTTTCCAGAGATAGAATTTCTCACTATAATAAATAATAATATATATACACACATATATATAATTATATAGAATATATATCTGTAATATATAATTATGTCTCTGCTACCTCCAGTAAGTTAGGCAGCAAGTATTTTTTAATATCTGCTCTATGCTTTGTTCTAGTCTAGGTATTATTCTGTTCTTTATGTGACATTGTCCTTCCTACATTCAAGAATTCCAAGTGGAAACATTAGGTATATAAAAATTATTTATAAAATGACTCCTTTATAAAGGTTTGTGCAAGGTATACAGAATACTAGTCTTATTTTTTCTAGGTACTCTTAGTTCTCTTATGTGATGCCAAATATACTTGCTTTTTCATCTCATTGATTCTCACAAAAGTAGGTAGATTGTCTGGCCATTAGCTAGGGTACTATGACAAATGACATGGCTGCCCAATTCCACAGAGTTAGGTCAATGCTTGAGTAAAGACCATGCTTTTTGAATGTCAAAGCTGCCATCTTATCCAGATTACCACTTAACATTAAACATTTTCTTTATAATGGATATTCCTAGCTCAAAAATCAAGTGTCTTCTAGTGCTACAAATTGTGCCCATATCTGATTATATTGATAGTATGGTTTCTGTGTGGCATACTACTAGTTACATCTGGAAGCTTAGGTTAGGACTAGCAAAACCAGTGAAGTCATATACCTTGAACGACTTTGGAAATAAGTATTTTTTATAAAATAAAACCCAGCATTTTGTTAAATATTTACTGTTAGGTCAACAATTCTGAAGGGTCTGAGATTTTACCCTAGGCAAGCTAACATGTCAACTTGTCAAAGATTCCTAGATTATGACAGAAGACATACAATTCCTGGCTCAGACACAGAAGATTTATTACTCCTGTTGTAGCAGGCAGCATAAGTTTCATGTTAATATTCATTCTTTTTGTCCCATCCAGCTCCAAATCATACAGGGGCAATGCATAGGCAGGTCTAGGTGAATGCTGTACTCCCAGCGAACTCGTATTCACACTGAAAAACCCAATCATGAGTCTGCCAGAAAACTGGTCCAACCATTGTCCTGAAGGGAGACATTATCTTTACTATTTTAGCCAGGAAAAAAAACTTCTCTCTGCTGTAGAAGATGGCATTATCTGTCTTCCAAGGCTGTTAGCTATATAAGCATCCTTGAAAAAATGTCCAGAATAAAAGCTGAAACAAGATACATGGAAATATCATGGAGAAATGCCTCTTGCCCCACAAATTATAGTGTCGAGAAGACTTACAGATATGCTTTAAAATGTCAAAGATATTTGTGTATGTTTCATTATATCTTTTCTTACAGGTATAAGCAATGTCTAACTACTGTTACAAATGATAATGATACATACTAATGATATTGATATAAGTCAATATCAGCAGTAAATATAAAAAAATGAATTTATATGAGGAAGTTGGCTCTGTTGGTTTTCAAACAATTGTTCCTAACTGTTACGGAAAAAGAAAATGAAACTTTGGACATTGTCGTCACATATTTTTTTAAAAACTCTACCTTTGTATTAGCAAATATTTAAAAATAACTAGCAATACACACATATTTGAAAGCATATTTAAAACAAGTTTGAAAATATTGCCTACTTGCATTCTTTCCATGAAGATCTTAATATCTCTTGAAAAACATTTAGACTCTAAGCAGACTTAAAGATCATATCTCCAAATTGGTTCTGTTAAAGAATATTTAGCTTTAAATATTAATTTTGTGGGGGGTAGTTTGTCTTTCCCCAGGCATCTTACTCTTCTTTAATATAGTTGTAATAGTTCAGAAGCAGCTATAATTTCACTCTTGATATGGATATTTTTGATCATTTCTTAAAACTGTCAGTTGGGTTTATTTGATCAAATGACCATGTGAAAGCTAGGCTTTTTAAATTGGTGGGATTATCAGAAGAAAAAAAGATGATTTCTTGAAATCATCTTAAAATCCTCAAGCTGTGAAACAATTGAATTGATGTAGCATTTCTTTGAAGTCAGCTATAGAGAGACTAAAGAAAATCTTAAAGCTAAATTTAAGTTAGGAGGAAGCAGATTACATCTCAAATTAAGTTTCTTATCTGACGGTTTTTTGTTTGTTTTGTTTTTGCTTTTGTTTTTTTAACTGAGAGATTGTTGACTATTAGTCTTAATCATTGTAGAAAGAAATTAATCAAAATGCCCTTCATTAAATGCCTAGTTTTACGCTGGGCTTATATGGATTCAAGGAAGAAATTACACCAACCTCAAAAATCTTAGGGTCCAGTTGAGCAAACTTGAGATTCAAAACAAGGAAAGTTTGCACATCATCAGTGATCAGTTCTAGAGTTTTTGAGAGGAAAACTCTATCCTAGAAAGGCATAGACATATCCCAATGTATTTCCACTTTGCTTTGGTTGCTATTCTCTGTCCCAGTTGCTGCTACAAAAAGACATCCTTGGGTTGAATAGAAGACCGTGTGAGCTCCCCTTTTTGTTTTTATATTGTTGTCATTTCCTATTTGGGACTTGTTCTATATAGATAAAAATAATAATAACTATTATTATTATTTACTTTCAAGTGACCTTACAGAAATCATATCATTAGAGAAATTGCTGCTTCAGCATTTTGTTATTGATAAGGATTAGAGTTAAAAAAAGAGACAAACTTACTGTCAGTCCCTACACATACAATGTCTGCTTGTCTGAGAGGGGATAGAAGAGACACAACCTTACCTTTGTTATAATTGAATATTTCATTTACCATACTGATTAGTTTTTACCCTAAAACCTTAAAAGTCTGGGTTTAATGGTTAGTTTTTATTTTCCAGGTGCAGGAACCCTCATGCCTTGTACCTCACTGCATAACTCTCTGAAGCAAATTCTCCACAGTTATAGCTCAAGAGTCACATTTCCTCTTCCATTCATTGGAGCAGGGGAAATACAAGGATTAAAGGAGTGCTAACACAAAGCTTTCTAGCAATGACTAATATGTTTTCTCGACATTCCTTATTATTGGCATGTATATAGGTTTTGTGACAGTTCATCAATCCAAATGAGTAATCCAAAATAAAGTTTAAAGCCATCGGGACTGGGATAAAAGATTGACTTTTGTTTCTCTTAACAATAAACCAGTTTTTGATAATTCAATATATTTTTCAGTCCACGAAACACCAATCATTTATTTTAACCATTGCCACATATTCCTATTTTTTGTAGACTCCTATGAAATTCACTGAAATAGAACAAAAATCATCATCATAATAATAACATTTTCAATTTGTGAATAAATCCCAATCAACAGAATCCCTAACATTGGATTAGAGAATATGGGGTATATAGTGAAAATGCTGCATAGAATCTGGATGTACAATGAGATCATTTTTTATTAACTTAGTATTTCCAAGAATACCCAAACAGAGCTGAATTTTTCTCCCACTTGCACACCAGCAAATTAATATAATTATCATGGCTGTACTTATGAATGAAAGCCCTTTAAAAAGTAAAACTACACACCTACCATGAATATAGGTGGTGTTATATTATTATTATTGGTATTACTAATTATTTTTGTGACAGTTGTTTAAATAAATTTTTAAAATTCTTAGTAAAATAATTATTGTCAGAAAAACTTAAACTTTTCTCCTTTCCAGAGATTGTTGTCAATGCAATGTTAAGATATTTTCATATTTTTGACAAAATGTAATGATTAAGTATTTTTGTTATTAAAACAAAGCTGACATCATAACAAACTGAATATGGCTAGTATTGTTCATATGTCTTTTTTAACCCTAGTTAATCCTGGAGAAATATTGCCTCACATATGCAAAGCTGGAGAATTCCGCTGTAAAAACAGACATTGTATCCAAGCTCGCTGGAAATGTGATGGTGATGATGACTGTCTAGATGGAAGTGATGAAGATTCAGTAAATTGCTGTACGTTTTCCTTCAAGTGATACTACATTTTTCCTGAGTCTTTTATTTATTTATTTTTTAAGATTTTATTTATTTGAGAGAGAGAATGTACCTGCAAGAGCAGAGGGTAGGGGCAGAGGGAGAGGGACAAGCAGGCTCCCTGCTGAGCAGGGATTTCCCACTTGGGACTCTGATCCTAGGACCTTGAGATCTTGACTTGAGCCAAAGCTTAACTCACTGAGCCACCTGGCACCCTCCTTGGGTATTTCAGCTTGTGAACTGTCAAAGCAGTTTGTGAAATCTAAAAATATCTGATAAAAATTGAACTTATTTATTTTTTCCCCTCAGTCATCCTTTTACATAGAGTAGACTAGATTATCTCCTAGCATGGTTTTAAAATACTGCTTTTCTTGTGCTTTTACATCTTTAATATTATCATTTTGGTAGCTCCAGAAGTCCTCCCCTTCCCTCTTCTGTGCTGTCAGTTCCATCACACCATTGTCACAAGGTTGCTGCAGAAGATCCTTTGGATCTCTGAATTTAAAGATGTGGAAAATCAATTGCAACTCCCTCAGGTCAGAATTAACTCACACAGAAGGTCAGGATCCACTCCATTGCTCCTTGGCAACAGAGCCTTGAAGTAGATCCAAGGAAACAAACATGGTTTTGGATCTAGTTATTACCTAACTTCTCTGGCTCAGTACATGGTAGGAGACACATATGAAGCACTCAGATAGAAATTAAAAGTTTGATTTTCTCGCCATTTGGCTTCTATTTAGCTGTTTTCCATTTCCCACAATAGGAATAGTTTCATGTTTCTGGTTGGGATAAGGAATTGTCCCACATATTTGAAAGTGGATACTTTGAAAAACACATTAAATAACAATTTGAGAATATATTTGACTAGAGTCATTATGGTATGGTTTTGAGATATATAAAATATTTTGTATGGAGAGAATAATGTGATGGCATATGTGTCCTTAGTCTTTTAATTTGCCTTAGATAAATTATTTTAAAAAGAAAATGTTTTTCTTTCAATTGATGATGACATTTTCCAAGTTAAAATGGCTGAAATAATTGAGTTAATTGATAATCCTCCATTTTCTTGTCTTTCTTTTCTTTTTCTTTTTCTTTTATTTTTTTTTAATTTTTTTTATATAATTTTTTATTTTTTATAAACATATATTTTTATACCCAGGGGTACAGGTCTGTGAATCACCAGGTTTACACACTTCACAGCACTCACCAAAGCACATACCCTCCCCAATGTCCATAATCCCACCCCCCTTATCCCAACCCCCTCCCCCCAGCAACCCTCAGTTTGTTTTGTGAGATTAAGAGTCACTTATGGTTTGTCTCCCTCCCAATCCCATTTTCTTTCATTTATTCTTCTCGTACCCACTTAAGCCCCCATGTTGCATCACCAAGATTATAAAAATCAAGCTTTATAGATCTTTTACTAAGCATGGACAGAATTGTGTTGCCTGGGTGGCTCAGTTGTTTACATATCAGCCTTCAGCTCAGGTCAAGATCCCAGAGTCCCAGGATGGATGCATCTTCTGGCTCCCTGCTCAGTGGGGAGTCTGTTTCTCCTTCTCCCTCTGCCCCTTGCTCCCTGCCTCCCATCCACGCTCTCTCTCTTTCTCTCAAATAAATGAACAAAATTTTTTTAAAAAATGACAGAATTGGTCTAGGCATCTATATAGTACAACTATCTGTATTTTTGGACAAAAGTCCAAGAATATGAGTTTTTAAAATACAATTTCCAGTTGTATATAAATAGGTAATATGTAAGTTATAATTAATACATGAATGTAACACTACTTTTCCTTTATTTTCAAGCATGGACTCTGACTTCAACATTACATGTTCCATGTTTCCAACACTATTAATAACTATACTGTAAAGTACAAATCCAAAAATACCATATTAAATACTAAATTGGTACAAGCAGACAAAAATTTCAAAGTGGGAGAACATGTCATCTAAGGATAAAAGGTTTTTTCTCATTTTTTTTACACAAGTGATGTATTATTTATTGATTAAATTAATTGCCTCATCACCTCTGACTCACAGTGTTTATTCATGGTTTTAGTGAATACTCCTGCATATCAGCTTCCTGCATAGTCACAGAACACCTGCGCAGAGCACAAGTACTTTATCACAATATTCATGTTGTGTTCCTTTAGGTTCACGCTATTCCCTGTGTGATTGTTCTTTTCACAAATTCACAAAGAAACTCATTTTCTCTATGAGGATGTAAGGCATCGTATACTGATAATTGTAGTGTTAAAATTCCTAGTCAGGATCTTTTTTCTTGATAATTTTCATCACTTCCCATACCATTACTCAAACGTATACTAAAGGCTTTTCAGGCAATCTTCTATTTCACTTATAGTCCATACTCAGTTCTGTATAATTAATTTTTCATCTTTATCCCCTCTCGAACTTCACTGGCTAAGTTAGTCTTACATCCTAGATTCATTTAATAAGTGCCCTGCTATTATTCCTACTACTATTGCTCCCATAACTAAAACCCACTTTCCAAACTGCTTCCAGAGTGGTATCTATAGAATGAGACCAAATATTGTTATTTCAGTAAATTCATAACCAACAAGATAAATTCCAAAATCCATTGATTCACAGAAAAACATGTTAGGACTCAGGTTTGCAATTTTAGTCTTCAATGCCTATCATGTATACACTTACCTTCTTTGTTCTAATATAACAAGTTGGACTATAAGTAGATCTCTGCAAAATGCCCTCTGTTTCTCTCCTTTATAACACTGCAGCTTATGGAAATCACCATGGTTTACCATGACCTTTATAGGGAAGTCTTTTGTGAACTTGGAAAAATCTCCATACAGACCAGTTGGAGTGAAACATATCATGTATATTTCATTTTCATGGTAGTGACCAAACAATATTGCAATTATATCCTTACTTCTCTGGTGCATCTAAGAGATGGATATCTTTATGAGGAGACACATTATGTTGTAGTGTCTTTGTAGTGTCAGAGTCTAACATAGCATCCAGAATGTGGAGAATAAATGACAAAACAAAAGGGGCAACAGAAAACTAAATATCTCTGGCCACCTTCCAGCAATATGGGATTTTTTTCTAAACTTGCAGTGATTCTGAGCAGTGTCATAATCTTGAGGTCCCAGGGTTAATATGCCAGCACTATGTCATTCATTTCAGAGGAGTATTTATATATTAAATGCTAATAAACTTTGCCCTTGAATTCTGTTATCATTCTATTTTCTATCCTTTAGCTTCTCAATTCCAAATCACAGGCCTATGGGTTGTATTTATGCCTCCTTTTTGAACTCTGATTTACATCATTGATGAAAATTGCAAAAGTCCTTTATTAAGCTTTACTGAAGAATTTTGGCATAATCTTGCTACTTTAAAATCTTGACCCTCTAATATATTGGATGAATTTTATTCTCCTGAGCATCTATTCTTGCTAAACTCCCTGAAGTGAGTAGAAAATGTTAATCATGCTCAAATGCCAGGAAACACAAGGCTTTTTCCATTATAATTTTTTTTTTACTGTACATGAATAAAAACTTTCTAAAAAAGTGATAAAACCACTTCTCACCTAAACTACTTTAAAGAAATAGTGTTTGTAGAAACTGTCTGGAAAGGCATACATTTGCTATGCAACAGCATGATAAAATGGCTATTTTTTTCGAATTCTAAGGAAAACTAATACTAAAATCTATTTTTGTCATACAGAAGTGCAACTACTGGGCACAAGGAAAATTACTTCAAAAAGAACACAAAGTGGTGAAACAAATACTGAGGAGCATGCCAATTCAGTTAGGAATTTAGCCTCCAGGATGCAGGAAAAATAATCACAGAAGGTTAACTTTAAGATGGCCTCCTGCTGTGCTTGATATTGGAGGTTTAATCCTTAGCTGTGCACAGCTTCCCATATGAGGATTGATCTTGTCCACAGTATATTTTGTGGATTCATGTTTATTTGTTTGCACTAGGCATGAAAACTCAGGATGGTCATTTTTGTTATTAAAATTATGCAGGGGGGCGACTGGGGGCTCAGTGGGTTAAAGCCTCTGCCTTAGGCTCATGTCATGATCCCAGGGTCCTGGGATCAAGCCCCCACATCAGACTCTCTGCTCAGCAGGGAGCCTGCTTTCTCCCCTCTCTCTCTGCCTGCCTCTCTGCCTACTTGTGATCTCTGTCAAATAAATAAATAAAATCTTTAAAAAAAATAAAAATAGAATTATGCAGGATCTCATATTTAACATCAACTCCAAGTTTTGCTGCCAGTCCCAAGAAACACTGGGAAAAGCATAACAAAATGAGCCTTATTTAATATTTCAAAAAGTTCTGAATGGATGTGTGGCTTAAGAAAATGTATCTTTGATACATGGCTGAATTATTGGATACATACTTATTATGTTTCATGTTAAAATTTGAGGTTAATTTACTGGCGATTCACAGACCTGTACCCCTGGGGCTAATAATACATTATATGTTTATAAAAATTTTTTTAAAAATTGAGGTTACTTTAAATGTTTTTGGTAAAAATTCTGAAATTGTGTTACTTTGATAAGGGATGGGAAAACAAGTTTCGTGATACAGTTGATTTTAGTGAAGACATGAACAAATGAATATGTTTCCTTTTATATGAGATTTTCTTACTTGGTGTCTTCTATAAAAGTATTACATTTTAAGAGAGCCTCAAATATTAATATTTTCTATAAAATATGCAACAATGAATGAAAGAAGCTGTGGCATTTATTGTACTATAATATAATTATTATAAGTTGTCTCTAACTGTAACTTAAAATAATCATAATTTTATCCAACTTTAAATTATTAAACCTGATTCTCCTCTCTCTTCACCCTCCCACCCTTCCCCAGTCAATCATAGCTGTCCTGATGATCAGTTTAAATGCAAGAATAATCGCTGTATCCCCAAGAGATGGCTCTGTGATGGAGCTAATGATTGTGGAAGCAACGAAGACGAATCCAATCAAACTTGTGCAGGTAAAGGTTTGCTTGAATATATACATAAATCGCTTCCAAAGTTAGTGTCCATAAAAATGCAGGTCACTGCTTTGAACTAAGCTGAACCTTCCTAAGGCTGATGATCTGATTATTGCAGTATTAAATAAGTTCAGAGTTTGATGCCACAAAAGCTAGAATACAAATTATCTTTTACTTAATCCGTGGGCATGACTCTGCTTTCCAAAGTAATTTGGCACTTTATCTATCCATATGGGTTGA
This sequence comes from Mustela putorius furo, assembly GCF_011764305.1. Taxonomy (NCBI): domain Eukaryota; kingdom Metazoa; phylum Chordata; class Mammalia; order Carnivora; family Mustelidae; genus Mustela; species Mustela putorius. The sequence goes on along the minus strand of NW_025422019.1, from coordinate 22,624,152 downwards.
CTGTCAATACACTGCTTGGACAAGGCTTGTCCCTGCTAAATCTTAATTGGCAGTGGAGGGTGAGGTTTATTAGCATGCTGTGATGGAGGCCATGAAGAAAGGTTTGTGTGTGTGTTTTGTTTTGTTTTGTTTGCTTTTTACCTCAAAAAAAAAAATAATCTGTGTATTTTATTTAGTCTGCTGTAGAATACCTCTGTGAATAGCTTTCTGTTCCTGGTACACTATTTATGTGGCATAGATTTTTTTCCCCCTTTTCATGAAGTCCCAAGTCATAAAGCCTATTAATATTTCCATAAAATTTATCCCACTGTAATACATCTGTGAATCCCTAGTCAGTTTCTCTTTGAATAGGGATACACAGCTTGTGCACAGGTTATAATAGATGTTGGAAAGGTCATGATTAGTCAGATAAGTATTGAAAAATGATATTGACTAGCAGCAGCCTAGACCTATTCATTAAATGATGAAGAAAAAGTAGTATATTTGATGACTCTTACTGATATTGGTAACAATTGTGGGTTGTTTTTTTTTTTTTTTAATCATTACATACAGCAGTGTCAAAATTTATCAACACCTCCCTTCTCGATTTGCCAAAATAAGGCTCAAAAATAAAAATTATTATAACCTATTAGTGAAAACTGTAGGGACAGCATATACAGAAAATACCCAGAAATTAAGAAGCCTGGTTTGTACTCTAGATTGTGTCACTGGTTTTCTCTTGGAAAGACTTGTCCCTCAATGCACTATAATTTCCTTATATATTTCTTTCTGCTCCGCAAGAGTATGAATTGACTAGAAAATATTTCCTAACTGTTTTTTATCATATACTAAGCAACAATGAAAGAACAACACAGTCCGTATCCTAACCTGCATCTCATATTTAGCTTTTTTTTTTTTCCATTGTGACATATTTGCTGAGGGTCTATAAGCTATTCTGTTGTCCCTTGACTAAATATAGTTTGATATTTTAGAGTAGCTATTTTTAAGTTATTTTGTGCATCAGGTAAGGTTGTTTTACAAAGAGCTATCAAATAAAAAGGAACCTATAGAGACTCTTTGGTCCTAGTCTCTTCCTTCAAGTCCATTCATTTCATAGATGAGGCTCTGACTTGCCTTAACTCACATCATTGGCAAGAACTGGGAAACTCAGTGTGTAAGTTATTCTCTAAGCCTATTGCTCTTGTTATCAAACTATTTCATCCTGTGTTTTAGCTAGAATTTTAGGTATGGTCATTTTAACTTTGCCCAGACTGTTCTTACAATAATGTTTATAATTTACAATGAAGAGTCTTTCTAAGCTGGTGCAATTATTATATTTTTAAAAACTTAAGATTTAGTTCTGAGAGTGTTCCATTACTTCCTAAACAGATAGGTCTATTTTCACCTTAAAATTAAAGGCATTGCTGACTCAATTCATAATAACATGTCTTTCTTTTTTTTTTTTTATGTTACACTCTTAAAATCTGCTTGTTTCCACATGATTTTTAAGGGAACATTTGGGATTGACTAGCTACTGATAGTAGTAAAAGTGGAAATGCTATGTATAAGAGCAAATAAAACAATCAATCCTAATCAGTCCTAATTAGTAAGATTTCTCAGCCAGTCCAGGCCTGTAGTCCACTAGGAAATGGGGTACAACCTGCTTGCACCTCAAGTGTCACTTTCAGTGATGGCTGATAAAGCATGCCAATCATTACTAGATCTTCTTGTCAGTATATTCATAATAGATGCTATGGTCACAGTATGCCTTAAGGAATTAAGAAGAACAAAAATTAAGGATAAAAAGAATAAAAAGAAAACCACAAATACACCTTTTAGCTTTGAAAATTAAGTATGCTGTTGTGTTACATTTCCATTTTGTTTGACCAAAATAAATAAATCGGTCACATAGTTCATCATACTGAAAAAAAAAATACGGCAAATACATTAGATAATTTCTCTGGCTGGGTCATTTCTGTCTATAGGCATATACACAGATATGTGTCACAGATAAAGGATTTCCCAACATGGGGGTTATTTTGTAACTAAATCCACTGTCCTGTAGCTTTCAGCATTGTGACTACTTTATAACTAAAAGAATTCTTTCCTACAAGATGCCAATTACCAATTTTGTTCCTTTGGGATTTCTCCTTCATAACATGAATCTACTAATTCAATAAAAACTTACCACAACATCGGATATAAAAAGAGGACAAATACACTATATCTTTCATTAGAAGGCTGAGTGGAAATGGGGAGAAAAAACATGTATGCAGGTCTTTCTAATGCAATATTCAAAGTGCTAACTTGAACTACAAATGGAAGCACAAGAACTACTAATTTAGTCTTTGTGTATCTCGCAAGGCTTCCTGAGGAAGGTGATATCCGAACTAAGCCAAAGAAAGAAATGAAGGAAGGAAGGAAAAGAAAAAGAGAAAGAGAGGGAGGAAGGACATAAGGAAGGAGGGAGGGGACAAAGGAATGAACCTGAATCAGTTCGAGTCATTCAATTAGGAAAAATAATCTGATAAAATTAACCTTTGGCAAGATTGTGGAACAAAAGGCAACATACACTTTTGGTGATGTATAAATTATTTTTTTCTACATTGGAAAGCATTTAGCTAAACTCAGTAAAGTGGAGATTGTGCATACCTTCAAGTCTGTAATTCCATTTCTAGATTTATACTCTAATGTCTATGCTCAAAGAGATGCAAGTAAGAAATTCATTGCCCTAATGCTGGTAATAGTGAGAAATTAGAAATAATTCAAATACCCATTAACAGGAAATATATCTTTCACTATATAAAAAACTATGTATATAAAACACCATATAAATATATATATATGCTCATATATATGACACTATATAGTGTTATAATCACATAGGAGAACATTATTCATACTTAAATTGAATAGACTAGAGCTCAAATACCAACAGTAATTAATTTCAAAGGCAATGTTAACTACAAATTGCAGATTATAAATCACTTAGTGACATTTATATGAAATCTAAAAATACAAAACAATTCTACATGAACTTATTTATTTATAAATGTGTAAAAATAGAATTAAAATATGTCTGGAAATGGAAAAAAAAGATTATAAGTTAAGGATAGTAGTTAATCTAAAAAGATAGAAATATGACTGAAAAAATTACATAGGTGATTTTAAATGTACCTATAATACATTTTTCTGAAATAAAACAAAAACAGTCTGTAGTAAATATAGGAAAAGAGATATGATAGAGCTATATGATGGTAGACCAGTGTTAATATTATTATCTTCTATGCTTTTCTATGTGTTAGAAATATTTTACTGGGGGGGAAAGAAAAGAATAATGAATTGGTATAGTTACTGAGGGTGAGGTGAAGTTCATGGGGGGTGGGGGTTGGAGGATATGCTTGGAAGACGAAACAGCACTAGGCAGAAGAAAGCTGACAGGGGCTTGGTCAATGTTCTCCCTTACATATATATATATATGTTTCTCTACTTATGAGAAAGACCCAGAGGCCAAAGATGAGGAGTAGTTAGATGTGAAGTTATTTTTCCTCATAGTCGCTAATGATAATCCTTGGATTCAAGGCTAGGCAGTTTCAGACCAGATTTTTTCCACAGCACTGAGCTCTAATTAGATTACGTGTTTATTCTTCTCACATCCTCCACGTAGTTTGACTAAATTCGAACTAGGCAGATAGATTTGAATTAAGAAAACCTGATATATTAAAAATTGGACTTCCTTATAAGATAAATTGAAAAATATGTGTTGATATGACATAGGTTTTGTTTAAATAGAATGCTTTGATTAAAATATGGCAAAGGCGAAGTTTAGGAATAATGTATGAAGATCTCTTCGCTTCTTCCTCCTTATTGTTCCCATGCATTGTGGGATTTCTCACTGCTACATGACAGCAGGAGAAGCATAATTAGTGATGGATAGAAAACATTCATATTGTGACAGTGGATTTCTGATTCACTGCTAGATAAACAATTCCGCTGAGGAAGTTGAATTTCCTCTTCATTAGAGAAGCATTTGCTACAATATTTGAGTCCTCTGGGGCTGCTTGCTAATCTCACCTCCAGACTAATTTAGATCTGATAGAGACAGGAACTGAAAAAGTAAATGCTGATAAATCCAGTGATTAAAAAGGCATGATTTAGTCCATGTGATTATATCATATGGACAGACAGTACTTGTAGATTTATGGAATGAAGCATTCTTCCTATCTGGAATTACTTAAATTTCCTCACTAGACTAAGCAGATAGTTTTTCCATGATTAGAACAGGGATTCATGTATGTTGAGGTCATATGATCCCTCAGTAATAAGCCAGTAAATACTCTTTCAAGTAACGGGTCCTGACAGTTCTTCAAGCTTCTGAGTTAGTGAGGCGACACACAAATTTCCACACTACACAATGTGAAATAGTTCTTTTTTTTTTTTAAGATTTTATTTACTTATTTGTCAGACAAGTAGGCAGAGAGGCAGGCAGAGACAGAGAGAGAAGGCAGCAGGCTCCCCGCTGAGCAGAGAGCCCGATGCGATGCAGGGCTCGATCCTAGGACCCCGAGATCATGACCTGAGCCGAAGGCAGGCTTTAACCCACTGAGCCACCCAGGCGCCCCGTGAAATGGGTTCTTTTTTTTTTTTTTAAATTTTTTATTTTTGATAAACATATATTTTTATCCCCAGGGGTACAGGTCTGTGAATCACCAGGTTTACACACTTCACAGCACTCACCAAAGCACATACCTTCCCCAAGGTCCATAACCCCACCCCCTTCTCCCAAACCCCCTCCCCCCAGCAACCCTCAGTTTGTTTTGTGAGATTAAGAGTCACTTATGGTTTGTCTCCCTCCCGATCCCATCTTGTTTCAAAGAAAACTCTTATTAAATTTCTCTTAAACCTCAAAAGGTAAAGATTATTTACTGCAATCAGAGAAACAAAACAAAGACCTGCAAGAAAAAATCGACCTTGTTCACACCTCTATGCCCTTTTCTTCCCACTGAGTAAACTAAATGCCAACACCTTCATCTTTCTCTAGGCTAATACAAATGTAGACACATTTTTCCAAGTAGTTTTATTAAAATTACCTGGGAACTTTGTTGATTTAATCTAAACATTGGAATAATTTCACAGAAAATGCATAGTTAGCCAAATGAAACAACAAATATTTAATTCTACTTGAAATGACAACATTGAAATCTTCAAAAGTGTACATATTTGTGGGATACTTAAAATCTATAATGTAAAATAAATGCTCTATTTGTAAAAAAAGGAAAATCCAAATATTACATAGAAGGCTTTAGATTCAGAACCCTTAGCTACATAAACAAAGTGGAATACAAAGTGTAATGATTTTCTGGAATTTCTAATTATACACACTAGGTTAGAAATGGTACTTTGAATTGAATAAGAAAAATCAAACCAATAATGTTTTCATTGTTTTTCTCAAGTAAGCTTTTAAGTATCCACTAATAATAGATATCTTTTTACATAGCAAGTATGCTTTGCTTAAAAGGAAATAATTAGCACATAACTTTGTAGAGATTATTTTAAATTACCTCCGAAACCCTGATTTATGGAAACCCATTTTAGTGTGTCTGGATGACTTGTCTTTCAACCACTCTCAATTTTATACCAACCATTAGACATTTTGATGAAACAGAAATGCATCCTTCTAATTCTTAAACCCCCAAACAGAGGGAAGTACATAAACTGAGCAATGTCTCTTCTCATAACTACAGAAATCTAAACCCTAATTGTTCTTCATCTGTCCAGTCCTCATCTGACCCAAATATTAACCGGTTTGAGTATCCCCTTCTTATAGTTTCCCACTCTTTTTTTCTGACTAAGTAAAAAAAAGGGGTGATAGGGAACTGATACGTAAGAAAACAAATTTGTGTTTCAGACAGACAAAAGAAAAAATAGGTAAGTAAAAAACAAAACCAAAACAAAAAAAAACAAAAACAGAACCTAAGTCTGCAAAACTAAAACCTGGGAGAAAAGTTAGGATAGCTGTCTAGGATTTCATGCTTTCAAAAGTTGACCTGACTGTAATAGAAAATGGTAATCAACTCCCTGTAGAATATAACCAACCCCTTCACTGAGTAATTGAAGCCCCTGCCTTTGGCTAACATAGAAAGAATGATTCCATGTGTGTGTTCATTGAAACCCATGAGAGAGTCCAAAGCAAAGTTTATTCATATACTTTGATTAAAAAGCTATATAGTTTTATTTAACTATGCTGAAAACTGAATTTTAAAAATCTGTAATAAAGCTAAATGTATGTTTTAAGTAATATTTTCTGCATTCTAAAATTTCTATATTTTCTCCATACATTGGATCACTTAGAGACCAAGAAATAAATGTACTGAAAGGTTAAAGGAAAAGAACAAATCTGTCCCCGTGACTAGAAACTAGATACCCTGATATAGTCTCCAAATCCTTCATCCCACATTACAGAAAGTTTTCTTGGTTTATTGACAAAGACTATGTGAAATTCTTTTTTGTTAATTAAAAGTTGGATGAAATTTAATTCAACCGTGTATTCATAAGCATGTGCCGGGCAAAAATTGTAAAATAATGAATTCATAGCTTCATTTATGGAAGTGTGTAAGGATTACTGAATATCTTGTCATTTAGCAGCCACTGTAATTGAAGGGGAAAGCATGTGAACTTCAGAGAAGACAAGCAAGCTGGCAGTATCGATTAGCAAAAATTTACTTTAAAATATTTTATCTAATAAAGCAATAGAATATCTTATGTGTAAAAGAGTTATTGAATGATTTATGTCACCTGAACATTGTTTAAAAGGTCTTTAAATGTATTATTTGTACATTAATTGATTATCTTAGCCAGAACATGCCAGGTGGACCAGTTTTCTTGTGGAAACGGCAGGTGCATTCCCAGAGCATGGCTATGTGATAGGGAAGACGACTGTGGCGACCAGACAGACGAAATGGCATCTTGCGGTAAGTTATGAGTGAACCATGCTGTTAGTGAAGACTGTGTCAAATCACTATCATCTCTCTCAAGAGACAATTTATTTCTTTATGAACACTAGTCAGCAAGGCAGAAGATGTGTTACATTTTATCACTGCCTTTTAGGCCCGAGTGTGTACCTTAATGCTAACTTTAGAATATATCTGTTTAATGAGTCAACAGCATATTCTAGGCTAAAATAAATGGATCCAAACATTACAAATTTTATTAGGAAGTGGTTATTATAAGCCTAACAGGACATTCTCAAATGTTTGTTATTTATCTTGTGTTGGTAATTTTTTTTTTTTTCCCAAATAGAGTAGCTCATTGAATGACATTTGGAGTAAATTAGAAGTACATGTTTCTTGTTGACATGCATATGTTATCTTCTTGGAACAATAAACAATACAGACTGAGATTACATAGTTGATAAATCATTTGTTTCATTTCTATTGAGTCATATAATTCTGTTATTAGTTTAAGTTTATAATTCTGTTGTTAATGGCAAAATTCTCACTTTCTACCAATCCTCCTACTTTTGGAAATGGCATTTATTGTTAAAGTTTCAAATTTTAATTACTCACATTTGTGCCCATGTATCAGTAGATTTTATTATCAATCTCTGAATAATGTATAGTGAAACAGTAAGGGAATGAATCCTGTTTTCTAAGAACTTGGGCCTTATTTTAGGCATAGCTATGGATTTTAAAATCACTAATGGGGAAAACATGCACTAGATATGCTTATCACATTTATTAAATATATAATGCAATTGGGTATATATCTTTTAATAATTTAACTCCATGTTCTAGCACTTCTAACAGTGGGAAAATAAGACTTTTTTTTTTAAACCTCTCAACTGAAAAAGCTCTATTTAGGGGATGCATTCATGATTTACCTAAAATTTAATTTTGAAAAATTATCTTATACTTGACTTATGTCCCTGTAGACTTTTGAGTGTGTGACCTTTGAATAAAGTATAGATAAGTAAGTAATACTAACTGACATTGTCAAGAAAACAAAATAATACCAGTATTGAAAAAGAAAGCAATAGACAGTCATACACAGTAACAGTTAATTTTACATTTCACATGTAGATTTTCCAAAGCCTGTCCAGTTGAGGGATTTGAACAATATATCCTTCTCCTTTCCAATGCCCAGACTATTCTTGTGGCTGGGTCTGCATTTAGTCAGCTCTGTTATTTGGGAAAGCTTGATTGCTTTTCTGTCCCCAGCATCTCCTTCCAGAATATAGCAAAAAGATAATGAATAACCTGAAAACATTAAAGACAGTGAAACTCTGGAATCAGTCTAATTTAGAAGGAAAGACTATGAAAACGTTATAGAATAGGAAAATAAATAATGAGCTCATTAGAGAACTTCGGTTAGATTTTTGATCTGACATATTTAGTACTTTTCACAAGATGAGGGAAAGAAGGGTTGGAAGGAGTTCAGACATATATTTTCTTCTTGAATATTTACAGCAAATCTATGAGAAACTTACTATTGTTCAGATTTTACGGGTAAGAGAATCAAAACTTAGAGACATTTGACAACTTGCATGAGATCACAGGGCTAATAAATAGCAAGACAGGCTGTGAATCCAGGCATACCTGAAACTAAAACTCAGACATTTCAGGTCAACTTTGTCTGGGAGCCATGGATTGGGTGGAAATAGGGAGCAGATCAAGTCATTATATCTATCCATATCATTGACTATCTTATTTTAAAACGTATACATATAATGAGTTTTGTTCTTTGGTGGTTTGATAAATCTTTTAAGATCTCATGCTGGGGAGGAGTCCTGATCTAATGTTTGCCTATTTTTTGTTGTGTAAATACTCCTGCCATGGCCTGTATCAAGTTGCCAACACGACTTTCTGAATGCAGATTTGGGAGAATATGTGCACACCGACATATAGTATTTCCACAATACAGATGTAATAAACATAACTAACTCCAAGAGCAAAATAATCAGGAAATTAAGAACCTTGAGCATTTATTACCTTGGCTTTCAACATTATTTAATTAGAAATGTATATAGTTTATTTATTTCAAATAATAGATGTATGCTTATCAACTGATTCCTAGAATCCTTGAAAATTTAAAAATCGATTATTGCAGGCTGGTACAAGACATCTCCAATATACCACTGGATAGGAACACACTGTGAAATGTAGTTGTCAGTTTGCTTCTGAAATTTAGCCAAATTTTATAAAGTGTCAGTAAGCCACATGGGTTAGTCTCAGCACCGCTTCCCTTTTATAAGGTGAGAAACATGTTTCTCTCCACACTTGTCCCTCTCTGTAGTAACATGTATTTATCTTTCATATTGTCATTATAAATCAAAATTTATGTCAGTAAGGAAGCTGATAGTGAAGCTCTGGTAGGCACAATCTCACTTTTAAAGTTGTAGGAGAGGATGACATAGATTATTCTCATATCAGATACTATTTCTGCACTGAATTCAAAATGACAAAAACATTATAAATTGTTTAATTTACTGCATTAAAAAAGTCACTCTCCTTGGCAGTAATCTAGAAATGAATATAGGCTCAACTAATCCCCAGTTCTATTAAGCATCATTATAACATTTGGAGTGATCATTTCACTTTTCCCTTTGGAATCAGTCAAGTTCCCATAGGTTTAATCCTACTAGAAGACTGCAGTCTTTTTTTTTTTTTTCTTATACTTTAGCTCCACAAACAGCTACTGTTTTGTTTGATAACTACCATTTTATACTGAAAATAATACCAAGATTTGGGTTTTAAATCATGAAAGCCTGTGGTTAGAAATGCTTCTGATTATAGTTAGGAGCAGAAAGTGCTGAAACCGAGGGTCAAATTTTAGTGGAATTCACAAGCACCTACTTATAAACCAAGTTAATTGTATATTTCAGGTTGATATTATATGTGGGCAAACACTTACATAATTTGGAAGGCCTTTGAGCATTCTCCCTTCATATTTAAACAATCTTTTATCTTTTTTTGGTAGTCTTCATGTGTAGACAGGAGACTCTGTAAACTGATTCTGCAAACAAGAGCAGATATGTTAGAATCATGAAGACTGTGTGGGAAGTGGACTGTGTGTCAAGGAACTAAATGGTCACTCATTTAAAGGATGGTAGCATTGGTTCTCAGCTTTAGCTCTCTGTTAAAAAAAATCACCCAAGAAGCTTCAGAACCATTTGCCATGCCTCACCCCAGACTAATTAAATAAAGGTTCTTGGAGGTCAGAGCCAAGAATCAGTAATTTTAATGCTGCCCAAGTGGTATGAATGTGCACTCAGGTCTGAGAACACTTAACTTAAGGCCAAGGTTCTCAAACCTGCGCATGCATTAGAATCTTCTAGAGGGCTTGTTAAAAAAGCAAAAGCAAAAACAAAAACAAAAAGCAGAATTCTGGGCCTGATTTCCAGAGACTATGATCCAATGGATCTTAGATGATTGAAAATTTATATGTCTAGCAATTGATGCTGATGGTCAAGAGATCATAATTTGGAGAGCACCATTCAGGTTTGATTTTTATCTTACATATATACTTAATTACATACTTTTGTTTATATATGCAAAATGAGTTCAGATGGAAGCAATTATCCAAACAAATTTTCTTCCCATCTCCAAATTATAGCATTAAATATGTGTATTTCATGATTAAATGTAAGATTATTTCAGGCAAACTTATATTTTCCCCTTGGAAAATTTATTGTCAAAAACAAAATTTATTTGTTTATTTTAAACTGTATTTTTACTATTTTGAGATTGTTCTGTCTTCCAATTATCTCAACATATCTTATATTTATTACTCTTTTTTAAATAAATAACCTTGTTGTGAGTTGATAACTTCTGATTTGTTCAAAGGGTTTAACTTGGGAAAATATCTAAAATTTATTAGGAGATTGAAAGTCAGTTCAATGGGACATAAATAAACATCCATTGAAACTTATAAGTTAATATGATTCAAATTTATATGTTGATCTTTTAAATCTATGAAGATAGTAAAATTTTGTCTCTTGTACTTGTAATCTTACCTGTAAATGTTCTTGTAATTTTATTGCACATAATTAAGGAACAAAGAATAAGAAAGAGAATTGGCAAATATCAGACAAAAGCAGACGAGAGAGAGAACTGTCAAAAAAGAAGTCATTTCCCAGTTAAATCAGTGTATGTTGTATGTTAAAGATATTTTCAACTAGGGTATTAGAAAAAGAAAGGTTCTGATGATGTACATTATTATATATTTATATTACACATTATTTTTTTAATTTTGTAAGAAAAAATGCATACGTGTGTAACAACTTAAGTGAGAATTATTAACCCAGTGGAGTACTGGAAAAATATGAATATTATCAAACACTGCTTTCAGTTGATCTGCCATTTCTTAATAACATTTTGACAGTCACAATGATTCTGGCAACTTTTAGTTTTGGTAATTTGATCCAACCCATTTGAAATTCCAGTATTTTATCTAAGTCAAAGCTTTCTTCTCTCCCACTGCTGGCTAAACTTTGGGTTCTAAGAACTTAAGATGGAAGGCAACTGTGTTCTGTTTTTTCCTCCCTCCATCTGTTCCCTCTTCTAGCCTTATCTCTTCAGTCAGATGGGACAGTTGGAAAAATAGGAGCATCTTTTAAAGTAGGTCTAGTGGTAACCTTCTCTGCTTCTCTGAAGGTCACTGCCCTCTGATGCATGAGCAATGCAGCTTGAGAGACTCATATGTGAGATCTTCAGGGAGGCCTCTCTTCATAGTTCCTTGAACTCCCTTTCTTCTGTGTCCTCTTCTTCTCCTTCACATCTAGATTTCTTTTATCCCCAACCCCTACCATTCCCACCACAGACAGCATATCTCATAGACTTAAGTTGCTAAAGCCTCCTTTGTTTGGAGGGTACCCTCTTGGTTGCATTGCTGATATAACAACAACAACAACAACAACAAAAAGTTTTGCTTTCTTTTGCAGGCCCACTTTTTATCTCCTCTCCCCCACTCTCTTAAATGTGATCAGGCTAGTTTCCTAATGACCCATCTTTTGGATGCCACCACTCTCCAGTTTCTTCTTCTCTAGGTGCAGGGTGAAATGGTCAATCTACTTCCTGAGCAGCATTCAATCAGTTCCCTTTTCTAATGCACACACAAAATTTCATGAATGATTCTTACAGAGTCTCTCCTTCCTTTGAATCACTGGTCTTTGAACAAAATTGACTTGTAGATTACTCTTATTTTATAAGGAATAGCTCAACTACTGGATTCTGTCTACAAAATGCAGTAGTACTTAGAATCTCCTTTTTCTTAGTATTGAATCTAAATGGTCCAGTGTCATAGCAAAAGGAAAAATCCCACTATTACGCATATTTATTTTCTTAATCAGTAATTTTCTCTCTCCTTTCTCTTTTTTTTTGGAGCAATTTTGCTAAAGATTCTACTCAGTGATTCTTGAGTGTTGTCCTCTGAAACTACACCATCTAAATATAACCTTGTCACAAGATCACTCTTTAGATAACCAAAGACACCATCATGCCTACCTAACCCTTCCCCTTTACAACAGAAACATACCTCTTCTTTCAAATTTCCTTACATGTTAAATTGTAGGCTCTTTCCCTACCAATTGCCCTACTATGAATGTAGTTGTATTTTTAATGACCTTAGTAATGGTCTAAAATGGGTCTTGATGGTCTAAAATGGTCTAAATTAATGGTCTAAAATGGGTCTTGATGTCCAATGAGTATATATAGAGTTTCAGCTCTACAAAATGAAGAGATTCTAGAGATCTGTTTCTCAACAATATGAATACAGTTAACATTATTGAATTACACACTTAAAGATGGTAAATTTTATGTTTTTCTCTCTTTTTTGCCAGAATTAAAAACAAATTCATGGCCTGGAATTAAACAGAACGTAGTATCCCATATGTAGTATTTTTACAACAGATTGAAGCACACTTATTACCTTCACTAATTTATATTCTAGGCTTCTGTTATCACAATCAGAGATGGCAGCCTTATCATGTAACTCCCACATCAAATGTCAAATCAACTAAAATAGCTAAGCTTTTCTTATAGATTGGATTGTTCCTTTTGAGTGCTTTTAATGTTTACTTTTTGAAGTTCTTTTACCTTTTATTTTTTTATTATTTTTTTTTTTTAGATTTTATTTATTTATTTGACAGAGAGAGATCACAGCAGACAGAGAGGCAGGCAGAGAGAGAGAGGGGGAAGCAGGATCGCTGCTGAGCAGAAAGCCCGATGCGGGACTCAATCCCAGAACCCTGAGATCATGACCTGAGCCGAAGGCAGCGGCTTAACCCACTGAGCCACCCAGGTGCCCCTACCTTTTATTTTGATAGTCTTCTTTATCCACCTATTTCTGAATATGTATATGGGTCTGGTCTTTCCCGCTACACACTATCACTTTTATATTTCTGTCCACCTATAACTTCTAACCCTGATGTAGTTTTAGGATTTTGAATGCATAATATTAATGATGTTTCCCAGTTTTACATAATTCAAAAATTTGATAAGATAATTTTTAAGGCCATAACCAAATAATAGTAACAAAGATGTGAAGCTTTTGGCAAGTAATTCAAAATATCCTCCAGGGATTTAATAATTAAAATTAGTGATTTAAACTGTATAGGTACAGTTTTGAACAAGTTACTCATTCACTTCAATTTACCACCACTTTGCAATACATGGTACTTTCATTTGTCTTGAGATTTCTCAAACATTGCTAAAAATTTGAGAACATTCTATTTATGGCATTTTCATGATAGGTACTTACTTAAAAATTGTATTGGCAAATAAATGAAGTTGTTTTAGCATGACTTGTTTTTATTTTATTCTTGAGCAAATAGTCTCTTCAAAAATGCTGACAAAATCATGTTTTAGCAAGTTTATCTTGAATTATTGTCAGAAGTACATGTAATCTTTATTTCTCTACTGTTTAAAATTTTTCACTCATTTTTGAAAGGGGGCAATATTATTTACCCTTTTTCAGTTTTCTTCATCTTTCTTATCTTCCATTCATTTCAAAATCACTGTCAATATTCTTCCTTAATATTTTTTTTAAGATTTTATTTATTTATTTGACAGACAGAGATCACAAGTAGGCAGAGAGGCAAGCAGAGATAGAGGAGGAAGCAGGCTCCCTGCTGAGCATAGAGCCTGATGGAGGGCTTGATCCCAGGACCCTGGGATCATAACCTGAGCTGAAAGCAGAGGCTTAACTCACTGAGCCACCCAGGTGTCCCGAAAATGTTGCTTCCTCAAAATATTTTTTTAAAGATTTTATTTATTTATTTGGCAGGCAGAGAGAGATGGGGAAGCACACTGTGAATATTCTGAGACCAAAAATATTTGTTACATTTCTTGTTTGATAACTTGTTCCAACGTGAGGATAAACTCATTTTTAGCAATTAGTTATTTTTTCTCTTTTCTTTGATTTAGAATTTTAACTTATTATCAAACCTATTTGTTCTTTACTTTACAATCTGACAATAATTACTTCTATTAAAATGTTGGAAACAGGGACGCCTGGGCGGCACAGTTGGCTAAGCGTCCAATTCTTGGTTTTGGCTGAGATCGTGATCTCAGCATGGTGGGACTGAGCCCGGCTCTGGCTCAGTGTTCAGCATGGCATCTTCTTAAGACTCTCTCCCTGCCCCCACCCTGAGTGTGTGCTCCTGCTTTCCCTTTCTCTCTCTCTCTCAAATAAATAAATAAATCTTTTAAAAAATGTTGGAAACAAGAAAATTAAGTTATTTTTCCTATTTGTGTCTTGCAGATTTATGCTTTGTATTCCAGATGGTCTTGCTCTGTTCTTTCATTTATATGTAAACATTTTTTATTATTTTTGTTTAGAAGTGATATGCAAGCTTCTATTAAGTTGTCTTTTTGTTATTCTTACAGGTATGTGACATGCTTTTCCATTGCCTTTGGTTACAGTGCCCTCTTTTATACAAACTAGATTAATAAGTCTCTGTATGCAACAAAGTAGGAGGTTAGGCAAACCCTGGTAGGGTATATTGAAAGCCACAGGAGAAATGATTAAAAACAACTTTCAGTTCCTTGACCTAACTCAGCATTTCCGCAGCTTTTTGCTTGAAGATATCAATCATCCAGGGAGCTTGGTACTAATAAAGATCCCCAGGCCACTACCTCCAAAATTCCCAGTTAGTAGGTGTTGCATAGAGTCTAGGAATATATATTTTAGGAAAAGCACCTTATGTGACTCTTATCCTAAGGCAAGTCCTGAAAATCTAAACTATGTGATGTCAACATTCCCTATAATTAGAATTTGTTAAGGCTTCTACAAAAAATCACCACAAACATGGTGGTTTAAAACCACAAAATCCCTAATCTCATGGTTTTGGAGGCCAGAAATCCAAAATCAGCAGCGCCTCCTCTAGAGAATCCTCTGCCTCTTCCAACTTCTTTTGGCTCTTGCTTCTCCTTGGCTATGGCCACGTCACTCCAATCTGTAGTCTCCATCTTCACATGGCCTTTCCTTGTGGAAATTCACATCTTGAGATTCTTAATTACATGGGCAAAGACTCTGTTTCTAAGTCACATTCACAAGTACCAGGGGTAAGGATTAGATATATATATATATATTTTTTTAAGGTTTTATTTATTTATTTGAGTGAGAGATGGAGTGCACAGAAGGAGAGAGAAAGGGAGGGGCAGGATCCCAGCTGAGCAAGGAACCCAACACAGTACTCCATCACAGGACCCCAAAATCATGACCTGAGTCTAAGGCAGCTGCTTAACCAATGAGCCACCCAGGCGCCCCAAGGACTGGACATATCTTTCTGATACATATGATTTAACCCACAACACTGGAGAAACTACACTACCAGTTGAAGAGTATAGGTAATGTATATACATAGCTAGTGTAGTATCTCATAGTCAGTAAATAGTTATAGGCAATGTGAGTATTATTGTCTCCTAGTTTAGATAACAATTCCCTACCTGGGCTTCTGTAATATTCTTACTTTGTCATTTATTTTAACTTGAATCTCCTATACATTTTCCCCATACTTAGTCATGATGGTCAAATCTATATACATATAGAATATGGACCACATACTTTCAAAAAAACCTATGATAATTTTATTTTGAGACATCAATAATCAGTTACTTAGAAATACTCACTTTGAGCTCAAGAAGGAGAAATACATAAGAAAATTCATAGAGACAGGAAAGAAACAAATTGGATCTGAAAAGTACATCTAAGCTTTGTGTACTGGATAAATATAAGTACCATTACCAATGAAGATTACCCTTGAGAGAGAGAGAAAATTGTTGCTATTTACATAATAGCTTACATATAACCTGGCAATAAATTTTAAGTGAAAGATATAATAGATAAATTGAGCATACCACCTGCACCAATAGACGATTTTTTAACAGTCCATTACTCCACATTAAATATTCTATGAGGTTGAAGTAACCACAGAAATAAAATATAGTTTTCTTTTCTTTATTGTAATTTTAATATAAAATGTAAGCCACTTTCATTCATAATTCTTTCTCTTCAGAGTTAATCAGGTAATCTTTCCAAGTGTCCGTCAGTCTGTCTCATGGGAGATCCAAAGTCAAAGTCAAGAAAGAAAAGGTTGTGCTTAATATTTAAGTCTTTTTCAAATAAAAGAATTCATAGTACCTTAAAAAGAACAAGTGCCTAGAAAAAGACTGAATTCCAGATACTATTTTCAGCTCTTAAATTAAGCTAATATTGAAGAACAGAGAAATGTAAAATTTTTTTTAAGAAGCTTTTGTTTTATTTTTTAGAAGAAAGAGTATTGTCATATGTCTTCTCCTATCAGATACTGGTGAGAAGATACTAAGATTTATGGATACAGTATTTTCCAATGTTACTGAAGAATGAAATGCCTTATATTATAATTAAATTTTTGATGGAACTCCTTCTAAAATGAGTTGCCCATTGACTGCATTATTAAGCAGAGAAAAATCCAAAGATAATTTTAACATTTTAATTTTTTTCTTCTATTTTTCTTTTTCTGAAGTTTAGTTACTATCTTTTATTGGAATTCTGTGATAATCCCAGGAGTTATTCAGTAGATAAACCCTATTTTTGCAACATTAAATGCCTTCAGGGTGTTGTGCATTTCCAGATGACCTTTCTTCTGATTTCTTGACCCTTATGACTTTAAGGACCTGAGAGATCATGTTACAAACCACATGTCTGTCACCAGAGAGGCTATGATTTACTCAAGGTCACAGTGCTTTGTCAATGAAACAGAAATGAAACATTAGTTTCACTAATTCATTCACTCCCTTTTACCCATCCTTTCAATTAATTCCTTTGCTCTTTTTAGTGATTTGTCCTATGCTTTCTTCTAGTTGCCATTTTCTTAAATTCTGTATAGTACTTTTTTGGTCCTATAAACTAAGATAAGGAGGTTGCCAAAAGAAATAATGTAACTAAGTATTAAGTGAAAAAATAAATCAGGAATGTGATGCAACTATTTAAGATCACATACACATCATATGCAAGTATGTAGGTTATATTCACTGTGGGCAGATACAGCGCTCATTTTCTTAGAGATTGAAGGTACACTGGGTTTTAGATTATTTTATTTACTTTTAAAGTTTTTTTTGTTGTTGTTGTTGTTGTTGTTTTTTACCTTTTGCAAACTAACTTCCAGGTTTTTTGGGGAGACATGGGGAACAGTTTTTAGACTTCGAATCTTAGAGGTAGAATCTTAAAGGTCATTTGAAAAATTTCCCAATGAAGTATTACCAAATTTCAGAGGTCTCCAAATGCTTGGGATGATTTCTTTTTTTTTTTCCAACTTAAATATATGATATTGGTAAATATGTTCCTAAGTTTATGAAGAACGATTGAAAATGTGAATAATCTATTCTAGATTTGAAAAGATGCAGTGTTGTGCTCACTTCGGCAGCACATATACGAAAAGATGCACTGTTATTTTTAAAAATTAGATCTCATCGTATCTTAGAAGCTGCATTTTGTTTTTTACTCATTTTAACCATAACTTATACTAATATTTTGTTTAAAGTAATTATTCATGTTTACTGTACATCTTTGAAACATTAAATGTTTATCTAAAGAAGAAAACATATTTTAGACAATATCCCTGTTGATTCTTGAAAGATAAACACATAAGTTTTCATTATCTTGTCAGGTAACAAAAGAAAACTCTCTTAGAAGTATTGATTAAATTATGCCCTGAGTGTTTCCACTTTTCTTTCGAGTGCTTCCCTTTATATGTCAGAAAATTTGTTGAGTTGCTGCATGGATAGCTTTTGATATAGTCTTCTGTCTCTTCATATCAGTGATTGCCTCCTTTTTACTTCTGTTTTTGAAGAATATTTAGGCTCTGATAACTTTATTTTGTTTCTAGAAAGTTAAATTTATTCTAAAATCTATATCTTGAAGCATGTCTTTGGTAGTCACAAAATTTAATTAAGATTTGTTCAGTTTTAGAATAATTTCCATTCAAATTCCAATAACTTATGGGGAATATACTCAAATGTAAACTCACACAAAAAAATTGTTTTTTAAGAAGTGGAAAGCAAGTAATCAATACCCTACCAACCAGATCTGTTATGAGTCTACCACTTTCCTTACATATTATTAATGAAATAATATCAATTTTTGTTGTGATTTGAACAAGTTACCAGTACTAGAAATGGCTATCACTTATAGTCTATTCATGGATACTGTTGCTTGTCAGTCTGCTTGTCACACTAGAGAGAGTTCTCACAGGCTCCAGAGTTGACTTACTGTTTTAACATTTTAAGAGTGAGGATGAATAGCCTTTAATTTCATTTGAAATATTATTTTGAAAATAATACACATTTGAAAATAATACACAACCTATGTCTTTGTGACTATCATGGAAAATTAATTTGCTCACATTTTACTATTCTAGCTAGCGATGACTTGCCAAAAACTACAGGTTAATAATATAGACTTTAACTTTAAAAATGTCATAGTTTTTAAGGGAAAAAAAATCATTCTATAAAATTTGTAACAATGTCATTCAAAATTCTTATTTCCTAAAGACACCATCATCAATGTGCTTCACTGGTGAAAATACTAATAAAATGTTCAAGTAACATGACTTTGAATAATTTGTAAAGTCCTAACTCTTAGAAAGGAATGATCCAGAATAGGCGTAGATGGAATCCCTGGGAAGTGTAACTGCTAGACCAGCCCAAGTCCCAAGGGCCAGTACGAGGTCTGACACTAACTGCCTTCGAACTTTCTTATCAGTGGTGCAGTTCAGGGAATACAGTTCTTCATCAAATGATTCTCCGAGGCTTCCAGTCACTGTAAAGTACTCATTTAAAAAAATATGATACGTATAGGTATCCTATGTCATTAAGAAGTTTATATCACTATATTCGTTAATCTACTGTTTCCTCTGCCTTTTGTGAAAGACAGGGGTGGAGTTCTGGTCACATTAGCAAATGAGATACAAATTAAATCAAGCACAGTCAATAACCTCTTTCCTAT
This sequence comes from Mustela putorius furo, assembly GCF_011764305.1. Lineage (NCBI taxonomy): Eukaryota > Metazoa > Chordata > Mammalia > Carnivora > Mustelidae > Mustela > Mustela putorius. The sequence goes on along the minus strand of NW_025422019.1, from coordinate 22,604,691 downwards.
TGAATGTTTTTCTATCTTTCATAGAATTTCCAACTTGTGAGCCACTAACTCAATTTATATGTAAAAGTGGAAGATGCATTAGCAGCAAATGGCACTGCGACTCTGGCAAGTACCAAATGTTCCCTATATTGCACTGATTTGATTGGGGGCCTGGCTGTCCATGCTGCTTCACCTCCTTCAGATGCAGTTTATACGAGAAGTTTGCAGGGCTGAGCAAAATGGCTAAGACAAGTGATGAGGGGCCACCTGGCTCATCAGTGGGGATTAACATTAAGGATAATGGAACTCGATCTGTCCCTTGAGGCTGGAAGGAGATTTGTGTTCAGACATTATGCTGGACATAGTTTAAGTCTGCAGACAGGAAGTAAAGGGGACAATTGAAGAAATGACCTGGATTATTCAGGTTCTCCAAAGCACTGATGTAAAGTGCTTTGTCACCTCATGTTGGAGGAGTTTATAAATTATTGTAGAATTATCCAAATGGTCTCAACTCTGCCACCTTGCCCTTTATGTACAAATAATGTTTGTGTTCTTATACTCAATTGTATCATTATGCTAAATTATGCCAAACACAGGTAAATGAATTATGTATAAATCATAATTCTCACTCATGATTTCAGTTTAATCAATTTTCACTTCACATTTCTCTCACCTCCCTCCTGCAACAGTTGTTAATAAAGAATATAAATCATTGTTAATGACAGTGACAATTCCCCAGTATAAACACACACTTACGAGTTGGTGGAGGAAGGGTACATAGTGACGTCTCATGTTGAGAATGGAAAAGAAGGTTCTGAATTAAAGATATGGTTATAAACTCTGGGGCATAGGGATTATAGGTCTAAACAAAAATTTTCTATGATAATTATATCACCAGCTGTATCATTCCATGAAATTCCTGCAATCACCATTGTTCTCCCATTTTACAATTATTTCATATTGCATTGATTTGTTTAGTCAGCAGTTAGTCATTTCTGAGTGAAATAGAAATTAAGCTTTAAAATCCAAAATGAAGTTTTATTTTCCCTCTTTGTTTATTAGCTTATATTCCATCAGAAGTGAAACAATATTGAAAAGATAATCTTCCCCACTCTTTGTGGGAAATGCTCATCATTAATTTATCATTCTTTTATCAAAAACAAAAGAATACTCTATATAGCAAAAAGAAATGGTAGATATTTCATAAGGAAAGTTTTCTTCCTGGTCAGTTTTCACTTCCTTGATGTTGCTGCTTCTTTCCAGATGATGACTGTGGGGATGGCAGTGATGAGGTCAGCTGTGTTCACTCTTGCTTGGATAATCAGTTCAGATGTTCTAGTGGCCGATGCATCCCAGGACACTGGGCCTGTGATGGTGACAATGACTGTGGAGACTTCAGTGATGAAGCCCAAACCAATTGTACCAGGGAAGGTTGGTAATTTTGTGAAGCTATGAACTCTCATTTTAAATTGATATATAATATTTAAATATTTCAGAATGAATATTATATAAAAATAATTTACTCAGCAGGTAAAAAAAAAAATCTGTATTTGGAACAGTATAAAATAAGTGACCGATCACTTTACTTAGGCTCTTTAATTTCTCTGGTTTCTCCTCCTCATACCTCCTTATCCTTTGGTACCTTCTATGGTTTTTGCTTCCTACTCTCATTAAATGCTTTACTTACCACTCCTTTAATCTTCTCCAACTTCTAAGTTGCTAAACCCCAAACCCGTTCCAAAATGAAAACAAACAAAAAACTAGAAAGGCATAATTTTTATTTTATTTTAACACCGAATTTGATCCTTAAGGCTTGAAAAAAACCCCTAGTAAGTGGTGATGTGTTCCCACTGACTGACATCCAGTTGCAAGCTAAGAGGAGGAGACTGTGACCTTGGGCCTCAACATTATCCATTGCAGACCTGACCCTCTCATTTGCAAAGTTTAATCAGCTGTAGGACTTGTTGATAAATTAGAAATTAATGTGGAAACTATCACAGAAGAAATCATTAGCCTGCCAAACATTCATACAGTCAGTAACTATATTTTAAAAGATTTTCTTTATTTGAGAGAGAGAAAAAGAGAGAGAGAGAGAGAGCAAGTGCACACAAGTTGGGGGAGGGGAAGAGGGAGAAGCAGACTCTCCGCTGATCAGGGAGACTGACATAGGGTTCCATCCTGGGAACTCCAGGATCATGACCAGTGGCCAAGGCAGACTCAACCTACTGAGCCACCTAGACGCCCCCAGTAACGTTTTTTTTTAAGTAGAAGTTTTCTTCTGCTTAAGAAATTGGAAGAATTTTTCATTCACTTTTTAATTTATTCCACAAATATTTATTGAACACTTTTTATGTGCTAGGCACTGTGCTTGTACCAAAAGATGAATAAAATGATGAAGAAATGTGTTCAGTATTTAAAATCTAGCATGCAAACAGACAATAAAGTGATTTATTTAATGGATTGGATGCTGGGGTGGAGGGCATATATTGCGTGGTCATAAGAAAGGAATCATTTTCAAAGTGTTCTCCAAGGTCATATATTTGTCTTCTGAAATATTTAACAACTTAGTTAGTTATTAGTTGGTCCACTAATATATAAGAACTAGAGCTTTTCACTTATCACTCACCTCATATGTAAAAAGAAAAGGTGTTCAAAATATATTTTTCTTTTTTTATCTTATATGTTGGAAACATTCATCTGGAGTGTGGTTGACATGTCATTACTAAGTTACACTTTGAATATAAACTACATTCCCCCCCTCCCTCACAGATGTCTTGGTAGGTTCCTCATGAGGTGTACATCTGTGGTCTGCAGGCACTGCCCCTAATATTCTGTGAAAGATAAATTGCCCCAAAGTTAATTTACTTTCATCTCAGAAGTGATATCCCATCTGTCATTTCTATGTGTTTGTGTCTCTAAGTTAAAATGAGCATTGCACATTAAGTTTTGAAGAGATTGCTTTAGTTTCATGAGTATCCCAAGTGATTGTCCATCTCCTTGCAGCTTCACTAGGTAATTTCTTAGGTTTGGATTATTATAAAATCATTGTCTATTTAATGTGAATGACCTTCACCTTTAGAGCACCTCAATTTCACAAGTACATTACTGTAAAGGATATACTGTCAATGTGAATACCATGCATTTCTTATGTGATTATGGTATTATACATACTAAAGAAATTATCCAGATAATCCACATGTTCTTGGACATGTTTCAAGCAAAGAATGAGGAGAACTTCCTGAACTGATTTATATTTATCAGATTATAAATTCTCTAATCAAACACTCTATTTGATGAATATAAGTTTCAGGAATTGAAGAAAGAATGAGAATGTTCTAGGATGACTTTGGTATAAGATAATTCAGAGTGTTTCAGAGGGCATTCAAATATTTTTATCCGTCATTATTTTATGTATTCTGATATAGAAGTTGTAAAATAATCATAACAGAATTGTTAAAGCTGATTAGGAAAGTCATTTTGCACATGCAGGTTTTGTAAGGCCATTGCCAAAGTAGAGTAGAAATTTGATGTAATTAGTCATATAATTTAGTCTTGAAACCTGCTGTGGTAGAAAGAGCAGGGGATTCTGGCTTGAGTTTCAAGACAGACTGTCAAAACTGATCAAATCCACCATATAATTGCTTAGCACTTTGCTTTACATTGCCTGGGTTAAAAGAGCATATGGTGTAGTTTCTCTCAACTCAGATTGTTTTCAAAAGGGCAAAAGTACTCTTGAATTAACTTCTTGGGTTTTTTTTTTTTTTTTTTAAACTTAAACTAAGACTTTATTCTAAACATCTCTCAGGCACAACAAATTCCTAAATGATATAAATGACACCAACCCAAACCAAAGATTTGCAACTGAATCTCATCATGCTACCCACAAAATGTTTAGACATATGTGATAGCAAATATCACAACAGCATACAATGGAACATATGTGGAAATGAGAGTCTGATGACTTAGATACAGTTTTGCTGCTTAAGTTTCCTCACAGGTTAAAAAAACAAGTTGTACTAATGATAAAGTTCTTTTTACTTCAAAGACATTGATTCTGGATTGCAGATTAGTTTGAGATTTGAAAAACCTCTTAAAGCAGAGACCCACAGATATAAGTCAGGTGGTCCATGAACCTGGCTGAGAAACTAGACTCCAACTGGAATTTTACATTCTATTCAATTAGGAATGTGAGGGGGTAGTTCTTTTACTCATTTGGGGAACAGTCTCAACCATATTCCTCCCAAGGAATAAGACATTTCTAAAACAAACATACATTTTCTTTTCTTTTCTTTTTTTTCTTTTTTCTTTCTTTTTTTTTTTTTAGTATTTTTTTTTAGTATTTTTTTAGTATTTTTTTTAGTATTTTTTTTAGTATTTTTTTTAGTATTTTTTTAGTATTCCTTAGGTCAATTTCCATTCAGAAATTGTTGTAAAAATTTATACCCAATAATTTCAGCACAGACTTGACGGATAATGGGACAGTTTGTCTAGAATTCATTTTGACTAAATTTTGCAATTTCTTCTAAATGCAACTTAAATATACCTCAAATGTTTGGATTTTTCTTTTCTTTGAGGGGTCCTCTGACCCTGATTTATGGTCATTGTTCTTTATTTTTGGATTTATTTATTTATTTATTTGACAGACAGAGATCACAAGTAGGTAGAGAGGCAGGTAGAGAGAGAGGGAGAGAGGAGGAAGCAGGCTCCCTGCTAAGCAGAGACCCCGACTCAGGGCTTGATCTCAGGACCCTGAGATCATGACCTGAGCCGAAGGCAGAGTCTTCAACCCACTGAGTCACCCAGGCATTCCTGGTCATTGTTCTTGAATGCCTCTGTTTGGCTGTCTAAAAAGGGAAAATTTACTGCCAGCTGCACTAAGTAAATGAGCTGGCTGATTATAGAACATATGTGATCTTTTATTTACATCACAAATACAAATTAAATGCAAATTTAAAAATATGTATTGACCTTTAATTTTGATTTATCATGAATAAACTTTAACAAGTTCCAAAATCCACTAGGCAGTTTAAATGTAAAATATTATTAATATGTATTCCTACACATGGTCATATTTTTCTGCTTTAACTGTTTAATTTTGCTTCTGCTTTAGAGACTCAATTTTCTTTTGGGCTTTATCCTCATTCATTCATTCATTCGTTCACTAATTTGACGTACTACTTCCCTCTTCAGAGATACAAGAAGGAACCTACAATAATTTTGCTTTTGTAGTTTCATAGTCAAGTATCCAATACACAGGGATGCTCACTAAATAATATTGAATGAAAGAGTTAATTTCTTGACCACAAAATGTGATTATACCCTCAGAATCCAACCCTTATTTGTTTTGTATTATATATCTGGTAATTTTTTTTTTCTGTTTCTTTGCCTTATCTCCAGATTTCGTGGTTTATTTTCATGTTGATGTTTAAGACTAGGCATACTGATCTATTCATGTACATCTCTTTAATAAAATATAATCACTTTCATTTATCCGATAAATATTTGCACTTTTAGTCCATAATTCAATAGAATAAAAGAGATAGGACATCTCCCTTGTCTTTTATTTTTGTTTTTGTTTACATCCTTTCTGTCCAATAGATAGTAAGTTCCAGAAAGATACAAAGAGCTTAATTTTTTTTGTATCTATTATTTAAACAGTAAGTGCCAGTGAGAAGATTCCATTACTAAAAATTCAGTGGGGGAAGAGGAGTTAGCATGTTGGCAACCCACTAATTGCCAGGTGTTTTACATTTGTTATTCCATTTAATCCTCACAATAAGGATTACTCAGACAGGTTAAAATACTTGCCTAGGATTACACAGCTGGAGTTTCAAGCAAAGATTCTGTTCTTTATTCTTCCATCCAGCTCCCTGCTTCTGTAAGGATGGAATATAATTCACCCTTTCCCTTTTTCCTAACTCTTTAAGCATAACATTTATATGATCTCCCAGTAATTACTATATTTTTCTCAATTACATTCTCATTTTTCTTTAATAGAAAAAAAAAAAAGAACTTTCTACTTATTATAGGTCATTGTAATGAAATTTCCCAAAGGGCACTAGAAGGAACCTGAACATTGTATTAAATAACCGCAATAAATCTGGCCTCTTTTTTTGTTTGTTTCTATTCTTTCACTCCCACAACTCTACTTGATAAAGTAGACTGAAGCTTTATCATTACAATAGCTACAGACATTCCCACAAAGACAATTTCTTCTTCAGTCACCCAAACAATCTGTTAGTCTGCCATAAAAGTTTTACCTCATAGACTTAGAAAATTTAGAAAGGTGGGAGAGAATGAAAGATCATTTGGTTCAGTTATTTAGTCATGTGTATGAGGAAAAGGGCTCATTTAGATTAAATTATTCTTACGAGTATGTAAAAATAACAAAAACTTACTGCTTCCTAGAAGGATCTGATCATGTTCTGTTTAGAGATTTAAGACTGAAAACTTTTAGCCATAAAGACATGTTCGGGAGAGGTTTTGGATTTAAATGATTATTCTAAATTCTTTGTGGAAAATCCAGGAAATTCAGACTGTACAGCCAACAAAAAAGGGATAATATCCTACCTAGAGACATTGAATCCACCCAGAGCAGTGCAGTTATCAAAACTTGATCTGTGGCTAAAGACTTAGTTACACATTAGCATAGAGAGAAGGGAAATTAAAACTTAAGGAGGGCATGTATTGCATGGAGCACTGGGAGTTTTATGCAAACAATGAATCTTGGAATACTACATCAAAAACTAATGGCATACTGTATGGTGACTAACATAGCATAATAAATATAATAAAACAAAATAAAATAAAATAAAATAAATCTTTATTTATTTTTTTAAATAAAACCATTATCTCTTGACTTCTGGTCTATATCCTATCCCATCTCAACTGAACCCATCATGTTTTTAGCAGCACAGTTTAATCTTAACAACATAGAAAACAAGATACCAATAAATACTATACACAATCAGACTCAATCATCTGTTTTGTTTTTCTTTCATGAATATATTCTGAGGCTTTCAATTACTTTTTACTAAAATACACAATCAAAATAACTGCTGTTATGTCTCAGTCACTGAATTTCATTGAGAATGAATAAAGTACTGTCTTTGAATTTGAGGAAATTAAAAAATTATATACTCAGCAAAATCACATGATCTCTTCTAATAATTTTTAATTAGTTTTCTTTAATGAAAATATGGATTATTTTCTGATAACACAATTAAAAGCATATTTAAACTTCATCTATTTTTAGAGAGGTATATTTACTTTCAATGAGATACAAATTGTCTGGCTTAACTTTATTCTCTCACAGATTGACTTATTTTCCTCAGGAAATGTTAACACTGAGATATCAAAACAATGTTAATTATTAATGGATTTTATCCATAGGAAAACTCTTTTTGTTTTCTGGGACAAAATAGCTCCTGAAAGGTCATTTTGACCTCAATACTGCAGACGACTTTTATATCAAGAACAAAGAAGACTCAAGGCTTTTGAATCAATTAATAACAAAGCCTGTTCTGAGAATCCATAATGTTTCTAGCATTATCTGTGATTATCAGGACAATTGAAGGGAATCTGAGAAGTATAATTTTTAAAAGTAAATATTAAAAAAGTTCATAAAAATAGGAAGAAGTTAATTATCTTCATCTTAACTATACAGAAAATTAATAATAGATCTACTCTTATTCTTAGATAAATTTAGCTCTGTATTAAGACGATAATTATGCATCTTGACACTAAGCGGAGGAACATCTCTTGTTTTTTAAAAGATATAATTAATAACAAAAGTCAATAGGTAACAGAAAGACAATTTTAATTAAGAACCTCAGCTTGTTTCCTTTTCTTTTAATAGAGCCAAAAAATACGGGCAAGAGTGAATTCATTTCCATAGTCTTAAATTCTGCTTCCTTCTTCTCCTGTTGTGGGTAATGATCAGTGAAATGGTAGGACTTTCAAGCATTCAGCAGAAAATAGGCAAATTAAACACACGCACACACACACATACACACACACACACAGAAAAGAGATAAGTGGCATGGATGATCTACAAAATAATTACTTCACCTTTCAGTAATTGAGTCGTGCCAAGCTTTTGTGAGAGTGAAGATATAAGCAATAGGATAGAACTTTGTCTTTTTTCCGTAGGAATAGAGGGTAGTTAGATTCTTTCAGAGCCTATTTGAACTGTCAGCCTTTGTTTCTTTATTTATGTGAACATCAACTGAATTTGCAATTAGTTATTATATTCCTGAGTGTAATGACCAGATTTATTCACTTTTTGGTAAGAAATTTGTTTTGGTTTTAGGTTGGTACTTGTGAACACATGGGCCTCCCAAGGAAAAGTAGTTGTCATTATTTGCATCTAAAGCCTTCCCACAAATAACTTTGGAGCATAAGAGCATCCACTTAAATTGACATGACCTTCCTGGCACAGAATATTCACCTGTATCAGAATCTTTAAGCACAGCATGTTGTTATTTTTGATATGTATGCACTTAAATTGGGTTTTCTATGAATCATAACCAAAATTTTCCCCATTTTAGAATAGGAGTTGACAAATATTTTCCGTAAAAGGTCAGAGAGTAAATATTTTAGAACTTGCCTATTGCCATTACCCAACTCCTGTTCTAGAATGAAAGAAGCCATAGAGTATATGTATACAAATGCTTATGACTGTCTTCCAATAAAATTTTATTTATGATAACAGGTAGTGGACCAGAATTGGTCTGCAGGTCATAACTTGCTGACCCATTATCTAAAACACAAGTGGAGACACACTCTAAAAGAACTATAATCTTAAATAATCCTTTATGCCCATTCCATAGAATCAACCTTTTAAGACAAAGGAAAAAAATAATGGTGAGAAAAAAGTCCAAAGAAAGAAAATATAAGCCATCAATAATTTCTAAATATTCTCTGGCGTTTCCTCAGATATGTGTGTGTGTGTGTGTGTGTGTGTGTGTGTGTGTGTATACACTCATACACATTATTTCTATGTAAGAATGTTCCACATTATTTTAAAATATCAAATTAAATGATATAATATTTTAGAATCATTTCCAGTAAATATTTGATGCCCATTGTGAGCTAAGTGTATTGCTAAGCCAAGAAATAAATTCCAAATGTAAAATATCTGTATTGCAACTTGTTTTAGTTAATAGTTGGTATCTAACACATCTCTTAAGATGACTAGCTAATTCGAACAATAAATGGAAAAATAGATGTCTTGATTACACAGGGAATTCAGCACATTAATACATTCTATACACTAACATTTAGATATTATAGAAGTTCATCATTTCCATGAGATATTAAATTTTAAATGGAATGTTCATGGTAGAGTCCAAATATCAAAATTTAATTATTGTTATTATTATTTTAGAGAGAGGGAAAGGTAGGAAGGGACAAAGGGAAAGGGAGAGAGAGAATCCTAAGCAGGCTTCATGTCCAGTGCGGAGCTCAATGCAGAGCTTGATCTCCCAACCCTGAGATCATGCATGACGTGAGCCAAAATCAAGAGTCAAATGCTTTACTGAGTGAGCCACTTGGGCACACCAAAACTTAATTTTAATGAACTAAATACAACGTTTTACTTGCTTTACATAGAATTTCACTTATATATTTTACTTTACTGGTAGATATTTAGTGTCATACATTGAAATTTTGCTTCACTATATTTTTTGTGTCTCTGTGTCTATGCATTTCCAACACTAAAATCATTTTAGTATTGTAATAATTGACTCTGTACTTAGGTAGCCACACTTTCTTTCTCATTTCCTTCTCTTCAACTTTTCTTTTTTTTTCTTTTACTTCCACTTTTCTAACTGACCCAGACAATAAACATTAAAGATGTGAAATATGGCCTCTTATTTATTATTAAAGTTCCCATTAAATCCCATGTACTAATAAATGGTTTTGATAGTTCCATCCAACTTCTTATCAGGATAATCCTCAGTGAGGCCTACATGTAAGGGTAAAAAGAATTGGTAGGATTGAAAGTAAAATACAACTACCATACCCTGAAAGTGTATTGGGGTGGGAGAGAGTGAGGGGCAGTCAGATTAATAACCAAATGATATAGCATCTATAACCATCATCAAGGTCAAGGTCTAAAGGAATGAAGACAAGTTAAAGAGGGGAGGCCCTGGGCTTGACTTATTAGTTCACAGCAGAGATTATATTGCCATCACATGAGCAACAGCCCCAGGGAGGCTGTCCCATGTATCATGAAGAAGAGCAAAACAGTGCATCCCATCAGTCCTGGCACTGGCTCTCTACAGTCTGGGAGGCAAACAGCCATCCCCTAAGGATCTGTAGAAACCAAGGAGAGCCTACCCTCCTAAAGGGAAAGTTAAAGTTCTCTTGAGGCAGAAAGGCCAAGGTTAGGTCCACAGCCTGCTGGCAAATGAAATGAAACTATTGATACACCGCCCAACTGATTTGCAGTACTTTTAGGCAAGTGAAGAATATCTACGTATCTGGAGCAAACAGCTGCCTTAGGTACAGGAATTACTAATGCGTAATGATTCAAGTTAGGAACTGAATAGGGACTGACACATGGTGATTATAGGTAATACAGGAAGCTGTATGCACAGTGCTTTTTACTTTTCAAAGCATTTTACAGTGAATGACAAATTAATGTATAATCTCCATTAAAACAATAAAAAAGTAGATCTTTTTTACCTAGATTGGTCACACAATTTAAATAATTCATTATATTTACAACACCATTATTAGTTATTTTCTCAGGGGGGCTTTAACATTTCTTATAAACCAAAAAATGTATTCTGACTAAAAAAACAAACAAACAAAAGCATGGTATATATATTTTTCAATCCTGATTTTCATTTTTTTTTAGCTTTCGGAGGAAAAATTCCTTTATATCTCTGTACAATTGCTAGTCTTCTAACTGCAAGTATTTAGTCATGGTGAATTCATTTAAATATTGGGATAAATTCTACCATTGGTTGCCACATTTCCTTCAGGGCTCTGCATTTATTTATTTATTAGGTTACCCAAATTGAATGCTTGGTTTAAATAGCTTCAGGGCAAAAATACAATAAAATTGCATTAGTTAAAAATATAACCAGCATCAGCAACATGAAAACATAACAGTAAAGCAGCATGAGCATATACATATAAACACAGTCATCATTTTAACACTCCATTGGGACAAGCCATATTACGAAGATAGATTGTATGCCAAGCCCGGAAGCTTAAGCGACCGGGACTCTGGGGAACCACAGGGGCCAGAACTCTGGTTGGAAAGGTCATCACAAGCTCCTCAGAGAAATGAAGCTCTCCATTCAGGGGAAAATCAACAACTGTTAACAGAAGCAAATTTCATTTGGCAAGAGGTTAGGAGGAAATAAAACTCCACAATCTTTTTTTTCCTGTTTTCTGGCAGAGGACAGCATTTCTAAACATCAACATACACCCAAGGCTAACAGATACTGAAAAATAGGTTGGGGTATTTTTAATTTATGTGAGGGAATTGGATGAGACATGGAAAGGGAAAGAATATAAAAATGTGTGTGCATACATGTGTGAGTGTGTGTGTGTGTGTGTGAGATAGTCTACTTGACTTTAGTATAAACTTTGAGTGTTTGAGCTAATGAAATATATATATATATATGTATATTTACACACACACACACAAACGTATATATATCCTTGTAAATTTAAAGCATCTTGGAATTTTTTTTTCTATTTATTGTCTCAATGCTCCCCAAATGATCTATAAATATTGTATATCTGAGCATTATCAGAATTTAGTGAAAGGTCTTTCTATGATTCCCAGTAGCTTTCAGGCTTAAATCCAAACCATTTAGCAAAGCATGCAGGGCCATTCAAGGTCCAGGCTTTGCCCACCAGTCTAGTTTTCTCTTTCTCCCCTTCTCCATCTCACACTACACAGAATGCTGCTAACAGTACAGATTATCTTTTTTTCCCATTCTACTTCTTCCCCTGCCCCTGCCTGACTCTTAATCATGAACAGAACTCTTTTATTTTCCTCTGTTGTAAAAATCTATGGTACTCTCTCATTTTCATAAAAGACCAAATTCCACCATGACTTTGAAACAGAATAAAATGAAGATTACACTTTTTTGAAAAGAAATAGACTGAACAAAAGTACTTGAAACACAAAAAACAAATATGGTTACATCGTGATTGTTATAATATGAGCTGATTATTTCTTTATTTTCATTCTTACACTCTACATGAGAAAAGACTTGCGAAAAGGAAGAAATGGTACAATGGTAAAGAAAGCAGTCTCTAAAGTTTAATTATGTGGGCTAAATATCATCTCTGCTGCTTATCATCTGTATAAATATAAGCATATTTATTTGTGGGTTTTGTTTCTGTGAAATGAGTTCTCTCAATAAGCTGTTTTGTTTATTTTTAATGAAAATCAAAAGAAACAGATGACTGATCCTTTTTTCACTGGGTTTTAATTCATGCTAATATGATGAATTTGAAGCCCAAGCAAAATCAAATGCCATATAAACTACTATTTACATGCAAGGTGTATAGAATTGGAATTAAAAATAAAAACAGAAAAGTGTGAAATTGGTCTTGGAATTCTCTGTGAGTTAAAAAAAAAAAGCTCTGAATTCCTTCCACAGAGGGAAAAGATATATAGTAATGTAAAATATCATGTAAAATCTGAGATCTTATAAATCTCTAAAGCTTATCCATGAATTCCTGAATATGCAAAAACCAGATAAGAGACCCAATTCTATATAGTTGTTTTATTTTAATCGAATCTTAAAGAAAATTATGGACATTAATAGATGAAGTATAAACAGAAAGAGAGTCCAGGTTTGGGGAAATAATATGACTAGATCCAGAAGGGATACATTAGTGACATGTATGTAAGCTTTATTAAAAAGAATTATTTCATCATTTAGATTTTAATATTTATAATGGTGTTGTATTTCCTTCTTCAGACTATACCCTCATTTTAAACTTGTTATGATCTGGTTGATTGTGGTGTCAGTTAATAGTATACCAATCCATAGAGGTTTAGACATGAGTAGTTTAGGAAGAAGAAAAGAAAAGCTTCAGGGAAACATCACATTTGTATTTAAATTTATAAGATAAATGTTTGTTTAGAATAAGAAAACAAATGAGTAGATTCACTGATGAAGTACGAATAGACAAACCAAACAATACCAGGAAAAGCAAAGAAAATGCAAATGGAATTATTAAAAAAAAATACACCTCAGACAATAGCAGCATACTCTCCCTTTTATCAATGCCACTTTGATTTGTGTAGCTACAATTTATTTCCAGCAGTAAGTAACATTGAGCTAAAAGTCTTAGATTCTACATGTAAAGTCCCCATACTGCTGGATCACAGGCAACCCCTTCTCCCAAAGCAGCAGTTTACCTTTTGCAAGTTTCTTTTTTGAATCAGGTTAATCTATCTAGATTTCTGAGTTTACATAAATTATTTTGAGAATTTCCCATTAGGTCATTGGGTTAATGATCTAACATGACTTTAAAGAACTAGATCTTTGAAACCAAATTCAAAATATGTTTAAAAGAGCCGAAGCATTACTTTGACAATAAGTAGTTAAACATAGAATTCCTTTCATTATTATTGATATTGTTGAGGCAACATAATATCTGAAGAAAGAAAGGATGGGAAGAGGAATAGAAATATACTCTCGGATTTGGTATATACCATTTTATTTTATTTGAGCTAATACAGTGTTTCCTCAATAAGGGTACTTTTAAATGTAAAATATGTTATTTCTTCTCAAAATTTCCTTACATATAACAGTCCTATTTTTTTATTTGGTCAACAAATAGGTTATTTGTTAGGTTATTCCAGAAATAACCTAAACAATAACCTGGAAAGATAAAATACTATAAAGATGAAGAGGAAGAACTTTTTTAAAAGGGCAGAAAAAGAGTTAGCAGTGTAAATAAATCTGAGGGTAAGACTGATCCAAATAAATACATATATGAAAAATGATATGAAAAATGATTCATAATTTTGTCTCTAAATTCTTTTTTTTTAAGATTTTATTTATTTATTTGACAGAGATTACAAGCAGGCAGAGAGGCAGGCAGAGAGGAGGAAGCAGGCTCCCCACTGAGCAGAGAGCCCGATGCGGGGCTCGATTATAGGACTCTGAGGTCATGACCTGAGCCGAAGGCAGTGGCTTAACCCACTGAGCCACCCAGGCGCCCCTTGTCTCTAAATTCTAAGAAACTATTGCAAAGAGAGAAACGTGATAAATTTCAGGATTACTCATGAATATCCATAAGGTGGACTTACAAAGAAAGAATACTAATTTGCACAAGAGAGTAAAATTAGTACTAATATTGAAGCAAAAGTAAAACCAAATTTTCCCTACAGCTTTTCAGAAGTCGATTCAAAAGCAAAAGAAAATGTAGTTTTGCCCTACTGTCTACCTCCCCCAAGGAAAAAAAATCTACTAGGGAAAATACAATGAAAATGTGTATCTTTATCTCTTCATTATAATGGGATATTAATAAGATTAAATTAAATAGGATATTAACTTAATTTAATATTTAATTCAATAGGATCTTAATACACATGATATTTTATTTACATTATATGTACATATATATATGTTAATACATGTAATGTATTATAGCAGTTGTTACCTTGCAAGGATGCTAGCCCAAGAATCTTACTTTTCAAGGAACTGGAAAATCTAGATATTTTTATAGGAAATCTTCAGATTTTTAAGAGGTCAATAGTATGTTTGCCAAATTAAACATACTGAGGGACAGATTCAATATAGGAGCTGCCAGTCTTCAACTCTTATTTTACAGAATATAGAAAAATCAATAGACTGTACCTTCCATTATTAAATATTTGGAATCACTGAGTGACAATTACCTGAAATACAACTTTTATACGTGATTGGCTGAGCTCATACTACAGGTTATAAAATTCAGCTTAGCCAAAGTTTGTATTTTGTTTTCAAGGGAATTTAAGTGTCAGTGAAAGAAAACAGCCATTTCACTGTTGCATGACAGCTGACCTCCTCACCATGGAATC
Organism: Mustela putorius furo; assembly: GCF_011764305.1. NCBI lineage: Eukaryota > Metazoa > Chordata > Mammalia > Carnivora > Mustelidae > Mustela > Mustela putorius. The sequence continues at coordinate 22,589,663 of NW_025422019.1, read as the reverse complement.
ACTTAAGGTCTTGGAACTCCATTTGATTTGTCTCCTTTGTTATTCCTGAATATTGAAATCACCTAAGATTCTCAAATTACATTTAAAAAGACTCCAGGTTTGAAACTTCACAACATCTTGTTTATGAGACCTGTCCCAACATTCTTTACCACTGTAGTAGTTAGACTGTACTGCTAAGTAGTACACTCTGCAAATAACAAATTAAATATGGTGAGAGTTTGCTGTATCACATTCCATATATATCTCTTGAATGTGCACAGACTGCACCATCTTTGTTGATTGTATGTGTGGAAGCAAGTATTTTGTTTAATTATTTTTTGTTTGTTCATTTTAGATTTTATTTGTCAGAGAGAGAGAAACTGGGCACAGGTGGGGGGAATGGCAGAGGGAGAGGGAGAAGCAGACTCCCCACTGAGCAAGGAGCTCAATGTAGGACTCAATTCCATGACCCTGGGATCGTGACCTGAGCTGAAGGCAGAAGTTTAACCAACAGAGCCACCCAGGGATCCCCACAAGAATTTTGTTTAATCATGAAGACTCTATATACCCAAAGTCAGAATGATTTGCATGACTAGAAAGTTAGAAAAAGCCTTTTTTTTTGGAAGGAAGCCATCCTAAACTCAATGCCTTCACTGTAAGTTGGGTGTGATGAGTAGAAGTACTCTTTGCAGTTGTTACTTTTAAACATTAGTCCTATAAGAGAGAGAATCTTAAGTAGGCTCTACACCCAGACCAATGCCAGGATCAATCTCCTAACTCTGAGATTAATGATCTGAATCAAAATCAAGAGTCAGATGCTCAACTGACTGAACCACTCTGGCACTCATAATCTCCATAGTTTTACCCTTTCCAGAATGTCATAGTTGGAGTCATATCTTACATAGTGGTATCTTATTTAGTCTTATCTTACATAGCCTTTGCAGATTTCTTTCTTTCAGTTAGTAATTTGCATTTACTGTTCTTCCATGTCTCTTGATGGATTGATAGTGCATTTATTTTAGCACTATATGATAATCCATTGTTTGGATGTACCAGAGTTTATTTATCCATTCCCTACAGAAGAATATCTTGATTGCTTCTAAATTTTAGTATGAATAAAGGTATTATAAACAATAAAAAAATTAGTCCTGTAGATTTTCTGTGAATTGGAACAGGTATTTTCTATCCAATGAACTTCTTTATTCCTACTTCAGTAAGACTCATGTTACTTATTTTTGTTGCTGTTGTTACTGCTCTAGAAACACTTAAGAAGTAGAAGTAAGTCTACTTTGTGCATCTTCATGATTCTGTATCACCTGACAGTTTTTGAAAGTTTTTAAATTGAGAAAAATTCAAGAAATGAATATTAATATCATAGAAAATAACAGGAAAATAACAAAATTTTGTAGTTAAAATAATTATTTACAGATATGCAATTCATTCCTCACAACAACCCTGTAGATTCTTTGCTTTCTAGGTAAACACACAGAGATCTAAAAAGATTAAGTAACTGCCTTGGTGATATAAAAGATATTGTTAGCTTTGATCTCAAGTAAATTTAATCATAACTTATAACCACATGATTCCTACCAAACCAGCTTTAAGTGGTGGGTAATGCACCTGAAACTATTACAAATTGGTCATAATGAGATTAATTGCTATTATAGATGCAATGTAGAAAAATTGTTGAATAAAGCTGTATGAAATACTCAACAAGTTTATTAGATTAAAACTTCTATTTAGAAAAATAATAATAAAATCTATTTTACAACAGAATTTGGAGATACTGGTTAATATGACATTTCATAATATTAGATATTAATAAAAATTTAAAATACTGTTAATGATAGCCATATTCAGTTGTTGTGCTGTAAAGCATCCATATCCCCAATATTTATGTTCCCTTATTCTTGCCTATGTGAGAATTTAACCTGTAGAACTTAACCTATATATTTTGAGGTTTGAGGAATACTATTAATTCAAACTCTATGAATTATTAATAAGTTGAAATTGAATGTGTAGTACCTCATTAAAATCTTATGTCCTAAAGAATTTGCTTATTATCTGGAGTTTTTTGTTTGTTCTTTTTCAAAAATTTGGACATTGTTCTTCAAAGATATTGTTAACCAGAAAGCACTTATGATTTTTTGGTTATTTACCTTTTACTAGTCTGAAAGAATTTGCCTAAAGGAAGGTAAAAAGACCAACCAAAGTCTAAACATTTAGTGTAGAATGAATGTGAAATCTCTTTTATATGCCATGGCAAAAAGCCCTTTAAAGATCTCATTCTTGAGTTTCTAATACAAATCACAACAGAGTATCTACATATCTTCCTTTTTCCTAATGTATGTGGCACTTTCAGGAATTCTGTGGGAGGGAAGAAACATCTTTTCTTCTAATCATTAACATTTCTAAAATGAATTTGCAAATATCAGATGGTATTATAGCTATTAAACAACTAAAGTGAAAATATATTCTCTCTGGCAGCATACTAATGCCTGAAAAGAAAAAGAACATGAAAAAAATTATCGTCAAGTAAAATAATAATTTCTCTCTTATCCTTCCCCCTCTGCCTCTTCCACCCTCATTTCAATTTAAGAGATTCGTTCTCCTGCTGGTTGTAACGGGAATGAATTTCAGTGCCATCCTGATGGAAATTGCATTCCTGATCTGTGGCGCTGTGATGGGGAAAAAGATTGTGAAGATGGTAGCGATGAAAAAGGCTGCAATGGGACATTACGACTGTGTGATCATAAAACCAAGTTTTCCTGTCGGAGTACAGGTACGTTGGTTCAGCTTCTACCTTGGGCTTCCTAGAGCTATAATCCTTTGACCCAATTTCAGTGTATATTTTACCTGCATAAAAAGGGTTCTCATGTTTCTAGTATGTTTGTTTACATTATATGTGTGATAATAATATGAGCTGATACTTACAGAGAACTATCTATGGGCCCAACACAGCTCTAAGGAATGTTTTTGCCATGAACTCATTTCATCATCCTAACTCACAGTGAAAAAAACTGAAGCCCAGAAGAGTTTTTAACATGCTCAAGTTAAAAAAAGTCAAAAGAGACACATAGCAGAATTGGGATTTGAAACCATGTAATCCAGATTCAGAGTCTGGAATTTCAGACTTCTGAAAGAGATAATTGTGCTTAATACACAGACAACATTCCTCTTTCCACAGATAAACCCTCACCCTAAAATTTCATGAAGATGAATATGAAGATGAATGGAATGAAAAGGCAGAATTATATACATTTATTTTCGAGTACAGTAGATTCCTAAATTTAATCATGCTGTTGCTAGATTTCATTAAGATAAAGGTGATGACTATCATTCAAACCTTTGAATTGTTTTGAAAGTCACGAGGTTTCTATTTTTTATGATGTTATTCTATTATTATGTCTGGTCCATTTTGTTTTTCTACATAGAGTAGGTTCTATCTGACATAATAAACCAACTTATTTATTTTTCTCTCAATACCACGTGATGAGTTGAAGTTTAGAGAAAAAATATATTACAATAGCTATAATAGTATGATTTTTGAAATGGATTATATCATTCACCAAATAATCCAATGGAAACAATCCCTATAGATTTCAGGATATATTATGGAATCATCTCTGGGATGCAGTGAAATTGCTTTTTGAATTGCCTAATATCTGGTGATTCATTTTGCTCCTTATTAAGTATTTCAACCAAAACACAGAAATGAAAAGTTATCACAGCTATGATTAAGCAAACACACTAGAAACCACATGGCCCATGGGCATCTAAAGATAAAAAAAGAAATTGTGTTTCTTTATCTGGACACACTTCCTGGTTACAATTAAGCATTTGACTAAGAAATAAAGGATAAATATAAGCTAACATAGGCATAGAGAAATAAACACTCCTGAGGATCATTCTTTATGTTTTCAAAATGGTTACTTTTGCAACAATAGTTTTCACAATTATGTGACTCTTTTCAATCGTTACATTAAGTGTCTTGGTTTTGGGGTTATTGATTTAAAAATGTGACTTTAAATTTAGAAATTATTAAATTATTATTAAATTATTAAATTATTATTAAATTATTAAATTTCTAAATTATTAAATTTAGAAATTATCTTTGGAACATATACTGATTAAACTTTAATAGATAATAATATGATAAATAATAATGAAGGGAGGAAAAAAAATTGTCTATACCACATCAGTTTCATTGACTGGGGCCCTTAAAATTAGACAGACAATAGATGGCTTAATTAAAAAAAAAAAAAAAAAAGGAAGAAAAAGCAAGTTTATATATACATGCATCTTACATCAGTGATGAGTAACTCCAGGGGCTGGTTAGAACTTGGGCTTATAGAATCTTAACAATAATAGTAAATTTGTGGGAAGGTGACCAAAAAACAGAAAAGAACTTCATAAGTTTGTAGGGATGGAAAGTTGTATGTAGATTAATATATCTGAGAACTAAAGGAAGATAAGGGCTAGTCAGTAAAATGTGTGCAGCTCCATCTAGGCACTGATTTTTTTTATTTTCTTCATGGCCATAAAATTTCCCTAGAAAAGGATTTATGGAAGTCCTCATTTCTCAAAAGTTTTATGCTTATAGTCATATAAGGGAAGCTATAGGAAGACTTCTTTCTACATCTTTTGAACTTCAAATGCTTTCAGCTCAAAATAATACTTATGTAAAAATAACATATTTGTGGGTGTGTACTTTGACCCCATACACTGGGTATCTTTGGAGAATTGGATTCTGAAAGATAATTTTATGTGTATTGATTGGGATTTGGACTATCCATGTAATAATCACGTGTATGTATCAAGTAATCATCAGGTTAATCAAAACTTAATGTAAAAAATCAGAAGTGAAATAAAATTTGTGTTGCATTATCAAAGGGAAATAGAGTATAACATGATGACTATAGTTGATAATACTGTATTATGCAACTGAAATTTGCTAAAAGAGCAGAATTTACGTGCTCTTACACACACACACAAATAATAAATAAATAAAAATTAAAAATCGGGGCACCTGGGTGGCTCAGTTGGATAAACATCTAGCTGTGACTCAGGTCATGATCTCAGTCAGGGTCCTGGGATCAAGCCTGGCATTGGGCTCCTTGCTCAGCGGGAGGTCTGCTTCTCTATCACCATTTGCCTGCCACTCCCACAGAGTACTCACTCTCATTCTCTGTCAAATAAATAAATAAATAAATGTAAAATGTGAAATGTAACAATCTGATTCTAATTTGATCTATGGCTTCAACATAGTAAACCATAATGTATCAAATATTTGAGGAGTCATAACTCATAATTATATATGCATATTTATGAATATTTCAGGTATTAAAGGGAACCTTAAATATAAATATTAAATATAAATATAAATATCTATGATGTTTTTGATATTTTAAAATTTACTTAAATTATTAGCCTAAAAGCTTAAAAACCTTTAAACTACTCAAGAGGCTAAATTCAGTGTTCATTTTTATTTTCTGAAGACTTCCAAATGCTAGCTTAAACATTTAAAAATTTTCAGGGTAATCAGTTCGTATTAGGTGGTCACAATGGCTTTTCCTTTATACGTAAATTGCTATCTATCAGAGTAAAAGTGTAGGCACATTAATAAGTTAATTTATTCCTGCAAAGAATAGAATGTGACCTAAATTAAAACTATAATACAATAATTAATATTTAGTAGCTAATTAATTAATCAATTAAAATAAAATTTAAGAGCTTCTAATTTCAAAGGACCTATCTTTGACCAAATCGATACTCTCTCATTTGGTCCCTTACTTCCAACCAACAAGATGCAGTTATATTATTAATGAGGAATCAGGCAGGGAAATTTCATGTCTACCTCTCATGGAAAAGAAACTCACAGATACATTCTTCATATTGGACAAAAGAAAATAATATTGATATTATATAATGATGGCAAGATTATGGGGAAAAGAGGCCCTCCACCTGCTGGTAAAAATATAAATTTGGCCCAAACTTTTCATTTCTAGAAATTCATGTAAAGAACAGCAGGAGTATATGAAGGTATCTACAAAAAGATTTTCAGTACAACATTTTGTTTTAAAGGCCCCCAAAGTAGAAATAATTCATTGTCCATGTTTAGGGGAACTACTTAATACTTAAGTGCATTCACACAATGAACTAGTCTAATGTCATTGAAAAGGCATAAGAAAAAATTCATAAAGATGGAATTTTAAATTCACACTTTGAATCCTTTCTCTGCTGTGAAAAACACATAAAGATGGTGAAAAAATATAACAAGAGAAAATGAGAGAGATATAGTCACATTGACCAACAAAATATATCTCTGATGAACTGAAGTCAATGGAATAACAAATGGTGGAGCTGGGTTGAATCTGGATGCCTGATTGGATTAGATTTGGAGATGAGTAGAGATGAACAGGTGTTCAGATTTTAGGTTTAATGGGAAATAAAGCTATCCCACATGAATTTGGGGACTGGAATCAGGCACACTGATGAAAATCAGACACTGGATTGGACTCATTTGCTCTTAAAAAGAGGGGATTAAGAGGGATATGTGTTGCATGGAGCACTGGGTATGGTGCATAAACAATCTTGGAACACTGAAAAAATAAAATTGAGTTAAAAAAAAAAAAAAAGAGGGGAAAAAATTACTGCTGGTTGCTTCCTAGGATGGTTACTTCAATGAAGTAGCGTACCTAGAGAGATTGGATAATGTAGGCATGGCAATCATGTCAAGCCTCTAGCTAGGTTAAGGACTGAAAGTGATAAGACAAATACAGGATGTATTTTTGAACCAAGAGTGAGGGTAGTGATGGAGTGGGCTGAACTAGAAGAAGCAACACCTGACACAGTAATGAGTAAACACATAAAGTCAGGGCAAAAATTGAAAACTCCTATTCAAGATGAGATTGAAGAGAAATTTGTAAAATCCATGAAGATAACCATCTCTAGTAAAACAAGCCATCAAAAATCAGTCATAAAATGAATTTATTCAAGATTAAGTGAAAATGAGATGTTTAAATGACAGATCTAAAAAAAAAAAAAAAAGAAAAGAAATATGTTTGGGATCCTCAAAGATAAAAAATGGAAAAAATGGAAAAGAATAACCCTAAATTGAACAAGAATATATATGGAGATATATCTATATCTATATATATGTAGATATATAGATATATCTACATATCCATATATATCTATGTAGATATATATGGAGCTATATCTATATATATATCCATATATATCTAGATATAGATATATATCTATATAGATATATATGGATATATATATAGATATAGCTACATATCCATATATATCTATATAGATATAGATATAGATATATCTCCATATATATTCTTGTTCAATTTAGGGATATTCTTTTCCATTTTTTCCATTTTTTATCTATGGATATATATATGCATATATATTCTTGTTCAATTTAGGGATATTCATATATAGATATAGATATAGATATAAGCAGAAAAATTATAATAGAAAATGGTGTAAAAATGATAAATATTAGACTTGAGAATGAAGTACACCAACATGGAACTTTAAATAAACTCTAGGCTGGACACAGAGAAAACAAACTTGAAAATAATAATATACAGTTTATTCAGAGACATCATGGAAAAATAGAAGAGAAATAAAAAAGAAAGAGCAGTTAAGATCTATGTTGTAAGGCTACAGCAGATACTTCAAGAAATTCCATGAGGGAATATAGGTATTAACAGAAAGAAACACAGAACACACACACACACACACACACACACACACACACACACATACACAGGATAACTAAGTGGCTGAAAAAGCTAAGATTTCCCTAAATTGAAGAACTTGATTCCTCAAAAATAAGTAAATTAATTCTTTTATTAAAGTAGTGTATCACATTGATTGATTTGCGAATGTTGAACCAACCTTGCAGCCGAGGAATAAATCCCACTTAGTTGGGGTAAATAATCCTTTTCATGTACTGTTGGATCCTATTGGCTAGTATTTTGGTGAGAATTTTTGAGTCCATATTCAGCAGGATATTGGTCTGTAGTTCTCCTTTTTATGGGGTCTTTGTCTGGTTTTGGAATCAAGGGATTGCTGGCATCATAAAATGACTTTGGAAGTTTTCCTTCCATTTGTATTTTTTGGAAAATTTTCAGAAGAATAGGTATTAATTCTTCCTTAAATGTTTAGTAGAATTTCCCTGAAAAGCCATCTGACCCTGGGCTCTTCTTTCTTAGGAGATTTTTTTGATTACTGCTTCAATTCCCTTGCTAGTTATGGGTCTGTTCTAGTTCTCCATTTATTCCTGGTTCAGTATTGTAGTTTATACATCTCTAGGAATGCATCCATTTCTTCCAGATTGTCTAATTTGTTGGCATATAGTTACTCATAATATATTCTTATAATTGTTGATATCTTTTATATGATACTCTCAGTAGATGCAAAAAAAGCATTTGACAAAGTACAACATTCTTTCTCAATTAAATTCTTCACAGTATAGGTATAGAGGGTATATACCTCAATATCATAAAAGCCATCTATGAAAAACCCACAGTGAGTATCATTCTCAATGTGGAAAAATGGAGAGGGTTTCCCCTAAGATCAGGAATACAGCAGGGATGTCTACTATCACCACTGCTATTCAACATAGTACTAGAAGTCCTAGCCTCAGCAATCAGACAACAAAAAGAAATAAAAGACATCCAATTTGGCAAAGAAGAAGTAAAACTCTCACTCTTTGCAGATGGTATGATACTTTATGTGGAAAACCCAAAAGACTCCATTCCAAAACTGCTAGAACTCATACAGGAATTCAGTAAAGTGTCAGGATATAAAATCAATGCACAGAAATCAGTTGCATTTCTACACACTAACAGCAAGACAGAAGAAAGAGAAATTAAAGAGTCAGTCTCATTTACAATTGCACCCAAAAACCTTAAAAACCTTAAGATACCTAGGAATAAACCTAACCAAAGAGGCAAAGAATCTGTACTCAGAAATCTATAGAATACTCATGAAAGAAATTGACGAAGACACAAAGAAATGGAAAAATGTTCCATGCTCATGGATTGGAAGAACAAATATTGTGAAAATGTCTATGTTACCTAAAGGAATCTACACATTTAATGCAATCCCTATCAAAATACCATCAACTTTTTTCACAGAAATGAGACAAATAATCCTGAAATTCGTATGGAACCAGAAAAGACCCTGAATAACCAGAGGAATGTTAAAAAAGAAAAGCAAAGCTGGTGGTATCACAATTCCACACTTGAAGCTCTACTGTAATAATCAAGATGGTATGGTATTGGCACAAAAACAGACATATAGATCAGTGGGATAGAATAGATAGCCCAGAAAAAGACTCTCAACTCTATGGTCAACTAATCTTTGACTAAGCAAGAAAGAATGTTCATGGAAAAAAAGACAGTCACTTCAAAAAATGGTGTTGGGAAAATTGGACAGCAACAACATGCAGAAGAACAAAACTGGACCATTTCCTTACACTGTGCACAAAAATAGACTCAAAATGGATGAAAGACCTCAATGTGAGACAGGATTCCTTCAAAATCCTTGAGGAGATTACAGGCAGCAACCTCTTTGACCTCATTCCCAACAACTTCTTCCTAGACACATTGCCAAAGGCAAGGGAAGCAAGGGCAAAAGTGAATACTGGAACTTCATCAAGATCAAAAGCTTTTGCACAGTAAAGGAAACTGTAAACAAAACAAAGACAATCGAGAGAATGGGAGAAGATAATTGCAAATGACATATCTGATAAAGGGCTAGTATCCAAAATCTATATAAAGAACTTATCAAAATCAATATCCAATGAACAAATAATCCAATAATAATCTAATAATAATCCAATCAAGAAATGGGCAGAGGACATGAACAGACATTTCTTCAAAGAAGACATCTAGATGGCCAACACACACCTGAAAAAGTACTTAATATCACTTGGCTTCAGGGAAATACAAATCAAAACCACAATGAGATACCACCTCACACCAGTCAGAATGGGTAAAATTAACAAGTCAGGAAATGCCAGATATTAGTGAGGATTGTTGGTGGGAATGCAAGCTGGTGCAGCCACTCTGGAAAACAGTATGGAGGTTCCTCAAAAAGTTTAAAATAAAGCTACCCTATGGCCCAGCAATTGCAGTACTAGGTATTTACCCCAATGATACAAATGTGATTTGAAGGGGCAACTGTAACCCAATGTTCATAGCAAGAATGTCCACAATAGCCAAACCATGGATGTCCGTTGACAGATAAATGGATAAAGACTATGTGGTGTGTATGTGTGTGTGTGTGTGTGAATATATATATCTGTATATATAGATATATATAGATATATATATATTCCAGCCATCAAAAATTGAAATCTTGCCATTTGCAATGGCATGGATAGAACTAGAGGCTATTATGCTAAGCAAAATAAGTCATCAGAGAAAGACAATTATCATATTATTTTACTGATATGAGGGCTTTGAGAAATAAGGCAGAGGAAAATAAGGGAAGAGAGGAAAAAATGAAGCAGTATGAAACCAGAGAGGGAAACAAACCATAAGAGACTCTTAATCTCAGGAAACAAACTGAGGGCTGCTGGAGTGGAGGGGAGTAGGACGGATGGAGTAGCTGGGTGATGGACATTGGGGAGGGTATATGCTATGGTGAGCTTTGTGAATTGTGTAAGACTGACTGATGAATCACAGACCTGGACCCCTGAAACAAATAATACACTATATGGTGATTAAAAAAATACATTCAGACTTTTGGGTAAAATTAATGAAATTAACCAAACTTCTATAAGTCATTTTGAAATTGCAGATCATCAGATACTGAAACTACCAGAAAGAAAATCAGATTATCTAAGAAGATTTTAAGAAATGCCACAAGAAAATAGAGTAATAAGAAGCTGAGGGAAAAACACTTTCAGGCTAATATTCTTGGTAAATATTCCAAGTAAAATATTATTCCAGATAATTTAGTCATACAAAGTACATGGGATTTTTACACATAAAGCCTCACTAAGAAAATTATTAAGATAATAGGAAAATAGGATTTGGTGAGAAAATGAGAAAGAGAAGTTTAGGGACCAAAATAAAATATTGATGAGATTAACAACTACAATAAAACTAACCAAACAGTTAAATGATAAAAATGCAATCTTCAATAAGGATTTTGCAGTCTAAATATCTTACATTAAATAATATGCTATCAACTTCTATATAGCAAAAAATATAGGAACCATAATAAGAAAACTATATTAGAAGAATGAAATTTTACTCATTTACCATAGTCCATAAAAAATCAAATGGAAGAAAAATAAGCAAGAATGTAGATCTAAAGAATTAATGCTTAGAACAAATTAATAAAAATATAATTCTATTCTTAAAAGTCAAGAAAGATGAAGCTTCTTTTACAAGGCTCATGATATATTTTTTTAAATAACTATTTATTGTCACAAACAACTCAATAAATTCCAAGAAGTAGAAGTGATGCATACAAAATGTCCTGATTATAGTATAATAAAACTAATAATTTTGAAGAGTAATACCATTCCTGCATTTGGAACTTTAATAATAAAAACACTCAATATATTTATTCTAGATACAATAAAACTGAAATTGTAGAAAGTTTAGAAAATAAAGGTTTGTACATAGCAGAACATATGGAATATAAATAAAGAATTGCTAAAAGGAAAAATTCATAACTTTGCACATTTATATGCAATGTCCCAAACTCTTAGTCATTTTTTAACCTTTAATAACTTCAGAAGTATAAATGCTATAACACCAAAGACATCATCTGAAACTTCAATTATTTATATTTAACATATTGCTAGTTTTGTGAATCTTGAATAATTAATGTTTAAGTTTGTTTCTAGTAGTTTATAGTAGTTTGCCATCTTTAGTGAAGCTGAAACAAAAAATAATATTAAAAGTGTTATACTCTAAATTAACAAAATTACATGTATTTAAGACCCAATTTATAAAAGTATAACAAATTTAGATAAGCTTTCAAATAATTTTTATGCTTGTAACATTTATATTTTTAAATTTATTAAAGGTTAAAACTGCTCTAAGACTTTAAGACACCTATATTTACATTAAAAAATTAAAATATGTATTTTTAAAAAATATGTAGAAAAGACAATACTCATCAGTCATCCTTGTGCTTTCCTCTATCTCTCAACTTTCTTGCAGTTGGATTCAGACCAGGTGACTAGTTCTATGGACTAATGGACTATATCATTTCCATACTAAGTCACTTAAGCTAGAAAGTCAAATATTTAGTGGAATTACATTTTTTTTTCAATATCAGATTGGTGATTATTAACAAAACCAATAATACCTTATGTTGGTGAGAGTAGATGAAGCAGACACTGATGTCACTAAATATTGATGAAACGATAAAGAAGGCCATTTGGCAATATGTATCTATGTTTATAATGTGAATACACTTTCACAATTCCACCTCTAAAGCCTTATCCTACAAATAATACATTGGAGGAGTGATGTGTACAAGATATTCATTTATATTATATTTTTTAAAGATTGGAATAATGCATTCAATAAGCTTAACTCTAAAAGTATATAAATAGCCTTACCTGTACACCAAATAGTTGACAATGTACAGAAAGCATTCTCCATACACAAAAGTCAAATTAGAATTCAGCATCAAAAAGATTAGAAAGGCAGGTGCCTATGTGGCTCATTTGGCTGAGTGTCCACTTTTGGCTCAGGTCATGATTCCAGGGTCTTGAGTTTGAACCCCATGTCAGGCTCCCTGCTCAGTGGAGAATCTGGTTCTCCCTCTTCCTCTGCCCCTACCCCTACTCCTGCTCTCTCTCTCACTTTTTCTAAAAAAAAAAAAAAAACAAAAAACAAAAAAACAAAAAAAAACATGAATTTGAAAATTAAAATCATACTTCAAAATAATCAAGACTAATAAAGAAATCCCAATATACACATTTATTTATTTATTTATTTATTTATTTTATTTTTTAAATTTTTTTATTTTTTATGAACATATATTTTTATCCCCAGGGGTACAGGTCTGTGAATCACCAGGTTTACACACTTCACAGCACTCACCAAAGCACATACCCTCCCCAATGTCCATAATCCCACCCCCTTCTCCCCCCAGCACCTTTAAATATTTAGAACTGAATGACAAGGTATATACTGCACAATTAAATTTCTGTGAAAGTCTTTTTTTTTTTTTAGTAGACTTAATTTTTAGAACAGTTTTAGGTTCATAAAAAAAGAGGAAAGAACAGAGTTCCCATATAGCCCCTGTTACCCCTACACACACAACTTCCTTTACTAACAGCATTCCACAACAGAATGACTTATTGCAGTTGATGAACTTGCATTCCTACTTTGACATATCACCCAAGGTCCATAATTTACATTAAAATTTATTCTTGGTAATGTACAAACTATGGATTTGGACAAATGTATAATGATGTATCATGTGCCAGCATAGTGTCATAGTGATTTCATTGCCCTAAAAGTCTCTGTGCTCTGCCTATCCATATCTCTTTTCCCCCAACCCCTGGCAACCACTGATGTTTTTATCTCTACCTTAGATGGAAATTGCTGTTTTGGTGGTCATCAGGGATTATAACTATGTGAGTTCAGAAAATTACCAAACCTCTCTAAGTTTCAATTTTCTTTTTTTTAGATTTTATTTATTTATTTGACAGAGATCACAAGTAAGCATGCAGAGAGAGAGCAGGAAGCTGGGATCTAGAGCCCAATATGGGGCTTGATCTCAGGACCCTGAGGTCATGACCTGAGCCGAAGGCAGAGGCTTAACCCACTGAGCCACCCAGGTGCCCCTAAGTTTCAATTTTCTAGTCTGCAAATTGAGATAATAATTACATTAATATCATCATCATCATAAGTAGGACATACATTCAGTGCCTGGAACACAATATGAATTTGATGAATGATAACTGTAACTATTACTACTACATTTTGACTTCTTTTTCTGTAAGATTTGACCTTTCTCTACAACACATGCCCTCTCTGAAACCTTTCCTTATAAACTCTATTATGGATTGCACTTTATTCATTCACCATCTAGATTCTTTTTTTTTTTTTAATTTCACTTTTCATTGTCTACCCCTTAAATACAAGAAAAAAAAAAAGACTTGTTAAATGCATAATGTGTTTCAGACATTATGTTGATTTTTCTCTAAATTTCTTTGTTTTGCTCCTTATCATATTTCTGCAAGGTATCCATAGAATTTTCTTTTGTTCCCAATGTTTCAACCTTCACTCCCAGGTAAATGTTTACCAAATTCCCGTCACTGGAATTCAACCCACATTTCAAACTCTTTTTTTTTTCTTTTTTTTTCCCCAATGCTATACTGAACATCTCACTTTTTCTCTGAAGCCAAAAATTTTTCCATATTTCTCTGTTTATTTTAAAAATATATTGAAGGGGCACCTGGGTGGCTCAGTGGGTTAAAGCCTCTGCCTTCAACTCAGGTCATGATCCCAGGGTGCTGGAATCGAGCCCCGCATTGGGGGGAGCCTCCTTCCTCCTCTCTCTCTCTGCCTGCCTTTCTGCCTACTTGTGATCTCTCTCTGCCAAATAAATAAATAAAAATCTTCAAAAAATAAAGCAGAAAGTGCATTTTGACATTCTAACATGTCATCATTTTTTTAGGTCCTACTGATGCTATATCTACAATTTCTCTACTGTCACTCATTCTGCTCTTTCTACTCACATATCATAACATATGGTAAACTTGAATTATCTGTCCCTCAGACCACTCACTGTGTGACCTACTGTGTTTGCCCCTGACAATAATTCCCCTTCAAATGTGTTCTACACATAGCTTTGGCTCCCTCTTACCTCATAACTGTACCTGAGCACATTCTCTCTCAAAATCTTTTAATGGTTCTCCATTGTTTATGGTTAAGAGACACCTCATGAATTAGCAGTCAACATTACATAAAATGTGACTTCAAACTGCCTTATTATTGTTTCTGCACCCTCTCCTGACTTTATAACTTTACATTTGAGTTGCATGTTGTGTGTGCATTAGGTTCAGCAAATAACACTAAAACCCCGTGTATTCAAAATGGCCATTAATAATCATCCATTAAACTCAGTATACATGGCTCTGTGTTTATAGTTCTGATTGAAGTTTGTACATATAGCTGTGGTATTAAGAAAATAAAGTTTAGCATAAAACAAGGAATACATGTGCAAGATAGAATTTTAGAGTGGGTTCACTCAGAAATGGAGAGATCAATTTAGAGTTGATTTATTTCAACAGTCTATGCTCTGACACATTCCTGTTGAGTAGCAAAAGTATTCAACATGCTATTAAATTATCTCTTTTTCTGTTTTACTTGCTTTTTATTTTGTAGAAGGTATATTAAGACTATATATCTTAGCTATCTATATGATTGTTTTTTCTGTTTCCATATGTAATATTCACTGACACCCTTCAAGACACCTTTCCAAATAACATCTCACTAAATCTTGCTCTCAACCTTCAGGTCATATATATTTTCTACATTTTTGAAATTCCATGGCACTCTGTGATCCTTATATGGCTTTTATCTTACTCTTTTTATATATATGTTCAGTGTAGAACTTTTGCCACTACTAGACCTACTGCTTCATAAGATGAGAAATCTGTCTTTCCCATCTTTTTTATATTTTTCAATAGCTAGGCAAACACATTACACTCAATAAATAATTGATGAATTGAATTGAAGCCAGCATTGTTAGAGAAATAAATATGCATGTAGTATTAAAATTCAGTAGTGTAAATTTTTTAAAAAGATTGTAATTTATGCTATATTGAGTAAATCCATTTGAATTTTCTCAAAGATTCACTTCTTTACATACCCATATTCCTTTTTATTTTTTAAGATTTATTTACTTGAGAAAGGGAGTGCAAGGGGGGAGGAGGCGAGGGAGAGAAACCCTCAAGCAGACTCTCTGCTGAGCAAAAAGTCTGGCACTGGTCTTAATCCCAGGACCTTGAGATCATCACCTGAATCACATGAGCTGGATGCCCATCTAAGCCATTCAGACACACCCATACTCATATTTTTAATATTAATTGCCAATTGTATCCCACAACCAAAATTATGCTGTTATAACCTATGATGTCTTTTATAAAGATAAAAATGAGTCAAACAGTTTGCAAAATGATAAATCTATTTTTTTAAACACTCAAACTAGTTTAACAGAGAAAGAGAAACTCTAGAATTGATCATTTAAATTTATTTTGGTAAAGAATTACAATTTCTAATGATTCCAGAGATCTTAGTTTCTTAGTTTCACTATAGCTGTTGACATCATACTGGCTTTTATCCTAAACTACATATTTCAAAATAATACAAATAGGGATGCCTGGGTGGCTCAGTGGGTTAAGCCTCTGCCTTCAGCTCAGGTTGTGATCTCAGGGTCCTGGGATCAAGCCCCGCGTGCGGCTCTCTGCTCAGTGGGGAGTCTGCCTCCCCCTCCCTCTCTGCCTACTTGTGATCTCCTGTCAAATAAATAAATAAAATCTTTGAAAACAAACAAACAAACAAAATAAATAAATAAATAAATAAATAAAATAATACAAATAAAAATAGTCCTTAAAATGTCCCAAGTGCATGTATGTATGTGTGTTTATGTTTGCATATTGTGTGATTTCACTAGTTGTCATGATACCAACATACTGATTATTATTTCTGTTTGTTGTTGCTGCTTTGTTACTTGGTCATTCCTCTTCTCTTTGCTCAAAGGGAAAAACTGCAATTTCTGTAACATTCTTCCATGCATAGTTATCAATAGAAAATATCATTATAAGTATATCAGAAAAGAGTATATAAATACTCAACTTGATAATAAACACCTATTTTCAACTTGTAGTTTTAAAGTGTAATTAGTAGGGCAAGAAGCAAGATGGAGGAGTAGGAGACCTAAATTTTGTCTGGTCCCAGGAATTCAGCTAGTTATCAAAGCATTCTGAGCACCTACAAACTCAACAGGAGATAAAAGAAAAGAATAGCAGGAATTCTATGTACAGAAAAGTGACCACTTTCTGGAAGATAGGATGTTCACAGAGAAGTGAATCCGAGGTGACATATGGGAAGATACACCATGGTGGGGGGCTGGCTCCCAGCAAGTGGTAGAGCAGCAGAGCACAAAATCAGAACTTTTAGAAGTCTGTTCTGTGGAGGGCAGTCCCTCCAGTGGCTAGGTGGGAGTGGAATCCTTGCAGGGACAGTGTTGTCTCAGGACCCTTGGGGTCACAGAAAGACCAAGGGTGCCTGAGTGCAGCAGAGCTCCCAGGTATCAGAGTGGCTGAAAGATGGAGCCAAGAAGGGGCTCTCAGCTTAGGGTTACCTTAAACTGTGATCTGAGGCAAAGCTGGACCACTACTCTTTGAGCAGAGACCCCACAAGTGGCAGATCCAGGGAAAGCCCCTGCTTCCTTCACTGGGAGGAGCAGCACAGGAGTACACTGCAGGAATCAGATGGGTTGGGAGACTCCAAATGGGGTTGTGTGCCAGAGATAGAAGAGCTTTGTCCCAGGCTGGGAGAGTTCCTAGTGCAGCCAGACACCAGGGAGATGGAACGGATTGCTTGCTTTTCTCTGAATGCACACGGAAGAGCGGGGTCCTGAGTCCTTAGTATCTCTGGGCTGGAGATTGGTAGGCTACCATTTTGATTCTCATCCTCCAAAGTTGTCAGCGAACAAAAGCTACCAAGAGCAAACCCAAGGAGATTACTTAGCCTGGCCCCTGGCAAGGGCAGTGCAATTACACCTTAAGCAACAACATTTGAGATTCACTGCCAACGGGACTCTTCCCCAGAAGATCAGCAAGAACATCCAGCCAAAACCAAGTTTACTGATCAAAGAGAACAGCAAAACACCAGTGCTAGAGGAACACAGCACATAGAATTCATGGCTTTTTCCTCATGATTCTTTAGTCTTTCAAACTTAATTGTTTTTTAATTTTTTTTCTTTTTCTGTTTTTTTTTTTTTAGTTTTCCTCTTTCCTATTTTAACATAAATCTTATCAATTCCTTTTAATTTTTTTAAATTTTCATTTTTATAGTGATTCTATCCCTTCATTGTATTCAATCTTATTTATGTGTGTGTGTACGTGTGTGTGTATGTGTGCATGCACAAGTTTTTTTTTTTTTTTAAGATTTTTATTTATTTATTTGACAGAGAGAAATCACAAGTAGTCGGAGAGGCAGGCAGAGAGAGAGAGAGGGAAGCAGGCTCCCCGCTGAGCAGAGAGCCCGATGCGGGACTCGATCCCAGGACCCTGAGATCATGACCTGAGCCGAAGGCAGCGGCTTAACCCACTGAGCCACCCAGGCGCTCCCATAACAAGTTTTTATTTCTTTAAAATTTTGGGATACAGTTTCTTCTAACGAACCAAAATATACCCTAAATCTAGTGTATTCCGTTGTTTTAGTCTCCTGCCTGATCACATTCTCTCCTTGTTTCTTTTATTTTCTTTCTTTTTTCTTATAAATTCCTTTTTAAAAATCTTTTTCAATTTTCATCTTTACAGTCATATTCCATCCCTTCACCATTTTTACCCTTATTTTTGTACATATATGGGTTTTTCTTTTTTAAAACTTTGGGAAGCAGTTTCTTCTAATAAACCAAAATACAACCAAAATCAGGCATGTGGTTCTGTTCTATTCACCAGGCTGATCATATATTTTTTTCTTTCCTTTTCTCCCCCTGCCCCCAGGTTACTGGTCTCTTATGATTTGTTTAGTGAATATTTTTCTGGGGTCATTGTTACCCTTTAGCATTTTCTTCTCTCATTCATCTATTCTTCTCTGGACAAAATGATGAAGCAGAAAAACTCATCTCAAAAAAAAAAAAAAAAAAAAAAGAACAAGAGACAGTACCAACTGCTAGGGACCTAATCAATAAGGACATTAGTAAGATGTTTGAACTGAAGTTCATAAGGTAATTATAAAGGTACTAGTTGGGCTTGAGAAAAGCATACAAGATGCTGGAGAATCCCTTTTTGGAAAAACAAAAGAAATAAAGTCTAACCAATTTAAAATTTAAAAAGCTACTAATGAGGTACAATAAAAAATGGATGCTCTTACTTCTAGGATAAATGGGCAGAAGAGAGAATTAGTGATCTAGAAGATCAAATGATGGAGAATAAAGAAGCTGGGAAAAAGTTAAACAACTTGGATCATGAGGGGAGGATTTGAGAGATAAGTGATACTATAAGATGAAACAATATTAGAATAATTGGGATCCTATAATAAGAAGAAAGAGAGTGGGAGCAGAAGGTATATTTCCTAGCGGAGTGTAAGTCACCAGTTCATTTCAACATAGAATTTTCATCATGCATCTGCAGAAACTATCAAATTTTATGGCACACGTGTATATATTTCGTTATCATGATTTTAAAATGAGCTATTTTGGGGATGTCATGCAAAATTTGGTAGAAGGAAAATAAATAATGTAACTGGGTTCAGTGAAAAATTCTCCTTTCCTACTCCAGTTTTCCACACTTCAGGTCTTCTTCACCAGAGGCAATCACTATTAGCTATTTCTTATGCAGCCTCCCAGAAAGCGTTCATGTAGAGACAAACTGTCCATAAACTTGGATTGATATGTGTATGGAATTATAGTTCTAGATATTGGTAATCACATAAATATCTTTTTAGATTTTTTAAAAATTTTTAAATATTTAGATATCACATAGCTAAATAAATGTTACTAACATGTAAGAAAACCTACCGTGCACTTGGTTTTGTGGGCCTTTTTTATTGATGTGTTTTGGAGATTGTGTTTTTTTTGTTGTTGTTTTCATCTATTCTTGTATTCATTATTTTTTATTAACATATAATGTATTATTTGCCCCAGGGATACAGGTCTGTGAATCGTCAGGCTTACACACTTCATAGCACTCACCATATCACATATTGTCCCCAGTGTCCATAACACAACCACACTCTCCCTACCCCCACTCCTGTCAGCAACCCTCAAGGATTTTTTGTGAGATTGTCTTTTATGGTTTGTCTCAATCCCAATTCCATCTTGTTTCATTTTTTCCCTTCCCTAACCCCCAACACTCCCACCATCCTTTTTGAAATTCCTCATATCAGAGAGATCATATGATAATTGTCTTTCTCTAATTGACTTATTTTGCTCAGTGTAATACCCTCTAGTTCCAACCACGTTTTTGCAAAAGGCAAGATTTTATTTCTTTTGATGGCTGCATAGTATTTCATTGTGTGCGTGTGTGTGTGTGTGTGTGTGTGTGTACACACAATATATATATACCACATCTATTTTATCCATTCATATGTTGATGGACATCTAGGTTCTTTCCATAGTTTGGCTATTGTGGACATTGTTGCCATAAACACTTGAGTGCATATACCCCTTCAGGTCACTACATTTGTATCTTTAGGGTAACACTACAAGTCTGATTGCTGGGTTGTAGTGTAGCAATATTTTCAGATTCTTGAGGAACCTCCATACTGTTTTCCAGAATGACTACACCAGCTTGCATTCCCACCAACAGTGTAGGAGGGTTCCCCTTTCTCTGCATCCTCGCCAACATCTGTCATTTCCTGACATGTTAACATTAGCCATTTGACTGGTACAGGGTGGTATCTCATTGTGGTTTTGATTTGTATTTCCCTGATACCAAGTGATGTAGAGCACTTTTTCATGTGTCTGTTGGCCATCTGGATGTCTTCTTTGAAGAAAAGTCTGTTCATGTCCTCTGACCATTTCTTCATTAAATTATTTGTTCTTTGGGTATTGATTTTTATAAGTTCTTTATAGATTTTGGATACTAGCCCTTTATCTGATATGTCATTTGTGAATATCTTCTCACATTTTCTTAGTTGTCCTTTGGTTTTGCTGACTGTTTCCTTTTCTGTGCAAAAGTTTTTGATCTTGATAAAGTCCCAATAGTTCATTTTTGCCCTCGCTTCCCTTGTCTTTGGTGATGTTTCTAGAAAGAAGTTGCTGCAGCTGAGGTTGAAGGGATTGTTGCCTGTATTCTTCTCAAAGATTTTGATGGATTCCTGTGTGACATTGAGGTCTTTCATCCATTTTGAGTCTATTTTTGTACGTGGTGTAAGGAAATGTTCCAGTTTCATTATTCTGCATGTAGCGGAATTTCTTGTTCCACTCATCTATGTGTCTGTTTTTTGTGCCAGTACCATACTGTCTTGATGATGACAGCTTTGTAATAGAGCTTGAAGTCTGGATTTGTGATGCCACCAACTTTGGCTTTCTTTTTCAAGATTCCTCGTCTATTCGAGGTGTTTTCCAGGTCCATATAAAGTTTTGGATTATTTGTTTCATTTCTTTGAAAAAAATTGATGGTATTTTAATAGAGGTTGTATTAAATGTGTAGATTGCTTTAGGTGACAGAGACATTTTCACAATATTTGTTCTTCTAATCCATGAGCGTGGAATATTTTTCTATTTCTTTATGTCTTCCTCAATTTCTTTCATGAGTACTTTATAGTTTTCTGAGTACAGATTCTTTGCTTCTTTGGTTAGGTTTATTCCTAGGTATCTTACAGTTTTGGGTGCAATTGTAAATGGGATTGACTCCTTAATTTCTCTTTCTTCTGTCTTGCTGTTGGTGTAAAGAAATGCAACTGATTTCTATGCATTGATTTTATATCCTGACACTTTACTGAATTCCTGTACAAGTTCTAGCAGATTTGGAGTGGAGTCTTTTGGGTTTTCCACATAAAGTATCATACCATCTGCAGAGTGAGAGTTTTACTTCTTCTTTGCCAAATTGGGTGTCTTTTATTTCTTTTTGTTGTCTGATTGCTGAGGCTAGGACTTCTAGTACTATGTTGAATAGCAGTGGTGATAGTAGACATTCCTGCTGTGTTCCTGACCTTAGGAGAAAAGGTCTCAGTTTTCCCCACTGAGAATGATATTCACTGTGGGTTTTTTCATAGATGGCTTTGATAATATTGAGGTATGTACCCTCTATCCCTACACTTTGAAGAGTTTTGATCAAGAAAGGATGCTGTATTTTGTCAAATGCTTTTTCAGAATCTATTGAGAGTATCATATGATTCTTGTTCTTTCTTTTATTAATATATTGTATCACATTGATTGATTTGCAGATGTCGAACCAACCTTGCAACCCAGGAATATCCCACTTGGTTGGGATGAATAATCCTTTAAATGTACTGTTGGATCCTATTGGCTAATATTTTGGTGAGAATTTTTGCATCTGTGTTCATGAAGGATATTGTTGTGTAATTCTCCTTTTTGGTAGGGTCTTTGCCTTTTTTGGAATCAAGGTATTGCTGGCATCATAAAATGTGTTTGGAAGTTTTCCTTCTATTTTTATTTTTTGGAACAATTTCAGGAAAATAAGAATTAATTATTCTTTAAATGTTTGGTAGAATTCCTCCGGGTAACCATCTGACCCTGGGCTCTTGTTTGTTGGGAGATTTTTGATGACTGCTTCAATCTCCTTACTGGTTATAGGTCTGTTCAGGTTTTCTGTTTCTTCATGGTTCAGTTTTGGTAGTTTATATGTCTCTAGGAATGAATCCATTTTTTCCAGATTGTCAAATTTATTGGCATATAGTTGCTCATAATAAGTTCTTATAATTCTTTCTATTTCTTTGGTGTTGTTTGTGATCTCTCCTCTTTCATTCATTATTTGATTTATTTGGTTTCTTACCTTTTTTTTTTTTTTGATAAGCCTGGCCAAGGGTTTATCAATCTTAATAATTCTTTCAAAGAACCAGCTCCTAGATTCGTTGATTTGTTCTACTGTTCCTTTGGTTTCTACTTCATTGATTTCTACTCTGATCTTTATTATTTCTCTTCTCCTACTGGGTTTAAGCCTTCTTTGCTGTTCTTTCTCCAGCTCTTTTAGGTGTAGGGTTTGGTTTTGTACTTGCGACTCTTCTTGTTTCTTGAGAAATACTTCTATCACTATATACTTAACTCTCAGGACCACCTTTGCCATGTGCCACAGATTTGGTACAGTTGTGTTTTTATTTTCATTTATTTCCATGAGTTTTTTCAGTTCTTCTTTAACTTCCTGGTTGACCAATTCCTTCTTCAGTAGGATGCTCTTTAGCCTCCATGTACTTGAATTCTTTCCAGCTTTCCTCTTGTGATTGAGTTGTAGCTTCAAAGCATTGTGGTTTGAAAATATACAGGGAATGATCCCAGTCTTTTGGTATTGTTTGAGACCTGATTTGTAACCAGGATGTAATCTATTCTGGAGAATGTTCTGTGTGCACTAGAGAAGAATGTGTATTCTGTTGCTTTGGCTTGGAATGTTCTGAATATATCTGTGATGTCCATCTGGTCAAGTGTGTCAATTAAAGCCTTTATTCCCTTGTTAATCTTTTCTTGGATGATCTATTTCTGTGATGGGAGTGTTAAAGTCCCCTGCTATTATTGTATTATTATTGATGTGTTTCTTTGATTTTGTTATTAATTGGTTTATATAATTGGCTGTTCCCATATTAGGGGCAATAGATATTTAAAATTGTTAGATCTTCTTGTTGGACAGACCCTTTAATAATAATCTTTGGCTTAAAATCTGTTTTATCTGATAAAGGATTACCACCCTAGCTTTCTTCAGATGTCCATCAGCAAGGTAAATTGTTTTACACCCCCTCACTTTAAATCTTGAGGTGTCTTTGGGTCTAAAATGAGTTTCTTATAGACAGCATATCAGAGTCTTTTTTAAAAGATTTTATTTATTTATTTGACAGAGATCACAAGAAGGCAGAAAGGCAGGCAGAGAGAGAGGAATGGAATTAGGCTGCCTGCTGTGCAGAGAGCCTAATGCAGGGCTCAATCCCAGGACGCTGAGATCATCATCTGAGCTGAAGGCAGAGGCTTTAACCCACTGAGCCACCCAACCACCCCAGAGTCTTGTTTTTCTAATCCATTCTGATGCCCTGTGTCTTTTGAATGGAGACATTTAGCCTTTTTTACATTCAAGGCATAATATTGAAAGATATGAATTTGGTGCCATTGTTTTGCCTGCAAGGTGACTGTAACTGTATATTGTCTCTGTTCCTTTCTGGTCTACTACTTTTAGGCTCTCTCTGGTTAGAGGACCCCTTTCAATATTTTCTGTAGGACTGGTTGGGGTTTGCAAATTATTTTAATTTTTGTTTGTCCTGGAAGCTTTCTATCTTTCCTTCTATTTTCAGTGGCAGCTTGATGGAAATAGTATTCTTGTCTGCATATTTCTCTCATTTAGTGCTCTGAATATATCATGTCACTTCTTCCTGGACTGCCAGGTCTCTGTGGATAACCCTGCTTCCAGTGTAATATTTCTACTGTTGTATATTACAGACTTCTTGTCCCAAGCTTCTTTCAGGATTTTCTCTTTGTCATTAAGACTTGTAAGTTTTACTATTAGATGACCTAGTTTATATTGATTTTGAGGCAGGTTCTCTGTGCCTCCTGGATTTTGAAGCTTTATCCCTTTGCCATATTAGGAAAATTCTTTACTATAATCCATCCCAATATACCTTTTGGCCCTCTCTCTCTTTCTTTTTCTTCTGGGATCCCAATTATTCTAATATTGTTTCATTGTGGCATCACTTATCTCTCAAATTCACCCCTCATGGTCCAGTAGGCATTTGTCTCTCTTTTGTTCGCTTTTTGATTCTCTGTCATTTGGCCTTCTATATCACTAATTCACTCTTCTGCCACTTTTATTCTAGCAGTAAGCATCCTCATTTTTTATTGCATCTCATTAATAGCTTTTGTGAATTTCAACTTGGTTAGATTTTAGTTCTTTTATTTATCCAGAAAGGGTTTTTCTAATATACCCATGCCTTTTTTGAGTCCAGATAGCCCACTGATAATCATCATTCTGAACTCTAATTCTGACATATTACCAATGCCTGTATTGATGAGGGTCCCTAGCCATTGGTACTGCCTCTTGTTCTATTTTTTTGTAGTGAGTTTTTCTATCTTGTCATTTTATTCAGATAGGAATATATGAATGAGAGAATAAAATATTAAAAGGCTGGCAAAAATCCCCCCAAAATGTATGGTAACCAAATCAGAAGAGACCCAAAACTGGGGAAAAAGAAAGGGGTAAAATTTTTTTTTTAATTAAAAATTTAAAAAAATGAAATATGTATTTAACTGGTGAATAGAACATAGCCACCTACTTTATTTGGGGTGTATTCTGGTATCTTAGAAGAAACTACTTCCCAAGATGTTAAAGAAAGAAAAACATATATATACAAAAATAAGGTTGAACATAATGAAGAGATGGAATATGACTAAAAGGTAAAAATTTTTAAAAAAATCTAAAAATGGAACTGATAAGATAAGTTGGTTGGAAAAAGAGGAAAGAATTTGCTCAGGTTGGAGACTAGAACAAAGCTATGTGCTGGATTTAGGGTATATTTTAATATATTAGAAGAAATTGTATTTCAAAATTTTAAAGGAAAAACCTTTAAAATTTAACCTTTGTATACAAAATATAAAGTTAAATACAATGGAGGGATAAAATATGACTATAAAATGAAGATTTAAAGATATTTTTAAAAAATATATTGTTAAGATAAACTAGTTAAAAAATGTTGAAAGAGGAAAAATTTTAAAAATAGAATAAGGAAAAAAAGTAAAATTTAACAAGTTTAACTTTTTTTTTTTTTTTTTAAAGATTTTATTTATTTGTTTGACAGAGAGAGATCACAAGTAGGCAGAGAGGCAGGCAGAGAGAGAGAGAGAGGAGGAAGCAGGCTCCCTGCTGAGCAGAGAGCCCGATGTGGGACTCGATCCCAGGACCCTGAGATCATGACCTGAGCCGAAGGCAGCGGCTTAACCCACTGAGCCACCCAGGCACCCCAACAAGTTTAACTTTGAAAGACTTAAGGATCAAGGAAAAAAATCCATGAATTCTATGCATTGCTTTCCCCTACCTCTGGAGTTCCACTATTTTCATTGAACTTGCTTTTGGCTAGATGTTCTTGCTGATCTTCTGGGGGAGGGGCCATTCGCAGTGAGTCTCAAATGTCTTTGCCTGAGGTAGAATTGCACTGTCCTTGCCAGGGGCCAGGATAAGTAATCTACTTGGCTTCTCTCTCAGTATCGTTTGTTTCCTAAGCACTTTCCATAGAGCTTTGGAGCACAGAAATGAAAATGGCAGCCTCACAGTCTCCAGATGGAGTGAGCTGAGAACTCAGGGCCCCACTTCTCAGAGAAAAGCAGTCAATTCCTCCTATCTCCCTGGTCTCTGACCGTACTTTGAGCTCACCTGGTCTGGACTGAGTTTTTCTATCTCTGGTGTACAGCCATGTTTGGAGTGTCCAAACCCAGCAGATTGCTGCCACTCACCCCCATGCCACTCCTCCCAGAGGAGGATGGAGGGGGTTTCTCCAGATTTGCCACTTGTGGGGTCCCTGCTCGAAGAGCAGTGGCCCAACAGTGCCTTGGATCAAGGGTTAAGGTAACTCCTTGGCTCCATCTCTGTAGTTGTCTTCCCCACTGTGATACCTGGGAACTCTGCCATACTCAGATGCCCCTGATCTTTCTGTGACCCTGTGGGTTCTGAGACCACATTGTCCTTACAAGGGCTCCACCCCTGCTTAGCCTCTGGAGTGATGTCCCTCAGGGGAGCTGATTTATAAAAGTTCTGATTTTGTGCTCAGTTGCTCAATCACTTTCCAGGAGCTGGCTCCTCCCCCTGCATTCCATCTTACCATCATTTTGGATTCACTTCTCCAAACCCCTACTTTCCAGAAAATGGTTGATTTTCTGTTCCTAGAATTGGTGCTTCTATCTTGTGTTGAGTTTTGTAGGTGTTTGGAATGGTTTGATAATTATCTAGCTGAACTCCTGGGACCTGATGTCATTTCAGGTCCTCTGCCATCTTGCTTCCTGTTTGGATATTGTGTTATATTACCTGAGTAAAATTCTCTCATTCTTTTTCACTCAAATGTGTAATTTCAGTACATGGATGCATTATAATTGATGTCACCAGTTTTGCAATAATGGTTTAAGCTGTTTTCAGTCTTTTGCTAGTATATAGGAAGTGGCAACACATGTCTTTATAATACATCCTTGTGCATTTTGGCAAACCTGTTAATAAGAAAACATCTAAAATTAGAATTACTCTGGTGAAGAATTAATGCATTTTTTATTTGTTAGATTTTGTAAGATTGCCCTAGACAAATTATTGTTTTGAAGCCCCCTCAATATTGGGGATGTTTTTTACAATCTTGTCAAATCTCTATCTATTATTCTTTTTTGTTAAACCAAACCAATCTGGCAGAGGAAAAAAATTATATCAAATGGCTTATTTAGCTTTTTCATTAAAAGATATTTTTGGTCATCATAGGTTTGTAAGTCACTGTTGATTCATTAATTTTACAATTGTATTGTTTTTTTGATCTTTGTTTTATTTGTAATAGCCCTTCTATATTTTAAATAAAGTCCCTTTTTCACATATAATAAAAATTTTTCTAGTTTGAAAATTTCTAATTTCTAATTTCTTTGTGTTGAATTCATAGTGGGATTATATCCCACTATATTATATTGCAATGTGAAATCAAATGTATTTATGAGATTGTTTGCAAATTTGTTCTTCATATTTTCTGGATATGTGTAATGACTATTTCAAGTCTTTGTTGTTTTGTTTTCATATCTATTTTGTTCTAGAATGTGTATGCATTTATCATTGTTATTCTAAAATGATTGGGGCACCTGCGTGGCTCAGTGGGTTAAGCTGCTGCCTTTGGCTCAGGTCATGATCTCGGGGTCCTGGGATGGAGTCCTGCATCAGGCTTTCTGCTCGGCAGGGACTCTGCTTCCCTCTCTTTTTCTGTCTGCCTCTCTGCCTACTTGTGATTTCTGTCAAATAAATGAATAAAATCTTTAAAAAAATAAAATAAAATGATTTTATTGATCCACTTAGATCATGTTTTAGTGTAAGGATCAAGATTCAGCCTTTTTTTTTCCCCTCCAGATGGCTAAGCAGTATTCCTTACATCACCAATTTTGTAATTCCATTATCTGTACTATTTTGTATATTAAAACCATATACCAGGTAGATGAGTACTTGATATTTCTATCCTATTCAATTGTTGATGTGTTGATTGGTATTCTGTTAAAAATATTTTGACTATTTTTAGTTCAAAATACTTCTAAATAGTTGGCATTTACAGTCCTACTCATAAATTTCTTCTCTTTTTCATGAAAACTCCAAACGTTATTTGCATTCTTATTTTCTTAAATTTAGGATAAGCTTATAGGATTGTAATAATATTGTTATTATTTTAGGGAAATATTTTACAGATATAAAGCTTCTCTAAGACCAAATTACTTCTTTATCCAAGACTTCTTTTGGATTTGTTTGTACACTTTTTAATTTTCTGTATATACATTCTCTATACTTATATAGTTATAGAGAATGTATAGCATATACATTCTCTATAGTTCTTATATAGTTAACCTAAATACTTTGTTTTATGATAGATTTTTAGATCCATTTTCTTTTATAGTCTATTGAGATATAAAACCTACAGATTCCTGTATAATTTTTGAAAGTAGCTATCTTTTTTTATTCTTAGTTTCTTATAATTTTTAGTTTTTATTGATTTTATGATTATTTGATTATTAACTGCACGTAATAATACTCTTCTAATTTTATACCTCACTTATTTCTGTTATCTAATTATATTATATAGTATTTCCAGGATAATATAAATAATAACATTATTAGTTTTATTTGTGATGTAAAGGCAAAGCTTATAATGTTTCTCCATTTATATAAAATTGAATAGTGAAATCTCCATCATTTTTTTTTTTAGATTTTATTTATTTATTTGACAGAGAGAGATCACAAGCAGGCAGAGAGGCAGGCAGAGAGAGAGGAGGATCCATCATTTTTTTTTTTTTAAGATTTTATTTGACAGAAAAATAGAGAGAGAGCACAAGTAGGCAGAGTAACAGGCAGAGGTTGAGGGAGAAGGAGGCTCTCTGCTGAACAGGGAGCCCGAGGTGAGGCTGGATCCTGGGTCCCTGAGATCATGACCTGAGCCTAAGACAGCTGCTTAACTGACTGAGCCACCCAGGTGCCCCATCATTTCTTATTTTAAGAGTGTTTTCATCAGTAACTAATGTTGATTATGAAATGTATTCATATTAACTATGGAACTGATGATTTGTGCTTTTTTTTCTCATTTGACTTCATAGCATGGAAAATTATTTATGTATTTCTGCAAATAAAACTTCTTTTCACCAATATTTTGATTATTTTAAAATTTAGTAACCTTTAAATTTGACATAGACATCTGAATATATAGACTCTGACATACACAATCTGGTATTTTTCTTTTCCCTTTCATTTGCCCTACTCCTTTTATGAGTTGTTGGTATGCAGTCAGCTAATAACCAGTATTTATCTTCAAGTCCATTTTTTAATTACATTATACCTTAACATTGCATAATCTAGAAAAGAATTAATTAGAAGAAAAACATAACCATTCTGGAAAATTTTAGAGTGAAAAAAGATTGACATAGATAGTGGCCATTGCTTTCTCTGTGTTTCATGTTATTACTTTTGAAAACTGCTGGCTAAACAATAATCATTCTTTTCCCTTTCAAAGTCAATAAAGAAAAACATATTTCAATAACACCTGTCTGTATAGACCTTAGCTATCAAGATGTTTAATAACATTTATATTTTATGAAAAGGAATACACATGTCTAGGTGTGAGGAAGAGTTAGAGATCTTGGGCTTATGAATATAATAAACAGAAGGACCTATTCTCCTGTGAAATAAACCATTTGCTTTAATTTAGGGTTGCAAAATCACAAATTACATGTACCTGAATTTAGGTCTCTAAAAGTGACTTACGTAAAAATGCTTGTTCAGTGTTTTTTTTTTTTTTTTAAGTATCATAATGAAGCTTTCAATTAGTCCACAAGTTGTTTTATTAATAGAGCTAGACAATAACTTGAAACCAAGGAAAATATCGTGGCTTTAACTTTAAGATCATTTTAACTGGAGTGTGAGACCTATTCAAATAGTCATGAAAATAAACTGTCAGACTATCAGCAAATAGATTTCTTGGTAATAGCACATAGTTCTGCCTCTGACTGAAGATGGTAATGACTATTCATTATGACAGTGACTTAATTACAACAATCAAATGGATGATGTTTCTGTTTTCTTAAGGGAGATGCATCAATAAAGCATGGAGATGTGATGGAGATATCGATTGTGAAGATCAGTCAGATGAAGATGATTGTGACAGTTTTTTATGTGGACCACCCAAGTACCCTTGTGCTAATGACACTTCAGCCTGCCTTCAGCCAGAGAAACTCTGCAATGGGAGAAGGGACTGTCCAGATGGGTCTGATGAAGGCGATCTCTGTGGTATTGCGTGTTTCACTGATTTGTTTCTTTCTGGAGACTAGAAACATTTAGTCCACTTGCTGATACTTATAGTATACACTCCTTCCATTTATTTCCTTTAAATGTAATGTTTAGCATCAAATCTTATCTCCATTTTTCAGGGACTGTAAGTCTGTAAAAGTTTTTAAAATATGATCAGAAATTTCCGATAATGAAGCAGAAAAGTCTGGACTATAGCCAACTAACTTAATTATATAATTGTGCTCATCACTTAGAGCTCTGGATGGTTAATGTTGTTTCCACAATGAAATGATATTTTTTTTGTCAGTGAGTCATTCTCAAAAAGAGAAACTTTTTATTATGGACAAACTCTATAGGATAGAGTTTACTAACATCCAGTGGATTTTATCATACATTGCAATCATTACAATAGAAATATTTTTTAAAAAGAGGAACAGAAAGGAAGAAATTGAACAATAAAACCAACTGAATATTATTCAAGTTTATATAATTTTCTCTGAAGTTTTTAGTCCTCTTACAATAGCTTTCTTGGGCATGCTATATCTAGTTAAAGTGATTATTTCAATCTGATAGCTTTTGAGCTTTGAAATCACTTTTGACTAGTCATCTTTTTTATGCCAACCAGAACATATAAAGAAAATTACATTTCCTTCTCTGTGGGGAGATCAGACATTTAGCAAGGAGATTTTCAAAATATGTTTTCTAGATAATACTGAAGGTGATATCAATAGAAAATGAGGAAGGGTTTAACAGAATGATAAGAACAATAATGAGGTGACTAGGGACTGAGAAAATGACTTTAGGAAATGATGAAGCTACCTAATTGAAAATAAAAAAGACAACTACATTTAAGCCAAAAGTTATCATATTTTGATCTGAATTGAGTACTAATAGAATACTGAGTGATAAAAAATCTGTTATTATGTTTTGATTTATGCAATAAGTGTCCTGTCTTCCAAAGATTCTGTGATTCTATAAAATACCCTTGAAACAATAACTGTAACAATCTTTATTCAGTAATGCTAAAATTTATTTATTTGTTTATTTATTTATAAAGACATTTATTTATAGAGTAAGAGAGAGAGAACAAGGGGAGGGACAGAGGAGAGACAAAGAGAGAATCTGAAATAGACTCCCCTATCAACATAGAGCTCAGAGCTCCACACAGGGCTGGATCTCAGGACCCTGAGATCATGACCTGAGCCAAAAATAAAAAGTCAGAATGCCAAAAGGACTGAGCCACTCAGGTATCCCTGGGATGCTAAAATTTAAATAAAATGATTCAACCCCCGCCACCTCCCCTCAAAAATCCTAAAATTAAGCAACAAATACAAGGTAACAAATACAAGGTTAGCTCATTTGTACTTACTTCTTTTTCTCCCAGCTTATTCCCCTTATGGAGTACATTGGTGGATGGAAATATCTCTTGCATTACCATATGTGAGGATTGTTCGTGAAGGTTGTAAGAGCAATTCTGAAAGAAGAAAACTATCTTTGCTCTTAAAATTGAAAATGTGTAAATTTAGGAAAAAATCAAGATTTTGACAGGCTTAGATTCTGTTCTTCAGTTACTTCAATTAAATCATCTAGGCAGGTAACTTAATTTCTTGAAATGTCAGATTCTTCATAACAAAAAAGGAGATCATGATATTGAGCAGGAAATCATGGTAATAATGTCAGATGCACTATAGGTATTGAAAGAAATTATCTTTTCTCAACCTTCAGGTTAAATGAAGGCAAAGAAGACAAAATACAATCATCAAGAAAAATGAAAATAATGCTATAAAAACACAGCCTTATTTTCCTGTCCTCTGCTCTCTGAATTAGTAAAATAAAAGAGCAAAAGGGAT
The DNA here is from genome assembly GCF_011764305.1 of Mustela putorius furo. Classification (NCBI taxonomy): domain Eukaryota; kingdom Metazoa; phylum Chordata; class Mammalia; order Carnivora; family Mustelidae; genus Mustela; species Mustela putorius. The sequence goes on along the minus strand of NW_025422019.1, from coordinate 22,557,437 downwards.
TTCTTCTGAATTTATTTCTTTATTTGCCTCAAGACTGAAAATTGCCTCTTACTGTCAAGCCACTATATTCATCAGCTTAGGAAACTTGCTCAAACATTTCAAAGAATTACAGGTGTGAAAGAGGTTACAATAAAGCTAGGTGTGGTCATTCCAGAAAGGATAAAAGTCAGTTCTATCCTGCTTATAGCACTATGGCATATTGAAGTCCTATACTGTCCCCTTTGTGAGGTGAAGTTGAAGGAAAGTTAGGGAAATGAAAATCAAAAACAAATACTGGTCAAAGGATTGAATTACTTTCTATGGTTCTCCTTTTCCTACCTTTTGTGTGTACCTTTGTACTATAGTTCCATAGATGGAATCCTTATAGGCAATATTGGTACCTATAGAGAAATGGCACTTTGGTCTTTTATTTTCAAGATCCTTGCCCATCAGTCGTCGGTTAGATCCTGTCCAGCTAAGAAGGGTATTGGTTTATGAGTGCCGCAGCAGCCGCCATAATGAGTTATTTACCCAGTGGATATAAAAGATGATATACCAAGTGAATTAACTTTAAATAATTGGCATGCATTTAGCTAGTAGCTAGGAAATTCCTTTTAGAGAGAGAGAGTCCCAAAGGCGAAAGAGGTTTTTTGTTTGTTTTGTTTTAACCGTTTGCTGTATATGATGAAAATGTAGGTTTTGCCCTCTTCTGTTTGCTCCTTTGAAATAGCTTTCAAAAAAGCTGTTTATTTATTTATTTATTTTTAGTGTTCCTTCTTTTACCATCCTCTGTTAAAAAGGTAACAGGGATTGATTGATATCCTATTCCTCAATACATGTAAATTTGTACAAAAATATATTGTATGAAAATAATTTGTAATCTGTAGACTTAATACTTGGGAGATATCCTAGGATGGAAAAAATCATACTCTTTGACTAGTGAAGAGATTCTTGTTTTCTCCAGGTAAATCTGATCTGTAAAACAAAATCAAAACCAAAACAAAAAATCAAGTAAAGGAACACTGAATGAAATAATTTTCTTAATCCTAGTGAAAAGATATTTTTCTCAGGGGGATTTTCAAATGATTTCAAGGGGAAATGTATATACTTTAAGAAATAGATATTGTTTAAGAAACAAATGAGAAAAATCTTGAATCATTCAAGACTAGAGTTAACTGTTAAACTTTACTATAAGGGTATATCAAAGATAAACAAAGCTGGACACTAGGTAAAATGGGGAGGATTGATTTTATTCAGTATTTATTATTGCAACAGAGAAGAATATTTCTTGTGAACTGAAATCAAATTCTCTGAAACAAAAGACTAGAAGCATTTTGCAGCCTGGAGTATGGTAAGGGAAAGGCACCAAGAGGTGATAAGGGGGTTGATCCATGTGACTAGGCCATTGGTGCTTATCCCAGAGAAGAAACCAATTTCTCATATCTTTGACTAGAGACGGTGGTACAACTCAAAACAAAGCACCCACAGGGTTGCCAGCAAGAGTGAAAGAGTTATCTTCTTGAATGCTTGCATTTAAAAGAGACATTTCTCAAGTCCTTGAAAAGACAGTTCTGGGAGGTAGAAGATTACATATTCCATGTGCAGAGAAAATAGTTATAACTGCAAGTTTTTTTAAAGTAATTGTTCTAAGATGAGACTCCAGGACCTGTCTGCCTATCACCAGGTTTTTGCTGGAGCAAACCGTCAATTCTCCCATCAGCATAGAGCTTTCTCAAGCAAGTACTTTAACAGAACTGGAGTCATACTAGGAAGGCTGTCCTAAGCGGTTAGAAACTATGCTAGTGTTTGGTGAAATCTCTTTTTGGGTGGTGACAGGAGTATGATTGGGGAAGGGAGTGAAGATTGAAATTATTTATACTAAGGGTCTGCAATGTTTATAAGCCATTTTGAGGACTAGTTGACCAAAAGTTTCCGAGGAACCTGACTAGAGCTTGATCAATGAGAAATTCTTTTTAAGTAATAAAAATTTAAAAGAGAGTTTCAGGATTAGGGCACCTGGTTGGCTCAGTCAGTTAAGCATCTGCCTTTGGCTCAGGTCATGATCCCAGGGCTGGATCAAGTCCCACATCGGGCTCCGCGGTATACCATGAACCTGCTTCTTCCTCTTCCTCTGCCTGCCATTCCCCCAGCCTGTGCTTTATCTCTCTCTCTCTCTCAAGTAAATAAAATTTAAAAATAAAAAAAAAAAAGAAAAGAAAGAAAGTTTCAGGATATAATGACATGCTTAGGGTTAAGGAGGAATTAACAAGGGACTAGCCACACAAATACTGGCATTAAATTTATATGTTTGATTTAGATATCAATGTAAATTTTATTTTTTAAAAAATCTATGACTTCATTCCACCAATAGTATCAGAAGAATGGTCATATTTGAAATAAGCTAAGAGAACTATAACAATTTTTTTTCACCTGGGTATGATGATACTTCTTTACAGAAAGAATGACATTTGAAATAAATGGGGAAAATACCTTAAAATGATTATTGTTTTGATGACTATGATATGGGTGAATAAACATTTTTGGGAGAGCCAAATGAATCTACTTTTTTCTTCTAAAATAATGCCAAACTTGAATTCTTAGAGAAAATAGTTAATATAATCATTGTCCTTTTCTTATTATTGTAATTTCTTTTCTGGTGACAAATAGTAGGAAGAAAAGTTGACCTATATAGAACTTAAAAAAAGGTAGAAATATTTTTAAAGTGTTATACTTAAGCTCAATTTCTGAACTAGATAAATTTTCATAGACATCAGGAAATATTTGAGGTACATAAGTGACTATTACTGCAATTTGTCAATCATTGAACAATATTCTGTTTTAGCATGTCTCAAAAAACACCTGATTAGACAGGTTTTGAGAACAACTTAAAAATATTTTTAAAATGAAGGAAAGCAAATCTTCTTTTAGCCTTATTCCTATGTATCTAGTAATAGATAGGAATAGGTAGTAGTGTGTTTGAAAAAACAGTTATCTGCTATTTTCATCAATGGCATAAGTAGGTCATCTTGAAATTTTCCCAAATGGACAGGTAGTGGCTCAATTTGGGGGTAGTGGCTCAATTTGTGCATTTGGACATTTTTTATTGAAAAAATATTGTTAACTGTTTATTATATGGTAGGCACTGTGCTAGTTATTGGATATACACTGCTAAACAGAGCAAATAGTTTGTACACCCTCTGGACCTTACAATTTATAATGAAATAGAATCAGAAATAAATATATGTAATGCAATTCTAAATTATAAGACTATGGTAGAAAGGGTTTCTTTCTTTATAAACCAATCATATTATCTATGTAATAAATACTGGTTACTCATTATTTTAGTACAAATACCAAGTCAACCTTTTTGTGTATATGTATATTATTTATGATGCTTCCATGACCTCATTGAATTAATCACAATAACCAATATACAGGGTGTAATGTACAATTTACATAACTTAAAAATAAATGACTGTAACCAGTAAAGAGCAAGCTAATCCATCCTGCATTATCATTATGAATCAGACACTAGATGTAGAAATATATATATATATATATATATATGCCTGTTTATATACACTGAACCAAGTCAAATTTTCAGATCATCAATGTATGTCCTTGGGGAGCCGTTAGCAACTGATTTTGCTCAACAGCTGAAAGATTCAGCATAATTTTTCCAGTTATAATAGAAAGAAACATTGAACACACTTTACCTCTATGGGGTCAAACAAAGTATACTTTAAAATTTTACAGAAATGAAAAGCTTCCATTCCCAGTTTCTATCATGTAGAATTATATTTGGTCATTCGATGAATTATTTTATCATTCCTACCTCAATCCCTGAAAAAAAAATCCAGAGAGCTCTCTCTATTCATTTATAATATCCTTGCTCTAATTCTAGCCTTAGAGAATTGAGTTCAATGATTAGTATTTAATTGAGCAAAACAATTGATAATGCCCTGTAATCTGTTCCCCTCCTTTTATAGATGAATGTTCACTGAACAATGGAGGCTGTAGCAATCACTGTTCTGTTGTTCCTGGAAGAGGAATTGTCTGTTCCTGTCCTGAAGGACTTCAGCTCAACAAAGACAATAAAACGTGTGAAATTATAGATTATTGTAGCAATCATCTAAAGTGCAGTCAAGTGTGTGAGCAGCACAAGCACACAGTCAAGTGTTCATGCTATGAAGGGTGGAAGCTGGATGTGGATGGGGCAAGTTGCACAAGTGTTGGTAAGTAGATGTGTGTTTTGCTAGATTGAAGAATAGCAAGTGTCTTTCTGTTTATTTCTTTTTACCCTGTGTTGTGTATCTCAGTATATTTAAGAATAGATCTTGAGAGAATACTCCAAAAACACCTTTGAAGAATTAATAAAAGGATTCAACTAAGTTTAAGTGAGGCATTTAAGTATAATTTTTCATTTTTAAATTATTTTTTAATGTATTTTACTTATTTGTTTGAGAGTTTGAGGGGGGCAAAGGGAGAAAGACTGCCCACTGGGACTCTGTCCTAAGACCATAGGATCATGACTGGAGCCAAAGGCAGATGATTAACAAACTAAATCACCCAGGTGCCCTGAATGTATAATTTTAGACCTACTCCAAAATCTTCTGGACAGAGCATATTACAGTATCCTTATAACCACCATCCTTCAGATTGGTTCCTTCCTTCTTGAAATGCGACTTCATCATCATCCTCCCAAAAAGTTTCTTTTCATACTATCAAAAGCATTTACTTTTATTTTTCTCTGAAGCTTTCAGAACCCTCCAAAGTCTGGTCCTAGCCGACACTTCTGGTTTTATTTCTTCTACTCTTGAAATAAACTCTTTGTTCTGGCTTTGTTCATCTTCTAACTGTCCATTTAAAACATTCTGATGATTCTCTAGATCAGATTCCATAGTGGGAAGAAGAGAGATTATAGAATCTGACTTTGAACTTTGACCCTGCATCTGGCATTCATTATAGACATGATATTAGGCAGGCTACATATACATACATTTTAACTATGTCTTCCTTATAGTATGTTGCAAAACTAAACAGGAGAAAGTGCTACTGTGCCACATACCCATTAGGTACTTAACAAATTGGAGGTTTGGGGGGAAAATATTACCTTTATTTTCTTTAATGTCTCACGGTAAGTTAATACTACTTATTAGCAGCAACTGTGTATCTCCAATTGAAGTAATAGACATTCACATCATGTTAAACTTGTTCTGATATTTCAAAATATCATATATATTCAGGCTTTGGAAACCACTATTACTTCAATAATGGGAGTCATTAGACCTACTGTTCAAGCTGTTATCAAATATCTTAATAAAAAGAATGCATATTACTACATCCCAAAGTAGTGTCTTTTTGATCAATATTGGTAACAGCATTTTAGTATACAGTGTTTTATTCCTTTGCCTATGTAAATTTATTTTATTTGCTTTTTTTATTACTCTTTTTGCACTTTTTAAGACTTTCTGGTAACCGGCATACAGATTTTATCAGACAGCTAAGAACTTATACATCATAAACTTTTCTCATTTTGTTCCTTCTGCTTAGATTGTATTTCCCTTCTTTTTCTCAAAATATCCTGGGTATTCTTTCAGACCTATGTGCTCAAATATTTCTTCTTTAAGGGAATAGTCTTTCAAATATTCTTTTTCTCTATTTCTCCTATGTCTAGAATATATTCTCCATGAATATACGTGTCCGCATTTTTAATTTTACTGTTGTATATTTCCATCTATGTGTCTTCTATATTCCTTATCTTTCTGATGAAATAATAAGCAGCTTGAAGTAAAAAATGAAGTTATAGGTTATTCTCTTATGTTTTATATAATATTCAACCCACTTATAGAAAAATAATATAAAATCAAAAGTGTTATATTTTTGCAGAGAATATTGTTATTTTATTCTTTTATTTCAAATGTTGTTTTGTAATTATTTCTCCTGGCTTTTAAAATTTGAGTCAGAGATGCATACATTTAGCAGACATTTATTCGACTCTTTTCCAAGAATCTGGTACAAAGTAATTGGCATGAGAGGCTGAAAAAAAATAACAATTTGTCACAGTGATAATAGTCATTTTATTTATGTACATGTTTGGATTGGAGAAACAGTAGATCAAAGTATAATCATATTTTACATGAGAATTGGCTCCATAACTGGTTTTTGGATACAGATGACAAAATTATTGACTTATTTTAGTGCTTTTGTGTTCTATGTAATCAGTAACAACTCATGTTCAATGTTAAAATAATTCAACCTTTGAATATGGGACCAGATGCAAAGATAATCTGCCTAATGTAATTGGCTCCTTCTACTCTAAGCTCATAAAGAAACTCTAACAGTACTGCATCAGTTATCACTGTTAAAATTGCTATATTTTGCACCTACTTTGTTTATAATTTAAGAAGGAAGTAAAGGTATATTTTACCTTTTACAGTTAATATGGTGCTTTCTTGTACAGAGACTTTAACCTGCTGGTAATTTATCCCTTCTGAAACACATAGTACACCAAATACGATTGTCAGCATTTATATTATTACAGATAATACAGGTTTTGTTAGCTATTGAAGATTATTTATTTAAACCAATTTTTATATATAAAAAGAATTTATTCTGTATTTTACTCACTTCCTTTCTCTTTTTGAAAACCTATAGTAGATTCAGAGTTCAATAAAAAATGAATTAACCAGTAACTATTGGATTTTGAAAATAATATATTTTTTTCATCCTTCTTTTTTTACTTTTTTTCTATCATTTTCAAGTTGGGTCCCCACTTCTAAAATGTGTCCTTTCTACTGAATGCAATACCTGTGCTTATTCTTCTTGGCATTTTAAAAGTAAAGAATAATGGTACTTTTTATGCTTCAAATTAGAATCAGGACTCCTCCATGCTTTTTTGCTCTTGAATCTTCTATAGTTCTTCCATATTTTCTTATTTCTCTCAACTCCTTACTTCCTAAATTCTTTACAATCTGGCTTTTGCTGAATTGCTGAACTGATTCCGTTTTCTCTAAGTTCACTACTAATATCTTGTTAGTTAAATATAGAGATTTCCATAAGTACTATTTTATGAGCTTCAGTTTTTATTTAATATAGCTGTACTCATTTTTCTTGGATATTTCAATACTTTATCAGTTCTTTATATGTTTCTGCCTTAATATGTAATTCATTAATCACTTTTCTCCTGAAGTGTTCATTTCTTTGTACTATGAACATCCAAAATACTGCTGCTGATTGTATTATCTCTAGTTTCTTTTCTGTTTAGTAGACAACTTACTTGCAAACATGCAGCATATTTCTAGTTACATGGGGAAGAATATTATAGCATTCCTTCTTATCTTCTCTTAGCCCGAATTAGGTTAGATTTCCCCACCAATGTTTGTGTGGATCTTATTCTATTCTATTTCCACCTTTAGGTTTTAAAAATTATATTTGATACAGGGACCAGTTGAAAGGAGGTTGCTCAGAAAAAAGATAATTGGTGACCTCCACTAAGAAAGAAAAGAACAGATTGAAGATATATTTTAGAGATGAGATTGTCAAATATTGAACAAAAATAAGGAAAAATAATTTTTGTAATACATATTGCCTTGAATATGGTTAATTTTTTGGTATGCTGTTTTCTTTCATCCACCAAATTATAAGCTCTTCAGGGTAAGAGAAGTTTGTTATATGTGCTATTTATTTCCCTTAAGTGTCTAGGAACAAAGGAGTATTCAATAAATATGTCTTTTCTTGGGGCGCCTGGGTGGCTCAGTGGATTAAGCCGCTGCCTTCGGCTCAGGTCATGATCTCAGGATCCTGGGATCGAGTCCCGCATCGGGCTCTCTGCTCAGCAGGGAGCCTGCTTCCCTCTCTCTCTCTCTCTGGCTGCCTCTCTGTCTACTTGTGATTTCTCTCTGTCAAATAAATAAATCTTTAAAAATAAATAAATAAATAAATAAATAAATAAATAAATATGTCTTTTCTTGTCCATTTTTTATTAACTAAACCACAAAATATTTTGTGAAAATTATATTAGATGCCAAAAGAAAATATTGTGAATATTTTAGAAAAGTTATATTTATTTTTCAATTCAATTTACATCATTTTTAGGAGATTATTGATACAATCCATAATTTCATAAAAACAAAACTGTATAAATGTAGTGTTCTATTGATAAACTGTGCCCATTACATACTCCAAACCTTAATTCTCATGTACCCGTACATATGTTCTCTTGGAGATCTTCCTTTATCATCTCAAATCAAATTACTGTGGCATTTATATTTCTAGCTATGCTGTTTTTCCTACTATCCAATTCTCTTTAACTGGGTAGCATTGAATCATCTCAAAATTATTTGGCTGAACTATACTCTTTCTATTCTCTTAATTATCCATAGTCCTGGCAGCATCCCTAGTTTTCTTCTGGTCTTCAGGGCCCACAATCTGAACTTATCTTTGACTTCCCCAGTTCTTTGCTGCCCTCTCTCTCCATATCTTAATTGTGTTCTCCACGAAGTTTGGACTTAGTCCTCCTTCTCCAGTTGGTAACATCTGTACCACAGTTCCAGCCAGGAGCTACAGATGTTGTGATGATGATGGCATTCCTTCCTCTGGCCTCTTTGTTTTCATCCTCTTGTTTCTTTAGTTTGTAAGAAAAATATATTGAAACTTGAAAGGATACAGTATTTTTTTTTAAGAGAGAAGGAAAACAAAATCTGGCAGATGAAAGTTAATGGAAAGAGGCCCAAGTGGAATAAAGAGGAAAAAGTAAAAGAAAAGAGAACAAAGTAATGATAGGTGAACTATGTTGGGGAATAATGGTAAATAAATGTGAAAAGATCAGGGGAGGGAAGCTGGGGGGTGGTATAATTTGGCAATCCACTTCTTTATGTTAGTAAAATGATACTTTTATGTATCAGTGTCTAGTTATGATTTTAAAATAGAATAAATGAATTATTAATGGAAAGAACATCAAATTCTTCAATCTGCTATTTAGGGCCCTTTTCATTTTTTCTTATTTTATTTCTTATTTATTTTTCATTTTATATTTTTTTTAATTTTTATCTTTTTAACCAAACTAATCTTTCATTATCATCCACTGTGAATTTCCATCTGAGGCACATTATTACTTTTTTGCTCTTTAGTAATGGTAGTAAATAAATAGTGGCCAAAATGTATAAGTACTTTCACATACATCCCTTTATTGTACCATCTCCTTCACATACTCCGTTCATTATCATCTGTGACCTTTCAGGATGACAGTATCTTCTACATTCTGGAAATCCTGTACTCTGAAACCTTCTCCTCTATGGATTTTTCTTCAAATTAATTATTATAATATTACTAACAACTACCATTTATCAAGCATCTACAATGTGATGGGCAATTCATTTATAACTTACAGGAAACCAACAGATATTATTAATACTCTGACTTTATACCTTTAGAAACTGAGATCCAGACAGGCTATTTCATTTACCCAGGGCCTGTGGCAGAGATGTTAGAGCAAAGCTTTTGAACTTCATTCCACCGGACGCCAAAGTAAGAGCTTTTACAAGCTACTACAAAGATCCAGGCCATCTCTCTATATGGTGTGCCCTCAAACTCTTGTAATGCCTTTGAATAGTGTATGTCTATGAGTTTATTTCTGTCACCACTTAGACTTAAACTTTCTTAAAAGCGGAGACTGTATTAGTTATTTTATACCTCTTTTGAAATATGTAAAAATAATTTTGTAGCAAATGCTTGTTCAATGTAACAGCTTCCTCTATTACCTAAAATAGTAACAAGTTTTTAATAGTTTTTCAATCTGTGCTATATGTACAGCTAATCTATTGTTTCTAACCACTATGTAGTATCATATGGCATGTACCCACCTGTTATTGTTTATCCACTCTACAATGTAAGTATGATCAAATCACCCCAAATCTCTGCACAAGTAATGCTGCCATAGATATACATTTGCTTATTTGTACAAATCTGCATGAAAATTATTTGGGGCCAAAAATACTGACTCATAGTATTACTTATACTTCCTATAAGAAAGTAGAACCAGTTTCTTTTCAGAATGGTAGAACAGTCTCCACCTTCACCAACAGTACACTTCCAAAGTCCCCACATCCTTGCCAGCTCTTAAAATAATTAAACTTTCTAGTTTTATTATCCAATATATTGGAGTAAAGTGATATTTCATTGCTTTAGTTGTATTTTTCTAATAATGAATTTGAGCATTTCTCTATACTCCTGTTAACCTTTTGCATCTCTTCATTTCCTTTGGCCATTTTCCTATTAAGATCACTGCATTTTTCTTACTGATTTGTAGGAATTAGTTGCATGTACTAAACTTCAGACATATCAATTATCTTCTGCATTCATGTACTCCTCTATTAGTTTCATTCACATTGACCAATGTTTATTGAACAATTCCTCTTTATCTTTCTGCTTCCTCATTCACTCCTTTTTTTACTTCATTCTTTTTCTTATTTTTGTCTTCCCATAATCATTTTTATCTCCTCTCTATTTGATGTATCCTGGGCTATTTGTTTATTGATTCTTATAATTAATCATTCATTCACTTATGTAATTTCTGGTTTATTTATTTATTTATTTATGTTCAGTTAGTCAGCACATAATACATCATTAGTTTTTGATGTAGTGTTCAATGATTTATTGGTTGTATATAATATCGAGTGTCATCATCACATGTGCCCTCTTTAGTACCCATCATCTGGTTACCCCATCCTCCCACTCTCAATTTGGTAACCCTCAATTTGGTTCCAAAATTCGAGAGTTTCTCATGGTTTGTCGCCATTTCTGATTTCTTCCCATTTGGTTTTCCCTCCCTTCCTCTGTGGTCCTCTGCACTGTTCCTTATGTTCCACATATGAGTGAAACCATATGATAATTGTCTTTCTCTGCTTGATTTATTTCATTGTGTATATGGACCACATCTTTATCCATTCATCTGTTGAAGGGCATCTCTGCTCCTTCCACAGTTTGGCAATTGTGAGCATTACTGCTACAAACATTGGGGTGCATATAGACCTTCTTTTCACTACATTTATATATTTGGGTGTTTATTAAATACAACCTAGCAAAAAAGCACTGAGAAGTATCTTAGAAATGCAAAGATTTTTGCTCAGTCTCTTAACCCTCAATGAAATCACTCTCTCTTTCAAATATACACACACCCCAAATGCAGATTCTTACCACTTATTAATGGAAAAGATAGATAACGTTTTAAGAAACCTGAAATATAAAGCAGAATGACTAAGGAGTAATATCCAGGAATTTTTCAGATAAGTAAAAAAAAAAAAAAAAAATTAAATGGAGAAAAACAATGAAACGAATAAAAAATAGCTCTCAAGAATATTGATGGACAGACTGTGATATAATCTTATCAATTTATCAGTTTGAATTTCATAGATTCTATATCCTCTGCCATTATGTAAATCACACGAGTAATATTTCACTATCATTCATTCCCAACATAGCTATAGCTGAAGGAATGGGGAAAAGGAAGCAATGATACATATTGAACCAGAGTAAACAATAGACCATTTACCACATTCTAAGTTGCTAGTCTATAGAAGAAATGTATCTATTGATAGGGACAAGGAAATTCAAATAAATTATTAAATATGAGAACAAAAAAAAAGAAAAGAAGAACTGAAATTGCAGGAGAGAAAATATTGTAATTATAATATCAATTTCTTTTTGAAGACATTATATGTATGATAAAGAATCAGGAGCTATTCATATAGAATTGCTAGTTGTAGAGTCATCATAATAATTAACCCAAAAGGACTAGAGAGGAACTCTTTCTTAGACAAGTCATCTACTGCTTTCATATACTGTCATGTAACAATCATTGTGCAAATCTGTAGTAGATTAAAAGAAAATCAAAGAAAAAAGAATTGCAGATAGCAGACCTTTGAGGGTTTTTGAAAAGCTATTTATGATGTGCTACATTTATAAAAATAAAATTCTTCACTTTAAAAACTGTAATTGTAATCTTTGTTTCATACATATGTCTTCTCATGGTAAAGTGGAAGAACTTTAAGCCTCTTCCATATTGAGTCTCATTTGGTGGTTTGAGCTGTATAATTCAGTCATTTATGAGACTGAATAAATGACTAAGAGCTAGCATACTGAGAAAAAAGTTAGTAGACTACAAAAATGAAGGACTTCTTATTTTGCTAATATTCATTCCAAATTGAATTTGCCCCAAAAGAAGATATTATATCAAAATTGAAACACATGAGAAAATACTTCATTGTGTTTTATCACCAAATATTTTAATACAGATTTTGTTTTATATTTTTATTATTAAAGGGAAAAAACAATGTAAGGACTTGGAATTTTGAAATCTAGTCTTCATGATTTCCCAGTAGTTTATGAAATTACATATTAGATTATTCATTACAACTCTTTTATTTTCTCAAAAAAGAAACAATAATTTGGTAAACTAACAGAAATATTAAAAGTAGAGGCATTTGGAGAAGTTATCAAGACTCAGAGTTCAAATAGAAACGATTTAAATATCTATACTTTGATTTTTTATTTTGGTGAACAGGTTTATTATAGTCATGTGTAATCGAGTAAACATTTATCAACTATATCCTCTATACAAAATGACTATAGTAAATATAAGAACTTGAAAAGCCTTTGGGCAGTTTTAATAAAAGAGTCAATGTAACAGTCATTGTTCAGAGTAAATGAGATATGATTTTGGGGTACTGGGCTGTTTTAGTCAGTGAAACATGTAGCTCTTGATCTTGGGATTGTGACTTTGATCCTCACGTTGGGAGTAGAGATTACTTAAAAATAAAATCTTAGGGTGCCTGGGTGGCTCAGTTGGTTACGCCACTGCCATCAGCTTAGGTCATGATCCTGGAGTCCCAGGATTGAGTCCCACATTGGGTTCCCTGCATGCTCTTCAGGGAGTCTGCTATCCCTCTGACTTTCCCCCTCTTGTGCGCTCTCTCTCTCTCAAATAAATAAATAGATAATCTTATAAATAAATAAATAATAAAATCTTGAAAATAAAAAGAAAAAACATAGGTTTTAATCACCTTCCACTTTATGAATTCTTTCAAACATACTGGAGAATAGTGTATTCACAGCTAATATTTTAGTATATTGAAAATTTATCCAATTTATTCATGCTGTTCATGATATAAATAATTTTCTGAAAGCGACGGAACATTAGATAACTTTGAGGTCTCTGTCATCCATTCTTCCATCCCCAGAGGTAGCTACTTTTGTGAAATCGGTATTTCTGTTCGGTCATAATTTGTGTTCTTACACAAGATATAATTTTTGTGTTCCTAAATTTACAAATTCATATATAATATATATCCAGCAGGAGTTAGTTGGATTTTTTTTATCACAAATATGATTTTGAGATACATCCATAGTATTTATATGGTTCTGTTTATTCCTTTTAAATGCTCTATGACATTCTACTATATAAAAATATTGTAGTTTTGTTAATCTTCTCCTGTTCATGGTCATTGACATTGTTTCCAGGTTTTGCTACATCAAACTATGTTGTAGTGAAACCTCTTATGATGTCTACTTGTGGAAATGTGCACAAGTCAAAGCACATGTTTAAGTGCATATGCATTCTTCAGTTGCACATGTTATATCTATCATTGTCAATAGGATATCCAAAGCAGCTGTACAGATATACACTACTGTCACCTGTTATAAGAGGTCCTCAGTCTCCAAATCATTGTTAACACTAGACAGAACAGGGCAAATCCATGTTCCTCCACTTACTAGCTGTGTGTCTCTGGCATACTAATTACATAACTTCTCTGTGCCTCTCTTTCTTCCTGTGCAAAGTGGGGCTGAAAATATCACTCACTTCATAGGACTTTGTGAGGATTACATAAATGGAGTTCTCTAAAATATTTAAGAATAATCCTGTATACGAAGCACTCTTTAAGTGTTTGCTAATTTAGTAATGTTCAGACTTCTAAGTAGTTGCCCAAGACAATACTTTTTGGTCTTGTTGTTTTAATTGGTATAAATTTTCTTAACACTCAATTTCTGCAATTACCTCATTATTTGTGGATTTTTTTTTCCTCTTCTATACTTGATTAGAGGGCACAATTTTACCACTCAGTTTATATTATAGATCTGTTCAGATTTTCTATTTCTTTTCAAGTTAATTTTGGTAAAATATTTGTCTAGAAAATGGCATATTTTACCTATTTTCAAATTTATTATTAAAATGCATGTCACTCTTATTTTTTAATATTTTGTATCAAATAGGCAAATAGGAAAACAGTGAAAATAGGTATTGAAGAATATGCTTATCTTTCATAAGTACTTTCCTATTTTCATCCTTCCTATTATTCATTTGTACATATATATGCATACATATGTATATGTATTTGTTCTTCTGTAGGTTTATCTTTATTTTATTCATCTTTCAAGCAAGTGGCTTCCAATTTTTTTGATAATATTTTTCTCTATTTTATCAATTTCTGTAATTATATTTCTTTTATTCTTCCTAAATTACTAGAGTTATTTTTTTTCTGGATCCCTGAATCTATATATTATTTTATTAATTTTTAAAAGATGAATTCTCCATTTAATCCAACTACCATACACAGAGGAGAAATTTTTTAAAAAGTTAAAATATCAGTACGCTCTATTTTTTCCCTGTATAGATAAAATAGTTTTCAGAGCTAACAAACTGAGTATAGTTATACAGATTAATCAGATTGAAGCAAAAATTATGATTTTTAGGGAACAATTAATTAAAAATTGTGTTTGTACAGTTTTTTCTTCTCTACAAGTTTCCACACTCATTACCATATTTCCTTTTTTAAAACAGATGATTTGCAATGTATATACCATAAAATTTATTCTTTCAAAGTGCACAATTCTGTGGTTTGTAGTATATTTACAGAGTAGTGCAACCATTATGACTCTCTAATTTTAGAACATTTTAATCCCTCCCCCAAACAAACTCCATATTTTAAATACATACACTCCCCATCAAGCCCTACTTCATCATTGGTAACTTCTAATTTATTTTCTGTCCCTGTAGAATTGCCTAGTCTGGACATTTCTTAACAATGGAATAATATAGTATGTGGTCTGTAGTGACTGGTTTCTTTCATGTGGCCTGATTTCAGGATTCATTCATGTTTTACCATATATCAGTATTTAATTTATTTTTGTTCCTGAATAATATATTTATTGTATTGATATGCCATCTTTTTCATCCATTCATCTGTTGACAAGCATTTGAATTTTTATTCTTTGATTATATGAATTATGTTATGAATATTCATGTGTAAGCTTTTGTGTGGACATGCATTTTCATTTCTCCTGTGTATACAAATAAAAGTGGAATTTCTGGCTCATATGGTAATTCAGTGTTTAACATTTTGAGGAACTGCCAAAGTGTTTGCCAAAGTGGCTGTGTCATTTTAAATTTCTGCCAGTGGTGCCTGAGGGCTCCAATTTCTACACAATTTTGCCATCAGTTGGTATTGTTTGTCTTTTTATTATAGTCATTCTAGGGGGTATGAAGTGGTATCTTGTGCTTGATTTGTGTTTCCCTGATAACTAATGATGTTAAGCATCTTCTCCTATGCTTATTGGTCATTTTTATAGGCTCTTTGGTGAAATGACTATTCAGAGTCTTGGCCTAATCTAGGGTAACTAAGTATTCTTCTAATCGTTGTGTTATTTTAGTTCTTATATTTAGGTCTATGATACATTTTGAATTAATTTTTATATATGGTATAAAGTTTCTTTGGAATGTGGAAATCCAGTTCACCCAGCACATTTTCTTGAAAAGGCCATTCTTCCCCTGTTGAACAGTTCTCTAGAGTTTGGGCTTTTGGGGGAGCTCCAAACCCATCTGCCCCCTCTGGGGACTTGGGGACCATTTGTTTTTAAATCTATGATAAAGCTAAGGATGGGGGAATGGGTTTGGTACATATAAAAACACCACATAATACTGATATTCAGCAGTTTTTCTTGAGTAAACAGTCATTGAATTGTTATTAGACTTTGTTGAATTTCTGGAGTTCAGAAAAAGTGATTTTCAAGATTTTGCCAGAGATTTCACTGTTCTTATGAAGGAGAGGATTTTTGGATCCTTGTTTCACCATTCAGTTACAGATTCTCTATTTCATTAATTTTAATTGTTCATGCTTCTTAATCTATGCATTTGCTTCCATAATATCTTTCTTTATTTTTCAATTCCTGATTGAGGACCTGTTGGTCAATAAAAATGCTTAGTGATTATTTTTAGAGCTAATGCGTATGAGGGGCTTAACAGTCTTTATAATTGATTCTTAATTTAATTCCATTGTGCTAAGAACAAGTGTACATTATTAGGTTGATTATTTGCATATTTTGAGACTTACTTTGTGGACTAGAACATGGCCATTTTGTTACATATTCTGGGTATGTGCTTAAGGAGAACATGTCTTCTGTTTTGATGTACAGATTTCTATATACTTCTGTTAGACTTCGATTTTTTTTAAAGAATTTTTAGATTTATTTACTTGACAGAGATCACAAGTAGGCAGAAAGGCAGGCAAAGAGAGAGGGGGAAAGCAGGCTCCCTGCTAAGCAGAAAGCCCAGTGCGGGTCTCGATTCCAGGACCCCGAGATCATGACCCAAGCTGAAGGCAGAGGCTTAACCTTCTGAGTCACCTACATGCCCTTAGATTAGATTTTTGTTTAGTTTGTTATTTTAATCATCTTGTTATTATAATTTTGTTGTAATTAAATATCTCACCATATGATTATGGATTTATCAATTTCTCCATTTAATTCTGTCAGATTTTGCCTTATATATTTTCAGCTTATATTATGAAACCACACACCATTTTAAGAGTTTTATCTCCTTTTATCTGTTGTCTTACCATATGGTAGAGACCTTTTAATTTCTACAAAAACCATTTGCCTTAAAGCCTATTTTGGTTAGCATTAATATTGCTTCATTAACAATATAATTAATAATTCAAGACTCTTCACGGTTGAAACTTTAAATCATATAGCACTAAAGTATTTTATTTTAAAAGTTAAGACAAGACCTGTATAGTTTTAGTGACTTTTCTTTATTTGTAGCAGAGACAAGAGTAGAATCCAGGTCTTCTGTTGTAGAATTCCCTTCTACTTTCAGATGTAACAAGTCAGTAATTTTTAGTTTAGGAGAGTATACATTCTCAAATAGAGCATGAAAGTGAGAACAGTAAATGATCTCCTAAATATTGCTGTAGTGGAAATATGAATTCTCCTGAAAGGGGAGGAAAAAACAAAACATGCTAGTGTTTGTCATACTGAATTACCTTCCTCAGCATGTATGTCATGCCCAAACAATTTTTATTTTATTTATGAGTGTTTCTATGAAGCAGGAAATGATAATTCCTTCTATTGTTAGCTTGAGTTTTTATTCTTAAAATTGTTAATCTTATTATAAAAACATATGGTAGTGCTAAAAAATTGTATCAATGGCAAATAAAGTGAAAGTTTTCTCCCCCACTTCTGAACACCAGTCACCAGTTCCCATAGCAGAGGTAAAAATATTCCCTCATTAAACCTTCAAGAAGTATTCTATGCTAAACCTTCTTATAGGTCTAGAAAAATATTCTGATTTTTGTTATAAATAGTAGCATAGATTTTGTGCTGTTTATATCTTGCCATTTTCAACTTACAAAATATTTGAAATTATTCAATATTCATACATCTGTATCAATCACATTAATTATAATGATAGGAATTATTATATTGCAAATGTTCTATGCAGTTTGTTACCTGTCTTTTTCCTCCTACAATTTTTCAATATATATTAAAAATCATTTTTTTCTTTTGTTCTTCTATGCTTTGTGTCAAATGGACAAAGACTATTTTCATTCTAGAGTTCTAAAAATAATTATTCTATGTTTACTTCCAAGACTTTCATACTTTCATTTATTACATTAAACTTATTAAGCTATTTAGAAATTATTTTTTTAATTAAGTCAGGAAATTTTCTAACTTAATTTCTTCTCCAGATACCCTAAAGCTGTCATGTTTCTTAGCTCTATAGTTTAGTACTGGTCAGTACTGATATTAACTTTTTTTAAAGATTTTATTTACTTGTTTATTTATTTACTTATTTATTTATTGAGAGCATGAGTAGGGGGAAAGACAGAGTGAGAGGGAGAGAAAGAATCTCAAGCAGTCTCTATGATGAGCACAGAACCTACTGTGATTCTGGACCCCACAACTCTGAGCTGAAATCAAGAATTGGGTATTCAACCAATTGGGCCACTGAGGTGTCACTAAAATACTTCATTCCAAATTATTTATTTTATAAATACTGTAATATATCTTAATATCTATTATTAGACATTATTTTATATTCCCCTAGAAATATCTTGGTTAGTCACACTTTTTTCTTTTAAATTAACATGTAATGTATTATTAGCCCCAGGATTACAGGTCTGTTAATCATCAGGCTTACACACTTCACAGCACTCACCATAGCACATACCTTCTCCATAACCCAATAACCCTCTCCCTACCTCCCTACCCCTGGTAACCCTCAGTTTGTTTTGTGAGATTAAGAGTTTCATATAGTTTGTCTCCCAACAAGAGCGTCTTGTTTCATTTTTACTTTCCCTACCCCCCAAAATCCCATTCTGCCCCTCAAATTCCTCTTATCAGGGAGATCATATGATAATTATCTTTCTCTGATTGACTTATGTAGCTCAGCATAATACCCTCTAGTTCCATCCACATCACTGCAAATGGCAAGATTGCATTTCTTTTAATGGTTTCATAGTATTCCATTGTATATACGGATACCACATCTTCTCTCCACTCATTTGTTGATGGACATCTAGGTTCTTTCCACAAGTCTGGCTGTTGTGGACATTGCTGCTATAAACATTCGGGTGCATGTGCCCCTTCAGATCACAATATTTGCATCTTTAGGGTAAATACCCAGTAGTGCAATTGCTTGGTCATAGGATAGCTCTATTTTCAACTTTTTGAGGAACCTCCATGCTGTTTTCCAGAGTGGTTACACCAGCTTGCATTCCCACCAACAGTGTAGAAGGGTTTCCCTTTCTCTGTATCCTTGCCAGCATCTGTCATTTCCTGACGTGCTAATTTCAGCCATTCTGACTGGTGTGAGTTGGTATCTCATTGTGGTTTTGATTTGTATTTCCCTGATGCCAAGTGATGTGGAGCACTTTTTCCTGTGTTTGTTGGCCATCTGGATGTCATCTTTGCAAAAATGTCTGTTCATGTCCTCTGCCCATTTCTTGATTGGATTATTTGTTCTTTGGGTGTTGAGTTTGATAAATTCTTTATGGATTTTGGATACTAGCTCTTTATCTGATATGTTGTTTGCAAATATTTTCTCCCATTCTGTCAATTGTCTTTTGGTTTTGTTGACTATTTCCTTTGCTGTGCAAAAACCTTTGATCTTCAGGAAGGTAAATGGGATTGACTTCTTAATCTCTCTTTCTTCTGTCTTGTTGGTGTATTGAAATGCAACTGATTTCTGTGCATTGATTTAATATCCTGACATTTTACTGAATTCCTGTACAAGCTCCTGTACAAGTTTTGTTTTTTTCACATAAAGTATCATATCATATGCAAGGAGTGATATTTCGACTTATTCTTTGCCAATTTGGATGCCTTTTATTTCTTTTTGTTGTCTGATTGTTGAGACTAGTACTTCCAGTACCATGTTGAATAGCAGTGGTGATAATGGACATCCTTGCCATGTTCCTAACCTCAGTGGAAAAGATCTCAGTTTTTCCCCATTGAAAATGATATTCACTGTGGGTTTTTCATAGATTGCTTTGGTGATATTGAGGTATGTTCCCTCTATCCCTACACTTTGAAGAGTTTTGATCAAGAAAGGATGCTATACTTTGTCAAATGCTTTTTCAGAATCTATTGAGAGTATTACATGATTCTTGTTCTTTCTTTTATTAATATATTGTATCACATTGATTGGTTTACAGATGTTGAACCAGCCTTGCAGCCCAGGAATAAATCCCACTTGATTGGGGTGAATAATCCTTTTAATGTACTTTTGTATCCTCTTGGCTGGTATTGTGGTGAGAATTTTTGCATCTGTGTTTATCAAGGATATTGGTCTGTATTTCTCCTTTTTTGTGTGGTCTTTGTCTGGTTTTGGAATCAAGGTAATGCTGGCCTCATAAAATGAGTTTGGAAGTTTTCCTTCCATTTCTACTTTTTAGAACAGTTTCAAGAGAATAGGTATTAATTCTTCTTTTAATGTTTAGTAGACTTCCCCTGTGAAACCGTTTGGCTCTGGGCTCTTGTTTCTTAGGAGATTTTTGATGCCTGCTTCAATCTCCTTACCAGTTATGGGTCTGTTCAGGTTTTCTGTGTCTTCCTGGTTCAGTTTTTATGTCTCTAGGAATGCATCCATTTCTTCCAGGTTGTCAAATCTGTTGGCGTACAGTTGCTCATAGTATGTTCTTATAATTGCTTGTATTTTTTTGGTGTTGTCTGTAATCTGCCCTCTTTCATTCATGATTTTATTAATTTGGGTCCTTTCTCTTTTCTTTTTGATAAGTCTGGCCAGGGGTTTATCGATCTTATTAATTCTTTCAAAGAACCAGCCCCTAGTTTCCTTGATTTATTCTACTGTGGTTTTTGTTGTTGTTTCTATTTCATTAATTTCTGTTCTGATCTTTATTATTTATCTTCTCTTGCTGGGTTTAGGCTTTCTTTGCTCTTCTTTTTCCAGCTCCTTTAGATGTGGGGTTAGGTTTTGTATTTGACTGTTCCTGTTTCTTGAGAAAGGCTTTTATTGCTATATATTTTTTTCTCAAGACTGCCTTTGCTGTCTCCCACAGATTTTGAACCATCGTGTTTTCATTACGATTTGTTTCCATGAATTTTTTTTCAATTCTTGTTTAATTTCCTGGTTGACTCATTCCTTCTTCATTATGGTGCTCTTTAGCCTCCATGTATTTGGGTTCTTTCCAACTTTCCTCTTGTGATTGAGTCTAGCTTCAGAGGATTGTGGTCTGAACATATTAGGGAATGGTCCTAATATTTTGGTACCAGTTGAGACATGATTTGTGACCCAGGATGTGATCTTTTCTGGAGAATGTTCCATGTGCACTGGAGAAGAATGTGGATTCTGTTACTTTTTGATGGAGTTTTCTGAATATGTCTGTGATGTCCATTTGGTCTAGTGTGTCATTTAAGGCCTTTATTTCCTTGTTGATCTTTTCTTGGATGATCTGTCCATTTCAGTGACAGAGTGTTCAAGTCCCCTACTATTATTGTATTATTGTTGATGTGTTTCTTTGATTTTGTTATTAATTGGCTTATATACTTGGCTGCTCCCATTTTAGGGACATATTTAAAATTGTTAGATCTTCTTGCTGGACCGACCCTTTGAATATGATTTGGTGTCCTTTCTCATCTATTATTATAGTTTTTGTCTTAAGATCTAATTTATCTGATATAAGGATTGCCACCTCAGCATTGTTTTGATGTCCTTTAGCATGGTAAATTGTTCTCCACCCTCTCACTTTAAATCTGGAGGTGTCTTTGGGTCTAAAATGAGTTTCTTGTAGACAGCATATTAATGGGTCTTTTTTTTTTTTAATCCATTCTGATAACCTTTGGTGGTTTTAATTAGTATTTTTGTCTTTTTGGGGGCATTTAGCCCATTTACATTTAGGGTAACTATTGAGAGATAGGAATTTAGTATTAACTTTAAGGTGGCTGTTACTGTATATTTTCTCTGTTCATTTCTGGTCTACTACTTTTAGGCTCTCTCTTTGCTTAGAGGACCCCTTTCAATATTTCCTGTAGGGATGGTTTGGTGTTTACATATTTGTTTAGTTTTTGTTTGTCCTGGAAGCTTTTTATCTCTCCTTCTATTTTCAATGATAGCCTAGCTGGATATAGTATTCTTGGCTGCATGTTTTTCTCATTTAGTGCTCTGAATATATTATGCCAGTTCTTTCTGGCCTGCGAGGGCTCTATGGATAGGTCTGCTGCCAATCTGATATTTTTAACATTTTACATTACAGACTTTTTATCCCGGGCTGCCTTCAGGATTTTAGGTTTGTCACTAAGACTTGTAAGTTTTACTATTAGATTACAGGGTGTGGACCTATTCTTATTGATTTTGAGGGAGATTCTCTGTGCCTCCTGGATTTTGATGCTTGTTCCTTTTGCCATATTTGGGAAATTCTCTATAATACTTCACTCCAATATACCTTTTGCCCTGTCTCTTTCTTCTTCTTCTGGAATCCCAATTGTTGTTTCTTTGTTTGTTTGTTTGTTTGTTTTTTAGAAAAAAAAATTCAAGATTTTATTTATTTATTTGACAGAAAGAGATTACAAGTAGGCAGAGAGGCAGGCAGAGAGAGAGAAGGAAGCAGGTTCCCTGCTGAGTAGAGAGCCTGATGTGGGGCTCGACCCCAGGACTCTGAGATCATAACCTGAGCCAAAGGCAGAGGCTTTAAACCATTGAGCCACCCAGGCACCCCAATCCCAATTGTCCTAATATTGTTTCCTCTTATGGTATCACTTATCTCTCTAGTTCTCCCCTTGTGGTCCAGTGGTTGTTTGTCTCTCTTTTGCTCACCTTTATTCTCTGTCATTTGGTCTTCTATATCACTATTTCTCTCTTCTGCCTTATTTATCCTATCAGTAAGACCCTCCGTTTTTTTATTGTACCTCATTAATAGCTTTTTTTGATTTCAGCTTGGTTAGATTTTAGTTCTTTTATTTAGGGCTCTTATTTCTCAGACAGCATTTCCTTAATATCTTCCATGCCTTTTTCGAATGCAGCCAGCACCTTGAGAATTGTCATTCTGAGCTCTGGATCTGACATATTACCAATGTCTGTATTGATTAGGTCCCTAGCTGTTGGTACTGCCTCTTGTACTGTTTTTTTGTGGTGAGTTTTTCCGCCTTGTCTTTTTGTCCAGATAACAATATATGAGCGAGAGAATAAGACACTTAAAGAATGGCAAAGATCCCAGATGAATGTACACTATTCAAATCAGAAGAGACTCCCAAATTGGGGGGAGAAAAGAACAAGGGTAAAAATAAGCTTTAAAAAATTTTCTAAAAATTTAAAAATATATGTGTATAAATTAGTCTTGTGAATAGAACAGAGCCACCCACTTGACTTCGGGTGGTATTTTGGTCTCTTAGAAGAAACTACCTCCCAAAATTTTAAAGAAAAAAAAACCTAACACATATAGAAAAATAAGGGTAAACATGATGAAGGGATGGAATATGACTGTAAAGATGAAAATTTTAAAAAGTTCTAAAAAAAGAATTCATATGGAAAAAGAAAGAAAAATAAAGTGGAGATAATTTGGTCAGGCTGGAAACTAGAAAAAAGCCCTGTGATAGATTTAGAGTATATTTTGATCTATTAGGAGAAATTGTATCCCATAAATTTTTAGAAGGAAAAACCCTTTATGAATACAAAAAATAAAGTTAAATACAATGAAGGATAAAATATGACTATAATAATCAAGGTTTAAAAAGATTTTTTTGAAAGGTGTTGTTAAGATAATCTAGTTAAAAATTGTTAAAAGAGGAAAGAGAAAAGTTAAAAAATTAGAATAAGAAAAAATAAAATTAAAAAAATTAATTAACTTTGCAAGACTAAAGGATCATGGTAAGAAAGACTTGAAATTCCATGCTTTGCTTTACCCTCCTCTGGGTTTCTGCTGTTCTCCTTCATCAGTGAGATTGGTCTTGGCTGGATATTCTTGCTGATCTTCTGGGGGAGGGACCTGTTGTGATTCTCAAATGTCTTTGCCCGAGGCAGAATTGCACTGCCCTTGCCAGGGCTGGGCTAAGTAATCTGCTCATGATCGCTCTTGGGAGCTTTTGTTCCCTGAATGCTTTCTGTAGAGCTCTGGAAGACAAGAATAAAAATGGCAGATTTCCAATCTCTGGCCCAGAGGAGCCAAGAGCTTGGGATCCCACTCCTCAGTGCACCCTTGAGAAAAAGCACTCGGTCACTCCTGTCTCCCTGGTCTCCTCCTGGAGGGCTGTGCTCCTAGCTCACCTGGCCTGTGACCAAGCACTTGTGTCTCTGGCACACAGCCCTGTTTGGAGTCTCCAAACCCAGCAGATTCCTGCTGCTCTGCTTTTCCGGCGGATGAAGATGAATCTCCCCAGATCTGCCACTTGTGAGGTCCCTGCTCAAAGAGCAGCGGTCTGACTGTGCCATGGATCACAGTTTAAGGTAACCCCAAGCTAAGAGCTTATTGCTCAGCTCCATCTCTGTAGTCGGCTTCCCCACTCTGAAACCTGTGAGCTCTCCTACACTCAGACACCCCTGATCCTTCTGTGACCCTGTGGCACCTGAGACCACAGTGTCCCAGTGAGGGCTCCACCCCTGCTTAGTCTCTGGAGTGATGTCCCTCAGTGGAGCAGACTTCTAAAAGTTCTGATTTTACTGGTCCCTCCTACCTGTAGTCTATCTTCCCCTAACTTTGGCTTCACTTCTCTGCATGTCCTACCTTTTAGGAAGTGGTTGATTTTCTGTTTCTAGAATTGCTGCTCTTCTTCTCTTCAATCTCCTGTTGGGTGTATAGGTGTTCAGAGTGGTTTGATAACTATCTAGCTGAACTCCTGCGACCTGATGTCATCTCAGTCTGATACTCCCCCACCATCTTGACTCCCTAGTCACACTTTTTTAATGTAATCTTTAGAGTTACCTAGTATTATTTTTAAAGAAAAGTATTTGTCATTTTTATTCATCACAGGAAATGTATAAATTAATTCAGGCAGAAGTAAGTTCTTTGGGACATTATGTTTTCTTTTCTTTTTCTTTTTTTTCTATCTAATAATATTACGTGGCTTTCCACTTTAAGAAGTCTTTATTTCTCTCACTGGTGTTTTAAAATTTATTTGTATAATCTTTGTATATTTCTTAATAATTTCATTCCCAAATTTCTTATCCTTTTTCATTGTTGTTGCTAGTATGTATTTGTTCTTTCTTTGTTTTGTTTTGTTCTGTTTCCATTTTGTCCTCTTGGTTGGTGGTTTTTTGTAGGAAGGTAGCGATTTTTGTCTAACAATCTGTGATCAATCCCTTTTCCACCCCTTGCCTCTGGCATCCATTGTTCTGTTTTCTGTCTCTATTGTTTTGCCTTTTCCAAGATGTCATAGCAATGGAATCATTTCATCTGTAGACTTTCTTTATTTTTTTTAAGGTTTTAATTAGTTGTTAAAGATAGATAGAAAGAGAGAGAAACAGGCAGAGGGAGAAGCAGGGTCCCTGCTGAGCAAGGAGCCAGATGCAAGACTGGGATCATAATCTGAGCTGAAGGCATATGCTTAACCAACTTAGCCTTCCAGTCATCCCACCTCTATAGAGTTTTGAACCTGGCTCCTTTCACTTAATGTATTACATGCCTGTTTGTTTCTTCATTCAGATTCTCATCAGTCTTTAGGGTGCTGATGGGCCGAGAAGTTTTTGAGACCAAGCTATTATTCCCATCCTCTTTTTCCAAAAAATAATTATGGGATTTTCCCTTTAGTTATGCTACCTCCTTTGAGATTGTGCTCTGCCAGGATTTTTTTTTTTTTAATAGCTGCAGCTACAGGCATCCTCTTTCAGAAACTGTCCATATTTTGAAGACATTCATCAGTGCATCCTCTAACATTGTGGTGTTTTTTTAACAGATGTCTCCAGTATTAGTGGAAGTGGAAGTTGGCATTTCTTTTCATTCTTTCTTTCTTTCTTTCTTTCTTTTTAATTGTTCCCTTTTTTTGGTGTGATTTTCTAAGGAAGAGGCAGCACATTATTGCTTTGCAATTTTGAAACTCTATGTCCCTTAGTAACTATTAAATATAAATTTCTCTAGCAAGTAGCTGCTGTACTTTTAATTTACTACTTAACTAAGGGCAAACTATAAGCCAAATGATGGGGAAGCTCTTCATAACTGAAATGTCACCAGCTTTGGCACATGCTAAGAAATATTCAACTCCCTTTTGGTGTATTATCATTCCAGCCTTTTCTCTTATGCAATATCTCTTTTGCTTATTCCTTTGGGAAATCTTTGAAATTTAAGACTTATAATAATAGTTAAATATTTATTGAGATATTAAGTATCCACACTTTTAATTATCAATTATCTTGATAACTCAGTATGTTACATATTTTATAAATAAAAAAGTATTGAGGATCAGAAAGTCTCAAAAGTACACAGCCAATTATTAGAAGGGTTCTGTTTTAAATCCTCATTTTGTGACTTCAAATCTATTACTTTTTGACTACCTCACAGTTACCTCCATATTTATATTCGCTGTGATGATTTTGAGATTATTAAACAAATGTATCTGCATTATTTATTTGGATTCTGGTAACAACAATTTAAGTTAGATTTAAAAAAGGTTATCATTAACTCCATTTTACACTAAAGATCTTTTTTGAAAAAAGATAAAGAAATATTCAAAGGTAAGCAGTTGTTTCATAGAACTGATTTACACAAGGCATTCTAATCCTAATACCTAATAATTAAGTATTCTCCCTTTTAAATAACTGTACATCCAATAGAACCATTTTCTATACTTCAAAAACACTAAATTCTGGGTTTAAAATTTTATGAGTATTTGTTCTATTGGGAGCTGTTTGGCACTAGTTGTTTAATACATGTTTAGTATTTTATATCAGTTAGCTACTGTCACAGTAATGTTGTGCAGTAAAAACCATAATACTGTGCAATAAATTACCACAAGACCTGTAAGATCACAACAATATACTTAATTATTGTTCACAAGATCTCAGGCCTTCAGATTAGTCCTTGTGGCCTTGGTAGGACTTACTTAAACTATGCTTTCAGCTTCAGGTAAAGTAGGTGGCTCTACTGATCATTGTTGGGCTCTGTCCCATGGCAACTATAAGGTGGTTTCTTAAGATGGAATCAGTTTCACATCTGTTCATTGAAAACAAATTTACTTAATGTTCTAGGCAGAACTCACTGAAGTAGATTCATGCTCAGTTGGTGGAGGTGGGGGCAGACTAGTAATTTCCCTACACCAACAGCAGGCAGCCTAGGTTAGCACTGTTCTAAATCTAAGACCTGGTATGAATTGTGTCCTTCCTGGTGTTTGATATTAGACCCATCATAATGGACTAAACAAACAAGATCCCTGTTTTTGTTTGTTGTTGTTTTAAGATTTTATTTATTTATTTGACAGAGAGATCACAAGTAGGCAGAGAGGCAGGCAGAGAGAGAGAGAGAGAGAGAAGCAGGCTCTCTGCTGAGCAGAAAGCCTGATGCAGGGCTCGATCCCAAGACACTGAGACCATTACCTGAGCCGAAGGCAGAGGCTTAACTCACTGAGCCACCCAAGTGCCCCAAGATCCCTGTTTTAATAAAACATATAAACCAGTGAGGAAGGTAGATGTCAAACAAATAAATAGAGATTTTAAAATATACTTCAGGGGCGCATGGGTGGCTCAGTGGGTTAGAGCCTCTGCCTTCAGCTCAGGTCATGATCCCAGGGTCCTGGGATCAAGCCCCACATCAGGCTTTCTGCTCAGCATGGAGCCTGCTTCCTCCTCTTTCTCTGTCTACTTGTGATCTGTCTGTCAAATAAATATATATATATATTTAAAATAAATAAATAAATATATTTTATATATATTTATAAATATATACACACACATACACACACACACACACTTAAAAGAGAAAAAAATAGGTTTTGGAGATATAAAATAATTAAAAAATGGTCTTTATTGGGAAACTGACCAGGAAAGACCTCTCTGAGGGATAAAGATTAGGAAGAAGAGTAAAACTGAGTGCAGTTGACAAAAAATAAGTTCAAACTGAGTTGGAGTTAAATGCATTGACTTACATATATGAAGTGTGTGAAATGTATAGAGAATATGAAGGAAGGAACTAAGGGATAATTACAACTGCGGATTTGAACATCCTTAGCCTGGGGACTTGAACCTCCCAGACCATTGCTGCTTCCTTCTCTGTGTCTTTTTTCTCTTCTACTATAATATCACAAGTAGACTTATGCAAACTGTAAGGGTATAGACACTGGCATTACTAGGCTTAGACATCGGTGATCTTAGAAGAAAAGACACTCTTTACCCTTAGCTTGAAATATTCTCTAGAAGTTTGGAGACCCATTAGCCTGATTTAGATCTCACATCCACCTTTTGAGCCAATCACCATGGAAAGAGATGATGGTACTTAGACTTAAAATAGGAAAACAAATTTTCCTAAAAGAAAGCCCAAAGAAATTGTACTGACATAGAAATGGGGGGAAATTGTAAACCTGAGTCCCCTCCCACAGAATGTATATTCATCAAGCAAAATTCATGTCTAACTCATCTTAGTATGTCCAATAGTAATTAGCACATTTCCAAATTGATAATGTAATTTTAGTAAATGTCAGACTGTGGAGAAAGCCATCATCTACTCTCTTATGGGGAGTGCACTCTAAGACCGTAACTCTCTCAAAGAAATCCTTTTTTATTGGATCTCTTTCCTTTACGGAGCTGTAGGTGTGTGATGGGTTAAGAGTAGCAGAACTCATTTAATCAACTCTTAGCTATTCCTTTGTTGATGTTTCCGTGGCTAGATTGTCAGCTGAAGTTCCACTAAGATAGAAAACCCCCATCTGTCTTGGAATTCAAATAATTCTGTGTTCTTTAATCAGAATCAAATGTAGAAAGATCCAAGGAATAAAAACATATTTATACCTTATTTTAATCAACATATATAAGCCTAAAAGTTTCAAGTTTCTTATGAATGTTGGATTACAAGAAATTGCTCCTGGAATAACAGAGAATTATATAATAAATTATGCTTGTAAATAATTGGACTTGACCTCAAAGTGTTTTATCCTACTTATGAAAGCATATAAATATTTTTATAAGTCTATTAAAAATAAATTTATTTTCAGATCCCTTTGAAGCATTCATCATCTTTTCTATTCGTCATGAGATCAGAAAGATTGATCTTCATAAAAGAGACTATAGTCTACTTGTTCCTGGGTTGAGAAACACAATAGCACTTGATTTTCACTTCAATCAAAGTTTGCTTTATTGGACGGATGTTGTAGAAGACAGGATATACCGGGGCAAGCTTTCTGAAAGTGGAGGTAATTTTTAACTGAAAATTCTATAAAAATATGCTGTAATAAGATGGGATTTATATCAATCTTTGCACTTTCATTCTTTGCCTTCTCCCTCGTATATGTAAAACCAGGGATGTCAAGTTTATGTGTGAAAATTTATTGAGGGAGGGGAATGAATGATGGGAGCCTGTGCTAGGCATACAATTTTCAAATTGTGAGCTTTTCCTTGGACATTTGGTAAAGAAAAGTACTTATAAGAAATAACTACTGCCTTCCACATACTAGTAGACATAATGTTTGTTTGTAAAATGTTTTATTTTGTCCACAAAATTTCAACATACAATGAATTGTCCCAAAGACCACTAATATGAACAAAATGTTTTTATCATAGTTTGACTTAATTCTTTTGTCTAATGTACACTTTTTAAGTAGCAAGGCTCTGAGATAAATATATGTAATAATCATTTTAGAAACGTTGGTTCTTTGTAGCATTCCAAAGTCCCAGTGTTTCTATAAAAATTTGAATTTCTCCTTAGGTCACATTTGCAATTTTGGAAAAATGATAATAAACATGTGATTCACCTGTGAATTTGTGTCTGTGGCATATTGCAAGAGACTGATTTCAACTGATGGATTTAGATCCTTGGGCTTAGATGATTAAAAAAAAAAAAAGTCTGTTAAAATGTCTAACAAAAACACTGGTGCAAAAAAAAAAAAAAAAGAAAACACTGGCAATGTCATAAACTATTAAGAGTTATCCTATTAGAAAAAATATTTTGATTACAAAAGAAATTAAAAAGTGGATAAATAGATCATTAGTGGACATTACCAAATTGTTTATTTTAATTTAGACCAAACTAATGCCTTCCTCTCTTATTTGTAATCATGTTATATCATGTAAGTCTTATGGTCCCAGAAGGGGCAGGGAGTGTGATTTGAGGCTTATCTTTATTAAGGGTAAGTGCAGTAAAGTCATCTTATTTATCATGCTTCAGAAAAGGGTGGCTACTGACTAGCTAAAATGCATGTTGCCCCAGAGGGGCATTTTCTCTTTATTCTACCCCTGAAGATCAATGTTGATACTAAATTGCGCTAATTTTAAATAGCTCATCATTCTTATTCCCCAAATCCTGTGTTCTATTTCAAAAGTCAGAAACAAGAAATATAATTTTTTGAAATCTAAACACTATTGTTTAGCCTTAAAGTTATTCAAAAATTTGATTGCACTGTCACTGAAAGGGTTTAAGAAATTAAAGATTTCTGTTAGGAAAGATCAGTAATTCTAAATTTGGAGTCTTAGTTTTCATCATGCCAGGTAACACGTCTGCACTCTATCTTTGAAACTCAATATCATACTTCAAAAAACTCTGTGCTGCTGGTAAGTAAGCCTTGTGTGTGTGTGCGTGCCTAACACATTCATTGAATGGGTACAAGTATTAGTTTCCTTTTTTTTTTTTTTTTTTTTGTAGGGGTCAGTGCAATAGAAGTGGTTGTGGAGCATGGCTTGGCTACCCCAGAAGGACTGACCGTCGACTGGATAGCAGGCAATATATACTGGATAGACAGCAATCTGGACCAAATTGAAGTCGCCAAACTTGATGGCTCCTTAAGAACTACACTTATTGCTGGAGCCATGGAACACCCCAGGGCCATTGCTTTGGACCCAAGATATGGGTAAAGAAGTTTACCTTCTACAGATTCATTTTGGCATAAAAAATAATCTTTTAAATGAATACTGAATTCAATTATCTCATAAATTATGAGTCAGATTGCTTATTTTGTGCATGCACATATAAGTTTATATATGTATAATTATGTATATTTATGTTTAATGTATGTCTACATCTATATATATTATATATATAACATATATATATAATTAGTTTAAGTTTATTAGCATAAATTTGGTTATAAGATTGCTTACATAGGTATCTTTAGAGGATAGAAATATCTTTTTTCTAAATATGGGCACTAAGCTCTATTGAAAGCTATCGCAACTCAATTTTGAAGCAGTAATTTAATGAATTTCTCTGTGACGTGTCAAAGAGATGCTATAATTATTTCTAATGGTTCCAAACCACAGGACCAGTCTCTGGTACAAATAGTCATAGATGTTAATTGCACCACCTGTTATGTATTTTGTAAGTACTTGGAGTCAGTTTAAAAGAAAATTAGTATAAGGTTGAAGGAATCCAATGATGAGACACTGACGATTGGAGTGTTGGAAAGACAAGGCACATGATTCTTGAAAACAAGGTCAAATGTTGAGTAACTCAGCTAATTGACTCTGGTGTTCCCTTGTGTGTTCCTCTGTGAAAGAGCAGAAGAGAGACAAGAAAGCCCTGGAAAACAAGGGTTCCAATTTCTATTTCCTCAGTTATTCTCTGGAGAATCCTCTTAACTCTATTATTTTCCTTTAAATTTCAGTTTTTTCTTTCATAAATCAGGGATGATACCTTTATCATTTGGTTGTTTTTGAGGAGATGGTGAATATGTGGAAGACAAGATTTAAGTTATATAGATGAGAATACTGTTATTACCGTTAATTATTTATTTCCTTTTAATTATTTTACAAATCCAAAACCATTGTCAAGGCTAAAGTTTAGCAGATCAGAATTTTTTTTAAATTCATTTTTATTTTGATTAATTTATTTTTTTGTCTCTGTACCTTCAAGTAATACAAAGTCCAGGGAACACCAATGAGGAAGGAGAATCAGCCAGGAGGTAGTTTAATGAAATGCAGAAGAAAGAAAAGAAAGCCTGTGTTTAAGTCACCTTCCTGACCACAGTTTCTGGCTGGTGCTCTGGTTTATGCCAAAGTATAGAAATCAGTGGTTTAAGAAGTCTGTTTGTTCTTTTCTTCAATTCATACACAGAAATTAAAGGACCAAAGTAGCTTGCCAAGAACAGGGCTCCAAATAGGCAACTCTTATGTTTACTTTACCTCTACATTGTTTTAAATTTATTTATTACTTGTCCAAACTTAAAATATTAAGGCATTTTTGCATACAGTCCTGGATTTCTGGCTGCTTTTGAAAAAACAGAGATCTGGCAGCAAGGAGCAAAGCAGCAGCTGTATCTTTTACTTAGAAATGGGTTCTCTTATTTAGACAGTCTACATTTTGACCATTTTATTCACTAATCCCTATAATAACAGTTCACTGGGAAGAGATATATTATATTTAGTGAAAAATTCATTTTTTAGAACAGACTATTTCTGAGATTACAGCTAACTTCCTAATTCTGACCCTTTACTTCCCATAAAATTTCATTATCAACAGGGGTTTTACCCTCAATGTAACAACTACCAGTGTGGAATTTTCACCTACTAGACCTAAGTTGTACCAGTACCTTATACACAGGGGAAACTTCCTGTAGAACGGAAAGTGATATTTTGGAGAAAATTGTGGTTTTAGCTTATACACCAATATGGTAGAAAAGTTGTGAGTGCTCTCAAATTACAGATGGCACATAGAGAGAAAAACAAGATACAACAAAAAGGACAAAATAGGCATATGGAAAGCTCTGAAAATAGTCTGACCAAACAACGTATTAGGTCTGGGAGTTGAAACTTTATTTTCTACAGCTTTGAACTGACAATGCTTAGGATAAAATTATTTAGCTCACTTAGCTTCCAGAGGATCCTACCTAAGAGGAGAAAAAAAAAAAATAGAGAGACATAATACGTCACCGACAAATACTATTTAAATGAAAATATTAGATAGTATTCCAGTGACATAAGGTCTTCAGAAGTAATATACCCTCTAAGAGTTGAAAGTTAGTGTAGAATGCCAGCCTCTGAGTAGGAAAACATGACAATGCTTCTGAGAAAGTTGATGCCTTCTATTACTAATTGCTACTATGAAATTGTACAGCTGATTAAAATAATTACAATGGTGGTAATTTTTTTCTTAAAAAATGAGTGAAAAAATACACACAAAAATCCTTTTTGATATGAGTAATCAAAGCTCAGAAGGTAGTACTAATACATACAACTCTAGGAAGAAATTGAAAGGTTGATAAGTTTGGGTGTCATGAAAATAATAGGATTTTTATTGTTAAAAATTATCCTATAGTGCATTGATACACTTAAGATATGAAGTTCACATAAACACCTCTAAAGCCCAGCTGTAGCAATTAAATTTAAAAATGCAATGCAAATATGAAAATATTTTCAGGTTTGGGATATTTTAGGAAAAAGTCCATAATTATTTTTAAACATTGGACCTTACATAAGGTAGGCTGAGAGCATAGTAAAAATATATAGAAGCATGCAAACTCACACACATACAGTGAACTGCAAAGCAAAGCACAAGAAAAGAAACACTGAAAAATAATTTAATTTGATTTAAACTCCACTTAGGGGTTCCTCGGTTGAGTGACTGCCTTTGGCTCAGGTCATGATCTTGGAGTCCTCTTGATCGAGTTCTGTGTCGGGCTCCCTGCTCAGTCTGCTTCTCCCTCTTCCTCTCCCCCTTCTCATGCTCTTTCTCACTCTCTCTCAAATAAATAAATACTTGAAAACAAACTAAAAAACTCCACTTACTGCCTTCGTGTTATCTGTTCAAATAGAAACATAAAATTTCTCCCTATTTCTTAAAAAATTCAAGAAATACATAAAAAGGTGTGAATCAAAATTGAAAGGAGCTCCAAAGAAACTTAAACTTCTTTTAAAAATATGTATATTGGGGTAAGTCTACTGAATAATTTTTTTAGAATTATGGTTTCTGTAAATACTATTACTTTCCTACCACATCATAAGCTCTCTAATGGTAAACCAAGACATGGTTCCATGTCTATGAAATCCGCCCCCACTCCTAGTATATAAAATTGTGCTGAATATGTTTGTTAAATAAATTAATACAAGCATATTCATAGACTTTTTGTTAACATGTAACTTACAAAACTCAAGGATAAACCTGAAAGGGAGAAGCACAGAGTAAAAGACAGCTAAGGGGTAAATACTCTAAACTTTGTTTCCAATAACAAGTGAATGAACAAGTTTGCAAACAGCCACTTCCCTCCCTCAGCTTAGCTGAGGAAAAACAAAAAGAACAATAACAACAACAACAACAACAACAATAACAACAACGAAATGAGCAATAACATTAGGCCAAGAAGACAGGCTTACATCATGTGAGTTTCCTTCAGCTCTCAAGGTCCTTTGTGACCTTTTTTTACAGATCCCAAGAAACAAATGTTTTAAATCAACTGCTTTGCTTCCCAGGCATAAAATTCACAGGTCTTCATTTTACATTATAAAACATATTTGCCATCATGCCACATCCCTTTAGTATTCTGGGTTTTGACCCAATATCCAAAGTGACAATTTATTCCAAGACGGTAAATGGAAGTCTTGGGAAGGAGCCATTTTTCTCTCATTCCTTTTTAAGGAAATATAGTTATTACTAAGGTGACTTGAATGAGTCCATGAATCTCTCCTGAACCTCGAGCTTAGTATTAGGGAGTAAGAAGTACCAGGGAGTTCCCAATTTATAGGGCATTCGCTTCGGGTCTTGAAATGTCTTTGCCTTTGTACTTGTGCGGCTGCATGGTGTCCTCCTGCTCCACTGTGTGTTTAGATTTTATTTGTCAGAATAACTGGGCTCTGCTATAGCAATTGCAATTTGTGAAAGTAGATATAGTAGTTGTGAAGATTAGTGAAACATCAAAATAAAATTTTAATTTTAT
Organism: Mustela putorius furo; assembly: GCF_011764305.1. Taxonomy (NCBI): domain Eukaryota; kingdom Metazoa; phylum Chordata; class Mammalia; order Carnivora; family Mustelidae; genus Mustela; species Mustela putorius. The sequence continues at coordinate 22,522,673 of NW_025422019.1, read as the reverse complement.
GTGGGAATGTTCTTAAATGAAACTAATAAAGATGTTGTTGCTTTTAGAAGACCTAAAGATTGTAGATAAGTATCCTTGTTTTTTGCCAAGATCATTTATTTTCACCTTCTGCAGCTTGACCTGATAGATGATAATGGCCCTTTCATGCCTGTAATGATACAAGTTGTTCATGGTCCATTGACCCAATTTAATCCTGATACACACTAACTCATGAATGCAGGAACTGTAGAATCACTAGACTGTAGTCTCTTTTTTAAAAGCAATTGTGGCTGAATATTTCCATACGTCCTGTAAGAAGAGATATTCAGCCTTTGTGTATTTCAAGAAATAATTCAATCATTGAAATGCTAATACATTTTAGCCATAAAAAGAAAGTAATAAGGGGGAAATGATTCTTTTAAAATACCACACTATAAAGTATACAAAAGAGTGCCTAGAATTTTATGAAACAATGATCCTTGAAATCAACTTTTTAAATTGATTGTAAACTGACTTATGGTGAAGTTAAGAACACTTTTAGGAGAACTAATTCTAAAACATGTTCTTTTATAAAAAATATTGGAAACTTCCCCACTTGAATTGATGAAAGATTAGGACCATTGTGAGCATTATAGAAGAAAGAGCTTAATGCTGCTATGTTTAGTGAAGAAATGAAGGAATCACTTTAGAATGTCTCAAATCATCCCAAGCTATGCTTTTATGGTCCAGTGGAAACACATACTTGAGAGTTTACAGTGCCTACTCTGGTAAATCTATAATATAGAATGCAGAATTGTAGAGTTACTGATGTGTGTGTTGGAATTTTTACAACCACAGAAGGCAGAACTAGGTAGAAAGAAGAGAGACACCAGTTTTCCACTTATTATTGAGGCAAAAGACAAAACTCAGAAGTCTTTGGGTCATCAATCCAGAGTGTGAATTACAGCCTTGCCTAGATCTCATGGTGGTTTATCCATAGATATTCAGACTAGCTATCATTCTCAAATTCATTGTTTGTTTTCAGTGATTATTTTTCCTAATCATTTTTAAGCTTGCAAATATCTCTACTCTACCTTGTCTGTCAAGATACCACATCAATTTGATTGATGCTGTATTGGTCTTGTTTCTCATTTTAAATCTTAGTTTTAAAATCCTAAGTGTAAAGGGAAACTGACCACAATCTGCTGTCAGTGAAAAGATGCATGCATCCCAAATTAAATTTGAAGTGAGACACATAATACACCTCATTCATTGTTTTAAAGACATTCAACTACTTAACTGAATAGCCTACCACCTTTATATTAAATCTTAGTTCCATTTTCCCTTTATGGCAACATATTGTATATTAGGTAATTTATAAGTAATATGTGTATGGGTATATACATGATAGTTTTTTTCTCATATTAATCTTTAAAAATTAGTCTTTTTAGAAAAATGATTTCTAGCTATAAAATATTATAAATATCCTCTGGTATTTTTAATATTCTTAAAAATTATCTATTTTATTAATTTTGAGTTATTTGCAGTTTTAAACTTTTATTATAGAAATTTTTAAATACACAAAATAGAATGAATTACATAATAAACTTCTTCATATTTATTACCAAGCTTCAACAGTTATCAATACATTATCCCTGATACATTACTTTGTTCTATTCTTTCTCAGAAGTTTACTTAATTTATTCAAATATTGGTGATTAAAGAATGAATAATTTAGATATTATTTTTCTGAATATGATCCCATAGCAGGACCAGGAAACTCCTCTAATGCTGCCCATGAAACTAAAACTTCCTTTTTTTTTTTTTTTAACATAAACTCAGATTTTGAGAGACATTCTTTGAGATAAACCCAATCTTACAACTTCCTCCTCTGAATCCTTTACTTGTGGCTTTGACTTATAAAACATTCTACTTTCACATACATGATGCTGGGACATTTAAACATTGACAATAGTATTAATTGTATTTCTGTCTCTCCCTCCATTTCTTTAAAAATTTGGAAATACTTAAAAATTTTGCATTTAAAAAATAAATTTTATGACTATGTGTGGGTGGCATGCTCGTGGAAGCACAAGTCTTTTCTGTGACCTAGTCATCCTTTGTGCTAGATTGTTTACATCCAGGACCTCACCAAATGTTCCTGATAAGTGTGTACAATTAGAGTTTTTACTTACAGATGAGAAAATGGAGTCTGAGATTAAATATTCTGGAGAAAGTAACAGATACCAGTCTTGATCCCAAGTTAGTCTGACATAGAAACATATTGGCATAATTATTTGGTAATATTTTGAGGCTGCCAGGTGCTTCAGAACTATCTATGAGCTGCCACTCTTATCAAGGACATCTACATCTTCCTTCTCTCTTCACCATAGTCCTTTTTTTTTAAAGGATTTTATTTATTTATTTGACAGACAGAGATCACCAGTAGGCACAGAGGCAGGCAGAGAGAGAGGAAGGGAAGCAGGCTCCCCGCTGAGCAGAGAGCCCAATGTGGGGCTAGATCCCAGGACCCTAGGATCATGACCTGAACCGAAGGCAGAGGCTTTAACACACTGAGCCACCCAGGCGTCCTTCACCATAGTCTTTTAACACACATACTTACTAAATTTATTACATAATGTATTGAATTGTGTTTTATTCATTTCATATTTCAAATTCCTCTGTCATAAAGACTATATACTTCTCAAAAATTCAAATCATGGTATTTAGTTTACATCGCTCCATATCTCCTTACATAAACATAATATAAATAATATTTTAAAAAAAGAAGAAGATATCTTGAATTGTATTTTGAATTTTGTTCCAGAGGATTATTTTATTTTCCAAGGTAATCTACCACATTCATATACTTAAGGATCATTCAAAATACAGAAGAATGAAAAATAGCAAAATGATACATAATTTTAGTGAAAAACAAAGGTATTTTTACCAGTAACTTTACCATTTCTCACCAAAATGTTGTCAGAGCTGATAATGGGAAAATTTACTGGACTGTCACTATCTCTCCAATCCTGTGAGTTCTCCCTTCCCAAATCACCATGCTACTCATTGGGTTCTCCTATGAAAATAGAAAAGAAAACTACAATTTATTGATTAGCAAACATGGCCTTATTATCTGCCAGAAGTTTTCCCTTTCCTATTTTATTTAGTGACATGACATTAAAGAATTTGATGTTAAGAACATCAGAGCAGAAGTTAGGCTGCCCAGTTTTCCATCTCCCTCTGCCAATTGCTACCTGGGTAGCCCAAGTAATTTAACTTCTCTAAGTTTGTTCTCCCATCTCTAAAACATAGATAACTTTAGCCATAGCCTCATGATTGATTAAATGAGATAATCTATAAAGCTGAAAATAGTATTTTGGCTAACAATAGTATTTAACATATACTAAGCACTTAAAAATATGGAGAGTAATTATGATTGTGGAGTTATTGTGTAACTGTATTAAATATACCATAGAAACATGCACCAGCAGTTTAAACCACTGTCAATTGAACATAAAACATCCATTGCCTAATGGGCTTAAAAATCAAATGCAGGACATGAGGCACTTAATGACCATTGTCTCTAACTGTTTGTACACCATGAATTTGTGGAGTCTCAAATAGTATTTGGTTTAAAAAAGATGATCTTTAAAAAAAAAAAAGATGATCTTTAACATATGAAAAATGGTGTTTTAACAATCTCATGTTTATATATATGAAAGTATAATGTTTTCCTTCTATATCTTTTGTCATATGATCTATTTCATTGCTATGAAACTAAATGTCATCTCTGTACTGATGATTTCCAAATTCATGTGTCCAGCCCTGCCTTATTCTCTGAACTTCACCCTGGCATACCACACAGCTTCCTGAACACTTTTTTTGATATCTTGAAATCTTAAGATTTAAAAAAAAAAAAATGAAAGTAAACTTTTGATTGCTCCTCACACCCAACCACAGTTAATTCCCAGGTCTTAGAATCTGTTCCTCTTTCATTTTCTACATTTTACTTATGGATTCTCTGTGAGCCCTCTTCCTTGCACTTACTCTGACTTTACTGAAACAAGAAACACAGTCACCTATGATTTATTCTCCACTTCATTTCCCTATATTCAGTCATCAGATAGTCCTGGCAATTCCACCTCCAAATATACCTTGAATCCATTCACCTTTCTTCCCTTCCACTACCATACTCCAAACCACTGTCATCCTTGGCTGTTCCTTTAAAATGACCACCTGGTATACTCTTGCCTCACTATCATCTACTTATGTATGATACCATGTTTCACCCCTGCTTAAATATGCTTCCTAATCCCTTGGAATAAAATCCCAAATAATTGCCTTAAACTACAAAGCCCATTAAGTAGCACTCTTCAAATCCATCATCTTCCTTATACCTCCTTACTCACACATTGGTCTTATTTCTATTCCTCAAATCACCCACTTTTTTTTCCCCCATTAAGGCTTTCATATCTGCTGTTTATTTTGCTTGTCATGCTCTTCATACTGTTCTATATATACTTTAGATTCAATGTAAACACATCCTCCTCAAAGTCCTTTTTTCCCCTGATCACCTTCTCTAAGTGGATCACTTACCTACTATTCTCTCCCATAATGAAAATTTCCTTCAGCATATTTTAGAAGCTGGAATATATATTCCTGTGTTTATTTAGTCTTTTTTCTCCACTGGACTGTAAGCCCCAAGTGGGTAGATAATACATCTGTTTCTTTTGAGACTGTTTACCTGCCAGTGTCTAGCATCAAGTAGGCACTCAGTAAACCTTTGTGAACTCAATGGCTGAAGCAATAGCATTATTTATTTTTCTTCAGAATTCTTTTCTGGACAGATTGGGATGCCAATTTTCCTCGTATTGAATCTGCCTCCATGAGTGGAGCTGGAAGAAAAACCATCTACAAAGACATGAAAACTGGAGCTTGGCCTAATGGACTAACTGTGGACCACTTTGAAAAAAGGATAGTTTGGACAGATGCCAGGTGATCTTTTTCTTCTGTATTTTCTGTTACCTTTCTCAGATAGTATTTGTAAACTCAAAAGATACTCTAACATGCAAGTATCGTGAAATTGGTGGTGATATTTTGTTTGTTTTCATTATGATGGTGGTGATTTTTGTTTGTTTTTGTTATGATAGGCTTTTTTCTTCTTTCTACAAATCAGATACAGATCCATGAAGTATTTTTAATAAAATATTCTCTCTAGCATTTATCTAGGCAGTATGATAACACCACTGGACTATTTGAATAAGTTCCAATAAAATTAATTTATTTACATTTCTGTAGGTCAGATGCTATTTATTCAGCCCTCTATGATGGGACAGCCATGATAGAAATCATTCGAGGTCATGAATATCTTTCCCATCCCTTTGCTGTGTCTTTATATGGGAGTGAGGTCTACTGGACAGACTGGAGGACCAACACACTGTCAAAAGCCAATAAGTGGACAGGGCAGAATGTCAGCGTGATTCAGAAGACAAGTGCACAGCCATTTGACCTTCAGATATACCACCCCAGCCGTCAACCCCAGGGTAAGTGCTGGTAGAGAATTAACCACGCAGATAGTATTTTCACTTTAATCATATAATATTTGAACTGTAACATATCTTTTATGTATTGTTATTAATATTTCATGTATATTGTGTTGTAGAAGTGGTTCCAGCCTTTATTTTAATTAATATAATTTTTTTTCTTTCCTTTTTATTTCTTTCACATAGCAATAAGGAAATCTTAGAAATTAAAGGGTTTATACAAACTCCCACATTTTAAGTCACTGCTTGTATCAATAAAGGATACTGTGGGAAGTTGTAGAAGGTCTTCAGATTTGGAATCTATCATCTGATTATGATCAGAAGATTAGATGAGAACACCAAGAACACATTGATATTTCCCCTAAATGATCCCTGTGAGCTACATTGGGAGGAGAAAGAATGGTGTATTAAAAAAAAAAAAAAAAAAAAAAAAAAAGGAGCATCTCCTTGAGCTTTTCTATCTTAAGAGAATTGAGATCACATGAGCCTGTGTGCCACCTCTCCCCATGTATTCAACATTTTGGTCAATAGTAATCTCCATCCTGGCTTTGTGATTTCATTTCTTCTTCATTTCATCAATCCTTGCCTGCCTGACATTCTTAAACTTCTTTCTCTTTTCTATTCTTACATTTCTTTTTCCTTCTGGTTTTTATTTTTTCCTGGATAGTATGGCTATTTGGTGTAGCATCAGCTCATCATTTTATACCTCTTGGTGGAGACTTCCCCTTTACAATGTGTACCATAACCTATGAGAATCTCATTCCAATGTAAATAATGCTTTCTTATTATTAGCATGTTTTTAGTTGAGACATATGATGCTCAGATGACAACTATTCCCTAGAGGTTATATTTTTTTCCTTTTCTCTCTCTTTCAGTGTAGAGTACACAGATCTTCCACTCCCAGAAATGCACTGGTCTTATGGACCTCACTTCAAGGCTTATTTTAAATTTGTGTTATATTCTTTACACCTAGATGTGACTAAAAATGTTCATCTCTGTGGTCTATAAATTCCACTTTTATCCTTTTTCTTTCTTCAATATTTGATCTTCATTCTCTATTGATACTATTACTTCTACCAAAATTTCCTCATCTGTAAAATTTTCTGTGCCTTCTCTTTGACAGAGTCTGATTGAATCTAGTTTCCTTCCTAGATACTTTCAATTTCTGTTTCAATTTTGTTACATAAGAGATCCTTCTTTGTCATGTGGGAGTTTTTATACACCATGTACTATGTGAGCAATCATGTTAATCCATTTCTGTCACCTATAATTTGTTTGCTCTTTTCATTTTACAAATTTGTCCAACATGAAGACATTTAGGGGAGAAAATATAGCTTAGTCACTTTCGTGCTTAATAGGCATTCAGTAAATATATTGGATTTAACTAAATTGAAATAAATCAGGAAATCATGATTCTGACCAGCAATAGGCCAGGAGTACACTAAGGAAAAGATGCTCTTTTCTAAAACTTTTCTTCAGCATGAGAGTATTTAGTAATAAACACTGTATGTTGATGACAAACATAGGATTGGTTTTAATTTTTATAAATGCAAAAATATATACTTACATATTTTTGTGCCAACGCTGGTACTTTTTATGTAATTTTTATATTTAGAGTAATTTAAATTAATTGGGCCATGAAATATGGCCTGAGTTTATGTATTACATCATTCGCCTCCTCAAAATAAGATCAATATATTTTCGTTTTCTAACTGTCTGATTTGTCCACATGGACATGAACCATAGCAAAGTGACAGAATAGAAATGAAAATGATACTTTCAAGTTCTTCTCACATTTTCACATATATAGAAAGGAAGTAAGACAGTCAATATACAGTAGACCCCTTCTCCATGCTTTCACTCTCTATGGTCAACCATGGTCCAGAAGCAGAAGATCCTTCTTCTGAACTATCATTAGAAGGTCAATAGAAGCCTAACACTATGTTACAATGCCTATGTCATTCACCTCACTTCATCTCATCACATAGACATTTTATCATCTCACATCATCACAAGTGCCAGGGTGAGAATAATACGATAAGATATTTTGAGACAGAGAGATACCACATTTACATAAATGTTACAAATAGTATAGTATCACAGTTGCTCTTTTTTGATATTAATTATTGTTGTTAATCTATTACTGTGTCTAACTGATAAATTTGACTTTATCATAGATATGTATCATAGATATGTGTGCATAGGAAAACAGATGATATATATAGAGTTTGGTAATATCCCTGGTTCTAGGCATCTACTTCAGATATCTCCTCCCCAGATCATGGGAGATTCTTATAATTCATTTTTTAGTGGGGAGATTTTCTGAACATCTTTACTTAACTTGAAAGATGATTTATATGAGACTCCTACCATCTGCATAAAATAGGGAAGTTTTTACTATATGGATCTGATTTAACATAGAGGATTCAGGGCAGATATTCTAGTCTTTATCTACCTTTAGAGAATGTTACCTGTGGTGAGACTTTGCTATTTCCTACATGAAATTCAGTCAGTTTCCAATTTTGAGAATGATCAGAGAACATTCTACTTTCCCCCCATTATAAGGATCACTGAGCATATAACAATCATTATCCATCCTGTTTATCTGCTTCAGTGAAGTAACACTTCCACTGCCAGGGGAAAAAATGTCTAAAAAGATGCAGGAATATATTGACTGTTTTATTAGCAAGGTAGAATTGTAGTAAAAATGTTGACAAAGGTTCAATATTAACATAAGTAAAATAATCATAGCCCCCTGTGTTCTGGTGAATAATAATGCAAAGTTCACAAAGAAATAATTTTTAAAAATAACTCTCATTCAGTGCTGTAAAATTAAAATATGTGTTTAAAATAAATAAATAAAGGTTAGAAATAATTCCTTGAAATTATCTAATCCTCCAAGTAGGGAATTAATGAATGTTTTAACACCAGTTATCAAACATTCACCTTATGCATATATTTCTAGGTTGATTTTTGAACAGTTATGCAAAACTTTTAAAAAAAGAAAATGTATTTTAGATCTTTTGGCTCCTCATGTTATTGTTACATGGAATTAACAAGAAACAAATCAAAGCTTAGACATATACAATATAAAGGAGCAGTTGTGGATATTTTAAATCTATTATTTTTTCAGGGTATGAGGGAGCTAAGCTTAGAGTTAATGGCATGGCCTTGGGAGCTCAACTGCTTGCATTCAAACCCCAAGTCTATGATTTATTAGTTGTATAATTTGGGGCAAGTTACTTAACTTCCTTAGGACTTGGTTTGTCCATCTGAAAACTGGAAAAAATTATAAGGTCTATATCAAAGGATCTAGTAAAAGAGTTTAACAGTCATTTAATACAAATATTTTAAACACGTGTAAAAGCACAAAAAGTTCTTGGAAGTGTCTCGCATATAATCAGTGCTATGTAGTTACATGCTCAAGTAAATAAAATTTTAAAGAGTTATACTTTTGGGAGTTCCTGGTGGTTCAGTCAGTTAAGTGTCTGACTCTTGATTTCAGCTCAGGTCATGATATAGGGGTCGTGAGATAAAGCCCAGGCTGGGCTCTGTGCTAGCGAGGAGTCTGATGATTCCTTTCTCCTTCCTCCTCTGTTCCTCCCCTGTTCTCTGAGACTTCTCTCTCCCAAATAAATAAATAAATAAATAAATCTTAGAAAAATAATAATAGTAAATTGTAAATCACAATAGTAATAGTAAATCATATCATTTTCCTAACCTTTTGTTGAAATTTAGGTTTTATTACTTTTTTTGGGTCCCTTTTGAATACATATTGTCTCATATTTCAGTTATTCATATTAGGGTTAACATTATACTTTTCTATATCATAGCAATTTTTTAAAAGAAAAATGTCAATAAAAATGTGAATCACAGCTCTAAAGAAGAGCAATACGGTTGATCTTTCAACAGAATTCAGATATAGTCAGGTGACTAGACTATCAAACCTACTTTCAAAGGTATAACCATTTTCCCAGCTACCAGAGCAAAAAATCCTGACATTTTTTCTTGTAGTTTTCAACAGAGATGTTGAATATCACAATAATAAATAAAATTATAATTGTTTATGAACTACTATATGCCATTTAATTGTCACTTTTTTCCCCTAGTCATTAGAACCACCTAACAAGATAGTTGTTTTCATTTCCTATGAGGAAACTGAAGCTCTGGGAAGTGAATGAAGTAAGCTGGCTCAGAAAAATATACTTCATCAAAGGCAAACCCAGGTTCCCAATGATCATGACCAACCTCCCAGTCCATGTTTCATTGTTTTCTAAATTAAGAAAACTTTGTTTTTTTAAGTACGCTTCACACCCAGCATGGAACCAATGTGGGACTTGAACTCACAACCCCGACACCAAGAGCCAGGCTGAGACCAAGAGTCTGACACTTAACTGAGTAAGCCAGCCAGATGCCCCAAGAAAGCTTTGCATCTCTTTAAATTTAATGTCACATTTCATTTTTTTTAATTTTGTGTCTTTTAAATTTTATATATTTTTTGTATCTAAATTTTGTATCTAAATATTTGTAAATAATTTGTAAATAATATTTTTGTAAATAAATTTTTATAACTAAATTTTGTATCTTTTAAATTTTGTATCTAAATATAAAACACTTAGCATTCTCCCCTGCTATCATTGATGTCTTATAAATCTCTTCTTAGTAACTACGTATTTTCACAGCACATGTGACTATCAATATATCCTCAACTACTCATCTATTATTGGGCAATTTGATTTTAGTTCATTTCAATCCTATCATCTATAATTTTAATGCATGTTTCTATGCACAAATATTTATCTGTATTTAATAACCTTGGATTTTGTTGTTATTGTTGTTAGAAAGTCATATGATCTTATTTGCCAGAAACACATAGATGAACATAAGCCCTCCTGAGAAGGAAAGTATCACTAAACCCTAATGAAAATTAAGTTATACTCTTTCTTGTATGGTCTTATTATCTATTTATTTATTTTAAAAAGTCTGCTCTCTTGGTCACTTTCAAATATGCAGTACAGTGTTAAAAACTAAAATCATCCCATACTGTACATACATTCTCATAGTTTATTTATTTTATAGCTAGAAGTTTGTGCCTTTTAACCCCGTCATCCACTTCAACCAAACCCACCTCTTCCCTCTAGCAACCAGAAATTTGTTCTCTGTTTCTGTAACTTCAGTGTTTTGTTGTTGTTGTTTGTTTTATTTTGAAGATTCCACATATAAGTGAGATCATATGGCATTTGTATCTCTTTGTTTGACTTATTTCTCTTAGTGTAATGCCCTCAATACTCATACATGTTGTTGCAAATGACAAGATTTCCTTCCTTTTTATGATTAAATATTATACATATACATATATATACACACACATACATACACCAAATTTTATATGTGTGTATGTGTGTGTGTATATATGTGTGTGTGTGTATAAATATATATATATATATATACACCAAATTTTCTTTATTCATTCATCTATTGATAGATTCTTAGATTGCTTCCATGTCTTTGCTATTATAAACAGTGCTGCAATGAACATGGAGGTGCATATGACCTCTCCTGTGCCAAAAAAGCAAAACAAGAAAGTTTAGCATAAAGTAGGGATACAAAGTAGTGGTTTTATGTTGACAGCTACAGTAGGGATTGAGGGCAAAAATTTGAATGTAATGTATTGGGAAATTGGAATAAAATAATCACATTTTATCCCTTTATGCTTTTGGAAGATTTATATATATTCATCCTATTCCACTGACTGGATTGATAACTGGACTCATTAACCTAAATTCTCTATTATATAATCTGGCATGCACTGGCAATTTATAGCATGTAGTTGATACTTACATCCACCTACTGAATGAACACATGAGAGGATAGGATGTTGTTTCCTTAGCATAGAGAGAAGATGTATAAATAAGTATATTTGTTACATTCATAATAAACAAGAACACCAAAATTATAGATTTCTCTTTAAGGTGAAAATGAATAATTAACATTTATGAAGCCACCTAATTTAAATATATCTTTATCAGTAAAACACAGTTATTAATTGAATAAATTCTGAGTGCATTAAAAAAACAGCAACAACAATAAAATTTATAATAAACCATTTTTGAGAAATGTGTTAGTTTTGTTCAGATAATGAGATCTGGGCTTGTATGATTAAGCATTAAATTAAAATTATATAATCATCCTGACTTCATGATAATAAGGAAAGTATGCCCTTATATTGTGTTTTTATTAGTGTTTTACAGGTATTACTTTCATATTGTGCAAAAATTTGCAGGAAAAAAATTCTCCCTCTGAGGCTTTCTCTCTTCAAAGTCACATACCAGTTATAAACCTGTACACAATTCAGATTTCACTTCCTTCATGTTCATGCTTAACACCATAGGAAGTCCCTTAGCACTTAGAGCCTGTATGATTATTTAATATTTTCCTAACACTGTTTTATTTACCCAACTACATTATAAAATATTTGAGTAAGGGAATGTCACTTATTTATTTATGTCAACTACATAGTTAAGTCCTTTATAATAATATTAATAATTATAATAGCATCTGGCGCTTGCTAATTTTCATTGCAATTCTATGAGGAAGGTTTTAGCAACATAGTTTATAGATAAGGAATCTAAGGAAGTCAAACACTATGTAATTTCCTCAAGGTCTAATAGCCAGAGGATGTTTGTTTAGTTATCTGACTTTGAGGAAACTGACCTCAGAGCTCTCCTTAACCTTTAAGCTCTATAGGAAGAAGTCATGGAGTTCATGTTTGAGATTCTCCTTGGAATTATTATTTCATGTCACCAGATGGCAGTATAGAGTCAAGTTTTGTTGATAGACAAGGGATAGACTAATTCTTACCTTCTTGGAGTTTATAGTTGAGAAGGGGAACAACTTAACAATGAAGGTCAGTAAAATAACTGTTATTATGGATGGATTTTGAATGTAAAAGGTAGTAAATACCTTTTAAAAGGTGTAGAATGAGGTCCTGAAAAGACCCTTGGTTAGTCTAGTTCAATCCATCCTCTGTCACTCACTAGGCTTGTCAACTGAGGCAAAATAATTAACTTTGGGGCCTCGATTACTTATCTGATGGTTGAAGCAGCTAGAGGTAAGGAGGGAATAAATGGGAAACAGATTGGGCAGGACTCAGACCATGGTGGAATTTAAATGGTTCTTTCAAGGAATTTTAATTTTTGTCCCCTAGGGTGGGTGGGTCTAGTGATTTCACACTTGAATGTGCATCTGAATTATCTGCAGGGATCACTAAAATACAGATTTCTGGGCTGCACTCAAGCTTTTAATTCAATAGGTCTGGGGTGTAGCTTGGGATTTTGCATTCTTAGTAAGTTCCCAGGGGATGCTGATGTTGTCTAAAGAACTATAGTCCTAAGTAAAGGAGTAGATAAGTTTTAAATAAGTAAGTTTTTAATATTTGGTCAAAGGAGTGAAAATAGCAGGTTTGGGTGTTAGAAACTTGTCTCCATTTGTGCAAGGGATGGACTGTGGAAGGACAGCACTGTAGGTAGGAGAATGGTAAGAAGACTAGCTGTAGATCAGGAGGTAGCTAATGCCAAAATCTGGGAGCCTGTCATAAAAGCAGAGAGAATGGTATGAATGAGATACACTTAGAAACAAAATTAATTAAAAAAAAGAAAAACAGTGATAGCAGTTGTAGAGTAGGGGACATTGGGAAGAAAAGGAAGAATTTGAGATGGCTTTGTGTTTCTAGTTTCTGTAATTGGCTTCATGATCAAAATATGACATAGAGTCCACAGGATTGGTTTAAGGCAGGGATCAACAAACTTTGTCTGTGAAAGGCCTGACAGTAAGTGTTTTAGGCTTTATAGGCCATATGGTCTCTGTTGCAACTATTCAACTCAGCTGCTGTGTGAAAGTAATCACATAGAAAATGAACTATTGTACTTTTGTTCCAATAAAATTTAACTTATGGACAGAAATTGTGTGTGTGTCTATTATTTGTTTAACAACATTTTTATAGTGTTCAGTATTTGTTGGGTATATTCTAAATGCTTTAAAAAAAAACTAAAGTGTTTAATCTTTGCAGTGATTTCACTTTACAGATGAAAAGCTAGGATAGATAATGGTATGCCATCAGAATAGGACAAAATAGAAATTAGTATTTCATATACTTTTCATGTGTTATGGATATTACTCCTTTTAAAAAAAAAAGATAATTTATTTATTTATTTGAGAGAGATCATGCATAAGCAAGGGAGGGATAAAGGGAGAGGTAAGAAAGGATCTTAAGCAGACTCCATAGTGAGCACAAGCCTGACATGGGCTCTATCCCGGACCCCAAGATCATGACCTGAACTGAAACAAAGAACCAGAGGCTTAACTGACTGCACCACCCAGGCACGCCGGAATATTATTATTTATTTGTTTTCTAAGCTACAGTATTAACCTGTAGGCCAAGGTCTACTGGTACCTGGTTTAAAGGATAAACAAAGACATAAGTATATTCATTGGATGTGGCAACTTGGAGGATGGTCTGCTATAATTTTATTTAGGACAATTTACATGGAGTTGTTTGTATATGTCCTAGTGATCATAAGTTTGTCTGAGGTTGAGTATTATTATTAATTTTAAAGTCTTTTTACTAAAATAATATAATTTATTAAATAAAAGAACAATGTTGTTAGGTAACACGATGCAAATGCAAGAAAGACAACCTTCATGATACTTAGCTTATGCAATGTCATAACCAGAAGGAAGACTCTAGAGCCAGACTGTTCGAGTTCACATTTTAATTTTGTCCTATCCTGACTACATAACCATTATTTATCCTGGTTTTTTGGTCTGTAAAATGGAATTGTTGTGAAAGATTAAACAGGTTAGTTTCCTTTTAAAGCACTTAGAAGAGAGCTGACAAATACTAAGCACTATATAAATGTTATTAAGTAAATGATAGAAAGATAGATAGACAGACAGACACAGACAAAATTTCCTTAGTTTCTTTGTTTCACCCATCAGCATTCCTCTCTTCTGTTTATAAGAGGAGTTGTTTGTAAACACGAAGAAAGTACAACTTCCTTCTTTTGTTGCAGACCTTCTCCTGTCCCGCAGGTTGGCATTCCTCTGTGTCCTTCAAAGATGTTTTCTTAATATCAGCTTCAACTGTGACTTAATACCAAGTGGAGTTCAGTTTTTCCATGAATCCAGAAAGATTTCATCACTCTGATGTTGTTGTTGTTGTTGTTCTCAGTTTTCTTCTATATTTCTTTAGGTGTTGTGATTGGAATCTGTTCCTGAAATAATTCAAGAATATGATTGTCACTTTAAGATTTTTATTCCCTTTATTTGACAGACAGAGATCACAAATAGGCAGAGAGGCAGGCAGAGAGAGAGGAGGAAGCGGGCTCCCCGCTGAGCAGAGAGCCCAATGCGGGGCTTGATCCCAGGACCCTGAGATCATGACCTGAGCCGAAGGCAGCGGCCTTAACCCACTAAACCACTCAGGTGCCCCTGTCACTTTAAATATAGAGTGTTGCAAATACTTTATCTATTAGACTTTCACCAATTACAAGATATTTTCCCTTTTTGAAGAAACTTCTTTTTCTGAAAATAATTCAGTTCAATGGGGACCTAATATGTATTTGTTCATATAAATAGTGCTATTTTCCAGGAACCATTTTATTTCACTTTCAAAGACAGGCTACTGACTCAATCTCCCCTTTCAATTTTCTTCTTGAAACCCAGTGACTGGCAAATGTGCAAACAATTTTATATAACACATTAATGACAATATCCCTCAGCAAAATCAAAACCCAGAGACAAAATGAATGAGGCGTGAGGGTTTTATTCACAGTTACAACAAGGATTAGATTAATTAGATTAAAAAATATGTATACTCCAAGGCAGTATCCATCCCACATCCCTGCTTTGTAAAGCATCCATAAATCATTACAAGAATGAATGAGTCTAAGGGAATTGGTTCATTTTAGAGGTGTAGTATGGGTAGAGGCTCATACTCCAGAATCTGAAACCTATTTCCCTCTTAATAGTTCTGTGATTTAAGTCCTCTTGAAATTAAGTTTACTCTTCTATAAAATGGAGGCAATTTATTTTTATAAACAAAACTGGTAAGAAGAATAAAGGATATAATGCTTACAAAGCACTTAGCACATTTTCTAGCATATTGTGATCAAAATAAATTATTCCATTTTAGAACCTTTATTCTTTCCATCAATTTTTATCTCACTTGCCTATTATGTTATGACAGTATAAGGAGAATTAAGGGCTGTTCCACAAAGAGTAGTTTTAACATTGAAATGATATAAGTACCTACTACAATTGTTTCAGGAAAATATTTCTATGGAAAACGAAACTTTCATTGGCAACATTTATAAGAAAATTAGCCGATCTTATTTTGAAAAAAAAAAAAAAATTCCAGATTCTAAGAATATTAATAATATCATTGCTCCTTTAGAGGACAAAGTCACTTATAAAACTTGAAGGATTTTATTTAGACTTATAAATATACTTAATCATAGGCAATATTTATCAAATTAATAAGAAGGTTTAAGAAAAAAAAAGAATTACTCTTGATACCATGTTTAATGTGGTGGAGCTGAATCTCAAATATTTGCAAATTACTTAAATCATCTAATTCCACAGCTTACTTTATCAAGATCTAACTACCTGTCATAAAAACTAAATTTCTCTCTACGTCCATATGTTTACATATTTACATACATGTATATGTATGTAGAGATATATATAAATATATGTGTCTGTATATAGTGTATGTGTGTCCCCATCCTATATCTTATTAACAGTGTTAAAAAAATATTGTTTCCCTGTTTGATTTGGTTTGGTTTGCTTTGCTTTGCTTTGCTTTTTGAGAGGTGGGGGGTGGGCAGAGAGAGAGAATCTTAAGGAGGTTCCATGCCCAGTATGGAGCTCCAGGTGGAGCTCGACCACATGACCCTGAGATCATGACCTGTGCCAAAATTAAGAGATGCTTAACAACTGAGCCACCCAGGCACCCCATCCCCTGACTATTTAGTAGCTCTTTATTTCAAATATTTATGTACTATCAAAAGGGGATTTATTTCATTTTACATGAATTCTATTTTAAAATGCTAGTATTTCTAAGAATGGCAAGCCGTCGTGAAATAGTTAAATCAAAATGCTTTCACCTTTACTTGTAGTTGATACTAGCAACTTTGAAGAGATGAAGATTCGGACTGAGGTGAAGTGAAAGGCAGTTGATATCAAAGCAAGGAGGAATTCTTATGATTTGAGTAATCCTGTGAGGCCTCTATAATGAGGTGCTTAGAACTTTATGCAGTACTGAGACCTCAGTAGAAGAGAGGGGGAAATTAACAATGAGGAAGAAAATGAGAGTTGAAACATGCCAAAGACATGTTGCTCCTATTTCCAACTATTAATAATTAATAGTTAATCCTCTTACGTTTTTTTTTTCCTATAACATATAGTCCTCTGCTCCCAGTACCAGTTATATAAACTAAACTAGCACCCAATTTAGTTTCTTAATAAATCCTATGCTATCTTAAAATCATAGTATAAATTAATGGGTTTAGTTGGTTCATCTGAAAAGCTTAATTGCCATTTTTATCATTATTTCTTTGGCAAAATATGATAGAAATATCAAACAGCTAACCTGTAAAAGAATTTATATGCAGGCAGTAAGTTTAGCTGCATTATAAATTGCTATTTTTAAAATATGCAATCTACCTTGGAGCAGTAGAAAAGATTAGTAAAAAGGGAATCATCAAAATTCCTTCTTCTTTTGTATGCTGTTTGATGTACTTGCCTAAGTCATGCAAACCTAAGTGATTTAGAGCTCTGCATTCATTCAAATCTACTAAATGCTGAATCCATGGTTCTACTCCAAGGTCAGGATTTTTCAGCCTCTACATTGTTCACATTTTCCACCAGATAATTCCTAGCTGGGAGGAGGGGAAGGCCTTTCCTTTGCATTGCAGGAAGTTTATTGGGATCTTTGGCTACTAGTATGCCAGTACTATCTCCTGTCAACCAAAAATGTGTCCATACATTCCCAAAAGTCTCCTGGAGGGATGGGAGGTGGAGATCCACTGTTTTAAATAAGAAAACCTTTTTGTGATTATAAATTTATCATAAAGATAAAAACTTTGATGTTTATTCATTCAAATCATACAAGTACTATAAATAGCAAGCAAATTAAGAGACTAGAAAAACACCTAAAGTCACTTTTTTAGAATAAGTGAAAGTTCATTGGTGTTTTAAGCACTAAATATAACATAATAGTCCATGTTTGTTTTTATCCTTTTACAAAGAACTGTGCACAAATAAATGGAAAAAGTATTTGAGGCTTTTAGAATTTTTCTCATTGAAATACAGATATTTTATGGAAAATCAGATAAGATTTTTTAGACATTTTATTTTCTACTCCATAAAAATAGAGTACAGTATAAAATTAACCCATTAAATATGTTATAATTTGATGGAAGTGCCTTCTAATATTGCTGGGATTTGGTGAAACTAAAGCAATCAGAACATCTTTCTCTCATGTATTTTATTATATGTGTGTGTTTTGAATAAGAAATTCATTCTAGTTTTTGAACATCGAATATTAAAATTATAATTTGAAGGCATTTGTCAAAAGTAAAATAGAAATGGGGATTAATGTTTAATTGTAAGATACTCCTGAAAATGCATTTCTTTAAAAATGTTAAATTATTTTCTAAAAGAAAAAGTATAATATAGATATTTTATTTTATTAGTAATTATTTTGTACCAATAAAGTTTATTAACAGGATGAATATTAGTTACTATAAAAAATGACTACATGGGGGAAAGAAAAATCTTCCACTTATCTAATAAACTGGATCCTGGTATTCTCATTATAGCAGAATTTTATTATGTAAATAAATATGATACATATTTTCTTTGCATCCATATTTGCATACATTTTATTTGAATTTAATGGATAAAATAATTGTTTGGGTTTAAAAGATTTATTTTTGCTGGTGAGAAATGTATTACAATTAAACATGGTTTGCATAAAATATGAAATTATCTTTAATGATATTGTTTTTTTCACAGAGCATATCAGTCTCATGTGGTTGCATAATTAACATTTGGTTCTCCTATAAAATATTGTAATTATACATTATTTCATCTCTTTACCTACAGCTATGATGTGCGTTAGATTAACTCCCTTTTCAAATATTTAGATTCCTGATTCTTTAGAACATATCCCACAAACTTTAATGAGCATGCATATGAATCCAAATGTCTTTAAGTCTAACACAGTAATAGATACCAGAGAAATTTTATGAAAAAATATGTTGTGTACTTAGTCATAGTTCCTGCCACATGACACTGATATTCAAGCTCAGATATTGACAAATTAAGGCCCTTAGACTAAGTTCACCTTCCTGCCTCCTTCATAACTAAAGTTTTATCTGAACATAGCCAAACCTTTTGATTGACATATTGTTTTCGTTGACTTTGTGCTGCAACAGAAAAGTAGAATAGTTACTCTGAAGGGCATAAGGCTTGCAAAGGTGAAAATATATACTATCTGGCCTTTTCCAGAAAAAAATAATAGAAAATGTCATTCTTTGATTTATCAGTATATACAGACATAAACATATGAATACAAGTCATGGATAATTAGAAAACAGGACAGTAAACAGTCAATTGCTAAATGCCTTGTATAGCCAATAATTAAAATAATATTAAGTGGTGGAAGAGATCAGCATTTGCTACCTTCATTAGAAACTGTTCTGTGGAAGAAAAATGACAAGTTGATTCATAAAGAAAGGTTAAGACATTGATGATAAAGTTCTGTGGGAGAAGTATACCAAGTGAAAGTGGAAAAGGACAAGCTCTAGATATTCAGAGAACAATGAGAAATTGATTTAAGCATGTGCATAATGTTTATGCAAAAGAAAAGCAGTCATAGAGGCTGGAAGATAGAATAGTATCTTAAAAAGAGTGGTATGTTCTGAGCAGTACCCCACAGAGGACCAGTTACATGGCCACAGAGGTCATTCAAAGGTGATGAAATAAAACTATGTTGGAAGAGGAAAGGTTAAAATGCAGAGAAGGAAACACATATTAGGGAAAGTCTGGTAATGATAACTCATTAAATACGGTAGTGAAAAAAGTGGATAAAAGGCTCTGAAATTTAAGTTTTGTGAGTTTAGAAGGCTGAAAACATTTTTAACAGAAACAAATTGAGTGCATCAGGATAAAACAAAACAAGCAAACAAAAAACACATGGGGGTTAAAGAACAGAAAATAAACAATTCTGGCAAGTGTCAAAGAATCATGGGGGGATGGAGACTTTGCCTTTTCAGCAAGGCAGCTGTATGGATTAAGTCTGTGTTTTAAAAGCCTAACTGTATGCATGGGGAGAAACTAGAAATCAAGAAATTACTTAGAAACTTAGAGTAGCAATCTAAGAGAGAAATGGAGAGAACCTAAATTGAGCCAGTGACCATAGAATTGCAGGGAATGGTGTACGTGATTAGAGTACAGATTCTTAAACCCCTTGGTATAAGAACTATGTCTTGTCTTCTATTAAATTCAAGATTTTTAAAAGTGGGCAGAATAACTAGGTTCTTCATAAATATTTTTTCAATGCATAAATATAAAGAGGAAAATTACATGTATCTCTAAGTTTCTTTGGTCAACTTGAGTTTATTTTAATTATTTTAAGATTTTACTTATTTATTCATTAGAGAGAGGCAGAGGAAGACACAGGTTCCTGTGGAGCAGGGATCCCACAGCCTGATGTGGGATTCGATTCTAGGACCCTGAGATCATGACCTGAGTTGAAGGTAGATGCCCAAATGATTGAGCCCCCCTGGCAACTTCAGCTTAAGTTTAGATAATAGGAATCATCAGTACACTCAGTTTGCACAGCTCTAATAGCATTTCATCTGTTAGTTACAGCATTCCATTGACTGGTCAGCTTTTCCCAACTCTTGGATACAATTTAAAGGGATAGAGCCTTGGTCTTATAGGAGTTCACAACCTCTGTATTGATATTGGATTCTGCCATAGTATTTCTTATAAAATAGTTAATTGTTTAATGTCAGGTATTGGCAAAACTTTTCTATAAAGAGCCAGATTATAAGTATTTTCGGGCTTGCTGGGCCATATAATCTCTGCCGAAACTGCTCAAATTTGCTCCTACTGTGTGAAAGCAGCCATAAACAATGTGGAAACTAATGAGCATGGCTCATTATAATAAAACATTATTTACCAAAGTAAGCAGTGAATTATATTTGGCTCTGGGGTCACCATTTACTAATGCCTGCTTTATATTAAAATATGAGTTTATGAATCAAATTCCTTAATTTGGTAATTTGGTGTCTATTTGCATGGTTCGAAAGAAACTAAAAATAATTAACAGTATTATGTCAAATTGAGAAAAGATAAATATTGAAAGTAAAGTCTTTTAGATTTCGCACACTCTGAAAGCACAAAATATTGTGAATATTACATTACAGTGTTATTAATACTAATGGGCTATAAACCAATGTGACTTTTTACTTTATTGTGCATATAGAGAATTAATATTTTATTTATTTTCTTTTTACTTTTAAAAATATTTTTTCGGGCGCCTGGGTGGCTCAGTGGGTTAAGCTGCTGCCTTCGGCTCAGGTCATGATCTCAGGGTCCTGGGATCGAGTCCCGCATGGGGCTCTCTGCTCAGCGGGGAGCCTGCTTCCTCCTCTCTCTCTCTGCCTGCCTCTCTGCCTACTTGTGATGTCTGTCAGATAAATAAATAAAATCTTTAAAAAAAAAAAAAAAAATATTTTTTCATGATTATAGGATGTTGAGAAGAGCCAGTATGATTCTGTTCAAAGTGAAATCCAACTACCTATCATTTAGCTGTCTTGGATTATACGTTTAATTTTTTTGAAAGGAATAGCATTTCCTATGTCGGTATTTTTTTTGTATTAACTATATATTTTTTATTATCTGTATTCTTTTTTATTTTTTTAACTTTTTTAATTTTTTTTTTTTTACTAAACATGTAATGTATTTTTATCCCCGGGGGTACAGGTCTGTGAATTGCCAGGTTTACACACTTCACAGCACTCACCATAGCACATACCCTCCCCAATGTCCACAACCCCACCCCCTTCCCGAACGCCCCTCCCCCCAGCAACCCTCAGTTTGTTTTGTGAGATTAAGAGTCATTTATGGTTTGTCTCCCTCCCAATCCCATCTTGTTTCATTTATTCTTCTCCTACCACCTTAACCCCCCCATGTTGCATCTCCACTTCCTCATATCAGGGGGATCATATGATAGTTGTCTTTCTCCGATTGACTTATTTCATTAAGCATAATACCCTCTAGTTCCATCCACTTCATCACAAATGGCAAGATTTCATTTCTTTTGATGACTGCATAGTATTCCATTGTGTATATATACCATATATATACCATATCTTCTTTATCCATTCATCTATTGATAGACATCTAGGTTCTTTCCATAGTTTGGCTATTGTAGACATTGCTGCTATAAACATTCGGGTGCACGTGCCCCTTAGGATCACTACGTTTGTATCTTTAGGGTAAATACCCAGTAGTGCAATTACTGGGTCATAGGGTAGTTCTGTTTTCAACTTTTTCGAGGAAACTCTATGCTGTTTTTCAGAGTGGATGCACCAGCTTGCATTCCCACCAACAGTGTAGGAGGGTTCCCCTTTCTCTGCACAGATGTGTCATTTCCTGACTTGTTAATTTTAGCCATTCTGACTGTTGTGAGGTGGTATCTCATTGTGGTTTTGATTTGTATTTCCCTGATGCCGAGTGATGTGGAGTACTTTTTCATGTTTCTGTTGGCCATCTGGAGGTCTTCTTTGCAGAAATGTCTGTTCATGTCTTCTGCCCATTTCTTGATTGGATTATTTGTTCCTTGGATGTTGAGTTTGCTAAGTTCTTTATAGATTTTGGACACTAGCCCTTTATCTGATATGTCATTTGCAAATATCTTCTCTCATTTTGTCAGTTGTCTTTTGGTTTTGTTAACTGTTTCCTTTGCTGTGCAAAAGCTTTTGATCTTGATGAAATCCCAATAGTTCACTTTTTCCCTTGCTTCCCTTACCTTTGGCGATGTTCCTAAGAAGAAGTTGCTGTGGCAGAGGTAGAAGAGGTTTCTGCCTGTGTTCTCCTCAAGGATTTTAATGGATTTCTTTCTCACATTGAGGTCCTTCATCGTTTTGAGTCTATTTTCATGTGTGGTGTAAGGAAATGGTCCAATTTCATTTCTCTGCATGTGGCTGTCCAATTTTCTCAACACCATTTATTGAAGAGGCTGTCTTTTTTCCATTGGACATTCTTTCCTGCTTTGTCGAAGACTAGTTGACCATAAAGTTGAGGGGCTATTTCTGGGCTCTCTATTCTGTTCCATTGATCTATGTGTCTGTTTTTGTGCCAGTATCATGCTGTCTTGATGACAGTTTTGTAATAGAACTTGAAGTCTGGAATTGTGATGCCACCAAATTTGGCTTTCTTTTTCAATATCCCTTTGGATATTTGAGGTCATTTCTGGTTCCATATTAATTTTAGGATTATTTATTCCATTTCTTTGAAAAAGATGGATGGTACTTTGATAGGAATTGCATTAAATGTGTAGATTGCTTTAGGTAGCATAGACATTTTCACAATATTTGTTCTTCCAATCCAGGAGCATGGAATATTTTTCCATTTCTTTGTGTCTTCCTCAATTTCTTTCATGAGTACATTATAGTTTTCTGAGTATAGATTCTTAGCCTCTTTGGTTAGGTTTATTCCTAGGTATCATATAGTTTGGGTGCAATTGTAAATGGGATTGACTCTTTAATTTCTCTTTCTTCTGCCTTGTTGTTGGTGTAGAGAAATGCAACTGATTTCTGTGCATTAATTTTATATCCTGACACATTACTGAATTCCCCTACAAGTTCTAGCAGTTTTGGAGTGGAGTCTTTTGGATTTTACACATATAGTATCATATCATCTGCAAAGAGTGATAATTTGACTTCTTCTTTGCAAATTGGGATGCCTTTAATTTCCTTTTGTTGTCTGATTGCTCAGGCTAGGACTTCTAGTACTATGTTGAATAGTAGTGGTGATAATGGACATCCCTGCCATGTTCCTGAACTTAGCAGAAAAGCTTTCAGTTTTTCTCCATTGAGAATGATATTTGCGGTGGGTTTTTCACAGATGGCTTTGATGATATTGAGGTATGTGCCCTCTATCCCTACACTTTGAAGAGTTTTGATCAGGAAGGGATGCTGTACTTTGTCAAATGCTTTTTCGGCATCTATTGAGAATATCGTATGGCTCTTGTTCTTTCTTTTATTAATGAGTTGTATCACATTGATTGATTTGTGGATGTTGAACCAACCTTGCAGCCCTGGAATAAATCCCACTTGGTCGTGGTGAATAATCCTTTTAATGTACTATTGGATCCTCTTGGCTAGTATTTTGGTGAGAATTTTCGCATCTGTGTTCATCAAGGATATTGGTCTATAGCTCTCTTTTTTAATGGGATCCTTTTCTGGTTTTGGGATCAAGGTGATGCTGGCCTTATAAAATGAGTTTGGAAGTTTTCCTTCCATTTCTATTTTTTGGAACTGCTTCAGGAGAATAGGAATTATTTCTTCTTTAAATATTTGGTAGAATTCCCCTGGGAAGCCGTCTGGCCCTGGGCTTTTGTTTATTTGGAGAATTTTGATGACTGTTTCAATTTCCTTACTGGTTATGTGTCTGTTCAAGTTTTCTATTTCTTCCTGGTTCAGTTTTGGTAATTTATATGTCTCTAGGAATGCATCCATTTCTTCTGTGTTGTCAAATTTGTTGGCATAGAGTTGCTCATAGTATGTTCTTATAATTGTCTGTATTT
This sequence comes from Mustela putorius furo, assembly GCF_011764305.1. Classification (NCBI taxonomy): domain Eukaryota; kingdom Metazoa; phylum Chordata; class Mammalia; order Carnivora; family Mustelidae; genus Mustela; species Mustela putorius. The sequence continues at coordinate 22,498,286 of NW_025422019.1, read as the reverse complement.
CTTTGGTTTTAGCTGTGATCTCTCCTCTTTCATTCATGATTTTATTTATTTGGGTCCTTTTTCTTCTCTTTTTGATAAGTCTGGCCAGGGGTTTATCAATCTTATTAATTCTTTCAAAGAACCAACTCCTAGTTTTGTTGATTTGTTCTATTGCTTTTATTTCATTGATTTCTGCTCTGATCTTTATGATTTCTCTTCTCCTGCTGGGTTAGGGTTTCTTTCTTCTTTCTCCAGCTCCTTTAGGTGTAGGGTTAGCTTGTGTACTTGAGACCTTTCTTGTTTCTTGAGAAAGGCTTGTACCACTATTTACTTTCCTCTCAGGACCGCCTTTGTTGTGTCCCACAGATTTTGAACTGTTGTGTTTTCATTACCATTTGTTTCCATGAATTTTTCTAATTCTTCTTTAATTTCCTGGTTGACCCATCCATTTTTTAGAAGAATGATGTTTAGTCTCCATGTATTTGGGTTCTTTCCAAATTTCTTCTTGTGATTGAGTTCTAGCTTCAGAGCATTGTGGTCTGAAAATATGTAGGGAATGATCCCATCTTTTGATACTTGTTGAGACCTGATTTAGGACCCAGGATGTGATCTATTCTGGAGAATGTTCCATGTGCACTAGAGAAGAATGTATATTCTGTTGCTTTTGGATGAAATGTTCTGAATATATTTGTGATGTCCATCTGGTCCAGTGTGTCATTTAAGGCCTTTATTTCCTTGTTGATCTTTTGCTTGGATGATCTGTCCATTTCAGTGAGTGTTAAAGTCAGGGAGTGTTAAATTCCCCTACTATTATTGTATTATTGTTGATGTGTTTCTTTGATTTTGTTATTAATTGGTTTATATAGTTGGCTGCTACCATGTTAGGGGCATAGATATTTAAAATTGTTAGATCTTCTTGTTGGACAGACCCTTGGAATATGATATAGTGTCCTTCCTCATCTCTTATTATAGTCTTTGGCTTAAAATCTAATTGATCTGATATAAGGATTACCGCCCCAGCTTTCTTCTGATGTCCATTAGCATGGTAAATTCTTTTCTACCCTCTCACTTTAAATCTGGAGGTTTCTTTGGGTCTAAAATGAGTTTCTTGGAGGCAACATATAGATGGGTTTTGTTTTTTTATCCATTCTGATACCCTGTGTCTTTTGATTGGGGCATTTAGCCCATTAACATTCAGGGTAACTATTGAGAGATATGAATTTAGTGCCATTGTATTGCCTGTAAGGTGACTGTTACTGTATATGGTCTCTGTTCCTTTCTGATCTACCACTTGTAGGCTCTCTCTTTGCTTAGAGGACCCCTTTCAAGATTTCCTGTAGAGCTGGTTTGGTGTTTGCAAATTCTTTCAGTTTTTGTTTGTCCCAGAAGCTTTTTATCTCTCCTTCTATTTTCAATGATAGCCTAGCTGGATATAGTATTCTTGGCTGCATGTTTTTCTCATTTAGTCTTCTGAATATATCATGCCAGTTCTTTCTGGCCTGCCAGGTCTCTGTGGATAAGTCTGCTGCCAATCTAATATTTTTGCCATTGTATGTTACAGACTTCTTTTCCTGGGCTGCTTTCAGGATTTTATCTTTGTCACTAAGACTTGTAAATTTTACTATTAGGTGATGGGGTGTGGCCCTATTCTTGTTGATTTTGAGGGGGTTTCTCTGCAACTCCTGGATTTTGATGCTTGTTCCCTTTGCCATATTAGGGAAATTCTCTCCAATAATTCTCTTCAATATACCTTCTTCTCCCCTCTCTCTTTCGTCCTCTTCTTGAATCCCAATTATTCTAATCTTGTTTCGTCTTATGGTATCACTTATCTCTCGAATTCTCCCCTCGTGGTCCAGTAGTTGTTTGTCCCTCTTTGCTCAGCTTCTTTGTCATTTGGTCTTCTATATCACTAATTCTTTCTTCTGCCTCATTTATCCTAGCAGTAATAGTCTCCATTTTTTATTGCACCTCATTAATAGCTTTTTTTATTTCAACTTGTTTAGATTTTAGTTCTTTTATTTCTCCAGAGAGGCCTTTTATATCTCCCAAGAGGGTTTCTCTAATATCTTCCATGCCTTTTTTTAGGCCCAGCTAGAACCTTGAGAAGTATCATTCTGAACTTTAGATCTGACATATTACCAATGTCTGTATTGATGAGGTCCTTAGCCTTTGCTACAGACTCTTGTTCTTTTTCTTGTGGTGAATTTTTCTGCCTTGTCATTTTGTCCAGATAAGAGTATATGAAGGAGCAAGAAAATACTAAAAGGGTGGCAATGACCCCAGGAAAATATGCTTTAACCAAATCAGAAGATACCCCAAATCATGGGGGGGAGAAATGGGATAAAAAGAGGTTCAGAAAAAAGAGGAAACAATTAAAAAAAATAAAGAAAAATATAAGAAAGAATTATATATATATATATACATATATATATATGTATATATATATATATTAGATAAACTAGTTAAAACAGAAAAGGGTAAAAGTTAAAAAAAATTCAGGAGCAGAAGAAGAATTTTTTGAATTTTCAATTCAAAACATTAAAAAAAATTAAATTAACTGCAAGACTAAAGAATCATGGGGAGATAGCCATGAGTTCCGTGCTTTGCTTTCTCCTCCTCTGGAATTCCGCTGCTCTCCTTGGTATTGAACCTGCACTCCTTGGTAGGTTAACTTGGTCCTGGCTGGATTTCTTGTTGATCTTCTGGGGCTGGGGTGGGGGGGGTACTGTTGTAGTGATTCTCAAGTGTCTTTGCCCCAGGTGGAATTGCACCACCCTTACCAGGGTGAGTAATCCACTTTTGCTTGCTTTGGGAGCTTTTGTTCCCTGAATGCTTTCAGTAGAGTCCAGAGGATAGGAATGAAAATTGCAGCCTCCCAGTCTCCAGCCTAGAGGAGCTGTCAGCTCAGGGCCCCACTCTTCAGTGTGCCCTCAGAGAATAGCACCCAATCACTCCCGTCTCTCTGGCCTCTGGCCATGCTCCCAGCTCACCAGCCTGCGACCCTTTCAAGGTAACCCCAAGCTGAGAGCTCACTCCTCAGCTCTGTCTCTATTGCTGGCTTCCCTATTCTAATACCTGCAAGCTCTGTGACACTCAGACACTCCCGGTCCTTCTTTGACCCTGCGGGACCTGCACCACACTGACCCCACATGGGCTTCACCCAGGTTTAGCCTTTGGAGCGATGTACCTCAGTGGAACAGACTTTTAAAAGTCCTATTTAGTGCTCCATTGCTCCACCACTTGCCGGGAGCCAGCCCCTCCACCCGTAGTCTATCTTCCCATTGCTTTGGATTCACTTCTCCACCAGTCCTACCTTTCAGAAAGTGGTTTATTTTCTGTTTCTAGAATTGCTGTTCTTCTTCTCTTCAATCTCCCGTTGGATTTGTAGGTGTTTGCAATATTTAGATAAGCTATCTAGCTGATCTCCTGCTACCTGATGTAGTCTCAGCCTGCTACTTCTCTGCCATCTTGACTCCTCCCTCCTCCCTATGTCAGTATTTTTAAACAAAATTTTTCTCCTCCTTCCTCTTCCACCCTTTGCTCTTCAATTGTTTTTCTGTTTTTCTTCTTTTTCCTCACCTTCTGTTCCTTGTCCAAAGTGTTGAAATTTGAACTTTTACTACTGCAGCTGGGTCTCCCTGGCTCTAGGTACTTAATGGTTCTCAAACAATGCTCCCTGACTCTGGGTCCTCTCCTCCAATACCTTTCCTCCTTAATAAACTTTATATATGCTCTCTTGCTTCTCTAACCTGCAATTTCTTTAGGGAATCTAATTGTAACACACAATTTATACTTGTGAGGAAAAAATATATAGTACTTCCCCATGTGATAGAGGGAATTGTACTCTCAAAGAATCTCTAGACTTAGGCTTCCATTTTTTTTCTAATGGTGTTGTTCTTAATTGATTTTTTTTTAATTGAGGTAAAAATTAGTATGCTTTATATGAGTTTCAGCTGTATATTATAATTCAGTTTGTACACTACAAAGCAATTACTACCATAGGTCTAGTCACCATCCATCACTGTACAATTGAGACCCATCACCCACTTGCCTACCTTCTCAATTTCTTTCCCTTCTGATAACCAATATATTCTATATGACTTTGATTTTGTTCCCTTTTGTTTGTTTGGTTTTTAGATTTCATATATAAATGAAATTATATGGTATTTGTCTTTCACTATCTGACTTATTTCACTTAGTATAATACCCAAAAGGTTCATCCATGTTGTCACAAATACTGATTTTCTTTTTTATAGCTGAGTGGTATTCCATCATATCTATCTCTATATATCTATATCTATATATCACATGTTTTGATCAATTCATCCATTGATTGACACTTAGATTGTTTCCATAAGTTTGGTAATCATAAATTATGCTGCAGTGAATAGGGTTGCATATTTCTCTTTGAATTGGTGTTTTTGTTTTCTGAGGAAATACTCAGAAGTGGAGTTGCTGAATTTCATTAGTTCTATTTTCAGTTTTTTGAGGAATATCCATATAGGTTTCCATAGTGGCTTTATCAATTTACATTACCACCAACAGGGTATGAGTGTTCCATTTTCTTCACACCCTCTCCAACAGATGTTACTTCTTATCTCTTTGACAAAAGCCATTTTAACAAGAGTGAGATGATAATCTCATTATGGCTTTGATTTGCATTTCCCTGATAATTAATGATGTTGAACATCTTTCCATGTGCCTGTCAACCATCTCTATGTCTTCTTTGGAAAAATGTCTATTTAAATCCTCAGTCCATTTTATAATGAGGTTGTTTCTTTTGTTATTTTTGAATTATGTGTTCTTTATGTACTTTGTATATTAGCTCCTATATATGATGGGCAAATTTCTTCCATTTAGCACCTTGATTTGTGTTTTGTTGATGATTTCCTTTACTGTGTAGAAGATTTTAGCTTTGATGTAGGCCCATTTGTTTATTTTTGCTATTGTTTCCCTTGCCTATGAAGTCAAACAAACAAACAAACAAAAATTACTAAGACTGATGTCCAGGAGCTAACAATATATGTTTTCTTCTGAGATTTTATGATTTCAGGCTTTACATTCAAGTCTCTTATCAATTTTGAGTTAATTTTTGTGTGTGGTGTAAGATAGAAATCCAGTTTCATTCTTTCTCATGTGGTTGTCCAATTTTCCCAATTCCATTTATTGAAAAGACTGTCCTTTTCCTTTTGTGTATTTTTGACTACTGTATCATAAATTAATTGAGCATATATGTGTGGGTTTATTTTAGGGCCTGTACTCAAGTACATTTATTTGAGCCCCTCTTTTTTTCTTGTTCAATCCAGGTAAAGATTCATTTATTCTTTCAAAGAAACTTTTAGTTTCCTTGAGCATTTCTTTTATCTTCCTAGTCTCTATTGAATATATTTCTACTCTGATCTTTATTATTCCCTTCATTCTACTAATTTTGGGCATTATTTATTCTTCTTTTTTTTACTTCCTTTAGGTATACAGTTAGATTGTTGATGTGAGATTTTTTTGTATTTCTTCAGGTTAACTATTGCTAAAGACTTCCCTCATAAAACAGGTTTTGCTGCATCTCACAGATTTTGGCCTTTTGTATTTCAATTTTGATTCATCTCCAAGTTTTTTTTTTCCTTGAGTTTATCATTGAGCCATTGGCTATTTGGTAGCATGTTGTTTAATTTCTACATAATTTTGATTTTTATACTTTTCTTACTGTTGTGGTCAGAAAATATGCTTAATATGATTTCATTTTTTGTGAATTTGCTGAGACTTGCTCTGTGGTTAAACATCTTATCTATCCTGAAGAATGTTCCATGTGCTCTTGAGAAGAACATGTATTCTGCTTCTTTTGGATGGAATGTTCTATATTTATCTGCATCTAGCTGGTTTAATGTGTCATTTAAGGCCAATATTTCCTTATTGATTTTCTGTCTGGATATCCATCCATTGATGTAAGTGGCACTTAAACGTCCCCTATTATTATTGTATTGCTATTAGTTACTCTCTTTTAGTCTATTAATATTTGCTTTATATATTTATGTACTCCTTCACTGGGTGTATAAATACCTACATAAATACTTACAAATGTTATATCTCCTTTTTGTACTGATCATTATGTAATGCCCTTGTCTTTCATATAGTTTGTTTTGAAGTTTATTTTGTCTGATATAAGTATAACCCCCAGCAGAACACTTTTTTTCTTTTTTTCTTTTTTTTTTTAACTTTCCCTTTGCATGGAATATCTTTGGTCTGTGTGTGTCCTTATATCTGAAGTGAGTCTCTTGCAGGAAATATATGCATGGGTCTTGGGGTTTGTTTTTTGTTTGTTTGTTTTGTTTTGTTTTTCACATTCAGGCACTCTGTGTCTTTTGATTAGAGATTTACTCCATTTACATTTAAATAATTATTGATAGGTATATACTTATTGACATTCTGTTGATTGTATTGTGGACATTTTTGTAGTTTGTCTTTGTTTCTTTTTTTCTTCTTTTGTTCTCTTCCCTGTGGTTTGATGATTTTCTCTATTGTTATGTTTAGATTTCTTTCTGTCTTTGGTGTATCTACTATAGATTGTTTATTTGTGGTTACTATGTGGTCCACAAATAGCACTAGATAGATAGATAGATAGATAGATAGATAGAAATGCACACACGTACAGCTGGTTTATTTTGTTGATAGCATCTTACATCCAAACACATTAAAAAAATTACATCTTTATTACCCTCCCCTACCATGTATTCTATTCTTGATGTCACATTTTACTTCTCTTTCTAATTCTTAAAAAATTATTTTGATTAATTAATTATTTTTAGAAGCACCCTAAACTAGTTAATTTTATTTGTCCAAGCACTCATATTGCAAGCATTAAACCAAGTATGGTCTCTGATTCTGTGAGCCTAGATTCACATATTTGGGGAGATAAAAGCAAACCGTGACCCATGTATATGGATGAAAAACCAAGTTAATCACATTGTAGTTTTAAATTTCTACAGCTTAGAAGCCACAAGTCACAGATCTTTAAGGTCTTTCTGGATGTCCCACAACATATCTGCACTTTTATTGAGCTGGGCAACCTCATCATCCTTCAGCTTTTGGTTGATCACACTGGTTAAGCCCTGAGCGTTCAGGATACACATAAGGTTTAGGAAGATGTCATTCTCAATACCACATAGCCCCTTCACCATTGTGGACACTGGATAATTCTGGTTAGATTTTTCAACATGGGTTCAATGAGATCAGACACACTTAATCAAGTAGCTCAGTTGGTATATCCTTTTAGCTGGATGACTTCATAGACACTTTCCACAACCATCTTATGTACATCTAATGTACTTCCTTCCAATTTTCACTGTCATTTTATGTTCCCATTTCTGGATTCAGTTCCTGAAGAGAAACACCTGCCACATTCACTCTACTCCACATAGCCACACCTGAATCACCCTATTCTCCCAAAATCCATCCATGGCAGCTCCTGGGATGAATGCCAAAATTTTCAGCCATAAGATAGAGAGATCTAGCAGAATCTAGATTACACCACTTCCAATCACACAGTGCTTGGGTAGTCCACTTAGTTTCCAAGTAACATATGTGAGACTATCCACTAGGTTGGAAACCACAATTATGATACAATCAGGACTGTACTTGACTATCTGAAGAATAATGAATTTGAAGTCATAACATTCCTCTGCTCCAGATTTAGCTGTCTCTCTCTGTCCTGTTGGCGGACTCCCACAGTCACCACCACTATCTTAGAATTTGCAGTCACAGAATCATCTTTATCTGCCACAATTTTAGGTGTCTGAAGAAATAAGCTCCCATGTTGCAGATCCATCATTTCTTCTTTATCTTCAAAAATATCCACAAGGACAAGTTCAGCCAGGGACTTTCCCAGAATGCTGAAAGCACATGCCATATCAACTTGTCTAATTCCCACTACAATGATCTTATTGTTTGGGATGGTTGCCTCTTCTTCTATAACTGGTGCAATCAGTTTTTCCTTAAGAGTTGTCATTGTGCCCAGAGAGAATCAGCTGGGAGAGCCATGCAAAGACCATATTTTACATCTTTTTATTTTGTGTACTCCTTATCTAATTATTACAGCTATAATTAATTTTAGTATGTTTGTCTTTTAGCCTTCATGTTAGCTTTATAAATTGTTAATCCATTATCTTTATGACATATTATATTTATTAATGAGATTTTTACTTTCAGATGTTTGCTTGTTATTAGTTATTCCTTTTTCTTTTTATCTTAAAGAAGTCTCTTTAACATTTCTTTTAAGGCCACTTAGTGGTAATGAATTCCTTTGCATTTTGCTTATCTGGGAAACTCTATTTCTCTTTCAATTCCAAATAATAACCTTGCTGGATAAAGTATTTTTGTATGGAAGTTTTGCTTTGCTTTGTTTTGTTTTGTTTTTACTTTCAGCCCTCTGAACATGTCATCCCACTCCCATGTGGCCTATAAACATTCTGTTGATAAATCTGCTGATAGCCTTAAGGTTCCCCTTTATGTAAGAATTTGTTTTCCTCTTGCTGCTATTAATATTCTCTCTTCACCTTTAACTATTGACATTTTAATTCTACTGTATCTTGGTCTGGATCCCTTTTTATTTATTTTATGTGGAACTCTCTGTGCTTCCTGGAATAGGATGTCTAATCCCCCCCTTTATTTTTCCTAGATTATGGAAGTTTTCAAGCATACTTTTTTTTTTAATTTTTATTGAAATTCCAGATATTTAACATACAGTGTAATTAATTCAGGTGAAAAACCTAGCTATTCATTACTCACATATGATACCCAGTGATCATCACAAATGCCATTTTTAATACTTCACCATCCCACTACCCACCTCCCTTCCAGTAACCATCAGTTTTTTCTCTATGAGTGAGAGTCTGTTTTCTTGTTTGCCTCCCTTTTTTGCCTCCATATTCATCTGTTTTCTTAATTTCCACATATGAGTGAAATCATATGGTACTTGTCTTTCTTTGTCTAACTTCTTTTACTTAGCGTAATACTCTCTAGCTCTATCCATATCGTTGCAAATGGCAAAATTTCACTCTTTCTAAGGCTGAAGTTATATTTCATGTATGTATATGCAGCATTTGATGAAATTTATTCATCAGTCAATGGGCATTTGGGCTCTTCTCATAATTTGGCTATTGTTGATTATGTTGCTAAAAGCATCGAGGTGCATGTATCCCTTCAAATCAATATTTTAGTATCCTTTGTGTAAATACCTAGAAGTGCAAATGCTGAATTGTAGAGTAGCTCTAGTTTTAACTTTTTGAGGAACCTCCATCCTGTTTTCCAGAGTGGCTGTTACAGTTTGCATTCTCACCAACAGTGTGTAAGATGGTTCCCTTTTCTCCGCATCCTTGCCAACACCTGCTGTTTCTTGTATTGTTGATTTTAACTATTTTGACAGGTGTGAAGTGCTATCTCATTGTAGTTTTGATTTGTGTTTCCCTAATGATCAGTGATGTTGAGTGTCTTTTCATGTGTCTGTTAGCCATCTGTCTGTCTTCTTTGGAAAAATGTCTGTTCATGTTTTCTGCCTATTTTTTATCTGGATTATTTGTGTTTTTTTTGTTTTGTTTTGTTTTGTTTTATACCAATCCTTTGTTGGATATATCATTTACAAATATCTTCTCCCATTCAGAAGGTTGCCTTTTAGTTTTGTTAATTATTTCCTTCCCTGTGCAAAAGCTTTTATTTTAATGAAGTTCAATAGTTTATTTTTGCTTTTATTTCCCTTGCCTCTGGAAACATATCTCAAAAGAAGCTGCTATGGTCAATATCAAAGAGGATTTTGGTGGTTTCTTGTCTCATGTTTAGATCTTTCATCTGTTTTCCATTTATTTTTGTGTATGATATAAGAAAGCAGTTGAGTTTCATTCTTTTGCCTTTTGCTGTCCAGTTTTCCCAACACCAGTTGTTGAAGAGACTGTCTTTTTCCCATTGGATATTCTTTCCTGCTTTGTCAAAGTTTGTTTATCAAATAGTTGTGGATCCATTTCTGGGTTTTCTACTCTATTCCATTGATATATGACTGTTTTTGTGTTAGCACCGTACTGTCTTAATCAGTCATTATTTCTTTAAATAAATTATCTACCACCGTTCTCTCTTTCTTCTCCATCTGGGATTCCTATAATGCATGTTATTCTGTGTGATATTATCCAACAAGTTTCTTAATCTACCTTAACTTTTGTTGTTATTATTTTGTTTTTGTTTTTTCCTGTTTGCTCCACTGATTGGATGATTTCCACTGTCTTGTCTTCCATGTTGCTGATCCATTCTTCTCCTTAGTCTAGTTTGCTGCTGAACCCCTCCATTGTGTTTACATTTCAGCTATTATAATATATTGTATTATAGTCTTTTGACTTCTTTTTGGTACTTTCTTATGTTTTCTTCCCCTTTGTTGAAGTTCTGACTGTGTTCATTCATTCTTTTCCAGAGTTCGGTGAATATCTTTATGAACATTGAACTCTTACCTGGTAGATTATTTACCTCTGCATTATTAAGGTTTTTTTCTGAGGCTTTGTCTTATTCTTTCATTTGGAACTTATTCCTCTGTCTTTTCATTTTGCTTGACTCTCTGTTTTTGTTTTTATGCATTAGGTGAAATAGCTACCTCTCTCAGTCTTGAAGCAGTGGACTTGTGTAGCAGATAAGCCTTATCTTTTAAACTTTTTTTTTTTTTAGCTTGTGTTTGTTTCTCCCACCTATGTCTAAGTAACCCGATTTATTCTTTATAGTCCCAGGTGTTACAGGTGTGCCAAAATCTGTCAGTGTTGCAAAGGGAGGGCTTTTATACAGTGTATAGTTTTAGTCTTATTGTAAGATAGATCCTCAGGCAACAGCCTTTAAGATATATAAATATAGTCTTAATCATAAACCATTGTTCATAATCATAAAACATGCTGACTTTCAAACCTGAGAGATCTGGACAAAGTTTTTAAAATTATGCCTTTAGACATATGTACAATCCCTTTTCTGGGAGATATCAACAAAGACAAAAAAGGGCACTAATATAGTGATTCTTTACTTAGGTTCCCAGGGGACCTCTGACTTCTAAATGTCCTCAGGCTTAAATTCCAGAACAAGAAAATCGGCATTTTCACATAAATACTGGGAAAGTGTTTCAGTCTACTGTTTATGCAGTGCCCTGGGAATTGTAGCCTGCCGAGGTCTGTTTCTCCAACTGTTTCAGACCATGAGGCCCAGAAATGTAATCCTGCCTGACCAAGAGAGCTAGATGCTCAAGAAGTGTCCCCTGCGAATGCAGTACATCTCTCCCAGCTTTGGTAGGACAAGCAGTGGCTATGGTACATAAGGGTGGGGTGCTTGGCTGGCCAGTTAGAGCTGGACAGATTGTGGCTAATGTGTGCAAGGTCAGGGTGTCCAGGCTGGAGCTAGTAGTGTGGGTTGAGGAGGATTTTCTCTGAAACCATGTCTCTGCCTCTCCTACCTGTTTTAGTGTGGCCCTTTTATTCTTTGCTGTGGAGGTGCTATTTAGCTAGCTTTCATGTCCTTTTCATATGGCATTATTCTATATATATATGGCTGTAGATTTGTTGTGTCTATAGAAGAAGGTGAGTTCAGGATCCTTTTATGCCATCATATTAAAATCTCTTCTTTATTGATTTTCTTATAAAAATGTTTCTGAGTCTTTCATTTCCTTTGATTTATTTACTTTTAAACAAATGCAAAGACATTGATTATTATTTTACCTAAATACTAGCAAAACCCACATTGAGTATCAAGTACAGTTAATCTTTCATATCCTCTACAATTTCATTATAACCCATTTATTTTTGGTCTTTGTGCTTTAAAACTCTACAGAACAGGCATTAACTACTCTGAACAATAGGTTCACTTGTTAGGAAGATGAAATAGGTTGAAAACTAAAATATTGCCAGTGGGATCAGAAGTTGTAATACTTTTCTGCCTTTAATTTAGTATCCTTATTCTAATAGACAGGTTCTATAAAAATAAGATTTAAGAGAATAGTTATTGATCGACTGAGATTAAAATCTTATCCAAAAGGCATAATGACAGAACACGAAGCACAAAAGAATAAGAGAATGACATTGAGCTGTAAAATTTAATATTCCACTCTAAATTTGAATATATTATAACTTACTTATAAAATATAGTTTAACAGGTCTGCATAAGTAGAGGAAACTTTAGCCAGTTAGTAGAGAGAAAAAAAAAAATGAAAGCGTAGATATCTTAATCATGAAGGATGTTAAACATTTCTTCACTTAGGCCTCTGATTTGATAAAAAGCATATAACCTGAAGGAAGGATATGTAGGTAACAAGAGCAGTTTCGTGAAGAAACACTAAGAGTGGTGTGCTGAGGCACAAAGGGAGTCTGTATGGTGGGTTAGGAAAGTAACACTCAATTCCTGGGTTATGGTTTAGTTGAGTTTATTATAAACTAAATTTAGTAATTACTCCTTTTTTCTCTCAGAAAAAATCCTTAACAAATATTTCCTTCTAAGGAAAAAGGATGCATATATTTAGACTTAGAGAAATTTGAGGGAGTTAACTTAGTTGTTATCATTGAGGAGGAAAATGTTTTTATTAATGCAATTGCTATGTATGATTATCTATTATTGTCATATTAATCATCCCAGTAATGGGTGCTATATAGGGAACTTCACTTTGAATCATTACATGAATAACCCTTGTCAACCTCAAAGGTTCCCTAATATATTTCTTCTACTTTTTCACTGTTAATATTTCACTGTGTAATTACAGCTCCCAATCCCTGTGCAGCTAATGATGGCAAAGGACCCTGCTCTCATATGTGTCTGATCAATCATAATAGGAGTGCTGCTTGTGCGTGCCCCCACTTGATGAAACTTTCCTCAGACAAGAAGACCTGCTATGGTAAATTTCTTGAAGTTCTTATCTAAATTTCAAATTGAATTCTCTCAAATGATCTTAGCATTAAGATTTTCCTCAAAGTGAAGCAGAAGAGATTTTTAATGTCCTTAAAAACATTTGAGGTAGTGCTACTTCCAGACTGTATTGATGATTCATCTACTTTTGGGAAGACTGACAAATTCTTTAAATATGTGATATGCTGCACTTTACTATTTATTACCTTATTCATTTTTTTTTCTTGCTGCTTTCTTATTTGGTGTGTTGGCAGGATTTATCTCTACAAAGCAGGGAGATTTGTAAGTGAAAGGGCATTTTCAGAAAGTGATGATGTAGGTAACCATGTAACAAAGAGGTACTTAACAGCTTTAATCTCCTCCTGCTCTTCTAAAGTTACTTTCACATCATTTTATAGGGGATTATCAACTTAAAGGGAGGAAGAATGAGGTAAAATTTTTGACTTTGAAATATTTCTTAAAAATATTTAAACAGCACACTTAAACTAGAAAAAATGATAATGAAATTCATGAATGAAATCAGACTGTAGGGTTTTTTTTCTGTTTTGGTTTCTTTTAATTTTGAGTAATTTTTGTTTATTTGTGGAGCAATTACTTTCAAGGGCAGAGAAGAATGTGCTTACAAAATCTTAACTCAGGAATGTAGGTGCATGATGATTTAATTAATTATATATAATCTTAACATATCACAACAACAATAATTCCAAAGAGACAATGAAATAATAGATTATTTGTGACATCTATTTCTATTTAATCTCCTATTTTATAAACTCAGTTCCAAAAGGTGCTTATGGGAAGTAAAAATGATGCAATGCCTCACAATGTTACTTACTACAGATTTTTAAAAATGTGTAATAAAACATACCTTAACGTTATTTGAAGCCCAATTTTGACAAGAAAAACATGAACATGACTTTTAAATCCATGTTTAATTTTATTGAGATAGTATAAAAAATGTTCTTAGATGCCTTCAAAAATCATTTAATTTTGTTCTGATTAGGTAAAAAGAACAAATACCATTTGATATTTCCAGAGTTCATGTGTTTTAATAATTGTTTAAAATTATAAGATCAAATCACTGAGAATTTCTTGGTATTTCTAACTAAAGAAAAATAATGACTTAAGAATTCTAACTAGTTTTTCATTTGTTTCTTAATAATTTTAATTTAAATAATAACTCATTTATGCCTATCAAATCTTGATTATGATTTTTTGATGTTAAAATTCTTTTAAATAACAAGAAATAATTTTAGAATTTCTAGATTGCTTCAAACTTGCCAAGGTTAGGAGAGAAAAATACTTATTTCTGTTTCTTTTCTAGAAATGAAAAAATTTCTTCTATATGCAAGGCGTTCTGAAATCAGAGGAGTGGATATTGATAATCCATATTTTAACTTTATCACGGCCTTTACAGTTCCTGATATTGATGATGTTACTGTGATAGACTTTGATGCATCTGAAGAACGTTTATACTGGACAGATATTAAAACACAAACCATTAAACGGGCTTTTATTAACGGAACTGGGTTGGAAACTGTTATTTCAAGAGGTAAGAGCTTTGCACATTACAGCTTAAAAAAATGTCATTCAATTTATAATAATCACAAGTCTCTTTTGTATGTTTTTTTAAATTATCCAATTCTGTGTTGTTAATTGAAAGTTGGAATTGATTATTCAGAGATTTAATAATATGCTATGTCTTTACAATTGTATAATGCTATAATTATGTTGCACATAATAGTCTGATAACTAGAAATTTTGTTTCAAAAGAAGAAAAAAAAATCAAAAGTGATCTCCTTAAAATTTGTGGATTTCTAAACAAACATTTCAAGACTTATTCTTTGCTGATGGAGGAATGGTAATTTGTGCATACACAAAATATAGAATATTTGGGAAGGACTTCTTTCCCTCTTTGGGCTCAAGCTTATTATCAACTTCCTTTGCATAAATTTTTACAGAACTAGAGTACACAAATAAGACAGGGAACTTATTTCTATCCACATCCTAACCTAGCAAGTTAAATTATAACTTATTGGTAAATGTTGTTAAATTAACTATTAAAAAAAATAACTTTCCCCAAAGTAGAAAATATGTCTGAAGTGAAGTTAGACATAGTTACAGATACCATGACTAAATATTTAACATTGAATTATCCTAGACTTTGTTTGAATCTTGGTGTATTGTGATTTCTGGATCAGTTATTGTTGTTGTTATTATTGTTATAATTAGTTGTAGTAATAGTTTAGTTTATCTTCATTGAGTATCTTAGTATATATATTGCATATATATAATATGTTAGTTTTATATATATTTATATATAGTATATATATGTGTATAGTATGTATTTAGTATAGTATTATTATATTAGTATATCGACATAGTATATCTTCATTGAGTATCTGCTCTTTTCATGACTGCAAAACCAAACAAGACAGTTTCTGTTCAATTTCATTTTCCAATAAGCATGAGAGAGTGATTTGGAAGAGGATAGAAGAAAGGGTGATCAGTAATCCATATAGATATATCAAACTCTCATGCTTTGAAACATACTAAAAATTTAAAATCAGAACTTATATGAGGAATGATCAATCTCTTAATTAAAGCAATAAGAAGTGCAGGTTTTAAATTCACAGGTTTTCAAGAGTTTCCACATATCATATTTAAAAAGCTGGCTTGAGTATTACTAGTAGATCTGAGAGTCTTTAACCACTAAAGTGTTCTTTTATTTATGCTAGCTCTTTACTCATCTAAGTTTAGTGCTATTAAAGCAACTTGAATGAATTGGTTATAAACTTGTTTATGCTTATACTTATTTCAAACTTCCCATAAGAGAATAACCTTTATAAGAAAGCTAATGCAAAGATTTTTTCTTCTTAGACTATTTTTTTACAGAGGAGAGGGAAATAATGGTTTGATTATTATCCAATTGTTAGACTAGGTAATGATCATTAAATACCTTGAAAGATCATTTAAAGGACGTTACGTGCCTTCTAAGACTGACAGTCAGGTGATCTCATAAGATATTCATTAAAGTCTAACAGAAAATTGTTTAAGCACTTCATCATGAATGTGAAATCCTTACCAAAAGGCTTTGTGAATTGTATGAAGGGAAAGATGTTATATCTCAGAAAAACGTGAGGACAATTTTCTATCAATATAGATTGGTAGCTAGTAGTTATGTAGTAACTGTAGTAGTTGATGAATTTGTCTTCAAGAAATTCACAGGCTTCTTTTCATTTAGTGGACTTTATTTATAATTATTGCCAAAAATTGAACAATGATATTTTCTTACCAACAATTAATAAAATATATTCATTAGGATCAATAACCATTAATTCAACCATTTTGAAAATATTGAAATATATATAAGAAATTGATGGAGAATCATTATTGGCTGAATAATATGAAACACAGAACAAGAAGGACATATTATACAAGCTGATAGAGCTAAAGAAATAAGTAGGAACTGAATCTAGACTTTATAAGTTGTTGATTTTTATATTAGTACTGAAAATAATGAGAGCCAAAGAAGTATTTCAAGGAGGCAGCAGTTGTATGGTTAGGCAAATACATACAGCTACGTATGTATTTGCCTTTGGAAAATATGAGTTCTAGCTTTTAGGTTTAGTAGAGAATTGAAGAGGTGTGAGATGGAGGCAGGTGACTCTGGGAGACTGGATCACTGGCTGGTATAGCAGTTTTAGTAAGATGTGATTGAAACATGGACTAGAAGGGAAAAAAAGAAATGAGGGAGAATTATAGAAACATAAAAGAGTGAAAATATAAAGTAACTTAATTAATTGGATATGAAGGTTGAGGAATAGGTATTGTCAAAGATAAGTCCTTCATTTCCGGCTCACCTGTAAGTTGAATGATGTTGCATTTTCCTTTCTTCCAGGGTGAAATCTTGTGAAGGACTGATTTATCTTTCCATTAATAGAAAGCTTGAGATGAACTTTTGACAGTTCAGCTTGTGAGCTCATCAAAGTGTCTCAAATCCTGCCAGTAATTGTACTGTATTTTATCCTTTCATCTTTTGGATTCCCTGCGAATGTCTGACCTTTCTCTTATTTCTTACATGCTGGTCTCTGTATCTTCTCACTTCACTGTCCTTCCTCTACTGGACTTTGTCTTGAGATTCTCTCTTTTCTTATCTTCCTTAGCCAAAGTCTAATGTGAAATCTGCTTCATAAATCAGACTCTACATTTGTCATTGCTCCAATCAGACCGTTTCCTGAGAAAACACTGAACCTTCATGAAAGAGTGTAGAAATAGTTTGCCTGCCATGCCATTCTCCATATCCTAAAATACTAAACTTCTCTTAATTTATGTACTACCTACACAAGCTATTGGTTACAGTTACATGTACAAAGCACACTTCATTATAAACATAAATGCTAACAAATGACTATAGATGTGTTCTTTGTATAAACTAACAAATATTTATAATCACATGTATAGTTGCCTCTTTAAAACACAAAAAGGTAATTTTATTCTAAGAAAAATTACTGCACAATTCACAGCAAAGGTTTTTGCTACTGGTCTGCAGCCTGACTCTCTAGTGGTAATTAATTCTTACCCTTAAGTCACTTCTTCGTCCAGATATTTTTCAATTATTGGTGCTCTCAGGTTTAGTTTTTTGATGTGATAAATAATACTAGCTGTCCTTAAAGTGACAAGCACCATAATCTCATGTAATCTTTACAAACTTATTATTAAGAAATACTTTCATTCTGTGGATGAGAAAGCTTAAGCTTGTGAAAGCTGAAACTCTTGTCTCTGAAACAAAGGGAGTATACAGTGGAGCCGCAGTCACACTCTGGACTGTACGTTTAGAGCTCCTGTCACTCTCATTACTCTGCAAAGAGAGAATTTGGGACTTCATCCCCAGTGACTGGGTGTTAACCTTTTATGCTCAGTTGCCTCTCCTGAGTACTTATTTATATAATGCCCACCATTATACCTTACTAGATAAAAGACTGTCCCCCACAAACTTTAAATCATCATAGCAAGAAATTAACTTTCAATGAACTTAGTAAGAAGAAAAGAAGACATTAACAGGCCTTAAAGTTCTAACTGGGAGTTACGTAGTTGGGTTTCCACATTTGTATCTATTCTTCTTTCTTTTAATTTTTTTTTTAATTTTCATTTTATTATTTTTATTAATTATTTTTGTTATTTGCCCCAGGGGTAATTTTGTGAATCATCAGGCTTACACACTTCACAACATACTTCATAACACTAACTCGGGTATATCACATATCCTCCCAATGTCCATAACTCAACTATCCTCTCCCTACCATACTACCCCCGATAACCCTCAGTTTGTGAGATTAAGCATTTCTTATGGTTTGTCTCCCTCCTGATACCATCTTGTTTCATTTTTTCCTTCTCTACACCCCAAAACCCCCACTCTGCCTATCAAATTCCTCATATCAGGGAGATCATATGATAATTATCTTTCTCTAATTGACTTATTTCAAGAGCATGATACCCTCTAGTTCCATCCACATCATTGCGAATGGCAAGATTTAATTTCTTTTGATGGTTGCATAGTATTCCATTGTATATATATACCACATCTTCTTTATCCATTCATTTGTTGATGGACATTTAGGTTCTTTCCACAGACTGGCTATCGTGGACATTGCTGCTATAAACATTTGGGGGCATGTGCCCCTTTGGATAATTGAATTTGCATCTTTATTTTTTTTAAAGATTTTTTATTTATTTATTAGAAAGAGAGATCACAGGCAGGCAGAGAGACAGGCAGAAAAAAAGAGAGGGAAGCAGGCTCCCTGCTGAGCACAGAGCCCATTGCAAGGCTCAATCCCAGGACTTAAGATAATGACCTGAGACAAAGGCAGAGGTTTTAACCCACTGAGCCACCCAAGTGCCCCAACATCTGCATCTTTAGGGTAAGTACCCAGTAGTGCAATTGCTGGGACATAGGGTAGCTCTATTTTCAACTCTTTGAGGAACCTCCATACTGTTTTCCAGAGTGGCTGCACCAGCTTGCATTCCCACCAACAGTGTAGGAGGGTTCCCCTTTCTCTTCATCATTGTCAGCCTCTGTCATTTCCAGACTTGTTTATTTTAGCTATTCTGGCTGGTGTAAGGTGGTATCTCTCCATGGTTTTTGATTTGTATTTCCCTGATGCCGAGTGATGTGGAGCACTTTTTCATGTGTCTGTTGACCATCTGGATATTTTCTTTGCAGAAATGCCTGTTCATGTCCTCTTCCCATTTCTTGATTGGATTATTTGTTCTTTGGGCATTGAGATTGATAAGCTCTTTCAAGATTTTGGATACTAGCCCTTTATCTGATATGTCAGTTGCAAATATCCTCTCACAGTTTGTCAGATGTCTTTTGGTTTTGTTGACTATTTCCTTTGCTTTGCAAAAACTTTTGATCTTGATGAAGTCCCAGTAGTGCATTTGCACCCTTGCTTCCCTTGCCTTTGGTGATGTTTCTAGGAAGAAGTTGCTGTGGCTGAGGTCAAAGGGGTTGCTGCCTATGTTCTCCTCAAGGATTTTGATGGATTCATTTCTCACATTGAGATCCTTCATCCACTTGGAGTCTATTTTTGTGTGTGGTGTAAGGAAATAGTCCAGTTTAATTCTTCTGCATGTGGCTATCTAATATTCCCAACAGCATTTGTTGAAGAGACTGTCTTTGTTCCATTGGACATTCTTTCCTGCTTTGTTGAAGATTAGTTGATCATAGAGTTGAGGGGCTATTTCTGAGCTCTCTATTCTGTTCCATTGATCTATGTGTCTGTTTTTGTGCCAATACCATACTGTGTTGATTATGACAGCTTTGTAATAGAGCTTGAAGTCTGGAATTATGATGCAACAAACCTTGGTTTCCTTTTTTAAGATTTTATCTAATTATTTGACAAAGATATATCACAAATAGTCAGGGAGGCAGACAGAGAGAGGGAGAAGTAGGTTTTCGCTGAGCAGAGAGCCAGATATGGGGCTCAATCACAGGATCCTGAGATCATGACCTGAGCTGAAGGCAGAGACTTAACCACTGAGCCACCCAGGCACCCCCAACCTTGGCTTTCTTTTTCAACATTCCTCTGGCTACTTGGGGTCTTTTATGGTTCCATATAAATTTTAGGATTATTTGTTCTATTTCTTTTTTAAAAAATGATGGTATTTTGATAGGGATTGCATCCAATGTGCTTTATGTAGCATAGACATTTTCACAATATTTGTTCTTCCAGTCCATGAGCATGGAACGTTTTTCCATTTCTTTGTGTCTTCTTCAATTCTTTTCATGAGTATTCTATAGTTTTCTTAGTACACATACTTTGCCTCTTTGGTTAGCTTTATGCCTAGGTATCTTATGGGTGTGGGTGCAATTGTAAATGGGACTGACCCCTTAATTTCTCTTTCTTCTGTCTTGCTCTTGGTGTATAGAAATTCAACTGATTTGTGTGCATTGATTTTATATCCTGATACTTTCCTGAATTCCTGAATGAGTTCTAACAGTTTTGGAGTGGAGTCTTTTGGGTTTTCCACCTAAGGTAACATATGATCTGCAGAGTGAGAGTTTGACTTCTTCTTTGCCAGTTTGGATGCCTTTTATTTCTTTTTGTTGTCTGATTGCTGAGGCTAGGGCTTCTAGTGCTATGTGGAATAGCAGTGGTAATAGTGGTAATAGCCCTGCCATGTTCCTGATCTTAGGGGAAAAGCTCTCAGTTTTTCCCCATTGAGAATGATATTTGCTATGGTTTTTCATAGATGGCTTTGATGATATGGAGGTATGTACCCTCTACCCCTACACTATGAAGAATTTTGATCAAGAAAGAATGCCGTACTTTGTCAGATGCTTTTTCAACATCTATTAGGAGTATCATATGACTCTTATTCTTTCTTTTATTAATGTATTGTATCACGTTGATTGATTTGAAGATGTTGAACCAACCTTGCAGCCCTGGAATAAATCCAACTTGGTTGTGGTGAATAAACCTTTTAATGTACTATTGGATTCTCTTGGCTAGTATTTTGGTGAGAATTTTCGCTTCTGTGTTTATCAAGAATATTGGTCTGTTTCTCCTTTTTATTGTGGTCTTTGTCTGGTTTTGGGATCAAGGTATTTCTGGCCTCATAAAATGAGTATGTAAGTTCTCCTTCCATTTCTATTTTTTGGAACAGTTTCAGGAGAATAAGAATTAATTCTTCTTTAAATGATTGGTAGAATTCCCCTGGGAAGCCATCTGGCCCTGGGCTCTTGCTTGTTGGGAGATTTTTGATGACTGCTTCAAGCTTCTTACTGGTTATCGATCTGTTCAGGCTTTCTGTGTCTTTCTGGTTCAGTTTTGGTAGTTTCTATCTCTAGAAATGCATCCATTTCTTCCAGATTGTCAAATTTGTTGGCATATAGTTGCTCACAATATGTTCTTATAATTGCTTATATTTATTTTGTGTTGGCTGTAATCTCTCTTCTTTCATTCATGATTTTATTTATTTGGGTCCTTGCTCTTTTCTTTTTGATAAGTCTGGCCAGGGGTCTATCAATCTTATTAATTCTTTCAAAGAACCAGCTCCTAGTTTTGTTGATTTGTCTATTGTTTTTTTGGTTTCTATTTCATTGATTTCTGCTCTGATCCTTATGATTTTCTTCTCCTGCTGGGTTTAGGTTTTCTTTGCTGTTCTTTCTCCAGCTCCTTTAGGTATAGGGTTAGGTTGTATACTTGAGACCTTTCTTGAGAAAGTCTTGTATCACTATCTACTTTCCCCTTGGGACTGTGTTTGCTGTGTCCCAAAGATTTTGAACTGTTGTTTTTGAACACGGTTTTGTTTGAACATTTGTGTTTTCATTTTCATTTGTTTCCATGATTTTTTTTTTCAATTCTTCTTTAATTTCCTGGTTGACCCATTCATTCTTTAGTTGAATGCTCTTTAGCCTCCATGTATTTGGGCTCTCTCCAAATTTCTTCTTGTGATTGTGTTCTACCTTCAGAGCATTGTGGTCTGAAAACGTGCAGAGAATGATCCCAATCTTTTGGTACCAGTTAAGACCTTATTTGTGACCCAAGATGTGATCTATTCTTCAGAATGTTCCATGTGCACTAGAGAAGAATGTATATTCTGTTGCTTTGGGATGGAATGTTCTGAATATATCTGTGATGTCCATCTGGTCCAGTGTATCATTTAGGGCCTTTTTTTCCTTGTTGATTTTTGCTTGGATGATCTGTCCATTTCAGTGAGGGACGTGTTGAAGTCCCCTACTAATACTGTATTATGGTCAATGTGTTTGTTATTAATTGGTTTATATGATTGTCTGTTCTCATGTTAGGGGTATAGGTATTTAAAATTGTTAGATCTTCTTGTTGGACAGACCCTTAAAGTACTATATAGTGTCCTTTTTCATCTCTTACTATAGTCTGGCTTAAAATCTAACTTATCTTATATAGGGATTGCCACCCCAGCTTTCTTTTGATGTCCATTAGCATGGTAAATTGTTTTCCACACCCTCACTTTAAAACTGGAGGTATCTTTGGGTCTAAAATGAGTTTTTTGTAGACAGTGCATTGATAGGTCTTGTTTTATTATCCATTCTGGTACCCTGTATCTTTTGATTGGGCATTTAGCCCATTTACATTCAGGGTAACAATTGAAAGATATGAATTTAGTGCCATTGTATTGTTTGTAAGGTGAGTGTTACTGTATATTGTCCTGTTCTTTTCTGGTCTACTGCTTTTAGGCTCTCTCTTTGCTTAGAGGACCTCTTTCAATATTTCCTATAGGGTTCGTTTGGTGTTTGGTAATTATTTTAATTTTTGTTTGTCCTGGAAGCTTTTTATCTCTCCTTCTATTTTCAATGATAACCTAGCTGGATATAGTATTCTTGGCTGCATGCTTTTCTCATTTAGTGCTCTGTATATATCCTGCCAGCTCTTTCTGGCCTGCCAGGTTTCTGTGGATAAGTCTGCTGTCTAATATCTAATATTTTTATTATTGTATGTTACAGACTTCTTAAGCTGTTTTCAGGATTTTCTTTTTGTCACTAAGACTTGTAAGTTTTACTATTAGATGATCGGGTATGGACCTATTTTTTATTGATTTTGAGGGGGATTCTCTGTGCTTCCTGGATTTTGATGCTTGTTCCTTTTGCCATATTAAGGAAATTCTCTACTATAATTTTCTCTAATAACCTTCTTCCCTCTCTCTCTTTCTTGTTCTGGAATCCCAATTATTCTAGTATTGTTTTGTTATGGTATCACTTATTTTTTGAAATCTTCCCTCATGGTCCAGTGGTTGTTTTTCTCTCTTTTGCTTGGCTTCTTTATTCTCCATCATTTGGTCTTCTATATCACTAATTCTCTCTTCTGCCTCATTTATCCTAGCAGTGAGAGCCTCCATTTCTAACTGCACCTTATTAATAGCTTTTTTTAACTTCAGCTTATTTAGATTTTAGTTATTTTATTTCTCCAGAAGGGCTTTTATTTCTCCAGATGGGGTTTCTCTTATATCCTCCAATTCCATTTTTTAGCCCAACTAGCACCTTGAGTATTGTTGTTCCGAATTCTAGTTCTGACTTATTACCAATGTCCATATTGATTAGGTTCCTAGCTGTCAGTACTGCCTCTTGTTACTTTTTTCATGATGAGTTTTTCTGCCTTGTCATTTTATCCATATATGAATATGAGTGAGAGAAAAAAATACTAAAAGGGTGGCAAAACACCTGAAAAAAAATGTATGCTAACAAAATCAGAAGAGATCCAAAACTGGGAGGAGAAGAAAGAGGGGGAAAGGAAATAAAAATAAAAAATAAAAAAGTTATACACACACACACACATTTGACTGGTGAATAGAACAGAGCCACCCACTTGATTTTGGGTGTATTTAAATTTCTTAGAAGAATATCCTCCCAAATATTTAAAGAAAGAAAAACTTACATATATAGAAAAATAAATGCAAACATGATGAAGAGATGTAATATGACAGTAAAGATCAAAATTTTTTAAAAATTCTAAAAAAGGAAGTGATAATAAGTTGTTTGGAAAAAGAAAAAAAAATAGAGTAGGAAATGTGCTCAGGCTGGAAAGTAGAACAAAGCCATGTGTGAGATTAGAAATTTTGTTCTATTAGAAGAAATTGTATCTTAAAATTTTTTAGGAAAAAAAACATACATATACAAAAAACAAGATTAAATACAATGAAGGGATAAAATATGACTATAACAATAAAGGTTTTAAAAGTTTTTTTAGAAAGGTATTATTAAGATAAACAAGTTAAAAACATTCAAAGAGGAAAAGTTAAAAACTGGAATAAGAAAAATATTTTTGAAAAAAATTAACTTTTCAAGACTTAAGTGACATGGGGAAAAAGCCATTAATTCTATTTATTGCTTTCCCCTAACTCTGGAGTTCTGCTATTCTCATTGATTCATGAACTTTGTCTTAGCTGGATGTTCTTGCTGATTTTCTGGGCAAGGGGCCTGTTGCAGTGATTCTCAAATGTCTTTCCCTGAGGGGCACCTAGGTGGCTCAATGTGTTAAGCCTCTGCCTTCGACTCAGGTCATGATCTCAGTTTCCTCGGATCAAGCCCTACATCGGGCTCTCTGTTTTGCAGGGAGCCTGCTGCCCCCTCTATCTCTGGATGCTGATTTGCCTAACTTGTGATCTCTCTCTCTCTCTGTCAAATAAATAAAATCTTAAAAAAAAAAAGTATTTGTGCAAGGCAGAATTGCACTGCCCTTGCCATGGACAGGCCTAAGTATTCTGCTTGGTTTGCTCTCAGAGCTTTTGCTCCCTGAATGCTTTCCTTAGAGCTCCGGAGGATGGGAATAAAGATGGCACCTCCCAATCTCTGGCCCAGAGGAGCTGAGAGCTCAGAGCCCCACTCAGTGTGCTCCCTGAGACAAGCAGTCAATCACTCCTGTCTCCCTGGTCTCCAGCCACAGTCCAAGCTCACCTGGCCTGTGACCAAGCATTTCTATCTCTGGTTAATGGCCCTTCCTTATGTCTCTAAACCCAGCAGATTCCTGCCATGCTGCTCTTCCCAGAGCAGGAAGGTGGGTCTCCCTGGATTTGCCACTTGTGGGGTTCTTGCTTGAAGAGCATTGGCCCAACTGTGCCTCAGATCACCATTTAAGGTAACTCTGATCTGAAAGCTCACTCCTTGGCTCTGTCTCTGTATTCAGCTTCTCACTCTGATACCTGATAGCCCTGCCACACTCAGACACCCCCAAACCTTCCGTGACCCTGCGGGTCCTGAGACCACACTGTCCTTGTGAGGGCTGCACCTCTGCTTAGCCTCTGCTATGATATCTCTCAGGGGAGATGACTTCTGAAAGTTTGGATTTTGTGCTCTGCTGCTCCACTGATTCCTGGGAGCTGGCCCCTCCCCCTGTGGTCTAACTTCCCATTGCTTTGGACTCACTTCTCTGCACTTCCTACCTTTCAGAAAGTGGTTGATTTTCTGTTTCTAGAATTGCTGCTTTTCTTCTCTTTGATCTCCTCTTGGTTTTGTAGGTGTTCAGAATGTTTTGATAATTATCTAGCTGAACTCCTGGAACCTAATGTCATTTCAGTCAGCTACTTTTCTGCCATCTTGCCTCTCTCTTTGTATCTATTCTCCTTTTATCTATCATTAATTCCCCATACAGTACTTTGAAGTAAATGTTACTTTCTGTTTTTAAAAATGACAAGTCATTTAATTCATAGTAAGAAATGGCAGGGCTTGTTTCATCCAAGTTGGAATTGACTTTAAAGTTCTGTGGTTTTTCCCTCCTGACCCAGAGTCCCTCTCTTTTACAAATAAGGAACTTTGCCAGATAGAGAACAGAAAATCTTAATAATCACATGGTTTGTACAAATATTTATTTCCAATATTCATTTAACAAACATTCAGCATAATCTGCTGATTTCACCTAGTAGCACCTCGGTGAAGCGTAAAAGTATTCCATCCCTTTTCCAATAGTTTGGTTATTCTGACATAGAAGAAAAAGCTTTTAGAGATATGTTGGTAGCATTATAAGGCCCCAGGCTACTGTCAATAAAAATTCACTTTTTACTGGGAAAAAAATCCAGATGTATCTGGTTATTCTAGGGCAAAGTGAATCATTCACTTCTGGAAAATTAAGGGCTCAACTTTGGGCAAGTACCATTGACTGAACAAATTCTAGAGTCATCTACCATCTGAAAGCATCTGAGTTTAGCAGATGCTAAAATGAACAAAAAGAAGATTAATACACATTAGAAGTTATCTGTTTATTAAAAACCCTCATTTGTATGGTAGGGAATTATCATATAATAATATGTTTTTTTAACTGTAAAAATATAAACTCTTTAAATGTAGACTTTTGATCACATTGCTACAATATAAAATTTAATTCTCAATGGTACTTTGAATTTAATTGGATTTATTTCAAAGTAGATTTCCATTATTTTTTTTTTATTTGTTTATTTGACAGACAGAGATCACAAGTAGACA
The DNA here is from genome assembly GCF_011764305.1 of Mustela putorius furo. Classification (NCBI taxonomy): domain Eukaryota; kingdom Metazoa; phylum Chordata; class Mammalia; order Carnivora; family Mustelidae; genus Mustela; species Mustela putorius. The sequence goes on along the minus strand of NW_025422019.1, from coordinate 22,471,957 downwards.
GAGAGGCATGCAGAGAGAGAGAGAGGGAAGCAGGCTCCCTGCTGAGCAGAGAGCCCGATATGGGACTCGATCCCAGGACCCCGGGACCATGACCCGAGCCGAAGGCAGCAGCTCAACCCACTGAGCCACCCAGGCGCCCCTAGATTTCCATTATTATTTGAAATTGTTACGCTCTTCTGCCAACAATTATTTTGTCACTGAGTACTAAATTCATCCGTTCCCTCTGTTTTGCAAGACACCATATTTAATTGTACCCATTAATAAAAATGCTTAAAGAAAAAAAAACAACAACTATTATGAAAATTGGTCCAGCAAGAATGAAGGAAAAGAAAACAAGTCAGTAATAAAAGTGAGATCTAGAGTCTAGATTTTGGAACCAGGCCTTGAATTCAAGAGATTTTGAGTAGTGGACATCTGTTGTTTTGCCTATTTCTAAATAGCATTTTCAATTTTCATTTTCACCCAGGAAATCTTTCAGTGGAAGAATGTCAACATCTGTGATTTAAAAACAGAAAAGAAAAGGAAAAAAAAAAGGCAAAACCACACCTATAAATGCCATTTCATTGAGAACTTGTATCTATAACAATGAATGCTAAATAAGCCATACTTGCTATGCTTAGTCTTTATATATTAGTGAGAAGGATAGTATCTTTTTTTTTTAAGATTTTATTTATTTATTTGACAGAGAGAAATCACAAGTAGATGGAGAGGCAGGCAGAGAGAGAGAGAGGGAAGCAGGCTCCCTGCTGAGCAGAGAGCCTGATGCGGGCCTCGATCCCAGGACCCTGAGATCATGACCTGAACCGAAGGCAGCGGCTTAACCCACTGAGCCACCCAGGTGCCCGAGAAGGATAGTATCTTATTTTATTTTTTCCCTATAGGGAAATTCTATATGTGGTTTCTATATGTGAAACATTAGATGGGTGAAGAGATGGCTATATTTAGCTAAGACTGTCTATAACCTCAGGCAGCTTCATGTCTGGTGAAAGAATGAGATATAAACAGCTAACCAAAATATAAGGCTATATGAAATATGCAGTTTAATAAGGGTGTAAGCTACTTAGAAAATTAGCACAAGGAATACCAACTTATTATATGAGATCACCAAAGTGCTCACTTAGGAAATAGCAGTCAAATAAGACCTTGGGGGGAAATGCTAGCAGATCAATCCAGGTTGAAATATCAGTAGTTACAAAGCTCTGGATACTTCATATGAAGGGAGGAGCAAGTAGTGAGCAGTAGCTAGACATTCAAGAAGAATAAATTATAAGGTTAATGCGACAGGCAGAGCACAAAAGGTTTTACCTCAGGAAGAAGAGCTGTTTTTGTATTTTTTTTTTTTCTAAAGGCAGTGAGAAACCACTAAAGACTTTTACAGCTGGTTAAAGGTCATGATTTAAACTCTTTTGAAGGTAAATTATGTGGAAATTTGAAACACTGAAAATAAGAATTATAGATAAGGATACAGCTAGAAGGTTAAGAAATGTTCTAAATCTAGAGCAAAAATTAGACTAGAACAATGAGAGGTATAAGAAGGTGATACATATCAAGGGTATGATATAGAAGTAATCAAACCTGATGGCTGGGAGAGAGGTGAAGTTAACCAGAGGTGATTATTGGAAAGATGTTGGATACATGATGCAGATGTAAACAAAATAGACACCCTTGCTTTGGATATTTTCCCAAATCAGCAGTGAATTATTCCTATAAAATATCAATATTTATAGGTTTAGGAGATTAAGAGATATGATTAGTGAAAAGTTGCAGTTCTGCTTCAGATTCTCGAGGAAAAAAGAAACAATAACATAGGTTTAGAATACGTATATTTGTGTTAAAACTGATGAAACCAAGACAATGATAAACACTATATTGTTCAGAGTTGAAGAAGCATAAAATTAGTGAAAGTGTACATAGAAGGCTCCTAAAGTATTTTTAATATTCTACTTCTTAAGCTGGATTGTGTTTATGGATGTTTGGTTAATTTGTATCCCAGTGTTATATATAGTAACATGTGTGTGTTCAGTTTTTCTTAGTTGCAATAAATGGAATATTTAACATTTACAAAGTTCCCTTGAAAAAGCTTGGCAAAATGTTACCAATTTGCTTTTTTTTTTTTTTAACTTTGTCCCTAAAAACAAATACACAATTCCCCAAAACCCACTTCAAATGAATTTTGATTGGATATAGCCATATCTGCTCTCAGAAAATTATGACAGTTGAGATCCCCTCCTTTTTTGAAAGCATATCTGATTTTGGGCAAAAGCCTTCATGCCTACCTCTAAGATGCTGGTATCAGTAGGTCCACTCCATAGGGAAGAGAAAAAAGAAAGAGAAATTTCACAAGCAAAGAATGGACAATGATTATATGTGTGTGTGTATGTGTTTTCCATTTAGATTTATCTACATGTCAACCAATTTATGTGCTTACCCCATTCCTCTTTCAACTAAGGCCTTTGTACTGTGGTCATTTCTCCTCTCACTAACTTATGTCTTTTAATGTTCCTTTATATTACTGATAATCTGTTGGTGATAATCTGATATATTGTCTGAAAATATATTTATTTATCTTTTGTTTTTGATATTTTTTCTGATCATGGTAAAATATACATAAAATTTATCATCTTGACACTTTTTAAGTGTACAATTCAGTAACTTTAAGTACATTCATACTGTGAACCAATCTCCAGAACTCTTCATCCTGTAAAACTGAAACTTCATAGTCATTAAACAGTTACTAACTCCTGGTAATTCTGTTCCCCAAGTGTCTACCATTCTACTTCCTTTGTCTATGAATTTAAGTACTCTAGGTGCCTCTTATAAGTGGAATCACACAGTATTTGCCTATTGGTGAAGGGCTTATTTGACACAGCATGATGTCTTCAAGGTTCATCCACAATGTAGCAAGTGTCAGAATTTTTTTTTTTTTTAGCACTGAATAATATCCCATTGTGTTTGTGTATATTTAACTATATAGGTAGGTATATCAATGCACATTTGGGTTATTTGCACCTTTTGGCTGCAGTGAGTAATTCTGCTGTGAACGTAAGTGTATCTTTAAGACACTGCTTTCAGTTCTTTTGGGCATGCCCCCAGAAGTGGAATTGCTGGATCATATGGTAATTCTATTTTTAATTTTTTTTTGAGAAATTGCCATGCAGTTTCCCACAGAGGCTGAATCATTTCACATTCCTACCAATAGTACTTAGAAAGGTTCCAATTTGTCCACATCCTTGGCAACACTTGGGTTTTGGTTTTATGGTGGTGGTAGTCGTTGCTTTTACAGCAGCCATCCTAATGGGTGTGCAGTGGTCTCTAATTGTGATTTTGATTTGCATTTCCCCTATGATTAGTGATATTGAACATCCTTTCGTGTTCTTGTTGACCCTTTTTGTATCTGCTTTTGAGAAATGTCTATTCCATCCCTTTGGCCATTTTTTAACTAAAAATATTTTTGTTGTTGAGATATAGATATAAAGATAATTTTGTTGAGTATGAATTTCAAGTTGAGTTATTGTCTCTCAACCTTTTGCAGATATTATTCTACCATATTTTACATTATTTATTCCTATTAAGAATCTCCATGTTTATCTAACTAAATGCTTTTAACATTCTTTCTTTGTCCTCATGACGATGTTTTTATTTAGCTACCAAGGGTCTGTTGTGCCTCCTATGGGATCATATCTTGCATCAGCCCAGGGAAGGAAAAACCCTCAAATATTATTTCTCACCATTTTCTATAACCTAGTCTATTTCCTCCTTCAGAAACTTTGACTAAATATGCTTGATTTCCAACTCATTTAACCTTTTTGCTTCTCTGTGTTGGCTCTGGCTAACTCCTTCAATTTGTCTTGTAGTTTACTGACTGAATTAGGTCTAAGCTGCTGGTTAATCTATTTAATACATTGCTTCTTTTTAAAATATTGTTTACAATATTTATTTACAAACCATTTTTGGTTCATATTATGTCTTCCAATATTTTGTTTTTGTGTTTTTTTTTTTTTTTTTTAATTTTTAGTAGGGCACCTGGGTGGCTCAGTTGGTTGGACATCTGACTCTTGATTACTGTTCAAGTCATGATATTATGGGCATGGGATTAGGCTTGGCACTTAGTCGGGAGTCTGCTTAGAGAGTCTCTCTCTCCCGCTTCCTCTGCCTCTCACCCCACCCACATACACACACACTCTCTCTAAAATAAATAAATAAATATTTAAAAATAAATCAATAAATTATTGGCTATGCTTATTTTTCAAAGCATATGTTTTCCTTTAAAATAGTCCACTCACTTTTCTTTGTCTTGTACAATAATGTAAAAACGTGTAGGCTTTGTAGGCTTAAATCTGTTGATTTTTCTCATAACTCTTCCTTTTATGTTTCATTTTTTTCTGTTTTATTTTTTTGTTCTGATTTTCTATGAGAATGAATTTAATCTAGAGAAATTATGAGGTCGAGGGTTGAGGATTTTTTTTTTCTTTCATAGAGGATTTGAATTTGCTTCTGCTAGAGGAAAGAGGAGTCACTGTAAACTGGAAATCACTTGAATTTCATTATCCCCTACCCAGCCAGTGGATATCTTGTTTATAAACTAGTAATCTCTTGCACCAGTATAGATCTATGCTTAAAGTATTTGTCTGTTTGTGTTTGGTTTGGGCTTGGTTTGGTTTTATTATGTTTTGTTTTCTGTATTCAGAGAAAGAACAGAGAAAATAAATTTTGTTTTTACTACTAAATTATTCTCCTTTTTAATCAGGCAAGAAGGTTTCCTGTTTTTGTTTTTGTTTTTGTTTTTTTTCCTATTCACCTATTAGTGATGATGTATATCCTCCTGAAATACCTGGTATTGTTCTTGCTTAGCTCTCTTGTATTTGTGCATTTAAAGACTGAACCCACTTGCACTAAGCAACTAATAATCCATGGATCTCTAGATTACCATTTGATTTGATTTCCCAGGCTTTTGTCCCTATGGCTGCACCAGCCTCCATATTCTCATTTGCCTTCCTTTATGTTTTGGCTAACAAACAAGTCTGTGTTAGCATGTAGAGACTTTCCTATCTTGTGATCATGATACATTATTTAAAAGTTATAATTTATCATTTTTCAGAAGATATTATCGCAGTGACAGGCTTTTCAAAATATCTAATCTGTTTTAGTTCAAAAGATAAGGGTTCCTCAATATAGAAAATTGAACCCTTTGAGAAATTTACTCAGAAGTCTTTGACTTTCAGGGCGCCTGGGTGGCTCAGTGGATTAGGCTGCTGCCTTCGGCTCAGGTCATGATCTCAGGGTCCTGGGATCGAGTCCCGCATCAGGCTCTCTGCTCAGCGGGGAGTCTGCTTCTCTCTCTCTCTGCCTGCCTCTCTACTTGTGATTTCTCTCTGTCAAATAAATAAATAAAATCTTAAAAAAAAAAAAAGAAGTCTTTGACTTTCTTAAAAACAGAGATTGAGTCAGAATGATTTCAATATATATTTCAATGTTTTTTATTATTTCAATTATTTCAATATTTTTATCAAGGAAAGAAAAATTTCACTAAATGTATGGCAGTTTTTTATCCCTCCCACTCTTATGGTGAATTTACCAGATAAGTCTAAAAAAAAAAAAAAACCCAATGTAGGTATTAAGAAGGGTCAAAAAAGACAAAAGTTTTATTTTAGAATTAAAGTTGGTAATTAGAAACTCTAATCCATTGGGTAGACAAAAGATAAGGATAAGAGCATGAGAATTAATATTGGGTATGTATTTAGATACATATTTACTCTTGAGAATGAACTTGAAGACCTATCTGATATTTCTAATTCAGCTCAGATACCCTTAAAATTATAGATTATGCATGGTCATGAATTTTTTCATCAATTTATTTAAAATATTAATGTTTAAAGCAGTGTTATATACATTTTGGAAGGGAGCGATAAAGATATATTAACAAGAAGCCTACCCTCAAGAAGTATATGTGTGAGTAATAATGTGTCAACAAATAACTATCACGTGAAGTACAAAGCAATTGACCAAATACAGTCTTATTAAGTAGAGAAAAGTTTTTGGCTGGAATATAGAAAGGAATTGATTAGGTTTTTGTGTATGAAGGGTGATGCTGCCAACAGCTTGCTTATTTTTGTGTGTGATTCAGGTTAGTGGAAATGTGGTAAGGTATGAGGTACAGGTAATTCCCTATAGGTTAGAAAGGTCAGGGCAACTCTGGAAATCTGAAAACATCAGTATAACTGAAGTGTGAGGTAATTGGTTAAAAATTTTGAGAAATAAAGTTGGAAAGGTAGTTATATTAAGATTGCACAGAAAACCAGGCTAAGGAATTTAGACATCACTTTCTGAGTGGTTGGAAGCTATTGAATATCTTTGGGACAAACAAAGGTCAAGATGCAGAGCTCTCTAGTCTGAAAAATAACCTGACAGCAACGAAATCATTTGGTTGGATGAGGAAAAAGACTGTATGCTATTGCAGTCTCAAAGACAGAAAAATATTTGAAAGAGCATAAACCATAGAATTGATAAGGACTAAATAGGTATTAATTGCCTACATTTGGCTATGCTTCCCAATTTAGGAGTGCAATGTATTCTCTGACCATGTGATTGGGAGTCAATTAGAAATAAATAGAAGGATTTTGAGCAGTGAAAAAACAGTCAAAAACAAAAACCAAAACCTTTGGAGAATATGTATTTTAGAGGAAATAAAAATGCATTGTGTTATTTCTGCCAATGCCAAGCAATCCATGGTAAAAATGCAGAAAGTGTTACGTCCTTGGATTAGCAAAATACCCCTCAACCCAGCATTAAACTGCTTAACTATGTATCATCCAATGTAATACTCACAGGAATCCTATGTATTATCTGTAGATAGCCTCATTTTCCTGATAAGAATAGAGGCTGAAATTTAAGTGACTTGATTAAAGACAAAAAATAGGCACCCAACCTAGAACATGAAGCCAAATCTTCTCATTATAAATGCAAGACTATCTTGCAGCAAACCTATTAAGTCCAGAGGGTGAAGGAACAGAAGGAGTAAATATCGTCAGTGCGGCAAATGAGTAAGTCTCAGATGTGGCAGGTTTAGCTTTACAGAAGTGCTGTATTATTTTTTCTCAAGAAAAAGGATCTAGATGAGGATAACTGAAAATGAAAATAAATTCTGAGTATTGGGTTGAGAAATAAAATTCACATTTAAGATTCACCAACTTACCAGTAAATTGATGATGAAAGGTAAATTGCAGAGGAGAGACTGTTGATAAGAAGAGAATTGAAACATGGAGAATATCTCCTCAGGGCACTGTGACTAAAAGTTATTTTGAAGTAGGAAGAGGATTTCAGAGCAGAAAGGAGGCTCTGTCAGGATTGGAGGACATAAACATGCGATGGATCCTACCGTGCCAGCATTACTGTTACAACCCACCCAGAACTGCCAGGTCTCTACGCCTTATTTTGGTCTTTTACATTTTGAAATAATTAGCAAATTTTATAAATCTGGTGTTTTCACATTCACATGAAAATCTAGCTTTGTGGCATCTTTTAAAAATGATAAAAATGGAAGACATAGCAATTTGAAGAGCTAAGCAACAGCGGATCTGGGATTCTGGAGGTAGGTGGGTGGAAACCACTGCGTTGGAGCTGTGCCTGGGAGCTAGTTAGAACTTGCAGAATGTCAGGCCACTCCTCAGAATGACTGAATCAAGTCTTCCTTGTAACAATCCCCAGAGGTCTTTTAAGTTTGAGTGGCACTGGTCTAAAGAGCTCTAGAGATTCAGTATGCTTCCAGATAAAACTTAATAAAATAAAAATAAAACCAAATTAGACTGTTTAAGTGCCACTGATTGGGGACTACCCTGGCTTACTTTATAGGGTAACATGTTAAAAAGATGTTCTAGTAAAATGTTAAAAAGATTTTATAGAATCCATCATTTTAGACCTAATAGTGAAGATGGCGGAGAAGTAGCAAGCTGAGACTGCTTCAGCTAGCCGGAGATCAGCTAGATAGCTTATCTAAAGATTGCAAACACCTGAAAATCCATCGGCAGATCGAAGAGAAGAAAAACAGCAATTCTGGAAACAGAAAAACAACCACTTTCTGAAAGGTAGGACCGGCGGAGAAGTGAATCCAAAGCGACGGGAAGATAGACCCCGGGGGGAGGGGCCGGCTCCCGGCAAGCGGCGGAGCAACCGTGCACAAAATCAGGACTTTTAAAAGTCTGTTCTGCTGAGGGACATCGCTCCAGAGGCTAAACCGGGGCGAAGCCCACACGGGGTCAGCGTGGCCTCAGGTCCCGCAGGGTCACAGAAGGATCGGGGGTGTCTGAGTGTCGCAGAGCTTGCGGGTATTGGAACGGGAAAGCCGGCTACAGAGACAGAGCCGACAGTAAGCTCGCAGCTCGGTGTTACCTTGAACCGGTCGCAGGCTCGGTGAGCTCGGAGCGCGGCCGGAGGTCAGGCAGACGGGAGTAACTGGGCGCGGTTCTCTGAGCGCGCACTGAGGAGTGCGGCCCTGGGCTCTCGGCTCCTCCGGGCCAGAGACCAGGAGGCCGCCATTTGTATTCCCGTCCTCTGGAACTCTACGGAAAGCGCTCAGGGAACAAAAGCTCCTGAAAGCAAACCCGAGCGGATTACTCACCCCGGCCCCAGGTAAGGGCGGTGTAATTCCGCCTGGGGCAAAGACACTTGAGAATCACTACAACAGGCCCCTCCCCCAGAAGATCAACAAGAAATCCAGCCAAGACCAAGTTCACCTACCAAGGAGTGCGGTTTCAATACCAAGGAGAGCAGCAGAATTCCAGAGGAGGAGAAAGCCAAGCACGGAACTCATGGCTTTTTTCCTGTAATTTTTTTTAGTCTTGCAGTTAATTTAATTTTTTCTTTTTCATTTTTTTTTTCTCGCCTTCGGGTAAAATTTTTTTTTAACTGTTACCTTTTTCTTTTTTAACGATTTTATACTAGTTTATCTAATATATATATTTTTTTCTTTTTTACATTTTTCTTAGGTGTATTCTTTTTTAAAAAATTCTTTTCTTTTCTTTTCTTTTTTCTTTCTTTTCTTTTCTTTTCTTTTTTTTTCTTTCTTCCTTTTTGAACCTCTTTTTATCCCCTTTCTCCCCACTCACGATTTTGGATCTCTTCTAATTTGGTTAAAGCATATTTTCCTGGGGTTGTTGCCACCCTTTTAGTATTTTACTTGCCCCTTCATTTAGTCTTATCTGGACAAAATGACAAGACGTAAAAATTCAACACAAAAAAAAGAACAAGAGGCAGTACCGAAGGCTAGGGACCTAATCAATACAGACATCGGTAATATTTCAGATCTAGAGTTCAGAATGACAATTCTCAAGGTTCTAGCCGGGCTCGAAAAAGGCATGGAAGATATTAGAGAAACCCTCTCGAGAGATATAAAAGCCCTTTCTGGAGAAATAAAAGAACTAAAATCTAACCAAGGTGAAATCAAAAAAGCTATTAATGAGGTGCAATAAAAAATGGAGGCTCTAACTGCTAGGATAAATGAGGCAGAAGAAAGAATTAGTGATATAGAAGACCAAATGACAGAGAATAAAGAAGCTGAACAAAAGAGGGACAAACAGCTACTGGACCATGAGGGGAGAATTCGAGAGATAAGTGACACCATAAGACGAAACAACATTAGAATAATTGGGATTCCAGAAGAAGAAGAAAGTGAGAGGGGAGCAGAAGGTATACTGGAGAGAATTATTGGGGAGAATTTCCCCAATATGGCAAAGGGAACGAGCATCAAAATACAGGAGGTTCAGAGAACGCCCCTCAAAATCAATAAGAATAGGCCCACACCCCGTCACCTAATAGTAAAATTTACAAGTCTCAATGACAAAGAGAAAATCCTGAAAGCAGCCCGGGAAAAGAAGTCTGTAACATACAATGGTAAAAATATTAGATTGGCAGCTGACTTATCCAAAGAGACCTGGCAGGCCAGAAAGAGCTGGCATGATATTTTCAGAGCACTAAACGAGAAAAACATGCAGCCAAGAATACTATATCCAGCTAGGCTATCATTGAAAATAGAAGGAGAGATTAAAAGCTTCCAGGACAAACAACAACTGAAAGAATTTGCAAATACCAAACCAGCTCTACAGGAAATATTGAAAGGGGTCCTCTAAGCAAAGAGAGAGCCTACAAGGGGTAGATCAGAAAGGAACAGAGACCATATACAGTAACAGTCACCTTACAGGCAATACAATGGCACTAAATTCATATCTCTCAATAGTTACCCTGAATGTAAATGGGCTAAATGCCCCTGTCAAAAGACACAGGGTATCAGAATGGATAAAAAAACAAAACCCATCTATATGTTGCCTCCAAGAAACACATTTTAAGCCCGAAGACACCTCCAGATTTAAAGTGAGGGGGTGGAAAAGAATATACCATGCTAATGGACATGAGAAGAAAGCAGGAGTGGCAATCCTTATATCAGATCAATTAGATTTTAAGCCAAAGACTATAATAAGAGATGAGGAAGGACACTATATCATACTCAAAGGGTCTGTCCAACAAGAAGATTTAACAATTTTAAATATCTATGCCCCCAACGTGGGAGCAGCCAACTATATAAACCAATTAATAACAAAATCAAAGAAACACATCAACAATAATACAATAATAGTAGGGGACTTTAACACTCCCCTCACTGAAATGGACAGGTCATCCAAGCAAAAGATCAGCAAGGAAATAAAGGCCTTAAACGACACACTGGACCAGATGGACATTACAGATATATTCAGAATATTTCATCCCAAAGCAACAGAATACACATTCTTCTCTAGTGCACATGGAACATTCTCCAGAATAGATCACATCCTCGGTCCTAAATCAGGACTCAACCGGTATCAAAAGATTGGGATCATTCCCTGCATATTTTCAGACCACAATGCTCTAAAGCTAGAACTCAACCACAAAAGGAAGTTTGAAAAGAACCCAAATACATGGAGACTAAACAGTATCCTTCTAAAGAATGAATGGGTCAACCGGGAAATTAAAGAAGAATTGAAAAAAATCATGGAAACAAATGATAATGAAAATACAACGGTTCAAAATCTGTGGGACACAACAAAGGCAGTCCTGAGAGGAAAATATATAGCGCTACAAGCCTTTCTCAAGAAACAAGAAAGGTCTCAGGTACACAACCTAACCCTACACCTAAAGGAGCTGGAGAAAGAACAAGAAAGAAACCCTAAGCCCAGCAGGAGAAGAGAAATCATAAAGATCAGAGCAGAAATCAATGAAATAGAAACCAAAAAAACAATAGAACAAATCAACGAAACTAGGAGCTGGTTCTTTGAAAGAATTAATAAAATTGATAAACCCCTGGCCCGACTTATCAAAAAGAAAAGAGAAAGGACCCAAATAAATAAAATCATGAATGAAAGAGGAGAGATCACAACTAACACCAAAGAAATACAAACTATTATAAGAACATACTATGAGCAACTCTACGGCAATAAATTTGACAATCTGGAAGAAATGGATGCATTCCTAGAAACATATAAACTACCACAACTGAGCCAGGAAGAAATAGAAAGCCTGAACAGACCCATAACCAGTAAGGAGATTGAAACAGTCATTAAAAATCTCCAAACAAACAAAAGCCCAGGGCCAGACGGCTTCCTGGGGGAATTCTACCAAAAAAATTTAAAGAAGAACTAATTCCTATTCTCCTGAAACTGTTCCAAAAAATAGAAATGGAAGGAAAACTTCCAAACTCATTTTATGAGGCCAGCATCACCTTGATCCCAAAACCAGACAAGGATCCCACCAAAAAAGAGAGCTATAGACCGATATCCTTGATGAACACAGATGCGAAAATACTCAACAAAATACTAGCCAATAGGATTCAACAGTACATTAAAAGGATTATTCACCACGACCAAGTGGGATTTATTCCAGGGCTGCAAGGTTGGTTCAACATCCGCAAATCAGTCAATGTGATACAACACATCAATAAAAGAAAGAACAAGAACCATATGATACTCTCAATAGATGCTGAAAAAGCATTTGACAAAGTACAGCATCCCTTCCTGATCAAAACTCTTCAAAGTGTAGGGATAGAGGGCACATACCTCAATATCATCAAAGCCATCTATGAAAAACCCACCGCAAATATCATTCTCAATGGAGAAAAACTGAAAGCTTTTCCGTTAAGGTCAGAAACACGGCAGGGATGTCCATTATCACCACTGCTATTCAACATCGTACTAGAGGTCCTAGCCTCAGCAATCAGACAACAAAAAGAAATTAAAGGCATCCAAATCGGCAAAGAAGAAGTCAAATTATCACTCTTCGCAGATGATATGATACTATATGTGGAAAACCCAAAAGACTCCACTCCAAAACTGCTAGAACTTATACAGGAATTCAGTAAAGTGTCAGGATATAAAATCAATGCACAGAAATCAGTTGCATTTCTCTACACCAACAGCAAGACAGAAGAAAGAGATATTAAGGAGTCAATCCCATTTACAATTGCATCCAAAACCATAAGATACCTAGGAATAAACCTAACCAAAGAGACACAGAATCTATACTCAGAAAACTATAAAGTACTCATGAAAGAAATTGAGGAAGACACAAAGAAATGGAAAAATGTTCCATGCTCCTGGATTGGAAGAATAAATATTGTGAAAATGTCTATGCTACCTAAAGCAATCTACACATTTAATGCAATTCCTATCAAAGTACCATCCATCTTTTTCAAAGAAATGGAACAAATAATGGTAAAATTTATATGGAACCAGAAAAGACCTCGAATAGCCAAAGGGATATTGAAAAAGAAAGCCAACGTTGGTGGCATCACAATTCCGGACTTCAGGCTCTATTACAAAGCTGTCATCATCAAGACAGCATGGTACTGGCACAAAAACAGACACATAGATCAATGGAACAGAATAGAAAGCCCAGAAATAGACCCTCAAATCTATGGTCAACTAATCTTCGACAAAGCAGGAAAGAATGTCCAATGGAAAAAAGACAGCCTTTTCAATAAATGGTGCTGGGAAAATTGGACAGCCACATGCAGAAAAAAATGAAATTGGACCATTCCCTTACACCACACACAAAAAAATAGACTCAAAATGGATGAAGGACCTCAATGTACGAAAGGAATCCATCAAAATCCTTGAGGAGAACACGGGCAGCAACCTCTTCGACCTCTGCCGCAGCAACATCTTCCTAGGAACAACGCAAAAGGCAAGGGAAGCAAGGGAAAAAATGAACTACTGGGATTTCATCAAGATCAAAAGCTTTTGCACAGCAAAGGAAACAGTTAACAAAATCAAAAGACAACTGACAGAATGGGAGAAGATATTTGCAAACGACATATCAGATAAAGGACTAGTGTCCAGAATCTATAAAGAACTTAGCAAACTCAACACCCAAAGAATAAATAATCCAATCAAGAAATGGGCAGAGGACATGAACAGACATTTCTGCAAAGAAGACATCCAGATGGCCAACAGACACATGAAAAAGTGCTCCATATCACTCGGCATCAGGGAAATACAAATCAAAACCACAATGAGATATCACCTCACACCAGTCAGAATGGCTAAAATCAACAAGTCAGGAAATGACAGATGCTGGCGAGGATGCGGAGAAAGGGGAACCCTCCTACACTGTTGGTGGGAATGCAAGCTGGTGCAGCCACTCTGGAAAACAGCATGGAGGTTCCTCAAAATGTTGAAAATAGAACTGCCCTATGACCCAGCAATTGCACTATTGGGTATTTACCCTAAAGATACAAATGTAGTGATCCAAAGGGGCACATGCACCCGAATGTTTATAGCAGCAATGTCCACAATAGCCAAACTATGGAAAGAACCTAGATGTCCATCAACAGATGAATGGATCAAGAAGATGTGGTATATATACACAATGGAATACTATGCAGCCATCAAAAGAAATGAAATCTTGCCATTCGCAACAACGTGGATGGAACTAGAGCGTATCATGCTTAGCGAAATAAGTCAAGCAGAGAAAGACAACTATCATATGATCTCCCTGATATGAGGAAGTGGTGATACAACATGGAGGCTTAAGTGGGTAGAAGAAGAATAAATGAAACAAGATGGGATTGGGAGGGAGACAAACCATAAGTGACTCTTAATCTCACAAAACAAACTGAGGGTTGCCGGGGGCAGGGGGTTTGGGAGAAGGGGGTGGGATTATGGACATTGGGGAGGGTATGTGATTTGGTGAGTGCTGTGAAGTGTGTAAACCTGGTGATTCACAGACCTGTACCCCTGGGGATAAAAATATATGTTTATCAAAAATAAAAAATTAAAAAAAAAAAAAAGAATCCATCATTTTAAATACTTGATTTTGATTGGTTTCTTTAATTAAAACATGCACTTGCATTTAAGCCTGAATTCTATCTTTTTTAAAAGATGGCTAATTAAATAATCAAGGAATAACAATCTAAATATTCATGTTGGCTGTATTGAATCGAAACTTAATTAGATTTCAGTAATTTCTGTAGAATCCATGTTGGAGGAATATTAAAAGGATTTTGTTTCTTTGGACATATCTCAGTCAATTTCTGCTAATTATCTATTTTGAAAGATGTTCGACTCTGGTGATTTTTTTAGGAAAGTTGAATTGCTTTATTTCATTTCAGGAACAAATTGGCACATTAAAACACAAAATAGCCCATTTGTTGACGGCCCACAAGTACTTTTTCCTAACTAGAAAGATGTGCTACCAACTGGAGAAGCTGTTACTCTAATTTGAATTTTGGTCACCTTGGCCCATAAGACTGCTGCCTGTGTCTGCTCCTAAGTGTTTACTAGTGAATCATTGAGTGTTGGTGTAATTTCAATGCTAATTGTTGCTTCAGGTTTTCAAATGGCTCAGCAGTAAGACATTAATGATTATTCATGCCTTAAGAAGGGCTGATAAGGGAATGAGATTACAATCTTGTACAATTTTAGCTAACAAATTAAAGTGTAAATTAAATTTTCCCAGAGACAGAAAATAACTTACTTGGAAAGTCAAAAAGAATGAGCAACTTCATTCACTTTTAATTTTCTCTTTCCTGTTTTACAGATATTCAGAGTATCAGAGGGCTAGCAGTGGATTGGGTCTCACGTAATTTATACTGGGTTAGCTCCGAATTTGATGAAACACAAATTAATGTAGCACGACTAGATGGCTCTTTGAAAACCTCAATTATCCATGGAATCGATAAGCCACAGTGTCTTGCAGCTCACCCAGTCAGGGGGTAAAGTATGATTATTTTTTTGTAAAGTTTTCCAAAAATTTCACACATTTTTGTCCTGATTTGATATAAAAACTTTAATTTAGAGGAATTAACATACCAACTATACCAGTCAAAAAAAGTTAATATGGAAATCGTAAAAGAGATCCCTGGTTAGAGATTTCTGTTATCTGCATAAAGCCAGATTTTTATACATTATTGCAAGATTTTATTAATTTATGTTTCTAAGGAGTAACAACAGTTCAACATTTAAGAAAAGAAAAAAAGGATATGCAGGGAAAAGTCACTAATTTTATTTCAAACACCAGTTTTAATAACATATTTACATGTGTTTAGTTTTAATAACATATTTACCTGTGTGCTGATGTTATTGTCACTGCTAAGTAAATCAGATTCTCCCATCTTCTGGCTAATCCTCATGTACCCATGTAGAGAGCTTGTGTAAGGTTAAAATACTTTCTCCCCAGTGCTTTCAGGGGGAATGGCTGAAATGACTTTTCTTCTTCTTTAGTATCTGGTTTCTCTAAACCCAGGGGATTCAATCTGGATGCATTACTTTAAATGAAAGTAATTTACTATATTTATAGGTAAAAATTTCAGTTGTGAATGTAGGAGGGCAAAGGAAGTGAGTTGATTGCTTCCTTCAATGACAGGAAAAAGAAAGAGTGGTGCTTTCTTCCCAGGCAAACATGCACCTTATCATCAGCAAGTGCCTCAACAATTCGGGCTCTTCTTAAAAAGAATTAATCTTATACCAAGAATTTACTTTGACATTAACTTTATTCCTCAGTGTATGTTTCTAGTTAACAAGTAGGCCTATCTCTAATATTTTTAATTCATATCTCTTAAATTAAGGAAACTCTACTGGACAGATGGAAACACAATTAACATGGCAAACATGGACGGCAGTAACAGCAAGATTCTCTTTCAGAATCAGAAGGAACCAGTTGGTAGGTTTTTTCTTTTCCTTTTAATAATCATGCAGTTTTTAATATGACACACCTATAAATGTATCTTTGATCTAGAACCTAAAAGAAAATATTATAGATTAGTAATATAAATTTAATCAGGAATTCCTCAATCTCATTGATTCCATTGGATCTATGTTGGATAAGGAGGAAACATTGTTTTTGTGAATAAGAAGATAAATTCTTTTAACATGAGAGCTTTTATAGTATCTTTTGTATTGAAGTCACTTAAAACTTGATACAATTAATAAATATCTTACTTTCAATGGTGAATACCTCGATACATTGTTACAGTGGCAATATAATATACTAAAACTTCCCCTTATCATTGTTGTGTCATGATTAATAGTTATAATGATTTAAGTATTTAGTATTTACTTTTCAACAGTTTTTATTCACTATGCAGTAGGTTTATTTGGTTTGTTCTACCTTTGTTAACCATAATAAATTATTAGCTAAGACTCAATGGTGCTGGAAGAAAACTCTGATGTATATACACAAAACATTTTTTAAAAATTTTAACTACAAAGATTCTTTTATAAGTTAATACGTTATATATGTTTGCACAAATATCCTTCACATTATTATCTATATATTTTTTTCAAATTCTAATCACTCTTTCCTCATTTTTTCTTATATTGCTTTAAGAGGCAGGAACTATCACATTGCCTATTTGTCATCTCAAGTATCTTTTTTTTTTTTAAGATTTATTTATTTATTTATTTGACAGACAGAGTAGGTAGAAAGGCAGGCAGGAGAGAGGAGGAAGTAGGCTCCCCACTGAGCAGAGAGCCAGATGCAGAGCTTGACCCCATTACCTCGGGATCATGACCTGAGCTGAAGGCAGAGGCTTTAACCCACTGAGCGACCCAGGTGCTCCTCAAGGATCTTAAAAAAAAAAAAACATCCAATAATGAACTAATGAACCTAGATTTTGATATCATATTACATGCAAATAATGGAATATACAAAAGAAAATCATAATTTTGCTTTGAATTAAACACAATATATTTTTAATTCTGGAGAAAAATGAATTCACCATCAAGCTTTTCATCAATTATTCTTATTTTAGAGATGTGGTAGTATCCTTATTTGAAGTAGTTCATTTTTACTAGTGATCATTCAGTAAAGGTTTACTATCAGTAAAATTTATAATAAATAATTCTTTTCATGTAGTCTGTAGACTAAACCTCTAATAGAAAATGATAATATTAACAACTCTTTTCTTTGGACTGGCTGTTCTAGGATTTGATACACAATTGGAATTCAAGGTAGGGTTAGAAATTAAAGGCAAATTGAAATGCTAATACTTCTATGTGGAAAATGATAGGACAAAAGAAACAAGGGGCTTTACAAGATTAGGACCCATACAAAAGATTTAATTTGTACTCAAGCAATTCAGTTAGTGCTTATCTAGAATTGTTCAGAATATTTAATATGGAAAAGTGAGTATGATGAAAATAGTATGAGCAAATAAAGTCCTAAAACTATAATGTGGGAGCCACAGGTTACATCAAAATATTAATTTATATGCTTGTTTCTATAATGGGAAAACCTTATCTTCATTAATACTAGATTCCATTCCCCTACTCAAAATAAATTTTTAAAAAATCTAGCAGCTTTTTTATTAAAAAAAGAGAGAGTTTATAAGAAAAATAGTGTTACCTGTTTATACTTTGTAGTTGGGCCTTCAAGGTGTTATGTACCAAGTGATATTTTTAACTGTATATGAATGAGGATTCAGTATCAACAACAAATATTAGATGTCTACATCACATCAGTTATTGTTAGTTTGGAAATCACTTTAAAATCAATTCAGATGGATACTTTTAAATTTTAACTTGTGCGAGACAAAATAATCCAGAATCTCACTGCAAACAATGCCTTAAATCAGCGTTAATGAGTATGGCTTGCAAGTCATTCTTTCATTCAGTACAGATATTTATTGAGTATCAGGTTTTGTACTAGGCTTGACACTGCCCTTTTCCTTAAGGGACACAAGAAGCTAAATCATTTTAGATTTCATTAAGTAAATTTAATTCAGTGACCTTCAGCAAATTAGTGTTACCTTGGTAGTACTTGCTTTCCTCATCTATAAAATTGAGACAAAAAAGTCTATTTTATAAAGTTCCCATGAGGATTGAATGAGGAAAATTTATTAAAGGAACATCTGGCCTTTAATAATAAAACCTGTCAGGAGTAATAATACAAGGTATATTGGGTCCAATAGACTGGAATTTGAATGATTTGATTGTCTGCAGTACTGGTAGTCTGAATGAGTTCAGTGAAGAATAAGCATACAGTAGAATACTAAGAAATCTTGCAGAGGAATAAGGTACCAAGTGAACCTCTGACATGAACAAATTTTTATGTAAATGTGAGGACTCAACTCATTATTGGTTTGCTGCTAGTTCTAAGAGGTAAACAGGTTCGAAGCAGTTCAATTCTTCTCTCAAATCTTTCAAACATAATCCCTGGAGCAAAAAGACAACTGTGCCCTCGTCTTCTTGTAGTTCTTTACAAATAGGTCTTACAAGTTCCTTCTGTAACTTTCTACTCTAACTAACTAGTCATGTTACCCAGGTGCTAAAATTGGTCTCTGCAAAGCTGAATGAGAGACTGTCTTGTCCATATATAAATGTAACAAATCATTTCCCCTTCTTATGTTTCTGGATATCCTGGTGTTCTGTGGGAAATCCTAACTACAACGTATTCTACCACATTTCTGCCCACAGATATCTTTATTTTTGATGGACAGAGGAAACGAGTGAGCAGGTGAAAGTATCTCCTGCCTCTTTTCTCCTTTACTTCCCTACAATGAATAAGATTTCTATGTTGGTAGGTCATTAACATATCGTTATCATTTGCCATCTTTAAATGCCCACTCCAAGGTGTAAGGTGCAAGAGGGAGAAAGAACTTCAGGAACCTAAAAACTAAGGACAACTTAACAATTATCACATTCACACAAAACATTCCTCTTGCTGTATGTGAGGAACAATATGGTTGGGGAAAAAGTTGTTTTAGGAACCAAACATAGAGGGATTTGAATCTCTGCTCTAATACTACTAACTCTGTAACTTTAAACATTCTTCTTTCCTTTTCAAAGGCTCAGTTTTATTATCTTTAAAATAGAGATAATAATGTCTACCTTTGGAGCTATTTTTAGAATTAAAGGCACATATACAATGTCTTATGTTCCAGCCACTCTGCACTTACATACTCTAAAGAATATGTTGTCTAAAGAATATGTCTCTATGTATATTCAAGAATATATCCTTCACACAAGTACAAAGATATTCAATATGTCATTGTTTACAATAATACAAAATTTAGAAAGAAACTAAATCTTCATCAAAAGAGGAATGAGTAAATAAATGCAGCATGTTTATGTGCTGAAATACAGGTATGTATGTAAATATATATGAAAAGACATAAATAGATCTCAAAAATGTTGGGCGAGAAAAGTAATTGGCAGAATGGTACTTACAATATAATACCACTTATGTAAGTACAAAATGAAACATACATTAATATATATTGCTCCTGGATGAGTAAATTTATAAAATAAATGGAAAGAGGTAAGCTAGAAATGTGCACACCAATTTTATAATAGCAATTCTCTTTGGGAAGGAACAATGATGACTTTACTGTGAAATTTCATCTTTATCAAGAGGGTTTACTGTATTAGTAAAATTTAGGTCATATTTCATAAAAAGATTCAAAGTAAATATAATAAAAGTTAATATTGCTCAATTCTGGGTAATGAATATGAGTGGTCATTACTTTCTTCTCTTCTCTATGTTAAAATATCCCCCAAACAGCTTGTTGTTTAGACAAAGCTGAGCTTCTTACTTCCCACACTGAGGAAGAACTTTAAGTCATCAATGTTTTAGCAGTGTTTCAGAGAGGGAAAAACAACATTAAAATAGTAATTGAGATTTAGAAGTCTGGTGTGGTATAGATGTTTCAGTTGGAGGCATGGTAAAGAGCATTAAGTAAGGATCATTATATAATTCTGCATTGGTAGATACAGAAAGATTTTGAGGGAATGTGGATCAAAGAATCTTGAAGTATAAAGTATCATTTGTTGCTTTTTGGCTGAAGAGTTGATGGGCTATCTGGAATTCCTGAAATTTGCAGTAATATTATGTTGAAACAAATTTACCAGACAAAAGTTTCTTAGAATAGTAAGTTATGACATTAAAGACCGTGGATAGTAAAGACACATTAATGTAGACAATATGGTGTGTTTTGGGTTTTCTTATCTATAAAATTAAGCCTTTGTTTCATAGGTTATTTTTGGCTTTTCTTTTTTACTCATTTAAAATACAGTAAAAGCATCCTTTGTGAAGAATTGTGTACACTAATGTTATTTTTCTCTAGCTGACTCTGAAAAATTATCTACAATAGGAGATGGGAGAAAGTTGTGTGTCTTTCAGGGTTTCATGAGAAACAGAACCACTCGAATATGTGGATAGATAGATGAATAGATAGATAGGAAGAAAGAGAGAGAGAGTCTAGTTATATAGATATAGATATACAAAGAGATTTATTACAAGAATTTGTGGAATGAGATTGCAAATCTGAAATCCTCTGGCAGGATGGAAAGTCTAAGGCAGCAGTTTAAACTGTAGACTTTGGCTACAATTTCTTCCTACTCTTAGAAACCTTAGTTCTCTTACAGCGTTTCAACGAACTTTATCAAACCCACCTAGATTTTTTTAGGATAATGTCCTTAACTTAAAATCAACTGACTGCAAATAGTATTCACATCTACAAAATACTTTCACAGCAAAATCTCAATTAGTGTTTAATTGAACAACTGGGGATGATAGTCAAGCCAGGTTGACACATTAAATGAACATCACAATTTTTAAACACAAACTTTCTTATATTTTATCCACTCATCTATGTGCCTACAAATATAGCAATTGTCTATGTTGATCCAAACATAAATTTCCATAAGTATTTAAATAAAATCTAGTAAAAGCTCTATTAAGCAGAAACAGTAAGTGAACAAAATTTAGCTGGCATTAATTACTCATGCTTTCTGATTGGAGGCTGGGCAAATGACTATTATACTGAATTTAACATGTTTCTATAGATTATTATATAAAGTATGATAATGTATTCTTTTTAGCCTAGGAGGAGAAAAAGAAACAATCCTTAAGAATGCTTCAGAAATAACTACATGTAAATTTAAAGAAAGAGAGAGAGAAAGAAAAACATCTCTACAATAACCCCTCTTTCTTAAATCTAAATCCATGCATTAAATGGGTAATGTTAAGGTGTTATGCTAAGCATTGTGGATGACACAAAGATGACTTTTTATGTAATACTTACTTTGTAGCAATGACATACTAATGAGAAAGAGAGTCAGAATCATGCAGTAAGGATTCACGCGTTGATCTGTATGTATGTGGGCCTCTTAAAATAAAGAGGAAAAAAAAGTGTGTTCCTACAGAGTGCCAATTTACTGGGAAATAAGGCAAACAGGAGATATGGACCCTTTCCTCATGGAGTTTACTATCTAAAAAGAATTGCAGTATGAGTCAAACTTATCCACTCCAGCCATATTTCCTTCTTTGCTTCTCTCAACTTTAGACTCTTTACACTAACAGTACATTTTAACAAAGTATTCCTTTGCCCAGAAATGTCTCCCATCTCAGTTGTATGCCTATCTGCAGGATTTCAACTCAAATATTATTTCTTCAAAGAAGCTTTCCCTGACCTCCCTTGGCAAGGCCGAAGTCTCTTAAAATAGACATTTAACACCCTTTCATCTTATAGTTCTTGTCATTATTTTAGACTTCCATTTTTTTGTTGAATATTTGAGTAACTACTGCTTACCAACTAGAAAGGAAACTACAATGTTAGAGATTATATCTGTTTTATTTACCATTGCGTCCTTAACTCATAGCTCAATGCTGACATGTTAGTAGATCTTCAACAAATATTTGCTGAATGAAGTGAACACTGTTTCCTATCCAATAGCAACAAGTTCTTACATGATTGCATAAATCCAAGATTTATTTATATAGCATAGCTGAGTAAGATAACTTTGTGAAAGTAGTGCATATTAAGTGATCTGAGTGTTGTCCATGTTGCATTTCCTTCAATTATCTGATGAGTAGAAAATATTTGTATTTATGCCATAATTTTCTCAAAGCATGGAGTGTAAGAATTTTATCAACAGGATTGCTTATAAATAAAAGCATGGCTAGCTAGAGAGGGAAATTGGAAATAGTTTATTTTCAAATGTTCTTTTCAACATGTTCCTCTTGCTCTTTCTCCTCCAACTCCTGTCTAACCTGGTGGCCATTTGGCTCTCCTTAGCACCTCAGAGATTTCTCATAGAAACAAAGAATAGGGCAAAAATAGACGTGGTTAACTTATCTATTTATCAACAAGTCCTCAGTATTGGATGTAAAGATAAAACTAAATTCTTTGTACAGTAATGCCATATTCATTTTGATCATGTTATTATAATTTTTGATATATACCAATAGGCTAGAGAGTCTATTATCTATAAATTAAGTATAAAAAATATCATTGTAAGTATACAGCAGGAAAGTCTTATCTATATTCAGTCACTTCAGATTCTTTATTTAGGATGGATGAAGGCCAGGTAAAGTGATATGAGTTTCAAGCTATTATAGTCATTGATTAAAATAGGTTTTAGATGGGGGGAGCCTGGGTGGCTCAGTCTGTTAAGCATCTGCCTTTAGCTCAGTTCATGATCCCAGGGTCCTGGGATGAAGCCCCACATTGGTATCCCTGAAGCCTGCTTCTCTCTCAAATAAATGAAATCTTCAAAATAAACAAACAATCAAATAAATAAATAAATAGGTTAAAATTACGTAGCCTAGTAACTATATTTTGAAATCAGTGTTTTAACTGTGTGCTTGAGCTGTTTTCCTAAAATATATTCAAAAACATATTGTTTACTACTTTTCACAAAATCTGAAGCACTTCAGATGATTGTTTTCTTTTTAAAAAAATTATTATTTTGCTATTGTTTACTTATTTTTTCTCTTCTGGAGAGCCTAGAGCTGCGATGCAAATAAGTGGCCTATTTTTTTGTTTGTTTTATATATAAAATTGAACTGTTATTTAGTACAGCATTGTCGCTAATACACAGGGATACAAAAGCCCCTGGCTCTGGGGGTCCCAAAGAGAGCAAGCTGAGCCACTCGACACTGACAAAACCCAAAGGCAGAGAAAGGAGTGATGATGAAATCAGAAATAAATTTATCTCAGTGAGGCCAGCAATCAAAGATCATCCCCAGAATGTTGAAAATACTTCCTATATAAATATAGGCAAAAGTGTGGGGGTAAAGGTGGTGGAAAAGTGCAAGTAGGCAGTGAAAGTCAAATCCTCATCTTGGAGTCAATCTCACAAGGGGTCTTTCTGGCTCAGGGCAGTCCTTATTGCCTGAGGGGGTTGTTTTGGTTCCCATCAGGGAATGCTATGCCCTGAAAGTTCGGCCTAACCCTACTGCCAAGCTAAAAGAAGAACCCAACTAGGAAGTCTGAAGTCAAATGGAGACATTCAAATTTCTCTTCCAGCATGAAAGTTAAGTCTCACAAGGAAACATTTGATATAGAAGAATCTTGGAAATAATCCCAAGAATTAATGACATTATAATCCCACTTGATAAGATTTTCTTAGAACTCTTCCCCTGAGATGATTTCTAACATGGACTTTTCCAGTACCAGGAGTAGACATGGCTATGTGTAAAAGATAAGTACAAACCTATTTTTCTTGGCATACATGATTGCCATACCCATGAAATACATATACGTAGGGAAATTTATTACTTTGTTATTTACTTATCAAGCTGCACTGATATTTTGCACTGCAGGAAATTATTGTAATTATTTTTTCATGGTGAGTCTGTCTGGGCAAACTCCGGCTTAAACACTTGCCCTCCGTATGCTCTAAACCATTTCCACTAAGAAAATTAGATGAGTAGGAAAGGAGGAGCTACTGTTCAGTTGCTCTTCTTTTTGGGTATATTGATTATCAGATTACAATTTATTTTTCCCAGATTTAAAGAGGAAACACAATATTCTCTTTGGTGAGGCTGGGAAGTATCAACTCAAAGCAATCATTATCCGTTCTCCTTTATGGAACCTGAATTCTCATTATGAACCCCCAACCTTTGTGTTTGCTTATCCTTAGCCTAGGATACGTGATACAATAGAACCATCCTCACTTTGGCAAGAAAAAAAACATAATTATAGTGACTACTTTTTACACACTTAGCATATGTCAAGCACTTGTAAAAAGCTTTGCATTAATCACCTCACACTAATCATTTCTGGAAGGGTTTTTTATCCTTCTTTTATAGATACAGAAAGTGAGTCTTACTGAAAGAAGTTAGTTGCCTGTGATGGATAGTAGAGTGGAATTCAAATCCAAGTTTATCTGCTTCCAAAGCCATATTAAACCATAACCATTATGTAGAGAGGCTGATTTCATGTAGTAATTGCGTGACCTCAAGCTAAGATCAGGGAATAAAACTGATACTCTTTCAAGCGTAGAAAGTATAGGAAAAAAAAATCAGAACCTGGGTACTCCTGAGAAATGTAGGCCCAATTAGGATGCAACAGTCAGCTTTTCTAGGCAGCCAGGGAACACAAGAAGCAATTCCATCTCTATGCCAATCATACCTCACTATTAACTATTTCCAAATCTTTAAATGCTACTTTTCAACAGAAATGTCACTGATATAGTAGACTTTCTAATTTGTGAAATTGTTTTTATGTTGTAATTCACTGGATTTCCCTTGTTTGTTGTTAAATCCATATGTGTGACATGCTTGAAATAGAAGTGCATCATAATCTTATCAAAATACCCAACTTGGCATTTTAGGACCCTGTATCACTGAAGACTAAGTAATTGGAGCCTTCAGGCAGTTTAGGCTGAATAACTTTGTTTCTGTTAAATACAAATCAACATTCCAGTTATCCATTGTTGAGCTAAATATTCTCAATTAAGATTTATTGCTCAGTCTTGGATACATTAAGTACTTAGAGCAGTTTGCGTAACAGAGGATTTTAATTTTCTACTTAAAGCCATTTCCATGTTTAAAATGTTTACATATTATGAATTTTATCCCTTAAGCCTCATATAAAGCAACTTGGCTTGTCAATCAGCATTATCCTTCATGGTTTACTCTTAAGAATCCTGTGTACTATGTATTTTATTTTCTAGATATTTCCCCTCATTTTCAATGTAATCCAACCAAAATTCATTTGCTTACTCAACTTCAAGTACACCTTTTTGAAACCTACTAAACTTTAAAAAAATTATTATTTAATCATTCCAACCCATCTACTACATAATGTGGATTTTGAACTCTATTCATGGATAACATTCATAAGCACTTTTTATCACATCATCAGAATCCAAAGGACCTCACTTTTTAAAAGTAAGGTTAACACAAATTTTTGTATATATTTTCTTGCTTGATATATGCAGTTATTTAAATATACTTATTACTCAGCACAGTCACTTTTATTGTGTATGGAATTTAATCAATATATAAAAGTCACACTTCCCAAAAGGAATGTTAAGAAGAGCTTACAAATAAGGCCAGAGGAATTATGGATATTAAAATTACACATTAATATACACAAAAATAACTTAAATTTATTATATTTTTATCTGATCATTTGTTTACTCATTCTTTCAATGTGATCAAGTCTAAAAAAATTATTAAAAAAGGTTATGAAGTGTATAGTAGGTGTCAAAACCTGAAAATAAAATCTGGGATACATTATCAAGAAGATCATAGTCCAGTGAAGTAAAAAGACAGAAATAGTTACTAATCACTTGATGCAGTGTCATTCATGAGTACTATTCCCAGACACCATAAAGGTAATATAAGTAGACAGTGTTAAAATAAAGGAGACAACCAATTTTGTATGAGCAATAAAAATAGAGAATAGTACCCAAATTGGTGATATTTGAAAATTTCAACTTGATCTGGAAGGAAAATATATACTTTTGTTTTTAAGGCAGGGACAGAAGAGAAGGTGCTTACCTTATTCTTAGTAAAAAGGAAAAATAAGCGTAAAAGGCACAAACATGGTATGTCTAGAAAACCCTGTGTATCTAGGGGAAAAAGAAAACTAACACAAGGGAATGTTTAGGATTATAATGACAGAAAGTATAATTTTAAAATATTCAAATGACACAGTCCAGGGCTTTTAAAAATATTTTGTTCTACTTCTTACCAGGCTATAAAATATAGTTTTGGTGAACTATAAAACTATAGGTATTAAACCTTTTAAAGTAATTTTTTAGAACAAACACTCCTCAAGAAAAGCCTGTCACCGAGTCTGAGCTTGCCTACAGTTTTGCATGTGTTGTTTTCACAAGTCACATAATTTTTGCCAATCATTAGAAGCTTGAAATATAGGATAAACTATCTGAGATGAAATGATTAATTCCAGGGAGGGTAAGGGAGAGGCTGAAATCTTAACTCCGTGAGATAAAGAACTAATTACCTTAGTTCTGTAACTCAATTTGTTGTCAGTGACTTCTTAAAGTAGAGTGAATGGAGAGGGATGATTTCAAGAAAGAATTTAGATCAGGTTAAGATAATAGTAGTATAGCCACTTGCAGTGGAGAAAAAAAAAAAAAGCCCCCCCCCCCGGCGCCATTTTTCTTTTTTTAACCTTTCTTTGGCTAATAACCTGGAAATTAGATTTACAAATGACAAACCACCCAGAGAAAAACAGGTTTTTTGTTTGTTTGTTTGTTTGTTTGTTTTAAGATTTTATTTATTCGACAGACAGAGATCACAAGGAGGCAGAGAGGCAGGCAGAGAGAGAGGGGGAAGCCAGCTCCCTGCTGAGTAGTGACCCTGATGGGGGGCTTGATCCCAGGACTCTCAGATCATGACCTGAGCCAAAGGCAGAGGCTTACCCACTGAGCCACCCAGGCACCCCAGAAGACCAGTTTATTAACAAAAGTAACACACATGTATGCAGTTCACTGATCAGTAAATCAAAGCAGTGGTTAGAAATTGGGCTTTATATAGCATTTTAACAAAACCCAGAAAACTATGTGGAATAATGACAAAACAAAATAATAACAAAACAAAGGAAAAGGGTTTTGAACTTACAAGGGAAGCAAACTATGGGAAGGCAAATATCTGAGAGAAACTAATGGAAGATAAGTGTTGGGTTAGTTAGGTTCATTATGTAGGTCCCTCTCAGTGCCATCCTGGGCTGGTAAGAGTCTAGACTGGTCTTGAGTGATTAAATGCCTAGGACTGTTTTTAGCAAAAAAGGAAAGCAAATAACTTTTATTTTTTTGTCTGCTATTTCTCATTTGTTTTGAAATCAAAATAATTGTTAAACCAAAGTGGCATATTTTGGAGTGGAATATTCAGATCTGTACACATGTAATTCAACTTTTTCTTGGATAATATACTTTTTTTATTTAAAAACTTTATTGAGATAATTTTAGATTCACTTGAAGTTTTAAAAAATAAGACAGAGTTTTAATGTACGCTTTATCTGATTTTCCTCCATTGGAATGTTATGTAAACTACAATAAAATATTACAACCCAAATACTAACCTTCATGCAATCCATTAATATTATTCAGATTATTTGTATTGATCTGTATCTTTAATTTTAGATGTAATTTTACCACATGCGTAGGTTCCTATATCCAACACCACAGTCAAAATGAATGAAGTTCATTTTTTAAAAGATTAATTAATTTATTTATTTGACAGAGATAGGCAGAGAGGCAAAGAGAGAAGGAGAGGAGAAAGCAGGCTCCCCACCAAGCAGAGAGCCTGATATGGGGCTTGATCCCAAGGACCCTGAGATCATGACCTGAGCTGAAGGCAGAGTCTTTAACCCACTGAGCCACCCAGGTGCCCCAAAATGAATGAAGTTCTTATGGTTAGGTGGGAAAACAAAACAAACAAACCAAAAAGAATAAAAAGCAAACTGAATAATTCTGGGTGCCTGGGTGGCTCAGTGGGATAAAGCCTCTGCTTTCTGCTCTGGTCATGATCTCAGGGTCTTGGGATCAAGCCCCACATCAGGTTCTCTGCTCAGCGGGGAGTCTACTTTCCCCTTCCCTCCCACCACCTGCCTCTCTGCCTACTTGTGATCTCTTTGTTGAAAAAATAAAATCTTTAAAAAAAAAAAAGATACTGAATAATTCCAACACCACAGTGGTCCTTCCTACTGCCCTTTTATGACCGTACCTCTTCTTTCCTGCCTACAGCTCTTTCCGCTTTCCTCCCCACATCATCAGTCTTCCATTTCTGATATTTTCTATTTTTAAAATGTTATATAACTGCAATCATACAGGATGTTAACCTTATGGATGGCTGTTTTCCTCTCAGCTTATATCCTCAGAGAGTCATTGAAATTGAATCTATCAGTACTTTTCTTCTTTTTCTTGCTAAGCAGGAGGCCATGATATGTCAATACCCGTTTATTTACACATTCTCCTCTTGCAAGCGATGGGGTGATTCTAATTTTTGACTACCACAAATAAAGCTGCTATAAACATTCATGTGCAGGTTTTTGTGTGAACATAAGTTTTTATTTCCCTGGAATAAATTCCCAGGAGTGCAGTTGTTGGGTCCTATGGAAATAGTATGCTTAGTTTTACAAGAAAATGCCCAGCTGTTTTCCAGAGGGGCTGTACCATTTTTCATTCCCACCAACAGCGTATTAGTGATCGTTTTTTTCTCCGAATCCTTGTCATCATTTAGTTTGTCACTACTTTTATTTAGGTATTCTTACAGGTGTGTAGCGATGCCATTGTTACTTTAATTTACATTTTCTTTTGATGTTAAACATCTTTTTCATGTGCTTAATTGTCATTTGTGTATCTTCTTTGAGATGTCTATTCATTTCTTTTGCCCATTTTTTTAATTGGATTATTTTAGCTGCTGTGTTTTGAGTGTACTTTGTTGATACTAGTCTTTTGTTCATTTGTTGTATGTTTTCAGTAGCCAGTTTCTACAACTATCACAGTTCCAGAAGCAGACATAATTGTGTTGCATTGTCTGATATGTGGATTGCAAAATATGTTCTCCCAGATTGAAGCATGTCTTTTATTGGGCTTCACAGAACAAAAGGTTCTAATTTTGATGTACCTGCATAATTGAGAGATACTGTAATAACAAATGAAATGCACAATCTGAATATACCTCACATCAAGTTATCTCAAAACTATCAGTTGTGGGAATTACCAAAGAGTTGCAAATTCTAGACTAGGATTTCAGCTTGAAAAGGAAATACAAAAACTTGTAGTATTAAAAAATTGCTAGCATTTATTGAGCGCTTTCTTTGTGCTAGACACTAGTATATTATTTTAACAATTTCATAGTGGTGAAGTGAGGGGATAGCAAGGTGGAGGCTGACTGGTCTTTTGAAGGTGAACCCAGAAATGAAGAGACAAGCTGAATTGAAAGGTGGTACCTTGTATTTATATTTACCTCAGAGAGAAGGCAGGGATGAAGCAAAAAGACCGGTCAGGTTTCCTCAGCATATTTATTCCTGCACTCACAAAATCTAAGCATTCTTAAGAGATATTTTTTTGAGATAGCGTGATAGCGATTGGGCAACGAACCACACTCTACTTCCTCATGGAACAACCATGCTCCTTTGGAGCTAAAAATTCAATGTTTCAGAAACAGTTTTGCCTCCCAGAAACCATGTCTCTTCTGGTGAACTCTGAAAAGATTTCCATTTTGGAGTATCCAGAACATTTTATTCTTCTACAGTTTTAGTGAGGGATGCAATTTTATGATATTTTTTCACCGGCTGTATAGTTTCAATAGTCAGTTTCTATAACTATCACAATCCTATATGCAGGAGTTGTATTCTATTGTCTGAAGAAAATGCTGTAAAGAGAATATTTAGAAGATTTCAATGTTATTTTTTTATACATGTCCGGAGGCTTTGAAGTTAATCATCTATGTTTTATTATCTATGGTACCCCTTCTTCGCCATCTAGATCTTTAGCATTCCTCTATCTCGAAAGAGATCTCCCCATATTACACTTCCAGGCAATATTTAAAAGGCCTCATTAAACTTACTGCACATTCAAATTTGAAGGTTCATAAAAATATGCAGTTTTTAAAAGGAGTTTCTTAATGATTTTATTCTAAAATCACTTGAAGAGAATTTTTTTTCCTTTTAATACTGATTCCTGGGACCAACTCAAACCAATTAAGTTTGAATTTCTGGGAGTGAAGCACAGAAAACAGTATTTTTAATAGTTTTCCAGATAATTGTAATGCATAGGCAGGGCTGAAAATTTTGAAATGAAATTTGGTGTCTGAAAAGTATTAGGAAATTACCATCTCTAGAAAACATTAATTTAAAAAAATCATTTTTTCTGTATATTTGCATTTTGCCTTAATACCCTATTGCATAGTATATTGATTTAATTTTGAGTCATGTAAAAAAGAAATGAGACACACAAGGTGAAATTCCCAGTATAATTTTTTTTCTTTATTTTTAAAACAATTTTAAAAGATTTTATTTAAGAAAGAGAGCACACAGAGGGATAGAGAGAGGGAGTAGCAGACTCCCCACTGACCAGAAAAACAGACAACCAGCCCTCCGTCCAAGGACACAGATCAGGACCTGAGAAGAAAGCAGATGCTTAACTTACTGGGCCACCCAGGAGTCCCTGAACCTCACAATCTTTTTTTTTTTTTTTTTTTTAAAGATTTTATTTATTTATTTGACAGAGAGAAATTACAAGTACACTGAGAGGCAGGCAGAGAGAGAGAGAAGGAAGCAGGCTCCCTGCTGAGCAGAGAGCCCGATGCGGGACTCGATCCCAGGACCCTGAGATCATGACCTGAGCCGAAGGCAGCGGCTCAACCCACTGAGCCACCCAGGCGCCCCCCTCACAATCTTAATTGTAACAAAATTTAAAACTCAGTGGACTTAATTCTTTTAGTAATATATGGAAATATATTTAGACTTGATTTTTTCTAAAAAATAATATGTAGTTTCTTATATCAGTGTATTTCTATTGTAAGAACAATTACATAATTTTGGCAAATTATATTGTCCCAGTTAAAAAATACACTGGGCTATTTAAATCAAAATATTAAAATAATACAGCAAGGGATATCTTTGGTTAAAATAAAAAGGGTCAGAATGAAAGCACATGAATTCACTCTACATTTTTATAAAAATAGAAAAGATAGGTTAAAAAGGTAGACTTTTCTTTTCATAAATTTTTTTAAATTTAGGGGCGCCTGGGTGGCTCAGTGGGTTAAGCCACTGCCTTCAGCTCAGGTCATGATCTCAGGGTCCTGGGATCGAGTCCTGCATCCAGCTCTCTGCTCAGCAGGGAGCCTGCTTCCTCCTCTCTCTCTCTGCCTGCCTCTCTGACTACTTGTGATCTCTCTCTGTCAAATAAATAAATAAAATCTAAAAAAAAAAGTTTTTAAATTTAAATGATGACTTTTCTTCCTTAGATATACCTGTTATATTATTGAATCTAGTTTTCCTCTTTTGATTACCAAATCTAGATGATATTAAAAATAAATGTGTCTTATAAAAAATAGTCTATATTAATAGTGATATATTCTGCAGAAAGATCCAACAGTCATTTTAAAGATGTTTTCATCTCAGTCACCCTCACCCATTTGAGAACATTTTAGTACAAACATAATCATATTTCTTTGCATAGGTTTAGGACACTTTTATAAACATGCTTATATTTGATGTTTTCTCATGGCTATTGATTTAGCATTCTAAAATCATTGAGTAGTTTCAAGTGCATCAAAACACTCTCAGTTTACTGCTTAGTGATTCATCTTTTGAAATAGTGCAACAGAGACTTGATTCAGAAATTTTTGCAGTAAATGGACACCAATAAATTCTTCAGTGTTATTAAGGCCTAAGTGTATGAGAATAATAAAATAAAAAATCTTATGCTGTGAAAACATTTATATTAAACACTTTAAAAATCTGTACTTCTAAACATGCATGTATCTATGAATTTAAAACGTATTATCACCAGTTTCTTGAGTTCATAATAGGATTTTAAAAATATTTCAATTCAGGGCACTTGGGTGGCTGTGTCAGTTAAGCATCTGCCTTTGGCCCTGGTCATGATCTCAGGGTTTTGGGGATGGAGCCCCACATTGAGTGGAGAGCTCAGTGGGAAGTCTGTTTATCCCTCTCTCCCATCCCCACTCATGTTCTCTTTCTCTCAAATAAATAAATAAAATCTGAAAGAAATATTTCAATTTTGTTTTGTAAACCCAAGAATAAACATGCTCAAGAACATTCAGAGATTAAGCTAATACATTTAACAGAAGAGAAGATATGCAAGCTAGGTGACTGATCACACGAATATGTAGGTTAATATAGGAACTTAATTATTTTTTCCTGTGAATCTTAAAATGATTAATCCTACACTATTCCATCATAATATTAATGCAAAAACCTAAGCCATGCCAAGTAGACCTATTGAATCATTGCCCTTCTTCTCTGTTGTCATAGCATGTGGGTTTAGGTAGTGCATTAAAAAATTCTGTTGTGGAGATAATTCAGCTTTAGTAGACAGAACTCCTTGAAGACAACTTACAATTTTAATAATGAAATTAATTAAATAACTCATTCATTCATTCAGTGTTTATAAATTTTCTTCTCTAAGCATTGTGCTTGGTATTGAAGATCAAAGCTCACTACCATACTACTTCTTTTCTTTAGGCACTCAGAGTCCATGAACAAAAATGTTGAGTAGTAAACTCTGGGGAACTCTGACCACAGCACAATAACTTCCCTGCTCTGTAAAATGACTGCTTTATATAGGCTATGTTAGAGTCCAGAAATCACAGGGTGTTAGGTGGATAAGAAAGTTCTGACACTGTGGGTTATGTGCCCACTCTGGCGTTGGGCACATTTGCTATCAGTGCACCTTTTCCTTAAAAAAGGGGAGGGGGTTTGAGAAAACTTAGACAAATTTAATCCCTTAAGCAAGGCCAGACAAGAATATTGATTTTAAAAATCAAGGTGAAGAAAAATAATAGATTAGTCTATTGAAGCCAGGAGTGAAATTAGTGGTGTAAATGCAACTCCTTTACAATTTCTGCAGATAGGTCACAAATATGACTCTTTAGGTTCTTTGTAGCCAAAGCAAAGAGAGAAATATGATCAGTTACAATTTTATATTTTCCACTATAGCTTTTTCTGGCACTGAGCCCTGAAAGAAATTTCTCCCATGGGTCCTTGTATAAAGAGGTCACTATGTGATATATTATTTCAGACACTATATCCTGGGAAGTGTAACAGTGGTTTCCCTACGGCTACTTCATAGCTTCCTTCATTTAAATCAAGGGCACAATGCCAGAGCTCAATTCAGCAACAGATTAAGTGAGGGACAAAAATTCAACAATCTAAAAAGCAGATAGCTCTCTGGTGGTTTGGCTTGATTGAGAGATAAAATTTGGAATATCTAGAGGGATAATTGCTTAGAAGGAATTCTTTGTAAATGTATTAATTCACTTTTCAATGAAAATTTGACTACAAAATGTTTAGTGTATATTTTGTTACAGAAGTCTCTAGTAAGATATTCTTCATTGCTGATTAAAGATAGAATTATGTGATTTAGATAGCCAACTAAGTAGAAGGGAAAATAGACCACATCTGAACAATAAGTTGTTTAAACCAGCATTTTTACTAGAAAAAAAAAATGCATGGAGGTGACTCAGGAAATATCTACAAAGTAACTGAACTTTCTCTGATAAAAAATTGAATGATGGATGACCTTCCACCTGAAAATACTACACCAAAGAATATGAATGTGATAGTTTTTGACTATTTTCTTAAGTATTTAAAGCCTATCTCCCACAGTAGTCATAAAAATAAAATCTGAAAACTTTATCCCTGAAATGTCTAATTTTATATTTATTAGGTTTATTCTGTACCTTTCAGACTTCTATTAGTAAAACATACTAATAAATCAATAAATAGCTGATATATTACATAGACTTATAGTATTACTTCTACTTGATTAAAACTGATCTGATAAATCAACTCCCTGGATTGGGACTATCTTATCTGGAACTATTTGGACTATATTTTTTAACTCTTTATCAATGTACTGGAGCTCATGTGATTCTCTTCAAGTATCTCCTTCCTTCCTTCATTTTCTTTTTTTTAATTTGTCTTAGTTTTTTGTTTGTTTCTTTTTTTAAATAGGGAAGGGATTTTTTCTGTGTGTGTGTGTGTGTGTGTGTGTGTGTTTTCCTTCCTTCATTCTCTGAGGAAGACTCCAGAACCAATTTATTGTACCATATGCCTGAATATATGTCCACATGTGCTTTTCCACAAGTATCTGTGAGTTATAGAAGTTCAACATGGAACCATAGTTATTGTTACATGAACCCTGAGCCTACTGAGCATGCCAGTAATTAAGTAGATGTGTTCCAAGAATCCTCAGCAATCAAAATATACATATCCTGAGCCCTTGAAAAATACGAATACCACTATAACATATGAAATTATCCATAAAATGCAATAAAGCTAATCCACAGTGATATGCTGTGATGTGGCGATAATGATCCTAAGCCTTTGGCTTGGTTCCCTTACTAGATGGTTGGTTTATCGCCCCACAACAGATTCTAAAGAAGCCCAGCTCAATTCCATGCTTCAGTGACATTACAGTTTTTTGAAATTCTACTTTTATATTTAATTGAAAATCAGTGAAATCAACAAGTGAATCTATAGCCGAACTGCCTAAAGTGAGTGTTACTGAAAGTAGGGCGGAATTAAAAATTTCATCAATGATATTAGTTTCCCAAAAGAATATTATGTATTAAAATTTTCTGAGGCAAAGCAGTGTAATGAGAAGGGCAGGCAGTTAATTTGGAAATCAAAACTTTGTTAAACTTTGTTAAACTTGGTCCACTTGCTAGCGATGGACTCACAGATTTCTTTTTTTTTCTTTTTTTTTTTTACTTTTAATTTTTTTTTATTTTTTATAAACATATATTTTTATCCCCAGGGGTACAGGTCTGTGGACTCACAGATTTCTTAACAATTCTAGGTATTATCTTTCTTACTGATGAAATGAGACAGTCATTCCTCTCAGGGTCATAGATTGTTGTGATAATCAACAGAGATAACGCTTAAGTGCCTATAAAAGTATATTGTTCCACAGATAGTTATAACAGTATTTTTCCCTATTAGCCAGATCTTGTTTTTAAAGGCAAGAACCTAAGCTTGCAACTTATTTTTCCCCCTCAAATATAGTAGTAGTTGAACATTACTATTTAAGTGTCTACTGTTATGTTTAAATTGTATAATTTAATTACAGGTCTATCGATAGACTATGTGGAAAACAAGCTTTATTGGATCAGTTCGGGAAATAGAACCATAAATAGATGCAACCTGGATGGTGGTAATTTAGAAGTAATAGAGTCAATGAAAGAAGAATTAACAAAAGCTACAGCCCTAACCATCATGGGTAAGTGTAATGGTTCTATAGCTAGGATGCTGTGTATTGATTGGAGTTGATTAATTATGACCTGTTAAAGCTTAGAAAAGTTACTGCTCCATTAACACCAGAAGCACATTCAAATTATACATCTCTATGTGAGTTTTTCTTTTTTCTTTTTTAACCTTAGCAAACAGACTTGTAAGATTATCCAGATCAGGGACTTCGTGCTGTTTACAATACAAACTTTACCATTATTGATTCTTGGCTGTGACTTGTATTATTTTATGATTTTTTTCTTTGTTCTACTGCAATATAAGGGCCTTGTGTCTTTGTCACAATAAGGTCAAATGTGACTTATCTCTGCTTAAAAAGGATAGCTTGATTTATACAGATAATTCAAAAAACAAGGCCACAGGGTCCATTGACCAAAGAATAAAATTATTCTCCCACAAATAGTTCTTTCTTGTTTTTAAGGATGATTAGTCTTACTGTTTTGAGTCTTATTTCCTTTCTTTTTGGTTCAGTCTTTGGGGAAAAAAAAAGATTTAGATGAAAAATACAATTAGGAAGCTAACAGGGAAGTATGGATTTTCATAGAACAAATAGTCAACTTCTACTGTATTAATATTAGAAGTTGATTTTTGAAATATGAATTTTAATACAAAGTAGTTTGAGCTTTAGAAAAGATATAAGAATGCCATAAATAAGTGGTTTTTGGTGAGGATGGTTGTGCCTTTACTTAATGAATGGCTGGCTATAAACTGACCTTCATCGTAGGTCAGCAGTATTGGGATTAGATCTAACACAGAGAATCTCAGTAGTATGTCTGGTTATAGAAAATCAGAAAACTGATTTCATAGTTCCAACTTTAAATATGAGGTATTCTGGATAGCGCGCGCGCGTGTGTGTGTGTCTATATATACTATATCATTTCCCAAATTGAATGTTAATTTTATTTTTGGTTTTGTTTTAACTAATGACTATTGATTAATATACAAAGTTTAAAAGTAAATAGTTGTTAACTGAGAAAGATAGGAAAATTTATTCTCTACTAAAAATGTGCTTTAATCACCTTTTATTTCAATTAGATTTCAAATATCTGAATAAAAGTGAATCCATTTTAGATATTACAAATTATTATTTAAAACAGGATGAGTCTGGGATATAAGAAAAAATTAAAATTCAGTTCAGTTCAACATGTATTTAGAATCTTCTAAGTACAGACAGTGTACTTATCTCTGAAGTACAAATATAAACATGGACAATGTTCTCAAACAGAACAAAATGGAACATACCTTTCTGTGAGACAGAAAGAGAGAAAAAAAGATTGTTTCAGCCCATCGTCAATCACAAAGAATATTTCAGTTTCAATAGTTGAGAAATACAGTTAGTAAATATATTTGCTTTAATAAAGTTATGAGAATCACATGGAAATGCATGGGAATACACTTGTGAAAATGTAATTTTTTACAAATATCAAAGGTAAAGTCTGGCGTCACTTAATTTGATCTTTAAAGCACTCTGGAAATTTACCGCTTTGGGCATTTGCAGATATCTGACATAGTGTGGCATCAGACATTAAGTAGCTTTGTTTTGCTGTAGTTTTATTCCTAAATGGCTGTCTTTCTGCTATCATTTTCACCATTCTTTTTCTAGTTATTCTTAGAATTAGTGTTATTTTTTAAAAGTTTTTCTCCAGAGGAGGAATTTAAACTTGTAAAAAAAATCTTATTTTTAATAACGTCCCAGGTGTCTTTCTAGACTTTGGACAATTCCTATATTGTTTGAAGAGTGTTATACTTTTCAGAAATTAGACACACACGCATGCACACAACGATTGTATCTGACAAGTAGGTTATTTTAAAGCATACATTTATTTATAATATTCTTATAAGGCAATAAGTAAAATAAGATTATTTTATATTACTCAGCTTTGGCAAATTAACAAGAAAATTTTGTTTTATGTATACTTGTACATATTTTAAATCATCTGAGTAAAAATAGCAGAGTTTAAATTCTCCAACAGTCCCCAAATCACCACCCACATTATGTTTTCAAAACTTGAATTCAAACATACCTTATGAAATCAACCTAAACTAGCAAATAATACAGCTAAGTATCACAATAAATTAGAGGGAAAAATGTTAAAAATATTTTACAACATTTCAAAAAGTCTTTGACTTTTTAGTAGATATATATGTATGTATATATGTATACTATAAAAACCATTTCCTCATACAATAATGGAAAGCTTTCTAAAGGTTTATTTCTGCTAACGTGGTTGCTACCCACCCTGCTGTTAGTAGAAAATGAATACTAAACTTACAGAACTCAGTGCTGGAAACAAAGTCTCAGAAATAGAGCAGTAGTCCCTTACAGCAAAATAAAATAAAATCAGTTAGTTTTCTTCCCTGATAAAATCCAAGAGTGAGAGTTTGGGGGAGGTCCTAATGCCTATATTGTAGCAGCACTGTGAAGCTGATAGGACATCAGCACCACATAGGGAGCCCAACTTTGCATACACTGAAATTGTTTTAACAAGTGAATGGTCATGTATGTATACCCCTCCCTGTCACCATAATTTGATCAAACCCGAGAGATAAAAAATAAATATAATAAAACCTATTAATGTCTCTGTTTTCAACAATTCATTCAGTGGACATATCGAAATATATTTTGAGTTTGAAGAGATGCTGCAGAACAACCTTGTTTTACAAAGTTCTCTACCTTGGCTCTGAACTTGCTCTGTGGCTCAGATCCCCCCTTCTTTGAGAACCTCTCTCCTCTTTTTCTTTGGGGTTGGAATAAAGGACAATGACCTGTTTCCTGCTGAGGCTAAGTATTATAGTCATATAAAAAGGGCAATATAAGAGTAAAACAGAAGAACTTTACAACTTCCTATCCAAGGGATTACAAATGATTATAGCTACAAATGTTGAGGAGCTACTTACCTACAGCAATACTGAAATTACACATCTAGAAAGCAAGGAAATAATTGGGCTATGACATTATCAGTTACATACCAGTGTACACCACCTCCTCAGACATACTACCCGAGCAATTATAACTAACTGAAAGTCTGTGTTTCACTAAAATTTAGAAGTAGTTTTCCTAAAATTGAATGAAAATTCTATTTAGACAGTTCTTACCATTTTTTTCAAACCTCAAAGATGATAAATTCTAACTATTTAGAGTTGACAGTATTATTTAGAGTAAAATATACAAAAGAAACTGAAAGGAACTTTGAAATATTAAGATTAGGTAAAGTAGAAGGTTAATAAAGCAATGAATTGATGATTTAGCCAAGTCTAAGACCCCAAGATCAAGATTTCTAAATCCAAACTTTCACACTTTGATACTTCATGCAAGAATTAGTGCTAAACTTCTGTCCCCTTGAGTGTGGCCTAGACTTAGTGACTCGTTTCTCATGAATAAAATAAGACAAATGGGATGGTGTGTGACTTTGGAGGTAAGGTCGTAAAAGGCATGAGCCTTTCTCCTTGTCTCTATTTCTTGGATGGCTGACTCAGGGCAAAGCCAGCTCACATGTCATGTCCACACAGCAAGGAACTGGGACCTTTGGCCAGTAGCCATATGAGTCAGTCATCTTGAAAGTAGAACCCCCATCTCAGTTAAGATTCAGATGACTATAGTCCAAGCCAATGCATTATAGCAACCCTAAGAGAGAGCTCAAACCAGAACCACCAATATACCTGCTCCCAAACCCCCGACCCACAGAAACTGTGAGACACAACAGATGTTTATTGTTTTAAGATACTGAGTTTCAAGGCTATTTGTTAAGACAGCAAAAAGATAAATAATTTATATGTCATTCCATCTACAGAACTCATTCTTTTATATACAATTACAAATCAAATCCTTATTTAATAGAATCAGAAAAATTGTGATGAGTAAAGTGTGTCAGGTGTAATAAAACCCAGACAGTCCAGTATCATGGTCGGTAGAAACTAAGCCTAGGCTTCAATATCCAGACTCATATGGGAATGGCAGGAAGTATG
The DNA here is from genome assembly GCF_011764305.1 of Mustela putorius furo. Taxonomy (NCBI): domain Eukaryota; kingdom Metazoa; phylum Chordata; class Mammalia; order Carnivora; family Mustelidae; genus Mustela; species Mustela putorius. The sequence continues at coordinate 22,432,275 of NW_025422019.1, read as the reverse complement.
ATAAAACTGGAGAAAGCTAATGCCTCATCTCTCAGGTCTACTTATTTTTACCATAAAGAACATTAAACAGTTGTGCCAGAGCTTTCATTTTGCAAGAGAGGCAGGAAATCCAGTTAAAACAAAACAAAACACACACACACACACAAAAAAAACTTCTCAAGTTTTAAATATTAGCAAGGAATCATATTTTAAAAAAAAATGCAGGCTAATATACTCTATAGGATTACCCTGAAAATTAGCATGATATAAACCAAGCAAACTAACAAAAACCACCATCACAAACCTATGGATGGACATACTTGATTCAGCCCAAAGAACAGCAGTTAGTTCTCACCTCTGGTTTGATCATCATCATGCATACTGGTGACTTTGAATTATTGTGAGAAGAGGTGGGATTAAGGCTGCTAATGCCTAGCTATACCAGTAGAGAAGACTAGGTAAAAGTCAGTCAGTCAGTCAATCAATCAATCAATCCCCTGGTAAAGCTGGCATAATTTACAGAAAAGAAGTGGTCTCTCTCCTACAGGACAGGATGTAATGCTTTTCCACCAGGCTTTTGTGGTCCTGTTTGACCAGACTTTGTATTCTGCCTGAGGTATATAGAGATGAAGAAACTATGAATATGGCGTATTAATCTTATTTCAGTTCAACTTAAACTAGCCTATAACTTTTAATATCAAATTCTTCCTCATTTAAAAAAAAAAAAGTGACCTTGTCAATTGTCTTTCTCAAACTGTCAGAGCCAGCACAAACAACAGTTTCTGCTTTCAAATGCAATAGCTTGTAACTCTAAAATTATCTACTAATTTGTCTTCGATATTTTTCTCAGTATATAACTGCTTTTTATGGGAATTTTCTTTTATAAATATACTTCAGTTTCATGAAATACTGATATTCTAGAATGCTTTCTTACATGATTTTTAGGTTATTTGGGCTATAAAATAGGATACAGTCAGCTATGTCATATTTGACTATTGATTACCTAGATACAGAACATTTTTTTGTTTGTTTTTGTTCAGCTTTCCTCATAACTTTTGGCATTTTCCTGATCATTAATGCCTGCAGGAGACAGTGAGGTTAACTTAATCAAGTTGCCATTCAATTTTAGGTGTCTTTGCGGAAAGGAGGAAGAGGTTGAAACTATTGACTAAAATTAGGATTTGTGGGTTATTTATGGATTATTTTTAACAAACTATTTCTTTTCACTGTCAGCATCTGTAGCTTGAGAGGAGAGTATATATATTGTGTTCACATTGAAGAGAGAGTTAGAAAAATCAATTCATGGTCCTGAGAGGAAAGACACAAATTAAACAAATGAACTGGCTGATACAGACTTACTGGTATTTGAAGAAAATTAAGATGGAATTCAGGAAATAGTAGGATAGTGACTTATCTGTATTTTGTATTTTTGGGGGGTGGAGCAGGGAGGATCTGGGACAAATGAACCATATATTTAAAATAGAAGTGGAGGTATGGGAATAACTTAAGCAAACAAAGAAATCTGTGTGTCTACATAAAAATTCTTGGCGCTTCTGGATTTAATAGTCAGCATCTTCTTGAATCACAGGCTGATCTTCATATAGTCCATTAAAATGTGTCATGTAGTAACTTGTCAAGTTTTTCTAGGGTAAGAATTTGAGTTCAGGGCACTACAAGGGGTATATGCTTGAATTTAAAATTTCACCCCTTATTCCTATCCTATGAGCTATTTACTCATTGTTCTTTGCTAAGCCATTGAATATGCAGTTAGCATCGTTGAGATTCAATTGCACATCTAATTTTTGTTTTGTTTTCTGGTGCTATATGACTTTTGGAAGTTGTCTTTGTGATAGTATTTACAGATAAGAATCCCAAAGTTAACATGACATGTTCTTGAACGTCGTCTGAGGGAAAGACCTTCCTCTGCTCTGTGGTCGTTCTAGCTGGATTTAGAATCAAATTGACATGACACAGATTAACAGGAAAAAAATCAAATTTAATAGTTGTACATATGAGTAATGAAGTTTAGGAATATAGGTGAGGTTCAGTGGGGTAGAGTCAGGAGCCGACAACCAAGAAAGAATTCTTGAGACTTCTTTGGTACAAAATGGTGGTTTATTAAAGTACAGGGACAGGACCCATGGGCAGAAAGAGCTGTGGCACTGCAGTCCCAAAGAGTGGCTGATTATATACTCAGGAGTTGGGCAGGTGAAGACAAAGAGGATGTTCAGAAGGACTGTTATATGTAATGAAGACTCTCAGGATACTGGAGGCCTGGTTATTGTCAAGCCAAAGCTGTTTTGCCCTCTAATGAGACACTAACATGAAGACAGCTGGGAGCTCCCAGCTATTACAAATCCTTGTCAATGAGCTTTAGGTTTAGAAGAAATTCAGCTTTATTCACTTTAACTTGTGCCTCAACCTCCCTCCATTTTAAGGAGAGGAGGATGATGTTAGGGCTTCAGGAACTGAGTTATGGGTCTTTGGAAGTCAGACTATTGATAATAAAGCTTCTTCCTTGTAAATCACTAGAACATTTGTAAACCAAGGGAGCTCAGGTCTTGCAGGATTGTGATCTCTACAAGTGCACTATTTCTTCTTCCTTTAGGGAAGCCAGAAATGCCTCAGAAATTTCACATATATCCCATAGTGAAAGGGAGGGTTTGCAGGGTGTCAGCTTCTGCTTTGTCTCCAGCTTGCCTTCTCTTCCCTCATCATGAGGAATCTACACACATGAAATTCCAAAGAGAATACGTCCAGATGGAACTTACATGAGCTGAAGAGAAGGATAGGGCCCTCAGGATGACACAAAGTGGAGAAAGCTCATTAATAAGAAGAGAAAAGAGATGTTTAGAAAAACCAGGTTGCTCTGTTACTGCAGATAAGTTTTTTAGGTAAAGGGGTGTCTCTGTTAATCATTCTCTTCCTGTTACAGGGTCTCCTTTCCAATGTAAATTTACACAGTTGTGTAGGAGGCAAAGAGCTTTTCCTGCATTAGCTGGGGTTTTATTTCTTACAGCTCAGAATAGTCTTAATGCCAGCATGGCCCATCTTGGGTCAGCCTTCTCTGGGCCTCTACAATGTCAATGTTTATATACAAAATGGATAAGTAGTCTTACTTATATACAAAATGACTAAGTAGAGAGACAGCAAGAATTGTGAATAAAAATAATGTTCACTTATGAAATTATGCTAATGAGAATTCATATGCATCTATTCTAGTTGTTAGGCAAAGTTATTCTATTTTGACTTTTAGTTGATAATTCAGTGGATGTTTACAACATAGAATTGCATAGATTACTTGTCTTAGAATAGGTTTGTACTTTTTATATATATCTAAGTAGCTATCTCCAATATCCATCTAATCTTAGAATCACTTGCAAAACTTGGCTAACTTCTCTTTAAAATAAAAGAAAGATTGACTCACAGGTAAAGGCAAAAAAAAAAAATCTTTAATTATGCATTTTCTATGAATACTTAAACTCAACTGATTTCTCAATCACAGTTTAAATATATTATACTATTGATCTGTTTCAAGTAGCAATTTGCCAGAATAGGTTTAATATGTAAATATTAGAAGGATATTGAATTTTGGCTACTGTTAGGATCAATAAAGGAGAAAAGGCATGTTTCATGTGCATTTTCAGTCTCCTATCAAAAACAAACTCTGCCCTTTAATGAATAGAAAGTTGGCTTTTCACTTCTCTTGATTTGGTTATGCACCCATTTGTTTTAAGTCATTGCTAACAAAATAAATGAATCATTTGCTCTTTAGGGAACCCTTGGAAGGTTATAATAAATATAATTCCTACGGACATTTGATTATACTTTTCATAGGCTCATTTCACAGAACTGAGGTCATCATTATAGCTGCTATGGAGAGTCGTAGCATATGGGTAGTTTGTCATGGGGAAGCCAAGGCTGACACATTAAAATTCTTCCAGAACCATCTGAGTATCAGAGAAGGGCATATGTTTTCACTTAAGAATGAATACAGTGTTAATATTGTTGGAGATTAGATGTTTCCAATATTCCCAGGAGAATTTCTACAACCAAACAGTTATAATTGTCTGTTTCTCTGTGGACTGAAAGAAATTCTAAGCTAATGATAAAAAATTAGTCTTGGCCTACACTAACATGGTTTCTTGACTGATTTCTCAAACACACACACACACAGACACACACACACACAAATGTGTGTGTGTGTATATATATTTTATATATATTATTTTCAGCAAAATATTACTTGGTGTAATGACTAATATTAGGGTTTATAAAATAAAGCATATCTAGCACTCAGTTTTCATACTTGCTATGGATTTCCTCAGATAGATAATATACCGTATAGATAATGATAGGAATGTGGAAAAAAAAAAAACTATACAATAACCCAGTAAAACTGGCATTCAGAAATCACCAAAAGTCTTTTTTTCCTACTTTACTTCCTGAAATAAATTATTATGGCAGGTTGTCATGGCATCTATGGGATATTGTAAATGATGGCAAGTGACAGACTGTGAGTATGGTATGTTTTGTCTGTCTACAGTCCTTAGATTGAACACTCACAGATTGAAAATAAAATTTAGTCTAGATGGATACTCGGTCTTCTTATGACAAGGCGACGGCTCTAATAACTTACAATTCTTAACTTGAATAATCTACCTTAAGAAGTCATTTCCTATTTTGTACAATGCAAGTCTACATGTTGTTGGATGCAGGGTTTTGTTTTTCTTTTTGTTTTTAAATCAAAGCTTGCTAAGTATTCCTCTGCCTTTGCTTGTGAAAAGGCTGAAACTTAGTTTCAATAAAGTCTGTTCTTCTTGTGAAAAGTTTCCCTTGCTTTCCTTCCTTTTCTTCTTTCTTTTAATGCTCTATCTTTTTCTCTGTATCTTGGACGTCATTGATAGCTCTGCCCCTTTATTTGTTTTGTTGTTTACTTGTTTGGCCTGTTGATTTTTCTTCACAGTCTAGGTAGATTCTTAACAACTTTTTGTTTGGGCTACTGAATGACCCCTTAACCTTTTTTTCACTCTCTGAATCGCCAGTCTCCAAACTTTTGGGACCTGCTGTGCTCAGACTGTTATGCCCCAATAATGGTTCCGTGATTAAAGGAGCGAGACTGATACAAAGCGAGGGTCAAACAAAGCTTTATTTTGCACCAAGCATCAAGAATCTAACCGAACGTTCAGGGACGCACCTTTTACAAGAGAGGGCCACCCTTCTCTGTTTCACAGACTCGCTTTTAAGGGCAAAGGCCATGCGGTCGGGCCTGGCCACGCACAGGTGGCCAATGAGATTGTAACACACACAGGAAACTCCACAGTGATGCTAGGTGACCAACTGAGTTACAATTTACCCTAGTAGACATTTGAACCAGTCTATTACACCTTGATTAGGATTGGCGCCAAAAAGGCTCCCAAATGGTGGGGGCCCATACTCTTTGGTAGCTAGGGAGACAGTATTCAACCCCCCACTGATCCATGTCTCCACCTGGCCTGACCCACCCTTGTATCTGGGCTTTGTTACCTGGAGCTGGTTTCTGGGACTTCTTTTTAAGTGAATCTCCTGTGGGAAGGGGAGCAGGAACAGTTTAAGGGTTAAAAACAAGGTTTTTGTTTAACCTCAATGAAAGCCTCTTGCTAAAGTATGAAAATATAAAATAGGTCTTTACACAGACCAGCTGTGGCACCCCTACTCAGCTATAACATTTCAGGGGCTGAAAAGCACTCACAACTTAACTCCTTTTCATCTACCAAAAGTTGTTTGTCAGGTAATTATTAGTGTCACTTTATGGATAAAATAAGCTAGAGTCAATAAGACATGTTAAAACCCAAAGCAGTGTTGGTCCCACCTTACAAAAAAAGAAATTTACAGTCAATGGGATTTGTGAACATTCACTCTTCTGGGACTCACCTGAGATCTTGATTCAAGTTACGTTCTATTTTTATTACCAGGAAGAACATTCCTAGCCATAACTTGATTTTTCATGTGATCCACCTCTATCCCTGTTTTCCTGTCAGTCAGGTATGATACATCCAGGCAAACTTTCCCTGTATCTGATTATACCCTGCTTATTTATATTTGTCTTGCTATTTCTTGTTCCTTGACTACTTTCCATATTTATCACCTACCATCATGGGTGAAATGCCACCCTTCTATGCCTACTTCAACTTTACCTCAATGTAATTTGAGGTTTTTCTCTCCACATGACCCCTTTGTATTTTCCTAATGCAGAGGAATATTTTTTGTCTTTTCTAATGTGAATCTGTCTCACTTCTCCATAATTTGGGACATTTTATTCATATATGCATCATTCATGACACACAGAAAGATGCTTTACACTGAGTACATTTCAATAAGTAGTAATAGAATGTATGAATAAATAAAACAATGACCATCTACATGCAAAAACCTCTGCCACAGCAATCAAAATGTATTTTCAAAGCATGCATGTTTATGCAGACTGGTCACAACCATAAATCTAATGTAGAATTTAAATATGTCCTGAAATAAACTTCGAGAGAAAATATTTTTATAATATAATGATTTAAATTGGAAAGGGAAAAATGAGTAATAAGATAAATGTGTAAAATATAGTCAATTATTTCAGGCACTTATTGTATATGCATATGCATATAGAAATGCAAAATAAGAAGGGTTAAATTGGATTGTGTTTGTTCTAAAAAAACTAAACAGCTTAATGGAAGAAGAAAATAAAATACTCATAAACAAGCACAAATAAAAGACATCCAAAACGAGACAAAAACTGGAATGTTTGGAATGGTTTAGGCTCTTAAGGCTAGCCTCTCACTGCTGAGCCTAACAGCATTATCCTCTTTAATAATAATAATTGACAGTCTAAATAAATAAATCATTCTAGTATTTAGGTTACAAATCTTACCTCATGTAATTCTCACAGCAATCTCCTGAGACAGGTATCATTAACACTGCTTATCCCAGAGGTCCCAGCAGAGGCTCAGCCAGCCTAAATTAATCACTCAGGGTTACACAGTTAATGAATAGTGTAGCAAGCTTTCTAGTCATGATCCTTAGACTTTAAAGCCTGTGTTTCTTCTAGGAATTTCTTCTAGACATAGTTATACTAAGATGTATGTACACTGAGTTGTATGCAAGAACATACTTGGAAGTTGTACTTGTGATTAGGAAAGCCAAGGGAAAAAAATCTGTATATCTATTATAAATGAATAGACAAGTGAATCATGAAATATTTGTGCAGTAAAATATAATGCAGCTATTAAATATGAGGTAAATCTATATTTTGGTTTGAATATTAGCCAATATATATTTTTAATGAAAAATAGCTAGGTTCAAAAAGTCTATAGAGACTGCTCCAATTTTTATCGCATGTTTGCATTTCTTTAGTTAAATACACAAATTTAGATGTATTTTCAAAATCATATTTTATCCATTATGCTGCCCTGTTTATCTCAATAATTATTATTTACAGAGCATCTACTCTCTAAATGTACACGTATTATTGCTAATAGACACAGTAACTATTAAAAAAAAATAAGTACTGCAACTGCAGTGTTACTGCCGCAAACAATGTGGATTGTCCAAGGTCAAACCTGGGTCTCGCACATAATTCTAACTCCAAAATTAGAACTCTTTTCACTACCCAAGTTATTATCAACCCAAGGCAGTTTTGTCCATTGGACAACATTTAGAAATGTCTAAAGACATTTTTTTTTAAGATTTTATTTATTTATTTGACAGACAGAGAGAGATCACAAGTAGGCAGAGAGGCAGGCAGAGAGAGAGGAGGGAAGCAGGCTCCCTGCTGAGCAGAGAGCCGGGATTGGGGGCTGGATCCTAGGACCCTGGGATCATGACCTGAGTCGAAGGCAGAGTCTTAACCCACTGAGCCACCCACCCAGGTGCCCCTAAAGACATTTCAGATTGTCAGAGCTGTAGGGTAGAGAGGTTGATGCCCTCATTCTAGTGGGTCTAAAACAAGGATACTGGTATACACCTTAAAAGGCCCAGTGTAGTCTTCCCTAACAAGGAACTATTTGAATCAAAATGCCAGTAGGCTGAGGTTGAGAAACCTAGATCAAAAAAATTCCTTCTGTTTTCTTTCTTTTAAGCGTAACTCAATGAAAAAGAGTCTGGATTTGTGTTTTTTATGATTATATGTATCTTAGTCTTATATATCATATATTATAATGCAGATAGCAATTTATTTGTCCTAATTTCAATTTGTTTAGTCATTCAAACAATTAGCAAGTGACTATAAAGATCCAGGCACTAATTTAGGTGCTAGGAATACAACAGAGCTTACAGCAGGTAACAAATCCATCATCATGGGGCTGATCTCCCCAGTGGGAGAAAACAATGTATAAGCAAATACACAAATGTAATAAAGTTTGTCAGGTGATAAAGGGTACTAATGGAGAAAATTCAACCAAGGCAAAAGAATAGGGAGTACAGAGTTGAGTTGAGAGAAAAGAGCCAGAAAAATTACAGTTTTAAGTAGTAAGGTCATGGCAATTTTCACTGGAAAATGACAGTTGTACAAAAATCTGAAAAGAATGAGGAAGTGAGTCATTCCAGTATGTGGGGTAAGAACATGTAAGGAAGAAAGAGCAGGAAGTGGGAATTGACTATTTGATCATATTTTTGAGCAACTGTTACTTTTAGATGGAGATTCTATTTTTTTAATGCTACAGGCATTTATTTTCCCCCCTCCATGAAAGTTTTACTCTGCTTAAAAAACACTTGATAATTTATGTGCTGCCAGTAGTATACCAAAATAGAATAAACAGTTAACTTATATTATGAGCTGGAAGTAGTAATGTACAATAACATTACTTCACTAAAGATTTTAGCTTTCGCGTTTATGAAATTCTTAATAATGACGGAATTAGTTCTGCCCCATGTGTTCCGTTTTATTTCCAATTTACCATATACAATGTTACTATTAATAATTATGTATTTTAATAAGAAAGAAGAGAAATTTCTAGGAAATATGCTTATTTCAAGCTGTTATGGTTAATGTTTATAGAAATTTAAAAAACATGAAATCGATCATATGAAGAAAATAATTATAGTTATTTAGAACACTTAACTTTGAAGAACTCTTAGTTTGTGGCTTTAATTTCAGTTGTTTTAAAATTAAAAGCTTTAATGATTTATATGTTTATGCAGTTGTATTATGCCAGTTAAAATTATTTGGATTTAGAAAGAATATTAATCTATTAAAAAAAAAAATTGGCTTTTTTTTTGAACGAATGATCTCTACACACCAGATTGTGTATTTATAAAAGATTACTCAGTAGAAAGCATTCATGGAAGAGAGAATATAATGCTTGAAAATGGTTCTTTTAATTAAGAGTCTTTAAAACAGTTCAGAAAAATAACCCCAGTTGCTATTGCAAGGATTGAAAAAAATGTTAATTCTCTTAGATATACAAATGATCATCAGTGTACTTATATTATATATTTATATAATTATTGTTGTGTTTAAACTTGAATTATAGAAGTATGTTCTACTTAAAAATACAAGTAGTTAAAAACAAACAACATATGACTTAAAAAGGTACAAAAGATATTCCATTTACTTAAAAATTGGGTGTATATCTACTTTTCAGCAAAAGATCCAGTGATTTAATTGATACACGTAGATTGCATCTCTATCTGTAATTTCATATCTAGAAACCAGTTTATCTTAAATGCACTATAACCATGCTGTATAGTTAAAATAATTCTCCTTTCAAATCATACTTTTCAAAAAGAGTTAAGATACTTTTTAGTGTACACCAAGCAATGTCACTTAGTGCAGAGAACTTCAAATATATCCACCTAAATTTTCTAAGCCATCAGTCTTCTAATTGCCATAACACTATTCATTAAAGTAACAGTAATATATGAAATATATCCAGGCAGTTTGCCCAGCACTAAGTATAGCACATAGTTGTCTTCTCTAAGTACTCAAACTACCATTAATGAAAACTAATAGCCCATCAAAATTTACATTAAAAGTACTACGAGAAATCTCCAAAGGACTATATGTGATACTATTCCAGCAGTTTCTGTCACCTTAAATTGCTGTGTTCCAATATGTTGTTCTTCTTAATGCTAATTACCTAACAGAATGGATAAATACTACAATTGCAAAGTACATCATAGTACTATTTTTGTAACCAGATTATAATTAGTGATCAGAGAATGGTCTCATTAACATAAATGGTATAATTAAATCATCTCAGCTTTACCATACTTAAAAGCATTAAATAAGTGATTGTCTCCCCTTTATAAACTATTAAAGGTTAACTTTTCTGAAATTGTTTTCCCCACCCCAGGAAAAATAAGTCTACATTGTTCATGTTTATGGCATTAAAAAAAGAACAAATTTGAAAATGCATATTCTCTTTGAGTAGGGCATAATTGTTTTATATTGCCCCAGGTCTCCTCTTTAATATAAAAAGAAAAAAAAAAGGGGGTGTAGAGTACAAAAAGCCATGACATGTTTTAGATTTATAATAGATTTTTGAGTTAATATAGTTACAGCAGCAATGTAGTGAATCTAGAAAATGAATCAAGAGAACCAAGGAGGTCATTCCACAAGTTTGCCAGTATTCTGTAGGTAATCTCCCATGTTGGAATGTAACAATAACTCGGAATCAAATTATGATCTGGTGAATATTATTTACTTAAACTGAAGTTAAGCAATCAGACTTTAGCCCTTTTTGATATTTGGCGACTCTGTTTAACTAAAATTAGACTTAGATAGATGGCGTTTAAGCACAGAGGATTTTCTGGAGCCATATATACCTAGATTTAGGAAAATGAAAAAAAAAATGTACCTGGGCATCAGTACATTTATATTTCTTTTTTTCCCCTTTCCATAATCAGCATCAGCACAATCTCATATAATGTAGAGAGAATATTAAGCATTACAAAGTGGAAATAAATGTCCTCATCAATTTAATTCTAATTAATACTGCTCCATATTTAAACATAACCATTCAAGGAATATCCTGTGTTTTATAGGAGAAAAAAATGAAAGAAAAAAAATCAGCTGTACCCTTTAAAAATATGATGCTTTTAGGTTTTTAAATTGTATGTAAAATTGTTCTATATAGCTTATAATGTAGATGTATCAAAGATAGACAGTACTCAAAGGGCCAGTGATAAGATTATTTTGCTCTGAATTGACTCCAAATGAGATTATGTGTGGGAGGAAAAAGGACTGTAATCTTAGAACTGAGGTAAGAGCTTTGCCTAAAAGATGTGACAAGATTTAGAAGGACAGGTAGGTGACCCAGAAAACTTTACAAGAGGACTCTTCAGTTTGTGGAATAGCAAATACAAAAAGAGTACAAGTGGCATGGTAAGGATTACCATTAATTCAATTGAAAAGAAAAACATTTTTCTTTTTTTCAAACAGTGATTTGACCTTGGCAACAAGATTGCCTTTAATGGTGGCAAACATATTGAAAATCTCTTAAGCTGGAGTATTTCTTATATTTATATGGATGAACAAAATACATAAAAACTTTATAGTTATAGCATGCAGGCATAACTATACCGTCAGTAAAATTTCAAAATTATTTAACCATGCTCTATTATCTTAATGACCCTCTCCCCTTGAAACATGTTTTTCTTTTTTTGAATACCTCCAAATCACTTCCATACAAATTACATCCAAGTATTCATGTGTGTTATGTGTTATGTGTGTGTGTGTGTGTGTGTGTGTGTGTGTGTGTGTTTCTTCAGATACTTGTGCCATCCAGATTTGTTGTAGGGAATTCTGGTTGTGAGAAATCTAGTCCAAGTTGGAGATTACTTGGTCTAGAGTGACAAAGATCACATCTCCAGATCATCTTTCCTCCTAAAAATTTGTATCAGTAAGTGACCATTTTTTAAAAATCCTAGATGTAATGAGAAATGTATTATTTGCTAATTTGGAGTTATATTCTTTTTTCAGGAACATTATATTGTGATCTCTGTCAAACATAGAGTCCTTATCTAGTGGATTTCTTTGTATAAAAAGGATGGCACAATGTAGTGATCATATAAGGATGCTCATTCTGGATTTCCTTTAGAAGGCACATGAATTCTTCTTTATTTTATAGTTTATATTTAAAATATGACATTCATGATTTAATGAAATATAAAGTAAAGGATTGTAGAATGATTCTCACTTTATAAACAATTTTATTTTTCTTTTCTGATTCAAGAGTATGCTCCAGCTGGTACATTTCTAATTCAACTCAGTTGGAAGTATTGAGTTGCAATGACATATTTTGCTATATGATGATATACAAGCTCCTTTTCTCCTGACTAGTGCTACATTGTAGAGGTTTTACATGTTTTTATTTTCAAGTGAATAGATACATTAAGTTATTTGGGAAAGGCAAGAACATATCAAATGGGATCACCAAAGATCATTTCTGACTATTTTTTAACCTTTTCCCCAGTAGTTTATTTATATACCCCCACATATATTTCTAGATTAGTAAATTTTATCATATTAATTATTTGGCAGTATCAAGAATTAGGTAGTAATTGCAACAACAAAATTCATAGTTTAATAATAAGGAGAGAGCAGCAAATTATCCAATTTAGAACAGCCATTTAACAATTTTTAAAATACTGGAACCTTATTATACACTGTGTATTTAAGCCAAGATAAAATGCTAGTTAAGTCTCATATATCCAAAGGAAAAAAAATTGCTCAAGAAGCACACTAGAAAGGTGACTTAAATTAATTGAAATTGAAGTTACATAATATGAATGCTAAAACAGTAAATTATTTTAAAATGGATAAAAATAGCAACATTTCCAAAATAGCAAGAATTTTTGATATAACACTGAGGTTTAAAGCTTGCATTAAATTTATGACATATATACTTTTTAAATTATATATAAACTTCATTTCACTTTTAATTTGTCTTCAACATTACTTTCTAGATCAGTAAAGGTTTCAACAATGTCACTTTAATGTTTATATGATATTCCACTATATACTTGTATGATATTTTATTTAAATAATCACCTATATATAAATGATAAAGTTTCAATATTCTTTTTTAAATTATAGATATTATAACGACTATCCTAATAGGTAATCATTTGCTGAGCTTAAGGTACAGTTTTTGAGGGAACATTTCTGGGTCAGATTGTTTAAAAATTTTTAAGGGTTTATCATTCATTTTCTTTTGCTCTCATAATCATTTTTGTCAGTTGATGAAAGCAGTAGTGCTATTTTTCCCTGCTCTCTCTCCTTACTTGAGCTATCTGGTAAGACACCTAATGGTTTTTGTTTTGTTTTGTTTTTTGTATTTTGTTTCTTTTTGTTTGTTTTATTTCATTCAGAGTAGCATGGTTCTCAGACCCTTCTAAATCATGATTGTTATCTTCTAAGCCTTCCCATCTTTCAGACTTCTTCCCAAAACTGAAAACTAAGACCTGCATATAATAATGAAGATATATTTAGGACAAGGTCTACTGAGATTAATTCTTCCTGGACACTGTTTTATATGGTGTTCGGTTACCAGTAACAGAGAGTTTCATTCTGGTTATCTCTGGAAAACAGAATACAGTTTCTGGGAAGTTTTTGCCAAAGAGGTGCTATTTGAACTTACACTGGCAAGAAAGATCTTAGCCTTGTGAAAATTTCCAAGGAAGAACTTTCTGGGCAGAGAAGATAACAAATACAAAGCCTTAAGGGCAAAAGTGCTTGTCATGTTGTGATTAACATGGTTAGAGTGATAGGAGCTTCCTTCCAGAGGAGAGGACGATTACAGGGAAAGATCCTGAGGAAAGTACCCAATACGGTAAAGAATAAGGAGTTTATTCTAATAGCCATTTGAAGGGCTATCAGGAGTTTTATAATCTGGATGTGTTTTTAAAATATTATTTGACAGTATGTGAAGCCCAGATGACTGGGCTGTGGGAGGGGCACAAATAGAAATTTTGGAAACTTGGAAAACTTCACAAGTTTGTTGTTATAGGAGTTTAGGTGAGAGACTGATAGCTCGAAGCATTGTGGTACCAGAAGAAGTGAGAGAAATGGAGGTCTTAGAAAGGATTTGGATGTAGGTAACAGAATGTATTTTAGAAGTGAGGTTCAGATCTGTTTTCAATTCAGGCTGAATTTTCTCTCAGTTGTGCTTCTCAGCCTGGCCCTTCAAAATGTCTCAGACTCATTTTAATAACTTCCCCAGCAAGCTTTTACCAAGTAAAAATAAATAAATAAATGAAATAAACAAACAAACAGACAAATAAATAAATAAAATTAAACAAACAAAAACTAGTAGATATGGGGTAGTGTATTAGCTAAATTTGCCATAATGAAACACTATAGACTGAGTAGATTAAACAATAAAATTGATTTTCTCACAAGTCTAGAAGCTAGACTTCTAAGATGAAGGATTCAATAGGTTCTGTTTCTCCTCAGGCCCTCTTGACTTGCAGATGACTGCCTTCACATCAAGTCCTCTTGTCATCTTTACTCTGTGCTCACGGCGCTGGTGTCTCTTCTTAACCTGAAACCACTCCTATTGGGTTAGGACCCACCCTTATGACCTCATGATCCTTAGTTACTTCTTTAAAAACCTTGTCTTCAAATGAAGTCACTTTGGGGGTTAAGGATTCAATATATAATTTTAGGAGCACATAATTCAGTCAGAAAGAGGAAAGCCATCACCTAACTTAACCTACTTTAGAACTTTCTTAAGCAAGAGAGCCCTTAACAGGGGGAAAATTATTTTCTTAAACCCTTCACTGAAACAATGTATAAGTAAATATCAAACAAAGAAGTTGTTTTCTTTTTTTTTTTATTTTTTATTTTTCATAAACATATATTTTTATCCCCAGGGGTACAGGTCTGTGAATCACCAGGTTTACACACTTCACAGCACTCACCAAAGCACATACCCTCCCCAATGTCCATAATCCCACCCCCTTCTCCCAAACCCCCTCCCCCCAGCAACCCTCAGTTTCTTTTGTGAGATTAAGAGTCACTTATGGTTTGTCTCCCTCCCAATCCCATCTTCTTTCATTTATTCTTCTCCTACCCACTTAAGCCCCCATGTTGCATAACCACTTCCCCATATCAGGGAGATCATATGATAGTTGTCTTTCTTTGCTTGACTTATATCACTAAGCATGATACGCTCAGGTTCCATCCATGTTGTCGCAAATGGCAAGATTTCATTTCTTTTGATGGCTGCATAGTATTCCATTGTGTATATAGACCACATCTTCTTGATCCATTCATCTGTTGATGGACATCTAGGTTCTTTCCATAGTTTGGCTATTGTGGACATTGATGCTATAAACATTCGGGTGCACGTGACCCTTTGGATCACTACGTTTGTATCTTTAGTGTAAATACCCAATAGTGAAATTGCTGGGTCATAGGGCAGTTCTATTTTCAACATTTTGAGGAACCTCCATGCTGTTTTCCAGAGTGGCTGCACCAGCTTGCATTCCCACCAACAGTGTAGGAGGGTTCCCCTTTCTCCGCATCCTCGCCAGCATCTGTCATTTCCTGACTTGTTGATTTTAGCCATTCTGACTGGTGTGAGGTGATATCTCATTGTGGTTTTGATTTGTATTTCCCTGATGCCGAGTGATATGGAGCACTTTTTCATGTGTCTGTTGGCCATCTGGATGTCTTCATTGCAAATGTCTGTTAATGTCCTCTGCCCATTTCTTGATTGGATTATTTGTTCTTTGGGTGTTGAGTTTGCTAAGTTCTTTATAGATTCTGGACACTAGTCCTTTATCTGATATGTCGTTTGCAAATATCTTCTCCCATTCTGTCAGTTGTCTTTTGGTTTTGTTAACTGTTTCCTTTGCTGTGCAAAAGCTTTTGATCTTGATGAAATCCCAATAGTTCATTTTTGCCCTTGCTTCCCTTGCCTTTGGTGTTGTTCCTAGGAAGATGTTGCTGCGGCTGAGGTCGAAGAGGTTGCTGCCTGTGTTCTCCTCAAGGATTTTGATGGATTCCTTTCGCACACTGAGGTCCTTCATCCATTTTGAGTCTATTTTCGTGTGTGGTGTAAGGAAATGGTCCAATTTCATTTTTCTGCATGTGGCTGTCCAATTTTCCCAGCACCATTTGTTGAAGAGACTGTCTTTTTTCCACTGGACATTCTTCCCTGCTTTGTCGAAGATTAGTTGACCATAGAGTTGAGGGTCTATTTCTGGGCTCTCTATTCTGTTCCATTGATCTATGTGTCTGTTTTTGTGCCAGTACCATGCTGTCTTGATGATGACAGCTTTGTAATAGAGCTTGAAGTCTGCAATTGTGATGCCACCAACTTTGGCTTTCTTTTTCAATATCCCTTTGGCTATTCGAGGTCTTTTCTGGTTCCATATAAATTTTAGAATTATTTGTTCCATTTCTTTGAAAAAGATGGATGGTACTTTGATAGGAATTGCATTAAATGTGTAGATTGCTTTAGGTAGCATAGACATTTTCACAATATTTATTCTTCCAATCCAGGAGCTTGGAACATTTTTCCATTTTTTTGTGTCTTCCTCAATTTCTTTCATGAGTACTTTATAGTTTTCTGAGTATAGATTCTGTGCCTCTTTGGTTAGGTTTATTCCTAGGTATATTATGGTTATGGGTGCAATTGTAAATGGGATTGACTCCTTAATTTCTCTTTCTTTGGTCTTGCTGTTGGTTTAGAGAAATGCAACTGATTTCTGTGCATTGATTTTATATCCTGACACTTTACTGAATTCCTGTACAAGTTCTAGCAGTTTTGGAGTGGAGTCTTTTGGGTTTTCTACATATAGTATCATATCATCAGTGAAGAGTGATAATTTGACTTCTTCTTTGCCGATTTGGATGCCTTTAATTTCCTTTTGTTGTCTGATTGCTGAGGCTAGGACCTCTAGTACTATGTTGAATAGCAGTGGTGATAATGGACATCCCTGCTGTGTTCCTGACCTTAGCGGAAAAGCTTTCAGTTTTTCTCCATTGAGAATGATATTCGCAGTGGGTTTTTCATAGATGGGTTTGATGATATTGAGGTATGTGCCCTCTACCATACACTTTGAAGAGTTTTGATCAGGAAGGGATGCTGTACTTTGTCAAATGCTTTTTCAGCATCTATTCAGAGTATCATATGGTTCTTGTTCTTTCTTTTATTGATGTGTTGTATCACATTGACTGACTTGCAGATGTTGAACCGGAATAAATCCCTGGAATAAATCCCACTTGGTCGTGGTGAATAATCCTTTTAATGTACTGTTGAATCCTATTGGATAGTATTTTGTTGAGTATTTTCGCATCTGTGTTCATCAAGGATATTGGTCTATAGCTCTCTTTTTTGATGGGATCCTTGTCTGGTTTTGGGATCAAGGTGATGCTGGCCTCATAAAATGAGTTTGGAAGTTTTCCTTCCATTTCTATTTTTTGGAACAGTTTCAGGATTATAGGAATTAGTTCTTCTTTAAATGTTTTGTAGAACTCCCACGGGAAGCCGTATGCCCCTGGGCTTTTGTTTGTTTGGAGATTTTTAATGACTGTTTCAATCTCCTTACTGGTTATGGGTCTGTTCAGGCTTTCTATTTCTTCCTGGTTCAGTTGTGGTAGTTTATATGTTTCTAGGAATGCATCCATTTCTTCCAGATTGTCAAATTTGTTGGCATAGAGTTGCTCATAGTATCTTCTTATAATAGTTTGTATTTCTTTGGTGTTAGTTGTGATATCTCCTCTTTTATTCATGATTTTATTTATTTGGTTCCTTTCTCTTTTCTTTTTGATAAGTCGAGCCAGGGGTTTATCAATTTTATTAATTCTTTCAAAGAACCAGCTCCTACTTTCGTTGATTTCTTCTATTGTTTTTTTGGTTTCTATTTCATTGATTTCTGCTCTGATCTTTATGATTTCTCTTCTCCTGCTGGGCTTAGGGTTTCTTTCTTGTTCTTTCTCCAGCTCCTTTAGGTGTAGGGTTAGGTTGTGTACCTGAGACCTTTCTTGTTTCTTGAGAAAGGCTTGTACCGCTATATATTTTCCTCTCGGGACTGCCTTTGTTGTGTCCCACAGATTTTGAACCGTTGTATTTTCATTATCATTTGTTTCCATGATTTTTTTCAATTCTTCTTTAATTTCCCGGTTGACCCATTCATTCTTTAGAAGGATACTGTTTAGTCTCCATGTATTTGGGTTCTTTCCAAACTTCCTTTTGTGGTTGAGTTCTAGCTTTAGAGCATTGTGGTCTGAAAATATGCAGGGAATGATCCCAATCTTTTGATACCGGTTGAGTCCTGATTTAGGACCGAGGATGTGATCTATTCTGGAGAATGTTCCATGTGCACTAGAGAAGAATGTGTATTCTGTTGCTTTGGGATGAAATATTCTGAATATATCTGTAATGTCCATCTGGTCCAGTGTGTCATTTAAGGCCTTTATTTCCTTGCTGATCTTTTGCTTGGATGACCTGTCCATTTCAGTGAGGGGAGTGTTAAAGTCCCCTACTATTATTGTATTATTGTTGATGTGTTTCTTTGATTTTGTTATTAATTGGTTTATATAGTTGGCTGCTCCCACATTGGGGGCATAGATATTTAAAATTGTTAAATCTTCTTGTCGGACAGACCCTTTGAGTATGATATAGTGTCCTTCCTCATCTCTTATTATAGTCTTAGGCTTAAAATCTAATTGATCTGATATAAGGATTGCCACTCCTGTTTTCCTCTGATGTCCATTAGCATGGTAAATTCTTTTCCACCCCCTCACTTTAAATCTGGAGGTGTTTTTGGGCTTAAAATGTGTTTCTTGGAGGCAACATATAGATGGGTTTTGTTTTTTTTATCCATTCTGATACCCTGTGTCTTTTGACAGGGGCATTTAGCCCATTCACATTCAGGGTAACTATTGAGAGATATGAATTTAGTGCCATTGTATTGCCTGTAAGGTGACTGTTACTGTATATGGTCTCTGTTCCTTTCTGATCTACCACTTGTAGGCTCTCTCTTTGCTTAGAGGACCCCTTTCAATATTTCCTGTAGACCTATTTGGTGTTTGCAAATTCTTTCAGTTTTTGTTTGTCCTGGAAGCTTTTAATCTCTCCTTCTATTTTCAATGATAGCCTAGCTGGATATAGTATTCTTGGCTGCATGTTTTTCTCATTTAGTGCTCTGAAAATATCATGCCAGCTCTTTTTGGACTGCCAGGTCTCTGTGGATAAGTCTGCTGCCAATCTAATATTTTTGCCATTGTATGTTACAGACTTCTTGTCCTGGGCTGCTTTCAGGATTTTTTCTTTGTCACTAAGACTTGTAAATTTTACTATTAGTTGATGGGGTGTGGGCCTATTCTTATTGATTTTGAGGGGCATTCTCTGAACCTCCTGAATTTTGATGCTCGTTCCCTTTGCCATATTGGGGAAATTCTCCCCAATAATTCTCTCCAGTATACCTTCTGCTCCCCTCTCTCTTTCTTCTTCTTCTGGAATCCCAATTATTCTAATGTTGTTTCGTCTTATGGTGTCACTTATCTCTCGAATTCTCCCCTCATGTTCCAGTAGCTGTTTGTCCCTCTTTTGCTCAGCTTCTTTATTTTCTGTCATTTGGTCTTCTATATCACTAATTCTTTCTTCTGCCTCATTTATCCTAGCAGTGAGAGCCTCCATTTTGGATTGCACCTCATTAATAGCTTTCTTTATTTCAACTTGGTTAGATTTTAGTTCTTTTATTTCTCCAGAAAGGGCTTTTATATCTCTCAAGAGGGTTTCTCTAATATCTTCCATGCCTTTTTCGAGCCCGGCTAGAACCTTGAGAATTGTCATTCTGAACTCTAGATCTGACATATTACCAATGTCTGTAGTGATTAGGTCCCTATCCTTTGGTACTGCCTCTTCTACTTTTTTTTGTGTTCAATTTTTCCGTCTTGTCATTTTGTCCAGATAAGAGTATATGAAGGACCAAGTAAAATACTAAAAGGGTGGCAACAGCCCCAGGAAAATATGCTTTAACCAAATTAGAAGGGATCCCAAATCGTGAGGGGGTAGAAAGGGGATAAAAAAAAGAGGTTCAAAAAGGAAGAAAGAAAAAAAAAAAAAAAAAAAAAAAGAAAAGAATTAAAAAAAGAAAACAAATAAGAAAAATATAAAAAAAAAAAAATATATATATTGGATAAATTAGTTAAAAAATGTTAAAAAAGAAAAAGGTAAAAGTTAAAAAAAAATTTTACCAGAAGGCGAGAAAAAAAAAACAAAAAATGAAAAAGAAAAAAAAATCAAATTAGCTGCAAGACTAAAAAAAATCACAGGGAAAAAGCCATGAGTTCCGTGCTTTGGTTTCTCCTCCTCTGGAATTCTGCTGCTCTCCTTGGTATTGAAACCGCACTCCTTGGTAGGTGAACTTGGTCTCAGCTGGATTTCTTGTTGATCTTCTGGGGGAGGGGCCTGTTGTAGTGATTCTCAAGTGTCTTTGCCCCAGGCGGAATTACACCGCCCTTAGCAGGGGCTGGGGTGAGTAATCCGCTCGGGTTTGCTTTCAGGAGCTTTTGTTCCCTGAGCGCTTTCCGTAGAGTTCCGGAGGACGGGAATACAAATGGCGGCCTCCTGGTCTCCTGCCCGGAGGAGCCGAGAGCCCGGGGCCCCACTCCTCAGTGCACCCTCAGAGAACAGCGCCCAGTTACTCCCGTCTGCCTGACCTCCGGCCGCAGGCGGAGCTCACCGAGCCTGCGACCGGTTCAAGGTCACCCCGAGCTGCGAGCTTACTAGCTTACTGTCGGCTCTGTCTCTGTAGCCGGCTTTCCCGTTCCAATACCCGCAAGCTCTGTGACACTCAGACACCCCCGATCCTTCTGTGACCCTGCGGGACCTGAGGCCACGCTGACCCCGCGTGGGCTTCGCCCCGGTTTAGCCTCTGGAGCAATGTCCCTCAGCGGAACAGACTTTTAAAAGTCCTGATTTTGTGCGCGGTTGCTCCGCCGCTTGCCGGGAGCCGGCCCCTCCCCCCGGGGTCTATCTTCCCGTCGCTTTGGATTCACTTCTCCGCCGGTCCTACCTTTCAGAAAGTGGTTGTTTTTCTGTTTCCAGAATTGCTGTTCTTCTTGTCTTCTATCTGCCGATGCTTTTTCAGGTGTTTGCAATCTTTAGATAAGCTATCTAGCTGATCTCCAGCTAGCTGAAGTAGTCTCAGCCTGCTACTTCTCTGCCATCTTGACTCCGCCCCCAAGAAGTTGTTTTCTTTGAACACTAATAATCTCACTTGTTTACAATTACAACTACAAACGGAAATTCTAATGTTTTATTTTTTCTACCCTAATAGGTCATCTTGCATACAACTTGGACTTGATGATCGCCTCTAGAGTGATCACCATAGGCAAATAGCATAATTCTTTTTTACTGTCAAGAGTTACACTACTAATTTCAACCAACGTCCATGCTAATGATTATGACTACTATAGAGAAGAAAAAATAATTTTCCATTTACTCTCATGGATTCTTGACTAAGAGATTCCTGTAATAAAGGGGAGATTAGCAGGAGAAAAAAATAATCTGTATGTTTATACAGAAGCACCCAAAATATAGGAGACTGGAAATGCAGACAGATAATTGAGGCTTATTCTCATCCTTAGCTAAAGAAAGGGACAGGGGTATGGGACTTCAGACCAAGACCATTCAAAGGGGAGAAGGCAACTAATGGGAAAGTGAGAAGGGGGAATGCTTGGTAAGCAAAGGTTGCCCTCTGAAACAGAAAGTTTCTCCAATAAACAAATGATCTCTGGTATTAGCTCTCTTCATGGTACAGGCCTCCCTTCTAACATAAATGTCCCTTATAAAAGGGTAACTTATACTGTTTTCAGAGCTCCTCCTATGTCTGCTTTTTCTCAAAATAATCAGGTCAAAATAATCCCTATGACAAAGGGGTAGCACATGATGCTATCTTTCATTAGCTGCAAGAGAAGTAGAATAAAAGCGTAGAAATACAATGCAAATCCATCCATCAGTTTGAAAAAGTAACTCCTCACACATTAGTGCTGATAATTAGTAGAAACATTTTTCTTAATTGTTTATGTAATAGAATCAGTAATTTCACGTATATTTTGATTTTCTTTTGACTCATTCATTTGTTTATTCAGTAAGGTACTGATTATTATCTTTACCATTCAAATCACTTAGCTAGTACTTCTTGTTTCATGTGAGTAGGTAGGATTTTTCCCATTTTATACAGAAGGAGACAAATATTAAGGGTCCAAGTAAGTTTCTAAGGATCACGCAGAGAGTAAATATCACTGGCAGGCATCAAAGCAGGTATGTATGACTCCAAATCACATTCTCTTACCTCCTACAGCCTTGAAAACCCTCCGTGTGAATGGCATTGGCATAAGTATGGAGGATAAGAGTTAATAAGACATAATTCCTTCCCTGAAGAATCTTACGTTTTAAATAAGGAGACATATATGTAAATTAAAAAAAAGGGTTATGGGATTATGAAAGTTTTAATATCATTATACACAAATCATAAAACGAAAAGAATTTGGTGATCCACTTTCCCTTTTGACGGCAAAGCTTCCAAACAGAGGTATCACTTTAACTGTGTCTGAAAATGTGTCCATTATTCAGATAATGAGAGTCGAGGTGGTTACAGTAGTGGAGGTAAGGAAGTAAACTGAGGGCAAATGCAAAAAATGTACAGAGGTGTTGGGAAGCATCATTTTGGAGAATTATATATACTGTCAACAATATATTAACCTGTTAACTAGGATAAGAGAAAATGGA
Source organism: Mustela putorius furo (assembly GCF_011764305.1). Taxonomy (NCBI): domain Eukaryota; kingdom Metazoa; phylum Chordata; class Mammalia; order Carnivora; family Mustelidae; genus Mustela; species Mustela putorius. The sequence continues at coordinate 22,409,575 of NW_025422019.1, read as the reverse complement.
AGGAGGATACAGGTAGAACATAGTTCAAGCACAATTAAACACTTCTGTGATACAGGATGAATATTTAATATAAATGTATGCAATTAAAATGTTCCAATAGTCTGCTCTGTTATTTGAGTCTCCTCCTGCTCTGTCTCCACTCCCTGTTTTTAATGAAAACTATCTTAGGTAACATCAATTTAATTGAATAAACTCTACTTTTTTAAATTTTCTAAACACCCAAGCAAGCAGTTATTTGGAGCTCCTTTGTCTTTGTCAGCTAATTCCTCCCTCTCACTGTCATTCTCTCCATCATTGCAGGAATACTAGTTCACTGGCAACACAGTGAAGCCATCAACTTGGAAATTAAATTACCTGCCATTCTCAAGTTTTTCTCCCTATAACCTCAGACTGCCCCCTCAGCTCTCGATGAGGCAATGCTCTCAATATAACAATGAATGGAGAGTTTAGGGCCATGACTGTCAGTTCAAGGTCACAAAGGCTTCAACACAGAATTCTGGGCCATATTCTGCAGTGCTCTCCATCCAGCCTTCACTGTCCTTCTCCAAATTCTCTTTTTAAGAAAAAACAAAAAACAAAAAACAAAAACAAAAAAAAAACAAGTATTAGCAAAGCAAAGAGACATCTAGTTCCATTACAGCCATAAGGATCAGAATTTTTACACAGGTTTCAGACAAACGATAGAGAGCTGCTCCTGCACAGAGGAGCAGCTAACAGACTGCTGCTGTAAGCAAACATATCCACCTCTGCTTGTCCAGGTGGAGGGGCGTTTCTGATTTGCAGTAGATACAATGTAAAAATGTAATGGTTCCTATATAATTGGAAATGAGAGACTCTTCTTGATTTGTAGGTATTTCTCATATTCACAGTAGTTTTAATTATTTTTCTTTACAAATAAACTGCCTTTTGATGATTTCTATACATGTTTCTGCTGAAGCGTGGTTAATCTATCCTGGAATAACTGAAGTTGATTACAATTCAGTATTCCTGGAACATGGAGCACTGGGGCAGTGATAGATCTGGTGATGGAAAATTCACCAGGCATCAAATCATGATGGCCTTTGTGCTCTGCTTAGAGGGTTGGCAGGGGAAAGCCATTGGAGAGTTTCAAGCATCAGGAGTGATATGCTTAGATTTGCATTTTGGAAAGATCACGCTAGTGTTTCCTTAGCAATGAGAGAATGACAGGTGCTGAGCCCTTGAGCTCAGCAGTTGCATTGGAAATGGAGAGGAAATAAAACATTCCTGAGATAATAAGGGTGAAGAATTAAGCGGGTTTACTTAGACTGGCTGACACTTGGGTAAGACCATGGAGGAGTGAGGGTCCAAGAGATGACTGCCTGGTTTGTACTCTGATGACTAGATAGGGGTCCAGATGATTCTGTTTTATTCTTTAATTTGAGAACCACTAATGTAGATTATCACTTAATCTCTGTATTTATTTATAGTATCCAGACACTCTGTTGTGTATTATTTTCAGGGTCCCCAGTCATCCTCTCCTCTCCAGAAGGTATTTCTCTAACTCTTTGACCAGGCTTAGAGAGCATCACTCTCTTGGCTGTGTACATACGGTTCTAATGCCTTCAGAGACAGACGAAACCAATCATCTTTCTTTCAATGGCATCTCACTCCCTGTCTTTGGAGGCCTGATGGTTCCCAGTTGCTCACCCATTCTGAAGTTCTAGAGAACAGAGTAGCTTGCATCTGGTGTCCTCCCTTTACTGATGGAGATTTTCTCTTTATCTGTAGAGTCAGTCACCAATTACAATCTGCTTTTAATCTACTACAATTTTTATAGCCTCGGTCTTTTTTTCCATTATAAAGACTTCCTTGTCTTTATAGGCTTATATCTTTTTCATTGTTTTCTTATAAATTTGGGGGTTTCAGAAGAGAGTAAAGATAATAGAATTGCCAGATAAAATACATAATATCCAGTTAAACTTGAATTTCATGTAAGTGAATATTTTTTGTAGAGGTATTTTTCAGGACATACTTATACAAAAATTAATTGTCCTTTATCTTTAACTCAGATGGAACTGGACATAATGTTGTATTTTATATTTTAAATATAAAAGGCTAGTTTTTGAAGGAATAAATTTTTAAATATGGATCTCAGTAGTTCTGGTATAGTTCCATAAAGTACATATTCTGAATATTTAAAAAATAAACTATCAATTTTTATAATACATTTTAAGAAGTCAGGTTTTATTAAAACTTTAAAACTTCATAATTATAATTTTAAAATGTAATAACTGCGTGGCTCAGTGGGTTAAGCGCCTGCCTTCGGCTCAGGTCATGATCTCCAGGTCCTGGGATCGAGCCCTGCATTGGGCTTCTCCCTCTCTCTCTGCCTGCCTCTCAAAAACAAACAAACAAACAAACAAATAAATAAATAAAATGTAATAACTAAAATATATATTTCAACTGTTTTTAATTTGGGGCCAAACTTTAATTTACATTTGTCAAGTAATTTTGCATTGCTAGGTGTAGTGTTATTAGGTCTAGTGAGTATATCATTTTATGATCAGTGCTATGTAGTGGCAAGAGCACTGAAATTCGGTGGATACCAACTGAGAGTTCCCGCCATGCTTCTGCTGTGTGACCTTGGAGAAGGTCAACTTCTGAACTTCTGTTTGCTCATCTTTAACAACAGGAGGTGTATTAACACATCACTTCTCATTTATGATGATTAAATGAGACAGCCGTATTTGCTTATGATCAGAGCTTAGCAAAGGCCCTGAAACTTAGCACACTTGGGTACGATTATTTCCCTTGTCTCTCCTCTCCTCCTTTCTCTCTCTTTCTCTTGAATGAAGATTTTTAGAGACTTTATTGCAGAATCAACTTATATTTGTTATTTATGTTAATTCTTATATTACATAAGTTCCTTTAATGCATCTATTAGTAAATGTATTCATTTCCTAAGGGCATATAACAAAGTCTTAAAGACGGGGTGGCTTAACAGAAATTTCCTTTCTCATTATTCTTAAGTTTGAAGTCTTTAGATTAACATGTCAGCATGCTTAATATCTTCTGAGGACTGTCTCTATGACTTAAAGATGGATGTCTTCTCCTCCCTGAGTCTTCTCTGTGTATGGATATCTCTGTCCTAATTTCTCTCTCTTTCTCCCTCTCTCTTTGTCTCTCCTTTTTGGATACTGATATAATTAACATACAGTATTATATTAGTCAACTTAATTACCTCTTTAAATTCCCTATTTCTTAAAAACAGTTATATTCTGAAGTCCTGGAAGTGAATACTTCAATATATGAATTTTGGGAGACACAATTTAATCCATAATGGTGGAGTAGAGATATTCATAATAACTGACATCAAGTTAAGCAAGCAGTGTTTGCATTTTGGTACTTTCTGAAGTTTCTAGTAGATTCAAATCAATAACAATGTGAGAAAGAAAAAGTGAGAGAAATACATGTGATTCTAAGTACATAGTAAAAACCAAAGTCCTTTGTGTGAGAGAGATCCTTGAAAAGTATATTTAAAAAGTGATATTTTAAAAAAGATAATATCAACAAGGAATGGAAGAGACAGCTTTATTTAAATGTTTTCTGAGTTATGACTTGTTATAGGAGACATTTTTAGGGATATTTATTTCCATAATCATTTTGCATGTATTTAGGAAACTTCTACATCATGCAAGGCACTGTGGAGAATATAAAGATGTACAAGACAGGATCCTTGTTCTCAAGAGTTTTCATCTCCGGATAAAGAGTCAAAATTAGTCCAAGTGAAAAAAAGGGAAAAGCAATAATTAAATATAAAACCATGTGATTCTATCTGTAGACAGTTTAGCATCAGTGAGAAGGAAGAGTCAATGTGGGATATCCTAGTCTGAAATACTTCCCTCAGGGTGAGGTTCTACTTGGGCAGTGAAGGGTGACGATAGTGGAATTATGGGCAGATGAAAATGGGGAAAAACAGACATAAGTAAAAAATGAAACTGTGCCTATTTTCTTCACAGCACTAATAGAAGTTTTTAGTTATTTTATTTCTTAATTTTTTTAAATTATGGTAAGAATACTTAACCTGAGGTCCATCCTCCTCACAGATTTTTAAGTGTTCAGTACAATACTATTAACTATTGGCACAATGTTGTACAGCAGATCTCTAGAATTTTCACCTTTTATGTAACTGAAACTTTATACTTGTTGAAGGGCAACTCCCCATTTCCTTCTCTCCCCATCCCCTGACAGCACCATTCTGTTCTGTTTGTGAGTTTGATTAGCTTAAATGCCTCAAATAAGTGGAATCATGAGGTATTTGTCCTTCTATGACCGGCTAATTTTATGTAGTGTGATGTCCTCAAGGTTCATCCATGTTGCTGTATATGGCAAAATCTTTTTTCTTTTTAAAGATTTAATTTTGTTAGAGCAGTTTTAGAGCAAAATTAAGAAGAAAATACTGAGATTTCCTATGTACCACCTATATCCTTACATTGATAGCCTCCCCATTATCAACGTTCTCTACCAGAATATTTCCTTTTTTATCAAGGCTGTTATCAAGGCTGAATTGTATGTATATACCACATTTTCTTTAACAATTCATCTTTCAGTAGACATTTAGTTTGTGTCTGTATCTTTGCTCTAATGAATTATGCTGCAATTAACATTGGGGTGTTAATATCTCTTTGATATACTGATGTCAGGTTCTTTGAATATATACTCAGATATGTGGATTGCTAGGTCATGAAATAGTTTTATTTTTAATTTTTTGAGGAACCTCCATACTATTTCTATAGTGGCTCTGCCATTTTATATTTCCTGCAGCAGTGTGTGTGCAAGTGTTCCAGTTTCTCTATAACCTTGCTAGCATTGCTATCTTATTTTTTTTTTTTAAATTATAGCCAACTTCACAAGTGTGAAGTGATATTTCATTATGGTTTTGATTTGCATTTCCTTGATTATCGGTTATGTTGAGCATCTCCTCATATACATGTGGGCCATTTACATGTTTTCTTTAGAAAAATGTTTATTCAAGTCCTTTGCTTATTTTCAATCAATTTATCTATTTATTTTTTGCTGTTGATTTGTAGGAATTAAAGTTGTTTCTTTCCTGTTTATGTATCTTTCTCCATCACCAGAACATAGTGTCTATAAAAGCAGACATTGTCTTTTGTTTTCCTGCTATCTACATAGTACTTTATAAATATAATAAATGCTCAATATTAGTTGAAAAATGAATGAATAAATTAATATTGTGAGGTGGTAGGCATGGATGTAGTATGTCCTAGAGAGAAGATAGAAAGACATCTTAGTAGGTGGAATCAATTCAGATTATGTCATGATTTAAAAACCTGGTAAGGGATTTTAAATTTGAGGCAGTATATAATCAGGAAATTTGAAGAATCTTGAGCAAGAATTAGGATTGATGAATAGTATGTTTGTAGAGGACTGCAACAACCTAGAATAGTTTTTCTGATTTATCTGTGATTCTAGCTTCATTCTGGTCACTACTGAGAAGACTGATATCTGATTGGTCATAGTCTTTCCTGGGCACAAGTTTCTTTGATCATGGTTCTCAAGGATATGGTTTTATCTGTTTTGCCTTTTCTCCCATTTATTTGGCAACTCTCTACTGCCCCATCAGCTGGTTATCCTCAGAGACTTTTTTTATATAGACAAGGCATGGCTTTGTGTTACTCCTAGAAGCTCCTCCTGCCCTGAAACTGTAATCTAGATAAAGTTATATGGCCACCTCTATTGACCAGAAGGCTGCAAAAGACTGTGCTTGGCATTTTGAATGTTGCCTGTGGAAATTATTCTTCTTTAGCAGTGTTGACAGGGAAGACAGTGACTTTGGGGTAAACAGCATAAAGTCTGACATAGATTGACTACCTTCTCATGGATAAGGATAGGCTTTTCTTTTACAAAAAATCTGTGTTTTGTGTGTGTGTGTGTGTGTATGTAGACATAAGTCTCTAACTCCTTAAATACCAAAGAGTAGATTGCTGATCATACAGTAAGAGTATTTTCAATTTTGTAAGAAACCACCAAATATTCTTCCAAAATAGGTGTACCATTTTACATGCTTATCAGCATTGAATGAGAGTTCTTATGGTTCACATTCTCACTGGTGTTGTCAGTGATTTTTAGCCATTTTAATAGGTGTCTAGTTGTATCTAATTGTTATGTTACTTTGCATTTCTCTTATGACATATGACGCAGAGCATCTTTTTCATATGCATATTTTCCATCTGCATATCTTCTATGATGAAGTGTCAATGTCTTTGGCCCATTTTTAAAAATTGGGTGATTCATTTTATTATTGTTGAATTTTATGAGTTCTTTGTATATTTTTGAGAATGGTCCTTTATCAGATGTACATTTGTAAGTATTCTGTCCGTCTGTGGCTTGTCTTCTAAGTACTGATATTTTCTTTTGCAAAGAAATTCTAATTTTAATAAGTCTACTTTATCAATTATTTATTTCATGGGTTATGTCTCTGATGTTGAAACTGAAAAGGCATCATCTAGGTTTCTCCTGTTATCTTTTGAGAGTCTCATAATTTTACACTTTACATTTAGATTCATGTTCCATTTTGAGTTAATTTTTGTGAAGGGTATAAGGTCTGTATCTAGATTCACTCTTTTGTATGTGGACACCCACCCGTTCCAGCACCATTTCTTTAAGAGACTGTCTTTGCTCCATTGCATTGCCTTTGCTCCTTTGCCAAAAACCAGATGACTATATTTATAGGGGTATATTTCTGGACTGTCTATTCTGTTCCATTGATCTGTTTGTCTATTCTTCTACCAGTACCATATTGTCTTACTTACTGTAACTTTTTAGTAATTTCTGAAGTTGGATATTGTCAGTCCTTCAACCCTCTTCTCCATTTCATTCATTTTTGAGAAATATCTGCCAAACACATATATATGAATAGATTGTCTATCAGTTGTTCTTTCAAGTAAAGAACGGTATTCTATGGGGACATCTGAGTGGCTCAGTTGGTTAAGCGGCTGCCTTTGGCTCAGGTCATGATCCTGGGGTCTAGCATCGATTCCCGCACCAGGCTCCCTGCTCAGTGGAAAGCCTGCTTTCTCCCTCTCCCTCTGCCTGCTGCTCCCTCTGCTTGTGCAAGCTTTCTCTCTGTGTGTCAAATAAATAAGTAAAATCTTAAAAAAAAAATGGTAGTCTATGAAAAAAACTAGCTAATTTTCAAAAAGAAAGAAAAGAGGGGGAAAAGACAAGGAAAAGAGAGAGGTAAATCAGGAAACAGACTCTTAACTATAGAGAACAGAGGGTTACTGGAGGGGAGGTATGTGGAAGGATGGGTTAATTGGTGATGAGTTTTAAAGAGGGCCCATGTAGTAATGAGTACTGCGTATTGTATGTAAATGATGAATCATTCAATTCTACACCTGAAACTAATACTGCACTGTATGTTAACTGATTGGAATATAAATAAAAACTTAAAGAGAAAAAAGCTAATTTTTCTTGCAGCTTAAGCAATCTCATAAATACATTTCTTCCAGACAATTATACTTTAGTGTAGTGCAGAATGCTTTATGCACACTTCCCATTTTGCCACACAGAATATTAAAAAGACATGTGCTGAAGGATCAAGATTTAATAAAATTAATGCTTTTACTGTTCAGTTAATGACACCCTTATGTAAAACTGGCTGATTTTTTTTTTTTTTCCTGTAAATGCATAGCAGTGGAGAATCCAGTGATTCCTTGTCAGATTTGTGATGCTGGCTATGTGATGTTTAAGACTAAGAGTCAACTTGTCCTTCCTTTTTTACCATGTTATCTATTTGCCTTTTCCTCTGTATTATGGAAGATTTTCTCAACCATGTATTTTTTAATGTCCTAAGAGTTTGTCTTTCATTGTTCCTTGTTTCAGCATCTTTAATTTTTCTAGAACAAGACATGATTTGAATACCTTTGATAATTTTTTAAGATTTTTTTTAAATTATGGTTATGTGTCTTTATGTCTGTCTAAGTGTTTATTTTTTACTCTACTGGCTTTTTTCATTGAACTGGAGATTCTTGATTTCTCATAATGTCTAACAAAATAGAGCTGGGTGTCTATCATGGGTTTCCTCCTCCTTCATGAAAATAAAAATATTTTTTTTCCATATCTTTTTGGGGAGGGGATTTCTCATTGGGAGCTCTGCATAGAATTGGACACTGTGCTTGCAGATTTTGCTTTTTTGGAGAGCTAGGGGTCAGATTTTGGGTCCCCCAATGCTAAAATGAAGAGAACATTATTCAGGGCATCAAACTTCATATTCCAAACCTCTTTGCTGAGCATTTTTAAAAAGAGCTATGGTTATATATTTAATTGAGACTTCTATCAGTTACTAAACCTCTGTAAACTCAGTGCAAGGGTTTGGGGAGATGGTGATAGTAGGTGATATTACATATAAAAATATCTTCACTTGATTATCCTATTTTTAGCTTTTATTAACACTCCCATTGTATTATTTACAAGCTGAAATCAAGGTCATCCCGAGTTCTATGGAAAGGGATTAAAAATCAGATTTTATTTTATCTTATTTTTATTTTTAATTGGAGTATAATAAAATTGAGTGATGAATGAATGAAAATTGAGAGTGAGAAAAAAATCATGATCCAGGTTGCAACTTAGCCTATTTGCCCATTTTCCCATTTCCACTTATATACCATCTTTTATACATTACTCATATGCCCCAACTCTGTTGTTTATTTTATGAGTTTATACATGGGTTTTTCTGCTTTGTGTTTCTGTATTTCTATCACAGTGACATATTGTAAGAATTGAAAGGGAACACACATGTATCCAGTCTAATTTACTATACGGTACAACTTTTAATAAAGTCTCTACAGTAAAAGTCTTTTTTTTAAAAGATTTTATTTATTTATCTGATAGAGAAAAACACAGTCAAAGAGGGAATACAAGCAGGGAGAGTGGGAGAGGGAGAAGCAAGCTTCCTGCTGAGCAGGGATCCCAATATGGGGCTTGATCCCAGGACCCTGGGATCATGACCTGAGCAGAAGGCAGACGCTTAACAACAGGCACCCCTACAGTAAAAAGTCTTTACTCATTTTCTTCACAGGAAATTTTTCTGGTCTTATGTCAATTCAGGAGTGTAAACCAAAACCTACATGAGTGGGCTACTCACTAATCATATGCACTTAGATTAGTGAGTATATATATAGATATATATCTATATATATCTATGTAAGAGAGAGAAAACTAAACATCTATCAATGAAAGAGGACATTAGAGTTAATTTAATACCATGGGCTCTAAAACTAGGGTTTGTTCTATAATTTGAGGCTCCTATTTATCGTATGACCTAGGGAAAACTATTTAACCTCATTTTGTCTCAGTGTTTTTCGGCAAAATGGTTTAATAATAGTAGTAGTTACCTAATAAAATTGTTGTGAAGATTAAATGAAGTAATCTGTAGTGTTTAGAATTGTGCATTGTACAAAATCAAATTCGGTAAGGGATTATCATTGTTGATGTCTGTATTACTCTCCTTGCAATATCTGAAACTAGGCTTTGGTTCAGTCTAAATATAGTAGAATTTGAATAAGAATAAATGTATGGTGAAAGAAAAGATTATTTTGTTTTGTTCATACAATTAAATAACCTTTAACTTCTAGGTAGAAATTGAGGTGGTCCCAATTGTGAGTAATTAGCTTTTTCAAGAAAAGTCTAAATTGTTCAAAACCTTTATAATTATGAACTTTATTTTGAATTATTGCCTTTCTTAAAATTATTGCCTTTCTAAAAATTTATGTGTTCAGTATGGAGTCTTAGAAAGAACCAAATTATGGAGATAGGAAGACCAAATATATAAATTTGATTAAGATAGTTAATCTCTATGAATCTTAGATGTTTCATCTATAAAATGAGAATGTTAATAGATTCTTTCTAGTTTTGGTATAATAATTTGAAATAAAATAATAATAAATGTATCATTTTCATCAGCATGCTAGCTTCCTTAAGGTCAAGACTCTTTTTTTTTTTTTTTTTTTAAATCTGTGGCACATTGCAGTGTCTCTTCTAAGAGAAATATCCAATACATGCACTCCACAAAAAATATTCAATACATGCACTCAACACACACACTGAGCAGTTTACATTATTAAAATTTTGAAGAGAGGGGCATGAGCCATGCAAAAAAATAAAAGATGTTACTATGAGGAATTCAGTAGTAGGGAGTACTAATTATTAAAAGTTTCCATATTGCAAACTAAGAGTATAGTCTTTTTTTTTTTTATAAGTTTTGCTTGGATATTTGGTTGGATTTTGCTGTTCATTTACAGATATAATACAGTACTACTGTGATCATGTTTAAGTATGTAAATAATATAATCTGAATTCTATATTAATTCGAATATGCTTTTATTTATATGGTGTGTGAAATTTTCTTTTAAGAAAAAGAAAAGTTAAGGCAAGAGCCTCTAATTGGGGAGGAGGGAGGAAAATTTAAACAATAATATATTACTGTGGTTTGTATTTTTAAAAGAGTGAGAGTGATTTCATTGTTTCCCTTAGAAACAGAATTTGGGAATATAACAAAAGAAATCAAAAAGTATTATACTTTAATAGCTGTTTATATTATTTAATAAGATGAATATCTTTTTCATAGAAGAAATCTTTTCACTTTTACAGATAAGAAACTGTGGTGGGCAGACCAAAACTTAGCTCAGCTGGGAACCTGCAGCAAAAGAGATGGAAGAAACCCCACTGTCCTGCGAAATAAGACTTCTGGGGTTGTTCATATGAAAGTGTATGATAAAGAAGCACAGCAAGGCAAGTCACACTGTAATGAATTTGTGCCACTTTTTGAATATATAATGTTCTCTTCTTTTCATATTATTTTCTCAATTCAACAAGTGAAAGGTTTGTATTTTGCTTCTAGTTTAAAAAATATAAATAAATAAGGAGCAAATGCTCCTTATTACTGCAGAAGAAATGCCCTTAACATAAGGTATATAATGAGTTTTCAAAACGTTAGCAAGAGCTCCCAAGGAATCTTAATTTGTCAGGTCTTCAAAGAGGTCTTATCTAGTTCTTGATTTAAAAATGTAAGAATGAGAAAAATAAATCCCAGCCAGAAACAGACAGTGTATAATTAAGCCCCAAAACTGAATGAATGAGGGGACTTCAAATGGACTATGTCAACGTAAGAATTTTGCATCCAAAAGCACTGCATTGTTTGGCTCTAAGCATTTTGCTTTTTTGTTTTTGCTTGTCCAAATGGTGTGCAGTGAAATGGAGTGAGAGAAGGAACAGATGGTTTACATAGGTGGACTTGTCACATTGCCCAAATTGGCAATTACTTTAGAGATGCCAGCCAGGACAGCCCCACACCTGCTAGTCCTTTCTTAGTTTTTGCTTCATGACCCATGACATTAGCAGAACTCTTTTCTTAGAAAAAATATTTTTCTGTATTTTACTTTCTTACTTTAGTCTCTGCTATGGAAATCCTTAGCTTCACATACTTTTCTTCTTAGGAAAAACATTCAAGAAAATGTAAAGGAATTTTCATCTGAAGGATCTGGGCATATAGACCAAAGCAGAGAACAGTAGAGACATAATTAGTGAACCAAGAGGATCACTAATTCTGAAGATAGGTAACAAACATCAATTGACAGAATTTATTGGCAATACCAATTGGGAGCCATACCTGCACATCCAGACATAAAAGGAAGACCAGATTCATGGTTGCCTTCCCTGGACAGAGCATGGGTCAAATTCTAGTATGAAATCATTCCTGAAATTTCATGGAAAAAAAAAAAAAAGAAAGAAAATAATTGCTTTAACAAACAAACAAATAATTAAGTGATTACTGGACTTCTTTCATGGTTTAGAAGACACTAATACCTGTACTTTATGCAAAAATCTGTATTCGCTCTCTGATTTAAAAAAATAACAATAATAATTTTTAAAGTCTTATTTATTTATTTTTTAGAGAGGGAGATGGGGGACAGAGAGAGACAGAGGATCTCACGGCGGCTCCACCCCTAGTGGGGAGCCTACACGAAACCAGATCTCACAACCCTGAGATCATTACCTGACCCAAAATCCAGAGTCTGGGCTTAACAGACTGTGAGCCAACTAGGTGCCCCTCTGACATTTAAAAAATATATATATATAATAATGAACAGGAGCATTTTGACTAGCAAATCTGTAATCAAAATAATTTTTCTGGCATTCGAGCCATAGGGAATAGATTATATCATTGAGAATAAAACATTGGTACTCAATAAATAAAATACCATGACATTTTTTGTGGATTTTAATAGAATATATTTGCAAAGTATAAAAGCTTATAGTACTGTGGTAAACTTTAGTTCATAGTCTGTACTTAATGTGATTATATCTGAAAACGCATTAGAAAATACAACAGAGGGAGAGATATATTGTTTCCAAACAGGACATTGAAAAATTTATTCCTTCTTTTTCAAAATATGAAAAAAGCACATGGTTTGCTTGATATTGTAAATTAATATAATTTATAGTGTTTTCCCAGATACAACACCAAAACGTTTATTGGAGGAAAACTTTCTTGTATTATGTTTGACTCACTTTTTTACTCAAGCTAACAAAATTTTCCTCATCTTGTAAATGTTTAATCCTACAGGTAGATTTGAGTATTTTACATGTTGTGAAAGTATTCCTAACTTGACGAGGACCTGTAATACTTGGGAATTAATTGTATAATATGACTAAGCTTAAAATTCAGTACAAATACTATTTTTACTAAAAGAATGTGCTGATGAAAGCATCTGTATTAGAGAGAATCACATTAACAGAATCATGGCAGGTACCTTAAAAGCTTCATTAGTATGAAATATGAGCAATTTGGAATTATTTAAGGTGTTAACATTACTACCTCTTTGATTTCAAAGTACAATTAGCTACTTCATTTATCACTTTTGATGTAGATCACTAGAGAGCTGAGACTTCTCGTTAGTCAAGTGGACTCTCTACCTCCACTGGGGAATTGGGGCATGAAGTTTGAACATCAGTCTCATTGCAGAATATTAAGCCAAGCTGGTATTTCAAATGTACCAGATAATCACTACCTAAATTACTGTCTTTAAAACCATTCTAATATTTTTTCCTACATCAATTCATTGTTTGTTAGGCAAAGATACTTATTGCAAATAGTGACTCATTTCATCTTTTTTTTTCTTTTTCTCTTCTTCACTAGTAGAGACTAAAAAAGTGATACATGAAATGTATATTGTACAACATAATTGTTAACATAGGCTAATTATATTATTTGTCAAAAATAAGTATGGTATAATATACTGCTATTACTGCAATTATATTTAAAAATGCAGTTCCAGAAGTTCCTTTTCTTATGTATTTAACATATATTTAAATATCACCAAGGTTATAGAACCCTATTTTTCTTTTGTGATTTCATTCTCTTCCTGAATCTATTTTTTTATTGACTTCAATTTCCTCATTTCCCCTTCTTTCCATTTGATGTTTTTCCATGCTCTCTTCTTAAAACATTTCTTCTCAATCTCTTCTCAGCTTTTCAGTTTTCATATAAATCAATATCAAAATGCAAATTTCCATAGCTTGGCATTGCAGTAATATATGTTTATGTGTTTTCTATAAACTATAATATGTATAAGGTCAGTATAGATTATTATAAATCTGAAAATATAACTTTCATTAAAATAATCAGAGATCTGAAATTTTATCTTAGTATATAAGTCAGCTTGAGGAAAGGGAATAAGTCAATTCACCTTCATTAGTTTATATAGGAGATAAAAGTAATAGTTTCACAGGGCAACCCTAGTCCTAGCATGTGGCCTTGTATAGGATGGAGTCTGGCATTGACCGAACTGGTAACTATAGGAAATGAGCAGAGAGTATGGTAGATCTCCAGATGAGAAATCTCCCAAGTTGAGCGTATTTCACACTTCAAAAGTGACAGAACTCACTACAGCTTCAATTGAACAATTAAATCCCATCAGACTATTTTGAATTCAGGAGATGAGAAATAATGAGCTGCATTGGTATTTTGAATTTTCCATAGAGCACTATTGATATATACCTTTCATCACGCTTTGTAATTCTCACTGGATTTACTGCACTTCGTATTAGAGCTTGAACATCCAGTAAACGGTACTGCATGTCCTCGAATAATAAAAATGTTGTAAAAATGGGATATTTAATGAACTTGCTGGATAAGACTGTAAATTTCTTAACGTCACACTACCGGCTTTAATTAGCACATTGGGCCTAGTAAATTCAATGGAACATCTTTATAGAATGCCTACCTGTGATTACCTGACTAATATTTGTCATTGCTGCTACACAGGAATAAGTTGAATTAATATGCCAATTAATTAGATGACTCTTACGGGTGTGTTTTAAATATATTTTGGGAGAATTATGTTCCTAGGATTAGCAAAATTTATTTCCTTGCTTTATAAATTATTTAAATATGTATATACCTCCTTTCTTTTAATGGCATAATTTTCACATTGAGTTAGTAGTAAAATTAACAGCTATTTATTTGACACATTTGGATAAAATATTCTTGAAAAGAAAGTAACTATAGAGTTGAAATGAAATATCATAATAAAAATCATAATACAATATTTCCTAGTTTCTGTGATCTTAAAATATTGCCAGTCTGACAGCATTCATGACAAACCAATTTCACTTGCTTTTCTGTAGCCCTGAATCTTCTCACGCTTTGTCATTTGCTTTTTAAAAAACTGTTTCTAATTATTTATTTTAAAATTTATTTTTTGAGATCTAATTGACATATAAAATTACATAAGTTTAAGGTATATAAAGGGCTGATCTGATACATTTATATATTACAATATGATTACCACCTTAGCATTAGCTAACCCCTCTATCACATCATATATTATCATTTTTTTTTTGTGGTGGGAATAATTAAGATCTAGTCTCTAAGCAACTTTGAATTGTAATCAAAGTTTAATTGATACTATAAATTAATTATAGTATTGCTGTGGATAATCACTCTGCCACACATCAGACCTCCATTTACGTTTTTTGGGTAGGCAGACTTCAACTGCAATATGCCATTTCAAATTATTCAAGACAGTAAAACATCATACTAATCTCTATGAAGCAGCTGCATTTATAAATCAACAAAAGTATAAATATTTGTTCAAATTATTGCTATTGAATGATACTCTTTTTATTTTTCTTAAATATTTCTTTTGCTTGTTTTCCTCCTATGCAGGCAGCAATTCTTGCCAACTAAATAATGGCGGATGCTCTCAACTTTGTTTACCAACATCTGAAACCACAAGGACTTGCATGTGTACAGTGGGATATTATCTCCAAAAGAACCGCATGTCATGTCAAGGTATAAGATCTTGGAAAATTTAATTCTGATGCATTTATTTTATCAATGCAAATTTTAGGCAACAAAAATTAGTTTAAAAATAGAAAAAATAATATTAGTGTCTTATTAGAACAATGGTTCACTGCTTAGTCTCATATATGTAAGATTGTTACTATCTAAAAAGTTTTAAGTATTATTGCTCTTTAAAGGTTATAATTAGTTATTTTCCAGAACTGCAGTTTATTATCAAACTTTTAACCAAGCCCAGTAGAAACTACTTTCAACTTGAATAAGCAAGGGCTGAAGTAAAAAGCAGTGACTGGTTACTATTACGATTCAATCTGAATTCAGTTATTCTTTTACCTGTTTGAAAAAAAAATACAAGAGAAGTGGTGAGGGCTTAGATTTGCTTAGCTGAGAGAGAAGATCATTGCCAAAGAACTAAAACCTAAAACACCCATCTTCCTATTTCACATTTCATAGATTCTAGTTCTTAGTTCCAAAGAAATTTGATTCTAGAATGATCTTTTTATCCAATGATCATGACTTAATTTTAGTAAAAAACAGGTTTAAACCTGGGTGGTACAGTCAGTTAAGCCTCTGACTCTTGGTTTTGGCTCAGGTTGTGATCTGAAGGCCATGGAATCTAGCTAGCATCCAGCTCCATGCCCTCTGTCCCCACCCGCACACGTGCATGCCCACTCTCTCTCTCTCAAGTAAATAAATCTTAAAAAAGAAAAAGAAGAAGAAGAAGAACTCCTTTCCCCCGCTTCTAGAAGAATCAAATTGAATCTTTTACTTACCTCTTGCAAAAAAAAAAAAAAAAGTTCAGAAAATATGTGCCGAAAAACATGTTCTGACGTATTAGAAAAATTCATAAGTATCAGGATGCAGACTTCTGGTAGTCAGCTTTTATGTCTGTGCATATTTTAGAACATACTTTTGAAGCTACAACAGCAAGGTATTAGCAAAAATTAACTACTTGGTATGCTTTTAGTGTTCAAAATGATTTAAGAAGATTAACTTTATTAGAAAACTAACAGCTCTGATCCATTCTTCTGTTGATGGACATCTAGGTTCTTTCCATAGTTTGGCTATTGTGGACATTGCTGCTATAAACATTCGGGTACACGTGCCCCTTTGGATCACTACGTTTGTATATTTAGGGTAAATACCCAATAGTGCAATTGCTGGGTCATAGGGCAGTTCTATTTTCAACATTTTGAGGAACCTCCATGCTGTTTTCCAGAGAGGTTGCACCAGCTTGCATTCCCACCAACAGTGTAGGAGGGTTCCCCTTTCTCCACATCCTCGCCAGCATCTGTCATTTCCTGACTTGTTGATTTTAGCCATTCTGACTGGTGTGACAACATGGATGGAACTAGAGCGTATCATGCTTAGCGAAATAAGTCAAGCGGAGAAAGACAACTATCATATGATCTCCCTGATATGAGGAAGTGGTGATGCAACATGGGGGCTTAAGTGGGTACGAGAAGAATAAATGAAAGAAAATGGGATTGGGAGGGAGACAAACCATAAGTGACTCTTAATCTCACAAAACAAACTGAGGGTTGCTGGGGGGAGGGGGTTTGGGAGAAGAGGGTGGGATTATGGACATTGGGGAGGGTATGTGCTTTGGTGAGTGCTGTGAAGTGTGTAAACCTGGTGATTCACAGACCTGTACCCCTGGGGATAAAAATATATGTTTATAAAAAATAAAAAACTATACTTAAAAAAAAAAAGAAAACTAACAGCTCTGTAGCTATGTAAAATCATATATACTCTCAAAGTTTATTATCATATATAAGCAATAAGATAAGGGTATTAGAAAAAAGGGAGTGAATTTTGGGTTGTGAGGCCAGGTATGTTTTCCAAAATTACCTGCCTCTGTGTTTATGAAAGTATGGTTCCCAGACCAGTAGTGCCATCACTACCTGGAAACTTTCCAAAAATTCAAATTATCAGGCCTCTGGGTTGGGGACCTTGTGTTTTAACAAGTCCTCTAGAACATTCTGATGCATACTCAAATTTGAGAGCCGCTAATCTATTTACCTTTCAACTAGTCAGAAATGTAGTATTCAGTTAAACATTTTTAAAAGGCTAAGGAACATGTTCTATGAAAAAATTAAGACTGAAATGATGTTAGTAGAATGATTTTAATTTTAAATATTCACTTGGGGCTTTTTTCTCTTTTTTCTTTTCTTTTCTTTCTTTCTTTTTCTTTTTCTTTCTTTTTTTTTTTTTTTCCAATTAGGTATAGAGTCATTTCTTATGTACTCTGTTCATGAAGGAATCAGGGGAATACCTCTGGAACCAAGTGACAAAATGGATGCTTTGATGCCTATATCAGGAACTTCATTTGCTGTTGGGATAGATTTCCATGCAGGTAAATAGTTTTTTATTCATGATTTATGTATGATGTTTTTACTTGATTTATTATGCCTGATGGCAGTATAACCTTTCCCTCTGTACTCTGATAGTCAAGATGTGGAATAAGAAAGCAAATTAGTAATGAATATTTAAGCCTAATACAAATTGTTCTAAGTATGTTTTCCTGAAAAAAATCAAGTAAAAATTTCCTAAAGTATAGCATTAAATTGCAGGGACATTAAAATGCCACAATTGGCATTTGGTTTCTTCATTTTTATTGTAATTTTTAAAATGACACTTTTACTTTTATTCAATTATGGATATAAAGATATACAAAACATTTTGATTGACTATATATGTAAAACACAATATAATTTAAAACATTTTAAGAATAATTATCTATTCTAATATAGATAGTAGCAAACGAATTCCAAATAAGTGAACAATTATAAATGCTGTGCCATTTAAATTACTTTTGAATATGGTATGTATTATTTTGGAGTCAGATTTTATCTTATCATCTTGTTTTAGCAAATATTAAAAAAAGATCAGACATTGACATTTCCCTGTAGCTAATATAAATGTCTGATTGGAAATTGATGGTAGACACTGCCCAATATATTGAAGAAAATGTGTGTGTGTGTGTGTGTGTGCGCGCGCGCGCTAATTGCTAAGTTCAGACATAGTATAAGCATTAGATATACTTTTTGGATTTATACTTAGATCTATAATTCTATACTTGTGTGTCTAAACTTATAAAAGCAAATTTCTCTACCTCTCCTTGAGCTAAATCATATGCTTCCCATATTAAGGTTTTAGTGCTGAAGATGTACATATATGTTTGCAGTATTTTTTCAGTACTTGTGAAGAGTTAATTTTATCTAATGTTAAAAAGCAGATAGTTCTTTGATTTATAATCTTAAAAACATCTTTACGCATCAGCATGTGGAATTTTGGTTGTAAGCTTCTCCCTCCCCCTCAGCTGATTAAACACATTTTGTTTAATCATGTGTTAATGAAATTCCTGGCTACAATATAATGAATTACTGGGGATCTTCACAAATATTTCAAAGATGACTTTTCTTAAGTAAATTTTGTATCAAATGTTTTGTATCAAATGTTTGTGTCAAATGGAATCATATACAGGCCAAACTTCCTACATTTTAAAAAGGACCTTTCTTAAAAGGAAATTCAGACAAATATAGTATATTTTGTTGAGCAATATGTAAATTTTGCCAAAATCACAATGTGATTTTTGATCAAGCAAGGCTATTTGATCAAACCTCATTATACACGGAAGGCTCACTATCCTACCATGCATAATCTACCCTCCCTTTTAATTGCATGCATCTTATTCTTTAGAATTTCATCATATAGGATTTAGTCAGTGCAAAACTAAAAAAACTTGAACTTCTTGAAAAGATGTCATGTATATATGCATATATTTTTTATAAGTACACATAATCCCTTGTTTCAGCTGTTATCACATATTTGATTCTTTTAAAGACTTCATAATGATTTTTGGAAGTATGTGAAAATTTCTGTGTGATATGATATTAAAACATTTGGTGTTGTAAATGTCCTGGTTAGATCATTAGTAAATCTCTCTTTTCTTAAGGGTAAACTGATTATTTGCATAAATTGAATTCATTCTCTGAGGCTTTATAGTGGCCGCAAAATGGTTAAGTTTCGTAGAATGTACCACGACAGAGGATATTTTTATTTGCAAAGAATAGTACACTCTCTATTTCTAGCTTTCCAATAATAATATCATTATAAACTTATTTTGCATCAACGTAGTTTTTCCCCAGAGAAATTCCTGGTTGTTAGTCAAAACTTTGTATTCTTTATATCATATCTTCCATATTTTTAAATTCAATTCATAGGAAGAAATTGTCTTTAGAAAATCTTTTTCCTCTTAATGTATAAGGATGTAGGCATATAGAATAATCATATAAAATTAGAATGTTCAAGAATGTATCTAAATCCCTATTGTTCATCAGAAAACAGCAATGCAAAACTTACTTTGAAAACAGAGGGTTGGAGACCTGGGGCCAGGAAAACATATAATAGGTACAGGCAAGACTTTTGCAACAACTCGGATTCTGGTGCCAGTTCACCCTCTTACTACCCCGTGATGTCAGTTACTTGATATTCCTGAGGCTCAGCTGCCTCACTTTATGGGGTATGGGAATATTAAGATTAATGTATGCAAATGCTTGGCCCAGTGCTTGATATATATGGGAGCTGTGAAAATAGTAGTGATACCTAATAATAGAAAGTACTAAATTGTAAAAATACACATATGTGATATGTATATGTAATATGTATGTATGTACACATGTGCCCTGGAAGCTGTATTTCAGCTTGTAATTAGAGAAGATTTCCTTTTCTGTTCTCTTGACTATATTATACTTTCTGTTCAGCAATCTGTATAGAACAGTTGTTTCTTAACTTCTTCGGTACAGAGAGAGTAGTTTAGTAAAATTCCGTAGTAAAGATGGATTTAATTATGATGATAATGAACAGCAGGGAGAGTAGATTTTTTTGTTTATTTGTTTTTGTTTTTTACAGATCAAGAGAGAGATCACAAGTAGGCAGAGAGGCAGGCAGGCAGAGAGGGGGGGTAGGAAGCAGGCTCCCCGCTGAGCAGAGAGCCTGATGCAGGACTTGATCCCAGGACCCAAGATCATGACCTGAGCCGAAGGCAGAGGCTTAACCCACTGAGCCACCTAGGTGCCTCAAGCAGATATTTAAACATTAAAAATATCACCAGCAATTTGAAGTCATTAAATGTAAACCTAGGGGCCAGCAGACAGTATATAGATAAGGAACCAAGTAAAATACTAGTGATGATGATGGCAGTGGTGGTAATAAGAACCTCCAACCACTTCTTGCATGCCTTTTATGCTTTGGTCTATTTCACAATCCGGTCCTTTACTAATTGTGTTTTATGAAAATGTATTAGGATCAGAAGAAGTAGCAGCCACTTGATTTATGACAGCATTATATACAATATATAAGTTTTCTGGCTTTGTTGAGTGAAGTCCCTTCAGGGAAGAAGGAAGGCAAATGTCTAGATTGCTCCTGAACAAAGGAGAGAAACCAGTTTTTGGCACATCAACTTTTTTTTTTTTTTCCACCATGGCCATTATGTTTTACCTGATCATAAGTTCTTTCACTATTAGTTCTCTTTGAAGATATTCTATTTCCTCTTCTTCCCTTAATGAGCATTCACTTCTGTGACATAATCCCTACTTTAGGAATCTATCAAAGATAAAGATGACAGAATGGAAGGGCACATTAGATCCTTATTCTAAACAACAACAAACCAAACAAAACCTTCCCATTACAATAAGGAGATGGTGTGAAGGAGAATCATTTCTTGAGTATAACCATTATAATTTATGTCACAGGATTTTATTACCACAGTTTTACAGGGATAAATACATTGTCCAAACCTGTGCATTTCATGAGGATTAACAGATTTCAATCCTGCTGGGTTTTGGTCCTAATGAATTAAAGTTTTCTGCAGTGAAAGGATTTCTTTCACCAGATGAGGCAATTCTGGATAGTATCCACAGGAGAAAGAAGACCCTGTGGCTAGGTTTAAAATGTTCAAAGCATTTTTATCACTTTACTGGAAAAGTCCCATTCCACTAGAAAAAAAAATAAGCTTTGAAAATCCTTGCCCACTGGGTCATATTCCTCCTAATGAATGAATATCGAATTTGATGCTTTGAAGAATGTGTTTTAGGAGAAATTCCTTCAAAACAAGGCCCATTGCTCCAGTTAGTTATGTGATCTTCAGTAAGTAATGCTCTATCCAGTCTGCCTCTCCCCTCCCTTGAGGGTATTTATAAGTTTTTATAACAATCACATAATAAGATATTGCTTGAAGAGAGAGGACATTCTATTCAGAGAATAGTTATTATTATTATTATTATTATTTGAAAGTTGTCACATTTAGTGTAAAGAGACTTTACAGTGTGGAATGGCATATACAAGATCTTTCAAAGAATGATTATTTAACTGAAAATTTCAAGCTCATATTCCTGTTTTCATCTTTTATCTCTTTTGTTCAAATTTGAATCATCCAACTCAATATTAACAAATGTTAATTGCTATCTCCTAGGTGTAGAATATCATAGCTAAGTTTCTATAGAGAAAAAAGGCAAACAAGGAATAGTTTCTGAGGTAATACATGTGTGGAGGATCTGTAGGGTTTTTGTTTGTTAGTTCTGTTTTTATAAGAGAGCATCAAAAATTATTATTTAGATGCCATTGCTTGGCATTCACTATGGGGAATGTTTTAATGCTTTTTTACACCATCACATAATGATCTGGCCATTAAGACAAAACATTGAAAGAACTTGTCCTTTTAACTTCTGTTAAAACCCATGGAATATACAACACCAGGAGTAATCCCTAATCTGAACTATAGGTTCTAATATAAACTATGGATATACCAATTTAGGTTCATCAGTAGTGACAAATGTACCACTTCAGTATGAGATCTTGGCAGTGGGGGAGGCCGCATGTGTATGAGAGGAAAAAGCACATGAGAGTTTTCTGCTCAGTTTATCTGGGAATCTAAAACTGTTCTAAAAAATAAAGTCTATCAATAAAATAAAGTGAAGGAGAATGTATGACAAAATACTGTTGCCTCATTTACACATTTAACTGTCACCTATTTATATGAAGTTCCACAACATTTACATATATTGTTAAATGTTAGAACTAGAAGGAACATTTGGTACCATGTAGTAGCATTCCCTCTTGTTACAGATAAGGAAACTGAAACCCAGAGAGATCAAGAAGTTATATGGTAATTAAGTATCCTATTTCCAATTTTTACACTATGCCATCTTATACCTATAACCACTGATACAAAATTTTATTTGGACATTGTTGGTATTACTTGATAAACTACATTGCACTTCTGCAAATTTGTGCTTGTAGAAGGTCATATTTTATTCTGATTCATATACTGAATCATTGAATCAAGTGACCTTAAATCCATTTAAGAATTGAAGCAGGTAGGGGCACCTGGGCTCAGTGGGTTAAGCCTCTGCCTTTGGCTCAGGTCATAATATCAGGGGATCTCAGGGGATCGAGCCTTGCATCAGGCTCACTGCTCAGCAGGGAGCCTGCTTCCCCCAACCCCCATCTGCCTCTCTGCCTACTTGTGATTTCTCTCTCTCTCAAGTAAATAAATAAAATCTTTTAAAAAAAAAAAAAAAGAACTGAAGCAGGCGACACTCAAGTGAGAGTCTTTCCCTTTCCCCGGAGACTTAGAAGACAGCTATTCACAAAATTTTTTTAATAACCATTTTGTCACCAAGCAAGACCATAGAAGAATTATAAAAAGAATTCTTTTTATGTCAGTAACAGCAATAGCTTAAATATAATACTGTTGCTTTGGGACATTTTTTCAATTTTATGAAAACCATTTCCTTGGCTACAAAGTGAATTTTTAGTACTGGTTCATTTTTTTCTAGTTCTTGTGACAGTGAACCAATACTGTTTTGTGTTGTCATTTCAAACTTGCTTCAAGACTGTATTTTCAAATCATGTGAGCATTTTGTATGTATTTGTACATGGTCATTGCCAGTATATCTTTCAAGAGGCAAAATAGTAACTATCACAAGGAAACAAAAACTTCAACAACCCTCATAGACAAGTATCATGCATAGATAGGGAACTATAAGTTAAACAAATTATTGTATATATATCACAAATCATTTTTGGATAATTTCTGAACTCAAAACATAAACAGACATTCTCAGACATCTGAACTCCCCAGAGATTGCTAGAAACCAAAAGCCCAGAAGATGCACAATGATTATCTGCTAAGATTAAGACTTCGGTCAACTTATTTGGAATTTATATTATTCTCTCTGTCATTGGGAAAATCACAGAAGCAAGTCTCATGGAAACTTCTCATTTGGGCAGTTGACACTCCTGGTGAAAGTAAAATGTGTCAATACCAACTTTAGATATATTCACATGAAGCATATCATTTCTGTGTTTGGGCACCTTTCTTTATCCCTCTCCTGAGTCAACATATGCTGTTATATTTCTTTTCAGTGGCTCAGGATTCTTTTCAGCAGAGCTGCATTTATATTTGATACTCCAATATATTCCTGTACTCTTTTCCTTATCAAAACCAAGTTAACATGAAACCTATTCTCAAAAGACCTAGCTATACTAATTCACAGTAAATTATTAATAGCTGCTAAGAGATGTACAAGTTATCTTACGCTGTTTGAGGAAAGCACAGTATCTTAATCCAATACCATAAATACAACTAAAGCAGCACTAAATAGATATGAAGAAACTATTTTTTAGATAAGTCAGTCTTCTGGATGTTTTTCAGGTTTCTCTGTACTTTGATTTTTAGACAATACATTTTACCTGTTTATTCCCAGAGACTCAGTCCTGTTTATGCTGTAAGGTCAAATGATAATGTTGAGGTCTCCTTTAGCTTAAGTACATTGATACCCTTAACTCCGTTAATTGTGACCTTAAGAAAGTGTTTTTAACCTTGAAAAAGTGTTTTTTTCCTTATTTTAAGAAAACCAATAAAATGTTAGTCTATTTTTCTTTTTGACACCCTTTCTTTAAGAAGAGAAAAAAAGGACCTTTGATTCAGTTTCTGAGATTATTGGTCGTTAGTTTTTAATCAAGTAGACAATTTTCTAGTTAATAGAGAAAAATGAAAATTATTTCATTGATTTTAGACTAGTCATAAACAGTAGATCTTTAATTTCTTTTTATCATTTGACTTTTTCTTCACCAGAAGCAATTAGTAAGTGTAGTAAGAAGGTCCTTTGAGGTGTAAGTAAGCAGATCCTTTGGGATGTAGTGAGCAGATCATTTGAGAAGAATAAAGAACTAATTATTTCCATGAATTCCTTACTACTTTTAGAATAAAGACTTGGCTAAAGTAGAAAGACTAGAACTGGAACTAATTACCTACTGTGGGTTAGGAAGAGGAAGTTTGAGGAGAAAGAAAAATTAATATAACACTTAAAAAATCCTTAATATTTATTGAACACTTACTACATTGCCCAAATATGGTTAGGAAACATTTTTGTATTTATGCCATTTTATTCATCTAAATAATTTGTTGAGGCAGGTGGTACTTTCATTTTAACAGTGAAGAAAGTGGGTTTGTGAATAAAATATGGATACAGGGGAGAGTTGGTTACTTCAAGATGCACAAATGAAATTCTTCATTCAGGATTTGCATTTGAGTTTTTGCCCTTGGGATTGACATAAACCATGAATTGAATACCAGTGATGAAGTAGCCAACATCAGAACCCTGGTAATTTCCTAATGAGAATTGTAATCCTATTGTGGTGATGATTGGAAAAGATACTTGACAGTTTCAGGACTTGGAGTTTGGGGGAATGATGATGCTATATTCACCAAGGTTAGGATTGTCCCCGCTAAACTTAGCGACAGAAGACCACTAGTACAGCCTCATTTGAGGGGTGACCAAGGGAAACAATGATGATCATTCTAAAAGGAGAAGGGGAAGGAGAAAGAAAAAAATAATTTATCCCACTATATTTGTATCATTTATTGCTACATAACAAATTACCGAAATTTAGCAACTTGAAGCAATAAACATGTATTATCTTATAGTTTCTTCGGGTCAGTTTATGAGGTTTCAATCAAGGTGTTGGCTAGACACCTTGTTGTAGTCTCCTCAGGACGTTCAGCTAGGGAGAGTTCGCTTCCAAGTTCATATGGGTGTTGGCAGGATTCAGTTCCTTGTGGGCTATTTGACAGAGGGTCACAGCTCTTCACTGAAACTGATTTCAGTTTCTGATCATGTGGGCCTCGCCACAGTGCAATTCACAACATGATTGCTAGCTTCCCTGAGAGCTAGTAAACAATACAATGAGAAATGGCACACACATAATGAAAGCCAGACCTTTAGTAACCCAATCTCAGAAAGGATATCTCATCACATTTGGTACATTCTCTTTATTAGAAGTTGGCAACGAGGCACAGCCCATACTCATAGGGAAAGGATTAAAAAGTGGCTCAATATCCTTTGGTGGGGATCATTTAGTAGTACATTAGGGGCTGTTTTTCAAAGTATTATATATGTTTTATCCATATTATCAACACATATTATTGTCTAAGAGATAAATTTTGATGGCTGGTTCAGGTTATCAATGATGTTACCATATGGGTAACTACTGTTTTATGG
The DNA here is from genome assembly GCF_011764305.1 of Mustela putorius furo. NCBI lineage: Eukaryota > Metazoa > Chordata > Mammalia > Carnivora > Mustelidae > Mustela > Mustela putorius. Next base: position 22,383,661 of record NW_025422019.1, on the reverse strand, counting down.
CTTAAATCCTTAAAGAAAAGCCAGCAGCTCCCTACAACCCCTTTTTACAGTTTTTGACCAGTGTCTGGGAAAGTCTCCATGTAATATTAACTTACACTAAATCTTCTACTGACAACTCCCTGGCACAAAAGCTCTTTAAGAAAAGTTCTTTCAAGAAAATTCTTATACCTGTCTAGGAATGCCTGGGGGATACGAAGATGTGTAACACAAACAATTATTAGTCTGGTTACTTTCCTTTTTGTCACCAATGCAGGCTAAATGTTGACTGATGTTAACTACGCTTAGAATGAGTTCTAGCAAGTGTCCCTTGACAGAGATTTGTGGCCAGAAAGGGAGCTCTGAAGTAGCTGGCAACAATTACCAGTTCTTTATGCATACTATGGTGCACAAGAGCAATTATGCAAATCTTCTTCCAACCTCCCATCATTTGCTATGAGTAAAACATTCTGTCAGTGAATTCATTTGGGACTATGTTGAGAAACAAAGTTGATTGCTTTAGCTTAGAAGTTTATTTGTTTCATTTATTTATTATTTAATTTTACTGAGGACTGAATAAGAGGAGCTAGATATAAATTAAGTAGGGAAAAACTCAGATGGAACCAGAAATGGAACTTGATTGTAAGTGTATTAAATACCAGAATAGATTACTTAAGCATTATGACTCTCTGGCTCTGGAGTCTTTTAAAGAGTTAAAACAAACAAACGAACTCTTCTGAATAATGATTTCTCTGGGCTACTTCCAGCTTTTTGACTGTTCAAATTTTAATATTAACAGCTTCAACAATAGCAACCTATAAGCTATTGTTTTAAAACCATCTATTTTCTTAGTCAATAGTTATTAACACCTATGTGAACAAAATCAGAATTAGACTGGCATCGTTTGAGCATAGAAAGTAGACTGTGTTATAGAATCTGTTCTTTCCTTCAAGGGAAAAACAGATATTGACAGGGAGACCCCATTTTGGTTGCTACTTCCTGTACAAATTAAATACTAAGATACTAAAAACACTGATGATTTCACAGTAATTCAGGATTCTAATTAACATGAAAAGTTATTTTTTAAATTCTGAATAAAAGGATTCAAAAATTTTGTTACCTATGATATATTATACTGATTAGTAGAGGTAAGAGCTAAAATATATTAGTTATTCTTATCAATAACCTTATTTAAATAGTGACTGTAGCCTTATTTTTTTTCCATTTACTGTTCTCCCTTAATATTGTATTAGGGATAAAAGAACTGATGTTTTTATCTCATTTGGCTCAAATTGAACATATAGATTCAATACAGCATACCAATGAGTATATTTGCATACTCAGTTTTTCTCAGTGTTCATGTGAATCTCTACTAACTTAAAATAGTGATGATTGAATGAAAAAGTAGATATCTACCAGCTCAATAGTTAAACATTATTAAAATGTGTTTGAGGAGTATTAGTCATTAGTTCAACAAACACTTATTGATGACAGATCTCAATCTATAATTAAAAAATATTTTTATTTGTTTAAAAATTCTTTATTAAAATTTTATATTATAAGAAATTAGAAAACATGAAACAAAATTGAAATAAAAATCATCACTAATACTATCACACAGATAGCAACTAATAATATTTTGGCATACTAATCCTTTATATCATTTTGTCTTTTTTTATAAAGATTTTATTTAATTATTTGAGAGAGAGAAAGAGAGCACAAGGGAGAACAAGAGCACGGGGGAGAGGGAGGAGGAGGTTCCCTGCTGAGCAGGAAGCCTGACACAGAGCTCAATCCCAGGACCTGGGGAACATGACCTGAGCCAAAGGAAGACGCTTAACTGCTGAGCCACCCACATACCCCTTGTCTTGCTTTTTCATCGTAGTAAGTGTACTCTTTAATCCCCATCCCCTATTTCTCCTATCCGCTCTCATTAACTTCTCCTCTGAAAACCATCAATTTGTTCTTTATCATTAAGAGTCTGTTTCTTGGTTTCTCTCCCTCTCTTTTTCCTTTGCTCATTTGTTTCTTATTTTTTTTAAAAGATTTTATTTATTTATTTGACAGACAGAGATCACACGTAGTCAGAAAGGCAGGCAGAGAGAAAAAGGGAAGCAGGCTCCCTGCTGAGCAGGGAGCCCGCCAGGACCCTGGGATCATAACTTGAGCTGAAGGCAGAGGCTTTAACCCACTTAGCCACCCAGGTGCCCTTGCTCATTTGTTTCTTAAGTTCTTCATATTAGGGGTGTCATATTTTGTCATATTGATATTTGTGCTATGTGTTTTAAATACAAATAGAACTTATCATTGATAAGATTTTGTCTTGCTTCTCTCAGTTACCATTCTGACATGAACACTTTGCTATGTTATGATTAATAAACTGTAAATGCTGTTTTTGACAGGAGTACATTATTAAAAATGTAGATAACATTAGTTTTTTATTTTTCCAATTTTTTGGACATTTTGACTATTTTCAAGGTTGGACTGTAAATTTTTTTCAACATTTGTGTTAATTCCTCAAACTCTGATTTCCTTTTTTTTTTTTTAACTAACAACTTTTATAGATATAATTTACATACCATAGAATCTATGTGTTTAAAAATTAACAAATCAATGGTTTCAGGTATATTCACTGAGTTGTGCAACCATCACCAATATTGAATTTTAAAACATCATCTTTAACCTAAAGGGAAACTTTATGCTCATTAGTAATTTTCATAGTCTTTCCAACTTGTCTGTCTTAAGGGAAGAACTAATCTACTCTCTATCTCCACAGATTTGCTTATTCCAAACAGTTCATAGAAATAGAATCATATAATATGTGGTCCCTCATGATTGAATTCCTTTCAATATTCCTTTCAACATTCAAGTTCAAGTTTTGGTGTGGGGATTTGTTTTCATTTTTCCTGGGCATATACCTAACTATGAATTTGACAGTTTGCCAAATGACTCTTCAAATATCTGCATACCCTGGAAATATGAAGTAGACATTGTTTTTCTTTTACTAGGCTTGCATGTAGGCTACCTTTTCTTACATCTTATAGGAAGATGGAGATTGAACATAATGTTAATTGCTAATATATAAAGAACTCCTTGCTCCTAATTAGAATTTTTTTAATAATTCAGACATTTTCAGCATCATCCATTCTTAAGTGATAAAAAAAAAAAAAACTCTGAAATAAAGTGGATACCTATTATAGGCTGAATTATGTGCCCCCCAAATTTATATGTTGAAGTCTTAAATCTCAGCATCTCAGAATGTGACTAAATTTGACTAAACTTCCCAATGAAGTTATATGGTTAGGCCTTAATCCAATATAAACAATGTCCTTATGAAAAGAGGAAAGACCATGTGCAGACAATGGGAGAAGACATCTATAAGCCAAAGGAAGAGGACCCAGAATGAAATCAACCCCTGTTGACACCTTAATTTCATACTTCCCAGCCTCCAGAACTGTGAGAAAATAAAGTCCTGGAATTTTAGCCATCCATTCTGTTGTATTTGTTATGGCAGTCCTAACAAACTAATACAAAATTTAAATATATTATATAGGAAATGATTACTAGAAGCATTTAAAATGTCCATTTTATTAGAATACTTGGTAGTTATTACAGGAAATTCAGTATCTGGAATAATTATTTATTCAAACTGAAAAGTATAAATTTAATCCCATGTACTTTCTTCCAGGGAAGGTAGATAGAAATAGGAATATCCATTTCTATATACCCTCTGTATTTATCACCCCACATAGAACTTAATCTTTGTCCTTATTTCAGCTTTTAGTGATTTGACTCCATCTGCTTGTTTCACTGTACTTGTTCTGTAATTTTTCTGCTTCTCTTCAGAGGCCATATTCTGCAGCCAGTTATTTCATTAATGAACTGTAAATCTTTGCACTCTGTGCTCTTCTGACATCCTTGCTTTGCAAATCCCCAAGTTCCTGTAAAGTCTACAGTCTTCTTTCTTCATCCCCATCCCTATGTAGCCACACTTTCTATGTCACTTAAATCTTCAGCCCATCCTATGATCTCATTCCCAGAAGATACCTTTGCATCTTAGTTTATTGAGAGTACTAGGCCATTGTCACAAACTCAAATGACAACAGTGGCCGGAGAACTTTCTTGTGTGAATAGTTAGGGAGAGAGGGAGACCTAGTAGGGACTGACTGTGGCAGACCATACTGGAAATGACTAGCAGGGACAGATGCTACTTAACTACATATCATTTCTGTGATGCAGTACTGGCAACCCTGAGTTGCCAGTTTTGTTTTGTTCTTTTGTCTTATTTTTATTTTTTATTCTTTTTTTTTCATTTCCTAAGAGGAGCACAGAGCAGTACAGAGGATAATAGTGAAGAGCAATACAACATATTTATTTGTGCCAGTTTGAACTCTTTGACAAAGAGTTGTACCTTCTCTAACCCTCATTTAAAAATATTCATATCTTGGCATGTAAGAGGTTGACTGGGGAAAGTGTCTGTGTGTAATAAAGGGGATTGAGACTGATGAGATTGAGTTGTAATGTTTTATAGGGCTGACCTCTGGTGAGGAAAGTTGGATAGGTTAAGTCTTAGGCTTCAGTACAATTCTAAGACATTTTTTGCAAGGTCGATTAGGAGTTATTGAGTCAAAGTTGCCATTTGAATGAGTTGTGCATTTCACAGGAGTGTGTCTGCCTCAGTATTTATGTCATTCTCAATCATTGTCTGGGAACCTTTTTGGAAGTGGCCTATATCAGTGGTGGATTCAGTCAGTGATGCTCTCCATAGGCAGAGATTTGAGAAATGCATGTTCAGATTGCTAAAGAGCAGCTCTTTTGCCACACATATCTGTGTCTACACAGGTTTGGGAAACAACTCTGTAGTTCCTTTAGGTCTCTCTTCTTGTGAGGAAATTTAGAAGAGGGAGGTTAGTGGGACTAATAGACTTTATAGCTGTAGTTTATCTCAGGCCACAGTTGATAACCATCTTCCTTCCCTTCCACTATCGATTCTAATTGCTCTTCATTCCCAATTATCATTTTGGCAGGTCTAGGTAGCTGATCTGTGACCCAAACCTTAGTTCCTAGGGGTTTGAATCCTTGGTAACCCTTCTCAGACTTGGATTGCTGCATGTGTCTTTTCACAGAGGGTGGTAGAAGGTCCCAAGTGGACCATTCAGGTTCCATTACCTACTCTTCCCTGGCCACATTATGTGAAAGCAGCCCTACCTCCTTATCCTGCTCAGGGCTAGTCATGTATGCCAGTATGGTGACTCCTCTTTAACCTGCTGATTATTAGACTCAAGAATTACAAACTCTCTTGGCAGAGACCATAGGCTGTAGTTTAGTGGGACCCCTGCTTGTGGCCCATTGGCAAAAGTGTGCCCTCTTTGGAAACCAGAAACTCCAATCCTACAGAGTCCAAACTTTCAGGGAATAGAAGTATAGTGGGTCATTGAGAGTTAATGAAAGTGAGGACTCTTCTGTTTTCATCTTTTAGTCTCTAGAGCCTGAATTGCTCTGTTGGTGATACAGAACCATATAGAGGTCTCTAATTTAATGAATATACTGTCACCTGAGGATGTCATCTTGAAAGTGTTGCTCCTAAGTTGATGTTTCACCTGCGTCTTTAAAAGGTTGTCCTGGAATTCTATGAGACCCCATCTGCTTTTGGATGGTGTGGTATGTGATTAAACAAGTGGATCCCATGGTCATGGGCCCACTCTCATGCCTCCTTCACTATGAGTTGGATACCTGGGAGATTGTAGGTTGTGTAGAATTTATGCCTGTGGATTAGGGATTTCATAAGCCTTTGTATAGTGGTACTGCCTGAGAGCCTGCAGTAAGAAAGGCAAGCCAATACCTAGAATGGGCCTATGTCTTCATGAGAATGAAGCACTGACACTTCCAGGATAGAAGGTGCCTAATGTAGTTAAATTGCCACCAGAAGATCAGTTGATGTCCTTGAGGAATGATATATCATGGGCTCACTGTTGTTTTCCATTACTGATAGATTGGAGGTTCAGAGGCAAAATTAGCTAGCTTGGCCTTGGTAAGTGGAAATCCATGTCACTGAACTCTTATTTCAGTCACCATGAGCTTTTTTTTTTTTTTTTTTGTATCCAGTTCTGGGGTGGCTGATGATGAAGCCCAGCTAAAGCAAAAAACTAAGGCACTTTGAATATTTGTAATTCTTTTGTGGTGAATGTAAGAATTAAGATACAATAAAAAAATCCTTGCACAGATGGCCTTTTTTTTCACTACATCAGTAACTTTGGGGTAAATACCCAGTAGTGCAATTGCAGGGTCATAAGGAAGCTCTATTTTTAATTTCTTAAGGAATCTCCAAACTGTTTTCCAAAGTGGCTGCACCAACTAGCATTCCCACCAACAGTGTTAGAGGGTTCCCCTTTCTCCACATCCTCTCCAACACTTGCTGTTTACTGTCTTGTTAATATTGGCCATTCTCACTGGTGTAAGGTGGTATCTCAATGTGGTTTTGATTTGAATCTCCCTGATGGCTAATGATGATGAACTTTTTCATGTGTCTGTTGGCCATTTGTATGTCTTCTTTGGAGAAATGTCTGTTCATGTCTTCTGCCCATTTTTTGATATGATTATCTGCTTTGTGTGTGTTGAGTTTGAGAAGTTCTTTATAGATCGTGGATATCAGCCCTTTGTCTATAGTGTCATTTGAGAATATCTTCTCCCATTCCGTGGGTTGCCCCTTTGTTTGTTGACTGTGTCTTTGCTGTGAAGAAGCTTTTGATCTTGATGAAATCCCAAAAGTTCATTTTCGCTTTTATTTCCTTTGCCTTCAGAGATGTATCTTGAAAGACGTTGCTGTGGCTGATATCAAAGAGGTTACTGCCTATGTTTTCCTGTAGGATTTTGATACATTCCTGCCTCATGTTGAGGTCTTTAATCCATTTCAAGTTTATCTTTGTGTGTGTTGTAAGAGAATGGTTGAGTTTCATTCTTCTACACATAGGTCTCCAATTTACCCAGCACCATTTATTGAAGAGACTGTCTTTTTTCCCACTGGATATTCTTTCCTGTTTTGTCAAAGAGTATTTGATCATAGAGTTGGGCTTTCTATTATGTTCCACTGGCCTATGTGCCTGTTTTTGTGCCAGTACCATGCTGTCTTGGTGATCACAGCTTTGTAGTAAAGCTTGAAATCGGGCAACGTGATGCCCCCAGTTTTGTTTTTCTTTTTCGACATTTCCTTAACAGTTTAGGGTCTCTTCTGGTTCCATACAAATTTTAGGATTGTTTGTTCCAGCTCTTTCAAAAATACCAGTGGAATTTTGAATCAGGATGACATTAAAAGTATAGATAATTCTTTTAATCCATGAGCATGGAATGCTTTTCCATCTCTTGTGTCTTCTTCAATTTCTTTCATAAGTGTTCTGTAGTTCCTTGAGAACAGATCTGTTACCTCTTTGGTTAGGTTTATTCTCAGGTATCTTATGGCTTTTGGTGCTATAGTATATGGAATCGATTCTCTCATTTCCCTTTCTGTATTTTCATTGTTAGTGTATAAGAAAGCAACTGATTTCTATACATTGATTTTGTATCTTGCCACATTACTGAATTGCTACATGAGTTCTAGTAGTTTGGGGGTGGAGTCTTTTGGATTTTCCATAAGAAGTATCATGTCATCTGCAAAGAGAGAGTTTGACTTCTTCATTGTCAATTTGAATACATTTTATTTCTCTTTGTTGTCTGATTGTTGTTGCTAGGACTTCTAGTACTGTGTTGAACAAAAGTGGCAAGATTGGGCATCCTTGTCATGTTCCTATAGCTCTACTAAACTTTAATGTTCTAATTATTTTCTTTCCAGTTCCATGACCATATGGCCTGGCCATGGGCCACTACTTCAGAATCTATATACATGAGTACTTCAGGCTACTTCTTTCACACAAGGTGAATAATTTGGTATACTGCTCACAATTCTACCCCTAGGAAAGGCTTTGTTTTGTTTTTTGTTTTTTGTTTTCCCCTCTCTACTCACTTTAAGGCCTACTTTTGAAAGCAACTTTAATTCATGTTTATCTTATTCTCATATATTAAGCCAAATGATCCCTAAGACAAACTAAATTTTTGTTTTGTTTTGTTTTGTTTGTTTGTTTGTTTGTTTTTCTTCTTTTCTTGATTGGAACCTCTACATAGATGTTGGTATGAGGACAAATGGTGGTTAGTTCCAGATCCATGGTAACTTGGAGCTTCAGAGTCGAGTATTCGGTTTTCTTCCAGGGTCCAGAAACCTGTCAGGAGCATTTTCTCAAAGGATATGTAATTCTCTGGTACAGATACCATGGCTTTGCTGCAGAATCTTAGGGGCCTGTGTTGGGATTCCCTTGCTGAGGCTTTCCATAAGCTCCATATTGTTCTGACCAATGACACCCATCAGGTCTGCTGTGTCATATTACCCAAATGCCAAGGCTGGAGGGAGGAGCAAGATGGCAGAGGAGTAGATCTAAATTTTATCTGGTCCCAGAAATTCAGCTAGATATTTATCAAAACTTTCTGAACACCTACAAATGCATCAGAAGATTGAAAAAAAGAATAGCAGCAATTCTATGAACAGAAAACTGACCACTTTCTGGAAGGTAGGACAAGTGGTGAAGTAAATCCAAGGTGATATACAGGAAGACAGACTGTAAAGGAGTGCTGGGAGCCTCCTTTAGCCAGCTTGCAGCAAGTGATAGAGAAGCAGAGCACAAAAGCAGAAATTTTAGAAATCTGTTCTAAAGAGGGCACTCCAGTGGCTAAGTCAGTGGTGGAGCCCTCCCTGAGTCAGTGTGGTCTCAGGACCCTTGGCGTCACAGAAATACTGAGGGTATTTGAGTATGGCAGAGTTCCCAGGTATTAGAGCAGGGAAGCTGGCTGCAAAGACAGAGCCAAGGAATAGGCTCTCAGTTCAGGGTTGCCATAAGCCATGACCCAAGGCACAGTTGGACCACTACTCTTTGAGCAGAGACCCCACAAGTGGCAGATCCAGGGATTCCCTTCCTCCACTGGGAGGAGTGGCATGGGAGCACGCTGCAGGAATCTGCTGGGTGTGGAGACTCCAAATGGGGCTGTGCACCAGAGATAGAAACTCTTGGTCACAGACCAGGTAAGCTCAGAGGGCAGTAGGAGACCAGGGGACAGGGGAAATTGACTGCATTTCTCTGAAGGCACACTGAGGAGTGGGGCCCTAACTCTCAGCTCCTATAGGTCTGGAGATTGGGAGACTGCCATTTTCATTCTTGTCCTCCAAAGCTGTACAGAAAGCTTTCAGGGAACAAAAGCTACAAAGAGCAAACCTGAGCAGATGACCCACCCTGGCCCCTGACAAGGGCAGTGCAATTCTTCCTCCAACAAAGATATTTGAGAATCACAGGGGCAACAGGCCCCTCCCCCAGAAGGTCAGAAAGAACATCCAGGGAAGACCAAGTTTACCAATCAATGAGAACTGCAGAACACCAGCACTAAAGGAATAGAACACATAGAATACGTGGCTTTTCCCCCATGATTATTTAGTTCTTCAAAGTTAAATTTTTAAAATTTTCTTTATTTTTTTTCTTCTTTTTGAATTTTTCCTCTTTCCCATTTTAACCAACATCTTATTAATACCTTTTAAAAATATTTTTAGTTTTCATTTTTATAGTCATATTCTATACCCTCATTGTATTTAACCTTATTTTTTGCATATGTATGTTTTTCTTTTTTAAAATTTTTGGATACAATTTCTTCTAACAGAGTGGAATATACCTTAAATCTAGTGTATGGCTTTGTTTTAGTCTCCCATCTGATCATATTCTCTCTCTCTCTCTCTCTTTTTAACTTTTTTTTCTTTCTTTCTTCAACCAGCTTCTTAGCTTATCAATTCCTTTTTTTAAAATCTTTTTTACATTTTCATCTTTATAATCATATTCTCTCCCTTCATCGTATTTACCCTTATTTGTGTGTGTGTGTGTGTGTGTGTATATATATATATATATATGGTTTTTTTCTTTAAAATTTTGGGGAGCAGTTTCTGCTAACAGACTAAAATATACCCAAAATAAATTATGTGGCTCTCTTCTATTCACTAGCCTGATCATTTTTTCCCCCCTTCTCTTCTGATTTTTTAGTGTATATTTTTCTGAGGTCATTGTTGCCCTTTTAGCATTTTGTTCTTTCATTCATCTATACTTCTCTGGACAAAATGACAAAGTGGAAAAACTCACCTCAAAAAACAAAAACAAAAACAAAAACAAAACAAAACCCAAGAGGCAGTACTGACTGCGAGGGACCTAATCAATAGAGATAACAGTGAAATGTCAGAACTAGAGTTCAGAAGAATGATTATAAAAATACTAGTTGAAAAATAGAAGTAGAAATAAAAAGCTTCCTGGACAAACAAAAATTAAAGGAATTTGCAAACACCAAACCAGCCTTACAAGAAATATTGAAGGGGATATTTCAAGCAAAGAGAGAACTTAAAAGTAACATAGACCAGAAAGGAACAGAGACAATATACAGTAACAGTCACCTTACAGGCAATACAGTAGGACTAAAATCATATTTTTCAGTAGTTACCTAGAATGTGAATGGGCTAAATGTACCAAACAAGAGACACAGGGTATCAGAATAGATAAAAAAAAAAAAGAAGACCCATGAATATGCTGTCTGCAAGAGACTCATTTTAGACCCAAAGACACCTCCATATTTAAAGAGAGGGGGTGGGAAAAAATTGCCATGTTAGTGGACATAAAAAGAACGCTTGGGTGGCAATCCTTATATCAGACAAATTTGATTTTAAGCCTAAAACTATAATAAGAGATTGAAAGGACACTGTATCATGGTCAAAAAGGTCTGTCCAACAAGATCTAACAATTTTAAATATCTATGCTCCTAACATGAGAGTAGCCAATTATACAAACCAATTAATAACAAAATCAAAGAAACACATCAACAGTAATACAATAATAATAAGGAACTTTAATACCCTTGCCCTTACTGAAATGGACAGATCATCTAAGTAAAAGATCAAAAAGAAATAAAGGCTTTAAATGACACACTGAATCAGATTGACTTCACAGTTATATTCGGAACATTCCATCCCAAAGCAACAGAAGACACATTCTTCTCTAGTGCACATGAGACATTCTCCAGAGCAGATCACATCATGGGTCACAAATCAGGTCTCAACCAGTACCAAAAGACAGGGATCATTTCCTGCATATTTTCAGACCACAATGGTTTAAAAATAGAACTCAACCACAAGAGGACAGTTAGAAAGAACTCAAATACATGGAGGCTAAAGAGCATCCTACTAAAGAATAAATGGGTCAACCAGGAAATTGAAGAAGAATTAAAAAAAAAAAACATGGAAACAAATGAAAATGAAAACACAACGGTTCAAATGCTACGGCTGCTGGCATCATAGGCTAGACCTACTGCAGAGTTCGTTACTGCTCTGCATCACACTCAATGCTGTGAGTTTGCCATTTCACCTAGGAAATGAGCTAGAACAAGAGTCTTTGGCATGGAATGAATATGTTATCTCCTGAATCTGAAGAGGCTTCCCAAGTACTATTCTTCCTTTATAGTAGGGGTATCAAGATGCAATGATTTGTCCTGAACTTTGTCTTTAACTTTGGCATGCTATTCACCATTGGGCTCATAAAAACATCATTAAAATCATGTCTCTGAATCTTTACAGGGTTTATCTCCAACCCCCAGGTGCACATGTATTTTCCCAGGGCTTCCAGCATCCTAGCCACCATTTGTTCATTCTGACTAAGAAGTTTGATGTATTTGATACAGTGGGTTAATATGTTCTCTGTATGAGCTAGTGGTCCAGATTTCACATCTCTCTAGACAATATTTGAATATGGGATTTTGACCAGGGAGTAAGAAAATTAACATAGTCCTGAGGGAAAACTATAAATAAATATTGTCCTCTATTAAATGTGAATAAAACTTTATCTCATCCTTCTCTTAAACTGAATTGAAAGCAATACATTTACCGGATCAATAGCTGCATACCATGTGCCTGAGGCCTTATTAATCTGCTCTAGTAATAATACCTCATCTGGCATAGTGGCTGCAACTGGGGCTACCATTTGGTTAAGACTATGGTAGTCCATGATCATTCTGCAGGGGCAAGACTGCCAAATTAAGCAGAAGCATAATTGAGACCATTTCTTGCCTTTAATGGTGACCATTCAGGTTGGATAAGGAGACGATGGAGGATATATATTTTTGGAAACAATCCACTAGGCCTTTCCCGCTATGATAGTTCTTATTCTAGAGGTAGCCAACCCAGTGTTGATGTTTATCAAATTCCCAGGTATACCAATTTCAATTATATTTTCTGGAACTAAGAAAATGACTCCTGAGTGGGTCTATGGACTCAGTGGGCTACAATGAATCAGAATTTAGTCAGAACTTCACTTATTACCTGGTCTGTGTAAGCCCTACCTGAAGGGATCAATGATGATGTTTCAATGTCGACTTAAACACTATGTCTAATAATGAAGGTTTCTGAGTATTTCCCTTTCTCCAGTATCGAGTCACTCAAGTAAATGTTTGTTTATAGGTCCCTCTGAGGATAAATCTGGGAAGATTATCATAGTTGTGTTACTGACACAGTGTTGCAGGGTTTTGGAGATTTGGCTACTTTTTTAATCAATAGGTTCTGGGTATGAAGATTAGTTCAGGTCAGAGATATGAGCAAAGCATCATGACTTCAGTGGGACAACCACCATTTGGCTTTTGCTGCTCCATTAATGTACTTTTGGGGGTTGTAAATGTTAAGCAACATCCTTGTGGGCTGTAAGTTCCCCCCATTTCGAGTACTGGAATTTCTTGGTGGTGATGGTTCCCCTATCACTATTACACTGCCAGCAGCTTTGGGGTGTGTCCTCTGAGATCCTTTGGTGGGTTTTCTTTCTTTATATAATCTATTTCTCAGTGTCGGCCTCCTTTTCTCATCTTCTTATTTTTACGTCATCTGAAACATCATAAGGTGTTTCTACATGGAGAATGGCATAATTTCTCCATGCCTTAAGAGCTACCTTCACAAAGATTGAGTCCCACATCCTGGCTTCTTTCCAGAGTATTAAATACTGTGAGTATACTGGGAAAGTGCTTCCAAGCAAAAGAATTCTTATTTATCTATCTTCTATTCTAGCCCCTCTTGATCAAATACCATCAAAATCCAATTTCAGGGACATTTCTCTGGTCCCTGGTCATCATGCTAACTATTCCTCACAGTTCATTTAGTATATAATCTCTTTCTTCCTTTATGAGGCTCAGCAATCCCTCTAGCTAGATTGTATTGAGATTTACCCATAGTTGTCAGCCTAGCAACCAGAAAAACCGAGTACAGCTCTTAAAGTGATACCATTTGTCTCGCAGGTAAAGTATTTCCGCAACATCTTTCAGCACAAGAAGGTGCTAGCCTTTACTAGGGGGAATTGGACAACCTTTGCAAACTCTGGGTCTAAAGGGATAGTTCAGGAAACAGCACCTTTAGGAATATCCACCATCCTTATCCATATTTCAGGTTCCCAGGTCTTAATAACCAAGTCTCTGATTTTAACACACCAGACCTATGTTTGCTAAGCATTTAGACATCTCTGGCGCTTTGTAGATCTAAATCTTACAGTTTCTGTTTGCTGCTCAGCTGTGTCTACTCTTCCACTATCTCTTTGTAATTTCCCCGTATTGACCCTCACATTCAGTTTTAATTGCTTGTAAATAGCTCTCAGCTTTTCATTTTTCCTCCTGAGAGTGTCATTACAATGTAGCAGTCTCTAGCCAACTCTGATATCTTTGTAGTCATTTTTTTCTTCTATATTTTATAAACGCATGAATCCTTGTCCTTCCAAGGATATTTCCCTTTTATCAAGATTTTTCTCAGGTCACTTTTCATGAAAATTTTAGCACCTGAACATCATGTGCTAGAAACTGTCCATGCACCATGTATCCTCAGGAATATGTCCTCTTTGTTGTGTAGAGAGTAAGCCAGACCCAATAGCCACATCTTACCATTTATTTTTTTAGACTACCCCTACACTGCTTGTACTAGTTTGGATCCTCTGAGAAGCAGAGTCAAGACAGGATTGGATATGCAAAAGCCTTATTTAAGAACAACCCGAGGGGAAATAATGAGAAGAGTTGTCAGATTACAATGCAGATCTGACTTATACAAAACAGAGAAGGAAGGGAGGCTAGGCAGGAAACGTCTTAGACTGGTGTAGTTTCAGTAAAGTTTCAGGAATGCTGATGGAGAGCCAAAGTTGCCCATCAGAGGAGTCCCACATGTTGCAGGAATGAGACTACTTTAATATCCCTAACTCACACAGTCCTTAGCTAAGAGCAGCCTTGGCACAGGGTGGTGGTAGATCCAAAACACAGCAGCTGGACCCATCTGTCAGTTATGCAGTCTAAAATTAGAGATCTGACAACCTCATTTTCAGTACCAAGGGATTTTCTGGGACATTGAACTTTTAGTGCTAAGACCAGGAGAGTACTGGGCAAACGGACAGTTGGTATTCTAGCTGTGACTGGATCATCATCACCATCATCATTATTGTCATCATCAAATAAAATCCTAAACTCTTAGTACTAAAACCATCTTTTCATAACAACAAATAAACTACACTTTTATACAAATCAAAAACATCTTTCAAACCTGATTTCTGACTGTTCTGTCACTCTCTTATGTTCTGGTAAGTAGTGTGTCCCGTTATGTGACATTCTCAAAGCTTCTTCCAAGTACAGTTTACAAACGGATGTAATCTTTCCCTTTCCTAGAGTCTCATTACAATCTCTTTTTCTTTCCTGAGAAAATTATAAAATTTACTTGTAAGAAAACTATACAGGCAAGTCGAGATGCTCCATTAAGTCAAGAATACATAGTTATCTCTGTATTTACCACAATAAAACATCTGTTCTATCCTCATTCATGTATCTCTGAGCACATTGCTCTTCTCTTAGCGATCTACCTTCTCTCCAAGTTCTCCAAGGAAATCCAGTCTCCCCCCCCAACTTTTCTCTCTTTCCTTCTTTCTTCCCTCCCTCCTTCCTTCCTTTCTTTTTTCCCTCCACATATAAGAGAAACTATATAGTATTTGGTATGTTTCATATATGTCTGACTTATTTCATTTAGCATAATGCCCTCAAGGTCCATCTATGTTGTTGCAAATGACCAGACTTCATTCTTTGTTTATGGCTGAGTAATAGTCCATCATATATTTAGATATAGATACCATTAGATACCATACAGTTACCACCACCATATCTATCTATCTATCTATCTATCTATCAATCTATTTCTATCTATCCATCTTCATCTACCTATCTATCTATCTCACATCTTTTTTCTCCATTAACCCAGTGATGGGCACTTGGTTGCTTCCTTGGCTATTGTAAATAGTGCTGTAAGGAACATGGGGGTACATATATCTTTTTGTTAGCTTTTTGTTTTTTTGGAATAAATACCTAGAAGTGGAATTGTTGGGCCATATGGTAGTTCCTTTTTTTTTTTTTTTTCATTTTTGGTGAATACCCATACTGTTTTCTATAGTGGCTTCCCCATTTTATAGCAACATGGGACCAGGATCACAAGCTTCCCTGGATGCTAGAGACAGGTGATCAAAATGTATCCTCTGTGCAGCAGACACAGAAATCAGGGCACCAGATGTGTGCAAAAAGCTTCCTTCTAGGGAAGTAGAAAGGGTGGAAGAGAATACTCCCTCTTACTCTCCCCTCAAATATCATTCTTAATAAGGACTGTCTATCCTTGGGAACTGGTGTTTTGTTTTTCTTTGTTTTGTTTTGTTTTATTTTTTTCTGTCAGCTGTGAGCAGATGCTGAAACATCTCCTGAAACATGCCAAAGGTCCAGCTGCTCATTCAGACACCAGGACATACCTGGGGTTATTAATGTCATCATTTTAAGGGGTTGTCCTTAAAATCCTATATTCTTCCTCTCTCCAACAATCCTATTTTTGTTAGGCTTATAGGGCAACACACATGGCTAAGGAGAGGAATGGTAAGCCAGTTTATTTTGCAAATACCTGGTAGCCCTAGTGTAGGAGACTGAACTGTGCCCCCTCCCCAGGTCCTAATCCCTGGAAAATGTGAATGTTACTTTATATGGTAAACTCTTTGCAGATGGGATTATTTTAAAGATTTTGAGGTGGACCCAAAATATACTCACAGTATATAAGGGGGAGACAGAGAGAGGTCTGTTTTTGTTTTTTTTGTTTTTTTTTTAAGATTTTATTTATTTATTTGACAGATAGAGATCACAAGTAGGCAGAGGCAGGCAGAGAGAAAGTAGGAAGCAGGTTTCCTGCTGAGCAGAGAGCCTGCTGTGGGGCTAGATCCCAGTATCTTGGGATCAGGACCTGAGCTGAAGACAGAAGCTTTAGCCCCCTGAACCACCCAGGTGACCTGGAGAGGTTTGAAAAAGAAGAAAAGGTGATGTGACCATACAGGCATATTAGGATGATACGTGGTGCCAACCAGTCTCTGGACCTAGATAGTGTTCCAGCAGGATCCTCGAGGTGAGGGTGAAATTAGATCCCTACCCCTTGGGTCAGCACTTTAATATAAGCAGGTGAGGCTCCTTCGCCTTAAGTTTGGGCAAAACAGCTACCTGGGAATGGAGCCCTGAGGCTCGTGAGTCTCAGCATGTTGCCCTTTTCTTAGATGGCTGCGGTCTGGTGGGTCTCAGGACACTAGTCCATTTGATTTTCAAAATTATATATTTTGAGAGTGCAAGTAAAAGTTGGGGTGCCCCATGTAGACTTCAATCCCCTCACTCCTCAAGGAGAAGTTTTGAGTTACTTCTCACTTGTGGGTTGTGCACCAGAGGTGTGGTAAGTGGCTAGTTGTGTCCCACAGTCTCCTGCCTGCTTGGATATGGTTTTCTTTTCATTTGCCAGATGTGTAGTTGTCAGTCAGCCAGGTGTTAAGTTTTTTGTTTGTTTGTTTGTTTGTTTGTCTGTTTTATTAACATAAAACATACCATTTGCTTCAGGGTACAGGTCTATGAATCATCAGTCTTATGGTGTTAAGTTTTTTAAGAAGAAAATTGTTTCATGGGTAGTTGTAGACATTGAGGAATTCAGGATCTTCCTACATTCTCATCTTGAGTGGTTCTTCAATTTTTATAATTTCTGCATATTTTCTTCAGTATACTTTCTAATTTATAGTTCTTTGTATACATTTATTTTACTACCTTCAGAATTCCATTTTCCTAGAGAGCAGGATTCGAGTTTATGCCTCCATCATGATTGAAACTGCCCCCTCAAGGTATCATATACTCAGAGCTTGTTTTCAGTTTGCCCCATCAATTGGTACTGAACTTTTCTGCCAGTGGGTTATTCTATTATTCTATTCTATTATTCTATTGTCTTATGAATTTTCTTCTCTATAATAATTTCCTTAAAGTTAGGCAAATGTATTCCTAGAGTCCTGCATGCCAAAGGCATATCTGTGTTTTAGGATGAAATTTATTAGATGTAGCCAGACTAATCTACTTACAAACGATCATAGGGGATTTTTAAACAAATGTTTCCATACTTTAATTTTTTCTGTATTTAAGTGAAATTTATTTATAGTAAAATGCTCAGACACTAGGTGTGCCTTTCATTTAGTTTTGATGAATAAAAAAACAAGACATGAAATATTTCTCTTACTTCCGAAAGCTCTCTCTTGTTCCCACCTAGTTAATGCCTATCCTCAGAAGCAATCACTGATCTGATTTTTATCACTGTAAGTTAGTTTTGCCTACTTTATAATTTTATATAAATGTAATTACACAAAATACGCACTTTAGCATCTGCTCTCTTTCTCCGGACATAGTTTTGAAATCATCATATTGTTGCACGTGTTAGTAAAGTGTTCCTTTTTTATCACACAGTCATATCCAATTGTGTGACTATACCATAGTCTGTTTATCCATTCTTTCATTGATGAATGTTTGAAGACATTTCTAGCTTGTGGCTTTTATGAGTAAAGCTTAGGACTTTCTTGTACACAGCTGTTTGTGGAGAGTTTCCATTATTTAGCTCTCTGATTTATTCCTCAAATTTCATACAAGCTAGGCTAAAACAGCAATGAAATAAGACATATATTGTAAAATTTATTGATTAATATTTTGCTTTGTATGTTATTGTAAATAATGTCTTACTCATGGCATGCATTCACTCAATCTGAATCCAGTGGAAGAAGGCAAGTCCACTCACTAGATTTCCAGAAGAATTAAAATTTCCTTTTGTAGACTCATATGTTTATTTATCTACTAGTCTGTCACGGTTTCTTTTAAAATCTAAGAGGCTTGGAGCTCAAGGTAATATAGCAAGAGGAAAGAATATACTCACATCGACACACACACAAACACACACATATGTAAATAAAAAGAATTGTTATATCTCCACTTTGATAATTGAAAATATTTCAAGTTAGCTACTTTAGAGTAAGTCTTTGTCCTTGATCTATCTTTCTTAAGATGTTGTATTACAAACTTTCTAAAACCATTTCGTTTGTATTCTCACTGAATGAAAATATCTTGAGGAGTCTTGTTTTCGTTTATCTCTCTGGGATGTATTACATTTTTTAAAATGTGCGAGTCTGCATAATTGTTATTTTTATATTAAATTACATATCTCTTAATTTACCTGAAAATGGAAGGTGATATGGGAATCTTTTGATTTAAAAAAAAAAATTATCCTAGCTAGTTTTTTAATAAAATCTTTAAAGTTTTATCAACATTAGCATAGTCTAATTCAGGTGTAAATTCACCCCCCTTGCCTGTGCCTCTTCAAAACTCTATATTTTTAGTAAACATGTTGCTGATTCTGCTGACACCAAGAATATGACTATTTCTAGTATTTACTCTCCAAAGACTAGCTCATAGAAATACTTTCTTTGTATCAAGGATTTTTTTTCTTTCTTTGGCAGGGAGGGGTAATTTTTTGGTTAGTATAGCTAAAATTTTGCTGAAATTGTTGGAGTGTCTTAGTTTCTGGCATGGGTAGGATACTGACAGTGCCATTCAAGTTATGTTAAAGATTAGAGAATATTTATATATTTTACTACCATAAAAGCTTCTGAATTTGATTTGTAATGACAATAAAAATGAGGTGTTCTTTTCAATCTGTTGGAAACTTTTTAAACTTTTGCCATGGAAAGTTTGGAATGTATATAAAAAGGTAGAAAGTAACATATGATGAACCTCCCTGTGTCCCGTCATCTGTCTCAATTCATGATCTGTTTGTCTGATTCAAGCAAATCCAGGACATCATATAATTTCACAATGGAGTGGTGCTAAACAATATTAGACAAATACTATATCTTTTTGTGACAGCTTGTCAAATGTTTTAATTTTAAATATTCAGAATTTCAAAAAGTGTTCTGATTCTTGACCTTAAACTTCCGGGAATCATCTTTTGCTCATTTAACTTATAGCTGATATATAATGAAACTTATTATAAAATGTTACTTACTATAATTATATTCTGCCATTTGATTTTAATATTTTGCCATAGGAGGGAAAATATAGTTTCATAAATTGGGACACTCAATACATATTCTTTAGCTGATCTTATAATTGGCTAAAATATTGCTACCTTATGAAATTGCTTCTTCTCAACTAATCTTACCATTTTTTGGTGTAGATAATACTTTGCTTTAACTTCTTTTTTACCATTTGTATTGTTCTGTTTGTATTATTGTTAATTGGATATCAACATTTATTCAACTATAATATACAGAAAGCTGTAAAGAGACATTGTGGATTCAAGATGAAAAAAATCAGTTTCAGTCTACTGGAAAGGATGATGTACAAAAAGTAAGCAGTACAACATTCTGTGTTAAGTACAGTTATAGAGATAAGCTCAGGTTATTGTGAAGAACCAAGGAGGACAATGACCTAGACTGGGATAGTCAAGAAAGCTTCCTGGAGGAGGAATGCATGAGTCTTAACATCTGAATAATGGGATCTTAGGAAAGAGGTGCAGGAAAAATGACACTAGAAAAGGCATAGAAGTGAGAAATTATATGATGGGTGTGTGTACAGTGAGTGAGGGGAATGGCAAACAGAATGGTTCTACTAGTTAAACCCGAGGCAGGAAGGTGTTATTAGATGAAGGCAAAGAAATATTTATGGGCTTTTCCAAGGGGCAAGTAAAGTACACACCCTGTAAATAAATAAATTAGATAGGAGAAAATAGTAAAACTGTTTATACTTACTTTTTCTTTGTTTCTCTAGAAACTTATATTGTGCACATTTCATGTATGTATATATGTGTAATGAATGAAAAAAAAAACCCATAAATGCACACACATACACTAGGGGTAGATACTCAAGTTGTTTTACTCAACAAAAATGTTTGGAGACTACTGTTTTTGATCATAGGTTGCTTTATATGACTTACTAAGGAATCTGATATACATCCTTGTGTCATAGGAAACCTAGAAACGTGAACAGTGATAAGATCTGTTTTACATTTTAGCTAAGTCATCCTGATAATTGTGAGAATGGGAAGAGGATAATAAAGTTACAGGAAGGGAGACCATTTAGGAAGCTGTCACAGTAAATCAGAAGAAGGATGGTGAGGACCTGAATAAATCTGTAATGCTATATGCAGATTTAAAAAATGAAGAAGAAGCAGTTTAAGTATACAGAACTTGGTAATTGATTAGGTGTGGGGGGTAAGGTAAATAGATACAGAAATAATCAGTGATAACTCTCACGTCTTTAGTTTGGGTGATGAATATTGTTTCTCCCATCAAGTGAGAGAGCACAGGTAAAGGAGATTGAGGGCAACTCTGATGGGTTTATCTTCTGACATGTTGAATTTGACTTTTGGATAGTAAGAGTGATGACAGTCATACTCAATTATTCTCTCAATGAGCTTTTGTATCTATGCAGTCCAAAGCATTACACCAGCTTCTGTGGAGCTAACTAAGAAGAGAATATATAGCCTTCTTTTAATGTACTCCCAATATAGGTTGAGAAACAATTGTAATTCACTGAGGAAGGATAGATAATGCATATGGCTACCAAGTACTTACAAGAAGGTTATTGATTCTCTGGAAAGACTGAAGGAGGCTTATTGGTCATCTCACATAATGCATATAGCTCTCAAAAATTATCAATTTATATATTTTTTCTATTTTTAGCAGGAATTTGTTCATAAAAAGAACCATTGTTTCTGAAAGTCTGAGCAGTACCCATTTATAGACTATGTTTTATTATCATGTTAGCTACAATTCAATAGTGAAATCAAACTAGAAAATAATCATATAAGATTTTTATATCTTTTTGTCACATATGATTTAAATAATATGCATAGGCATTTAAAACACCAATTGAGGAAAAATTTTTATAGATTTCTTAATGGTTAATATGAACTTCCTCCTGTCCTAAAAAAAAAAGTGTATATATATATATATATATATATAATACAATACACACTTGCCCTTAAGTACAATAAACACTGACAATTTCAAGTAATTCTTAGGGTAAATTTTCTGTGTCTAACTTTTCATAGTAGAGTTAACTTTGCTTTTCTGAAAATGTGAGATGCCTCATCCAAATCAATGTTAATTTTTAATAAAAAATTCATAGATGGTGAGTAGAAATATATAGTAATGTCTGATTATTTTCTATCTCTTGTTTCCTTGATGCGATTAATTAATAATAATTTTTTTCTTCTTTTGCAAATAAAATAGCAAAATATTTTCTCTATAGTTTTAAATTTATAAAGATTATTGTTTGTTAAACTAAGACCACATTAAAACTTCAAGAGCATATAAAATTACCAAGTTGGTTACTTATTATACTTTTTATTTTATTATATTTATTAATATTTTAATATATTATTATATTATTTTAAATTTTTAATAGTTGATGATTTATTATATTATGAACTAGACATTAAGTGCTCTAACAAAGATTGATTTATTTACTCTTCCAGGCATGTCTATCATTACCTATTTGTATCTTGGAAACTGAACAGAAAGATTAAGTAACCTGCCCATGTCATAGAGTTACTAAGTAGTCCAGCTAAGATTTTTAATTCAGAACATAATATCCAAGCTTTTAGTTATTATGTTGCATTCCTGTCTTCAGTAAACCTAAGGTACTTTTTCACCAGAGGTGATAATGGAAAAAAATATTTACACGCACACACATATATTTGCTGAGAAAACCTCTGTTTTTAAGGCATACACTCCATCTTTGTCTGATTGACTAATTTGAGGCATAACATAGAAACCAAGTATTTGAGGAACCAGTTTTTTTGTCTTTTCCTATTCAAAAATAAAAGTGAAATCAGATGGCATTGTTTTCTGAAATGGGTTGATGGTTTCCTGAAGAAATGTCTGAGTAGGTGTCCCCTGAAGACATATCTATTCAACATGCTGTGTCAATTTTATAGCTTAGCTTTGAAAATCTAAAGCAGAATAAATTAAAACAATTTCTCCTTGGAGCTAGAATTGGACCCCTTCTATTCTGAAGCTGATGAGACTGTGACAGCACATTTTAGATCTCATATGCTACCTGAAAGTCAAAATTAGGAACACAAGGCCTGTGAGAACTTAACTTACTGCATGTGAAAAACAGCACGGTGCAAATGCTTTGAAGAGAAAAAACAGTCAATGCTTAAGAAAATGTGAAAGATTCTTTTTGTTACCCTGAGAGGAAACAATTCAAAACCTGAAAATGGAATTGCTTTTATAATAAGTATGTTTAATGCAAATTCCATTCAGGACACAAAAGCTAGACGGGCATGTATTTCTTATTTGATAAAGGAGTAATTTAAAAGAGAATGTACATTATCTAAGATTTCATAACATTGTACCTTAAGGGGATTAAGATATCTAAAACCTTTGAAGTCTGCAGATTTTATTTTATTTACTCACGAGGATGGAGTTCTTTAGTGATTTGTTGCTCTAAGAAAATTGCCCATTAGCGTTTGTATTGATTTGCCTTTCTCAAAATGAAGGAAACAAATGTAATTCATTAGCGCTTTATTATTGAATCCTTTTAATATGAAATACTGAGAACTTGGGTCCTTATTAACCTGTAAAATGTTTAAAGAAGTGGTTTCAAAGTACGAAAAGAATAGGAAGTAAAAGTTAATTTGTATCTGTACCTGGGTATCTGATGGATTCACAATTGGCTGTCATCACAGTTTTTGCTCCCCAGTCTTCCTGAAATGCTCTTGTCATCTCTCCTATTATTATGAAGATGACTACACTTATTAAATTGATTCTTTAGTAAACCATATTGTGCATTTCTCCGAATGTGAATCCAAATACTACCCTGTCTTCGAGGGGCAGTGAAAGCTTCACTACTCCCCTGAAGTCTTTTCTGATGACCTTGACAGACCTTGCTTTCCTCTCAATTTCCATAGCACTCAGTAGGCTCCCGTGGTTTTGGCTGGTGTGTCATGGCACAGAGCATATCAAAAATGGGGCATGATTGGAAAGTAGCAGGTCTTCTTTCTTATCATATAACTACTGGTTAAACAAGAAGAGATTTCATTTTGATACATGTGTTTTTTATTGAAATTATGGGAATTTCAATTATAGGAAATTATTTACTTGTAAAGAATATATTATTCCTGCATTAAATATACACTAAAATAGAAATTCCTAAAAGATGAGAAAAATAAGTAAGAAATCATCATTTTAACATTTTCTTCCATTGTCTTAGACAATGTATAGCCATTCCCTACAGTGTGTATACCCAACTGACTCTGATGTCACTTATGTATAAAGTATGATTTGATAAGTTTATATATATATATATATATATATATATATATATATATATATATATATCCGGGGGCACCTGTGTGGCTCAGCCAGTTAAGTGCCTACCTTTGGCTCAGGTTATGGTCTCAGGGTCTTGGGATCGAGCCCTACATTGGACTCTGCTTGACCAAGAGTCTTCTCCTTCTCCCCCTGTGTGCATGCTCTCTCTTACTCTCTTTCAAATAAACAAACAAATCTTAAATATATATATATATATATACATATATATTACATATATATGTATAGATAGAAAGATAGATACAGATATAGGTATAGATATATCTCATCTTATTCTAAACATTACTGCATGTACTAAAAAATGTGGGAATGGCAGTAAGATGAACAATTAAGATGTGAGGGAATGAACGCTAAGAAAAAAGGGGGAAAAGTAATATGAAACGAGATAAACTGTATGCTCTAAAATTGTATATTTTTGCTGAAAGTTGGCAGCAAATACAATTTTTGTATTTCTAATAACCAGTACAAAGTCAGGAATGCAATCAATTCCAGGGCTCACAAGGTCTATATAATTTAAAAGAAAAAAAATAAAGCAAAGAATACGTATGTGTGGCAAAGGACATATCATACATAGTTCAATAAAAGCCAGCTTATTGAGAATGGAGAAGAATCCACGCAAAGTAATCTCCCTGAGCTGCCTTTTGATTTAGCTTGATTGAGGTATAGATGGAAGAGCAGTGATTTCTGACAGATCTGGGACCAGTGGCATATCAGTGATGCACGTAGGCCGGGTCCAAGGACACAGAGGGGTTTTTGTAGGACCATGCAAGATGGAAATCAAATTGGAGCCACTGGAGGTGAAAGCAGAGACTATTAAAGATACATAGAGAGGAGATACAGACGGAGTGTCAGGGAGTCTCATGAAGGAAAGAAGGGAGTCTCCTCTTTGCTTGGGGTCTGAGATTTTTTATTGGTGATTAGGCATCCAGGAACTTGTCAGATTAAGGACATGGTCCAGGTGTCCTTCCTCATCACTTATCCCCTGAGACTGGGGGTCTTGGTGTCAAGGTGTTTGGAGCCAGTGGTCTCACAGAACATTTATGGTCACTCCTTATTTGCCATCTATTGTACTGAAAGACTCTAAAGATAGCATTCTCTCTGTCCCTTACCAGGAGATACATGCTATTTGCATTACAAGGCATGTGCAAAGTGGGGTGGGGTGCAGACCCTAGCAAGAATAGAACCTGGAGCAAAGGAAAAACAAATAAACAAAAAATGCTTTTTTAATCGAGTCTCTTCAATTTTCCTGTCTCATCAGAATCAACAAATTTAAAATACAACCATATGTATATATATAATAATAAAGTATTTTATATAAAATATTTTAATATGTATATATATATATATCCCCCCCCCCCGCCATTTAAAGCTCTCCTCCAACTGGGGGAAAAAAAAAAATCCCAGATATGATGTTCTGGATATGGCCTTCTTTTCTCTTTGAAAATGCCTTTAGCAAAGAGATTGTAATGAGGTGAGGGTAGCATTTTACAATAGCAATCTCCTTCACAAGACCTTAGATCCTGTTGACTAACAAGTGTTTTTCTTCTTATCTGTGCTTTTAATGAGTTAGCTGGTAATTCTCAACCAGCACACTATGGCAGACTAAGCAACTTAAAAATCACTAAGGTGAACCATTATCCTGAGTATTTTTTTTTTTAAACTTCTCTAGGCAATTCTACCAGACAGCCATTTGAGGAGTATTGAGTTTGAACTGTGTGAAGGCAAACCTGTTGCTGAGGTTGGGAACAATAGTTATAGAAGGTCTGTTTTTGGAGACTGAAATCTGAAAGGGGAGGGAATGATCAATTGAGATGAGATCAGAGGAGAGCGGTGTGCAATAAGGTGTGAGGCCAGGGCTGCCACTGAAAAATCACCTCTGGTGGGTATGACCAGAGCCCTTTCTAGAATAAGGTATCTAAAAATTTTCAGTTTGAGGTTTTTTTTTTTTAAGATTTTATTTATTTATCAGAGAGAGAGAGGGAGCGAGCACAGGCAGACAGAATGGCAGGCAGAGGTAGAGGGAGAAGCAGGCTCCCTGCTGAGCAAGGAGCCCGATGCGGGACTCGATCCCAGGACGCTGGGATCATGACCTGAGCCGAAGGCAGCTGCTTAACCAACTGAGCCACCCAGGCGTCCCCAGTTTGAGGTTTTTTATGTTGTTATAATTTATCCCCAGTCCCATGCTTCCATAAATTCTGCTACATTATTTATATTTCATGTGTGGGTGGGGTTATTGAAATGCCAACTGAATATTACCCCCACCTTAAAAGACCACCAGAGACGTGAGTCAAAGCCAAGCAGCAAGAGTCGTTTATTGCAGGTTCGAACCTGGACCTCTGCGCCGCTCATTGCCGATAACGCCGAGAGGTCCGGAGCTGGGTCGGTGCAGGATATTTATAGACAGATACAAAGAAGTTTCGGGTGAACTGATTGATTGACAGTTTGAACAGGCATACTTGGCGTCAGTGGATTGGGTCAGGGGACCCCCGCGAGAAAGCAGACAAAGCAATCTTACAGAAGCAGACCTGGCCGGTTAGCCCACGCATGCGAAAAAAAGCACTATCAGGATATTGAAGGCCTGGTTACTATCAAGCCAAGGCCACTTTCCCTCTAATGAGGCACTAACATAAAGACAATTGGGAGTCTCCTGGTGGAATGTTACATTCCTGCTATCAAATGTCCTTGTTAGTGCGATTTAGGTTTAGAAGAAATTTAACTTTATTTACTTTTCCTTCTACCTCCGCCTTCTTTGGTTGTGTCTTTGGAAATTGGGCTATTGATAAGGTAACTTCTTTGTTGTAAATCTCAAGGACATTTGCAAACCAAGGGAGACTCCTACCCTGCAGGACTGTGATCTCTGCAAGTTAACTGTTTATCATTTTATGGCAGTCAGGGGTGCCTGAGGAATGCTATGGAGGGGAGCGGGTGAAGGGGGGGTGCAAGGCGCCAGCTTTTGCTTTGTCTTCAGCCAGCCTCCTGCTCCTTCAGTTATAAGAAGTAGATCAGAGGAAAGGGCTGAATCCAGTATCTGTGTTGAAATGACTGACACATACCAAGCACAAAAAATAGCATTTAAATATACTATGACTGGAAAATGTAGAAGTGATGTGAGAAAGTCTCTTCTTCCCCAAAATTATAAGATGATTTCCAAAAGAACAAAAAGTAGGGTTTGGATTGGAGGTAACCGTCATATGTGTCAAAGTTTTAGAATGAAATCCATTTGGAAATCATTATGTTAACTAAGCTAGAGGAATTAATGAATTGCATGTCTTAAGGCAGACTTTGTAAATAGAGAAACAGTTGGATTTCTGGGCCTCCCTGTTAAGGTCACTGCTGATAAATGACAATAAAAGCCTCCTAGAAGCCTTATACTTTTTTACCTCAAAGGGGAAAAGTGTGGGTAACCAGCTCATCTGAAAATGATGGTAAATAATTAAAGTCCAAGTAAAAACTGATGGTTGGAGGAGATGGGTGAAGGATATTATTCTTTCTGATCTCAAGAAAGAATAGTCATAGATAAATCATTCTCTGGAACCCAAGCCTGAGTTTATCAAGAAACCAAATCTTACTTTACATAGAATTTCCAATAAGTTAGCATGTGCTTTTGGGAGTGAGCCTAAAAGTCTTTATTTTTAATGTGTGGGATACAGTATAATGGGTCCCACAAATGGGAACAAAAAGACATTGGCAAATAAATTAAGCTAAACAAATTTGCAAATTTTAGTACTCATGATTTGGAACTGTCCTTAAGTAATTCTTTGTGTTGTGGATCTAACTTAACCTTCTAAACAAGTTCTTTGTAAGCTCTAAGAAGGTACTAGCAGAATGCATTACTAAAGATTCTTGTTTTCTATAAAATGTCTATAATTTTATTAATTTATAAACCTGGGAAAAGTAAACCTCCTAAAGGTCAACCAGATTCTGAGCTTCTGTTGTTGTCATTTACCAAATTATTATGGAATTAGGTACTAGGTACTAGAATCCGTCCATATTACCAGATCTAATGACCAAACTCAGATCCCTTTGGAAGGATTTGTTTATGTTAGAGGTTTTTGTTTTTGTTTTAATTAAGGGAAAAGGAAATTTATGGTAAGATTTTTAAAAATAAATTGTGGGGTACCTTCTAATTTTTGTAGCTTCGCTAACCATGACAATATATTTTTTTGCCATCCAGTTGTCTTTCCCACAGTAGCTGCTAGATTCAAAATATAGCTACATTTATACATAGTCTGATAAAATGGTTTAAATTTATCAGCAATGTACTGATAAAAGATGACAGAAGAAACTTGTTCCTTAAGCACTGATTATAACATTTTTAAAAGTCATTTTCAGAATGCCTCAGTTTCTCTTACTCTTCTTAAATCTCTAATAGTCTCTGTTAAGTCATATTAGCATATGGAGTGGCTATGCCAATGATAAAATAGAAGTGCAATACCCTTCCTTCCTTTCTTCCCTTACTTCTGTCTCTCCCATATTCTTTGTAGTTCCTTGTAATCTGATAGCTAATAGCTCACAAACTCTTTCCATCTTCATGGTTTTTTTTTTTTTTTTTTTTTGCTTTTTTTGTTTTGTTTTCCTGATCCTCACAGCACTGGCTCTTATTTGCAAGACAATAGAAACAATTATAATAGGAGCCAGGAGCTCTTATAGTCTTTCAGTTTTCTGGGTCCTCAGAATTAAGGTTGGATGTCACCATTTTTACCGAGTTGAGATTGTATTTGTTATATTTACTTTACCTTTTAGAATTCTAGACAAAATAAAAGACTAAAGCCTGGGGATGTGTGATCAAAGTGTTAAGATATAGATCTTTTACAAAAATATTACAATATTTGTAAACGACTCATCCAAAATGCCAGTATTTTTCTTGGCTTCGCTGTAATATTCACCTCTCAGACATATTCAACACTGGTGCAGGAAAAAAAAAAAAAATCCTGGTAATTGAGGAGGAAGCTAAAATAATAATCTCCCCTCTACTTTTTAATAATAATACATTGTAAAACCATTCCTTAGTTGAAGCCAGTCATTTGCCCCTTACCGCGTAAGGTAAGCACTCTCAACCAGAGTAGATCAGCACAGACTAATTCCTGGAAAGGGGAGAATCTTGAGAATTTCTTGCCTCTTGATCTGTGGTAGGAGTTCTCCCTGGTTGTATCAGCCAGAGTGAAAGAATGGTGGAGTTGCAATTGCAGCAGAAATTGGTATGCCAAAAGCATATTTTTGATTCTGTTCAACATATTTCTTATTGCCTTGAATAAAGATATAGTTGAATCAAGATATACTTATCACATTGTGGGTATCACAAAAAGGAGCACTGGATAACATGATTTTTTTGAAAAATGTCAATTGACAAGATCACTGATCAAAGGTAACAGGGTAATGTTTAGTAGGATAAGTGTGAAGGTCTGCAGTTAAAAAAATAAATGTGGTTTCATAACCATTAGTAGCATGTTCTGGGAAAAATCATATGCTTTATTCTTTTTAGCTCCAGACAACAAAGCTAGTTAAAATAAGAAAAAATTACAGAGAAAAAGGAGAATCTATGTAGCAGTTAAAATTGGGCAGAACTTTGAGATACTATATTCCTTTAAAGTACAACCAAAAATTAAATCTTAATATTAGAATATCAAGAGTTGAAAGGAATCATAAAAGTTATCTAGGTTTTACCTTCTTTTACTTATATCTGTATATCTCTGTCTTTCTATTTGTATATTCATATTATATGTGAGGAAACTGAGGTCAAGAGAGACAAAGTAACTTTGTGAAAGTCTCATGGGAAACGGTGGGACAATCAATGTTAAGATCCTAGCCCTAGACCCCTTGCAATCTAGTCTGTTATCTTCCTGGTGTGTTGGTGACTTTTTCATTAGGAGAGGGAAGCATGGTAACCTTATACATCATCTTTTATTTATTTATTTATTTATTTATTTTTATTTTGGTATGGTGTTTTCTGAAATAGTATCTCAGTTTAGGTGGGGAAACAAGACTGAATTTTCTAGAAAGGACCCAACAACCCAAGCTAACATGGAGACAAGGGTATTCACAATAAATAATAAGTGTTCATTGATCATAAAAATAGATGATAAAATTATATAATTTATATAAATATAAAATGTTATTCTATAATAATAAAATATTTATAATAATAGATTATTTTATAATAAATAATTTTACATACTAATATAATGTTATAATATATTAGTATAAACATAATAAAAATAGGAGTGAAAGGCCTTTAAGAGATTTTTATTTCTTGTTTCCTATTTTCAGACAGGACTGTGCATAATCTAGTTCTGTTAGATGGTCAGCACTTGAGCTTAACTCAAAAAGTTTAACTTTTCTCAGCATCAATAAGCTTCTCCCTTATTTTACAGACTAATATCATTATAACCGTATGCAGTTTTTCATTTAATTCTGACTGTAGTTGCAATGCACAATAGCTGGCCTCCAATCTCTCTATATGTAATCCTTGAAAATAGTTACCAATATCCTATGTGTCTTATTATATCTGTGGGGAGCTAATTATAATTGTTATTACCTTAAATTACAAATTCTATTTTCCAATCCTATGATTATTTTATACATTACCAATTACCATATGTCTCAAGACAGTTTATTTTTAATTTAATTCCAGAAGTGAACTCTGTGATTACAAGGACTGTCTATCATGTTTGCCACCAAACTCCTAAGCCTATAATAATGTTTAACACACACTAAATATTCTATAAGAATGTGTTGAATAAGGATAATTAAAGTTAAAAAAATATGTTTTGGAGTATCAGGACACAGTTATGATAGTCTTTTCTTCCCTTTCTATATTTATATGTATTTCCATTTTGTATCTTTACCATTTGTTGTAAAATTTTATCATCATTCAGTCTGATTTTATTCTTAATGAAGACAGTCTTGATATAATTTGTTTATTTTGCAGATATTCCCAGATATTAGAAAATATATTTTTTAAGAAAACATATTCTTATGTATTTGTGAACTTACTCAATATAAAATGTGTAGGTCTGAATATGTATGTGAAAGAATTAGTAAGAAAGAAATTTGGATATGAATGGCTGATTTAATTCTGTTGTTTAAGTCCTCTTTACTGGGTCACCACAAGATTGATTTGCTCACTAATCTCCCAAAATATCCAATAGAAATAATACAAGGAAACTTTTCAGTTCCTCAGTGCTTTGACCTAGTGGACTTGACCATTTAGAGATAACTTCAGTGTTACAAATTAATCTATTACCCACAAAATGAATATTCATGAACTATCTACAGCACATGTGACTACATTGGTAAAAGTTGGGTCAGTTGCAACCCCTACCTATGAATTATCTCAGAGTCTGATTTTTTATTTTTTTTTATTTATTCAGAGAGAATGAGCACGAGTGGGGGGAGGGCAAAGGGAGAGGGAGAAAGAATTTTAAGCAGCCTCCAAGCTGAGAGTACAGCCCAAAGTGGCACTCAATCCCAGGATCCTGAGATCATGACCTGAGTCGAAATCAAAAGTTGGACACTAACCAACTGAGCCACCCAGACAACCTTCTAATGGTCTGTTTCTAAGAGAAAAAAAAAAATGTGAAGCCCTGATTTCAGCTCAATATGATAATAAAAGTATATGCGAACTGTAGTTTGTGAAGAAGAATGTTTCTTGGTTATATGAAACAGAAGTTTGCAGCCTGGCAGAGTTATTAGAGGGTAATTCAAAAGTAAGATTCCCATACAAAATAGGGCATTTCTTCCTATTACTTGTGAAGATTGTTGTGAATATTTTCTTTGAACTTTTGCAAGATTACTTGCCTGTACTACGTATATGCTGCTCATGCTCCAGTATTGTGAGTTGTTAGTCATTTTTTTAATCAAATGCATACTTTCTTCTCATTGAGTTTATAAAGTTTCCCATGATAAACTCTGTGTCTTCCCCATATCTCCTTCAGCCAGTCTTTGTATAGCATATCACATTCATTCATTATTCAACAAATGTTTACTTTGAGCTTACTGCATGTCAGATATTATTTTTCTAGGTGCCAAGGATAAAGCAGTGAACAAAGTAAAGCCTCGACCCTCACAGGGTCTGTCCCTAGTAATAAATGCTAGGGACAAAAATAGTTTGATGAGGCGAGTAGAGCATGTCAAGGAAATAACTTTTCATGGGTAGTCAGAGAAGGTTTCAGTAAGAAGGAAGGGATATTTGAGCTAAGACAGAGGTATGCTGATATCTGAGGAAAGAGCTCCTAAACAGAAGGAGTAATGTAAAGAACTTTGATAGTATTTGGTTTCTGTTAGGAGGAGAAAGTCTGTTAACCAGAGATAATGAGTGAAGGCGAAAATGGAAGGATGTCAAGTGAGAGAAGGTTGAAGGATATGGGTAGATTATGAAGGTAATGGGAAGAAACTTTAATTGTGCCTTGGATGAAATGACAAATGATTAGAGAGTTTGAGTGGAGAGGAGAGAAATGATCTCATTTACTTTTAAAAAGGGTAACAATGGCCCCTAAGTAAAGAAAGAACTAGGGAAGAAAGGTGAGTACTGAGGCAGAAATGAAGCTGGGCAAAAAGTTAAAAAGCTATTTTCAATATAGTTGACCTTGGACAATGTGGGGATTAAAGGAACTGACCCCTATGCAGTTGAAAATCTGCATATAACTTTTGACTCCCCCAAAACTTAACCTCTAAGAACCTACTGTTGACTAGAAGCCTTACCAATAACATAAACAGTTGCTTAACACATATTTTGTATGTTGTATGTATTATATACTGTATACTTAGAATAAAGCAAGCTAGATAAAGAAAATGTTACTAACAAAATCATTAGAGAAATACATTTAAAGTACTTTATTGAGTTTATTGATGCTGTAAATTTACATCGTCTGCCTACAGGATAAAATGTCTGTCTGTGACTATATAAATATTGTTCAGTATATTTGTTGAAAACAACACAAAACAAAAAACCATGGGGGCACCTGGGTGGCCCAGAGTGTTAAACCTCTGCTTTCCGCTCAGGTCATAATCTCATGGTCCTGGGATTGAGCCCACATTGGGCTCTCTGCTCAGCAGGGAGCCTGCTTCCCCCTCTCTCTGCCTGCCTCTCCGTCTACTTGTGATCTCTTTCTGTGTCAAATAAATAAATAAAATCTTAAAAAAAAAAAGAAAAAAAAAACCATGATGATGGGCCTACACAGTTCAAATTTGGGTTGTTCAAGAGCCAACTGTGCTTCAGGCAAGAGTTAATAGTAGTTTGGATTGCACTGTAAGTAGTACAGAGTGTGAAAAGTAGTTAGATGATGGATATGATTTGAAAGAATTTAAAGAACCAAAAATACTTTGTAGTAGATTGAACACTACAGTATATGGGTGATGGATTAGATGTGAAGTTTGAGAAAAAGTATTCAAGGATAATATGAAGTTTTTAGCCCAAGAAACAGAGGATGGAGATATCATCCATCATACTGTCATGGCTTATGGAGTTGCAATGTAGAAGACTACAAGAGAAGAGTTTTCATGTAGAAATCCAGAATTTGTCTTTTGTATACCAAGATTGTCTTCTCTACATAAAAGTGGAGATACAAAAAAGCAGTTAGATATATAGGTCTAACATTTGCGGAAGAGAATTTAAATTTGACGTAATGCTTAGTATTGATGCAAAAATAATGTTTATTGTTCACTGATTCACTCTTTCAAATGTTAACTAATACTTTTACAAAATTGGAAAAACCAAACAAGTTCTTGCTTTCCAGATAAATATTTGAAAAAGGTATCTTCTCTGCTTCAAACAATTATATATTTGACTTACCATTCTTGAGAACAAGGGATTTGGAATCTTTTTCCAATTAGGCAAAAAAATTTAGACTATATTATTCTTGAAATGGACTCTCAAAGCTTACTGATAAATGGCTTTATTATACTAATTGCTTTTTCTTTATTTCCATAGTCTGTCACTGTGCCAGAGGGAAATTATATTGGTCTTAAAGGATTTGTTCTTCAAATGGCCACGTAGGTCACAACACAAAAACTTACTTAGTTGGTGGCAAATTTATTATTTAATGATTTGTCCCCAGTGTCTTTCTGGTGGCTATATTTAAAATCATTGGTCTATATTCGCTACCCTTTATGCATATGCATGCATATATAATATATTTCATTTAGAATCTTTAGACACATTTTTCATTCAAATATTCAGAAAGCACTGTTATTTAAAGACTCTGCGATAGCATAGAGCCATTTTTCAAGTATTCTTAAGCCCATTTGTACAATCGGAGTTTGAAAAATAATGTAAGGGGTTTGTACTTGACATTTGGGAAACTAGGACCTCAGAAGGAATAATTGAATGCTAGGGCATTTTTAAGACTTTATACATTTTGAATGACCTTATGCTTAAAACACTCTTGATATAGTTGAAATGCCCTTATGTTTCTTTCTGTTCTCTCTCTACTTTAAAACTTTGTTGATTACCTCCAGTAGTATTCTTTTTATATTTAGAGAACTCAGACACAGGTATAGGTGTGAAGGGAAAAACTGTGGTCCAAAATAGCATGGTTTGACATCAGGGTTGCAAAATAATGTGAGATAAGTATTTTTTTATTTAAATGAGTAGAAAAATGAAGAAAAAACAATCAAGGATGTGATAGGTCATTTCCACATATATTTCAAAAGTACTTTTAAGAAAACATTTGATTAGGCTCTTTCATGTTGCTTTAATATCTTTCTTGCTATTTGTGTTAGTAAATTGTCCTGAAGAATATCTATACCCTAGTATACCCAGGATGATAACCCCCAAAATGCTAAAACAATGTGATCCTTATATATACATTGATATCTTTTATAGTGTATGTGTATGTTTTTTGCTTTTTTTTTCTTTCTGTCTTATCCATAGAAAATGATACCATCTACTGGACAGACATGGGCTTCAATAAAATTAGCCGAGCTAAAAGAGATCAGACTTGGAAAGAAGATATCATTACCAATGGCTTGGGAAGAGTGGAGGGGATAGCTATTGACTGGATTGCTGGTATAATCCATGGCTTTTTCTATTCTCATTTCCTACCTATTCTGTTAGGATCTCAATCTCCTTCATAAAAATTCTGTTTCCAACTCACAATATTTTTTTTTTTTTTTGTACTTCTAGCCATGGGGATAAATAGTCTTTTTGCTCTTGGCTTCATTCTTTCTAATGCTTTTGAGTCTTTAGACAAGTGTTTTTATGCAGAAGAAGATTATGTAGTGTTAACTTTGCCCAAATCTCCTGGGAACTGTGAGGCAGGTAAACAAACGTGTTAGAAGTTCTCTTTTGCCTGGAGTCAGTAGAAAGTTAAAATAGATCCCTTCTTTAGGTGAGAGAAGTTTCAACTTATTTTTAGCATATAAATGTATCATTATATAGTTTAAACTACAGATGCATGAGATTGGGAAGTATTTGCATATTAGTTTATTTACAACTTTCTGCTTAGGAAATGTACACATTAAAAAAATAGGAATATATGATTTCTTGATAGTTATGCAAATGCTTAGAAAGTTAATTTTAGCCATAAATAATAAATACTTTTCTTTCTTACAACCATATTGTAAACACACCTGTGTTTCTCCTAGGTAACATATATTGGACAGATCATGGTTTCAACTTAATTGAAGTTGCAAGACTCAATGGCTCTTTCCGATATGTAATTATTTCCCAAGGCCTGGATCAACCAAGATCTATAGCTGTGCACCCAGAGAAAGGGTAATTTTAAGCTTTACATATATCTTGAGTTTTAAGTGAGTTTTCTTAAGTTTCATTTAAAAAATCCAGATGTTCATATTAATATTTATTTTTACTCATAGTATTTGAAATGAAACTCAGTATTTTACCTGAGCAAAAAACGAAAAGTTTATTTTCACTCTGTGATGTATATTTTAGAATATATTTGAAGAGGTCATATTTATAACACAGTTCTTTAATGTATGTGTAAATCCAAGTAAGTATACCAACATGTTTCTGGATTCTCAATTTAAAGTTCTACCCTACAACTGTTTACAAAATGGGTATTCACTTACTTGATGAGTGATTAATATCCAACCTCATTCTTCAATATTTCTAAAGCCTCAATTTTCTTTTATAAGTCTACAGTTGCTAAGACAACATATTCATCCCAAGCTTTGTATTTTTTTCCCTTGAGTTCAAGATAAATATGTCTACCTGCCTTTTTGACATCTCCATTTTTCCATTCAGATGTTTCATAGATGCTCAAACTTTGCATATCTAAAATTAAAATGAATTTAATCTGCCATCAATTTCTATTAATATTTCTTTTCTAAATATTATCAATCTACTACTCTCCATCTTTGCAACTCCCACTTTAATTAAATCTGTTCTTATCTTACACATACAACACTGCAATAATTTCCCAGTTCATCTCCTAACATCATTAAAGGTTACAGTGAAATTTTTTCCTTCAATATAAATATTGCTTAAATCCTTTTGAGGGATCCTCATTAACTTTGGTGTAAAGCCCAAATTTCTGTTGTGATCCTTCTTTAGTTTTATTTTTAATATCTTATTTATTTACTTGTTATCTATCTATCTATTTATTTATTTATTTATTTTAGAGAGAGCATGAGCAGGTGGGCCAGGAACAAAGGGAGAGGGACAAGCAGACTCTGTGCTGAGTGAGGAGAGCCATGTGAGGTTCTGGTGCAAGGGTTAGGGATGGATGCAGGGCACAATCTCATGGCCTTGAGATCAGAAACTGAGCAGCAGTCTAGAGTCAGATGCTCAACCAACTGAGCCGCCAGACATTTCTGTTGTGATCCTTCTGAATCAGACCTTATGTAAAGACTCAGGCTCATATTCCTGCTACTGCCTCTTTGTAATATCTCATTCAGTCTCTGTTGGACTACGTAGTTTTAAAAATATTTTCAGATACTTCCTGTTCTTTTCTATACCTACCCTTTGAACAACCTCTTTCCTTTATCGGCAGTGTTTTCCTTCCCATTTTTACTTTGCTAAATTTTGTTTATCCTTCCCTGGCTTTGTAAACAGATTAGATTGTTCTATTCTGTGACACCAAAGTACCTAGTACTTTGATTACTTTCATTTTTTCCTAAATCCCATGCACTAATATTTACTTATTTACTTATATTTATTTGCTTAGTAGCTCTGTTTTTTTTCTCTGGACTGGATGATGTCTCCATTCTTCACTGTGCTATGAGGAGAATAGTCATGCACATTTGGTTTATTTCTCTATCCCCAGTGTTTAGTACAGTGGCTGGTAAAAAATAAGATGCAGACTGGTAACTGTTTTTCTTTTAAGCAGTGATATCGAAGTCGTCCTATTATAAAACTTTATATAACTTGCCACCACTGTGTTTCTTTCATTGCTAGTATGATTTGACTTCAGAGTTTTTTCTTTGTTTTTAAATGGTGGATGTTTTTATGTTAATAGAACTCCTCTTCTTTTTGGAGGGATGGGCAAGTGAACCATGGTGTGTTAGATAACATGATGCTCATTTAGAATGAAGTCAATCTATGTAAAACATCAAATTGGCTCTTGTGAAAGTCTACAAACTTTCTTATTTGTTATAGGTTGTATGTTGTTTTGCCAATATCTTCATTTGCTTCAGTTTCTTGACAAATGTTATAAAATTAGGTCATTTTATTAGTACAGTGAAAAAGGGAACAAAAAAGATTAATATAGGAAAGCGAAATAACACCTGCAATTTGTCACACTTCTGGCTAAGATTATGTTGTAAAAATTTAAAAACTTGCATTGGTTAAGAATGCTACTGGATGCGATTGGGAGTCAAGATGGCGGAGAAGTAGCAAGCTGAGACTGCTTCAGCTAGCCGGAGATCAGCTAGATAGCTTATCTAAAGATTGCAAACACCTGAAAACCCATCGGCAGATCTAAGAGAAGAAGAACAGCAATTCTGGAAACAGAAAAACAACCACTTTCTGAAAGGTAGGACCGGTGGAGAAGTGAATCCAAAGCGACGGGAAGATAGACCCCGGGGGGAGGGGCCGGCTCCCGGCAAGCGGCGGAGCAACCGCGCACAAAATCAGGACTTTTAAAAGTCTGTTCCGCTGAGGGACATTGCTCCAGAGGCTAAACCGGGGCGAAGCCCACGCGGGGTCAGCGTGGCCTCAGGTCCCGCAGGGTCACAGAAGGATCGGGGGTGTCTGAGTGTCACAGAGCTTGCGGGTATTGGAACGGGAAAGCCGGCTACAGAGACAGAGCCGACAGTAAGCTAGTAAGCTCGCAGCTCGGGGTGACCTTGAACCGGTCGCAGGCTCGGTGAGCTCCGCCTGCGGCCGGAGGTCAGGCAGACGGGAGTAACTGGGCGCTGTTCTCTGAGGGTGCACTGAGGAGTGGGGCCCCGGGCTCTCGGCTCCTCCGGGCAGGAGACCAGGAGGCCGCCATTTGTATTCCCGTCCTCCGGAACTCTACGGAAAGCGCTCAGGGAACAAAAGCTCCTGAAAGCAAACCCGAGCGGATTACTCACCCCAGCCCCTGCTAAGGGCGGTGTAATTCCGCCTGGGGCAAAGACACTTGAGAATCACTACAACAGGCCCCTCCCCCAGAAGATCAACAAGAAATCCAGCTGAGACCAAGTTCACCTACCAAGGAGTGCGGTTTCAATACCAAGGAGAGCAGCAGAATTCCAGAGGAGGAGAAACCAAAGCACGGAACTCATGGCTTTTTCCCTGTGATTTTTTTTAGTCTTGCAGCTAATTTGATTTTTTTCTTTTTCATTTTTTGTTTTTTTTTCTCGCCTTCTGGTAAAATTTTTTTTAACTTTTACCTTTTTCTTTTTTAACATTTTTTAACTAATTTATCCAATATATATATTTTTTCTTTTTTATATTTTTCTTATTTGTTTTCTTTTTTTAATTCTTTTCTTTTCTTTTTTCTTTTTTTTTTCTTTCTTCCTTTTTGAACCTCTTTTTATCCCCTTTCTACCCCCTCACGATTTGGGATCCCTTCTAATTTGGTTAAAGCATATTTTCCTGGGGCTGTTGCCACCCTTTTAGTATTTTACTTGGTCCTTCATATACTCTTATCTGGACAAAATGACAAGACGGAAAAATTGAACACAAAAAAAAGTAGAAGAGGCAGTACCAAAGGATAGGGACCTAATCACTACAGACATTGGTAATATGTCAGATCTAGAGTTCAGAATGACAATTCTCAAGGTTCTAGCCGGGCTCGAAAAAGGCATGGAAGATATTAGAGAAACCCTCTTGAGAGATATAAAAGCCCTTTCTGGAGAAATAAAAGAACTAAAATCTAACCAAGTTGAAATAAAGAAAGCTATTAATGAGGTGCAATCCAAAATGGAGGCTCTCACTGCTAGGATAAATGAGGCAGAAGAAAGAATTAGTGATATAGAAGACCAAATGACAGAAAATAAAGAAGCTGAGCAAAAGAGGGACAAACAGCTACTGGAACATGAGGGGAGAATTCGAGAGATAAGTGACACCATAAGACGAAACAACATTAGAATAATTGGGATTCCAGAAGAAGAAGAAAGAGAGAGGGGAGCAGAAGGTATACTGGAGAGAATTATTGGGGAGAATTTCCCCAATATGGCAAAGGGAACGAGCATCAAAATTCAGGAGGTTCAGAGAATGCCCCTCAAAATCAATAAGAATAGGCCCACACCCCATCAACTAATAGTAAAATTTACAAGTCTTAGTGACAAAGAAAAAATCCTGAAAGCAGCCCAGGACAAGAAGTCTGTAACATACAATGGCAAAAATATTAGATTGGCAGCAGACTTATCCACAGAGACCTGGCAGTCCAAAAAGAGCTGGCATGATATTTTCAGAGCACTAAATGAGAAAAACATGCAGCCAAGAATACTATATCCAGCTAGGCTATCATTGAAAATAGAAGGAGAGATTAAAAGCTTCCAGGACAAACAAAAACTGAAAGAATTTGCAAACACCAAATAGGTCTACAGGAAATATTGAAAGGGGTCCTCTAAGCAAAGAGAGAGCCTACAAGTGGTAGATCAGAAAGGAACAGAGACCATATACAGTAACAGTCACCTTACAGGCAATACAATGGCACTAAATTCATATCTCTCAATAGTTACCCTGAATGTGAATGGGCTAAATGCCCCTGTCAAAAGACACAGGGTATCAGAATGGATAAAAAAAACAAAACCCATCTATATGTTGCCTCCAAGAAACACATTTTAAGCCCAAAAACACCTCCAGATTTAAAGTGAGGGGGTGGAAGAATTTACCATGCTAATGGACATCAGAGGAAAACAGGAGTGGCAATCCTTATATCAGATCAATTAGATTTTAAGCCTAAGACTATAATAAGAGATGAGGAAGGACACTATATCATACTCAAAGGGTCTGTCCGACAAGAAGATTTAACAATTTTAAATATCTATGCCCCCAATGTGGGAGCAGCCAACTATATAAACCAATTAATAACAAAATCAAAGAAACACATCAACAATAATACAATAATAGTAGGGGACTTTAACACTCCCCTCACTGAAATGGACAGGTCATCCAAGCAAAAGATCAGCAAGGAAATAAAGGCCTTAAATGACACACTGGACCAGATGGACATTACAGATATATTCAGAATATTTCATCCCAAAGCAACAGAATACACATTCTTCTCTAGTGCACATGGAACATTCTCCAGAATAGATCACATCCTCGGTCCTAAATCAGGACTCAACCGGTATCAAAAGATTGGGATCATTCCCTGCATATTTTCAGACCACAATGCTCTAAAGCTAGAACTCAACCACAAAAGGAAGTTTGGAAAGAACCCAAATACATGGAGACTAAACAGTATCCTTCTAAAGAATGAATGGGTCAACCGGGAAATTAAAGAAGAATTGAAAAAAATCATGGAAACAAATGATAATGAAAATACAACGGTTCAAAATCTGTGGGACACAACAAAGGCAGTCCCGAGAGGAAAATATATAGCGGTACAAGCCTTTCTCAAGAAACAAGAAAGGTCTCAGGTACACAACCTAACCCTACACCTAAAGGAGCTGGAGAAAGAACAAGAAAGAAACCCTAAGCCCAGCAGGAGAAGAGAAATCATAAAGATCAGAGCAGAAATCAATGAAATAGAAACCAAAAAAACAATAGAAGAAATCAACGAAAGTAGGAGCTGGTTCTTTGAAAGAATTAATAAAACTGATAAACCCCTGGCCCGACTTATCAAAAAGAAAAGAGAAAGGACCCAAATAAATACAATCATGAATGAAAGAGGAGAAATCACAACTAACACCAAAGAAATACAAACTATTATAAGAACATACTATGAGCAACTCTACGGCAATAAATTTGACAATATGGAAGAAATGGATGCATTCCTAGAAACATATAAACTACCACAACTGAACCAGGAAGAAATAGAAAGCCTGAACAGACCCATAACCAGTAAGGAGATTGAAACAGTCATTAAAAATCTCCAAACAAACAAAAGCCCAGGGCCAGACGGCTTCCCGGGGGAATTCTACCAAACATTTAAAGAAGAACTAATTCCTATTCTCCTGAAACTGTTCCAAAAAATAGAAATGGAAGGAAAACTTCCAAACTCATTTTATGAGGCCAGCATCACCTTGATCCCAAAACCAGACAAGGATCCCACCAAAAAAGAGAGCTATAGACCGATATCCTTGATGAACACAGATGCGAAAATACTCAACAAAATACTAGCCAATAGGATTCAACAGTACATTAAAAAGATTATTCACCACGACCAAGTGGGATTTATTCCAGGGCTGCAAGGTTGGTTCAACATCCGCAAATCAGTCAATGTGATACAACACATCAATAAAAGAAAGAACAAGAACCATATGATACTCTCAATAGATGCTGAAAAAGCATTTGACAAAGTACAACATCCCTTCCTGATCAAAACTCTTCAAAGTGTAGGGATAGAGGGCACATACCTCAATATCATCAAAGCCATCTATGAAAAACCCACCGCAAATATCATTCTCAATGGAGAAAAACTGAAAGCTTTTCCACTAAGGTCAGGAACACGGCAAGGATGTCCATTATCACCACTGCTATTCAACATAGTACTAGAGGTCCTAGCCTCAGCAATCAGACAACAAAAGGAAATTAAAGGCATCCAAATCGGCAAAGAAGAAGTCAAATTATCACTCTTCGCAGATGATATGATACTATATGTGGAAAACCCAAAAGACTCCACTCCAAAACTGCTAGAAATTATACAGGAATTCAGTAAAGTGTCAGGATATAAAATCAATGCACAGAAATCAGTTGCATTTCTCTACACCAACAGCAAGACAGAAGAAAGAGATATTAAGGAGTCAATCCCATTTACAATTGCATCCAAAACCATAAGATACCTAGGAATAAACCTAACCAAAGAGACACAGAATCTATACTCAGAAAACTATAAAGTACTCATGAAAGAAATTGAGGAAGACACAAAGAAATGGAAAAATGTTCCATG
This sequence comes from Mustela putorius furo, assembly GCF_011764305.1. Classification (NCBI taxonomy): domain Eukaryota; kingdom Metazoa; phylum Chordata; class Mammalia; order Carnivora; family Mustelidae; genus Mustela; species Mustela putorius. Next base: position 22,341,426 of record NW_025422019.1, on the reverse strand, counting down.
CTCCTGGATTGGAAGAATAAATATTGTGAAAATGTCTATGCTACCTAAAGCAATCTACACATTTAATGCAATTCCTATCAAAGTACCATCCATCTTTTTCAAAGAAATGGAACAAATAATTCTAAAATTTATATGGAACCAGAAAAGACCTCGAATAGCCAAAGGGATATTGAAAAAGAAAGCCAACGTTGGTGGCATCACAATTCCGGACTTCAAGCTCTATTACAAAGCTGTCATCATTAAGAGAGCATGGTACTGGCACAAAAACAGACACATAGATCAATGGAACAGAATAGAGAGCCCAGAAATAGACCCTCAACTCTACGGTCAACTAATCTTCGACAAAGCAGGAAAGAATGTACAATGGAAAAAAGACAGCCTTTTCAATAAATGGTGCTGGGAAAATTGGACAGCCACATGCAGAAAAATGAAATTGGACCATTTCCTTACACCACACACAAAAATAGACTCAAAATGGATGAAGGACCTCAATGTACGAAAGGAATCCATCAAAATCCTTGAGGAGAACACGGGCAGCAACCTCGTCGACCTCTGCCGCAGCAACATCTTCCTAGGAACAACGCTAAAGGCAAGGGAAGCAAGGGAAAAAATGAACTACTGGGATTTCATCAAGATCAAAAGCTTTTGCACAGCAAAGGTAACAGTTAACAAAATCAAAAGACAACTGACAGAATGGGAGAAGATATTTGCAAACGACATATCAGATAAAGGACAAGTGTCCAGAATCTATAAAGAACTTAGCAAACTCAACACCCAAAGAACAAATAATCCAATCAAGAAATGGGCAGAAGACATGAACAGACATTTCTGCAAAGAAGACATCCAGATGGCGAACAGACACATGAAAAAGTGCTCCATATCACTCAGCATCAGGGAAATACAAATCAAAACCACAATGAGATATCACCTCACACCAGTCAGAATGGCTAAAATCAACAAGTCAGGAAATGACAGATGCTGGCGAAGATGCGGAGAAAGGGGAACCCTCCTACACTGTTGGTGGGAATGCAAGCTGGTGCAGCCACTCTGGAAAACAGCATGGAGGTTCCTCAAAATGTTGAAAATAGAACTGCCCTATGACCCAGCAATTGTACTATTGGGTATTTACCCTAAAGATACAAATGTAGTGATCCAAAGGGACACATGCACCCGAATGTTTATAGCAGCAATGTCCACAATAGCCAAACTATGGAAAGAACCTAGATGTCCATCAACAGATGAATGGATCAAGAAGATGTGGTATATATACACAATGGAATACTATGCAGCCATCAAAAGAAATGAAATCTTGCCATTTGCAACAACATGGATGGAACTAGAGCGTATCATGCTTAGCGAAATAAGTCAAGCAGAGAAAGACAACTATCATATGATCTCCCTGATATGAGGAAGTGGTGATGCAACATGGAGGCTTAAGTGGGTAGAAGAAGAATAAATGAAACAAGATGGGATTGGGAGGGAGACAAACCATAAGTGACTCTTAATCTCACAAAACAAACTGAGGGTTGCCGGGGGGAGGGGGTTTGGGAGAAGGGAGTGGGATTATGGACATTGGGGAGGGTATGTGATTTGGTGAGTGCTGTGAAGTGTGTAAACCTGGTGATTCACAGACCTGTACCCCTGGGGATAAAAATATATGTTTATAAAAAATAAAAAATTAAAAAAAAAAAAGAATGCTCCTGGATGCAAAAATTTTGAGTGTAAATTTTTGGAGTTTTTCTATTTTTTTTCCAACTATTATCTTTACTACATTATATTCTGTCTTAGACTTCATGTCTTGGTCTCACTGTTGCAACATGCTTGATATATCATCAAGGAGTTTGTTTACACTTAAAAAGAAAAGGAAGAGGATAAAAACAGCTTTTCCTTGCTGGATCATATTTGGGAAGAAAAACATCCTTATGTCAATTCCTTTGTTATCCCTTAATCAGAAATAGATTACATGCCCATCCTTAGATCAGTCAATAGACAGACAGAAAATATTATTTTGACATACTTAACAAGTTATGTCTCATCACATGGGCTTGCATGAGGTCCCATACCTAACAATTTGTACAACAAACTCAGTTTCTCAGCAAACTCAGTTTCTATTACTAGGACAGATCTTGAGGAAGTGAATTTCAATGAATTTCAAAGAGACATTATGAGGAAGAAGGAAACCAATTCTCTTGATTTTTCCATTTTAGTAGTCATTTCAACACGCTCTCCTTTCTTAGTTCATTTTCTCTTCGACACCTTAATTTTGACGTTCCCCAGGGCTCAGTCCTTGGTGTCATTCTCTCTTTGGTAGTCTCATCCCACCTAAATGTTAAAGACTGTAAAATGTTGAAAGCAAGACCCACCTCACTCTAAACTCTATTTTTTTATGTTATGGACTACTTCTTCAAACAGATCTGTGGCAGACTTTATTTTCCAAAATGATTACAATAGTATCTGCCATTTCACATGTTCTCCTTAAAATGTGATACTGACACTTCCAAACAGAGGTGAGCATCTTTTCCATATGCTTGAATTTGGGTGGATCTCTGACTATTATGGAAGTGATACTGTGTAAAATCTAAGGCTGTATCATAAGAAAAAAGAAAACTTTTACATGGTTATCTTGGGACATTCTTAGAAACCACCCACTCTGCTATGAGGAAGCCAAGGTACACCATGAAGGGGCCAGTGTAGGTGTTCCAGCTAACAACCCTAGCTAAGGTCTGAGCTAAGAGCCAGTACCAATTGCTAGATATGTTGAGTGAGTGGATCTAAATGATTCCAGTCCCTAGCTTCTATGTCACCTCCACCTTGGTGGCACCACAGTCGATGTGAAGAAGGAATGAATGGTTCCTACTGAGCTCTTATCAAATTGCAAATGCAGAAGTAAGTCAGTTACTGTTGTTTTAAGCCTTTAAATTTGGAGGGGTTTGCTAGAAGCAATAGATAACCAAAAGAAGATCCACCAGAAATCTTAACCTTAACAAGTTCAAAACAGAACTGACTCTTTCTCTATAATTATGAGTCCTCCATTAGTTGATGCCTGTCCTATTACTTCAGTTGCTTAGGTCAAAACACTTGGTATGATCTTTGATTTCTCTCTCATATACCCTATATCTAATATAGCAGGAATTCTGTTACCCTTTCAGTATATTTAAAGGCTCACAACAAACCCAAAGTAGTATTATTTCCTCTATTTAACAGATAAGGAAACTGATTCAGCTATTTTAAATATTACTCTCCTTTCAAATTGATATGTGGGAGGGTAGTTTTTCTAAACTCAAAAGTCATGCTACAATGTATGCATATGCATGTGTGTGTAACGTATCACACATATACATATATATTGGAAAACATTACAAAAATTAATAACCAAAAATATCAAAATACAAGGAAACAATTTTAACAGTTTCAGGATAAAACTGTAATGAAAATTTAAAAATCAGAAGTATAAGTGAAAAAAGAGATAATCCATAATGAGAAAATGCTGGAAAAAAATTAGGAGAAGCTTGTAAAATAATTTTGACTTGAGTTTGATTTCCTGTTCCCCTGTAGAGGCCCTTACCTACAACGAAGTGTATACCATTACATCTTAAGACTGTGAGGGAAGGATGTGCTTCTGTTTAATTCCAAGACTATAACACGTGACTCAATTGAATATGTGCATATCACACTCATAAACTTAAAAATAAAAATATACTTTTGGCAATGTGATTGTACTTTAAAAATATCTTTCTAAATTATAATTTATAATCAAGCAATAAATCATTATAGCCTCAGTAGAGAAAATTTGATCGATTGCTCTATTGTGGGTAATTATTCTAATGGTAGGAACAAATATAATTTGAATGTTATAAAATCCCAGAGATACATAGGAAATGAGTTTGTTTCTAATAAAGAATTTCTTCCCCCTGTATTTATAATAAGCGCAACACTTCATTTGTATGATCGAGGGTGTCTTGTGCCTGGCCTATTATAGATTCATGTAGTTCAATTTAGCAGGCCTCTTGCTGCTGCTGCTTGTCAATCTGTAGTTTTCTTATTTATTTATTTATTGTTGAAACATAGTGTAGGAACTCAAGTTGTTGTTCCATGTCTTCTTCTCTTTAAGTATATTTTTATAACTCCACAGCCATCTTAGTAGAAAAACATACCTACTTCTCTCTAAGATGATTGAGAACATCAGGCAAAAGGACCCACATATACTCTGATTTCTACCAGTTTATTAAAAAAAACATTTATGAGTGCAGCACGCTGGGTGCAAGGTCATGTCAGGCATCTCCATCTCTTCTTCAGGTTTCAGTTCAGTATATCTTGACAAAATAGGACTACTTATAGTGTGAAAGACACTGGTAGGCACTATAAAGTATGATAGTATAAAAATCAGATGCTGCTTCTGTTCACAATGAGTTTTCTGTTTTAACAGTTTCAGTTAAAATAATAGTCTCAGATTGTAACGTGAGATTCATTTTCAGGTTTAAAAAGCTTAGATCAGTATGACTCAAGCCTAAATCTCATGTTAACCTAATTTCTGTAAGATCTTTGTAAAGTTACACTTAGTTTTAAGAAAAACGAGATTGTGTATAATCAGAGTAGGTGATCACAGTGAGGGTAGTAGCAACAATGGTGATACTTAGTCAAGGTTTTATAGAGAAGACTTGAAGGAGAGAGGTCTCTGAGATGGGCAGGAAATATATCATATGAAGAAGAAATAAAATAATCAAAGCATTGGTAGTGGCAAAGCAAAGACCATTGGCAAGAGTATAGCCACATAGAGAAGAGCCTATAGGTAGCTGGGATAACTTGGAGCCATAAAATAGACATTAGCATTCTCCACATATTAAAGAAATTACCACAAACACCTTCTCTACTTTCCTAAGTGGATATTAAAATGATCCTAGACTCTCTCCTAAACCTTCTTTCTGGCCCCAAAGCCTCCACATAAGCAATGGTTAGAAGTGTAATGAGAGTTTATTGAAATTGTAGCATTGTTTAAATTAGGAAATTCTTAGAAATAGTTACTATCCTAGTCAGATTCTTATGGGGGAGGGGGTTCTTTCTTTACCCTCAAGCCAAGTAATGGAGACAGCTACAGGAAAATATGTAAAGGGGAGACTAAAATAAATAGAAAAGTTCAGTAAGTGAAAAGAAAAGAAAAAAAAGGAAGGAAAGGGAAGGGAAGGGGAAAGAAAAGAAAAAAAAAGAAAGGAGAAGAGAAGAAAAGAAAAGAAAAGGTCACTTTCTCACTGTAAGTCCTTAGGCCAGCAGGAGTTTGATCAAAGCTGCAGAGAGGGAAACATTTTAAAATAGTTATGAAGTAATCAGTTTGGATTCAGAAAGATCCAGTCTTTTATGACTGAAAACAATAATTTTAACATTATTTTTTTTCTTTTAACTGAAATTGTCTGGATTGGACGTCCTGGATTCTTCTGGAAAAAAGATATTCAGTAGAGTATATGGAATCAAGAGTTGGATAAATATAAAGTCACTTTGGTTTATGCCAATGGTTCAGACTCTGCAATAAACTATGGTAGTGAATGCAAACTCCCACCCAAACATTCATTGAATGAGGACAACCCTTGGGCGACCTATACCCCCAAGATTTCAAGCTCTCAGAATTGCTTGTGAAAGAAGAGTTGCTAGTTCCTGTTCTCTCAAGAAAAGTGCCTGTGGGAACTGTTAGAGACAAAGGACACAGAAGCTGGGGCTGGTGAATATAGAAAGAGGAAATAAGTCTGAGGGTGTCTAGGTGGAGCACCAGCAGAGTTTGGAACCCCAAGTTGGATGTCTTCTACCTTTGAGGTCTTCTGAAATATCTTGATCTTAAATGCCTATGCCCTTTTTGATTATTGAAAGGATTAAATGAGGTAAATTTAAGTGAAAGCGTTGAATTAGGGAAATTTCTCTTCCTCGCTCTAATTTTGGAGATGGAGTGAAGAGATAGGATGGAACAATAAAATATATTTTAGCAATTAAAATTAGTGAAATTGAAGAAACTCAGGCTTGTAGGTGATAGCCATAAGAGTAAGGGTAGCAGCTTTAAATGGATAAGTAAGTTTTGTTAAAACTATTGTGGTGACTAGAATATGAATAAAAGAACTTAAAGTAACATGAATCCAACTGGGATAGATTTCTAGGATCTAATTAGTATGTTTCTATGACCTAGAGTAGAAATAGCACCTTAGCAGTAGCAAAAAACAAAACAAAACAAAACAAAAATAACACACACACACACACACACACACACGAGAGAGAGAGAGAGAGAGAGAGAGAAAGGGAACTGGTCGTGACAGATTCAAAGATGGATTGTAATGGAATAACCATGAGTTGCCGGTCAGGAGCTGAGGTCTAGAAGCTAGTCACGGAATCATGGAAACCTAAAACAGTATATTAAAGTCAGAGAGTAAGGAGTAAGGACACAAATGACTAAGACAACTCTATAAATTAAGAAATGATTTCAGAATTCGTAAAATTGGAAATAGAGCAGTCCCATGTGGTAATTAAGATGAGTGTGTGGCCTTGCTTATGTAAGGTAGGGGTAAAGGAGGGATATAGGTCCCTGGAACAGATGAGGTGAACGTGAGCTGAGATATTCACAAGATCATCAACATGAGTCATGTGAAGTCCCTCAGAATGTCCACAGTGGAGGGAGAAGATGGCCAAGTTTTCAGTGAGTAGTAAAGCAATTAAATAAATTCAGTGGTCAGTTGTGATGGTGATGACGTGGTATGAGAAAGCAGGATGTGTGAATGTATGCTGTGAATGTTTTAAAATAAGTGAGTATAACCTCAGAGAAAGTTTTCTTTCTTATTTAAATCTTCTCTACTTTAATTTTCTCAGGTATCTCATGCAATGACTCTGCTGTCATCCTTAATTCATTCCTTTTGATGAAGCCTTTCTCTTTCAAATAAGATCAGATCTCTCTCATTTGAAACAAACAAACAAACAAAAAAGAAAAAAAAATCTTATTTCTCTCTGCATGTTTACTTCTCAACTTCTTAGAGAAGTTCTCAACTTCTGTTCCTTCCAGAATTGTTAAAATTTATCCATAGCCAAATTCATATTTTTTCTAGATTTCACACCATTTGCCTTCTCTTTGACATATTTTTTTCAATGTTACCCACTCAAGAATTTATTTTCTCTATTACCTTCTCTAACTCCGAGTTCTCTTGCTCTCTCTCACCCCCTCCATGTACCTCCTCAACACATCTCTCTTCTCGTGTATGTCTTTATATGCCATTCCCTTTCTTGTTATATTTACCCTTCAAAACATATGTTCATGTTTTTTTACATCATTCAAAGCATTGCATCCAAAGTCTTATTTTCATTCCTTCACTTATATTTCCATTTTTCTTTAGAAAATCTTTGATTGTCCACTGTCATAGAAATTTAAGCATCCAGCTCTTTTTTTTTTTTAAGATTTTATTTATTTATTTGACAGAGAGATCACAAGTAGGCAGACACAGGTAGAGATGGGAGGTAAGCAGGCTCCCTGCTGAGCAGAGAGCCCAATGTGGGGCTTGATACCAGGACCCTGGGATCATGACCTGAGCCAAAGGCAGAGGCTTTAACCCACTAAGCCACCCAGGCACCCCACTGTCATAGAAATTTAATATATCCACCTACCTTTAATCTACTGACTTCTTTGCCTAGCTATTGTATGTCTTTTTGTCCTGACAAGATTGAAACTTACTTTAGGTTTTCTGTAGTTTTTCATCTGTCACTAACTCCTGTCATCTCTTGTATCCAGATGTTCTCTTAGATTTCCCATTTCTTTCCATCGCAACTGTGAGGTCAGCATAGACTCAGATGGAGTAGCTCATTAAATATTTTTGAATTCCTAATTTTAAGCCCCCCAAACAAAATTTACATTTTAATCATAAAACAAGTAATCTTTGAAATATATAGCAATAATTCAAGTAATATTTACCTCCATACCTCACTTCTTTTTAAGAATATTTCTTAAAAATTAATTAAGTCACATGGATAGATGTTTCTCAGTATTTATAGTTAAGAATTGATACACCTTTTTAAATGCTATGCTGATTTTTAGGAAATGTTTATTAGAACATTGGCTTCCAGGAAATATTACATAGACTAGGTGTCAAAATTCCTATCATATGAATAAAGTACAGCATTTTCATATTCTCGATGTTTGAAGTTAAAACATGTCAGGTAATGTTGCCAAAGAAAAAGGTGAACAATGATGGAGTAAATTAGCTGAATCCAAGATATAAATGGGTCTTGAAAGGTGGTCACGAAGCCTGTTCTGAACAATGGGGACTTGAAATCTTTTAAAATATAACCAAATACAAAATACAAAGCATGTATGAATTTACTTCAGCTTGAAAAATTAGTTTCTCGCTTCTGTTGACTTTTTGTAAGGCAATACTTCCTTTTAGAAAAACTGAAATGTAATAATTTTTTATGCTAAAAACTCACTTCCTACAGTAGGAATCACAGTATGTCACTTTGTATAATACCAAAAAAGTTGGTTAATTTTCCATAGTGTATGATCTCTAAGTGAAGCACAAATACTAATTTTTTTTAAACTGGACTATGCATTGTTTTGTTAATCTAGCTTTAGATATTTATGATCATAAATAATTTGCTGAAAAGTGTTTCTTTTCATAGGATTCAACTTAATATAGGATTTTAGTGTTTGACAACTACATATTGTCAACTGGTCTTTGATTTTATATATATATATATATGTATATATGCTGTTAGAATATGCTTAACGATATACAAAAGATCTTGAATGATAGTTTAACTCATTTTGAGATAGCAAGAGTACAGCATAGCTTAACACTATATCCTAAAGTATGCGTTCATCTCAAGGCAAGATGACATATATAAAAAACAAGTCGATTTAAATTTGGTTTGCAGTGGAAATAATGGTGGAATCAGGCTGTTAGTATGTAATATTAAGATGCCACGATGATCAAATAACTCAGAACATCCCCCAAATTATAGGCAGCTACCTCTATAGGTCTCTAAGAAAAGCATATAAAGAAATTATAACAAATGGAAGAAAAGCATCACACTATTTTTCACTAGAAATTTCCTCAAAAATTCTGCTAACACCCTGTTTTAAAGCTAGTTAGGTTTTGCTCACCTGACCTTTTACTTTATGCTTCACCTTCACTCCTTAACCTCTAAACATGAATCTTAGATCTTATCCTCCCTGCTAAAAGCAGGAAAGGAGGACTGGAAGTAATAAAGATGCTTTGGGCTATCTCTTCAACTCAGTGGCTGATGGAGGAGAAAGAGAGGCCAGTAAGTTCATGCCAATTCCCACTACAGGAGGGAGCTTCTGGTTCAGAACACCAAAGCCATGTTGAATAGAAACCAGAAACAGCCACACATAAACGTATGAACTTACACTGATTTTTTAAAGGCTGACCAATAAAACTGTGGTTAAAGGGTAAAAGAGAAATTTGAAAGATTTGTTTCTCTATGCACCTATGGAAATTGTCTCAGTATCTTTCGATGTGGACTATCCAGGGTAGGTTGGATAGACTCATGTATTTGAGACAAGTTAGAGGTCATAAAACAAATTGTAGATTTCTGTATAATATTTTAAGAAATCTAAATCAGCTTATGAATACTGTAAGTCTAGGCTCTAAGAATCTAGGTATTAAATATTTCATAGGAAAATATATATATTTTAGGGACACATTAAATATAATATATTTGGGATACCAAAAATGAATAAAATATGACCTTTTACTCAGGAAAAACTTGTGAAACATGTAAATAGCAAAGTAATATCATATATGTATATGTGCATATTTATTAAAATGAGAATATGTACAATGAGGTAGTATAAATTAATTAATTAAGGAACTAAATATAATACAAGCTATAAACATAATATGCTATCGCATTACAGATGCCAAATATATTTTTCTTTGTGAAGTATTATTGATACTTCTCCAGTATTGGCTGGGCATACACATAATAATTGTTTCACTCAATATTGTGAAGTAAGGAATCAAGAAGGAATCTGATGTAAAATGTAAGAATAACAGAAACCAGAGCAAAACCTGTAGAATAAATGATAAATATTATTTTAACTTTTAACAGAAAAAGAGAACAACCCAAATGGCCTAGATTTTTATTTTGGTTCAAAAGAAAAGTTCATTTCTGAATTGTTTATGGAAATGACAACTTCTCTCACCACTGTACATTTTCAGAGTTGAAGCCTGTACTTGTATGACTTTGAGACTTAAAGCTTAAATATTTAAATCAAATTAAATTAAATACTTAAAGTTTCAAGTGTTTCTACTGGCATTTTTTTAAGATAATTCTTTATTTACCCTTTTGCCTCTACCGTTAATCAGTGGGTTTCATGAGGGTTGCTAAGGCCACTAAATGTGGTATCATCAGCCGCCAGCACATAATAAGTACCTACTTGATATTTGTTATGTGAGTGCATGACTGCATTAAAAGAATACATTTGAGAATCATCCACCAAACTACAGACCAAAAAAAAAAAAAAAGAGTAGTGTTCAAGGTTATACTCTCTCTAGACTCTTCCTTTTAGCGCGTGTTCTGCTATCTGTGCCTGAGTTCTTTTTATATTAGAGTAACCTCTAAGCAATAGTAACACATTCAGGACACTTGAAAAGTGATTTGGGATTGGCATGGAATGCTTTCTCAAAACAAAACTGCACATTAAATGAAGAACAAGGAAATGTGAAGAAGCCCTCCCAGGAATAGAGAAGGTTCTACTTTACACCGTTTCCTCACAGGGGATGAAGGATGTCAATTCATGTACTCACGAAATGTATTCAGAGCTTTATATTATTTGCACGTACCCTAAAGATGGAGACATTGACATGTTGGCCTACAAAGCATTTGATTAGTATGAGTTTTAAGTTATTTTAATGAAACTGCTAAGACATGGAAAATTGCAAGCAGGTTTTTGTCAGATAAAACTCATGCTCTCATAAAGGCTAGCTGCTATTGTTAATTTGTAGGGTTTTTGTTTTGTTTCTTTTTGTTTTTAGGTACTTTTTGCTGATAAAGTAACATAATGTTGACTTCCCAGTATGGCAGAGGGAACAATAATATATATATATATATATTTTTAAGATTTTATTTATTTATTTGATACAGAAAGAGATCACTAGTGGTCAGAGAGGCAGGCAGAGAGAGGGGGAAGCAGACACCTTGCGGAGCAGAGAGCCGGATATGGGCTTGGTCCTAGGAGCCTGAGATCATGAGCTGAGCCGAAGGCAGAGAGGCTTAACCCACTGCGCCACCCAGATGTCCCAACAGGAACATTCTTGATTCTCAATCAAGGCATCTACCTATAAAAGAATTACATGATCTTCATTTGTGTGCCAGCATGGAAATTTTTGGTTTTATCTCATCTTTCCTTAGCATATCTGATAAAGTATATAATCATGCTATCTCATAAGGGCATAGGAATAGAAAGAAGTGGGAGGGTATTGTAAAAATTGAAACCCAGATCTGTTTCAAAGGAAATCGTTTAGCAGTTAAAAAGAGAATCTTAAATTCAAAAAAAGGATTGATTCGAATTAGTTGCTTTTCACTATTTTCTTATGTCTAAAAGCATCACATTTAATCCTGTTCTTTTTATCATAATTTGGCCTTATTCATTCTTTTCTTTCTATCTCACACTTTTTACCCTTCCCTACCAAAGCCAAAGCTTTATGTTAGCTTTATTTTTCGAAAAAAAAATTTATTTGTAATTATACAAGGGCATTTGTAATATTTTCTATATTTTTGAGCTTTAACTAATTTTGAGAGGAAAAAAAGATTTGTTTTCCTTTCTAAGTGTACCTGTATGTAAGGTAATTCTGATTATTGGTACAATGGTCATAAGATGCATTCAATAAACTTTTGGGGACTTTAGGATTTTCGGTGCTAACAAGTGGAATATTTTACCTGCTATTCAAATATCAATAATTAATTGGGCATTAATATTGGAACATAATGTGTATTCATTGCACATTTTCCTGCCAAAAACTTCAGTGTCTTATTAAGACAATGTGGATATTTGTGTTATGATGATTTCTGACATTATTCTTATAATCCTTTCAAACCAATTTTGGAATGTCCCATTTTTGATTTTGTGATTGTAAATTATATAACTGCAAGCCTCTGTAAATTCCCATATTACTAGGGAATAATATGGGAATATGGGAATAGTAAATTCCCATATTACTAGGACAAATTATTATCCAGAGAAACTTCAATTATACAACACAGCATTTGATTTAGACAATTCTGAACATTTCTAGGTCTGGAATAACCTTGAGAAGTATTTTTAGTGCTAGATTAACCAAGCTAATTCTCTAAAAGCAATTTCCTTCACTATATCATATACCTCAACAAACAATTCACTGTGGCAAATTTTGAACTCAAATGGGAACAAAATCAGTCTGTAATGCTGTCACTGAATCTTAATTTCCATGGGGTTTCAAAACCAGTGACAAAGATTTTAATTTCTTTCCTTTGTGAAAAATCACATTTAGATACCAAAATCTATGTTCATTAAAGTTATCTCAAGTACATCTATGTAAATTACTATCTTAAATTAGTTATAATTTTCTCCCTGCAGTTTTATAAGCTTAGTGTTCTTTTTCTACATTTAGTTATAATCCCTGAAGGTTCTCAAGGTGCTAATTCTATTCGATTCCTTATTTTTTAATTTCAGTTTAAGGAGCAAATAAATTACTCCTTTCCTAACACTCGTAAAGTGTTGCTTAATTTTAGTAGGTATAGAACCCTTTAGTTTTATTAAGTTGATAAATTATTTAGCCATAAAAGTGATTCCCGTAGTCAGATCTGGCTTCATATATAATGATGATTTATCAAATTGCTATGGGAAATTTGAGTAAAATCTGTACTTAAGACAATTTTATTTTGGATAGTTTTAATTCTTAAGTTTATAATCATTCATCAAGACTCCTGCATGGAAGTATTACAGATTTAAAATAAATAGGAACTACTTGAGAAAAAAGAACAAGAGAGACTTGTTTCTCAATACTAAGACCTTTTATCATGGCTTGTTTTGTGTTTTTAAGTATGAGGATCTTTGTTCTATTCCTTATACCTAGGGAAAAATAGCATTTGATATAAGATTATTATATCATTGTATTATATTTATACTTATCGAGACAACATAGAGAATACACCATAGGCCTGGGTTCATAAAGCCTGAGTGAAATTCCTGGCTTGAACCCTTCCTTGTCATCTATGAGATTGTAGATCATTAACTTCCAGAGCCACAGTTTCCATACCTGTGAGCATTAGAGCTTAAATATTATTAAATGGCTAATTTGCCCTGCTCACTCGAAGTAATATTTTTTATTATTCACTTAGTGCATTTGGAAGCAGATATTATTAAATAAAATGTATATTGTACATATTTCCTTTCATACTTGAACTCTGAAATATGTTAAAGTACATGACATGAATCTGACTGTCTGTGCTGGTTCCCACAGTACCTTCTTCCCAGTGTCACATCCTCTGCCATTTTAACACCGTGACTGACTAGTCATTTTAGGAGCATTGTTAATGCTGAAAATTTTCTTTTAAAACATTAAATGGGGCAACAAATTTGGCCTCTCAGTAATCTAATTTATTTTTTTTAATATAATGAGAATCCCCATTAAAGTTTAAAAAAATTATTAACTTTAATGCAAGTGTAGATTTTTTTTCATGCCTGTTTCAGTATAGATCTAACCAATAAAATATTAGTTGGATTTCTTGCTACAGATTTCCCTTTATGATTTATAGAGCTTGTGAATATGAATGAAAGCTTCTTCAGGACTAATATACTTGGAATTCTAGCTACACCTCTTTTTCATCTGGTTGTAAAAGTCCAACACATTTATTTTATATAGCATTTTCAGGAAAAAAAATCAACTTTTAAAATAAATCAAAAAAATATGCATAAAGGGAATACATATATTTTTATATAGTTTATCTTTTTTATGGATGAATAGTAAGTTCATTAAGTGGATACTAAATATGAATGTACATCTTTGATTTTTCTTTATCCAATCTCATTTTCTCATGTATGATCACACATATATGTATTCTAATATGCACAGAATATTATCCAATTTTGCCTGAATGAATCAATGATTGCCATATTTTTCTAAAGTCTAATTGTCATTTTCTGATGGTTGGCTAAAAACTTCAGTGGGCACAGCTTCAGAAGAGTGGATCCTGAAAGCATATATTTTGCATTATAATATGTTTGTAATATAAATATTATATAAGTTGAGTGAATGAGTGAAAAAAGCACAGATAACATGCCTTCTATTTTTCTACATTTAGTTTTTTGGTTGTTTTTTATTTCAGCATGCTCTGGATTTTCTTTTTGTATTTCATTTTCTTCCATATTCCATTTTGCTTTATGAGATTACTAAAATAGGAATGTCTACTTTTGTATGAATACGCACTTTATGATTGCTTCACAGGATAACTTACAAACTTCAAATTAGAATAGTTAGATTTAGCAATGTAATTAGATAGAATTGAAATTATAGTGCTTTTATGTATGCATTAATAAATCAAATATTTATCTATAACTAATTTTTATTTTAAAATTTTCTAATTTTCTAGTGCTGTAAGTGTCCTAGCACATGAAAAGGAGAAAAAAATCACTGACTTCCTTGAACTTATTGTCCAGTGGAGACAAAAGACATTAATAAAAAATAACGCTGTACAGAAATAGAAGAAATGTAACAGAGTAAATTTGCCACTCTAGTCCATGCGGAATGTATGGTACAGTAATCAGAACACAGAAGAATTTTTGAGGGAAATGATGTTTGAAATAGGAACAAGAGCAAATTAGTCAAACAGGTTGGAGAAGATCATTTCAGACAAGGAGTTGAATTTGCAAAGTATTCTGGAGGGATTTTAATCCATCCTTGTGATTTCTATGAATTAAATATTATTTACAATAAAAATTATTTTTATAAACAGAAACACATGAGTGTATTGATTTCTAAAATGTATTACTTTTGTTCTATTGGTATTGATGTTACTGCTTTATTATTAATAATTGTGTTTTGTGTCTATTTGCATATTACTATAAATCAACAATTTCATTTCAGATTCTTGTTCTGGACTGAATGGGGACAGATGCCTTGCATTGGAAAGGCTCGCTTAGATGGTTCAGAGAAGGTTATCCTTGTAAGCATGGGAATAGCATGGCCAAATGGTATCTCCATTGACTATGAGGTGTGTTGGATTTCTTAAGTATTTAAAGCGCATTAACTGCCAACTTGCATTAATCCATTCTTACTATTCCCTTGCTTTTTAATAAATCATTTAATCCCCAACTGCTTCTAATATTACTTTTCAATCGATCTTTAGGAAAACAAATTGTACTGGTGTGATGCTCGTACAGACAAAATAGAAAGAATCGACCTTGAGACTGGAGGGAATCGTGAGATGGTGCTGTCAGGGAGCAATGTGGATATGTTTTCAGTTGCAGTCTTTGGGGCTTACATCTACTGGTCTGACAGGTAATTTATTTTTTCATAAGTATTTGAGTCTCAAAATGTTATTTCAGTGCCAGTTGCTTTACCCTTGTAGGATTAGCCATTCCTTAGCAAGGTCATAAAACGGATCTCACAAAGCCATGTTATTTCCACAGAAAGTCAGGCACTCTCGCTTTTCCTGGCTCAAGTATTTCAATGTCACAGACTAAACTTGTTTTTTTTTTTTTCCCCCTTCTGCTTGGCCATCTGTTATCTTCAGTTTAAACAATTGACTTGATGTGAATTACTTAAAGATTGTTGATCATGTATGTTCAACTTCTTGTCAGAGCACATGCCAATGGGTCCATCAGAAGAGGCCACAAGAATGATGCCACAGAAACCATAACCATGAGAACAGGCCTTGGAGTCAACCTGAAGGAGGTTAAAATCTTTAATCGAGTAAGAGAGAAAGGTCAGCATTCTTATATAATGAATACATCTTATGTCATCCCCCTCCTATTTTTTCAACATTTATCAAACTTAAGTTAGGGATTCTTATCTGAATCAAAAAAACCTCAAAACTCTATTTTTTACATCTAATTTCCTACAAAAATCATACAGTACCCTAATGAGATGAATATATAATAGTTCATACATAGATATGTTTGCCTAGGGCAGTGTATGTATATGGAAGTGTTATATACCTGGAATGTCTTCATTATAGGTTTGGGCTAAGTAATATAAAGTATCTATATCTATTTCTATATCTATCTACTGAACAAAAAATGCATTGCATAATTAGGATACTATAGAATAAAAAGCAGACAAAAATATGTGTTTGGGGTTATATTTTGATATATAAAGTGATTATAGCTTCAGAAGTTTACTGTTGGTGTGAAATATTTCTGAAGTCATCACTTCTTTAAAATGTGTATTTTGAAACTGTTATGATGATGGTTTGGATTTTTTAAAAATTTACCTCAGTCAAATTAAGTGCCTATTTTATGCCATTAAATATCAATTTTAATGTCCATCGAAATAATTATAATTAATTTTCTTGACATCAAAGATAGGTGTGATAATTTTAGAGCTGATGATGGATTCATGGAGGAAAATTAGCCTGATGGAGAAATCTTAATATATTACATCTTCCCTCCAAACTGAAGCAAAAACTTATGCTTAGTATACTTAGAAGGTTAGGTGCATTGCAGTTGTAAATTTCTTTGATAGCTTTCGTATTTCAGAGGCAAGATTTTAAAGCAGTGCGCACTTTGTTGGTGAATTCAGTTCATGTTTTGAAAGAATTGCTACTTGTGCTAAAGATTATAATACATAGAACCTATTGCAATTCAGCATCAAGTTTCAAAAAAGACTTATACACTTAACTGGCTGATTGAGGGAAAATTTTAATGCTTTTATTTGGATGGTGTTTGGAGCAGAAGAATGTGATCTTTGAAATAAGAAATCCACGATTTTAAACTGGTATAAAAAAAAATCAGTACTTTAGAGTACTTGATTTTTTTTCATTCACCAGTATTAAGAATAAAAAGACAGGGGCACCTGGGTGGCTCAGTGGATTAAGCCTCTGCCTTCAGCTCAGGTTATGATCTCAGGGTCCTGGGTCCAAACCCCACATCAGGCTTCTGTTCAGCAGGGTGCCTGCTTCCACCCATCTCTCTGCCTACTTGTGATCTCCTCTCTCTGTCAAATAAATAAATAAAATCTTTAAAAAAAAATAAAAAGACAGACCAACATTATTTTTTAAATATTTCTGTAAGAAAAAATAACTTGAAAAACAAAAGAAAAACACAAATATATGTTTGTGTACATATGTATATTTTTTTCCTCTTTAGGGACCAATATTTGTGCCAAAGACAATGGTGGATGTCAGCAACTCTGTCTTTATAGAGGAAATTCTCGGAGAACTTGCACTTGTGCCCATGGATATTTGGCAGAGGATGGAGTTACTTGCCTAAGGCATGAAGGCTATTTGCTGTATTCAGGGAGAACAATATTAAAAAGTATACATCTTTCTGATGAAACCAATTTAAATTCACCAATAAGGCCATATGAGAATCCACATTATTTCAAGAATGTCATAGCTTTGGCTTTTGACTACAATCAAAGAAGAAAAGGTACCAACCGAATCTTTTACAGTGATGCACACTTTGGAAATATACAGCTTATTAAAGATAACTGGGAAGACAGACAAATAATCGTGGAAAGTAAGTACAATAATTTTTAAAAATAATTTGGTGAAATGAGTATCACTTGTATTAGCAGAGAAATTAGAGTGGTAATTGCATGTAGCAATTACATTTTTTTGCGTTTATGTTCAAGAATAATGCACCTATATTATCTGATCCGCCAAAGTCAAAAAATCAATTTACTCTTAGCATGTCCTGTATGTATATTTTGATTATTAGTTTCTAATCTTGAACTTTCAATATATTCCTCATACAACCTATCTCTTTTCTTTCTATGTGATTTCCATATATCCCCCACATTTCCAATTTCACGATACTTGAGGTCAGTCCTTTTCATTACTTTTTAAATCGCAAATTAGTTTATTAAATTAATTGTAAAGTATTCAAGTAATATGGATTTAAAAATGAAATTTCTCACTCATCATTGCAATACCAATTCCATATACTCATCCACAGCTCATAGCTGTCATGCCTTCAGAATTTTTTTCATGTGTGTGTATGTAATTTGTAACTACAAAACTGAATGATCCTATATGCATTATTCAGCTGCTTTTTTTAAACTATCAAATATCTTGAAAACCATTTTTTTCAGTATATAAAATTCTATCTCATTCTTTAGAAAGCCTATGCCTATTGTGTACTAAAGATAAACTATTTGATTATTTTCTTCTGATAAACATTTGTTTCTGGCATTTCATCATTACCTACAATGTCACAATGAACATTTGTGCATCTAGATATCTTTATTCATATTATGTGAGTATTTCTTTAGGACAGAATCCTAGAAATATAATGGCAAAGTCAGTTGGTGTTTATTTTATTTTTTATAGTTTCACAAATTTCTGTCCAAAAAGACCATATCAGTTTATAGTTCATCAACTGTATGTAAAAGTTGTATTGTCCCATATTTTTTACAATAATAATTTCATTATTTTTCAGCTACGACTGTCTAATTTATAGAAAATATCAACTTACATTAATATACCTGATAACCAGTACGTTCCAGCATCTAGTGTATGTTTCCTCATATAAATATACATATAAATATTTTCAAACTTTTTATTTCATATTGGCAATCCATGCTATGCCTGCCATTCTGCTAGGCCAGTATTTGCCTATTCAGATTTTCCAAATTAGTTCAATCATATACTTGTACAAATATACATTTTCATTTCTTTGTTCTCTAAGTAAAGTTACCATACTTATTGATATTTTTCATACCAATTTGTAAATTCCAGAACATGCCAGCATGCCATTTTGGCTTGTGTGTGTGTCTGTGTGTGTGTGTGCATGTGCTTGTCTGTGTGTGTGTGTGCATGTGCTTGTGTGTGTGTGTGTGTGCGAGAGACAGAGAGAGAAACAATGCAACTGTAACTGTACTGATCATAGACTTCAGATATATTTGACTTTTATTGATTCAGTTTAAATCTATGAAGTTTAGATTATAACACTGTGGTCCTCCAGTTTTTCTAGGCTGACACAATTTAGATTTGGAGGTGCTTACACTATACCCACAATATATTAATTTATTAATTCATTTTCTGTGCTCCAAATTTTTTGATAGAAAGTTGAATATGCGTCCATAGGCCTTTAGAAGCTATAGTTTCAGAAGCAACTACAAGTAAACAAACATTGAAAATCAGTAGAATCTACAAGTTACTAGAGGACTAGAGAACAAAAATAATCTCTTTGGGGCAGAGTGCAAGATGCCACTGACCTGAGTTGAGGAAACGTAAAGCTCAATAGAAATCTATTAATTGATTGGGCTAGATAGGGGAGGAGAGGAGGAAGAAGGATAATTCTAGACCTGTGGTCTTCAACTTTGGTTTCCTGGAGTTCCCCGTTACGTGGTCACAGAGTCTAAGAGTTATTTTTATGATAATACTAGATAATTACCTTTTCCATGGTATTGACATTCTCATTAATGATGTAAAAGCAGTGGTGACTAAATTGCTGGCAACTGAGTAGTAATCAAGACAATGGCACCAGACCATCCTAGTAGTAACTGTATTTTTCACTGACGCTTAACAGCTGGGGAAAATAAATAAATAAATAAAAACAAAAACCAGTTTCACTTAAAGAACGTCCTTGAAGAGAGTAAAACATTTATATTTTATTGAATCTTGATCCTTCAGTACACATCTCTTTAATATTCCGTGTGATGAAATACACATAAGGCACTTTTGCTGCATTCTGAAGTGCAATGGTTGCCTGAAGAAAACCAAGTATTTGTGCTATTATTTGGGTTCATGCTTCTTTTATGGAACACCATGTTTTACCTGAAAGAATAAAGAACAGACTATGGTTATTCAGACCTAGGTATGAGGCAGACATTTTCTAAAGAATGAATACAATGAGTCTGTCACTACAAGGAAAATGACTTACAATATCTGCTGCAAATAATAGAAATCAAGCTTTCAAGTAAAAATTAGAATTCTGGAAGACTTGTATCAAGCACAGTAAGCTTGATAACTTCCCAATGCTTAAAGGCTTTTCTGATGAGATGGGTGGTGATATTACTGAAGTGATTGGGGGGGGGCATTATTGCTAAATGAAATGTGTCAACAGATATGCATAACTTAGGGAACCAATACTTTGCAAATGGCATGATAAAATCATGCGTGGGTAAATGATCCATTCAAAGTGTAGGATAGACCAATGAATTTTAATGTAATAGAGTATGAAAAGTTCACCATTGTGTTTCTGATTCTACACTGAAGCTAACCTTTAAGTAACTGCTGCTTCTTATGTGTTGGTATAGTGTGAAAGAATATCCAGAATTATCTGAAAAGTCTACTAAAACACTCCTCTTTCTTCCAACTTCATAGCTGTGTGAGGCTGGATTTTCTTCACATACTTCAATTAAAATATCATTACAGATAGGATGAAGAAGTAGATGTGTGAATCCTGCTGTCTCCTCTTTTCACTTAAAACAACACAGATAAGGGTTTCCCAGGTGGCTCTGTGGATTAAGCCTCTGCCTTCAGCTCAGGTCATGATCCCAGGGTCCAAAGATGGAGCCCTGCATCTCTGCTCAGCAGGGAGCCTGCTTCCCCCCCCCACCCACCGCCTGCCTCTCTACCTACTTGTGATCTCTCACTGTCAAATAAATAAGTGAAATATTAAAAAAAAAAACACAGATAATTTCTTAGAAGATACTGGTTATATTAATATGCAATCAATTCATTTTTATTTTAAGAGATTATTATATGGTTGGGGCACCTGGGTGGCTCAGTGGGTTAAGCCGCTGCCTTGGGCTCAGGTCATGATCTCAGGGTCCTGGGATCGAGGCCCGCATCGGGCTCTCTGCTTAGCAGGGAGCCTGTTTCCCTCTCTCTCTCTGCCTGCCTCTCCATCTACTTGTGATTTCTCTCTGTCAAATAAATAAATAAAATCTTTAAAAAAAAATAAATAAAAATAAAGCCTCTGCCTTCAGCTCAGGTCATGATCCCAGGGTCCTGGGATTGAGCCCTGCATCAGGCTCTCTGCTGAGCAGGGAGCCTGCTTTCTCCTCTCTCTCTCTGCCTGCTTCTCTGCCTCTTTGTGATCTCTGTCTGTCAAATAAATAAATAAAATCTTTAAAAAAAAGAAAGAGAGATTATTATATGGTTAAAACTACATTTTTAGTTTAAATTTCTAATATGGTAAATAGCTATAGGCACAACTCACACAAAATTTTTCTCAAGTCCTCAATGAGACTTTTTAAGAGAGTAAAAGTTTTCAAATTAAAAATTTCCAAACTACTCTTCTAGACTCAAGACTCAGAAAAATTTTGTACAAAGACATGAAAAAACACAGGGTAGACAAAGAGTCATATATCATTTGATATGATTAGAATGCAGGTTGTGTGGCCTGAATCAGTGTGAGATGAAGCTGGAATTCTAGGAAGGGTTTCAATAATAAAGGATTTGATCTGCCAAGATAAAAAGTGTTAAAAAAAAAAAGTTTTATTGAGATGTAGTGGTTTTTGTTGTTGTTTTTAAAGATTTTATTTATTTATTTGACAGACAGAGATCACAAGTAGGCAGAGGGGCGGGCAGAGAGAGAGGAAGGGAAGCAGGCTCCCTGCTGAGCAGAGAGCCCAATGCAGTGCTTGATGTGAGGCTCGATGCAGGGCTCGATCCAAGGACCCTGAGATCATGAACCTGAGCCGAAGGCAGAGGCTTTAACCCACTGAGCCACCCAGGCACCCCTGAGATGTAGTTTATATGCCATATAATTCACCCATTAAAAGTGTACATCTTAATAGTTTTTGGTATATTACATTATTAATTTTTTAAATCAGGAAATATATACAATGCATAAAATACAATACACATATAATAAATAAAATTAGCCATCTTAACATTTTAATTATACAACGCAGTGACATTAATTATGTTCATGATATTATGCAACCATCACAACTACTTCAAAATATTTTTATCACTTCAAATGAAACTCTATTTAAGCAATTATTCTCCATCTACCCTCCCCACAACCCCTCATAACCTTTGATGTGCTTTCTTTTTCTATAAATTTGCCTATTTAAGATATTGCATGTGAGTGGAACCATGCAATATTTGACCTTTTGTGTGTGGCTTATTTCACTTAGCATAATATTTTCCAAAGTTCATGCATGCTGTAGCACATATCAGAATTCATTCCCTCCTCCCCCCGCTGCCAAAAGAAAGTTCATTCCCCCTTAGTAAGATTCTATTGTATGTGTATACCACATTTTGTTTATCCATTCATCTGTTTATGGACAATTGGTTTCTTTCTACTTTTTGATTATTGTGACTGTTGTAAAAGTGCTGCAATGAACATTGGTGTACTAATATCCAAGATAAGTAGTTTTGGTTGTATTTAATAGATAAAGGGAAATCACCACTGTTAAAAGATACACATACACTAGGCCTTTTGTTTTATAATGATCACTCTGCCTATGTTATGTTCAGTGAAGTTTAAAGGTCACGTCTGAAGGCAGAGGTGACTTAAGGGGTTGTTTCCTTATTACAGATCCTGTTTCCACAGTGATAAATTAAACTGAAAGCATATGAATTAAAGTATATATACAACCAAACCATTCTAATCCTCTCCACTAAAATCAAAGCAATTAAAATGAGTAACACTTCAGTGGGTGTATGTGTTAACTCACATGGAAGAAGTGACATATGATAGCTGGAGGTTGGGAATCAGTCAAGTTTGGACTGAAATCCCACTTTGCTATTTATTTCCTGTGTGATACTGTCAATTTCCTCACCTACAAAGTGAGAAACACACTCAATTTTTTTTTGCCAAGATTTTATGAGAAACAGTATGCAAAGAAGATAAAAACAAGCATAATTTTATTTAATTTAAAACTTTATATTACTGTATTTGTGACACATTTGTGGATTATTTAGGATAATTATCCCCTAAATTATTTTTAGAATATGTGTTAGAGTTGTTAAACAATCAGAAATAATTATAATAATTATAGATGTGGTAGTGTATTAAGGTCTGACTAGAATTTAAAAATTAATTAAGATTAGTTTACATTGATAATTTACATAAACTTTTCTAAATACTCTCCTTATGCCACCTTATCCCTCCAAGAAGTTGCTAATTTGTTTAACCACTGTAATCTTCTCTTGAAGTTTTGTGGGAGAATTTATAGTTTGCTTTGCCAGACCAAAAAACAAAAACAAAAGAACAAAGTAAAGCAGTCCCCGCCCACCCCCAAAATGAGTTACTGGCATGCAAATAACTTCAATAAGACATAAAATTCATTTATGTCTTGGTATTCCATTTTAATAAATCTGGTATAATGCATTTCATCTCGTTACATATTTTACCACTTACAACCAATTAATCCATGGAAATGTGATTAAGTCTTTAAAGATGCCAAGGAGATACCATAGAGCTACAGCTGCAGTATAAGAGGGGGTGAGGAGCCCAGGCTGAGGGTGCTAACCCTTCTCAGTTGCTGCTCTTTCTCTCTGTGGAGTGAGCGGGTCTCAGAACTCTGGCCCAGCCCTCTTGTGGGTAGTTACTACAAGGAGGGCAGGACCTGAGGCACTGCCTGGTCTGGTTACTGCTCAGTCTGTCTGCTGGTGGCCAGGGCTGAGGACACCTAAATGAGTCCATTACTGTTTTGACTGCTGGGCAGAAAGGGCATGGCTGGGCCACGTGTCTGGTCCTGTTGTAACTTAGCTGCTGTGCAGGGAAGGCAGGGCTCAGGCTCTTCACCCTGTCCTCGCATCTTGTCTCCTTAGCTGTGGAAAGAGGGCAGAATTCAAGACTCTCATCCCTCCCAGTTGTGTCTTGGTGTCCGCATGGGTTTAATTGGTATGGGAGCTTGCCCAGGCTGGTTATACCATGGGGTGGGCAGAACATGCCCTATAGTACAAGCAGGCTAGAGGGAGAGCACCAGAAATGGTGCTTATTGGTTCTGTCGCCAGCAAATTAGGAGGAAATTTAAGAGTGGTATCTGTCAGGGCTTCTGTCCCTGGATAAAGACTTCAGGTTCCCATCTTTCCAGCTGCTACTTTCAAATTTGTAAGTGGGTCTTTCTCACTTATGAGCTAGGAAATTTTCGTCTGTTACTTTTGCCCAGGATCTTAGGGTGAGTAGGTTTTTTTGCAGCCACTTTAAGAATTGAATCTCCATTCCCTATAATTCTTTGATTCTCCTGATCTTAATCCCTATTGATTTTTAAAACCAGACATTTGGGGTGGGAAGCACCTTTCTGATGATAGTCCCCAGAGTCAGAGATCCTGATGAAGGACATAATTTCTTCATGCCTTGGGGGAGTGTTCTGTATTTTGGGAATCACCATTGTGATTGTGAGGTCACTACTGCTGCGTTAGGGTCCTAGGGAGGTGGTGTCTCTGCCTCTCTTACTCTTCTCAATGCATTTTGCGTGCGTGTGTGTGTGTGAGTGTGTTTGTGTGTAGGTGCTGTTCATCTAGTTCTCAGGTCCTATTCAGAGAAAAATGATTTCATATATAGTTGTGAATTTGTTGTGTTCCTGGGGGAAGTAAGTTCAGAGTTTTCTTATACTACCATCTTGAACCCTTTTCCTTCATAATGCTTTTACATTTTTTTTTCCCCAAGACTAGTGGTGGCAGTATGCCTTTTTTAAAAATGATATTGTACTGGAAATATCTTTTTCTTTTCCTTTAAATGGGCTAGTTCCATATCCTTTTATGAGTGCCCTCAAATTCATTTGATTATGTTAATTTTTTCTGTGTGTAATTTTAAAGGTAAAAATGTCACCTTTAAAGTGTATTATTTTAATTTGCTTGGTACATGTCATAAATACATTCTCAATATGTGAGAATCTTAGCTACTCATTTTTTTCAGATTTTATAAAATAAAGAAATACTTTCAGACATATTTCTTAGCTAACACAATTTTCAAATTACCTATTTAGATAATTGCAAATATTGGAAAGAGGAAAAGGAGCGTGCTTTATTATGCATTGAAATTACTAAGATTGAAAAAAAGGTAAGAATAAAAGATGAGCATTGTGCATAGGGAGTCAGCAAGTAGTAAGTCAAGGGATAATGTTTATACTGCAATGGAAGGCACAGGATAACATCATCATCAAATTACGGAAAGCAGAATCTGGAGTGAGAAATGATTAGTGCAGAGGGAAAGAGAACATGGGATTTCCTCCTCATTAAGTTGTAGTCTGTGTGTTCAGTATGTCTTCTATGAATTCATAGTTTCTTAAAATATTGGAGTCTTTCCAGGAAGATGGCCTGTGTCAAGTTGGAAAGGAAATAATTTTTCCTATAACCTTTTGGGTTTGGGTTAATGAAATATGAATTAAACTGATAGAAGAGCTAATCAGAAAAAGCTCACAAAAAGTTTAATATTAATATTTTTCTGTATATGGAGGCCTTCATAGAAAAGAAGTGATAGACCATTTTAACAGAGGCTGATCAACTGCAGAGAACTAGCTAAACAAAAATAAAAAGAAACAAACAAACAAGAGTTTGGATTTCTAGAGGAAGTAAATTGTGTGGAGAGAGGTACATGGGAAAACTAATGGAAGATAATCGTTGTTCAGTAAGATGTTGCTTATGTAGACACATTTTAGTGCTATCTCCAACTCCAGTGATAATGATTGCTCTTCTCTCCTGATCAGAGAGGGGACAACTTCACAAAGAAAATGTATGTCCTATTGTTAAGTAGATAGGGACTATCTCTACTAGTATCTATCTCTACTATCTCTACTAGTAGAGAGGATTTTCTGCATCTGCTATTACAGCTTACAATAATCCTTATGTCATAGTAGCTTATTTTCGGGTGGTACATTCTGATCCCCTTCATAGGCATGATTGTCTTAAAGTCTCTTAACCTATAATACCAATCAAGACCAGATCCCTCCAGGGCACTAACATACCTGAACAAGAGATATTGAAACCACAGGTAGAAGTCACTTAATATGAGGAGCAGAAAAATTCATGAGGAACAGTACGTTAGAGAAAGAAAATATAAAGAATCCTGAGTCATCTGTAGAACATTCTACTGAAGTTCTGTAGAGTCAATATGAGGTGTAATTCAGGTCTTGGAGGCAAAACTGACATGGAGAACTCAGGAATGTTCAGTGATCAGTATTAGGATTAGTCATAGACTCAGAGCTTCCCATTTCCTCATAGATTCAGAGCTTCGCATTTCCTCATGAATGTGTCAGAACAGCTGACAGTAATAGAGAGTAGAAGGCAATGTGGTCAAGTACTAACTTTTCTATGTTGAGAATTAGTCTTAAGACAGGAGGCTGAAAAGTTTCCTGTGAAGGTACTCGGGCTCAGGGCACTGCCCTAGTAGATCACATTAGATGGTCGGACAAGGATTCTGTTTGCAGAATCAGAAACTGCTGGATCATGTCAATGTGGCAGAGAATTGGGGCCTTTGCTTATTATTAAACTTGAACTTTGAAACCTATGGTGGCCTCTAAAGTTGTTATAGTTTATGAGTCTGATTAGGAATGGAGGAAAGGAATGAGAAGACACTGTCAAGCTAATGCATCTACCATAGCATGGAGCACCCACAAAGATACTAGGTGGACTTCAGAAATGGATAGTCATTCACATATAAATCAACATCCCGGTATTGGATCACTACCAAGTTAAGTCTTAGCAGGTGTGTGAGGGTGGGAATAGAGAGATTATTAGATTATTAGATATAGGAGTAGATATAGATTATTAGTAGAGAGGCTAATAATCCCTGATGAGAATTATTTCTGTATGATACATCAGTTTAAATGTAATTACATGTATTTCTTTTTTAACCTTTAGTCTAGGAGTTGAGAGATTGGTGCATATCAACTAGTTTTGATTGCATAACAAACTATCCCAGAATTCAGTGTCTTAAAACTATAACCACTTATTTATCCCATTCTTCTATGGGTTAGCTGGTGGTTCTTCTGATCCGTGTCAGTTCTTCAGATCTCTGGCCAGCTTCGGATCAGATGGCAGCTGGATGATCTAGGATGGCCTCCATTATGTATCTGGCAGTTGGTATGCTGTATTCTGGGTTACTGGACATGAGTCTTTCATTCAACAGACTAGTTTGGGATGGTCACATGGTTCTCAGAATTGAGAATAGGCAAACATTTTATAAGCCATATGTACTAATGTATTACTGGTTAAGGAAAATCACATGGCCAAATCCAGATTCAGGGAATGGAGGAATAGACTCCCACTGATGGGTTGAACTACTAAGGGGCTGCACACATAAACCAAGGGGAGAATTTGCGACTTCTATAATCAACACAGTATGTAAGCGATCATTAGCCTATCTCTAGAAGCTCCTAATTGATACAGTGAAATTTGGCTTGGCTTTTTAAAACTCTTTTTTGTCTTATTTGTTACATAGCATTTCTGACAACCAATTATAGACTATGACAATAATATCTGGCTTTATACATGAACTAGAAATCAATCTGTCTTTGGTGGTAAAGAAATAAAATGAAACAGAAAAAGATTATCTAGTGGGGAAAAGATATAATAAAACTATGGGTTAGTAGATTTAATGATATTTAATTGATTCTGTCAACTTCAAGAGTATAAAGTTTTTTAGATTTAACTCAAATAATGCTGAATTTTTCTTACAAGTCCCTTGTGACTAGTTGCTATTAAGCCGCTTTAATTGCCCCACATCTCTGTGTAAGCAATGTGACTGAAAACTTTATTTTTTTTTTTTGTACTTCTGACTTGAATGAGAAAGTTGTAAATGGTAACTAAGGGGAAAAAAATCTGTGACATAGTGTTAGAAGAGACTTTTTTATAGGAATCAATAAAAGAAAGTATACATATCAAAACTTTTTTTTTTCCTTTTGAGAGATTTATGGCATGAATTCAGCAAATGAAATCAATGTACTGTGATTTATGAATAAGTCTTTGAAGGGGTGATGATGAATTCAAAATTCCTAGGAAAGCAGTAGAGTACCTGCAGAAATAGGCAAGGGGACAAGTGAATCCAGGGTTCCTCTTCGAAGATGGTTATAACTTGTAGGAGTGAAGTAATTGTTTGAAAGGGAAGACATTTCTATTCCATGTACCCATTAAAATGTACTCTGTTTTTGTGGGGTTGGCTTTTTTGTTTGTTTGTTTTTTGTTTTTTTTGGCTTGTAATACAAAAATAAGCAAAGTTTGCCAGAAATCAACTATTAGGTGCATATTCATCTTGCTATTCTCAGCTTTTTAGTATAGCATATCTGGTTAAAAATGTTTTGAGAGAGAATGTTATAAGAAGTTATGCTAAAACAAACCATTACGTGAATCTGTTTCTTAGAGAAGAAATTCATGAACAGATTTTTTTTCTTAATTGAATTTTAATTATGTAACTTTAAAAATGACATAAGTAAAATACATAAATAGCACAATTTTTTGTACTTAGCCTTATTTGCAACACCTCCAACAACATAGTGTATGGCTTAGATTATCACTCTTGCAGAATAGCAGACTCAATCAAACATCACGTCATATTCAAATGAATGTTGCTGTTGCAAACCTCATTAACTTTTTAGGATTTCTACCCAGTAGAATTTTCAATGTGTAGTTCTATGTTTTACTGACATGTTGATAAAGCTAAGTGTTAACCAATACTCTCCTCCAACCACGTACCACAGTTCCTTTCCATTTCCGTAAGTAATTTACACCCAATTGTCTTTCTTCCTTTGCTTTCCACTTAGACAGTGTTTCTTGACAACCACAGCATTTTTACTTATGCCTTAGCACACTTAACAATCTTCCCATAATTTTTGATAACATTCTTGACTCTTGTTCTCTGTTTTCACTTTCTGTTGTAGCTTGACGATAGCCTGGGTCTGATGGCTTCTGGGATTTAGTGTTTCTTCTCTCTCAGTACAATCTGATTACACTGCATCTGGCCTATTCTAACATATCTGTGAGCCTGCTCTTCTGTCTTTACCTGCATTATAATTATTGTACACTTTCCATTTCACTCTTTTATTAGTTCTCTAACTACTAACCACACTCATTTTCTTTTTTCCCCAAATCTGGACCAAGAGATAAGCCATGTAATGGTGTCCCTATCACTTTCTTCAAAGATCAAATGCTGTTCCCTATGTTTTCCGTTTCTGACTGTAGAAGAGCAACTCCTGAAAAAACTTTCTCCCCACTGATGGGCATATTTTCCCTTTTAGGGAGTTCAATGATTGTGATGGTTGTGATGATTCATTCATCATTCATTCATTGAGACATTCATTATTTAGTATTACTCTAAGTCCAGATTTCCTGATTTATCTCCTCACTAGCGGAAAGTGTGAAATCTCTAGACATTTACTGAAAATTCCCTTTAATATTCTTGATGTCAACTCATAATTTAACATGCCAACGTCATTTTCCTACCTAAAAATCAGAACCTCTCCTATTTCTCTTGTTAGTAAAATTATTACCTTTTTTATAACCAATTAGAATCAAACCTCACAATTATTAACTCCCTCTATTCCTGTACCTCTGAGCTATTTATTCACCAAATATTTTTTCTTATCCACTGTCACTATTATGGACATCTTTTTGTTCTTTCATTACTGAATATTGATGGTCTTCTACTTGCTTTCTCTTTTTCTGTCTTGATTTTCTAGGAATTTCTGCATATCATAGACAACAGTGCTTTCATTGTGGTCCTCCTTAAAATATTAACTCCCTGTTTTCTGCATCACAAAGTGTAATCCATTACCTCCCCTCCAGGTATCTTTTTTTTTTTTTTAAGATTTTATTTATTTGACAGACAGAGATCACAAGTAGGCAGAGAGGCAGGCAGAGAGAGAGGAGGAAGCAGGCTCCCTGCTGAGCAGAGAGCCAGATGCTGGATCCCAGGACCCTGAGATCATGACCTGAGCTGAAGACAGAGCCTTTAACTCACTGAGTCACCCAGGTGCCCCTCCAGGTATCATCTTAACCTACATAATCCATCTCACCAGAAATTTCTCTTCTATATCAAATTTGCCCTTTGTTCCTGTTTTGCTCATACCATTTTTGTCTCATGAACATATCATATTCTTTTTAAAAAAATTTTTGGTGATGTACTGGTTTTTATTATGGCAGAATTCACATAACATGCAATTGATCACTTCAACTATTTTCTTTATTAACATATAATGTGTTATTGGTTTCAGAGGTAGAGGTCAGTGATTCATCAGTCTTATATAATACCCAGTGCTCATTACATCACATCCCTTAATGTCCTTCACCCAGTTGCCCCATCCCACTACTCACTCCCCTCCGGCAATCTTCAGTTTTTTTCCCTATGATTAAAAATCTCCTGTGGTTTCTCTCCCTCTCTGGTTTCATCTTGTTATATTTTTTTCCTTATTCTTTCTTCAAACCCTGCATCTTTACTCATGTTGTTAAATTAGAATGGGAGAGATTTTATAGACTTTCAAATGGTCTCTATTTTAGGAGATCTTTATAATTCAACTCAAATCCCTCCATGCAATTAAGGAATTTGGATTTTTTCCCCCCTAGAACTGCAGCCCATAGTGGCCTCCTTCCTTTGAAAAACATTTAGGACTTGTCATGTGTCCTTCATATCCTTATCACCTACTTAGTTTTTACCCTATGCCTTTCCTTTGTTTCATTTTTGTCTATAGGTTTCACCTCCCCCTCAAAATTTCAAGTTCCCCTAGGAAGGGTCTATTGCATATAATATCTATATCCCTTATAATCTATAATTGCTTGGTAGATAATAAAAATAACTAGCCTTCTTAGGAATTAGTTATGTTAGTTGTATAATTAGGTTGTTAGGATTTGTCTTAAAGCTTCATTTGCAGAATAAAGGGGATTCTTTGGCCTCAGTTGCTTGCTTGGTTGGATTCTGATTAGCAGGGGGAGGGAGACTGGAGACTGCAGTTTTGATGAGAAAGTAAAAGAGGCTGCGTGGAATACTGGTTAAAAGCAGAGGTTCTAGAGCCAGAACATCTAGCTGGATCCAGCCTTAGCCCCTTCCTTGCTTTTTACCACTCACAAGTTGTGTCTTTGTATAATTATTTGTCTCTTCATGCCTCAGTTTTCTCTTTTAGAAATAGGGATAATGTTAGTATCGGTCTCAGAGGGTTAATGAAATTCAGTGAGTTAATACATGTTGGTTAGAACAGCACCTAGTATTTAGTCAGCACTCAATTAGCATAAACCATTATGAGTGTTTGCCTTCATTCTTCTTAACTGATTCATTTTTTTTTAAAGCTTCATTCTATAATAAATTAGTGGAATCTAGCCAGCATGCAAAATGGCCATGATAGTATACAAAGATTTCAAAGAACAGAAATTTCTCCCTTCAAAGTCTCAAATACTATTAATGAAGAAAGTAGAAGGTCCCTGAGGAGAAGGACCTCCATGGGTGAAAAGGATGTCGGGCTCCATAGTTCTTCCAATACCTTGTGTCGTTTATTGGGCTTTATACACTTGACTGTTATATGTTCTCGACCTCGTCAGAATTCTTAGAATTATGTGACAGAAGGTACTTGTGCTATAGAGTATACTTATGTGAGTAGCCAAAGTACTACTTTTGGGGGTGGAGATGAAAAAAAACCAAAACCAATAGGAAGTGATATATTCAAGATGACAGAATGAATTTCTATTGTTAGAGGCATTTGATTTTCCAAAGATTCAAATACTTTTCTGTCTTCCACCCTTTGCAACTTGAGGCTGCTGGTAACTTCTGTTTGGTGGAGTACCAAGACTAATCAAACCTGAAAAAAAAAGAAATAAACAAGAATGTTGGTAAATATAAAGAATGCCTGTATTGTATAGTAAAGCATATTTTTCTAAGTTCCTTTTGTCTTTTCCATTTTGAACCTGCAGGATAATGTTGCTTAGAAACCTATATGTGTAAAGTGACTGCTGAGAACAGAATCTATAATTAATCCATGAAAGTCTGCAATGGCAAAACCTTTGTGGAGTGTAAAGTTCTATGTTTTTGCTATATTCACAAACCCTGGGATTTGAATTCTGACCCTAGGCATAGGGTCAGAATTGACAAGGCAGGTCATCTGATAGTAACCTGCATGCTTGGGAGGACAGGGGTACTTAAGTCTGGAACAGCTGGATCTGTAAAAGTGCCTGTTGTACCTATTAGTTTTATGGATAATAAGGAAAAATGAGATTAATTTAATCCACATTTGAAAGACATCTACAATAACCTTCCTACTCTGCCAGTGTTAAGTAGAAAACAGAGTTCAGTGAGAAAATGAACATTTGTTTCAGAATTAATAAAAAAAAAAAGCATAATTTCTCAAGTAATTTTTCACCAGGATGGCAGGAACCATGTATTTTTACAAAGAAGTTGAATTTGATAATTGATTAAATACCTCTCACATAACATTAGACACCTATTTAAAACTTATTTTGTTAATTCTATAACATTTTCCTCACCCTGTGATTTACCTGCACTGCCATTTTTAAATTTACTCACAGTGCAAGGGAGCAAATTGGAAAGTAACAAAATTTCAGATTGATATCTATATTAGCACATTATATAGCACAGTCTGTTATTCTGAAGAGGTATTAATGCCAAATGGGTTATTTAAGCTATTGGAAGTATGAAGCAATGCATAAGTTTTCTACATACTATTAGGCAGGGCTTTCTTTCCATATAATTTCATATTATATAATTTCATATGAACTACACAGACTCAGAGATAAGGGAGGATAAATCTTTATTTTCTGAAATGTATATCCAAATTAAACCATTCTATTCAATTTGCTAATTGTCAACTCTGCTAGATACATTTGAATGTTCTGTTTCCTTACCTGTTTTTCATGTGGTTAACTTGTATTCACATTTATTTTTCAGTTTAACTTTTCCTCAATACCCACATGATACACACACACACACACACACACACACACGGTCATCTCAGTCTAGATATAAGCATGTCTTTCACAGTTTCCACAATATGCAACTGACCTCATTATAATACTATTATTTTCTTTTTATTAAAATAGCTCCTCTGTTGTATTAGAGCAAACACTGTACCTTGCACGGGAGTATATCTCTACTCCAGACTCCTGTAGGCCCTCAGGACACTGTGTTGACTGTTACCGCAAATGCCTTTTGGGGCATGCTGACACTGGCTATAGAGTGCTAGGACTTAGTAAGCAATCAGTGAATATTCACCGAAGAAAGGAGTCATGCTCTCTGAAAATCAAGATTCTTACTCTCATAGAATTAACAAGGTAGGGTAAATTTTATCAGTAGAAATAACAAGTTAATATGAAACAAAGTGGTACAAGTCTAAACAGAATGTTTATGGGCACTCAGAGTAAAATGAAATATCTGCCAGTTAGAATGATAAAAGGGACTTTGTGGAGTAGATGGTCTATATTGACAGTTTTGTTGCATTATAACTCTGACCAGTAACCAAAGGGTAAATCAATGACTTTTGCTTATGCGTAAGGTTATTAATATTTTATGAGAATAATATTAAGACAACAAACATTTATCTTACTTTAAAATCATCCAGTGACAGATGGTTTCTTTCTTTCTTTTTTTTTTTTTAAAGATTTTATTTATTTATTTGACAGACAGAGATCACAAGTAGGCAGAGAGAGAGGGGGAAGCAGGCTCCCCGCTGAGCAGGGAGCCCCATGCAGGACTCGATCCCAGGACCCCAAGATCATGACCTGAGCTGAAGGCAGAGGCTTAACCACTGAGCCACCCAGGTGCCCCGACAGATGGTTTCTTAAAGTAAAAGTAGCTTAATATGGCTTACAATTATGTCCACCTGTGCCATTCTTATTTTCCTTTTGTAAAACATTTCTCAGACATAGTGCATGAATTGAATCTATACAACTGTTTACCTTACTTGGTGAGTACACAGTAAGTTCTCCTTTTTTCTTTATTATTGAGGTCCCTGCGAAAGTGGTTAGTTTGGTAGTAAACCTGGAAATGAATTTAGTGTCCGGATTTGAACCATCCTAACAAAAGATGAGCTTTGCCTAAACTTAATATTTTCTTATCTTCAACTGAGACTGAATCACAGTCAGTTTTCAAGTAGTATAATACTTTTGCACAAGACAATATTGCAATCTGAAATTACTACCTCCCTATAGACTATAATGTTAAATTATCATTTTTATTCTTGCCTTATTTAATTCAATTTGTCAAATATTCTTTTAGTGCCTACCAAGAACAGAGTCTGCTTAGTCTCATTTGAAATGAAATATTAAAGGTTCTATCATTTCATAAGTAATAGATTTTTTTTTTTACTTACACTCTACTCTTTACCACAGGACTTTACATCAGTTTTAGAAATCCATGGAAATCATATTTATTTCTTCACAGAAAATACTAGAGGGCTTTATTTTACTGACACGAAATACCCTTTATTAACATGAGCTGTTACTCTTTTTAATTTAGGTGTGAATAACTTAATAGATGATGTTTAATTATTAATTTTATCTTTTGCTTTAATTTTATTTCATTTGTTCCAAAGACATTTATTACACATTTAATATATGCTAAGTACTTTATGGGAACATGTAATTCTATGTTTCTTCAGCACTCTTCATTTTGAAAACCAGAAATAATACAAATTATATATAATAATCCTGGAAAAAATTGTTGGCAGTGAAGCATAAGCCATAAACAAAATGTATCTTTTCTTTAGTAACCATCATGAACAACGTAACATTTTGATGAAGAATGCTGGAATGTTGATAGAGCGATTTTGTAGGGTCATATTTTCTCATGACTTATGCCCCAGGTAGCTTAGCTTTATACATGTATTTAATGCAGCAAACCATTTCATTCAGTGTTGCCATTTAAGTTCCATAAAAGCAATAGTGGCATTTGTATGACTGGGAATTTTAATATTTTCTGTTAAAGAGTGCAAATCATATTTAAAGGTTCAAATGTGATCTTCAAATATTTCCTTACTCATTGAAATCACAAAATCAGGCTTAGGTTTTTAGAGATTTGTCTTATTCATTTTGGTGATCCAGACATGGGGTCATATTCAGTTTTCATAATCATTTTATTCACTGACACCTAAAGATATTTGGTAAGGTATTATTCTGTTAAGATTAAAAGCATGGACTTTCAGGACACATGGGTGGCTCAGTCGGTTAAGTGTCTGACTTCAGCTCAGGTCATGATTTTGGGGTCCTGGGATCAGCCCTGGGTCTGGCTCCACACTCAATGGGGAGTCTGCTTGTCCCTCACCCTCTACCTCTGCCCCTTCCCCCACTTCATGCACAAGCTTGTGCTCTCTCTCTCTCTCTCAAATAAATAAATAAAATATCTTTAAAAAGAAAAAAAAAATCATGGGCTTTCAAATAAGTGACACTTGGATTCAAGTCCAGATTCTGTCTGCCATTATAATATAGTCAGTTTAAACCTTAACTGAAAATTAGGGAAAATATTAGCATCACCTAGCAGCTTGTATGAGGATTCATGAAAACAATAACAATAGAGTGCTTACCACACAGTGTCTGGTTCAAACTATTCCTGCCAAAAACCAGCAATTTTTTTTTTTCCTTAATTGTAAGGGTGAATCTTTGATTGTAAAGTGAATCTTAACTCTTAACTCAGTCTGAAGCAACCCCTGGAGAAAGTTTAGTGCTGCTTTGACAAAGTCACAATGTGGAAATGTTGCTGACTTAATTTTTTTTCCTTTATTCCCAAAACACTAAATGTGCTAATTACTTTTAACTTTATTCTCTTATTAGTAAAGAAAAATGAATATCAGTGCATCAAATCTCATCATTATTAGTTCATTTTTATTCCAAAATGCTGAAGATGCTGAAGAAAATGATAGCCCCAAACGTGCTCTTTAAGTAACTCTACTCAGGTTCTTACCAGACTGATGAACAAAACTTTAAGATTCTTTTAATGATGTTTGTTATATCCCCACTACCCCTCAAATCATAGTTTGAAACCTTAACCTCTAGTACCTCAAAATGCAACCATATTTTAGACTATATGTAAAGAGGTAACTGAGGTAAAATAAGATCATATGGGTGGACCCTAATCCAGTATGACTCATTCTTACAAGGGGAGATTAGGACATAGACACCTACACCATCTGAGGAACAACCATGTGAGGATGCAGTGAGAATTCAGCCATTTTCAAACCAAGGAGAGAGGCCTTAGGAAAAACCCAAACCTGCTGACACTGTAATCTTGAACTTCTATCCTCTAGAACTATGAGAAAATAAATTTCTGTTGTTTAAACCACCCAGTCTATGATGTAATGTTATGGAAGTTCTGAAAAACTAAAAGAATATTCAAAGGTGGGTACAACTGAATAACCAGTGAATTTTTTTTAGGGGGACAATACGTAGGTAGAGTTAGAGCTAGTTATATGTAGAATACTTCCTTTTGCTTCCTTAAGGGAAAATAAAAATTGAACGTAGTGTCCAGTCTTAAGTGTTAATGTATTCTGAGGTTTTAAAAGCATTAAGACCTATGATTATTTTGAAAGCCTCATTGGCAAGAAGTGAACACTACAACCTAAATAAGGAATTTAGTAACACTAATATTTCTGATAAATACCTATTAAAATTCCACAAAATTTTATTAGTTTCCTATTCCAAAAGACTGATGTTTTATGAGCAAACACACACGGAAACACACATACCTACACACGTAATACCATAGTTTTCTTCACATCATCTTAAAACTCTTTCTATTCCTGTCTCCACCATTCTCTGTAAATGTCTTTTATCCTTATCTTATAAGCAAAAGTAGAGGGATAAATTTCCTCAATTTCCCTCATTTCCACTTAATGATTTGGTCAGGTTCATCCAAGTGTGGTAAGTAAGGATCTGGACTCTCAAATGATTCCTTGGGTTCAGATCATGGCTCTGCTTCTTAGTAATTGTCACTGCAAAATAAGGATTATAGTGGTATCTGCAACAACGTAGCAAGTACTTTGAACTGTTTGTGTGTATATGAGTGTACATAAATATGTATGTTTTCCAAATAGTGGTTATTATTATCTTTATTATTATTTACTATTATTTATTATTCACTTTATTATTTGTCCATTTTTAATCTTCTACTTTTTTAATTGTAGAAGTTGGCCTTTTAAATGTAAGACTTATACCTATGCTGTCTGAACTCATTGCGCCCTTGTCCCCACGATTTCCCACTCTTCTACATGTTTCATTTCTCTCTGCCCAGTAGTTCTACTTTCAAACCAAAATTCACGCTCAGTTTTCCTTCACACTAAAAATAAAACCATAAGCAAACCTGTCTCCTTCCCTGTTTTCCACTACCCTCTCTTCATTTCATTTCATTATATATATTTTTTAAATGAGTAATCTGTATCCACTGACTAATCCTCTTCCATGCTTTAACTGTTGCTGACTGTCATGCACTTCCTCATAACTCTGATATCAGACACCATTGATGACCTGCTCCTTGACAAAGCCAGTGAACTCATTTCATTTGAAATTGTTGACCACTCTTTACTTCTGACAACCCATTTCTCCCTTGAGTCCCATGACACTCTGTTATCTGTTTCACCTGGTTTGTTTAGTTCTCAGACTACACTTTTTTTTTGAAACATCTTTGCTAGATCTCTATAAGGCTATGTTTCTTCCCTAAGTAGTGGCAGTGTTTGTTGTACCTATGACTGTTTGGTATTCACACAAATGAATTGCAATGATGGTCCATTTGTTTTTGGTGCATTGACATTTTGAGTTAAAAACATGCTTTGGAAAAAAAAAAAAAGCAAGTTAACTATTGTTTGCTGTAACCCTACTGTTTGGGATAGTGTTTGGTGCATAGTGTTATACCAAAAAAAGCAATCTATGTGAGCATATCTATGTGAAATAGATATCACAATAGATTTACATAGATTTCAATAGATTTCACATAGATTTCACAATCTATGTGAAAAGCAATCTATGTGAGCAAAGAGGAATGTCCTATAAGGTAATAAATAAATGTCTTATAAGGTAATAAATAAAAAAAAATTAGTACATGAAAACAATCTATGTGAGCAAAGAGGAAATGTCCATAAGTTAGCCATTATCTAACTTATGGCTCTTTGGGACCACAAGTTAGATAAATAAAAATTACCTGCTTTTTAAAAAAGAGTATTAACTAGGGGCACCTGGATGGCTCAGTCTATTAAATGTCTGACTTCAGCTCAGGTTGTGATTGATCTCAGGGTCTTGGGATTAAACCCCATGTCTGGCTCCCTGCTCACTGGGGAGTCTGCTTGTCCCTTTCCCTCTGCTTCTCCCCACGCTAATGCTCTTTCTCCCCCCACTTCAATTTCTCTTAAAAAAAAAAAAAAGTTTTAACTAAAACTATTTTTTTAATTCAAATCTTGTATACCTCAGACTAAATTTCTTCACTTTTCTCAATCTTAAATGATACCTATTTAATTTCAAAAAGCCAAAATTGTAATGAAAACAGCAAATTTACATTTGGGGCAGTAAGGGTCAAACTGTCCACTTCTGTGTCCATGCGTACCTTGCAATCTGGTGGAAGAGTCTGTTGAAAAACAACACAGTTGATGCTTGAACAACATAGGTAAGAACTGCAGAGATTCACTTATACATAGAATTTTTAAAATAAATGCAGTATTATAAATGTACTTTCTCTTCCTTTTGATTTCTTTTATAATATTTTGCTCTAGTATCTTTATTGCAAGAATACCAGAATATAATATATAGAACATACAAAAATGTTAATCAATTGCTTATAATTATGATAAGGCTTTTCATCAATAGAAGGCTATTAGTTTTTAAGTTTTGGGGGAGTCAAAAGTTATATGCAGATTTTTGACTCTGCAGGGGGTTGATATCCCTAATTTTCCCCTTGTTCAATGGCCCACTGTAAATGATAATTAAGGGAATGACTTTTAAAAGTCTCCTAAATCACAGAGTTTAAAAATAAACTTTGAAAACCTTTTAAAGTAAATCTTTCAAAATCAGTGGTCAGATTTTGACAGTAGGATTATCTAAGAAGTGCTTCTCATTTTTAAAACACCTGTTTTGTTGTTTTGTTTTGTTTTTTAAGATTTTATTTATTTGTTGCAGAGAGAAACATCATAACAGAGAGAAAAATCACAAGTAAGCAGAGAGGCAGGCAAAGAGAGGGGGAAGCAGGCTCCCCGCTGAGCAGAGAGCCCAATGTGGGCCTCCATTCTAGGAACCTGAGATCATGACCTGAGCAAAAGTCAGAGGCTTAACCCACTGAGCCACCCAGGTGCCCCTAAAAAACTTGTTTTTGATACCAGTAGATTGGAGGTATTTTTCTTACTAGTAGCAAGAGAAATACACATTGTATTCTTATGTATTTTATCTAAGGCTTAATTATGATATGATTACCTGCAAAGAGAGGTAAATTACACACCTACTAATTTACCTAAAATAAGTTGGCTATACTAGATTAAGAAATATGTTCAAATTTGTGAACCTTAGAATAACTTCCACCAAGAAACATTCCAAAGAGCACCTGTTGGGGTTCATGTGAAAACATGGCATTACTTTTAAGTGTCATAAAGTTTTCTAATCAAAGGCTATTTAGGTTTATTGTATTCATTCTACATTTGCTAGTGTCATTTCTTACCATATGACTTAAAAAGGAAAACAGCTTCTCTGTATTTTTATTTGTTTTAAGGCAAAAAAGCCAATTTATTTTAGAGATAGACACATTGAGGTGACAACCTATAATCAGAGCTGACTATTGACCTCACACTTACCTAATTTTTAAATACCTTTTCAGGCAATAAAATTATATTTCATTAAAACTTGTCATAATTGAAAATTATTTGATTAAATTTAAGCATATTATAAATGACATGACATAAACCTGATTAAATTTGTAATTCTGTATTTTGGTCAAATGTACCATAAGAGGCAATGTTTACTCAGTCATATCTTTCTTTCCATGCTGAATTATTTGT
Source organism: Mustela putorius furo (assembly GCF_011764305.1). NCBI lineage: Eukaryota > Metazoa > Chordata > Mammalia > Carnivora > Mustelidae > Mustela > Mustela putorius. The sequence goes on along the minus strand of NW_025422019.1, from coordinate 22,301,383 downwards.
CCTTTCTGTCATATATCATCTCATCAGCAATGTATGGTATGTTAAGCAAATCAGTGTAATTTACCACTTTACTATTATAATTAACCCTATTCTTTTAAAATTTAGTTTATGAAAATTCTACTGAGGATAGTCAATTTAATGTATCAACTTGAATAGACAATATTTCCTAGTTATTCACTCAAAAAATAATCTAGTTGGGGTGCCTGGGTGGCTCAGTCTGTTAAGCAACTGCCTTTGGCTCAGGTCATAATCCTGGGATTCTAGGATGGAACGCTGGATCACTGGGCTCCCTGCTCAGTAGAGAGTCAACTTTCCCTTTGTCCCCTCCCTGCCCCCACTCTCTCTCTCTAATAAATAAATAAAATCTTTCAAAAAAATAATCTAGCTTCCCCTACAGAGGTATTTTGTAGCAGTGATTAAATATGCATTCAGATGACTAAATAAGAGAGACTATGCTAGATCATATGGGTGGGCCCAGTGACATCACAAGATTCCTTATTTAAAAAGAAAAAAAAAAAAAGACAGGAGATTCAGAAGGTAGAGAGAGAAGGTAATGTGGTAATAGAAGCAGAGATTCGAGCATTGTGGCCCCAAGCCATGGAGTGACATCTGTCTTGAGAAGCTGGAAGATACAAAGAGCAGATTATCCTCTATGGCCTCTAGAAGTCCCCAGCTTTGCCCACACCTTGACCATAAGGCTGATTTTGGACTTCTGACCTACAGAATTGTGAAATGATAAATTTGTATTGTTTAAAACCACTACACTCATGGTGATTTGTTATAGCAGAAAGAAAACAAATACAAAAAAAAATTTTTTTTTTTGCCTAAAAGTATGATCTTGCTATAAAAAATATGAACAAACATGGAACTGGCTTTGTAGTAAGGTAATAGGTAGAAGCTGGAAGAATTTTGAGGACAATAATAAAAAAAGCCTACATTGTCGTGAATAGACTATTAGATATATGGATGCTAAGGACTCTGCTAATGAGTAAATACATAGAGAAATGAGAAGTATGGTCAAAACAAAGCAAAGCTAGATTGTCTTAGAGAATACTTAAATCATCATATCCAAACTGCTAAAAATATGGACATTAAGAGTTCTAATAGTGAGGGCTCAGAAGGAAATGAAGAACATGTTATTAGGAAAAGTTATATAGAAAACATTGTAAGCAATAAAATTGGATATTTATCTGAAAATGTTTCTAGCCAAAATGTTCAAGGCGTGCCTGGTTTATTCTTTTTGCTTATATAGTAAAATACAAAGGGAGAGAGAGAGAGAGAGAGAAATTAAGGGAAGAATTATAAAATAAAAATGCAAAATAGAAATAGGACTTGATGATTTAGAAAGTCTTAGTCTATCCAGATTGGGACTTGATGATTTGGGAAGTCTATCCAGATTGTAAGTGACATGAAAATTCACTATCAGGGAAGTGTATTCTGGAGCCAAGGGGTATATACCTGGACAGTCCCTTGTTGGTGCCTAAGAAGGAACAAAAGGTAATTATATTCTGTCACATGGAGGGCTCCCTGAAGAGACTGGTCATGTGCCTCATGGTCATGTGCCTCATGGATCCCTTTTGCCATCTCAGTAGAAACCAAAAATGTGATAGAATTATTTTAGAAGTAACTGTTGAGGAGTATCTTATCTATTGGGGCAAATTTCATAATATACATAAAACTACAAGGTTTTTGAGAATATTAGTGGAAACATGACTAGCTTACTCATATATGTACATATATTCATGTACATGTATGTACTGAAAGAGATATAGTTAGGAGTACTTTCAGTACATGTATGTACTGAAAAAGACATAGGTAGGTGAAAATAAAATAAAACTTTTAGACTCCCAAAATTCTATAGACAAGAAACAGATTGATAATACTATTCATTTACAAATACATGAAAAAGGAGGAAGATTCAGAGGGCAGAGCTGAAGTCCTGGAATGCAGTACTTATGCCACAGAGGATTTTTTCCCAAGCCTTGTGTAAAGTTTCGCAGGTGAGGTAAACACAACACCAGGCCAGGTGGGCGCAAGGCAAGATTTATTAAAGGCATCTCCGGCGAAGTTTCAGGGCTCGGGAAAAGGGGAGCCAGGAAAGTCGTGCGGAAGGAGGTGGGCACCCTCACTCGAGGCTCCTGGACTCGGGAAAGGGGACTGGGGGAAGTCGCACTGGGAGGGAGTTGGCGGGGGTCTTTTATTGGACCAAGGCAGGGCATGGGCTCACATCCATATCTGGTGATCATAAGGTATGGGGTGAGGGCTCCTGATACTCCTGTTTCCTGCATAGGTATTGGGTTACCTAGGGAGACGTGACCAGGGCGTTACACCCTTTTGGTGGGAGAGTTTAGGGTTAAGGGAGGGGAGGAGGGGACTCCCCCTCCTCCAGTGGCCATACTGGCGGTCACTTCTATTGTTCCTCCTGTATTCCCAGAACCACCGACCCAACATTCCAACCTTTTTGGTGTAATAGGGGCTGCGATTCAGATCTGGCTACTTCCTGCTGGCAAAGGGCCATCCTTATAGAGTCCTTCAGATGTGGGTAGGCGGGTACAGCGATGCAGAAGGAGTTGGTTGACAGTGACCCTGGAAACCTCTCCAATGAGATCCAGAATGAAGTGAAGAACACGGAGGTCAGTTAGGGCTAATGGACAGAGAAGAATAAGGGGACTTAGGATAGGAAGGAGCCAGGTCATTAAGGAGGAGAGCCACCATTGAGAGGGGTTTATTTCAGGGTGATGCTGGCCATGAAGGGAGTCGCGGATTTTTGCCAGGGCATCAATATTGGTTTCGACTATACGAGATTCGTTGATATAATAGCAGCATTCTTCATTGAGAAATAAACAGGTTCTTCCTTTGTCTGTGGCGACCAGGTCTATGGCTTGTCAGTTCTGAGGGCTACCCGGGCCACTGAGGTAATCTGTCATTGTAGGAATGCCAAGGACTCGGCTGAGGCCCCCATGGCTGTCTGGAGCTGTTTGGATAAATCTCAAGTAGCGTCTATGGAATGGGCTAGGGCCCTGATGCCGAGTCCAGTGGCCACTAGGGAAGATGCCAAGGAGACCCCAATAACCAGGGGAAGAAACACAGCCCTCTTCTGTCACGGGAGGGGGGTGGAGAGGACGGCCATTTCAGCTAGGGCCGGCACCCTCCACACTGGCAATCTGTGGTGACCAGCTGACTAGACCGTGTCATGTCCCCATGGGTTCAAGTTTCCACTAGGAAGAAGTGCCACCTGAATCCAGGGTCACTAGAGGGACAGCTATGGGGGGGGTAGAAGGAGGAGGATGAGAAGTGGTGCAGGAAATCAGCAAGCGTGTGAGCCCCAGGGTTTGGGAAGTCCAACCATCTTGTGGTGGGGCTGCTTTTAGATTGGAGATGTGTACCCACAGGTGGTGTCCTAGGAGTTTTTCCACTGTGGGAGTTGTGAGAATAACAGTATGGGGGCCAGTCCACCTGGGATGTAAGGACTTTGGGTGAAGTTCTCATAGGAAAACTTGGTCCCCAGGATTTAGGGCCTGGGGGAAGTCTGCGCCCAGGCTGTTGTCGGGGGCGGGGATAGTTGAATCTGCATGAGCCCTTAGGAGGGCTCATAAGAGGGTCAGATAGGGCAGACAAGATAGGAGGGGTGGAGGAGAGGCAGGCAGGTTGTGATTGAGTAGGAAGGGCCTGCCGTACAGGAGCTCAAAGAAGCTGAGTCCTGACAGGCTGCGAGGGTGAGTGCTAGTGGGAGAAGGGTTGGCCAAGAGACGGGTTTCAAGAGTGAGTTTGGTGAGTGAGTTTGTTCCTTGAGGAGGCCATTGGCCCTCAGATGAGTGAAGGGCCCTGGTAAGAGCCACGAGTTTTTCCTTTTGAATAGTAGTCCTGATGCGAAGGGGGGCCGCTTCTATGACAGCGTCCAGGGTGACCACTGCATAGGCCGGGTGTCCCTGTCCATCTGGAACTATGAGGGAGCTCCCTTCCACGAACAGAGTGCGATGGGGGTCAGGCAGCGGCCGATCCGAAAGTCCTGGAGGGGAGGGAGAGAGTTCTTCCAGGAGTTGAGAGAAGGAATGGGAAGGAGTGGGGGTAGACGAAGGTGTCAACAAGAGAGTGGCGGGATTTAGGCGAGGGGAGACAGAGAGTGTGACCTGGGGGTTTTCTATGAACAGCAGGTGATAGAGTTGGAAACGGGAAGGAGTGAGTTGTGCCAAGGATTTGTGGCTGACTAAGTCTATCAGTCGATGCAGGGAGAAGACGGTGAGGGCTGTCCTAAGGTAAGTTTGAGGGCCTCCTTTGTAAGAGAAGCAGCTGCCACTAGGGCCCTGAGGCAGGGCTGCCATCCCTGGGTGGTGACTTCTAGTTGCTTGGAGAGTGAATGGGGATAAGGAGACCCTACTGCTAGAGGTGGTCGATGATGGGCTTGAGTCCTTGACGGTGGGTCATCGAGATAGGGAACTGTGTTGAGTCGTATCCTGACTGGGGTGTGGTGGGTTGCTACTACAGGTCTGGAAATGTCCCATACCTGCGGGTCTATGGAGGGGAGATAGTCTGGGATAGAGGACGAGTCGGAGGGGAGTAGAGGGAGGATGAGGAGAGCAAAGTCGAGGGAGAGGGAGAGAGATGAATGGTGGCCTGAAGTTTGTGGAGGATGTCCCTGCCTAGTAGGGGAACATGGCAGGAAGGTAATGAGGAAGGAGTGTGAGAAGGGGAACCCATCCAGGCTGCACGTAAGGGGTGGGGTGGCCTTTGGAGTGGAGGATGTACCATCAATTCCCATAACTGCGACTGGGGAGGGATGAGTAGGACTGAGTAGGAAGGCAGGACAGAATAGGTAGCCGTGTGCAACAGAAAGGAAATGGACTTACCCGCTACCTGGAGCATGACCCTGGGCTCGGCATGGGTGAGACGGGTGTCCGAGTCTGGGCTCTGTCAGTCATTCTCCAATCCGAGAAATTGGAAGGCAGGACTTACTGTCTCAGCATCTCCCCCACATGGAGACTCCAGGAATCCCCTGAGGCTGGGGCAGTCCAATTTCCAGTGACCCATCATGCGGCATTAAGGGCGCAGCCTAATAGGCGCTTTTGGATTGGGGCATTGACGGGCCCAGTGTCCCTCGGCTCCGCACTTGAAACAGGCCCCCGGATGGATGCAGTTAGGTGCTCCCTTCTGTTGACCCCAGAATCTTCTGGCCTCAGGGCTGCTACCAGGGCTTGGGTCTGCAGTTGGACCTTCTGTTGGAGTCTGGCTTGGCATTTGAGTTCTGCTGCTCCTCTCGGGAGTTAAAGACTTTAAATGCCATTTTCACTAGATCAGAAATGGGAGTTTGAGGCCCCTCCTCTGCTTTCTTTAATTTTTTCTGAATGTCAGCAGCTGACTGAGAAATAAAATGGGTAGCTAAAACAGTTGCCACTGCCGGAGAGGCCAGGTCTAGTGAGTGTACTGAGTTAGCACCGTGGTAAGTTGGTTAAGAAAGATGACTGGGTTTTCACTGGGTTCCTGAATGATTTCCCTTCACAAACCTTCTACAACTTTCCTACATACAGAGTTGCTTCCTTTATTTCCATCAGTTTTACAGTTAGCAGAATTTTGTACTCTTAGAAACACCTTTGGTTATTAACCTCTAGTCAGTTATTAATCAATTGTGAACAGTTAAAACAGAATTCTTTAGGGACGCCTGGGTGGCTCAGTTGGTTAAGCAGCTGCCTTCGGCTCAGGTCATGATCCCAGGGTCCTGGGATCGAGTCCCACATCGGGCTCCTTACTCGGCAGGGAGCCTGCTTCTCCCTCTGCCTCTGCCTGCCTCTTTGTCTGCCTGTGCTTGCTCTCTCTCCCTCTGTCTCTGGCAAATAAATAAATAAAATCTTTAAAAAAAAAAAAACAGAATTCTTTAGATGCCAATTTATGAATCAGTTAAGCACAAACCATGCTTACTAACAGATTTAAATATTCTTATTTTCTTTGCTGTAAGGAGTCAAAAGCACAAACCTATGTTCAGTAATCAATGACTTGGCATTTTATCCTCTTTGGAAAAGACCTAAATGTCCAACAAATTTAATTCCATTTGTCATCCAAGCAAAACTTTAAACTTTCAGGTTACCAAAGACTTTGAAAGCTATCTCAGCAATTACCCATTAAAACTTTGAGACAGACAACCATCAGTTTAGCCATTCCGTTGCTAACAGATTTTAACAAATAACATGAGCTATTTGTCCTTCAGTAAACTTTGATTGAAGTTTCATATTTACTGCTAATAACTTTGTCAGGAGTTTGGATAGGAGTGGGGAGGGGGAGGGGGAGATGAGGGCACTGGTTCAGAAATCCTGAACAAAAGGGAACTCGGCCCGTCTGCCTTGGTGTCTGCTGAGGTTATTTAGGTGCATGAGAATCTTGAAGGCCATTGGGACTGATTTAAGATTGGCCAACTGGCCTAAAACACCCCACATATGTTTTAGGGTCAAATTTGGATTGGGAGGTCCCCATGATTCGTTGCCGGGCAACCTGAGGGCTGGAGGAAGGCATCCCCTCATCCACCACCGGGTTGCAGAAAAACTGTGTCAACTGCCGTAGAGGTTAGGACATCTCCCAGCCTCTCAGGGACATGGAGGTCACCTGATGACCGGCGGGGTCCGCCCTGAGGTGGCCACAATTAGGGCAGGGCTTTCCCGATGGAGGCGCAGAATCGGGGGAAACTCACCACGGCTTCGGAAGTGGCGTTTGGAAAGGCAGGTCTAGGTCCGGCTAGGAAGAGGAGAGAGCCACCTCACCGGGTGGGGGCTCAATCTCCTCCCTGGTTTCTGCACCAAATGTAAAGTTTCACACGCGAGGTAAACACACACCAGGCAAGGTGGGTGCAAGGCAAGATTTATTAAAGGCATCTCCAGCGAAGTTTCAGGGCTCAGTAAAAGGGGAGCCGGGAGGAGGTGAGCACCTTCGGGCGAGGTTCCTCGACTCCAGAAAGGGGAGTGGGGGAAGTCACACTGGGAGGGAGTTGGCGGGGGTCTTTTATCAGGCCCAGGTAGGGACGCTCACATCCATATTTGGTGATCAGAAGGTATGGGGTGAGGGCTCCTGATACTCCTGTTTCCTGCATAGGTATCGGGTTACCTATGAAGATGTGACCCGGGCATACACTCTTTTGGCGGGAGAGTCTAGGGTTAAGGAAGGGGGGGAGGGGACAGGAGATGGCGGCTCCAGCGGTCATCTATTGTTCCTCCTGTATTCCTGGAACTGTGGACGCAACACCTTGAAAACTAATGGAGCTTACTTTGCTTGATTTCAGAATTGCTTGGGACTGGTGACTCATATTATCCTTCCATTTTCTTCCGTTTTGAGTGAGAGTATCTAGAACTGGAATCCCATACTTGTTCTTTGTATTTTGGGAACAGGTAATTTATTTTCTAGGTTCTCAAGTCTACAGATGAAAAGGAATTTTTTACCAAGATGGTTCATACCCAGAATTTCAAACATATCTGATGTAGAGGACCAAACTTCAGATTTTCAAGTGAATGAGACTTTGATAAGATTTTAGACTTGAATTGATTCTGTCAGCTTGTTGAGACTTTTCATGACCTTGGCCTGGGATGAACTCATTTTGCATATGGTGTGGATGTGAGTCTTTGAGAGCTAGGGACAACTGTGTTAAGATGAATAATGGCTTCCAAAGATGTCCATGTTTTAAACCCTGAAACCTGTGTATTTGTTATTACATATTGTATATTTCATATGTTACCATTTCATGGTAACATGGTAAAAGGGACTTTGAAGGTGTGATTTGGTTAAAGGTTTTGAGACAGATAATCCAGTGGGTATAATGTCATCAGGAGCATCCTTATAAGACAGAAACAGAAAGGATTGGAATTAAAGGGGATACAGGGATGGAAGGGGATATTGTAGTGATTCACTTGGAAGATGGAAGAAGAGACCATGGCATGTAGGTGGATCCTAGAAGCTAGAAAAGATAAGGAAACCAAAATAAATAAATAAAATAAAATAAAAATAAAGTCTTATTACAGTGAAAAAAAAAAAGAAAGGAAAGAAAAGAAAACAGACTCTTGTTAGAGAGATTTTCTCCCAAAGAAATTCAGGACTGTTTACACTTTAATTTTAGTCCATTAATAAAGATTTTGGACTTCTGACCTCTCGAAATGTTAAGATGAAAAATTTGTATTGTTTTAAGCCACAAAATGTGTGATAATTTGCTACCACCTCAACAGGAAACTAATTACCAATTTATGCAATTTTTAAAGAGTCATATAATTTTAAAAGACTTGCCATAAAAGGCAGCAGACCTGCTCTATACCCCTTTCATAGGCAGATACTTTAAACTATTTTATTGAATTCTTTATTTGCTTTCATATCTAAATAATATAATAACAACTAAATTTTTAGTTCCTAAATCTGTAGCTTTAAGCATTATGTATTGGCTTGAAGCAGTTATCTATTGGCTTGAGGCAGTTATCTAGTGGCTTCCTATTCCCATTTCCGATCTCCTTATCATCCTAATGTAATATGTCCTAACTTTGACTAGAAACATTCTACATAAAGGTAATTTAGGGATAAATCTTTACCATCATTTAGGGATTATCTTTGTCTTGCTTTTTCTTGTACCTCTCTTACAGTTATTTTATCTCATATTTTGTTTTCTCGTGGATTACTCCAAACTTTTATCAAAGCACCCTAAGAAAGGATGCATGGTAGATAAAATTTTTGAAATCTTACATACAAGTATACCTTGGAGATATTGTGGCTTCAGTTCCCGACCATTGCAATAAAGAAAATATTGCAATAAAGTGAGTTAAATGAATTTTTTTGGTTTCCCAGTGTGTATAAAAGTTTTGTTTGCAATATACTATTAATACTATTAAGTGTGCAATAGCATTGTGCCTAAGAAAACAATGTATATACTGTAATTTAAAAATAATTCATTGCCAAAAAAATGACTAACCATCGTCTGAACTTTAAGAGAGTTGTAATCTTTTTGCTGGTAGAAGTTCTTGCCTTGATATCTATGACTGCTCAGTGATCAGGATGGTGGTTGCTGAAGCTTGGGGTGTCTGCAGAAGTTTCTTAAATAAGACAGAAACGAAGTTTATAGTGTTGAATGCCTCCCCCCCCACACACACAAATGATTTCTTTGTACTGTGTGATGCTGTTTGACAGGTCTTTACTTATAATAGAACAGAACTTCTTTCACATTCCTTGTCAGTCCTCTCAAACCCTGCTGGTGCTTTATCAATGAAGTTTGTATCATATTCTAAATCCCTTGTTGTTGGGGCACCTGGATGGCTAAGTGAGTTAAACATCTGCCTTTGACGCAGGTCATGATCTCAGAGTCCTGGGATTGAGCCCCATGTCAGGCTCGCTGCTCACTGAGGGGTCTGTTTCTCCCTCTCTCAGGCCCGCTCATGCTCTCTGTCTCTGTCTGTCTTCCTTTCTCAAATAAATAAAAGTTTTAAAATAAATAAATACCTTGTTGTCTTTTCAATAGTCTTCACAGCATCCTCACCAGGAGTGGAATCCATCTCAGAAAGCCACTTGCTTTGCTCATCTGTAAGAAGTACCTCCTTGTCCATTAGTTTTATTATGAAATTGCAGCAATTCATCACCTCTTCAGGCTTCACTTTTACTTCTAGTTCTTGCTATTTCCACCACATGTGCAGTCATGTCCTCCACTTCAGAAATGTATTTCTTAAATACTATGACTTGAAAGTCAGACTTATTCCTTGATCCGTGGGCTGCAGGATGGATGTTATGTTAGTAGGTGTGAGAACATTAAACTTACCATACATCATCAGAGCTTTTGGGTGACCAGATACATTGCGAATGAGAAGTAATATTTTGAGAGGAGTCTTTTTCTGAGTGGGAGGTCTCAACAGCAGGCTGAAAATATTGAGTAAACCATGTTGGAAACAGATGTGCCGTCATCCAGGCATTGTTGTTCCATTTATAGAGCGCAGGCTAAGTGGATTTAACATAATTCTTAAGGGCCCTAGGATTCTCAGAATGCTAAATGGACATTGGCTTCCAACTAACGTCAACACCTGTTATTTGCTCCGAATAAGAGAGTTAGCCTGTCCTTCGATGCTTTGAAGCCAGGAACTGATTTTTCCTCTCTAGTTGTCAAAGTCCTAGACAGCATCTTCTACTACATGGCTCTTTAGTGTACTTTGGAAATCTGTTGTGTAGTATAGCTACCTTCATTACTGATATTAGCTAGATCTTCTGGAACTTGCAGCTGTAGCTTCTACATCACCACTTGCCTCACCTTGTCCTTTGTACTATGGAGGCAGCTTCCTTTAAACCTCATGAACCAACCTTTGCTAGCTTCCAGCTGTTGTTTTTGGCAGTTTCCTCGCCTCTCTCAGCATTTATAAGATATAAGATATAAGGACCACATCTTCTTTATCCATTCATCTGTGTTTTGCTCCTTAGAAGACTCTCGAAACTTTTATGAAACCTCCTCCCCTCATCCCACCAGAATTTTTTTTTTAAGATTTTATTTATTTATTTGACAGACAGAGATCACAAGCAGGCAGAGAGGCAGAGAGAGAGAAAGGAGGAAGAAGGCACCCCGCAGAGCAGAGAGCCCGACGAGGGGCTTGATCCCAGGCCCCTGGGATTGTGACCCAAGCCGAAGGCACCCCCCAACCAGAATGTTAATGAATCTTTGTTAACAATCTTCTAGAATTTCCATGATGATAAGCCCTATTGTGAGTTTATTTCTGTCTTTTGTTTCAGACACTTAGTTGCTTTTTCATTTCTTTAGCATTGAGTATTATTTTTTGAGCTTATTTCATGGATGCAATAGGTCTTGGCTTATTTCATGGATGCAATAGGTCTCTTTTCTCTCTGAGAATACAAAAAACAGTTCCTCTGAAATTATTGTCTTTATGTATAGGTTCTGTTTATCCTAAGGTTTTTTTCTGGTTTTTTGTTTTGTTTTGTTTTTTTAATCTTTCCTATTTGAATTAGTCTCTTTTTTATTTTCTGTTAAAAGTTTTCTTCACATATCTCAGGACTTTCACTCCTGTTTAAGGATAGAACAGTCAGCAGCTGATTAGAAATTTTGTATGTGTCACTGGCAGGCAGGCAAGCAGGGCGCTTCTCAAATAAGAGTCATCTGGTTGGACCTTTTTTTTTTTTTTTTTTTTTTTTAGGGAACTCTCTGTGCCAGGTCTCTAGGTCTTTTCTCTTATGATGGTAAGAGGGTCCTGGTTAAACTCTTCCAGTCACTGCCTGGAAGATATAATTCTAGCATTATTTTCTGGGGCAATTAGAGAAAGGTATCTCAATATGCAAAATCATCTTTTTATTTTAAGCATACTACTGCTGCCCTTAATTGTGGTTTTGATTACTCAATTCAGAGATGCTCTGTTTGATATTTGAGGGAAATAAAGTAAACATTCTATATCAGGAGCATCTGCAGAGTCTATCGGTGTAAAGTATGGAGAAAATCTGTGGATCTTACTGCTTCCTAAATAGACCTTCCATTGATCCTGTTTTTACTATTAAGTTTCCCTCCATTTTTACAAATATCTGCTACTATTAATTCATCAGGTTTGGAGAGTCGTTTCCTCTATCTTTTTTTTTTTTTTTTAAAGATTTTATTTATTTATTTGACAGAGAGAGATCACAAGTAGGCAGAGAGGCAGGCAGAGAGAGAGAGAGGAGGAAGCAGGCTCCCTGCTGAGCAGAGAGCCCGATGCGGGACTCGATCCCAGGACCCTGAGATCATGACCTGAGCCGAAGGCAGCGGCTTAACCCACTGAGCCACCCAGGCGCCCGTTTCCTCTATCTTACCACTTAAAGTTATGGGGTCTACTATTTGAACGCTTCTCTATATGCTTTCTCTCATGCATATCTTCTCCATTTTTTTAAAAAAAGATTTTGTTTATTATTTGAGAGAGAGAGATGACAAGTAGGCAGAGAGTCAGGCAGAGAGAGGGGGAAGCAGGCTCCCCGCCAAGCAGAGAGCCCCATGTGGGGCTCCGTCCCAGGACACTGAGATTGTGACCTGAGCCGAAGGCAGAGGCTTAACCCACTGAGCCACCCAGGCGCCCCTTGTCCATGTTTTTTTTTTTTGTACTTAATACTTTAAAAAAATTCCTCTTATGACATTTTACTATGTTTTAGTGAAGCTTTAGGAGGAAATGGATACAAATACAGATGATCTATTGCTACTTTTAATTTGAAGTCTTTTTGGATATGTTCAGTATGGACTTGATCCTTCTTAGTTTTCTGATTCTGTTTTGTTTTATTCCATATTATTTTATCCCATCCTCTGAACATATACCATTTAGAGATGGTATTATTAATTCCCATGGGGAAACAGACAAGTCAACCAAAATCTGTATGACATGTCAGTTTTGAGCCTAGGATCAAATTCAAAGCCAATCTTTTAACATTAAAGAAACTTTTTCTTTTTAGATTTCTAAGATAAACTTATGGTGATTCACAGTCCTCAAAAAGATTCAATATAGGAAAATATTTTAATTTTACAGTAGTTAATTATTCTCCACTGTGCAAAAACTAGCAATGATAGAAATTAACATATATGTAACTATTACTGTGTCTATGAGTGACATATTTTAAGGAAATTCGAAAGCATCTAAATAGTTGTGAGGACAAAGAAATCCTTAATTTTTAGACCAGTTTTCCAAAACTTGAATTCAACAATATTACAACTAATGATAATTAGAAGGGAGTCCATGCTACAAAACAAACCAAAACAGAAATGGTTTATTATTTCTGAATAAGTGTGTCTGTAAAATAAATGATTGTATGTTCCTTTATTTTTAGCATACCAAGCACTTAGTAGGTGCTTAATGATTAGTTGTTGAATGTTAGGTGAAAATGAAAGTGAAATCCTGCCAAATAATTAGTTTTTTTACAACCTCTAATTAATTTTATATTCTATTGCTATCTCTTTATCCTTCCTTTTTGTAAACTTTTCTAGTTTCTCATTACTTATTTCCAGAACTATTACAAATCTCCCTAAGTGGTCTTCCTTCCACTTGCCATCAGTCTACTCTGACATATCTGTATGATTTATAGACCTATAGACCTAATAAAATTGTTTGATTATTAACACGATACTACCTTGTATAAAAATAACATTTTGTGGTTTATAAAAATTATTGCCTTTATTGTTGTATCATTTAAAATTTCTTAGATCTCTGTAAGAAACAAAGGAAGTATTAATATTTCCTAATTAAAAAAAAAATCTGGAACATTAACTCACCACAGTTGTATCCCTGGCTGTGAATGACAGAGCAAACACTTCAATGCAGATATTCAATACCCAGTTCTGTTCTCCATGTGAAACTGTAATAACATTCTATTCAAGACTCTTAAAAACCCTGTGACCAAAACTCTCAAGCATAGAAAACTCCTCAACTGGCATTCAAATCTCTTAACAGCAATCTACCTTTCTATTCCCATTTCTCATTTCTTCCATCATTCCGTTAGTTTTACAGCAATATGTTTAAGGTTTTCAGTTCTGGATTTTTACTTTTCTCTTTTGAGGAAACATATCTGGCAAATTCATTGTTATAGTCTTTCATGGTGTAAGTGTTGATCAGTTTCACAGGCTCCTTGCAACATACTCGATTTCCCCTGTCCTTAGAAACCACATTAGCTTTGTTTCTAAAACATGCAGTGGCCAGATAAATACTTTATATCAAATATAGGGATATATTAAACTTTCTGAGACAGGTTTACAAGCACCTTGGATAAACACATAGTTATGTTTAGTTTAATTTGTAGAATATGCTTTGAACCATGCTGTTTATATAAACAATAGTGGTTTATTTGATATTTGAGAATATCAAATGCTTCACAGTTATAAAATTTTTAGAATTTTGGAATAGATTGTGACTTCTAAGGATCATCATATGATTTAAATGTAGTTAGTGTGAATCATGTTACTAAAAATAGCCTGCAGTTAGTCTCCATTACTAAATTTATTCTGATTTTGTTACCTTAAAATTCATGTACAATTTCAAAAATATGATTCCAAGTAAGAAAAATAATGTGTATTAAATATATATATAAATAAATATATAGATATAGATATAGATATATACATATTTGAGCTCACATATTCTAATCTTCTAGGTGGTAAAATGTTTGGTGCAGTCTTCAGTTTTCATGTGTATTGTTTAAGTCATTAAACAATACAATAAATCTTGTAAGTTCCTACTGTTTGTGAAGCACTGTACTTTCTAATAAAGGAGACAGAGAAATAAACACAATAGTTTTTACCTTCAAGACCTTTTGTTTTATATAGTAGAAAAGAAGAAGACAGACTCATAAATAACTACAAAATAAGGAAGAATATAATTAATGTCCCAAGGGAGCTACAAAGCATGTGCTCTCAGAGAATAGAGAAATCACTTATAGTTTGGAGAGTCAAGCAAAGACATAAAGTTAGAGCTGAATTGTATGTGCTAAAGGGAGAGAAAAGTTCTGTACAACTAAAAAGATTTATGTGCTAGAGGGAAAAGGGAATCACATGGACTGTGAAAGCTATTGAAACATAGGTCATGGAGTTTTAAATGTTTCCAGTACACCAAACAGAGATACCATAGTCCACGGAGTAGAGAAATTACATGAAGAAGCAATTCAATTTTAAAATAAGTCTAACAATACTATGCAAGGTATATGAGAGGAGAATAAACATCATTAGCAGTCAGTTTAGTTTGAAGTCTTAGAAAACCAAGGCTTATACTAATGTATCAGTTGTTCTTTAGGTAGACATTTCTACAGGGTAGAGGAAGCCTAAATTTGTCCAATACCATTACCTAATGTCTCAGGATACATGATGTCTGAAGCATGGATGTGAAGGATGATATTAAGGCCAAGGGAATCATAGCTATAAACCCAAAGCTGTATTATCTTTCCAATTAAGTGGATTCTCCACACTGCATTTTTTTCCATGCATTTATTCAACTCATATTTTTTTTTTAAAGATTTTATTTATTTATTTGACACAGAGAGAACACAAGTAGGCAGAGAGGCAGGCAGAGAGAGAGAGGAGGAAGCAGGCTCCCTGCTGAGCAGAGAGCCCGATGCGGGACTCAATCCCAGGACCCTGAGATCATGACCTGAGCCGAAGGCAGCGGCTTAACCACTGAGCCACCCAGGCGCCCAATTTTTTATTTTTTATAAACATATATTTTTATCCCCAGGGGTACAGGTCTGTGAATCACCAGGTTTACACACTTCACAGCACTCACCAAATCACATACCCTCCCCAATGTCCATAATCCCACCCCCTTCTCCCAAACCCCCTCCCCCCGGCAACCCTCAGTTTGTTTTGTGAGATTAAGAGTCACTTATGGTTTGTCTCCCTCCCAATCCCATCTTGTTTCATTTATTCTTCTTCTACCCACTTAAGCCTCCATGTTGCATCACCACTTCCTCATATCAGGGAGATCATATGATAGTTGTCTTTCTCTGCTTGACTTATTTCGCTAAGCATGATACGCTCTAGTTCCATCCATGTTGTTGCAAATGGCAAGATTTCATTTCTTTTGATGGCTGCATAGTATTCCATTGTGTATATATACCACATCTTCTTGATCCATTCATCTGTTGATGGACATCTAGGTTCTTTCCATAGTTTGGCTATTGTGGACATTGCTGCTATAAACATTCGGGTGCATGTGTCCCTTTGGATCACTACATTTGTATCTTTAGGGTAAATACCCAATAGTGCAATTGCTGGGTCATAGGGCAGTTCTATTTTCAACATTTTGAGGAACCTCCATGCTGTTTTCCAGAGTGGCTGCACCAGCTTGCATTCCCACCAACAGTGTAGGAGGGTTCCCCTTTCTCCGCATCCTCGCCAGCATCTGTCATTTCCTGACTTGTTGATTTTAGCCATTCTGACTGGTGTGAGGTGATATCTCATTGTGGTTTTGATTTGTATTTCCCTGATGCCGAGTGATATGGAGCACTTTTTCATGTGTCTGTTCGCCATCTGGATGTCTTCTTTGCAGAAATGTCTGTTCATGTCTTCTGCCCATTTCTTGATTGGATTATTTGTTCTTTGGGTGTTGAGTTTGCTAAGTTCTTTATAGATTCTGGACACTAGTCCTTTATCTGATATGTCGTTTGCAAATATCTTCTCCCATTCTGTCAGTTGTCTTTTGATTTTGTGAACTGTTTCCTTTGTTGTGTGCAAAAGCTTTTGATCTTGATGAAATCCCAGTAGTTCATTTTTTCCCTTGCTTCCCTTGCCTTTTGCGTTGTTCCTAGGAAGATGTTGCTGCGGCAGAGGTCGAAGAGGTTGCTGCCCGTGTTCTCCTCAAGGATTTTGATGGATTCCTTTCGTACATTGAGGTCCTTCATCCATTTTGAGTCTATTTTTGTGTGTGGTGTAAGGAAATGGTCCAATTTCATTTTTCTGCATGTGGCTGTCCAATTTTCCCAGCACCATTTATTGAAAAGGCTGTCTTTTTTCCATTGGACATTCTTTCCTGCTTTGTCGAAGATTAGTTGACCATAGAGTTGAGGGTCTATTTCTGGGCTCTCTATTCTGTTCCATTGATCTATGTGTCTGTTTTTGTGCCAGTACCATGCTGTCTTGATGATGACAGCTTTGTAATAGAGCTCGAATAGCCAAAGGGATATTGAAAAAGAAAGCCAACGTTGGTGGCATCACAATTCCGGACTTCAAGCTCTATTCAACTCATATTTATTGCTCGCCTGCTTTGTTCCAGGTGTGGTGATAACAACAAGCAAAGTAAGCATTGCTCTTTCCTTCATTAATTGGGAAGCAGATGTGATGTAGGATCCCAACATGCCAAAACACCTATTTTTTGGAATCTTGTCCCTATCTAATTTCTCATTTTAACACTGGCAGCCTTAGAATCTATTTTTTGAAAGAATATAGTAATAAACATGTTCTGTCTTGTGCACTTGAACAAGGCAGTTCTAAGAAATGTCTTGCCTTAATGCAAGGGAAAAAGAGTTGGATCGAGATCTGGTATATTACGGAGAGCATGTTTTGAGATTTATTTGAGACTGTTGCTGGCACAGGTTAATTCTCTGATGGGAAAACATTTTTCTCTGTGTGTGTTTGTGTGTTTGTGTGTTCTTCTTTTTTTCACTTTTGCATCTCAAAACTATCTTCCTTGTTAGGAATACTCATAAGATACTTTGTAGACTGGCAAAAACACAGCTTTTTTAGGAAACCATCTTTAAGTAGTCCCAGTTCTTAAGCCAAGATTTTGAAATAAAGTGTATTCTGAGTTTTCTGAAAGCAATCCTTGGAAATGGTTTATTGATGACATCAGGATGCTTGACTAAATTTTATGATTTCTGAGCATGGGATTATTATGTAAATATCTGTTTTGTCATCCTTTTTACTCAAGCAATTATGAAAATCATAATAAACTGTTAGTCTTATTCCAAGTGATATTTTTAAGCCTTGGGATGTTTGTATGGGTCTCTCTTACATTTTGGTTTATAATTGAACTTGATAAGATAAAAGACTTTCAATACTGATCAAGAATGAATACATTAAGATTTTATTCATAGATATCTCATCAAAAGCTGAGACATCCCCCTCCCAACACCTCTTGCCCCAATATTCTAGGACGCAGTTATTTATTTGGGTGTGTGTGTAATAAATAGATGTTACTACAAGGTTTGTACTCCACTAAATGGTTCCTTTGGAAAGAATGAAGTTGACAACTAGAATTTAAAAAGTGGGATTTTCTAAGCCTTGAAAAATCTGCCTTTTACAAGATAAATAGATTAACATCAGATAAGATTGTGGAATATCCATGTGCTCTGGTATATTATCTAGATTTTTTTGTTATTATTATTACTCTTAGAGAACTTCTCCAGTAATTTCTTATGAGCATCTGGTTAATTTTAGCCTTCTGTTGTCTGCATGGCATAGAGTTTACTTGTTTAGTGGTGGAATTTGCCATTATGTATAAACAACCTACATGTAAGGTTATTTTTTCAGGGAGTTCTATATGTGGCCTTGAAATTGAAATATATTTTTGTACCCATGAGACCCTACAATAGAGGACATATTTCACATATGCTAATTAAAGAAAATTGGCACAAGTGGCCACTGAAGTAGGCCACAGGAAAAGGGGGAAATAATTAAGGCTTACATTTATGAAAGTATCTATTTATCAGAAGTTCAACTTGGTAGAATAGGAATGTTGTCGCAGTTATAAATATTATGGTTGCCTGCTTATTTCTTTAGCGTCTAGGTTGGAGAGAAATGCTGGACCAGGTATAAATTTGAATCCATTTTACAATGTGAATTCTAAAACTATTTTTCTTTGAAATAGAGCTCCTTCTGAAATGATTAAATATGAATGAATCTTCAGTTACCACATTTCCATGCTATTTTAGGTTTCAAGGGAGAAGGAAATATTTGACAATTTAGTTCAACTTTCTATGAATAAAAATAATGTCCCAATGAAGCATTTGCATTTCAACATTGTCAGATTATGTCATACCATGACCTTCTCTTAGAATAATATATGTAAACAAATTTCCCTGCTTTTTTCACATAGTACAATAGTAGTTGAAATGATTAATCAGGTCCTGATGCAAAAGCTCTTTAATCTCAAACATAGAAGGGAAGTATTGATTGTTATCCAACAGTCGGCCTTGATTTGGTTGTTTAAATCTAAATGTGATTATTTTTGAAGTTTGCATTTGCTGTATGGAAATTATCATGAAATGAAACAACACATTGTTTCATTTTACTGTATCAGGCAGATTAATCTTTTTAAAGAAAGAGTCTTCCAGATATCAGAATTTGAATTATTTTCTAATGTTTTCCTGTTTGTTTAAAGCCACTACACAGTTATATTACATTGAATTATCGGGAAAATATATCACAGAGCATTTAACAATTTTGAGTGTAAGGATTTTGTAATATATTTCCAGTTTAAACATAGAGATAAGCAGAAATAATATGCTACTGGACAAACTACGGATCCACTTGTCTATTGCTCAGTAGTGCCTGTTTATGTTATGACGGAATCAGTTTTTCTTTAAATAATGTTATAAAATGAAAGGAATAGTTTTAGCATTTTGCATTATCATCAGGATGATGCTGGGAAAATATGCAAAAGATGTCTTTATTTTCTCAAAAAAAAAAAAAAACCCATTCTTTTCATTTCTGTTTGTTGTTTTTAGTTTTCTTCTTTCCTTTTGTTTTTTCCTTCTTTTAATTTGGAAAGAATATTTAAAACAGAAAGCCACTGCATGAATATTTTCAATATATGACTATTGTCTTCTCCTAGATAGTATTCAGTCTTGAGAAATTTGGGGATCTCTTAATTTTCTTAAATGGTATAGTTGCAAACACACAAATCATACTTGCCATAAAAATTATTTTTTTGTAAAAATTATTTTTTTGTAAAAATTATTCAGTGTCTTTCAGACATTAAAAATATTTTTACTCTCAGAAAAAGTATCATGTAATCTTTAGCCCTCGTATTTAACTGGTATAAATGTGACACATCTGGTTATACGGTGGTGCGGTCTAAACCTTGGCATGAGTCACCAGGTAGAAGAGTTTTTCTGAATGTCATTGTTGTGAATACTTCGTGATCATGATTACCAGCACACTTCCAACATGGTCTATGTACAGTTGTCTGTCACTTACCCTAAAGTTTTGTTCTTTATTGCTTAGTAGGAACTTTTGTTGAGTTTTAACTAATTTCTCAAAGTCCAATACAAAAATTTTGACTCTTGGCTGATAAGTTATATTCTTGTATATAGTATGTCATCATTAGTTAAAATTGTTACATGGTCTCCTCTCATGTTCTGAAGGCTATGTGGTGTTTTGTTTAAAATTACTTTCATAAAGTTAATACACTTTCTTCACTACTGCCCTTTATATTTTTATAAATCATACACATTTAAACCAATAGGTTATTATTAAAAGTTACTACTCTCTAACTTCCTTTTTAAATACTTTTGCAATCTAAAGCATTTGCAGATGCCTCACTGACATGATTAGCATTTGGCTATTTTCTCACTCTATGTGCAAAAATTTCTAAATTTCTCTTACCAGGAAAGGAGTTACCTATGAGAATTGATACTTTAAACCTAAGGCTATTTTTCAGAAATTGTACATTAAGAAGAGATCCTCACTGCAAAGATAAAAATAGTTTGCTGCAGAAACTATTGTGAAATTTTCAGAATCTTTCTTGTTCAATTCTATTTGTGAAAAAAATCCATTTCAATGAAAATGGCATTATTTCACAGCTGAAATTTTATTTTTATTAACATCAACAAGGGATTAGTTAAATTCTAGGAGTTTTGCCAAAACCTCAAATTAACTTTCTTTGTTCTCTATCATTTATAAAAATTTTCTTCATCATATTCTATCTAGAGTTGGAGTCATTTGATTGCTTGCTTGCTTTTTTCTTCATTTTTAATTCCTTTGTATTATTACTCACTTCCATCCCAAAGGAGTTCATCTTACTACCAGATATATATTCTTACATAATATCTTAAACTTATATAATTACTTATATGTTATATATACACCTACGCTTATGTGCTTATGTAAATAAAAACTGTGTATTACTGTTCTTTCTCTGTTTTATAATCTTTAATTTTCTCTGTCCAGAAATATTCATATAAATATAGTCAAATGAACTTTTATATATTCCTTTTAATAGCCAAATAATATTACATATTGTGAATGCACTATATTTTATTAACTCTCTTATTAATTGTGAATGATCTTTTAGTTTTTTCTATTATAAATTGTATAAAAGTAAACATTTTCATAGTATTTCTTTATTATTGTCAGTGAGAGTTCCATCCAAGTTTTTCACATAATATTCAAAAATAAATGATAAAGGAGAGAATTGAGATAATTACTTATGTAGTTTATTTAAATTAGGTCTGTATTCTATAATGTGTTTCTTATATATGTTTAATGTTATGAAACCTAGAATATTAATTAATTAATTTTTATGTTTATCACTTAAGACAGGTTTTTCTGAAGAATTATTTATTTATTTTGGAGAGATCAAGAGAGTGGGGTGCAGGGGCATAAGAAGAGGGAGAGGAACTGAAGCTGACTCCTTACTGAGTATGAAGCCTGACACAGGGCTTGAATTCATGACCCTGAGATCACAATGTAAACCAAACCCAAGAGTCAGGTGCTCAACAGACTGCACCACCCTAGCACCCCAAGACAGTTTAAATTTAAGAAATACTTTTGGAGTATATTATAGAAAATACAATGCATGTGAAATATATATGATTTAAGATGATATGCTGAAACTTAAATAAATTAGTGGGCCATTATCGGAGAGGGATTATCAGAACTATCTAGATTGCTCATTTATTGAATTTAATCCAGTGGACAATTTTTAAACTAACTTTATCCCTGTATACCCATAGTCTTAAAACCCTGGTAGTGTAACCCCATTCTTAATAGAGCCTCCAGTACTAGAGTTGCAGTTTTTCCAAAACAAAAGTGGAGGAATCTATTCTCCTATTTCTCATTTCATATTTTCTAGCAACTTTGTTACACCATTCTGTGACTAGTGATTATTTGATTAAATTGCTAAAGTGAGAAACATTCAGATAAAAACTTGTAAAAGTAACTAAATTAATATTTATTCACCATTTTAAATTTCTTAATAATGATTTCTACATGACTTCAATATTTTCTGTACAAGATTATGTGTATCCGTTGAATAAAATAACTTAGACTTCTAATAATGGGAAGGGACAAAAAGCAATGGGTTCCATAACAAGAAAATTAGGAGGGGAAAAAAAAAAAACCAGATGATGCAAAACATGAGGAGTGGCATTATTAACAGAATTAACAACAGCAGATGTTATCTACTCATTCCTTCTAAATGCAATTGAAATGAGAATAAAAAATAATGAATAAAGCAAAAACACACAGAAACAAAAAGATAAGGAGAAACAGTGATTAAAAATATCAACAAACTTGAAAGGCAGCAGGGGAAAGTTTAGGAGAAGCACTAACAAAAAAGAGAAAATTTCAATTAAAACTGACTAGAGGGAGGAAGAGGAACATAGAGTAAGGATCGTTTGCCCTGAAGAACCTGTAGGAATCACTGAGTGTGTGGACCTGATATTGCAGAAGTAAGGTGATGGCCGAAACAAAACATTTGAATTCTCCAAATCTATTCTGTCATATTTCTCTCTGCCTGATGTTGAATATAGGTTCAGGCAAAACACAGGAGACTCTTTCTCCAAAGAAACTGATGGGTTTCAATCCTTAGATCTCAAGATAGTACTGTTTGAGAATTCCTATGGAAAAAGCCTAAACACCTTGTGCAAAACACATACTTAACAAAGAGTTTGTAATCACTTTTTAAAAATAATTTACATTTAAATGTGAATAGACAAACAAAGATCACTAAATATTTGAGGAACTCCTCAAATAAGAAAGATAGAAACCAAAACCAACCAAGTAAGAAGTTAGCTATAGAAAATGTTTAAGCAGGGAATAGTAAAACTTTTAAAAATATGAATAAGACATTCTAAGAAGCTATGCATCGATAAAATCAATAGCCAAAAAACAAGAACAATTGGTGAAAGGGAAGAGCTTTTGGAAATCAAATATATGATAGCTAGCAATTTCAAGTAATATATTTTCAACTAACTCTTTGGAAAATAAAATTGTAAAAATGCTTATAAAATGGAAAGAAAGACAAATCAGGAGAAAAAGATAATAGATAATAGATTTAGAAACTTGAATGCATGAAATCCAATACATGTCAGAGAAGTGATAAAATATAAGAAAAGTTTTTAAAGTCTGAGGGACACAGTTCTCCATATTATAACATCTCAAACTGTTCAGCACAAGAAACAAAAGAAAACAACAAATCCTGCATATGAAGGAAAAGCTCAAGATCTTCTTATAAAGAGAAATATATATATATATATTAAGGAACAAGAGTCAGAATGGAAATTAACTTATTAATATCATCATCTTTGGAGTACTGCTTTCAAAATTTGGAGAAAAAAAATGAATTTCACTTGGAATTCTATTCTTGGCCAAATTATCAGTCAATGCAAACACACTTTAAGATGTGTATGATATCCAATATTTAGTTCTGGTGTACTTTTCTTAGAAATCTATAAAAGAATGTGCATCTAGTAAAGGAAGGGAATAAGACAAAGAGAGAAAGACTTGGTCTTCAAGATATAAGATAATATATTACAAACAACAAAAAGTTTGTCCCACCATGAAAATTGTCAGGCATCTAAAGCTCATGCTCCAGACTGAAGCAGGAGTGCAAGGACTGTGGATGGGAGCATTGTAGATGAAAAATGGCTTTGATTGATGTGTAAGCATCACAAATTTAATATTATGTGCAACTGGTGTGTTATTTATAAAGAATTAAAAAGTTAATAAAAATGAAGCAAGTACAAAAAGAATGTTTTTAACTGTAGGAAAATCAAAAGTATAAGGAAATAAACATCTTCGTAGTGCATTACTTGGCTTAGAACAATATGAGTGATACACGAAATTATTGAAAAAACACAAGAAAAGTATAGGTATCTACCCTAAGAGAGATGTCCAAAATTAATTTTAAAAAATGATGTTTGAACCCATTATTTATAAACATGAAGTCTAATCCCAGAAGATAACTCTAGAAGTTGTAAGAAATTTCCCTCGCAGAGCAGGAATTTGTTTGTGTTTGGACAGAGATGTGACATTAGTGAATGGTATGTTTTAAGAGACTTCAAATAATACATTTAAAAAAAAAAAGTTTTTGAGGGGTAACTGGGTGGCTCAGTCCATCCGATTCTCGATTTCTGTTCAGGTCATGATCTCAAGGTTGTGAGATAAACCCTACAAAGGAGTCCAGCTGATTGTGGAGCCTGCTTAAAATTCTCTCTCTCCTCTCTTTCTGTCCTTCCTCCCCACATTTGTGTGCTTGTGCTCTCTCTCAGAAAGATTTTTTTTTAATAAAAGATATTAAATAAAAAGTTAAAATAAATTTAAAAACCTGAGTATCACATTGGTAAGTTAAGCATAATTTACATAATGATTGGTAAGAGAATATATATTTCTTCTCCTCAATTTTCATAAAACCTGAAATGGTTAATTAACAACAGATATGAAATCATTGGACAACATTTACATATTTAAAAGTTGAATAAGAGACTAGAAATCAATTTGTTAGCAAAAAAATTTATTTTTGTTGACTCTAATTAACATTTATTACTTACCCATCCCTCATTCAGTGATCATTTTTTCATTAGTTGCTTGAGGGTAATAAAAACATCTCCAGACCCAATTCCAGTGTGTGTGTGTGCGTGCACACGCACGTGCAGGCTGCCTCACACCAACAACAGTTCTCAGACACCAAGAACCGTGGATAAAGACCAAATATATGTGAGAAATACATTTTAGTTATCTGAATAACTAAATATATATATTTCTTATAACTGACAATACCACACCCAATGTAAGGTTGTTTTTGTTTTGTCTTCAATCATGTATTTGCCCTTTTCTTTACATTATACTTCATTGATTTATGTTTGCCTGGGTAGTCTTCCCACTGAGATTGCAAGTTTCTTTTTTTTCTTTTTTTTTAATCTAAGTTTATGCTTAATTTAGGTGGTATTCACTTTATATTTGCTATGTTGAATATTCCCCATTTCTTATGTGGCATTTATCTATGTTTGATTGTAAGTCCACTGAAGCTAGAACCTGTGGTTTCTGTGTTTTATAGCATTCCCTAAGTTCCAGGAGAACTGGTAACTGTTAAAAATGAACACATCTCAATATTCTTCAAAAATTAGCTTGGCTGAACATCACTAAAAATAGACCTTTTTTAGCTTTCCACTCCATTCTCCATAATCGAGTAGAATCATTATTCAGCAGAGAATAGCATGCTGAAAATAGATTGGAGTAACAAAGCTTATGTAAACAGGAGCGCATCATTCCATATATCTAAATTGCTGACCATAGATCCACTACTCATAAAGAATCTAATAGGTGACATGTTACTAGTAAAGTGGGATCTTCTAGTCAAAACGAAGCCATTCTTCTAGTACATTTCATGTTCATTGAAAATGGATTTATAACATATAAAGAGTCTTTTATTAAATAGGTTTTTAGTTCACTCAAAAACAGATTTACAATTCAGGAGCAACCCATTGCCTAACATGTTTTCAGCTACTGAAATAGATTTACTACTCAGAAACAACCCATTATCTAACATGTTTCCAGTTCACTGAAAACAGATTTACAACTCATACATAGCCCATTATCTAACATAGTTCCAGCTCACTGAATATTGATTTAGAATTCATAAACAGCCCATTATCTGACAAATTTTCAGCTCACTGAACAGATTTGCAAATCATAAACAACCTATTATCTCCCACATTTCCAGCTCACTGAAAGTAGATTTACAATGTATAAACAATCCATTATCTCCCATGTTCCAGTTCACTGAAGATTGCTACAGAACTTGCAAAGAACCCTAAGGAGTCAAGGTTCCACCTTGGACATCAAATAAATAAATAAATAAATAAATACCTATATTGAATAATAAATAATCATATTTGATCTTAATGATTATCTTGTATCAATAGATATATAGAAAGATTTAATCTGTTATTTTCAATTTTTAAATAGCTTATAAAAGAAAATTAATTAGATGAACTTAAAGGTCTGATAACTGCATTTTTGTGTGTTTTTAAACATTCCTGTGTTAAGTTTTGAAAATTTAGAAAATGAAAGTAATACTATTAAAAATGATCATTTGGGGGGTAGTTTTATTTTTATAATCTTAATTTATTTCTAAAGATTGTTTAAATCTTACTCTCTTACAGTGTACAGAAACAATAAAATGTATTTATATTTTTTTGAATTATTAACATAGCGAATTCCGTTAGAAGTTTTTTATTTTAAAGATTTTTAATTCTTTGAGAGAGAGAATGAGTGCACGAGTGGGGGTAGGGAGCAGAGGCAGAGGAAGAGTCAGATTACCTGGTGAGCAGGAAGCCCATTGCAGAACTCCATCCCAGGACCCTGGGATCATGACCTGAGGTGAAGGCAGTTGTTTAACTGACTGAGCCATCCAGGCACCCCCACCATTTGATGTTTTTAAAAATAAGTAACAAATTTTAAAAGTAGATAAACTTTCTCATCATATGTTTACTGGGCAGTCAATTTATTTTTATCAGTGGAAAAATACTTTTTACTCTGTAGTATCTAGAAGTTATACCTTTATTTTAAGCCTTATTATTAGTTTATCATTAATATTTTATCCTTTGTTAACCAACTCAAACTTGTGAAATCACAATGAAAAAATGTTTCATTTAAAATACTATGAGCTGGGACATCTGGGTGGCTCAGTCGTTAAGTGGCTGCCTTCAGCTCAAGTCATGATGCCGGGGTCCTGAGAGGTCCTGAGAGGTCTTGAGAGGTCCTGGGATAGAGCCCTGCATCGGTCTCTCTGCTCATCAGGAAGCCTGCTTCTTTCTCTCCCACTCCCCCTGCTTGTGTTTCCTCTCTCACTGTGTCTCTCTCTCTCTTTCTTTGTCAAATAAATAAATAAAATCTTTTAAAATACTATGAGCATTTATAGGAGTTGAATAAATTTTGTGACACATGTTTGTACTCTAAAAATAAAATAAAATAAAAAATTAAATATTGTGAGCTCAAATTTAAAATACTAAATGTCACATGATTTTAAATTCGTATTAACTTATGAATATATTATGTTATTTTTTAAACTTTTTATTATGGAAACTTCCAAATATTCACAAAAGTGATAATCTAATCAATCCAATGGGCCCATTAAGCCATTTCAGGTAGCAACATGTGGACAATTTTGCTTCATCTATTCAAAATCCTCTTCCCCCAACTCACACACACACTGCCATTGTATTACTTTAAAACAAAATCCAGATAACATATTGTCTTATAATTTAATACCTCAACACACATCAATAAGAGATACTTTTGTTTTTAACATAATACATAATTAAAATTAAATATTCCTTGAATATCTTTCATTTCATATCAAGCTTACTACTTACATCATATATGTATTTTTATAATTTTATACCGTGAACCAGGTTTTATGCATATTTATATCTATTGCATATTAAATATAGAACTACATATTTAATTATAATTATGTAAAATTAATTTTATATGCAGAATTTATTACCTTTATTTTTAAAGGTAATTTACTCATACTTTATATATAGAAGAATTTACTCATACTTTTTATATAGAAGAATGATTGATTCAATGTATTATCTAAAATAGTATGTGAAATAATAATACATTTGTAATATTTTTAAGACAGGTATGGTCCTTTCTTTTCCTTCTCCTCATAGATTAATGCCCTTATTTTCATGACTATCATTTCCATTAAACAAAGAAACTGAGATTATGATATGTCCTTCATGAAAAACACAACATTCAGCATGGAGCAGTCCTCAGTAAATATTTGTTGAGTGAATTAATAAACAGAATTAGATAAGTAGCAGGAAATTTTCTAGGATTTAGTCTGTCTTTCTGATGTAAAATAATGAGGAAATCAGTGATTTTCTGGGCCTCTCTTACTGTGTTTTTATCAGTAGGGAAATTATAAGGATTTTCTATCTTTGGAAAATCATGTTTTCCAATGTCAGGGTGGAAAAAACTTTCCTTCTACCTTTTAGTTTCTGTGGCTGGTGTAACAATAAAAAAGACATAAAGCAGATTAACAGGAGAACAATTTCATTTTGTATGCAGGAGAACCCTACAAAGGCATTGATATGCAAGGGCAATTATGTGCTATCCTGAATTAAAAAATGGGGTAGGGGCGGGGACTTCAAAGATGAGTAGGGTAATTAACAGGAAGGGAAAAAAAAAAAGATCAAGTGTTTGGTAATTAGATGTTTGCCCAGCTATTTGGATAGGTCTGTCAGTAAAAGTTTTATCTAGCAGTTGCTCTCTTTTTGGACCTTCATATCTAAATTCTTCTAGATAGTTAAAAGAGGGGTGCATTTTTTTTTCTTCAGTTTGCTGGGTCTTGTTTGCCTCCAGCTCAAAATAATCCACATTATTAAAGTGAAATATCTTGAGCAAGCTTATTCTAATGCATATATCATATTAGCATGCATATATCATATTAGCATGGATGCCAATCAGCCCTACTTCATTTCACAGAATAAAATAACGTGTCATGTATCAAACTCTATAGAAATTTTTGAACTTAAAATATGAGAGGAGAGAAAGAAAATATGCCCACTTTTAATTTAAACTAACCATTTTGTGATATATTAACTAAACTTATACTTTTGTTTCTGAATATATTTTGTCAACTTTTGTTTCTAATTTATTTTACTTTAGCTGTCAGAAGGGCAAGGGCATTTAGTTTGCTACTTTTTTTTTCAAAGGTACATGCTTTGTGATTTTGCTGGTAACATTTTTTTTTAAGTTTGATTTTTTCCAACTTTATTTAGACATAAATTGACATACAACATTGTGTAAGTTTAAGGTGTGCAATTTGCTTATTTGATACATTTACATATTGCAATATAATTACCACCATAGCTTCATCTCTTATTTCCATTACATGATATAATAACCATTTTCTACTATGATGAGAACACTTATTATCTACTCTCTTACCAACTTTTAAGTATTTAATGCAGTATTATTGGCTATAATCACATATTAACTTATAAGTGGAAGTTCACAGTTCTGACCAGCATCGCCCCATTTCCTCTATCCCCCAGTGTTTTTTTTAACTTTCTACATATGAAAATGAAACAAAACAGAAACTCCAAAAATTTTCTTTTTATTTCTTATAAACTTTCTTCCTACAATTATTTGAAATAACCCCAAATCCCTAAGTGAAACCAATAAGCTTTTCTTTTTATGAATCAGACAAATAATCCAAGGAGATGCACGCATAAACACACATACACACACACAGTTAATATAAACAGAAGAATAAAAAGTCTAGAAAATTATAATGGTGGATAAAAGCAGGAGCTTCTAACAGCAAGAAATGGGAAGAGGAAAGGGGAGAGAGAAGCAGAGAGAATTTTCTTGTGTAAGAACATATTTGAATAAAAAAATAATAAATAAATAAATAAATAATTATAAAAAGAATGTATTTGAATAAGGTGATGATAAAAATAATTTTAAAAGAAAATTTTGCAGTGCCCTTGCCAAAAAAGTATTATTCATCTTCCTTTAATATTTTTCTAGCATAATTCATCTTATTAACAAGACTATCCATTGTGATTTTTACAATCACTCTGAACATTTTAAAGGCAGCATCCTGAAATAGTGCTAAAATAACGTGCAATAACAATTTTGTTAGAATTAGTACATCTCCTTAAAATAAAATAAAAAATGTGAAGTTTCTACATCACAAATTATCATATATTGTCACAAAATCTGCCAAGGTGTTTTCACGTTATTGAATCTATTGGCAGATTTCCATTTTTAACAGTAGAACTGGGCTTTCTGTGACCGTGATAAAAGCAATTCTAAAATCGCTGAGGAGTGGGAGAAACAAAAAGCATGTGTAATTCTCTATTTGTGGTCTGACATAGATGACTCATCTTCCCAGAATTGTTATATGACATTTATTGAGTCCCCGTGTACCCAATGAAATATAAAACCAGTTAAGCTTGTTTTGTCTCTTTGGGATTTAAGCTAGTAAAAAAAGGAAATTTATATCTTGCCTATTTTCTTTGTTAAGATATATTGAGTGCTTTTTATATGTCAGGTACTTACCTGGTCTCTGATGGAATATAAGTAGAAAATATCTAGTCCCTGCCCTCTAGGAGCTTCTTTCCCTCCCTTTATTAATAACTGGTCTAGAAAGGAATCACACTCTTAAACTAATTCATGAAAAATGAAACAATGTAATCATTCCCTAAGGAAAGAATGATTTATTTGGTGTATTGGAGTAGAAATGTGATTGTCACTCACAAGATTAAAAATATACAGTGGGAAAAAAAAAAAACTGCAAGAAGTCATGAAGGCTTAAAAGACTTTTCTTCTCCATCAAAGGTCAGAACAGACAGAAAAGCAGGAGCCAGGATCTGGAGGTTTCTCTCTCTGTGTCTTTCTTTCTTAAGTAATGAAGCTACTTGGATAATAAAGCTTTAGAGCTTTGCTATTTTAATTATGATATTTTAGTATTAATATATCAAAAGAATATTTACTTTTTAGAGGTACAAATTGAAATATTTACTGATGAAATGATTCTGATATCTTGAATTTGCTTTCCAATAATCCAGTGGCACATTGAGCATAGGGAAATAGGAAACATTATAGATGAAGTAAAATTGACCATATGTTGGTACTAGTTCAAACTAAATGTATGGGTCCTTAGAGGTTCATCAGACAACTCTCTTTAATCTTGTGTTTGCCTGAAAATTTCCATAGGAAAATTAAAATGTGACATTTTCATAAACTAATATGTATTTGAAGAATGTACAATCTTCTTTATTTTTTGATATTGCTTTCTCTAACTCTGAGTCTGAATTCCCTAAATATGAGGGCTTTATCTTTTCACATTCACCACAGTGAATAAAACAAACAAACAAACAAATAAAAACATTTCATAAACACAAAATTGAACAAAACTGATTAGATGAATCACTAGTAAATTAAGAAAAGGGCAATAAGCATTTCTTTTCCCACTTAGATAAGTTTAAAGCTGTAAATTATGCTAAGACTAAATGGTAGGGAGACCTGGGTTCAGTTGGTTAAGAGTCTGCCTTCAGCTCAGGTCATGATCCCAGGGTCCTGGGACATATTGGGGTGTTAAGTCCCATGCTCAGAGGAAAGTCTGCTTCTCCTTCTCCCTCTGCCCCTTACCCCCACTCATGCGCTCTCTCTCTCTTAAATAAATAACAATAACAATCTAAAAAAAAAAAAAGAAAAAAGAAACCATTCTCCTTCAATGTTAGAAAAATGATTTTTTTAAAATATGTACTGTTTATAAAGTAAATACAATGCCAGAAATGGAAAGATCACATCAAAATGGTGAAAACTTATAGGAGGATCAAATAAGTGAGCTGACCAGGTTTGAAGTGCAGGCAGATTAGTGAGTTAGTTTAATTAGTGAATTAGTTTAATTGTACAAGAGACAGATTTGCTATGAACATTTAAAAAATCTGGCTTGAGCTATAGAAGTGTTTTGATATTTTGTATCCCTGACAATGGTAAGAAAAATTATTGAAATATTTAGAAATTTATTGAAATTACTGAATAAAGATAATTCAAAATTGATTTACTAGAAATATAGAAAATATAACAGATGATTACCATCAAGGTTAATGAATATAGAATTTGGAAACCACTATATTTTTAAAGTATGGGAATAACCTAAACCTTATTTTCACTGATGAATGAAGAAATTCGTAATTACTTACTTAAATATAAGGTCAGTCAATTATTGAAAATCTACTGCATTTTGAGCATAATTTAAGAGGGGCTGAAAATACAGAGAGCTATGAGATACCTTATGTACATAATCCAATTGAATTTAAGAACCCATAGAAGTTTCTCTTGTGTCATCCTGGGACAACTCTAGCCATTTAGGAAACCCTGGGTAGAATTTATTTAATGCTATCATTTGACAGTAATGATTATACTTATTGATGTTTGGGAAAACGCAATGCCCAGGCAGTAGTATTTCAATTGGCAATCTAGTAAAGACAGTGAACAACACAGAGAGCAGATGTTTCCTTATGATAGTAAGAGACCCTTTGCAATACGTTTCAGATGTCAAACTCATTTTTGTTTAGCACTCCTTCTTGTCTCTTATGAGTAAGCATAATTTCTCTTAAACATATGGCCCAAAATGGAGTAAGTGTGGGAAATCCCATTTATAACTTCAGTCTATATTATTGGGGGAAAAAGTCTTCTGAATTAATAATAAAAACCATCTGTTCTCACTTAGAGGAAAATGCTTCACACTGATGAAGCGAGACTAATATTCAGCATTTTTAAAAAGTATACAGAAAAATATAATGAAACAGTTTATTTTTTAACAAGATGCCAAATCCATTTATTCCAATTATCCAGTCAATCTTCAAAGTTTAAGTGTTAACAGTCTTCAAAATATCTGCTAAAGATCAAGGTGTATATTCATTTGCATGCTTATTCTCATAAAATATGTTAAACATCAAGATATTTATTTTCAAAAATTATTTATCTTTAGGGCACCTGGATGCTCAGTGGGTTAAGTGTCTGTCTTTGGCTTAGGTCTTGATCCTGGAATCTTGGGATCCAGCCCCACTATCGGGCTCTGTGCTCAGTGGGGAGACTGCTTCTCCCTCTCTCTGCTGCTCCCCCTGCTTATGCTCCCTCATTCACTCTCTCTCTCTCAAATAAAAAAAAAATATATTTAAAAAAATCATCTTCTTTAATTTCATAATTTGTTTATAATAATAACCTATTTTATTTTAATTTTTTTAAAAGATTTTATTTATTTGACAGAGAGATCACAAGCAGGCAGAGAGACAGACAGAGAGAGAGGGAGAAGCAGGCTCCCCACCGAGCAGAGAGCCCGATGTGGGGCTCGATCCCAGGACCCTAAGATCATGACCTGAGCCGAAGGCAGTGGCTTAACAGACTGAGCCACCCAGGCGCCCCATAATAAGCTATTTTAAAATTACAATTGCTGAGCTATTTTTATTTATTTATTTATTTAAATATTTTATTTATTTATTTATTTGACAAACAGAGATCACAAGTAGGCAGAGAGGCAGGCAGAGAGAGAGAGAGGAGGAAGCAGGCTCCCTGCTGAGCAAAGAGCCTGATGCAGGGCTTGATCCCAAGACCCTGAGATCATGACCTGAGCTGAAGGCAGAGGCTTTAACCCACCTGAGCCACCCAGGTGCCCCTGCTGAGCTATTTTAAAATCAATCTGTTTGTAATAGTAATATTTGTTCAAAAGAATAGTAATACAAGTTCATTGAAGAAAAGTTTCATAATACAAATCTAAAGTATAATAAAGAAAATTAAAAACACTCATAATCTGATTACCTGGATATACCTACATTTAACATTTGGTTTCTTTCTTTTAAGCATCTTTTTGAAATTTCACTTCTATTTTTATCAAAGTTTTGTATTCATAATTTTAAAATCAAGTAGTTTTATAAATTGTATAAACTAGTAATCATCTTCTGTCTGCAGTGTTTCCCAGTCTCATTACCATTTCCCAGATGCCATTAATAAGCTCACTTACCTATTCCTTGTCATTTCTCTCTCTCTTTCCCTCTCTCTCGGTCCCCCTCTCTCTCTATATATATGATAATGTATACATATGTGTGTGTATGTAAAATATGTAATACTTCTATTTTCTTGTAATTCAGTTTCATATATTATCTTTCCCTTTCAGACATGAACAAAAAGGGCTTGAATTTCTTGTATAGTACAGACTTTCCCCCCTAATGCATATTTCCTACCTCACCCTTCCATTATGGTTATATTACAATTATATTTAATTTCATCATTACTCTTTCCATATACTTATTACCATCTACATCTTAATAATGGTTAAACCAAGTAGTATATTATGGTTATATTACCTTATACAACTTCCTATTCTCCATAGAATTACTAGTTATTTCTTTTTTCTCTCCATTTCTTATGGTACCTATCACTATTATTCTATTATTTTCTTAAGAGATATGTATATGTCTTCTCATTAGCTTCCTCCGAAATATTCAATAAAATAAACTTTTACAACTTTACATTTCTGAAAAATGCCTACTTAATATCATTGCTTTATTGTGTTATATTCTGGGGATCTCAAATTTATCTTCCAATTTTTTTTTTCTGTTGATTTTTAAGCTTTTGCTACCATACTATAATTTTCTAACTCTCTTTTTGGCATATTCCTTAGTATATATTATTTTCCTGTATTCTTTCTGTTTTCTTCATTTTCCTTTTCAATGTATTATTCTTTTTGTCTGGGCCTTTCATGTTGGAGCTGTTCCTTAAATAAATGGTGTTATTTCATTGTCCTTTGATAGCCATAGTGGGGTATCTCTGCTCAGGATGCTGACTTTTCCTTAAATCCCCTTCTCCTTTGGTGAGTTCACCCTTAGCTCTGACTGGTGTTTTGAAGTCCAGATTTTCTGTGGATCAGCTTCTCCATAGTATACCCCTCATCTTCTGTCTGCATATGTAAGGGCTTCTTAAATCATACTTAAATCTATTCTTCAGACTCACCCATACCCTGCCAGCAGCACTACCTGCCATCTCTAATTCCTGAGTTTTTCTGGGATTATGCAGTGGCAAAAAATTATAGATACTTAACATCCATCTTTCCCAAATCTGATGATTTGATCATCTGATCTCTGCTATAATTTCATTTTTAAAATTTGTATGTATATTGTAATGTCTTTATTTTCATTTATGTGGACTTTTAGAAGGGTGTAGTGATAAATATATTTTATTTTTCATATTTAATTGGAAAACTTTTCACATTTTTCTTCATGTTCATATAAAACTAACACATACTACCAGCTCTATATTTCCAAGTTTCTCCTAAAATGAGATAGGCACATATGTAGCCATTTATGCCTATGCATAAAATACCAATTATATATAAAAACTCATTTTTGTTTTGTTAAACATTGACTTTGACATTTATTGTGAAAATTGCTACCCAGGACATGCTCGTATGTACAGTTACCTCAGAAATAAACAAATGTTGAATGCTGATATTGTACTTCAAATTCCCAGATATTAAGGAAATGCTTATTTTCGATCGTATAATGGCAAGATTGTCACTTACTATTATAGGTAACCGTAATAAGAAATCATTAAAATTCAAAACTATAGCAGAGGGTTCCAGCAATAAAAATAGCAGCATATCCATGATTTATAATGGAAGTTAATGACACCCAAAGTATTTCCTTATAAGGAAAATTTTAGAATCAATTATTTTGAATGGTACTCCAATACATATGACATATACATCTATACATATATACACATATGTGTAAGATGTTCAGTCAAACCTAATCCAAATTGGATAGGTACTTTGTATCATACTTTTCCCACTATTCCATAGTGGGAAATGACACATCAGTCACTAAATCCGCTGGTTATTATGGTTACATAAAAATATAAATTTATATGTCATGAATTCGGTGGTACTTTATCAAGTGAGTACATCATAATTTCTCTAAATATTCTGTAATAAGTGGGCATTTCAGAAATTTCCAATTTTCATGAGTATAAATAAAGGTCTTTCCTTTGAATGGATGACTAATGGAGCAACTACTGAATTTGGGGGAGATGCTAACAAATAAAATAAGTAGTGCAACTTTTTTTTTCCAACTTCATTTAATAACCTCAAAGCTTTAGAGTTTTTTAATATCTCTTGTGAATTTAAATCGAGAGCTCTGGTATTTATTTTTAAAATCTTGATTTTGGGGCACCTGGGTGGCTCAGTTAAGTCTCTGCCTTGGGTTTAGATCATTATCTAGGGTCCTGGGATGAGCCCCATTTCCCACTCCCTGCTAAGTGGGACGTCTGTCTTCTCCCTCTTCCTCTGCCCCTCCCCACCCTACTGCTTGTATTCTCTCTTGCTTGTGCTCTTTCTCGCAAATAAATAAAGTCTTCTTAAAAATTCTTGACTTCAAGAATAGTTTTTGAAACTTGCATCAAGCTTTGTAACACTATCTTCAATAATTTTTTAAACATGTTTAACTAATTTCAGTAATATAAAATAGGTTATATCTGTTTTCTTCCATTGTGTAGTTATTCAGATCTGGACTTACTTTTTTAGATGGGCTATTAGGAGTCTTCAACAAACTATTTTAAAATAGTACTTAAACAGTTTATTTCTATTCTTACATTTGTGATAATATTGTTAAGTTCTTTTTGTACATGAAAAGAAACCTGCCAGATTCTATTTTGTTGTTGTTGTTGTTGTTGTTTGTTTGTTTTCTAATGTTTCTCTCCCTGAACTCAGTTTTAACACTTCATTTTCTTCTCAATTTTGGTAATAGAGGTAAGTGAAGTCGGTGTGAATTTTGTTCCTTTGTTTGAACTGTTGTTTTTTCTTTCCTACACCATCAAGCAGTTCTATTTTCAGAAGACATTGAGTATACTATGAATTTAATATAATTCTGATGCTATTTACCGGAAGATATCATCAGATCCCACAGATTAAGGGTTTAATCCCACAAGACTGGCTCTACTCCAGACACCTGTTTTAAGTCCCATTTATACTTCTGACAGACTGGCTGTAAACCAGTGGTTCCCATAACCCTTTCCTCTGGTTTGATTAATTTGCTTGAGTAGCTTAGAAAACTCAGAAATGTTTACTTAAATTCACCAGTTTATTAAGATGGATATTATAAACATTTTTTTAAAATTTATTTGACAGATAGAGATCACAAGTAGGCAGAGAGGCAGGCAGAGAGAGAGAGGAGGAAGCAGGATCCCTGCTTCCGGATGGGAGGGCTTGATCCCAGGACCCTGAGATCATGACTTGAGCCTAAGGCAGAGGCTTTAACCCACTGAGCCACCAAGGCGTCCCTAAGATGTGTATTATAAAAGGTGCAGATGAACAACCAGAAGAAGAGATACATAGGGCGAGGTCTACAATGTCCCAAACGCAGAAGCCTCTGTTCCCATGAAACAGGAGTGTACCATTCTCCCAGCATGGGGGTGTTTTTAAGAACCCAGAAACCCACAAACATCTTTGTTCGGGATTTTTTACAGAGATTATTCTGCAGAACCCCCAGATCCTTTTCCTCTTCGCAGAGGTTAGAGAGTGGGGCTGAAAGTTCAAAGTTTCTAATCACTTGTCTGGTTAATTACCCCATCCTAAGACTATCCAGGGGTCTCATCTTGTCACCTCATTAGCATGAACTCAAGTGTGTTCAAAAGGGGCTTCTTATGAATATTAGAAGACTATCACTTAGGAAATTCTAAGAATTTTAGGAGCTTTGTGCCAGGAACTATGGATGAAAACCATATATGGCTTATTATAACCTACTTTGTATATAATATTATTTTCCTGTCTTGAAGTTCATGTATATATGGTTGTGAATGTGAAAATTGTCAAGAATAAGTCTAAATGGATTTATCTCACTAATTTTTTTCCATTTTTTATTCTTCATGTGCAGTGTTTTCATTAGTTATGTTGCCAAAAATTTTATCTTTGATTACTGTCTTTGTTCCAGTTTTTTAGTCATTTTATAGTTCAGTAGCCTCTAAGTTCCCTCCATATCTATTGTATTTTTACTTATTTTTATCTCTACAAATTTATCTCGGGGTGTCTCAGATCCTTCTCATCAGTAATTCAATGTTTGAAAATGGCAATTGTGTTCTTTACTGTGCCACTTGTAAATTTTAATTTTGTTTTTGCCTACTGAATTTCCTATAATCTTTCCTTATCTCAAATATCTTCCTTTTTATCTCAGTCCCTTGTTTTTTATTAGCATTTTCTTTTCTTTTGACTTTCCACTACTCCTTCATAGTGTCTTTTTAAATTTAAATTATTTTGCATTCTATAAACTTTAGAAGTCTGGTCATTTTTTAATATGTTCTTCTGTTACTACCCATTCTCAGAAGCATATTATTTCCTAAGCCTTTGGATGAAATTCATTTTTCTTTTTTCTGAAGATTCTATACATTAGAATTCTGTTTTCTATTTTTCGATTGTGTGTGTGTGTGTATTTTTGTTTGTTTGTTTGTTAAGTAAGCTCCATGTACACTATGGAGCCTAACACAGGGCTTGAACTTAAAAGACTCTGAGATCAAGACCTGAACTGAGATTGAGAGTCAGACGCTTATCTGACTGAGTCACCCAGGCACCCTCATGATTTTTAATTTTTTTTTAAATAAGCTTTACATCCAATGTGGGGCTTGAAGTCATGACCCTGAGATCAAAAATCTCACACTCTACTGTCTGAGCAAGCCAGGCACCCCTTTCAATTTTTTTTCTATCTTAGAAGGCAAGCCTGCTGTTAGATAATAATCATTATGTATAATTTGCCTTTGATTCTACTTATATAACTTCCTTAAACCTTCAGCTTAAAAGCAGAGCAATATACATGTCTCTTAACCTGATGCTCAGTGTCTATGGCCCTTTGATCTACATGTTCTAGACCATGTGGTATTTTCTTCTAATCAAAATAGTTACTTCCATGACATCTTAGCTTTGTGGAATATATGACAAACTACAAACTCCTTCTTTCATATTTTCCCTCTAACACATTAGCCATTTGGGAAGCCATATCTTCAAAGGCAAAATGACTTTTTCCAGTTTTTATTTCCTAAATGTACTGTTAGGTTGTTCCGTTGCTTCCTGGAATGGTTGAAGAAAAATAAATATTACAGACTATAATTAAGGAAAGGGGGCTGAGGTACTCTTTAAGAAGTAAAACTTATACAGTATTATATGATTACTTGGTTTACTATTCATTTGGATTTACTATTTCTGAGCTAGGGAATATACAATGAGGTTGTGAAAACAATACATGTTAACTTCTATTTTAATGCATTTACTTTATTTCCCTGGCTAAATATTACTGTTATTAGTTGTATTTTTAATCCAGGCCTGTTGGCCTTGTAATTATAGGATAGCTCTCCTTAATGTTGGGGCAAATTTTCCGTCATTACCAGAAATTAGTGGTGATATGAATTTTCATGTGTATTTCTTCTGAGTTCCTCCCAAGTATTTTAGTGGTGGACACTGCATCAGGAACCATTAAATCAAATTCCTCAGCCAAATGGTCAAATGGTACGATTCCTTTCCCTGGCTCACTAGTCCTGTTTGGATCTAAGGAAAATATTCTTTTAATGAAATGCTCTAGTTTTATTGCCTCTAAATTTTAATGCTATCAGGCCCAGTCTTTAAAATGATTCACTTAAACTCTTTCTATCTTGATGCAAGATGAATTGACTTCACCTCTTCTGAAGTTTCTGATAAATCTCTGCCTTTTATATTAGAAAACAGAAAATTCGAAGTAGTATCCAGAAATTAAAAACAAAAAGGACTTTGCCAATAGAGTTGCATGTTGAGAATTAATATTTCCCCCAAGGAAAATGATTTCTCCTATAAAGTTTTTTTTAGTATAATATATATCTCTTTATGAGAGCAGAACAAGATTCTAAAAGTACATATTTTTCAAAGCAGAGAAATATTAAAGTAGTTTAATTTACAAATTCAAAACAAAAATGGGATTGATTCACTTATATAAACTTCAGGAATGTCTATAGAATACATTGAATTTTGTGTCCTGAGGTTTCTTTATTTTTCTACTACTAAAATACAGTATAAACACATTAACACAAATATACTCCCACTTTTGTTACCAAGGTCTTACCCATCAAGATAATAATCCATTTGCCTTGGGGAATTAAAAAAAAAAAATGTAATGCTGATGCCAGCTAAACACATGTAGCTTTTGTTATTTCCTTTTTTGGGAAGCCCTAATTCTTATGATTCAGCAGACCCAGAGGATCAGAAGATGATTCAAAGTGATTCTGATACGGCATTGCAAGCATTCAAACTATTTGGTTTAAGCAAGTATTATGGCATTAATATGTAACATAACAACAACAACAAAATTAAGGAAGCAATCTCTCTTGCAGTACACTCTTGTCTTTTTTTTTTTTTCAATTCAATTTAATTAGCATATAGTGTATTATTTTCAGAGGTAATTTAGTGATTCATCAGATAATCATATAAAACCCAGGGCCCACCTTAATGCCCATCACCCAGTTATTCCATACCTCCACCCACCTCCCCTCCAGCAACCCAGTTTGTTTCCTATAGTTAAGAGTCTCTTATGTTTTCTCTCCCTCTATATTTTCTTATTATTATTCCTTCCCTTGTCCTATGTTTATCTGTTTTGTTTCTTAAATTCCACATATGAATGAATCATATGACATTTGTCTTTCTGTGACTGATTTATTTCACTTAATATAATACCCTGCTGTTCCACCCACCCCACCTCCTTGCAAATAGCAAGATTTCATTCTTTTTGATGGCTGAGTACTATTCAGTACTCAAAGTAGATGTGGTAAATATATATCTTCTTTATCTATTCATTTGTCAATGGACATGTGGGTTCTTTCCATAGTTTAGCTATTGTAGGCACTGCTACTATAAACATTGAGGTGTATGTGCTCCTTCAAATCACTATGTGAGTATCTTTTGGATAAAGACCCAGTAGTGCAATTGCTGGGTCACAGGGCAGCTCTATTTTCAAGTTTTTGAGGAACCTCCATACTATTTTCCAGAGTGGTTGCACCAGCTTGCATTCCCATCAACAGTATGAGAAGGATCCCCTTTTTACACATCCTCACCAACATCTGTTGTTTCCTGACTTGTTAATTTTAGCCATTCTGACCAGTGTGACATGGTGTCACACCATGGTTTTAATTTGTATTTCCCTGATGCCAAGTGATGAGCATTTTTTTTTTCATGCGTCTGCTGGTCATTTGTGTATCTTCCTTGGAGAAATGTCTGTTCATGTCTTCTGCCCATTTCTTGACTGGATATTTTGGTTTTTGGGTGTTGAGTTTGATAAATTATTTTTTTTTTCATTTGACTTATGAGATTATTGGTCTATTTATCTATTAAGATTTTATTTTTTTAATTTTAGGATAGAGAGATATAGTGCACACATGCACATGAGCAGGGGTGGGGCAGAGGGCAGGGGTTGCAGAGGGAAAAGCAGACTCCCCACTGAGAAGGGAGCCTGATGAGGGACTCAATCCCAGGATCCTCGTATCATGATCTGAGCCTATGGCAGATGCTTACCTGACTGAGCCACCAAGGCACCCTGAATTTAATAAGTTCTTTAATAAAAATCAAATCCTTGAGCTCCTGAAAGAAAGGGAAGTTACATTTTTTGAATCTTTCAACCTCAAAATTAGTCCGAGCTGTTCCATTACTAGCATGCAGACTGGAGAGAAGTTAGAATGTGTGACTCAAAGAACTTAAATAGTTCTTTCCTTAAAAGTGCTATGGGTGGGATATAATTGCCACTACCCCATAAAGGATAGTGGTGCTTTAGCACCACTGTATTTCAAAGATTTAGAGAAAAAAAATTGACAGGAATTGGTGGTCATTTGAATGTGGCAAGTGAAGGGAGGGAGGAGATATACTTACGTAACTTTGGTTTCCACCTTGAAGTAAATGGGGAAATCACAATTGATATAGGGAATACCAGATGAAGAACAGGCTTTGAGAACATTATCTTGAGGTTAGTGTTAGATTTATTCAATTTGATGGACCTAAGAAAGGTCTATGCTGAACATATTTAAAAGGCAGTTCAAAATATTGCCAGAGTTCATAAAATGTTTTGAAGATCAATGTTCTAGAGATATAATCTGATCAGTTTTACTTCTAAAATATATCTTGGGTCAGTCCCTTTCTCCCCAATCCCATCACCAGTATCCTTGTCTAAC
Organism: Mustela putorius furo; assembly: GCF_011764305.1. Classification (NCBI taxonomy): domain Eukaryota; kingdom Metazoa; phylum Chordata; class Mammalia; order Carnivora; family Mustelidae; genus Mustela; species Mustela putorius. The sequence continues at coordinate 22,259,976 of NW_025422019.1, read as the reverse complement.
TAATCATCACAATTGCTATTCTTGTTGCAAATGTAGACAGTTTCCAACTTCTGTCTTTAACTCTATAAATTGTGTTCCATAAAGCTGCCAGAGTGATATGCCTTAAGAATGGGATTATATAACTTCTCTGCTTAACCACACTAGGTCACAATTAAATAAAAATTCAAAATCCTTGCTGTATCTTTAAGGACCTTGCAAAACCTGTTTCCTGAGATTTCAGATCATTCCTGTGTGATTCTTGAGACTTAAGGCTTACTAGACTTTCAGTTTTTTCAAGCTGTTCTACCTCAAATTTGTCATGTATGATTTCCTCTGCCTGGAAAGTTCTTTTTCATTATGTTACCCCTAAATCCTATCCCACCCTTTGCGCTTACCCATATCAGTATTTTTACCTTTGCTTCATTTCTCAGTTCAAACATTACTTCCAGAGAATGATCTGATAACCCCAACTCTACCTTCTTCACCCTATTCCACAAAAGCAAACAAACAAACAAACAAACAAGCACACACCCTGATTTTCTGATTTGGATCTAACTTGTCCTGGAGATGGTGTGGTTGATGAGAGCAGGGACCACTGCTGATTTGTCCCCAGCATGTATATCGACCATATGCCCATATTCCCCAGTTGCCCAGGACTGTTCCATTTTGTGCCTGCTGACCTGGTATGATTATTACCAACACCTTCTTTCTTGTTATCAACACCTATTACACTTTCACAAACGTCTCTGCTTGGATGATAAATTACATGCCAGCTCATCATGTATACTATGCCTTCAATAAATATTCTTTGAATGAGTGATTAAATGGGAGGCTCTAACACATAGGTTTTTAAAAAATATAGAAGAAAGAGGAGAGTTTGAAGTGCAGTACTATAGCTCACTGACAATATAATATATAAAGAGTAGAAGAAGCTATTTTAAGACACCTGGAAAGTGCGAGTATTTGTATATGTGTTTTGTGAGTGTGAAACAACATTAATTATTTAAGAATTCATTCAACCTATATATGGAATGGTCCATAAAGGTCTCGAAAAATATAGTCTCTCAAAATATAGTTTTAATTCTATTATTTTGCCACTAGTAACTAAATGTTATATTTTTAAACTTTTTTTTTTATTGTTATAAAGATTTCTTGGTGTCTAGATAACTTTTCATCTCTTGAAACTAAGGTCTATTATTGCTGTTCTACTAGTTGGTAAATGGAGAAGGAACTAAATCCCTCTAATCCTCTATTTGATAGAAATCTGTAATCAAAATAATGTTTATCTTAATTAATAGGCCATTTTTTTCATTTTCAAAACTATAGAAAATTAGAAAAACTAGAAAATTAATAAATGTCATTAAAGCTTTTTCTTCAGAATTATTTCTTTAAATACAAATTTTTAGAAGTCTAAAAATTCATGAATTGTATTTAGATATTAATATGTATGAGGGAATAGCTAGAATTTCTTTTAGATAATTTACTTTTAAATATCTATCTTTTGCTCTATTTTGATATTGAGAAGTGGTATTACTTCATACTATGTTAATATTATTCGGTATTCTCTCAAAAATATTGTGTTCACTGGTCATATAAATTTATGTGAATATAGACTTAAAACTATATTTCTCTAAAATATTTAACATATGTAGACATTTGGATTTTAGATACTTTTTTAAAGAAAGCATTTATAGGCAGAATTTTAAAAATAACTTTGCAAGCTGTTATGAATATAACATGTTTTGACTTATAATTTCAGAATTTTCACTCCATTTAAATGCAAAGAAAAACTAGAAAATTATTTCACTTAATTATAACACATTTTCCCATTAGTATTCAAAATACCATACTTCATTTATCCAAAGAAGGTAACTGGAATAACACCACTTGTCTAGAAAATATCAAGAAATACCAAGAAAGTGATGTTTCAATGTATGTGTATTTACACTATATATATAGACACATGCATATATATACAAAACATATGTACATATGTATAGGTAGGTATATATGTATACTTCATACTTCAAAAACAAACATACACACATTCATATGCACATGTCTTTCACAAGTATCAGTATATACACATATTGTATATACACGTATGTGTGTCCTCATGTACATTTACATTTATATATATAAATATAAATATATGTGTGTGTGTGTGTGTGTGTATTCCAGAAATGGTGCTGAAACATTTAATTTTATTTCAAACAATAAGCAACATAGAAAATTAAGCAACATAAATTATAAAATGTAGTTACTTTGTGCTTCAATGTTAAAAGTAACAAAGTTTATGTTTTGTTAATATTAAAAAAATACTAACATTATGTGAATAGTATTTATTGATGAATAGGACCTAGAATAGAGGAGGCAGCTGGGAATAAGAAAGTACATGGGCTTCGGCATCAGACAGATCTGACTTTGAATCTAGGTTTTTTCACTTACATAATCTTAGAAGTTATTTACCTCTCTGGATTTCAGTTTCTCCATCTACTAAATTAAAACTATGCTTTGCATGAGGTACCAACAGGAGTGCTTTGCCAAACATGCAAAATGTGATTTTTTTTTTTTTTATTTGACAGACAGAGATCATAGATAGGCAGAGAGACAGGCATAGAGAGAGAGGGGGAAGCAGGCTCCCCGCTGAGCAGAGAGCCCGACGTGGGGCTTGATCCCAGGACCCTGAGATCATGACCTGAGTGAAGGCAGAGGCTTAACCCACTGAGCCACCCAGGGACCCCCAAAATGTGATTTCTATGCTCAGTGCTCAAACCCTTGGAGTTCAGATTCACCCGTCATGTTCTTGAAGGATATTCACAGATCCAAGTACTTTCAGAGTGGGATTATTGGGATGGTCTGAAAAGTTTGTCCTATGATAACTAGCAAGATTTATTCTGGGAAAAGAAGCAACTAATGCATGAAAGCTAACTTCAAAATCGAAAGAGCTGACATTTAGGAATACTTGTTTTCTCTCTATTTGGTCTATTTGGGTAGGTGGAATTATGAAAATTTATTTTTGAACATCGTATAAAGTAAGCAGGTATTATTATATAATTGCAGACCCTGCTGATAGACTGTGAATCTATTCAAACTCAAAGTGATATAATTATATATAGTGATATAAATAGCATAAAATATATATTACAGAGAATATAATGTAAGTAGAAAAAAATAACAGCAATGTTGCTCTAGTTTCAGGAATTAAGGCAAATGACCAAGTAATATAAAAAAGGTAGGAAAGGATCAAATCAAGAATATTGGGAAAACGTTAGTATAGAAAAATAAAGAGGCCTTTTTAGAGAGGGTGGAAGAAAGAAAGATTGATTATATTAAAAATTTCAACATGGAAAGATAGCCAGTTAATAAACTTTTTTTTTTTTTAATTTGACAGACAGAGATCACAAGCAGGCAGAGAGGCAGACAGAGACAGAGAGAGGGAAGCAGGCTCCCTGCTGAGTGGAGAGCCAGAAGTGGGGCTCAATCCCAGGAGCCTGGGATCAAGACCTGAGTCAAAGGCAGAGGCTTTAACCCACTGAGGCACCAAGGCACCCCAGCAGTTGATAAACTTTATGTCTAATGGTAACAGTCCACTTAACCAAGAAGCAATTCATTATGTACCCAACACTGTGCATTTGATTTCTAGTAGGCCATAAAATATTTACAAAAATGTGGGATGGGCAATAATATATCACTGACATGTTGCAGATGAAAAAAACTGAGGATTTGAAAAGAAAGAAAAAAATGAGGATTAGAACAGTTAAATAATTGCATAAGGTCACACATTTGGTAGAGCAAAGATTTAGAATCAGAGTTATTTTACATGAGAGTTTGAGCTTTTAACCATTATATTCTACATCTTCTATAGAGTATCAGTTTTTGTGTTTTTTTTTTTTCACTCCAACATTTCAAAATGACATTTAGCTTCTCAAATATTCTGGTTACATATTTATGTGTACTAACAATTCAATAAAAAATCTGACAGATGTAAAAATTTCAAGAAATTTCCTTGATTAATTTTCTATCAAGTGCTCATAAATGTCCACAATTTTTTTACTGTTATTTTAACTTTAATGAATTAATTTTATTGGGATCTGTTAGTTTGCATGTAAATTATATAGTGAAAAATTCATTCTTTACCTTATTCAGATTCTAATTGTATGGATTATAGATTGTGATATATGCATTTTTACATGTAACCATTAATTTTAACGCGATCAATTTGCCCAAGTCACAGGTTGCTGTTAATTTCATCATGAAGTCTTAATTTTTCTGTCAAATTCAAATTTTATCATATAAGCTTAAGTCCGTTCCCATTCTATTTTTGTTCTGATCGTATTGTTGGCATCTAATTTTTTTGAAGATCAGTATTTATATTTTTCAGCCTTGTTAACAAGATGCAATTCCCCAATAAATTTTGAATCTATTATAAGATTTACTGGTATGATTTTAGCCATAATCACTAGCTAATTGACTTAATCTCATGGACTTGACCTCAGAGGTAGAGACCACCTAGGTAGAGAAGAGATGCTTCCATTCCTTCCTGGAAATTTCTGTTAGGGGGCTCTTGATAGATGTCAGCTTGGAGTAAAGAACAAGGTCAGTACTGTGGGATTTTTAGAAACAAACATCTGTGACATCTGGATTTGGTTGGATTTTTGTGTTGGGGAATAGGATCATGAAATATCAAACAGTTTTTTTTTTTTTAAGTGGAATATTAGCTGTGGTTTTTTTTTTGTATTTTAATTTTTTATTTTTTTTATAAACATATATTTTTATCCCCAGGGGTACAGGTCTGTGAATCACCAGGTTTACACACTTCACAGCACTCACCAAAGCACATACCCTCCCCAATGTCCATAATCCCACCCCCTTCTCCCAAACCCCCTCCCCCCAGCAACCCTCAGTTTGTTTTGTGAGATTAAGAGTCACTTATGGTTTGTTTCCCTCCCAATCCCATCTTGTTTCATTTATTCTTCTCGCACCCACTTAAGCCCCCATGTTGCATCACCACTTCCTCATATCAGGGAGATTATATGATAGTTGTCTTTCTCTGCTTGACTTATTTCGCTAAGCATGACATGTTCTAGTTCCATCCATGTTGTCGCAAATGGCAAGATTTCATTTCTTTTGATGGCTGCTAAGCATTCGCCAAAAATGTGTTTCCTGGTTTGAATCTGAAATGAGAAAAGATGAATTTATGCCTGTCAGCAATATTTCAATTAAAGTTTTTGTGTTTTTAAAATACAGATATTGTTTCCAATTTTGCAGGTTAGTAACTAAGTTCTTCTGTTGTTGTTTTTGTTATTAGTATTTCAAAATCATAACAACTCTGCAATCCAGCTGGACTTTGAAGGGAGTAAGAAAAATATAGAACCCATAGAACTGCAGCAAGAGCACAAAGATTATAAAGTATTTTGAGCAGATGGGGGCAAAGCGATACTTTCCTGAGCTGTAGAAGGAATTGTCTGGTAGTGAAGATAAAACACAAGTCAAATCAGATTCATCCAATCAGCAGCAGTGATCTTCTTGCTGGCCTTGCCATAACTGGACACAAACCACACCATGGTTTTCATAATATTTATGTCATCTTTCCCTTTGTCAAAAAATACATATTTGCCATCCAACAACTCAGTCATGGCAGTGCAGATGAAAAACTGGGAACTCTCTGTGTTGAGTCCAACATTTGCCACAGACAAGATCCCAGGACCCATGTGCTTCAGGATGAAATTCTCATCATCAAATTCCCCTCATAGATGGACTTGCCACCAGCGTCATGATGGCGTGTGAAGTCACCAACTAGGCACAGAAATCCCCAGAATAATCCTATGAAAGCAAGATCCTTTAAAACCAAACTCTCTCCCCCGTGCTTAGAACATGAACATTCTCTGCTGCTTTTGAAACTTTGTCCCAAGGGCTCACTGTCCATGACAATGTCGAACATGGTGGGGTTGACCATAGCTGGGAGACACAGGTGGCTCCCGGATGTGGCAATTGCAAAGCCTGTAACTAAGTTCTGAATCAAGTCATACATTTCAAGATTACAACTGGAACTTGGAAATAAGTTGTCTCCATGTTTAATCTTATGCACAATAAGTAAACCCATGTATGGATTTATAGGAAGCCAGTGTATATGAGTGTATGATTTTCTCCATAAGTAATATTCAGTCCCATTGAATAACCTAGTTCTATGATTAAACATAGGCAAATGAAATAGTATAGACAAAGATTTCTTGATTGCTAACAACGGCATTCCAGAAATAATTCACATTGGTTTCCATTCAGTTAGAAATAAAATCAGGATTGGTTTAAAGGGAAAATATTAGGTGAATCAATAGCAAGGTTGCAATTATAACAATGATAACAAATAATGTTTTTGTTAGAAATAAATTTACAGAAGAAGCAGAAATCCAGGAGATGATTATGAGGAAGATTTTATGCCTTACACCTTAAACGGGCAGCCCTTCATAAATGTTTCAGTGGTTTTTTTTAAAACCAAAGACTTTTATACTTAAATGAGAAAACAAAGAAGAAAGAATATTTATCTTGAATGGCTGCTTTACAATCTCTGTAAACACTCAAACACCTATTTCATTGTGGCAAAGAACATTGGTCATATACTAGATCAGAGTGGTTTTCTCAACATAGCCTTGTGTTTAATCAAAATGAAATGACTAATGCTATTATGTGGCCTTTTGAAAATAAAAGACACAAAGGCATGCTAATGGCTTTTGTTTTAATAATTTTATAGTAATAATTTTATCTCTCCAATATAAGAAGAAATGAGTAAAAATAGCAGGACCCTTACCCCTTCATATATGATCAATATCCGCTTATGGGAATCAAGGTTATTGGCTGCTTATATAACAGAGAGTGTACATTAGTGCCCTGGCACTCAGTTTTGTGACCAGTTATATCATTTTAAGTTTAGATGCTTTTGAAGTAAGTAATAGCAGAAGATCAAACAGCTGGGAAATCAGCACGCAGAGAGAAAAAGAGCATAGCTGAAAAGTGAACTTATAAATGTTACTGGAGGAACTGAGAGAAGGTTGCTGAGAAGTAAAGATCCAGGGTACTTTAGTAAATACAACATATATGAAAAAATGTCTACAAAATGTTCACAACTATTTTGGACATATATCTACTACCTCACACCTCTTACCTTTCTCCCTGATTTTTCTCTGACATATTAAATAAAACTATTGAATGGATATGATTCATAACCTCTGAGCTTACTAGGTTCGGAAAATGGAACACACAATGTACTATATCTTAATAGGCACAGTATGTATGAAAATTGTGCATTGAAATGGTGGTTGTTATATTCAGTTTAATAAGTAGGTAGCAAAATTGTGATTTTGATGAATTTCTCCGTGGAAAAAAAATGGAATACTGGAATTACTGCATTTTACACATTGTTTTCTTTTTCCATTTTAACCAAGCAGGAGGGTTTCTAAGGCCTCAGTAGGTTACTTTGGTTCACATTAACCTGACATTGCATTTTTTAAATTCATATTTTAATGGTAGTTGTATAAATAATGCAGTAACTTCCAGCAATCAGATTACATTCTTATTCTGTCATTTAAGCATTGTATATTAAAATAATAAAAACAACTTTTATACAACATGTTTATTCTGTTCTTCAAAGCAGAATTTCTTCCACATCTTTCCTAGTGCCTTGTGAAGAAGAGGTGGTGAATATATATTATTTTATTTATATATATATATAATATATATATAATTATTTATATATATTATTTTTTTTAATTTTTTATTTTTGATAAACATTATTGATAGAGTATATGATCAATGAAGTAGAGTTCAAGAGTAGTTTTTGTGATCTGGCCACTTTAATGACACCAGGTACTAAGAAAAAATGTATACAGAGGAAAAAGTTTGTGATGTTATATAATTATAATGCCAATATAAAGGAAAGGTAGGATATACTGGATGTACATATTTTTCTCTACTCAGGAAAAAAGATAGAGTTTTATTTATTTTATATTCAGGATTATAAAATCCAGCTGTGTTAGAGGCTTTAAGTCTAAAAGTTATATTTATCCTTTCTGCTTAATTAAGGTAGATCACACTGTATATGTACATACTTAAACAACATAAAGCACTCACATTTGTTAACAACCACCTTAAAACATTTTTACAAGGGGCACCTGGGTGGCTCAGTGGGTTAAGCCTCTGCCTTCAGCTCAGGTCATGATCTCAGGGTTCGGGGATAGAGCCCTGCATCAGGCTCTCTGCTCAGCAGGGAGCCTGCTTCCTCCTCTCTCTCTGCCTGCCTCTCTGCCTACTTGTGATCTCTATCTGTCAAATAACTAAATAAAATCTTTAAAAAAAAATTTTTAGAAGATGGTATATAAAATAAAAAGGATAGATAGATTTATATCTATAGGATAGATGGATTTATAACTATCTATCTTTCTATCTATATCAACTTGTATATATGAATTGTGAGTTAAATGTCACGAAAAAAGGATATGTACTGAATATTCAGGAAATACTTTCAGTCCCTTCTCCATGTGAGATATGCTTGTGGTGGATTTTCTTCCTTTCTAGTCTTACCAGATACTGAATGAAGATTTAAGTTTCTCTTCCACGTTACCATAATCCTCACGATCATTCAGGACCCTATCTTTCCTTACTTTGGGACCTAGAAGAATCTTGGGACATTGAAGTTAGATGCCCATGTGGGCAGTTCAGATGGGACTCACCAAGATCTCAGGGCATGCATTCCACTTTTCTGGATGATGCACAAACACCAGTCAGTAGGATCAGCTGAACAGTTGAAGTAGCTACTCAGTATGACCAACATTGTATGGCAAGATCAGTGTCAGTCCTGCATTCAAACAGTTCTTTGATACTGATAAGAGATGGCAAAGGAAATGAGTTGAGGGGATTCTCAATGCTGACTTTGTGGTCCATCCGGATGGACAGACCTTATCTCTGGTTCCAGAAACCTCTATGGAAGTTTAGATCATGCATTTCCTTTGCCAGAATCAGTAATACTTACTAGGTCATCTAGGAGTTTAGCTAATCTGTTTACTTTTAATTATCTTCCAAATCTGTTGTTCTGACATCAAGTTAATTTGCTACATTGTCCTTGATTCTTGATTTTTTTTTCAAATAAATATAGTTTATCTAACTTTTTAGGTTTGGCTTTTAGAAATATTATTTTTAACGTAAACTTCAACACTTATTTTTAAAAGTAAAAACTAGGGCTGCTGGGTGGGTTAAACGTCTGCCTTTGGCTCAGTCATGATCCCTGAGTTCCAGGCCTGAGTCCCTCATTGGGCTTCCTGCTCAGCAGGGAGTTTGCTTTTCCTTCTACCCTTTACCCTGCTTGTGTTCTCTCTTCCTCCCTCTCTCAAATGAATAAATAAAATCTTTAAAAAAGAAAAAAAAAGTTAAAGCTACACATTTAATTCTTTTCTCATTGTATTTACTTATGAGAAACTTTATTTTTTCAAGTTTTTAATCTCAATTCTAGTTAACACACAGTAAAATATTAGTTTCAGGTGTAGAATTTAGTAGTTGATCACTTGCAACACCCAGTGCTCATAACAAGTGCCCTCCTTAATACCCATTACCTATTTAACAATCCCTCCCATCTCCCCTCCAAAAACCCTCAGTTTGTTCTCTAGTTAAGAGTCTGTCTCCTGGTTTGCCTATCTCTCTCTTTTTTTTCCCCTGTGTTCATCTGTTTTGTTTCTTAAATTTCACATATGAGTGAAATCATGCTATTTGTCTTCCTCTGACATATTTTGCTTAGCATAATACATTCTAGCTCTATCCACATTGCCATATGTCTTTGACAAAGAAAAAGTTCACTTACAAGAAGTAGAGACATATTAATATTTTACCTATAATTTCACATAGGCACTATGTTTATGCTGGAAATTCAATGCAGAGCAGGTCCCTGCCATCACAGAGCTTATCATCTAGTAAAACCTAGGACATGGACAAGGACTTTAAGAATAGCTTTTTGTGATCCCTAAAATGTTTTAAGAGAGTGAGAATAAAATCATCATAAGACCACCAGGTCTAGCTGGTGTATTTACCATAGAGGTTACTAGAGTTTAATGGGTATTTTAGAAAATCTTAAAAAAGTTTTATTCTTGTAAGCACATCCTCTGACAGCCAGATGTTGAAAGTGTTTTATTCTCTTTTAAAGGAAATCATACAGACACCTAAGAGTAAAACATTTTACTCTAAAAAATCTGTCTTTAGATTTCTCCCACCATAAGAACTTTTTTTGCCATTTTTCATTAAGGAACAAAGCTTTTGATGAACTTTTGAAATCTTGGGGAGGTTAATTTCCCTCTATACTATCAGTCATTGTTTGAAGATTTAATTTTTATAAAAATAACAGTCGTCTGCAAAAGTCTTTGCTACTTAGATTACAGTTTTAATATCTACTTGAGCACTACAATTTGTGGATCACATAGATGACAAATTATAGTTTTGTCTTTTCTGTGGAATTCTACACAAAGCGTCTTGAATGGTCCAAGTTTCATATTAAAAAGGTCTTGATACGTGAGGATGCATGACTAAATGTTTATATATTGCATTAACAAAGGAGTAGCATCAAACATAAGTTTTATCGATAACATGTGGCTGATAAGTCATGGTCAACAGAAATTAAAGATAGTGTTTTAGGAAATATGCTGAACAGTTTTTTTTTTTCATTAATTCATTATTTTAACTCTTCATACAACAAATGCTTAGTAAATGCCTATAATGTGTCACTCTCTCTCTTATGGGACCTGGGAGGAAAGCAGAGTTTAACTTCCTGCTTTTCTGGAGCTCACATTACAGTGCAGGAGACAGATAATAAAGTGAATTAAATGTATTCATCAAATAATTTATCAAATAATTAAATGTATTCATCAAAAAATTCTTCAACAGAATTTTTGAAGCAAAAGAAACCGGACAAAGGAACAGTCTATATAGAAGTAAATGGTGCTATTTTAAACAGAGTGACCCTTGGAGTATTCTTTAAGGATGTTAACACTTGAGCAGAAAGCTCTAGGGTATGAGGAGAGCTGAGGAATGGGTGTTCCAAAGAGAGGGACAGCAAGTATAAGGGCCTTGAGATAGAAGAAAACTTGATAAATCAAGAAAAAGCAAGAAAGCCAGCATAGTGGAAGAGAGTTGGCACCGTGAAAATAAGAGTTGATTAGGTCAGAATCGTGACTGGAGTCCACACAATCCTGGACCTTGCCACCATAAGATAAGGTCTTTGGATTTATTCTAAGTAAAATTGGAAGCTTCCGCGGGGTTTGGGAAGCATGAAATAATCTGACCTTGTCTTAGAAAGATTACTCTGTTTCCTAGAATGAAGGAAAGGGAAGTAGTAGAACTGTCATACTATATTTAGAATTACAGTAGCTCAGGGTATCATCTTGTATAAATTTAAGAATGCAGTAAGGACTGTGCAGATACTGAAATAAGAAAGCATCTAATTTCAAATCTGCCTATCAAAATGAAGCTCATGATCTGTGAATGCTGTTTAACTGAACCAGCATAATTTATTTATGTACGGTGACCCCAGGGTATGTATCACAGCAGAAGGGCTGGAGAAAGATGCCTTAGGATCTTGTAGTATCTCAAGAATGCTCCACCATGGCCAAGATAAAAAATGATTATTAATTTTAATAAATAATTATTGAAGTTGCAATTTATAATATTTTCTTCTAAGGCTTTTTTTTAGAAAAGAATGAGGAGTCGTCAAGAGAAATCTTAAGTTTTGTTTTGTTTTGTTTTTCTTATTGGGGAAAATAGATTCTGAGTGCCTGTTCAAAGGATATGGTACACTTTTACACAAAATATAAAGATAAAATGATTATGTATAATATATAATAATATAAATAATATAATGTAATATGTTAATATACTAATTTAATAAAATATTATATATATATTTTTTCCATGGTGTATAAATATCACTTCACTATTGAATTACCTGACCTGTCTACAGCTCCACATCCTTAAATTGAGGATAAGAATTCCACCTACTTACATAGTGGTTGTGACAATAAAGTGAGTTAGAACATGTTGCTCCAGGAAAGCTAGCCCATTCTTATAACCACTAAGCATATCACAGTGATTTACAGAGAATTAATATGATTCATTTTATAGCCAGAGTTTTGTTTTATTTAAATTAGAACTTGATACACAATAAAATAATGAAGTGACAGGAAAAAAAAGACTGTCTTTGAGACATTCAGGAAGATTCCCTATGAACTCTGAGATAATGTCATTATAATGTGTGGCAAACTTCTTTTGAAGTCCTTTAAAATTGTAAACTCTTGCTTGCATTACATCACTCTACATATGATGCAGGTGTCTTTGGTTGCATATATGACTTCTAGTCTAGAAGAGTAATGACAAATGCTCATGTTTTAAACATAATGAGAACGAATTTTAGAAGGTAAGGTTAGAGGATTTTTGTAACCCACTTTTTCAGTATGGTCAACTTTTACTGGGTCTTAGGTTGATATATTTCTTTAATTGGATTTTTGAGGGTCCCAGTGTCAAAGTGTTGCTGGAACATACAATTTTGATAAAACACCTACTGGGTCATGCCATAGCAGCTGTAGGTTGAAGGAGAGATAACAAAACCAGGTCTGTGAGGCTAGAGCAGGTGCTGGTGTCCAGGAAGGTCTGTAGCAGTGGCACCTGTTGTCCAGCCCACACCAAGTTCCCACTGATGAAGAGAACTGGAATGACAGACAACACACTGACAAAAGAGTTTGAATACTTTCATACAGAAGCAGAAATACTTTTGGGCCAAAGATATAGCTTGAAATCCGTTTGGCTTGTTTAACAGCTTACATTATTTTCTTATGTAAAGAAAGGTCTGAAGAAAAACCTCTAAACATATTCAAGTGCAGAATTAGAAGCTGCATACTCCCCAAAACCTACTCATGATATGGGCCATTTAAAGGAGACATAGTGTTATATATATATATATAACACTATATTATATACCATATGTATCATTGGGTTATAGCATTGGAATAGGCATTGGGATTTATATTGTTACTTTATTACCTTACAAAATAACTTGAATATAGAAAACAGGAACACATCTATAATGAGTAATTAAATGCATGAATACATTTTCAGTCTATAAAGGAATAATATAATGGAAATTGTATTTTCTATTTCCAACAGTGACCCTCAGATTATTCTGGCCATGCTTTATGCAGCACATCTGAGAACTGTTTTCATGAAAGCATTAGTTGATGAATGTCTGCTGACCTAGAATTAATGCTTATTATTGAATTAACGGTATATTGTGTGCCATGCTACTATACATAATCAGCCAAAGACATTGATTCTTCCATGCTAAATGTTCAAAAAGCTTTATACAAGAATCAATATTGATTTTTTCAGGTGCAATCTAGAGCAAATTTCTTGATTGTGAAAGACTATTTTTCAAAGAGACTCACAAAGCTCCTAGTTTCTTCTAATATATTGGCTGCAATAATCTCAGCTCAGAACCAGTTATTTGAAGAATATTGGCTGCCAGAGGTTGTTGCTTCTAACAGTGGGTTTACATTGATCTCAGTTTTGTTTAAAATACTTGTGAACTGGAAATTTATTTATGCTTTCAATACCCTCAGATAAATGGCCATGCTGGGAAGATAGTGTAGATTGCTGAGAATTACCTAAAATAGATTCAGGGAGAAGACTTACTAAGTTTTGCCACATATATGGTGTTCAACATGTCATTTCATGATCAAATACAGAAATGAATCCTACTAAATTACTAATTAGTTGTCTTAACTGTTTTATTTCATATATATATGGATATATATAATATATAAATAATTAAATATAAAATATAAAATAAACTATATATATTCCAGACGACAAAAAATACGAAACTCATCTTTAATTATTTTCACCATATTCTTCATCAAGACTAGAAACTTGTCAAATAAAGTTTCCATTTAATATAATCAATGTTATAGAATAGAGTATCTAATATGGATTATAAGATTCAGAGTACAGATGGGCAAGTATGCCATTCTAGTCAATGGAAAAATTTATTGCTGAGAGTGTCTTTATAATGAAATTCAATTACTTCAGTTCTAAAGTTATTATAACCCAAATCCAAAGAATGGAATTGTGATTTGTATCTAAGTGACACCAAAATAAAAGTGGATAATCTATGATAATAATAATAATAATAACAATAATGTAGTAAAGAATATTTTAAAATTGGATCCCCAATGCAGTAGAATTGCTCTTATGCCAAGTGCATCACAAAATTCTCTCTATTTTTAGGAAGCCCTAGATGACTCATATATTATTCTTTTTGGCTATAGTAACACTCCTCTTTCTTTCATGTTTTCATTATGTGTCAGGCATTCTACTAAAAGCTCCACATAGCATTTAATCTGCACAGTAACTCTACAAAATATATCTTCTGAAGAAAACTGAGGCTCCAAGAGATGAAGTAGATTATAGTCTCAAATAGGAAATTACAAACTGGAACTCAAAGTTGATCTTTCACCCTTTCTTTAATAGCACTATTCTTTATAACACTTTCATATTTACTGAAAAATTGAGATGATGGTAGGGAAGTTTTCATATATCCCATACCCAGTTTTCCTTATTATTAATACATGAGATATTTGTTATAATTAATGAACCATATTGTTATATTATTATTATTAACCTGTCTACAGTTTGCTTAGATTTGTGTAGTTTTTACTTAATGTAATTTTAATATTTTTGTTGCAGGATCCCATTTGGTATATACAGTACATTAGTTGTCTTGTTTCTTTGGACTTTTCCTGGCCGTTGTTGTTTCTCAAATTTACTTTGTTTCTGATGTCCTAGATGGTTTTGAGGGGCACTGGTCAAGTATTTTGTAGAATGTCTCTCAAATGGGATTTGTCTGATATCTTTTTCTTATGATGAGACTCAAGTTACTTGTAATTTAGAAGAAGACTAGAGATGTAATATGTCATTTTAATTATATCATATCAAACATATATATACTATCAAGATGAGCTATGACTAATAATATTATCCTTGATTTCTTGGCCAAGATAATATTTCTCAGGTTTCGCTACTATAAAATCGCTATTATTTCTCCTTTGCATTATCTACACTTTGGACAGAAGTCACTGTGCAGAGTCTAGCTCAAAAGATGAGGAGATTGCTCTCTTTTCTTGAGGGGGTATTCATATAAATTAGTAGGAATACCTATATGGGAGAATTATTTATGTTAGCTGTAGGTTTATGTGCTTTATCAAGTTGAGGTATTCTCTAGTTCTACTTTGGAAAGACTTTGTCATGAATGGGTGTTAGATTTCATCAATGCTCTTTCTGTACAAATAAATGTGATCATATTATTTATCTTTTTCTTAGTCAGTGGGTTACATTAATTGATTTAAAAATGTTGAACCAGTCTTGCCTGCCAGCAGTAAATCCCACTTGGTTGTAGTGTGTAATTCTTTTTACACATTGTTATATTTGATTTGCTAATATTTTATTGAGGATTTTTACATTTCCATTCACAAAAATATATATCTACAGTATAAGAGAGAGAATCTTTAGCAGGCTTCATGTCCAGCATGGAGCCCATGGCAGGGTTTCATCTCAAATCCCTGAGATCATGACCTGAGCCAAAATCAAGAGTTGGACACTTAACCAACGGAGTCACATTGGATAAGACTCAAACTCTTTTCTCTTGCTAAATCTTTATTTTTTAAAAATTTTTAATGAATCTTTATAACTGAGGATTCTCAGCATGTTTTAAATGGTTACTTTTCTCCAGCCCTACCACCACCACTACCAGAAATATGAGGGATTTTCTTGGTCCTTTACCATGAGATTTTGAAAGGGTTCTCAGGAATAAAATTGACAGAAGTGTGGATTGCCTCAAGACTGCAGTTTGCAGGAGTTTCTCCTCTTACTATAGTCTACACTCCAACTCCAATAATTCATCAAAGTTACTTTTAAGGTTTCCTAACAGTTATGGCTTTTGTGGCATGTGTTCCTGTAATCTGAGCTCAGCTGTACTAACCTTTATTTTCCCTTTTCTCCGGCAGCATAATGGCTTGTCTTGTGATTTCTATTTTCTGATTGGTGCAAGAGAAGTGGCTCATTTTTAGTTTTTTCAGCTCTTATTATACTACTTAAGTACAATACTAATATTCCTTAAGTAATACCTTTCAAGTTCTTTATATATTATGGCTGAAATTAGAAGTCGAATTCTTTATTCTTAATCATTATGCTGTCCTATAATGGCTTACAAACTTCATCATGCTCCAGAATTTCCTAGAGAACTTGTTAAAACTGAAAATATTGGGCACCACTTTTCAAGGTTTTTAATTAAGAAGGCTTAGGGTAAGGCCCAAGGATTTCCATTTCTTACAGGGCCCCAGTTAATGCTGATGCTACTGATCCATGGACCACACTTTGAGAAACATTGCTCTATTTTAGTAGCTGCTCTTATTTAAATTCTATCCATATGAGTCAAGTTACCATGAAAATGGATGTCCTGTCCAACCTGCTTCCTGTGTTTGACTATACTGTTATTGCTGAAATATTGAAATCATCCTTATTTCTTTGTTATCCTTGCCACATTTCCCATTACATTTTGTTTGTTTGTTTGTTTTCTGGTTTGCTGAAGGAAAATTTTAGCGCTGCCCGTGTTTTTTGTTTTTTGTTTTTTTTTTAATGTTACCTTGCTGAGTTTTTGTTATATAAAGCTATTATTACTTGTGAAACAAAATCCAATTCTCAGAATTTGATGTCCCAAACCCATTTCAGAGAAGTAATGTGGTATATAATTTTTCTGTGCAGAAAAATATTTATGTATGGGTCTATTGTAGTCCATAAGATGCTTTTTTTAAACTAGGATGCTTGGAGCACCTGGGTGGCTCAGTTGACTAAACACCTGACTTTTGATTTTGATTCAGATCATGATCTCAGAGGCATGAATTTGAACATGGATTCTACTTGAGATTCTCTCTCCTTTCCCTCTCCCTCTGCATCTGCTTCCCACTTGTTTGTTCTCTTTCTCTCTCTCAAATAAGTAAAGCAGTCTTTAAAAAATAAACTAAGGATGCCATCAAATTTTATTTTATACGAGTATCTATAGTCTCTCTCATTATTCAGACAATTACATAGTACTCCATTTTATGAATGTGCCATAATTTAGTTAACATTTTTGTACATGAACTTTAGGCCATTTAGAATGCTTCCTACAAAACAATGTAGCACTTGACATTTGTTTACACAAGTCTCTCTTTTCCCATAATGGTGTTATTGTGGTATAAATTCCTACAGATAGAATTTTTGAGTCAGAGGACATATACAATTATCTGCACTAATTAACAATATAAACAATAGTTTGAGAATAACACCAATTTCCTTTCCTATTGCCAAAAAAAAAATGTTACAAATTTTTGAACTTTGCAAATTTGGAGACTTATTGTATGAGTAAGTATAGACAAAGAGTTTAGATAGACACAATTTTTAGGCCTGAAGTCTTATATTTTACGGTCTTCTGTGTTCTACATCTCTCCCTCTCTCTCTCTCTCTCTCTTTTTAATATTTTATTTATTTATTTGAAAGACAGAGCTCACAAGTAGGCAGAGAGGCAGGCAGAGAGAGAGAGGAGGAAGCAGGCTCCCTGCCAAGCAGAGAGCCCGATGTGGGGCTCCATTCCAGGACTCTGGAATTATGACCTGAGCCGAAGACAGAGGCTTTAACCCAATGAGCCACCCAGGCGCCCCCCTCTCTCTCTCTTAATCTCTCCCTCAGTACCTATCTCTCTAAAGCCCTCTCTCAATATCTTTCTCAATCCCTATCCCCTCACCTTGATATTATGAGATGTGTATAATTGGTTGGGAATGTAACATTTTATCTGACCTTTATTATTGTATTGGATCTCACTCTTTTAGAGAGAACTTGAAAAGTGTTTATGAATGACTTGGTGCCTTTGCTTTCTACCTTGATAAGGGTATGCTTTGTTTCTATCACTTAAAACTGTTCACCTTGGCACTCTCATCCCTGAGAGGCACACAAATGTGTCTCTTAGTTAATTTAAATTTTAGACCTCAGGCAAAAGAGCTTACTTTATCAAAGTTGCTGTTCTTTCCATGTATTTGCCATCTAGCTTCAGTGTAATTTTAGATTTACATTGTAGAACTTTGTTGAAAGTGGCAAAGAATATCTCATACACATCAACTTCATGAAAAATTTCCCTTCATCTAGGGCCATGTTTTTCACGTGCTTTGTTTCCTGTATCTATAATTACTTAAATTGGTTTTCCTATAATATTTGAGTTTTTGTATCTATATCTATAACTCCTTTATCTATAATTACTTAAATTGGTTTTCCTATAATATTTGCATTTTTGTCACTCATAACTTGATTGTCTTCACTAAGCCAATGTCACATTTTAAGTTGTATTATTTGTTATTATTATCTTTAACCCAAAAAGCATCTGGAACTCCAGTTTTCATATCTGTACTCCCGGTTGGCAGGAGGGACTCCTTGTACTTTTTTCGTAGTGTGGTCCATTGTGCTCCTTGAGATGCTCTAGGGATGATCTAGTTTCACATTGTCTTGTGTATCTGCGTACTTGGCTGTTCTTCAGATGCCGCACCAGAGGGTCTTAAAAGTAGAAACTGGGTCAAGAATGATATGCATACATTAATCTATTTTAAATTGTGGTTTTCATATCTTCCTCATTGATTATGAGAAATCTTTGACAAATTTTATATATTAATCTTTTATTATGTTTAAAAAATATTTTCCTCAATATGTTATCTTTTAATTATCTATTTTTTTTATAAGAGAAATTTTAAATATTTATGTACTCAAATGTGCTAATCTTTTCTTTTGGGTTCTGGTTTTTGCATCAGCCTTAGAAAGGCATTACCATATTTGTAACAAACTTTAAAATGTTTTCTACTCCTTTAAAAAAAAAACTGTTCATTTACTTATTTAAATAGACTTTATTTTTTTAGAGCAGTTTTAGGTTTACTACAAAATTAAGTGGTAAGTACAAAGAATTCCTATGTATCTCCTACCCTCCCCAAATACCAGTGTCTCACACCTGGTAGGTATATTCATTACAGTCAGTAAACCTACATGACACATGACTATCACCCAATGTCTGAACTTCATATTAAGGTTCACTCTTGGTGTTAATTATTCTGTGGGTTTCAACACATATATAATGACTTTTAGCCACCACTGTAATACCATGTAGATTAGATTCAATGCCCTAAATATCATCTGTGCTCTACCTATTTATCCACCCTCCCCTTTAACTGTAAAATCTTGATGACGTGGTCTATACAGCTGATTTACCTTCAGCTGGAACTAAAGGCTTAAACCTTGTAGACTCTGATAACTCTCTAGGAATTTGACATAAATCCCCCTGGTTTTAGGAAAACTTAAAGTTAAAACCAAAATTTATTTCTGCTTGACACAGCCAACATCTATAATGGGTTCAATCAAAACTAAATCCAGTTGACTGAGAATTGTATCCTTATATTTCCAAGTTAGCTTTCAGAGTCATAGTACTTTGTCAGGGGGGCTTTGACATTGTTTACTAAAATTTTTTTAAAAATTTATTAGAATAGTTTCCTTTTTTTTTAATTTAAACTTTATTTTTTCAGTGTTCCAAGATTCATTGTTTATGCATCACACCCAGTGCTTCATGCAAATATGTGCCCTCCTTAATACCCACCACCAGGCTCACCCAACACCCACTCCCACCCCTTCAAAACCCTCAGTTTGTTTCTCAGAATTCACAGACTGTAATGGTTCATCTCCCTCTCTGATTTTCCCCAACTCCCTTCTCCTCTCCTTCTCCCAATGTCTGCTGTAGAATTTTTTCTTTTTTTTGTTCATTTTTTTTATTAACATATAATATATTATTAGCCCCAGGGGTACATATCTGTGAATCACCAGGTTTATACACTTCACAGCACTCACCACAGCATATATCCTCTCCAATGTCCATAACCCCACCACCCTCTCCTTACTCCCTTCCCCCCAGCAACCCTCAGTTTATATGATAGTTGTATTTCTCCGATTGACTTATTTTGCTAAGCATAATACCCTCTAGTTCCACCCACATCATTGCAAATGGCAAGATTTCATTTCTTTTGATGGCTGCATAGTATTCCATTGTATATCTATACCACATCTTCTTTATCCATTCATCTGTTGATGGGCATCTAGGTTCTTTCCATAGTTGGGCTATTGTGGACATTGCTGCTATAAACATTCAGGTGCACATGCCCCTTTGGATTACCACATTTGTATCTTTAGGGTAAATACCCAGTAGTGCAATTGCTGGGTCATAGGGTAGCTCTATTTTTAACTTTTTGAGGAACATCCATGCTGTTTACCAGAGTGGCTACACCAACTTGCATTCCCACCAACAATGTAGGAAGGTTCCCCTTTCTCCACATCCTCGCCAGCATCTGTCATTTCCTGACTTGTTAATTTTAGCCATTCTGACTGGTGTGAAGTGGTATCTCATTGTGGTTTTGATTTGTATTTCCCAGATGCCGAGTGATGTGGAGCACTTTTTCATGTGTCTGTTGGCCATCTGGATGTCTTCTTTTCAGAAATATCTGTCCATGTCCTCTGCCCGTGACTGGTTTATTTGTTCTTAGGGTGTTGAGTTTGATAAGCTCTTTATTGATTTTGGATACTAGTCATTTATCTGATATGTCGTTTGCAAATATCTTCTCCTATTCTGTTAGTTGTTTTTTGATTTTTTTAACTTTTCCTTTGCTGTGCAAAAGCTTTCGATCTTGATGAAGTCCCAATAGTCCATTTTTGCCATTGTGTCCCTTGCCTTTGGCGATGTTCCTAGGAAGATGTTGCCACGGCTGAGGTCAAGGGGGTTGCTGCCTTCTCCTCAAGGATTTTGATGGTTTCCTTTCTCACATTGAGGTCCTTCATCCATTTGGAGTCTATTTTCGTGTGTGGTGTAAGGAAATGTGTGGTGCAAGCTTCACTTTTCTGCATGCAGCTGTACAATTTTCTCAACATCATTTGTTGAAGAGACTGTCTTTTTTCCATTGGACATTCTTTCCTGCCTTGTTTAAGATTAGTTGACCATAGAGTTGAGGATCTATTTCTGGGCTCTCTGTTCTGTTCCAATGATCTATGTGTCTGTTTTTATGCCAGAACCATACTGGCATGACAGCTTTGTATTAGAGCTTGAAGTCCAGAATTATGATGCCACCAACTTTGGCTTTATTTTTCAATATTGCTCTGGCTATTCAAAGTTTTCTCTGGTTCCATATAAATTTTAGGATTATTTGTTACATTTCTTTGAAAAAAATGGATGGGACTTTGATAGGGATTCCATTAAATGTGTAGATTGCTTTAGATAGCATAGACATTTTCACAATATTTTTTCTTCCAATCCAGGAACACGGAATGCTTTTCCATTTCTTTATGTCTTCCTTAATTTCTTTCATGAGTACTTTATAGTTTTCTAAGTATAGATTTTTTGCCTCTTTGGTTAGGTTTATTGCTAGGTATCTTATGGTTTTGGGTGCAATTGTAAATAGGATTGACTCCTTAATTTCTCTTTCTTCTGTCTTGCTGTTGGTGTAAGGAAATGCAACTGATTTCTGTGCATTGATTTTATATCCTGACACTTTACTGAATTCCTGTACAAGTTCTAGCAGATTTGGAGTGGAGTCTTTTGGGTTTTCCACATATAGTATCATATCATCTGCAAAGAGTGATAGTTTGACTTCTTCTTTGACAATGTGGATGCCTTTTATTTCTTTTTGTTGTCAGATTGCTTAGGCTAGGACTTCTAGTACTTTGGTACTACAAGTAGTGATAATGGACATCCCTGCTGTGTTCCTGACCTTAGGAGGAAAAGCTCTCAGTTTTTCTCCATTGAGAATGATATTTGCAGTGGGTTTTTCATAGATGGCTTTTATGATATCGAGGTATGTGCCCTCTATCCCTATATTTTGGAGGGTTTGATCAGGAAAGGATGCTGTACTTTCTCAAATGCTTTTCAGCATCTATTGAGAGTATCATATGGTTCTTGTTCTTTCTTTTACTAATATAGTGTATCACATTGATTGATTTATGGATGTTGAACTAACCTTGCATCTCTGGAGTAAATCCCACCTGGTCGTGGTGAATAATCCTTTTAGTGTTCTATTGGATCCTCTTGGCTAGTATTTTGGTGAGAATTTTTGCATCTGTGTTCATTAAGGATATTGGTCTATATTCTCTTTTTTGATGGGATCCTTGTCTGGTTTGAGGATCAAGGTAATGCTGGCCTCGTAAAATGAGTTAGGAAATTTTCCTTCCATTTTTAATTTTTGGAACAGTTTCAGGAGACTAAGTATTAATTTTTCTTTAAATGTTTGATAGAATTCCCCTGGGAAGCTATCTGGCCCTGGGCTCTTTTTTGTTGGGAGATTTTTGATGACGGCTTCAATATCTTTACTGGCTATGGGTCAGTTCAGGTTTTCTATTTCTTCCTGGTTCAGATGTAGTAGTTTATATGTCTTTAGGAATGCATCCATTTCTTCCAGATTGTCAAATTTGCTGGTGTATTGTTGCTCATAATATGTTCTTGTAATTGTTTTTATGTCTTTGATGTTGGTTGTGATCTCTCCTCTTTCATTCATGATTTTATTTATTTAGGTCCTTTCCTTTTTCTTTTTGATAAGTCTTGCCAGTGGTATATCAATCTTATTAATTCTTTCAAAGAACCAGCTCCTAGTTTTGTTGATTCATTCTATTGTTTTTTTGGTTTCTATTTCATTGATTTCTGCTCTGATCTTTTCTTATTTCTCTTCTTCTGCTGGGTTTAGGCTTTCTTTGTTATTCTTTCTCCAGCTCCTTTAGGTGTAGGGTTAGGTTGTGTATTTGAGACCTTTCTTGTTTCTTGAGAAAGTCTTGTACTGCTATATATTTTCCTCTCAGGACTGCCTTTGCTGTGTCCCACAGATTTTTAACCATTGTGTTTTCATTATTATTTGTTTCCATGAATTTTTTCAATTCTTTAATTTCCGGGTTGACCCATTCATTCTTTAGAAGGATACTGTTTAGTCTCCATGTATTTGGGTTCTGTCCAAATTTCCTCTTATGGTTGAGTTCTGGCTTCAGAGCATTGTGGTCTGAAAATATGCAGGAAATAATCCCAAACTTTTGATACCGGTTAAGACCTGATTTATGACCCAGGATGTGATCTATTCCGGATAATGTTCCATGTGCACTAGAGAAGAATGTGTATTCTGTTGCTTTGGGATGGAATGTTCTGAATATATCTGTGATGTCCATCTGGTCCAGTGTGTCATTTAAGGCCTTTATTTCCTTGTTGATCTTTTGCTTGGATGATTTATTCATTTCAGTGAAGGGAGTGTTAAAGTCCCCTACTATTATTTGTACTCTTGTTGAGGTGTGCTTGTTGATGTGTTTCTTCGATTTTGTTATTAATTGGTTTATATAGTTGGCTGCTCCCATGTTAGGGGCATAGATATTTAAAATTGTTAGATCTTCTTGCTGGACAGACCCTTTGAATATGATATAGTGTCCTTCTTCATCTCTTATTATAGTCTTTGGCTTAAAATATAACTGATCTGAAAAAAGGATTGCTACCCCAGCTTTCTTCTGATGTCCATTAGCATGGTAAATTGTTTTCCATCCCCTCACTTTAAATATGGAGGTGTCCTTGGGTCTAAAATGAGTTTCTTGTAGGCAGCATATTGATGGGTTTTGTTTTTTATCCATTCTGATATCCTGTGTCTTTTGGTTGAGGCATTTAGTCCATTTACATTCAGGGTAACTGTTGAGATATATGAATTTAGTGCCATTGTATTGTCTGTAAGATGACTGTTACTGTATATTGTCTTTGTTCCTTTCTGATCTACTACTTTTAGGGTCTCTCTTTGCTTAAAAGACCTCTTTCAATATTTCCTGTAGAACTGGTTTGGTGTTTGCAAATTCTTTCAGTTTTTGTTTGTCCTGGAAACTTTTTATCTCTCCTTCTATTTTCAATGATAGCCTAGCTGGATACAGTATTCTTTGCTGCATATTTTTCTCATTTAGTGCTCTGAATATGCCATGCCAGTTCTTTCTGGCCTGCCAGGTCTCTGTGGATAAGTCTGCTGCCAATCTAATATTTTTACCATTGTATGTTACAGACTTCTTGTCCTGGGCTGCTTTCAGGATTTTCTCTTTGTCGCTAAGACTTGTAATTCTTACTATTAGATGATGGGATGTGGATCTATTCTTATTGATTTTGAGGGGTGTTCTCTGCACCTCCTGGATTTTGATGCCTGTTCCCTTTGCCATATTAGGGAAATTCTCTACAATAATTCTCCCCAATATGCCTTCTGCTTCCCTGTCTCTTTCTTCTTCTCCTGGAATCCCAATTATTCTAATGTTGTTTTGTCTTATGGTATCACTTATCTCTCAAATTCTCCCCTCGTGGTCCAGTAGTTGTTTGTCTCTCTTTTGCCCACCTTCTTTATTCTCTGTCATTTGGTCTTCTCTATCACTAATTCTTTCTTCTGCCACATTTATCCTGGCAGTAAGAGCCTCCATTTTTTATTACACCTCATTAAGAGCTTTTTAAATTTCAATTTGGTTGAAGCCCCTTCTGGAGAAATAAAAGATTATTCTCCAAAAAGGGCTTTTATTTCTCCAGACAGGGTTTCTCTAATATCTTCCAGGCCTTTTTAAGCCACCTTGAGAATCATCATTCTGAACTCTAAATATGACATATTACCAATATTCATATTGATCAGGTCCCTGGCCTTTGGTACTTCGGTGAGTTTTTCTGCCTTATCATTTTATCCAGTTAAGAATATATGAAGGAGGGAATAAAATAGTAATGGGTGACAAAGATCCCAGGAAAATATGCTTTAATCAAATCAGAAGAGACTGCAAATTGTGGGGGGATGAAAGCGGGTAAAATGAAGTTCAGGGGGAAAAAATTTAAAAATGAAAAATATAAAAAATGAAATATATATATATATATTAGACTAGTGAATAGAACAGGGTCACCCACTTAATTTTGGGAGTATTTTGGTCTCTTAGAAGAAATTACCTTCCAAAATTTTAAAGGGTGAAAAACATATACGAGGGTAAACACAATGAAGGGACAGAATATGTTTATAAAGATGAAAAATTATTTTTTAAAAATTTCTAAAAAAAGGAGTTGATAAGATAAATTGGTTGGGAGAATAAAGAAAAAGGAAGTGGAGAGAATTTGTTCAGGCTGGAGATTAGAACAAAGCCCTGTGCTAGATTTAGGGTATATTTTGATCTATTAGAAGAAGTTGTATCCCAATGTTTTTTAGAAGAAAAATTATCTTATGTGTATACAAAAAATAAAGTTAGATACAATGAAGCATAAAATATGAGTATAATGGGGCACCTGGGTGGCTCAGTGGGTTAAGCCTCTGCCTTCAGCTCGGGTCATGATCTCAGGGTCCTAGGATCAAGCCCCACATCTGGCTCTCTGCTCAGCAGGGAGCCTGCCTCCCCATTCTCTCTCTGACTGCCTCTCTGTCTACTTGTGATTTCTGTCTGTCAAATAAATAAATAAAATTAAAAAAAAATATAGGAGTATAATAATGAAGATTCAAAAAAGATTTTTTTTCTTATGAAATGTATTATTAAGATAAACGCATTAAAAAATTTTAAAAGAGGGGCGCCTGGGTGGCTCAGTGGGTTAAGCCACTGCCTTCGGCTCAGGTCATGATCTCGGGATCCTGGGATCGAGTCCCACATTGGGCTCTCTGCTCGGCAGGGAGCCTGCTTCTCTCTCTCTCTCTCTCTGCCAGCCTCTCTACCTACCGGTGATCTCTGTCAAATAAATAAATAAAATCTTTAAAAAAAATTTTTTTTAAAAGAGGAAAGGGTAAGAGTTAAAAAAAATTAGCAGAAGAAAAAAATTTAATTAATTAATTAATTAACTTTGCAAGACTAAAGAATCATTGGGAGAAAGCCATGAATTCCATGCTTTGCTTTCTCCTCCTCTGGAATTCCACTGTTCTCCTAGGTAAGTGAAATTGGTCTTGGCTGGATTTCTTGTTGATCTTCTGGGGAGGGGCCTGTTGTAGTGATTCTCAAGTGTCTTTGCCAGAGGTGGAATTGCACGGCCCTTACCAGGGGCCAGGCTAAGTAGTCCACTGGGGTTCAGTTTTGGGAGCTTTTGTTTCCTGAACACTTTCTGTAGGGTTTTGGAGGATGGGAGTGGAAATGGCGGCCTCCTAATCTCTGGCCCAAAGGAGCCGAGAGCCTGGGGCCCCACTCCTCAGTGCAACCTTGGAGAAAAATGCTCCATCACTCACATCACCCTTGCCTCCAGCTGCACTCTGAACTCACCCAGCCTGTGACCAAGCCTCTCTGTCTCTGGCACACAGCCCTGCCTAGAGTCTCCAAACCCTGCAGATCCCTGGGCACTCCTGGGCAGAGAGGGGTGTCTCCCCAGATCTTGTGGGTCTCTCTTCACAGAGCAGTGTCCTGTGCCACAGATCACAATTTTAGGTAACCCTGAATTGAGAGCTCACTCCTTGGCTCTGTTTTTGTAGCCAGTTTCCCTGCTCTAATATCTGTGAGCTCTGTGATACTCAAGATACCCCTGACCCTTCTGTGACCCCATGGGACCTGAGACTGCGCTGTCCCCACGTGGGCTTCACCCCGGCTTAGCCTCTGGAGCCATGTCCCTCAGTGAAGCAGACTTTTAAAAGTTCTGATTTTGTGCTCTGTTGCTCTGCCACTTGCTGGGAGTGGTCTATCTTCCTGTCTCTTTGAATTCACTTCTCCGCCGGTCCTACCTTTTAGGAAGTAGTCGATTTTCTGTTTCTAGAGTTGCTGCTTCTCTTCTCTTCAATCTCCTGTAGGTGTTTGGAATGGTTCAATAAGCTATCTAGCTGATCTCCTGCTACCAGATATTATCTCAGCCTGCTACTTCTCCGCCATCTTGACTCCTCCTCCCCTCTGTGGAATTTTTAAGAGAACAAAGCAAAAAAAAAAAAAAATTATTTTCTTAATAGTTCAGAGATTTTCTTTTTCTTTTTTTTATTTTAAAAATTGTTTAATATATTCAGTTAGCCAATATATAGGACATCATTAGTTTTTGATGTAGTGTTGAATGATTCATTAGCTGGAAATAAAGCCATAGGTTTGTCATATTAACATAAGATAAAAAAAAATTGTGTGTAAATTTGAACTTCTTTTTAGATGACTATTTAGATTTTTGCTGAGCAGTACGCTTTTCATACCATTTGTCTTGATAAATATTTGTTCTTTTTTTAATCTAGTATAAGAAGGAAAATAAGCCTTTCAAAAACAAAATCTATTTAAAGTTTTTCTCATTCTAGTCTTAATTTTCCTCAAGATCACTGCTATTGCTCAAAGGTTCCTGTATTCAAGTGAATTATTATAAACTATACATATTTAAAATACATCAGTATGTGTAAGTAAATTAAAGGCTAAAATTATAAAATTCAAATTGCCTAAGGTTCCTGATACATAGAACTCTTTAGCCATGACATGAGTCTAAAGATGTGTTATTTGAAAATTGGAAACTGGAGATGTCAAAGTGGAAATTTACTTAATTTATGTAGCTTAAACATTAGTTCAGTGACATTGAGTGTAATACCCTGTTTCCATCTTTTATGCAACCTAGTCCAAGGCCATATTTTAAAAATATATAGATCATCCTGGAGTTAAACCTTTTTCATGCCTCATTTATCCATTTCTGATTTGTGAGGATTCAATTGCTGATGCCTTAAAATCAGAAAGGAGGCATTTCAAAATATTTTCAAACATATAGTTAGTAATTGAGGATAGTCAGTTTAAATGTAGGCAGTGGTTAATATGTTCTCAGAATTAAGGTGCTCTTTAAAAAATGATTCCCTTTTTGGGGCCTTATCAAATACAGAACTGATTAAGCAATCAAACTCCGCTCTAGTTTCAGAGCAAAATGTTAGCCATTCTGCCACTCATTCTTTCTTTTATTACACCTCATTATTGTCTCTTTAGATTCTTTCTTTCTGTTCCGAATGATTTCCTACCTTATGGCCATCGAAGGAACATAGTGGAAGGGTAAAGAATTAATTAAAGTTCTAATGGTGCAATTAGTAGTAAGTGTGAACTGTTAAAGCATTTCCTCAGATGTTTTATAGCTTGTGGGACATCATCTTCACCTCAGCCGATGAATACTGACCACCTGTTATCTATTACCATAACATTATACAAGCAGACTGACAGAAAGCAATCTGGTCTCCAGGGATTGGACTGCTGAAGCAATTGACAGGCAGTTTCCACAAAGGTAAACTGTGAAAGCTAAATGAGATGGTAAATAGAAAGTCAGGCAGGTGTTTAATGGAGAAATACTATTAAAACAATGCAGAAGTTGTAAAATGAATGTATTGTTTATGCATATTTTTATGGTATTCAGTTTCATTCAGTGTTTGAAGACAGTAACTTTAAAACCAATATTCTATGTCATACAGTTGTAATTACCTGTATGAACGTAAAACTCGAGTCAGGAAGCATATTGCACTTAGAGAAAGTTGTAAAGGAAGTTTGTTGGGGCTAAACCAGTCTTGGTTTAAAATGAAAAAAGTGGGTGGTGATGCTTCACATTGCATCTTTCTTAAACTTGATAAAATAAATAAAGAGAAAATAAGTTAACTTAAAAGGGAAAGCATAATTTGGCAGATTTCATTGAATTAAGGCTATTTGTTGCTTTAATGTCCTACAAGATTTCTTCTGGATGCTGAATAACACAGAATTTCTAATATGACTTGTTCAATTATTGATTTGTTGCTTATCTGTTCTCTAGGAAAGTCAGATGAAGATCAGCATGACAGTATTTATAGGCTGCATCTCATCTGTGGGATGTAATCCATCTTCGTTAAGTTCAGTAAAAGTGATAGATGGCATTTGGCAGTGTAATGATGTGATCACTCTACCAGTGCCTCTTTAAATCATAAGCTGTTGCTTTCTGTTGTGTAGATATTTAATCAGTTATACACCCCATTACTGATTTAATTCAGAATGTCAGTGGCAGTTGAATAATGTGAGTATTTGTATATTAATATCATATTGTATTAATGCTCCCTTCATTTAAGTGTGCCATTCATTTGAAAATCATAAACTGTTGCTTCATGGGTAGAATAAATTTAATCGAGATGTTAGGCATCTAACACCTTCAGTGTTTTAATTCAGCATGTCAGTGAAAAAATATGTTCCTTTATATCTCTGTTTGTATTTTTCTGACTCGATGGATTATTTGATGAAATCAGCACTTGCTATGAATGAAAAAAAAATCTATTAATGCCTGTTTTAGCATATGAGCTTTAATTTTCAGATTATAATATAGGAATGGAACTTTGAGAAGATAATGCCCGAGGAACAAATTTTAAAATATAAAGTAGAAAACCCAGCAGTTCTCTAATGGAGATATACTATTAAAACAATCTCAGAAGTTCATGAACATTACTATTTTTTTCTTTTTAATTTTCTATTAATATTAGGATGCAAGATGCTTTCATATATAAAAATCTCTGGTTCACAATACTTTAGCTGATTATGGGGGATGAATAATTTAAAATAACTAATGTTTATATTTCACATTTCTGCTCTCAAATATATTATTCATACCTTACAACATAGAAATATTTATAATTTAAAAAAAATCTTTTTTTCTTTAGGAAAACTTGGTGACATCACTATCTTTTAAAGATCTTTACACTTATTTTGCAGGATCTTAATGTTGATTCCAACACTTGGAATAAACATCTATAGAAAAACTTGAACACATTGTTTGGCATAATGCTTCTATATAATTAATTGAAGAATTTTTTTTTCAATTTATAAGGAGCTTCTGCATTGCCATAATAGTGGTAACATTTGTATCTGCAGTACTTCTTTCTAACAAATCACAAAATTTATATGGAAATAGTCTCACTGAACTTCATAACATACCAAGAACAGTTAAAGAATTACTGTTTATTACCTCCATTTCATAAATGAGAAAAAGGTGATTTGGGGACTCCCTCCTGCTTACTTGGTCAACCAATAATAGTGACTGAATTGTAAATCAGTTTTCAGTCTATGCTCAGGACCTCAACAGCCCTGAGGTCCCATGGTTTTTTAGTGCTATGGGCTTTCAGCCATTCCTTTTTATATCTGTCTTTGGTATTTCTGTGATTAATTTATTTCCTGAAAAAAATATATGGATATATATGTGTGTTTGTGTACCTATGTACACATACACACACATATGCACAGACTCTGTGATTCTAAATTATTTTCAATAAATGCTTGTCAAACTACAAAAACAGTTTATTCTGTGATTATACTTAATTATTCTGTTTTCAGATAGTTTAGATAAGAAGAGATTTATGGGAAATACAGTAATCAGGAGCCATATACCTACAACTGGTCTTTGATACCCATTTCCATCAGAAGAGCTATTCAGAAGTCTTTGCATAATTCTTTTACAAACAGAAAATAATTATTTTCCAATCTGCATCACCATACCTTTTTTGATTTTCATTTTATTAAAATCTTAAGCTCCACCCCCCAATTCTAACTGAAAATTGTATGACAGCTATTTTTTCCAGTTTGAGGGGATTATATTAACTTTACCTTCCCAGCTCCATGTCTTTTAGCCAGCACTCCTGATCTCAAGCTTATCAAGGAAACAAAACTTTACAAATCTGTTTTGGAAATCAGTAGCTTTGGGTAGTAGAAGGGTTTCCTTTACTTGTTCCTTAAGTTCTTCTGTTGTGAATATTAATTAATTAATTTTTAGTTAATTAATTAACTAACTTTTGCTTTCTCTTCTATGAGGCATATCTTTATTCTTTACTTATTTTCTCAAATCTAACTGCCTAATGGAGAGGTAAAGGATTATTGAATCTTTCAGTTCTATTTCCTGTCATGCAATCCTTTCTATTTTCACTCAAGACCCTTGACATTTTCCATATATATTGCATGTTCCATGAATGATAAGAATAATTTTCATTTTAACATTATAGCATCTCCTTTTTTGAGAGTTTTGATATTTGTGATCAGAGTTCTCATCACATGAGAGCCAAAATTTTAAAAATACTCCTTTTGAAGTGAGATTTTGGAGGACTAAATGGTTAGTTCAAGGAAACAATAAATGCAAATCTGAGGAATACTAAATTTTCAAGGGACAACTTTTAAGATTTTCATGAAAAATAATTATAATTATTTTCTTGACAGTATGATTGTTAAATCTTATCACTTTATCTAAGTAGAAAGCCCTTTCCCTCTTGTCAAACTGTGTTGGGTAAGACAGTGTATTGCTGATCGTCTGAACATAAAGTTTTATCTGAAATTATTCTTTTCCCTGGATCATTTGAAATACAAAAAACAAAAAAACAAAACAAAAACAAAAGAAACTTGGCACCAACGGAGAGAGAAAAAAAAAATCAGAAAAAAGAATTCCCAACATCAATGTCACATCTTACCTCTTCTAGTATGAAAAATAACTTGTCCTTGAGGCTACATTGACTTGACTGGATTACATTGACAAATTCTTTTCTGTTTCCATTACATTTCTATTTATAAGTAGATTGGTTGTTATGTATCCTAATACTAACTTAGTAAAACTCCCTCCCATGTTTCTGTTTTGTCATTTTCACTTTTTGTGTAAAATGCAGATGTCTGTGTGTTATGCAGTGGTACCAGAATGATGTACAGCGTACAATGCTCACATTCTGCCCTTATAATGGGAGTTTGAGATTTAAAAAGAACAATACTTGGGTAATCAGACCAGGAGAACAGATAACGAAGTTAATGCTCAATCCCTAGGAAAAAAAAATAATGTAAACTATTAAAATAGTGAAAAGCACATAGTAAGTGTTTAATAAATGTTGTTAATTGGTTATTTTGTAAGCTTTGTGACTTCCACTCCCCAAATGGTTAACCCCTGACAATGGGTGTTGGCACATGCATATCCCCAATTCACTCTCCATAAATTTTAACTACCTAATAAAAAGAAATCAACTATTATTATTGGAATAAAGTTGGAAGTTAATGTTGCTACATCCTTTAGTTTCTGCCAAGTAATTTAATAGGACAAATATTATTCAAGACTTTTTGTTACTGAATCCCAGGATTGGCTGCTGTGGCTCAAGAGGCCAATACTTGAGACTGAGTTGTGATTGGAAAGGAGTATAAGCTTTATTCAGGCAGCCTGCCACCTGGGGAGAAGAAGAACTCTTGTCCAAATGCCAGCTCTGAGGTTTCTGCCTGGATTTGTAAAGAATAGTTGATCAATACAGGAGTGCAGTGGTCTGTAACATTTCCTGATGACATGCAGACTGGATGGTGCAGGCTATGTTATCTCAGTACTTTGTGATTGTGCCAGGGGGTGTGATTCCTCATTGCTGGGGGAGGCCAGGGAGGGATTGTAAAAAGCGGTCTGGTTCCTGTTTTGTGACTCCAGGAGTGCTCTGTTCTTTCAAAGAAAGAGTGTGTGATCAGTAGATACAGAAAGTAAGGTTATTCAGTCATGTGGGGGAAGGCATTTGCTAAATTTTGAAGACTACTAGGTTAGCCAGGGGGGCCTAGGCAGCTTCATTTTGACCATTGAATAATGAAAGACCTCAAAGGACAACGCATAGTATATATAAACTGATAGTATAAATAAAAGATAAAATCATTGGATGTGTTTCATAAACTCTTAAGGATAAAGTTTTGGTTCCTAAAATGTTTAATGTTGCATGTTAAAATAATTTTCTGCCAACAAATTGTTAAATTAATAGTGAGTTAACAAATTTTTGCAGCACTATTATTTCTTTTTTTAATTTTTTAGAAGATTTTATTTTTTTGTGAGAGAGAGAGAGAACACAAGCATGATGGGGGAGGCCGAGGGAGCAGGAGAAGACGACACTTAAATGACTCA
The DNA here is from genome assembly GCF_011764305.1 of Mustela putorius furo. Lineage (NCBI taxonomy): Eukaryota > Metazoa > Chordata > Mammalia > Carnivora > Mustelidae > Mustela > Mustela putorius. The sequence continues at coordinate 22,227,041 of NW_025422019.1, read as the reverse complement.
GCCACCTAGGTGACCAAATTTCTTAATAATTTATACCTGAATCATTTATAAATGCAGTCTTCAAAAATGAGCATACAAATTCTGAAACCACATCAAATCATTCTTTAAATAGATTGTAATGATAAATTGTTAGGTTTCAGTTTGTGCAGTCTCAGATGTTGATTCCTTGAATGAATTTATTATTTAGAAATGAATTCAAAGGATTTAATTCATTTAAATAGGATTAAAGAAAGATTTTTTAAAGTATAAGCACTGTCAGACTAACAACAATAGATTGAACAAAGAGGTTATTTTAATTGACAGTGTTGGAGCATGAAAGTTTTTTATGATAATATTTAAAATAGTTATGTGAGTGACTTTCTTAAGGTTTGTTTCAGTAACTTTTTTTTTTTTTGGAAGTTTAAGATATTTATTTTGGGTTCATGCAAGGTCTGAAGAGAGTTGGTTGACTCCACGCAGCAGCCCTGTTCACGCAGTGACTCAGCAATGTACATAGCTCCCAGTTCTCTATACCATATCAGGTGGCTTCCAAGATCATCCTGGCAGGACAAGAGAGTTTATAAAGAATTTACTCTGTTGTTCTCTGCTTTAACTTAGAAATGATAAATACCTCTTCCATTTGCCAGAATTCCAACTATTTGCCAGAATTAACCAAGTTACAAGGAGAAGGCAAGAGGACAAAAGGATTGTTCCTAGAGCAATGGGTGGCCACATTAGTATTTGAAAGAAGAAAATACAATTAGAGGAGAATAGTATTAAACATGAGAGAAAATACAATATAATACAGAAGTAACCCATTCTTAAGTAATTCTATCTCTAACCATTAATGTACATTGTTTTCCTCCAAAAAGATTTTTGTTTTAGTTAAATCAGTGTGTCTGAATATGACAGTGTATTATTGACTTTTGATAATATAAAGGGGAAATATTATTCTAAGGAGATGATATTATTAATGCCTTTATCAAAAAAGTTTAATTTAATTTAATTTATTTATTTGAGAAAGAGAGAGAGGCATCAAGAGAGGGAACACAGGCAAGAGGAGTGGGAAAGGGAGAAGCAGGCTTACTGTGGAACAGGGATTTCAATAAAGGGCTCGATCCCCAGGATACCAAGATCATAACCTGAACTGAAGGCAGAAACTTAATGGCTGAGCCACTCAGACACACTCTAAAAAGAATTTTTTTTAAAAAAAGGGTCCATATACACCATGGAGCCCAACATGGGTCCTGAACTCAAGACCTTTAAGATCAAAACCCTGAGATCAAGACCTGAGCCCAGATTAAGAGTCAGTCACTTAACCAACTAAGTTACCCAGGTATCCCATGATTTTGTCAATTTAATTTTGTGTGAGGGATTTTATATATATATATATATATATATTTTATTTTTGGGGGGCGAAAATATATTGTTTGCCCTAAGGTTACAGGTCTGTGAATCATCATCTGTCACAGCTCTCTCCATAGCACATAACCTCATAAATGTCCATAACCCAGCCACCCTATCCCTACCCTCCCACCCTCCAGCAACCTTCAGTTTATTTCATGAGATGAAGAGTCCCTTATGGTTTGTCTCCCTCCGATCCCATCTTGTTTCATTCTTCCCTCCCTACACACATGACCCCCCACTCTGCCTCTCAAATTCCTCGTATCAGAGAAATCATATGATAATTGTCTTTCTCTGATTGAGTTATTTCACTTAGCGTAAGTTCCATCCATGTTGTTGCAAATGGCAAGATTTCATTTCTTTTGATGGCTGAATAGTATTCCATCATGCCTGTCTGTGTGTACATATAAATGTATATTTACATATCCATATCCACACACATACATATATGCACACATATACATATTTACATATATTCAAGTATGCATATATACATATTCATGCATACATGTATGAATATACATATGTGCATATGTATATTTGCATGTGTATACATATGTATATATGTATATGTGTATATGTTTGCATATATGTATATTTACGTGTGTGTGTGTGTGTGTGTGTATCTCACATCTTCTTTATCCATTCATCTGTTGATGGACATCTAGTATTATGTTATAGTTTGGCTATTGCGGACATTGCTATTATGAACATTTAGGTGCATGAGCCCCTTTGGATCACTACATTTGTATCTTTAGGATTAACCAAGTAGTGTGATTGCTGGGTCATAGGGTAGCTCTATTTTCAACTTTCTGAGGAACCTCCATACTTTTTTCCAGAGTGGCTTCAATGAGCTTGCATTCCCACCAAGAGTTGAGGAGGGTTCCCCTTTCTCCACATCCTTGGCAACATCTGTTGTTTCCTGATTTGTTAATTTTACCCCTTCTGACTGGTGAGAGGAGATATCTCATTGTGGTTTTGATCTGGATTTCCCTGATGCCCAGTGATGTTGAGCAGTTTTGCATGTGTCTATTGGCCATTTGGATGTCTTCTTTGCAGAAATGTCTGTTCATGTCCTCTGGCCATGATTGGTTTATTTGTTCTTTGGGTGTTGAGTTTGATAAGGCCTTTATAGATTTTGGATATTGTTCCTTTGTCTGATATGTTATTTGTAAATATCTTCTCCATTTTCTCAGCTGTCTTTTGGTTTTGTTGACTATTTCCTTTGCTGTGCAAAAGCTTTTCATCTTGATGAAGTCCCAATAGTGCATCTGTACCCTTGCTTCCCTTGCCTTTTGCGATGTTTCTAGGAAGAAGTTGCTGTGGCTGAGGTAGAAGATGTCACTGCCTGTGTCCTCTCAAGGGTTTTGATGGATTCCTATTTCACATTGAGGTCTTTTATCCATTTTGAGTCTATTTTTGTGTGTGGTATAAGGAAATAGTCCAATTTCATTCTTCTGCATGTGGCTATCCAATTTTCTCATCACCATTTGTTGAAGAGATTGTCTTTTTTCTATTGAACATTCTTTCCTGCTTTGTCAAAGATTAGTGGACCATAAAGTTGAAGGTCTATTTCTGGGCTCTCTATTCTGTTCATTGATCTATGGCTCTGTTTTTGTGCCTGTACCATACTGTCTTGATGATTACAGCTTTGTAGTAGAGCTTGAAGTCTGGAATTATGATGCCACCAACTTTGGTTTTATTTTTCAATGTCCCTCTGGCTATACAGGGTCCTTTCTGGTTCCATATAAATTTTAGGATTATTTTTTCCATTTCTCTGAAAAAACACTGATGGTATTTTGATAGGGATTGCATTAAATGTGTAGAGTGCTCTAGGTAGCATAGACATTGTCACAATATTTGTTCTTCTAATCCATGAGCATGGAACATTTTTCCATTTCGTTGTGTCTTCCCTAATTTCTTTCATGAGTACTTTATAGTTTTCTGAGTACAGATTCTTTGCCTTTTTGGTTAGGTTTGTTCCTAGGTATCTTATGATTTTGAGTGCAATTGTAAATGGGACTGACTCCTTAATTTCTCTTTCTTCTGTCTCGCTGTTGGTTTATAGAAATGCAACTGATTTGTGTGCGTTGATTTTATATCCTGACATTTCCCTGAATTCCTGTATGAGTTCTAACAGTTTTGGAGTGGATTCTTTGGGTTTTCCACATAAATTAATATATAATATGCAAAGAGTGAGAGTTTGATATCTTCTTTGCTGATTCGGATACCTTTAGTTTACTTTTGTGCTCTGATTGCCGAGGCCAAGACTTCTACTACTATGTGGAATAGCAGTGGTGATAGTGGACAGCCCTGCCAAGTTCCTGACCTTATAGGAAAAAAGTTCTCAGTTTTCCCCATTGAGAATGATATTCACTGTAGGTTTTTCATAGATGGCTTTTATGATATGGAGGTATTTAAGATCTATCCCTACACTGCGAAAAGTTGTGATCAAGAAAGTATGATGTACTTTGTCAAATGCTTTTTCAGCATCTATTGAGAGTATTATATCATTATTGTTTTTTATTTTATAAATGTACTGTACCACATTATTTGATTTGCAGATGTTGAACCAACCTTGAAGCCCAAGAACAAATCCCACTTGGTTGTGGTGAATAATCCTTTTAATGTACTGATGGATCCTATTGACTAATATTTTGGTGAGAATTTTTGCATCTGTGTTCACCAAGGATATTGGTCTGTAATACTCCTTTTTGATGGGGTCTTTGTCTGGTTTTGGGATCAAGGTAATGCTGACCCCATAAAATGAGTTTGAAAGTTTTCCTTCCATTTCTATTTTTTTTTTTTTTGGAACAGTTTCTAGAGGATAGGTATTAATTCCTCTTTAAATTCTTGGTAGAATTCCCCTGGGAAGCCACCTAGCCCTGGGCTCTTGTTTGTTGGGAGATTTTTGATGAATGTTTCAATCTCCTTACAGGTTATGGATCTGTTCAGGTTTTCTGTTTCTTCATGGTTCAGTTATGGTACTTTATACATCTCTAAAAATGCATCAATTTCTTCCAGATTATCAGTTTGCTGGTGTATAGTTGCTCATATGTTCTCATTATTGTTTGTATTTCTTTGGTGTTGGTTGTGATCTCTCATCTTTCATTCATGATTTTATTAACTTATGTCCTTTCTCTTTTCTTTTTGATAAGTCTGGCCAGGGGTTTATCAATCTTATTAATTCTTTCAACGAACCAGCTCCTGGTTTCAATGATTTGTTTTATTGTTCTTTTGGTCTCTAGTTTGTTGACGTCTGCTCTGATCTTTATTATTTTCTTCTCCTGCTGAATTTAGGCTTTCTTTGCTGTTTTCTTGTCCAGCTCTTAAAGGCGTAGGATTAGTTTGTATATTTGAGACCTTTCTTGTTTCTTGAGAAAGGCTTTTATCCCTATGCACTTTCCCCTTAGTACCACCTTTGCTGTGTCCCAAAGATTTTGAACAGTTTTGTTTTCATTTTCATTTGCATCCATGAATTTTTTCTTCTTTAATTTCCTGGTTGACTCACTCATTCCTTGGTAGGATGCTCTTTATTCTCCATGTATTTGAGTTATTTTCAACTTTCCTTTTGAGATTGACTTTTAGTTTTAGAACATTGTGGTCTGAAAATATGCAGGGAATGATCCCAATCTTTTGGAACTGGCTGAGACCTGATTTTTGAGCCAGGATGTGATCTATTCTGGATAATGTTCCATGTGCACTAGAGAAGTATGTGTATTCTGTTCTTTTGGAAAGGAATGTTCTGATGTCCATCAGGCCCAGTGTGCCATTTAAAGCCTTTATTTCCTTGTTGATCTTTTGCTTAGATGATCTGTCCATTTCAGTAAAGGGGGTGTCCCCAACTTTTATTGTAATATTGTTGATGTTTTTCTTTTATTCTGTTACTAATTAGTTTATATAATTGACTGCCCCCATGTTAGGGGCATAGATATTTGAAATTGTTAGATCTTCTTGTTGGACAAACACTTTAAGTATGATATAGTGTCCTTCCTCATCTATTATTATAATCTTTGGCTTAAAATCTAATTTTTGATTTAAGGATTACCACCCCAGCTTTCTTTTGATGTCCATTAGCATGGTAAATTGTTTTCTACCTCTCTTTTTAAATCTGGAGGTGTCTTTAGGTCTAAAATGAGTTACTTACCAACAGCATATCAATGGTTCTTGTTTTGTTTATTTGTTTGTTTGTTTTTTAATCTATTCTGATGCACTGTGTCTTTTGATTGGGGCATTTAGCCCATTTACATTCAGGGTGACTATTGAAAGATATGAATTTAGTGCCATTGTATTACCTGTAAGGCAACTGCTCTGGTATATTGTCTCTGTTCCTATTAGGTCTATTATTTTTAGGCTCTCTCTTTTCCTAGAAAACCTCTTTCAATATTTCCTGCAGGGCTGGTGTGGTGTTTGCAAATTCTTTTAATTTTTGTCCCAGAAATTTTTTTTTTTTAATCTCTCCCTCTATGTTCAATGACAGCCTAACTGGATATAATATTCTTGGCTGCATATTTTTCTCATTTAGTGCTATGAATATATCATTCCAGTCCTTTCTGTCCTGTCAGGTCTCTGTGGATAGGTCTGTTGCCAATCTAATATTTATACCCTTGTATGTTACAGGGTATAAAGCTGCTTTCAGGATTTTCTCTTTGTCTGTGGGACTTGTAAGTTTTACTATTAAATAATGGGGTGTGTACCTATTTTTTATTGTTTTTGAGGGGGTTTCTCTGTGCCTCCTGGATTTGGATGCTTGTTCCCTTCACCAGGTTAGGGAAATTCTATACCATAATTTGCTCCAATTTACATTCTGCCTCTCTCTTTCTTCTTCTGAGATCCCAATTATTCTAATATTGTTTCATCTTATCTTTCACTTATCTCTTTGATTCTCCCCTCATGGTCTGGTAGTTGTTTGTCTCTCTTTTGTCCAGTTTCTTTATTTTCCATCATTTATATCTATATCTATACCTAATATATATCTATATCTATCATCTGTCTCTATATCTATATATACATATATTCTTTATTCTCAATCATCTTCTATATCACAAATTCTCTTTTCTGTCTCATTTATCCTAGCAATAAGAGCCTACATGTTTGATTGCACCTCGTTAATAGTTTTTTTTTTTATTTCAACTTGGTTAGATTTTCATTCTTTTACTTCTACAGAAAGGGATTTTATTTCTCCAGAAAGCTATTTCTAATACCTTCCATGTTCTCTTCAAACCCAGCTAGCACCTTAAGAATCATCATTCTGAACTCTAGTTCTAACATATCACTAATGCCCATATTGATTAGGTTCCTGGCCATTGGTATTGCCTCTGGGTTTTGGGTTTTTTTTGTTGTTGTTGTTTTTGTGTTTTTTAGCCTTGTCATTTTATCCAGAGAAGAATAGATGAATGAGAGAACAAAATACTAAAAGGGCAGCAACAACCCCAGAAAAATATACACTAATACATCAGAAGAGATCCAAAACTGGGATGAGAGGAAAGGAGGAAAGAAAGAAAATATATATATATAGAGAGAGAGAGAGAACAGAGCCACACACTTCATTTTGAGTGTAATTTTGTCTCTTAGAAGAAACTACCTCCTAAAATTTTAAAGAAAGAAAAACTTATATGTGTATATATACAAAAATAAGGGTAGTCACAATGAAGGGATGGAAGAGGGGTATAAAGATGAAAATTTTAAAATATTCTAAAAAAGTAATTGATAAGATAAGAATTTGGTCGAAAAAAAAATAGGAAAGAATGATCAGGCTCGAGACTAGAACAAAGCTATGTGCTAGATTAGGGTATATTTGATCTATCAGAAGAATTTGTATCCCAAAATTTTAAAGAAAAAAAAAACCTATATGTGTACAAAAAGTAAGATCAAATACAACGAAGGGATAAAATATGACTATAACAATAGAAATTTAAAAAGATTTTTTTTTAAAGATTTTATTTATTTATCAGAGAGAGAGAAGGGGAGAGAGCAAGCACAGGCAGACAGAATGGCAGGCAGAGGCAGAGGGAGAAGCAGGCTCCCTGCCGAGCAAGGAGCCCGATGTGGGACTCGATCCCAGGACGCCAGGATCATGACCTGAGCCGAAGGCAGCTGCTTAACCAACTGAGCCACCCAGGCATCCCTAAAATGATTTTTAAAATGGTATTGGTAAAATAGTTAAAAAACATTAAAATAGGAAAGAGGAAAAAATTTAAAAATAGAGTAAGAAAAATTTTTTTAAAAAATTAACTTTGAAAGACTAAAGGATAATGGTAATAAAGCCATGAATTCTATGTGTTGCTTTCCCCTAGCTCTGGAGTCCTCCAGTTCTCATTGGTCAGTGAACTTGGTCTTGGCTGGATGTTTTTGCTAGTCTTCTGGGGGAGAGGTCTATTGAAATGATTTTCAAATGTATTTGCCTGAGGCAGAATTGCACCACCCTTGCCTGGAGCCTGGCTAATTAATATGCTTCAGTTCACTCTTGGGAGCTTTTGTTCCCTGAATCCTTTCCATACAACTTTAGAGGAGGAGAATGAAGATGGTTGCCTCCCAATCTCTGTTCCCATAGTTGCTGAGAACTCAGGGCTCCACCTCTCAGTGTGACCTCCAAGAAAAACAGTCAGTTTCTCCCTTCTCCTTGGTCTCTGGCCACACCCCGTGCTCACCCAGCCTGTGACCAGTTGTTTCTGTCTCTGGCACATGGCCCCATTTGTAGTCTCCAAACCCAGTAGATTTCTGCCACACTGCTCCTCTGGGAGAGAAGGAAGGAGTCTCTGTTGCTGCCACTTGTGGGGCCCCTGCTCAAAGAGCAGTGGTCTCACTGTGCCTTTGACCATGGTTTAGGGTAACCCTGACGTGAGAGCCCACTCCTCAGCTCCATCTCTGTAGCTGGCTTCCCCACTCTGATACATATGAGCTCTGCAGCACTCATACACTCCTGGTCTTTTTGTGTCCCCATGGATCTTGGGACCATACTGTCCCCACGAGGGCCCCAGCCCTCACTTAGCCTCTGGAGTGACGTCCCTCAGCGGAGAAGACTCCTAAATGTCCCGATTCTGTGCTCCACTGCTCTACCACTTGCTGGGAACCAGCCACTCCCCTCAGGGTCTATCTTTCTGTCACTTTGGATTCACTTCTCCACACATTATACCTTCCAGAAAGTGGTCAATTTCCTGTTCCTAGAATTGCCGCTTCTCTTCTATCTCCTGTTGAGTTTGTAGGTATTCAGTATGGTTTGATAACTATCTAACTGAACTCCTGGGAGCTGATGATATTTCAGTCCTACTCCTCCATCTTACTCCTACCCCAGTGTCCGTGATGAGTGATTTTAAAACAATAATTTGGTATTTTCTAGTCAATTTCTTAGTAAAGTAGCTTAGAAATTGGTGTTCTCTGGGACACCTAGGTCGCTCAGTTAGTTAAGTGGCTGAACCTTGATTTCAGCCCAGGTCTTGATCTCAGCGTTCTGGGATTGAACCACAAGTCATGTTCCACTCTCAGTATGGAGTCTGCTTACAGACTTTCTCTTTCTCTCTACACCTCCCTCTGCTGTCTCTCTCTACAGTAAATAAATCAATCATTAACAAATCAGATATTCTCCATCCCCATTTAAATACTCTACATTTAATTTAAAATTAATTTTTGAGAATTTAACAAACATGAGAAATACTGCTTATCAACAAGAGGACATACTGAGACATATATAATACTATAATAAACAAACATGAGAAATACTGCTTACCAACAAGAAGACATACTGGACATACTGAGACAATATACAGCCTATTTCTGTACTCTAAGTGGTCAACCCCAGAAAGATAGTGCCTGTGCATATAACTAAGGTATCTTTGAGGAGTTTGAAACATGCTTGGGGAAGTAGACATAAAATTTATTATGATGTAGTTTAATGAGTATAGAAGTAGAAGTCTATAATATGTGGAGAAATAAGAAGAGATGAGAAAAGTGACAATATGAGAAAAGCATCTTGAGAAGACATTCTTTTTAAGATTTCATTTATTTATTTAAGAGAGAGAGAGAACATGAACAGGAGAAGGAGACTCCCCACTGAGCAGGGAGCCCAATGAGGGGCTCAATTCCAGGACCCTGGGATCATGACCTGAGCCAAAGGCAGACACTTAACCAACGGAGCCACCCAGGCACACTTCTGTAAGTGTATTTAATTTAGATGGTGAGAGAACATGATCTAAATCTATAGCGATAATTCAGATATACTAAGCTTCCCATGCACATACTTAGACTCTTGCCCTATATTCTCCTTGAGGCCATAACACCAGGAAGCTTTCCAGTCAACAAACCTAAATAAAAAATGGATATTACATGTGAAATTTCAGAAAAAGGTACTAGCAGGTTTTCACTGAACAACACACAGCAAATTTCTAAGATCTCAGTGTTTCCTTGCTCAAATTTCTCTCTCCAGTTATTACCTCATAATTTTCTTCTCTTCAATCACATAGCACTAAAAAATCCACTCTATTTTCCAAAGCATTTCAGCTCTCATAGAGAGCTGGTCTTCTTCTCAACAAGAAAAAGCATAAAGTGTGATTTACCTTCAGACATGTTCCTAGGACATCTCTTCAATTATTTCTATAAGTGGTTTATCTAGTTATTTAATTACAATAAAGAGGTTTCTTTTGAGAGGCAAATACTACTACTAAGAAGAAAAATATATATATAAAGTTAGCAAGCAAAACTAAATCTCCTTTATTTTATTCTGAAGATAGAAGAATATAGAACTAAAAATACATGTTTGGAGACCATATGTAAACACAGCCAGATATAAGTTAAAGTGGTAAGGCCATGTTTTAATCAGTAACGTTCTATTGTGTAACATGGGATAGTCCAGTATTAATTGATTTGTCCAGAGATGTTTGCATGATTTAAAGGGAGAATAAGGGAATAAGTATTAGGATTAGCAGTGGAAAGAAAATGAAAAATTTCAGAGTTTGTCATTGTAAATTCCATTAGGCCAACTGTGTCTGTAGCTGGCAATTATGAAAGTTAGGATTTTATTCTCCCACAGAGACTGAGAGCATAGTCCTTATCTTACCTGATGGTTACATTTCAAAGGAATAGCTTTCAGGTCCTTGAGAATGACACTCTTGAGTTGTAGGAGATATATATTAAAAGGGTCAGTGGAAGTATTCATCATTGTAAGCGCTTTTTAGTAAATGCTCTAAGAAAGAGTGGTCAGGGCCTATCAGCAACTGTTGGCTGGAATATAAAGTAAATTCTTTTGGCAGCCTTGAACTTTCTCAAACAGACACTTTAAGGGGATTTAGGGTTATTCTAGGGATGCTGCCTTAAGCAGTTAGAAAAGAGGTTAGTGTTTGTTTAAATTTTTAGCATGGGGCCAGGGAGTGCATGAAATAATTTGTGCTGAAAGACTATAGCTTTTAAAGGCCAAGGTTGAGGGCTAGTCCAGAGAGGTTCAGAGGATCCTGGCTAAGAGAAAGGCATTGCCAGGGTCATAGGATAGGGCTTATAGCCCATGTCATGAGATGTCTTCTGTTCACTAAGAGCCTTGGGGATCTCTCAAAATGGGAAATAGGAGGAGAGAGTAGTAGTAGGTATATATAGAGAGATAAGAATGTATATAATCATGAAAGTCAAGCAAGGAGAGAATTATGGGAGGAAATAAAAAGAATGAGACACTGTGAAGGGTGACATATAACTCACCAAGATGTCGCTGATGTGTCCCACAGAGAGCAAAAGGCCAATCTAAAGTTCTATTAGATGAGTGTGGTTCATAATTCTCTCTCTTCCTTCAATAATCTTCCATTTTCTAAAGAGAAGTATAAGAAGTAAATTGAAGAATGATATAGCTTTAGAGGAATGAAAGGTAAAGAAAAACATAAAAATTGAGGCTAATAGTAACAACATTAAAATGGTTGACCAGGTTGTTCATTTTTGGTAGGCCACATATCATAGACTAAGTATAGTAATTAATTACATGATAGAAAATAGATTTCATACTCAAACACTAGGGTACAAATGAACAGTAAGTTCAGTTATGAAAACACTAACAAATAAGAAGGTAAGGGTTGGGAGAGGGTAACAGCCAAGTTGAAGCCCAGAAGTGGTATTGTTGAGTGTGATTCCTCTTAAGTAGATAAAGTCACAACAGTTGAGAAGTGCTGAAAATTAGTGAATAAAAGATCTGATAAATAAATTTAGGTTACTAAGGATGTTGAGGATGGAGATGAGGGAGGGAAATGGAGACAGTTTATAAATGTACTCAGAGAAGACTGTAGAAATTAATCCTGGTGAGAAATATAAATTTTTAAAAAATGAGTTACATAGATTCTAATTATTTCATTAAAAAGTAAGTAGAAATTTGAAGATATTTAGATTAAAATGCTTGTGTGATTAAAGTAAATATGATGACATAAAATTGTTCCAAAAATCACAGGTACCACCCTGAAGTTTTGTACTTCTTAATATTTACACTATGTTATTTGGCATTTAATTAATGGCATGTTAGTGGGGAAAAAGGGTTTCACTTCTAGTAGATTCTAGGACCCTCTTTTTTGTGTATTTCCTTCTTTATGATGCTGAGGATAAATTAAGTATTCAATAAATAATTCTCCTTGCTTGTAATTGGGATTATTTGCAAGGAATTTAACACTGTCATTATTATTTTGCTTTAAACATTAGTTAAGTGTGTTTACAATTATATACCTTCCACTCCATTTAAACATGTGTAAGGTCTGGGATGCCTGGGTGGCTTAGTTGGTTAAGCATCTGCCTTCAGCTCAGGTCATGATCTCAGGGTTCTGGGATTGATCCAGCCCTGCATCCTCTTTCTGCTCAGTGGGGAGTCTGCTTATCTCTCTGTCTGCCCCTGCACATACTGTGCTCTGTCTCTCTCTCTCAAATAAATAAATAAATAAAATCTTTTTAAAAAATAAAAATAAACATGCATAAATTCAATTTTATTTATTTAAAGCACTTTCAATGGGCAGTATCTACTAAGGTGAGCCTTTGTATTTCATATTGATATTTTTAATTGGCATTTTTTTTTCACATTATGATATTTTAATATTGTGTCCATAGGGATACTTGTATGGCTCAGTTGGTTAAGTTTCTGATTCAGGATTCCAGCTCAGGTTATGATCTCAGGCTCGTGAGATGGAAGGAGTCTCCTTGAGATTCTTTCCTTCTGCCTCTCCCCTCACTTGTGCACACACACTCTCTCTCTAAAATAAATAAATCTTCAAAAGAAAATATTGTGTGCACATACAATGTATAGTATTTTTATGTAATCAATGTGTTATATGTAACAAATGTATTCTGAATTTATCACAGTTTGTAAAAGATTAAAGAATAATTTCTAAATAAAATTCTTAATATCTTTTCATATTGAGTTGAATGCAAAAACACTATTATTTCCTAGCAATAAAATATTTCTATCCATCTTTTATATTCCTTTCTATTTCCAGTAATAATTTCTGTACTTTTTCTTTGAAAAATGTGGCCATAGAGAATCAAACCTTTGTTCCACAATCCCTGTCATCTGGAATAGCTTTTCTCTATTTTCCTGCTTCATAACTGCCTGTCTTTAAAAATATATATTCACTTTTATTTAGTCTTTACTTTCTTTTCTATGCCTCTCTATATTTGTTTCTTTCTTTAGAAAAATTTAACATTTCCTAATTGCTTAATTTTCTAGTAGTCCCACTCCTTTTCTACCTAAAAGATCATCAAATATTTTTGTTATAAACCCACAAGTAATAATGCTAAGACTCAAAGATATAGTCCAAATGGTTGAATTTATTCCAAGGCTTGAGGAATAAATAATATGAAGATCAAGTTTTTATAATAAGGAGAGAATTATATTTTCAAATGTAGATTGTGCTTTCTTAGAGTTCAGAAACCTACTCCTATAACAATTATTTCTCCCATTCTACTTGTGGAAAATGGGGATGATAATTTTTCCAATAAAACATCAGTGTTGCTAAGTGTAATTGGAGGTAGCATTGTGTAGAATAATGCAATAGTAATAATAATAATAATAATAATAACAATAATGCTGACTTATATTAAGCTCTTTGTACTTGGCCCTATCTTTAAAACTTTACTTATGTTAACTCATGTAATCATGCCAAATGTCTTATGAATTTGGTATTGTTACAATTCTTACATTACACATAAGGAAATGAAAATTTAAAAAAGTTGAATGAATTGCCCATGGTTGTATAGCTGGTAAGTGATAGTGCAGGGATTCAAAGCCATTATCTGAATCCAGAGTTTATGGTCCTACTTATTACTGTACACGTTTCCCTAGTATGTTAGATCTTAGGCATATAAGAATTAAAACATTATTAGGCAGAGTTTGCCTTCAATGGATTAATGTACTAAAAATCCATTTTGAGTTATTCCACAGATAATTTCATTTGCTTTATCTGTGCCTGGAACTTTTTTCAGTGTTGGGATACAACTGAGAACAAGCCACTCACACATCCTGCTCTTACTCTCACGTGGTGACAGACAAAAAGACCACAAATAGCAAGAGACAAAGAAAAAGAATACATAAACACATAGATGCTCTTTAGTTCTCTGGGAATAGATCAAATAAGACAGGGGACAGAGCTGAAAAGAAGAGGACTTTAAATGAAACCTTAGATAGATAATACTTCTATTTTAGAGGTTAGGTGGCAGGGTTGCCAGGAGACAATGTTGGGAAGGAAACAACCAGTGAGATAGGAGAGGACAAGAAAGAACACATCAAACAAACAAGCAAAGAACAACTCTTAAAAGAGTTTCAAAAGGAAGACAGTCAGCAACTCTTAAGTATCTAAATAAGATGAAAAAAATATGTACTGGATTTAACAATGGAGAAATTGCTGGTTATCTTAAAAAGGGTAGTTTCAATGTAATTATAAAAGATCATTTGATCCAGTAAAATACGAGGTCTTTAGGTTGTAAAAAGAGAGGAGAAAACAAAAGGCCCACTGCCCTTGCTAAAGAGCCCAAGTAGTGGATTTCCCTGTTATAAGAAGACATTCATTTCTCTTAAGGGGAAGGGACAAGATACAATGAAATGGATCTGTAGGTTTGGTGGGAAGCGAAGCTAGATCCTTCTGATAAATTTTAGTATCAATACAAAGCACTTTTGAAATCTTGTACCTAATTTAATTGATTCCACAATTTTATTTTTTTTCATCTAATTTTTTCCTATTGTCAAAAAATAGTATCTATTTAATACATTAACAATGGAACACCCCCTAAATTAAAACATGATGAAATGTGAGGATTATTATGACACTGATCTCTTAAGTTTATTTGCTTGATAATGGAAATGAATTTATACTCAAATTGTTAATGTCTTCATGAAATCTACAATTATAATTCTTAAATCTTTAGATAATTTCTATTTTTGAAAGATTGGTATCTTAACTTGTTAATCTCATAATTTTTTCTTGGATTCCTGATAACAAAAGTTCTAAAATCTCAAGGCAGATTAGTATTCAAATTCATATTATTCTATGAAGCATTTCGCTTGACACTTACTACTGAAGATAACCCCTCAAAAAGACACACTGCTTTATATCTTTGGTTAGTTCTTCTGTAATATTACAAATGACAATCTCACTTTTTTTCCAAAGGGGACAAACTATTATACAAGAAAAGCTTTTAGTTTTTTTTTTTTTTTTTGAGAGAGAGAGCATATGCATGCAAGTGGGGAGGAGGGGTAGAGGTAGAAAAACTTCAAGCAGACTCCCTACTGAGTGTGAAGCCTCAGAGCAGGGCTCAATCTAAGGATCCATGAGATCTTGACCAGAACCAAAATCAAGAGTCAGACACTTAGCCAACTGAGCCACCCATTGTGAAAAGCTCTTAAAAGGAAAAAGGAATTGGAATCTAAAAATCAAGATCACTTTCTGTTATTCTTGATTTTCTAAAGCCATTAAAAATATCATTTATTCCAAACTATGGAAAGAACCTAGATGTCCATCAACAGATGAATGGATCAAGAAGATGTGGTATATATACACAATGGAATACTATGTAGCCATCAAAAGAAATGAAATCTTGCCATTTGTGACAACATGGATGGAACTAGAGCGTATCATGCTTAGCGAAATAAGTCAAGCAGAGAAATTCAACTATCATATGATCTCCCTGATATGAGGAAGTGGTGATGCAACATGGGGGCTTAAGTGGGTAGGAGAAGAATCAATGAAACAAGATGGGATTGGGAAGGAGACAAACCATAAGTGACTCTTAATCTCACAAAACAAACAGAGGGTTGCTGGGGGGAGGGGGGTTGGGAAAAGGGGGGTGGGTTTATGGACATGGGGAGGGTATGTGCTTTGGTGAGTGCTGTGAAGTGTGTAAACCTGGCGATTCACAGACCTGTACCCCTGGGGATAAAAATATATGTTTATAAAAAATTTAAAAAATATATCATTTATTACTTAGACATATTTGTTCTAAGTATTATAGTGACTCAGGAAAGAATTATTCAATTTTATTATTTCTATATAGCTTAAAACATAGATATTGTATCAACTTACTTACATACATTATGTAAAGAAACAAATTTAACATCAGAATATGGAAAGTTAGCTTGCACTGAATCTCATATGTTTAAGACCAATCACTTGATACAATAGCATTAAAAAGCCAAGAGCTGGCAGAGCAACAAAAGGGTGTCTGGAATAATATTTCCTCCACTCCACTCTACTCCACAGAAATCCATCAATAAGAGGGAGCAAAGAAGCCAAAACAGATAATTTTGCTGTGGATCAGAATGGCATAGAAGGGATGACATGGATTCAAGCCAGAGAGAAGTCAGGATCTGAAATCACCAAATAAAGGGTTATTTAAAAACAAACAAGCAAATGAAAAATAGATGGAAGGCAGAATCAGGCAGGAAATAATGGTTGTGGAACATGGGAGAACACTGAAGAAGTGAGACTCTGAATCAGGGGCAAAGTGATGTAGAATAAGTATGGTTTTCAGTAATGTTAGATCAGATATCTGAAGAAGGAAAGGCAGAGCTGAAAGAAGGAAAAAGAAATGAAGGGGGAAGAGACAGAGGAAGGGGAATGGAGGAGGAAGAAGTAAAAGAAGAGAAAGAGGAGGAGGAGGAGGAAGAAAAGGAGAAGGAGGAGAAATACGTACAGTAATGGCTAAATAAGGTGCTATGCTTCTGATGCCGCAGTCAACATCATAATTGCTCTTGACCGAATTCAGTTTAAAAGGCCCTAAGATTACCAGAAGCTACATGTATATATTCTGCCCAATTAATTCTATGTACCACATTTATTATCTAACTAAAAATGTATAATTGACATGTACAGCATACACTTTTCATGAAAGTAATAATGTATCACTAAAAAACATCTCACAAGCTGGATATAATGCTACATTTCTGTTAAGGACCATGTATATTTGTACTATATATAGGTACCCAAAGCCCTCATTTCTACTCCTTTCTCAAGACTGTGTTTTTGAAGGTTTTTTTTTTAATTTATTTTATTGTATTTTTTCAGTGTTCCAATATTCATTGTTTATGTGCCACTCCCAGTGCTCCATGCAATATATGCCCTCCTTAATACCTGCCACCAGGCTTCTACCCTACCCATCCTCCCATACCCCTCCCTTCTAAAACTCTCGGTTTGTTTCTCTGAGTCCACAGTTGCTCATGGTTTGTCTCCCCTTCCAGTTTCCCCCAATTCACTTTTCCTTTCCTTCTCCTAATATCCTCCCTGTTATTCCTTATGTTCCACAAGTAAGTGAAACCATATGATAATTGACTTTCTCTGCTATACTTATTTCACTCAGCATAATCTCCTCCAGTCCCATCCCTGTTGATAAAAAAAAAAATATGGTTATTCGTCCTTTCTGATGGCTGAGTAATATTCTATTGTATATATGGACCACATATTCTTTATCCATTTGTCTTTTGAAGGGCATCTTGGTTCTTTCCACAGTTTGGTGATTGTGGCCTTTGCTGCTATGAATTGGGGTACAGATGGCCCTTCTTTTCACTACATCTGTATCTGTGGAATACCCAGTAGTGCAATTGCAGGGTCATTGGGTAGCTCTATTTTTAATTTTTTGAGGAATCTGAAGTTGTTTCTCATCTTTTCTTCTGCATAAAAAATGACCATACTTTATGGACCCTTAAAAATGATAGAATAAAATAAAACATAGAAAACATTAATCACTTATAAATTAGCAAATTATTCTCTGGAGGATATTATTTACAAGACATATTTAAGCAATGAATAGGTGGCCTTACATCAAGGGAACAGGAATCTAAATGATGGATCTTGAGAAGCTGGGCTGTAGTCTGGATAAGAAGGCCTTCCCTTTCTGTATAGGATACTAAGAAATTATTGTCTGTTCTGTTTATAAAGGAATTGCTATTGAGATCATTTTATATTGTATGAATTGAGTGAGGAAAATGTTTAATTTTATCCAGATACCTGAAAATGGGCAAAAACACCTGCTTCTCAAGAATATTTCAGTTCATGACTTTGGCCTGAGGATTTACTGCAGTCTCACAAAGAAAATGAGGATGGGTTTCAAGTGATTCGCTAATTATATTTCTCAAAGAAAGCCTGTACATAGAAGGTGTCCCAGCCTTTCCCTGGAGGGTGAAGTATGACATACTTGAGTGTTTTAGAAACCTTGGAGTCTATGTTTTTCCTGGAAGCCCTAGGCATTCCAATGTTATTTTAATCTTACTTGAGTCAGGACTTATCTCAAGTTACTCCTAAAGGAACAACACAACTGTAATTAACCATATGTTCAATTTTTTCATGGCTTATATTTCTTTGCTTCCATTAGTGGTGAAACAAGATAAAGGCATTTGTTGAGACAGAGCTGAATTTATAAAATTTTCAACTAAGTCATAAGTTCAGGCAGAAACTAGGATCTTTAAAGGTTTTAAAGCTGAAAACAGATACACACACACACACACACACACACTCACAAGTAAGATTAAGAGAAAAACAACACTAAACTAAACAAAAAAAAACACTGTCACCTAAAAGCTTCAAGCTGTTTCAATTTGCTTCAATATTCCCTTAGGGCAAATTGTTCCTTTTTTTTTCTGGCAAACCTAAGTAAATAGCACTGTTTGTTGTGCAATGTAAAGCAAATACTGTCTTCTAACTTGGAAATATTTGAGGTACTCTGGTTCCAGGGAATTAAAACCACTTTTGGGATAATAGTGAACGCTTGTCTTTGTTAAAGACAGAGAGCTTGACTGTGAACAAGTTTGCTTTTGGAAAGAAAAAAGTGTTTTAGTTAAGTAGGATAATGAGGACAAAAGAGTAATATAAAGCAATTACCCATTCAAACTCTTTGAGTAGGTTGTCTCAAGAGGGATGAGGGCCTGAGGTTCAATATCCACATTCTTGAAGGATAACTTTATTGCAATACTTGGGCACAAGAAGGGTCAGATTCAGGTGGTCAAGCATGAGCAGTGGTATAGGTATGTATGTTCATTGACTGGAACCACAGCATAAATAGCTAGTTGGATTGGCATCTTCTTTCTATTATATATCTACTAGTTATTTTTGTACATAATAGGCTATTAATTTCATTCGTTTAACACTTGCCATATTACTGAACTCTTAATAGTTTTTCAGCAAATCCTTTGTTTTCCAGGTATTTAGTCACAAAAATATATACACTTTTTTTTTCTCAGTATAATCGTCCCTTCTTTCAATCTGTAGACTATTACATAGCTTTTGATTTTTTTTTTTTTTTTAGTGTTTGGTAAGTTAGACTAGTAAAAAAAATTTTTTCAGCTCTAAAGAATATGAGAATATAAAGATGCAGGGCAAAGTGTACAGATAAAATCTATTGCTATAGTTTAGGTGTGATCAAGGTTGACATCCCAAATATTTGGCAGCCTATGGTGGGCCATCCCCAATCTGAATGAATGTCAAAAATTACAGATCATATCCTGGTGAGTACCCTCTACCAGTTCTTATCAGTTTTGATATGTGATTTGTTAATGGCCTTACATAATCTGAGGAAATAAAAATGAAAGCCTATATCTGAAAGGTATTTTAGTCATTTTATTATATTCATCAATGTGGAAATAAAAAATGTCTTCAAACCAGAAGGTGGTAGTCTAATTTATAGTAAGTGATCTACATTGAAATCTATTAAAATCAGTTCTCCAATTGAATAGTTAGAAAAGGGAAAATAACCCAGTTGTTAGTCATTTCTAAAGCATTTTGGTAAGGTAGACTCAAGAGAAACTAGCAGGAGTTTTAATATCCTACAGTATCCTCTCTGGCTAACAATTAAACCATATCCATTTTTGTCCACTGACATGTACACTATGTCCAGCAACCCTGTGGCTAGACTCAAAAAAATAAATATAAGTACTTACAAATTAGAACTTAAATTGTACCCCATTTGTTTATTTATTTATTTATTTATTTATTTAAAGGTTTTATTCATTATTTGACAGAGAGAGAGATCACAAGCAGGAAGAGAGGCAGGCAGAGGAAAGGGGGAAGCAGGCTCCCCGCTGAGCAGAGAGTCCAACATGGGGCTCAATCCCAGGACCCTGAGATCATGACCTGAGCTGAAGGCAGAGGCTTTAACCCAGTGAGCCACCCAGGAGCCCCAATTGTACCCCATTTATTGATGCTTATACTCATATTATTTTGTACATTTCCTTCAAAAGAGCTCCAGATTTACTTTGATCATTCATAGACCATTTTGCCCATTTAATGTGTCTGTTAGTATTTTCACAGTTGTGTAACCATACTGATAATTAATTTGACAATATTTTCCTCATCTCACCCCCCCCCCCCCTGAAAAGCTCATACCGGTTCTGTTACTTTTTTATTCTCCCACCTCTGGCCCCCTAACCAGATAACCACTAATCTATTTTATGCCTTTAAAGATTTCTTGTAAAGAAAATTATAGAATAAGTAGTCTAATGTGACTGGCTTCTTTCACTTAGTACACCATTTTCGTGGTTCATCCATGTTTTAGCTTATTATCAGTACTTCATTCTTTTTTACGACTAAAACATATTCCATTGTATAGATGTACCACAATTCATTCATCCATTCACCAGCTGGTTGATATTTGAGCTATTTCTGCTTTTGGCTATTATGAATAAAACTGCAATGAACATGTGTATCCATGTTCTTTTGGGTATGGACCTACCAGTGGACTTGCTCTGTCAAGTGGTAATTATATATTTAAAATTTTGAAAACCTGCCAGACTCTTTTCTAAAACAGCTGCACTATTTTATATTCCCACCAGCAATATATGAGTGTTCCACTTCTTTGCTAAAACATATTATCTTTTTTTTTTTTAAAGATTTTATTTATTTATTTGTCAGAGAGAGAGTGAGTGAGAGCGAGCACAGGCAGACAGAGTGGAAGGAAGAGTCAGAGGGAGAAGCAGGCTCCCTGCGGAGCAAGGAGCCCGATGTGGGACTCGATCCCAGGACGCTGGGGTCATGACCTGAGCCGAAGGCAGCTGCTTAACCAACTGAGCCACCCAGGCGTCCCAAACGTATTATCTTTTTAAATTACAGTCATCATAATGGATGTGATGTATGACTTTGATTTCCATTTCTGTGATGGCTGATAATATCAGACATGTTTTATGTTTTATCAACCATTTGTATACCCTCATTAGTACCTGGGTTGAAAATTGAGCCTACCTCCCTGTCTTTAGATCCTATAGACAAAATTAGGATGCTTTATACTACTATATAGTTTTAAACAACAAACCATTGCTTTAGTAAATAAACCAAGAGTAAGAAAATAGAATACTTTCGAGAGGAGAGGCCATTATGACGTTTTGCAGTTAAAGCAAATACCCTGTTAATTTTGCTGTAGGATTTAATATGCGACTCCTGTTCCAGCCAGGTGAATGGCCATGTTTTGTACTTGTAGCTCCCTCCCTAAAACGTCTTCATTGCCTTTCCCATTTTGTAAGCTCTTCTCCTGAACATTGTAAAGCCAAGAAGGAGCTGTTGTACCTTTTTCAGTGGTGATGAGATGAAGGGTGTGTTCTCTAGGAAGTCTTCTGGGTAGCTGTCTGAGTTGTTGTTGTTCCTGTCAGTGTGCCAGGCTGGTAGGATCAATTTCCTTGTCCAGTTCTGTGGAAATTAAATTCCAGGAAATTAACTAGAGCCGTGGTTCTGAGTTATCTGCCTGCCTTGTATTTTTTAATGAGCTGACCTCCTCTTCTTACCTCTACAAAAACACTTCAGGACCTCATTCATGCTTAACCAAACCTAATTCCCAGTTCAAAGGAGGATGGAGGGAAGGGACCTCTCTCTCTTTTTTAAATAAGTGCATGGAATGAAGTTGTAGTATTTTTACTTGGTTATGCATCACACTTTCAATATAATTATTTTGCTGAGCTAAAAAGTATGGAGTCGAAAAAAAAAACACATTTATTTGTTTATTTATTTATTTAAATAATGCCCATTTTACATTCTTGAATTATGAAGGATGTTTAATTCTGTTTAATATTTTAGGAGTGGTTGACTGGATAGATAAGCATTTTACTTTAATTTTCAAACTGCATAATTGTCTCCTAGCACCAGTAACTCAAAAGTTCTTATTTTACCTGTTCAATTGATTCCGGAACCTTAATGTTTGAACATACACACACACACACACACACACACACACACAATCTGACATTGTGTGAAATAATCATAAAAATGATATGAATGTCTTAATGTTGCCTCAACTAAAATATTTTTCATGATTTTTAATTTTACATGTCTTTAATTAGCTATTCATTAATAACAAGTGAAATTTATATAAAGAATTAGATATCTTTTTGAGAAAAAGTGTATTACTGAAATACTTTAAAGTGTAGCACCAGATTATGATTAAGTATACAGTCAGGTTGTCATTTATTACAAAAATAAAATAAAAGAGATTGTACCTGGACAGTGAGGTGTATTATGTACTCTAGTAAACCTAGACCTAAGTCAGCCATGGTAAAAGAGAGTCTGCTTCATCTCAGTGGTGATATCAAGTGTTTTTTCCTGATGTAGCAGGGAAAATGTGGCCATGCAGATCTGTCAAAAGAGGCGGGAGATACAGATCTATAGGATCTAAAGACAGGGAGGTAGGCTCAATTTTCAACCCAGGTACTAATGAGGGTATACAAATGGTTGATAAAACATAAAACATGTCTGATATTATCAGCCATCACAGAAATGGAAATCAAAGTCATACATCACATCCATTATGATGACTGTAATTTAAAAAGATAATACGTTTGGGACGCCTGGGTGGCTCAGTTGGTTAATGAGTGATTGTGATCTACATGAATTTTTTCATAGCTACACCATTTCTCACTCTGTGAATAGTGAAAGAGCATAATGATGCTTACACTACTAATAGAGTAAGCTTCATTTCTAACATGGTATGAAAGTGCAAAAAATACAGTGGAAGGGATGATTTTTTTAAATTAATAATTGAAATACCTTTAACCATTTTCGATCTCCTACCTCCTCACCTCAAGTAAGAACACAATATGATCCACATAAAAAGAGTTTTACAGATTTTATTGTGATTGTGTTTAATAATTTTTTCCCCATCATCTCTGGTCTAAGTTTCCATACTAATCACCCGCATTAATTTCTGGTAAATTGTTTTGTTGAATGTGAAAGGAGGCCACTCACAGTAAATTACTGGTTACACAATTCATGTAGAGTCAGACAAGATGAAACTAATGAGTCATTTGTTTGATTCTAGCTTTGTGTAGATTGAGAATTAGTGATAGGGGCTCTAAACCCATCTCTAAATGGTAGTGCCAAAGAATATAGGCTTTTGGAGGCAGATTAACCTAAAATCGTACTTTAACTCTATCAGTCCTGTGACCATGGGTTTCAGTTTCCTTTTTAGGAAAAGAAGAGCAGTAAAACAAATACCACCACAAAGCTTTACAGATAAAGTATTGCATGCAAAATAGTACCATTCCTAGGAGAAAGACAGTACCCAATAGATGGTAGCTAATAATTGCATTGTTAGTAGATTTTTCTCTGTTGTGTATAGAAAAAAACTGACAAAGCTTAATCACATTAAAGATATCCAGTTCAAAAGACTTAATATTGTTTTGCACTGTCACTAAGTTCTGTTAACCATCAAACTAAATATTTACCCATCTTAAACCTGAAAATAACCCTCTCTATATACCTAACTTTAGAAGAGCTGAATAATTCCTTTTAGAGTTTCCTTGAGAGAAATACATTTGAAAAGCTCTGCTTGTTACAATGTTAATTTCTTAGCCTGATGGCCAGAGCTATATATATTCTTCATGAAATTAAACATGCTAAGAGTAATAACTCTGAGGAAAACAAACAACACAAAGGAAAAACTATAATAATTTGGTTATACTAAAAAAGGTACTCAAAACTCCTCTGAAAAATAACACAGCTATCTTGTGTTATCCTAGTAATTGGGAACACAATTTAAGAAATAATTACTCTTTTTCACATTGTCACTTTTATGTACTGGAGTCCGTGTACTACCATTTATCTTTTCTGACAAACACTTAAAGTATATGTTAGCTGGTAATTAATTTCATTTCTTTTACTTTTATATCACATTAGTTGAATAGAATCAAAGAACTTACTACAGTTACTTATTAAAACATTCTCTACCATTGTTTAATGGAAATGTGGTGTTGGATTTGGCTTTTCAATACTGTCGTAGTTTTTGATGTGTTTACTTTTCCTTGACATCTTTAGATATAGTATCAGGATAAAATTCATTATGATTATACCTCAGTGGGAACCTCAACATATGATTTTCAAAAGCATCTGTAAATTATTGCACAGTAGATACTTTTTGAAAATTAATGATTAAGACATGAACAAAAGAGACACCATTTTCTTAAATAAAAATCAATTCCTTAATTGAGGGCTTTTTTCTTGAGGGGGTGGTGGGACGTTTCAGACTTTAATGACATGATTTTGTAAAAATTGCTCTTGTGACAAATATACCAGTTCATAACTCAGTTTTGCTGTGTATAATCAGTTATCAATTGTAGGCATCAAAATTATTATGTTTTTAGTCTGGAGAATTTGTGAAGAAATTATTGCTAAAAGAACATGTAGATATATGAATGTATTTTAAATGTCTTTTCTATCCAGAAACTCTCTTTTGTAGATAAAAGTGTAAATTTATTATTTTCTTTTTCCCATCAGATGTGGGCTCTGTTGAAGGACTTGCCTATCACAGGGCTTGGGATACACTGTACTGGACCAGCTCGACTACTTCATCCATCACCAGACACACAGTGGACCAGACGCGACCAGGAGCATTTGACAGGGAAGCAGTCATTACCATGTCAGAGGATGACCACCCACATGTGCTAGCCCTGGATGAATGCCAAAAGTAAGAAACAGTGAATTATTATTTCTTCATTAGAAGTCAAATGTTATCGGGGCGCCTGGGTGGCTCAGTGGGTTAAGCCGCTGCCTTCGGCTCAGGTCATGATCTCAGGGTCCTGGGATCGAGTCCTGCATCAGGCTGTCTGCTCAGCAGGGAGCCTGCTTCCTCCTCTCTCTCTGCCTGCCTCTCTGCCTGCTTGTCATCTCTCTCTGTCAAATAAATAAATCTTTAAAAAAATAAAAAGAAGTCAAATGTTATCAAAGTTATGTTAATTTTAAAAAGAATTACCTTTTAAGGCACAGGTGTTCTTTGAAGTTCTCCTTTCCTGATTCATAACATTATTTTTTTAAATGAGCATTATAAATGTGAATACTTAGAATCCAGACTTGTGAAATGCAAGGTATCAACTCTGTGAGAATTCCAGCAAAATCTTTAAATTTAAATTTAAATGACGAAAGGGAAAATAGAAACAATACCATGCTGGAAAAGGTATAAGAAGAAGACATTAATGCATAGCTGATTGAAATGATAAATCTGAAGAAAACTGTTAACATGTATTGAAAACCAAGAGACATTTCTATAATCTAATTAAGTAATTTTAGCAACTGGGAATCTCTCCAGTTGAAATACAGAGAAAACAATAACTCTTTGTGTAAAGCTATATTTTCAAAAGACTTGACAATAGTCTAAATTGTCCACATCTATTTGAAGATATATTGTACAAGCATTTATAATAATACTTACAAAGTTTGTGACAAGAAGAAATGCTCAGGGCTATGGAGTATGGAGTATGGAGCTCAGGCTATAGAGTAATAAAAATATTAGAAAAATATTCATGTTTGGTGTGGATGCCATAAGGAAGCAATTGTATGAAAAAAAATAATGAAGCTTGGGTTAGGCAGAAAAAAAGATATTTATGAAATTCCACTTCCATATAATATGATAAGAATATTTGTTAACCACTGGAAAGTCCTTTTGTTCTTAAATTAATCAAATAAACAACAATCAGACAAATCTGGCTTTTACCACATAGAATTAGAAGAACTCTTTTTAGATGTGACAAAAAAAAAATTGAAGAATAAAAAAAATATATTGATAAACGCTCACCCTGACCACTTAAGGAGTGTGTGTAAATTAGTCAGTATATGACTAACTAAATCTAGACACTCTTAAGAGCTAGAAATGAGATTATATTTAATTCATTTAACACCTCCATCTTATAAGCGAAGACTCAAGGTTGAGAGAAAGTTGATTCCTCACATAGCTCTGGTGACCTAGCTCAGATGGACACAGGCGCTCAGATGCCTGGGCAGAGATGGTTCCTCTCATACCACAGACCAACTACATTACAGCTTGTTGTTGAATCAAGTGCATTGATCTTGAAGGTTCACCAGGAGACTCTGAGGACAATAATAAGTGTTCTTCAATTAAAGGAATTTCTACGATAATTTTGAAATAAACCCAAGGGTGATATTTGATAATATTATATATGGTTAGTTTTAACTGATAAGTTAAAACCAGTTAACTAGTTAACTGATAAGTGCTTTATCCTATAATATGTATTACATAAGCTAAAATTACACTTCATCTTACATATAGTGAACTGTAAATTAGAATTAAACACACTGAAATGTTTTAACTGAAAATTACATGTAACTAAAATTTAAAGTATTTTTTTTACTATGCGTATCAATGACACATTCAAATCACTTTTGAAAATGCATGTCAGTTGGTTAACAGAAATTTTAAAATTAAATTTTAAATTCTAGGTAAAAAATAATTTGAGTTTAAAACTTGGTTTAGTTACTATAATTTTATTTTATTTTTATTCTTTTTAAAGATTTTATTTATTTACTTGACAGTAGAGATCATAAGTAGGCAGAGAGGCATGGCCAAAGAGAGGAAGGGAAGCAGGCTCCCTGCTAAGCAGAGAGCTCGATGTGATGCTCGATTCCAGGACTCTGAGATCATGACCTGACCTGAAGGCAAAGGTTTTAACCCACCTGAGCCACCCAGGTGCCCCCAGTTACTATAATTTTAATTCTCAAGCTCTCTGACCTCCATTTTCTTATTTATGAAATGAAAGGTGAAATTAAAAGAATATTAATATCTTCAGAAATTCTGTTATTCTAAAACCAATAATTGAGGAAAATACGGCAGGTAAGTGTGCTTAATACTTTGTATTATATGGATAACTTCTAAAATGATTTAACTATTTTTCTTTGAAAAGTCAAAGTGTATGGATAAAACTACTGTGCCATTTAAGAAACTGGAATGCCATTTGTTTTTGCAAATCTACTCATTTAGAGGACAACATATTTTTGACACTTGCTCACTTAGAAAACTTTCATGTTCCATAGGACAGATGAAAAGGCTATGAAACATTTTAACAAAGAGCATGTTGACCCAGCTCTTCTTGGTGGGGGTTATATTTTAAACTAGCAAATAGGAAGATTTTTGTTGTGACTTGAATATTGTTCAGTTATAAATGTTGGTTATAATTTTATATGAACTTTAAATGATTATACATAGGAATGGTATATATAATCTTGCTGTAAATGTGAAATATTATTTCACATAATCTTTCTTTGTCAACATATATTAAGCATTTTCTTCAAATATGTAGAAGAGCCTGCCTGTCAGCCTCTCTCTCTTCCTCCATTCTTCCCTTCCTCCTTTTTTCCTCCTTCCTTCCTTCCTTCCCTTGTTACATTCTTAGCAGCAACAACCAGTCTTCAAGTAAACTCTTAGGGACAGTCCTATAGATAAAAGAAGAGAAAGAAGAGTTGTTTTGGTAAAAATGGGGATGAGAAACTGGAACTCTACAGGCTCGATTTTTCCAGTGACTTGTAAAGGCTTCCCCAAAGAACAGGTTAACAAACACTGATTTAAAGCATTCTATAAAATCTGTATGTAATAGATAATATTTATAGGAAGTTGAGGGTAACCTTGGAATTCCAAAAGCAACATTGTCATTTATAAAAATATCAAACTGACAAAGAGAGAAAAAAAGAAATTAAAGAAATATAGGAGTTTATTAATTGTATTTCTCTAAAGCATATGCAAAGGAGAATGCAAAATTTAAAAAGCAAACCAGGAAAGAGAAGGAGATATAGATATTTGCCAATTAAAGAAAGAGATAACTGTTTCATCCATGATTAAAATAAATTATCGCTATACATCAAATTGACTCAATTAAATTATTTGAGAGAATGTACAAAACAAGTGTTTTTCAGAAATTGTTTCTAGGTTTTATTTAAGGAACTGAGAAAAAAATACATTCATATAGAATATATATATCTCCACTTATTACCTAGACTTCCTTAAGGGTCATCAAATATGAGACAATTAAATTTACTTTTTTCTCTTTAAAGCTCGACATAGCTGTTTCTACTGTTTCTGTTGTTAATGAAAACTTTAATTTATTATCATAATTTTCATTTTAATTAGTTTAATGTTTTGGACCAACTGGAATGAACAGCATCCAAGTATCATGAGATCTACCCTGACTGGGAAAAACGCTCAAGTGGTGGTCAGTACAGACATACTCACTCCAAATGGTCTCACTATTGACCACCGTGCAGAGAAGCTATATTTCTCAGATGGCAGCCTGGGAAAAATTGAAAGATGTGAATATGATGGATCCCAGAGACATGTAAGTTGACTGAGAATTTATTGATTATAGATTTAAACAATCATACTTTTAAAAAATATGCTTTGTACTTGTCTAAAATATGTATATAAAGGGATTTCAAAATATGTAATTGTTTGAACCAATCCAATTGAATATAAAGTGAAAAAGAAAACAGGATAATATTTTGAAAAATTTGTTCAAGTGCATTCGGTACCAAAGAGACAGTGTAACTCTTACAGACTTTATTCTGGAGAAACAGTAACTGAGTTTTTCCTAATTATTAGTTGAACTGGAATTGTTAGAGTGATTTGCATAAGTTTCATTGTTATTTATATATTTTTAAATGTGAAATGAAACTGATTTGCTGCCCTGGGATAAAAGAACATTGGAAAAGAAGAAAATAAGCCTCTGTCTGTGTTTGGGTTCTCAAAGCATCCTAAAAAGCTTTGAAGAGAGAAGAATGGGAATTCTTTCAGGGTCATGCATATTCTTTCTTTTCTGTGGGCTCCTCATAAAATGTTAATGCAACAGTCTTTATGCTGCCCCTGTAGAACCTTTACAGCAGGTATTTAGGGCTTATAGAATAGTAAAAGTCCTGTGTGCACCACTTATCTTATGAGAACATCAGTCCTTAGCAACTGGGAAAGCTCAGAGATCAGGAGGTTAAGATCTGGGTGGTAATGCACCTGGGGAAATCTTTGCTCTTGCACCACCAGCCCAGTGCATGCCTGAATGACAAAGTGATCCTGAGGCTCTTCACTCCTCCACTGCATTTCCTAAAGGGTCACATAGTAAGTCTGAAACTTTATGGGCCATATTGTCTCTATCACACCTGCAATGCCTTATAGTGCTTATTCCCTTATAGGGAGTACGTAAATGAATGGGTATGACAGCATTTCAGTAAAATTTGATTTACAGAAACAGGCGATCAACTAGCAGTCCCTAATTTGTTAATGCCTAGTCTATATCATTAAGCATACTATTTAATTCAATTGAATATATGCCTACAAATATATTTATATATATAGAGAGAGAGACACATCTATATATTATGTGTATATATATATATAAATATGCATTGTATATTTATATATCATAGATATAGAAATAGATAATTATCTCTCGGCAACTAATTGTATTTACACATATATGTATATGTCTATATCTTTACACATAGATATAGATATGCATATGTGTGTGTGACAAAAACAGAGAGAGATAGAAAATTCTTGAAGAAATACATTGATTTACATTTTAGCACAGGTACCTCATCTTATTGTGGAGTGACTACCTTGAGTAGTACTATTATAGGACAGTTGAGTGCTTAAGGAATATGGAAATAATGAGCTAAGACCTGATGAGTTTAGTTTGTGGCAATAGCTATGATGAAAATCTTGGTCTATCTTTTCTAATTAAAAGCCATGGGAGGTAATAAGCAAAATATACAAAGAACTCACACAACTCAACAGCAAAAAACAAAAACAAAACAAAAAAAACCCCGCAACCCACCACCACCAACAACAACAAAAAAAACCCAATCCCGCCCCCAAAAAACCCCAAAACAGTCTGATTTGAAAATGGACAGAAGCATGGAATGGACATTTTTCCAGATGGTAAACAGACACATGAAAAGATGCTCAACATTACTCATCAGGGAAATGTAAATCAAAACCACAATGATCAAGGTGCCTGGGTGGCTCAGTCAGTTAAGCATCTGCCTCTGGCTCAGGTCATGACCCTCAGGTCCTGGATTGAAAACCACATTGGGCTCCCTGCTCAGTGGGGACCCTGCTTCTCCCTGCCCCCGTTGCTTGTGCTCTCTCTCTTAAGATCCAAATAAATAAATAAATAAAATCTTTTTAAAAAGAGGTATTACCTTTTACCTTTTAGAATGGCTAGCATCAAAAGGATAAGAAATGAGTGCTGGCAAGGATGTAGAGAAAAGGGAACACTGTGGACTAATGGTGAAAATGTAAATTTTCACCACTATGGAAAACAGTATGGAATTTCTCAAAAAATTAAAAACAGAAATACCATATAATCCAGCCATTCCACTTCTAAGGAAACCAAGAAAACAAAAATGAACATTTGAAAAGATATATCCAGTCCTCTGATGATTGCAGCATTATATATAAGTGAAATGTGGAAGCAATCCATGTATCCATCAATAGCCAAATGACTAAAGAAAATATAGTATATTTATATAATGGGATATTATTCAACCATAAAAAAGAATTTTATTTCTTGTTCTTTCTCCAGCTCCTTTAGGTGTAGGGTTAGGTTGTGTACCTGAGACCTTTCTTGTTTCTTGAGAAAGGCTTGTACCGCTATATATTTTCCTCTCAGGACTGCCTTCGTTGTGTCCCACAGATTTTGAACCGTTGTATTTTCATGTACCCCTGGGGATAAAAATATGTTTATAAAAAATAAAAAATTAATTAAAAAAAAAGAATTTTATTTTGCCATTTGTGACAATGTGGGTAGACCTTGAAGCATTCTAAGTGAAATAAGTTAGAAAAAAACCAGTATCTTATGACCTCCTTTAGATGTAGAATCATAAAAAACAAACAAGTAAACGAACAGCTCATAGATGCAGAGAACACATTGGTAGTTAAAAGAGGTGGTGGGAGTGGGAGAAATGAGTATTCTTTTTTCCTTAGTGTAAATAAATTAAATGCTTTTTAATGAAATAAAATGATAGTTATTAGATGAAAATTAACCATCATCAGTAAAAAAAAAATAGTAAATTAAAAATAAAGGCCAATCATTCAATCTTCATAAATTTTAGTTTTCTAATATATTATGCAAATTCTCTACCTAACTTTCAAGATTTTTATGACAATATAGTACAAAAGTGTGTGCCCAAGAATATAGCAAAGAAACTCCAAATGAAGGTATTGGATAATGTTTTTAAAATGTCAGTCAGGAAAATCATTGTCCTGGATGTGGTACTACTTTCTACTAGGGACTAATACAGAAAATGCTTCTATAGTGCCTTATAGCAATGTTTTATCCACCTCAATTTATTTTCTTTTTTATATACCTTCTCTGCTTTTACCCCTACAGTATACTTTTATGTATGACAATTATAGCTACTCTAAGTGGTTCAGTCATCAGATCTCTAACATAACTTAAAAGATTTCTTTTGACACTTAGAAAAATATATGCCTAGTTAAGATTTCAACTCTCCATTTTGCATCCTTGTCTAAATAAGGATACTTTCTGGCAGGCTATAGTGAACAGTATTGTATTGTATATTTGAAATTTCTGAAAGAGTAGATTTTAAATATTCTCACCAACACCACCACCATGCACACACACACACACACAAATTCTAACTATCTGAGGTTATGGAAGTATTAACAAACCTTATTGTGGTAATCATTTTGCAGTACATACAATATCAAATCATCATGTTGTACACGTTAAACTTATACATGTTATATGTCAAGTATATTTCAATAAAATGGGGGAAAAATATTACTGTCCTGTAGAGAGGCAAATTTGAGGAGAACATTACTTTAAAGGTTATGATTTTAGGGCACCTGGGTGGCTCAGTGGGTTAAGCCGCTGCCTTCGGCTCAGGTCATGATCTCAGGGTCCTGGGATCGAGTCCCACATTGGGCTCTCTGCTCAGTGGGGAGCCTGCTTCCTCCTCTCTCTCTCTCTCTCTGCCTGCCTCTATGCCTACTTGTGATCTCTCTCTGTCAAATAAATAAATAAAATCTTACAAAAAAAAAAGTTATGATTTTATCCCCCCACATGACACTAACCAATTTTGTCTCAAACTTAGAATTACATGTTACTCTTCCTCTACTTTTATCATAAAAAAAAAATCTGATTTGGCCCCAAAACTTGGAAAATATTTCAAACTTTATTACATTTTTACATCCATCTAGATTTCCTTATCTTTAGCTTCATTGCAAAGGAGCAAATCTGTGTCCCATTCATCTGGCTTTTAATAAATATGCATGTGGATAGTTGAATTATAGAAACCATAGGGCCATATAAATAATACAATGAAGATTTCAAAGTTATATAATCTCTAGCTTTTGCTTCATTCTGTCTTTGAGAAAAATAAATTCTGCAGAGTTACATTTTAACTAATAGCAATTTTTTATTTAGTAAAATGCACACTGAATACTGCAGAGATTTTTCTGTTACCTAAAAACATAGGACAGAGAAAATGTGTTAACTTTCTATTATAAATACCATCAAATATTGACATAAAACTGTTTTCACTTGTGTCTTCTCTCTGTTTTCTTTTTTTTAATGAAGTGTAGTTGACATAAAATATTACATGAATTTTAGGTGTACAACATCGTGATTCAACATTTATAGACATTACAAAGTGATCAGACATTTAGTCTAGGTACCATCTGTCACCATAAAAAGTTATTACATTATTGACTGTATTCCCAATGCTGTGCTTTTAATCCCTGTGACTTATTTTATAACTTGTAGATTGTACCTCTTAATCCCCTTCATCTATTTTGCCCAACCCCCCAACTCCTTTACCTCTGGCAACTAGCAGTTTGCTTCTGTATCTATGAGTCTGCTTTCGTTCTGTCAGTTAATTTTGTATTTTTGGTTCCACGTATAAATGAGATCATATAGCATTTGACTTTCTCTGACTTATTTCATGTTGCATAATACCCTCTAAATCCATCTGTGTTTTCACAAAAGGCAAGAGTTCATTCTTTTTGATGGGTGAGGTAATATTCCAATATATATGTATTTTATGTATTTTACATGGTCTCTAGCCATTCATCTGTTGATGGGCACTTGGGTTGCGTACACATCTTGGCTATTGTAAATAATGCTGTAATGAACGTATCTTTTCAAATTACCCAGAGGTGGAACTACTGAATTATATGGCACTTCTATTTTTAGTTTTCTAAGGAACTTCCATACTGTTTTCCACAGTGGCTGCACCAATTTATATTCTCATCATCAGCAGATGACCATTCCCATTTCTCCATATCCTTGCCAACATTTGTTATTTCTTGTTTCTTGTTTTTTTTTTTTTTTTTTTTGATACTAGCCATTCTGAGAGGGCTAAGCTGATATGTCATTATTGTTTTTATTTGCATTTCCCTGATAATTAGTGATGTTGGGCATCTTTTCATGTATGTGTTGGCCGTCTGTATGTTCTTCAGAAAAATCTCTATTCAGGTCCTCTTGCTCATTTTTAATTAAAGTGAATACTTCATTAAGAATTTATGCATGTATGTTTATGAAGGAAGAATATTGGTGTGTAATTTTTTTTTTCAATGCTTTTGTCTGGTTTTGGTATTAGGGTAATGCTGGCCTTGTAGAATAAATTTGGAAGCATCCTCTTCTCTTTAACTTTTTGGAATAGTTTGAGAAGAATAGGTAATATTTGTTCTTCATAGATTTAGTAAAATTGTTTTTCGGGAGGTTTTTTATTACTATTTCAATTTCATCGCTGGAAATCATTCTGTTCACATTTTCTTTCTTTTTTATTTTTCTGATTAAGTCTTGGAAAAGTGTACATTTCTAGGAATTTTTCCTTTTCTTCTAGGTTGTTCAGTTTGTTGGCATATAGTTGTTCCTAGCAGTCTCTTGTAATCCTTTGTATTTCATTTTTTTAAAAGATTTTATGTTTTTCTTTGACATAGAGAAAGAGGGAGAGCACAAGTAGGCAGAGCAGCAGGCAGAGGGAGAGGGAGAAGCAGACCTCCCTGAGTAGTGTCCCCGATATCAGGCCCCATCCCAGAACCCTGGGATCATGACCTGAGCTGAAAGCAGACAATTAACCAACTGAGCCACCCAGGCACCCCCAATCCTTTATATTTCTATGTTGTCAGTTGTAATTTCTACTCTTTGATTTCAGATTTTATGTATTTGGGTCCTCTCTTGTTCTTTTTCTTGATGAAAAATTGGCTGAAGTTTATCAATTTTTTTTTTAAATGATTTTATTTATTTATTTGATAGAGACACAGCTATCTCTATCAGAGGGAACACAGCAGGGGAAGTAGGAGAGGGAGAGGAAGGCCTCCCACTGAGCAGGAAACCCGACGAGGGTTGCCGGGGGGGAGGGGGTTTGGGAGAAGGTGGGATTATAGACATTGGGGAGGGTATGTGATTTGGTGAGTGCTGTGAAGTGTGTAAACCTGGTGAAGTTTATCAATTTTATTTACCTTTTTGAAGAACCTTATTTTAGTTTTATTGATCTTTTTTGTCTTTATATTTCATTTATTTCTGCTCTTATCTTTATTATTTCCTTCTTTTACTAACTTTAAACTATGTTTGTTCATTCTTTTCTTCCTATGAGGTGTAAGGTTAGATTGATTTTGAGGTTTTCTTGTTTCTTAAGGTAGGGTTGTATCATTATAAACTTCCCTCTTAGAACCTGTTTTGCTGGGTTCCATAGATTTTAGAGTATTTTGTGTCCAATTTTATTTTCCCCATGTATTCCTTTTATTTACTTTTTGATTTCTTCATTGACTCACTTGTTTAATAACATGTTGCTTAATATCTACATCTTTGTGAATTTATAGTCTTTCTCTTGTAACTAACTTCTAGTTTTATACTGTTATGATAAGGAAAAGCACTTCTTAAACTACTGAGACTTGTTTTGTGGTTTAACATGTGACCAATCCTAGAGTGTTCCATGTGCACTTGAAAACAAGGTAATCAGCAGTTTTTTTGGCTGGCATGTTCTGTATGTATCTATTAAGTCCATTTATTCTAATATGTAGTTTAAAGCCAATATTTCTGTATTGATTTTATATCTGGATGGGCTATTCATTGATATATCTGGGGTGTTATAGTCTCCTACTATGGTTATATTACTATCTGTTTCTCCCTTTATGTCTGGTAATATTTGCTCTCTATATTTAGGTACTCTAATGTTGGGTGCATAGATATTTAAAACTGGTATATTCTCTTGTTGGATTGATTCCTTTGTCATTATGTCATGCCCACTTTGTCACTTGTTGCAGTGTTTTAAAGTCTATTGTTTTGGGGCCACCTGGGTGGCTCAGTCATTAAATATCTGCCTTTGGCTCAGGTCATGATCCCAGGGGTCCTGGGATCAAGCCCATCATCAGACTCCCTACTCAGTGGGAAGCCTGCTTTTCCCTCTCCCATTCCCCCTGCTTGCATTCCCTCTCTCTGTTAAATAACTAAATAAAATCTTTTAAAAAAGTCTATTGTTTTGTTTTTATTCAAATATTGCTGCTGCAGATTTCTTTTTGCTTCCATTTGCATGGACTATCTCTTCCCAACCCTTTACTTCCTATCTGTATGCCTATAGGTCTGAAGTGACTGTCTTATAGACAACATAGACATGGAACTTGATTTTTTAAATTCATTCAGCTTTGTCTTTTAGAAGGCAGCTATGCTCAACATTATACAACCATTGCCACCCATCCTATGTCTTTTGATTGAATCATTTAGTATACTTAACATTTAAAGTAATTACTGATAGGTATGTATATTGCCAATTTGTTAACTGTTTTATTTTTTTTTATATAATTTTTTATTTTTTATAAACATATATTTTTATCCCCAGGGGTACAGGTCTGAAGGGGGTGTTAACTGTTTTTAAGTTGTTTTCTCAAGTTTGTCTCTGCTCTTCTATTCTTCTGTTGCTCTCTTCCATTGTGACTGACAACTTTCTTTAGTGTCATGTTTGGATTATTTTCTCTTTATGTTTCATGTAATTATATAGTTTCTTCCTTTGTGATTACAATGGAATTAATATAAATTGAAATATTCATAAATAAGAGAGATATTTATAAATTTTGAATTAAATATATATTTATTTATAAATGTTTATAAATGTTATTTATATATTTATAAAATATATATGTAAATGTATATTTATATAATCAGTCTACTTCAAGTTGATGGTCACTTAAGTTCAGACATGTTCTAAAGTCACTAAAGTTTTACTACCCAACCATGTTTTATGTTTTTGAGGTCACACTTTACATTTTTAAATTTTGTGAATTCTCTAATTGTCGTTGATACAGGTGACTTTATTCCTTTTGTCATTTATCCTTCATACTAGCTTTGTAAGTGGTTGATCTATGCTTTTATTGCATGTTTGCTTTTTTTTTTTTTTTTTTTTTTTTTTTTTTTAAATATTTTATTTATTTATTTGACAGAGAGAAATTACAAGTACACTGAGAGGCAGGCAGAGAGAGAGAGAGAGAGAAGGAAGCAGGCTCCCGGCTGAGCAGAGAGCCTGATGCGGGACTCGATCCCAGGACCCTGAGATCATGACCTGAACCGAAGGCAGTGGCTTAACCCACTGAGCCACCCAGGCGCCCCTGCATGTTTGCTTTTACTAAGAGAGTTTTTTTTTTTTTCCTTTTATAATTTTCTTACTTCTAGTGATGGCCATTTCTTTTCTGTTTGAAGAAATCCCTTTGAAATTTTTTATAAGGCCAGTTTAGTTGTGATAAACTCCTTTAACTTTGTCTGAGAAACTCTTTATCTCTCTTTCAGTTCTGACTTAAAATCTTGCCAGGTAGAGTCTTTTTGGTTGTAATTTTTTTTCCCCCTCACTTTGAATATAGTGGACCACTCTCTTCTGGTCTACAAATTTTCTGCTGAAAAATCAGCTGGTAGATTATGAGAGTTCTCTTGCATATAATTAGCTGCTTTTGTCTTCCTGCTTTTGAGATTCTCCATTTTAAAATTTTGACTTTTTAATTATAATGTGTCTTGGTATAGAACTTTTTGGGTTCATTTTGTTGGGAACTCTCTTTGATTCCTGAACCTAGAAGTCTGTTTCCATCCCCACATTAGGGAAGTTTTAGTTATTAATCCTTCAAATAAGTTTTCTGCACCTTTCTTTTTCTTTTCTACTTCTAAAACCCCGATAAGCACTTAATGTTTTAATAGAGATCCCATAAACTCTCTTCATGTTTTGTTTATTTATTTTTTTAATTTTGGCTGTTCAACCTGGGTGATTTCACCACCCTGTTTTCCAGATTGCTGATCTGTTCTTCTGTATCATCTAATCGGCTATTGATTTCTTCTAGCGTATTTTAAAAATTTCAGTTATTATATTCTTCAGCTCTTATACCTAAAAGCATATTATCTATCTCTCTGTTAAAGTTCTCATTGTCTTCATCCATTCTTTAGTGTTCTGTGTCTTTATGAACATTGCTTTGAGCAATAAGAAAGATTGAACAATCAGAAAGATTGCTTATTCCATTTTGTTTAGCTTTTTTGTTTTGTTCTGTTTTTGTGTTTTGTTTTGTTTTGTTTCCTCTAAGGTTTCTTCTTTTTCTTTAATTTGGAATATGTTCTTCCATCTCCTCATTTTGCCTAACTCTCTGTTAGGGTGGCTGTATATCTCCTAGTCATGAAAGTAGGGGTCTTATGCAGAAGGTATCCTGTGGGGTCCAGATGAATAACCCCCCTTCGTCACCAGAAACAGGTGTTCCAGTTGTGCCCCCTGTGTACCCTTCTATTGTGGCTGGACTGAGACTTCTGTGGGCACACTTGTGAGTGGAGTTGTTTCCTGAACCTCATGCCCTAGGGTGGGAGCCACTTGAGGGTAGCACCAGTCCAGGCTGAGGCCACCAGCAGGATCCCACAGGTGACAGCTTCTTTGAAGGGGTGCTGGTCCTGGCCAGTGCTACCTGCTCGATGAGGCTACTCACTAAATGTGATGGAGTGGGAGCCACTTTGCAGGTAGGGAGTATGCTGATATGCCCATCTATCTTTCTATTTTAAGGCAAATTAGGTGGAACCAGGATTTAGATGACTCAGAATCTTTCATTATCACATCTATCTTAGTTTCATAAAAATTACTATAATAAAGAACCTCAAAAATGAAGAACCTCAAAACTTCAGGCCAATGCAAAAATGCTAAACCACTTATTTACAAAATTATCTCTTCCTCTACTTTCTTCCCAAAGCCATAAAAGCTCCAAATAATATTACTCCCCCATAATCCCTCCTTAATGACAGAGTGATTATCTTTCAAGATAATGGTTTTTTAGGTCTGTGTCACAGATTCCATACTTGAAGATAAACTGAACAATATTCTCTTTTAATATGATAAGTGGAAGAAGGCTGATCTCTGGGAGTGGGAGGGGTTTTTTTCTTTCTTTTGAAAGTTTGTGTAATAGACTGGTAAGCTCCAATGCAAATCTAGATACTAGCATTTAACTCATGACACTGTTCCTAAAAGCCTCATTTATGAAAGAGCCCTCTATGAGTGAATTTAAGGTCTATAAAATAAGAAAAGATTGGAGATAAATTAATAATTGTAATTCTGTTCCAAATGTAAGATATGAATTCAAAATATTAAGAATTATAATTGAAATGTCAAAAATTCATTTTAGTATTATTAGCCATCTTTGAATGAACCTGTATTTTATCAGCTTAACTAGATTTGAGGACAGGGGTCATCTTTTCTGCATCTTTGAATTCACAGTGACTTTTATCTTCACAAAATTAGAGAACATTATTTCTGTTGATTTTAGCTGTTATGTGTTTTAATAGCAAATAATGTACACGTGAACACTCTCCATCTCAACATCGCTGCCAGATGATTGTTTAAGCACACCTTGAACATTGTCATTTTTTTTTCTTATTTCACTGGATATACTTGATGAAACAACTTATTTTAGTTTTAAGCATTTTTTTTCTTTTTTGAGGTTAAATTTATTTATGAATTTGGTTTTGAGGTCTCAGTTTAGGCTTCTGATATAAACTTGAACACACTAGCATTTTTTCACTTTCTCTGACAATGCTTCAAATACTTAGTGAGAATTGTTGTTTTCAAGACAGTCATTACCACTTTGATTGGGTTAATTTACTTTGTACAATACTTTTACATACAAAACACACGAGGCAAATCTCCATGCAAGTAAGGAAACAGGATCTGACCTTTCTATAGGTGCACAAGGATTTAGGAATTGAGTGAACTTTTACCAAAAAGGGGGGGGTTCTTTATGCTCTCATTTATTTTAATAACAGTATAGTTTAAGAACTATGGACTGGTTAGATGGCCCTCTGTAGTGACCTGACCATTGTAATTTGAAATGTAAAGAAAACACTGAAGTATTTTTTTCATGGGTAGACATAATTTTAATAGACATTTATTTTAATAACAGTATAGTCTAAGAACTATAGAACTGGTTAGATGGCCCTCTGTAGTGACCTGACCATTGTAATTTGAAATGTAAAGAAAACACTGAAGTATTTTTTTCATGGGTAGACATAATCCATCCTCCAATAATGCATAAGACTCAATTTTTTTTTTTACTTTCAACATTCATGTTCTCTTATTTTATCATATTCATTGGATAAAGGTATGTGTATGTGTCCAAAGTTATCTTATTCTTTTGCCAGTTATCAAAATTCTGTGATTGCTCTGCCATAGTGTCCATGGTTAATGCCATGGAATTACCACTCATTTCTATATATTAACCACTGTGTCTTATGTTTTAATCATTATTTTGTACACAGAATATCTTGAATGCCATTTTTTAAGTTGACTTAAATTTCTGGATACCTCCTATAATTTTGAGCCTCTTTTCATGGTTAATTACCTATTTTTATAATCTATTACTAAGATATCCATAGAACTATGAGACTGAGAGTTGAAGTGAGAGCTAAGTCATCAATTGTCTTTAGGAAAAGTTAAAGATGCAATCTAGCTTAAGTTTAAAGATTTAATAACAAGATATTTCCCTTGAAAGAAAAGAAATTATATTTATTCTGTAAAAAAAAAATTCTAGGAGTATATAGTATCATGCTAACTATAAAAATGCTTCTGTTACATGATGACTGTTGAAAGAGCAGAACAATTTTTCTGATATCCTATCCACTTAGGATTTTTTATTTTCCCACTTATATCTTTTTAACTAACATATGTAAAAAAGTATGACCAGAATCAATACTAAACTTGAAATGTTCCTGTTCAGCTGAGTTGAAGTCTTAGAAATCAAAGAATACCTTTTAGAACAGATTTCTTCTTAGATCCCCATAGAAGCTAAATGCTTCTTATCTGAAAAATTCCTGTGTAGCTAGTTGAGTTCATTTTAATCTTCTGTTGGTTGGTTAGTCTGTGTCAGGACCGTGTGTGTGTGTGTGTGTGTGTGTGTGTGTGTTTCTTATTATCTTCATTGCTCACTCCTATTGTGTTCCCCTTGGGCAACCATATTAATGTGATTGATAAATTTCCTTAGAATTTGTATATACTTTTTTTTCAAACAAGTCAATACACCAACATAATGAATTTTATTTTTTTATATTTTGGCAAAGGCACTGTAGAAATGTGTCACAGGGGAAAACCATAGGATTAAAAATAATGATATTGGGCCACCTGGGTAGCTCAGTGGGTTAAGTCTCTGCCTTCGGCTCAGGTCATGATCTCAAGGTCCTGGGTTCAAGCCCTGCATCAGGCTCTCTGTTCAGCAGGGAACCTACTTCTCCCTTTCTCTCTCTGCCTGCCTCTCTGCCTATTTGTGATGTCTGTCAAATAAATAAAATCTTTAAAAAGTGATATTTAGGAAGTAGAAAGTAAAGTTATGAAGCTTTAAAAGTTATATGAAAGATTTAGGTGCTGACCATGGAATATAAGAAGAGAAAAAATATTGTTCAACTTATAAAGTCAAAAAGGGCTGAGAGAAAGCAAAATTAATGAGTGGCCAGAGAAATAATTTCAGAAAAGATCATTTCCTTTATATGGGTGTGTGTGTGGTTATTATTATTATTATTATTTTTGTATTTTAAGTTTGGGTGAAACAGATGATAGTAGAGAAGAAATGCAGTAGAGAGAAAGAGAGAGGGGAGAGAGAAAGTGAGATTATCAAATATTCTCAGGGGAACTCACTGATTGGAAAGAAGTTTGAATTATTTGAGAGTGCATCTTCTTTAATGAGAAGGAAGCAACCTATATGTAGTTAATTGATAAAGCTTGGAGATATTCTATAAAATCTGGATATTGTAAGGCCACAAATTCCATACAATGCCATGGTCCTCCCAAACGGTGTTTGAGGAATTTGTCTTCTCTTGAATATCCGTAGGAATTAAACTGTGACCATGCACATTTTTGAAAATATGGTTTAAACTATATCTAATAGGCTTATTTAGAGTATTATACCTTAAAGGTTTTAATCTGCTCATGCACATTATAAATCTTAAATGAGAAACATAGCATAGTGTTGTGATAAGATAACTTTTTTAAAGATGGTGTTGTAGAAATTCGAAAACTACTAGTACACTACTTACAAATCACTTATTTTATTAAGGGAAAATTATGTAATCCATTATTAATCAATACATCAGGAAAAGAAATTCTTTCAAAAATCAAAAATGTATCAGAAAAAGGAGATATGTTTTAAAAATACATTTTACCTTTTCTAATTTAGTTATCTACTAATATTTAGCTTTAAAAAACCACTCATAGGCTTAATTTTTTTCTATCAAACTCAGGTTTTAATATTTGATTTTATCGTATGGTGAGGTCATAATAAAATAGATCCACACATGGTTTAAATATGACTTGTACTGATAAAAATGCAGTAATTTTTTCAGTTTTTCTAATTTTAAATACCACATTAACTTGTGTGGTGGTTCTAACTACATATTCATTGAGAAAAGCGTTCTCTGCTTAACAATATACAATTTAATCTTCCGGACTGATGAGTTATTAGAACTCCCCGCCCCCCAA
This sequence comes from Mustela putorius furo, assembly GCF_011764305.1. Lineage (NCBI taxonomy): Eukaryota > Metazoa > Chordata > Mammalia > Carnivora > Mustelidae > Mustela > Mustela putorius. The sequence goes on along the minus strand of NW_025422019.1, from coordinate 22,184,985 downwards.
AAAAGGAAAGAAAAAGGAAAAAAAAAACAAACAGTGATTTCATTCTGTTCATTTTTATTTCTGTTCTATATCTGTCATCTTTGTTGTTCCTAGAGCTGAAACAATAACTAATATTGACAGGGGCTAAGACAGGGTGATTATAGCCTTTCTCCCTGCAGTTACACTGTAAGTGTTAATCATTTCTTGGAAGGCATCAGCTACCTGAGTGGCACAAACCTTCCCAAAAGTGATGTTGTTCATGTCCCTAGAAATTGCAGTTGCTGATGTTTCTTATTTTTGACACTCTTTTAGAAACTTTGTGCAAAGATTTTTGTTGTTGTTGTTTGTTTTTGTTTTTGTTTTGTTTTGTTTTTTCCAGAGCACATTTTTTGGAAAAATACTAAGTCCTAAGATTTATCTTTAGAATGGGAAAGATAATGGGATAATGTTCTTCCTTATGAACACATTCTGATGATATGAACTCTCTTGAGTAAAAAATAGGAAAACAAATTAAAAAAATGCTAGTCAATTATAAGTGATATTCATCACAAGGATATTAGATACCTTACTTTTTATAGGACCATATATTTCTTTTCTACTTATAGAATCAGCTATTTCATTCCATAAATGAATAAAGACATCTATCATTTTTTTTCTTTCTTTTTTCTTTCTTCCTTCCTTCTTTCCTTTCTTCCTTCCTTTTTATTCTTTCTTTCTTCCAAATCTGTACTTATGTCTATGATATCTATTCTTTTTGAAACATCATTTTAATGGTAGTATAAAATCTGTAGAATAGTAGACTCTGAAACTTATAAAATAGGTTTAGTACCCAGGAAAGTGAACTTTCTGGCGACATAAGTTTGAATTACTTAGCCAAACCAAACCATATCCTATCATCAAAAAAAAAAAAAATAGGCATTGTGATTTCAATTTTTAAAAGATGTAAAATTTATTTGGATTTTAAAAATTATAATTTTTAATTTAAAGACAACATAAGAATGAACATCACTATAAATTTTAGTGAATTGAACATTTTGCCACCACTAACTGGGACAATCTGTAGACTTGGAAACCAAGGCCCAAAACAGCAACATTAATTTCTAATGCTTCTGAATGTGGTATCTAATGCTAACTAGTAAAGTTTTCAACTATCTATTAGAGGCACTGTCCCTTTTTTTAATTGTATAAAATGTTCTGTAACCTTCCCATTCCTATTCTAAAATGAAATTTTTTTGCATTTTATCTATCTTTATAAATTTTATAAGCTCAATTTAATACCTGAAGTTTAAAATAAAGAACATATATAAAGTAATTTGTGTAAAAGAAGATATAGCACGATATGTAAATGTACAGACTAAGGGAGAAATATGTAAAGAAGTGATCAAATGTTCTTTAAAATTAATAATAAATTCCTGATAATTATCTAAACACAATGAAATTAAGTTATCCTTCAATTTATGTAGAAATTCCTTTCCTTAAAAAACAATATAGGAAAGGGCTCTGTTAAAAATACTTTTTATACATGTAAAATGGAGTTAAAATCTAGATTTTCATAATTATAAGTAGATTTTCACCTTTGTAAAAAAATCTTGTAAGACATGTGAAACTTGGCTGAGTCTTACTTCATTGTACAGCATTGCCTTCTATGACATGGTACAACCAGATTCCTGGTTCCTATCTACTGAATTTCCTAGTCAATGTTCCCATCTCTCTACCCAATTCCCATGCCACAGTCAAGTAAAATCACAACCAGTACTTTCCAAAACTCCCAGAAGGGATGGAACTGCTTCCATTTAGAACCATTAAGATGAGTAATTATTGTTTTAAAGTGAGATGTGAAGAAAGGTTTCTTGGCAGGAAATTATTCTTTCTGTTTTATCTAGAATGCCTCAACTACATGGGATTCTGCACCTATGAATAGCTATATGGACCATAGACCAAAAACAAAATGACTGTTAGTTACCAGAAGAATTATGTGAACTTTAATTCTAACAGATTAGCCAATGGACTATACAGAACTTATGTTACAGGTATTTCAGTCCAATATATTACAAATAAGCCCATTGACTAGTAAATCCTAAAGGGCTACTGGAAACTCAGGTGTTTAATTGTCTTTGACACTTCTCTGAATTCAAGAAATACAATCTAATATCCAGATTATTGTATCAGTATTGACTTTTATATATTTTAAGTGTACTTGGACATGAATATTCAAATTATATCTGAATTTACTAAATTTCTATTAACTTTCTAATCTTTAAGAATAGTGACTAAACAGAAATGTGATAAAATAAGAATAAGACAATAGAATTCTATGAATACATTAACATGATGACATAAAATATGTATTAGTTCCATGGGAAGATTTATTATATATTAATGGAAAAATAGAAAGAAATTAATACACTGTTACCCAGACTAGATCTCTTAAGATCTTCCTGGTTCTTGGTATGATGAGTGATTTTTCATTGAACCTGGATATTATTGTTTTATTGTATGAAATTTTGCATCTAATTTAAGCCTTCTGTTTTAACTGACTTTCCCTGGTATCATTATAGGAGAGATAGGTGAGGTCTTGCCTTGTTACTGCCAAGTGGAGGTAGAAGCCAAGTTTCCCCACTCAGGCTCTATTGACACCAAGGCACGATTGTTTGTCCTCTGTACTTCTGGATAGGAATGGTGGGAGTTATAGTTTCCTAGCTGCTTTTTTCTGTCAGCACTGTGGATTAGCTTCATTATTCCTGGATGATGCTAAAAGTCCTGATTCTGCAGGAGGCTTCTTCGGACACCACTCTAGGAGAAAGGGGAAGGGCACCTCACCACTGCCAGGTAGTAGATCTAAGTCCAGGTTCCCCACTTGGCCTTTGCTGGTGTGTGTGTGTGGGTGGGTCACAGTATTTTTATGTGGTGTTTGGTTAGAATAGCACCTCGTTAGTTAGAATGTTTTCCAGTCTTTTGCTTAGAAAGAGCAGGCTTTTGTCATTGTTTGTCTGTGCGTATTGGCTTTTCTGAGTTGCCAGTTTACTCAGTTCCAATCTGGGATATATGAGGCAAAAATAAAGTCCAGGGAACTCATCACTATGTTGTTCCTCAGTCCCAAGTTCCCTAGCTCCCTGCCTACTTCTCTCTACCTTCCAGTCATCTTGCATTTGACTTATATATAATTTCCAGGAGTTTTAGTTGTACTTAGTGAGAAGAATTGAAAAATTATGTCTGTTGCATTTCCCAGAAGCAAAAGTCAGTGTGCTTATAGATTTTTAAGGACTCAAAATGGAAAAAAACGCCTTATGTTTATTGTTTTACAAAATATAAATAAAGATATAAACCATGTTCCACAAATCTCTAACAACAGAATGCCTTGCATTGCCAGTACATTTAAATGTTAGGGATAAGATTTATTAAAGCATACATGTTGTGTTATAATTCATCAGAGCCCAAAGACATCAAAACACTGGTTCCCCACAAGACATAAAGATTGTGGAAATAAAGATGGTGGATTGTGCTGTCTACATTTTATCATCTGTAACCATGATGGATACATGTTATCATGTTACTGTGAATACAATGAAGTTTATATGATGAAATGACATTGCTAAATTCCAGTGTTTGAGTAAGAATAAGAAAGGAGTGAAAAGAAGTCCGAAGTTGATGTTAGATGAAATTGTTTTACTTCCTGACTCTGGTTCTAAAGAGATATTTGATCTTCAGCAAGTAACTTAATCTTTTGAATCACCATTTCTATATTTTAAACTAGTATAAAATTTTCTTCTGACACTTTTTGTGACTTTGCCATTGATTTTGTGGAACTCAAATAGGTAAGCCTTTGGACATGTCTTTTTACATATTAATGTAAGATGATGCCACACATGTTGATTATTTTATTCACAGAGATAATCTTAGCTGCAAAATAAAACATATCACCTTTCAAAAAGCACTATGATGTGATGTGACAGAAATTAATAAGTTTAGGTTACAGAGATAGATATTGATGTAAAACTTGGATCCTTGACATATTATTTAATATATTTGGGACATTTTATTAATCTTTCTGTGCCTTAGTTTCTTCTATAAAATAGCACTAATAGTTTATGCCTCATAAGCTGTATTTTGAAGAGTTAAAGTGTTACATGCAACTTGGTGCTGGACAATTGCACACAAATGCTAAATTTTACAAAACTCCCCTTGAACAGTGCAAATTAAAAAATGATTTAGGGGCGCCTGGGTAGCTCAGTGAGTTAAGCCTCTGCCTTCGACTCAGGTCATGGTCTCAGGGTCCTGGGATTGAGCCCCGCATTGGGCTCTCTGCTCAGCAGGGAGCCTGCTTCCGCCGCCCCCCCGCGCCTGCCTCTCTGCCTACTTGTGATCTCTGTCAAATAAATTAATAAAAAAATATTTAAAAAATAATAATTTTAAAGTTGTGATTGCACTCACTACATATATATACATTTGTTTGAACATGAATTATATCAATTAAATTAAATCATAAATTGTCTCATTGCTTCTTCTATAGGATCACTAACATCTGAAGTATAGAATTCATATTCATCTTTATATTTCCAAAAGCAAATGGCTCAAAGTCTGGTATATTGCTATATTTAGCAAATATTTGCTGAAGCAATGAGCAAATGGATTACTAAACTAAAAGAGAAATTAAAATACTAATTTCCTGTATAAAATAAAAAAAGTAAACACCCAAAAAAAAACGCACCAAAGATTAACTATTTTTGAAGGCCTCAGCCATGCAGGGTAATTTTCTGAAGTCTGTACAACTGATATTCCTATTTGGTAAGATAAGAATGTTATTGCAGTAAGGTTAATGGTATTTATTTTGAACACAATCCCCTTGATTTAAATCCACATACATTTCAGTGATGGTTCAGCTTGGTTAGTCGTGCAAATTAAAGTGTTACTAAAGCCGAGCTCTCTCAAAAAAGATGTGTTCTAGAGAAGAATAAATGGTCAATACCCAGGGCAACTAGTGTATTCACCCAGAAAATAACTGGTGTCCCTTCAGACTGTAATACTGATACTGATGGATTGATTTAGTATATCTTGGAAGCTTTCAGTTTGTTAGGCACCAGACAGAATTTTCAGAAGCAGCCACCTGTCCCACCTGCCTCATTGTAGAAATTCATATACAAAGATACAAAGAACAGATAGCAAAGGAAATCTATCTTGCATGTGCATGCACAAACACACAAACATTTTTTTTCCAGATTAATTTTGCTTGGAAATCAAACAGAGGGAAAAGCATGCAAAAAAGTTTTAAAGTAATGTTCTTTGGTGAAATAAATTAGTGTGTAAAGGGGAAATTACTAAATGGAAAAGTTTCATATTGAAATTCAGGAAATTCTGAATTAAGTTATGTGAATTTTTCTCCAAATTTGTGGATAAATTTTTGTATTGCCTCTAGATAATTTTAATGTATTTCTTATTAGTTATTATATGCACAAAAACCAACTTGAATTTATTTAAGCTTGAGACAATATCTTTAATTTTCTTTCTGTTTGACTCTTGAAAATATCTAGAATGCTAGCAAACTGTTGAAAGCCAATTAGGTAATTATTATTTCAACTATTTAAAAATAATTTAAACTAGTCTATAATAAAAGCTCACACACAGTATGTTTACAAATAAATAGCAAAAACATACATTTATTTCTGAGCTTCCCAACAGCCAAGACATTAAGAGAAACCTTTAAAGTTATATATTACTTCAATTTAGTTGAGGGGAACAAATTGTTTAGCATGAAAAATAGATGTTTTCCATGGCCCTAAGATTTGCAAAACTATTGTAACAAGATCTTTTATTTACATGAGGAGCTTTGAGATTATTTAAGAGCTAATGAAAATCAGAATGCTAAATAATTTCTACTAGACCATACTAACAAATAAATCATCAAAAAATAGGTTGGCTATCAAAATATAAATGCACTTAATAATTCTCAATTAGGATGTTAAATTACAAAAGGACAAGCTAATATTTAAAACTAGGTAAGTTAAAATTAAGTTAGTAAGATAAATGAGCTCAGTTATTACCTAGTTATTAAAGTTCAAAAAATAATAAAGAAAAATGGAAGGAAAATGTAAATAATGTTGACTAAAGGTATGTCTTAGAAGGATGTAAAACTAAACAGCTATTCACATGAAAGAAGAAACTTTTAAAAGCAAGAAGTACTGCAGATTTGTAGGCTAATATTTTCATCAGGATTCAAAGAGAATACTGTGATCACTGATGTAGCAGCTGCAAATTTGTATAATCAGTAGTTTATCTTGATAAGATAATAATTCCAGACACTGAGGGCTAAAGTGCCAGGAGTTTACTTTCAGTACTGGGAGCTGGAGCTGAACACAATCAGGAAAGTGTAGCAATACCTCATGGGGTTCTATTGGCTACCTTAAAAAACGAAACCTAATCGTTCAGTCTATCTACTTCTAAGGCTACTGAATGGTAAGGATATTAAAGGGTATAATAGTTGAACAAAATAAATGCCTTGGATAATGCTGCCTTGGACAGGAAGGAAAAGAAATCTATATATATCTATATATAGATATATACACACACTAAATGTATATGTATATATATATATATGTATGTGTGTGTATATATCTATCTATATATATATGTATGTGTGTGTATATATATACATACACACACTAAATGTGAATATCTTTTTTTTTCCCCCCCAAGTTACAGTTTGGGTTTCTCTTACCTGATTAGAGTGTCTGGACAGATTTGCATAGGAATCATCAAATTCTTGGTCTTCTCAGTGCCTAGCACATTTCCTTCCAAATGTGGGACTTTATCAGTGATATCAGGTGGTACACAGAAATAGCATCGATTTAAAGTTAATGCAATAGTGTGAAAAGTCCTCTTCTTAATTCTGTTTTAATCTTCTGATCGACTTGGGAAGAAAGATTAATTGTGTTGCTAGTATATATTTAACACCCCCATGACATGCAGTCTATTACTGAGATGGAAGAGGGAAACAGGAAAAAGATAACTCAGACTAAAATTTGGTGGGTAATAGTATCTAATTATAATTTGATAGCATTGTTTCCATTTCTTTGTAGATATTTTTAGAGCTGCATTCTGTTTCTTCTAACTAATAACTAGATTCCCTGGTATGGTAATGAGTCCATTTAAAGAACAATTTAAAATAAATTATAGAAGAAGTTGCATTCAGATAAGGACCAAAAAAAAAAAAAATGTGAAAACATTTATCTCAGTCCAGATTTAAGGAGAAAAAAAAAAAAAAACCCTGAGAGAAGAGTTTATATTCTGATTCTTTATGAGGTATAAAATCCCAGGAAGTAGGACCAGTATATCTGAAGAGGTGTGCTACAGAGCTCGCTACTTCTTGGTATCAGGTGCAATGGATTTCATCTCTTGAAACCATCTTCAGAGAGGCATATAAACTCTGGCACTTTAGGATAATCCATGCGCAAGTAGGGCAGAAGGAAGGAGACAAACATTTCTGCTGGTCCTTTCCTCTTGGTTGGAGATTTGAGCCATGGGTCATTAATTTCCTGCCTCCTGAGGACTAGTCAGAGGCTCTAGGCACAGGCACAAAATGAAACCACAATGCTTATATGAAGTCCTTGATAACAGCAACTGTAGAAAGAGAAAAATAAAGAAAGGAAGAAAGGAAGGAAATACAGGAGTAAGAAAGAAAGAAAAAAGAGAGGGAGGGAGGATAGAGGGAGGAAGGAAGAGAGAAAGAGGGGAAGGAAGGAAGGAAAGGAGGTAGGGAGGAAGGGAAAAAGTTGTCATAAGTCTTTAAGCCAGTGTGGCTGAGCGGATATGATGTGTTACATAAGGCATGCCTTATACAACAGTATGCAAGGAACTAAAGACTAGAAAATAGGTCCCTGGCCAGGGACAGTGTCACTGGCTTTATTCTGACCATCCAAAAATTTATAAATTTTTATACCATGTTTTTGTGTATTTGAGCTGCTCAAAACCATAAAAGTTGTTTGTTTTGTTTTGCTTTGTTTTTAATAATAGCTGTCATTTAGTGGATACCTAACTGGTCTAGTCTGTATTTGGCATAATTATCACCAAACAACCATTATTATTTCAATTTTGCCAGCGAAGTAATAGAGACACTTACCATTCGTTAACTTGATGTAGTAACCGAACGAAATCCATGAGACACAAAGGACCGAGTTCTTTCATGTGCCTTGTATCATTATATAATCCATGATCTTTCCAAAACTGTCGTTGCGTATTTGTTACCTTTTCCCCAGCAGTTTTGTTTTAGGAAAGCATTAGCATTTTTTTAAGTGTGTTTTAAATGTTTCAGTCTTATTCTTAGATCCAAAGTTATACTATATAGACCTAAGATGGGGGAATGTGTTATTTAACAAGCCAGTGCTTCTAGAGATAATGTTAAAATGCAGATTTCAGTTTAGTGAATTGGTTTGTTCAGATCCAGAGATTGGCTGTCCTAAACTTTCCATACTTTTAATAGCAGAGGTGTAAATGTTATTAACTACAAAATATTTTACAGAAGTATAGATATCTGTAATATATAATATAAGTAGCGAGGCAGTCTTCAAACATTATGTGGCAAAGTTATTCAAAATATGCTAATATTTTTAAACTTTGGAATTTCTAAAAGGGGAAATAGTGGCATTACTATGGGGCTGAGGGCAGATAGGGTGTGGCCAAGCAGAAATGGAGAATGGATTGTTTTTTAAGATTTTATTTATTTATTTGAGAGAGAGAGAGCATGAGCACAAGCAGGGGGAGAGGCAGAAGGAGAAACAGACACCCCACTGATCAGGAAGCCCAAGGTGGGACTCCATCCCCAGATGCTGAGATCATGACCTGAACCAAAGGCAGACTCTTAACTACTTAACTAAACTGAGCTACCCAGGCACCCTGGAGAATGGGTTTTGACTGCAAATCCTCCTGTGTTTTCAAACAGACCCAGTTTCATGATGAGACAGATTTAGTAAATGATTTAATTTTTACCCAGCTCAATCAATCTTTATTGACTGAAAGGTAGAAAAACTTAATTATCAATAATTACCATAGAAAAATAAGTCCCAGGAAATTAATAATGTTGCCTTGGTTTAAATGTTGAAAGCCATTTAGAAAATTATGCAAAAGGAGTTTTCAATTCTGACCTTAGGTCCTCCCACTCTGTCGTCTTATATCAAACTTCAATAGAGGAAGTAAATAAAAGCATTGATGCAAGGTTCATGTCTGTAACTCAGCTCCTGGAGGCCTCCCCCTGCTGATCTACTGCTGTAATAAATTACACAACTAGTGTGGTTCTTTTGATTTATTACTGCAATAGATCATGAGTGTGATGACGGATAAACATGTGTCCCATAGACAGCTGGGCTTTGTGATATTTTATTTCTCTTTCCACATTTTCAATTGCTTAGTTTGGAAAATAAGAAAGAAACCAAATTGACAAATACAGGAAAATATTTCCAAAGCCACCCTCCCCATAGACTCTTCAAGTAATAGCTTTTAAATTGAGAAGTCCCAGTGGTCTTGTTTTCCATCCCTCCCTGAGGATTGTTTTCTAAAGAAGAAAAGAAAAGGAAAAAACAAAACATTAATTCATATGAATTAACATTTTATGAACTCCAGTTGTAGGGTTTTTTTTTTTTTTTAAACTATGTAAATACATAATGACAGACTTCCTCTGTATTTCCTCATTTTTTTCTCTGAGCCATTATAAGCTATCATGGAAATGGAAATTATAGACATTTAATATCAAAGTAATTACCTAATAGGCTGTTATACCCGAACTTTAAAAGGAAAGATTTATTCTGCCATGAGTCTAATCTTTTTTTTTTTTTTTTAACTTAGGATTTATGCTGAAGTGTAAATGACCCTGTTTTCTTTCATGTTTGAAACTGCTTTGTCTTGGCTGTTGAGAGAATTCCTCCAGTGGGGCACACAGGGCCTCACATTGATATGTGGTCACCTAGTCTCTCTGTTCTTTATATTAATCTAGAGAGCTATGTGAAATACATATTACTTGGTCGCAAGAATTTCTTTGCTTTCATCAACATTATCAGACTCCGTATCTCTTTTGTCAAGAATTCTGAGATATTACCCCACTTTCAGAGTTATATACTTTTTATATATGAATATTACAGAAATGCAAGACACCAGTTTAAGGAAAAGAGTTCTTTATTGATATTTATAACCAGATAGTCAGAGTAGTAGTTAAGAATTGATCACCCAGGGGTGCCTGGGTGGCTCAATGGATTAAAACTTCTGCTTTCAGCTCAGGTCATGGTCTCAGGGTCCTGGGATCAAGCCCTGCATTGGGCTCTCTGCTCAGTGGGGAGCCTGCCCCCCCCACCTGCCTCTCTGCCTACTTGTGATCTCTCTTTATCTGTCAAATAAATAAAAGTCTTAAAAAAAAAAAAAAGAATTGGTCACCCATATTTAGACGTGTAGCAAAACAATGAGAGCCAATGGAATCTTTCAAACTAGGAAACAGGTTACACCCCATAGACAGGAATAGAGAGGAAAAAATTTTTGTCATTTATATATAAAACAGAGAGAGCTACCAACTTTCCTTCCAAAAAGGAGAAAAAAAAGATTTTTCTTTTCCTCTTTTGAGACTTGTATGGAAGTGATCCTGGGTTCTCATACTAACCTTTTAGAGTATAAATACATCTTTTCCAAGGGCCAGATAAAGACTCGATGTCAACAGCTTGTTTTTCTTTTCAAAGATTTATTTATTTATTTTAGAGGGAGAGAGTGCACATGTGCAAATAAGGGAAGGGACAAAGGGACAGGCAGAGGGAGAGAATGTCAAGCCGACTCCTTGCTCAGCATGGAGCTGGACATGGGGTTTGACCTTACAACCTTGAGTTCCTGACCTGAGCTGAAACCAAGATTCAGTCACTCAACTGACTAAACAACCCAGGTACCCCTGAATTTCATGTTTTTAAGGCCCAGAAATTTGTCCAAATTTTGAGATTCATCACTTTTGACATTTTGAGATAGTGGTCATCTTTCTTGCACCTTGTGGCACAACATAAAGACTTGGTCCATCTGCTATTTGGTCTCTCAGAGAGAGAAGTTGTATTATCCTTCCAGATCAGAGAAACTAGTGAAAAAGTGGCTATGGATCTAATTTGCATGATATATGAAGAATACAATGTTTCTGGGGAAAGTGAAAGCAAATACTTTCTATAGTTATATTGTATGCATTTCTGTGTCTCAAGAGGCTAGGGCTTTTTTTCAGAGGCACTGAGAAATCCAAGGAAGTTTTATTTTCCCACGAAGTCATATTATGCAATCTCTTATCACCTTAAAGAATTTAAGATTCCACTTCTCTGTCCTTCCCTCTCCCCTTTCCTCTTTTCTTTGTCTCCTTATAGCCATAAAACATCTTTTATCTCCCTTCTCTTGCCAAAATAGAGCAGTAAATCCCTGCCTTTATGCAAGATTACGTCTAGTGGGAGGGCAGACTAAAAAAGACATGTAAATATATGCTAAGTTAGGCAGTGATAAATACTTAGACAAAAATTATTTTATACCTGAAGGAAATGAGATAAATAGATAGCCAAGTGGGTATGTGGTAGAAAAGCATTCCAGGCAGAGACAACTGCAAATGTGAAGGTCTTGCTTGAGAAGGGTTTGCAACAGATGATTAAGAGAAGACCTGGGTGACCAGAGGGGGAATGGAGAGGAGAGCGGTACAAAGCTCAATTTCCTATTCAATACTCATTTCCCTTGTCACTCTCACAGAGTACCTTGGAAGGTACCATGTTGACGGATCAGCACCAACACATTAACTGCATTACATTTGATTAAACTCATATCCTCACCTAAAAGACACACCTAGTTGTGTCTTCATAGATGAGAATAAAAGTGAAGAAAAACTGACAATCTTGGCTTCAATAGATTAAGCCTTCTTGTAAAAAAGAAACAATGAAATCATATAATTGAGATCTGCCAACTTGTGTTTTCCTCCATCAAAATTTCAATTTTTTTAACTGATCAAAATTATAATACTCAAATGTGATTTTCAAAAACCAAATAAAAGGTTAGAAATATTCATCATGAACATTTGATTTGGCATTATTCTCCACTTTTTATTATAAAATTCATAAGATTTATAAAATTAGGAAATTTAAAATATAAAATATAAAAGACACTGTTTTTCTTATTGATGGTGACAATGTATTCATCATTAAATTTTTAAACATCACTTATTTTGAGTGAGATTATAAGGGAGAGTTAAAATATCATCTTTGTAAAAACAGTTACATCATATTATTTATTTATTTATTTATTAAGATATTAAAACTGATACAATTATATTTGGACATATCAATTTTTTCCTGCTAATATTTATGACTAAAAATTTGAAGGCTAAGAAGTGATTTGGATCAAAATCTTGAAAATAAGGAATTAAATGAATCAAGCAAATGTGGACTTTGCAAATCCTAAAGTCTATTTTGGCTGTGGTTATTTTATACAAATGAAAGTTTGTCATCACAGAAGTGTTATAAAAATATGACATTACTAGGCTCATTACCTTGAGAGACAGTACTGGAAATGTAAACCAATTTAAAAAGTTTAGACAAATGGATCAATGCCAAAATCTTCACTTTCTTACAGTGTTGTACTCTGCACAGTTTTCAAAACTGATATCTCAATAAATCTTTGCATTTTTCAGTGACAAATTTGTACTGATCATAGGCTAAGTGGGAGGAAACATGTAAAAGAACTTGTGTGGCAATGATTTTACTTGTATGTGGTATCTTCTGTCAACTCTCTACTAATTGCACTGGTCTACTATTCAGAGTAGGAAACTCTTACACTGAAGGAGAGACACACAATTAAGTTTAAGCCAAAGAAATAAAATATTCTTTTTTCTAAGTTAATAAGCTGGGCAGACCATATGGACTAGAAGAAGCAAACAAAAGTTAGTAGAAATCTCGAAGAAAGGAGAATGAGGCTTCAATGTGTTTATTTTTGAAAGCAAACTATTAAGGTGAGTAAATAATGTCATTGAATCAACTATTAGAGTAAATGACTAAACTGAGCTGGGCTGACCCCCTGTCAGTCCCTCCAGGTACTGATCACTTTGAGGATAGTAGTATTATCATGAAAAAAAGCCACAGGCAACTGAACTAAACAGTAATTAGGGAGGGTGTGATATGAGTATTAGCTAATTCTTTCCAAGGCGATTTTTGAGACAGGAAGTGAGAAGAGTTTGTTTAGTTGAGCGTAGATAATCTTAGAATCTGACCTTAAAATATAAATGTTAAAAAAAAAAGGTTTCAAACATGTGACCTCAAGAGTGATTAGATTCTGATGGCCTTGTATCTTTTGGTGATCTAGTTACATTTCATGAATCCATGCTCATACAAGTCTGAGTAACCCCCATCTGGAAATGGAACACGTCCTTCTTCTGCTAACATTTTTTAAGTTGGCTTGTATTATTATTATTGGTTGCATTAGGTGGCTTCCTTATTTTCTTTCTCTGACTTATATGCTCACAAAGTAAGCAAGGGAGTGGGAAAGAAAGGCTCTCAAATCAAAATGCAATTACAGAGAAATTGTTTGAGGAGCAAAATATATAGTTGGGATTTTTTATCCCACGTATCTGAGCAAGAGCTATTGGTACAGATGCTCAAGCGACCACAGATATGATCCCAGTGGCTTTTAAATCCCAGGTTATAATATGATGGAAGCATTTCCCTGGGTCACCTGCAGCATCAGAAGTAGGAAGATATATCAGTTTACACATACTGTTGGTTTAGTGAAAGACTTCATTTCAAAAGATCAAGACCACCAACATCAAGCCTTGTTCATTCTTGTGATGCTTTCCCTAATGTTTCCTTCCTGCTATGCCAAACCTACTCTTTGATTTTTTTTTTTTTTGTCTTTTCCCTGGGCTAAAATCCTTTTCCTTTACTATTTCCCTTCCTTTCTTTTTGAAATTCACATAGGATATTGAAAGTAACCAATTATGAAATATTTGGAACTGAAAATAAGGTATACTTGAACATGAAAAGTTATGGCATGATTAACATAAAATGCAATTTATCTATTGGAAAATAGACCTTACATGAATCAGAAATGCAATGTAACATATATAATACGTTAATTTTGAATTGATCATGCCTATATGAACTGCTCATGTCTGAGAGATAAGGAAGACACCATAAATCTCTATATATATCTATAAGACATTTGCATTTAGTTTGAATAATATACTGTTAGCACTAGAAATGTTCTTTGAGACAATCCTGACAAGTTCGCTCATTTCACAAAATAATAATTTGCTCATAGTTGTAGAGCTAGTTCTCTACACCTGCTCTATTCCCCAGAAACTATATACTTAGCTTAGGACTTTTTTTTTTTTTTTTTTTTTTTTTTTGCTTCATTACAGGATCATCAGTATTCTATGTTATTATAAAAGTATCACAAGGCCATTCATAGTGCTTAGCATCAGGGCTAACGTGAAAAGCTGAAGGTTAAGATAGAGAGTGTGACAGTATTATAATTTGCCAAAAGTATTTAAAGAAAGTTCAATTTTATTTATGTTCAGGCTATTACCTAATCATTTTGTATGGATGCTGAATATTTCCTTTCTTATTATATATTCTATTTAATGCCTTGAATTGTATCCATTAAGAAATACTGCTTATTTTATGACTTTTCAATGACTTAACAATTAGTGTTAATATTTGGATAATATTAAAGCCAACAATTAGTTATCAAAACCCAGTTCAAAGGAGAAACTTTGGTTATCTAATATGAATGCTAAGAGATGATTTATATACTGAATAGTTCAGAACATGTCCTTGAACAATTGTAGCTGCTTTTTTTTATTTTGTCATCTTTCTGGCAGGTGCCAAATTGTGATGCTTAATGATTCAATTTAAATTAACTAAAATGAATCCTTGTGGAAAAACATAATACCTGTCTGGTACAAGGGAGCTGATTATATTGCCTTCATTTACACAGAAGTTATTCATAAATCATTGACCCCCTCTCATTACTAAGTTATGTTATGTTTTGTTTTGTTTTGTTTTGCTTTTTTGAACAAATGGAAAATATATAACTTTGTGCAGGTGTTCATACTATTTAAGCCATATTGAGTAGAGTGGTCAAAATGTTGCTCCTAGCTCATGGAAATAGATAAATAAAGTTTAAAACTAACCAACATGAAAAGCACTTTGAGGATGTATGATAGCATAGTTTCTTCAAACAGTGTTTCTCCAAACATTTATCTTTAATATGAATTTTATTTAAATAGCTTAAACACTAAAATATAGGAAAAAATGACTTGTGGTAATGGTGAGTTAGAGCATAGCATGGCATTTTATAGAATTTTTGTATGTTATAGATTTTTAAAATCTTAATTAAATCAATTATAAGAAGGTAGATGCAGAGTATAAGAGTTTGAAATATCTATACATGCATATTAACATGTAGAGAGAGTAAAACATTAAATTTTAAATTAACTACAAAAATGGAAATCATTCTCTTTATACCCACATTTTTCTTCTTTTTTATTATAAAAGATCTCATTTATAGGCCATAAGAAGAATTAGTAGTAATGCTATTTAAAATGTACAGCTTAATTATTTTTACTCTAATCTGTCCTTGGGCAAAATACTTCCAAGTGGAAGAATTTGTTAGCCTAAAAGCCTCTGTGTTGGAATGCCTGCTTGAAAAATCACAGGAGTGAAAACTAGTCAATTGGGTAATCATTTTAATTGCCAAAACTGGTCATTAAGAAGGCCTTCCAAATAGACACCAAGTTGGATTTAGTGGTTTTAGTAGTTGATTTAGTGGATTTAGTAGTTGATTTAGTGGTTTCATGTAGCTTATGTTGCCTTTACTTTTTAAAAACAACTGTACCAGGATTGAGAGATTGACCTCTTTTTAAAATTTTTATTTTATTTAATTCATTTATTTGACAGAGATCACAAGTAGGCAGAGAGGCAGACAGAGAGAGAGGAAGGGAAGCAGTCTTCCTGCTGAGCAGAGAGCCCGATGTGGGGCTCAATCCCAGGACCCTGGGACCATGACCTGAGCCAAAGGCAGAGGCTTTAATCCACTGAGCCACCCAGGTGCCACTGAGAGATTGACCTCTTATTTTTTACCCTTTCTTCCAGGGATTTACCTTCATTAAATCTAAATTATCCTATCTGTAAGGGAAAAAGTACTCAGTACATTTCTATAATTTTTATTTAGATATTTAAATAAATCTGACTCAAGGATAATTTCCTTCAATTTACAAATTTTGAGTGATTAGTGCTTGTTGCTACTTTTATTTTGCAAGTGTTTAAAAGGATTGAAAAATCTTAAATTCTCTGATCTCATTCAAAACCCTCCATAACTTGTTAGGCATAAACAATGAGAAATAATTGCCTTAGTGAAGATACTAAGACTGATTTTTTTAAGTTTCTTATTTACTTTTTTTAAGTGTATAGAATTTCATGTACACATTTAATTTATTTGAATTTAAAAATAAATATTCAGTCACAATTAAAACAAGAATAAAATGTAAATAAGTAAATATTTTCCATAGAGTGAAACATCTGGTAAATTGTCACTATTTCATCATTTTTTTGAGATTATTATTATTATTAATTTAATCCTCTTCACCTATTTCACCCATCCCCCCACCAACCTCCCCTCTCTGGCAATCATTTGTTTGTTCTCCCTAGTTAAAACTCAATTTTTTGGTTTTTCTCTTTTTTTCCCCCTCTGTTCATCTGTTTTGTTTCTTCAATTATATATTTAAGTGAAATTATACAATATTTGTCTTCCTGGCTAACTTATTTCACTTAGTATTATACCCTCTAGGTCCGTCCACTTTGTTGCAAATGGCAAGATTTCATTCTTTCATTATGGTGGAGGAATATTTCATTGTATATACATAATACATCTTTATCCATTCATCTTATGATGGACACTTGTGTTGTTTCCAAGGCTTAGGTATTGTAAATAATGGTGCAGTAAAAAATAGGGTTGCATATATCTCTTTGAATCAGTGCTTTTGTGTTCTTTGGATAAATATGCAGGAGTGGAATTACTGGATCATATGGTAATTCTATTTTTAATTTTTTGAGGAACCTCCATATTGTTTTCCACAGTGGTTGCACCAGTTTGCATTCCCACCAACAGTGCACAGGGGTTCTAAAAATATACATGTTATCTAAGGGTTAAAGAAATAAGTAGCATTTTATGGATACAAAATTAAAGATTCTTGAATTTTCATTTTCTAGCATTTTTTAATTACATGGTTTAAATTATGCTGTGGGTCATAGTATACTTCTTAAAAAACCTAATTCAGAAAAAATGATATATAAAACAACTTCCTTATGTGACATACTAATTGTATCCTGTAAACTTTCTTATAAAATCATGATTAAATATATATTTATATATACACATGTGTAACATGTACATAATAAAAAATTAGAAGGAAATGGGATACATTACCATATTTTTCTGTTTACTGTTATCTCACTTAGAAGTTGGAATGAAAAAAATGTTTTCCTCGTGGTACCTTAGTTTTTCCTCTGGAAAATGAAACCCAAAAACTTAGAGTAATGCCATCTTATGTTGCAGATAAATTACATTAATGTTTCTTGAAAGATACACTTTTAAAAATATATGACTAGGCCTTTCAGGATAGCAATGTTTCTGAAACATTTCCTATGACTGGTTGTAAGGTAGGCTGAAAAGCTCAAATTTTGTTCGGTCTTACACTGCGGCCCAGCTTTTACTTGAAATACTTCTTCTGCACTTAGACAATTAAAAGGGGAGGGATGTCTCAGAGTCTGTTTGACTTGCTTTATTCTTATTTTTAATTAAGAACATATATGGCAAGAAATACTTAATATTCTACATGTATTTATTTTCAATCTTAAAAATTATAATGTTTAAATGAGGAAGCGCCATTGATGAGTAGAATAAAAAGATATCAATTTTTATAGTGTAGAGGTTAAGTATTTTGGAGGTCAGCAAGTTTCCTTAGTAGCAAATATCAAGTATTTTTCACTGAATTTTTTTTTATCCTAGCCTGAAATACAAATTATTTACTGAATACTTGAATATTCATATTAAAGTGTTTTCTTTTGACTATAATACACAACAGTATTTAGAATGAACTTGATAAATGTATGTTGAAGATTCCTCTTAGTAGAATATTTATAAATAGCATTCATATAATTTATTTGATTAAAGTAGTATGAAATTCTAATAGAAAATCTCTTATCAGTCTAGGGTGTTATCTGTGGGGGACAGGATATTATTGCTAAAGTAAATGACTTAAAGAGAAAAGACAGACTATAGGCTTTTAGCTGTCCAAATAGATCAGAGAAAGCAAATAGATTTGTTCCTAGATTACAAAGAAAGTTTGGAAGAAAATGGAATGGTTAGGGCTCATTACAAATTGATGAAATAGAAAATCTTAATTCATAAGAACTGGTGGGTATAGGAAGAGTTAATGTTGTAATGATACTGTGTTCATCTACCCAAAGCTCCTATTACCCAAGTGCAATCATACTTTAAGATTGCTTAGGTTTTGCCATTCTGGAAGATATGTATGGAGGTTCTCCAGAGTTAAAAATAGAATTACCCTGCATCCCAGCAATTGCACTACTAGGTATTTACCCAAAAGATACAAAAGTACTGATTCAAAGGAGGACATGCACTCTGATGTTTATAGCAGCATTATTAACAATAACCAACTTTTGGAAAGAGTCCAAAAGTTCATTGACTGATAAGTGGATATTTACCACATTTTCTTTAGATAAGATAGATGATAGATAGATAGATAGATAGATGTCGTGTGGGGTGTGTGCATGTGCGTGTGTGTGTGTGTGTGTGTGTGTAAAATGGAATATTACTCAGCCATCAAAAAGAATGGAATCTTGTTATTTTCAACAATGTAGATAGAGCTAGAGTGTATTATGCTAATCGAAATAAGTCCATCAGAGAAAGACAAACCCCGAATGATTTACTCATGTGGAATTTAAGAAACAAATCAGCTAAACACAAGGGAAGGGAACCAAAAAGAAGAGAGGGCAACAAACCGTAAGAAACTCTTAACTATACAGAATAAACTGAGGGTTGCTGGAGGGAAGATGGATGGTTGATGGGTTAGCTGGGTGATGGGGATTAAGGAGGGCACTTATTGTGATGAGCACTGGGTGTTTTTTGTAGTCATGAATCACTAAATTCTACTTCTGAAACCAGTATTACACTATTTACTGACAAATTATTGGTGCAGCATCTAAAAGAGCTGTCTCTGTATTGGTTATCCTATCTACCCCTCTTTCCTTAAAAGGTTTAAAGACTTAAGAGTAATGAAGAATCATCAGTGTTATTATTTTTCTTAAATCATCAGTGTCATTATTACATTAGAAGAAAACAGACTATAGGCTTTTAGCTGTCCAAGTCAATCCATTCATCTTTCTCTCTCTATGTCTTTTGATAAATTGTGGATGAAGCATGCACTTCATCGTTTAAAAGACATTTGCCCTGGATTCACCTACAGCAAATGGTTACAATAGCTTTAAACATGTCTGAATATTTTGTTTTGAACATAATTCCAGGAAAGCAGTATTATTAATATTAAAACACGATTGAAAGTACTGTAAAATGCTGGCATAATGAATCAATTTTCTCAGGATATCTTTTTGATAGAAACGTTCCATTTTCTGAATAACACATAGTTCTGTAGTTTTAAATCAGTAATGTGGCACTGGTAGACAGGAAAGTGGTTGCAACATTAAGAAGACATTAACCCACTTCCTAGGGTTGAGCTATATAATTGTGAACTGTCAGAACGGTGTTGCTTTTCAGATTCATTTTTCCTTCAAAAATATTCAGTGAATAATTTTTTTAAATGATTATGACAGATAAAAAGAAAATGTGTTTCCAAAGCTTAAGCTTTTTAAGCAATAGCTGAATAGTACAGAAAATATCAAGTCTTATTTCATGGACTCCTTTTCTATTAACAGTCTCTAAGACTGTTCCACCTATTCTCTTAAGAATCTAAGTCTTTATTAGTCTAAATCTGTTGTCTTTAGCTCACTAGTTTTGTGTGTGTGTGTGTGTGTGAGAGAGAGAGAGAGAAAGAGAGATAATAGAATGTGTAGGGAATCATGCATTGGTTATAGGAAACTGTTTTCTAAACTTGGTTCTGCAACCTACTTGGTGAACATTGAACCTTATTTCCTGGTATTAAAAATATATGCCATCTTTTTTATTTTTTTAAAGATTTTATTTATTTATTTGACAGAGATCACAGGTAGGCAGAGAGGCAGGCAGAGAGAGAGGAGGAAGCAGACTTCCTGCTCAGCAGAGTGCCCGATGTGGGACTCGATCCCAGGATGCTGGGATCATGACCTGAGCCGAAGGCAGAGGCTTTAACCCCCTGAGCCACCCAGGCACCCCAAAAATATATGCCGTATTAGTTCATGGGGTAGTTATAATAAGGAAAACTAATTTAAGTTTCTTCTCTTACATTTAACATTTTTTTATTTTACCTTTTTAACAAAAAATCCTCAAAATGTTGGGGCACCTGGGTGGCTCAACTGGTTAAGCAGTGGGCTTTTACTCAGGTCAGACCCTGGAATCAACCCCCATGTCAGGCTTCCTGCTCAGTGAGGAGTCTGCTTCTCCCTCTGCCCCTCACCCACTGCTCATGCTCTCTCTCTCTCTCAAATAAAATAATAAGATCTTCTAAAAAAAATTCTCAAAAGGCTACAAAAGTTGAGATAATAGTGTAATGTACCCCTTGTACCAGTTACCCAACCTCAGTAATTTGTAATAAACGTTAAGTTTTGTTTCTTAAATAGCCCTCACACTTCTAATCTGTGGATGATTTTGAAGTATCTCAGACATTTAAACATTGTGTCTTTAAGCATTTTAGTATATAATTGTAAATGATAGGACATTATTTTTTGTATTTAGTTTTCATAATCAAAATACTTTTATTATATCTTAATAAATAGTACTCCCTTAATTCATCAAATTATCCAGTCAAAATGTTTGCAATTATCTTTTTAAAAATTAATTGAGTCTGAATCATAATTTACATAAGATAAATTCACTGAATTTAAATATACAGTTTGGTGACATTTGAGAAATGTATAAGATTACATAATGACTACCACAATAAAGATATAGCACATTTATGTCACATTGTATCACTCCATAATGTTTCCTCATATGCATTTATTGACTGAGACATATGATTGGTGCATGTTTAATTAAAAAAAAATGTTAAAGAGTGACTATACCTTTTAACTGCCCCACAAACAGCATATGAGAGTTCTGCTTACTCCACATTCTCACCCATTCTGGAGTGTATATTAAAATGTCATTATGACTTTAATTTCCATTCTCTTATCGTAATAATGTTGAGAATCTTTTCATGTGGCTACTGGCCACTTACCTAATTTCTTTGTGAAATAGCTGTTAGAATCTTTTGTTGATCTTTATTCCTTTTTTTTTTTTAATTTGCCTTCTTATGATTGAGTCCTAGGGTTTTTTATTTACTTTGATTCTAAGTACTTTGCCTGATAAATATGATATGCATATTTTACCCTACTCTGTGGCTTGCCTTGTATCCATTTATTTTATCTTTGTTTAGTAATGTATCTGAAGGGAAAAGCATTTTAATTTTGATGAATTTGAATTTATCAATCTTTTTTTATGGTTCATGTTATTTGCATTTATCTAAGAAATTTTTGTCTACCTCAAAATAAAAAAATACATATATATATATATTTTATTTTGTTTCCTTCCAGAAGTTTTATAATTTTAGGGGGAAACAATTAAGGCTTTCACTAATAAGTAATACCTAGCTATAGGGTATTCATTAATATCCTTTATCAGTTTGAGGAAATTTCCTTCTGCTTCCAATTTGCTGATCATTTTATCACGAATTGGTTTTGATTTTCATCAGATGTTTTCTCTACATCTATTAACATAACATGATTTTTCTGCTTTATTTCTTTAATACATATAGTGAATTACATATTATTGCTTTTTTGAATATTCAAATAATTATGAATTCCTGAGATACACTACATTTGATCATCATGTGGTATTGTTTCCATATGAGGTTAGATCAGAATTACTATTTTTTGTTTAAAATATTTGTATGGTTAACAAATATTGACCTATAATTTTCTTTCCCTCTAATGTCTTTTTTAGATTTAGATGTTAGGGTTATTCTACTCTCACAGAGTGAGTTGGAAAGCATTTCCTTCTTCTCTGTTTTCTGAAAAAGTTTGTGCAGGTCTTGTTTCTTTCTTGACTATATGAAAGAAGTCACTATTGAAACCCTCTGGGCCTGCAGGTCTTCCTTTCTCCTTTCCTCTTCCCTTCTGTCCTTTTGTCCTTCTGTCCTTTCTGTACACACACACACACACACACACACACACACATTTATATCCAATTGTTTCAACACAGTTTGTTGAAAAGATCACCTTTTCCTCAAAAGTACTTTTGAGCTAATTCTTGAAGGAGTGAACTCGTTGGCCATGTGGGTATTTTAGGGAAGGATCTCTCAGGCACTGAGAACAGCCTGTGTGAGATCCTCATATGTGCTTCCTATGTTTGAGACACAATCAGACACAAATTGTGACCAGAATAGAGTGCAAATATGGAGAATAATAGGCAATAATTATAGAGAGGTACTAGGGTCAGGTCAAACAAGACAGCATAAACCATTTCAAGGACTTTGAAGAATCTTAAAAAAGATTAGATGTATAGATATACTCCTATCTGAATGTAAAAATGTTGTTACCTTTTGCTTACATTTTTTTTGTGTTAGTGTTAATTATTTTTTTTTTTGTTTTGAGTTTCTGCTTCATCTAATAGATTTCTATTGAACAAGATGAATTTTAAATTGAGACACATTTCTACAGTATGTTTCTTAATTTTAAAGATTATAGGCAATCACCCTTAACAACTATGTAAGACTTTTTGTAATTTTAAAAATAAGCAGCATTTTACAAGAATGTATTATCACTCAAGAAACTGATGACAGTTCACTTCTGAGGAAAAGGATGTAAGGTTGGGAATTGGAGGTGGAAATGAATGTGTGCATGATTATTCTAATTGTTAAAAATAAAGTTCACCTCATTTTAGATGTAAGTTATGCTTCAGCACAGTTGATTGAAAAAACTATATGTATAGTAAGGAAGATGTGTTTGTGAAAGTATATATAGTCAATGCAGCCTATCCTGCAGTAGTTTTCATTGAGTTTTTATTTTTTCAAGTTCTGTCTTTTAATTTGATTAATAAAGAAGAATTTTAAGATGATATTACCACATACTTATTAACTCACCTTGCTACTGTTACATATAATTTTATAAATATTTCCACATTTATTGAAGTGAACTTGGAGTAGCCTATGACCACACATATAAAATTTAATCAAGATAATATATCAATAAAATAATATCATATATTATTTTATATATTATAAATAATCATAATATAATAATATAAATAAAATGCTTAAGTAAACATTTTGGATATAACTTTCTTTTTTTTTTTTAAGATTTCATTTATTTATATGACAGAGAGAGATCACAAGTAGGCAGAGAGGCAGGCAGAGTGAGAGAGGGGGAAGCAGGCTCCCCGCTGAGCAGAGAATCCGATGTGGGGCTCGATCCCAGGATGCTGGGATCGTGACCTGAGCTGAAGGCAGAGGCTTTAATCCACTGAGCCACCCAGGCACCCCTGGATATAACTTTCAATCACAAATCTTTCATCCCTTTCTCAAAGTGACATTTAACAAATCAAGTGAGTATTATTTTTTAAAATCTTTATTTTTTTAATATAAATTCAATTAGCCACGGTATAGTACATCATTGGTTTTTGATTTAATGTTTAATGATTCATCAGTTCATCAGTTCTACTGATAAACATCCAGTGCTCATCACCTTACATGTCCTCCTGAATGCGCATCACACAGTTACCCCATCCCCCTACCCATCTCTTTCCACAACTCAAATGAGGTTTATTTTTTTTCATTTTGTTTTGTTTTGGCTGGCAAATATTTAGAATGTTTAGAACAGCGAATGTTTAGAATGTTTAGAACAGTATGTCCCAAAGAGGTATAACCCCATCTTCACACATACAATAAACAAAAATCTTCGATGTCCAAAATTGGAAATCAGTTACAGTTCTAAAACTCAAGGTGATAGGAGTTTCAAGACAGCTTCAGTGTAATACGGCTTGCTCAATTAAAATCACTGCTTTTTAGTTTTCCCTCAAAGTTAATAAATTTGACATAATAACCTTTGTGACTCTTACCAGAAATTTCCAGTTACATGCAACCAAACAAGAAATGGAACTCAAGGATCTTACCAAAGCAGATAATAATTTTACCTCTAAGCATGGGTTTGATGATGTGATGATCTCAGAAGTTGAAAATACATGGTTTACAAATGGAAATCTCCTGTAAAAATTTATTTTTTAAGTTGATTTTTTATCATTATTAACACTCTTAGAAGTAAGTTTTTTAGAAATAAATAGAATATTTTTTAAAATTATAAATAGAATTTTAGTTATTATATCTATATATATTATATATTTATATTAATATTTATATATTTATATATACAAATAATATTTATATATTTATATATTATATATTTATATATGTTTGTAATCTATAATTATAAGCAGAACTAAAAATAGAATAGTTTTTTAGAAATAAGTAAGTTATTTAGAAATAAATAGAAATAAGACAGAGTATTTTAAAGTACTACCTTTACAAGCTTATTTCATTGCTTCTTCATCATGCAAAAATAATTATAGCAAACATTTATGAAAAGCTTACAATGTAACCATGTTAAGTGTTGTATTAATATTATTTAGCAGTTTCTAAAATTTCATGATACCTATTAACTCTGTTTTTGTTAGAAAAGAAGAATGAAAGGCCTGGAGAAGTGAAATAACAATTTACGTTGCACAATAAGAAAAAGTTTGAAAACAGTCCCAATCATTCTAACTTCAGAGCTCAGGCTGTTAATCCTAGGCTATATTTTCTGTACAAATATAGCATTAAATTAATTTGTTCCTACCCTTTTCCCTGTGTAGTTTTATTCATACTTACACACACTGGAAAACACATCTTCATGCATACAAATAAACATCCTTTTGTGTAGGATACTTGTTCTTTCTTTTTTTTTTTTTTAAACTCTTACAATGTAGCATTTAAAATAATATTTGATTTTTCTCAGGTATTCAGTAAAACCCAATTTGAAAAATTAAGACTGGCATTTCAGTATAGCTTTGACATATGAGGTTTTGATTTAATATATACTTCTTTGACTAGCTCTTCACTTTTTCTAGTAAAATATTAAAATGCCAGGAGAGTTGTATTTAGACAATGATCTAGAGAGTAACAGCACTGAAATATTTATCAAAGGCATGAATGTGATCCTGAGGAGATTATGCCTACAGTGTTTCAGTAAAACACAAATTTAGTAATACCATTTTACAAAGAAAAATTATATCTTTAGGTACACAACCAAATAAAGTACAAAGCTGAGTTCAAATTTCATATAAATATACCTTTAAAAAGTAAGAAGCAAAGGAAAGAAACCCAAACACATGAAGAAATGTTTTTAATTACTCTTTTAATTTACTTTTTATTCTTGTACTAAGTGATTTGATAAATAATCATTGAACATTAAATATGTTCTATTCTAAGCCTTGATTTATGAAAATGAAAAGATAGAATTGCAGATTTCAAGTACTCCAGTCTTGCCAGGAAGATGGATAAAATATAAGATCTTATGATATACTCTGTTGAGCATTATGAATGTGTGTAGAAACTGTCTGGATATGCAGAGGAAGGAGCCATTTTGCTTTGGGCAGCAAGGAAAGGATTCTCAAGGAAGTCAAATCACTCCTGAATGGGTCTCACAGTGGACATTTTTGAATGGAATTCAAAGCAGAAAGAACTTACTGAAAAAGAGATTCAGTTTTGATTTTTTTTAAGTTTATTCTTTATTAATACTATCAGCTTTTGATTCTCAAACTGTCTAATATATCTAAATTAGAAATTTGGCTAAACTATAACTTTATTACTACACTCACACATGAAGGCACAATAATCAAAACATAAGAAACTTGCTCAAATTCCAGTTAGGAGTGGCTATAACACTTTGGGTATATTACAGTTTATTTTTTTAGTCCTTTGTGTGACCTTAGGGAATAGGTTAACCTATATTTTTTCCTGAAATAAGAGCAAAGCTGAGTCATTGTTTTTTACTATCCCATTTTATAGATTAGGAGACTGAGGTAAATAACTTATTTGGGAAAAAATAATGAATCTCAGAATAAGGTTCCCTTCTGCTACTTCTGTCAGGCATGACCTCTAGATCTTTTCCCCACATTCTTCCACCTGGTCTTTGCCCCAGGCAGACTTTCTTGTGGTCACCTGATTCATTGTCCTCTGGCATCTGGTTGAGTATGGTCAATAGAGAGATCAGAAAGAAAATAGTATAAAATCAAAGTAATTCATTCTTTAATCTACCTCTATGATGGGTTTGCCTTTTTAACTGAGGCTGGTAATACAATAGGCAGTCTTTTACATGGTTGCTGTGAATGTTCTTTTCAAATTTGTTTGGATACTAATGACATTTTGATACCCCATTTTCTTCAAACTTCCAAGAAATTTAAATATAGCCAGCTATTCTTAAATTAGATATTTCTCAGTTTTGAGTTGCTGATTGACCACATCACCATCCTCTCCAAGGTTAAAGCAATGGCAGTTGTTTCTTTGCAATCTGTAACACTTTGTCATGCCTGACCATGGCAGGGGCCAAGTTGTCATTTCTCATGATTATGTATGATCCTGTTGGTGAGGCAATCAACTGGGGTATTTGGGAAGCCTCCTGTTTGCTTGGATTTTAAATTGTTTGGCTTAACATTTAGCATCTGGGTGTTGGAATTATGTTGTCTGGTTTATAACTGAATATTTCTGTATTCTATCATTGGTTCTAGTGCTTTTAATAAGGCACCAGGGAAGTTTTAAGATGGAAAATCATATGATTCATAATTAAATTCCTGACACATGATTTCAAGTCTATGTGGCATCACCAAATTTAATTGTCTATCTAGAGGACACATGTGAGATTAAGTGAATGTATCAAGAAATGCATTTTCTGAATGAACATGAATTCTTATTTTGAAACATGAGCCTATTTATAGGTTCAAGGTGAAAATGCCTCAAAATTTTGCCATACTGCTACATTTCCATATGACATGGTAAAGTGCAATTTATGATGACAGATCTTCTGCACTGTAAATAAAGATGCTGATTAGGCTTACAAGGTGCAGTATTTGTGAACTTATGATAAAAATGTTTTAACATGGAAATGAGTAAGTATAATTTAGTGGATTTTAACATCTCCAAGTTCCACATGGAATTCTAACCAGTGAAATGAGATGTCTGGAGTTAGCTCAATTCTTAGAAGAACCTATTGTACCCTATTAAAGCAACATGCATAATTACAGACCAAGTTTAATGTTGCTTTTTCCTCTTTCTTTGTGTCAGCAGAAGTATAGAAGTAAACCACTAGACTCAATCAGTGTTAAAATTCATAAAAGTTGCTGTATACCAAGTAGACTTTTGGTAACAACATAGAAAAACTTTCATTGTCATAAGCCTAGCTATTTGTTATCCATTAAAAATAACTTTTTATGTCTAACTACTAGAATTTTGTTTTCATTCTTAGTGATTCATTGCAGTATGAATTTTGTTCATTCAAAATATGATACTGGATAGAAAAGGAACCCAAAGATAGTATAATTCCTAATTTGAAAGATCATAGATAAAATAATAAAGACAGCACATTACATATATGGAAATATCGTAGAATTTCTTTACTTTCTTTAACTAAGGCAAATTTTTTTTAAAGATTTTATTTATTGAGAGAGAGAGTAAGCGAGAGACAGCAAAAACTCGGGGAGGGGCAGATGGAGAGGAATCAGCAAACTCCCTGCTGAGCAGGAAGCCCAATATGGAACTTGACTCTAGGATACTCAGATCATGACTAGAGCTGAGGGTAGGTGCTTAACCCACTGAGTCACCCATGCACCCTGCAAATTTTATATAGAAAATTGAATTCAGATCTCAGTTGCTTTGGATCTGAAATAGCCTCAAATCACTTAGTAAATCCGTGACCTTGCATTGATTGTATAACCTTGTTAAGCTTCAATCCTTATCAATGAATGTGTGAGGAAATGGTCTCTATTTATCTGTTAATGTGGAGATTTGAATTAGGTTTTATATGTGTAATGCATACACATCCCATACACTGTAAGCATTCATGAAGTGTTAGCTTTCACTGTTCACCAAAAAAAAAAGATAATAATAATAATAATAAATTAAAAAGGTAAAAGGACTAATGAATGAATGAACAAGTGAAAAGCCTCATGAGTTTGGATAAAAAGTGAATCAGGAGGTCCTTGGTTTGCAAATACTGCTCTGCTATTTGTATTCTTCACCCTTCTGAAAACATCAAGTGTTATCCCTTTCCTGGACAAATGTGGTACATCTTAATTGGCCTCTCTGCAGCTCTTTCGTTTTCATCTAATCTAGTCTCTACACCAGAGGCAGAATAATCTTTAAAACTATGAACCAATAATGATATTAATGGCTTAAAAAGCACGAGAGATTTACTATAACTTTCAGAACAAAATTCAGGGCCGTAGCCTTGATTGGAAGGCCCTGTACGTTTGCCCTTCTGGCCTTTCTCACCCTGCCCCTCATGAGATCCTCTTAGATGTCTGGATGACCCATATTCTCCCTTCCTCTTTATTCATTTTCCCCACATTTTCTGTTCTCCCTTCTTCTTGGCTTTTACACTGGGTGTTCCCTCTGCTCCAAGCGCTTCCTCTGTTCTTTCTCTTTTCCTGTCCTATTGAGTATTCATCACTCCCTTTTTCAGGGAAATCTTCCCAGATAGCACATTAGAGAAGCTATCATTTTCACACTCTCATAGAAAACAATCTTTCCTTCATCATTTTGATTTTTTTTTAGTTGATTAAGACTTAAAATAGATATAAATCTTAAAGCATGGTTCTTCTAAGTGGAAGGAGTGAAACTGTTGGCTTAATCAGCCCATGCTGATATAAAATACCATAGAGTGGGAGGCTTAAGCAACAAGAGGTTTATTTCTTAAAGTTCTAGAGGCTGAGAAATCAAGATCACCATGCCAATATGATCAGGTTCAGGTGACAACCCTTTTCCTGGCTTGCAGTGCCCGCCTTCTTGCTGGGGGCAGTGGAAGGTGGCAGAGAAAATATATATTCCTACTTCAAAATGATAACTAATTATATCTCTATGGTATAATTATTTATTTTCTTTCTATATTTTTCATGTCACATTCTCTCTTCTGATTATCTGAGCTCTTCATTCAACTAGCAAATATATACTCATGTTTAAACTATTGTTCTCTTCATCCACTGATTTCCTGAAGTGTTGAGAACTGTTTGGGTAGGCCACAAGTGAAATAGGTTTAGAATCAGAAGTGAAATAAAATGACTAGATGGTAAATCTATTAATTTTCCTTTTATTCCCTCTGTTTCTGTCCTGCCCCTGCCCACCTAGTCCACGGGAAACACTGTTTTTGTTTGTTTGTTTTGTTGTTGTTTTTGTTTGTTTGCATTTTAAATTTATATGAGTGGTATCATATACTATGTATTTGTTTTTGTCTGGTTTCTTTCATTTGGCATAATTATTGTGAAAACCAGCCATATTTTTACATATACCAATAGTTCATCTTTTTCTTTTTTTCTCAATAGTACTACATTGTATGTGTTAAGGAAAACATATATCCATGATACTTGTTAAATCATCAATACAGGCTTTTTTCAGGACTATCAAAAGAGATATGAGGGAGTATTGCAATGGAATTTTGTAGTAGGGAGAAAAGATGGGCTCAATACGGAACAGAAGAAAAAGTAGAAATTTATAGCCAAGGAGAGAATGGATGGACGATTACTAAGAGGAAACATCAGTAGTTAAAGGAGGATTCTGCGTACACTGACCTAACAAGATTCTTGGTGATGGTAGGTTAAAGTGATCATACTTCACTGGGGGAGTACAGGGGATGAAGATATTGATGGTGATTAGGTATCAAGAGTAAGGGAGTCCAGCTAAACTGACATAGCAAAACTCAACTTTTTGCTAAAGTCGAGCTCCTGAGGACATACCCAAGCTTAAGATAATATGGATATGTGTGATTTGTTTATGCATAAATCTGTACATGGATATTAAGTGGCTTACGGTTTTTGCTTATTACAAGTAGAGCTTCTGTGAACATTTGTGTACAAGTCTTTATATAGATATATGCTTTAAATTCCTTTGGTAAACAAATGCCAGGGAATAGAAGGGTAGATCATATGCTAGTTGTACGTTTAACTTTGTAAGAAAATGAGAAATTGTTTTCTAAGTTTGTTGTACCACTTTCTATTCCTGTAAGTTCCTCCATATCCTCACCAATGCTTGGTTTGTCAGCCATTTTAGTTTTATTCTAAGAATGGTGCAGTAATTTTAACTTTACTTTACTAGTGTCTCATGATGTCAATAATCTTTTTATATGCTTATTTGTCATGCATATATATTCTTTAATAAAATGTTTATTCAAACCTCTTTCCCATTCTTTGTTAGGTTATATATTCATGATAATTTTGAGTTTTGGAAGTGTGGTTTATTTTTCTTCAATATGCGTCCTTTGCTAGACCCAAGATTTGCAAATATTGTTTTAGAGTTTGTGACTTATCTTTCATTGCCTTATCATTATCTTTTGAAGTGTAGAAGTTTTATAATTTGATTGAGTTCATTTTATCAGTCTTTTTCATGAATCATGCTTTTTATGTCATACCTAAGAAATCTTTGCTTACCCTAAGGTCATAAAGATTTTGTTCTGTATTTTTCCTTAGAAATGTTATAGTTTTAAATTTTATATTTAGGCTTATGATATGTTTTCAGTTGTTTGTTTTTTTTAATGGATGGAACTTTAGTTTTTGGTTATGCATATTTATTTATTCAAGTACCATTTGTTGAGAAAACTATCTTTTTAAAAAAGTTTTGTTAAAAAATAGTTATCCATGTACATATTGGTCTCTTTGTGAACTCTCTCATCTGTTCCATTGATGTATTTCTCTGTCTTTTTCCAATACTATGCTGACTTGGTAATTGTCAATTTATTATGTCCTGAAATGAGGTAGTGTTAGTCCAACGACTTATTTTTTGCCTTTTTGTTTTGTTTTGTTTTTTGTATTCTAGATATTTTGCATTTCCACACACAATTTGGAATTACGTTGTCAATTTCTAGAAAATGTCTACTGGGTTTTTATTGGCATTAGGTATAATTTACCAGTTTGAGGAGAGGTGACATCTTAGTGGTTTTGAATCTTACAAATCACGAATAGGGTATATCTCTTTATTTATTTGGGTTTTTGTTAGTTTCTTTTAACAGTGTTTTATAGTTTTTATGTTCTTGTACATATTTTTACATAAGTAACTAAGTATTTCATATTTGTCTATGCCACTGGAAAATTTATTTTATTTTAATTTTCAATTATTTATTGTTAGTATACACAATTTTTGTAGCAATCTTATATCATACAGCTTTACTAGGTATATTAGCTAGTCTAAGCACCTTTTTTCTTGTAGACTCTTTTGAATTTTTTTACATAGAGGAATATGTCACCTGCAAATAAATGCATTTTGATTTCTTCCTCTCCTTCCCCCACCAATTTCTTAAAAATATTGTGTTTTTTGCTTTAATATTCTGACTAGAAAGTCTAGGAAAAGCTTGAGTAGAAGTGAGAGTGATCATTCCTCTTGTTCCTAGTTTAATTTCTATTCTAAGTTTTTATCAGGAATGGATGTTATATCCTATAAATAATTTCTCTGCATTTATTAAGATCTTCACATGTGTTGTCTTTTTTTGTTAGTATGGTAAATTATACTAATAGGGTTTTTTTAAATGTGAAATCAATCTTTATTTGTGGAATAAACCCCACATCATCATTATATATTATCCATTTTATAGTTTTCTAATAACCATTTTTAAAATATCATTGATTTTTGTCTATTGATTTTTTTCTGTTTTCTATTTCTTTGAT
This sequence comes from Mustela putorius furo, assembly GCF_011764305.1. Taxonomy (NCBI): domain Eukaryota; kingdom Metazoa; phylum Chordata; class Mammalia; order Carnivora; family Mustelidae; genus Mustela; species Mustela putorius. The sequence continues at coordinate 22,152,867 of NW_025422019.1, read as the reverse complement.
TTCTCTGTCTTTATTTTTTTCCTTTCTATACTTCAGGTTTAGCATTTTTGTTGAGGGAATTAATTTGAGATATTTCTTTTTCTTTTATATCTTTTCTTGCCTAGTAGCTTAGTGGTACATTTTTCATATTTCCATTAAAATACCTGAGTTCTATTCTGGGGAAGAGTTAAGCTATGTGAAAGAGTTTGATCCTTTGAGGTCTTCCTTTAAATTTTATTAGGAGTTAGGGCAAAGTTAGTCTAGGGTTGATTATTTGGCATTATTGAGGCAAGACTCTTCCAGTTACTCTATTCAGACTCTCGTGAACTGGCAAGTTTTCAAATCTGGTTGGCGTTAACAAACACAATTCATGGACCTGTGTGAATTTTGGGAACTCTTCTCTCTGATCCTTGTGCATGGCTCTTTCACCAACCTGAAGTTGCATTACATGCTTGTGCATGTGCTTCGTACTTGGCTGAATCATCCAGGAGAGCCCTATGCAGATACCTAGAATTCTTTTTCTGTTACATTCTCTTCTCTGACACTCTGCACTATGAGATCTAACCCCACTGCCCTCTAATTCTCAGCCCTACTCCACTCAGGGAGTTGTTTAGGTTCTGTTGGGTTCTTCTGTTCTAGGCTGCTACTTGAATCTCTCTCAGGCCTTTAGCCATGGCCATGATGAGACTCACTCAGTTTATTTCCTGAATTAATTAGGAATACTTGTCCTTTTTACCTGATATCAAATGTGCTGAAAAGCCTTGTTTTATATATTTTATTCAGTTTTATAGTTGTCTTATTGAGAAGGTAAATCTAGTCCTTTATTTTGGTCTAAGTAGAGGTTTTGTCTTTACTTTTAAACTTTTATTACCAATATATGTATAGCTGGTTTAATCACTCATGGTGAAAACTTCCTGAAGGAAAAACCTGGGTCTTATAGTTCTTTATAATCCTTTTATAGTTTTGAGAGCTTGATTAGTGTTCACTGGCTATCTGATGATTCTTAATGAAGATAAATGTTTATTAATAATCACAATCTCATATTTTTGACCTGGTGATTTTGTTTCATAATACTGAAAAAATGCAGTTGCTTATATAAGCTGAATGATTAGTAAATAGAAATATACTTAAAATAATAAATAAACACATTGTAAATGCTAAGAGTGATTAAAACATTTAAAATAAAGCTATAAAGAATTTTATGATAATACATTTAGTAAAATGCATTTTTATCTGATTATTTTTTATTGATTAATCTTATTTTTTTAATTTTTGAAGCAAAAATAGATGAAGATGAAGATATACATATTCATTTAAAATATATATATATATATTTAAATTTATTTCAGGTGATTGTTAAATCTGGGCCAGGAACTTTCCTCAGTTTAGCTGTTTATGACAATTATATCTTCTGGTCAGACTGGGGAAGAAGAGCTATTCTGCGTTCCAACAAATACACAGGGGGAGATACAAAAATTCTTCGTTCTGATATTCCACATCAACCAATGGGAATCATAGCTGTTGCCAATGACACCAATAGCTGTAAGTTACACTAGAAACTAAATGTATTTCTTAATAATATAATCTCTCAAAAAATTATGTTTTCTAGTAATACTTAGTTGAATTTTGTTTTCTTAAATTTCCTGGGGTAGTGTTCAGGATTTGACTACTCAATGTATTAAAATTATCTGAAATGCTCAAGGTAACTACAGAAGTTACCTTGAGCATCTTAATTTATCAACAGAAGAACAATTCCTTTTTAATCACTCGTTTCTGGGAAATTTATTCTCTCTTACTCTCAATCTTCGAACATTCAAATCAAGTTGTTTCCGTGAAAATAATACTTCTTGGTAAATAAGCTTACATCTGGGCTTAAAAGAGCTTTAATCACTGGAACACCTACAAAAATTGTAGCCTGAAGTGTCAGTATGTTGTTAGGTGATACTAGTTTATTTGATGCCATGACATCCTTGACTACTGTTTTAGATGATGAAATGACTTACGTGACATGTTTTCCTAACGTTCTTATCTCTTGTGATGTTTGGATTTTCAAAAGTCCTGAATCTTCCTTGGTTATATCTCTGAGAGATGGGGGCAGCGTAACAGTTTGCTATTAATTTCTATCTATCATGGAATAGAAATCCAATATAAAATGTTACAATAAAGTCTCTTCATTGCAGGTGAACTTTCTCCATGTTCCTTATTAAACGGAGGTTGCCATGACCTGTGCCTTTTAACTCCTAATGGGAGAGTAAATTGTTCCTGCAGAGGGGATCGAATATTGCTAGATGACAACAGATGTGTGAGTAAGTAAAGACAATTGAAATGTGATATGATACAGCTACTCAAAGGCATACATGGGTTCCCTGAATTGTGTTCCCTCTCTCGCTGTGTCTCTCTGTCAAGTAAATAAATAAAATCTTAAAAAAAAAAAGTATACATGGACATTGAAATTGTTTTAATTTTCATGAAGTTGTACTCTCCTCCAATCTTAGATGCCTAGTTGACATATCTCTCTATTCTAAAAAGAACTTGATTCACCATTCGACTTAGTTGTAACCCATAAGATAGATAATGATAACCAGAACAGTGACAAACGGTGTACCCCCTATTGCGGGTTGGGAGGTGTTGGATTAGTTAAAGAAATACCAGCAAATCATCTGAAAAGCTGTGGTTACAACTTTGAGAATTAAGTCAATAGCAAAATTAATTAAAGCTGAAATAAACCAATATACAGGCAGTAGATCAGTAGCCTTGTAGTAAAACCACTCAGTCCGTCACAGTATGTAAATGAGAGAGAATGGCTCATGCAGCTTATTTGTAATCATTTCCAAACAGTTAATTAAGAATGTAACATTGCAGCCTTGCATGATGTTTATACCTCCCAAAAGGCATTACAATCTTTAATTAGTACCATTACAGTATACACTTATTAGCAGCTAAGTTTTCAAACTGTTTTCAAAATAAATAAGAGTTCAAGTATTCCAATGTTGCTATGAGAAACTAGCCAGCAACATAAAGAATGTTAATTTATCTTTAACATTAAGACTATTTGTGTATAATAAAGACAAGAGACAAACATCTTGGGGACTGGTGAACTCACTCTCAGGATGTGGCTATTGTTTTGCCTTTTTTCCCTCTTCTCTGTATCCTCATCTTAGATCTTCATTTTAGAAAATCAACAGAGTTGAGTATGTATACATTATAAAAATAAGTATCAAGATGGTAGAAGTATATTCCATGTTTATCTTCTGTATTCTTTTGGTCTTTATTTACCAGGAAGATCTGTTTTATCTGTTGTGTACTCTAATACAAGCACTTTAATATCATTTTCTTTACCTTAAAAACAATTGCACCTAAGATAAGAATATACACATATCTTTTTGCTTTGTGAATTGGTACCACAATCCAAGGGGCACCTCTTAGTGAAAGAAGTAAAAGACTCCTATTTAAGACTGTGCCAAAGCAAACAAGGGAGTGATGCAATTGGTCAGTGAACTTTAAATGAAGACAGCCAATTTTAATAATTCGGGCCACAAATTCCCGTATTTCCTAGTAACCTAACACTTCCTTGAATTGCTCAGGCAATTGTTTAAACTCTCTCTTTCAGTTTGCTTTTGTGGTTTCAGCTGTAATGGTCTGGATCGGATGCCATCTGTAAGCCTGGAGTGTTAGTCATGCATCAGAATCACTCATGTTTCTTTTACAGGTCACTCCAGGCCAGTAGAAAAGCAATGCCTTCAGTCAAAACAGCAAGGCTTATTTGTATACAGTGGATGCCTGTCCTTGCTCCAAAATAGATTAGATACATCTGTCCCTACTAAGCCACCTGCTTCTCTCTATTGATGAGAGGGAATGAATCAGAAAGAAAACTATCTTTTAAACAAGCACAGTTGTATCCGCATGCAACTATAGAGTGATATTGGATTCCTCAGAGCAGACAGACCTTTATAGAAGCGTCCTGTATCCATGGTGCATTCATATTGAAATCCTGTGGTCCAGCCGAGAGGCTGGAGAGTGACTTCTTGTCAAATCCATCTTTGGGAAATGAGGATGTTTCTGGCATATCTATATCCACATCTGAATTAGTTCATCCAGAGCAGTTCATGAATGTTAATGGCAGTGTTGAAGGGGTGAAAGGCCATTTATTAACACCTCCCTCAGGACAGCGGAGGGAAAAGCATGTGTTGTCATAACTCTTGACAGAAAGATGAGGCAATTCCATTTTACACAACGTTCCTAACCTTATCAACATCTACACTAGAAATAAGAATAACAAATATAATTGAAGTAATTACCTTGTAAGAGAATTAGAGGACAGCTGAACCACTTTTTTGTTTCTGCAAAGAAACATAACATACTCAACGCTATTTCAATTGAACATACCTAAGCAAGAATTGTGCTTATATAAGGTTTGATTTTACATAATAAGAACATTTTTGTTGTATTTTCCCCCAAAGGCATAATGATTATAAAAGAAAAATTTGCATTTTCAATCATAACAGTTTTCCTTAGAAGTGAGAAGTTAAACAAGATATGCTTCAAGTAGACAGTAAGTTGGGGAAAGTCAGTAGCCTCTCAGTAAGTGAATTTTGTTCAGTTCATGCTTGAATGTGATCATGTGCAGTAATGTCAGTACCCTTCTTAACACTTGTTCCTTTGAAGTTAATGATATTTTTAGACTTTTAAATTCTTTGTTACTTTCTCTAAAATAACTTTCTACCCTACCAAATTTAGTCTGCACTAAGAAAAAAAAAATTTGTTTTGGAAAGTGAAGAAAAAAATGAACATTGAAAGAGTCCAGTTAGAAGTCATAGGTAGATAAATAGATAACCTGTAAAAATGAGATAAATTTTAGGAACAATAAAGAAATAAAACACTGTAAACTTCAAGTAGTATTAGTAGCCATGTAATTGAATATTTCTAAAATACAACTTTGAAAAGAAGTTGATAGTAAATTATAAAATTAAGCTATGTTTTCTGCATTAGTAGAGATAAATGAATTCCAATTATCTCCAATATAATTAGTATGACTGGATTTCACTGTACAGTTATTCAATGAGCAATGGAGTGAGTATAAGCAAGCAAACAACATATAATGCAGGGACAGAATTGCATTCTAAATGACTATTGGTAAATCTATTGCTTCAGAATAAAAATAGGTCCATTTTCCCCAGGAGAGATCTTTCTAAAACAAGGATCACATACTGGGATTCCAGGGATGAAACCTAGCTATAGAAAGATGGGTTTTGTTTGTTTCTACTTTGTTGCTATTAGTCTGGTCTCAGAGATTGGACAAGTCACATAAAAACTCAAACTTATAATTTCTTAAGAAAATCTTGAGATTTAGAAATGGGACATATGGCAGTGGTCATCTGGAGCCCATAAGCTTCTCTTACACATGCTTTTCAGGTGCTCGGCCTCCCCCAGTTCAACCCACAGTTTCCTCTGTATCTCAAGGAGTAGTCTCTGGCCCTGTGTGGCCATCCCGCCTCCAGTACCTCTCACCATATTTAACAAGAGGCTGATGAGGATACTTTTAGCAATTCCAGTACTTCTGAACAATGAAAACTCCTACAGAGACTTCTTTAAAAGGTAGTTGGGGAGGAAGATCAGCTGGAGGGAGATTTAGATGAGACAAATCAAGGCAAGCATTAAAAAATGAGAACTCTACACCTGAAATAAGTTGAGCATCAACTGTACTCAAAAAAAAAAAAAAAAAAAAAAAGAAGAATAAGAAGAAGAAAGAAAGAAAGAAAGAAAGACAAACAAAGAAAGAAAACTGAGAATTCTGTGTTCTGGAAAATTCCAATGTGTTGAAGAATGTAGTTTCTAATAAGAAAACACACACATAAAAAATCCTCTCTCCATATGTACAGGGATCCTTTGATTGGCTCTTTTTCAGTATTTATTTTTAAGGTAGAAGGCTATGCTAAGATGCATAAATATACTCCCCCAAAGCCCATCCTTCTTTCCACACATATACAGTCACAAAATAATTACCCCAATATACAAATAGGTAGAAAAGAAAAATGAAGATTAAGGGAAAGAGATGTTATGGTACCAGAAATGTTTGTTATTGAATCAAAACATGGACTTTTTTTCCCTTTCAGCTAAAAATTCATCTTGCAACATGTATTCAGAGTTTGAGTGTGGAAACGGAGAATGTATTGACTATGAGCTCACCTGTGATGGCGTGCCTCACTGTAAGGATAAGTCAGATGAAAAACTGCTCTACTGTGGTAAGTGGCTCATATATGATGCATGTCCTCACTTCAGAGAGAAGTTTGGAATTATTTTCATAGTTTTGAGCTTGATTGTCTCCATTTAGCTCACATGTATGATTTCCTTAATGTAGCTCATTACCATGTAGGTCTAAGGTAATTGATTTTGGCCTTCTGTTCTTGTTTAAATGAGACTCCCTATGTCCTATTTAGAACCCACGGCTCATGGGGTTTCCCCATGAGCTTTCTCATGGCTTTCCACCTACAAAGTGCAAGTTTAAATACAACAGGGGCCTTTATTTAAGCTGTCTTACTTATCATGAAGTGATAGGTTTTAGGTTTACATTCCTAAAAAATGTAAGCCAGAATTATTAGTCATTGGTGTATATTGTAAGTTTTCCCTGCACAAAAGTCTTATCAGTCAATAATAGCATGTTGTTGAGTTGATATCAAAGTGTTGTCCTTATTCTTGCCTCCAGGATTGGCTTAGGGTTAGTGTCTTTGGGTTCAAAGGCTGATGGCATTAGCCATCCTCCGTATCAAGCATGGATTCCTCTAGCTATGCCTCTGTAGGTGACACTAAGTGATAACATTAAGTGATAGTCAAACTTTCACTCTCTCAGGGGAGTAGAGATTGGCTTTTCCGAGCCCAGTAAGCCACTGATACTAGCCTTCATCACAATATTTTTTCTGGAATGTTGAATATGTGTAATGATTAATAGTTACTCTAGAATTGTTCCAGATTATTTCTAAATTGGTATGATTTATTTTTGTACTATAGTATTAGAGTATTGGTATTGTATGCTCTGTAAAATTCAGGAATCTGTACATGAAATTGCTATATTTGGTTTATACTTTTCCTCCTTTGTTCGATTAGATAATAATTATTCCTAAATAATCAAAAAGTGATTAAAATAAGAGCAGGGAAGAGTTTGGGAAATTCGCAGGCAGTCCTCTCGTTCATTTTGTTACAGGATCACAGATTTTCAGTTAAAATCATAGTCAGATCTAATCTGCCCATAATTGATCTGTAACTAAAACTTTAGTGAATTGGCGTATTCATTTGAGTGGTTATGCCCTATATGCTATGAAAATATTAAAGGATATAAAAATGTAATAATAATCAGCTTGAAAATTTGCATTTATTATGAATTGTCTTAGGAATATATTTCACATTATTTTTACCTTCTGAGAAGCAAGATAATAGTGACGTGAACAGGGGTTGGCAATCATTTTCTGCAAAGGCTTAGTTAGTTAAGTATTTTAGGTTTTGTGGGTCAAAAATGCTCGCTATGAAATATCCTTTATTTAAAATAATTTGTTTTGCAACTATTTTAGAATATAAAAACCATTCTTAGTGTCACAGCTATACAAAAACAGGCTACGAGGTTGCATTTGGCCTGTGGGCTATAGTTTGACAACCGTAGGTATAGATTCTAGGCTTTGTAATCACACCCAAAGTTAAATCTTCATTCCTAAACCCACTAGTGTATGACCAGTATGAGCAAGGGTACTTCTCCATATTTTAGTTTTTCCCTACAAAACAAACTTAGTTTGAATATTGGCTTACAGCACTAAATAAACAGATGGATGTTTACATTTGCTCCATATTATAGAGCCAGGCGCAAAAATTGGTGTTCAGTAAATGACAGCTAGGACCTTCTGCCTGAAATCAGAAAGTGTCAGGAGATTCTCTTTAAGGTAAACAGAATTCAGAAGGTAATTATTCTTCTCCTTAGGAAATCAGGAATTTTTAGATGATGCTTAAGAGAAATTTAGGATATTAGGTAAGCCTCTGATTCACTGGTTCAGGAATACATATTTTGCCACTATTTTTTTTTCTTGTTATAAAAGCCTTATGAAATGCAAAGGAGATAGGAGATAGGTGTTGAGAGTGTCTTTGTGACTATTAAGGTAAAGACTTATTTCTTGAGAGTTGAATATATGTTTACTTCTGTACTGACACACAAATATCAGAAATGATAACGTGGGTATAATTTGAACAGATCTCCAAGTATGAATCACTCAAGTTAAAGCACTTAGTCAAATGGTCTTTAATGAATGAATTCCTTGATAATGCATGAATATTCTAATCCCGAGCTTTGATCACACTCAGTGCTGCTTTTGTAGATCCATGATCCCATCATTATGAAATAAGAACTCATCTGTGATTTTCTTTTTTGTAAAAATATCTCTGTAAGACCTCCAACGATGTTTCTATTTTTCTTTATAAGAAAACAGAAGCTGTCGACGAGGTTTCAGACCCTGCTACAACCGACGTTGCATTCCTCACAGCAAGTTATGTGACGGTGAAAATGACTGTGGCGACAATTCTGATGAATTGGACTGTAAAGGTAAATATATGCGGCATCAGCCTAGGAATATTATGCAAAGTGTTTCCTGAACATTTTCTGTAGTGTATTCCTGAGTGCATCACAGTTTCACCCTTTTGGTATATGGCCCCGGCCAGGACCGATAGAGCACACTTTGTTAATTGCTGTTGGAGGGGAGTTATTTTAGTGTGTTGAAATTATGAGTACAATCTCTATTCTGTTTCTGTCCCTTTGCTCACTTCAAAACTCTTGTCATTTCTCACCTCTTCAGTTCGACTGCCGTGTTTATTGGACATTTGTTCCAGAATATGGAACAGTGAATGTACTGCTCCGAGAATGCTCCCCCTCACTTCTCAGTGCTCTGCTTTTTGCATGACCTCATTCTTCTCCTAACAATTGGACAGGAAACCTTGGTGTTATCCTTGATTTTTCTTTCTATTACATTTTATAATTCATAAGTCCATTTATCAGTAAATCATCCAGTTCTTTGAAATATCTTCCCTTTCAATCAGCCTTGAGACTAGATAAACAGAATAGTCCTTTAACTGGTCTCCCTGCCTCTACTCTTTCTAGTTAATCACCAAGTTGTAGTCATACTGTAATGTTTTACTAAATGTGTTCTGAGTGCGTACTGACACCAAGCAGTAAGCCAGATGACTTCGGTTAGAACCTCGACCCCAGTGCTGTCTCTGTGTCTTTGGGTAAAATATCTAACTACTCTGTGCCTCAATTTCTCAAGCTGTAAAAGACGCAATCATTAAATGAGTACATTAATATTAAATAAAATCAGAACAGAACTTGGCATATAAAAAATACCATGTAAGCATTCACCTTGTTTTTTGTTTGTTTGTTTTTGTTTTTGTTTTTTTTTTGTTTTTATCATGGCCCTGATAAAGAATTACAAATGGAGTCTTTATATTTGCAGAATAAACAACAAGTTTTTTAGTCTGACATTTAAGGACTCTTAAAATCTGGATGCAACAGATTTTTCTTTTCCTTTCTTTTCTTTTCCTAGATTTTATTTTCTTATTAAAGAGAGAGAAAGAATGGGCAGGGGAAAGGGCAGTGGGAGATGAAGAAGCAGACTTCCTGCTGAGCAGGGAGCCTGCTGCTGCTGCTGCTGCTGCTGCTGGACTTGATCCCAGAACCCTGAGATCCTGACTTGAACCGAAGGCAGATACTTAACCGATTGAGCCAGCCAAGTGCCCCCAGACAGATTTTTCTGAACCAATTTCCTTTAAAAATTTTCATTCCCCAACATATTTCATTGGGTAAAATGCATTAAGGACGAGACATAAAATTAATAAGTCCTCTGCCTGCCCTTATGAAGTTCAAACTCCAAATAAAAATAGTTGAAGAGATGAAGGTGTATATCAGGTTTTATGATTGCAGATATAAAAACATAAGTTTTGAGGGGAGGGTTGGAATAAAGTATAAATAAGATAGAATGATCAAAATAGAAGGTGATTCCACTTAGAGAGAGACTAACATTGAAAGCTGCAAATGCTTTGATTTGTTTAGAGCCAGATTGCATATTGACAAGTGGTTCACTTGCAAGGGAGGCAAGTGAAAGGAAGGAGATAGGACTTGAAGGTGTTTTTTGATGCCATTTTAAGGAACATGAACTTTACCTTGTAGTCACCAAAAAGTTACCTACCAAAGGTCTAAAAGAAACCCAATACAATCAAATTTACATTTCAAAAAACTGGCGGGGGGGGGGGGTCACTATGCTTGTGCAAATGAAAACTATAATGCTGAGATGAGAAAGGTAAAACAGGAGGCTATCAAAGCAGCCAAAGCTAAGAATAAAAAGAAGAGAGACAGATACAACAGAATTTTGAAAGGTGGCATAACAGGTCTTCTTGTGTAATAAAGATAGAGAAAACATGGAAAAGAATAGACAAGTTTCGTGCACTCTTCCCCCTCTTCTTACATTATTATTTGTCTTTCATTAATTTTTAAATTTTTTTTTTTAGGACTTTTATTCATGTGGGATCAGGGATATGATAATAAAGATGGTTTGCATTCTGACAGTAGAGCACCTGTAGACATTCAGATGGAAATGTCCCAGAGACATTTAGATAGATAGAGATCTGGTGGTAGATTTAGAATAGAAGTGTTAATTTTGGACTTAATACAGAGAGAAAGCTCAGAGGAGGTAAGAATAATAGTTGTAGGTAAGAGTACATCAGAATTACCTCCTGAAATAAAAAATTAAAGACATTAATAATATAAGAAAAGGAGAAGTGAATCACAGGACTAATGGAAAGATCTTCATAAGGCATTATTATTATTATTATTATTATTAAGAAGGGAGGATCAGTTAGCATTTTAATGTGCTAAGGGAAGCAAGAAGAAGGCCAGTATAGACTAGGCAGTCGTTGAATTTGGAAAATAGGAGATAATCTCTTTGTTACCTTCATGGAAGTCAATTCAGTGGAATGGTAAAGAAAAGCCAGATCTCCTTGAGTTGGTACAGAAAATGGATAGCGAAGAAGTAAATAGAGTGAATAAGTCTATTTTTAGAAAAGACTGATGGTAAAGGAAATAGTGAAGTACAGACAGACGGCAGGAGAAGGTGATGCAGATTTGTGGAAGAGGACAGAATGTACACAGACCATTCTGGAGCTAGAAGAGGGCTCAGAAGTTACTCGGCCACCTTAGACTGTAAGACGTTAGCCAAACACTTGAGTAGCTTACTATCTAAGGCTGACACTAGTTTAGGAAGAGCCAAATACTCGTGCAGATTTTAAATCAGCTGTTATTTCATATTACCTATAGAAGATAAAAGAATGATAAAATATAGTAAGATACTGGGAATAAGTAGAGAAAAATGGATAAGTATTTGGAAGAAAGGAGGAAAGCAAACTAGAAGTAGACCCCCCAAAAGGACATGTTTTATCAGTTATTTGCAAGCAGGAAAGGAGAATATAATAAAGATATTAAACTAGGTTAAAGATAAAAATATCAAGCTAGAATGTGAAGGAACTGAACAGAAGATACAGAAAGTAGATTTTAAGACAAAAGTCATAAAAGGGACCATGGGAAGTTAATAAGTTAGTGTGGATTTTCTTGAAAAAATGAAAAAAAAATTTCAAAGGTGGTAAATAAATTGGTCAGTGAGTTTGGTTTTATGAAATATAGCACCTACTACCTGGTAGGTATATATTAAATTCTTATGTTTCTGGAGAAGCCATAAGTCTTCCAAAAATATAGATCGGTTTTATTCTGATTGATATCATCAATTCCAGCTGCTGAATAACAATGAAAATAACTCAAAACATTATTTCTCCTTTCTTAGGCTAAACTCTTGATTTCTGTGTTATAGCTATCTTAGCCATATACTTGGGCAAGAACTACTCTATTTGTGAATCAAGTTTCTGTTAAAACTTTTGTGATAATATAGTATAAAAATCATAATAATTGCATACCTTAAAAACAACAACAAAAACTTTGGCCTTGAAGTTCTTCCCATATAATATAGGACATTTGAAACTAAAAGCACTTATGGGAACTCAAACATACACCTTATTTCTAGAAATGAATAGATTTAAGTAAGTGGACTAGCTCCTTTAGGATAAACAATTGGGTAGGTTTTTAGATAAGAATTTACTTATTACAGTTGTATGTTTTGGATTTGATTTTTCTTTCATGTTAAGTGTGGTTACATGGTATCTTTATAAGTCACATTTCACATGCTAGGGGAAAGACTTCTCTGGGTCCATATCCCATAAGCCAGTCTGTCTTATAATTCAGATGTGTATTTATCCAACAAATGGAACCTTACAGTACTTAAAAGATGATGAAGTTTGAGAAGGAGGATGGAGGGGCTTAGGAACAATGGAAAAGGAGCTCTTGCTCCGCATCTTTCCTTCTAGATACTTCTGTTTTTATCATCGGGGCAACATATATGTGCAGTATTTTGTTGTATATATGCATGCACACATGTGGGCACACACGTGCACACACACACACACACACACACCACCTATTATTTTTTTAAATGTAAATAAAGTAAGACATGAAGATTTTAAATTAGTACAATAAAAAGTCAATGTATAGAGTTTGATAGGCTATGGAGAAAGGCGATGGTGGAATCATCTGTAAATTTTTTGAAGTACTGCTACACTTTTATTTCTTTAGTTTAGCTGTTCATAGCAACTAATAGTATCATTATTCTTATCCCACAGGGAAGAATGGAAATGGATGTTCCAAGGAATCAGTTTTGGTTTCTTCTCCTTTTGAAGGGAAGCAAAACCCTAAATTCTTGTAAATCTTTTATTAGTGCCCCCGAGTGTTACATACCAGGCTATCTGGCGGGGTGGAGGTGGGTAACCTGAGGAGTTGTTCAGAAAGTTTGTCACTCTGATATCTTCTCGTGTGTGAGAGGCTGGGTGAATCAGTGGGGGAGAATACATGAAATCCCTCCTTCTCTTCCTATTGAGGTGGGTCTAATAATTACTCTCCTTGGGTAGTATATGAGCTTGCCTTGGTCACCTGGACACCTTTAGGTGACTAAAAAGCTAAGTAGTTCTAAGACTACCTGATGGGAAGGAAACTGATGTTAGGTTTTTTTTTTTCTTTCTTTCTTTTTTTCTTTCTTTCTTTCTTTCACATGTTCATAGCAACACTTTGAAGATTCCATAAACAATAAGCTAAGGGAAAAGGATAAACATTCTTATAGATGAAATCATCATTCCTCTGGGTTTGCATACCCTTAGAGCCTAAGCAGTAAATTAAAGAAAAGATGTGGTTTGAAAGCAAACAGAAGAGAGCAAGAAGACAGCAAATTTAATGTTTTCTTTCTCCCCCACCCCCAACCTTTTTTTTTTTTTTTTCCATGTCAGCTGCCCTGTGCTGCAGGCTGGGCACGGAAGTTGGAAGAGAAAACATAGACTTAAGATATTCATAAGAAATGTTCTGAAAACCACAGAAAGACCAATCAATGTTATATCCTTCTTATCTTATTAGAACTGACATGGGATAAAAAAAAGTGGATGAAATAGTAAAATTAAGAAAGTATGTGAGTGGAAGAATGGTTTTCCTTTTTTTCTTAGTGCTACTTTGATCCACAATCCCTGTCAGATCTTCCTTTGTAGTATCTCATTGCTATTCCTGGGGTGGCTGCGGTATGTTTTCACTCACATTTTGTAGGCTTACTTTACTTTTGGACTATCTGGAGGGAAAAGTCTAGTATTTCTCACTTGGCTTATCTTTATTTGGACTACATTATTTTCTTTTCTCTCTTTTAGGGCTTTTAGCCTGAGGAAAAATTGTCAGAAAGCTTTCATATTCACTTGACAAATTAGAGATTCCAACATATTTCTCCCTCAAAAATCACCCTAAGGGTGAAACAAATTTCAATACTTGATTGACCAAAGAAAGTAGGAGGAAATAAGTTGAAGGAACACAGAGGAAGAGGTTTTGGCAAAATAGGTATTTGCTTAACTATTTAATAACGTTCCTGCATCCCTTGGGTCTCTCCCATCCCCTCTGCTTTCTTGCTTAGAGTTGCTGGAGATGTTAATCCCCACAACCATCTTGCCCCTGCCATATGCAAAATTCTGCAACCACTTAGTATGTCCAATCCCAGTACGTCTTAGCACACTACTTAATCCTCTGGTGGGTCTCAAATTCTATACCAAGTCAGGGACCCTGTGAAGAGAGGATTTGAACTAAAAGGATCGTCTTCCTATTTGCACATTGCCTACTCTAATAGGCCTGCCTGTCCTCCTCACCAAGATTCGTTGCCCAATTTTTCATTGGAACATGGGAGAAAACACATCCTGCAAATATTCTGCTCTCTACCCCTGCTTCTAACCCCTACCTCATCATTTCCTCCATGTCTTTCTTTTAAATATTATCTCCTAGCCATTCCTTTCAACTTCAGAGTTCCCATTTCTTTTCATCTAGTCAGAGTTCTTCTCCATTCTTTCTTCTTCTCAGACTTCCATCTAAAACTGGGTTCCACTTGCTCCACATCTCTGCTCTTCTCACAAGGTATTCTTTATGTTGACTTTCACCTGAGAGCCCCAGTACAGTTTTTGAAATTCCATTACTGCAGTACTGCTGGATCTTCAGCCCTCATAGCTATGTAAGATGCTATCCTCATGTCAGTGATGTCATTATTTGCCTCTTCATCCTATTTGCCACCAATCTCCCCTCAGATGGACTCCCTACAATGTACACAGAAGCTGCTCTGTGGACGTTTGGGGAGAGATGGAGATGATGTGGTGAACTGTGATTGTTCCAGTTGGAATTCTTCTGGAACCCTTAACCTCTGTGCGTGTAAGATGGAAACTCTAGGGTGTTATGACATTACCACATCTAGAGGATGTTACCACTATCTAGGATGTTGTTTCACAGAGAAATGAATCCTGTCTTCTAAATAAAGGGATTATAAGGAATCATGTGGAAACACAACTTCTTAATAAGAGACTGCTGACAGACAGCAAAGTAAGAAAATATAAATGCTTGTCATGATTACTTTCTATGTTATGTATTCCATTTACTATTTCTATTGAAAAAATATTGAATGTAAAATGTAATAGAAAGGTATATGGAAGAGATTTTGCATTTTAGACATAAAAGAAGAATATTTCTTTTTCCTGTTTGGAACAGTATATTTATCTCTACTCATAATAGCATTATCTGTTTCATATAATAAGATGTTATTTTTAATGAAGAAAACACTAAAGCGATTATAATTGCAAATTGTAAATAAAACATTTATTCTAATCATCATTTAAGCACAAATAAGGATACAATTGCAAGATACAATTAAATATAATAAGAACAGTGCATTATGAAATACAAATGACATCTACACCCTTGAGTAAAATTTGCATATCTTAAGGTAGCATTTTAACTATTTACAATTGATATAATTTCTATTTATAAATAAATGGGCTCTTTAAAATATCAACACTAGTAAAAGTAGCATAGTCAAAGAGCCCTTCAGGTTGTACATTTACATAATCAACCTGTGAAAATTTGAATTTGGAATAAAAATCTCACCTAAGTTAATCTAATGTACATAGCATGACATGCACCTGTTCACAACATATTGCTGGAAACCATTATATGGTAATGAATGTGTGAGCAAAGTAGAAATGAATATATGATTAAGCATAAGCTATTCTGTATAAGGTATATATAATGACAGTAGCATATTGAAACTGATTTTCATCTAAGCATAGCAGGGAATTGGAAAGTCAGACTTTCTAACAATAGAGACAAGTCATAGCGCATTTATGTTTCTTGGCATGAGGTAGTCATCTTTCCTATACCAAATGTAAGTGATATAGCCGTGTAAAGGAGTATAACATAGCATGGAAGACTTCCTAGTATGGTTGAGCTATTTCCTCTGAGTAATAAAGCAAATGTTCAGCAGTTTCTCCATCTCAGTTTCTGTTTCTGACAGAGGGAATGTTTCACTTACTTGTAACCAGTTTGGGATTTCCCCATACTTCTTCCATCAGACATATGCTTAGTGCTATAACCTTATACTTTGGAACTTGGAAGGAGAAAGAATTTTCAGCAACACTTGATGTTTTAGTACATTGGCTTAGCGCTACACTGATACTATGATGGGAACCATGCACAATTCCTGCTTTCATGGAGCTTATAACTTAGTGGGGGAGTGGATATATACACAAGCAATTTCAGTAAAGTATTGTAAGTACCTCAACAGGGGAAGACATATGAGGCATCTGACCCAAGCCTGGGGGGTGTGGGTGGAAGCCATGGGTCAAGTTTGACTTCCCAGAATTAAAAAGACAAAACCAAACAAAATTACATGAATTAATTAAAATATAGATCTTCCTCAACTTACAGTGCACGTATGTTCTGGTAAACCCATCCTATGTTGAAAATACTCGAAGTCAAAAATGCATTTACTACACCTAACCTACCAAATGTCATAGGTAGACTAGCTTATCTTAAATGTGCTCAGAACACTACCTTAAGCTATAGTTGGGCAAAATTATCTAACACAAAGCCCATTTTATAATACAGTATCATATATATCATGTAATTTAGTGACTACTGTACTGAAAGTGAGAAACAGAATGGCATCTGGGTACAGAACGGTTGTAAGGGTGTTGATTGTTTACTCTCATGATCACAGTGGCTGACTGGGGGCCGTGGCTCACTGTTGCCGACCAGCATCAAAAGGGAGTATCTTGCTGCATATCTCTAGCCCAGGGAAAGATTCAAAATCTGAAGCACAGGTTTCACTGAAACATATGGCTTTCCCACTACCTCAAAGTTGGAAAACTGTGTCAAATCACAGTGTGTCAGGGACCGTTGGTACTGAAGATGTTAGAACGAGGAGTCACTTTGGTCTCATCTATCCATTTATTTATTTACCTGTTTTTCCAGTTTCCACCTGTGCTGCTGTTGAATTCCGTTGTGCCGACGGGACATGCATTCCAAGATCAGCACGATGCAACCAGAACATAGATTGTACAGACGCTTCAGATGAAAAGAACTGCAGTAAGATAATCCACTGCCTTTTGTTTGTTCATCCCTGGGTACCTTTGGCATTCCATCGAATACTGCCCGGTGTTCCACTGAACCTTGTCCAGAATTGATATGTAATTAACCCCTGTTGTGTAGGATAATTGCATTCTTACTTCTTCAAATGAGGTTAACTTTGCTTGTTTCTATGACCTGCATATAAGGCTTGTAATCTTTACAGATGAGGTATTTTTCATTTCTCTGTTTACCTCTTTGTAGATAATACAGACTGTACACATTTCTATAAACTTGGAGTGAAAACCACAGGGTTTATAAGATGTAATTCGACCTCACTGTGTGTCCTGCCGAGCTGGATATGTGACGGGTCTAATGACTGTGGGGACTACTCAGATGAATTAAAATGCCCAGGTAATCTTAGAAAGAAAAAAAAAAAAAATAACAACAACAACAAAAAACTTTGCCTTGAGATTTAGAGGTTCATTGTATAAAATAAATTTATTAAGTTTTAGTCTTGATATACAGTGATGAGGATTAAAATTTAAATAATGTAGACTAAATTACAAGTAATCATCCCATTCCAAACTTGTCCCTTGATCTTTTTTAATGAGTTGTGAAATGATACTCAAGAAATCTGTTCTGTATTTGGATCTATTTCCTTTTAGTGTTCAGTTCATGAGTAATCCTCTTAGAGTTGGTGATTAAGTCTTAAAATGCGTGATTTCTAAAGTTGCCATGAAAGTGTCACACACTGAGAAAAAACTATCCGTGGACTAAAGGAGAAAGACAGTGCTTCTCACCACTGGCTTTACTCAATGCCATACAGCTTTTATTGTCATGTTGGGCTTTTTGGTAAAGTTTTGCAATCTTTCAACATAGTAGTATGGATAATGACAATTATCACTGAGTCAGGATGGGAAAGGTATATTTATATCTGACTTTTAACCATCTTTATATACGTAAGCTCTGAAAGTGTCATCTGTATTCTTAGCAGAAGGAATTCCATTAAAGAGTCATGATCCTGTTCCTTTCTAACTATTTCAGAAAAAAAAAATTAATACAGGAAGTAAAGGTGTTAAATTACTCTAACTGGAAATAGGTATGATTTATAGGAAATTATTAAATGTGTCCTCATACTGTAACTCTCTCTCCTTAGCCTGCTGCTACACTCAATTTTTCCATGTTTAGTTGACATATAAATAATATTTTGAAATATTTTAAGAAATTATACAGCAATGCACACATACACAATCAACTCTGAAGAACCAATATTCTTAATACATAATCTATCACTTAATTGGGCAATAGCAGATTCCTTTTTTTGTTTGTTTGTTTTTTTGCTCGACAATGTGTAATATTCTATGATCCCATTTTTTTTAATATAATTTTTTATTTTTTATAAACATATATTTTTATCCCCAGGGGTACAGGTCTGTGAATCACCAGGTTTACACACTTCACAGCACTCACCAAAACACATACCCTCTCCAATGTCCATAATACCACCCCTTTCTCCCAAACCCCCTCCCCCCAGCAACCCTCAGTTTTTTTTGTGAGATTAAGAGTCACTTATGGTTTGTCTCCCTCCCAATCCCATCTTCTTTCATTTATTCTTCTCGTACCCACTTAAGCCCCCATGTTGCATCACCACTTCCTCATATCAGGGAGATCATATGATAGTTGTCTTTCTCCGCTTGACTTATTTCGCTAAGCATGATACGCTCTAGTTCCATCCATGTTGTCGCAAATGGCAAGATTTCATTTATTTTGATGGCTGCATAGTATTCCATTGTGTATATATAACACATCTTCTTGATCCATTCATCTGTTGATGGACATCTAGGTTCTTTCCATAGTTTGGCTATTGTGGACATTGCTGCTATAAACATTCGAGTATATGTGCCCCTTTGGATCACTACGTTTGTATCTTTAGGGTAAATACCCAGTAGTGCAATTGCTGGGTCATAGGGCAGTTCTATTTTCAACATTTTGAGGAACCTCCATGCTGTTTTTCAGAGAGGTTGCACCAGCTTGCATTCCCACCAACAGTGTAGGAGGGTTCCCCTTTCTCCGCATCCTCGCCAGCATCTGTCATTTCCTGACTTGTTGATTTTAGCCATTCTGACTGGTGTGAGGTGATATCGCATTGTGGTTTTGATTTGTATTTCCCTGATGCCGAGTGATATGGAGCACTTTTTCATGTGTCTGTTGGCCATCTGGATTTCTTCTTTGCAGAAATGTCTGTTCATGTCCTCTGTCCATTTCTTGATTGGATTATTTGTTCTTTGGGTGTTGAGTTTGCTAAGTTCTTTATAGATTCTGGACACTAGTCCTTGATCTGATATGTCGTTTGCAAATATCTTCTCCCATTCTGTCAGTTGTCTTTTGATTTTGTTAACTGTTTCCTTTGCTGTGCAAAAGCTTTTGATCTTGATAAAATCCCAATAGTTCATTTTTTCCCTTGCTTCCCTTGCCTTTTGCGTTGTTCCTAGGAAGATGTTGCTGCGGCTGAGGTCGAAGAGGTTGCTGCCTGTGTTCTCCTCAAGGATTTTAATGGATTCCTTTCGCACATTGAGGTCCTTCATCCATTTTGAGTCTATTTTCGTGTGTGGTGTAAGGAAATGGTCCAATTTCATTTTTCTGCATGTGGCTGTCCAATTTTCCCAGCACCATTTATTGAAGAGGCTGTCTTTTTTCCATTGGACATTCTTTCCTGCTTTGTCAAAGATTAGTTGACCATAGAGTTGAGAGTCTATTTCTGGGCTCTCTATTCTGTTCCATTGATCTATGGGTCTGTTTTTGTGCCAGTACCATGCTGTCTTGATGATGACAGCTTTGTAATAGAGCTTGAAGTCCGGAATTGTGATGCCACCAACGTTGGCTTTCTTTTTCAATATCCCTTTAGCTATTCGAGGTCTTTTCTGGTTCCATATAAATTTTAGAATTATTTGTTCCATTTCTTTGAAAAAGATGGATGGTACTTTGATAGGAATTGCGTTAAATGTGTAGATTGCTTTAGGTAGCATAGACATTTTCACAATATTTATTCTTCCAATCCAGGAGCATGGAACATTTTTCCATTTCTTTGTGTCTTCCTCAATTTCTTTCATGAGTACTTTATAGTTTTCTGAGTATAGATTCTGTGTCTCTTTGGTTAGGTTTATTCCTAGGTATCTTATGGTTTTGGGTGCAATTGTAAATGGGATTGACTCCTTAATTTCCCTTTCTTCTGTCTTGATGTTGGTGTAGAGAAATGCAACTGATTTCTGTGCATTGATTTTATATCCTGACACTTTACTGAATTCCTGTATAAGTTCTAGCAGTTTTGGAGTGGAGTCTTTTGGGTTTTCCACATATAGTATCATATCATCTGCGAAGAGTGATAATTTGACTTCTTCTTTGCCGATTTGGATGCCTTTAATTTCCTTCTGTTGTCTGATTGCTGAGGCTAGGACCTCTAGTACTATGTTGAATAGCGGTGGTGATAATGGACATCCCTAACGTGTTCCTGACCTTAGCAGAAAAGCTTTCAGTTTTTCTCCATTGAGAATGATATTTGCGGTGGGTTTTTCATAGATGGCTTTGATGATATTGAGGTATGTGCCCTCTATCCCTACACTTTGAAGAGTTTTGATCAGGAAGGGATGCTGTACTTTGTCAAATGCTTTTTCAGCATCTATTGAGAGTATCATATGGTTCTTGTTCTTACTTTTATTGATGTGTTGTATCACATTGACTGATTTGCGGATGTTGAACCAACCTTGCAGCCCTGGAATAAATCCCACTTGGTCGTGGTGAATAATCTTTTTAATGTACTGTTGAATCCTATTGGCTAGTATTTTGTTGAGTATTTTCGCATCTGTGTTCATCAAGGATATTGGTCTATAGCTCTCTTTTTTGGTGGGATCCTTGTCTGGTTTTGGGATCAAGGTGATGCTGGCCTCATAAAATGAGTTTGGAACAGTTCTATTTTTTGGAACAGTTTTAGGAGAATAGGAATTAGTTCTTCTTTAAATGTTTGGTAGAATTCCCCCGGGAAGCCGTCTGGCCCTGGGCTTTTGTTTGTTTGGAGATTTTTAATGACTGTTTCAATCTCCTTACTGGTTATGGGTCTGTTCAGGCTTTCTATTTCTTCCTGGTTCAGTTGTGGTAGTTTATATGTTTCTAGGAATGCATCCATTTCTTCCAGATTGTCAAATTTATTGGCATAGAGTTGCTCATAGTATGTTCTTATAATAGTTTGTATTTCTTTGGTGTTAGTTGTGATCTCTCCTCTTTCATTCATGATTTTATTTATTTGGGTCCTTTCTCTTTTCTTTTTGATAAGTCTGGCCAGGGGTTTATCAATTTTATTAATTCTTTCAAAGAACCAGCTCCTACTTTCGTTGATTTGTTCTATTGTTTTTTTGGTTTCTATTTCATTGATTTCTGCTCTGATCTTTATGATTTCTCATCTCCTGCTAGGCTTAGGGTTTCTTTCTTGTTCTTTCTCCAGCTCCTTTAGGTGTAGGGTTAGATTGTGTACCTGAGACCTTTCTTGTTTCTTGAGAAAGGCTTGTACCGCTATATATTTTCCTCTCAGGACTGCCTTTGTTGTGTCCCACAGATTTTGAACCGTTGTATTTTCATTATCATTTGTTTCCATGATTTTTTTCAATTCTTCTTTAATTTCCTGGTTGACCCATTCATTCTTTAGAAGGATGCTGTTTAGTCTCCATGTATTTTGGTTCTTTTCAAACTTCCTTTTGTGGTTGAGTTCTAGCTTTAGAGCATTGTGGTCTGAAAATATGCAGGGAATGATCCCAATCTTTTGATACCGGTTGAGTCCTGATTTAGGACCGAGGATGTGATCTATTCTGGAGAATGTTCCATGTGCACTAGAGAAGAATGTGTATTCTATTGCTTTGGGATGAAATGTTCTGAATATATCTGTGATGTCCATCTGGTCCAGTGTGTCGTTTAAGGCCTTTATTTCCTTGCTGATCTTTTGCTTGGATGATCTGTCCATTTCAGTGAGGGGAGTGTTAAAGTCCCCTACTATTATTGTATTATTGTTGATGTGTTTCTTTGATTTTGTTATTAATTGGTTTATATAGTTGGCTGCTCCCACGTTGGGGGCATAGATATTTAAAATTGTTAAATCTTCTTGTTGGACAGACCCTTTGAGTATGATATAGTGTCTTTCCTCATCTCTTATTATAGTCTTTGGCTTAAAATCTAATTGATCTGATATAAGGATTGCCACTCCTGCTTTCTTCTGATGTTCATTAGCATGGAAAATTCTTTTCCACCCTCTCACTTTAAATCTGGAGGTGTCTTCGGGCTTAAAATGAGTTTATTGGAGGCAACATATAGATGGGTTTTGTTTTTTTATCCATTCTGATACCCTGTGTCTTTTGACAGGGGCATTTAGCCCATTAACATTCAGGGTAACTATTGAGAGATATGAATTTAGTGCCATTGTATTGCCTGTAAGGTGACTGTTACTGTATATGGTCTCTGTTCCTTTCTGATCTACCACTTGTAGGCTCTCTCTTTGCTTAGAGGACCCCTTTCAATATTTCCTGTAGAGCTGGTTTGGTGTTTGCAAATTCTTTCAGTTGTTGTTTGTCTTGAAAGCTTTTAATCTCTCCTTCTATTTTCAATGATAGCCTAGCTGGATATAGTATTCTGGGCTGCATGTTTTTCTCATTTAGTGCTCTGAAAATATCATGCCAGCTCTTTCTGGCCTGCCAGGTCTCTGTGGATAAGTCAGCTGCCAATCTAATATTTTTACCATTGTATGTTACAGACTTCTTTTCCCGGGCTGCTTTCAGGATTTTCTCTTTGTCACTGAGACTTGTAAATTTTACTATTAGGTGACGGGGTGTGGGCCTATTCTTATGGATTTTGAGGGGCGTTCTCTGAACCTCCTGAATTTTGATGCTCGTTCCCTTTGCCATATTGGGGAAATTCTCCCCAATAATTCTCTCTAGTATACCTTCTGCTCCCCTCTCTCTTTCTTCTTCTTCTGGGATCCCAATTATTCTAATGTTGTTTCGTCTTATGGTGTCACTTATCTCTCGAATTCTCCCCTCGTGGTCCAGTAGCTGTTTGTCCCTCTTTTGCTCAGCTTCTTTATTCTCTGTCATTTGGTCTTCTATATCACTAATTCTTTCTTCTGCCTCATTTATCCTAGTAGTGAGAGCCTCCATTTTCGATTGCACCTCATTAATAGCTTTCTTTATTTCAACTTGGTTAGATTTTAGTTCTTTTATTTCTCCAGAAAGGGCTTTTATATCTCTCGAGAGGGTTTCTCTAATATCTTCCATGCCTTTTTCGAGCCCGGCTAGAACCTTGAGAATTGTCATTCTGAACTCTAGATCTGACATATTACCAATGTCTGTATTGGTTAGGTCCCTAGCCTTCGGTACTGCCTCTTGTTCTTTTTTTTGTGTTGAATTTTTCCGTCTTGTCATTTTGTCCAGAGAAGAGTATATGAAGGGGCAAGTAAAATACTAAAAGGGTGGCAACAACCCCAGGAAAATATGCTTTATCCAAATTAGTAGAGATCCCAAATCGTGAGGGGGGAGAAAGTGGATAAAAAGAGGTTCAAAAAGGAAGAAAAAAAAAAAGAAAAAAGAAAAGAATTAAAAAAAAAGAAAACACCTAAGAAAAATATAAAAAAGAAAAAGTATATGTATTAGATAAACTAGTAAAAAATCGTTAAAAAAGAAAAAGGTAACAATTAAAAAGAAATTTTTACCCAAAGGCGAGAAAAAAAAAAACAAAAAATGAAAAAGAAAAAAATTAAATTAACCGCAAGACTAAAAAAAATCACAGGGAAAAAGCCATGAGTTCCGTGCTTTGCTTTCTCCTCCTCTAGAATTCTGCTGCTCTCCTTGGTATTGAAACCGCACTCTTTGGTAGGTGAACTTGGTCTCGGCTGGATTTCTTGTTGATCTTCTGGGGGAGGGGCCTGTTGTAGTGATTCTCAAGTGTCTTTGCCCCAGGCGGAATTGCACCGCCCTTACCCGGGGCCGGGGTGAGTAATCCGCTTGGGTTTGCTTTCAGGAGCTTTTGTTCCCTGAGCGCTTTCCGTAGAGTTCGGGAGGACGGGAATACAAATGGTGGCCTCCTGGTCTCCAGCCCAGAGGAGTCGAGAGCCCAGGGCCGCACTCCACAGTGCTTGCTCAGAGAACCGCGCCCAGTTACTCCCATCTGCCTGACCTCCGGCCGCGCTCCGAGCTCACTGAGCCTGCTACCGGTTCAAGGTCACCCCGAGCTGCGAGCTTACTGTCGGCTCTGTCTCTGTAGCCGGCTTTCCCGTTCCAATACCCGCAAGCTCTGCGACACTCAGACACCCCCGATCCTTCTGTGACCCTGAGGGACCTGAGGCCACGCTGACCCCGTGTGGGCTTCGCCCCAGTTTAGCCTCTGGAGCGATGTCCCTCAGCAGAACAGACTTTTAAAAGTCCCGATTTTGTGCGCCGTTGCTCCGCTGCTTGCCGGGAGTCGGCCCCTCCCCCGGGGTTTATCTTCCCGTTGCTTTGGATTCACTTCTCCGCCGGTCCTACCTTTCAGAAAGTGGTTGTTTTTCTGTTTCCAGAATTGCTGTTCTTCTTCTCTTCGATCTGCCAATGGATTTTCAGGTGTTTGCAATCTTTAGATAAGCTCTCTAGCTGATCTCCGGCTAGCTGAAGTAGTCTCGGCCTGCTACTTCTCCGCCATCTTGACTCCTCCCCCTATGATCCCATTTTTGTTCCTTCTGGGTTTGAAAGGCTAGCTGCATCCTAGGAGGAAATGGTGAACTTTTCTGCTTCTGTAGAGAGCTTACATATGCACTGGTCACTGTGCATATCACCATAGCTCTTCCACGTTTTATTTTTGTCACATAAAACATTTTAAAAGAAATATAGTAACATTGATTTAGACTCAAAAAGCCTGGGTGTCTAGATTCTTAATCCATTGTTCTTTCTACAATAGTTATGTACCTCATTATAGCTGTAGTTAATTCTTAAAATTAATATGAAAGCAACATATAACAGATACCCATTAAACTTACATATATATACAACATATTACATACATATGTAAAACTTTGTGATATTTATATATTTCTAATATTAATAAATTATTTTAAAAGTTAACTTTTAACATTAATAAAGAATTATGATTATAATGGGGAAGGAAGATGGGGGAGCTTATGTAGACTGATGACATAGATTGACAGCCAGATAGGAAGCCAGTAATAGGTCAGTCTAAGTACTTTAGCTTGTATCTAGGCTAGTCCTAAGAAAAATAAGACACAAATCACACTCAGGACTTTTTGGTTTAGTGGTGAATTCTGTCAAAAATTTTATTTTCATCTTCAATCTACAAAGTTGACATTTGAAAAAATAAAATGGGATTGTTATCTTAATAGGGTTATAAGGGATTTTATAGTGTGATTATTATAGTATGCATGGATTATTACAGTGGACATATGCTGTAAGATTTGCTTCCAAATTGGCTATGGTTTACAAAACTGGGAACCTGAAGGTGCAAGGGGACTGATGACATTCAGTAGAGAAAAATCTACTATTTTTTATGCAGTCTTAGAAGTTATAATAATAACAATTCTCCCCAATCTAAAAATATATAATTTACAAAATAATTTTATATTCAAATACTTATTACTCTCATGCTATTTCTGTGAGGTACAACAGTCTTAGAGATTCTATTGTAAATTGTCTCTTTTTTTTGAAGTAGAGAGTGCTTCTATAAACCTTGTCAAAACGTATTCAGAATATAGGACAGTAAGAACACCATGCCCACATGTTCTTAGTAAAAATCCACTAATGTTTTTACAATGTTATTGATTTTTATGAATATGAATGTGGAATTTTTATTAATATGAATATGGAATTACAGATATTTTCTACCAAAAATGTTTATTTGGCCCTCGCCTAATTCACTTTATAATTGTCTTAGTTATTTTATTTTAATTCTATTAATAGGATACCACATTATTTGGATTTTAACAAGTTTTTCTATTCGTGCTTTTTTCAGATCCAGGATATAATCTTGGATTGGATTTGATTATCATATCTTCCTAGTCTCCTCTGTTCTGTGCCACGTTGTTGTTGTTTGGTTGGTTGGTTGGTGGGTTTTTTTTGTTTTTGTTTTTAGCTTTTCCTTGGTTTTCATGACTTTGACATTCTTGAAGAGAATGTCAGCTCTCCTTTTTATTTAAGTTTTCTCATTCTTTATTTCTTTCAGTTCAAGGAGAATTACTGTTTTATTGTCTACACTGTAGTGTGGAAGTCTAAGATTAATTTAAATTACTTGACATTACATTCTGTATTTTATCACAGTTCAAAACAAACACAAATGTGAAGAAAATTATTTTGGTTGTCCTAGTGGAAGATGCATTTTGAATACCTGGATATGTGATGGTCAGAAAGATTGTGAGGATGGACTTGATGAATTCCATTGTGGTGAGACTGCATTTTGTTCTGTGTACCATATTATTATTTATATGCTGATGTTCTCTTACATAGGGATTTTATACAAAATATTGATAATTGATTTTAACAATTTTCATTTTTATTAAGTAGCACAAAATGGTACAAATTAAAATAGAACAGAAGAACTTGTAATCGAGAGTAACACTCTCCTGTCTCTGCCTTTTCTCTAAACCTTTTCTGCTTTTGTTACTGGTTACCTTTGTCAGTCTAAATGATATACCTTCATTTTCTTTCTGATTAATGAAATCCTAATATGTTTACTTTCTGCAATGAAAAATAAGGATTTAGCTCACACTATTCATTATATTCTCCCTACCTGTTATTGACTATTATTATTCTAAATGTTTCTATTAATTACATGTATAGCTTTAAATAGCACTTAAACTTGTATTTCCTCAAACTTTCATCTTCTACCACTACCTCCTAATTTCTGTATATGTACATTTCATCTTACTTGGCAAGTCAAGACAGCATTTTTAATAATTTATTTTATAGAATTTATGGATTTTATGATTTCTAGGCCAAAGAAATTTCCTACAGGAAAACAAAGCCTATATTCACTATTTTCATTTAACACAAATAACATACACTATGTTGAATAGACAAAGTAGAAAAAAGATTAAAAATGGATCTTCTATGAAATGTCAAACTCCTTTAAAAGTAAATGTCATCATGAAATATGAAGGTGCATTTTATTTGATTAAGATGCTATATATCTTTACATTAGAGCCAGATTGTGAACAGGATTAACAGAGAATTTTACAAATAGTTTATGCAGATTCTTAGTTTCTGGACAGGAAGCCATTATATGTTTGTATTTTTGTTAGTTTCATTTTTTCCAGTTTTCAGTTTTGCCACATTTCTCTCTTTATCACAGGTCATCTAGGTGAATATTTTAAATAAAGATGCAAGATTTTAACATAGTTTTTATGATTGAAAGTGAAGTGTTTATTTTTTTTATAATTTATAATTATATAATTTATAATTTACATTTTGGAACACTTGAATTTGGAAGGATTTTATTTTGGATGTTGCCTGGTGATAGATATACTGAGTGGAGGGACAGGCAGGAGGTGGAGGAGAACAATCACAAACTTGACTTTGGAATTAAAGAGAATACACTATGATAAGTGTATAATGTGGTAATAAAATACAAACCACCCTGCCAATGAATTTAGATGTTGTTCATCAGACTTATGTGGTGTCCCCAAGAGAAGTAAAAACTTCTTAAGTGTTTAGTCTGTATGGTTGTGAAGCTGGTGGCTTGTCATCAAGCTAAAATCCCTTTAATCACCTCATCGCTAAAATCAAATAGATATGCTAGTGAATATATCATATTATAATCTTACCTAGGATGCATTTTTTTCTCTAGTTGTTCAAAAGTAAATTAAGATTTAGAAAAGATGACCAGACCACACTTGGAACATTTGTTTTTCATCTGTGCACCAGATATTGTGTTTTTTTGTTTGTTTGTTTGTTTTGTTTTTAAACGACACCCTTGAAAACACTTAGGGGAGAGTGGCTAGTATAATGAGTAACTCAAAGTCAAGTCCTGTGAGAATTCTGTGGGAAGAAAAATGTTATATAACCTGGACCCTAAGAGGGAATACACAGGCTGTTGTCAAAATTTTATAGAGCTGTCATAGAGAAGAGGAATTCGGGTTGTTTTCTTATAGAACAATTTATTTTAGCAAAGTCTAAGGAAGGACTTTCTCACTGTCAGACCTATCCTAAGATGGTCTCAAATGATTTTTTGTTTCTTTTGCCCCTAAAGCAAACACTTTTGTCTTCTAGATTCTTCTTGTTCTTGGAACCAATTTGCTTGTTCTGCACAAAAATGCATATCTAAACATTGGATCTGTGACGGAGAGGATGATTGCGGGGATGGATTAGATGAAAGTGATAGTATTTGTGGTGAGTTGGTTCTTTGATGTGCGCATTCAATTTTTAGGCATATGATATACATACCTATTATCATTTTAGAACATTCATAAAACTGTTAAATTTAACATTAAATTTATATATACATTTCTGTGTAGCTGGTTTCATTTTTTAATGGAAACCTATTATTTTATTTTTATATACACAGTCTTTCAGTTTTTAAGATAATTTCCTGAATATTCACTCAATGAATATATTTTTAAATTTCATTTTTTTAGTCTTCATATACTTCTTTGGACTAGATCTCAATGACTGGGATTACTTGCATCAAATGATCAAACATTTTTTCTTGGTCTTTGACATGCATTCCTAAATTACCCTCCAAAATATACTGATTTACATTGCCACAAACAAAATGCTATTTGTGTTTGTATAAATGTATTATAGTGATTATTATTATTAAATTATTTTAAATGGGAAGTAAAAAGGGGCTATTGTATGTAATTTTAAAATGTACTTCAAAAAACAGCTTTATAGGTTTAGAGGTTAAGTGTCCTACTATATATCAACTACAAAGCCAATGTAATTGCTTTTAAATGATCACAAACATTTAACAAATAAATTAAATGGAGTTATTAGGTTAATTTTTAAGGGATAAAAGAAGGAATTGATAACCTTTATAAGTTTATTACAAATAGCCAGGCATTCTAGTAATGTATTTATATTCTTCTTGGTCTATCTTTCTGATCTATTTCTACATGTGTATTTGTATTTATAGGCATAAAACCTTTACTCATTATATCAGCACCGTTTCATAACTGTTATTATTCTATTTTCTCTCTAAATAAGGTGCATGTACAGAGTTAAGTGTACTTGACACCACTTTTAAAATGTTGGTAGTGGTGGCCTGTTTTAGGTCAGTACCACAGAGACTGTGGTAGAATTTTATACTACTCAAGGTAATCTGAAGTTCTCTGTAAATAGTATAAAATTAGAGCTGTCTTCTGAAAGCAGGTAATTTATTTTCTTGTATTTAAGCCACCCAAATCTACTTATTATTTACACAGCTGAAACAACTTATTTATACAACAAATAAATATAGAAAGATCACTATCAAAAAACTCTGAAAAGAAAAAGAACTCAGTAATCAACTAGATGTCTGGCCAGTAACTTTTAGCTACTTTGTTTCTTTCTGAAGAGAAAGATTTAATATTCTTTCTTTAATTTTAACAAAAGAATTACCTACTTACATGTAGTATGTTGAGCATGTTGCCAGTCTTTAAAATCATCTAGCTTTTTGACCTTCTGTTTAACCTGACACTAAATGGCTCAATTGATATTCCTTTCCTTTCTGAGTGGACACAATATAGTAGAAGATATAAAGACTCTGAAACCAGAGTTGAATTCTCCCACATTTATATTTGCCTTACCTATTGGGATGGTATTAAAAGATCTCCCTTATGTAACTATTGTGATCATCTAACATGACCATTGTATACAATATAAATGAATTTATTTCTATTCTCTTTTGTTCCATTTCTCCTGCTCTCTCCTTTATTTTTCAGAGTTATTGCTGCATCTATATCTATCAGTGTCCTGATACTTTTTAAAAAGAATTAAAATGGTAATGGACATGTTTACCTGTTGTCAAAAACAGCCAGTCCATTTAATTTAATTACAGGCTGCATTTTATATGCTAACTACCAAGCTGGTGACACATAAAAAAAAGGCTGCTTTACACCAAATATCATTCAATGAACTGAACCTAATATACTAGGATTGGGAAGGAACTTTATAAATAATTTATCTCAGTGTTTATCATCTTTAGTACACAAAAGATACTTTTCAGAAGTTTGCTAAAAATGAAGATTCCTAAGCTTAACCAACAAATATTCTAATATGGACTGTAAGTACAACCTTTCTTAATAAGCACAATAGTGGTTCTGACTTGTGATCTGAGGGTCCCATTTTGGAAATTATTATCTAGTGCACCCTCATCATTTGACAGACGAAATAAGAGAAACTTATAGAAGTTAATAAATTGCCTGAGGTCACTCAGTGAATCAGTGGTGACAGAGCTAAGACCCAAATTCAGATTTATTAAATCCTTTCTAATGGGATAGTAACTGTTACCAATCAAATGTCATATCTGAGTAGGTGCACAAGATGGATCTGGTAGAAATATTTCAGCTTCTTTTCTTCCTTTCTTGGGATTCATATCGCTGAGGAAGTTAATGTTTCCAGATGGCAGGGGTAACCATGGAATGAAGCCATGAGTTTTTTCTTTGGCCCATTTTCTTTCTGATTGACTGTGATGTTTTGGCATGCTCTTAATACAGAAACTGTTGAATACTATCAAGGGAGCCAGAAAATTAGCTGCAAAGAGCTTTATGCCATTTTATAGCTTGAGGTATCTTAGTAATTATCTAGTCATACCCCTCATTTTACAAATAGTGAAACTCAGACACTTAAGTCTTCTCCAAGGTCATACAGAATTAAATTTCTCAACAGCCAAATTGATATTATATCTATTATGCCTACCCTGAGATTAAATGGGGATGATTAAAAAAAAAAAAACTAGACAAGGAGGTCTACATGTATCAAAACTTCCTTACTACAGAGAATGCACTTTTTAAAAATATTAAGCTAAGTAACAAAAACATTATGGAAATTAAAGCACTAATTGAGAATATAATAGTGAAAGTGACACTTTATATTCTTGTGGCAAGCTTAAAAAGATAGATCATAATGAGGAATAGTATAAAAGTAAATTCTGTAGGAAGATGATTTTATTATAGAAGATATTAAAGACATAATAGCAGGTAAATTCATTTTTAAATGAAAGCAACACTTATTTAATAGATTTTTTTATTATTTCTTCCAGTAATAGGTATCATATTAAACCCCATTCTATTAGCACTGATCCTCAATCAAATGAGCAAATCTGAATTACCTGGAGGACTTTTCTACATTCACTTGCCATCTTGTCCTCCAAGCTAAAAGTATTTGTCAAGGACAGTCATGTTTATGATGGAAAAAATCCTCAGGGGGGTTTATTTTAGCACCTTGCTTCCCCCATTTGAAAGCATTACATTGAAAAGCAGGATCTGCTCATAACAACTCTATAGCTGAAAAGAAAGGTGATAATCGTTCTATAATTAAAGCATTTTGGTCACTGTTTTAAATGTTTGAAACCTAATATCTCTCATTCTATTCAGTTATATTTTCTTTCTGTAGATATTAGCATTTAAAAAAAATAACTCTAAAAATTAGCATCTATTCTATGGATAGCTTTTGCTCATGGGAAAATGGAGTTAAAGAAAAGTTAGAACATGATTTGAGGGAATCTAACTGATTCACTCAACAAATATTTTATAAAAGTAAATAAAGAATTCAATATGTATAACTGTATTAGATGCTAGGAAAACATCATGAGAAATAATTGTGTTCTATTTCATATGATTGCTCTATACCCATATAAGGAAAAACAAAGAAATCACCTATGATCCTTTGAGCATATAATCAAAGTCAGCAAGCATTTTTTTTCTGTGTACATTTGAATAAAATCATGCATCTAAAGGGACATTGATCTGACAGAGCAGAGAAAAAGTAGATTTTATTTATTAAGTGTGTAAAAACAAAAGGAACATGCATACATTAATTCTTTTCAACAACACAAGGTAGGGAGTAACAGTAATCACATTAGTGGTCCAGAGAAGGTGCTCAGCAATCAGAAGGGTTTTGAACTCCCAGCTGAACATGCGTCATCCAGCACAACTTGTGACGTTCTGAAAGCTTTTCCACTTCTCTGAGCCTCAGTTTCCTTTCAGTGAAATGAGACCAATAATAGTTCTACTGGTTGGAATTCTTGCAAGAATTAAATGAGTTAATATATTAAGTGCTTAGCATATATTAAGCAATAAAAACACTATTATTATTATTATTATTATTATCCTTATGGGTTCAGTCTTTTAGAAATTTTATCATAGTTTATTCACAATTCTATGGCATTTGTATGCCTTGCTACATTTTGTAGGGAGAAAAGATCTTTATTATTTTCTGCAATGTAGCCTTACGAAATAAAATACTTGCACTTAGGAAGGCATGATTTGTGAGAGGAACTGTGTAAACATCTATAGGAGAAGGATACTATGTGATGATTTCAAATAGCAACAGTCTCTTCCTTGTCAGCAACATTCTTCTGTTTACTTTCTTTCTAAGGTAAATAGACATGTTAGATCTTTCCCAGAAGACATGCAGTGATCTTAATGGCATTCTCTCCTTGGCTTTCAGGTGCTACCACCTGTGCGGTCGACATGTTCAGCTGCCAGGGATCCCATGCCTGTGTGCCTCGACACTGGCTTTGTGATGGTGAAAGGGACTGTCCAAATGGAAGTGATGAGCTCTCCACAGCTGGCTGCGGTAGGACACTGTAGGGCTCTGTGTGAAGGAAAGCTGACACAGTTTCCTCAGACTCTTCCTTTCACAGTATTCACCATATCACATTTTCTCTCACTTTCCCAATCCCTGGACTCATAAAGTAGTACCCAGACTTAATCAGGTGGGATGTTGTCATCATGGTAGTTCAGCGATCCCTCTAACCAACTGCTGTTCAGTTTTGCAAACATGCAGAGTGAGACCACCCATTTTAAAACCCTTCTGACAAACACAGATTCATCATTTCAATTCTGAGATTATGTAGCTGCCTGATGTATGTGTGTGACTGTGGTAGATTTGTTAGTTTCTTTTTAGATCCCCACCACTACCCCCACAAAGGCTTTTAGATTGCCTATTGCAGACACTCTATAAATGGCTGATGTGATCCCAAATAACCACTGATCAGAAGGTCAGTAAACACCTATTAGTTCTATGGAGAGGGTATTAACCCTTAGGTCAGGTAAAAATAGTATGGATATAGCTGAATGAAGCTTGGATATCCGGTGGACACCTTTGGAGGTCAGACGATTTATTAAGTTTCTGACTCTTGGTCACCTCAGGAAGTTTTCACCGAATTGCTCAACAGTAAAAATTTAGATAAATTTCCTTTGCATGATCAAGAAAATAAAGGAGCTGAATATTTGAATGGAGGTCCCAAGGCCACTTAGGGTATCTGTTGAGGGGAGCAATTTATCAGAAACAGTGTTATGAATTCTTCTCATTAAAGTGAATTCTGCCAGTCATATCTCCAATGACCTCTCTTCAGGTCTTTAAAACAAGTACTTGAAGCCATAATGGAGGTGTATGTGTATGTGGGTATGTATATGGGAGTTGTGGCATAGTTAACATGGAGGAGAAAAAAGAAAACTTTGAGGCAGGCCTATGTGCACAGAACTTATGCTAGAGTAGAATAATTCACTTTGATCTTGAAACTGACATATGTGTCTGTAAAGGTCAATGGGGCTACTGAGGGCTACATAATAAAGGATTATGCATCAATTCAGGGATCCAGATGGTCCCAGTATACTGTTGCTATTGTAGCAAGTTAACATTCTGGGATGCATATTAGCACTATTGGACCACATGGGTGCTATTAAGTAAATTATGCTAAAATACAACAAATTGTACTCCAGTGACCTGAAAGCGTTAATGCCAAATAAGCCTCTGTTGCTTATGTTTTAAAAAATAATTCATCTGTTATAACTGGCATAATTCACTTTGAGTTATGTAAGCTGTCATACAGTTCAAAGTTAGAGGAATTAGTAGTAACTGCATTTTACTTTGATAATAATGGGCAGTTTTTAAAGCTCTTCCTACATGTCTTCCACATCATTTTTGAAAATAATTTTGTTGAAAATAAATTAAACTTGATTAAATCCAAAGAATCATTTCTGTTTTGCTTACTCATGTCTCCATTCTTGTCATTGCTAACTTTAAAGTAGATTTCCTTTTTGGAATACGGGGAAGTCTGGGGCTAGGGAGCTGATAGACTTGGTTTTTTGTTTGTTTTTTGTTTTGTTTTGTTTTAAATTTCTTTTTAAAATTTATTTTCAGTGTTCCAGAATCATTGTTTATGCACCACACCCAGTGCTCCATGTAATCCATGCCCTCCATAATACCCAACACCAGCTCACCCAACCTCCCACTCTTCTCTTCTCCAAAACCCTCAGATTGCTTCTCAGAGTCCACAGTTTCTTATGGTTCATCTCCCCCTCCAATTTCCCCCAACTCCCTTCTCTTCTCCATTTCCCCATGTCCTCCATGTTATTCCTTATGCTCCACAAATAGGCGAAACATGATAATTGACTCTCTCTGCTTGATTTATTTCACTCAGCATAATCTCCTCCAGTCCTGTCCATGTTGATACAAAAGTTGGGTATTCGTCCTTTCTGATGGGGGCATAATACTCCATAGTGTATATGGACCACATCTTCCTTAGCTGAGAAACTTGTAAAAAAATCATTATCCTCATTATCCTGTCAGAACAAAGTATAGAAAAGATACTGGGTCATCACAAAAAAATAATATGTAAAAAATAGTAGAAGTGTCATGGAAGGATTTCAAGAAAAAGTAGTAATATCTGAGTCATATTGAACAAAGAGAAGAAAGAGAAAGGTGTTCTAGGTAAAGGGAAGTCCATAGTAAGACATGAAAGGAGGAGATTGAAGGCATATAAATTTTTTCAAGTGCCCATTATATGCCAATCATTTTGGTAGGTGCTTTTATTTACATTATTGAATTCCCCCAGTATCCCAGTGAAATGTTTTTAGGATCTGCCAAAAATAATTGTTACATAGATAGGAATTTAAACAGCGCCTAGGAATTTATTGAGTACCTGAAATGAGCTGATCTGCTTCATATATCTTATCCCGTTCTTCCAAGAAATTTCTCTGATAGATTTTATTATCCCATTAAATGGATAAAGAAACATGCAACAAGAAGGTAAATATTTTCCTCAGGATACAAATCATAAATAGCAGAGTGACTTTTTACAAAATCTTCCTCTTTCTGGTGGACTATAATGGCATATATCAGATTATTTTTTATTTTACTTAAAAATGAGATGTAAATGATGTATAACATTGAATTAGTTTTAGGTATACAACATAATGATTTTATATGTAATATTATGCAGTGATTACCATAGTAAGTTTAGTTATCATCTATTATATAGCAGATTATTTTTACATTTGAAATATCCCAAATCTTGAGTCTAACAGAGCATTTATCCTTTAAATATAAGACAAGGTTATTGAAAATATTTAAATGATCTCCTCAAACCATTATTGATTCTATGCATATTAAAGTTTATTCACTCTGCATAAGTTACCAGCTTCTGAACTTTTGCTGAAAGCAATTGTACTTTTTGGTCAAACACTTTCCAACTTGGCTAGGATCCTT
Source organism: Mustela putorius furo (assembly GCF_011764305.1). Classification (NCBI taxonomy): domain Eukaryota; kingdom Metazoa; phylum Chordata; class Mammalia; order Carnivora; family Mustelidae; genus Mustela; species Mustela putorius. The sequence goes on along the minus strand of NW_025422019.1, from coordinate 22,117,146 downwards.
GCTACAGCACTACTGTCATGGATCAGGATTTCAAAAGAATGGATATTCCATTTTTTGCATAGGTATTTCGAATTTTATGTGATACTTAAAGCTTGGGCTTATCACACCATAGATCTTAATTTAACCCAAAAGCTTTATTTTCATTTTAGAAGTAATAACTTTCTTTGCTTTTTAGAAGTTTTCTTTTCACTTCCACCATGACCATTATTAGCACTTGGTAGTCTTTTCAGTTTCAGTTTTCACAAAGAAGCAAGGTGGGGTTTTTTTGTTTTTTGTTTTTTGTTTTTCTTAAAATCACCTTACTGATATTACTACAGACATGAAGAGAGGAAAAAACCCAGCCACATTATTACAGTTGAGTGATTTTTTTTAAATCATGTATGATCCTTTGAATTCATCCTTCAGCAAACTGACAAATTGCTAAGTGGCCTGAAATTTCAGGGTCACTGTGGAATTGTTGAATGTATTACTACTGAAACTTTGAATTACATTCATGTATTTCATATATAAATATATTTATGTTAACATATATTATGAATTTATATACATGGTCATATATATTTTGAATGGAATATTGGGCAAACTTTTCTTTCTCTAAATAACTATGAATTATTGAGAATAACAGCATACATCCCCTAAACTTTTCAGGTGGGGGAAGATAAAATAGGTACTCATCTAACTTTATTCTTTGTGATATCTTTCTTAGCCCCCAATAATACATGTGATGAAAATGCTTTCATGTGTCATAATAAACTGTGCATCCCCAAGCAATTTGTCTGTGACCATGATGATGACTGTGGAGATGGCTCTGATGAGTCACTGCAGTGTGGTAAGTATATAGGGAATTTTCATGGAAGAGATTCTCAGGCTGAGTGGTATTTTAAGATAACTCAAGAAATATAGAAATAGGGACGCCTGGGTGGCTTAGCCCTAGTTAAATATCAGGCTCTCTGCTCAGGGAGAGTCTGCTTCTCACTCTCACTCTCCCTCTGTTCTCTCTCTCTCGCACAATCTCAAATAAATAAATAAATAAATAAAATCTTAAAAAAAAATAGAAATAAATGATGAATACAACTCATAATGTCATTAAGGGCATGTTAACGTAGTTATTCATAGAAGTACCACAATAACCTCTTTACATTCTAGCATAGTACACATTGATTTGGAGAGCATGCCTACTGTGGTGTGTTCTTATTAAGAACCACATGGGGAAATGGTTAGAAAAATGTCTTTAGTTGAAACTACTTTAAACTTTAAAGACAATATATGGCTAGCTAGTTCACTCTTTTAGCCAAATCAAATATTTGAGTGAGGAAAAAAGTAAGAGAATTCACAATTATCAGAGAAACTGCATACTTAACATTTTTCTTTTACCTTAAAGGTTTACATGTACACTTATTTGTTAAAATTAAGTTTTATTATGATGAAATGTATCTTCTCATTGCATTTATATTTATCTGACCATCACTGATGTAATATATATGCAAATACATATGTAACTTTTGTAGTGAAATCATTAAATATTCCTAGTTGAAATTGAAGTCTTACATGAACCTAGTATTTTTTGTTAAAAAACCTCAAAATCCTTAAATGCATACATGAGTAAATATAAAATGAAAAGCCATAAAATCCATATATAATCATAAAAGGCAGTCGATTTAGTGCCCTCTGTTGTCCTCCCTGTGTTGTGTCTACAGCCTTGGTCTTTGGTAGTAATCTCTTTGAAATCAGTGGATACCAGTTTTTATGCTCATCTCACCATAAAGTCATGGATTCAGTGTGATATTTTACAAGGTACATCATAACTCAAGATGTAAATCTGAAGTATAGTTATGTCTGATTGAATATCTTCCCTCTGCTAGACACTTATTCAGTTGATTTGGAGATGAATGAGATAGAGATCCCACTAGAAGAATTTGCAGACAAACAGGAAAATCAAATAGAATAATAGCACACATTGTCAGATGGGACTAAGAATCACAATAGATGGGATCAGAGCTGAGAGAATAGTTTTTGAAGCACTAAAGAACAGAAGTAGGGAATGTTAAAGAAAGTCATATTTAGATGGTAGATAAAATAACACAATGGTTAAAAGCACAGACCCTGGAGGCAGATGGCCTGGGTTTAGATCCTGGCTCCTCCGCTTACTATCTGTGTGACCTTTGAAGTTATTTCACCTTTCTGTCCCTAAATTCCTCATCTGTAAAAAATATATATAGTAACATTTTAACTTTTAGAGCTGTTAAGAGAATTAAATGAATTAATATTTGTGAAATGCTTAGAATTGTTCTGGACACATAGAAAGTTCTATGTATGTTGACAAATGCCTACAAATTCACATGGGTGAAGAATAGCAATTTGTCTTTTGTGAGGTAAATTGAAGTTAGAAAGTTGAAACTGGATTCTGAAAAGTCTGAAATACAGTGTAAAGAATTTGTAGTTTATTATTTTAGCTCTCAGTTGCCAACACATTTTGAAACTGAGAATGCCACCATCAAGATATGTTTCAGACCCATCTTTTTCAGCAGAATGGATGAAATATTGCCATGGGAGAGGGGAGCCATTAGGTGAAAAGAAGCTAGATAAAAGATTATTGCAATAGTTATGATGATTAATGAGGTGATGGGAAGCCAGGGCAGAAATGTTGGAATGGAAAGAACAAGGACGGGTCAGAATCCATTTGCAGTCAGATGTGGAGGATAAAGGAAAATTTCCAGGTTGGATCACTTGGTGGATGGTGTTACCATCATTAATGAGATTTGGAACATGGGAGGTTAAGGGCCACGTTTTGCTGGTGTCAGAGAAGAGAAATTTTAAAAAGAATTAATTTGGGATGTTTTGAATGAGTGTTAATCAGACAATCAACATGAAGCTCTACAGTGAATGTTTGAAAATTTAGTTCTAGAGACCAGAAGTATGATCAGGACAAATAAGATTAATTTGGTGACCATAGGCATAAAGGTGATATTCAAAAATGACAAAAAAGGAGAACACCTAACACTGTAGAAAGGAAAAGAGGAGAAGAATGGACTAAAGATTGAAGTTGGGGCTTCACCCACAATATTCTAGGATCGAACAGGAGATGCCTTCTTCATACAGAAGGAAGGATACAAGGGAACAACAGAAGCCAAATAAGACAGATGCCACGGGAGTGGGTTGTAAAAATTAAACCAGGCAGTTATTTACAAGCTAGTGGGCTCAACAACATCCAATGCTACAGGAAAGTGAAATAGGAGTCTGAGGCTCCTTTGAATGTGATGCTTGTCATTTGGTATTTGTTAGCTCTGAGAGGAATTTCAGAAGGTAGAAGTTGTAGAAATGGATGTGAATGATTTGAGGATGAACTGGAGATAAATAAGGGAATGCTGGGTAGGGTGGCATAGAAGAAGAATCATGTGTAGTTAAGAGTTATGTGGATGGTTTTTGTTTTCTTTTGAAAGATTTTTATTTATTAGAGAGAGAGTGAGCAAGAGACAGAGAGAGAGAGAGGAGGCACATGAGCAGGGGAAGGGAGGAGTGAGAGATAATCCTTAAGCAGACTCTCCCTGCTGAGCATGAAGCCCTACGTGGGTGGGCGAGGGGGCCGAGAGGTGTTTGATACCAGAATCCTGAATTCATGAGTTGAGCCAAAATCAGGAATAGGCAGCTTAGCTGACTGGGCTACCCAGGCGCCCCAGATGGATTTTAATTGTTACTGGGCTGGGAGAAACTTGAATGTAATATACCTGTTGACTGAGAATGAACTAGTGAAGGGCAGAGAGGAAGAAAGACTGGCGAAACTGAAGGTATTTTAGAACTTTGTAGTTTTGCCATTCAGTATGATAAAAATCTCAGTTATATAATCATTGTTGAATTATTTTTTATTGGAATATTGTTTATTTGTTAATTAACATGCAGATCTTATTCCCTCTCTTCAAAAGTAGAATATTTACCAGATTTACCCGAAAGTTTCTAATAGAAATGACAGTTTTATTGTTAACAAACTTAGCAAAAATTCAATCTAAAACTCATAATAGTCAAAATCAAATGAGTTTTACTTACAAACAGGCATAGATATGATCATTAAAAATTGACGGGTTGGTACTATGATTTGAATAAAGCTTTTTAATGCCTCTAAGTACCAATACGTAGGATAATTATAATAGTTCTGTGCTTATTGCTTTATATTGGCTTTTTTTTTTATTTTAACAATGTCTTTACGCTTTCAATGCTGCTTCCAAACATAAACATGGCATTACAGCTTCTGAGAATTATCATTATAACTTGGAATCACTTCATCCATATGTTCTGTTACTATACCTAACCAAGCTTAGTCTTGAAAAAAATTAATAGCTTTATACTTGTTTTCTTTTTTTTAAAAATTTATTTATTTATTTATTTATTTGACAGAGAGATAGAGAGCACAAGTAGGCAGAGAGGCAAGCAGAGGGAGAGGGAGCCTGATGTGGGACTTGATCCCAGTACCCTGAGATCATGACCCAAGCCGAAGGGAGCTGCTTAAGTGACTGAGCCACCCAGGTGCCCTGCTTTATTCTTGTTTTCTATTCAAAGGGAATTCTTTAGGATATAGATAATAGGGGAACAGAGATAGTATCCTTGAGTATTGCATTTTGTTTCCTCTCCCAGAAGCAATAAGATTGCCTTGTTTTTTATTTTATTTCCTAGGCCTTAATCCTACTTCTCAACCACAAATATTTCTTGCAAGTATGACCACTGTCCCCAAAAGGAATAAGAAACATTTCCCGTAGGAGACATGGGTAACTCCCATTGTTAATTAGGTATAGTGAATGTTAGGGAATGCAGATTTAATATTTGTTATATGAATTAGAATGTTTATTTCTTTGTCTCTAGGATACCGACAGTGCAATGCAGAAGAATTTAGTTGTGCTGATGGACGATGTCTCTTAAATACTCAATGGCAGTGTGATGGAGACTTTGATTGCCCTGATCATTCTGATGAAGCACCTTTAAATCCAAAGTGCAAAAGTGCAGGTACAAAAATATATAATATTATACTTATTTCCAAATTGGTTTTCAATGACAAAACTGTGACTCTGATTTTCACTTCAGTCTAGTATGATATTTAATGAAAAGAAATGCAAATAATTAAGCATGTGATGTTACAAGTGACACCATGAAAGATCCTAGTAATCAACTCTGTTTTGCAGCAAGTTTTAGAAATTTAAATCTGTGCTAAAATATGAAGATTTGGGGCGATGAGCCTAAGGAATCGATCATCTTGACCCCTTCAAAATGTCATTTTTTCTTAATACTTAATTTTATGTGAAAATAATTTCTTTGTATGGACCTATTTGAAAAATCAAACAAAATAAGTTGAGATTTACTGAGAGAAAGTCTGTATCAGTGATACTTGGGCAAAATGAAGTATATTGCATATCATTTGAACAGAAATATATACATACCTAAACTTGGTCTATTTATCATTTGACTATTCCAGAGACTGAATACATAGTCATATATTTAAAATAAACCCAATTACCATTCTCTCATGTACTTTACATGCTAATAGGCTTTCTTTTATCATGTATGATAATGAGTAATGTTCAAGTCATCAGGTTATGAGTTGCTGCAAAACCTAAACTCCTTTTCCATAGCTATATTTGGAACAACTATTATTCACCACAAATGTCCTTTTTATGCCCCAACTTAAAAATGTCAATGTTATATTTTCAAGAAGAAAAAGAATTTAGGAATATCTACCTATTCTAGATTCTTAATTTTTAGTGACATATAATTTCTAAGAGACCTATGGCTTGAGGGAGATGTCAAACTATCATTATACTTTTGAATTAATTCTTCACAATATAGATGAAGACAGAAATACTTAATTTTACTATAGGTGCTTATTTTGATTGCTAATTTTAATGGCAAAGGAAGATTTTCAGTAATTGTTGAACATGAAAGTACAGTTTGCCCTTGATTTTTTTTATATTTTGTGTAAAAAAGACTACACTACAGAGGATTTTATATGTATGTATATATTCACTATAATTTTTGACAGATAAGTTATCATATTTGTGAATGTTTTCAGCAATTGTAGTATAAAGCAATGGCATGCCCTTTATGTTCCATTTGTTTTATTTTTTTTTCCAGAACAGTCATGCAACAGTTCATTTTTTATGTGCAAAAATGGCAGGTGCATTCCCAGTGGAGGTCTTTGTGACAATAAGGATGACTGTGGCGATGGCTCAGATGAGAGAAACTGCCATATAAATGAATGTTTGAGTAAGAAAGTCAGTGGATGTTCTCAAGATTGTCAGGACCTTCCTGTCAGTTACAAGGTAGGTACTCATTAAAAATAGTAAATAACATGATACATTGGATTTGTGATAATGAATGCCATTCAATCAGATATGGCTATAATATTTAGAATGCATCATGATGTCTTTAAGTAAAACTACTTAAATGAAAAGTATCTATACAAGCAATTCATAATAATAATGTGATGTAAAAACTGTAAAAATGTACTCAGAAAGACAAAAATGTCAACGTGTTTTTCAATATATGCAAAATATAAAAGAGAAAAAAAAAGCATAGGAAAACCAGTATTTAGGGAGATGTTGCCATGTTAATAGCACACAAATACGTATGCAACTCTTAAGTTCCCATTCCTTCCCTCATTCTTCCTCTCATCTTTGAAGTGAAATGAGCTAATCATTTATTTACCACAACACTGGATAATACGATATTATTCATATAAACAGGAAGAAAAAATAGAATTCATCAATTATTAGGACTGAGTGCAGGTAAAAATAAATCATGCCTAATATCCTAATTGCTTTTTGTTAGCACTATTTTCCTGAAGAGTGTGATTCACTGACAAAACTGATTGACAGGAATAGCTTTTTTTTTTTTTTTTTTTCTCTGTATTCCTGTTTCATTCATGTTGGAATGGAGGATGCCAATGAGCATAATATTAAAATGAAAGCTGTGCATTAGGTTAACACTGCTTATGTAAGTGTGGGAAAATCTCAGGAAGAGCAATTCATTTGAAAGTCAGTGTTTTTAACTGAGCAATAGCTCTATGTGAATTAGCAATAGGATGTGCTCCTACAAAACACAGAAGCAGTCTAATGCCAGTTAAGACCATTACTGAGATTAGATTTTATTCTACTGTGTTCTGCACTGGGCAGTTAACACCTGGAATACTATGTGCATTAATGGACATGACATTGTAAGAGGAACCTTGACAAATTGTAGTGTATACAAATTTATGCATCCAGAAGCATAAGGAGTCTGGAACACATGCCATTGGAAGAAGTTTCGCCTGGAGCAAAGACAGCTTATTAACTGAAATCAAGTATATGAAATACAGGATTAAGGAACGGACCTAGTCTGAGTTACTTCCAAGGTTGGAATTATGAGTTGGGAAGCAGATTCTGCTCAATATGAGGAAAAGTGTTCTAAAGTACTCTCTTTGCATTGAAATGAGCTGCCTAATTTCTCATTACTAAAAGGGTTAAATTGTAGGTAAATGTCTTTTTTGTTTTTAAATGTTCAGTTAGCCAACATATAGTACACCATTAGTTTTTGATGTAGTGTTCAATTACTAAATGCCTTTCTTTAAAGCATGCTAGATAAAATATTTCTGTGTTGCAGAGGTATTGTACCTTTTTCCCTGCCAACTTTGACATTCTATGGCAAGCCAGTCCTATCTAGTGGTAAATTTAGCCAAACAACCACTTTGCCATTTGGAATCTCTGTATTTCTGGTATTATGATTAGCTTAACAACATTGATAGGATATTATTGTATATAAATTTAACCAGAGAACTACCATGATCATTTTTCCCTGTGCAAAAATGGAGATAAAAAGTGAATCATTAAGATGGGACGCCTGGGTGGCTCAGTTGGTTGGACGACTGCCTTCGGCTCGGGTCGTGATCCTGGAGTCCTGGGATCGAGTCCCACATCGGGCTCCCAGCTCCATGGAGAGTCTGCTTCTCTCTCTGACCTTCTCCTCGCTCATGCTCTCTCTCACTGTCTCTCTCTCAAATAAATAAATAAAATCTTTAAAAAAAAAAAAAAAAAAAAAAAAAAGTGAATCATTAAGAAAACTATATTTGTTAAAAAAAAAAATGTCCAAATACTGTATTAAGAGATTTGGTTAAATTTACATACTTAAAACACATATGTACTCACAAGTATTGTATTGTAGATAAAGTGAAACAAGACAAATGAGCCAAAATATCTCTTAATGAGATGAATATGTATCAAGTAATTAATTTTGGCAGTAAATATTTTGAAACCCAATGAAGCAGAAAAAGTATTACCAATGACTTAGGCACAATCAAGATAGATGTGTTTCCTGAAAAATTAGGGAGTGTGTCATAGAATTATTAGAGATAATTAGTTTAATTTCAATTCCCAGTTTAGAAATAGTTCTTTAGACCTGTGTATATAATATAATATAATATAATATAACATATAGAATGTATATATCATAGAATCTATATCTGCTTATCTACCTAAAGACATTAATTTCAAAGTAGAGCTCTTTTTGCTTATCCTGAATGTATTTAAGTCTGTTGTAACAACATTGGTGAAATCTAAAAATTATAGAATATAAGGTGGTCACCTTTTGACATAACATGCAGAATGAAGTGTAATACTTTTTAAATGGCTTCATGTGAGGTGCCTGGGTAGTTCAGTTGGTTATGCGTCCAACTCCTGATTTTAGCTTGGGTCTTGATCTCAGGGTACTGGAATGGAGCACCACATCGGGCTCTGTGCTCAGCAAGGAGTCTGCTCAAGGATTCTCTCTCTCCCTCTCCCTCTGTTACTCCCCCAATTCTCTCTCTTTCTCTCTCTCTCTTCCTATCTAAAATAAATAAATAAATCTTTAAAAATTAAAATGAAAAAATAAAATGCGATAGAATGCCTGAATATAAGAAGTACCTCATGCTAAGAAGTGCCATGTTTAGAAAACGACTATGGTAGAAATAGGTATCATCCAGAATGCCATGTTAAATCTGTTTTAATTACTTTATAGGACATGTTACACAGAAATACTTATTTATTGATAATTTTTTTAAATAAGTGTTTTTACCTTAACTTCTCAGAAAGGAGTCATAGAATGAAGTGAGAATTCTTCTTAAAATAGAAAACATATTTAATCATTCAGAGAGTCTATATGTATACCTGACAGAATTGATATGAATAGTGTTCTTGAATATGTACACATGTCAAAACTAATGAATAAAATAAAGCATCTATTGGGGAAACAAGAGCAATATAAAAATTCAAGTAGCTAAGACTAGAATCGTAAGTGAGAGATGTAAATAAAATTTTAATCCAAATATTTTACATATTGTGCTGAGATTTTACACACACACACACACACACACACACACACACACACCACACATCTATATTCATGATAATTTGTTGGTAAGAAATACTTTTTGGGGGGAGAGTTAGTTTGTGAGTTTCTCTCTTCCACTGAATGGGGAAAACCATCCAATAACCTATTTTTCATGGTATCTGTAGAACATGACAAGAGATCCTCCTCCAAAATCTGCAATAAAATGAAAATTGCTTACAAAAGCAAGACATAGATCTTATGGACTGTGAACAATTTGCACATTTGTTACAAAATAAATATAATGTATCTAACTATTCAAAAGGGAGGAATAAAAGCAAGGATGTTATTTTGATGTAAAGTATAATTTACCATGTAAAAATAAATGTACCTCTGGGAGAGAAATAAGTTTTAATATATATATATTAGGAATGAAATAATATTTGCCAAATATCCCTTAAAAACCTGCCAAAAACTTGAATGCAATAGGAAAAGTTTGAGTACCTGTATTTCTCTGTAGGACCTTCTATAAAACTTAATACAAATCAGGACAATTTGAAGCTGTTCTTAATGATGAGAAATATTAAGCTGTATTGAATATATATAAATCTCAGTTTCATAAAGATTACTTTTCTTTATAAATAAAGGTGAAAATTTTTTAAAATTTCTACTAAATGTAGGTGAATCTCTCCTTTTTTATCTTTGAAAATGCAAATAATTATTAGTTTCTCCCATTCAGTTTATGAAAGTTAGACTAGTAGGATTTCCCACTGAGGCCTTTGGGTTATTTTGGAGTAAAAAAATGTTTTTGTTGGTTATCTTTTTAAAAATCTTCCATTTCAATAAACAATTATTTTAAAAGCTACTGATAACCTTAAGCATTCTAATTTTATTTGTTTATAGAAATATATATTACATTTGGTAACTTCTACCAATTTTACTTTAAGAAATTGATTTTCCATAAATATGTTTTTTATCTAAGCTGTCTCTTTGATATAATAGTTCTATAAGCCTCACATTAGCCATTCAAAGTGATTTCCAGAAATCCCATTAAAACCAGGACACTGTTTATTTCCTTTTATAATACTCTTTGAGAAGAATTCAGTACGGTCTATTAAAATTCCTTTCACTTGTCCTTAAAGTGTCCCCTGAATTCAACACTGTCCTATGTCAGACGATGGCTCTCTGGTTTCCCAACCTCATGACCGCATGACTTATTTTCCACTGCTTTTCAGTGATAACTTTTTGTATCCTGTCATTTTCTCACTTTCTTTTAAAAACTTACTTCTTTTAAAAATTGTGGTACAATATACCTGACGTAAAATTTACCATTTTAACCATTTTTAAGTGTACACTTAGGTGACATTAAGCATCTTGCTTTCTTTTGCCATCACAAAGCACCAATTGTCTTGACTTCCTAAATCAGGTAGCAGGATGAATGTTCTCAAAGAAAGTAAGAGTTGGATGAGGAGAGTATGGAAAATCAAGCTATGGTTTTTGCTTTGATTTGCTGGCTTGCTAGTGGGCCCTAGGGATTAAAACAAAACAAAGCAAAACAAAAAAATTATTAAAGATTATTAGCTAGCTCTGTTACAAAGCTGTCATCATCAAGACAGCATGATACTGGCACAAAAACAGACACATAGATCAATAGAATAGAAAGCCCAGAAATAGACTCTCAATTCTATGGTCAACTAATCTTTGACAAAGCAGGAAAGAATGTCCTATGGAAAAAAGACAGCCTCTTCAAAAATGGTGTTGGGAAAATTGGACAGCCACATGCAGAAAAATGAAATTGGATCATTTCCTTATACCACACACGAAAATAGACTTGAGGAGAACACAGGCAGCAACCTCTTCGACCTCAACCGCAGCAACATCTTCCTAGGAACATTGCCAAAGGCAAGGGAAGCAAGGGCAAAAATGAACTATTGGGATTTTATCAAGATCAAAAGCTTTTGCACAGCAAGGAAACAGTTAACAAAACCAAAAGATAACTGACAGAATGGGAGAAGATATTTGCAAACGACATATCGGATAAAGTGCTAGTGTCCAAAATCTATAAAGAACTTAGCAAACTCAACACCCAAAGAACAAATAACCCAATCAAGAAATGGGCAGAGGACATGAACAGACATTTCTGCAAAGAAGACATCCAGATGGCCAACAGACACATGAAAAAGTGCTCCATATCACTGGGCATCAGGGAAATACAAATCAAAACCACAATGCGATATCACCTCACACCAGTCAGAATGGCTAAAATTAACAAATCAGGAAATGACAGATGCTGGCGAGGATGCGGAGAAAGGGGAACCCTCCTACACTGTTGGTGGGAATGCAAGCTGGTGCAACCTATCTGGAAAACAGCATGGAGGTTCCTCAAAATGCTGAAAATAGAACTGCCCTATGACCCAGCAATTGCACTACTGGGTATTTACCCTAAAGATACAAATGTAGTGATCTGAAGGGGCACATGCACCCGAATGTTTATAGCAGCAATGTCCACAATAGCCAAACTATGGAAAGAATCTAGATGTCCATCAACAGATGAATGGATAAAGAAGATGTGGTATATATACACAATGGAATACTATGCAGCCATCAAAAGAAATGAAATCTTGCCATTTGCGACAATGTGGATAGAACTAGAGTGTATCATGCTTAGTGAAATAAGTCAAGTGGAGAAAGACAACTATCATATGATTTCCCTGATATGAGGAAGTGGTGATGCAACATGGGGGCTTAAGTGGGTAGGAGAAGAATAAATGAAACAAGATGGGATTGGGAGGGAGACAAACCATAAGTGATTCTTAATCTCACAAAACAAACTGAGGGTTGCTGGGGGAAGGGGGAAGGGGGGAGAGAGAGGGGAGTGGGGTTATGGACATTGGGGAGGGTATGTGATTTGGTGAGTGCTGTGAAGTGTGTAAACCTGGTGATTCACAGACCTGTACCCCTGGGGATAAAAATATATGTTTATAAAAAATAAAAAATTAAAAAAAAAATAAAATAAAATAAAATGCTATTTGTCAAAAAAAAAAAAAAAAAAAACTTAAAAAAAAAAAAAAAAATTTTAAAAAGATTATTAGCTAAGTTTTGGTGTAAATTGTTAATGACGAAAGTGCTGAGAGCAAAAAGGGACCCATTCCTGATAGAAGAACTTAATAAAAGTATTTAATTCTCCTTAGAGCCCTTTCAGGTGAAGATTATGCTGCCTCTTCCCCAAGTAATTAATACTTTTTCTGGTACCCAAAAATCTCAGTTATTTGCTGACTATTTAATAATGCGCACATATATCTCTAATATTTTCCCAATAGATACAAAGCTCTGCTGCCATCACCTTTACCTTCACATAAATGACTGAGTTTATTATATGTTTGCGCTGAGTAACTCTTGAATACTAGTTACTCTTAGCAATTGAGGGTTTCTTTTTAACTTGTTTACTCAGTATTTGCACATTCCTTTCTTCAAAGAGTGCTAAATAGTGTTTGTAAAAGTTAATATGATTGTACTCATTTGGCCAATTATAGGTTCATTTTGTGTAATTACAATCCTCATATAGTACTTGACAGGAAATGAGTACAGACCTGAAAGACAGTGACAGATCACAGGATCACAGTATGCTACTTCTTTAGGACTGCAAAGACATATATGGTGTGATATTGTATTCAGAATTTACATGCCATTTAGTCAATATTGTTTATCATCATCAAAGGTTCATGTAGTACATCATAGAGATGCTGAAGAAAAGATTTCATGATGCAAACATTAATTTATAGTGGGGAAATTGTTACTATTATTTTATTTCTCCAGACAATATCAACATGTTTATGGAATCAGACCCAGTTGATAAATATAATTGAGCCTTGCTGTATGTTACAGACAGTCTCAGCTCCCTGACTTTATCCAGGTAGCTTCATCTTTGTGCCTCTAGGTTTCTCATCCGTTCACTAAAAAGAATAATACCTACATCATAGATTTCTGTAAGGCTCTGATAAAATAACGCATGCAGGGGCGCCTGGGTGGCTCAGTGGGTTAAGCCACTGCCTTCGGCTCAGGTCATGATCTCGGGGTCCTGGGATCGAGTCCCGCATCGGGCTCTCTGCTCAGCAGGGAGCCTGCTTCCCTCTCTCTCTCTGCCTGCCTCTCCATCTACTTGTGATTTCTCTCTGTCAAGTAAATAAATAAAATCTTAAAAAAAAAATAATAACACATGCAACAAGGTTAGTGATCTTCAAAGGTCCGTGTAACTGTTAATTCTTAACAATTGTTAAAGTCCTCTGAAAAGACAATCTAATGTAATAGAAAAAGAACAAAAGAAGTTGACTGGTGCTGTGGTCATCATCATGCTAGAGCCACATGGGTATGATGACGTCAGTGAACCTTTCTAATTTTGCCAACCTCAGATGATCAAATGAAGGTATTTGGGAGAATTCTTTTTTAGCTTTACTTAATATACATAATTGTTATTAAAATCACTGGACACAAAAAGACGTGCCATTACCTATTCTTACATAATTTTCTTTCTTGAATCATGCTAAAAGGATATCCAATAGGAAAAGACAGTGACAATGATATGAATTGATTATGAATGTTTTTCATTCTTCAGTGCAAATGCTGGCCTGGATTCCAACTGAAGGATGATGGTAAAACATGTGTAGACATTGATGAATGCTCCTTGGGATTTCCGTGTAGCCAGCAGTGCATCAATACATATGGGACCTACAAGTGCCTCTGTACAGATGGCTATGAAATACAACCTGATAACCCACATGGCTGCAAATCACTCTCAGGTATCGAACTGAACTTGTCCACTGATCCAACCACAATTACACATATGGATTCTGAGTTTTATAGCCATTCTTACTGAATTCACTCCCCCTTTCTGTGTGTGAGAAATCAAAATTCTTCCCTACTTCCCCTGACTTAGGAATCTGTCACTCTAATTTTGTGTGCTGTTCACAAACTATTGTGTTTGTTATAAAATTGCATTATGGTCTTGTGAATTACTAAGTGCTTTCTAGATTTTGAGAGTCCTCCGAAGTAAAAAGAGCTATTTCCTGCTGCATCACAGGTTCTTAGGAGCAAATTTGGCCAGGACTATCAAAAAGCCTATTGTGACTGTATTATAATAGTTTTTCCTTCTCCCCTATACCTTACACACTCATATATGTATGCCAAGGAGAAGAGGTCAATAATGGTAATGGCAATGATGATGGCGGCAACAGCAATAAATCAGCTAAATAGGACTATATAGGACTATTTGAATTCTTCCAGTGATTCGGTGAACATTATTAAACTTCTGTTTGTTCCAAGTAGTGTGTTTGATTTTGTGAATTAGACAATTCAGTAGAACATGGACCATAATTTTAAAACTATTACAATTCATTAGGGGAGAAAATTGCACATATTAAAATAATACAAAGCAATATAAAACAAATAATGACTGTTTAGATGAGCAAAAAATGACACCTAATATGTCTCTTACCCTCTTACTTTGAGTATAATGAATCAAATTAGCATTGCTAGTTTCTTATGTATATGCATATCATATACATGACACCATTTAAAACATTAGATATTTTATTTATTTACATAAAATAAATTCCAGGGACAGAAATTCTTAAAATCAGCTTTCAACTGGTTAAACCTTTGCACATTTTGGAGACAAAAAGTAGCCCTTTCAATTTTTTTTTATTTCATATTTACTTAAGTATTCTTGAAATATTCATCACTGAATCAATTTGTGTATTATTTGGAGACTGCTTTTTTGCTGTTGTTGTTTGTTTGTTTGTTTTGTTTTTGTTTTACCAACCTACTTGGTACATCATGCATTCAGTGCCTTAGGATAAGAAATAAAATCTCAAAACCAGTCAGTGTTTTTATTACCTTAAGCTTTTTGCTAAGGATGGTATAAAGGGGACAAATGCTAATGATTACAGTTTTGGTCTTATTATGTAATGTATCCATGCTGTAGCTGTTTCTCATTAACAGTAATAATTAGAAACTAATAATAATTTTAATACAAAAACTATTGATGAGACAAAGTTTAATACAAAAACTGTTGCTAAAGAGAGGAGAGATTCTTTCCAACTTTACTGAGATAGAGTTGACATAAAACTATGTAACTGTATTTTAAATTTTTTTAATGCTATATAACTTTAAATCGTATAATGCATTGATTTGATACACTTATATACTGCAATATCATTGCCACGATAGTATTATGAACACCTCCATCACTTCACCTAATTACCATTAATTACCATTTCTTTTTTCTGGCAAAAGCATTTAAGCTCTACTCTCTTAGCAACTTTTAAGTATGTAGTAGTATTATTTATAATCACCAGGCTGTGCCTTTTATTCTCGGTTTTACTTGTCTTCTAACTGGAAGTTTGTACTTTTTAACCAACATCTCCCCATTTCCCTTACCCCTAATCCCTGGTAAACACCATTTACTGTCTGTTTCTATGAGTTTGTTATTGTTCAGATTCGATGTATAAGTGATCTCACGTAATACTTGTTTTTCTCTAACTTATTTCACTTGGTATAATGTCCTCAGGGATCATCCAAGTTGTTGTACATGGCAGGATTTTATTCTTTGTCATGACTAAATAATATTCCATTGTGTATAAGTCTGTGTAATATTACATATGCCTGTGATATAGAAAATATTTAATATAAACTAATATATTATTCATACATTGCATGTGATATGATATGCATATGTGTAAATACAAATATATAAATCAAAGATGCATTTGAATACAGATATCTATACATATAAACATATTTACACATATGTGTGTATATGTCACATCCTCTTTATTCAACTGTTGATGGATACTTAGGTTGTTTCCATGTCTTGAATGTTGTGAATAATGCTGTCATTAACATGGGAATGTAGATATATCTTTGTTACCCTGTTTTCAATTCCTTTGGCTAAATAACCAGCAGCGAGATTCTTGGGTCATTTGTTAGTTCTATTTTTAACTTCTTTAGAAACCTCCATACTCTTTTCTATAGTGGATTTACATTCGTACCAATAATGGACAAAGGTTCCCTTTTCTCACATCCTTCCAACACTGGTTATCTCAAGTTTTTTTGGTGATAGCTATTCTAATAGATGTAAGGTGATATCTTATTATGGTTTTAATTTGCATCTCCCTGATGATTACTGATGTTGAGCATCTTTTCATGTACTTGATGGCCATTTGTATGTCTTCTTTGGAAAAAATGTCCATTCAGATCCTCTGCTTATTTTTATTTATTTGTTTGTTTATTTATTCTCCCCACACAGAGAGAGGGAGGGTTGGAAAGAGAGGGAGATAGAGAATCTTAAGAAGGCTCCATGCCCAGCTCAGAGCCCAACACAAGGATCAATCTCACAACCCTGAGATCCTGACCTCATGAGCCAAAATCAAGAGTCAGATGCTTAACAGATGGAGCCACCTAGGTGGCCCTCCTCTGCCCATTTTAAAATCAATTTTATTTTTTTATTGATTTGAACGAGCTCTTTGTATATGTTCAATATTGACCCTAATATTAACATCTTATCAAATATATAATTTTCAAATATTTTCTCCCATTCCATAGGTTGCCTTTTATCTATGTTATTTCTTTTGCTGTGCACAGATTTTTAGTTTGATATATTTCTGCTTATTTTTGCTTTTATTACTTGTGGCTTTTTGTGTTGGACCTAAAACAATCATTTCCAAGAACTTAATGGAGACTTTTCTCAATGTTTTCTTCTAAGAGTTTTATAATTTCAGGTATTACATTTGAGCAGTAAAGAACATAACTGCCTAAATATTAAGGTAGACCATAACTGACCAATTTCATATTTATAAATATAGCTGACAAGAGATGGCAAGGCACCTTCAACTACACAGCCGACTCCCTTTAGTAGGGTTCAGTCTCAACTTACCATCAACACGAAGACTGAATGATTGGGGGTGCTGCCCTTGCTAATGGAAAGTGTCCAGCATGTGTGGCACAAATTTCTAATCCCTGGCATGTAAAGTATGCTAAAATATAATATAGCGCCCTATGTATTATATATTTACTGTGAAACTAAAAGATAAAAAAGAGGAATGTGATAATTTTTAACATAAATTTAACAGGACAATAACTCTATAACAATAAATGATTCAGAATAAAATCCATATTAAATTGCATAAAGTGAATATCATTTTCATTGCCTTTTTTTTTTTTTTTTTCTAATTTCTCCTGACACTAAATTTGCTTATCAGGGACTAAATATATGACTTCATCTTAGAAACAAAGCTGTTTAAAAAAAGGAGTTTGAACAAAACTTTGATTGAATTGACCCGGGGTTATAAAAATCAAGGAGGTGGACAATATGAATTTAAATTATTCAGATAGGTATTCATATAAATGTGCTATACAAACTATCTTAATATTATTTATTTACATATCCAGTTTGTGGGGGGAGACACCTGGGTGATGCACTCAGTTAAGCATCTGACCCTTGGTTTTGGCTCAGGTTGTGATCTCAGGGTTGTTAGATTGAGCCCCCTGTCAGGCTCCACCACTCAGCAAAGATTCTTTATATCCCTCTCTCTCTCTAGAATAAATAAATAAATCCTTAAAAAACAAAATAAAAATCCATTTTGTTTCCCCAAAAAAAATCAGTTTTAAGAGAAAACTGATCTAAAGTTTTAGAGAATCTTCATATATTTGGAGCATGGTCAGATTCTTACTATTATCTATCCTAGATTCTAGAGCAAATGAGGTACTATAACATACTACAACAAATGAGATACTATAACATAAACATATTAGACAACCTATAAGAAGGAAATAAAGACCACTGATGACCATTAAAGGGCTTAAAAAGCCAGATTATAGGGTAAGGTAAAATTAATAAACAAAAATTATAAAATCCAGAGTTCCAAAAGTATCTAAGGGAAGTCTCTGGGCAGATTTAAAAAAGATAGATAGATAGGTAGATAAATAGATAGATAGATAGATAGATAGATAGATAGATTGGTAGGCAGTGATACCCTTGATCTTCACCAAAGTCATTCTGACAGCATTAGCTGTTTATTTGATTATCAAGAATGACTTTTCTGATTATATGAATTAAATGTACTGTAGGTTCTAAAATAAGTGTAGTGTATTATTTCCTGAAACTCATTTAAAAAATCAGATTATGACAGCAGATATTTTCCACCAATTCTGAATAAATTAGATAATCAGCTGTTCATGAAAATTGAAGGGAAGAGAGGGATGCATTTAGAATTATCTGGATCTTCCATACTGCCTGGGTATTTGCTATCTTTTCATTTTATTATCAATTGAAATTTTCAGTGTGAATTTTTTTAACCATTAATCTACCAGAGGGCACTGAATTTAAATTTGTAATGCTGCAAAAACTGAAATTGAAACTAAGCAAAGTTGAAAACCATACATATGAAATTTTAATTACATTTTGTCTTGGTATTTAGATGAAGAACCTTTTCTAATTCTGGCTGATCATCATGAAATAAGGAAAATTAGCACTGATGGCTCCAACTATACACTTTTAAAACAGGTATGACATTGTCATAATTATTTCATGTTTAATATGGGTACTCCAGATATGCATTAGAATTATAGAAATATCTCACAATTAAAATTTATGAAGCACTTACTTATGGACACATGCATGTATATATATAAGATTACCATAGATGTTATTTTATTTGAATTGTCCAGGTGATGTTTCCAACATGTTACATCACACCATATCTAAGAAAGTAAAAAAAACAAAAACAAAACAAAACAAAACAAAAAACAACAAATGAACAAATAAACAAACTAAAAAGACAACAACAAAAGCAAGGTTAATTAATGAAAGGGAAAACTATCTCAAGAAAAGCTAGATTAGAAAAAGCATAAAATTATCTTTAAAGTCTTTTTTATGTTACCCAAATTGTTTTTACCCCTTGGGATTTAAAAATTAATGCCTTTTCAATAATTTTCAGTTTCTGCTTATAGAACTAAGAAATAAAGTTGGATTGGTGATCTCTAGCTTTTAAAATTTAGAATTAGCAAGGGAGCAAAAATGTAATGGTAATCCAAGCATGGTTCAAAGGTTGTGAGGCACATATTTTCAGTCTTACCCTCTTCATCCCTCAACGTATCCACTCCAGGAGAGTCCAGGTTGATACGTTTTGATGTTTAAATTCTATGATCAGAGTTTACTTATATATGTTATTTGAGATAAAAAGGTGTGATTTCCATTTTAGGACAGGACAGAGAAAACTCTGAATTGCTCACCTCAATTTTTATTTCTTGCAGTCTACAGTGAAAATAGCATAAAATCAAGTCACTAAAACTACAGTGCTTACTACATGGACTAGAGAAATCATATGCAGTTAGGTATACCATATTTTTAGTTGTCAGGAGAAATAGCTTCTTTGGGAAGGTTAAGTTGGTATATGTTTTACTACAAATGCCTTTTTGCCCCAGACCATATAATAGTGACATAAATATGTGAAAGTACTGTCTAGAACAAGTGTACCAAAAAAAAGAAAAGAAAAGAAAGGGACATTTCTTGTTCTTATAATATGTTTGTGCCAGCATTAGGCATAGGCAAAGAAGGCCATTCATGTGGTGATTTTTTAGCATAAGGAAAACTTACTTAACTACAACTATTTTTGTCACTGACTGACGGATTCCTCCACTGCCATTGCCAGTTTCATTCATTTTTCTTAAGAATTTAGTTTCATTTTAAGTGAAAATATTCATTAGCAATGGGACACTAACTCTCCCTGACAGTTGGATTTTCCAGTTTTCCTTTAAGTCACAGATTGAAGATGAAACGTTCACATAAAAATCTAGATTTCAGGTTACTTCTGAAAATAAATAGGAAGGTATAGCAGTACTGGGCTCACATCCTTGAATGTCCACAATCCAAACTCTGTAGCAGTTGACGCTTTGATGTAGAGGCCAACACTCTCCAATTCACTGGAGTCGTCAGACTTCCTGCGCACTCGTCACGCGTATACTTGTTCATGAATGTCTGTGAGGTTTAGATTCTTGCTCTTGAGATTAGTGTGCCACCAACATTCACTGTAGCATTAGAGAGAAGAATCTCTCATTGTGAACCCTGCAGAGACTGGGAAAAATGTAAAATATTTTCATGTTGTTTATAAAAACTAAACACAAATCTATTAATATAAGAATTAGACCACTATCTCTTTAAGAGATGCATAAAGTAAGAATAATAATGATATATATAAAAATCATATATATATATATATAACAATTCCAGAGAAAAAGTTTTAGCATATATAAATGTGAAAAATGTTTGCAGTCCAAATGGCTTTCTACATTATTTAACTTAATTCTTTTTTTCTATGAAGCCTAATTTTAAGCTTATAACAAAGTTACAAATTCCTGAAAATCATTTTTTTCTTTTGGAGTAGGTCTCTATATCCCCTCTAAGCCTCTCTATACATTTAAAGTTGAATGTGCCAGCCATTGATTTCCTCATACAATCTCGAAAAGGGACATGCTTATTTTCTCTTTACTGGATTGCTTTTGTTTGTTTGTTTAGCATTTCTTCCTTTTAGATTCTGCTATCAGAAAAGGAGAAAGTTCTTTCTTTAGAACACTCTGTGTATAAGCTCAGTTGAACTAATAACTAAAATAACAACAGTATTTATTGACTTCATGAAGACCATAACAGAGCTTCAATGACATCTCCTTGCTTTATTTTCCAACCCTGTGACTTAGGACATTTCTCCAGTATCCCTTTTGTCTTTTTATGGATAATATGTTACCAGAGATTGTTCTTAATGGAGCAAAATTATTTTTTTCTGTATGCATCATTTAAGTCTCTTTCATATACCCAGATTTCTTTAATATACGTGTTCAGATAGAACTTATTTCCTGATATGGTTTTCGACTATTGCCCTTCACTAGTACCTAAGTGGGGGTGACTATCAGATGGTTTTCTTCGTGTAGTGTTTATGGAAATGAAGGGGGAGTGAGAAAAAAGAGGAAGCTCGTGAGGACTCTGAACATCTGTTTATTTCGAAAGCATTTATTAATGTGACCACTGAGCAAGGAAATAGACACACAAAAAAGCTAGACAGAATCCTTACATCCAGTTTTGCCTGCAGTCTGTTTGGAATATGTCATTTCTGTCAGGGGTGATATTTTAAACTACAATTCATTAGAGCATTATAGGAATTTTCAAGGAGTTCTAGGCAGTAGAAACAGGTTTTTGGCTTTTTTTTTTTCCTCAGAGATTTCTGTCTACATGTGCAGAATAAAGTAAAAAACGGAAGTAATTATCTCCTCATATTTCTCTCAGTCAAAATAAGTGAAAAGACATCCTTGCCTTAAGTTTGGGAGGATTTTTTTGGTGTGTGTGTAGGTGATTAAGAAGAACAATTACCATATCTTGATTTTTATTCTCTCTGTTGTAGTCTGTATGAAGCATTACAGTGAAAAATTATAACAACTGGTAGATTATTTTTTTACTCTATGTATTCTAAATTATAGTGGTAGCTTGGCCAGCTATAACTTAAATTCATATACCACATGCATAAAGAAAATGTACTGTAATAACATGGATTTGGGAAGTAAAATGCATTAATCAAGTATTAATTTGATTAATTTAAGAGCATTAATCAAGTGGTTTTCCAGTGTTATCCAATTCAATCCTAGTAGTGGTTTTTACTCCAGTAAAATTGCATTGGGAAACAAAACACAATTTCCTAAATTAATCATCTTGAACCAAAGGGTGCAAATCTTCAGCTATAGAAATGAAAGAAGCAAATAGGATTTTGATGAAACCAATTTTCAGCTTTAAAACCACTGGGATGACTCTAGTGTTTAGACATTATTTTGACCATGCCCTTGGCTGTTTTAATGTTCCTTGCATATGATTCTGCAAAGAGAGAATTGCAAACTTTTCTGTGGGGATTAAGGGTAAAGCTGTAGAAAACTACTATTGGAGTGAATTCATTAAACTCTGTACAGAACTTGGAATATACTCAATTTATATTTTAAAACTTCATAGACCACTTCCCAGATATGTATGCTAAAGTGCACTGTTAAGGAGTCCCAGTTTTTAGCTTGTGAATGAATATTTAACAAATCTTTTCTTTCTGTGATTGATTTTTTTAAGCATTAATGGTCATTATTTTTGATTAGTAATATCAGTAAGAAATAAACTTGTGTTTATTCACCTGGGTGAGGTGAAGAATTTAGAGACTATCATGTGTACTTATGTCTCTATTTATGACCAATGACAAGCAGTTCCAAACTGTCAGGCTATTTCAGGTTAACTTTGTAATCTGGGGCCGAGGAAGGAGATTGTTTATGTTAAGCCAAATAAAAACATAAGACTTGAAAGTATGACTTTTATATCATTATCACTAGAATTCAGCCCTGCTGAGAGAAAAAAAAAAATCCATATTTGCCAGAAACTTCTCTGAATTGCTTCTATAACTCAGCCATCCTCAGTCTTCTTTAGACCGTTAGAAAGAAATAAAATATGAACAGTAATAATTTAGCCTTGGCCTGAGTCTTATAAAAGAGTATATAAATCTAATGCAGGGTCATTATATCTGCTTTTGAATTGGGGGAATAGATCTGGAAATTACCAGATGTGGTAATTATCATCCTTCCTTTCCCTCCCCCTCCAACAAACCAAAATAGCTAATCTCCCTGAAGGTGCTAATCCTTACCCATAGGATGATAGCTACTTATAAATGACCCCCAAAATAACTTGAGTCTTAATTATAATTTTAGGTTGACTGTAGATATAAACAAGTTTACAACAGATATAATGGTATGGCTCTCTAGGGCTTTGCCAAATGTCTATAGTGTCAATTATTTTTAATACATAAAATTCATATATTAATAACTATCCAAGCCTTAAAAATGAGTTAACACAAAGGAAATCCTGATCCAAGTTTTGTTAGTCCATTGGCGTAGTAAATCTATGTGCGCTGACAAACGGTCAGAATTAAATTAATCCCTCAAAATCATTTGAATAATTCAGCACCTAAAAAAGATTTCCCAATCCTGATGTACAATTCTCAAATCAAATCTGTCAAAAGACATACCCATCACACCATAGAACTGTGGTATCCAGAAACCTATCAGTTGGATTCGTGTTCAGTTTTCTTACCTTCTGAAAAAGACAAGAGTCTGAAGGCAGGCATTCCCTACTCTTTCTATGTGGAATAAAAAGATGTTGACCACCCAATTCCTCTTTAGTCAAATACTGACAACTCTCCTAAGATTATAAATTTTAAATTCTGACATGGCAGTCTCTTGACTGAAGGGCCTTTGGAAGCAGGAAGAAACAAAATGAGACAGCTGATTTATCTTGTTGAGACAAATGATTTTGGACAAAGTCAATTCTAAACCTTCTTTTCTGACTGATCAGATGGCTACCCAGGGCTCATCTTCAATCTTCAAGGATCTTTGGCCTTTCCAATTTAGATCTACTCTCTTTTCTGGCTATTCTACAACAGATAATAATGACATTAAATTAATACTTTTTAATATTAACCTAAAGTGAGAGTCTTTCACTTTATCTCCCTAAAAGCAGATTTTTTCCCACTCAGTACTGGATATTTACTTAAATCTTTATCTATAAGTAGTCCAAAATTTTTGTGACCCGCATGGAAAGTATTTTCAAATGAATTATGCAACATCTTAAGTGTATGGTACAGAGAAGATATAAACATAAAGTGCTTTTAAAAAGAATTGGTCACAAGTGCTCTTCATTGTAATAACTATAACTATTTAGGTTCAAAGGAAGATAGTGGTTCTTATGAACTAAAACAAAACATTTTAAAATAATTTCTATAAACTATTATTCAAACATATCCTTTTTTTATTTATAGGGATTAAACAATGTTATTGCTATAGATTTTGATTACAGAGAAGAATTCATCTATTGGATTGATTCTAGCCGACCCAATGGCAGCCGCATAAATAGAATGTGTTTAAATGGAACTGACATTAAGGTAACTGCATGTTACAGTGATGGGATTATTGGATATTTTATTGGTATATCTGACTTGAATAGAAAACACTATTTCATGGTAAAAATACGACGCATAGAATGTATTAGGTTGATTTGAATTTCACATTTGTACAGTGTTAATACATACTTTAAATATGAAATATGAGGCTTTTTAATCCATATGTTTCATTATAACACTACTTCTTGCAATAAGATAGAAATCAAATTGGGAAAATAAAATTCGGAACTTTATTCACAACCTTACAAAATGTGAGGAATGCTTTTGGCTTGAATGATTAGTGCCTGACCTGCAATTGTGTTGATTTATATAAAAGGCAAAGTTGAGTCTGAGAATCTATAATTGAAAATTTTAATTACTAGACTCTAGATTGAAATTATAGCTCTATTAAAATTAACCTTCAATACAAGGAAATAATTTAATGCATTTCTGTAAAATCATGAATGTTCTGATCAGACAGCATCATAATTAAATATATGTCACATTCTAGATATGAGCTAGTTGGCACTATTTCTGAGTTATCTTGAGTTTCTTGTTCTGCTGAAGTGAGCACTATGTTACCTTGTGTTTTAAAATAAAATTATATGAAAAAATAAAATAATTTTTGTTGCTTATATGAAGTAAAATATATTATAAAGACATCTAAATTCAAGTACAAAGAACGTATCAATTACTTTGACTCTTTTTGTAGCCGTCTCTAATATCATACAGAAATTTTTAGTGGAAACAATCGTTTTTGAAAATATTAATAAAATCTTGAAATATGTTTATGCAATACCAAGACAACCAGTGTGATTGTATTTATATATAAACTTTATATATTTATGGGATAAACTGATAATTTTAAATGAAATACCAGTTTGTTTATAGAAACAGATGAATTTTGTCTTTTTTAATTCTTTGACTATTAACCCAAATTTGATCATATTTTTTTACATTTAGATTTTTGGTTTCCTTTATATTTTTTAATATCTTTTAATATTCTAAAGGATTAATTATCTACTGCCTTGGGACTACTGGCACATTAGGATCTTAAATCATGTCATAACATAGGGTCACAAAATGAATCATATTTCTATTGAGATAACTAATTCACTGATTTTCATGTAAATTGTCAGCCATGCCAATTTTTTTAAAGGTAGAATTTGGAAGAAAGAAGAAAAGATATCTTGCAATTCAGTACAGTGGATTGATACCATTAGTTTCTGAAAATGCTATTATCTTCACTACTGACAACATTAGGGAAAGAATAACTATGAAATTTGATTATTGTTTTCTTGTTTCTAATATATAACCATTGACTGCTGTATAGCCCCAAATTCAGTTTCTCCTTTCACATAATCCTCAAATCATTGAGAACTCAGAAATAGCAGTTATACAGAATCTTTGGTTATTTTATATGCATCATGTTTATACATACAAAGCTTATATCCTTATTATAGCTGATACTGATATGGGTTAGAATGAAGTGCAGCAGTCATATGAATTTCACTTTTTTTGTTTAGGTTGAAATAAGGTATATTTTTGTTTATATATATATTTTTTTTACTCTTGTTGTATTAGATAATTTGAATAGGGCAAGGCAAGAGCAGTTAGGAAAGTAGAGAATGCCATAAAAATATCAATAATTCTGTGTGTATGTCTTTGTGTGTGATAGAATTTCTCCCCCCAGTTTTCAGAAGACGATAAACTATAACAATAATGTCATCAACAAATTTGTAACTGCCCAACAGTTTTTTTATTTTGGTGTTTATTTCATAACTCTATATGTCATATTTAGGGGCCTGATTCAGATATTGTAATTCCTTGCATCACAAATGAGTAAGTAATTTTATTAGGGTAAACATGTTCTATGTTTTATGTTTAGATTCTATTTCTAATGTTTAAGTAGAATTCTATTATCTCTGTAAAAATCACAAAGCAGTTGCTCAGTTCTTAAACTAGGTATTTACATTGTTAACTTTTAAATTCTTACCTTGTTAGGTAGTGCATAACACAGCTGTCCCCAATGCACTTGCTGTCGATTGGATTGGAAAAAACCTCTATTGGTCTGACACAGAAAAGAGGATCATTGAAGTATCCAAACTCAACGGTTTATACCCTACTATACTTGTTAGCAAAAGGCTGAAGTTCCCCCGGGACCTGTCTTTGGATCCTCGAGCTGGGTTTGTAACAAACATTGAAAATCTTAAATTAAAGATTGAAACTGTGGATTACATTCAATGTGGTAAATCCTATTCTGTAGGTTTTAACATGAAAACCAAGATGAAGTGTAATGTGTAGACATTCTTACTGGGAAGTCAAAAATAGGAATGTGACTACCACAGTGAAAAAGAAAAACATTTAAAATGATGAGATTTTGTAGCAAGTATTTTTAAAAGTTTTAAATGCAACTGTTTCTCTAAGTAATCTATAAATGTAGTGGAAATAAATAAAATGTGCAGATTTCTCTAATTTTAATGCCTTTAAATCTTGGAGGAAAAGAAGCGATTGTGGTTGGTCATGAATACAGATGATATAATTCCTGTACCACTTTAGGGCAAGAGACATAAGTATTGTCCATGAATAATAAATAACAAGTACATTATCCATGCATTCCAAAGGGATAGCAAAATGGAAATACTGAGAAAGATCCATATTGGAGCTGTGTTTGAGTTGCATTTCACTGTAAGAAAGGAGAATAAGTCATTGTAAGGGTTAAGGACAGCAGGCTAGAGATTCCAGATAAGGGAAGAACACACAATAAGGTGTCAGAATTTAGGAGTCAAAGTCAGATATGTGGCTGCTAAAGTTCTGTAGACTATGACCATTATAATTCACTTTTAATTGTGTTGTTTGGTAAAGAAGGCATGCCTTTCCTTTTTTTTTTTTCCCTCCCATTATAATTTAGAGTGATTACATACTCCAAAATGATCTCTGTATAAGTTCAAGCTTCTTAATGTGCTTGTTAAAAGAACAAATTTAGAGAAAATGTGATTCTTTAAAATAGGACACATTCACAGTAACAAGTGTCATGATCACAGTAGTGCTCTAAATTTTCTGCTGTATAAATTAATTTCACTTAATATGTCTCATGAAATTACTGCTTTTATCATATCATATACAACAACTAGGAATAGTTTCTTGCTAATGTGTTACAACTGTTTTTTTTTTTCTTCCCTTATGTTTATAATTGGCAATGTGTTCATATCACTATACATTTTATAGCTTAATTTTAAACTTTACTTTGGGTAAAAGCAGTACGTAATAGAAGACTTATACTGTAAATACTCTTCTGTTTCCAAGGTTATGTACAACTTTTAGGTTTTTGCTATATAATTATGTAACCATTTTGTTGCCTTTTAAAGTATTTTCCTTACCATAGCAACAGAAGATTCAAAAGAGTGTCAATTCTATTTTAATTGAAACAGAGTCACAAGAGAGTTTCTTTTTAATATGTCTCAGAAATAATGGCCAGTTGTACTAAGCTTAACTATTGTCATCATTCATTCATAAGAATGTGAATATTTTAATTTTATCAGATGATATTTATTTTAGTGTGTTCAAACCATTGTCCTTTTTTTTGAAACCAATAGGGTTGGCTTAGCTTCTCATTTTATACTCTCCAAGATGCTTCATATTGAACAGACAAGCATTACCTGTAGATCATAATAGTATTGTGGAATTTATTAGTTATAAAGCAAAAACTGTGTCTTTGCCTAGTGAACACAGCTGAGCTTAGCTTTAAGTTTTATTTCTCCTGGGTTATAGGTATTATTACCCTGTAAACTGAAAGCAGCCTTAAGTTATCATTAACATAAACCCATCCATCAAAAGTGTCAGTTAAAATAGTGAAGTACTAAATTACTGTAAATATTATGAAAGTCTCCCTTGATTGCAATTTTGGATAATATTTTATTATGATATAGATATGGTAAAAAAAAAAGATAAAAATCAGGTCTTTTTATGTAACAATTAAAGCCACCTATTTTAGCAGATAAAATTTAATGACACCATTTTGTACCTGCTGTTTTTCTTCTTCCCCGAAGTGAGACAATAGGGCAAACTGGGATTTTAGTTTGTATGAGATGCACTTCAGGGTGAAAATTTCATAACTGTCTAAAATACTGTGTAATCCTGCTTTTAAAAATCAGCTTAAATTATAAGATTATGTGATAAAAATGCCCTTGAATATTTCTACATTAGATTAACATTGCAGTTTACATGTTTTGAATTGGCCAACATGACTGACCCCCCATTTCCTTAAGGAGAGTAATTTCTGCCCTGATATTTAGTGAAGGATAAAGGAATCGTTTGTGTAAAAGAGGATAAAGATCACTGGACTGATGTAATGAAGCAACTAAACTTTTAGGAGGTAGCTTAGAGGTCCTTTCTGTCTTTTAATGATAGTATCCCAATTGTCACAATATCAATTTCATATGGTGGTTACTAAGAATGATAAGTAGATCAAATAGACAGATTGATCACCTTCCTGTTTGTTACATTTAAATTCATCTGAGATCCAATTATCCTAATCATTCTGTTATCTGGTTTAGTTTGGGAAATGCTGTTGTAATTTATCATAAGTTGGGGGTAATTAATATTATTTACACCAGTGTTTATAAAAGTTGTCATTTATGCAGAATATATATATATATATATATATATGCACATTTTAAAGTAGAATAGGAAATATAATGTTAAAGCCAGACTGAGCATAATTTAGTTTTTTGGATGATTAATGTTATTTCAGGTAATCCCATAGCAAAAGACCATTATGACAGACAATAAAGTGAATATGTGATATTACTGTTAATAGAAGATTAATCTACTCATTCATTAATTCAACTCATATTTCTTTAGCATTTAGTGTCTTTCTGTCCCTGGTCTAAGTAGCAGCAAAAAAATAAATGGCATAGTCCTACCTCTAGGTTATTTCACAGTTCAGTGGGTAGGCAGATGAGTAAATAATTACAATACAATGCAGTCACTTATTAAAATAGGAAAAAAATAGAAAATGTTTCTATCTCAACTAGATTCAGAGTCCGCTTTCTGGACAAGATGGGTAGAGCAAGAATTAGTCAGGAGATGCAGTGCACTTCAGAGCAGGCAGAAAGAACAAGCTCTGTGGGCAAGCAAAGATGCATAGAAGGGCATGGCACATTCAAGGAACTGAAAAGAACTCACGTTTGGGACAATTTAAGTTTGTACATTTGTGAAACTTTGATACCAGTTCACTTTACAGAGCAGAAAAAGGCCTAGGGATCAAAATAACAACAACAAAACAAACCTTATAAGATTTCTGGTTCAGGCAAACAGGTTAATAGAGGAAGATCTCCCTACAATATGAGGCATACAGGAAAGTGGCAGAGATAAGAAAGGGAGATGATCAGTGTGTAAGCCTACTGGAATTGGAGTTCCCATGTAATAACAATGATAATGAAGATAGCTAGCCGCTTCTCTAGAATTCTATGAATTTGAAAACTGTGTCTGCATTTATCACTTTAGTTGCTTGTACTGTTTTTCTGAGTCTGTGAGAAAAACATTATTATTCTAACTATTATCCTTAAAGTACAGAAAAGAACATTGAATCTCAAAAGGGCCTAGTGATTCTCTCAGGATCATATAGGTAGTAAGATACTAAATTGAGGATTTAACCTAATTCTCAAGCTTTGGTCCCTTACTTTTCCTTTTATCATATTAGAATTTTCAGAAACAAAATGATCTTGGATCGTGATTGTGTTTTTCAGGAACCATGCAAACAGAGATAAGAAAAAAACATAAAGACAAAACTACTATAGTTTCTTCCATTTTAATAAATAGCCTTTTTACAAGATTTTAAATGTGGATATGAGTATTTTGGAAAAAATACAATCATTACAAGCGTGCTTTATCATTAAGAATATTTTTCTTTGGATTTCTTTTCTAGTAGTCTGTTAGCAATACCCTAAGAAAATACTACTAGGTGCTATTTTGAATTATAAATATATTTTAATGAAAATATATTGAAGGACTCATATATAACTCAGTATCTGTATCCACTATTGCCAATACAGATAATGATAATGCAAATACATTTGAAAAAGACACATTTTATGTTTCTGTATCTTCCATATGTCATTCTTTCTTCCTAGAATGCCCTTCTCATTTTCCTCAAGTTTGAATAACTTCCCATTTTTCCAGCAACAGCACGGAATATTGCTTCCTCTGTGAAACATTCCCCAGCTGTGCCTAAGAAGTCCCTACATATTGACCACATACCATTGCATGACTTTTTATTTTTTTAATTTTTATTTTTTGAGGTATAATTGACATAAAATATTATATTAGTTTTAGATATACATAAGATTATTACTGGTACAAATGTCTATCTCTCCATCTAGAAAGTGAATTCTTTTCACAAGAAGGCTTGGTTTAATCACTGGTTGTACCAAACACAGAGCTTGTTAAATTCACTGCAGAAGGAAATAATAAATGGGTAACTGGATATACACAGCAAATAGGGTATAGCTGCAGGGACATTATACCTGCATCATTGCCCAAACCAATACATCAGTATGTAAATAACCTGCATGTTTCGAGGAGAAAGGTCATAAGGGAACTTTTGTTATGAGGGAATGAAAGGCATGCTAGGAATAAAAACTCAGTTTCTGATTTCTGTGGGAAAATAGAAATATTCTATTAAAACAAACAGTTGTATTAAAAAAATCCTTTCTCTACCAATTCTTAAACCTATCCATATTTAGTCAAAAACATACAGGAAAATGAACATCAAAAATTAATTATAATTTAAAATTAGAAATAATTGCTGTTGGAAGAAATATCTATTTCCTGAATTCAGGAAAAAAATAGTAAAAACAGCAGAATTCAATTTTAATTTTTTAAAGAAATGGAGCATATTATATCAAACTATAAAAGACATCCTCAGGAACCACAGAAGCCTATTGTTATGGTTACAGCAGACATTGTTTTCTTTGTTCACATTTTGTTATAACTTACCGAGTAGATACCATTTGGGCCTGAGGTTTTTCAGATGTGATCCTAGGTAAACATTACATATAATATGGACGAAATTTGGAACTCCCCTTTTGACATTTTCAGTGAAGTTTTCATTTTTCAGCTTTGACCATTTATAGAAAATTTTGTACTTAAGTAGTTTTTAAGAAGTTGAATTTCAGATGTTGAAATTATCAGAATATCTGGTACAGTCTTACTGGAAAACTTGGAAAAAATGTATGGTAGAGGGGCCTAAGTATGGCAAGTTAAACCATTAAAGCTTAACCATCAGAAGGTAGGTATTCATAAGGAAAGAGCAATCCTGTGTCTATGAAGATTCATACATACCTGAAAAGAGTTAAATTATATTTTTCTTCAATGTAATAGAATCTTTTTATATTCTTCTTTTGGTTGATGAGTACTTAAAAAGACAAATTGTGATAAAACACAAAATAAAGACAAATTACATAAAATTATATGCTCAATTCAGATGCAACCTATTAGGTGAGTATTACTAAACCAATATATATAGAGAGGGAGTGGACAGATATATATGAAATATATAATACATACATAGTACAGATAAAAAATAATAGCTAATATTTGCTAAACTCTTACACCATGTTTACCAATGCTCTAAATTTATTTCCTGTATTCCATCATTAATCCTCATGATGATTTTATGAGGAGGAACTATTATTAATCTTTTCAACATGTGAGTAAACACAGTCTCAAAGAGGTTAAATTGGCCACATTCACGCAGCTAGTAATAGGTCAACCCGAAATTTGAACCTCATGAGTCTGTTTCTAGAACTCATTTCCTGAAGGCTCTACATAGTGGTGCTTAGAGAAAAAGGTAGTCTATAAATCTAGAGACCTGAGCCCTTGTTCCAACTGTATCACTATTATAATAGACTGTGACAACACACATAATCTTATATGGTTTCTGTTTATCAGTAAAATGAAGGTCCTAGGCTAATGATCTTTAAGATTTGTTACAGCATTAAAATCTTCAATTAAGTTATATTTTGCTCTAAAATCTGAAAGAGATAAGGATTATTCATATCTTTGTAAGGTAGCTATGAATATAAGATTTATGTTCAGAGAACTATCAGTGAGCACAATATTTATTTCATGCTTTCTTTTATCGAGGTAAAATTATCATTCCTCCTTTTGTGCCTCTGTAGTAAAGTGGCTTTATCATTATACTTTTTTTCATTTGTTTTACATCCACCTATATTGTATTCACTGAGAGACCTTTAAAGGCAAAAATCGTATCTGTTTACCTCTGTGTTCCCAGTTCTAAGGAGTACCTGGTACATAATATGGCCTCAAAAATTATTGTTTCAAAATATTGTTCTTAATCTACTTAAGAATGGTTCTGGTACTTATTAGAGTTGTTATACCAGTGTGAGTAAATCGAGGTAGGTTCTTTGATTATGGGGCCTGAGAATCTACGTTAGTACTTTGTGGGTTCCTATGTTCACAATATATGTGTTGTTCAATTACACATTGTGTAATTGAGTAATTGTGAGATAAAAGATAGTAATTCTGTAGACCAAAAAAAGCTAAAGCACAGTTTCCCAAAGTGTTTCCCTAGGAAAATAAATGCTATCACCTAAGATTATGTGATTAAAAAAATGGACATTATACCTCCCTTTGAGAGAAACACTGTCATATTAAGCATATTAAAAGCTTTCACGATAAAAAGGGGAAAAAAAGATGATGCTTATTTTGTTAAAGAAAGCATTTCTCAAATATGTTTTATCTTGAAACCTATTTTGAAAAATGTGATCAGGGAAGAATTTGTGGTGAATGGAGGGGCAAAGTGAATTATGTCTAACTGAAAAGATCTATGTAATTAAAGAGGAATGGTCTCTTCCAGTGATTTTTATGGAAGTACAGAAGTGAAAATGTAAATACTCCAACTAGAGCTGAAGTGACATATTTTAATGGTGGGGAGTCACTGAGAGAAGTATTTTTGTGCCTTTTTTAAAGGAAAGCTTGAATGGCAGGGACAGGATTTCAAAACTCTTAGAAAGCTTTCTGAGAATGATGTAACAGATGTCAGACTCCATGAAATATGCTCTTCCTGTTCTTGATATCTTGGCTCAAGATGGTGATAAGACTAGTCAAAAAAAAAAAAAGTTTAGATTGTAGATAAAAATTTTAGATTCCTATGACATGGAGGTCTGGCCCTTTGGAATTCCTAAATTACACTCCAAAAAATTTATTATTATTCACATCCAGTAATTTGCAATACTGTATTGATAGCATTTGATGGAGAAAACTCTTCTTTTTAACCTTTGGGATGTTTTAATTTCAAGTAGAAGCATATGTAAATAGTTAAATAGAAATATGAATATTACCTCTAATTAAGCTATATTGGGCATGTACTTTGTAATGATACAGAATGTTATTGAAATACTACTTTACATTTTTATTGTTTATATTCACTTCTCAAAAACATCATGGTTTTATAGAAGCCCACATATATTTAGTCATATCTGACATGTGTGAGAGAAGCTAGCATATAAATGATGTCATCTATTAGGGAAAAAAAAAATTGCTTTGTTAGTGTTCCCAAGATTCAGAGTCATATGGTAAGGAGGAATGTTTTGATTTCAATGACATAAACTGTCTTTGCATTTTTACTTCCTTCTGATTCATTTTCTTCCTTTTTATCTGGACTGTCATTATCTCTAGTATACACAGCAAGGTGCACTCCCATAAAGTTATTGGAAAGGAATGGATTGGTTTTTCTAGCTGTATTTTGCTAACATGTGTTTGCTTTCAAAATAAAAATAAAAATACAAGATTTAAATAACTTAAAATAATTGAAGATTTAAAGAAAAAATACTTTTAATCAATTTCTGAAAGGTTTGGTATCTTTTATTATCTGGTGATTTGAGATTTTCAAATTTGTTCAGAACGAACATAGATATACATAAGCACTGGATAACAATCCAGTATTATACTATACAAACTTGACTGTTGAATTTCCAGACTCAAACATGTTTTTAACTTTTCACTCTCAGAGCTCTCTTTGAATCTCTGCTTCCAATAGTCTACCTTTCATGTGGTCCTTACCAGATACAAATTTCTTATTTTAAGTGTCATGCTTAATTAGGACTCTTAATGATATTTTGGCAAGTAAGAAAATTTTAAAAATATATTATCATCTGCTATCCCCTACCTTTATGCAGAACCTCCCAAAATAATTGTCAGCACAAAAATACACATATTTCTTACAATGATTATTTATGTTAGCCCAGTATTTGATAAATGGTTTTTCTTCAAATCTTTTATTTCTTTTGTAGTGTGCAGTTAAAATGTCTCAACACAGTTATCACTATCAGCATGTATGAGCAAGATTTTTCTTTAAGGAATATTTTGATTTTAAATCAAATATGTCAGTTATAAATCATATAGAATAATTTCCATACTATATTATTTTAATTACCACATTTTCCAAATTTGAAGAATTAATAGTCAATGATTTTATACTTACTGAAAAGAAAAG
This sequence comes from Mustela putorius furo, assembly GCF_011764305.1. NCBI lineage: Eukaryota > Metazoa > Chordata > Mammalia > Carnivora > Mustelidae > Mustela > Mustela putorius. The sequence goes on along the minus strand of NW_025422019.1, from coordinate 22,082,304 downwards.
AATGGATCTGGGGAAACGACTTGGGTTAGTAAGTTTCAGTTTTGTTGTTGGAATGTGAAATGGATGTTAATGACTCTCTAACTCAAATCTTGAATCATATAGAGAAGGAAACATATTCAGCAAAATAAAGTGAGTTTTTTCTACTATAAGAAAAAAAAATAGATGGTTTAATTAAGTAGAAATTTTTCAGTAATTTCTGTTACTTACACATTATTTCTATTTTACCAGTGTATAATATTTATGTTTAACTCAGTTAGTTTTAGTACCAATATAACTTTCTTCCTTTTTTGTTTATTTTTTTAAACTACTATCTGATATACCTTACTCTAGACCTTCCAGTAACATAATTGAAATCAGTACTGTCCAATAGAACTTTCTGTGGTTATGGAAGTGTTCTATATCTATGCTGTTGGATATGGTAGCCATGTGACATATGGCTATTGGGTACTTGAAACATGGTTAGTGTGACTGAGGAACAATACAGTTCATTTAATCTCATATGGTTTTAATTAATTTAAATGTTAAGAGTCACAGTTGCCTAAAGGCTACCACAGTGAGGAATGCAGATTCAGGCAAATATAATGTACTCCTCCATGAATCATTTTGAAGTTTTCATTGGTAATAAACCAAAAAGGAAAAAAAAAATCTGGATAGTTATTCCTCCAACATTACATATGCAGCTTGAAGGCTCATTTCTGTTAGTTTTAGGGATCTGTAATTTGTTAATGTTTGTAGAAATAATGTTCTCTATACAGGTTTGTGTGCTAAAGGAAACATATTTAAAATTATGTGGATATTTCAAAGTGTGTTATTTGTTTAATAAAAATCATAAGAAAAACTTGTATTTAAAATATGCTTCTTAGAAGTTACAATTCAGAGAGATACCATGAATTAATTTGGGGAATAGCTGAGTAAATAAGTGAAATATTGTGTGATGTTTCACTCCCTGAGTGTCTGTAAACAAAATGGCTATTGATTTTCTTTCCTAGGTATTTGTATTGGATTGACTGCTGTGAGTATCCTCACATTGGCCGTGTTGGAATGGATGGAACCAATCAGAGTGTTGTCATAGAAACCAAGATTTCTAGACCCATGGCACTAACAATAGATTATGTCAACCATAGACTCTACTGGGCTGATGAAAATCATATTGAATTTAGCAACATGGATGGATCTCATAGACACAAAGGTTGGTCTGGTAGCACCAATGACTCAGTTTATTTTAATAGTGCATAAATTATTCATTTAGAAAATATGTGCACACTTTTAAAAAAAGAAAACAGGTGTACAATTATTTTTATTCATTATACATAATTTCAAATACATTTTGTAATTTAAGATTATACTGCTATACTCCTTTATAACAATATTGGTAAATAAGAATTAGGCATATTTATTCAGAGCCTCTGTAATCAGTATAAAAATCATTTTGACAATATTTTTTCTAATTGTATGTTTTAAAATAGTTTTTATAATAATTGAACAATATTTTTCTTAGTTAATATATACATAAATCCTGACTGGATTGAAACAGAAGATTACATGTTTATAAACATAAGGTTATTATTGCACTGGTAGGGCTTACTTTTTAAAAAATACTAAGTAAAGTACAGTTCTTTAAAGAAATGACATAATAGTATATAAAAATTATCAATTATATTGCACGCATTGAATTTATTGTTATCAACAGTGGCCACAAAAGTTAACATAGAAAACAAATTACGGTAACATTCAGATTATTTGAATTTCAGCAAATATAAAATTCTACAGATACCTCAATTTTCTGTTTTTTTTTTTTTTTTTAACGCTGAGTAGATTAAAAAACTCTAAATATAAAACAAATGAATGAAGCAAATGGGTATGAGGGAAGTGACACTAGAATTAGGGACAAGGGAGACATCTGAGGGGCGAGGATCTGAGGATGAGGGATTGGAAAAGAACACCAGAGAAGGATATGCCGAAGGGGAAGAGGGTGCGGCTGGAGACGACGGATGGAACAGAAACCACAAACAGTTCCGGTGAACACTCAAAATACCTGGTGATTCACAGACCTGTACCCCTGGGGATAAAAATATATGTTTACAAAATACTTCAGATGTGAAAAGATGATATTTTTCCCAGAATGAAAAAGATAAATGATTTTCTTTATTGATCTTTCTTGATGTAATGTTACCTTTGTTATTAGGTGTTTTTATCTTCAAATAGTAAAAGCCAGAGTTCACAGAGAGATCCCATAGAAAGCCCACACAGTAGCCTGGTTCAGTTTCTCAGGCTGCTTTCTTCCCTGGAAGTAAGCTTAGGACAAAGCCCAGGGAGGAGGGAAATCAGGATAAGAGAGGATTATTGATAATTTCACTGGCAGGTGAGGCCGTGCAAGAGTGTACCAGTATGGAGTCCTGAGAAGGATGAAGCCATTGACTTAAAAAGTAAATAGAGAAATACATAAAAATAAAGGAGATAAAAGTCACTGAAGTCACACCACTTAATGATTTTGCCTAAGTCCCCCTCAGCTTATATTTAAACAACTAGATCATTCTAACTAAAAATGCTGGCAGAAAGCTTTTAAAGGTGCTTGTTTCAGGGCAAGAACATCGAGATATCACAAGTGCGGTTGGATGAGTCACTTATTTAGGTGTTGGCAATCCAATTATAGAGATAAAGAAACTCATCAGGATGCAGTTTGAGTGAAGAATTATTTAAAGATGACTTTAGGATTTTAATTACAGCAAAAGTAATGTTGACAAATCAAAATTGCACTTAGCATTCAGCAGTTATATCTTCTCCGAAGAATCAATAATGAAATGTTCTGCAACATTCTTAGATGATATAATTGAAAGTTTTATTGTGGCAATCAGTATTTTCCCCATGTAACTATGAACCCGTCTATTTTTAGCATCTATCTAAAGTACTAGATTGTTGTGAATGCATTACTTTCCAGTAAAAACTTTCACTGAACAATAGAATTTAAACCATTTTTGGTTAAATGAATGAATATTAAAAATAGAATTTGAAGCATCAAATATTTGCCTATTCACTTGACACTTTGTGTTTGAACACAAATTGTAGTTAAACATGTTGTCTATTAGAAAATACTGTTTCCATCCCCTATTCATTATTTGGAAATTATGTCAGATGTGTGGGGGACTAATGTTTTGAAAACTTAATACAAAATCAAATGCGTATAAATAAAGTGTCTTGGAATCATGGTACTGGTGATGACTTTGGATTGAGGGACATACAGAGCAAGAAGAAATAGCACTAATTTATTAGAGTGAAATATTTGGCTGAAAGATACCTAGGTATGATGTCATTAACAATTTATAGTTTGATTTTGAAAATACTTGGAAACTCAAGGGGGAAGCAAAAGAAACCAAAAGAGCTGTTGCCATCAGAAGTATTTTTTCTCTTGAAGGCTTTCTCAGAAAGACTAATGAAAAATTCATTAAGTGTCTTATCAGGCATCTGCCAATATCTGAATGCAAGCCAACAATTACCTAGTAGTTACTAATAAGCTACTAATTGTAGGTAGCCTAAATTATGCCAGCTCTACAGCCAATGAGGAAAAAAAGCCATTCATTTGCCGTGTTTGTAAAAAAGAGTAGCTTTTTCTACTTCTCATACTTTCCCCGTAAAGACAAAGAGAATGCTGTGGTCTCTTAATTATGTATGTGGAGGTAGAAAATGAGACTTTGACATTAATAATAAATAAGTTTTGCATTAGTCTGGTCACTGATCTCTTTTTTTCTATTAACCAGACTAGTGTTATTGTTATTTATTCTGCTTGTCAAAAGTAGAATCAAAACTCGTCAAAACAGTGGGCTATGCCATTCATGACAAAGTAATTTGAGAACATGCAAAGTATATGAGAAATTTCAGAATTATGGTTCTTTTTGATAAGCCAAAACTTAATATCAGAGAAAAATAAACCCAGACATTTTTTTTCTCCAAACATATTGGGATTTAATCATGCAGTAATTTCATAAACGAAGCTTTAATTTATTATTACTTATCCAGCCTAAGAACTTCTAAAAATACAGAATTCTATGCCCTAAACAATAGGTCAGGTTACCTCCAATGTACATGTGACTTACAGAAGAATTTCCATCCATCTTTCTCTGCTACCTCCTCTACCCAGCCACCCTCCTACCTAGTCTAAACACCACATTGCAAAATTAACTAAACAAATAGTCAATTTGCCAGCTTTGGAGCATCTACATTCAATCTTAGCCAGGTGAACCTCCTCCTAATGCCTGTGTATTTCATTCTTCTGGTTTCCACTATAATAATTTTATAATAATATGTTTTAATATAATGATGCCATTGAATATGACACATGATACTGGATAACTGATTCAAATAGTTTATTTTATATCAAATTTTCATTAGATCATTTTTTTTTTTAAGTTTCTCTGATTTCTTCCCTTTAGATCTGGCCATTCATTCATTCATGTATTCATTCAACACTTAACTTTTGTCTCTTTCAATGCCATGCCTTATGTTAGGCCCTCAAGTTACAAAGTGAGTAAGTTTGTGTTTTTAAAGGATTTATATATAAATGGTAAAAAAAAAATGATATGTAAGTAAAAACATAAATTAGTTTGGGGTTAGAGGAATATACAAAATGTTTTGAAAATGTAGGGAGGAATAGAAAAGCCATTGCTGAAGTAAGGGAATCTTTGAAAAATCTGAGAGATTTCGTACAAGTTCTCTATATGGGGAAATGTATAAAGGATTCTTCACACAGAGGGAACAGCGTGTACAAAGATGTAATAGAATCTTGAACAACATGGGCTTTACACAATTTGGCTATGATTGGAAGTTGTATGAGAGGGAGATAATGTCACTAGATGAACAAGGGCAAATATGGGCCAGACTATGACACATCTTAAATGCTGAGTAATTTGGAATTTATCCTTTAGGTCATAGGGAACCATTGATGGTGTTTAGTTGATTGAATGCTATCATTAGACTTGACAACAGCATGGAAAATGAAAGACCCTAGAAGGGTAACCACTTTAGAGGCTGTTAAGATATTTTAGGAGAAAAAATTTGAAGTGATTATAGCTGTGGGAATGGAGATAAACTATTACATACAAAAGTTATTTGGCAAGAAAAGAAAAGAAAAAAAAAAGAAAAGAAGAAGATTTGCATTTGTAAGCTCAAAATAACAGAAATTTCGGTGGTCCAGTTGAAAATATTAAGTGAATGTTTTATTTTATCACCCACTTAGCTGGGGAAAAAATAACATCATTTTGATGACAATAGTTTCACATATATTTGTACACTTTAAAAGGAAATTTAAAAGTACCAAACAAAGGATAACTTAGAGATTCTTCTTGAGAAGCTCTGTTTTAATGAGAGCTACATTTTTTTAGCAAAAGGATTTTAGTAAGAGAAATTCTAAGGATATGAATAAACAACCTCCATTGTATCTTTCCCTAAAAAGCATTTCACAATACCTGATCATTTATCTAGAAGAAAGGTTGCAAATGAGTGTAAAGAGGGTGGAGTGTAGGATGGACCATTAACTAGCTTTTTCATTTTAAAAAGCGTAGGTAATTCCCCTAGATCTCAGTTGGTTCTTCTATGGAAATAAAGATGCTGGGGGGAAAAATGGCATCAAAGAATGCCAGAACTAAAATTCTAAGCCTTCAGTTAAATGGATCGCACAATTTTTACAAAACATTTGCCAGATCACACAGTTTTAACCTGAGGAAGCTAGTCTTCAATTTAAACTTGAGACCAGCTGAGAATCTGTAATAAACAAATGTTCCCTACTTAGCCTTTGTGAAAATTTCAAATTACAGTCCAATCCTTAGTTCTCTCTTTCAGTAGAAATTTTCTTAGTCTGCTGCTGGCGTTCCAAGAACTGGGACCCTCCTCTTACAAACTCGTATTTCTATCTGAAGTCTAGCATGTTCGAGGAACTGTGCTTAATGCAATATATGCCCTTTTTTCAGTCCATCAACAAACACTGTGTGATAGGTAACATCAAAGCCATTTTGCAGCAAGCAAATAGGATTATAGAGATTAAGAAATTTGTGTAAAGCCAAACAACTAGTAATCAGGAGGACCAGAATTTGAACTCAGATCTAACTGGTTGCAAAGCTTGCTTTCTTTCCATTTTCCACACACTTCATTTTTGAGCAGATAATTGACTGAAGATTTGTTGCCTCCTTATTGCCAATTTTAAAAGCTACTGTCATAGTGCAAATAAACACTTACACAAATAAAGGTATATCCATACCTGAATTTCTTTTGATTGATTTAAATAATGGATGTAGTTAAATTGTGAAATATGTGAGAAACAAAAAAACAAAAACTTGAGCCACCAGAACATAATTACTGTACAAGAAAAGCATATATCTTATTAAATCCAAATTTTTTGGTATTGTTAAATTTAAAAAAAAATAAATTTTAAAGGTCTAATTAGTTTCATTAGTTGATTTATGAATCAGGCAGCACCCTGTCTAGCAAGTGAGGGGAGTTCTAAAAAGCTACAGACGGAAAGGTTTTTAAAGGTAGTGGGGGAGTGGAAAAAAGGAAATTATTAGAAAGAATCCATGTTTTAGGTAAGGTTGCCCTTCTAAGAGGAACAGAAGGAGTCTATCAGTTAATTTCCTAGTGCTGACCAGGAAATTCCCATGTTGACCCGTTAAAGGGGATATTTCTGGGGGATTGAAACTGCAGTTACATTAAGTATGAAGTCTTGGTTTTACCGAGTTGGGGCCTTAACCTAAGTGATGCTATTTGGGGGCCTGTGGTTTTCTTTTGAACAGTTTATTTGAGATAGTAAAGGGAAAGTAATGTTGCTTAAAAATGTACACCCTGCTTTAGTTTGATGTTATAGTTTGTTATTTCCAAACTATCTCCTACCTAACGGAAAACTTCCAGATCTTATTTGGAAATTCAGGCCAGAGAGTCTCTGAAATTTGACCAAAGTCAAGATCTTTTGTCATTTATTTCATGCTTTCTACAAAATTCAGGCTTCTCTAAATGGAGTATCTATAAAAGAGGTTATATACTATCTCCTGAGAAAGAATTTCAGCATACCTTTGTATATGTACCCTAACTCAGAGGCTTTGTTTTCCATTTAATGAGAAGGAAATTAAATTCTAGGAAATTCTAGTCTTTAGAACAAAATTTCATTCTGACAGCTTGCATCAAGTTATATAACAAGATTTCATTTTCCTCATTTTCTATTAGACGTGCCATTGAAGTTGAGTTATCTTAGAGAAGGAGATATTTTCTTGACAATAGTTTGTGATCCATATTAACAAGAGGGTGAGCTAGGAAAAAGATACGTCTGACCTTGAGTTTTACAATTTATTTGTTCTAAAAATAAATGAATAAAATTCATTTTTTCTAGTAACTTTTTTTTTTCAGAATATTCTTCTTTGTATCCCTGAATGATTTAACCTTGTGTTAAATCAGTTGGCCGTGTACATATTTTATCCAGCATCCTGGAAAAATATATACTCTTAACTGCTAATTTCTCTGAAGAGTAATCATTGGGTATGATTCCAAACTACAGTTTATCACGGAACGGTCTTTTGGTTTGTGGACCAATTGTTTAAAATTTCATGCAATTATGTAGACTATGGTTCTTCATTTTTTTCCATACTGGACCTGAAGGTCTTCACACGGAAGTGTCAGTACTGTTGTCTGCCTCGATCATTTGTTTATTGCTCTGAGAATCCAGTTTGTGTTGTGAGGGGGCTGTTCTCTCTTTGGATTCAAAAATCCAAATCATAACCCATACAGTGATCACCTAATTAATGTTGGAAAAGGAATCCAGATCTCAGCGTGCTACTGGTGAAATAGCATAAATATATATATGACATTGTTGTTCTGTAGGGGAAACACACTGAAAAAGACAAAGGGAGCACGTTGTTCTCATCTACTCTGAAACTCAGTAGCTCTTGCATTTGGATCTTTAGAATATTTAAATGTACACTGAAACGCACCAAAAAAGGAGGAAATCTAATAAACACCACCCTCTGATTTTACAATATTCTAGAGCATTTCTTTCTTGGTAGGATATTTTATTTTAGTACTTTTGGAAAAAAAAAATCCCTATCATTCACAGTTCATTACAAACAGTAGACTTCACAAGCTATTTTATGCCAACGGTGTTGATGTGCTGCTGTTTACAATACAATAAAAGTTAATGGAAGGGAGCAAAATACAATTCAGTTACCATAGATAAGTTCCTGAAACAGTAAAATAAATTGAAATTAACTGCCATTTCTAAAAAGTCTTAGAATTTTAGTGTCAATCATGTCTTTCAGTTTTGTTCCTAGAATAGGACCTGTTACATTAAATTGTATATATGTTTCAATAGATTATTATTTTGCAAATGCCACATATGACCCATATACTTTCTTTTAAATGGGAAATTTTAAGTATTACCCTAGCATGAGTTTACAGCCACTTTCAACAATGTTCTACCTTAAATTGGAGACAGTGGGGTGTTGGGGATCAGTAGATCTGGCTTTGGTCCAGGTTGCTGTATAATTTAAACAAGTTTCTTTGCCACAGTATGTTTCATTGTTTTTATCCAGAGAATGGGGATTCTAGCTAATCAGGGATTTTCTAACATTTCTTAAAGGAATTTAGCTGAGGTTGGAACTGGGACAGAGGCTGTTCTATCAATTCCTTCATTTACTCCTACTTATTCCTACAACTACCTAGAACATGTTTTGAAATGCTTGAAATATGTTACCCTCTTCACTTTTTATTCTAGAACCATATTTATAATTGTAGGAATGTGGGAAGACCAGATACCAAACTCATGAAAATGGCTCTGTTGAGATCTGTCCCAAAGGCAAAGTGCTTCCTGCCCCCACCCAAGGCTTCTGCTGTCATTAGGATCCTCAAACACATTCCTAATGCATGTGTGTGGGGAATATCATAACTCCTGTATTTAGTATTGGTCATCATCTCTGAAGACACATTGCCAAATGTCTATGAAGGTTTGTATCACCAGCAAAAAAAAACCTCAGAGCCTTTCAAAGCAATAGGACTATATATTTACCAAGTGCATGGAGTAATGTTGCTTCATTTAGAGACTGCAGAGCAGTCCCCTGGTCAAGAGATAGTACTTTAGGCATAGTCTAGTTTTCAAAACAAATGTCCAGACAGTTCACATTGTCTGCTTTATAAATTCTCAAACTCATTAACAGAAATAACCCTTTCAGATCTTAAATATTGAATGGCTGTATTTGACATCTATTATGAATAACTTTGAAAAAATGTAGGTGAAACCAGGAAGTGGTTGACTTATATTAAACCACATATTTGTAATCTATATAGAAAGTATGTATTATTTGAAGTGACAAGGTGGGGAAAAAGAGGCAAATAATACTACAAAAGGATGGACAAAGGATGCCGTTAGCCTCTTACAAATGGCTTTAAAGAAGAACTCTAAATATAGCATTAGTTTCTATATTTGCCATTATACATGACATTTGTTTCAAAATCTTATACATTTAAGTGTCCCAGTATAAACTGATGCCTTAAGGGGGGTACATATAACTATTATTTGGGCATTTGTTCAGTGTCAGCATTTAAAAGATAGTCTCAAATAATAGACTCCTGGTAGTAGCAACTTAGATCTGCTATTCACTATGGCATATACTGAAGAGAAGAAACTTATTTCTTGTCTCATTTAAGGTTTCACTGATGGATGAACTTTTTGAAAGATTATGTTTATACTGGAAAAAATAAATTTGAAATTCTATCATAATATTTGTTAATGTTAGATATCCTTAGTATTCTTGCCATTTCTTAATGCCTTTATTCACTTTGAACAATGGACTTCAGATCCATTTGCCTGAAATTTTCTTTATAATACTATTACCATTAAGCAGAGTTGTATTAAAGAGTAGGCAGAGAAAATGATCATGGAGGCAAATATTAAATGGAATATTTTATATCTTTTTAAAAATGATTTTGAGGAAATACTTATTTAAAAAAAAAAGGACTCTGCAACCAATAACACTGAGGGGATGTATAATTACTGACAAAGAATAAATGTCCTTGGCCCTAAGGTTATATAAAGCACATTCGTTTTGATGGGGTATTTGTAGCTATAACTACTGGCTTAGCATTCATTTTCTGGAAATCAGTATCCTGGGACCATTTTCCCATCCACTCTTCTCTGTCACTCTTCATAAAGAAAAGTCATTATCCACCAACTTACTGACCACTGCTTTGAAGCCCCCATTTTTTTTTTTTTTGCCATGTTAATCCATTTTCTTCCATCATCTAATTTTATTGTTTATCAGTCTATATTCTTTCTGAAGCCTTAATTTAATCTCACCTCATTTTTTGAATGCTGTTTGTTTTTCTTTGTTTCATTTCTTCCATTTTTTTTTTTTTTGGCTTTGATGCTGCTCCATTAATTTATGCCCCAACTTCTCTACATAGGTTGTTGTACATTATTTTTTAGAACGATGTTGGGAAAAATGGTTAGTATCAGGGTCTCTCAGAATAGAGAGCATCTGGATCCTCTTCTGAAGACAAAGGTGTTTTCATCAAGCTCAAATGTGTGTACCATACTGCCTACAAAGGGGATGTCATTGATGGTTTTTGATTAGGGAAGAGATATGTGAGATTTAAAATAATATTGGAAATATTGAGTGGATGGAGCTCTAGGTTATCTTACCTCTACTTCTTTGCCATTTTCTAAATGCTAGAATGTGGATTTTTGTGGACTGTATCACCCAGGCTCTTTCATATTCTGACTCCAGGTTGAATTGTATCCATGAGATTGACAGGAGCTTGAATGGTGGGTGGAGGAAGATGTTGGACTATTTACTTATTTTCTTTCCGTCAGGCCCAACCACAGTGGTTTGGCAGAGGCTGAGTTCCTTCACTGAATGATCACTGTTCTTGTTGTGTGGTTCCTCTCCTTTAGCTATAGCTGTCACCAGATTCTGATAAGCGGCATAAGAAAAAACAATCCATCATCAGTCCATTGACCATGCCCATACTTCTGTAAATAATTCATTTATTAAAATATTTTAAATTCTCATTAAAAAATGTATTTTCTGTTTATAGGAGACCTGAATAACACAAAGGAGATTGGATGAGATTAAAAACAATGAAAAAAGTTGGAATAATTTTTCCGTATTTCAGGTGTAAGAGAATGTGAGCCTTTCCGTGAGATAATGGCACCAAGAATAAGACAATGGGAATCTTAAAATACAGTAAAAAGGGGAAATTTGGCAAAATTTTATGTTTTATTTGATATCCTTGTTTACTTTAAATTTTTAGATTAAATTTCCAAACCTAATCAGCCATACAGTGAAAACATTTAGGTATTTTCCTCCAAACAATACATAAATTCTTTATACTCAAAAAAAGAAAAAAATAGTAATGCTCAAATTACTCTGTAATTTTGATTTACTTATAATAATAATTACTGAATTTGGTGGTTGTGTTCTATGAACTTTGTTTTACTTTACTTTGTTTACTTTACTAGAATATTGCTAAAGTTTTTAAAGTAATTTTATAACAATAAATTATAGGGATTGTTACATATAAAGTAATATTTTAAAATCACATTTAATTCTTAAAGTAAATCTTGGAGGGGATATAAGGGGCAAAAAAGAGAGAGAAATTTTACCTCTAGTAAAATTTCTATTTTAACCCCCTGGGCAGAGTCATGTTGTTTCTGCCATTATCCCAATATTATATCCTACTCATAGCACCAATTACCACATTTTAACTCAATGAAAGATGAATACTGTGTAACTGGTCCATTTTGTTAAGTATTTAAACTAAAGTTGAAATACAAAATTTGAAAGATATTATCAAGGAATATACTTGTTTAGTATGATGAATGCTATCAAAAGATCAGTCATCAAGAGCATCATAATAGAATAACTCTGTGAGGCAGTGGTTAAGCCAAAAGCATATTCTGGATTGCCACCTTTTCTATTTGTTGTAATTATTAGAAATGTTAATAGGATAGCATCCAAATTGACCAAAAAAGAAAACCTTCACAAAGAGTATTTCTTTGATATATTTTTTTACCGAATACCAAGTTCTTTATTCTGATAGATATAGTCTATAAGATAAAAATTAGGAGCCTAATACTTGAGTGAAATGCTGGAAATGGTAAAATAAATAGTGCTGTTATCCAGAATAGAGACTTAACTGCAGAAAGCAGCTTTAAAATGTATAATAAATACCCATTACAGGCCATGCAATAGTTCTGTTTTTTCTGTCTTATTTTGTATGTCTATGTATACCTGTAAATGAAGTGTGCTTTAAGTTTATTTTTCACATTTCTCTTTTAATTAAGCAAGTGCAGTCTTATATATGATACTCAGTGATACTATTTTTCTTTTAAAAAGGATAGCCATTATTATTTTGAGAAAACATTGACTACTTTCTCCATAAACACAGCCACATCTCAGTGAATTTGTTAAATGTTTTTCTCATGTCATCACATTCCATGTTTATATTTATATGGACTTACTTATTATGTACTTATTATTAATTATATATGAATATACATAGATAAGTATATGTATAATGATATATTACAAATGTACACATATATAATATATAATTACATATATACATATAAATGTACATATTTACAAAGTAATAAGAAGATAAATAAGGAGACAACCAAAAATAAGCAATTTTATTTTTCTCATTCTAAATCAGGAAAGTTCCTTTTACTAAAATGATGATTTGGCTCAGAACATCTCTTTTAGCCTCAATGTGGGCTGAATTCTTCATCTGTTGATGGAAAAGCAAACGTGGGATTCATTTATTTATACTTATCATTTAGCAGTTAATATATGGCTTCCCCCCCACTCCAGAAGTTTAAGCAAATAGTCAAATACCTTGTTGGAGAGGTTTAAATCCTCAAGAAGAAATAAAGTGTACTGCCAAGTTGTAAGCTAAACTCCTAGAAGGCAATATAAAAAGATTTTGTTTGTGTTTGTTTTGCTTTCTTTTGTTTGGCTTGATTTTCATTGACGTTGCTTGTGGTATTAAGTGAAGTTTCACCATCTCTTAGAGAATAGATTGTTGGAGCTACTATAGTGTTAGATATGTGGGACTGGATATCCCCTTGTTAACAAAAGTTGGTGTTTTTACTTTGTTTTCTCTAGAACAAACACTCTGGTGGTTGTATCTGATGCTCTTTGGGAAATACACTTGTTTGCCAAATGAACAGTCCTGGGAGTGAGCTTATAAAGCTAAGAGTGATAGTCTTGTTCTTTACTCCAGTATCAAACAAGGGATTAAATCAAACTGATAGTCTCTTTGAGCAAATAGACTAATTTTCCTTACTTTGACCTTTTCTATATTGATCTCTAATTTTCTTCACCTTGATCTCTATACATTTAGTTGTGTCCCATCTTCTGAAGTAAGAGTTCACCTTTCTGATCCCCATAAATTTATACTGATTATCTGATAACAGAGATTTTCTGATAGGTAGTCACTACAAGCTTAGAGAGAGGAAACTTGTCCAGTACTTAAATTGCCCCATGTCTGAAAACATAATGTAAATTCAATGAAGTAATTAAATAAACTGACTTTCAGGATGCCTGGGTGGCTCAGTCAGTTAAGCATCTGACTCTTGATTTTATCTCAGTCATGATTTCAGGGTTCGGGGATGGAGCCCCAAGTCAGGCTCAGTGTGGAGTTTGCTTGTCTCTCTCCCTCACCCTCCGCCCCACCCACTTTCACATGGAGCTTATGAAATCAGTCTCATGCCCTTATATATTTGCATTAGTTTGCTAAGGCTGCCCTATAAAGTACCACAAGCTGGGTGGCTTAAATAAACATTTATTTTCTCATAGTTGTAGAGGCTGGCAGTCCAAGACGAAGGTCGTGGCAGACTTGGTTTCTCCTGAAGCTTCTCTCTTCTTGGCTGTAGATGGCTATCTTCTTGCTGTGTCTTCACATGACCTTTTCTTTATATGTGTACATGCCTGGTGTCTCTGTTTTTCTCTTCTTATAAGGACACTGGTCATATTGGATTAGGACCCCACTCTTACCTGTCTCCAAATATAGTCATCCCGGGAGCTAGGGCTTCAACATATGAATTTGGAAGAGAAGGAAACAATTCAGTCTATAACAGTACTTTTGCGTATGAGGCTGGCTTTCTTGAAACCAGTGCTAGGATGTAAAATGGCAAAGAACTTGGCAGCCAGAGACTGTTTTAGATTTAAATACCAGTACCTTCATTTACTGGTTTTTAATCCCCCTCTTTGGTCAAGATTCTTAAATTTTCCAGATCTTATCTTGCTCATCTGTGAAGTGAGATCTGTCTGCTACTACACAGTAAAATGAAGCATATTCAATAAAATAAGGTGCATAAAGTACATACCTTACAGCAGAGTTTCATAACCTCAGAAGTATTACTATTTGGGCCTGAACATTCTTTGTTGTGGGGTCAGAATTGCCTGCCTCCACCCACTGAAAATCACTGCCAACTTCATGACACAAGAGTACTTAATAAACATCAGTTGTAAGTTACTTACTGAGTAATCAAAAAAACTATGCAACATTAGAGGTGTTAATAGGCAAATTAATAAAATAACTCCACTTTTTGTGTATAAATTAATTGAATCTCTGGTGAACTGAGACTTCTTTTAAATGACAATTAAGTTTTTGAGTCCATATTTAATGATCTAATTATTTCCTTTGCATCTAAAGAAATCCGAATTGTATCTTTCAACTTTTTTTTTTTTTGCCAAGTTTTGTTTTATTTTTAAGATTTCCAAACATACACATCTGTTGAAAGACTGTTACAGTCACCCATCACCAAGATTCACCTGGTGGTTAACATTTTACCACATTAGTTTTCTCTTTCTGGAATGAATTTATACAGTTAAAGAGGGAAAGTGGGAATGGTTTGTGTAAATAACTCAGATATGATTCATTCTAGTAAAGTATCCTCTTCATCTTTCTATCCAATTCCACTTATCATTCTAGCAATAGACTTCATATTTACAGGAGTGCACAAATAATTCAGTTTGAGTACTTGCATCAAAAGTGTACACTTAACAGGTTTTTTGGTTTTGTTTTTTTAAAGTTTTGTTTCATAGGCATAATATCTATTCTGAGACGGATTTCTGTCTACCCCCTACAGTGATAATTGTCAGTAGTTTAAAGTGTCACCTATTTGGAGAAGTTTCGTCTTACTGCTTTTATTTCTATTTTCTCTGTGTCACAGAGACAGACATTCTCTGTCTCTGTGAATTCTCTGATCACCTTTCACCCCACTGAGTAAAAATTCCAAATTGTATTTGAAATTTTGATAGTTTCTCTGTTATTCCTGAATGAGGAATATTAAATCTTAGTCGTGAAAATCTAATTTATAAAAAAGTACTTGTTATTGGACTTACAGTACCTTTTTTCATTCGTGAACAGTCTCGCAGAATTTCTAAAAATAGATCTGAAAACAAATATGGGAAAACATTGTAATGCTTGTGCAAATTAAGGAATTTCCACTTTCTTTATTGGTAGCTTTTGAAACTGTTTTTTGAAGAAAACTATATCACATTTTAAAGTTACTTAAACCTTCGATCACCAAACAGATTTTTCATATCCCATATGCCTGATAGGACCCTGGAATCTCTTGAATGAAAAATTCACATTTGTGATGCTCAATCTACTATTTACATTTAAACCTAGTCCTATTATGAAAATATAATTATGAAATGATTTTAACCTGCAACTAAACAGTTTTATGACAGTTAAATCTGCCTAATACGTTGTTGTCTGTGACACTTATTTTCGTCCATCCCTATCCCAGCTCATCTTGCATGTAAAAATACTCATAAAATCTCAGCGACTGAAATAGTTTATAGTGGTCTTAGAGTCACTCTATCTCCAGATAGATAAACATTTCATCCTGGATATATAATTTAATCGATTTGGAAGTGGAAGAAAGTAGTAGTCAATAAACTGTAGTTGTAAGGGTTTAAGTTGGGACCAATTGGATGGATATATACACATATTTAACTACTGGATGGTATTTGTTTCTGGTGAAGCAACCATTACTCATAAGCAAGATAGCATTCACTTCCTCCCAGTGGTCGAATCGGGCAAACTCTGAGCGAAGTAAACTCCTGAGCCAGACCCTGCATTCTCTTAACCGGTAATAAAGAACCTTGCTGGCCTGACAGGTTGTCACAGCAATTATTCACATGAAGTTCTGTAGCAGTTGTATCTGTCAGCCCATGTAGTATTGAATATTTTAACTGGCAGTCTTCCAAGACTGAACATTAATCTTACCATCTCCTATTACAGTCCCTAATCAAGATATTCCAGGGGTGATTGCACTAACATTGTTTGAAGACTACATCTACTGGACTGATGGGAAAACCAAGTCACTCAGCCGTGCCCATAAAACCTCGGGAGCAGACAGACTCTCACTGATTAACTCATGGCATGCCATCACAGATATCCAGGTGTATCATTCTTATAGACAACCCGATGGTAATTATTCTTTCCATGATTTCCATAAGCACATCCACATCTTTTAGTAACATTCCACTTTTGTTTCTTCCATGGCTAAATGTAAATTTATTTTTGAGAAAGAGTACCAGATTTCATTATTTAGCTTAACTGTACAGGATGAATTGGGTTGATTTCAAGTTTGTCTATTAAGGAATATGATTAGAAGCTCAATAATAGTATAGAGAATTATTAATTTGTTGAAATACTAAGTTGAAATGATAATAAATGTAGTTAGAGAAGTAGAGAATGCATTCTTGAAATGATTTCTTAACAAAATAGTTATAGGATCCTTACTTTCTGGAATGCTGTGTGAAAGGAATTATATTTAAGTGTCTCTGGGGCTCTAAGAAGGAGAAATATATCAAGTTTTTTAAGCATATGTCTAGTAGAATTCTGTCAGGTCTTATGCAATAAAAGTTTGATTATTTTTGCTTAAGCCACTATTTGGCTTATAAAACAAAGCCATCTACACTATTAGTTGTAGATCATTGCTTCATTGTTTTATTTTACATTTATAATTCTAAACATATGTATGTCTTCATCCAAAATGCTTCTACTCTATATTCCGATGGACAATATTTTTTAATACTAAAATGCTTGTTTTTGTGGAACTACATCCTTAAAATTATTTAATGGTAAAATAAATACCACTGGGCAGTGAATAGAATTTACAACAGAATACAACAATATTTATGACCTTGCTGATCTCCTGATTACAAAATTCTACAAACTATGAAGTTTTAATGCCCTGTTTCTAATCCCATATTATATTTTGGTCTTGATTTTTCTGTTTTGCTGTTTCTTTCTCATCTGTAGTCTCCAAACATCTCTGTATGATAAATAATGGTGGTTGCAGTCATCTGTGCCTTTTAGCCCCTGGAAAGACTCACACCTGTGCATGTCCCACCAACTTCTATCTTGCAGCTGACAATAGGACTTGCTTATCCAACTGCACAGCCAGTCAGGTGAGTAGAGCCCTAGAAATTATTTCATAAGATGTATCATCAAGCTGTTATAAAGATTTTGCCTACATTTTGTTTATTGGCTTAAACCACTTGGAAACATCATTTTTTGTTGTTTAGCATAGTATGATGAACTTCCCATACATCATATAGAGAGTCCCATACATCTCTATACAAATTATAGAGAGTCATAGAGTAAGGGAAAAACAATTGATGTCATCCTGAGAACGAGACCTCAGGAAATAGGAGATACACATAGAGCCCAAAAAGAGAAAACAAACCTGGAAACCATTTTTACACAGCTCCACACAGAGTAAATGGTTCAAATCATGAATGGACATAGCAGAATCATTAGAAGAGATCAAACATATTTCAAGAAGGCAGGGTAATTGTGGCATAGGGTGAAGACTAAGATATATACAGTTTAAACAAATAAACAAACCTTCCTAGATAATCTGCTATGTCACCATGTATATGCTCCTCCCATCCCTTAACAAAGGATAGGCATGGAAGAAATGAATTGGACAAAAAGTCCATTTTCTAAATTTTTTATTGAAAAATTGTATGATCTAATTTCCTTCCCAAACTCTTTTTCTTCAACATGTAATTCTTTCTAGTAAAGATTTTAAAATGTATGCTCAATAGTATTTAGTTGCATGTTCTTGATATTACTACTAACAAATTTTGGGTGATAGATGACATTATAAGATTTGATTTTTTATATTTGAGTTGCTCTGTTATATAAAATAAAATTGTCAAAGGGACCATAATTTGTTTTGAAAATGTCTAAAATTTGTTCTTAGAATTCTATGGGGGGGTATTTATTTTTATTTTTTAAATATATATATATTTTTTTTCTTTTTTTTTTGGACACACACACACAGAGAACAGGCCTGGGGAGTGGCAGGCAGAGGTAGAGGGAGAAGCAGGCTCCCCACTTGAGCAAGAAGCCCCATGTGGAACTTGACCCCAGGACTCTGGGATCATAACCTGAGCTGAAGACAGATACTTAACCGACTAAGCCACCCAGGAGTCCCAGAATTTTGTGTTTTGAATCTTCTGGTTTCCTAATTTTAGCAGTGACTTCATGGTAAAATACTGAATTTCTCCTTGGGTGTGTTTATTTTCAGAACAGAGAAACTAATACTAGCTCACCCAGATTCTCAAGTTATCACTAGGAGTATCACCAGTAAAGAACTGTATAATGCCAAACATCAAACCATTTTGTGGTAGACAGTAGGTGTAGTGGTTAAGGGTACATTCACTGGGACTGTCACCCTGACTCTGCTTGAAATTGGCTGAATAATCTTGGGTTTGTTACTTACCTTCATGATGCTTCTGTGTTCTCATCTTTTGAATGGAAATACTAGTATTTCCAGGCCACTCTTATGGATATTAAATGGGAGAAGTTCCTGGTACGTAGTGTTGTTATTGCCCGTGTCCTGGGGTCCAACTAGAACACATGCAAGGATGTGTGTGAAATTAGTGTGCGCTGCCATCAGGAGGTTCTGATGTGTTATTGGAAGCACAGGTCACAGTTTCTTCTTTTTTTTACAATGCGTATTGTTTTAATTATAATCCCCCAAGCATTTATGTAGGTAAAATACTTTATCTTTAGAGAACTAGAAATTTAAATCACTGTGAATGTCAAAATAAGCAACCTAATTATTCCTAGAAAGAAATTCTAAGGGAGAAATCCTAGGTTCTTAAAACTTTTTAAATATAATTCCTGCTAGTACTATTTAGTTTAGAAAATGTCCAGTTTAAACTCAAAGTTATTCTGAAATAACTTGGTCTCTTGTTGGGGGTGAGATCCAAGAGTCTCTCTGTTGGTGCCTAACACTGTGGCCTTAGGTGACTTAGTAGAAATGATCATGCCTGCCTGAGCCTCTTACAGAGTGGAGAACCTCTATAGCCAACCAGAAATAGAGCAAAGCCAAAGGATGCTTGACACACAGATGAATATCTCAAAACAGCAGCCTTCCCATAATCATAAAGGGAATAAAAGATTTCAAATTATTATATAAGGAAACCTGTAGTTATGTCTATTCAATGCAAAAAAATCAGATAAACTAAATGAATACCTAAATCAACCCAGAAAAATATTATTAATATAATTAAATTATCTCCCAATTTGGTATTACTGATGATATGATTAAGATATATAAAAAGCTTTTAAATACCCCAATCATGTTTTTAGAAGAATTTTTTTAATTAAAAAAAATTCTACTATAGTGAGACAGAACACTAACAATAACAACACAAATTGTGAATCATACATCTTTGTTGTCAGCAGTACATCCTGAAGAAAAGAGTTATCATTCATTTCATTTTTACAAAAAAAGTTAATGAAGAGCAGTTAATGTAATCCATTAGTAGAGATCCCAGTATGTCTTAGGGTTTATGAAGCCATTTATTTTTTTCCTGATGCAATAAGAGAAAAAAACTATCTACTATATACTTCTTGGAGAAAAGTCAGTTGATAGAAACACAATTTTAAATGAGGTTTGAGATTGAAATGAAGCAAATAATCCAAGTATTTCAGAATCATACCAGTTAGCATCCTGATAAAAATGTTACATTTTAAATTTATCTTACCACAGGATTTTTTTATTTTTTAGCATCTAAAGATATATCCCCTGAATAGCATTGACTTTTAGAAAAATAAAACAGGCAAATCACATCAGTAAGAATTCTATTAGAATTGAAATGAACATGAAAATCCTTTAAAAATCAAGATTAAATCCAATTATTATAGCATTTATCACTTCAAATATTAAATTTAAATCATTTTTATTTTTAATAAAAAGTAAATTAAAAATAGCTTTACTTAGTTTTTAAGTAGAGATTTTTCTGTTGCAGTAAACCTCACTTGTGTATGCAGGATTTGTATTTTATACTTGTATCCATTTTAATAGACATGTATTTAGTAGTTTCTTTATAGCTTCTTCTTGTGGATGATAATTGCAGTTCGCAATTTATTTTATGAAGATATTAGTCTTGGAGAACATTTACCATGAAGAATGTTTTATATTTATATTTAGCATTTATCTTTTTTACGTTACTGTATTTAAGTATAAAAAATGAAGCCCAGATACAAAATAGAAGAAATCTTCCTTTGAGAGTAATGAATAAAATGTTGATTAGCATAAAGAGAAACATAATAAGTATATTTTACCCTGGCCTTCTCTTAGCTCAAAACCTTTTTATGTTCTTATTAAAAATGAAATGGCAAGCACAGTCATCATGTCATATATAATTCCAACAGTTGGTGTTTATTTAAATTGGGCATATGTAGTGAGTTTTAAAATATGTATTTTAGATATTTTTCAAATCTTGATTGGGAAGGCTTTGAATATACTCAGGAGACATGAAATCCTCTTGCTAATGTGCTTTGATATACTGTAATGACTGGAAATGTTTAATGTTCAGGGCAATTGCTTTCAGAGTTAGCCTTATATCCCCAGACAGTCACTATCTATAAAGGTAATATTTTTCCTGTAGTAATTTATAAAAACCACCACAGACATGACCACAGGCTAAGCAAGTACAGGAAAATCAGTGGAACAGTCAGATCTTCCCTTGTATTCATAGTGCTCTATTTCCTCCCATATCTCTATTGGGGGGAAAAATCACACCCTTATTTAAGAACATAATGTAGATCTGCCTTGAATCAACTTCATGGTATCCAGAGAGATTAAGAAAAAGCTAGCATCAAATTTTCTGTTACTTGAAGAAAGTAAGAGTACTTTAATTGAACAAACTTTTAGCTTGCTAATCTATTGCATTAGACAAAATTGAACCTAGGCTATATTTTTATAGGTTACCTATCTGTCTGGCATACAGCATGGTAAGTAAATGTAACCTTGCTTTCAGGTCACTCACATGAGAATTACAACAGAAACACTTCAAAAAGAAAATTAATAAATTTTAGAAAATTATCAAATATTTTCAATTCCAGATGAATTTTGTGATATATGTTTTCACTGATTTTCTGTTGAAGTATAGAAGAAAACAATTTGATAGTGTTAGAAGAAAGTAAACTTTATTGCATGGTTTTAATAATTTAAAGTAAATTTTTAATGGTAACTATTTCAGATATATATACTCTTCATATAGAAAGCATGGTTTTCATTAGTTTCTTTTATGAGAATAAGCTTAAAACTGATTGAGATCCCTAAGTACTGAATTTTCTTGGTCTCTGTCCATTTGGCAAATAGTGAAGTTTAGAGGAAACAATAATTCTGTGCTCTGTATCAGGAAAAGAATTCGAATTCAGATACCTTTCTTATAAAAAATCCAATAATAATCTTCTGTAATATTTTTCTGATAATATGTTACATGTGTGCTAAGTAGCTTACAAGTAAATACTACCATATAACATTTTCAACTAGTTTCTCTGTTATTAATCTTCCATTTGATGTTTATTTCAAAAGAAAGGAGTTAAAAAAAAAAACTTCTGTAAATAATGGAATTTCTTATCTTATAATTGTTAACTATTTTATTTTATTTTTTAAAGATTTTATTTATTTTTTGACAGACAGAGATCACAAGTAGGCAGAGAGGCAGGTGGGGGGTAGGGAAGCAGGCTCCCTGCTGAGCAGATAGCCTGATGTGGTGCTCCATCCCAGGACCCTGAGATCATGACCTGAGGTGAAGGCAGAAGCTTAACCCACTGAGCCACCCAGACACCCCCACTTTTAACTGTTTTAAATAGAAGGGATGATAGGACAAATAAAACATATTAATAGGGGTGCCTGGGTTGTCCACTGAGTTGGGGAGTCTGCTTCTCTGCCTCTCTTCCTCTTCCTCCGCCCCTACCCCCAAAGTGCTCAGGTTCTCTCTCTCTCTCTAAAATAAATAAACAAATCTTTGAAAAAAAAAAAAAAACCACACACTAATAAATATGTCAGTGAATATTTTTTTAATAATCTTAAGAATAAGTTTTATTATAGCAGTTTTCTTTAGTGTTTTATTTAAAATATGCAATATTCAAAAAGATATTCAGCAAAAAATTTTCTGCAGCCTTATTTTATTTTACTGTTTTTTGATTTGCAATGTTCATTTTAACTTAGAGATACCTACTATTTGCTAAGTTCTTTGCCAGGCTATGTGGGGAGGATGTAGCATATTGTGGTTAAGTCTTTGACCAAGATAGCATTAACAAACATTCCTCAGCTTGAAGGACCTTTAGACAGTTTCTTCCTGACTGTAGATCCCTGAGTCCCTTTAATTAGAGCATTCACTTTAGAAAACTTGCAATTGTGGATTATTTCTCTGCCCTTTTGAGATGTAAATTTTCTCCCAGCTTCTTCCCAGTTTTACAGCTTAGGAATGTCTTCCTCAAGGACTGGGAACTATCCCCTAGAGGTTTAATCATCAAGAAAGATGGTCCCTGACTATCTTGGTCCCTATTGGAAGGTTGGAGCCCACCTTTGATAAGTACAGTCTAGCAAATACAGACAGCCTAATCATGTTAACCAACATCTTCCATACTTTTCCATTAGTTTACCTCTAAGCTTCAACCTACCCCCACTTTTTGTTTCAGTGGAGTTCTGTTCACTCTCTTTCCCCTATTGGAAGTTTTAAACAAAGTCTTCCTTGCATGTTTAACTATCTAGTGCAATTTTTGTACCTATTTTTTAGTTGTGACAGTTTATTTACCCTCAAAGATCATGTATATTTATTAGGAATTCTGAAAACTGAAAATAACTGTACCAGTTTTAACTGCTTTAAAGAAATATTCTTAAAACTTATTTGGGCAGATATTCATTATGGCTAAAGGCAGTATGTTCAGAAAATTCCACAGAATAACAGCATGACAGTGCCAGAAAAGATCATCCAGATTATATAACTCCTCATTTGGTGGCTAAGGAATAGAGATAGAGAGATGTTAATCCAATTGTCTAAGATTCCTAAGAAAATGCAGTTCAGTTAACTTAATTTGAATTAACTGAATTAATTCAACTTTTCAATACATTCAGGATAACTGTTCCTGATATTTCTGGTGATTTTTAGCCCTGTTCAGCATTTGCCATGCTTTCTGTAAAGGCTCAGATAATAAGTATATTAAATTTGCCGGCCACATGGTCTCTGTAGCAACTGCCTAACTTCTTGTGGTGCAAGAGCAGCCAGCAGCCGTAGATCAAATGTAAATGAATGAGCTTGTCTGTGTTCCAGAAATCTCAGGAGGTTTTCCTGAACAATATGCTTTCCTGGAGGATCATTTTGCTGCTTGTTGTGCATTTATTCCCTATTGTGGAATGCTCTAAGACCACCACAGTTAACATTTGCAGCGAGAGTATAGGCTAGGCTACTCTGCCCTGGTAAGTTTTTAAATATCAATTTTATATCGAGGTAGGCTTCTTCAACCTTTTTTTTTTCTTTCCTTTTTTCCTATTTTTTTTTTAAAGTTTCGATGCAAAACTGATAAATGTATTCCATTCTGGTGGAAATGTGACACTGTGGATGACTGTGGCGACGGATCTGACGAACCTGACGACTGTCGTAAGTACACTGCTGAAATGCCCAGACCTTCTGATACTTTTACAAAATCTTTAAAAATACAAAAAAAAATTATCAACAATCTCTTGAGTATGTCTCTGTTAACTGTTACATTTAGAATGACATCATCAGCAATTTATATTAGTGTTTTGTTTTAAATTTTCTTGCTTACAGAAAAATTACACTCTGTGTAATGATCAGTATAAATAACAATAATTTTGCCTGGATATATCACCAAATCAAAAGCAAAAAATGGCAAGTTTGCAGAATGCCAACCAATAACTAAGATCTTACCTTTAAGGGATTAATCTTCACAGCGTTAAAATACTGAACATTCTTTAAAAGTGAGATTTTTTTAAAAAATATAAATCATTAGTTTGGTCTACTAATAATTTATTATGCTCTTAGGTATTCCTTAAAATGACTGCTAATTTTACTTTGACTCAAATTGTGATTGGAATGGTTAGATGCCAAATACATACATACATATATACATACATACATACATACATACATACATACATACATATATACACACATACATATAGGTAGGTATGCCCATATAAAAATGTGTGTGTGTGTGTATGGCTTATGTTTATGTTCACATATGTGTATATACATTTATTTATCTTTGATAACTTCGGTTATAATGGACAATCAGTAAACTTTTTCTTGATAGTCTTTTGTAGTTCACACTATCGGTCACTCCAATACAATCCTATCAAGTTTAAGATGCTTCTAGTTGATCATGATAATTCCCTCAAATCTCGGTGGATAGTTGCCATGATTTGGCCTTAACAATTGAGTTCAAGATCCTTAAGCTTATACTAAAGAAAGACAGTATACTAAGTAAAAGCTGGTTACTTTCTGCTATAAAATTTTCTACCACATAATTACAAAAACTGTTCTAACCTTAGGGTCTCTTGATAGTTACTTAGATGAGATGTATTCCATCTCTCTGGTCACTACAAAGCATATAAACCATTTGAAGTTGTTTCACATTGTTCATTGTTTTCATTTGAAAACAGCTAATAATGTATTCAAGAAAAAGGAAGAAAAGTTACAGAAATAATTGCTTTTCTAATATTCTTCTTATGTTTTTGAAAGATCCATTGGTCTTTGATTTTTCAGTATATTTTTGTTTTCACTGTGATAGACAATACATATGAGTAGTTTTTGTATGATGTAAATATACTATTATGCCTGAATTATATTTGAATTCAAAAGGCTATCAAAGGAACAAATTATATTGGTGATCAACTGAGATTTACTCATTAAAAGAAAGTTATTGATTTCCCTACAATAAAGTAAACTTTTAACAATATAATAAATAAAATGAATACAACCTATTTTGTAATTTATAGAAATAATGAAGAACAAATACATTAAATGAGTCCTCATATTAGGATGACTTTCCCTGCCCAGATTCACTGAAGTGTTTCTCTGAGAAATACCCACCATGATGACTTGAAGACACAGTCAGTGGCTCCCAATGCTTTCCCTTCTAAACTATCTGCAGCTACTTAGCTCTTTCATCTTGACTGGAGTATCATGCTGTAACCATACTGATATAAAAAAATAACCAAAGATTTTCATATTTACACCTTTTGAAAATATATGATGAACAAATATAACCTTAATGTCTTTTAAGGGGAAAGCAAAGAGACATCTAGTATCTAACGGTCTCTGTATCATCCTTATCCTAGTTAAATACCAGTACTACATGTTTTTATTGGTGACATTGTCTCTGTGATCTTTTAGTAAATAATCTTTTACTTGGGTTAATAGCACTGAACATCTGTAGGCATGAAGGCTTATTTTGAGAGTTATGGTGAGGTAGGTGGGAGTGATGTACATGAGTCTCTGGACTGTCTAGAATTCATATTTGAGTAGCTATATCTTCAAAATTTACAGGTACTAAGTTACTGACAGTCTCAATAATTTCATCTGAAAAGGCATGAAAAGTTAAACCCAGTTTCACATACTTGCAAACTTCAATAATGTTTAAATAAATGTGGTTGAGTGATGCATCATGAATTCTCTGGCATCTTAAGTTTTTAACTGCATTTTCAATGATGCTCTAGTACACAAAAGATCATTCTGGAGGCACATTTGAAGGTCAGATAGGCTTCCCAGCTATCTTCCAGGTATTGAAACTCCTCTGATAGTTAGAAATCTTATGGGAAGATTTTTTTTTTTTTTTTTGGTAGAGGACCATCCTTTGCTACCAAAATTGAAGAAATCATATGTGATTTCAAGAAAATCATATATGAAGCAACAAAACACAGAGGAAATGTATGAGTTTAGAATGTGAGAAATTAAGTATCACACAGTTTTAACACTTAGTGTGGTTTACTAAGAAATGTTAGAAATTGAATGACTTTCAGCATTTTAGTACTCACTTCTATGGAAGTCGAGCACATATTGAGATTTTTTTTTTAATGTTAAGGAAATTTTTTACTTCATATTGTAAATATAAAAGCATAATTAATTTCCCAAAGAAGGTTTAAAATATCACTATTAATATTCATTCAGTTGACTTATCTGAACTACATACATTATGTTTATCAGTCAAAAGGTAAGTATTTTATTGCCAAGCAATATAGTTTGTGAGAAGACTCAGAGTCAGATCTAGATCTAATTTCCATATCTGGCACTTGAAACTTGTACATACTTGAGTGAGTTATTAATATCCATGAGACCTAGTTTTTTCATTTATAAAACAGTCGTGGAGATGCTGAGGTGAGAAGGTTTTGATGAGATTCAGTTAGTACCTCTTTGTGAAAGTGTGTCACCCAGTGTTTGATACAGAGCAGATATTCAATAGAGCCTACTTTATTATGATGAATATTGTTATCATTATTTCATATATAAACTAAGAAATATGGCAAAGATGCATTATTGTCTTGGATTTCTTACTGTTAATTTGTGATATGTAATCTGGAGGCCATCTGAGTTGCTCATAGCCTAGTCATGCTGTACATCTGAATCCAATAGCTCCTAAGTATGAGACATTCACGGTGTGCTCTAGGGTATGTTTAATATAATGAAATAATAAATACCCATAACATCAGAAAAGCTCTATTTAAGAGGTCATGAGCAAAGCTTGGCATTCAATGATACAGTCTGTTTTCTCCCCTAGCTGAATTTAAATGTCAGCCAGGCCGGTTTCAGTGTGGCACTGGGCTCTGTGCTCTGCCAGCTTTCATCTGTGATGGAGAGAATGACTGTGGTGACAATTCTGATGAACTCAACTGTGGTAGGTGATTAAATTCTTAACCAAGGAGCATAAGTCCAATTCATACCTGATTTTGTCTGCACCAATTTAAATGCAGGCACAGTTTTCAGTGCAGATTTGTTGTTGTTCTTCTTTCTTTCTTTTAGACACACATGTCTGCCTGTCAGGTCAGTTCAAGTGTACAAAGAACCAAAAATGCATCCCGGTAAACCTCAGATGTAACGGACAAGATGACTGTGGGGATGAAGAAGATGAAAGGGACTGTCGTAAGTCACCTCAGAATGTTCCATCTTGTCTTACTTCTGAGTCAGCTGACATGGGTCTAAAATGTTTTATTGTGTGCCATACATACGCATAATGTAGAAAAATGTACAGTAATTATGGAACATATACCTCTAAATTGGCACCTTGGGGGATGGGTTACTTAAGATGTTCCCTGTAAAGACTTTAAATAAAATTAAAACATGGGTGGTCTTTACTTAGATAGCTACCTAAAGATTACAACAAACATTAAACAATGAATATTCATTCAAATCATCCTTAAAAGAAGCAACAAAACCAACATTACAGGTGACTGTGGTGTTTTATTCATAAATTGATATTTTTTTTGCCCACATTAAGCAGCTACAAATAATTTTCTTCTGTTGATTAGTTACTTGAAATCAACTCTATTAATTAGAGATCATTTCCCCCAGAAAATACATGTCGAATGCATGATGAGAAAATCTGAGCAAAAAAACCTAACAAAATTATTTGTTTTAAAATGTAAATAATACTCTGTTTAATGTATCTTTGCCAGCTACTTCAAAGAACAATAGTAAAATATTTTCTACTCTTTTCACCTCTTCTTTTCATCCCCTACCAAAAATCAAACAGATTCAATGGAAGGCAAAACAATTTCCATCATATACATACATGCACGTAGGCAGACAGGCATGTCCACACGAAAACCCAAACACACAGAATATGAGCAATAAAGTACCTGTCAGGTTTCAGGGTTTCAACAGAACTGCTGTCAACGTTTCTGTCTTGCTGAAATTTTATTTTATTCCCCTAAAACTTTTATCAGTAAATAATGTGCAGTCATCCAGCAATTTGATTAAGATGGTGCATTCAGAATAAAGTCAGTACCAGTTCTTTATGGTTAGTCATTCCAAGAGCTGATCCATTAAACTGACTAGGATTTGTGAGGCATTTTACAGTCTAAGTCAGATGTTCACCCCTTCCCTCAAAAACTCAATGCAACTAGAGATTTTGAGAAGTTTGATGCTTTTTAGTTCCTGATTCACAAATACCTTCTGATTTTATTATTCTTCTATTTATAGAAATGCATATGTATAAATTCTTATATTTATTTGGTAAAATTATTCAGAAAGTTTCCAAATTCTTTGTTTTTAAAATTGATTTCAAAATATAGCTAATCAAGGGAGGCTTGTATTGAGAACTCTGATTTTTATCAAATGTATCATTATAGAAATATATTTTATTTCTTTCTACTGGGAAGGATATTTGGAATATATGATAGATAATGAAAGTTAAAACCCTTCACCTTCAGAGCCTTATTAATTAAAAGATAATATATTTCCAGTTGACTTTTCTTAAGCATTTGTTCCTCTGATTGATTTTTAGATAAAATGTCTGTTCTTGTTCAAAGCTGCTTTTATAATACATGTTTTCCTCTTAAGCCGAAAACAGCTGTTCTCCAGACTATTTCCAGTGTAAAACAACTAAACATTGCATTTCCAAGCTGTGGGTTTGTGATGAGGATCCAGACTGTGCAGATGCATCAGATGAGGCCAACTGTGGTGAGTGTTTTGTGACCCCGGATCGTACCTATTGTATTCGTGTCATCATCTGACATGGCCACAGTGAAAGGAATTTGAGCACAATTCTGGTGAAACTAAGGTCTCACATGAGAAAGTTTTGTCCCTGTGTTCACAAAGTCGGAGCAACCGGCTTTTCTGTTAAAAAAAAAAAAAAAAATCTCAGGTTAGCTACTTTTACCCATGGAAGGGTAAGGCAGAAGAGTAATACTGCTGAAAATGACTCAAAACTATTTCTAAAAAAGGTGGATTTAAAAGGTAGGCTAAACTATCACCTTCTTGTCTTGTATGCGTGTGGCATTAGTATTTAATGAATGGAAAGAATGAGACATTATCTTTGTATTGTTCCAGACTTTTCTTTTCCTTTTTTTTTTTTTTTTTTTGCTTAAATACATATGATTTTCCAGTCATGTGATGACTACTGGTTATTCTTAAACATGGTGAAAGTAAGGGAGAAGATAATACAAGTATCTGTTCTGTTTTAATAAATGACAATGATCATTTAAGTTAGCATTTATTCTGAAACACTTATCTTTTTACTTAAAATCAAGTACTTTTATTTACAAGAATTATTCGTTAATTAACATTGCAAAAATGGCGAACATATTTGTTTTGTTTAATGCATTTCGTTCTATCTTGAAAGTGTCAACAGCAAGACAGAAATGAAGAGTAATTGTCATGTGTAGTTCATGCTATCGGCATTTATTAAACACTAAGAGAGGCTATTTTGTAGGTGAATATACCAAACTTAGCATTGTTGGGGAAGCAAAAAAATATTTAATATAGTAACTGATTAAGAAAAGCAAAGTTTGGAGCACCTGGGTGGCTTAGTCGGTTAAGCACCCAGCTCTTGATTTCGGCTCAGGTCTGTAAAATGGAACGCCTTGTCGGGCTCTACACTGGGCATGAGGCCTGCTTGGAATTCTCTCTCTGCTTCGCCCTCTGCCCCTCTCCTAACTTCTAAAAAAAAAAAAAGAAAGGTAGGTTTATTCAAACTGAGTATAGGACTTCCAGGTTTCATAACCAAAACTGTGTTAAATGCATCTGCTCTAGTCCACAATGCTCTTAGTGAACTCTTCTGAGGAAAAAGGAAATAATGAAAAACCTTTATGTTCTCTGAAACTCCATTTATACTGAACAACATTCATGGTCTATATGTGTAATAATTGACATTCATGTGCCTTTAAGTGTTTTTCCTAATACTGTCTCCCATATGTCCTCAAAACATGAAAAAAAAATTAGCTTATCATAGTATCATGAAACCTCATTTACCACTTTATGAAATTGGTACTCATCAGTTCATAAAGCCTCAAAGTATAGTCATCACTGATTATCAAGGACTGTTGCAGACTAGTTTATATTACTGGCAAGTTTGTCTTTAGTATTTTTTTGTTTACTGAAGCAAAATGGAATAATGAAATGTTAGCTATATGAATATTTTTCTGGAATATCTACAATTTGTTCCTTATGATAATGTGATTTAACTGTTGCAGTATATTATACTGTTTGAACTGATCATTATTGATCATCATAATAACCATAATTCCCAATATTTGCTGTGTTTGCCATATGGCCCAGAAAATGTGTTAAAGGCTTTATATTCATTATCTCACATAATCCTTTACTATCCTTATTTTATTAATATGGTAAAAGAGCCCCAAGGAGGTTATATAACTTACCCAAACTTTTATGGCTAGTTGATTGTGGAATTGGAACTTGAATCCAGGGTTATTTCACACTAAAGCATTTACTCTATGAACATAATATAAAGCCACTTCACTCTTTAAAAATAAATAAATAAATAAAAATAAAAAGATTTTATTTATTTATTAGAGAAAGGAAGAGAAAGAGGACTCATGTGTGCACACTCACATGCACCAGTCAGGGTATGGTAGAGGGGAGAGGGGTGGGAGAGGGACCAGTGCCCAGTGCAGAGCCCCACACAGGGCTCGATCCCTGGACCCCAATATCATGACCCAGGCTAAAACTAAAAGTCAAACAGGTAATTGACTAAGCCACCCAGGTGCACCTAAAGCCACCTCATTCTTTATGTGTAAAGAGAAAAATATTTAAATGTTTTCTGTTATAAAGTTATATAGAATTCTCCTGGCCATAGTCATTGTTGTGAATTCCTGACCAGTATACAAGCACATACATACATACAGTAAGAGGGAGAGAAGAGGCAGGAAGGTTGCATCTGATTTGCCTTAGACCCACTATAAAATTTTATTGTGGACAGGCACTAATTTAATTAAAAAAATTTTTCTTTTTTAAGATTGTGTTTATATATATGTTTGTTTGTTTGTTTGTTTGTTTAGAGTGTGAGAAAGAAAGAGCACCAGCTAGGGAGTGTGGGGGGAGAGGCAGAGGGAGAGAGAGAATCCCAAGCCAGCCCTGCATTAAGCCCATCCCTCTACCCTAAGTGTGGAGCCTGATCTGGGCTTGATCTCAAGGCCCTGAGATCATGACCTGAGGCAAAATCAAGAGTCAAACACTTAACAGAATGAGGCACCCCAATTTAAAAAATACTTCTACATACATTACAGTTTAGTATAGCATTCCTCGATCTTTATTCTTTTTTTTTTTAAAGATTTTATTTATTTATTTGACAGATCACAAGTAGACAGAGAGGCAGGCAGAGAGAGAGAGGAAGCAGGCTCCCTGCTGAGCAGAGAGCCCGATGCGGGACTCGATTCCAGGACCCTGAGATCATGACCTGAGCCGAAGGCAGCAGCTTAACCCACTGAGCCACCCAGGCGCCCTCTCAATCTTTATTCTTAATGGGCTAAAAAAACTACCTCCTTCTCCTTTCTTCTGTCCTCAATAAATGTAGAAATGCCATGTATTTTTACTAAGTCTGTTAAAACCTTTGTGGGATAGTTCACCTTTTAATACTTCATTGAGTGGGAAAAGAAAAACACTTGTCTCTCTCTCTCTCTTTTTAAAGATTTTATTTATTTGTCAGAGAGAGAGAGAGAGCACAAGCAGGAGGAGTGGTGGCAGAGGGAGAAGCAGGTTCTCTGCTGAGCAAGGATACCCCCCACCCCATGCAGGACTTGATCCCAGGACCCTGGGATCATGCCCTGAGCCGAAGGCATGTGCTTAACCAACTGAGCCACCCAGGCGTCCCCAAATACTTCCTAAAGATGAACTCTATCAAACGAAGTCCTTATTATTTGAATCTGAATTACACACGTTTTTGTGGGAACAGACCTTGCCTAGAATAGAAAGCAAATTTCACTATTTGTCATGTTGAGTATCCTTAGAGCCTCACAAGATATAAAATAGATTTGCATGAAGTGCTATTGAGTGACTGAACTATTCTCTTTTACAAAAAACTTCAATATGTGACTCGTTTCCATTGTTGTTCCCACATACTTCTATACTTTTTTAGTTCACTGCCAAATTTAGTGAATTTTACTTTTACTCTTGGAGTTCACTTAGCTCTTACATCTTATTTCTCAGCAGCAATTTTTCTACAATTTTAGATCTAATTGGCTTCTGTCAGTTCTAAAGGTTTAAAATTGTAATTTTTTCTACATTGACGTATCTTAAAATTTTTTTATTTAAATTGTATGTATAATACCAATGTAGGGGTTGTGGTTCACTGAGACATTATGGAAAAACCTAACAAAAGAGAGCAGAATAATTTGCAAACAAATAAAACACACATGTAGGACAGGGGATTATAAAAAAAAAAAACCTCTAAGGTGTAAATACTTCTAAAATTATTTAATCTTTATATTTACTGGAATATCATGTTTATTGAATTCTGTCCAGTGTAATTCTTGAGTTTTTGCAGTTCTTGCAGATTTAACAACTATCATTCAATAAGTATAAAAATTTTATATTAATCTAGAATTTAAGGAAGCCTCAAAACCACTTTGAATAGACATAAATATAGTTTAGGAGTCTTTCTCCAATAGTTTAGTTTTGGTGAGAGTGGATACAAATTTTAAAATTAAATTACATATTTTCTCATCTTATTACACATAGGTTTTGAGATGGCTGAATTTATGTGTAAAAACTGCATTTGGCACATTTGGATTTAAATTCATAAATATTTTTAAAACATCTTTTAGCTCTATTTCTGTGTAAGTAATGATTTAAATCTATGCTATAATCATATTTATAGCAAGATAAGTTCAACTTTGTGAGTTATTAATAGTTGTTATAAAATCGTTTATTTTTGCTTGAAGGTAAGATGTTTACTCTTCCTTTGCTATATACCCTGAGGATTAAAATAATCTTTATAAAATGTAAATGTAAAATTTTTTATTAAACTATAGGTGTTCACCCTTCTTGGAAGGCTGTTCCACTACTTATTACAATGTAATAAGTGTAAAATAAATGTAAAATGTTTTATTAAACTATAGGTGTTCACCCTTCTTGGAAGGCTGTTCCACTACTTATTACAATGTTGGACAACCACCAGATTTGAATGCCTGATCAAAATTTATGCAATACCTCAATTGTAGTAGCTCCAGGAATTTCATTCCAAATTTTAATCTCAAACTTCCCCCACTTTCTGCCTGCCATTTTCTATTTTAGGAAGGAAATGCAGATTTGGGATTTGACAAATCGGTACTAGATTCTTGCTTCTACTTTGTAGTCAGAGTTGAAACTTTTCTATAATTTAACTCCTATAAGATGATATCAAAATCCATGTCTTTCCATTATGTCCTCTGTCCCCAGTTTATAGCTTACAATCTCTGTTCCTTAGATGTCTATGTGACATTCTCTTTTCATCAGTAGTTCTCCTTGGGCTTTCCTGGTCAGCTCCATACTCCCATCACAGCTCTCGGGAACACACTGTCTGCTCTGCCATATTGCTCTTTCCTTTGGCCATGTTTCCTGCTTTCTTATCTGGTCTCCCTCTGCCTTAGCTAGAATTCTTGATAATTCTTGGTTCAGCATCATTGGTTACTTTTGAGCAGTCTTGGTTTATAATTTGCTGTTTGGCTAATTATCTCAAAATAAGATGCTAGCTATAATCATACCAGCTAGAGCTTATGAGAGGAACTTGAGTTTCCTACAGACACTTTGTACTTTCTGTTGCCTGGTTTTCCAATATGATACTGCACACATTGAACTAAAAGATAGGAGTGACCAATGTGCGCTTTTATTTTCCCCTTAATCTCTGATGAGGAAATTTGAATTAATCTACTTAATCTGTAAGAACATAAAAATTGATGTTTTAGCGTTAAAGCAAGTGCATAAATAATTATGAAATACTTCTACCATGCAGACTTGTACAGGAAATTTTATAGTAAGTAATGTATCATTTTTAATAGATTTTAACATTTGGCCTAAGGTATCTCTTTTAAAACATTCAGACCCCTACAATAACATATAAAGCCCACCTCTATCTTCTCTCTTTACCTTCTTCTGAAGTAGTTGTGTATCATTCATTTTTTTAAAACTTGTACTATATTTGTGTGTATTCATTAATATATACGTAATAGTTAATAGTATCTTAAAAGTTTAGAGGGTATTATGCTTAGCAAAATAAGTCAATCGGAGAAAGACAACTACTATATGATCTCCCTGATATGAGGAAGTGGAGAAGCAACGTGGGGGGCTTGGGGGGTAGGAAAAAAATAAATGAAACAAGATGGGATCAGGAGGGAGACAAACCATAAGAGACTCTTAATCTCACAAAACAAACTGAGGATTGCTGGTGGGAGAGGGGTTGGGAGAGGGTGGTAAGGTAATGGACATTGGGGAAGGTTTGTGCTATGGTGAGTGCTGGGAAATATGTAAACCTGGCGATTCACAGACCTGCACCCCTGGGGCTAATAATACATTATATGTTTATAAAAAAATTTAAAAATTTTAAAAAAGAAAAAAATAGTATCTTAAAAGTTCACATAGTCTTGTCTTTTCAGTATTAAATTAAAGCTTGATATTTTCTGGTATTCTAGTGTATTAATGTGAATAATGCATTTAATACTGAAAATTATTTTTACATATTACAATTATTACATACTCATGGGCAAATAAAGCACAAAACATTTAATACATTCTGAGCTACAGTCATCATGAAGTCTCAGTTCCCTGCTCAGGTGCTCTAATTGTCAGCTTGCATGAAAGTTTATTTAAAGTCATTGTGGGAACATCCAGAGGAAGGAATCTTTTAACTGTACAGTCAATATTGGGCTAAATGACACGTAGGATAGAGGGCTTGGAATGAGCCTGAACAGAGAAGCTCTGATACTGATGGCTATAATGACAGTAAAATAATTCATAATGTTTGAAGTTAGGTATTTTCAAAATATTTAATTACTTGCACTTAGAATAACATTCCCAAATGTTAGTTCCCTGATTCCAAGACAATCCACGGGGGAAATTTCTGTGCTCCTCACATACACAGTAAAGGATGATGTACTAAATTCTGTGTCTTGGAAAACTGTTCATTTATATGCATGTAGTTAAGGTATCTGTTTAGTGTTTGTAATCAATGTTTCCTGCATTTAAAAATAGGTTACAAATTTCTGTGTTGTATTTTGATTAGCAAACAAATGATGTGATCATCCTAAAGCACGTCTTCCCTGGTGCTGGATGGCTGTTGCTTTTGTCTGGGGCCAGGAGGAGGAATTTGCTGTTGAAGGAGGTTGCTGGGAGCCAGGTTTTAAATTTTCTAACACATGGCATCATGATATCTCAGATACTTAGGATGGTGGGATTATATATCTTTACATTAGCAGGTGGAAAGAGAAAGACCCTCCTTTCTCTGGGACCTGATTGGTCTCTGAAGCCTGATTGGTCTGATCTGCACCCCTACTGTACCCTGTGCTGTGGAGCACAGACATCACCACCCACGGCTGGAGCATATGCTTGGCTGTGTCCCTCCAAGTCTCCATTTCTGATGAGCCGCAAACTGATCTCAAGTTTCTGCTGTTGTGTAAAAGCTCTTGAGCTAAATGCAGACAGACACGTGGTCCTGGAAACCTCCAGGTCTTGTGGGGAACCAGAAATAAC
The DNA here is from genome assembly GCF_011764305.1 of Mustela putorius furo. Taxonomy (NCBI): domain Eukaryota; kingdom Metazoa; phylum Chordata; class Mammalia; order Carnivora; family Mustelidae; genus Mustela; species Mustela putorius. Next base: position 22,046,299 of record NW_025422019.1, on the reverse strand, counting down.
ATTTCTTGCTTATCGGTCTAGCTCCTACTCACTTTTAATGTCATAGAGTCGCCCCTGAGTTTTATTGACTGTGTTATGTACCTGATACTAGATGTTTCTCCTGGAAGCTTGGCATCTTTCTGAGATTAGATTTGATTAGAGAATCAAATAGAGAATTAAAAACTAGGTGAAGGATGAGAACAACAGTGTAACAAGGATGAAGATTTTCTTCTCACAATCTCTCAGGATCCAGAAGTGGGCACTTTACTTTCTCTACCGTACTTGCCTACTCCTCTCCTTACCCTGGCAAAACAGCTGTGGAGCAATACAATTCATGAGGGAGAGAAACGATAACCACATTGCTTTACTGTTTTAGATGTTTTACTCTTACACTGATTTGTCCCCAGATGATTTGTAAAATAACCCTTAACAACAATCTCATAGAATCACTATCTCTCGGGATATATTTTAGACATATTGCCTGCCATGTAAGTGTTACTGAAGTCTGTGTACTTTATACTCAATCTAATGCTAATACATTTTGTTTTATTTTACAAATGCATAGCTACTTTAAAAGCACAATGTGGACAAATGTCATCTCCTTTCTTTTTAAATAGAATTTTTTTTTAAATGATTCAATTTCTGGTACATTTCTGAACTTTTAAAGTAGTTGCCATGAAAATTAATGTATTTTTTTTTAAAGCATGGTAATCTGAAGAGCTTATTTTCTGAGCAAAGAAGCTTCTGTTAATTCAGTAGGATATACTTTTATACTAAGTTTATCATAGTTTATGGTAAATTTTTTGATGCATCATATGTTTTGCTGTCATCCATCTATTTGTTTGTTTTGTAAGATGCAATCTTTTCTCCATTTTCTGACAATTATATTTGTGTTTGAGTAACTCTCTCTTTCTCTCTGTATGTGTATGAGAAAAATCAAGAAAGGGGAAAATAGCGTCTTTGGCACTGAAATATTTTGGTTCTTACAGAGCCCTTGAGGGAAAACCTATCTGTATGAATAGGACCAGGAAATAGCCATCTAGTATTTTTGTGAAGAAATGAATGACCTACATGTGTATCCTTTAATAGTCTAAGTGGAACACATTTAGTCTTTTCATAACTTGTGTTCAGTAACTTCCATCCATTGACTATCTCTCTGTCAAAGGGTGTGCAATTATTTGCTGATGTTATTTTTTTTTCTCTTCGTAATAATAAGAGGAAATCGTGAGATTTAACCAGAAAGTTAAAAAGGAGCCCACACAATGAGTCAGGAGATATGCCAAATACTCTAGATTCCAGGTTGATCTGTAGTAAAAGCCATGAATGGAAACAGCTTTTTGCCCAGCGAGGTTTATAATTGAGTTTGTAAAAGAAAGAACTGCATATTTGTATTAATAAGAACTGTGTTGATGCAGCTGATATATTTTTAAGGAAATTGACTCAGGAATTTAACATTCCGTGATACTTCTGTTTGAAAAACTTTATCCTTGTTATACTGCTCGCTCATCCTTCACCAAGTAAATCTGATTCTCCAAAAAATGCAAAATAACATCACACACACACACACACACCCCTGATAGCAGAATGTGAGACTGATAGCAGAATGTGAGAAAAAATAAGTATTAGACACTTTATAAAAAAAACTTAAGAAATGTAGAACTTTAAAAAAAATACCTTTAGTCTACTCTTAGAAGAAAAATATTTGTATTTGTTTTGGTTTATAAGATTTTTTGATTACTATTTTAAAAAAGCAATGTCATTTCATTTAGGAACATAATAGATAATAAAAATAAAATGACCAGTGGTGCCTGGGTGGCTCAGCTGGTTAAGCTTCTGCCTCTTGATTTCTGCTTAGGTCATGATCTTAGGGTCCAGAGATTGAGCCCCACATCAGGCTCTGCACTTAGCGGGAAGTCTGCTTCTCCTTCTCCCTCTGCACGCTTGCTCTCTCTCTCTCTCTCTCTCTCTCAAAAAATAAATAAATAAATAAATAGATAGATATTTTTTTTAAAATAAATACATCTTTAAAAAAAAAGTAGAGGTGCGGAGAAAGACAACTATCATATGATCTCCATGATATGAGGAAGTGGTGATACAACATGGGGGCTTAAGTGGGTAGAAGAATAAATGAAACAAGATGGGATTGGGAGGGAGACAAACCATAAGTGACTCTTAATCTCACAAAACAAACTGAGGGTTGCTGGGGGGAGGGAGGTTGGGAGAAGGGGGGTGGGATTATGGACATTGGGGAGGGTATGTGCTTTGGTGAGTGCTGTGAAGTGTGTGAACCTGGCAATTCACAGACCTGTACCCCTGGGGATAAAAATATATTATATGTTTATAAAAAAATTAAAAAAAAAAGTAGAGGTAATAGAGTTTATTATCTCAAACTAAATCTTACATTACCTCTATCTCCAGTTCCATAATTTCCCATATAAACACTGAACAAGGAACCATATACAAATAGTGCCTTAATAACATGAAAACTCCAGCCCAGAGACTTGCAGTTTAGGCATTGAATCTAAGACTGCTCAGAGTATAAGTATGTCTATCAGAATCATCATCTATATATCTGTCCACAAAGATTATAAAGCTAAGTAGTAGTATAATTATAACTCTACATTAGGGCTTTTACTCTCATTAATATATTATTTCATAAAACTGTTAATGGCTAAAAATGGAGAGTTGTTTTGCAAGCAAAATCTGATACCACTTGTATCCTTAAGCTGATTTTAACATATAAGCACAAATCTAAGTTTTCTTTTCTTCTCTCTATCTTTTTTTTTTTAAGGTTGGTCATTTTATTTTTTAATATTTTTTGAAAGATTATTTATTTATTTTAGAGAGAGAGAGATAGAGAGTGGACCCATGAGTGAGGAAGAGGGGCAGAGGTACAGAAACAGACTCCCTGCTAAGTGCAAAGCCTGATGTGGGGCTCAATCCCAGGACCCTGAGATCATGACCTGAGCTGAAGGCAGATGTTTAACAGACTGAGCCACCTAGGTGGTTCCTGGAAGAAATTTCTTATATGACCTACCATATATAGCTTGATATCCCCCATTCTGAATATGTTATTGGGTTACATTTTTAAAAATCAAATATGGAGGGGCACCTGGGTGGCTCAGTTGTTTGGTGGCTCCCTTTGACTTGGTCATGATCCCAGGGTCCTGGGATCCAGCCCCACATCAGTCTCCTTGCTGGGTGGGGAGCCTGCTTCTCTCCTGCCTGCTACTCCCCCTGCTTGTGGTTGCTCTTTACTTCTCTCTCTTTCTCGCTCTTTCAAATAAATAAATAAATATTTTTAAAAAATGGAGTCTGCTTATATTTTTCTTTGTAATTACCTTCTGAATTCTAAAAACAAAACAAACTCATAAAATGCAATATATTACTTAATGCCAATTAATAATCATTTTACTATAAAAGAATTATACAGCTATTTTAGTTAACTATACCTGTAAAAAGAAGTTTGACACATCTGTGGATATTTCTATCTGTTTCTAGAGATTGTCCATAAATGTTAGAATGTTATATTATTTTATAAATACCTATCCTAGGAGCTCTATGGATGAACCTAGAGTTTAGAATTAGCATATACCAAGTCCCATGATGATTACTGCTTCAAGAAGAGAATCCTTTGGAACAACTGCTCAGATCTTTAGTTTGTTCCTTGTGATGGTTAAAACCACAATATTCTTCATATAAACATGCACTGAGCAGTAAAAATCTCAGTGGCTAACTATCAGGGAGTAACAGAGTTACAGGAAACTTACCTTTAGGAATCCTAATACACTGACAGTTTATTCAGTTCCTTTTCAATAAAAGACATTTCACTGAGTCAGAAAGGAAAAAAAAAATTGGGAATCATTCAACTAAAATACAAGCAAATATATACATATTTTTCTTTCAGAATCCATTATGTCCATTTTGTAATGTCTTAATAAAAGTAATTACAGCTTACATTTTAAAATGTTTTTATTTTTATTTTATTTTATTATTTTAATTCCAGTATAGTTAACATGCAGAGGTATATTAGCTTCAGGTGTACAACATAGTGATCCAGTAATTCCATACATCACCCAGTGCTCATCAAGACAAGTTCACTCCTTAATCCCCAATACCCTTTTCACCCATACCCTCCACCCCTCACCTCACCTCTGATAACCATGTTTGTTCTTAATAGGTGAGAGTCTGTTTCTTGTTCTTATCTCTCTCTCTCACATCTGTCTCTCTTCTTCCCTTGCTTATTTGTTTTGTTTCTTAAATTCCACATATGAATGAAATCCTATGATATTTGCCTTTCTCTGACTGACTTGTTTCACTTGGCATTATACTCTCCACTTCCACACGTATCATTGCAGATGGCAAGATTTCATTCTTTTTTTATGGCTGTACACTGTTACACACACACACACACACACACACACACACACCATATCTTAATATTAGTATGGGAAATATGTAAAAGTTTGGTATCGCCAGGAGATATTATCAGTAGGTATGGGTATTATCAATAGGAAATTTGAAAGTTATCCATGAGGTTGAACATCAAGGGGCTCTCATACAACACCCCTTATCCTTCGCAGAGGAAAGCTAAAATCCCTGGCTATAGTTAGTTTATCCTACAACATACTTTGGGCACAATTTGTACTATTTGTTTTGTTTTTAGTATTTTGTATCTTTATAACATTCACTTATTTAAAGATTAATAAATACCTGTTAAATATGTCAAGTGAGCAGCTATATTAGAGAATCAGGTAATTCAAAGAAGTCCAATAGGGATAATTAATAGTTTTGAAAGCTTATTACATGTAAGGCACTGTACTAAACTTTATGTGAAATAAACAACATAGGACAACAGTCCTATGCAAAATATACTATTATTATTATTATTTTATAGGTAAGGGTATAAGGCTCAAAACACTTAAGTAATTTTCTTTACACAGGTTACCCAAGTAGGAAGTGGTTAAGCAGATTTTTGAATCCAGAGGATCTGGCTCCAAACCAATACACTTAACAATTACTCAACTGAGTAACCTGCCCTAATTTTACAATAAGGCAAGGAATTAGGACACAGATACAAATAACCCCAAACAAATTGTAATGATTAAATGTCATTAGAAAGAATATATACACAGTTCTTCAAAGGATCTTATCATCACTCACAATAAGTGAGTAAGATAGAAGTGGTAATAAAGGCATGTCTTATCTATAGTCAATTTGAAAACAATAATAAACCAACTAAAAGTCTGAGTTTTATTATAACTTTTTTTAATGGCTATCCTAACAATGTCAACAATAAAAACCCCCTCCCTGAAAGCACAAACCATTGATCATGACTCCTAATGGAAATCTATTAGCTTGCCATAAAGGTAATAATAAAAATAAGTACAATGAGAACAATGTCATTGAATTCTAGTTTGACTGAATTCTAGTTTTATGCTGGCCTATCAAAATCTAACTCTCTCTTTGTGAAAAAGAGAGGTTATGGGTGTCATAGAAGCCATATCTTTTCATGACTGAAGTTTTAATGATGAAGAAACTAGAAAGAAGGAAAGACGCTTGAAAAAAGCATAAATTTCTCACCAGCCAGTATGAAATCATACTATATAGCACCATGTTTAGATATTGTTAGAACTATCTCTTGCTTACTGTCTATGCCATGCAAGCTACACATGTGAAAACATCATCCACCTCTTGATTAACTGAAGGAATAAACATGAGTATAGTTTTATTTTTTGATCATGCCTTTGCTCCTTTCTGTAGCTTTTCCACTAACTATATATAAATTTTACTATATATATATATAGTTTGTTAATATATAATGCATATAATATATTATACATAACATATACTACATATAATTATATATAAACTATGTATAGTTTATTAACATCTTATATTGGTTCAAATACAATAGAGTATTGAGAAGAAAATAATTATTCATGCCAATATTACTTTGAAATATGCTTTCAAATATTTTTGTTATGCAGAAGTGAAAGTCATCAACACTGCTTTGTTCCAGTTTTTTGAAAACTTTAATAAAAAAGCATTCTCTTTTTTCTAATTTTATGAAAGTTTGTAATTGACCACTGGGCATAAATTGTTCAAATTCTTTTTTGGAAGATACAGTTAAGTCTTGGCACTAAATGCTGTGTTTCTTGGCACCGAAACAGTTACAAGAAATGAACATGTTAAAATCCCTTGTTTGCAATAGTTAAGCCGAATGTAATTACATGTGAGTCTATTGACTGAAGGTATGATTGTTATCCAAGATTTGGCCGTATGGGTTCTGGAGGTGACAATGCCAACCTTAAATTCCAGAGCTTTTTTCATGCTATTTGATTTTCACAGCTGGAATTTATTACTTCTTCATAGTGCAAAATTATCTATCCACCTGGTTTCATTTCTTGGCTCAATGTTGTGACTTAGTAATTTTCAGCATCTTATTGACAGATGGAAGGTGTTCCCTAAACATGTTGCTGAAATAACACAGAATGTACTTCTAAACTACAATAAGGAATGGAACTGAAAATGTCAAGTCCACTAGGTTCCATCTAAAGCCCATGTATTGTTATCATGGCATTTTTGGATGGAAATGGTTCATTAGAAGTTATGTGGTTAAAGCACCATCTTTAATCTAAAGAAACAAATGAACAGAATACTCGTTTATGTCTAGACAAAATCCTTATGCTATAAATTAAACCTGCTTTTTTTTTTCTTTCTATCCTTTCCAATAGAAATTTTGAATAACCTAGCACTATCCTTTGCGTAAAATCCCTTTGTTTAAGTACTCTCAAATTAAATTCTTTCACATTCATCTTCAGGCCAAATAATTCCATTTTCTTTTATCTCTCTACATGGGTTCTATTTTCCATTCTAACAGTTATTTCTCCCCTGAAACCTCCCCACATTCTATGCTTTGGCTATGATCTATGAAACAGAATACAACATTTTTAAGTACTGTGTGTCTCCTGTTCCCCACTGTATATACCTGCTTTTGTATTTTAATATTGTGTTTGATTAAAAACAAAACCACGGTATTCACACTGTTGATCTGTGGCCAATTTATAGGAACTCCTAGTCTTAGAGATTTCACATATATTCTAACAGATTGTCAGTGTTTTATATTTATGAACTGCATCCATGTTGTTGCTTTTTGAAAAGTTATAATGAAGTCTACTGTCTCTCTTGCCAAATTAGAAGTTCCAAAAGGGCTGGATCTACATATCTTCTAACTTCCTAATATATACCCAGTACATAGTCCAGAATCTGGCATAAATAAATATTTGAAGAATGAGTGAAGAAAGGAAATTTTTGTAAAAAGCAGACTATTTGGGTTCAGCCAAATATATTTCTCTTCAAATCTGGACATTGGGACTCTGGTTTTCTTTAAGTATATATGTATTTTATTACATTCTTATGTAAGTACTGCTTTCCCTCCTGATCAATTCAATAGTGTGGGCTTGATTTATATGCAAAATTGACTTAAAGTGTAAGGGAGTTTCAATATATAAAATCACTGCCAGTTTCTTTCAAACCTGGGCAATGAGATGTGTCTCCTCATCTCTTGGAACGAAGGTGGGCTATGACAGTGCATTTGACAGCTCCATGAAAAGAGGCCATATACTCCGGACAACTAGGAGCAGAGCTCCCTTTTTGATTTCAACATTTATTAATTGGGTAGGTTTCTTCAGGTCTCTATTATTTCCTCATTTGTAAATGAATATAATAATTTGTCCTTAGAAAACTGATGAAAGCATCTAAAGAAGTGAAGATAAAACATAAAATAAATAAACACCTAGTAAGTGTAGATGTAAGTACCTAGTAAGTGTAGAAGTACCCATGAGTATGTAAGTATGTAGTAGGTATGTATGTACCTAGTAAATATATAAGTACCCATGAGTATGTAAGTATGTAGTATGTATGTAAGTACATAATAAGTATATAAGTACTCATGAGTATATGGGTATGTAAGTACATAGTAAGTATGCAAGTACCTGTAGGTCCTCAAAAATATTTTGTGCCCTTTTTTTCAGCACTTTTTTTTCTAAATATTTTGTATTGACAGGTTAATACACTCAAATTGTTTATTCTATAATGGGGATAGAAAGGAACAAAAAATATTTAAATAAATATGATAAAGTTTTATGACAGAATGAAGTAGTTCTATGAATTCGCCCATTTCTTGTCAGAAGAGAGGAAAAATAAAACATCATTAGAATGCACAAAGAGTTTTTGATGTAACAGATTAATGGGAAATATGATAACAAATGTCAAAGAGAGTGTGACTAGTATGAAACTTCCAATCTGTGTTATATCATTTCCACAAAATGTTAGAATCACAATCACAATTCTGTATATGCACTACAATCTTCTGTAAGTCCCATTTGTTTGTCTAACAGCTTTATTAAAGTATAATTGACAAACAAGAATATGTATATATTTAAAATGTACAATCTGATAAGTTTTAACAGATGTATATGTCATGAAACCATCATCACACTTATGATAATGCACATACTTATCACTCTTGGAAATTTGTTTTTCTCTCTCTCAGCAGTTCCTATATCCTTACCCTCCACAGACAAACACTTAACTTGCTTGCAGTCACTATAGATTAGTTTTCATTTAGGTAAACCTAGAGACATACATTATGCATACATTTTGTCTGACTTTTTCCACTCAGCTTAATTACTTTGAGATTGTCCATGTTGATGATGATATCAAACGTGTATTCCTTTATATTGCTTTGAAGCATTCTACTGTATGGATAGACACTGTAGAAAGAATATTTTGTATTCATTCACTCAATATTATTATCACTTGGGTTAACTCAAGTTTTAGACTATTACAAATCAGGCTGCTATGATCATTCATGTAATTAGTCTTTATATGAATGCACACTTTCTCTTCTCTGGGAATTGAAGGCTAGGTCATATGAGTGTGTTTTTAGCTTTTTAAGTACTGAACTCTTTTCCAAAGTAGTTGCACCATTTCACATTTTGCAATTGTTGGAGAGTTCTCGTTCTTTCACATTCTTATCAATACTTGATACTTTCAAATTTTTGACATTCTAATAGATGTGTAGTAGTATTTCATTCTGGTTCGAATTTGTATTTCATTTATGACTAATGATATTGAGTATCATTCAAATGCTTATTTGCTATGTATCTCCCTTAGTGAAGCATCTGTTTAGATCATGTTCCCATTTTTTTCTTGGATGGCTTATTTTATTTATTTATTTATTTTTAAAGATTTTATTTATTTATTTGACAGACGGAGATCACAAGCAGGCAGACAGGCAGGCAGAGAGAGGGAGAGGAGGAAGCCGGCTCCCTGCAGAGCAGAGAGCCCGATGCAGGACTCGATCCCAGGACTCTGAGATCATGACCTGAGCCAAAGGCAGCGGCTTAACCCACTGAGCCACCCAGGTGCCCCTTGGATGGCTTAGTTTATATTATTGAATTTTGCAAGTTCTTATACATTGTGGATCCAAGTTATTGTTCAGATAAAAATTTTGCAAATATTTTCATTTTCTTCCCTTTACTTTTGTTTCAGTTTGCTTTCCTTATTCTAGCTCATTGGAAGTTGAAGTCACTAATTTGAAATCTGTCTCCTTTTCTAATATAAATCTTTTATACAGATATTTTCATTTTCTAGGGTTTGGTCTATTTTGATAAAGATTCCATAAGCCTTTGAAAAGAAAATATATTTTTTTGTTGCTGGGTGAGATGCTCTATACATTATCTTAGATCTAGTTGGTTGACAGCACTGTTTAAGTGTCCTCTATCTTTACTGATTTTTTTGGTATTTATTCTGTCAGGCATTTTGAGATGAGTACAAATTTTTGACTATTATTGTGCATTTTTTAATTCTCCTTAAATTTTACCAGTTTTGTTTCATGTATTTTTGAAGTTTTGTTATTGGTGATTCAAGACTGTTAGGTTTCTCTTAATAAACTGATTTATATGTCATCAGGAAATGATTTAAAACTAGTAATATGCTTTGCAGTAAAATCTACTTTGATATTATTACAACCTCTGTAGGTTCCTCTGGTTTTATTACTGGCATGCTTTACTTCTCTTCATCTTTTTACTTCTAATCTTCTTGTGACTTTATATTTAAAGTTTATTTTTTTATAGTCGCATAGAGTTGGGAATATATACAGATGGGATTTTTCCAAGCTGATAATTTCAGTCTTTGTAATTGGAGTTTTAAGACCATTTACATTTATATTATGAATATGTCTAAGTTTTAATCTTTTTTTTTTTTTTTTTTTACTATCAGCTAAAGTCCACACTTTATTCAAATTGCACTAGTTTTTCCACTAATGTGCTTTTTTCAGTTTTAGGATCCCACATGTATTTAATTGCCACACCTCCTCAGTCTCCTTGATCTGTGATAGTTCCTCAATTTTCCCTTGTTTTCAATGACTTTGAGAATTTGAAGATTACTAGTGAGGTGTTTTTGTAAAGTGTCCCTCAATTTCGATATTCTTAATTTTCAACGATGACTGTTTTATTGTACCTAGCTTATCAAGGTGTTTGGGCTAAGGTGTGCTACCCAATTCAACTAGGTTGAAGTTAGAAGTTTCTATCTTTGATTCTACTTTTAGATTCTAAGAGCTGCCCAATATATTACAAATCCCTTTCTTTTCTCCTTAAGTTTGCCAGGGTTGGGATTCCTTAATTCACTGGGTCCCATGATTAATTCACAACTCAGATCTCCCTGTCACTCTTCCAAACTCTTATGATCTTTTCTGGAAATATATTAAATTCTTACCATGCAGAGATGCTTACAAAACTCCTTGACTTTCCCTGTTTGCATCATTCCCTGGTCTTACTCAAATGTCAGTGATAAGACCAGAAGTAATTTTATTTTTTCCTGAGGATCAATTTTTTTTTCCTTCCAGTTTTATTGAGATATAATAACATTATATTAGCCTAAGGCTTACAACAAGATGACTTGATACATGTAGACATTATAAAATGACCATCAGGATAAGTTTAATTGTCTACCACATTACATAGCTATAAAGTCTCTTCTTTATTATTTCTTATGATCTTATTATTTGTTTTCTACTGACAGCATTTGAGCTTCCTTTTTCTTTTACTTTTTTTCTGTTTTTTTTTTTTTTCACCTTTTTCCCTATTTCTGCTAGCCCTTTTATATTGTTAGGTGACAGACATTTTTGTATTTCCATAAATATTTTTGAGGTTTGTTTTGCAATACTATTAAGTTATTTGAAACAATTTTATTCATTGAAATTTAGCTTTTAGGATTTATTAGATGGGACCAGAGCAGTGTTTTTGTTGTTGTTTTTCTCAGGACTAACCATTCACTCCTAGGGCAATGTAATTCTGAATGCTCTACCCAGAGTTCTATGCATCATATGATCGTCCAATCTGACTAGTGGGAACAGGCACTATTCTAGGTCCTGTTTGAGTTTCAGGAACTGTTCCCTATAACCTTTTCAGAAACTTTTTTTTTTTTTTTTTGTAGTATCAGGCAGTTTCTTTGGATGTATACTCTGATTGATTTTCTACTGTACACTCAGGGGTGATCCTCTGCAAATCTGTGGAATTCACAATCTAGGCAGCATTCTCTTCTCAATTAGTGCCTGAGAACTGCTATGGTCTCCTTGGACTCTCAGTTCATTCTCTCTCTCTCTTTTTAAAAATATACAATGTATTATTTGGTTCAAGGGTACAGGTCTGTAAATCATCAGTCTTACATAATTCACAGCACTCACCATAGCACATACCCTCCCCAATGTCCATCACCCAGCCACCCTATCCCTCCCCCCCCAGCAACCCTCAGTTTATTTCCTGAGATTAAGACTCTTTTATGGTTTGTCTCTCTCCCCAATCCCATCTTGTTTAATTTTTTCACTCCCTTCCCCCACCATGAATGCCCCACCCTGCCTCTCAAATACCTCATATCAGAGAGATCATATTATAATTGTCTTTCTCTGATTAACTTAGCTCACTTCGCATATTACCCTCTAGTTCCATCTGTGTCATTGTAAATGGCAAGATTTACGGGGTTTTGATGGCTATATAGTATTCCATTGCATATATATATATATGTGTGTGTGTGTGCGTGTGTGTGTGTGTGTGTGTGTATGTGTATGTGTGTATGACTTCTTCTTTATCCATTCATCTGTTGATGGACATCTAAGCTCATTCTATAGTTCAGCTTTTGTGGACATTGCTGCTCTAAACACTCAGATGCACGTGCCCCTTCACATCACTACATTTGTATCTTTGGGGTAAATACTCAGTAGTGCAATTGCTGGGACATAGACTAGATCTATTTTCAACCTTTTGAGGAACCTTCATACTGTTTTCCAGAGTGGCTGCACCAGCACACATTCTGGAGGGTTCCCCTTTCTCTGCATCCTCACCAACATCTTTTGTTTCCAAACTTGTTAATTTTACCTATTCTGACTAGTGTGAGGTAGTAACTCACTGTGGTTTTGATTTGGATTTCCCTGATGCCAAGTGATGTTGAGCACTTTTGCATGTGTCTTTTGGCCATCTGGATGTCTTCTTTGCAGAAATGTCTGTTCATGTCCTCTGCCCATTTCTTAATTAGATTATTTGTTCTTTGGGTGTTGAGTTTGATAAGTTCTTTATAGATTTTGGAAAGTAGCCCTTTATCTGATATGTCATTTGCACATATCTTCTCCCATTGTGTGGGTTGTCTTTCCTTTTGTTGACTTTCTTTTGTTGTGCAAAAGTTTTGATCTTGATGAAGTCCCAATAGTTCATTTGTGCCCTTGCTTCCCTTGCCTTTGGCGATGTTTCTAGGAAGAAGTTGCTGCACCTGAGGTCAATGAGGTTTCTGTCTGTGTTCTTTTCAATGTCTCACATTTAGGTCTTTCATCCATTTTGAGTCTATTTTTGTGTGTGGTATAAGGAAATGGTCTAGTTTCATTCCTCTGCATGTGGCTGTCCAATTTTCCCAGCACCATTTGTTGAAGATACCATCTTTTTTCCATTGGACATTCTTTCCTGCTTTGTCAAAGAGTAGTTGATCACAGAGTTGAGGGTCCATTTCTGGGCTCTCTATTCTGTTCCATTGATCTATGGGTCTGTTTTTGTGGCAGTCTTGATGATAACAGCTTTGTAATAGAGCTTGAAGGCTGGAATTGTGATGCCACCAACTTTGGTTTTCTTTTTCAACATTCCTCTGGCTATTTGGGGTCTTTTCTGATTCCATATAAATTTTAGGATTATTTGTTCTGTTTTCTTTAAACAAATTGATGGCATTTTGATAGGGATTGCATTAGATGTGTGGATTGCTCTAGGTAGCATAGACATTGTCACAATATTTGTTCTTCCAATCCATGAATGTAGAATGTTTTTCCATTTCTTTGTGTCTGCCTCAATTTCTTTTATGAGTACTTTATAGTTTTCTAAGTACAGATTCTTTGCCTCTTTGGTTGGGTTTATTCCTAGCTATTTTATGGTTTGGGGTACAATTGTAAATGCGACTGACTCCTTAATTTCTCTTTCTTCTGTCTTGATCTTGGTCTATAGAAATGCAACTGATTTTTGTGCATTGATTTTATATCCTGACACTTCCCTAAATTCCTGTATGAGTTCTAACAGTTTTGGAGTGGAATTTTTTGGGTTTTCCACATGAAGTAGCATACCATGTGCAAAGAGTAAGAGTTTGACTTCTTCTTTGCCAATTTTGATGCCTTTTATTACTTTTTGCTGTCTGACGCTGAGGCTAAGACTTCTAGTACTATCTTGAGCAGTGGTGATAGTAGACAGTCCTGCCATTTTCCTGACATTATGGGAAAAACTCTGTTTTCCTCATTGAGAATTATATTCACTGTGAGTTTTTCATAGATGGCTTTTTTGATATTGAGGTGTGTACCCTCTATCTCCACATGTTGAAGAGTTTTGAAAGAAGGGATCCTGTACTTTGTCAAATGCTTTTTCAGAATCTATTGAGAGTATCATATGGTTCTTGTTATTTATTTTATTAATGTATTGTATCACACTAATTGATTTGTGGATGTTGAACCAACCTTGAAGCCCAGGAATAAATCCCATTTGGTCATGGTGAATAATCCTTCTAATACTGTTGGATCCTGTTGGCTAGTATTTTGGAGAGAATTTTGCATCTGTGTTCATCAAGGATTTTGGTCTGCAATTCTCCTTTTTGATAGGGTCTTTGTGTGGTTTTGGGATCAAGGTAATGCTGGCCCCATAAAATAAGTTTGGAAGTTTTCCTTCCATTTCTATTTTTTGGAACAGTTTCAGGAGAATAGCTATTAATTCTTCTTTAAATGTTTGGTAGAATTTCTCTGGGAAACCATTTGGCCCTGGGCTCTAGTTTGTTGGGAGATTTTTGATGAATGCTTCAATCTCCTTACTGGTTATGGGTCTGTTCAGGTTTTCTATTTCTTCCTGGTTCAGTTGTGGTAGTTTATATGTCTCTAGGAATGCATCCATTTCTTTCAGATTATCAAATTTTCTGGTGTATAGTTGCTCATAATATGTTCTTATAAATGTTTGTATTTCTTTGGTGGTGTTTGTGATCTCTCTTCTTTCATTCATGATTTTATTAATTTGGGTCCTTTCTCTTTTCTTTTTGAAAAGTCTGGCCAGGATTTTATCAATCCTTTTAATTCTTTCGAAGAACCAGCTCCTAGTTCTTTTTTATCTGTTCTACTGTTCTTTTGATTTCTATTTTATTGTTTCAGGCTTTGATTATTATTTCTCTTCTCCTGCTGGGTTTAGGCTTTCTTTGCTGTTCTTTCTCCAGCTCCTTTAGGTGTAGGGTTAGATTGTGTACTTGAGACTTTTTTTGTTCATTGAGAAAGGCTTGTATTGCTATATACTTTCCTCTGAGGATTGCCTTTGCTGTGTCCAAAGATTTTGAACAGTAGTGTTTTCATTTTCATTTGTTTCCATGAATTTTTAAAATTCTTCTTTAATTTCCTGGTTGACCCATTCATTCTTTCATAGGATGCTCATTAGCCTCCATGTATTTGAGTTCTTTCCAACTTTGCTTTTGTGGTTGAGTTCTATTTTCAAAGTATTGTGGTCTGAAAATATGCTGGGAATGATTCCAATCTTTTGGTACTGGCTGAGACCTGATTTGTGACTCAGGATGTGATCTATTCTGGAGAATGTTCCATGTTCCCTCAAGAAGAAGGTGTCTTCTGTTGCTTTGGGATGGAATGTTCTGGATATGTCTGTGATGTCCATCTGGTCCAGTGTGTCATTTAAAGCCTTTATTTCCTTACTGATCTTTTGCTTAGATGATCTGTCCATTTCAGTGAGGTGTTAATGTCCTTTATTATTATTGTATTATTGTTGATGTGTTTCTTTGATTTTATTATTAATTGGTTTATGTAATTGGCTGCCCCCATGCAGGGACATGGATATTTAAAACTGTTAGATCTTCTTGTTGGACAGACACTTTAAGTATGATATAGTGTCCTTTCTCATCTCTTATTATAGTCTTTGGCTTAAAATCTAATTTATCTGTTATAAGGGTTGCCACCCCAGCTTTCTTTTGATGTTTATTAGCATGGTAAATGGTTTCCTACCCCCTCACTTTAAATCTGGAGGTCTCTTTAGGTCTAAAATGAGTTTCTTGCAGACAGCATAACGATGGGTATTATTTTTTTTATCTATTCTGGTTTCCTGTGTCTTTTGATTGGGGCAGTTAGCCCATTTCCATTCAGGGTAACTATACAAAGATATGACTTTAGTGCCATTGTAATGCCTCTAAGGTGATTGTTACTGTATATTGTCTCTGTTCCTTTCTGATCTGTTACTTTTAGGATCTCTCTTTGCAACAGGACCCCTTTCAATGTTTCCTGTAGGGCTGTTTACAAATTATTTGGTGTTTGCAAATTATTTTAATTTTTGTTTGTCCAGGAAGCTTTTCAGCTCTCCTTCTATTTTCAACGACAGCCTGGCTGGATATAGTATTCCTGGCTGCATATTTCTCTCATTTAGTGCTCTGAGTATATCATGCTAGTCCTTTCTGGCCTGCAAGTTCTCTGTGGATAGGTCTTGTGTCAATCTAATATTTCTACCGTTGTATATTATAGAGCGCTTGTGCTGATCTGCTTTCAGGATTTTCTCTTTGCCACTGAGACTTGTCAGTTTTACTTTTAGAGACTTGTCAGTTTTACTATTAGTTGACCTATTTTTATTGATTTTGAGGGGGGTTCTCTGTGCCTCCTAGATTTGGATGCTTGTTCCCTTCACCTAATTATGGAAATTCCCTGCTATAACTTTCCTCCAATATACCTTCTGTGCCTTTCTTCTTCTTCTGGGATCTCAATTACTCTAATATTGTTTCTTCTTATGCTATCACTTATCTCAGGAATTCTCCCCCATTGGTCCAGTAGTTGTTTACACCTCATTTATCTGCCTCATTTATCCTATCAGTAAGAGCCTCTATTTTTAACTGTACCTCATTAATAGTTTTTTTTTTTAAGATTTCAACTTGGTTAGATATTAGTTGTTTTATTTCTCCAGAAAGGGATTTTATTTCTCCAGGAAGGGAGTCTCTAATATCTTCCATGCTTTTTTCAAGCCCAGCTAGCACCTTGATAATTGTCATTCTGAACTATTGATTAGGACCCTAGCTATTGGTACTGCCTCTTGTTCCTTTTTTTTTTTTTTTTAGGTGAGTTTTGCTGCCATGTCACTTTGTCCCAATAAGAACAGATGAATGAGAGAACAAAATACTAAAAGAAGCAACGAAAATAAACAAACAAATAAATAAATAAATAAATAAAAATTAAAAAAAAAAAAGGAGAAATTACCACAGAAAAATATACACTAATCAAAACACCTGAAACTGGGGGAAGAAGGAAGGAGGGGGAGATATATAATGTGTGTGTGTGTGTGTGTGTGTGTGTATATGTATATAATGTATATACATTATATACATATATATATTATATGTCTATACATATTATATGTCTATACATATATATATATATTATATGTCTATACATGTTATATGTATATACATATATAATGTATATACATATATATATGACTGGTGAATAGAACAGACCCACAAACTTGATTTTAGGTGTATTTTGGTCTATTAGAAGAACCTGCCTCACAAAATTTTAAAGGAAGAAAAAAAATTATATATATATATATGAAGATAAGGGTAAACATGGTGAAAGGATGGAATATGACTATAAAGATGAAAATTTTTAAAGATTCTAAAAAAGGAATTGATAAGAGAAGTTGGCTTAAAAACAATAAAAAAGGAAAGAATGTGATCAGGTTGGAGACTAGTACAAAGCCATGTGCTAGATTGAGGGTATATTTTGATCTGTTAGAAGAAATTGTATCCTAAAAATTTAAAGAAAACCTTTATGTATACAAAAAATAAATTTTAATACAATGACAGGATTGAATATGACTATAACAATGAAAATTTAAACATATTTAAACATATTTTTTAAAAGGTATTGATAAGATAGAATAGTTTAAAAAGTTTAAAATAGGTAGGAGAAAAATTAAATATAATAAGAAAAAATAAAATTTAACTTTGAAAGACTAAAAAATCACGAGGAAAAAAGCCATGAACTATATGTGCTGCATTCTCCTAGCTATAGAGTTCTGCAGTTCTCACTGATCAGTGAATGCTGTCTTGACTGATGTTCTTGCTGATCTTCTTGGGGAGGGGCCTGTTGCAGTGATTCTCAAATGTCTTTGCCTGAGGAAGAATTGCACTGCCCTTGCCAGAGGCCAGGCTATGTAATATGCTTGGGTTTGCTCTCCATAACTTTTGTTCCCTGAACGCTTTCCGTACAGCTTTGGAGGAGGAGAAAGAAGATGGCAACCTCCCAATCTCCAGCCCAGAGGAGCTGAGAGTTTAAGGCCCCTCTCCTTAGTGTGCCCTCAGAGAAAAGCAGTCAATCCCTCCCATCTCCCTGGTTTCTGGCTGCTCTCTGAGTTCAACCAGCCTTTGATTGAGTATTTGGACCTCTGACACATGGCCCCATTTGGAGTCTCCACACCCAGCAGATTCCTGCAGCGTGCTCCCACACTGATCCTCCCGGAGGAGAAGGAAGGACGGTGTCTTCCCAGATCTACCACGTGTGGGTCCCTGCTTGATGAGCAGTGTCCTGACTGTGCCTTGGATCATGGTTTAAGGTAACCCTGAGCTGAGAGCCCTTTCCTCATTTCCACGTCTGCAGCTGGCTTCCCTGCTGATAACTGGGAGCTCTGCCACACTTCAACACTCCTGGTCTTTTTGTGACCCTGCAGATCCTGACACCACACTGTCCCCATGAGGGCTCCACCCCCACTTAGCCTCTGGAGGGATGTCCCTCAGTGCAGCAGACTTCTAAAAATTCCAATTTTGTCCTCTGCTGCTCTGTGGCTTGCCAGGAGCTGGCTCCACCCCTGCAGTCTGTCTTCCCGTATGTTGCCTCAGATTCACTTTTCCGCACATACTACCTTCCAGAAAGTGGTCGCTTTTCTGTTTAGAATTGTTGCTCTTATTCTTTTCGATCTCCTGTTGAGTTTGTAGGTGTTCAGCATGGTTTGATAACTATCTGGCTGAACTCCTGGGACCTGATGATATTTAGGTCTCCTACTCCTCCACCATCTTGATCCTTCCCTCGGTTCATTCTTGTTAGCCCATGGAGTCCACTGGACTTTGCCTATCTTTCCCCTACCCCTGTTGCCGTCTGGAAACTTTCCCAAGACATTAAGTCCTGGCAGTGTTATTGCTCACCTTACCTCATTTGTTTCTTGTCTCTCATAGATTACTGTTCTTTCCTGCCTGATATCTCATATGTGGATAAAACATATTTTGTCTTTTGGGGGTTCTTTTTATTCTTGTTGTTGTTGTTGTTGTTGTTGTTGTGGGAGGGTAAATCTGACATCTTTTACTCAGATCAAACCATCTATTTGTTTCTATATGAAGCTTTACCTATTTGATAAACATTCAATGCTTAGCATTATTTGTCCTCTCCTGACTTCCCTACCCAAAGTCTTACTGAGTCATAATCTGCCACTTTAATCAGATTTTATTTCCCCAGGGCTTTACCACCTTGTTAAGGCTTAGTTCAAGTACTACCACATATATAGAGAAGTTGGTATCAGTAATAATTTTGGAATAACAGAGACATTGAATATAGTCCTAAACAGGGAGAGAGTTCTTAATGCATTGTGGCTATTCCAGTAAAACTTTAATAGTATGTTGTCTTTTTGGTCTGTATGGGGTACACATTTTTTTCATCAGGTTTAGGTACTTAGAGAACAGGTGTTGTAAGCTCTTGCTTTACAGGCCTCACTGGAGGAATACATGTGGCTGGGGATTTTTTAAAGATACTTTTGGAACTATTTAAAAGGGAAAGTGTAGATGAGGAGCTGACTGGAGCACTCAGTGTAGATTCCCTGGGGTGATAACTTTTCGAAGCATGTGCCAACCATGACCCTATACTATAGTCAGGCTAAGTTATAAAACTTGTAAGTGGAACTACAACATCAATGACTTGAGGACTTTCTCCTTTCCCATTATATTTGAGGATGGTCTTTCTATACCCTTTTGCCCCATATTTAGTGCCCAGAAATGTCTCTCAGCATAGCAGTGATATGAGATAATGCTGAGTTGCAAAGCATGCCAGTATTTTATAATCATTTGTCCCACATGCAAGGACAGGTTGGAATGAGCTATTTCAAAATCTAGAGAATTATCTACATGAAGAAAGTAAGAGTGGTGATTCTCTCCACAAAAGGAGACAAATTCAGGCCTGGTGCAGATGTGTCACATAGGAGTCCATAGGTTATTCAGGGCCAATGAATCAGTATCTGTGGTGAGGGGCCAGCAGCCAAACCTGAATTTGCAATTACTGTAACTATACCAAGGCCTGCTCTAGTAATTTATTGTCTCAGTGCAGTTGTTGCCACAGTCCTTTAAAGATTCAGGAAGAGTGTGATGAGAGACAAGAGAGTTATAAGTGGGTGGGCTCGAATCTGGGGGATGTGGCTGTATGTAGGATCTCAGGTTCTGTTCAGGAACCAGGCCAGGCTTTAGGAAAGAAGGCAGAGAACCTGTGGTAAGTGAAACATGGAAGTATCCGCCTTCTCTTTGTTGGTGAGAGCCCATCCCCATTCCACATAAGCATTGCCTTACCCAGGGCACATTTTAATGCCACTGGTATATGCAGTTGAGGTTATTTATTTATTTATTTGACAGAGAGAGAGAGAGAGATCACAAGCAGGCAGAGAGAAAGGCAGAGAAAGAGGGGGAAGCAGGCTCCCTACTGAGAAGAGAGCCGAATGTGGGGCTCAATCCCAGGACCCTGAGATCATGACCTGACCCGAAGGCAGAAGTTTAACCCACTGAGCCAACCAGGCGCCCCTGCAGTTGACTTTTGAAAATGTCAGTTATTTAAACTGACAAGATACAAACAATAAGGATATTAATACTATTATTTTTTTTTAAATTTTGGGCCAGGAATTTATTTGTGGAAATAAAAGAGGAAGCTGAAACTGAATCAGTATGATTTAACTGTCTTTAGGGATAAAGCAAAAAATATTCCAAATGAGTACAGAAGTAACGATGGTTTCTATAGTTAATAATGAAAGATGGACATTAGAGAGTACTTAGGGAAAAATATGAGCTGTCTTTTTAAGGTATTAAAAAACTCACTCGACTTAAATCCCATTAGAAATGGGATTCTCTTTTTATCAATAAACAGAGGACAGCATTGCAAACTCTTTGCAAAAGATCAACTTAATTATGCGCCAAGATCTCCTGCTGAGGTGGAGATGATATTTTGCTTAACGTGGAACAAATATTTCTGCAAATGACACTATAACTAGCGTGGTCTCTGGTATGTGAATATCTGTCAAGTGAATACAAATAGTTTTAAGAAATGTCATTTTTCCTTTAAAAACATTTCTAATGGTACATGTGATTTTATTTTAAAAAAGCAAGTGCCTTCTTATTTAGGTGCTTTTACTTTAGAGTAAAAATTAGTACCTTTGCCTCTCTAGTCACATGTCAGCTAGGGAGAGGTAAACTTGTTGAACTAATGCCTTCTCAGGTAAGTGTTACATTTTAGCAGGCGACAACAGAGGTTCACAGTGACAGATTTCCTATTGAAAACCTCAGTTCAGATCTGTCCATTGAGGTATTTTTCTCTAAACAAAACAAAACAAAACAAACAAAAACAAAAATTCTTAAATATTGACTAGAGAAAGGAAAGCCAACGTTAATACATCTGGAGTATATAAGAAATTTAAGACTGAAGATAAAGGATTAAGATGGCTTTAGTTTCTCCTTAAGCCTCCAAATATAACCTTGGGGATGTCAATCCAATATTTTAGGTCCAATATGATAGAATGTATGCTTGTGTTTGTGTGTATAAGTACATTACGTTTATCTTTCTTCAAAGCTAAAATGATGCAACCAATATATCATTATTTTGCTTTCTGCCAATATAACCTATCATTATTTATTACTTTTTAATTTTTGTGTTTTTTTCACATTTTTTATTTAAATTCTAATTAGCTAACATATAGTGTAATATTGGTTTCAGGAGTAGAATTTAGTGATTCATCACTTACATCTAAACCCAGTGCTCAACACAGCAAGTGCTATATGGCTTTTTAAAAACCCATTCTTATTACAGTATTTCCCAGTATATAGTATATATTTAAAAACCTCATGGTTCCTACATTTCTGTTAAATTTTTGTATTCTTATTAAAATGTAAGATAACAGGGGCGCCTGGGTGGCTCAGTGGGTTAAGCCGCTGCCTTCGGCTCAGGTCATGATCTCAGGGTCCTGGGATCGAGTCCCGCATCAGGCTCTCTGCTCAGCAGAGAGCCTGCTTCCTCCTCTCTCTCTCTGCCTGCCTCTCTGCCTACTTGTGATCTCTATCTGTCAAATAAATAAAATCTTTAAAAATAAAATAAAATAAAATGTAAGATAACATATTTTCAGACTTTATTCTGCCATCGTTCTATATCATAAGCATGCTTCATAAAAGCTTTTTAAAATCATTTACTTAATTAAATTTATAAAACTGAAAATGATGAGAAATAATCAGAATACTCTTTTGAATAATTATTCAGATACCACACTAATAGCATTATAGAATGTAAAGAACAGCAAAGAATTTAGCCTCAGGGATTACTGATCATGTGACATTAAGTGTATAAACCTCTGTAAGTATCAGTTTTCTTGGATGTAAAATGAACAATATCTATTATAAGGTTATTAAAAGGATTAAGAAAAATTATTTTCCCAGGATGAGTTATTTTATATCTGATAGGTGCTCTGTAAGTGAAATTTCTCCTCCTAAAAACAAACCTGTTCTCTGACACTGAGTCAATAGAGCACTCACTCTAACTTAAAAACAGAGAGAGGAATATGGTTTTCATCTAATATATTTAGATTAGATTTGGCTATATTTACTTGCATTTAGATACAAATTTTCCACAATATATCTTGTTCATTTGCATATGTGTATCTTTTTTTTGTTTTCTTGGATGAGCAATAGCTCATTTGAGAGTAGCCAATGAGAGGTCTGTATAAAACTATTTTAAGTCTAAAACATTGTGAACTGACCCAGAAGTTACCTATAACCAGTGCAATTAGACTTGTAAAGGGAAGAAACCCTTGAGAAACTTTAACAGTTATATTTTCTTTGATGGATTTTGTAAGTATTTCCAGTGCTGATAATTCCTGGAGAAGACAGGATGGAATCTTGTGGAAGAACCTAATGATATTGTTCTCCTTTCATTTTGTCATCAGACCTCAGTGACTGGGAGGAAGGGCTGTACTGAAGACAGGTCTTGACTAAAGATGTGAGCAAAGGGAAGATGAGGTTTTGTTATCAAATTAATCAAGAGTGACCAAAAACCAGCAACAGATTTGTGAGATTCTGATGCCTGAGAAGCTTTCCTAAATGCATTTTTATTATGCCTCCAGGTTCTTTACCTATATTCAGGTTTGTTTTTTCACCATTTGAATTAGGAACATAAAGTCTTGAATTAAATTACAAGATTCATTCCTTTTTCAGAAGCCAGAAGCTGGGATAACAGAAAGAGATGAAATAATTAATTTTAGCTGAGGCCCTAAGATGTGTCACTCACTTTCTTCCAATCCTCAGAGAAACCTTTATATTAGGTGGCATTGATATTATTATTATGGTTTTATTATTCCCATTTAACAGATGAGGAAACAGAGTCAGAATGGTAAGGTCAATGCCCAAGCTAATAAGTTGGTAAGCACTGATTTAAATTCTAGTGTTTCTGGCCCCAGGGAACATTGTATCTCCACATCATTCCAATACAGAAAACATGTGCCTACTCATTGTTTTGTCTTTAGCACTGTGATGTAGACAAGTCATGCTAGACTTCTGAGGCTGTTTCTATACCTGAAGTTTAGTGCCTTGGATAATCTTATTTATAAGACTTCTTTCCCAGATAGGAACTTGAATCATCTGCAAATGGCAAGAATCTGAATATAGTCTATATAATAATAATGAAGCATAATTTTGATTACAAAATTTGCAATCTAAATTGTTACTTTTTTCATAATGATGAGTTTTTGTCCAAGTTAGTTTCAATGACTAAAAGGAGAAAAATTATATAATAACAAGAATGTGTACATAATTCACAAAAATTTCCATTTACTATTAATTGAGCTTGTTTCAAATTAGTAGTTTCAACTAAAATAATGAATGCAATGAAATATTTTGTCTTATAGATACAGAAATCTTGTAGAAAATTGATTTCTTTATGATACAAAATAAGTTTCATTAAGATACAAGAAGGGAAGTTTACTCAGATATCTGGTGGAAGACAATTTGGTTCACTGTTGCTAATTTAGCCAATCTGTTAGCTCACATTGGGAAGAAGAAAACCTGTTTTCTATGTATTCATTTTCACCCCAACAGATTTTACTATATAGTACAGAATGTATTTACATAGTGATTCATAAATTTCATTAATTCATAGACCTACAAATCTCAATTTTCTTTATCAACATTTTGAGGATCCTTCAATCTGAACAGAGTAAGATAAATTTTTCTTTACTTTTCTCAGGAAATTTAATTTCAGTTTATAACTACTCCTTCCTTCATCACCCTTCGAATCCTTCCTCCCATCACTCCATTTTCCATCTTTTCTCTTAGCTTTTTTTTCCAGTTTATTCCTGCTTTATTTCCATCCTTTCCCTGCCAAATTACAATAAGATCAACTCGTGAATGTGATGTGAAGTCCAGGTATTTTGTTTTCTTACCTCAGACATGTTACCTAAATGAGTAAATTTGGAATCTCTTTTACCATTATTTGAGATTCCTGTATGTAATCTATATACCAAAAGGTATTTATCCAGTATTATTTATCCAATTATTTAGCAATATTGTGGGGAGGAAGCACAGAATTATGGTGATTATGCATTTTGTCATCTCTCGTATTTTGGTGACAATTTTAATGACTTTTCTGACAGCCATTGTCCAGTTGAATGTTTATATCACCTTAATTTACTCTTAATATGCAATTAGAATTATTAATACACTTCAAATTCTTTCCCAAAACCAGAACCTTGATATGTATTGTCTAATCATGGTCAACAAATTTGAGAAATAGTATTAAAGTTTTCTTGACCTTTGCCATTAGTCATTCATTTGTTTGAGAGAAATAATATATCATATATAAAGTTATTTCATTTTATATAATACTGCATCCCTGTGAAGATGATATTGGGATAATTATTTTAGAAAAAAAACCCAAGCGCACCTGGGTGGCTCAGTCAGTTAAGCGTCTGCCTTCTGCTTAGGTTATCGTGATCCCAGGGCCTTGGCTCCTGGGACTGGGCCCCCCCTCAAGCCCCTCTTCAAGCACCCCCACTTCCATGAAGCCCCATGGAGCCCAGCTTCCCTTCTGCATCAGACTCCCTGCTCACTTCCTGCTCAACAGGGAGCCTCCTTTCTGCCCTCTCTCTGTCCCTCTTCCCTCCTCACAGCTCACAGCTCCTGCACTTGCTTGCTATCTCTCTCTCAAATAAATAAATAAATAAAATCTTAAACAACAGCAAGAACACCAACTCCCAGAACAATTTTCTCTCAAGTCTTAGAAATATTACTGTTCTCTTTGGAGGGGAAAAAGCTGGTGTATTTAATCTCTTGTATATCATACACTTTGTTATTTCCTTTTATATTTATTAAAGTCTATTCTCTACCGCCCACCCCAGAAAATGAGAATATTTACCTCAAAATTACATCATGACATATTTCTCCCAGATTTGTGCCATTCTGCAAGTTTGTAAAGAGTACATATTATATCTTTATGTAATTTCTTAATAAAAAGTTTAATATAGTTGTGTCAAGGATAGATTTGTTGGCATGACATCAGAATAATCTCTCCAAGTTGCCATCAAAGATATAGAATTCCCACAATGTTATACTGAGATGTCATATCTGATGTGATTTCTTTTGTTGTGTATCTATTTTTCTCTATAACATTTGATTTTCTGTTTTTTCCTGGGCCCTTTTCTTTCTTCCTGATTTTTTCTTAAGGAAATCTAGGTCAAATTCTAAGTCTTATGTTCAATATTCTTTGTGAACTTTGTGAAATATATTCACTCATTGCTAAGCATCCATCTTTGAGTTCTCCTTGGCTTATTTTTGATTTCTAAAATTTCTTATGTAAGAGAAATATGTCAGTGTTCTGGAAGAAAAGTTTTAAGTTTGGAACGAGAACATCTAACTATTATTTTAAGGACTCTGACTTCACAGTAGTGCCTTAAGTATTATGAATAGAATAATTAACTAAAATCACGGATACTATCATTAGGATTTCTCTAATTCATGTGTCTGTTTATGAGTGTGCGCATATATGTATATTTTATATTTGAAAATATTTGGGGAGAAACTGCCATGAAGTAATCATTCCTGATGTATAGCAAGTATATGTAAACAAGAAAATATTTACATACTGCACAGAATAATTATGTATTTTAAATATGTAATTAAAATATATAAGCCAGCATATCAGATCATGATATCAAGAATCTTTTGGCTCATAATGAAGCTAAATTTTATACAGTTAAACAGTTTAAAGAAAAATACTAGATAAAACCACAGCAGAGGTGATATTAGAAAATAGCAAATTTGTGGAAGTGGCACACCAGTGAGTGAATTGGAAAATATGGCTCTTGTAAGGTTGACTAGGCACCTGTTCTGTGGGTTCTTTGCTGCCTTTTTTAGTAGTAGCTGTTCCCATTCAGAAGAGTCAACTTAGTCTTGTAACAACACCTGTCACCAACTTTCACTATGAGTAAAATTTTTATTAATTTGATAATACATCCTATATGTCATATATGTTTTGAAGTGCCAATTATTTTCTTTCTTATACCCAAAAGACTATAATGTGAAGGACAATTCTGTTTCTTCCTTGTTTATAGTGAGACATTTAGAACTTGAAGGAATATTTAACTGAGCTAAATTAATGCAAATTTAATGATGATTTATATTATCCATTGAGATACTTTACTTTCTGCATGCATTTAATGGCTGTATTAAAATGTGAATTTTATTGGCACCTTTATTTGAATTCTCATATTAAATTCAGCTCAAGCATTGGTTTTTAAAATTTCTTTCATAGCCTGCTGTCTCTCTGATAAATATCATTCTACAGCAGATGCAGTATTATTATAGGAGGCAAAGCAGGCTTATTGGAAGGTGAATAAAGACATCTAGCAGGGAAGTGCACTACTAAGGTTTTTAAAGATGTTTGGGAGTAAAGCCAAGCAAACCATCATGTACTGTAAGCAGAATCTTAAAAAAAAATCAATACCTTGCTGACCAGGCAGCCAATGAGGAAATGATAAGATAAAGGCTAAGGTGATCATTTATTGATATGTAGCACCTAGCTGAACTCTAAGTCAAGTAAGGGGCATGTTCTATATTGAGAGAGAGACTGGTTTTTTTTGTTTGTTTGTTTGGTTGTTTTTTAATGAGCTAGCTTGTTTCCCTCAAAGTTTAAAGTATGCCAGATTATGAGAAATAACAACAACAATTATACGTAGTTCAGGAATAATAAATCTTGTCACTGAAGGCTTTGTACTACTGTCCATATTTATCTCTGAGTGTAAATTTATAAGCACTATGTAAATATAGTTTTCCCCCTCTCTTGTAGATCTACTACAGCTTGAGGGTTATATGGTGAAGACAGCTATATTCTTCCTGAACTCACAACTTTTGACATATATACAATTTTAGTCAGCTCTTAGTGTCCATAGAACTGAGATCTTGGTATAAAATAGCAAAAGAAAGAAGCAAGGAGGACCTTTGTTTTGGGGAGTTATTTGTGTCCCTGTTGCAGAATAGTTTTTAGAACCAAGTCCTGGTTCCAGATTTTAAGAGCTGTGGGTTTTGAGACAAGTAATTTACTGTAACCTTAGGTTTAATATCCTCAGCTATTCAATGTACTTTCCTTGCTGAGTTGCTAGGAGGACTCCATGAGTGAGGCTGAGCCTTAAACCTAAGAAAGAACAAACTGTCAATAAATATAAGCTGTTATTAGTGTCTCCAACCTATAAAAATCTAACCTGGGATCTAAAAGTACCAAAACCAGTTTTAAAAGATGGCCATAATATTTACTTATGAATCACTTCAGTTATACAAATTTTACTGTATTGATTATAATGAAATAACAAATACCCATGTTTTAAAAAATAAAATATAATTCTAGTTGCAATGATAGACCTATTTGTTACTTCCACAACAATACATCAATAAATCTAGTCAAGAAATCTAATTATTGATCTGTAATCAATATAACTTATTAGACACATTTTATTTTAAGATTCTCAATATTCTTTCAAAGTAGAGTTTGGCTTGTTACTACCTATTGTATACTTTATCAGTATATGCCATCCTGCTAGCTTTGTACATAAGAATAAAAACCAAAGCTGAGAAAAAGGTAATTAGAGTAATTATCCAGAATATGTACAGGCCAAAGATTTCATCATGGCAGTTCCAAAATCTGGATTAATAGATTGCTGCAGTCATCTAACAATCTTTCAAATTTTCATCTTTATTTTGACATAAATCTAAAAAATTATGTGAAATTCATTTGTCAGGAAAAAAAAAAGAAAGAGTTCAAATTTATATGCTCTTTCAAAGAGGAGAAATAGCAAGAGAAGGTCCACACAAAGTGTTCTCTGGTGTGAGTGCCCTTCCTCGACAATGGATTATCTTCCTGACCTCTCTTACCACTCTTGACCCTCTCTCTCTACTTCACCTATCTTATCTCCCTGCTGTTCCTTGGACACTCCAGGCCTGGTTATTCCTCCAAGGTCATGGTTTTTCTTGGAATGCTCTTTCTCCCAGAAAATGCAGTGTCTCAATCATTTTCTCTGTTAGTCTTCAAGGTCACTCCTTAATATAGCATTTTCAAACTCTCTTAGTTGAAATTCCTCCTTCACACATATTCCATATTCTCTAATGGGAACTCTAGAATGATTCTGAAGAGTGGTGCCCTACCAACCTCTTCGTTTACAGAGATTTGGGTCCCTCTTCATCTGAGGTTCACAAATGCAAATTTGTTTGTACAATATTACCATACAAACTGTCAAGACAACAGGCTGTTGAAAAGAGAATGATAAATGGAATAGAATGGTTTTGGCAGATGATATACAGTGTGTTAGCAAAGAGGAAATAGTAACTACTTTTGCCCTCTCCACAATTTACAACCATAGAGTTACAATACAACTTTCTAAATAAGAAAACACACACACACACACACACACACACAAATTCTTGTCAAGTGCAATAGATAGTATTACAGGATTTAATATGACACTTTCTAAAACTGTATAATATGAATTCAAAAAATTTCCAGTGAAAATTACATTGCATTGACATGCAATTTATAAAATGTCATTATTGGAGCTTCCAGAGAGCAGGCTTCTTACAGATTCACCTCTTTATAAAGAAAATATGTCATTGGTAGTTTGTTTTACTTTATAAGCCTTTCTCTTCTCTACCTAGAAGAATAATGTAAAAGTAAAAAATAAGTAAAAATGCAAAAGTGAAGCAGAAGTAGTAGGATCCCTCTGGGACAAGCCACATCTGGCATTGTTATTCTCAACTATTGGTGCATCCACAGATTCTTTCCACTTCCCCTAAAAGAACAGGCTGTGCATGTAAGTGTTCATTGAGGAATATTACCCTGATTGATGGGAAGTAACATGAATTTAATTTTCAGATCCACCAAACACTTTACAATACAAGGCAACCTGCAGCTTTCCAGATAATCAATATCACAAGAGGCTGTAACAGCATATGCCACATAGCGAAGAAGTAAAAAAGGGGGGGGGTGTTTGTACTGTCTCCCATCTTCATGGAAGCCTGGATTTGCAAATTACTTTTAAATAGAGACTAATTCTGAGGCTTCTTGTGGAAAGTGATTACATTTCCCAGGTAATTATAAACCAATGAAATAGCCTAGGAATTATGTAAATCAGCACATATAGGTAAGAATATTAATATGAGAAGTCCCTCATTTTTTTAATCAATAAAATAATATAATGCTTGCATTAGTCAGGACTCTTGTCTGTAAATGACAGAAACCCAATGCAAACTAGTGGCAAAATAAATTTTCTGCCTCAGTTCCAAGGAGTGGATGGAGTTGACTTCAGGAACAATTTGAATACAGGTATTTACATAGAATCATAAGAGCCCTATCATTTTTTTTCCATTTCTAAGCTGTTTGTTACTTTGTTGGTGTCTTCTAAGAATGGTACTTTCTATGTGGATTTTTATTTTTATTTTTATTTATTTATTTTTTAAAGATTTTATTTATTTATTTGACAGAGAGAAATCACAAGTAGATGGAGAGGCAGGCAAAGAGAGAGAGAGGGAATCAGGCTCTCTGCTGAGCAGGGAGCCCGATGTGGGACTCGATCCCAG
The DNA here is from genome assembly GCF_011764305.1 of Mustela putorius furo. Taxonomy (NCBI): domain Eukaryota; kingdom Metazoa; phylum Chordata; class Mammalia; order Carnivora; family Mustelidae; genus Mustela; species Mustela putorius. The sequence goes on along the minus strand of NW_025422019.1, from coordinate 22,016,371 downwards.
GACTCTGAGATCATGACCTGAGCCGAAGGCAGCGGCTTAACCCACTGAGCCACCCAGGCGCCCTATGTGGATTTTTAAATGACCGATGGCAACTTGTTGCTAAACTACTTGTAATCTCAAGAAACAGTCTCTTCCAGTAATCATTGAAATCACCTCCAATGGCTTTATTTGGCCTTGTTCAGTATTTAACAGAGACTCCTAAAATGCCTGTCCCTATACCCAGTTTTTATTCCACACTGAGCGACAGGACTGTAAGTCTTAAGTCGACACGTTCCTATTCAGACTAAGTCATCACATCTTCATCTCCCCTTATAGCAACATTTTTTTATGTGACCAAATTCAGACCATTGAAATGTAAGCAGAGGTGTTATATCAAACTTCTAGGAAGTCTGTTTTAGGTTTTTGTTTTTTGTTTTTTGTTTTCCTCCAAGTAGAAGGGCTTCTTTTTTTTGTATTTTTGTTTGTTTGCTTAGAGAGAGAGAGCACGTGCCGGTAGGGTGGTGAAGTGCATGGGGCAGGTAGAAGAGGAGGGAGAGAAACAATCTTAAGCAGGTTCCACGCTCAGTGCAGAGCCTAATGTGGGGCTTGATCTCATGAGCCTGAGATCATGACCAAAGTTGAAATCAAGAGTCTGATACTTGACTTTATTGAGCCACCCAAGAACCCCTCTTCTTTTGCTTTTTTCCCCCCTCCTTTATTTTTTTATTTTTTTATTTTTTGCTCTTTTTCAGACCTGCTAGGAGATGATGCAAGCACTTGTTATCATCTTGGGCCATGAGTGACTGAGGACAATGGAGGTCATTAGTTAAGATGGTAGAGCAGATTGATAAAAATCAGTGTTCCTCAGGATATTGTCTAGCCACCATACAATCCTTGCACTGCCTTCTTCTGTGTATTTAACATTAAAGAAGAAAAATGTATCAGGTTTAAGCTATTAAATCTTTTTTCTTTCTTTCTTTTCTTTTTTTAAAAACATGAATAATGTGACACTTGTAAACTAATTGTGGTCTAGAATAAGAGGCCACCAAGGGTCGTATGGTCCTCTCCTGTGACAGAAGAGGTAGTGACCCATGTGTAACAGCTTCGCCAGCTATAATATGGAACAGTAATTTCAAAAAAGACTAAAAGACCCAACCAATAATAATGGTATATATCTATATAGATATATCTACTATATTCATATTACCAAAAAGTAGGTGCCAGTGATCCTATCAGCTAAAGAAAATAAGGAAAAAAACATGACCCCTTGTATCATCGTTGTTGAGGAACTCAAAACATCAAGGAGCTTTAGAACATTTGGGAAGCAACTTATATAGGTATTTATTTCCATATATGGTAACAGAGACATTGAGGAGAATTTAGACTGTGAGATCAGAATTAAGGATTAAAAAAAAGGGGGGGGGCACCTGGGTGGCTCAGTGGGTTAGGGCCTCTGCCTTCGGCTCATGATCCCAGGGTCCTGGGATCGAACCCCGCATCGGGCTCTCTGCTCTGCATAGAGTCTGCTTCCTCCTCTCTCTCTCTGCCTTCCTCTCTGACTAGTTGTGATTTCTCTGTTGAATAAAACACATGGTAAATTTACAAGTGACATTTTATTTTCTAAAGCAATAGTAAAGTCTTACTAGTGAAACAGTGTATAATTTCAATTTGGTTAGATATCTATTGAACCACTAAAATATTATTTTTTTAGAGCATTTAATATACAGGGGCACCTGGGTAGAACAGTCAATTAAGGGTCCAACTCTTGATTTCATCTCAGGTCACAATCTCAGAGTGGTGAGGCAAAGCTAACTACTTTTGGGTCAGAGTGATTCCAGGTACAAACAAAGTGCATTTTATGTCTTAGGAAATCCAATGCTCTTATTACTACTGAAATCATCATCCCAAAAATGAAGACAGATAATTACAGACTGATACTACAAATGTCTAGGACAGAATGAAAACATGGTAGCTTCAAATGCCAAATAAAAAAATCTCTGGAGACATTTGGATGTGAAACATACATGCTGTTGTTTACACTTAGTGTGGAATATTTAAATTTTGAGACTTTAAATAGTTTTTTTAACAGAATGTTCTTTCAGACTACCCTTCAGTTTTGGATATACCTGAGCATTGAGGGACCAAATGAATAATTCTTTTTTTTTTTTTTTTAAAGATTTTATTTTATTTTTTTATTTGACAGAGAGAGATCACAGGTAGGTAGAGAGGCTGGCAGAGAGAGAGAGAGGGAAGCAGGCTCCCTGCTAAGCAGAGAGCCCGATGTGGGACTCGATCCCAGGACCCTGAGATCATGACCTGAGCCGAAGGCAGCGGCTTAACCCACTGAGCCACCCAGGTGCCCCAATAATTCTTTACCATAGTATAAATGTTTGGATTTTCCAAATGCCTTGCGATCTAATAGTGAAGTAATCTTTAATTAAAATATAATTATCCAGCAGTGCCTGACACACAGGAAGTCCTCAATAAATTTTGCTCAGGGGAGAATAAAGAAAAAAGAATAAAAATATAAAAAAATATATAATTAAAATTATATGCTCAGATCTAAAATGTTCGCTTTAAGTTTGGCAATTTTATACAGCATTCAACAAACACCAAAATAAGATCCAGAACACTTCCATCCCCCTAGAAAGTTCCCTCATGCCCCTTTTAGTCAATTCCCCTAACATTCCCCTTTGGAACCCAATTCCTCTCCAACACCACAGATTACTTTTGCTTGTATTTGGATGTCATATACATAAATGCATTTAGTATTTACAATTTTGCCTGTGAATTTTTCATTTGCATGAAGTTTTAAAAACATTTCTAAGTTATATCTCATTTCTAAGTTATATTCATTATTTTTTTTTATATCTGAGTAGTTTTCAGTTGCATGAATATATTTTCACTTGGAATATCTTAGATGCTGATTACTATAAATAAGGCTGCTGTTACAAATTTATTCTTCTTGTACAAATTTATTTTGTGAATGTTTGTTTTCATTTTTCATGAACACTTAGATGTAAAATTGCTGGGTTATAGGGTAATTATATGTTTACCTTTTAAGAACCAGAAGAGAGAGTTTCAAGTCCTTTGTAATCTCATGAAAATTTAGTGTGGCCTTTTTGATTTGAGCAATTTCACTAAGTATTTAGTGGTATCTTCTGGTTTGAATTTGCACCACATTCATGATTGATGATTTTGAGAACCTATATTTGGCATTCAAATATCTTTTATTTGGTGAAGTATCTTTTCAAGTCTTTTGTCTGTTAATGTATAAGATATGAGAATTTCTATATATTCTGGACCAAAGTAATTTCCCAGATATATTGTATGCAAATATTTTTTTTTTAATATGTTGCTTGCCTATTCATTTTCTTAATGGTATCTTTTAAAGAATAAAACTTTTTAATTTTCTGAAGTCAAATGTACCAACTTTCTGTGTATTATTAATTCTTTTTGTGTTCTGCCCAAGAAATATTTGCTTACTCTAAGATTATGAAAATATATTTCCATGTTCATTATGTTTATGATCACCTCAGATTAATTTTTTTGTATGGAGTATGATGGGTTGAGATTTGTGTTTTTCTTATGGCTAGCCACTTTTTTCATCAATATTCACTAAAAAGGACTGTTTTTTTTTCCATTAAATTGACTTGAGTCCTTGTTGAAAATGACCACATTTTTGCTTATATTTCTGGTTTCATTTTGCTTACTACTACATTTTCTCAATTACTATAGCTTTATGGAAACTCTTGAAATCAGATATTATAAATTCTCCGACTTTTTCCTCTTTTTCAGTATTGGTTTATTATTCTAAATCCTTTACAAGTCAGTATAATTTTAGGATAATCTATTTCTTTAAAAATAACAAGTTAGAATTTTGATAGAGATTGAATTAATTCTTTATATTAATTTGAAAATTTTTAAAATTTCAAGTATTCTAATTTATGGGCATGATATATTTTTTCATTTTCTTAAGCATTGTTCAATTTTTCTCAGTGTTTTACAGTTTCTCAGTGTTTTACAGTTTTCAGTATGAAGATATTACACAACTTTCACTAGTTTTATTCCTAGGTATTTGTTATTTTATTGTAAAAGTTTTCTTTTTTATTTTCATTTCTGGTTATTCCTAATATAGAGAAATATAATTAAATATATTGAGTCCTTGTATCCTGTAGCCTTACCAAATTTACTTATTGCTTTCTGTAGTTTGTACATTCCTTTGGATTTCTTTTGGCACAATGAGAAACTTAAATTTCTCTTCCACTCCTGTATCCCAACCCACTTCCTCAGTTCTGGCTCAAAAAACATCGCAGACACCAGATTTTTTTTTTTTTTTTTTTCAGAAGTCACCCTTATATAAGTGCCAGTAGTATCACAGTATACACCATATACAGTTCTACATTTCGGTAGCCCCCCTGGGAGGATCAAATTTTAAGTAGTATCTGTATTTCATGTGAAACTATTTTAAATTAAAAAAAAAATACAAGTTTTCAGATACTTACTTGTTTTCTCTATATTTATAATATTTATAATACCCTCCAAAATAACACATTGTTCCAAAGCTATATAATAATTTGAATTAATAGAAAACTTCATATTGTGAACATTTTTTATTAATTACTGTAGAGTATTATATAATGTGGAATTATATATGTTCTGTTCTTCAATCAGTTTTTTTGGCCAGTGATTTTCAATCTTGGCTGTTCATTGGAATCAGTCATATAGTTTTCATAAAAATACCGATGTCTAGGTTACACCCTAGAGAGTCTGACTTTATTGATTTGGAATATTGACTGGGAAAAGGGATTTTTAAGTTTACTAGGTGATTTTCATGTGTAGCCAATTTGAGAACTGCTGTTTTAACTTGATCATACATTTCTCTATTAAAAATACACTTACATTTATATTTGCATTAATCTCCTCAAGGGAGACTTTAAATACAGAACAAGGCTATACGGATTGTATAGCTTGCATTTGTAATTTGTGTAAACAATGTCATGGATCAAAAAGTTAAATAATTTGGAAACATAAAATTTGAATAACCTTGCATAAGGCAATTAATCTTTCAATGTAACTGTTTTTGCATGCCCCAATCTTTGCAATGAACTGTGACTTGTTTTTGTTAAGAAATAAATGCAGATCTCTTTCAAACACAAAATATGATACAAATATTTAACGTAGTGGGAAAAAAAGTACAAATAGGATGCAGAAGAAAAAATAAAAAATACTTCTTGTTTCAACACTTTGTATCCATGGGAAATTGCTTGGAGCTAATGTTGTAATACTAGGTCCTATAGTCTATTTGTATGCTCAGGTCTGATCTTTCTGACTTTCTTATATTCTAAAATTTTAAAATAATACTTAAAAGTAATGCAAGTAACACAGAAAGAAGAATAAATAAAGCCGTGTTAGTGGTCTCAGAGAATTTTGTTTTAAATGCCAAAATATAACGACCATCTACAAAATTCAGTACCAATTCCCAAACCCCATATTTTCAATGGTCATTATTTAAGTTTCCCATCATCCTAACACAATTCTTGATTGCGTGAAATGTGCCTAGTGCTATGTTAGAACATCTACAAATTTTAAGCCAATTTTTAAATCTAAATTTAGGTATAACATAGGCAAAAAGGATATATCACCAAACACAGCACTGTGTGACAGAAGTTGGGATCTGAGTAATCATTAGCAGGCAGGTAGGCTGCAGTGAAGAAAGGGAGAGAAGAAGGGAGGGACAGACAGGCTTTTTATATATGGACATATATGAAGATATCTATCTATCTGTAGACATTTGACAAGTTTGAAAAATTTGAATTCTGTCTCGAGAATTTCCACAGAAATGTTAAAATTTTTTGGAGTAAGATCTGGATATAAGCTTCTCCATTGCCATTTAATACCTTTTGTAATATTGGAGAAATTACTTAAACTCTTTGAGAGTTATTTTCTCATTCATCTAAATGCATATAACAATACTTCTGAGGGATGTTATGAGACTTGAATATGATCATGTTTATGAAAATGCTTGCCAAGAGGTGGGTTGGATCCTCAATAGATGTTCATTATTTAATTTTCTAATTATATCTAAATCACTTTTGCTTTCATAATCTTATTTGAGTTTGAATTTTATAAGACACATTTTAAAGAGTACCAACTAGTAACAAATAGCTTATCTTCTCCTTTAATTAGTTTATTTTACTAGTCTGAGTTGTTAAACTCACTGTAGATCTCTAATACCGGTGAGAATATGGAGTCGATCTAAGTATGTGAAAGGAGAATGTGTCCTAAATTATACTTTGACATTTATAATTTTATTATCATTATATTATTGAATTTATCCCATCTTTATGTTTCAGGCCCTTGCTACTCAGTATATTTCATAGACCTAAGGAGAATGTCATCACTGGAGAGCTTCTTAGAAATCCAGATCTACTCAATCACTGTCTTCATTTTAGCAAAATTCCCAAGTAATTTATGTATATGTACATTGAAGTTTAAGATGCAGTGCTTTAGACAATATACAGTTAGCTATTACTCTTACAGAAATTTAAGAATGAGTAATCTAACTTTAAATAAATTCTTATTGTATGCATTCTGATTCTGGCTCCATTATGGACACAGATTATGTTGTAAAGACTACTAAAGCAAGACTAAAATCACACAAATATATATGTTGACTATGCCACTTAATGATAGTAAAGATTCATCAAGCTTCTAACCTCTAAGTCTGTCTTTCATCATCTGTAAAGTGAAAGGCAATTAATACCATCGTTGCACCAGTGGGATTATTAAGGAGTTCAAGTGAGATGGCACTTTATTATTTTTCAAGGTCTGTACACATTAGATTTTATTATACTCTCTGAGTTTAGATCAGTTGATAGGTAGAGAGAAAGGTAAAATGACAATCTCAGGTTCTGACTAATAACCATTTCTTTAGGGAGGGAGTGCTAAAGAGAATGTTAGTTCTTAATAGTTTTGATTTTTTTTATTGATTTATATTGACTTTATATGGGTGGGCCAATCAGTTGCTTTGTCATTAGCTAGTGATGAAAGCAAGACTAGAAAACAACATAAAACAAGACATTACTATGAATTTTATTTAGCACTTGCCTTCGGCTTTTTTTAAAGATGCTTCTCAGTTAGTACCTGAATTAAGGTCTGAGGAAATGTCAGATACCCTGGAATTGGCATGGCGGTGAGGGTATTAAGAGGGAAGTCTTCATGGAAGTCAGCAACACAAACTCTGGCTCTTTCTCTTACAGATAAAAAGACTTGTGGGCCTCATGAATTCCAGTGTAGAAACAACAACTGTATTCCAGATCACTGGCGGTGTGATAGCCAAAATGACTGCAGTGATAATTCAGACGAAGAAAACTGTAGTAAGTAACTCTCGCTTGAGAACACGGTGAGCTTGACAGCATATTCAATAAGCAGGATAGCAATTTTTAGTTCAGTTAAGGTATGAATTTGAACCTATCTGTCCTGCAGCTCACATTTTTATACATATATTCACATTTGGGCAGGAATATCCAGACTAAATTGACCTGAATCTCAAATGGTAGAATTATTGAAATGCACATACTGGGAGTTATTTTCTTATAGTTATCAGAATTGGTATGAAAGTATCATGAGGTTTAATGCAACCCATTAGCATGCAATGAAGTGAGCCCTTGATGCAAGTTCATACAAAGGGCTGAATGATGTGGAGACAGAACAAAACATATCATTCTTTAGAGGATGGTATTCATTTCATTTCAGTCTCAAATCCTTTTACACTACAAATTTACCCATGAGCATCTTTCAGCAAAATATCATTTATTCTCTCTGGAGTGGTGAACACCATATGTATTCAGGATGCTTTTCTCTGAAAATAGAATAACACTATTATCATCATCTGCCTCCTGCATTTTTATGTAATAAATTTAAAAGACAATAATTGTCCAACAATTTTATTTTCTAAAAAGTATGGCAGTATGTAAAATTGTGACAGCATCTTTATATTCTAGCATTAATTTCTGAATATATTTCCTACCAGCACTTTCTCACAGTGCTGTTTAAACAAAGAAAGCAATATAGTCATGTTTTAAAATAAGATAATAATCAAATTCCATTTGTTAAATATTTATATTCTGCTTACTTCCAGAAAGGATTCAATCGATGATAACTATAGTGTCTACTCTTACACATTGGACTAAGAGTATTCATTTCCCAAGACACAGGAGATGAAATAGATATTGTTATGTTAAAACATAGGAACATTTTCTATGAAAGCGTATAATTAGTAGAGTCACAGCCTTAATAAACCACTTTGATATTCAGTTTGCAAATTATCAAATTTTTTAAAAATAACTTTTGAAACTTAATCTGACTGGTGTTTGATCATCAGGTACATTAAGTATGAAATCGCTGGATCATTAAGATTATAGAATACTCTGATTTGGGGACCTTTTATTACTCCTTCACATATAGATATCTCAACTGATCTTATTCTTTAAAAAGGTAAAAGATATTGCAAAGAGGGATGCTTGGGTGGCTCAGTCCTTAAGCATCTGCCTTCAGCTCAAGTCATGATCCTAGGGTCCTGGGATTGAACCCTGCATCAGGCTCCCTGCTCAGTGGGAGGCCTGCTTCTCCCCCTCCCACTCCCCCTGCTTGTGTTCCTTCTCTCGCTGTCTCTCTCTCTCAAATAAATAAAATCTTTAAAAAATACATATATGTATATGTATGTATACATATATGTATTTATATAGAGAGATATAGATATATAGATATATAGATATACATGTATATCTCAAAGATACACATTAGGGTGTTCCAGATTCTTTTTTAAAGCAGGTTTTCAGATTCTATCCAGTGATTAAAATAAAAACCTAATGAGATAAGAGCGGCAGGAATAGAAGATCAAATATAAAAATGAAGCAATTATATACACACTTTCTGTTTAATTCACTTCTGTTTCAGTGCTTAAATATACAGAAAACTATTTAGCTTAATTTTAGATGCCTTGAGTGTTACTTGTCAATAAGGCACCTGAGAAGAAGTGCCTTAAGATTGAAGGATGTTGAGAACAGGAGAAGGGAAGTGAGAAGTTCACGCTGGAAACTTACATCTTTGAAAATACTTTGTTCAAGGGGTGGATGAAGCTGTGTTAGAAGTTAGGTTACTGCTAAATTGGAGAAGAAGGGGAAGAAGAATGAAAGGTGGAGATAACCTGTTTCTGAGTCTGCTGGGGTTTCCTAGGTGGTTGAGAATGGTTTTTCGGGCAACTCCTAAAAGTTTTTTTTTAGGCAAGAACACAAGAAGGAACACACCTCTCACTCATCACTGGAAAAAATTAGTGATAAATCACTGTAGCCATAGAACCCTTAAGAAAAAGCAAGAGAGTGGCTACAATACCAAGCATTGCAGTATAAAATACCCAATTATGTGTGACTCAGTATTAGTTCCCATGTATTCTGATCATGTGGCGTAAGACAGCAACATTGATGAATTTGCAGGGGACTAATGACCGTGAACAAAAAGGAAGCATGTTATAGTTGTGACATGGTGGGATAGAGGGCATGCACAGGACCAGTATCAGAGAACTGGTTACATGGTAAGCATGTAAGAGTGTGTAAGAGGAAGCACTGAGGGATCTCAATAACTGAGTGGTGTTTGAAGATAACATATGAATAGACCCAAAGAAATGATAATGTTCAAACATCAAAAATACTAGGAGTTCTACATGGACAGAAGCTCGGTCAATGAAGAAAGAGAAAATAATACATAATAGCTATATAAAACACCCAGAAGTTGGTTATATGGAAGTCAGCTTTAGAAAAGATACTGTTCCCATAAAAAATGCTATCAAGATATGTTCAATTTCTCATTATCTTTTGAAACTATTATAATTTCATGTATATAATTATAATAAATTATTATTATATATACATATAAATTACTATTTACATATTGTGATCAGAACTCTCTATATAACACATCACATATATAAATTTAATTTTAATATGTATATAGATGATAACAGTATGCCAAAAAAGATAACAGTGTACTGTTACACATTTTCTAAATATCATTAGTCAATTGTGTGCATTTTGGTTCACTTTTGGTGGTTATTGTTGGAAAATATTAAGTAGAGAAGTATAGCAGAGACAATAAATTAGCCTTAGGGTTAAAAACAACAACAGCATCTTTTTAAAAAATTTGACCATATTCTGTCAACCAACCACTCCCCTGCATTCCATTATACCACTCATTTCTTTTTTGCATGTATCTTAGTTCCTATTTAAATATCTGGAAATAGTGTATGGAGCAGGGCTATTTCTCAGGGTCCAGCACAGGGCCTGACACATTTATAATATTAGCAATGTATTGTTAAAATCACTTTTGGACTTACTTGTTTATGAATCTGATATAATGAGTTTATTCTTTAAATTGTGTTGGAAATACTCCAGGCATAGATATGGGAAGAATCTGAATCATAGTGGAGCAATGAACTACAATGATGTTTTAAATCCATTATGCTTTCTACTTTTTTATATTTATATGGGATAATTAGTCCATTGTCATTTTTTTTTTTATCATCTGCTGATGATTTCCCTTGTTAAGTGTTCAGCAGGGACACTGTACTCCAACAATGATTTAGGCTCTTAAAAACAAGAATTTTTTTTTTTTTATTATTGAAGTTATTTTGTCATCTGTATCAAAGGTTTGGAAATATCTGACGAATCTATCATCTATACTATCTTTATCAGCAACAAATACAATATATATGGCATGTATGCCCTCTAAGTAATTGATGTGCAAAATAAATTATTTTACATCTTTGCATTATTAAGAAGTAACTAACAATCCAATAGATTTAAAAGCACCAAATAACTTGATCAACCAGATTAAGGTTTTTGTAGAGAGACAAGCTGTGTCTGCCTTATTTGAATTTCTAGTACTTTCACACTGAATTTATATCAGAAGATTATTTGTATAGCATGTCAGTTATACTAATTGTATTCTAAAAATTCTCCTCAGATGCTTACACCCACATTCATATAACTTTTGAACTTATCACCAAGGGTTTATGATAATATACTCAGCAGAGAAATTGAAGTCTGGAAGCCTTTCTGCTCTGCCACTAACTCTGTGGTTTTGAAAGTCACTTTTATTTTCTAAACTTAGTTTCTTCAATTTTGTGCAAGATGGCTTCCAAAGCTTTTTTCAGTTCTGAGCCTGTATGTTTTTGCCTCCTTTAGTATTGAGGGAAGTGACTTTTCCATACAATGTCCCTATTTTTTATTCTTACTATAGAATCCAGAACGACCTTCCAAAAGATGTCCTGAAAAGGCTTCTTTTTGTTAATTTGGCATGTTTAGATAAGATTTATGGAAACCTGGTCAATTATTCATGCATGAGGTTCCCTATCTACTTTAGATCTGGGGACATAGGTAATATCAGAGAAAGTTAATGTGAGAAACACATTTTGGAAATACTGGGGAAATTTTCACACTCAAGTTTTCTTTCCAAATGGGTTATCTTCCAGATAAAATCATTTTGTTAATTTTGTTTTTAACAAGAAAAATGCTCACTATCATTCCAAGATCTAAAATAGGTCTTATCCTTTATCCAAAAAAGATCAAAGGTAAGAAACAATAAGAGAATATAATCCCTCAGTACCTTCTTTCATAACTAAATTACCTTTTCCTCAAGAGAGAGTTTCCTTTTGAGACATCCAGTGGCAAAAGATTCTGAGGCATATAGATGAGAGTTAAAAACAGACTAGCTATAGCTATCCTATTCCTTGATGACACTTATGCATAAATAATTCATGATTATTATTCAGAAGTGGTTTTGCTGGCATTCTTAAGAAATACCAGCATGCTTTAAAAGCATGCTACAAACTTACAGAATTTCATATGCACTGAAAAAACTTTTTCCAACAAATCACTCAGTTCGTCTGAATAGAGTAATTAATGATGTTAACAAAGTCTCTATAGAACAACCGTCCTGTGGAATTATTGGTCAAATGCTTTGAAATACTTTATAACATAACTTGTTATCATCCTAGATCAACAACCTTCAACCCTTACTATAGCAAAATGTGTCAAAGTTTGTGAAGTCATTGTTGTTTGGCATATGATGAACACACTTATGTTTAAGATAAAGTCAAGTTAAAATATTAAAGGAAAAAAATCCCATCCAGATACTTCCAACTCCATGAAATTTGGTATTTCTACTGCTGTTACTTGTAAACATTTAAATACAATGTGTTTAAAAAATACTCTCTAATTCTTTAATGAAAATCATTTTGATTGTTATTTACCACTATTAAATAGATTAAGCACTTCTTTATTAATTAATTTATTAATTTCACTATAATTTGTTTTCCCTAAGAAGAAAACTGCATGTCTGCAAACAGGAGGGTGAAATGGCTTCAGTATGGAGGAATGATAAGAGAATTTTTTTTTTTAATTTTTATTTTTAAATGAACTAGACATTGCTAGCCATGTACCTTTAACAAGTAACTTGCTCTCAGGGCTTTATTGTTAATCTCTGTAATATGTGAACACCTTATTTCCTCAGTAGTATGGGGGGCAATGATATGGCCTACTAATAAATAGTACAGGCCCTAATATCAGATTGCATAGGTTCAAGTTCAATACTAGCTCTTCTGTCTGCAGGGTGATTGGGAGAAAGTTCTTTATCCTCTCAGTTTACTCATTTACAAAAGGGTTCTATACCTCATACAGTTGTTATGATTAATTGTTGAGTTAATTCCTGTGCTTAGCATTAACTTCACTTAGTGCTTCACAACAAATAAGCAATCACTAGTTGGTAGGAATTATTATTGTTAAGTACTGCCTCAGTATTTATACTGTTGTTTTTGAGATTAAAATGTGGTGTATGTACATACAATGCAAAGACAAAAGGAGAAACTGTAGTTGTCATGCTCACTAAACAAAGGAATGTTGAGAAATGAGGGAGGTCCTCCTGTTAAGTGGCTTTTTCTCATCGCACTGAATAGCATTTTGTCTTATTCATAGACTGAAAGTCACACTGTAGATGAAGGTAAGTCCCAAAGCAGAACAAAATGCTGATACATATTACACTTTCTATATTACACTGGTCTCAGGAGGGATTTTTCTGTGGAAATATAAGAGCCCTTATGATACCAAACATTGATGCCGTTACCTGACAGCTAGAAACTGAGTGATTGTTTAGAACAATATTCAAATGCAGACTGAAAGAGCCACAATCTTTATGCAGATAATTGGGCTTCATGTGGATACTCCTTAAATTAAATGTCTGTTATACCTACTTCACTTGAGTAAGAGTATCATTGTGTGTAAGGCGGCTATAAATACAGCTAATGTGTAGAGAAAACAAAAAGGGGTCTTCCCTCATGCCAGATATCACTTCTATTTAGAGAACAAGAACTAAACAAGAGATGATCTCTAGCAGTCATATCAATTACCCACAGGGAAAAATTCCTAAAATCCTATTTCATTGTTTAGAGGAAACATACTCCATATCAGAGGTAAGCCAAGTAGCAAGTCATATTCTTTGGCTTATATCCTGTGTGGAAGATGGTGAATCACAATTAAATCAATAACGGCAAATTATCTAAAATGGCAGGTAAATGATACAGAACATCAACAAAACATTGCATAAACAAAGAGGCAGTTTTTAAAAAGAGCCTCCTTCTGTCCCTTCCACTCTTACCCACCCAGTCATGTCCAATAATATCGCCATGTGCCCTTCTTTTTTTAATGAACTCGAGATTTTCTGGAGACAAAATTGACGAATTCGGAAGTCATTAGAATGCAAAATAGAAGTCAAGAGTCAAAGACTGGACTTACTACTCAAGTAGTAAATAGCCCCATGAGTACGGTCATAAAACATCTTACTTACTTAAACTAAATACATAAAATGACAGAATTCCAACAGCTGAAAAAGATTTGTTATTATGTAATATATAGATTTCTGTGTCTTTTATTTTACTTTGATGTTACATTTTTACTAAACAGTGGGCTGTCTATTGTCTTTTTTTCTTATACTTCTTATACTTTTTTTTCTGAAATACCACTTTCTATTCATAACTGTAAAATAAATGTGAAAAATCATTATATTATGTCCCAAAGATGCTTCATGAAACAATTTTTTCTAAACAATTGATTGGTTCTGCTTGGCTAACCTCTTTTTTCTTAATGCTACCTCATACTATATGTCATATAAATTTAGAATGCAGTTGCATATAATAGAATAAAGCTGTGCTATTTTTTTGTGTGTGTGTCCCCAGAGCCACAGACCTGCACACTGAAAGATTTTCTCTGTGCCAATGGGGACTGCGTTTCTTCAAGGTTCTGGTGTGATGGAGATTTTGACTGTGCAGATGGCTCTGACGAGGTAAGTTACTTTGCCAAGCCAAACAAAAAAGAAAGTTCTTTAGAGTCACATTTATAATTATTATTATTCAATCCAGTGAGGTGTGACATGGACAGTTCTGAAATGCATTTTACTCCTGACACAATGAGATAAGTAGTATTATATCTAAGTGCTGTGTGGCACACACCAGCGCAGGGAATAGCTCTTGTGCTACTATTGACAGTTAATTTTATAATCTGTTTTACCTCAAGTGGTGAATGGCTGGGTTGGGAATAAGATGTTTGGAAATCTTATTCCCTATAGCTGGTGCCTTTGCCATCTGTGAATTTGTTCATAAATTTGCTGCAATATTTATAGTCAGGACTAATATTTTTATGCATTTTAAACAGTTTCTTTTCCCTAGTCTCTTTCCTCAATAGATATACTCTTACAGACTTCGATGTAGGTCATCAATTTTCATGAAACCACAGGTTCAGCTTTGCTTAGATGATGAATCACAACCCATTTATAATAAAGTCTATGTGAAAAACTCTGGAATATTTCTGGATGATTCTGGAAACTTAGACTGTGTTAACACTTATAATGTTTCACACAATTTATTATTTATGCCTCTATGTATTTGTGTCTCAGCTGTTAATTACTCCATGAATCTTTTTAAAAAATATATGATACACAGTTAATATCTTTTTATCAATCAAATCTAAAGTGAATTGTAATTCTTTACTTTCAAATAGAGAAATGTCCAGTAATAATCACTATTCATGATTTTCTCTGTTAATGATTTTCCATATTAATATCAGGAACACAGCACTGGTGAAATCAGTCCTACTCAGAGATAAATGAAAAATGAAGTGTCTGGTACTCAGTGGCCACCATGGTTCGTTCTAGGGTACAATGAATTTTGAGAGCTCTGCTGCTCTGGAAGTTCTCACATATGAACTTTCCCCTCATGAAGTCATCCCATGGACTCTAGGTTTGCCTGGAGAGAATCTACTCTGCTATTCTAGAGGTTTCTGTGTTTCAAGTCAAACTTCCTTACTCATCCACTGATTTTCTGCATCTTTGGCAGACATTGTAAGTCTCTACTATTTATAGAACCCACGCAGACTGGTTGTTTTCAGTCTTCAGGTATCCTTATTAAGATTGGACTCTTCTCCATTCTAACACTGTGTTGGAAAATTCCCCAGTCATATTCAGGAGCCTAGATTTTGGAAACAAATGTTTTTAACTTCTCATGTAAAGGCCAGAAAACCTAAATCTTGGGAGTTGCTAAGGTCTCTCAGGAGAAATTGAAAAATACCACTTATATTCATGGGGCTGTTCACAAACAAGTCAAAACAAAATTAAAAAAAAAAATTCATAGGGGAGCTAAACTCTTACATTGCCCAGCTACATATTTACTTAGTATCCATTTATTCAAGAATTATATTAAATGTTACCCAATGAAACACTTTTCACATAAACTCATACATACCATGGAAGTTTGTTTCACCTACCCTGTGTAATCCCTGAAACCTCAAGAGGTAAAGATATACTGCTTAAGGCTTATGATTTCATCTTCCATGTTATTCACTAGATATCCAAGGTACGTAAACAGACTCAAACACTCTTCTTTAAAATCTTAATTCAAATGAAAGTAGATTAGATAGTCTTATTAACACATTTATCTCACGCCCTAAGTTAATGGAAGTTATGCAGTTCCTTGATCGCTGACTAGAACTCCATTAGTCAGACATTTTCATGATATGCCACTAGGGAATCTAAATTATGTTCTTTTTATTTATTTATTTATTTTTATTTTTTAATTTAACTTACTTTTTTCAGTTTTCCAAGATTCATTGTTTATACACTGAACCCAGTCTTAAAGGTGGTCTTCCTCTACGTTCACAGCCATTTAGTATAGTCTGTAAGTAATGAAGTGTCTAATGCTACAGGCAGTTGATTCCTCTTTCTTTTTAAGGTTTAGAAAGCCAGGTTACATTGACAAACAAAGAAGCAAGCAAAACGAACTGAACGGGGTTCTGGGTGGTTCAGTGGGTTAAGCCTCTGCCCTCGGCTCAGGTCCTGATCCCAGGGTCCTGGGATCCAGCCCCGCATCAGGCTCTCTGCTCAGCGGGGAGTCTTCTTCCCCTTCTCTCTCTGCCTCCCTCTCTGCCTACTTGTAATCTCTGTCTGTCAAATAAATAAATAAAATCTTAAAAAAAAAAATGAACTGAACAAATGGCTAGAAAGCCAAATTACACACAGGATACTCTCATCTTAGAAACAAAAGGTAAAATTTGAGGTTTTTATAAGGATGTTAACTGATAATGTAATTAGCTTGTTCATATCCAGCTAACCAATAATAATAACTTGGATCAATGTCATTGTGTATCACATTAATAGCAGAAAAGAATTATTTAAAGTGACTTTTAAAATACAGTACTTAGGACCTGGGTGGCTTAGTCATTAAGCAGCTGCCTTCAGCTCGGGTCATGATCCCAGGGTCCTTGGATCGAGCCCCACATCAGGCTCTCTGCTCATCGGGAAGCCTGCTTCTCCCTCTCTCACTCCCCCTGCTTCTGTTCCCTCTCTCGCTGTGTCTCTCTGTCAAGGAAGCAAATTAAAAAAAAAAAAAAAAAACAGAATTTAGCCTCTGCATTAAGTATATTGCACTGTATGGACAAAAAATGCAAATGAATCTTAAACTGTGTTCATATATTTGGTAATAATATTGGTTTTGCTAATTTGAAGCTTGCATATATTGAGAATAGGACAGATCAAATGCTTAGTTGTTTTCATATTATTCACACTCAGAATTTTTAAGTAAAAGAAAGGGGATACCAATGTAGGAACAAAAAAAGTAAATAAAAATTCTGTAATATTAAATTCACAAGTATCAGTAAGAGATTTTGATTTATCTTACTTTCTAAAAATATATAATTCCTAGCTAAACTGATGACATCTCAGTATTATAGATTGATCCTAACATTCACATAGTGGCCTCTAAATACCATTTTCCAATTAAAGGAGACACAACTCCTTTGAGAAATGTCCAGTTCTAGATCTGAAAAAGGAAATTGACAAAATGAGCCACTAACATCTTGTTAAGCCAGAACAAGGCTATTACTGTAACGTCCAGAATACATAGGAGCTAATTGAAGGGATTTTCTGCTAATCAAAGGGACAACTTGAATACCAGGAAAAAAAAATTGACTGTAATGGATAGAAATACAATACATGTATAAAAATACATGTGTTTATAATATTACTTTTAAAAAACAAAAATCTCATTAGTCACTTTAGATGTCACAAAAGTATCTCTTTTAGGATTCAATCAGCCAAATTCAGAACCAGAGGCATTCAACAGGACAAATAACCTAGTGTCTTCAAGTAGTAAATGGCATTCAAACAAACAAACAAACGAACGAACAAAAAACCTAGGAGAATGGGAAATAGTCATTCATTTAAAGAAACTCAGGCCAAATTCAAAGTGTAAACTTCTTTTAGATCTTTATTCTACCAAATACTATCTTAATGTAGTTTTAAAAATGAGAATATTTTGGATATTGATCGGGAATGACTTATACTAAGGAATTTTTGCAAATTTTGTGATATTATTAATGTTCTAATACTATCGCTATTATGTTAAGTAATCCAGACTATAAATAAATGTGGTGGAGGAGGATATATGAAACATGAATAGTGAAGTGTCTATCATTGTTAAACAAGCAGGATGGGGCCATGAGGTTCATTATTCTATTTCTTTCTGTATGCTTTTAAGAATCTAAAATGATAATTAAATAACCTGCAAACGCACACACACACACACACACACACACACTCATCAACAATACTGTAATTTATTTTAGATTAAAATCTTCTAAGAGAAAAAGTATCTAGAAGTGCAATCTTCTATATTGTTAACAATACAGATATACCAGTGCCATTTGTTATAGAACTATTTTACTCAAATTCCTTTAGTGTTGAGATAATCATTAATTCTACAAATACTTCCTAAGCAGTTATTTAAATCATGGCACAATATTAGATATTTGGTTCACAACACACATGATCCCTATTCATACAGACATGTTCCCTTTTCTACTGAAACTGAATTACATGTAATTTTAATTTATATTCCTTGTTTTTTACAGTTGTGGTGGGTATTTGGAGGGCACATATTGCATGGAGCACTGGGTGTGGTACATAAACAATGAATTTTGGAACACTGAAAAGAAATAAAATAAAATGGAAAAAAAAAAAAAAAGAAAGGGACCCAAAAACATATCTACTACTGTCTTGTTTGAATTCCAAATAAAATCTGTATGCAGCTAGTAGAAGTGACAATTGTGACAGTTCATTTCACAGTTCTTTAACAACAAATGTTGGAAGAGCGGTAAGGATTATAAACAGCAACTAATCTGTGAAGGGACAGGTAGTGAGGAAAAAGCATGGGAAGGAGAAAGGAAGGTCATGTGGGGAAGTTGTGCCACCACAAAACAGATTTGCTTTTGGGTTCTTTGCTTCACATTCATCCTGTCATTCGATTCGCAATGAACTGAATGTATTTGCTTAGAAATAATTTTTTAACACTTAATTTTCCCCCACGATCTTAATTGTCACCTATAATTATCTTTAAATTATCCCATAACTGTCTATTGGAAAATGATCTCTGATATAATAGAACTATGGGATCTAGGTTCTTTTCTCCTTTTTCTGTTTTATTATGACTTGCAAAGACAAATGAAAATAGAAAATTGTTATTCTTTTGCTATATATAACCATAGACTTAAATGACCATTTGAGCTTCTTGTATGTGGTAGTCATGGTTTCTACACTTCTAGGTTTCTGTTCATGAGGTTTCTAGCTGTCTTTTGGGCTTGTATATGTTTGTCGAAAAGCTTATGTTATATGCTTTTAATCTCAGGAACAAACGGAGGGCTTCTGTCGGGGGAGGGCAGTGAGGGATAGGGTGTCTGAAGTATGGACATTGGGGAGGGTATGTGCTATTGTGAGTGCTGTGAGTTGTGTAAGACTGATCATTCACAGACCTGTACCCCTGAAACAAATTACACATTATATGTTAATTCAAAAAAAGGCAAAACAAACAAACCTAGACTTAGAAACTCCAATAGCAACCCTCTTGGGTCCCCTCCCTCTTTGGGAGCTTTGTACTATCACCCAATAAACTTTGCTTTGCTGCCCCTCAAAAAAATAAAAATAAAAATAAAAAAATAAAAGCTTATGTTAACTGCATTGTGTGATTTTGACAGAGAAATTGTGAGACAAGTTGTTCCAAAGATCAGTTCCAGTGTTCCAACGGTCAGTGTATATCAGCAAAATGGAAATGTGATGGCCATGAAGACTGTAAATATGGAGAAGATGAGAAACACTGTGAGCCAGGTAAAATGACTGAGGTGATAGTTCGTTTAGCTGATATTTTAAGTAGGTATAATTTCAATTTAAGCAATCATGTACAGAAAACAATGGCAAATGCACACACACACACACACACACATTTACTATTTCAGAAATAAAATTTTAGAAATATTTGTAGATGGATTCATTGGTGTGCCCTTGCTATATTTTGAAACTATTTTGGAAGGTAAGATCATTACTATGTTGGGGATCCAAGCATTAAACTCCTAAAAATTCGATTTTCCAGTTTCTCTCTCTTTCCACACCATTTGGAATTATTTTTCCAAGATGGCAAAATGAAATATGTTGAAACTGTAAGTGCAATAAAAATCAAGTTTTCAGTTAAGGAAATGAAGGTTATGAAACAGAATTTAGTAGTTTCAACATGATACCAACTGAGAAAATGTGTAAATGTATTATTTCTATTTCCATCTTGGTCCAAAATCAAAATAAAATTAGGAAGCAAGACCAGAGTACAGGAAAAGAAAACCCAATTTATGATACATTCTTATTCTTTAGGTATGGGATTTATAAATATGCTCATTAAAACTTAATTTTTATACCTTAGGTATTTTAATAACATTATCTTACAGAAAAAAGAATTCCTGGAAGAAAATTATGTTATAATCTATGTATAACCACAAAAGCATTACTTTGAGAACCCAGGTGGGAGTAGCAGATACAGGACCCACACATTGTTACATGTCTGTACAATGCACATAGTTCATATTGGTAATTGATTGCATCTTTTTTCTTACTGAATTTAGTTCTCAGACTCCATATGAATACAGACCCCTAGGCAAACATTGTCAATTAAAAGGAGTTAAAACTCTAAGAAAAAACTTATTAGAATCCTGGAAATAAGCATTTCAGACCACAGATTCCTTATATAAGTATATTTGGCTCCCTAGTGGACCAGTATAAGGCCAAGAACCCCGGAGGTTTGAATGTTGGCCTAGCAGATTCGAACCCATAGACAAAGGCAACAATCATAATTACTGTGTCAATTAATTAGAATTAATATTGATAGTAATTTAAATATCCACTTGTTATTTTTATTTTCTATGTCATAAAGTTGCTATAGACTCAGTTAATTTTGCATTATTCATATTTAAAACCCCAAAACAAAAGTACTTCTCAGAACTTATGCAAATATGACATTTATGTCAACACAGCCAGCTAGATATCATGGGGTCTATGAGACTATGCCAAGATTTCTACTTTTAGATTTATATGATACATATATAAATTAACATTTCCAAGGGTCACTAAATCTCTTTACAATTTTAAAAACAATTTAAGGCCTTTGTTTTTAAAATAATTTAATTTAAAGTTATGGAAAATTCATTTAACTCTTCAAAACTAAAGAGGTGGAGACTATATAGATTTTTTTCCTTCTTTCTTTAGTCTGGTGAGTTGAATACTTACTGAACAGGTTATTACATAATTTTTTTAGGTATATTTAATGAAATGCGATAATACTGTGAAACATATTTTAAATAAAGTTTTGATATCAGATATGGACTATAGTTTAAATAATATAAACTACCTTCATTGCTGCTTTTGCATTTTTTACATGCTTATTTATGTTTTTATCTATGAAACCAATCATTCAATTTACCAAATCTAAATCTTAACTTTATAATTATATTCAGCTTCTCCTACTTGCTCATCAAGTGAATATATATGTGCAAGCAGAGGATGTATTTCAGCATCTTTGAAATGTAACGGAGAATATGACTGTGCTGATGGTTCTGATGAGGTAAAATCTATCATTTGATTAAAATCTCTGAATTACATGAATTAGGTTCGGGAAAGCAAACATAATAAAAATAGGGTAAAGAGACAGATTCTTGATTCTTAGCAATGTCTAAAATGTTAGGACAAGTACACTCAATACAGAAATTGCAACAGATACCTGAGTCTGCATGCTGTTCACATACTAAGCCCCATTGTCATTTGCAGAGGTTATACTCATTTAGTCAAAATAAAAGAAAGCCCACGGTGTAATCAATCTCCAGTATTGTCAGCTGCATGTTTATTTTGCCTGTGACTATGTCATTATCATTAATGAAAACTGCAGTGCCTATTTGTATTTGAACAGATGGACTGTGTGACTGAATGTAAGGAAGATCAGTTTCAATGCAGAAATAAAGCCCACTGTATTCCAGTTAGATGGCTCTGTGATGGCGTTCATGACTGTGTGGATGGCAGTGATGAAGAGAACTGTGACAAAGGTAAGGTATCTGTGTGTGTGTGTGTGTGCACTTGCAGTTAAAATGACAGTTAAAATGTTGTGCAGAATCAATAGGGCACTAGGGACATAGGATGGAATCACCAAGTGATTCTCTATACCCATTCCTGTTTCATTATGTAACATCTCGGTCTGAGTAAGCAAAATCTGGGTAATTTTCAGACAGAGTAAATGTCAAGCTTCATATGACAAAGGCAACCAAAGTGCAAGCGTTTAATGTGTCCTACCCCAAGCCTGTCCTCGTATTGGAGGCTGGGTCAGGAATAGGGACTGGAAAAGGATGCAGGGAACATAACCGCTAGAGCCTTTACTACAAAAGTACTTTTGAGATACATTTCTCTTCCATATTGCTTGCCTTACTATGAAAGAATAATAACTTAATACATACTATATTACACATACTAATTTGCTAGATCGTACATAGGTTGCAGCTTGTGCCCCAAATTTCCTTTTAGCCATATGGCTGAGAAAATGATCTACATTTTTTGTCAGTCTGGAAGTCAGCTTTAAATTTTGTAGTGCATTATTTTCTAGTTATGTGAAAATATTTCCTGAAAAATAACAACTTTTTAATTGTAATTCACTACATGACTACTTTAAGGTTAATGAGATGAAAGCAAAGAAATTGTGGGCGAAGCTTAAAATGATAAAAAAAAATGATCACAAATCCTATACTTCCTATTATTTTCATAATGTTAAATATGTTGCTTAAATGCAAAATTATTTTAAGCTGCTTTAAGAAGTCAATAGAGGACACCTGGGTCACTCAGTGGGTTAAGCCTCTGCCTTCTGCTCAGGTCATGATCCCGGGTCCTGGGATCAAGCCCACATCAGGCTCTCTGCTCAATAGGGAACCTGTTTCCCTCTCTCTCTCTGTCTAATTGTGATCTCTGCCTGTCATATAAATAAATAAAAATCTTAAAAAAAAATAAGTTAATGGACTTTACATTTCAGAGTCTTTGGAATATCAACAGAGACAATGCTAATTATTGATGTATGTTGCAGGGCATTTGAACATGTACTCAGGGTTTATACTGTTTCAATATACCTTTGCAACCACATGGATGGAGTTAGGGAGTATAATGCTAAGTGAAATAAGTCAGTCAGAGAAAGGCAAATACCATACGATTCACTTATATGTGGAATTTAAGAAACAAAATAAATCAACAAAGGGAAAGCAAAAGAGGCAAATCCAGAAATGGACTCAACTATGGAGAACAAACTGATGTTTACAGAGGGAAGGTAGGCAGGGGACGGGTGAAATAGGCAATGGGGATTAAGGAGTACACTTGTGATGAGCACTGGGGGTTGTATGGAAATGATATCACTATGTTGTACACCTCAAATTAATATTACACTGTTAACTAACTGGAATTTGAATAAAAAATTTTAGAGGCACTTGAGTGGCTTAGTCATTCGAGAATCTGCCTTTGGCTTGGGTCCTGAACCCAGGGTCCTAAGAACAAGCCCCTCTTATGGCTCTCTGCTCAGTAGGGAGCCTGCTTCTCCCTCTCCTCCCTGCTTGTGTCTTCTCTCTATCTCCCTCTCAAATAAATAAACAAATAAAATCATTTAAAAGTTTTTTTAAAAAGAAAACAAAATTACTTTTATAAAAATCTAGTCATTCAAAGAAAAATGTCCTCCATTTTCTTTAATATTAGATCAAACCTTTATTATTTCCTAAAATCTCCATACCCAACCTGATAAAGTATTGCAATATTCACCAGAAGAAATCCTAGTTCTCATTTGGAATCTGCAGCATATTATATAGAGCCATAAAAGGTTGCACTTCCCTAAATAGCTGTTTCTACTTTTGGTTAAGTTCTCACATTCACATTCTATAATTGGTCACTTTAGAGAGAGCAAACTTTGTAGACACTCTGGCACCAAAAGCTCTTAAATAAATCATATTCTAAGACTTCAGGACAATTAAGTAACTCATCTTTTTCCATTTTCTAGCTAATAAGCTCCAGCCCCTCAATTTCAGTCTCTGTCACCAGTCTGGCTCTTTCTCTCATTGCTTCTTGCCTGGGTTCATGTAATGCCATGTAATTGGACTCTAATACATTCCACTCACTGCTGCCAGGTTGATCTTATTGAAGTGTAACTCTGATTATGTCGATGTTAGCTCAAAGCTCTTTCTTTCTGGTTATATATAAATATGGCAGTCAGGGTTACAAGAGAATGAACCTGTTCTACCTCCCTCCCCTTATACTCGATTACTTCTCTTTATATTGTATATCCTAGACCAAACTGAAGAATAAATCTAGTAACATTTTCCATGTTTTCCAACGTCTGTCCTGATTCCTCTGCTATTTCCACCATCTCGATACCTTTGCCAATGAAAATTATATCTTTGTTTTCAAGTCCATTCAGTTGCTACTGTCTTCTACCAAATCTCAGTCTCTTATGGAGCTTCCCTAACAACCCTTTGATTGCATTCCTGTTACTGTATTCTTCCTTCTAGTATAATTGCTTCTGTATTAGTTGACTAAATTTCCCTGGTTGGAATGTGAGTTTCTTGATGTAAAAAATTAGGTATGCAAACAGAATGAGGAAGTGCATTCCAGGCAGTGTTATCATTATTCACAGAAGTCTCAGACATGAGAGAAACTTCAAGTGATTAGGAACTATAAGAAACTGTAAATAAATGCTATAGAATTTGGTTTTAATATTAAGCATAATGAGAAGTTTCCCAAGGCTTTTAAAGAGTCTTCAAATATTTTTTCAAAAAGAAAGGATAAAAGAATTTGTACTAAGTAAAGCACAGAGAATTCATTGAAATGAGAGTCAAGGAGATCTAGTTTCTTGTCTTAATTCTAGAAACCTTTCTGTACTAATTTTTCATACTATCATATCCAACCACAGTGAAGTGTCTCCAGGAGCCATAGGAATATCTAAAAAGTGAGTGACTGTATGAGTGTGTGTGTGTGTGTGTGTGTGTGTGTGTAAGGGCAGTCCTGTCAGGATTTATCTATTTTTTAAATATTAAATTTCATAATAAATGTTTGTTTGAACAAAGAATTACAGATTAAAAATCAAACATTACAGTAAAAAATAATAGAACATTAACATTGAATGATAGCATTTGAAATCTGAGTTATCTTTTAGATTTAAACCGACTCTACTAAGAGTTTAAGCTTACTGATTAAAAAGATGAGGACCTTTAATTCAATCATTTGCAAATGTGTCAAAGCTCCCCTTCCATCAATACTCATGTTTCTAACTTTCCTTGAGTTTCTTTGCTGCCAGGTAAATTCCAGTGAATTATCTTGGTGGTTAAAGTATTTGATCCTGTAAGAATGTACCTTAAGGCATGCTCGAATTCAGATTTCTAGTATTTCACTTACCTCCATCAAGTGGTTTAGGTACTGGATAAATGTACTTTAAGGCTTTGAGGAAAAGGAATCTCAGAATAAACAAATCTCACTTCATTCATCCCGGATCTGGACACATGAACAAAGGTTGGTGTTGGAAGGCAATAGGGATGCAGGAACATTTTCTAAAAGAACCAGCTTTACTAGTTTACTTTAAAAAGTCAAACCCCCAAATACTGTGGAATTAAAAGCAGCACTCATACTTCCAAAGCTAAAACATGTTTCCTCAAGGAAACTTGGTATTTGTTTTGGTCTGAGCTCCCAAACTTTTATTCTCTAGCAATTTTGGTGGACAACATTGAGAATTATTCTTTTTAGTAATCACCAGCTCAAAAATATGTTAACTATTTATGAAAATTATAAAACATTACCATATATTAAACTTTCCCCCCACCTAAATTAAAATGGGAACTTTAGATGCTTAATTTTGATGATAATGCCCTGTCCAGATTTCTATGAACCTGCCAAAAGTTCAGTTATATTTAGACATTGGTTTTTGTTTATATATGTATATATACACTTTTCTATTTTTTTTAAAAGATTTTATTTATTTATTTGACAGAGAGAGATCACAAGCAGGCAGAGAGGCAGGCAGAGAGAGAGGAGGAAGCAGGCTCCCCGCTGAGCAGAGAGCCCGATGCGGGGCTGATCCCAGGACACTGAGATCATGACCTGAGCCAAAGGCAGAGGCTTTAACCCACTGAGCCACCCAGGCGCCCCACTTTTCTATTTTTCTAATAATCTTCTGTTGAGCTTATTAAGAACATGACTAGTGACTAGGAAGCTGGAATTCTGTTGGTTATGTGTGCCTCATGCCATTTCAAAATAAGCATTTTATGTTAGACTCAAGATGTCATGGTAGCCCCATGATGCATTTTTTTTTTAATACAAATTCTTCATGGTACAATAGGAAGCCTTTAGTAAGTTATCACAAAATGTTTTTCTTATTCTACAATTGTGATTTCATTTATATTCCTCTTCTTCTTAATAAAAATAATAATATGCCCATTTATGGGGAAATTATGTTATCTAATGTGATACTTTTGGGAACTCATTTTTTTTCCCCTTTTAACAATACTGATGGGCTACAAATAGACTTTTCTAAAATACTCAGAAGATGTCAAGAGGTCACAAATTTTGTTTGAATATAATCCATTGTAAAATGGAACATGCAATGATATTTAGTCATGAGAGCATCTTTATTCTGAAAGAATATAACTTTCATATTCCATGGATTTTGATACTGAATTAAGCAAACACTCACCTCATATCAATATTCATATCTTAAGTTTCTTTAATAGTAAAGACTATACATATTATCTTTTTTATTGTTTCAGACAGAGTTGTTAAATGGTAATATATTTTCTTGCATGGGTTTTGATCATTGAAATTATTCTTAGAATTAGGGCATTTTAGAACTGACCATTCCAGAAGTTGAAAGAAAGAGGCACCCCAATGCCAGATATTATATTATCAGTCTTACATGGTGATACTCACCGTGGTGGACTTACCAGGGACTTGCCTTTTTCCGTATTTTAGAGTTTGCTAGTCTGCAGAGATGCCAGTGTAGGATGTGCCAGTTGTGTTAAGCATTTTTGCAGAAACTCTCAGAACTGTTCAGATTGATATCACTATAATATCTTGGCCTCAGCTTCAACTATTAAGATTCTAAGCCATCAAACTATATGTCGCTAATCATCTCTCTACCATTAACCCTATCGAGTTTTTAAAATGTCGAATTTCTTCCTCACCTTTAACTTCACAGAAATAGTTTAAAATCTTTAGCTTTATTCAACATCTGGTCACCAAACTAACAAATCTACCTAGTGCTGTGCCTAGCCTAACCTTTCCCCCATTCCTCCCTCTTGAAATGGGAGACTTGATTCACCTCCAATCTAAGGATAATCCTTTTATATTAGTTTAAATCTCAAATCCTTCATAATTTCTGTAGTTCATCTAATAATAATGAACTACAAACACATCACTAAATCCACCACCAGTTCACTGAACCTCCTCTTTTAGCATTATATAAATGTGCTCACTACTACTTCCTTGTTGGAACACTTCTCAGGTATTTCTCCAACAACTCTGGCTACTTTTTTGCATCTCTTCTGCAGACTCCTCTTTATCTCTCCAGTCTTTAAATGGTGATTTTCTCTGTTTTGTTTCAAATTTCAAATAACAACTACATTCGGATCATCCCCGGCTACATATTTACAGCTCAGAACGTGTCCTATGTTTTAAACACATGTATCCACTATCCTGTTAAATATCACTATATGGTTGTCTTACTAGTCCCTAAATGAATTGTGTAATTATTTCTATTAAACTTGCTCTTCCTTCTGTGTTTCTTTATTTTTGGACAATACCATTTTTGGACAATACTAAAAACCACTAAATGGTCCAAATAAACCAAAAATAGAGTACTATGACTGCTCATTCTCCTTGCCACCTTCATCTTTTTAGCCATCAGATACTGAGGATTCTACCTCCTGAAGCACTTTCAAACATAGCTACTCTAAATCAAGTACCAACTCTTTTGCATTGCTACAACCTCTCTTCAAATTGGTCTTTTTCCTCCAGCCTTGGCTTTACTCTTGCTACCTTTATTTCCAAGTTCTCCACATTCTAGCTAGTGTTATCATGCTAAAATCCAAACTCATTCTGTCATTTGCTAAATTAAGTCTTTGCTGCTGTCAGGGAATTATTAAAGATTCGTATACAAGTCAAAACCCAACAAGACGAGCTGTTTGACCCTCCTAAGTTTAGGCTTATTATTCCCCCTAAAGTGCAACCACAAAATGAGCAATACTTCCTTCCAGGATTTTCTAGTCCCACAAGGATGAACACTATCACTCTCCAGCCCCATGATTTAATAAACATGTCCACTTTTAAATATGTTAATGCCTTCAGTCATCAAATCTATCCAATATGGAAACCATATTTATTATCTTACGAGGTTGAAATAGGTAGTAAAATTCTCTGAAAGCAATCTTATTTATCTTAATTCTGAATTCCCATCAGGTTGCTTTGGGTTGTTTCCCCAGGTACTGTTTGTAAATATGACCTTATAAATTACTTTAGCCATACCTCTCTTATAACATAGGAAGACACTGAGTCCCAGAGAAATTAATAGGCAACACAAGGGAAGTTCCTAATTCCCCAGCCATTGCAGTTTCCACTATATATTATTACATATCTAAACATATAACCAAAGCTGATTAGTATTTTGGTTCCTTTGCATAGAATAAATATATTTAATTTTAAGTGAGCATATCTTTGTATTCTTGGTGTTTTATATTTAATTGTGAAAAGAGAAAAAAGCAAACATTTACAAAATACACAAAAAATCAGTTACACTACTGTATATTTTTTAGAAGTATGACTGAAATATTTCACCGCCTCACCAACTTCTTTTTTTTTTTTAAAGATTTTATTTATTTATTTGTCAGAGCGAGAGAGAGCATAGGCAGACACAGTGGCAGGCAGAGTCAGAGGGAGAAGCAGGCTCCCTGCGGAGCAAGGAGCCCGATGCGGGACTCGATCCCAGGACGCTGGGATCATGACCTGAGCCAAAGGCAGCTGCTTATCCAACTGAGCCACCCAGGCGTCGCCCAACTTCTAATTCTGTATAAAATTAACTGATTATCTGTGACCACAAAAGCTTTTCATTGGTTATTCTGTCTTCAGCAACTCAGTTTGTCAGTTTCCAGATAACCAAATTGAACTAATAATTTTGCAAGTGTCTTTTCTTTCCAGAACAACACAATATATATAATGAAAATTAATACCATTTAAAATCTAAGTTTCTTTACAGTAACATAAAAAATTTTGTGAGATAATTTATATTTGAAAAAACTTTCTTCTACCACCTTACCAGTATTTTCCAAAGGAAATATGATATACCTGGGTAATATCAGATTGTTTTGAAAAATAAACCATGAGTAACTTGAAAAAAAAAATAGTCTGGGTACTGCGTGTCCCTCATATTGTACAGGAAAAAAAAATATATGGAAGTGAGAAACTAGGTACTGTGCAAAGATAATTAGAGGAATATGTGTCCTGTTGACTGACATTAATTAATTATGCTACATCTCTGTGTCTCTTTTTCTGTTTTGTTTGAAAATAAAGGAGGAAATATTTGTAGATCAGATGAGTTTCTCTGCAATAATTCCCTTTGCAAACTACAATTTTGGGTGTGTGATGGAGAAGACGACTGTGGAGACAACTCTGATGAAGCCCCTGATATGTGTGGTATGCAATTCACCTGGGTCTAGATTATACTGTCATCTCCAGATCTAACATGCTGGCGTGAATCAATAGAGTGGTGAGGCAAACCACAAAGTCTACCATTCTGGGGTTAGGTAGATACAGATACAGCTTTCATTCAGGTAGCAATAGATTACCCTACCCAAAGTTGATGATTTTACAGAGATGGCCCCTAAATCTGAACTTATACATGTCAACACTATTCAAAAGATAGTGTATGGCCTATCTGAGAGGACTTATAGTGGTTTGGCTTTTGAATTGTGTGAGGTTCATATAAGGACTCGGCTTTGTACCAAATTGGTTACTGAGGCTAAAACATTTTTTTGTGGGGGACAGATAAGTACATGGACAAAATGTGAATAATAAAATCATGTAGCCCCACAAGTTACCCACCACTGAGACCAATGTCAGGGAGATATATATGGAGATAATATGGAAGTATATTGATAATATTTTAATATGTAAGTATATGGATGTATTTTATTACATAAATACATTAATTTACTTAAATATAGCATATATTATTTCTTCATATATGTCCTATGTTATAAATATATTAATATATTTATATATATATATATAGACTTAGGCAGAGAACTGCAATTAGGAGTTATATAACCTTTAAATCTGAAAATTTTAACAAAAGTTATTGCTTCTTCAAATTCAAGCTACTCTTGACTCTTGATAATTGTCAGGAGCGTACTTACGCAACCAGCAACTGCGAATGTCTGTTTATATCACCAAGTAAAGGATTTCTTCTAGGTAACAAACATTTTCAGTTCCTTCTTCTCATTCTTTGTATCTAATCTCAGTAAAAGTGTATTTTACCTCTAATTTAAGGAAAAATACTACTACTTTGGATATAATTAAGTAGCACTTCAGGTGACTTAAAGAAGACATAGCATGAGTGTATATATACTTAATTCTTTGTCCTATTTGGTACACCAAGTTAAAACAATATTTTTTCCATAAACATTGGGGAGGGTATGTGCTTTGGTGAGTGCTGTGAAGTGTGTAAACCTGGTGATTCACAGACCTGTACCCCTGGGGATAAAAATATATGTTTATAAAAAATAAAAAATTAAAAAAAAAAAACAATATTTTTTGATAGACGATGACATTGACTATTGACATTACAATTTTGTAGCAACATGGATGGGACTGGAAGAGATTATGCTGAGGGAAGTAAGTCAAGCAGAGAGAGTTAATTATCATATGGTTTCACTTATTTGTGGAGCATAACAAATAGCATAGAGGACAAGGGGTGTTAGAGAGAAGAAGGGAGTTGAGGGAAATTGGAAGGGGAGGTGAACCATGAGAGAATATGGACTCTGAAAAACAATCTGAGAGGTTTGAAGTGGCGGGGGGTGGGAGGTTGGGGGAACCAGGTGGTGGGTATTAGAGAGGGCACGGATTGCATGGAGCACTGGGTGTGGTGCAAAAATAATGAATAGTTATGTTGAAAATAAATAAAAAATAAGTTAAAAAAAACAATTGAATAAAATATCCAAAGCATGGAGGAAGCTTTATTTTTAAAGGGATTTAAAACTTAAAAATGACAGTCTTTGGAGAGTGTTCTCTGTAGACAAAACTAATGAGAAATATAACTAAGTTTCAGTTTTAGTTCAACATCATCTTACACAATGGACTCTAGAAAATCACCAGAGATTATATTGTTTCTGAATTATAATCCATGGAAAAATATAAATTCACCTGCCAATATTAAGCCAGAATCAATTGTTTTTATAAAGTATGTATATGTATACATATATGTGCATATATATATATATATATATAATATATATATATATATATTTTCCTATTCTCTATTCCACTTCAACACACAGCTAGTGAGTGGAATAGGAAATGATTGCTAATTAACCATGTGAGGCTCCAGTGTCATACTCCCAGGACCACTTCTAGGACCAGGAAATTATTCTCAGTGACATGCCACACAGCTGCTGGAAAACCTAAAATACAAACAGCTTGATGCTGTGCATGTTTTTACATTCCCCTAGGTCATCAGTATAAACATTGAGTCAAGCTGTTATGTACCAGGGACTGTGCTAAGTAATTGGAATGAGAAAGAAAAAAAAAAAAAAAGAAGAAGAAAGAAAGAAAAAGAAAAAAGAACAGCACATGGTTCTCATTGACAAGATCTTACTCTGATTGTACAAATCAGATTTTCATACATTATATTTTAAGCAATGGTGGAATTAAGTAGATGTACAGATAAGGAGGAGAGGAATAAGATGAACTCTACCTAAGGAGGAATTCAGAAAGCTACAGTTTGAACAATCCAAATTAAAAGATACTGTTCTTATTTTGGGGATAGGATAGAATACTGAGTGCCACCAAACTTCTAAATAAATATAAGCAGCTGGAAGAGACAGGTGAGTTACCACAAAAGAATTTGGGGGAAAAAAAAAAAGGTATGGCAAAAGAAATATCAAGGTAATGAAATGTATCAAGAAAGATGAAATGGTTCCTGAAAAGGCAGAAAAAAAATGGGCTTCAGAGCAGATGAAAACTTAGTTTTAGATAAGAGTAGTCACCCCTTCTCTGTTATTAAAAATATTGACATGAATTGATAGATTGTCTATAGATGCAGGCAGATGTCCAATGATATAATGAGGTGATAACAAATTCACCATTTTATTTCATTTTTATATATGCAGTAGAAAGTATATTCATATATAGAATATGGAAGGTGGTTATTTTAGAAAATTTGAAAAGAATAGAGATCTAAATTGTTATTGCAAAGGGTAAGAGACTATTATGCTATCTCTCTGTATTTATATCTATATCTATCTATCTATCTATATACATGTATATCTGTATTTATATCTATGTAGATATAGATATATATGATTTCCAAGTAATATTTAGGGCCCACCTGGTATTAATAAATATTCATATTTGTGGTATCAGTTGGTCTTGTGGCATGATCATCTGCAATGTTGCTGGTCTTCCCAGAATGCAGACATTGGAGTAGCAGATGGTTTTATTCCTCTAAGCTTAGGTTTTGTTAGATAACTAAATGAAAAAGAGAGAAGGTCCAGATAATCCAGATTATTTGTACTAAAGTGAGTTTCTAAATGAATTCTTAGAACATATAATAAGTTACCAATAAATATTTGTCAACTGAGTAAACTGAAAGATGGAGCATGGGATCTTATGTCAATGCAGAGGTAACTAAAGACAAAAACACTGGAGAATAGGAAAAGGTAGATCTATCAATGGACTAAAGTTTCACCTAAGACAGAAAAAAGATTTAATGAGACTGGCTGAATTAAAAATTTGGGAAAGTAAGAAATGCTGGACAGAATTTGTAGCATTCAGATTAGTGACTTTGTAAATGAAGCTGTTGGAGGAAATAATATATCCAGCAGCACTCATGTAGATCAATTAATATTCTTACCTGCAAGCAACTCGAAATGTCATTGGCTAAATTAAGAAGAGAAATATATTAGAATCTACCAATCTTCACAACCTTCTAGGATACTTGCTGGCTTAGATGAATTAGAGTAAAACGTTACTGGGTATGAAAAACTCAAGGAGCTAAGAGGCCCAGCTATTGGTTGGTTTGTTCATGTAGATGTTAAAGTCATCTAGAATGTTGAAATGAGTTTGGACAGAGAGCAATAATGATGAAGGAAGGTGCTACATTAGTAAACTGGGGAGGGGATGATGTTTATAAGGCCAATGAGAAAACAGCAATAAGGAAGATATTTATCAAATGACTGGCTATCAAAATAATAGGGTTTTTTTCAGTTTATTTTTAAAAATTGAATATAAGGTATAGTAACAAAGTTCTGAAAACTAAAGTAGGAAATTAAGGGGTATTTAAATATAAGATAACATGAGGCTTGAGAAATTTAAGAGATATTCCTAAAAGATCTGAAGAGGAGGACCTATGCTTGGAGTGGGAACCAGATTTCAATTAAACCATGGAGGTCAGGCAAGAAGGAGTATGGCATATTTAAGAAGCTGATAAAGTAGTATTGCTAGAATATTAAGAGTGACAAGGGATTTGTCTGTAAGAGCAGCATGGACAAAGTAGTGATCAGTCCATTATGGCAGGTGAAGTGTCTTAAATTTTATTCAGAAAATGCTGGATAACTATAGAAGAGATGATCAGATTAATGTCCAAGGTGCGTTGCTCTGGTGCCTTTTGGAAGATTTTAGGTTGGGCAATGAAATAGAGATATTTGGGATTGTACTGCAGTTTTCTCTGTAAAAGATAGTGCAGAACTGAAATGTTATAACTGATATGTATGGAGAGAAGAAGGCAAATTTGGGGATAGAATCAACCAGATTTGTTGACTAGTAAGAGCTGAAGGTCAATAAGAGAAAGGCATTTAGAATAACCCCAGACTTACAGCTATGGTGCTACTAACTGAACCATGGAAATAACACAAAGCTTATGTTTGGGGAGAAGGCTGATAAAGCATGGAGTTCTGAATTTACTGAATTTGAAATTCCTGAGAGAACATCCTATAATCAATTGTGAGATGCTAGAATTAGATAGTGAATTGAAAGTTTTAAGGGTATAGTATCAAGTAAATCTATGAGAATATCAGCAAAGAATTCAAGAATGAAAAGATTAAGAAACCAATGAAAACACCTGGAGTATTCCACATGTAAAGATAAAGTGTCATGAGAGGTTTCCTCCTCTAGGGGTAGAAGTCTTCAAATTAGATAATGATAGAAGGGACAAGGATAAAATTCTCTGGCTTTCACTGCTGTCATTATAAGTCACACACACTGCCCCCCCCCAAGGCTACATATACCCACAAAAATTAAACATAAATAACAAAGATCACCTATGTGACTCAAATACATATTTATGCATTTGTTTACAGAGATACAGAGTAAGAAAAACAGTCATAGTATCCTCCCCCCCCCCCCCACTGGAAGACCTATTTTCAAATTTGGACCTGTAACGTATGCTTGCTCAAGATCTGCTCTATGTGAAATTGCTCTTTCAAATAGCTAATTGTCCTGCCATGTTGTTATAAACTGCAGGCATAAATTAATTTGGTGTACCAAGTGAAGTCAGCTAAGATAAGGCAACTGGAAATGAGACCATGAAGTCTGGCTCTTTTTCTTACTTCATTTCATTTCAGCTGTGTACTCTTTTCTGTAGTTAATATAAATAACTAAGATCATAGCTTCTATTCTCACACAGTTTCTAGTACCTACATGAAGGCAATTTCCACAAAAAAAGATATTCAGAAAAGCCAGATTATGGATTTGCAAAGAAGGAAACAAAATAAAATAAACAAAATGAATAAATAAATAAATAAATAAATAAAACGGAACAAAACAAAGAAAGGAAGACCCCCCCCCCAAAAAAAGGAAGGGGATCATTCCTCATAAGTCAGTGTACTCAAAGGAGCAGCTTTGATTTTTTTTCTTTCCTTTTTTTTTTTCAGCCAAATTTCTTTGTCCCCCAACAAGACCTTACAGATGCAGAAATAACAGAATCTGCCTGCAGTCTGAGCAAACGTGCAATGGGATTGATGACTGTGGGGACAACTCCGATGAAGATCACTGTGGTGGTAAATCCGTTTAATGTGAAATACTTGATTTAGTGACAGCTACAAGATAATACCATGGTTTGGGGGCTCAAAAAATGACAAAGAAGTATTTTCCATGTAGCATGTCTGAGAGTGTTTTTTTCAGACACTTGATCTTCTGACGAAGTATGAAAAATAATCTGCTGACATTCACTTGAATAGTAGAGCTGTGCAGCTTTATCCAAACTCTCTACTAGTCTGTAAATCTCCATTGATGATGCACAGTTTATTTCTGAAAATACTGCATGAGAGAAAAAACAGTGGTTTAAAAATGTTCTCTGTTAAACAGCTCCTTGAGGGGAGAGTGTTAGTAAGGAGTTTATGTCTGTATACACAATTCCTTCTTCACAATTAGGAAATTAACAAAACTTTTAAAACCAAGGCTTTACTAATGTGTGTGGCAAAATCATTTGATGACAAACCCTGACCTGAACTGGTCTGAAGCAGTTTTTATTACTTTAAGAACAAGGTCTCACTTAGGATGAATATTCAGACATTTTCCGGTGGAAATGTAGTGTTACTTATTATAGGGTAAATACACTGCTATTCCTCTAAAAGTCCAGAATTTCCAAACATTTTTCGTTTGGCCCAAGACCTTCAAATAAAGGACTGTGGAGCCATGTTTTTCATACTGTTCAAATAAAATCTTGAATGTGTTAATGAACTCAATAAATTTGTTTTGATTCTGAAGTACTGATCATTTTTTAATGACTCTATAGGTAAGCTTACATATAAAGCAAGACCGTGTAAAAAAGATGAGTTTACTTGCAGCAATAAAAAATGTATCCCCATGGACTTCCAGTGTGATCAACTTGATGACTGTGGAGATGGTTCAGATGAGCAAGGCTGCAGAATAAGTAAGTTTAGTTTCTGTTAAAGTATAGCAACATGCAAGTTCAATTCTCCTTCAACATGACTAAAATTTTCTCTACTGGTGTGAGAAAATATCATTCTTCACAAATGTACTTAAGTGTACGTTCTTTTTGGTAAGCCCTTACCAATGCAACCTTAGAATGCCACTTAAATTAATATCAGAAAGTATGAAGTGGGAAAGGTCATTTTCACAGTGAGTACCCTTGTTAGACCTGAATCTGAGATCTCAATATCCAATTGCAGACTTTGTTATCAGCAAAGATATCTATATTCCTTAATTTTATTTCATAAAATATAAATTTACTATTTTTTCTTACAATGTTATTTAGTTGAAATATAATAAAGGTCTTAGTAATTTATTCAGTGTTTTAAGATTTTAATCCATTGCTGAGTTATTCTTAAAGAAGACATCATTGTTTAATTTAGTTGGAGTTTGATGCTATTTGAGTTATTAGAGCTTGGTTATTTTCATGTTTAATGTTTGATATCTCATTTTTCATATTAAGAGAAATAACCAAACTTATGACTCTAATTCAGATTGCTTATAAAAGTCATAAAATCCTTCCTATTATGGGGTCTTTCACTTTTTCTCATTTATGCATCTAAGTTGTTCCTCTGGGTTGATGAAGCATTACCTCCCACAATATGGCCACATATACCTCAAGGCTGAGGTGAAATTCCAGTGGTGTACTTTAATTAATTATAAAATATTCAAGAGTCGGTGGGGACCAATAACCATTATAATTCTGATAAAGTTTTCATATTTCAAAATAATTTGATATATGTAAGTAAAAAACAGATAATTCAACATCTATTTTACAATAATGTCCCTCTCATTTATTTGCATTCTAAAATGTTTTCTGGAATGAGAGATAAAGCTATGAAATTGTAATTACTATGCTGGGAATGGCAAATAACACATAGTCTGTCGTAAGTTGTTTAACAGCCCTTGACCACTGGCGCATACTGCTCTTCCTATATATTTTTGGGCTAAAAAACTTTAAGAACTGATGATTTAGCCTACTTGTTTGAGTAACATGGTAGTACCCTTGATTGAATTC
Organism: Mustela putorius furo; assembly: GCF_011764305.1. Classification (NCBI taxonomy): domain Eukaryota; kingdom Metazoa; phylum Chordata; class Mammalia; order Carnivora; family Mustelidae; genus Mustela; species Mustela putorius. The sequence goes on along the minus strand of NW_025422019.1, from coordinate 21,979,203 downwards.
CTGAATACTAAATTTAGGTTAGCAATTAATGCCCACATCTCTGGGAGCTTCTAGGAAACCTTTTGTTTCCTAGAGAAGGATATAGTACTCATACATCGTAACATTTGTAATGATAACCTGTTATTAGAAACATTGGCTCTCGACTTCCTTCCACAAGTAGTGTAAGTCAACAGCTGTAAATATCAGCTATTGGCAGTTTGGTCTGAAACTATATTCAGTGGAAATGGGCTCAGCTTTTTATCTGCTTCTATACTTTTATAAGAAATCATGACTTAGACAGAAAGAAGGTCGTAATCTTATAAATTCAAAAAATACTTATCTGTAGAATAATAAATATAATTTCAAGTTAAGAAAAAAATGTAAACTCCCACTTCAGGAATTAGAATCATATTAGTTTTGATGGTATTTTTAAATCCTAGCTCCTGCTGAATATACCTGTGAAGATAATATGAATCCATGTGGAGATGATGCATATTGTAATCAAATAAAAACATCTGTTTTTTGTCGCTGTAAGCCTGGATTTCAGAGAAACATGAAAAACAGACAGTGTGAAGGTATAGTACATTTCCTCAACAGCTTGCTCTTAAATCTTTAGGTTATAAAAGACTCACAGGCTGTTAAATTGTGAGATGACATGGGATTGATTTTCATCAGATTGGTGTGTATCTACGGGATACCGTTTTACCTACAAGAGTGAAAGTCCCTGGGGTCAAAAGCCTGTTTGTATGGCTAAGCTAACCATCTCTGAGACAACAAAGCCTTTTCTATAGCAGATTCAGGCCTGCAGGAATTTCAATTGTACTGTTACAACTCTGTTTTGAAATGCAAATAAAAAAATTGCTGGTTCAGGAACTATTGGAGAATTAGAGACATTTCGTGAAAGAACATGTTTATGATGACCCATCTCTCCCGAGTTGTGGCATTTGCCGTACTGCAGTAGGCAATTCACTTTGAGAGAACTGTGGGCTTTTGTCCTAACACCATGTCTCAAACAGTGCTTTATATTATTAGGAATGCCTTCTAAAATTCAAAGACAGGATCTAAAGAAATCTCTATCAACTTACTTGAGATCATTTAAAATTTGAGCATGATAGGATAGCCAGGATCTCATAGTAAATTATAGGTAAATATAATATACATCGAAGCTTTAGTGAGAGAGCCATGAAATACAGACTTATATGTACTTACTGCCAGTTTCTCCATTAAAATTCATGTTATTGTGATTAGAGCCAAGCCTAAATTGTTTAAGGCTGGCTTATCTACTGTAAATTCAAGTTGTAAAATGCTTTCACCCACCATCTGCCTTCTCTACTGTCCATGTTATTCTTGGATAAAGAAAAGTGATTTTTGCTTTGTGTCAATCAAAATGAGATTATTGAAGTGAATTAATTATATCCACCCAAAAGGGAAAGAATTATGGCCATGTCATATTTACGTACATCTTGGATTATATACTTGTTTGAATTGCCTATGGCATTTTATTTCTCCATTAATATGGAGCGAGCACTGAAAACTAACAGCCTTCTCTATTTTTTTAATATATTTTTTAAAGATTAATTTATTTGTTTTAGAGAGAGTGAGCAGGGGGAGGGGCACAGGGAGAAGGATAGAGAGAATCTTAAGCCGACTCCCTGCTGAGCATGGAGCCCAACCTCAGGACCCTGAGATCACAACCTGAGCCAAAATCAAGAATCAGACGCTCAACCTACTGAGCCACCCAAGCACCCATAGGTTTTCTCTATTTTAATTTAAGAAGTAAATTATTTCTCAAGGCTATATTATTTCTTTCTTCCCCAGAAACTTTCTATCAATTATATATAAACACACACATATACACACAACCTCTTCAAAATTTTAATTTCAATATCATTAATTGTCTAAAATTTATTCATGAATAATGGGCTGAATTTCCTTATAAACTTAATATTTAAAGCTCATAATTCTCAAAATTTTCTGTATTTTTAATTGTTCTATGTCAAATAAAAGCTGCAACTTCTCTCTTCATTTTAAGTTGCTACAAATCCAGTATTCTTTTTGTGCAAATTAGTAACTTCTGCACTCCAATAAAAATTGTATCCTTATTAAAGGAAGCTTTGATAGCAAGGAAAAGCAATTTGATTTGGTATGGAGGAAGGGAAAGACATGACTTTGGTTCATAATTCAAAAAATTCAAATGTGTTTGTGCTTTCCCTATATATAACTCAAAAAGAGACTAAGAAATCATTATGTGATGTTAAAGCCAATATGCTTTAATTAGAATATGTAAAGGGAAGACAAATTATAGAAAACAGCAGAGAAGTGCAATGGATTAACAGTTGCTCTGTGTCAGGCACTGTTCTATGTATTGGACATGTGTGAGATTCTTCCACCCCTTATGAAAGCCCACAGTATCAACATTAGTGTGTGTGTGTCTGTGTGTGTGTGTGTGTGTGTGTGTACTTTTAAGTAATCTCTCTTCCCAACATGGGACTTAAATACCCGACCCTGAGATCAAGACTCACATACTCTACAAACTGAACGAGCTGGACCCCCTGGCATTAGTATAGAGATGAAGAGAAAATGGTGATTCTGGACAATATAGGGCCATGTGAGGGGCCCGAAATTTTTATGAAATCATGTAGATTTTTGCTTATTTTGACTCCATATCAAAGGGAAATGAAAGATCAAATAACATGCTGTTCAAAGCTACAGATGTCAAACAATCAAATGTATTTATTGTAATACCTTTTTGAAGGCCAGGTGCCAACAAAATGCATTTTGCTTTGTCCCTGGTATGGTATTCACTAACAACACAGCTTTCTTTACCTCTTTGTCCTATATTTCAATGGAACACAGAAATGAATTGTCATTGAGTGCCTAAGTTCACCTTGGGCAAAGTATCATAGTAGACACAAAGGAATCAGAAAGCCTGTGTTTGAGCCTCGCCCTTGTCCTTGCAAGTGTCCCTGGCAAAGTCCTGATCTCTACCACTAAGGCTTCAGAACACAGTTGAGAACTAAATGAAAGAGTATTATTGCTGTGCTTATTCTTAAATTTTCTAATTCAAAAGAAGGATTTATTTCACAGATTTATTACATAATTAGGGTGACATGAAAAAAAAAGCAGAAGAATTAAGCTGACTGAAAATAGAGAGAGTGTAGTAATTCACTAGAGTCACCTGACATTGTTGCTGGCTCTGCATAAGCCATTAAAATTAGAGGCATGTGCTAAACAATAGAATATTGCCTGTGATTTGTTTATTTATTACTTATAATGCACATGTATCCATTTATTTGTAGACATTCAGGGTTTTGTTGCTTTTGTTTATTTCACATAGCCCTTCTTGTAACAGTTTCTTTGTATATAGGAAGCCAGAAGTGTGTTACAGTTGTATCTGTATCTTCATTTGTTGGCCAGGAATTATGTAACACACAGACAAAAAAATTAATAATAATTAATGCCCTCCAGGGGCTGACAGTCAAGTAGGGGGTATGTATATATGACTACATATATAATATATAGTACATATAGTGCTGTAAGAGAGAAACACCCAGATAGTAAACAGCAGAGAAACTGTGGGATGGATGTACATTGGTAGAGAACAAGAAAGGTTTTATGCATGTGGATCTTAAGAAATGAATAAAAAGTCTTTAGGTCAAGGTGGGCAAGGGGCTTATAGGACAGTATATGATATGTACAAATGTATGGAGGTAGGTAATCAGAAACAGTCTCAAAAGGAAACCTCAAGAAGTGTTTGAATGAATGAAAATACTAGGGAAGTTTGAAAGGGCTCTTTCAATGTGTTAAGTGGATTAAAAAGCAGTGTACAAACAACTGATGAATTATTACAGTGAAACTATTGTAAAAATTGTTACTGTCAGAAAATATGACATAGCAAATCATATACTTGAGAGTTTTAAAAGGACAGTGAAAGAAATAGAAATAAGTTGAAGGAAGAAAAGTAAATTTGTCTTTTTTTAAATGTGGAAAGAACAGAAACGGAAATTGGAGGTATGATGATGCTATTTGGAGCTCTTCTCTTCTAGATCTTAATGAATGTTTGGTGTTTGGCACATGTTCCCACCAATGTATCAATATGGAAGGGTCATATAAATGTGTGTGTGACCAGAATTTTCAGGAAAAGAATAACACCTGCATAGCAAAAGGTAAGATTATAACAGTTATTTCAAATTCTATTATAACTGCTATAAATATCTTATGGGGAAAACAATGCTTCATATTATATTTTAGCAATAGCTCCATGCCTGAAAATATAACAAAATCTCTTTTGAATATTGGCTAATTGACGAAATTGGTTTGTTGTCATTCTTAATCTAATCTGGGATGATTTATAGACATGATTATCAAATATGTGGTTATTGTTAAAACCACATTCATGTTTAAAAAATCTGTCAGAAGAAGGGAAAAGTTTACAAGCCAACGTGATAGAATATGAAGCATCTCTCTTTATGTTCTGCTCTCAGTGTATATGAAAAATATTATTATATAATGGATAAAAATAACAGTTTAAAGGGTTAAAGGTTAGCACTATAAGGAGAACGGAATTTTGAGTAAGAATTTAAAAGGTTTTGAAATAAAATCATGCTTTAATTCAGACCTCCTTTACTTAGAAATATCATTTTTAAAACTTAAACAGGTATTTGGAACTTTTTTGTTTATGAATTTTCATGCTCTGGTTTTTACTAAATAATATTATAACAAATATTGTTAAGTTACAGGACATGATTGGACAATGTTAATAAAACAGTTATTACAGGTGGAAAACAACATGATATAGTGGATTAAGGATGGGCTAGAGAGGTAAATGTACTTGAATTTGAATCCTAGCATTATGCCTTTATGATCTGTGGCCTTGGGGAAGCTAAGAAACTCTTTGAGCCTCAGTTCCTCATCTGTAAAATGGAAAAATGAATCTCTACTTCCTATAAGAAGAGGAGATAAATTATGAAAGTTGTAGAATAGTGCCTGCCATAGAGGAGAGAACATAACCAAGTAAGAACCATTAAACCCATAGGGCTGAACTAGAATTCATAGTCTATTTTTTCTAATTTGAAGATAGTGTATATATAATTCAATCTTCATGGTCTCATTAATAATTTATTTAATATATTCCTAAAAATTTAGGGTTTTACTTGTCTCAATATACAAATGACATTAGTATTTTATTGTAGGTGTCAAAACTTCAGATTATAGGGATCCACTAGCAAGATGCTAAATAATACTGACATGATACTTAAATGTAGTAAATCCTGATAAATTTTTATAATAAAATTAGAAGAATGTTTGAGATATATGAATATTAGAAGAAGACTTTCCCCCTCTTAATTTTCATTTCTTAACCTAAGAAAATGATGAATTGGATGCATAAACTAAATGCTCAGGAATGTTTGAGGCTTAATGAGTACACAACATAACATCTGAATATTGAGGATCAAAGCATTAGAACATAATGTATTACAATTTATCAAATAGAAATCCCTCTTTATGAAAAGAATATCTACCACAAATACCTAATTCCTAGCCATAAGGTAAGCTGTGTCTTGGGAAAACCTACATCAATAACTCTCATTAAATTTAGGTAAGTGTGTTTTAGAAATAAGTCACAGAGACTATAGTATGGTACGAAGCTGGTTGATTTTTACTGAACAAGAAACTGTTAAGAATAATAATTAAAGATAATTTAAAAGTATAATTATTGCTTTTACATTAGTTGAAATTTACTTTATTTTTGTATTTTATTATAATAATCTCCAGGCTCTGAAGATCAAGTTCTCTACATTGCTAATGACACTGATATCCTGGGTTTTATATATCCATTCAACTACAGTGGCGATCATCAACAAATTTCTCATATTGAACATAATTCAAGGATAACAGGGATGGATGTATATTATCAAAGAGATATGATTATTTGGAGTACTCAGTTTAATCCAGGCGGAATTTTCTACAAAAGGATCCATGGCAGAGAAAAAAGGCAAGCAAACAGTGGCTTGATTGTAAGTAAATAACATTGACTATTTGAAGGCTCATACTTTTCCACCTCCTTATTTTTTTAATCTATCAATCACAATATCTGATTATAGGATGTAATTAATATGTACAGTTATTTCTCCCAATATTCTCCCTATACAGAAATCAAGAATTTCCCTACTTTATTCTCACAGCTGCATATAATTTAATTGCATGATATTATGTTTTTCTTTAAGTACCTTTGCTTTAGCTATGTAAGAATGGTAATGAATAATACCTAATATTTCTAGTACATTTTATATTTTATATTCTATAACATTATATAATGTGAGGTCTTTTTTTAATTATGAGATGAGGTGGGGAATCATTACTTTGTTTTCATGTTAGAAAATAAACTTAAAACATGCAGGGAATATTATTTCATTTTGAGCAATATCAGAAATACAACACTCTTCTAGGGCAAGAGATCAACTCAGTTGTGTAACCATTTCTTCTGACTCCTGATAACTATATTTCAGGGAACATCCAAAACAGAGTGATATTATTTGCTGGTGTATGATGGACATGTTGATTACCATGGTTATTCCTTTTGAGAAAAATAAACTAGAGCATTTGTTTAGATTTGTGGTTGTAGACTACCTTTTTTTTTTTTTTTTGGCTTTAGGGCATGTCAATTATTGTGTATTTTGTATTTTGAGGTAACCAGGGAGAAAAATGACAGATAAATACTTATTTTTGTGAGGCCTGGCCCATTCACATACAACCAAAAAGTCAAGTGCTGTCACAGTAGGATATAATTGAATCTTTGTATTTGAAAAGAATCAGAGGAACCTATCTGGAAGTCCTTACTATCCTTTGTAGTAGTATCACCCATAAAGATTTGAACTGCATGAATACCATTTAATAGAAATCTGGAACACATTTTTATCAGGTAGATAGCTGTAATCTGGTTTTAATGAAGTTATATTACCTTTCTAATTCAGGTTAGATTAATTTCACTGAGAGCAAAATATATACATGTATTTTAAATATGATAATATATATGATATAATATGATATATCATATATATGTCATATATCATATGAGATATATATATATATATGTCAGACTATTCAACTCATCCTCTGCCAAACACAGTGAGCATTACACAATACCTTTAAGTTGCAGTTCTAGGAGAGAGCCATAAAATTTAGTAGATCCCTCTGCCTTCCTTCACTTACTCACTTGCTATCAGACTAAAAAGCTGGTTCAGTCTTGCCTAGCTTTAGCTTTCATTATCTGTGGAACACAAGACTGCTTTGCAAAAACTTTGTTCCCAAGGTAACTGTTATTAATGAAGTTATAAAGAGTATGTACTATGGAGTTACATCGCCTGGGTTTTTAATCTTATGTATATGTATACAGGAACTGTTAACTATGTGTACAGTTCCTGGCACATGATAAGTACCCTCTAGATGCTTGCTATTAATGGGGTGATGACCACAATGTTGCTTCTGATGATGACAATGATAGTGTTGATGATTGACAAGATGTTCTTCTCTAAGATGCATATAATTACATGAAAATTATTTACAACCTAATTTTCTCTGAATTTTATTTTCTAAAAATACATCTTTCATTTGGTAGATTTTTTTCAGTAAAAATTACTGGGTAATTATTTTAGTTTTATCTGGGGAGATTAATAATTAATATATAACCAGTATCTTCTAGTGAAAAAAAGTTATTTTAAACCCAAAGCCAAATTTGCTTACAGTTAGATAACTAAGTTTTTAATTCTTATACATAGAAATATATAAATGTGTATGTTTTATTTGTATTATATATATTTACCTATATATATCCCTTTATTTTTAAGATTTATTTTTGTTTGTTTTTTGAAAGAGAATGAGCATGAGAGGGGGAAAGGGTAGAGAGAGACAGAGAAGGAGAAGGAGACTTCCCACTGAGCAGGGAGCCAGGACTCTGTGATCGTGACTTGAGACCCCAAGGCAGAAGCTTAACTGACTGAGTCACCCAGGCTTCCCCTTATATATTTTAATTTTTAATTTTATAACTATGGTATAGAATCTTTTGTAAATGATGGCAAAGCTACTAGATTAGTCTTTTGCTAATAGGATATGAAACTTCATTTTGTCTTTTTTTTTAAATTTAAATTCAATTAGCCAAGGTAAGGGTAATGATTACATATGTTATATCTTCTAGACTTTATTTTTCTCTTTTCAGACTTAGTCATGAATGACAGGATTCACTAGGAAGAAAGTGGGTAACACTAGGGTACAGTTTCTAAGATTCCATCATAGCTAGTCAAATGTCAAGATTATAAGATTGGAACCTCTGAGCCATGAGTTTTAGGACCATGTTCTTAGCCACTCAGCATTCCATAAAAGTTCCAATCAAGGCATTGCAAACAAAATAAAACAAAACTTAAGACTATACAGATGAGGGCAGTTATTTGCTTCCTAAATCTTTTTGTAATTCTGATTCCTCAATATTATAAATATTGGAATAAGTCCATTCTTACATTCTTAATAATTAATATGCATTCTTAGATGAGTAAATGACTCATTTATGGCCATGCAGCTAGAATGTAACCAAATTTAGACTTTAACTTGAAAGAACAGTTACATCTCTGTGTCTCAACTTACTTATCTCAAAAACAGCTATCATATTGTAGTAGAAAATTTCTAAAGCCCCTTCCAGAGAGTAAATATATATGATTTCCAAATGATGCGTGACGTAGTTTATGTCTATCTAGTTGTTTACCTGGAAAATTTGTTTTCTGAAATACAGCCTATGGATAAAGATTTGATGATTTCTTTACCCTGCTGAATTACTCTGCAATGTATGGTATCTGTTTTTTTTTTTTTTTTTTTTTTTTGAATCAGTCATCAGCTAGTCATCCAGTAGTTTAATGAGCATACAATCTATTGCATCTTCTCAGTTTTGACACAATGCCAGGAATGGCCAGCAATGCCTTTACCAACAGATGAAATTACTCCAAACTTTGCTGTGAAAGGAGAGAAGAAAGCAAGGAGGTCTTCACTCAGAAATGAAGACACTTTGCTCTTCACTCTTTTTTATTGGCCCTTCAGGATAATCACAAATCCTTATCATTGTTTCTCAAGCAGGGGATGTTGACCTGGGGTTTTACTGAAACTGAGAGGATCTATTTACAGGGAAGATACAATGCCTGGGGGAACTGGGTGGCTTAGTCCTTAAGCATCTGTCTTCAGCTCAGGTCATGATCCCAGGGTTCTGGGATTGAGCCCTGCATCAGGCTCCCTATTGTGTGAGAAGCCTACTTCTCCTTCTCACAGTCCCTCTGCTGGGTTCCCTCTCTAGCTGTGTTTCTGTCAAATAAATAAATAAAATCTTAAAAAAAAAAAAAGATACGGTATGCTAATTACACGTTCTACTAAACAGAGTCTAAGGGACAATACATACATTTCTTAGATCACAGGGCAGCCAGCAGTCTAAGCTAAGAAAGGTTAGGGGAAGGTAACTCCCCGTGATATTCCAATTACCGAGTGATCATGCAAGGCTTGGTGTTCCAAAGGCTTACACCCTTCTCCTAAACCCTCAGTCACCCCCAGGAGCCTCTGTGTTAACATTTTAGCAAGCCAGATATTATGGCTGATTACATGCTCTACATTAACCCCAACAACACAAATAGTAAATGATACTGACTTGTGAATTCCCCACCCGGGGGAAAATGAAACTCAAAGATTTTTCCCTGAGCTGAATATGGAACATCAGTTTCCATTTCTGAACCAAGAGGTGAAAGAAAGAAAAATACAAAAATCAAACTATGGGCACTTTAGTTAAATCCCCATTATCAGTAAACCAAATGGAAGAAGTTAGCCATGGGATAATAGGATGTCTTCGAACTGAAAATATTGGCATATTTCCATCTCAGTAAAGTGTAGAAAATATGTTGTATCAGAAATCAGAAGAATATTACTCAGACAACTAAATGTTAACTGAAGTCCATTCCAAAGGAAGATAATTTTCAATATGATGTTTTTTGGAAGTCGTGAAGGGAATACTCTTCTGTAATCTGTGAAAATGGCTTGAATACTAATTATGATTATAAATTTAAATTTCAAATACAGTCTAAGTTATTTATAGATAGAAATGCTTATAATTTTCTAGTCCCCTGGGCTATACAAAATGGATAATTTTTTTTCCTTTAAGAAAATTAAATAATTTAAAACTTAAAAGGCTGACATGATTCAATCTATATGTAAAGCATAATGAGATTTCTGAATTTGAATTTTAGTAGTCAGAACAGAATATGATAGCATTATATAACAATTGTACATACTTTCTGGCAATTTATCATTTCTAGTATGAAATGCTGTACAGCAAAGTACATGATGACAAGCACCATAAAATAGGTCAACGCTTGGAGAAATGCAAATGATTTTAAAAATACAGATTAGATTTTTACCATTAAAGAGCTAAATATTCCAGAGCAAAACAAATGGTTTATCTGATCTATCTAATTTTGAGAAGTGAAAATGAGATACCATTTTTGGCATATTCTCTATTATGCAAAAGAGTGTTTCAGAACGAACATGCTTATAGTTTTATTCATTAATAATCATATCTTTTCTTCAGTAAGTTGATTAGGCAATTATTTTTTCCCTGAAAGCTTTTAAGAAATATCCAGCTAAGTTTTATTTAATAGGTTTCCATCTTTAATTGGGGTCCTAGCTATAAACCACAAACCCCTATATATGGGTTTGTGTGTACATCACACACACACACACACACACACACACATGCACACACACTCAAGTGCAGAGGTATGCAGGTGTGCTCACAAATAAGTTTATGTCTGTATAGTGTGTCACAAGTTTTGTCAAAAACAAAGTCTAGTTTTAGGATTTTGGAAACTAGTAGAAATTGATAGTTTCTTTTTCCATTTTTTAATTTATTTTTATAAATTTATGGTAATCTTTATAACTTTACCTTGAAATTATCTACACTTACTTGTCAAGAATACTTTTCAAACCATCTGAGTTTATTCAAACCATTTAACAACAAAAATCATTTATTCTGATTTCTTTGGAAAAAAAAATAAAACTATCAAATCATGAAGTTATTGCCATTTTGTGACTTGATCATTGCTGATTGCATAAGACAGGCATTCAACAATATATGTTTATTGGAGTTAAATGGTTCTATAACAGTTGTGATCAATGTTTAAAGTTTTATTGAACATAGATCTTGTAGGACTACATAAAACATAAGATTCCACAATTAATAATCCTAAGGATATTATTGAACATATTTAACAGCATTTTAAGGTGAACTAGTCAAGTTTATCATTCATACCCAAAGCTTTATTTAAGAAATTCTGTTTGTTAGGTTTAGTGTTGTGTTCCTAGGATACAAAATGATAAGAGTCTTATTCTTTTTTTTTTTTTTTGAGTCTTATTCTTATGATGCTTATATTCTGGAGAACAAAGACAAAGTCAAGTAAACTCACAAATAAATAAATAAATACCAAAAATTCCAATTTTGAAAATTATATTGAAAGTAATACAGAATGGACCAAGAAAGAAAAACTCAGTTGTTGTTAAGACTTCTTTGAATAGGATGGTCCATAAAGGCCCATTTAAAGAGATTTGAGCAAAGACCTAAAAGATAAGGAGAAAGTAATGTTATTTATGTATAAGACAGCTACTTTACATTTATGTAGAGAATGGATTTGGTGGGAGAAAATCTGGAACAGAAAGAGATCACATCGGAGGATTGTGCTCCAAGTCGGTGCAAAAATAGTGGAGGTTACAATATTATAGTCTCAGTGAAATGGGAGGGAGAGAGTAGAAGTTTAACAAAGTTTGAAAATAGAATAGATGTAAGAAATAGGAGAATAGGAAGTACCTAAGACCTAGATTTTACAACTTGATGAATAGGGAAAATAATAAATTCTGGGTTCACTTTCTGTCATGGTAATTCTGAGCTCCAAGTGAGGGGTTGTAAGAAATCCAAGTGAGTTGTCAAATAGTCAATGGTGTATTTAAGGCTTGATCTTGGTCTCTGGATTAGAGATTTTAAGGAATAGAAGAATAGAGAGATGTCTAGAACCATGAAGCCTGACTAGATTAGCAAGATGAGAGTTCAGGTGACATAAAAAAGCACTGGAACCAAACTCTGAAGCCAGATTAAAATGACAACAGTGAGTGGGAAGTCCATTAGGAAAATAGAAGAAATTGTAGTGTCACAGAAACTAAGATAGGAGACTATTTTGAGAAAGAGATTGAGCTTATATTTCTAGCACTGCCAAAAGATCGAGTAAATGAGGACAAGGAGGTGTTCGGTAAGTTTTGTGACATATTAGTTAAGGACCTTGATAAATGCTGAAAGTTGCAGAGGAAGCAGACATCAGAGAACACTCAGTGGTTCTACGTCAGTGGTCCTCAGCTGAGAATGACACCCCACTGCAGGGGACATTTGGCAATGTCTGGAGATATTTTTTATTGCCACATCTGAGGTGTGCTGCTAATCTTTGGTGAGTAAAGTAGAGGCCAATGAGATTGCTTAGAACTCTACAGTAATAGGCTAGTTCCATATAACAAGGAATGATCCTGACTGAAATATCAAAAGTTGAGATACTGTTTTCTACATAGTAATATCAGTCTTTCCAAACAAACTTTAAGTAGATCTTTTGTGTCTGTTACATCATTTTATGTAATAATAACTCTGAATAGAAAATGATTCTAAGATGAATCACTGATATAGTTATTATTTTATTGGTCTCTTACTTTCTCTCACACCTGAGTCTTTTTTACTTCATCTTTTCTCCTTCCCTCTGAATATTAGAATGCATGTAGGCCCTGACCATGATCCTCTTTTTTCTACCTTTTCTCGCTTCCTTATAAAGTTTACATAGTTTAATATGTACCTGCATGCTAACAACTACCAAATTGCTATCAGGCTCTGTTCAACTGCTTACTTTGCTTTTTCTTTTGGAGTTTTTAAAGATTTATTTATTTATTTTAGAGACAGAGAATGCACTTGAGTAGGGGGAGGGAGAGAATCTTTAAGCAGACTCCCCAGGGATAGGGAGGTAGAGTAGTTTTAAAAATGTTCCTAAAGTAGCATGCCTAAAAATAAACTTCTCTTGATTGACAAAATCTACTTTCTCAGTCTCATTTAATGATAAATTAAATTTGCTCAAAGTAAACAGCTTGGACTTACAAGGAGCCTAAGTGACTCAGTGGGTTAAATGGTTGAGTCTTGGTTTTGGTTCAGGTCATGATCTCAGGGTGTAAGATTGAGCCCCGCATGGGGCTTCTGCACTCAGCAGAGAATCTGCTTCAGGATTTTCTCTCCCTCTGCCCTTCACCCCCAAAATAAATAAATAAATTTTTTAAAGAATCTTCGCGTTACTATTGGTCCTTCTTCTTTCAAATCAGGCTATCTTGTTGAATGTACCTTCAACATATTCTAGGAGCTAAATACCTTACATCAGTTTGACCTTAAGTACCTACTTTTGAACCACCATCATTTTTCTTCTGATTTAGTGCAGTAGCCTCCTCACTGGTCTTCCTACTTTCTTAATCACTGCACAATGCCAGAATACATCTTCTAAGACATAAATTAGATCACAAGACATCTCTGATCAAAGATATTTTGTGGTTCCCCATTAAAAAAGACAAATTTCTCATGTCTTGCAAGGGTTTAAAAGATCTGGTCTCCTCTCTGACTTCATCTCCTATTAATTTCTCCCTACTCTTCTCCAGGGATGCTTTGGTATTTGTAAAACCCATCAGTACCTATTAATGTAAGGTCTTTCCTGAAATGTTCTCTTGGCCTAAATGTTCTCAGGTTGGATATCCTGTATGGCTCAATTTCTAGATTTCTTCAAGAATTTGCTCAAATTCCATCTACTGAATGCATAATATATTGATAATTGCAATCTACTGTCCTACTCCCACCCTGGATTCTCAACACAATATTCTTTTTTTTTTCACTCTCACAGTGCATATCTTTGTTAAATTGCTATATGATTTACTTACCTATTATGCTTATTAGCTACTCTGTAAATTTCTTTGCTGTAAGTAAATTTTGATGGCAGTTAATTTTTGCTGTTTTGGCCATTACTATATGTAATCCTAACATCTAGAATAGTATCTGTCATGAAGTAGGTACATAATATTTTTAAAGAGTTAAAAACAATGAATTAATTGAAAATATTTGGTAACAATGAATTAACGTGACAATAGTATATTGATCTTGAAAGTTATACTTTACAATTTATTCTTCTCATCCTTAGTATTCAATTCATCACAAGATCAAATATTTTTATCTCCAGATATATCCCATTTTATCCACTTTTGTCTCATTAAAACTTAGATTACAATTCTACATTTTCATTTCTGAAATCCATTGAGTAAGTCTCCTTTGATTATCCTGTATCTACTTCTCATCCCCAGTTCTAAGCCATTCTTCTCATTATAGCCAAAAAATTTTTTAAATATTAATGTAATCATCATATCTCTCTCACTTAAATCTTTCCAATGGATTTCCATTGAATACTCATTGGTTTATAAGCCTCTCTATGATTTTGCATCTCATCTTACACCACACCCTTCCCATTGCCTTATACACCTATGAACATATACATATATAACCACCAACACTCATTTTTTCCTAGCCATTAAATATACCATATTTAATTTCCAGTAATGCAACTTCATTTCAGAATCTTCAAGCATGCTCTTTCCCTTGCCTTTCTTAATTATCCTGGTAAACAGAAGCTCCTTTATTCAGAAGACCTTGTTTTCATTATCATTGCAGTCATTAACATTGGTCTTGCTTAGACATTATAGATCTTAGCCTACATAAACTTTTCTTTTTGTGAGTCTTTCAAAATTGAACCAACTGTTACTTTTTGAAGAGACAGGCCCCAGAAAGATTGACTGTCATCTAAAATGTCAGTTGAATGGCTAGGAAATTCCTTCAAGGTGGCTTCATGATTATTCCAGGTTCTATTTGGATCTGGGAACTGGAATGGTAGGGAGTAATAAGACAGTAGGAAACTAATTTTAATGAAGCTAGCCAGAAAGTGATGTATGAAACTCAGCATTATGTATTATTTACACACACACACACACACACACACACACACATTTACAATCTGAATATGTTTGATGTAAGAGCTACATTGAATTACAAGAGCCCAATATATTTATTCAAGTATATAACATAGAGTGTTATATAAGTTTTAGGTGTACAATATAATGAATGATTCAACAATTCTATACCTTAGTCAGAGCTCATCACGTGATAAGTAAACTCTTAATCCTCTTCACCTATTTCACCAATCCCCCCTATCCACTTTAGCAACCACTACTTTGTTTTCTATGTTTAAGACTTGGGTCTTTTTCATCTCTTCTCTTTGCTCAATTGTTTTGTTTCTTAAGTTTTACATTTGAGTGGAAATCCTATGGTATTTTTTTTCTGACTCATTTCACTTACCATTATATCCTCTAGGTCAGTCCACGTTGTTGCAAAATCTTTTTTATATCTGAGTAATATTCTCTTGTATATATACACCACATCTTTTTCCATTCATCTATGGATGGACACTCAGGTTGCTTCCATATCTTATTTATTGTAATAATGCCACAGTAAACATAGGGATGAATTTTTGAATTAATGTTTTAGTTTTATTTCAGTAAATGCACACTAGTGGAATTACTGGATCATATGGTGATTTTATTTTTAATTTTGGGGGGAACCTCTATACTGTTTTCCATAGTGGCTATACCAATTTGAATTCCCACCAACAGTGCAAGAGGGTTACTTTTTCTCCACATCCTTACCAACATTTTTTTCTGGTGTTTTTGATCTTAACCATCATCACAGGCATGAGGTGATATTGTGATTTTGATTTGCATTTTCCTAATGATTTGTACATCTTTTCATGTGGCTATTGGTCATATGTATGTCTTCTTTGAAAATCTGTCTTTCCATGTCCTCTGCCCAAATTTTAATTGAACTATTTGGCATGTTGGTGTTGAGCTGTGTAAGTTCTTTATACAAAAGTTCTTTATAGGAGCCAAATTTGTACATAAAGAACTTTTGTATAAAGAACTTATACAGCTTATGCATATATCTATATCCTACATATACTGAGTATTTCTTTTCATCCACAAGATGCTTACTTAATGATTTTGGAGACAGTATCAACATTTGCTTCTGTGATTCTTTTTCTTTGTGTTATATTGCTATCTTTACTCCCTTTTTTATTGATACATGATTTGTCCAATAAGTTCAACTTCTTTTGTCTCTTTAAGGCATGGGCTGCAAACCAGCTATATGGGTAAAATAAATGAGTGATTGAGATTGACATAACACTAGGGACCCAGGTAAGAGGTC
Organism: Mustela putorius furo; assembly: GCF_011764305.1. Taxonomy (NCBI): domain Eukaryota; kingdom Metazoa; phylum Chordata; class Mammalia; order Carnivora; family Mustelidae; genus Mustela; species Mustela putorius. Next base: position 21,962,837 of record NW_025422019.1, on the reverse strand, counting down.
ATATGCCTCTTGTTCCATTAAATCAGGAGGCAACAGCTGATTGACTCTGTTATTCTGGAATGTTGCCCTGATTTTTATATATTTTCTTATATATCCTTAATTCTTAAAGATTTTATTTATTTATTTATTTGACAGAGAGAATCACAAGTAGGCAGAGAAGCAGGCAGAGAGAGAGGAGGAAGCAGGCTCCCTGCTGAGCAGAGAGCCCAATGTGGGGCTTGATCCCAGAACCCTGGGATCATGACCTGAGCTGAAGGCAGAGGCTTTAACCCACTGAGCCACCCAGGCACCCCTATATCCTTAATTTAAAAAAAAAAAGAAAGAATGAATACCTATGGCCACACACAATAATCAAGTCTGGAAAGGGTCTAATGCTTAAGTCAACACTATCAAAGTACAAAGAGTGTTCAGGAATGATTTCCAAAACTATGAAATAGATTGTTAATGTCTAACATACTAGATTCAATAAACTGAGCATTAAACAAAAACGTAACAGCACTTGTTTCTTCCCACAAAATAAATAAATAGATTTAAAGACCCTAAAAAAAAAAAAAAACAACAACTTGTCCTTTTTTTCCCTTTACATCGTTGGTTTTTGATATAATGTTCAATGAATACTTAGTAAATGCTAAACAAACAAACAAACAAACAAAAAAACACCTTGACTTAAGGTTATATCTTAAGTTTAAACTTAAAATATACCTAAAAGTTTTATTTACTTGAACTTAAATTTAGTCCTCAATCTACCATTTTGCAATCTCTGCTTTCAGATAGCTCTGCTTCCCATCTCAAGTGTTATGCGTTTTTTAAATTGTAAATGCCAGAAGACACCTTTATTCCTTAATTCTAGGTCACTCACATAGGGGATGATATCAAAATTGTTCCCATAAGTACCAACAAATTTTTCACATACTAATGCATGAACATTCACTGTTAACATTAGATACATCCTTAAAGCTATGCAAAAGTCAGGTTAATAGAATGGTTAATATTTTAAACTGTTATATCATTTAATGCTTAGAGTCTGAAAAAATTTACAGATAATCTAATCCAAAGCCTTTATTTATACATCACATAATTTACGAAGAAACTAGAATTAGGTTTTATACCATGTTTCTGCTTCCAAATTTAATGTGCTTTTAAATCTTCCATATTTTTTTTACCTGATAGTGTGAAGAAGGTTTTCATAGCTAGTTTTGCTCTTTTCTTGGGCAGGGGGGTAGTGGTAAAAGATGAATAAGTTTAAAGAACACTAAGTATGCTAAAAAAAAAAAAAAAAGATAAAGTCACATTCAAATTTGAGTCTATAATCCAAAGACAAATGTGGTCTTTTTTGGAAATTGTCCAAGAATTATATAGTTTCTTTTCCTCCTAAGGAGAGTTGTTTTTTTTTTTTTTTTTTGAAGATTTCATTTATTTATTTGACAGACAGAGATCACAAGTAGGCAGAGAGGCAGGCAGAGAGAGAGAGAAGCACGCTCCCTGCTGAGCAGAGAGCCCGATGTGGGGCCTGATCCCAGGATCCTGGGATCATGACCTGAGCAGGCTGAGGCTTTAACCCACCAAGCCACCCAAGCACCCCTCCTCCAAGAAGAGTTTGTGCCAGGTGGACATGGTTTTAAGGTAGATAAGTAGAGGTTTAAAATTACCCAGATTGAAATAACCTGTGCTTCAGAATAAATTGTAGGTAGAAAGCAGAAATTTCCTTCCTGAAGTGTTTTAGGAACTCATAGATTCTAGTTCCAAGTATAACTTTTTCTTCGCTTTTTTTGGATTTCCCCATTGCTGTATGAGCTTCTAGATTGAAATAATATATATCTACATATCTTATTATATTATTAAGTCATATAATTTAGTAATGTTCAGAATTTGCATAGTCATTATTTTACTTCTATTTCCTGGTTTATGAGAATTTAAACTGATTCATATATTATGGGCCAAGAGTGTAAATAGCTTTTTCATTTAGTGAAATGAAACACACACACACACACACACACACATATCTTTAGAGTGGCTTCACATCTTTTTTTAATAGTATTACATTACAGGATAATTAACTTTAGTAATATAAACCAAATTTTCTTTTCTTAGATGAAAAAATAACATAGATAAAATATGTGACTACTTCAATCTACCCTCATGTTAACTGTATTTTTCTAAAGTATATTGTTAACTATAGGAATTTTTTTTTAGAAAGATGGCAGTATTTCCATGGTTCAAATGCTTGAAGTCCCACTTCATAGGTTTTCCTCTTTCCTTAATTTAAATCAAATGTCTCCAGTGACTTATATCTTTAGTTTCCTGAAGCTGGAATTGTGACTGATACCTTGCAATCCACAGTTGTAAAGGATTAGTAGTTTAAAGTAGAAACCTCTAATTTTGTTACAATCAAGCTGCCAATTTTTCTGTAAGATTTAAGTGTTTCATTCATTGGACTAATATATCTCCACAAGGAAGAATGCCTCAGGCCTCAAAACTTTGGTTGTGTATTTAGAGAGCTTATTAGGAAAGAAATCATCTGTCTGGAGAAAGCAGTCAAAATGTGTCTTCCACTTTGTGCAATAATATGAGTAATGTCTTTTGTTCTCAAGGTAACCACTTGCCTCTACAGTCTCTTCAACACGACATATTTCATTAGTGCCTCTAGCTCATAGGCCTATCTGTCTAGTAAGCTAGCCAAAAGGGCAATGAGAGTTTTATATTTTCTTTTTCTTTTGAATCTGATGTTTGTTTGTTTTGTTTTGTTTTTCACCTCTTTGGAAGCAAATGGCTTAGCTTTCCCATTTCTATTGTCCCTTGTCAGACTCCATTCCACGCCCCAGAACCTCAGTTTACTTTTACTTTGCCCTTTTGTACTCACTTGTTTGATTTTGAACCTCTCCATAAATTCTCTTTTTATCGTATCAAGATCCGACAGGAATTTCTACCTTCCACTCTCCAGCCAACATCCATTTAATACTAGAGTCCCTTTTATTTTTTTTTATTTTTTTTTTAAGATTTTATTTATTTATCGGAGAGAAAGAGGGAGCGAGCGAGCACAGGCAGACAGAGTGGCAGGCAGAGGCAGAGGGAGAAGCAGGCTCCCTGCTGAGCAAGGAGCCCGATGTGGGACTTGATCCCAGGACGCTGGGATCATGACCTGAGCCGAAGACAGCTGCTTAACCAACTGAGCCACCCAGGCGTCCCTAGAGTCCCTTTTATATGGCTAATACTATTCACAATCCTGGTCAAGCCGTGGGTAGTAGAGAGGGGGTATTATTATTTCATTCCTATGGAGCCCATTATAAGGGGTGATTTTTTAAAAAAAATATTTTATTTATTTATTTGACACAGTGATGGGAGAGAGAGATTACAAGTAGGCAGAGACGCAGGCAGAGGAAGAGGGGGAAGCAGGCTCCCTGCTGAGCAGAAAGCCCTATGCAGAGCTCCATCCCAGGACCCTGAGACCATGACCTGAGCCAAAGACAGAGGCTTAACCCACTGAGCCACCCAGGTGCCCCTATAAATGGTGATTTGATATGATATAAAGGGTGATATGATTTCGCTCTTAGTTTCCTTGAAAATAGGAGCATCCTGTTGCTTTCTTGTTATTGCTGTTTTTCTGTTCAGTTCTTTTCTCTTCAGTGTTGAGAATCATTGAGCATTCGGTAAGTTGTGAAATTGATGAAGATGAACATCGGGTAACATCTTCACCCTGATGCCAGTATTCTCTGAGAATCATCTTGTCACTGACGATTTATGTCCATAGGTTGAGTTTATCGGGTGTGGTGTCCTTTACCCCATATTCTAACTACTTTAGTTGATACTGGAATGTCATTGGGGATCTCTTGATCAGGGAACCAGAATATAAATGTATAGATTTAAATGACTCCATCGGTATCTCTGTGCTTCACATTGGAAAGTAACATTTTTTCCCTTCCCCTAAGCCGTATTTTTTACCCTAGTAATATGACATAAATCTAATTTATACTTCTAGAATTTGCCATTAGTAGAATCTTCACAAACCTGCATACTTGACAAAGTATCACTTAATCAATCTTCTGCATGTTCTAGGGAAATAAAGAATTTGGGTTTTTAATTGTCCACAGTCCATGTGTAGAAGTATAGAATGGAAAGATAATCAGACTTTTTTTTTTTAGAATGAGTAAAACAAAATGAAGATCCTAAATACAAAAAGAGGAACTTTGCATGGAATTTGTCCTATTTTAGCAAGGATACTATTAGGATAAGAAATCGTGTGTATATTTACATCGGATAAAGGGAAACTAGGTATTTTTCCATGCTCATGCCAGATAACCAATATCATATTTTTTTGCATGTTGATGGTTTGCTTTACTAGTGTTAGAAGATGATAAATATACTCCAACAAACTCTAAACAGCTTATAATGGTTATTTTCTCCATAGTCTGCCATATTTATAAATTTATGACTTACACTGACATGTCCATGCCATTTGTTCATATATTTACTTTTAAACACTGCCAAATCAGGGTGAAAATTATAGTTAATTTAAATACTGGAACATTTGAAAATAATTTTGTGGTTTAGCTAGGACAAATATTTATGTTCTACCCACCTGTGACTATTATTTATATTGTGTTTCTAAAGCATATTGTATCGCAGAGTGCTTTTTGTTAAACATCACTGAGCTATCACTGGGTAGATGGATAGTACCTATTGTTAGAGTTGAGAAATAGGTAACTATTCATAATTTCAGTTTTTAAATCAATATGTGAAAGGACTGATAATAAAAGTTGTTAGGAATTTCTATGGGTTCTGCATTTAGTTCAGGCCGCATTTTCCTTTCTTGAGATCCCAGTAATCACACAGCAGGCAGTGGCTTGTAATTCTTGTTTATTGACATCTCATGTTCTTTTTTGAGTTCAGTTTCTCTTCTTTTAATCCAAGTCCACTCACTCCTTCAGTAAAATTTGTTCACTAGTAATTCACTCAAGAAACTATCATGTGTTAAAAACCCATATTTCCACTGGTTGCCAGGTCCTAATGATGCTATTACACATTGACCACATGTCTAGTCATAATCACCTTCAAATAATTGTTTCCATTCATGATATAATACCCCTGGGTATCCTTTCTCACTTTTGGTTATGCACAATAAACCTGACCATGTCAAATTAATTATGACACTAGTTCCTACTCAAATTGTCCAGGTTAATTGAAGGGCACAGAGTGTATGTTATTTTCCTCACTGTCTATTTGCAAAGAACTCCTTTACTTTTCTGCCTTACAATAACTCAATAATACAATATAAAGCAGAAAATCCAAGCTCGTGTATTTAATATAAATGAGATATATTGTAACTTCCCTTAAAATATGTTTAAGTACAGTACCTTTCTAAATGAGTCCACATTTACTAATATTTTTTCAATTTTTAAATCAAATTATATATGGTGAGAATGCAGAAAAACTGGAACTTCCTTAAGTTGTTTAAAAGAGTGTATATTGGTAAAAAACTTTTTGAAAAAAAAAAAATGCTAGCAGTATCTACCCAAGCTAAGTATATGTATACCTTAAGACTCACCAATTCTATTCCTTGTTAAATACTCAACAGAAATGAATTTTTGTGTCCACCAAAATGCATGTACAAAAATATTCATGGCTTCAGTTCAGTGGCCTAAGGCTATAAATAATCCAAATAGATATCATCAGTAAAATGGTGAAAAAACTGTTAGCATATTCATAAAATGAAATACTACCCATCATAAAATAATATTAGTAACTAACATATACAACAGTATTAAAGAATTTCATAGATACAATGTTGAATAAAAGAAGTCAGAAATAGAACAGTATGATGCTATTTATATGGATTTCTTAAACTATTCTATTTTGTTAGACATCACAATTACGGTTAGTCTCAGAACAATCCTGACTGGGAGAAGTCACAGGTGAACTGCCTACAATTCTAGAAATAGTCTAACAGGATGGTGTTATACAAAGGGAGTGATAGGTTAAACTCCCATGAATGTTGCAATTAAGATTTGTGGAAATTATAATATCTATAAAAATTAAGAATAAAATGGAACATTTTAGATATTTTTAAAACCTGTGTAAGACACCTGACCATGTTGATATTATTCCCATACATTATTAATGTATACAGACCTCCCCTCCACCACTTTGCTTTTGAAAATACTGTGGTGTTGTTTTGTTTTCTTTCAGTGTCCTGAATTTAAAAGGCCCAGGGACATTGCAGTTGACTGGGTTGCTGGAAATATTTATTGGACTGATCATTCAAGAATGCACTGGTTCAGTTACTACACCACTCACTGGACCAGTCTGAGGTACTCTATCAATGTGGGACAGCTGAATGGCCCCAACTGCACCAGACTCTTAACAAACATGGCTGGAGAACCCTATGCTATCGCTGTAAATCCTAAAAGAGGGTAGGTTAACAAGTTGACTATTTATATTTCTTGATATGCATATCATTTTTAGAGATTGTTTTCCCACCTCTTCTCTGTAGTTTTCCTTCTATAATAAACGTTCAACATATAATAGATTCACAAGGCTTCTAAAATTTCCTCTACTTCTGTACAAGAGCATGAGCTTTTCACAGCAAATCATGGCACAAAATACATGTTTTCCTGAAAGCCTGCTCCATGATATATTCTATGTATGAATGTGTGTGTGTCTTATGTGGACATTTCAATAAATACATAACCAATATGGTTAACTAAGATTGAATCTTCAAGACATTAACTATAATATTGAACGTATGAAGTATGGAGTATTAGTATTTTGGCCATTTGTGATAATAAAAGATGAAGGTGTACATAGGAACAAATTTAAACAATTTTAACACAAATATTTCCTTTCCTTTGCTTGAATTGTTCTTTTTTTTACTCTTTTACTTTTTTCATTTACAGGCAGTGACCTAAAAGGAAAATAGAGAAATGTTAAATAAAACTCCTAATCATCTACTCTTATTGGAAATTCCCTGTCTGTAGGTTTAGAGTTGGGTCCAGGAGTCTGCATTTTCAGGGACTCGGGGGTGGTTCTGATGCACATGGTCTGAAGGAAAACTGTTTTGAGGAGCAGAGCTGAGTTAGCTGCAAGCTAATCCATTTGACTTGTCTCGTCAGGATGATGTACTGGACTGTCGTTGGGGACCACTCCCACATAGAAGAAGCAGCCATGGACGGTACTCTGAGAAGGATTTTAGTACAAAAGAATCTGCAAAGACCCACAGGTATGATGTATTTCTGACGCAGTCTAGAATGTGGAGCAATATGTTCAGCATATTAGTGTTACAATTCTTTCCAGGTTTGTTGGCAATATAATCATTTTTATAAGCAGATAAGATAATTTATAGATCACTTTATGAAAGTCACTAACATTTCATGTTCTATTTTTCCAACTTGAAAGTCAAGGCCTTACCATATTGCCAGTGATATTATGGGGATGTTATTTGAAAATTGCCCAAGTTGCAAAGCCATTTGTAGGATTTCATATATGTGGAATTTTGACAGTTTATAATGTATTAGGGTATTTTTTACTGATATATGTTAATGTTAATGATGCTGGGACAGATGATAATATTCCTAGAGGATCAGAAACTAAATGGGCAAAAAAAAAAAAAAAAAAAAAAAAAAAACTAAATGGGCAAAGAGGTGGGAAAACAAATAATTTCTGTAAAAGGCAGACATTATGATTCCTTGCCCTTTCATTCACAGCTCTTTTTAACCAGGCTTTAATATCCCTCCCAACTGTGTCACCTAAGCTACCACTCCAAACTACCTATATTCCCACAACTGCTCAGGAGCCTGCGTGTTTTGTTCTACTTGCCTGTTTTTCTCCCATTGCATTTTCCTCCCAGGCTCCCCATCTAGAATGTCCTTCTGACTTCTGTGCACCCAGATGATTCTTATTCACCTTATAAGGTCTAAGTTTAACACTTCTTCAATGAAACATTTCCAGAACTAAAGGAGCCTCAAGGCTCCTTCCTGTTCATGCCATACACAACATCCCTCAGCACTATACCCCGAAGTAGAGAATACATGTCTAGAGTACATATTACTTAATAATTGTGCTTTATAGTATCTTACATAGTTGCAATTTTATTTATATTTGGTACCTATATTCTTATTAACTGTTAATGTGCCATAGAATTTTTCCTTCAACTACATTGTTTTTACTCTTTATGGAAAGGAGCAGTCTTTGGGGAATTAGTTCATTTACATAAGTGTGTCTCCAGTCACTGATTTAACAAGTACCAATTGAGCACCTACCTACTGTGAGAAATTGTTTAAGATACTAAAGACAAGTTCTAACCCTTGTGAAGAGATTACCAACTGTCATGAAACTTACCTTCCTCCAGAGAATGGAATATTTAATATAAATCATTCCAGATACTAATAAGTGCTATGTGAAAAAGAATGAGGACTATGGGGGGGGGTAGAATTATGAATAAGATTATCAAAAAAGTCATCTCAAAGGTGATATTTGAGAAGAGAACATCATAGAGGTAGGAAGCTATATGAATATGTAAGCAAATAACTTTCCAAACAGAAAGAACAGCATGTTATGAGTTAGGAGTGAGCTTGGCATATGTCAAAAACAGCAGGGATGTTAGTATGCCTAGGAACATATGAGCAACTCAGGAAAATGTTGGAAATGAGGTTGCCCAGGTGCCCAGGTATAGATCATCTAGGACCTCAAACAGACAGTTAAGGAATGAATTTTATTCTAGCTTTAAGGGGAGACACGGGAGGCAACTGAAGAGTCAAGTGGCATAAGATGCTCAAATACTATTTTCATTTTTAAAAGAACTTTAACTGTCTTTTTAACTTTTCTACTTTTAACTAATTCTGGACCTACAGAAAAGTTGCAAAATTAATTTTATAAAAAAGTTCCGTGATATTAATAAATAACATAACCACAGTATATGTAACATAATTTTCATCTTAAAGAGGGATTCTGGCAGCAATTTTTAGAACTGCCTGTTGGAGGGGTCTTACGAAGGCCTGAGACAGGAATTCTAGTAAAGATTATTTATGAGGGGAGTGTCGTTCAGGAGAAACCTGTAAAAGATGGAGAGATAAAGGGAAAGACACCAGAAAGACTGTGTTTCATGGAAACTCTCATTTTTGTCTTGAGCCACAGGGGATGTGCTTTGGAACATAAATCCCACAGCAGGGAGGGGTCCTGTTTTATATGCTCCATCAGTCATTGGTTGACCTTTGGGCTCTAACTTCCCAGCGAGGCTGCTGCAGTCAGTTGAGCACAGTTCTCCGGGGAAGAAGGGCAAGTATGATTCCTTAGCTCTAAACCAGCAGGTAGTAGACTAGTATTTGGTATTATCTCCAAGACTGGAAAACGACCTGAAAGATGTTACTGGAACAAGTACTTGAAGGATAGGTAGGCATTTGAGAGGTGGGCAGATAACCCATCATGGTGTAGATGTTATAAAGGTGTTCTTTGAAGTCAAATATATCTGGTTTTGAATCCTGAGGGATTACTTATTACCTGTGAGATTTCAGAAAGGAACTTATTATCTTGAAACTTTGATTTTTATCACTGGCAACCAAAGGATATTGTTGTATACATTGAATGACATAGCTCTAAACCAGGAGCTGCAGTGTAAAGCCACATGGCACGTTCTGTGATATTTGGAGTCATGGCACACCTAGAAGGGGACAGGATAGGTAATGTAAAATGAACTGAGACTAGAGAACTTTAAATAACATGGTGTTCTGCCATGACTTTTTTTTTAATATAATTTTTTATTTTTTATAAACATATATTTTTATCCCCAGGGGTACAGGTCTGTGAATCACCAGGTTTACACACTTCACAGCACTCACCAAAGCACATACCCTCCCCAATGTCCATAATACCCCCCCCTTCTCCCAAACCCACTCCCCCCAGCAACCCTCAGTTTGTTTTGTGAGATTAAGAGTCACTTATGGTTTGTCTCCCTCCCAATCCCATCTTCTTTCATTTATTCTTCTCGTACCCACTTAAGCCCCCATGTTGCAACACCACTTCCTCGTATCAGGGAGATCATATGATAGTTGTCTTTCTCCGCTTGACTTATTTCGCTAAGCATGATACACTCTAGTTCCATCCATGTTGTTGCAAATGGCAAGATTTCATTTCTTTTGATGGCTGCATAGTATTCCATTGTGTATATATACCACATCTTCTTGATCCATTCATCTGTTGATGATGGGCATCTAGGTTCTTTCCATAGTTTGGCTATTGTGGACATTGCTGCTATAAACATTCGAGTACACGTGCCCCTTTGGATCACTACGTTTGTATCTTTAGGGTAAATACCCAATAGTGCAATTGCTGGGTCATAGGGCAGTTCTATTTTCAGCATTTTGAGGAACCTCCATGCTGTTTTCCAGAGTGGTTGCACCAGCTTGCATTCCCACCAACAGTGTAGGAGGGTTCCCCTTTCTCCGCATCCTCGCCAGCATCTGTCATTTCCTGACTTGTTGATTTTAGCCATTCTGACTGGTGTGAGGTGATATCGCATTGTAGAGTGGTTTGTTATTGGCTCAAAAGTCATGGCAGAGTGCTCCAAATCACTCTGCCATGACTTTTGAGCCAATAACAAACCACTCTACAATTTTGATTCAAAGAGTGATGTGAATAAGGTAGTTTTCCAGGCTTATTGCTTTGGTAGTATTGTGCCAATGAAATAAATAAATACAGAGCTAAGAGACCAGCTAACAATCCATTGAGTTATCTTGTGGAGAGCCGAGAATAGCATAACTTGAATAGCAACGGGGGAAAAGGGGAGAATGTATGGGAGACAAAGCCGAGTTTGCATAGTAGAATTTATCAAATGCATATGAGAATAATGGAAGAGATAAAAAATGTGTCAAGGAGGGACAAAAAGTCATTAAATTAAAACTATTCATATAATTATCTTATTTCCTTCATTTATCCATCCATCTCTCCTTTCATTAAATAAATATTGGATGCTCACTATATGCTAGATACTAGTGGTCATCAGAAATATGGATCTGTGCACTCACTGAGCTTAAATTTAGTGTGGGGGACCATAAAAAGAAAAACCAAAAAAGTGTATGTGCATGTGTGTGTGTGTGCATGCACAAATGTTCGTGTGTGTAAATGGCTCTGATAGAGAGGAGTGGGTCAACATGCAGCAGGTGCCACATTAATTATAGTGGGGAGGAGAGGCTCTTTGAGTTACTGATGGTTAAGGTTAATTGCTAAACTGTATGAAGGCATAGACATGGGGAATGATGTTGCAATGCAAAGTAAAGAATGGATTTGAAGGCCCTGAGGTAGTAAAGGCAGAGTATAGTAAACAAATTGGAAAATATCATGAAACAAGGCTTAGATGGGTGGGTAGGGGTCAGACCACGCAGGATGTCAAAGACCATGTAAAACAAATACTATTGCTTTACGTTAAGTAGATAATAGGATCTGAGCAGACATCCATAGGGACATGTCAAGAAAGGAGTTGATGTGGGGCTCTCTAGCCGATGTGACTGGGTATGTGTGACTTTTCTTCTCAGCAACTCTGCTTTGAAAACTTCTGCCTCACTTACAGGCAGTAGACTCTTGGAAGCCATTTATTCACTCATCCAACTAATACTTTTTTGTGTGCCTACTATGTGTCAGGGGTAATGTTAGGCATTTGGAATAGAGGAGTGAACACACAGGTCCCTCTTCTTCTAGTGGTTATATAGTAAAAATATAATGTTTTAAAAAGTAAATTACAGAGTAAGTTACAAAGTGTTTTGTGCTATGGAAAAGAGAGTGTTAATAGAGCAGGAAAAAGAGTCAGAAATGGGGGCACCTGGGTGGCTCAGTCGGTTAAGCACCTGCCTTCAGTTCAGGTCATGATCCTAGGACCCTGGGATCAAGCTCCTCATGGGGCTCCTTGCTCAGCAGGAAGCCTGCTTCTCCCTTCCCTCTTCCCCCACCAACCCCCCCACACCTTGCCCTTGCTCTCGGCTCTCCTGCTCTTGTGCGCGCTCTCTCTCTCTCTCAAATAAAATCTTAAAAAAAAAAAAAGTCAGAAATGATGGAGAGGAGTTTTCCATGTGACATTATTAGGTCTACAGAGTAGAACCTTGAGAAGGTGCCCTTGAGCCCACTGTGTGGTGCTGTCAGTCACGGGCAAGTGTTACAGGTGTGGATGTGACCCCGGCTGAGTCAGTCAGTGGGAGAGATGGCACAGATAATTGAAAATTTTAGTTCTGGAGCTTAAAGCTTAGGGCTTAAGCTTAAGGTTTGGGAAATTAGCAAAGAAAGCTGATATTTAAAGCTGCTGGAGTTGTTAAGATGGACAAGGGAGGGGAAAACAAAGAGGCTTCTTAGGGTAAAATTTTGTGAGATGCTTATATTTAGAAAAGACCCAGTCATCTCATGCCTGGTTGGCTCAGTGGGTTAAGCCTCTGCCTGTGGCTCAGGTTATGAGCTCAGGGTCCTGGGATGGAGCCCCACATGGGGCTGTCTGCTCAGTGGGGAGTCTGTTTCCCCCTCTCTCTCTGACTGCCTGTGATCTCTTTCTCTGTCAAATAAATAAATAAAATCTTGAAGAAGAAGAAGAAGGAGAAGGAGAAGGAGAGGGAGAAGGAGAAGGAGAAGGAGAAGGAGAAGAAGGAGGAGGAGGAGGAGAAGGAGAAGAGAGACCCAGTCAGCATTGAAGACTGCAAGGGTGTTTGAGCAGTTGGAACAAAGCAACAGATTTCAGTGTCACAACAGCTGAAAAAATAATTTCAAAAGAAAGATGTAGACCTTATTGGGAATACCATAGTGACTTACATAGAGAAACTATAAATTAGCAGGAAGAGCATAAGCCCTCCATTTATATAGGCTTGAGTTAAAACTGAGAAGACTGTGTAAACTTCTGAGGATCAAGTTTCTTATTTATAAAATGTATGTGATAATACTAACCTTATAGAGAATTCATAACAATGTATTTTTTTAAAGATTTTATTTATTTATTTGAGAGAGAGGGATAGAGCACAAGCATGGGGGAACAGAGGGGGAGATAGGAGCAGACTCCCCACTAAATGGGGAGCCCAACACCTGAGTAACCTGGGGTCATAACCTGGGCTAAAGGCAGATGCTTAACTAACTGAGCCACCCAGGCATCCCTGTAACAATTAATTTAAATCAGATGTTAAAACCAATATAATTAATTAACATAATTCCTTTAATATCTAACAAGCTAAGAATAATTATTCGAAACAATATGTCATGTATTATGCTAAAGCCTCATATTATTCCATATAATGTAATTCCATATAATTCCATAACTCCCTAGCACTGATAATTATTTTATTCATATTTTAAAATGTCATTTAGTATATTTTGTTAATTTGATTCATTTTCTCATTGTATATCAATTAGAATTCTGTAAGATTTTTAAAAATCCACAAGCCATATGTAAAACTCTATTACTTCATGCCTCCTTGCTTAATAAGTGACTTTCTTCATATTGGAAATGCTGGTTTTGCATTCCTAAGCAAGATTTTATTCTATCAGGCGAAGCATCTCCCAATGTTGTCTTTATAGTGATTAATAACTCCTGAGTATTGTTATGCTAAATGTTATTGATATAAAAATGAGTCAAGAACAAATCTCATGCGAGCTTTAGGAAATAATAGATAATTTAGACTTCATAAATAGCATAGTACTAGAGAGTGATAACGAAGAGTTGGCAATGAATTAGTCATTGTTCTACCTCTCTCTACATGCACACCTTCTATGTGGAGAGGCCCATGTACTCATGCATATGTACCCTTGAGATATCCTTCTACTGATGTACGTTTGCTACTTCTGTCTTCCCAGAAACATCTTAAGACTTGCTTGTACCATTTTTTCTTGGTCTTTTTCCTTGGTGTATGTTGATAAATATTTGCCCTGACTCCAACATTAGTATATTGAAATCAGTAACTATAATGACACTTCTGTTTCTCTCCAGGTGCGATATGCTGTTCTTTACATTTTGGGTTCATTGGAAATTCTGTCTTTCATTTCTGAATTCATGAATGAATATATGCATGGAATTGCAACACATTTGATGAGACTCTGTACTTTCATAGGGTGTAGATCATATCCGCAGGAATGAACAGCAAGAGGAACAGATATGTCTGTCTATCCCTTGAGATAACCCTTGCATTTCAGGGTTAGAATTTTACTGTCCAGTTGAATAGTTAGTCCACCACTTACTTAGCTAGCATTTTGTTTGTTCACTATGAGCACTGCCATTACAGACTTTCCAAAACCATGATGAAAATATCTCAGTTCTCTGGGCTTTCATAGCACTCATTATCTCCATAGATGATACTTCATCATCTACTGTTTCAAATGATATAGTAGAGGATAAACTCTTTCTTGTATATTTTGTGTATCCAGTAAGACCAAAAACAACTTAAATCAAAACATTTACTTGTGTTTATATGTACACTGAAGAGTATTACAGTGCCCCTACTTGATGTGTGCTTTAGAGTAATTATGTACGGAATGAGTGAAGAGATGAACGCCTACAGTTTTTAACACTCTAACCCATAGTATGGTTTTATAGCCTCTTTTGACAAATGGCATACTTGTTTATTTTATTAGACACTAGGTTAAAAACAAAAGGTGTAATTTATCTTCTGATTCAATCCATTGTGTGGTGGTTGAGTAGCATGCTCCATGAGATTAGGAACACGATCTATTTTGTTCTTTGCTACATACCTAGTACCTGACAGTGCATAGTACAAGAGAAGTGTCTTATGAATATATATTGGGTTAATGAATAATGGGTCAGGTAAGGACAATTTCCAGTTCTTCCTCCAGTAAGAGAGCATGTAAGATTATGAGTTTGATTTGAATAACATTTTATTTGATACCTAGCAGTTTATTTATGTTGCCAAATCCTGGAAATTTCTGAGATTTTGAAGAAGTACACATTGACCATGCACTGGTTATAATTACTGATTGCGAATTATTTTTTCCTTGGACAACAAAGGTCTCTAGTTAAATGAAATGGATAAAACAAGAGGATCATAGGAGAAGGGAGGGAAAAATAAAATAAGCTGAAATCAGAGAGGGAAATAAACTGTAAGAGACTCTCAACTATCGGAAACAAACTGAGGGTTGCTGGAGGGGAGGTAGTTTGGGGTAACTGGGTAATGGAGATTAGGAAAGGCACGTGATACAAGGAGGCCTGGGTGCTATATACACTGAAATCTATCTCTGAAACTAATAATACACTACACATTAATTAATTGAATTTAAATAAAATAAAATAGGAAAAAAATTTAAAGCTATTTTTGGAACTCCTTAATCCATTTATTTTACTTACACTCAGATAAGGGTGTGTGTGTGTGTGTGTGTGTGTGTAACTTTAGTTTGGAATCTAAGACTGTAAGTAGGCAAACTACTTCAAAGAATACTTTTTAAAAAATATTTTATTTATTTATTTGAGAGAGTAAGTGAGGGAAAGCACAGAGGGAGAATGAGAGAGAGAAGCAGACCCCTCGATGAGCAGGGAGCCTTAAGTGGTACTCTATCCCAGGACCCTGGAATCATGACCTGAGCTGAAGACAGATGCTTAACCAACTAAGCCACTCAGCCACACTTCAAAAAATACTTTTAACAATTTTTTAAATAAATTTGACAAAGAGGTAAATATTTTCAGCTTTTAGATCCTTTTTATCATCTTTTAAATCAAGAATATGGTATTGCACACTTGCTGGCTAATACTACCTTACAAGTATTGGCTTTCCTTTAGCACAGAATCTATATAGTCTTTTTCTCTATTTCTGGAAATACAGTGATTTTAATTTATTACTCTCCACCTGTTCTTTCTTAACTATCACATTGGTATTAGGGCCATTTCTCGTAAGATTTTGCTTTAACATTTTCTTTCTTCCTTCTTCTTCTTTTTCTTTTTTTTTTCCCCCCCTTTAAGACCATAGTGGAAATTGGGGAATTAGCGGGAGGATCTTGGAAATTTTCAGAGTTTACCTAAAGTGAGATTCAAAAATCCCTAAAATGTAATCATAGCCTTTGATATCATGGGAAATGTTGAGAAAATGACTATATAACTAGGTTTATACATTCCTAAAACTTAGTGAGCCTGTCTTTATCTTTTAAAAGACCTCCAAATTGTGATTCCATAATGCTAGATTAACCCAAATGGCACTTTATTTTAAATTTTCTGTATTTACACAGACTTGGTTCCAAATATCCATCATTCCCAGTTCAGCTAAAAAAATGACTTTCTTGGGAATTGATTTTTTTTTTCATTTTATTATTGGTACTTTATTAAAGACAAAAAGGAGATGTGATATTTTAAAGATAGAAATGAACTTGTTCTTTCATATAAAATTCACTCTCATCTCTATAACAAGAGAAGTTAGTTGATTCCTTTATTAACTTTTTAATTTAAAAGACTATCTCTTTTATTAAAGGGCTTAAGAAAAAATCAAAATCATCGATTTGTGGATTTTGGGCATATAAACTCCACTCATCTGAAAGCTTTGTTATATAATTTTTATCTAGCTATAATACCATCCAATAGTAAAATATGTGACCGGAGCTGATAAAGATGGGTGTGTCTTAGACAAGCCTAGACTAATAAGGCAATATAGGACATTTTTGATAAATTATTTACTGCTGTGGAATCTAAAGCAACAATATTGGTAATTAGATTGCATGGCATACGTTTCTTTTCTTTTTTTCTACAGTTAACTAATTTAATATCCAAATGTAAAGACCAATTTGGGGGACAGCTTATTTTAATCTACTATTTTATTGTATTGCATCTGTGAAAGAGAAAGGAAAGTGATTTCAACCTTGCTTAGACAACTGTTTTGAAATATAATGGGGGCAGCAGGAAACTGGTTCATTTTATGGTTCATGTTACCTGTAATTATACATGAAGAAGCAAAATCATAGCTCCCAACATGTTCACATTAGCAAATCAATCATTGAGCAGAAATTGATAAAACATAAGCCACTTATTTTAATTGTTAAATCATTTCTCAGAGACTGATTGGACATAGTACGTCTTTATATTACACTTAAGGAACATAATTTGTATTTAGTTTGATTGCATTTGGGCTAGATCTACATGCTTAACTAAAAAAAAAAAATTGATTCTTATTTGGTTTTCACTGTGAGTTGAGTGTTTTTGTATGTTTTGGTTTTGGTTTTGGTCTTGGTTTTTCATTCTGATTGTCAAATCCTGGACCTACCTACACAGGAATCCAGTTAGCACAAATTCAAAAACACTTCCGATTCAGTTGCCTTGCCATGGAGGTGTATCTTAGTTCTTACTGACTGTTCAGACTGGCTACTTAACTTTCAGCTGCCAAGGGTATTTTAATTTCTTTATATTGTTTTTATTATGTAATACATCATATATAAAAGACTAGCTGTGTCACAAAAATTAGACATCGGCAGTGAAGTCTTACTATAGAATTCATGTGTTGTGATCTTACTTTTCTATATCGAAGGAAGTTTACTTCAGATATCTTTTTTGTTGGTGATATTTTTATGAGAAGATACTGCCTAGACTCAAATCACATTATGAAATTAAAAAAATAAAAAAATTGAATAAGTAGAAAAACATGATTTTTCCACATCTTTTAGCCCATTGTTATTCACTGACAGATAGTGATGATAAAAAATAAAGACAAGCAGTCCCAGAGAAATTTTAATGATTAGAGTGAAAAATTTAAACACAACTAGAACCTTAATTAAGGAATTTGCCATTCATTCTTCCCTATGATAAACATCCATCTTTAGTCAGTTTAAACTTGAACATGCATGCAGGTGGTTCACATCATTGGCCAATTTCAAATGGGTGAAAATGTCTTATGAGTAAGCCTTTTGTATTCTGAGAAATGTACCTTCCTGAAGATACTAAAAATATAACTAATTACACTGAATTATTAGAAATAAAGTTTGGATAAATTATTGAAGTAATGAATTAATTCTGCATGTATTATAAAGATAAAAACTAAAAGATTACGGAAAAGTATTTTAGAAAAGAGCTATAGTTAAGAGACCAGTAATTTTGGAAAGGAAAAATATATAGGGTACTTTTTCCTTTGTGAAGTAAAGTTTTTAACTACAGCTTAATACATTCTATGTAAGCTATACATATGTATTGCACATAAGGAGTAATTATTTCATTTTTCCCCTAATTGTTACAGTATGATGATGTAGACTGGGTAATTTCTTTGAAACCTGAAGAACAGCATCAAACATGATTATACATTAAGAAGTAAAAACATAATTTTAAATAATTTCAATGTTATTTTTGTTATTTGTCCTCATGTATTGATTTTTCAGGTCTGGCTGTGGATCATTTTAGTGAGCGAATATACTGGGCTGACATTGAGCTTTCTATTATTGGCAGTGTTCTGTATGATGGCTCTGATTCAGTAATCTCTGTCAGTAGCAAACAAGGTTTGTGAAGCGCTTTTGTTTCATCTTTTAATTATTATCGAGAGTGTTAAATAATGGTACATAAGTATAAATACAAAAGCTTTACATTTTAAACTTCCTCAAATTCTTTTTCCTTGCAACTTGTTGCTCTTACTAGAGAGCATAATTTTCATTCCTACTAGAATAACAAGAGGCCAGGCCAGAATTTCCTTAGCATAGGACAATCACGGCACATTGCTGCCCATTTTCAGAAAATATTCATTCTGTTCCTTCTGTAGATACTACATTCTGAGGTGAACACTTTAAGTAGTCAAGATTAGAGCCTTTGAACACAAGTTTTTCCTTCAAATTGCAGTGATAGCAGGCAGAAATGAATTACTGTGTATAATAAAACATCATTGTAACAATTGTACATCCCAATGAAAAGCAGTGTGTAAAATTCACTTACCTCTACTTTCAGTGAGTACAGAATCTACTTGTGCTCTTCTTCTGTAGTACCCTTTTGTATCCCTGCCTCTATGCCTACATCCTGCTATTTATTCTCATTCTTGACTGTCTATGCCTCACATTTGCCTTGCCTGGAAACCTCAGTTCTTTCTGCTGAAACTGATTTCTTTCTCTTCTGTTTTTCTTGCCCCTCCCCACAACAACATCTTCATTTATTTACCACAAATTGTTTATAATATGTACTGAATATAGCTTTTCTTTTCTTTTTTTTTTAATAGAAGCAGAGGAGTTGAAAAATAAATAAATAAAGTGAACTTTCATTGTGCCTTTGCCCAAAGTGTGTCTTTTGTATGATGACCCTAGATAGCAAAAAAAAAAAAAAAAAAAAAGAAAGAAAGAAAGAAAAAAGTTACACATTGCTATAACTGATCACTGTAAAGTTAACCTGTTTCAGCTTAAGTGCACTGAAGAAACATATATTTTTTAAAAAGAACTTTATGTTTTACAACCTCTAGATAAGAACTAAACTATAAATGTCTTTTTGCATGTTATACATTTCAGTGTCAAAGGTTAGATTAATTATTTCTATCATAAAAATCTCTTAAAATAAGTCATTTCTTAAAATGTACAAAATGATAGCCTCTCTTATTGTTAGCCAAACTAGTCATAGGCATCATTACCATTTGCTAGTTTGTTTTCTTTAACCCATTTCTAAAACAATGGTAATGTCTTTTTTTCTCTATTTTTGGTCAGTCAGGCCATCTAATTTGTTCATTAATTTGATCTAGAACAAATTTAGAATTTTGTGAACTGTCTTTCTGTATGCAATGGATAAGGCTAACCTATAGCTTTTCTTTTGTCTGCAAACTGTACAGCAGATCACTCTGCATACAGTAAACCCCCAGCAAATGCTTTGTGGTGGCACAGATGGTTAAAGTGATGATGGAAATGTTTTTCATGTTGTGAGTGATATGTTTAGGATTTCACATATTCCTACTGCAAAGAAATTAATTCTAACAACTTTACAGCTAATATTAAAATATTATAATTCTGAAAGATTTTTTTTAAACAACAGTAGTAAAATTTTCTACAGGATCTTGAATAAACTTGGTTTTAAGTCCAAGCACTTATTTCCATTGCAACTTTTATAACTCCACCTTTTAAAAATTCTAGGCTTGTTACATCCACACAGGATTGATGTCTTTGAAGATTATATATATGGAGCAGGACCTAAAAACGGTGTATTTCGAGTACAAAAGTTTGGCCATGGTTCAGTAGAATACCTAGCTTTAGATATTGATAAGACAAAAGGTGTTTTGATATCTCATCGCTATAAACAACTAGACTGTAAGTATATTTTTTATTGTTTTCGACAAAAGACAGTATCTTAAAATATTTAACTATTTCAGTATCTTAATCCTTTGAGCTAAGAAACTTTAATGTTGATATTATAAGACTTTTTAATCACCAAAGTCAAGATGTAAATCATACAAAATTTTATTTTGCATTTGATTGTGTTTCCTTGGCTATATAAAAAAAAATACCATTCTGTTTTTCAATAAAACCTCTGACTTTATACATTAACCATGCAGGTATTGAAATTCATCATTAGCCATTTTGACTCTTGTTACTGTTAATAAGGAACAATCATAGCATCAACATTCCATCTTTAAAAGCAACTGAGGAGGGGGTGCCTGGGTGGGTCAGTCATTAAGCATCTGCCTTTGGCTTGGGTCATGATCCAAGCATCCTGGGATCCAGCCCCAAATCGAGCCCCACATGGAGTCCTACTTTGGGCTCCCTGCTCAGGGGGAAGCCTTCTTCTCCCTCTACTGCTTCCCCTGTTTGAATTCCCTCTCTGTCTCTCTCTGTCAAATAATAAAGAAACAAAATGTTTAAAACTTAATTAAATAGATAAATGAATAAACACAACTGAGGAGTGCTGTTTTCAAGGGTTATATTTTCTCTGTTTATTTTTTATTGTACTTTCATTCTAGAAAGGAATAAATCATTGATGCAGTTATCTTGAAAAACCGGTTTCAAACACAATTATCAAAAATATTGAAGAATAAAGTAAAAAATAGTGTGTCTGAAATTCTAATGATCTGTCTTTATGTATGAGTTTCAACTTCAAGAAACTTTAAGATTTATTGATAAATTTTTGCTGCAAATAAAAAGAAACTTAACCCCATTTGGTGTAATTATATGGCAAGGTAACAATTGATATTTGTCCAAATCAGTTTTGGAAACAGATTAAAACGAAAGATAGTCCCCTAAGAACTTCCTGAAATCCTATCCAAACTTTTGTTGCTCTTTACCAATGATCTGACATTTTTAGTTCCAGGGTTAGTATGAGGACATGGTATCATCCTCTAGTTGTCATTCATTCTTTCCCTTTTCCTGTTTCTTTCTTCCTTTCTTTCTTTCTTTCTTTCTTTCTTTCTTTCTCTCTTTTTTTAAAGATTTTATTTATTTGTTTGACAGAGAGAAAAGAGAACAAGAAGGGAGAGTGGGAGAGGGAGAAGTAGGCTTCCCGCTGAGCAGGGAGCCTGATGTGGGGCTCTATCCCAGGACCCCGAGATCATGACCTGAATTGAAGGCAGCTGCTTAACCAACTGAGCCACCCAGGTGCCCCTGATTCAGAGTCAAATATTACCACCTTCATAAAAACTACATAAGTAAATAAGGCTTTGCCCTGGATAGAATAGGTATTTGAGTAATGGTTTTAACTGAGTCAAAGCCATTCTCACAGTCATCATTTCACTAGTTAGGTGTCATTTCTGTTTCATTCTAATGACAGATTCTCTAAGGAGAGCCATGGAACAGTTATGACTGCAGAGGATGCTAATTGGAGAGAAATTTAGACAAAAATAAATGTGGCAGACATTTACATGTACACAAACTGCAACCTGATGGAAAGGAAACCATGTTATCTCTGGTTTTTAGAGGAAAAGAATCCTCTCCCTTGTTTGTGTTTTGAACAAATACAGATGAATTTTAATCCTTTGTAAATACAAGGAGGAAGTTGTTTCTGTCTGTTCAACAGTTCTGAAACTGCCTAAAATGAGGAGTAGGTCCCCCAAACCCTTCAGTTGGCTTTACCTTTTTTTTTTTTTCTTAACATAAACCCAAAATCTACTTGGATATCTCAGACCATCTCTTTTAGCAAAAATAAGTCAGATGAAAGAATGACAAAATATATGTTTGAATAATTCCTTCTCTCTTGTGGGAAGTGTAAATCAGGGTAAATTACCTGTTAATGATGGGTAGTGGATAAGAATTTCTCTTACCTTTAAAGGAGAATGGTAACACTGAAATAACATATACCCAGTGGCGATTGTTAGGATTTCAACATTGCTAATGTATCCTTTCGCCTTGTTGAATTTTATGTTTCTGAAAACTACGGTATTTACAGTCATGCATTTCTTTGTTTTCTTTGTTTTAATCAGTGCCCAATCCATGCTTGGATTTAGTATGTGAATTCTTGTGTTTGCTGAATCCCTTTGGAGCTACCTGTGTGTGCCCTGAAGGCAAATATTTGATTAATGGTACTTGCAATGATGACAGCCTACTAGGTAAATAAATGTCATTATTCTGTAAAGAATTAATTTGTATGATAAATTTTCACCCCTCTTGAAACTGAACAGAATTAGCTACTCAATCATCAATGTAGTAGCCTTGATATCATTGGTTTTTGAATGCCTGCATAAACTACTCTCCCTGGTGATGACTTCCTAACAATTCATTCTATAGTCACAGAGCTGCACTGAACACTTACTATTCATTTAACACTAGATTAACTTTGAAGTCATACACCAAATCAAGATAATTTTATATAGTTCTTTATCAGTGAAGATAACGGTATTTCTAAGGGCACCATTTCCTTATAAATTTAAACCCAATCTTAAAATTACTTATTCATTCATCAAGTTCATGATGAACAACTATCTTGCCCAAATGCTAATTTAGAAACTGAGGATAAGAAACTAAATTGTACTTTCTTCTGCATAAAATTTAATTCACAATACATACTACTACCAACATGAATAAATATTTTGAGGGCTTATGAGAAAAGCATAGCAGTAATTTAGAAACAAAGAACTAATTTAGAAACAAAACTGACAAGATTTCTTTATTCTTAGAGCTCATATTTTAGAAGTACATTAACATTGAAACAAATATTTAAAAAAGTAAAACAGTATTTCAGTTGCTTATTATAAGTATTAAGTAGCAAAAAATCACAAAATAAAATAACAAACATTTAAGAAAATAGTATAAGGAGAAAGAGAAAAAGGAGACATTTCTCAATTAGCCAGGTAGACTGATGAGAAGTTCCCTCATAATCAAGACACTAACTCTAATGGAAAGACAAATTACTATTAAGTGAAAAGAAAATCCACACTTACTAAATTTTATGACACAGACAAAAACACCATGCTCTAAAATCCCTTGAGGATCATATTTTTTCCAATGCGGTACACTTAGGATCTCTTCATTGCAGGACTTCCTCCCTGCAGTATTTTTCTCTGTTAGAATGAACACCTCACATGAAGACCATGTCTTTGCCCTCAGTCAGCATCTCCACTCCCATATCATTTTCTCATTGTTCTCTACTGGGAGTTACAGGTAATCTGAAGACTTTTACCTTCCAAGGCTCTAGGTGTCTAAAAGTACCATAGTTCCCTCATTTAATATATATTATTTAAGCATTGGATATGCAAGGCAGAAGAGGCTGCAAAGATGATACAATGAATGACATAACCACCAATAGATATTCTTGTGCATAGTGATAAGAGAAGAGACAAAAGAGACATTCTGCTAACACTATTAGCCGAATTCGGGCGATCATCCAATTAGAGAATTGATTACAATTTTCTATAGAATATGACCCTAGGACAAGGTCTGCCAAGACAGAGGGGATTCAGATTAAGTGGGCATGAGGATCAGAACACGAGACAGAGGAACTGAAAAGGCACGAAAGTAAGGCATGTAAAGAAAATAGTCATTTATTTTAGTTAGTCTCTAACACGTCTGAAACAGTGTTGTGGGTGACAAGGTTAGAAATTTCTTAACAGAGAGCTAATTGTGAATCATGATTGGTATTTTGGATGAGTCCTTTAGTGCCAGTTCTTGAAAAGGGAACTGTCACTGGTACTAGACTGCACCCTTTCTCTTTATTGATTATCTTTCCAGTGAGAGTGGCTGTGATCTCAGCTGTGATGATCAAATGGGAGAACTAAATGGACATTTTCAAATGTTATTAGGCACATTTTTCACTAGCTGCTCTGACATGGTCATGTAGGTGAGCGATGTGTGGCCGCATATTCTCCTTAGCCTCTCAGAAACAGGTTGTTTAAAATAGCAGTCTTTCCCTGTAGAAGATGTGCCACGCTTTTATTAGTTCCACACACACTCAAAGCCTGTGATCAGTGATCTCCACAGGTGTGCCCCCACCCTGCCCCTGTGTACTGTGTCCACTTACACTATTGGCAGGGTGGGAGAGACCCCTGAGACAGAAATGAAGATTCTGCACAGACCTTGTCTACTAATGCCACCAATGTGACTTTTCCATTGACTCAGATGTAGTGATGTTTTTAGGGTCAAGTTGCCTATAGTTTTTGTTGTTTTTTTTATTACAACTAGACATTAATATCCTTTTTTTCTTCTTTCTTAGTATAAATTATGTATCTAAAACCCAGATGTATTTATCCAATAATCCAGCAAATACACAGGAGGAAGTTGGCCTGGGGTGGATCTGAGGCAGAGCTTTGGTATAGGCCGAGATCTATCAATTAACTAATGTGTTTGGCCCTGTCATCCCTTAGTCTAATTTCTTTTGCATAAAATTAGATTAACAATGAATATTACTACTACTTGTAATAATAAATATTTTGAAGGCTTATGAATAAGGCATAATTTAAGTATATGTATTATTATATTTAATTTAATTTAGTTTATATTTAATTTAAATATATTTAATAATATATTATTATATAATTCCCTCAAATCCCCAAAGATAGTATGGTCATTGCCCCTGTTTTTATAGATAGAAAATTGAAGCATGGAGAGGCTCAGCTGATGGTCTTACATTGCTTAATAATGGTGGCCCCCCAAGGTGAACCTAGGCATTCTCCAGTCTTCACCAGCATATAGTCCACCTCAGTGCCTCTATAGCTCCCAAATCACCCATATCCAGAGTCACTGAAAAGACCAGAAATGACATATATAAAATGCCTAGCACATTGCTTTATAAAAAGTAGACACACAGCACTCTAAGATAAATCTATCATTAAGTAAGTAAGAAAATGAAATAGATTTTGGTGTATTAATTCATCAAATTTTATAGTTTTATGTTTGGAATGAGAAAGCATGTTTGTCTAAATGTACACTTACCCAAGATCTAAAACGTTTTTTGTTTTAAATTCAATTAGCCAACATATAGTACATCATTAGTTTTTGATATAATGTTCCATGATACATTAGTGGCATATAGCACCTAGTACACATCACATCATGTGCCCTCCTTAAACTTTGTAAGAAATTTCAGTTTTACTATTTCAGATTTGATTGAAAGGCACGGTTACAGAATCCTCCTAAAAGTTCATTTTGTAATTTAAAATAAATCTTATGTTTAAATAATCAGAGTGTTAAAAAATATTCACATTGGCCTCTATGCATATGAGCCTTGGTAGCAGACAGTTTAGACCACCTTGGTGAGGAATATAAATAAATAGATTGCAGAATTATTGATTGGTGTAGATAAATGCCAATTAATTTTTTCCTGACATTAACATTTGATGTAGCCAAGTTTTTCTGCCCTTTGTAATTACTTGCCTTTCTCTAGCTGCTATTGTTAAATGATGAGACACTGAATATTTTTAATCTTCATGGAAGAAATTTGAAATTCAAATGTTACTCATTCTTGGAGAAGTATTCACCTGCTTTTTCCTATAGTTGATTATAATTGCTGGAGCTTGGCTTCTGGGGGTGATTTAGTTATTGACAAATGCAGCCTTCTTTTTCATTATAGAACTATTACAGTTAGGTTTTGAAGCTCCACTTCTATTTCATCAAGCAGGGTTCTATTTTAAAATTTCTAGCGCCTAATGAGGCACATTATAGAAATGCACATGTCCTAACATGTAGAGATTTTGAATATCCATGTAGTTTACAGAGAACATTTACAGATGAAAATTGACTCCCCTACAATAATCTTAACTATGATCATAATGCCTTAAATATTTATCTTCTCTGTTTACATTCACAACTCCAGTCAGGGATATCTATGCTGAACGAATTAGAAATGTTTGGTTGAATTTTAAACCAATGAAGTATGTATTTCCATTCTAGATCTTTCTTGATAATTCAACCTCTGTATTCAACTCTTTGCTTTACAAAGAGGCAAGTCTCGGAATTTCTGGTACTGCTCATAAATAGTCTCTATTTATCATAGTGGATGTGATATTTGAGTCATTTTTTTTTATTTGAAGGCACTGAGGCTCTTTAAAGTGCTCTTGTGATTCTTGCAGTGATATATATTAACACTTCTGCTATGTGTGGGCCAATGGATCTTGAACAAAGAATACAGGCTGTTTTGATTTTACCTTACTTTATAAAAGAGGTGTGGCTTTAGTAGAAGGCATATTCTAGAACAGAATGCTTCTCACAGTACTCTCAATCATTTGTGTTCAATTGGGCATCACGTCCTCCCCTAAGTAAAGCAGTATTTCTAATGGAGTAAGACCGTGTAAACAGTAACCTGAAAAAATTATTCCAAACTAATTCTTATCATAAATAAGACTCATCATATTTTTAAAAATAATTTTGTAACCCCAAGAAATGACCATCTTTTTCTTATCCTCAGCCATAATATATTAAGCAAACAGATGGTATCTAGTCATTTTCCATATGGAAATTTTACATATGGAAAATTTCTGACACTGTTTTATCAATATCTTATACCAAACCTATGTGACTTTTAGTTTTGAGTTGTTTACACATAGTTACTAAGGATGTATATCAAAGAATGTATTTTCATTGAAATATTTTTCTATACTATAAATTATGTGTGTTATATCTGTATTTATATATATATAGATATATATCTAGTATATTACCATATTCATTAAATATTCCATATCTAATAAGTATACTATATATATACTTTATATGCATATATCCTTCACACTATAAATTTATCTTATGTATTTCAGTTTGGTTTAATATCAAACAGTCCTAAAACTAGGCCATATTTGCTTATATCATAAAGAAAATGTATTGATTAGAAAACATTTCATTTTTAGTAAGTTTCAGTTGGTTTTGTTATGTAATGTCTTAATAAATACAAGAAATGGTTAACAATTCTTTAAGCCTAAAGAAGAATAAAAATTAAGTCAGTATTTGTATTCACCATTTAACAGCGGTTAAAATCTATTTCTCTATTTTCAAATAGTATTTATAGTAGTTTTCTTCTTCTACTTTTATATTAGAGGTACTTATGTGGGGAATTTTATAAAAAATTTGAATATTTGATTTTTATATAGTGAGTTGTTCTTATTCTATCATCTAATGAAAAGCATGCTAATTTGTACATTCCTTCTTATAACCAGATGATTCATGCAAATTAACTTGTGAAAATGGAGGAAGATGCATTTTAAATGAGAAGGGTGACTTGAGGTGTCACTGTTGGCCTAGTTACTCAGGAGACAGATGTGAAGTCAATCACTGTAGCAACTACTGCCAAAATGGAGGAACCTGTATACCCTCAGTTCTGGGTAAATATTTGAATTTCATTGTGCATCCAAATAATTTGCCTTTTTCCTTACATGTGAAAATATAAAGAGGATACTTAGAGTTAGAAATTTAATTCCCGGTGTCTTTATAAAAATAGATTAACACAAATTACATTTAATTATTAATTCAACATAATAGTATTTGTTCTAAATTCGGTATATTGAAGTTCAAGTCACAAAATGTCACAGTAATAATGCTCATTATCGTGAGATGACTGTGCACCATGTAACAGGGGTCAGGGCTTACAGGTATTCTGATACTGGCTTAGAATGATTAAGTAAAGGGGTGTCTGGGTGACTCAGTGGGTTAAGCCTCTGCCCTCAGCTCAGGTCATGGTCGCAGGGTCCTGGGATTGAGACCTGCACTGGGCTTTCTGCTCAGCAGAGAGCCTGCTTCCTCTTCTCTCTTTGCCTGCCTCTCTGCCTACTTGTGATCTCTGTCTGTCAAGTAAATAAATAAAACCTTTAAAAAAAAAGAAGAATGATTAAGTAAAATCATTTCTATAAGCTTTATATGTTTGATTCCAAAATCTTTCTCTTTTTTATTTTTTAAATTTTATTTTTACATTTCAGGGTAAAGTGTTTTAAAAAATATTTATCTAAGTTTCAGTTAACATTCAGGTGTACAATATAGTGATTCAGCACCTCCATATAACACCCAGTGCTTATCACAAGTGCTCTCCTTAATCCCCATCATTAACCGATTAACCATTAACATATCCTTCACTACCTACCTCCCAGCTGGTGACTCTCCGTTTGTTCTCCATAGTTAAGAGTCTGTTTCTTGGCTTGCCTCTCTCTTTCTCCTTTTTCCCCTTTTTCTCATTTGTTTTATTAAATTCCACATATAGAATCATATGGTATATGTTTTGACTGACTTATTTTACTTAGCAAAATATTCTCTGGCTCTATCCAAGCTGTAGCAAATGACAAGATTTTGTTCTTTTTTATAGTTTAGTTATATTACATTGTATGTATATACCACTATTTCTTTGATCTAGGCTATTTCCGCAATTTGGTTCTTTTTTTTTTTTTTTTAAGATTTTATTTATTATTTGACAGACAGAGATCACAAGTAGGCAGAGATGCAGGCAGAGAGAGGGAGGAAGCAGGCTCCCCGCTGAGCAGAGAGCCATTTGTGGGGCTTGATCCCAGGACCCTGAGATCATGACCTGAGCTGAGGGCAGAGGCTTAACCCACTGAGCCACCCAGGCGCCCCCATAATTTGGTTCTTAATAGATAATGCTGCTATAACATTGGGGTGCATCTGTCCCTTTAAATTAGTATTTTGTATTTTTTTGGGTAAATACCTCATAGTCCAACTGCTGGATCATAGGGTAGTTCTATTTTTAACTTTCTGAGGAATCTCCATACTGTTTCCTAGAGTGGCTGCACCAGTTTGCACTCCCAACAGTGCAGGAGGGTTCCCTTTTCTCTACATCCTCTACAACACCTGCTGTTTCTTATGTTGTTGATTTTAGCCATTCTGACAGGTGTGAGGTGATATTGTAGTTTTGATTTGCATTTTTCTATTAATCAGTGATGCTGAGCATATTCTTACGTGTATGTTGGCCATCTGTATCTCTTATTTGGAAACGTGTCTATCTACGTCTTCACATTTTTAAGTTGAATTATTTTTTGGATGTTGAGTTTTATAAGTTCTTTATATAGTTTGGATACTAACTCTCAGATATGTCATTTGCAAATATCTTCTCCCATTCCGTAGGTTTATTTTTAGTTTTGTCAATTGTTTTCTTCACTGTGCAGAAGCTTTTAATTTTGATAAACTCCCAACAGTTTATTTTTGCCTTTGTTTCCCCTGTCTCAGGAGATCTATCTAGAAAGAAGTTGCTTTGGTCAATGTCAAATAGGTTACTGTGTATGTTCCCCTCTAGGATTTTTATAGATTCCTCCCTCATATTTAGGTCTTTAATCCATTTTGAATTTATTTTTGTGTATGGTATAAGAAAGTGCTCCAGTTTCATTTATTTTTGTGTATGGTATAAGAAAGTGCTCCAGTATGTTCCTTTTTAACTGAACAGTTAGCCTAATGCTAAACCTCATTTTCTATTAAAAATTAAATTAAATTAGGTTAAATTTAAAATTTAAGTTAAATATAAATACACTCCATCAGTACGTCTGATAGCATCATAATTCATATCTAAAATCATAACTGCTTTATTGGCATTGTAATATAGTGTACAATATGCTTTGAAAATATCAGGATAGTATTATGTTAAGGTATACTTGTTATATGTATATATGTAACATACATATATGTATACATATATGTATATGTATACTTGAAATTCTTATTAATTTATGCAATAGCTCTGTTTGCAAAAAGTGTTTGCTACAGTACATAAGTGAACATTAAAATATAGTTTTCTACTTAGTGCTATTATATTTAAAATGTGTTCCCATGGGAAAAATTAACCCCAGTGCATAATAAAAATATAATTTATAAATTCCAAAACTCAGTGCAAAGGACACTGAGCAACTATTAAAATGAAATTTATGCAGATTTAATTCTACTACAATAAATGCAAATTTAGTCAAGTGGAAAATTAATCCATATGATCTTCACATCCCTTACACTGTTAATTTCTGTCTTACTGGGAGTTTTCACTGCTTCTATTGCTTATGCTATTCTTTGAAGTGTTTAGCATAATGCTAACTGAAAGAACCACATGAGGAAGTATTTTCAATGGAGTTTAGAGGAACCAGACTGTTTCTGATTTGCATTCTAGTAGTAAAAGCATTACTCTTTCTTTAAATATGATAATTTTATGTCTATAGATATTTTTGACTTATGATTAATTGATAAATTAAGGTTTTCTAGATACTTAATAAAATTCTGAAAACCTATGCAGCACCTTGACTGAAATAAAAAGGCACTAGGTCT
Organism: Mustela putorius furo; assembly: GCF_011764305.1. NCBI lineage: Eukaryota > Metazoa > Chordata > Mammalia > Carnivora > Mustelidae > Mustela > Mustela putorius. The sequence goes on along the minus strand of NW_025422019.1, from coordinate 21,932,291 downwards.
TACTACATATTTTCATTCTAAGAGAAGCTACTCCTTACAGTAGAGTGTATTCTATTGCTGTGGGAGAAATTGCAGTACTGGGACCATGCAAGTGAAAACTGAATGGATATGTGGTAAAAGGATACAACCTGTAATTGTATTTTAGCAACACAGATACCATTTCCTTCAGGAGAGAAGTTTTTCTTGCACAAATGAGTTGTTTAAAGATTTTATTATTTGATTGTTGATTTTCACATTAAAATAATAAAATTCTGGAGATTATAACCAGATAATTTTCTTTTATTTACCTTCAGAAATATTTAAATGGAAAAAGCTTGGTACTCCAAACCATGAATATCTATTCAATCTGCAATGGATCCACAAGGACAAATCTCTATGAAACACTGAATTTGCTGTTCTGTTAATGGATCCTGAACTATAGGTGGATACAGCACAACTTCTAATGTTTTGTTCAAATCATTTGCCCAGATCTTGCTGTATCCTTAAAATCTATAATATATCAATTTTATCTTTGCACCCAGATAATTAGATCTTGATTTACATAGATAACATGTTCAGAAAAAATATATATATTTCAAATCAGTAATAGAAATGAGTCCTTATATGAATTTAACTTGCTATGTGGCCATGTAGTTTATTGTCATAGAGCATCTAATTATTAATAATAATATCCTATCCAATTAAATCATACACAAAGCATTTTTTATGTTTAAAAATATGGTTTTATAAAAACATTATTTGGTATTATAGACTGTAGAACCTCATTATCTCCACACAAATGTTAATTTGTGTAACAAATCCCCATGGGCAATTCATGGATTTATTCATTGTTGGTTTACTTATGGTTAAGCCTTTTGGCAAATTCCTATGTGGACAGTATATGACTAGGGTCTGGGGCAGCCTTAATTAAAATTTATAAGTTATGACAGTTGTATAGAACTGTAATAACTGAACAAAGGAAATGTCACCAGTTAATTAAAAGCACACATCTGAGAGGCATAATTAAAAAATTGAGTGTTTCTTCATTCCTTAAGTTTTTTCTTTATAATAGAGAAAGCTAGAAATAAAATATATGAACTATATTCATATAGGAAAGTACTGCAAAATGAAGTTTGACATTGATTATATTGACAGGTATACATGTACTTCATATCTATGACCTGCTCATAGGAGGATATTAAGATAAAGTTTGCTTGGGCAAAATAATGGAAATGAGGGTAAAGCACTGAATTACTCTATCATTCTATTATAGAAAATTGAGAATAATTGAAGAGTTTTTCTCATCATGATTATGATGAGGATATTTATGTGACTAACTATATATATTTACAATTAATCTTAACTTTTATAAATATTTATTCTCCAAAGTACATTGATACTGTTTGGTCTTTTCCTTACACTTAGAGTTCTGTTATTTAGACTTTTCATGTTCATATCAAAATGAAACAAGGTTTTCTTTTTCTTTTTTTTTTTTAAGATTTTATTTATTTATTTGACAGAGAGAGACACAACAAGAGAGGGAACACAAGCACGGGGAGTGGGAGAGGGAGAAGCAGGCTTCCTACAGAGCAGGGAACATGATGCGGGGCTCTATCCCAGGACCCTGGGATCATGACCTGAGCCAAAGGCAGATGCTTAATGACAGCCACGAGCTACCCAGGCACCCCGAAATAAGATTTTCTACACAGCTGATTTAGAGTAATAGAGCGAGAGAGTTTATAAATTTGGGACAATATACCCAAATACTGCCATGCATAAAGTTTGGAATTGTGCAGAAGGGAAGGCCACTCTGAATTTAGGGAGTTTGAAAGTACACAGAAGGACTGCCTAGGAAAAGGAGTGATGGTGCAATTTTTTATAGTAGATAATACATTTGTATTGGATGTCTTAAATGAATATAGAAAGTAGAGCACAGAAGCTCTCACTGTAACCCTCTCTATTACCATATCTATGGACTTTGACAGTGAAAGGTTTTGTCCCCAGAACTAAAATAAGAGGAAAGTGCCCGCCAATGAGGGTTGTGGGAGTGGGGGGGGATTCTTCTCACTACTTCTCATTGCAACAGAAAGGGCCTTTATTTTTTATTTTTTCTAAATATTTAATTAATTTATTTATTTGAGAGAGAGTGAGAACAGAAAAGGCAGTTCAGGGTGCAGCAAGGAGAGGGAGAAGCAGGCTTCTTGCTGAGCAGGGAGCCCTACGAGAGACCAGATCCCAGGACCCTGGCAACGTGATTTGAGCCAAAGATAGAAGCTTAAAGACTCAGCCACTCAGGCACTCTAGGAAGGGCCTTAAAATAATAAGTAGACGGTGAGTCTTTTCTTTCTTATTAATTCAGGCTCTTTCTGCCCACGACACTGTCCCAAATATGAAGGTGACATATATGGCTGCCATTAAATAAGATCAAATATAGCTGCCCTAAAAATGTTTGCTCAAAGACAAGTTAAGCTGGGAACTTTTGGATACCCTCAAAACATCATGGGACTAATGACAAAATGTAAATACTAATGTCCCTCAAGTCACATCTGTACCAAGGACATGAAGTACACAATCACCTAATTAACAGCTTGATAAAGGGTGAACATGCATTTAAACTGCCCATCTTTGTTTTTCTTTCACTTTTTATTTAAATTAGAACTTTTTAAATTGAAATTAATCTTGATGTCCTAGCTTCCTTAACATAAATATTGTTTATATTTAGGGAGTGCTAAGAGTTGGGTATTTGGTCCTACTTGCTTTTTAAGGATCTAAGAGAATATTATATTGAAAATATAAAATTGAAAACATAAAATAGGGTATATAATTTTAACAAATAAGTGACATAAAAATACATAGCCATCACAAATCAAGTAGGCGGGAAAAACAGCAAAATGAGTAAATGGCAAAAGATGAATCTCACACACATATGCACACAAACATACAAAAAGAGGAGAAAAGAGGAAAAAGAGGAAGGAGAAGTTTGGCGAGGAGGAAGTACAAGAGAAGGCGAGTCACACACAGATGAAACCAGCATCTTTAAATCACTATCAGAAGAAAATGTTCACGTGCATATCATGAAGCAAGCAATTTTGAAATACTCACCAAGAGTTTAAAAGGTTTTATGTCCTTAAAATAATGAAATTTTTAGAAACATATTCTAAGGATTACATAATGATAAAAGCCAAAATATTTAGAAGTAAAGTTGTTCAACATAGTGTTATTTAGAATATAAAATTGGAGATAATTAATATGTAGGATAAAGCATAGTTATAGCTTAGCAGTTATAGCATAGCAGTTCAGGGCTAAATAGTTAATATGTAGGATAAAGCATACCTAAAAGATCAATGTTATATGACAAAGCCAGATTTGTAGAATATATGATAATATAGTAAAATATTCACATTGTATCTATCTTATTTTTACTGAAGTATAGTTGATACACAATGTTGCATTAGGTTCAGGTGTACAATTAAGTGATTTGACAACTCTAATTTATGCTATGCTCATCACAAGTGTAGCTGCCATCTGTCACCATGCGATGCTAGTCCAGTATCATTGACGATATTTCCTACGCTGGTACCTTTCACCCCGTGGTTTATTCCTTCCACAACTGGTAACCTGTATGTCCCTCTTCCCTTCATCTATTTTGTCCATCCCCACTGCCTCTCCTGTGGCAGGCAGCCACCAGTTTGCTATGTATTTGTGGGTCCATTATTTATTGTGTGTTTTGTTTTTCAAATTCCATATATAAACAGAGGCATATGGAATTTGTTTTTTGTTTTTTGTAAGAGATTTTATTTTATTTACTTGACAGAGAGAGAGGCATGAGCCAGGGGGAGGGGCAAGCAGAGGGAGAAACATCTCCCCACTGAGCAGGGAGGCTGACATAGGGCTCCATCCCAGGATTCTGGGATCATGACCTGAACTGAAGGCAAATGCTTAACTGACTGAGCCACCCTGGCAAAATAAAGCGGCCTGATTTACTTCACTTAGCATAATATAATACCCTCTAAGTCCATCTATAGTCTAGGTCCATCTGTGTCATCAAAACTACAAAATCTCCTTCTTTCTTATGACTGAGTAATATTCCATTGCACATATATATCACACCTTTTTTATTCATTTATCTATCAATGGATACTTAGATTACTTCCATATCTTGGCTCTTGTAAATAATGCTGCATCACTAATCACCAGGGAAGTGCAAATCAAAACCACCATGAGATATGACCTTACACCAGTCAGAATGGTTAGTATCAAAAAGACAAGAAATAACAAATGTCAACAAGGATGTGGAGGAAAGGGAACCTTCATGAGCTGTTGGTGGGAAGGTAAATCGGTACAATCACTGTGGAAAATGGAATTTTGAGGCTCCTTAAAAATTAAAAATAGAAACATCACAAGATCCCAGTAATTCACATTGTACATTTAAAGTTTTAAGGGACAAGAAATAAAACTGTTTATACAATATGAGCCCAATATGGGAAAAAATGCATACATAAATTGTCTGTGTGAGGAAATAGATCTTTCCTTGTATGTCTGTATTTTCCAAGTTCCACAATTAACATGCATTGCTGTGAGAATTAAAAATTAAGTAATGATAATAATTATTAGAATTTAAAATAATAATAATTATTATTATTTCCAATATCATGGTAATTAGTCTATATTTGACTGCTTAGTGAGTGCCAGGTGATGTTCTCAGTCCATGCACCTTCACAAAAAACCTTTGAGAGTTTGAAAGTAAGATTCTAATTCTGCTGTGGACTTTTTTTTATCAGTTACTTGTTCATTTGGACCACATCGTGAAAGCAGCACTGAAGTTAAGTCTTACGGCTTTCTAAGCTAATCTCAGGTTTGAGGTGGCTTCCTTGTATTCACAGAAAGGACAAAAATATTTCAGTCTCATTTTCACAAAGCTGGCTGAAAACGAACTTTTCAGAAGTATAAATAGATTGTGACCTATAATTTGAAACATGTCGGAATATATTAAGTAGCACCTGGGAGGGAGCTTGCTAAGGTCCACAGTTCCTCGTTTTCTTTTTCAGGCTTTACTGAATAGTTCTCTGTAATCTTTATGATACTTAAGACAACTCGACAGCTATAGTCAACTTACTAAAATTATATATAAATGGGCACTCACTTTCTGTCCAGGAAGACATTATATAAAGTAGAAAAGTGGAATGTCAAATCTCTTCATCAAAAAGTCTAGCAATTTTTTTAAGCATTCAAAACTTTGATTACTTGAGTCTAAATCAGAAGTGAAGACAGATTTCACAAAACAGAGTGGTCTTGGGGGCAAGGGGTCAGGCAGTGGGCATTCTGATTGCCACCTAGTATCAAACAGAATGAGGCTATGGTGACTTGTCTCTCAGTTTATTATTTTTATCCTATATAAAATAACAAGAATGTGGTTTTTGTTCAAATAGTAAAGATGTTGTGAGTAAAGAGTGTGTAACTTTTAGACACTATTTTCATAGAGCATTAAGTGTCAGCATTTGAAAATATGCTCTGCAGTTTAAATGTCAATTAAATTATATTACTTAGACTCAATGCATTTATCAGACTGTTTGAACTAAACAATGACTATAGAAAACTTGTTAGGTAGAAAACATTACAACCAGGGATAAAACTTTACAAGGAACAGACTCACTCAATGAGTACCAAATTAAACAGAGTAAGATGCATGGTTCACATTGATAAATAGTATGAATTCCAAATAAATTGCTTGAAAAGAGAACTGACTAATGATGCTCACTAGCAGGTATCTTCCCCTCAGAAATAATAAACACTGTCACTGTCTCATAGGATGTTCACGAGTAATTGCTTGAGCTAGAGCATTCCTTCATGGCAATCAACCACACATTTTTCTAGCATTATGTTTATATAGAAAAAAGGAGTCATGATTTATTTGTCCCATATTGAGCAGAGATGTAATTTTACCTACTTAAAGTCATACAGTATTGATTAAATCACACTGATGAGTAGCATCTTTATAATCAGCTTAAATACTGTTTATTAAATAAATCTAGCTTTTAAAAACAGACTCCGGTATTACATCAAATTACTGAAAAATGCCAACAGACACACTTTTATAATATTCAAATAGGAATGTATGCTTTTGAGCATTGATTGATATTTATTCATATATTACTTGACCAAAAGCTATACTGCAAATTTTACTCTAAAATCATTAGCAAGTAAATAGCCTTTTCTATATGGGATATATAGTCAGTGATTATAATACTTTGGAAATTTTGCAAGCCGTATTCTATTATAGTGCCCACTACATTTTGAATGCTTAATAAGTGCCAAGAACTGTGGCAAATTCCTTAAACATAAGGCCTTATTTAATCCTTATCATTCCATGATGTCTACATTGTGGTAATTTTCAGATGTGAGCTAGAATAGTTAAGTAGGATAAGTAGAATCCAAAAATCTAGATTATTCCAAAGTCAATGCTCCAAGAAATTGTTACCCCAAAAATCAGCAATATTATCTACCCACATCAAAGAAATAACTGGTTATAACTGTATAACAAAAGTAAAATATAGTCATATAGGACCATCTCTCTAGAGGTAAACTATAACCAAATCATAAAAATTTAATGTTTCATTTAACAAGGATTAAGGACTAATGGTAAATCATTATAATATTCATGTAGTTACCTATCTATATAATAGAAAAGATTCCATCTTTATTATACATTTTAAAACATTATTTTGAGTTGATATATATGGATATATATTTATGTTATTTTCTAAAGAATACATATGGAAAAATGTGTATTGGGATTCCATATGTAGTTTCTTAATAAAAACACATGTACTTAGTTAAGTTTAAATAATAGCCTCAGTTGATAATTTGCTTAATAAAAATACTAATAGTAATAATACCAATACAACTACTAAAAATAACACTACCAATAAGTACTTGCTATGTGGCAGACATTGTGCTGCGTGTTTTACCAGCATATAATACAGCATATAATAGCACCTTTATATGTCTAGTGAGTTAAGGTAAGTTTTGCAAAGCCACACAATTAATAAATATCTAGTAAGATTTGATTCCCAGGTCTGTCTAATACCAAAAAACAAACAAATAACTTATTATTATTTACCAAATTTATTAAACTCATTTAGTTCCTGTTAAATATTCTTATGAACTATTTCAGAATTAACCATTTTTACTGAGACTAGTTTTGGTGTGTAAGGGCCATGTAAGATCAGCAAAATTTCAAGAACTCTGTGCGAATCCAAGACATTTCCTTTCTTCTTATGAGCAATACAATCTTTAGTTGTATCAATGAATATTCCTTAATGTATATTACTGATTATAGATGATTAACACCTTTAGTTATATTTTTGCCATATTTGACATACTTGGTTATCCAGTTAAATCTAAACAGTTTATTTATTATTTAACTTGATGCATAAAAATTTGCCGGCACATTTTTGAAGATATATGCAACCAGTTTCCATTCGACTATGAACAGAAGCAGATAAATTAATAATGAATTAATGGAGCAAATAAACTAAGCTTCACTTGTTGTACACAGCTAGTAAGGCACTTTGCTAACATACAATGTCGAACTTGAATATGGAGCAGACCTAGTACTAGGAGAACCTAGTCTTCAGAAATTGTGTAAGCTACCAGGACAATATTTATGAGAAGAATTTTCTCTCTTGTGGGTCATGGGAGAGTTGAACCTACTGAGCAGCCAGAGACACATATACGAGACATACAACAAAGACTGAGACTGAAGACCTGTCATTTAGGAAGGTGAATGAGCCCAGAGTCAGGAAACTGATGCTAAAGTATTTGAATAGAGAAACAATTATTGTAACCATGAAAGTGTATCACCAAAAAGAAGTCTGGAATAATATATTTTAAGAGACAGAAAGAGAAAACATAAAGGCAACTGAAAAGGAAAAACAGGAAATCAACAATGGTAGTGTCTTACAAACCAAGAATTTTTTAAGAGTAGATGTGTAATAAAATGTGTAATAAAAAAGAAAAAATAAATTTCAAAACTAACATGTGTAAATTATGCAGACATTTAAGGAGGAGGATGATTGAAAAGAAATCAGTGGATTTAGGGATTAAGAGATCAGAGATAAGCTTTGCAAGACTATATAAATACACATTAACTTCTCCATCCCTCAACCTCTTTTACCACTAGGGAATCAGAATTGATTTATGTGAATAATACATACATGTTGAGGGATCTGTCCTCTTTTCTGAAATAGCAAAGAGAAGTAACAGGTTAAGACACATCTTTTTGTATACTGAAAAAAATAAAAACTGTAAATCCACTGAAGGATTGGAATGTGACTTTATGATCAAAGATTTTTTCATGCATTTGATAGAACTGAAAGCTGTGAGTGTAGACTCTTAAAAAGCTCAAGTATATATCAAAATTTGAAGTTATTCAAGTAAATGGACTTGATAAAAATAATAGGTGTGATTATTTTTTTGTTTGTATTTGTTTCGTGGGATTTGTATGTGTGTGTTCTTTCTTACTAAAGTGTAGAATTAAGCATGTTGAGAAAGTAAAGAGAGGAAAAAGACCCATCTTCCAAAGTTAAAGATGTTGAAGTCTGAGACTTAATGGAGTTTTTCTGCTTTATACCATCACTTTAAAAATTTTAATTTTTTAATTAACGTATAATGTATTATTTGTTTCAGGGTACAGGTCTGTGATTCATCAGTCTTACACAATTCACAGCACTCACCATAGCACATACCCTCCCCAATGTCCATCTCCCTGCCACCCCATCTCTCATACCCCCCTTCCTTCCAGGAACCCTCAGTTTGTTTTATCTTAAATAAATAATGGAGATAAAACGTGTAATTTAAGACAGTTTTCCAAAAGATTTTCTTAGAATGTTACAGTGTCTCTTTAGGACACAGTCACAAAATGAAGAATGGTGAATCTCAGTAGAAATAACAACGGTAATAATAATAAACAGAGCTAAAGTGTCACTGAGTGCCTTCTGTGTGCCTAGTACCTTTAGAAATGCTTTGCATGTATAATCTCATTTACTTTACTTGATTCTGCAGAACAACCCCATATTATTACCCCCATTTATTTATTTATTTGTTTTTCATGGGGGAAAGAAACAGAGAAGTGGTGCTCATGGTTCCACCACTGGTATTTGGCACAGATAGCATATGTCCAGGGGACCTGACAACCCACATTTTAAACGTCTAAATGCTACAGAAAGCAGACTGATTAGAGGCAACAACCTGATCCTCCCCCTCCTTCCTCCAGTTAATTGATGCTCTTCCTGATTATACTACCCTTGTAGGCTGTCAACTCCCAAGCTCCCTGGACGCTTCACTGCTATAAATCTATACCTTAGTCATCGTAACAGTATTGTTGCCTTTTCAAATGCCAAAATCAAATTGAGTTACCTAAAAAATCTTTATAAATAAATCCAATGCAACTTATTAGGGTACACCCAGAGAGAATCCTGAAAATATTAGATGGAGCCCATTATAAAATTCTGTGACAGATGGTTCATTTCCCATCAGCAAACAAAAGATCTGCTGTTATCAACACACAGCTTCAAATTGGTAATGTTCCCCTGAATATGAAGATTTCTTCTTGTCAAAAAGAAATCTTCTCTTTAAAGGAAGAGAAAGAAGCCTTTTGAAAATAATTCAGCCAGAATCTAAATGATCTGAGGCATATGCTGGGGGTGGAGGTTGGGGAAAAACTGGTCACTCTGCCCTAGTTTCAAAACAGCTGTAAATGAGATAAAGGCATGGCATCATTCTCTCAGTGACTGGGATAGAGCAGTTTTCAAGTGCCTTAGTGGGTTGCATTTGTTTCTTTCAAACTTCTATCACTTTAATGTTTTTCACTCCTAATTTTAAAAAACATGGAAAACAATGGGGGAAAAAAACCCCATAAATCTATGGTGCTTAAGTCCTACCACCATATGGCACTTTTTGAGATTATTCTAATTCCTTTTGATTTCTCGTGTACTTTGTGGTCTATTTTTTTTTTCCACATTTAGCTCATGTTAATTTGTATTCCTGTTTATCTGTTTTATTTCTCGGTAAGGTATTCACTGGTTCTTGTTGATGAAGAGGAATTACTTCCTTTGTTCAGGTCTTTTATTTTCCTTAGTACTTGTGTTCTAACAATTCTCTATCCTCTTCATCTTCTACCACTATTCATTCTCTTGTTTGTGTCTTTGTTTTTCAACCACTATTGTTCCTGTAAAGATATTTTGTCTATATGTAAGCAACAACTAGAAAATTCACTACCATTATAAGAGAAATAATTAGCTAAAAGTTTTAAAGCCATTTTCTGGAAATGTTAAACATGATATGACTCAGCTTTTAATGTATGTAAAATTTACCTTGCTTCTCAACCTATTAATAGGCATTTGTCTGCCACAAAACTAGTAAGATTTATACATAAGCTATAAAGCAGTGCTACTCACCATAAAAAATGTATGTAACTTTGTTCATTAAGAAGCAATAGCTTCAAGTGTGCTTAAGTATGTGGAGAGCTTTCAAAGCAAAATAAGTAAATAGGTTGTGGAACCTCAACTTTTTATTCTCTTGGAAATACGTGTGGATTTTATTTGGAGGCATTTTATTCACTTATGAGTGTTTTTCAAAAAATGTAAAATGTAGAATCTATGGCAGTAGAGAAAACATATCATTTTCACACTTCAAGTCTAAGCCTTATACTCATACATTTTTATGACCAATCTAATTACGCTTCATGTCTATAAAGTTGAGAGAGGAGATGGTTGGATATTCTCTGATGCTAGTCAACTGAGTAACATTTCCAAGTCCTAGTTAATTCAGATCTATAACTAAATTTATTTTTTTTATTCTCTTTCATGTTATTTCTTTACAGTTTCACAACCTCTAAACTTCATTTTTACCTATTACAAATGGTGGCCATTATTTCATTTTGTTTTCCTTAATCTCTCTTACAAGAGCTAGCTCTATACTCCATTTTTCACCCAGTCCTTGACATCTTAGGCAGTTAGAGAGACTCATTCTTGATATAACAGTTAACTGTGTTATGTTCCAAACACCTTAAAGGATTTTTCACCTTTACTTGTGGTGTTATTGAGCAAATAAAGAAAAATATCCATAGATGATCCCTTAGATTTGCTCTAGTGTGCTGTTAATATTAGACTTTAAATCTTCTTACTAAATGACAGTCCTTTCCCATGCATAAATAAAAATCTCAAAATGAAATAAAGTAGGACTTACTAAGTGCTTATATACTAAATGCAGTATGTATATTTAAATCAACTAAAATAACTAATTGCATAAATATAGGTGGCATGCCCACTTTGAACTTATTAGAATATTTATTTGTAAGTCTGAGCTCATGCTTTAGCAGTGGTGGTACATGATGATTCGATACTGAGAAACATGATTGTCTGAGGGGATTATACTAAGTGAAATAAATCAGGCAGAGAGAGATAATTATCATATGGTTTATTCATATGTGGAACATAAGGAATAGCTTGGAGGACCATAGGGGCAGGGAGGAAAACTAAATGGGAAGAAATCAGTGAGGGAAACAGCTCATGAGAGCTCTGGACTCCTAGAAATAGGGGGTTCCAGAGGAGAAGGGAGTGAGAGGATGGGGTACCCGGGTGATGGGTATTAAGGAGGGCACATGGGTGTTACACGCAGCTAATGAATCACTGAACACTAAAAAAAAAAAAAAAAAGAAAGAAAGAAAAAAAGGAAAAAATAAAAGAAGAGATATGATTGTCTCTATTTTATATTCTAATGGCTAAAACAATCTGCATTACTATACGAATGGAACAAAAATAATTGAAAAAGCAAAATGGACATGGACAGAGAAGTACAAAAAATAACACAAACACTTCAGAGCACAACACACCTATTCAAATATGTAATTATGCATAAAATGAGCTCCAGTTATTTTACCTGATGTGAACCTGAGTTGTCTTCTAATCTAGGCTTCACTAGAACATGGGAAAACTAAGACACACAGAGGTCAAGTTACTGCCTAAAACCACAGGTTAACTAGTGGAAAAACACTGACCAGAATCTTGGTCTCCTGTTACTTATCTAGTGAGGATTCCATGAAAATAAACCATTCCAGTCAAATAATTTCTTTTTTGTTACTTTTTCTTTTGCAATAGGGAGACCCACCTGCAGCTGTGCACTGGGGTTCACGGGACCAAACTGTGGTAAGACTGTCTGTGAGGACTTTTGTCAAAATGGAGGGACCTGCAGTGTGACTGCTGGGAACCAGCCCTACTGCCACTGCCAGCCCGATCACACTGGAGACAGATGTCAGTACTGTAAGTGAAAGCAAGTCCCATAAGACGGTCTGACAGCATACTTTGATGTTTACGCTAAGTAATTTTCTTATCTCGATGTTCCTTCCATTATCTCATTTTCAGCAACCCCTTATTTTTCAGGGTCGCTCCCTCCATCACCCCAGCTCCAACAATTTTTTACATTGTTCCTCATTCTTCTCATTTTAAAGATTCCATGTTTCTTCTTTCTCAGCTGAGATTCTATAATCCATCATTGTAATCACCCCCTCATATACACCCTCAGTTCCCTTGCTCTCTCTTTCCTTCTATTATACTTTCCTTGAAAACTCTAACCATGGTTAAATCCAATTCTCCATCTTCTCTGAACCGGTACCCCACTGATGGATGCAACTGAAGAAAAGCACATAATCATACAGACTGGGATCACTTGAGTTTTTACCACTAATTTCAAATGGGCACTTACTATACCTTCAACTGTATTTTGCTAATCTACTGACTCTCCTAGATGTTTTGGTCAGATCATCTCCTTTCTCCTCAAACCTCTAATACCTGTTCCCCAAATTCATCCTGAACTCAAGAGCTTGCTTTCCGTTTCATTGATTAAATAGAAGCTTTCTAAAGAGAACTGCCACAAGCTCCCACCATCACCATCATCTCTTGAACTACTTTATCTTTTAGATCCATAGACTGTCTTCTTAGGAGCCGGAACCCCATGCTACCTCCAATGTTCTACTGTCCACTCATACATTCAATCCCTCTTAGCTACTCATGGATATATCTCTTAAAACTGTCCCCACCTTTCTTTTTTATCAGTATTTTCCTCTCCCCCTAGCTGTTTCTTGAACAACTTTACCTTGTGCCCATATCTTGCTACCCACAACTTTATTTTCCTGGTTGGTTTGTTTGTTTTTACCCATAGCTTTATTCTAAGGAGTTGTTACATGCTACATTCCTCTCATTTTTCTTTTGACCTCACCTCTGGCAAGTTTTTATCTTCACTATTTTGCTAAAATATTGTTCATCAGGTCAAGTTAATTTATTTTATTGTTGTCCACGTTCTCATATTCAATGGCCAATTATCAATTCTTATTTTATCCCACAATCCGCAGTTAATCACTCTCCCTTTAAAACACTTTCATTTGTCTTTACCACTCTCTTCTTTTCATTCCCATTTTACTGGGTATTTCTTTTCACTGTCTTTTGCTGGTTCCACCTCATCTCCCTGACCTTTAAATATTGGAGTGGCTCATGACTGTCTCTTATCTCTTTTTTCTCAAAAACTCACTCCATGAGCCTGTGATTTCCATACAAATCGGAACATTAGGTTAAGCATTTTTACATACAGTTTTGTAAGACACAGTTTCCCAAACATAACCCCCAAAGATTCTGATTCTGTTAGGCTTCAATACCATGTAAAGTCTCCACATGTTTCATATGTGTGACTGCGATTGAGACCTACTTGCTTAGATGATTTAACTAATCATGTGACTTTTTGTATCATCCAAATACAAACAATTCTGAATGTATATCTCTAGCTGAACCTCCCTCCTGAATTCCAGATTTTTATACCTAAGTATCTATTTGACAGTTTGAGTTGGCTCTAACTTTACCTGATTTTCTCACCCCAAATTGCTTCTACCCCAGTTTACCCTGCGTCTATAAAAGGAAACACTCCTCACTTGAGTCCAAGTATCTTGGACTCATCCTTTTTTTTTTTTAATCTAACCCACTTTATTATTTTTTTTAAAGATCTTCCTATCTATTTTTTTTGTTTTAATTCCAGTATAGTTACAAACAATGTTATATTAGTTTCGGGTACATAATCCAGCAATTCAACAATCCCAACAATCTGAGTGCTCATCACTACAAGTGTACTCCTTAATCCCAATTTATCTATTTTGAATTCATTCTTGACTGCTTTCTTTCTTTTACACCCCAATTTCTTTCTCACTTGTTCCTTTAAAATATGCCCAGGACCTGAACACTTCTCACCAGCTTCATCCCTACTATCTTCATTGACATTTCCAGCATTTCCTACCTGTATTTTTACTAACTGATCTCCATGCTTTCTCTCCGCATGCTCTGTACCTATTCTCAAAAGAATAGCCACAGCTGTATGTTGTATCCATAATAAGAAGAATGGTTTTCTGTCTCAATCACATTTATTGAGATCTTTCTATATCCAGGCACTATGTGTTTCATTCTTTTTTTCCCTTAATTCTACTAATCTGTTTAATCTCACTAATGAACCAGGTAAGCTCATGCTTTAGCAGTGGTGGTACATGATGATTCAACACTGAGAAATATGATTGTCTGAGGGGATTATACTAAGTGAAATAAGTCAGGCAGAGAGAGACAATTATCATATGGTTTCATTCATATGTGGAACATAAGGAATAGCTTGGAGGACCATAGGGGCAGGGAGGAAAACTAAATGGGAAGAAATCAGTGAGGGAAACAGCTCATGAGAGACTCTGGACTCCTAGAAATAGAGGGTTCCAGAGGAGAAGGAAGTGAGGGGATGGGGTACCCGGTTTTATTCTCATTTTGCAGAGGAAGCTACTGAGGAATTATCTCTTAAGTGGTATGTGTCATAGGCCCACAGATTTTATCTAGCAAAAAACAATCTTGTCATATGCTGGTATCACACCTTGTTTACACATCTTGCTTATGACCTCATGGTTCTTCCTTCCTCTTCCCTCTTCTCAACAAAGCAGAATATTCCAGTACAACTCCAACCTACCAACTCCTGGGTTCTTTCCCAATATTCTCACAACCCTGAAAGATTTCCAAGTAAATCAGGGACAGCACCAACTATTCCCCTGCATAACACAGACCCTTATTACTATCCAGACTACTTTTGCAGCCTCTCTCTTATTCTAGTAAAACCACACTTACCCTGCTTCTCCTCACGTCAGTTTCCTCGGCATTGCAACTTTCTCCCATTATTCTTTTCCTCTGGAATGCACTTTCTTTGGATTTTTCCTCACCTTCCTCTCTCCATGCCAAATCCTATCTATCTGTCCCTGTCCAGTTTTAAGGCCATTTCCTTTGTCAAGATCTTCACATCTGCCCAAGAGAATGCATGGCTTTTTCTTTCGAATTTTCAAGTCACTGCTTCTTTACTTCTGTCTGTTTCTACTCACTTTAATCTGGTATTATTGTTAATTGTGTGTTTCCTTCCTATTTGTCTGGGACGACCTCTTTGAGATTATACCCAACAAAGGCATTTGTCAAATAAATAAATAATCATAGAAAATAAATGAAAACAGTTTGGAGACAAGTTAATAAAAGAACAATCAACTTAATGTACAAGAGCTACATTTAATCAGGCTACAACCATCTGGTATTTTTCTGTGCAGCTTATCTCTGTTCCCAATTGGTCTATCATCATAGAATGTTAATCTTTTTTTTTTTTTAACTTGAAAAAAAAATGTTTTTAAGCTCAAGCATGGCCATTTTTTTTTCTTTTTGATCTAAGTTTAAAAAAAATATTATGTGGCCATCATCATAGCGATTTGGTTTCTGAAAAAGAATAAATTGAGTAAGCATATATTTTAATTGGCAACTTAATAGAATCACAGTCTGAGGTAGCCTGATGCATTATAAAAGGCTGCATTATCATTTTATTATCACTATTAGCAGTCATAGCACTTCCCACCTTTTACTGCAAAGCACTTATTAAAATTAACCAATTAATCCTTAGACAGAGGTTAAATAACTTGCTCAAGGTCCCAAAGTAGTAATATTACAGTCAGAATGGGACCCCAGGAGTTGTTGATCAAGATGTCAACAAACATTCCTGCAGTATGGTGATGCTGTTCTTTGGCAGCAAAGTAAGTCTGTGGACAGTGTCATTAAAATGATAAATCTAAAAACTGACAAAAGTATAATAAATTTAGGATCTATTATATGTGAGTCGGCAAGGTTCAGTGGACCTGGTGTTCTGTCAAAATTGTATCTTGCATATACAAAATCTTCTCTCCATAAATGAAGGAATGACAGAATGGTTCATTACAGTGCCTAATTAAAGGTCCATTAGTGGGAGGTAAAACATCAGTTCTTAGTTGTGCTGAGTAAAAACATTTCATGATTCTAATGGCAATATAAAATCCTGAGGTCTAAATGCAAATTAATTTTAACAGAAGCACCCAGGGAGGAGAGACAGAGATAAATACTGGCAAAGTACAATGGAATATTCTTTTAGAAAGTTGTTTAAGAACAAATATAGCTCCATTTTGTACATATCTGGAGCAAGGATTTCTAGTATAAATAAAAAATAATAATAAGCATGGCATTTCACACTTAAAGCTGAATGTTAAACATGAGGCCAATAATACCTGAGGTTATTAGTACTTAATAACAAGTTATTGAGGACCAACTCAATCTGTGTCTAAGAGCCCAGTGTTAAAATCAAATGGCAATCTGTTTGTTCTCTCATTGGTATTTTTAAAGTTCTCTAGTAATCTGCTTGGGAACCCATTATAATTTCAATTAGAACTTAGTTTATCAGAAACACACCTGTATAGTTTATTGCATTAAATACCAACACAAAGTAATATCTCAAGATCATAAAATTAGAAGTACCTGACAGTCATCTAAATATTTCATCTATTGTAACTGGTATTAGAACCATAGTCTATCAAGAGTAATTATAAAAGTTATGAAATATAGATGTGTGTCTACAATATGTGATAACATGATGGAATTATTTTTACTTTGCAGAATAATTTTGTTTCATTAGTCAATTGATTAGTAAACAAATTTGGTACTTATCATGGACCTGTCACTATTAGGCATTGAGAAAACAGTGATGTCAGAGATATTTCCTGCCCTCAAAGGGTTTACAATCTAATGTGTAATTCTGGAAAAGATACAAGTTATATTAAAGGTAGTTTAATGAAATACAGTGGCTAGCACAGAAACACAGAAAGAGAATTCAGCTTATAGGAAAGATTTCTTGAAGGAAGCAGCATGTAAGCTGAAACCAGAAGAAAGAAGCAGCTAACTGGATGAAGAGAAGTGGTGAGTGCAGAAGAATTTGCAAAAGGCCAGAAGGGAAAGTCTTTTGAAGTTTATCTTTTCTGTTTCTGTTTAATTTTCCTATGGGAAAGTTGGCGAGAGAAATAACGAATCACTAAAAATGTATAATGTCTTGGTCACAGAGAAATAAGCTTTTAAACATAATTTTCTCTGAACATACACTGTTTTACCAAATTCTCACACAACCCTGTGAAGTATTATTAGTCCAATTTTGCTATTGCCAAGAATGAGATGAAGACATTCTCCCTTATCTATTCCATTGGAGAACATAGGAGCCACAATTTATAGCCTTGTGGATCTGTCTCCAAAAGTAGCTTCCCCTGGTGTGTTTTCCTGTCATCTGATATCCTGCCCATTCTGCACATCTTTTGAGGCTCACTATGGGAACACTCAAAGCTCAGGTCATGCACTGGTTCAACCTGATGGTTACCAGTTTCTACTCCATTGAAAAGAGGCGTTAATAAGAATTGTAATTAAGGTTATGGCAGCAGGTCCATGCAAAAGAGACCAAAGGATTTTAATAATGACCAGGAAAGAATAAAATGTTTTCAGTTGTCCCTATTGGTGTGAAGGCCAATTAGAACTGAGCCTAGAACTCCAAGAAAGGATCATGGGTTAAAAAGTGAAATTATCAGAAGTAGCCATTTCCCCACTGAGCAAGGATTGAAGATTCTTAGAGCATTTATACCTAGAAAAAAAAATAATAATTTGGAGCTCTGGCTACTGAGGGCCCTCCGTTTTGTTTGTTTGTTTGTTTGTTTTTGTTTTTGTTTTTTCTCTTGATGAGAAAACATGCACTGCTTTTATTCAGGCTTCTTGCCTGGATTACAACACATTCACTGTGTATCTTTTTTTCCAGCCATGGAAATCTGTTCATGTTCTCTAAAATGTGCCCCTTTAAATTGTTCATACGTCTTTGTCTTTACATGTGGGTTCTTCAGCGTCTGCTAACCCTCTCTAAGCCTCCCACTTTGTCTTCTTAAGCTGCCTCTGCCCTAGGACATCCAACACTTCTCCTTGGCATTTTTAAGCTGTGTTTATATCATCAGTCATGTTCTTGACTTTCTACTGCCCTAGAATATGAAACAGGCCATGGTGAGGCATACCTCATCCATCATGGAGGGGCTGAACTCAGGGCTTGGACTTAGGAGAAAGTATTAGGTATCTGAATGAATGGTAACAAAGTAGAAAAGTCTTGTTTCCAGTCAGCCAGGCCATTTTTTTGTCTGTGCTCTGACAAGATACAACTTAAAACAGTTCCAGGCCACCTTTACTTAGCAGCTCATGAAGACCTACATTCCATGAGAAACTCTGTGCTTGCATTTCCAGTTTTGAGGGGGAAAAAATGGTATAAAAATAGAATTAGGTTTGAATTAATGTATGTAAAGAAAAATAAATATATTTCTTTTCTCATGTGACTAGGATGGAGAATGGTAGGCTAAGGGTAAGGTAATGTATTAATTGTATTATCTTACTTTGGGTAGTTTAGAGAAAATTGTCAGAATTATAGAAATATTATTGAAGGTAATTTTGATCTAACATAAATCTAGAATTGTTAAAAACATATCTTTACAATAATGTTATGCTATTATTGGGAAATGTAAAAAATAGTAAGAGGGAAAATATTTAAGGGAAATGTGCTCATGTAAAAAGAATTTATTGGACACTGAGGCAGTTTTTTCCAAGCAGAGAATATATCATACATGAGTCAGCGTACATATTCTGATTATTAAAATTAATTTACTTAACTGATATATATGAACTCTTGTGGGTACTATTTATTGTTCTAGGCATCACGGATATTTCAGCGTAAAGGCTCTTAGAAGATACTTGTCCCCATAAATTTTGGTGAATAAAAAACCAGCATCATATCTTTGTAGATTAAAAGCCAGACAAAGCTGCAACTTAGACTTACATTGACAAAAAGGATCAAAGATCAGAAATTGACTTTATTCCATACTATTTAAGAGCATACCATTATTTTATATGCAATTGTTTCAAATCCCACCCAGCAATGTGTTTATAAAGTTAATTTTATGCAAGACAAACTCTGGGGCACCTGGGTGGCTCAGGTGGATAAGCTTCTGCATTCAGCTCAGGTCATGATTTCAGGGTCCTGGGATCAAGCTGTGCATCAGGTCCCCTGCATCAGGTCAGCGGGGAGCTTGTTTCTCCCTCTCTTACCCCCACTGCTTGTGTTTCCTCTCTCTGGCTGTGTCTCTGTCAAATAAATAAATAAAATAAGTAAGCAAGTAAGTAAGTAAATAAATAAATAAATAAGGGGTTTTTTTTAAAGATTTTATTTATTTATTTGACAGAGAGAGATCACAGTAGACAGAGAGGCAGGCAGAGAGAGGGGGGGGGGGAAGCAGGCTCCCTGCTGAGCAGAGAGCCCGATGCGGGACTCGATCACAGGACCCTGAGATCATGACCTGAGCCAAAGGCAGTGGCTTAACCCACTGAGCCACCAAGTGCCCTTTAAAAAAAAAAAAAAAATTCAGGGACGCCTGGGTGGCTCAGTTGGTTAAGCAGCTGCCTTCGGCTCAGGTCATGATCCCAGAGTCCTGGGATCGAGTCCCACATCGGGCTCCTTGCTCCGCAGGGAGCCTGCTTCTCCCTCTGCCTCTGCCTGCCATTCTGTCTGCCTGTGCTTGCTCTCTCTCTCTGATAAATAAATGGAATATTTAAAAAAAAAATAAAAAATAAATAAATAAAAAAAATTTCAAAGATAAACTTTTATCTCTATGTAATGTAACTTACAATTGGAATATTATTAATTATGTGTAATAATTTCAGAAACTACTATTTGAAAAAATCTTTAAGAATACTTAATTTCAAAAACAAATTAAAAAAAAATGCTTAATTTCTTTTTCTGGCATCTTAGCAGTAACTTTTTTCCATGCCAGCTTCATTTGATTTTGAGACAACTTTAGTCTCACAATACTCTTGAAACAGTGTTTCAATCATGCCAAGCTTAGATGATTTATTCTTCTACTTTTATGCCGCATTAGGGATACCCATTAGTTTTCACCCTTCTTTTTCCAAAATAAGGAGGAATGAGTATACAAAATAATATGAAAAATAATGAAAGCCTTAAGATTGAAAATAACTTGTCATACAAGTAATGATCACTAATTGCCTAAAGAGGGATTTTATAGAAATAAACTAAAGATACCCAGGTGGAAGCCCTGGGAAGTAAGGGAAGACAGGATAGAGGGAAGGAAGGAAAGAAGCAAGAGAGAGGGAGGGAGGGAAAGAGGGTTCAGGGAAGGAGGGAGGGAGGCGGGAAGGAAGGAAAGGGGGAGGCAGGCTTTGCCTGAAGAGAAGGCATCCATGATTGTTATTCTGCTATATTTGGTGTTAAGTAAACTGAATGGATTCATAAATAATCATCTGCAAATAGAATTGTGTACTTGAAAATAATATATTACACAAATCATGCACTGATAGAGACACAGGTTGAACAAAAATATTTACTTGAGGCTTACCTCAAACCAAGCAAATTGTTTCTATTTAAATACATCTGCTAACATCACTTTTAAAACAATTAATTTAGGGATGCCTGGGTGGCTCAGTGGGTTAAAGCCTCTGCCTTCTGCTCAGGTCATGATGCCAGGGTCCTGGGATCGAGCCCCACATCGGGCTCTCTGCTTGGCGGTGAGCCTGCTTCCCGCTCTCTCTCTCTCTGCCTGCCTCTCTGCCTGCTTGTGATCTCTGTCTGTCAAATAAATAAATAAAAATCTTAAAAACAAACAAACAATTTAAATGTAAATTTAAAAGTAATTTTAGACACATTCTTGATATCAGATTTGGAATGTCAACTGATATGTCTTGAAAAAATATCATGACTCCGGAATCTTAAATCTTTTAAATAGAAGAAAACAAAATCAGATTCTTATCATACAGTTAAAGTGATAATCTTCATATTTGTCATTATTAAAGATTTTGTCACTATAAACTGGTATTATTACTCTCTTTCATGCAATAATTAGACATCTTTTGATAGTAAATATTATGCTAGGAAAAATGTATTCATCCTGATTATTGATAAAAATGACAAGAGAATCAGGATGCCATCATTTGTTCTCAAGACGAAAAAAAAAAAAAAAAAAGAAATCCCTAAATCTTAAACTCATAGTTTTGAGTCCCAGGGTGCAAAAGGCCAAAGACAGATGGGAAAAGTTATAATTTACCCTATGATTATGTAACCCATCAGGTGAAGAACAGATCTTTGCTTAAATCAAAGCACTGCATGAATAATAGGCTTTATTGGGGTGCCTGTTAAAGCCTCTGCCTTCGGCTCAGGTCATGATCCCCACATCGGGCTCTCTGCTCAGCGGGGAGCCTGCTTCCTCCTCTCTCTCTGCCTGTCTCTCTGCCTACTTGTGATCTCTGTCTGTCAAATAAATAAATAAAATCTTTTAAAAAATAATAATAGTATTTATTTGTTCAGTTTTATTCTCAATGCAAATATATAACTTTAATTTCAATAAATGCATATACTTTAAAATCCATTGTTTTCTAATAGGCAACATAACACTAAAAAGAGCAAAATTAAATAGAAAGGAGATAGCCAATAATTTTTCAATATATAGTGTTTAATTATATGAAAATTAACTGATAGGAAGGAAAAAAAAATTGATTGAGGGTTGCCACCAGAGAATCAGATACATCTTAAATATAAGACAGAGAAACAGAAATAGAAATAGAAAATATTTGGTTCAAAATAGTACTCGAAGATGAATACAAAGGTCAGATATCTGCATTTGAATTTTTAGACTTGCATTACCTCTTGAAGATCCATGACTAAATGCATGGTAACAATATGATTTAATTTTCAATTTGCTGAAATAATTTGCACTTTATTTATTACTTTTCAGAAATGAGAAAACCTATATTATAATAACCGAGGGCAAGCTTTTCTTGAAAATCAATTGGTAGAAATTGATATAAAAGTAAATAAACCAATAAATGTAAATCAACCTAGTGGAGGAAACAAACAGATTGGCATATGACCAGTAATGAATGACACCTATTTAACTCTGTCACTTATTGTCTGAGTCCAAGAACTCATGTCCCTTCCATGGTACCTTCCAGACCACCCTCCAAAATATGTAAAATGTAATATAGTTTCAGTGGTTTTATGGATCGTCACTGAACATACTCTTTAAGTTCACTCTTCTGGAACCCATCAAGCTGGAATCCAGATGTGAGGAAGAAATATGGAGTTTTAGAGGTGGTGATATGGAATTAAAACATTTTTTAGATCATTTAAAACTATGTAAAGTAGAAAATTGTCGACTAATAAATAGTATTCTACAACTTTGGCTTTCAAATTATTTTCATTGTCATAGGTGACACATGATTTGTAAAATAAATAATGATAATACTTAAAACTTTATCTGCTTCTCAGAGTTTCAGGTGATAGTTTTTAAGAAAAGTTCTCTACAAATTTTTAAATCAAATGCTTTTTTCAAAAAATTTTCATTCTAATAGATATTTTGAGTGCCTATAATTTATAATACGTAATTAAAATATGTTACAATATATATTTAAATATTATGTATATTTAGGTAATATATAATTTGGAAAATAAAAATAATTTATTCCAATTTGTTCAGATAAGGAAGCCACTATGTAAAAAAAGATTTATTATTTTTGTGGCATTTATTAATATGGTCTGAGCTTCTTTTTAAAAATAATTTCTGAAATGATCCATAAATTTAGAATAGAATTATCTATTGAGTCACAATAAAGTAAGTAGATCAAACCACTGAAGAAAATCATTTCTTTCATAGGTATACTTCCACACATAGATTAGACTATGACTACACAGTGGAAACCTGTAAGAAGCAGAAAAGTTTAGTCGAATTCTGTAGAATGCCCCATTTCTAAGAATTTGGCAGGTCACATCCTTCATTCACATGGCAGCCTGGAGTATCTAGTAGTTGTTGTTTTTTTGATACAGTGGCTAAGTATATGTTTAATGCGAGGACC
This sequence comes from Mustela putorius furo, assembly GCF_011764305.1. Lineage (NCBI taxonomy): Eukaryota > Metazoa > Chordata > Mammalia > Carnivora > Mustelidae > Mustela > Mustela putorius. The sequence continues at coordinate 21,908,973 of NW_025422019.1, read as the reverse complement.
AAATTTCCAAGGGCCTGTTTCCTGGGCCTTGATGACGTCTGTCTCTGCTGGCCATAGGTTCTCCTCTCTTTCATCTCCCGTCCTCCCCTCCCCGTCTGAACACACACAGACACGTCCTGGCAAACTCCAGTTAGTTTTAGGAGTGGTTGGCTGATTCCATATTTACATATATTTGTAACTGCCTTTGGGGTTTTAAAAACTAAAACATCAGCTCTTGTTCTCTGTCTTCTGAAGTGCCCTGCTTTCCAATGGCCATTCATTAATTCAACAAATAATAACAGAATATCTAATGCATGCCAGCCACTGAAGCTTGGGATTTACTCATGAATAAACTGAAAACAACTTTCATGGTACACCTTAGTATTTATAAATAATACACAAACATTGTTAGATGTCAGGTGGTAAGAAATGAGTTGATGGAAAAAATTAAGAACCAACCTACTGTCTGAGTGGAGAGAAGAGTCAGTGTGTTTCAGAAAGAAAACGCATTAGTGACTATATCAAAAGTTTCTTGCTACAGTATTGTTTAGTATATTGTGTGCATAAAGAAATAATGACTTTATCTCACTGCCTTAAGGATGTTTTCAAAGAACAATAATCTTTCTAAACAAAAAGGATCTTGGATTAAATTACTTTAGTGACTAATTACAGCAATCCAATGCAGACTTCCAATTATGTTAAAAGTTAAAGGCTACTAACAATAAAATTAAAGTGATTCTCTATCATCTTGGTATTATTATAAATCTTAGCAAAGTGGAAAGCTGGTTATTTTATATCAATAATCTGTTTAATTCCCACAGATCTGACCTAAAGGAAACTTGCACATTTGACCAGTGAAAATTTTTTATAGTGTACTACATATTACTTCTGTCAGGTGACCTTTTCAAGGTGACTTTCTCAGTGTTTTAGTGAAGTCTGATTAAATAGTAATCACGCCAATATAAACCATTACTTTTCTTCTTGCTATCACACTAGTGTAGAAACATCTATCTATATATATCTATACTGATCAATATATTGGTATAGGTATATAGATACATATATATTATGCATTCAATAAACAACATATTAAAGGAAAACTAGAAAAGAGGACACATTTAAGTATATCAGAAATCCTTATTTTGACATTTACATTTGAAGTGAGTAGCTTAGAAGAGGGAAGGTAATAAGGACGGAAGAATGAAAGGAAGAAGAAAGAGAATTATGCACAAAGGAACTGTACGTTTTTCTAGGATGGCCTCATCTTCTCCCAGTATGATGATGTGGGACATCTCTGCTCTCTAGTTAGGCTACAACGTGAGGACAATAACTTTGTTAATGATACTTCATTTGAGAGGATCTTTCCATGATTACCTTCTGTCCAGCATTCTTCACCTCCCATCTCTCCATGAGACTTGTTCCAGTTTACTAAAAATGAGTTACTACTTTGTGATTTCAGTCATCTTTAAAAAAATATATATTCCTGGGGCTCCTGAGTGGCTCAGATAAGGGTCTGTCTTCCATTCAGGTCATGATTCCAGGGTTTTGGGATCGAGCCCCTCATAGGGCTCCCAGCTCAGCGAGAAGCCTGCTTTTCCCTCTCTTCACCGCTACCCTCCACCCCTGCTCATGCTCTCTCTCTACTAAATAAATAAAATATTTAAAAATAAACAAACAGGTGGGGCGCCTGGGTGGCTCAGTGGGTTAAGCTGCTGCCTTCAGCTCAGGTCATGATCTCAGGGTCCTGGGATCGAGTCCCGCATTGGGCTCTCTGCTCGGCAGGGAGCCTGCTTCCCTCTCTCTCTCTCTGCCTGCCTCTCCATCTATTTGTGATTTCTCTCTGTCAAATAAATAAATAAAATCTTAAAAAAAAATAAGATAAACAAACAGATAAATAAAATCTCTCCATGTTCTGATTAGCTAACAATTTTTGTTGATCTTGTTTTTTTAATTTTTTTTCAACTTTATTAACCTTGAGCATTCTATCAAATTATGGGCATTCTGAGGGCATGAGCACTATTAACTCAATAGATATTATTAACACGGTAGATGTTGGCAAATTTTAGTAGGTTGAAATTGATTGAAACTTACTATATACTCCATGCCCTGACAGAGAAATTAGGGAATAAATATGGCAGATAACTTGTTTATGGTCAGAAAAATGCTACCTGGTATGAGCCCACTTTATTCTTGTTTTTTAAGCCATCTTCTGCTTATCCCCTTATTTGGTTTTCAGTTAGCCTCATCTTATAAAATCTTACTTAGCTGTCATTTGCAAGTCAGCTCGCTTTCAAGTCTCAAGTGACTCTCTACCACTTTATAAATAGTTACTTGCTAAAACCTTTTATAGCTGTATTCCTTTAAAAATAGAAGAACACTCAACCCAGAAATAATTACTTGCTAAAATCTTTTATGGCTGGATTGCTTTAAAAATAGGAACACTCAACCTAGAACATGATTTATAAACAAACAATATGGAATTGGGAAGGAGACAAACCATAAGTGACTCTTAATCTCACAAAACAAACTGAGGGTTGCTGGGGGGAGGGGGGTTGGAGAAGGTTGGGGGGTTATGGACATTGGGGAGGGTATGTGCTATGGTGAGTGCTGTGAAGTGTGCAAACCTGGCGATTCACAGACCTGTACCCCGGGGGATAAAAATATATTATATGTTTATAAAAAAATTAAAAATTAAAAATTAAAAAAATTTTAAAAAATGCAAATCTGGAAAAAATAAAGTTATATATAGGCTTATTGATATTTGAAAAAATTTTGCCATGATAATTTTATGAGTTAATTTTTGATTATTACTAAAATTTTTTTTAAAGATTTTATTTATTCATTTGACAGAGAGAGAGAGATGACAAGCAGGCAGAGAGGCAGGCAGAGAGAGAGGGGGAACCAGGCTCCCTACTGAGCAGAGAGCCTGATGCGGGGCTTGATCCCAAGACCCTGAGATCATGACCTGAGCTGAAGGCAGTGGCTTAATCCACTGAGCCACCCAGGCGCCCCAAAAAATGATTGATGCCATCATTGTTAATATGCATTTTGAAATAGCAATCTGTCAGAGATTTAATGCTGGTACTTTCAAAATTTCACCCCACATGTCATACTTAAATCAATGTTTTGATAACTTGGCTTTCTCAACTTTACATTTTCCTTTTACCTGGATACTCAGAGATAGCACTGTTGGCTCAGAATGGATTTCATTCTTCTAAATGTTTCATTGTTCTCTAAGGAAATACTTGGGATATATTTCTATTTTTAGTAATAAATTAGAAAATGCTAATTTTCCTAGACACGCTTTCCTGATGAAAATTTATCAGTTCTAATCAGAGTTTTGCACACATTTTTTCCCTAGTGAATATTTAATTGGCATACCTGGATTCAATGTTTGCCTACTTTATTAAACTCAGCTCTGAAATTGGAAGATCTATTTAGGACTATGCAATAAGTTTAATTATTAAAATATTTTGGGTTGTGCAAAACATTTAAGGACTGTAAAAAAGAATAATTTTAATATTTCTTAAATCTGTTTTCCCATTGCCTTATATAAGCTTTCAAAGACAACAATCATAAAATTCTAAGCATTTTATACAAGTTGCTTTCTCTCTTCTGCCTCCTTAAACCATGCAAGATGAAAAACTAACTTGAGAGAAGGAAAGGCCACAATCATTCCTGTAATCATATTTAAGAATCTTAGAGCTTTTCCAGAATCCTTCTAAATGTTTTCTTCCTAAATTAGATGTCAGTAAATGGTAACACTCTAGACATGCCTCACTTTTGTGATTTCTTGGCTGTTGTTTCAGTTTCTTATTTATGTGGAGGGACCCAGAGTTGATCCTGCTTGATAATGAAGAGATCGTCATGAATAGCTAGAAATTTCCTTCGAATACCAGAACCCAGGGCTGTAAACCAATTATCAGTGGCTGGAGAGGCAAATATCCAACTTGGGTTGGGATGGGAGGCTGAGAATGACCTGTGAAATGTGAACCTGTAAGTGAGGTATCCCCACCTCATGTGGGAGTCCAGCTTGATTCCCGAGTTCTGATATTGAAGACTCTGGGGGCACCAAGTAAGCTTTTCTGGGCCTGTAGCTCTTGAGCTACAGGACCCTTTAACATTCTGGCTGATGAGGAGACCTTCAGATATCCATGTAGTTAGATGGCGGCATGTTCAGTTTTAGATACACAGAAAGGAAAGGGAACGCCAAAGATATTTAAAATTACTTTCTAGAGGTTTGTTTCATTTTGTTTTGTTTGGAGGTTTTTTGTTTTGTTTTTGTTTTTGTTTTTTAACAAATGTATGACTTGTTAAATAAGAAAGGAGTTTATTCTCTCATGTTCAAGAACCCAGGGCTGTAAACCAATTATTAGTGGCTGGAGAGGCAAGTTTGAATTTGCTGGAGAGGCAAGTTTGAGTTTGAATTTCTGTTCTCTCACTTACTGCTGTGGGATCTTTGGAGGGTGCTTAACCTCCTTTGGTGCCTCAGTTTACTCATCCATAAGATGTGAAAATGTCATATAATGCATGAGGCCATAAGAACAAATGAGCCCAACACGAAGAAGACAGGTAAAATCGAGTATTTATCATCATCATCATCATCATCATGTCCATCATTTTATTTAAAACAGACCCTAGTTGGCCTTGATGATATCAAGGGCATTGTTGAGGATAGGTAGGGAAGGAAGGACTGGTGAAGTAATCTTAGGCATGCTTAGGAATATTGCCTCTGTTCAAAGATGGTTGGTGGGTGTATTGGATAAATTAGTCAAGTAACTCAGGTAAGATCACACTCTTAGCCAGAATAAATACTGAATTTAACCTCCAAATCCTTCACAGCCAATGATTTTCTTTCTTTCTTTTATTATGTCACTTTAGCATCAAAAGTTTATAAAATACCACCATTGGCTGTCTTCCACATTTTATATCTACATGGAACCTGCCATAAACCTCCCTGTAGGTACAATATTAGCAAAATTCATAGAACCTACTACTCCTGGGACACAATTAAATATCAGAGAAGATGGAGCAGGAATCACACTGAGAATGGAGCTCGGTTATAGGTGCCTAGGGATATGCACTATAGATAATTCTACCTCATCTCCTTTGTGAAAGTAATACAGTCCTACTTCTGGTTGGTTATTGTTGTTGTGTATAATCCTCAATTACCAAATGCTTACTTTAATCATGAATCTTAAAATGAATTCACATAACTTATTTTTTTAAACCAGGTCAAAATTTAGTGAAGTAGAACAATTGGTATTTATACATGTAATTGTGTAATCTAGTCTCCCCTGTATGACCATCTGTATTACCCATTAAAGACTCTCCAGTTTTGCAGTATTCTTACTGAGTATCTTCAGCTCCTGCTTAGGTGGTATTATTTTAGTTTGGTTTTATTCTCTTTAAATAAATTTCACACTTCACTAACTATTACAATGTGAATAGCCCAGTTGCAAATATGAGTTAATAGCTAAATAGTCTTGGCAATTACTTTTCAATAGAAAGAAATATTTGGGAAAGAAGTTAAATGCAGCTAGAGATTTTATAGACATCTGGCTCACCATGAATATTCATAAACCTGTATATATACCCATACAACCCATATTTTTATGGAGTCTATTAAGATTCTCTAAAAAAGATTAAAGGGAGAAGTATTTCCTTATATCTCTGGTTGCTGGAAAAGGAAAGAGAGAAAGAAAGACAGAGTGCAATGATGGCATCCCTTGAAAATTATTTTATTTCTGTTGCAGAAAATAGCCATTCACTTATTCTCCAGTTACTATTCACCTAATTACCATATGAATACTCTGTAATTATATATCCATTGTTGTCCTTTAGATTACATGATTGTGTTTAGTGCTACTATGCAGTTCTTGGTGTAATTACCCTACAGAGGTTGTAACAATTTTTATATTGTGAATATAAAGTGTTATTATATAATTTCATGGTAATCTCTACTTTCTTAGCACAGATTAATTACATTTTATTATTGTTCCTTCTTACCATATGTGGAACATCTCAATTGTCATGCCATTCAGGTCAATAAAATACTTTGAAAATTAGGGGATGAATGTTTTATAAGAAAGAAGATTTTGTTAGTAGTAATATTTGTAGGCTCTTGCCACAGTGGATATTTTTCAGATCAGTTCTGGTTCTTTTTCCTTCTTGTCTTAAACTTTCAGTTGAGTTGTCAGCTCTCTGAGAGCTGGTGGCCTTCTCTTATTTCTGTCCTCTTCCTACTGCTCCCAGGATATAATTAGGCAGATGCATGTTCCTCAGCAAATAATCAATTATGGATCCACCACTTCCATTTCATTGTCACAGTTAAATTACTCATGTTGTTCAAAACAGGACCAACCATATTGTTTTACCAGCTTTCCTTTCCGTAAATCCAAACTGTTCTTTCTGAATGCTTACTGGTTGATCTGGCTAGACTCTTTAATCTTCGACATTCAATTCCTTCCTCATGTCATGCCCTCCAACAAAAAGTGTCCTCTCACTTACGTTTTCTTTTAACTTACCTTCTTTTGGTGTACATTTCTTTTCTTTTTTTTTTTTTTTCCCCAGTTCCAGTAACTATTAAGCCAAAGTTAAAATTTGGGGGAAAAAGGTAATTAGGGTGTGTGACTGTTTGTCTCTGTGTCTGTGTATTTGTATCTATGTCTGTGTGTCAGAAATCAGAAGACAATCCCTTTGCTATAAACCTTGCTGTTAACCAGCCACCAACAACCCTAACTGTTTTCTTTGGGAAGAATTATTAAGTGTTTTTTGTTTGTTTGTTTGTTTTCCAGTAACATGTCACTTAGTCAAAGCTAAAAATGACAACAAAAACAAAAACAAAAAGCAGAAGGCTATAAAACTTCTGCAGAGATAAGTTCATAGAAACAATTACAAATTATAGTGTTACAGGAGCCATTAAAAATATTGCTATATTATGGGATGCCTGGCTGACTCAGTCGGTAGAGCATATGACTCTTGATCTCAGGGTTGTAAGTTTAAGCCCCATGTTGGGTATAGAGATTACCTAAAAATAAGATCGTTCAAAAAAATGTATTTATATATTTAAGAAAATGGGTATCTATCTTACAGAAAGATTACCTTCAAAATGGTTTTAAACCATTCTTGGTGCTTAAAGTGGTAAGCTCTATAAGGTTACTAGTTTTTAGTGCTGTGGGATAAGAAAAGTGTTCTTTCAGCGAGTGCTAAAATTTTCTGTTCACTTCAGAGCTTATTAGGTCAGGGTAGAATCCTTAGAATCACAAGAAACGTACCAAAGGAGCCTTCTCATACTTCATACTTCTTCATACTTCACTAAATTTCTGATGGATTAGAAAGTGCCAATGAATAATTCTTCTTCTTAGATAAAAATATGAAGAGAGAGAATTTAAATATGAGTGTGTAGTAATTATTTGGGAGTATATAGAGAGGTGACACTGGTAAAAATATTGCACGTATTTATACAAGTTTTGTATAGATGTTTATAATTCAAAGTGGGTTAAAGCTGAGAAGAAAATGAGAGAGAAGTTAGGTCACTCTCCACTGACTTATTATACATTGTTGTCCTATACTGAGATGATTGCAGAGAACGTGAACTTTGGTTGAATCATCCATTTTAGAAATAGCACCATCAAATGTACCATTTTTTTTCCATGATATGTGTCATTACTAACAGAGAACAACTGAAGGGATTATTTTGCTTTCTAATTTACAAGTATCAAATGCTTACATGGTAGGATTTTGTTGTTGTTGTTTTGTTTTGTTTTTTTAAGATTTTATTTATTTGTTAAAAAGAGAGGGGAGTACAGGCAGGGGAAAGGCAGAGGGAGAGGGAGAGGAAGAAGCAGACTCCCCGTTGAGCAGAGAGCCCAATGTGGGGCTCAGTTCCAGGACGCTGGGATCATGACCTCAGCCAAAGGCAGACACTTAACCAACTGAGCCACCCAGGTGCTCTGCTTATGTGGTAGTTTAAATAGCAGATGACGAAGTCTCCTATTAAATAAGGTTACTTTCTCCTGTGTTAAGGAATCTTGGAGTGAGAATTGAGTATACTGAAGTCTTTAAGACAGAGAGAGACAGAGGAAGGAGAAGAAGAGAGACTATGCATGGTAAGGGTTGGGCCCTAGAATCCTAATAGTGGTGCAGAAAACAATCCAGCTGAACAAATAAATCAAGCGAGTTCTATATGCTCCACATCTGAAGCCTAATACTGGAAGATAGTCAGAGAATTTTCAAAGAAAGTCTCTGGGAAGCAACACTGACAGGGTCAGAGTATAGTGAGCGACTCTCTGTCCCTGAATTTCAACATAGTGTCAAGTGTAAAGCATGTGAACTGGGGAAAATGAAGTATCTCCCATTTGAATATCTGTAGAGAAAGGGTTCTGAGTCTAAAATGATTTCTGTCTTTTTTAGAAGAAAGTGGCATGGCTTAACAGCATGCAATTTAGAATTATTTATTAAAGTGCAAATTCTAATATCTTCTTATTTCACAATTTTATCTTAAGAAAACATTTCTTTTACATTCTTTTGATTCCACTTTTATGCCATGAGGCCAATCAACTGCATTGATTTTTGTGCATATGACACGCTAGGAAAAAAATACTGAAAGCTTTAAAGGGTAGAGAATTTTCTTTAAAGCATAAAAAGTAGATCATGAATTCCTTTCAATAGAACTGTTTATAAAGAGAAAATCTGTTTACTCTAGTTAGCAAATTAACTCGAATCTCTAAAATATTGTAATTGTAGTTTGTTTGCCATTAGGTTAGAAAAAATCTTTTTATTGAAGCATAATATAAATAGGAAAGTTTAATCACAAGTTTACGGTTCAATAAATTATCACCAGGTGTACACAGCAGCGTGGACCAACACCCAGGTCAAGAATAAATACTGTTGGTACCTCAGATGCTCCTTGATGGTCTTTCTCACTATACCTTCCCTTCTCCCCCAAAATAAGTTCTTTTTGACTTCTAAAACCCTAGATTACTTTTGCCTTTTGAACTTTATGTAAATTAAAAAATAGTGTATATATTTTTGTGTCCAGCTTTTTTCTCTTATTACTTTTGTGAGATTCATCATGTTGTTACTTATAAGCTGTACTGCTTTCATTTTTTATTTATGTGTATGTATACATATATTTGTGTGTATATTTCTCTGTGTGAATGAAACACAGTTTATCCTTGCTTCTTGCAATGAACATTTGGATTATTTTTAGTTTGGGGCTGATTCTATGCATAGGTTGCTGTGTATATTATATACATATTTTTGTGCACAAATTCATGCTTTCCTTTTGGATATATATTGAGAGTGGAAGTGCTAGGTCATAAGGTGTGAGTATGTTCAAATAGAGTATCTACTAATTGACAGTATCTACTGTGAATGTTTTTCCAAATCAATTGAACCAATTTGTATTTCTACTAGTAGTGTATGAGAGTTTGTTATTTGTTGTCAGTTAAGTGAAAGTGCAATCGTATATCTTTGAGGTGTTAATTTGCATTTCCTTTTGTTAAGATTTTATTCATTTTTTTGAAATAGAGAGAGAGAGAGGGAGAGAAAGAGAGATCAAGCATGAGAGGAGGGGGAGGGAGTAGCAGATACCTCATTGAGTGCAGAGCCCAGTGTGGGGTCCCATCCCAGGACCCCGAGATCATGACCTGAACTGAAGTCAGACGCTTAACTGGCTGAGCCATCCAGGCAAGTAATTTTTATTTCTTTGAACACCAATAAGTTGCATATATTCTCACATTTTTTTTAATCTTAGCCTAAGGCAGATTTAATCCATGCACCAAAATTACTTACAGTTAGTAAATTGTAGGTGAGTATTTAACTTTACCCTTTAGCACTCAGGCAAATGAAAGGTATTCCTTGCTACAGTGTGTTATAGGGCAATCATCAAACATCAGAATGCTAACCCAATTTTTTTCCAGTTTCTCAGGCCTTCTCTGTGATGTCATCATGAAAATAAAATGGCCCAAAATTTTGGATTAAAATTGCATTTTAATTAAGGCTCACATAATTAGTTAAGAAATAAGCTATTTTAGGAGCACCTGGGGGACTCAGTTGGTTAATTGCCAACTCTTGATTTAGGCTTAAGTTATGATCTCAGGGTCATGAGATTGAGCCTCACAACTGGCTCTGCAGTGGGCATTGAGCCTACTTAAGATCGTCTCCCTCTCGCTCTGCCCCTCACCCCTGCTCACATGCACTCTCTTGAAAGAAGAAAGAAAGGAAGGAAGGAAGGAAAGAAAGAAAGAGGAAAAAATGAAGAAAGAAGCTATTTTGGTTGAATCAAATCCTTTTACAATTACTGAACAATGTAGTCCCTATGCTAATCAGTAAAATTTGTTTTTGGGTCATCATTTCTTACATTCCCCAGTTCCCAGATTGTAGTTCCTCAGCCAGTCACATGGAAATCACCTGGGCCCAATTTCAGATTCATGAATTAGAATGTAGGCGTGAGTGGGCAGTAGTGACAGGGATGAGCACTGGAATTTACATTTGCAAATAAGTCACCTACTTGATTTTGATGAGTTATCCACTATGGATAAGGATGTACTAAGAAGATCTTAGAAGGATACATAAGCCAATTTCTATGCCCCATCAGACAGCTGAACCAGGATCAGAGTATAGCATTTAAAGCAATTGGGGGGTGATACGAAAAGAGCTCTTTGTCAGTAAGATGTATTGAACAACCTGAACTACTGAGAGTTGTTTTCTAGAGATTTCTGCACTGAATGGGAGAGAAGCTCATATAGGCAGCTGATCATACATTCTTCATAAATAAAAGCAGAGTCTCTGATGTGTGCTCTCTAACCACCAAGCCTGGAGCAACTGCAAACAGACACCATCATGGATAGATACTAACACCGCCTTAGTTTTTAGATCTTCAAGTCTCTCACCTTTTGAAAGTGCTACTTTTTTTTAAATATAGCCAAAACCTTGCTAATAGACTTAAGCGCTGAATCTCAATGAGGGTACTTGGCATAATGCAAGAGCAAGCATAAGAATGCTTGAAATAAATTTCCATAAATATGAAGCAGCCTGTCAATAAATTTAATTTCTGTCTGATTTAATAAAGGGCTAGATAAATATACAAACATGAGAATTATAAATTATGTTTTAATTTTCCTCACCCGCTATAACTGTCTTACAGCAGGTTAAAGTTTATAAATTGAGATTTTTATCTCAGCTAATCACATTTAACATTGCTTCACAATTAGTTAGCTAAAAGGAAATTGCAGCTTCTAAACACAAAGTCTGAGACTGATCTAATCAGTTCTTTTGCTTAGGATTATTATATTATGAAGTCCAATATTTTGAATGTGATAAATTGTAGCATGTTGATATACAAACGTACATATATACTTGTCTGCATTTCAAAAGACTGAGTCAGAATATCTAATTATAAAGATAGTGTGGTTATTGCATTATTACATGGACTTTGTTTTATTATTCCCATTCAAGAGGTACAGAAATATTTGAGGAAGTGGTTTGTGGTTGAGAAAGTTGTCTATAGTGTTCAATAAGAAACATCTTTCCAAACAAAAGACTCACATCACATGGAGGTGGTTTTCCCTCTGACTGGGATGTTAGGTTCTTACCTAGAAGGGGAACAATAGCCTAGACCTCTGCTCACTTCCCAACCATGATGGATCAGTTTCCTGGTTCACTTTTCTCTTGGTGTTCCATGAGAGGCACATCTCCTTGTTTGCTCACCTGCCCAGGTGTTCAGAAGTAGTGGGCCTTTTCTGCTGTGTGTAGAGGGACGCTTCTTTGCACCACAAAGGGCTGATCCACTTATCACATATTACCCTGTTCTCCAGATGAAAAAAGTGCAAGGAAAGGAAACAATAAATGACATCCAAAGAAATCTGGATTATTTCTGCTCATTTCAGAATAATACTAATATTGCCCATGAGAAGGAAACTATGGAAACTGATCAACTTAAACTTTAAAATTCAGAACCAAAAGACTTCCTCAGCTAGCATGATACCAATATAACTTACTTGTAAATAACGCCTTACTTATAAATAACTTATAAATGACGCCTGACTGGCAAAAAGAAGAATCAATAGCATTATTAAAGAATTCTAGTTACATTTAATCACAAGCTGATTTTGTAAATTAATCTACTTACTGACTGGCCATTTTTTAATACTTAGATGTTTTGATTAATTTACTTATTTTTACATTTGCTTAATGATTCACCATCTTTAAATACCAAATGAAATGATAACATGGACTGTGACTAAAGAAAAACATCTTGTAGTATAATTTCTTTTTCTCTGTTGTGCATTCTTCCTAGATGTGTGTCACCACTACTGTGTGAATTCTGAATCCTGTGCCATTGGCGATGATGGAAGTGTTGACTGTGTCTGTCCAACACGCTATGAAGGTCCAAAATGTGAGGTTGACAAATGTATAAGGTGCCATGGAGGGCACTGTATTATAAATAAAGACAGTGAAGATATATTTTGCAAGTAAGTGGACATCCAGCTTAATCTATAAAAGCATTCAAACCCAAAAGGATGTAACAGTTCAGCCACAGAAGTGAAAATAATGCAAATTGTTTTTATCCTAAGGTTTTCTATAGTGACCAGTGCATTCTGTTCTCCTTTTGGTTGCAGATAAAATTCAGTTCATGTCAATTAAATGAACTTATTCGACATCTATTATATGCAACTGGGGAACATGAAAATTAATCATGCCATCATGTAATGATATGATCAGATCATTCCCTATGTAGAATATTCCGAATAGTAAGCAAGAAATAGTGAAATGTAACATATCTTCAAAAAGCTATATGTAATATTCTTAAATTTGAATAGGTCAGGCTTTTAAATGTTTCATCATTATTATTGACAGGAAGTGTTTCCTTTCTGTTGTTACAAAATGAGCCTGTGGGGGAGGAGCAAAAGAGCTGTCTAATGGGAAAACATATTAATCTTTGGGTTTTTATCTGACTTTAAGCATAGTAGTCCAAAATTAGGAGAAGGAATAATGTGTTCTAGGAGGCACCTACAATAAAAATGTTCAAGTTAGACCTTGGTTACGTTGCCTTTTGCCCTTTGGCTTTAAGACCAAGTGACTGGAAAACAGAGCATCACAGCTAAAGGGTAATGCCGGTCGGGTTCTGTTGTGAAAAAGTTTATGCCGCTGAGGTTAGATAGAGTTCAGTCCTCACTCTGAACTGCTTTTCACAACCTTTTAAAAGAAGGACTTAAAAGCACTGGAGTCCATCACTTGCCTTGCCGAGGAGACTCATAAATGAGAACATGAGGTAGAAAAGCATGGCATCAAGTGTTCATCCCATAGCTTCCCCTGAGACAGCTCTGTGAGTGTGCCAGCCCTGAGTGATGTTGCTCTGCCAAACAAGAACCAATAAAATTTCATTAGAGACAGCAGCAACATCTTTTTATTTTTTATTTGCTCACATTTTAGAATTTACGCTAAGTATGATTTGTGTTATCATTAAGAATGACATTTACTCAAGCCCTCAAATTGAGTCATTTGAAAGTACATTATTTTTTAAGTAAAGTAATTGAAAATATAACTAATTATAAATATGTGCCTTTGATAAGTATATAAAAGCAAAGGCATTTTCACATAAATGACCAAAATCATTTTTGGTCCTTAAGCTCGTCAGTTCTTTGTGATGAAACTTGAGCAAGACAGAACTTGGTTTCCATGAGTGAACATATATTTTTCTCTCTGTCCAGTGCACCGTATCAGAATGCATTGTAGTCTCTTGCTTATGACTGCATTCCATTCACACAGGAAATAATAGATTATCATCTAAGACAAGCTATATGCCACAATTTCCTTCTGTTTACCTTGGAAAAGTTCATGCAGAGACCTATACCGTGTTTCCATTACAAGAGGGAGTTCCGTATGAATAAAGAAGGGCGAGAATCTTTGGGCTCTCAGGACTGCCTACTCTTCTGAGAAAACTGGCTTTTCCAACCTGGAAACACTAGAACCTCATAATCTTAGTAGGCCACGAAGACCCAACATTGTAGTTCTTGATCCTTAAAAGATCCTTTTTTGAAGAGTATGTCAAAAGGATAAATATTAGTTGCTAACAAACAAGTAGATAGTGGAAGCTTATAATAGTATAATACTTGATCAAATAGACTATCTAACATATGAGCATGATAAGACAAACAAGACTGGGTATTCTGAAACTTATTAGACAAATTTCTTTTCATTTCTGACACTTTTCATCTCAGCATAAATGGCATTTACAGTGATGGTAGAATTTCTGTCTCATAGGTGGGAAACTGATACTAAAACAACCACAACTGAGTTACAGTAAATCTTTTACATAAATAGGAGAATTCAAGCCTCCATGTATATGTGTGATGCCAAATAGTCAGGTGTGTTTCTAATGCACTATGAGCTGTCAACTAGAATAGATACTCTGTCAAGTATAGTAAAATGATCTTTAAAAATGGAGCTAACTGTATATTTTTCTCTTTTGTGGAAATCTAAGTAAATATTAATGAAGAATGACTTAATCATAATTTTGAATAGCCTAAATAATACCTTTGCAATGTCAATTGTTATGGGAATTCTTTGTGCATATGGGACAACTGGTAATTAACTTTGGAAAGTGATATATCACAAATTGTGTGTGTGTGTGTGTGTGTGTGTGTGTGTGACAAGTGATATATCACAAATTGTGTGTGTGTGTGTGTGTGTGTGTGTGACACAAGCCTCTAAGAAATAAAATTGTGATGAAAACTGGCATTAAAATATGGGTTGAAGTCTGATGCATTATAGTGATTTCAGTAATTTGTATTTCACGTTTGAAATATACACAAATGTGTGTCTTCAATTAAGGATTTAAAGAAGACCTTTAGAAGGCGAAAGAGGCGACATCTTTTATAGCTCTTGAAAGCAGGAGTTTAAAAGCAATCAATGCTTAGAATTTTTTTTTTCTCTTTGAAAAGCTGATATTTGGTATATAGTTATCTTTTTTGATAGGAAATCTTTTAATGTATAATGAGCTTTTTTTCTCTTTGACGTTGTCCTTTTGATAGAACAAGAAACTATAACTTACTGCTCTTTGATTTTCAAGTAGGCTTGGATGAGGACAAGGAAAAGTCTCTCAGATCCATTTAACATATAAGAAACTAATAGCACTATGTATATTTGTCTCACTTTGCATCCATATTCAGATAACTCTAGATTTAAGACATTCTCTGTTAAATCTTGGAAATGTTAAACTACTGGTTTCTTCTCCATGTTGGTTCTACATTCATATATATCCATTCTGTAACCAGTACATAGCTGACTCATGGTTTCTGTTCATCTTGAAAAGAGTTACAACTTTAATATCTTGGCTCTTTAAAAATATCTTTAAATTAAACACCTGGAAAAATGATAGGCCGTTTGGTGTATTTCCCACAGGCTTACCACCTACAGGAGGTGAAATAAATATTCACAGAATAAATTAATCAGGATCACCAACTGATCATAGCAGGAATCTAACCAATCATTGAGAATTACATTTCAATGGATGTAACATAATAGATATCCATCATGGAAAGGATCAAAATGATCAGTGATATTGCAATCTGATTTATGAGTCAAGCTTGTGACACCCACTGATTGCTTCATGGTACCTAGTGCCAACATGATCTCACCATGAGAATAGTGGCATGATCTGTTGTAATTCTGATTTGGGCCACGGCTTGTATGATTCTATGACCCTACTTCTCAAGAGATCTCTTGATAATTTAGAATGTCGATGCACCTTTGTCTGTTTCCCAAACAATTTTCAATGTCCAATCTAATAGTATTTATTTATGTCAAAATATAACATGGCAAGTAAGAAATTTCTGTGTTTTTCCCATTATTATTATGCTTGTTTTCCCCCATGCAGCAATAGCCGTAGTGTTCGTTCTTATTTCAGACATGTAATGTAAATTACATGTTGTAAATTAGAGTTGCTTTCATATGGTTTCCAAGAAACCCTACCTTGTTACCTTGTTGCCAGACTACATATTGTTCCTAGTACACTACTGTTTATTTTTGCAATGAACATTGCATGATTTTTTTATATGCCAGAGTAAAAAAAATGACATTAATTACAGTACATAATCAAAGAGAAGCAGTGGGACAAAATGACTACCAGATAACCCTATACTTTCTTATAAAACCTGGAATCTAAAACTCCTAACAGTTTTTTTGGACCAGATTTTCCAGTTTACAAGAAATAGCTGAAGCATTTGCTTCCAGAATATTAGATCATGTGGTTTATAATTCACACTGATGTCACCAAGCCCTGGTTATATGAAAAGGGAATAGGATCTTGATGCTAATGTTT
This sequence comes from Mustela putorius furo, assembly GCF_011764305.1. Lineage (NCBI taxonomy): Eukaryota > Metazoa > Chordata > Mammalia > Carnivora > Mustelidae > Mustela > Mustela putorius. Next base: position 21,892,664 of record NW_025422019.1, on the reverse strand, counting down.
CCCTGCAGTGTAAGTGCTAAACATTAAAGCATATTTTTCACACACATATATAATGATATTAAAATTTTATATTAAGCAAATGGGTTGAAAATTTGAAAATTACCAAATGAAAACATTTGTCTGTCATCATTTTGTCAAAAAAAAGTACATATATATATATATGTATGTGTATATGTGTATATATATATATATATATATATATATATATATATATATATATTTGCCTCCAGGATGTCTGTCTTTCTGAAAACTTCCTTTTAGCCAGGCATTCCATTACTCCTCTGTGATGAATATTCTCATCTGCAGAGAGTTTATGTCAGCTTTCAACAATAATGATGCCAGTAACAATGAGATCTCTCTCTTCTTTGTTGCTGCAGCTGCACTAATGGAAAGATTGCCTCTAGCTGTCAGTTATGTGATGGCTACTGTTACAATGGTGGCACATGCCAGCTGGACCCTGAGACAAATGTACCTGTGTGTCTGTGAGTATTATAGGATGTTATGGGCATTTTGTGGAATGACTTTGTATGTACTTGGAATCCCTCCTCTATTGTTCTCCTTTCTTGGGCTAATACATTTTATTGGGGGGGGGCATAATACATTTTAAATGAATGTTTCATGGACATCTCTGATCAAGTATTATTCCTTAGTGGCTCATATGCTGTAGAATCTCCTCCCTCATCAATTTACTGGTAATTTCATAAGGAAGAGCTCATTCAATTCTTAGTATCATACCCATTAAAGACATTCATAGATCTTTAAACTTGGAAATGCCAGGGAAAATTAATTTCATTGACCTTATTCAGATATGAGAAACCCAGGCATAATCATATTTACGAACACTTGGTACTTACAACCATTCTTTCCAAAAGAACTTGTGGTATGTTTTCAAATGTATAATGCTATTTGATGTTTGTATCAGGTGTAAAGTGTTGTATTATGTAAGCCTATTAAGCCTGTGTCCACTTTGGAATTCATTAACTTGAATCTGGGTTTCTAAACATTTGGAAAGTGTTGGAGATTCTCTGCTCATGAGAAAAATCTAGAATTTAGTACTTTTTCCCTCTGTCCAGAATGGACAACTTGAAATAAAACCATTCCACTTACATGGTTTCTATTTTGAGTTTTCTTTTATCACTGCTTGACTAGAAGGATGACGTCCACATAGGATCCACATCCACTTTCTGTCCCCATCTTGTCAAAGTAGCATGTGATGAGTGTGAATGAGAGAGAAATGAGCATACCTGATGAAGTTTTATTCATATGTTACTATCTCTGTATGAAATAATTTTGAAACATATTTAGGAAAAAAAAAAAGTCAGACGCTTTATTTAGCTGTATTTTACTGAAATTCTGCAGATGCTCTGTGGGGTTTAAAAGTCAGCGCTGTGACCAGAAAGAGAACCCTTGTGATCACTACTGTCAGAATGAGGGGATTTGCACTTTAACTGCGTTTAATGAGCCAAGATGCAAGTAGGTTTAACCTTCCACTTACCACTGCGCTTCGTGTGACATCATTTCAGGCCACAGTTCATTGGTTTAAGTCATGAACATCCACATGCATTTCACAGTGTATACTTAATCTCAGGGCTCATCTGTGTCACACACACTTAACCTTTGCTTCGCTCACCGACAAGTGTATGCACCACAGTCAGCTAGAGTGTCTGGAAATATAATGGAGGGAATGGAAAAGCTCATGGAACTGCCTAATAAAAACACATTTGCTAGAATAGTGGCTTTTAATTAAGGAAGTACAGAAGCGGGTGTTTTTAGACTATTGCTATAGTCTGTACTGTATTTGGAATAGTGGTTTTTATTTGGTAACTGATTGTCCATTTCAAGTACTGATGAAATAATACATTATTTGCTCTCCCATGTTTTTACTGAGAACACTCTTTCCTTAACCAGAAAGATTTCTTCATGGAAGAAATAGGTACATGGTAAAAATTTGGTTTCCTAATAGTTTAAATTTTTCCTTTTGTCCATAACAAACAAACTTATTACCTCTGAGAAATTTCAGGGGCCACCTTTGGGGTGATTATCGATGTTCATCACAACGGAAGTAATTTTTGCACTTTGTATCTGAGCTTTAGAGATGGCTTATATGTGACATCGCCCATAATACCTAGTGTCATAAACAGCCATGCCTGGTACCTGATGGCAGCCCCAGGGTGGTGTCACAGTGTACTTCTTAATAGTCTTTAAGCACGGGGCGCCTGGGTGGCTCAGTGGGTTAAGCCGCTGCCTTCGGCTCAGGTCATGATCTCAGAGTCCTGGGATCGAGTCCCGCATCGGGCTCTCTGCTCGGCAGAGAGCCTGCTTCCCTCTCTCTCTCTCTCTGGCTGCCTCTCTGTCTACTTGTGATTTCTCTCTGTCAAATTAATAAATAAAATCTTTAAAAAAAAAAAAAAAAAAAAAAAAAAAAAATAGTCTTTAAGCACAATTATATTGAAATTCAGATTGTTCATTATCAAAACTCTATGGTTTTGTTCACAAATTATCTATATTGTTATTCAAGAAAATGTCATTCTTTAGATCATACTAAAAAAAAAGCAACTGATTAAAGTAAGCACATAGGGAAAAAATGGTATTCTTTCTTTCCTTTTTTTTTTTTTTCCTGGAAGATATTTGAATATGTCAAACCAATATTCCTATATAAACTACATCCAAAAGTAATACTTTAAATGTTAGCCTACAAAATGTATATAAACTGATCTATTAAGGCACTGATTCACTTCTCGGGTGAATCAGGTCACACTCGGGTTTGTATCTTGTTTAAGTGAAGACAGAGGAGACTCTTCTTCAGTTCTACCTCAACCTGGCTCCACCCTAAATTCCTGCAGCCATTCGGCAAATATTTGTAGACCCTGAAAGTGTGCTAAATCCTAGACAAGTGAAGATGAATTAAATTAAAACCCACCATCAAGAAGCCCATTAATTAATGGGGTGAAAAATTTATAAACAACAACTTAACCTATAAGAATGTAGGTGTGAACACAGGAAAAAAGAGAGGGCAATAAAGTCATAGCAGAGCAAGTGATTTGTTAACAGAAATGGAAGGTTTATAGAAATGGCGATTTTTTGTGGTTCACCTAGTTCATGTATTTCAGTGAGGTTGGGAAGAGCCTTCTGAAAAGGAAGAATAATATAAGCAAAGACATGGATGTGAGACTTAATGGGCTATTTGCAGAACTGTGTGAGTGGCTGCATATAGTTAGACTGAAGGGTGTCTGTAGTTGGGAAGGGGAGGGGTGTGAAGACATAAAACAGAAATAGTAAATTAGAATCCTATTTATGCCAAAGTTAGAGGATTATGTAGGATCCCAAAAAGAATGAATAGCCAGACATCAGAGATCTGAGCTGAAGGAGTTGGCTTTTGAAGGTGATGAGCATGTGGGGAGAGCCCTGGAGATCAGCTGCTGGGACTCCCTCCACATGAGAAGATTTGGCACCACTTAAGGAGAAAAGTGACAGGTGCTTGAGCCTGCATAGGGCAACTGGAGGGTAGAAGAGCAAGGGCAAGAAATTCATGGGTATTTCAGAGTTAGTAAGTCCAGAATGATCCTTGGCTAAACATTGATGTATACTTCATGTATACTTCATGTATACATGGTACTTCATGTTTGGGACAATAGTAATGACTGTTCTGGAGCCCAGTCTTCATTATTCTTGTCCCTCTTCATTATGTCCAGGCAAAGTATACATAACATTTCAGACCAACCCTCCTTCCTCCCCATAAATAGGTCTAGGAACATGTCTGCCAAGAGAATGCTCCTGTGTCCCCAGAATCGATATCTCTCATGGGAGTAGCAGCCTGTAATAATGTTCTCTTCCACTCTTTACTCTTACAAAGTATCATCAGGGGCGCCCAGCCCCTGATTATCACCTTTCAAGCTGATAATAAGCCTATTTCATAAGTTCAGTGAGGAAAAATAACTTAATTGGAAAGGTTTAGCACAAAAACATTTTACTTTTATGTATGTTTGTCGTTATCTCTATATGCATTTGGTTTTATGGAAATTTTGTCTGCACCTTTGTTTTTTAAAACCTAAAATTTATTCTGATGGTAGCAGTAATGCTTACTGAATCCCTCAAATTACTTAAGCTATAAAAGAAGCATAGGAGAGATAATGATATTCTGCAATCATCCATTCATTAATCCATTTGCCAAATGTTTATTGATAACATAAGATGAATGATACCCTGTGTAAATTTGGAAGAATAATTAGTAAGAGCTAAAACTGACTTAGCAAATACTTTCCACCAAGCACTATGTTAGGCACTTTACATATTTTATATAGAGTTGGGATATTATTATGTTATCATTATCATTATCATGATGTAATTATTATCCCCATTTCACAGATGATAACTCTGAGGTTATATACTAGGAAGCTATGGATACCTGAGATTCAGATGATACTTGCTTGGTTCTGAAGTTCATGCCCCAGTTGTAACTCTTACTTTGTACTACTTTCTTTACACTCTACTAACTCCAACATGGTTTTTACTTTGAAGAATTTAAAATTTATCTTTTTGGGGCACCTGGGTGGCCCAGTGGGTTAAGCCGCTGCCTTCGGCTCAGGTCATGATCTCAGGGTCCTGGGATAGAGTCCCGCATCGGGCTCTCTGCTCGGCAGGGAGCCTGCTTCCCTCTCTCTCTCTCTCAGCCTGCCTCTCCATCTACTTGTGATTTCTCTCTCAAATAAATAAATAAAATCTTTAAAAAAAACCAAGAATTTAAAATTTATTTTGGTAGATGAATGGATTTAAAAACCTTAAAATTCCATTTGACAATTGTTTTAATAGTTAAGTGGGTGATGTGTGTTAAGGCAGGCATTTGTAATGAGAACTGGGTGTTATATGTAAGTGATTAATCACTAAATTCTACTTCTGAAACCAACATTACACTATACATTATCTAACTGGAAGTTAAATAAAAAAAAACAAACAAAGAAATGTAACCAAAGTATTATAGGAAAATATTTCAATGGAGATCAATTAATGATTTCTTATTGGGGAGAGAAAAACTTTATAGGTGAAGTGATATTTTCATAGTATTTTGGAAAAAAAAAGTGTAGTATTTGTACAGATGGGAAATGATTAAAAACTTTTTTTGAAAGAGGAAGAGTATAGGTCTGAATATTGTTGAATATTCAGAATAGGTCTGAATAGGTTATTGAGAACAGAACATAGGCTACATGGCAAACTGGGAAGAGAGAAAACTAGAGAGATATGTTGGGGTCAATTGATGAAGTATATGTTATGCCACGACACAAGAGTGGGTTTACAGAAAGAAAAGTAGAGGATTAAGGATCTAGGAAATACCGCTGTTTGATTCTGTGCTACAAAGGAATCAGCAGAAGCAAATGAGAAAAAATAGAAATTGGGGGGAACTTGTCCAAGAGTAGATTCCTCCAAGTCAAAGGAGTAGAGAGTGTAAAAGAATTTGAAAAGAAAGGAAAAAAGAAAAGAATATAGATCAACTCTAGATAGTTTAAGGAGGATAAAAATTATAAATTTTGGTTTATTGGATTTTGCCATTGAATGGCCATTAAGGGAGATGTTTTGAAAGCTCTATATGACAGGAGAATATTAAGCCCTTGGGATATCTTTCTAGTGGTTGATTTTCCTTATAAGGGGAGCTTTTTGGAAACATGGATTTCAGCCTCAGATTTCAATTGGTAGTGGCCATGTATCTTTAATGAAAAGATAGTATGTACTTGTTTATCTAAAAGCCTTACAGGAAACAAAAAATTGATTTAAGAGCTAAGATATAGTGCTTGCTTTTGTTTGCTGATAGTACATTTCTTTTTTTCATAGAGTGGAAAACTATTTGAATGTGCAGAGCTTATATACATTTGGAAAGTCTATAAAGTATTGAGATCTATGAAGGAGACAGATTTTTTTTTTCATATAGAAATTTTATTACTGTATCCTTCAATTTAAGGAATACATTTGTTCTTTGAAAGCCTTCACTTTTGTCTCTTGATGGCCATGTTCTCTTATTACTATATGTAGAGGAAAAAGAAAACTCCACAGAATAGCCTAGAAAAACACAAAATCTAGGAATTTTTTATTCTTATTTGGCAAAAATTTTGATTTTTGGGGGGTAATACAAAAGAATTTATTTTTTTAATTGGAGTATAATTAATATGCAATATTCTATTAGTTTCAGGTATACATTAGAGTGATTCAATATTTTTATACACTATGAAACAATCTCTATGATAATGGTAGTTACCATCTGTCACCACACAAAGTTATTACAATATTATTGACAATATTCCTTATGCTGTACATTACATTCTTATGACTTCCTTATTTTGTTACTGGAAATTTGTCCTTCTTCATCCTTTTACCTATTTCACTTGCTCCCTGATCCCTCCCTGCTTTGGTAACTAAAAAAAAAGGAAAAATTTTGATATTTTTTAAAGTACATCACATTTTGTTAAAACCAAGTTTTTAAAAAATTCTGATGTATATATTTTGCCAGTATTTGGGCTGCTTTATAATTTTTGTTGTGAGGGTTAGAAATTATTAATACTGTGAAGAACTACTCAACTCAGTATCAAGTTAATAGTGTATTCCTACTTGTAAAAATATCTTATTAGGGCCAGACTTTTATTTATATTACAGTGTTGTCTTCCAGCAATATTTAGAGTATACATTTCATTTTCCAATAATAAAATCATGTTTGTAGCATTCTGAACAGCATTCCATGTCAACATATATAATTAGATGCTTTTATTCTTAGTTGTTGTCCAGTGTTCCATTGTCTGCATTTTTCCTACTTTACAGCCATGTATCATTCAGTTATTAGGTATGTGGTTTTGTTTTTGTGTTATGTTCTTTTGTTAACTTTTTTCCAAAGATAAAAACATGTATGCAACTATCTTTGTACTTTCTCGATAGTTTTCTAGGATTAACACCCAGAAGTGGAAATATTGGGTCCAAAAGTATATAGACTTTATGAACGAAATTAGCTATGATTTTGAGAAATTGATTAATGACTCTTTGTGTCACATTTTCCTTGTCTATAAAGTGATGTTTGGACTAAGTGTTCACTTATATTAAGTCTATATGGCACAATATATTTAAATCTGAGTCCAATCTGATTTTTTTTTTGTTTGCTTGTTTGCAATCAGGTTTAAAATTGTGTTGGAGTCACAACCACAGACACAAATTCTCCCCCAAATCCTTCTAAGATACATATGAAGACACTGAAAAGACTAAATTTCCATTAGCAGCAATATTAAAAATAATAAAAAATCTGTTCATACTAGAATCCCAGGTGTATGACCTTTGATTGGTTCATATTTTACCCTTATAGAGAACAAATATACTGTCAATCTTCTCTTCCTATACCCATTCATCAACAACCATTTATTGAGCACCTACTATAAACCAGACAACATCCTAGGCACCAAAGGGTTTATCAGCGAACAAAATACAATAATATTTGACTTGCATAGCTTAAAGGCAAATAGTTATCTATTATTGGTTGAATTTGGGTAATATTTACTTTTCTAAAATAGTAATCTGTGTAATTTGTATTCTTTTCCAAGAAGAGAAGAGAAAAGGCAGTTTTTAAAAATATTTGTGTCATCTGAAAAGGGAGAACCAAAAAGATCTCTGATAGTGCATTGCTTTTGAAATCATATCAATTCAGGAAATGACTGTTTTCAAAATGACAAAACTCCAAGATATTTCTTATACTATATATTATTTCTTTTTGCCCATAGCAGAACAATTCTCCATTTGGTCAAAACAAGATGACAATGTTAGTTTTTATGTTTTACTTGTTCATTTCAAACAAAAGCTAAAAATAAAATACGATGAGAATTTTCCCCCAATCTAATACTTTTTCCTTTTTTTTTTTCTTTTTGGTTTTGTTAGATTTATATGGGTATCTGGGTTTTTTGTTCATCTTTTTTTTAGGAAAAAGGGTTTTCCATGAAATTATCTCCTTCCTTTGATCATGTGTGTGTGAGAATATCTGTGCGCTTAACATTGCTCATACTCCTCCCTGACATTCCGTATTTTATGGATGGAATTGACCTCTCATCTTTGTGTGGCCTTTGGACATGGAACATATTTCTATGAAACTGGCCTGGGAATGCTGCCTGTTGTACACTCCACAGCCCCTTTAAATTTATATGTCTGTTTCTCTCTGGTAGTTTGTAAATTCCTTCAAGTAAGAAGTTGAGTATGAGTTATCTATTTGCCCCAATAGCTAGTATACATTCTGCATGTGGTATGTTCTTAGCTAATGTTGCTAAAAAATAGTATCTTGGTGTCTTTTTGTACTGTGAGATCTGACAGCCTGTGATATTACTATCATCATAGTAATACCACTCTTACTTTGTTATTAAATTTTCGAAAACTGCAAGAGTCAGAAAAAATAGAAAAATGATTGATTTTATCATAATTTCCATCTAATGCTACCCTGGGGTGTTTCCTGAATGCTCTGAAACTCAGGTTAAATGATTCTCTACAAAAACTAAATAGGCTTAATTCACCATCTTAACTTATTAGAAGAACATAATTTTATTTGTTTTTGTTCTCTCTTCTCCTTGCCTTTTGTTTGTTTATTGTTTTTAGTCTGGAAATCTCTACCAAAAATGGACAGGGAAGAAGAGGAAAGTCAGGATATATAGCCCCTGCCCTTGAAGGACTCTGAGTCTATTTGAGGGAAGAGATTAAGGGAAGAAGGAATATGGCAGGGACTCTGGGAATTGTAGCTGGGCAAGTAAATTATGCTAATAAAGGAGCATTGAACAATAATATTACACAGTAAAATAATTCTGAGGAACATAGAATAGCTACCTAGAAATTTGAAACCCATTCCATTAGCAATAGGGGAACACTGACAATGTTTGAAATATGGAGTACCATGATCATCTGAATGTTTCAGAAAGGTCTTGATGACATGGTGCTCTGCAGGAACAAGAAGCCACAGGTTTGGGGGGGAAAAAAAAGATTTAAAAGATGAATCCCAGTTTGTAATGAAAAGGAAGACAAAGATATTTTTCAATTAAAAAAATGGCTTTTCAAAAGTGGTTTGTGGTTAACAAGACACACAAGAACCAAGTGACAGAGGACATGCTATCTTGGGGACTGCAGTCTGTTTTGCTTGCTTAGTTTTTTCTCCTTTGGTTCCTTTGTCATCTTAATATGGAAATGCTCATAGCATGCACTTTCTAAAATTGTTCTAAGGATTAAGAAATATAATATAAGTAAAGAACATAGAGTATTGTTCTTCAACATAAACATTAAAAAAAATTAAAAAGGAAAATCTTAAAGCCAATGTAATACACTAGACATAAATGATCAGAACCTGGTGTAATTTGGGCTTCTAGGAGTCTGAAGATGAAAAATAAAGTGCAGATGTTTTGTTCATTTGTTTGTTTTGTTTTGGTTTGGTTTTTTAAGTGCTTGTTATTGAAAATGAGGTGATATGTGGCATAAAGAAAAGAGGAGTAGTCCAAGGAGAGTTAGTGAGAGGGGAATTACATTAAGTAAAACCCAGCTCCAGTCCTATGGAGAAAAAAAGGACAGTAGGGGGCACCTGGTTGGCTCAGTGGCTTAAGACTCTGCCTTTGGCTCAGGTCATGATCTCAGGGTCCTGGGATTGAGTCCCACATTGGGCTCTCTGCTCAGCGGGGATCCTGCTTCCTCCTCTCTCTCTGCCTGCCTCTCTGCCTACTTGTGATCTCTCTCTCTCTCTGTCAAATAAATAAATAAAATCTTTAAAAAAAAAAAAAAGGACAATAGGTGTGCCCTAATTTACCTTAGAAAACACACAGAGGAAGTTACTTCCTAAACATTTGTAAAACAGAGGTTTTAAATGCAGAAGGATGCAAAACAAATACATAAATACCAAAGGGACATTAATTAAGAGAAAGATCTACATTAGGTCTTTTGTCATTTTCTTTGGTTTTGTGATTCTTCCAATCTAATTATTTTATTAAAAGTTCAGCATTATTTTCTAAGTCCTAAGGGTGAGAGAAACACATAAGGAAATGTACAGGTACTACAGAAGCCTTTGTCTGGACTTGTGGGAAGAGGATAATGAGTTCTGTTTCTGTCACAGATTTGAAAGAGATAGGAATTATTCTCTACACTCCAGCTAATTAAGGCCTTAGTTTCTCAAAATGCTGGCCTTGCAGAAAGGAGACTACACCGTTTGCTCTTCCCCAGTCTTGCTGTCAAGCTGAGCAGCGCTCCTGCATGTGGACCAGCGACCTTGTGGCCCCATAGAGAATATTTGAGAAGAGCCCAAGGAACTTGTCATGAGTGATTTCAAACAGATCACAACTTTCCAGCAGGGGTATTGAGCAATTCAACTTTAGCGGCCTGTATTGTCTCTATTTCAAGAGTCAGGTCATTGCACATTCCTTATTTGCTTTCCTGCCCCTTGGCATATTTTCAAAGCAGAAAATAGGAGATGTGCTTGTCTTTTGGAGTAGTAAAGGCGAAGAGAAGCTGTCACATCAGTATCTATCCTTTATGATCCTAGGTAACAAGCTCGTCCTGACTTTCACATGCTAGTCATGCTGAGGGGAAAACACGCAATACAGATATCACATCTTTCTGTGCAAATTTTAAGTATAGTTTTTGCTTTGAGAGTATAGTGGCACTGCTTAACAGAGAACATTTATTACAGAGTTACATATATGGGGTGGCTATTTTTTTTTTTTAAGATTTTATTTATTTATTTGACAGAGAGAGATCACAAGTAGGCAGAGAGGCAGGCAGAGAGAGAGGAGGAAGCAGGCTCCCTGCTGAGCAGAGAGCCCGATGCGGGACTCGATCTCAGGACCCCGAGATCATGACCCGAGCCGAAGGCAGTGGCTTAACCCACTGAGCCACCCAGGCGTCCTGGGGTGGCTATTGTTATAAAGCTTTGATGTTGTCACATTATCTTCCCTTGATTTGGAAACATATAATCATATATGTGACTTCATATAATCAGCAAATCAGAATAAACAAAGAAACTAAGCACAATATAACTACATAATATTTTCATTTGTTAATGCTACCTCTTTAACAATTTAAATTTTTTTCCTATCTATTTAGACTACTTTCCCCAGATTTTATTGTTATAGAAAAAATTCATAATTTCAGATGCTTTTAACAACAGAGATTTATTTCTTTCTCGTATTCCATGCTGGAACAAGTAAAAAAAACTGTATCAGTCAGCCTTTGACCTAGTACCTGATCCCAAACTAATTTTATACACTTCCAAGAAAAGGGTCTGGCACATACAGTTTAACTAGCAACATTGACTTAAGGGTAAAAAAAATAAAGATTCTTCATACTATCATTATTCAAGAAAATACGTTCTTTCTCCTTTTTTATCGTAAGTTAGTAACAGAAAGAAGTCATTATGTTAAAGGAGTTTAAAGCCTTAAGCTAATACTTCTTCCAGTGGGCGTTACAAATAAGCAATTACAATTACATAGATATTGGCATGATATATACAGTCTTTAAATTTAATAATTTAATATTCATAATATCATCATTTGAGTTAAATTAAGTTAAATGATATTTAAATTTTATATACATCATATGTCACTTAATCTCCCAGGGAAGGTTTTTGTTTTTGTTGTTTTTGTTTTTGTTTTCGCTTCTATAATTATCAATTTACCTCCCTCCACCAAAAAAAGAAGTGAAGAAGGAAAAATCTTTTGAGGCAGTAAATGGAAAACATAAAAAATAGAAAGGTAACATATACAGTAAAAAAGGAAGTGGATTTAAGAGGAAAACAAAGGTAACGTCATATGAGACTGTATCTGCAGACAATGTGTGGCAAAGCAGGAAATATCGCTCACTCTCTCCATTTTTATAAACTAAAAACTGAAATGGATGAAATGCTGAAGGATACATCCTTTTTGTGAGGAGAGGAGACTAGATTACAATACAGGTCTGTCTGATTCCCAAATTCATCCGTGCTGTTTGTGTCCCAGCATATACTTTAGTTTCAGACAACAGTTTAAATTAATTGATTGAATTAAATTATTTAATTTAATACCAATAACTGGTTTCCATACCAAAGAATTCATCAAACACTTTTATAAGTTTTGTCATAGAAGGAAAAACATTTCTTTGTTGTCTGTATCCTGAGACAAGAACTGAATTATTACACAATTTATATCACTGAATAAGTAAAAATTTTACATGCCCAAGTTGCTAGAATGTGATCACCTGATTTTATAGAGGGAAGAATTAATAAACGAAAGGGGGAAGTGAGGAAAGAGGGAAGCAAAAAGAAAGAAGGAAGAAAATATTTGCCTAATACTGTGGTTCTTACATCTGAAGTGTTTCCCGTGGTGGATCAGTATTACTTTCAGTGAGAAATGGCTGACTGGTAACTAGCTGAAAGCATATTCTTACGAATGGTGCTGTATATTCTTCATAGAATGAGTACGGCACATATATCTCTATATGTGTGTATTCGTATGTGTTCAGCCATGCATCCTCCATGCCTCATGGGTTCATTCATTCATTTTGTCAGATGGCAAATATTGATTAACCAGATACACACATTGACTATGTGCCAGATACTGTTCAAGAAATGAGAGAATACAAAGATGAATAATAATCTCCACCTTAAATTAAACACAGTCTAGCATAATTATGGGCAAATGCATACTTAGATATCCATGAATACATATATAGAGAACAAAAAATAGAAGTTACCCTATTTATGATTACATGTTGATCAAATGCATAAAAATATTTAGAACCACCCCCAAATGGCAGTATTCTCCATAGTGAAAAATGCTACCATAATACTGTGTAGCATTTTAGATTTATTGAAGACATTTTTCTCTACTTCCTGAATCAATTTTTAGCCCATTGCCTGCATAAACCTTCTCACCTTGAGTCAGAAAAGTAATCTAACACTTGGATTAGGAAAGAAATGTGTGTTAATGGGCATCTTTGTTCTAAAACTTCCTATAATTCTATCTGTACCATGCTTCTATAAGTGTTGAACAAATCTGGTGACTGCTGTATGACTAACTTTTAATAGCATACACAAATTTGTTAATTCATACTGAAGCTTGACTTTCGCAATTAATCTATCTCATATTCTTTTTTTTTAATTACTCCTTTTGTTTTAGAACAATTAAATGTAAAAAAAAAAAAAAACTTTGAAAATTCAGGCCCTAGATTTTAAGGAAGCCTGAAAGGCTGTAATTGGGAAGTTGGTATCCACACTAATACAAGATACTAATACAAGGTCACCTAACAACAAACGGTTGGTGGGAAGATTTGGTGATACCTTTTGGTATATATATGGTAATCTTGTAAGTAGAACAAAGAATATGCAGAAGTACCATAAGGCCAAAGTCCATTTTTATGTCAGAATCATTTTTCAGGGATTTAGGTTATAAATTAGCATGACCAACATCAATATCTCAGCTCATGAGCACTGCAATAGAAACTAAATTAAATATTTTTTAGAGAATTAAAGTTATATTGGACTTAAAGATATTCACATACTCAAAACATTGTGGTAACACTTTCTGATCTTCGTCCCATTGTCCCAGATTTGCATGGGATTAATATGTCTTGAACAATAGTTAATAGGTACTGTTGGATATGCCAGACATCCTCATAATAATTTAAGATTTCACATCCTGTACCACAGAAGCCCTAAAAATTAGGAAGGGCCTTGATGAAGTTGTATGTTTGTTTGTTTGTTTGTTTTGTTTTGTTTTTAATAGAAAAGTCTTTATTGCATACCCTTATTTTGTGCTAAATCACAAAATATGGCAAAGTAGTTACTTTGTGTTCATGGCATTAAGAGAATTTTGCCCCCCACGGTTTGCTGTCTTTTTAAGACAGTTGTGGGACTGGCCTTTGATCTGGGCAATGTATACAGAGAGCTTTCTACTGATATTACAGGGTGAATTGTTTTTCCTCTCACCTTTAGCTATAGCATTGTAACCACTGTTTCTAACCTCTGCTTTTAGGTCTTCAGTTACATCCACCATATTACTTAATACTCATTTTATAATTATTCCTTTTAGTTTTCATTTGGTGGATGTAATGTATTCAGTGAAGTAGAAATTGTCTATCCACTCTAAAAAAACACCTCATGCTTTTTTGATCTGCTTTCAATAAAATTTTCTGGGGAGTATTTAGATGATAAAAATTTTCCATTACTAGGGACTTCTATTTTTCTTTTCTTTTCTTTCTTTCTTTTTTTTTTTTTTTTAGTATTTATTCAGTCATCATTTCACACTTTGGTAGCCATTTCTGCTCAAGTGGCCTGTGCAGAATTTTATGTTTAAACATTTCTAACTTAAACCACCCAATCTTAACAAACTTCCTTTTATGGGTAATTACTTGGCAAACTAGATTTCATCTTTTCTTTTATGGTCCTCCTTACTTCTTAAAATAAATCATGTTAAATAATCCATTCTGTTAATTTTATTTTATTCATGGCCACCTCTTCAATTTCTTATTAATTTTTACTTTTCCTAAAATAATTGTGGGTCAGAGTTTGTTTAATATCCATTTTTTTTTTTACTTTATCACTTTAACAATTCCGAGAAACCAAAACTCTTTCTGCCCCAATTCTCTTAATATTAAAGTAAGATTAGTTTTGTCTTACTAATTTTATCAGCATAAATAACACAATGATTTAATGTAATGTTTTCAAACTATGTATTATAATATGTTCTTATAGAGTAGAATAGAGTATACTTATAAAAACCAACTAAATTCAAGCTTCTACTTTAAGCTTTCTGAAGAAAATAAAACACAGTAATCCCTAGCTGTTGCCATGTAAGAAGTAACAGTTAAATTTCGATTGAGACTAGTACTGCATAAATAGAAATTGTAGTACAAAATTGTATGTAAAAAATACCAAATAGGGACGCCTGGGTGGCTCAGTCAGTTAAGTTGGTTCCTTCAGCTCGGGTCATGATCCCGGGGTCCTGGGATTGAGTCCCGCATCAGGCTCCTTGTCCAGCAGGGAGCCTGCTTCCCTCTCTGCCTCTTCCTGTGACTCTGCCTGCTCTCTCTCTGACAATAAATAAATAAAAAATCTTTAAAAAAAAAATTAAAAAATAAGTGAAAAATAGAGTGAATAGTTTTGGAAATTCAAACCTGTACTGAGTAATAATATAGATGAAATTTATAGATAATGGCTCTTTGAAGGTATATTAGACACACTTACAATATTTTGGAACCAAAATAAAAATGCGAAATTGATATCAAGAAGGATGTAAACACTTTTTAATAATATGTTCCTCATTGTTACTGCTGGAGACATAATGTTAAACATTACTGACCACAGGTCTGAGCCAATATGGTGATTCCTACAATTTTACTACTTAAAAATAATATATTATTTCCTTTTGTTCAGACAACATTTTGGGTTTCCTGTTGAGGGACTAGTACTCTCCTGGACATGAGGGACTAAAGAAAGGCATTTCTTCCTACTCCTGAGTTGAGTTAGAAGGATCAAGGGCATTGTTGCAGAATAAGAAATAATAACACCATGTTTTATTTCTACCACTTATTAGCTATTTTTTTCTGGCAAAGTATTTGAACAAGCACTTCCTCATTTCACGCACTGAATAATTCCAATTCCTACATTATTATAGAATTGAATAAGAGCATTTTTCATATGAATATATTTATCCTAAGATCTGGCGCAAAGTTAGCAAATGTTAATTGGACCTTATGCAAAATTTCCCCTTAAAGTTAGAGTAGGAAATTTTGGGGACATATTACAAAAAATATGAATCATTATGAATATATGAAATAATTTTAGCTCAGAAAGCTTTGAAACAATAAAAGATCTAAAAGTGTTTTCAAAAAAGTGTTTTATGATAAAATTAACAAACAGGTGACTAAATATCTAGATAACTGTCTATATAACATTTTGCAATACTACTGTCTGCAAAGAAAAGGGCACAAAAAGGTACTGTAAGAGTATAGAGATTCAAAGTTAGAACACCATGCAAAAATAGTCATGATTCAATACTGAAAGACTAAAATTTGCCCAATTAATTGGAAAAAATATTTTGCTGACTTTTTAAAAAAATTTTCTTTACATAAATATGGAAGTACTACTATATAAATCTGGTAGACAAAATGTAGTATTTTTCATTTTTTATTGAAGTTCTTGGAGCACAAAGGGATGGATGACACTATGCATGAGTTTTCTAAGGTTTCCTTAATCCCTTTGTGCCATTCCCCCCCCCCCCCCGTGAGGCTTTCTTTTTCCTTCTAAATGTCTCCGTCTTCATGGTTAATAAGGGCAGCCTAGCACATATAAAGAAGAGGAGAAATTCAATTCCAAATTGCTTTAAGGTTCACCTTTGAATCTTACTTTGGTCAGAAGAGTCCCATGACCTTTAAATTTGATGAAAAGAGGGAGTGGATATTAATCAGATTATTTTATTTTGAAGTTCTCCCAAAGCAAGTGACTTTAGACGACATTTCTACAAAAGGACATTTGTGGTCCATGTAAGTTGATCCTTGTTACATGGTGAAAGGCAGTATCTCAGATTTTAATACATCTTTAGTGTTCTGTATCTGATAGTCTCAATTCTCAATCTGTGCTACTTCAGAGCTAGCATTATTTTAGACAGTTTAAAATTTTTACTAGTCTTCCTAGTAATATCTGCTATACTATTGCCTTTACACAAAGGTGTTCCTTTGTGCTATAAAATATTACAATTGAAACAGAGTATATATTAACTATACAATAATTTCACAAACTTTTAAAGGGCACAGTAAATCGACTAACTACATATTTCATATAGTAACATTCAGATGAGAATTAGTTACCTAAATTAAAAACCTAGCCAGCTTTCTAGTACTATGTAAAGAACTTCTACCAATATAATTTAATCTTTTGAACAATCATTCTGGGCATGAATATTATTATGTTCATCCTAAAAATTAAAAAAAATAAATAATCAAATAATATTTGATATAGTCCCACAAAGTCTGTGGGACTATAATAATAATTTGTCTCAAATATTTCTTGAAGTGTGATTTGCGAATTACTTCCATCAGAATCACTTTGTTAAAGATTCCTGACCCAGAGGCACCTTGGTGGCTCAGTAGGTTAAAGCTTCTGCCTCTGCTCAGGTCATGATCCCAGGGTCCTGGGATAGAGCCCCACATCAGGCTCTCTGCTCAGCAGGGAGCCTGCTTCCTCCTCTCTTTCTCGGCCTGTTTCTCTGTGATCTCCATCTGTCAAATAAATAAATAAAATCTTTAAAAAAAAAAAAAAGAAAAGAAAGATTTCTGACCCAGACTTCAAACTGTTTAATGAAAATCTCTGGTATATGGGACTCTAGAATTTCAGTTTTAGCAACTTTTTTCAGTTTGATAATCATACTTCTGTAGAACATAAATGAAATATCATAAAATATATTTAAGACTTTTATACATATAACTATAATGAAAGTAGAAGAATAAAACTAGGAAAAGAATGCAGCAGTAAATAATCATTCTTTTTAAGGTCAGTAGCCTTAGAGAGAAGGGAAGAAGTCAAAATCAGTGTGAAATCTCTAAAGCTTTACCAAGCAGCTATTGACTTCAAGAAACTGTTAGGAGCCATAAAAAAAGAATGGAATCTTGCCATTTGGAACAACATTGAGGGTATAAAGCTATGTGAAATCAGTCAATCAGAGAAAGGCAGATACCATATGATCTCACTCATGTGTGTAATTTAAGAAACAAAACAGATGAGCAAAGGAGAAAAGAGAGATATACACATACACCAAGAAACAGACTCGTAACTATAGAGAACAAACTGATGACGACCAGAGAGGAGGTACGTGGGAGGAGGGGAGCAAGAGAGGATGGGCATTTAACAGGAGATTTATCACGATGGGGGGAAAAGAAAAAGGTAACAACAACAACAAAACCCTGCCCAGGACAATATATTTATATGATGATGTAAAAAAAGGATGAAAGATAGCTTAAATAAATAAGTCTCTCTCTACCTCTTTCTCTCTTTCTGTATCCACATTCCAAAAATACTTAGTTAAAATTCACCAAGGTGTTTAAAAAGTTAAATAATTCAGACTGTCATAGAGATAAACATAAGAAAACGGGGATTTTTGTTGCCTTAAGGTTAAGGATAGTGGAAAACAGCCTATAGAGTAAGTGTAAAAGTAATGACATAGAAGTGTTCTGGTAAGAAATAAAAAATGGGGGGTTGGTGCTGGGTAACTCAGTCAAACATCCAACTTTTGGTTTCTACTTAGGCCATGATATCATGGCTCATGAGATAGAGCCTTGAGCTGGGCTCTGCACTCAGCAAGGGAGCACTGGATTGCAACAGTACTGATTAAAAATGACCAGGGCATGGACTATGGATTTTGCTTGAGGAATAATGAAAAAGAGACAGATGCCAGAAATACTATAGTCAGCATGATAATGCAAATGATTCAGTGAGGAATTGGACAGGAAATTTTGATCATCTTCAGACATTCTTATTGCTAAATGCTATGCCATTAATGGCTTTGATCACTGTAGTCAACTCAGGGTATGAGGATTTATGAATTTCTATAAAGATGGTAAAAATACCTGGTCTTAAATCAACCACTGGAAGAAGAACTCATGGAGCAGCAAATGCCTTAAGTAGTCATTTTGTAAGGTAGGCAACAAGAATAATGATTTCTATTTGATTTAATATCTCAAAAGAGATTATTTTTAAAAACTGTAACAAATGTGGAACAGTGGAATATATTTTATCTTTGGCCATAAAATAATTGTTTTATAAGGAGTATAGGGAAAATTGCAAGGTTCATCAGCTGATTAAGATGTATAACTATTAAAATTAATTATTTCTCTGACACAGTCTTTGAGAGTTATATCCAGGATATAATAAGTAAAATATTCCTTGAAGATTAGGAATTTAAATGTGGTTCCACAATTTAAAAGAGAAGGGCTTTATCACCATGAGCAGGTGATTTCTTTTATCCATCATAAATACTAGGTTCCAAGCTATGGATAAAATAGAAAATCAGTACTGTTAACAAATACCACCTGTCCTACCTAAATAATTCCAGAATTTGGAATTAAGAATCACGTTATCCTTATCTTCTTTGTTTAAAAATCTCTTTATTCTTCTGGAGTTCTCAAGCCATATTTTTCATAACTTCCTAAAGTACTTACGATACATGATGTTCATGTCAGAACACAATCTGGTCAATTAGCATTTAATCCTCCCATTGCTGAGCAATTTCATTTTTTGACTTCTCAGCATCTCAGTGTAATGATGAGCCCTGAGGTTCTTACCTCTAGTAAAGGATCACAAAATGTATCTTAGGTCACTCCTCTTAACATGAGCCCTGATTTAGGGTTTTTTTGTTTTTGTTTTTGTTTTTTTGTTTTTTTGGTTTTTTTTTTTTTTGGTTTGGTTTGGTTATCAAGGGAGGTAGTCTAAAGAGCCACTTTCTATATTTTAATCAGTAATGCAATATGCCTACACAAAAATAACCTTTTATACATAAGCACTATAATAAAACTATTTAAAAGTCAGTATTGTTTTTCCCCCATTGGAATATATAAAATATCCTTAGGAAGTTTTGATAAATGTAAAGCTACATAAAACAAAAAGAATTTTGCAATGATCAGAATTCACTCCAATGACATATATACACAATTATCCTAAATACTTTATTTGGAATTATTGGTGAACTGTGTCAAGAATTAGAAACTTTAAAGAATTGGAACAATATTCTAGATCATTCATCTGCAAAACTGCAACTGAAGAAAAAAAATTATTTTTTAAAAAATCAATAATTTTATCCATTGTCCCCTTTATTTAATTATGTGAAAATGTGCTCATTCCATTACTTCATTTCAGGAATGTAGACAGAGTCACTGACCTGTCCTTAAAATTTATTTATCTACTTTAGTGATTTATTGCATTATGGTATATAGTAAATGTGAATAGGAAGTATGTATGTAAGCTTTTTATAAAGAATCTGAACAAAAAGGTAAGATGATGCATAAATGTTGACCTAATAATATATTAATTTTCATTTAAATCATAATTCATACTCATATTTTTATAATATCATTATTAATCAAATAGCTCTATTCTTGAATTATAACATTACTATAAATTATGCTGACATTAATATATGCTTTAATGAAACAAATTTTTGTTTCATGATTTGAGTTCTTCAGTCTTGATGATTTTATGAGGTTTTGCCCATGTTTTAGGACAGCCAATACCGTCTTCACGGATATCCCAAATAATTCACATGCCATCATTGAAGCCTAGTTCCAAAAACAGCTTCAGTTATCTGAATTGGCTATGACAGAATTGGCAGAAACCTTGAAATCGCAGCTATTTAGTTTGGCCACCATGCCCAGAGAGATCTACTTGGAATGGTCTGGAAGCTGTTCTTTCATTGTGTGCAACTATTCTTAATATGGTAGCATTTGACAGTCATTTGAAATAAGAACCAAAGCCAATGAAATGGTCTCTCTGTGGATTTCCTCTGACAGATGCATAAAAGCATCTTATTTTAGCCAATGGGCATTATTTAAACATAGCTAAAACCATCCCAGCATTTATTTCGATGCATCCAGCTAATTATATGGCTGTGATTTATGTTTAAGTAAAGGATTTTAATCAGATCTCTTATTTCCATCCTCTGTTAGACTTCTCATCATAGTATCATGGTACCTATATGGGGAAGACAACCTCTCCCACTAAAAACTTGGGCACATTGTTTTGATTCTATAGGAATAAAAGTCTGATTTCAAATGGGAATGGACTGCATTTCCTTATCTGTGTTTAGAAGAGTTAAAATTCTGCAGCTTGAACTGAGACAGATGACCATTTGCTGTTTGATGGTTAATTACACGTTGGACATAGAACAATAAGGGGAAAAAAAATCCCAGAAACTTAATAAAGATGTATTTGCTCAACAGGCAAAGTCAGTTTTTATCATGGCTACTTATAATTTTCAGTACTTCTTAAATTAATTCCGAGTTCTTAATTAAGTTTTCAGGTTTGCTATAAAATCAGCTAAATTTAAGATTTAACATAGGATAAGGAAAATTACTATTAATCTAAATTTTGAAAAAGTATTTCAACAAGTGAAGTCCAGTTGAAGTTACCCTCAGCATACTGGCAATATGCAGGACATTAGCAAAACTAATATTTATGAATCTATCTAATATTTATGAATCTGTGGCTGGCTTCTCCATTTCATCTGGTTGAAGTTACTACTTAGCAGATTTGTAAGTTTTGTTATGAACTAATAATTCTTCCTCCTTCTCTTCTTCTTCTTCTTCTTCTTTTAAATTTTTTTAGATGCTCCACCAACTGGTCAGGCACACAGTGTGAGAGACCAGCCCCAAAGAGCAGCAAGTCTGATCATATTAACACAAGTAAGTTCTTCAGGTTAACATCTTAGGTGCTCTGTACGGTACAGAAATCATTTTCCATGCCATTACTGGGGGACATGAGTCTTGGAAAATCTTCTTCATGGAATTTTTCAGAAAATGCATTTCAATCCAGGTCGTTTTGGAAAAGATGGGGCACTGAGTTCACCTGGTGACAAGAACCAGCATTCACGTGCTAATTTAGGCAGCAAGAGTTCAAATTCTGGCAGTTTCCAGAATGCACATCTGCAAATCTAGCATAATCTTTTCTGGGGAAATGTACATCAGCTACAAAGGCTTCATATATCACAATGGGTATGAGAATGCCCCAAGAAAAAAAAGTAATTTCATATTTTAATTAGAGAAAAGTATATTTTCTTGAATTGAATTTCCATATGTTGTAAAGCAGACTTTACTGGTTAGTCTTAAAGAAAAGTGTATTAACAAACAAATCTTAATCAGTATCATGGTTGATTAATTGTTTCTTTGTCTTCAAAATATTTGTTTTGAAGTGTATTAAAATATAGTTCAACATTTTGCAAATCTTTCTTTGTGCAGCTGTAGTCTTAGGACAGATCATTGATATGAAAGTCCATCTACATCATCATTGTGTGTCTATTTTTAACAATTCTAAACGATTTTATAAAGATTTCCAAAAATGAGGGGTGCCTGGGTGGCTCAGTCAGTTAAAGATTTTCAAAATGAAAGTCAAAAATAGTTTCCCAATTCTCACATATTATCAATTATTTTATTATGACTGAAGAAATTTTGAAATATGTAATATCTATCAAGTGGCTAAATATATTCTTAAAAAAGAAAAATAATATCACTGATGGATAAACATTTACCTTAGGAATTTTTCTCTAGTCCATTACTGCTGGTGAAAAAAGCTTTCATGAAAATAATAAAAAACATACTACAGAGTTTGTGAAAAAGGAGAGGCACTATTGAAGTCAAAAGTATGTAAGTTTTGTATCCTACATGCAGGATCCCAGTATTTGCTGATCTACTTTGTTATTCTTTGCCCCGTCACTGCTTAAGATCTTTCAAGCAAAACTGCCCCAAATCCCACCATTTAGAGATTAATTTGGGCTAATAAGCATGAGCATTTTAGAAAAATGGCCAATAAGTCTCAAGTAAATAGCCTAGACATGAAATTCGAATTTGCAGAAATGAGTAATCTTTGATCATAGAGTGTTTGGGGTTTACCCTGGAATTTATGTGTTGTCTTTGGGGAAGGCAAGCGGGAAAAGAAGGCCTTTGGAAAGCTATGGGCATATTATTGTAGGAATAGGCACTGGGATTTGAGGAATTGGTTCATAAAAACTAGCAGAGGAGACAAAATATACCATGGTTGATTTAATATTGCAAAAAGAAAGAAAAAGAAAAAAAGTTCCTTTTCTCTCTTCCCAGGATCTAGGGCTCATATCTAGGTTATCAGTTATTGTTCTGGAGACACACTAATTTACATATGATTTTGTGAACCAGCTACAAAGCTCGACAATTACCAATAGTATTGTTTTTAAATGAAAAATGCTTTTCAAGTTACCAACCGGTAGACCACCCTGAACTTATAAGTTGAGAATTATGGAGACAATTTACATTAGCCTTTAATTTTGGTGATTTCTCAGTTGTCTAAAATAAATAAGAAATACAGCCTTTGAAAGAGTCAAAAACAATTATAAGTATTGATAAACTCTGTAAAAAAAACGTATATAAAGTACCACATCAATTGAATTTTGACATTTTACATTAAGTTTCTCCCACAAGGGAGAGTTTGGTGTTTGGAAATGGTTTGGAGGAGAGAAACAAGAGGTGTTTTCATTGGAGGGTGGTGTCTCCAATTATTTGCAGGGGCAAAAACTCCCTTATAAGGCAAATGGCTCTAATTCCATATGGCGGTTATAAATAGGGACTATCAAACAGAAAGAGTGCAAGTATTTGCAGCCCTTTTTCCAAAGATTCTGATGTCCTTCCTTCCATCACTGATTTAAAGTCATTAAATTTAATGGAAGTATCAATGCACATTGAAAGGGCTATTAGCTATGTAAATGTCAAATTTCTTAAATTTGAGCAAAGTTGACCACAAAATGACACTATTAAAAGGCACTTATCATCAGACATTTATGCTTAGAGAAACTTGCCTCAGTAACTCTGGAAGTAGGAAAAAAGGTAGTTAAACTGATCCTACCTAAAGTAAAGCCCAGTGGTTTTGAATGGTTGTCAAATGTTCCCCAAACTTGGGGAAAAGTCATCTGCTCAGTAAGAAAGATAGATCTTTAGCAGTGTGTTTCAGATCTGCATTTCCACTAACAGTGAAGCATTCCATAATGATCGGACCTTGGGGTAATGAAGAATACACTGTATCTGTTGGCCTCACTACTGTCAGCTAGTATGGAGATTTCCCTTTCTAATTGATGCACAGCTTTCTTAATCATCTCTGAGTAGTCATGCTGATGTTTTCTGGCTGTTGCTGTTTAAAGTATCAAAAAACTTAGCCAGTGGTATTAAACAATCTAGTATCCTAGCATGTTCTGCTGAGGTTCCACTTAAAAAAAGCTAGTCTGACTTTTCTGAAGTTATTTTAAAGATTTTTAAATTAAATATGATAAAATATTGCTTGGGTACTTCTATTTAAATTTTACCTAAAGTTTTAAGGGAGTGAATGCTCAGTGTTTGAATTATGCTGTTCATATTTGCTAAAATTAAAGACGGTAAGAATATACTCAGCATTTGAGAGGCAGTAATATTGAGATGCTTTACTTTAGTACAGTGACAACAGAGATGTGATATCTGTTAGGGAGTTGTGTTTCCTCCTTTCCTATTTTGCCCTTATTTCTTTTATGCCATCGTGTTTTAAAATAGAAAAAAAAAAAAAAAGAACCAACAAACTTTGTGACACCAAGGAACCAAAAATTTGAAAATACAGAGAAATAACTGAAACATGTAACAAAATAATGCCTTTGTCCTAATTCTCCCAAAGCAAATATTTATCAAGCCTTAACTAAGTGTCCGACTGAATGAAATCCCAGAGACAAGTCAGTGAAACAGACAGTGCCTCTTCTTTGAAGCTGAAGTTCTAGAAGGGTATACCGCAATAAAGCAAGGAAGCAAAAAAATGAGTAAACATGCAAACTTATGAAATAAGAGTAAGTTTTTATTGGTTCTGTGAAGGAGGCAAAAAAAGGAAGCAAAAATGTAAAATGGCAAGTGAGAATTAAGGTCAGGAATGATTTTTCTGAGGTGATGACACAGAAGCTGAGATTTGAAGGATTAGAAAGAGAAGACCCTGAGGGTATTTCAAACACAAGGGACAGCAGGCACAAAAGCACTGGAACAGGAAATAGAACTTCTCAAAGTTTTGAAAGACCAGTGTGCTGGGATCAAGGGGACAGGAGGGAGAGTGGTACAAAGTGAGGATATTTTCTTTATGACCTTTAAAATTACAGTTCATCACAATGCTTAAGAGAAAACACCCTAATCACAAAAACATATCTACATTCACATATATGCCTATATGTGAACATGCATTTAAGAGCAGAATATATAGCAATATATCAAAAGAGGTTAATTGTAATTAACAATTAAACATTAAATATAACAACATAAAACAATAACATTAAACATGTCATCATAATGGCCTGTTTAATATTTATATTTTCCACTATAAATTCAACCAATAAACAAAAGGTTCTCTTCCTGACTTCCATGACACTGAGTTATTCTGGTTCCCTTCTTACCTCTCAAAGCAATTCTCTTCTTTATGAGATAAGTTCTCCCTGTCTGTTCTGGACAACTCATTCTCTCCACTTACACTATACACACTGTTCTCAGTGGACCACAATTCTTAACCTTACTTACCGACTATATGTTGATTACCCCTACATTTCTATTCTCAGGCCTAGTTTGTCTCCTAGTTTGAGCCATGATCCCACTGCACAATTGCTATACCCATATCTATATCCATGGCAAGGTCTATATCATCTGTATTCCATGGGACACTCAAATTCAACATGTCCCAAAATGATCTCACCACCTTCCCCTACTCAAGCACGGTGCTATGGCAATATGTATGTTTAATTATTTAATAAACATGTATGTTGCATTTTCTGCATAATAGACAATCTTATTTACATTACTATGAGGTCGTATTAATGATGACTCTCATTTTATGGATGTGTGAGTTGAGACAAAGGTAACTACTTTGCCCAAGGATATGTTGCTAGTAAGCTGAAGTTTGAACAAAGATAGCCTGGCTCCACAGTCGATCATCTCAACTGCCGAACTATACTGCCTCTCCCAAGGAAAGAGTCTCTTCAATCTAACAATCTGATAACACAGTCCTTTCTAACAGGAAAGTGTTGTGTAATGAGGCTTCAGAACAATGTTACAAAGAAAGACTTATATTTTACATGACAAGGTCATTGAGATATCCTCTCCATCTGTAATAAGTATAGAATGTGCTTTTTTAAAAATCAGTTTAAATGATCTGCAAATAGCTCAGGGGAAAAAAAATAAACACCTGCAGTAAATTTTGATTGATATGTTACAATATATTTACTACTATATATTCTACTTATTTTGATAAAAGTCTTCTAATTCTTTTAAAAATATATGTTGTTACCAGTTGCTCCACTTGGTAAATTTTTTTTTTAAAAATCCAGTTTTAAAACCTTGCCCAGTTGCCACCTGCGTTATTTATTGGCTACAATAAGCATTATTGCGGTTACCTTAATAGGTTATATAAACATCTTAGAAGTCTAGGCTCTTAAACAAAGTGCTGCAATGTAAGGATTTGGAACTGCCATCACAGATGGCAGAAAGAAAAAGAAAGATCGGTAAGTTTTTTTTAGCATGTATATATAATAGAATTTCTATCTTATATAGGAATCAAAGAAACTATATGGAACAAATAAAATCTTATTTAAAATAATATACAATTGGCAGTAAAGGGAAAGTAACTTTATATGCCCAAAGATTAGAATTAGTATTTTGTATCTACTAATTTACCACAAATTTTAGGGGAGGATAAATAATGAAGTAAGGATATTTATAAAGTGATGAGCAGTCAGTTGAAGTCATAGTTTATGAAAAGACCAAGCTGTTCACTGGTATTTAAAAATTTGTGAATAAATGTTAATTACTATCCAAGGTGCCAGATCTCTGCTTTTATTAATTACTAATAAATGACACATTCATATAAAGTTCACTTTCCCCAAACCAAGAAGGTAATATAATATAAAACTCACTAAGATGTATGGTCCTGGTAAGAACATGAAATAATAAAATGAATTTTATATTTTAGAAACTGATTAACTTAGGCAAGTCATTTTTTTGTCTTGCATGGAAGTGGTAGTTATTTGGTTATTTTAAACAAATTTTTAAAGTTCAAAATTAGAAGATTATTTTACACATGAGACTTCCTTAATAAAGACCTTTTGGTATTTTGGTAAGCAATCTCCAGGATAGACCATGTCACAGAGATATCACCTGTCTAGAGCTATCAAAACTGATCTATATTACTATTTTGTAGTCCCTAAGCAGCCGCTTATTGTGCTAAATATTACCATTCATTTCTACCACAGTATTTTTATATGCATGTGTATTTGTAGAGAAAAATTTATATATTTAATAACTCCCGATATTTCGTTCTTGAGCCATTCAAGATCCCCACAAAAAATTTCAATTAGTTTTGAGGTTTATTTGTATTAGTTTTTAGCTGACTCAACTGAATCAACCAGATGCTTATTCTAAATAGACAAAAACCTTTGTCTCACAG
This sequence comes from Mustela putorius furo, assembly GCF_011764305.1. NCBI lineage: Eukaryota > Metazoa > Chordata > Mammalia > Carnivora > Mustelidae > Mustela > Mustela putorius. The sequence continues at coordinate 21,865,492 of NW_025422019.1, read as the reverse complement.
ACACTAGATATTTATCTGCTGGAAAAGTTAACATTAGGGGCACCTGGGTGGCTCAGTTGGTTGGACGACTGCCTTCAGCTCAGGTCATGATCCTGGAGTCCCGGGATCGAGTCCCGCATCGGGCTCCCAGCTCCATGGGGAGTCTGCTTCTCCCTCTGACCTTCTCCTCACTCGTGCTCTCTCTCACTGTCTCTCTCTCAAATAAATAAATAAAATCTTTAAAAAAAAAAAAAAAGAAAAGTTAACATTAGGTACTTGATAGAGCTACTTAATACCTCCTTGTTATTAAGCAACCCTCACATTCAATTTTCTTCCTGCTTTAGTGACATAATTGTTGGTATATTTTCCAGTGGATCACATCACCAGCAAAGGGGTATTATCTCCTTCCTCTGGGGGATGGGAGTGGAGAGGGGAGAGATGGTTGCTCTTATCGCCAAGGCAGAAATGGAGTTTCTTCTCCATTTTGTTTTTCCCCTATGCTCAAATGCATAAAAACTAAGACCTAGTTACTCTGACTGTTCTTGGAGATCTATCTATTCCATAGATCTTTTATTACATTTTGAAGATAGGTGATACAACCTGAGATCACTTTTATAAATATATCGAAAAAGGTGAAAATGGACATTTACAACATAAGCCAAACCCTCAGATTTATTTTGCTGAAATTATTCTGGAAATGGAACTTAAGAAAGATTCCTCTTTGGCTTCCCAACCCCCATTCTGCTGAATCAAGTTAATAGCCCTGTGCAGTATGTCTCTTTGTCTCTCTTTTATTGGCGAGGAACATGAAACTCAAGTTTTAAATAACTTATCACAACTTATCTAAGTAAGTTGTGAAACTGATCAATAATTAAGTTATGTCTATCTGAATCCAACACCGATGTCCTTCTATTTGGCCAACCTGCCATCTGATTTGTTATACATGTATTGATTGATAGGGAGTATTTATAGCTAAAGGAACAAAACTATAAGTGGGATTATAGCCAGTGGAACTATATAAATGTTTAGTCACCATTGATTTACAAGAAGTTACCAACATGTACTAAATTACATCATTGCAAGTAAATGTGTGTAGTGAGAATCAGACTCAGACTGACAAAGAAATCAACATTTCTAACCTCAAAGTATTTAACTGCAACATGTAAATGAAAGATATCTAAAGAAACATTTCCAGTGAATCAAGTATTTTTTAATTTTTTTAATAGGTGATTTTCCACTAACATATATATGAACTAAGAATATAGATATTTGGCTTTAGCTTTACTTTTCATTACATCCGTGGTCAAAAGATTTGGTATAATAAAGTATTCAGTTATATCACTCTTTAATTCATTCTATTTATGTGTTCACCTATTAATTCATTTCTTTTTCAGGAAGCATTGCCATCATTGTACCTCTCGTTCTCCTGGTGACTTTGATAACCACCTTAGTAATTGGTTTAGTGCTTTGTAAAAGAAAAAGAAGGTAAGATTCAATGGTTTAAACAAAAGGTCAGTCAATACATTACACACAGAGTTACAGAAATGTAGTGTTTTTTCTTTTCTTTTTTTTTATTCTTAAAAAGTGATTTAGTTATTCCAACTGAAAAATCTTGTTTTCAAACCCCTTTATCCTTCTATTTCATTTTAAAGTGAGTATAATTCAGAATGTTCTTCTCCCTTGTTATGTTGACAGAATGGCTCTACTTATATAATCTAATAAAACTAACAAGGGAACATATTAATTAAAATTTCAACAGAATTTTACATTTTTGGCAGTTTTTCCATGAAACAGGAGGAGTCTCTGAAGCGCACCCTGTTATCTTAATGTTTAAGATTAGTAATGTCAATACAATGATCCTGTATATGTATTATGTATCACAACTTGTGCATTTCATTCACAAATTCTGCATTGGTTTATTTTATATATTCCTGAGAGTAAAATTTTTCAATTTAGGTGAACCTATAGTTATAAACATCTAGAAGATGTAGGTTATCTACAGAGTTATTACCCAGAACCAAGTGTTTGTGAGTCAGAGTCAGTTTTTTAAAAAGCATGACATGGGGATTAAAAATGATTGATTTCAGGGGTGCCTGGGTGGCTCAGTTGGTTAAGCATCTGCCTTCAGATCAGGTCATGATCCTGGGGTCTTGGGATTGAGCCCCTGCTCAGTGGCGAGCCTGTTTCTCCCTCACCCTCTACCCCTCTTCTTCCTCTACTCCTCCCCCTGCCTGTGCTCTCTCTCCTTCAAATCAATAAATTTTTTAAAAAAGAAAACAATCTATTTCAAAGACTCTTTATCACTACTTTTTAGTCATAGTTTTCAGAAATAAAGGGTAAAAGTGCATTTAAAAAAATAATGAATTTGTGAATATTGTTTCAACTGATGTATTAGCTATTTAAGAGGAATATGTTCCAAGTGCATTTTTTACTGTCAAATCTAAATAATTTAGAGAAATAACTTATCACATTGACTTTTTTTGTTCTTTCATGACTAGATAAATATTTGTTTTGAATATGTTTTATGAACTCTCTGTGAGTTATATTAAGTCAGTAAATCTATGAATGTGATAGCTTTATGTATCATGATTGTAATATTGAGTTAGTTTACACTTACATTAATGTTCACATATTCTAGGACAAAAACTATTAGAAGACAACCTATTATCAATGGAGGAATCAATGTAGAAATTGGGAATCCATCTTATAACATGTATGAGGTGGATCATGATCACAACGATGGAGGTCTTCTAGATCCTGGTTTTATAGTAGATGCAACAAAGGTAATATGTTTTAAGATGGCAGACAGTAAGCACTAACATTTCTCTGTCATTTATCTATAATGCAGTCGTGAATTTTATCAGCACTTCTTTTATCTGAAGTTACAGTAAAGAATTTTAGGATATATTGAATGTTATAGTCTTTTTTAAAAGAAAAAAAATAAGTTATGGCTTGCTTTCACCTGAAGCATGAAGTTGAAAAAACATGTTTTGGAAAATAGATATGTATTCATTCATTAAGTTGATAAACATGTATGAGGAAACTATATGTATAAGGAACCTCAAATGCATTGAGATTCTAGCATATCTAAATGTATAGCCTAGTATAAAAATACTGATTTATTTTTTAATAATAAAAGGAGTACAGGACTTCATTGTCAAAACAGGTATTTTATTTCTAGTAGTATTTCATTGATTCAACTAAGCTGTGCCTTTGGATTTGTTCATAATCAAATTACTTTTGAAAAATATTTTCTACTATAATAGCCTTCCTATCGATTTGAGTTGTATCATTGATAGACACAGCCTAAAAACCTAAATCTTTTGGTAAAGTTTCTATTCTTATTATATGCTCAGATTAGCAGCTTTAAAGAGAAATAGGTAAATGATACAATTATCCTGATAAAGTAAACTCACAAAGATTCACTATACTTTATTATCTTTATATTTTATATGAGAATGATAGACTATTTTACTGTGAATTAAGAACATCAATTTGCTATTATGGAATGATTTTTCTTAGCTTATTCATTCATTTATTGAATAGCTAATTTATTTTCTGATATATTAAACGTCCTTTGTTCAAAATGCACCTTTACATTGTAAATAATCACAAAAAACAATCTGTGTCCAAATGGGTTTGCACTCATAGCAATAGCTGTTCCCAAAGATGTTGAACAGAGTCCCAAACATTCAGGCTAGTACTGAATCCATGGCCGGATTGTCTGAGCCTGAAATCAATGGTCAAATAGTTATTTCTCAGAAAAAGAATCCATTATTAGTGCATGTATAAATTTTTTACACTATCAGAGGATATTAGAGTGACTTTTTCCTAATTAGAAGTAAATTTATATTTATTTTTCATTATTCATTAATTAACTCCTACATTTGAAATTGTTAATGAAATAAAACTTAGAAACCTAAGTTTCAGTGTTTTCTACTTTAAAAATGGTAGACTTTAGGTCTTAACCCACTGAGCCTAGGTGGCTCAGTGGTTTAAGCCTCTGCCTTCGGCTCAGGTCATGATCCCAGGGTCCTGGGATCAAGCCCTGCATCAAACTCTCTGCTTGGCGGGGAGTCTGCTTCCCCATCTCTCTCTCTGCCTGCCTCTCTGCCTACTTGTGATCTCTGCCTGTCAAATAAATAAATAAAATCTTTAAAAAAAATGGAAGACTTTATATATAGTACACATTGTTATTTGATAACTTATCTATGAAGAAGATAAATAATAGACTTCTGATATTCTTTGAATTTTTCTTAGGAAGAAGTACACTGTCTGTAAGTATAATATGAACTGATGAGGACATACTTTATACACTTTTCATAAGGAGAGTTCTCATTTTCCCCATCATTTTTATTCCTAGTGATAGAATTAAGCCAATTTTGGATACTTAAAGAAAATGGTTTTTTAGTATTCCATTTAAAAATTTTTCCATATTTACTCTAGGAAAATAAAACTATGCTTCAGTGCCCCTCAGATACACTTTTAATATACTTTGCACATAACATGCAATAAATATTTATTTACCAATTTGTTGACTGATTGATCAAAATTACATTAATGTGATTTAGATGGCTGAGTCTAGCTAGGTTCTGATTTTTGAAATGTAAATATGAATTGTTGCATAAGAAGCAACTGCAAAAGATACAGCTAGTCCTAATAGGTATAAACACTTATAGAAAGCAGAGGACCTCACCAAAGCAACCTTAATAATCTAATGCTTTTCATAGGGTATCTGCTGAGTCGTGATGGTTTGATATAGTCCTGATGTGATTAAATACAAACTGCATTACACATAAAGAGGATTTTATAGAGCATTTTCATTACTTTCAAAATGAATAAAATTTATACTTCAATCATACCTTCTAATCAAAATAACTGGAGGAGTAAGTAAAGTTGAAAAAAAGATTTGACTATGGAGGCAATCACAGAACAGTTTGAAGGTTACAAAAAAGGAAATTAGTATTCACTGGGTTTATGTCCAAATTCATCTCAAATGTTACTTAGATTATTTTCAGTATTTTTTCAATGAAAACTTTGTGGGAGAAAATGAAGAGGCAATATTGACCTGATTTTATATTTAAAATCTTTTTCTGAGACCCTTGCCCCCATCCCAAACTTTGTGATTATTCATTAAGAGTCAATAGTTAATGTTTTTTCAATTCACCTTTAATTTTCTTCAAATTTGTACATTAATTTTTTATGCTTTTCAAATTTTTGCCTAGTTTTCCCCCCCATTTGGATCACTAACAAATACTTCATCCCAAATATGAGTGTACCAGTTTGGCTATTCTGCCCTTAGATCCAAGAAAACTTAAAAGTCAGTGTTCTTGTACAGAGACTTAGTGAACTAGTTTAATTAATAATTCATCTGGAGAGTCAGATTTCCAAAATAAAGATTTTTTTTAAATGTAACATTTTTAATTCTTTTTAAATATAGAGTGGTGATGAATCTTTAATTAGAAGCAGTCATATATTTGAGTGTTCAAAATGGGTTACCATCAGAACTTTTCAAAGGGACAAAACCTTAAGTGGGGGAGTGCTGTATATTTTTCACAGAGTGGTTAACAAAGATGTGCTTTATTTGGGAAGGATGAAGTTAAATAAATAGAAATGTATGGAGGTATCTTGATGTATGGCGTGTCTATCAGTAAGCTGTATGTAACAGAAATGTCTACTTTAAAGTCACAGATCCAATATTTATGTTTTTTTCTCAATCTATTAAAGCTATGATGAACACACCATTTGTGTCCCAGGGCTAATGAGAATTTTTATGCTATTTTTATGACTTAATATGAGTTTATGTCAATGAAAATCATTCTATGATATTAGATTGGAAACTAAAATTCTCTGTTTACATACAGGCCAGGTATATAGGGGGAGGGTCCAGTGCTTTCAAGCTTCCGCACACAGCGCCTCCCATCTACTTAAACTCTGATTTGAAAGGACCACTAACTGCTGGGGTGAGAGAAGAAAATTCATTATTCCATATCCATTCCATCACAGAACCCCTCGCAATGAGAGATGATGGCTAGACTTAGATAGGGGCTGTCTTTAATTGAGTTTTTAATTAACAAGAGATTTCAAAACAGCATTAAAATCAGAGGCTTATGTTAGATGTCCTGCTTATGCAAGATTTCATGGAAAACATGTTATCATTTTAGACAAGCTATTAAGTAGAAATATCTCTTCTGCTGATTTTGAAAATGTCACAGCACTTTAACAATAAAAATGAGTATTTGTTATTCTTAGAAATCTCTAGCCAGAAATTTAAACTGAATAATTTAAACTTAAATTCATGTTTGGCTTTATTCATTTCCTATTAAGATGTTTTGTTTAGTATTTGCAACTTTGATGTCAATTTAAATAAAAATATACTACAAAATGTGGCATCATGTTGAGAAATTAGAAATGGCTTAATGAGACCACTTTTAAATTTTTTTTAATTAAATAACTAGTTTGTAGTGGAAGGTACTTGATTTTTTGTTACATGGCTTATGGTAGAAGGAAGAGGGATCAAAATAGGGATATAAAAATTCCTAGGGATGAGTATGTTCTCTCTCATACCTCTCTCCCATAAGCTGTTTTTCATTCTCATTTTTTATCATGGTTGTTTCATTTGCATGGCTCAAAGATTATATGTTTCTTTGTTGGAACTAAGACTTAGTGTTCTGCATTTGGGAAGACAAAACTAAACAAAAAGTAGGCAATGATTTCTTGGGTTAAGTTGCAATTAATAAAATAATAAACATTGTATGTTTTTCAACTGAAAGAGATCACTTCTGTATGTCTCAATTCTACTTCAAAGTGCTCTGAGTTTCTATGAAAATTAAGATGACAATGAACTTCACAATTCCTTGGAAGTGTCCAAAAGTACTTCCAGTAATAAATACATATGAGTTATTTGAAGCAAAAATACTCTTTATTTTAAAGTCTATTCCACCAATATATTTTATTATTATTTTCTTTTTGGTTCTTAACTTCCTATTGAAACAATTATAAGCTTCAAGCAATTAGATTACTTTCTGTAAACACCTCCTTCCTGCCACTGCTGTGGTAGTAAGTGGGCAAACACATGGACTGGAAATAAGATGATTTGTTTTAATGTTTTATGCTTTTAAATAATGTCTCAGTAAATATTGTCTTCACAAAGATATCCTTGGGCTTTTACTATTATGTCAAAGTTCTACTTAGATTCACAACTTACCTGAAAAATGTACAATTATGTTTTTATCTAATACCAAACAAAAGTCAACTAAAACCTGTAAATAGAATTTAAATTACATATGTATAATTACTATTTAGAAAATTAAATGTATTGCATATAAGTGTTAATATTGAAAGACAGATATCCTAGAAAATAATTAAGGTGGTCAGAATTGATGATAAAAATTGAATCTATTTTTTTTCTCCTGCAGACAACAAATTACTCCAATCCAGTGTATGCAAAACTATATATGGATGGGCAAAATTGTCGGAACTCCTTAGGAAGTGTTGATGAAAGGAAAGAACTGCTTCCAAAGAAAATAGAAATCGGGATAAGAGAGACAGTGGCATAATCAGCGATATCTTTTATATGCTGTAAAAATGTATAAAATATAAGGATTACTTTTGTATGTTCCAACAGTATTATACTTGTTTTGGCATCAGCATTACCTCCTTCTTTATCTTTCTCCTGGTTAATTGTTTTCTGAGTTTTCTGGGTTTTACTTTTTGCTGATGACTATTGATTGACCATTTGTATGGTATTTTTATGAAAAAAAAACTGCACTACAATACAATTTACAACAATGCTGCTGATATGATTCACCTTTGGATTTGTTAAAATTAAAAACAACATATTCCTTTGTAGTGTGAATATGAGCAATCTATTTTATATGGACTTTTTTGTTTCTACTTAATCAACAAAGAGAATCTCGGCACTTTTTCATTATATGGTCTGAAAGCTGTAATACAATGTCATTTTACTTTTCCATTTAAACTGATGGAAGAATGATTGAATGGTCAACTCTCTTCTTTGTGCCCATTAAGGTTGATTCAGACTGCTGAAAATATCTAGCCCTCACAAGTCCAGCATCACCTGCTTTGAAATTAGTCTTAGATTGCCAAGCGATAGATGAAAATTCTGAGGAAAAACTTTAAAAATATATACAATTAATAATTTGCATGAATACCTATGACTACATTTGCCAAAATTTAATGGACTGTATGTGATATGCTAAACATATACACCCTATAAACAACAGTTACATTTAGGTGGTAGAACATAGCAAAAATATAACCAGAAGTGGAAAGACCACACTTGCTATGGGATAAGACCTTTTGTTCTCCCTCAGTCCTGAGGTAAATAGCCAGCCTAGAGCACAATAGGCCAATGGGTACTCATGCCTTAGGAAGTTCTTCCTAGTCATGTGCATTTTGTGGAAGATTAACCCAATCCTTTACCACACAGAACACAGAACAATAATATATAAGCACACAAATTGATGACAGAACTTCAATTATGTGAATGCATTCTCTTTGCTAGGTCAAGAGAAAGAGGTAAAGCAGCCATTATAGTATAGAGTAGTTGGTAAATATTTTCAGTATACAGTATGACTAATCCAATATTTGCCCTATCAAAATATATTCTTAAGGGACTTAACAGGTTATAGAAGAACAATTATTTGTCTATAATCAAAGGTGGAGAGTGTAAATGCTGACCAGTTACTCTGGTACTCTAGTTTCTTTTGGTTATGCAAAACACATGGACCCCATTCACTTTTTTGTTTGTTTGTTTTCAAATTTTGATTGAAATAAGTACGATTTATTTAAGTTGTATAAAAAAAGGATAGCATTTTTATACAGATATCTTTAAAGGCACAAAAGATTTATTCACAAGGTATGGAGGGCTTTTTGTTCCTCTGATAGACATGACTGACTTTTAGCTGTCATAATGTATTAACCTAACAGATGAAATATGTTTGTGGTTGCTCTTTATCCCTTTGTACAAGCATTAAAAAACTGCTGTTTTATAAAGAGACTTTTTGTTGTACTATGTGCATGCATACTACCTATTTCTAAACTTTGCCATATTGAGGCCTTTATAAACTATTGATTTATGTAATACTAGTGCAATTTTGCTTGAACAATGTTATGCATATCATAAACTTTTTCAGGTTCTTGTTTAAGTACATTTTTTAAATTGAACAGTATTTTTCATTTTGGTTATAATAGTCATTTTGCCTATGTTTCTACAATGAAGTGTTAAAGACTTTATAAAAAATTGTTGACTGACTTATTTAAATGAAATTCTACATATTTAAGTGCTTGTGTTGGGTAGTTTTTAAAAGTAAGAAAATTCTTTTCTTTGTGGACTGTAATATCCGTAGGAAACTATTTTAGTAAACATGAGACATAATTTTTGTTATATCCTTAGAGCATACTTTCTGGGTTGGGTTGATTTCATTACATCACTTTTAAAAGCACAATAGAGAAAGCGTTTTCTCTCTTCTTGAAGCAGAAACATTTTCCTTGTTTTGTATTTTCCCCCAAGATATATTGTTTATTATGGATTCTTATATGCAATAGAAAGAGAGGTAGGTTATACACACAGTAGTGTGACAATTGTATTAAAATAAGCCAAAGCTCTTCCTGCCTTTCCCATTCTCAGGAAGTGCACTTTATGGAAAACTCAGATTCCATTAGATTCTGTGTAGGCATTATTTTGTAAGTGGAATGATTATTGGTATATATCATCCTGGAGTATCATGCTGGAGAAGCAATACAGGAAGGTCTGATTTACTGGAGCTGTCTTTGAGTTATATAAAGTGGACTTTTTATATCAAAGCTTTATAAATGTAACTGAAATTATTATTTGAAAGAAACAGAACTTAGAGATTGAGATGATCTTGATGCAATTACCAGTGTTATAAATATTAACATATCATATACGATATACAGATAACTAACACCCAAAGTCTGGCACAACAACCTGGTTTCTCACTACAGCATTGATGAAAACCATAGTTGAGAGAATTCAGGATATACTTTTTAACCCTGAGGTCCCATCTACATGATCATGGTCATTATGTCCACATTATGCTTCACCATCCCATGCTGGTTCATTCAAGTCCACATCAGAGTTCATAGTCTTTCTTTTTGCAATTATTTTGCCTTCAATCTTTACAGGACAAAGATAATTTTTAAACTACTTAAATTTATTCTACTTATATAGCTCTAGCTCTTTCAATTCTCTGATGCAAAAACTCATATAAATGCAAGAAATTCAGGTGTATAATTTTCCTCTGCATTTACCATTCTTTATAAATGCCATAACCAATCACTTCCTAAAACCTTCCTTCAAGCTTTGATGGAACATATTCTCTAAAAATGAATGCTTCCTGGTGAATTCTCCTTCTTATCTAAAATGACTATTCATCCAAAGTATGTGGTTCCAACCTGTAGACATTTAGACCCAGTTAAGTCTTTATTGTCCTTTGTAAGGAAGGATATTTAGCAGGATCTCTGCCTTCTATCCACTAAACGTTACTGACACCACCCAAAGTTGCAACAACCAAAATGTCTACAGACTTTGCCAAATTTCTTCTGAGGAAAAAAGTTACACTTATGAAGAACAAATGGTCTAGGGCTGTGTTCTACCTTCCACTATTAAAAAGCTCTCAGATGAAATAGCGACGTCAAAAAGAGGGAAGGAAGGAAGGAAGGGCACCTCAGCATGAGAATCATGGCGCTCCCTCCAAGTTTTAAGTTTTTAATACTGATGATACATGAGTTATAGAAACTTGGTATTAGTAAAGTGCCTATACAATAAAACAACAACAACAAAACAACACAAAAAGGGAGAACCAACTAAGGGAGAAAGTTTCATTTAGAAACTCTCACAGTTTTGTGTTTATTTGGGCTATTTTAATTTACATACATGTGTTTTATTTGGCCATTTAATGCCATTTATGATTATGTTTTATCTTGTTTTGTATTCGATTATATGCTTATTTTGTTGGTTCTTGAGATTGAGATTTAAACTTGTACTTTTCTTGTACAAATGCTACTTTCTGTTTTTATGATGACTCAGATATGAAGAAGTTCAATTCTCAATGTATGTTATATCTACTATAAATGAACTAAAATATGCAAAATACTCATAATTTCCAAACCCTAACTGAGGAAATTGGTATATGTGATGAAAGGAATAGGGAAAAAAAAATACACTGCTTATTTTCCCTAAGCCTCTCACACGTCCATATCTTCAAACAGATAATCATGATGTGAAATCTGATTCCTCTCTAAGAACACTATTATTATTTACAGTCAAGCTTTTCATGTAGTATTACTTTAAAAATTAAAATATAAAAGATTAGGAATCCCACTGAGTTGAGCAAAATATAGCTCACCACTTTTTTAAAGCTGTTTTCTTCACCTAATGCTACATTCCAGTTTCCATCAATTTAACAAAACCTTTTTCAAAATTAGATGATATAATTTGATATAAATTAGGATCATTATTTAAATAAAAATCCTTGAATTATAACTTGTAAGAAAAAGAGAGATTCCAGAAGTTCTCTGTGAAGATGACTACCAGATAATATAGCACACACAAAAAAATGATTTTTCCATATACTTTGAATGTGAGAAAAGCAACAAAAAGAGCGAGCAAATGGTACTTTTTTGTTTTGCTACCAGTTCTATTGCTAATATACCCAGAAAGTTAACACATCAAGAAGAAGATATAGATAATTAACAACATACAGAAAGAGTTTTATTTAGACCAACATTTAGTTTTTGATGATGTAATATCCACAGGTCCAGGAACATGTACTTCATAATGAAGTGAAATGAAGTGAAATGAGTTCTTTGGTTTAACTTTTCTGTAGTAGTTATACCTCAATGACTATAACTTATTCTGAAAAATAGTTTCTAGTGAATGCTACCATTTTTTTGTATCCAAAGTGATCAAAAATCAAAAGAAAGATTGGTACTACAGATGGCCTATTTGATAAATTCTATGTTTAGAATGTGTTTATTCTCTCTGATGGATAGTCTGCCCCTTTTACTGGGGTTTGTAAGATAACAGTGAACTGAAGCAATGCAGTACTGAAGCTTTACTCATTTGTTCACTCCAAGATAATTTTGTAGCTGTAGTTTCTTCTGAAGTTTTAATACATAAAATATGAGATCTTGATGCAATTGATTTCTAGCTATTTATGCCATAGTAACTTGGGAAACCAATAATAAAACTCATAAACTTTCAAAAGATAAGGTTCATAACAAAAATCATACACATCTTATTCAGGTCAGTAATTTAACTATAAATGAGAAAATATTTTTTTTACATACAGAATAAACTGTGAAATATGATTGAGAAAAAAATCAGGAGTTTGAAATATGAGACTGTTTATGGAGATACTTAAAAAACAATACACAGGGCGCCTGGGTGGTTCAGTGGGTTAAAGCCTCTGCCTTCGGCTCACATCATGATCCCAGGGTCCTGGGATCCAGCCCCACATCGGGCTCTCTGCTCAGCAGGGAGCCTGCTTCTCTTCCTGTCTCTCTGCCTGCTGCTCTGCCTACTTGTGATCTCTCTCTCTGTCAAATAAATAAATAAAAATCTTTAAAACAAACAAACAATACACAGAGTTTAAGTTTAGAGTGAGTTGTATTTGTCAGTAGATAATGTCAAATGTTAGGAAGTAACTGAACACTGAGATTGCAAACAGGAATAACCTCTGTCCTTGCAGTCAGCCAGCATCAATGGTAAATTTGTGGTAATCCATATAAATACACAACAACAACAATACACACACCCCCACATATTTTCACACACTGACTCTGATGACCCGTTAATTGTGAAGATGGCATTTCTCTCCTATTTTATGTAAAATTCAGTCATGTTTAGCTTCTCTGGCTTATAAGTTCAGATGTCACTACTCTTCTCCAGAGTGATAACTTCTCCATTTGCTTCTCTTTCTTTCCTATCCAAAGTGACAGTACAGAAGCCCAGTATTCCTCATCGCCTTTTGTTATAACCTGTATCCCATATTGCTTATTCTATTGTTAAAAAAAAAATCACTTTAGAAAATTTAGAAAATAAATATAAAGAAAAAAAGAAAAACTACCACTAAGTTAAAACACTAGAAATAACCAGTTACCGTTTTAAAGAATTTTCATTTGTTGTAAACTCATGCAAAAATTTAAATTTTCTACCCTGCTTCTAAAATATAACAGAATATTTGTTTTTATGTCTTTCCTGGGCTTTTGTTTGGTAGCTTATTTTTATTCAGCTTCTGTTTATCCTATACAGACTCCATATTGCATGGCTTTATTTTTGTCTTTTGATTTGAAAGTTATTTATTTATTATGTGTTTTACTGTTAAATAATTTTAACTTTAAAAAATGTACTAATAATTACATCCAAAATTTTAAAATGTCTCTCTCTTTTCCCCTCTAACATGAGAAGTTTAATATTCTTAGACTCCCCTAATCTAACTTACCCTCATAGTTTTGCTGCAGTTTGTGGTTTTATTTTGACAAATATTAAATGAAGTAGTATTTTTATATTTTTGTCTTCTTTTTATTAATTGGAATATTTTCAAATTTAAGTGTTTCTCTTTTTAATCTTCATTCCTTTTACTACACGATTTTTTCATTCTTTATTTTTATTTAAGTCTAATTTTATTGGTATATTTCATCAAGTATACTTACAAAAAGCCTTTATCTGTGGTATATTGCTGAGCTGTTGTATTTATACAAACATTTCTCTAAGGTCTTCAAAAACAAATGTCAACTCAACTCAACGTATGGAGATTTTCCATTTCCTGCAAAATTAAGTTGCACCTGCCGCACACTGCCTGCTGGTATTCAATGTTGTTAAGGATAAGTCTGAGACCAAACAGATTTTTCTTTTTTTGTAACATTTCTCCTCAGACTTGAAACACAAAACAAATTATAATAAAAATATTTTGCCACATATGCACTTATGTTTTTTTATTAATTTTGTCTACTTAAAACAATGTTTATAGATGAGATTCATTTTCTTCAAGATATTTTTATCACTTTTGTCCAAATTGATTTAATACGCAGAAGTTCTTAGGTTAAGTCTTTTTTTCTCACACTTGTATCATTTTAATAATTTTTTTCTTTCATTCTAGAAGGGATTTTCAAGTTTCTGCCCTGCATTTTTAATTGATCTTTTTCCCTGCAGATTAAACTGATTTTTCATGTATCCATGTACCTCAGGAATGAGTCCTTTCTTTTTTTTTTAATTCAGCTTCCTTCTTAACTTAGTTTTTCTTTTGTCCTGTTAAGTGTATTTTTTTTCTCATGGCTTTCTGCTGAGGTGTCATAGTAACTGTTTCCTACTTACAATACCAACAAGTTTTCAAAAGTTCTCTTTTTCAACAATTCTGTAAGCCTATGGAACAATACCTTCATGTCCCTGGGCCATTAAATTAAAAGTAGTAATAGCCAAAGGTCCTTCTTATGTTTTTCTTTTCTATTTACTGATTTTTATTTACAGAGAAAACACTGTACTTCTAGTGCTGTCCATATACATAGTTTATGCAATATGTACTTGTTCCATCAATTTTATGGCTCTTAAATATCTCTCTTAGGCCTACAACTCCTGGACCATTTCTCCCTCTTAAATCCTAGTGAGTCTCTCCTAGAACCCAGTGTGATTACTTTCATTTTCATATCACTATATTTTCATTTACTTAAATAATGAAACAAAGAAGTGCATAAAAATGTCAATGCTCCTGTTTGCCATAGTACCAGGATTCTTTTCTGTAATCCACATTCAGCTACATCCCCAAATATCATTTCCTATGTTGTGCTCTAACCTATAAATTCAACAGGAGAGAGACAAACTTCTTCAGTGCATCCACACCACTTCCCTTTCTTAGAAAGGGTCCTAGGTATCTATTTTCTGGCAGCATCACTCTTTGAAAGACTGTGTAGTACCATGGATTGTGGGCAGTGACTCTTCAGTGGAAGGATGGCTACCCACTTCCTTTTCTAATACAGATCCCAGGGCTTTGCATCTTGATAAAAAATATAGGGGGGGGATTCCCCAGAACATTCCAGAACCATGTTTCATATTTCTTTCAGATTTATAATCTCCCTGGTTTCCCTGTTGCTGATCCGTTCCCCCTTCAGCCAGAGAAAGTCCGTTGTGTTTAAGTGGTCATGGATTTAGATTGAACCAACCTAGAAAATCTCTTCATTTTAACGTCCACAACCCTAAATAAATTTGCAAAGTCCCTTTTAGCAGTAAGGTAACATATGCACAGATTTCAGGGATTAGGTTATTTGAGAGGCATTATTTGGCCTCTAATGTACTCTTGCTTTCTGCCCTGGGGCATCTCTGAGTTAGTGCAAAAGACAAGTTCTAGATGTTCTCCCCATGATGTTAAATAAATTCTCTTATATTATTCCTCACTGGTCCAACATTTTTATGATCTATTCTAGAATGTGCTCCCCCCCCACATCATCCAGGTTTACAGTTCTTCTGTACTCAAGCTGCACTCTAAGTTGACGATTATTTGACAACAAATGAAAAAGGACCATCCATGGGGAGAGCAAGAAAGTCTGCAGGAATCCACCTGGAACTCAGGCATGTGTGATCTGGGAATTTGAAGGTGTCACTGCTCCATGGAGCAAATATTAATCAATAGAGCAACAATTAACCAATAAAAAATACCCCTTCCTCATTTTAGACAGCTAATTTTCTGCTTCATTCTTCCTGTTTCTTCTGAAGTTCTCTGAGAAACCAGCCCAAGTTTCAAATAGCAGCAATCAATTTGAAAATACCCATCTGTATAACTTTCGTACTAGTCCCAGTTTTCCTTCCATAGTCCCCAGATCACTATCCAGTATAAACTGCATAAAGCCTTTGTATCAAGCTCTGCTTTGGGAAATATGAAGGAGCCTGCCAAAGCGAAATATCAGGAAGGAATTCTAAAACAAAGTCACCCACCAGTCATATATAATAAAGACCTCATTGTTTGGGATCAGTGGGGTGATGATTACCCTGATATATAGAACACCACAATTTCTAACAGTCCCATTAGCAGGGACTGGGTTGAATTATAGATAGATGATCAAGGGCCACCTGTTTGGCTCGGTTGGTTAAGTGCCAGCTCTTGATTTTGGCTCAGGTATGGTCTCAGGGTTGCGAGATTGAGCCCTGTGCAAGGCTCCAGGCTCTGAGGGAATTCAGCTTGGGTTTCTTTCCTCTGCCTCTTCCTCTGCCCTTCTCCCTGTGCCCCTCCCCCTGTTTGCACTCTGTCTCCCTCCAATAAATAAATAAATTTTTAAAAGAAAAGAAGATTAAGCACTGACTTATATGACAGCTGTGACTCTTAAACAATAGGGAACAACAGTAATTATAAACATTGTATTATTGGATGACTTATTTAAGGCTTAAAAAACAAAATAAATTCAGGTTGGATAATAATCAACTTAAGATGCACGGTGTAAGTCAGAAGACCCAAGGGTTCTATGTCAATTACTAGTCTTAACTTTGCAGTAAAAAAAGGAAATACTCAAAACTTGTGAGAGTTGTTGAATATAGCATCCAAATGGATGAAGATAACAAGGTACCTTAAAATCATCATGCCTCCCATTTAGTGGGGGCCTGTGAACTCCAAGTAAAGAATAAAGTTCTGGCCCGAGTTTCTCATATAGTGGATTAGTACATCCAAGGATCTAGCCAGAAGTTATTCTCTGTCCCTTCAGTACACAATTGGGATGCATATACTGAGGATCTGGCACAACTCTGACATGCATTGGGGGAGGAAAAGTCCTTATATTAAGGGTTAAGTGGACATTCCCCAAACTGCCCTTTGCTCTGGCAAAATAGTAAAATAAAAACAAGAACAAATTCCCAGAGAAATTTCAGAGATCTATGCCACAATTAAAGATTTAAAAGATGTGGTGGTGGTGATTCCCATCTTAAACCATTTGTCTAAATAATAAATAAACCAAACTAACAAAACTGTGGCACTTTGTTTGCAGCTATTGATCTGACAAATGCATTTCTTAAATCACTATCAGAGGAAAGATTAAAAATCTCTTTAATGCTTGAAGAAGAGTAATATGCATTCACTTTGACCATAGAAATATGTTCACCCACCCTTATTTTTTTTTAAAGATAGATAGATTGATTGATTGATTTTAGAGAAAGAGAGTGTGCATGCGCACGCAAGAGGGGCAGAAGGAGAGAAAGAGAATCTTCAACAGACTGCACTGAGCATGGAGCCCAACACAGGGCTCAATCCCATGATCCCGAAATCATGACTTGAAAATCAGATGCTTAACCAACTGAGTAACCCAGGTGCCCCTACCCTTTTCAGGATCCGAGTCATCTCACATTTTGTAGAACCACTCAGTGACATGAGGAGGTCATTCAAATGTTTAGTAAATATAAGCATGCCACATGCAAACTTTCTAGGTTGATATTCATAGGTTTATAATTGAAAATCATTTGCAAGACTTACATTAATTATCGTGACCATTTTGGTAGTGCTATAAAACTCCAGACATAAGGTGAAGTTTAGAACTAAATTAATTTTTTTTTGCCTAAATGTTTTTATTTTAAGTAACTGCATGAAAAACACTACTTCAATTCTACATTCCATTTATTTTCTATGGACTCTTCAAATTTGGTGTTACTTGCACTTTATTTTTAATATAAGTTTTGTTCTATTAAGATATAATCTTTGGGGACACCACACCTGGATGGCTCAGTAGGTTAAGCCACTGCCTTTGGCTCAGGTCATGATCTCAGGGTCCTGGGATAGAGCCCCGCATTAGGCTCTCTGCTCAGTGGAAAGTCTGCTTCTTCCTCTCTCTCTCTCTCTCTGCCTGCCTCTCCACCTACTTGAGATCTCTGTCAAATAAATAAATAATATCTTAAAAAATATATATAATCTTTGCCTATAGATTTCTCTTTTGCTTGCTTAATGATATTTAAAATAGTGCACTTTTATTCACCTTAAATATTGCAGCAGAAAACATAAACCTTTTTGAATATTTACTTTGCCATCATTATTACTTGCAGCATGATGCCAGCACATTCATGGAAATGCTCCTTTTTGGCCTATATTAGATTGTAAAATGAACTCTGAGTCCTATGCTTGTAAGTGGATGTATATAAATATTTGAAATGGATGTCTTCAATGGATTCTGCAAGACAAGATCCCGACCCTTGACTCTCAATTAATTAGTTCAAAGAAAGAAAATCTAGACAAACAGCCTCCTAATTCATTTGATAGCTAATTAAAATGCATTCTCTGTAGAAGTCACTTGACTCTCAGTTACAATTAAATATGCAAGGTTATCAGAACATTGCAAGCAGAAAGCTGAAAGTAATCTTCCCTGTTAGAGTGAACACATCAAGGATGGTTCTGTGTGGTAAGGAAAGGTTTCATGTAACACAGCTAGCTGTGTTGTTCATTTACTGTTCCCACAAGACCATAGAAATAATAATGTCACTGCTGATTCTAGGATCCCATCAGCTGTAGTAGTTTCAAAGTTAAAACCTAGTGAACTGTTCAAATTGTTCGTGGACCCCTCAAATATCAACTAGAATGGTCTAAAAAAAAAAAAAAACTGTCAAGATTTGCCTGTTGCTCAAATGGTGTTGGGTTAATTTTGTCATAAAATTAATGATGCACTTAAGATGAAGAGATTTATGATATCTGCAAGCACTTCTAATTGAGTTAACCCCACAGAGTAGCTTCCAATTCATACAACTCCAAAAAAGAATGATTAATAAGGTGCCCAAATTGTATCCTCCCTTTTTGACTGAAATCTTCAATAGGATATTAAAATTATTACCTCATTTTTACTTCCATTACTGTTTTTTTAACCCAGAATCCATTTTTTTTTCATAAGATGACAGTATTTTTCATGAATTTCAAGCTCAATTGTTTCCTTAAATTAACCTATGAATAAAAGCTTTTTTGAGCCTTGGGAAAAAACCTTACTATCTATATGTAATTAAACATGGTCCCTTTATTTAATTTCTATTCTTAAAGTGTAGGATGATTTTATTTGACATCACCAGCTGAATTTTTAAAAGGCATTCGTGCATTAAGTGGTATACTGAAGAGACATTGATAAAAGGCCTATACCTAAAATACTAAATACCCTGCATATTTCAGTGGAACTATTATGATAGGGATAAAGAACAGGGACACTCTGCTCCCTTTGATGGTTGTATCTGAGATAGAAATGGCAGCTTGAAGATTTTAACAAGCTCTGGTTAAATGTGTGTCATTTCTTCTTTAAAAAAAATCACTTTCATGCCACTAGACTTATGATGTGCCAGTTTCCCATTACAGACCATTTGGCTAAGATGCGACATAGTTATCACTATGGCCAGTTTACTGTGTGGCAAGAAGGAAGTGCCAAATTTGATTTATCTTCTAGTGCAGATTTCAACAAAAGAACAGTTTTGTATAAATGAAACAACTAGAAAAATCTGGCAAATCATATTTGATATTTAAAATGACACATACTCTACATATCAAAACTTACATGAAAAGATGAAGAATTTCAGACTTTAGGCCCTTATAATTGAATATAAGTCCATAATTAAGCCAATAGCATCTGTTGACCATTAAGTACAAGGCCTTTGTTTTTTTTCTATCATTTTGAATTATCCATTTAAGTAACTATAATTAATAAAGATAATTTGTGAATAATAGAACTTTTGTTTTTAAAGTGCTATCTATATGGAATGAATCTAAAATCTACTACTATCTGTTTCTGCATTTGTATTAATATTAAGGCCTATTTATGATATATGTAATTTAACTTATTTAAAATTGCTTTCTTTCACCTGGGCTTGGGGATTAAATCATGGATGTTAAATCATAGGTCATCATTTCAGTGATCCCTTGAAATCCTAGTTTCATCTTCGAAGGTGGTATTAAAACACCCATGGACAAACATGGCAGTTATGTTTTTATCCTAAAATCAACCCCAACCTATCCAAGCCATGCTCAAACAATGTAACACAATGCATGTGATAGTAATTTTAGCCCTTTTTGAGTACATATTTTTTATCTATAAAAACCCCTAAAGTGTTTCTTTCATGGATTTGTTTTCACTACAGAGATAACATATATACTAACTATATGTTAACATGTGTAAACTGGATGTTAGCTAAAATGGCTCTTTTAAAATATGCAGGGTACCATTCAAGAATCCAGTATTCAGGAACACATTATAGACATAATATTCCAAATTTCAGAAGGCATGTCCAACTTACCTAATTGATCTCATTGTATTGAAATAAGGCCTAACTTACCATGGTTTCCAAAAGACATATGCAATTTCTTTGGATACTATTAAAGAAGTTGTATGTGATGGGGTACATTTTGCCTACTCTCTTCAAGTAAGCTCTGTGTTTAAAATGTCTCTTAGTATTATAGAATAATCTGAAATTACTTTTTTTCCCACTTTTAATGTAAATACAGTGTAGTATTAGTCTCAGGTATACAATATAATAATTCAAACCTTTCATACAATAGCTGGTGCTTGTCACAAGTGTCCTCCTTAATCCCCAAGATGTATTTCACCCATTGGCCACCCATCTCCCCCTGGGAGCCATCAGTTTCTTCTCCATAGTTAAGAGTCTATTTCTTGGAGTGCCTGGGTCGCTCAGTCAGTTAAGTGCTTGCCTTTGGCTTAAGTCATGATCCCAGGGTCCTGGGATTGAGCTCTGGTAGGCCCCTTGCTTGATGGGGAAGCTGCTTCTGCTTCTGCTTGTGCTGCCACTTGTTGTGCTTTCTCTCTCTCACTCTCTCTCCCTCCCATTGTCAAATAAATAAATAAACAAAAATCGTTCAAAAAGGAAAAAAAAAGCAGAGAGCCTGATTCTTGGTTTGCCTCTCTTTTACTTCCCCTTTGTCTGTTTGTTTTGCTACTTAAATGCCACATATGAGTGAAATCCATTCTATTTGTCTTTCCCTGACTGAAAATACTAATTCAAAGGGATATATATATACCTCATGTTTAAGGCAGCATTATCTACAGTAGACGCATTATTATAGAAACAGCTCAAGTCTGAGATTTCCTAACAATATATTTCAGATGAAGATAATAAAATCCTCCTTGATCATAAAGCTTTTCAGATTTCTGTATTTTCTTAGAGGATATTAAAAATGGAGTACAAAATCGCTTTGGGTTTCAAGAACCTTAGTAAATCCCAGAAAAATCCATGTTGACATGAAAATCACAGATATGGCTGCTTTTTTTTTTAGGCAAATTAAAATTTAGATGCATCACTGAAAATATCTAATTCCCTGGAAGTTACATTAAGAAAACTTGCATACATAAGACATAAAATATGTTGGAACTGGGACAGGGTGAGGGGCGGCGGGGAAGTAGAAGGAATAGGAGACCTAAATATCCTCAGGTCTCAGGAGTTCAGCTAGATAGTTATCAAGCCATTCTGAACACTTACAAACTCAACAGGGGATTGAAGAAAAGAATAGCAGCATTTTGAGGAATAGAAAAGTGACCACTTACTGGAAGGTAGGACTTGCAGAGAAGTGAATCCCAGGTGATATACAGGAAGATAGCCCATGGGGGGAGGGGCCAGATCCTGGTAAGCTTTAGAGCAGCAGAGCACAATATTGGAATTTTCAAGTCTGCTCTACTGAGGGACATCACTCCAGAGGCTAAGCAGGGATTGGAGCCCTCACAGGGACAAGGAAGTCTCAGGACCTGCAGGGTAACAAAAAGACCAGGGGTGCCTGAGTGCAAAAGAGCTTCCAGGTACAGGAGCAGGGAAGCCAGCTGCAAAGACAGAGCTGAGAAGGGGACTCGCAGTAATTACCTTAAACTGTGATCCAAAGTACAGTCAGACCACTGCTCTTCAAGCAGGGACTCCACAGGTGACAGATCTGGGAAGACCCCATCCTTCAACCTCCAGGAGGAATGACACAGAAGCACAGTGCAAGAATCTGCCGGGTTTGGAGACTCCAAAAGGGGCTGTGCACCAGAGATAGAAATGCTCAGTCACAGGCTGGGTGAGCTCAAATTGCAGCTGGAGACCAGGGAGGCAGGAGGGATTGACTGCTTTTCTTTGAGGGTAAACAGAGGACTGGAGCCCTGAGCTCTCAGCTCCTACAGGACCAGAGATTTGGAGGCTGCTGTCTTCATTCTTCCCCTCCAAAGCTGTAGAGAAAGCGTTCAGGGAACAAAAGCTACCACAAGAGCAAATCAAGAAGATTACTTAACCTGGCCCCTGGTAAAGGAGGTGTAATTCCGCCTCAGGCAAAGACATTGAGAAAAACTGCAACAGGCCTCTCCCCCAGAAGATTGGCAAGAACATCCAGCCAACACCAAGTTGACCAATCAATGAGAACTACAGGACTCCAGAGCTAGGGGAATGGAACACATAGAATTCATGGTTTTTTCCCCATAATTCTTTAGTCTTTCAAAGTAAATTTTTTTTTAATTTTATTTTTTGCTTATTTGATTTTTAAAAATTTTTCCTCTTTCCTATTTGAACTTTTTGAACTATTTTATCTTATCAATACCTTCTTAAAAAATCTTTTTACATTTTCATTGTTTTAGTCATATTCTATCCTTCAAGTATTTAACTTTATTTTTGTATACATGTAAGTTTTTCTGTCTTTAAAGTTATGGGATACAATTTCTTCTAACAGATCAAAGAATACTCTAAATCTAGGGCATGGCTTTGTTCTCGTCTCCAGCCTGATCACATTCTTTCCTTTTTTTTTTTTTAACATTTTTTTCCAACCAACTTCTTATAAATTACTTTTTTAGAATCTTTTTAAATTTTTATCTTTACAGTCATATTCCATCCCTTCATCATGTTTACCCTTACTTATGTGTGTGTGTGTGTGTGAGTGTATATATATGAGTTTTTCCTTCTGTAAAATTTTCTTCTAACAGACCAAAATACACATAAAATCAAATGTGTGACTTTTTTCTATTCACCAGTCTAACGTGTATATATATATTACCAGTCTAACGTATATATATATATTATATATATATAATACATTATATATATATATATACATTATATATATACGTTAGATATATATATATAATTTTTTTCTTCTCCTTACTTCTCCCACGAGTTTCAGATCTCTTCTGATTTGGTTAGTTTATATTTTTTCTGGGGTCATTGTTACCGTTTTAATATTTTGTTCCCTAATTCATCTATTCTAATATGGATAAAATGACAAGACAGAAAAAAGAAACCTCAAAAGAAAAATAAATAAAAGAACAAGAGGCAGTATTGACAGCTAGGGACCTAATCAATATGGACCTTAGTAAGATGTCAGAACTAGAGTTCGAATGACAGTTATCAAGGTGCTAGCTGGGCTTGAAAAAGGCATGGAAGATATTAGAGAATCCCTTTCTGGAGAAATAAAAGAAATCTAAACAAGTTGAAATTAAAAATAACTATTTATGAGGTGCACTCAAAAATGCAGGCTCTTACTGCTAGGATAAATGACACAAAAGAGAGAATTAGTGATATAGAAGACAAAATGATGGAGACTAAAGAAGCTGAGAAAAAGAGAGATAAACAACTACTGGACCACAAGACGAGGATTCGAAAGGTAAGTAATACCATAAGATGAAACAATATTAGAATAATTGTGATCCCAGAAGAAGAAGAAAAAGAGAAGGGGCAGAAGGTATATTGGAGCAAATTATAGCAGAAAATTTCTCTAATTTGGCAAAAGGAACATGCATCAAAATACAGGAGGCACAGAGAACCCCCCTCAAAATCAATAAAAATCGGTCAACACCTTGTCATCTAATAGTAGAACTCACAAGTATCAGTGACAAAGAAAAATCCTAAAAGCAGCTTGTGACAAGAGGTCTGTAACACACAATGGTAGAAATATTAGGTTGGCAGCAGACCCATCCACAGATACCTGGCAGGCCAGAAAGGACTTGCAAGATATATTCAGAGCACTGAATGAGAAAAATATTCAGCCAAGAATACTATATCCAGCTGGGCTGTAATTGAAAATAGAAAGATAGATAAAAAGCTTCTAGGACAAATAAAAACTAAAAGAATCTGCAAACACCAAACCAGTCTTATAAGAAATATTGAAAGGGGTCCTGTAAGCAAAGAGAGAGCCTAAAAGTAACAGACCAGAAAGGAACAGAGATGATACATAGTAACAGTCACCTTACAGGCAATACAATGGCTCTAAAGGCATATCTTGCAATAGTTACCCTGAATGAAAATGAGCTAAATGCCCCAATCAAAAGACACAAGAAACTAGAATAGATTAAAAAAAAAAAAGACCCATCAATATGCTGTCTGCAAGAAATTCATTTCAGATCCAAAGACACTACTAGATTTAAAATAAGGGGGTAGAAAACCATTCACCATGCTAATGGATTTCAAAAGAAAGCTGGAGTGGCAATCCTTATATCAGATTTTTAAGCAAAAAAACTATAATAAGAGATGAGGAAGGACACTATATCATACTTAAAGGGTTTGTCCAACAAGAAAGTCTAAGAGTTTTAAATATCTATGCCCCTAACATGGGAGAAGCCAATTTTATAAACGAATTAATAACAAAATCAAAGAAACACATCTACAATAATACAATAATAGCAGTGGATGTTAACAATTCCTGCACTGAAATGGGCAGGTCATTTAAGCAAAAGATCAACAAGGATATAAAGGCTTTAAATGACACATTGGACTAGATGGACATCACAGATATATTCAGAGCATTCCATCCCAAAGCAACAGAATATACATTCTTCTCAAGTGCACATGGAACATTCTCCAGAATAGATAATATCCTGGGCCACAAATCAGGTCTTAGCCAGTACCAAAATAGTAGAATTATTCCCTGTGTATTTTCAGAACACGATGTTTTGAAACTAGAACTCAACCGCAAGAGAAAAGTTGAAAAGAACTCAAATACATGGAGGCTGGAGAGCATCCTATTAAAGAATGAATAGGTCAACCAGAGAATCAAAGAAGAATTGAAAAAGATCATGGAAACAAATGAAAACAAAAACACAACTGTTCAAAATATTTGGGACACAGTAAAGTCGGTCCTGAGAGGAAAGTATATAGTGATAAAAGCCTTTCTCAACGAACAAGAAAGGTCTCAAGTACATAACCTAACTCTACAACTAAAGAAGCTAGATAAAGAATAGCAAAGAAAGCCTAAACCCAGCAGGAGAAGAGAAATAATAAAATTCAGAACAAAAATCAATGAAATAGAAACCAAAAGAACAGTAGAAAAAAATCAACAAAACTAAGCACTGGTTTTTTGAAAGATTTAATAAGACTGATAAACTCATGGCCAGATTTATCAAAAAGAAAAAACAACCAAATTAATAAAATCATGAATGAAAGAGGAGAGATCACAACCAACACCAAAGAAATATAATTATGAGAACATATTATGAGCAACTATACACCAGCACATTTGTCAATCAGGAAGAAATGGATGCATTCCTAGAGACATATATACTACTAAAACTGAACCAGGAAGAAGTGGAAAACATGAACAAATCCATAACCAGTAAGGAGATTGAAGCAGTCATCAAAAAACTTCCAAAAGACAAGAATCTAGGGCCAGATAACTTCCCAGGAAATTCTACTAAACATTTAAAGAATTAATACCTATTCTCCTGAAACTGTTCTGAAAAACAGAAATGGAAGGACAACTTCCAGACTCATTTTATAAGGCCAGAATTAGCTTGATCCCCAAAACAGACAAAGACCCCATCAAAAAAGAGAATTACAGACCAATATCCTTGATGAACATGGATGCAAACATTCTCACCAAAATACTAGCTAGAAGGATCCAACAGTACATTAAAAGGATTATTCACCATGACCAAATGGGATTTATTCCTGGGCTTCAAGTTTGGTTCAACATCCATAAATCAATCAGTATGATATAATACATTAATAAAAGAAAGAACCATAGGATACTCTCAATAGGTTCTTTCTTGATCAAAACTCTTCAAAGTGTAGGAACAGAAGGTACATGCCTCAATATCATCAAAGCTATCTATGAAAAACTCATAGCAAATATCATCCTCAATGGGGAAAAACTGAGAGCTTTTCCCCTAAGGTCAGGAACATGGCAGGGCTGTCCACTATCACCACTGCTATTCAACATAGTACTAGAAGTCCTAGTCTCAGCATCAACAACAAAAAGAAATAAAAGGCATCAAAATTGGCAAAGAAGAAGTCAAACTCTCACTCTTTGCACATGATATGTTACTTTATTGGAAAACCCAAAAGACTCCACTCCAAAACTGTTAGAACTCATACAGGAATTCAGGGAAGTGTCAGGATATAAAATCAACACACAGAAATCAGTTGCATTTCTATACACCAACAAGAAGACAGAAGAAAGAGAAATTAAGGAGTCAGTCCCATTTATAATTGTGCCCAAAACCATAAAATACCTAGGGATAAACCCAACCTAAGAGGCAAAGAATCTGTACTCAGAAAACTATAAAGTACTCATGAAAGAAATTGAGGAAAATACAAAGAAATGGAAAGACGTTCCACACTCATGGATTGGAAGAACAAATATTGTGAAAATGTCTATGCTACCTAGAGCAGTCTACACATTTAATTCAATCACTATCAAAATGCCATCAATTTGTTTTTTTTAAAAATGGAACAAATAATCCTAAAATGTATATGGAATCAGGAAAGACCCCAAATAACCAGAGGAATGTTGCAAAAGAAAACCAAAGTTGGTGGATCACAATTCCAGACTTCAAGCTCTATTACAAAGGTGTCATCATCAAGACAGTATGGTACTGCCACAAAAACAGACCCATAGATCAATGTAACAGAATAGAGAGCCCAGAAATGGACCCTCAACTCTATGGTCAACTAATCTTTGACAAAGCAGGAAAGAATGTCCAGTGGAAAAAAAAGACAGTATCAACAAATGATGTTGGGAAAATTGGACAGCCACATGCAGAAGAATGAAACTAGACCATTTCCTTATACCACACACAAAAATAGATTCAAAATGGATGAAAGACTTCAATGTGAGAATGGAATCCATCAAAATCCTTGAAAAGAACACAGACAGAAACCTCTTCATCCTCAGCTGCAGCAACTTCTTCCTAGAAACGTCACCAAAGGCAAGGGAAGCAAGGGCACATATGAACTATTGGGACTTCATCAAGATCAAAACTTTTGCACAACAAAGGAAACAATCAACAAACCGAAAGACAACCCACAGAATGGGAGAAGGTATTTGCAAATGACATATCAGATAAAGGGCTAGTATCCAAAATCTATAAAGAGCTTATCAAACTCAACACCCAAAGAACAAATAATCCAATCATGGCCAGAAGACATGAACAGACATTTCTGCAAAGAAGACATCCAGATGGCCAACAGACACTTGCAAAAGTGCTCAACATCACTTGGCATCAGGGAAATCCAAATCAAAACTACAGTAAGATACCACCTCACACTATTCAGAATGCATAAAATTAACGAGTCCTGAAACAACAGATGATTGTGAGTATACAGAGAAAGCGGAACCCTCCTACACTGTTGGTGGGAATGCATGCTCATGAAGCCAGCTGGATAACAGTATGGAGGTTCCTCAAAAAGTTGAAAATAGAGCTACCCTATGACCCAGCAATTGCACTACTGGGTATTTACCCTAAAGATACGAACATAGTGATCTGAAGGGGCACATGCACCTGAATGTTTATAGCGTAATGTCCAGAATAGCCGCACTATGGAAAGAACCTAGATGTCTATCAACAGATGAATGGCTAAAGAAGATGTGGTATGTGTGTGTGTGTGTGTGTGTAATGGAATACTATGCAGTCATCAAAAGAAGTGAAATCTTGCTATTTGCAACAATATGAATGGAACTAGAGGGTAATATGCTAAGCGAACTACGTCGATCAGAGAAAGACAATCCTCATATGATCTCTCTAATATGAGGTATTTGAGAGGCAGGGTGAGGGGTTCATGGGGTGAGGGAAAAAATAAAACAAAATGGGACTGGAGAGGGAGACAAGCCATAATAGTCTTAATCTCAGGAAATAAACTGAAGGTTGCTGAGGGGTGAGGGGGAGGGATAAGGTGGCTGGGTGATGGACATTGGGGAGGGTATGTGCTATGGTGAGTGCTGTGAATTGTGTATGACTGATGATTCACAGACCTGTACCCTTGAAGCAAATAATACATTGTATGTTAATCAAAAAAAAAAAAAAAAGAAAGAAAGAAAGAAAGAAATATGTTGTAATTCAATAATGATTGACAAATATCTGCAAATGTTATTGGATTGATAGATGAATAATTAGTCCTTCTAGATACACAGCATTGATAAGTAAAATCTCTGTTATTTAGAATGCTATAATTTAAGATTTCCTAGATTATATTTCAGTCTGTACATTAGATTATGCCATAAAAGTCAGAATTTTATCCCTGTTCTGTGTAAAATACAAATAAATTTTGGAGGAGAATAAGTTTAAAAATCATCCGTGTTTATGAAACTGAAAGGTGACACTTACACTGACAGCATAATTTTAGTGAAAATTCACTTTTCACAAAAAAGATATATCCCAATTTCTATCAGCTCTTGTGAATTTCAGACCTTAATCTGAACATAGATGGTTCCTAATTTATAATGGTTTGGTTTACAATTTTTCAACTTTATGATGGTGCAAAAAATATGTGCATTCAATAAAAATCATACTTCAAATTTTGAATTTTGATTTTTTTTTTCTGGGCTATTGATATGCTATATGATACTCTCATGATGCTAGGTAGCAACAGTGAGCCACATCTTCCAGTCAGCCATTTGATTATAAGGGCAAACAATGGATACATTTAGAACCATTCTGTACCCAGACAACCATTCTTCTACTCACATTTAGTAGAGTATTTGATCAATTGCATCAGATATTCAAAAAACCTTATTATAAAATGAGGTTTGTGTTAGATTATTTTGACCAATTGTAGGCTACTATGAGCATCCCCTGCACTTTTGAAGTAAACTAGGCTAAGATATGACATTCAGTAGGTTAGGTGTATTAAATACATTTTCAAATTTTTATAGTTTCAACTTACAATGGGTTTATCAGGACATAAACCAATTGAAAGTCAAGAGAGATCTTTAATTGCTGCCTACATTTCTCAGTTTTTCTTCCCTGTCTTTTTTTTCTTTTCTTTTTTTTTTTTTTTTAAGATTTTATTTATTTATTTGACAGAGAGAAAGATCACAAGTAGGCAGAGAGGCAGGGGGAAGCAGGCTCCCTGCTGAGCAGAGAGCCTGATGCCGGGCTCAATCCCAGGACCCTGAGGCCATGACCTGGGCTAAAGGCAGAGGCTTAACTCACTGAGCCACCCAGGCGCCCTTTCTGAATTTGTTTTCCATTCTACCACACCATTGTTGTCAGTGCAATGAACTTCATACCCAATTTATTTATTTCATCGAGGGGTTATAGAAACTTTTTTAGTTACTTAACACTCAATCCATATTATCCCTTGGGGATTTTCTTCCATTTTCCCTATCAGAATAGTTATGTGCTCATTTACTAAAAAATAATGGAATAGGAGAGAAGTTTCAATACATGCTAGGAAAGAATGATCTGGATGGAAGATGGGACTTGGAAAAAGAATGAAGATTTACATTATCTTTGAGATTCAATAGTTACTGTTTTTTAGTTATTATTGTTAATCAAGCATTCATAAAAACTAACTCTTTCATGCAGTTTTTAAAGTACCTTCATAACTTTTACTTTTGCTTCCATTCTCTCATACTATAGACCAAATGAACCTCCTGGCTACCACAAAGAATCCGTATTACAACATACTGCTTAGTACTATAACCAATCAGATCTAAAGCAATTAGTAACATGGTTAACTATAAACTAATACAACATCTTCAACAAGGAGCTCCTAAACAAAGATTATCTGTTGGATGAGTCCCAACTTGGGCAGAAATAGGCCTTTGTATCACCATCTTGTTTAGTCGTTGGATAGCTTCTCTAGAAAAGTTGATCTTGACTCAAAAGCTGAGGCAGACTAACACTAAAGGCTTTTGTACAACCATGCATTTGCAGCTAATCACTGAATCCTTTCTAGAAGCAGGATCGGGGTTGCAGATCTCTATCTCTGGAGCAACAACATTTTTTGGTTTTCACTAGATATTTACTGGATACCTGAAAGGTAAAACAGTATCTGTAATTTGTAAAACAAAAAATGCTAAAACATGTTAAATACACTAAAGAATTTGTAATTATTTACTTAATTAGAACATATACATGGTGTACTTGGGTGCCACAGCTGGTTAAGCATCCATCTCTTGGTTTCAGGTCATGATCTCAGGGTTGTGGGATCAAGCCCTGAGTTAGGTTCTAGGTTCAGTGTGGAGTCTGCTTAAGACTCTCTCTCCTTCTCCCTCTGCATCTCCCCAGTTACTCCATATCTGAAATAAATAAAGAAATCTTTTAAGATGAATAGGTAGATAGATAGATATATGATAGATAGATATAAATAATTCTTTCTATATTTTTCCCTGAATTGGTCTTTTCCACAAAGGTCTCTATCTACAGTCATTTTTGCCAAAGTTATCGATGTGTAGTCAAGTGATTACCTCTGGGTTTCCATTTTGTGATCTGCTTTGTCTCCTATCTCAGGATTGTGCTTCCACATTCTTTTACCTTAATCCTGATCAGCTAGTAGTATGATATTGAGGAATATTTTGGATCCCCTAGGAACAGCTTCACTTGTCTGTACAAGGGCCTTAATTACCCCGCTTTTCTTAGGACATTTCCCCAGAACTAGAACCTTCTTCTGTAGCACCTTTCATTTATCTATACTCTTTTATAGATTCTCCAGAACTATTAATCCCCCTCTTGATTCCTAATTATTTGGGTGTCCCTCTAGATTCTTTCTTCCATGGCCTGCCCAACTAATGAGTGCTTTTAAAAATGACCACTTCAGAATGCAAGGAAGACTCCTACTCCTGGCCTCATAAACCCTGTGCCTGTACTATATGTTCTCATTCCCAGCTCAGCCTCTTAAGTTAAGACTCTAAGCCCCATTAATGTGGAGAATTTCCTTTAAAAGAAATACATATATGGATTGGTAGGATTATATATCTTGGAGGAGAAAAGAAAAAATGTATTAAATAGGTGCTGGTTGTTAATTGTTTAATTAGATGAAGTATAGGTAATTTTAGACTCATCATCAAATGTTTTATTTCATGTCATTTTTGAATATTTTTTCTCCTAAATAAAACAGTTGGTTCATTAATAATTAAGCCCCCATCTCTCCAAATGAGTGTAAGGAGTAAACAAGCCAATTAAAGTAATTCCCTTTGCAATACTGGTATAAAAACCCTGGAGGAGATGCATCAGGGAAAGCAGGTTCAGCTTCTTATAGTCGGGGCTGATCCAGGGAATCTGCGAAAAGCTTGAACTCAAGAGATGTGAATGTGGAAGGATTCCTCTTGTTTATAGGGAGCTGTTAAAAAATTTTTATTTAAGCACCCCATGTAGTAGGCCCTTTGTAGTGTGACTTTGAAGCTCTTCTTATAAATAGAGTGAGAAAGAAGTAATGGTATAGCCATTCTGAGGTCAGACTTCAAGAGCCATTGAATATTTTTGCTTATTTTCTTGGCATCCTGCTCAGCTGCTGCAGGAGGGCCTGGTTGAACTTGATGAAAGATGGAAGACCATGAGGATAAGAGGTAAGTCACTAGCTGAGGCTCCTTGGAGCTCTCAGCTAAACTGGTGAGTGATGAGACCAGTCTACCCAGAACTACCCAACTGCGTCCAGTCCAAGTTGCTATGCCACAGAGTTATATTAAGACACAAAATGTTAAGGTGGTTCCTTATGCAGATAAAGGTGACTGATAATACCCAGTGATACCCAGAATGGTTTAAAAAAATGTCACTGTCTGTACGATTATTGCCAATCACATTCATTCAAAGCAGAATGCCTAGTCCATGAGTATCTTGCCCTGACACTAGTGGTGGGAAAGTGTAGAGGACAGAAAATTTGGTTCCTTCCATTTTTTGTCCACTAGAGTAATAAGCACATATGTTTTCATTAATGGTATTCTAGGTGCACAAGTCAGAGTATGTATGTCAGACTATACACACACATAATGGAATTTTCAGTTTCCATTTAGTTCAGAGTTATTTGCAGTATAATCCCAATTAATACAGTCCCCTCTCTACTGGCCAAGATATAGTTAGATCTGAAATCTAACTAACTTATGTTAGGAAGTATCATGAAAGAGGTCAAAATACTATGGCTTAGAGAGTTAATGACCACAGGTGCTCAGTGATTATTTCATAGATAAAAGGAATCTGTGGCAATCCTGAAAATATGGATAGAATCTCTGCAGGGGAAAAGAATTAGAGAAAAATATTCAAAAGCATAGGAATTATTTAAACCTAGAGCATATGTTTGAGATCCGGCAGAGGGAGAAGGAAGGATTTCATGAAGGCAGGTGGGGGGTTGGGAAGAATAAAACAGGCTAGGAGTCAAGAAATGGAACACCCCAGTGGCAGACTGAATTTGTACTTGACTGACTGATGTGGAAGAGTCTACTCTTGGAAGTTTCTGAATAAGCAAAAGATATAAGCAGAGTTGGTCTTTATAAAGCTGAACCATACGGCAGATACAGAATAGATTTTAGGAGTTGGGGATGGAATGACCTACTACAATGTCTAGTGAAGAGTTAATGGACTAAAGAAAGAGCAACAAGTATGGTGAAGATAATCAGAAAGATCTGTGTGCGACATGATGTAGCATTTTAGGGACTTGAAAAATTTAAATTCTGGTTCCAATACATTGATATGTTTCAGGCAAGAATACAAAGCTGAGATAAACAGTTGTTTTGAGACTAATTCTTTGTTCAGTTTGGAATATCATGAGTTTGTAGGTCTGAAAAAAATATGTCAGATATTGGCAAGAAAGGTGATAGCAAATCTTGGGAGATGAAGTATATAATGTTCCTAATGGTTAGTTATTCTAAGGTAGACTAAACTTCTTGGAAAGTAATTGAGAAGCAGAGCTTCGGGAAAAGGGGGAAAGGAAAGGAAAAAAAATATTTAAAGAATGTGTTTGGAAAATTTGTTTCATAGTTATGAACTTTAATTTGCTTTCTTTTTGTTTTATTTTTTGGAAAGAAATCAAAGAAAGCAAGCAGTATAGAAAGAAGTATGAAAATGTGACAAATTTAAAACTGAACATCTGCATACCACGGAAAGGAAAGTGAGAGAAAAATTTGACAAACATTTCTTTTAGCTCAGGATTTATTATGAGGTGTTTGCAAATTATCTCTCCAATTTTGAATATAAATTACAGAATAACTAATGCACACTTGTTATTGTGTAGTTTGTGTCATCTTATAATTTGAGCCTTGGAGCTTATTAACTTTTCTTTCTTATAGAAGCTTATTCAAAGAGCAAAATAACTCCTGAAAAAAGAAATGTCAAAATATAAAAAGCATACTCAGTGCTTTGGATGGAGGAGGCTGATGATAAATACATGACTGATCTTTAAGTAGACTTCTTTGTCATACTATAAAATAATTGTAGATATTATATGTATTTATACATCTATATATTTTACAAGAATTCATGCTCATATCTAGCAAATAATTTAGAAAATAGATTTATATTGACTGAAAGGAAAAATGGAATAAAAGTGTGAAGGAAAAAAATAACAGCCTTTTCTTGCACTTTTTGAATATACTATTAAAGCCAAATGGTTTGGAAGAAACAAATCATAGGATGATGCATGCTATCCAGTTACATCAGAAAACCATAGAGTGAAGTGTCAAGCTGGAAAAAAATAAAATAAAACTGGTGTTTAAATGTACCAGTTGCAATCAGAATTTGATGAATATGAATATATTCCTACTATTAAATCTTTATTTTCTTAATCAATGACCTAGAAAATACAAAAATGATAGGTTCCAGGAAGAGTATGGTGGGAAAAAAACAAAAACAAAAATATCTGACCATCCTTCAGAGCGCCAGCTTGGAATTGCCAGCCTATCAGACATGCTTATTTCAGATGTTGCACTTTTAAAAAATAAAATACTGGACTGTTCAAAGTAGGAAAAACGAGAGAAAAAAGCTCTCCACCCGAAGAGGATGTATTTTTTTTTTTTATCTGTGAGTTTGTTAACTGTGTGTGGTATTCATGTGGTTTCTGTGGGGGTTTGGGAATGGTAAATGGGATAAAACCACTCGTCGGAGTTGATTCATTTATGTAGTTACCACTTATCATTTATGTAGTTATCATTGTGTGGCTTGCTCTAGTTACATTAGAGAAAAATATTGATGTATTATCTGATCTGAAGGAAGTAGCCATAAAGACAATGAATAAGAAAACAAGTGCTTATGAATTGTGCTCAACACCATGAATACCATAAACAATGTATGTTATGTACAGAGAAAACGGGTTGGGGGGGCGGCATTTGTATTTAGACATTTAGACATTGTGGTTTGAGAATGCCTCCCTATGTAGGAAATGGTTAAGCTGAAATCTGAAAGATGAGAAGGAGCAACAAGTCCACCCATGGGAAAGAAAATCCAGGCAGAGTGAAAGCTTGCCCAAGGGTCGCAAAGTCAGAATAAACGTACTGTGTTCAAAGACATCAAAGAAAGTCAAAATTCTTGGAACACTGAGAGTTACAAGTGGGTCTAAAATAAGTTTAGAGAGGGACCAGACCTACTATCTCTATTAGTGAACAGTCTACCTTTGCTATGTAACAGCCTCAGAAATCATGGTGTCAAAATACAACGAGCATTTGTTTCTAGTAAATATTTAGTTCAACTGCAGTATTTCTGCTTCAGTTTGGTGATAGATGATGATCTGCTTTCTGTGTCCATTGGGAATATGTTCTCATGTCACAAAGAGGACATCCACTGAACAAGCCAGTGTTAAGCTTTTGTTTGCACAATGATGATAACATCCTCTTGGCCAAAACATGTTACAGGGCAAGCACACTGGCAACCAATGGAGAAGAGAAAGTCCTCTGGTAAGATATGGTAAGAGAAATGTCAAAAATACATTGTGAAGAGTGAGAACCATGTCTCCTATATCTTTATAATGTATATTTATAACATGTTACCTTACACATAGTATGTACTCAAAAAAATCTAAGACATTTTTAAAATTGAGGATACAAGATCTCAATAGCATTGGTGTTTGCAGTCCCCTCACCAATGGGAAATGTCTGGGGCCTTTTTAGTATAGGGAAACTTACCAAGAGTTTTCACAGCTCAGAGTCTTCCTGTCAGTCATCTGCACAGCTAAAGTTAAGTGTAAGCAAAGCAGAAATTGCAGCAGCCACTGGAAATATAACAGTTACTTTCTGTGAGCACCTTACGTATCTGACATGATCTCATCTCTTTATTATTATCCTTCTGGCAAATATACCTTTGTCTTTTTTTTTTCTTTTCCTTTATCCTCCTCCTTGTCATCTTACTTCTCCTTCCTCATTATACTAAAAAGGGAGAGCAAAGGTTTACGTCCTGAGTTTGGAACTGATTCTACCCTATGAGCCAATCTCAGTTTAGGTCTCTGCTGTAAGTGTTAGGCTGAGTAAATAGTACAAAGTGATATCATTGGAGACAGGCATATAGTATGTGCTATATTTATCCTAAAAACTTATCATTGTGATCACTATAAATACAGAGAGATGAGAAACCAGAATAACTTTGAACAGAATGAAGCTACTGACTGAGAATAACACAGATTAGAATTCCTAAATATCTAATTCATGACTGGCTTGGATTAAGCTAAGTGATGCTATTGTAGTGTCTTAAACATAACCTACTTGGCTTACTTATATATGTAGTTTATATTCAAGGAGGTCCTCAAAATGTCATGAAGAAGCTTTTTATATTTTAACTTTGCCATGGAGATTATCTGAGATGAGCAACCAGAAAGGACCCAGTCTTCAGTCTACATTGCAAGGAAAATCCTTCTGTGTTCCATTAATGGAATTTATTAATAATGAAAGAATCATCCCTGGAGACCATTTTTACCAGAAGCCGCGAATTTTTAAAATTTTTGACCTAGATGTACAGGTGGCCAAATTAAAGCAGCAGACCTATATACTACTTTAATGAGAGACTGTTGAAGACAACTAATCACTACTGTGACCCAAATGCATTTAAAAACAACAGGGAGTGGCACCTGGCTGGTTCAGTGGGTTAAAGCCTCTGCCTTTGGCTCAGGTCAGGATCTCAGGGTCCTGGAATGGAGAGCGTCAGGAGCCCCATGTCAGGATCCCTGCTCAGTGGGGAGCCGGCCCCCCCACCCTCTGTCTGCCTCTCTGCCTGCCTGTGATCTTTGTCTGTCAAATAAAAAAATAAATAAATAAATAAATAAATAAATAATGAAAACAACAGAGAAACCCACTGAGTTTTGGTAGTATTTTAACTCAAGGTGTTTGTGAAGCTGACTTCCCTTTCAACGAAACTTCCAATATAGGAAAAAAAAAAAAAGACATGTATTTCTTCTTTTAATTATTGACTGAATTCCCTATGCTGTGTTTCTCATTCTTATAACCTATTTATTTTGTAACTCAAAGTTTGTACCTCTTAATCCCCTTCTCCTATTTCACCCATCTCCCACCCCCATCCCCTCTGGCAAACACTAGTTTTTCTCTATATTTATGAGTCTGTTTCTTTTGTTGTTATTTGTTTTGTTTTTTAAATTCCACATGTAAGTGAAATCAAATGGTATTTGTCTTGGGCTTATTTCATTTAGCATAATAACTTCTAGGTCCATCCATGTTGTCATGAATGGCAAGATGGTAAGAAGTTTTTTTAAGTAACTGAGTAATATATGTATACACACACGTACATCTTCTTCTCCATTTGTTTACCAATGGGCACTCAGGTTGCTTCCCCATATCTTAGCTATTGTAAATAATGCTGTAATAAACATAAGGGCACATATATTTTTTCAAATTGGTGTTTTTATTTTCTTTTGTTAAACACTCAGAAGAAAAATTACTTTATCATATGATACCATATGATCCTTCTTTTTCTCCTTTTTTTTTTTCTTTTGAGTAATCGTCACTCTTTCCTCTAGTGGCTGCACCAATTTACGTGTCCACCAGCAGTATAGGAGAGTTCCCTTTTCTCCACATCTTCACATCCTCTCTAACCCTGTTATTTCTTGTGAAAAGAACATGGCTTGACAGTCACCAGTAGTAAAAACGTCTCAAGAGGGTAGAAGTGAGGGCAGTGGCCAGGATTTAAGGCATGGTTAGAAAAAGAGGGAGGATTTGTGCCAGGAATTAGAAAAGCTTATTTGGAAATGTTAATGTAGCTGGAACTGCACATACATTTGAATGATGAGTCATGGAGATTGCAAATAATGGATGTTTTTATGGTTTTGGATAATCAGTGATGATGGTCTCCTTTGTCATAGATTCATTTCTGTTTTTGTTTTAATTGATAGCACAGTGGATAATGGTTTTCATCTAACTATTGGGACATTAATTTGTGTTTAATTAATCTGAGAGGACCAGTGTTATTCTAGAGTTAAACAATCAAAAGTTACATATTTTCATGGAAATAAGCAAGATTTCCTCCCACTTTAAAGACTGGTGGTTTATATTTAGCCACCAAACCTGTAGGAAAAGTTATTAAGCCCAAAGAAATTGGCATTTATTCATTTATATAAACTTGTTACTGACCTAAACCTTCTGCCTTTATTCAGGGTTTTTCTTTAAGGAACATGTATTTCAGGTACACAAGAGTCTATTATTTGTTTAAAACTTGTGGCCAAGATTATTCTAAGAATGTTCTTGTGCTATCTGCTGATAATCAAAGAATCCCACACATATTCTGCATTTCTATTTGCTAACATGAATAAATAAATGCATTTGCTAGCAAATGTTAATGACCACTCACAATAAATAGAATTCACAGAAAAAAATCTGCATTAAAAGATCATTAGCATTGGGGATTGAAAACACAAAACTATGAAAATGAGTTTCAAGAGCTTAATTTTCTCATTCTATCTTCTCAGAGTTAGATACATACCACGGGGTAGAAATGAATCCAGAGGGCAATTTTGGTGGCATATGGGGTAGCATATTCCTTTTTTGCATTTGTAATTAGAAATCAGGAGTTTGGGGTCTCAGCCACAGTACTGGTTAATGCCTCATGGACATTTTCTGAGTTTACTCAAAGACAGCACACCAGCTTTGGGTAGCTCCTATACCAGATGTCATATGAACACATCACACCATACTAACACTTTGCTTTTAGTTCAAATCTGCCTTTACTATGAGATGAGAGGGTATAATAGTTCTAATTTTCTTTCCCTCTCCTGGTCATAGGCAGAATACCCGACTTCCCCCCCGCCGGGTACTCCCTCATTGGTTTTTATCAACCACTAGGGTCCTGTGAGCCTTCAGTGAGCTAACACATCAGAGTGCTCCACACCCTGAGCAGCCTGTGTTTCATCCAGCAAATATTTACTGAGCATGTACATGTGTCAGCGCTGTTCCCGGTGCTGCGGGCACAACACCAAACAAAACTCATTTCCCTCTTCTAGGTCTCTTGACATCCAAGTGAAGAAGAAAGGCAATAAACCAGGAAGAAAGGTAAAGCAGTATGTGTAAATATTGATGGGGTATTAAATTAAATAAGGTGGCAAGGGAAGGCCTCCCTAGAGAAATGACATTTGAAAAGAGATTTGAATCCAGTGAGGATGTGAGTCATGTGAACAAATGTAGGGGGTGGGTGAAGAGTGGAGATGGAAGGATGCTCCAGGCCTAGTGACAGGGACACGCAGAAACAAGGAGGAGAGTGTGATTGTTCATTTGGCATGCACAGAATGGCCAGGGTGTCTGGAATGGAGTGAGAAAATGAAAGACATGTGAGAATTGAGAAGGAGGCAGTCTGTGGTAAGGCCATGGAGACCCTATGGACACTGAGAATGGTTTAATTGTGTCTTTAGACTAAAAAATACTATGCCACAAATATGAAAAATGAATTTATTATGATTGTAGCATTAATAGTTTAGATATATTCCTAGGGAAAATGTTAATGATTAAACACTGAAATTAGTTTTCTTACTTGTAATCAGTTCTGGATGATGATATGACTTTAAATTATGTAATATAAATGCCATGAAAATCCTTCTGAACTGTCCTTGTGGGGCGTTTTTCAACCATAAAAACCAGCAAACTGGCCAGCAGTGAATGTGAATGCATAAACACAAAGAAAACTTCTGGATTGAGGCATTTCTTAAGGTCACATCCAGCATTATTTTTGAATATGAAATGCATTTGAAATGCCCTTTAGAGATTGTCTCTTTAATCCAAAGAAAACAAAAATAAATATTTGTATTTGTATTTTTAGTGGGCATTAACCTTCAGGGAATTGAAAGAGGTTGGGGAATGAAGCGGCATTTTATATGAAATTAAATGTATTCAGCACATTCGATGGAAGACATTTTACTTTTTCTTTTTTTGGTATTATTTTTCCTACACCTTAAAATAGTCTGGCTTAGAAACTCTGTAAACACAGGTAGATATCTTGGTCCCAAAGAAACATAAAATAAATATGGATTTGCTCCCTAAATATACGCTGCTTTCTCCCCAGGTTATATTAACTAAAAAACAGCAGGCTTTGGGGTTACTGGAAAACTGCATAAGTCATCTAAAATCAATACTGTTGGCCTCGCCTCGTCTAATAGGAGGTGATGTCAAACTTAGAGTTTAGAGAGAAACGGCTCCACTAATTAAATGTCTCACAGAAAAATGACTTTTTTTGTCAAAGAAATGATGCCTTACTCTGGATGCCAACCTTACATAAGGAAGAATTTTTTTTAAGTTCTAACCTGCAGATTTTATGGGCATGGATTCTGCCAAAAATGTAGATATTATCCCAACTGTTCTGAACTTCCATAGTGAAGGTATGAGCAACTGTGTCACTGCCTCCTCAGCACCTGCCAGAGCCAACTCCTCTCTTCTCTTCCCCTCTTTCTCCACAGCCCCAAAGCAGCTTCTTAGCTAGCTGCCACTAGAAGTTTTCTTTGAAAATCTTTTCATTTGAAACTTGCCTACATAAAGCAATCACAGCTAGTATAATGTTAGCGATGACACGATTTAGTGCTACAAGCGACAGTTTTTAATTTGCAGGATCAGAAAAGGAAGTCAGAGTAGATGCAAACTGTCAAGAAAAGTGGTTGGGACTTGTGGCGTTTCTTCAAGGTTGGGCACAGATTGCATGGTGCACTGGGAGTTATATGCAAACAATGAATCATGGAATCCTACATCAAAAACTAATGATGTACTGTATGGTGACTAACATAACAGAATAAAAAAAATAAAAAATAAATAAATAATAAAATTATAATTAGTTGCCCCCCTCAAAAAGGCTGTAGAACCTATAAAAAGGAGCTTCTGTTGTTAAAGGAAGACTGCATTTCTACTCCAGTATGTAAACATTTAAAAAAAAGTCTCACTATGAAATATCAATTATATGCTTTTTACATTAAAAGATTTTATTTGCTTATTTGACAGAAAGAGATCACAAGCAGGCAGAGAGGCAGGCAGAGAGAGACAGGGGGAAGCAGGCTCCCTGTTGAGCAGAGAGCCACATGTGGGGCTCGATCCCAGGACACTGGGATCATGACCTGAGCCGAAGGCAAAAGCTTTAACCCACTGAGCCACCCAGGCACCCCTGGAAAGCACTTTCTAATGTCTATGTAAACATTGATCTTGTCGGACCTCCACTGTTTCAGACCTGAATACTGGTTTGTTTATGGATTGAATTTTATTGTGTATAGAAAGGTTAGTAGATGCAGATACATGCCCATTCCAAAGCTTAAATAATTCTGATCTTTTTTCTTTTTTTCTTGAAATTATCTTTGGAGTAGCATGCATGTGATAGGACAAACATACTTAAATCAACCCAATAGAAGTAAGACTTTTCTGTGATTTTTCAAATCAGAAGTACAGTTCTCAACTGCATAAAAATGTAAAATATTACTTTAAATTACAACCCTATTTTACTATTACATAGTCCTAGTGCTACTCTGCACATAAACAAAATTTGTAATTATTATAATTTCTTATCATCATCAGATGCTTTAGAACCATGAGTTGTTATATGAATTATAAACACGTTGATGAACAGAATAGTTAGCATTAACATCATGGTCAATAGTAGGTTTCTCACAGTTAATGAAGTTTTGAAAAAGGTAATTCATTAATTTTCTCTTAGAAACTTGCATTTTATTGGTCTCTTAAAATGTGTTGTAAACTCTGTTATTAGAGGATAATGATAGGATGGGGGGAGAAGATAGTCTGAACAATATCTACTGAAATCAGTGAAACCTGAGTAGTTGTGCCTAATGACAGGTTGTAAAATGATCTTTGTACAGGATATTTCCTTCGATTATGTTGTTCTTCATCAGTTCATCAGAACTAAAAGAGAAAAAATCAACCTGGCATGACTAGAGCTGAGTTTTTAATATTCCTTATATAGAAGTCCTGAGATGCTCAGGAAAAGCATTTTCCAATGTGCAGAAACCAAGTATAAGTTTCCAATGAAAAAGCAATTGGAAGGTTGAATTAGTATTACAAGGTGTTTGTGTCAGAGCACAATGGTATTTACAGAGTACTATCTATGTGCCAGGTGCTATGCCAGGTAATTTATATTAATTATCATATTTATAATTACAGAAGAGGACACTGGAGCTTAGAGAAGCAAGGCCAGTGTCTCAGAGGAGAGAGCTGTGACTTGAACTCAAGCACTACTTCTCTGAAACGATATTCTGGTGTTTCTTCCAAATTATAAAGTATGATAGCAACATTTATTTAAGCATTTCCTATGCTAAATATCTATATGTTATTTAATTTTCATAAAGATAATATAATTTATAACTATGCATTATCGCTTACTAAATTTTCTATTTCTTGAGAGTAGGAATACTGTGTTAGGCATATATGCCTCCCATACTGCCTTGCAATGACTTATAGGTATTCAAAAAATATACATGAAACATAAATCATGTTAACTTTATAACACGAGAGAAAAAGTAACTCTATGTGTTTGGTAGCTTCATAGTTATAATTATATAGTAGGTTCTACATTCCTGTTGTAATTTGTCTCTGGATTT
Source organism: Mustela putorius furo (assembly GCF_011764305.1). Classification (NCBI taxonomy): domain Eukaryota; kingdom Metazoa; phylum Chordata; class Mammalia; order Carnivora; family Mustelidae; genus Mustela; species Mustela putorius. The sequence continues at coordinate 21,823,356 of NW_025422019.1, read as the reverse complement.
TATTTGCATTGTTATTGCTTATTAAACCCTAAAGGTTTGCCGTACAAACATCTTTTTAATAAAATCATATTATAGCCATTAAGGCCAAAGTCTCTGTTTTATGTAACATATTAACTATATTTCATGTATTTAGTAAAAGAGACAAATATACTTCACTCCAAACAAATCCACGATTACAGAATTCATAAAATAATCTCAGTTACCTTCTAATGACATCATCATAAACAGATTAAAAACAACAATAACAAAATGAAAACCTTTTAGGTTTGTCTACTTAATTCACTTTCTGAGAAGCCATAATAGTAATCAAAACAAAGTGAATAAAAAGTCCTTAGGCTTTCAAGGAAAATAATTTAATTGCTATGGACAATATATCATTATGAACTGTAGTCTGTCACCATATGTTGAAATGCTTTGAGAAAACAATGTCTCATTAGCATTAAAAACCTATTGATTACTGAAATTTTAGTATACTCATCATTAATTTCCTTTATCACCCATTTTAAATAATTCCATGCATATGTTCACCATTAACTTAAGTCTCTTAAATTCTGTTTCAATTTTTTTTCTAATTTTATTTTCATTCTTTATCTTCCATTAAAAAAATTCTTTATTTTACTTTCTATTTGACACATTTTCTTTCTCTTAACCTTCATGTTCTCTGCCTGTTCCACATTTTACTGCCGCTGTTCTCCATCTTAAATAGGAAACTTACTTAAATCCCCAGGATATCCCTAAGCAACATGCTGTTCTTACTGGATTCTAACAAAATAATTATATCTAAATGGCCACACTGATCTTAGCATTCACTATTGTCTTCTATATGCCAGGTATGTTCTAAGTGTTATTGCTAGAGCAGTGAAGAGAATAAGCTCTCTTTTTCTAGTGAATAATCTAATAATAATAAATACAATTTATTGTTAATTAATGATACATGCTATAAAGAAAATCAAACAAGGTAGGGTGAAAGAGAGCAATAAAGGAAGAGGAGGCTATTTGGTGATAAGAGAAGTTATGTCCCAGGAAATAAAATCCGAGCAGAAGAATAAATTAAGAGAAGGATACAGCCATGCGGTTATCAGGAAGAAAACATCCTGAAGAGAGAGCCACAGGTACAAAGAACCTGAGGTAGGAATGAGCTCAGAAGCACCCAGCGACTCTGGTGGGATAAGAACAGAAGGAAGACAGATGTGAGGGAGAAGATCACATGAAAGTCTTTGGATTTTGTTCTAACTGTAAAGGAAAGGGCATGGGAGATTTTGAACAGAGTATTGATAAGAGCCACTAACCTTTTGAAAGGACTATGGGGCTGTTCCATGCTGAAATGAGCTATTGAGGGGCAAAAAAATATATACACAAGTAATAGTAGAGAAGATTAAATGTAGCTAGATTTGGAGTATATTTTTTTAAGGTAGAGCTGATAAAACTCTTCAGGCCATTGGATGTGGGGTGTAGGAAATTTAAAGATGCCACAACCCAATCGCACTGTCATATAGAAACCCAAAGAGTAAATGGTATTTGGCCTTAGCAAAGATACTCTTTTAAAGCAGAAATTATTAGTAGCACTTAAGAAATTATTAGAAATTATTAGAAGCACCCATTAAGTTGCATTTCAGTGGAGACTAGAAATGTAACATGGGAAAAAGACTGAACATTTCCAGTGACACCAAGTGTTGTTCCTAAAAAAAGCAAGATGGTTGTAGGAATTTGAAGCTGGGAAATTAGAAAAAGAGGAAGGAATTCCAAGATCATGGTGTTTCTTCTCACCAAGCACCAGGCAACCAGGCAATAGTAAGGTAGGCAGACAGCAAGATGGAAAAGGGGAAAACGTAATCTGCTGACTCAGCTTGGATATCCCCGTAGAGAGAATATCAATCCTCATTCTCAACAAGTATCACCAGCCATTCTTTGCTGTAGTCCTGATGATATTAGCAATACTAATATTATTTCTCAGTTACCTAAGTTCCATGGATTCGTCTGGGTATATGCTCACAGCTATTAAACATTCTCTTTTTAGGAATATCCAAGCTGAGTTCTCAAAGACAGGCTTACAAACACTGTAAACAGGGTCTGTGTGTATATTTGGAAGCTGCATTTCCTCAGCTCACTTTGTGAACTTCTTCCCTAGAACATTCATATTTACAGCTATCACAGCTAAGAGCCCTACCTCAGAATTGCCCAACATAGGGGAATTGGTTTCCCACACTGGGATAGGAGTTGAGCTTTCTTAAACGTGTATTATGTATTTTTGTGACTGCAATTTTTGTCAAACTATAATGTTAAAAGGAATGATTTTGTAGAAGACTCTTTGAGATTAGATTTGCTCATAACATAGAAGTACCTAGGTCTCCACTGAATCTGGTATCCCACACAGGTCTTCTATCTCTAAACCTGGGCCTTTTCTCACCATCCTCCACGATTTTTCTAGAAAATTACATTGAGGGTTACATTAGAAGAGAAATTTTAACAAAAGGCAAGGTTCAGAAAGAACAAAAATAGGATGCTCTCCCTCAATCACTCTATAAAAAGGCTGTCCTCGGCAAGAACAAAGGATACATAGCGAGTCCACCAGATGGGGTTGTCATGGAAGAGGGGGTGGAGTGCAATGGGATACAAAGGCATGAGTGAATAAATAAATATATAAGTTATAAAACCAAGTAAATGCCTGAGATGGACAAATGACAATGATGCCTTGAACTGAGGCATCTGCATCTGAACCCAATCAAACCACCACCATCACAAACAGCAATGAGATGAGTTGATACAAAACTTTGAGAGTTGAAATGCATTTTTCTGAAGAAACATATTTTTACAACTCATTTAGAAAGCTCACATTTGGCCATCTATTTTCCTGCCTATTTAGGTGTCCTCTACCTCTCTGTTCCAAAGGTGATTCCAAAGGAATCTGCCTCAAACCATGTGGCTAACACAGCCTCCATCCTCCACTCCCATTTCTAGAGATTCCTAACTCAAAGTGTTTCTTCCACATGTGTCCTCCCTCTATAGTTCCTGACTGCACATTGTTACCCATTTTATTTTAGGGTCATATGTAAGAGAGCAATGGAATTATGCTCAGAATGCATCTAATTTGGACTTCAAGTTGGTTTGTGCAATGTTCTTAAAATAATATACACTGTTAATTTTTCTCAACAGAGAAGAAACCTTTCTGTTCAAGTTGAACATGCTGATTAGGAAGCAGGAAAGGGAAAGATAGAGATGCCAAGAAAAACATGCTATTTTAACATCAAGCAACAAAAAAGAGGCATAGGGTTTTTTTCAGCCTTAAGTTGGAGGCTACATTTGGAGCAAAACTCTCGGATACCAGATGCTTAACTCAATCTTCTTTTTTCAATTGAGGTGAAATACACATAACATAAAATTAACCATTTTAAAGTGAACAATCCAGTGACATTTAGTACATTCACAATGTTATGCAACTATTACTTGTATCAAATTCCAAAACATTTTCATAATCTTTGGGTTATGTGCCCATCAAGCAGTCTCTCCCCATTTCCCTCTGCCTCAGTCCCTGGCAAACATCAAGCTACATTCTATCTCTATAGATTAATTGATTCTGGATATTTTGTATAAACAGAATAATATAACGTGATGTTCTGTGTCTGGCTTCTTGCATTTAGCGTAATATCTTAAGGTTCTTCTATGTCATGTGAGTTGGTTGAGCATCACTATATCATTCAGGCTGAGGGCTTCATAAGTTTTCATTTTATGTATTTACCAAAATTGCTTTATTCATTAATCCATTAAAAATCAAATCTTAAAAGACACCTGGAGATGAAAATGTATCTATTTTTAGACTTAATAACAAGGTTTACAATTACTAGAATTTCTTAAATATGGCCAATCAATCAACGTGATTTTTCAGATGCCAATGAATAAAAGTATCAGCAGCAATATTTTTAGGATTCCCTTATTTTTTAAAAAGATTTTGTTTACTTATTTGAGAGAGAGAACAAGTTGGGGGTGGGGGGAGAGGCAGAGGAAGAGGAAGATGCAGACGCCTGCTGAGTGCTTAGCCCAGCCCAGGGCTTGATCCCAAGACCCTGAGATCATGACCTGAGATAAAGTTAGACATTTAACTGACTGAGCCATCCAGGCACCCCTAGGATTCCCTTTAAACCTCTTAAAAATTGAGTTTCTCTTTCCTCTTGTGGTTTTAAAGTTACAGTCTTAGAACATGATAAGGAGAGGAATATTGAATCTTTTTTTTAGCCATATATATCTGTGATTTGTTTTATGCTTAATTCATATCTCAATGTTGGAAATGATCTAGGAATCATCATTAAAAACAACAACAACAACAACAACAACAACTTGGCTTTCTACTGCAGAATCAAGTTGAATTAGGGATAAATCATTCTGTAGTGTAGTGGAGAGACCCCAGACCCAAGCAGCCACAGCCTTGGCTTCGTGGTCTAGCTGTATTCATTACTTCCCCTGCTTCTCCTCCAGGGGAAACACTTTCCTCTTCATTAAAATAAAGTTTAAGAACTTTCCCAAAAGTATGCTAATTTTTTTCCACATTTAAATAATATGAGAAAATACACGTTTCAATAATGAAAAAACTTTGTATAACACTTTTTGCAACTTTATGAATGAGCATTGCTGATTTTGAAAGATGGTTAGACTCTTGACTTTTCTCAAACATATTTGATAATGAAAACATAGTTTTAAAGCAAAATCTAATAGGACTGCTATTCAGCAGAAATAAAATTAAGATAGTTTTTAAACCCCTCTAAAAGTTTAAGAACTAATGCATATCAAAATGCATCTTGTCATAAGAGTGAAAGCTATAAAATGGAAATGATTATTGTTTAAAAAGGAAAAAAAGTATGACTATTCCTTTTTTAAATTTTGAATTTGAATTTTATCTCCTTCCTATTAGTGAAGTGAAAGCTTAAGATCTTGCCAACAAAGAACAATATGGCAATCTTGGCTGCTACATAGGAGCAAAGAGAGTTCCAGGGCTAGTGAAATAGAAAGAGCTAAGCGAGGAAGACTAAATTACTGAATCTTTTCAGCAGCAAACTTCATGACATTCAAAACTAAACAGACTCTCTCCTCCTCCTCATTCTGCTTAGATTTAATCACATACATGTCTATTCACACATACACACTCAAGACACACACAAATCCTGATCTGCTGATGTTACTGAATGGTGATGATAATGAAATAATTAAAATATTCTATTTAGTGTTTCACTGTCCCTGAATTGAAGCTGTAAATTCCCTATCATCTTCCCCACTGATTAAAAAAGATCATTATCTCTGAATTTATGGTTTTCATAAATCAATATTTATTCACTGCCAAGAGGCATGGCATAAGATGCTAGTGCTTTAGAAACACTGGCTTAACAAAGACAGCAATTCCTGCCCTCTGTAAATCTGCAGTTTAGAACACATAAGAGACAATGAGAATTTGATTAAAAAATTTTCCGGGAAGTTTAGCAATAAGAATGAAGGGTTGGTGTTTGTAAACACACTCATATATCCTATCGTTAAATACACTCCAATTACTCTGAGTTCCTAGGTGACAGACTGTGAAATAAAATAGGATCCACCTTCTTAATTTCTAATAAGAGTTAATAAATGAAACCGACTACAATACAGAAAGTACTCATTAAGGAACAAGAGAATGTATTCTCTATTGCATTAATAGATGAAAATAGCATAGACATTTTTACTATAACAACTAGTTTCAGGAAAAACATATTCAAGAATCCAGGTAAATAACTGAACAAACACAAATTAATGAAGAAGGTCCATGTAGTAATCAAGCATACATGCAAACAAAAGGAGAAAGCAAGTTTCTTATATCCTTCTTATATTCAAAGCTCTTTATGTATCTTCTGGCTGGGAAAAGGTATGGCCAGAGAGTATCTGGGAGCTGAGCCAATAGTAGTCTGGGGGTGGGGTAGGAGATGAGGGAAAGTCTCTATCTGAAGGAGATTTCTTCACCACTCTGTTTACTAATAGTCCAAAGAGCAGAATGTCCATTTTCTTTTGGGATGAGAGGGTCAAAGATAGGTAAAGAAGGTATTATTTTTGTTACCTTCTATTCTTAAAAGTTTTAAATATGAACTTAAATAATTTAAAGGCAACATATGTTTTGCTTACAGCAGGTATTTGGGATTCACTGGTGAGTGTCTGTCCGAGATAATATTCCTTTCCCGCTAGAGTAAAATTGAGCAGTAGGAATAACACATAATATTAACAGGAAGCTCCTCTCCCACTTGTCAAATCTGGCTTTGCTTTCTCTCGTAGAGACTGTCAAACACCATGTACCTTGGGTTAGAACAAAGCATTTGCTATTCCTTAAAGGGGTCCTTGCCCTTATATCTCCTTTTTTACCCTGAACACTTCCAAGCAGTCCCTCTGCAGGGCAGGACCCTTACTAGGCCTCTGTGGACCTGGCAAATGGTTTTCCAAGGTATTTCAGGCTCATTTTATTTTCCAACATTTTATAGAAATCTGTAATCTTTGGGCACTAAAAGTTACCAACAACAATTATTCTGTAACTAATATTTTTGAGCACCTACTGTGTGTTGAATATTGTTCTAGGAACTGAAGATACCATAATGAGCAAAACAGACAAGAATTTTTATTTTCATGAGACTTAAAAATAGTAGGAATGGTCAAATGATAACCAAATGCAGGCCTGTCTCAGTTTTATTGCACTTTGCTTTATCACACTTCACAGATATTACATTTTTTACAAATTGAAGAGTTAAGACTTCATTGGAGGAAGTTAACTGCAGGTGTGCTGTAAACAGCAAAAGAAGTGGAATTAGAAGTCAATCTGAAGATGTAACCGAATAGTTGAAATCTCATGATAAAACTTGAAAGGATGAGGGGTTACTTCTTGTAGATGAGCAAAGAAAGTAGTTTCTTGAGATGAAATCACTCCTGGTGCAGATGCAGTGAAGACTGTTGATATGACAATAAAGCATTTAGAATATTACATAGAATATTACATAGAATATTACATTAAACTTCCAGCAATCATCTTAGAGTCCCATTAGAGGCAATATTGCTCCCCTTGCCTCTAGTCCTGTATTATTTTCCCTTTCCTCCTCTACCTCATTCTAGGAAATTTCCTTACACTCTTCTCTCATCTTCTCTCAGATTCATTGAGAATCCCTATACCATTCTCTTAGGATTCCTTGTGCCAACATTATCATTATACTTACTCATTTATAGTAGCCTTATTATATGTCTGCTCCTACCAGACAAGTAAAGAAACAAACCAAAATAAATGAGGTTTTTACCCCCAGTCTTTTAGCACTATCTTTGAACATTTTAAATGCATGAATGAATGATTAATTTGCTAAAGGGAAAGTATACAACATTATAGATAACAAAAGAGATGAAATGGAAAGATAAATATTTGAATTAGAAGCTGATATCATAGAGGAAGCTGATGTAATATCCTGAAACTATATTTTGAAAATGATCTGGATGATGCAGACAAGATAGTGATCATCATGGTTTTTAATAAGCAGAGTTTCTTAAGAGATGATAAATTAAGAATGGCCTACAAGTAACAGCAATCACTTGTTGATTGATTCTTTTTGTTTCAAATATATTTGTGGAGTTCCCCATATGAGTCAAACAGCTTTTCAGGCATTAGGAATAAAATGGTGAGCAAGAAAATGAGCTGTTCTTGCTTTCCTGGAGTTTAATATCACAGTAGTGAAAGAGATATAAAACAGACACATTCATTTTGACCCTGAATAGAAACAATATCGTCCTTTGAAAATAAATAACCTAAGAATCTGACCTAGTTGAAAGGATCAGGGAAGACTCAGCTGAGAGGTGAAAATTAGGCCATGCTAAAAATGCTAGGATATCACTGAACAGAGTCTGGAATTAGAGAAGAAAACAAAGAGCAGAAGGAGAAATATTAACATAGGGGTGTTCGAAAACAATAGAAGAGAACAAAGGGAAGTAGCATATTATTAGTATGTCATAAGAGGGCAGAACAAGATACTGACACAGGAATAATGACAGCACCAGCTAACTTTATTGGCTTATCATGTGTCAGATACAATGCTAAATGTTTTTGCATTGTATTTTCACTTTATAATGGCAAAAAACAAAACAAAACAAAACAAAGCTATGTGGAAGCATAACAACTTTTCTCATTTTTCATACAGTGGAACTATGTGGAGTATTAAATTATCTATAGTCTCAGCTAGTGAGTAACAAAAGCCCAGCGAGAAACTATGGACCATGTGTTTAAAATCAATATTGCAGAGTGGAGGAAGGGCTAAAATGTCAGATAATCGTGCTCCTTCACTCCTGGGGCTCCAGAAACTGATTTGTTTCTTGAATAAAATTTTATATATCTATATTCGAGAGAAGTTTTCCACTTAATACTTGAGTCCCATCTCCTGTGAAGGGCAAAACAGGAAGGATAAAACGTGGAACTTCTGGCATATCACTTCCTAGTATAGTCTCTATACTTTTCTTGCTAAAAAGGGATTGCTGGTGGACAGGAATAAGACATATAGCATTGAATCCATTTTATAAAGTTCCTTTGAAAACACTGGTTTCCATGAATTTCAATGATATGAACAGAGACACTGCCAGCATCTTGTTCTCTAGTCTTTCCCCCACAGCATGTCCCTGCTCTTCTGAAACTGCTGATTCCTGTCATCCGACACGTAACTGAGGCAGGAGTTTGAAAGGTGGAGAGGAACAAAGGAGTAGGTCCTGGAGGTGGCTTCAGATATCTCCCCTTCCCAAGGCCAGCTGTGAACATTGCAGCTGCCTAGCAATATCCAGTTTTCATGAACTTACTTTGGAGAAAATAGGTCTTGAGATGGCCTCAATTTGACTTGGAAAGGTAAGATATTTTACATATGTTTAGTGTCTCAATGCACCAAAGAAATAAAATACACTATATTCTTCAGATAACTAACCAGAATCATTACAGTAATGGTGGCTGGTGTTCATAACAGAAGAGAGAGAAAGGAAGGTTTATGGGATGGTTCTAAAATTTCCAGAGATGATACACCCAACCTAAAGTGACAATGGCTATGACTAGCCAATGTGGCAGCTCTTACAGACTTTGACCACATAGGATGTCCTGACATCCAGTGATGATGTGCTTACCGGGCAGAAATACATGAGGACTTTGAGGCAGGCTGTCAGCAAGCTGGCAAGCATTTCTCTTGCTGATATCACCTCTCCTGACCATGTATTTTCTTTACTGAAGCAGTAGTTACATTAAACACTTATGTTTTCACACTAGCATTTTATTTTTTAAATAGAAAGGGAAATGATCAGTGTTATATAACCTCCATCATTTGGCAATGAGGAGTAAGAAAACACTGATAGCTTTTGAAGCTTAGAGAAAATAATTTAGGTGATTAAAATCACTTCTAATACCATCTTTGGTTAAAATATTTAAGTGCATGGCTTTTCAACTTGGATATATAAATGGTGTCAGGTAAAATGCAAATCATAGTGAAATAAATAATTACAATGTACTGTCTTTGGTTCAGGGATGAGGGAGGGGAGCATACTTTTTCTTTTCAGTCACCAGAGGGAAAGGAAAAATTGGTGCTGTTATGGTTATATGCTATTTCAGAGGCTGCAAGGATTTGCTTCCAAGGATTACTCCAAATATAGTTTATGAGAGCACATTTCTCCCTCAGATTCATTGTAAGTCAGTTTCACTGCATGGAAAGCAGATGCTATTGGAGACAGAAAAGCTGCTTTACTGACACATTACTAAGTATTCTACAAAACAAAAGCAAAAAAACAAAAAACAAAAAAACAACAAATTATAATGCACACCTCTGAAGACCAAAGTTAAAACATTTGCTGCAGAATCATGCATTTTTTATGACTTGTAGATTTCTTTTACTTAGGGGTCCAATGTCTTAATTAAAAGTAAGTGACATATTTTAGCACTTACCCATCCACACAAATGGACTGAACTTAGCTAAACTTTCTCCACTGAGCCTGGTGATAAAATATAAATTGTCACTATGGGTTTAGGGTTGAATACCATTACTTAACATTTATTTTCTGTTCACTGAAGATATATAGAAAACACTTACACACACACACACACACACAAACGGCTTCAGGTTTCAGTGAGGAGTACCTAGTTGGAATGGTCAATATCTCTGGCATTATGGGGAGCAAATGAAACAGATACACCTCTGTGAAAGGAGGTGTCTCTATCGCTTTTTGCTCTGGTTCATCTTTCAAGAAAGGGGGAAGCTATGTTTTTCTCCCCACAAATCAATAATTTTAATGCTGACTTTATTCCTGATACTTGATGGTCAGGGTGTTCCAAGATTTTGCAGTCCTCAAAATTCATTTCAGAAAACACCTTTGGGAGATATCCTGGCAGGAACTCTGGCCTAAGCATCAAAATATTGGTCATAAAATTCTTATTTATTGCTCTTATTCCTATAATGGGAAGCACTCTGATGCTTATCTCATACCCTATTGGGAAGGGAGTGTTTGAGATTAGAAGAATCATGCCAACAGCTTTTAATAACATGCTGAAAATAAGTGTTGGCTCTGCACCATGTCTCTTCTGGCCCTACTTCTGCCCTTTTGGGGGGTTCACTATCAGAAAATCTAGATTCATTTAGAAAAGATGGAGAGAGAATGTTAACAAAAACAAACAAATAGTATCTAGGAGTGTTTTTGTTTTGTTTTCTTTGAGTGGCATTTGTATTCCATTGTGTTTGTGGAATCCAACAAATAGAACTCTGGGTTATTAGTCCATAAGCAGAGAAAAGTATTCATGCTCACACACCACACTCCTCTTTATCTTTTTCCAGGCTTCCCTGCTCCAGTGTCTGTTTTGAGGGATGGATGTTGACTTTGGCTATTTTTCTTTGTTCCACTAACCCAGGTGTTTGATACTTGTGCCAGACCAGATTCCCAACAATTGTGTGTTATGCATTAATACTTGGTATTTAGTCTCCTTTGATGGTGATGAGTAAATGGACAATGAAGAGTAAATGCTCAGGGCATAAAAGAGTTCACACAGGGAGTTCCAGGCAAAATTAGATTTTATAGTTAGTACTACCAGTCATCTTTTTTTTAGTGTAGATTCCCTTCTCCTTTTGTGCTCTATTTCTTAAATGACCTCCCCCTTAAAATCTTTAAACTCCTCCTCTGTATACTCAACCTAATTGTAAGGATTTTCTAATTATGTATCAGTAGATAAGAATAAATGGTGTGTACCATCTTTGGGGGTGTTTGTATTGAGAAGTATTCTGTGTCAAACCCCTTGAATCATAACTTTATAGATCCATCCACTCCATCTACTCTAAAGGCTGATTTTGCTTCACACATAAAAGGATTTGACTATGTGGCCAGTAAATTCAGTTAAGGTATATAGACAACCTTATAAAGTGTTCTGGCTGGAATTTATAGGTTGTTTTACTCTGTTGAGTAGTCATAATTTCAGAAGACACAAGATCACAAGTTTCAAGTTGAATAATCACTGGTGGTGTCCTGACGAGCCAAAATGTCACAATAAGGCTAAATAGCATATGCTTTTGACCCAGCTGTCAGATGTTATTAATAGGCTGACTTTAAAAATGAAAGCAGTAGGGGTGTCATCGACATTTTGAGGCCCATATGCTTAATGCGGTAAAACACCTGCCAGGGCTAGTTTCTGGTTCCAAATGAAGTAAATCAGCCTGCCTTTCCCCCCACAGTTAAAATCACATCAACACCTACTCAGAATGTTACAATGTGCCATAACCCTCAGGCTATCACCTCTTCCACTCTGAACTGCTTGTGATTCAAGGTATAGAAACTGTTTCAATTCTTCTTGCCTTTAGAATAAACTTTTTAATATATATTCCTTTACTTTCTCTGTGTGTGCTTATTGGACTCCTCACCTTACTCATCTTTTATTATCTTCCACATTTACTAAGTTGAAGTGGAAAGTCTGTGCACTTACAACATGGAAACCAAGAAGGATTTGGGAAATCCTATCTCAAGATGCGAAGTTGTGTTAGTGATTGGATATATCAAAAAGTAACTCACACTTACAAACTGTTATTTGTTGATCTATAGTAGTTCTTTCCAGAGGTGGTTAATCTGGTTTTAAAATCATTTATTTTCTATGGCTTCATATAAAAGAGAATATTAAGTTGTTCGTCATTCTGTGGGGGAAACTCATTGAGTGTCATTAGGCTAGAGCTGAGCAGATTGGAGTTTTTATTAAGATTTGGTCAAGCTGAACAATCTGAAGACATTTAGTTCACTTTTGGATTAGAATAGGTTCTCCATACTTTTGTAACAATGACATTAGTAATTATCCCATTTTAGCAAGAATCTATTATTCCTTGTGTCTACTAGTCTAGGGAGTGTCTAGGGAGTACTGGACTGTAGGGGAAGGAAGAAAAGCAGAGTAGAGTGTTGGTGGTAATTCATGCTTTATCCCAAACCCTTGCTTGAGGCTATTCACTTTGGCAGCTTTTATTATTCTGCTTCATTTCCTTTGGTAATCTTTTAGTTTGAATTTTCTACATTTTCTTGGATAGTGCTAAAAACTTACTCCCAGGACAATTCCAAAAGAGCAGTTCCCCAAATTTTTATCAATGATATACATATTCTATTACTGTACATTCTTCCAGACTGACTATTTGACAGGGGAAATTTCATTTGACTAATAATGTATTTTCCTTTTTTTAAGTCTTATTATGTTTCCCATCTTATACTTGTTACTTTAAACACCAAATCTTTCACATTATTTAACAAATGACTATCCAGTACTGACAACTGCCACTGAACTTTCATATGCATTGGATTCACAGCCAGCTGTTGACTGCCAAGTTGAGAGAATCTGATTTATTATTATCTACCTCATCATCCCTCTTTCCTCTCCTGAGAAATAATCAATCCCACTTACAATCATCTCTCCTTTGCCTTACCCAACTAATGCTTATATGATGTTGAAACAGCAATGAAAGTTCACGCCAAATTCCTATAGCATTTCTAATGTTAGAGATGAACTAAGTTTACTTTTCTGTGCATTGTGGAAAAAAATAAAGGTAGTAATAGGATGTCTCAGCAAAGATTGTTGGAAGATAATTTCATGAGTAAATGTCAGATCAATAGCATTATATTTTGCTGACATTTCTTCCCTTGCAGTGCCTCCAGCTCAGTTGGAATCTAAACTAGAATCACCTAATAAGCATAACCAAAGAAGTACTGCCATTGATTGTTGGTCTAATTGAGTTCTTTTTCAGGTGTTCACACCACCAGAAAGGGGGGAAAAAAAAGAAAGAAAGAAAAGAAAAGTATTTCCTTTACTTCTGTGATCTTAATGACACCTTCTTAATTCTACATTCACTGTGCCTTCTATCCTTTTTTCTTCTCTGGTTTCACATTGCATCCATTGGATTGCTTTATTATATCACTTTTACAGTCACACAAAGACACTTACAGCTCAAAAAAATGGTAGTGTCCTTGATGATTATTTTTATATTACTCTTCAATAGCCTTAGTTAAAACTCTAACTTTATACATGCATACTGGATAAAAAAGAGCTTAAGGGGGGGCGCCTGGGTGGCTCAGTGGGTTAAGCCTCTGCCTTCAGCTCAGGTCATGATCCCAGGGTCCTGGAATGGATCCCAGCATCAGGCTCTGCTCAGCAGGGAGCCTGCTTCCACGTCTCTCTCTGACTGCCTCTCTGCCTACTTGTGATCTCTGTCTGTCAAATAAATAAATAAAATTAAAAAAAAATTAAAAAAAGAAGAGCTCAAGGTCTTCTCAGGCAATAAACATGACAAGTCCGGTCTTTCACAGGCTATGAAAGTAGCTTCGTTCTCCCAAGAATCACATCTGAGGCATTATGATTGCTTCCTACTGCTAGTCATTTGGTGTTTCACTGGCACTGGATTAAAAAGTGAAAAAAAAAAAATCCTGATTGGAAATTTCCTTAAGACATACTACACTCTCACTAAGTATGACAAGTACCAATATAAATAATAAAATAAATTAAAGATTCACTCTGATAAACATTTTTTGAAAGTTTTTGAAATAGCAATTTTGACCACTTACATAATTTATCCCCAATATAGACTTCTCCTCAAATAATATTGAAATATCAAAATTGTATTACTATATAGAAATAATGATAAAGTGTATTAAATATTTTCACATTGTACTGAATCTTATTAGACTTTTTTTACATGTCCATTTTACATATTGAATCAAGAACAACAGTGGTATTTTACCTTTGACTCCTTTTTCTTTCACAAACTACATCTAATCCATACCAAATTCTTTCTGTTTCCTATTTAAAATATATACAAAATTTCTGCACTTTCATTATCTACACTGCCACCTGATTTTAGTTACCCCAATCTCTGACATTAATTATTGAATACCTTCTTAACTAGACTGTTTCTGGACCTTGCTACCTTGAAGTATTTTCTCAGTAGCAAGAGAGATGTTTTCAAATCCTATCAGACTGTGTCATTTTTCTGCTCAATAATTTTCTAAACCATGTAAGTCAAAGTCTAAGAGTGCCATCCAGCACCCTACCCAGTCTGCACCTCCAACCCTAACCCCTACCTCTCTGACTTCACCTCCCACTAACATTCCCTACCCTTCTCCCATTCCTGCTATGTTAGCTTCCTAGTTGTCCACATGCCAGGCAGCACATGATGTCTCTTTCCAAACCCAACTCAAATGTCATGGAGTAAGACCTTCACTACCACATTATTTACAAATGCAACCCTTCCACTTGCCCACTGCACACCCTCTATCCATTCAGACATCATCTTTCTCCATAGTTCTTGTCAACCAGTGTATTATGAATTTATCAATTTATTGTCTTCTCCTTTTTCTCTTAAATGTAAATTCCGTAAAGGACAAGGACTTTTTCCTGTTTTATTTATTGTTAATATTCCCAGTCACTAGAATATTCCTGGTTATAGCATGAGATTTATAAACACTTGAATGAATAGAATGAAAGAAATGTGCTTGGCACAATATGTTGAACATAGTAATTACACCATAAATGGTAGTCATCATTATAAAGATTTTTTTCCAGGAAAGCTTTATTATACATAATATCTAATACTCTAGCTGTGGAGTCAAAACTACATTTGAATTCCACTAATAAAGAAAACTTGGGAAAGTTATTTAATTTCAATGAACATTTGTTTCTTTATCTATAAAATGGAACTGCTAACACCATATAGATTCTACTTTTCACAAGCAGTGGATGAAATGACAAGTTTGAAATGTCTGTTACAGTGTTAGCTCTAAATCAATACAGATTTCTTTTGTCTTGGCTTCCTACTCATCCCTTCTTAGTGCTCTTTGATAATTACTTTTCAAGTGTCTACCTTGTGCCAATCACTGACTGCCATTGGATATCAAACTATGAGATACAGTTCTTGCTCTTGAAGTGCTTACAATCCATTGAGGAGATAAGTATATGAACTAAAATTTTTTTTCTTTAAAATAATAGAGAAAGTAAAGTAATAGAAGTTGTCTAGATTAGATAGTACCTAAGCTAAATTCTGAAGGATGGCAGACATTTATCCAAGCATCCAAGCTCAGAAATGAGGGAAGCTTTTCCTGGGGAAGCAAATATGCAGAAGCACATGTGAAGCATGTAAGGGAATAGCTGTGTAAGGTGAGCCAGCAAGGTGAAAACCAGGAGTGGCAGGAGACAACCAGGGAATCTGAAAGACATCAGGCTCTTGAAAGACCTGTATGTCAGACTAAAGGACTTAGTTTGCATCCCCATGTCCCCACTGGTGGGGGCGGGGCTGAGGGGGGTGCGGGGGAGGGAGATGGAGATGGGATTATGCCAAATATATGAAAGATGAATTTCAGTCAGGGGCAGCAACAATAGTTCTTTAGGAGTGTGGAATTTGCAAACACACTTTTTTTTTTTAAGATTTTATTATTTATTTGACAGAGATCACAAGTAGGCAGAGGCAGAGAGAGAGAGAGGAGGAAGCAGGCTCCCTGCTAAAGCAGAGAGCCCGATGCAGGGCTTGATCCCAGGACCCTGGGATCATGACCCTGGCTGAAGGCAGAAGCTTTAACCCACTGAGCCACACAGGCGCCCCTGCAAACACACTTTTACCTTCCAATCTCACTAGTTCCACCATTTCCATTAGTTCCCAACCTATTAACAGATTTGAATTCTGCCAGCAACTTCCATTTACAAGCTAGATGTCCTTTAGAAAGTTATGTACCTGTCTTAATATCTCTATCTGTAAAAACAGGATTAAAACTAAGATAGCTTTCTCCAAAGTGTTATTATGAGCATTAAAGGCATTAGACTTATAAATTTAACTTGCAAAATTTTTACAAGTTATATAACTTGCAGAGTTAAACAATATATTTAACTAAAAGCATTAAATTATAGGTAATTATATGTATAAAATATATATAACTATATATGTTATATGTAATTGCATACATAATTATATATAAATTACATATAAATTATATATAATATATAAAAGTTGTATACATAAAAATACAGGACACTAATTAGAAGGTCATTATTTTATTTTATTTGTAAAATTAAAAATGATTATAGGAGTCTAATTAGTACATTACTTTTTCCATTAAGATATTAGTGGTAGTAGTGATGAAGAGGAGGTGAATTCACAAGTATTTGTGAAGTAAAACCAGCAGAGCCTGATTTTAGCTTTTAACCTCACACAGTTGGTCACAAATTCCCACAAATTCCCATGCATACTATGTTTCTTTCAGAACTGGTGAGTGATTGGCCAGATTGGGAGCAGCAGTGGTTGAAGGAGCCTGGGACTTCTTAAGTAGAGTTAACACTCCAGGGGTTTCCAGTTTAGACAATTCTGAATGTCATTTAATGAAATTTGGAATATAGGGTGAGATATTTTATACATTCCAGTTCTATACACCTACTATTTCACCAAATATTTATTTGGTACTTAGTATGTACCTGTATCATTCTAGGTACATAGATATAATTTTTGCCCTCATAAAGCTTAAATTCTAATTAAAGAAAAAATATAGTTGATATAAGGATCCAATTAATGAAATAAATACCAAATTAAATAAACAATATTCAATTACAAAGATAATGTTATAAAAATTATCATAAAATAACTTATTTAAGAATGACAGAAAACAGACTAACGAGGGCACTGATCTAGTCTAGAAATCAGCAAGATTGTGACATTTATAAAATTTCTGGAGATAAGCAGCAGATAACAAGGGTATATATAAGATCAAGCTAGTAAGACAAGCAAAGGTCATGAATTCCTGTAGGGTGGTATCATTGGGTGTCATTTCAAAGTCTGTCACAAATGGGGTAAGGTCTCTGGGACTTTGTGAAACAATTCTTTCTGTTTAACAGAACTTTTGCCTTCCCAGGAACAAGGGTATTGTCAGAGAGTAGGTAACTTCTGATGTAGCTTTCCTGCCCTCTTCATGTATCCAGCCTTTTTCTGAGTACATAAAGCCCAACAAGCTGTGTGCCTTCTTATTGATGGTGATTTTTCTTCTATGTTCCTCTTGTTCATCCTGAAAGTCTTATCTTTGTTGTCTTCCAAGTCCCTCCCAATTAATCAGATAAATCTGGGTCTAAAGCACAGTGGTATACATGGTTCAAGTTGTATTCTAGTAGATTCTTAGATATTAGGCAAATCAGAGGAACTGGCCAGAACTAATTTAATCTCCATATATCCCATCCATCTAGAAACTTAAGCTGGACTTCCAAGAGACTGTCATCTTCCTTTAGAAGTCAATACATTCAAGTATCAGTCCCAGGGCAAATCAACACCTTGCAATACTTACTATTCATCATATTTTATCATGGAATAAACAGGTTATGTTTTTATATACTGGTTCATGAGTTCAGAAATCTACAATGAACTGGCTATTTTCCTCTCTGGTTTGTGTATCACATTAAAACAAGTACAGCTTGGTATGACCAAGACTTATATAGGCTGGTTCTCAGAATGATTCTGCCTCTGTCACCGTTGAAAGAGCAGAGGGTAGAAAGTGGAGGAGAAATGATGTGATAGATCAGTAGCATGGAGTAATAATGACAGTTTGGGATTCTAACATTCTAACATTCAGAACAAAAGCTTTATAAAAATGTCAATCTTCGGGGCGCCTGGGTGGCTCAGTGGGTTAAAGCCTCTGCCTTCGGCTCAGGTCATGATCCCAGGGTCCTGGGATGGAGCCCCACATCGGGCTCTATGCTCAGCAGGGAGCCTGCTTCCTCCTCTCTCTCTGCCTGTCTCTCTGCCTCCTTGTGATCTCTGTCTGTCAAATAAATAAATAAAATCTTTAAAAAAAAGTCAATCTTATAATTCACTGATATAAATCCTTAACTCTTCAATATTATTATAGCTTTTAAGATAAAGTTCTAGCCATCTGAGGCACAGGGGCTTTCATTTTCTGGCACCTGCCCACCTCCATTCTCAGATTACTTTTTTCTCCTGGAGCATTTTTCTCTCTAGCCCTTTTGTGCCATATAGAGTGCTGCCTCAAGTTTATGTGCCTTTGAACATGCAGTTCTCCTGCTCCCTTGCCACATTCCTCCCTAGTCTCCCATCCTTCTAAGCCCAGTCTGTTCAAATGTACCATGTTTTAGACAGTTTTCCTTGATTCTCCACTGTGAAGAATCAGATATCCTTTAGAGAGACGACTGTACTTAGCTCAAACTGCCGTTAGCCGACAGGCTCCAGCTGTTAACGCCTTTAGGATTCATTTTGGCTTTTGAGGAGCATGATGCTTTAAACTTGTCTCTTACCAGAGGCCACACACAGTTCATTGCCATGTGGGTCTCTCCATGAAGTAGCTCAAAACAAGGCAGCTGACTTCATCTGACCAAGCAAGCAGGAAGAGCCAGAGGCAGTGCAAATGAGATGAAAGCCACAGCTCTTTGTGACCTAATTTCAGAAATGAAACCCTTTCATGCCATATTCCCTTCATTTGAAAAGTGCCACTCAAGGAAAGGGGTTATACAGTGATGTAAGTATCAGGAAGCCAAATTCATTGGGAGCCTACCTCATGTGGTAAGCTCTTTGTCAATACTCTGGTTTCTCTTTTCATCTTTTCCATAAGAACATTTTCAGCTCAGATCACAAGCATTTACTGAACACTTTATTTATGCAGGCATACTTCAAAACTATAACACGTGTCTTCCTCTCTCATTACTTTATTTAGCACTCATATTATTCTGTAAAACTTTAATTCCTACTCATTTAATTTACATTTATTAAGCATATACTATGCACCTGGAATTGTACTAGATATTGGAATTTCCAACATGAATAAGAACTCAGAAACAAATTTCTAACCTCACCAGTTTTATGTATAATTTTAATTAGCTTCATTTTACAATAGAAGTGACCTTTTAAAACTTAATCCTGTTACTGTATTTTTATAGAAAAATAATTAGTCTTTGATATAATGCATACTTCAAGAATTATGCTATCACGTTAGTTATGTGTTTGGGTTTTTAGAACATAGCAGGATAAATACCCTTAGTTGAAAATGCATTATTGCTCCTAATTTTGTTGTTCCTATTAATGTTTTGTTTATGCCTTTAAACTGGCTACCATGATTTAGATTCCTGTTTATAATAATGTGTGAACCCAGACATTTATAGTCAGAACATGAAAATGAACTAGCCTAGTCTATCCACAACGGTTGCAGTACTCTCTTTTAATACTGTTGATTGATTGTACATTAGTTTGCATTAAACTTAAAGTTGTATTCCCCTTGCAAATTGCTTTTCTCCTTTACTCCAAAATATATCATAAATTAATTGCAAAACTACTACTACAGGATGGAAAACAACTGCTTTTAGACAGACCAAAATGATACATGTGGTTCCTAGAGGTCTATCTCTATGTTGTGTATCACATTAAAACAAGTACAGCTTGGTATGACCAAGACTTATATAGGCTGGTTCTCAGAATGATTCTGCCTCTGTCACCGTTGAAAGAGCAGAGGGTAGAAAGTAGAGGAGAAACGATGTGATAGATCAGTAGCATGGAGTAATAATGACAGTTTGGGATTCTAAGTATAAACAATCTGACAATAATGGAGCCCAAGGAAAAATAATGGAAATGTAGGACTGGCTAATAAAGAGATTTATCCAGGGAGAGCCATAGCTGTTGCTGGGCTATTTTGAAAAAGTGGAATACATACAAAATTTAAAAATAAATAAATAAATAAATAGATAGATAATTGCATTGATTAAAATCTTAGAAATGTTTTGATTACTTAACTTTTTACTGTGAATCATTTTTTAGATGTTTGGTAAAACTATTGGGGAAAATGATATATAAACTACTAACTTGTGGCACAGAAGCACTAACCATTGACAAGTATTTATTCTGCTGACCTCTGACTCAATCTTAAAGATTTGGGGTTACAATTACCCCTGGGATGTAGAGCCTAAATGGCTCAGTCGGTTACATGTCTGCCTTCTGCTCAGGTCATGATTCCAGGGTCCTGGGATCAATCTCCATATTGTGAGGAGGAAGGGTTCCTGGTCACAGGGACTCTTCCTTTCTCTCTCCCTCTGCAGCAGCCTCCCCCGCCCAGCTTGTGCTCTCTCTCTCTCTCTTGTTCTGCTCTTTCACATAAATAAATAAAATCTTAAAAAAAACAACAACAACAACAACAAAAAAAACTTCTACCTGGGGGACAAAGGAGAGATTTTTACCAGTGTTCAGCAAATAAAAGATGTCAATTAACTCTATAGTCTCCCTGAGATTAGAGAAGAAAAATAAAACCTAGATTCTAGGTATAAGATTAAAAATATTTTTAAATGAATTTATTTTGATAGAATCAGTTTATCTCCTTTGCCCTGGAGTAGACAAAATTGTTACTTTGTGGAGAAAGCGGTAACGTCACAATTTACCTACATGGGGCAATTAGCCATGTCTGAACACATTTTTTATTATTATAATTGGAGAGGTGATAGTGGTTTCTAGTGAGTAGAGGCCAGGTTGTTGCTAACCATCCTACAATGCACAGGACATCCTCCCACAACAAAGAATTATCAGGCCTCAAATGCCAACAATGTCAGGGTTGAGAAACCTGAGGTAGTCATGAAGCGCACACTGAGAGAAAAGGTAGAGAAAGGAAGAGTATTTGTGGTATTTGTGTCCCCTCTTTCAATGCAAGTCAAGAGGAAGGAACACAAGAGTTCCTTGTAAGACCAGGACAAGTCTAAATGAAGAAGAGACATGTTTTCTAAGTACAGCCCAAGAAAGGAAACCCACAAATATGCCCTGGAGAATGACAGTGACCTCTAGGCATGAGAGGTTCTTAGATAAGCTTATTAGTTTTCCACAGGTCTAAAGGTGGCATGAGAAGATCTGTAAGTTCCCCCAGAGCCCTAAAGTGAACTGTGGGACTAGCTGGGAAAGTGAGTCAAGAACTACTCCAAGGAAAAGGGTGCTCACCTCAGAAGGGTACACATGCCCTGCCCATAGGGAACTCGTAGGGGCTGGATATGAGCCAAAAACAATACCTGGCTCGGTCCACGATACAAACCTAAGCATGGGCTAGGCTAGACCAACTCTGTTCAGCTAAGACCCTAAAGGGATAAGACATTTCCTTCTCTTGCCATCACCTCACATGCTCTG
Source organism: Mustela putorius furo (assembly GCF_011764305.1). Taxonomy (NCBI): domain Eukaryota; kingdom Metazoa; phylum Chordata; class Mammalia; order Carnivora; family Mustelidae; genus Mustela; species Mustela putorius. The sequence goes on along the minus strand of NW_025422019.1, from coordinate 21,801,718 downwards.
TGCTGAACCACTAGTGGGAACCAGTGCCCACGGACTGTTTCACATGACTTTACAACTAAAATGGGAAGGAAGAAAGACCTTTTACAGAGAAAACAATGGTATAAAAATGAAACTTTGAGCATCAGTGACGTGCTCCTGAAGTGGCTAATGTCTTCTGAAGTGATCTGAAAAATTGTGCAGTAGGACTGAATTTACCTGAAAGCTCAAACAATAAGTCATCTGACAAAGCTTCAAAAATCAGTCAAGAAAAATTACTTTTTTTAATACCTCTGTTATATGGACTATTGTAACTGTGAAATATTATGCCTCTTACAAAGCTTCTGATGTTTTTTTAATTTCTTGACATTGAATAACAAACTGTGAGAGACAGGACCTCTGATATAACAAATTATAACCTTCTCTTTGTTTTACTGTTTCATTCTTAAAAGTTGCATCCCTTAATGACATGGGGCCACCTGCCAATGGTTTACGTTTTGGCATCACCCATCCCTTTTCATCTCATTAATTCTTACTCCTTCCTTTTGTCTAAACTTAACTTCTCTTCTACCTGAAACTTGCCCTAACCACTTCAGATTAACTTAAAAGCCCCTGAAATACATTTTCATAGTACTTAACAAACTTTACTATAATTCTTTATTACATTTTTCTTTTTCTTTGAAGACAAAGTCAATGGTTATGGCTTGTCATGGACTCCCCAGTACCTAACACAGTACTTAACACATTACAGGCATTAATAGATGTTGGTTTTTCTAATTAAGCTATTAAATATGTTGAAAATTGCAATGGTAGTTAAGTTCTAACAGCTAATTATAGTCCTTGTAATCTTTCCCCATTTCGCTACATTCAAAAGTCCTGTTTGTGCCACCCATATGAATATCATTTTTGAAAATTATTTGTTTATAAGAATCAATTTTGAGACTGTGTTGCTTCCTATTTCCTGGGTGATAAAAAAATAGGACCATGGTTTTTAAAGGCGGGATGACAAATTATATATTTGAGCTGGAGGCTCTCAAGAGCAGGATTTTGTGTTGTTTCATAAAATTAAATGCACATAACAAATATTAATTGGTTTCCCTTGAATGAGGGAGAAAATGAGAATATCATATAGGCTTTCGAGGCTGGCACAACCAATGTAGAGTATCGATTCCAGTGCTTACCAATTTTGTGATCTTGGAAATAACACCTATTCAAGTATCTGTTTCTTAATATGAAAAAATGGGCATAATAATTCCTAATTATATATTTGATGATTATATATTTATGTGTGTGCAAGTAAGAGAGAAAAAAGGAAGATGAAAAGAAAAGAAAAAGAAAGAGAAACTTTTCATCTAGATCCTAGTATAGGGTAAATAATAATCCAATTTCTCCTCATAAAAACATTAATTGTCTACCTCAGATTTCTAACTCTGCTGATGGGAGAAATCAATTGTGTTTTTTTTTCCTTTTTCTTTTTTTTTTAAAGAGAGAGAGTGAGCACGTGCACACTTTGGGGAGGTAGAGGTGGGGGATGAGGGAGAAAGAATCCTTAAGCCGGCTCTATGCCCAGCATTGAAATGAAGAATCAGATGCTTAAAAGACTGAACCACCCAGGTACTTCAGTCATTTGGTTTCTTAAATGATACCTTCTGAACCATTATTATTATTATTATTATTATTATATAATAAATTAGAATATAATTAGAATTATAACAATTACTATTATTAAATCTTTAAGCTCCTCACAAATGGGAATAACCCAAGTTGTTCTGTACTCCTAAAGCCATAGTTTGTGATACAACATTTGTTGGATTGCCAGTGATTAATTGAAGGGGGTGGGATTATGGACATTGGGGAGGGTATGTGCTTTGGTGAGTGCTGTGAAGTGTGTAAACCTGGTGATTCACAGACCTGTACCCCTGGGGATAAAAATATATGTTTATAAAAAATAAAAATAATCATAAAAACATAAAAAAAAACATTTAAGTCTGGGGAATTCCTTAAAAATAGAGAATTCCTTTTGACAAAACTTACCAATGCGGGTTAAAAACAAACAAACAAAAAAAGCATGTTCTCTTTCCTCTGGATGAGCTGAACTGAGGAAACCAAGATCCTCAGAATGTCAAGAAGTGGGTGACTTCTGGAGTTAACAGAATGGAGGTACTGAAACTGAGCTATTTTGTGGTAGAACTGATGACTAAAGATGTAATTTGGATAACTTTTAATCCTACAACACTGAATTGGAAGAGAAAGAATAATTACATATGGTCTTGAAATCAGTTATTAAAAAAATCCTTTAGGATACAAACTTAATACCCATTTTATGATTAAATTCTGCCATTATATTCCCAGAGCCTCTGGATAAAGTCCCATTCCTATTGTTTGATATAGCTTCCTGTGACTTGCCTCTTCCCTGTCTTTCTACCTCCTTCTTGTTGCTCATGCCCATTTAATACTAATTCCAGCCATGCAGAAATACTCATGATTCTCAAATAAACTGTGTTGTTTTACCCTTTTGTGACCTTGCCCTCCTAAGCAGGGTTTATCGCTCCCACCTAACTATACTTTGCATTTCAATTTATTTATTCAATCATCATTTATTAAGTATCTTCTGTGTCTCAGTTATGGCAGAAGGTTCTCGGGAAATACAATGCTAAAAACATGACCTCTTTCCTCAGACGGCTTAAGATCTTATAAAGGAAGACATGCAGGTAACTAAATGTTCAGAGATGAACATACAGTGCATACAGTGGAGGGCATGGAAAATTCTGAAGGGGTAAGAAGATTTGAAACAAGAGTCAGAGAGGTGATCATGAGGGAAAGCTGGTCTTAAATGAAGGCAAGAAGGCAAAGAGCTGTGGAGTAAAAGGTAGGGTTATGAAACTCCCTGGTGTTTTAGGAAAAAGTATTGTGAAGAACTACAGACATAATGGCATAGTGGTGAACAATTAATAGCACAGGTCTAGAGTCTAAGATCAGAGTCTGGATTCAGAATTTTAAGAAAGAATTAGAAAGGTAAAATGGTGCTAATCAAAAGGCAAAATATGTCATATATGGTAGATCAAAATATGGTAGACAAAATAGGTATCCATGTCCTAATTCCCAGAGCCAGAGAAGCTTATGTGGCAAAAGGGACTTTGCAGATGTGATGAATTTAACAGTCTTGAGATGGGAGACTATCCTGTATTACCTGGGTGGGCTCAGTGTAATTGCAATGGTTTATGAGGGGAAGAGGAGGCAGTAGAGTCAGAATCAGAGGAAACATGAAGAGGGAAACAAGTCAGGAAGGAGAGAAATTTGAAGATACTGCACTACTGGGTTTGAAGATGGAGGAAAACACCATGAGTTAAGAAATGCAGGTACCCTCCAGAAGATGTAAAGGTGAGGAAACAGCCTCAAAAGCCTCTAAAAGACACTATGGACATCTTGATTTTAGGACTTTTTGAACTTTAGAAACTATAAGATAATAAATTTGTGTGGGTTTAAGCCAATAAATTTGCAGTAATTTGTAAGAGCAACAATAGGGAACTGTAACATACCTAAACATATAATGGATATACCCTCTCCTATGTTCAATGGAAAATTATTTGTATTTTAAAAAATAAATCAAGCTCTTAGGTATGCAACTTAGAAACAATTTCAGAGTTAAAATTTTTTAAAAAAGGTTGAATCAGAGATGAGCGATACTGAAAACAATAGAAGACAGAAGAGGAAACTTTTCAAAATCTAGGATGAAGTAAAGAGGGTTGGATAAAAGTATTATTCAGAAATGGAGGGGCACCTGGGTGGCTCAGTGGGCTACGTGTTGACTCTTGGTTTCCATTCAGATCATGATTTCATGGGTCATGAGATTGAACCCCATGTTAGGCTCCACTCTCAGTGGAGAGTCTGAAGATTTTCTCCCTCTGCCCCTCCCAACACTCTGTCTTTCTAAAAATAAATAAATAAATCTTTTAAAATAAATGGAATCAGGGGCTCCTGGACGGCTTAGTCAGTTAAGTGTCTGACTTCTGATTTTTGACTCAGGTCATGATCTAGGGATCCTGAGATGGAGCCCTGCTGTGGGCTCCATAATCAGCGCAGAGTTTGTTGGAGATTTTCTCGCACTCTCCTTCTGTCCCTCCCGCTCTCTCTCTGCAATAAATAATATCTTTAAAAAAAGAGAGAAAATAAAAAGAAGAGAAAGAAATGGAACCAGATTTTATTAGCTCTGAAGTATGTATAACTTATAAATCTGTGCAAAAAAAGTACCAAATTACAAATACAAAAGTGAATAAGGAAATATTTAGAATGAGAAACAAATTAGAAACAAATAAAAAACTGTTTTATAAAGTGATGGATACCACAAACATCACAAAATTTTAGAAAAATGTGATTTTTCCTTTTATCGATCAATTAATTAAAGTTAATTAATTTTTATTTGAGCCTAACACAAATCTATAATCTCTTCCCCTCAGTAGGTCTGTAGCCCATTCCAAGATCTTAGTAGAGACCAAAAAAGTGACAGGGCCACTGGAGTGTAAGCTTCATTAGTTTTACAGCAGATATGCTTCTCATATGGATATAAAGACTAGAGACATTCAATAGAAGCAATAGAAGGGTGGAGAACATTTGTGGGTTATGATTTGAGTACTTGGGTGAAGTGCTTCTTCCCCTGATACAGCATTTTTAAAAAATATTTTGTTTATTTATTTGACAGACAGAAATCGCAACTAGGCAGACAGGCAGTCAGAGAGAGAAAGGAAGGCAAACAGGCTCCCTGCTGAGCAGAGAGCCCCATGCCAGGCTCGATCCCAGGACCCAGCACCCTGGGATCATGACCTGAGCCCCTGGGTTCATGACCTGAGCCGAAGGCAGAGGCTTTAACCCACTGAGCCAACCAGGCGCCCACCCCCTCACCCCATACAACATTTAGAATATGAAAATAATGCCTTTTGAAGCTTACATCTAAATTCCTGGAGGACAGAGACTGTATTCAACCTGGTACAACATTTGGATGAATGACTATTAGATTGCAGCTTTAACTGAAATGTACATACACATTTGCATTTTAAAGTACAGCTTATGTTTTGTGGCAATATTATATAAACTAAAAAATTAGGGTAACTTTACTTAATGTAAAAACTCTGCTATGATATGTACCATGGGCTATAATTACAGTGAAACTATTTTACTTTTTCATTACAGAGGTTTTTTATTTGTTTTAGTGAAAAGCTGAAAATTTCAAAACAATAATTTCAGTCATATAAAGTTATGGTTAGAAAACAGCTGACCACTTTGAGTTAAAAAAATCAGCTTTCATTTCAAAAAATATAAAAAACATATTATTACACTATGAAAATAATTGATAACAAAATCAAATTTATTTTTTAGCATAATAATTTAATTAGATTGTGAGTTCATTATAATCTCTATTTCCTTATTTAGTTGTCTGGGTAATAATCTATTACCTCTAAGTTTTATTTTTTATCAAGTCCTAATACAATTTTAGGTATAGAAACAGACTGTCACTCTATTGCAAATAATTTATTATATCCATCCAATCAATTGCAGTTGGTCCATCAAGGGTGATAATATCCACCCACAAAATATTTTACCAAGGAAATTTTACTTAAATTTTGGGAACACTACACCAAAAAAAAGTTAATTCTATGGTGTTAATTAAAGCATTATAGCCAAATATGTCCTTGTAAGCCTTGAAAGAGAGTATAAAGGATGTAGGTTGGAGAATAATTTTGTATCTTAACCAACATCATTCTAAAGTAAATTCAGGTGACTAAATAACAATTCTGATTATATATTTTTGTCAAATCCATTAATGTCATTTTAGCTGTACTTGGTATATCACTGAGAACTTTCATTAAAGGTAAAGAATGATTCTTGCAACGACCTTACTTTTGTATGTGTATGTGTGTTCAAGTGCACAAATATGGGACCAAGAATAGGAAGGCCACAACTTTAGATTACTGTGAAACAAGTCAGAATTTTCCACGCTTGCCACTTTGGAGTTCCAAAAATCAAGTGGCTCACCAAATATTGTTTTGACTATGACAAGTAATTTAGTTTTTTAAGCATCAACTCTGTGTAGGATACTATTTTGTGATGTTCAAGAGATAAAATAATCTCTGAAATTTCAACAAACTCTCTAATATCCATCTATCCAATTTGTTATGCCCAAGATAAAGTTGAGTACCTGAGAATTATATAATTTAAAGGATGTCATTTTTATTCTCATTTTTTACATCCATTTCTTCTAAAACCTGAGACACAATCACTATAATATCCTTGAGGTGAGCAAATCTTCCTTGTTTGAGAATGAATTTTTTTTTTTTTTGAAATAGCCAAAAATTTGGATGCCATCCTGGTGAATAATGAGCCTCATTAAACATAAAAGTTTTGGTCAGAAACCAGGTATCACTCTACATAAATAAATTTGATTTATTTTTGTGGCTTCAAAGGTAAGTAAGGTAAATTTAAAATGGTTTTGAATATAGGCTCATGAAAAAATATGCAGTGCCTTCCCAGGCAGTGATTGGAAAGGGATGTTAGGATTTTGGTTATGGAAGCTAATGATATAGAGGTTTCTATTGCACTCTGTCCTTTTTCCTTTACAATCCTGACTCACTTCATTCTTATATGATATGCCCACTATATTATAAATACCTGAAGTATGGAAACAATATTGACTTTATTTTCCACAAAGTATTTACCTTATATCATCTTAAGACCCAAATAACCTGATTTAATTCCAATTAGCAATTAAATAATTGAATTCTAATGATATCAAATGAATTCTAGATACTAAAAAAATTGCACAATTGATGTATAATTTATCTATACCAATTAGGATGATGCAATTATATTATTAACTTCACATAATCCTCTTCTAGGAAGAAGGTTAAACCAGAAAATACTGAACAGTGATTCAAATGATACTTGATAGAGACTTAGGAACCTAAATTAAAAGTTAAAAAAGAGGGTGCCTGGGTGACTCAGTGGGTTAAGCCTCTGCCTTCGCCTTGGGTTATGATTTCAGGGTCCTGGGATTGAGTCCCACATTGGGCTCTCTGCTTGGCAGGGTACCTGCTTCCTCCTCTCTCTCTGCCTGGCTCTCTGCTTGGCAGGGTGCCTGCTTCCTCCTCTCCCTCTGCCTGCCTCTCTGCCTACTTGTGATCTCTCTCTGTCAAATAAATAAATAAAATCTCTAAAAAAACAAATTAAAAAAGAAAAGAATATAGCATAGTGTTCAAAGAAAGCTCTTCAAAGTTCAAAACTTTTAATTACTCAGAGGCAGAAACTTAATTCAGTAAATAGAAATAGCAATTTATCTTCAGATGTTGTGGCTAATGTGTTGTATTTCTTGGTGTGGTGGATTAAAAATAAAATGTGACTGGCATTCTACACTGATAATTGGAACCCTTTCTTGTCTCTTGTTATACCTTGCCAACCAATCACTGGAGTACATTTACAAAAAATTAAAAAGTTAAAAAATTTTTTATAAAGTCCAAACCCTCATAAACTCACAAAACCAAAGATCTGCATAGAATTTTTCTTTTCTTTTTTTCTCTTCATATTTATTATCATGGAATTATTTTACATGGATTGATTATATATTAGCTTCATTTACCTCAAGCTCACATACTTTTATAATTTGGCTACTTAGAAAAACTCAAAACATACAACTATAATTAGTGAGGCCTATATAAAAAATTTATTTTTTTCTGTGATCTATAAATCTTCATATTTATTTTCATTTCTCCTTTATTATTTTTTTAATGATCAGCTCACATGGATTTGGAACAATGTAAAATTCTACATAGATGAAAAAAAATTTGTATAAGAAATATAAGAAAAAATACTGAATCATATTTATTCTACTTGGTACTTGGTTTAGAAAATAGCAAGTATCGGGCGCCTGGGTGGCTCAGTGGTTAAGCCGCTGCCTTCGGCTCAGGTCATGATCTCAGGGTCCTGGGATCGAGTCCCGCATCGGGCTCTCTGCTCAGCAGGGAGCCTGCTTCCTCCTCTCTCTCTCTGCCTGCCTCTCTGCCTACTTGTGATTTCTCTCTGTCAAATAAATAAATAAAATCTTTAAAAAAAAAAAAAAAAAAAAAAGAAAATAGCAAGTATCCATTTTCAATTAAATATCATTTGATTCGTTAAATCTCCTACCCATTGAAAATAGGTTATTAGAGCAACTCAGGTCCCTTGAATACTGTTGGTAGAACCAAAGTCTTTTAGGAGAAGTATGGAAACTCTTTAATATATATTATTATTGATAAAAATAAATTATTATAAAAATTATCACTGACAATTTTAAGGCTCAGTTTTTACTGAGATATTTATAAAGCATGATTTATTTGTGGTAAATGGAAAGTACACACATGTGCATATATGCAGGCACATGTACACACACATACATACCCAGAGTTTCCAAATCTCATTTTTAAAAATTCCATTAAAAATTCATTTTATTTAATTTAATTTTTTATTTAAATTCAAGTCAGTTAATATATGGTGTATTATTAGTTTCTAGGTAGAGTTTAGTGATTTATTCCTTTGCATATAAAAAATCATTTGAAGATAACCATTACCAGCAGGGGGTCACGTCAGTGCAGAGTGCACTGATGAGCTGGAGAAGGGCATGCCTCTGCCTTATCAGCCCAGTCTCCCACTGTTTTTCTTTCCTACAGTGGGAGCAGTAGGTAGGTAAGCTTGCCCAGTACCTACCTGCCAGCTTTCCATCACTTTTTTCATTCTAGATCATCTATCATTCTGTCCTAGTTGTCATTTGTTTATCATTTATAGCCCTCACTTTATTTTTTTAAAGATTTTATTTATTTGACACAGAGAGAGATCACAAGTAGGCAGAGAGGCAGGCAGAGAGAGAGGGGGAAGCAAGCTTCCTGCTGAATGGAGAGCCTGATGTGGGGCTCAATCCCAGGACCCTGAGATCATGACCTGAGCCGAAGGCAGAGGCTTAACCCACTGAGCCACCCAGGAGCCCCTATAGCCCTCACTTTAAATAAATACTCTTGTCACTGCCTCTCCTCCTAAGCTTTTCAGTTTCTTTTATTTTTAACTTTAAACTGATTTGTTCCATACCAAGACATTTTCAGAAAATTCCCCTTTTATTAATTGAAGAAATCTGAAACTGAATTGCTTGAACTGTCTAACCTTAAAATGACAAGCTTCAGGGAGAGGATTGCTGTATTTCTTCTAAATGTTTTGCAGAATCTAGGGCATTCCACGTGCTGTGTTTCCACGTAAAGGATTCCTTTCTTTACTCACAAAAAGAACAGGCAAGTATTTATGAAGCTAATGCTGAAAGGCAGAATAAATCCTTAAATCCTCCTCAACTTAAGACTGTTGAGAAAATAGCTTACAGAGGACTTAAAGTCTTGTTTCTGAAACACAGCTCAATTCTCCCCAATGTATTGCTTTATTCATAATGTGAAATTTTAGTATCAAAGTGTCAAATAAAGGGGAGAATATTATTTCTACAAAAGTGAGCACACAAGAGGGAAGACAAGTACCAGGAGAGGAATTCTGTTTCTTAACAGACTGATTAAGCATGGTGCATATTCAAAAGTACAACTATGTATACACAGACCCACCCCCCCAAAACAGTTCAAAAGTAACCTAACCATGGTCTGTTCAGAATGAAGATCTCTATATTGGTATCAATATAGATCTTGATCCGACTTCTACGTTTGCCTTTCTACATTTTTCTCTTTTCTGTTTATTTTTATTCGGGAAATAAAGCTGGGGAGAGTATTGTAAAAAACCTTCCTGTAGTCTTATACAACTTCAGTACTATCAACAATTTTTCATTTTTGTTTCATCTAGGCCACTCCGACTTTTTCCTGGAGTATTTTAAAGAAAATTTCAGATTTCACTTGAATTTGTTTATAAACATTTAAGTCTCTGCATGTTATTAATGAGGAGTAGATCTCTGATAAAGGTGAAAATAGGCAGGACTAGGCATGTATGGACTGGGTGTGAGAAGCATGTAATCAGTCATTATGATAATCTTGTTTTTTATTAGGGTTATTGACATACTAAAGGCTTAGGAAGTAAGGAAATATTCAACCTGTAAAATGACTCAGTTTTATCAAAATCAGATCCAAAAGGTCAGGCTGGAGCCTGCAGGCCCACTGTGACCTTACTTAGCTGGTTCTCCTAAATTTCTGCCAAGATCTAAGGTCCTGATTGTTATTTCCCCCATTTGATGGCACCTAAGATAAACTGCACTGCCGAAAGAACACATTATTAATATTAGTCAACTCTGAGCATACTGTGTTTTGAAAATAATGTAAGCTGTTTATTTATTTTTCCCATCAAGTTATCTTTCTGTTTGTGTAGAATTTAGCTCATATGTGCAAAAGGTCTTCTGTGGCTTGAGTGTCATGTTTTCATTTATCTCCGCCCACTCACCCACCCTAATTTCTTTCAGTTATGTCTTCCCTCTGTCCTCCTCCTGAGTCACACTCCATGCCAGGATCATACATCCTCTGTAGAAGGGGCTTTATGGAGTGCTAAAAAGCACGGGAGTGGGCACAAATAGAACGGTATTTACATCCTTCTTCTAATGTATAGTACCCTTGAGACTTTGAGAAATGTGCTTCATCTCTGCAATTTTCATTATTTGTTAAAAGGTATAGGAAAATAACTCAAAAGTTAATTGTGTTAAATAAGGAATGTGAAATGATTAACTCAGTGCCTGGCATATAGCAAGAATTTCCTAAATAGTAGCTACATTATGGTTCTTCTTATTTTGGTAATACAAAAACATCTAATAGCTTGTGAACATCAGCTACACATCCCCACTGCGAATTGATTGAGAACTGGAAAAGGAATTAGTCCTTTGTAGCATTCTTATTACAGTCCAAAGTAAGTTTTTGTTCTCTAAGCTAAACTGGCATATATTTTATGGCAGGCATTTTATACTATATTTTCTCTCTATAAGTCTAAGAATAATACTACATGTACACTAGATACTGATGACATAATTGCTAAATTTTATTTTTTTTAATTTTTAAAAGTTTTATTTACTTATTTGACACAGAGAAGAAGAGAGATCATAAGTAGGCAGAGAGGCAGGCAGAGAGAGGGGGGGGAAGCAGGCTCCCTGCTGAGCAGAGAGCCCATGTAGGGCTTGATCCGAGGACCCTGAGATCATGACCTGGGCTGAAGGCAGAGGTTTAACCCACTGAGCTACCCAGGCACCCCTAATTGCTAAATTTTAATATTACCATTGCTGATATGCATATCTTAAAGATGATGGAACTACTTTAATCAGATTTAAAATATCATTTTCATTAGAACACAATAAATTAAAGTGTTTAAATTACTCATAACTTTTATTTTCTCACGTATTTTTATTTTTGTTCACCATCTTCCAGTTATTGTACATAGACATTTTTATGTAATTCCTACTACATCATATATAGACTCTAAATAAGATAATTAAAAATGAGATAACCCCTTCAATCTAAGATTATATTAGATTAATACTAAATTACTGCTATATTACTATATCATTACTGATTTTTCTTTTGTCTTACATTATTAGTCTTGGTCCTTATCCAACGAGCTCAGAGTTGAGAAACAAGAACAAGAATATAGCATCCATGTGCTGCCTCTGCATGATTCCATGACTCCATTTTGATCCTTTTAGATTATTCTCCCAACTCTCAAGAGAAAAAAAAAGGTGCAGTAGTCCTAGTAAGGTGAATTCATGTACTTTCCTTTTCAGCAAAGAAAAACAAATTCAAGATGTTTAAAATTCAAAAAAGATACTATCAAAAAGATACAGTATTCATGGGTTTGTGTTAGTGTGAATGGAAATCAATTCTCAACTCCTGTATATAAACAATTAACCTAGTGTTTAATTATTTAACTATCATGCAAGACTAGGAGAGCTATTTGGGGAAAAGAAACTATATATAATACACGGAGTATATAATTTGTTATTTTCATGCTCAAATGCCTTCTTACTCAGAATTGTATAGCATCAGAGTATATACATAGTTAAATCCTGCTGTGTTTGAAATTAACCACATTAAACACCCATTGGTGTGATTAGTACAACTCAGCAGACTATGGGTTGCTGAATTAATATATTTATTTGTATCTATACTCTTATAAGACAATGATTTGGTTGATTTTATTATTTACAGTTTTTTAAAGTATATCAAAATTCGACTACCAAAGGGTAGAAGAGAAAAATAATATGGATAAGCACATAATATGTGGATATACTGCCAATATCTCACTCCCAGTTGGAGACACTCACTGATATTTCCAGTGCAGTGAATAGAAAAGCTGCAATCACAGTTGTATTTTGCCAAGAGCAATGGAACTGTTAGTTCTTATAAATGAGTGAACCTAAAAACAAATTAAGTAAAATGATTACCTTCTTCCCCAGCTTGTCAAGAGTTCCAAAGCATTCATTTTCAATGACACTTGGTGGAATCTTACTCCACCCTCTTCTGAAGGCCCACATTCTATTGAAATGCTAATGAAACTAATCAGGTTGTTTCTTTTTTGAACTTTTTTGTCTTTCAGTCTAAACTCTTTCTATCTGAGATGCTGATTCATTTACTGATTTATTGTTTGTCAAGTTTATACATTTCTTTGTCTCTCAGGGTAGAAATTAGGGAAGGGGGAGGAAAAAAAGAAAGGACTATGAAAGAATGTGTCTAGTTTCTTCAAAGTGATAAATCACTTCCAGATTTTGATTCCACCTGGATGACTGCAAATTTGGGTGCATCAGAATGTAAAGACTAAACAACTAACAGAAGGGCTGTCAAAGGATTATCATTTCAAAGTTAGATGTGGCAGAAGGCAACTCCCGCAGATTCTGGAAAAATGGCTAGGCTTGGGCTATATTTAGACAGTAGATCTAACAAGTAAGCAGAAAAAGGTTTTGGTGAAGGTCAATATTCCTATTTAGAAAAGAGAATGTCACTTGAGACAGGTGAGGTGTTCTTGACATGGTTATATTCATTTCATTTCCTACTTTTTTTAATACTTTCTTCTTTTCTTTTTTTTTTTTTTCTTTAAGCAGGCATAGAACCTACAAAGAATAGTGTAGACAACTTTCAGATCTGATCTCACTGATCAGCAGTTTAGAAAACCACTATTCTCACAGGACTGTGTGTAGTTACACACCAGTCCTAAATTCAGAATATTCAGAAGTAGAAGAAAATGGTGCAGTTTGGCAGGGAAGGTGAATTCTAGATCTACAACCTTAGCATCACAGATTATATTCTGCAAGTCTCTGAGCTTCAGTTTACTGTGTTCAATTCCAGGGGCATGTAGGAATAACATGCTGCATGTTATACATGCTACATCCTAGAAGGAATATATGTGTGTACATATACGCAGTTGTGTGTGGAATTTTACATAAAAAGTTTTGAAACATAAAGGAACACTTCTAGTTGTTTCCATGGATAACCTATTAGAAGTTGGCTGAAAAAGATTTAACTGGTATGCCTAATAAAATGCTTTTCTCTACTTGTTTTGTAGGGGGAAATTTGTGCTTCAATGGAAAATTATGCATTGTTAGAGCTCACACATCTTGGTTATTCAATTCTAGCATTATATTGCTTTTGAGCTATTTTAAAACTCTAAATTATAGATAATTGATAACAATGCAAAATCTTGTTTATAGATATGCTAATTCTGTCCTGTAGAGGTTCAATTTACTTCCCTCTCCCAATGTGAAAGAAGCCAATTTTGCCTCTATTTGCATATTCCTTCAATGTTTCTGATATATAAATGTGCGTTTTCTTTGGATTCTTCTTTGAATGGGTCATTAACATCTTACCAGTCCCCTCATTAATAGAGTTAAATAAACTTTATAATAAGTGTTATTATTATATCTGTATCCCTTCCCAGGCCTAATAGGCTTTTTTTTAGATTTTTTTAAATGTAGGTGATGGAACATAGAAAATATATGTGTACTTAGAAATATACACACATTTAATATATATGTATTTTGCACTATATGTTTTATTCCTACCAGTTTTGTTGAGGTATAATTGACAAACAAAAATTTCATATGTTTAAGAGGCACAATGTGATGTTTTAATATACACTTTTTTTTTCTATTTCTGTAAAAAATGCCACAATCCAGCTAATTTACATATCCATTACCTTACATAATTACCACATTCTTTTGTGTGTTGTGAGAATACTTAAGATATACTCTCTTAGAAAATTCAAGTACACAATCCAGCATTAAAAACTAGTCATCATGCTGTATGTTAGCTCTCCAGAATATATTCATCCTGCATAACAGAAATTTTGTCTCCTTTGACCAACATCTTCCCATTCCCCCCACCTTCCAACCCCTGGTTAATATAGTTCTACTCTCTGTTCTACTCTCTAACTCTAAATGAGTTAGACATTTTAGAATCCACATATTAGTGAGATCATGAAATATTTGTCTGTCTGTATCTGGCTTATTTCATTTAGCACAATGTCTTCTGGGTTTATCCAAGTTGCAACAAATGGCAGTTTACTTACTTCCTTTTCTTAAGAATGAGTACTAGTCTAGGGTACCTGTTTACCACATTTTCCTTATTCATTCATCTGCCAACAGACACTTAAATTGTTTCCATATGTTGGCCATTGTGAATAATGCAGCAGTGAACATGGGAGTGCAGATATCTCTTGAAGATACCAATTTCATTTTCTTTGGATACATACCCAAAGTGGGATGGCTGGGTCATATAACAGTTTTATTTTTAATTTTTTGATGCAATTTGATACTGCTTTCCATAATGGCTATACTAATTTATATTCCAACAACAGTATACAAGGGTACTCTTTTTCCCACATCTTTACAGACACTTGTTATCTTTTGTCTTTTCAGTAAAAGCCATCTTAACAGGTGTGAGGTAATGTATAATTCTGATTTTGGTTTGCATTTCTGTGATGATTAATGATGTTGAGCAATTTTTCATGTGCCCATTCCATTCGTATGCCTTCTTTAGATAAATAAAGTCCTTTTTTTTTTTAAAGATTTATTTATTTATTTATTTGACACAGAGAGAGAGAGAGAGAGGTCACAAGTAGGCAGAGAAGCAGGCAGAGAGAGAGAGAGAGAGGGGAAAGCAGGCTCCCTGCTGAGCAGAGAGCCCGACACGGGCCTCTATCCCAGGACCCTGAGACCATGACCCAAGCTGAAGGCAGAGGCTTAGCCCACTAGCCACCCAGGTACCCAATAAAGTCCTTTTTAATCAGGTAATTTGCTTTTTGATATTGAGAACCATGAGTTCCTTATATATCAGATGTGTGGTTTGCAAATATTTTCTTTCATTTTGTAGGTGGTCTCTTTCACAAGTTGAATGCTTCTTTTGCTGTGCTGAATTTTTTAGTTTGATGCAATTCCATTTGTCTATTTTTGCTTTTATTACCAGTGCTTTTAGTTTCATATCCAAAAAATGACTGCCCAATGTCAAGAAATTTTTCTCTGTTTTATTATAGTAGTTCTGCATATTCATGTCTGACATTTAAATCTTTGATTTATTTTGAGTTAATTTTTGTATATGGTGTGAATTTTTTGTACACGTATGATAGTTTATTTATTTTTCCAGATATGGATAACCAGTTTCTGCAATGACCATTTATTGACAGGCTGTCCTTCTATTTATTTTTTAATTTTTTTATTTGAGACAGAATGAGAGAGAGCTGTGGGAGTGGGAGGCACAGGAAGAGGGAGAGAATCTCAAGCAATCTCCTGATGTGGGGCTTGAGCCCAAGGATCTTGAGATCATAGCCTGAGTCAAGAACAGAGTTGTACGCTTAACTGCCTGAGCTACCCAGGCACCCGAAAACCATGCATCTTTTATTCTATGCTCCTGGCACCCTTGTCTAAGATATGTTGACTGTAAATATGTGGATTAATCTCTGGGCTCTCTGTTCTATTGGTCTATATGTTGTTTTGACTTTAGTCCCTTACTGCTTTGGTTACCATAGCTTTGTAATATAACGTGAAGTCAGAAAGTATGATGCCTCCAGTTTGTTTTTCTTGTTCAAAACTGCTTTGGTTATTTTGGACCTTTGTCATTTTGTAAAAAAAACTGTGATTTTCTTTTTCTATTTCTGTGAAAAATACCTTTGGAATTTTAATTGGAATTGTATTCAATCCCCAAAATATAGTATGTACAATTTAATATTAATTCTTCCAATCCATAAAAACAGAGTATCATTACATTTGTTTGCATCTTCTTCATTTTCTTTCATCAATATCTCATAGTTTTCAGTGTACAGGTCTTTTACCTCCATGCTTAAATTTATTCTTAAGTATTTTGTTCTTTTTGAGGCTATTGTAAATGGAATTGTTTTCTTAATTTTTTGATAGTTTATTGTTAATGCATAGAAATGCAATGAATTTCTGTATGTTAATGTTGTATCTTGCAACTTTACTTAATTTATTGGTTTAAACAGTTATTTAGTGGCATCCTTAAGATTTTATGTACTTAAGATACGTAAACTGTAAATAAAAACACTTGCACTTTTTCCCTTTCCAATTTGGATGCCTGTAATTTCTTTCTCTTATCTAATTGCTCTGGCTAAGACTTCCTGTATTTTGTTGACTATGAATGGTGAGGGTGGGGATTCTTGTCTTGTTCTTGATCTTAAAGAAAAAACTTTCTGCTTTTTATCACTGGGTTTTATGTTAGCTGTGGGTTTGTCATATATAACTGCATTCTGCTGAGTTATTTATTTTCTTCTATTCCTACTTTGTTAAATGTTTTTTATCATGAAAGAGTATTTTTCAAAAGATTTTTCTACAGCCATTGCAATGACTAGATGACTTTTAGCCTTCATTCTGTTAATATCTATTAGCTTCATTTGCTTTATAGTATTATTCAAGTCCACGGTTTCCATATTGGTTTTCTGTCTGGATGATGTATTCTGTGTTGAAAGTGGAATATTGTTGTATAGTTCTTTATTCCCCTTCAAAGTTGTTAATAGTTGCTTAATATATTTAGGAGCTCCAATGTTGGGTGCTTATATATTTACAATTGTTATATCCTCTTGATTAATTGACCCCTTTACCATTATGTTATGACCTTTTTTTTTTAAAAAGATTTTATTTATTTATGATAGAGAGAGAGAGAAAGAGAGGGAACATAAGCACAGGGGAGCTGGAGATGGAGAAGCAGGCTCCCTGAAAGCAGGGAGCCCAATTTGGGGCTCCATCCCAGGACTCTGGGATCACAACCTGAGCTAAAGGCAGATGTCTAATGACTGAGCTATCCAGGTGCCCCTATGTTATGCTCTTTTTTGTCTTTTCTGAGAGTTTCTGACTTAAAGTCTATTTTGTGCAATGTAAATATAATCATTCCAGTTCTCTTTTGGTTATCACTGCATGGGATATATATATATATATTTATATATATATATTTTTTTTTTATCATCCCTTCACATCAGCCTCTGTGTGCACTTAAAACAATATATATTTAATTAAATGCAGATATTTAATATATAATATAAAGATTCATAGAGAGAGGTAGAATATTATCTGCTAAACTGTTGTGGTGAGGCAGGAAGGTGAAAAGTTGTGAAGGTTGTTTTTTTGGTTTGTTTTTTACTTTCTATTGTATCTGTTTATGAATTTGACTTTTTTATGTAGGATGTGATATTTTTATAATTAAAAAAGAAAACATAAAACAAATAATAGCTATTCACCCAATCAGATAACAACTACACAAGGAGATTTGTTTTAAAATTTTAATTCTTGCTCTTAATGTATATATAAGAGCAAAACACTTTGAATATTGTGTATTAAGTTACTTAGTAGTAATGAAAACATGAAAAGATGAGGCATCTAGATGGCTCAGTTGGTTAAGCATCTACCTTTGGCTGAGGTCATTATCCCCAGGTCCTGGGATGGAGGCCCACTTTGGGCTCCATGCTCACCAGGGAGTCTGCTTATTCCTATCTCTTTGCCTTCTATACCCCTTGCTTGTGTTCCTTCTCTCTCACTCTCTCAGATAACATAAGTAAAATCTTTAAAAAAAAATATGAAGAGAAAATGAACCAAAGTTCACCATTACTCATAGATATAACAAAAATAGTCTCAGTTTATATGATACTTTATTTTTCCACCTTTTCCCATGTTGGTCAAAGATAAGGCTGTAAGCATTTTGTACTTTTCATCTTATCACCATAGTACAGTCTCAAGCACTGGAAGTAAATGCAGACCTGTCAATATTTTTAGAAATATTTTTATCTCTGCAGTATTCTTGTGGCTCACAGATTCCTTGCACTTTTCAAAGTCAAAACCATGTTAAATTTTCATTTTCTATAATACAGTTTTAATTATAATAACAAATTGTCCTTTGAATCTTACTTATAGGAGGAATTTGAGAATAAAAGTTGACAATTTGTTCTGTCCTATGGGATATTAAACACAAGCTATAAAAAATAATGATAGCTCTATTTGCATGTGGGATATCATTCACTGAAATCCATATCCAAAACTTATTCATTGGTTCAATTAATAGTTAATATAGTTATTTCTTAAAATACAAACAAGCAAGCAAAGAAGCATATTAAGCATTTTCTGTGTACCAAGCCCTGGTCTAGGCTTGGGGATTCAGAAGTGGACATAATCATACCCTTATTTTCTATTCCCATTCAAAGTCCAAGATATAAACTTTTTACTTTCTTACCTATGATTTCTCCAATCTCAGTTCTATGTCTGGGCTTTGAATTTTCTATTTCTTCTGCTTAGAATACTCTTTTCTCCATATTATTAATGAGAGGTTTTTTTTTTTTTAGTTTTGAGTCTTATTTATTTTTTTATTTTCTCAACTTAAATGCTATCCCTTTCAAGAGTCATCCCTGCAAATCATTCTTGATATACTAGGCTTTGGCACTTCCTATCATGTTACCATATTTTATCTTCTTAAATACCTTTTACACAACTGCATTGTTTCCTTTATGTATTTGCTTTTGTATTCATTGTCTTAAGTTCTCTATTTGTATATAGCTTCTCTGGGGTAGGAAATAATATCTTCTGTTTCTATCACAGCTTTCTTAGTGCTTCCAGAATAATTCTCAATAAATATTTATTGACCTGTAGAGATGATATTTTGTGGGTGGGAGGAATACTGGTAAACTACACATCTATCTCTATATAATTTGATATACATCTACATCTACATCTATACATCTATACTCTATCTATATCCTTTTGATGCTGAAATGATCTACCACAGCTACAAATTCAAGAAAAGGAACCAGTAAGCCCTGGCATGCTACTATGGCCAACCGCTCCACCCTGGGGAATCCCAAGGGCTGGACAAATTGGAAGCACTACTCTTGGCTGGGTTTGCCAACACTGTTGCTGAACAAATTTTGATAAATTCATCACAAGAGAATTCAATAATAACTCAAGAGATGAGGGTTTGGAAAAGACAAAAGGAGTAATTTTTTCAGGTCCTGGCACCGGAGAAGGGAGCAGGTTCAAGCCTCAACAACTGACATCTCTGCCAGTAAGATGGATACCTATAGTTTTAGAGAAAAGTTGGGAGAGGGTATGTGCAGGAGAGCAGGCAGGGAACATGTGATCATTGGTAAGGATAAGTATGTGTACATCCCATGATCATGGACAGGGAAGGGGTCTTCTAGGCATTCTGTTCTTACCATGGTGTTTCTGGTCTGGTGGTTGGGATTTTCTAGGTCATTGCAAAACATCTTCAGTGATGCCTCAATGTATGATAAGAAATAAGCACAATGGGTTTTTGTTTGAGTGTGACTTAAGCAATCTTGTCTATTTCTGGTTTTAACTATTCGGTCCAAATTTGAGCAAGAAGACTCTATTAGCACTTTAGAAAGCTGTAACTCTGAAGTAATAAACTAGAAGAGTAGAATAGAGCATGATTTGCCAAGTGGGGTCCTGGACCAGCAGCATCTGAGAAACTGTGCAATTACTGTTTTTATCTTTACCAATTCCAAATCAGAACTCTGAGGATGGATTTTAGCTATTTATGTGTCAACCCTCCAGATGATTCTAATGCAGCCAAAAGTTTGAGAACCAATGGAATGAAAAACTGGGGGTGTTTTCATAGGTGCCTATTGTAACAATGAGCTGCACTTTGTTTCTTGGGTTGTATGTAATCTAGCCCTTTACATTGACATTGGATGTTTTAAGGCTATCATGTGTGCTTCCTGTGCTTTGTTTCTTCATCATAACCTCCTCAACCCACTTTAGCCTATTCATTCCATAAGTCTGTAGGTCTGAGGTCAAAAGACTTGCAGATAATCTCACTATAAGCACTATGGAAAACTTTGATGGAAGAGGAGTGATTTTTTAGTATAGTGAGTTCAGTTCAGGTAAGCTGTGTAGCTTTTTATTTAGAACTTACAGTGTCAAAGACAAATATAATCCTAGATATCTGATATTTCCATGTTTGACTGATTTTGAGAATTTGTATGCTTTATATTCAAATGCTACTTTAAAGGGCTTAGTGCCTAGTTGAAAATGACTTCTTTAAAACTAACATTCAAACATGTTTTCCAGTATACAAGCTGCAAAGTTATAATGAAAAGCAAAGAAAATATTAGTGTATAATGATGTAGGAAAAATGTTAGAGTTTGAAGCTGATGGCCAAGAAATTCTTGAGATGTCTTTGGTGCAAAAAGATGACTTTATTAAAGCACAGGGACAGGACTCGTGGGCAGAAAGATCTGCACTGGGGTCATGAGGAGTGGCCCATTATATAGTTTCAAGTTAGGAGGAGGTTTGGGACAGCATAAGTCTCTAAGGCATTTTGGAAGCAAGATTTCCAGGACCTTGGGGGGCCAGCTGTTGTTGGGAAAATGTCATTTATTATTGCCTAATAAAACCTTAGTCACAAGATCCTTCAAATGTATATTGGTAGACCATATGCTTGGGGGGTGATTGCCAACATGTGTCTTGGGGGTTTAGAGATAAAGGAAATTTCTAAAGGAATTTTTATATGCTAAAGTAGATTTACTGGATCCTGGTGGTGGGGGGTGGGTAGACTAGGCTTGCCTTTTGCCCCTAGCAAAGGCAGCTGAGTCCCTAGAAGAATGTCACTCTGCCTGTTTCAAGGAGTGGGCTGTAGGTAGTAAGGAAATTAAATAATTTTTCTTCTGACTTTGTTTCCCACGTCATATAATACAGAAAGAATCTTTCTTTCATTAGGTGTGCTACTAACTTTGAGCAGGTTACCTGAACTTTTTGGCAGGGAGCTTTATTTGTTCATTTCTTCTTTTAAAACATAAAGGTGTTATAGTTAAAATAAAATGGTCCAGAAACCTTTTTTACCTTTCAGATAGAGGGATATTAAATTAGTTGTATATGTCCATCTATGTAATTCTACATATATGGATAAGTATATTTCAAAGGCCTGATACTCCATAACAAATAAAAATTGGTATCAGCATTTTAATTTTAATTGAATAAATTAAATTATTCTAAAATAATTTATTTTAAATGAATAAGTTATGTTGCATTTTATTAATTTAGCATATTATTTAATTAAGAAAAAATTTGGCATTTCCAATTATTTATTAAGACAATAATTTTAAATGATGCTCATTAATTCCAAGCTCCTGATGGATCAAAAGAAATTCTGCTATTGATTGCCTAATTTCTTCTCAGAGATATTGTCTCAATTTATCTCCTTACTGACTGGATTGAAAAAGCTTTTCTTAGCAATGTGAAATAACATTATTGTTTTTACCTTTACCAATAAGAAGGTGGAAAAAAAATGGCCCCTCACTCTCATAATATTTAATACATTGATAGAAAATTATAACACTTTTTACCTGATTATTAGTAATGCCTCTTTTCATTTCTTCCTCTGAGAGTTTTCTGATAATAACCTTGGTCCATTTATAAAAATTGTTATATGTGTGTCTGTCTTAAAATTTTGTATATTCTCATTATATATCATTATTAAATTACATGGTATACATTCTTTAATATTTTATAAATCTGTAGATTATCTTTTTAAAAACCTTTTAATGGTGCTTTTCAGTGTACAGAAATATATTTTTTTAAATATTTTATTTATTTATTTATTTGACAGAGATCACAATTAGGCAGAGAGGCAGGCAGAGAGAGAGAGGAGGAAGCAGGCTTCCTGCCGAGCAGAGAGCCCAATGTGGGGCTTGATCCCAAGACCCTGGGATCATGACCTGAGCTGAAGGCAGAGGTTTTAACCTGCTGAGCCCTCAGTATAAGAAATATTATCATCTAATTAAGTCTTTTACTTTTTTAGTTTATGGGTCTTGAATTTTGTGTCATTCATAGCTATGCCTCCTCAGTTTACAAGGAATGTGTGTTCCGCTTCATATTATATGTACTTTATACCTTTCCATTTTATCTCATATCTCATCCATATTTCATTCTGGTGTTAAGTTGTAAGTTAGGGACAAAGATAGTTTTTCCCTCAAATATATGGTGGAAAAGACAAAATATGCCATGGCAAAATCTGGCAAAAGTATTATCTAGAGCTGGTTATTTCTGAGAAAGAGCAGATACAGACAAAGCTCTGAAACTGCAGGAATGGAAGTTGACCTTTTGTTAAAAAAAAAAATTAAGTTTATAAGAAAAATCTTCATTTGTAAGGGTGTCTCCTTCTCTGTACCAGGAAGAGGAAGATGACTAATATCTTGAAACTCCTATCAATGGAGAAGGCCAGCACTTAAATCTGCATCACAACTTTGTCCTTGTTCACTTTTTCCTGATAACCTTCAATTAACAGCCCCTTCCTCCATTCCCCAAATGTTATTAAACTTGTTTGTTTTTCTCCTGTTAATCTATCTTGTATTAAGGGGAGAGGTGTGTTGCTCCACCAAGAATCTAGAAAGGTAGAGGGAAAATTAGTTTTCCTCCCCTACAATTATATATATATTATACAAATATATATATATTATACAAATATATATATATTTATATATATTATACAATATATATATTATATACATGTATATAATACATGTATATAATATATATATATATTGTATGATATATAATCATATCATATTATGTAGCCACACATGCATGCAGCATTATTATCTTCCATGTTTTAGGCTCTGCTTTATAGATGGAAAAACAACAGTGGAAACCACAGGAAAGGGATCTATCTAATGATGATTAGATACCAAGGAGGAATTACAAAAATAAATAAACTATTAAAATTTTAAAAAGGTAATAGACTGATAACTATTTTAATTATTCAGAAGGGATTTTAAAAAGGATAGGATGGAAAGCAGAATTTTAAGATGACATCAAGATTCCCACTGACACAAGAAACAACAGGTATTGGTGAGGATGTGGAGAAATGGGAACCCTCTTACACTGCCGCTGAAAATGCAAACTGGTGCAGCCACTCTGAAAAACAGTATGGAGGTTCCTCAAAAGATTAAAAATAGAGCTGCCTTATCATCCAGCAATTGCACTACTAGGTATTTACCCAAAGAATACAAAAATATTAATTCAAAGGGATACATGCACCTGATGTTTATAGCAGCATTATCTACAAAATACTCAAAATATGGAAATAGCCCAATGTTTATCAACTGATGAACAGATAAAAAAGATGTGGTGTACACACACACAATGGAATATTAGCCATAAAAAAGAATGAAATTTTGCCATTTGTAACAATATGGATAAAGCTAAAGAGTATTATGCTAAGTCAGAAAAAGACAAATACCATATGATTTTACCCATATATGGAATTTAAGAAACAAAACAGAAGTAAAGGGAAAATAAAAACAGGGAGATCAACCAAGAAAGAGACCTTTACCTATAGAGAACAAACTGATGGTTACCAGAGGGGAAGTAGATGATGGGGAGGGGGGAATGGGTAAAAGAAGTGATAGGGATTAAGGAATACACTTGATGTGATGAGCACTGGGTGTTGTATGGAAGTGTTGAATCACTTGTATATATTGTACACCTGAAACTAATACTACACTGTATGTTAACTAACTGAAATTTAAATAAAAACTTAAAAGAAAAAAAAAAGATTCCCACTGGCTGGCACACGTATCCTGTATACTTCCTTTGCTTCTGAGTGTAGGCAGACCTGTAAATATGATGGGATAGGTGCCCCCTGATTGGGTTACATTCTATGGCAAAAGTATGGCACCATAACTCCTTTTATTCCATTATGTTGTGTAAGCTTCCATCTTCATCAGTTGGAGAAAGAGTATCCTACTGCCTTCGGAGAAATATCCCTGGTTGTGAAAGACTCACATAAGGAAGACCTGAGGGCAGGCTCTAGATGCTAACTCTAATCAACAGGCTGCAAAAAAAATGTGAACCTCAGTTCCACACCTGCAAGAAATTAGCTTATGCCAACCACATGAATAATCTTAGAAGAGGACCTTGAGCTATAGATGAGAACACAGTCCAGCCAGCTGCTGGATTACTGTGTTGTGAGACTCTGAGGAGAGAACCTAGAGCACAGAAAACTAGAACAGATGAGAATAATTAAAATAACCAGTCCTGCAATCAAAGAGCAGGCCACTCTGTTTTCACATGGGAGCAATGTGATCCAATGTATGCTTTTAAAGATCATGATGGCTAATTCAGGGAGAATGGATTTTAGGAAGGCAAGAAGGGAGCAGGAAAACCATTGCTGTTGAAATACCACAGGCAAGAGAGAAGAGTGACTTGGAACATAGTAGTTGCAGAGAAAATGTAGAAAATTGGACAGATACAGCATGAGTTTTAGAGGTTTCTGATGAACTGGATGTGAAAGCTGAGAGAAGTAGAGGAAATAAAATAATTTTTTGATTCTTTTGGGGGGGTGGCAGAGGGAGAAAGAGAATCTTTTTTTTTTTTTTTTTTTTTAAGATTTATTTATTTGACAGACAGAGTTCACAAGTAGGCAGAGAGGGAGGCAGAGAGAGAGGGAGAAAGCAGGCTCCCTTCTGAGCAAAGAGACCAATGTGGGGCTCGATCCCAGGACCCTGAGATCATGACCTGAGCCGAAGGCAGAGGCTTTAACCCACTGAGCCACCCAGGCACCCTGGAGAAAGAGAATCTTAAGCAGGCTTCATGCCCAGTGTGGAGCCCAACTCAAGGTTCAGTTTCAGCCCCTGAGATCATGACCTGAGCCAAAATCAAGAGTCAGACACTTAACTGACTGAGCCACCAGGCATCCTGGAAATAGGATAATTCTTTCATTTTTGGCTTGAACTTTGGATATGCAATAATTTCATTATCACTAATTTCTAAATAAAGTCTGATACCCATTGTGAGTTTCTCTTTTTATTACATGAAATATTTAAAGTTATGTTCAACACCTATAACAGTTTCGGATGTTTCTAGTTATCGTTTTGTTCCTGATTTTTAACAGTTGCATGTAGCCAGAGAATGTGATTTGCATGGCAGAAGTTTTTTAGAATTTGTTGAAACTGGATTTGCAGCTTAGTATCTGACAGTTGGGTAATAGTTCCATACTATTCTTTTGTTGAATACACTATTATGGAACTGTCCATTAAATTAAACTTGCTGATTGTCTTATTGAAACTGTACAGATGCTTACAGATTTTTTTGCTTGTCAGATCTCTCAATTACTAAGATAGATGTGTTGAAAATCTCCTACCATGATAATGAATTTATTATTTTCTGCTTTAATTCTGTCAATATTTGCTTTATGGTATTTTAAGACTGCTTCTGGGAGCATACAAATTTAGAAAAATTATTTTATGCCAAACCAAACCTTTCTTTTTTCTTATTTCTCATAAGACTTTTTACATTCAGTGTATTATTTGGCTTACCAATACCAGCTTTTCAATTGGTATTCATCTAGCATATGTTATTATATAATTTTGTTACATGTTTTTTGGTGTGTATGTGTCCTTAGATTGTAGGTATGACTCATAAATTTTACATGGCTAGGATTTTTTTTTTCATTCTGATAATCATTCTTTCTTGAATTGGAGAGCTTACTCCATTTACATTAATTGTGATTATTGACAGATTTTTTTTATTGTAAAA
Organism: Mustela putorius furo; assembly: GCF_011764305.1. NCBI lineage: Eukaryota > Metazoa > Chordata > Mammalia > Carnivora > Mustelidae > Mustela > Mustela putorius. Next base: position 21,775,728 of record NW_025422019.1, on the reverse strand, counting down.
AAATTCAAAATGTATAATGGTAGATTAGTAAAATAAACCCATCTGTTGGAGTCAGTAATCCACAGATCTCCTGTATTTCTGCCTGTCTTATGAGCAGAGGAGTTGACTACATTTGTTCTGGACTATCTTTTAAAAATTGTTTCTTTCTATAGTGAACAGCCTTGGAAGTTAGAGATAATGTCTATCTCTAGACTGAAGGACAGGTTTATTTTCTGTTCATATAATAAAGATAATGTCTCCCTCTGGCACAAAGTTAAGGTAAGCTTATAGCCCATTATAAAGGATTCCATTCCCCAAGCTCAAGATTCCTTCTCCCATAACATGATATATTTTATGTATAAGTGTGACTTGGCCCTTTTCACATTGCCTTATGGGAATTGGGGCACAGGGACCAGCTCTGACACTCTGGCTACAATTGCTATTATTGTGAGGGATAAAGACCTTTGTCTTTGACCATGAAATTCTATATCTTTTGCTAGCATTCATAAGACTGTGGCAAGCTAGTTTATTAGCTTATAAGTAGGGTGAAATCTCACAATCTTCACAATTCTTAACACCCCCTAACCCCAGTATGTTAACCACTGGCTGAGGGATGGTTCTTGACTGGAAAAGGCCATTCTCATTTGATGATGGCCAATTCTTTGCAGAAGGAAATAGATGTGAGCTACTAATAGCCACAGCTATAGCATCTGTGTGTACTGGCCCTATAAAAGGGATCTGGTACACCACCAACAGCATCCACTGACAGAAAAAAAAAATAAATAAATAAATAAATAAATAATCTACAATTTCACTGTAGTTTTAAGTGTGGATGTTCTACAGTAAACCCATGGAGGATGGGAAGGACTCCTTCCAAAGGAATTGTTCAGACATCAACAGTGCTGACACCATGTGCACTAAGAGCACATGCCAAGATTTATTAGTCACTCCATGAGACTTTCTGGGGAGAACAGGGCAGGTGCCAGTTGGTCCTGATGGCTAGAATGAAATGAGAATGAAAGTTAGAATGTGGTTGAGGGGTGGGGCTGGAGTAAGTGTTCCACTAGAGGGCTTGGGTTTGCTGGTTTTGACTTCTCCCTGGCACCAAGGGAAGGAACACGGTGGGGTTTTTTATTTTTTAATCAGCTTCCCCAAATGTGAGGCAAAGAGGAAAGGGGAGTTGTGGGGTTTGAAAGCTGTCATTAGTCAAAAATCAAAACTGAAGTCTTTATTATGAAGCATTTTAGTCAACTCAGGTGACTTGAACTTAGTTTACAAACCTACTTGGAGTCTGGCTTATGGTTACAAATTCTCAGGATAGAATTCTTGGCTCTTTAAAAAAATATATTTTTAGCTCTTCATTCATTACAGAGTTGAAGCAGGTAAGTTTTCTTGCTGTCCTATTCTGTATGATGTACTTTTCATTCTGTCTTATAAGGATAGTATGACTCTTTGGGACCCCAGCTTTATACATAAATCTCTTTTTTTTTTTTTTTAAAGATTTTATTTATTTATTTGTCAGAGACAGAGCGAGCGAGAGTGAGCATAGGCAGACAGAGTGGAAGGCAGAGTCAGAGGGAGAAGCAGGCTCCCTGCGGAGCAAGGAGCCCGATGTGGGACTCGATCCCCGGACGCTGGGATCATGACCTGAGCAGAAGGAAGCTGCTTAACCAACTGAGCCACCCAGGCGTTCCTGTACTTAAATCTCTTACACCAGTTTTTATCTTACCTAGGCCATAAACCTAACCACTATACCTCATAATACTTTGGGAGGCCAACAAAATACAAACCATGGGTCTATAGGTGCCTTAATTTATATCCCAGGACTCCTCCTTTCATTTTGGTTTATAGATTTCATACTTCCTTGTCAGCTTAGTTATGCGTGCATGTGTGTGTATAGAGATAGACAGACAAACAGAGGTGGGGAATGGAGAAGGAGGGAAAGAAAGAGAGAGAGAATTTCAACACTTACATCTGCCTTTAGCAAAAGGGCTATTCAGAGTGTTTAGACTGTCATTCTCCTGGAAACAAAGTTTTTGTTATCTTTTTGTACATTGTGAAATAATTTATATGAGATTAAAATACATGTCACTAATAAAACTAGAAGTTATCAGGGATGCCTGGGTGGCTCACTGGGTTGAGCCTCTGCCTTCAGCTCGGGTCATGATCTCAGGGTCCTGGGATCGAGCTCCGCATCGGGCTGTCTGCTTAGCAAGGAGCCTGCTTCCCCCTCTCTCTTTGCTTGTCTCTCTGCCTACTTGTGATCTTTCTCTCTGTCAAATAAATAAAATCTTTAAAAAAACAAACAAACTAGAAGTTATCAGTTAAACTGATGAGGGACAGAAGCAGAAAAATGTTCTCTTTTAGCCTGGAAGGCTGGCCTACTGCCTGCATAGTTCTGATAAGGATCAAATACATGCTGGTTGCTACATTCTTAAAGGGTCTCATTACTGCCTATCTCACTGAAAGTCAATAAAAAAGTGAATGATAAGCACTAGAGAAATCTTACAAAGGTAGTTTTATGAGTAAAACTTCGAAGAAGACATGTATGATATAATACTCCCTGCATGTCCCCTCCTCCTTGAGTATTAAGCATATAACTACTAGCTTAATAGAGCAAAGGAGCGCCCTTTTGTTCATGGGCCCTATACTGTGCTATTTAAAGATTTTATTAATTTATTTGACAGAGAGACAGTGAGGGAGGGAATACAAGCTGGGGATACAGGAGAGGGAGAAGCAGGCTTCCTGTGGAACAGGGAGCCCCACGTGGGGCTCGATTCCAGGACACTGGGATCATGACCTGAACTAAAGGTAGATGCTTGACAACTGAGCTACCCAAAGCAGTACTATACTATGCTATGCTATTTAAGTAAAATTACTACGATGCACTTTACAACATCCCAAGAATTCTTTCTTGGTCTTTACATTCCATGATCTTGCAACATTTTTTGGTTGCCCCACTCAGGGATTACAGAGTGAATCCAAGAGCTCTGGTGCAACTTGGTGAGCCTCTTTTATTCTTTTATCCCCTTGTTCTTTTCTGGAAATGTCTTGAATAGTATGACACTTCATGCCTTGTCTGCGCACTCCTGCCTGTGGCTACACTATGCACTCTCCTGCCTCCCACAGGCACACTAGTACCTTGGTAACAAGGGCGCTGGGCTCAGAAATCAGGGTCTCTCTATTTTACCTGTTCTTTTAATCCCTGTACTCTTCTTGGGCATGAGATGGCCCCCCATACATGTTGTTAGGATGGCCATGGATCTCAAGACTACTGTGTAAGGTTTCCTCCTAAATAACCTGGTGTGACCTTTGATGAACATAAAATTTAAGATATGTCTTATTGAGATATGTCATTCCCTTGGGACTGGATCATGATAAAGCTCACAAGAAAGTTTCCCAGATTAGGTAAGAGTTCCATACTTTCATTTTTTTCTTGTCTTTCATTTGTCCTTGCCATGCTCTGTTTGGTATTCTAGGTCCTGCTCTCAGATTAAAAGTACTTCTAGCTTAGATATATGATGCTGAATTAAAAAAAAAAATAGCTGCCCTCTTCTTAACAAAGGCAAGGACCTTTACCCCGGCTATTTATTAATAATAGAACTAGAGGCCTACAAAGGGTATTATTATTGGTCACCAAATATATGGACTCCCCAAAATGCAAAGAGGTAGCCCCAGTCTCTGTGGCATTTCAGTCCATTCACAAGCACCCAATTTAGTCTAGAATGGAGTAGGGAAGTGAAGGGAGTTCAACATCCTTTTTCAGAACAGTCAAGAAAGAGGAATGCCTCCTGCCACTCTGAACCCCAGGAACATTCTACAATATTCCTGATGGGACACCATTGGATGTCAACAGATATTTTGGTAATGTAGTCCTAGTTAAAGTACTCACCTCATTTTGTAAAGTACTCACCTATATGGTCAGGATTTTATGGCCCTTTATCCAAACTCATTTGTCCATACCTCTCACTCTCTAACCCTCAATCCACCATCAGTTCAGCTGCTTCAGGCTTTTCTACTTCTGTTAATCCTCTACTTTCTCTGTGTTCTGTCACATTCTCTATTCCCTCCCACCACCACAACACCCACTATCTCTCTTGTAAAGGGGTTGCTGCCAAGATCCCATACATGTCTTCCTCTGTTCTTCCCAAGTCACTCATCTCTTCCGTGTTTATTCTTTTGTGTGTCAGATCTAGCATGTATCTTGAGAGGATTAGATGAATGTTGCCTGACACTTATTGTGTGGAATTTTCTTCCTCATTCATTTCCTGGGTTAATGGCTAGGAAAGCTGGACTCAATCATCTGTGGTTAGTTTATCTGGGACAGATCTCAAGGAATATTACCAAACAGCTACTGAAACTCCTTTTGTTCTGGGAAGATTCTCTGTCTTCTTTGACCTAACTTGAACTGCCTATTTTTTTTTTTTCTTTTTGGTGGAAAGAAAACATGTCTTCTTCTCTGTTTGAGCTGACCAGTTTTAGGACTGGGAATCCTCTTTCTCTGCCCTCTGGGCTTTTATCCACCTCCAGCTTAGCCAGGAGCACCCACATCCTCTGCCTCCACCCCCCCTTCTATTTCTGTACCATCATTAAGTGCAGCTTGCATAACCCACTCATAAACCATCTTCCATACCTCCAGCACCATTGGCTCCTGATCCTCCTAACTTTGGTATCAAGGAGCAAAGAACTCCCCTCACTGGACTAAAACCACCCACTTCAGATCTACCCTCATGTACCCAAGGTAAAAAGTGACAATAGGGAACAAACTGAATTTTCGAGGACCCAGGTATAACATATTTGGTATTTAAGCTCATTAAAATTTGTTAGTTTAATTTACGCATTTCTTTAGATTTATCAGCATAAATTAATATTTTTAAAGATTTTATTTATTTATGTGAGAGACAGAATGAGAGAGAGAGAAAGCATAAGAGGGGAGAAGGTCAGAGGGAGAAGCAGACACCCTGCTGAGCAGGGAGCCCAATGTGGGACTTGATCCTGGGACTCCGGGATCATGACCTGAGCTGAAGGCAGTTGCTCAACCAACTGAGCCACCCAGGTACCCTAAATATCATATTTTTATTCTAGCAAGGTTTACTGAAGGTCTAATAAGTTCATGTTATCTCTGTTGCACTTCGTCAGCAAAAAAGATGACTTAAAATGATGGTTAGTTTTGTCTGTCTCACAAAAGAGAGCAAGTTAAGAATTTATTCTTTACTTTTTAAGAACAAGTAGGCTGAATAAATAAAAAGGTTTATATGTAAAACTTTCAAATAGCTTTCAAAGTCTTTGGTAACCTGAAACTTTGAAATTTTGCTAAATGATAAACTGAATTCATTGGATAGCTATGTCTTTTCCAAAAAATACTAAAATATTGTTTGCTGAACATAAGTTTATCTGCTTTGACTTCTCATTGCAGAATACTTGGGCCTGCTGGTAAATATGCTTGTTTTATTAAAAGAGTACACTATGAAAAAACATCTGTTTTTATGAATTATGAAATATATTTATAAACTTGCTGATCTAAAGAATTCTGGTGTAACAAACAACACAATTTGTTACTACTTAATCTTCTTTGGAGGCTAAGATTTCTAAGACTTAAAATTCTGCTAAGTTTAATTAAGACTGATGGAAACAAGGGAAGTCAGTCTGTATGCAAGAAAGATGTGTTTTTAATAAGAAAAAATTAAGAAATGGGAATAGATTTTGTTGAGGGAAAATAAATTATTTTTGCTCTAAAAGGAGATTGGTTATTTAGAGAGAAAAGTCTTGGGACAAAATCTGAATGAAGAAAGTTGTAGATTTGTGAAGGGAGAGTTTTGGAAAAAAAACTTTATGTGTGGTCAGGACTAAAGCTGAAATCAGTGGATTTTAAAAGCACAATGGTATAAGACTGAAATTCTGCTTTTACTTTTGTTAAAAGACAGTTTTCTTGGGTTGATGGTCTGCTCTTAATAAGAAAATGTAAACAAAGTTTTTCTCTTTTCTTTATCTTCCCAGAAAACCAGTTTCTAAGTTTAGTTTTTATTCGGTCTTTGAAAAGTTAAAATTCTCAATGTTAGGGAGCTTGTTTTGCTAACAACTATATAACTTCCTATAGAACCCCTTATTGCCACCTTAATTAAATACAAATATTAGATTTATAATAATCTTTAACACTATTTAGGGATGTACTTTAAAACTTTCTAAGGTTTTTAACAAACTTCTCCAAGATTTAAATGATATAGGAAATCTAATTAGTCTTGTTTATTTGCTATGTTAAGTTACATGGGAAGCACGGTCAAACAAATGATGATAAAACTTATGTTATGCTGTATGGGTAAATGCAAAATTGTTCTAGAAAATATATGAAATTCCCAAAGTTTTAATATGCTCCATCATAAAGTCATTATTTGGCATTCTAATTATTAAAATACAATGTTTCACAGAAATAACTGGGCTTCCTTGTCAGATACATTTTTTTTTTCAATTTTCTTCTTTATTCTTTTTTTTTTTAATATAATTTTTTATTTTTTATAAACATATATTTTTATCCCCAGGGGTACAGGTCTGTGAATCACCAGGCTTACACACTTCACAGCACTCACCAAAGCACATACCCTCCCCAATGTCCATAATACCACCCCCTTCTCCCAAACCCCCTCCCCCCAGCAACCCTCAGTTTGTTTTGTGAGATTAAGAGTCACTTATGGTTTGTCTCCCTCCCAATCCCATCTTCTTTCAGATACATTTAATGAACTCTCCAATCTAGAACTAGGTCCATTTCTGGGTTTTTTGCTATTTATAGTTATTGTGCAGATGCTTTTGCAAAATGTGTTTTGTCTTCAAGGAGATTCATAAGAAGGGCCTTTGACAAATAAGGCTTATTTTATATCTTTAAAAATCATAAAACTAAATGGGTAAGAATTTCTAGAACTAATGGGGAAGCTGCATTCAAACAAAACCAAAATTAACAGGACTGAATGGAAGAAGATGATACAATGTTCTTTTATAAACAGATTGAAGCACTTAACTTTTCTTCCACCCAAACCCTCCAGATTTCAGAAAGCCTTTTCTTTCAGGGTCATTTTCATTATTTGCACAAGTTCAAAAAGAATCTGTTCTCTTTGCAAAAGGATATAATTGGAAATATCGGTTATATTATCAAGGCTTTGACTAGAATATTATATTTGAGAGAGATATGCATAGATTCAGATACGACCAGATAGCTTTAAGGGATTAAGGCTGACTTTATGGAGCCAATGCAACCACTTGGAAATGTTGGCATGATACTTTGCTTACAGAATTCACAGCAGTCTTACTAGGTGAATAAAGAATGTCACTTCCTGGCAGGTCAGGAACCTCAAGATATTTTAGGGACCTCAAGAACAGAAATTTGCCCAAATTTACAGGTATTGAAGGCAAGTCTGATGACATTATTTGGCTTTTTTCTGGCCTTGAGAGGATATTAAAAGTTCAATATAGAGATTCCTTATAAAAAGTTCCAACAAAGAACATTTTAAAGGATCCATATGATCAATCAATTTTATCTCTGTGTTTACATATATAATTAGGCCAGGTTTGTTAAAACTGGAATTGTTTTATAAACAAATTAGTCTTGATTTGGCTACCTCAGGAAAAAAGGGTGAATTTAAAGAGAAAAATTATGTTTCAATTTTCTTAAAGATTTTATTTATTTATTTGAGAGAAAACACAAGTTGGGGGGGCAGGTGGCAGAGAGAGAGGGAGAAGGAGACTCCCCTCTGAGCAGGGAGTCCAAAGCAACATGGGGCTCCATCCCAGACCCTGGGACTAGGACATGAGCTGAAGGCAGATACTTAACCAACTGAGCCACCCAGGTGCCCCATGAAAAATTATGATTCACAGACCTGTACCCCTGGGGATAAAAATATATGTTTATAAAAAATAAAAAATTATATAAAGCAAAAAAAAATTATGATTCAATAACACACCTTGGTTGATGTTAGAATCTAGTTCTAACTATTTTTTAATATGACTTGAGGTAAACTTCAAAGAAATTGTTGCAATAGCTCAAATACAGACAATCTTTGGGTCTTTCCTCTGTGGGGACAGTAATAGAGACCCTATGGGTATGTGATTATTTAAACAGCTAAAGAATGGGATAGACACTCCTAATCATTGTATAACTCAATTATCACCTCAATCAATTCTATGTGATATCACTCCTTAAAAGTTGGAGTGCATCCCACTCCATGGGGTTGACTATGAACTTGTGGTGATAATGGATGCTAATTGGATTGGATAATGCACTTGGGGATGTCCTTATCTTCTGGGACAAGTCATCTCCCACTTGCTAGTGATTCCTCTAATTAAGATATTGTTAAGGCTAGATATCAGGTAAAGAAGGCTTCTTAATGGTTTTATCCCTTAGCCATATGTCCTGGCAGCCACCACTATGGATATAAAACTACAGGTAGAGGCTTTATCAAACATACAGCAGCTACCTTTAACCAAACCCAACACAAAGTCACCCACAAATTCTAAAAGTAGCCCTCCAAAACCTAATGGCTCTTGATATCCTGACTGTAAGTCAAAAGGAAAATTCTTATGCTAATATTGACACTAAATGTTGTATATATATCCTAAATGGCTCTGCTAATGTATCCAAAATTTTGGCAGACAAGCACACCCAAATTAAGGCAATGCCTGACTCCTAATTCTCTCAATGACTGGTTAAATTTTTGGTTGGGTGGGAGGTGGACTATGGTTTACCTTAAAAGGTCTTCTTATCACACTTCTTATTTTTATTATAATCATAATCCTAATGTGTGTCTCTTTTGCTTTGTTCTCTCCTATTGTCAAGATATGTGCAAACAGTTCTGACTCCACCCAGCCAACAGATGACTCTTACTACTCAAAACAAATTTACCCCAACATCCACTCTGAACTCTACAGCAAGGTCTTCTATAATAGTTACTTGTAGGGACAGATAGTGGCCATCTCTATGACCCCTGACAACTTGAAGAGTTTACTTAAGATGAGCCCTTCACCCTTCAACATCTTAAAGATTTAAAGACTGAAAATTGGTTGGGGTGGGGGTGGGAGGATGATGGGGTATAGAAGCAGAAAAATGTTCACCTTCAGCCTGGAAGGCTGACTTGCATAGTTTTGAAGGATCAGATATGCCCTGGTTGCTACATTCTTAAAGGGTCTCATAACTACCTGTATATCTCACTGACAGCTAATATTAAACTGAGTGATAAGCACCAGAGAAATCTTCCAAGAATAGTTTTATGAGTAGTATTCAGAGAAGACATTTATGATCTAATACTCTCTGTATGTCCCCTCTGCCTTGAGCACTAAGAATATAACTGCAAATTCATACAGCAATGGTGCAGTTCCTTCTGCCCATGGGTCCTGTCTCTATGCTACTTAAATAAACTTACTAAGTTGCAGCATACAATATTTTTTTCTTGGCCTTTGTTCTTGATGACCCTGCAACAAAACTATATGGGTAATGAGTGTTTCAGTGGTAGGTTTTAAATTACTAGCTCAATTTTTCCTGTTATGATTTGGTTGTTAGCATTTCCCAAGAAATTTGTCATTTAACTTTTTAAGTTTTTTACATAGTATTAAAATGTAAATATTCTCTGGATCTCTAATTTATTTTAGTTCCTTAAATTATTTGTACCTCTATATTCGTATCCTCATTACTTCACAAGAGCACTTCTTGTTTTATTAATCATTTTTATTTCATTACATTCTCCCTAAATAAAATTTTATCTCTCTCATATTTTTGCCTTAAAATAAAAATTCATACAAGACAAACTTTTCAGGTTTTTGATGTCTAGAACTATATTTCTGTGACCTCCATCCCAAAAGTATTTTTTTGGCTGGACATAGATTTACAATACAATATTTTCATTCTCAAAACCATAAAATTGTATTATCAAAGTTTTTTTTTAGCATTTGTGTAGCTGGAAAAAAATACATTTTGGAGACACTGTATCCTAAAAGTATAAAGCAACAATTGACTTATTTTAGTTGGTTAATTTCTTTTTTTACTGACTATAGAACTAGGTAAAATGTGTTAATATAACAATAGACATAAAGATTAAAAAAAAAAAAAAAAGAAGGGGTCAGCTAACTTCTTGGCAGGAACTGAGTAGACTACCAAAGGTAATTTTAAGATGGCTATTGTCATCCACAGATATAAGAGTAACTACTATTTTTTAAGCAGTATGCTATATTTTATTTTGATAAATGATGATGGGTGGTCATATGAGTTGCCTCATATGAGTTGCCCCTCATATATTTGATTTCTATTTGGAATACTAATGTATATAGATTTTAAAAAATGAATGAATAAGAATGTAAAATAAAATGCTAGATTGTGTGCTAAACTGTAAGATATTGATGTTATCTGAAAATTGAATATCTGAAAATATTCAAGATAGGGATAAATCACTATTTATCCTCTAAGGTAACAAAAATGTTACTATGACCTAGTGAAGTTCATTCTAATCCCATTCAGTATCATGTCCGTTTTTCTTCTCTTTTCTGCTTTTGAGGTCTACATCTCTTGTTTTGTCTAAGAAAGTGAATTTTAGAAATATTTCCAGGCCTATTTGGAAAGCCAAGAGTTGTTGTTGTTGTTTTAAATAAATGTGTGTTTAATTTTACTGCTTACAGAAAACTACTTTGCATTAAAATGTTACCCAAGTATCACAGATTCTTATCATTTCATTAATTAATTAATTAATTTCTAATTTTTAAAAATGGTTTTGTTTATTCATTTGAGAGAGAACAAGAGAGAGCATGAGCAGGGAGGTGAGGGAGAAGCAGAGTCCCCACCAGCAGGGAGCGTGATGTAGGGCTCCATCTCAGGACCCTGGGACCATGACCCGAGCTGAGGGCAGACGCTAAACACACTGAGCCAACCAGGCCCCCCTTAATACATTTACTCAGAGGAGATATCATATTTGTGGATTAAATTAACTGATGATACTTGCCTGTCTGTTTCATTTAAAAATTTTCCCCACCATTCAAATTAATTTTAAAACTATTTTCATACTGCTAACTTAGAGGATCATCATCCAATCACTGCATAAGTGTCTGTATAAACATTACATAGAAAAATCATTTATTTTCTTTTTGATTCATTTTTCTTCTAAGAATTGTACAAAAGCAAACTAAAAGAAATAGTAAGAAGTGAATTGAAAGGCATTTGACGAAACTGAATATAAAATTTCCTTTTTATAGTTCTTGCCAACTGAATTTTTATATGCTGCTATTGAAACCTGAGATTGAGGTGTAGACTTTTGTTTTCAGAGAATATTGTATCAAAGCCAAGCTATGCTGGTTTTTAAAGATTATTACACGCCACATGCCACCTTCCTTGTCAGAGGAAATTCAGTCTGTTAGAATCAAATGACATAAAGAACCAAAATGATTAATTCCCACTGCCTCCCATTTCCTATTGGTAGAAGAATTGAGGAACTCAAGTTTTACCCTCATTACTCTATTTGATGAAATGATCTGACATTTATAAGAGCCCTCTGATAATGCCAGCTAACTTTCACAGATAGACACCATCATCAGGCAGTTTTCTAGTCTTCTTCTGTTTACCAGTCAGAGCACAAACAAATTTATTTATCTATTTTGAAGAAAAGGAATTTGATCGGACAAAAATTTTGTTTTAAGTATCCAATGATTCATGAAAAGGTCTAAACTGTATTCTTCTAAGTTTTTAATGCTTGAGAAGTGAAATAACAGATGTGACTGTTGCAAATAGAATTCAATGTATTAAAAAAATAAAGGGGGGGGGAGAGGAAGGAGGGAGAGAGAAAAGATCTCCAGAAAGAGAGTTCTGAGCTTACTAGATTTCTCCAGCCATCAGCCTAGCTGTAACAGATTGATTTGGGGAAGTTCTCAGCTTATCAAATGATCTTTCTCTGAAAGTGCAGCAAGGTTAAAATAAAGATTTGCCTAACTGATTCCCTGGCTTAGTTCCAGCATGTGCAATGACACAAATCTGAAGTGTGGAGTCTTTAATCGTTAAGCCTGCTGGGGAGAAACACAGTTCACCTGTTTCCTGAGAGCATCACCATGATGTCCAATTAACCCTTTGAAAACAGGTTTCCCAAGCTAAAGGGAAATGCCTCTCCTGCATCATAGTCACTTACTGGATGCTGCCACTTGTAATTATACTGCTTGTATTACTCAACTTCTTTGAGGGATTTTGATGCAGTGCTAAGCACCCACACCATAAACACTTAGGAATACACAGATAATAAGAGATCTCAAACATCAAGGAAGAATGGGAGAAGATTAAAATCACATCAAGAAATGCATGAAAAATGTCATATGAACTCTACAAAGAAAAAATAATAATGAAAATTTAATAAAGCAATTATGTCAATCAAAATGCACTAGGAATTCCTTTACAGAGAATATGAAGTTTAACATAATAATAGGAATGTGTATACTTAAGATACAAAAGATAAAAAGTGGAATATTTCCCTTAGAATAAACTGAGCAAAAATCAGGCAGGCAGAAAGCTTCAGAGCACATCTGACAAACTACAATAAGTCCAATATGGTTAGATCACAGAAGAGTTGTGGAATTAAATTTTAAAAAAATGGTTATAGGTGATTCTCAGATGGCCCTGATGTCAGAGTTGTGGTCAATGTATGAAAGCTGCTGAAGGAGTCTGAAAAAAGGAGTGCTACAGCCAGAATTGTGCTTTAAGATTTACGAAGAGTATATTTTGGATGGACCAAGTTGGGGAGAATTGGAAGCTAGGATATTTATTGTGAGGTTTAGCAAATAGTATTCACCCAATTAGTCTAATAGAAATGAACCAGCGTGGGATGCCTGGGTGGCTCAGCTGATTCAGAATTAAGCATCAACTCTGGTTTCAGCTCAGGTCATGATCTTGTGCTCATGAGATTGAGCCTGCTGTCAGGCTCCCCTCTCAGTGCTGAGTTCACTTCAAATTCTTTCTCCTCTCCCTCCCCATACTCTCTCCCTAAAACAAATAAATAAGATCTTCTTCTTCTTCTTTTTTTTTTTTTTTTAAAGAAATGAACCAGAGTTTTTGGCTCCTGTGACAATAAAGAGACTAATGTTGTACAGATGTAGATAAAGGACAAGCAACAAAGAAATAGTAGGGGAAGGTGATAAGATTCTTGAACTTGTTGAATTTGAGATGGAAGCCATTAGGGATATCCAGGAAGTAGGAAGAGAGGAAAGAATAAGAACAGTCGAGAAAGAAGTCAGAAGAAGTAATGACAATGAGATGCAGACTGATGTGTGAAAATTGAAGCCAACCAAGTAACTAAAATCTCTGAGGACAAGAGTACAAATAAAGGAGATTGTTCATCACAACATATCTGGGCCTGCCCACAACCTAAAATAGACCCATAAACTTGTTATGAGATTATATAAGAATTTTTTTTCTTTTTTCATCTGTGAACTGTATGATTATATTTATTTTTGGGTCCATTTGTTTAACATCTGTCTTCACAATGAGCCTATGTACCAGTCAGAAAAATAGGAACCACAGTTAGTGCTTCTCTCTGAAGTTAGTGCTTCAAACAGAAGACATTTTACACATAAAATTGTGTTTTGGGATGGAGTGAACAAAAAGGAAGTGGCAGATCTAATCTCTAGATGTCCTGTTCCCTCACACAACACAAGAGACAGGACATGGTTGCTTAGACTTTCTTTTCTTGGGGCTATTCATGAATACTCCCTCAACTTTTTGAAAGTTTCTCACAAAAACATACCTGCTTTTTCTTATTTCCTCAACTCTCCTTTTCATCTCTTATTTCCTGCTGCTCTTAAACTAACTTTGCCTTTCCAGAGTCCTCAACATGTATCCTTTGTCAAGGTCAATTGCTCCTCAATACTGAAATAATCCTCTTAGTTTCTGTCCTCTCTTTCTGATGAACTGCAAACTCACTGTGTAGGGAAGATGAAGGCAGGTATGCGTTAGTAACTGGAACATACCAGTCTGCTAGAGGACAGTGACTAGTTAGTGGCCTTGACTTAAAATATTTTTTCAGTTTGGGAAACAAACCCCATTAATTGCAGTTCAGTTTTCAGAAGTGCTTCTTGGCTGGTGGGAACAAGAAAGAAGTTTGCTCTACCTTGCACAGCTATGTCTGCTACTCTTTTACATGAGAGAAATGAGCTCCAGCTCCCTTTCTGCTGTCCCTGACATGTGTGTCCTCTGCCTGCCTATGAGTATGTTCTCTCTGAAGTCAAATTCATTTATGGAAATTTCTCCCCTTTTGAGTTAAATGAGAAATTCATATTTCTCCTATTTTTTCTCCTAAAAATCATACCCCTCTCTCTCTCTATATATACATATATACATGCATATGTACACACACTAATCTCTTGCCTTCATACATTAAGAGCGCATTTCCCCCTACTTGCCTGGATTTATGCCACAGGTCATTATATTTCTGCAAGACCAAGTTGCTACTGTGGTCAAGAGTAGTAAGAAGTCTCAGTGTTCTTATGTTTTTGTATTTCATTTTTCCAACAACAGAAAACTGAACAATCTACAGAAACACCTGACATTTGTTCTCTCTGAACTTTGTGTTATATGTATGACTCTGTATTTCTAACCAATAATTATTTTATATGAAAACATATAATTCAGCACTCCCTACATACTTCTGAAATAAATATGTTATAAAATGATATTAACTTTGGTCATTTGATGTAATAATGAAAGAAATGTTATAAGTTTGGGGATGAAGGCAAAAATCTCCACAGGAAACAAATAATAAGACAGTCAGAGAGAAGGAAGTATAAATTGAAGAAATACACAAGAAAGAAAAATGAATTAAAAAAAGAGATGACAGGGGGTATCAAAAAAAGATAATCAAAGAAAAAACAGAGAAAAGGGATAGAAAATTTGAGTAAAAGAAATTTCATTCAAAACCTACTGGTTCAGGCTTTTGGACCTCATTTTTAAAGCCTAAGTATAGCCAAAACTACCTGATCATCAAACCCCTTGACACTCTGAATGTCATTTCTCAAGACTGCATCATTCATCAAAACCAAATGGAGCAGGTAAGAAGGTGAAAATAACAAGTTGCCACCTGACATGTCTACTGGGCATAAGGTAGAGTGGTGAGCCTGGCTGAAAAGAAGATGAACACATGTAGAAAATAGATAAAAATAAAATTAAAAATTACCTACGATCCTAATTCATAATCAACATTAAGTTTTTGGTCTTTGTGTCCATCTAAAGCTCGTATCTCTGTGTGTATTTTTTTAAAGGTTTTATTTATTTCTTTGAGAGACAGAGACAGAGTTAGAGAGAGAAAGCACTAGTGGGGAGGAGAGGGAGAAGCAGGCTCTCCACTGAGCCGGGAGCCCAATGACAAGTTTGATCCCAGGACCCTGGAATCATAACCTGAGCCCAAGGCAGATACTTAACTGACTGAGCCACCCCTCTATGTGTATTTTTGATAGAAATCATAATATGCTGACTATTTTTCATTAACCCTTATACTTAAAAATCTATTATAAGCAAGTTTTCCATATAAATAGATGTAGGAGTATAATATTTTAATACATTAGCATACTGCCTAATTTAGAAGAATCTCATTAAATATTGTTGAATGGTTTAATTTTATAGGCATTTAAAATTCCTTAAACAACATTATTTAACAAGTTCATCCATTGTTAGATACTCAGATTTAGATTTTGTTACCCACTCAATTCTTCCATTGTTCTATATTCTCAGTAAAAAGACTGGAGTATTCTCTGGAATCATCAATGATCCTGTGGAGATGAGGTTGTAAATGTCTGAGGACATTGATTTGAACTATTATGTTCTTTTTTTCCAGTGTGTGTGCATGGGAATGGGGTCATTAATATTTTCTGAGATTTTTAAATAATTATCCCTTTGAGTGTTTGTTTTTTTTTAATGTAGCCCAAATTGGTTCGAAATAATAGCTATCTGAAGGCTTTTATTTTATTTTTTTACATTTGTATGGCCAGTTTTTATAGCTCACATATAATAGCTAATATCTTCTAGGATAGAATATTCTAAACTGAAGGAAATAATTATTTGAATTGTTTATTAAGTATGAATACTAGCTTTCCTCTGCTCTAAAAATGATGATATTGTAACCCTGGATTGTTGTTCAAGAATCAGCATATTTAAGAAACTCTCCAGGCAGGTATAGGTTTGTTACTATGTCTTTATCATTACCACAGCCCATGAGGCAGCTGTGGGTTTTGAAGGCAACAATTTGGTAGAGGGGAGGAACATACTTTTCATGATGTTTTAAATTCACAGAGCAAAATTTGGTGTTGGCTACTTTTTCTGACATTTTCAGGTTGAAAGTTATAAATCACACTCTCCAGTTGCTTTTATTTTTTTTATTTTATTTTTTTAAATATTTTATTTATTTATTTGACAGAGAGAGATCACAGCAGGCAGAGAGGCAGGCAGAGAGAGGGGAAGGGAAGGAAGCAGGCCCCTGCTGAACAGAGAGCCCGATGCGGGACTCGATCCCAGGACCCTGAGATCATGACCTGAGCAGAAGGCAGCGGCTTAACCCACTGAGCCACCCAGGCACCCTCCAGTTGCTTTTAAAAAGCAGCTCTAAGAATAAGTATAAACACAGGAAGTCAAAAAGGGCAACAGAGAAGGAAGTTTACTATTGGATGCTTTAGGAATTCTTTATGAACTAAGCAAATTTTTTTTTTAAAAACTGAAAATTTTCTTTTGATTTTTCAATGGACCCAATTATCCTTCCCACCAGGGGCAACTGTTTTTTGTCTCTAGGGAAAGAAAGATGTAGAACAATATAATTAAATATTTGTCTTTTATATTTCTTAAGCTTAACACCCAAGGTTACACAATTGATTGGAAACTATATGTACTGTATCAGACACAAAGCATCCTCACCCTTCACCCTGGACTAGCTAAAATTTATATAGCCTAAAGGAAGAGAGAGAGAAATAACGGAACATAGCTGATTAAATACTGTTAGACAAACCTGAGAATAAACTATGGTCTCTTCTGCACTAATATCCTGCCGGGAATTGGTGGGAAATAGAAGACCAGATACAATTTAGGATACCTCAGGGTTAGAGAAACAAGTTGCTCACCTTCTCTGTGGAGTTCCTGGTTGCCAGGAAAAGATGGCAATGCTGCAGGTGAGCTTGGCATAGCCTCAAAGTTCCAGTGTAGCTTATGTCTCCTGTGGTCTGAGAGTGGCGAGGAAGTAGCTAAAAAAGAGTGAAACATGGTGATGACTTGTCAGAGCATGCACTGTGCTGTAGTTACCTGCATAGAACAATAATGAGAAGGCAGTTGAAAGTGAGGCTGTTTCAGTGTGTACATCTTAGATTAATAATGATCATGAAGGAAGCTAGGGACTTCCTCCCTTAACAACCCACCAATCCAATGTTGCAACCCTCTATAAGCTCCTATAAATGTAGTTGTATCTTTGAACAGAAGGAAGAAAGGCCTTTAAATAAATGAAATTTTCTTGAATTATCTGTAGTAAATTTTTCCCAATGGGAAGAATAAGAGATTTAAATAAAAAACAAAAATGTTCCAGTATAGAGACACCAGGGAAAGTTATATTTCTCCAAACTGCCAAAACTATAGCTAGTTATCTTATAAGTTCTTCTGGGTAGAAAACAGGTGTTCCTATATGTGAAAGAAATTTGAAAGGACAGTGAAGGAGAGGATTTCAGATTAGAATAAAGATTTTATGTTTTGAACTGGCCAATTCTTTCAGTGGAGTTTGCCACATTTTAAAGTTGGATCAGGACGAGTTTGTGTGGAATGAGACATCCAGGTAATTCTGAGCTTCTAGGATATACTCCCTCAAGTTACCATACTGCTCTTTCCTAAGAGTGAAGTGGTATTTACAAGTAAATAAAAGTTAAAGAATCAATGAAACAAGATGGGATTGGGAGGGAGACAAATCATAAGTGACTCTTAATCTCACAAAACAAACTGAGGGTTGCTGGGGGGAGGGGGTTTGGGAGAAGGGGGTGGGATTATGGACATTGGGGAGGGTATGTGCTTTGGTGAGTGCTGTGAAGTGTGTAAACCTGGCGATTCACAGACCTTTTCCCCCGGGGATAAAAATATATGTTTATAAAAAATAAAAAATTAAAAAAAAAAGTTAAAGAATAGAAAAGTGTGGGATATAGTGTGCATTACATTTGGTTGCATACAAATCAGAAGTTTTATTTACTCATTTACATATTTCAATTAAGAACTTACCAAATATAATGCAGTAAACCGAAACAGAATCCTACAGAAGTGAGCAGAATGAGGTTACCCTCCTCTAATGCTGTCTTTGCCCTTGGCCCTGGGTAAGGGGTTAAGGATAGCAGGCATTTGCTAATGTGCAAATATAGTCTGAGAAAGGTAATCTATTGGCCCACTGTCGCCTCAAGTTTAATTCTCAAATTATGAAGGTAATTCTCTTCCAAGAAACAACTTTCACACATATTTGTTTACATCAGAAGAAGGAAAATTTAAAGCACTCGGTATTTTCAGGTGGAGCAAGTCAAGGACATGTGCTATGGCAAAAACATCTGTAACGCTGATAAAGGATTCTGGGGCTTCTGGGATTTGGGGGTGGGGAAAGGATAAACACGTGTGTTGTGGCATAATCCAGGTAGAAACATGGCATAAAATGGGCAAAGACAGAGAAGGTAAGCTACTTAAAAGATTCAATCTGGATAAAAGTTCATGTGTATGCTCTAGTGCCTGTTAGAATATAGCTGTATGTCTGTGAGAATATTTTGTCTAAAATAGAATGCTTTTGGTCTGAAGTGCTCTTTTCTATTATCTATCTACGTATCTTCCATCCCCTTCCCTTCCTCCTTCACTCTCTGTCATGGTCATCTTTTGTTACCCCTCCCCCTTCTCCTCCTCCTTCCCTTTCTCTTCCTCTCTCTCTTTCCCTTACAGTTTTGGTTTATTGGCAGTTGTTTTTATATAGTTATACTATTTCTCTAAACTTATATCTCAAATGCTTTTCTCTTTCTGTCTTAATTAATGGGTACTTATTTTCAATTTATATGCTTGACTTTCCCCTTTCTATCTTGGAGTATGTTTATGCACTTAGTCACTTTTAGGTAGACTAAAAGCCTTGTACATACAACTTTGTGTACATGTGAGGGTATTTATTTAGGTTAACTTCCTAGCAGGGAAAAGGTTTCCAAGGACAGGTATAGTTTAGATTTTTATACATATTATCAGACTGCTTCCACAAACAATGTATACTCCTACTGAAACTTTATGCCCTTATGGAAGGATACATTAGTGTGGGACTTTAG
Organism: Mustela putorius furo; assembly: GCF_011764305.1. NCBI lineage: Eukaryota > Metazoa > Chordata > Mammalia > Carnivora > Mustelidae > Mustela > Mustela putorius. The sequence goes on along the minus strand of NW_025422019.1, from coordinate 21,756,450 downwards.
AATCTAAGCAGAATTATCATGGTGTCATACAGATTATAACCTACATCAGGGTGTCAGAACTTTAGCAGGTACCTACACAGGAGAAGGGATGGCAGTGAAAATAGACATAGCCTACATATAGACTATTAATCAAATATATAAATACATTAAATAAAATGGTAGATATGTTTCTCACTGACAACAATTGTAGTTATAAACACAAAAACAAAGAAAACCATAATAAACTGTAGTGTTGGACTCAAATTAGAAGTGAACTCATAGCTTTTCAATAAAGAGATGGATGGATATATAAATAGATATTAAATAAACTAATGCATATGTAAATTGATGCATATATTCCCAAGTTCTAGTCACTACGGTCTTCAGAAACAATTGCTAACCTAAAACAATGAACCCATCTGGTACACTGATATTTCTATTACCACTTTCTGTATAAGAGAAAAAAAAGTACATTGCAGAAATAGCTGCTATTATGGCTGGGGAAGGGAATATGAGCCTGGAATGTCTAGAGCACTGGGAAGAAAATGCTTAAAAATGATAAAATATCCCAAGAGAACAGAAAAACTAGGCTAGATGAATTTCCACTGACCAAATCTGGATAATTTGAGACTCAAAGAAATGACAATATAGATTATAATACACAAATAACTTAGGGAACCATGAGATGACAAAGATTAGAAAAATAAATGAATGATTTGAATTTTTTTAAAGGAATGGGATATTTACATAGTTTCAAAATAACTTCCCACAAAATAACTATAATCACAAAGGGAAAAAGAGCTATCTTACAGTAGATAAGATTGGAAAACACCATCTTAAATTACTAAATACTATCAATAATGGGGTAAAAATGAAATACTTTGTCATTTGATAGGATGCAGTGAGAAGAATATAGCATCATATTTGTGATATTTGTGTCAAAGATGCAGCTCTTATCTAGTCATAAGGCAATCTCAGACAAACCAAACTAAAGAAATAATCTTAAAAAAAAAAAGAAAAAAAAAGGCCTGGGGCTCCTGGGTGGCTCAGTGGGTTAAGCCTCTGCCTTAAGCTAGAGTCATTATCTCAGGGTCTGGAGTCAAGCCCCACGTGGAGCTCTCTGTTCCTCAGGGAGCCTGCTTCCCCCTCCCCCTCTGCCTGCCTCTCTGCCTGCTTGTGATCTCTCTCTGTCAAATAAATAAATAAAATCTTAAAAAAAAAAGCCCTGTAATTTATAAAAATATCAATCTCATGAAATTTAAGGAACTGTTCCAGACTAAAAGAGATGACAGAGACATTACAACTAAATGTAACATGTAATTCTGAATTGGATACTTTAGTTGTAAAAGATGTTTTGGGGGCAATTGCCAACACCTGAGTATACTTTGATAATTAGAAGATAGCAACTTACTAAGGTAAACCTTCTGATTTTGATGGTTTTATTGTGGTTATAAGAAGAATGGCCTTGTTTATAAAAAATATCTGCCATAGTACCTGGAAATGGTAGACAAGAAAGTATAAAAAATATTATTTATACTGGGAGGAGTCAAGATGGCAGAGAAGTAGCAGGCTGAGACTACTTCAGCTAGCCGGAGATCAGCTAGATAGCTTATCTAAACATTGCAAACACCTGAAAATCCATCGGCAAATCGAAGAGAAGAAGAACAGCAATTCTGGAAACAGAAAAACAACCACTTTCTGAAAGGTGTTTTCTTTTTTTTAAAATTCTTTTTTTTTTCTTTTTCTTTCTTTCTTCCTTTTTGAACCTCTTTTAATCCCCTTTCTCCCCCCTCACAATTTTGGATCTCTTCTAATTTGGTTAAAGCATATTTTCCTGGGGTTGTTGCCACCCGTTTAGTATTTTACTTGCCCCTTCATATACTCTTATCTGGACAAAATGACAAGACGGAAAAATTCAACACACAAAAAAAGAACAAGAGGCAGTACCGAAGGCTAGGGACCTAATCAATACAGACATTGGTAATATGTCAGATCTAGAGTTCAGAATGACAATTCTCAAGGTTCTAGCCGGGCTCGAAAAAGGCATGGAAAATATGAGAGAAACCCTCTCGAGAGATATAAAAGCCCTTTCTGGAGAAATAAAAGAACTAAAATCTAACCAAGTTGAAATCAAAAAAGCTATTAATGAGGTGCAATCCAAAATGGAGGCTCTCACTGCTAGGATAAATGAGACAGAAGAAAGAATTAGTGATATAGAAGACCAAATGACAGAGAATAAAGAAGCTGAGCAAAAGAGGGACAAACAGCTACTGGACCACGAGGGGAGAATTCGAGAGATAAGTGACACCATAAGATGAAACAACATTAGAATAATGGGGATTCCAGAAGAAGAAGAAAGAGAGAGGGGAGCAGAAGGTATACTGGAGAGAATTATTGGGGAGAATTTCCCCAATATGGCAAAGGGAACGAGCATCAAAATTCAGGAGGTTCAGAGAATGCCCCTCAAAATCAATAAGAATAGGCCCACACCCCGTCACCTAATAGTAAAATTTACAAGTCTCAGTGACAAAGAGAAAATCCTGAAAGCAGCCTGGGAAAAGACGTCTGTAAGAAAGAATGGTAAAAATATTAGATTGGCAGCTGACTTATCCACAGAGACCTGGCAGGCCAGAAAGACCTGGCATGATATCGTCAGAGCACTAAATGAGAAAAACATGCAGCCAAGAATACTATATCCAGCTAGGCTATCATTGAAAATAGAAGGAGAGATAAAAAGCTTCCAGGACAAACAAAAAACTGAAAGAATTTGCAAACACCAAACCAGCTCTACAGGAAATATTGAAAGGGGTCCTCTAAGCAAAGAGAGAGCCTACAAGTGGTAGATCAGAAAGGAACAGAGACCATATACAGTAACAGTCACCTTACAGGCAATACAATGGCACTAAATTCATATCTCTCAATAGTTACCCTTAATGTTAATGGGCTAAATGCCCCTGTCAAAACACACAGGCTATCAGAATGGATAAAAAAACAAAACCCATCTATATGTTGCCTCCAATAAACTCATTTTAAGCCCGAAGACACCTCCAGATTTAAAGTGAGGGGGTGGAAAAGAATTTACCATGCTAATGGACATCAGAAGAAAGCAGGAGTGGCATTCCTTATATCAGATCAATTAGATTTTAAGCCAAAAACTATAATAAGAGATGAGGAAGGACACTATATCATACTCAAAGGGTCTGTCCAACAAGAAGATTTAACAATTTTAAATATCTATGTCCCCAACATGGGAGCAGCCAACTATATAAACCAATTAATATCAAAATCAAAGAAACACATCAACTATAATACAATAATAGTAGGGGACTTTAACACTCCCCTCACTGAAATGGACAGATCATCCAAGCAAAAGATCAGCAAGGAAATAAAGGCCTTAAACGACACACTGGACCACATGGACATCACAGATATATTCAGAACATTTCATCCCAAAGCAACAGAATACACATTCTTCTCTAGTGCACATGGAACATTCTCCAGAATAGATCACATCCTCGGTTCTAAATCAGGACTCAACCAGTATCAAAAGATTGGGATCATTCCCTGCATATTTTCAGACAACAATGCTTTAAAGCTAGAACTCAACCACAAAAGGAAGTTTGAAAAGAATCCAAATACATGGAGACTAAACAGCATCCTTCTAAAGAATGAATGGGTCAACCGGGAAATTAAAGAAGAATTGAAAAAAATCATGGAAACAAATGATAATGAAAATACAACGGTTCAAAATCTGTGGGACACAAAAAAGGCAGTCCTGAGAGGAAAATATATAGCAGTACAAGCCTTTCTCAAGAAATGAGAAAGGTCTCAGGTACACAACCTAACCCTACACCTAAAGGAGCTGGAGAAAGAACAAGAAAGAAACCCTAAGCCCAGCAGGAGAAGAGAAATCATAAAGATCAGAGCAGAAATCAATGAAATAGAAACCAAAAAAACAATAGAACAAATCAACGAAACTAGGAGCTGGTTCTTTGAAAGAATTAATAAAATTGATAAACCCCTGGCCCGACTTATCAAAAAGAAAAGAGAAAGGACCCAAATAAATAAAATCATGAATGAAAGAGGAGAGATCACAACTAACACCAAAGATATACAAACTATTATAAGAATATACTATGAGCAACTCTACGGCAATAAATTTGACAATCTGGAAGAAATGGATGCCTTCCTAGAAACATATAAACTACCACAACTGAACCAGGAAGAAATAGAAAACCTGAACAGACCCATAACCAGTAAGGAGATTGAAACAGTCATTAAAAATCTCCAAACAAACAAAAGCCCAGGGCCAGACGGCTTCCTGGGGAATTCTACCAAACATTTAAAGAACAACTAATTCCTATTCTCCTGAAACTGTTCCAAAAAATAGAAATGGAAGGAAAACTTCCAAACTCATTTTATGAGGCCAGCATCACCTTGATCCCAAAACCAGACAAGGATCACACCAAAAAAGAGAGCTATAGACCAATATCCTTGATGAACACAGATGCGAAAATACTCAACAAAATACTAGCAATAGGATTCAACAGTACATTAAAAAGATTATTCACCATGACCAAGTGGGATTTATTCCAGGGCTGCAAGGTTGGTTCAACATCCGCAAATCAGTCAATGTGATAGAACACATCAATAAAAGAAAGAACAAGAACCATATGATACTCTCAATAGATGCTAAAAAGCATTTGACAAAGTACAGCATCCCTTCCTGATCAAAACTCTTCAAAGTGTAGGGATAGAGGGCACATACCTCAATATCATCAAAGCCATCTATGAAAAACCCACCGCAAATATCATTCTCAATGGAGAAAAACTGAAAGCTTTTCCACTAAGGTCAGGAACACGGCAGGGATGTCCATTATCACCACTGCTATTCAACATAGTACTAGAGGTCCTAGCCTCAGCAATCAGACAACAAAAGGAAATTAAAGGCATCCAAATCGGCAAAGAAGAAGTCAAATTATCACTCTTCGCAGATGATATGATACCATATGTGGAAAACCCAAAAGACTCCACTCCAAAACTGCTAGAACTTATACAGGAATTCAGTAAAGTGTCAGGATATAAAATCAATGCACAGAAATCAGTTGCATTTCTCTACACCAACAGCAAGACAGAAGAAAGAGAAATTAAGGAGTCAATCCCATTTACAATTGCACCCAAAACCATAAGATACCTAGGAATAAACCTAACCAAAGAGACACAGAATCTATACTCAGAAAACTATAAAGTACTCATGAAAGAAATTGAGGAAGACACAAAGAAATGGAAAAATGTTCCATGCTCCTGGATTGGAAGAATAATTATTGTGAAAATGTCTATGCTACCTAAAGCAATCTACACATTTAATGCAATTCCTATCAAAGTACCATCCATCTTTTTCAAAGAAATGGAACAAATAATTCTAAAATTTATATGGAACCAGAAAAGACCTCGAATAGCCAAAGGGATATTGAAAAAGAAAGCCAACGTTGGTGGCATCACAATTCCGGACTTCAAGCTCTATTACAAAGCTGTCATCATCAAGACAGCATGGTACTGGCACAAAAACAGACACATAGATCAATGGAACAGAATAGAGAGCCCAGAAATAGACCCTCAACTATATGGTCAACTAATCTTCGACAAAGCAGGAGAGAATGTCCAATGGAAAAAAGACAGCCTCTTCAATAAATGGTGCTGGGAAAATTGGACAGCCACATGCAGAAAAATGAAATTGGACCATTTCCTTACACCACACACAAAAATAGACTCAAAATGGATGAAGGACCTCAATGTGCGAAAGGAATCCATCAAAATCTTTGAGGAGAACACAGGCAGCAACCTCTTCGACCTCAGCCACAGCAACATCTTCCTAGGAACAACGCCAAAGGCAAGGGAAGCAAGGGCAAAAATGAACTATTGGGATTTCATCAAGATCAAAAGCTTTTGCACAGCAAAGGAAACAGTTAACAAAATCAAAAGACAACTGACAGAATGGGAGAAGATATTTGCAAACGACATATCAGATAAAGGACTAGTGTCCAGAATCTATAAAGAACTTAGCAAACTCAACACCCAAAGAATAAATAATCCAATCAAGAAATGGGCAGAGGACATGAACAGACATTTCTGCAAAGAAGACATCCAGATGGCCAACAGACACATGAAAAAGTGCTCCATATCACTCGGCATCAGGGAAATACAAATCAAAACCACAATGAGATATCACCTCACACCAGTCAGAATGGCTAAAATCAACAAGTCAGGAAATGACAGATGCTGGCGAGGATGCGGAGAAAGGGGAACCGTTCTACACTGTTGGTGGGAATGCAAGCTGGTGCAGCCACTCTGGAAAACAGCATGGAGGTTCCTCAAAATGTTGAAAATAGAACTTCCCTATGACCCAGCAATTGCACTATTGGGTATTTACCCTAAAGATACAAACGTAGTGATCCAAAGGGGCACGTGCACCCGAATGTTTATAGCAGCAATGTCCACAATAGCCAAACTATGGAACGAACCTAGATGTCCATCAACAGATGAATGGATAAAGAAGAGGTGGTATATATACACAATGGAATACTATACAGCCATCAAAAGAAATGAAATCTTGCCATTTGCGACAACATGGATGGAACTAGAGCATATCATGCTTAGCGAAATAAGTCAAGCAGAGAAAGACAACTATCATATGATCTCCCTGAGATGAGGAAGTGGTGATGCAACATGGGGGCTTAAGTGGGTACGAGAAGAATAAATGAAACAAGATGGGATTGGGAGGGAGACAAACAATAATTGACTCTTTGTGAGAACAAAACAAACTGAGGGTTGCTGGGGGGAGGGGGTTTGGGAAAAGGGGGTGGGATTATGGACATTGGGGAGGGTATGTGCTTTGGTGAGTGCTGTGAAGTGTGTAAACCTGGTGATTCACAGACCTGTACCCCTGGGGATAAAAATATATGTTTATAAAAAATAAAAAATAAAGTAAAAAATATTATTTATATTGTACTTCTAATTTTTCCATTCATTTATGATTCTTTTAGAGAAAAGGATACTAAAATTTTGGTTATTGAAAAACCCATATCAACAAAAATATACCAAGCAGTAGGTAAAAATAGAGCAATAATTCATGGTTTTAAGAGTTATATATCATTTCTATAGATTCTTGCTAAATTCACTACACACTACAAACTAACCTACTCAGTTTTCACCTAAATCCATGTAGGGTTAAATTCGTACAGTCAATTTCTCACATCTTTTCGGATGTGGGGCTTTCATCTTCTTATTTCCCAGGATTTGTAGTAGAGAACGTCTTCTTGCTCAAAAAAGCAGAATTTGAACAGCAATCCATTCTCTAATATGAGAGGAAAAAGCTTTGGAAGTGATCTCTTCTGGAAGTTTTATTTTCACTGCTATCCTTTAGCTTTCCCCAAATGCCCATAAGCCAGAGATTTCATGTGTTATTTCTGTAATTTGGTAGTTTTCATTCAAATTATGCATTAAAAATGAATACCCATCTTAAAACAATTGGCATGATTAATTATCTACTAAATTTTTCATTTCACAAAAGGCAGTGCTTTATGCCATACATTTACACAGTTAAGGGACTTTTAAGTCAGAAAGACACATTTATGTTAAATCAAGAATCAAGCTAAAAATTCCTTTAATCTCACATTGCTACATAAGATTCACTGTTTTTCCCCCTTAGATTTTAAGATCTACATTTCAATCACAACTCTATTTTCAAGAAATTAAATATAGAAAATCAATACCATTCACACTGAAGAAATGTGTAGATAAGAATTAATGACATAAAAATTAAGATATGCAGATTAATTCTAAATGAAGATATTAACATACCAAATTACTATTTTCATAAATGTTTAAATAAGTGCTAATTCTTAGGAATTGAATATTTCAGATGAATATATTTCTGCAGCATTCTAGTCTATAAGCTGATTACAAAATATTTGATAGAAAACAATGCACTAAATAAATACAAATAAAGCAGGTGTTTCTATGGTCAAATAGGAACATGTTTTTATTCCTCACGGGCTATTTTTCAAATGTGTATGTGTATTTATATGTAAAATAATTTGTAAAATAATTGTAAAAATATATATTCTATCACTAGATGGCGTATTCATTTCTGGGCTGCGGGAACAAAGTGCCACCATCAGGACCACAGCCCGCTGCCCCCGCGCCTCGTTCTTCCTAAAATGGCGGCCCACCCAAGGTCAGGCCTCTGGAGGTGACGCGGCCGGGAGAGAACCTACCGGAGCTGAGGCGAAGGTGAGCCAGCCGGACGGCGAGAGCGCCGCTCGGCCCTTCTGGCACCGGGGTGCCGCCGCCCGCCTGTCTTTTCCCTGGGGGGCCCCTCTGGTCCTTTCTGCTGGAGGGCCTGACGTGAGGCAGAGCAACGTGGTCCCACCAAGCATCAGGCGGAAAGAGAGCTTGGAGGGTTGGGGGGGGACCCCCGAGTCCCCCAGTGGGATCCGGAGGAATAGGGAGGCCTCTGCCCCCCGGGTTGCCCCTCCCAGCCTTTGGGCTACCCCAGGGCTCTGAGTCCTGCCAGCGCTGCCGGGAGGAGGACTGTCTGCTCATGCCGACTCGCACCTCCCCGAGTCTGACTGAGCCCCAGGGGACAGTGCTCTCGCGATGGGGTTATGCCCGAGAGGTGGTGACTGGAACGGGGGTGGTCCTGTCTTAACAGGGGAGGCTGCTGCGCCTGCAACATGCGGCCGCCATGTGTTCCGGCCCAGTGCAATGGGAAGATGGTGGGCCAGAGCGGTATGGCGGCGCCTGGGAGGACCTCACGGCCTCCCTCCCGAGCCGCTCCTCCCAGCGGCTTTGCCTCTGCTCGTTCCGTTATGAACCCGTGGTCCAGCACCTTGCTGAGCTAATTTCAGTGGAGGAAGGAGTAGGCCCTCAATACAAATACCTGTCGGCCCCTGAAATTGTTGCTTCATAATCCCTTTTTTTTTTTTTTTCTTAAGATTTTATCCATTTATTTGACAGAGATCACAAGTAGGCAGAGAGGCAGGCAGAGAGAGAGAGCGAGCGGGGGAGGCAGGCGGGGAGGCGGGCTCCTGCTGAGCGGTGAGCCCCATGTGGAGCCGGATGGGAGGACCCTGAGATCATGGCCTTAGCAGAAGGCAGAGGCTTAACCCACTGAGCCACCCAGGCGCCCCTCATAGGCCCCCCCTTTTTTTTAAGATTTTATTTATTTATTTGACAGGCAGAGATCACAAGTAGACAGAGAAGCAAGCAGAGAAAGAGGAGGAAGCAGGCTCCCCATCGAGCAGAGAGCCCCATGCAGGTCCCAGGACCCCGGTATCAGGACCTGAGCTGAAGCTTAACCCACTGAGCCACCCAGGCGCCCCGCCCCCCACCCCCATAGGCCCTTCTTAACTCAAGTTTTCATTTTCTTCGTTTCCCAGAGGAGATGAGCTGTCCTTGTTTCTGCCTAGTCCATGTAATAGTAAATGTATGTGTGGGTAAATGAGTGGGTGTAGGAGAAGAGGAATGCATGTTGTTCGTATACTGCTTTTCTGCCAAGTGCTTCAGCCTAGGTAATGCTTAGGTGACAGTGTTTAGTGGTTAGTGCTCATGCCTGTTTTACTGATCGGGTTAATTTTGATCTGCTGTGTGCTAAGTGGGTAAACTTGATCGTTTTGAGGGTTTTTTTTCCCCCCTCTCTTTAATTTGTAGTTTTAAAGCAATTATCTTTGTAAATTATTTCTCTTAAGGAGGATATTACTGTTTCTTTTGTTTGTTTGTTTTCCTTTTGGCTCTCTTGGTATAGGAATTGAGATTTACATCAGTAAACAAGTTTGCAAAATGTTTAAGGTCACACCATCTCTCATGGATGTAACTCAGTTGTCCTTACATATTAATTATATGTGATATATGATGGGGGAGTCATGCTTGTGCATTTTCTCCTTTTTAATAGGATAATTAGATTAAAATGAGGATAAAGCCAAACAAAACCAAACAAAGCACAAAGTACTGCATACTGGGTGCTTAAAACAACAGAAATGTATTGTCTCCCAGTTCTGAGGCTAGAAGTCTGAAATCAAGGTCCTAGCAGACCCTGCTCCCTCTGAAGGATCCAGGGGAGGATCCTGCCTGGCCCTTTTCTGTCTTCAGGCATTCTAATTTGTGCTTCTGCTGTCACATGATGTTCTCCTTGTGTGTGTTTCTTCTTTGTGCATGTCTCTGTTTTCAAATTTCCCTCTTTTTTTTTAAAGATTTTATTTATTTATTTATTTATTTATTTATTATTTATTTAAGAAAGACAGAGAGCAGGGGCAGGGGCAGAGGGAGAGGGAGAAGCAGACTTCCCTGCTGAGCAGGGAACTAGATGTGAGGCTTGATCCCAGGACCCTGGGATCATGACCTGAGATGAAGAGTCATATGCTGCTCTACTGACTGAGCCACCAAAGAGCCCCTAAATTTTCCTCTTCTTATAAGGATACCAGTCACTGAATTAGGGCCCACCCTAATTTAGGATGACCTCATTTTAACTTGAATACATCTTTCCACATAAGGTCCAGTTTCCAAATAAGGTGACATTCTGGGGTTTTAGGTTGACATACATTTTTGGGTGGGGATAGGGATGCCATTCAACCCAATTCAGATGGTAAACATTTCTTCCATATTTCAATTATAATTACTTTGTAATAAAAATATATGAGCAAGCATATATATATATATATATTAAAATAAAAGATAATAAGTATATAATTAAAACAAAACAGTCCCCTTAAAATTTATATTAAAAATCTTTATTAAACTATTTTTACAGTTTCTGAAGCTGTGTCATGAATGCATTTGGTATAATGGAACAAACCCAGGCTTTGTGCTTAGAGACAAAGTTGCCAAATTACTTTGTGATCTTAGGAAAGTTACTAAACATCTCCCACACTAGGCTTCAACATCTGTTCATGCATTACAAAATCACTGGACATCTTCAAGCAAGAAAACCTAAGTAGACCATCTACTTTTAAATTGTTAGATTAGATTTTTCTTTTGTACCCAATTTTGTGAATTAGGAACACAATACATACCTCTAATGTACTTAATCTCCCTACCTCTCTTTCCCTAAAGTATGAATACATTGTTTCAGATAATTTATGACCATGACCATTATAAGAATCAAATTTTTATGTATGACTCTACTCGTCTGCCTCAGTAATAGCAGTTAATTCAGGGCTTATTTAAAAACAAATTTAATATAGAGTTCAGGTATAACATGCTCAGAAGAGTGTTAGAACTACTCTACGATTGCTAGCTACATGATCTAAGACAATGTGAGGTCCCTATGTGAGCCCCAATTTCTTCTGTGGGGATAATAACCATCTTATTGGGTTGTGAAGTGGTACAGATTAAGTGCTGAAGTGAAGGTAGATAGCAAATGTAACAAAGAGGATTGCTACTTGGGGACATTATGATTCCTTCACTTGTGTCCTTATTTAGAGAATAGGTTAAATCAATAACATCTTTATATACACTATAACATATACAGCAATATCTCAGATTCTCTTGCAGCTTGGGTTCCATATGTGATTTAAATGCAGCCAGCCAGGGGCATTTATCTGAAATTTGAAAGACTTGAGGTGATATCACACTTTCATACTTTCTCCTAGTAAACAGGGTATTTTTTTTTAAAGACTTTATTTATGTATTTGACACACAGAGAGATCACAAGTAGGCAGAGAGGCAGGCAGAGGGAAAGGGGGAAGCAGGCTCACTGCTGAGAAGAGAGCCAGATGCGGGGCTCAATCCCAGGACCCTGAGACCATGACCTGAGCCGAAGGCAGAGGCTTTAACCCACTGAGCCACCCAGGCACCCCAACAGGGTCTTAATCGTGTGTGTATTAGTGTGTGCGTGTGCCTTATTAGGATCACTAGCTTTGTTGATTGAGAACTTAAAGAAGCCAACTATTTTCCAGGTTCTGGTAGCTGCTACATGTTGGTACGTCTCTCTTATATGGTGACAGGACTGTTCAAACATCAGGTGATAAATGATGACAGAGAAACACAGAGATGCACAGAGAAGAAATAGCAAATTTTTAAAATTAACAATTAAAAAATTAATAAACCATGTCCTCAAAATCAAATACATGCATTCTGGGACACCAACAAGAATGGAGTAACACATTTGTGTTTAAAACTATAAAATTAAGTCTAATATCTAGTGCCATTATTAAAAAGAACTAAAATGTTTTAGGAATAATTATAAACTCAATAAATTAATTTTGTTATTAACATTAATGATTTTCAAATTATATAATTAAGATCTCTAAACTGGCAATATCAGTCATTTTGAGGGAGCTATAGTTCATTTGCAAATGGATTAATTTCTTAATATGGATTTTAGCATATTAATGAATTGCCTTATACCGACTTTAAAATCCTCAACCCAAATAATTAGCTATAGTCCACTTAAACAACTAATGCATTTTTTTCAGTTTATAAAAGAAAAACACATAAGGAAAAACAAAAATATATATATTTTTTAATTTTTGTTTATTTATGTGACAGAGATCACAAGTAGGCAGAGAGGCAGGCAGATAGAGAAGGAGGGGAAGCAGGCTCCTTGCTGAGCAGAGAGCCCGATGCGGGGCTTGATCCCAGGACCCTGGGATCATGAGCTGAGCTGAAGGCAGAGGCTTTAACCCACTGAGCCACCCAGGTGCCCCCAAAAGTATATTTTTAATTGATGATATAAACAGATAATAATGGAAAGATGTAGTTTGAATATTTCTGCTATAATCTTATTACCTGGATGTATATAGATATATAAAATGGGCCATGTTGATATATTAGGAATAGCTTACATTTATTGAGTTATTTTTATGTATCAGTATGTGTGATAGGTGTTATTTACTACCAACATGCAAACATAGGTTTATGTCATTAATTCCTGAGGTAAGGTTCAGTTCCCTCATATGTAAAAAGAAAAATTATTATACTAGCTTCTCATGGAGATCTTTAGGAAAAATATAGATTAATTATCTGAGCTCACACCATGGGTAGCTGGTAGATGATTTGAAGACTGTCAGTACAGAGCTTGAGCACTAAGTCAGTAAATATCACCATTAAAACTTTGAGGTAATGCGATGATAGCAAATATATTTAATCAATCTACACATACATTGAGCTGAAAAACATCTATGGGCAATCAAGCATCTATTGCCACTTACTTTTATACTCTCTGTAGACTCAGTATCCTAAAATCCAAAATCTGTATTTCCCAGACTCCCTGGTCATGTCAGTGGTAAATCAGATTTAATGTTTAAATCTTGTTCAAGATTTAATGTTTAAATCTTGTTCAATATCAGAACTTTACTATTATAATTTTTTGTTCCCCAAGTATAAGAACAATATAATAAAACTATATAAATATGTGAGACTCAAGCTTACTATAAAATTAATGGTCATAGTATGATCTACAGATACCATTGGCAATCACAAGTTCCTAGGGTAACTCTCCGTAATCCCCCCAAAATTCAAAAATAATTTAAAAAGGCAGAGGCGCCTGGGTGGCTCAATGGGTTAAAGCCTCTGCCTTCAGCTCAGGTCATGATCTCAGGGTCCTGGGATCGAGCCCTGTGTTGGGCTCTCTGCTCAGAGGGAGCCTGCTTCCTCCTCTCTCTCTGCCTGCTTCTCTGCCTACATGTGATCTCTGTCAAACAAATAAATAAAATATTTAAAAAATAAATATATAAAAATAAAAAGGCGGTTTTGTCTTCTCAGTTCTCAAGGGTGAATGACATACAACCTTTTATACATTACTATGTGTTAACTTTTAATAATATTTAATACTAATAACTATGTGTTAACTTTTAATAATGGCCCAGTTAAGAGAGAAGTTTTCTAAATGAGAAGCACAATCCCTTCACACAGAATTGGAGGCTTACGTCATGCAACACCTTCATTTTTTAATTTTAATTTTTTTTTTTTTAAATTTTTGAGAGAGAGAGCGAGCGAGCTTGGAAGAGCATGAGCAGGGAGCTAGGGGCAGAGGAAGAGGGAAACTGGAGAATCTCAAGCAGGCTCCAAGCCCAGTGCACAGCCAGACTTGGGGATTGATCTCACAACTCTGAGATCATGATCCAAGCCAAAATCAAGACTCGGACACTTACCACGTAGCTACTCAGGAACCCCCAAACACTTCCATTTTTTCTCTGGTAAATCCATGGTATACGGGGACATTTTCTAGGAAGCCAGATACCATGAGACCAGGCTCTTTTAACATAAGCAATTTTAGATGCACAAGATATGTTAGACTTAAAGTGTTCCATAGATGCGGATCCCCCCTATTAATAATATATACATATATACATTTTTAAATTCTAGGAGGTCTATCACTAAGGTTACAAGGAAATTAAATAGTCTCCTGCCACCCTTTCCCTGGTAGTATCCTCTGTCTGCACTGGGTTAATCTTTCATTGTTTAGAGATATAAATGTTTAAAGTTGTGACCTATTATTATTCAATAACTGAATTTTAAGATATATGTATCTCATATGCCATCTTTTAAATATAAATGATCCACATCATTTATGTAAACAGATGTAAACTTGATTTCCCAAAATTTACTAATAATGATCCTTTCTTGTGGAGCTAGAAGTAAAACTATTTAAATTATATTTTGTATAGTTATCAAAGTAAAATTAAAACAACTACAGTATTTTATATGCATGTGAATAGTCAAAGTCTTCTCTTATTACATAAACAAGAGATGTTTCATGTCTGTTCCTTTCCAGCTATTGATTATTATCTTTTATTTCTTCCTTTGGTGAGAATGTAGATGGTTAGTCATTGATCTAAAGCTTTTTTGGTATTGTAATTTACATTGGCCAAAGCTAGTTCTTAACAGTGGTGCCTTTTGATATGTTATAGGAAATAATAAATTGCAAATAGCAAAACATTCTAGATCAGCTTTCTTAAGTGGGAGGATGATTTTTTTTTCTTTAAAAATGTGCTTAAAAATTCTGTTTTAGGAAGAAAGCCATGATGAACTTCTACTTAAAAAAAAAAAAAATCTGAGACTTAATTAGCGCTATTTTCTCAAACAATAATTGACTGCTGGTGTAGATATCCTGAGACTCTCGTTGAGTTTAATTGGCTTCATTTATTTATTTACTATAAAGAGGGTGCGTTTTCATGATAGTGGGGTGAGCTACTATGAAATGAACATTAGTACTCATCTTTAGACAAATTTGTCTAAATTCCTGTCTGCTAGGTCTGACAGGTTATTAGTGAATAAAACATTCTAATTTATTTGGACAAATATCTACTTTTAATCTCCTGCTTTTTACAGTGGAAAAATAAAACAACAAACAAATACAGACACCCACAACTAAATGACAGGTGGCCCTATAATATGTTTTTTTCCCTTTCTTTTTCTTTTCAGCTGGTTAGTGATTGACCTATTGCATTTCTCCTGAAAGTTGTATTTTTTTCCTTGTGTTGTTTTCCAAAATGAGTTAGAATCCATCTGTTTAGCAATCTTCATTTTTAAGCATCACAAAAAGAGAAATCCATTGCAGTGAAAAGTTATGCAAGCCTTAGAGCTCACTGCTGTGTCCTGCAGGAGTTGCCTTCCTTGGTATCCTTTCTCTGGACTTCATAGCATGGAACTAACTCACCTCCAACCGAACTTTAACTAGATGTCTTAAAAACCTTAGAGTGTGAGCAGTTCCATTCAGTTAATTTATGAGAATCTCTAAATATTCAGTAGGTATCCATGCTTTTCTTAATTGTGTTTCAAAATTTCAAACACATTGAAATAAGTCTTAGCACACTGCTTGTAATTTTGGCCCTTAGCCAAAATACCAGGTTTGTGACCTTATAGTCTCCATATCCCTAAAGGTATCCCATTATTTTCATCCTTTAATCATATTATTTTTATGATTACACTAATTTGTAGCCTAATATTAATATATTTTCACTCAGAATTTTTTGCTAACATCTGTTTCATTATTATTTTAATATATTGCTTTATTTAATTTGCCTTTAAAAAAACTTCTCTGTTGACATGTAAGAATTAGTCATATTTTTCCTCTACAACATCTAGTCCATGTTTCAATGTTATGGTTATATTAGTTTTATAAAAGTAATTGTGGGGGCACCTGGGTGGCTCAGTGGATTAAAGCCTTTGCCTTCCACTCAGGTCATGATCCCAGGGTCCTGGGATGGAGCCCCGCATCGGGCTCTCTCTCTGAGGACAGCCTTCTTCCTCCTTTCTCTCTGCCTGCCTCTCTACCTACCTGTGATCTCTATCTGTCAAATAAATAAATAAAATATTTTAAAAAAAAGGGTAATTGTGAAGATTTTATTAGGCTTTATGTCATGTTTTTTGTTGTGCGATTTATGCTATCAGCAATTAGGCCAGCCACTGTAATGCCTCAGCTAATGGACAGATGATACCTGATTATGTACTGTTTATCCACAGAATTCCTTTGTCAAACCTTTTATCAAAATTAAGGGCTGAGAAAAAAAAAAGTCTAGGTATACTGTGTTTTCAATGATGTAAGAGTTGTAAGGTATGGCCTTTGAGTACATGTATTACCGGAAGTCAGAATACAGTTCACATCTAATATGTAATAACCCTTGAATGACATTTTTTAAAGGAAAGAGTAATCTTGAAGAATTTTGCTGATATGATTACCATTTTAGCTTCACTGCTTGAAGAAAATTCATTTCATAAGATGCCTTTCTATATAGGTGAAAATGTCAGATAAATGTCATTTTAAGCAGCTACCTAAGCAGTAATGATATCTTCTTATTTTGAACTCTAAATTAAAAAAAGAGTCTCTCTTTCTTCTTGACTATTAAAAGTTAAATAAATTTTACCAAAATGTTTCAGCATCACATTTATTATTTTTAGTGAGAATACTGAATATGTTCTTTCTAGCAATGATTCCAAGCAATTATGTCATGACTCTTTAATTGTGTTCCTTGCTCAACACGTAACTTATGTACTTGTAAGAGGAGTATTTTTGATTCACAGTGACTATTCATATGAGCCAAGGTACCAACACTCTGCTTTACAACATGAGTCTTTGGGCTTAAGTAGATATTACTATGAATATGATTTGAATCTTAGTTTTATCAGGTTGTTGATTATAAATGGCTATGTATAAGAGGGAAAATGGGTACTTTTACTTAAGCTTTATAGATAAACTTAGATCATAGTATTATGTATGTAATTTGATTCATTAAAAAGTTGGTGGGTTTTATATTAGTAATTTTTGAAAATACATAGTCTGGAGCATTATTGTCTGTTCAGTGTTCTAGCCATCCTTCACTTGAGGGCTTTCTTTGGGGGGATATAATTTGGGGAAAAAAGTGTAATTAGAAGTATAAATACTATACAGGTGTCACTTGAAACAGAGTTTTCATTTATAGTCCAGAATTCATTATCGAAAATATTTTCAAAGCTAACTCAGTTAAACAACTCATAGGAACTTGGGACCATTTAATGAATGGACTCATGCACAAGTGTATTATTAAAAAATATATTGATATTTAAAATACCAACATTGGAAAGCTTAATAGGTAATCATAGGCAGTTGTATAAGAAGGAAGGAAAACATAAAACAGTTAAGACATATATTGGCTGAAATATGAAAAATTTGTTTTGGTAAATATAGTATAATATCTCAAATATGTGGAAAATATGAATATACAGAGAAGAAAAGATTTGTTTATTAAATGTTTATTGTATACTTGGCATTAGTGCATAGCACTTTGTTGTATGTTGTTTTGTTTATCCTCAGATCAATGAAGTAATATTAATCTTGTTTTCATATTAAAAACTCAAAAAAAGAGACTATAGAAGTAAATAACTTACTCAAGATCATATTACAAGTATGAATGTGAGCTTTGAATCAAGTGTTCGCTGACTAGAAAGTACTTTGCTTCCTGTAGAGTTCGTAGCAGCTGAGTTGTTACCGAATAACCACATCTCTGATTGTGTCTCATTATCTCATTTTTGCTCTCCTCTCCGCCCCCAAACCTTTGATCTTTCTCTATTTATCATATTCCATCCACTTCTCATCCAGTGAGATGCTCCTTTCAATGAAAAAGATAGCCAAAAAGTTATGGTATTACAAGGAGCACCCCAAAACTTTCTAGAGATCAGAATTGCAGATCTTAGTAAATCTGTTGCCATATTTAATCGCTTTGGCTTAAGGATGCTTAGAGGGGCTGAGAGTACTAAAATCATTTTATCACTTGTGTATTATATTTTTCAGTGGTTAAACACCACTGGTTTAGGAAATGCTAAGTTTTATCTTCTGCTAGTTGCTTTATTTATCAGTTTAATAATTAGATTTTAATTAATTTGTGTATGATTGGGCCTGTTGCCATCCTTGGAAATGATAAGTAACCAATGTTCTTCATGGTCCTGCCTTTGTTAATGATGACTCTGCCTTCCTTGCCTGTAGTTCCTTTTTATATAATTTACCCTTCACATTATGATCTCCATTAGAACCCTATCTTTATTCTCCCATCAGCCTCAAACTATAGCTTTAAGACCTTCCCCTTGTCTGTATTTGAATTGCATATAATTTCCATTTACCCTTTCTTGATCCAATTTCTTTCTTTCAAGTTTCAGATTTCCTTTGTCAAGAGTTCTTTTTGAGATGGGGCTAACTTCGAATACCTTCCCATCACTTTCCTGTGTTACTTAATCTGACTTCAGAGAGGCACATTTACAGGATGTTAAGAAGGTACTTCTATACGCATGCTAATTATTCCCAATCATCATTGGCTAAATCAAATTGGATAAATTGGTATATCGATTTAATTAATATTGATATTTCACTTTCTATACATGAATGAAACATCTAGTTTTCCATTTGTTTATTTATTCATAGGTGTGCTGTGTGTTTGTTGCTTTGTGCCAATCATGTAACCACTTAGTTGATATCACTGCCTCTAGGAAACTCTACTTGCAAACCTAGAATCAAAGAAATATACCCATTTTCCCAGATTCTAACTGAATGACTATACTCTTTTTCATATCCTTTGAAAGATAAAAATTTAGTTTGCCCGGAAATCAGCCTTTTGCAGCCTTTTGGGAATTATATGTTTTATATTTTATTGGATTTCATGGTATTTCATATTTATGTTATAAAACAGTAAATTACAATCAAGTCAATTAAGTTTACCTATATTAATAATTGATAGAGATTTTTCATTGTGTCTGTTTTTTTATGTGTATTAAGTAGTATCTATATGCATCTGTAGAAAGACTTACATACATAGATTAAAAGGGTCTTGTTCTCTGTGGTGCAAAGTTCTGTCTTCTGTTGCAAAAGACCATGAGTGCCTCGTTGCTAGGTTAAAAAAGGTATCTTCACCTTTTTGTATCTCTAACAGGCACTTTTGATCCCCGCACAAAGAAAACATTCAACAATGTTGAATGCATCAGAGTAAGTGTTCCATAATTTATCTGAAATAGAGTAGCAGTGAAGTAAATATCACTAGAAAAGTACAAAATGGAATAGTGACTGAAAAAGTCAATGCACTATACTAAAAATGGAGAGTATCAGGCATTCCAATTCTTGCAATTAAAAGAATATTATCTTGAGGCCTACTGAGAAAAATGAAGGAACTTTTAAATTGCTTTTCTGAAACTAATTTGCAAAAAAAAAAAAGACATTTGAGGATTGATAATTATTAGTTTGCTATAGTGTGGTAAAATATAGCAGGCTGAAAGAACTGATAACATGGCAAGTTCTTTTCTCTTTAAACTTAATATTTACAGTAAATTGTGAAAACTGAGCAGTAGTTCGTTGAGGAAAAGCCTATTGTTTTATTATCTAGCCAACCTCATAGTTGAAATTGTAGTGATGCAACCAAATACTCTGTAAATAGCTATTACATTACTGAATTAGAACAAAATATATTGATCAGTGTATTACTAAATAGTATAGTGATTACCCATTTTCTTGCCAGAAAATTGTACATTGTATTTAGTCTGAAATTATATCTGGAGGACCCAGGTTTTTGAGAAAGAAGAAAGACTACTTCAAAAGATTGCATTGCCAGTCAAGGTTATATTTGCTATCTTTTTTTCTCTGAGGTAATTGCATGATGAAATTATGTGTGAAAAGAGAATTTTCAGCTACTACCTTGAATAAAGGTTGAAGAAAGGTTATGTTTAGCATAACTCCATTTCCAACACATTGTTGCCCTACAGGCAGAATAATCTAATTTCATTTTCCTGATTCCAACAGAATACTGAATCCTTAGTCTTTCACTGTATTTTTTGGTCTATTCCTCACTGATATTTGCATGCCTCCCCCTGATTGTGTGGAACACGAAGGTGATTTGAATGTAATGATTTGACCATCACTCACTATTTTAAAAATGTCCTTTGCATTCCCACACTTGCATTTCTCTTACTAGTAAATACTTTCCAATGATACTTTACTTTATTTTTTCTCATTAAACTTCCGAATTGGTCTTATTCTGAAATGTTGCTAAATTCAATTCAGAAAGAAAAAAATAATCAAATTCTCCAGTTTGGTTTTTGTTAAACTGGAATGATACAGTACCAATCTGGTATCAAAATCCACACTGAAGAATTAATTTTTTTTTAAGATTATTTATTTATTTATTTATTTGACAGAGAACACAAGTAGGCAGAGAGGCAGGCAGAGAGAGAGAGAGAGAGAAGCAGGCTCTGCACTGAGCAGAGAGCCCGATGCGGGGCTCGATCCCGGGACCCTGGGATCATGACCTGGGCTGAAGGCAGAAGCTTTAACCCGCTGAGCCACCCAGGTGCCCCTGAAGAATTAATTTTTAATTAATATTGATATATCACTATCTATACATGAATGAAACATCTAGTTTTCCATTTGTTTATTTATTCATAGGTATGCTATGTGTTTGTTGTTGTGTGCCAACTATTGTTTTACAATAGTTGCTTTATTGATGTCTTTGGGATAGAGACATTATTACAGTGTCACAGAAATGTTATTTTGTACTATATTGAGTTATGTCTGAGCTTTGTTGAAATGAGCAAAGCCCAGAGAGTGACTAACAAAGCTAGATGAAAATTTTTATTTACATATATATATTTAAGATACTTGAGTCAATATATCTAGTTATGAGAAGTATTAAAAACTAAAGAAGAGGGGTGCTTGGGTGCCTCAGATGGTTAAGCATCTACCTTTGGCTCAGGTCATGATCCCAGGGTCTGGGTTGGAGCCCCAAGTTTCTCAGCTCAGCAGGGAGTCTGCTTCTCTCTCTCTCCGTCTGCCTCTCCCCCTGCTTGTACTCTCTCAATCTCTGAAATGAGTTTTAAAAAAAAAAATCTCTAAAGCAAAAAGCACAAAGAAATAAAAAATAAAATGAAAGAGGATAATCTCTTGATAAACACCTTTTGGTGTCCAGGTAGTCTATGGAGCTTTATATAAATGGCATTTGGCATCCATCTGTTATATGGAAGAACCCAACATATATATTGAGACTATTGTTTGTAGGGGATTATGTTACTTGAGAAAGGCTTCTAGGCATCCTCTTACATTATTTATTTAAAATAATACAAGTGAATGCTTGAAATACTTGAATAAATGCAAAGAAAGCTAAATTTGGCTGTGAATAAGAAAAGCTAACTAGAGGCTAATGAAGTAGAATACCCAAAGAAGTATTTAAGAGGTGCTAGCGTAAGTGGGGGAATGAGTTATATTTGCAAAATTTACTGTTCTGGCATAAATAACAAAACTTCTTAAGTCTGCCCATTCAAGATGTATGATGAAATTGTCGAAATTAGACTTTAACATATGCAATCAAATCTTACTTTAATGAACAGGAAAGATGCCTGCATAGTTGAAAATCAAGATTTAGGTAAAATAAACACTTTAAAACTGATGGAGAAGAGTATTACAGAATGTAGTCACATTCTGTAGTGTAGTCACAGTACCATATTAGGTGAAGGGATTACTCTGTTATCTGTAAGGTTATAGCATATTGGAGCTATACCTATCTCAAGTGGATTTTATGTTAGAAAATAGTATGGGTAGATTGAATTGGTTAAAATGGCCTTTTGAAGAGGAAATCTTTTGATACTTTTCAGGGAGTATAATAAGAAAAATATTGTCATATGTTATTAGAACCACAGTCAGATAAAAAGAACTGTGAAAAGCCTGTGCCAAAGTCTCAGTTATATGATAAAATTAACAAATAGAGACAGTATATTCTGAAAGGAGTGGGAAGGAAAAGCCACATATCTTTTCCATGGCTGTTTTTACCAGAGCTAAGAAAGTGGTTGAGGATAAGTGGGCGGCGTATGAGTCTTCATCTTGAGCAAGAGGGGGGAGTGAGAAATAGCAACTGCACAAAAGTTATGGTAAAAATTTCCTCCTTATACTTACCTTGAGATCCAGCTTGGATTTTCAGTCTTTCTCTCTTGACAAGCAAAAAGTAATAAGGATGTCTATAAAGCTTTTTATTCCACTGAAAATCTACTGGACAGAACTTTTCAGCGACATCTGGTCTCACTTACATAGTAAAATGACAGAACTGTTCGACATTCTTAAGTGCCTTGGAAAATGGGATACATGACAATTTACACCCTGTCTCCTCTTTTTTGTGTGTGGGTAAGTTTGAATTTACTGATGAGGTGTAGATAACTTCAACAGGTTTAAAGCTAAAGCATTGTTAGGTAACAGGTCTGTCTGTGAAATTTTCTTGATAAGAAGAAGAAGATGAAAAAAGGAAACTTGTGGTAAGCTTAAGTATCTTAGCGGACCATCCCTTTATGATAACCAGATTTTGGGTCTTTTATGAAGAACTTAGTGGTTACTCCTCATCACTTAAATCATTGTGATAATTTTCCCCTTAAAAAATGTATAGACACACTTCTGTAGTAATAACAGCTTCAGCAGCCAAGAGACAATAGCACCTAGGATTTTCCATGTTGAGCCTTTGCTGCATTTTTAGAGCCAGTGAGCTCATTTCTCTCCTTTATGCTATTAATAGATTTTCAAGTTATTCAACATTTAAAACATTTCTTTTAAATTACAGAAGTGGAAGAAATAATAGAATTGACACTTTGGGAACTACCTTCTCTAGATTTACTCCCAAACCTATCCTGCATGAGGCAGATCTAAATAAAAATCCAAAGCACCTTCTCAGAGAACCTTCTCAGAGAATCACTGATGCTAACACTGGGGACTTGTGAAAAAAACAACAAAAAAACACAACACAACAAAACAAATAATGGTGATAGATTCTGGTTAAGCAGTGTGGGCACAGAATATTTTTATATTTCTTTGTGTCTTTTTCAATTTCTTTCATCAATGTCTTATTATTTTTGGATCTTTTACCTCCTTGATTAAATTTACTCTTAAGTATTTTATTCTTTTTGTTGCTATTATAAATGGGATTGTTCCTTTATTTCTTTTTCAAATAGCTCAGTGTATAGAAACACAACAGATATCTATATGTTAATTTTGTATCTTGCAACTTTACTGAACTTGTTGATTGGTTCTAACAGGTTTTGGTGGAGTCTTTAAGAATTTGTATATACAAAATCAAATCATTTGCAAACAAAAACATTTGTACTTCTTCCTTTTCAAGTTTATCAGTGGAATAAAAATTCCACTAATATCATGTATTTTTTTATTTATGTATGCTGAATTATCTTTGCATCCCAAGGATGGATCCCACTGGTTCATGGTGTACAACCTTTTAATGTACTGTTGAATTGGGTTTACTAATATATATTTTTTGAAGATTTTATTTATTTGTCAGAGAGAGAGCACAGTGGGGTGAATAGTAGGCTGAGGGAGAAGCAGGCTCCCTTCTCAGCAGGGAGCCCAATGAAGGGCTTGATCCCTGGACCCTGGGATCATGATCTGAGCTGAAGGCAGACACTTAACTGACTGAGCCACTAAGGCATCCTGTGTTTGCATTTTTTTTTTAAGATTTTATTTATTTATTTATTTGACAGAGAGAGAGATCACAAGTAGGCAGAGAGGCAGACGGAGAGAGAGAGAGAGAGAGAGAAGCAGGCTCCCCGCCGAGCAGAGAGCCCAATGCGGTACTTGATCCCAGGACCTCTGAGATCATGATCCGAGCTGAAGGCTGGGGCTCAACCCACTGAGCCACCCAGGTGCCCCTGTGTTTGCTAATATTTTATTGAGAACTTTTGCATCTATCCATAAGGGATATTTATCATTAGGGTTCTTCTATGATTCTTTATCTTTTTTTGAGATTTTAGTTGAAATGTCTCTTTAAAAGTAAGGGAAGTCTTTGGTAATGTTGCTGGTGTCACTCCTCTGATATTCTTCTCTTTTACTTCTGGCCATAGGGAGAAAGTATGATCTAAGTTTCTGATTGTGTTCCAAGATAAAGTCATGAGGATTACCTCTAGTTAGGTGGCCTATTCATAGAATACTTTTTAATCTCCTTGAATAACACATTTAAGTCACTTAACATTGTATTATTTACTTTCATATATATATGAAATATATATATTTATATATAAGTGTGTGTGTGTGTATATATATATATATGAATAGATATATACTTTTTTAGCATCCACAGTAAATTCATGAGGTAGATATAGTCATACATAATCCATGTATGCCTACTCAGAATCAGACTAAGTGGTTGACTCAAAGTGGCTGTTGAATAAGAAATTATAAGTATTTGGAGCAATTCTAGTTTCATAATATTACTTCTTATCCTTGGGAAGTAAGAAAAAAAAATAGCTTTGGAAAAATTTAATTAGGCCACCAGGTCTCAGGTTAAAACACAGTGTTGGAGGAGAAGAAACCAGTCATGACCAGGTAAAGTGAGTTTTAGATTGATATGGGACAGGCATGTGACTGTTTTGATGGGACTGAGCAGATAATCACTGTATGAAATGTGTTTGGTTACTGCTATTTAATATACAAATGTGAGAAATCTGTTCTCTGTTGGAAGGCAACTCATAAAATAAAATAAATAAATAACATTGTATCTATTAACATTAGCAAATGAGGACAGAAAATAGATGACTTTGAAAACCATACTTTTTAACATACCATATGAATGATGCAGATTCATTGGGGGTGAAAAAATTAGCAATCTGTTCATACTGGTTGGCAGAAAGTTATTGAATTTTAAATATGGGTACTTCTACTTTGACTGTGGAGGCTGACAGAACTGTATGTCTGAAATTTTAACCAGATTGACTGGTGAGGCTGAAATAAGATGGTGGATATTCTGGACTTGGAATATATACTTAACAATGCAAATATCTTACTGAGATGTAATATGTATTTTACAACCTTTTTTTTTCTGATGTTACTATGAAGTTTATGCAACAGTATGTGTTACTCAAAATACAGGAAAAACGATTAGCAGCAGAAGATAAATTACCACCATTTGATCACCTATATTTGGAGATGATTGAGTGATATGCTAAGAGAAGCAAATGCAAAATATTTCCAAGCCATGAGAAATTCTAATATATCTAAGTAAGATAATATATCTAAGTTGATAATATATCTAAGTTAAAGCTTCTTCCTTAGCTCTCCTTACTCTTTAAAGTTACGTATTTTGGGGCTAACTGGAAATATGTCTACTCAGATGATGAACTGTTATTTATTTCATGATGATGGTATGTGAAATTCTGAATGAGATTTGTGTTTTAAGGCTAAAGGAATGCTATCATATTGGGGAGAAAGTCTGGTTTGGAGGAAGTATTGACTTCCTAGACACAGTAGAGCAAAAACCACAACAAATAGGTGATCTGGACTCTCAGGCAGTGGGAACTGGCAAAACTACATTTCTGGTCTGAGAAAGTGAAATAGAGAATCATAAAGATAGGAAGGCTGATGCTTTTTTGCCCAAAAGTTGTCTGGGATCTTTCTAAGAGCAAAGAATATGATAGAACCTGAAAGAAAGTTTGTAAGTTTAAATATCAGGAAAGTAATCAAATTGAACTTCAACATTTGAATTTAATTTTTTTTTTCAAATGAGTAACATTTTTCTGCATATGTGTGTCATGCAGTGGGTTGGTGATAAAGAACAAAGTCTCGTGTCTGCTTTAAAAAATCTAGTAATAAATAGGGGAGAGAGAAATGTCTACAATATGAATAAAAATAATAAAACTGTGAGAAAGGACCATGTGCAAAGGTATGTCCTTTCTTCAGTTTCAGGTGCTGTTTTAATATTTTCTATTTTGGGCTGCACTCTTAGTGAGAAAACAACACTAAATTTTCTCCCAGCCAGCCAGTGATTAGAGAAATACTGAGATTTGCTAGTTAATCTGAGATCACCACCTATTGATGGTGACAATTGGGATCTCTCTTTTTAAAAAAAAAAAAAAAATTATTTATTTATTTATTTATTTTAAGATTTTATGTATTTTAAAGAGAGAGAGAGAGAGAACAAGCATTGGGAATGGCAGAGGGAGAAGCAGCCTCCCCCGAGCAAGGAGCCCAAGGTGGAATTCCATCCCAGGACCTTGGGATCATGACTTGAGCCAAAGGTAGGCTCCCAACTAACTGAGCCACCCCAGCATCCCAGACAAGTGGGATTTATAATTAGACTCCAATGTGTATATAGAGTTTTATTTACCTTCCTTGAGAAGTGGGTGGTGTGCAGACAGGTAAATCTGTGGTCCCTCGGGAAGACTGAGTTTTAAACAAGAACTGTGTCCAAAAGGGCTGCTTAGAAAAAAGAGGGAGAAGTGGTGGTCAGAACTATGGTGTAAGGGTATAATAAGAAAAATATCTGTGTTCTTTGTGATGCCCACTCATCAAAACAGATAAGGCCTTTTAAATATCACTTCAAGTTTGTCTTTCTTCATCCCTCTTCTCCCTTCCTTCCTTCCTTCCTCTCTTCCTTCCTCCCTGCCTCCCTTTCTCCCTATCTCCCTCCCTCCCTCTCTCTTTTGTTTTTCTTTTTCTTTTTCATCCGTAATCCTGTAAGGGCTTTCCTGATGATCCTGATTTTCATTGATATGAATCAGTAAAATCTTGTTAATATGTGACACATAGTATTTGACCGGATTCCTAGGAATTTAGGACTTTACTCAGAAATATATTAGATATGCTGCATTTATTGAAAACATCAATTTACTTATTGTTCTGTTTTGTTTTGTTTGACACAGAGAGAGAGATCACAAGTAGGAAGAGAGACAGGCAGAGAGGTGGAGGAAGCAGGCTCCCTGCTGAGCAGAGAGCCTGATGAGGGACTCAATCCCAGGACCCTGGGATTATGACCTGGGCTGAAGGCAGAGGCTTAACCCACTGAGCCACCCAGGGGCCCCCAGTTTACTTATTGTTAACTCTTTCTTAGTCGTGTTACTCGAAGGAATCATTAGACTGTCCTAAGTAGTAGGTAAGCAGAAGTAAATTTATTTGAATACTCAAACTTTCTTTTCTTCTGTCTCTTTCTTTCTGTTTCTTTCTTTCTTTCTCCTTTTCTTTCTCCTTTTCCTTTGAAGTAAAGCATAATATAAATACTTAAATTATCTGGGACTGGGAATGGTAGCAGATACTAATTTTTAGTCATTTTTTTTTTTTGTAGCAGGAAAATTCTCTCAAAGACAAAAGAAATAAAAAAAGAAAAAGAATTATTATGTATCATAGAATGTGTGTTTTGCAACTTTGAGAGGAGACAGATATTTGTTTGAGTAGATATGGTGGGTATGTTAGAGCTCTCCAGAGAAACAGAACCAATAGGATACATATGTATATTTCTCTCTGTATAGGTTATATATAACCTATATACATATAGCTAAATCATTATGGCATATATACATATAGACTTATTGTAAGGAATTATCTCATGTGATTATGGAGGCTGACAGGTTCCAAGGTCTGTGGACAAACCGGGACACCTAGGAGAGCCAGTGGTATAATTCCAGTCCATAGGCTGACAGGCTTGAGATTCAGGAAGAGCTGATGTTTTAGTTTGAAGTCCAGAGGTGGCAGAGGGATTCTAGCTCAAGACAGTCAGGCAGGTGGAATACCTTCTTATTCAGAGGAAGTTCAGCCTTTTTATTCTACTTGGGCCTTCAATTGATTGTCTGACATCCACCCACATTAAGGAGAGCCATCTGCTTTACTCAGTTTATCAATTTATAACTGGGCACTCTGTGGTCCAGTCAAGTTGACACATAAAATTACCATCACAATGGGGAAGACAAAAGTGGCTACAGGAGGCAAAATGTGAAGCTAGTGCTACAGTGAGGTCAGAAAGGCATTTCATCAGTGTGGTTTCAACCAGAAACTGAAGAAAGGTTATTTGGATATCCATGTGCTATAAAATATTCTTCATTGCAAGACGATAAAACACAAAACTTACAGGGCAGGATAAAGTAGCGAGGACTCTTTAAGGGTGAGAATCTTTTTTGAAGGGTTTATCAAAATACGGACAAGGGGGGCAGACAGGGTACAGGAAGGATCCCCTAGGGCTTTGCACTCATGTGACCTTCTCAGCTATGTTAGCGGTATCTGCTCTAGATCTCAGTTTTGTAGCATTAACTTGCTCAGTTTTCTGTCTGCATTTTTCCTTTTTGAGAAATATTAAAATGATGTATTTAGGGATTCTTATTGGCTTGAAACTACATAAAGACAGAAGAAAGAGTAAATATTTTCAGACAATAATGTGCTAATTACTTTTTTGAAAAGTAAGTTTTTCAAGGGAAGACATTCACTGGAATAAATGGTTTGTGGAAACTATACTCCTGGCACTCCCTGCCTGCCCTGCCCATGGAGCAGCTTCCTGAGTTTTCTTTCCTTCCTTCGTAAGCTCCATGGCTCCTAGGCTAACACAGAAGACCCTGGGATTATTTTAACTGTCCTCACTGATAGGGCAGTGCATTTCCCCTGCGGCCTCAGGTCGGCCTCTTGTTCTTCAGTGGACCTCTCACCCTGTTACACATGATTTCTTTTCTCAACAGGTAATTACAAGAAACCGTTCAAGTATGATCTTGTAAGCCATTTACAATGAATAGGTGGGTTAAAAGCAAAGGTGAAAGATGTAGTCTTTGAATGCTAAATCTCATTGAGGTTTAAGGGTATCTTCTTGTAGTACATGGATTTCTATTCAGCAGAGATAGCTCCATAGCGAGAGATTAATGTTGCAGACATAAAGGTTGCTGAACCTAACCGATCTTAGGAAGAAGCTATTCTTCACACATAGCTATCTCGGATGCCATTTTGAAATGCATTTTCACCTACATGGAGGCTATGTGTGGATATATTTTCTGTAACTTTGGCAACCAGAAGGATAAATATTTTCTTCTGCCCATTTTTTTAATATGATTGTCTGTTTTGTGTGTGCTGAGTTTGAGGAGTTCTTTATAGATCCTGGATATCAACCTTTTGTCTGTACTGTCATTTGCAAATATCTTCTCCCAGCCCGTGGGTTGCCTCTTTGTTTTGTTGACTGTTTCCTTTGCTGTGCAGAAGCTTTTGATCTTGATGAAGTCCCAAAAGTTCATCTTCGCTTTTGTTTCCTTTGCCTTTGAAGACATATCATGAAAGAAGTTGCTGTGGCTGATATCGAAGAGGTTACTGCCTATGTTCTCCTCTAGGATTCTGATGGATTCCTGTCTCACATTGAGGTCTTTTATCCATTTTGAGTTTATCTTTGTGTACAGTGTAAGAGAATGGTCGAGTTTCATTCTTCTACATATAGTGTTCGGTTTTCCCAGCACCATTTATAGAAGAGACTGTCTTTTTACCACTGCATATTTTTTCCTGTTTTGCCAAAGATTATTTGACCATAGAGTTGAGGGTCCATATCTGGGATCTCTACTCTGTCCCACTGGTCTATGTGTTTGTTTTATGCCAGTACCATGCTGTCTTGGTGATCACAGCTAAGGATAAATATTTTCTGATGAATATTTCTGTGGTCAACTGAGTTTTCCAACTTTACCTCATGAAGGAAGAGATTTAGCACTAATTCTTTAGCACCTACTTTCTTCCCAAGATTGTCACCTGTGGGCTCAACCCTGCTCTAAACCAGTAGGAAATGCGATGCTAGGTCAAAGGTCAGAGGTCATAGATGAGTTCACTGGCGTTGCTTTGTTTTTGTTCTAATTCTTAGAGTACTTAGCTTTGTATGGCTAGGTTAAGAGAGAAATGTAGATCCAAGAAGCCAGCAAGGTCAGACAAATTCTTGGTAGCCACTGGTGTGCAAATTGACCATATATGTGATTTGACCCATATTTAATTTGGAGAATTTCTAACCAAAATGATTGTAAACACTTTCTCTTTTTGTAACCAAAATATAATTTACATATATCCAAGTGCAAACATACATACATATATATATATGTATATATACATATATATATATATATCTCCACCCTTTTGACAATTTTTTAAGTGCACAGTACACTATTGCTAAGTACAGACAGAGCATTGTTCAGTAGATCTCTAGTACTTATTCATCTTATATAACTGAAACTATACTTGTTGAGTAGCAACCTGTTATCCCACTAGTACAAAATTTTTAGGTAACTTCCATACAACAAACTCATTTATAAATTACATATAAGAATTTATCTGTAATGTTCATCATAAAACATTCCTGATAGAAATATGAAACAAGATACAAAAAGAAAGGGAAGCCCATGTTAGTATAATAGGAATAACTTATATTTATTGAGTAACTATTATGTACCTGTACTTGAAAGGAATATGGCCTGAGGATTATACTCATTCCTTTTGCTGTTTGTCCCTCTAGATCATGATTAACATTTACTTGCTTATTCCTGTCTTGCTTACCTCCCAGATGGGGACATTGATGACCTTCTGGCTTCTTTGTATTAACTTGTTTCATTTTGTCTTGTACTTCTGAATTTAGCTATGTAGATCCCTAGAATTTGTGTGTTCTCCATATGTTCCCTTATTTCCCCTCTAGCTTCATAGACATTTATGTAGATCTGGAATGTTTGCTTCAAACTATGACTTGTTTCAGCTCTGGGGCCAACTTATCTTATTCTGCCTTGTCCAATAGTTGCCAACAATGGACAAGAGTATGTGTGCTAAATATTTACAACTTGTGATGTTGTAAATATCTAAGAAAAAATTCTAAGGTCTTCTGTCTTAGTGCAAACTATTACATTATGTAGTGTGGATAGTTTTGGCACTGATATATCATTACCCTTTGCTTTTAAGTGATGTCAAGTTTTATAAGTGTCTTGAGGCAAAAACAAATGTGGTAAACACTTGTATCCAATCCTGAGTTGAGAAAATGGTCTTTTAAAATGTAAAGCTGCAGTGTCTGCTGTTTGAAACTTTTTCTACATTCAAACATGGGGTGTCCAGAATTTTTCCTTGTTATTATCGGACCCCAAGTTGCATAGTCTGCTGCTGTTGTGCTACCATGGTATCACTTGATTATGCATTGAGATCTGGAGTTTCAAAACTATTAGTCTGTCTTCATTTCTTACAGTTAGTTGTACCATTGTGTGTATGTGTGTTTATTTTAATATTAATACTTAAAAATTAATTTTGAAATAATTTCAGGCTTGGAATGTTACAAAGATAGCACTGAGTGCCCTTGTTAATTTCATCCAACTTTCCCAATTGTCAACATCTTACATAACTGTGGCCAGTTATCAAACCCAGAAATTCCTGATACAACAGCAGTAGCCAATCTATAGACATTATTTACGTATTATGCATTGTCCCATTAATGCCCTTGTTTTCTTGACCAGGTTCTGATTCAGTATCACACAGTTGTTATATCACTTTAGTCTCCTAAAACAGTTTTCAGGTCTTTTTTTTTTTTTTTTTTTAATCTTTCATGAGTAATGGCCATTTTTTTGTTTTATTTTGTTTTGTTTTGTTTTGTACAATATCCCTCAAATTAGGTTTGACATCTTTTCACATGATTAAATTCAGTTTAGTAATTTTGGGCAGGAATAGCCCAGAAATGATGTTGAACATTTCTCAGTGCATCATATTGGAAGGTATATGATGTAGATATTTCTTATTGCTGGCAATATGAACTACAATCACCTAGTTAACGTACTATCTGCCAGATTTCTCTGTCTCTTCATATGTGTCTTTGTAGAGCTTTCTCTTTTTCCACATTTATTTATTTGTTTATCTGTCTCGACTCATGAATATTTATTTGGTTATACATTTTATTTGATCAATCAGAGTATAATTTATAATATATATTAGTCAGTGTTCTGTGGATAAACTGAACTAGTTGGATAGATAGATAGATGGACAGATGGACAGACAGATTGATAGATGCATGGATCTATCTTTGGCTCATGTGATTATGGAGGCATCGGGCATCTACAAAATGGAAACCCAGGAAAGCTGGTCCTGTAAGTTCCAAACTGATTCTGAAGGCCTGAGAACCAGGAGAACCAATGGTATAAATCCTGTTTGGGGGCTGGAGAAGGTGAGATGAGATGTTGTGTTCAAGTAGGCAGTCAGGAAGCAAACAGGACAAATCCCTCCCTCCTCCAACTTTTGTTCTATTCAGTTTCTCAGTGGATTGATACCCACCTACATTAGAGAGGGCAACCTCTTTATTGAATCCACTAATTTAGATATTAATCTCATCAAAAAATACTTTTGCATGCACACTCCAAAAAATGTTCAGTTTGGGGAGCCCATGGCCAGTCAAGTTGACACATAAAATTAGCCATCACATAATTCATTAATATGATTATCTATTAAATTGCTGAGATTGTCCTGAAATTGAATATTCATGTTGACTTCTGTTTCATTTATCATCAAATATCTATATTAAAAATGATTTATTTCATCCTGGTATCTTTAATTCCAATTCAACACCTCAAAATTGATTTTGACCTTCCCCCTTTTCTTATTTATAACACTTTTATATAACAATAAGAAATTTGGCTCTTATTATCCACAATATATTCACTTATTTGTTCTAGAATATACTTAGTTTGAGAATTGGTAACCTATATCTATGAAAAGCCAGTTTACTAACTTGATTGCAACGGTAGTGTACAGTTTTAACTTGCTTAGATTATGTTGTTAAATACCATTGTACTAAGTTTGGTTAGTTTTATTTTTTCTTTGTTCCCTTTAATGTGGTTATGTAATTCATTTGTAGTAAGAAAAAGTTTTTTGTTTTTGCTTTTTATGATTTCTAGTCCATTTCCAACTATCCCACATTACCTATTGACCTAAGTTTTTAATTTATTTTTTGAGTATATGAAATATTAACTCAATTTTAAATGTCATAGCTCAAAGATATCTTCAAAGAAATTCCTTCTACTGTGTCCTCATTCCTTATTCTTTCCGTGCCATTCTCACTCATCCCCTGGAGGTAAACGCATTCATTCATTTCCGACAATCTTATCTGTTGTTCTTTCATTTTTTTCATTAATGAGCAGATAAATGTGTATATTTTTGTATATGCTTTTATATTCTTTTCTGTCTTTTATGATAGGGAATATATAGTAGAGTGTCTTTTGTACTATTATTTTTTTTCATTTAGCAGTGTACCCTGGAAATATTCTATATAACTTCATTGAGATCTTCCTCTTTCACTTTACAGCTGCATTTACATTGTGTTTATTGTTTAATTAAACCACTTTTAAATGTGTGAGCATTTAGGGGCACCTGAGTGGCTCAGTCGTTGAGCAGCTGCCTTTGGCTCAGGTCATGATCCCAGGGTCCTGGAACGGAGCCCTGCATCGGGCTCCCTGCTTTGCAGGAAGCCTGCTTGCTTCTCCCTCTTCCACTCCCCCTGCTTGTGTTCCTTCTCTCGCTGTGTCTGTCCCTGTCAAATAAATAAATAAAATCTTAAAAAAATATGTATGAGCATTAGATTGTTTCCAGTATTTTGTAATTATAAACAATGTGTCAGTGAATAGCTGTGCTTATTTTTGAATTTTTAGAGGTGTAGCTTCATGGTTTCCCTTTTTAGTGTGTCATGTAACAAGTTTTTGCATTTTTCTAGAATATATTTGCTGTAGCAAGGTTCTGGAATTAACATTACATAATTTTTGGTTGTTCCTCCAAATAATAATTATCTAATATGAATGCAGTTAATGCTCCAAGGGACAGCTGTAAGAATGTGACATTTGTTCAAAATATATTCTAAATACAATGTTCAAAAATGTTTTGATCAATAGGAACACAAATAAAATGTACGTGGAGGTTCCCAAACTTAAGTCATCACTTAGCAAGTATTAAATTTCTCACTTACACATTGTTCTAAGTTATATCTGTTTATTTTCTTTGTGGTATA
Organism: Mustela putorius furo; assembly: GCF_011764305.1. Classification (NCBI taxonomy): domain Eukaryota; kingdom Metazoa; phylum Chordata; class Mammalia; order Carnivora; family Mustelidae; genus Mustela; species Mustela putorius. The sequence goes on along the minus strand of NW_025422019.1, from coordinate 21,722,242 downwards.
CCAGTTGTTTTATAAAACTGATTTTTTCTTTTAATTAAAAAAAATATAACATCTCTTCCACACACAGAAGGCTTGATATAGTTTCACAAAGTTATTTATATTCAGAAATGGCGGGAGAGATACATTTCTCATTATCATTTGTCACTTTAGTTCACATGTACAAAAATTACACAAAGCATATTAGATCTCCTTTTACATTTGACAACCAAATTTATGTCCTGTCCATGATTTGGTAAGTGGAGCCAGGTTGTCATCTTTATTCCCAATTCTTGTTTATTGAACAACAGCAATGCTCTACATCAGAATAGAACATAAACGTGTCTCTTCAAATGTAAAATGTAAAATAGAAGTAATTATATTCTGCACAGTAAGTAATAAAAGATTAATGAAGTAGTGCCCATAAGGTATTCATTTAAATAGCTCTGGGGAAAAAAAAGTAAACACACATGTTCATGATCCCTTAAAACAAAAAATTAGGGAGCTTTCCTTTGAATAAATTGAATCTATTTTATTATTATTATTATTATTTATATATTTGTGGAGCAATATACTGTTATCATTTTTCCACCTTTAGTGCCTTCTTTTTATTATCTCCATAGGTTTTCCATCTTTTGCACTCAATACTATTAGTGCCTTTCTTCATTTCTTCTTGTCTTTGTCCTATTTTATCTTTCTCATAAACTTTCTCTGCCCCAATAGGCAAGCAAAATATTTGTTTCCTTTAGTAAACAGTTTATTTATTTCTAATTTATATGCAATATTTTATGATACAAAGGATCTTGCTTGGTGTTTCATGCTTTGAAATGTCCCATTTCTGATTATAGTGTATAATATACAATAAGAATTTCTGAAGACTCATGAAATTTCAATATTCATTTATTTTAAATTAACCAACCAAATAACAGCATTGAAAATCTGCACATCTTTATAGCCATTCACTATTAAATACATGCAATCTACTTAACATTATAAAAAGCCAACTTTGTTTATTGTTGGAAAGGCAGTATTTTGGATATGATAATCAGAGAGCACTCACAACATTTTGTCAGAAAGCACATTATTTTGTTCTGCAAATATCCACTATATTATGCAGATGATTCATCAGAAAATCTTGAAACACATTAAAAAATATTTTGCAAATGCTTTATAATTAGACATAGGTTGTTTCATTTATATTTTTATGTAATATGAATTTTATATAAATTCATATATATGAATGTATGTATATATGTATATATATCTAGTGTGTGTGTGTGTATATATATATGTGTGTGTATATATATATATGTATATATATATATTTTTTTTTTAAAGAAGGTTGGACACTGACAATTTGTATGGTATTTTCAAGATTCCCCCTTCCCCAAGGGTTAATCAGGTCCAAGAAACTGAATCTTATTTCTGTTGCCAATTCATTAAAAATGGCCATACCTGTTGCCCAGGGCACTATTATTCCTTCAGACAGCCACAGTGGGGAAGAGATTTCTTTTCTTTTCTTACCTAATTAAAATAAAACAAATGAGCTATAATAGAAATCATAAAGTCACCATAGGATATTTCCTTGGGCTATCAGCTTTCCCAGATGGTCATTAATACCCAGATTATAACATGTAACAATTCTCATTACCTCTTGCTATGTACTGCATCTTGAAAACAGGCTTATTAAATATTTGGAAGCTGGCTAATATCATTGGAAAAATAATTATATACAGTGTTGACTCTTAACCGGCTTAAAGATTGATTAGTTAAAATTGAAGAATCCCCGGGACCAAAAAAAAAAAAAAAAAAGCCTCATTATATGAGGGAACTGGCACAATTTTGCCGTGTTCTGGGAGGAATATTAGTAAAGTCAGTTGATTATTAATTTTCTGCTTCCAGTTACCCTTAGCTTGCATGTGTCTTTGGAGACGTAGGGAGGGACCATAGCATTTGACCTTAAAAACCTGAAAACAGTTTGATGATGTGTACAGTACGGAAATGGGTGATGTAGCTGGATTGTGCAGCTAGATTGCCTCCTAAAACTTTTATTTTCTCCCAACCTCCAGACAAATGAAGAATTGAAAGTCAAAGAATAACAATAAGTAAAAATTTTATTTAAAAAGTGAAGGTTTTGCTAAATACCCTGCATAGATAGTTGATTATTCAGAAACTGGTTATTATGATATTTGAAGACACAATTTTATTTAAAAGTTAATAAAAGATTTACAAGAAGAGATTACTACAATAAAAATAGAGGAGGAAGGAATCTTCAAATCTATGATGATTTTTTGCATTTGCTTAGAGATATATATGCATGTCTGAAAAATTTGATAGCATTCATCGTACCTAAATTGTTTTACCATTACCTATTTGCACTTGGAAACCATTCCCCACTATTGTGCTTGTTAAACTGCCTTCAATATTTCATACACTAAATTCAGAAATTCAATTAGCAAGCTGCATATTATATCAACATTTGATAATTGCACTTAAAGATACAGCATATTATGCAGATTTCCTCAAATATGCTATTGTTATTTTATTCACTCCCAGAAAATTTCCATTCTTTTTGGCGTATTTTATTTTCCTTCTTTATGCAAAAGTGATGGTGTTGAATGCTAATCAGTTGATTCTTGGTCAAATCCAAACCAATTATTTTCAAGTCATTAGTTTAGCCTTTTGTGTCTCTGACATTTGAAAAACATTTTACTTGAATTCTTGATTTATCTTTTCTTAATAAATCAACTGCTGGTCTTTAATAGGTGCTTGTCCTAGGGAATATGGAGAGCAGAACAGATGTGTCTTTGCTGAATGGGCTACTGGCAAGTTCTGGCAGTTTTTAGCTTGAGTATTTGCTATGGGTAGCCTTGAAAATTAGCCATTTGGCTGGAGAAAATGAGTGCTTGTGTAGTAGGCATGACTCACGTTTCTCCTTTTCTCATCCAGTACTGATATTTCTGGTGGGGAAAGTGGTTGGGAATTGATCAAGATTCCAGATGTCTTGGAATATGGAAGTCTTTTTGCTTCTCCTGGATGCGCTGTAACTAATTGTGACTCAGTGCTGTGGCTGCTTCAGTTTTTCACATCCCACTAGCTGTTGCCCTCATGACTCTTTCCATAGTTACTGCTTAAAACCAGACCCCTAGGGATTCTGAGGATTAATTTCCAGGAAAAGCATGGATAATCCTTGCAAACTGTAGAAAGAATGTTATTGTGTTAGTGTTTCAGTAACTTCAAATCCATGAATGATAGAAACTTTTGAGAAAACATCTAGCATACTATTTTAGATGTTTTTTTCAAAGCTGAGGGAACAGGATGGATATTGAAGGACAGTGAAGCTCATTAGCCTCAGAAGAGCTAATTTTTACTCACTGCCTTTTTACCCAAGTGTGTCTGTGATCTAAAAGTAAAACTTTATATTATTATTAAACAAGCATTTAAACCTGTTATGTTTCCCATTTCTTAAAGTTACTGTTGTTTCTACCTTAACACTGTGGAGTACCTTTGGCTTTCAGACTTTTTCATTCATCATTAATTTATATAACAAATTGTTCTAAACACTTTTTATATGCCAGGCACTACATTAGGCATTGGAATACAGATATCAAGAATATAAGGTTCTTTTCTTGGTTTCAGTAAGCTCATCGGCTGGTGGGAGACAAATCTAGAGCTAGTTAAACCATCCATTGGAGCATTCAGAATCAGGCTGGAGTGGGGAGGGTGATAGGTGATAAAGGAGAAAACTTTCTTTTAGAGGGGATAATGTGGTGAATTAAATTTCAGATGATAAGAGGAAGGATAATGGAGAAAGAACATTCCACCCAGAAGTTAGAGCATCTGGTAGCAAGATTTGAGATGCAAAATGTGTTTGCAGTGTAGCAAAATAATAGTGAAAAGATTGACAACAAAGATTCCAGATGAAGAGTTCCTGGGTCAGATTTTGGCTTACATATACTGTGCAGACATAAACAGGATGCTTCTTTTCTGTACTTTTGTTACCTCATTGGTTACAATAAGAAAAACAAGTCCACTTTCCTCAGAAGTCTGTTGTAAAAATTAAATGAAATAATACAAGAAAATGCTTAGAATTGTGCATGATAAAATCAAGTAATTCCCAACTGCAACCATCCAGGTTCCAATGGAAGGCTTTGAATTACCATTAACTCCAGAGGTACATTTTCAAATGGGAAGAATAAAATGAACAAAGATAAATTTATGAGTTATAAATTTCAAATGTAAAATTAAGGATGCAAGTGGGCATAGTTTAGTTTTTTCTTTCACACCTGACACTAAAATGTCTATAAGCTTTGGAGAGAAATTACAGTTGGACCATATTCTAGAAGGTTTAGTAAGTACAGAGAAGTACAAGGGGCTCTTACAGAATAGAATCCCCCCTTAAGGCCTTGAAGTTTGTGGAATTCAAAGAAGGGAAAAGCAGTGCTTCCTCAAAACTGTGACTCTGGGGCGCCTGGGTAGCACAGTCAGTTAAGCATCTGCCTTTGGCTTGGGTTGTAATCTCAGGGTTCTGGATCAAGTTCCTCTTGGGACTCTCTGCTGAGTGGGGAGTCTGCTTCTCTCTTTCCCTCTGCCTTCTGTTCTGCCTGCTTGTTGTCTCTCTCTCTCTCTGTCAAATAGATAAATAAAAATCTTAAAACAAAACAAAACTGTCTATGACTCTGATAGTCAAATGTCTTTGATGGAGTTGTTTGTGTCCAACTGAGAATAAGAGAACACATTCAGAATTAGATCTGAAGCAGACTGAGACCAAGTAAAAGCCCTCTCCTTCAAACACGGACTGATAATTATGTAAGTCACTCCACCATCCTCACTTAAGCTCCCAAAGATTAGACTCAACCCCTAAGAGAAGTAGTGCAAAAAATAAAAATAAGAGGGTTGTATATAATCTTTAGGTGACTGAAATATAGGTATTAAATGACTGAGAAATCACTAAGTTGGACTGAGTTTCCATGAAAGTGACTAAAATCAGGCATATATAGTTTGGAATCAGAAAATCAAACAGAGTTATAAGAAAATAAAGTTAATGGGGCTCCTGGGTGCCTCAGTAGGTTGGGCCTCTGCCTTCGGCTCAGGTCATGATCTCAGGGTCCTGGGATTGAGCCCCGCCATCAGGCTCTCTGCTCGGCAGGGAACCTGCTTCCCCCTCTGTCTGCCTGCCTCTCTGCCTGTGTGTGATCTCTGTCTGTTAAAGAAATAAATAAAAGCTTAAAAAAAAAAAAAAGAAGTTAAAACTTTGCACAATGGCATTTGTGATTGTGAATGCCTGTACCCCCTGCATGATAAGAGGCTTGAACTTCTTCCTGAGGGCAATTAGATGCCATTGAAAGATACTAAGCTGAGAGTTGGTATGATTATATTTTTATTTTAGTCAAAAAGCACTTAGGGAGAAAATTAATTGGATTGGAGTGGGAGGAAAAGCAGCAGGGCATAGATAAGGGAACCAGTTAGAAGAATATTGCTGAAATTCAGGCAAAAAGAATTAAGTTCCCTAAAGGTTGTGGTGAGGTGAATGAATCTAAGAGACATTAAGTAGAAAGAATTCATAGGACTTAATGGCTTTATACATCGACAGTATTAGAGGAATGGAGGATACATTCATTCATTCACTCATTTAATAATTATTGAGCATCTGCAATGTGCCAGATATTGTGTTAGGTTCATGGAATATAGAAGTGAGCAAAAAATGACCAGTCATGACTGTCAGTGAACTTACAGCATAAAAGAGAGATGCAGTTATTAATTAAACAATTATGCAAACAAATGTAACATTACAGTTCTGATAAATGGTGGAACTCAGGGATTCATGATGTGATAAAGATTAAAAAAAAAAAGATTTACAGGGAAGTAAAGGAACATTATCTGAAAGATGAACAACTGAGCTTAGAGTTGAAGGATTAGGGAGGATGGTTAATTTAGTTTTGGGAGAGGAAAGATCTGTCTGACACTTCAGATATTTCTGATTATGAACATCAGTAAGAAATGTATTTTACCTAATGACCCAGCATCTGTTCAACAGACATAAACATACAAGTGAACATGGGTGCGTGCCACACACACACACACACACACAGAAAGAACGAACGAACAAAAGCTTTGGGATTCAAATTTACTCTATCTACCTGGATATACTCTGTCATGCTTTAAGTCTATTTTATTATTTAATGTTCCAGACAACCCATCACATTGATTTCATTATCCTCTTAGGAGTTAGAATCTACAGTTCACAAAATACTGACTTATTTACGATATATATTGAATGCACACTGTAATAATGTTTCTGACACATTAAGCCAATGAAGTAAATACCACGACTAGCCCCGTTTTGTATACAAAGCAACTGCGGTTGCTGGTCTCAAGAAGTATAGTTAAGAAATGTCAGAACTTATGTCATGAAGAAACCAGAGCCTGCATTCTAATCATTATATTATATTATCCTGTTCCTTATCTGGCTATCTAGATAGATGAGAATAAATCCTAATAAAGATAAGAAACCAGAAAGTTAAAGATTCTTTGAATATGATCTCCTATTACATATGGATAATATCTTTTTATATCCATAAATCAGACCACAGCATGGCCAAGCTCACCAGTATGGCATGCCACTGACCATATCAAGGATTGTGAAATATTTCTAAAGGAATGGAACCAGAATTATTTGTTTTGCCAAATTAGAATTTGGCATAGAAATCCATAAGATTTCTAATCTTCTCTGTATCCTTTTATAAAACAGTAGCAAAACATAGTCATTTATACACTGTAATGCAATGTACATCATGACTCAGTGTACACATGCACATATCCTCAAAGCTTCACAAAACAATATTTATTCTAATTATGAGTGGTATATTATATTTTCTGTTTTCTTTTAATTTTTCAAAATGCTGGCCAGCACCCACTAAAATTAGGTTTACCTGCTTGTATACATCTTCCCAAGCATCTGCTACATTTTGGTGTCATTTCCTTGGGGAATAGCTGTGTCTCCAGAAGTTCTCTATTAAAAATTCAATTATCTTGTGTGAGTAGTGACACTTTAATCCATTATCAGTTTTTGACAACTTAATGGGAATTAGATTATCAGATTCAATTCGGTGTAACAAATATTTATTGAAAATCACTAGGAATACTCTGTGCAAAGTTCAGATAACTTTCTTTGGAAGCTGACTGCAAGAGCAGAAAAGGAACAGAACAAAAGTGGGTAACTTTGGATGGGGGGCAGGAAAAAGGGGATTATGGAGCTGACAAGCTGATGTTACTGAGTTGTCCTGGGTGAGCCACACTACAGGGCAGGGCCTGAAGCAGTCTGAGTCCCCATGGTTCCTAGAGAATTCGGAGGAATAATCAGTAGTAAAATAAGCTGTTATCAGAAGCAATGATACTCTAATAGCAAGTTTCTCATATATTCGCTGATAAAAGGAACCAATGCTTCTTGGATAAATGACTGAATCCAGGACTAGAGCAAGATTAGACTGGGGTATCTTGTGTGGCCAGAAAGTAAAAAGTATTAAAACAAACAAACAAATTATCTACCATGACACCAGAAGTATGTAAAAGGGACATAAGAGACAGAAGGAAGAGTTCCCGTGGCCAAAGCTGGAACAATTTAAGCAAGAAAATCAATGATTTAGTATTGGATTATAACCCAAAGTATAAACTAAATATCTGTGGCTGCATACTGATAAATGATTAAATAAAAGAATGGGGGAGAAGAGACAAATCTCAAGTGCAGAAGAACTCCACATAGTTTATGTAGACACTTTACCAATGAAGTGGCACATAAACCCAAAGTCTTAAGTGACTTCCTTCCAAAAAGCACAGTAGGGAAAGGGGGAAGAAAAGAGTAATTTTGCAGTGGAAAAACCTGATAGACACTCCCTCAGCCAGGCCATGATGGCTGACATTAACAATGATGAGTCTTGTTGATAGTGGGTAACTTTGAAATGATGACGAAAATAGAGCTTTCCTTCTGTGATCTTTTCCTCCAGCCCCTCTGATCTCAATCTAATCATGAGGAAAAATATTATTAAAAAAATTAGGGACAGTTTTTAAAGTTCCTGACCAGTATTCCTAAAAACCACCAAAGTCATTCCAAGCGAGACAAATCTGAGAAACTGTCAGAGCCGTGAGGAGCCTAAGGAAACATGACGACTGAATGGACTGCAGTATTCTGAATGAGAGTCTGGAACAGAAAAGGTAAAAACTCAGTAAACTTGAATAGTGTACGAAATTTGGTTAATAATAATGCATTAAGTTTGCTTTATTGGTTGCCTCACATGTACCATAAGTAATATAATATGCTAATAATAGCAAAAACTGAGTGTTAGATCTGTGGAAATCCTCAGAACTAACTTCACAACTTTTCTGTAAGTCTACTTTAAAATTAAAAGTTTATTAAAAAAAAAATTGGCATCACAAATGGTAAAACTTTGGCATCACAGCCTCTGACAAAACAAATTCTCTTCCTTATACCTCAGCCTCCAGCTGGCTTTACCTATGTTCAAAAGTAGATTTTCTACTTTTTTCTACTTGAGTGCTAAGTCGCCAAATTAATTCAAGTTTAAAAAGCTGGCAGCAAAACCATTAGCAGTGGAGGTGAGTGACTGAAATGTTGCATTTTCAACATCCTCAGAGCCCTCTGGCACACAACTCCTTATATAAAACAAATAAAGTGTTATGAGACAGTAAATTGAATATGATGTAATGCCAAATGATCAATTCAACGTACCTTGTCAACAGAAAAATAGCAACTCCCTGCAGAAAATCAACCAAGTAATTGCTATGTATGACACAGATAGTGTTCTCCTTGGAGCAGCTGCTAATGCCTCAGGAGAAGGGAAGAGGGCAGGTGGCGATAATGTCACTGCCTCTTTTTAAGTCATTGTTTCTTTTTCCCTATAGTTTTTTTTTTTTTTCCTCCTCTTTTGCTTGTTGTCACTAGTTGGTCTCTCTGGAGAGAGTTAAGCGGATTTGTGAGGTTACACAGCACAGCCAAAGTTGAATAGCTTCCAGATTGTTAATACTCCACAGTACTCCATCCTATTGTGATGAGCTACTTTCCTTTAGGCCCTCTGCCGGACTGCTTTTCCCCTTGTAGATAGACACTTACTGTTCCTTGGAGTTTCTTATGTGTCCAGAACTATGCTAACACATTATGGACATTAATTTGTAAATCCCTCAAAATAGCCTTATGACTGGGGGATTTAGTTACAGGTGAGAAAACTGGGGTTGAGGAAGCTTAAGTAATTTATTTGCTCAAGTTCAGAGACTTGCAAGTGGCTGAGCCAGGATTTGAACCCAGGCATTCTGGACTTCAGTGTCTGTACATTTTTCCAGTATACCAGCCAGCCTGTACCACATGGCCTGTGCATGAAAGGTGGTCATCTGTGGGCTTGTCTGCTTCCCTTACTAGAGTGAAAGCTCTGTTTTTAGCTGTCTCTTTTACATCAATCCCTAGGAATAATAAAAACACTTTATAATTATTTATTAAAGAAAATACAGTGTGTCAAAATATTGTTTCTGTTTTAAAATGTGTATTATATACATAAGCTACATTGACTAAAAAAAGAAGTGAGGTCTTGCTAATGTTTTTGTGCCTTTTTCCTCTTCTCTATTATTCCTGACATCAAAGGGAAAAGTAACCAAGAAAACTTTGCAAGCGGAGATGTTCAGAGAAGGAAATGGGCAGTGACAAGTGTTCCTTTTTAGTTTCACAAAATCAGGTTTTGAAATAACATTTCCGTGAGTAAAGGTTTTTGGGAAGGATGCCCTACACTGAATTATTTGCATAGCATAGCCAGCAGGGTAGTTTGATTATCTGGAGTAGAAAATCGCTTCGTAAAGTGGCCCAGTGCCTCCATGAGAGGGAAACATGATTAGTTATGACACTGAGGCCTGAGGAAAAATGTCCTGTCTACCTGGGACTGGTAAGCATCCACATGTTCACATGTTCAGGGATTTGCTAATCGTTTGCAGTGCACTGAATAACTCTCTGAGGGAAGGAGATTGCATATATTTGAAGACATAAAGATGCCAGAGGACCAATGAAACATATGCCTCAGCATCTTTAAGTGGGAGCAGCAACCTTGCTCTAAGACTTTCCCATCAGCTCATGCATTTTGTAATATGGACTGAGAGGAGAATTTCTGAACCTTCTAGGCATTCCTTAACACTCATAAATAAAAGGGGAATCTTTATTAAGTAACTCTGACAGTGGATCCTGCAAGGGAACTGCCAGGAAGATGTCAAACCTGGGAAATCAATCTAGGAAGAAATGGTGGCAGAGTGATTTTTTAATTCTTGTCAACAGGATCTTTAACAGAAAGTGAGTAAGAGGTGACAGAACAGAATAAGGAAAAGTACAGGGAGAATTAGAGGGAAGAAGGAAGAATGAATAAGAGAGAAAAGGGTGTATGAGGAAAAGAGAAAAAGGAAGGTGTATTCATTTCTAGGCCTGCTGTAACAAGTTATGAAAACTGGATGGCTTAAAACAACAGAAGTTTACTGACTCACAGTTTTAGAATCTAGAAGTCCCAAATCAAGATGTCATCAGGGTTGTGCTCTCTCTGAAACCTGTAGTGGAGAATCTTTCCTTGATTCTTCCAATTTTCAGTGTTTGCAGGCAGTCCTTGGCTTTGTTGGATTGTATATACATCATTCCAACCTCTGCCTCCCTTGTCACATGGCTGTCTTCTTTCCGAATCTCTTCTGATTGTTTCCCCTCTGAATTTGTGTCCAAATTGCCTACTTAAATAGAGACACTGGTCATGTTGGATTAGGGGCCCACCCTATTCTGCTATGATCTCATTTTAACTAATTGCAGCAACACTATTTCCAAATAAGATCCCATTATGAAATACTGGGGGTTAGGATTTCATCATATCTGTAGGGGGAAAATAATTCAATACAAAACAGAAGGTTTTGCCAATTGAAAATTAATTTCAAAATGTGATCTGGAAGGAATAAGATGTATTAACAAAAGCCATAAAATCTGAAAATAATTATCTACCATTTCTACCTTTTGGTATGTATGTGCCTTAACTGACTTCAGAGAGAAGCCCATTTCTTATGCTTGAAAAGGGAGGTCTGTATTGGGTGGGTGGCATAGAACTGTATGAAAAATGCTGACGTAGTGGGATGCCAATTTTGCATACACTCAAGATGAGAGAGAAAATGTGACTAGAGATCATTGATTTGGAAACAATTGATGAGCCATAAAGTTCAAGAGTCATTAGAATAGAAGCTTCATAATACAGGGAGTGTTAGTTTTGGTTTTGTTTAGTATGTACCTCTAGTTCCTAGAACAATGCCCAGCAGAGTCATCTCTGCATAAATTTATGTTGTATGAATAAATGGAGGAATTGATGGGAGCTACTGTTGGGTGGTAGAAATATTAGAGGCTATTAAATCAGAGATGCTGGTTTCAAACTCCAGCTCTACAATTCCACAATTGTGGGATAACATCAATATCACCTGTCATTCTCAGATGCCCTATTCTCAGATGTAATAACAATTATTAAAGTTTTTATGAATATTAAATGCCAAAGGATATAAAACTCTTCCTACCATTCCTAAAGCATTATAGTGTTCAATAAAAAGCAACCCATTTATTTACTTCATGACTTTTTCAATGATAATGCTGTGAGTTCAGAATGGCACACAGTTTAGACACTGTGCAAGAATATGTAAAGAAAATAATACAGAATTCTTCAATTCATTAAGGGCTTTCATTATAGCTAGCAAGGCGTACAGAAGATAGGTACCTTAAATGATTGAAATAATAAAATGATTAAAAGGAATAATTTTGCAGTAGTGACCATCAATAACAGCTATAGTATTTCAAAGAAATAAGATATATGTAGGAAAAGCCATCTACTCATCTCCCTATCTCAAATACACACTTTATTTATTTTAAAATTTTACTTATTTATTTGAGAGAGAGAGCATGAAAGGGGAGAGGTCAGAGGGAGAAGCAGACTCCCTGCTGAGTAGAGATCCTGATGTGGGATTAGATTAGATTCCAGGACTCCAAGATCATGACCTGAGCCAAAGGTAGTTGCTTAACCAACTGAGCCACCCAGGTGCCCCCACACTTTTCTTTCACAACAACACAGACTTCTAAGTATCCTACTAACTAAATGTCCCAGTGTAACTTTAAAACCACTAGTATTTTAAATTATTTTTTCTCAAACATTTCTGTTCTGAATTATCAACATTAACTTTTTTGTTTTTGTTTTTGTTTTTTTAAGATTTTATTTATTTATTTACTTGAGAGAGAGATAGAAAGAAAGAGAGAGAGCATGAGAGGAGAGAGGTCAGTGGGAGAAGCAGACTCCCTGTTAAGCAGGGAGCCTCATGTGGTACTCAATCCCAGGACTCCAGGATCATGACCTGAGCCGAAGGCAGTTGTTCAACCAACTGAGCCACCCAGGCACCAAATGTTAACTCCTTTTTTTTTTTTTTTTAAGATTTTTTTATTTGAGAGAGAGAGGAAGAAGAAAAAAAGTGGGGAGAGGGACAGAAGAAAAGAATCTTCAATCTTCACCCATTGAGGGTGAAGCCCTATGTGGGGAATGGTCTCACAACCCATGAGCTGATGATCTGACCAAAAACCAAGAGTCAGTCACTTAACTGACTGAGCCATCAGGCATCCCAATGTTAACTTTATAAAATGCAGAAGTCAGTGCTTTGTTACTTGATTTATTTGATACCAAGGGACTGATAATCTTTCAAAAAAAAAAAAAAAAACCTCAAATATTGGGGATGGTAAGGATAGTGGGAGATATACACACCCAGATAGCCAGGAAGATCTCAACATTACAGCTTCAGAAGGAGCACATCACAAGGGAGTACAGTGGAGCCTGACTTCAGGAAGAAGAGGGACCATAAGAAACATGCCTCATGGAGAGTTCCCCTAGGAGGACACTCAGAATCAGAGACTATGACAGGGACGTAGGGGGAAATGATCTCCAATCCTTTCAATGTTTTGTATTGAACCTGCACTGCTCTGATACATTGTTCTTTTTCAGTCTCCCCTTTTTTCCTGATATTCGACTACGATCTGTCTTTTTCACCTGCTAATTGGTGATTCCTTTTCTATTGCCTATCTTACTCTGAATTTTTATAATTTCTGCTTCCTATTTAGGTCATCATGATAACTTTTAGTCTTTCTACCAGAACGTGCTATTGTTTTATTTTTTCAGATTATCTCTAGTCTCAAGTTCCTGAGAAGAGTTTCTAGAAAGGTCTGGGGGTATGGCAAGCACTGTGATTGGCTTTTCTGATCAAGCTCCTTGGTACCCTCCTGGAGGAATTTTAGGGACTATACATCGCCACTCTGTTGAGAGACCACCAGAAGCTTCAGTGGAAAAATTAGACTGAGCAAGAGAAGGCTGATATTGAAATAGTGGTCAAAGACCTTATCAATCAATACTCCCTTAGTCAAGGCACCCATCTTTCATTGACCTTAGTTTCCTGTTCTGTAAAATGGAAATAAGTCTATATTAAGAACAAACGAGATAATATAGGCAAAAAGGCATTGAAAAGTCTAAATTCACATAAGCTATTTCTGTTATTGTAGTATATAGTAATAAGAAACCATTGAACTAAAGCACTTTAAAAGAAATCAAATCAGGGAGGTGGAAGGGCATTTAAAAATTTTATTAAATCTGTAACATTTTTTCTGTACTTTTTATTGTATATAAAATACCTATATTACTGTGAGTTAATATGTGAGTATTCTAACAGTTTAGCATTAACTAGTCTGAATTCTGATTGAGGGTGGAGAAACCATAAATCAATGATGAAGTCAGTATTCCTTGACACCCTCCTGCAATCAGCTGTCACTTTCCTTGGGCTAGTAAGCAAAGAACCATTTGCAAAGCTTCCAAACCTTAGTATCCCATGTTGCAATTTGAGCCTATTTCCTTTTATTTTATCCATCTTAAAAAGGAACAACAGCTAGACACATCCATTTGCATAATAATCGCTCCTGCTTGGAGACCTTTGGAAGGTCAGGTCTCCACTCTTGCTAACACATCTCAGGGAGAACCTTTCCATTTTTCTTTTGTTCTTCCCATAACAATAAGATCTTTTTGCCCAGAGGTATATTTCCTTTAAGCTTTTGGGTGCCTGACTATATAAAACTGCTTTTCTAAATATCTTACATTTCCTTATCTAGGTAACATATTTTTTTAAAACAAACACTCTCTGCCCCATATCCCCCAGCCACTGCCACTTTTACTAATAAATAACCTTCCTAGGATTCTAGAGTGGTTTGGGTATGCTTTTGTTTAATCACTGCTGTAACTTCTTCTTCTTCTTTTTTTTTTTTTTAAAGATTTTATTTATTTATTTATTTGACAGGTAGAGATCACAAGTAGGCAGAGAGGCAGGCAGAGAGAGAGAGAGGGAAGCAGGCTCCCCACTGAGCAGAGAGCCCGACGTGGGGCTCGATCCCAGAACCCCAGGATCATGACCCGAGCAGAAGGCAGCGGCTTAACCCACTGAGCCACCGAGGCACCCCACTGCTATAACTTCTATAACATAACCAAATTCAGCTGAGATTGGATCCTTGGATAAAAAGGGATTGAGAATTAATTTATATTGGTTACACTGTGAGACATTTTTGGAATCTCAGTAATAAGTAATATACACAAATTTCTAACTTTATAGAGTAAGCCCAATAGAATCAGGGAAAGAAAGCCATTTCCCTGTAATGAAAACAAGACCCAGTAGAGGGTAGCATCCTTTCTCACTTCTTTGGGAGGCCCTTCAAGGTTCTCAAGTTGTAGTTATCTCATGAGGAGCTAGATTAGATAAAATGCAGATATTACTTTAAAGAATTTATCATACACTATTAAACTTTAGAATTGATGAAATACAATTCCTTTCATATTAGAAAAGTACATAAATTCCCAACATAAAAATATTTCTATACAAGAATGATTTAAGGGGATAAGAGTATGGATAAGATAATTTTTCATAGATTTTAAATCAAATTGGAACTGATAGAAAATACTGATCAAAGAATTTAAAACAAAATCAATTAGCCAGGCTTTCATTTTGGCCCAATGAAGTTAAGTGGCGTTGGACTAAACTTCTTACTTAAACAAAAAACAAAACTATGACACTTGGGGAAATATGTGAAATAATAGTTTTCAGGTATCAGACAATAAACAGAGCAAGATTGTGAGCTATTAAAAAGGGGAAACTCATGAGAGGATACTCACGGTCTCCCTGCCTTTCTGCATGAAGATAATTTCTTGAATGTAATATTGATGGCTAGAACACAGGAACATCATGCTAGATCAACTGAATTGAAGACTTCAAGTTTTGAGGGTGTGGAAGTAGCTGGAATCTGGTGGACAGGGTGCTAAAAGGCAATAGATTGCATGGGGAAGTGTATGTAGAGCCATATAAGAAGGATCCCTATGAATTCTTCATTAAAAATAAAACCAAACATGAAAAAGGTGAGGTTATGCAAGTTTTGCCAAAAATTGGCTGTGATAGAGCAGAAAACAAGCACAGACACGGTAGACATTGAGCAGTGCTGGGACATGGTAGAATTCTAGTTCAGAATTCAGAGTAAAGAAATCATTTTAATACCTGGAACATGCAATTAAGACAACAGAAAAAACGTCTTAGGAGTATGACCAGGTTTTAGGGAAGATTTTACTTTATACCTGCCCTAAGATAAACTCATCAAAATCCATACAGGAAATAGGGTTTAGAGTGTGAGTCTTGCCAAGATAGAGAACATTAGGAACACTTTGGTTTTTCCAAAGATGTTAGAAAAACAAAAGCAAAAACAAAAACAAAGCTAGAAATCATACACTGTCATTCTTTGACCAGAGTGGGTTAAATTAGAATTCAGTAACAAAACAACAAACATAAAATCCCCAAATATTTCGGACTTAAATTATACTTTACTAAATAACCCATGTATCACAGAAGAAAGTTCAAGCAAAAAAGTCTATTTTTAAATAAAAGATATTGAAAATGCAACATATTTAACCTTTTGTATGGGATACTTGTAGAGGAGTCTGTGGATAGAAATAGTGGAATTTTCCATTTTAAGCTAAAAACATGTTGTAAATTATAAACTGAAAAAACCGTTAAAAATTGTAAACTAGAACATGGAGAAATTTATCCATGGCAACAATTCACTTCTCAAAATCATTGATAAAATTGATATTCTTCATCATCATAGGTATATAAAAATCCTCAATAAAATTTTAGCACACCAATATTTAAAAAATGATAATGTATTATTACCAAGAAAAGGAAGGAATGCAAAGAAAGCAAACCTGGTTTCAATATTCAAAAACCAATGCAATTCCCCTGAATAAGGGAGACAAATAGTGTGATCAACTCAATGAATATAGAGAAAGGATTTGACAAAACAGTCCTATCAATGACAAAAACTCTGCAAACTAGGAATAGTATGCAATATTCTCAATCTGATAAGGGATATATGTGAAAATCCTACTGCTGACATTACACACACTGATTAATATTGAATGCTTTCTCCCTAAGATTTGGAAGAAGTCAAGGATGCCCATTCTCTACCTCTTTTATTCAAAGTAGTGTTCTTGGTTATAGGTAGCTGAGTAAGGTGTCAATAAGAAATTAAAAGATATACAAAATGAAGAAAAAAGAAATTTGCAATTTATAGATGGTGTGATTATATAGGAAATCTTATGCAATTTAGAAAAAAAAACCCTATAATAATTATTAAGTCAGTTTTACAGTTTTTGTTTACAATAACATACAAAATAAATGCTTGGGAATGAATTAGTGAAAATTGCCCAAGACATCTTCACTGAAAACTACAAAACATTGCTAAGAAAAATGAAATATTTAACTAAATGGTGAGTTATACCATATTCATGAACTGGAAGACTTAGTATTGTTAAAATGTCCATTCCCTTATTTCTCTTCACATTGATCTGTAGATATAACACAATGGTCGGTTAAAATCTTAGAAAATATTTTATACAAACTGGAATTGCTTTTATTTTTTTTTCTTTTTTAATTTCTTTTCAGCGTAACAGTATTTATTGTTTTTTCATCACACCCAGTGCTCCATGCAATCTGTGCCCTCTCTAATACCCACCACCTGATTCCCTCAACCTTCCACCCCCCCGCCCCTTCAAAACCTTCAGATTGTTTTTCAGAGTCCATAGTTTCTCATGGTTCACCCCCCCTTCCAATTTCTCTCAACTCCCTTCTCTTCTCCATCTCCCCTTGTCCTCCATGCTATTTGTTATGCTCCACAAATAAGCAAAACCATATGATAATTGACTCTCTCTGCTTGACTTATTTTACTCAGCATAATCTCTTCCAGTCCCGTCCATGTTGCTACAAAAGTTGGGTATTCATCCTTTCTGATGGAGGCATAATATTCCATAGTGTATATGGACCACATCTTCCTTATCCATTTGTCTGTTGAAGGGCATCTTGGTTCTTTCCACAGTTTGGCGACCGTGGCCATTGCTGCTATAAACATTGGGGTACAGATGGCTCTTCTTTTCACTACATCTGTATCTCTGTGGTAAATACCCAGTAGTGCAGTTGCAGGGTCATAGGGAAGCTCTATTTTTAATTTCTTGAGGAATCTCCACACTGTTTTCCAAAGAGGCTGCACCAACTTGCATTCCCACCAACAGTGTAAGAGGGTTCCCCTTTCTCTACATCATCTCCAACACATGTTGTTTCCTGTTTTGCTAATTTTGGCCATTCTAACTGGTGTAAGGTGGTATCTCAATGTGGTTTTAATTTGAATCTCCCTGATGGCTAGTGATGATGAACATTTTTTCATGTGTCTCATAGCCATTTGTATGTCTTCATTGGAGAAGTGTCTATTCATATCTTCTGCCCATTTTTTTGACATGATTATCTGTTTTGTGTGTGTTGAGTTTGAGGACTTCTTTATAGATCCTGGATATCAATATTTTGTCTGTACTGTCATTTGCAAATATCCTCTCCCATTCCATGGGTTGCCTCTTTGTTTTGTTGACTGTTTCCTTTGCTGTGCAGAAGCTTTTGATCTTGATGAAGTCCCCAAAATTCATTTTCACTTTTGTTTCCTTTGCCTTTGGAGACATATCTTGAAAGAAGTTGCTGTGGCTGATATCGAAGAGGTTACTGCCTATGTTCTCCTCTAGTATTCTGATGGATTTCTGTCTCACATTGAGGTCTTTTATCCATTTTGAGTTTATCTTTGTGTATGGTGTAAGAGAATGGTCGAGTTTCATTCTTCTACATATAGCTGTCCAGTTTTCCCAGCACCATTTATTGAAGAGACTGTCTTTTTTCCACTGTATATTTTTTCCTGTTTTGTCGAAGATTATTTGCCCATAGAGTTGAGGGTCCATATCTGGGCTCTCTACTCTGTTCCACTGGTCTATGTGTCTGTTTTTATCCCAGTACCATGCTGTCTTGGTGATCACAGTTTGTAGTAAGGCTTGAAATCAGGTAACAAGATGCCCCCAGTTCTATTTTTGTTTTTCAACATTTCCTTAGCGATTCAGGGTCTCTTCTGATTCCATACAAATTTTAGGATTATTTGCTCCAGCTCTTTGAAAAATATGGTGGAATTTTGATCAGAATGGCATTAAAAGTATAGATTACTCTAGGCAGTATAGACATTTTAACAATGTTTATTCTTTCGATCCAAGAGTATGGAATGGTCCTCCGTCTTTTTGTGTCTTCTTCAATTTCTTTCATGAGTGTTCTGTAGTTCCTCGAGTACAGTTCCTTTACCTCTTTGGTTAGGTTTATTCCCAGATATCTTATGGTTCTTTGTGCTATAGTAAATGGAATCGATTCTCTAATTTACCTTTCTGTATTTTCATTGTTAGTGTATAAGAAAGCCCCTGATTTCTGTACATTGACTTTGTATCCTGCCACGTTGCTGAATTGCTATATGAGTTCTGGTAGTTTGGGGGTGGAGTCTTTTGGGTTTTCCATATAAAGAATGATGTCATCTATAAAGAGAGAGAGTTTGACTTCTTCATTGCCAATTTGGATACCTTTTATTTCTCTTTGTTGTCTGATTGCTGTTGCTAGGAGTTCTAAGACTATGTTGAACAAGAGTGGTGAGATTGGGCATCCTTGTCGTGTTCCTGATCTCAATGGGAAGGCTGCAAGCTTTTTTCCATTGAGGATGATATTTGCTGTGGGTCTTTCATAGATAGATTTGATGAAGTTGAGGAATGTTCCCTCTATCCCTTTACTTTGAAGCGTTTTAATCAGGAATGGATGCTGGATTTTGTCAAATGCTTTTTCTGCATCAATTGAGAGGACCATGTGGTTCTTTTCTCTTCTCTTATTGATTGGTTCTGTCACATTGGTTGATTTGTGAATGTTGAACTATCCTTGTAGCCCAGGGATGAATCCCACCTGGTCATGGTGGATAATCTTTTTTAATGTGCTGTTGGGTCTGTTTGCTAGGATCTTGTTGAGAATCTTAGCATCCATATTCATCAGTGATACTGGTCTGAAGTTCTCCTTTTTGGTAGTGTCTTTGCCTGGTTTGGGGATCAGGGTAATGCTGGATTTATAGAAAGAGTCTGGAAGTTTGCCTTCTGCTTCAATTTTTTGAAACAGCTTCAGGAGAAGAGGTGTTATTTCTTCTTTGAAAATTTGGTAGAATTCCCCAGGGAATCTGTCAGGTCCTGGGCTCTTGTTTTTTGGGAGGTTTTTGATCACTGCTTCAATTTTGTTACTAGATATCAGTCTATTCAGGTTGTCAGTTTCTTCCTGGTTCAATTTTGGGAGGTTATAGTTTTCCAGGAATGTGTCCATTTCATCTAGGTTGCGTAGCTTATTGGCATATAACTGTTGATAATAACTTGTGATGATTGTTTCTACTTCCTTGGTGTTAGTTGTGATTTCTCCCTTTTAATTCATAATTTTATGAATTTGGGCTTTCTCTCTATTCTTTTGGATTAGTGTGGCCAATGGTTTATCTATCTTATTGATTCTTTCAAAAAAGCAGCTTATAGTTTCATTGATATGTTCTACTGTATCTCTGGTTTCTACCTCCTTGATCTCTGCTCTAATCTTGATGATTTCCCTTCTTATGTGTGGAGTTGGTTTGATTTGTTGTTGATTCTCCAGTTCTTTAAGGTGTAGAGACAGCTGGTGTATTCTGGATTTTTCTGTTTTTTTGAGAGAGGCTAGGATGGCTATGTATTTCCCCCTTAGGACTGCCTTTGCTCTATCCCAAAGGTTTTGGACCAAAGTGTCTTCATTCTGATTGGTTTCCATGAATTGTTTAAGTTCTTCTTTGATCTCCTGGTTGATCCAAGCCTTCTTAAGCAAGGTGGTCTTTAGCTTCCAGGTGTTTGAGTTCCTTCTGAACTTTTCCTTGTGATTGAGCTCCAGTTTCAAAGCATTGTGATCTGAGAATATGCAGGGAATATCTCAGTCTTTTGGCATTGGTTGAGTCCTGATTTGTGACCTAGTATGTGGTCTGTTCAGGAGAAGGTTCCATGTGCACTTGAGAAGAATGAGTATTCTGTTGTTTTAGGGTGGAATGACTGTATATATCTATGAGGTCCATCTGGTCCAGTGTGTCATTCAATGCTCTTGTTTCTTTATTGACTTTCTGCTTCAATGCTCTGTCTATTTCTGAGAGAGTTGTATTAAGATCTCCTACTATTAATGTATTCATATCAATATGACTCTTTATCTTGATTAACAGTTTTCTTATGTAATTGGCTTCTCCCATATTGGGGCATAGATATTTATAATTGTTAGATCATCTTGGTGGATAGTCCCTTTAAGAATGATGTAGTGTCCTTCTGTATCTCTGACTACAGTCTTTAGTTTACAATCTAATTTGTCTGATCTGAGAATCGCTACCCCGGCCTTTTTTTGAGGCCCATTGGCATGAAAGATGCTTCTCCATCCCTTCACTTTCAGTCTGGGTGTATCTTTAGGTTCAAAATGGGTCTCTTGTAGACAACATATGGATGGGTCCTGTCATTTTATCCAATCTGCAACCCTGTGTTGTTTTATGGGTGCATTTAGGCCATTCACATTGAGAGTGATTATTGATAGATACGTTTTTATTGACATCATGTTACCTTTGAAGTCTTTCTGTATATTGTCTCTATATTTCTGTTCAATGCTATTCTTAAGATTTTTCCTCTTTTATAGAATCCCCCTTAATATTTCCTGCATGTTGGCTTTCAATTTTGCCCTAACATTGTGAACATCATCATCCCTGGTTGCTTTCAGTTCTGCCCTAATCAATTCTGTTTTTTCATCCATGGCTTTCTCCATCCTAGCTATTGCCTGGATAATTGTTAGCTTGAATTCCCTTTCCAACATATTGTCTATGTGATAGCCATTAGCTCTGTTGCAGAAGGCCCATCCTCTGTATTTTTCTTCTGTTGGGCATTCCTCCTCTTAGTCATTTTGGTGAGAGATGACTGAATGGATGTAGCTGGATGTATTGAGTGTGGTGCAGTCAAGGTGCACCCTGGAACACTTCTGAGCAATCAGGATTCCCCACCCAAATGAGAGAAAAAAGAAAAAGAAAAAAAAAAGAGAGAGAGAGGAAAAAAAGGGAAGATAAAAGAGAAGGTTCAGCCCAAATGGGCCCCAAGGTAAGATTTATGAAGTACCTCTCTCTGGCCTGCTCCCCTCACCTCCCGCACTCACGTGGCATGCTCGCCCACTCTCCGCAGCTGCACTGGGAAAGAATAAGCAGCAATGGCAGCCATTTTCACCTCCTCCTCGCTTTAATGGCGCAGCCATGGACCACCTATAATGCTGGAATTGCTTTTCAAATGTACTTGAAAATGTAGGCAACTAGAATAGCCAAATCAGTTTTGGAAAAATAAACAAAAACTATTTGAAGGACTTTTACTTCCTGATTTCAAGAAATTTTAAAAAGCTTTTCTTATTAAACTGTATGGTATTTGGGTAAGGGTAAACATAAAAATTATTAGAACAAAATAGAGTCCATAAGTAGACCCACACATATATGTTCATTTTTTTCTACAAGAATACCAAGATAATCCAATAGATAGTTTCCTTTTTTTTTTCTGCAGATGATATTGGGAAAAATGTACTTCTAAAAGGAAAAATAATCAGTCCTGAATTCTACCTTTCACCAGTAAGAAAATTAATTTGTAATTAACAATGAATAAGTGTAAAAGCAAAAACTATAAGAACAAGTAAGAAAAAAAAATGACCTCATACTTAAAAACTTGCATCTGAATGTTAATAGCATCTTTACTTGTAAAAGCCAAAATGCTTGACACAACCCAAATGCCCACCAGAGGTGAATGGACAGATAATTGTTTATTTTAGAGTGGAATGCTATACAGCAATGCAAATAATAAAACAAAGTGGATGAGTTTCAAAATCTTGATAAAAAAATATTTTAGACACAAATATATAAAGTATAATTCCATTTAGGTGAATTTAAAGAATTTTAGCGTGATAGAAATCACACCTGCATTTTGGGAAGATGGGAAGAAGTTGGGAGATGGATTGACTGCAGAGGCACATAGAAACACTTTCTGGATGATTAAATATTTATCTTGATTATTAAATGGTGGTTACGATGTGGGAAACAAAGACAAAAGAAAAAATTGTATTTCCTTACTGCCTAGAGCACATTGATAAGTCCCTTAAACAGGTAGAGTAACCTTCCTCTGGGAACTCAGCTCCCTTGATATTGACACTTCGCTACGAGCAGAAGGCAATCTTAACATTATTCTTATTCCCCAGGATCCTGTAAGTCTTTTTTAATATATAAAAATTTCTTTGGAAACTTCCTTTATCTATACTTCCCAAGATATATGTTAGCAATTATTCTCCAAGCAATGACTCTCTGATATGCATCCAAACAGTTACATGATGGAATTTATTAACTAGGCAGTAATAAATGACATTTTCCTAACAATAACTAGCGCCTTCAAGGTCCTTGAAAGCTTGCTTCCAAAATTACTTAGAGATTTACACTATCCCTAACCCCTCCAACCCCTCTTATAATCAGTCACCTGTCACAACCCCAATGCAGCCCTTTCTGCTCACAGTTCCTATCCCTGTGCTTTATTTTAATAAAACCACTTTTTGCACTGAAGATGTCTCAAAGAATTCTTTCTGGGTCATTGGCTCCGAACCCCATCATTTTCTACATCAGTTACATGGGCATAAACATTTACTGAAACATCAAACTGTTCACTTCAAATGTGTGTGTTTTATTATATGTAAATTATACCTAATATAGCTAACTTTTAAAAATGTTATGACACTTGAGGAAGGTATTAACTTCTCTGTCTTAAATTAGTTATTTTAAAATAATTTTTAAATAAGTGGTAATTTTTTTTTCCTTCTATAGAACATATCTTCTATTTTATATTGACAATGAACGAGAACATGTTAGAATATAATGCTGTATTACTTTATAAGTTGCTTTCTAGGATTTTTTTCTTATCATGGTGAGGTATAGCTTTATTTTAATTTCTTCTTGGCATTAAAAATATATGCAGTTGCACAGTTCTATCTGCTTCATTTCTTTTTACATACCTTCCACTTTTGCCCTATAAACTGATCAATAGTTCTTGGGTATCATGCATTCACCACTATTATCCACATTATTTGGTAATGAAGTACATAGATAGGTTTGTTTGGGATCTGTGTGACACATTTTATTTATTAAGTGGGGTTAGCCCGTTTTGATTTTTTTAAGCTTCATTTTCTTTTTTTCTCACCCATATTTAAAATATGTTCTATAGGTCTACAGCCTTCTGGTACTGATTTCCATTTATAGACAATGTGTGACATAATGTGGTCACACAAAATACTGTGTGGATATTGAAACTCATGTGGTCACACAGGCACCAAGAGGGTATGAAAAGGTTTAACATTCATATAATTAGGTTTTCTGTAGGGACAGCAAGATAGGCTTCTCAGGCAGGTCTGAAATAGCCTGAGAGATCAGGAAAGGAGAATGGCTTGGGTTTTATGGTGGTTAGGGGGTGAGAATTGGGTAAGTGTTCTGCCACAAGCTGGGGTATGTGTGGTTTGTGCTTTCCACTGGCACCAAAGGAAAGTGCACTCAGGCTTTGTTACCACCTTGCCCAGTTGTGAAGCTGAAAGGGAAGAGAGATGGGTGGGGCTTGAAATCTGTTGGCTGTTAACATTAAAAAATGGAGTCATATTTATTTTTTCATTACAAGAAGGAAAAAGGAAATAAAAATCAGATATCATGGAAGTCAAAGCATATAATATTTAAAGTACCTTAAATCAAGTAGATAGACCTTAAAAGGTTAATTCTTGTTTCTTTGTTCATTTGTTTTTGTTTTTATTTAAGTAAGATCATCTCAGAGAAGATAGGATTTTTATTTCCAGAGTACAAATTTGCCTTATCTCTAAACATGGAATATAGTCTTGACCATTAACAAGATAGCTTGAATCACCAACAGAGCATGGACAGGATTGTTTGGATGATTTGAGTACTATCTTCTAGCTCCAAATAGTCCTTATTCTATATAGAAGACTAGCTGTATAATTTCTAGTCTTTTCCAGTTTTCTTTGGGTGTTAGAATGTATGCATGCTTGCTTAGTTTCTTGTTACAAGTTGGATCTTGTCAGGAAGAGGAACTTTGAATAACAAGTACATAGACAAAGCTTTCCCTGAAGTAAATTTCTAATGCCCCCCAGTGATGCATAAACTATTTTCCATTTAGTGAACCAGCTATGACAAGAACTTTCAGGTAGTTCTTTGGTTTTGTTACTGTAAACAAATATAATTGGTTAGTTACTATAATTGGCACTGCTAGTTATACATAGGAGGGAGTTGTCCATTGAGAAAAAAATCCCCAGCTATAGATTATTTGTTGATCAGAGATCCAAGTTGTATTTGACTTTTGCAAATCTTGGAATAAAAATGACAAATACTCAGATGACAAACAATCCATGTGACTTGGAAGGGAAAAACAAAAGAAGCCAGAGTATTTGAAAAATCATTGATCTTCCTTAAACCTAACTGGCTGGTCAGATATTTTTTGTTTTTATCCCTTTAAGGTGGACTTTTGAAAAGTGTTCACTTGTTCTTATAAGTCATTTAATAACAAGTTCAATATAGGAGGATAAATTACATTTCAAAGTCTAGTATGTAAATTTTAAGGACTGGAGAACTGGATGTTACAAATTTAACTTGAAGAAGTATGTTTACCTGAAGTATTAACCTTCAGGATGGTGAACATTTACGATAATATGGGACATTTGAACTGTTTATGATCAATATTTTCAGGATTTAAACTAACAGTATCTCTGTCTCATAATATTTTCATTTGTTATCTCAACAAATATTTGTTGATAACTTATCATGTGCTAGGCATTGTGTTAAATACTTTGCACATGATTGCAAAAGAAAAATAAATCCATACTCTCAAAAGGAAATTTCTAGAGAAATGTAGAGATAGACAAACAAACAGACAATTGCAACTTAGGGAGATGAGCTTGATAATTACTATAAATGCTTATGCTACAAATGCCTCTAGAAGAACCCATTAACTCAATCCTCAGAAGTTAGGGAAATATACAGGAAAAGTGAATAGGAATTTTAAAAGCTACACTTTGGTAGAACTGAGTGGGGAAATTCCAGAAGAAGACTGAATATATTGAAGACAAAAGAAACCCTGGCACATGTGAAGAACTGTAGTTGAATGTGAGAGAAGCAGTCCTCAAAATGATACTGAAGGAGTATTCAGAGGACAGAAGACAAAGGCTTAGGAATGATTAGGGACTTTTTCTTAAATATTTGGGAGTCAATGAAGGGTTTTAAGTAGGATTGTAATTTAATCAAATTCATATTTTAGAATGCTCATTTTCTACTTAAGTGTAGAAAATGGATTGGAGGAGGATAAGACTAGAATTCCCATGAATATGGATTCCACACTTCAAATCATCCTTTGTCATTGCCTTAGAGTTCCTGTTTAATAAGGGATGCAAAATCTACACTCTAAAGTAAGCACTTTTACTGTAAAACAGATTGCATTTAAGTAGGTGGTGAAACTCCACTACTAATTACTGTTGGCCAAATGTCCTGCAATCAATATAGAATGTTGCTTGAAAACATAGCCAAATACCTTCTGGAATCTTTATCAAGTAAACACATTTGGTGTATATAAGAGTCAATGGAAAACAGCCTTTTTAAAAAAGTAGATTTTCAAGCTTCCGATTTATTTTAAAGCAGTTTTTAATATTTTATAATCTGGGTATATACTATTCTTATTTTAAAACCAGTAAAGGTATTTTATAGCTTGAGACTTTATTTTAGATTACTGAAATGTCAGATCATTTTTTTATTAGTTTGATTTGGAGTAGAGAGCACTTTACAATTTGGGTCCAAATCCACTGGGTTTTTTTTGGTCATTATGTCAACATTTATATAAATTCTACATATGTTATACCTCAAACATCTTAAATACATAAACTTGAAATTTTAAGAAGCTTATAGTTGCATTCATATATTTAATCTTTAAAATCTATTTTTTGATATTTATTTGATGATAATGTAGATATATTTTATTTACATATGTGAGAAACATGAATGAAGGCATATAATATAGGAAGTGAAACTAAGTAACTCAATAATGAAGTATTTTTTTTTTTAAGATTTTGTTTATTTAACAGAGAGAGATGACAAGTAGGCACAGAGAGAGAGAGAGAGAGAGAGGGAAGCAGGCTCCCTGCCGAGCAGAGAGCCCGATGCGGGACTTGATCCCAGAACTCTGAGATCATGACCCGAGCCGAAGGCGGAGGCTTAACCCACTGAGCCACCCAGGCGCCCACAATAATGAAGTATTTTATAGATCTTTATAACTGATGTTAAATGTACTTGAACTAGAACTTGTAACCATAGTTTTAAACTTCAGAATCGACTGAAATATAAATAACTACCATACAAATATTTTTGAGGGATTTGTTATTTTGTAGGATTTGCTATTAATATTTTAAAAGAGAGGAGTTTAGTAGGTGTCTGTTTTATGAGAAACAGGAAATCTGAAAAGTTACATATTTAATCAAAATCGTTTTACACAAAATAATGTAAATATTCCAAAAGCTGATTCTGTCATCTTAAGAAAATCAAATACTATGGAAATTCATATATGCTCTCATCCTTTGGAACTAATAACTCACAGTATTTTTAAATGAAATACACTACTGGCTACCTGGAGTGAAAGGTCTCCTGTTTATGATGGAAGAAAGCACAAAGAAATGAGTGGCTTAGATAGGATTGTAAAGCAGAGGCATTTACTTCACACAAAAGACAAACATTGCTACATACATCACAGGGGGCTTATTTTTATTTAAGAAAGTTATTTAGATTTCTAATCTATGGGAAAGAATGTAGAACCTGAATAAATGAAAGCCATATTTTATCTTTTCTGCACTTACACAACACAACCAAAATCTCCTAATTTAGACTTTGGGGGTTTTATTATACCTCTTTGCCACAGTTTAATTATCTCAAATATGTGTTCTTCTAGATTCAATCATTACTTCATTCAGCAAGTATTTATTGAGTGACTACTATGTGCCACACACTGTTACAGGCACTTGGAATATGACAGTAACCACCATGATCTATTATGTTTACTTTTCCACAATTATCTTTGGTGACGTAAATTGCAGACATATCTGCAAGTAAGAAAGACCTCTTTTTTTAACCTTTTTTTTCTTTTTTTTACCTTTTTATTTGGGAAAATTTCAAACACATAGAGGTAGGGAAATAGTAGAATGAACTCATGTACTCATCACTCATTTCAAGAATCATTAATATATAACCAAATTTATTCAATACTTAGCCCTCTTGTCTTCCTATCACAACCTGAATTATTTTTGTAACTTTTGATTAAAACATCATAAGCATACAAACAAGTGTACAGAGTATCAACAAATTTTCACAAGCTGAACACATTTATAGAATAAGTACCTAGATCAAGAAATAGAACCTTACCAATCCTCAGAAAAACCCTAATTTCCCCCACCTTAGAATGCTGTTCATCTAATAACATAGATGAATTTCGCCTATTATTGTACTTTTTACAGTTTATAGAAAGTACACATTTATGGAATCACATAACACATACTCTTTAGTGTCTGCATTCTTTTTTATTCAGTATTATGGTATTTAATAATCATATCAATATGTAGATCATACATATGAACATATCATATGTATATCATATGAATATACTATATTTTTTTCTTTCCAGTCTATATTTGAGTATTTGAATTATTTGAATAGTTTCAGGGTAGGGCTAAGAACAATAACGTTTGTATGAACACTTAATCCATACCTTTTAATGAGAAAAATTATGTCAGGTATATACCTAAGAATGCCATTCTTGGGTGAGAGTATGTGTATGCTCAGATTTAGCAGATTCTGCCAAACTTGTCCAAAGTGGTTTGCAGCTTACTCTCCCACCAGCAGAGTGTTCTTTCCCTTTGTTCCATGTCCTCATCAAGATTTGTGTGTTTCAATCTAGCTATTCTAGTAGGTTAGTGCTGTATCTCCTATGGTATTAATTTGCATTCCCTATCAACTAGTGAAATTAATTATCCTTTGTCTTCTCTCCTCTCCCTTGCCTGCCTTCTTCTTTGTTGTCTTTGTTTCTGTCATTTAGATAGCCTTTTTTCAAGTCTTTTAACTACTTTTCTTTCTTAATGTTTATAGTTTCTTAAAAAATCTATATGCATTCTTCTTTCCTTCCCTGATGTGGGTTGCCTTTCAACTCTCTTAATAGCGTTCTGATTAAAAACATTTCTAGATTTTAATATAAGGTGGCTTTTTTTTTTAATTTTTTGATTAAGAAATATTTAACTATATCAAGATTACAAAGCTATCCTGCTGTGTCTGTGTCTGAAAACTGTATTGTTTGCCTAATACATTTAGATCTACAGTGCATTTGAATCTACTATCTACAGTGTCTGTCTGGCTCCTTTTAGAAACTTGATTAACGTTTGACTCTATTAAAAGCAGCCTGGCTTTTACAATAAAAATACCCCCATATAAAAATAAATTTATTTCCAGTAACTTAAAAAATGGCTATTTGAGATGTTAGAAAATAGCTAATTCATGGTGGTAAATAGGGCATGCACATTTGTTTTTATTCTCTATTGACATCTTACTGAAACAAATTATCAGGGGCCAAAACAGCAATAGTTCCACAGCACCACATGCAATGTAATGAGAATTACTAATAAATTTCTGTAGAAATGGAAATTGGGTAGTCGTGGATGGCAGATAAGACAAATTGCAATTTAGGTAGGATTTATATGGGGAGGTGGGCATTCTTTTGCCAGACGATAGAACACCATAAACTAAGAGACAACAAAAGTAGCAGACAATGTGAGTGAGAATTTACCCCCCCAAAAAAAAATTAGTGCAGAAGACAACTGTAATAGCCTCGATAAGCTTGTCTCACCCATATGTTAAAAGTATAGGTAGTCAGTATTTGTTCCCTGGCAAACACTCCATGTAAGACAGAGTGTTCTCTAATGAAATTTAGCCCGAAAAAATATGGTTCCTTTTGGAGGAGTTAATTCAACTAGATAAAGTCCATTTTATTTTGGAAATACATGTTCTCATCATGTAGAATAAAAAGACATATAAATTTAAAATGTAAAAGGAAGAGGTACAGTAAAAAAAAAATGGAAAGGAAGAAATTACCAAAGAAATATTAAAAAAACAAAAACAAAACTTTTCTAGAACTGAAGAAGCACATGACTTTTTCTTCAGATTGAAAAGGTTCACTGAATGCCCATTTAGTACAATGAAGAAAATGACCACAAATAAACATATATAATTTTGAATTTCACCAAGGCATCAGTAAAGAGATTACAATACTTCCAGCATGGGACAGGAAATAATCAAGAAGCAAAGAAAGGAAAAAAACCTCGGCCATTAAACTTTTCATCTGCAGCAGGGGATACCATACACAATGGACAATGGAGATTTTAGTGTTTTGAGGGGTAATAATGGTCTGTGTAAAGTTCTGGACTTAATCAAGTGGAAGAACAGAAGAACAACATATTTAGTCATTCAGAAATTTATTAGTCTACCTTCTGTTAACTGTTTATCTTATAAATTGCTAGAGGTACTTCTAGCAAAAAGAGAAAATAAACCAAGAAAATGAAACTCAGGCAATGCAGGAAAAGAATTGGTCAAGTAAAAGAGGGCAATGAATGAAAGGTCTGGGAGCATCTGCTTTGAGATGGATGTTTCTTGAACAAAAAAAGGAAATAAAAGCTTAATCTGATAATAATGGAGGATAAATGTGCCAGTGACTCCCCCAAAGGAGAAAGTGATTAACACAGTTA
Organism: Mustela putorius furo; assembly: GCF_011764305.1. NCBI lineage: Eukaryota > Metazoa > Chordata > Mammalia > Carnivora > Mustelidae > Mustela > Mustela putorius. Next base: position 21,691,891 of record NW_025422019.1, on the reverse strand, counting down.
AGAAATCTCTTTCTCAATATCTTGAAAACAAATTTGTGACATGATTTTAGACAGTTAATTACCTAAAGGTAGATGGGCATTTGAATTTGAAACTAGGAACACTTTTTAGGGTACCCCAGGGATATGGCTATTGATTATCTATGTTTAAAATAATTAAACTGGGAAGTGAGTAGAGGGATTGAGTAGCAGCATAAGTGAAGGTAAATCTTTTTTTTTTCATATCATGAGCGTGATGAATATGATTTAAAATTATAAATCAAGAAATAGAAGTGAAAGCATGTGACTTTGAATAATGGGGATACTTGCCAGAGAGCTAAAAATAAATAGGCATTAAAAAAAAAAAAGTTGCCTTTAAGCTCTAAGTCTAGAAAGGGGCGAGATGGGAAAAATCTTACCTTTATGAATAATATCTCCAGTTTTATTTGATTTTTTACCATGTGGCTGTATTATCTTCTCAACAATGGAAAATAAATCTTAGTGAGATATAAGATATGCTGAAATAAACAATTGTGAAAGTGTGCCAAGATTCTTTAAGTTTAAAGGGCTGTTGACAAAAGCAGACCATTATGGAAGAGTAAAGGGAGATTAAATGGCCACAGAAAAGACCACATGCAAAAGTCCAGCTTAACATGAAGGCAAAGTTCTTTGCTCTTACCATGAAATGACCTAGGTTAACCTAAAATAATGGAGAGAAATGAGTTATTTTGAACAGGAGAGTTGCATGATCTATTATGATGATGGTATTGGTATGAACACTTCTATTAACAGAGATCTGTAAGTGTTAACTGAGATGGTCATGTGCCAGAGGTCTTTAATAGTAATGTTTTCTAGATGAATAGCACTGACCTACATGTTGAGTTCACACCACTTTTTTTCTTTAAAGGATCACAGAGCTGTAGTACCCTATCTGGAATAATCTTTGGTCCAAATCTTTGGACTGGGAAGCATGTCTGTGTATGCTGGGTGTTTATGAATGTTTATATTTGTGTATTCATGATAGTCATGGTTGCCATGGGGAGGAGTGGCAGAAAAAGGAATTTTACTTTATCTTTTAGTCTATTGTTATGTCTCATGTACACATCAGCAGAACTCTGAAGTTATTTTTATACACACAGAAGGTTGAAGTCCACTGTATCAAAGTACCATCTAAGGTTCTGATGGGAAAATAGTATGGCACCATCCTTCCCTGTGCGTTAACACCAGTAGCTTGACAACAGTATCAGAACCTTCTGTCCTCTTTGGTGTCCTCAAAATTTCATGAAAATAAATGTAGCGGTGTTTTCTTCTGAAAACACATTCTATCCTTATTTCTGAGATTCTTTTTTTTTTTAAGATTTTATATATTTATTTGACAGAGAGAGCGAGCATGGGAGCATGGGCAGGGAGAGCTACAGGCAGAGGAAGAGGGAGAAGTAGGCTCCCTGCTGAGCAGAGAGCCCCATGTGGGACTTGATCCCAGGACCCTGGGATTATGACCTAAGCCAAATTCAGACACTTAGCCAACTGAGACATTCAGGCACCCCTGTTTCTGAGATTTCTATCAGGTTATCTGGTTTATGAGGGAAAATGTAGTCTGCTTATGAAAATGCTCATAGAAAATTTAGTTTGAAATACGGCATTTTCTTTAAGGAAGAAGAAACACAGGGTTTCAGGTAGTTTATAAATCATGCTTACAGTATCTTTATTTAACTTTGGTCAGTCTCTTTCCTTCTGATTACTCTGGTGATTTTCCCACAGAAATCTTATGGGATAAATGTTCATATACTAGTATAAAAGGAAGTAACTAAAGACTTTTTAGCTAGGAAACTTGCTTAATTCTGACAGTTGGTCATCTTCTATTGTTTTTCCTCAGGTCCTATGAGTACTTACAATGAAAGGCTATTAGGTAATATCCTATCTGAATTTTTTTCTTTTTCTTTACTGGAAAAAGAGAATTTATCGAGATTAGGAAGCTAAGATGAAAATGTGCTGGCTGCTTCAAGAACTTCTTAGGTGGTGAGGTGTTTACCAAATTATTATTACTATTTAGAGGATCAAGAGTCGTCTTGAATTACAGCAAAGGGATTTGTTTTAAGGTCATTTCTTAGAAGTAAACTTACAGGTTTGTACACTGGCTATTTATTATTTCTTTCATGTCAAAATCCTTACAAATAAAATGGTTCCGATTTAAACTAAATGAAAATGTTTTTGTACCATTAGAGAAACTCTCAAAATTATAGTTCTAAGGAACCCAAAGATAAACTCTTTAACATCTTTTATAATGAAACCCTTCTTACTCAATAAATGAGTCACTTTACACTTTGACTCTTTTGATAAATGATACAAAATTTAAAGACCAATCATAATGTAGTAGATATCCCTGTTAGCAAGGCCTATATCATAAATGTTTACTACTTCCAACCCTTACCCATTTTATAAAGACTATAATATATATTAAAATATTTCTTTTTTTAAAATATTATTTATGTGTTTATTTGACACAGAGAGAGAGAGAGAGAGAGAGAGATCATAAGCAGGCAGAGAGGCAAGCAGAGAGAGAGGTGGGGAAGCAGGCTCCCTGATGAGCAGAGAGCCTAATGCAGGGCTCAATCCTAGGACCCTGAGGTCATGACCTGAGCTGAAGGCAGAGGCTTCACCCAGTGAGCCACCCAGGCACCCCTATATTAAAATATTCCTTAGAAAACATTTGTTAAATGCCAACTCAGGCTTCTGATTGAATTTTGCATCAAGTATTATTACTTTATATGTAAATACAATGCATATGCTTATAGACATGAATATCAGTTCAGGTTCTGAAGAACCCTGACTAGCACAGTTGAATATACTTATAATTGAGTTGTGGTTAGAAAAAAAAGAAAAAAACCTGAAGCTTAAGAAAATTTGAAGAGCTATGATCGACACCAATCTTGACCTTCTTCCATTTATGATACAGTGCCCTTAAGATAGCTATAATTATTTGCCATCATCATCTTTTCAATTAGTGTATTTTTTTTGTACTTCATCCTAGAGCTAAAATTTCTAAGCATCTGACACATATGGCAAAATAAAACTTCCTAAATCTGTCACTAGGAGAATTAGTTAATATGACTATTAAAGAAATTTTGAAACTATAATTACAAACCTCCCTCAAAAGAATGCCCTAGGACAGATGGCTTTACATATAAATTTTACCAAACTGTGAAGTAAGAAAAACCATCAATCTTACACAAGTACTTTCAAAGAATAGGAAAAAAAAAATGGGATCTACTTTGTATTAGTTATCTATTGCTATATAAAACATCCCAAAACACTGTAGCTTAGAACAACAAACATTAATCATTTCACAGTTTCTGTGAGTCAGGAATCTAGATAGGGTTTAGCTGGTACCTCTGCTCAATGTCTGTTCCAAAGCTGCAGTCAAGGTGGAGTTGCCCTTAACTGAGGGAGAAGACTGCAAGAAGAGTAGTTAGCTAGGTGAAATCAGGGCACAAGCTCTAGCATTTTAACTTGGAGATGCTTATTGAATATCCAGATGGAGATACTGTAGCCAGTTAGAATATGGGTCAAGGTTCAAGGAAGAGATCTGAGCTGAAGATACAATGTTTGAGGCCAGATGAAACCACCTGGAAATGAGCGTCACCTGAAAAGATACTAAGGCTGATCACTGGGGCACTCCATATAAAGACCTCAGTAGATGAGGAGACCTGAATGGAGACCGCACAGAGCAGCTAAAGAGTTAGAGAGAAAACATCAAACAGAGGCTTGGAGGCCTGAGCAGGGACTGACTTACAGTATGCTAAAAGACAAGAAAGATGAGATATTATGGCTCCTACCTATCGTGTGATGAATCTATTTTATATCAGTTCAAAATTTAACAGAAACAGGGCTTTAAAAAGCAACAAAACTAGAAGGGTCTAAAACCATCAAATAAGTTGAATAAGTAGTTCACAATTTCCCCAATCGTCTACTATTAAAATATTCATCACACTAAGGAAATTGTATGAAATCTTCAAAAAACAGACAATCCTACCCTATATTAGAATGCTCCTCAGATCATTTTATAATGCTAATATAATCCTGATTCAAAACCAGACAAGGACAATACAAGTAACCAAAATTATGTACCACTTTCAAGCATAAATATAGATGCAATAAACCTTAATAAAATAGAGGGAAATTCAATTCAGCAATGTATTAAAAACCAAGAAGTATTTATTTCAACCTGCAAGGATGATTTAATTTGGAAAATGTATTAAAGCAATTCATCATATTACCAAATTAAAGAGGAAAACAAACACATGGGAGAAAAAAGCTTTTGATAAAACTCAGTATTAACAAACATAATACTATAACAGAATTTCTTTGAATTAATAATAGATATCCAATCAAGTTGGTCAAATATATTGTACTTGATGGTGAAACATTAGACAAATTCCCTTAAACTCAGGGACAATAAAAAAAATCTGTTTCTTAATTATTACTCATTATTTTACTGGAGAATTGAGTAAATGAAGTGAAATAAGAAAAAGAAATAAAATATGCAAGGTTTAAAAAGTATGTGGTAATTGTTATTATTTATAAGTAATAAAATTGTATATAAAATCAAAGAATCCAGAAACTATGCCAAATAATAAAATAAATCAGAGAATTAGAAGTAGGTTTTAATATTCATAGAAGATTAAATATTAAGAATATTCAAGGCAGAGAAGAAAAAAGATTTTCTTTACAGTATATAAAGATTTAATTAACGCAAAAATAATTGAAACATCATGATAGTTGCAGATCTAGATAAACAACCTGAAGGAAAGCAGTAGAGAACCTATATATAAGTTCCCATGTATATATAGGATCCAGATGATTAGGAAAGAACCATACCACATTACAGGAGAATATGGGACACTCAAAAAATAGTATTGTGACAATTTAATCCTCATATGGAAATAAAATTGATGCCTACTTCACTCTGTATATTATAATCAAACCTTTTATACTCTTACACAAATATATCAAAATATTGTTGTAAATCTAGCAATAGAATAGGATTTATTAAGTAAGACCCAATAAGTGCAAACTATGAATAAATATGTGCAAATAAGGCTAGATTGTCCTTTGAAAACTATAGTCAAAATATTATAAACACTGTAGAAATAAAGTGACAGACTTGCCAAGATACACACATAAGCAATAAAAGATTTTTAATTAGATTATACAAAGAACTCCTAAAACTTAATAAGGACAAATCAACACAATTGCAAAAGGGAACAAGGTTTTGAACAATCAGTTTACATAAGAATCCAAAAGGCAAATATACATATTATAAGATGCTCAGCATTACTGTTGATCAGTGGAATGTAAATTACAACAACAATATATAATTTCTCTCTTTTCTGACTCAGAAAAAAACGTTTTGAAAATCTGTAATGCTGGTTGCTGGCAAGGATGCAGTAAAATAAGCATTTTTACAGGTTGCTTATGAGGTTGTAAAATGTAGCTACCACAAGATTCAATTTGGCAAAATAACAAACTTGAAGATGCTCATATATCATATTTTAATATCCATCAATTTTGCTTCTACTCATAGTACTCTTTTTTTTTTTTTTTTTTTTTAAAGATTTTATTTATTTATTTGACAGACAGAGATCACAAGTAGGCAGAGAAGCAGGCAGAGAGAGATGAGGAAGCAGGCTACCCGCTGAGCAGAGAGCCCGATGCGGGGCTCGATCCCATGACCCTGGGATCATGACCTGAGCTGAAGGCAGAGGCTTTAACCCACTGAGCCACCCAGGCGCCCCTACTCATAGTACTCTTAACAAACTGTTTCAGAAGTTCGTCTGGAAATAAATGTAAGTAATTAGAGGGAAAATATATTAATTTCCCTCAGTATGGAGACAGATAAATTAACTCTAGTGTATTACTGCAATAAAATTCTACATAGTAATTAAAATGAAGTGTCTCTGATATAGTTAAAATACATAAGAATGTATGAAAAAGTAGTTGCAAATATATATTTAATACTATTATATAGATTTTGTAAGTTTTCAAAACACAAAATCGTTATATGTGTGTTGCTTTTTGGTAAAAGTATAAAATTCCGAATGTAGTAGAACAGTTCTTCTAGAAGGAATAGCATATAGAAAGGCTATGATAAACCAAAGATATGTTCTGCTAGCTGCAACAAGATCCCTTTGGGGCATAAACATATAAGCTTAATGGGCACAGGATGAAATGACATTGATAGTATAGGGTTTGGGGAACTAGTTAAAGAATTTTGAACACATGGAAACTAAAGTGTATTCACACTTCATGTTGTTGTTCAATCATCACCACTGTCTGTCATCAGTTTTCATCTTCCCAAACTCAAATTCTGTACCTTTTAAATATCAACTCACCATCTCCCCCACCCACCTCTGTTAGCGACTCTTCTACTTTCTGTCTCTAGGAATTTGACAATTCTAGATAGTGATGATTAGTGATGCTGAATTACTGGATCAAATAGTGATTCTATGTTAAGTTTTTCGAGAACCCCCATATTGTTTTCCAGAATGATTATAACTTTTTTAGATTTTGCCATTAATCAATGCACAGGGTTCCAATTTCTTTATGTCCTGACCAGCCTTTTTTTTTTTTTTTTTCTTCATAGTAAGCCATTCCAGTGGGGGTAAGGTTTCACTGTGGTTTTTATTTGCATTTTTCTAATGATTAGTGATGCTGAGCATCTTTCCATATGTTTTGAGTAAGAGAAAAGGGAGGCTACCCAATCTGATATGGTTAGAGCCTCATGGACAAGGACCATTCTTCCAGTTTCTGTAGAGAAGATGGCCAATGAGGACCAACAGAAAGCAGCAGGCTGTTGATCTGGTGTTGGGCATTACAGCTCAGTGGAACAGTCATCTCCTAGAGAAGCATTAACTGAGAACACATGGACATGGTGCCTGCTCAGTGGGCATGGGGTCACCCAGTTCAGGCTGGCAGAAGATCCCCATGCCAGATGGATATGGTTTGTTTGAGACCACATGTGAAAACCTTCTGGGGATAACCCGCAGTAACAGTGGAGATCCATAAAAGAGGAGATTAAACAAATGCAGATGGAAGCATAGAGACTCTTTCAGATTTAGCACTGAATTCATGTTTTATCATTGGAATGATTCTGCATGTGTACTGCACAACATGTAGAATAATATTTAAAAGAAAAGAGCTAAAATGTGGGGCATGAGGATCGTTTCCCTAAAATGCATTAACCTCAACATTTGACCTTATTGAAGTCATTTGACCTTTTAACGTCTTAATTTCTTTTCACAGAACATTTGGGGAATAAGATGGATCACATCTTTTTACAGGGCTGTTATAAAGCTACATAAAGATAATAAGTGGGAAAATCTTTGCAACAGTAGAAAGCATGTCAGATATGATCACGCCAAATGTGACAACTAAAAGGAGACATGACAAACTCTAGTTCACTCTCCAAGAATGCTATATTATTTGCTCAAGGAGGTTGGAGAGAGACATGACTGCTCTAAGTCTAGTGCCAGTCAGGAGCAGACTAAGAATGACTTCCTGCTTTCTAAACAGTATTGGTACTGTGTTTTTGTTTGTTTGTTTGTTTTTTGTCAGAGAGTAAAATCTAGAATTTATAGGCTAAGAGAAACTGAGATTTCTATTTCATTTTTTTAAAGAGTTTATTTATTTATTTGACAGAGAGAGAGATCACAAGTAGGCACAGCAGCTGGCAGATAGAGAGGGGGAAGCAGGCTCCCTGCTAAGCAGAGAGCCCGACAGGGCGCTCGATCCCAGGACCCTTAGATCATGACTTGAGCTGAAGGCAGAGGCTTAACCCACTGAACCACTCAGGCACCCAAGGTTTCTGTTTCTTAATGTGAATTACTATCTCAACTATACAGGAAACAGTGTAGTTGGACCAAGCAACACTTCACCAGGACATTCAAAAAGATTCTGGGAAGTCCTACTGTTATTTATTTCAAAGATTTAGGTTTCCAAATGAGTAATGAGTTAGAATTTAGTATTCTGCACATCACATCAACCACAACATCTCCAATATGTATACAAGTGAAAATTAGGTAATCAGCAATATGTGGAAATAAAACTGACATACTCCGAGGAAGCAAAAGGATACAAGTCTGTCATCTAGTGTTCTAAAACTGACAGGTCTCTGACAATTGATGGCAGTGAAAAAAGACCTGCTGCTTTGTGCACAAGATGACTCAATGCCATGATTCTTTTAGAATCAAAGAAATGTCAGATATTATTAGTTTTAACAGAAAGCTTAAATATGTGGTAGAACAAAATGCGCCAGTACCATTCTTCTTGATTCATGTTGTTCGAAGGCCAAGTTTCTTGGCCTCAGTTGATGATGGATTCTACTATATAAAAGGATTGTTGATCTCTGGTTCTTATCAGGGAAAATGCAGTGGGTGGAAATATAAATTGTGAGCAATTTACATTGGTTTATGCTCTGTTGCTCATTTGAAAAAAAATTAAATACATTGCTTGTACTATCTATTATTATGGTCATCAACCAAATGGTTACAATTTACCAGAAATATAGCAGGCAATAAGGATTTAAAAGTCTTCTTTTTCATCATCTGTGAGATTCTGTGTTTGGCCAAATATTGAATGTATAGGAAGAATGATGCTGGGGAATAGGTTGGTGGGGAAGTTGTCAAGAAATTCAACGATTTGATTCAACAAATACTTCTGTGCCCAGTGTGTACCAGGCAGTACTGTAGGTGCTGGAGATATCAACTAACAAAATCCAAAGAGTTTACTTTTGTAATTCCTATATTGTAGCTGGGAGACACAAATAAGAAAAAAACAACCAAATAAATAAGCAAAGAAAATAAGATGAGAATATGGGGCACCAAAATTGCAAGCGCGGGAGTAAATTGGCTGTTTTAAATAAAGCATTCAAAGTAGTGACCACAAGGATGGTGACATTTGTGTGAACTCCTAAAAGAGGTAGGGAAATAGCCACTGAGGTTATGTGGGCAAGGAGCTTTCTTGGCAGAGGGAACAACCAGTGCAAAGGCCTTCAGAAAGGACTGTGCCCATTATAGTCTAAAACAGCAAAGGCTAGAGTGCTGGAGCAGGGTGGGTGAGGAGGAGCAGGAGGAAGAAGAAAATGGGGAGAAGAATGAGGATCACGGAAGGACTCTTAGGCCTTTGGAAGGTTTTGGTTTCATCCTAACACTGGAACTGTAGAAGGCTCTAGCAGATTTCTGCCTTGCGTGTTAAGAATAATTTTTGCAGGATACACTCTGGGGCAAGGAGAGCAGCAGGAAGACAAGGTAGGAGCCTTTTGCAAAAGTCACAGTAACTCATACCAGAAAAGCAGGGAAATTGAGAATGGCACACTTTCTGAGGTTTACTAGTTGGGCCCAGGAAAATGGTACATGGAACCTTAGTGTAGTAAAATAAAATTCAAGATTAAAAAAAAAATGGTAACATATTTTGGAATAGAAGCCTTGGGGAGACTTTTTTACTTTTGTCTCCTTTTCATATTGTTTTCTGTTCTCACATTGGGATCTATTTTTTTTCCACTTGAAAATCATTACTAATTTGGAGGAAAGATGCCGAATCATCCATAAACTTTCAATAGATGCCCTTGCATTCATGGAGCACTGCCCCTGTTGCCCTGGAGCTAACTGCAGGATGCATAATGCATGATCACTCCAAGCCTTACATAAATACACATAAAACTTTAGCAGTTAAGAGGATGGAGCTATTAAAGAAAACAATGTGGGTGTAAAACAGTTTTGCAGAGATTAAAAAATTTTGAGCCAGGAGCTTTTTTCTGAAAGAACAGATTGGATTTCTGATTAGAGATTGGAGGGAATGATAATTGAAATACTCATTTCAATACCAATAGAGTAACATGTGTGAATCTGTCCAACTCATATTTGCTTTGGCTAGAAAGAGAAACAAATAATGATGGCATATTTCCTTTAAGTGCATAACTATTTTTATCTACTTTGTAGCCACATTTTTCTAAAATGGTTTTTAAAACAATTTACAGTTTACACCTTCCATTTATTTTTTTTTCCATAATTTTACTTTGAGGCTCATGGAGTTATGACTTAACTGATGAGAGAATGCATGTAAAAAAGACAAGGAAACATTTTGTGTAATGACAAGCTGATTTCTTCATCTACTGCGGCAACCATTACTTTAACTTCACTGATTGTCTTGTTATTATTACAGAAAATGGCAGACAGGCACGAACTTTTGATTATTCAACATGCTTCATCTGAGATCAAAAATCTCTGGGTTGCATGTTCACTTTTCGAAACAGTCTGCTTCAAGTAGAGGATTTTTGAGCACTTTTGATGATGGATGATCTCTGCTCTGCTCCCTGGTATATTTTTTACATTCCTGTTTTTTCACTTTGATTAAGCTGAAGTAAAGAGCACATTGCATTTTTGAAATGTCAGACTTCAGCTTTCGTTCCATTCTCTTGGAATTATTGAAAATTGATGTATATCTTTCCCACCAATGAGCTGAAACCTAACTTGGGAGACCTGCCCACCATGCCTGGACACTGAAAAGCAAATTGGACAGTACTGAGAGAGACAAGAGGAAGATTCTCTCACACATACTTTGTGACTTTTAAGTTTATTAAAGGTTATTTGAAGTTGCAATATTCATTTTCACTTCAGGTATACTCTCGCTAGCACGGCAGTGCTTCCCTGGTAGTAGAGGCAGTTTTACAGAGTATTCCCAATTCTTCCCTCCCATCCATTATTGCATTGCTGTGATTTATTTCCCTTATTCCTGAGCTATCATCTCTCATATGTTTTTGCTGTTACTATTTTAAAGAAACTGCTGCTTTCAATTAGCTCAATGAGGAATAAGAAAAAAAATATTATATCTTCATTTATTACTTTTCTAATGCTTTCTCTCTTTTTTTTTTCTTTAAACATAGATCTAACCAGTAACATTTTCTGATCTATAAAATATTTCATCTCTCAGAAGAACTTCTTTTAACATTCTTGCAAATCACATCTACTGGTAACAAATGTCCTTAATACAGGATTAAAATATGTCTTCTTTATTTCTGAAGGATAATTGTGCTGGATATGTAATTCTAGTTTGTTTGTTTTTAAATTTTCAGAACTTTAAATATCTTACCCTAGTCTCCTCTTGCTTACATGTTGTCTGAGGAAAGGGCTGATATGACTATTATTTTTGTTTCTCTATAGGTGAGGTGCCTCCCTGCCCCACCATCCACTTCCCAAAGCTGGCTTCTGTTCAAGGCTTTTCTTTGTCTTTGGTTTTCTGGAGTTGAAATATAATATGCATAGGTATAATTTTTTTTAAATATCCAGAACATAATTCTTCTAAGAAGAAATGTGGAAATGTGGTTTTCTGTCTATCAGTAATTTTGGAAAACACTCAGCAATTTGTATTTAATATTTCTTATGTTTTTTTTTCTCTTTCTCTTCCTTCTAATATTTCCTTTGCATGTGTATGGTATACCTTTTATAAGTGTCCCACAATTCTTGGATAGTCCAGTGTTCTGTTTTCCTTAATTTTTTTTTCCTATTTATTTTTCTCTTTGCTTTTCCACTTGGGAAGTTTCTATTAACCTCTTTCCTTGGCCATGCCCAGTCTACTGATAAGCTCTCATTCCTATCACGTTGTTTTTAATTTCTAGGGTTTTTTTTTTAATTCTTCTTAGAGTTTCCATCACTTTGCTTACATTATATATCTGTTTTGCATGCTGTCTACTTTTTCTGGGAGAGCCCTCAGAGTTTAATCATAATTAACAAAGAATTCCAAGTTGGATAATTCTAAATTTTCAGCCATATCTGAATCTGGACCTAAATGCTTGCATTATCTCTTCAGACTGCTTTTACAATGGTGAAATCTAAGTGTGTAAGTCTTTGGTACCATGTTTTCTTTTCTTAAGGACTGGCCTTATTAATGAGAGTGTGAAACTCTAGGGATATTAAAAAATAGTTATGCTTTTTCACTGTATTCCTGCCAGAAGCAGAATGGGATTTTGACTTTTTTTCTTCCATCTTCACACTGAGAACCTTGTGAAGCCCTTAGATGTAAAATTAAAAAAAAAAAAAAAAAAGTGGAGTGTCCCAAGAGGGCCCCCAATTTTGAACTCTCAAGCTAGTCCATTCTGATCTTCTAGTCAGTATAAGTGTCCCTATTGTACTGGTACTGGTTCCAGCTGCAGGAATCTCTTCCTGGGATCCTACTCTTAGTAAGCTGTGATGTTCTGTGTCCTCCTGTCTCTTCTGTTGGGGGGAAGTAGGGTGTCCTCTAACCACAATTTTTTAATTAATTTGAGAAAAGTTATTGATTTTTTTTTCTTTCTTTTTTTTTCTTTCTTTCTTTTTTTTTTTTTAAGATTTTTATTTATTTATTTGACAGACAGAGATGGCAAGTAGGCAGAGAGGCAGGCAGAGAGAGAGAGGAGGAAGCAGGCTCCCTGCTTGAGCAGAGAGCCCGATGCGGGGCTCGATCCCAGGACTCTGAGATCATGACCTGAGCTGAAGGCAGAGGCTTTAACCCAGGGGCCCCCAGGCTTTTTCTTATTGTGAACATGAGAGTGACGACTTTCAAGTTCTTTATATGTAAGATTGGAAACTGCAAGTCCTCACTCTCTAACTTTTGAAAATCAGTGGATCATAACAATAGCTTATTCCGTCACTGAGAGGCAAACATGCAAAAACTGACCCTATGGCATAAGCTCTAACTTAAAATGAGTTCTACTTTTGGCACTGTTACTCACTTATTCATCTGAATGCTTATATTACCTATTTCAAAGAGTTGTATAAAGACACTCTATAAGCGAAATAAGTCAAGCAGAGAAAGACAACTATCATATGATCTCCCTGATATGAGGAAGTGGTGATGCAACATGGAGGCTTAAGTGGGTAGAAGAATAAATGAAACAAGATGGGATTGGGAGGGAGACAAACCATAAGTGACTCTTAATCTCACAACAAACTGAGGGTTGCCGGGGGGAGGGGGTTTGGGAGAAGGGGGTGGGATTATGGACATTGGGGAGGGTATGTGATTTGGTGAGTGCTGTGAAGTGTGTAAACCTGGTGATTCACAGACCTGTACCCCTGGGGATAAAAATATATGTTTATAAAAAATAAAAAATTTAAAAAAAAAAAAAAAAAAAAAAAAAGACACTCTATAAGGAATATATACATACATTACTTCGTATATAGTATTTGTTCAAACAAATGTTAGTGTCTTCCTTGATTTTCCATGAATAACTTGAAGGTTATTCACAGCTGGGAGGAAGATAAGAAAACAAATCCTGGTTCTTTTTCTTCTCTCACTCAATTCTTGTTTGTTTCTTTTCTCAGGCACTGCTGCTGTCATTCCATTGTAGAACAGTACACTCCATAGCATGCCACAAATCTGAAAATGTTCAAAGATTCTTCTCTCTGGAATTTATATTCTTATTTCCCAAGTTCATGTTTTGAGTTCATTATGTGAGAGTAAATGTCTGTATGTTCTGCTACTTTGCCCATATCTTCTCCTCATGGAGTTGTTGGGATTCTTCCTTAATTAGTATAAGAAATAAGTGAACCCTCTATGGCCAACTGACAGTGTTAGGTTGGAGTTGTTCTTGGGGACAATTGCAAAAAAATTCTCCAAGTGTTAATGACTGTGCTGTGACAGGCTTCAACAGCTATTACAAGGGACTCAGAATTTCAAGATGAGTGTAATTGCAGAAGAACTCCATGTCATTAGGGATTGAGTGATAATTACGATCATTACCACAACATGGAATGATTTTTAGGTAATGTGAAAATTGTCCCTGAAAGCCAAGAGCTTTGTGAATCAATTCCTATATATATTTAAGTATAAAATGAGCATATATAGGTGAAAAAAATCTATTAGCTGAAGAGCTTTAAGCCATAAAATATGAAATTAAAGCAATACAATATTAATGCAGAAACAAAACAATTATTCTATGAAAATGGAGACAGTATTGTCTAGAATCATCTGTGACTACAAGGCATGATAAGTTTTTCAGGTTCTTTCTTCTTCGTTTTTTTTTTTTTTTTTCTTATATCTATAAGACCATTCTCACCTTTATTGGAAAGGATATGCGGAGGATATAACAACAGGGGAATAGAGATTAAAAGGATTCCCTGAAGAGACTATCTTGCTCCAGTATTGATGACTTGTCTATGGAATCCTGGGTCTGCATGGTTTTATTTTGTTTTGTTTTTTTCTTTTATTTTTTAAAATTTCTTTTCAGTATTCCAAAATTTATTGTTTATGCACCACATCCAATGCTCCATGCAATATGTGCCTTCCATAATACCCACTAACAGGCTCACTCAACCACCCACCCCCATTCCCTCCAGAGCCCTCAGTTTGTTCCTCAGAGTCCACAGTCTCTCATGGTTTGTCTCCCACTCCGATTTCCCCTATCTCACTTCTCCTCTCCAGCTCCCAATGTCCTCCCTGTTATTCTTTATGCTCCACAAGTAAGTGAAACCATATGATAATTGGCTCTCTCTCCTTGACATATTTCACTCAGCATAATCTATTCCTGTCCCATCCATGTTGATAAAAAAAAAGTTGGGCATTCATCCTTTCTGATGGAGGCATAATCCTCCATTGCATGAATGGACTGTATCTTCTTTATCCATGTGTCTGTTGAAGGCCTTTTTGGTTCTTTCCACAGTTTGCGGTCGTTGCTGCTATGAACATTGGGGTACAGGTGTCCCTTCTTTTCACTGCATTTGCATCTTTAGGGTAAATACCCAGTAGTGCAATTGCAGGGTCATAGGCTAACTCTATATATAATTTCTTAAGGAATCTCCACACTGTTTTCCAAAGTGGCTGCACCAACTTGCATTCCCACCAACTTGTAAGAGGGTTCCATTTCTCCACATCCATTCCGACACTTGCTGTTTACTGTATTGTTAATTTTGGCCATTCTAACTGGTGTAAGGTGGTATCTCAATGTGGTTTCAATTTGAATCTCCCTGATGGCTAATGATGGTGAACATTTTTTCTTGTGTCTGTTAGCCATTTGTATGTCTTCTTTGGAGAAGGGTCTGTTCATGTCTTCTGCCCATTTTTGGCATGATTATCTGTTTTGTGTGTGTTGAGTTTGAGGAGTCCTTTATAGATCTTGGATATCAGCCCTTTGTCTGTAGTGTCATTTGTGAATATCTTCTCCCATTCCGTGGGTTGCCTCTTTGTTTGTTCACTGTTTCCATTGCTGGCCAGAAGCTTTTGATCTTGATGAAGTCCCAAAAGTTCATTTTGCTTTTGTTTCCCCCTCTGATTTCCCCCATCTCACTTCTCTCCTTCTCCCTCTCCCTCTTACTTGCTCCGCAAGTAAGTGAAAACATATGATACTTGACTCTCTCTCTTTGACTTGTAAGTCTCCTTTGGAGAATAATCTTGAAAAAAGATGCTGTGGCTGATGTCAAAGAGGTTAATGGCTATGTTCTCCTCTAGGATGTTGATAGATTCCTGCCTGAAAGGTCTTTTAGCCATTTCAAATTTATCTTCATGTATGGTGTAAAAGAATGGTTGAGTTTCATTCTTCTACACATAGCTGTCCAATTTTCCCAGCACCATTTGTTGAAGAAACTTTTTTCCACTCTGTATTTTTCCCTGCTTTGTCTAAGATTAGTTGACCATTGAGTTGAGGGTCCACATCTGGGCTCTCTACTCTGTTCCCCTGGTCTATGTGCCTGTTTTTACGCCAATACCATGTTGTCTCGGTGATCACAGCTTTGTAGTAAAGCTTGAAATCAGGCAATGTGATGCCCCCAGTTTTGATTTTTCTTTTTCAACATTTCCTTGACAATTCAGGGTCTCTTCTCTTTCCATACAAATTTTAGGATTGCTTGTTCCAGCTCTTTGAAAAATGCCGGTGGAATTTTGATTGAGATGGCATTGAAATTATGGATAGCTCTGGGCAGTTTAGACATTTTCACAATGTTTATTCTTTCAATCCATGAGCATGGAATGTTCTTCCATCTTTTTGTTTCTTCTTCGGTTTCTTTTTTTTTTTTTTTAAACGTAACTTTTTAAAAGATTTTATTTATTTATCCGACGGAGAAAGGCAGGCAGGGAGAGAGAGGAGGAAGCAGGCTCCCCACAGAGCAGAGAGCCCGATGTGGGGCTTGATCCCAGAACCCTGGGATCATGACCTGAGCAGAAGGCAGAGGCTTTAACACACTGAGCCACATGAGCACCCCCTTCTTCAGTTTCTTTCATGAATGTTCTGTAGTTCCTTGAGTACAGATCCTTTACCTCTTTGGTTAGGTTTATTCCTAGGTATCTTATGGTTCTTGGGGCTATAGTAAATGGAGTTGATTCGCTCATTTCCCTTTCTATATTTTCATTGTTAGTGTACAAGAAAGCAACTGATTTCTGTACATTGATTTTGTATCCTGCCACATTACTGAATTGCAGTATGAGTTCTAGTAGTTTGAGGGTGGAGTCTTTGGGTTTTCCATATAAAGTATCATGTCATCTGCAAAGAGAGAGTTTGACTTCTTCTTTGCCAATTTGAATACCTTTTGTTTCTTTTTGTTGTCTGATTGCTATTGCTAGGACTTCTAGTACTATGTTGAGCAAGAGTGGCAAGAGTGGGCATCCTTGTCATGTTCCTGATCTCAAAGGGAAGATCGTCAGCTTTTCCCCATTGAGGATGATATTTGCTGTGGGCTTTTTGTAGATAGATTTTTATGAACTTGACGGATGTTCCCTCTATCCCTATACTTCTAATCATTTTGATCAGGAACAGATGCTGTATCTTGTCAAATGCCTTTTTTGCATCAATTGAGAGGACCATGAGGTTCTTCTCTCTTCTCTTATTGATTGGTTCTGTCACATTGGTTGATTTGTGAATGTTGAACCACCCTTGCATCCCAGGGATAAATCCCAGCTGGTCATGGTGGATAATCTTTTTAATGTACTATTGGATTCTGTTATCTTGGATCTTGTTGAGAATCTTGGCATCTGTATTCATTAGGGATATTGTTTTGAAGTTCTCCTTTTTGGTGGGGTCTTTGCCTGGATTGGGGATCAGGGTAATGTTGGCTTCATAAAGAGTTTGGAAGTTTTCCTTCTGTTTCTGTTTTTTGAAACAGCTTCAGGAGAATAGGTATTATTTCTTCTTTGAACGTTTTGTAGAGTTCTCCAGGGAATCTGTCAGGTCCTGGGCTCTAGTTTTTTAGGAGGTTTTTGATCACTTCTTCAATCTCCTTACAGATATTTGTCTATTCAGCTTGTCAATTTATTCCTGATTCAGTTTTGGAAGTTTATCGATTTCCAGGAATTCATCTGTTTTGTCTAGGTTGCTTAACTTATTGGCGTATAACTGTTGATAACAATTTCTGATGAATGTTTCTCTTTCCTTGGTATTAGTGGCGATCTCTCCTTTTTCTTTCCTAATTTTATTAATTTGGGTCTTCTATATTTTCTTTTGGATTAGTTCGGCCAGTGGTTTATTGATCTTATTGAGTCTTTCAAAAAACCACCTTCTAGTTTTGTTGATGTATTCTACTGTATCTCTAGTTTCTATCCTGATCTCTGCTCTAATTTTGATTACTTCCCTTCTTGTGTGGGGGATTGGCTTAATTTGTTGTTGAATCTCCAGTTCTTTAAGGTGTAAAGAGAGCTGGTGTATTCTGTATTTTTCAATTTTCTTTGAGGGAGGCTTGGATGGCTATGTATTTTCCCCTTAAGACTGTCTTTGCTGTATCCCATAGGATGTGTCTTCATTCTCATTTTTTTTCATGAATTGTTTAAGTTCTTCTTTGATTTTTTGTTTGATCTAAACATTCATAAGCAAGTCTTTATCTTCCAAGTGTTTGAATTTCTTCCAAACTTTTTCTTGGGGTTGAGTTCTAGTTTCAAAGCATTGTGGTCTGAGAATATGCAGGGAATAATCTCAATCTTTTGGTATCAGTTGAGCTCTAATTTGTGACCCAGTATGTGGTCTATTGTGGAGAAAGTTCCATGTGCAGTCAAGAATGAGTATTCTGTTGTTTTAGCTTGGAATGTTCTGTATATTATCTATGAGGTCCATCTGGTCCAATGTGTTATTCAATGCTGTTTATTGATTTTCTGCTTGGATGATCTATTACTGAGAGCTGTATGTTAGGACCCCCTATTATTAATGTATTCATATCAATATGACTCTTTGTCTTGATTAACAGTTGTCTTATGTAGTTGGCTGCTTCTGTATTGGGGGCATAAATATTTACAATTATTAGATCTTGGTGGATAGACCCTTTAAGAATGATGTAGTGTCCTTTATCTCTGACTATAATCTTTAGTTTAAAATCTATTTTATCTGATACGAGAATTGCTATCCCTGCTTTCTTTTGAGGCCCATTGGCATGAAAGATGCTTCACCATCCCTTCACTTTTAGTCTGGATGTATTCTTGGGTTCCAAATAAGTCTCTTCTAGACAACATATGGTTCAGTCCTGTCATTTTATCCAGTCTGCAACCCTGTGTGGTTTTATGGGAGTTAAGGCCTTTCACATTGAGAGTGATTATTGAAAGATACATTTTTATTGACATCATGTTTCCTATGAAGTCCTTGTTTCTATAGATTGTCCCTGTAAATTTCTGTTCTGTGACCCTCTTGGGTTCATTCTTCTTTTATGGAACCCCCTTAATGTTTCTCGTAGTGCCAGTTTGGTGGTCACATACTCTTTTGAACCTTGCTGGTCGTGGAAGCTCTTTATCTCTCCAACCATTTTGAATGTCAGCCTTGCTGGATAAAGTATTCTTGGCTGCATATTCCTCTCATTTAGTGCCCTGAGTATGTCTTGCCAGGCCTCTCTGGCTTGCCAGGTTTCTGTGTACAGGTCTGACGTTATTCTGATGTATGATGTAAGGAATCTCTTCCCCCTAGCTGTCCTTTAGACCTCTTGTCTAAAATTATGACTCATAAATTTCACAATTAAGTGTCTGGAGGTCTTCCTAGACTCGTTGATCTTGGGGGGTGTCATTTCTGCCTCTAGGACAGGAACACTTGTCCCATTTCCCAGATTAGGAAAATTTTTATTCAGAATTTGTTCAGCTATATTTTTTAGTCTTCTCTCTTTCTCCACCCCCTCAGGGATTCCAATAATTCTGACGGTGGAATGTCTCATGGCATCATTTATTTCCTTTTCTGTTTTCATGGCTTCTAAGCTGTTTTTTCCAGGCCTCTTCCTGATCCTTCTTTTCTGTCAGTTTGTCTTTTAGATCACTAATTCAATCTGCTGCCTTGGTTACCCTAGCTTTTTGAGTATTTAGGTTAGATTGAATCTCATTGATAGCATTTTTAACTTCTTCCTGGGTGGCTTTCACTTATGCCCTAATAGATTCCATTTGTCATTAATGGTTTTCTCCAACCTAGCCATTGCCTGGATAATTATTACCCTAAATTCCCTTTCTGGCATACTGTTTATGTCCATGTCCAATAGTTCTGATGGAAAGGGAGTCTCTGAATTTTTCCTCTATTGGGCATTCCTCCTCCTAGTCATTTTGGTGAGAGGTGGTTGAGGGGATGTGTAGCTAAATATAACAACAGTAATCCAGGTAAGGTACACCCTGCAACACTTCTGAGCAATTGGAAGTCATCACCAAGAAAAAAAGAGAGAGACAGAAAAAAAACAAAAAACAGACCCAACCAGAATGGACCCCAAAGGTAAGATTTATAAGGTATATAAACAAAAAAGGACAAACAAAAAGACCAATAAAAATAAATGACAAGAAAAAAAAAAAAAAGAACCTGTCCAAAATGAACCCCAAGTATAAGTTTTATATAATACCATAACAAAAACAAATACACAGAAACACTGACAGGAGAAAAAGATGGGAGGGTGGTTATAAATCCTCAATGTGGGCGAGAAAGTTTATTTTTATTCTTCCTGAGTGTATCTTGATATCTTTGTTAATGGACTCAACTTTCCAGAGATAAAGGGAGATTAATAAAACTGGTTTATATATAGGGGTAGTATTGCTTAGGGAAAGAGGATTACCTTGAAGCTTATATCTATATGTATATTTAAAAAAATAGAAAAGCAAAAGAAAAACTCAGGTATATGTGTGAAAAAAGTTCAAGTTAAAATGTTATTATGAAATATATTGTATTGAACCTCTTCATGGAAGTCTTTTGCCCCTGTAGAGAACTCGAAGTGTATAATTCCACATCTCAGGCTGATTTCATGGGTGTTCAGGGTGTTCTGATAGATAATTAGTTCACTTTAGTGGACTGGTTGAAATAGGGTCTCCTACTTCTCCACCATCTTGCCCCTCCTCCTTTTTTTTTTTTTAATTAGTCTCTACACCCAATATGAGGCTCAAACTCACAACCCCCAAGATCAAGAGTCACATCCTCTTCTGATGGAGTCAGCTAGGTACCCAAGGGATAATTTTAATAGAAAGATGGAAATAGTCTCATCTTTTAACTATATTTTTTAATGGTGGATTGGAATTTCTGTGTGTTTGAGGGGAATTTCTACAGATATTATCATGAGTGAAGCAAAATGTTCTATTTTTTGTTTGTTTGTTTTACTGTAGCACGACTCATTAAAGTACCTTCTCTCTAGTTTATGCTACTTTCCTAACCTCTTTGTTACTACATTTTCTTTTATTATGATGATTTTATTCTGTCTTATTACACTTCCTTCTTTGAAAGTACATTTCAAAAGAATGGAAATCTTAATCATCTTTTACTGACTCTTTTTCTTCAAGTGGTGAAGAAATTTGTCTTTGGTGTTGGCATTAGATGGAATCATATGGTACAATAAACAGACTGTGGAGCCCCACTAGTGTTGATCTGTACAAAAAGGCAAGATTTCAAATAGACATACATGAGCTGGTGTGAATGGATTTTGAACTTGGTCCTTTATTGCTTGTTCGCTTTAGAAATGGTTTCCCATCCTCCTATTCATCTCGAAATATATTTTCTTTGTTTATTTACACTTAGGTGACACGAATTTTTGATACAAAAAAAGTACTTATGACAAATAAGTATCTCATTAAAAAGACTAATGTATGAATAAACTTCCATAGAAACTATTTTCTTACATAAAACTGGAAGACTCTAACATATTTTTAGGATATAAGAAAAGAGAAATCCTCAGTCTTAAAAATAATACTATAGAGGATCTATTAGAAAAGAAAGTTCCATTTCATTGAGGTCTAAATAGTGTTCAAATTCACTTCTCAAGAAGCAGTGTATGCCCCATGACACTATTTGTCATCTGGTGTCCCACCAATAGGTTAAATAAGTGTTCCAGAGATTAATTTTCTACTTTATAATATAAAATTAATTTTATACCATATAATATAATATAATATATATAATATAATAATTTACCTCTTAAGTAATTAATGTATTTTATTTCATTAAAACCACTACCTACATACTATACATAAATATGATCAAATATTATCAATGCTAATCGGGAAACAAGTAGTATGAAATATCTCAAAGGTTATGAGTAAAAACATTATTTCTATATGGTTTTGGGAAAGGGTTTTGAATTTGCACTTGATGTGTGTTTGTGTCTAAAATGCTGATCTGTCACCTCATTTTAAACTAAATCATTGTGATGAACTGGTGGAGATAAGTGGACAAAATTTGCTTGGGACAGTTTCTAGTTCTTAATTTCTATTAGGTATAGAGACAGAAAAAAAAAGTGAAAATGAAACTAAAAAAATGAAAAGAAAGAAGAAACATAAGGCTGAATGTCTCCACCCCTCTAAAATTGCAGCATTATCTTCATATATTTCATGGGCTAGTAAGGGTGAGAGATTGCTAATAAGGATTTGGGTTTCTAAGGTCTATTTCTGGACAGAAAGCTCAAGAGAGGGGAAAGCACAAAGGTAAATAAGAGAAAAAATCAAAGGGCAACATCTAGGAAAAGCGGTCTAAAAATAATATTTATTATATATTATTAAGAATGACTTTGCATTTGTATTTTTAAGGGGGAGACAATTGCAGTTTCAATATGCTTGTTTAAATGCCTACTGTGCAAAAGTGCTATGCCAGGTATTAACCATAATCTTTATATCTTTCACATTTCATTTCAATTGCTTTCATGTATCTCATGCAAAACATAACAATGTAAACTTGAAAAGAGGTCTTATGTTCTTTTAGGCTATTAAAATAAATTATATTAGCGTTGTCAAACCAACATCCCCCCGCGTGCAGAAGAGAGACCATCCTGTTATATGAATGAGATCTGTCCTTATAGCAGAGGTGTTCTCACTTTTTTTTTTCTTCATAAACAAAGAGAAGGGGAATAGTTTGTTAATTATCAGGGTTCCTGTCTACCTTTTTTCTTCTTCTTTTGCTTAGACAAGAAATGAAAATCTGCTCATGAAACAAGGAAATAACCACTTTTCAAGCATCTTTTTAAAAAAATATTTTTCATTTATTTTGGCTGGAGAGAAAGCACAAGCAAGGGGAAGGGTAGAAGGAAAGGGAGAGTGAGAAGCAGACTCCCTGCTGAGCAGGGAGCCTGATATGGGGCTCAATCCCAGGACCCCTGAAATCATGCCCTGTTCCGAAATAAACTCTGAGATGTTACTTATATAGCAGAGCTCCTCTTCATGATTAGTCTGAGGCTAGTACTTTGCTTGAAATCACACCCATGTTTGACTTCTTCCCTTTCTCTGTTCTCCTATTTCCTTACCCATCTGAGTGTGTTTCCTTAATACAACACTTGCTATCCATCCTCATCTGAGACTCTTCAGGAGAACACAATCTAAGACACCTATAAAATCCGATGCTAGACTGAAGCCCTCTTCCCCTCTAATACTCTATGATTGAAATTATAGTAAATATATGAATATGTATATTTGTCAATGATAACAGTATGTCATACTCATTTCTAGAGAACAAAGAGCAGTAAAAGCAACATCTTTTAATTTGATTTCTGTGTTATAGAAAAGAAACTGCAATGACACTTGTATCTACCATGATATTCATAAAAATTAAAAGGTCATGTTATTTTGGTAGGGTGTCTGTTGACATAAAACTCTTATTTGGATTCTTTTGAGATTAGAGAAGAGAGAAATTATGTATGTAATTACCCAGGGTTGACACTAAATTACTTGAAGTTGAGGGTAAAGAGATTTTCTGTGTAGTTTTCACCTGGTGGTCCTCTGGAAGAAAGGAAATGATGATGAGCCTTTGTCAGTAGCTTTTTAGGTTTTGTGTTGTATGGTTTTTGTTTCTTTAAAGAAGAGAAAGAACCGCAAGCAATTTGTGATCAGAGAAAAGTCTCAATTGACAAGAATGCAAAGACACAGTAGGTGTGTGTACTCAGCGTTACCATCCAAATGAAATATGGAAACATAAAAGTTGCACTCTAGTTGGGCTTTATAAATGAGGGCAAATGCTCAGAAATAAGTGGGGCTATTTAGCAGTCTAAGTTTGTGTACTCGTGTTTCTGTAATCCTGATGTTGAAAAATGAAAGCAGAAAAGTATATCTATAATTTAGAGACCTCACATTGAAATAATATGTTAGGGTGATAACATATAATAATAATATATGATATATATGATAATATATGCTATATATATATAATATATATAACATATATATATTATTTCATATATATAATAATATATGATAATAATATGCCTGGGTGGCTCAGTGGGTTAAAGCCTCTGCCTTTGGCTCAGGTCATGATCCCAGGGTCCTGGGCTTGAGCCCCGCATGGGGCTCTCTGCTCCGTGGAGAGCCTGCTTCCTCCTCTCTCTCTGCCTGCCTCTCTGCCTACTTGTGATCTCTCTCTGTCAAATAAATAAATGAAATGTTAAATAAACAAACAAACAAACGAACAAATAAATAAATAAATAAATATGTTAAATGTAGAGCATTCTCATTATCTTTCAGCATCCCTTTTTTTTTTAGGTTTAGCTGAGTTTTCTGGATAATGCAATGTTTATAATGAGTTGTATAATTATGACCTGTAGTTTCTATTTATTTCCTTATAACTGACATTTTATTAAGCCCTTTCTTTTCATGTATTATCTAATTCATTCTTGCAACAACCCTGTGCTGCTATAGGTTTTACTAGCTGCATTTTGATTTAAAGAGTTAAATTCATTTATTAAGCCATTTTTCCTTATGTTTAGCACCAAACTATATGGCATTGCACTAGTTTTTGGTAATCAGTAGGAAAGAATGTAGGCATGGTCTTTGTTTGCATGTGGCTTACACTTTAGGGAATAGAATTGCCCACATAAAGAACAGTGAATTTGAATTTAAGCAGATCTTTCATATGGTAAAGCTCATAGTCTTTACACTATTCTATAGTTTTTGACAAAAGAGTAGTCTTTCTACAAAAGACTGCAAATATCTTTTTACCTGATGAACACATAATAGATAAAACTATCCATTTATGGCTTTAAGATGTCTCACTCTTCTCTTGGATCAGAATGTGATTGAAGCATTAGATAGGAATGCTCATGGAAGATTAATGCACCATGTTCATTTTGCAACTTAAACATTATGTGCAAAGTCCAGGTATTTGCCTGGGGTGTCACAAATAGGAAGAAAGACAACTAGAACACAGTTCATTCCCAGTCCAGTGCTTAAGTTAGGTTGTGGCTCACATGGATTGAATGTATTAGTTTGCCTTCTTTTATGAGATAATGAGATACAGATATCTCTCTCTGCCCCTTGACCATTTTTTCCAAGACAGAAACTCTGGGCAATTTTTGGTTCTCAGTTGCAACAAATATTTATTTCATGGATTTTCTTGTCATAAATATTTTCCTTTCAAACACTGTTTTTTTTTTTTTAAGAACTTGTGTTATTTTATTTGTCTTATAAATGGTCCTACTATCATGTTCCTTTCTTTGTAACACACTTAGGTAGAGTGATTCCTACAACACAGCATGGCATCTTAGAGTGAGCCCCAAACTCTAGAGAACAAACTGGACCTTAGATCTTGGTTCTGTCCTTTATATATTTATGTGATAAATCTTTAGAAAATTATTTAATCCCTTAGTGGGTTTTTTTTTTTTTTTGCATTAAAAAATGAAGATAACATCTACATAACCAGTTATCGTGAAGAATTGAAATGAGGTAATGCATGTAAAGATTATAATAAAAGTAAGGAAACAACTTAATTTCTTAAATGGTAGAGTATGTGGTATACAGTAAAAACTTCATGATTAGTAGTAATTACATGTGAAATTAGGAAAAATAATGATGTGTGTGGTTCCCTATGTTATGCAAGTCAGGTAGAGAATAACTGTAATCTGACTAAAGAGGTTAGAAGTTTTCTGTGTTTATGGTTTGCCATTACCTACCAGATTTCAAAAGCATTGATAATACCACATGCATATTTTTAATAGTTTCTTTTACAGAACATTATAGTCAAACTCAATATAGTATCAGTTTTTAACTTCCTCACGTACTTTAATTGATTATTTGCATCCCTAACTGCTAAAAAAATTCTTCTTTATAACTAGAAATTTTTAAAAAATTGTTATATATATTTGAGTATAAGTGAAGAATGGGATACAGAAGGCAAAGTCTGGGGCTGATTTTTCTAAACAGGTAAAAAAGTAGACATGTATTTAGATTTATATGTACTTTGAACTGAAATGGGATACAATCTACCTTTTTTTCTGGCTTCTTTATCATTCTGCATAAGTTATGATAGTTATCATAATTATGCTCCTATATTATCATTTTATTTATTTTTAGAATTAATTTTTTTAAAGATTTTATTTTTTATTTTTGTCAGAGAGAGAGAGAGCACAAGCAGGGGGAGAGGCAGTCAGGGAGGGAGGAGGAGGAGACAGGGAGGAGGAGCAGTCTTCTTGCTGAGCAAGGAGCCCAACACAAGATTCAGTCCTAGGACCCTGGGGTCATGACCTGAGCTAAAGGCAGACACTCAACCAACTAAGCCATCCAAGCACCCTTATATTATCATTTTAAATGACTTTTCTTATTCTTTGTGTGGCAATTACAAAATTGACACAAACTTGTTTTCAGATTGCCCTCACCCAAAAGCTAATCTATTGTTTTCATGTACAGAGAAAAATAGTACCCATTTTCTGACACATTAGAATACCATTAGCCATATTCTAAAAATTTGGCAACATAAGTTATGGAAAAATATATCTTCTTGTCAGTTTAATTGCAGAGAGATTGATGACTTTTAGGTTTATTGCTCATTTGTAGTTCCTCTTTTATGAATTGCCTTATCCATGTTTTCTGTTAATTTTGTTATATCATTTGGGAAATTATTTTATTGTTTTGTAAAGCTATTTGTGTCATTTCTAATATTTTTTAGGCAATTTTATTTTATTTTTTTTTATTTTTTTTTTTGTGTATTTTAATTTTTTATTTTTTATAAACATATATTTTTATCCCCAGGGGTAAGATCTGTGAATCACCAGGTTTACACACTTCACAGCACTCACCAAATCACATACCCTCCCCAATGTCCATAATCCCACCCCCTTCTCCCAAACCCCCTCCCCCCGGCAACCCTCAGTTTGTTTTGTGAGATTAAGAGTCACTTATGGTTTGTCTCCCTCCCAATCCCATCTTGTTTCATTGATTCTTCTTCTACCCACTTAAGCCTCCATGTTGCATCACCACTTCCTCATATCAGGGAGATCATATGATAGTTGTCTTTCTCTGCTTGACTTATTTCGCTAAGCATGATACGCTCTAGTTCCATCCATGTTGTTGCAAATGGCAAGATTTCATTTCTTTTGATGGCTGCATAGTATTCCATTGTGTATATATACCACATCTTCTTGATCCATTCATCTGTTGATGGACATCTAGGTTCTTTCCATAGTTTGGCTATTGTGGACATTGCTGCTATAAACATTCGGGTGCATGTGTCCCTTTGGATCACTACATTTGTATCTTTAGGGTAAATACCCAATAGTGCAATTGCTGGGTCATAGGGCAGTTCTATTTTCAACATTTTGAGGAACCTCCATGCTGTTTTCCAGAGTGGCTGCACCAGCTTGCATTCCCACCAACAGTGTAGGAGGGTTCCCCTTTCTCCGCATCCTCGCCAGCATCTGTCATTTCCTGACTTGTTGATTTTAGCCATTCTGACTGGTGTGAGGTGATATCTCATTGTGGTTTTGATTTGTATTTCCCTGATGCCGAGTGATATGGAGCACTTTTTCATGTGTCTGTTGGCCATCTGGATGTCTTCTTTGCAGAAATGTCTGTTCATGTCCTCTGCCCATTTCTTGATTGGATTATTTGTTCTTTGGGTGTTGAATTTGCTAAGTTCTTTATAGATTCTGGACACTAGTCCTTTATCTGATATGTCGTTTGCAAATATCTTCTCCCATTCTGTCAGTTGTCTTTTGATTTTGTTAACTGTTTCCTTTGCTGTGCAAAAGCTTTTGATCTTGATGAAATCCCAGTAGTTCATTTTTTCCCTTGCTTCCCTTGCCTTTGGCGTTGTTCCTAGGAAGATGTTGCTGCGGCAGAGGTCGAAGAGGTTGCTGCCCGTGTTCTCCTCAAGGATTTTGATGGATTCCTTTCGTACATTGAGGTCTTTCATCCATTTTGAGTCTATTTTTGTGTGTGGTGTAAGGAAATGGTCCAATTTCATTTTTCTGCATGTGGCTGTCCAATTTTCCCAGCACCATTTATTGAAAAGGCTGTCTTTTTTCCATTGGACATTCTTTCCTGCTTAGTCGAAGATTAGTTGACCATAGATTTGAGGGTCTATTTCTGGGATCTCTATTCTGTTCCATTGATCTGTGTGTCTGTTTTTGTGCCAGTACCATGCTGTCTTGATGATGACAGCTTTGTAATAGAGCTTGAAGTCCGGAATTGTGATGCCACCAACTTTGGCTTTCTTTTTCAATATCCCTTTGGCTATTCGAGGTCTTTTCTGGTTCCATATAAATTTTAGAATTATTTGTTCCATTTCTTTGAAAAAGATGGATGGTACTTTGATAGGAATTGCATTAAATGTGTAGATTGCTTTAGGTAGCATAGACATTTTCACAATATTTATTCTTCCAATCCAGGAGCATGGAACATTTTTCCCATTTCTTTGTGTCTTCCTCAATTTCTTTCATGAGTACTTTATAGTTTTCTGAGTATAGATTCTGTGTCTCTTTGGTTAGGTTTATTCCTAGGTATCTTAGTTTTGGATGCAATTGTAAATGGGATTGACTCCTTAATATCTCTTTCTTCTGTCTTGCTGTTGGTGTAGAGAAATGCAACTGATTTCTGTGCATTGATTTTATATCCTGACACTTTACTGAATTCCTGTATCAGTTCTAGCAGTTTTGGAGTGGAGTCTCTTGGGTTTTCCACATATAGTATCATATCATCTGCGAAGAGTGATAATTTGACTTCTTCTTTGCCGATTTGGATGCCTTTAATTTCCTTTTGTTGTCTGATTGCTGAGGCTAGGACCTCTAGTACGATGTTGAATAGCAGTGGTGATAATGGACATCCCTGCCGTGTTCCTGACCTTAGCGGAAAAGCTTTCAGTTTTTCTCCATTGAGAATGATATTTGCGGTGGGTTTTTCATAGATGGCTTTGATGATATTGAGGTATGTGCCCTCTATCCCTACACTTTGAAGAGTTTTGATCAGGAAGGGATGTTGTACTTTGTCAAATGCTTTTTCAGCATCTATTGAGAGTATCATATGGTTCTTGTTCTTTCTTTTATTGATGTGTTGTATCACATTGACTGATTTGCGGATGTTGAACCAACCTTGCAGCCCTGGAATAAATCCCACTTGGTCGTGGTGAATAATCTTTTTAATGTACTGTTGAATCCTATTGGCTAGTATTTTGTTGAGTATTTTCGCATCTGTGTTCATCAAGGATATCGGTCTATAGCTCTCTTTTTTGGTGGGATCCTTGTCTGGTTTTGGGATCAAGGTGATGCTGGCCTCATAAAATGAGTTTGGAAGTTTTCCTTCCATTTCTATTTTTTGGAACAGTTTCAGGAGAATAGGAATTAGTTCTTCTTTAAATGTTTGGTAGAATTCCCCCGGGAAGCCGTCTGGCCCTGGGCTTTTGTTTGTTTGGAGATTTTTAATGACTGTTTCAATCTCCTTACTGGTTATGGGTCTGTTCAGGCTTTCTATTTCTTCCTGGTTCAGTTGCGTTAGTTTATATGTTTCTAGGAATGCATCCATTTCTTCCAGATTGTCAAATTTATTGCCGTAGAGTTGCTCATAGTATGTTCTTCTAATAGTTTGTATTTCTTTGGTGTTAGTTGTGATCTCTCCTCTTTCATTCATGATTTTATTTATTTGGGTCCTTTCTCTTTTCTTTTTGATAAGTCGGGCCAGGGGTTTATCAATTTTATTAATTCTTTCAAAGAACCAGCTCCTAGTTTCGTTGATTTGTTCTATTGTTTTTTTGGTTTCTATTTCATTGATTTCTGCTCTGATCTTTATGATTTCTCTTCTCCTGCTGGGCTTAGGGTTTCTTTCTTGTTCTTTCTCCAGCTCCTTTAGGTGTAGGGTTAGGTTGTGTACCTGAGACCTTTCTTGTTTCTTGAGAAAGGCTTGTACCGCTATATATTTTCCTCTCAGGACTGCCTTTGTTGTGTCCCACAGATTTTGAACCGTTGTATCATTATCATTTGTTTCCATGATTTTTTTCAATTCTTCTTTAATTTCCCGGTTGACCCATTCATTCTTTAGAAGGATACTGTTTAGTCTCCATGTATTTGGGTTCTTTCCAAACTTCCTTTTGTGGTTGAGTTCTAGCTTTAGAGCATTGTGGTCTGAAAATATGCAGGGAATGATCCCAATCTTTTGATACCGGTTGAGTTCTGATTTAGGACCGAGGATGTGATCTATTCTTGAGAATGTTCCATGTGCACTAGAGAAGAATGTGTATTCTGTTGCTTTGGGATGAAATATTCTGAATATATCTGTGATGTCCATCTGGTCCAGTGTGTCATTTAAGGCCTTTATTTCCTTGATGATCTTTTGCTTGGATGACCTGTCCATTTCAGTGAGGGGAGTGTTAAAGTCCCCTACTATCATTGTATTATTGTTGATGTGTTTCTTTGATTTTGTTATTAATTGCTTTATATAGTTGGCTGCTCCCACATTGGGGGCATAGATATTTAAAATTGTTAAATCTTCTTGTTGGACAGACCCTTTGAGTATGATATAGTGTCCTTCCTCATCTCTTATTATAGTCTTTGGCTTAAAATCTAATTGATCTGATATAAGGATTGCCACTCCTGCTTCCTTCTGATGTCCATTAGCATGGTAAATTCTTTTCCACCCCCTCACTTTAAATCTGGAGGTGTCTTCGGGCTTAAAATGTGTTTCTTGGAGGCAACATATAGATGGGTTTTGTTTTTTTATCCATTCTGATACCCTGTGTCTTTTGACAGGGGCATTTAGCCCATTCACATTCAGGGTAACTATTGAGAGATATGAATTTAGTGCCATTGTATTGCCTGTAAGGTGACTGTTACTGTATATGGTCTCTGTTTCTTTCTGATCTACCACTTGTAGGCTCTCTCTTTGCTTAGAGGACCCCTTTCAATATTTCCTGTAGAGCTGGTTTGGTATTTCCAAATTCTTTCAGTTGTTGTTTGTCCTGGAAGCTTTTAATCTCTCCTTCAATTTTCAATGATAGCCTAGCTGGATATAGTATTCTTGGCTGCATGTTTTTCTCGTTTAGTGCTCTGAAAATATCATGCCAGCTCTTTCTGGCCTGCCAGGTCTCTGTGGATAAGTCAGCTGCCAATCTAATATTTTTACCATTGTATGTTACAGACTTCTTTTCCCGGGCTGCTTTCAGGATTTTCTCTTTGTCATTGAGACTTGTAAATTTTACTATTAGGTGACGGGGTGTGGTCCTATTCTTATTGATTTTGAGGGGCATTCTCTGGACCTCCTGAATTTTGATGCTCGTTCCCTTTGCCATATTGGGGAAATTCTCCCCAATAATTCTCTCCAGTATACCTTCTGCTCCCCTCTCACTTTCTTCTTCTTCTGGAATCCCAATTATTCTAATGTTGTTTCGTCTTATGGTGTCACTTATCTCTCGAATTCTCCCCTCGTGGTCCAGTAGCTGTTTGTCCCTCTTTTGCTCAGCTTCTTTATTCTCTGTCATTTGGTCTTCTATATCACTAATTCTTTCTTTCTCTGCCTCATTTATCCTAGCAGTTAGAGCCTCCATTTTTGATTGCACCTCATTAATAGCTTTTTTGATTTCACCTTGGTTAGATTTTAGTTCTTTTATTTCTCCAGAAAGGGCTTTTATATCTCTCGAGAGGGTTTCTCTAATATCTTCCATGCCTTTTTCGAGCCCGGCTAGAACCTTGAGAATTGTCATTCTGAACTCTAGATCTGACATATTACCGATGTCTGTATTGATTAGGTCCCTAGCCTTCGGTACTGCCTCTTGTTCTTTTTTTTGTGTTGAATTTTTACGTCTTGTCATTTTGTCCAGATAAGAGTAAATGAAGGGGCAAGTAAAATACTAAAAGGGTGGCAACAACCCCAGGAAAATATGCTTTAACCAAATTAGAAGAGATCCAAAATCGTGAGTGGGGAGAAAGGGGATAAAAAGAGGTTCAAAAAGGAAGAAAGAAAAAAAAAAAAAAAAAAAAAAAAAAAAAAAAAAAAAAAAAAAAAAAAAAAAAAAAAAAGAAAAGAATTTTTAAAAAAAAAAAAAACACCTAAGAAAAATGTAAAAAATATATATATATATATTAGATAAACTAGTAAAAAATCGTTAAAAAAGAAAAAGGTAACAGTTAAAAAAAAATTTTACCCGAAGGCGAGAAAAAAAAAAAAATGAGAAAGAAAAAATTAAATTAACTGCAAGACTAAAAAAAATCACAGGAAAAAAGCCATGAGTTCCGTGCTTGGCTTTCTCCTCCTCTGGAATTCTGCTGCTCTCCTTGGTATTGAAACCGCACTCCTTGGTAGGTGAACTTGGTCTCGGCTGGATTTCTTGTTGATCTTCTGGGGGAGGGGCCTGTTGTAGTGATTCTCAAGTGTCTTTGCCCCAGGCGGAATTACACCGCCCTTACCCGGGGCCGGGGTGAATAATCCGCTCGGGTTTGCTTTCAGGAGCTTTTGTTCCCTGAGCGCTTTCCGTAGAGTTCCAGAGGACGGGAATACAAATGGCGGCCTCCTGGTCTCCGGCCCGGAGGAGCCGAGAGCCCAGGGCCCCACTCCTCAGTGCGCCCTCAGAGAACAGCGCCCAGTTACTCCCGTCAGCCTGACCTCCGGCCGCGCTCCGAGCTCACCGAGCCTGCGACCGGTTCAAGGTAACACGGAGCTGCGAGCTTACTGTCAGCTCTGTCTCTGTAGCTGGCTTTCCCGTTCCAATACCCGCAAGCTCTGCGACACTCAGACACCCCCGATCCTTCTGTGACCCTGCGGGACCTGAGGCCACGCTGACCCCGCGTGGGCTTCGCCCCGGTTTAGCCTCTGGAGCGATGTCCTTCAGCGGAACAGACTTTTAGAAGTCCTGATTTTGTGCGCGGTTGCTCCGCCGCTTGCCGGGAGCCGGCCCCTCCCCCCCGGGGTCTATCTTCCCGTCGCTTTGGATTCACTTCTCTGCCGGTCCTACCTTTCAGAAAGTGGTTGTTTTTCTGTTTCCAGAATTGCTGTTCTTCTTCTCTTCGATCTGCCGATGGATTTTCAGGTGTTTGCAATCTTTAGATAAGCTATCTAGCTGATCTCCGGCTAGCTGAAGCAGTCTCAGCTTGCTACTTCTCCGCCATCTTGACTCCTCCCTCTAGGCAATTTTATTTTAATTGTGTTATTTCAAAGATGACTTTTATTTTTATTTATTTATTTCTTAAGATTTTATTTATTTATTTAACAGACAGAGATCACAAGTAGGCAGAGAGGCAGGCAGAGAGAGAGGGGGAAGCAGGCTCCCTGCTGAGCAGAGAGCCCAATGTAGGGCTTGAGCCCAGGGCCCGGGGATCATGATCTGAGCCAAAGGCAGAGGCTTTAACCCACTGAGACACGCAGGCGATCCTCAAATATGGCTTTTATTTTATTTTTTTTTTTTAAAGATTTTTAATATAATTCAAATATGACTTTTAAATTAGTCACATAATTCGTGGTTTCTATCACTGGACTAATGCATTAAAGATACTATTAAAACAGTCACTTACATTTCATCCTAGCAATTATGAATTATTTATACATAAAAATCTTTATTCTTTTTTTGGTAAATTTCTATATTAGCTTTTATTTATTTTTATTTTTTATGTAAATTCAGTTTAGTTAACATATAGTGAATTATTAGTTTCAGGGATAGAATTTTGTGATTCATCAGTTGTAAATAACACCCAGTGCTCATTACATCAAGTTGTTCTCCTTAATGCCCATCACCCAATTATCCCATCCCCCCACACATCTTCCCTCCAGCAACCTTCAGTTTGTTTCCTATAGTTAAGAGGCTCTTATAGGTTGCCTCCCTCTCTGTTGTTTTTACTTTTTTTCCTTCTCTTACCCTATGTTCACCTGTTGTTGTTGTTTTTTTTCCTTAAATTCCACATGTGAGTGAAATAATATGGTATTTGTCTTTGTCGACTGACTTATTTCACGTAGCCTACTACTGTCTAGTTCTATCCATGTCACTGCAAATGGCAAGATTTCATTCTTTTGATGGTTGAGTAATATTCTCTTAAATATATATACCACTTCTTCTTTATCTGTTCATCTGTCCATGGATATCTGGGCTCTTTCCATAGTTTGGCTATGTGGACATTGCTGGCTATAAACATTAGGTGTATGTGCCCTTTCAAATCATTATGTTTGTGTCCTTTGGATAAAGGAGTTATCCAGGAGTTAAATGCCCCTTTGGATAAAGGACACAAACATAGTAGTGCAATTGCTGGCTCATAGGGTAGCTCTATTTTTAACTATTTGAGGAACATCCAAACTGTTTTCCAGAGTGGCTACACCTGTTCTCATTCCTACCAAGAGTAGTAAGAACATGTGTGTGTTTGTTTCTCCACATCCTTGTCAATCTCTCTTGTTTCCTGAGTTGTTAGTTTTAGCCATTCTGACAGGCATGGTGGTATCTCATTGTGATTTTGGTTTGTATTTCCTTGATGCTGAGTGATATTCAGCATTTTTCATGTGTCTTTTGGCCATTTGGATGTCTTCTTTGGAGAAATATCCGTTCATGTCTTCTACCCCTTTCTTGACTGGATTATTTGTTCTTTAGGTGTTGAGTTTGATAAGTAGTTTATAGATTTTGGACACTAGCCCTTTATCTGATACATCATTTGCTAATATCTTCTCCCATTCCATAGGTTGCCTTTTGGTTTGGTTGATCATTTCCTTTGCTGTGCAAAAGCCTTTATTTTGATGAAGTCCCAAGAGTTCACTTTTGCTTTTGTTTCCCTTGACTTTAGAGAGGTGTCTAGCAAGAAGTTGCTGTGGCTGAGGTCAAAGAGGTTGCTGCCTCTGTTATCTGCTAGGATTTAATGGAATCCTGCTTCATGTTTAGGTCTTTCTTCCATTTTGAGTCTATTTCTGTGTATAGTGTAAGTTCTTCTGCATGTGGCTGTCCAATTTTCCCAACACCATTTGTTGAAGAGACTGTCTTTTTTCCCCCCACCTCTTTGAATATTATTTCCTGCTTTGTCAAAGATTAGTTGACCATAGAGTTGAGGGTCCATTTCTGGGTTCTCTGTTCTGTTCCATTGATCCATATGTATGTTTCTGTGTCAATACCATACTGTCTTGGCAATTACAGCTTTATAATACAGCTTGAAATCCAGAATTATGTTGCCCCCAGCTTTAGTTTTCTTTTACAACACCCCTTTAATTACTTGGGTCTTCTCTGGTTCTGTACAAATTTTAGGGTTTGTTTGTTCCAGCTCTGTGAAAAATGTCAGCAGGATTTTGATAGGGATTGCATTGAATTGCTTTTGGTAGCATACATACTTTAACAATATTTGTTCTTTCAATTCATGAGCATGGAAAGTTTTTCCATTTCTTTGTGTCTTCCTCAATTTCTCTCATAAGTGTTCTATAGTTTTCAGAGTATGGATCCTTTATCTCTTTGGTTAGTTTTATTCCTAGGTATCTTTTGGTTTTTGGTACAGTTGTAAATGGGCTCAATTCTTTGATTTCTCTATCTTCTGCCTCTTTGTTAGTGTACTGAAGTGCAAATGACTTATGTGCATTGATTTTATATCCTGTGACTTACCTGAATTCTTTTTTTTTGGTTCTAGTAACATTTTGGTATAGTCTTTTGGGTTTTCTACATAGAGAATCATGTCATCTGTGAAGTGTGAGAGTTTGACTTCTTCTTTGCTGTTTTGGGTGCATTTTATTTCTTGTCATGGTGTGATTGCTGAGGCTAGGACTTCCAGTATAATGTTGAACAATAGTGGTGAGAGTGGATATCCCTGTCATGTTCCTAAGGGGACAAGCTCTCAGTTTTTCCCTGTTGAAGATAATACTCACTGTGGGTCTTTCATATATGGCTTTTATGATGTTGAGGTATGTTCCCTTTATACCTGCACAACAGAGAGTTTTTATTAAGAAGGAATGCTATAAGGAAAGAATGTCCAATGGAAAAAAGACAGCCTCTTCAATAAATGGTGCTGGGAAAATTGGACAGCCACATGCAGAAAAATGAAATTGGACCATTTCCTTACACCACACACAAAAATAGACTCAAAATGGATGAAGGACCTCAATGTGCGAAAGGAATCCATCATAATCCTTGAGGAGAACACAGGCAGCAACCTCTTCGACGTCAGCCGCAGCAACATCTTCCTAGGAACTTCGCCATAGGCAAGGGAAGCAAGGGCAAAAATGAACTATTGGGATTTCATCAAGATCAAAAGCTTTTGCACAGCAAAGGAAACAGTTAACAAAATCAAAAGACAACTGACAGAATGGGAGAAGATATTTGCAAACGACATATCAGATAAAGGACTAGTGTCTAGAATCTATAAAGAACTTAGCAAACTCAACACCCAAAGAACAAATAATCCAATCAAGAAATGGGCAGAGGACATGAACAGACATTTCTGCAAAGAAGACATCCAGATGGCCAACAGACACATGAAAAAGTGCTCCATATCACTCGGCATCAGGGAAATACAAATCAAAACCACAATGCGATATCACCTCACACCAGTCAGAATGGCTAAAATCAACAAGTCAGGAAATGACAGATGCTGGCGAGGATGCGGAGAAAGGGGAACCGTTCTACACTGTTGGTGGGAATGCAAGCTGGTGCAGCCACTCTGGAAAACAGCATGGAGGTTCCTCAAAATTTTGAAAATAGAACTTCCCTATGACCCAGCAATTGCACTATTGTGTATTTACCCTAAAGATACAAACGTAATGATCCAAAGGGGCACGTGCACCCGAATGTTTATAGCAGTAATGTCCACAATAGCCAAACTATGGAAAGAACCTAGATGTCCATCAACAGATGAATGGATCAAGAAGATGTGGTATATATACACAATGGAATACTATGCAGCCATCAAAAGAAATGAAATCTTGCCATTTGCGACAACATGGATGGAACTAGAGCGTATCATGCTTAGCAAAATAAGTCAAGCAGAGAAAGACAACTATCATATGATCTCCCTGATATGAGGAAGTGGCGATGCAACATGGGGGCTTAATGGGTACGAGAAGAATCAATGAAACAAGATGGGATTGGGAGGGAGAAAAACCATAAGTGACTCTTAATCTCACAAATCAAACTGAGGGTTGCTGGGGGGGAGGGGGTTTGGGAGAAGGGGGTGGGATTATGGACATTGGGGAGGGTATGTGCTTTGGTGAGTGCTGTGAAGTGTGTAAACCTGGTGATTCACAGACCTGTAGCCCTGGGGATAAAAATATGTTTATAAAATATAAAAAATTAAAAAAAAAAAGAAGGAATGCTGTATTTTGTCAAATGTTTTTTCTGCATGTGTTGAGAGGACCATCTGGTTCTTGTCCTTTCTCTTATTAATGTGGTGTATCACATTGATCTGCAGATGCTGAACCACCCTTGCAGCCCACGAATAAATCCCACTTGGTTGTGGTGAATGGTCCTTTTCATGTTGGATCCTATTAGCTAGTATTAGCTAGCATTAGAGAGAATTTTGGCATCCATGTTCATCAGGGATATTGGTCTGTAATTTTCCTTTTTAGTGGGGTCTTTGTCTGGTTTGGGGATCAATGTAGCCCTGATCTCATAGAATGAATTTGGAAGTTTTCCTTCCCTTTCTATTTTTTCAGCAGTTTCAGAAGGATAGTTATTAATTCTTCTTTAAATGTTTGGTAGAATTCCACTAGGAGGCCATCTGGCTCTAGACTCTTGGTTGTTGGGAGATTTTTGATCACTGCTTCAGTTTCCTTGCTGGATATGGGTCTGTTCGGTTTACTATTTCTTCCTGTTTCAGTTTTGGTAGTTTATACGTTTCTAAAAATGCATGCATTTCTTCCAGATTGCCTAATTTGTTGGCATACAATTGCTCATAATATTCTCTTATAATTGATCATATTTATGCAGTGTTGGTTATGATCTCTCTGTTTTCATTCATGATTTTATTTGGGTCCCTTCTATTTTCTTTTTGATAAGTCTGATTGGATGTTTATTGATCTTGTTAATTTTTTCAAAGAACCAGCTCCTAGTTTTGTTGATCTGTTCCACTGTTTTGTTTTCCTTTTTGTTTTGTTTTGTTTTGTTTTTTCCCTCTGTATCATTGATTTCTGCTCTAATCTTCATAATTTCTCTTCTACTGTTTTATTTAGGCTTTATTTGCTATTCTTTTTCCAGCACCTTTAGGTGTAAGTTTCAATTGTGTATTTGTGACCTTTCTTGCTTCATGAGGAAGACCTGTATTGCCATATACTTCCCTCTTAGGACCACCTTTGCTGTATTCCAAAGGTTTTGAACTGTTGCTTTCATTTTCATTTGCTTCCATGTATATTTTTAATTCTTCTTTAATTTCCTGGTTGACTCATTCATTCTTTAGTAAGATGTTATTTAACCGCCATATAGTTGCAGTCTTTCCAGTTTTTTCTTTGGTTGACTTCAAGTTTCACAGTGTTGTGATCTGAAAATACACATTTTATGATCTCAATATTTTTGTAATGGTTGAGACCTGATTGTGATCCAGTATGTGATCTGTTCTGGATAATGTTCCATGTTCACTCAAAAAGAATGTGTATTCTGGTGCTTTAGGGTAAAATGCTGTGAATACATCTGTTAAGTCCATATGGTCCAGTGTGTCATTCAAAGCCCATGTTTCCTTTTTGACCTTCTGCTTAGATGATCTGTCCATTGCTCTGAGTGGGTTGTTAAAATCCCCTACTATTACTGTATTATTATTAATGAGTTTCTTTAATTTTCTTATTAACTGTTTTATATATTTGGCTGCTTCCAAGTTAGGGGCATAAGTATTTAAAACTGTTAGATCTTCTTACTGGATAGACCTCTTCATTATTATATAGTGTCCTTCTTCATCTTTTGTTTCATTCTTTGGTTTAAAATCCAGTTTGTCTAAGAAGTCTGGCTAGATTTTGGGTTAAATTTGTCTAGTTTGTCTAATTTGTCTAAGAATGGCTATCCCAACTTTCTTTTGATGTCCATTAGCATGTTAAATACTTCTTCACCCTCTCACATTCTTTACTTTTTTTTTTTTTTCCATTACCCTCTCACTTTCAATCTGGAGGTGTCTTTGGGTCTAAAATGAGTCTCTTGTAAGCAGCATATCCATAGGTCTTTGTTTGTTTGTTTGTTTGTTTGTTTGTTTTTATCCATTCTGATACCCTGTGTCTTTTGATTGGAGCATTTAGTCCATTTACATACAGAGTAACTATTGAAAGATATAAATTTACTGCCATTGTATTACTTGTAAAATCAGTGTTACTGTAGATTGTTTCTATTCCTTTCTGGTCTTTGTTGCTTTTGAGCTCTCTGTCCACTCAAAGGAACCCCTTTAATATTTCCTGCAGGGCTGGTTTAGTGTTCCAAAATTCCTTTAGTTTTTGTTTGTCCTAGAAACTCTTTAACTCTCGTATTCTGAATAACAGCCTTGCTAGATAAAGTATTCCTGGCTGCACATTATTTTTTTTTCCATTTAGTATGTTGAATATATGATAGAGACCCTTCTGGCCTGTTAGGTCTCTCTAGATAGGTCTGCTGTCAGCCTTCTATGTCTATTCTTGTAGGTTAAGGATCTCTTGTTCCTAACTGTTTTCAAGATTTTCTCTTTATAATTTGTGAACTTCACTATAATGTGATGAGGTATTGACGTATTTTTGTTGGTTTTGAGGGGGATTCTCTGTGCCTCCAGGACTTGAATACCTGTTTCCTTACCCATATTGGGAAGTTCTCAGCTATAATTTGTTCAAAAAACCTTCTGCCCCTCTTTCCTGTTCCTCATTTCTGGGACTCCTACAACACAGATATTATTTCAATTTATGGAATCTCTGAGTTCTCTAAGTTTACCTTCATGATCTAATAGTCTCCCCCCTTTTTAAAAGATTGTATTCATGTATTTGTCAGAGTGATAGAGAACAAGCAGGGAGAGTCACAGGCAGATGTAGAAGCAGGCTGCCTGCTGAGCAAGGAGCCTGAAGCATGATGTGATCCCAGGACTCTGGAATCATGATCTGAGCCAAAGGCAGATACTTAAATGGCTGAGCCACCCAGGTGTCCCTTTTCCTTCTTCTTTTCAGCATCCTTATTTTCCATCATCCTGTCTTCTGCATCACTGATTTGCTCTCCTAATTCATTGATCCTTGTTTTTATGGTCTTCACTTGGGACTGCATCTCAGTGACAGCTTTTTTAATTTTGGCCAGACTAGATTTTAGTTCTTTTATTTCTATAGTAAGGGCCTCACTAGTGTCTTCTGTACTTTTTTCAAGCCCAGCTAGTATCTTTATAATCATTTTTTTAAAAAAAATTCTAGTTCATACATCTTATTTATATCATATTGCTTAAATCCCTGGCCATGTAGTATCTTTATAATCATTTTTTAAAATTCTAGTTTATACATCTTACTTATATCCATATCGATTAAATCCCTAGCCATGAGTACTACCTCCTTTTCTTCCTTTTGGGGTGAATTTCTCTGTCCTGTCATTTTGACCAGGAAAATAAAGAAAGAAAGAAGAACAACACCATCACCAACAACAACGAAACAAAGACAAAAACAAAAACAAAAGAAAACAAACAAACAAAAAACAAATCAAACCCCTAGATCTTGGGTGTGTTTTGGTCTGCTTGTTAAAAGACACTAGATCCCAAAATAAGAAAAAGAAAGAAGGAAGGAAGGAAGGAAGAAAAAGAAAAATACCTAGAATGCTATATACTGCTCTCTCCAAGGGCTGAAGCTTTGTAGTCCTCTGTGATCAGTAAACTTGGTGAGATTGAGTTGTTAGTGATGGCCTTCTGAGGAAGAAGCTTGTTTTGCTGATTATCAGGTGGACTTCCCCTGGTTGAAATGGGCCTCCAGTGTGCAGAGGCAAAGTTCAATATAAGCAGTTCTGGACTCCATTAGGAGTCCATTAGGAGCAGTTTTGCTCCTAAAGGGAGCAGTAGTGGACTGAATGAATATGGCTGCACCCACTCTCTAGTCCCAGAGCTGAAAATTCACACTCCCTACTCTGTGAGTCCTTGCAGAAAAGCAATCAA
Source organism: Mustela putorius furo (assembly GCF_011764305.1). Taxonomy (NCBI): domain Eukaryota; kingdom Metazoa; phylum Chordata; class Mammalia; order Carnivora; family Mustelidae; genus Mustela; species Mustela putorius. The sequence continues at coordinate 21,651,290 of NW_025422019.1, read as the reverse complement.
TCACACTTGTCTGCCCAGTTTCCCTCAGAACTCTATTTACCCAGCCTAGGATGGACCATTTTTATCTCAGGCATGAGAATGAGTTTTCAAATCTCCAAATTTTATGGATTCCTGTGGCACAGACGTTGTGCTTTTCCTCCCAGGGGTGTGTGTTGGGGATGGTCTCACCATGCTTCTGCCATTTGTTGGATCCTTCCCAGGAAAGCAGTTGCACAACTATGCAGTGGTTCACAGTTTATGGCAACACAGAGCAGAAAGCCAGCACCTAGACTCCCTGTTCTCAGCCAGCTCCCCAAATCCTATGCCTGGGAAGTCTGCTGCACTCAGGCACCCCCCGATGATCTTGCAACCCCCAGGATCCTGAGAGCATACTGTCACACATGGGATTCTGCCTTACTTCATCATGTGAGCACCTTTAAGCCAGGCACCTCCCCCACTGTAGCAGACTTCTAAAAGTTCCTATTTTGTGCTTTGTTGCTTATATACTTGCAGTAACCTCCTTAAGCAGGCTCCCTCCCTTCTGTAGTATCCAAAGCTATATCACACCAGATTAATCTCTGTACCTCTTACCTTCCAAATGGTGTTCGCTTTTCTACTTGCAGACTGCATTTGTTTTCTCAGATCTCCAATTGATTTCTCAGGTATTCAGAATGATTTGATATCTAGTTGTAGTAGAGGGATGAAATAAACCTAAGATCCCCCTTATTCCTACAACATTTTAACTCCTCCCCTAAAAACTTTTATTCTATCAGAATTTATTTTGGTGAAATAGCTAAGATACTTTTTCAAAATGGATTTCCAATCATTATATCATTTAGTAACTAATCCATTATTTTCTCCAACATATTTACATATGTAAATATGTATACAAAAGTAGCTATGTGAATTTGGATATCAAGTGTTACTATTACTGTTATAATTTTATATATTTATGATTATTTATTTTCAATTTTTTCTATAAGTTTGTGAATTTAGGGATGCCTGGGTGGCTCTGTCAGTTAAGCATCTGCCTTAGGCTCAGGTCATGATCCCAGGGTCCTCGGGTTGAGTCCAGCGATGGTCTTCTTGCTCAATGGTAGTCTGCTTCTCCCTCTTCCTGTTGCTTGCCCTGCTTGTACTCTCTCTCTCTCTCTGACAAATAAATTAATAAAATAGTTTTTAAAAATTTGAAAATTTTTTCATATGCTCTTTAAAATTATTTTATCCATTTGAAAATAAAATTCAAATTTATCTAAAGACTAATTTGAGTAAGAATATATAATGTAACCTCATTCTAATTAGATGTTTATTAGTATCTCATGATAATCTTCTATTCAGAAAAACACAGATTAGTGTCATTGCTTATAGGAGAATAATTTTAAAAATGTGATTAATGTTGTAATTCAAACTATGTTTTGAAGTTCCCTAAGGATCCCTTGGAGGTACTTGAGAAAATGTCACTGACCTAGAAAAGAAAAGAAATTAGAGAAGGTGTGTGTATGTGTACCTTTATATTCACAGATCTTCAACATGATTAACTCTGCTTTAATTGTTGTGCTTCCACACTAGGTTTTATTTGAAAAAATGTCCAAGTGCCTGGGTGGATCAGTTGGTTAAGCATCTGCCTCTGGCTCAAATCATGATCTTGGGGGTCCTGGGATTGAGTCCCAGATTGGACTCCCTGCTCATTGGAGAGTCTGCTTCTCCCTCTCCCATTGCCAATTGCCCTGCTCATGCTCTCTCTCTCTCTCAAATCAATAAAGTCTTTAAAAAAAAAAAAAGGTCCATATCATTGATGAATGGAATTATAGACTAAAGAGAAGTCTCCAGGTATGTATTTCAGAACTTACACTTAGTCCCATTCTGTCCTTTGAATTTTTTTTAAATCCAATGACTTACTAAATAAGTCAAAGGTACATTTATACTACTGTCTAACAAAATGATGTGGAAGGGATAATAAATATATCAAGGACCAAATCAGGATGTCTCTCCCTGAAAACATGACAAAGAAACCTCAAGGATCAAATTTAAGAAAGGAAAATTTAAGGTGAATCGGTAGGTGTTCATACTTGGTTCTGAAATTCTAATGGCAGAGGTTCAGGATGGGGAGATGCATTTTAGCACGAGCACATCTAAAAAACGATATAAGAGTCTTTGGCCATACCAAAACACGCCCGATCTCATCTAAAAAATGATATAAGAGATTTAGTCATTAACAAGTTCCATATGAATCATTAGAAGGCAGTCATTGAAAGTGTTACTTTGAAAAGAAAATTGTGATATTGGATTCTGTTGTTGTCCTTATATTAAGTAGAATATTTGGCAGTAGCCAGATACATCTGTAGAAACACTTTTCATTCTTTATACAGTAGTTGAAATTAGATATGAAACAAATTGAGTTTGTTTCAGAGAACAGAAATTAGATAATGAAGACCGTTAAGGGAGACTCAAAACTGTATTATGTAAGAACAGTTGAGGGAAATAAGGAATATTTCGTTTGGAGTAGGAAAGATTCAGAGAGAATGAGACAGCTGCTTTAAATATTTGAAGTACTGCCATGAGGCTATAGGGCCCCAAGAATGCAAACTAGGACCAATTTTTGTATACTACAGGGACATGGATTTCAGCACAAAATAAGGAAGAGCTAACAGCTAGAGCTATTTGAACATCAAACAATCTCTCTCAAGAAGTAATATGTAGCTATCAATCACTGAAAATGTTCAAATATAGGCAGGGGATGGCTACTTCAAGGGGTATATTGTAGGGGAGATTCAAGCATAAAAGGGTAACTAAATGAGATGATGGTTAATGCCCCATTTATAGTCCACAGATGCTGTACTTCTATTGGGGGTTGCATTTGACTGTAAACTCAATGTAAGTTAAAATGAAAGATTTTTTTTCCCTGTTTAAAATAAAAAAGAAAAACAAAACAAAACAAAAACAAAGCAAAGCAAACCAAACCAAACAAAAAAACAGTTTGGGGTTGGGGGGAAAGAGAGGTTATAGTTTCATTGTGTTTTAAAGTCATATCACAATGGTGAAGTGAAATGTGTAAGGTTCATTGAGAGCAAAAGGGGGGGGAATAGTTAGGGGAGAATGAATAGATATTAAGTGTATCTTGTATATATGAATAAATTCTCATGTGCAGTGTACTTAGGTTAACTTTTTGATGACTATCAATGTTTCAGAAAAGCAGATTAAGCTCAATTTAGTCATAAATGAACCAATGATATATTTTATAGTAGATTGCCTCACAAAGAAGCACATTCGATGTTTATGTAGCCATAATTATTAAAATCAGAATAAACAGACTGTACTGCTTGCTTCTCTTCTACCTAACTATATGATGTGGAATATGTCCCTTGCCCTTTCTTGGCTTCAATTTCTTCACTTGTAGTGGGAAGTAATTTGCAGTAAGTGACAGCTAATTTTCTTCCCACTTCTGAAATGCTAAAATTCCACACACAGGTGCAAGTCTGTTTTTCGTAACTCATTCCCCTAAGTCTTACTTCCATCTTTCCTTTATTATAGTCAACTCCAATGATGATTATAATCTTGTTTCAAAGCCTTACTATGATTGCCTGCTCAGAAGTCCAGTGAATTTTATATCTTTGTGATTTGGGGACCTTTAAACCCCATTAGTCAGTCTAGCAGAACTGTTTTGAAACTTAAAAGTGGCTATTGCTCATTTGTGGTGTCCTTGGGGATGTTATATGAAAGACATTCAGGTAAGGTAAAATATTTTTAAAACATGGTTCAAGTGCAATTAATGAATGTTGAAACACCCACACAGAACCCCTTTGGAAACGGAAATAAAATTCATGGTTCTGACAGGATAGGTATGCTCTTTGGATGTGATGTTTTAATAGTACCTTTTGTCACAGTTGGAGAGAGAGAAAGAAGGGAACCAAGCTTATTTAGCCATAATCAGAGTTAAGAATGATACTGCAAGTGGTCTATTTCATGAGATACTATAGTTGGCAACTTCTTGATATGACTGACAGAGTTAGATGTAATAAACATTCAATAAATGTTTGTTGGTTGTATATTGATTTTTTTCTGAAGAAAAACTTGAAAATATCTCACTCTTCATTTCCATTCTTTGACCAGATTCCAGCAAGAAAAGTACATTGATGTCAGACACAATAGATAGCAGTAAGATTCCCTTGCCATAGATTTCATGGATTATGACAAAGTCTTGAGTAACTAATTCCATTTCTCTCTGCTTTAATTTCATCATCTATGAAATTAGGAACTGGAGTTAAATGAATCAAAAGTGACTTTCTACATCTGACCTTCTACTATACTGCATTGATGGGATTGTTATGCTTTGAGGTTCAGTCCAGAAGAACACATATGCTTTATCATCTGCTATTTGTTACTCAACCCTGCTGTTCTGAGAACCTCATAGTCACATTTATGTTTTAGAAAGTGAACAGTGTAATTACACAGACAGAAACACCAGTTTTGAGAATTGTGTAGCTGTTCTCATTTCAGAATCAAGATTGTGAATTTTACCTTTTTCTGTATTTTTTCATCAAAAGAAAAGGATGAAAATTTGTAAAATGCTCAATTTAGATCCCAAAGTGTCACTTTTTTTTTCCTGAGAAAAGCAATACATTATTTGATGAAATTAATACTAGCAATAACATTTCTCAGTTCTTTGTAGAAAAGTATAATCTACTTTTTTAGGTAATCTTTGGGAAGAAATGTAAAGAAGAATGTAAAGGTCCAAAATAGACAAAAAGCAGCATCAATAAAATGTAAAAGTGATGCTGGTATTACTTGAAACATTAATTGTTATAAATTTTAACACAGTTTCCATGGAAGTTGGCAATACCCCTGACTAGAAGTTTGAAGAGTCTCACATTTTTGTTCCTTGAAGTGCACAAAAATAATCAGAAGTGAAGTACAGGGGAAAATAAATCATTAAAAAATTAATTATGCTATAAAAGTATATTTTATAGCAGCAATGGCCATGGTCGCCAAACTGTGGAAAGAACCAAGATGCCCTTCAACGGATGAATGGATAAGGAAGATGTGGTCCATATACACTATGGAGTATTATGCCTTCATCAGAAAGAATGAATACCCAACTTTTGTAGCAACATGGACAGGACTGGAAGAGATTATGCTGAGTGAAATAAGTCAAGCAGAGAAAGTCAATTATCATATGGTTTCACTTACTTGTGGAGCATAACAAAAAGCATGGAGGACATGGGGAGTTAGAAGGGGGTTGGGGTAAATTGGAAGGGGGGGTGAATCATGAGAGACTATGGACTCTGAAAAACAATCTGAGGGGTTTGAAGTGGCGGGGGGGTGGGAGGTCGGGATACCAGGTGGTGGGTATTATAATGATACTGTTATGCTGAAAATAAATAAATTTTTTAAAAAGTATATTTTACAAGGGTAAGAATATTTTATAGAACTTTCAGATGGATTAATACCATAGAAAGTCTTCAGCTCTATGACCACTCTAAGCTTCTTTTCATCTGTGATGTGGGTATAACAGCTCACATGGCATCACATTATTGTGGCATTTCCAATAAATGTTAATAAATTATACAAACCTGAGTAATATTTCAATACTAAAGAAGAGTAAGTATTTTGCAAAAAGGGTCCTTTTAAATAAGTAAATGCACAATGTATGTGTTATTGTTATGGACACAATTATTATGTTTTACTGGTTTTAGGATATGCAGCAGAATATGAATCTATGCTGAAATTATCAACTTTTTAAACCTCTAAAGAAAAGAAATGGAAAGTAAAAATCTCTAATCAGTTTAAAAGGGTAGCAGCACATAAGCTTTAGGAATCAAGAGGAGGATCACTTTAATAGGGAATGAAGGGAAGTTGATTCATAAGTCTGTGCTTGCATTTGTATAAGATCAAGGCAATTCCACTGATTATTTCTGCAGAGCCAGGCAGGTGTCCAAATGCAGAACAGTGGCCCAAATTATTGTTTGCTAAATAAATTTTAAAGAAAGGAGCTTACTGGAATTTTAAAAGTAGCTTACACAGTGATGTTCATAAATTCTTTTAAAACTTTTCTCAGGTAAAATAAAGCCCAATTGAGGTATCATATTCTTTTTTGGTTTGTTATCTGATACAAGTGGTGTGAAATGTTGGTAACACTGGGAACTCTACAGTTCTAAGAATGTTGTTCAAATTAGTTTATCATTTCAAGATCCTGATTAGGAAAGCTTTTGAGAAAAGAAGTTGAAAACATAGTGTTATCTCTCTATAGCAATAGAAAGTCGATAGCCTCCTTTTATAGTCTTTTCCAGAATCATCTCAACTTCCCTCCATTTCAAATTCTATTTTATTATAGAAAATCATGTAGCGACACTAAAAAGAATTAATTATCTCCCAAAACTTTTCCCTTGTATTTTCTCTCTTGAAGCCTTCTATTCAATGCGTCATTCAGTTATTACCTGGAGTTATACTTGATTCTTCACTCTTCCCCACATACAATAAAGTGCCAAATACTTCAGATTCTACTTCTGAAATTTTCTTAGAGAATTACTTCTCCATCATCTTTACTATTCTCCTCTAATACGTGCTTTAATCATCATTCACCTTGACTATGGCAAGAGTCTCTGACATAGATCTATGTCCTGTCTATTTCAAATTAATATGCTATTCTACAATCAAAGTAATCTTTCTAAAAATGCAAATATTGTCTCATCACTTACATTTTTAAAATATTTAATTATGTACAAAATATTTTCAGAATAAAATAAGCATTTTAAAAAAAATTACATAAAGCAGTTTCTTCCTTCTGCCTCATTTCTCAATATTCTTTGCTTTAAGTGTTATTCTTCATCAACTTTAAAGATATTGTAATTTCCAGAATATATCATGAAGTTTCATAACTCCCTTAATCAGGACATATTCTAAAAATAAAAATTGATTGTACAAGTGAGGTATTATCATGGGTCAAATAAGTACTGTGAACAATAACTGGACAGAGTATTTCTGATTGTCTTCTTTTCTTAGTCCACACATCTCTTGTCCCAAACAAGTGTATTTTTCTGCTTTAAATAAAAATTCTGGAGTTCAGATGATGCAACAAATTAGAAAATAAAGACCTAGAGAAATTAAGTCTTAAAATCTTTGTAATGTTAAGAACTGGGATTTCTAAAACCCTAAAACCTTCATCATGTGGAGTGGGTAAAGAAGTAACTTTTAAAAGTATAAGAAGAAATAAAGTTTTTGGAAAAGCATGGCATATTGCATAGTAGTTAAACTTGTGAACCTTGGAGGCAGAAAGTCTTAAGTTATATCTTTGTTTTGCCATTTATTAGGCATGTAACCTGAGCAGTTATTTGACTCTTCTATGCCTCAATTTCCTTAAATATGAACTAAGAAAAATAATAGTAATTATTTTATACAGTTATCCTGAGGATATTGTGTGTGTGTGTGTGTGTGTGTGTGTGTGTAGTATCTTTTTATAAATCTGCCTGGCACATAGTAAGTACTCAGGAGTTACTATTATTGAGGAAAAGATGCAATAAAATACATTTTTAATGTTTCTATATATAATGTTTTAATATTTCTATATATCATAGAAAATTTACTTCTGATTACCCATATAAAAAATAAAAAAAAGAGTTTCCAATGTTCAGAACAAATGTCTCTTACTGCAATTGAGAAATGATGATTTGCTATCACTCAAATTTAGGGATTGTTTTTCCTTCTGTATCTGCATTGTGTTTAATTCTAAAAAGAGTAAATTGTGTATTATGATGTAGTACACATTGAATAACGTGAAAAACTTGCCACATAGTAAAAACGATGCAAAATACAGTCTATACTTTTCTGTGCATTTTTGTACATTATCTAGCAATAAGGTGGCTTTCTTTACACCTTAAAGAACTGGAGAATCAACAACAAATTAAGCCAACCCCCCACATAAGAAGGGACGCTATCAAGATTAGAACAGAGATCAAGATAGAAACTAGAGATACAGTAGAACACATCAACAAAACTAGAAGGTGATTTTTTGAAAGACTCAATACAAGCAATAAACCATTGGCCAAACTAATCCAAAAGAAAAGTTAATAAAATTAATAAAATTATGAATGAAAAGGGGGAGATCACCACTAATACGAAGGAAAGAGAAACAATCATCAGAAATTGTTACCAACAGTTATATGCCAATAAGTTAAGCAGCCTAGACAAAACAGATGAATTCCTGGAAATCAATAAACTTCCAAAACTGAATCAGGAATAAATTGACAAGCTGAATAGACCAATATCTGTAAAGAGATTGAAGAAGTGATCAAAAACCTCCTAAAAAACTAGAGCCCAGGACCTGACAGATTCCCTGGAGAACTCTACAAAACGTTCAAAGAAGAAATAATACCTATTCTCCTGAAGCTGTTTCAAAAAACAGAAACAGAAGGAAAACTTCCAAACTCTTTATGAAGCCAACATTACCCTGATCCCCAATCCAGGCAAAGACCCCACCAAAAAGGAGAACTTCAAAACAATATCCCTAATGAATACAGATGCCAAGATTCTCAACAAGATCCAAGATAACAGAATCCAACAGTACATTAAAAAGATTATCCACCATGACCAGCTGGGATTTATCCCTGGGATGCAAGGGTGGTTCAACATTCACAAATCAACCAATGTGACAGAACCAATCAATAAGAGAAGAGAGAAGAACCTCATGGTCCTCTCAATTGATGCAAAAAAGGCATTTGACAAGATACAGCATCTGTTCCTGATCAAAATGATTAGAAGTATAGGGATAGAGGGAACATCCGTCAAGTTCATAAAATCTATCTACAAAAAGCCCACAGCAAATATCATCCTCAATGGGGAAAAGCTGACGATCTTCCCTTTGAGATCAGGAACATGACAAGGATGCCCACTCTTGCCACTCTTGCTCAACATAGTACTAGAAGTCCTAGCAATAGCAATCAGACAACAAAAAGAAACAAAAGGTATTCAAATTGGCAAAGAAGAAGTCAAACTCTCTCTTTGCAGATGACATGATACTTTATATGGAAAACCCAAAGACTCCACCCTCAAACTACTAGAACTCATACTGCAATTCAGTAATGTGGCAGGATACAAAATCAATGTACAGAAATCAGTTGCTTTCTTGTACACTAACAATGAAAATATAGAAAGGGAAATGAGCGAATCAACTCCATTTACTATAGCCCCAAGAACCATAAGATACCTAGGAATAAACCTAACCAAAGAGGTAAAGGATCTGTACTCAAGGAACTACAGAACATTCATGAAAGAAACTGAAGAAGGGGGTGCTCATGTGGCTCAGTGTGTTAAAGCCTCTGCCTTCTGCTCAGGTCATGATCCCAGGGTTCTGGGATCAAGCCCCACATCGGGCTCTCTGCTCTGTGGGGAGCCTGCTTCCTCCTCTCTCTCCCTGCCTGCCTTTCCTTCTCCGTCGGATAAATAAATAAAATCTTTTAAAAAGTTACGTTTAAAAAAAAAAAAAAAGAAACCGAAGAAGAAACAAAAAGATGGAAGAACATTCCATGCTCATGGATTGAAAGAATAAACATTGTGAAAATGTCTAAACTGCCCAGAGCTATCCATAATTTCAATGCCATCTCAATCAAAATTCCACCGGCATTTTTCAAAGAGCTGGAACAAGCAATCCTAAAATTTGTATGGAAAGAGAAGAGACCCTGAATTGTCAAGGAAATGTTGAAAAAGAAAAATCAAAACTGGGGGCATCACATTGCCTGATTTCAAGCTTTACTACAAAGCTGTGATCACCGAGACAGCATGGTATTGGCGTAAAAACAGGCACATAGACCAGGGGAACAGAGTAGAGAGCCCAGATGTGGACCCTCAACTCAATGGTCAACTAATCTTAGACAAAGCAGGGAAAAATACAGAGTGGAAAAAAGTTTCTTCAACAAATGGTGCTGGGAAAATTGGACAGCTATGTGTAGAAGAATGAAACTCAACCATTCTTTTACACCATACATGAAGATAAATTTGAAATGGCTAAAAGACCTTTCAGGCAGGAATCTATCAACATCCTAGAGGAGAACATAGCCATTAACCTCTTTGACATCAGCCACAGCATCTTTTTTCAAGATTATTCTCCAAAGGAGACTTACAAGTCAAAGAGAGAGAGTCAAGTATCATATGGTTTCACTTACTTGCGGAGCATAAGGAATAACATGGAGGACATTGGGAGAGGGAGAGAAGTGAGATGGGGGAAATCAGAGGGGGAAACAAAAGGAAACAAAAGCAAAATGAACTTTTGGGACTTCTTGGGCCCAAAACGTATGAATTAAAGTAGAAGAAAAAGGGAGGAGTCAAGATGGCAGAGAAGCAGGCTGAGACTACATCAGGTAGCCGGAGATCAGCTAGATAGCTTATCAATCCATTGCGAACACCTACAAGTCCAACAGGAGAACGAAGAGAAGAGCAGCAATTCTAGAAACAGAAAATCAACCACTTTCTGAAAGGTAGGATGGCAGAGGCCTGAATCCAGAGCAATGGGAAGATAGACCACGGGGGAAGGGGCTGACTCCCGGCAAGCAGTGGAGCAATGGAGCACAAAATCAGGACTTTTAAAAGTCTGCATCACTGAGCACATCACTCCAAAGGCTAAACCAGGGTGAAGCTGACACAGGGTGAAGCCAGCAGCGTGGCCCCAGGTCTTGCAGTGTCACAGAAGGATTGGGGGTGTCTGAGTGTTGCAGAGATCGCAGGTATTAGAGTGGGGAAGGTGGCTACAGAGACAGAGCCAAGGGGTGAACTCTCAGCTCAGGGTTACCTTGATCCAGTCACAGGCTGGGTGAGCTTGGAGCGCAGGCAGAGGCAAGGGAGATGAGAGTGATTGAGTGCTTTTCTCTGAAGGCGCACTGAGGAGTGGGGCCCTGAGCTCTCAGCTCCTCAGGGCCAGAGAATGGGAGGCCACCATTTTCATTTCTGTCCTCTGGAACTCTATGGAAAATGTTCATGGAACAAAAGTTCCTGAAAGTGAACCGGAGCGGATTATTTAGCCTGGCCTCTGGTATGGGCGGTGCAATTCCGCCTGAGGCAAAGACACTTGAGAATCACTGCAACAGGCCCCTCCCCCAGAATATCAACAAGAATTCCAGCCAGGACCAAATTTACTTACCCAGGAGAATAGTGGAATTCAAGAGAGGAGAAAGCAAAGCATGGAATTCATGGCTTTCTCCCCATGATTCTTTAGTCTTGCAGTTAATTTACTTTTTTTAATTTTATTTTTTTCTTCTAATTTTTTAACTTTTACCCTTTCTTCTTTTAATGTTTTTTAACTAGTTTATCTTAAAAATACATTTCATTTAAAAAATAATAATGATGATGATCTTTTTTGAAACTTCATTATTATAGTCATATTTTATCCTTCGTTGTATCGAACTTTTTTTTTTTTTTTGTATACACATAGGGCTTTTTCTTCTAAAAAATTTGGGGTACAACTTCTTCTAATAGATCAAAATATACCCTGAGTCTAGCTCTGGGCTTGTTCTAGTCTCCAGCCTGAGCAAAAATCCCTCCATTTTCTTTTTCTTTATTCTCCCAACTGACTTACTTTATCAACTCCTTTTTTAGAAATTAAATTTTTTTCATCTTTATAGGCATATTCCATCCCTTCATTGTGTTTCCCTTATATATGTTTTTCATTCTTTAAAACTTTGGGAAGTAGTTTCTTCTAAGAGGCCAAAATACTCCCAAAATTAAGTGGGTGACCCAGTTCTAGTCAACTGGTCTAATATATAGATAGATAGATAGATAGATATCTATATCTATATATATCTATATCTATATATATATATCTATATCTATATATAGTATATAGATATCTATCTATATCTATATATAGTATATAGATATCTATCTATATCTATATATAGTATATAGATATCTATTTTATATATATATATATATTTTTTTTTCCTGAACTTCTTTTTATCTCCTGTCTCCCCCCCTCCCCATGATTTGGGGTCTCTTTGATTTGGTTAAAGTGCATTTTCCTGGCGTCTTTGCCACGCTTTTCATATTTTATTTGCTCCTTCATATATTCTTATCTGGACAAAATGACAAGGCAGAAAAACTCACCACAAAAAAAAAGAACAAGAGGCAATACCGAAAACTAGGGACCTAATCAATACATACATTGGTAATATGTCAGATCTAGAGTTCAGAATGACAATTCTCAAGGTTCTAGCCCTGCGCAAAAAAGCATGGAAGATATGAGAGAAACCCTTTATGGAGAGATAAAAGCCCTTTCTATAGAAATAACTAAAATCTAACCAAGTTGAAATCAAAAAAGCTATTAGTGAGGTGCAATAAAAAATGGAGGCTCTTACTGCTAGAATAAATGAAGCAGAAGAAAGAATTAGTGATATAGAAGACAAAATGACAGAGAATAAACAAGCTGAGCAAAAGAGGGACAAACAGCTACTGGACCATGAGGGGAGAATTTGAGAGATACGTAACACCATAAGACAAAACAATGTTAGAATAATTGGGATTCCAGAAGAAGAAGAAAGAGAGAGGGAAGCAGAAGGTATATTGGAGAGAATTACAGTAGAGAATTTCCCTTATATGGCAAAGGGTACAAGCATCAAAATCCAGGAGGTGCAGAGAACTCCCATCAAAATCAATAAGAATAGGTCCACACCCCATCACCTAATAGTAAAATTTACAAGTCTTAGCAACAAAGAAAAAATCCTGAAAGCAGCAAGCGAAAAGAAGTCTGAAACATACAATAGTAAAAATATTAGATTGGCAGTGGACTTATCCACAGAGACCTGGCAGGCCAGAAAGAATAGGCATGATATATTCAGAGCACTAAACGAGAAAAACATGCAGCCAAGAATACTGTATCCAGCTAGGCTATCACTGAAAATAGAAGGAGAGATAAAAAGCTTCCAGGACAAACAAAACTGAAAGAATTTGCAAACACCAAACCAGCTCTATAGGAAATATTGAAATGGGTCCTCTAAGCAAAGAAAAACCCTAAAAGTAGTAGATCAGAAAGGATCAGACAATATATAGGAACGGTCACCTTACAGGCAATTCAATGGCACTAAACTAATATCTCTCAATAGTTACCCTGAATGTTAATGGGCTAAATGCCCCAATCAAAAGATGCAGGGTATCAGAATGGATAAAAAAACCAAAACCCATCAATATGCTGCCTACAAGAAACTCATTTTAGACCTGAAGACACCTCAAGATTTAAAGTGAGGGACTGGAAAACAATTTACCATGCTAATGGACATCAGAAGAAGGCCGGGGTGGCAAGCCTTGTATCAGATCAATTAGACTTTAAGCCAAAGACTATAACAAGAGATGAGGAAGGACACTATATCATACTCAAAGGGCCTGTACAAGAAGAACTAACAATTTTAAATATCTATGCCCCTAATATGGGAGCAGACAACTATATAAACCAATTAATAACAAAATCAAAGAAACACATCGACAATAATATAATAATAGTAGGGGACTTTAACACTCCCTTCACTGAAATGGGTCATCCAAGAAAAGATCAACAAGGAAATAAAGGCCTTAAATGACACACTGGACCAGATGGACATCACAGATATATTCAGAAGATTCCATACCAAAGCAACAGAATGCACATTCTTCTGTAGTGCACATGGAACAGTCTCCAGAATAGATCACACCCTGGGTCAAAAATCAGGTGTCAAGTGGTATAAAAAGATTGGGATCATTCCCTGCATATTTTAAGACCACAATGCTCTGAAGGTAGAACTCAACCACAAGAAGAAATTTGGAAAGAACCCAAATACATAGAGACTAAACAGCATCCTTCTAAAGAATGAATGGGTCAACCAGGAAATTAAAGAAGAATTGAAAAAAATCATGGAAACAAAAGTTAATGAAAGCACAACAGTTCAAAATCTGTGGGACACAGCAAAGGCAGTCCTGAGAGGAAAATATATAGTGGTACAAGCCTTTCTCAAGAAACAAGAAAGGTCTCAAATACACATCCTAACCCTACACTTAAAGGAGATGGAGAATGGAGATGGAGAAAGAACAAGAAAGAAAGCCTAAACCCAGCAGGAGAAGAGAAATCATAAAGATCAGAGCAGAAATCAATGAAATAGAAACAAAACAAAAAAAAAAAACAATAGAACAAATCAACGAAAGTAGAAGCTGGTTATTTGAAAGAATTAATAAGATTGATAAACCCCTGGCCAGGCTTTTCAAAAAGAAAAGAGAAAGGACCCAAATAAATAAAATCCTGAATGAAAGAGAAGAGATCCCAACTAACAGCAAGGAAATAGAAACAATTATAAAAACACATTATGAACAACTCTATGCCAACAAATTTGACAATCTGGAATAAATGATGCATTCCTACAGACATATAAACTACCACAACTGAACCAGGAAGAAATTGAATATCTGAACAGACCTATAACCAGTAAGGAGATTTAAATAGTCATCAAAAATTTCCAAACAAACAAAAGCCCAGGGCACCCCAGGGGAATTCTAACAAACATTTAAAGAAGAATTTATACCTATTCTCCTGAAACAGTTCCAAAAAATAGAAATGGAAGGAAAACTTTCAAACTCATTTTTATGAGGCCAGCATCACCTTGATCCCAAAACCAGACAAGGATCCCATCAAAAAGAGAGCTATAGACCAGTATCCTTTATGAACACAGATGCGAAAATACTCAACAAAATACTAGCCAATAGGATTCAACAGTACATTAAAAGGATTATTCACCACGACCATGTGGGATTTTTTCCAGGGCTGCAAGTTTGGTTCAACATCCGCAAATCAATCAATGTGATACAACACATTAATAAAAGAAGGAACAAGAGCCATATGATACTCTCAATAGATGCTGAAAAAGCATTTGACAAAGTACAGCATCCTTTCTTGATCTAAACTCTTCAAAGTGTAGGGATAGAGGGCACATACCTCAATATTATCAAAGCCGTCTATGAAAAACCCACTGCAAATATCATTCTCAATGGAGAAAAACTGAAAGCTTTTCCCCTAAGGTCAGGAACATGACAGAGATGTCCATTATCACCACTGCTATTCAACATACTACTAGAAGTCCTAGCCTCAGCAATCAGACAACAAAAAGACATTAAAAGCATCCAAATCAGCAAAGAAGAAGTCAAACTATCACTCTTTGCAGATGATATGATACTATATGTGGAAAACCCAAAAGACTCCACTACAAAACTGCTAGAACTTGTGCAGGAATCCAGTAAAGTTTCAGGATATAAAATCAATGCTCAGAAATCAATTGCATTTCTCTACACCAACAACAAGACAGAAGAAAGAGAAATTAAGGAGTCAATCCCATTTACAATTGCACCCCAAACCATAAGATACCTAGCAATCAACCTAACCAAAGAGGCAAAGAATCTGTTCTCAGAAACTATAAAGTACTCATGAAAGAAATTGAGGAAAACACAAGGAAATGGAAAAATGTTCCATGCTCCTGGATTGGAAGAATAAATATTGTGAAAATGTCTATCCTACCTAAAGCAATCTACACATTTAATGCAATCCCTATCAAAGTCCCATCCATTTCTTTCAAAGAAATGGAACAAATAATCCTAAAATTTATATGGAACCAGAAAAGAGCTCGAATAGCCAAAGGAATATTGAAAAAGAAAGCCAAAGTTGGTGGCATCATAATTACGGACTTCAAGCTCTATTATAAAGCTGTCATCATCAAGACAGTATGGTACTGGCACAAAAACAGACCCATAGATCAATGGAACAGAATAGAGAGCCCAGAAATAGACCCTCAACTCTATGGTCAATTAATCTTTGACAAAGCAGGAAAGAATGTCCAATGGAAAAAAAAAAAGTCGGTTCAACAAATGGTGTTGGGAAAATTGGACCATTTCCTTACACCACACATGAAAATAGACTCAAAATTGATGAAGGACCTCAATGTGAGAAAGCAATCCATCAAAATCCTTGAGGAGACCACAGGCAGCAACCTCTTTGACCTCAGCTGTGGCAACTTCTTCCTGGGAACATTGCCAAAAGCAAGGGAAGCAAGGGCAAAAATGAACTATTGGGATTTCATCAAGATCAAAAGCTTTTGCACAGCAAAGGAAGCAGCTAACAAAACCAAAAGACAATTGACAGAATGGGAGAAGATATTCACAAACGACATATCAGATAAAGGGCTTGTATCCAAAATCTATAAAGAGCTTAGCAAACTCTACACCCAAAGAACAAATAATCCAATCAAGAAATGGGCAGAGGACATGAACAGACATTTCTGCAAAGAAGACATCTAGATGGCCAGCAGACACATGAAAAAGTGCTCCACATCACTCGGCTTCAGGGAAATACAAATCAAAATCACAATGAGATACTACCTCGCCACAGTCAGAATGGCTAAAATTAACAAGTCAGGAAATGATGATGGCAAGGGTGAGGAGAAAGGGGAACCGTTCTACACTGTTGGTGGGAATGCAAACTGGTTTCGCCACTCTGGAAGACAGCATAGAGGTTCCTCAAAAAGGTGAAAATAGAGCTACCCTATGACCCAGCAATTACACTACTGGGTATTTACCCTAAAGACACAAATGTAGTGATCCAAAGAGGCATGTGCACCAGAATGTTTATAGCAGCAATGTCTGCAATAGCCAAACTATGGAAAGAACCTAGATGTCCATCAACAGATGAATGGATAAAGAAGATGTGAGATTATATATATATAATATATATATAATGGAATACTATGCAGCCATCAAAAAAAGAAATCTTGCCATTTGTGACATTGTGGATGGAACTAGAGGGTATTGGGCTTAGCGGAATAAGTGAATCAGAGAAAGACAGCTATCATGTGATCTCCCTGATATGAGGAAGTGGAGATGCAACATGGGGGTTTGGGGGATAGGAGAAGAATAAATGAAACAAGATGGGATTGGGAGGGAGACAAACCATAAGTGACTCTTAATCTCACAAATCAAACTGAAGGTTGCTGGGGAGAGGGGGAAGGGGGGAGAGAGAGGGGGTGGGGTTATGGACATTGGGGAGGGTTTGTGCTATGGTGAGTGCTGTGAAGTGTGTAAACCTGTAAACCGATTCACAGACCTGTACCCCTGGGGATAAAAATACATTATATGTTTATAAAAATAAAAAATAAATTAAAAAAATAACATAGAAGAAAGATACATGGCATGTTTTTTTTTTTTTTAGAATGTGTTATTTTTTTTAAGATTTTATTTATTTATTTGACAGACAGAGATCACAAGTAGGCAGAAAGGCAGGCAGAGAGAGAGGAGGAAGCAGGCTCCCTGCCAAGCAGAGAACCTGATGTGGGGCTCGATCCCAGGAGCCCTGGGTCACAACCTGAGCGAAGGTAGAGGCCTTAACCCACTGAGCCACCCAGGCGCCCCTAGAATGTATTTTTGATTGGAATAAGATCCCTGTAAATGTTTGTGTATGTGTTGTTTTCCTTCCTCTTTTTCTTTTGCATGCTAGAGGCTTATGTATATATACAGTCTATGTCTCTTCAAAGCCAAGAGGGTGTGCTACTGTCTAGATCAGCATCTAGAAAGTAGTTAATTTTTGTGGAGTTGACTGGGTGCCATAGAACTGAAAGTCCCCATGGCATCTACCCTACCCAGGATTATAAGAGAAATCTCCACAGTCTACTCCTTTGGCATGGATTTATTGTGCATAAAAAGCTTTAAAAGAGCAGTGCCGCTGGAATATGGTGCTGGATTTGATGTTAGGATTCTGGTTAGCCTTATTTCTAAGAGCAGGCATTTCCAATGTTTGAGTAGAAGGATAATGACTTGTAAAGATGGAATAATCAGGATATAGTTATAACTGACAGAATTTCCCCCCACTGCACAATCTATTTGAACAAATAGTGTGTTAGAACAGTTCCTTGTTAGAACAAGTGTATCAGAACAGTCTCTCCCACAATGTTCATAGCCAAGTCAATGTAACATTGGGACTAGTGTATTTTAAATAACTTTCAAGTAACTTTTAAATAACTTTCAAGCCCATATCAATTTTGTTTTTAACACCTATTTTGATGTATAATAGATATATCATAAAATTCACCTGTTTTGAATATACACTTTAATGATTTTTAGTAAATTCCTGTTGTGCAACCATCATCTTAATCCAGTGTAGGAGATTTTCATCATCCCAGTTTGGTCCTTTGTGTTCGTTCACAATAAACCTCCCTTCTCCTTCTCCCCCTCCCACTCCTCCTTCCTTTAGTAAACCACTGATAGATAGTCTCTATCAATATATTTCCCTTTTCTAGATATCACATATACACTTAATTATATAATACATGGTCTTTTATTTCTCACTTCTTTCACTTATCATAATGCTTTTGAAGTTTGTGTATGTTGTAGCATGCATCAGTATTTCATTCCTTATTATGTCTGAGTGGTATTTCATTATGTGAACATATCATGTTTTGTTTCTCCATTTACCTACTGATGGATATTTGTGTCATTTCCACTTTTTGGCTACTATGAATAGTATTAACTTCATGTCCAAATGTTAGTGTGGACATATGTTTTTCATTTCCTTTTGGTAGCTACTTGGGAGTGTAATTGCTGGGTTGTGTAGTCATCCACATTGATTCTTGACCCACCTTTAATCCATTCATGTAACTATTAAAATAATCTTTGTAAAGTGAGATCTGACTCATGGCACACATATGTTGAAAGCTCTGAAGGATCGCCCAATGTTTATTCATGTTCTGTGCTAATAGAATCTCATACAAAATGTAAAATCCCTGCTTGATTTTATACTGTCTTATTCTTGCTCCCCTTTCTCTAGGAGTACTGGCTTGTTAATACCTATTTAAAGGAGCTAGATTTTCTTATGACCTTATAGTCTTCAGACTGATCTTCCTTATGTTTGGAGGCCTACAGTGTTATCCCCACTGCATTCAGTGATTAATTAATCTTTTAGACCTCTAGCTTAGAAGCTGTAATTGATGCTACAAAAAATTTTAACGTCCATTTATATGTACACCCTATCTTCTAATCTTACTTACTATCATTTCTCACTATAGATGTCAATTAACTATGTGAGTAAACACTGTGTAAAAAATGCTTGTGTAAACTTTCACTGGGAGAAAGTAATTCTCCATAAAGGACAAATGGAGAAAAGCATTATCTTACTGCATACATGTAAATATCCTTCCTTCCTTCCTTCTCTCTCTCTTTCTTTCTTTCTCATTCTCTTTTCAATGTAGAATAAATATAACTCATATTACTTGCACTCCTGCCTCCCTGAATAACTTATCATATGGTTGGATATGGTATTTTTGGGCCTGGTGTGAGATTTTGAATTGCCCTATGTAAGAGATTGCCACAGGAGTAGGTAGAAAACATATTATAGAATTTTCTATGCATTAATGCATAGTGACAAGGAGAGATACTTTGAAATGAGATATGGAGAAAGAAAATCAGTATGGGACAGTGTTTTAGGATGCTTAATAATGAGAAAGTGATGACTAATGCTATCCAAGGGAGAGCTTGTATTTCCTGGGATTGATGCAGCCAAATTCACAGTAGGAAAAGGCATTCTGTAAGAAACAACATTTATTTTATTTTATTTTTTTAACATTTGAATGCTTTCAAAGTGAAGTGATTATAAACACAATTTTTTTTTTCACAAGTTCTGTGTCTGAAAACAATGTTGTAATGTCATGGCTTCTATCCTATGGTAAATTTTAGGGATATTGTTTTTAAAAATCTCTTAAAATATGAGTTGGAAATCATAGCATTCTTGAAACTCAGTTGAACTTTTGATACTGACATGTCATTGATTGGGAAGAGGGCTCTAATATTCTGTAGGACTGGTGCACTTTTTAATTTTAACAAGCAGACACAAGTGAATCAGGAGTGTGAAAAATGCCATCAAGTTGTGTAGCAGCAAGTGTCAGTTTAGATAAGGATTACAATATCGGGAGTAGATTCTGACCATGGAAACTGAAATTCTGGCTACATATTGAGAGGCTAAGGAAAGATCTGTGAAACTAGGGCAAAGGAGTGTTGGACTTCCAAAAAAGAAATTTAAAAATTCTCTCAAATATGAAGGAAACTGAGCAGATTTCCCCATGAAGAAGACTTCTCATGGCAGTTGGGTAGCAACAGTAAAACCCTGGTTCAGAAAGTTTATGGCTGAAGGGTTATCAGATATAAGGAAGGCTCCAAATCCAAGCAGGGGATTAAGAATGAATTCATTAATCGTTGCAGTGGACCAATAGGGATGATTTCTTTTTTCAGCATGCAGGCTTACATCACACATTGAGAGTTAATAAGAGAAAGTGAAAGCTTGATTCTGTAATATTTTATTTCATTATCTGTGGCCACAACTTTTAAAATGGTGCTTTAGCAGACTCTGCACTCTGTGAGTATAGAGGTATTTTTTAAATGATTTGTAGTGTTTATAATAAGCTAATTTTCAAATATTTGGGGTGCATATGTTCTTGCATAAAAACCATTTACTGGCAAATATATTTCTCAAACTAATGCAATGTTCTTATCTAGTCTACTGTGCCTAATTTGAAAAGTGGAAGATGATGTGGAACTTCCTGGCAGGAAGTTGAGTGATAACACACATTAATGAAGGCAAAGTGTATGACATATCAATTTGGGTCTCATTGGATCAAAGCATAACTTTCATAAACATGCAATGTCCTCATTGTATATCTCCTTGTCCTTATATTCTTAGTATGGAGATTTGAAATGGGCATTCTTTCTGTGCTAATGTTGGCAAATAGTGTTCATTGCTATCAATATGCCATCTATTTCGAAAAAGTAGGGATGACATTTACCACTTTTCCTTAAAGGGTCATAAAGCTGCAGACTGTCTCGGGATGTGTCTGCTGTGGATATTAACACCATGACAGAAATCACTTAAACCCCAAAAGACCCCTTTCCTTTGAAAATATGAGGATTATCAGTACTGAAAAAAGAAAAGAATAAAAAGTATCTTTGAAATTTTAAGTCCTTTTAAACAGATTAACCATTCCCTTTGATTTTTTTGGTGTGGATTAATAGCCATAGGAGATAGGTAAAAAATAAATAAATAAATAAATAAATCCACAGTACATTTTTATTTGATTCTCAAATTAACATAATGCATTGATTTTTTTTTTTTATCTTCCTTTATTTCAAGGAACACAGGAACTTAAAGGATTTTGTCTCTGTGTGTTACTTTGCTCTGTCAGCAGCAGCTTGGAAGAACATAACTGTGGAGAGTAGTGTATCAAGTAGCATAAAGCACTAGAGAGGTAGATATTGCCTCTGGCACAAAGTATACAGTACCAATAATAATACCTCATTTATCCTACTACTGCTCATAGAAAACCTGTAAGTGCTAAACATAATTCATTTTATCTGCACTAGCTTACTAATCCTTTTGCATTAGCACTTTTCTAAGGTGTTCATTGTTGGCAATTGTCTTCCAGGCAGGAGGCATTTTGAGTTCTAGGTGCCAAGGAGTTAAAGTGGTATGAAATTATTAAATCATTAAATTTCCTATGTGAAGAAATGCTGGGGTAAATAAATCCTTTTGCTTATGCAGATTTGGTCTATCAGATATTCTTGGGAAGTCTGTCATCATTCAAGATGTAGAAGCAACTTTGCCAAGCATATAATGCTTTGTTTGTCTTCTTGGCAAAATTCAGTATCATATTTAGAAAAGTTTTGAGTTCATGGAAATTTATTAAAGTACAATCAAGACAAGGTAAGTGGGCTTAAGTGCTATGGGAAGTTACCCTTTGCCACTGTTTAGTTTAGTTTTGCATCAGTGGTTTTGGAGTTTTAAAAAAGTTTTTAGTCTTGGAAACATTTATTCAGCTGAAATATTTGGAAGAAATCCAACACATAAAATGCACACTAGGGGATTTTCTCTGCTTGAAATGCATGTGAGCTACTTGGAACCCTGCCTGCTTGGCCCTCCTCGTCTTTTATCCCCTGCCTCCAGCATACGCATATCACCCTCTGAGGACTCCACGGAGTACAATTTATAAAGCACTCTCTTAGACCATAACTACTTGAGAGAAAATTGAATAGAAT
The DNA here is from genome assembly GCF_011764305.1 of Mustela putorius furo. NCBI lineage: Eukaryota > Metazoa > Chordata > Mammalia > Carnivora > Mustelidae > Mustela > Mustela putorius. Next base: position 21,629,252 of record NW_025422019.1, on the reverse strand, counting down.
ACTAGTGTCAAAAAATAGCCCTGTAGTGACCAAGATAGTACTAATAAATTAATTTAATTTAGTTGTTCACTTACTTAATTAGAATCATGTATATAATCCTAATTCAACAGGCACACACAAACATATATAGGATTTTAAATATACATATTTAGGATATGTATATATAGGATATGCATATATATAATTGGGATATATAAATTATTATATATTATATATTATGACTTTATAAATTATTATATATCATGTATTATATATTATAAATTTTTTATGTCCTAATTACAGCAACAAAAGCATCAAACAAAAAGAGATTGGAAAGATGGAATTCAAAATTCAGTCTAGGAATAAATGAAACAGAAAGCCTGAAAAGTCTCAGGAGAGGAGAGGACATCAATATAAGGACTCAGGTCAAAGAGTGGAAACAAGGAATGTAGAGTTCAGGTTTAAAACAGAGTTGAGAGGACTCTTCCCAAAGCAGGTAGGGTGGTGAGGAAAAAATCTTAATGATGACCCCTGTGATATTATGAAAAGTCACTATATTTATATTTTGTGAATTAATGGACATTTACAGACATATTTTGTACAAAGTACTGAGGAAAAGGGGATGCCTGGGTAGCTCAGTTGGTTAAGCCTTCAGCTCAGGTCATAATCCCAGGATCCTGCGATCGAATCCCACATTGGGGTCCTTGCTTATCAGGGAGCCTGCTTCTCTTTCTGCTTACTGCGCCCCTGCTTGTGCATGATCTCTCTCTCTCTCTCTGACAAATAAGTAAATAAATCTTAAAAACAAAACAAAACAAACAAATAAAATAAACCGAGAAAGCTGAGAAAAAATAAGAGGAAACAAAGGCAGGGGCAATGTCAAGTTCAGGGAAGTATTTAAGAGCAGCTCAAGGATGAATAGAAGTTGTGTCCTGTATAATGCATGTACCCCTACATGGACAGACCTGACAAATAGTTGAATATTGTTAAAATTCAAAGTGAAAAGAGAAGAGCAGAAAAAGCATGAGGCTATGTATTTCGGCAGTAGCCAGATCATGAAGGGCATTGCCTTCCAGGTAATCAGTTTAGAGTTCGTCCAATAGCTTACAGAGAGTCATTAAAAAATATTGTGCAAAGGATTAGCATGGCCAGACTTGTATGCTGGAATGATATAACGGAGGAAACGAAGCCTAAGAACATAGACTGAGAGAGTGAGTCTTAAATCATTGTCAAAGAGAAATTTCCCAAACTGTTTGTGTGTGTGTGTGTGTGTGTGTGTTGTCGTTTACATTTCAAGTTTTAATTTAAATTCTAGTTTGTTAACACACATGGCAAATTTGGTTTCAGGTGTAGAGTTCAGTGATTCATCACTTACATATTCGTAAATTGTCTTAACCAGGAGCATTCCAGAATTAGAAGCATTGCAAATTACTAATGGAGTGGTAAAATTCTTCATAGTAACATGGCCGCCAGATCACTGTTTAACTCACATTTCCTCCTGAATTTTCATAAAAACACAGGAAACAGTGCAAATGTTAAATCAACAAAGGAAGAAGGGAATACACATATCAATCTTTTTGGCCCAGAATGTAATTCCAGTAAAGGGAGGCTCAGCAAGAGAGTGAAGTGATAGAAATAAAACTTTAGAACTGTTGTTGAAACACAGTAAGTGCTTATAATTGTTGTCTCATTGTTATTCCCCTGTGCACATTTATGGGTTACTATAAGCAGAAATATATTTATTCATCTGTAAAAAAGGGAGAAATGACACCTACCTCACAGAATTTTTCTAAGCATTTAATTAATTTATGTATGTGATCTTCTCCCCTGGTATCCATAATGTATTAACTGTGAATAGGTTTAGTAGTAGTAGTAATGGTAGCAAGCAGCTGCAGTAGTGAAATTATAGTTAAGTAATGGTCCACAGTCAAAGCTGCTGACAGTTGGGCATTAAATTCTGATATAAAGTTGATGACATGAAGTTGCAAAGAAAATAGATGTCACTCAGCTGACCAAAATTTTCATTCACTCATGTATTTCATGTACAACTTTCAAATAATCAGGTGGGGAGGAAGATGTTGTCTACAGTCTAGGAATGGAATAGGAAACTATCTCATTCCTCTTTCTGACAGTGTTACACTAAAGAAATAAATGCAGACTCTGACTGCATATTTTGCATATCAACTATATCTATAACTTATATCTAAAAGTAGGGTTATCATGAGTGAACAAGGAGGAGAGCTCAGAAAATTATCCATCATACTCAATTAGTAGAGTAAAATTGACCTTGTTATTTAAAGAGGAAATGGAAAAACATCATAGGAATTTTCAAGAGATTCATTAACACAATATATTTATTTTTATCTTTTTCAGCTTTACTGAGGTATAATTAGCAAAATTATAAGATATTTATACAGTCTGATGATTCAGTATACATATACATTGTGAATAGATTCCCCCTCTAGTGTTAATAATTAATATATCCATCACCTCACATATTTATTTTTGTATGTGTGGGAACATTTAAGCTCTACTCTCATCAAATTTTATTTATTCAATATAGTGTTATCAACTATAGTCATCATGTTAAACATTAGGTCCTCAAAACATACTCATAACTGAAATTCTGACCTGTGTATCAACATCTTCCAATTTCCTTCATTTCAAGCCCCTGGCAATCACTTTGGTTTCTACTCTTTTTCTATGAGTCCAGCATATTTTTTTTTTTAAATTAAACTATTAGTCTTTGTCTCTCTAGCTTATTTCACTTGTTACGATGCCCTTCATCTTCATCCATGTTATCAGAAATGGCAGGATTTCTTCTTTTTTCCATGTATGTACAGATCATATTTTCTTCAGGTATCTCTTCAATATAATTGTTTTGTTTAATTTGGGTATATACCCAGAAGTGGAATTACTGAATCATATGGTAGTTCTATTCTTGATTTCTGGAGGAATCTCCATACTGTTTTTCATATAAGCTGCACCAGTTCACAAAACCACCAACAGTACATGGGGGAACCCTTTTCTTCCTGTCCTCATCAGTATGTGTTATTTCTTGTCTATTTGATAATACACATTCTGTCAGCTGTAAGGTGATATCCCACTATGGTTTCATTTGCATTTCCCAATGATTAGTGATGTTGAGCCACTTTTCATTTACCTACTGACCATCTATATATCTTCTTTGGGAAAGTGTCTATCCAGGTCCTTTGCCCGTTTTTTTTTTTGTTTTGTTTGTTTGTTTGTTTTTAACTAGGGTATGTATGTATGAATGCGTGTGTGTGTATGTGTGTGTGTGTGTGTGTGTGTGTGTATTTGCTATTGAATTGTATGAGTTCTTTGTATATTAGATTTTTTTTTTTTTTTGCAAATATCTCCAGTTTGGTAGCTTTTCTTTTTCATATTTTTGATAGTTTCCTTTCCTGTACAGAAGAAGCTTTTTAGTTTAGTAAAGTTCCATTTGCTTAATTTGCTTTTGTTGTCTAATGAAGAAAAGTAATTTTTAAGACCAATGTCTGGGAGCTTATGCAATATTTTTTTTCCGGGAGTTTTATAGCTTCAGGTCTTAGATACTAGTCCAATCATTATTTAGTTGATTTTTGTGTATAGTATAAGACAGGGTTCCAGTTTCATTCTTTTGCATGTGGCTATCAGTTTTCTCAATACGTTTCTTGAAAATTTTATTTCCCTGGCTCATTTTTTGAAGGTTAGTTGACCATATATCTATAGAATTCCTCCCCCCCCACCCCCGGGCTCTTGTTTCTGTTCTGTTGACCTATGTATTCGATAGAATACATAGAACACTGTACTGTTTTGATTACTATAGTTTTGTACTATAGTTTGAAATCAGGGAAGTAAGGTCTTCAGCTTTGTTCTTCTCATAATTGTTTTGGCTGTTCATGCTTCCATACAAATTTTAGGATTGTTCTATTCCTGCGAAAAGTGCTTTGGGGACTCTGATGGAGATTGCATTGAATCAGTAGATTGCTTTGGGTATTGTAAACATTTTAACAATATTCTTCCAATCCATGAGCACAAAATATCTTTCCATTTTTTTTCTTCATTTTCTTTCCTCAGTGTCTTATAGTTTTTGTTGTATACATCTTTCACCTCCTTGGTTAAATTTGTTCTTAAGTATTTTATTCTTTTTAATGTCATTTTTATTGCTATTCCTTTTAGTAGCATTAAAACAATAAAACAATGGGATTGTTTTCTTAATTTCTTTTTGTGATAGTTTGTTGTTAATGTTTAAAAATGTAACTGGTTTTCATATATTGATTTTAAATCCTGAATTCTGCAACTTTACCATATTTATTTATTAGTTCTAAATGTTTTCTGGTGGAGAATTCAGAATTTTCTATATGTAATAATATGTCACTCGCAAACAGAGACAATTTCACTTCTTCTTTTCTAACTTAAATGCATGTCATTTATTTATTTTTCTTGCCTAATTGCTCTCACTAGGACTTACAATACTATGTTGAATAAAAGTGGCAGGAAATTGCATCCTTATCTTGGTCCCGAACTTAGAGGAAAAGATTTCAACTTTTCACTATTGAATATGATGTTAGCTGTGGGCTGGATATATTTGTACTTCATTATGTTGAGGTATGTAAATCTTCCTTGTGAAGTCTTCAGAGTTTTTTCATGAATGGATGTTGAATTTTGTCAAATACTTATACAACTATTGACATGATCATATGATTTTTATCCTTTATTTTGTTAATGCTCTGTATCACATTGCCTGATTTGCAGAATTTGAACCATCATTAAACTTTGGAATAAATTCCACTTGGTCATCACATATATGATCCTTTTAATATGTTTTTGATTTTGGTTTGCTTATATTCTATTGAGTATTTTTGCATCTATGTTCATCAGAAATGCTGGCTTGTATTTTTCTTTTCTTGTAGGGTCCTTGTCTGGTAGGCTACTGTATGATGCTGGCCTCATAAAATAAGTTTGGAAGTGTTTCCTCCCTATCTGTTTTTTGGAGAGGTTTGAGAAGAAGTGGTATTCTTTAAAATGTTTGTTTGGATTCGCCTATGAGGCCATCTCATCCTGGGTTTTCTTTGTTCTTTTGTTTTTGATTAGTGATTCAATCTCTTTACTTGTTATTGCATTAAAAAAAATCAACAAACACAAACTCAAACATTAGAAATAACTAAGACAGTTCTCTTACCAAATCCAATTTTAAGCCAACTCCACTATATTCTAAAAAGGTCTTGCCAAACAGAACTCCTGCAGGAAGAAATCAAATCTGAGATCATTGATCAGAGCTTTAATACTCTCTCTGCTCCTCAAGGTTGTGCCAGGCATGAGTTGGGTTATCTTTTAAATACACACTTAAATGCCCATATCTTTAAGCTTTAGTAAGAAGCTTTTGAATTTGTCCTCATGCAACTTATATCCTTCATGCCCTCATAAGCTTTATCTTAAAACTCTTTGAGTAAATGTTCAAAATCCCCTTTGGCCAGCTTCAACATCAATATATTTATAAAATGTGTTAAGTCTATAGATAATATCTAGCTGATGATCATTACCAAATTCAATCTGTAGTATAGACTGTGGATACTTGGTGCTCTCACCAAGAAAATTTGGTATTATACCACTCATTTCTCTCAACCGTCCCCAAGACATCAATTTGCCTTAACAACTTATATATTAAACACAGCACTTATTAAATTTTAATAAACACGTAAATTATCTGAAAGATCTTACCAAAATACTGCTTCTGATAAACTAATTTTGAGATGAGCCCTAGGATTCTACCTTTCTAATAACCTCTTATGCCATAGAGATGATGCTAGTCCAAGAACCACATTCATAATAGCAAGGTAGTAGAAAAATTAGACTAATGATTCTGAACCAAGGTTATATATTAGAATTACCTGAGGAGCTTTTAAAACAATCTATGTACAATCCTTATCCCAAGCTAATTAAATTAGAATTGGGTGAAGCCAAAGTATTGATATTATTAAAAATCATACAGGCTATTCTAATATGCATTCAAGAACGAGAACCTCTGGGTTAGCCTAACCTGTCTAAATGTTGCATCTGAAGATACATTGCTAATATCTGGCCATTCATGGCTCTTGCCCCAAGACAGCTGAAAGTTCCTTGCTGCCAAGAGCAGAGGTACTATCATATTCATCAATTTAGCCCTGATATATAGCAGAGTGTCTGTCACATAGAAGGCTCTCAAATCATATTTGTTGAAAAGGTCAGAAATTCCCTAGAACATGCCTGTGACTTGTATGAAACTGGATTTTTCTTTAATCAATTTGAACATGGGTTGGGGAGACACATGGTTCATTAATGTATCCTTTCAAAATACATCCAGTACCTATTCTTTATCATAGATTTTGGGCATACAAGGCTCTCAAGAAAGTTGTGGTCTATGAATTAAGCATATTCAGGCTAAGATTTTTGAGTCATTCTTTCTGCAGTCTTCAGCAGCATAAGCACAATTTTAAAACAATAAAATAGACAACTAGCAAGATGACATTCTTAAAGTAAAGGCTATCAATGAGCCAACTGTCAAATTATGTAAATTTGAAAGTCTAACAACCTTGGTAAAGGTCCTTTAATTGGATGACTCATGTAGAAAATAAATGAACTGTCATTTAAAAGTCCCTTTCCATAGACAGATTTAAAGGAACAGAAATAGTACTTTAAAAGGCTCAAGGTAGAAAAAAAAATTAGTAAACTTCAAGACATTTTTGCACACCTGAACTATATATATTTTAATATATCACACATAACTATAGTCATCCATGCTAAAAGAAAATTTTCTTTCACCAAGTAATAATAGCATTGGAAAAACTGATAATACTTGGTACTAACTCATAGAGATACATAAAACATTAATGGTCTTTATACCTAAATGTTAATCACTTCTCGGCCTTTTGGCTAAGATCAAGTGTAGTATCTGTGCTTATCAGTTTATACCTAAATGTTGAGTTTATACATAATGCTTGCTTCCTTATTTACATTTTTTATATCCTCCAGATTTTCTAAGCTTACTTTTTATTTGTAATTAAGACATTGTTAAACTAATATATTTAATAGAATCTCACTTTTATTATTAAATTAAACAAAAGCAATATGTAGGACTCATTTTTCCCAGCTCTTTTCACCTTCCCTTTTGCAGGCTGCTACTTTTCTGCCTGTTATTACATGACCTCCCTGTTTCATTGACTTTGAGTTTGAAAGAGTAACCTGTCTTGGCTGAGTGGTGTGTTTTGGCATTTGGGTAGAAGTTTACTGTGATTGCATGTTTTAGCTAATGCTCTCTTGTTTCTGCCTTCTGCATGAAATAAAAGCATACCTAGAGAGAGGCCTCTTTCTGTCTGATCCCTGGAACAAGAAGGGATGAGGGACAGATACCCAGTCTACCTGTGGCCCAGCCAACCTGAAACACAATAACCCACTTAATGTGACCGGAAGTAAATCTTTGTTGTTTATGCCACTAAGATATTGAAGTTCTTTGTTCTGAAAGCAAAGTTAAATAGGAAAGTAAGAATCGATATAAGGGAAAGTCATACTTATAAGGCACATTATTCAACCTCTTTAATGATTCTGATGTAGCTTTAGATAAGGTAATCATTAGAGACTGGAAATTATAGAGAGGAATTAAGAAGAGATTAGAGTAGGAAAATAAAGAGAAGTGCTATTCAGTGGACAGCTTTATTGAGGATGAAACACCTTAAATCTGTACTCTAATAAAAATAGTCCAAATAGACCAGAGTTGGAAATGTAAAAATAGTAGAACTGTACAAACACACTAGAAGAAAACTTAGGTGACTCCTTTTATAACTTTGATATGGAGAGGAAATTTTCTATTACTCAAAGTGAAGAAGCAATAAGAGATTTGACATAAAAATGAAGAAAAATTTTGTTTCATCTAAAAAGAACTACATCATATGCAAAGTACAGAGATAACACACTAGAAGAAAATATTGAAGCATGAATCAGAGATAATATCTATAAATGTATAAAATATATATTTGTAAATATATATATTTATATTAAATATAAGGGTATATAAAATTTTAAATAGGATATCCCTAAATATGTATATATATAAATATATATCTGTAATATATTTAAAAAGTCTTATACTTGAGGGAATACAAATACTTTTGAAAAGTGGATGAAAGACATGTAGAGAGAGTTCACAGAAAATTAAGCAAGTGCTCTTCAGACGTATGGGACAATGTAAAATACACTCATAATGAAGGGAATGATAACCTTTGTCACTTGTGAAATTGAGCAGAAGTTAAATTTTTGGCAATATCCTCTTTGGCAAAAGTTTATCCTACAGGTATACTTCCAACAACATGAACACCGATATGCACAAGATAGTCACTGAAGCATCATTATACCAGTGAAATATAAGACACAGCCTGCATAACCATACAGAGATCAGTTGGAGAAAACATTTTCATAGTAGAGAATGTGCAGCTCTAGAAACAGAATAAGGAAGGGCTCTGTAAATTGACATGGTGTAATTTCCTGGATTGATATTGTTTAGAGGAAGAAAAACAGAATAAACTATGTTATATTTTCTGAGAGACAGGTTATTCTTTGAAAAAGGATAAACACAAGAAGAATAAAATAGAAACCAAATAAAAATGGTAACTACAATGTGTGGGGCTTTTCTGAGCACATGTTTTATACATGTTTGACTTTTCAACTACATTAATATTTTACATATTAAAAATTGCCGGATGCCTGGGTGACTCAGTTGGTTAAGCATCTGCCTTTAGCTCAGGTCATGTCCCCAGGGTCTTGGGATCCAGGCCCCTATCGGGCTCCTTGCTCAGCAGGAAACCTGCTTCTCCCTCTGCTTGCTGCTCCCCCTGCTGCACGCGCTCTCTCTCTATGACAAATAAAATCTTTAAAAAATAACAAAATAAATTAAAATTGCCAAATGACAAAGATTGGGGAAAAGTCTTAAAACTGTTTTAAGATACAATAAAATGTGAACAGGAACTGATGGACCAAAACTGAAACTGGTTTCAGCTTCTCTTCTTACCAGTGTCTTGGTGTCCTGTGTTAAGTAGGGGGCTCCTCAAGTTGGGGTGTCTGAGTGAACATGATGAGCAAAGCCCTCTGAAATCTCATCATTGGCACGTAGAATAAATGAGGAATAAACCTGTACTTAGTTCAGCAACGTCCATATTTTGTTTCCAGCTTAAGTTAGCCTATGCCCACAAGTGAAACAAAATACGAAGAGATTGTGAAGCTGTGGCATTTTAAAGACAGATTATGTATTACCTCTTTCAGGAATACACAAAATAATAAATTTGGATGTCACTCTAAGTTATTATCATAAACTTATATGCATTTGTAGATGTTACATTTGGGGTAGGGGGTTCTTGATGAACAAGGACACAATAAGACACCAACTGGACTGAGAACTGTGACCGAGTCTCTGAGGTAATGGCAGACTCTGGTGCTTGCAGCTATTCATTCAGCACGCAGGATAACTAAGGAGTATTTCCACTTGTTTACTGCCATACAAAATAGAAGTACATGCCCCTTTGAAAACCAAGAGCTTGCTGTGAATGACTAGAGAATTAGAACAAAAGAGGTACAAAGAAACGAGAGCGGATGCACAAATGAAAGGAATATTATGAGAAGACCTGAATGTGAAAATAAAAGAGAAAAAGTAAATATGAAAAGCTGGAAACCTATGGTGATAAAAGTAACAGGTGGGATATTTTTTTCTGGCAATTGTTTTTATTTTTATTTTTAAATTTTGTATGCTTGATATAAACTGCATGCACTAAATCTGAGTTATGATGTTCTATTTGAGAATTACTTCTCTGATATTAAAACCATTAAATACCTATGATCATTTTACCTACAAATAAATCATTAGGCACCAGGATTTCTTATTAAATTAGTCCAACTGGTCAGCAGTGAGTGAAAACACATTTAGTTGATGTTAAATATTGCACAGCATATTACAAATGGCTGATACTCCATAACCGGTCCATTTATAGTTTATGGTGCAAATTTTAGAGTCAAGTAAATGGTGTTTTCAGCGGTAGTTCATGTGTTATGACTTGTCGGGGTTGTAAATAATTTGTAGGGCATTTATGTATTTCTAGATTCCATGTACCTCTTGCTTATAAATCTATTTATTAACCCTTATAAATAATTGATGACCATATCTCAAAATGAATCATTCCTAAAATTGCTTAACTGTCTGGAATTTTTCTTTAGTAATCTCGTCCCTCATTTTCTTTTCATATCTCAATCAGGTATAAATAGAAGAAGGCTGCATGCACCTTTTTCTTCTCATTCCTGAGTCTAAGTGTCTGTGCCATCATTCACCTTTACAGTGAGAAGCAATGAATTCACGCCATCAGTTCTTCTCTTGGCACCTTCAATGAGTAATTGGTTTTCTTCCGAACCCTTCATCCATCCCAGCTTTACCTCTCTTTACTCCTCTCTCTCTTTTCTTCTTTCCTCTTCTCTCTCTCTCTTTCTTTCTCTTATCTCTTTTATTTCACCACTTGGATACTCTACCAATCTCTTTCCATCCTTTGATACCAGGGATGTGAATAACAAATTTTATCATATTAATAGAATAATTTTTTTTAAACTAAACCACAGTAACTGAGGATTTGGTGTCAATTACCATAAATGTCTTGGAATAGAGAGAAGTGAGATGTAGAAAAGAGGCCAAGGATGATAAAAGGAAAAAAAATTAAAAAAACAAATGCATGGCAGGCCCTTGAAAAAGATATGTTTTAGGGATTTGCTGATGCCCTATTATACATCTTTTTTTTTCTTTTTAATTGAAACCTCAATTCTTTCACCTTTACCCCATCTCCCAGGAAATCCTTTAACTAATACAGTATATTTTCTCTCATCCTACTAGTCATAAATGCACCACTGTTCCTTAGTTCATTATTTATCATTATTCATTTATTCATATATTCCTTGATTTGTTTCAGAAGGAATGAAGGTTTATAATAACATACGGAATACAAATTTCTTGTAATTAGCATGTAGATGAATGAGGAATAAATTTGTACTTAGTTCAGCAACTTCCATATTTTGTTTCCAGTGTAAGTTAGCCTATAAATAAATAAATAAAACAAATGAGTGAGACAGTCTGGACAAAAGGAATTTCAGATGGTAAAAATAAAATGAAGCTAAGTGAGCCATAGTTCCTATCTTCTGTTATACAGTGCAAAATGCACATGTTAGAACAATGCTCATCCTTGAGATCAAAGAGATGCAATCATTCTCATCTTCGTTTGAGAAATCTTATATTGCTTACCTTGGTAGCTAATATTACTTCATCTCCCTGAAAATGTTCTCATGGAAATAATTTTTGCTGGACTCTTCTTTTGGATGCCATTATTATCTCTATGTATATTCCAAGTGTACTAATACTCTGGATTTAATGGCTCAATAGAGTGGAGAAGATTGTTTATAAATCAAGCTGGATTTCAAGGGAATTATCCACATAAACATACCATGAATCAAATAGAAAAGAAAATTTGCTGTCCACACTGAGGGGGGTCTTTGCCAGCAGGACACAGATGAATGCTGCTTTGTAAAGGTGCACTGGGAGTTTCTCCATAGAAGCAAACACTTCTGAGGTAGATCTGTTGGGGGAGATGAAAAATGACTGTGGTAGTGCAATTAAAGTGTGTAAATTATATTTTGCATTATGCAATATTTGAATTAGCTGCTGTTTGAAGGTAAGTTTTCTCTGTGTGAGAGGTCACACACGGGTAAACATATATTACTAAATCAGAAGGGAATCACAAACAATATGCCTGAAAAGTAAGAAAAGGAGTGCAAAGATTTATTAGGAAAGTGTTCAGTTGATAAATGATAACATTTATTTGTAATTTGAGGATCTGACCCAAACAACACTCATTAGCTCAGCTTGTATGAAGCCAATTAGTTTCATAAATTTATTGTTTGTTCTGATGTTATTTGTAAAAGGGTATCATTATGGTACTGGAAATGAGATTTGTTTTAAAACAAATTGAAATATTTCCTTAATTATGCTACTTTACTTTCTCTATAAAAGTCTGGGTATCTCATTTTCATATAGAAGATATATAAACTGTAATCCTAGTAAATAGTTTTTTTTTAAGACTTTATTTATTTATTTGACAGACAGAGATCACAAGTAGGCAGAGAGGCAGGCAGAGAAAGAGGAGGAAGCAGGCTCTCCACAGAGCAGAGGGCCTGAGGTGGGGGCTGGATCCCAGAACCCTGGGATCATGACCTGAGCTAAAGGCAGAGGCTTTAACCCACTGAGCCACCCAGGTGCCCCAATAGTTTTTGATATAATAAAAACTCATCCTTTGTACTTAAGGCAAATTTTTGGAACCATAGGAGATACCAGTTTACTGATTTTATTTTAAGCATGTATCTTATTTACGGTACTGTACCCCCCCCCTTTACTGATCTTAAAAATAAGAACCAAAACACTTACTGAGAATTTCCTATGTTCCAGGTAAGGTGCCATCTATTTACATGTATTCTCTTTTTAATTTTCCTGACTCAATAAAATATGTCCTATTACATTCACCATTTCGAAATGAAGAAGTAGAACTTAGCAATTATACATGATGTACCTATCTATGGACAGACACTACTAAAATGAGGAATAACTGCATAGAGCATGATTAGAAATTTTATTTATTCTTAACTACTATTTTATTCTCCTTTGACTTTGGTGCAATTTGAAATGTTATTCTTTACTATTCACATAAAAGCTGCTATTACTTTCCTTAGTACACAAGTATAGGAAAACAGATGGTCCCAAATATCTGTCTTAAATTAAGTCAGAAAGCATCTTAAATGTATTTGAAGAAAGCATCTCTATATTTAAGAGATAGCAACTATAAGTTGGCTTCCTCTTAAGGAGATTCAGATGTATTTTCTCCTACAAGCTAGTTTTCTTCATTAAACTCAGTTGTTAGGCATCATTCTGACGCCACCATCTGATACTATAAGGACCATGAATATAAGCGATTCAGTTTATTTAATGATTGGCTAAAAATAATTTTAAAAGAATTTTCATTGAAGAATGTCTAAGATTGGCTTAGGAAGCAGCATCAAAACATCCAAATGAAAAATTGTCAGCTACTCGTCACTCTAACGAAAAATGTCTTTTAAATTTGGAATCATTAAAAAGAGTATTTGTTATATTAGTTTTCAAACGATTTTCATAATACCTCAAACAAAAGTCACTGAAGTAGGGAGAGGCATATTCTGGACAAGATGTGATCTCTTCTCCCTTATATTGAGAAGAATAGCTCCATATTAGTTTGTCTGATTACTAAATATTTACCAACCTCTTTCAAAATGTTGTATGATGTTATTCATTCTCTTCAGCATTAAAGAAATATTTTCCATTTTTGCGTGGCTCATAATACATAGGGTTCATGATATATGATACATATGCTCTATATAATATCAATATTACTTATACATTATTTTTAATCAGTCCACTTTTAGAATAAAAAAAAATACATGACTGAATGAAAAATACATGAAAACTTCTCAGTAGTTAAAACTATTGAGTGGTTGTCGAGCTGATTGAACAGTTGAATTATGCGAGTGCTGCTTGCTTGCCAGTAATGCTACACATGCTTACTGAATAAGGGATAGAGTGGTCCGAATTATGTTTAAAAGCAAAAACTTTAAAGTATTTATTTTATTAATTTACAGGAAAGTAGAATGGAATCTGACTTTATTTTGACCCTCACTGTTGTGAGTTTCCTGGAATAACTCTGAGGTCCACTGGTTGGAAAATGATGATCCAGATAATGATGGTTTTATTTGCCGTCCTCTGCCTCATTGTTTATTTTTTTCTATCATTCCAGATCTTACAAGATAATTCAATATTATTGTCACCCTCAATCCCTACAACAATGAGGAAATGGAAGCTCAGAAATTCTAAATACATTTAAAAAAAAAAGCCCCTAAGTAGGTAAGACATAGCCATACCTAAGCAAAGCTACAGTATTTAAAAAGTGACCATAATATGTAGAAGTGATTTTAATTTAAAAACCACAAATGTAATTTGTCCATATTTATTAAAACATAGAAAAAAAAAAGAAAATATTGACTAGAGCCTTATTTGAGGTCCTTTAAACTTATTCCTTCCAAACACGCACACATTATTCTATCATTTTGTTCAAATAGATGTGCACAACAATAAAGTATTTCATCAAAATTACTTCCCTCTTGAAACTTTCCTCAGTGTCTGCTTCCAAAACTACCGATTTAAATTTGCACAAAGAAATGCATGAAGACCTCATACAGTACTATCTTGAAGCATTTGTTTTTCACTTGCTAATGAGTGCAACAGAATATCAATGTCTAAATTTATGTTTGTTCTGCGAAAGAGGGAGGTTTGGGCTTCATTTTATTCCCACATGTAGAATGTATGTTGTAAAACAGTGTGCCTGTATTGGTGGAAGGAGGTTGGGAAAAGTTATGGAGAGAATATGGAACTTAAGGTGCTACCCCTCCTTTGTGATTCCCAGTTCTGTAGATTTGGAAGAGAGAGGCAAGCAGTCACTCGATACCAAAGGAGTAAGTAAGGGATAAGGTATCAGGCATATGAGTTAGATATGTCTGAACACACATCTTATAAGAATTCTGAAGATAAGAATCACAGCACAGAAATGTATATATATTAGTGTAAGGGTGAAAGGTATCAAAAGGTACACACATTCTGTTATAAAGTAATAAGTTGTGGGAAGATAATATATAACATGGTGACTATAGCTAATAATACTGTATTGCCTATTTCAAACTTCCTAAAACAATAGATCCTCAAAGTTCTCATCACAAGAAAATAAAATTGTGTAACTATGTAAAGTGACAGGTGTTAACTAAATTTATTATGATCATTTTGCAGTATATGCAATTATCAAATCATTATGTTGTATACCTGAAACTGTACATTAACCAAACCTCATATTTTTATATAAACCTTTATATTTTTATATAAAAAATAAATTATATAATTTTTATAAATATTTTACATTTATATAAAAAATAAAAATTAAAACAAGAAAAGTAAAAAGATAGTCTCAGAACTAGAGGTTTTATAAAGGATGCTTATTTTTTCTGATCATTAACCCTAGAAAATGAAGATCAGGGCATTGAAGCAGGTATCAAATAAAGGGAAAAAAACAGAAAGGTATGCTCATGCATCTTTGCTATCTTTTCCTGATAAAAGTTAGTATTAAATAGTGTACAAATTGGAAAGTTATTGTTAAATATTATTGAAGGAATATTTCAGAGTTAGATTATTATTCTGTTATTTATTTTACTTTAATCATGAACATAACAATCAGGTAGAAATTTGGTTTTAATCATGTTACTTAGTGTCCTTATTACCACCCATAATTCTTGGCACAACAATGGTGTTCCATGAATGTCTGTGATTATATGAAATGACCAATGAATTACATGTACCCACCAAAATCCTCTTGTATTTGAAAACTTTATCAAGGATATTAAGATAGAACAGAACCATTCCTCCCTCATTTTGGCTGCCAATAAAATACCTACTAGATATCAAAGTGAGACAGATTTTCATTACATACATCTCAAAAAACAGTTCACAACTGGGAGGGAGGTGGGGTGGGGAACCTATATCAAACACCTCAAGCCTAATGAGGGGCTCTTCTTTGGGCAGACTGGAGGGCTTGAAATGTGTTCTCTACTACTGGGAGACCCAAAGGTCTGGAACAAGATTTATTCCAAAGAAAGGTAAACAGGCAATGTGTGTAGTAGACCAGGCTATGTTAGGATAGTCCTGTTCTCCAAGGATTTGTCAGGGTGAGGGTGTTCTCCCTAGAACTGATGTGGGCCCTGGAAGGACAACAGAACCCAGAAGCAAGAAGATGGATAAAAGGACCAGTTTCCTAAGAGCTGAGGAAAGGGTTACAACTTATGGCTGGGGATACAAATGCATCTTCCAGAGTCAAGAGATCTACATAAAAAGTATCCAGTGATGGAGTCTACCAAGAAAGAGCCCAGAAAAAAGTATACCTCAAGGCAGTGAGTCATCTGTAAATATCCACCAGCTGAGTGAGAACAAAGGGGATGGAAATAGTGCCTGATTGATGAGGAGCTTATCTCTCTTACCTTTCTTCTTAGCACACTTCCTGACTGAACTCTGACCTTGGCAGGGTCAGAAATAGCTAGCAACTGGGCAGATGGGAGGAGGAAAAATAAAAAAGGAGACAGAAAAAGCTGGAAATAGCATGTGTACCATTTCAGATTTAGGCCAAAGTAAGGCCTCAATTTGGGAAGAAGAGTTAATATTGAATTGATTTTGACTGGTATAATGGACTAGATATACTAACTTTTGAAGTGAGACAGTATTTGTGACTTAGCACGAAGACAAAGCTATCTGCACCTGAAAGCTGGACATTTTAAGCAGGAACAAAGGATGATTAAACCCTCTTGAGTCACGATCCTGGTAGATTAGTTGACACTAAAATTTTGTCCCTGCTAGTTTATTTGACTTCTGTACCAGAGGCCACATTACCAATGGCTCAAACAAAGAAAAAAAATTACAGAAATGCATATATTGGTGTAAAATTGAGCAGCCATAAGAAGATGATCTCAAAGAAGAAGAAACATTATAACATGGAACCTTTCTCCTTAATCTTCTTCCCTACCAGTTGAAAAGTATTTCACAGATGGAGAGGAGGCTGGGAAAAAAACTGGTCTTCACCCAAGGTGTGTTGCTTTTTCCTTATTTCTTAAGAGAGTGAAAAATCTAGATATCCTGTGAGGATTTCCCTAAATGGGAAGGAAGAGTGACAGTTAAAGAATGTCTGGGTGCATTTGATAGTAAGCTAGTGGAGGAGCCTATCTTTGGGACAAAAAACAGCCCACTATTTTTTGAAATAGAGAGACAGGAGCATTCAGAGATGAAGGAAATCAGGCAAGATCAAATGGTGGTCTTCAAAGATACTGGGCAGTAACATGACTGGATCCAATTAACTTTGGGGGAAAGCAAATGCCTGAGAGCAAAGAATAGTTTGCTTAGTAACCAGAAAGAGATACTTCCACATTTATCTCTACCAAAACCAAATGCTTGAGTTTTCTTTTAAGACCCAACAGAAATGCTTAATAAGGAATGGGATCTTAGTATCTGGTTCCCTTTCAGGTGAGGTCCTTGTCTTGGATATAGTACTCTTAAGAACACCAATTCCAACTCGAATATTTCAGTTTCAGGAAATAATGTTTAAAAGATCTTATTAAAGTATTCAATACTGGTTCTAACACAAGACATAAGGGATGCCATTAGGTACAGAAGAGCTCTTATTTGTTTCCTCACAAAGGAAAGGAAACGAAAACTTTGCAGAGATTTTTGTGCTTTATCTTTGTACCTCAAACTTAGGCTGTATTTATAATTGTTTTTATGTGTTTGTGACAAACACTTAACACCTATACACTTAACACCATGTTAATATGGCCACATTAACATTCAATGTGGCCAATTAAGATTATGGCCCCCAGGCTCTCACCCTGATGGTGCGATGACCCCTTCAAACAGGAAATTGATTTATCTGACTAAAAGGTGTTGTCCTTAGGAGAATTTTGTGGGATAGGGTGAACCAAACTGGCCAATAGGTAAAGTGCACCTTTAAAAGGAATTCATTTAGTGCTGATATTATCTTTTAGAGGACCGTAGGATTTAATAATCTCCCAGTGGTCCTCCGAAGACTCTCAGCCAGAGCCTGATGGTCTGAACCTTTCATTGCCAAGAAATGATTAATCTAAACATGGACAGTTCTCCCATATTCAGGCGGCCTCAGTGTGGGGCTGTGTAGTAAATCCATCTCACAGTTGCAAAGTATATGGCACATCCCTGGATCTGAGACACTTAATCTCACAAGGCCCCATGCACTGCAGTCTTGTCATCATTGAGGCTTTTGGGTTCTTTCCTTTGAAGGTAGATACATCAGCTCTTTCGGTACAGAAACCTAAAAGAAAAAACAAAAATGAATACACCTATGAATTCTTTTCCCCTTAAAAAGCATGAACAAGGTCAAACATATTCCATATGAGATGACTATTCCAGCATCTTATAATTGCATTTTCCACTTGAAATTTAGGTTGTCAGTGAAACAATTATTTGATTTAGGGAGTAACTTGCAACTTTCTTCACCTTTGTTTTTCCTTTTTTTAATGTCCTGAAGTACTAATATAAAGTGATATAAATTCTACATCAATATCCATAATTCTTTCTAACTTTGTTCCTTTTAAAAATGTATTTCAGTTTAAGACTTTTTTTTTAAGCCAGCAAACAAACTACCACAAAAATGCTGGGAGAAGTATGAAGATCCTGAATTAGTACTTTAACAAAGACTGAATTTCAGGTAGTAAACTTATAGAACCCAAGGACAAAAAAATTCAGAAAATTAGTTAAGTGTGCCACTGTGTTATACAACACACATACAACATTTATTAGAAACCCAAAGCCAACCATTGAAATTTGTAGGCATACAAACATAAACTTGGTTTAGTTGTCATTTGAACTAGGGCAATTACATTCCCTTAATTACCTGTTTTAGGTAGACAGCCTCAGACTTACTTGCTGCATGGGATCTCTTTTGATGGAAATTATTTTATAGATTCAGTTGAGAAAATTATATGGAGCATGACATTCGTCAGCAAAAAAAAAATTTAATAGTTAAAAATATTGGTATTTTCCTTAGTAGCCATTAATTTAAAAGTAAGGTTGAAATCAGTAGTGAATGCAACCTCATATTTTATTCCTCAAATTCCTATCTGTATTTCCAAAAACAAATATGGATTCATATTCAAAATATAAAAAGGTGTTAAATTTATTAAGTGGGTGTGTTTTATTTTTTATTTTTTTATTTTTTTTGTGCAGCTATCACGTTCATTTCCAGTAAGGGTATTTTTAGACATTGCATTCATTAGTAATCCTCAGGAAAGACAAAATAAACTTAATTCTCAGGATATGTGCATTTCAGTCTTCAAAGACTTGTCTGAACAATCTCTGGTAATCCGAAAGAATTGGGGAGCTAAACACAGCACTATATAGCTTTTGTCAGTATTCAATTTAAATAACAAGCATTAAGACATCTAATACTGCACCTGGAACCTAACAAGTACTCAATAAATATTTGCTAAATGAGGAGGAATAAAATAGAATTAATTGATTCAGATTCCTGGCCTTTTTTAATCCAGAGAAAAACAGAGAAACTTGGATGGTTACCTAAATCAAAGAGACAATTTCAGCCTGATAATACTGCCTGAATTCTGAATTACTGAATTTTAGAAAGTATTTCTGTATGTATTTACCTCATTTAACCTACACTGGATTAATGATTAAAAAAAGACTCAGTTTTAATGATTTTATATGTATATATAAACGTGGATTAATTTGGCAGTGTCTTTTTTTAAAACTTTAGTTTTTAGAGCAGTTTTAGATTCTACATTAATTAAAAAAAAAAAATAAACTCCTGAAGATTCCTAGGATATTTTATCTATGATATTGCATTTACTAGTTAATACAGTCATTTCTCTCTTTAACATTTATTTTATGCCTAGTGGATGACAGATGAGGACACTATTTTGTACAATGCCAGGGACACTAGTTATGCTCTAGGAAATCCTATTTACATGAAACACAATGGAATGGGGTTGCATCACGTGGCCCTCTGATGCCAGACACTGTTCTAGGCACTGATAAAAGAGCAGAGAAAACCGACAAAACCCAATCTCTAGATTATAACTTTTTACAGGAGAGGCAGTCAAGCATAAGTTAATAAAACCAAGAGTATCAGAGTTACAAGCACTAATGAGAAATCTAAAGAAGGAGCGTGTCCTGAGAAGGCAGGAGCTAGCAGAGAAATTTTGCATTGTTGTGAAAGAGCTCTGTGAGAAGGTATTATTGGAGTAAAATTGTAGAAAAAGTGTTTGAGTGTGAGTGTATGTGTGTGTTCAGGTGATACATACATTGTTACACTGAGTCCCAGAAGGGGATGGCAAGGAGAAGCTGGTTATCATTGGTTGTTTTTCAGATGCAGCCGAGTTTTAAATGAATTATGTTTTTCACTGTACATGTTATCTCAAGGGTATTAGATGAGAACAAGGCAGAACTGAAAGTCAACGTGGAGTCTGCCAGAGCCACTGTGGCATAAATTAATGCATCTGTTCATTATGTTTTGTTAAAACTATAAGATGTCAAACATAGATGCAAAGGAGAAGGGATGCCATGAAAATGGGCATAAAGGGATACGTCCAAGACACACCTAAATGACTGGTGAAATTTAATGCACTTAAATTTTATAAAAGAAATTGAATGCAGCAGGAGAGAGCACCAAATATTCTACCAATACAGTGAAGGCTGCTTAATGAGCAGATATTTAAGTTAAAAAAAAACGGACATAATTGAATACTATGAAATATACATTCTTCTCTCTGTTTCTAAAAGATAAAAGGGAACAGAAATACTTATTGGTGGAGATTATTCAAAAAAAGGACAAAGCAAAAGTGGGATTAACCCTTTACTTGGCATTTACATTAAAAGCTAATATAACTGAGAAAAACAAGGATTCTACGAACTCCAATTATGTAAACTTGAGTCTTCATGGTTTTGTATTTATGCTCAAATATAAAAAAACAAAGAAGAAAAGAGATCATGTCAGAAAGAAGAACATTTGATTATGTGGTTCTACGTGATTTAACCATTATCCAGCTAGATGAAAATAATTGTTTTTTTTTTAAGATATTAAATGTAAAGTGCATGAAATTGCAAACTAATAGTAATAATGACATAACAACCCAAACAGTTTCCAGTTAATGTGCACTTACTCTGCCAGGTACGGAGCTAAGCACTTTACACACATTATATTATTTAATCCTCATAGGAATCAATGAGGCAGTATATAAAACCAAGAAATTTTAAAAGGATGACTGCTTTACTAAGGGTATCAGTGAAAAGAAGTACAATGAGTTACTCTGAAAATTAGAACTTAACTATAACAAAGTAATTAATACGATAAGGGATTCTTACCCTTTCTAGTAAATAGAAAGTGAGTTATCAAAAATATTTCATGAAAGCCAGACTTCGCACTGAATTTTAGAAACAACTAGACATTTTCTTACAGAGCTGGAGGGTTGAAAGATACAGTGCCAATGACAAATGAGAGCAGTGGAGTTGAGATAAAATTAATGAGGACGGGCTTGCTTCAGGCCGTTTTCTGTCCTGCATTTCCTTTCACCTGGTGTCATTATGACCTATCCCAAAGATAGCATAATCATATCAAAAAGTCTAGTCATTTTCTATTTCCATGGATACACAGTCGACTACTAGTGTCTTTTTTAGTTGCTAGTCTGAAACTTCACCAAAACCTTTCTTTCATGAATGCTGATGCTGAAATTTTGAAAAGATAGGAGATTGACTTTAAGCTATTAAATAATTTGGTTTAGCTTCACTGAAGCAAAAATACAAAAGCTCTAAAGTTGCGTGTGGGTTTGTTCACTTCTATCTTGACATTGGACAGAAATATGATAGAAAACTCTGTTTAGAAGTTACTATGTCAAGGGAACATATTAGTTGACCTACAAAAGTTTCTTCCAGCACTTAGTGATGTTTGATAACGAGATTTGACAAGGATGTGGCTGAATTTGTTCATGGACTCAGAAAATATTTATTAGCACCTATTTAGAGCAAGAATGTGTTGGTGCTGTAGGGCAGGCAAATGCAATGTACATGGCAATTCCATTGTCAGTGTGCCCTTCTGGAAATCATGTAAGTATTTGGCATCACAATCAGACATGTCAAAAAAACATTACTTCTGGAATATTCATTCTGAAATTAATGAAATGTGTTAGTTTGAAGAACTTTTCTCTGGGTTATTCAGTTTCTCTAGGGCAAATCTCTTCTATCTCTCGCCTGCCAGGGTGGGGATTATAATTTGTCAGGTGCTAGGGGAGGTTGCTGAGGGTCCGCAATTCCTAATGCATGCTTTCACAAAACTCCTGTCTCTCAGCCTCTATCTCTCTTCTTCCTTCCCCTGTACTTGGGAACCTCCAATCTCTTTACTTCAGTTGCTTTATAGCAAAACATCGCCATCTCCTGCAGCATTAAGAAGTAACAGTGATCTCATGCATGCGTCAGGGAAAGCCCTAGAGGGCCACATACATTGTTCTTAGGCATTCACCCAAGCCCCACTCTTCACCTCCTGCTTGTAGGTTCTGTGATGCTTCCAAACTCTGGGAGGCTCAGCTACCTGCAGAGCTTATCAGCTCACATCTTTAAGGTACTCGCAACCATAAGGCACATGGGTTCACCTTCTTTAACTCTATTGTCACTTATCACTTTAACATCATTTTTTCTAATACTTGGCTAAAAACATTTGTCCACTGTTGCTTCCCACCCACCACTCTCATCATAAATATATTAATTTGTTTTCTTTCTTTCTGTCATTTCCCATGTTTGGGAGAGGGAGAAAACTTCGATATACCTCACTTAATTGGTAGTATTCAATAATTTATATGAGTAGTAGATATAATGAGTATTCAAAAATTTATATAAATAGTAGATAACTGAAAAATTTTGCAAAATGTAGTCTAGCTACCTTAGTCATAACTAGGAAAACATTTTCATCTCGCCTCCTCCTTTCTTCCCTGCAACAGAGTTGGTCTTCTTGCTTTTTAATTTGTGTTCTCTATAATCAACATTCTGTTCACAGAGAGAGTTAGCTCTTAATCTCTTTTGTGGAAAATGGATATTTCTCATTGAGGATTCATGTGAATATAGATTCTTCCCCACTAGCCAGAAAATACAGCCATCATGGTGATTCTTGTGAGGTCATGTTGCTTGTAGGACTTGTCCCCTCACTCTCCAAATCTGCATGCACAGAGGTGAGAATATGACTTCTTAATTATTTCATGCCAAGTATCCTACTGTTACTATATGTGTGTGCATGTGCATGGGCATCTATATGCATGTGGTCAGTAAGTCACACTGTACAGATTATTATTGCATATCTTGGATGGAGATAGGAAAGACAAAATGCCAGGAATCAATAGAAAAAAATAAGGCTGTTTTGGCTTCTCCCCTCTCACCAACAAGCATATAATAGACTAAGATGATTCATGTTAATATCAAGAGTTCCAGTTCCAGTTCCACAAGTGAATGAGGATTGTGGTTATAGGCACTTACAGGCAGCAGACAGTCTCCATCTCAGGGAAGTTGAAATTAAAACAACAACAACAACAACGACAACAAAACAAAACAAAACAAAATAAAACCCAGATGGGTTTGTTTCAGGACCTGGTCAGCATCACGGTTGCAACAGAATGGATCCCAGTCTCAGATCATATGTCCTTTTAAGAACTAATGGAGGGATGTCTGGGTGGCTCAGTGGGTTAAAGCTTCTGCCTTCTGCTCAGGTCATGATCTCAGGGTTCTGGAATCAAGCCCTGCATCAGACTCTCTGCTCAATGGCTAACCTGCTTCCTCCTCTCTCTCTGCCTGCTGCGTCTCTGCCTACTTGTGATCTCTATCTGTCAAATAAGTAAATAAAATATTAAAAAAAGAAAAAGAAAAAAAGAACTAATAGAGATCAGGGTGGACTCTGATCAGTTATGCTATGTCAAACCTTGTTGGATAAGGTGTCGCAAACAGTACAAAACTAAGACTATAAGACTATTCTTCAGTAGTACTATAGAAGTAGGTGTCATGTGAGGAAGGAATCTCTAGAAAAGTACAATTGTGTAATATTTAAGAGCATTGCCTACTTCTAAATCTCAACTGAAAATATGGAAGTATGGTGGGTCAGAAGATGCGTGTTTCTTGATTGGTAGTTCAGTTTATAAGGCTATCTCCTTTTCCATGAAGAGATAGTCAGTTTCCACCTCCACAAGGGCTAGGAACCAGGCCACAAGGTGCTCCTATATGAAGAAGAGTTCAGCAGAGAGAGAATTGAATTGGTTTCTTGGCATATAAGGCTCAACTTGCAGGGCTTCTTGTACCATAGCTTCTGTTCCTTGCTGAACCCTTTCTTGATTTGGGCTCCAGTCAGAACTAGAGGTCTTTTGAGTTGCATATGTAAATATATAGTTGCATCCTAAAACCAGAATTGCCCACTCCTTCCTAGTGGAGGGTGCCACAAGATGCAGCAACCAGTCTCACTTTAGGAAGCATATCCCAGCATACTACTAGGAATTTCACTGATACGACAGGACCCTGAATTTTCACAAGAATTAATTCCTTTTGACATATAAGTCTCTTGGTATGAGATCAAGGGTACTGTCTACTTAATGTCACTCTGTCCAATTAATAGAATGTCATTTACTTAATAGATAAACTTTATATTTTATAGGTTATCAAAATATTAAGGTTCTTTGGGAAAATTGCCTTACAGGGAACAGAAAAGCTGATATAATAGTTCAGAGATAGAGCATCAAATTACTCTCTCCATATTATAAGGCAGACTGCTCCTGATAGCGTTTACTAACTACCACCAAGAAATAAACAAAAAAAAAGTCTTACAGGTCAGCTGGTGGTAGGTTAATTGATCTGCTAAAGATATAATATCTCAAACGGCAATTCCATTTGGCCTTCCAGTTTTATTAAGTTTTCAGTAATGCATGCTTTTTCTTCAAAATCCATGAAGGATCCTTGCATGTTTGCATGATGCAAGGAAAGATAAATTGAGGTGTGATAAAAATCAAGAACCCTGAATCTTTCAAGGATTTGATAGTACTTTAATTTCTAAAAATCCTCATGGCATGAGGTAGGCATTGTTTTTCTATTTTGGTGGTGTAAGGAAATAAAATGAAGTTGCAGAGGGTGATTCCAAAGGCTTTTATGGCTTATCCCACTAAAATATCTCTTAGTAAAATGGGAAGTTGTTTCAAAGTCAAGAATATCTATCTGGAGTATACAAAATGTTATCTGATATATATATTTCCTCTATTTGCTATTTTGATTTTTCAGATAGTAACAATAATTCACAATCAATTTCTAAAAAAGCATGTGTTTTTACTGGCTATTTATTTTTTCTCAGATTATAGTAACCCTGGTGAAAGGATACATAACCTCCTGGGGAAGATTTATAGCAGAAATTGTAACTGTATTCCTTAAGTTGACCTAGCCTCTCTCTCAATCAATAGATTTTAG
Organism: Mustela putorius furo; assembly: GCF_011764305.1. Taxonomy (NCBI): domain Eukaryota; kingdom Metazoa; phylum Chordata; class Mammalia; order Carnivora; family Mustelidae; genus Mustela; species Mustela putorius. Next base: position 21,604,081 of record NW_025422019.1, on the reverse strand, counting down.
TTCTAATAACTGGCTTAGATATGAGAACCGAGTGGGAAGCTTGTATTCCCACTGTGATAACTAGAGTCAAGTTTCTGCTTCCAGTCATACAAACTGTTCTTATTATATGTATCAAGCAACAGCTTTGAAAACTGCCCATCTATTTCATTTCACCTGATCAACAGTATCATAAAGAGTAAGTAATGACCCTATAGTCCTCTAAACTCGATGTCTCCAAGTACTATTTCTAGCTAAAAGGAAAGAGCTCCTTAAAAATTTTAATTCCATGATTAAGGCAGGAAATATGCAGTTAATATGTGCTATTATTATTATCTTATTATTACTATGCCTATGTAATTAATATCAGTTCACTGCTCTCCTGTTGCACCTGCCTACCCTGATCTCTATACTAATTAAATTGCACAATATACATTTACTGAAGACAGGACTCCTTTCGTTCATGTAGAATAGCTTGACTGTCAATGACATCAAAACAATTACTCATTTGCTGTATTGCAAAATACACATAAAGCTGAGTCTGAATGACAAAAACAGTATTACCAATACTATTAACAACATGATTTAGGAAAATAGGTTAAAACTGTTTTTTGAAGATCATTTTGCTTTGTTTAAGTCTCATTATTTTGATTTATGAGACTTATTTAATTTACTTTCATTTTTATAAATTACATTTTAAAATTTAATTGTTTTACAATTATGTATATTTATATAGGCTCAACATCACACCTGAAATAAAGATTAGCAAGTTAAATCTCTTGAAAGAATCTACAATTTAGAGAAAAAGTTTCTATTCCTGACCATGGCACTCCACTGTTATCATTCTATATATAAATATGATTATTTTTCATTCCTCAATGGCTTATCCTCCCATTTTTAAAAATTTTCTTATTATGGTATACAAATAATGCAGTTCTCTTTAGTGTAAATTTTTCAAATTTTGACAAATACATACAGAGGCATAATCACAAAAGTCAAGATATAGTAGCCACTGCTAAATCACCGCATGCTCCTTATAGACAAACCCACAACTACCTCCAGCCTCTGGCAACCACTCATTGGTGTTATGTCTCCATAGTTGTTTTTTATTTTTATTTTTTTCAGAATTTCATAGAAATGGAATCATGCTGTATGTAGATCATTGGAGTAAGGTTGTTTCAGTGAATTTGATGTTAATTGTTATATATATTAGTAGTACATTTCTTTTTTATTGTTCTGTGACATTCTATTATAGAGATGTACCACCATTTATTTAATTTTTTAATTTAAATTCTATTAGCCAACATACAGTACATCATTCGTTTCAGATGTAGAGTTCAGTAATTCATGAATTGCATATAACACCCAGTGCTCATAACATCACATGCCCTGTTTAATGCCCATCACCCAATTACCCCATTCGCCCACCCACCCCCCTCCAGCAACCCTGTTTGTTTTCTATAGTTAAGAGTCTCTCATGGTTTGTCTCCTTCTCTGATTACTTCCTATTCAGTTTTACCTTCCTTCCCTTATGATCCTGTGTGCTGTTTCTTATATTCCACATATGAGTGAAACCAAATGGTAAGTGTCTTTCTCTGATTGACTTATTTTGCTCAGCGTAATACCTTCCAGTCCCATACACGTCGATGTAAATGATAAGTATTCATCCTTTCTAATGGTTGAGTGATATTTCATTGTGTGTGTGTGTGTGTATATGTGTGTGTACACACACACACACATATACCTATGTATATGTATATATATGTATGACATATATATATATATATATATATATATATATATATATCATCTTCTTTATCCATTCATCTGTTGATGGACACCTTGTCTCTTTCCATAGTTTGGCTATTGTTTTCTTTAAGCCATTCTTCAGCTGGGGGACATTTGGATTATTTTCAGTTCTCCAACTCCTCATTCCTAGTATATAGAAACATAATAATTTTTGTAAATTGTCTTGTATTTGGCAACCTTGCTTAACTTCCTAATTGGTTATAGTCCATTTTTTTGTTGATTCTTTAAGATTTTCTGTTAAGATAATCACGCTCTCTTTTTATGAGGGAAATTTATCCACAATTTTGCTTTTTATAACATATATGCACACTCACATATATGTGTATGTATGCATGTGTGTATATAAATAAAAGCAAATGCACCTTTATAGAAATGAATATTCTCTCTTGCTTAAGTTACAGAATACATTATTTTTTCATCATGCTTTATAAAAAGTGAAATAAAACAAAACATACAATATATCCTGAATATCACTCTTTATGACTGTATATAGAGATGTTTCTTTTTCCCTGTTATAGACTCTTAGTCCTCCAATAATATAGTGCATCATTTATTCAGTCCTCCATTCGTGGACATTTGGATAATCCCTAATCTTTTGTTAATTTGTAGAGAATGCAATGCATAACTTTCTGCACATATATTTTCATATTTACATCAAAGAAACTTTGGAGCAGATATCTAATAGTGGATAGCTGGACAAAATGTGTTTGTAAATTTATTATTATATTATTCTCCATTAGGGTTATGATATTTTGTATGCCCATTAACAATATATGAGAGTTTTGATTTTAGAGATTCTTCAAGAGAACACTCCATTACATCTGTAGAATTTTGCAACTCATATGTGGGATATTTTATTTCAATGTAGTTTGTATTTTCAAATTATTTTCTTAAGTCTAAGAGACATACAGGTAGCTCCACATACTTAATGCACAATTCATGAATCTAAAAGCATAAGCCTATTAAATGTAACTATAGAATATTCCAAAAACTCAATAAGACACTTTTCCGGTGTCCTATTTCCACAGAGATAACCACCATTTTGACTTGTGTTGGCTGTTCGAAACACTTCTGTGAAACTCTTTTGTGAGAAAACTTGAAATTGTGCAAATCTTGTTCCTTTTATTATATCATTACTCTCTTACTGCTTTGTGGAAGCTGTTTATATATTCTGAAAAGTATTTTTTTGATATATCTATAGTAAATATTTTCTTTTAGTTCTTATTTCCCTATTAATTCTTTTAATTGTTTTTTTAGTGAACAGAAATTTTCAATTTTATCAATTCATAAGTATATTTATTTGTTACATTTTTTTATCTTCTTGGGGTATTGGATTTATAGTATTGACATATATTGCTGCCACTACTATCTTGCCATAATAATTTTTCTTTATTGGATTTAAGCATGCATTTTCTACAAATATTATAAAGCAAATTAATCTTTAAAATCTCCTCTTCTATAATTTTATTATTTACCTAATAATTAAACTATTAAAATTTTAATATATCATTCATATTGTGATACTTAATCATGACCTATTTTTAATGAAGGAATAGAAAATGCTATATCTATAACATGTTATTCCTTTAAGAGAAATAAGTAGAAAGAAAAATCCTGAATAGATCATCTAAAAATTGTTGGATAATTCATGACATCACCTTATTTTAATTGCACATTAGACATTATATGGCACTCATTTCAACCTAAATCATGATGAACATTTTCACACATGAAAAGGAGCTATAGTAACAAAATCTCATTTTATACATCGGTAATTTGAGAAGTGTCATCTGATTAGACTTGCAGAGTGAACAACAATAAAGACCCAAGTTTCCAGCTTCTGTATAACATCCATAATTCTCCTCATATTAACATTTTAAATTCATCAGAATTCCCGCATTCTTGTCACCTGTGTATGACACTTTCCTTTAAAATTAGAATAAGTGCATGGCACTTTCCTTTAAAATTGTAATAAAAAAAATTGTTAGATGTGCAGGAGAAAGGGATAGATGCTTTTCAGATCAACATGCAAATTCCTTGCCAAAGAAGATTAAGTCTTCACATTTGTGAATTCCTTTCATCAGGCTCCTAAAGGCCCTTCTTACTGTGGTATGTGACCACAACTTCTGCCCAGGCTGTTTAAGCACATGGAGATTCAGGATCATCCTCCAAATGTATAATCAACAGTAGCATAGGTAACTTGAGAAGTAACAAAAGTGATTTTGGAATTCGTAGGCAGTTGTTCATTCAACCATTCACTAAAATATGCAAACAGACATTTATTTAGGATTCACCAAGACCAGACTCACTTCTAGGCATATATAAAGAGATCAGAAACAGTGCTAGTAGGTTCTTTATTCATGTGGACTTGGTTGCTCATTGTCACCTGATTTATCAAAAATCATCTCTTTCTATAGACATAAGGTACATAGCTAGATACAGGACTAGTTATCCTGCAAAGTTGTGTTAGGGAAAGAACACATAAGGAAAGTAATTTGAAGCAAATCTCAATGCTGCTTTATGCAATCTGGGTAAAATGGGCTTCTTTTTCTCTACAAGAAAATAAACAAGTTATTAGTACTTGATGAAATTGGTGGATTGGTCAATCTTTTCCAATCTTTAGGTACTTTTTTTTTTTTTTTTCGTATTAGATTACATCCCCCAGCCTGATTCTTCACAGAATAGGCATTGGGTCATATCTATAACCAAGGGCTTAATGATGACTCATTGTTTTGCATTTATAAAACATTTTTTCCTATATTTATAATTAGGAGTATAAGCAATTCCAATTTAAGAAGTAATAATGTGTTATATTTTACATGGCATCAAATTTTTTTAAAAAGATTTTATTTATTTATTTGTGAGAGAGAGAGCATGACAGCAAGCATGAGAGGGGACAAGGACAGAGGGAGAAGCAAACTCCCCACGAAGCTGGGAGCCCAATGCAGGACTGATTCAGGACTCCGGGATCATGACCTGAGCTGAAGGCAGTTGCTTAACCAACTAATCCACCCAAGTACTCCAGAATTTTTGATGAAACTAAGAAAATGACTGATAACCACCTCTCCTTTGCCAACAAACCTACCAAACTGAAAAGAGTTTCACTAAAACCAAAGTCAAATTTGGATATTTGGCCCAGACACAACTCAGCTTGTTTTTCAAAGAAGAGAGATAATAACCAAGCAAAGCAAAGTGCTCTTCGTGGCTACAAGTCCCCTGTATATAAATAACTTGGGAATAGTCTCTACTAATTGTCTCCCTCTCTAAAGTCAAATGGTTTCATTCCTTATAAAATGTATAATTGGCTAAGTGTGTGAGAAGTTTTCAGAAACATCAATTTCTTAAACATTTCTTGAACCAAAAATCTTTAAATACTATAGTAGTTTTTGGAGGATATTAATTAAGTATTTATTAGGTGTTTGCAGCATTATTTTTTAATTAAATTTATACTAATCCTTAGTGATATTTTTCTTTTTCTTTATTTCCTCTATTGTACTTCCTGTACTGATTGAATTTCTTCTCTGAAAGCTCAGGAATAGAAATCAGTACATTAAGAAATGTCTTTATATCCCACACTGAATATGCCTTGACATTGGATACTTGTTAATCAGTGGCAATGATAGTCACTCAGACATGCATCTCTTGAGTGCAACTTCCATGAGGCATTGCTGGGAAAACCATGAGAAAGATGGCCTTTCTGTCCAGTTTCCTATGGCTTGGGTCTCTCTTACTATAGACTATGAAGTATGAATTAACTTAAAGAATGTAGGGAGAGGACAAAAGACTATGGGCAGATTGACTGACTGATAAAGAAGTTCTGACACCACTTAGGAAGAAACTGAAGAAGTGTCAACATCCAGTAACATGGTCTGGTAATAGTCACAGTAGGCTAAAATCTTTTACTGTTCAAATGGAGGGCAGGGATTCAGTCAGTCAAGGAATGCCATCAGTTTATTAAATAATATAATTGCCTTGATATACAGGCATTTTAAGTTTTTTAAAAATGGAATATTCAGTGAATTGTTTCAGAAGTTTAACATTCCTGAGACTTTAATAATATGCTTCAGTTTTTAATTAATTTTCTTGGAACATTATTTTACTGAAAATTTTAACTCAAAATTAATTTAGAAACCTAATTGTTGACGTGTATCAAATGAAGCAGCCTATCTATTTTGGTTTGGTTTGGTGGCTTTTTGTTTTTGTGTGTATTTGTTCTCATTATTAGAGTGGGGAACAGCAGTCTCTTGTGGCATTCTATGACCTAAGTAGAAACTGAAGTCTTCTTGTGGTTGGTCGTACGTACCTTGAACTTATTGTAGTTCCTGGCGTGCCAGAGGGCTTTCCTCAATGTCAGTGTTGTACTGTTGGCTCCCAGGAGTCCCTGCAGTCCTGTGCTTCAGGTGGGGCTACATTATGCACATTTACCCTGTCTCCAGAAGCAGCCTGCTGCCACTGGTTACCAGGTGCTAGGCTTATGTGGGGTAGAGGATTCTTAATTCTCCTCATGTAGCCTATTTGTAATATCTTTATCTTAAGGTAAAAGTACTTATTATTTATATATATTTTTTTCTTATCGGGAAAGGATTCACTGTGTCTATGAATAAGATTAGATGAACAAAAAAGCTTATAGAATTCACACATTTATACAATTCAAAAAGAGAGAATAAATAAATACATAAATAATTTTCCTAAAAACTTAACTAGACGTAGAAGAGACACAAGAATATTTAATGAGAAGTCAAAATATAATTCAAAGATATATATCAAAAACCTAAAAGTCAATGAAAGAGAAAACTGTCAATTTTTAAACATATTCATTTATTTTATAAGTTTAATTTTAAAGACTTTTGAAAAAATATTTTCCTACCAAAAATACATTTTATTTTCAATTCAGTTAGAAATTAATTTGGAAATAAACTCATTTCAGATAAAAATTCAACCAGAAGAATTATATATTATTATCCAGTCTTTAATATGTGCGAGATTCATTTATTGTGGCAGGTAGCTCCAATTCCATCATGAGAATGGAATCTTTGGTAGAGATAGGGTAGAAATGAGGACAGAATAAGAAGGGCAATTCTGAAGCATAGCAATCTGTGGATGAGAGCATCATTTTGCCTGAGTGGGGGGCCCATGGACTTCCTGAGGTTAACGAGCAGAACGTGGATATTTGGGCTTGGAGGGTGTAGGAGAGGGAGCTGTAGACAGCAGAGCAAGCACAAAGTATGGAACATGAAAAATAAGTAGGATTTGATACACTAACTGAACACTAGGGCTGACATGCCATTACATATTTCTCAAAAATAGTTTATGTATATGTGTCTGTAAAAAGAAATCCATTTAAATTGTGGTCTCCTCAAGTTGAAAAATGTATGAGACAGAGAGAAGTGACTTAAAGAAAACTCAACATTTTTTTGAAATACTGAAACCAGAATTTGGGGTAAAAGTCAAATCAAATGAATTATTTAGCAAAGCAAAGTGCTCTTCGTGGCTACAAGTCTAGACAGTACAAAAATATCTTAATAAAACTTGATAAATTCTGTCAACAGATCAATATTTTTCCAGTTTTATGTGATTTTAAAAAAAATCAAAGTAACTGTTTTTTTCCTATGTGAATGTAGCTTTGGATCAAATGGCCTCAGAAGGCAAGGTTCAAATTTGTTCAAAAACCTTGGAATATGGTGTTCATGATTCTTTATTTAGGTTTAGTCTTGAGACTAGCTTTTCTTGCTATTCTTATTATAATACTTATATAGGTCTCAAAAAGACATGATTTCCAACTTCGAGAAAAAATCTATTATTTAAGAATTTTTACCGTGACAGGAAGTTGCAGAAAAAAGGCCTGTCTGCCTTTGGACAAATGCTGTTCTGTTGATTTGTTAGGATTTAGACAAATGCTGTTCTAGTGATTTTTTAGAACAAAGCAAGTGCCTTGATACCTAGGTAGCTCTCAGTCATTTCTTCCTAAGGAAGAGATACCCAGCTACCTGAACTCAGGGATAATGACCGGAACATACTTGCTGCGTAGTAGTTGATAAAAAATTACCTTTCATACTTTCCTTCCAGCTAAAAATGCATATAATGGAATTATAACATTTCCCCAAACAAAATTAGATGCATATTTATTTTTTAATTTTTTAAGAAACAACTTCCATCTTTTTTCTCTGCAAGAGATCAAATAAATCATAAAGCAAGCCTTAAAATCAGTTTTATCCAAAGTGAACACATACAATCAATATTTTTAATGTTCTCTTAGCTTTTATGTAAAGTGCCAGAGTAAACATCTGGTTGCTTTGTAAGAGATCCACATGTCTTCCTCCCCCTTCATCCTTACCCCTTCCTAACCCCAAACGCACACAAAAAGTTTTTAGATTTCTTGAGGGCCACAGCTGGATACAAAATTATGTTGAATATTAAAATGATAAACCACATCTTTCCTTTTCATGATGGGCGCTTATGCTGAGTGGTAAATATTTTGGCATGATTAAGTGTGTCATAAATGGATTCACTTTGCAATGTGTTGACCAGCTTAACTTTTTCACCCCAGCCGGATTCATCATAGTTTTGAATAATATCTGAATGTTCTTCATTGTCTTTTCTGATGTTAAAACAGCAACATATGGTGCTTTGCAACAAAAGATAATTAGAATTTTGCCTTGCCTGTCTTTAATGCTCTAGTTTGAAAAAAAAGACAAACAAAAAGTTTGTTAATGGAATTTACAAATAGTGTGCAATGAAAATAAGAAAAATTAAGTAAATCGTCAATTTAACACCATCATTTGTACATTTCTAGCCAATGAGAATAAATGTTCTGAGTATTATTTTTAGCAAATTAAAAATAAATCCACATCTTCTCCTCCTACATCCCCCACCCCACAAAAAAAAAAAAAAAAAAAAAAAAAAGAAAGAAAAGTCCTTTTCATCCTAGAGTGATTGGAAGCTATTTGATAATCTCTGTCTATCCTTTCCGAAAACTTTAAGGCAATATGTTAATAAAAACAGGACACTTGGAAATTCTTGCTAAGAGATTTAGAGTTTTATTAATAATTTCAGTTCTTGGACACTTCTGGGCCTCATATTTCTCCGTGTTATTTTGTCAACCTATGATGTCAAAATGATAGTTTCTTCATGAACTGTAACCTCCAGTGTGAAGTGTAGTGCTTAGCAATTAGCAGAAACTAAGTAAGTAACTGATAAATGAATTAACAAATGAATTAGATTTGCTCATAAAGATTCATTTATTAATATAATTGAATAATCAGGCCTGAGAGGAGACTGGACCTAAAGTCTAGGAAAATCATGATGTACCTCAGTTCTTCCTTCTTACCAGTGTTGCTTTTCCCAGACAGTTTTGTCTTTCACTGTTATTTCTAAACTTCATTGTCATTCTTGAGAAATTTTTACACAAAATCTCTGCCTTTGTCTTTTCCTGTTTATTTTGTTCTTTCTTATTGCTATGGAAGTGTCCGATCCTGACCATGACCTAGTTCTTAGCTTCTGCTTTAAGAAGCTATGATTATGAAATTGTACCTCCATTTAAGATTTTCGTTCTCTAGTACTTGATTTTAATTTTGCATTTCCATTCTTATGGCACATCTACATTGCCATACCAACAAAACTAACCTCTATCAGCCAGATTTGAAATCTCCCTCATGATGGAAGATATAATCATCATATTAGTTTCACTTCATTTTCAGTTTTCTATTTAATCTGAAAGTAGAGGAGAAAACATTAGGCTCCACTTCCCTTGTCATTTCTGCTGTACAATATCATGAGCTGAACAGAACAGCATTATATTTATATATATATATATATATACATATTTCCAATTCATATATATATGAATACATAATATTGATATAAATAAATATATAATTATGATATAAATCATAAATACATGTTCCTATCAGTGACAGGGTCAGGGGGCAGGTATTTTGAAGAGGATGTACCAAGAAGATAATCAGGCCTGAAATTTGTGGCTCCTTACTTATTTAGGCCCTTCAAAGGCATAAGAAGGTACCCTAGCAATCTATTTTTATGATCCTGTATTTTTGCCAAACCTCACTCAGTTGAATACATGGCTCTGTAGTCACTTTTCTCTTTGTGTGCAGGGTATTGGAATAGTTGTGGACATTCTAAAGTATTAGCAATAGGGAAGATAAAATTATTTGGGGGATAATGACATATATCATGGTTTGTAGTCACTTTTATAGTTACTTAAGGTTATTGTTGTCATCCCCTGTATATAAATAACTTGGGAATATCTATTCTGACCACTGTGCTGATTACCTGAGATTGTGAAATGAAGGTTTAGATCAAGTGATCTTACTATACAATTAACTTGTCAAGTGTCATTTGCCAATGAAAATATGTAAATAACGGAAGAAGTAAAAAATTTGGAACATATAGAGGCAGAAGCTAGTGTGTGAAAAATTCTTTATATATATATATATATATGTAATATATATACATATAAATTTATATTTATTTATATATAGTTATAAGCAAAGAAAAATTTGGTTTTCATTTATACTAAGTTAAAAGAGGTTTATCCACTTCAAATAGATAATTGATAATGTAAAGTTTTCAGTCCATACACACTTTTCCTTTTTTTTTTGAAGGAAACCACACAAAACAGAATTTTTCATATTTTCTATGAATATAGCCTACAAATTTTTGGTAGTAATAACAAATACTGAAAAATTGTCTGGATTAAATTATGTCTTATATAGTCTAACATTCAATATAAAAATTAGTCAAGTATGCTAAAAGAAAGAATAGATCATCTTTCTATTCTCTATATACGTAGTAAAATTTGTCATATGAAGAGGCAATCAAAAAGTGTCAGCCAAAATATGTAGGAATAAAGTATTATAGAGGTATGTCTATCAATTCATTTAAAAATATAATTTTTCCAAATTTTTTCCAAAATTTTCAATACTTGTGATAATTGTCATTTTTTAAAAAATTAGATTTATTTTTCAATCTAAAATATCCTTTTCATACTTAATTTTTTTAAAGATTTTATTTATTTATTTGACACAGAGAGATCACAAGTAGGCAGAAAGGCAGGCAGAGGGGGAGGGGGAAGCAGGCTCCCCGCTGAGCAGAGAGCCTGATGCGGGCCTCGATTCCAGGACCCTAAGATCATGACCTGAGCCGAAGGCAGAGGCCCAACCCACTGAGCCACCCAGGTGCCCCATACTTAATTTTATGTTTATAATTTTTATTCATTTTCTTAAAGAAGCCTCCCAAATTGGCTGAATAAAATCTGGGTATATCCTAGCTAGTGGTTATGATGTCTTCCTACTCTCCAGCACTATCACTTTAAACATTCTAATAGGAAAAACTTCCATAATTGTAAATAATGACAACACAAGGGCAAAATAATGAATGCTACTTAAGTGGTACAATCAGTAAGTGTATATAGTTACTGGGATTTACATTAACATACATATGACCAAAAAAGAGGAGCCAGAGTTCTATTGAAGGGAGTCATTTGGATCTGTATATAATTAACAGTAGAATGTTAATGAAACTAACAGTTTGCAAGTTTCTTCTCATTTTCATCCTCAGAATTGAAGAGTGTATTCCCAGGGCCTAATGTACCACTATGTACATAGTACTGAAACTAGAGCATTAAAGATAAATTAACAAATTTTCTTGTCAACATTTTGTGATTACGCATTCTCCCTTCCCCTATCTCCATTGTTTTACACCCATACTCAGAAGAGAATCACCAACTCACCAAACATAACCTCAAGGTCAGGCCACAGTTTGAGTGATTTAAGGGTGAGTATATGACTCAACAATGGCCAAGCTTACTGTCCTATCAATTTATAATTGAAGCTAGAAATTCCAGAGTAATCCTGGATAAACTCTGAATTTTAGAAGTATTGGTGAAATAAGCAGCAGAAAAACCTAAGACAGAAGCTCCCCATGAACAGGGAGCCTGATGCTGGGCTTGATCCCAAGATCCTGGGCTCATGACCTGAGTGAGCCAGAAGCAGATGCTTAACGGACTAATTAAAAAAAAAAAAAAAAAAAAAAAAGGAAAAACAATATTTAAGCTTCTACTTCTGAAATGTCCCTAGGTTGAAAGGCAAATAGAAGTCAGAATAATTCCCATCATTAAACCAAAATTAACAAATGAATTGACCTATATTACAAGTACATATATATAAATATGTATATGTATACACACACACACATATGCACACACACACAATATATATGTAATTATATACATATATTTGTATATTATGGGTATATATAATATGTATTACAGGGTATATATTTATATATATAAAAATAAATTGATGTTTAGAGATTTGATTTGAAAACTATTAAAATACATAATGACATTAGTGAATGATAGTTTTAAATGATTATTGAATTTGAAAATATTGGGTTTTGAATTGAATGTAGGTTAAGTTTTGAAGTTTTGTGTGCTTATTACCAACAAGTATCACAAAATAGAGTAGTACTGTGATGAGGTGACTTACAGTATAGTTTGAGAGACTTGACAAGCATGGAAAATTTATAGACAGTATGGTCTTCTAAATGAGTTTAAATACATTTATGCCAAGATATTTCAGGGAAGGTTATTCACACAGAGGATACTTTCTGCTTCAGTAAATATGTTCCCTTGTGCAAAAGATCCCAATTCTGTTTGAATTCTCTGTGATATTCTGGCATGCATACTAGTTTGGTGTGTGTGTTTCTTTCTTTCATTCTTTTCTTTTTTGACAAACACCACATAAATGGGAGTGCATAAATCCCAATTACCTTGAACTTGCTAAAAACTGTCCATGGTCTTAAGAAAACAAAACAAAAACCTCTCGATTCCATAATCATCCAAATGAAGAGATTTGAATATCTCTTGTGTATTGTTCAAGCTTTCCCATTCTTCAAGTTTTAACTGACTTTATTGTATTTCTGGGAAGCAGAAGTGAAAGGAAAGAAAGGGGCAAAATAATATACTAAAAATATATGAGAATCCATGCTCAATTTTTTTCTTTTTTCCTTTATTTTTGTAAAGGCATGGAAATTGGGCTCCATTGGATTTTTAGTCATTTGAAGCCGATTCTTGTTTCAAGGGTTTTCTTATTTGTTTTGGTTTCCACAAATTATGTGCATACCTTCTTTGCTCACAAAAGGGCATTAGGAAAAAATGCAACATATGATCTTGGACTAGACTTTGTTAACATTTGGGACTGTTGCTTGTTCTGTGTTTGCAACACATGATACCTTAACTAGATGCAGTTAAGCACTCAGTTTAGCACTCAGTTTAGCACAAGTCATCTAGCAGAATCGTGATCACCTAACAAATGATTAGTAAGATGAGTTTGTTTAGTATTATCAAAAGAATGTGATCTTGTGGGGGCACCTGGGTGGCTCAGTGGGTTAAGCCTCTGCCTTCAGCTCGGGTCATGATCTCAGGGTCCTGGGATCATGCCCCACATCGAGCTCTCTGCTCCGCAGGGAGCCTGTTTCCCCCTTGCTCTCTGCCTGCCTCTCTGCCTACTTACCATCTCTCTCTGTCAAATAAATAAATAAAATCTTAAAAAGAAAAAAAAAAGAATGTGATCTTGGAAAGTCATTCTGTAAGTTCCAGCTCCTTCATCTGTAAAGTGGAATAAAAATAGCATCCAACTCAAAGAACAGTTGGGAGTATTGAATGAAAATATACCTATGGGGTCCCTGGGTGGCTCAGTTGGTTGGGCAATGGCCTTGGCTCAGGTCATGATCCTGGAGTCCTGAGATCCCATCCCGCATCAGGCTCCATGCTTGGCATGTTGTCTGCTTCTCCCTCTGACCCTCTCCCTCTCATGCTCCCTCTCTCTCTCACTGTCTCAAATAAATAAAACGTTAAAAGTTATAACTGTAAAATCAGTGAACCCAGTGCCTGATACATAGTAATCACTCCCTTTATCTCTCCTATAAATGGAGATAGCACATATAAATAAAGATACAGCATATTTTATAAACTCTAGAACACATTTCTTTGTATATTTGAATCTCTGAAATATCCATGTGTCTGTCATGGATTACACCTAAACATTGTGACATAGCTATATTGGTATTGTCCTTTTTTTTTTTTTCATTGTTATTATGTAAATACTAGTGTATCTACCAGAAGTACCTCACATTCAACTAATGAATACATTTTTTGATCTTGTAGATGGAAACTCAAATGTTTTGTAACTATATATATATTTTTATACACTATATGTAGAACTAGTATTTATCTATTTGTATAGCTACCAACAGAACTTTGTCTTTAGCTGTTTTTTAAGCCTTATATATTGTAGATGACGAATACAACCCAGAAATTTGAATTGCTATGTTCCAAATGAACTGTGGTGTTGATAAACAATATTTTCTAAATTAATCAGCAGAGTCAATAGAAATGTAAAGTTACTTGCATTTTAATATTATTTTATTGCATTTGTTACCTATAAAACACGAATATACCTATTAAGAAATGTGCTGAGGTAAGAGCCTGTGCTGGAAGATAGAAAGTCATATTCTTAGCTCTGCTCATAACCGAGGTCACTTGTACAAATCACTAACCTCTCTGAGCAGTCATTTCCTCCATTTGTAAAATTAGCATCTAACACTGGTGATTGCTGATATTTATATGAATCTATATTGTACAAAAAAGTAGATTGTCTCCCATGGCCATCCTAGGTGAGACTATTCTACTGGAGAAAATAGCACAAGTTCCTTTAGTCTTTGTTGATGTGAAGATCTGGTTAAAAAAAAAAAAATCAGAATGTAAACAGTAGTTTGCATATGGTGGTTAAAAGGGCATAATGCTGGAAGTTTACTGCCAAAATATCTAGGATTCTTTTAAAAAGTTGTAGACAGGAAAGTCAGTAGTCATAGCTTTAGGTGCTATGATCATCCAAATCTTTAGTAGAGCTTCCCTGACTTCTCACACTGTGGGAAAAAAGTTGCCCTTTGGAATTAGAAGTAGGGCAAGGCAATTTGTATTCATTTCTGTTCAATCAAGAAGGGTTCAGTAGAGGAGGCTCTGTTTCACAAACCTTGTTATGAAAGAAGAAAGAATGTTAGTTTAATGCTCACTCCCATTAAATGTTCAGTAAACCATACTGTCTGGTTCACAGACAAGTGAAGCTATTTTTTGCTCTAGTGACAGTAAGAGCAATGATATAGTATTAAGACAGGTGACATTAAACAAGTCTGCCACTAACTGACTGTGTGACATTGGGCAACTTAGGTCTCCTCTGGAGATAATGGTGATCTGCATTTCTTTCTAATTTATCTTCTGGCTCCTAAGGAACATATTGTAGATACATATTGGACAATTTGGTAATTGAGATTTACTTTACACATGGTCCAGTGAGAATGAAAAATGATTACTAAAACTAATAGTACAGAGAAATGAGAAGACAGGTCAACTGTGGTCATAACTTAATCAAGAAAGGCTTTTGGTAATAGGTAATATTTGAAGTGATGAGACCAAACTGGTAATATGAAACTCTGTTAACATTTGTAGGCAACATCAACAGATCAAATATATAGTTCAGATTTCTAGTATTTTGGCAAAGAACAAATTTTTCTTTCTTTCTTTATGTTTTTTTTTTTTTTCACATAAATTTGTCCATGAGAAGTAATGGGCATTGCCCCAATTTAATTTTTTGATTTAGCCAAGGGACCAAACTTAACTCAGTTGATGTACCAATTTCAAGTCTTTTCCCTCCATCATTCTCACCTACCATTTATTCTCCCTAAAAGTTGGCACTATTAAGAAAAAAAAAAAAAAGCATGCTTGTAAGATTAGTTGACAGAAAGAGATTATAGAAAGGAAGCAGTTGTAAAAACAATAAATATCATAGTAAGGGTTAAAAATGTTTGTTAATGCACTCTTTACTGTTTGACTTACCATAAGAATCCATGCTAATAAAGTTATTCATAACATTTAACTAGAAATTCAGGTTAATGTAACTAAACATTTGGAGAGAATATACAGTGTTAGCAAAGACCACAGTTTAGATTTCCACTTTACTATTTATTGGCTCTGTGGTCCTGGGACATTGCCGGTTTCAAATATATGAAATAAAAATAATAATACCTCTTTCATGGAGTTGTTTTAAAAATTAAATAATGTTATATGTATAGGCCCTATGAAGTGCCATGTAAATACTATGTGCTAACAAATGATCACTAAGAATACAAACTTTAAAATAATTATCAGCTTATAAGCTGTGAATCAAATTGTTCCTGCATGCCTATAGATTCCACACCTTTACATTTAAATATTAATAATTAATGGTTTTGTTAGTATTAAAATGGTTATAAAATTCCCAATATATTTCACATCATGTATTATATGCAACATTAAATGTACACACCACACTGGGTAAGATAAAAGGTGTTTGTGTATATGTATTTAGGACATGACATGGTAAATAAAAATCCTGTGTAATATAATTATCATAAGAAAAAATGAAATTATTAGTAAAATGTGTACCAAGCTTAAAAATAATCTAACCTTGCTTCCATGAAATGGCCATATGTGTTTCTGAATGTTTTTTAATAGTTGAGCACATGAAACGTACACTCCCTGAAGTTCCACAGGCCCCTTATCCAAGGAGGATGGTGCGTGTTACTGCAGACTGGGAATGGGCATGTCTAAGGGTAGGGCGCCTCACTGACCCTGCTTAGGGCATGGTGGCAGAAAGACAGCTGTAGTTCATTACACTCAACAATAGTGGTACTTGAAGGGCACGTTCATGAATCTGTTCCACTTGGGCAGTCTTTTAAGGAATCCAAATGAACTTAGGCAAAGACAAGTAGCGGACCCTTCCGGCTGCTCCATAGCATGAGGGATTGGTATTTTGGATAACACTCCTATAATCTCTTCATGGTGGATCATTTAGGAGTTCCTGAAAAAGATACAATACGTGAAAAGTATCTTTCATAGGACCTAGCACATCTATGGTTTTTGAGCCTAAATAGTACATTAATAGAACCACATACATTTGTGTCTTAGAAAAGTTGGTACGAACTAGGTCAGTTGCTTAGTGAAGAGCAATAACCTTCAGGCTCTTGAGCATTCATTTCCTAACTTGTTACAAATATTAACACTTACCAAATATTCACGTAGTTGCCAAGTTCATATCTGGGGCTTATAAGGTATATCATGAAATTATGCCTAGATGCTTTAAAGAATGTTCAAATTCATGTTTTTGTAATTAAAAAGTTGTTTCCAATATTAATTAGCTTTTAATCACAGTTTACTTTTATATAATTGTGTAAACCAAAAGAAATTCTATACATGTTAGTGAATATTTAAGATTAAGAGGACCAGTTAACTTACTTTATGAATTATATAGAAATTTCCCCATAAAGTGGTAATATTGATTTATTCTCAGCCAAAATCTTGTCAATGGTCAGTTTATTTTTGTGTGACCTCATAGTATCTGTGGTTTGATGTTCTTTTGAATTTGAGTGTATTACAGAATGAACAAGAAGACAATAATGAAGATTAAAGAAAGAGTGACAGCTGAGAGGCTACAAAATGATATGAATCCTTCTAATGGTATTTTTCTCCTTAGGCGAAAGACATGGATTGCTAAAGGAATTTTTAAAGTATTTATAGAAACTTAATACCTATGTGCTTATCTAGACTACTATTCATGTAAAAATAGGGATTTTAAACATTCTGGTTTTGTATTAATAAAATCCCATATTCCTATGACTAAATATATTATTTTAAATGGTTAAATATATAAAATTAGAAAAATAAATTATTCAAGTACTATTTTCAAAATCACATGTAAATACTTTTGCACATGAGACTATATTTACACTGGGAACTGGCCAAAGTTGGCCACTTCTTCTTTTGATTTACTTTTTACAAATAGCATTCGACTATGCTAATTTTACCTTTTGCTGAAGATGTACCAGAAAAACAACATCCTGAGCTTACCCAGTCACAGTAATAGCCAGTCCTTGGCCTTGAGAATCAATTCTTAAAGTCTTTCTGTTGTGCAAGAAGAACAAGCATATGTTTATTTCATGCTTATTTTATGCCCAACATTTCATTAGATGCCTTGGGGAATATAAAACATTGGATTCTGGATATTGTCAAGTAGTTTAAAGCTTAATTGAAGATGTTTAAGTGGCATATGGAAATCACATATGAAATATATATGAATGTACCTGGTTGCATATAATTTTTAAAAATTGGTTTAGAAAAGCTAGGGAGGGATGAGATAACTGGAGATTGATTTTTATAGAGTCAGTGCCTAAAGCAACCAGTAAAGATTGAATGAAAATTTTTAAGAAATTATTTTTTAATTTTAAGTTTATATCACATGAAATTTTGTTTAAAAACACTATGTTTTTACTCATTTATGGTGCAATAAGATAATCTTTATTAAAGTTTAATTTGTCTTAACTCTACTGTAAACTGTAAAGACACCAATAATGGTTTGATGTATTAAAATAACTGTGAATTGATTTTGGGGGAAAACTAATTTCAGCAACTAGATCACTCATTCTTCTTGGCATACCCATGATTTGAAAATCTTATGCAATCTCTCCACTTTTTTGTTTGTTTGTTTGTTTGTTTGTTTGTTTTTAAATCTCAGTCCTTTGTTTTTGTTTTTTGATGTGTATTTTGTTCTAAGTCCTTTTTCTTTTGATTTATTTTGTGGCAGTTGTAATATAAAGGCAGGACTATCAGACAAAATTTAAAGCAAATAAAAAGCTCTAATTTGTATAATGAGGAAACTAAATATCAGAATAGGAGCCACTGATAGTGTTTGAAACCTGGAAAATATATATTTAAAATTATTTTTGCTAAATACATTCAGTTTAACACAGCATTTATATGCTGCTGAATCTAATTTTAAGTGATAGATATGTTCATACTTGTTTTGAGTTTTGAGTTCCTTAATTGTTGTAAAAAAATTCTCCATATCTTAATGCTTAATAGTAAAAATTTATTTTTTGCTGACATCTGTCTTGAGTGAGTCAGAAGGGGCTCTCTACTTCATATAGTAATCTAGGGACCTGGGCTCCTTCTAGCCTGCTGCTTTGTCCTCTTTTATATCCTTGAAGTTCTCTCTCCTTTGTTGATAGATGGGAGAAGAGAGAGAGTGCATGGAGAAAGGCCACCTGTTCTTACCAGTCTCAGCCACAAAATGCATGTGTCAGTTCTGCCCACATTCTACTGGGGAAAAATGGTGATATAGCATATTTAGATACATACAGCAAGGAAATGTAATCTAGCTGCCAGTCATATAAATGAGAAAAACACACTGGATATCTGAAGTTGTTTGTGCAAGTCTAATCAAGATTCATTTGTTTAAATCTAGGAAAAACTTAAGTACTTAAAATAATGTCAGCAAATTGAAAAGAAAACCTACTCCTCTAGCAGGCAATATGTAACTAAAGGGAGTTCAGTGGGGAGATTCTGAAGAAATTATGCAGCAAAAAAAAGATACCATTGACCCCAAATCAAAATATTTGTCTTCTGATATGTAATCCAGCATGTGGTAATACAGAAAAAGAAGCATTAAAGCAAATAAATTAGAGAGAAAACCAATTTCCTTTATAGAAGAAAATTTTATATTTGACTCATAAAATAATCTTCTTTCAATATCTGTGATCTAAAATGGGGAAGAAAGGGATTATCACATAACATCTGGGTACCACTTGGCAAATTTCATCAAGCTTTGAGATTTTTACTCTCATTTATGAAAGAGAAATTATTAAGAAATAAATACAAAGCAAATCTTCTTAATTATATTCAAAAAAAGTTCTTGATTAGCTTCTTAAAATTTTCTTCATCAACTGTAATTCTTAGATCCTTTAAAAGCAAACTTAGTTGGCTTGCCTGAGGGAAAAAGAAGAAAAGGGGGATCAAACTCTAAGATTGAGCCTAAGTTCCCCTTTGCTTTAAAGTATCTGTTTAAATAATTAGTTTATGAGTGAAGAAAGGGTCATCGCTGCAGTCTTCCTGACATTTGCATATCCACATGAATCAGGGAAAATGTGTGTGCATGGGCATGTGTGCCTACTGTAGGAGAGTAGAGGAAATACAAGTGGGGGAGAGAAGAACTAAGTAAAGATAGAATATTGAAGGTGGCAACTTACCCTTAACTTAACTTAATATGCTATCCTATGTAAATATAAGCACTTCCACTTAAAAATTGATGTTTTAAAACTAAAAGTAAGTATATTTAAAAGATAAGTCAAAATTATTTTTTCTAAAAATGTTTTTAACCATAAAAGCATAATGTAACACTATTGTTTTTAAATATATATAGTAATTTGAATAAATTTTCATATTGTCATCCAAGCCTTTTGAGCAAAATAATAAATTTCATTTGTAATTAGCAACATTCAGTTAATCTGCTAAGAAGTCACTTAGAACAATTTTATAATTGTGATGGTTAAAACTTTTCCTTCCATTATTTTTTAAACTAATGAGTTGACCTGCACTTACTTTCTTTTCTTTTAATCTTCTCTCCAAGATTGATGTACCACAAACAACCAAAGCTGCAGGTGTTTTGGTGCCCTGCGTCTCCACCAGTCTACCACTGTTTACACCAGCCCCTCTGCTTGGAAAGACTGCACACTCAAATTCAGTTAGTTTTTTTGGTGACCTAAATTCAGCAATGAGAGCTTGACTAAAAGGAATCTGGTACACCAGTGTCTCCTTAGTGAAATCCTCACGATTGACTTCCACTTTCATGTTTGATGTAGTTCAATCCCAGAATAGTAATCACATCCTGTCCATTGTAAAAACAAATCCGGATCCTAATATATGTGTTTGAATAGCTGCTCTTTTGTGTTATTCACTGTTGTGAATTAATCATGCTATCCTTCTCTCTTTGTGATGATAGTTGAAAGAAGATATTAGTGTTATATTTAGTTATTTGTAATTGCATTACACTGAAGAAAGAATTACAATAAATTACTCTGTTTACTCTTTGTCTAATAGTTTTAATAGAATACTCAATTGCAGGGAAAAAAAAAACTTCATTTAAATTATCTGTACTGTTTAAATTCACTTATTTGTTTCTTCTTTAAATCCATGATATATCATTAGTATAATGCTGCTTAAACTATTTAAACAGTTACCAGTTTTAGTCCTGGATTTGTTTAAATCTGTAACTTAGTATATTCAAAGCCAAATACATCATCTTCTATTCCAAAACCACCCTTTCCCATACTTCTCTATTTTTGTTTGTTAGGTATCATGGTGCCCCATGTCAACTATGACCAAAAATTTAAAGTTATGTTTAATTCTTTACCTTGCCTTGTGTTTTCAGCCATTTGGCAAGACCTCTTGTTCCTTCTGCTACAATGCCCTCCACCTCCATTCCTTTTTTCTTCCCTAGTTCATTTCCTCAATACCACTCAATTGCTACAGTGTCCTAGGTTTTTCCATTATCTCTCATCTCTCCCTTCTTATAATGTTCTTAGATTGGTCCTATGGGTATGGGGTTTGGATCATGACTCTTCAAAAGTAGAAAAATATAAACTCTTCAGCAGGTTCAAAGACTTTGCATTAACCTCACTGAATGCCCATGTTGTCTTATGTCCTCTAACAGTATTGAGGAATAGTAAAGATTAAAGACTGATCTATTCCTAAATTTATGTGATTTTTTTGTACCAGTATCACATTTATGAACTTCGTTCTACTTAATAATGCTTAACAACAAATCTAACAATGGCATTAGGGAATTATGTTAATAATGAAGATGTTGACATATCTACATTAAGTTATGAAGAAGGCATGATAGAACAAACCTTTGTGATGGAGTATGCCACTGTTTTTTATCTTATCATAAAAATGTGGTTGCTCTATTAGATTATTATATATCATATAAAATGAAATTTATAATTAGTTTGTTTTTTAAGAAAATCATCATTGTTATCATCATTCTCATTTTTTAATACTTTAGATGACTTTAATTTACATCAATTTCTCTTTTTTAATTAATTAATTTATTTATTAAAATAAACATATTATGTATTTTTATCCCCGGGGTATAGGTCTGTGAATCGCCAGGTTTACACACTTCACAGCACTCACCATAGCACATACCCTCCCCAATGTCCATAACCCCACCCTCCCTCTTCTAACTCCCCTCCCCCCAGCAACCCTCAGTTTGTTTTGTGAGATTAAGAGTCTCTTACGGTTTGTCTCCCTCCCAATCCCATCTTGTTTCATTTATTCTTCTCCTCCCCCTTAACCCCCTCATGTTGCATCTCTACTTCCTCATATCAGGGAGATCATATGAGAGTTGTCTTTCTCTGATTGACTTATTTCGCTAAGCATGGTACCCTCTAGTTCCATCCACGTCGTCACAAATGGCAAGATTTCATTTCTTTTGATGGCTGCATAGTATTCCATTGTGTATATATACCACATCTTCTTGATCCATTCATCTGTTGATGGACATCTAGGTTCTTTCCATAGTTTGGCTATTGTAGACATTGCTGCTATAAACATTTGGGTACACGTGCCCCTTCGGATCACTACATTTGTATCTTTAGGGTAAATACCCAGTAGTGCAATTGCTGGGTCATAGGGTAGTTCTATTTTCAACATTTTGAGGAACCTCCATGCTGTTTTCCAGAGTGGTTGCATCAGCTTGCATTCCCACCAACAGTGTAGGAGGGTTCCCCTTTCTCCGCATCCTCGCCAGCATCTGTCATTTCCTGACTTGTTTATTTTAGCCATTCTGACTGGTGTGAGGTGATATCTCATTGTGGTTTTGATTTGTATTTCCCTGATGCCAAGTGATGTGGAGCACTTTTTCATGTGTCTGTTGGCCATCTGGATGTCTTCTTTGCAGAAATGTCTGTTCATGTCTTCTGCCCATTTCTTGATTGGATTATTTGTTCTTTGGGTGTTGAGGAATTTACATCAATTTCTATGCAGACCAGTAATGATCAACATAACCTTCTTTCATGCCAACAAGGCTCTATGCTTTACTCAGTGTTGCAGATTGTCTTACCCCAGAAGCAATCTCTGAGACAGTTTATCATGCAGGAAGTTTAATACAGGGCATGCCTTCTATCAGTACCTGTGGAAGAGAGAGGATGAAATCAAGATTGAAAAGAGGGATAAATAGAGTTGTGATTTTTCCCCAACAAAAGCCTGCATTGATCTCCCAAGAAGTAGTGGAGTTGGAGGAGCATGTCAGAGTTGGCCCAAACTGGACAAGGATCTGAGACTTCTTTTCTGCATATGAACAAGCACTGATGTCACATGAGCCCAGAAGGACTTTCTACCTTGAGAGTGGTAGCTAATCAGTCGTTCAGGGCAGTCTTCCTGCAACACTCTGGCAGTTGTGGCCATAAATGCTTCATTTCCAGTAGAAGATGTTAATGGCACACCACAGTATTGACCTTAAGATAAACAGTAATGCTTTTGTACATGTTAGGGTGTTTCTGCCATACCTAAGTTACAATGCCTATAAACACCATCTGGACATTACAGAGCCCTCTTCTGATAGCAACCATGAAACTGTCCACCTGTGAAAATCACTATCCTCTGAATTAGTAACATATGGGATAATGAAGTCAGGATCATTTAAATAAGAACTGCAAATAGTGTTTTTGGAAATGGAATCCTTATCTTATTTTACAAAGATGCACGTATGGATTTATCAGATTAACTT
Source organism: Mustela putorius furo (assembly GCF_011764305.1). NCBI lineage: Eukaryota > Metazoa > Chordata > Mammalia > Carnivora > Mustelidae > Mustela > Mustela putorius. The sequence goes on along the minus strand of NW_025422019.1, from coordinate 21,580,619 downwards.
GTTGACATGTCAACAAGGCTGAGAGTTTGCCTTTAAAGGCAGAGAAAATATGTAAATGTCAGTGGATGGTAGGTTATCATGTGCATCATATTATGAAAGCAGCATGTTTGAACTGAAAATGCAATGTTTCTTAAGCCAGCCCCAACATTTAAGAATAAAAGAAGTAGCAACATTCCACTGTCTGCCTGTGATAGGCAGGATAATGTCTCTCTCTACAGATGTATAAGTCCCAACCCTCAGAATCTGTGACTGTAGTACTATATTTGTGACAAAAGGACTTTGCAGATAAGATTAAGGTTACAGACCTTAGCTAGGGTATTCTAGATTATTTAGATAAGTCCACTTTAATCATATGGACCCTTATATCCAGAGAACTTCACTCCAGCTAGTCAAAGAGCTGTAAGGGAAGAGGAAGGAGGAGAAATTTAAAATGTGGGAGGGACTCTACCCATTGTTGCTGACTTTGGAGATGAAGGAAGAGGGTGACAAGCCAAAGAATGTAGACGCTTCTTGACTTCACTTCTACAACTGCAGAGACTAGAATTCTGTCAACTACTCAGATGAGCAAAGAAGTAGACTCTCACCTGGAACCTCTAAAAAGGAACATGGCCTTCCTCGTGCCTTGGTTTTAGCCCAGTGAGATCCAAGTTAGACTTATAACCTACTTTCTTACAACCATAAAAAGATAAATTTGTTTTCTTTAAGCTACTAAGTTTGTTGTAACTTGTTATGGCAGCAATAGAAGACTAATGCAGATACCCTGCATTTCTTTAAAACTGGATCAGACAGGAGAGGAGTCAAGATGGCGGAGAAGTAGCAAGCTGAGACTGCTTCAGCTAGCCGGAGATCAGCTAGATAGCTTATCTAAAGATTGCAAACACCTGAAAATCCATCGGCAGATCGAAGAGAAGAAGAACAGCAATTCTGGAAACAGAAAAACAACCACTTTCTGAAAGGTAGGACCGGCGGAGAAGTGAATCCAAAGCGACGGGAAGATAGACCCCGGGGGGAGGGGCCGGCTCCCGGCAAGCGGCGGAGCAACCGCGCACAAAATCAGGACTTTTAAAAGTCTGTTCCGCTGAGGGACATCGCTCCAGAGGCTAAACCGGGGCGAAGCCCACGCGGGGTCAGCGTGGCCTCAGGTCCCGCAGGGTCACAGAAGGATCGGGGGTGTCTGAGTGACGCAGAGCTTGCGGGTATTGGAACGGGAAAGCCGGCTACAGAGGCAGAGCTGACAGTAAGCTCGCAGCTCCGTGTTACCTTGAACCGGTCGCAGGCTCGGTGAGCTCGGAGCGCGGCCGGAGGTCAGGCAGACGGGAGTAACTGGGCGCTGTTCTCTGAGGGCGCACTGAGGAGTGGGGCCCTGGGCTCTCGGCTCCTCCGGGCCGGAGACCAGGAGGCCGCCATTTGTATTCCCGTCCTCTGGAACTCTACGGAAAGCGCTCAGGGAACAAAAGCTCCTGAAAGCAAACCCAAGCGGATTACTCACCCCGGCCCCGGGTAAGGGCGGTGTAATTCCGCCTGGGGCAAAGACACTTGAGAATCACTACAACAGGCCCCTCCCCCAGAAGATCAACAAGAAATCCAGCCGAGACCAAGTTCACCTACCAAGGAGTGCGGTTTCAATACCAAGGAGAGCAGCAGAATTCCAGAGGAGGAGAAAGCCAAGCACGGAACTCATGGCCTTTTTCCTGTGATTTTTTTTAGTCTTGCAGTTAATTTAATTTTTTCTTTTTCATTTTTTTTTTTTCTCGCCTTCGGGTAAAATTTTTTTTTTTTTAACTGTTACCTTTTTCTTTTTTAACGATTTTTTACTAGTTTATCTAATATATATATATATTTACATTTTTCTTAGGTGTTTTCTTTTTTTAAAAATTCTTTTCTTTTCTTTTTATTTTTTTTTTCTTTTCTTTTTGTTTTTTTTTTTTTTCTTTCTTTCTTCTTTCTTCCTTTTTGAACCTCTTTTTATCCCCTTTCTCCCCACTCACGATTTTGGATCTCTTCTAATTTGGTTAAAGCATATTTTCCTGGGGTTGTTGCCACCCTTTAGTATTTTACTTGCCCCTTCATTTACTCTTATCTGGACAAAATGACAAGACGTAAAAATTCAACACAAAAAAAAAGAACAAGAGGCAGTACCGAAGGCTAGGGACCTAATCAATACAGACATCGGTAATATGTCAGATCTAGAGTTCAGAATGACAATTCTCAAGGTTCTAGCCGGGCTCGAAAAAGGCATGGAAGATATTAGAGAAACCCTCTCGAGAGATATAAAAGCCCTTTCTGGAGAAATAAAAGAACTAAAATCTAACCAAGTTGAAATCAAAAAAGCTATTAATGAGGTGCAATCAAAAATGGAGGCTCTAACTGCTAGGATAAATGAGGCAGAAGAAAGAATTAGTGATATAGAAGACCAAATGACAGAGAATAAAGAAGCTGAGCAAAAGAGGGACAAACAGCTACTGGACCACGAGGGGAGAATTCGAGAGATAAGTGACACCATAAGACGAAACAACATTAGAATAATTGGGATTCCAGAAGAAGAAGAAAGTGAGAGGGGGAGCAGAAGGTATACTGGAGAGAATTATTGGGGAGAATTTCCCCAATATGGCAAAGGGAACGAGCATCAAAATTCAGGAGGTTCAGAGAATGCCCCTCAAAATCAATAAGAATAGGCCCACACCCCGTCACCTAATAGTAAAATTTACAAGTCTCAATGACAAAGAGAAAATCCTGAAAGCAGCCCGGGAAAAGAAGTCTGTAACATACAATGGTAAAAATATTAGATTGGCAGCTGACTTATCCACAGAGACCTGGCAGGCCAGAAAGAGCTGGCATGATATTTTCAGAGCACTAAACGAGAAAAACATGCAGCCAAGAATACTATATCCAGCTAGGCTATCATTGAAAATAGAAGGAGAGATTAAAAGCTTCCAGGACAAACAACAACTGAAAGAATTTGCAAATACCAAACCAGCTCTACAGGAAATATTGAAAGGGGTCCTCTAAGCAAAGAGAGAGCCTACAAGTGGTAGATCAGAAAGGAACAGAGACCATATACAGTAACAGTCACCTTACAGGCAATACAATGGCACTAAATTCATATCTCTCAATAGTTACCCTGAATGTGAATGGGCTAAATGCCCCTGTCAAAAGACACAGGGTATCAGAATGGATAAAAAAACAAAACCCATCTATATGTTGCCTCCAAGAAACACATTTTAAGCCCGAAGACACCTCCAGATTTAAAGTGAGGGGGTGGAAAAGAATTTACCATGCTAATGGACATCAGAAGAAAGCAGGAGTGGCAATCCTTATATCAGATCAATTAGATTTTAAGCCTAAGACTATAATAAGAGATGAGGAAGGACACTATATCATACTCAAAGGGTCTGTCCAACAAGAAGATTTAACAATTTTAAATATCTATGCCCCCAATGTGGGAGCAGCCAACTATATAAACCAATTAATAATAAAATCAAAGAAACACATCAACCATAATACAATAATAGTAGGGGACTTTAACACTCCCCTCACTGAAATGGACAGGTCATCCAAGCAAAAGATCAGCAAGGAAATAAAGACCTTAAACGACACACTGGACCAGATGGACATCACAGATATATTCAGAATATTTCATCCCAAAGCAACAGAATACACATTCTTCTCTAGTGCACATGGAACATTCTCAAGAATAGATCACATCCTCGGTCCTAAATCAGGACTCAACCGGTATCAAAAGATTGGGATCATTCCCTGCATATTTTCAGACCACAATGCTCTAAAGCTAGAACTCAACCACAAAAGGAAGTTTGGAAAGAACCCAAATACATGGAGACTAAACAGTATCCTTCTAAAGAATGAATGGGTCAACCGGGAAATTAAAGAAGAATTGAAAAAAATCATGGAAACAAATGATAATGAAAATACAACGGTTCAAAATCTGTGGGACACAACAAAGGCAGTCCTGAGAGGAAAATATATAGCGGTACAAGCCTTTCTCAAGAAACAAGAAAGGTCTCAGGTACACAACCTAACCCTACACCTAAAGGAGCTGGAGAAAGAACAAGAAAGAAACCCTAAGCCCAGCAGGAGAAGAGAAATCATAAAGATCAGAGCAGAAATCAATGAAATAGAAACCAAAAAAACATTAGAACAAATCAACGAAACTAGGAGCTGGTTCTTTGAAAGAATTAATAAAATTGATAAACCCCTGGCCCGACTTATCAAAAAGAAAAGAGAAAGGACCCAAATAAATAAAATCATGAATGAAAGAGGAGAGATCACAACTAACACCAAAGAAATACAAACTATTAGAAGAACATACTATGAGCAACTCTACGGCAATAAATTTGACAATCTGGAAGAAATGGATGCATTCCTAGAAACATATAAACTACCACAACTGAACCAGGAAGAAATAGAAAGCCTGAACAAACCCATAACCAGTAAGGAGATTGAAACAGTCATTAAAAATCTCCAAACAAACAAAAGCCCAGGGCCAGACGGCTTCCCGGGGGAATTCTACCAAACATTTAAAGAAGAACTAATTCCTATTCTCCTGAAACTGTTCCAAAAAATAGAAATGGAAGGAAAACTTCCAAACTCATTCTATGAGGCCAGCATCACCTTGATCCCAAAACCAGACAAGGATCCCACCAAAAAAGAGAGCTATAGACCGATATCCTTGATGAACACAGATGCGAAAATACTCAACAAAATACTAGCCAATAGGATTCAACAGTACATTAAAAAGATTATTCACCACGACCAAGTGGGATTTATTCCAGGGCTGCAAGGTTGGTTCAACATCCGCAAATCAGTCAATGTGATACAACACATCAATAAAAGAAAGAACAAGAACCATATGATACTCTCAATAGATGCTGAAAAAGCATTTGACAAAGTACAACATCCCTTCCTGATCAAAACTCTTCAAAGTGTAGGGATAGAGGGCACATACCTCAATATCATCAAAGCCATCTATGAAAAACCCACCGCAAATATCATTCTCAATGGAGAAAAAAACTGAAAGCTTTTCCGCTAAGGTCAGGAAACACGGCAGGGATGTCCATTATCACCACTGCTATTCAACATCGTACTAGAGGTCCTAGCCTCAGCAATCAGACAACAAAAGGAAATTAAAGGCATCCAAATCGGCAAAGAAGAAGTCAAATTATCACTCTTCGCAGATGATATGATACTATATGTGGAAAACCCAAAAGACTCCACTCCAAAACTGCTAGAACTTATACAGGAATTCAGTAAAGTGTCAGGATATAAAATCAATGCACAGAAATCAGTTGCATTTCTCTACACCAACAGCAAGACAGAAGAAAAAGAGATATTAAGGAGTCAATCCCATTTACAATTGCATCCAAAACCATAAGATACCTAGGAATAAACCTAACCAAAGAGACACAGAATCTATACTCAGAAAACTATAAAGTACTCATGAAAGAAATTGAGGAAGACACAAAGAAATGGAAAAATGTTCCATGCTCCTGGATTGGAAGAATAAATATTGTGAAAATGTCTATGCTACCTAAAGCAATCTACACATTTAATGCAATTCCTATCAAAGTACCATCCATCTTTTTCAAAGAAATGGAACAAATAATTCTAAAATTTATATGGAACCAGAAAAGACCTCGAATAGCCAAAGGGATATTGAAAAAGAAAGCCAACGTTGGTGGCATCACAATTCCGGACTTCAAGCTCTATTACAAAGCTGTCATCATCAAGACAGCATGGTACTGGCACAAAAACAGACACATAGATCAATGGAACAGAATAGAGAGCCCAGAAATAGACCCTCAACTCTATGGTCAACTAATCTTCGACAAAGCAGGAAAGAATGTCCAATGGAAAAAAGACAGCCTTTTCAATAAATGGTGCTGGGAAAATTGGACAGCCACATGCAGAAAAATGAAATTGGACCATTTCCTTACACCACACACAAAAATAGACTCAAAATGGATGAAGGACCTCAATGTACGAAAGGAATCCATCAAAATCCTTGAGGAGAACACAGGCAGCAACCTCTTCTACCTTAGCCGCAGCAACATCTTCCTAGGAACAATGCAAAAGGCAAGGGAAAAAATGAACTACTGGGATTTCATCAAGATCAAAAGCTTTTGCACAGCAAAGGAAACAGTTAACAAAATCAAAAGACAACTGACAGAATGGGAGAAGATATTTGCAAACGACATATCAGATAAAGGACTAGTGTCTAGAATCTATAAAGAACTTAGCAAACTCAACACCCAAAGAACAAATAATCCAATCAAGAAATGGGCAGAAGACATGAACAGACATTTCTGCAAAGAAGACATCCAGATGGCGAACAGACACATGAAAAAGTGCTCCATATCACTTGGCATCAGGGAAATACAAATCAAAACCACAATGAGATATCACCTCACACCAGTCAGAATGGCTAAAATCAACAAGTCAGGAAATGACAGATGCTGGCGAGGATGCGGAGAAAGGGGAACCCTCCTACACTGTTGGTGGGAATGCAAGCTGGTGCAGCCACTCTGGAAAACAGCATGGAGGTTCCTCAAAATGTTGAAAATAGAACTGCCCTATGACCCAGCAATTGCACTATTGGGTATTTACCCTAAAGATATAAATGTAGTGATCCAAAGGGACACATGCACCCGAATGTTTATAGCAGCAATGTCCACAATAGCCAAATATGGAAAGAACCTAGATGTCCATCAACAGATGAATGGATCAAGAAGATGTGGTATATATACACAATGGAATACTATGCAGCCATCAAAAGAAATGAAATCTTGCCATTTGCAACGACGTGGATGGAACTAGAGCGTATCATGCTTAGCGAAATAAGTCAAGCAGAGAAAGACAACTATCATATGATCTCCCTGATATGAGGAAGTGGTGATGCAACATGGAGGCTTAAGTGGGTAGAAGAAGAATAAATGAAACAAGATGGGATTGGGAGGGAGACAAACCATAAGTGACTCTTAATCTCACAAAACAAACTGCGGGTTGCCGGGGGGAGGGGGTTTGGGAGAAGGGGGTGGGATTATGGACATTGGGGAGGGTATGTGATCTGGTGAGTGCTGTGAAGTGTGTAAACCTGGTGATTCACAGACCTGTACCCCTGGGGATAAAAATATATGTTTATAAAAAATAAAAAATTAAAAAAAAAACAAAAAAAAAAAACAAAAAAAAAAAAAACTGGATCAGACAGCCTAGTGAGATGTGATAAATTAAAGGTGAGGGTGAGAGCTGGTGTTAAATGGATAAAAGCAAAGGAAGTAAACACATAGAATGTTGCAATGAGAAGGTACTATTTAAATGTGTTGAATAGAACCTCTAAGAACAAATTGTACATTTACTATTATTTTGCCTAGATATATTTTTGGCTAGAAGCAAGGATGCTGGTCACAGTTTCACTACTTAACTCCTTGGGTGTTTTTAAACAGGTACTTTAGATGAGTATTATTTTTGAAACTTTAGAAAATATATAAATTTGTGAATGTTATTGATAGGACCAGAACTAAAGAACTTCTGGAATACAGCTTATTGCTATGCTTAAAAATAATGTTGCCATCCCACTGTCTTCTTAAAAAGAGCAAGGATATAGGAAGGAGGGAAGCAGTAATTTTTATATGGCAGTTTTATTAGCATAATTAATCTGGTATCTAAAGACATGGTAGGGTCTTTCTTTAAATAATATTCAGAACCTCAAGGAAGCTAGAATTGTTAGACTGACCAAGTATGCAACTTACCAGTAATTGTCTAGTGACTCATTTATGGATTTGCCAACGGATATAACATATTCAGATGACTAAATAAAATATGCACAGTTTCTGCTTTCTGTAACTCATCTAAACTTTCATCATCTGTCCCCACACATATGGGAATCGCAAAACACATATTTTATTCCAGTGCAGTAAATTCAGTACTAAGCAGCTAAAACTAAACAAAACTCGACTTATTTGTCTCTGCTTAAAAATGTTCCCATACCCGTAGTTTTCTGCCATGGCTGTTCCAGTTTGGTGTGTGACAGTGTGGCTGAGGCATCCAGCAATGTGTTGTCTCCTGCTAGAATCTCCAGTGGAAATAGGAGCACTTACTTTTGGCTTCTTCTTCTACCTCTCTAATAGATCTCTCCATTCTAAGACATTATCCCACAGAGGAGAGGCCAGAATAAATGAGTGTTGCCGCTTCTCTCTGCCTCTGTCCTCTATTGTTGCAAATCTTCCAGGATATTAGCGAAAAGCCATCCACTTTGTGTTTCACTGTGGCTCAGATGACACAGGTCATATTGTCCTCTTTCCCAAGGATGTTCGACTCAGCTCCTTTCTCTTAGGACTGTAATTTCAGGAGAACAACCTGAGAACAGGATGTCGTAGGGACAACAGGAAAAGCATCCCAAGGTAATGTTTTCAAAATACTTTTACCATTACTCTTCCTCTGTAGGAAAACATTGTGTCCCAGGAAAAGGTGTGGATGCCCTTTTGAGCCTCTTCCACCTTTCTAAGATGACTGTATCTAGCATTCTAGCAGAATATATATATATTTTTTCTTTTTTTTTTTTTTTCCAGTCAACTTTTCCTGTAGTGTGAATAGGCAAATTTGGCCTCTGGGTGAGGTTGTTTTTTTTTTTTGTTGTTGTTGTTTTTTTAATCACTGAAGTTATTCTTTATGCTCCCAAGAAACTTACTTCCCTCCGAGTTCTGGTCTCTATCCCACTCATATTTACTCTCGTAAAAGGACTAAGTCAGTGGATCTTGTACATAAATGGATGAGAAATTGTCTCTGTTTATAGGTATTTGATATGGCTGCTGGTCCATACATCTGATTTCCAAGCATTTCCTCTCCCCCCAGACTATCTGTCCATTTATCTTGCTGACTATATGGTTCAAGAGGAAATGGGCTGCCTTGACCCAGGATTTCATCAGACAATCCTGCCTATACTGTCTGTAACCTAGGAAACTTCAAGCTGTTAAGAGCATTTACAGAAAAATTCTGGTGTGGCTGTGGAATTATACATTTTCCTTCAAACAGCAGCATTTGACATGACTCAGGCTACTGGGACTGGGCTTTCTTTCCTAAATAAGGATCTCTGTCTTGGTAAACATTCAAAATTTAAGCAAGCTCTGGAAAGGAGCTTGTCCCAGCTATTGTCCTCTCCCTTTCTCTCATCAAACTGGATTTGCCTTTCTTCAACACGCCTGTAACCTGACCTTTCTTGCTAAAATTGAAAGTTGCTTGAGGGAAGAGATAAAATTACACTTTCCTGGATCTCTCACAGTACTTAGTGTGGTGTGGTGTTAGTTGGCTTTGGGCATGTAGTGTGGAAGGAACTGCATGCTCTGCAGGGTTTTTTCAATCACATAAGAGAATGCAGCCTTGGTAGCATTTATACAGGATAGAGTGAGATAACTTTTTTTTTTTTTTAAGATTTTATCTATTTATTTGACACAGAGAAATCACAAGTAGGCAGAGAGGCAGGCAGAGAGAGGGAGGGATGCAGGCTCCCTGCTGAGCAGAGAGCCCAATGAGGGGCTCCATCCCACAACCCTGGGACCATGACCTGAGCCGAAGGCAGAGGCTTAACCCACTGAGCCACCTAGGTGCCCCTGAGATAACTTTCTAATCTCCATAGAAACTTTGAGGCAGGGAATGGTAGAAGTTAAAGTGGTAGAAATGACATAAATTTGTCTAATTCAGCAATTTAACTGATTTATGTAGGCTTCTGGAAAGTGGGAACCAGATTCTAAAATTAGAGTCCTTAGCTCTAAATTCTGGTTTTGCCTCTTATTGATTTATGGACTTGAATAAGATAGTTTCCTCCCATGGAAAATGGGCCTAATAACAACTGTGTCAGTTGTAGTGAAGGCTAAGTGAAGAGTTAAATATAGAAAAGTTAGCACTTGGCACATAATTGGTGCTTAGAATGTCAGCTTTGTTGTTGTTATTGTATTCTTATTAAACCTTTCTGTGAATACCTTTAATGATGTGGGTGGACCACATTATTTCCCAAAACAGCCTCATATAATTTCAAGTCCCTCCATTTTCCATAATGTCCTTATAACTATGTAATGTCCTTCTCTCTGTAATCTCTAGGCCTGTCCTCTGGAAGCCCCAGACTAAACTGTCTCCTTTCCATGAACCTACAATTTTATATTGAGGAGAACGATATATTCCCCCTAAGTCCCCTTTTCTCCAAGGTAAAGCATGCTTAGGTCTATCGATCAGTCCACACATAGTCCATCTTCTCTCTCCATATATGAGGTCTATTTTTTTTTTTTTTTTTGGTTTATGTTGTTTTTATGGTTATTTTTTATTCTGGTTGTTTGCTATTGTGGTTTTTTTATTTTGTTATTTTTTTTAAGGATTTTATTTATTTATTTATTTGACAGAGAGAGAGAGAGAAAGCACAAGCAGGGGGAGCAGCAGAGGGAGAGGGAGAAGCAGACTCCCTCCTGAGTAGGGAGTCTGATGTGAGGCTCATTCCCAGGACCCTGGGATCATGACCTGAGCCAAAGGCAGATACTTTACCAAATCAGCCACCAAGGTACCCCTTTTTAATTTGTTTTTAATTGTTTGTTAAATCTCTAGCTTACAGAACAGAATATATATTTCAGATATACACTCAGAAGCACAGATGAGAGTATCAGTGGGTTTCACTCCTCATCTTTGCTCATTGCTCTGTCTGTGCTGGTAAAGTGCTATTATTGCTTTTGTTGTTATTATGGTTGGGGAATCACGTTTCTGACTTACAGTGAATTAGCCGTCATTTAATGTTATGTGTTTTTTTGTACAGTGATGCTTTTGATTAGCATCTCCCCATTCTGTATCTGTCTTGACTTACTGAATCCAAAGAGCATTATCTACAGATATAATGAATGTAATACATTCCATACAAAAGTCTATGACTTCACATTTGAAGAAGAATAAACTGCATATGAGAGAAAACAAGAATTATCCATTTGCATGTTGTTTACAGATATTACCATGCAGTTGGGTTCACTTTGCTGGACGGACTCTCTTCCTGAGTATCCTGGCTGCCTTCATCTCATAACCAATCAACATTGTGAACATCTGTCTCTCTATTGGCTTGGAGAGAATCTGTCCTATGTTTAATCCAATACTGTTGTTAATAAAGAAGAAACTTATTAGCTAAAGTGTTGTGCCATTCATTGATTGAGTCAAATGCCTTCCTGAAATTTGATTTCCTTAGATTTCTCAGAAGAGAGACAGAAGCTGGCTAGTATGACATTGGAGGGAGTGGAAAGATGGTGAGAACTAAATGCTTGACTAAGCTTGGTTTGATGTGGTATCTAGAAAAAGATGATAATTAAAGGGATCATTTATAAAATGCACTGCAGAGAAATGTGCTAGAGAAAATGTACTTAAAGTTGCACTGACTTATAATTATTTTATTATAAGATCTTCTCGTCTTTTTCTACTTAGAATTTATTAGAATACTATCCTCTGAGGTATCTTTCAAATATTTGTTTATATGGTTCAGATTTTTCTGTTAGTGCCAGAGGAAATTCAGGTAAAAAATTAATTCACCTTGGGAATGTCTCCTTGGGAGACATTTGATCTAGTATTCTACTTTTAGCACCTTTGCAAAATTTAATAATCCCTGCTGTTGGAATTATAAGACTCTTACTCCAAATACTTCAAGAAATCTTTTAAAAATTTGCTTACTCAAAACTCAAGTATATCAACATTACAATTACATTCTCAGTTGCTGTAATTTCAGATAGTCTTTGAATGTGTTTTTTCACAAATTGTGATATTATCCATATAAGTTATATCAATTTCATAACCTTTATTCTTTTATGTAATTAAATATTCTAGTAGGTTTGTGTTGATAGATACTGGGCTAAATTCTCTATACCCTTCAAATTTCTTGTGCATATTCACATGGTCCAATCCTATACCACTTTGTGGTTATTATTAAGCCTTTTTTCTGAATTATACTTAGGTGGACCATAGAATTTATTGTTCAAAGACACTTTTCCAAGTAGACTGGGCCACTGTAAGTAATTATTTGGGGGTAAACTGGAGCTGTTCTAAATAAGATAACCTTATTTAGAACAAATGCTCATTTAAAAAAAATAGAAAACACAGATAAATATTTCATTTATTTGTTTGTTTGTTTATTTATTTATTTATTATTTTTAAGAGATCAAGAGAGACAGCCCACGTGCATGGGGTTTGTGGCAGGACAGAGTGGGAGGGAGAGAGAGAATTTCAAGCAGGCTCCACACTCAGTGTAGAGCCCAAAGCAGGACTCAATCTCACAACCGAGAGATCATGTCCTGAGCAGAAATCACGAATCGGACACTTAACTGACTAAGCCCCAGATTGCCCCCAGATAAATATTTTAAAAATCACTCACAGTCCCTTAATTTCTTTTTCCTTCTTTCTCTTTACTGTTAAGTATTTACATATATGGCTATGCATATATAGTTATACATTCATACATATATACATACGTATATACCCATGTCCATATTTATACATACATATGCACATATTGTATGATTGGAATCACATAACTTCAAAACGCATTTCAGTGGCTCAGTATTATTTTGCTGTATGAGTGTGTTCAAATCCTATTTAATTTGTTCATTGTGGAATATTTACACTTTTTCTTGTTAATACCACTGTGATGCTATCCTTATACATGAGTTTATTTATAGCATTTTTTTTATGGTAAGATACTAGAAGCAGATTCATTGAATCAGGGAGTGTTGATATCATAATGTCCTTGACACATCTTTTCACATTAATTTTATAAAAATTTTATGAATTAGCCACTGTTGTAGGTCTATGAGAGCTATTTTACCACACTTTTACCATTATTGGGCCATATTATCATTTTTATTTTATCATTACTTACTTCTCAAAAAAAGTGGCAAAAAAATTACAAAGTTACTTATGTTAAAACATCAAACTGCCCTTCTAAGGTTTTAATTTCCATGAAATTTGTTTCAAGTGGCTCATAAGTTAGCTAGAGAAATGAAAAGTAGACTATTTTAATCAGCTTTAATCCATTCTTATGGTCCAATTGAATTCAATAGTTTGCAACCAAGAACTTAAAAACTGAAAAGAAAGGCTGTTTTTCAGATACAACCTTTATAGGGGAGCAGTCCTCCCATGTTTCTAAGGCAGACTAATCTAACATTTCTGGTGTTTTCCTCTGAGATATGGCAGATCAGAAATATATCGTTAATATTTCTTCTAGGAAGATACTTTGACTACTGCAACTGCTATACTGGGCTGTGTTTTTGAAGGCATTTGTTTGAAGGCGTTTAAGTTAAGAGACACTAACATCTCAAAGATATGAGTGGTAGAGAAAGATAGACCTTGCAGCCTCAGGAAGCAGTGCTTTAAAGCATGGGCTCCACAGTTAAATTGCACATTTAAAAAATGTCCTGGGGTACCTGGTTGGCTCAGCCGGTTAAGCCTCTGCCTTCAGCTCAGGTCATGATCTCAGGGTTCTGGGATCAAGCCCCGCAATTGCGTTGGGCTCTCTGCTCAGCGGGGAGCTTGCCTCACCCTCTCTTTTTCTCTACCTGCCTCTATGCCTCCTTGTAATCTCTGTCAAATAAGTAAATAAAATCTTCACAAAAAAAAAAAAAAAAAGTCCTAGCATTACTTCTAATTGAGAGATTTGGGGCACCTTTTTGTTTAAGTATTTTTTTTGTTGTTGTTACTTTTTTTAAATTCCAATTAGTTAACATACAGTGTAATACTAGTTTTAGTTGTACAATATAATGATTCAGCATTTCCATACAGCACCAGGTGCTCATCGTCACAAGTGCACCCCCTAATCTCCCTCACTTATTTAACCCACACTTCCCACCTCCCTTTTGGTAACCATCAGTTTGTTCTTAATAGTTAAGAGCCTGTTTCTTGATTTGCATCTCTCTTTCTTATTTCCCCCTTTGCTTTTTTTGTTTATTTGTTTGATTCTTAAATTCCACATATGAGTAAAATCTTTCTTACCTCTCTAAGCTTCAGTTCAATCTGTTAGGAAAAGCAAAGCAAAGCAAAGAATACTATAACACCTTTTTATAGGGACTATATGCAATGATCTTTCTTTCTGTTCCTATTTATTAGAAGTAAGCAAGTCCTAATAATCTATAACAGAAGTGTGTGTGGGAAAGACGAGAGAGAACGTTTTTGGCTTATAATTAGGTATGGACTTTATATTCTTGGACCTGATGTACTATGTTTCTCTTAAAAAGAATGTCCAAGAATACTATAAATGAAATCAACATTGTGATTAGATTATAGTAATTATATAAAATAATGTCTAACCATTCTTTTTTTTTTTAAATATTTTATTTATTTGAGAGAGAGAGCACAAGCTGAGGGACACACAGAGGGGAAGGGAGAAGCAGACTCCCCACTGAGCTCAGGGACCCTGAGCAGGGTCATAACCCCAGGAACATAACCTGAACTGAAGACAGCTACTTAACCACTGAGCCATCCAGGTGCCCCAGCATTGTACATTCTTATGCAAGGCATAATCAACAACAAAATCTAACATAGTCCTTTAGTTCTTATGTTAAATTGTCATGAGCAAAAGTTTTTGGAAATTCCCAATCCACACAATAATACTCTACTTATCTCCTGGAAGTGTATTAATAACAAAAAGAACTTTAAAAATATATCTTATTCAAGAACAGCATTGTTCATTTACCAGAGATGGCTTCCCTAGGTGGCCTCTTCATTAGAGATCTTATCTGGAAAACATTTCAGCAAATATAGATCCTGTCATAAAAATATAGACTTGAGAAAATGTAGTTTTTTATAGAAAAGAATTGTGATATCAGGTCAAGTTGCTAAATGCATAAATATAATCAGTTTAGAGAATGATTCAATGTATCTTGAACACAGATGATTCACTCACTTGTTGGTAATTGTGCTTTTTGTAATTTTCTTGGAAAATTAAACTTCAAAATACATACTACAAAATACATACTCATACTTCAAAATTTATACTCATACATACTTTTATGGATGAGTGGGTTAGGCCTAGAAGCACAAAAATATGTCAGACTCAGTTTCAGCCTGTGAAGAGAGATCAAAAAAGAAACGGAGCATAATGTAACATATTGAGTTTTGAGAACTAGGAATAATTTTAAAAAGTGAGCCTACTTCATTAACTTTAGAACCTGATCCTGAGAAGAAACAAAAATGTTGAAATCCTCTGGAATTCAATCATACAAAACACAGTGGGGTCAGAGAAGCTGCTAAGTTAGAGTCTGTCTACACAGAAAAACAATGCAGACCCGGGAATCAACTGTTGACACGTTTTTTAAAAAGTAGTAGATAAATTAAAAAATTTATATTTTGAATTTATTGGTGTTTTGCATTTGAAATTAAACCTGCACTTATTGAATATTAACTGTTGGAGAGTTAAGTGATAGGAGTATCAAAAATTGACTGTTCAATGAAAAAGAACCTGGATACTAAAACTTACAATAAATAAAACATAGTCATAGAAGCTTCTTTCTTCAAGATTTTCTCTTTTGACTATTTTTTTCTCCAACTTCACTGAGATAGAATTGACATATAACATTGTACATATTTAAGATATATAACAGATTAAATTGATACATCATATATTATTGAAATGATTACTACCATAGCCTTAGCTAATACTTCCATCATATCAATGATTACCATTTGTTTTTTGTGATAAGAACATTTAAGATCTACTCTCTTAGGTCTGCGGTCTTCAAATCTACAACATATTGTTAACTCTAATCACCCTGCTGACATTAACTCCCCAAAACCTAATTCATCTTATAACTGGAAGTTTATACTTTTTGAACAACATCTACCGGTTTCCCCCACCTTGCAGACCCTGGTAACCACCATTCTGGTCTCTGCTTTCATGATTTCAGCTGTTTTAGAGTCCATCTACATGTAATATCAGATAACATTTGTCTTTCTCTTCTTCATTTATTTTATTTAGCATTATGCTCTCGGGATCCATCCATGTAGTCACAAAGGACAGGATTCCCTTCTTTGTTATGGCTGAATGATATTCCAATGTATATGTATACCACATCTTCTTTATCTACTCATCTCTTTTTTTTTAAAGACTTTATTTATTTATTTGACAGAGACTACAAGTAGGCAGAGAGGCAGGCAGAGAGAGAGGAGGAAGCAGGCTCCCTGCTGAGCAGAGAGCCCAGTGAAGGGCTTGATCCCAGGACCCTGAGATCATGTCCTGAGCCGAAAGCAGAGGCTTAACCCACTGAGCCACCCAGGTGCCCTATCCACTCATCTCTTGAAGGTCATGTACATTATTTCCATATCTTGACTGTTATGGATAATGCTACAGTGAACATTGGAATTCTTCATACCTTCTTGTATGGCATTTGCCCTGGAAAAACAAGTGTTTGCATTCAATCTTTTCTTGGAAGCATGCCTTTCCTTAAATTTCAAGTTAGGTGATTATGCTCTGACTCTGATTATGCTCTGACTCTGTTTTCGTGGCTACCATCTGACTGTTCTCAAGAGATACTTGATTTTGTAGATCATAGCTTTTTGTTCTTTTTGCTGATATTATAGCTGTTTTAACTATACGGGAGTGGTATTCTTTCTAGTTTCCTCCATCCTTTGTAGATGCTAACCACTTACAGAAGTTTGGGAGTTCCATTCTTATGTTTTAATCTTTAAATGTCTTCAGATGTCCTTTTGTGTTTCCCATTCTTTTTGAACATTTTCCTAGTTGGAGCTATAATCTGTTCCTTAAAGAATTTTACCCTGGTACAGGAGATTTCAATCCAAATGAGGAAATTAACTCTTCTTTTTAACTTGGGGAGATTTGTAACCAACTTTAAAGTGGAATCCCATATGAAACATGTTCAAATGTGGTAAGGGATTAAGTTAATTTGAATTTATTTCCTTTGGTATTTGCTGGATAACTGGGAGTTTATTTATTTTAAGCTATTCAAAGGGTTTTAACATTTTTATTTTTGTTGATGCTGTTTCCTGTTTCATTTAGAGAAATGATAGAATTATGTTTCTGAAGAAAACATTTTGCATTAGCAGAGATAAGACCTGTTTACAGGACCAAGAAATAATAAATGATCTTATAAAATGCATTTTATTTTATTTCACTGAATTTTATTTTCAGGTAAATATAAAATAAATATTTATTTCCTTTACTTACTCTCAAGAATAAGTCAGGAAGATTCTAAATATCTCTGAAGAACCACAAAGTAAATTTATGAATTAATTACTTCAAGTAAGTTTGTATTGAGTATATACTATGTGTCTGTGACTTCAACACACATTCAGATACAATGGGGAGCAAAGGAAGGTAGTAGTATCTTTGATCTAGTTTAAGCTCAGATTGTTTCTAATTAACCCTGAAGCCCAATTAAATATTGATTTTAGGGGGATAGAGATTCTTTAATCATATAATTATAATAAAAATATATATCATTATACACTGTGAGTATCCTTCTGAATAAAAATTGTAAGTTTCCATGAAATAGTATAAAGGAATACTGGAGTCAGATTCTGGGTGGGTGTGTGTGTGAAAAAACACATCACATAGAAAATTACATTTAAAATGAGATACAGGGCAAGGTACTATATAGACAGAAACTATGCAGAAAAAGTGCTCTAGGAATATGAACAGAAGTGCCCTTGAGTGCTCTTTGAACACTGAACTGTACATGCAAAGGATAAGACTCAGCAAGTTCAGGGAAAGAGTAACTACCAAAAAGCTGTAAGGTAAACATTTCCCAAATCAAACACAAGGCTAGGGGACATTCAGATTTTAAACAGTAAGAGTAACAAAACCTTGTTGGATATGTGAGGTGTTAAAAGACAGAGTGTGTTGGTTTGGAAAAAATGCAAGAACCAGCTATATACTAGTTACCAGACACCCACTTTAAATAAAATATACAAGTGAAAAGAAAAGGGATGGAAAAAGTTAAACAGAGCAAACCTTAGTGATAGGATGAAGAACATGTGTTAATAATAGACAAAGTAGACTGGAGGGCAAGGAATATTTCTAGAGATAAAATAAGATGTTTTGTAATAATAAAAGATACAATTCATCAAGAAAACATAACAATCCTAAATAATTATATACCCTGTAAAAGAGATACAAGCTACATGAAGCTAAAATTGGTAGAACTGAAATTAGACCTGACAAATTCATAATTGTAGGTGGAGATTTAAACACTCTGTCCTAGTAATTGAATAGAACAAGTAGACAGAATAGCAGTAAGCATATATAATCCAATCTGACCGTCTACAGAGTACTCTACCCAACAGCAGTAGAATGCACATTATTTCCAATTGCACATGAAATATTTTACTAAGGCAGACTATAGGCTGGCATATACACATTTTGATAATTCACTTAACTGTCTTATGAAACATATGCTTTATTTATTTTCACTTTATAGATAAAGACAGAGAGAAAGAGAAGTTTAATAACTCAGTTGTTAGGAGGCTGAGATGATATTTGAACATGGTGCTGTTTCAGTGTTCATGAGCTTTACTGTAAGATATTACCTCAGAGCACCATCTCCACTAATTGTGAGGTTCATGAAGTAGAAATAGTGGTAAAAGAATTACAAAACTCTGATAAGTTGGACTGGTTTATCAAACTCTAAGATGGGTTTGCCTAATATATTTTTAATGTATGCCTCTTATCCTAGTGTAAGTATACTGGTTTGAGCTATAAATATGTGGTCTCAAATCTAATAGGATTATTTTCTTACTAAATTAAAGACAAACTCTTAGAAAGTACTGTATTATAGCTAGTCACATTAAAAAAAAAAAAAAGGTAACGGAGAGAAATGAGCATTCGAAGAGTCTGATCTGATAAGCCAATCCTGAGAAATTGGCATCCCACATACTTGAGAGGAGGAGGAAGATGTTTGGCCTCTCTTCTTGATGAAATGAGTTCTGGACAATTCTCCTTTGACTTATTCTGAGAAAGAAAGAGAAATTCAGATAGGGTTGATGGTTGTGGTAATGGAAATTAATTGAGATAGAACATAGTACTACTTGTTTAGATGAGTTTTAAAGAGATCCAGCCATTACCATCAGTTCTGGCCCTTAAGAGTGTAATTCCTGCTCTCTAGACAATAGAGATTAGGACAGAAACATCCTCTAATCTAGCTCTACTTCCAGCTCATATCACTGTCACCATCACAGACTTTATTTTCCTCCTTTTATTTGTGAGTAGCTATCAATTACAACAAAATCATGTTGCAATATAAGGCAGCAGCCTCCAGAGTAAACACAACATGACAAGATGGTTGAACACCAGCAAAATGATCAGATTTGAATTTAATTTTTGCAAGATCCATGCTTTAAAAATTAAATTGCCTACTTTTGGAAGGGAATAAAAAAGTAAAAATTCCAAAAATGAATTGGAACAAGAAAATGAAAACAGTTAATATAAATAGTGAACCATTAAAATTCCACGTCAGTCTTTCTGGAGTACTAAGCTGGTGCTGCCATGCCAAGTACATGGTACTGCTCTTAGAACTTAAAAAGACAGACAGTTTCACTTGAATAAAACACCCCACGTTAAGTTATATCACTTGGCATTATCTTCTATAACAGAGGTTTTTTAACATTGTATTATTTTCTATTCTTTTTTAAAATCTTTTATAAACATATAATGTATTATCAGCCCCAAATGGGCAGAGGATATTTTCTATTCTTTAAAGGAAAAAATACTGCATAAATTAATCTGTTATTTTGCCATCAAAAAACATTTAAATTATGTAAAGATGACTATTTCAGTATTTTTTAAAATATTTATTTACTTAGTTTAGAGAGAGAGAGAATGAGCGGGTGGGGCAGAGAGAGAATCTCAAGGACTCCATGTTGAGCATGGAGTCCAATGCTGAACTTGATCTCAAGACCCTGAGATCATGACCTGAGCTGAAACCAAGAGACAGAAGCTTCACCAACTGGGCCACCCAGGTGCCCCAACTATTTCAGTGTTTTTACACACAAAATCAAACTCTGAGAAACTTTTTAACTTAAAGTATTTTTTCTCAGAATTAAAGTATTTTAAAGAACTTTCAATGAAATTTTATTTCTTCTGCCTGAAAAACTTTATCCAATTAGAAATGTGATTATCACAGCAAAACTTTTATTGATAGCAAGAAATAGCTCCACATTTGAAGCAGACAGAATTTTCTGTGATAGCTAAGCCTTGTGGAAGTATTTTTGTTAGCTTTCTATAGCTCTCTGATGATTTATTTGTAAATATTTTTAACATATATAAAATGAATAACAGAAAACATACAGAATTACAAATGCTTTGAATTTCTCTTCCTTCTCCTCCCAGTTAAGGGGAAATAATTTGTCCTCACCACACTTATTTCTTGATCTTCTGTATTTTCCCAGTTGTTGTCAAGAAGTTTTATTGATGTTAAGGATGTACTCTTGAGAAAAACTGCTTTGAAAATTCGAATTATTTTTATTAATTTTTGTCTGTTGGGTTAAGTTTCTTCAAACCAGCTCCACAGGAGCCTGGAATAACGTCTGGGATGACTCATAAACACTTCCATTTCAAACAGACTTAAAAATTTTTTGCACGCTTGTAACTGCCAAAAGCATAAACATTTTGAAATCCACCGTCATTCCTTTCTACAGGAAATTTTCTCCAGTGTTAAAGTTAGAAGATCAAGTTAGAATTCAGTTATATATAGGCTTGTGGTATCTCACAGATAAATTCCAGCTGCAAGCCATGATAGTGAGCCTAGATTTAATGTTTTACTTTCTGGTTGACAGAGTGAGTAATCTGAGCCTGAGTGACAGTAGGGACCCTCAACTAGAACAAATTGATGTATTAGCAAATTCTTCTTTGGGACTTCTCACTGCTTCAAGGAAATAATCTACTTCTGAGGACTTTAAATAAAATCTATCAGAATAAAATCTCTTCACAAATACTCATTTCTGCTTAGGATTTCCTTTATCTTTCTATAATAGATATAGCAAGACTGAAATATTTTTTAGTCTATCTTGTGATTAAACTAATAAATGAGTGTGGAGTGGCTGGGTAGCTCAGTTGGTTAAGTGTTCAGCTCTTGGTATTGCCTCAGGTCATGATCTCAGGGTCTTAGAATCAATATCTGTGTCAGGCTCTGTGCTCAGTGAGGAGTCTGTTTAAAATTCTCTCTCTCTGTGCCCTTCTCCCTCCCTCTCTCTCTGTCAAAAACAAAATACATAAATCCTTAAAATAATAATAATACCTGAATAACCAAAGGAATATTGAAAAAGAAAACCAAAGCTGGAGGCATCACAATTCTGGACTTCAAGCTGCATTACAAAGCTATAATCATCAAGACAGTATGGTACTGGAAAAAAACAGACACATAGGTCAGTGGAACAGAATACAGAACCCATAAATGCACCATCAACTCTATGGTCAACTAATCTTTGACAAACCAGGAAAGAATATCAGTGTCTTTGAAAAAAAGATACTTTCTTCAACAAATGGTTTTGGGAAAATTGGACAGCAACATGCAGAAGAATGAAACTGGACCACTTTCTTACACCATACACAAAATAAACTCAAAATGAATAAAAGATATAAATGTGAGACAGAAAACCATCAAAGTCCTGGAGGAGAACACAGGCAGCAACCTCTTCAACCTCAGCTGCAGTGATTTCTTGCTATACACATTTTCAAAGGCCGGGGAAATAAGGGCAAAAACAAACTATTGAGACTTCCTATAGGTAAAAAGCTTTTACAGAGCAAAGGAAATTATCAACAAGACTAAAAAGCAATCTATGGAGTGGAACAAAATACTTGCAAATGTCTTATTAGATAAAGGGCTAGTATCCAAAATCTGTAAACAACTTATCAAATTCAACACCAACAAACAAAAATTACAGTGAAGAAATAGGCAGAAGACATGAACAGAAATGTCTCCACAGAAGACATACAAATGGCCAACAGACACATGAAAAAATGCTCCACATCACTTAGCATCAGGGAAATACAAATCAATACCACAATGAGATATCACCTTACACTTGTCAGAGTGGCTAAAATTAACAGCTCGGACAGAACAGATGTTGATCAGGATGTGGAGAAAGAGAAACTCTTTTACACTGTTGGTGGGAATGCAAATCAGTGCAGCCACTCTGGAAAAATGGTATGGAAGTTCATCAAAAAGTGAAAAAATAGAACTACCTAGACCCAGCAATTGTACTACTAGGTATTTATCCAAAGGATGCAAACATAAAGATTTGAAGGGCACATAAACCCCAATGTTTATAGCAACAATGTCCATAGTAGCCAAACTATGGAAAGAACCCAGATGCCCATCAACAAATCAATCAATAAAGAAGATGTGGGGTGTGTGTGTGTGTGTGTGTGTGTGTATCTCAACCATCAAATGAATGAAATCTTGCCATTTGCAATGATGTGGATGGAACTAGAGGGTACGATGCTAAATGAAATAAGTCAACCAGAGAAAGACAATTATCATATGATCTCACTGATATGAGGAATTTAAAAAACAAAACAGATAAACATAGGGGAAGGGAAGGAAAAAATAAAATAAGATGAAAAAAGAGAAAGAGGAAAATCACAAGAGGTTCTTAACTATAGGAAACAAACTCAGGATTGCTGGAAGGGAGGAGGGTGGGTGGGGAGATGGGGTAACTGGGTGATGAGCATTAAGGAGGGCACTTAATGTAATGAGCACTGGATGTTATATGCAACTGATGAATCACTAAATCCTGCCTCTGAAATTAATGATACAATATATGTTGATTTAACATAAATAAAAATGAAAATAGATTAAATATAATAATAAGTGGGTGGGAGATTAGGAGAAAAGTGGTGAGAGGTAGAATTTAAGTAATTAATAGATTGTCATAAATTCATTGTTGCGAATCTTTGCTGGTTTAAGAACAAACATGTAAGAATATGTTAGATGTGGTAATAATCACAAAAATAAAAATCAAATTAACAGATTGGGGTTCCATGGTAATTCTTAGAATAATATCCATATCTGTATTTCCTGCCATGGATGTCAAAGGCTTTGTTTTTCTAATTTCCAGAGTAAAAAATTCTACCTGGGATACAATTCAAGCTGTGCTTCTTTCCATCTTTTATGGTGATAATACTCTTTACAGTCCTTCTGTCAGAATTATACTCATTTGGCTTAGCATTTTTACAATTTGAGTAAAGTCTTAAATGTAAAATAGGAATCTGTAAATATAAACATATGTATTTTATTTAAAAACTCAAATCTAAGGACAATGTGCCTTTCACAAGTAGGAATATTTGTATTATCCTATTAAAAGGAATAAAACTTGGGGCACCTGGGTGGCTTAGTCAGTTAAGCCCCTGCCTTCGGGTTAGGTCATGATCTCAGGGTTCTGGGATCAAACCCTTCATTGGGCTCTCTGCTCAGCAGTGAGCCTGCTTCCCCTGTCTCTCTGCCTGCCTCTTTGCCTACTTGTGATCTCTCTCTGTCAAATAAATAACTTTAATATTTTTTTAAAAGGGAATAAAACTTAACTCATATCCCCTTTTATTTTGTCATGATATATCTTCCATTTTAATACTCTTCCATATGTTTGCAGTATGATAATAACAAAGGAATTGTTGATTAACTTAAAAATATTATGAATTATAAAGGAAAAAGGTTTCTTTTTTTAAGATTTTATTTATTCGAGAAAGACACAGAGAAAGCATGAATGGGAGGAGGTACAGAGGGTGGAGGGATCAGCAGGCACCTGGATGAGGGTGGGGCCTTATGGAGGGCTCAGTCCCAGGACCCTGGGAACATGACCTAAGCTGAGGTCAAATGCTTAACCAACTGAGCCACTCAGGCACCACAATGGAATTTTTTTTTTTTTTTTTTTTTTTTTTGCCAAAACATCTTTGACAAAAACAAGGGAATGCTAGTAATGAAATTTTTAAACAATTAGTATGGAAAACCAATACATATATATTATCTATATAAAACAAACTTCTATATACAGTGCTTATTTTTTATTATTATTAATTATTTCTGTTATAAACATCAAGTCAACTGAGAAATTTAAATCAGAAGAAAGTTATTAAAGTTCAATATTTAAGTTCAAAAACCTTTCCTGTGGATGTTTTAGGACAAGTGCCTACCCATCCTTTCTTTTCCTTCCTGACAATCTATTTTCATTATAATGGCTGAGTAATTGCATCAAGCTATCAAAGAAGACGGCAAAGTTCACTGTAGTATATTTATAAAGGACCAATATATTGTAGATTTTTGAGAATAGGGTTTAGAACTAAAATAACTTTCTGCCTGTATTTTCATATATTAGGACTGCTATATTACTATCTTTTCTAAGAACCCACACAAAACAAAAGGAGTCCTCAGTTTTCAAACAAAAGAAAGTTAACTTTCTTTTTTTATGTTTAATAATTGCAAGATTCCTTTCTTATTTTACAATAAGACCATTTATAGTAACACCATTGTTTCTAGTAACACAAATAGCACTCTAGTACAAGACCTTTCAATTGACTGGTTAGGTTTAATTTTCTTGAGGTTTCTCAGTAGAATTTCTACAATACACTGGGTTATAAGCCTGATTAAATTAGATACCCTAAAATACTTATTTATTAGTTATTGCTACATAACAAAATTTCTCCCCATACTTAGTAGTTTCCAACAACACATTTATTATTTTACACTTTCTGTGGATCAAAAATCCTAAGGATGGCTTAACAGCGTCCTCAATTTAAGGGTCTCAAAATGTTACTGAGCCAAGGTGTTAGCCAGGGCCATAGTGACAGAAAAAGCTTGAATGGGGAAGCATCTGCTTCCAAGTTCACTTCCAGTAGGGGTAGGATTCAGTTCCATAAAGGCATTTGGTCTGAAAACTTGCAGTCCTGCCACCCGTTGGCCAGAAACCACACTTAATCCCTTGTCATGTGTACCTCTTCGACTTGATTCATCAGAGCAGGTGCAGAGGAAAACAAGAAGGAGAATGCCATAAAATAGAAGATACAACTTTTTCATAACATAGTCTAAGGAATGAACATTTTTGCTATATTCTAATCATTAGAAGCAATCACTGGGTCCTGCTCACACATGAAAGGGAAGGATTTCATAATGGTTTAGATACCAAAATGCTGGTATCTTTGGGAGACATTTTGGAAGAATACCTGTTACACTATGAAATCATTTTTTAGATTAATGTGAATCATAGTACTATGCCATGCTTAAAACATTTTCTCAGCAAAAAAATACTTTCACTTATTTTAAAAAAAATGATATAAATGAATGGGTTTAACAAAACAATTAAATGGATGATTGCTAGTACAGTGTTTTTCAAAGAAATAAATGTGGACATTTTCTTATAATATGGAAGGTAGATAGGAGATTATATATGATTTTTTTTTCCTGAGTAATGTATGTGTTATCTACCATGAAAGTAGAAAATTGCTGATATCACCACCAACATACCTGTAATCATTTGCTCAGAATGACGTAATTTGTCAGGATTTCAGAGTTTCCCAGAGCTTTAACTTTCTAATTTTGTTATATTCTAAAATTTCATCCTTAAATTTTAGGGCATTAAAATGGCTTTTTAAAATAAGAATGATGATATTTATCCTGTACTCCCAATATTTTAATTTATTTTCCCAACATCCATTCAGTAACATGCCCCCACCCCCAGCACAGTCTTAGATACTTTGGAGTGAATGTGCCATGTGTTCAGAAATTTTTTTCAGAGTATTTTATTGTATATAACTATCTAATGAAAGCACATCCCAAATTATTACTAATGGCTGTAATTGGCTTTGATTCCTCTTCAGGGCTTGCTCAGGGCAGCCAACTAAGCAGAGGAATATAAACTTCTGGATTTGCATCTTATTTCTTGCTTCATTAATTTCATTAACTTCCAAACTGATGAATTCTTTGAATTAAAATGTCATTTACATTTAATACCCCAAATCACTTTCTTTGCATTTAAACCTTTTAATTGTATTTTTGAATTCTCGTTCTAAATTGTGTTTGTCAAAGTCTTAATTAGATTTATGTCATAGGGATATAGAACTGAGCTGAACAGTAACAAGCTTAAATGAGAAGATTTTCTTTATAAGGACTTGTGAAATGGCTGAAAATATGTTATGCAACGTAGATTTTGTATCCTGTGTAACTAAGGGTATGTGTCTAAGATGGGTGAGTGGTATATATAGGTAACTATTGATTTATACAGAAAGATCAAATCTGTACCCCTGGAAAAGAGACCTTTCTTTTTTCCAACAAGTACAGACTGTGTGGGATTTGTAAGGAGTCTCATTTAGTAAGAGAAGATTTTATTTTGATGTTTACTTACAACAGTGACAAATGGTGGCCAGAAGGAAAAGCAAAGTATGTAATCAATCTTAACACCTTTGTGTTTTTCTGAGAGAAAAATAAGAAAGAAAAAAAAAAAAGAAGAAGAAAGAAACCAAGGAGAACAAAGCAAAGGATATACTTTGAGAGTAAAAGAGAGGAAAAAAAAACAAAAACAAAAACAAAAACCCTGTCTCTTGTTTCTGCTATTAATGATGATGATGGTGATGGTGATAATGACATCAGTGAGATTATAAACAATGAAAACTGTCATTCCTAATCTCTAAAAGGACACTAAAAGTTAGGTACTATCATCATAGTCTCATAGGTGATGATACTTGAGGTTTACAGAGGACAAAATTTGGCCTAAATTGACACTTCTGAAAAATGATAGAACAAAAATCCAGTTGAGTCTTTTTGAAGTCTGAGGACATTTTTGACTTCATGCTGCTCATCCTGAAGACACTCCCGGCCAGTGGTAGTCACATGTGGTTCAATTATTTATTTTCTGTACCTGCAATTATACAGAAAGTCCAATTCCTAAAATTTTTCCTGAAAAGTAGTTGGAAATTATCTTTTTACTCTTAAAAAAAGTACTTGATGTTTTAAAGCACAAATATAAGTCTACAATAGTGTAGACATATTCAAAAAAGCTGAAACATACAATGAACACTCAAAGCATAGCAAATTTTATCTCATTCAAAAAAGATAAACTATATAGCAAACCTTAATATGAAGCTCCTATCACCTGACTAAAATTCTAAGGCTCAACAAAATTCATAAAAGTATCAGTATGTTTATTTAAACAAAGACCACACATCCCAGCTCGGACCCTTTTACTGGCATTATTATGATTTTAACATGTTGTGGTTTCATTCTTGCCAAAGAAGACAGTAAGAGCATGAGATTTGGAGTCACACAAATATGGGACAAAACCTAGGTTTGCCAGTAGCCATGTGATTTTATATTTAACTGTGTAATACTCTATTTTTTTACAGAGAGAGACTAGCTGGAATGGATGTGATAGTGTTATTGTGCACAGTAGATGCATAATGGACATTATATTATCATTCTCAATATTGATGTTAATAGAGCACCAGCCTTGGTTTAGAATATGACCAGATGAAATTGCTTTTTTGTGGTTCTCTTTCATTTACTGAACTTTATTTGAAATCAAATCATTTGCCTTGTTCTTTCCTAGGCACTGATATGGAAGGGGTATAAAATGCGCCCTTTCTTCCCTGAGCCCCATTCCTTTGTCATCCTTATTCCCAAACTTCCTGCTGGCTTGAAATTGAACTGGAGTTTAACAAGAGCTCAGAATATCCAAGGACTGTTGGAGATTAAGACCATTTCTTTTTTCTTCTCCTTCTTACAGTCTGAAAACTTTAAAATGGGAATGGACATGAGCCTATTTAAAAATCATCCTGCCTGCTATTAATGAGAAGTGGGGCAGAGTGCCTGTGGATGCATGTATAAGTAAAGACTGCAAGGCAGGAGTCCAAGGAAGACATTACAGTAGGTTTGGCAAAGCCAGTGGCAGGTGGAGTTGGAGAGAAGGTGAGGCACATGAGGTAGAGAAGCAAGGCAACACTGTCAGATCTAACAGATTATATATGTAAGCACAGGTAGAGGGAAGAAAATGAGGACACATTAATACTGAATCAGGGATGAGGGACTAAAGTTAAATCAGCTTTGTGTGGGAAAACCAAGAGATCAGTTTAGGACATGCTTAATTTGAGATTGATGATATTATCAAAGCACAGATGTCACTCTGACTAGAAGAATGGGGAATTCCTAATAAGAGGTTTACATTGAGATATAAATTTTGGAATTTTTATTAGGCAGATGAGTTAAAAATCAGTGAAAAAAATAAAGAGGTATTTTACCACGCCTTCAGAAACGTCAGCATGTCAAGGTCAGATAAAGAAGAGGGTAATGTGAGGAAGGTGCCTAATGTATATTTAAATGTAAATAAAAGTTATTTAATAGTAATAATTCAGAATTCTCTTTGTGCTCAGATATCCATACAAGATGAAAATTATGCTAAAATGTAAAGCAGCTAAATGTATCTCAAATATTTTAACCATTTGTATTGCACACACTGGGTTATAGTTATGTTTGTAGAGTACATTAATGATTCTATTGATCTACTAATTAAGGTTTTTTTCATTGATCTTCTAATTAAGTTTTGACTTATGTTAATTTTTCCATCTTTTATTTCCTAGAGATTGGTTACTTGCACTTTGTACTACTTTTACTACCTACACCACATAAGAGTTTTCTGAGCCAAATACTTTTCTTTGTGATTTTGCTGAGCAAGAGAAGGCAGAGAACATTGCAATGATGATAAGAAATATGTGGGGTGACCTTCCCTTTACTTCTTCCTCTGGTCTTCTGATTTCCAGCCCTCTGAATGCTTTCATTTGGAATGTAAATCTGCTTTTCAACAAAGGCAACTTTGATTAAGTTCTGTAAATTCTTGAGTGAAATTTCAGCTAACTCTCAAGGTCTTTGGTAACTTTTCACATTATTTAGTTTTTCAGCCATCTTCAGCCTTACTAAAAGCAAAATCCTTATAAATCATGCATTTTT
The DNA here is from genome assembly GCF_011764305.1 of Mustela putorius furo. Taxonomy (NCBI): domain Eukaryota; kingdom Metazoa; phylum Chordata; class Mammalia; order Carnivora; family Mustelidae; genus Mustela; species Mustela putorius. Next base: position 21,551,667 of record NW_025422019.1, on the reverse strand, counting down.
CTGGAAGGGGTGCTGTATGTCGTTTTCTCTTCATTTTTGTACCTAATTTTAAATCTAGGTGCTTCCCCCACCCTACATTTTTTTAAGATAAAGAATATTTAGAAGAAGAATATTTATTTTGCTAAGTCTGTGAATGAAGAAACAATTGATGTTCAGAATTGTATTCTTGTCCATAATTTTTGAGATCTATTCATTATTGTCCTATTTAAAGATATTTCTGTCATATTTTAAATTGCATGAGTGACAGAGTAACTTGGATATAACAGAATTTTCCAATCCTGAATATAGATGACATGGAGCACTTGCTCAGAGGTCTTAGAACACAGATGTCTAAGCTGTTATCTTGGGCCAAATCCTCACTTATTTTGCCAAAAGCACATATCAATTAAATGGAGTCAGAACTTTCTGCAATATTTCATTCACATTCTGGCTCACTGAATACATCAACATTAAAATTTTTGGTTTGGTTTTTGTTTTTCCCTTTGAATCATGTAGGCATTCTGTCACTCACTGTTTTTTGTTTGTTTGTTTATATTGTTTTTATGTATCTTTTAAAAGGAACACAACTTTTTCATACATCCCAGAGTTTATTTTAGTCCACCCTTAAATAAATTTATAAAATTTGAAAATAAAAACCATAAGTTATAGTAATGCAATATTAGTTTTAGAGAAAACAAGGAAAGGTAGAAGAATATCTTTACCCAAGCCATACTGAACTGTTTTTCTTATTATTATTTTTTATTATTATGTTCAATTACCCAGAAAATAGTACACCATTAGTTTTTGATGTAATGTTCAATGATTCATTAGTTGCATATAACACCCAGTGCTCATCACCATATGTGCCCTCCTTAATACCCATCACCTGGTTACCCCATTCCTCCATGCCTTGGCCTTCTATAACCCTCAGTTTGGTTCCTGGAGTCCAGAGTCTCTCATGGTTTGTTGCCCTCTCTTATTTCTTCTCATTCAGCTTTCCCTCTCTTCCCCTGTAGTCCTCTGTGCTATTCCTTATGTTCCAAATACAAGTAAAACCATATGATAACTGTCTTTCTCTGCTTGACTTATTTTGCTTAGCATAATCCCCTCCAGTTCCATCCATGTTGATGCAAATGGTGGGTATTCATCCTTTCTGATGGCTGAGTAATATCCTATTGGATATATGAACCACATCTTCTTTATCTATTCATCTATTGAAGGGCATCTCGGTTTCTTTCACAATTTGGCTATTGTGGACATTGCTATCATGAACATTGGGGTGCATGTGCCCCTTCTTTTCATTATGTCTGTATCTAGTAGTGCAATTGCTGGGTCATAGGATAGTTCTATTTTTAACGTCTTGAGGAACATCCACACTGTTTTCCAAAGTGGTTGTACCGATTTGCATTCCCACTACAGTGTAAGAGGGGTCCTCTTTCTCCACATCCTTGCCAACATGAGTTGTTTCCTGTCTTACTAATTTTTGTCATTCTAACTGGTGTAAGGGAGTATCTCATTGTGGTTTTGATTCGTATTTCCCTGATGGTTAGTGATGATGAATATTTTCTCATGTATCTGTTAGCCATTTATATGTCTTCTTTGAATAAGTGTCTGTTCATGTCTTCTGTCCATTTATTGATGGGATTATTTGTTTTTTGGGTGTTGAGTTTGAGAAGTTCTTTACAGATCTTGGATACCAGCCTTTTATCCATTATGTCATTTGCTAATATCTTCTTCCATTCCATGGGTTGCCTCTTAGTCTTGTTGACTGATTCCTTAGCTGTGCAGAAGCTTTTTGTCTCAATGAAGTCCCAATAGTTCATTTTTGCTTTTGTTTCCCTTGCCTCTAGAGACATGTCTTTTTATTTTAATTAAGGTTTTATTTATTTATTTGACAGACAGATCACAAGCAGGCAGAAAGGCAGTTAGAGAGATAGGAGGAAACAGGCTCCCTGCTGAGCAGAGAGCCTGCCTTGGGGCTCTATCCCAAGACCCTGGGATCGTGACCTGAGCCAGAGGCAGAGGCTTTAGCCCACTGAGCCACCCAGGCGCCCCTAGAGACATGTCTTGAAAAGGTTGCTGTGGCCAGTGTCGAAGAGGTTACGGCTGCTGACTGACTACTGCCACACATTTAGGTCTTTCATCCATTTTGAGTTTATCTTTGTATATGGTGTAAGAGAATGCTCCAGTTTCATTTTTCTGACACATGGCTGTCCAACTTTCCTAGCACTATTTATTGAAGAGCCTGTCTTTTTTCCATTGGATATTCTTTCCTGATTTATTGAAGATTACTTGACCATAGGATTGTGGATCCATTTCTGGATTCTGGATTCTGTTCCTTTGAACTATGGATCTGTTTTTGTGCCAATACCATGTTCTCTTGATGATCACAGTTTTGTAATAGAGCTTAAAGTCAAGCATCGTGATGCCTCCAGCTTTGGTTTTCTTTTTCAGCAGTCCGCCTGGCAATTTGGGGTCTTTCCTGGTTCCATACAAATTTTAGGATTGTTTGTTCCATCTCTGTGAAAAATGTTAATGGTATTTTGATAGGGATTGCACTGAATGTGCAGATTGCTCTGGGCAGCATAGACATTTTCACAATATTTATTTGAACTTGTTTTGTGTTTTTTCTTTGCATAATTTGGTCAGTGATTTCATTCAAGGAGCAAATGATGAGATGGATATTAAGAACCAGACATCGCAGAATAGAAAACTAGTGACACTTATTATAGGGTGGTAAAATATTTGGCACACTGTCATCAAATGTACCTTTGAAAGCAAACCATGTTACCAAGGGGAACCAAAAATAAAAAAAGAACCAAAACGTTAAGTTAGGTGGCTTCTCTCTGTCAATATCTTCAGTACTGCAGGCCCCACTCATTCAAATTCTTGTTTTCTTTTTCTGTACAAATTTTCCATTGACCTAGCATCATTTATTAGATCACCATTTCTCCCATAACAGTACAGTGTCACCTTGTATTACATCAAGGGACTGCATATGTGTAGGTTTGCTAGATATTCCCTTTCATGTCCCATTGCTTTGTAAGTGTATTTTATTGACAATATTACAATCTTAATTATTGTATCTTTGTAAGTTTTTTTTTAATATGGTAGTGTTTTTTTTCTTTTAAGATTGTTATATTATATTAGGCTTATCAATGTCCATATAAACATTAGATTCAAATTCTTAATTTCCAGAATTCATTCATTCATTCACTCATTCATTCATAAATTTTATAAAGGACTTTTTCTATATATTTTAACAGAATAAAGAATTGCTCTTCTGTTTCTACTTTCCTCAGATTCTAGAAAATCATACATGGGTCTAGAATTTTTATTAAAATTCTTCATTGAGTCCATGGTAGCCAAACTTTGGAAGGACCTGAGATGTCCTTCAACAGATGAATGGATAAAGAAGATATGGTTCATATACATATACATATACAATGGAATATTACTCAGTCTTCAGAAAGGATGAATACCTACCATTTACATCAACATGAATGGAATTGAAGGGGATTATGCTAAGTGAAATAAAGACAATTGTGATATGGTTTCATTCATATTTGGAATATAAGAAATGGTGCAGAGGATCATAAGGGAAGGGAGGAAAAGTCAAATGGGAACAAATCAGAGAGGGAGAAAAACCATGAGAGACTCTAAACTATAAAAAACAGACAGATATAAAACAGACTATTTTATGTAGTTTTTATTAAAAAAAAAACGATAAAAAACAGTCTGTTTTTTATTAAAAAAAAAACAACAGACTAAACTATAAAAAACAGGTTGCCGAAGGGGAGGTTGACAGGGGAATGGGGTAATTGGGTGATGAGCATTAAGGAAGTAATGTGATATGATGAACACTGGGTGTTATATGCAAATACTTGCTCTTCTCAAACAGAACTACAAAATTATAAATCTGTATTGTTTTATATGCTAATGTTGTCTTAATTATTATAACAGCACTACACATGTAGTGAAATAAATTGACTTATTTTTTAATATTAATCCAAACTTGCATTTTTGGAATGAGTCTAAATTATTTGTTATGTTTTATCTTTCATATGTATTGTTGGATTGGGTTTGCTAATACTTTGTGATTTTTCTATCTATGCTCATGCAAAAGATTGATCTCTAGGTTTTTTGTTAATATTTTTATCAAATTTTGATATCAAGGTTATACTGCTTCCATAGAATGAGTTAAGGAGTTTGGTAGTGTTCCCACATTTTTTATTCTCTCTACAGTTTTTATTAGATTGGTATTTTTTTCTTTTTTTGTGTTTAGAGGAATTCATAAATGAAGCCATTGGGTTGTGGAGTTTCTTTGTTGAAGGGTTTTAGAAACAAATGCAATTTCTTTAATTGATGTAAAATATTCAGTTGTTTTATTTCTTTTGTGTCTTGTTGTTTTAATTGTAAATTTCACCCAAATTTTCAAATAAAATTACTTTAAGCTGAATAAGTTTTAAATTTTGTGGGGGAATTTCCCATTTTCCATTCCTCAAATGGACTAATCTTTTTGCTTTCTCTCTTTTCTTCTCTATTTGTTTTCCTAGTGACTTATCCATGTTATTGCTAATTATGAAGAACAATCTTTCAACCTTGTTGATTTTCCTTATCGTGTGTTGTATTATATTGCATTAATTCCTTTTTGAGCTGCTTTATTTCTTTTATCCCACCTCCTTTTGATTTAAATTGATGTTCTTTTATATTTGAGATGGCCACTCAGTTCATTGATTGTCAACCTTTTTTCTTGTCTAACATATTAATTTAAGGCAAAAAGTTTCCTTAAAAATGGTTTTATCTCACACATTTTAATATGTACATTATACAGAAAGGGATGTTCCTGGATTCTCTGCAATAAATTGTGGTGACTTTGTGCATCACTGAATCGTTTCCCTGGAATAATAGTGGCCTGAGTGCTATATCGAACTCAAGTGCTAGACTTGTAGTTGTATGTCAACAATACAGAAAGATATACTATACTATGACTGCACATTCTCATTAAAATAAATACAACAATGTGTTGTCATTCAGAGACTAGAAAAGGGACTTGTAAACATTTGTTCAGCAGAACTGAGATGCATAAGGGGGACTTAGAAAGCCAGAAGACAGATTTCTGACAGATGTGGGCCTTTGTAGGTAGTCATGTCCACCAATCCTAACCATGGGAAACCCTGGTGAGGCTAAGGTCCAGGGTAGAGACTGGACATCATTTGCACCAAGTGCCTTATGTGACAAAACTGCAGCCATTTCCCAGTTCATTTCTTGCATGTCTGAGTTTGAGTGTTAATACACCCAGAAAGATGCTTTGGTACTTGAATTGTTTGTGACAACAAAGCACCCATTGCATTATTTCCTTCACATTCCTTTTTCCTCCCTGGATGTGTGCATGTTAGGATAGGAGATGGATTGGTTTTGGGACAGGGAAGGAATGCAATACTAGGGTGAATGTACAGTATGAATTTATCATGAAGTTATTAAAGCTTAAGGGATTTCAGCTAAGAGTTCTAGCAATATATTTATACGGTCATTTGTTTTGGGGAATTTTTTTAAAAAGAAGATATTTTAATCACAATCAGTTTTAAAAGCTTACAAATACCACTATCATAAAAAAAATTATTGACTTACTAACTTACCATATATATATTTTATCGTTTGACTTCATATTCTGAATTTGTCTCTGCTAAGGTGTTTGATTTTCTAGAAGCTATGATTTCTCCATCCAAGAAAGTTTCATGCTAAAATCTAAGCAGAATTTCAAACACTTCACTAAGAGAGGATGATACAGGTTTATGTAAATTATGAGTAATATCTTTGCATATGCAGTGTCTTTAGCCAGGGCCCTGCCAAGATTAGCAAGAGAGAAAGTGAAACAGATTAACATTTATTAACATTTTCATGTTCCTCAGTATTTTCCTTCCCCACTACACCCTCAATAAAGTAGCTTTGCCTACACAGTAGCCACCTTCCACCCCCCTGCACACACACACACACATATACACACACACAAGCCCTGAAAGTAATCCTTAAACATAAATAATAGATTTGAGGACTTCAAGATTGTCCTCTTGTTATTATCTCCATTGCTATTCCTTTAATAGTTCTCCATTGACACTTGTACATACAATAAACCAGGATGACATTTGCTTAGGGAAATCAAATGCACACTTTATTAAACTTTAGAACTAACACAATGTGGGATTCACAAATCTGAACCTCTTACTTTTGGCCTAAAGTGTGAGAGGCTAGCTAAATATTCATTACAACCTTATCTTCTATGTAATTTTGTCTTTAAACGACGATTTCTCTATTTTATCTTTCTAAGTCACATTTGGATAATGATGAGGTATGTCAGATACCTGGTTACCATATACCCCTGCCAAGTCTATTCTTTCCTTATACCTTCTCGGGGGGAGAGTGTTATAATTGTAGGAATAAAGCACACAGGTATTTCACATTTTGTAAAGGTAAGCGAGTAAATATTAACATGTACAGTCATTAATAAACATGTAAGTTAAATGTGTGCTGTTATATGTAATCTTAAAATCCATGGAAAATTTTTCAGTACTAGCAAAAGATACTCAGTCTATTTCCAACTCCCCCCACCATCCCCCCAAAAAAAAGCAGGGGAGAAGAAATATGTGAATATAAGACATGCAAGCTGGGAGCTATGGATAGAGATTTTAAAGACAAGCTTTCAAAGTGAGAAATGAGGGAGATATTGCATATGGGAGGTCTGTCAAAGACAGAGAAAAATAAAAAGAAATTTAAAAACCATTGCTTTGGACTATTTGTCACCTTCATGCTGTTTCAAGAAGTGCAAGTTATATAAAGAGCTTGAATTATTTTGAATTTGTTCTGTTCTCATGGGCTGTGTCATTTTAACTGCAACACTGCCCTGAGTCTGAACTGTGTGGGTCAGGGCTATAGCAGTATTTGTATGCATTAAATTTATAACTTCCCCATCAATCAGGGAAAATTTGTCCTGTGATATATTATTAGGTTTCCAAAGGGTCCTTCTGTTTACTGCTTATCTTAGTAGTGCACTTATTAACTTCTATATATTTCCAATTTTCCCACAAGTCCTTTTACGTAAACACTTAATAAAATTAACCCTTACATACTCAGGTTTTTTTTCTAGAAATTTTTTTTGAAATATTACATATTAGGCAGGTTACTCTTACTCAGGAACTTGTATTCTAATGTTGTTTGTAATATTTCTAAAAATGGAGATTTTTTTTTTTTAAGTTTTTATTTATTTGAGAGAGAGAGCACAGGGGTTGGGTAAGGGGCAGAGAGAGAAGCAGATCCCTCCACTGAGAAGGGAACCCCATGTGGAACTTGATCCCAGGACTCTGGGATCATAAATGGAGCTGAAGGCAGATGCCCCACCAACTGAGCCACTCAGTCATCCCTAAAATGGAGATTTTTATTCATTGGTTACTCCAGCAACTGAGACAGTCAGAAGTACATTGAGACTGCCATGATGGAGAGGCCCCATGTTAGTTCTGTAGTACATCTTCCCTGCTCTATGTTCATGACCACATAGCCAGAGAATGCTCTTAGGCGATGTTTGGGAAGCCAACAGCATGAAGAGGAATTACCTAAAGATGGCCTTTAGAGTAAGGGCAGAGAATATGGTTACAGTACCACGCATCGGCTAATCATCTGGATCTCAGTTCCCAAATGTCTGACTGAAAGATCGCTTTGAGTGATTTTGCTTACATAGTTTCTGTGATGTATGTGTAGAATTTTGAAACTTGTTATTATTCTGAACTTCATACTGGATCAGAGCCAAAGGAGAAAATATTACTGTCTGTAGATATGAACTTGACCTTTATCACAAAAATAAGCAAATACATAAATAAATAACAGCCACGAGAGGCTTGTGTGAAATACAAATATGACCTCCTTTTGTTGTATCCTGGACAGATTAAATATAAGGAGTATACCAAAACAGTAAGATTACAGAATCTTCTTTCCACTGAGTGGAAAGAAGGGGCTAAGATCAATCTATCTCAGATACCCGACTTTTTTATATCTGCCTACCTTTATGCTTACAGCTGATTTTTTTTTTTTTTCCCAAATAAGGACCAAGTTCTTCCTTGGAAGGAAGGTAAATATATGCTGGGGAAAAGTACAGGAGATTCCTAAGGAGGAGACTCTGCTGGGTAGAGCTATCCCAAAGTTATCACAGGATTATCAAGAATTGCCAAGGGACGCCTGGGTGGCTCAGTTGGTTAAGCAGCTGCCTTCGGCTCAGGTCATGATCCCAGCGTCCTGGGATCGAGTCCCACATCGGGCTCCTTGCTCAGCAGGGAGCCTGCTTCTCCCTCTGCCTCTGCCTGCCATTCTGTCTGCCTGTGCTCGCTCTCTCCCCCTGCCCCTGATAAATAAATAAAATATTAAAAAAAAAAAGGAATTGCCAAAAGGTTTACAAACCTCATGCTTATCTTTTGTTCTTTTTCTTTTGATTTTTAAATCTACTGATAAAACTTAATGAAAACAACACAAATCACTGTACTGCAATACCCCAGCATCAGAAATAAAGAAAAACCATGTCCCCAGCCAGAAGACATAATGTCATAACCCATGATCTCATAGGTCTAGAGCTAATCAGCACCTAATTTTTGAGAGAAGACAGTATCTTCAATAGCTTATGGGTCCTGGAAGATTGGATAATTCTTCTGAAAGAAGAGAGAGGGGCAGCATTTCCTTTAGGCACCCAGTGAGTACAGCAGTGATGGCTTTGTTACAGAGTACCCTGAATGTGCCAAGATTCCACTAAAAACAAAATCCAATAATTTTCCTTTGGTACAGTTGAATGGAGCTAAGGTTCTGATTCATTGACTGTAGATAATGCTCAGATGTTTGAGTTTTCACTTTATCTCAGCAAATAAGACTAATAATTCAACATTCAGATGAGCACTTACATTATTATAGCAAAATGGTAAACCTTCCAAGAATGTGTTTGATTGCCTGGTAGTTATCTCTGGGGTTTCTCACAATATGACACATGGGAAAAAAAAAAAAAAAGAAAGAAAGAAAAGAAACCTAAGAAAATCAGCCCAAGAAATTCTTCTAACTTAAGTATAGTATCTTTGAAGCCCAATGGTAATACTGTCTTTTAATGTAGATTACTCAAATATTACAGTGCTTCATACACATCAACAGAGTTAAAACCAGCAATGGTTTCCTTGTGATTATTTCTAGTCACCAGGTATTTCTTACTTTGATTTTACAACCTTTTTTAATTTGTTCTTCAAAGAATTCAGCTAACCCTGCCATTTAACAACTTTTCTTTTGCATTATACAAACACATTATAGGTAACTTAAAACAAATTATTCGTTGCTCTTGCCATTTTAATTTTTTTCTTTTCTTTTTATTAACATATGATGTATTATTAGCCCCAGGGGTACAGGTCTGTGAATCGCCAGGTTTACACACTTCACAGCACTCACCATAGCACATACACTCCCCAATGTCCATAACCCAACCACCCTCTCCCTACCCCTCTCCCCTCAGCAACCCTCAGTCTGTTTTGTGAGATTAAAAGTCTCTTATGGTTTATCTCCCTCCCAATCCCATCTTGCTTCATTTTTTCCTTCCCTACCCCCCAAACCCCAACATTGTCTCTCCACTTCCTCATATAAGAGAGATCATATAATAATTGTCTCTCTGATTAACTCATTTGCTCAGCATAATACTCTCTAGTTCCATCCATATCATTCACTTCTTTTGATGGCTGCATAGTATTCCATTGTATATACATACATCTTCTTTATCCATTCCTCTGTTGATGGACATCTGGGTTCTTTTCATACTTTGGCTATTGTGGACATTGCTGCTATAAACATTCGGGTGCACGTCCCCTTTGGATCACTACATTTGTATCTTCAGGGTAAATGTCCAGGAGTGTGATTGCCAGGTTGTAGGGTAGCTCTATTTTCAACTTTTTGAGGAACCTCCATGTTGTTTTCCAGAGTGGTTGCACCAGCTTGCATTCCCACCAGCAGTGTAGGAGGGTTCCCCTTTCTCCACATCCTCACCAACATCTCTTGTTTCCTGACTTGTTAATTTTAGCCATTCTGACTGGGATGAGGTGGTATCTCATTGTGGTTTTGATTTTATTTCCCTGATGCCGAGTGATGTGGAGAATTTTTCATGTATCTATTGGCCATCTGGATGTCTTCTTTGCAGAAATGTCTGTTCATGTCCTCTGCCCATTTCTTGATTGGATTATTTGTTCTTTGGGTGTTGAGTTTGATAAGATCTTTATAGATTTTGGATACTAGCACTTTATCTGATATATCATTTGCAAATATCTTCTCCCATTATGTCAGATATCTTTTGGTTTTGTTGACTGTTTCCTTTGCTGTACAAAAGCATTTGATCTTGATGAAGTTCCAATAGTTCATTTTTGCTCTTGCGTCCCTTGCCTTTGGAGATGTTTCTAGGAAGAATTTGCTGCAGCTGAGGTCGAAGATGTTGCTTCCTGTGTTCTCCTCAAGGATTTTGATGGATTGCTTTCTCACATTGAGTTCCTTCATCCATTTTGATTCTATTTTTGTGTGTGGTGTAAGGAAATGGTCCCATTTCACATTTCTGCAGGTGGCTGTCCAATTTTCCCAACACCATTTGTTGAAGAGACTCTCTTTTTTCCATTGGACATTCTTTCCTGCTTTGTCAAAGATTAGTTAACCATAGAGTTGAGGGTCTATTTCTGGGCTCTCTATTCTGTTCCATTGATCTATGTGTCTGTTTTTGTGCCAGTATCATACTGTCTTGATGTGATCTTATCTTTTTAAGGTAATTTTAGTTGATGACACTGAATCGTGTAGTGTAGTTGTTAATGCTTTTGTTGTCTTGATAAATTCCAAAGATTAACTTGTTTCTTTCATTTTCTTCTCAGTAGACCATTTGGTTCTTTCTTTTTTCCCTTAGTTTTTTGTCTGTTTTAATGCCTGTGTTGTTGATCACTTGTCTGCATTTCCTATTACTGCTACTTTTCTTTTCACTTAATTATTTGAGTGATTACACTGTTTTCTCTTAAAATAGAAATTCATTTTTAAAGTCCTGTCAATTAGTCTCTCACACCTTTAATGATGTTTACAACAACAAGTAGCAAGATTTATTTCAGATTTCAGTCTCTCTCTCTCTCTCCTGATAAAAGTCTATGAGAATGGAAACTAAAACAATAATGTGATGAAAAATATCATTTTGAAAAATTGTGGTCCTATTTTTTGTTGCTGATAACTGTAGAAACTTAATAACTGAGAATCAATCACAAAAGGCATGACTTAGTGAATATGCAAAGATATGGATGATGAAATGAGGTAAAAATACAGAAAGTAGAGGCTAAATTGGAATATTCAAAAACCAAATTTTTAAAAACCCAGACAAAAAATATATGATTGCATCATCCTTAATACATTTGAGATATGTATCTAATAAGACTTAGACTCATAATTTTGTCAGGTAAGTATGTAGTACTGAGATTCTTTATATAGGGGTAAATACATGAAGAGCTTTATGAGAAAAAAAAGTTATTAGATATTGTTTTTGGAAAGCTACCATGCTATTTCTAATCAAGGAAAAGCAAGAAATTATGGGGAAGTGTATTGGGGAGAGTCAGCCTTTGTCTAGCTCATAAATATTATATATCTACAACTTTTAGGATTGTATAAATATAGAAATATCATGTCTCATAATTGAAATACCTATTGGAGCATATCTGTTCCAAACCGCAAATGTGATTGACATATTGCTTCTGTAAGGTGGTGGCAACTCTGCCCACCAAAGATTCATGCTCTTCTCTCATGATTTGAGGCAGGTGCTGGGATAAAGCTATCTATCTAGCTAAGCATTTGGTTTTTAGCCCTCTTGTATCTAAGCAGAGACATGATTAACTCTGGCTAGTAAAATGTGAGCAAGAATAATGACTGTCACTTCTTCAATAGGAGAGTTTTGTTCTATGTGTCTTTCTCATGGAGTCAGAATTATCTAAAGTCCAAATATGACTTCATCACTAATAAACGGTGTAATTCTGATCAAGTTTCTTAAATTGCTATGGTTCATTAACACTTATCTATCAAATTGGAGAATTATTACTTAGAAATACTATCTCAGAAATAGGTGTGTTTTGCATATTAAAAAAGAAAATATATGTATAATGTTCTGTACTACTCCTAACATATCAGAAACATTAAGAAAATTGTATTTATATGGTACTAATGCATACCTTTGTTTCTTTTGAAGACAGGCATAGGGATAGTATTTTATTGTCATGTTGCCTATACGCACTGTCACACAAGGAGCACGGTGTGTGGGTTTTGAAAATTTATATTGAATTCAGTTAAAAATCAAGTTATGTTAAGACCATCCTAACTCTTCTGCACAATTCTTTAGAGTTTTTTTTTAAACAAGTTCTACCATACAATTGTACATTTGCTTGTCCATATGCATTCTTAAAACCTATTTTAGTGTGGCTTTTGTAAAGTTTTAAGGTATTTTGAGAACACATATAGCCCTTATGCAGACCATTCCCATTTTCTGCCTTTATTATTTACCAGACTAAAAGAAGAGTCATAGATTCTTAGAGTGAATGAGAACTACTCCATCTAAAGCATAATAGCTTTAACAACATTTATTCAGTATTTGACAAATATTCACTGAGTGTCTGCTCCATACCTTCCAACAGTTCTCATCTATGCTCTCTTGGAACATTCATTCTAGTGGGGAGAATGACAATAAATGAACTAACAATAAATAAACAACGATAATGTGGTAATGAGATCAGGGTACTTTTCTGAGAACAGAAGCATCTCATATCACTAAGTATCAGTTCCAGAGCTACCTCAGAGAGAAGATACAAGGTAAGAACACTCCAGGCTAAGACAACTGCAAGTAGAAACTCCTTGAGTTAGAGATGAGAAAATGTGGGGGAAAATAGCATCAAGGGGCAAGACGTCATGTTGGGATGGCTTCAAATTACATATTCCAACTTGCCTGATCAACAGAAAACACTGTAGGAAAATTTCTCTCCCTTTACCACGTTCTAGTTGTTTCTGGTTTACTGTTTTAGAATTGTGCAATACTATAAACCTAACCCTCCTAATGTTTGTCTTTTTAACACCAAACTTCCTCATTTCTTTTCAACCTTACTAGGTAGTATAATAGGAAGTGTCCTGGCTTTGTTGTTAGATAAACACCAACTCTGGTATATATTAGTTTGGTAGTCTCACTCAGGAGAATTAAGTAATCTTTCTTAGCTCCAGTTTTCTCTTTTGTAAAATAAGGAAAATCATACCCAGCTTCCAGGAATATTGTGAGAATTAAAAGAGAGAACTTTGTAAAGTACAAAGATAGCACCAGGCACATAACATGTGTTAAATGAAAGGCAGCTATAATAATAACATTCATTACATTCTTATTACCCTTATTTTATGGTAGCTCTCCCGTTCCTCAATGTTCCTGTGAAAGCACAGAACTCTAGGTAGAGTTCATTGAGGTCATCAGTTAAGAACTATTCTTATTCTTTGTTCTTCACACTTCACTTTTATAATTAAGGTCTACAATGTTTTCAATGTTTTTGGCAAGTATACGGTACTTATAGTGACCTCTATAAACAAATATTTTGATCTTCTTTGCCTTTGTTTACATTTTTTTCTCCTTTTATGAACTGTTAGATCTCTGAAACTTAGATGGTAGGCAATGTAAAACAGAGGATAAAATCCTGGTTTTGTGGCTACATCTGGCTTTGAATGCTGGCTTTGAATCTGTCTGAACTGGAGCAAGTTGCTAAAAAATTCTGAGCATTTTCCTCATTCGTTGAATGTGGTAATTACTCTGTAGTATTTTTGTAAAGATTACATAGGACGATATATTGAAGATGCTAACAAAAAGTCTAGGATATAATAATAAATCAATAAATGGTAGCTATCATTAACATTCTCTTAAACTGTAATTTGCTCTCTTTTTTTTAAAAATTTTTAAAGATTTTATTTATTTATTTGAGAGAGAGCATGCACAAGTTGGGGGGGTGGGCAGAGGAAGAGGGAGAAACAGAGTCCCCACTCAGCAGGGATCCTGAAGTGGGGCTCTATCCCAGAATCCTGAGACCATGATTTGAGCCAAAGGCAGACGCCGAACTCACTAAGCCACCCAGAGATCCCAAGTATCTTTCTTTCTTAGATCCTTTCCTGTAATCTCTCTATATATTTTCTTCCATTTTTGAATCAGGCATAAATGTTATTAACGCTCTACTACATTTATGATCACATGATTCATGAGACTTTGAAAAGATCAGGGCTAAGTGTAATGTCCAGGATAATCCACAGGATATCTCTCTATATGCAAACTAATCCACATGTAGGTATGGACAGTCAGCCATTGCCAAAGATACTTTTGTCCTTTGGAGATGTATTCACTATTGATTTATATATAGTCCAGCTTTCCTTGGATTGATATGTGATTCTGTAACAGATGGGTTGGGTATATATCATTGTAAAAATTAACTATATTATCCTTAATTTGTGAAATATTTTAACAAATTACTATTTTTAGAGACTGTTAAAATGTTTCTTATGATTCATTTGCACAAATCACACTCTCATTTATTAGAAGCAAATAGGAATACATATGAATGGTCATTTTACTGCAATCCCTATGGTCTTGCCATTTGCAATGGATTCTGTTTATTCCTGACTATGGACAAAGCTCTTCTTTATTCCAACAAATTATAGTATAAGGACCTATTTGATAAAGCATTCTCCATTCTGCTGTGTAAAATTGCATAGGCATATTTTTATACATTTTGATTTGTTAAATCCCCTATCAGAAGGTTTCAAGCCATACTGTTTGATTTTGATGTAATTTATGTCAGTATTTAGAATCTCAATAATGACTCTATTGACAAGTAGTGCACTCTGGGACTTTGGAATTTGGGAAACGAAATGGGAAACCCATTCCAATTGTACCATAAAAAATAATCGTAACTTTTATAAATGTATAAAATAATTAGTTGAAGTGAATTCAGATGAGTCTAATTTAAATAATATAAATGTAATTAAGTAATAGTGATTCCAAATTTTATCCATTGTAGTACCTTTTCAAGACTTTACAACTTGCAAAATTCTGTTCTTAATGGAGAAAAATAGAAAAATAAACATTTTTAAGAGGGGATATAATATATTTTTGGTCTCAAAATAGAAAAAAAGTTGATTCTTTTGTTCATAATTCTAGTTTCTTGTAGAGACTCTTAGGAAAAAGGAAAAGTAAATTTGTGTTGAAATTAATTTTGTAGACCTTTTTCAATAATAATATACATTCTTATTTCAATTTTAAATGCAATTCAATTCTTCGGTTCTAAAATACAGGAGGTTGTAATAAAGATTGGTAATTATGCTTTAAAGGGGAAAATTGCCTTGAAGATGTTAATTTTAAACTTTACATGGTTTGCTTTTTGATCTTATTTTTATCATGTCATTTGCAATCATATCATCAAATTCTTATTTTCTTCTTTAAAATTAAAAAAAAATGAACAGTACTGCAGACTCAAATTTGAAACCTGATTGCTTTTCATATTTTAGTTTACTAATCATCTCTTTTCTCTTTTAATTTAAAATTAGGTTAAAGCTATTTAATAAATAGTTTATAATTATGTCTAAACTTGTTCATAGCATTACGAGGCAAGAAATCCATTGCTATGGCTTAGTGATATTGATACTGATATTATAATTTAATAAAACAGTGTACACTATATGGCTGAGGGAGAGAGAGATTTTCTTTTTCTTTAAGAAGAAGCTATACTATTCCATCAAGGCTAATTTTGGTTGAGATACAGCTTGTCAATGACTTTTAACAAAATGTACTAGAGAACATGAAATCACAGTGTATTTAAAAGTAGGCCAAAAAGTATGCATATAAGTTTTATTGATGTAAATTGTATTAGCTGCATTTTTAAAAATCATTTACTTATCTTAGTTAAATAGATTTCAATTTTGAGTTTAATTCATTGAGCTACTTAAAAATGTATTAAAGAGTACTGTTGGAGGTCTTTGGATTATGGGTAAAATATGGCTTACAATAATTGATATTTGTAGTAAATGGACTCCCTTAAATATGTAAGGTTAAGAAGTGAGTCGAGTTCACTGTTGCAGTCCTACTCACACAAAGAGCTGGGCATATCTAGGTTTTACCATAAAGATATTTTGAATAAAACAATAAATGAATGAAAAAATAAATAATGCTAATACAAATACATTCAGAAAAGGTGACCTTGAATTTTCTGAGGACAGTCTCTCACTCTCTCTTTCTATACACACACACACACTCACACAGTTTTTAAAGGATTAAGAATCACTTTTACAAGTTTCTAGTCCAAATATGTGATATAAGGGGTGCCTGGGTGGCCTTGGGTGGGCGTCTGACTCTTGATTTCAGCTCTTCTTCTCCAGGGTATGGGATTGAACCCCATGTGGGGCTCCGTGCTCCTTAGGGAATCTGGTTGCGATTCTCTTTCTCTCTCCCTCGGCTCCTCTGCCTGCTTATTCTCTCTCTCTCTCTTTTTCAAATAAATAAACAAAATCTTTTTAAAAATGTATTAAAAAGAAAGAAAGAAAGAAAAAGAATGGTGACATAAGAGGCTCCTGGACTCACTTTCCTCCAATGAGCACACCAAATCTATAGCTACACAAGAGCAGTTCCTCTGTACACATAGGTGAATGCGAAAATAGCCACATGAAAACAGGTAATAAAAGCAGAAATTCACTCCCACCATACAGTGGCACCCCTGGCACAGTGACATACTAGTGGGAAAAGACTCAGAACTCAGCTTCTCTTAGAGGCATGGACGATTTGAACCCCACATCTAGCATCCAGAAAGTTAAGACTTTTACCTGATTGTTGAGCCCCCGAAACACCTAGCTCTGCCAGCTGACAGGGCTCGCATGAAGGAGACCCACAAGATCACAAGTAGAAAACAAAGAAATAATACTTAACGGGCTTGTGAGGACTTGCTGTGGCTCTCCCCACAGGGCTCTGTATACAGGAAGCAGACAAAAACACCTTTCTCACAGTCTTTCCTTCAAAGACTCCTATATGCATACTTTAAAGGCTTCTACCTAAGGGTCAGGTTTCTAACATAGCACACATCCAGGAGCTGGCGGTAATTCTCCATGGAAGCTAAGGAGGATGGTGTGTGTCATCACCACATTTTCCCTTTACTTCAGTGGTGTCTCCTGGGAAGGAGCTTATGCGCATGTCTGATGCCTACAATTTTGCAGCTGCTACCCTGTGGGCACAATAATTGATTACCTGGCTCTGGTGCCTAGTGGAGCTTGTGTTCAGAGGTCCCATAGCTCTATAGCAACAACAAAAACCAGTTCTTAAGGAGTTACCCTCCCAAGGCACAGTACAGAGGGTACAGGTAGAAAGGCCCATTGTTCAGCCTTTCCTTTAAAAGACCAACTGAATACTTTAAAAGCTGTTGCTTGAAGGCCCAGCTTCCAAACAGCCTGCGTGTATGTGCTGACCGAGATCTTCCCCGTTGGGAATTGACAGGTCTTGGCACACTTTCAACTACTAAAAGTCATTACAAATAAAACAGGCTGCTTGGACAACCACAAAGGTGTGAGAGACAATCAAGAGCTAGGGAGGGGTTGAATGAGAAGATTTATCTCTTACATAAGACCACTCCATCAAGACATGGCAATGTGGCTGATTTATCTAATATGAAGAAACCAACACAGATAGTCAAGGAAAATAAAGAAACAGAATATGTCAAACAAAGGAACAAGACAAAACTCCAGAACAACATTGATGAAAAGAAAAAAAAAAGGTAAGTGATTTACAGCATAAAGAGTTCAAAATAATGGTCATAAAGATCCTCACTAAAATCAGAAGAAAACTGCATAAACAAAATGAGAGCTTCAACAAAGAGACAGGAAAAAAAAATGCCAAACAGAAATTAGAGAACTGAAGAATATAAGAACTGCACTAAAAAATTCAATAAAGGGGGTTCAACGGCATACTAAAATAAGCATGAGGAACAGCAAACTCAAAGATAGGCAGTAGAATTCATCCAGTCAGGAGCACCTGGGTGGCTCAGCGGGTTAAAGCCTCTGCCTTCAGCTCAGGTCATGATCTCAGGGATCTGGGACTGAGCCCCACATCGGGCTCTCTGCTCAGCAGGGAGCCTGCTTCCCTTCCTCTCTCTCTCTGCCTACTTGTGATCTGTCTGTCAAATAAATAAATAAAGTCTTTAAAAAAAAATTCATCCAATCAGAGGAGCAAACAGAGCAAAGAATAAAAAAAGAACAAAGATATCTTAAGGGATTTATGAGACAACATCTAGAGGACTGACATTCATGTCATAGGGGTCCCAGAAGGAGAAAAGAGAGAAAATGGGGCAGAAACCATATTTAAACAAATAAATTGTATCAAAAATAGATACCTAGGAGTATATTTAACCAAGGAGGTGAAATATCTGTACAACAAAAATTTTAAGATGATGAAAAAAATTGAAGGCAAAAAAATAGAAAGGTCTTCTTCCATGCACATGGATTAGAAGAATTGATATTGCTAAGATGTTCATACTATCTGAAACAGCTTACAGATTTAATGCATTTCCTGTCAAAATTCCAATGGCATTTTCAGAAAAATAGAAAAAAAAAAAACAAACCCTGAAGTTTATATGGAACCAAAAATAATCCTGAGTTGCTGAAGCACTCCTGGGAAAGAAGAACAAGGCAGAAGAATTACTCTTACTGTTTTCAAACTACATTACAAAACTGTAGTAATCAAAACAATAAGGTATTGGCATAAAAACAGACATATAGATCAATGGAACAAAATAGAGAGAGCCCAGAGATAAACTCAAGCATATTTGGTTAATTGATTTATGACAAAGGAACTAAGAATATACCGTGGGGAAAGGAGAGTGTCTTCAACAAATAGTGTTGGGAAATCAGAAAACCACATGGGAAAGAATGAAATCAGACCATTATCTTATACCATGTAGGAAAAATCAACTCAAATGGTTAGACTTGAACACAGATCTGAAATCATACAACTCCTAAAAGAAAACAGATGGTATAAGCTGCCTGACATCAGTCTTTGCAATGATGTTTTTGTATCTGACACCAAAATCAAAAAGGAACAAAACAAAAATTAAAAGTAAGACTATACCAAACTATAAAGTTTCTGCACAGTAAGGACAGTATCAACCAAATGAAAAGGCAACTACTGAATGGAAGAAAATATTTGCATATCATGTATCTGATACGTAGTAAATACCCAAAATATATAAAGAGCTCATATAACTCAATAGCCACAACAGAACAAATAACAACAACACACATACAAAACACAAAAACAACTCAATTGAAAAATGGGCAGAGGAACTGAATAGACATTTTTCCAAAGAATAGATACAAATGAATGATCAACAGGGACATGAAAAGGTGCACAATATTACTCATCATCATTAGGGGAATGAAAATGAAAACCAAAATATTCACTTCACACCAATTAGAATGGCTATCATCAAAAAGACAAGAGGTAACAAGTGTTTGAAAAGGTTTGGAGAAAAGGGAAGCCTTGTGTACTGTTGTTGGGAATGTACACTAGTGCAGCCACAGTGGGAAAACAGTATGGAGGTTTGTTGAAAAAATGTATGTATGTATGTATGTACGTATTTAAAAGATTTTGTTTATTTATTTGAGAGAGAGACAGTGAGAGAGAGCATGAGATGGTCAGAGGGAGAAGCAGACTCCCTGTGGAGCTGGGAACCTGATGTGGTACTCGATCCAGGGACTCTGGGATCATGACCTGATCTGAAGGCAGTCGCTTAGCCAATTGAGCCACCCTGGTGCCCAGGTCAAAAAAAATTTAAAATAGAAATACCATATGATCCATCCATTCCCTTCTGGGTATATATCAGAAAGGAGAAAAATCACTATCTCAAAGTGATCTGCACATCTATGTTCATTGCAACATTATTTCAACAGAAATAATGAAAACAACCTAAGTATCCTTTGAAGGATAAGTAAAATGTGATGAATATAAAGAAAATATATATTTTATTATATTTATTTTACTTATTTTATTTATTTTATAGGTGTATTAATATGTAATAATATATCAATATATAAAGTACATATTTATAATTATACAGCTAATTATGTTATATATTATATATATATGAATATTATTCAGCCGTATGGAAGAAGGAAATGCTGCCATTTGTGAAAGGATGGATGGACATTGAGTGAGATAATTCTGACAAAGAGGAACAACTACTGTATGATCTTACTTACATGTGGAATTTTATAAAATCAAAGTCATAGAAACAGAGAACACATTGTTGGTTGCCAGAATTGGGAGTTGGTGTGTGAGGGAAATTGATGAAAGTGGTCAAAAAGTACAAACTTTGAATTATAAAATAAATAAATTAAATAAATAATAAAATAAAAATAAATAAAATAAATAAATTCTTGTGATGTAAGTATAGCATAGTGAATATAGTTAATAATACTGTATTGTGTATTTGCAAGTTGCTATGGGAAAATCTTTAAAAAAGATTATAACTATTTCAGATGATGGATGTTTACTAAAATTATTGTGGCAATCATTTCACAATATATGTGTATA
Organism: Mustela putorius furo; assembly: GCF_011764305.1. NCBI lineage: Eukaryota > Metazoa > Chordata > Mammalia > Carnivora > Mustelidae > Mustela > Mustela putorius. The sequence continues at coordinate 21,531,032 of NW_025422019.1, read as the reverse complement.
TCAAATCATTATATTTTAAACTTTACATTAATACACTGCTATTGTCAATTATATCTCAATAAAAATGGGAAAAAAAGAGTAAGTTTTGTTTCTGATTGTTATTGACACAGAATATTCTCAAAAAAATTAAATGATTGAGGTTGAAGGGAAAAAAATGGGTGGGAATATAACAAGGTCAGACTTAATATTAACTCACAGGAATTTACACCATGACATCATGTATACTTGTCCATTTCTCTAAGCTTCCTTATAGCCAGTGCAGTGAGAGAAACTGTTACCTGATTCACAGTTTCTTTACAGAAAACTTTCTGTCAGGGGAAGCTAAACTTTACCAGAAACTTACACCCAAGAGGAATTTTTTTCCATAAGTTCTTAAATAGAATTCTCTGATCTGAAGCATGTTCTGTTCAGATAGAATGTTTTGTGGTGGTATTTCTCATGGTAAATAGAACACAGGCAACATGAAAAACATAATTTACTTGAAATTTGGTCCAGATGCATTATGAATTATTCTTCTATCTTTGATAAATTAAATTTCCAGAGCTGCAGTTTTCATGTGTTCTGCAGATTCCAAGAGATCCTCATGTCTTAGAAGCTTCCTTCAGAGAGATGAGACATGGGGCTAATTGAAGTGGAAGTAATACAGGCAAAAAACAGCTCAGATCTGTATAAAATTTAAGAAATGCTTTTACTTCCATAAAAAAATTAGAAAATCACTAGTCTATATAGAAATGTTAGCCTTTTGCAGAATCATTCTGCATTTTTTGCAAAACTTAAGATCCTTTATATATAAAGGAGTATACTTATATATATAAAGGAGTATAAGTACTCCTTTATATATCAGGAGTAGAAAGTTTAAAACTTTTGTCTATGATAAGATCAGATGGGCTTCAGTGCTCATTAAGAAGAGCTACGTGGAGCGCCTGGGTGGCTCAGTGGGTTAAGGCCTCTGCTTTCAGCTCAGGTCATGATCGTGCCCTACATAGGGCTCTCTGCTCAGTGGGGAGCATGCTTCCCCCTCTCTCTCTGCCTGCCTCTATGCCTACTTGTGATCTCTCTCTGTGAAATAAATAAATAAAATCTTAAAAAAAAAAAAGAATAGAGCTACGTGTTTGTCAATTAGTTTGATTGTATACAGAGTGATTATCCTCATAGAAAATCAATATCCCTAACTGAAATACATTCCAAATTGGTGGGATGACTATTTTATAACTGCTTTCATCTACTGAGACCAAAAAATGCATAAAGAGAACCTATAAATTTTAAAGAAGCTAATCCAGAGCCAATCATTTATTAATATTTGATAAAAGCTACTTTGTAGACTGAGAAATTGAGCGAACAATAGTAAGCTTTTGAGTATTTGTGGGTTTTTTTTTAAGATTTTATTTATTTATTTGAGAGAGAGAGAGACAGAGTGAGAGAGAGCGAGAGAGAGCACAAGTGGGGAGGTGAAGGAGAAGCAGGCTCCCCGCTGACCAGGGAGCCTGACATGGGGCTAGATCCAGGAACCTGGGATCATGACCTCAGCCCAAGACAGATGCTTAACCAACTGAGCCATGCAGGTGCTCCTGAAGTATTTGTTAAATGAAGTGTTCTTTTGAACTGAAACTGCAGATAAAAATGTCTGTGTGAAAGACAAAAGAATACATAGGTAATGGGAATGCCTGGCTGGCTCAGTTGGTAGAGCATGTGACTCTTGATTTTGGATCATGAGTCTGAACCCCACATTGGGCATAGAGTTTAATTTAAAAAAAGTAATCAGTCTGCCATAGTGGCATATTAAAAAATAATAATAATAAAAGACTATATAGGTAACAAGAAAGAAGCTAGATGTTTAAACAGTAAAGGTTTATAAAATATAAATATGTTTGTATTTATATGTGTATGTATACATAGCATAAATATGCATTTTGTTTCATATATGAAATATAAGTGTGAATGTGTCAGTATATGTATACATGCTTTCAGGTAGATGGCAGTGGGAAATATTTTGCCTTTTATTTCTTAGTTTATTAAAATTAAAATTCCTTGTATTGCATACTTTTTGAGACCAGAACTTTTTTTTTTTTTTTCCAGACCAGAACAGAGTTGCCTAATGTGTCCATTAAACCTAGCTAAGGACCACAGAGTTATGTTAACAACAGGCCTATATTGATTAATAAAGAAAACTCAAAGCATAAACAAGAGGTCTTACCTGTCAGCAGCATTTTCAGAGCTAGAAATGGTGAGTTCTATCACTTTGCTATCATCAGTTAATAGTACTTCATAAAACATGGTAGTTGGTGGAAAGAAGTGGGTCATATTTATACTCTGAGCATTTGCAACTTTTAGAGCATCTTTCTAGAACTAGTGCTAGCTGTAGCATTACTTTGAAGCTTCAACTTGCGCTGATCTTGTCCAGCCCACTTTAATTAGTTTCAAGTAAGAGCGATCCTTTGAAAAAATAGCATCGGAGAGAAAAGGATTAATTATAACAGCAATTCAAAAGCTACCTTCTGAATCAGTGAATCTCTTTGTCTTGATTATTTTAACAAGGCTGTCTTCATTTACATAACTTTCTTCTTCCTGCGTCAGTCCAATTACCTTATTTTCTTGTTTTATGACTCTGCTAATAGGTATATCATTTATAATTTATGAAACGAGCTCCCCTATTCAATTTTATTTGTTTTTGTATTCATCTCCCTTTTCCTTAAATGTCACTTGGAAATCAGGTATTTTTAATGGAATTGTTGCTTTCCTATCAATATGACACATTTGAATTCTCACTCAATAAAAGCTGAGGCCACTGAGATCTTTGTATTAGTGCTGCCATTTTTAAAAATTGATTTGATTTTGACTTGTTTTAAAAATTGATAGCAGCACTGGATTTGAGGCTATAGTCTTGTATTTCTAATTTCATGTTAACCTGGGGCGGGGGGCAGAGCTGAAAAGTTAATGGCCTGATGAATTTATACTACGTTGGCAAAAGAAAAGATATTCTAATTTCCAAGGCCAGACTAGCTCTGTGTGGTGTAGATAAACCAGCTCCTCGCTTCACACTCACAGATCAATCACACTGTAGGCTGCCTGAGACAGACTGAGATAATAATCTAATAAATGAGTAGCCAGAGTGAGTTCAGTGAACTTTATATGAAAGGACATAAGAATGGATTTCCTGGAGGAGTCCATCCCATGTCACCAGGACAAGAACTGGACCCAGAAATGTATTATGATAACTATAAAGTGTCTTCTTAGGAGGGACTGTACATGCGTGCCGGGGAATGGAACTCCATGATTAACCACATAGAGTGCCATGCCCACTGGCATTTTCTTTCCTAAAACTCCTGCATTTAAAGAAATCACTCTCTATTTGATGACTACCCATAGCAAAGACTCAAAAATGTGTTTTTCAATACATATATTTAATTTGCACCGTAACGTTCTCCAAAGTCAAAATTATTGGTGTTCTTTCCCATTTTTTAAACACTTGGTTTGGCATTATGCACCCTAAGGAAAGTTATCCCTGAGCTAAGAAACTGGAGACGGATGTAATAAAAATGTTTTCCTTTTTTTTCAAATTCCACATTATCGAATAAAACATACATAAATTATATTTTCACAAAAGAACCTCCCAATTAAGCTGATGGTAGGGCATAAGAAAATGCAGATTGTGCAAGGCACTAGGAGCTCAAAACTGCTGTTTTTCTCAATAGCTGTCTTCAAAAAGCTTTTGTGATCAATACATCTGTAGGTCAGAATTTAAAAAATAAGAGCTACATGGAGTTTAATCATTTATATAACAATTAAGTAAAACATGTATTAATGATTCACTGTAAAAAACTTTTCTTGTCCCAAGTTTTATGAAAAAAAAAAAAAGCCATCTTTGTCTGATCCTTGAGGAAAAAGAATATTGTTAAGACAAAGCATTCATTTTCTAAAAAAATTTTGAGTAGACAGGGAAATATTTTTGTCTTCATAACTGCTTGCAATTCTGCATCAGTTTCTAAATTTAAATAATTCTAAAAATTAATGTCAACTTTTATTGGGGTCTTTCTTTTGTACCATGGGATAGGGGAAGACAGAAAGTTTTCTTTCTGTAATGTAAAGGCTCGAATGACAACGAGATCTGGCTATTGGCTCCCAGATATACATGAGTCTAGATTGCTCCAATGCTGCTTCCTTCATTTTATTTCCTCCTTCCATATAGCATCACACTATGCTATAATGAAATAAAATTATGTCTAATAATATGTTTATAGATAGAACAAATGATCTTTCACTATTCCACATTTGGTTTTGAGAAAGTATATGAAATTGTATCAAGAATATATTTGCTTCTCCTCACATACAAACATGGTTTTGATTTCAACTCTTGCCACTTACTTGCTGAGTGTCCTTGGCCAATCATTTAAGACTTCTGAGCTTTAGTTTCTTCATCTATAAAATGGGTACAATAATATCCATCCTGAATGATTGCCTTGAGGCCTATAGCACATATACACTTAGTATAATGACGAATATCAAAGGATTGCATTACAGGGCTGCCTGGGTGGCTCAGTCAGTTAAGCAGCTACCTTCTACTCAGGTCATGAACCCAGGGACTTGGGATTTAGCCTTGTATAGGGCTTCCTGCTCAGTGGGGACTCTCCTTCTCCCTCTCCCTCTGCCCCTCCTCCATTCTCATTCATTCTCTCTCTCTCTCTCTCTTAAATAAATTAATAGAATCTTAGAAAAAAAGGCTTGCATTATAAATTGTAGTTTTCATTATTACTTGTGGGGGTGTTTTATTTTATTTTATTTTTTTAAAGATTTTATTTATTTATTTAACAGACAGAGGTCACAAATAAGCAGAGAGGCAGGCAGAGAGAGAGAGGAGAAAGCAGGCTCCCCGCTGAGCAGAGAAATCATGACCTGAGCCGAAGGCAGACGCTTTAATCCACTGAGCCACCCAGGTGCCCCGTGGGGGTGTTTTAAATGAAAACCTTTAACAGAGTAAAGTCATCAAGTATCTGGGCTACCTTACCCACCTGAACTTTTATTCACTTGTTAGCAGGCAGCATAAGGATGCATACTCTGATTTACATGATTTGGGTTCAAATTCTGGTTCTAACACCTATGTTATGTGCCTTTGAAGAAAACCTTAAGCAGTTTTGTGTTCCACCTGTAAAATGAGAATGTCCTAGCTCTTACCACCTCATTTGATGGTTGTAGTGATTAATGAGATGAAACAAACTAGTAATCAATAAAGGTACTTCCTAAAATATACATCCCTGCTAGAATGTAGGCTGTCTTGTTTACCACTGTATCTCTACCATCTAAATGGTGCCTGGCACATAAGGGACCTTCAATGTATGACAATGTGATGAATGAAGAGATAGGGCCACTCGCACAAAAGATGGTCATTATCTTTTTTTTTATATTAAAATTTTTTTAATATAATTTTTTATTTTTGATAAACATATATTTTTATCCCCAGGGGTACAGGTCTGTGAATCACCAGGTTTACACACTTCACAGCACTCACCAAAGCACATACCCTCCCCAATGTCCATAATCCCACCCCCTTCTCCCAAACCTCCTCCCCCCGGCAACCCTCAGTTTGTTTTGTGAGATTAAGAGTCACTTATGGTTTGTCTCCCTCCCAATCCATCTTCTTTCATTTATTCTTCTCGTACCCACTTAAGCCCCCATGTTGCATCACCACTTCCTCATATCAGGGAGATCATATGATAGTTGTCTTTCTCTGCTTGACTTATTTCGCTAAGCATGATACCCTCTAGTTCCATCCATGTTGTCGCAAATGGCAAGATTTCATTTCTTTTGATGGCTGCATAGTATTCCATTGTGTATATATACCACTTCTTCTTGATCCATTCATCTGTTGATGGACATCTAGGTTCTTTCCATAGTTTGGCTATTGTGGACATTGCTGCTATAAACATTCGATTACACGTGCCCCTTTGGATCACTACGTTTGTATCTTTAGGGTAAATACCCAATAGTGCAATTGCTGGGTCATAGGGCAGTTCTATTTTCAACATTTTGAGGAACCTCCATGCTGTTTTCCGGAGAGGTTGCACCAGCTTGCATTCCCACCAACAGTGTAGGAGGGTTCCCCTTTCTCCGCATCCTCGCCAGCATCTGTCATTTCCTGACTTGTTGATTTTAGCCATTCTGACTGGTGTGAGGTGATATCGCATTGTGGTTTTGATTTGTATTTCCCTGATGCCGAGTGATATGGAGCACTTTTTCATGTGTCTGTTGGCCATCTGGATGTCTTCTTTGCAGAAATGTCTGTTCATGTCCTCTGCCCATTTTTTGATTGGATTATTTGTTCTTTGGGTGTTGAGTTTGCTAAGTTCTTTATAGATTCTGGACACTAGTCCTTTATCTGATATGTCGTTTGCAAATATCTTCTCCCATTCTGTCAGTTGTCTTTTGATTTTGTTAACTGTTTCCTTTGCTGTGCAAAAGCTTTTGATCTTGATGAAATCCCAATAGTTCATTTTTGCCCTTGCTTCCCTTGCCTTTTGCGTTGTTCCTAGGAAGATGTTGCTGCGGCTGAGGTCGAAGAGGTTGCTGCCTGTGTTCTCCTCAAGGATTTTGATGGATTCCTTTCGCACATTGAGGTCCTTCATCCATTTTGAGTCTATTTTTGTGTGTGGTGTAAGGAAATGGTCCAATTTCATTTTTCTGCATGTGGCTGTCCAATTTTCCCAGCACCATTTATTGAAGAGGCTGTCGTTTTTCCATTGGACATTCTTTCCTGCTTTGTCGAAGATTAGTTGACCATAGAGTTGAGAGTCTATTTCTGGGCTCTCTATTCTGTTCCATTGATCCATGTGTCTGTTTTTGTGCCAGTACCATGCTGTCTTGATGATGACAGCTTTGTAATAGAGCTTGAAGTCCGGGATTGTGATGCCACCAACGTTGGCTTTCTTTTTCAATATCCCTTTAGCTATTCGAGGTCTTTTCTGGTTCCATATAAATTTTAGAATTATTTGTTCCATTTCTTTGAAAAAGATGATGGTACTTTGATAGGAATTGCATTAAATGTGTATATTGCTTTAGGTAGCATAGACATTCATTATCTGAATTGCTGTCCTCACATGTGCTTTCCTCCAGATCTGTGTGTTCTCTTCACCATCATCTTTACACTCAATTCCTAGCCTTCTGCTCTTGCCTAGGAGGAGCCTCTCAACTGAAATGTTGTTTTCTTTTTCCTGTTCACCCAAAATTAACCAGTTCTTTGTGTTCCGTATGAAGTAGAGCCTTCTTAAAGAAGACAACCTTATAAAGCTTCTAATCCCAGGGTGCCTGTGTGGCTCAGTCAATTAAGTGTTGGACTCAGTTTCTGCTCAGGTCATGATAGAGCCCCTGCATTTGGCTCCATGCTCAGCACAGTCACCTTGTCCCTCTCCCTCTGCTCCTCCCCTCCAACTCACATTCTCTCTCTTTCTCTCTCTCTCAAATAAATAAAAACATAAATAAGTAAAATCTTTTAAAAAATTAAGCTTTTAATCCCATCGTTTGTCTCTTGGATTTTGACCTTTGATTGTGTTCGCTTTAGATTTGCGTATTTTATCAGCTTCCTTTGCCTAAATTTGAGAGAAAGGTATGTATGTTGGAAAATGGAAGAAAGGACTGTATCAACTTCATACTGGTGACTTAGTTAATGTATGAGTTTTCCATTGCTGTTGTACCATATTAACATAAAGCTAGTAGTAAACAACAAGAACTATTTATATTATAGTTTGGGGGTTCAGAAATCTGAAATGGATCTCATGGGCTAAAATCAAGGAGTTAATGGGACTATGTTTCTTTCTGGAGGCTCTAGGAAAAAGATTAATTTTTCTTCTTTTCCAGGTTTTAGAGACTGCCCTCATTCCTTGGTCCCTCACCCCTCCCATCTTCAAACCTAGAAATGACCAGTTGAGTCTTTCTCACCTCACATCACTCTGATACTCACTCTTCTGCATCTCTCTTACATCTTTGAGGACACTTGTGATTACTTTGAGCTCACCCAGATAATCTAGGATAGTCTCTGTAATATAAGGTTAGCTGATTAACAATCTTCACTCCATCTGCTGCCATAATTTCAGTGTCTCTTCCATGTAATCCATGGGTTCTGAGAATTAGGGCATGGACAATTTTGGTAGATTATCAATCTGCTTACTGTAGTTCATTATCCTGGAGATTCTCCTTTATAGTGAGCTAGAATTACCTGACTGAAAGCTCAGTTTTGCCACATCTCTGGTACTAGTTTGTTCATTAGTTGGGAATAATTTGGGTTCCCAAATTTTAGCATTTTAGCAGTGCAGAGATCTGACAGTTGACCTCTTACCCTATTTCTTTGACCAGGCCTCACCTGGTAGCCAATTTCTCACAATGGTGTCACTGTTTCAATTCTCCTAGTGCATGTTTGCACCTAATATCTTTAAGACTAAACACTCCCTTGTTCTAAAGTTATCCTCCCTAACATGAGTCTGCCTTTACTCTGTGAACTATGTTTAGGACTCCAATTCATGTGACATCTATATATGACTGTTTTCAAACTGCCAGTCACGTTATTCCAAGGCATCTGCCAGGACATGACTAATATTGTGTGCTGCACTGAAGTGAACTGCACTGAAGTGAACTACCTGTTTTGAATAGCATCTTCGTCTGTTACTGTGTCTCAAATGCTAGTTTCTGGTGACCACAGACATTTTGTATTATGGTACCTGCAACATTCTGATTGGTAAGTCCATCCAAACTTAGATAATTCCTCATCACCCAGATGACTCATTCCTGTTTTGTTTGTTTCTTTGTTTGTTGTTGTTTTGTTTGGTAGAGGGGAGCATTTTAAATCTCTCAGTTTAAACGATATTTTTTTTTCTTTTTTTTTTGTCCATGTGTATATTTCTCTCCTCTAGCTTAAAATTGCTTCCTTTGGTTCTTCTTTATCAACAAATTTTTACCACATTCCATATCCCCAGGTCCATGACTACTGAGCAAGAGAGATACCTGGTGCCCAAAATTTGAGGAAGAACTCACTGAGCGGATCATGGAATTGCAGGGTCAGCCTTTTCATGACCTTTAGGGAAAGTGTCCCCTTAAATTTTGCATTTAAGCTCTTCTCTTGCCTCACACTAGTCCATGGTTATGCTTCACCTTCAAATTTAATTAAAATAATTATGAAATCTTTACTATCTCTACTCACTGCCTCATTTTTTATTATAGGAGAAGAAAAAGAAGGGTTACACTGTATTCCACAAAAGAAGTGATCCCTTAGCGTAGACTTCAAATTATAGGATGATCTGTCAACCCTGACTTCCCACTAGGGTCAATCCCAACTTCTTCCGTTGTAAGCTATCCTTATCAACTTCTCTTGCCACAGCCCACCATTCCTGACTTCTCCAACATGATCATCTAACCCCAACTTCTCCTGTGACCTTTTACTCCCAACTTCTCCTACTATGACCTCCACATTTTTCTATTAAAACATTTTTCTGCATTTTCTTTAGGGATGTTCCTTGCAAACACTGAAATTATATTGTGTTACTTTTTTTGGTTTGTTTTTTGGGTTTTTTAAAATGCTTTTTGGATCCATTTGATTTTTTGTGAATAGGAGAAATAAGAGAAAACTATCATCAATTTTCATCCTTCCAGAACTTGGAAAGGCTAGAAAAGGAGTTCTTTCCATACCTTCCTCCATTTAGGTGACTTCCTCCGTGCTATGCTACGATAAATCTCCCTCTTAAGGGTCCCTGCTGTACCAGACTTCTACAGTTCCCTTCATATTTCTGTCACTTTTTATTCTTCCCCTGACATTAATTTGCTGTAATGAAACTCTTCAGGATTTTGTGCTTACAGAATTATTTACACAGGACAGAGACCCAATATGCTGCCCGTCTGTGAGATTTTCTCCAGGGTCATGATGTCCTAAATTTTACATTAGTTTCTTTTTTATTGTGATAAAATTAAATATTTTTATTTAGGTCAGTGGGTAGTATAAGGATAGTAGCTTATTCTTCTTCATCTTAGGGCCATTTTAATTATTTTCATCATCTTGGAAGTATTTCAATTATTGACTATTTATATGTAATTTAAATACTTCAGATATGCCTTTTTTCAGTTAAGAATCTAAAATTGATTTTTTTACTCTAATATTAAATGCCATAAATTAACCCTATAGTAACCCATAAAAATGGTGAGATACGTTTATCAATAAAAGCAAACTTACTTATCAATATATCCCAAACTCTTTTTTTTTAAATTTCCCTTGTTTGCATAATTTGAATGTCAAGTATTATGATCATGAACTGACGTGATGTGATTTCATAGATTCTTAATTTTCTGGTTTTGTCAGTTCTTAAGTTATTTAAAGCAACATAATTTTCCTAAAAATATATGGGGGGGGGAAGGCATGCAGCGTGCTCTTACTTTAAAATTCCTTAGGTATTATCACAGTTGCAAAAAAGAAAAGAAGGAAGGAAAAAAAGAAATAGCAAAGCTCTTTTTGGTAAAAGAGATCTTGCATATTTAGAGAAGATGGTTCTAAAAATGCTCAGAATAAAGAAAATAAACTATATTTGCCAGTTACCTTTTTAAAGATTTTTTTCTTTTTGAGGGTATTTCAAATGTTTTGGGAGAAAGTCTCAATTAGATATTACTTGATATGGAACACTTTTGCATCTGTCAGAGTTCATCAGGGAAGCATGGCTACTGGTACGAAGGGACAAAGTGACTTGGAATAAGACAGTGCATACGTAAGATGGGAGAAGCTGTCATGGTGAAAATCTGGATGGAGTATTGAAACAATGAAAAAAAAAAAGTCACTTGCCCATCCTCCTGAAAAGAACAGTTCAGGTGGATGACTGTAAACTTTCAGCAAAATCCAAGGAACCCAGTACACCCAGGGGTCAAAGCGGGTAACAAAAGTGGAGGTCTTTGAAATTGCTTCTGTTAGCACTAGTTGTGCATGTCCTTGGCCAAGTATCTGGGGTGGGCTGGTGGCCCCTGCTGGCCAGCAGAAAGGAGAGATACAGATGCTACATGTAAGAAAAGCAGGGGGTCATGGCCCCTGTGCATTTTTCTGTCACTGCATCTGACTGCAAACATCCTCTGGGAACAATGACTGCAGCTTCACGTGCACCTTTCAGCTCTTTCACAAGCTTCTGGCCATCCCTAACCTAGATGCATAAGGAAAACAGGTCCAGAAAACTGCGGTCTGAGAATCTGGCTAAACAGCAACCTAGCACATTCTTCGCTATCACTCTAGTACTTGTTGTCTGGAGAGTGCTTCCATGGGACAGTAACAGCAGGCACTACCGAGTTCATTGGCAGGAGCTGTGGCTTGACTGAAAGGGCATCAGAAGTTGAACCTGTGACTACTTTTAGAGACAAGTGTAAATTGAGCCCAAATATCTCAAATTTATGCATAACTTTATAATAAGATTTAGTCATTGTGGCCACTCACTTTCTGTGTCACATTGAGTTGATCTATAAACTCTCTATATTTTGGTTTTTCTTTTTTTAGTATGGACTTAATATTACAACCATCTGTCTCAAGATGGATTCCCTAGGAGCAGATATTGAAGTAAGTTTTTGTGTGAAAGTGATTCATTAGGAAATATTCCTAGGGAAATATAGCAAGGAAATGAAGGAGGTGGGGGAGAAAAGGGAAGGATGAGTTGGTTATCAGTACACTACAGAAGAGGGTTTGCTTGGGTTCCACAGGGGCTCTCTGATGACACCTCAGAGCTGGCCTGGGGACAGGAAACCAGATAATGTATACTCTGCACCGATAGCCACCACGGGTTAAGGCTATCCTAGGAGAATGGGAAAGGTTATCCTGGAGCTATCTCTGTGTAAAGGCAAAAACAGTCTGGCAAAGTGAGGGCAGTTCTGTCACAAAGAGATACGGATGTTGGCTGTTGATAGTAATCACTGGGAAACCAGTGTGCAAGGAAATGGTAAGATTTGAGAAAATATGCTTAGAGTTCTTGATATCTGCTACAGTATTTGATGTAAATTTTACACAGCCTTAATAAAAAACTATCAATATTTAAAATATATAGAAAGTTAGCTGACACAGAGTAAATACCCAATAATTTGTAGCCAGTGGTAGTAGTAGCAGTAGAGGCATTGTTGAATGGAAGGCATCCCAAATAAGCCACCTCATGTTGATGAGGAAATTATCATTTACTAGACTGGCATTGGCAAAAATAGGAGTGAGGTTGGTAAAGCTTTGCATGCTCACTGAAAATGTAACACTCCAAGGGCAAAGTTGATTCTGGCCCTGCAAGTTAACAAAATATGCAGTAAAGCTGTTGTAATTTAAACAGTTTAGTGTTACCATGGGGATTGACAAATAGATAAATGGAACACAACACACTGAAAAGCAGAGCAGAAAATATTAGCAATAAATCACATGGTAAATAAGGAGCTTTAAAATGATGAAGAAAGGAGAGTAATCAGTAAATGGTGTTGGAATTATTAGGAATCCATTTACAAGTAAAAATTTAAATTTGATTGTTATCTCATACAATGTATGGAAATAAATCTCAAATGCAATTGTGATAAAGATATTTAAACATTAAAACAAAATATAAGGATCTCATGATAAGATCTTCCAGAATATAACAAAAACCCAGATACCATCATAAAATTTCATGGCAGATTTTACAATTTGTTTTTAAACAAAGAACAAAATAACATTCTGGTATAAAGTATTTGAAGCATATGTAACAGAAAGAGGATTAATATCAAAATGCGTAACAAGTTCTCAGTAAGAAAATGAGAGGAAAATTAATAGAGAAGAAATATGGGTTTTAACATACATAAAATTAAACACAAAACAATAAAAATGCAAAACTCGAATTATATTGTAGCAATGAAAAGAAATCATGTGATAAAATTTTTTCACCCATCAGATGAACAAAATGATAAGGAAGCTTGTGGACAGTGATGTCACCAAAATGTTGAAATAGGCAGTTCCTTAATTCTGCTTCCTTCATGAGAAGAGTAAGTAAAAGCTGTTGAAGAACCCCACTGAGAGACACTTCCCTACACCTCAGGAGCCAAGACAGATTGGCATTAGAGGGTAAGAGAAGAGGCTACACACTGACTACGAAGTCCTTCCCCCAGAACAGTCAGCAACATGTGCAGGCACCTCTCCTGAGACTCTGGTTGCTCCAGGGGGAAAAGAGAACCCAGAAGGGACCACCAACCCACTCCAGCACTGGGGTTGTTTTATGGGAGCCCCTATTCTGAGCTTACGCCATGAGATCTGCAGGAGAATTTGTGGAGCTCTGCAACTGAGAATCTGACTGTGATGGAGAAGGGGGCAGGAGATTGAAACAACCAGCACGAGAATCTTGGCAGGCCAGGTATATACTTGCAATGCTCAAGTAGTAATCCTAACCAGCAGTTTTGCTCTCATCTGCAGAACCAAGTCACAGGAGTGCTCTGACCAGGGAACTTGGCAGGATACAGATCTGCCAGATTCAGATCCTCAAACTAGTGATTTTACAAGCCCTAGAGCCTGGTTTGACCATGCTCAGGCAAAAAGTTAGACTCATAGTTCTGCTTGCTCTATTGGATGTCTTCTAGCCCCATCTTACCAGAAGGGCTGGGGACAATTCCTGGAAGCTATGTGGCCCAGTGATGCTCCATCTGAGCTGGGTGGGCAGAGCTGATAGCCTCTAGAGTGAATCCAATACCAAGCATGGGGGGTTCCTATGCTGCTCAAAAGCAGAGAAATTAATTGATAGTCAAAGCTGAGGGTAGAAGGAGGCCCTTCCAAACCAGAGAGCCTATTTGGTAAATTGGGAGTAGTCTGTAACAGCCTCTGCACCCCCCAGCTCCTGCTGTCTTATCACTACCCTGGCAAGGGAATTGAGAAATAGCCCCATCCACATCCGCATGGAGATTGTCTTCTACCTTCATGACCAAAATGTCTAGGGACAACTCCTTTGCAGCCTGGTGGTTCTGGAGCCTAGAGAAGGGAAGGTATAGCCAATAATTTGCAAAAAAAAAAAAAAAAAAAAAAAACAGTGGGCCTCATCAGCCTGGGAACTTGGAGTGTGGGTTGCCTTGCCTTAAGACAACTAAGAGCTTTGCTGGTTTTAGAGCTTCTTCTCCTGCTACACCCAGGCAGGCAATCAAATTCATAGACCTGCTAATTGCTAAACACAGACTTCAGCTTATCTGACCAGGAACTTAACTAGAGCACCCACAGAGCTACAGAGCCCACCTAACAATCCTGTACACAGTGGCACTAGAACAGAGGGCCCAGCCTAGGGTTTCCCCAGCCTGCAGAGCAAACTCTTGGACTCATCAGGGGGGAATTTAGTATGCACTCTGACCTGATTTGAGTTCCCAAACAGAAACCTATGTACACCCTGGGTCGTATCCTGCTGCCCTGCTAGGGCAGAGAAGGCTAATTCTTAACTCCATCTATTACTGAATATAGTACCCAGTCCTAACCATTTAGTAAGCTTGATTCAAGAATTCAGGTAACTGTGCTACCCATCCTACTTCATTTGGGTAGGGGTCCAATCCCAGAGTCCTTTCTAACTATTCTCCGTGAAAGGCACACCTGCTGCCATCCCTATCCTCAGAACTAGAACAGTTGCCTCACCCAAAATAGAGGATAATTGCAGGTCCCACGTGCCTAATCACATTATCAACAGACACACCTGGAAACCCAAACTTAGCTGACTAGGGAAGAACAGCCCCAGCCTTTTGCTTTAAACTATAAAGTCTGGAAGAGGAGCCTGAGTGTCAAAGCACATACAGAGATATTTTATTGCGGTGTTACTTTTAGTTACTTTTAGTAATGAGATTCAGAAATAATCTAAATGCCCATTAAAAGAGAACTGGCAAAATAATGTATGATATATCCTTATGAAGGAATAGAATCCACTATTCAGTGTAATTAATGTACTTTTTTGTACATGAAATGATCTCCAAAAGATCTCTAGCTACTTAGAGAGTTGTGAGTTCCTTGGCTTTTGACGTAGATTAGAACCCATTTGCCAGAAAAATCAAAGTAAAAGCTACTACTTAGATAATCCTATATTAAGACTAAATGATTAGGTCAGACTCCAAGCCCATAATTCCTATTTTCAAAGTTGAGATGAAGAATTTGTCTTATCTTCTCTCATTCTGGGAAATCTTTATGTTTAACTTGAAAAGTAAATGAATTTGAAATAACCCCATTATTCCACTAACATTGCAGAGTCTCAAGTGACTCCACGAATATCTTGACAATGGGGTGTTTCCTTTCAATTAGAACTAATTGGAAACCCATATGTCTTCTAATTTGCCTGAGACGTTTCCTATACATAAAGTATAATAGGGAAATGAATATACAGAAAATCAGGATCCATTCACTAAAATTTCAGCTTTTATCTGAGCATTTCCAAATCCAGAGAAAGCAACTTAAAGCATGTAATTTATATTTTAACTTTTTCTTTTGATCTGTCACTTGATCTTTTTCTTTTGAGCTAAATGGCCCAAGCATACGCACGGGGAGACTTTTGAGAAAGTGAAGTCTTACTTTTTAATTAGAGCAAATGTGTTAAATGAATATAAAGTAATTTGAATACTGCAGAGACCTCTTAAATCTCTATCAATAAATCTGGTATTGCAGCAGGTCTGTCTTTGCACCATAGACTCAGTTAAGGGTGGGCTTGAAATACGACAGTGAAATGAATTTGTTACTAATGCAATCAAGTGTTTCAGTAATTCATGAGAAAGTAATTCCTCAATGTACATGACTCACTTAATAATTTAAGATTTTTCAGACTTGAAATGTTAAATGAGCTCTTCATAGATTAAAAAATAAAGAAATTCACTACCTGTTTCAAGTATTGTATTCCTTAAGTTCATTTTAATTACCATACTGTTTATTTTGTGGAATAAAAATTGTTTGGGTAATGGCCTATTTCTATGTGGTATTTCTATAGACTCCACACAAAATATCGTATTTCCTGTATAACTAATGATCAGTTTTGGTTCTGACTATATATTAAACATTTGAGCAAAATATTCAGTCATCCAAATAGTTAGATACTCATCATATATAACACAGATTTATTACATGTGGGAATTTATTTTGAGGAGCAGTGATCCATGCAAAAGAGATATAGTCAGGAGTTTCAAAAATGTCCATTTCAACTTTTCATATTTTATAGATTTTTTTTCTAGAAAAATTTATTTGAAAATGCTAGTCAATCATATAACCTATTCCACAATGTGAGAAATAATTTGATAAGGTTTAAAAAGGTAAGAATGTGGTTTTTTAAATTTGATATTTCACTATTTATTCTCTTTGTTAAATAATGTAAAGAAAGACTAATAAAATCCACATGTGTTCTTACCTCTTTTTTTATACCTCTCATTCACCGCTATACTTTTTTTCCCCTCTCCTTAATCCAGTGTTCTATATGTTATGAGTTCCCAACCAACACCTTAAAAATCTCCTAATTTTCGTTGCTTTCGGTATTGGTTGTTCAAAAGTCCTTGAAAAATATTTGAAATTTACTGTATCTCCTACAGTTTCTAACCTAGATGTTTATTTTAACCTCTTAAACGTCCTAATAGTTTTCTTCTCACAGAAATAATGTTGGCCTTTATCCTATAGGGTTTTTTGTTTTGTTTTGTTTTTTAAGATTTTATTTATTTGAGAGAGAAAGTGAGTGTGAGCAGGAGCAGGGGAAGGCACCAAGGAAGAGGGAGAAGCAAATTTCCCACTGAGTGGAGAGCACAACACGGGGCTCCATCCTAGGATTCTGGAATCATGACCTGAGCCATTAAGCAGATGCTTAATAGACTGAGCCACCCAGGTGCCCCTAGGTTGTTTTGTTATTTAAATTACATGAAACATGCGCTAAATTTCACAATATACTTGAAGGCAGAAGAGAAGGTTATTTTAATTTAATCCCAGTTAAATTCTAGCTCCAGAGCACTCTGAAACAATATATGAATTACACACAGTTAAAATTTTGAAAAAGGAGGCAAGCAGTTGCCAAAGAGAACTCGAAAACAAGGAGTTTTAATGTCATTAGTGTTAAACTTTTCTTAATCTTGTCTGAATTCGCGATCAACACTAGTTTCCACATAGTAGTACAGAAGCCAGAGCCGCCTCGGTGTTCTTTCTGTATTCTTTACATCTTGTTTCTCAGTTTGGTGTGGCTCATCTGCATTAGGGCTGGAGTACCTATTTAAAATGCTTGTTACCCGTTACCTGTCAAGACCTAATAAAACACTCATTCATGTCCTGGATCAAATTTGGGAGCCTGCATTTTAACAAGTTCACAAGAACAAGTGGTTCTTAGACAACACCAGATTTTAGAAATACTTCGTACAATCTTCTCTGATAGTTGAAATCCTTTCAGCAAATTTTAAAGCGTTGAGTCAGGATGTGAGCCAGAGGGATTAGAGATGAATACTCAGATATGTCAAGATTCTTTAATTTTGAGATTTTATGGGAAAGGAGGAATTGATGATGTCAGCATTACTGATAAGTTTCAAAATGCTCTAAACCCTGAAAAATGACAGTAATACACAAATTCTGGCATAGTATGTGTCTGAATAAAAAAAAGTATGACTAAAATATGAAAGTTCTTCAGTTTTTATCATTAGGTTCAGAGTGTCCTACTATTCAAGGTGCCTATTATATTATATATACCTGTAAATTCCTGGTGTGTTTCGTTTCCAGGTTAAAAACTAGGTCAAGGTGTTTTCTTTACATTTAAATACTTTACTTTCTGTACTGTATCATAAATTGGGAAATATAAGGGCTTGGTGTTTTCTATTACAATAAATTCAGGCAGCAGAATAGAGCAGAACAAAAAGTTCTTACTCGCTGCAAAATTAAGTCCATTCAGCAGTATTCTTGTATACAAACTGTATAGGAATAAGCCATTAAAATAGCATTTTTAGGATCTATCTTCTTTCTTCTTTTCTTTTTCTCCTCCCCTCCTCCTTCTTTTCTTCTTCTTCCTCCTCCTCCTCTTCCTGCTCCTCCTCCTCCTTCTTCTTCTTTTCTTCTTTCCCTAATATTATTCTTCCTCGAGATCAGAGGGCTCTAGTTGTCTTGGCTGGGGCTGCTCAAAGGCAGGTCCTGGAAACCAGGGGAAACAGATTAGTCAATCCTTACTGTTACTACTTTATTCATGGAAGCTGCCTTGTTATAGTAGAGGTCTACTGGGGGAAAAAACAAAACAAAAAACACACAACAATTTCTCATTCCCTTCCACAATCAATCTGGTTGCCTTTAAATTTCTGAAATCCAGAACAACAGAACCGAGTTCCAGGTGTCTACAGCCCAGGAAGAGATAAAGAAGGAAAGTTGTTTAAAAGTACTGTCCAGGTTCTGACTGGACTCTTCTATGTTAGTATTGGCAGATTTGTGAATAAGTCAGACAATGGCATTGCTTTCAGGAAACAATGAGTAAGTGAGATTTGACTTTACAAATATCATTCCATTTTATAGTGATTTGGAAGGAAGTTTTTTACCATTAATATTTCAAACCTATGAAACATAAAAGAGAGAATGTGTATTGTTAAATGTGTCAGATTATTATGTGTGTTTGCTGGACAATGTCCTTAAAAATGGCTTAGCTGATGTCAAATTCCTGTGCCACAATACAACTTTAGTAAAGTATGGAAGGAAGCCAAAATATGCTTCGTTGCATAAGGACCATTTTGAAGGCAATTGAGGGGCAGTACATAAAGGAAAAACTCTAAAGGAGAGCATAAGTTTCCCTTTTGTAAAAGAAATAAACAATTATAAAGGATATTGTCATGTGCAGCCAAAAAAAAAAAAAAAAAAAAAAAGTCTCCCTCTCCCTACCAGGCAGGAGCAAGTCTCTTAACAACCCATCAAAGGAGTAGCTTCACAATTAAGTCTGCTCAAGATGGTATCTCAATGTGGTTTTTATTTTAAATTCTCTGATGGCTAATGATGATGAACATTTTTTTCATGTGTCTATTAGTCATTTGTATGTCTTCTTTTAAGAAGTGTCTATTCATGTCTTCTGCCCATTTTTTGACTTGATTATTTGTTTTGGGGGGTATTGGGTTTGAGAAGTTCTTTGGGGTATTGAGTTTGAGAAGTTCTTTGTAGATCTTGGATACCAGCCCTTCATCTGTAATGTTATTTGAAAATGTCTTCTCCCATTCCATGTATTGTCTCTTTGTTTTGTTGACTGTTTCTTTTTCTGTGCAGAAGTTTTTTATTCCAATGAAATGCCAAAAGTTCATTTTTGCTTTGCTTCCCTTGCCTTTGGAGACATGTCTTGAAAGAAGTTCCTATGGCAATCAAAACCACATTGAGATATACCACCTTATACCAGTTAGAATGACAGAAACTGACAAGGCAAGAAAACCACAAATGTTGGAGAGGTTATGGAGAGAGGGGAACCCTCTTACACTGTTGGTGGGGATATAAGTTGGTATAGCCACATTGGAAAACAGTGTGGAGGGTCCTCAAAAAATTAAAAATAGAGCTACCCTATGACCCAGCAATTGCACTACTGGGTATTTACCCCAAAGATACAGATATGGTGAAAAGAAGGGTCAAATGCACCCCAGTGTTCACAGCAGTTATGTCCACAATAGCCAAACTGTGGAAAGAGCTAAGCTATCCTTCAATAGACGAATTGATAAAGAAGATGTGGTCCATATACACGATGGAATATTACTCAGCCATCAGAAAAGATGAATACCCAGCTTTTGCGTCAACATGAATGGAACTGGAGATTATGCTGAGTGAAATAAGTCAAGCAGAGAAAGTCAATTATCATATGATTTGACTTATTTGTGAAACATAAGGAATAGTATGGAGAACATTAGGAGAAGGAAGGGAAAAAATGAAGAGGAGGAAATGGGAGGGGGAGATGAACAATGAGAGATTGTGGGCTCTGAGAAACAAACTGAGGGTTTTTTTGAGGGTCGTTGGAGGATGGGTGAGCCTGGTGATGGGTATTAAGGAGGGCGTGTATTGCATGGAGCACTGGGTGTTATACACAAGCAATGAATCATGGAACACTACATCAAAAACTAATGATGTACTGTATGGTGACTAACATAACATAATTTTAAAAATCTGCTTGAGAAATCTTACTAAACCTGGGTGATGTGTATTAAAGTGGGCACATGTTGTGATGAGCACTGGGTGTTGTATGCAACTAACGAATTGTTGAAGACTATGTAGGAAGCCAATGATGTACTGTAGGCTGGCTAACTGAACTTAATTTAAAACAAAAAATTAAAAAAAAATCTTATTGAACAACCCTCATTTACAACACGTCTCCTAGCCTCCTTCCCATAATTTATCTCCCCTTCCCAGAAGCCTCAAATATTTTTTCTTTGACTAGCCTAAAATGACAAATTCTACTTCTTTGAATCATATTTCTTTGTGAATTCCCATGTGTATGTATGTGCTTAAATCTATTCTATCTTATCCCTCTTTTTTCCCCTCTTGTTACCTGTCTTTTTTTCAGTTTTTCAGTTCAGGCAGATCCTAGCCATTGAAACTAGAAAGGTAGTTTTTGTTTGTTTGTTTGTTTTGTTTGTTTGTTTGTTTCTCCCTTACAGTATCTCAGCATTTCTAAAGCTTAACTTTTTCATTAGAATAAAATTTCCAAAAAATATTTTGTTTATTTATTTGACAGAGAGAGAGAGACATCGAGAGAGGGAATACAAGCAGGGTGTGGGAGAAGCAGGCTTCCCCCTGAGCAGGGAGCCCAATGTGGGGCTCAATCCCAGGACCTTGGGATCATGATCTGAGTTAAAGGGAGATCCTTAATGACTGAACTGCCCAGGTGCCCTTAGAATAAAATTTTGTCTACTTCATTGGACATGAGTAAAAATTAAAATTGTAATGCATCTAAAACATTTAACATGACACCTAACTAAAAGATCAAAACTCAATATTAAATATCTGTTATTATTATTATTATTATTACTCTCATCATTATTAGGGTAGTGGTAGTATTTTGCTCTCTGCTTAACCCAAAAATCAGGTTCTGTTGGCTCATTCATTTCTTTTCCTGTTTCAGCTTTATAAAGAATTATAACACCAAGTGTTGAAAAGACATTGGACGATATGTCTTTCTTATATATCAGGGTATAGATATACCCTATGTATGGGTATACATACGTATATATATGTATGTATATATAATACTTATGTATGTATGTGTGGAGACATATATATATATATGTCTCCACACATATATGTAATGATGGCTTCTTGTCTCCAAGAAGAGAATTCTTGAGGATGTGATTTATGAAAATTGAGCTCTTTGGGGGCCTTAAGCTTATAGAAGACAAAGAATTTCAGGAACTTAAAACCCTTTGGCTCAAAGCGGCACATTTTGGGATGGCATATCCCTGGTTCCCTTCAGAGCGCATAGTAGATTAATAATAAATTGACATATTTATGACAACATGAATGGATCTTGAAGGCATCACACTAAGTAAAATAAGCTCTAGGAAAACAAATACTATATTATCTCACTTTTATGTAAAATCTTAAGAAACAAACAAAAACAAACAGAAAAACCCCATAGATACAGAGAATAAATTGGTGATTGCCAGAGGCAGGATGGTGGGTGAAATGAGTGGAAGGGGTCAAAAGACATACATTTCCAATTATGAATGAGTAAATAAGCATGGGATATAATGTTCACCATAGTTACTACAGTTAATAACATTGTACTGCAGACTTGAAGGTTTCTGAGAGGGTAAATATTAGAAATCACAAAAAAAAATTTTTGTAACTATGCATGGTGACATGTTAACTGGACTTAATGTAGTGACCACTTCATCATTTTGCAATATATACAGAGATCATTTTGTTGTGCATCTGAAACCAATATAATATTATATGTAAATTACACCCCAATGCAAGGATAGTAAATTAATATAATGTTAGTAATAAATTGATTGAAATAATAAATATTTTTTGACGATTATTAATTTTCAGTCTGGTAGACATTACTAAGGAGACCCTTAGAGTTTTAGTTTTAAGAACACTGAGGAACTGTTATTTTAACTGTACCACATTCTCTTCTCTCTTAAGGAAAAATAATGCATTAAATTGATGTAGTCAGCTGTAAATCACATTCTGTATCCTTGACCTGGGTTTCAAGTAGTCTATTTTGCAGGTGGAGACCAGATGCTCCTGTCCTTTGTAGATGTGTATATGCATGCTGTTTGCCTTTACATTTATTGCTGAATTTGGTGCCAAAGGAATGTTGTTCAATTTTAGTCCATGCTTGGGGTTTACTCATGTAAATTAAACTTGACAAAGTAGGAGTTGTTTGAAAACCCAATGCATGAATTTTCAAAACCTTTTTTTATCTGGCAATATGGTATAGGAAATCAAACCCCATGTGGCCATCAGTACACTGTTAACTATAGAATATGTTTGCGAGGAGGCTTTGTTTGTAACTACCTTGAGTCTGTATAACTAGTATCGTATCTGATCAAACACCTGACTTTGTAAAATGGCCCAATAAATTTTCTGTGATTCTTTTTTAATATTCTTTACTAGGGTCGTCTTTGTGAATTATCTGGGCATGTGAACCTCAGTGGCAGCTGGACAGAAGTAGAGGATCCTATGGTAGAGAAAGCATTATTATTTCCTGATTCACTGAGTACTGTAGGCACAACCAACCAGGTGTAGAAGGATGCTGTGCAGGCCCTCTGACCTCCTTCACTGGGGTTTATATTTGACCAGTTGTATGCAAAATGGTCATTACTGTAAATGAAGAAGAGGGCCAGTCTTTTCTGCTCAGTAAGCTCGTGTAGTTTTAATTAATTGCTAAACGTGCCTAAAGGACGAGGACTACATCTGTCAACATATTACTTTGAAAAGAAAAAGTACTTAATAAATGTTTTTAATAATGGTGATGAGAATTATAATGCAAACACATTAACAAGGGTGCCTGCATGGCTCACACTGAGTGTAGAGACTACTAAAATAAAAAATAAACAAACAAACAAGTAAATAAATAAATGGGAAGATAAATAAATAAATAAGGAAATACATTTCAAGAAAATATTACATGTGAAACTGTCTGCTTGGTCTTACAAAAGGGAAGCTTTCCACCAGTTCGTTAGGCAGAACACATGAACTGCTTTCATCTATGTTAGAAAACACCATGAGCAGGTGAGGCATAAGTGTTTCTAATAGCCTTCCACTCTCAAACAAACATGTCTATAGCTACTCCTATTGCCTCTCAACAAATTAAACATAAAAGGAAAGAGTGAGTACGGAGGTTTTGACCTATGTGACTGGTCCTGTAAATATGACATAAATAAAGGAAGATGAAGTTTCTATAGCATGAATTTCACATGTGTTAGTCTTCCAAGTTTTCTTATTCATGGGCTCCTCAAGTGCCTTTGGCTTATCTTCTTGAAGTTCATTGTCTTTCTGCTGCTCATTTCCAGAATCACCTCCCTGACAGAAATGAAGTTAGCTTCCTCCACCCATGTCAGCCATAGGACTTAGGCAGAACTGAAGATTTGCCTCATGAGCCCGACAGAGACTGTTTACACAGTGAAGGGCTGAAAATGTCAGTAGATGAAGATGTTCTAAAGCTAACTTAATTATATATACCTGGTATTGACACTAGAATTGCTTAAGGAACAAAGGAATATATGTGAAAAAATCCCTGAATCAAGATTTTCTTTGGCTGTCTTTGAAATGACATTTTTTTCTCCATGGTTGAACTACTCCATGAAGCAGATCCTGATCAAGGATCTCTACATCAGGTCAAATTTACCAGGGAAGGTTTCTAATTAGCTATGTGAATAGTTGGTTCATAATTTTAGTAAGCATTAAGGAATTAGAATATAATAGAGTAGTATGATGTAAATTAGTGTTTCTCAGTGGGTTGTCTTCACTCCATCTGTATCAGAATAATCCGAGTTCCTTGGGATGAAGCTCAGAATTTTGCTTTTTATAAAGCATCAGCTACTTTGTCCACTAATGTCTATGACCAACCTGAGTAAAGAGCCTAATATGGGCTTCAGAAAAACATAGGTCTGAATTAAATTCTGGTTTCATCATTTACTACTTGTAGAATCTTGGAAATCAGGTAACTTAACTGAGTCATAATTTATTATTTTTAAGTTAAGAATGATTTAAAATTTTCAAGTTTCATTTAAAGAATAAAATGAGATATATATGGAATGGCCAACTATGTGCTTAAAATATTGTGTATACAAAGAGATAGATTTACAATAAAATGCAGTTGTATATACCCCTTTAAGAACTCTGGAATGGGCCCTAGAACTATATCCTCACATGGTCATATGTGTTTGCTAACTTTGCAATGTTAAGATATTTTCTTTTTTAAAAAAAGATTTATTTATTTATTTGATAGAGAGAGAGAGAGAGAGATCACAAGTAGGCAGAGAAGCAGGCAGAGAAAGAAAAGGAAGAAACAGGCTTCCTGCCAAGAGCCCGATGCGGGGCTCAATCCCAGGACCCCGGGACCATGACCTGAGCCAAAGGCAGAGGCTTTAACCCACTGAGCTACCCAGGCACCCCAAGATATGTTAATTCCAATCAGTGAAGTCCACTGCTCCTTCTGCTATAACTCATAGAGTGGGCATTCCTTCTTGTGTGTATTGTTGTGATGTGACTGTAGGCATTTTTAAGACTCATTTAAAGGATGTTGAATTGAGAATACTTCTAGTATGGATTCAGTAAAATATATTTCAGTTGTTTGCAGCTATCCAAAAGTAGACTTGGCTTCCAGGAATGTGCCTACCTTCTATTGTGGGAACATCTCCCCAATCCAGTATCAAGATCCAAAAATGCAGGACTTGCAATATTATGATGTTTAACAGTAACAGACACCCCTGGGAATATGTGAGAAGTAAAGATGAAATAAAGTGAAATGTATGGAACCATAGGCTACTATGTGGAAAATTTTTCTTATTGTCAAGTGCATAAACTGAAAGTGAAGGATATAGTTCTTAAAGATATTAGCTAAGGATGTAAATTCTGTCAGATATACAGACACATGTCATTTTAAATGCACAAGGCATTATTTTTATTTTGGATAGAAAATCAAACACAATAGAACTTATCACAATTCATGAGTTTGTGAGCCAAAATCCATAGTAGTATTATAATCACAAATTATAGTTGATGCCTTCCAACTGTCAATAATAATAATAACAATAATAATAAAATTCAATCACACACTCTAGAGGAAAGACTCAACTACATTTATATTCTCTTTAGAAAAAAAGACATTGTACAATAATTGTCCTATCAAAAAGTAACTAAAGATTTATAGTAAAAAATGCAGAAAATGAATTTTCGAAGTACATTAGACACAAATAATAAAAATTACTGTTTTCTGGATTTTCTGATACTTTCAGTAAATCATAGTTCTTCTAAAATTTGCATTTTATTATATTTCTTTGTTCACTCTAAGTAACACTCATGCTTATCTTTAATTTTTACTTATATTTTTTGTTCTTTTAGCTTAAAAGGGCCCTACGGTTTTTTAAGCTTCACATCTCAGAAAATCTGGATTCATTTCTACAAGAAACTAATGTGTGTGGCAATGGAGACTATATTTGCT
Source organism: Mustela putorius furo (assembly GCF_011764305.1). NCBI lineage: Eukaryota > Metazoa > Chordata > Mammalia > Carnivora > Mustelidae > Mustela > Mustela putorius. Next base: position 21,505,446 of record NW_025422019.1, on the reverse strand, counting down.
GTTAATAAGAATCATATACAAAATTTAAAAACTAATCAGAATAGTGAATTATATTGTCCAATATAAACATCTAGCTAAGTTGTCCAAATACATGATGAGAATCAAAACATCTCTGTATTTTATTTCAGTGGGAAAATTAGTAGTGATTTTTTTTTTTTTTTGCTTATATACAACAGACTTTTAATAATTGTGATCTTGGTGACTTTTCCCCACCTTGGAAGATGCAGTTTTGAATTTTGAACAGCATTTATCTTGATGGAGAAATTTTAGTGAAGCCTCCTTTTTCCCTAAAAATGAAGCCAACATCCTAGTAAAGCACAGCCTTCCCATTTGGGCGTGGTACCCACTAAAGGAGATAACACATTTCCGGAGTGGTGCATCTTTCTTTGTCTTTCAGACCCAGACCCATACCAGTCTGTTTCTTTCCTTCCTTTTCCTCTCTTTCCTCCCTCCGCCTTGTTTCCTTCTTCTCCCTCCTTCTCTCCGTCTCTCTTTCTCTCTCTCTCTCTCCTCCATTCATTCCTCCCTCCCTGCTTCTCTTTTCCTCTTCCTCTTTCTTTCTGTCCTTCTTGCATTTTTTTTCATTGACATATAATGTATTATTAGCCCCAGGGGTACAGTTTGTGAATTGCCAGGTTTACACACTTCACAGAATTCTGATGATTTTAAGATAGAGTTGGGTAATGTTTAAACTGTCTTTTATGTTATAACTACAGCGTCATAGCAAAGATGATTACAGGTCAGTGACTCACATACTCAAGTGGATACAGATGATAAAACATAATACTGTGATGGGGCGTAGGACTAAAATAAAATAACTGGGGACGCAGAAGGCTGAAAACACATTCTTCTCTTCCATTTTACTGTTTCCAATCCATTATATCCACACTGAAAACCAGGACTCTCAGTATAAGCCTTTACCAGCATTTTATTGTTGTTGTTGTTGTTTCCATTTGATTTCTTTTTCTCAAGTATCTTTTGCATTGTCCTAAACTGTTAAATGAAAGTTTTAAAATACTCTATTTCTGTCACAAGCAGACATTCAGGTCATTAGATCTTGTGGGGAAAATGGAAGTTCTTAAAAACCAGTACAGTTAAAAGCCAAGGTAATGTTATTGAAAGCTGGCATCAGTGATCGAAATTGCCTTAGAGAAATAATTCAGATCATTGCGGAATCACTAGAAACAATGACCTTAGACTCATTGTGATTCTTCTGAGGAGTTATCTTTGAAGAAGCTACTGAAGATGGAAGCACCCAGGGTGGGGAACAAAGTTTAACAGGAAGTGAAAGTATGGACTGCTAAGTATCTACCATAAACTAAATTCTTTTTTTTTTTTTTTGGATTGTTAAATTTATTAAATTTCTTGTTTCTTTTTTTTTTTTTTTTTTTATTTTTTATAAACATATATTTTTATCCCCAGGGGTACAGGTCTGTGAATCACCAGGTTTACACACTTCACAGCACACACCAAATCACATACCCTCCCCAATGTCCATAATCCCACCCCCTTCTCCCAAACCCCCTCCCCCCGGCAACCCTCAGTTTGTTTTGTGAGATTAAGAGTCACTTATGGTTTGTCTCCCTCCCAATCCCATCTTATTTCATTTATTCTTCTTCTACCCACTTAAGCCTCCATGTTGCATCACCACTTCCTCATATCAGGGAGATCATATGATAGTTGTCTTTCTCTGCTTGACTTATTTCACTAAGCATGATACGCTCTAGTTCCATCCATGTTGTTGCAAATGGCAAGATTTCATTTCTTTTGATGGCTGCATAGTATTCCATTGTGTATATATACCACATCTTCTTGATCCATTCATCTGTTGATGGACATCTAGGTTCTTTCCATAGTTTGGCTATTGTGGACATTGCTGCTATAAACATTCGGGTGCATGTGTCCCTTTGGATCACTACATTTGTATCTTTAGGGTAAATACCCAATAGTGCAATTGCTGGGTCATAGGGCAGTTCTATTTTCAACATTTTGAGGAACCTCCATGCTGTTTTCCAGAGTGGCTGCACCAGCTTGCATTCCCACCAACAGTGTAGGAGGGTTCCCCTTTCTCCGCATCCTCGCCAGCATCTGTCATTTCCTGACTTGTTGATTTTAGCCATTCTGACTGGTGTGAGGTGATATCGCATTGTGGTTTTGATTTGTATTTCCCTGATGCCGAGTGATATGGAGCACTTTTTCATGTGTCTGTTGGCCATCTGGATGTCTTCTTTGCAGAAATGTCTGTTCATGTCTTCTGCCCATTTCTTGATTGGATTATTTGTTCTTTGGGTGTTGAGTTTGACAAGTTCTTTATAGATTTTGGACACTAGTCCTTTATCTGATATGTCGTTTGCAAATATCTTCTCCCATTCTGTCAGTTGTCTTTTGATTTTGTTAACTTTTTCCTTTGCTGTGCAAAAGCTTTTGATCTTGATGAAATCCCAGTAGTTCATTTTTTCCCTTGCTTCCCTTGCCTTTTGCGTTGTTCCTAGGAAGATGTTGCTGCGGCAGAGGTCGAAGAGGTTGCTGCCCGTGTTCTCCTCAAGGATTTTGATGGATTCCTTTCGTACATTGAGGTCCTTCATCCATTTTGAGTCTATTTTTGTGTGTGGTGTAAGGAAATGGTCCAATTTCATTTTTCTGCATGTGGCTGTCCAATTTTCCCAGCACAATTTATTGAAGAGGCTGTCTTTTTTCCATTGGACATTCTTTCCTGCTTTGTCGAAGATTAGATGACCATAGATTTGAGGGTCTATTTCTGGGCTCTCTATTCTGTTCCATTGATCTATATGTCTGTTTTTGTGCCAGTACCATGCTGTCTTGATGATGACAGCTTTGTAATAGAGCTTGAAGTCCGGAATTGTGATGCCACCAACGTTGGCTTTCTTTTTCAATATCCCTTTGGCTATTCGAGGTCTTTTCTGGTTCCATATAAATTTTAGAATTATTTGTTCCATTTCTTTGAAAAAGATGGATGGTACTTTGATAGGAATTGCATTAAATGTGTAGATTGCTTTAGGTAGCATAGACATTTTCACAATATTTATTCTTCCAATCCAGGAGCATGGAACATTTTTCCATTTCTTTGTGTCTTCCTCAATTTCTTTCATGAGTACTTTATAGTTTTCTGAGTATAGATTCTGTGTCTCTTTGGTTAGGTTTATTCCTAGGTATCTTATGGTTTTGGATGCAATTGTAAATGGGATTGACTCCTTAATATCTCTTTCTTCTGTCTTGCTGTTGGTGTAGAGAAATGCAACTGATTTCTGTGCATTGATTTTATATCCTGACACTTTACTGAATTCCTGTATCAGTTCTAGCAGTTTTGGAGTGGAGTCTCTTGGGTTTTCCACATATAGTATCATATCATCTGCGAAGAGTGATAATTTGACTTCTTCTTTGCCGATTTGGATGCCTTTAATTTCCTTTTGTTGTCTGATTGCTGAGGCTAGGACCTCTAGTACGATGTTGAATAGCAGTGGTGATAATGGACATCCCTGCCGTGTTCCTGACCTTAGCGGAAAAGCTTTCAGTTTTTCTCCATTGAGAATGATATTTGCGGTGGGTTTTTCATAGATGGCTTTGATGATATTGAGGTATGTGCCCTCTATCCCTACACTTTGAAGAGTTTTGATCAGGAAGGGATGTTGTACTTTGTCAAATGCTTTTTCAGCATCTATTGAGAGTATCATATGGTTCTTGTTCTTTCTTTTATTGATGTGTTGTATCACATTGACTGATTTGCGGATGTTGAACCAACCTTGCAGCCCTGGAATAAATCCCACTTGGTCGTGGTGAATAATCTTTTTAATGTACTGTTGAATCCTATTGGCTAGTATTTTGTTGAGTATTTTCGCATCTGTGTTCATCAAGGATATCGGTCTATAGCTCTCTTTTTTGGTGGGATCCTTGTCTGGTTTTGGGATCAAGGTGATGCTGGCCTCATAAAATGAGTTTGGAAGTTTTCCTTCCATTTCTATTTTTTGGAACAGTTTCAGGAGAATAGGAATTAGTTCTTCTTTAAATGTTTGGTAGAATTCCCCCGGGAAGCCGTCTGGCCCTGGGCTTTTGTTTGTTTGGAGATTTTTAATGACTGTTTCAATCTCCTTACTGGTTATGGGTTTGTTCAGGCTTTCTATTTCTTCCTGGTTCAGTTGCGGTAGTTTATATGTTTCTAGGAATGCAACCATTTCTTCCAGATTGTCAAATTTATTGCCGTAGAGTTGCTCATAGTATGTTCTTATAATAGTTTGTATTTCTTTGGTGTTAGTTGTGATCTCTCCTCTTTCATTCATGATTTTATTTATTTGGGTCCTTTCTCTTTTCTTTTTGATAAGTCGGGCCAGGGGTTTATCAATTTTATTAATTCTTTCAAAGAACCAGCTCCTAGTTTCGTTGATTTGTTCTATTGTCTTTTTGGTTTCTATTTCATTGATTTCTGCTCTGATCTTTATGATTTCTCTTCTCCTGCTGGGCTTAGGGTTTCTTTCTTGTTCTTTCTCCAGCTCCTTTAGGTGTAGGGTTAGGTTGTGTACCTGAGACCTTTCTTGTTTCTTGAGAAAGGCTTGTACCGCTATATATTTTCCTCTCAGGACTGCCTTTGTTGTGTCCCACAGATTTTGAACCGTTGTATTTTCATTATCATTTGTTTCCATGATTTTTTTCAATTCTTCTTTAATTTCCCGGTTGACCCATTCATTCTTTAGAAGGATACTGTTTAGTCTCCATGTATTTGGGTTCTTTCCAAACTTCCTTTTGTGGTTGAGTTCTAGCTTTAGAGCATTGTGGTCTGAAAATATGCAGGGAATGATCCCAATCTTTTGATACCGGTTGAGTCCTGATTTAGGACCGAGGATGTGATCTATTCTGGAGAATGTTCCATGTGCACTAGAGAAGAATGTGTATTCTGTTGCTTTGGGATGAAATATTCTGAATACATTTAACTGTTACCTTTTTCTTTTTTAACGATTTTTTACTAGTTTATCTAATATATATATATATTTTTTTTACATTTTTCTTAGGTGTTTTCTTTTTTTAAAAATTCTTTTCTTTTCTTTTTTTTTCTTTTTCTTTTCTTTTTGTTTTTTTTTCTTTCTTCCTTTTTGAACCTCTTTTTATCCCCTTTCTCCCCACTCACGATTTTGGATCTCTTCTAATTTGGTTAAAGCATATTTTCCTGGGGTTGTTGCCACCCTTTTAGTATTTTACTTGCCCCTTCATTTACTCTTATCTGGACAAAATGACAAGACGTAAAAATTCAACACAAAAAAAAGAACAAGAGGCAGTACCGAAGGCTAGGGACCTAATCAATACAGACATCGGTAATATGTCAGATCTAGAGTTCAGAATGACAATTCTCAAGGTTCTAGCCGGGCTCGAAAAAGGCATGGAAGATATTAGAGAAACCCTCTCGAGAGATATAAAAGCCCTTTCTGGAGAAATAAAAGAACTAAAATCTAACCAAGTTGAAATCAAAAAAGCTATTAATGAGGTGCAATCAAAAATGGAGGCTCTAACTGCTAGGATAAATGAGGCAGAAGAAAGAATTAGTGATATAGAAGACCAAATGACAGAGAATAAAGAAGCTGAGCAAAAGAGGGACAAACAGCTACTGGACCACGAGGGGAGAATTCAAGAGATAAGTGACACCATAAGACGAAACAACATTAGAATAATTGGGATTCCAGAAGAAGAAGAAAGTGAGAGGGGAGCAGAAGGTATACTGGAGAGAATTATTGGGGAGAATTTCCCCAATATGGCAAAGGGAACGAGCATCAAAATTCAGGAGGTTCAGAGAATGCCCCTCAAAATCAATAAGAATAGGCCCACACCCCGTCACCTAATAGTAAAATTTACAAGTCTCAATGACAAAGAGAAAATCCTGAAAGCAGCCCGGGAAAAGAAGTCTGTAACATACAATGGTAAAAATATTAGATTGGCAGCTGACTTATGCACAGAGACCTGGCAGGCCAGAAAGAGCTGGCATGATATTTTCAGAGCACTAAACGAGAAAAACATGCAGCCAAGAATACTATATCCAGCTAGGCTATCATTGAAAATTGAAGGAGAGATTAAAAGCTTCCAGGACAAACAACAACTGAAAGAATTTGCAAATACCAAACCAGCTCTACAGGAAATCTTGAAAGGGGTCCTCTAAGCAAAGAGAGAGCCTACAAGTGGTAGATCAGAAAGGAACAGAGACCATATACAGTAACAGTCACCTTACAGGCAATACAATGGCACTAAATTCATATCTCTCAATAGTTACCCTGAATGTGAATGGGCTAAATGCCCCTGTCAAAAGACACAGGGTATCAGAATGGATAAAAAAAAACAAAACCCATCTATATGTTGCCTCCAAGAAACACATTTTAAGCCCGAAGACACCTCCAGATTTAAAGTGAGGGGGTGGAAAAGAATTTACCATGCTAATGGACATCAGAAGAAAGCAGGAGTGGCAATCCTTATATCAGATCAATTAGATTTTAAGCCAAAGACTATAATAAGAGATGAGGAAGGACACTATATCATACTCAAAGGGTCTGTCCAACAAGAAGATTTAACAATTTTAAATATCTATGCCCCCAATGTGGGAGCAGCCAACTATATAAACCAATTAATAACAAAATCAAAGAAACACATCAACAATAATACAATAATAGTAGGGGACTTTAACACTCCCCTCACTGAAATGGACAGGTCATCCAAGCAAAAGATCAGCAAGGAAATAAAGGCCTTAAATGACACACTGGACCAGATGGACATCACAACTAAATTCTAAGACAAAAACACAAATTGTACATTTTATTAAGATCAAGATTGAATGCAATTAAAACTATTCCTCATTTATGGTTTCCATTCATTTCTAACGGACTGATATTTTCATGGATAAGGTTCTTAGGACTAAAATTATTTTGACTCTAATTATTACTTGACCTGAATTTTAAGTGTCTTAACATTTTATTTTACTTGATTGTAGTATAGCTTTTTCTGAATATTTAGTGGCTAGTAGTTTTCTGCTATTTGTAAGAGTTGTAGTAGCCTTCTAGATATGAACAGAAGAAAGTTTGAAACCACATGCACCACTTTTCCTAAACCTCAGAATAGAGTGGCCAAGCATTAACGTTTCTAGACATAAAAATTTCATGTACAATAGAGACTTCAGCCCCCTATGGGGAAAAATTAATTGTACCCTATGCATTTCTTTTCCTAGGCCTAAAATGTACAAGTAAAAACAACACATTGTGGAAATCTAAATATATTCAGTTAAGTATGTTAATGGACAGCAGGCATTTCAATTATAAATAATTGCATTAAAATTCTAGTAATTATTATGATGGAAAAAATCATAATCATCATGCTCTCCATCACTAGGATTGGGCCTCTATCCCTGTTGTTTAATCATATTAAAGCTGAGTTTTGTTTACCCATTTAGTTAAGACTTACAGTAAGCTGATAATATGCAAAGTGTTGTCCTTAGAAACTATGATGAAGATATGAAATGCAATGTACTCCTCCAAGAAGTTTTCTATTTAGAAAATATAAAGTAATCAACTTAAGTTTTACATGCATGATTAGGAAATAACAGAAGTGGGAAGGAGGTGTGAGATGAAAAAGAATAGTCAGAATTACTAACCTGCAGGGACTTCTAAAATTGAAAAATTGCCTTCTACCCTGCAATTTACATAAAGGAAACTTCCTTGTAAAATCAGGACTTCAACTGAAAAACTTCAGTGGTTAAAGAAACTGGGAAGGGTTTCTTAGCTCCCCTCAATCTCAAGTATTCACAAGGCTTCTCAGGGTTAACCCAGGATCTGGTCTTTCTTTATCTGTGGAATTCTATGACTGTTTTTCACTTTTCTTTTGCTCAGATGATAGGAATGCTCCAGAAAACTGGAGCCTTTTTATTGCCATCTTCTTTTAAAGATGAGGGTAACACGTGATGAGCAGTGAGTGTTATACACAACTGATGAATTTTGAACACTACATCTGAAACTAATGATATACTATATGTGGGCTAATTGAATTTAAATAAAAATAAATAAAATTTAAAAACATAAAGATGGTAGTTAGTGCTTAGATTTTCATAGATGTCCCCAACAACTTCACACACTCTTTAGTTACACTGCCATTCTATAGAGCTCCAAAGTTTTCGGTTTTTCCTGAGGCTCAGCGAGAATTATCTAGTACCACTGTACCTATGTATTGTACACGAAGCATGTGGAGTCTTTTCCTCTTAGCTCTTCACTGACATGAAAACAGTGCTAGGAATTTTGTTCTTTCTTCTTAACTCAAGATTGATTAATAATTTTCCAAGCATGATACCCAAATGTATGTTATTTGATTACAATAATTAGGAAGAACAGCTTTATAATGTATTTGTATATCTATTTTTATTATATTATATAGTTGATACATATATATTTATAAAAATGGAATCGCACCATATGTGGTTTTTAAACTACTTTTCCACTCAATAATATATCTTTGTGAATAGCTTCTTCATTATTTTAAAGAGCAGCATATATTCAATTGTTTAAATAAGGCAGTATTTATTGTCCATTCTGCCTTTTAGATGCCTGTGGTATTTTATTCAACAAATAGGTACTATATGCCGGACTTTAATCTAAGCATTTTAAATAAATATTAACATATTTGGTCATCATCACAACTATATGATGCAGGATCTCTAATTTTTGGTTATAACCAGTTTTTAGTTAGTGTCTTTAGACTTGTAGCCTTATACAATCCACAGGAAAATGTTTAGGTGTAGAATTTCTAGATTAAATAGATCGGAATTTTAACTGATAGATACTACTGGTATCATATCAGTTAATTCTATAAGAAGCATATGAAAGTGTGCATTTTCCCATAATTGACAACATGTATATTCCTTCTCTTTGAGCTTATTAAAAATTAGTAATTATTAGGTAGGTCCTTCTGAATAACCAGTTAGCTCTGTAGGCAACTGTGAATATAGCGGAGAAGTTAAAGACAGCTAAATATCATAACAAAATGAGAACAATGATAACAATGTTGGGGCCTGCTCCACACTAGTAGAAGGTCTGAGTCATTACCACAGTTGGAATGTGTAACTCCCATTTGTAAGAGCCGCTTCTTAACACAAGGACACATTTTCATCCCATTGAGAATTTAGAGTACAAGTTAGTTAGCTTATTTAGGAAGCATTAAATGTTTTATTGACGATCTTCATCTTGATCTGCACTTCAGTTCAGGAGTTGATATCCTGATTTGTCTTTCTCCTGCAGATACTGTAAGAATCCTAGCATAAGGAAACTGTCCCTCTGAGTCGAGGACCATGTCTTGGACATGTTGGTCTTCCCAGACTTCTTTAGAAACCCAGATCCAAGAAATGAGTTCTACTAACTCCTGCCTGATGATTAGCATCCAACCTTCCTCAAATTGCCAAGCTCTCCTTGCCATAACTTGTCGTCTTGCCAACCACCTGCCTGAACCCCTGACTCAGAAGTTCTCTCTGCTTGTTGAAATGTACGTTGCCTGCTGTGATGTCTTCCCGTCTGCCTGTCTTAGTTTGTCTGCCTATCTGGAACCCATCAGTGATGTGCAGCTATTTCTACGATAGGATCACCTGCCCACCTTGTATGGATTTTCTCTATTTGGTACCTGGCTATGGCTGATTGACTCACTTTGTCACTGACAGGCAAAAACTACGTAAAGTGTCATTACAAAACCGAAGGCTGAGTTGTATTCTCTAGGCGTTAAGTTTAGTGCTGTAATTGGAGGATCCAACCTATAGCAGAGTCAAACATCTGGAATAACATCTGCAGGTAAAGAGTAAACAGCTGGTGTGAAAGTGTAACCCAAACTCAGAGACATTGAAAAATATGAGCCTTATTTATCTTCTAATACTGTTCCACAGACTACTAAGTTGCGATAATGTGGAATGTTATCAATGCCATGCTGTACTGATGATAACGGCATTTGTTTTGTAATGAAACCCCTGATAGAGGAGTTTCACTGGGGACAGTGACTTGATGTAACATCTCATATGTTCTATCGGAGGATGTGTATTCTCCATTGAAGGAGTCCATACCTTTCTCAAACTCATGTCTTACATCTCAGTGTGTCCTCTGAAATGGAATAGCATGGAATCTATATTAGGGTGTGAGATGTTTCTTTCAGCTGCTGTTTGGCTGAATATTATTTCCTGCTTTGTATTCTTTTAATCTAAATGAGCAGATGGGGACAAATAAGGTACTGGGAATTCACATTCACATGCACATTGCTGTGCAATTGTTACCACCACCCAATTCCAGAACAATTGATCATCACAAACTGAGACATTGTATCCAGAAACTATAACTCCCTATAACTCCCTATAACTATAACTTCTCCCTCCCATCTGTCCCTGGTAACCACCGATCTACTTTCTGTCTCTCTGAATTTGTCTACTATAGGTACCTCATATAAATGGAATCATACAATATTTACCATTTTGTGTCAGACACATTTCACTTAGAATAATCTTTTCAAGGTTCATCCTTGTTATAGCATGCATTAGTATATTATTCCTTTGTATGGCTGAATTATATTCCATCATATAGATATTTACATTTAATTTATCCATTGATCTGTTGATGGACATTTGGGTTGTTTCCACCTTTTGACTATTATGAATAATGCTACTATGAAAAATTGCTATACCAATATCTGTTCATCTGTTCAAGTCTCTGCTTTCAGTTCTATATAGGCTAGGTCATAAGGCAATTACAGGTTGTTTTTTTTTGAGGAACTGTTGTTTTCCGCAGTAGCTATACCATCTTAGAGTTTCCATTAGTAAAGCATATTGTTGAAATTTCCACATATCCTTGCCAACACTTGGTATTTTTTTACTTCTTTCTCTTCCCTCCCTTACCCTTCTCTCCCTCTCCCTGGTCCCTCCTCCCTCTTTTCCTTCCTTCCTTCCTCTTCCTCTTTCCCTCTTTTCCTCCTTCCTCCTTCTTTCTCTCTCACCATCTCTCTCTCCTTTTTCTTTTATATACATTCTAATGTGTGTGAACAGATATCTCAATGTGACTTAATTTGCATGTCTCTAATGATTCTAACATTGAACTTTCTTGTGTTTATTAACATTTTGTTGATCTTCTTTGGAAAAATGTCTGTTCGTGTCTTTTGACAATTTTTTTTTTCAATTGAGTTATTTGGTTTTATTGTGGATGAATTGTAGGGGTATTTTATACTTTAGATATTAATTTCTTATCAGATATCTGATTTGCAAATATTTTCTCTCATTCTATGGATTTCCTTTTACCCTCTTGATAGTGTTTTTGATAGAAGTTTTTAATCTTGATGGGGTCTAATTTTTCTCTTTTTGTTGTCATAGCATGTGCTTTTTGTGTCATATTCAAGAAATCGTTGCCAAATCCAACGTCATGAATTTTGGTATACAGGGTAGTGGTAGTGTAGTGGTTCCAATTTAAATCTTTTGCATGAGGATATCCATATTTCTTAACACGATTTGTTGAGAAGAATGTCCTTTTTGCATTGAATAATCTTGGCACCTCATCAAAGGTTATTTGATGATATATGCAAGGATTTATTTCTGTACTCTCTATTTTATTCTGTTGGTCTATATATCTGTCTTTATGCCAGTACCACATTATTTTGATTACCATAGCATTAATAGTAAGTTTTGGAAAGGAACTATGAGTTCCTTATACTTTGTTATTTTCCAAGATTGTTTTGTCTATTAACATTCTCTGGAAATTCCACAGCTGGGATTTTTATATTTCTGCAAAAAATGATGTGAGGATTTTGATGTTGTATTGAAGCTGTAGGTTGCTTTTGTGTAGTACTGTCATCTAAACAATATTGTCATGTGATCCATAAACACAGATGTCTTGTCTGACTGTGATGTCAGGGTAATGCTGACCTCATAGGATGAGCTAGAAGGTTTTCCTTTCCCTTTAATTATTTGGAAGGGTTTAAAGAGGATTGGTCCTAATTCTTCTTTAAATGTTTGGTATAATTTACCACTGCAGCCATCTGGTACTTGGTTTTTTGTTGGAAAGTTTTTGATTACTGGTCCGACCTCCTTATTAGCTATAATTTATTCTGATTATCTATTTCTTTATGACTTAGTCTTAATAGGCTTTGTGTTTCTAGAAATCTGTGCATAGCATCTAGGCCAAACTATTTGTTGGCTTACAACTATTCATAGTACTCTTTTATTAATCCTGTTTATTTTTGTTAAAGTAGCAATAATGTCCTCACTTTCATTTCTAATTTTAGTTATTTGAGAATTCTCCCATTTTTTTAAATCAGTCTAAGGAATATTGTTAATTTTGTTGATCTTTTTGAAGAATGTACTTTTAGTTTTATTGCTTTCCCCATTGTTTTTATATTGTCTATCTACGTGCTAACACTTATTTCCTTCTGCTAGTTTTATGTTTAGTTTTCTCTTGTCTTTCCTAGTTCCTTAAAGTACAAAGTAAAGTCAGGTTGTTGATTTGAAACCTTTCTTCTTTTTTAATCTGTGTTCATAGCTATAAATTTCCCTTGTAACACTACTTTTGCTGCATTCCATAAAATCGATAGATTCCGCTCCTTTTTCTTTGAGAGAGGGAATTTGGAACTGGCTTGACAACTTCTCCAGATCAAAAATGTGCTGTGCCAAGAAAGGGATAGGGAAAAAACAAGTAAAAAAAAAACCATGAAATTTCCCACGTTATTGAAGATGGGTTTTAATTGGGTATTTTAATTGGGTATTTGTTTGACAGATAATTTTTCATCGTTCCATAAAGTTAGTTCAATAAATTTCTTGTTGTTTTTTATGTTTTCAGGTGGAATGAGGCTCTGAAGGTTCCTAGACTTCCATTTTGCTGACACTACTCCAAGATATAATTTTTAACTTTCATGATGGGGAATGTGTAAATATGCAGTATAAACGTGGGCCTACAGTATAGAATTAATACCTGTGATTGAGCTGATCTAGGGAACATAGGTCTAGATCTCCACTACTTAGGTTCAAATTATGGATCTCTCCCAATCATCATCACTTTGTCCTGAGAAATTCTCTTAATTTTTTTCATGTCTCAGTTTCTTCATCTGAAAGTTGATATACTTGAGGTTGATATACCGAAAGATATACTTGAGGATTTTCATGTGTAAATGAATATAAACCCTTAGAATAATGCTGGTCATCTTTGCCTATTTGGATGCCTTTAATTTCCTTTTGTTGTCTGATTGCTGAGGCTAGGACCTCTAGTACGATGTTGAATAGCAGTGGTGATAATGGACATCCCTGCCGTGTTCCTGACCTTAGCGGAAAAGCTTTCAGTTTTTCTCCATTGAGAATGATATTTGCGGTGGGTTTTTCATAGATGGCTTTGATGATATTGAGGTATGTGCCCTCTATCCCTACACTTTGAAGAGTTTTGATCAGGAAGGGATGTTGTACTTTGTCAAATGCTTTTTCAGCATCTATTGAGAGTATCATATGGTTCTTGTTCTTTCTTTTATTGATGTGTTGTATCACATTGACTGATTTGCGGATGTTGAACCAACCTTGCAGCCCTGGAATAAATCCCACTTGGTCGTGGTGAATAATCTTTTTAATGTACTGTTGAATCCTATTGGCTAGTATTTTGTTGAGTATTTTCGCATCTGTGTTCATCAAGGATATCGGTCTATAGCTCTCTTTTTTGGTGGGATCCTTGTCTGGTTTTGGGATCAAGGTGATGCTGGCCTCATAAAATGAGTTTGGAAGTTTTCCTTCCATTTCTATTTTTTGGAACAGTTTCAGGAGAATAGGAATTAGTTCTTCTTTAAATGTTTGGTAGAATTCCCCCGGGAAGCCGTCTGGCCCTGGGCTTTTGTTTGTTTGGAGATTTTTAATGACTGTTTCTATCTCCTTACTGGTTATGGGTCTGTTCAGGCTTTCTATTTCTTCCTGGTTCAGTTGCGGTAGTTTATGTTTCTAGGAATGCATCCATTTCTTCCAGATTGTCAAATTTATTGCCGTAGAGTTGCTCATAGTATGTTCTTATAATAGTTTGTATTTCTTTGGTGTTAGTTGTGATCTCTCCTCTTTCATTCATGATTTTATTTATTTGGGTCCTTTCTCTTTTCTTTTTGATAAGTCGGGCCAGGGGTTTATCAATTTTATTAATTCTTTCAAAGAACCAGCTCCTACTTTCGTTGATTTGTTCTATTGTTTTTTTGGTTTCTATTTCATTGATTTCTGCTCTGATCTTTATGATTTCTCTTCTCCTGCTGGGCTTAGGGTTTCTTTCTTGTTCTTTCTCCAGCTCCTTTAGGTGTAGGGTTAGGTTGTGTACCTGAGACCTTTCTTGTTTCTTGAGAAAGGCTTGTACCGCTATATATTTTCCTCTCAGGACTGCCTTTGTTGTGTCCCACAGATTTTGAACCGTTGTATTTTCATTATCATTTGTTTCCATGATTTTTTTCAATTCTTCTTTAATTTCCCGGTTGACCCATTCATACTTTAGAAGGATACTGTTTAGTCTCCATGTATTTGGGTTCTTTCCAAACTTCCTTTTGTGGTTGAGTTCTAGCTTTAGAGCATTGTGGTCTGAAAATATGCAGGGAATGATCCCAATCTTTTGATACCGGTTGAGTCCTGATTTAGGACCGAGGATGTGATCTATTCTGGAGAAGTCAAATTATCACTCTTCGCAGATGATATGATACTATATGTGGAAAACCCAAAAGACTCCACTCCAAAACTGCTAGAACTTATACAGGAATTCAGTAAAGTGTCAGGATATAAAATCAATGCACAGAAATCAGTTGCATTTCTCTACACCAACAGCAAGACAGAAGAAAGAGATATTAAGGAGTCAATCCCATTTACAATTGCATCCAAAACCATAAGATACCTAGGAATAAACCTAACCAAAGAGACACAGAATCTATACTCAGAAAACTATAAAGTACTCATGAAAGAAATTGAGGAAGACACAAAGAAATGGAAAAATGTTCCATGCTCCTGGATTGGAAGAATAAATATTGTGAAAATGTCTGTGCTACCTAAAGCAATCTACACATTTAATGCAATTCCTATCAAAGTACCATCCATCTTTTTCAAAGAAATGGAACAAATAATGCTAAAATTTATATGGAACCAGAAAAGACCTCGAATAGCCAAAGGGATATTGAAAAAGAAAGCCAACGTTGGTGGCATCACAATTCCGGACTTCAGGCTCTATTACAAAGCTGTCATCATCAAGACAGCATGGTACTGGCACAAAAACAGACACATAGATCAATGGAACAGAATAGAGAGCCCTGAAATAGACCCTCAAATCTATGTTCAACTAATCTTCGACAAAGCAGGAAAGAATGTCCAATGGAAAAAAGACAGCCTTTTCAATAAATGGTGCTGGGAAAATTGGACAGCCACATGCAGAAAAATGAAATTGGACCATTTCCTTACACCACACACAAAAATAGACTCAAAATGGATGAAGGACCTCAATGTACGAAAGGAATCCATCAAAATCCTTGAGGAGAACACGGGCAGCAACCTCTTCGACCTCTGCCACAGCAACATCTTCCTAGGAACAACGCCAAAGGCAAGGGAAGCAAGGGAAAAAATGAACTACTGGGATTTCATCAAGATCAAAAGCTTTTGCACAGCAAAGGAAACAGTTAACAAAATCCAAAGAAAACTGACAGAATGGGAGAAGATATTCGCAAATGACATATCAGATAAAGGACTAGTGTCCAGAATCTATAAAGAACTTAGCAAACTCAACACCCAAAGAACAAATAATCCAATCAAGAAATGGGCAGAGGACATGAACAGACATTTCTGCAAAGAAGACATCCAGATGGCCAACAGACACATGAAAAAGTGCTCCATATCACTCGGCATCAGGGAAATACAAATCAAAACCACAATGAGATATCACCTCACACCAGTCAGAATGGCTAAAATCAACAAGTCAGGAAATGACAGATGCTGGCGAGGATGCGGAGAAAGGGGAACCCTCCTACACTGTTGGTGGGAATGCAAGCTGGTGCAGCCACTCTGGAAAACAGCATGGAGGTTCCTCAAAATGTTGAAAATAGAACTGCCCTATGACCCAGCAATTGCACTATTGGGTATTTACCCTAAAGATACAAATGTAGTGATCCAAAGGGGCACATGCACCCGAATGTTTATAGCAGCAATGTCCACAATAGCCAAACTATGGAAAGAACCTAGATGTCCATCAACAGATGAATGGATCAAGAAGATGTGGTATATATACACAATGGAATACTATGCAGCCATCAAAAGAAATGAAATCTTGCCATTTGCAACAACATGGATGGAACTAGAGCGTATCATGCTTAGCGAAATAAGTCAAGCAGAGAAAGACAACTATCATATGATCTCCCTGATATGAGGAAGTGGTGATGCAACATGGAGGCTTAAGTGGGTAGAAGAAGAATAAATGAAACAAGATGGGATTGGGAGGGAGACAAACCATAAGTGACTCTTAATCTCACAAAACAAACTGAGGGTTGCCGGGGGGAGGGTGTTTGGGAGAAGGGGGTGGGATTATGGACATTGGGGAGGGTATGTGATTTGGTGAGTGCTGTGAAGTGTGTAAACCTGGTGATTCACAGACCTGTACCCCTGGGGATAAAAATATATGTTTATAAAAAATAAAAAATTAAAAAAAAAAAAGAATAATGCTGGTCATATGTTTAGTTTTCAACAAATGGTCAAATATTATAACTATATACAATTTGGTGTATGTCAATGTTATTAGGAGTATTTATTTGTATCATCAATCTCCTAAATAGTTTTAATTACTGGTAAAATTCAATTATGGTGATTTCTGTGTATGCATATACTAATGAATCATGAATGTATTGTTTAAATTTTTTAATGCTACTTTTTTCAATATTCTATTACTTCAAAATCTCACAAAATAAAACTTATAATTAATTTTTAATTGAAAATTACCTAAAAATGTCCAATTATACTTTGTTTATCTATTCTTTCCAATAAGTTCTCTGATAGAGAACAGAAATAATAATGTTTACACTTAATTGAGTCTATTTATATAGGAGGTATCATTCTAGTACTTGATTTACAAGTATTTTACTCACAAATACCATGAAGTATGTACAATTATAATCTTCCCTTTATACCTAAGAAACCATAATTAATAAATAATTTTATCAGATTCTGCAGTGAAAGATTATTTTACAGACATATAATTTGGCAAATCTAAAACTATTACTAGAATACTGTACAACTCATTTTGTGGAAGCAAGATTAATGCCTGAGAGGATTTTTATCTTACCATTTTCTTTCTAATTTTTCTTTATTTATTTAATCTAAAAATCAGAGCATAATCAAATTTATAAAATATCATTACAAATGAGAGTTGATCAAAAATATGCAACAATATATGAGAGTCATTGGATCTTACCATTTTTACTGTGTATATGGATGACTCTAGTATTCTTAAAAGAAGAAAGGTCACTCTTTTCGTATGAATAAAACTTCACTTTGTCAAACTGTAAGGGTTTTCTGAGATTAGTCCTTAGCAAGATAACTTATCACTTGTTATTATTATTTTTTTTTAATGGCAACAGACACGTCTGTTTCTCACCTTGTGAAATTGGCAAACAGGTATAAGCTGACAAGGAGGTACCTTATCTTCTTTGTTCCCATGATGTAGAACGCACAGGCAATGTTTGGGATGCCAATGACAAATCTAAGGATAGGGATAGAAATAGTGATGAAGATAATGATTTCCTGAAGGGTGAGAAAACCACCTGGGAAAACTCTGCTTCAATCTTTCATTATAAAATTCATTTTTGTAGAAATACAGCCTTAGAGTTAAACCTGGTTCTATGTCCTTCACTTTACCTTTAGTGTAAAGAATCAAGTGAGCAGAAACTCAGCTAATATCAGGGGATTTATTTCTTTATTTTTGGAAAGTGAGTGTCTGCCTATTTCTAGGATAAGTGCTCATTTACTCCTGTACCCTGACTAATATCTCTAGCACAGTATGAATATTGCACTGAACGGTGAAAAATCAAGTTAGATTTAAATAGTCATTAAGTAAGACTTAAAGCACTTTGCGTGTTCTTTGTGAAAGATGACAGAAAAATGCATATTTACAAAAAGATCTATACCAACTGTTTTAAGATGTTAGAGAAACATATACCTTGTAAAAGAAATTTTTTTTTTTTTAAGATTTTATTTATTTGACAGACAGAGATCACAAGTAGGCAGAGAGGCAGGCAGAGAGAGAGGGGGAAGCAGGCTCTCTGCTGAGCAGAGAGCTCGATGCGGGGGCTCGATCCCAGGACCCTGGGAGCGTGACCTGAGCCGAAGGCAGAGGCTTTAACCCACTGAGCCACCCAGGCGCCCCTGTAAAAGAACATTTTAAATGAATTGTTTGAAGTGTTAAACTTAAATTCTCTTCAAAATTCATCTATCTAGAAAGAACAACTTTCTTAGTACTTGCACTTTTGTGTTTTTGTTGTTGTTGTTGTTATTTTAAAGATTTTATTTATTTATATGAGAGAGAGAGAATGTGAGAGACAGAGCAGCAGCAGAGGCAGAAGGTCAAAGGGAGAGGGAGAAGCAGGCTCCCTGCTCACCACCCCAGGGCTTGATCTCTGGACCCTGAGATCATGACCTTAGCCAAAGGCAGACACTTAACCAAATGACCCACCCAGGTGCCCCAGTACTTATACTCCGTAAGAATGGGTGAACATTTTCTGTAAAGGACCAGAGAAACAATATTTTTGGCTTTGCCGACTATTTGGGCTCTGTTGCAGCTATTCAATTTTGCTGTTTTAGCTTGAAAGCAGACACAGAAAATACCTTAGGGAGAGGGTGTGTTGTCTTCAATACAATTTTGTTTACAACAGGTGGAGTACCAGATTTGTTCCACAGGCTAGAGTTTGCCGACCCTGTTCTATAAGATAGTTACTGAAGCTTTGGTATATCTTGGGGATTGAAACATATTTAAGTTCAATGTCAGGGAGAAGAGTCTGGGAAACTTTCATTAAGGAGATAATCTTGAAAGAGTGGTATACATTTCAGTGGTGCAGTTTATTATTTCTTCCACTATATTTTATTTATTGTAATGCCAGCAATCTGAAAGAATCTCTAAAATGTCCCTTATGTATCTTATCCTTATCCTAGGTCGATGTTGCTTAAATTACAATCAGACATTAATTTAGGAGCTCTGCCTTTGCCACAGTGAGTCACTGCTCCCCTAGATCATCACAAAGCCTTTAAGGGGGATCTAAAAGAAAGTGGTGTGACGTCCTTATGAGGAATGTCATGGGAAGAAGGATAAATTCATTACTCTCAGTAGAAGTTAAAGATTGGTGGATAGCTCTCTTCGCAGCTCTCTCAATTTGATTAAAAACCAATGGGCTCATATCTAATAAACATACCCTTTCAGTTCCCACATGTAATTTAGAGGGAGCAGCATGAAAATACCCATCAATGTGCTGCTGCACAGTCTGGAGGCATGTAAAGACCTCACGATGTATTCCACGGTTTCCTTGACTAATGTCTGCAACATGACTTGTTAATCTCTACAATGATCAAGTAGCTATTAAAGATAAAACTGTGCTAACCTTTTCAAAAATTAGAAGAGCATGACTACAAGTGAAGCAACAATGGCTTCCCGGAGAGGCAGCCGTGGAAGGGAAAGATCACCCTATCCAGGCAGGAGTAATGTATGCATTATTTATACAGTGTGTCTGGGGTCTGCATGAAAGATGAAATCCCTGTCTGAGAAGTGCCTTTCTCAGCAGGACTATTTTAGTTAAAGTGCACAATGTAGTCTGCTGCATTTCCATAAGCTGAGTAGAAATGGAGAAAATGGATGTCATTTTTTTTTTTCTCTTTTGGTTTGAGTCTACCTAAAAAGAAGACTAATGAATAACATAGGTGAAAAGAAATGGGGTGTTCTAGGATGATGTTGTTTGAAAATTATTATAAAGGGGTAACAAACAAGTACTTAAGATATTAGCCTCTTTCTCTAAATCTGCTTTTAGATTTACCTTATTTAGTGCACAGTGTTCTAACTCCAAAGAAAAGAAGCTTGTTCTTCTCAAACCCAGCTTCTTCTGCTTTTTACTCCACCATAATCCTTCTCAGAGATAATAAAGCACTGACCTTAACAACTGATTGAATGATTGAAAAACAAAGAGCATTAAAATACTTAAAGATTAACATCCAAAATATTTTTTTCCAGTGCTTTGGCCAGCATCTCAAGACCCTGCCATTTAAATTAATCTTTTCGATGTTGTCTAGCCAAATTAAAATTTTCACATTTCTTTCAGCCTAATTCTTTCATGATTGCATGCCTTTGAAAATGCTGTCTTCACTGTTTAGAATGAATTTTGCTCTTTCCTACCTGACAACTCTGCATCTTCCCGTGAAGTTGTATGTGTTTCATAGGGTACACCTGGACCTGGGAGTAGAGTGACCCTGTCAGCATTCTCTGAATCATGGTGTGGTGTGAAAGAACTAGTTCATTGCCGCTTCTTCTATGAAAGCATCTCTACCTTCAAGGTTGGTAATTGCCTTTCCTGTGTATCCACAACCTTTTATGTACATCTCATTCTATTTTTAAATTTATCACCTTAAATTACAATGATTTTTATGTCTATATTCTCACGATGGAAATAGAAAGTTATAAACCTGATCATACCATCAAGTTCACCTTAGATAGAAAATATAATTGCAATAGAAGATAAAGGCCACAGTTAGCAGTTTTTAATAAAGAATCTTGAGGGATACAGTTTGGGGTAAATTAAAGATGAATACAAATTCTTTGTTACTTTGCCCATTGAGAGGAATTGGACTCCACCCTTGAAGTGGCTGATTTTGTGACTGGATTCACAAAAAGAAAGAAAGAGAGAGAGAGAGAAAGAAAGAAAGAGAGAGAGAAAAAGAAAGAAAGAAAGAAAGAAAGAAAGAAAGAAAGAAAGAACAGAACAAATGTGGATAGAGTGACTTTCTGGGACCTCTGATGCAGATCTCAAGAAGCCTGGAAGCTTTTGCCTGGGCTTCTGGGACAATTTCTTTTCAAGATGCCGCCTTGGAACATTCACACTTACATCTCAGTTATCAGATTTTGAAGAAGCCCAGGCCATTCCCAGAGAGGCCCACATGTTGAAGAATTGAAGCTTCCAAGTGACAGTCTGAACTCGATTTCTAGTCAACAGTCAACACCAATTTGCCCTCCATGGGAGGACCAGTCTGAGAATTGGGTCATCTAACCTCAGTCAACTTGCCCTAGGTCCTGCCACATGGAAAGGAAATAAGCACTGCCCAACTCCTGAACTACCAATAAAAATAAGTGGTTGTTGTTGTTCTAAACCTCTGATATTAGAATATTTTGTAATGCAGCAATAGATAACTAGAACAAGGATGACATATCATGAAGGACAAGAGCAATCCTAGTCATAAATATTCTTATATAGATGAGGGAAACATTAGTAGATACTTAGATGATCGTTATATTAATGATCTTTGATTGGTTTTCCTCTAAATAGACCTTCTTCTTCTAATATACCTCCAATAGACATACCTTACTATTCTAATATGCATTATATACAAAATAAAGCAGT
Source organism: Mustela putorius furo (assembly GCF_011764305.1). Lineage (NCBI taxonomy): Eukaryota > Metazoa > Chordata > Mammalia > Carnivora > Mustelidae > Mustela > Mustela putorius. Next base: position 21,483,831 of record NW_025422019.1, on the reverse strand, counting down.
TAGAGAATTATATATTATATATATGTATATATACATATATATATATATATATTCAGCATAAAGAAAAATTATATAGATAGCATCATGAAATGGTGAAACTTAGGGAGGTAGGTGAGATCATCTGCCACTTAGTAGAAAAAAAATTCAAATAATTAGGTGACTTATTCTAAGTCACATAGAGTCAGAAAAGGTCAAGATTTGTCCTTTATTCTATGTCTGGGTTATTCAAATTTAACTATAAGTAAAATAAGAAGGAGGAGGAAGAGGAGGAAAGATATATAACATGATATCAGAGTTCCAGTTTCCCAAAACTCTCAAGTGTAAATAAAGCAACAGTTAAAGGACCTTTAAACATGCAAGTTCTCCTGTATCAGCATTAGCTTATTATTATTGCAGGACTGTGTTCAGTAACAGATGGTTGGGTCACTCAGTTACTGGGAGGATATAAATATTTCAAGACTGATTATATATGGGCCTTCAAATTAGAAGATAAAAATATTTTTATAACCTAGCTTTTCTTGCACTGAGAAACTCCCCTTATATACCCACAAGCAAATGTGTTCATCTAGGACATCTAAAACCATTTATCTTGCAGAGGAGTCTCACAAAATGAAATCCAAACCACAATAACTCACTTTAATTGATGATATTTTCAGGAGTGTTCCTAGAATGAGACACTCATTTCTTGGCACATTACAGGTGCCTACACGTACTCTATCCTTTACAATACCTTAAAACTGGTTGAGAAAATTGAGTGTAGTGAGGATGTGAGAACTGATAGCAAAGGGATGGAGATTAAAGCTTCTTACTCCAATATGGGAGCTACATCATAGTCTCTTGGACTTGGAGGTAACCTGTCAATAAGAGGCTGTATGGGTATTTGTGAAGGGTATAATAACATAGAGAGGCTACTTCTTGCATGCTTCAATTTGTATACCAAGAATTGCACCCAAACATGTGTTTATAAATACCTCTAATTTCAATTCTCAAGGACCATTTTCCATTCTTGTTCAAACCCAGAATTTCACTTCTTGTTTTTTTTTTAACTATCCATAGGATGCCACCTTCTTTGCTGTCTTCCTCAGGGCCAGGGTAAGGATATCTACTTTCAGACTGGTCACCTCCTTGATAGTGTTCTTTTCTTTTTAGTCTGAAACCACAATGAAGCCATTAACCATAGAAAGAAAGAGTCATCATCTTGGAAAAAATTATACTCTCAGTCCTGGAACAAACATTCCTTAGAGATAGAATAAAGAAACTTGCTTCAAATGGCAGAAAAGAAAAATAGAGAAACAAATATTTCAAACTACTTTTCTTATAGATTATCCTACTAGTCTTGGATATAAGTTAAGGAAAATGGTAGGATCAAGAATATCTGCCATATATCTGGGTTTCAAGCCTGATTGAATGGCTGGGCCTCTCCTAAGATGAGGAGTAGTGATTTGGCAAAAAAGATCTATGAACCAGATTTGGCAAAAAAGATCAGTTCATTTTAAACAAGTTCAGTGTGAGATGACAGATATCTGAAGGGAGATGCCAAGTTGGCAGTGGGATATAATTGTGTCTAGAGCTCTGAAAAAAACTCTGGGATAATGTAAAATACATGGGAGGTTTGTATGATGTTGAAGAAGATGCCAAGGAAAGTGATGGGAGTAGGTGAGATTGTGCAGAGAGGCTGTATCTAGTGAAGACTGATTTAGAGGTTGTGTAATGGAGGGAGACATGACTAAAATAATTAAAAATAATACTGCAGAGAGAGAGAGAAAATGCGATTGATATGATATCTGAGAAGCTAAGAAGGATGGTGTTCCAAGAAGAAAATGGTCACCAGCAACAGATGTTCCTCACAAGTCAATTAAGATGACAACTTCAATCCCATTTGAACCACCCATGCTATTTTCCAGTTATACAAATTTTTAGTTTTCTAAACATGCCATGAATTCCCTTACTTCTGAGTTTCCATACCTGCCACTCAATCTGTCTGGAATAAATTTACTGTCCTTATTACTGAGTAGGTCATTGTTCATCCTTTAAGGCTTTGACTTAAAAGTTATGTTCTCTGAAGGAAACTTTCAGATCTTTCCCAAAATAAATCCCAAGATAGGTCCTATGAGCTCGTGCTGCATCTTGTACTTTATTATTACAACTTTGCAAAAAAACAAAACCAAACAAAAACAAACCCGTTCTTCCTTCCCATTGAACTCAAACCTTCATGATGTGTTTAGAATCACACTTATTTTATACATCAATATATTCCCAGGATAGTAACTGGCATATAGTAAATACTTATTTAATATATGCTGAACTAATAAATAAGTGGGAGAGAAGTTCTTTTATTCAAAAATTGTCCATCTTGGCTTTTCTTTTCAAGCTTTCCCTGATCCCTCTCTGGATGTTCCTCTTTCTCTTTGGAGCCACTGGTAATTCTGTCCTTAAATGTTGGTGTTCCCAGGTTTCAGTTCTTGGCTTTTGAACCTGTCTAACTCAGTTGATAGAACATGGAAGTCTTGATCTTGGGATTGTGACTTCAAGCTCCACAATGGGTATAGAGTTTATTAAAAACAAACAAACAAACAAACAAAAAACAAAGAAACAAAAAAATTTAAAGCTCAAAAATACATTAAAAAATACTGAAAACATGATTAACTATCAGTCTTTTTTGTGAGGCATGTCATTCCTGTGTCCAGACAATAATCCACTTATGAGATATCCCTCTACTATACACATAAATTTGTTACTACATTTCATCACTGAATTTTCAAGGTTTCTTTGCTTTTGTCTTTTACCTACTACATTATAATATTTTTTTGAGTTCACCATACTAGAAATAACTTTGTATTTTCAAGGCCTTGCAAATGTACATGTTCAGTAAGTGTTTTATGAATTGAAATGAAACAGCTTCTTGAAACAGAATTGTTATGAATTTGAAAACTGATTCTCATCCTGTTAGAATTCAGTTCTTTCTGCATTAGTCTTGTCCCTAGAGCAACCAAGCTACTCTAACATGACATTCAAAATTAATCAATGTTAAATTTAGATTAATTAATGTCATTGTTTTTAATAAGATATTAGCATATAACTAAGAAGTACTTTTGTTGATAGTGGGTGGTGTTTCTAGCTGAATTGATTATCTTGTTAGGGAAATATTAGAGGCATCATGTTTCTGCTAAACTGAATAAAAATTTAGTAGTATAGAACTTTTGTTATATGTAAAGTGTTGGAAAATAAGAGGATGATACTAAAACTATAAACTAGAAAATTACCTTAGTACTATAGCATATTGTTTTTTCATGCATAAACTGTAAAGTCAAGTATGAAAAAAATCTATAAATTGCTGTAGCAATGGAGAATGGATTTAAAATCCAAATAAAATTAAATTCTAGTTTAATGTTGCCTGTTATATTTGATGACAGCTATAAACATAATACAAGTTTGTTAACTTATTGCTTTCAAATGCAAGTTGATAACCAACAATGGTATCATTTTAGCACACATAACTAACTACTTGTGTCTGAATGTCCCAACAGGTAAGCTGAATTACAGTAATGAAGTGGTGCTTAACTCACTGATTTTATTTATAGTGTCTTAAATAAAATTGAGTTTTCTTTAGAGTCCCTAATATATCCAGTGATTACATGAAGGATCTGCTATTTATTTACCTACACACCTATCTACCTATTTTTATTTCTAATCTTTAATTTAATATAATTTTCTACTGGGCTATTAAGAATATATAGATCAGTGTTCAAATTCACAATAAGATCCCTCATATATAGGAGATACTTTTGAAGATATATTTAGCTCATAAGTATTGCTTACGAAAAGCAGGCCCCACTAACTTGTCCTTTATCTATTTGAAATAAGGTAAATTCACCTGTTCTTAAGTTCACAATTACAAAAGTCTGGTGTGTTGATAAACTAACACTTTAGACAGATGCTTAGAGCATTAGTTTCTGTCAACGGGATTCCTACATCTACATCAGCATCACCTTGGAGACTTAGAAATGCACATTCATGGGCTAATCTTCAGAACCACTGTATCAAAAATTCTGGAGCAGGACCTAAAAATCTGTGTTTTAATAAAGTTTCTTGATGATCCTGTTGCTTAGTAAAATTGGGGAAACTTAAAGTAATTAGGCTCACAGAATTTTGGAGTCTAATGGAAACTTAGGAACTAGTGTTCTCATTTTTTAAGGTGATGTTAATAATGATTAAATGACTTGCTTAAGGCAGCTCCATAGCTAACTGAATTTTTAAACTCCTGGTCTTACTAAAGCTTCCAGTTGAAGCATAGAAGTGTGCTTAAAAATGGGCACACACAGACTCAAACGTGCATGCATAAAGTAATTCTAGTATTTTCTTTTTAAAGGAGTTTCCAAAAATTTTATTGACCTCTCAAGTGAATTAAACTTTATTACTTTATGAGAAATAGTCAATGCCACTTCATATTTTAAGAGGTAGGCTTAATAAGGCTTTATACTCCAAGCCATAGATATGCCATAAATCTACAAAAAGCTTGGTCAATATCAGTCAAATTCGTTAAATAATTTATATGTTGGGAAATATTTAAGGCAGAGATAGCAAAAAGTCTCTGTGGTCATAAATCATTCTTAAAAGATGTTTTAAAATCAAAAATTTACATTCCAACTCATATATATTTGATTAAACTCACCTAATTTAAAGTAGAAACATAAAATGATTTTTAAAGTCTTTATGTCATTGCAATGGCTATTTTAATATTTAGATAAAATAACTTTTTTCTTAGTGCAGTCAGATATAAAAGTTAGTACTTTTCTAATTTGTATATCTGCATGAATAGACATGCTATTCTTCACAAATTAAAATGTTCACAATGCATAAGCTTTGCTTCCCTTGAGAAAAGGTAGAAGAAATGAATGGAGACAGATCCCCTCTAAGGAACTGAAATTGTGCCAAAAGGAAATTGCGTTTTCCAAAGCAGGTCTCATTGTTGGGGAAAGCACAGGACACAGGCTAAATCAAAGTCCCATTTCAGTGAGCTCATCTGAACAAAACTGCACACACTAGATTCATTACCTTGGAAGGTGAGTCAAATCCATGGGGTTTCCCACAGAGTTCAAATTTGATTTTCAGTTTTACTCTAATTAATGTTTGGTCAAAGAGAGAGTCAAAATATCTGTTTGAAAAAGAGCCAGAAATGTACATGCTATACTTAATCAAGTCTGTCATCACCTCCTTACCCTCCCCCCCAAAAAAACATCCACCCCAAATCAGCATAAGAAAAATACACTGTTTTTGCCTAATTTATGTATTTCATATCAAGTCATAAATAGGCAGACTGTCTCGTAGAATGAGTCAAATAGTTCCATAAAATTAGGTTAAGTACTTCTGGAACTCTCAGTAGTAAAATAATAGGACAGCTTCTCAGGAGCCTAACATGAGTTCAAAGAATAGGAAAATCTGACTGTGAAAACATTTTTCCTTAAGCCCAGTTAGGACCTGTCACAATATCCTAGGATCCTATGACTTCCCTTTTGCAAACTGTGATGAAAAAAACATCTAAAAGTTTTCAGTAAATTGGAGCCACTATTTCTATGTCTAGCAATGCACCATATTATAGATCTAATAATGCTTTGAATTCAATATTCAAGTTGAAAGTCGGTTATATCCCACCTGTAGATCAAATCCTTATAATAATAATATATTAGTTTGATGTGGGATTAGAACTTGTTAATCTTGAGATTTATGGAATGTATATTATTAGTCTCTCATGTAGTAGAGAAAAAACCAACTTTGAGGTAGTTCTATCTCAAAAATAGATTGTCTCATACCTCACAGGACTGCAGATGTTTGAGCAATAAAATGGTATTTGCTAACTATTTACAACTGAACCCTTGGAATTTATATCATGTATTAGATAAGAAACATGTGGGGAAAAATCCCAGAGATATCTCCCTCTTCAGAAAGCATGTAGTAATTTAAACTTTCTGCCTGTATATGGTCCCATAAAATTTATACAGGGAGAAATTAAATGTATAAAATGATTTATAGGTGGATTAAAAAAGCTTGTGAGTTTGGGATTTCATACATCTTCATGAAAACTGTTATAAATCTCTGTAACCTAAATTGCTTATCCTAGTTCTACAGAAGGAGCATAAACAGAGCAAGCAATTATTTGTAATAAACTTTTTCTTTAATATTGTGGCAATCCCATTTTCTTAATACACTTCTCATAATACATCTTGTGTCCTCATAGAGTCAAAAACTGCATTCTAGTTGCTCATGCTTTCTGCAGTTGAACAGACTCTGTCGTTATAATGGGGGTAAGTCAATGTGGCCATGATGTTGAGAGCAAATTACGAATGAAACCTTAGCCTAATCTTTTGAGGGTTTACACATTTTTTATAAGTCAAGCCTTAAGGTTTTTACTACCTATGGGAAAAGTTTCAAGATAATATTTTCTGTTTACAATCTTAAGAACACTTGTTAAATAAGTTCCAGATTCTATAAAGCATTACATGCAATTTGAGATATGAATTGAACAGTCGTAAACCGTTGTAAACCACTGATGTAAATGTTCAGTTAGTTTCACTAAGAATAATAATCCACTATTTTAATTTTTTTTAATTTAAGTTTAAACAAATAATTAGAATTATGCTAACTTTAGCACTGATAGTTCATTTACTATCTCGCAACAAATGTTAGAAAGAAGAGGGGTAAGATAACATACACATTTCTTTAGAGGAGTATGTTAGTGATTTTTAAGAAAATTTGAGGACATGTGTGGGTTATCTCTGCAAAATAATTTACTTGTGCCTGTTCTTTGCAATTCCGTTTATTTAAAAATAAAGGTTAGTACTTTAGATCTCGGTGAGGATCATCGTACTGATTTCCTGGGAGGAGGGAAAAGGCAGATGAGATTTTGATACCTTAGAAAACAGCATGAAAATGGATAGAATGAAATAAAATTATATTCTTATTGAGATATTGGCTTCATTTTTTAAAATTAAAAAAGTAAACTAGTCTCATGATTTTTATCTTTTATCACATCCCTCCCTTTTAAGTTTGAATCAAGGAGCATTGCCCCTTGCATAAAGTTACAAACTCAGGTGACTACAAAGACCAAGTGCCAGGCCAGTCAGGGAAAGTAGCAAATAGGAGGGTAAAGGAATTGCCTACATGAGAGAGCTGCTTTTCATGACCCCCTAGGTATTGCCCTTCGCTAATGGAGGGCCAGGTTTTTCAGTATTCTGGAGAATCAAAAAGTTCAGATTTAAGTTGTATCTCATTGTTCTTAAATGTTTCTCAATTAAACCACAAAAATTATGTTGGCCTCCCATTTTTTTTTTTATCTTTATTTTTTAGCTTCTGGGCTAATCTCAATCTATTCAGGGCAGAAAAGTGAAATTTTCATGGCATTGTGCATCATCATTATATTCTAATGAAATTGCTTTAGGTCGATATCTGTTAATGTATTTGAACGGACAGAGTTGGCCCTGAATCTGAATGTTCTCTTACAACAAGCACTTACTGTGTATAGTGCGCGGTTCTTGGCATTGTTAATGAGATTAAAGAAAAAGAAGACTTGGTGTCAATAATTCCGGTTAGGAAGTTTAAAATATAAATGTGATCAATGAATCATAAAATATATATGCTGTATGATTATAAATTATATACTAAATGTACCAGCATATGAAATGACTTTGAGATGTCTTTTTCCCCTTGTCTCTTTAAAGGGTTATACATTCTTCATTGATATATTATCTTTGGTTAATCAAAACATAAAATATTCTGTAATCACACAATAATATTTACTAAGTGCTTGCTTTATGTGCTAGCAGCGGTATATCTATATTTAATAAAACATTTAAGTTTCTGTAATTCACAGAATGGCATAGAAGAAAAGAATTTGGAGTAAATGATGTGTGTAACTGTCTCAGTTTGTTGTGTGAGTTTGGCCAAATATATTAATTTTTGAGCCTTCGTGATTTAAGCTATTAGGTAAAGATCATAATCATTCTTTCCAGTATGAGACAGGAGAGATGAATATTCTTTGTCAAATATATCAAATTATGAAAATATTCATTATTATCTTTAATTAATCACAAAAGATTTGCAGAGAAAACAAAGAAATGAAGTAGATGCGGCCATAAACTTTAAAAAGATCTCAGTCTAGGTGAAGAAGGACCTGTAAATATTTCTGTCCATTGTTTGATTTTTAAGTATAATTAGTTTTCTAATCTAACACATACCACTTTGAGCAACTTTCTTTTTAAAAATCTCTATCCATAATTCTTCAAACTACTCCCTCAATATTCACTAAATAATTTTGTGGGGACTTCATATTATCTAAGCTTTTATCGAAATGTATTTATTAATAAATGACTGTTTTTTACATTGGAGAGAATAAAATTAAACTGTGTTAAATATAGGACATGATCCTCAGGCTTTTTCCTGATAGCTTTATGGGATAAAGTTAATCAAGTGCTTATTACACTGCTTTTATAGAACTCTTTTTATCCCTTTGTTCAGTGTATGGGTTCAGATGTATGAAACCTGTTTTTAAAAGTGACAGTATACATAGCACTACAGCTCATTCAGATTCAGGAAGATGTCAACTCAAAACCATAACAATTCATACATCATCGGAGACAGTGTTACTGATTCCATATGGAGCTTAATAGGCCTTCACTCGTAGCCCCAGAATCAACCAACATCCATCTTCTCATGTTTACAACTAAAAAGAAAAAAATTAAATTAAATAAAGGTGTTTAGAAGCATTTTTCTTTCACCAAAAAATACAACAGAATAGAAATCATGCATGACAAGTTTTGGTTCAACAGGAATTAAAATTGATATGTGATAAATCACTGTAGAATGGAACCTTCAATAGAAAGCAGTGAAGGATTAACTATCAGCTCTTGGCTTTGTATATATAATTAGAGGAGGAACCCATCCAAAGAGTGGATCTGGTAGTTGTCAAAGTCAGTAGTTACATGACATAAGACTATCTGGAGATGATGGATTGTGATTGCATTTTTTGCTTTTAATTCAGATATTTCGGCATCAGTCAGAGAGCAACAAGAAACGTTTTGAAAATATATTGAGTTCTTCAGGCTAGAATTTCCTGGATGAATCAAATCAGTATTAGCAAATTGTTCAACCTAGATGCCTCTCTGCTAAGTGAATGAAATTACTATGGTGGATTTTAGCTACTCCCATCTGAAGGAAGTAGCCTGGCCTGACTGTAAAGGAATAGGCTCTAAAATCACACACTCTGGGTTTGGATTCCCAAAGCTGACATTTACCAGCTATAAAAGTGTGGCTAAATAATCTCTCTGATCCTAAATCAAAAGGGGGGACTTATATAGCTTGGTAGGCTGTTTAGGATTTAAAAAATTATTTATGGAAAAAAGTGTCATTTTAATTGTACTGGTTACACGGCAGTTGTTGTTTCTATTATTCCCAAGTGGAGGCCATAATTAGGACTAGTTTCAATATCCTCTGCCTCCCAATTTACTACAATTACCACAAGAAGCTGAGACTTTTCAGTCACTATTATCTTTTTGTCTCTGCCTATATATCGCTTAAATTGACTCAAGCTATCACCAATCAGACCCTGGCAGTAAACATTCCATGTGCCCTATGGAGCCCATGGCCTGTCATTGGCAAAATTCCCTCTATTTTTCATGAAATGAAAGTCTAACTTCATTGCTAATGTTTTATTGCTTACAGCTTACAGATCTGACACCACTGCCTTCTCCTTTTGTGCCATATCTGACAAAACTATATACAGTCCAAAACTATAGAAAAGCCCACTTACACCAGCATGGAAGTTCAAACCATGCAAATCTCAGCCCAGGCTTGGGAGCTGTCACCCACCAGCACCACCCACTTTCACGGTATATATAAATGCCATTACTTCTCTCTCCACTTAAGCTGTTAAGGATCTTGGGTACCTATTTTGCTCTCTCCAGAAAGTCCTAATGAACATGAACATCTTGGCTCATGTGTAGCATTATAGTCTTGGCATTCAAACAAATTTTAGGGGTGTTTGTGTAAGTGTGTGTGTGTGTGTGTGTGTGTATGTATGTATAGAGGGGTTACTCCCATCTGTCATGGGGGGCATCCACAGAATATTCACTCTCTTCTTCATTCCTTCATGTTTTTGTTCTTATTTTTTAAAAATATTTTATTTATCAATTTGCTGGAGAGAGGGAGAGAGCAAAAGCAGAGGGAGCAGCAGGCAGAGGGGGAGGGAAAAACAGGCATTCCACTGAGCAGGGACCCTGGGATCATGACCTGAGCTGAAGGTAGCCAATTAACCAACTGAGCCACCCAAGCACCCCCATATTTTTGCTTTTACTGAAACCAGGAACCAAGGACCCTGGTCCTATACATCCCTCTCAAGTGATGGCTATTCTTTAGCTCATATATGTCTTATCAGCAGCGGTTGAGTTTAGTCTCAGATGCTTCTCACTGCCTCTTCTAGACCACTGCTTTTTATCCTCTCCCCCCCAATCTCCCCCAAATAATCCAGATCCTGTGGACCAGTGATATCGCACTGTAATCCTGCTGCCTTTTCTCAGAGTAGGTGTCCGTTGTCACTCCAGTCACTGTTACTTATCTGGCAAAGATTACATCAACTTGCTGATTTTCCCCCCACCACTGTTTGGACCCACATTTTTTATTATTCTGATAATTCAAGAGATTATTACCCCCCCTCTCATTTAATAGCACCTACAGTCACTCATTTGCTTAGGTTAGTAACTTTGGCATAATCATGATTCCTCTGTAACACCCCATCAAATGTCTATATCCAATTGACAAAACAATTATTACTCCACATTCCAAAAATAATTTATCTGGAATAGGCCCCCACCTCCTCTACTTTCTTTTAATCTAAGCAACCTACAAATATAGGTTTGACTTGGACTTCAGCTCTAGCTTTCTTAAAATTGTGCTGTGGTAGTCTGCATAATAGTGCCAAAGATATCCATGTCCTAATTCCTAGAACATGTGAATACTCACCTTATATGCCAAAAGGGACTTTGCAGATGTTATTGAATTAAGGATCTTGAAAAGGGAAGAGTCTCTTGAATCACCCAGTAGGAACGTAACTATAATCATAAGGTTCCTTATAAGAGGGAATCAGGGAGGTGGAAAAAGGAAGTAGAAGACAATGGAAGCAACAGTTGGGATTGATGGGAAGAAAGGGATCCCAAGCCAAGGAATACCAACAACCTCGTGATATTAGAACCATGAAACTGATTTTGGACTTCTCATCTCTAGAACCGTGAGAGAATTAATTTTTGTCATTTTCAGGTGACAACTTTTGGCAATTTTTATATTGACAATAGGAAACAAATTCATTTGCCTTCTCTTGCTCTTGTTCCCTTAAAAGCTGTTGATGGTAAGATGTATAGTATGCTTCTTTCAAAATGCATATGAAGTCATTTCATTTCCCTGCTTAAGGTGTTCCAATGACTTCCTATTTCAGAATAAAATCCAATGTCTATGTCATGGCCTATAAAGCCTCAATGGTTTGGGGCTGACTACATCTCTTTTATCACTTCAGCCTCTTTTACACCTTATCATGCACTCCATGGTGTTCCCAGGACATATCAAACATGTGGCTGCCTTGGTCATTTCCCCCTCATTTGCTTCATATCTCAGCTCATATGTCTCTTCCTTAGAGGACACTTCCCTGACCGCTATATCCAAACTCTCTAACATTGGGACAGTTTTCTTTTGTACTTCCTCTTCTACCTTTAGCTTTAGTTGCTATTATATCACATATTAATCTATTTTCTTTTTTTTATCTGGAATGTAAACTCCACGATGAGGTCAGGGGCTTTATTTACTTATTTATTTTCACAGCTCTGTCTTCAGCACTTCAAATAGTGTCTACACTATGATAGAAAATTAATGCATATTCGTTGGGCAAATTACTTAAGCCCTTATAGTAACAATACTGTTGTCTGTATTTTTATTTACTTTACAAGTCCTTTATTGTTCTTAGCACTGTTTAAATGCCTTACAAATCGAAGCACTTGTAATCTTCATATCAACCCTATCAGGTAGGTACTAATATTATGTAAGTCTTATAGATGAGGAAACTGAGAGACAGGTTACCTAATTTTCCCAAATTCATAAAATTTGTGATCTGCCTCAAATATCCTTGTTTAAACAGTAAGTTATGCTGTCTCTCTAGCAGTTGTACGAAGGAAACATATACGGTACTAGCAAAGCTTTTCTTTCTAAACATAATGCATTTTTTCTATTTAAATATTTATTTCAGTTATCTTTTTAAATTTTTTTTTTATTTTTTTATTTTTTTAAAGATTTTATTTATTTATTTGACAGAGAGAGATCACAAGTAGGCAGAGAGGCAGGCAGAGAGAGAGAGAAGCAGACTCCCTGCTGAGCAAAGAGCCCGATGCAGGACTTGATCCCAGGACCCTGAAATCATGACCTGAGCCGAAGGCAGTGGCTTAATCCACTGAGCCACCCAGGTGCCCCTTTTTTTTAAATTTTTTAAACCTCTTTTGAGTAATTATAGACTTATAGGAAGTTCTAAAGATAGTACAAAAAGAGTTCTGTGTGCTCTTAGCCTGTTTTTTTTCCAATGCTGACATCTTACATAATTATAATGCAAAAAAACGGTATTGAGATGATATGTGTATAAAGTTCTACGTCATTTGATCACTTGTAGATCCTATAACCCCCAAATAATCAAGACACAAAATTAATCATCACTATCACTATGAAGTTCCCTTGTGCAAAGATTTTATAATACTACCCTGCCTTGAGGCACCTGGGTGGCTCAGTCGTTAAGCATCTGCCTTCAGCTCAGGTCATAATCCCAGGGTTCTGGGATCAAGTCCCACATGGGGTTCCCTGCTTGGCCGGAAGCCTGCTTTCCCTCTCCCACTCCCCCTGCTTGTGTTCCTGCTCTCACTGTCTCTCTCTCTCTCTGTCAAATAAATAAATACAATCTTTATAAAAAAAAAAAAAATACTACGCCTCTTCCCACCATGCCTAACACCTGTCATCTACTAATCATTTTCTATCCCTAAAATTTTGCAATTTCAATATTAAAATATAAATGATATTATGCATTATGTGACCTTTTGAGTTTGGCTTCATTATCCTGAGCCTAATGCACTTGAGATCCACCCAAGCTTCTCTGTGTATCAGTGGTTCATTCCTTTTTATTATTCAGTTGTATTCCATATTTTAAATGTAATTTATACTTTTTCTCAACACGAAATAATAAAAATTGAAGAGAGCAACACATGATTAAGTGCATGTTTTAAAGGATACAAGCAGGGCACCTGGGTGGCTCAGTTGGTTGGGCGACTGCTTTTAGCTCAGGTCATGATCCTGAAGTCCCAGGATCAAGTCCCACATCCGGCTTCCTGCTTTGTGGGGAGTCTGCTTCTCCCTATGACCCTTCCGCTTCTTAGGCTCTCTCTCTCTCTCATTCTCTCTCTCTCAAATAAATAAATAAAATCTGCAGAAGCAGATTCTATTAGAAAAATATCTGTTCTTGTAACAGAGTTAAAATTAATAAAATTCTTACATCAATTCAGGCATCATGTAGATGGGTTAACTTCAAAATATGACAGGTAATTTATTTTAGAAAACATAAGGTTAATTTCAAATAAATTATGTAATCAATTTTCAGAAATGCATACATATTTAAAAGTAAAATCATGATCTGTTGTCATCTGTCATGAGACCATAAATTTGAAGTTGTCCTTTTCAAGTGATTATTGAGTACTGGCTTGAGTAAGTACATGAAACTGCCCAGATGAGCCTAGATATGTTATACAGCAGAAAAGAGAATTATCTACACATGGCAGGTGATGTCACATCATATTATGTGTTGTTGTTATAGTTTGGAAGCCTAGGCCTTACCAAGACAGGAAGCTTCTAAAGGGCTAGGTGCTAGATATGGATGCAGATTGGACAGGGTGTTCAGAATACCTTGGTATCGTTTGCTTCTAGATTGGGGTCTGTGATTGTGTCAGCCCTATGTTCAGAGAAGTCAGGATTGGGTGTGTTCAGTTTATCTAGCCTGTTGTTTTGCTCAGAAGGTTTGCATGATCAGTTTTAATATGTCTAGAAGTGGGATGGTCTGTTCAGGCCATTAGTTATCTGCTGCATGACATACTTGTGAACTTGGATGAAGACTTGCTGCTTCTTCTGGGACTTGGCTGGATGGTGGTCATAGCCAGACTCCCACTGCCCTATGTCTGTTCCTTCAGCCTGGTTGTAAAAGCTTTCAAGAGTCACCTTGAGCCTCAGAGCCTTTTTTTCCCATAGCTACCAAAGTTGTGGAATTGAGGAGTCCCTACCACCTGAGGCTTAACAGATACAATTACTTAATAAGACTGAGTCTCAGTTTCCTCATCTGTAAAAAGAGGTAAGATATTTTACCTACCACATAGTAGTTGGGGTATTGTCAACATTAAATAACCTGGGGCATGTGAAACATACCATCCTTTGGCATCCTAAACACATGTAAGACAATGTTACTACTACTGCTATAGTAAATATATTATAATATATTTTAAATATAGAATGCTTAAGTATGAGTCCCTAAGATGCAGTGGGGCAAAATTTTACAAGCTTTTTAAACACTTTCATTTTTATCAACATAATGACCACATGAAAATCATACAAAGAGTCACCCTAGAGAAACAGAAGGAAAGCCACTCAGCCCAACTTTGGGGGACTACAAACTGACCTACATTTTTGTATATGGAAATTATTATATTGCTGCTGTTAGTTATGGTGTACTATATTAAAGATGTGGAAGATTTTTTTTCCATGGAGTTCTAGATCTCATTTATATTCTTAATATCATTATAGATTAAAGATCATTTTAAACTATAAACTTGGACATAATTCTTAAGATACAATAGCAAATGGGAAGAAAACAAACAAAATAAACCCATAGCAGCAAAAAGAACAAAAGAAGACCATGAATATATTCTACACAACTGAAAAAGGCAACAAAGTTGATGTAAGCCTGATAATAAATTTAAAAAAAGATAGAGTAAGATCAATGACATGCCTGCTAGAATATTGTGGGAGAGGCTCCAATGAATGAACTTTAGAAACACTTCAGTCTTGGTGTTCACAGTGCAGGGCGATGGGGTGAGAAAAACACTGAAGAAAAGAAGTTTCCCTGGAAAGCTGCCCATGATGCAGCTGCTTTGGGGCTTTCTTCTCCTAACCTTCACCATTCCTCCCCAACCCCCTGATAATTCCACTAAAAGTGACCAGCATCCTGGTGTTTACTGCTAATCAAAAACTGGAGACATTACACTAAACAGATTTAGCTAACCATGTGAACTAGTGTTCCCACTCTTAGCATAGACATCAAAAAACAAAATTCTCTTTATTCTAGAATTTTGGAAGAAAGTAGTAAAATAACTAGTTCTCCATCTGCTGAACTCATGCTGGTTATCAAACCCTGCCCATGCATATGGCATCCCCATCTTAGTCAGAGGAGAGATTTAACAAGAGTGCAGATCCGGGTACCTCACATTAGGGCTGGTGGTAGGAGAATATCAGCATTCATAACATGATTCTCATTCTTATAAATGAATGGATATCAAAGGATCACAAGCAGAATAAGTGAGAAAAACCTGTATAAACCAGCCAAAGAAAGAAAACAACCTGAAAGGAAGGAAAAAATTTTATAGTAAACAGAATACTACTAAAAAAAAGAAAAATCCAAGTTACTATCATCAAAGGGAAGAATGCTACAAAAACCAACAACGAAAAAAAAAAAAAAAAAAAAAAAAAAAAAAAAACGACGACGACACACCATAAAGGGGCAAACAAATCCAAAAAAGCAAGTTCTTGTAAATACTAATAAAATAGACAAAACTCTAAAAGTTTGGTCAAAAGAAACACAGACATGGAAAAATATTAAATACACACACACAAAATATACAAACTTTGAAAATGAAAAAGAACTGGTCCATCTCATAAAAGCTAGCAAATGAACGGGCTCCTGGTTGGTGCAGTGGTTTCCCTTGGTTTCCCTTGGTTTCCCCTGGTTGGACTCCTGGTTTCCCCTCTGGTCTTGACCTCAAGGTCCTGTTCTCAGAATCTACAATGTTAAAACTCTTTCTGCCCCTCTCTCCATGTTCACTCATGCATGCGAGCTCTCATTCTTTCTCTAAAAAATAAATAATCTTAAAAAAAAAAAAAACTAGCAATTGAAGGGAATAAGGAAATATAAGGGTTCTAGTATTTTCATTTGGTGTAGTAGGAAGCCAAATGATAAAACTGAAAGTGAATGAAACATGGAGTAGAGTTAGATTATATAAGACCTTAGACAAACTATAAATGAGGAAGAGGAGGGAATAAACTGAAAGAGAGACATAATATAACTTAAATTATCACTTTATGTAGCAGGAGGTTTTTATCTAAGTTAGGAAATAATAGTGTAAACCAACACCTTAAAATTATTGCAATAACCAACAAAGATTAAAACAGAAATGATGAGGTAGAGGTTGGTGGGAAAAGTAAGGTGAGATAATGGAGTTTATATAAGCCCTTTGGTACTACTTTTTTTTTTTTTCATCCTGTACATTTAAAGATTTTTAAAAAGTAAGGTAAAAATGCTGTCGATCCAAATAGAGTAAAAATAAGCCAGTTAAACTGGTTAGATTTAACATGGTTTGACAAAGTACCTACTAATTCAACATTTATCTGAGTTTGCCATTAAGGAGGCAAAATAATCGCATTCATAGACTGTGTAGCCATAGCTCAAAACTATCTTTATTGCACATTGTATTGTCTAATGAATATTACCTGTTGTTTAGCTAATACTTTTTCTTGCATTCCATTTAAAACATGTTATTAGAAAAAGAAATGCTTGTTTATTGTAGAGACTAAAACAAAGAAAACAATGAAAGTCACTTTTAATCCTATGGCTGGTCCTTTTAAGTGACTATTTTGCTTTAATATAATTACTTTCCTGAGAAAGAATTCTCAAAGGGAAATTTGAGGGGCACCTGGGTGGCTCAGTGGGTTAAAGCCTCTGCCTTCAGCTCAGGTCATGATCCTGGGGTCCTGGGATCAAGCCCCACATTGGGCTCTCTGCTCAGTGGGGAATCTTCTTCCTCCTCTTTCTTTCTCTACCTGCCTCTCCACCTACTTGTGATCTCTCTCTCTCTGTAAAATAAATAAATAAAATCTTAAAAAAAATGAAATTTGACATTTTATAGTACTCTGTGCATAAGCTCATATGCTATTTAGAATAAAATTTGTAACATAAACAAAAGTTATTTCATCTCCAAGTTTTCAGTTACTAAAAAATTTAAAATTTTTTGCTGTATAATTTAATAAAAGAGATATTAACTACGGTGTGAGTTTTATAGGAGACCTAATGAGAAAAGAAGGAAAAAATGAATATTTTTAAATAAAAGCAAATTATTTCTATTTCAGACATATATGGCTTGATTTCTTTATTTTAAAGTATAATTTCCTTTTTACCTTGCATATACAAACTAAAGAGTATGAAAAAATTGAAATTTAGTCTAATTCTTTGGAGTTCTTCTATTAGTTCATATACCAGCTTAAAATGCCTGTGAACAATTAATAGCTGTATCGCTAGAAATGAAAACAGAGCAATCATCATCATGATATAATTTTGTTAATAGTGTTGATTGAGTTAGTATTTGCAATAAGCTTCTATATTTGTCATCATAATCCTGCCTTTATGACAGTTTGCTATTTTTGACCATATCAATTAACTTCTAGATCCTCTAGATTTTTATAATCCATAAAATTCTACAAATTATCAATTATAAGACAATCACGTTGCTGAATGCTAAAGATACAAATGTACATAAATGTGGTAGGTTTTTTTACATTATATATTTTACAAAATGAATATGCAAAAATCTGCTGTGTTTTTACACAAATAATAAACTATCAGAAAGAGAAATTTGGAAAATAATCTTATTTACAATTAATCATAAAGAATAAAATACTTAGGAATAAATTTAACTAAGAAGGTGAAATACATATGCTCTGAAAACTCTAAGACATTGATGAAAGAAATTAAAAAATGCCCAAATAAGTGGGAAAGTATTCCATGCTCATGGAATTAATATTGTAAAATGTCTATATAATAAAGCAATAAACAGACTCAAAGCTATTCCTACCAAAATTTCAATGGCATTTTTATAGAAATAAACAAATGATCCTAATATTTTTATGGAACCATGAAAGATCTAAATATCTAAAGTGATCTCTATGAAAGAACCAAGTTATACCTTAATTTTAAACTATATTACAAAACTATAGTAATTAAAACATCATGGTATTGTCATAAAAACAAATACATAGGTCAATGAAATGGAATAGAGAGCCCAGAAATAAACCCATACATATATGGTCAATTCATTTATGACAAAAGGGAAAGGACAGTCTCTTCCATAAATAATTTTGAAAAAATTGGAGATCTGTATGCAAAGGAATGAAAGTGGACCACATATGATATATGGTGAGCCATACAAAAAAGTGAACTAACAATGGATTAAAGATTTGAATGTAAGAACTAAAACAATAAAACTTCTAAAAGAAAACAAGGCAGTAAGCTCCTTGACATAGGCCTTGATGATATATATATATATATACACACACACACACATCAAACTGAACACTTCTGCGTAACAAAGGAAACCATCAACAAAATAAAAAGGCAACCTATTAGATGAGAGAAAACAACTGCAAATCATATATCTATTAAGGGGCTTATACCCAAAATATATAAAGACTTCATACAATTTAATCACCAAAAACTCAATCTGATTGAAAAATGGGTAAAAGATTTAAAAAGACATTTTTCCAAAGAAGACGTGCAGATGGCCAACATATACATGAAAAAGATGTCCAACATCATTAATCATTGGGGAAATGCAAATCAAGATCACAAAGAGATCTTATCTGTCATCTGTTAGAGTGGATATTATCAAATGGATATGAATAGACAAATCTTAGTGAGGCAGTTGACGAAGGGGAACCCTTCTGCATTCATAGTGGGAATGAAAATTGGTGCAACCATTATGGAAAACAGTATAGAGATTCCTTAAAAAAATTAAAAATTAAACTACCATATACTTCAGCAATTCCACTTCTGGGTATTTATCCTAAGAAAATAAAATGCTCACCCAGAAAGATATAGACACTCACCTATTCATTGCAGCACTATTTATAATAGCCAGGTTGTGGAAACAACCTGTGTCCATCAATGAATGAATGAATAAATCACAGTAGAATATTATTCATTCATGAAAAATAATTCAGTATTGTCTTGTGACAACACCGATGGACCTTGAAGACACCAAAGGCCTTATGATAAGTAAAATAACACAGAGAAAAGACAGATACTATATGATTTCTTTTATATGTGAAACCTAAAATAAAAACCAAAACCAATAAGATTATCAATACAGAGAACAGACTGGTAGTTGTAAGCAGTAAGGGGTGAAGGGTGGTAGAAATGGGTACACTGTTTTGCTTTTTTTTTTATAAATTGAATAATTTTTAAATGCAATTTTTCCAAAGAAAAGGGAATTAAAAAGAGAAATTCAGCTGTTTTCTTTTTTTGTTTGTTTGTTTTGTTATAGGAAAAGAAAAAAGTAAGAGTGTACACTTGAGGATAAAATGGAAATTGAGTTTGATTTGAATTAAGATCGTTGCACAATAATGAGAAACCAAACATTGCCAATGAGAAATATGATGTGGCATTTCAAAAAACCATTTCCTCCCACCTATTATGACTGAGTGTATAGTCTATGCTTATCCATTCTCTGAAAAGCAAGACAACAGATTAGGAATAGAAAGAAGGGAGAAGAAATTAGCTAGAAGTGAAACAGAAAGAGATCACACTACACCTATATCAGGGTCATATATTATTTGACTCAAATACATGATTTACTTTAAAAGGAGCCTTTAATAATTACCCTTTAATGTATTCTGTGCATTCTCTTTGAAGTTTCATATCAGTCAGTATTCTGCAGGGAACAGATTCCACTTTAGACAATATTTTTTTTAAAGATTTTATTTATTTATTTTTGAGAGAGAGAGAGAGAGAGAAGTGTGAGAGAGATCATGAACTGGGGGAGAGGCAGATAGAGAGAGAGGCAGGCTCCCTGCTGAACAGAGAGCCCCATGCGAGGCTCGATCCCAGAACCCTGGGATCATGACCTGAGCTGAAGGCATATGCTTAACTGACTGAGTCACCCAGGCCCTTCTAGACAATACTTTTTAAAGATTTTTAAAAAATTATTTTGAATAATCTATCCATACATTTTAAGTAATGTCTAGGAGTGGGACTTGAACTCACCACCCCAAGATCCAGAGTCACATGTTATACCAACTTATCCAGCCAGGTGCCTCTCCACGTTAGCTATTTTGAATAAAAGGATTTATTACTGCATGTCAGATGGCTTCTAGACTTATTAATATGATGGAATAAAAAATCTGCAGAATGAGATTCCAGAATCTATTCTCAAATCTATACTACAGAATCAAACTGCCAAAGGAGTTGCTTCTCTTGCTATGGTTGGGAAGCTACTTGTCAAATCAGGGGACATCCCTTGTTACATACAAAAACATAAGACTGCTTTCGTCTGAGCTGCTAAATTAGCTACAGTAACTGGTTCCAGAACAGAATCACTGTGCTCCACTCAGGAAACCTCATGTGCAAAAATCAGGATGCTGCCATTATATCTTCAGGGTCCTACATTGTGCCACATTTTCTACTATCAAGGAGCCATTTCTGCTAAATCAACGAGCTTTAGAGATGGAGTTTGTTCCAGAACCATGCCATATTTACTGTAATCTACATTGATAAAACACGTGCTCAATCCCCCACTCATCTCAATTCCAATTTCAGATCTCATGTGATTGCATCTGATGTGGAATCTGAAACAAACTTGGATCACCAGCTGAAAAAGAATTGGAGAAGTTTTTGTTTTTAGCCTTTTGCTCCCCACAGGAGAGGAAAGCCACACTAGAAGAAAATTAGAAAAGATATTCTGAGCCAAACTCACAGTTGCCTTGGACTTCACTCTTTCTTCTCCACATTCACGCTTGAAAATTTCAAATTTTGTTTGTTTGTTATACAGACAATGATATGTTTGGTTCATCATTGAGCATAGTTGCCAAGTCTAGAACATTTCTACTGTACATAGGTGCTTAAAAAATAATCAAAAAATAAGATAGGCACACTGTTGAGTGCTGAGGATACAAATGCACATAAACATCACATTTTTTCTCAATTAGACAAGATAAATAGAAACTAATGTAGAAGTGTCTAATTAAAATTTACATAGATTCCTAGGAGAGAGGACTTCCTCTTATCTGGTGCCTGAGGAAAGCCTTACACAAAATGGAGGGATTGAGAACAAAAAGAAGGACTAGGAGGGCATGCTAGGAAGAGAGAAAGGTCAGCGAAACAAGGAGAAGTCAGATATCGTTTCTTAATATTTGAACTGAAAATTTTTCAGGTCTGTGCCTCATAGGTTTTTCTGGAAACGTGAATCATGTGGGCAGCTGGTTTATTTGCGTGTTTGAATCAGTCAGTCTGGGATGGGGTCTGAGATCTTGCTTATTTAACAAACTTCCCTGTGAGGCTGATGCTCATGGTCCAAGGCAAGGCTGATTCCACAGAGATTCAAAGGAAGTGTTTTGTGCTGTGGGCACATTTATTGAAGCAGTGGAGAAGGTACTGTGTCGGAAAATGATTCAGGGGAAGGCTGTTTCTCCTTCTGAGTTCACCAACTTCCTGGTTGTTTGCATTAAGCTTCCTGAACATTCAGGGAGTAGATTCCATTTTAAGTTCTTATCACACACACACCAATGCTCTCCTTTGCCATACCCCTCACTTTTCAAAAAGGGGTTCTCTTAATCTATAATCTTGTTTGCTTTATAAACATTTATTTCCCCTGTACTTACTAAAATAGGCATTTTCCTCAGCTTTCAATGTTTCTGTTATTTTACCTGAGGAAGACACTTTGCCATGATGATTAATACAGATTTATCCCAGATAGGTGATATTTTCAGCCAATTTCTATGTTGGAAGTTGGAAATTCTGTTCCAGAACTGAAAATATGTGATCTAGTATAAGTGGTCACTTAGTTACATGTTCAACTTCTTTGATGGCGGTTATTGCTCAATATGGGGATCTACCCATTGACTCTACCACTTACATCTTTGTGCATAAGAAAACGATTAGTAAATGCTAATATCTAAACCTTAGTAAATATTTTTAAAATATGTAAAATGTAGATTTAGTTGCTTTATCTTCAAAGATTTATAGTTAGCACCTCTGATGTTGGACTGAAGAAACCACATTTTTAATAAACACCTGGGTCAGTATGACTTCATATAAACCTCTACTCGGGAGTTACCTTTCCCTTGTGCTATCAGGATATCTGCAAGTTGAGGAGCATGAATGCAAACATCTGACAAACCCTCTATGGATAACTATTCTTGAAAATGAGATGTTTGCAATGTGAGCCAACTGGAAGAACTATAATTGAGATTCATTTCAATGATTTAACCATAAACTGGATGAGTTATTTTGTTATTAACAAATAAAGAAAAAATTGACCTTCAAATTGGGTTCGTTTTGGACTATAAGGTAGAATGTCGTTTGACCAAATGCCTAAACTTTAGATGAAAGATAATTTTTCCCCAAAAGATATTTTAAAAATGTTATGTTAATTTCACATGTTCAGCAAGGGATCGTGCAAATATGTCAAAATGATGATTGCTACAGGGAATTTATAGGAATCTTGCATAGTTCTTCCTGTGCAGGCTGCTCTCCAAAAAAAAAAGAAAAAAAATACTATACACACACACACACACACACACATATTAAGAACAGAGGACAGGGATTTCATGAGGCATTACACTAAATTAAACATTTATTTTAGACACATAGATCTAAGATAAATGTTTTATTAGGGCAGTATTGGACATGGCAACTTTACTTACATGACTGTGTATCAATCACCAATTCCTTTGTAAATGGCCATTACCCAACTTAATGACCATTTACTCAACTTAAAATTATAATTAAGAATTTTCAAATATAGTTAATCTACAAATACATTTTATACATTATTACATCCAGTGATACATTTCAAGTTTTAAAAATATTAATATTTCATAAATGAGAAATAAATTAATGTCCTTATCTGATTATAGTGCAGAGCTACATAAATAACTAATATAAGGTTTAAATAAAAAATAACATTTTTCTCCTAAGTCTATTTTGTTATGTTTTTTTAAAGCTTTTATTTATTTATTTGACACAGGGAGAGAGATCACAAGTAGGCAGAGAGGCAGGCAGAGCAGGCGTCCCACGGATCAGAGAGCCTGATGTGGGGCTCGATCTTAGGACCCTGAGATCATGACCTGAGCTGAAGGCAGACACCCAACCCACTGAGCCACCCAGGCACCTCCTAAGTCTACTTTAGAGCTATGCTTTTCTTATGTTGATTCCTATAGAACAATAATGTACAAATTCCAAAGAGATTATGAAATGTATTCCATATCAGCTAAAAGAGAATTCTAATGATGGGTGTTTGTTTATTTATTTATTTGCAGAATTTTAGGAAGAAACTATTTTTTAAAATAATTTTAAAAGTTCTACTATGGTAAATATGACATAAAGGATATACATATGACATTTAAACAATTTTGTGTGTTGAGAATGCTTAATAACTACAAAATTCAAAATCCCCCTTTTGCATTTAAACACAATTATCAGAATAATCTGTTTATTTATACTGTACAAACTTGAGAAAATTAGTGTCATTTTGAGATAATGGGACTTTGCAGAAAGATGATCACCAGAGAAAGAATGGCTTAGTGGGTTTCAAGGACAGCAAGTCAGGAAAGCAGGATAGCAAAACAATTAGAAATAAAAATAATAATACTAGTAGCTAAATGCATTGCCATTACTATGCCTAGCATATAGTAGAACACTTAGTAAAAATCTGTGGAATGATCCATCCCCTGAATACACTTCTTCATCTGATTTCCCAACAACCCTATTATGTCATTTTGCAGATAGGAAAGCTGGAGCCTAAGACATTACTTAGCTTTCTAATCTGTGATAGAACCAGGTGTCAACTCTGGATCTATCTGATATAAAATTTCATGTTCTTAATTACTATGGGGAAGTAGAAGTTTGTGCATTTCAATTACTCTTGAATATCCCTTAAGTCTTTCATAAAAACATGACCAACTGGGATCAAAACCATTTTTCAATACTCATGGCCAGGCAGTTTTTCCTATGTATGGGATTAGGCCATTGTTTCTTTCTGCTGGGTTTCCTATTGGTCATTATCTCAGATTGACTAGATGACAGATAGATAAATAAAGAGCTATTTAAATAGTAGAACCTGTATACCAAGATGTTCACTTTCTGGAAGACAAATGCAAACTGAGGCAAACTACAGGAATCACAAAAGTACGTCTTCCATTTCTTGCTTACTCTGGGACTAAATGTACATTAGGGGCTTTATTGGAAGAACTCACCAGCACTAAGTAAAGAGTTTCTTTCTCTTCCCTATCCTTCCCAAGTTAATTTGTTCCATTGGCATACATTTTATGCATATATGAAGCACTTCTACTGAATGCTTTATTGGAAGTATAATAACAAAGCACCAGACGTGAGAGCATGGGAGAATTTCCTGCTGAGGCAAAAATTGAATTTGCCCAGTATTTGTTTGTGAGAAGTTCAGCAATACACTGATCATCCTCTACATTCTACATAGTGTCCTAGGTAATGTTGATGCAGTCAGATAGTCCCTACTTTGAGGGAAACTTAGTTCAAGGGCTAGCCAGTTAAAAAAATAACAAGATCATGCAGGGTTCTAAGCATAAAAAGTGATCTCCTAATCCAGATGGGGGGAAATTTATAATCTCCTTGCATTGAGCCTCCACATGAAATGCTACATTTCAGAAGATAAAGGGTGAGACGGATGTGCTTTTTGCTAGGACAAAGACGGTCCTGAAATTCAGGTACTTTGAGGTTCTGTTGACTGCCCCTTAAAATGGTATGTAGGTTGAAGCTGTGGATAGTGTGGATATATGGAAGATAGTGGCAGATTCTGATTTAAAGAATGATTCAAAATATTACTAAGCTAAAACATAAAATATATAATAATATACCTAAAAGTACTACATTTGTCTTCAGGGGTTTCTGGATTGGTGAGCACATAGAAGGTCTGAGAGAGCGATGTACATAGAGCATGGAGACTTACACGCCTCCCTTCCCCCACACTTGTCCTATACACCTCTTCCATTTGCCTGTTCTTAAGTTGTTCCACTTATAATAAGCCAGTAAAGGTACGTTTTTTGTTTTTGTTTTTGAATCTCCCTCCCTCTGTTACAATTATGTGAAAGTATTGCTTATTGAATTTATTCGATCAGAAAATATTGGTATCAGTACAGACTCTATGTGCATGCAGAAGCAGAAATAATCCTGTTTGTTGACTTTTCTCTCTGCATTTATTTGACCACCTGTGTCATTGTCTGACTCATAGCAAGATATGTGATGCTTGGGAAGGATTTGGAGTTTTACCTATTTCAGAGGAGATCATCTCTCTCACTACCACAAAGAATGTCATTATCTTCATAAAATTCCCGTTAGAGGGTTCAGGTTCATTGGGATGATAAAATGGCAACAAGGATTAGCATTTCAAGGAGAAGCATTACATTTTCATGACAGCCATGCTCCCATGTGTTTCAAAAGAATGGAAGGTGGTCCCCAAACAAGGGACTGTTAGACAGGAGCCAGGCTTTCAATTTGACTGATTGGATATGGTAATTTTCTGCCTGTTTTTGGATGAGGTATTTTAAAGTAAAGTTCTATGACTGTTACAGCAAACTTTTACAAATGGCATTGGTCTTCTACTCCACAGGTGTACTTTTTTGTTCTGTTCTGTGGATGGTAAACTCTCTTAGAACATTAGTGGTTGTACTGAGACAATTAGCTGCTGAATAACTTAGTCTCAATGACTATAGCTGTAGCCCTGACAAATAGGGTAAAAAAGGAAAAACATCGTGGTAGAAAGCCTTCTGTTTATTAAGGTATCAGTGGGAAGAAAGTCTTGGCAAAGAAAAACAAAATCTCCAAAAAAATGTGCTACAAGAACAAAAGACTAGCTTATGCTAAACCAAAAAATTGCCTCGGTCGGTCCTTACCAGGAAAAGTGGAAATATAGATTGCTTTTTGCCAGAAAGTACACAATGTATCAAATTACTTAACTGTCTTTGTTCTACCTACATAGTATGGAACGAAGCAATTGTTTATTTTTTATGTTAATGGTGAAATTCCATCCATGTTTTGACCTTCTTTCTTGTTTCTTCTCTTTCTCTACTCCCTCCAACCAAATTTTCGCTGGAGCTGAAATGGCAGTACTTTTCTGCCAAAAATTTAGCCAGTGGGCACCACTATGGACTTAAGAAGTCTTCTAATCCCAAGACTAATTAAGAATGCAGTCAGAGATCAGTTTCATTCCTCCCAGAAGTGCTAGCTTCCATCTCCACTGAAGACAAAATGTGCAGATAGAGTAGTGTCTTCTCTCACTGTCTTTACAGATTCCTGAGGCAACCTTTCCTTATCTAGAGCAGTGCTAGCAAATAGAAATACAATACCAGTCAGAAATTTAACATTTTCTAATTCTCACAGGACAAAGCAAAAAGGCATCGGTGACATTAAAATTAATAATGGATTTTACTTAACCCACTAAAACTGAAATATCATTTCCACAGGTAATCATTATATAAAATTACTAATGGGATGCTTTGCAGTCTTTTTTTATTCTTTTTTTTTTTTTTAAATGAACTCTTGCCACACATTTCAGGTGCTCAACAGCCACATATGACTAAAGGCTACCATACTATGTGGTAACATAGGTTCAGACGACTGTAGTATTCTTAGGTATTCACATGAATTTAACAAATGCATAAAATCCCATGTCTTGAGATTATCTTCCACAAGAGGCTAGGATTTAAGAAAACAGCATACATACCAGAAAGATTATATTTACACACCCATATTTATAGAGATACATACCAAAAGGTGGTGGTATAACTTCCTTCCATAAGCGAAACAGAACAAAACAAGACAGTAAATCAAAAAACTAAATCTGAAATGTCATTTACTTAAAAAATATTTCTTATATAGCAACAAATGGAACAGTGTGTGATATTATGATGATTCGACTTTCTCAGAATATATTAACTACTAATGAATTGTAAACAACACATTTTTAGGTTAATGATTACAAGGCCATGTGTCCTACTACTAAAAAAAAAAAAAAAAAAAAAATTCTTCCTTGATCTTAAATCTTTATCCTCAACCTCTCTGGACTCTAACTCTTCTGCCACTACTACCTGCGTTATTTCTATTTTTCTCAAGCAGCAGTGTGGGCCTGGAAGATAAGGAAGACAAATTTGTAATTAAATCTTCTGTGAAATGGATAGCTACATCTGTGACACAGAAAGAGAGAGAGAAGTGTTTGTGCAGAGTTGTTCATGGTAGTCAAAATAGATATTTTGTTTGCATTGGAATTCTCTGGTAATTACTTTTTAAATGCTTGTAATTGTTTTAAAGCTGCTCTGCCACTCCTTCATGGAGAGAGTCTTTAATAAGTGCACAGGATGCAAGAAGCATCAGAGAACTACCCAGAACTGGCTTAAGACATGCTTTTATAACATAATTTCGAAGGCCGTTTCTATAAGACTCTGAAACAACTAATCTGTCACTCCCACTGACCAGTCAAGTCAGTGGGGGGAAAAGTCAGTTAAATTGATTGTTTGACTGAATGGAGTGAACATTCATGGGCGTAATTATGGCTTCAGCTGGAATGTGACTGACAGTATTCACAGGACAGATGTGATAAGTGAAGTGGAAAAAAAGAATCAATTAGATGGATGGTTCAGATGCATAAATGCTTTTATCTCAACTGTTTGGATAACTGGGTTAGTGTTCTCTCTTAGTTTTGTGTATGAAGACCCAGCCTCCTGCACCTCCTGTTAGGGGTGTGGGAGAAGGTAGCCAGGGAGCTGTGACCTTCAGTAGAATGGGAACCAAAAGTCAATAAAAGAGCAGAAATGAAAATGCACCAGCACAGAGAATAAACAGCAAGCAGAATAGACCAGAATAGCTTAAATTGAAGAAAAGGTCGATAGGATTCAGAAGATTGGTAGAAAAATAACACACCTGTTCTTGCAAATTTTCTCTGCCTGCTTTCTCTTGCTCACGTTATTTCTTTTTTTATCTAGACTGTCCATAGGGGTGTACGAGGCAAACAATTCAGATAAAACCTTCAATCCAACAATTTATATTAGCATGACTAATGTTTACCAAGGTTTGAGTTTTATTTCGATAAGCTCTGTTAAGAACAATTTTAGAGAACTATCCCATAAATGTTAATATGTAGATACTCTTCTACCTACCTATCATTCTCCTCAATGTCAAGTCAGTGGTAGGGGGTGGGGAATGGAGTGAACATGGGTGTAATTATGGTAATTATTTATTGTATCATCAAATGGCCACTTTGGAGATGCTTTATTTAAGAGAAAAGAAGATAAGCCTTCTTTGAATTAACCAACTCTCAGTTTGGGTTACTTTTTCAAAATTTGACTTTTGGGAACCATGCACCTAACACTACCCCTCAAACCCTAATTACCCTCATACAGTTTCTACCCTACAATTAATGTAGAGTTTAAATATAATCAAACTTAGTCTGTTATTAATTTCACCATCTTAACAGATAAATTTAAGTTGCAATTCCATTCTACCACTGACTAGTTGTGTGACCCTGGGTATATTTTTTCAGTTTTGTGTACCTCACCTGCTTTGTTTGTAAAATGGAGGAAATATCCACAATCTGAAGTCGGTATGAGGAACAAATGATATTCAATAGAGGACAGATACAATTGCATGGCTATTTAGTACTTTTCTGTGCTCATGTGAAATTCATTACACTCTCTCTAGTGCTATGATGTGTCCCATCTTTCCTACATATGAGCTTCTATAGGACAGAGACCACCTTTCAATGGTCTGGTTTGTGCTGTGTGAGTCATCCCTAGTACAATTCTATTGCATCAATGTCCCCTTTGCCTAGAGTTGCTTTCCTTTGCTTGTTAAAAACTCATTTTCCTTTCAAAAATCACCTTTAGCTTCTTTTCTACCACTCATTTGATTCCCTCAGCACCAGAAGCATGCCCCGCACCATGCCCCTACTGCACCTTGGCTATGCTCCCCTTAGGTCCATTAGTCCACATGTTTTCTCCCAGGGAGCATGCACTGAGTCTTTTAAAGTTGTTTAAAAATGTTTGAGTGTCATTAATAGTTAACAGTTACATAATGCTCCTAAGTACCAGGTATTGCTCTAAGTTCTTAAAATATATTCAATTATTTACTCCTAATATAACTCTGTGGTGGAAGTATTATTGTTATCCCCATTTTAGAGGTGACAAAACTGAAGATCAGAAAGATTAGGTAACCTGTCCACAACCACACTGCAAGTGGTAGACCTCCTCTCTGTAGTGTGGATCAGGAGCCCTTGTTTCTCACCTCCGCAAGCTAATGTGTTTCTATTTTTTAAATTTGTTTTTATAATAGACTATGTTTGAAACAACTAATTAAAACAAGGCGTCATGTGTACACTGGTACAACCAGCTAAAGAAAGCTCTCCCATGATATAAGGAGAAAAAGTCCAATGAAATATGCTCAATGTGTGGTTAAAGTAGGCTTTAAAATATTCTCAATATGTGGTTGAAGCAGGAGTTAAAGACTCAACATTTTTCATAGTGCCTTGACAAACTCCTGCTGGCCTTTCTAGGAAGCCATCATTATTTCTCTGCTGCTTACCAAAATTAGATCAGACAAATAGAGTGGCTCAAGAATGTCAAGTTAAGGGAATCCAGAAACCAACAGTAATACATGTAGAGGAAGTCTGACTCATTTCATAATATTGGGTTCGGAATCTCCAGTGATTTCTGATGTGTGTATGTGTGCACATGTGCATATGTTTTACTATGCAGAAGTTTCTCTGTTCTGCCTGGAGATCTAAAAGAAGAATCATTCTGTCGGGGACTATTAATCAATTAATGTGTATTGCTGCCCTAAAAAATTTTACAGTAGAACTAGGGAGAGAAGACTAAATCATACGAATCAATTGGAAAACAAACTAAACCTACAGCTAACTTAAAGCGTAGTCTGATTACAAACACAAAGGATGAGAAAAGAGAAGAGTCTTCATGGAAGAGAGAGTCTCAAACTGTTTCTTAAGGGTATGTCATGTTGGGTCAGGGAGAGAGGAGGGGAAGGAGGAAATAAGTGGCAAGTTTGCTTGACAGGTTTCAGAAAGGAAGCGAAAACACTTCAGGAAGGCAGAATTCTGTATTTGAGGGCTCTAGGTATTTGAGTCTGTGTTTGACAGTTAGTCAGTAGCCAGACTGTTTTCAGGACGTATTTCACAGATGTTTTTCAGAGAGAGTTGCAAAAAGGTTGTCTATCACCATTGACACTAATTATAATAACAATTCTTCCTAAGGCCAGTATTTCGAACCTAGTCACTACATACGTATTTTACTTCCATCATTTTGAAAACACTACCACGTTTTCTTTCTCTTTAGGATTTTTTTTTTTTAAGTAGATATTAAATGAGCACAGATGGTGCAGGCAGTTTCCTTGGTGCTTGTTAACTATATAGCAATTCCTCAGCCTTCTCACAATCCAAGCAGAGAAGGAAGAGGAGGAAACAGTTGATCAATAGTGACATAGCTTTATAGAGAGCTAAATAAGGAAAAAATGGATTCAAATTGTACTAAGACATTTTTGTACTAGACACACAGAGGAATTTCTTCATGGCCATGAAAATTAGACATGAAAATGGGTTATCAGTACAGTTAGTGGAATCTCTATTCTGGAAGAATCATCACACATTGAAGAGACCACATGCTCCAAGGAGTTGCTTCACTGACTTGCTTGGCTCAGATGGCAGACTTCTTAGAATCCAAGCTTCTGTGGAATGACTGGATTCTGCCCTTCGCCCAAGAGAATGTGTACACTTGTATTTATTATAGGTTCTCACATATTCAGCTTTTTGAGTGGCAAAATCCATGGCTGGTTGTTTGTTTCTTTTTAAACAAAGCTAATTCTCCTATAAATATATTTGCAGATATAAATAGAATGATGCTTTTTAATGTACAAATAAAATAGTCATAACATAATAAGTATAAAGTCACTTAAATCATGTATTGTAAAGCATAATTACTGAGACTTTAACCTTTGATTTATGTTTGAGTCGATTGGTTAAGTAACACCTCCGAAGCTCTCAGGCGGAGAAAGGGCTGGTGATAAACAAAATATGACACAGATCCTGCTTTAAAGAACATTTTAGATATATCCACATGATGCTGAGAGATGTACAGATCAAAATGTTTAAATGTAAATAATTATTCATTGGTTCAACCTAATACAACCTAATAAAGGGGAAGTAAGGTAAACACATCCAGAACAGTTAAATCATGATAGAAGAGAGCACGTGAGTAAGCGTCGTGTTGCATATTAAAGACAAGAGTTCTCAGAAGTTCAAAGAAGAAAAAGATCAGTGCTCAAGGGTCATTTAGACACCAGAGTGAGTAATGGCATGGTACTTGATTCAGTGACTCCTTCAACAAAACATTTTTGTGGCAGACACTTGTGCTAAATGCCTTGGGGGATATGCAAAGCAGATCTGATCTCTGCCCTTGAAGAATTTACAGTTCTGTTGATTGAATACATGGAAAAAGGTAAAGCAGCATATAAATACTGTTGAGCTGCGTGATTCACAGAGTGACACTAGAGTTTACTGAGAAGAGAAATCATTGTGCACTAATGTGATCAGGGAAGGCTTCCCAGAAGACCGACCCATCTGGGTCCTGAAGAATGGTCATACTGTTAATTGATAAAGTAGAGCAGCCATGCACTTGATAACTGCATGGTCACAAATGTGAAAGTAAACCTTTCTTGAAATCAGCTGCACGTTTTCAAACTCTATTTCTGAAAAAGGTTGGTGTAGTTGTGCCATTTTTCCCTATGCAAATTCCCATTCAGTATTCATTTTTCCAGCTGGGCCGCAATAAAATTCAGTCTAAGTTCGGTCACACTTTCTAGTGAACTTAATTTTTTACAGTACTGTGTGACCATAAAGGTTCAGGTTCCAGAGAATTAGTCTTTGATGGTATTTTAAGAATGAGTTGTATAGGATTCTGAATAAAGGTTTGTAGTCAGTTATGAAGGAGAAGAAGTCCATTAGGGACTATCAAAAGCCTGTTATGAAGCTGCAAGGAAAATTTTGAAACTGATTAGATCAGGGGTCATGCATCTACTGGTGTGTATTCAGGGCTCAAGGTTGATGCTAAGAATCTAGGTAAATTGTTAGCAACCGTTCTTTCAAAAGGATTCCATAATTACTTATCTCTCACTGAGGTTAGTCAGGACACCACTGTGATTCAAATATTCTATTACATGATGGAACAAAATCCCATTTTTTTCTAAAGCTATCAAATCAAGAAGAAATTCAGAAATTTGGCAAGTGAGAGGTGAGACCACATTTACTAGTGAGGCAAGTCAGAAATTCCGTACAATGCAGGTCATTGTCCAAGTGAGTGCCAGTATAATGGTTCCCCAGGGGAGTTCCAGTTACTTTGGTTTCAAGCACAATTCTTTAATTCAGTTAAATTTCAGAAAGTGAATTTATATATCTTGATTGCTTTCCGTCTTATTTTTCAGTTTACTTCCTTTTCTATACCTCTCCCATTCTTTCCAGCCATGCAAATTTCTTTTAAAACACATGTTATTCTTGGACACCTGGGTGGCTCAGTTGGTTAAGCAACTGCCTTTGGCTTACATCATGATCCTGGAGTCCTGGGATCGAGTCCCACATTGGGCTCCCTGCTTGGTGGGGAGTCTGCTTCTCCCTCTGACCTTTTCCCCTCTCATGTTCTCTCTCACTGTCTCTCTCTCAAATAAATAAATAAAATCTTTAAAGAATAAAAATCAACACATGTTATTCTCAAGCTACTCTTAAGAACCATTTAGAGATAAGGGCCCAAATAATGAATTTATATTTGCATCTAAATCATGGAGATCATCTTTTTTTGAAATCATAGTATGAAACAGTCACCCCAAAGTGTGCACATATTGTCTATTAGGTATTCTTGCATATTTATCTATCTATTTATTTATTTATTTATAATTTTATTTATTTATAATTTTATTTATTTATTTGACAGAGAGAGAGAGAGAGCACAAGTTGGGGGCTGGGGCAGGGAAGAAGGGGTGGAGAGAGAGGAAGAAGCAGATTCCCACCCACTGAGCACAGAGCCAGATGAAATGTCGGTTTCATCCCAGAACCCTGGGATCAGGAGCTGAGCCAAGGCAGATGCTTAACCAACGGAGCCCCCCAGGTGTCTTGGTATTCTTGCATATTTTAAATTAGTGCATAGTTCTATCAAAGTTTCTAAGATAAGATAAAATTAGTTTCCCATTTACTGCAAAACAATTTAAAAATATGGAATTTTGTTAAAAGAAGAGGAACATTAAGATTCTCCCAATTTTTAAGGGTAGAAGATTAAAAAAGAAAAGAAATACTCTAAAAATGGTGTAGGTACATTGATTCATCCAAAGCTTCTGCAATGAAAAGGCCTCAGGAGTAGATGTAAAAGCACAGACTCACAGCCAGGTTGCCTAAGGTTGTGCCCAACACCTCCATTTATTAGCTTTAAGCCACTTTTAACTTTTACTAGACTTTGACTTTTTAATCCATATAATGGGCTTAATAACTTTATTATTTTATACAGCAATTAAATTTTGATTTTGAGATAGTTGGCTTTCAGTGAATAAAAAAGATTTGTGTTTTAGTAGGGTTTGCATCTAACATTTCTTGGGACCGAGCCTATGAAAGGGCAGGTAATTTATAATACTGTGCAACTGCATAGTGCTATATGTTTCTTTCCTAAGGAACTTGTTCATTTTTTCACGTGAAAAAGTTAAAAAGGAATAATAAAATACACAATATTTGCTTACTTACATTTTATAAGTTATCATTGTAATGTAAATACAATGTAGTTGTATATTATTTCCTCTACCTTTCATAGGTGATGTTAAATGAGGTAATACACAGGCTATCTCCTAGCACAGTTCTATTTTTTTCCAAAGTACCTACACAGTATATTATAGTTGCCAGCCTCACTTTCTAGATGAAAGTAAGAGCCCAGAGCTCACACAGAAGGCACTTCATAAAGCCCTTTGTGGTATGTGGAGAAAAAATAATCTTGTCCCAGTTTGAGACCTTGTAGACACTCTAAACTTATAGACAGGTAACATAACTTAATTTTTTAATAAAAAAAATTAACAGTGTGAGTTTTCTTCTATTAAAAAAAAAAAGTCCAGTATGATATTTTCCACAGGAAAACCCAAATTGAATTAGAAACCAGTACCTTGTACGTATGGCTAGCTTATCATTTTTCCATTTACAGGTGAAGACTGTGGCCCACACAGTTAGAGAGACCCCAGGAAAGATGGAAGTTAGTGTCATGAGGTATATGTCCTTTCATTAATTTGATGTATTCAAACTATTCCAGATAATGTTTGATTAATGAAAATAATTAAAATTCTTCAAAATATGCTGTATATCTACAGGTGTGGAATCCCTGTACCTTTGGGGATATAAGCAACGAATACATATCCCAGGATGCAGTAATTCAACAAAATTCTCAGTACTTCCATCTGCAAATAAAAACAATATTTTCTAAGAACGTATCCTTAATTGTTACCAATAACAACCATAAACACTTATTGGATACTGATAATATTAGGCAAGTTATTTTTGATGAATAATCATGTTTTTAATGTGTTTATCACCCCAGAACATTGACCAACCCTCCATGTAGACCTGCGATCAGAGGATGTACTACACTAGTGCCTTCTTTTCTCTGAATGTAGTCTGAATTCCTGATTCTTGAATGCATTCATTCCTTGATTCAATTTACATTCTTTGATGATTCACCCTATACTAGGCACAGTGTCCATTTTAAAAACGTTTGGTCATTCCAGTCAGAACCTTTAAAGCCCGATTTCAGCGAAGTGATTTCACAGAATAAATTTGTTCAGTGCTATCTACTAGAGAGTGTTGGCCAGTAATATCAGCTTATCAAGTTTGTGCCTAAACTTTCATATCTGTGCACCAACATCTGATGACAGGTAATGACGTGATGACCTTTTTGTGCTAACATTTCCTGAGGCTTCTTGCTGAAATAAACTGTAGCCTCAAATACACCTTTCCTTTAGGCAAAAAGAAACACAGGAACAGATTTAAGTCTTTTGAGGCATAAAGGAGAAAATAACTTGAAAATAGAGGTCAAAGAATGGATGAAATATCATGAGAAATACCTGACAGAGTAACAAAAGATGAAGTTGACCTGACCCGAACTCTGGTCAGGTAGATTTTTGAGGCTTGGGGTATCTCCAACACAGTGATAAAAAATGTTGAGGGGCCATTTTCCAAACAATGTCTCTTACGAGATTTTGTTGCAAAACTGATTTAGAACCATATGCTGTTACTATACTGAGCAGTTGCACACATTCTTTGCACATACCAAAAAAGGGAAGGTGTATAGTGTTCATGATGTGTCCTGTGCATTCTACAAACATTTCTGACCAAGCAGCAGTGCTCAAACTTTAGCGTGTCTCAGAATCAAAGGACTTGAAAAAAGGCAGGTTTCTGAGTTCCAAGCTTCTCTGATTCGGTAGGTGTGGAGCAAACAGAGTACTTGATTATCTAACAAATTCACAGGTGATGTTAATGCTGTGGGTTCTAGGACAACACTTTGAGAACTTCCAGAATACAGTGACAAATAGATTTCATCGGAAATCGATTTCAGCTATAAGGTAGAAATCAATTTAAAAAGGTAGGGAAGATTATTTGTTCTGAAACTGGAAAACCGTGAACTAATTTCTGGTTTCATGTTTCAAAGACCTTAACCTCAAAGAACTGAAATTACCTCATGGCAAATTAAAATTGTGGTATCTAACATCAAGGATTGTTGTTGCTAGGATTAATAAATTAATTGTATGCAAAGCACCTGAGCCCCATACCAAGTGCTTGATACACAGTAGTTACAATTAACATTGGGGGTTGCAGTGATTTAATCTATATAACAGCTCTGAATTAGTTCTGAAGATGGGCGAATACAGGAAATTTACCAAGGGTAACTGTGCTCTTTGCTACAACAGCTGGGCAGAGCAGTGGCCGTACACTGGTCGTCACCTGCCCTTCCCATTGCAGGCTGTTGCCTTTTTTATTTTTGCAACTTTCCAATACTCCTGGTCTGGAGGACCCAACTTGGTCACAGGAAATCTTGTCTTTTCTTGCTTTTGCTAAAAGTTGAGGTCTGAAGTCCATCGCATTATTAACAAACCTCTGCTTTCACCCCAGAATCCCGAACAGGCCTTTATTCCCATATGGCTCTGAATATATTCTACTATGACCCATCTCCTACTTTCTCCTCTCCTCCCAAACCCTTACCACCCTCTCTTATGGGATTCAGGGTCTGTGATCAACAGACCTCTCCATCCTTAAACTCTTCTCCATATACCTCTTTTCTAGTTGATAGGGCCATGTCCTGAGTTTATAGGTCCTCTGCTTTTTGTTTCCTCTCTTACTTATGCACCTCACTTCAGCACCTTAGGGCTAATGGGTTTTACGCTCCCAGTCTTTACACCTAAATAAATTCTCCTCCCATTTTCAGAAATTGTAGCTCCTTTGCAACATATCATCAGATTCTGTGTTATCTCTCTTTGTGTTTGTTATGTCTGTCTCCTCTCCCTCATTCCTTCAGAGAGATGTCCTCTTCCCCACACAAGCACGCCATCAGTTTTAGAAGCTTCGACACTGAAGCAAGTGATCTAACAAATAGAAGTTCTCTTGACCTCCTTAGAAATAAAGATCATGCTCTCCACCACACCCCAGCCACCTGCTCACAGGATTGCTACCTGGATCTTGTCTTAATCGACAATGGCACCACACGCAGAGAGGTTTTTACCCAAATATGAACCATCCTCTGATCATCCCTTCTCTTCTGTTCTCTTCATTCACTCTTCCTTCTATCTAGCACCGAAGTTCTCTAAAAATAGATTTTATAAAAAGTGCTACAGCTTTCTGAAGATAGAGCCTGTTTTGTTAATGTTCTCTGGATCATCTGTGATGGATTTTTCGAGAAAAAAAAAAAAAAAGCTTAATTAACATGCAATGCCCTGGGGCGCCTCGGTGGCTCAGTGGGTTAAAGCCTCTGCCTTAGGCTCAGGTCCTGATCCCAGGGTTCTGGGATCGAGCCCCGCATTGGGCTCTCTGCTCAGCAGGGAGCCTGCTTCCTCCCCTCTTTCTCTCTGCCTACTTGTTATTTCTCTGTCAAATAAATAAAATCTTTAAAAAAAAAAAAAATGCAATGACCTGACTTTACACAGCCCTTCTCAGTATTTGATAGGAGACCACAGCTAGAAAATTTGTTTATCTTTCCAACTACAGAAATCAGGAAATTAGATAGTTTTGTTTCTGGCTCTATGTCCCTGTAAAAGGAAGCCAGACAATTTTAGAATTTCTAGGAGAAAATAAACAAGATAAATATTATCAACCAATTTTCTCTCTCCAAACGCCCATCCCACCTCACCACTCCAAACGCCCATCCCACCTCACCACTAGTGATAGGCCCTTGCTAGTTGGACCAGGAAGATCTATCACATAGTGACCTATAAAGAAGTGGAAGTAAGTATTTTAGTTTCTTGAATCCCCACAGTTTGCTTGTACAGACGAAGCCCACAAACCTGAGTGACGGATACGATGGGCATGTTTTAACTCAGCAGATAGCTCTTTGAAGCATCTAATTCTTCAATCTCAGTGACTGAATTGATCCAATTCCAGACATGGAATGAGTTTCAGGGCTCATGGAAGAAGAGGATTCTCTTCCTGCTGCTCGCACCACATACAGGACTCACAGCCCAGTGCCAGAGCAAGCGGTCGCAAAGATTTCCCAGAGAGAATTACAATGAGCTTTTCTTTGTTTCAGCCATGTAGTTCAAACCACACCATATGGTGATCAGCCAAAGAAAAGATCAGCATCTCTCCTGGGGTTGATGTGGATGGGGACTTTGGGTCAGTTCCAGAAGGGTAATAAGTGGCTATATCATGGTCTCCCTTATTACCACCTAACCCCTTTCTACTTTTCGGCAAGAAAACAAACACGACTATAGGAAACTATCTTGAAATGACAGTTTAGGGCTGCTAACATTTGGAGCTGTCTAGTTTCCTCAGTGAAGATTATTGGAAAAGAAAAAAAAAAGACTACTTTTTAGAAATATAATAGAGAGGAGATAGATCTGGAAAGAGAGTTAAAATAGACCTAGAAATACCTAGGAAGACAGATGCTTGATAGCCAGACTTTATCTGTCAGATAATAGATTGTCTAGGTATATGCTAGAGATATAACCTGGAACTCTCCGCTGCTCAATAGCTATCAAAGGCTTCATTGGATTGAGAGAAACAATATATTTATGAAGAATTACTTGAATGTTCACAGTCCATCCATTCCCTTAGATCGTTTAAAATAATCCAACCTTGAACTTAGCAGAAACCCACAGAGAACTCAATACTGGATGGCTTAGCATTGCTTCTGTGTCCACCCTCCCACCTGTACTTCCGCTAACACACTACTTGCGTGATCAGCCATTACTGAATTACTGAATCAGGCTTTGGTACATTGCCCTTGGCCTATGTTTAAAAAAATAAAAATCTTGCTAAGATATGATCCAGTGAAACATAGATAATATCTACTGTGAGGACATGGTTTATAGTATTAATATAAATATCCTTGGGAAACAAAGATATTTTATCTCAGTATCAACAAAATTTTGCTTGTGTTGATTAACTTTGTTTTTATGTTTTGGTTGCTATGGAGTATGCAGTGGGTTTTGTTTCTCTTTTTGCCTTGCCAACTAAAAAGTTTAGAAATAACTTTGAAGCCTACCTGTAACAAGCTTAGCAGAATTGACTTCTTTATTTATTTTTTTTTTTAAAGATTTTATTTATTTATTTGACAGAGAGAAATCACAAGTAGGCAGAGAGGCAGGCAGAGAGAGAGAGAGAGGAGGAAGCAGGCTCCCTGCTGAGCAGAGAGCCCGATGCGGGACTCCATCCCAGGACCCTGAGATCATGACCTGAGCTGAAGGCAGCGGCTTAACCACTGAGCCACCCAGGCGCCCTTGACTTCTTTATTTTAAATGAGTTGTGTTGCGAACAATCTGCTTCTGTTATGAATGACAGTAAGAATATATTAATATTTAAAAATATGATGGGGGCACCGGGGTGGTTCAGTGGGTTAAGAGACTCTGCCTTCGGCTCAGATCATGATCTCAGGGTCCTGGGATCAAGCCCCGCATTGGGCTCTCTGCTCAGTGGGGAGCCTGACCCCACCCCACCGGCCTGACATTCTGCCTACTTGTGATCTCTCTCTCTCTCTCCCTCTCTGTCAAATAAATAAATAAAATCCTCGAAAAATAAATAAAATAAAATACGATGACTTGCGGTGCTTGGGTGGCGCAGTCAGTTGAGCCAATGACTTTTGACTCGTGGTTGCCACTCAGGTGGTGATTTCAGGGCTGTGAGATTGTACCCCACATTGGATTTTGAGCTTAGTGAGGAGTCTGCTTGAGTCTCCCTCTCCATCTGGGCCTCCCAGCTGCGTGTGCTTTCTCTCAAATAAATAAATATTTTAAAAAGTAAAATAAGATGATATGCTTATATTAATAAGGGAAGTGATCCAAGGGGCTATGCAATTAGATTGGACAATCCACCATTCCCTTACTGTAAATTTTTCCCACTGTACTTCTATCATAACATAATAGTTAAAAAACATGACTGGAGGAGTGCCTAGGTGGCTCAGTTGGTTAAGGGTCTGCCTTCAGCTCAGGTTATGATCCTAGAGTCCTGGGATTAAGCCTTATGACAAGCTCCCTGCTCAGCAGAAGGTCTGCTTCTCCCTGTGACCCTTACCCATCTCTCTTACTCTCTCTGTCTCTATCTCAAATAAATAAATAAAATCTTAAAAAAAAAAAAAAGTGCCTGGAATTGGACAGGATTTTGATTCCCAGATTTTTGATGTTTTAGCTTGTATTATCTTGGATATATGCCTTAATCTCTCAAAGTCTAAGCTTACTTTTCTATAAAATGATTACAGATTATACATTATAATTATACCTACTTTTTGATAAAATGGATTTGATGCAGTGAGATTTTTAACAGATGTATTCAATGTCCTCTTTATTTAAACATATATTTAACATGGTGACTCTCCCTCTCTCACACACAGTATATATATTAACTATAAGACTGTTTGGGTAATATAATAATATAATTAAAATTATGGCTTCTCTACATTATTCTTTTTTCCCATGGTTGCTCTTTCATGAGTGAACTCTGGGTGGTATTATATGAGTTGAATCTATTCCCAGCTGTTCTACGTGGAGCCCTCAAAAGAAATGGAGACTATTATTGAAGAGTAATTTTACATACAATATGACAAGAGAAAGTTTTGTAAGGAAAACATGGATTATGAGTGAGGCAATTTTGGAAAACACTGTACAAAGTAAAAACAAGTCTATCTATTTTAGAAACTTTCACAGTTTTTAATAATTTAGTATATACATGAAGTCTTCAAATTAGGGATGTAGAATGTGGCCTTTAACTGACTCATTTTATCACAATTTTTGTATCTCTTCAGAATCATTTGGGGACTGGATTTTGGCGAATCAGTTTTGCAAAATGTTGTACTATGATAAAATTCCTCTTCTAGAGACCTACTAAGGTACGTGAAATTCTCACTTGGTGATAAATCATTGCTTGATGAAGAACAGACAAATCACACCTATATATATCAAAATTTTCAGGCCTTAAAGTGTAATCACCAGAGTAATTTACAATTTCCTGTATAGGAGAAAAAAAAAAAAAGACTCACACAGATGGAAACACAGTGTGCTATCCAGTGGTATGGGTCAAGGGAGCAAATCCAGTGGGAGGGAGAAGAATCACAGAAAGTGAGGCACAGCGTGAGGGCACATCGGGCAGGAGGTGGTGGAGAGGGGAGGAGTATGGACAAGCAGTAGATAGAAGTATCTTGGACAAAGTTTATGACTCTGCATAATAATAGGTTAAGGGCAGATGTGGAAGCTACCATACTATATATCAGATGGTAATGGAAGGGTTAAACACCTGTCCTTGATCTTCTTTTACGAACTCCTTTTCCACAAATGGGGGAAAGGAGATAGTTTAAGTCAGATGTTAGATAACAAGTGGGATGAGTAAAAGATACTAGCATGGGGACTGATGTTTCTCATGCCATGCCACATGTTGACATCACCCTGGGTGCTCTGTAAAAGAACCAATTCCTGTCTCAATTTCAAAGCAATTAAATTGGAATCTGAGGGTTGAAGCCAGGACACAGGTAATTTTTTAAGCTTCCTAGGAGAATCTATGCATTCAGGGTTAGAGACACCACCTTTCAAAAAAAGACCATCAAGGAAATAGTGGGGAGCAGAGAAGGAAGGATAGTCTTTCCAAGCTTGCACTTGGAGTGAGGTGGTTTCCTTCTTCCAAAACTCTGTCCGTGATTCATACATCCCTACTCAGAGAGAATTATGAAATCCTTTGAGTTTATTCCATGAGCCTTTATCTAGTTATACCTTTCTTTTATTCTTTTACCACAGACAATTTCTTTGTTGATAATGAACCATCTCTACATTCCCCACTTAAGAATCCTATTTACTCTGGGACTAGTTAATGGGATGCAGATGGGGTTTCTCCCCAGACTTTGGTCATCATATTTGCAGGAGTCATGTTCTTTAAAGAACCAAATAGCTTCAGTTTTATTTGAGATCTTGGTGCATTTTCTCTTCTCTTCCTTCTTTAGATAATGTTCATATTTTAGCTGAGAGCACCTAGAAGAAATGACAGATCTGGGGATAGTATATAAGTGATGGTGACTTAAGGTAGTAAGTACGTCAAGGAGGAAAAGTAACATCTGTCAAGAATAAGATCCTTTTTGAAAGTGTACCTAAGGCTCTCACATGGCTGATTTGGTGGTAGTGAAGTATTTTAATGAGATTTACATGACTGAGTTTCTTCACCACTTGGAATATCGATTCTTCTGTGTAACTTCACCTTCCTCCAATGAACTTTCTCTGGTGAAATGATTGCTTTGCTTCTTAAACAATCCAAGGGGAAAAGGAAAAAAAAAAAATCCAATAGCTGAAGGCAATGGACTAGCCTATACCATGATAACAGTCCTATTATCTGTCATCTAGATGAATTTTGATGTGCTGGGGAAGAAGGAGGAAAAAGCTCTTGAAAGCTATTTTTTAAAACCAATTGTAGTTGAGTCTTTTTTTTTTTTTTTTCTGGTAAGTGAAACACAGAAAGGGCATAACTATACATAGTCCTATTACCCAAAATTTTGAATAAGGGAAATATTTTTCCCCATTTCAATAGTCATGAGAATTTTGAACAGGCAGAATATAATTATCCCAAGATATATCAACTCGCATCACTGAAATTTTACACCAGCCTTTTTATTCTTCTCCTGACTGAATCCTACCATGGCGAGTGTTTCTTCTTGGGAAATGGAGGGAGAATTGAAGCCATGTCAGTATAAATACTGTATTAGTTAAGATTAAAAAACATTTTTACTTGGTATTAGCATAAATGACAATCAAGTGCAGAATAGTTCCTTTGGTAATTCCTAAATGGCCGTAACACAGAAATTCCAGTGATTTGTTTTTCTCCATTAGAATTATATCCACATCTTGCTCATTTATACTGACCTCCCACATCTCTTGGAGGCAAAGTGTCATGTTCTTTGGTATTAGCAAGATGTGTTCAACCAAGCTATTTCATTAATACTTGTTCAGATAATTAAAACGGTATCTCTATCTAAGCTCTTCATTTTTAATTTCTATCTTAACACAGACATCATTTTATCTGACTAACAAGATAACCCATCGTTTAACTAGCTGTGATTATAAATAATGAACTTTTTTTTTTTTTAATTTCTGGGAACAAAAAGACACAGAAAGAGAGAAGCATGTCAATCCAACTGTATTCTCATCTTTCATTATACAATTGTACAAATTTATTCAGAAATACTTATTAAGAGCCTGTAATACACTTAGTACTATTCTAAGTCCTGACTCCAGAGCAGTGAATTAAATGGAGCAAAACTCTCTTCCATCTTGAAACTTACATTCTGGCATTATCTTTTTAAATGGGAGACAAACTTAAGGAGTTCAAAGTTGCAGGACTCAAGAGAATCATTAATTTTGAAAGTTGAAAATTAAAATGTGGAAAGTATGATCCCCCATCAGAAATGATAATAGTATTTTTAGTAAAGTCAACTCTTATGTAAAACTTACTATAGAGCAGGAATTATTCATTAAATGGAGCTTTTTATTTAATACTCACAAACTCTTATGAATTTGATACTTTTAAATGTGATGACTAGTGCCTTGCCCATATGTGTACAACTAAGAAGTGATACAGTTAGGACCCAAAGTCTTGGAAACGGTACTCCAGGTATATGCACTTTGTGCCTCCCTTGTACACAAAGATCCAAACCAATGTATGAAACAAGTATTTTTAAATTATCTCAATATTTCAGTTATAATGCCAGATCATAATTATTTTCAATATTAATAGAAAAATCACTTCTTAAAAATCTTGGAACACAAGGAAGGATACTTAAAAAGCCCCATATCTTCTAGTTTTGAATATCAAAGCATTGTCCAAATCACTGTCCTTATTGTATGGAATCCAATAATAAGACTGAGAGCATAAATTTTGTACACAACTTAGTATCATATGAAATAGACTTGCTGTATTTTTTTCTATTATTATTCTACTTATAATCTACTTGGAGAATGAAGTAAGAGGAAATTTTTAGAACGATTATGATTCACGTAGTAAGTGGCCTGCGCTGGGCAGCCCTGCTGTTTAGCCAATTCTAATAATTACTTCAAATTAAGCCCCTTCCATTCTTTCTGTAGGAATTCCAAACATTTCCCATGCTTCTTTAGCCCCCAATCTAATTTCTATTATTGTTGTTTATTTGGCATTAATGACATTAATTGAAGTCATTTAACAGAAGTTTATCAACCTCACTTCATTTATTTTGAAAATGTTTCTGTATTTTTCAACATGTTATCTTGCATCCTCCTTGACATCACATTCTAACTTTTTTCAGCTGTTTTCCCCCGTTCCCTTTCTTCCCATCTTTCTTTTTCCTTCTTTCCTCTCTTCCTCCCTCCCTCCCTTCCTCTCTCTCTCTCTCTCTCTCTCTCTCTCTCTTTCTTTCCTACCTTCTCCTCCCCTTCCCTCCCCTCCCTTCTTCTCCCCTCCCCCGCCCCCCTCCCCTTCCTGTGATGTTTTAACAGGCATCAGTGGAGTTACTGAAGAAAGGACAAGATAAGTAAGTTACTCTTACTGATAGTTCTGCCTTCTAGAACACTTTCTTTGACATTTTTCTTAAAATCATTCATACTAA
This sequence comes from Mustela putorius furo, assembly GCF_011764305.1. Lineage (NCBI taxonomy): Eukaryota > Metazoa > Chordata > Mammalia > Carnivora > Mustelidae > Mustela > Mustela putorius. The sequence continues at coordinate 21,439,152 of NW_025422019.1, read as the reverse complement.
CCATATGCCTCTGAATCCCTCCTGTGGACCCCTCCCATGCTGAGGAACAGAGTTTGAACACCACTGCATCAGACCACACTCAAATGTAATCTAATAGGCTTGATCGAACTCTTCATAGAAGAATCACAGCATGCGATGGATTTAAAGAACACAATGGCAAACTCAGGGTTGAGCAGGAAGCCAATCCAGTTACCCAGGAGAGACCACCCTAAAACAACCTCATCAACAGAAATAATTTATTTGGGTTATTCAAGCTTTTTATTTCTCTAATATATGCCTTTGCTTCTTAGAGCTAAAATTCCACATGTTTCTCCATTAGAATTATCATTTCAAAACCCAACTGAAGGGGCCCCTGGGTGGCTCAGTGAGTTAAAGCCTCTGCCTTCAGCTCCGGTCATGATCCCAGGGTCCTGGGATCAAGTCCTGGATCAGCATCAGGCTCTCTGTTCAGCAGGGTGACTGCTTCCTCTCTCTCTCTCTCTGCCTGACTCTCTGGGTACTTGTGATCTCTGTCTGTCAAATAAATAAAATCTTTAAAAAAAAAATTAAAAAACAAACTAAAAAAAAAACAATTGAAGTTCACTGAAAAATAGCTGGTCTCAGAATGGTATATATAAACACGGCAGGGAGAGGAACTCTGATTTATTTATGCTTGCTTCGTGCCCTTTATTCTGAATTTTCTGAAAACTTTATTGCTGTATTTCCTTGCATTTTTGTAGACCATTTCAGTTAACCAAGTGGATTTTCATCTACTCGTTAAACCAATCCTGTGAGGTAGGTAAAACAGAAGAGGCAACTAGGGTGAAGTCAGTATTTGTTGCAGGTAGAACTTGAACCCAGAACTCTGTGTTTATTCAACTCAGTGGTTCTGCCTCCCTACGAGAGAATTGTTTTATTCATGTTTGACCATCTCCGTGATATTTGTCTTGCTTGTCTCACTTTTCTGTGACTTGGACAATCTGGAAGCAAGTATTCTTATTAGAGTAGAATATAATAATGCATCACTGATGGTTTCCAAATGACACTGAATGATGAGAAAGATAAAATATGTCATTCCTGAATGATGAGACTAGATAAAATATGTATTCTCAAGGAAGGAAAAGTTATATAAGACATATTTTAGAAAGTAGCTAAGTGTTTAGCATTTCAGAAGGAAAGCTTCTGTTCCTTCAGATATACTTCCATGAACCTTTTTATTGCCTAATAGCATGCAAATTAATTATATCCTTTTTCATGTTAATGACAATAATTATAGTTGTCATTTATTAGTTGCCTGCTATTTATGGAGATAGATGTTAACCACCAAGACTTACAACAGCTCCAGAATTAAATATTAATATCCCTGATTTATAGGTGGAGCTTGTATTATTCTTGATGTTTTCTACAAAGCTACTTTTTAAAAATCTTCTTTAATTTATCCTCCATAAGCTCTTTACTCATTGGCCTAAAATACAATCTGATTTCTCTATGCTGAAATATTCCTTTCCCTGATTCTACTTCACCTCCAAACTACCTACCCCCTTCATTGCTAGTAGCATCTTTTTTTTTTTTAAGATTTTATTTATTTATTTGACAGAGAGAGAGAGCACACACAAACAGGTGGAGTGTCTGGCAGGGGGAGAGGGAGAAGCAGGTTCCCCGCTGAGCAGAGAGCACCATGTACAGCTTGATCCCAGGACCCCAGGGTCATGACCTGAACCCAAAGCAGTTGCTTAACTGACTGAGCCACCCAGGTGCCCCATTTATAGCTAGTATCTTAAAACAAGAGTATCTGTTTCACCACAGTTTCACAATACACTCAGCTGCCTGGTTTCCCACGGTTCTCCTAAACTGATAAGGCTCCTTAGAAATAACAAATGAGGGGCACCTGGGTGGCTCAGTGGGTTAAAGCCTCTGCCTTCGGCTCAGATCATGATCCCAGCCAGGCTCCTGGGATCAAGCCCCTCATTGGGCCTCTGCTCTGCAAGAAGCCTGCTTCCTCCTCTCTCTCTCTCTGCTTACTTGTGATCTCTGTCTGTCACATAAATAAAATCTTTAAAAAAATAAATTAAATACAAATTAAAAAAAAAAGAAATAACAAATGATCTCCTAGTTGACGTATTTATGATTTTAATTCATAAAACTTTTGAAACACTTTCTATCGTGATTCCCAAGCCTGTATCCTTAAGTCTCAATTCTTAATTAGTTTCTAAGTATCTGAATGCAGCTATGCTGCCAGCAAAACAGTCTCAGCCAGAAGTGACATCACTACCTCCTTTTCCAAAGCTCCTTTTCTCCCTTTACTCAGTTTTGAGTAATAATTCACTTCTTAAGCTCTATCACTTCTGTGTTAGCCATACCACTTCTTTTCACAGTCTCTCTTCTATTCCCAAAGCTGCTGAACCAGCGTCCCGAACTTTGGTCCAGGACTATAATAATAGCTTCCTAATTGGTGTATTGACTTCCAGTCTCTTGGTTTTCAATATGATATGATTCATATCACCATCACACTTCCCTACTTAAACAAAGAGTGAAGTTGACAATTTCCTTTATCAAATGCCTACGCTGTCTGCTATTACATAGAGAGTGAAATACAGAATATTCAGCTTAGCATTGAAGGGTATTTTTTTTATCAAGTCTCCAAAAACCTCCCTAACCCACCTAACTTCAGTCATCCATATGTTTAAATTATCCCTTAAATTGCACACCTACTTTTCTGCCTTCCAGATTTTATTTATATTATTTGCTTTTAGGGTTTTATTCCCTTGGCCCTTCTCAAATTGTCTGTCACACCTTTCTCATCTCCCAAGGCCTAGTTAAGTCTCTTCTGACATTCATACACTTTTGACCCCATCGTAGTGCATACTGTACTGAATAAAATAGAATAAATTTAAAAAAAATCATGAATACATTTGAATAGTGGAAAAATTGTTTTTGGCAAGGTGACAAAGATCCATCCTAAGAATTGTTTGCCAATGGAACAGTTGTGATTTTAAAAGCAATTTAAGAATGACTATATTTAATCTCTACCTGGAACCTTCTATTACTCTGATTAATAATTCACCATAAATTATTTTTTCAAATATAATAATTTTGAGATGTCGATATGGAAGTTTTGGAGAATAAAATTTAAAGATATTTCATAATATTTATACGTATATATTTCTATCTATAATGAAATATTTCTGTATTTGTATATCCTTAATATATTTGAGATTAATGATAAAATTTCCTGATGATACAACCCAATTTATGAGTCAAAAAATAGTGTTTTCTACATTAGAACTGAGCTTGAGGTTTGAAAATGGTAGTAAGGGTGCCTGAGTGGCTCAGTTGGTTAAATGTTTGCCTCCTAACTTCGCCTCTCTGCCCCCTCCTCTCTCTCTTAAAAAAAAGAAAAAAGAAGGAAAGAGAACAGTAGTAAATACATGCTAAGTAATACATGCTCTGACAGAGCCAACTTTGTTTTGCAATGAAAACTCAGTCTATTTTAAGTTTCACTGCAGCTAACTCTACTGTATTTACATTCCACATATATTACAAAAATGCATATAACACTTTCATTATTAAAATAGTAAATAGATATTACAAATAATAATTAAGTAAAAGCAATCAACACAACTGAAAATTTCCTCACTGGGCCCCCTTTTCCCCTCATCATTAGGTGGCTAATATTAAAAATACCAAATAAATGATTCTTTCCACTAAATTTTATCTCCATGGATAGAGATTCTCTGCTTACCACTTTACTCACTTTCTATCATGCATTCACTTAATTTGTATAGTTTTAACTTTTAACTCAGCAGTCGTAGTTCATAACTCTGGATTTTAGTTTTAGATACTACCAAGTTACTTGAACAAAGCATTTCATTAGACTGTAGTGCCGACCTCCTCTGTGATAAGTTGGATGTGAAGATGATGCTAGGAAGAATAGACTGGTCTTAGTAAAAGTCTCAAACTTTTAGTCCAAGTATGTGGTGTGTGTAAGGAAGAGAGAGAGAGAGAGAGGTGTAGAGAGAACACAAGAGAGTGAGTGAGAGAGAGAGATTAGGGTGGAGAGAGAAAAAAGGGGCAAAATCAGTGAGAAATTTGAAATAAAAATAAAGAATTTCTATTAGGAGAAGATTAATCAGCTAAACTAGAAATGCATATCTGGCAAAAAAGAAAAACATCTAGTAGATGGCCTTATACTCTCTCCCAGTGTTTTATATAATTACACAATGGCATTCTTAAGCAATTACTGTAATACTTGTCCAAACCTTGTCTAATTATAAGTTGCCACATGCTCATTTTATACAGAATGCTTGTCACAGTAGGGCAGGGCGGGTGCTAGCAGTTGAGTTCCCATTTCTCATGTTCTTTCCTCAAGGACCAAGACCCATGATTTTGCGAAGTAAGTTCTGTTTACTAGTGGTCTGGAGACCTTGCTAATTAGCAGTTAGCTGTAAGTAATGCAGGGGTTAGCTGACATTAAGTAGGACTCTGTGTGATGTCTTAGCTCAGTGTTAAGTTGAAAGAGGGCTTAGGGAATAATCACTGTACAGAATGTTTTCTGGAAATTATGTTAAAACCTTTATTAGTACTTTAAGACCAGACTCATGTTTCCATTTGTCTTTGTAGTCCTCGTCTCATTTATGAGAAGCTTAATAACAATTTCCAACACAGTCACTTTCAAAGGACATTTTCAGAACTTCCCTATGACATTTCTCTTCTTGATTTCTTCATTTGCTCTATTTCCCACTTCAGAGGTTTTTACATGTTTTAAGGGAGCCATCACCCCATATTCCCAATTGGGAGTTGATGGTTGAGGATGGAGAAAATGAAGCTAAAACAGTTAGAAACACATTCTCCACAGTCCAATCTTTACAAATAAAATCACTTCTTCCTCCAGCCATAATTTGTTATTATGACTCTATACCCAGGGTTAGATCTTTTGTTTTCTACTACAAAATCATCAAAATTCCTTCCCAGTTGTGTGTATGAACTTCTAGCATTCTCCCATCCCCATTCCTGGAGACAGTGTTGAACCATATCTGAGCCTGGTGCTCGCACCCTTTTGTGTTTCAGCTAATGGTTAACAACAAAGAATTACTCTGCTCTGCTTCATTTCCCAGTAAGATCCACTTCTACCTTCCCTCAAAGACTCATCTCCATCTTCATGACTCCTATATGACTAATGGATGGCTCCCTTGTTCATCTGCTTCTCTAAAACCCTTCCTTTTTCTTCTTCTTTCTTCTTTTGAGATGCTCTTTATTAATAAATGTATGAATATTTCTCCCTATTACTTCCCTACTTATCCTGAATAAAATCCTCTCCTTAGACATTTTCTCTTTTACAGCACTTTATCTTCTATAACTGTAGCATCTTGTTTTTTATAGCTGCAAGAAAATTAAATTAAAAAAAAAAAGTTTTTCTAAACATATCTACAGCCAAAAAACAAAACAACAACAACAACAAAAAAAAACCTTTAGCCTTCAGGTATCATATTGAACATTCAAGTCAACAACAATGGGAAAAGAATAAACAGAGAAGAGTAAGATATGGAAATTGCCAAATGATTGGTATAGAAAGCATTTGAGAAAATAGAATGACACATGATATAATGTATGTAAAGACCTAAGCAAAAGACATGGCATTTAGTGAGTGGTCAACCTATGATATCTAGGAGCACCATCTCTAAATCCCAGGGAGACCACTAGCCAGAAGGAATATTACAGGAAAAGAATTTGACTCAGATGAACTAAGAGAAGTCTCTAGAGGACAGAATCCTAGATAGTAAGGATAGGAAAAACAAATATATTGAGAAACAATGTCTATAACCTGAAACTGTAGAGCTGCTTAATTACACCTATGCCCTTCATCACGTTTTAAGAATAGTCACAAGCTCATCAACAGCACTGGACAACTAAAGCAGTGATTCTCCAGGGGGTGATTGCGAGAGCGGACTTGCAGTTTGGAAAGAACCGTGTTCTTGTCTCATGAAATCCAAAGGATTTAGTTGGAAATGAATGTGTATATGTAGGTGACAGAGAGTAAAAGTTAGTAAATATCCATGTAAGGAGCGTGGACTACAGGTAAAGAAGACGGAGGATAGCATTTGGGGAAAAGGGGGAGTGCAGAGTGACGTATCAGGGATATACACGTCAGTGAGCTAACTAGGTTGGATGGAGGGAGGGGAGAGTCAAGGCAAGGAAACCAATTAGGAGACTCAGAATACTGAAAATGTCTGAAACCAAACATACTCACCTGAATGTCTGGACAATTTACAACTGACAATGCTATTGCAATTTAGAACTCAACTCTCATGTTCTGGTTGTCAATAAAACTACCCACAACTTATGCTTAATGATTCTGTGGATCAGGTATTCCAAAAGGGCACGATAAAAGCTCAGCTGGAATGATTTGGATTTCCAGGGTGATACAACATCTAAAGACTGGAATTATTTGGAGGTTTTTCATTCATTTGGGCACCTGAGCTAGAGGGACTGGAAACCTGTCCTCAGGTGGGACTGTGGACCAGAGCTCTTAATCCAGGCATGATCTTCATGCAGCTTGGGCTGCTCGAAATGTGGGGTCCTGCACACACGGGCTCTGTGGAATACTAGTGAGTATTCCAGGAGACTAAGACAAAACTCTCAAGGTTTCTTCTGATCCTCTCTCAAAGTCAATATCATGCTACATCATTTCCCCTCCCACCATTTTAATAATAGCAAGCACTCAGATTCAAGGGGTAGGAGCATAAACATCACCTCTTAGTGATCAGAATATCCAAGAATTTGAATATAAGCATTAAAACTGCCCCATATGGGTGATAACCAAAAAATGTATTAGATATTGAGTTAAAGCAGTTTTAAAAACTTTTCAAAGAGTCTACTAAAAATTGCATACGACTTACTTTTTACATTACTCATCAACCCTACAGTAGTCAGAATTTGGAGGCATATACTGGCCATGTGACATAAGCAGTGCGAATGGAACAGAAACAGAATTGTTAATCAGCAATTAAAAACCACGTTTTTAATTCAAAATTATCCTGTGAGGAGCTCAAGGGTTAAAAGACATACCATTTTTTTTTTAAGATTTTATTAATTTATTTGACAAACAGAGATCACAAGTAGGGAGAGAGGTAGGCAGAGAGAGAGAGGGGGGAAGTAAGCTCCCCATTGAACAGAGAGCCCGATGTGGGGCTCAATCCCAGGACCCTGGAATCATGACCTGAGCCGAAGGTAGAGGCTTTATACCCCTGAGCCACTCAGTCACCCCAAGACCTACCATTTGAAAGACAGTCTGAAATTTCTTAGAAATGCCTGTCTGAGAACATGGCTGGCCTTCAAATGCAAAAACTTATGAAGATTAAAAATAATGCAATTAATTATCCAGATGTTTCAAATGTCAGCGTTCGTTATTGCTTTCACAATATCACCAGTCGCTGGCTTTGAATTTTTCTTTACATTTAGATGTTCTGAGTTGCAAATGTAGGTAGAGGATGTGAATCACCCTTAAGACAGCTTATCACCATATGTTGCGTTTGGGCATGAAAAATGAGAATAACCTAAACCTTCGCCACCGAGACAGGTAAAGGGTTCTCATCAATGGCCATTAAGTTTGAGTAATTGGGTTTTAAAGAGACAACTTGTAGTGCTGCTCTTTAGGAACCTCCACAGCGATTGTGCTTTAGCTGCAGGTTGCAGGATCCAACAGCAACAGCGCAGCTTCGGCCCCACTCAGCCCCGTGCCTGTGTCACCACTGTTTGAACCCCCTCTATGGTGTGCATCTGTTACCAATTCTCTTTCAAAGAGCATCTGCTGCCAGAGGAGGCAAGCTTTTAATATGTTGATTTATCATTGTCAGATACAGGATTTTATTGCTTGCATTTGAATATTGTATTTAAGGTGCTTTTGTGATTACAGATGTTTTACATATAAATTGCTTTATATTAGAAAAACCTTTTTTTCAGTATTTTTAAGGAAACTTTGCATTCATGTGTTTTACATTTTAATATCTTCTTCTGCATTGCTGAGCGCTGGTGAATTGCTTTCTGTCTGTAATGGCAGTCGGTATGAGCAACAGCATCTGTGACTGTTGCTGCTTTAGAGAAGAAAATTAAATGTGGGTCTGTTTTTTCTTTTCTAGGGAGCCAGAATTGATTAATTACTACGGAAACCTTTGATTGTCATTTTATCCCCAAAAGGGACAGAAGGGGTCCCTACATAAAAATAGCTTCCCATGCCATAACCTTTGTAAACCAGAAAACTATGTCAAGTTTCCATAGTTTTTTCTCACTTGATTCTGTGCTCTTAAAATAATCTGAAAGTCTGTGGGATGGCACAGTCTTTGAAATAATAGCACCATCTACTGTCTGATCTGGAACTCATTCATCATGGTGAGGAAAGGAAGATGATAGAGACGGAGGAGGTGCTCTGAGTGGTTTAATGATGCAGCACTAAGGAAATAATGTATAACGGAAAAATGTGAAAATCTTACCTAAAATAGGAAAACAAGATGAATCACATCTGGAGTTAGTCATATTAACTAAACATTGTATGATACTCTTTTTCATCCAGAAAGCTGATGTATTTAAAATTTGAAATTAGGGCAATGCCTTTATCACCATCATCATCATCGTCATCATCACCATCATCATTTTAGCTCCTCAGTCTCCTTAAATTTATTTTCTATTCATCTAGTTGAGGGTGAGGAGTGGGAGAGGTAGACATAAAAAGAAATCTCTCAAAGAAATCTCTTCCTCTCAGCAATCACCATGATGTCCATGATGTCGGGGTAATTGCTTCATTTCTGAGCAGAGCGCCCGCCCGCTCTCAAGGAATACCTCGCATAGTGGGAGTTGCTAGGAGGCCTGATTGTTCCCTGTCCTCAAATCCTTTTCCCAAAGGAGTAATGTTATTTCATTAAAGAAACTCAACTGTCTGGATAAATGATCATGGAAAGTATGTCTCAGGGCTCTCATAAAAATAAGCTACTAGCTATTTGAAGAACATAGTGTGAAATTCAGGACATTCTCCAAAATCCTCCTTCATGCTGATTTCTTTCAATGAGCCAGAGGTCAGTTGTCACTCTGCCTCATGCACAGTTATTTCCTTAACCTCATAGCTCCCAGAGGACTGTTTTACCTCCCACACATATATTGCAGACTGTATATGACTCTTCCTTGCCCTGGAACTGGCATCAAGTTATTCCATATACAGCGGGATTTTTATGCTTTCTCTCCAGTTTATTATCTCTTTTCTAAATCAATTCAGAAGGTTTATTTTCTCTATTTGGCTTTCTGCTTCCTTTCTTTTCACTTCCATTCTACTTTATTTTTTCTTTTCCACCAGGAGGCCAGAATAGAAATTCCTCATTTTAAAAAATGTTCTTATTTCTATAGTTTTCAACAATCAGTGGCCTTTGCATAGAAAAGATTTAAGAAAAACATATCCTCGCAATTGATTTTTCTTCTTTTTCTTATTCTGACCTTTCTTTCTTTTTTTCTTTCTTTCTTTCTTTTTTTTGCAGTGCCAAGAAATATAATAAGGAGGAAATAAACAAATAAACAATGACATTTTTGAAATGTCAACTCTGATTCTATACTTATTTGCCAAGTATGTATTAACTTTCTCCTATCTGTCAAAATATATGAAACACCATTCCTACCTTCAGAGGAGCTTACAGTCAACTAAATCTTTGTCCTTCTCTGTTTTTTAAAAAGGTTCCTTATCTGCTTATCTGTTCATCTCCATTGTGGTAGCTAGATACTGACCAACTGCCCAGTTTTCTACTTAGTCTAATCTTATCTTAGGTATTACTGTAAGTCATAGTAAGGCAAGATTTTGAGATATTAACTGTGTTTTTATTTGCTGGGCAAAAGCCATGGCTTTAGTTATGCACTATATATACAGGAAGAATGGATGCAGGTGTCAAAGAATAAGAGTAACAGCAACAACAACAAAGTCAGTTGAGTTGACATCTACATTTTCTTAAACTCACGGAAGGAGACCACAGCAATGAAAGTCAATGCATTAAATTCACCGTGCTAGGGGTTTTCTTTTCCTTTTTTGTTTCCTAAATAAGTAGAAGGCATTTGAAAGACAAAAGTTGAAACTCCGAAGGAGGCAGGATGGTAGTAATATCACCAATAATGGGCTTGGTAATGATGATGCATAATAATTTAAGTGCTATGGGATTATAGTTCATTGGCTGCAGGGACAAAAGTGAGAATTCGAAGAGGTGACATGGCTGGGATTAGAGTACAGTGAGCAAGACACGTGCATTAAGTGCAAAATTTAAGGGCCACCAAAAAACTCAGTATTCAAGATAAGCAATATTTTCATGCAATGTTTTCCCAAGAAATCAAAATTAATAATCCATGAAACCCAGAAATAATCCATGGTAAATGAAATAGAAAAAAAGTTTTAATAAAGACAGGGACCATACGCGTAGGTGATGTCTCTGAAAGGACCAGAAGTCATGACTCTATCCTAGGTGAGTCTCAGGAGAGGGATGTGATGATGGAAGCCATAGATGGGTTTGGAATAGCCTGCCTTGTATCACAGTCCAGGGCTCTCTAAGGGTGTTGGAGAAGCCATGCACATCTATAGGAATAGTTTGTTGGTTTCAGGGAAAGCCTCCTAAAATCCCAAACTGCATCATCAGGGAGGGTAAACAACTAGGACTTGTATGAGGCTCAGAAGTGTTGAAATAGTCCAGATGAAACAGAGATCCCGAGCCTGGAAAAAGGAGGACTTAGATGGGATGGGCCAAGCAATTTGTTGTGCTGCAAGGGACACGGGGTCAACATCAGAAGCCAAGCTTCAGAGAACGTAATAACGGAAAATCAGACATCAACAGATACCATCAGGGTACAGAGAAAAGGCATGCCAACAATGCGTAGGACACATGTAAATCCCCCAACACCTCAAAAATAAAAAGGAAGAAAAGGAGAAAGGAGAGCTATGTATTTGACTTGGTTGTCACAAAAGAGTGGCAGAATATGGTACTCCAAAACATGCCTCCTGGCACAAGGATATTTTGAGTTGATTATTTACAAAACATCAGACGCAGGAAAAGCTCTGAAAACAAAGTTGGGGTTGCCTTTTTAAAAGGGAAATCTATCTATCTATCTATCTATCATCTATCTATCTATGAAACCTTCTTTTGTAAGGCTGTCTCGGTATCGGGGAGAGGAGGATGACTAAATCAAAAGAAACGCTCATCAGTGAAGAAAGCATGACCTTAAATCTGCATAATAAATCTTAAATTCTTTTATTATGCTTTTCTTGGTCATTTCCCCATAACTGGCCTCCCCCACACCCTTCACTTTTCTGTCTTCAGTTAAATATGGAATTTAAGCCTGAATTCTAAGCCACATCTGAGAGTTACTTGTTTTTCCTTAGGTATCTTGCATGTACACATTAGGTATACATGTTAATAAACTTCCATTTGTTCGTCTCTTATTAATCTCCTTGTTACAGGCTTCCTGGCTGAGAAGAGGCATGGAGAGAAATGTATTTCTTCTCCCATACATTAACAAAAGAAGACTAAATTTTAAGTTGCAAGGGACTCTGAATAGAAATGAGATTTTAAAAACTAAATTTAGTTTATTTTTAGAAAGTCTAAAACAATTTTTTAATCCATTTGGTAACAAACGGTATGGTCCTTGGAGCATCAATATCAGCCATCACCTGAATGCTTATTAAAAGTACAGATCTTGGGCACCTGGGTGGCTCAGTGGGTTAAGCCGCTGCCTTCGGCTCAGGTCATAGTCTCAGGGTCCTGGGATCGAGTCCCACATCGGGCTCTCTGCTCAGCAGGGAGCCTGCTTCTCTCTCTCTCTGCCTGCCTCTCCATCTACTTGTGATCTCTCTCTGTCAAATAAATAAATAAAATCTTTAAAAAAAAAATAAAAGTACAGATCTTGGGCACCACACCAAGCTATAAAGAAGAATCTGCATTTTAGCCAGATCCCTTCCATGAGGAAAATAAAACAGTTCTTCTAACAAAAGACCACTCCATATTAATATAGAATGAGAGAGAGTCAAAGAGAGCATGCTTGTGAGTGAGTGGGGGAGGCTGTATTTTAATATTAAGTATTAGTAGTGTTCGATGCATGTAAGCTAGTGTGTAAAATATGGAAAAATAATTTTCCCTCTACTCTTCTAAATTCTTGGCTAAGACCTCCCATAATAAATGATGGATTAACAGGAGAAAAACAATTCAGAAGATTAATCACATGTATACTTCACATAAACGGTGGTGATATCTGGGAAAAATGAGTAAATTCTCAGAAATACCCCAAACCACCATCTTAAATACTGTTTTTAGAAAGAAGTTGGGGGATAGAGAAGCCAGTTATGGGAAGTTAGCAGGAAAAACATAGTAAGCAAGAGTAAGTTTTGTTATTTAGATTAAAGTGCATATCTTCTCCATTGAAAAACTTTCTGTTCATGTAGTCACCCTTCTTGGCCTGGTATAGAGTGGAAGACACTTTTTTTTTTAAAATAGAGAGTTCCCTTATATATGCAAATTTCCTTACAAAAGGGTAACTACTCCTTGTTAACCTTGTTTTCACAGATTCTGCTCTTTGCTTTTTCTCAAAAATGATCACCTCAAAATAATTCTTGTTTTTTTTTTAAGATTTTATTTATTTATTTGACAGACAGAGATCACAAGGAGGCAGAGAGACAGGCAGAGAGAGAGGAGGAAGCAGGCTCTCTGCTGAGCAGAGAGCCTGATGTGGGGCTCCATCCCAGGACCCTGGGATCATGACCGAAGCCAAAGTCAGAGGCTTTAACCCACTGAGCCACCCAGGCGCCCCGAACCTCAAAATAATTCTTATGTCAAAAATACATATTTTGAGATAGCATATGCTGCTACTTTTGATGTGAAAGTGAATACAAAGTCTGAACAAAATTTCACACAAATTTATACACAAGCAGAAGAGAGAACAATTAAAACTTCTCTCTCTCCCTTGAGAGACAGGAGGATAAACTTTGTGATTGTATCTATGCCTGTGAGACCCTCTTGAACTAATTCTGAGGTGAATGCTCATAGGGTCAGAAGGCCCAGGAACTGCATTGTAAAATCAAAAGTGCCTAAGCTTTTAGATTAGACCCTTCATGTTCGTAAGGAGATTCCCTACAGCAGTGGATACCCTTCACCAAAAAGAAAGCTTATCATTTTGCATTACAGTGCACAATTAGTACTCAAATCCACAGTTCAGAAGCACTATGTTATGTTCTCAGCCTTAGTCAATCCCTAAGTCTGTGACTACAAATAAGAGTTTAATGTTTCAGTCATCTTTCTTTCATGACTTCTGGAAGGTTCCCATCACAATGATGAGACAGTGATCTAGAGCTAAGTTGGCCAACTTTTTGTAAAGGGTCTAGAGAGTAAATATTTTAGGCCACACAGTTGGTTTTGCAACTACTGAAGATTGCCATTGCAGCACAAAAATAGCTGTAGGAATGAGCAGGGTTATAGTCCAATAAAACTTTATTTACAATTACAATAAGGAGCATGCTGGGTTTGGCCCACAGATGATAGCTTTCCAAATTCTGTTTTAGAATGTTCTATGGAATAATTCTTCTGAATATATGGCAGTAGTAGCTAAGAAATAAGATTTGTCACTCCTCTAAGGTCATTTCCTCATAATTCTTAAAGTCTCTGGCAGTCTTTTGCACACAGTCTCTGCTATTATAGAATTATTTATCTCTATGCTGAGCAATCTTAGCACACATGGGGGCATGGCTTTGCTCTTCTCAACCTAGTTTATAGCACATTAAAACATTTAAAATGCTCCTTAACTTATGCCAACAATGAGATTCCTGGCTCTCTACTTTTTACATGTTATAGGTAGGTCTGAGGCATCCTTAAATTAATATAGAAATAAATTTCAAGTATTATATAACATAAAGTGTGGCAATTACGAAACATTAAAAAAAAGAGCTTAGTAGTAAATAATAAAGTAATAGTATCGGTAGTTATCTATTGAATATATAATGATTTCTTTTCCTTCCTTTGCTCCTTTGTTCTTTGATTGTTAAACAACTAGGCCAAGCAGATAGGAAAAATATTCTGGGGGCTTTGGAAAATTGAATGAGATTCTCAGGGTCACATGGCAAATGGCCAAGTTGGACCTTGGCTCAAATTCATGTTTTGTACTCCCTATTCTGGTATATTTTTCATTGTAAAATAATGTCTTCATCTAGTAATAGGACCATATATTAATGTGGTTGATAAAATCTGCAGTTAAAACCCACAATCTCTTCTAGAAATGTCCTCCAATTCATTAGTGACCCAAGCCAGAAATAGCACAGGTGTTTCTATTTTATCACACTCTGTTTCATTGTGCATTTTCCTTTAACAGAGGGGAAAAAAAAATTAAGTTGTCTTCAAGGAATTTATTATGCATTTTATTTACATAAAAATAGATTATCAACTGATCAGTAAGCTTCTCCCTTTGAATAAGTTAAATTCTTTGAGATTCTCACAAATGAGTTAATTTAGCCAATGAAGTCCAGAACAAATACCACTCTCACGCATCTCTTAAAGGTGTATTTGATCTCTCACATTCACATCCACCTATTGAAGATCCTCTGCCCTAAATATCTTGTTCTTCTTTAAGCAAATATCAGTTGCACCTGAAAGTACATATTATTGAGCTTTAAATTCCATTAGGAGGTCTCAATTTTTATCTGTGTTCTCTTCCTCTTTCCATTACTGCCCTCTATATCTTTGGAAGGTACTTAATGAAGTAAAGAGAAAGGGACTTTTAAATTCTTGGCAAAAGAGTCTTCCTTCAGGAATTGGAAAACCTTTCAAGCTCAGTGATAAAAATGGATAAGGTATGCAGGGAATGAGAAGGTCTCTCTTTTTTTTTTAAATTTTGCTTCTTTGTCCCCAACATACTCTTCGTTCTTTTAGGGGAAAAGATGTCTAGGTACTGAAAAATGACATTATAATGCAATTCTTTCTTGTTAGCACTAGTGTGATTCTTTTGATACTTGCTTATAAAAGTCTCCCAACATGTTTTTGCTATAATGAATGGAAATGTATTCCCTCAAAAACCTTTTAACTTTCTGCTTAATAGGGGGTTTCAAAAGGAAAGTGAAAAAAATGGAAAAAACAAAGTGGAAACAGTAAACTAGAATTACAGGTGCACGTAATCAGCTTGTATGTGTATAATGGACTTAGGTTGTGTCTCTGAAATGACTCAAATTCTCTGACTGCATTGACTACACACTTTGTTTTTTTCTTTATGCATTTTTGCTTTGTTTCAGAAAAGATTTGAAGCATCTAGCAACCCAAAACTAATAAAATGTTGGCAAAACTAAGTAAGAAATAAGAATCAAAAGTGAGAGACAATGTATGTGGAAGTGGATAATCATTACTGGGAAGACTTGGTGGAGTCAGAAAGTGGAAGGTAAAGACATGGCAGGGAACCAACCAAATACATGCATGCAGGTCCAAGGTCCACACATCTGTGATTACTGAACCTTAAGTTAGACTCTATGTTTACTAAACACTAAAGCAAAAAGTAATAGCTATGGTTATCATAGAGCAGAGTTACAGTTTTCCTTAGGCGATCAGAGCTGCACCATAACACTAAGATCTAAAAACAAAAATGAAGTGTCATAATGCTATAGACTGAGTCATATCTTCCTAAATTATGTATGTTGAAGCCCTGACCCCCAATATGACTGCATTTGAAAATAGGGCCTTTAAAGTGACAAGTAAGATTAAATGTGGTCTTAAGGGTAAGGCCCTAGAACTGGTATCCTTATAAGAAGAGGAAAAGATACCAGGAATACGTGCACATACAAAAAAATCCATGTGAGGACCTAGTACAATTGTTACCATCTATGAGCCAGGAAGAGTCCTGATCAGAGATCAGTTCTGTTGGTATCTTGATCTTGGACTTCCAGTCTAGAACTGTGAAAAAATATCTACGATATTCTGTTAGGGTAGTCCAAGCAGACTAATACACTTAGAGATCGCAATATGATCAATGTGGTAAATGAGTTCTCGATTAGCATTTCTGCCCATCATATAGTAAAATGTTTCAAGTGGCTGATTACTGATTTCAAGTGGCAAAGGATAATACATTAAAAGATAATTTTTTATGAATACAAGTAAATATGATTCCATATGGGATTTTTGCTGCTGCAACTCCATTTAAAGTTAGAACTTAGAGAAAAAGATAAAGGCTTAGTTCCCTTGGCCTGAAGAGAAAAAAGTGCCTACGTTGACTGTCTTACCCTGGTTGCCAAGATGCAGAGCAGACAAGGAAGAGTGATGGGGATCTAAAAGCTGACCCTGGTCAAATGTCAATGGTCGACTGTTTAATCACAATGGCCAAGACAAAATTTTAGAAAATAGTTTTACCCCGGGTGTAAAAGGAAACCGTATCAGCCATAGAAATATTTTTGTAATATTACTATGGAAAGCCTCCTTTCAGACAATATAATTTCCTCTTAAGTCAGTCTAAATGAATTTAATATGAAATTTTTTCCTTAAGTAATTGGATAAAATAGTTACTGTGTAAGTATGTTGGCCATGAACTCAGTAAATTTCGAGGTTATCTATCCAAATAATAATTTTAGTTTCTGTGAAAGCAGCTACAATCATTCATGTGTATGTCCTGGGCCATAGCAAAATATTGACAGAATCTTAGAAAATTTTATTGCCTATGTTATTCATGCTACTAAGTTCAGCCTACTTACAATAGCCACTTCTGCTGCTATATAATATAACAAATCTCCACATGCAGTTAAAACCTACTATATTTAAATGCCTGAGAAAATAATTTGCTGTAGCAACTTCGCTGTGTTTTAAGAAATGTCTGCCATGAGGGCAAAAGAAGTGAGGAGTATATATTCTTAACAATGCCAATATTTCTGAAATCTTTATCATTGAGATTATCTTTTAAATTTCTCTGAACACATTAGCCTAGCTAATGAAGCCCTCCATGATGAGGACATAGCTGATTTTAGCAACTGTGCAGATAATTACCTTTCTACTAAAGCTCAACCATATTCTTCTTAGGTATCTCCTGCCTGTGGAATACTGCAATAGCCATTAGTTAATTTTCTTTTCTTTACTTTTCCTTTCCTTTCTTTTTTCTTTTCTTTCCTTTCCTTTCATTTCCTTAGAGAGAGAGAGAGAGAGAAAGGGGTCGAGAAGAGGGGAGGGAAGAAGAAGAGAGAGAATCTTAAGCAGGTTCCATGCCCAGCACTAACCTGACCTGGGGCTCGATCTCACAATACTGAGATCATGACCTGAGCTTAGATCAAGAGTCAGACTTTTACCCAAATAAGCCACCCAAGTGCTCCTCATCAATCAAATTTCTTATGGTGTTCTCTGTGCTTGAAATAGCAGTTCTTCTCTTGTCCATTTTATAAACAACAATTTACACAACCTTTACTCTAAAGCCTTTGGTAGTCCATAGTCCTTCCTTTGTATCTCTACTCTGTGCTAAAGATTTTGCTTGTTTATATTTTTGGTTCTCTCTTTCAAGCTACGAGCTTCTACAGTGTGAGGACTGTATCTTTTCCATTTATGCCCAGTATTTAGTATGATGATTGCTATCTATTAGATGTTTGAAATAAAGAAGGAAAAAAGGAAGGAAGGAAGAAGGAAGAGAAGAAACTCGCCAAAGGTTAACCTTAGTAAAGGTTAATTGATTCCTATTTTGATCAAATTATAGCCTCTCACTCTTTTCAAATAAATTTACTTTCCTCTGTCAAATTTAATTCCTATTCTCAAACTTACTCTCCATCCAAAACAAACAAAGGTGACCTCAAACACTCTGTTGCTTGCTCCTTTTACTTTCTGAATTTCTTTCTCACCCCTCTGTCACCACAGTCTGCTAGAGAGGTCCCAGGTCCTTCAAACAACCATAGGTTTCTTGGGGTCCGTTGTGCCTTGTTTGGGGATTGAACTCTCTATGGATTAAACTTTTCTCTCTTCTTCATCTTTTCTTTTTTCTTACCATCAATCAAAACCTGCTTTTTTAAACAAATATTTGAAGGGGTCATCTCTCAGCAGCTTGCTTTGGAGAGAAGTACTCTGACATTAAACTGACTGACACATCATGCTACCTCTTTGCCTGGAACAAAGAAAAAGATCTTCATTGTGAATCTCAGTGCCCTTAATCACATAGTAGGTGATAGTTTCCAAATTGTAACTACTATCTGTGTGAGGTCTATTCTATAACACTGTTTAGCTATACAGTAATCTTGCAACAATTATAGCAACTATTTATTGAATGTGCACATATAATAATATATGTATGAATAATAATTTAGTATGTTTATATATCAATAATAGCAATTATCCATTCTATGTTACCCATTAGGCTGGATCCTTCATGTCAATGAACGCAGGTAAAGTTCACATCAACCCTGAAAGACAAGTACTCTCTATCCCCACTTCATGCATATAGAAACCAAAGACTGCACAGATTAAATTGTTTGTTCTCACCCACATAGCTGATAAGTGGGAGACCTTGTATTTTGGTCAGGGCTTTCCTGACTCCAAAGTCCCATACAATATTACAACCCTGATCTTAAGGAATTCTTGGCCAAACCAGCAGACAAAGGCAGTAAACTTACTGCCAAGCCTCAGCATTGCAATATGTTGTAATGTTTCATGAAGATGTTGGAAACTCTTTCTTATCCCCAAGCAATAATCTGAATATGTTGGACTTCTCTCAAAGTGTCTCTTATTCTTCTGGAGCAGAAAAGTTCTGTGTACAAGCTAGACATTTCTACCCTTCCTTCCCTATGGCTGTGACATTTGTATTGGTTGTCTGTGGCTCATTTTAGATAATTTTCTGCTAAGGTATTCACCCTCTTGACTTACTTAAGGTCACCAATAGAATAAATTTTCATCAATCTACAGTGATGTAGCTCTTAATTAGAAGTAAGATAGAAAATTGCAAATCTCCTTCTAGAGATCATTAAAGGTTGCATTCTCATGGGTATAAAGTATTTACAAGTTTTAATGAGCACATTAAGAGTAGTTTTAACTGTACTTGACTTGCAAAACTTTAACAAATGATCAGTGTTTATAGTATTTGACACAAGCTTGTTAGTTTCCCTAGAACTTCCTAAAGATGTTTTTATTGTTTCTATTTTTTTTCCTGATTTTTGTTTTATTTTTAGATAGGAATGCTTAATTCTAAAGTTCATAGGTATCCCCCCCCCCGCCCGGGGTTATGTTTCACACCTTTAAAGGATTGGTTTTATGTTTATTTTCCCTACACTTTGCAAGCAAGCTTGCTCTTTTGTCACTCCTGGGTATATGTGCCTTTCTTCAAAATTCTGTGGATTGTCAACTCATTGAAAGGAAGTTGTGCACTTCTTTTCACCTATGGGTCACAATCATACTTCTTGAAGTCTTGAAGTCTCTCCTCTGCTTTCGTCAGTGCATTAGGCAAGGGCCAAGACAAAAGGAAAATGTGGAGTCTGTGATTAAAAAGCAGGGAAAAAAAAGCCATTAAAGGTACTAAAATGTAAACCTTGTCCTTTCCTCTGTTATCTGTCAATACATTGTGGTGTTTTTTATTTACCATTTAATTTTGTTCTAATTAAAGAAAAATTAAAAATTTAAATTATCAGCATGAATTCTGTTGTTCTTTATAGTGTGCTATGCAGGTTTTAAATGCAAATAGAAGTGTCTTGCTCATACATGGAATTGCCAAAATTCGTATTTCTTAATTCATACATACGAAATTTATTCTTACCAGAACAGTGAAAATGCTGCACAAAACTAACTTAACGCTTGTTGCTGCTGTGTTTTTCCCCACTTTTTGCTACATAGGTATTCTACTAGCATTCTCTTCCTTCTGTTTGCTGATGCATAAGGAAAGACTGAAAGGAAAAGGAACCCTGGCGGTCCAATCTCTTCCTTTCCTTCTGGGTCATCATGTTTAGCATAAGTGGTTGGCTAATAGAAGGAGGAAATATGAGTGTAGAAGGATACGATAAGATGCGTTGGTCATCGGTGTTACTTTGAACACTGTTGTCCTTTCTGTGTTTCAAACAAATTTAGGTTCAAATGACTTGTGTGGTCTCTAAAGGCTGTCAGTGTCTCTGCTTATCCAGACACAGAGGTAAACACACTTAATTCGCACTCTTGAGCCTTGCTGAACTGCCGCATATCATGAGTTCACTAAGCTCAAGATGCTTGGTGCTCACAGGGCAGTACGTCTGCATATATAAATGGGGAAAAACCATGCATATTCCATGTCTTCCTTTTGCCTGCAGGAGTGCTCCATTGCAGTACTTCACTTCTAAACTACAAGAGCAAGATGACTTTATTACAAATTTCAAGATGGTGACAGCAGATCGTTTAACCAAGTGCAGGGCCCTTCTGAGTGCAGGTGCTCTGCGACGACAGCCTTTCAGGTTGCCCGCCCAGGAAGCCAGCGCCCACTCGAGCCACTTGGTCTCAGGCAAATTTTTACTGGCTGCTGCTGTATCTATGGCTGTTCTGACCTTAACTGCGTCTCATTTAGTTTGCTCTTATGATCTCTTTTGCGAGGTCATCAATAACCCAAATGAAACCCTTGTGAAACTAGAAAAAGGTATCTCGTTTTCTAGGCAAACCCCATGATGAAGCATAGAACTAATTCATTCCCACTGAACATGGTGATTGTTGTGGACTCTCTTGAAGGCTATTACTTGAACACTCATGTACACCAATCTTACTTTGCTTTTACTAATATTTTTGGACTATTAAAGCCAAACAACAACATAGGGAGAGAGCATTATTGTTGTGGTCCTGCTTCCAACATCCTGCATTTGCTTTCACAGAGGCTTTCCTCTTTTCTGCTGTCCTGCCCCTGATAAGACATCTACTTTCATTGTTCCGAGTCATTGTGACCTGTAACAATAAAGGTACCTTCTAATGTTATTATAATCAGTTGATTCAACTGGACTTAGAACCCTTTAGAATTCAGCTACCACAATGTCTACCTCCTCAACTGCCCACCATTAATTGTCAGAAAACCGTCACTGAAGTCTTCTTGCTATTAACACTAATGGTATGTCTGAGTTCCTCTTGGTCTAGAGTTTTCCTAGCTGTGTCTAGTGTTGTGACCATTTTCCCTCTGTCCAAGTTGGTGTCATAGTAGCTGCTGCTGCAAAGGCATTGCTGATAACATCTTCATGGGACTTTAGAATGTGGCTTGCCTCTGGTATATGCAGTCCTTCCCTCAGTCAAAGGGAAATTCAAAGACTAAATCACTTAGAAAGGGAAAGAAAAAGTTTACTAGCAAGAGTGCAAGAGGGTCAAATATTAAGAATATTGGCTCACCAAATAAAGACCACAGCAAACTTTTTATTTTTTTTATAAAGATACCACTTATTTATTTGAGAGAGAGAGACAGCACAAGAGAGGAAAAGCACAAGTGGGGCAGGAAGGGAGGAAGGGCAGAGGGAGAGGGAGAAGCAGGCTCCCCACTGAGTGGAGACTACGGTGCAGGACTGTATCCCAGGGCTCTGGGATCAAGACCTGACCCCAAGGCATATGCTTAACCGCTTAACCAACTGAGCCACTCAGGTACCCTGAGCACGGCAAGCATTTAAAAGGAAAAACAAAACAAAGTGTGCACGGTTACCAAGTGTACATTGTTGTGTTCACAGAGGAACAACTTCACATGATTATTATAGTCAGAAAGATCATGTCATACCTTCAGGTAGCACCATAACAAAAATTAGGGACAAATTGTCTTTACTAAGAAGTTCAGGTTAAAACAGATGCTCAAGATTTCATTTATTTTGAAGACCAGAATCCAAGAAAAAGACCCTGATGTCAAGTGTACATTAATATTCAAAGCAGAGTAAAATGTCCTCATTTGCTTCCATACCTTTCAGAATCAGTATTCTTTGGACAATTCAGTATAGATAAGTTGTGTAAAAATTAAAAAACAGAAATATCATATGATCCAATGATTTCATTACTGGGTAATTACCCAAGGAAAACAAAAACACTAATTCAAAAAGGTATACATACCACTATGTTTGTTGCAGCATTATTTACAATAGCCAAAATATGGAAGCAACCAAGTGTCCATTGATAGATGAATGGATATAGAAGATGTGGTTTTGGTCTTAATTTAAATCATGGCTATAGTAGTCAAAATTGAAAATGCAAACGAGTGTATTCAGTTAAGCTGGGAAGTAACTGATTCATTGAATAGACAAGTCTTTCCATACAGTAGAGTAGAAGGACTACATGTTGGGATAGATTATGTAGATAACTCATTGTTTCAGTCCTTTCTAAAGATAAAATGAGAAACAAATTAGACATGGAGGTCATATTTGGAGCCTTCTATGCCTAGACCACATTTTGCATAGACAAGTGTCTTTCAACAGTAGGAGGCTGACTGGGAAGCATAAGCATTGTTAAGAAAGCCCATCGGCATCTATCTATCTGAATTTTTGCATGTAAGCCACTACCATGTGTCTTGTTATTTATATTTAATTCATGGTGTTCTTTGTTCTCAGAAAAAATGAAATTAATCCATACTCCACATGGCCTCTACTTACCTTTTCAGCCTCTCTCATGTCATCATTCTTCATGTTCTGGGGTCCAGCTGTTCTGAACTGCATATAGTATTGGTCTCTCTTTGTCTCTAGGCCTCACTCTCTCCCAGCCCCCACCTTTTCCTTAGCTACTTTTACTTACTTTGACTAGCAAAAGTTTCTCACATAAACATCTAGGTTGATACCATTCCTTGTGGGTACCATCCCTGGCCTCCATATTCCTATTTACTATGCTTTAAGTATCATTATATTTGATAAATATTTACATGTTTTCTTATTGTGTAAACTATGAGCTCCTTGAAAAAAGGAGCTATGTCTGAGTCACCTTTTTTATTTGCATCTTCTAAATAAATTCTCCTTATAAAATAGATCTTATAAATATGTGTGAATGAGCACTCTAAGGAAAACATTTTCTCTGAATGGAACTATAATGCAGAGACTGATTCAGAGAATCTCTGTCATAGCCCTTTCTCCTTCCACAAACAGATCATGAGATACACAAATCATTTTTCTGTATATTTTTGGGAGCTCTTAAAATGAGAATCATATCAGTCATGCAAAACTTAGAAAATTCCTGTGGAAGTTGGATGTATTAAAAATACAAAAGTAAGAGATTCTGAAAAACACTAAGGAGAATAATATTAACTTCAACCTGTGACCTCTGACCCTTTATATCACAAGGAACAAGAACAGATCCTGACAAACGTAAGTGTTCAATATGTGTTAGTTCATGTTCCTCAAATATCACCTCATAGCTAAACTCAGTGTATTTAGAGAGAGAGGTGTTGAACTTGTAATTATTATAGTTTGTCTAAAAAGCTCAGTTACAAAGAGCTCATTTTATATGAAGGCTTTCGAGGATAAAATTTAAGAGGTATTTCCCTCATACAAAGTGACAAAACCAAGAAGCATTAAGTTCAAAGATCTTTGAATAATTATCTAGCATTCCTGGGGTGCCTGGGTGGCTCAGTTGTTAAGCATCTGCCTTCTGCTTGGATCAGGATTCTGGCGTCCTGGGATCAGGATCTAGCCCCGTAACAGGCTCTCTGCTCAGCGGGAAGCCTGCTTCTCCCTCTCTAGCTCTCCCTGCTTGTATTCCCTTCTCTCACTATCTCTCTCTGTAATAAATAAATAAAATTTTTTAAAAATAATAATTATCTAGCATTCCTATATTCATACATAGTATTTGAGGAGGGAAAGTAGGTTGTGGGTTGTTTTTTCCTCCCATTGGCTTGGTATGTTTTTTTTTTTTTTAAAGATTTTATTTATTTGTCAGAGAGAGCGAGCGAGAGCGAGCACAGGCAGACAGAGTGGAAGGCAGAGTCAGACGGAGAAGCAGGCTCCCTGCGGAGCAAGGAGCCCGATATGGGACTCGATCCCAGGACGCTGGGATCATGACCTGAGCCGAAGGCAGCTGCTTAACCAACTGAGCCACCCAGGCGTCCCGGCTTGGTATGTTTGTTTTGGAAACACAAAAGTATTTTAAGGCTCTGGGTTTACTCTGTAGCTGGCAGAGCTAGAGGAACATTATCATGCTTGATGAAACACTATTTCTGCTCAAACAAATGTATATCAAAATGAAACTAAGTGGAGAGATTACTGCTTTTTAGATTAGTGTTTATTATCAATAAGCAGAGAGTTTCAAGTACTTTACTTAATGTGATTTCTTTGCCATTAAGGATAATTTATTGTTCTATTGTATGAATAGTTGTCAAATCTTTATACAATGAGCCAGATAATTATTTGCACAATATTTAGTACCTCTGTAAAAAATGAGATTTGAAATATATCGAACAAGGGACTACCTTTTAACATTTCTCCTCAGATAAAATGCTTGAACACTTGATACAGATATAATCAGATAATATCTACATGTGGCAGAGTGCCCAGTAACTAGTTACATGTGGCTGCCATCTTGTTGATTAATCATGCATGAGCTACATGAATTAATGAATCTGATATGACCAGGTTGTTCATGTCACCATTCCTACAATGTCAAAATAGGTCCAAAAAAAAAATCAAAGTGTTTAATTCTGGTTCTGGCTACATGCAAGCTTTTCTGTCAGTGAGTGAGGCCAATGGGATGTGTAGGCATGTCTGTGGGGGTCGTAGAGTCAGAATGGGAAAACTACAGAGGTACAACAGAACCTCAGCTAAGCAGACCGTGGCAGCATCTTCTGGCTAAGCCTTGGTAAGTAAGGATGGCCCAGGCAAGTGAAGGTGGGGGCCAGAGAGATCAAGAAAGAGTGGTAGATTGTTATTTATCCCAGAAGGCTGACTAGGGATTAAGGCATAGATGATACAGAGATGCTAACTAACAGGATTTATGATGCAGCTGAATTTCCCCATCAAACTTCTGGATCACCAGAAGGGTTAGCAAGAGCAAGGCAAACCATGGTTTTATTTAAAAACAAAACAAAACAAAACAAATACATGGCCTGACCCATGATATGGATCCATTAATAAAAAACACAAGTTTGAGAGCCAATCAGCAGTCTTAGGAATAGGGCTAGAGCTTCATACATCTTAAGGCAGAAAGTCAAAATATAAAATTCAAAAATTGGCTTGATGTTTCAAGAGCTGAACTATGAAAAATGTCTTCTTAAATAGTCCTTGGCCAGTAAAATAATTTTCCCAGGGGCCTGGGTTTAGATGAATATAACTAGATGTAAGATTTAGAGAAATACAAGGAACCAGGCAGGACATGCATAGTGCTGAAGATATACTGTCAGAAGTTTGCTAATAAGGGTTTATCATTTATAACATTTGCTGGTTTCTGTAGTGTAAATGTCCACTGTGGCTTATTCCAAGCCACCATCATGTCATCAACTTGCCCACAAAAATTCCTGGAAATGTTCACAATTGGTTCTCAGGTTCTCAGGCACAGGCCTAAGGGGCTGTTGGCCTCAGGCTTCATGCTCAAGAAAGGCCTCAATTTTAGACTTTTGAGGTGATCACAAAAGATTTTTCTAAATGTCCCAGAGACACACTGCAAATATTAAAAGAAAAAGATGTATCAGGTAGGGGGTCTCAGCTGCAACCAAGAGTAGTTAAATAAAAGGGGAACATGTTAAAGGACACTGAGAGGCTCAGAGAATCTCCAGAATCTCTGGGCTCCCTACACTCCAGATATTAACTAAAAAAAGATAAAGTATATAATGAGGCCAGGCTGAGAGGCTATACATCTGGGACCAATGCCTTCGGCCTAGCACAGGGCAGCGGGGAGACACAGTGCAATCCCTGTGCACAATGACCTGAGTTATTTTAAATTATCGATAGCTAATCCTTTCAGAATTTTCGTTGATTCAAATTATGTTACTTTTGGTGATGGTGTTCACATATTGTTTGAAATATTTCTAACAGTGACATACCCAGTGACATAGCCAGTAAAAACCGGTTCCAGTATGCCACTCTTGCCGTGGATGAGTTTATGTCAGACTCAGTTTATCAAACAATTTATTAAACTTAAAAAATAAAATTATCAATTATTTTAAATCAATATTTACTTAATTATTTTTATTTATTTGTTTATTTTCATTTTTTTACCACTCAGAAAATATTTACTGGGAATCTTCAAAGCTTGTGCTGGCCATTACTCACATCCGGTGGAGCATCTGTTCTGGAAGGTTGATGGACTGTATTGTATACAAGGTATAAACAATCCCTGAGTTATTTCAAATTATCGATAGGTAATAATTCAACCAGAAGTTTCTTGTACTTAACCTATTTTGGTAGATTAAATATAGCCACAAATCCTTTGAAAGTAGAATCATTCTACTCATTCCTTTGAAAATAGAATCTAATTCCACTATCAGAATTGGCATTAGTACTTGCTTGACTTATCTTAGGACCTGGTATGTCATAAATACTCAACAATCACTAGTGAATATTCCAGGTTTTCTTTACTTGGAACCCTAATAAATGCAACTGGTCTCCAAATAATATGCAACTGTTTGTAAATTTACTTTATGTAATTGTAGATGTGGATTTTTTTGCAGAAAGAAGCAGTCATTTTCATATTGCAATAAATATTTTCCTTTTTGTATTATTATCTCTCCTCCATAGCATAAAAGTTGTAAGTAGTTTTCTCTTTCCTAAAATCTCAAAGCATTGTATTTGTGATTTTATTGTAACATCAGTGTTTTAGAGTTGTGCGGTCATGGTTTTTTGTTTGTTTGTTTTTGTTTTTGTTTTTCTCCAGGATTCTCTTACTTCCTAGAGAGCAGTTCCCATGTCTTACTGTTTCTGCGACCTTAATCCTCAGTGTTTATTCCCAGTTTATTTTTTATTATTGTCAGTGAGCCTGATACACTGTGTGCTCAATTTCTTTATCATATTTATTTAAAATCACAAATTTTACTACACTCCAGATATTAACTAAAAAAAGATAAAGTATATAATGAGAAAATAAGGTTCTGTCTGATAGACATGAGCTTTTTCAGAATTTTCGTTGATTCAAATTATGTTACTATTGGTGATGGTGTTCACATATTGTTTGAAATATTTCTAACAGTGACATACCCAGGACACTATTAAAATAAATTACTTAAGGAAATTGCATAAGATAAACTTATTGAGAACAAATTGAAAATTATAACAAAGTGACACATGGGTTTATTTGGGCCAGGGATTCAGTGAGTTAGTTACAATGAGGACCCTATCTTCACTCTGATATGATCAAATTGACTTTAACAAAAGAATACAGGTCACCGACAAGAGGAGACCTCTAGTCTTCAGAGTCTTTCTATGGCTCCACACACCATCTCTGCTGTATCATTGAACTTTCACAGATTGATATAACCTCTTGCCTAGAAAAGCACCTTCATGTTATAGACTGGGATATTATTTAAGGTCTTACTTTTTATATTGGTCATTTTCATATAGCTCTTCCCACCTAAGCCAAAGAGAAGACTTAATATCTATATATCATATGTGACATTTTCCCTGAAGAGGTGATAATGGAAAAGGGAGGTATAAAAGAACCCTTCATATTACAATTCTGTGCTTATTTTGCGAAAGGTTAGAGCCACATTTAGATCCCGAAGCCCTGGATTTCAATTTTAATTTAAGCATCTTTCCCAGTGACCTTTCCCTTTTACCGCAAAAAAGACCGTGTTCAGTTTGACACTTTTGTTCTTTAAAATCTACCCGCTTCCTTGACTTTTAAGTAAGAACTGAGAGAGCCTATCAGAGTCTGTCATAAGGCAGGCATTTCTTTTTCCCCCTCCAGGGCTTTTGAGCTGTCTTTATTGGAACGGGCATTATTCAGCCTAAAGCAAGGAAGTCCTGAGAGCAGTCTTTAAGGAAGTTGGATTGTTAATAGAGAGAAAACAGGAAAACTCCACCTTGTCAGTGATGTGGTATCTGTAACCTTTCACTCTCTACCCTCTTCAAAGCTTGTAAAGTATCATCAGCTTGTTAAGCAGAGGAGCTGATAAAAATTGATGTTAATTTGAATTGACATGTATTCATTTCTCTAAGGATGGAGGAGAGTGACAGATTATTCAGTAATAGTTACAGCATGTATCAGAAATTTATTTTTCCAAGATACTGAGAAATTCCAGTAATTTAATGATATAAAACCATTAGTTCTAAGGCAGACTGAATGGAAATGAACCCTTCAATGCAATATCTAGTTAAATATCTACTGGAATATCTAGTTAAAACCTGATCTATTAACCATAGTTAAATATGTCATAGTTTGGGTTATAGAATGTATTTTGCAAATGCCCTCTGCACAGAATACCAGAAAACTAAAACTAAAACACTAAAAAAAAAAAAAAAAAAAAAAAATTAAAAATAAAAGTTTTAACAACAAAATTACCACATCTGTTAAGGACAGAAATGAGCCAAGGCAATACTAGTCAGAAGAGATACATAATAAACCCTATAGACAATGCAACTGTCTTAAGGGAAACAATATAACATTTAGTCTAGTTGAAATTTGAAAAAGAAACTATCACCCAGAAATCTGTTTATCTAAATCAATCATGTTTCCAGTTGACTTCGTTTTGTTTTGTTTAAGAAAAGGTTGTTTGGGTGGGCCTGAGTGGCTCAGTTGGTTGGGCATTGGACTCTTTATTTCAGCTCAGCTTGTGATCAGGTTTGGGCTCCCTTCTTGCTCCCCCCACCCCACTCTCAAATAAATAAAAAAAAAAAAAAATTAAAAAAAGAAAGAGAAGGTAGTTTGGCCAAAGCACTCTTATCAATGGAAAATATATTCTCTTATAGTTACAAAAAGAAAAAAGAAAAAAAAAAAAAAACCCACCACCAGCAAACTCCCATCCCCCCAAAACCTACTAAGCATTTTCCCTGTAGTAGTGATTGTCAAGTACTCAGTAAATATTTTTCCTCTGTCTTCCTCTCCTTTCCCTCTCTTGTTTTAACAATATTCAGTTAGCACCTGATTTGCCCAAGGCATTATGTTAAACACTTGGAATTTCAAATATTTTACCTGGCCTTATGGAGCTACTACCAATTTGAGATAGGATGGGGAGACCTCTTTACAAATAAAATGTACTTGCTTAATTGAAATAATTAGTTATCTTCAATCTTGTTATAAAGATTTGAAATGAAACAGTAGGAAAATAAGGAATTCTGCATTTGGATTTGGGGAAGTCTCTTAAAGGTTTCTTCCCTTTTGTGTTGTGAGAGATATATGAGAATGCTTCATCTCACCAGACTTCTTTTCCAGCAGGACTTAGCTGATGCTTTAGCCCAACCCATCTCCTTATCCCCCTATGCACACAAGCCTCACAATCATCTGAAATGTCTTTCTTCACTTCAGCAGTTTAACTGCAGCCCATCTTTAAAGTTTCACTTCAAGTATTATTAAGACTTCCTTAAAGCCTACAACAAATGCTGCCTCCATTTTTATGGTTTTCTCTTAGATACAGCCAATAATATCTCACACTGGTTTTGTAGTTGTTTCTCTCCCTAACCAGATGAGAAACAGAATAGAAACAAAGCTACCATCTCTTGGTGTAGCTCTGTAGAGTCTCTTAGTTCTTCTTACAAGAAATTTAGCAGTTAATAACTACAAACAATTAGCTTGATTCTTTTCCCTGAGAGTTTGACAGCTACCTAATAATCTCTATTCTTTTCTTCCCTCTCCCCAGTCCTTAACCCCACATGGGCATATTCTCTTGTAGGCTGTAAATAATAAGATTTCTAACCAATTCATGAGTTCTATCTATATCTTATTGTTCATGAGAAATTATACCAAGAAAATCAACTGAAACACATTGGCGATCATTTACCAATGGAGGGTATGGTGTTGTTCTTTTGTAATTTAAATTCTTTAGCAACATTTTTGGTGGAATTCATTCTTAGAGATAATGGGACTTGTTCTGGATCCAATAAGACTCTTTGAATATAAGATGCTATGGAATGGCTTCAAAGAAAGGTGATTCATAATAGAAAATACTGATTGTATAAAGTCACCAGAAATCATAGGGGCATACTTGTTTGCCAGAGGAAACTGAAATTTCCTCTTTCTGTTGTATTTTCCATTTTTCTGAAGTGTAAGGAAGAAAAATTATGAAGGATTTTTGAACGAGTAAAAAAGTTGACTTCAGATCTCTTCCTCTTCTAATTTAGCAAGTCTTGTAATGATCTCATTTTAAAGTAGATGCACATTTATTCTGCTAAGAAAAAACACAGCATACTTTGATACTATGTCCTACCTGCAGCTACTAGCTTCCTTAAGGAGAAAGTAAGAAAGGGTTTCCAGACTCGAAATATGTGGATTTAATGATGGTTGATGATAGTGCCTTTATCCCCCTCCACCCTTCCTTCTGCCTACAGTGAGCATAAAGAAGTTTCCTTAGAAGTCTAAGAGGAAAATGACACTTCCCCTGCGTTGTCCTTGAGCTAACAGCTGCAGACTTCAGATTTTCAGTATAACTCATGCAGCAGCACATGTGAGGAAACAGTTCTTGCCCTCACTTAAAAGTTCAAAGGCTATGGCAGAAAAATGTGCCCATACTGAGTGACTTCTGAAGATGTTGAACCTGTGCTAAGCTAATGAGGTGAAATGTTGGCAAATATTAGGAGGCTAGGTGAACGACTCAATAAAGGTCAACCATAGAAGTTCCAAAAGAGAGGTGATCTAGATGAAACCAAAGAACAAAAGAGTTCATCAGCAGGAAACACACACAGTGGTCACAAATCAAAGTAAACATAGGAGTTGCTGAATGAGATGTCAGCTGAATTTTTTCCCCTTATGATGTTAAAAAGATATAGATACATAAATGGAAATAAACTATTTTTAAAAATCTTAAAACAATTATCTACATGAGTTCAATTTGTATTAGATTCAGGACAGTTCTGCTCTAGGTGAAGCCATCAAGATCATGCAGCATCTGTGACTTGGGATCCGGATCTTAGGGCTGCCTTATAAGTGAGGCCCCTTGTCATCATTTTTTTTTTTTCTCCCACCATTTAGACAATATAATCCCTCAAGTGTAGAATGAACTTCACATATCAAATTTCACTATATCATCTTACAACATATGTTTAGTTTAATAAGGGGTTGTTTATTTTTCACAGCCCTCCAGGGCACACTGGTTATTTTACCAAGTTTCCGTGAATTACAATAAAACAAACCATTTTTCTTAAAACAAACATATTTCTAATCATCTTCCCACATTAGAGAAATTAAGCCTCGAAGAGCATTAAGGGAGTCCCAAAATTGTTCTTCAAATAACCTCTTGAATGCTCTCTAAAAGTACATATCTTACCACATTCTTGTTAATAATATCTTCCACCCTCCTTGTCCTTGTAAGGATTAGTAGAAGTGATGTATGTGAAAATTCCAGTACAATGCCATGCACAAAGCCATGTTCAATAAATATGGATCCCTCTGGCTTTCTCTCTTTGTCTTAAATGACAATGTACAGACCAGACCAAATCTTGCTCATAGCAATATTCAGAAATGATGCACAAAATGTAACAAATCCCTTTGAAATACACAGCTGAATTCTTAAGAAAGTAAGGGGAAAAAAAAGAGGGAAAAATCATAAAAAGGGAATCAATCCACAGTAATAAGTGTGTATTTTCTGTTGGGAAAAAGTATATATGATTTTAGGTTTAATGGTCACCCAGGAATAAGAGACAAGGCCTTTGGTTTAGAAGATCTAGGGAGCAATACTCCACAAACAACTGCATAAAACATCTGTCCTCTCAAAGGACGACGTCTTCAGAATAAATGTGGACTGAAAATAAAATTAATCCTAATCAGGGCGCCTGGGTGGCTCTGTCAGTTAAACTTCTGCCTTAGTTCAACTCAGGTCATGAGCCCAGGGTCCTGGGATCAAGCCCTGCGTCTGGCTCTCTGCTCAGCAGGACTCTGCTTCTCCCTCTCTCTTTAATGAATAAAATCTTTAAAAAAAATTAATCTTTATCTTAACACAAGAAGACTACCAAGAAGCTAGACTCCTTTGTCCTGACTCTCAGATTAATAACCTCTCAAGAAAACTAAAAATTAACAGAATATTACTTACTACAATAAGGAAAATTTTCCTTATTAACATATTAAATGTCAAAATTGGCACCTTAATAGATACAAATATTAATATAATTCAACACTGATTAATGAAAAATTTTACCAATTTAGTAATTGAAGGGAACTTCCTTGACTTATACCCTACAGTAAACATTTTACTTAATGGTGAAATATTAGAATTTCATTTAATATCCTTTTTAAATTCTGTTCAGAATTCTATTTTACCAAACAACTCTTAGAAGGTTGAAAAAGGAAGAAACATATTTTCTAATTATCTAGAGCCATAAGATTATCTTCCTAGAATATACAAGAAAAATGGTTGTTGGATTCAGAAAAGGCTACTCCAAAATACGGCATCTTATCGTATTAAAACAAAACAAAACAAAAAAACTCCTTAAGCTGAAGGAGTTTGAGAAAACAGCAGCAGGAAGCTCACTCTGCCCTCTGTGTACACAGTAAATCCTCAGCTGAAAAGTGGACTCCTGATACTCAGAAGAAAGGACCACTCTTAGCTCTGAAGACAAAGGGACCCCAAGCAGAATTCCAACAAAGAGGCTTTGCTAAGTTTCCCTGAGTTTAGCACACTTACTTCATACTCTTTGACCTGTCATATTTCTAGAAGACTGTCCATTCTTCATCAAACGTAGCATAAAAATAGTCAGGCTTAAGTATTTTTTCAGCTTTTCATTTCTTTATGAAGGCTCCCATGCCACAGAAAACTTATATTAAATAAGTTTGTTTGTTTTCCTCCTTTTCATCTTTTTTTGTTTGATTTTCAGACCCAGCCAGAAACCTTAAGAGGGTCAAGAAAACCTATTTCCTTTCCTACAATCAGAATTAATCAAAGATTCCAGCAAAGTTGTTAGATGAAGGAACAATATGAAAATCAATTATTTGCCTATGTACCCATAACAAATATTTAGAAGAGAAACTCCTTTACACCATAAAAACATGATTAAAAATGGAAACAAAGAATAATGTTCCTAGAATTCAATGTTTAAAACTTTTACAAAACAATTCAGAAATTGCTGAGGTATTAAAAAGACCTAAAATACTCAGATAAGTGTAGACTGAGAGGAAGAGTCACCATCATAAATATAAAATTTTTCTAAAACATATAAATCTATTTAATATATTTAATACATTTTAATCAACATTCCAAAAAGTTTTATTATAGATCTATATAAGCAGGACCCAGTAATTCATATGGAAGTTTAACTGGGAGGAATAGCTAGGGCATGCTAATGACTAATAACGGACCCTTGTGCAAAGAGATATTTGTTATTATAACCAGTAAATAAGACAGTGTGGTACTGACAAAGAAATAAACAAATAGGGTAACAGGTACTGACCAATAAATAAAAAGTTTCAGAGTATGAAACTGACCTTTTCATTTATGGACACTTGATATAAGACTGGACTGGCCTAGAAAATCAGTGGATAAAACTTTGAACCATTCTATGAATGATTCTGGTACCATTGATTTTCCACATAAAAATTTAAAAAATGGTAGTATCAGATTTATATCTCATTTCACATAGTTAAAGATCTATCAGATAGAGTAAAGATTTATAACTTAAAATAAAAAGTTTTGGAA
Organism: Mustela putorius furo; assembly: GCF_011764305.1. Classification (NCBI taxonomy): domain Eukaryota; kingdom Metazoa; phylum Chordata; class Mammalia; order Carnivora; family Mustelidae; genus Mustela; species Mustela putorius. The sequence continues at coordinate 21,405,519 of NW_025422019.1, read as the reverse complement.
GAAAGTATATGAGGACACGTTTATGACAGAAGAGTAAGAATTTCTTTAAAAGATGCTAAAAGGCTAAACCACAAGCAAAATGATTGATAAAGGTGCCTGCATGAAATATTTTTAAGAAAATAGGGATGGCTGGGTGGCTCAGTAAGTTAAGCCTCTGCCTTCGGCTCAGGTCATGATCCCAGGGTCCTGGGATCCAGTCCCTTGTCAGGCTTTCTGCTCAGTGGGGAGCCTGCCTCCCCCTGCCCCTCTGCCTGCTTCTCTGCCTACTTGTGATCTCTCTCTCTCTCTCTCTATGTCAAATAAATAAATAAATAAAATCTTTAAAAAAAAGAAATATTTTTAAGAAAAGAAAGGCAAACTTTACAAACAAGCTACAGACTCAGTAATAGTTTCATTTGCGCAACATATTTATCTGAGGAAATATTAGTTGTTAGCCTAGAAATCAACATAAAGGAGAGGGAGAAAAAGAAAAATGGGTAAAGGATATTAATAGGCATTTCTCGGAAGAGGTTCAGCCTCATTAGTATTCAAATAAATTCAATTGTAAACCAAAATGAGAGAATTTGCCACATTTTAGGTTGAAAACATTATAACACAAAACATCAAAAGGTTATGAAGATATGAAGATATTGGCAGCTCTCATACACCACTCAAGGGAGTGTAAATTGATAAAACTACCTGATAGAAAACACTTTTGCAGTATCGAATAAAGTAAAAGAAGTATATTTTCTATATTCCAGCAATTCCTCTTCATGTATCCTAGAAAATTCTTTCATGTAAATATTCACATGTAGTACAAGAATTATAAGACATAGAAAGTCTTTCATGTTAGCTGAATTAAATATATGTTAATTTTTTCTTAAAAATTAGAAGTCTCTACTGAGGTTTCTTATAAGACTATTTTCATTTTGAATTATAACAACTGACTCTCTTTAGAGGAAAATAAGTAGGGGACAAAAAAAGCTAACTAGCAATATGAGAAACTCCAATATTTGGCTGAATATTCCCCTAGCAAAGTGAAAATGTATCTAATTAAAAGGAAGAATCAAATGGGCTATCTGACATAATTCAACCAATTATATATACATATAACATATATGTATATATGTATATTATATATAGTGTATATATATTAAATATATATAAAAGAACTTACTGAAATACTAATATTTCAGTAAGTTCTTTGTTCTTATATAGAGATAGCTTATTCAACTCGAGAAATATTTATGGGATTGGAACTTCAAGGTCAAGGTAGTGGACTGAATGTACATTAACTGTTTTTACTGAAATCCCAAATTTCACTTAAAAACTATAAAGAGATTATTTTAAAAAGGCATTAATCTGGGGCACCTGGGTGGCTCAGTGGGTTAAAGCCTCTGCCTTCGGCTCAGGTCATGATCCCAGGGTCCTGGGGATTGAGCCCCGAGGGCTCGGCAGGGAGCCTGCTTCCCTTCCTCTCTCTCTGCCTGCCTCTCTGCCTACTTGTGATCTATCTGTCAAATAAATAAATAAAATCTTAAAAAAAAAAAAGGCATTAATCCATAGCAAGAAGGAAAAAAGGAAGGGAAGCAGTAACAAGAAAATTTTCAAAACTGGGGAAAGCGGTAGAGAAGTAATAACTAATCTAGCAGATTAAAGGAGGATTACTCCTAAACCAGCAAAGGCAAAAGCTGAGATTCAACCTAATTTTCATTGTAAAATCGTCAAAAAGTTCAAGAATTAAGTGGAGGATTGAAGTAAGGAAGATAAAATAAAAGATGTTTGGGAAACAGATTCCTGGACGCATTTGCTTTATGGATGTCCCCTACAAATGACTCAGAAGAAGATAAAAGAGAAAAGATTTGATATGAGGGCAAAGGGCTCCATTGTATGTCTGCATACAATACTAAAAAGTTTGATCTATACTATATATTCTGACTGTTGAAAGTTGAGGTCTCCAGTTCTTTTTCTTGACTTAGACTCCCAGAATATGCAGAGTTTTATACTACATTAAAAAAATTGGAGAAATATGACCAACCCAGAGATCTAAAATTTTTAACACTGTGATATCCAAAAAATGTCCTATGTGATGGCTATGAGCTACAACTAAATATTCTGAGATCTTTCCACATGTTCATAGCTTGCAATTGACTGTTTAGTTCCACACTCCAAGCATAGGCAGACAACCGAAGATTATCTCTAATATGAATATCAGAAACCAGGAAAATAGGTAAAATTAAAAGAAATAGAAATTATTCAGAAAGAAGAAAATGTTGACATACATTTTATGTGTGTGAATGTTTTATTTATTTATATACATATATCTAATCTTCTATAGTTATATGTACCTACATACATACAACCTCCATTAATCTGCAGAAAAATAAAAATAAATACTATATCCATTAAACAAAACAATAGTGCTAAAAATTGGACATTCAGGAAACAAATGTCCTTAGAAATTAAAAACCTGTAACAATAATGTTCATTATAAGATTTGAAAAGTATCATTGAAGAACTTTCCTAGAAAATGAGTAAAAAATAAAGATATGGACAAGAAGAGTATGATAGATTAAAGATGCGTGCCAACATTCTGGGGACTCTTCTTATTGAAATTAAGTCTAATTCCCCTCCTCTTGAAATCAGGCTGGATGTGGTGACTAGTTTGATAAACAGAATATGGCAGAAGTGGCATGGAAAGGAAAGACTGGCGGAGCTCGCTTCTATTCTATTAACCTTCTTTACTAATGACATGTCCCTGTGGAGAGAAATCAATGTAATGTACGTGGTCCAATGTCCAGGGCCTATGGGTACATGAATTAATATATCTGAAGAGGATGAGACCTTACCTATTGGAAGCCATTAGCATGATGTTCTCTAATTAAAAGAGTATTTAGAGTATTAAAAAATAACAAAACAAAACAAAATCTCTGAAGTCTAGCTTTTTTCCTAGCTATTTTCTTCTTGGAGAAGAAAATAAATCATACAACTCTCTGGGGTATAAATGGTCTAAAACTGAAACAACAGTTTTAGTACTTTGGAAATCAAAGATATCTAACAAAATGAAAATATATTCATAGAAACAATTAAACTTTAGGTAAGAACGGAATGAATCTGTAGTGTTCTTCCCAGGTAGAGATCAAATCTTTTATTCTTCATTAGAGGTGCGGATTATATGCCAGCCAAGTTATCAATCAAAAGTGAGAGCAGAATGAAGTCATTTTAACATGCAAGTTCTCAAAAACATGCATTTCGAGGCATCTTTTGTTAGAAAGCCTTTATTGAGGAAACGTTCAAAGCCATTGGATATTTATGAGAAGGGGAGTGCGATGATGAGATGAGAATTATGGTTAAAGTTATATATTTTTTCTCGAAATAAAAAAAAATGTATATTTTAGGTGCACCTGGGTGGCTCAGTTGATTAAGTGTCGACCTTCAGTTCAGGTCATGATCCCATGGTCCTGGGGCGAAGGCCCACAGCTGGCTTCCTGCTCAGTGGGGAGTCTGCTTTTCCCTCTCCCTCTGCCTGCTGCTCACCCTGCTTGTGCTCTCTCTCTCTGTCAAATAGATAAATAAAATCCGAAAAACAAAATATATATTTTATAGTATTTATGTGTAAGTTCCAGTTCTGCTACCAACCAGTGTGTGATATTATAGAACTTAAACAGAATTCGATAAACTTCTCTGAGTTTCCATATTCTCATTAATAAAATGCAAATATCTATTTCAGTTATGAAGAAAAATGATAATATATACAATATACAGTTCAGTAACTATCATTTAATAGACATTTAATAATTATTTTTTCTTTTCTTGATTTTTTTTTTACTTACTCACCCTTTCTTATTACCCATAAAATTTATCATGAACAGTACAGAAACTCTCAAACTGGGGAAAATAGGGAGCTAAGGGGACAATGTATTTGAGAAGAAAATAAAAGATTCTTGAGAGAATTTCCTGCTTCACCACTAGTAGCAGAACGATATTAATGTTGACTTTAACAACTATAGTATTACTGTATCTGAATATAAGCTGAAATATTCTTGTTGGTCACAAGTCGTAAAGGAAGCCTGAGGCATCTCATGAGTGAGAAGAAGATAATAAGCCAATGTTTAAACATAAAAAAAGCTGACAAAATGTTTAAGATGATAATGCAGTAGGCAATTCCTTTTGATTTTTATTTCTTATAATATTTGCTTTAGCTAGTGCCCTTTATGTTTAAAATGTGGCCTGAAAATTTAAATTATATATATAGATATATAAATATATATTTATTATATATTATATATTAATATAATATAATATAATTAATTGTATATTATTATATAATATCTATTCATTATATATTATATAATTAATTAATATGTTATATATTACATATAAATATATATATAAACAAATTTAACTGTTTAAAGATATACATATCTATCTATCTCATATGTATATCTTTAAACAGTTAAATTCATTTCATTTTAAAAGAGAGGAATGTTTGCAGTATTAAATTGGAATTCTAACTACTGAACCTATAGTAATAGAGTCAAAAACACTAATCACTTGGAGAAAACTACTACCCAAGGAAAGGGCAGACAGAGCTCAGTTTCTCTATGACTTGACCTGAAACATCCACCCTTTTTAAAGTCACAAGAAAAATATTAAGGAGAAGGATTATCGAAGGAAATTCCTTGCAAAGTATCTTCTAGAAGTTGGCCTGAAAACCTAGCTATTAAGAATGCATTACTAAGAAATCCCTAAGAGGGATTATAAAGTTTTTGTTTTGTTTTGTTGGTTTTTTGTTGTTGTTGTTTGCTTCCAAGTCTTCCTCATTTAACAGAATCACAAAAGCTGAGAGGAATCTTAGAGGAAAAGCAACATAGTCAATCTTCCTGACTCTTGGAAAGCCATAAGCAAACAACATAAACCCTAAAATTCTAATGTAAACTCTTGAGGCAGTTCTTCCCTTTACTAAAACCTTCACTGGGAAAAGTTATTTGAAAATTTGAGAGTCCTCTTGGGACTGTCTCTTCCTCCCCAGATATCACACCCACTTCCTTCCAAAGATGTACTTCCATGATCAAATAAGTCACCAAAATTTTACCCAAATCTACCAACCATAATAAGGTAATTGTGAATGATCAAGTCTTATGAACATGCAACATGATTCCAGTTTTCACACCCCCATTCATCAGAGGTTATAGGCATTGTTAGCCTAGAACTCACAATGTGAAATTTATTGCAAGGAGTCCACTGTCCTCTTCCCTCTATCTATCTCCTTTTCAAACCTCCTGTCTCTCACTGTTACTTACTTTGTTTTATTATTTTTCACCTTTTAGTTTTCTCACCACTAAACTGCAGGCGAACTGCCAGTGTGTGTAAAAATAGTATAAACTTTAGAGCCATGTGGTACTAGCTTTGAATTCTGACTACACAATTTCCCAGTAGCTTGACCTTGAGCAAGTAACTTAAACTGTGGATGTGTTCTGTGTAACATGCATATAACTATATACAACTGATTTGTGATGAGATATGTAAAATGGCTAGCTTAATGATTGACAAAGCCCACTCTCTAAAATTATTGATTACCTCCCCTTTTACTTAGTATAGCGCTAAGTACAAAGTAAGAACTCAGTAAACACTTGTTGAGTTATTGGTAGATGCAAATGAGTCTCTGTTCCACATGGGTTAAATACTATTTTCTCTCTAGTTAAACACATTTTATTACTTTTTAAAGATTTTATTTAATTATTTGAGAGAGAGAGAGGACACGAGCAGGGGGAAGAGCAGAGGGAAATTGAGAAGAAGATTCCCTGCATAGCAAGGGCCCATCAAAGGGCTCAATCCCAATACTCTGGGATCATGACCTGAGCCGAAGGCAGATGCTTATCCAACTGAGCCACCCAGGTGCCCCCTAAACACATTTTGTTCCCACCTTTAATATCATATCACAATTTTCACATCAAGTGAAGAGCAAATGAGAGCAAATGTAGATCACTGATTATTTAATATCCAATTAATATTTTTAGAAGAAAATATTGCCACCAATTCAAGCCAAGTAAACAAATACAAATGACTCATAACATTTAAGCACTTCACAGTTTTTTGTTTTTTTTTTTTAAAGATTTTATTTATTTATTTGACAGAGAGAAATCACAAGTAGATGGAGAGGCAGGCAGAGAGAGAGAGAGAGAAGCAAGCTCCCTGCTGAGCAGAGAGCCCGATGCGGGACTCGATCCCAGGACCCTGAGATCATGACCTGAGCCGAAGGCAGTGGCTTAACCCACTGAGCCACCCAGGCGCCCCAACACTTCACAGTTTTAAGAATAATGTGTTTGGGGCAACTGGGTGGCTCAGTGGGTTAAATCCTCTGCCTTTGGCTCAGGTCATGATGTCAGGGTCCTGGGATTGAGCCCTGCATCAGGCTCTCCACTCAGCAGGGAGCCTGCTTTCTCCTTTCTCTCTGCCTACTTCTCTGCCTACTTGTGATCTCTGTCAAATAAATACATAAAATCTTAAAAAAAAAAAAAGAATAATGTGTTCAGGTTCATGATCGCTAATAATAGTCCATATTCTTTCCTCAAGGGAATATTGTCATTGAGTTTTTCAAAATGTCAAAAATGCAATAAAACTCCAGATATAAAAATTAAACTGTGAGCCTATGTAAATTATACTAGGAAGAGCAACTAAAAGAAAAAAAAAATTAAATCATTCATTTAGAATCAAATAGTTTAAATCAACTACCATTTATGAGAAGGCAAAAGAAACAAAACATGCCTAATTTTTATGTTTACATGAACCTAACTTTCAAGTACATCCCTAAAAATCAGTTGTCAAAAGAGCAAAAAGCACATAAACACAGATAAACAGAGTGTGGCGCATTTCCATTTCCATGTCTTATTTAGTGGAACACAACTCAATTAGAAGCTCTCCCATTTCTGCCTAAAATGACTTTGGTAGCACCCGAGCAAAGGTTGAGCTCTTCAAAGCTAAGGAAGTTTTTTGCATTGACTGCTTTATTATTCCCTATCTCACTTTTCTCTTTGTCATTCTGGCCCAAATAATGTAGTCGAATAAGGAAATTGTGGCCAAGCATCACACAAGGTATAATGAGCTTGTGTCACTCTGGTGTGCTATTTCATGGGTTTGTCACTCTATCTTTGGGACTGACATCTTGGGGTGACAATGTTTATGCATGCATGCAGGACTGAAATACTCGTACAGCTTCTTTCTTTTTTCATGTATGTCTCAGCCACTTTAATAATTTTAACATTTTGCATACCTTCACTACACATCAGAAATAATTTTAAAAATTAGTGTTTTGTCCTTAAAAATATACTATTTCTTTATTGATGCCAATTAAAGAACTGTATTCAAATTATCAAACATGGGACACATGGATTATGATCTGGGAATCTTCCCTGCCTTTGAAGTTTCTTGAAGTTTCTTGCAGTGTTTGCATTCTAGGATACAGGAGGACATGAAGATCAAAAGAATTGATAAGGCAGCACTCAGCACACAGAAAATTCCAAAGCAAGCTGATCAAGACCAAGTGCACAGTTGTGGAAAGTAATTTTGTTTCATTGTCAATAGTCTAAGAATAGACTCTCTGTGTGTGTGTGTGTGTGTGTGTATGTGTGTGTGTGTGTGCGTGTATTGGTTTTTTGGCTATGTGTAAGAAAGGTTACTTGTGTTGCTATTCTAAAATCTAAAGGGATTCTCTTATCTTTATCAATGTGCTTTCTCACATGTGTAAACATATCAATGAAGACATAAACATATTTAAAGCACAGTAGGTTGGGATTTGTCTATTCTAGCATAAAATATTGCTTAAATATATTTGCTTTGCTCTCCTTGAGAGTAGATCAGTGGATCAAAACTCCCTTGGTTTAAATCCCAGCTCCCCCCCTTACCAGTTGTGTGATACAGCAAAAACACTCTTTCTCACATGTAAAATGGACATAATAGGAGCAAATACCTCATGGAAGTTTTATGAAGATTGAGTAAATACATGTGAAATGCTATAATAGAAAGTGTAACATAGCAAGTGATCAATAATTATTGGCTATTACAATTGTAGACTTACTTATTTTCCCCCTAATAATAGACATTTCTGTAAATGTTAATTTCTTCAATTTTGGTTTCCAGAGAAGTTGCAAAAAAACTTCTTTATAGACCCATAGAATGTGATATTTATATGATCTTCTTCATAATAAAAATTTATTAAATATCCAATATGTGCCAATCAAGATGGAAACACTATGTATATATACATATATTAGATTTATACTCATTTAATCCATTAAATTAGGAGACTGTTTCATTTCCCACCTTATAAAGAAAGCCAGGCACAGAAAAACTCGATATATTACCCAAATTCTTATGATAAGTATATTTAAGAGTTGAGATCTGAAGCAGATCTAAGACTAGCAGTTGTGCTATTAAGGATAGCCTACCAGTGAAACAGGATTCCAATACAAAGGTATGGTAAACAGCCGATCTGCAAAAATTTATCTTTCTAAATGCTAAAGCTTCTTGCACTGTGCATAAATCATATTGCAAATTCTCTCTTATATAAGATATAATCATGAAGAGTGGAGAGCCACACTTGGTATGTATTTTTAGAATTAAATTATTTACATTAAGTGATAATAGTACCTTTTACTTTTTCTCCAGGTCCTGATTTACAATTCTTTAATTACTTTTGTGACTTTTCTTGACCCTCTCTTATTTCTCTAACTCCCTTTTAAGGTGTGAAAACCAAAAGTAGATATAGTATTCTAGTAAAGGCATGACTAATGCAAATCTTAATGGATGCTTCCATCTTGAGAATTTTTTCTCTTACTATTACATTGCAACTCGGTTTTTCCTGTCATTTGGGAAAAGTTTAGCTCTCCTTTAACACAGGATAAAATGATTTCCTATTTTCACCACCTTACCCATATTTATCCTGATTTGCAGGAAGCCAGTTTCTAAGATATGGGAGAAAGCTTAATGACTTTACGCAAAATGTGTCTGAATCCACTAGTCTCTCAAGTCTTTCAGAAATGTGTTCTATACACAGAGAAATTAAATTAACTGTAAGTGTTCATCTTGTGAACACTTGTGAACATCATTGTGTTCATCTTGTGAACACTTGTGAACATCATTGTGTTCCAATGCAGATTTAAAAATATGTACTCCTTATCTTTGTTTGGTACACTATTTCCCAGTTTGATGGTCCCAGAGACTTTCTTTCTTATAGCATTTATGAACATCCACTACCATCTCTAGTAGGGGGCACAACAAGATATTTGTCTCCATCTTCCACCCTCTACTTTTGTTCTGTGGGCCCTGCCAACTCTACATTGCTAAAAAGAGTCAAATGCTTGACTAAGCCATGCAGGTGCCTCAGAAGATGTGCTTTTAATAATCTATATAATGATTTATTTGTACATAAATAACAAAGGCATTTTTTTTAAACAGGTAAGGGCCCTAAGAACAGTGCAAATTAAATGCTGAGAAAGTTTAAGAGGAAAAGTAATGCCTTCAATATTTCGTGGAAGAGATGCCATTACCAGATTGTAAAGGAAGGGTAGACAAATCAAAATAAAAACTACTTAGATCAGTTAGTAGAGAAGCATTGGGTGTTAATGGGGACTACTGAGGAACAATGCATTAATTAACTATTCGTAGTATTGATATGAAGATTAAAGTAGATAATAATGGAAACCTCTGCTTTAAGTACTATCAGACTATATTTTGGATCAACCGTCCCACTCAGATGGAACAAACTGGAAAACATTTTTTTAAAAATGTATGAATTATTACATTGACTTCCTATTTCTGGTCTCACAAGTAAAGAGCTTAGAAGTCATCAGCAAGAGAAAAGCTGAACAAACTGGAAATTAGTAACTATTTTGGGGTCTTATAGAGAATTTAGGTCACAGGGCAAACTCCTGCCCCCAAAATTGAAGAGATCAGCAAGTACAGAAAATCACAGTTCTCCTGAACAGAGCAGAAGCCTGCTGCTGGAACCAGGAGTGGGTAAAACATAAACTGTAATTGAGGAATTGCTAGAGGCTTAATTGTGGATAAGCTTGAGAGTTCAAAATCTCTTCAGCTTTATCTCTAGGAGCTCCTCCACGTTCCCAGCATGAAGACAAAAGAAAAATTCCCTTGTTTCTGACAGAAGGGTAGGGGGTTGGGAGTGGGCAGTAGAAATCCCTTGAAATATGCCCAAGCATTCTGTTACCACAACAAAAACCTGACCCCAAGGTAAAGTATTATTGCACTAGTTTTTGTCACCCTGGGTTTTACCAAATCTAACCATCCTTGGAGAAGGTAAATACCCAACTCTACCCCCTTTAGCCCTCCACCTGGAAGAAAGGAAAGGCTTTCTAAAAGACTGAGGCATTCTGGAAAAGTCGAAGCTATTTATAGGGACAGTAAAAAGATCATATTTTTGAGGGGCATCTGGGTGACTCAGTTGTTAAGCATCTGTTTTGGGTTCAGGTCATAATCCCAGGGTCCTGGAATTGAGCCCTGAGTTGGGCTCCCTGCTTGGCAGGAAGCCTGCTTCTCCCTCTCCCACTCCCCCTACTTGTATTCCCTCTTTCACTGTCTCTGTCAAACAAATAAATAAAATCTTTTTTTTAAAGTATATTTCTGAGATATTCAGGGAAAGGAGGGGGACTGAATAGGTGCAGCATAGCATATTTTTAGGTAGGTGCAGCATAGCGTATTTTTAGGACTGTGAAACTGATGAGGCAGCAGAAGGATAGTTGGAAGACAAAACAAACTGACACCCTCAAGCTCCCGCCATCCCTACTTCTAGGTAGGGCAGTGTGACACTCTTCAGGGATCTCCCAACTATCTTAAGGTTAATACCCGGCTAGAAGGGGAAATCCCAACCTTAACTTGACAATGGCAAGACATCTGGTATCTTATAGGTATCTTGTGTTTTGGTCCTCTTTAGCATATGAAAGTTCTTTTGAAACATCCCTTTTTTTCTTACTTCCCCAGCTCCCAGGTGTATAAATCAGCCACCCCTCAAGACCCCAGTGCCGCAGCTCTTTCTGCTCATGGGTGTTGTCCACAGGCTTTAATAAAATGACCATTTTGCACTGAGTTTCCACTGAAACTCACTTATATTCCAAAACCCCATCAAAATTCTATTTGTAATATACTGGAATGATAGATACATGGCATTATACACTTGCTAACACTCCCAAAATGTACATCAAAAGTGAATCTTGAGGTACATTATGAACTTCAGTTAACACTACTCTATTACCACATTAATGCAGCTGTTAAAAATAGGGGAAACTATATGTAGGGTGAAGGGGGATTTGTATGAGAACTCTGTACTATATGTTCAGTTTTTCTATGAATATAAAACTTTTCTAAACTCTAAAGTTTATTAATTAAAAAATAAATATCTTACATTGTAAAAATTCATGAAGCTGTACCTTTAAAATAGGTACAATTTGTTTTATATAATTTATACTTCAATAATGTTGATTTGTTGTATATTTTTTATAAAATATAAAATGCTTAAAACTACATTTAACCAAAAAAAAAAAAAAAAAAGAGAGAGAGAGAGAGAGAGTTGTAATATGACATTGGAAACATGAAAACATTGGTGAAAATAATTAAAGGAAATATAGGTATGTGAAGAAATATGTTTATAGATAGGATGACTCAATATTGTTAACAATTGTTAACATGTAAATTATCCTTGGATTAATTTCTATCTCAGTTCAATTGTAACAATCCCAGCACATTTTTTTTTTAGAAATAGACAAGCTGATTCAAAAGTCTGTGTGGAAATGCAAAAGAATCACAAATGTTTGTATTAGAATATTCAAACAATATTGAGTAATAAAAAAATTGCACACATACACACAGAATTTCAAGACTTAGTATAATATTACTGTAACCAGGACAGAATGACACTGACATATAGACAAATAAGATCAATAGAACAGAAGAAAGAACTCAGAAGTAATCTTTTAATTATATGTTCCATTAATTCTCGATAAAGTTGCTAAAGCATTACGTTGGAAGAATGAAAATCTGTTTAATAAATCATGTTGAAATATTTAGAGCTCTAAATAAAAAAAAAGATACACTTCAACCCTACAATACACAAAAATTAATTTTAGATGGATCATGGACCTTAGCACTAAAAATAAATCTCTAAGCTCCTAAAACACAAGAAGATGGTATCATCAGAACTCGGAAGTATGCAGTTTTGTAAAGGGGACAAAACTAGGAAAATAAGCATCCATAGATGAGAGAAAACATTGGCAAGTATATGTCTGATGTAGGATTAGAATCTGGAAGAAATAGATGTTATAGAGACATAGATAATAGATACAGGATAAATCTCCTACAACTCAGTTAAATAAAAACCCAGATTTCAAAAATGCACACAAGAATTGAATAGTACTCCACAGGAGAAGATAAACAAATGGCTATTAAGTTCATGAATGGTTTAGATATCATTAGTCATTATAGAAACTACAACATTCACCAGAGTTTCAAACACAAACAAAATTCTGACAACTCCAAATGTTGACAGATGCATAATAACCAGACCCTTCTTCCTTGTTTAGGGAAGTATAAAACATTTTGGAAACACTCTGTCAGTTTTTTTTTATAAACCTTGTGGGAGGCCGCAACAAGGCTTGAGACGAGGACCAAACCAGGCCCTGACTTGTGCCTCCTTTAAAGTCCGAATAACCTAACCAAAGGTTTAGGACGGGAAAAGTTGAGTCGCACTGAGAAAGGGTCTGTGCTATGTGTTGTGCACTCACCTACGTGACTTCCCACACACTTGCTAAACAAATGAGAACAATTCAGTGGGGGCCAAAAGTTTGTTGCTGGTCCTCCCTGCTCTAGTACAGCCCATAAATTACTTTTAGGTTTGCTGTATCAATACCGAACAATTGTACTGGCATCAGCCATTTGGCGTCATGAGGTCTGCTTATAGTTAAATGGGAACTTATTATGGGAAGTGGTTTAACTAGACACAGATGTATTGCTTCTCCTGTTATCACTATATATATGGCCTTAGTGTTTTGAATCAACTTAGCACTGTTGGACATCCTCCTCAGTGCTCCTCCTGCCCCTATCTCTTTGTCTCTTAATTTCTTTTCACCATCCTCTTACCTTCACATTCCTGATCGATTTGTCGCGCCGGCCACAACAAAACCTAAACATGCACCTACCTTATGAGATAACAATTTCACTTATAAATATTTACCTAAAAGACAGAGAAGCATATGGCCATTATACACTTTTGCAAGAATGCTTATAACAGCTTTATGCTGTTATAGCTGAAAACTGGAAATAGCCCAGGTACTTAATACTAGAAGAAGAGAGAAGTACACTGCTATACATTAGTGAAATTGAATATTACTCAGCAAGAAAAAGGAAACAAAGCGTGCATTTGCATAATAATACTGATGAATCTCAAAAATATTATACTTATGAAAGAAGCTATAGTTAAACAAGTACATATTCTATGATTTTATTGGTATGAATTTGGAGAATAAGCTAAATTCTAGTTAATGATAAAGAAGATGTCAGAGTGCTTAAGGATAAACCACACTGATAGTTATAACTTTGAAATGTTTAAAAAAGATGAATTTATAGATGACGAGTGGGCTAGACAGTTGAATTAATATATGAGAATGCAACCATAAGAAAATGTTACTAGTAGAATCTAGGAGGTGAGTGTATGGGTATTTAATTAACAATGCTTTCAACTTTTCAGTATGCTTGAAAATATCATAATGAAATAAGGGGAAAAAATATAGGGAACCAAGAAACGAACCCATGAAAATATGGGCACTTGACTTGAGAGTAATGGTTACGTTACAGAGCAATGTCTTTTCCATGAATGGTACCAGGTCAATTGGATATCATGAAAAAGATATGACCCACAATTCATACTGTACACAGAAAATCAGTTCTATGTGTATTATGGATCTAAATATGAAATTTAAAACAACAAACTCTCTAGAAGATAGCGTAGAAGAGCACCTCCATGATCTCACCATAAGTGAAGGTAAAGATTTCATGGTGGGTACCCTACGACACCAGATATCCAAGTCATTAACCACCAAAAAAGGAAACATGCAACCACATGGATGACTCTCACACATAAAGCATTCAGCAGAAGGAGCCCAGCATGGAAGACTGGACACTGTGTGTTTGAATAGGTATAGATACGTATTGATGTAGATATTAATTTCAAAAGGCTTCAAAACTTTCCTATAGGAATGAGGATACATGTCGAACTAGTAAGATTATAAATAGAACCTCCAACATGTTTCCCATAAAACACGAAATTAAGAAAGTAGTTACTTTTGTGGATAGAAGGGATAGCATTGGGAGGGCTGAAGTGGAGTACGGGCGTTTTGGCAATGTTTTGTATTTGACCTGGATGTTGTTTGCTTATAACTCAGTGAACTCTGCATATTTGTTCACTTGTCTGCCTGTTGCTAATTTTTTGTGATAAAGAAAAAAAGTTTTGAAAGAATAATACTGAAAAAACAAAAAGACATAGAAGATTTGCTTGCGAATTTAGAACACCACCTAATTACAATCTCTGAGGGACATTGTTTGGGTTCAGATCTTACCTTTTCCACTTTTGCTGTGGGGTTTAGGGCAAGTTACTTTAATTTCTTTCAACTTTAATTTCCCATTTGAACAAAGGGGACTGTAATTCTGCCTACATTCTAGTTTGAGCTTTAAATGAGCTAATCCACGTAGAAGTGATTAAAATCATTCTGGCACATGGGGGTAATTAGATGTTAACACGGCCGTCTTCTGATCACCCTTGCAGCATCGGGAATGCAGACAGAAGAGAACAGCTGGGAAATAAATTTGACTTAAGAAGAAATATGAAAGCTTGTAAGAGTAAGCTCAGAGCTTTGTGCTTTATTCTGTGGCAATGTAGCACTTAAAAAATAATAACAGTATTTTGAGATATTATGATGATAATTTTACAGATAAGAAACTGAACCTTATAGGAATTCATTGCCATGCCTCTAGTCGCACACCAAGTAAGTGAAGAACAGAAATTGAAATGCTTCAGAAAGCTTAATCTGGCAGTAAGGAATAAAATGGATTGAAAGGGGAAAAACCAGAGGAAGGAGGGCAAATTGGGACACTTTCAATCATCCACCTAAACAAATAAGAATTATGGTTGTAGGAATAGAAAATTGGGGATGGATGAAAAACAACAGAATTTGCCAAGAGATTGAATGTGCCAGCAAGAGATGAATTAAAAAGGAGTCCCTGCTACTTAGGTCTGGGAGTCTGTGAAAATGGTAGTGCCATCAACAAAAATAGAGATCATAGGAGGAGTCGCAGGTCTACACTGGGAGATGAAAAGTGTAATACTGGCAAAGGATACTCACGGGATCATTTAGCACACTCACCATAATAATGAGGTAAGTTTGCTGAAGATTGCATTACGCAAGGCTATGCTTAACAAAGTAACCTCAAGGCACCTGCTGCCAAACTCCCAGGGCAGGAGCGGAGGGAAATAGATGTTGCGGGTTGGAGGGCAGTGGGATGACTGAGAACAAGTGAAACCAAAGGTTTGACCCAAGCATTTGGTGAACTTTCTCAGGGTGAACCCCTTGATAGTTTAGACGCTCTTTGAAATCCATGCAAAATAAAAGGGGGAAAAAAAAGGCTCCTGGCAGGTTGGAAATAAATCCATGGCAATTCTTGCCTGTGATGTGTCCTGTCAGAACTCCCTGAGCCCGGGGCCAGGCTTTCTAGAGCCTGGATTCTGTATAGGGTGGTAAGGACCTGGCTCCCAACCTATAGGACAGAAGCTGAAAGATTTGTCCAGGAACAAAGCTGGGTTCAAGGGAAGCTGTGAGGCGAGACCAGGTGCAGGGCAATGAGAAAGCTAAATCATTTAGGAAAGAGCAGGCCGGTTGGAAACAGAGACAGACGTGAAAGAAACAGCATGTGGAGACATTCCACGACAGTATAGGGTTTCAGGCTAGGTCTTTTTATAGGGAGCCTCAGGATTTGGCTGTGGCCGGTAAAGTAGTTTGTTACAGGAACTGAGCCTATTCAGACACAGCAAAAAATGGGCAGCAAATTCCAGAGTGGCAGACCCGCTGATGAAGGTGAGAGGCAAAAACAAAACAAAACAAAACAAAAAAAAACAAAACAAAACTAAAAAGGAAAAAGGGAGTGCAGCCTACATTGTTCTCAACTACGCAGGAACCGGAAGAACACCTTCTTAATTCTTTTCCCCAACTCCCAACTTGTTATTTTCCTTCAAACGGCTTTATAAACCCCGATGCTTTTTTAATTTTTTAAAAGAAAGCGTATCTCAAAAGCCTATCTTTTATAAATGACATACTTTCCCACAGAGCTCTTTCTCCAAGATTTGAAAGCTAGCATATGGCTGTGGAAAGGGAAGTTTGGGCTGCCTCTGCCCATATCATGTGTATCTTCTAGATGACAGAGGACTTTTGACTCCCTGGCTGCCAATCTTCCATCTTCATCGGTACCAAATTCACAATGATGAGGAAGAAAGGAAAGCAATTTAATTCTCAATGGTACTTCATATAGCTGCTATAAAACATCATTTCTGCTTTATACCGAGTAAGCTGTAATAACACAGGAACACTGAAAATTGTCAGTTGGATGGTAAAAATGGTGGAAGGAAAGCTTTACAGAATAAATCTGGGTAATAAGGGAAAAAAACGTATATGCTACAGTGGGTTTTCATCAAGGATTCCAAAAACACCCACTTATCCTCTGCAAAGAACTTGTTACAGCTCATTTTCTATCTGTGTATGTAACTCCATCCTAAGATGAGCATCTGTCAAGCCTGGAAAGCATAACATTTATAATATTGTTTTCATTCTTGACTGAACACATAAAAAGCACAAAATCTAGTTAGAAGAATGGCATATGTGCATGTGGTTTTCTCAAAGCCTTTGTCACAGGCTCCCACACATCCCCTTATTTACAGGCTGCTGGTGGCTTTTGAGCACAGGGTTATGACAGAAGCCAAATGAATCGCTGGAATTTCTCTTCAGGTGCTCCAGGAAAGGCATGCAAATGAGGGGTGTCACCTAGCTCCTTAAAATCTTCGCATTTTCATTTTTAAGGGTCTCCTCATCATCTTATTAGAATCTGCAGGCATAGTTTTTCTCAATCTGGACTTGGGAATCCCAAAGCCTGATTAGTTAAATTTCCCAGTATCCCTGCCAAAGTTCTGTTCTGTGGTGGTTTGACTCCAGTTTGGGGAGGAGGCTGCCAGCTCGGCAGTTCACCCTCTCTGGCTCTAGCTGAGAACTTCAAAGCCATGACCCATCACTATTCCTTCACTCCACTCCAAGATGATTTCTGTATTTGACTTTCAGAGAAAGGTGATCCTCTCCTAAGGCAGGTTGTTCATCCTTGTGTTATAATCCTCAAGAAAGATCTATTTCGAGACAATTTGTTGATTTAGTTGGAAGCAGATGGAGAGGAGAGAGGAAGAACATTGGTAGCCTTCAGAAACATGTTCTCACTCCAGAAATGCTCCTTGAAGTCTCTGTCAGTTACAACTTTCCCTCTTTGAGTGTTCTTCCCTAGCACCCGACCTAACATTTGACCCATCATAGTTAGTACAGTGAAGTACTGTTGTCAAAGGGCCTGGTTTTCTAGTTCAGAAAAACTTAACTCCGGATACTGTGTCAGTCTTGCTATATGGTTTTGAACATATTGTCTCATTTTTTCTCAGCCTACTTCTTCATTTGAAAAATAGTGATTAAAAATACCTACTTGGAAGGATTTTGAGTGAAGGATTTTATGTATGTGAAAAACACTTACTGCATTAAATAATGGGCCCCAAAGATATTATGTTTATTCTAGGATGATAGTTATTTAACAATACTTTGCTGATGTACTCAATAATTATTGCCTGAGATCAGAAACATTGGAAGTGCAGGAGAAGTCAGGTGTGGGAATGATTCTGTAACTCCTACCTATTCAGCATACACTTAAAAACTGTGGTATTTTTCTCGCTTGGATTTCCTGCAGCGGCTTCTCCAGGGTTCCATTTTACTTTCCTTTGCCATAATTCAGGGCCATGAGGAAAGGATACCAGGAGAGAAAAGCATTATTCTCCTGCAGAGAAGCAGCTCAAAATCTCTCTCATCCTATTAGGGTCTGTAAACCGGTTTCCTGATAGTGATACTCATATGCTTTCTTGTAATACACCCCATACATTTTATATGCCATTCCGATTTTATCGAGGTGATTTAAAAAGAGTTGTATGTAATCCTCAATACACTTTTCAGGGCAGCGCTTTGTGTAAACAGTCAGTTATGGCTTCTCTTATTTTGTCCCTTCATTTTGGGGGGGTTACTTCTTAGAGCAGTGTTTCTCAGTCTTAGTTATACATTAAAATCACTGGAGTTTTTTAAATGCCATGACTTGGCTGTACCTTAAGCAGAAGTATACCAGACCTTGAGAGGTGAGGTACAGGCATGGCTATATTATAAAATCCACCCCTCACTCCCTGCTTGGAGATTCTCATGTGGAAGCAGGGTAGAAAATCACTATTCTAAAGGGAATCAAACTGGGTGTTGGACATTAAGGAAGGCATGTGATATAACGAACACTGGGTATTATATAAGACTGATGGATCAAAGGCCTGTACCTCCAAAACCAATAACACACTATATGTCAATCAATGGAATTTAAATTTTAAAATGTTTAAAAAATCAGCATATTTTTTCTGGGCTAACAGTTAACCTAACTAACCAGATTAGCTCAACTGATCACTTAAATCTGGTGATAGAGGCTGACTGGATCCTTTGACTAATGAAAAAGTGAAAATAGCCAAAGCAAATAGAGGTTGTAAGATACTGGACAACCTATAATAATTATAATAATGAGGAATTGACTACTTTGGTATAATGAAAGAAGCATGGAGTCTGAAGATCTGGGTTTAAGTCCAGTCTTATATTAAAAAAAAAAAAAGATCAGATTATAAAAACTATTCTATGTTCTGGATACACAGCTGTGAATAGGTTATTGAGGTTTTGCACTCATGGAAGTAGCTAGACCAAAAAGAATCATAATAGCTCCCCTTTACCCAAAACCAAAATATTTCAGATTGTGATAAATGAAGATAAAAAGTAACTAATGAGACATTAGCAAGTGGACTAGACAGTGAAAGTAATAAGGGTGTGGAGTAGTTATGGTGCTCAGAGAGCAGCTACTTGAAGATGTGATGTTTGGTTGAAATCCAAAGGATGGTATGAACACAGGCAAATGTCTGGTGAGGTCCCCAAGCAAAGAAAAGACTGAGAGTACAATGGGCTGAAATAAGCTAGAGGTGTTAAAGTTACAGAAAAAAGGCTACTATATAGATACAAGATATGGAGGGTGTATGGGAGACAAAGGATTTCGGCATATCTCATTTCCTACAGTCCCCACCTGATCTCCTTTAAGTATTTCCCAAATGTCACGCCATCAGGGACAGAGGCAGAGAGGCTTTTTTTGACCAACCTATTTGAAGCAAACATTCAATGACACACACACACACACATACACATCCTCTTCCCCTTTAGGTTCCTTTCCAACCAATATGTCGGTTCCACATGAGCCAATACATGATGAATCCTCTGGAGCATATGATAGGTGAATAACATTTTTTAAGTGAATGAGTGACGGAGACGGAGGCAAAAATCAGATAAGACATGGACAATGAGCTCGGGGTAAGGAATTTGGACGTCACTGGAGCATACTAAGCAAGGGAGTGCTGTTGTCTAAAGCAAAACTTTAAAACATTCCTCTGCTTTCAGTGGAGGAAAGTGGCCAAAATGCAGATAGGAGTAGAAGCAGAGAGGAAGTTAAGACCTGTTGCAGCCCAGATGAGAGCACTGATGTCCCAGGAAGTAGAGAGCAGATGTGAGGATTGAGCTAGGAGTTAGGCTATTTAGGTACTGGTGAAGTTCAAAATGTGTAGCAGACATGCAAGAGGAAAAGTTGTGTAAATAGATAAAAGGTCAGGGAAGAATTGGGGGCTTGAAACATAAATGTGGGCTGTATTATCTTAAGGGTAGTATGTAAGTTATGTGACTCATGAAATCATCCAGGGAGAGAATTTAGGTAGAGTCCTAAAGAGGGTCCAGTACCAAGACCTGGCAGAACTCCATCATTTGGAGGTAGGTGAGGAGGAGAAAGAGCCAGCCACACTGAGAAGAAATCATTGTTGGGATAGGAGAAAAATCAGAAGAATCTGGAATTACTAGAATGGTTTAAAAATGTTTTAAGAAGAAGGGTGTGCTTAGCTGTGTTGAATAATGCTGGAAGAAGAAATAAGATGAGGGTGGAGAACTGACCAATGGCTTGGCAAGATGTTGACTTGGGGCCATCATAGTCTTGGAGCAGAACCACCTGAATAAAGTGTACTGAAGAGAAAATGAGGAGGTAGGTACTGGACTCTGAGGGGAAAAAAAATGCACTTCTTAGCTGAATAATTCTGAGACAGATTTTGCGGCTCAGTTTGCTCAGTTTCTGAACTGGAACTAACAATAGAGCAGGTGCTCTACTGAGTCACAGAGTGAAAGTTTATCTCTGCAGACTTACCATAGATGAAAAATGTTTACTATCATTGTTGTTATTATTCTGTGGTGGAGGAATACTGTCATTCAGATGACACAATAAATTGAGACAATCCAGAATAAAACAGATGGTATACTTGACATTGTATTATTGTTTTAAAAATACCTTTAGTCACATTTTAAAATGAATAACCAGTGGTTAGATATTCCCTTCTTTCTTTATATCTATCTTTTATAAATCATTATTTACCCTAGTCATCCAAACCATCTGAGAGCATACTGGTAGGCTCCAATGAGCTGCTTCTCCTCCTCTAAAATGTCATGTGAGATGAAGTGCTTCCAGGTTGCAACAAAAAAAGAAAATATCATCCTCCAAAACTCCCCGACTCTTCGGGTGAGCAGTGTAACGTGATAACTAAGGAACAAAGTATTGGTTGTGAGAAATGGCCCTAATGTATTTTTCCAGGGAGGTAGAAGAGATTTTCCAGAGCAGTGGCTCCCTCCCTTGGCTACACATCCATATTTCCTGGGGAGTTTTGGCAAGTACTATTGCCTGGGTCTCACTCCCAGAAATTCTGGCTTAATTGGCCCGTGGTGCAGCCTGGACACTAGAATTTTTAAAAGCTCCCCAATTGATTCTAATGTGCAGTCAAAGCCGAGAGTCACTGGAGTAGAGGCAGAGAATTACAAGCACAAAGCAGCCCAAAGAGGACCTCCTCCTATCAAGGCAATGCAATCAAGCCTCAGGTACAGCTCAGGCTCTTTTGGCCTTGACTTTGTTGCCCTACATTGTGTCATTTCTTTTTTACAGAGCACTAAATTCTGTTACTCCTTTAAGGCAATAGTAACTGAAAAAGAATGATTAAAGGAATGATCAATGCATTGCATTTATAGAAAAAATAGGAAAGAAAAATCCAAAGTTGGCTTTTAATATAACTATTCCCTTTGCCAGGCAAGTAATAACAGCTCAAGGGAGAATGGACAAAACTCTACTCTGATAGCTTTAACTTATTAATGTGAAAGTTATTTCCTTAAATTCCCCAGTGGTGATTTTTAAAGCACCTTTTTCATTCACTTTACCAGAGGCTGCTCGTATTTAATCCGGGGTTACAGTGCTTTCAACATTTAAATCAAAAAGGGAGTACATTTTTTAAATTTTCTCTAATTATATTCCCTTCACTAAACATGTGAAAGTATGTCCAGCACACTAATTTCCACAAGTAATGGTACATTTTTTTTCAACTCCAATAGGGTTAAGGCTTTCTAGCAAAGTTTTCCACTGTGCTTGAATTTTTAGTTAATATAATGGATCAAAAAACATCAATGTGTTTTCAATTTATATTTATATGCATCACTAGACTTTTTGGTTTAAAATATGATTAAAGACGACATTGGCAAATATATAAAGTCTCAATGTTTTGAACCATTTGAGGATGTGATAGCCTAAATTAATAAAATGTCTAAAGTACAGACTGATTTAGAGGAAATAGTCAGACATTAAAAATCATCTAGTGCCTGGCTAAAATGAATAGATATAGTTAATCTCAGCTAGTATTTACATAGTGCTAATTATACTCTCGGCACATATAATGATTATACAAGCACTAATAAATAAAATCCTTGTATGAATCCTGAGTTAAGTACTTGTATGTCCACTTCACAAATGAAAAAACAGAGGGACAGAGGGTGAACAATATACCCAAATTCCCTCTAAATCTGCTAAGATTCAGAGCTGGGATTCCTACTGAGGCTGACTGGCTACAAAGTCCACATCTTAACCACTGTTTTATTTGGTGTTAAAGAGTACACACTGCATAGAAGCAATCACATACCAACTCACTGGCTCAGGTTCACTTTGTGCAAAATGCAGTCTTCTCTACTATAAAAGATGGGGATTATCTGAGCCACATTTGGACCTCATTGTATGCTTGGCAAAAGTTCACAGTAATAAAGCAGATGCGTCATGCAGGGAGACTGGCTGCCGACTTTAAGCTGAGTGTTCTGTGATGGCAGTATCTTGAAGCTGTCATCACATATATTCAAGTCCTTAATTTTACACATATGAAAGCTCAGTTGTGTTCGTGCATTCAGAGTATATCAAGCAATTGGAGACTGATTTATTAAATAAAGTTCCAGAATGACAGCGTATTCATCATATATTAGGAGCTATATTTACCTTTTGAAAGATTGCAATATTCATGTCTTCTGCTTAGGGAATTTTCAATACTCCTTGGAAACTAAATCCAGCTTATGAGGTTTCTTGTTGAACATAGACTCAGTGAAGAGGAAACTAACTGCTACTTTCCAAAATAAGAATCTTTTAAAATGTAATACAAATCATTTTTACTCTAGAGATATGGAATATACCAAAATACACTCACAATAATGCTACCACCCAAAAGGGTTACTGTAAACATTTTAAGACATTTTTTCTATACTATTCTATGATATCACATATTTTAAAGAAGTTTATAAGGTGATTTTTACCTGATAATATAATTAAACATGCTCAGTAGAAGTAATTAGAAGCAAATTAGATAATTTACATATATAATTATATGCTATATATAATTAGAGTTACATATTATAATTACATAACTTGGTCTATAAAAGTAATGCAAAAAGTAGCACATGCTGGGGTGCCTGAGTGGCTCAGTTGTTAAGCTTCTGCCTTCTGTTAAGGTCGTGATCTCAGCGTCCTGGGATTGAGCCCGGCATTGAGCTCTCTGCTCAGTGGAGAGCCTGCTTCTCCCTCTCCAACTCCCCCAGCTTGCGTTTCTTCTCTCACTGTGTCTCTTTCTGCCAAATAAATACAAATAAAATTTTTGAAAAAAAATTAGCACATGCTCATTATTTAAAAAATAGAAACTTCAGAGAAATATAAAGAACATAAAAATTCCTTATAACTTTAAAACTTGGACTCGGACCACAAGTATTGATTGTACACCTACTATGCTTTTAGCATTGGGCGACCAACAGTGCAGAAGATGTCAGAAAAATGAATTTTCAATTAGCATATAGCATAATGTACTATTATGATGTAATCGTAGAATACATGTGAGCACAGAGGAAGGGAGCCTAACTCAGAATACTTTCTGATTCAGCAACATCCAAGCTCAGACCCAAAGATAAAACAGAAATTGATAGAGGAAAACTTAACTTATTTAAACACATTTAGGCAGATACATTGCAAACAATCTGGCAGTTTCTCAAAAGGTTAAAGAATTCTTACGTGACTGGCAATTCCATTCCTAGGTATAGTCCTAAGGGGAAAAAAAAATGTCCATGCAAAAATTTGCACTTCAACGTTCATCAGCAGTATTACTCACAGAAGCCAAAAAGTGGAAACACCCAAATGCTGAGCAACCAGTGAGTGGAAAGACAGTGGCATATCCATACAATAGAATACTGTTTGCCCATAGAAATTCATCAAGTGCTAACATGTGCTATAGTATGGATGCACATGGAAGGCATTATAATAAGTGAAAGAAGCCAGTTACAAGTGACCACATGTTGCATGACTACCATTTATATAATAAAATGTACAGAATCTATAGAGACAGAGAGTAGATTAATTAGTCATTGCCTCGGGCTGGAGGGGATGAGGGTAGGGATATAAATATACTTAAAGGAGGCATCATTGTTAAATATACCTCATCTACTACAGGATTTCTCTTTTCCCAATTTTGGCAGTCCTCCAAGAAATCCTATGAGAGGCATATTGGAAGAGCTTGGATAGGTAAACTACTTTTCTGTGGTCCACCATTTATAACTACTAACGGGCAGTTGGGACTCAGAACTTGATTTCACAGAATTTTCTTCTGAATTCTTTGCAGCTGACCTGAAGAACATCATTATTTAGTACAAAGAATATAGTGATGTGGTGCTTCACATATAATTTTTGATGTTTATGTTACTTTACTGTTTGTTTTAGATAGTGGCGTTGAGAGAATGAAGATTGTGATTGTAGTAATACTAGACACACGGGGGATAGCAGAGTACCATTTGCACTGTACTGGTATGTGGAGGCGAGGCTGACTGGCCAGTGAAGGGAGTTTGTTTCACCCAGAGGCACTGACTTAGGCTATGCTTGTCTGGCGAGAGAAGAGGTCAGGTGGCAAAGGGAAGTTGCTTTAAAGAATATTCCAAGTTGTATACTTGGGTATCTCATTTCTGTTTCTGTTATGTATTCTTAGTCTTTCCTGAGAGGTTACTGTAGAGGAAGAAAATTAATTTTTCCTATACCCTTCCAAGTTCTTAGCTGAAATCTTCATGTAACTAAAGGACAGATTACAGGAGAAAAATAAACAGAATTATGTACATACTCATGGGAGCCCCAGTTTCAAAGAAGTGATCAGAACAGGAAGTTCTTGTAGCTGTTACACAAAGAAACAATAAATTTTGAGAAATTGACAAGGCAAAGGGATGTGGGCTAGGGGGAGTAAATTGCAAGTTTTGCTAAATTTCTAGTTCCCAGTAATAAGGGTGTCTTCTTCCCACCCACTACCAAGAAGGAGCCTTTCCCATGGGAGTTGTATGTCCCTGCTTTCAGGAGCAGCAGGGAGGGTCAGACCGTCTTTCTTTCACTAGCTGTTTTTCAAGTACCTTTATTCAAAGTAAAACTGGTAACTTATTCAAAGTAACCAGTATGCCAAAGTGGCA
Organism: Mustela putorius furo; assembly: GCF_011764305.1. Lineage (NCBI taxonomy): Eukaryota > Metazoa > Chordata > Mammalia > Carnivora > Mustelidae > Mustela > Mustela putorius. The sequence goes on along the minus strand of NW_025422019.1, from coordinate 21,380,299 downwards.
TCTTTTGGGGTGACATAGATTGAACCCCCATACTATAAACTCAAATCTTCCCTATTAAAAAAAAAAAAAAAGCCATGCTTAAACCTCCTTTCCTTTTTTGTTGCCTTATCATTTCTTTTCACAACATCATCTTCAAAATAATTATTCACTCCCTCACCTCCCATGAGTGAAAATAAAGGAAACTTCATTTCAAATGGAGTTGAGAAGCCCTGAAAGGGAGCTCTCCTGCAGGGACCGCGGTTTGCAACTTGCATAACCAGCAGGAAGAAGGAAGATAAGAATTATTTCCACAAGGAAGGGAATTTTTACATAGGAATTTATCTCCTGCTTTTAAGAAAAGCAAGGAAGATCTCCCCCTGCCTCAGCAACAATGCACTAACCTTTGCTTGCAGCCAGTGAGAGACTGCCACAACCTCGAACTCTTATTCTTTTCCAATAAACTTTGGTTCAAAACAGCCCTCCCCAATTTCCTGCTAAAACCTAATAAAAGCTGACCTTCCCTTTGTCTCTTCAGATCTGACTACGGTTGGCCATAGTTGGCTTGTCCTGAATTGCGATTTCACTGCTGTCCCCAAAGAAACTCATTTTTTTACTTAAATAAAATTGCTTTTTGCTCTGCTTAAAGTTAACACATGTATCAATACCATGAAGCCTCTGGCAGTTAGCACCACTCCACTGAATCGCAGAGAGCACTGCCAACAGCTGCCTAATTGCCAAATCCATTGTTGTAGCCTCCGTCCACCTCTTAATTGAATTCTGGCAATAAACTGCTGACCACTCCATTCATCTCCTACCACTCTCTGCTTGACTCGAGAAATGTCCCCTTGTCTCATTCCACAGAGCTGGCAGGCCCTCTCAGTTTTTTTTCTCTGTCTTGACCTCTTAAATGTTCATATTTCCTAGGCCACTATCTTCAACCTTATCTCATACCTTGAAAAGGCTAGTCTGTCTCAAACTTGGCTCATTGGAGCATCTAGAATATGAGAATCGCTGCTGGGGTCATGGGGTGAGCCATGAGCAAGCAGTATAGCTCCCAGAGCTTTAGTCCAAACCTGCCCAGTGGCGATTGATCACCTGGTAAATACCCACTTTTTTTTTTTTTTTAAGACCTGGATGATGTCATAGTTTGCCTTTTCTGTGAAGGCTTTTCAGACCACCCGTCTCTCTCTAGGACTGCATTGTTGATTATTATGATGGAGTCGCCATTAGCTACTTACATTTAATTAATTAAAATTGAATTTAAAATTCAGTTTCTCATTTCAAGTGCACCAACCATATATCAAAGGATGAATAGCCGTGAATGGCTAGTGGCTACTACATTCAATAGTGTGGATACAGGGTATTTCCTCATTACTGCAGAAATCACTATTGAGCAGGGCTGCTCTGGTGTTTGAATTTTTTTTTTTTTTTTTTTTTTTTAAGATTTTATTTGACGCAGGGAGATTGGGAATACAAGCAAGGGGATTGGGAGAGAAGGAAACATGATTTCCACTAAGCAGGGAGCCCTATGCAGGGCTTGATCCCAGGACCCTGTGATCATGACCTGAGCTGAAAGCAGACGCTTAACTGACTGAGCCGGCCTTGTTTGGGGCTTTTTCTGCCACCAGGACCTACTTCTATTATATTGCAGACAACACTTTATGCTCTTTTTATCCATGAACTCATCAAAATATGTGTATCCTCATTCTACTCCGTGCCAAGTACCATGGTGATTGTTGGAGATAGACAAAGAAGGCCTGTCCAAACATATCAAGGTATTTTTCTCAACTGGAACATGGTTTAAAGCAAGATAAATTCTTAATGAATTCACTTTAATGAGCATAGAACAGATAAGCATGTGTAAACATGAATTATGTTTTTCTACTATTAATCTAAAAATCGATCATTAAATTCATAGCTGTAAATTCAAAATGGAAATGGCCATTAGTGATTTGAAAGTTGTCTTATTCATTTTGTCAGTGAGGAATACGCTTTTATGTATTAGGGACCAAAGTTCTTGCCTCTAATGTTCAAAACTAGACCCACTAGTGATATTATATCTTCTTATAAAATAGTGTGAGTCCACTTAAGTAATGTAGTAACTGAGTTGCTACTGATGTTACACTGGAATTCCAGTTTGTTTGTTTTTTTAAGATTATTTATTTAGGGCGCCTGGGTGGCTCAGTGGGTTAAGCCTCTGCCTTCGGCTCAGGTCATGATCTCAGGGTCCTGGGATCGAGTCCCGCAACGGGCTCTCTGCTCAGCAGGGAGCCTGCTTCCTCCTCTCTCTCTGCCTGCCTCTCTGCCTACTTGTGTTCTCTGTCAAATAAATAAATAAAATCTTTAAAAAAAAAAAAAAGATTATTTATTTATTTATTTGACAGAGATCACAAGCAGGCAAAGAGGCAGGCAGAGAGAGAAGAGGAAGCAGGCTCCCTGCTGGGCAGAGAGCCCGATGTGGGGCTCCATCCCAGGACCCTGGGATCATGACCTGAGCCCAAGGCAGAGGCTTTAACCCCCTGAGCCACCCAGGTACCCCTGGAATTCCAAATTTTCAATATTAATTAGAAATCAAAGTTTGACCACATCCAGTAGGTTTTACTATTCTAAAACCAAATTAATCATGTGTCTCCATCATTCCTAATATAATCTCCCAACAGTCCCTTAATTATTTTAAATCATTGTGATGTCACAATTTAAAGCTCTCACCATAATTAGATCCCAAAAGCTTCTTTGACCTCACATAAAATATATACACATGCATATAAAATATGAAGAAATACTATATTTTGTCAAAAACTAAAATTTCTAGTTTATGTAATTTTTTAGAAAGAATTATACTGAGAGATTATGGTTTGCATAATCCTATAAATTAGTGCTCCTTAAAGTGTGGCCCCCACCGCAGCAGCAGCATCTAGAAGCTTGTTTAAAATGCCAATTTTTGCCCATTCTTCCAGACTGACCAAATGGGAAACTCTGGGATGAGGCCCAGCCAAATGCATTTTAGTAGACTCTCCGAGTGATTGAGTGCATCCTGAAGTTTGAAAAAGATTCCCTAAAAGAAGGCACAGCAAATAATCTGATTGAAATGTTATAAATAAAAAGGTAAAAACACACGGAAAACATAAGAATACAGAATAGTATAGCCCATATGCTAGATGTACCAGACTGGAAGTTGAAATATTAAATCAATTTCTTCATATTACTGATCAAATTGAGAGTACAGTTATATCAAGCAGATAGGGCATACACTCATAACTCAGGAGCCAAAACACAACTATATACCGTGAACATTTCACTCTATAGAGGAAATTCCACTGAAAGAAATACAGCTAAAGAAAGACTGACATGTTTTCTAATTTAGTCCTAATCCAAAATAAATGTTATCGATTTTAATCCACAATTTTAGTGCTCTTTTAGTACCTTTAAAAAAATCCATTATTGATATTTCATAGAATTTTTATGAAATTTTAAGGGAATATATAAAGTATTTAAAATTTTGAACATTAAACAAATACATTATTTTCTTATTTATAAGAATAGTAACTACTTATTTTGCTGAATAATTTTCATTTGTCTTTCAGATCTATGCTTTAAGCTGCTTTGTCTTGTTCTCTGTCCTTGGAGGCTGACTTCCATGGCGATAAGGCTCTCCTACTTCTAGGGGTATTTCCAAAGGGACTCTTCAGCAAGAAAACAGAGAGGCAGAGGAGAGAATGCCAGAACGTCATTCCCAGCCCTCTTCTTATGCCCTCTAGGCCTGGTTGCTTCCTTCAGCCAAAGACTACAACTATTTTAACATGGTGCTGCCCACATGACTCACTTTTACAAGATTTGATAACCTGCTCCCCACCTAGATATGTACACAGTGCTACTTGCCCCCGAGAACTGCCTGTCATATGTTATTTTTTCCTAAATCCTGCTTATACTTTTGTAAATATTATTTTATTAAACTGTAGTCAAATTATGCAATTTAGGTGTGGTAACTAGTTTCTACGTAGAGTCTAGTTGGTATAGATAATCTTGATCGCAGCAGTAATGATTTACAGATAACTATTATGAGGGCAGAAAAATGGAAGTAATTGCATGAGATATTTTCTGTTGGGTGTTGTAAGTTATGGAGGAAGATTCAAAACACTCTCATGAAGTTTGATTGGAGAAGGGCTTAGCAAGTGGAGAAGGGCTTAGAAAGTGGCTGACTAGAGGGAAAATAGAGAATAATGTGAAGTTCTATTCAGAATTGATCAAAGAAGCTTTCATTCTATGCTTATTATGTGCCACGCATGGTGCAATTGTGGCCTTGTGAGCATATCATGATGAAGCTGGACATGGTCCCATCCCAAAGGACAGAGAAGTATAGAGGCGAGGTCCCGACAGAAGAACGTGTTCAAAATCTCAGGGTTGGTGAGATGAGAAAGAAAACCAGAGCCCATTCCAGTAATTAAATAAATTTGTTGTGCTCGATAAGTTTGATAGAGTACAAAGTCAGAAAACATGAAATATAATGCTGGCTTGCATCAATATTTACATTATCACTCACCATAGAAGGGCACAATATGAGAGTACACCCAGGGAGAAAGACTTTGATAGGCATGGGAAGCAAGGGATATTAGAATCTGTTTTCAACCATGCTACCTGCCTTTCATCTTCAAATTTTGAAAGTCAAATTTTAAGAAGTCCATAGCTCCAACAAATGGAAAGAGATAATGATCTAACTTAGAAAACCTCTTATTTTCTCTAATTTATTAAAAATTTCTTTATACTCTAGAATTTTCTAGATACATTCAGGAAGCAGATTTGATTTCCTGAGTAATAAATTCAAATGTTTAAGTAATACGCCACTTATTTGTATGTTTCATTTTAAAAAAGGTATGAAATTACAAATTTTATCTATTTGATACATATGGGTCACAAAAAAAGATTTTTTTTAATTGAGTTCATACTTTAGACTAAGAAAATACAGGAAATATATATATATATATATGATTGCTATTTTTAAGACATCCGTAACTTTAATAACCATAAATTAAAATTTCACCTTTTAAAAAATTTTGAAATTTTACACAGAATTAAGATCATGCCTCAAGAATAGAGAAAATGTATTTATACATTTATATGTATGCTCTATATTTATATAGAGTATCTAACTCTATCGCATTTGGAAAAATCTAGTGAGTTTACACACACCTGGTGAAATGTTGGTGCAAGGTCCAACAGAATCTGTTTTATTTGGAGCTGAAGAAACTTCCAGAGAATAATACATCTATGACATAGCTGGGGTTACATGTGTGGTCTAAGCAGTCTCTAGGAAGACTATCTCTGCTTCTGATACTAGAAATTGAGGTCTGCTGGGTAGGCTATCAGGAAAGAATGATCACTAATAGATGAAACTCTCAGCAACATGGGCTGGAATCCCCACAAAGATGGGCCAAACCTCCTGGTTTTTTGTTTGTTTGTTTTCTTTTTAAAGATTTTATGTTTGTAGGTATGTATGTATTTATTTATTTATTTTACGGGTTGGGGAGGAGCAGAGGGAGAGAGAAAGAGAATTCCAAGCATACTCTGTGCTGAGCACAGAGCCTGACATGGGGCTGGTCCCACAACCCTGAGATCACGACCGGAGCTGAAATCAAGAGTCTGATGCTTAACCAACTGAGCCACTCAGATGACCCCTAAACACTTGTGTCCATTTTCTTGTCTCTGTCATCAGTGACTGGACATCTGCTGGATATCCAAGAGATGCTGGGGCCCTTTATCATAGAAGTAAGCAAATACCTCGCCTAGTAGTCAGAGAAACTGAAGAAAAAATTCAGGGAAGACAGAGCAACTAGCATTTTAGCAGCTAGCTCCCTCTGAAAAGCAGAGAATGTCTCCAGCAGCCTATTCTAACAGGAAGCATAGAAGGAACAGAATTTCGGGTAATGCAGTTCAGTCTGGCAAGTTGACACATTATAAAACCATCACATGATCCCAGAGTTATGGGAAAAGTACCATGGATCTACTTCTCAGTTTTCAAGTTTTCATTTTCACTTGAAACTGATTTATATGTGTATATATAATTGGTAACTTCGTATATGACAATTATATATATATATATATCTTCTTTATTTTTGTTCCTTTCTTCCTATTCTCTCCCTCTGTGTCAATGGCATAATAAATAATGTCTAAATTAGTTTGTATTTTAATAAATCTGGTTAAGATATTGTATTTAAGCATTTTCATGGCAATGAAAGTGCTTAAACTAAAGTAAAAGGTAAAGAAATTAATACTGAAAAATAAATATTGAACAAAATAAACATAATGTTGAAAGGGCAAAAGCAAAGAGAAGTGTATATATTGTGAGGACATTTATATGACATTTACACCCTACAAAATTGAATGATGCTTAATGATATATATGAAAATATAAATGAATGCATTTATTGATTTACACATTTATTCTATCTCTCATCTATCTAGCTGTCATCCATTTTGTTTTGAAAGAGAGCACACAAGCCATCTGGGGGATGGAGAGCAAAGGGAGAGGAAGACAGAGAATCTATTGCAGGCTCCATGCCCAGAGTGGAGCAAACTCCAGGCTTGATCTCACTGTCCTGAGATCATGACCTGAGCTGAATTCGGGTGTCAGAGGCTTAATTGACTGAGCCATCCAGGCACCTCTAATTAATGCATTTAGATGATATGGTGAAATAATGGAACATTATAGGAGTAGGTTACACAGGGATCTTCAAATGTATTAGTATTTTTTTTTAACCTGCCGGGTGATAGGTATACAGAGATTATAATGTCTTTTCTATTTTGGGAGGTTTTTGACCATATTAAAATAATATGTTCCTAGTCTCAAAATGGCACTCAAAATAGGTCCTTTGGAGTGGTCCCTAGCAATGTTCTGTACAAAGGGCTTTGCTCTGGAGGAGCTTTGGGAGAGACAGAGCCGCCACTCAGGACAGCAATGTAAAGCTGCACATCATTAATGAGTCACAACAGCCCTGCGGCTTAGCTCTATGACCCTGGGGAACAAGCAAAAGTTTTGGAGTACGTGTGAGACTTGCCCAGAAATTCTCCTGAATATTTGTAATGCTTATATGGGGATTTGCAGAAGACTAGACATTCTCTGTGAGTAAGTAGGTTTACAACATAGGATAACTCAGGTTACATAAAATTTCTTTCAGATCTATTCTCAGATGCTTCATAGTAGCCATGAAGAAACATGATACTAAAATTTTAAGTTTTGTTTAGTTTTAAATGACAACAAAATGCTGATTGATAACAGGTTAACTGATGGAACAGTAAATACTTCTTTGGTATTGAATTTTCTAGGTTATTTTAATTCTGTTAATATAATTAATGATACCCAAGATTTCCACTTACTTTGAAATAGTCTGCCTTGGTGAAGATACAAAAAATAAATGTAATGAGACATTGACATTCAAATAGAATATACTTATCATCTAGTCTGCATACAAAATAGCAATCAGTCATTCAGTATAGAAAAAGGAATATGGTGTTTATAAAAAGAATCCGTGGACAGTATGTTAAAAGTAGAAAGATAAAAGAATTTAAGGTCCTCTCATTTGAACATCAAAGGATTACCCCTAAGGTTTACAGGACAGAATGCAGGCAATGTCTTCATCCTTTTTATCTTCAAATATCGTAGTTGCTTTCAGAACCCTTTTGAAGGACTGACAGTTTTACTCAGGTGCAATGAGTAAAGGTTCGCACTAGCGATAAAATAACTTTTGAGTTCCCATTACAAAGCAAAACCTTTTCTACCCCAAGTTGCTTATTAAAGATGAAAATGCATGGTCAATACTATACTTAATAGGAGATACTAGGGAGAATTTGAGAACGTTTTATTAATCTGGGACAAATATAAGTGTGTGTCTTTTTTTTTTTTTCCTAAAGTCAAATGAATAAGAGCATTTACTTAAGATTATCTCCTATCACATTTTATTTTGGTGACTTTTGGAGTTTAATAATATTCTCCTTCATTTCCTCAAGTCCTAATTCTATGGAAACCACACATGCATACACACACGTGTACACAGATTAATACACATTTTCTTGAGGAGAAAACTTTTGCATAGATCTTACACAGAGATCTATGCAAGAGATCTACACAGAGATGCTTCTCTTGGTACTAGAAATAGATTGCTGTCATTTATTAAGTACTGTTATGGAAAAAAGTGAAATTCTTTCCAGTTCTACATTATATGTTTTTATATGGTATGTACATTTTCTCTAAATTTTGTTACTATGAGCAAGTTTTCTATAAAAACTTGTGTTATCCTGAGTTGGCAGACAAAACAAATGTCTCTTCTTAAGCTCTACCTGAGAAGCTAGGAGATATTAAATGAGGTTGTCAAACACTATCTAAAAATCCAATAAGTCAACTGAAGGAAGTCGTGTGTGTGTGTGTGTGTGTGTATGTAGGTGGGGGCACAGGTAATATAAACTTGACTGGATGAAAATGTATCTATCCAGAAGTATTGTCGAATATGTGTACTGTGCAAACCTGGCACTTCGTCTGTTATTTTAGTTTAAAAAAACTATTTTCAATGAGGAAATATACTTAGCTACAAAAAAAAAAAAATCACTCCAGGCCTTTGAGAGATCATGATTTATGTATCCTCTCTTTATTTCTCCCCTTCTCACCTGCCCATGGCATCCATGGAATATTCTAGAAAGCTGTGACACTGTAGCAATTTTACTTTTCAAAAAAAAGTTACCAAAAAAAAATCTCAAAATGTTGCTGTCACAGTTTAATAGCTGCCTCTGAGATTAATGGACAGTTAGTTTTCAGAGACCATCAGAGACTGGAAAACTACTCCTTCTCTAAAGAAGAAACTATACAGAGCGACCGTGAAATGTTTTGACAATTTCATGCCATGTTCCCAATCATGAAGAGGTAAGCTTGAGGGTACAATCCTACTTTGCGTTTCTCCTTTGTATCCAATTTCCTGCTTGTTATTCACCTAACAAACATATATTAAGGATTAGAGGTGAATGACTCATGGGAAAGAACATGTTAAGGAAAGAGCACACATTTGGAAGGAGATGACCCTAAGTTTATAGAACTGCTGCTCATCTACCGCGGCATGGCCATACAGAACCTCAGTTTTCTCGTTTGAATAAAGGGAATGATATACATCTCAAGGGTGGTATGGTTGTGCTGTCTGGTATCGGGTTGCAATTAAAAAAAAAAAGAACGAGAGAAAGAGAAGTTGGAGTCAAATGGGGAATGTGCTCTGCTGAAGAGTTTGGGTTTTGCTCTTTAGACAATGGCAGGTGGCTGAAGAAAAGACACTAGCATCCATATCTATTGAAATGCGTGGCAGGTTGGCAGGTGAGGAAGTAAATCAACATACTCTCAAAGCACCACATGAAGCATTACAAAACAAGCATCTGCTTATAAGTTAGATTACCCAATATTGTTTTAAGAATCTTTGCCACTGCTCCACTTCATTATGGGAACGGTTTTCAAGCTTATTTTTTCCCACACAGAACCCTCTCTTTAGATGAAATCGTAGCCAGGAGCATAAACAAATAAAACAGATAAAAGCAGAGAGATTCTGTTGAAGATGAGTAAATCAAAGGGCTCTTCACCAGCAAAGTACTAAATATTCTCTTCATCCTACAAATTTACATAGTACTCATTGTCTACATCTCTCACCTCCTGCCAAATTACACACTCCCTTGAATTCTATTTTTATGTGACTCTATAGTATTCCTTTGCGAAATCGTGAGCTCTCTCTAACAGGGATCACAACTCCTAAGGCATTATACCCTCTTTGACACATCCAATAATGTCTTTTACATAGTAGGTATTTCCTACCATCTGTGTAATTCTTTTTTTTTTTTTTTTTTTGAGATTATATTTATTTGAGAGAGAGAGAGCATGAGCAGGGGCAGGGGTAGAGGGAGAAGGAGACTCCCTGCTAAGCAGGGAGCCTGATGTGGGACTCGAACCTGGGACTCCAGGATCATGACCTGAGCTAAAGGCAGTCGCTTAACCAACTGAGCCACACAGGCGCACCTATCTATGTTTCTGAGTTAATTTAACATGATGGTAAATGTGTAGGTTTACAAATGAAAATTCATTTCATTTTTCTCTACATTTTGAAGATGCAATTCCTTAGGTTTCTTAGATCTACACAGTTTAAAAAAAAGTGATATGTGTCAAAAACATGTATCAGAAAAGTGACATGTGTATACATTTATCAAATTAATTTCTCAGGGGGCGCCTGGGTGGCTCAGTGGGTTAAGCCGCTGCCTTCGGCTCAGGTCATGATCTCAGGGTCCTGGGATAGAGTCCCGCATCAGGCTCTCTGCTCAGCAGGGAGCCTGCTTCCCTCTCTCTCTCTGCCTACCTCTCTGCCTACTTGTGATCTCTCTCTGTTGAATAAATAAATAAAATCTTAAAAAAAATTAATTTCTCAGGAAACGAAGAGATAACATCATCCTTGATAATGCTTTAGATAAAATGTGGGTACGTAAAATATATGATAGTTGTTCCTTTTGGATTGTGGCTCAGAAAAAATTGTTTTTACTTACTGAACTGGCTTAGTTTTCACTAGAGGTAAAGCTGACTTACTGTCAAATCCAACCAATTTGCAGTTCTCGGAAGGGGCTGGTACAACTGGCTTAGCACAAATAATCAGGGATTGAACTGAGAGGGTGGCAATGAGGATAAAAAGGAAGAGGAAACTGCAAGAGTTGTTTCTTCCTTGTTCTTCGCTCTTTATTGAGCTAAGCTGGTACTACATACACACAAAAAAGTAGACGCACATATTCAGATGGGAAATTTCCTGCAATTGTCACAAGCCTTTCTATGCATTCAATTTTGTTAAACATTATTTTAACACTGTCAGCAAAAATATATGTGTGTGTGTGTGTGTGTGTGTGTATAGTGCTTGTTTGAATTAAAATAGAGCTCACTGATAATGAATAACAGGAATATAGTAAGTCCATTCTGAATTTTAAACAATATCCCACAGAGGAACACACCCACGCACATACACTCCTAGCTTGCCTATACGAAGGTGGAGGAATAATCAAATATATGTCATCTGTATTTCATTTATCTTACATGCTCTTCATAAGTAGAATTTTACAAAGCTTTCCAAATAATTGGATGATATAAGTTGGCATACTTTTTCAAGTATCTTTTTAAAAGGTTCACGGATGTCTTCTTTGAAGAAATGTCTGTTCATGTCCTCTGCCCATTTCTTGATTGGATTATTTGTTCTTTGGGTGTTGAGTTTGCTAAGTTCTTTATAGATTCTGGACACTAGCCCTTTATCTGATATGTCGTTTGCAAATATCTTCTCCCATTCTCTCAGTTGTCTTTTGATTTTGTTAACTGTTTCCTTTGCTGTACAAAAGGTTTTGATCTTGATGAAATCCCAATAGTTCATTTTTGCCCTTGCTTCCCTTGCCTTTGGCGTTGTTCCTAGGAAGATGTTGCCGCGGCTGAGGTCAAAGAGGTTGCTGCCTGTGTTCTCCTCAAGGATTTTGATGGATTCCTTTCGCACATTGAGGTCCTTCATCCATTTTGAGTCATCCAGATGGCCAACAGACACATGAAAAAGTGCTCCATATTACTCAGCCTCAGGGAAATACAAATCAAAACCACAATGCGATATCACCTCACACCAGTCAGAATGGCTAAAATCAACAAGTCAGGAAATGACAGATGCTGGCGAGGATGCGGAGAAAGGGGAACCCTCCTACACTGTTGGTGGGAATGCAAGCTGGTGCAACCTCTCTGGAAAACAGCATGGAGGTTCCTCAAAATGTTGAAAATAGAACTGCCCTATGACCCAGCAATTGCACTATTGGGTATTTACCCTAAAGATACAAACGTAGTGATCCAAAGGGGCACGTGTACCCGAATGTTTATAGCAGCAATGTCCACAATAGCCAAACTATGGAAAGAACCTAGATGTCCATCAACAGATGAATGGATCAAGAAGATGTGGTATATATACACAATGGAATACTATGCAGCCATCAAAAGAAATGAAATCTTGCCATTTGCGACAACATGGATGGAACTAGAGCGTATCATGCTTAGCGAAATAAGTCAAGCAGAGAAAGACAACTATCCTATGATCTCCCTGATATGAGGAAGTGGTGATGCAACATGGGGGCTTAAGTGGGTACGAGAAGAATAAATGAAAGAAGATGGGATTGGGAGGGAGACAAACCATAAGTGACTCTTAATCTCACAAAACCAACTGAGGGTTGCTGGGGGGAGGGGGTTTGGGAGAAGGGGGTGGGATTATGGACATTGGGGAGGGTATGTGCTTTGGTGAATGCTGTGTAGTGTGTAAGCCTGGTGATTCACAGACCTGTACCCCTGGGGATAAAAATATATGTTTATAAAAAATAAAAAATTATATAAAAAAATAAATAAAAGGTTCACGGGAAAAGTGATAGCAATTAAAATTATTCTATCACATTTCATACTTTGTTTACACAGGTAGCATCTTACCTGTATTTTATTCCACTGAGAAATGTTCATTGTAATCTCTTGAGCCATAACTATTTCTCAACTGTTTTCAGTATTTATAGCAGCATTCAGTCCTCTCTGTAGTTACATTGTTAGCACATGTCTTGTCTTTGGCAAGGGATGACGGTGACACTTATGGCCCCTTTCAATGAGCTAGAAACCATAAACATAATGTGTATATCTTGAATTTAAAATATGTTTATTTTAAAACATGGCTCAGTTGGTTAGGCATCTGACTCTTGACTCTGAGGTCAAGACTCGGGGTAGTGGAATGGAGCCGTGAGTTGGGCTCCGCACTCAGTGGGGAGTCTATTTGAGATTCTTTCTCTCCCTTTCCTTCTGCCTACCTCCAAATAAATAATAAATTTTAAAAATAAATAAATTAATTAAATGTTTATTTCTTTTTAAAAATATTTTAAATATTCCCGACTTCTAGTTTTTTTTTTTTTTTGAAGATTTTGTTTGTTTATTTGACAGGCAGAGATCACAAGTAAGTAGAGAGGCAGGCAGAGAGAGAGAGACGGAAGCAGGCTCCCCATTGAGCAGAGAGCCCAATGCGGGGGGGCTTGATCCCAGGACCCTGGCATCATGACCTGAACAAAAGGCAGACGTTTAAGGGTCTGAGTAACCCAGGCGCCTCTAGAATTTACTTTATATTAGGCCTTAGAGAATATGTAGTAATAAATCATATAAAGTCCTTATTCTCCTAGAGCTCACATTTTAATAAGGAAGGTAGACCAGAAAAAAAAAAAAAAAGGGTAAATGCATAATAATGTGAGTCCTGCTAAGTGTATAAAGAAAAAAGCAGCAGGGCCAGTTGCTACAGAGTGATAGTTGAAAAAGTGGGGCAGGGAAGAACAGAGAACTGTATTAAGGGGGGGGGGGCTTGGTGATATTTGAGTAAAGATATGTTTCAAAGAATGATATAAACCATATGAATGGAGAAAGAGCCTTCCAGGCTAAGAAACACATGTGCAAAACCCAAAGTGAGGGTGTTCTCGGTATGTTGAGAAGCCAGGCTTCAACCTAAAGCTCTGTGAGTCTAGAGTTTGATAATGCAGAGATACTGACTCTAAGAAAGGTATCAAGATACATTCTAGAAGTGAAAAAGTTACATGTACGCAATAAGGATTATGCCGTTGGTGTTGTAATAAGTAATTTGATGTCACAATCTATACCTATGTTTATATGGCAATGCACGCAAATGTTTCTGGATAGGCAGTCCAGATTATGTTATCGTGCTTGAAATTCTTGACATCACTAGCTTGACCTCCCAGCGCTCTGCTATTGAACAGCCCAGATACTGCTCGCTCACTGCTCTTGGGCTGTGCCAGGTGATGGCTCAGAGCTCATGTGTACTTCTTTTCATTTTGTGACTGATCTCCTTCTGCTGTTCTCAGAAGTGTCACTCATCTTGGGCATTTGACAAATGCCTTCTGATGCTCTGGACAACCTGTGCATAATTTTCTAGCATTGGAAGAAAAATGTCTTTTATCACTTTATGATCCATTCTTTTTATTAGGGTCACTACATCAGAGTTAAGTTGGGGACCAAAGGCAGGCTGCCCCAAGATGGGCCTCTTTGGCATGAAGATTATTTTGAGTTAAAAACCAATCAAAACCTGGCAGAGTCAGGAAAAGCTCTTTACCTCCTCCTTAAATTAAAAAAAAAAAAAATCAGGTAGAGGGCCTGCACCAAGAAGAGAGCTATCACCATAGATACCTACATTATGGTATAAACTATGTATGGTAGACAGGTTGGGACCTAACAAGACCTGTTTGATCCAAGTCCTCCATGTCCCATTGTTTCTGAGTGGCCTAGCAAACATTTCTTTACCATTTACACTTTCTTATCTTCGTGTGAATTGCATTTCCTTTGAAGTCCCCTACCTTTCTCCTCAGTTCAGAATGAGATATATACCTTGTTCTGCCTCAGTAACTTTGGAATTTCCATGTTTGTGTGGATTCCCCATAGGTTAACTTTGAGTCTCTCCTGTTAACCTGTTTTATGTCAATTTGATTCTTTGCCTGGTTAAAACGACCTTGAAGGGGACAGGACATTTTTGCTCCCTAATACTTACTAAGATCCCAAAGCTTAAGTAAAACTTTGCTTGTTTGTTTGTTTGTTTGCTTTATAGTTTTGTTTTGTTTTTTTTTTTTTTTTTTTTGCCCATGATGTGAACATGATGCCAAATAGGCTGAGTCGGGGATGTATTCAAATGATACCCTTATAATATCCTTCTGCCTGGTGCTGAATCCTGATGTCCAGACTCATTTCCCTTACTCATAGTGGATTGTGCCAGATGGACCCTGTAGTCTTTCTGCCACTTAGTTGCTGCTACCCTTTCCCAAGTTCACCACACTTGTTTATGTATCTCTGAACTCTGAAAGTTCACACTTTTTTCCCCCCCAAGCAGGCTTATAAATACCACAAAAATCAGAGAATACATATATATTGTGATGGTGACTGAGGTATGTTGGATCCCTTTATAGTCAGCACTCTGATAGAATTATGTCCCTTTTGCATCACCAGTTGCATTTCCCTAGCACTGAGCAAAAATTCTATACCATCCTATCACATAGGTTGAGAAATAGGAATAGGTTTTTTTGCAGAACTTGGCAACCAAGGTTCATTAAGAATAGAAGGCACAGGTCCTATGGTCTTTAGCCTCACACAGACTGGTGTCATGCCAGGACTCCCTACAGCTTGGGTTGTATTTCAGGAAAGGCTCTCTATCAGCCCACTGTTCTCCTTCCTTATTTGGTAATTGACAAACAATCAAACTACTGGCATAATGGACAGATGGGGTAAAGGTACCAATGCTTCTTGAGAATTGTCTGGTAAGGATCAATTCGGGTCCTCCTCCTACTTGGAGAAAGAAGCCATTGGTCCTGGGAGAAACACAATTATGATGTACCCAGATTTGAAGAAATGAGGTGTCAGTGGGAAGATCAAGGTTCTCCAAAATAGCTTACCGTTGGACAACCCAGCGTGAGCTCCCAGGGTGATTTTCAGATAAATCTGTTTGTTGTGCCAGCATATTGGAGTATCTTTGCTAGTCCAGTTGTCTTTCCTGCTATAAATAGTCCAAAAGATTGAATGAAATAATATCAGGCAGACAAGTAGGTCAGAATAATTTTGTTCAGTAGAAGTTTTTAACCTTTGAGAAATTCTGGGGTCCCATTAAGAATCTGATAAAAAGCTTCAGTTATCCCTGAGATTTGCATTTAGGCAAATATACCAAGTCTACCACATTGCAAAATTTCAGGGGGAAATTTATATGATAGTTTACATATAAACTCAACTATGTATAAACCACATCATAAATCACAAAATGAACAAATTTATTTATTTCAAAGCAGAATCCCATGTTATGTTAGGAACACTTATTTAATTTATTCCTAACCGAACTCATAGTATTTGCCCATATTACATTAAAACTTATTATAAAGGAAGAGCAAACACCTCACAAGTGCTCATGTGAAGTGGGATGTAAGTGTTTCAGGCTTGCAAGGTTCTTGTCTCGTGGATTCAAAGGATGAATCTGGTGAACACAAAAGGGTGAAGTGACAACTTATTAAGTGAAAGTGAGAACAGAAAGAAAGCTCTCTAGAGTAGGAGGGATCCCAAATGCGTTGACAAATGATGTAGTTTTGCAATACTGGTGAGGTCTAGAGCTGATAGCCAAAAAAAGAATTTTTGAGATTTCTTTGGTGCAAAAAGGTGGTTTTTATTTAAGCACAGATAAGAATCTGTGGATAGAAAGGTCATGCACCGGGATCCGGAGGAGTGGACCATTATATACTTTCAAGTTGACAGGGGTTAGGGATAGCGTTGTTTCTAAGGAATTTTGGAAGAAAGGTTTCCAGGACCTTGAGGGGGCTAGCTATTATTAGGAAAAGTTTATTTATTACTGTCTAATAAAACCTGAGTCATGAGACTCTTTAGATGTGCATCAGTGGGTCATGTGTTTGGAGGGCGATTGCCAACATGTATTTTGGAAGGTAGAGATAAAGAAGTTTCCAAAGGATGTTTTATACATTAAAGTAGACTTACAGGATCCTGGGGGTGGGGCTGAGATTGCCTTTAGCCCTAGCAAAGTGTCAACATCCAGGCAGTTGAGTCCCTAGAGGAATGTCACTCTGCCCGTTTCAAAGGACTTGTTCATGGGCTCTAAAGTAGTAAGGAAATTTAATAACTTTTCTTTTGCCTTGGTTGCCCGCATCATAAGTTTAAAGTTATTCTTGGTAAAGATTAATTGCAGTTACTGTCACCCCAAGACAGTCCATTTTGGTATGAAGATTATTCTGAGCTGAAGGCAATCAAGGCCCTTCAGGCTGAGGAGATTCTTTTGCCCCTCCATTAACTACACAGAAAAATATGAATTGGGGATCTTTCTATGAGCAGAGATTTTTATCTCAGTGACCCATCTGTATCGCAAGACAAACATCTAATTGCCAAATATCTGCTCTTTTTCTTATTGTCCTGTGAATAACATTCTTTTCCCCTGAAGTCCCTGACTCCTATTCCCTTCTCCTTAGTTCAGGATGACGTTTATACCTCTTTTGCATGGCCATCTTTGGAATTTCCATGTCTGTGTGGAGTCCCTGTATGTACACTATTAAATTTAATTCTCCTCTGTTTGTCTCATGTCAATTTGATTCCTAGTCCAGCCAGGAGGACCTTGGAGGGGACAGGAATTCTTGCTCCGTGACATGTAAATAGATGGCATGAATTCAAATTCTATAAATCTATAAAAGAAAAACTGTCTAAGACTTTGAAATGGGCAAAATTGATTACTGTTATCTTGTCCAGAACATTTAGATTATTTTAGCTTTTCATAGTCTTCTATGTATTTTGCAATTCTGTCCGTTGTGGAAAACGAATAGTAATGTAAATAATTATAATTATTAAAATACTAATGTAAGTAGTTATGTACACTACTAAAATAATAATGTAAATAATGTAAATTATTATTAGAAATGCAAATGAACTTTGTCTGGTGGAAATGTAATTGATCTTTACCCTATGGATACGGGCCAAATTTGCATGTATTTCTACCTTCACTTTAGTATTTTTATTTGTCTTTGCTAGCATGTTTTTCAAATTCTCCTTTAATTGGTTTTGATTCTTTGCCAGTTCCCTCATTAATTATTGTGCTAAATAAGATCTGTGACATGTATTCATTTTATATTTCTGTCGTAATTTTACCTTTAAAAAATTATCCTGTACATATTCTAAATACTCATCAGAAATAAGGATGAAAAAAATTACATTATTTCATAGACATATTGATGAGGGAGCAGGAGGCTGGCTGAGGACAGAGCAAAAACTGGCGCCTTGCACCCCCTCTCCACCTGCTCCCCTCCGTAAAATGTGTGGCATTCCTCAGGCACCCCTGACTGTCGTAAAATGATAAATAGTTAACTTGCAGAGATCATAATCCTGCAAGACAGGAATCTCCCTTGCTCTGCAAATGTCCTAGAGATCTACAAACAGGGAGGTTACCTTATCAATAGCACAAATTTCCAGAGGCAAATAACTCTCAGTTTCTGAAGCCCTAATGTCTCCCTCCACACCATAAACTGGAGGAGGCTGAGGTAGAAGGGAATGTAAATGATGCAGGATCATAACACCCCACCAAGAATCTCCCTTCCCTTCATACCCCCCCCCAACAGCAGGGTACATAACCTGCCATCCCTCACAACCCAGGGCAGCAGCTCTTCCTGCCCACGGGTCCTGTTCCCGTGCTTTAATAAACCACCATTTTGCACCAAAGATGTCTCAAGAATTCTTTCTTGGTCATCGGCTCCGGACCTCAGCCCACTGACCTCTCCTAGGTTCTAGAACTTCATCAATATGATGTTAAATTTTTGTGTACAAAAATTTTGTGTATAATTCTATAGCTTCTATTTAGTGTCATGGACAAGGGAGATAGAAAAGAAGATTAACAGTTTTAACTATTTATTATTTTTTTTAATTTAAAATGTGAAAGACTCCCTCTCTAAAATGGTATGATTTACCAAAACTACAATCCTGAAGTTTTCTACATCTAACCAATTAAAATATTTTTTGCCATTACATGTTTTGTTTCTGTGTAAGAGAATTTAATAACACAATTTGCATTTCTTCCAAATTCAATGAGACGAGATTATTCTGGGCACACTTGGCTTCGAATATCACCAGGTGGTATTATAGACTGAAAAATGTAGAAGTAAAAATTATATTTACAATAAATGTTTTTGTTGAATGAAATATACACTTATTACAAATAGTTTTTATTTGTATTTTCATTGTTTTCATTACAATCTCATTAGTATTGGTTAGATATTGTTCAATCTGATCATTTGGCTAAAAATCAAATGAGGCAACAGTTCTATTGTCTGATTTCTGTGGAGCAAGTGCATCTTCGGGGAAATGAATTATGACAAAGTACAAATTCATTTCTGTTCTTTCAAAAAAACAAGCTTCAATTAAATGTTAACACCCCAGGTGTTTTACATCTCTTCAATGAAAACATTATCACTTCAGCTTTTGAGACAGAGGTATGTCAAAAATCCAGATGCTTCATCTTTTTTTTTTTTTTTTTTTTTGGAATTCAATAAGGAAAGTTAAGGAAACTATCTGCATGTGAATTACTTTCTACAATGGAAGGCATCCTGACACTGATTAATTGCTAAGCAAAACCCATAGTCACTGGAATGGCAGTTATATGCAAATATTGGAGGCCAACTGAAGAAGGCCTGGAATGACATTCTCCCTCAAGAAATTTAATTTTCAAGAAATAAATGCACTGAGATAGTAAGGCTTAGAGGAAAACAAACCACTTTAGCTTAAAGGTATAATTTTATTTCCTTCTTTTTCAAATCATTTCTCACTTCATATGTCCATGAAAATGATTTAAACTTTTTTTTTCCCCAATACAAAACATATTTATTGATCCACAGAACTTCTCCAGAATAGACTTTAGGAATAGTTAATATCTATTATTTTATTTTGGGTTATGGGAACCAAGTGTAAACAAGTGTGCTAAAGAGATAAATGAGAGATTTTGGAAGCTAAAATATTAATGTCCCTGTCATTATAATTTCTTTTGAAGGAAATGGGACTGATCTCAATCTACTACAAATATAATACTAGCAAATGCTAGAATGTTTGCAAGGGGAGAATTTTAGATGGCAGGAAGAATAACCCACTCCAAAATGATGCTACTTTGGCACAAGAGTTATTTTGAGGTGAGGGCAATTGAGAAATAATACACATAGGAAGATTCTTTGTTCTACCCACTTCTGCCTAAAAGTAGGGCCTACATTTCCTTTTGGGAATGTGACATAATTTTCCATTTGTGAGGATGTTGCCCCTCCATAACAATAAGACTATAGGTGACCTTGAGTTGAGTCTTCATTACAAACCTTATTAAGAAACTCTTATTAACCAAGTATTTCCTAGTTAGCCTACCACAATTTATAATCCTTTTGTTAAAACAGTATACATGTTGTCTAGTCTAACCACTTCTGGTTTTTCATTTCTTTTCTGTGAATTCCCTCTATACATAAAAAATATTAACATCAAATACAATTTGTATATATTTTCTTCTGTTAACCTGTCTTTCTCAAATTAATCCATATACCATTGATTAAAAAAAAAATCACAAGAGAATAGAGGAAAGCCTTTTCCTTCCCTACATTTCCATGCAACTCAACATTTATTTGATAATTATTTTGTATTATATTTTTTTATCAGCTCTATGCAAGAAAAATCTGAATGTGTTTGGTTCATTTTGAGGATAATGTAACTGCCTAGGCTAATTTGGCCTGACTGAAATATAATACATGGAACATCAGGACTGATTATGGCAAATTCATGAGTTGGATCATGACAAGTCTTAGACCACAATGTTTGATCTTAAGCAAATTTCCAGAAGTTCCCAGCTGGAGCTCAATCACTCATTTGCTCAACAAATGTTTACTTACTTATTTGTGTATTAATGTATATGTATCAAACACAGTGTATGTTCCTCTTACTCTTTAAGGTGCTAAGAGTAAAACAAAATATCACAGTCAAATTCTCTGTCCTTAAGGAGCTTACAATAAATCAAGAGAACTATAAACATTTATAGAAAGTTGATAGTATTGTTTATAACAGGACGTGCTAAGGGAATATATAAGAACGTGACATTTATGTTAACATCCTGGAAATAGAGATGTCAAGGAAAACTTCCAGTAAATTACAACGTATTTATGATTTGTCTTCTTATCTGTACCCAAGGCTTATTATTATTATGTGGTATTAATACAAAATTTTATCTATCTATCTATCTATCTATCTCCGATCAGACCCTGGAGAAAAAAGTCTGCCTTATCTTTGACCCAATAGCTTGATTCATGGGAATGCCAGCACTATCACAATCCTAACTGCAACTCTACTTAAAGGGGTGAAGAAGGAAAGTTGTAGAATGTGATGTCTACAGGAACATTGTCTCTTCCTTGATCATGACCTGCCAGGCCCACTCATCATTGGAATGATGTTTTGATGGAGTTCAGAATACACTATCCCAAAATATAGCACCAGGGCATATAAATATTTTAAGCTGAAGATATTTTAGAAAATAGCAGAAACAGAAAGTTCATTCTGACCATCTCTCCTCTTCCTAATTTCCTGAGATAGGTTATAAAACTGTCATGTGAGAGGTACCTTCCTAATACCCAGAGGAAAAGAGCATCCTTGTCTGTGAAGATAAAAAGGCACCAAGAAGAATCTGAACAAGTCTTGTTGAGTTACCCAGTCTACTCCACTTACCTCACATTGTCTTACCTATCACATCGCCCACTCTTCATCACATGTGACATAAAAATACTCAGGTCTTATGAAGGTTCTTGTGTCATATAAAACTGTACTAAATGTATATTCTTTTCTCTTGTGAATCTGTCTTTGTCTGTTTAATCTTCAGACTCAGCCGGGAATCCTAAAGTGTTGAGGAAAATTTTACCTTTCCTACAATCTAATTGCTCCTAAAATAGCCATGTTTGTGTATGCTGTTCAGAAAGACCATGAACTAAAATATTTTCCACTTGGAATAGCTCTTTCATTATTCCAAGGAATTTAAAGGCTTTCCTGTAAACTATTTATAATTGTCCTATTTCAGGGGCACCTGGGTGGCTCAGTCCGTTAAGTTTCTGCCTTCTTTTCAGGTCATGATCTTAGGGTTGTGGGATCCAGCCCTGCATCTGGCTCCCTGCTGGGGGACGTAAAACTTATGGTGAGTACTTTGAGAATTTGTTTTTGTTTTTGTTTTAACCAGGGGTTGATTTTGACTTAAATATTTCATTGTCAAAAATCCAAACTTTCATAAAAAATGTGCTACTTTCCCTAAAACACCTCTTACATGCTGAACTGAATCCTTATTATGAGTAAATCTGATAATGAACAAAAACATTAGCCCATTTGATTTTGGTTCTTCAAGTATGTGCAACTAATTGAGGGCTTTACTGTATTTCAGAATTCCTATTTTATTATGTGCAAATGTAAGAATGTAAAAACCACAGATACTAATAAGAAAAAGTATCATTCTCAAGATAAAACTGAAACAAAGTAGAATATAAAGCAGGATACCTGGAAGTATTTCACTGAAATTCTAACTTTGGCAGGTTTTATTAGAGATTTATGATATTTCTGGATCTCATGGAATAGAAACCTCTTTATTCCATGTAAGTCTGTTTTTCACCCTACTGACATTCAGAATATATACATATTTTCAAGAAGGCATTATACACAAAGGTAGGAACTGTCTTTATTATGAATAACACTACAGTGAACATCTTTATATATAAATTGTGGACTGCATCTCTGATTATTTCTACATATCTAGTGTCATACTGTCTGCACTGTGGATAACATTGCTGTGAATATTTTCATACATAACTGTTTGACAGCACCTATCTTTATGGTAAATTACTTTGAGTGAGATTACTGGATGAAATTGAATAAATGACATGATAGTTTGGGTTATTTATACATATTATAGCCAGTTCCACTGGCAACAGCAGATGAGAATGGATGTTGGCAATCTTAAAGGGACTTTCATACCTTAAAATCATTTTACAATTGATAGGCAAATAAAATATCTTTTTGTATTTGCCTTTATTTTAATCAAGCTTGACCACTATTTTATATATTGATGGGCTGTTTGTATACATTTTCATAATTTTTCTGTTGTAGCATTTATTCTATTTTTATTAATTTGTGTTTGTTACAAAATATGAAACTTCCATATTTATTACCAACATTTAATACAATTATTTTTTTCTTTAACAATTGTATAAAATTAAACCTATACTAATAGGACTTTCTCTTTTGAATTTCTATGTACCTAGCATTTTCCTTAAACAGCTCCAGATTTCTTCTGCTTTGGATCGGCTAGAGGTTAAAATTATTAAAAAGTGGCTTCAAAAGAGAGAGTTGTTCAAATTTCATTACCTATACTTAGATTTTTTATTTTTCAATGAGATAGACAGCAATACTTTGCAGCAAGAAAGGCAGGATTGTCAAGAGAGAATTTTAGGGAATTCTTTATCTTATTATATTTGACCCTGGATCATAAGGATCTACATAAGAGGCATGGTGTCTGCAAACAAACAAACAAACAAAAGATAAAGAAGAAGCCTGCCCAGGGCCAGCTATGCAATTTACAGAATGAAAATGCAGAGTCCCTTGATCTAAAGTCATTACAAATATCAAGACAATGACAACAGGGTATTAAACCAAGTGCGGAGGCCTATACAACTGCACAGGTCATGTGTCAGTGAAGCCAGCCCTGATTCTTGTTGGGAGTGGAGAGAAGGAACATAGAACACATAAAACACACAACACAGTTGATGAGAGGTGTGCCACCCTCACCTTTCTCTGCCTGGAAGTACAGTGCTTGTTTTGTGGGTTCAGGGAAATGCCCAGGGTGAGAAGATGACTCTCCCCTACCTACATTCACGTTTGGAATTAGGGACAGAATTATTCCTTTCTTGGCTCCATAACAATGTGTGAAATGGGATCACATCAAGGGAAACTCAGTTCATACCTCAGTCAGGCTGCTGTAGTTTACTGATGCCTATGGAGTGATCATCAGAAAGAAGGACTTCTTACTTTTATTTATTATTCATTAAAAAAAGATTTTATTTATTTTTATTTGCAAGAGACAGAGAGAGCAAAAGCTGGGGTGGGGGGTGAGAAGGGACAGAGGGAGAAGCAGACTTCCTACCAAGCAGGGAGCCCAATGTGGGACTTGATCCCAGGACCCTGAGATCATGACCTGAGCCAAAGGCAGACACTCAACCTACTGAGCCACCCGGGTGCCCCAAGGACATTCCTTTTAGATAACTGAATTTGGGAGAAGATCTGGAAGCAAACAATGAAATTATTTACCTGTTTATATCTTTAGTTTCCTGGGGGAAGAATTTTCCAGAATAAATAATAAAGTGATGTTGATGGAGACAGCCTTCATTTTCAGTCCAGATAGTTAAGTTTTGGAGCTACAGGTCATCTCAGTCCTTACTAGACTCACAAACATAACATCAAAAGCAGCTTATAAAGAGAGTGAGCTTTACCTTTTATGATCTAAGAAGAGCAACAGACATTTTTAAAGTAATTGTCAACTGTCATTAACATGACCAGACCTGGGTAAAATTTTAAAGAAAGTATAAATTTCTACCACTTCTTAGAGTGACTTTGTAATCTTATTTCTCGTCAACCTCTTGAATTCCCACCTCTGTTTCAGTTATACAATTTTCCTCAACCACCAAATTCTCAAATACTCCTTCCCCAAGGTTTTCCTGTAAGAAACTGAATCGAAGTCAGTAAACTTCCTTTGAAATCAGTACTCTTTGCTCTCAGAATATTTATTTGGCCATTGCTATACCGCTTTAATAAACACTTCAGGAACTATGCACATACCTATCTACTTGCTACAGTTTGTCCTATTAACCAGAAAGTATAACATGCAGAATTCATGTGTTTGGGGAAGATGAATTACTTAGTAATATGTAGCGTACTTTCTAGATATATTTATTAACTGCATAATGGACTGAATAGTACTTCCCTCAATATTTTTAAGTTTGGATTTGCTCCCTTTAGTATCAGTTGCCTTAAATAAAATATTGAATTGAAGTTTTCAAACCAAGGGAGATTGGATTAAATAATCATACCTTATCAATCACTTTTCTGTCATGATTTAGTGTAATGTTGTGAGAAAACACAGGATCAAGAGTGAGAAAATCTTAGTTTTAGTCTTGATTCTGCCACCAACTGCAGAACTCTATGCATGACTTAATTACCTTAAATTTCAGTTTATTTATTCAATTAATTGAAGCATTACACTAACAGGTTTTTAAAATTAATGCCAGCTCAGTCTTCTCTGATGGATGATCCTAAGTTGTACAGCATCTCCAATGTGAGCTCCTTAGAAAAGTCTGCTTTCTTACCTGCATTTGCCAGTCATTTATCCTAAATCTGAAAAGTCATTCATCACACATCACTGGTTTATCATAGTTATTTACGTTCATCTTTTTAAAGTGTCTATAATAAGCATTTCATAGCAATTCATGAGTTTTTAGAATATTCTAGAAAACAGGAAGACTCATTTGCCAAGACCACATTGAGGAACTTATTGAAATAATGAAGATAATTTGGGATCCAGAGAGGGACTGTTGATTAACTCTTCAGTTTTGCTACTTTGTTTCTTAGCTCCAAGTCAGTGAACATAATATATTACAGAAAGATACCTGTTTTCTGAAGTGGTGATAACTGGGGATCAGGGGACGAGTTGATTAATTCCAAATATTACTTTGAGTTTCAGGTATGGCTCAGTGAAATTGACATTATATTGATTTAAAATGCTCTTATAAAATTTTAAGGTAACCAATATTTAAATGGTAAAAGATACCTACCTTCTACATCATTATAAATGGTAATAGTAAACATAATAATAAAATAGAAATTTCAAAACAGAAGCAAAATTAAGTCTTAGATCCTCTTTATTCTACTATAGCTGAGTTTCAAATCAGGAGCAATAAAAAAGGGAGAGCTTTATTACTACCCACTGCTCTACCCTTCTGGGCCATGTTTCATTTTCTCTTTTTTACACCTCATCTGTCTTTGCCCTATGTTGGGAGGGAAAGAGTTGAATAGAATTGAACTTCCTATGCTATTTAAGGAATATAAGCTCACTGGGGCATATAGACCTAATGTCTACGTATATAATGTATGATAAACTAATTTTTTTTAAAGATTTATTTATTTAGTTGAGACAGAGAGAGCACACAGGGAGGGAGGAAACAGACTCCCAGATGAACAGGGAGCTTGATGAGAGGCTTGATCCCAGGACCCTAGGATCATGACCTGAGCCAAAGGCAGACGATTAACCAACTGTGCCACCCAAGTGCCCAGTAATTTTTAAGAAGGAGTTTCATGCACTTCACCTGTATCTAACTCTAACTCTAGTACTTTCTGCATCTAGACCCTCTCATAGTTGCCACATGGACCACAGTGAGGTGGTAGTTAACAGACATGGATACGGCTGCTCCCGCAGTGGCACAAACACTTCCAGCTTTGCCTCATTCCCTGGTGTTGATTATTTTTAAAGCAATAATTTTCAGGCATTCTAAGTGGTCATTTCCATCTTTAATTCTCCGACTATTTTTGATCTCCTCAGATGCTCACAATGTGTGGGCCAATGAACATCCTTGTCTTTTTTTGTTGTTGAGATGTTGGATTTATTGCCATTTCTTAAACCGTTTTTAGGACCAGGAACAAGGGAGACAGGCTGTGATGTGTTCAATCCATCATCTTGCAACCATGGTAATCAGATAGGTAGATACAAAGTGAAAGTGGCAAGCTGAAGAGCAAATAAGCATGCGGAGAAATTACTTGTTGTAATAAGCAGCAACCTTGAATTAAGGCAACAGATTTTGAGCATGGGAATGACAGAAAAAGGGGTGTCACAGAGCACTTGGGCATATGGGTGTGTGCTGAGTATGACATGCCCATCATCTAACTCACAACATCTGAAATCACAATTTCACCCAAATGAGGGGATAAAAATCTTAATCAAAGTCTTAATAAAAATAATTTTATACATGGTGAATAATTTCATAAATAACATCGAGTATAACCCTCAAGATATCATCTTGCTCTCTGATCACCTATGGCTGACATTAATATCTTCGACACTCTCTGTAGTGGATGCCTACCCAAGCACTTCACCTCTTATGTTTTCTTCCTCCTTTAAAGTTGTTCTGATTATACACTGAGATCTAAGTAAGCATAAAAACAAAGGATTGGGTGGGTTGTACTGAAGGTGAAGGGGCTATGTATTCTCTACAAGATTTTGTCCTATTTTATCTCACTTAATTCTGATTATCTTGATATTTATTGCACTGGGCAAAAACAGCCCAAATAAGTTATTGGAGGTTTTCAAAACCAAGATATCCAGTTTGTTTAAATAGATAGGTAATAGATAGATGATAGAGAGAGAGAGATTGATAGATAGATAGATGAATATTTGAATTTGTCACAAGATCAATATTATATCTCCATCTATTTCTGCATCTAATCTATACATTTACTCTTACTTGGTTTCCATACATAGACCTACCTCATATGACTAGTTAATTATCTTTTTTTTTTTTGGACAGAATAATTATGGAACATCTATACAACTTTTGAATAAATGAATTACTTTTTTGCTTTCAGAATTAAACATTTTTTATCTCCCACTCCTCCAACATACTACATAGATGTTCTAAAGGAAATCATATATTGAGATGGTTTCAAGCAGAGATGCACTCGCCAATTTACTCAGCATGACTTCCAGTTAGAAAATGTCATAAAGGATAAAATGGAACTTATGCACTGTTTGGTTGAACAAAAAAGTTTTGCTTTAAATTTTATGCCAAATAAGAGTGATGAAAAGTCCATGATTTTTAGGATTCTTCAATGCTATTTTGAATATAACCTACTTTCACATATTTCAAGGAACTCTAGTGTTTAGCCTGTATGTTGCCCTAAAGATTTTTTTTTCTATTCTGTAACTTATTTCTAAGTGTGATTTAAGTGAAAGATAAACATGCAGCCCCCAAAAGTATAAACATGTATCTTTAAAAGTCTCTTTCTGTGCTTCTCCATCAACCTTCATTCCCAGGCTGTGAATATTATTAAAGTACACTTTTCAAAAGGTTATAAACAAACAAGTGTCAAAGAGTTTCCTCAGTTCATTAATAAGGGAACCAGTAGGACGTTAAATGTAGTTCAAAACAAATTTCGAGAAACGAAGATTTATGTAGTCTGTCAGTCACCGTAACGCTGAAAATAATTTGCAACCAGACACAAAACTGATTAATGTCACATATGACAATAAACTCTAACATTTGCAGTTACTTTTTCCTCTAGATAGAATTTCTACATCTCTGTTAAACAAGGATCAGCTATAGTGCTCCCATTCAGGAACCGATTTCATTAACACCAGTTTTCTACAAGTTAACCTCCGCCCTTACAGAGCTGTAAACTATGCTAATCACAACAAAAGATAGTTTAATGAAGATAGCTACTCCTAGAAAACAAGCTCATCCTCAGGCATGTTAAAAGATCTCCCCAGTGCTCAGCATTAGACTGGAGGGACATCTATGCAATGTCTGTAACCTATGTCCATGTCTTGGATAATTCTTTGTAAAAGTATCCATGCTCAAGTGGGGATACGGGTTGGGGCAGATCAATGCAAAGCAGTATTAGGTTTATTCCACCAAAAGGCAGAAAGAGTTAATATTCAAGTTTTGCCACCAAATATAGTATTTTTGAGACTCTACCATGACAGACAGTGTAAAGGCAAGGCCTTTTCAAGAGAAATTCTTTTCTCTATTCATTTAACATATGAAGCAGAGGCCTGGAGAATGTGATTGCTGAATTTTACCTAAGGAACATTCCAACAAAGAGAAATGGAGTAATATCCACCACAATCTACAGACCCAGTAGATTAACGGGGTGACAGGAGACGGAGCAGAAGAGGCAGGTGGTCAGATATATGGAGTGTGGGATAAATTTCTTTCATTTAGAGAAATGTCAAGATCCCAGAAGCTTCTGCCAATTTTTCTTCAAGTGTCCTGGCAGGGTGACTTCAGATGTTCCCAAGGACAGCTGTCTAGAAAAACCTTGGTTGTACAGTATACTCAGCACAGAGAGGGCCTGGATCTTCACATTCAGTGCTGCCTTGCAATTTTCCTGGACAGTGGCGGGATCTGGAAGTTCTTAGACACAGGTGAGGAATTTCTGTAACTAAACCTTGGCCTGGGGCAGGGTGAATCTCACACTCAGATCCCAGCAGGCTCCGGAAACTGGGAGGGCCAAGATACGTTCCCTTTCTCAAGGGTGGCTGCTAGCACCTTGTTTAAGCTGAGAGAGGACTTTTCCTAGCCTAGATTTCAGCAGAAGCTGGCGGCCCATGGCTTAGCAGGGAAGGCTACGACCACTCACACAGCAGCAGCCAGTACTTCAGGGGGAAAGCCAGGGATGGAGGGGTGTGAATGAGGGAAGGAGGGATACTGCAGGACTCAAAAACGTTTGTCTCTTTCCCAAAGACCAAGCCCTTAAAGCAATACCCCTCCTCCATGAACCCAGATACCCCACCGGAGAGAGAGCAGGCAAGTGGATTAAGTTCTGAAGTTTTATTCAGTATTGCCTTACTGGTCACCTAAAAAGATTTAAATAGGATTCAAATAATCTTACTGGATTAGTTGGATTGTTGTTGTTGCTTCTCCCCTGGTTTGTTTGGGTAGAAACATGTGACAAAAATCAGATAACTGTGGAAATCAATCTCTATTTCCTTATAAAACTGAATGTACTGAAGTATATGCACAAATTTCCTACTAAGCTAGTCTTCTTTCCATTTTTCTTGAAGACAAAAGAAGAAAGGAAGAATGGGAAAGGAAAGAAGGAAAGAAAGTTCTGAGCTCTTTATTTGGCTGGGACTGGGTGGGGAATGGTCATTCTATTCTGGAACCTTTGCACATATATCCATCCTGCTCCTTCAGACTGAGTTATCTGTTGGTCCTCTTCATCTGATTGCAGTAAAAGCTTGAAACCATCCCAGAGTTACCCTTGAAGTATGGGGAGAAGTAAGAGAAGGGGATGCTCTATCTGGGTTCTTGTCTGGGATTCTCAAAAGGGGCAGGCATGCAGAATCCCCAAGAACAGCATGAGGGAGCAGTAGAGGGACCCCAGACAGGCTGGCAGAAGGGGAGGTGGTCCTCTGAAGGTCATGCTCTTGGGGAGCATTGAGGTATCCACTTATTCAGTTGTGGCTCAAGAAGGCAAATACTTTGTTAAAAGCTGTAGGCCTGGTGACTAGTAGGGGTTAGAGAGATAAAGCTGCTTCTCCCAAGCCATCTGTAGGTAGCAC
Source organism: Mustela putorius furo (assembly GCF_011764305.1). NCBI lineage: Eukaryota > Metazoa > Chordata > Mammalia > Carnivora > Mustelidae > Mustela > Mustela putorius. Next base: position 21,350,369 of record NW_025422019.1, on the reverse strand, counting down.
CTGTGCCAAGCAGAGACCAGAAGTTCGCCAATGGTGGCAGCATGTGAGAAGCAGTGCAAAGTCCACCAGAAATGTAGAACAACCCAGAAATGGGGGACCAATGGGAAATTTTAAACCAGAATAAGACTGAACCATAGGCCTCAATTAGATGAGAATTTGATTCCTGCATTCTTAGACATTAAACCCAGAAATGACTAAATTCGATGACCACAAGAAGCAAGCTGGTAGCTCTAAATCAGAGCTACTATATATATATATTTTTTTTTCCATACCCAAGTTTAACACTGAGGTTATTACTATTAAGTATCTCTACGTGTGTACTACTCATTAAAGTTGATGAAATAAAACCCACCTTCTTGTTCAGCTGCTGACATCATTACAGCCAATCCTGTATGTGTGATAATTTTCACAAACATGAGAATGTGGTAAGGGAGTCAAAACCATTGTTGTTGTATCACTATCTGCCAAATATTTTAATTTAGAATTTAATTTTTTAAATTCTGATGCACAGTAGTGTGTGACAAACACTGGCTACAAATGAAGCAAAAACAACAAAAACACCGCTATAACTGAGAGATAATTGTGTTTGTGCTAAGTCTAAGAAAGCCCAGCATATACCTGAGAACAGAGATGACGTTCATGAAAGAGAAAGATAAAGAAAAAGAGAGAGGGTAATTTAGAATTTAGAACAGAGCAGCATGAAGCTAAGAGGTAAAATTTGATTGGCTGAAGATCACGACTAAAACTTTGAAAATTAATACTCCAGAGTGTTATTTTTTATTATGCCTTGAAATGCTGTTTCTTTAAATCACAAAACTATATAAACAAAAAATTCCCTTTTCAACTGCTGCAAGTGGCTGATAAGAATGGAATTTCTCTTTCCACATGTGGAAGGCCCTCCTGCTTTAGTAGAAATGTAAATTTCTGCTTTGTGTAAATTGAATCATAATTTGTTTTATTGTGTTAAAATACACATAACATAAAAATTACCATTTGAAAGTGTACAATTCAGTGACTTCAAATACGTTTTTGATGTTGTACATCCGTCATCCCCTATCTGGTTCTGGAACTTTCTCACCACCGCAAAGGGAAACCTCCCACCCCGTAAGCAATTATTCCCCATTCTCCAGCCTCTAGCCCATGGCAACTACTTATCTACTTTCTGTCCTTATAGGCTTGCCTATTCAGGCTATTTCATATAAATTGAATCCTACAATATATGTCCCTTGGTGCCTGGCTTCTTTTACTTAGCATACTGTTCTTAACATTCATGTATGTTGTAGCGTAGGTCAGTAGTACTCCATTCCTTTTTTTGGCTGCATAATATTGCATTGTGTGGATATACACATTTTGTTTATCCATTCATCCATTGACCAACATTTGGACTATTTCCATCTTACGGCTATTGTGAATAGAGCTATTAGGAATGTTTGTGTACCAGTTTTTGTTGTTTTTGTTTTGAATACCTGTTTTGAATTCTCTTGAATAAAAACCCTGGACGAGAGTGGCTTACTAATATGATAATTCTATATTTAGTGTATTAAGAAACTACTAAACTTGGGCACCTGGCTGGCTCAGTCGTTAAGCGACTGCCTTCGGTTCAGGTCATGATCCCAGGGTCCTGGGATCGAGTCCCATGTCAGGCACCCACTCTGCGGGAAGCCTGCTTCTCCCTCTGCCACTTCCCCCTGCTTGTATTCCCTCTCTCATTGTCTCTCTCTCTGTGTCAAATAAATAAATAAAATCTTAAAAAAAAAAAAAAAAGAAAAAGAAACGAAACTACTAAACTGTTTTCTGCATTTTACATTCCCACCAGCAAGGCATGAGGGTTCTAATTTCTCCATATTTTCCCCAATACTTGTTTAGGTCTTTTTATTATGATCACCTAACTGGAGGTGAAGTGTTATTTCAGTGTGGTTTTGACTTGCATCATCCCAGTAACTAATGATGCTGAAAACCTTTTAATGTGCTTATTATCCATTGGATATCTTCTTTGGACGAGAGTCTGTTTATGTCCTTTGCCTATATTTTCATTTGGAATGTTTGTATTTTCATTGTTGCATCATACAATTTTAAACAATGAAAGTAAATTTGAAATCATCTTGACAAAACCCTCCAGTGTTTTTAGTGGTAACCCCACACGCTAGCTCAAAGCAGATCACTCCAGACTCAGGCTTTTTAAGACAAGGTGAACATGGGGCCAAGAAATGGGAGCTTTTGAGACACCAAAACTCCATATTTATGCACTAAATGGAAAAGCACTTCCCACTTTAAGTCCTTTAGCACAGAAGACTGACAAATCTGTGCTCTCTGCCCAAAATCCCCTCGAGTCTCAGTGTGATCTGTATGTCCTGAGAAAAAAATCTCCTGCCTTCAGCAGCTGGCGGTAGGAAGAAGCACAGGTCCTTTTACACAGGAAACAAGGGAGCTCTAGTCTTGTGAATGAGGAAACAAAGACAATGAAAAGTTAAATGACATGACTTAAAATTCACCCAGTTATTATACCTGGGACTCAGATGTACTGTCCTGTCCCCTATGCCCTCAAGCTCTCCCTATCCATGGTCTATTGTATGGTACATCATAAAACCAACAAAGTTTTTAAAAATAGCTGACTGGATGAGGAAGATAATTTTGAAAGAATGATGACCACCTGAGGCAATCTTTATAACTTTAAAATTACAAACACATATTTTGACTTAGAAATAAGATTTCAGGTTTAATTAAGGAATTAAAGGAATACATATAAAACATAACTTCTGGATCTATCAAATGTGTAAAATATATAGTTTGAGTACCATTTTGAGATGTAGATAATTACCAAAGAACATACAAATTGCAAATGGATTTTAATGAAGCCAACCTAAATACAGTTTAAAATATCGAACAACATAAAATGAGAGATTGATGTATGCTACAACATGCACAATATTAAATATTAAAAATTATTCATTCTAGTGACCTATAGTACACCCTCAAGCCTTTTTGTTTAGCTATTTTTAAGTTTTAATTAGTGAAAGGATATGAAAGAAAGACACAAAATAAACGAAAAGCTTAAACTCACTGTTTGAAAAGTCGTTGATCATTCTCCAGAGACCAGACTTCTTTCGAAAGGAGATTAAGCAGAGTGCAGGAGGCCAGTCCTGTCCCACTCAGGGCTCTAAAGCCAACTTTGCTGCTCTGTATCAATCAGAGTGTGTAGGGAACATCAGAAACAGGAGGCCAAAGGTCTAAAGCCACTGAGATAGGAGATAAAAGATGGAGCTAATCAGATGCTTAGATGGTCCTGGAACCAAAGCATGAATTTAGGATGAAAGCACACAGCTATTTCAGACACAGCAAATAGAACAGAGCATGACCTGCAGGCTGGGGAGAGAATGCGCCAAACCTAAAATTTCTCAGAGGTCAGGGATTATAGACGAAGGACCATTGATAAAAATACGGACAGAAGTAAATTGCCTTAGTGCTTTGTGACCTGAGAAGTATATTTCTCCTGATATTCTTCACTGTGTGAGAGAGAACATCCTTTATCTCAGTGAATAAAAAGCATTCTAACATTTTCTCCTGGAATCTCCATTCAATTTTTTTTCCATTCAATTTTTTTTATAACTCTAACATAACCAACATTTGTTGTTCCATTTATAGTAATGATTATCAAGACATTATTATTCATCTTGGACTTTTTTAAGATTTTATTTACTTACTTATTTATTTATTTATTTTAGAGCGAGCGAGAGAGAGCACACTTGAGCATATGCCCATGTGAGTTGGGGGAGGGGCAGACAGAAAGAGAGGGAGGGAGAGAAAATCCCAAGCAGGTGCTACACCCAGCACAGAGCTCAATCTTATGACCCTGAGATCATGACCTGACTCAAAACCAAGAGTCAGACTTAACCAACAGAGTCACCAGGAGTCCCTATCTTTGACCTTTTAATAATGTGGAGAGTTAAGTAGAATCTGGGGATTATTCCAATATACCTAGTTGGCTCCCTCCTTTTAGTGGAGAGGGTCGCAGTGGAGCAACAAGAAGCGCTATAGAGACAGGTACACATGAACCAGAATGCATCGAGAATCACATTTCTTCAGGTTACAAAGGTAATTCGCCTTGAAGACAAGGGATTAAACTATGTAGGAACCCAATTTTTCATTGAAACTCTTACATATTTCTTCCTGTAGATAAAGCAGACCATTAGTTCTAAGCAATAGGCTATACTTCCTAAATATAAAATATGTTTTCATTTGATATCTGGCAAAATGAAAACAAAACCATGCAATTGGTTGCAGAAATTAAAATATGGACACAATTATTTTGCAATGGAGAATGGTATAATTCGTTCATATTTTTCTATGCCACCTTCTCAGTCTTTTTTTTTCATTTTCAGTTTTAAGTAGTTATCTTATGTCTAATTTATGTGCCAACTCTAATTCACAGATATTATTCTGTAAATCTCCCTGCCTCTTCTCCATTTGCCAGCTAATATGTAGTACAGAGGAGAGGTACATAGAATATGTAATGCTGGGAATAAGGTTTGTATGATGTGGCAATCTCTGTTCTTCAAAAAATGATGTAGCAGATATAGCATCTTGTATACCTATACCCAATCTTTATATATTCCTTGGTAGATAGAAACACAATGTTCAGATAGTCAGCTTTCAAAGAAGATGATACTTGCTCTAGCTCAGAGATAAATCCTGATTTATCTTAACATTTTCACACTGTGCAATAGGAATTTCTATGATGACAGAAATATTCCATTTATACACTGCCCAACAGAGTAGCCATTGGCCTCATGGGGCTATTAAGTATTTGAAATGTGGCTAGTAAGACAGGAAAACTGAATTTTAAATTTTATTTTAATTACTATCAATTAATTAATAATTATTTAAAATGACTATTCATTTAACTTTAATAGACATATGTGTCTACTGGCTTTTGCATTGGACAACCCAACATAACTAATTATGGTAATCCTATTGCCATTGCAAATAACTAGATTGACATTAAGCATATGACAAAATGTTGGCCCACAGATGGGAAGAGAATGTTGCTGGCAAATGAAATTGTTACTTCCCCCACTAGATAGTGTCTTATCTCCCATTGTACAGAATTCTGACACTAAACTTATCATACAGTGAATAGTAACACCGTAGTCAAGCAAGGATGCTCCCACATTACTGTGAGACTTTCTTTAAATGAGATAATGAGTTTTTTATATAGCTTAAGTCATTTTGATTTGTGTGTCCTATTTTTTGCTAAGGAAGCATCATGACTCATATAAAGTATCTTCAAGATTATTTAATGAAATTGCTAGGCGAAGTATTTTTTTAAACTTTGAAATTAGAATGGGCTATTGTTTGAATTTTAATAAAGACAAGTTTTGTATCTAGTATATATATTTGATAAAAGTAAAGCACTTACATAGTCACCACAATTATAGTGAAGATCAGAGTCGTGAATGTTTCATATTTGTTACCTAAACTGAAATTCGTCTTAAAATCTTATGAAAAGGTAACACTAATGAAACATACATGCTATGTTGAGGACAAATAAATTGAAATTAGAAGATGTTAATGAGGTCAGACAGCCAGCTCAAGTTGTGGGGATAGATCTCAATCTTGAGTCTTTTTTTTTCCCTATAAAATACTTCTTTTTAATTTAGATTGGTTGTCTCTATAATTATTTTCTTTGTTAGTGGAATTCCAAGAAGAAAATAAAACTGACTTATTAGCTATCTGTATATGTAATGGTCTGGTTGTTTTTGTTTCTGACATATCTTTAGCTATATTAAAAGCAGTACATTTTTGAGTCATATAGGGTGGAAAATGTCACATTGAAAAGAAGAATAATATCTGCTTTTATTGTATTAAGTATAATTCAGGAGAAAAAGGAACAATGGAAGTTGGTTTTCAGAAAATTTAAAATATAAAGGATATAAATGTATGAAGTTACATGCTATAAATGACTCAGAAAATTTCACAACTAAGAAATTGAAGAGACCTAACATTTACTACTATTAAAGGTAATTACTCAAACCATAGGTCTTTAAAATATCTGCCATTAATTGCAAATGTTTAGGTAGAATTTAGAAAGTGTACTTAATAATGGCAACAACACACTTTGATTTTGCTTTCATATCTTCTTGCATTCAGAGTGGGAACTGTTTCCTCTTAACTTTCCAGGGGAAAGAAAACAACTTTTGAGCAGTAGCAGAGGTTCCTTAGTTTAGGCATTTTGTTTTTAGGACCTAGAGTAGCTTGATGAGGCAGACTTTGCATCTTCTTTTCTAAAGGCATTTAAATAAAGATTTGATCATCTTTTGCCTGCAAAATGTTTTCATGTGATGTCCTATGTGAAGATAATGCAACAGATTAAAAAAAAAAAAAGCTACTTTTAAAATTCTTCCAAGCTTTATGATTTTTTTAGATCACATCTGTGCCCAACATGAGGCTTGAACTCATGACTCCAAGATCAAGAGTTGCATGTTCTTCTATCTGAGCCAGCCAGGCACTACCCAAGCTTTATGTTTTTATCATTTAACTGTATTGTTATAAATTTAATGGTCAGTATAGTCAGACAATATTGAACTTTAAATATTTTAAACCTTCTGGTTTACCACTAAGAAGATTTACTAATTTAATTCACAAAAAACAATTTCAAAATGCAAATGTGAGAATAACCCATGTGAGGATGAATGGAAGAGGAATTGTTACTATTAAAAAACTTATCTCTAGATACCACAAAAATACAGCAACACCCAAAAAAATCTATAAAAATAATAAGTAATTATAGTAATTACTGATTTTTATATCAAAATATTATATATATATATATTTATACTAGAAGAGTGAACATGATATAATAGATGGCATCCATTAAGGTTTTATTTTGTGATAGGCACCAAACTTAAGTTTTTTTTAATATGCTAGGTACCAAACTAAGGTTTTTCGTTATCTCATTAAATTCTTATGCAATCTGTTGTGGTAGGTACTAATCTTATCCCTATTTTATAAGTAAATAAACTGAAGGTTAGAGCTAAACAATTCGTTTACAATCATCAATAAAAACGGAAAAGTTGAAGTGATTGTTGGGCTGGCTTTACCGTTTCCCTTCTTTTGGACATCACTGCCATGCTCAGCATTAGAAAGCAGGAATTTCCCTCTTTTCTTTCATTTTTCTAATCATGCATACTAGAAAACTGAGTCAGGACCCTGTGTGGAAAATAGGGGAGGATAGGGGGGTTGGTAGCCGAAATCTCAATATAGATTTGGAGATTCCAAGATCAGTGGGAAATTTTGTTGCCCTTCCCATTCACAGTCAAGAGAAAAGGGCTACCTGGGCACAAATGGCTGATAAGGCCAAAGATAATCTCCCAAAGATTCCTGTGCTCTAGAATGGCATGCAAGATGGGAAATCATTCCTGTGTCCTAAAACATGGCATATAACTCATGAAAGAGTGGCTAAAGTTGGGGAAATAAAGGGGCATTTCAGCCAACATGCTGTGTGTCAGTTGACTTCTCATCTAATCAAAGTTTTGTACCATATAAGCCTCCATGATTCGGAATTTAGACAAGCTCCTAAGGGGAAAACAACCCAAAACTGCCTGTGTTTAAGAATCTGCTTTTCCAAAGAAATGGGAGCTTAAATTATTAATTTGTTTAAAAACAAAAATTTTATATTCCTATATCCTGAGTTGTGGATTCCCTAATATCTAATTACTCATTTAGTGTAATATCTGAAACTTATAAGTTAATTTGTAATTTTTACAACACAATGATGATATATAACTGATACCTCTATACTGGTAGTCAATTTATGTATCATTTCTGATGAAGGTTAACTTAATATATGATGTTTAATGTAAGTATACAGTTTTAAGTCAGAATTGTGATATACTATATACTATATATACATATACAATATATACAATTATATGCAATAATGTGTGATTATATTGTTTACCTCCCAGTGTAAACGCCATGAGACTAATGAAAATGAATGGATCCTTAGCACCTAAGAAGGTCCTGGTTGTAAATTAATATTCAAAAAGTTAACAGATCTGCAAAAGTTAACAGATCTATCGATCTATCTACCTGTCATCTATCTGTATCTATCTGTATCTCTATATATATCTATAAATGGGCCAAAGATCTGATCCAATAAGGAAAAAAATGTGAACGCTATAAACCAAGTTTTCCTTTGCTTCTTGTTTTACTCTCCTCTTGAAATGTCCTTAGGGATCAGAAAACTCACCTTGGGTCTTTGTTTAGGTAAAACAGTGTGCTTGACTCCTCTTGAGTCATATGTCTTCAGAATTTTGCTGGATGAAGTAGACAAATAAATTAATTTCAATGTGGTCCATAACTTGCGGTTAATAAATAGGTTTACATATTACAATTCTCTAATGATTTCTGAAGATTGTTCCTAACAAAGCAATTTCCCCAATATATGAAAAATATGACTAATTACAAAAATAAGTAGGGCCATAAAGGCTTCCAAGAGACCTTACAGTCACTGTATATGGACAGTTTTCCCCATAATCAGACACTTGGCTCAAACAAATTAAAACAAACACACACATGCACACACACACACACACACACACACACACACAATTATTCTTATTGATATTTCAGTTAGTGGGCATGTTCTGTTAACCAAAGTCCAATAGCAAATTCTATCCTCAATAACTCCTGAGGTTTTCAAACATACATCTTGCATTTCCCAAACTTTCCCAGCCTGACATTTCTTTTAGTGTAAGTGAAGTGTCACGTAAGTAAGTGTAAGTGTAAGTTAGTGTAAGTGTAACCTTCCATTTCTTTTAGTGTAAGTCCATATTTTAGTAATTAAAATATTGGGCAAGAAATTGATATTTTTCAAATTTGGAAAAGTTGTATGGCAAAGATGTCTATCATGTTATCTAGAATATATCATGCTTTGTTTTAAGATGTAAGCATTCAATCCAATGAATATGCATCTACTGGTAGAAATTAAACCTATAGAAGTGGCAAAGGAGAAATAAATGAAGACAAAGAAAAATCCTTCAACTTTCTCACTGTAACAAAACATATTCACTGCGATCTGGAACTGTTTCAAGTGCCAACTAGAGAAAAAATTCAAAAGAGTAAGTGTAATTATTTAATAGAGTTCCATCAGTGACATTGATTGAATCTGTCTCCCCAATAAAATTATTGTGACATCTCATAAAGGATGAGGCTCCTGTTTTAAGAAGTCATATTTACAACAGGTAAAAGACTTTTTAAGCTGTTGTCACATTTGCTTCCAAATCTAGTGTGGACAAAACAGAAGGAAATAGTACCATAACATCATCTTAGTGATTTATAGTGGGCATAAGACAAGGCTCTATTCCCAGAAAGAATTTATACACTCGCTGATAAAGGGGTTGCATGACCAGGGTGACATACATCTGGCCCTGCCCAGAAGTTGAGTGATTCTGTACATCATGAGTCTGGGTGTCACCAAATAAATGAATTGTCAACTAGAATTAATACTGTGTGCTTTGAGCACTGCCTGGTTGGCTCAGTTGGTTAAGCATCTGCCTTCGGCTCAGGTTATGATCCCAGGGTCCTAGGATGGAGTCCCACATTGGGTTCCCTGCTCAGCGGGGAGGCTGCTTCTTCCTCTCCCTTTGCCTGTCACTCCTCCGCTTGTGTGCCCCCTCTCTCTCTGTCAAATAAATAAATAAAATCTTTAAAAAAAATACTGTGTGCTTTAAGCAGAGATATGAGGGTGGAGGGGAAGAACAAACATACTGGCTCTAATCTTATCACATTGATATATAAATGCTAGATTGGGTTTCTTTAATGCAGTGTTCTAAAGCAGCCATGGATAAGCTTCAGGAAATCTATAAACACCTTGAAATTAAATATGTACCATTTTACATGCATTTTTATAGGGGAAGAAAATCTGCATATTTCACTGAATTCTCTGTATAGGCTACAGTCATAAACACAAGAAAAAAGATTAAATATCACTCTTTGTAAATAACTTGAAAATTAGGGAAAGGAAGATTTTCTTGCTTTAAATATGTTATAAACTATTAATATAAAAAAAAATCTACCACAATTTCTGGCTCTTGTGTTTCAATATTATTTCCCTCCAAGCATAACTTCCTATTCTACTATAGAAACAGTGAGCTTGAAAAAGAGTTGAATAAATACAATTGCTCTCTTTCCTGCTTTGGCTCCAACCTCCCTCTCATCACAGCTTGCCTTCCTCAGGCTCTCGGTCCCAGGGCTATCGATTCCATGTACGTTCCACTGTGTTTTGTGTCCTTTCTGACCTCCTAACCTTTGTGGGCACAGCTTTTTCTGCCTGAAATATTACCTCCACCTCTAGTGTCCCACTGATTAACCCTACTTGTCCTCCAGGATGCCTCTCTGGTGACCTTTGACCAGGACCCTGGGCAAATTTCTGTCAATGCACGTATCAAGCTGCATTGAAGTAATGGGCTTTTACAGTTTCTTTTTTTCCATTGCTAAATTGCCGAGTTCCTTGAAATCATTTAGAAATTCATTCACCCTAGTAAGCTCACAACCTCACACAGCATCTGGCACATAAAGGGCCAATAGTCTTTACTGAGTATAGATGGCTTAGAATAAATTAGTTGTAGTGACCAAAAAGGTTCAATGAGTTTTCCTTTTTCAGAGTGCCTATTATTTTAAACAAAAGAAAATTATAAGCTAAAGGAAAGAATGGAACTGATTTCATGCAGAAAGAAACAAAGTAGAAAGATATCTGGTAATAAGGGAACCTTCCTGAAGCCACTGAGTGATTACCATCCCTGTCACATACTTGACACCTTGAGACTTACTCTCTCTTGAATCATTAATCACATGTTCCATTTGAAAATAGCTTACAATTCACAATTTTTGTAAACAGTGCTATTGAAGTTCATAAGGAAGAGATGGAATTTATATTTTGTCAGATCGCTAACCCAGCAATATTCTATTCTCAAATTTGAACTTAGGCAAATTCCATCTACTTAGTCTCCTACGTGTTTTTTTGTTGCTGGTGGTTTGTGTGTGTGTGTGTGTGGTTGTTTGTTTGTTTGTTTGTTTAAGCTCAGTGATTTTTCAATTGGTTGTTTGGTAGACCCCGTGATGATCCAACCACATGTCCCTTCAGAACTGGAGGGCTTATACTATACTTGCAGATTTTGCTGCTGCTACCTGATAGATTCCAACTGGGACACTTTTCTCTGCTTGCTGCAGGGAGTGTGCTGGCCTAAGCTTCACTGCCTCTGAGGGCAGCCGATAGTCAACGTGTGGTTAATGGGGAACTAAAGACTCTGCTGCTCCCCACTACCTTGAGACCACTCAGAAGGACCATGGCCATTTCAGAGATTTCTGTGGGATAGAATAACCTTTTCGGAGACTCTATGGTAGCTCAACTTTCCCCTTTGCCCAAAGATGCCCCTTTCCCTTCCCTCTCAGCACTTCTTGCCTCAATAGGTATTAATTCTGAGGGTGTTTTCAAAAAACTCTGGCTCTTGTGTTGAGAATAGAGTCTAACAGACAAAAATACAAGTATAGAAATTAGTTGAGAGAGTGTTGTAGTCCTGGGAATCAATTTTGATCATAGGTAGTGTAAAATATTTGGATTTTGAATATGTTTTGAAGTTAGAGATAACAAATTTCCTCACATGTTAGTGTAGGTTTTAAGAAAAAATGGGAATTCAAGGATGACTCCACTTATGTTGGCATAAGCACTGGGAAAATAGTGGGGCATAACCTATATTGGGACAGATATGGGGAGGGGAAATTGAGACTCCATTCTGAAGTGTGTTTGAGATGTCAAGTAGACATCCAATAAAGACGTCAAGGACACAACCTGATGTAAAGGTCTGCAATCTGATGGGGAACTGTGGGTGGGAGATACAACTTTAGAAGTTTTCTGCATATATTAGTTTTTAAAGCCATGAGCCTAGATGAAATCTCCAACAAGATGAGCAAACAGAAGAGAAGACCAAAGTCTAAGACTGGAAATGTTCCAATTTAGGGACTGGGGAGAAAAGAAGGAACCAGCAAAGGAGGCTGAGATTGAGTGACCATGGAGATAGGATAAATATTCGAGAGAGTAAAGTCTTGGAAGAAATGTGGGAAAGTATAGAAAGGAGAAGGATATGTTCAACTACTTCAAATGCTACCTGTAGGTCAAGTCAATTGGCTTTAGTTAGTTTGGTAGTATCTTAAAGATAACATTTTTAATAAGGTGATGAGGGAGAAAACATGATAAAGTGAGGACATGTGAGGAGGGAAAACAAAGCAACTATTTTAGGTGTTTTACTACAAAAGGGGGCAGAGTAATAGGAAAGTGGTTAGCAGGGGGAAAGTGCAGTGAGAAAAAAAATTAAAGAAGTAACAGTATATGTGTTTGTTTATGGGAATGATCCAATAGAGAGTGGGAAAATGATGATGTAAGATAAAGACAGAATTACTTAGAATAATGAGCTTGGCCTAAGCAAGACAGAGTAAGGTCTACTATACAAATGAAAATAGTAACATTAAATATGTGTATGACAAAATAGTGAAGATAATAAAAGTTTTTCATATTTTGAAAATGAAGTCAGTGTACATACATAAAGTGTTACTTATGGTGCTAGGCTTACAAATTATCAGTTGAAGTAGTCTCTATAATTCCGTTAGCTAGAAAAATGTAAAATATATTCAGGTAAGCTAGCTGATTTTTTAAAGCATAAAGTGAAAGAATTTTAAAGATTGAATATTTGAAACATTCTTGTCAGTATTATAATTTTAACACAGTTAAATGATAAACTATTTTCTCAGTACAAAATAGGTCCAAAGCCAAACATTATATGCATCATTAGAAATATAATTGTGAACAATGTATGTTTGTTCCTATATATTAATATAAAGCAAACACTATAAAGCACGTGTTAATACAGAAGAAGTTGGAAAATATGCTTGGGAAAAATAAATATTGTTAAAGATGTTTTTCATGAATATTCAAAAATAGAATACTAAAATGTTTTAGTTAAATCTTGGCTTTAATCATATATTACACAAAATAGTTAAAATACTGTTATTCTCAAAGGCATTTAGGAGATAATATGTTGCCAAGAATGGAAATTTAATATCAAAACAGATTAGAAAAAGCAGTTGGCATTTCCCATGTATCCTAATTTGACTAATTAGTTTTATGTAATCCATTGAAACATAAGCCAGATTACAGTAGCAAATCTGGTAGCACTGGATCATACTATTTAAAAACAGGAGCATCTGGCAACAATTAACCTAAGAGGAAATTTCCTTTTCCATTATTATTATCTACATAAGTTTAAACTCAATTTATGCTAACATTTATATTTATTCAAAGGCAGACTACATGTAAACATGCCCTTCTCTTCTAGCTCCTATTAATTTTTTCTTGTAATTTTATTTTGTTATTTTTTTTCCACTATTCCCAGATACATTATTTATGTGCCACACCTAGTTTCAGTTATGATCTTTGCCCCATTTCCTTTTTGGGTTAACTTTTCTCCTTTATGGGTTTGCTGGGGGGAAAAATATTCAACTACTGTCATTTACACCAAAGGTAAATTAAATGAAGGAATATTTGTGGCAGCATAAATCAATCTAGTGGTCCCAAGAGCTACCTCTTCTGTCACCATAGAAAAGCTGGAGCTCTGAGAATGGGAGGAGCTAATGCTTTATAGTTGACACAAAATTTGCAGTCAGTCTTGACCCTTGCAATGTCAATCCACTTCCTTGTATAGATCATCTCCAATCAATTTGTTTGTGTGAGTTTCTGTAAGAATCACGGCCCTCTAAACTCTCTCTTCATCATTTACTCTTTGCCAAACATGCAGTACAACTCCTTCTGTAATTGTTAGTAAGAAAGGAAGAGTAGTCAAGATTATGGTAAACTGATATGACTGAGAATTTTTGTTTCCTATGAGGTCTTTGAGTAGAAGTGACATTTGGCACTGCAGAAACAGAGCTCTCCTTATAAGTCCATATCTCCTGCTGAAGCATTTCCTCCAATCTCTTATTTTTAAGAAACCCTGGTTACAAAGTTCTACCATCACTAAGCACAAAGAGAAGCAGATGCTTGTATTCTGGCTGAGCATTTAAAATAAATAAATAAATAAATAAAAATATCTATTTTTGTAGTACTTGTGTGATGAGTATTCGAAATACATCTTTCAGATTATTGGATGAATTTTGTTTTTTTTTATTCCCTTGGTCATGTTTTTGCTAATTGAAAATTTTCATTACAGTTGAAAAGTCCTTTGAAAACAATACCATGCTTTTTTTGTTATTGCTGCATAGGCAAGCACTGTCAGGCCTCTGGCCTCAGGGCATGTAATCCAGACAAGAAATACAGAAAATACTATTCTACAGGCCCTGACCAAGCAATCCCAACTCTTTTCTTTGTTTTACCATTTTTTGTAGACTTATTGCTCAAACTAGAGCTTCTTACTCATTGAGTAATGTAACTGAGTAATTAATCATATTTGCTTCTTCAGTAGATAGAAACTATGAAGAGGATGATGAAGCTAGGTATTTGTAGATTTTTTTAAACAACAAGGTGACGTTTAAATTACTTGTTGCCATTAATATTGAAGACAGATATGGGAAATTGAGTTGAAATTGTACCTTTTAAATAAAATAGCCCAGGAAAAATAATTATATATTTTGCTAAAACATCTCTCCAGTACTTATTCAGAGTTATAGTCAGGGTTGTTCACTTGGTCTCAAAGGTTCATGCTAAGTTTTAATGCTTGCATAAGCTTGTGTGTACGTGTGTGTGTGTGTGTGTGTGTGCGTGTGTGTACATGAATACATCCACATTTGAACTAAAACCTTCTATCACTTAGCCATATAACTCAAATACTATGTATAACAGAAAACCACCATATGGAAGATTCATGCACTGTAGGGTATAAACATCAAATCCAATGTCTTGAAATATTTAAAGCCGTATGTGGTAACAAATGTTTGCATCAATAACCTGGGTATAAACTGAATTTTGGGTGCAGCATTTATATCCCCTGGCTTAATTAACCTGGACCATCTTTCTCTGTATTTGACAATATGAAAACTTAACGAATGAATTTTAATGATCTCTCATGTATTTTCCTATGGTTCCTCTATTTCAATAAAAATATGAACTCAAACTCTTTGGCAGATCACATTTTTTTTCCAATTGAAAATAAAAATGTGTTTTGGGTTGGGAGAAGCAAGTTAGGCTCAGGACAGAAATGTAGTCCGATGCTTTTTGACCATGGTTCATGAAAACTTCATTCCCTCTGGTGAAAATCCAGCCTGATAAATTGAATCCTGTGACATGGAAAGTCACATCACATTATGAATTCTGTTGATAGAATGATGATGATGAAGAGGTTACAGATTATTTAAGTAGCAGAATGAGAGTGTTTCAGATTGTAGATGTATGTTAATATTTTAAATTAAGCCCTATATTTATGAAGCATTTTGTTTCTTCAAAATTTCAAGAAATAAGAAGAACTGCCAAAGAGCAATGCAGCTCTAAAAAAGCCACAGGCAGCCCTGCAGAGAGCTGTAGGGCAAAAATTGCCTATAGGGGAGTGTTGTATAGAGCAATCAACAGGAGGCCTGGATATGCCTATCATGCTCAGTCATTGGCTGGGAACTGCCTAGGGAGAGTGTGTATTTGACTCAAATACTGTAATGGATCCCAGAGATATGGCAACTCAAGGCTGTTATCTGACTGAATTCTGTGCAACAGGTTCATTCTTGAAGGTATATCTGAGTGATACACATTTATTGCCTCCTCATTAGGAAATACAAGATTTTTTAAAATACCATTTAAAATAACAACAAACATTATAGGGTGCTAGGTATTAATGTAATGTAATTAATAACAACAACACAGTTCTACAAGAAGATAAGGAAAAAAAGAAAACTATGAAAATCATAATAGAATAACTAAATTTAGTAGGGTACAATAATTATGGATAGCAATAATTCGTACAAATAATTACAAAAAAATAATAATTATTCTGCATATTCAATGAGATTCCAGTTGATAACTTAGAAAGATTTAAAAAAATTTATGAAATTTTAGATCTTAAGATACCCAAGACATTCATGAGAAAGACTAGCAAAATGAGCCCATTTGCCAGAGACTCAATTAAGCCCTGACCTTAGGATAATTTGATTTTATTTTGAACCTGGAGAAAAGAAACCAAGTTAACGGGGACATTGTTGCTGGAATGAGCAAGAAGTTAGTCACTCCAAAGAAGTCAAGCTTTTATAAGACAAAAATTGTGCAGAGGTTTCCTTGTTATGTTCAACTAGGGTTCTGTACATAGGTGGTTTTCATGTATCTTTTCCAATAAAACATTAATTAAAAAAAAGAGGGCAGTGCTTACTTCGGCAGCACATATACTTAAAATAAAAGGATAATAGAATGGATTAAGAACTTAAAAATAAATCTATCAATCTGTCATATGTTAATTAACAATGAAGTAGAAATGTTCATCCTTTAGAGTTACTGGATAAGTGATTTCATCACATAGAGTTTGAGGAAAGACAAGGA
Source organism: Mustela putorius furo (assembly GCF_011764305.1). Lineage (NCBI taxonomy): Eukaryota > Metazoa > Chordata > Mammalia > Carnivora > Mustelidae > Mustela > Mustela putorius. The sequence continues at coordinate 21,333,808 of NW_025422019.1, read as the reverse complement.
GCCATATTTCATTTAAAAATCAAATAGAAGTGACATCACCAAGATGACCACATCTTGACTTTAATGTCTCTCAAAAGAACAGTTAACGTCTACTGAAGAATAAGACACCACTGAAAGAATCTTAGAACACAGAGGTAAGGCTGAAGCACCCCTACACCTCAGACACCAAGACAGCTGGCATTAGAGGCTATGAGAAGAGGCTACACCATAACCACATTGCCTTCCCCAAGCAGGGCAGACCATACAGAGAGAACTCCCTTGAGCCTTTAGTTCTTCCACTGGGAACTGACAACCCAGGGGGAACAACAGCCTCCCTCATCATGGGGTTGCCTTTGTGGGAGCCCTACTCTGATCTTGCACCACAGGGATTATAGGGGTATCTGTGGGGCTCAAGCAGGGCTTATATTTATATCAGATAGAATTTAAACTAAAAATGGAAAAGAGAGACAAAGAAAGCCAAAATATAATGATAAAGGGGTCAATACATCAAGAAGTTATAATAGTTTTAAATATTTATATGTCCAATATTAGAGCACCTAAATATACAAAGCAAAATCAACAGAGCTAAAAGGAAAAAATAAACAAAATGCAATAATAGTTGGGAACTTTGGTTCCCTACTCATAACAATGGATAGACCACCTAGTTAGTGAAAAAATAAGGAAACTCTGGATTTGAACAACACTAGAGACAAAAGGGACATAACAAGCATTCTAACCAGCAACAGCAGAACCTGGTGTTCTTACCTGGTGCTCCTAGAACACCCAATAGATCATGTTAGGCCATAAAACATGTCTTAGAAAATTCAAAATTGTAATTTTACTAAGTATCTTTTCTGAAAACAATGGTATATATCTAGAAATCAATAAGAGGAAAGCTAAAAAATTTATGAACATATGGGAATTAAACACCACCTGTCTGAACAACCAATAGATCAAAGTAGAAATTACAGGAAAAATTAAAAAAATATTTTTTGAAAAAAAACAAAAATGGAAAGGACAGAACTTATACAAGAACTTGTGCGGTATAGCAAAAGCTGTTTTAAGAAAGAAATTCATAGCAATGAATACCTACATTAAGAAGCAAGAACGATCTTGAATAAACAACCTAATTTTATATCTTAAGGAACTAGAAAAAGAAGAACAAATTGAGCCCAAAGTTAGCAGAAGACAAGGGAGTGGTGGGAGGGGGAATTGGAGGAAGGTGGTCCAAAGGTACAAACTTCCAGTTACACAACAAATAAATCTAGGAATTAACGTACATCATGATGACGATAGCTAATTGCTGTATGATACATAGGAAGGTTGTAAGAGAGTAAATTCCTAAGCTCGCAGGACATTTTTTCCATTTTTCATTTCTTCTTTATTGTAACTAGTTGAGAAGATGGATGTTAACTGAACTTATTGTAATGATTTTACAGTAGTGAAATATACCTCAAACTTATATAGTGAGGCATGTCAGTTATTTCTGAATAAAATTGAAAAAGAATCAAATACAGGAGGATGAAAATCTAGATATGAAAAACACTACTTTAAAATTTTGGAAAAAATCCAAGAGAATATCTTATAATGTGACAGAGGAACAAATTTTTTTTTTAACATGAGAGATAAAGAAATAGCCATAAGAAATAGACAAATTTTACTATTTTGAAATTAAAAACTACTGGTGAACTAAATACACAATAAAACTAAAAGTAAATAACAGAATTGGAGAAACCATTTGTTACCTACCAAATTAAAAAAAACAGTGCTATAATGTATTTTTAAGGCACCACAATTCAGTAAGGTCAAGAAGAACTCAGAGGAACACAGGCAAATGAAGGGACCAAAAAGTTCTTTGAAGCAAAAATATGAATTATCAAGACATAAGAAAAGTGGCTGAAACCCACTAGTAATTAAAGAAATACCTATTTTTAAAGCCAGAAAAAGTCACTTTCAATTCTTCAGATTTAGTGAGAAAATATTTAAGTCCACAAATTTCAAGTATATTTGCTTATATTTTGATGAGATTTTGAAAGCATGTGACCACTTTGGAGAGCGTGTTTGTTGATATCTAAAGAATAAGATGCATATATTTTACAGCTCAGCAATTTCACAATATACATAGAGAAATTTTCACTGTAGCATAAGAAGACCTGTCCCAAAATGTTTGTTATAGCATTGTCTGTAATAGCAAATATCATAATCAACCTAAATTCCCACTAACAGCAGAACAAACATTTAAATTGTGCTTAAGCCAGGTGGTTTTGGCATAGCGATTTAGAATGATTTTTTTTGGAGCTATTCTGCCTATGTATAAAATACAGCTCTAGCAACTTTGGGCAAATGTAGCTTTATGTTTCAGTATCTTCATTTGTAAAATGGAGGTAAAAATTGTGTCTGCTTCCTGTTTTTTGTTTATAAAAATAAATGATGTATATAAATAGAATTCAGATATAATCAGATACAGAGTGAGCTTATAATAATTATAAGCTATTATTATCATATGACAATACACCATACAACAGATAAAATGAATCAACTCGAACAATAGCTGTCAATGTGAATGGATTTCAAACAATCCCATTTAAGGCATTTTTTTAAGAAAGATACATAAAACAAGATACCATTTACATAAATTTAAAACTTGATAATATATTTAATGAATTAATATGCTCATTTATTATCAAAGTATAAAATCTTGCATGGGAATTCATTTGTAACTAGAAAATTTTATTTAAGATAGAGACCTAAGGGCACCTGGGTGTTCTAGTGGTTAAGAGCTGCCTTTGGCTTGGGTGGTGATTCTGGTGTCCTGGGATGGAGCCCTCCAACAGCCTGCCCACTCAGCAGGGAGTCTGCTTGTCCCTCTCCACTCTCTCCCTTTGCCTGCTCCTTCTTGTGTTCTCTCCTCTCTCAAATAAATAAATAAAATCTTAAAAAGTAATAAAAAAATAAAAAATAAAAAAAATAAACCTAAGGACATGATGTATAAGTATATATGAGCATTGCGTAGCTCTTCTCTATTTTTTTTATTAATGGTTGAAATACTTGATAATTGAATATATCACAGTGTTAATTTACTTTTTCACCAAGAACTATGTATTTCCCAGACTCTTAATTTTAGTTCCCCTCATTATTCAATTTTTAGAAAGCTTCTATAGCTCTTAAAACTATAGTTTTATTTAATTATGTAATATTCATTGGTAATAATTAGAATTAGCCCATATGTGTTATGAATTGATTTTGCAATATAAATATGCAATAATCCCTTTACACAAACATTTACACATCTTAAATATAAATATTTTGATAAGTAGAGAACATTGGTTACAGAAAGATCATTATCCCATCAAAAGAAGAAACAAAAAACAAGTAGTATAGGACATTCAAAACAAGAACTGAAGACTGGGGCATACTATACATATGGTGAAAAAAATTATTTCCTTCAAAGCTTCCCATGGCACCTGACCCATGTTCATACTCCATGTCCTCTATATCTTCTCATTTTGGTAACATTTTTATAGACAAAATAGAGTCTCCATGGATCCTCCTCAGAGCCTTTGATGAGAGCCTTGCATCATTCAGACAAGGAGTTGGCCACCATTTTCTATGACAAGCAAGATAGTAAATATCTTAGACTATGTGATCCATATGACCTGTCACTATACTCAACTCTGTGGTTGTAGTGCAGAAGACAATATGCACATGAAAGGGCATTAGAACTGAAAGGTGACAGACTGCAATTTCCAGCTCTGATTCTAAGTCTCTACAATGACATAGTCAGTCTATCACACCTATCATAGCCCAGTGACAGATGATTACTTTCTTCTTAAAAGATATAGGACAGTAGATTGATGCAGTGCTCTACTCCAGAAACGCAACAGTGTGTTGAGTTATTCCATTTTGGGAAGTAAATCTATTTTAGCTATTGATATTATTAACTAATGAATCGAGACCAAGAAGAAAGGCTAACTGTTCCTAAATCTGTGTTGGTAGGATAGCAGCCTTTCTGGCTATGGAATAATCTCTGCAACAAGCTTTTGACAGATCCTATTGTAACTTACTGCTACAGGTGAGAATATATCAAACTATGATCCTTTTCAAGTAGTTGAAGTAGTCATTTTTTAATCATTCCTTGTTTAGTGGACCAAACTATCTTTCCCCTTGGGAATGATTCCAAATACCCCCATTTATTGATACCTAAGGACTTTAGTGATGGTTGTTCTACCAATGGTTTTAGCTAAGTTAGTGGTCCATGAGTTCATCCACAGCCCACAACATGGTAACAAAAGCTAGAAGACTGTATTTTCACTTGTTCCCTTCTCAGCCATGCTCATCCTGACATTGGTGTATCAGTGTAATGTACTCAATGTAATGAAAATTGCCATGACAAAATGTAGAGAAATATACACACTTGTACAGAATGAAAGATGAACTTCTAACCCTTCCAGATAAAAACAAATTGCTTCAATGGATCCAAGTACAAAAGGACCCAGATTATTGCTTAACAGAGTTTATTACTATGCATTACAAAGGAAGTAATGTATTTTAATACACTTAATACATAATGATTAAAACAATGTTTGAGATATTGGTAGTCTATACCAGTCTTTAGATTATATCTGTTCTTTGATTTGGTGGCCAGGGAAATAAAGGGGTGTTAACAAGCTACTTTTCACCTAGATGTCTTTGTTTAACATGATGGCCTCCTTACTTTCACATGGCTGAATTTAGAGTTTAGAGGTTGACTGAGGATATGTGGGCTTAATTTGACTACCGACTGGTAGGTTTCCCATACTCCAAGTCAAAAACCTATTGAGTAAAAATTATCATTGTCTGCCTGTGTCTGAAAATTACTCAATAAAAATGCTATGCTCATAAAATAACAGTTATTATTTATCCTGAATTTACCATGAGTCATATAAGCACCTAAACAATTTATCTAACAATTCTTGTAATTGTACTATCTAACAATTCTTATAATTCTTTTAGATATAGATTTTTCTTGTTCTATTTTATAGCTGATAAGTGTGGACATTAAAGATATTCAGAGAAATATTAGAAACAGTTCTTCTGACAAGCCTATAGTCCTTACCAGGTGGTTTTTTTTTTTGGTTTTTTTTTTTGTTTGTTTGTTTTTTGTACCATCCCTATTACTCTTTTAGGTGAAATAAAATCTGTTTTCTCTACTATTCAGACATGTGAGGAATATTCACTATAAAATAGATGTGTTAATGAGAAACAAAATGTGCCTCTAAAAGAACTAAGCATTTGTCAGTCCCCAGTTCAGCTCTTGGGACATTGAGTTCTCAGACATTTAGTCTGCGTAATAGCAGTCAAAATGTCAGTTGTGGGTTTATGAATAGAAAATAGATAGGACAGAAAGAAGGGTCAATTAAAACTAGTAAAACCTGATATAGCAGCCAGATGGCTGACCTTTCTCTTAGTATCATCTCAGAGTACCCAGATTCTAATGTTCTGGTTTATTGTCCCAATGGCAAGCCATTAGCATGGTTGGCTCAGCCCACATGAAGCTGATGCACTTTCAAGCTTTAAGCCAGCTGGAAAGAGACACTCATAATTCTGGATCTCAACTCTGTGTTCTGAGTTAAGCTGTAAGGATAAGCCAAGAAGCTCTTCCTGCGATCTGACCTCTTGGTCACAAAGGGAATATGTTTCCTCTTTCAGCATTGTTAAGCTGTTTTCTCACTCACAGGTATATGTAATTATAGGCATGGACAGGAGGTCTATTCACTGAACATGTCATTGGACAGAAAGAAATGATTACGGGCTCATGATTCAACTTGTAGGTAATCTGGGTTTCCCATTTCTTCTTCTTCTTCTTCTTCTTCTTTTTCTTCTTCTTCTTCTTCTTCTTCTTCTTCTTCTTCTTCTTCTTCTTCTTCATTTTTGAGTGCTGTTTTTGACACATCATTCAATTCTTCTCTGTCACTCTGAGAATGAGAAATCATAACTTACACTGTCCAGAATCCATTAGAAAAAAAGGAGGAAGGAAGGAAGGAGAGAGGGAAGGAAAGAAGGAAGGAAGGAAAGAAGGAGAAAGAAGGAAAGAAGGAAAGGAAAAAAAAGAAGGGAAGAAAGAAAAAGAAGGAAGGAAAGAAAGAGAGAATGAGAGAAAGAAAGAAAAAAAAGGGAAGGAAAGAAGGAAGGGAAAGAAAAGAAGAAAAAAAATTTAGGCAGATGTGTAGTGAAGAATTAACTTTACCCAGAGAGGTTCATTTGGCTTTTGTCCTGACTCCTGGCAGGTAACTTCTAAACCTATGGAATTCCCTAAGAGAATGACATACCTTTGTTATTCATAGTGAGCCTCTGGGTCCACAATTGATAGTTTATGCTAACAAGATGGTTGCTGGGAGGCTAGACTCCTCAGACCCCAAATGATCATTTTCTAGATAGATGACCCACTGTAGGGACTAGCCAGGTTCCCAAATACCAACCCTGTGATGAGAGTTAGGCTATGTAAAATCATTCTGATCTCTAGGGGCTGGGGCTAGAGATTGATTTCAACCATGTCAGCAGTAAATCATCCACATCAACCTACCTAATGACGTCTCAATAAAAGCTCTGGACAGCAAAGCTAGAATGAGCATCCTGCTTTGGCACTATTTCATGCACATATTGTTACACTTCAGTGCCAGGAGAGTAACATGTCCTTTGGGACACAGAAGCTTTGTATTTGAAACACTCCTCCCAGGCTTGTACTCTGCCTCATCTGTTTTTCTACATCATGTCCTTTTGCCACGATAAAACTAATACTAAATATAGTGCTTTCCTGAGTACTGTGAGGGAAATTATTAAATGTGAGGATGGTCAGGGGACGATTTTTAGCCAGCATTTTTAGCCAGATGATCTGAGGTGAGGGTGGCCCTTGGGGTCCCCAAATTTGTGAATGTTGTCTAAATTCTTGGGGAGATTTAGCAGTCTAAAGGGCTACCCCTTTAATCTTGAATTTTGTCTAACTCTGATTAGCAGATCATATCGAAATAAGATTCCTACATTAAAAATTTTCCAAAAATAAATAAGCTTTTGTATAGCAAATTTAATGTTAAAAAATTGTCCTAGGATGAGTTAATTATAAATGAGATAAAATTTTAAATAATTTAAAAAATGAGAGAAAATAACTGAGTAGTTCAACTCTCTCTCATTGACATTTTATTTAGTATGTATTATAGCCTGGTTACTGGGTTAGACACCAAAGATAAAATACTGAAAAAGACATACCCTGTACCATAGCACTAACAAATGGAATAGTAATTAGACAATAGACAGTTGTTAATATTCTATGACAACTCCTTTGATAGTGGATGAACACTTTGCCATTAAATCACGTGGTGGCACCCAGTCCAGACCTGAAAGTCCAGAGTAGGCTCTACAAATTAAGTGAACAAAGTAGAGTTGACTGTAAATAACAAAATATCTTCTTAGCTGTGGTCACAAATAAAAAATTTAGTTATCAGACAAAGTAATAATTTAAAAAAATGACCACAAAATAAGAGATAAGCAATACTAGATTTGGAACAAATGCTCAGTTTTATCACCAGGGACCCAGTGATCATCAAATATGTCATTCTAACTCCTGCTCTGCCATCTCCAGCATGCTGGCTTTTCAATCCTGAGTAAATAAAGGATGTCAGGTCAATGCCTTCATATTCAAGGGAAAAAGGATGGAGTAGGACCATAGGTTTCTTCCTTAAGAAATTCTGCCTTTTCATGAGGAGTATATGCTAAAGCATTGCTAAAATGATGTCATAGGCTTCATTAGTGAGAAGATAATAAAGTGAGGTTCTGATATAAGGGAATGTGATTTCCATAATTAACTTTATACCCTGGTACTGGTGGAGAGCCCATATCCATTCTGAATTCAGGAAATGTCCACCCTTAACTAAGATCAGGGACGATTTGATTATTGGGTAACTGACAGCATCTACCGTAGGACGTAACCTAGAAGCTAAGCCATCATGGATGATTAGGAGTAGCTAAAAAATATGGGACCAAAGGGACAAAATGACGAAAAAATTTTCAGACATAATAGCTAATATGTGAGAGAGCAATCTTGATAATTGTACTGAAATACCAATACTTTATCACAGTGTAAAAAGTGATTGTTAGGAAATGAGATTATGAAAACCAATAAAGAATAAAATCATGAAATACCACAATCACTTAAAATGAAATGTTAAGTGAAAATGAAATTTTGCCAATTAATCAAAAGGATAACTTAAAAGATAATATGAAATAGACATGCAGGCATACCTTGGAGATATTACAGGTTTGTCTTCCAGACCACTGTAATAAAGTGAGTATCACAATAAAGCAAGTTAAATTAATGTTTTAGTTTCCCAAACATATAAAATTACGTTTGCACTAACCTATAGTCTATTAAATGCTCAATAGTATGTGTCTAAAAAATATACATATCTTAATTAAAAAGTGCTTTATTGCTAAAAAAAAAAAAGTGCTAACAATTATCTGAGCTTTAAACTGTAATCACTGATCACAGACCATCATTATAAAAAATAATGAAGAAATTTGAAATATTTGCAAAAATTACCAAAATGTGGCCTAGAGACATGAAGTGAGCAAATTTTGTCGGAAAAATGGTACTGATAGATTTGCTCAAGGCAGGGTTGTCATAAGACTTCAGTTAATAAAAAAATGTAATATCTAGAAAGTACAAGGAAGCAAAGCACAATAAAATGAGGTATGCATATATTTATGGATACATTAAGGAAATAAAACAAATATATGTGCTTTGGTAGAAAGCATACATAATAAGTAGAGTAAATATTTAACATCCAAAACAGATATAATTGGGAGAAGATAGTAGGATTATGGATGCTATATAGTCAACTACTTTATTTATTAATAATTTAGTTGACTAAATTAAAATGCTAGTTTCCCAGCAGCACAATGCTTGGCCTTACTGCCAATTTACAAAATAGAATTGTCAAGTAAAATTTGATTGTCTCCAAAGTTCAAGCTGCCATACGTGGTTGTATAGATTGTGCACTGCACAAGATCACCCAAGAGTGCAAGTGTTAGTTCTGTTTGCTCTGCCACTTGTCATGGTGTAGGGCTACACCTGGAGAGGTTCCATTTTTAAATCCCATAAAGTTATCGCATGGACTAGCTGTAGCACTTGCCCACAGTGGAAGAAACTTCAGTACCTGAAATGAGATTTGAAGATATTCATTGTCCATATTCTCGTCTTTCTCAACTAGCATGGGTATTCAAAGTTAAATGAATTCACAGAAGTGTACTTGAAGTCACACAAAGACAGAGCAGTAGGAAAGTTCATGGAATAATGAATACCAATATTCTTATTGGGAAATGAGAAATCTTCTAAAGAAAAAATATATGTCAGGCCACTGTGGTCCCTTGAATGACCTCTGGGGATTCCTATAGATGTTCTTTGCAGAGAACACTTTTTCTGCTCGTTATTAAATTATTTCCTAAACTTCCTTCAATTCTTTATAGTGTTGTTTGACCTACAAAAAAGGTATTGAAATAGAAGTTTCTTTTCCCTTCTGACCAAATGAGAAGGGCAAGATTTGTGGAAGTTTTTCAAGAAAGGAATGAGCTTCTTATTACGGCGAATTATGTGAAGGAAAGAGCCAAAATATAATTTGGTTTCTGCTCTCCCTATTTAATCCTATTAGTTTCAGGCTTTGTAACATGTCTTCTGTGCTTTCCTGAGCAGTCAGAATCGCCTTTTGGTTTAAGCTGGTGGCATGACCAGCTGAGTAGAGGGAAGATTCTTTCTTTGGGGTTCATATAACAAAATAAGAACAAAAAGCTTTTGTCAAGTAGAATGAAAAACATTTTAGAAGATATGAACATGAGAGTTCCTGAAGCAGATGCCTTTTCTCCCAAGGTGGTCCTCACCTTACAAAACTGTCTTTACTATTCCTAGAGGGAAGTTTTAACCAAGATGTCCTAATAGGATCAACTTTTTAGCTGATCTGAATTAGAAATTTTCAGAGACTGGAATTTTTCTGAAAGTAGTTTAGATTCATCTCAAAAGTCAGCAATCTGTCTAATGGCCTCAGCCAATTCTGTCCCCATATGGAGGAACTAAAAACAATAATTGCTACATTGACTAAATGCTTGGTATGTGCTATGACATATTTAAGCATTTTACATGTATTTACTCACTGAATTCTCACAAAACACCATATGAAGTAACTAATATTGTCATCTACAATTTACATATGAGAATATTGAGGTATTTGGAGACCAAATTACTTATCACAGTTAATGAAATCTGAAGTGATGAACTTAGATACAAGCCAGGAAGCCTAGCCCAGAGTCCTCACCTGTAACTTCTCTGATTGATCAGACTGAACATTATATTCAGGACAAAGAATTGTAGAAATGTATAGATCATTAATGTCAATATGCTAACTAGTGCTTAAATTATATCTGCATTAATGCCACGAGGCATACAGCATCTCTGGAGATAACACATCCACTCTCTTGTAAATCTGGACATTTTACAGAGTTGGGGGAAACAAAATAACCATTCCATATGTTCAGACTGCCTGCTTGACTTAGGCAAACTGAATAGAAGTGGACTGATTGCTGGTATCTGTTCTAACAAATGAAGTGAAAAATTCTAGCAACATGCTATCCAATTAAATGGTACCATTCATGCCACACTTCTCATCCAGATGGAAGGTTTTGTTTCATTATTTGCTGAAACACTTTATTCTCAAAGACTGCAATGTTTCTACATGCTTCAAATAGCATTTGTGTTGTTTGAAACAATACCTTCATTAAAAGATTTGGGAAAAACTCTGATTTTCTTAGGGAAAGTATAAATGATAAGGTTTCTAACTTATGTGAAATATGAGGCAACTTATAAAGTAACAGGAATATGGTACTATGAGTAGTGAAGCAGGTGACATTAACACTTATGTTTTTTTTTTTCTTCAGTCATAGAAAAGGGCTTTGATGCTAAGCAGATGGCAGCTATGTTATTCAAACGGGATGGGGAATGTGTCTTTTCTTAAATCTCTTCTCAGAACGTTACCTATCAGCAGTATGTATGCTGTTTTATAACAGCTGTTAGAGTGAGTGGACGAAGTAAAACCCCACATAAGTTCTTCGGATCCACTCACACTGCCTTAGAAATTAATTTAACAATTTTGATTGTCAATTTGTATGGCCAATCATTGTCTCCCTTCCTTTTATGTAGACTAGGGCAAGAGCCTTCCCACTGAATGTGCTAGGTGCAATCTGTCATCAAATCCAGCCTCCACACATAGGTCTGAGTTGTTTCTGAAGTCATATATCTTATCTAATCATTTCCGTGCTCAGCACAGTCAGTGGAAGCTTGATTGCCTGTTTTAACCCCACATTTTTAATACAGAAATCAAGAACCTTTACATTTAGCTCCAACTCTTTGCAGTCTTCGGTATCTAAAGTTTCTGAAGCTAATTCTCTTCACAATTCATCCAACCATATCAAGGTACCAATCTCCTGAAAAACACCACACAAGGCTGTATGATCACTTTGAGGTAAAAGTAGTTAGGTGGCACTTTTTTAGGTAGCAAGTCATAGCAGGATTGACAACAATTAAGAATTATTGAGGAAAAGAAGTGGGAGGACAAAGACATTCAACTATAGAAACATGTCACCAGAGCATTCGTAGTCAAACATACTTTGAAAATGAGAAATTCTTTATGAATTAACTGACAGCTACATGAAATAGGATAATCTGCTACTATCTTTAGATGATGTCAAAGAGCTCTGCAAAGCTGTCATTTAAAATGCAGGTTGGAAGCCATCCAAATAATGAGTTTGACAATACTTTAAGATTCTTTAACTGCATGAAACTGTAATGACTTTTGGGGAACTAAAATGAGGATAGGTTTATTGCCTACAGAGCTTTATGCACTAATTAATATAAAGATTTTAGTTGCCTTATTAGATTATTATCAAATAAATGTTAAAGCAAACTTGAAAATACAAAAAAAAAATCAATTGTTCATTATTTCGAAACCTTGTCATGTAAAGTTAAGTGCAACTCTGATCATTCTCCATAGAAAATACATTGCTGTCCAGCACCACCAGCAGTGTTTAAGCAGTCCTCTTTTGACACACCCTCCTAAGTATGTTTGGTCAAACTTTTTCATCTTTGACAATCTTAGAGCTGAAAAATGATAATTCATTTTATCTTCTAAATTTCAAGCTCTTCTAATATGAATGATGCCAAGCATCTGAGTTTTGTTTAAGATTTATTTATATTTATTGTCTGTGTGTTGTCTCCTCATCATCAGGTTTTGCCATGTTTAGTGTTTTTCTTTAGTTTTAATGTGGTCAAGTCTATTACTCTTCTTTCTGATTTCTGGGTCTGAGATAATACTTAAAAATATATTTTGACATCCAGATTAGAAGATTTTTCTGTACAGTTTTATTTTCATAATTTTATGATTTTACAATTTTACATGTAAGTCTTTGATATGTCTTGACATTTTTATGGTCTAAGGAAAGGATTAGAAAACTAACCTGTGAGTTGTGGTTCATAATGAGCCAAAATCCAGCCACATCAATAATTCAAGCCTCTTTCTTGTACTACAACAGCAGAATTGAACAGGGATAGAAACCTGCAAAGCCAAAAACTATTTGGGCCTTCAGAGAAAAAAAAAGTTGCGACTCTTAAGACAGGTAATAGCAAATACTATACACGTATTTCCTAAGGAGTTAAACACTGTTTATGTCACTTTTATCCACAGATTTGAGAGCTACCATTATAATATACTAAATTGTTACAGATCTTTAGAAATGGAAGGCAAACACATTATACATAAGCGCCCAAATTTCACAAACTCAGGTTAAATGGATCTCTTGTATTACCTTATGTAAATGAGTTTTGGATCTTCCCTTCCTAGACAGGACTCTGGTCTGAGTAGCAAGAAAATAAAATTCATATTTTATTTCATATTTATCCTTTATGTTTGATCCCAAGATCAAATGTTTGTTCAGGATCCCAAATACTTGTAATGGAGTCGTATTTTCCTTCCTCCTATAAATTATCAGTAGGGGAATGTTGGATGTATGGACAGCACAGAAACAACTGGAAGATTATCTCTTATATATGATCCATCCATCTGGTTGAACACATATTTCAGTGCCATTAGCTTTGAATTGAGAGGATTCTATTTATTATTGAGTGTAAAAATGAAGGAGGAATCATTGTTCTTTAAAGAATTTTGTCAATAGTCTGATTAAATCCACAAAGACTTATCAATTGGCCTTCCTCTTGCTCCTCGAGATCCTTGATATCTATGGGTGATTGTGATTTGAAAGCTCGGATTTGGAGACAGTCAGTCTGTGGTGAAGGATCACTTTTCTCAGTGCAAAGATGTTTCTTGTGAGATTCTTCAGAAAGATGAGAAAAGACATACTTACATTCGGCGAACTTTATATACACCAATCTACATGACAACCAAATGAAGAGTTTACTTGTCAATACTTGACACACTTTTTATTCCCTAAAATATTTATGTAAAATGCACTTTAGTGCCCCTGTGACATTTGTCTTTGACCAACTCACAAACAACTCATTCTTCTTATGCACAACCAGCCTCCTCTCTAGGGGGTGGTGAATGACTAAATGATGCCCAAGCGTCTACCCAATGCCCAACAGAGAGAGAAGATGGAAGACTGGCAAGCGAACTCACCCTGTAAGGAAAAGAAAGAAGACTATATGTCAAGTGGAATTTAGTTCTTTAAAGGAACAGTTAAATCTGTCGTTTTCAGGTAGCCTAGGAAGTTTTAAATGGCTGCTCATTGTGAGAAACTCATTTCGAGTACATTTGAAAGGCAGAACATCTAAACGTGTGGTGGCCTTTCCACCTCTCAGGAACTTTGATTGGGCCCTGACTGCGAAGGAGAATGCAGAGAACTGAGTCACCAGCACAGCTTCTATAGCACCCTGGGGTCCTTTGGAAACAACTCCTCGTCCAGCCTCCATCTAGGATGGGTTAGAACAGTGACTCCTCCAGGCAGGGGTCTGAGATAAACGACCTCCGGAGTCCTCGTTCAGCCTCGCAAGTCTTTGATTTTGAACTGACGAAGTGCAAGCCGACTTTAAGTAGGTCATCCAAAGAGCTCACATCCTGGCATGTAGTTGGCATTCACTAAGTAATATGGTAGAGAGCGAGCAACGGGCGTTTTTTAAAGCAAATCTTTCTACGTATTTTTATTTTTGCCTGAAGATTCTATAGCCCTTTTCTTTCTTTAGGAAGGGATTCTGGGTGTAGTAGCACCAATTAGCATGAGTATGATTATGAAATTATATTGGATTTTTCATGGCACCCATGTTCACAAAGCTACTATGGAAAAATTAGAATGACAGATTTTCTGCCTGATTATATAATTGGTTGGTGAGGGCAGGAGTCACTTGGATGTTTTTTACCTTTTGGGCCAAATACTTTTCATTGAAACCTGAATTATGTAATTGGATTTTTTTTTTTTTTTTAATGCATCAATTTAGTTAACTCTGGGATCTTAGTGTCTGGCAAGTTCTCAGTCACTTAGCTCCTTGACCTCCTAACTCAATAGCTATTCTTTTCTTCCACCTTCTCCACAAACCTTCTTATCTACTATCATCTACTTTATATACCATAATATAATGTAGAAGAAAAGTCAGATACTGCCATAAGTTATTGATATCTGTGTAATTTCTATGAACTATATAATGATCCTTCTTTAATAACTTACATAACTCATGAAATCTTAAAGTTACAAGAGACCTTTGTGATCATGTAATTCAATGCTTTCATTGATAAAAATGGAGACTTTGAGATCTTTGTCCATTTTTCCATCCCATGTATCAAAGCCAATGTCTTTCACTTAGTAATAAAATAAATATTTCACCTTTATTTCTGATAAATTATTTTACCAACACAATTTCTTTTCAAGCAGATTAAAACAATTTCTTTTGTAAATTCCCTTTTTCATTAAAGAATAAAAGATAAAGATGTTCATCACAAATCAACACAGGAGTTATTTGAGATGATTATTTTTACTATGAAAAATAATTTCAAAATGATACACCTATTTTCCATTTTTTTTTCCCTCTTGTTACAACTTACAAGAGTTGACTTGAGTTGAGCTACCCTCTGAGGTTCTTTCTGAAAAGGAGCAAAGCTCACTGCTCCCTGAGTCAGTATGAAACTCATTTCTCTGGCTTCATTAGCTTACTCATTTAAAGAATCATAGAAATTGGATTTTTTAATTTAATTTAATTTTTTTTATTTATTTTTGGATTCACTGACCACCTACACTTCAGTGTCTCTTCCCAGGCGCTTCACTGATATGAACACCATGGCTAATTCCTGGCTTCTTTCTTTTATGAGTTCCTATACTATTTGTTGCAATGTATATACATGTGCACTATGTGGGATGGGAGAGGCTCCCTCTGCATGGCTAATGTTAAAAAATAAGCTACATTAAAAAAAATTCACACACACTAATAAATCTGCAAAGGGAATTATGTATAGAGTAGAGGATATTTCTTTATTTTTATTATAAAATGTTTTTAGAGGGAAGAAAGTATTTTTTCCTTTGTTTTTGGTTTCCAGATCTACACAAACTATTTCTATTTTTTAAAGATTTTTTTTTTCTTACTTATTTGACAGAGAGAGAGAGAGCAGAGGGAGGGTCAGGAAGAGAGGGAGGGAAAGAATTCTTAAGCAGACTTTGCACTGAGCCTGGAGCCTGACGTGGGGCTGGATCCCAGGAGCCTGAGGTTATGATCAGAGCTTAAATTAAGAGCTGGGCACTTAATTGACTCAGCTACCCAGGATCCCATACCCAAACAATTTCAGAAAGTTAGGAATTTTGTAATTTGATAATCTAAATATCAATATTAAGCAAAAATAATATTTAGATCATTTAATAAAAGAGAGTGTGGCTTACTATGTCTTTATTCAAAAAAAAAAAAAAACAAAACAAACAAGAAAACCTCCATCTATTTACTATGGTAACTCTGGTGAGGCTTTATGTTTTTCATTTTCGCATTACAATATGTCCTTAGAGGTAACACAATTTTTTTAAGTTTACATCTGAAATATGCTATCAACTCTGGTTTGTTAATAAGTGAAGTACTGTGAATTAGAGGAGATTTTTGGTAGATTGTCTGTCTGCTGCTCATATCTTAAACATTTCTTAGAATTCTAAATCCCTTTAGTTAATGATGGTAAGAAATAACAAAGTTTAAGAAAATTGCCCTGCAAAGAAAGGCAACTATCAGTCTAATCTGAACATTAGAAAAAATAGCTTACATCTATTTCCCTTGAGATTAGTAGATTCCATTTAAATGATTTGACTATACTTAGGCATTTATTTTTTGTTTTAATTAAATTTAATTCTGTTGGTAAATTTTAACTGGAGGTAATATAACCCCTGTGAAGACTATCTTGAGCAGGATAAAGAGCCAAGTTTTCTCCTGAACAAAATAACAGAAAATGTGTACCTATCTAACACACATTTTGTTTTTCAGATTTTTTTGTTGTTGTTGTTCATAGGTGCCAAGGACATGCTCTTTCATGTTCTGTCTCTCTGTAATAACCAGTAGATACATGCTCACAGAGAGAAGACCATTCCCTCCCCCCTACCCATTAGAAATATAAATGTCCCTTAAGAAACATCACATGGGGATACTGAAACTGCCAACAGATACCAAAATCATTTTGTTACTATTTTAATTATAAAATGCAATAGAAAGCTCAAGCATTTGAATATTCAAAGTGAATCATTACTATGTGTATGGGCAGCACATTTGGCAAAAGCTGAAAAATTGAACACTGAGGATTTGTGATAAACTATGGTTACAACAAAGCTGTTGGAATTAACGTTTTAATTCATGCTTCTGCGTATAAAGCTATAGCTTATCATGCTGGCCAGGCAGACTTATTGAGTATTTCTGCTTCTGAATTCTTTTCATTGACATTTTAAAAGCTATTTGAACATGAGGATAGACTTTCTCCTTCTACTATCTATTACATGCTTAAGCAGTGAGAAGAACTCTTTAGGGTGGATGATTGATACATATCAGTTCACATCAAACAATTTGAAAAGGAAAGAAACCAAATGAAACATTTTCAACAGTGGACTAGAAGAAACTTGCACCAACAAATACAAATGATTTTTCTTTTTTAAGTCTATGATTGTTGCCCCAGAATGTATTAAAATTCTGAAAGAGAAGACAAACATCTAAATTCCTGGAATACCTTATCCTCCACAGGAATGATAACACCTGGAGGAAGAATCTTCTTTTATTCCACAAAAGACATTTATTCAACCCATGTGTGTTAAAGCTTAACTAGGTGTCAGGTTTTCACTGGGCACTGGGGAGAAGATAGTGAATCAACACAGTCCTCAGGGAGACTACACTTTAACTAAAATGAAAAGCAACATGGTTGATCTCAATGAAAAATGGTGTAGTACAAATATCTATCAAACTACCAATCAGTGGTGTTCCCTGATGAGTAAAATTTAAGGGGGCTGTCAAAATGAGCAGCATTGCAGCTGACATAAGCTCTTGAAAGAAATGGGACTGTGCTTTGTCTTTGAACCCTGCCTGCCTAGCAGAAGTGCTAGAAGATGTTTGCTGAACTGAAGTACACTGACGCCATAATGATGAAAGATAGATAAAATGTGGGCGGGTTTTTTGTTTTTGTTTTTTGTTGTTTTGTTTTGTTTTTGTTTTCTGTTTTTGCCATAACGGGTATGAACTTTTCAAGAAAAAGTTTATACTTATGCGACCAGTCAGCCTTTATGGGATTTCTTAGAATCCAATATTATTTTTATAGAGTCAGAGGTAAGAATATTGAACCAGATTCAAGGACAGTTGTAGGGACATGTGATATGAGCTCAGAGAAAATCACAGTTCAATCGTGGGTCATTAAAACATGAATTTCTCTAGCACTTTGGTCTCACATATGCCATAAATCTGGGAAAACTAGTTTGCGTGTAGTTTGGTTTGGTTTGGTTTTGGGTTTTTTTTGTTTTGCTTTGTTTTTTGGGCTGTTTTTTTTTTTTTTTTTTTTTTTTTTTTTTTTTTTTGCTCGAGTATCCAACATGTGGCAGATCTTGCTTTTTAGAACCAGCAGCAATTTAAAAGAAGCATTTCAAATAGCTTGTAAATGTTGCTAGAATTCACTATTCTTGGATAAACTCTGAATACATTTGACTCATGCTCATTAATTAAATTATGTAAGAGTAACTGCACTAGAGAAGCACATTCTCAGTAGGAGGAACAATGGAAATCAATTTACATCAAAATGGAGCCCTCTGGGCTCAGGAATAAAACACTTAGTTCATTTTGCTATTACTTTAGGAAAACAATATTTGAAGATGTATGTTTCCTTGAGATTACTGGCAAGAAAGAACCTTTTGTCATTTCCTCTCTTTTTTTCATTCTTAGAAAGAAGAGCAGAATAAGATAATCAATAGTTATAATTATGATTTTCTTTTTATCAACGCTTCAAATGCCTTCTACTATGTCATCCTTACCTTTAAAGATTACAACCTTTGCAAATCCATGAGGCATTTTCCTTTTTCCTTGACAAAGTATTTATTATTAATTCTGGAACTCAAATGTTACACAAATTAACAAAATGGTGACAGTAGTTATAAATAAGGTTTTAATACTCATGGAAAGAAAATAATTTTATGCAAGGTAAGGAGACTTCTCTCAATGCAGTGATTAAAGGTGAAGTAATTCTGAATAAAAATAAATTTTCTCTATTGTTGCTTTATTAAAAATGAAATGTTGAATTCTGATTAACAATTAATTAAGCGATTCACTTTATGCTTTCCAATCCTCGTGTTTGAACACCTACTGAGACTAGGTGTGATAGATGATGTAAAGCAGGACACCTGGCACCACCTAAGTGGGCACTAAAAAATTATTATTTGTCTGTTTATTCCTTTTCAATTGCTTCTACTTACATGAACACGTATTCGTTTACACATTTAGCTAATATTTATTGATATCACCCATGTGTCAAGTACTCTGCCATGTACTTGAGATTCAACAGTCAGCAAAAATGAATTTTTCATAGTATATCCTAGCTACATTGACATCCACACTGGGAAAAGGAGGAACACAACACGTTAAACCTTAATGGACTCCGATACTCTTTTGTAGTTTTGTATTTATCCATGCTGACACAAAATACCAAAATTATTGTTGGGATTATATTAAATAAAATATTTAATTAGTTGACTCAGCTTTTTACTGTATTCCTGATAATGGGGGAAAAATACATTGTGAGTTGTATTGTTGTTATGAATAGCTCTGTAGATTAATTATTCCAGGTACAGATACTCTCTGTGGGAGGAAAAAGACTTACTAGAAAAGACAATGTTCCAGATGAAAGAAGTGCCAGATAACACTTGCCCAAGATGTACATAAAAGCCTCCAATATCTGAGGTGTGTATCCCTTGTGATCAAGCCAGTTGTTAACACATGCAAAAAAACTCCTGGTCACCCTGCTTATTTTTCTGTGTATTAATTAGTTGTTAATTCCAATAGAAAAAATATTATTGTTTATATTTGCATCCATCTTTTGCAGATTCCCCCTAGATCAATTCATTTTGCGCTCCTGCCAGATTCAGTGTGGACCAGAATAACGGCGTGTGTTACCTATCAATCAGTATTTTGAGGAGATCCTAATCAGAGTTGTTTCTTTTTTATGTTGAGAAATACTTTTTAAAGCGCAGCTTTTAAATGACTTTTTAAATGTGTGGTATTTGAAAATGTCAGCTTTTTAAGCAAATTTCTCTCAGGAACAAAGTGCTAGGAATCCCTGTTGAAGTGGGATATTTTTACTGGGCTATTCACAGAGTTACCTCTGTTCCCATAGTAACTTGTTCTTCGATGAGCAACAAAGCCGGGGGACTGGCGTGTGTATTGGTAAATCTGACCCAGTGACATTTGATAAATACTCACTCATATTTAGGAGGAAGCAGTAGAAGAGTAGGCTTTTATCAGGGACTATAAACATACTGATCAGTCGTACAGAACTAGGAAACTAAATGACTTTGAGATACAGTTCTACCTTGTATCTGAATTTTCACTAGATGGCTTCTCTATAGTTAGGACAAGTTATGGTTTTGATGTGAAGAAGAAAAAAATCCTATAGAGTAACTTCTGCAGAAATCTTCAGGATTCTGGCAACATCTAAGATAACTTTTTCTTGTTGGTATAATTTTACGAGTACCGATCATATGCCTGAAATGATAGTAAATGATTTGACTGATCTATATCAACCTTTGACTCTTTCAGCAAGATTGGAATCCTTCAAGAAATGAGCCTGTTAAAGCTCAAATACTTATTCATCTGTTGAAACAGAGACAGATAATTGTCATCAATAATTTAAAAAGATGTATAAAAACAAAAATTAAATAAATAATAAATAAATAATCTATTGCTTTTGAAATTTGCCTTGCAAACACCTTAAGAATACTGTGATGTTTATAAAGTCTTAGAAATCCATGCCTTCATCTCTTGCAATCTTTTTTGTCCACAGAACTTCTTTTCTTTTTTTCTTAGAACCAGCAACAGGAAATGGACCATTTAAAATTTTTCATTTTCTTACTCCAAACTCTAAAACCCCTACAGATTTTATTTTGTACCCATTATTGGACATAGCATATGGACTCTATTATCAATTAGGACACTTTGAATTGTATCGGTTTAGTTATATAATGTTAATTATTTCAACCATAATTCTTTGTTTATACATTCAGGATGACCTGTCCTGTACTTATTTGTGTCAAGGTTGCCTCTCTAGGAGATTTGGAAACCCAAGTAGCCATGAACTCTATTTCCAAACCCCCTGTCCTAACACCTAGAACTTAGTAGATGCCCAATATGGTTCTTATGGGGGGTTGGATTGGGAATGGGTTCTTGCTGCTGCATAGCCAGTGTATACAACATGGTTCTCAGTTCAGGTGTATGAATGCCAGCTGATGAATAACTAGCTGCAGATTTTACCATTTTATATAAGAAAATGCACAGTTAGCAAAACAATATATTTTAAATTCATTTTAATAGTTGTCCCCCAAACATCATGTAGAAACTGTCACTGTTTCTTAAGTACAGTGAAAAGTTTATATATCACTGTACCTAAAGATAAGGAGACAGACTACATCAGTGATTTCAAGTATTTGGATTTCATCCAGTAAATTAAAAAAGACTTTTGGGAACTAAAATCTAACAAAGTTGTTTGTGTATGTTTGTGAGTGTATTTACTTATATGCATTTATATTTATATGCCTACTAGAAGAAAAAAATTCATGAAAAATTTGGAAGGATCTAGCAAAGCTTAGTGCTTTAATTTTGATACTTTAAGTTTCAGGTTAATCTCATCACATTTTCCTTACTTTTCTTATGCTTTCCGGAATTGATGAAAATTTTCAAGAATAATGCAAATTGAAATGGAAGTGCCACAAATTCTAACCTTCTATTAAGAAAATTTCTATATATTTTGAAACTGAATTTAAAAAGTTTTATTATGCCCAATAGCCTTGGAAATGATTAATGGTCAAAACTGATATTAAACTATATATCTTTCTTTTTCTTTTTCTTTTTTTTAACTGGATATCTTTCAAGAAAGAAATCAATTTTACATAAATTGTCCCTTTAACTATCATTCTTTTTACAATATCTGTAAAAGTTAATAATATGTTAAGGATAATAATTAACTGCCAGGGCTGGATACCATTATTCTTTATCTACCAAAACCTCTTCGATTGGCACTGCCATGGAAACAGGTTTAAGTTCATGACCAGTTCACTGTGTGACTGGCACACAGTGATTTGAGGGTATCTCTCTATGGTAAGCTCATGGGCAAATAATACATGAGTAGCCTAGTTCAAAAGCTGAAATATGGCTGTAGAATCTGCTTATTGGTTTTAGAAGCCAACCCTGACATTTTTGTACTATCATCTATAAAATGAGAATAATATCATTACTGAAAGATGGAAATACATGAGTTAATGTATGAAGAATGTTTAGCCTGGAAATTGATATATAATAAGTATTTAATAACTGATAATATTAGTACTACTAGTAAATGGCAATTTTATCTTATGCAAAGTACTTCACTTCCTTGTACTTTTACTTTCTCTGTAAAATACAGATATTGTGTTACTCATTTACAAGTTTGTTATGAGCATTAAGTGAAACAATGTATATGGAGTGTTTAGTACATTGCCTAACATACATAATCAATAAATGTTAGCTTTACTGCCGTTGCAATCAGCCCATAAATTCTTCTTTATCATACTGCCTCCCCTCCTTAAGTTATGAGCTGCTTTTTTAAGGCTCTGTTTGTGTGTGTGTGTGTGTGTGTGTGTGTGTGTGTGTTTTCTTTTGTGGGAAGAGACTGGTCTATTCAATCTAAGTTCAGCTGTGTAAAAATGATGCGGGAGGGAGTCCACTGTGTGATTGACTTGTCCGGCTCTCCAGATGCCTCGGGGGAAAGTCCTGGGCATGGGCATTTTCTCACAAAGAGCATATGTTCCTAGTTCCCCAGTCTTCTTTTTTCACGCACAGTCCTCTCCCAAATGTTGGTACTATTTGGCCCATGTTCAAAATAAACAAACATTGTTATCGATTCAGAAGCCTCCTTCTAATATTTGCAAAGACCGAAAAAAGTGTCTAGATCTTGGTGTGTCAGTTTATTATTTAAAAAAAAAAAAATACTTTGCACCTTGTACCTCCTCATCTATTTACTTTTGAATATTCATTTTCCTTCTTTCTTAGACAATCATTACTCCCCACTCATATACACGATCATTGACAGACAGGATACTGATTTATTCCCCATTACACCTAAGGGTTCTGCTGCTTTATTTCTCTTCCTTTATTTTAACTACAAGAGAGAGTCTATGCTTTAATCTTCTTTGAACTAATTGCATCCTACGCTTATTTCCTTCCATGGAAAGTAATTTGTTCTCTGTGTGCCCCTGTTCCCTGGGGTTCTTCACTCTAAGTTTTTTTTTGTTGTTGTTGTTTTGGTTTTGTTTTTTGGTTTTTTTGTTTTTTTGTTTTGTTTTGTTTTGTTTTCCTTTTGTTGTTGTTATAATTGGGCTGTTTTAACCCTTTCACAGTGTAGATAATCTTGCATTGATTTCTTGATTACGTAATTCAAGCAAATCCTAAAGCCACCATATTATTTCCAATTCTTGAATTTAGTTCCTTATTTGTCCCTCTCTTCTGGTTCTTAAACCTCTGAAGAATATTTCAGTTCATCCCAGACCCACCTACCACCTTGATGATGCCAACCTGAAATAGAGCTCTGCTCTTTTTTTGCTTCCAAAAGCCTCCAGCCAATGCAGCTTGACCATGATTTACTAAAGATATGACATTAATTGGGCAGGGACATCACACTGAAATGCACGTGTCCCTCCGTCATCTCGTACACCCACACTTCGTGTTAGTGCTCCAAACCACCCTTTCTCCCACTTGTCAGAGTCATTGTTCCCCAAATGAAGCTCATCAATTCTACACAGTCTCCTAGGAAGTCTAATAAATTTTAGTCCATCCCTCAATTTGCTCTACTATAATCTAGAAAGGTCAAATAATCCTCTATCCAGACACAGTGAAAGTTGTACGCTCCCCAGTTAAAACTGCCATTAACCAGCAAGACAGGTAACCAACAAACTTTGAGTTGCACATATATTCACACGATGATCTGTCCTGTGTTATTTGAATGTGAGCACAGACCCTTGTCCCTCTATAATTACACATTCACGGAAGCACAACCAGCAACTGCAACTTGTTCATTGTTTGTATTTTTCAGGCGTTTCCTAGCAAATGCCAAAGAGATCCATAAACATGGGTAGGACTTCTCTAAACACCTATCCTGCGTCACTTACTTCTCTATCATTTATCCTGCGTCACTAACTCTCACACCCCACAGTTTCTAGCAGCCTCTCGAGTTTCCTTGCTTCACTCCACCTATCCACCAAACATTCTATACAAACATCCGGCATAGGCTGTTCTTTTACCTCCCCCAATTCTTTTAATAGAGGAATCAGTAAGTGTCTTCCTTCTCTGATTTTGTTCTCTATATTCATCCTCACCTTCCTAGGCTGTCTCCTGTGGCAGGGCCAGCTCACCCTAGTCACTGCAAATTCTCCCGGAATCTACATGTCCAAGAATGAGGCTCAGCGTACCCATATGCTAACTAGAAAAAACTCTTTTCCTATCCCAGTCTGAATCAGATCTAATTTCGTGCTTGAGAATGACAAAAAGAATCGTCACTCAAATGACATCTCATCCTCACCACAAGAGTGTGTCATGGTCCCCATGATTGGGGACAATTGTGCCTTTAGGAAGTCTAGGTTATTCACTGTTAAGTGGCATTGCGGCAGAGATCCTTGTCCTGTAGCACAGGTAGCAACACAAGCCAGAGATTTCATTTACTTTTTTATGTTCTTTTCTTCAACAGGAAATAGAAAAACCAGGCCTGCATCTTTCTAAAACTATCACTATAGTTCTGGAATGTCTTGTAACATAAGAAAGTAAGGATGTTTATCTTGTGAAAAATAATGTTTGGATAGAAAAAAGAAGAAAGCTAGATCTAGAAAAAGATTATTTAACTTACATAAGCAAGACTCCACTAAAATTAACCCATTTTATATTTCTATATAGAATACCATATCACAATTAAAACAGCTTCTTATGCTGAGTGAAATAAGTCAAACAGAGAGAGTCAATTATCATATCGTTTCACTTACTTGTGGAGCATAAGGAATAACACAGAGGACATTGGGAGATGAAGAAGAGAAGTGAGCTGGGGGAAATAGGAGGGAGAAACAAACCATAAGACAGTGGACTCTGAAAAACAAACTGAGGGCTTTGGAGGGGAGGGCAGTAGAGGGTTGGGTGAGCTTGGTGGTGGGTATTATGGAGGACACATACTACATGGAGCACTGGGTGTGGTGCATAAACAATGAATTTTGGAATATTGAAAATAAATAAAATAAAGAAAGAAAAATATTTTTAAAAGAAAAATACATATTTTTAAAAAGAACAGCTTATTTTAGATTTCTTCATTGCTCTTAGGCAAAAAACAAACAGACAAACAGATGAAAAATGATACCAGTAAATACTTGCCTTCATTCTCATCTATGGGTCCTGTTAAAATGATACCCCAAAACAACAACAAAACTGTCAAGAGTTATGTCAATGGGCTAGGATACCCTGTGCCTTGAATGTTCAGATGATGCTATGAATTTCATCAGATATCAGTGCTTTTTATTGACTCCTTCATCCAAACAATCTCATTAATAGTCAAGTTCTGATGACTTCTTCTTCTTCTTCTTCTTCCTCTTCTTCTTCTTCTTCTTCTTTTTTTTTTTTTCTAAATGTATTTATTTACTTTTAGGGGAGATTGATTTGGGGAGAGGGAGATGGAGAGAGAATCCCATGCAGACTCCACACTGAGCCTGAGTCTGATTCGTGTCTGGATCTCACCATCCTGAGATCACACACTGAAAAGAAACCAAGAGCTATCCAGCTGAGATAGCCTAACCACCTAACCATGCCTAACCGACTGAGCCACCTGGGGCCCCAACGTGTCATCTTTGTTAGGACCTATTATAAAGCCCTCAGTTATGTTTCAATTATCTCTTACATCTGATCAGTAACAAAGGATTATCTCTTAGGTTGAATTTCCTTTTCTCTTAAAATGATTTCTAAAGAGGAAAATTAAATCTGTTTTATATTCACTATTAATAATTTCAATTATGATGGGTACTCCCTAGTGCTGCCTCCAAATTCTAGGGTGGACCCTCCACCCCTTATAGTAACACCATGTAAAGATGGCATTTCTGACTCCTTTTCTCCTCACCCAACAACCAGCCAGAAAGCCAAATGTCTTTCCACCCTCTTAATCACAGACCCATGGAGAAGGCAGCCATCCAAACTGCCTAATTCCTTTGTCTAGAATTCTGGGTGCTGGTCCAGCCCTTCCCTTTGGCCCACAACTATCTTTTGTTTTTCTCCATCTGCAGGATTCCTGGCTTATGGTTACACAGATGCCCACAATGTCACCACAAGTCCAGTCTGAGCTCTTACTATCTCTGAAGAGCTCTAATGATAATTGAACACGAAGTGTGTTTCTTCCCTTAAAGGGGCCTGAACAGAAGGAGCCATGGCTCAGGATGTGAGAAGAAGGCATGCCACCACCTTTTGATATTATCCCAACCTCTGTGTTCCTAGAGAGCCAGCAGGACACCCTCTGGGTATTCTAAGAGACTTAGTCATATTTCCCTTGACTTCCTCTAATTTTTGGCAAGGATTCAGTTTTATGAGGTCATATAAAAAGCAATAAAAAGAATATGGCTGAGTGGGTTATCTTCATCAAGCGAGATCAGTTATGTATAACAGCTTCTGCTTAACATGGTAGTGACTATTTGCATACACTGTTGTTTTTGAAAGCTGTCTTGACTATTGTAGGCAAATCTCTAGACTAGTTATCATTCGCTGACATATGGCATATTTTAAGGAATAGTTATTGGAAAATAAGGGATTATGTGTAAGCAGGATTAATCCCTATTTTACCAAAAGCATCCACTTCACTGTCTAAAAAGATCATCTAGTAACCAAAAAGCTTTCCTGTCCCTTTTTAATAAAACAGGAGTTCACACAAGAAAAATATAAAGGTTCTCATAATCTACTGTCCCTTTTTCCTAGAGTCTCCTTTTCCCATAACAGAGTTAAAATTCCAAACCAGGACACAATTTTTCCATAAGTGTGTCTAGTAAGAGAGAGAGTGCCCCCTAACAGCTATGTCTAACTGAAAACTAAATATGTCTTTATTTGGGAAAAAAAGGTCTTTGCAGATGTGATTAAGGGGAGAGCCTTAAGATGAGGTCATCCTGGATTATCCCCAAATCCAATGGCAAGTACCTGTTTTAGAGGTGAGGAATACCCAGAGGATGGGCCATGTGAAAACCAAGGCAGAGGCTAGAGCAATGCATCCACAAACCACTGAATGCATGGCACCACCAAAAGCTGAAAGAGGCAAAGGATAGAATCTGAGGGTCTCTGGAAGTTCCACAGTTCTGACAAAAGCTTGATTTTGAATTTTTGGCCTCTAGAACAGCAATAGAATAATTCTATTCTTTCATGCTGCTAAGGTTGTGATAATTTGTTATGGCAGGGCTAGGAACCTAATAGATTTTATGAGCCTTACAGTCTCTCTAGCAACTATTCAACTTTGCCCCGTAATGTGAAAATGGTCATAGACAATATGCAGACAGATAAGCATAGCTGTGATCCAATAAAATTTTATCTATGGAAATTGCATTTTCCTATGTCACAAAAAATATACCTTTTGAGCTTTTTTTAAATACTAAAAATGTAATGACTCTTTTTGGCCTATGGGCCATGCAAAAAGAGGCAGCAGGCCATGTGAGGCCTGCAGGCTATTGTTTGTAGACCTCTGTTCTGGAGTGTAGTTGATTAATGACAGTGTGGGCGGGACAGCATTGGGAATGCCGATGATACTCACTACGGAGGCTGTTCAGTACCTGGTCTTCTTCTTTGGAGATGCCTTGACTCTCCAAACCCAGTTCCTCAAGCAATAATATGTGGACCCTGCCAAGAGTCCAAATAGTACCCACTAGACAGAACTCAATGTTGTGTTGATAAACCTTGGGCTAAGCTCCCAGTCTCCTTCGAGTCATATCAAATGTACTATCTTTTCCTTTCTAATATCTTGGAGCAATCATTCTAAGCCTTACTTATATATTAAAACCAAATGTGATTTCATATACTAAGATCAAATATTCTTTAAATATATCTGTGCATGTGTGTACCCAGGTAACATCTCTGAGATTCTTATTTTACTATTCTAGAGTGTACCTCAAGCATGTGAATTTTTAAACTCTTTCTACTGAAGAATGGTTAGAACAATCTGACACCAAGAAGCATTTGTTCCCAGAAATCCCAAGCCTGGGATCCTAAACTTTAACCGCCAGCCTCGGATGTGTAGCTGCAGAGGAATTTGCTCTCCTGCCTCTCAGAATTCCTATATGGCCCAGTAATTTATCAAAATAATAGTCTAACACAGTGTCTTTCCAGTGTTCCAGAGAAGAAAAGTTACAGCTGCCAGAAGTTTGACAGACTGTTGAAAACATGAAATCAGCTATGGAAATTGGGCATTACAAAATGCCATGGGGAATTTTCTTGTGACAGAAATTGCAAACTTTTTATCAGGGCTGAAATTCAAATAAAGAAAAACTTTAAGTGCCAAATGATGTAGAGATTTATAATGCTTTATTCAAGAATCTTCCCCTCCCCCACAGTTAGTCACAGTGGCTTGCTCCCTCATGCACTCCTCCTACCACCTAGCGCACATTTCCTACAGGAAAGCCTAACAAGAATCAGACAGGAGATTTGACTCCATTAGGAAGGAGACACAGCTTCTGAGGTTGTTCTGCTTCATTTTTTTTTTTTTTTTAAGATTTTATTTATTTATTTGACAGGCAGAGATCACAAGTAGGCAGAGAGGCAGGCAGAGAGAGAGGGGGAAGCAGGCTCCCTGCTCAGCAGAAAGCCGGATACGGGGCTTGATCCCAGGACTCTGAGATCATGACCTGAGCCAAAGGCAGAGGCTTTAACCCACTGAGCCACCCAGGTGCCCCTCTGTTTCATTTTCAATTACCATTTCTTCCTGCTCTCTTCTTTCAGATTCTATCTTTCTCCTGACATATATTGTTAATTTTTGTTAACCTGCTCTTGGGAGCTCTTTTGACAAGCGTGGTGCTGAAGAATGTCTTTGAATAAAATATTTATTCTGTATTTAATATTGTCTTGGAATATGGGTCTAAGGCCTTCAAAGTCCCCTATTTCTCGCACATCTATAGGAAGGAAATTAATAAAATCAAAAATAAAGAATCTAGGTAAGTCATTGCTAATTTATGCAAAGATATACACAAATGAACATTAATCATAATCGTTTCTTATTATCAGAAGTCTTTCTTGAATCCATACTCTGTGCTAGATGTGTATTCTGCTTTGTTCAAATTTATCTAAGAGCTTTTTGCTAAAAAAAGCCACCCAAACCTGTATCTGCTGAAAGAACTGTTTTTCTAGGAGTGATTTCAAAGGATGTATCTACGGGAACCTGGGTGGTTCTGTCAGTTAAGCCTCTGACTTTGACTTGGGTCATGATCTCAGGGTCCTGGGACAGAGCCCCACATGGAGTCCTGTATAGGCTCCCCAATCAGTGGGGAGTCTTTTCACCCTTTCCCTCTGCCCCTCCCCACCCTTTCCCCCTGCTTGTGACCTTTCTCTCAGTTAAATAAATAAAAATAATTCTTAAAAATATAAAATAAAATGATGTATGAAGTAATCACTAATATTGTAGATGTCTTAAGCCAAAATAATAATAATAATAATAAAAGCAACAATAAAAAGAATGACCAGATATCTGGTCTCCCTCTCTGTGATTAATTTATAATCACTGGCTTTATTAATGACATGAAATAGCACATATCTAGAAATAATTCTAGATGTACCAGTAACATTTTATCAAATATATCAAATATATTTGTTTATTGATTGCTTTATGAAACATGCCACTTTTGGTAATAATGACTTATACTTTTCAATAAGCTTTGTAAATGTATTCACAATTGATTGATTTTGTTTTCATCAAAACTTTTGCCCTAGGAGTAGTCACAAGTATTAAAACAACTTAATAGATAGTTAGTAACAATATTTTCCATAATATGAAATATGTCTTCTGTTTTATATTATGCTAATAAACAAAGATTATTTTACTTCTTCCTCACCCCCAGGATTCAGAGATCAGAAAATAGAGGCTGAATCATCTTAGAAGGCAAAGAAGGGCAGGGACATGTAGGTGGCACAGTTGGTTAAGTGTTGCCTTTGATTTGGGTCTTGGTCTCAGTGTCCTGGGATCAAGGCCCATGTCAGGCTCTCTGCTCAGTGGGGAGTCTGATTCTCTCTCTCCCTCACTAACCTTCTAAACTTTTTCTTTCAAATAAAAACTAAGTAAATAAAATCTTCAAAAACCTGGTAGCTAATATGATTCTCCTCATTTCTATATGGTGCCCACCTGGGTTTCTTAACAGTTATTAGGTTCCTTCCCATTTATCATACATATTGTTCATTAATCAAGACAAAATGAATACTCTTCCATAACATGTATTTTCATTCCTTTCTCTCAAAAATGGTGAAAAATATATATATACATAGCTGGTCTGAAAAAAGAAAAAAAGGGGGGGGGGCAGAAGATAAAATATCTAACCGA
The DNA here is from genome assembly GCF_011764305.1 of Mustela putorius furo. Lineage (NCBI taxonomy): Eukaryota > Metazoa > Chordata > Mammalia > Carnivora > Mustelidae > Mustela > Mustela putorius. Next base: position 21,303,494 of record NW_025422019.1, on the reverse strand, counting down.
GAAAGAAAGAGAAGACAAATTACTCATAGCAGAAATGAAAGAGGATCCACCAGTACTTATCCCATGGACATTAAAAGGATAATAAAGAAATATGAAAAACACTATGACTCTAAATTTGATAGCTTAAATAAAGTGAGCCAATTTCATGAAAGATACAATCTTTTAAAGCTCACACAAAGAGTAATGGATAATTTGAATAAGGCCACATCTACTAGAAAAATTGAATCGATAGTTGATGAAGTTCTAAAACAGAAAGTGCTAGGCCCAAATGGGTTCACTGGTGAATTCTTTAAAATATTTAGGGAAAAAAAAATGCTACCAATTCTCCATAATCTCCTACAGAGAATGGAAGCAGAAGGAATATTTCCTAAACCATCCTGTGAGACCAGTATTACCCTAAAATCTACAGACAGAAAATATAATTTAGCTCATGAATGTAGGTGCAAAAACCTCCACAAAATCACAACATATCAAATACAACAATGTATAAAAAGAATTAATATACCATGGCCAAGTGACATCAAGATAATGTGCTATTGGTAAGTTAAGGGAAAAAACAACAACAACAACAACAAAAACAGACTAATGAAACAGAATAGAGAGCCCAGAAATAAACCCACAAATATAGTCAACCAACATTTTCAAAGAAGCATAGACAATTCAACGGAGAAAGAATGGTCTTTTTAACAAATAATGCTGGAAAAACTTTTCATTCACATGCAAAGAAAATGAATCTATACACAGAACTTACACCTTTCATAAAAATTAGCTCAAAATAGATCATAGACCTAAGTGTAAAACACAAAACCACAAAACTTTCAGGAGACAAAAGTTTTTACTTTTTAGGAAAAAGTCTAGGTAGCCTTAGGTTTTTGCAGTGACATTTTAGATATAAGACCTAAAATGATCCATAAATAAAGTACTTGGTAAATAACACTTCAATAAAATTAGAACTTCTACTTTGCAAAATAACATGGTTTAAAGAATGAAAAGACAAGCCAAAAAATGGGAGAAAATACATGTGTAACAAACTTGTATCCAAAATATACAAAGAAATCTTAAAATAGAGCAATAAGAAAATTAACACCTCAGTTAGAAAATGAATATAAGATCTGAGCAGACATGTAGTCAAAGAATATATACAGATGGCAAATAAGAATATTAAAAGATGTTCAACATCATATGTCACTAGGGAATTGCAAACTTGGAAAAAATACAAGAAGTTACCACTATACACCTTTTTGAATGGTAAAATCCAAAAATAATCTGACAATGCAAAATTCTAATAAAGATGTAGAATGACAGAAACTCTCATTCCCTGATGTTGAGGATACAAAATGGAAAAGCCATTTGGATGACAGTTTGGCAGTTTCTTATAGAGCTAAACATAGGCTTATACAATTCAGCAATTATGTTCCTAGGTATGAGCTGAAAATGAGCTGAAAAACTTATCTACACAAAAACCTGCACATGAGTGTTTATAGCAGTTTTAGTCATAGTTTCCAAAAACTGTAAGTGACCAAGAAGTCTTTCAAAAGCGGAAATGAATAAACAAACTGGTACATTCATTCAATGGAATATTATTGAGCAATAAAAAGAAATCAATTAAAGCCATGAAAAGACAGGGAGGAAACTTAAATGCATATTGCTTAATTATTAAAAAAAAACAGTAAAAACACTACAGATTTTGTGATTCCAACTAGAGAACATTCAGGAAGAGACAAAACTATAGAGATGGTCAAGAGATCAGTGATTGTCAGGGTTTAGAGGAGAGCAGAGATGAAGAGTTGAAACACAGAGGATTTTTACAGCAGTGAATCTATTCTGTATAACACTGTAATGGTAGATATGTGACATGATGCATTTGTCAAGACCCGTAGAACTGGACAACACAAAATTGGGCATTCTGGATTTCAGTTAATTCAGTTAATTAATTCACTAATTCTATTAATTAGTAGTATATTAGTATCAGTTCACAGGTTATAATATTAATATTAATTAATATAATTAATATTATATTAATAAGGGAAAACCTGAGAGGGAGGAGAAAGAGTATATGAGAATCCTTTGCACTGACAGTTCCATTTTCTGTAAATACAAAACTTCTTTAAAAGTAAATATTACTAATTTTTAAAATAAAACAATAAAAACATGGGGTCCAATGGAAAGCCCGAGTTGTTAGCATATTTTACTTTCATTTCTTCTAAAGAACATGGCTTCCTTATCATGACACTGAAATACCACAGTTAATCAATACTCTGATGCTACACTCATCAGAAACACATCATTTACCAGGAGACCAATGATTTTAAGTCTATAGAGTATGCAAGAACTCAGACAAAAAAATAGAAAATAAAGAAAGAAAAGAAAAGAAATTATAAAATTTTATTTTTTGTGAGATTCCTGCCATGAAAAAGTTTTCATTTTAAGAGATTTAAAGTATAATAAGCAAGGAAATAACTTGAAGTCCACTGTAGCTTGAAATCAGTGCAAAATTAGTAGTGCTAAGACTGATTCAAAGATAAACTCCTTTCATAGACCCAAAGTGAATCACAACATTGTGTTGGAATTCTTGGAGACCCCACATGAGAGAGATGCAGTGTACATTTTTAGTTTCTTTTTTTCTAATAATCATGAGGACATTCCTGTTACTCGATAGAAAATTTATTAGTTGAGTAGGATTACAAGATTCAAAACAGGTATGTGTGCATATGAAAAATGCATGTGCCTATAGAGACTACTTCCTTTTCAAAGTGACTCAATCTAGGAAGCGTGTTTCTGGAAAACAGTAGCAATCTGATATGCAATTCATGCACTGCCTTTTATTGTTCCCTATGGCATAAGGAGGTTGTCAGGTTAGAGACCGTGCAACAATGCCCTTAGTGACATTACTGTCTGACATATGTCCATCAGTGATAACAAGTGAGATTCTTTTTTATTTCATTCCAGAAGAGTTGGACAATGTTATTTAGTAGGATAGTTGCATATCCTGAGAGAAGAGCCTTCTTAGGTATGGCTCTATATGTACTATCAAGACTCACAAATATTGCTATTACCTATAGAAAAAGGGTGAGACCTAAAATAAAGCTGATTAATTATTTGGTTTTATTCCTGACCCCTAATGTATAAACTCTAATTTGCCTAAAGTTGTCCTAGTTTTTAGAGAGGTAACATTAGTTGAAAATACCATATACACCTAACTTAGTTTAATAGAAATTGTCTGCAATAGTGTTGACATTTGACCTCTTTAGTCTTTAAACTTCTGTAGTCCGAAAACATAACTACATTTTCCTCAAGAGGAACATAAAATGCACTTTGAGAACAGGTAAATCACACAGGAATAGGAGGTAAATATTTGTGATTCTGTGTTATGTACACTAAAAATAGAAACTAACAACAACAAAAATTATCTTCTTTTTTCTAAAGAAAAAAAAAAGAAAATATCTAAGATTTAATGTACTCCTACAAGGTATTAGGCACTTTCACATAATTTGCCTATCTAGATCCTCAGAAGATTCCTGTGGAAAAATATTGTCACTATTTTACTGTTGAAGAAGCTTAAGTTAAGAGATGTTAAATAGTGTGGGAAAAGTAATAAAAAGAAGAAGGAAAAAGAGGAGGAGGAGATGAAAATGGAGAAAAAAGGGAAGAATGAAAAAGAAGACAAATAAGAAGGAAGAGGAGGAGTGGGGAAGAGGGGAGGGGAAGGGGAAGAGGGGAAGGCGAGGGGGAGAAGAACGACAACAAGAGTAAGAATCATCACCATTGCCATCTAAGTATGAAGTCCAGGTATTATTGCTTGTAAACAAACCACCCTGCCATTGAATGCCAGTAAATTCCCGGTCTTCTATCCTTAATATTTATTCAAAATCTATTCATCATTCCTCTTAGCCATTCCCTTTGGATTTATTTTTCAACCCCCACTTCAACCAGGCAAATGGGGTTAAGCCAGTTAACCTCGATCCATTCATTCTCTGGAGAGGTGACAGGTGAGAGAGACAAAAAGAAGGCAGGTGACCAAGTCTAATCTCCTTGTCATCTTGGCCTTCAAGTAAATAGATCAATAATATTCACTAGGAAGAAGAGACTTGTGTGGGAAATGCCCTTACTTAAATCTCTCTGGGAGTGCCTGGGTGGCTCAGGTTGTTAAGCAACCAACTCTTGATTCTGGCTTAGGTCACGATCTTAGCGTCATGAGTTTGAGGCCCCCACTGAGCTCCCACTGGGTGTGGAGTATGCTTAAGATTCTCTCTTCTTCTTCCTTTGCCCCTTCCTATCTAAAAATAAAACAAAACAAAACAATAAAAAAGAAAAAAACACAAACACAGGGATCTCTGTGTAGTAAAGAGGATCCTCTCTCTTCAGTAAAGAGGACACAGGAACTATGAGGCATGGCTTTGAAGGGAATGTTGTATAAATTCTACAACTCTCTTTAAATTCTTTCTGCTGTCTGAGGAACGTCATGAACCTGACTTAGAAACCTCACCTTTTCTGGATATGAAGCACATTTCTGAGACAGAAAGGGACTATATGGGAATCTGCCTTTGAAATTCAAGATTTCTTTCTGCATTGTGAAAGCCTCTTTGTAGCCAATGTTCTGGCAGTTTTTAAGTAAAACTTAACATATATTTCAAATTTGTATTTGAGTTGATAATCTGAACCCATGTATTAGCTTACTCACTAAACTGACTACTGTTTACATATACCAATAGTTGGTAAAGAATAATTGGGAAAAAGTTGTGGATTGAGAACTCTAGAGTAGTTGTACGGAGTCCATAGTTATGGTTGACTGGTGTGTCTGCATCTCTGTTTTCATGTCATCTCTTGCCATGGAGGTTAGGTCTCTGGAAATTCACTTCATAAAATTCTGTGAGGCAACAACCATTGGATTGCAGGCTAGTAACCTAGGAAATTTGTGGCATGTCCCTATTAACAGATGGTAGAAGAAAATGAACATTGTGGCATTAAGGCCCAAGAAAATTTCAGTCAGACACCTTAGAGCTGTTCAATTTTATAGTAGTGGGAATTGAATTCTTCCAAATATGATGTGAATAGACTGCTCACTGCAGTGCTCACTGTTCTGGGTCAATCTCAGTGTATCAATAACCAATGTTGTACTTAGATCAGTGTTCATGGTCTTATGGTCTTATTTTGATTGAAAGATGCCCTTCAGCACCAACCAGCAGGAAACCTTGAAAAAAAAATAAAAATATATTAGGTACAAAACCTGAAAATTAGATAGCATACCTGAGGCCACACAGTGAAGTTACTTGGAACGAGACTGAGAGAGAGTAAGAAAGAGAGAGAGTACACAGGCCTGAAGTTATGCTTTTATTGGGGTAGGGAGTGGGGACCTAGAGTTTTGAGGGCTCATTCTTCATTGGTGAATTTAAATTATAAGAGTGGGAATTTAAGCTCCAGAAAAGAGAGGAAAACAACAACAACAAAAGCAAATACAAAACCAGTGGTCCAAATGGTCAGTTGTCAAAAATAACCAAGATCTTTAAACCAAAGGATCCTCTGTAGGGACCTGGCTTTCTGCTTAGTTATGTGGCTGGCAATGAGTTCATTTGAGATAGTAGTTTTTGAAATGGATGCCTCTTTGAAAAAGATGCCTCAACAAAAGGAAAAGAACTGGCAGGATTAACACTACACTGACCTCACCTCACCTTCAACAAGTCATTTCTGAAGATTTGGTCTTCACATCTATTGCTGAAAGCTTTCCAATTTCTAGCCACAGGGGGCTTTAATGGCTTTGAAAATCAGAAATAGCCACTACATTATATATAAAGAATGAGACCAGCTTAACTGATAGTTCATTTAGATGTTTATTACATGGTCTGAGTCATTTGGATCCTCTGAGAAACAGATGCCATCATGGAATTAGATGTGCAAGATATTTACTGGGGGAGATTTCTGTGGAAGAAGCAGGAGTAACTGCGACAGAACTCAAACTCCTGAGACAGGAGAAAGGGAAGAAGGAGTCACTGCTGTGAACTGAATAATGTCCCCCTAAAAGTTATGTGGAAGCCCTACTCCTCAATGTGACTGTTTTTGAATGTGGGTCCTTTGGGATCTAGGTTTAGAAGAGGTCATGTATGTGTGTCCCCATGATAGGACTAATGTCCTTAGAAGAAGGGGAAGAGACCAGAGCTTCCTCTGTCCATCATATGAGGATACCTACAGAAAGCAACCATCTGTAAGAGGAAGAGGGCCTCAGCTGGGCACCAAACTAGCTGGCACCTTGATCTTCAACTTCTCAACCCCCAGAAATATAAGAAATATATTCCTGTTGTTAAAGTCAACCTTTCTCTGGTATCCTGGTAGAGCAGCATGGTATGACCAGACACGAAGAACTTCAGGCTATAACAAGTTCTGAGAAAACACATCACTCACTGTGATAGAAAAGCAGCAAGCAAAATTTGTCAGTTAGAACTTTTCATTGGGTGGTAATGGACCCAGCGTTGTAACCCTGCTGGGCCCAGTCTGGCTAGGACAAATCTTGGAGAAAGGTGGTAATTATTTCTATTGTTTAATTATAATCATCATTTATAATCTCCTGTCACCACATTTCAAATTTTTAATTATATGTCAGAGATGTGTGTAAGAGAATTGGAGATCCTGCAGTAATATTATTTTCCTTGGAAAAGTGATTCCTGGGGCACCTGGGTGGCTCAGTTGGTTAATTATCTGCCTTAGGCTCAGGTCATGATCTCAGGATCCTAGGATTGAGCCCCCATCAGGGTCCCTGTTCAATGGGGAGTCTGCTTCCCCCTCTCCTTTGTGCTCCTGTTCTCTCTCATTCATGTTCTCTTTCTCAAATAAAACAAATTATTTTTTTAAAGGAAAGTGGTTCTTTTGTCTCTGTGAGGCAAATAAGGTGATACAATGGTAACCTTAGCCAATCAGGAATTGAGCTTAGCTTGGGTTGTTGCAGTTTTAGTAAGATTCTGTCTACTTAGGTATTTCCCTATTTCTCAGCAATGGTCTTCTGGGTTTTTGATTATTGAGTGCAATGGTTTTTATCTTCTTAGCTGGGAATATTTCCAGATTTGGTTTTGCCTTTTGGGAGTTTACAGTTTAGCTCCTTGGCCTTCACCCACAAGGCTTTTGAATCTAGCACGTCTTAAGGAGACTTTTGTACTTGACTAAATTCCACTTGTCTAGTGGGGCTTTGATTCCTAAGTACCAAAGAACCTGGGAGAGTTTACTTTGTCCATTTAGATGCCTCAGGCCTAGCCTTCCAGCTGTCTGCTATACCACAGATCTCAAGAAATCTCTTATGGAGAAAGCCAGGTGTGCATTTGGGGCTATTCTAATACATATGCTGATACAGCAGCTCTCATAACCACCACAGATCCCATCATTTCTCTGTTCCCCAGCAGACTTTCACTACCTAGGTCATGCCTGATCCTTAGTCCCTGCCCAGAACTGACAATGCCTCCAGTGAAGAAAGTGGTTGGCTATTGTCATTGACCAAAACAAATCGAACTTAAATTTATCTAGTCCTTTTCCTAGAAGTGTTTTCAAATAGGTTTAAAATATGATTTTGGTGACATACCCATTTTTCTAATTATTGCAGAAAATCATGGTCTCAGTAAGTTTATCAATTTATTATGTTATGTTTTCTGGGTGCTGAGATGTAATTAGAAATACATCTCTGTCTCTCTCTCTCTCTCTCTCAGATCATAGAGGAACTTCCCCATGTTTTCTGCTCATATTTAAAAAGATTTATTATTTTTGTACTTAGATGTTTAATCTAATTGGAATTTGTCCTTCTGTGCAATGTGAGACATAGATCAAAATTAGTTTTCAAATGGCTATTTCAGTTGTCAACACTATTTATTGGTTAATTATAGCATTTTCCTACCTGAGTTGAGATGCTGATTTTCCATTATAGTAAATACCTATATATGTTTTCGTCTATATTTGAAAATTCTATACATTTACATTGACTTTTTGTTTGCTAATAAAACTGCACACTGTGCCTTGATATGCATCAATATCTGGAAGGTGCGTTATCTCCCATTTCTCCTCTACTTCAAAATTTCCAAAGTTTTTCTTATTAGTCTATGTAAAACAGGATTTTATTGTGGTCTCATTAAATATAAAATAACTTGGAGAAAATTGAAGCCTTTATGATGGTGAATCTTTTCATCTAAAATATTGTATTTATTTCCATTTGTTCTATAATTTTTTCATGTTGTTCAGTAGTTCTTTAAAATATTCCATATGTGTATCTTCCACTTTTCTTATTTACTGTATTTCTAAGAGTTTGATTTTTGTTGCCGCTGTTATGATAACTGGTGACTTTCATTTTTCCTTCTAAATGATATCTAGAAAAGCTATTGATGTTTGTGCTAATTCAATTGTTGAGTAACTAGCTTGTTAAGTTTTTAGGTTCTTCTCTTGGATGTCACATCTATGTAATTATAGAATCCATTAAAATAGTAAACATTTTAATTCTTTATGCATCTATTTTTAACTTCTAACTTTATTCTCCTAAGCACTTTGCATAGCACCATTAGTAACAGTTAATAAAATTATAGTGTTAGGGGTCTACTTTTCTTGTTTTTGACTTGGGAAATGTTTTGCTGTTTTCTCATTAAGTATGCTGGTTTGGCAAGTGATATAAATATATTTTATAGATTTGGAAGGATTTATCTATTTCTATTTCTTGAAAATTTTATCTTTTTTATTATTGAGTATTACAAATATATAAGAAGGTACAAAAACATAAATATATGTGCTGGTAAATGAATTGCCACAAAACAAAACCTATATAACTATCAGCAAGGTCACAGGAAAAGTAACTGCCAGCTTTTAAAAGCATTGCTTACATAGTCTCTCAATCACTACCTCTCTTTTATTACTGAAGTTGAATACTATTCTCACTTCTAACTGTGTGGTTTAGTATTGCTTGTAAGTAATTTTTAGGGTTTACTTATTTTCCTTGACCTTAAGTTTGTAGGATTCATCCATGTGGTTGAGTTCATTTTTATTGCTCTGTAATATCGACTGTATAAATTTACTGGAGTTCGTATACCTCACTTACTGTTGCTGGATATTTGGGATGCTTTCAATATGGGGGTATTGTAAAAATGCCACTGTGAATATTCTTATATGCATTGTCTAGGTAGACATCTGTGTGTTGAGTATATGTCTGAGAGTAGAACTACCAGATAGTAGGGAATACATACACTCCACTGTTAATTGGTCCATTCACATAGAGTTTCCTTTGATGGTTATAAAATTGTTATTCCCACCAGCAATTTTTGAGAATTCTACCTGCTCATGTCCATAGCAAAACTTGCACTTATTGAGTTAAGGACATTTTAAAGCTAAAAACTGGAGAGGAAAAAAGATCACTCAATAATGATGGAAAAAAAAAAAGGGTCAAGAATACATATTTGTCCTATACATGCAGTAGTCTTCTTAATCATGTGAAATAAACATTTAGTAGACAATTAGTAGAATTAATATAGTGCCATGATAGGGTGATATTTTAACATACTCCTCATAAACTAAGAAGTTCACAAAGCCAAAAAATGAGTAGGAGTAGAGAAAATTTTGATAACATGATTCATGAGGTTGTTTCAATAGACATATAAAACCCCATTACTAAAATATTGGCATGCACATTTTTCTCAAACCCATTTGGAATATGAACAAGTTAATTTGAGGTATCATATATATATGCTTCCAATGTAAATACTAATTAATGGTAATAATGAAGAAAGAAAAACAAATTTTAAGTGTAAATATTTCTTATCTATGAAAATATAAAATGACATACAAAAGAGTGAAATGTCAGCAGTAAATATTTCCTGAGTCTCAAATTCTGACCCTTCATTGCCACTCCTTGGTGGTTACTAATTTAAGTAGCTCTTACTGTGTTTATTCAAAAATGCATAATTTTGGATGCTAAGAAATGATATAACACACTATAAGGTTTTTTTTTTTTAAATTTATGTACTTTTTTTTTTTTAATTTTAGAGAGAGTTTGGTGGGGAAGGGCAGAGGGAAAGAATCTCCATTGAGTGTGGAGACCCATGCAGGGCTCAATCACATAACCCATGAGATCATGACCTGAGCAGAAACCAAGAGCTAGATGCTCAACCAACTGAGCCACCCAGGAGCCCCAACACATTGCAAGTTCTTATTGGTTTTCTTTGTTTTCACAAAAATGGGTCATATTATACAAATGATTATTCAGCTTTATATATTTTACCTAAGAGATATCTACTGTAATTATATATGTATGCATTTAATATAATTTAATTTAATTCCTTCATGTACACATGTTGATATTTCAATATATGTTAGATTAAAAAAGATAATTTGCACAATATGTTTTTGTGTGTGTGTGTCTGTGAACACATTATATTTTTTATAGCTGAGTAGATTTTCATTACATATGATGCCATAATCATCTACTATACAGTAAGGGATGGGAGCATCTGAATTAAGCTATTTAGAGAGCAATACATCCATTTTGTCATTTGAAATATTTCTCCCAAAAGTCAGGAAATAAATATAGTAAGGCAGATAATCAGGGGGGATGTATTTACAAATGACTTCCGCCTAAGCACTTAGACAAGCTACTTATCTATGAATATATGTGAAGTAGTATTTATGTGACACATGAGAGAGGACAAAACTGCTATTTGCTTATTAATTCCTTGCTTAAAATTTCCATTGACTTTCTGACACAACTTGATAAAACAAACTTTGCATAGATTTTTCAGAATTGGATCTGACATAGCTTTCCGTCTGAGTTTGTGTAATTCCACAACCACAGCCCTCCTACACCAGTGCGATTCCCTGGGGCTCAACATTCTCCTCTGTGGCTCCTAGACTCCACAGGGTTTTACCCCTCACTGCCTGGAATGCCTGTGGGAAAACTTTCTTCTTGATACATTCCTATAAACCTTTCAAGTGACCCCTGTAATGTCACCTGCATTCACTCTGACGTCCCCTCAAAAGATTTTTATGTTTTTTGATTTGCTCCAATCTGAGACCTCCATTGTTATTTCTCTATGACTTACATGGTTATATCTTATTATTATCATTATTATAAAACAATAAATAATAAAAATAAAATAAATAAATATAAAATAAAAAAATAATAATAAGCTTTGTAAATAATTACTTCTCCTTCCACTTGACCTTAAATCCTTGCAGCATGTGAATTGTCTCTTGTTAGTCTTTGCAGTCAAATGCTCTACCACTGAGCTATATCCCTTCTTGTTAGTCTTTGTATCTGTATTGTCTAGCACAGCACCTCACTAAAACATTGACAAGACATGTGGAATTGGAATGAATAATTGAACACATTTATAGCTCTGGAGTAATATTTCATGTTCCCCGATATTCTGCTTTTCACTTATCAAGTATTGATTGGGCCATTTTATGATCCAAAAAAAAATTCCCATTTCTTAAAAATGCTTCTTAAACTTTATACTCCAGATCGGGAGTCAAGATGGCGGAGAAGTAGCAGGCTGAGACTACTTCAGCTAGCCGGAGATCAGCTAGATAGCTTATCTAAAAATTGCAAACACCTGAAAAGAAGAACAGCAATTCTGGAAACAGAAAAACAACCACTTTCTGAAAGGTAGGACCGGCGGAGAAGTGAATCCAAAGTGACGGGAAGATAGGACCCGGGGGGAGGGGCCGGACCCGGCAAGCAGCGGAGCAACGGCGCACAAAATCAGGACTTTTAAAAGTCTGTTCCGCTGAGAGACATCGCTCCAGAGGCTAAACCGGGGCGAAGCCACGCGGGGTCAGTGTGGCCTCAGGTCCCGAAGGATCGGGGTGTCTGAGTGTTGCAGAGCTTGCGGGTATTGGAATGGGAAAGCCGGCTACAGAGACAGAGCCGACAGTAAGCTCACAGCTCGGTGTTACCTTGAACCGGTCGCAGGATTGGTGAGCTTGGAGCGCTGCCGGAGGTCAGGCAGATGGGAGTGATGGGCGCGGTTCTCTGAGGGCGCACTGAGGAGTGGGTCCCTGGGCTCTCGGCTCCTCTGGGCCAGAGACCAGTAGGCCCCCATTTGTATTCCCGTCCTCCAGAACTCTACAGAAAGCGCTCAGGGAACAAAAGCTCCTGAAAGCAAACCAGAGCGGATTACTCACCCTGGCCCCTGATAAGGGCTGTGCAATTCCGCCTGGGGCAAAGACACTTGAGAATCACTACAACAGGCCCCTCCCCCAGAAGATCAACAAGAAATCCAGCCGAGACCAAGTTCACCTACCAAGGAGTGTGGTTTCAATACCAAGGACAGCAGCAGAATTCCAGAGGAGGAGAAAGCAAAGCACGGAACTCATGGCTTTTTCCCTGTGATTTTTTTTAGTCTTGCAGTTAATTTGACTTTTTTCTTTTTCATTTTTTGTTTTTTTTTTTTTCTCGCCTTCTGGTAAATATTTTTTTTTAACTTTTACCTTTTTCTTTTTTAACGTTTTTTAACTAGTTTATCCAATATATATATTTTTTTCTTTTTTATATTTCTCTTATTTGTTTTCTTTTTCTTAATTCTTTTCTTTTCTTTTTTTTTTTTCTTTCTTCCTTTTTGAACCTCTTTTTATCCCCTTTCTACCCCCTCACGATTTGGGATCTCTTCAAATTTGGTTAGAGCATATTTTCCTGGGGTTGTTGCCACCCTTTTAGTATTTTACTTGCCCCTTCATATACTCTTATCTCGACAAAATGACAAGACGGAAAAATTCAACACAAAAAAAAAAGAACAAGAGGCAGTACCGAAAGCTAAGGACCTAATCAATACAGACATTGGTAATATGTCAGGTCTAGAGTTCAGAATGACAATTCTCAAGGTTCTAGCCAGGCTCGAAAAAGGCATGGAAGATATTAGAGAAACCCTCTCCAGAGATATAAAAGCCCTTTCTGGAGAAATAAAAGAACTAAAATCTAACCAAGTTGAAATAAAAAAAGCTACTAATGAGGTGCAATCAAAAATGGAGGCTCTCACTGCTAGGATAAATGAGGCAGAAGTAAGAATTAGTGATATAGAAGACCAAATGACAGAGAATAAAGAAGCTGAGCAAAAGAGGGACAAACAGTTACTGGACCACGAGGGGAGAATTCGAGAGATAAGTGACACCATAAGACGAAACAACATTAGAATAATTGGGATTCCAGAAGAAGAAGAAAGAGAGAGGGGAGCAGAAGGTATACTGGAGAGAATTATTGGGGAGAATTTCCCCAATATGGCAAAGGGAACGAGCATCAAAATTCAGGAGGTTCAGAGAACGCCCCTCAAAATCAATAAGAATAGGCCCACACCCCATCACCTAATAGTAAAATTTACAAGTCTCAGTGACAAAGAGAAAATCCTGAAAGCAGCCCGGGAAAAGAAGTCTGTAACATACAATGGTAAAAATATTAGATTGGCAGCTGACTTATCCAAAGAGACCTGGCAGGCCAGAAAGAGCTGGCATGATATTTTCAGAGCACGAAACGAGAAAAACATGCAGCCAAGAATACTATATCCAGCTAGGCTATCATTGAAAATAGAAGGAGAGATTAAAAGCTTCCAGGACAAACAAAAGCTGAAAGAATTTGCAAACACCAAACCAGCTCTACAGGAAATATTGAAAGGGGTCCTCTAAGTAAAGAGAGAGCCTACAAGTGGTAGATCAGAAAGGAACAGAGACCATATACAGTAACAGTCACCTTACAGGCAATACAATGGCCCTAAATTCATATCTCTCAATAGTTACCCTGAATGTTAATGGGCTAAATGCCCCTGTCAAAAGACACAGGGTATCAGAATAGATAAAAAAACAAAACCCATCTATATGTTGCCTCCAAGAAACTCATTTTAAGCCCGAAGACACCTCCAGATTTAAAGTGAGGGGGTGGAAAAGAATTTACCGTGCTAATGGACATCAGAAGAAAGCAGGAGTGGCAATCCTTATATCAGATCAATTAGATTTTAAGCCAAAGACTATAATAAGAGATGAGGAAGGACACTATATCATACTCAAAGGGTCTGTCCAACAAGAAGATTTAACAATTTTAAATATCTATGCCCCCAACGTGGGAGCAGCCAACTATATAAACCAATTAATAACAAAATCAAAGAAACACATCAACAATAATACAATAATAGTAGGGGACTTTAACACTCCCCTCACTGAAATGGACAGATCATCCAAGCAAAAGATCGGCAAGGAAATAAAGGCCTTAAACGACACACTGGACCAGATGGACATCACAGATATATTCAGAACATTTCATCCCAAAGCAACAGAATACACATTCTTCTCTAGTGCACACGGAACATTCTCCAGAATAGATCACATCCTCGGTCCTAAATCAGGACTCAACCGGTATCAAAAGATTGGGATCATTCCCTGTATATTTTCAGACCACAATGCTCTAAAGCTAGAACTCAACCACAAAAGGAAGTTTGGAAAGAACCCAAATACATGGAAACTAAATAGAATCCTTCTAAAGAATGAATGGGTCAACCGGGAAATTCAAGAAGAATTGAAAAAAATCATGGAAACAAATGATAATGAAAATACAACGGTTCAAAATCTGTGGGACACAACAAAGGCAGTCCTGAGAGGAAAATATATAGCAGATCAAGCCTTTCACAAGAAACAAGAAAGGTCTCAGGTACACAACCTAACCCTTCACCCAAAGAAGCTGGAGAAAGAACAAGAAAGAAACCCTAAGCTAAGCAGGAGAAGAGAAATCATAAAGATCAGAGCAGAAATTAATGAAATAGAAACCAAAAAGACAATAGAGCAAATCAACCAAACTAGGAGCTGGTTCTTTGAAAGAATTAATAAAATTGATAAATCCCTGGCCAGACTTATCAAAAAGAAAAGAGAAAGGACCCAAATAAATAAAATCATGAATGAAAGAGGAGAGATCACAACTAACACCAAAGAAATACACACTATAAGAACATACTATGAGCACCTCTACGCCAACAAATTTGACAATCTGGAAGAAATGGATGCATTCCTAGAAACATATAAACTACCACAACTGAACCAGGAAGAAGTAGAAAGCCTGAACAGACCCATAACCAGTAAGGAGATTGAAACAGTCATTAAAAATCTCCAAACAAACAAAAGCCCAGGGCCAGACGGCTTCCCGGGGGAATTCTACCAAACATTTAAAGAAGAACTAATTCCTATTCTCCTGAAACTGTTCCAAAAATTAGAAATGGAAGGAAAAGTTCCAAACTCATTTTATGAGGCCAGCATCACCTTGATCCCAAAACCAGACAAGGATACCATCAAAAAAGAGAGCTATAGACCAATATCCTTGATGAACACAGATGCGAAAATACTCAACAAAATACTAGCCAATAGGATTCAACAGTACATTAAAAGGATTATTCACCACGACCAAGCGGAATTTATTCCAGGGCTGCAAGGTTGGTTCAACATCCGCAAATCAGTCAATGTGATACAACACATCAATAAAAGAAAGAACAAGAACCATATGATACTCTCAATAGATGCTGAAAAAGCATTTAACAAAGTACAGCATCCCTTCCTGATCAAAACTCTTCAAAGTGCAGGGATAGAGGGCACATATCTCAATATCATCAAAGCCATCTATGAAAAACCCACCGCAAATATCATTCTCAACGGAGAAAAACTGAAAGCTTTTCCGCTAAGGTCAGGAACACGGCAGGGATGTCCATTATCATGACTGCTATTCAATATAGTACTAGAGGTCCTAGCCTCAGCAATCAGACAACAAAAGGAAATTAAAGGCATCCAAATCAGCAAAGAAGAAGTCAAATTATACCTCTTCGCAGATGATATGATACTATATGGGGAAAACCCAAAAGACTCCACTCCAAAACTGGTAGAACTTATACAGGAATTCAGTAAAGTGTCAGGATATAAAATCAATGCACAGAAATCAGTTGCATTTCTCTACACCAACAGCAAGACAGAAGAAAGAGAAATTAAGGAGTCAATCCCATTTACAATTGCACTCAAAACCATAAGATACCTAGGAATAAACCTAACCAAAGAGGCACAGAATCTATACTCAGAAAACTATAAAGTACTCATGAAAGAAATTGAGGAAGACACAAAGAAATGGAAAAATGTTCCATGCTCATGGATTGGAAGAATAAATATTGTGAAAATGTCTATGCTACCTAAAGCAATCTGCACATTTAATGCAAGTCCTATCAAATTACCATCCATCTTTTTCAAAGAAATGGAACAAATAATGCTAAAATTTATATGGAACCAGAAAAGACCTCGAATAGCCAAAGAGATATTGAAAAAGAAAGCCAACGTTGGTGGCATCACAATTCCGGACTTCAAGCTCTATTACAAAGCTGTCATCATCAAGACAGCATGGTACTGGTACAAAAACAGACCCATAGATCAATGGAACAGAATAGAGAGCCCAGAAATAGACCCTCAAATCTATGGTCAACTAATCTTCGACAAAGCAGGAAAGAATGTCCAATGGAAAAAAGACAGCCTCTTCAATAAATGGTGCTGGGATTTTTGGACAGCCACATGCAGAAAAATAAAATTGGACCATTTGCTTACACCACACACAAAAATAGACTCAAAATGGATGAAGGACCTCAATGTGCGAAAGGAATCCATCAAAATCCTTGAGGAGAACACAGGCAGCCACCTCTTCGACCTCTGCCACAGCAACATCTTCCTAGGAACAACGCCAAAGGCAAGAGAAGCAAGGGCAAAAATGAACTATTGGGATTTCATCAAGATCAAAAGCTTTTGCACAGCAAAGGAAACAGTTAACAAAATCAAAAGACAACTGACAGAATGGGAGAAGATATTTGCAAACGACATATCAGATAAAGGACTAGTGTCCAGAATCTATAAAGAACTTAGCAAACTCAACACCCAAAGAACAAATAATCCAATCAAGAAATGGGCAGAAGACATGAACAGACATTTCTGTAAAGAAGACACCCAGATGGCCAACAGACACATGAAAAAGTGCTCCATATCACTCGGCATCAGGGAAATACAAATCAAAACCACAATGAGATATCACCTCACACCAGTCAGAATGGCTAAAATTAACAAATTAGGAAATGACAGATGCTGGCGAGGATGCGGAGAAAGGGGAACCCTCCTACACTGTTGGTGGGAATGCAAGCTGGTGCAGCCACTCTGGAAAACAGCATGGAGGTTCCTCAAAATGTTGAAAATAGAACTGCCCTATGACCCAGCAATTGCACTACTGGGTATTTACCCTAAAGATACAAACGTGGTGATCCAAAGGGGCACGTGCACCCGAATGTTTATAGCAGCAATGTCCATAATAGCCAAACTATGGAAAGAACCTAGATGTCCATCAACAGATGAATGGATCAAGAAGAAGTGGTATATATATACACAATGGAATACTATGCAGCCATCAAAAGAAATGAAATCTTGCCATTTGCGACAACATGGATGGAACTAGAGCGTATCATGCTTAGTGAAATAAGTCAAGCAGAGAAAGTCAACTATCATATGATCTCCCTGATATGAGGAAGTGGTGATGCAACATGGGGGCTTAAGTGGGTAGGAGAAGAATAAATGAAACAAGATGGGATTGGGAGGGAGACAAACCATAAGTGACTCTTAATCTCACAATCCCAGGGTTGCTGGGGGGAGGGGGTTTGGGAGAAGGGGGTGGGATTATGGACATTGGGGAGGGTATGTGCTTTGGTGAGTGCTGTGAAGTGTGTAAACCTGGTGATTCACAGACCTGTACCCCTGGGGATAAAAATATATGTTTATAAAAAATAAAAAAATTTAAAAAAAAACTTTATTCTCCAATCATATTAGAACCCTAAACACTTCTGCAGTATTTTTTATTCTTAAGAATATCTTCAATAATTTCCTTCACTAAAATGTGAATTGATTTTCACATCCTATAAATCAGAGTTGCTTTTCTCACCTTACCATCGAAGTTCCTCACTGTGTCTTCTAGAAGGAATACATTCCCAGCCTAAAAGCATTTGCCTCTCCTGAGTATGCATACTCCCTGCTCCATTATTCCCTGCTGTGTCTGCAGTGCCTGCTGATGGAGGAAGTGCCTTGAGTTTCTCCATTCAGTAAGATTCTTCTTCCTCCACAAAACTTTCTTTATAAATCCAAATATTCACTGTGCAATACCAATTAACAAAATGCTATGAACAATGTACATTGTTCTGCAGCATAAAAGAATGAAAACATCATTTTGATTATTGTTCTGCAGCATAAAAGAATGAAAACATCATTTTGATTATTTTATACAATGCCACTGTCGTTTGGCAATACTTAGAGTCAAAAACAACAGTTTAGGGCAAAAATATAGCTCAGGAAACAAATAGGATTTATGGATAAAGACGCATAGTTAGATATTTAGTGCAGTGTTTGTTACAATGGTGAAGAATTTAGATATAGCTCAAGCATCCAAAATAAGAACTGTTAAATACCATTATGGATGTCTATGTGTTTGTGTATATCACAAAGCCACTAAAAAGCATGTTTGGTAACCATACATCGTGTATCAGACACACACAGCATGATGTGAATTTTGACATATTGATAAATTCTTAAGAATAAAATCAGAAGTGAACAAATCAAAACATTCATTCTTGAAATATTTATTTGTAGCTCTTATTTTTTCCCCCGGCATTTCTTTATTTTTTCAAATATTCTGTAGTAAACATGTAATTTTTTATAACCAAAAGAAAATCCAATTGTAATTTAAAAATAATGTGAGAAAGAAAAATAGGTTGTTAGCAAAATAACACAAAAACAATCTCACGCATAATCTTTTGGGCTGTAACAGATGCACAATGCTTGTTTATGCATATTACATAAAGCATATTTTCATAGACACATGCATATCATCTGGGCTGTTTTCTGCAGTTATCCACAAATTGTTTCATCTCTCACTTTCACTGTCACCTCTTTGGGTGTGTAGTGCCAGTGACAAAACATCTTTGTAGTGAATTCACTTTAGGGCAAGTGCTGTGATGAGCACTGGATGTTATATGCAACTAACGAATCCTTGAACACTACATCAAAAACTAATGATGTACTATATGTTGGCTAACTGAGCATAAAAAAAAAAAAATTCCAAACAAGTCACCATCACCAAAGAGACCAAACAAGCATTTCCTGGTTTTCTTTCTTATCTTTACCCTTCAAATATTGTTCAGTTATTTTGCGATGGTCTTTGTCCAATCTTTATTATTTTAGAAGATTCCAAATGTTTAGAGACAATCAATTTGTGGGTTGTCTTTATTTGAAAGTTACAAAAGCAGCAGAAGAAAGCCCAGTTTGGTGTCTAGACATCATTGTTCAACGTTGAAGCCCCACAGTCTTTGAGATTTCAGAAATCTATTCTTGTGACTTTAAGAAATCTACTTTAAAAAATGTTAAGTGCCTATGCAGAGCTTGCCAGCAAGGTGTTTCTCTAGCAACTAAAGCTCTTATACTTAGAAATATTACTATTTAGTGATAACTGAGTGTTAATGGAGGTTAATGAATTATTAAGAGTTATTATTTACTAAAAAAAATCCCATGATGCACAATTATAAAAGCATTGATACTTTTTTGCATACTTATTAGGAAGGAGGATAATATGTTTCTTGTCATTAAACATAAGCTCATTTATATTTGTGTACTCTTCTCATTCTAAAATAAGTTAACTTCTGCTGATATTATGTTCCAGCAACAAATTTCTTTGTTAGGATTTTAGTGTTTGCTGTAAAATTTTGTAAGATACCGTATCGCCAGGCTGGGATTTGGCCTCCTTGAAGTAGTAGAATCCAGATGGCATATAGAGGAACTGATACTCAATTATTGAGGAGAAATAGAAATTTGGTAGTCACTGAATGTCCTTACAACAAGAGTGGAGCCATGTTATTACTCCTGGTCAACGAACTGTGAGCAGAATTAATGTGTCACTTCTTGGCAGGTGTAGTTAAGAATCTCTTACATCTCTCCTTCCCGGCTGCCATAACCTTGGAGGTGGCATACCTCAGATGGCAAAGTTAAAAGATGGGGAAAGACTGGCTAACTTATATGAGATTTTAGAGAATTGTTTGACTCCATAGTAGACCAAACCTTACCTGATACACCCATGCTTTAGAATTAATATGATCTCACTATTACTAAAGTGGTACCTATTAAGGTAATGAGACAATCATTAAATTTAGCCAAGGTTATTTGACTAGAAAAGCACATGTTAGGATAAGATGGAGTCATTTCTCAAATATGATGCCAATATACATATTCCACCAAAATACTCAGCTATTTTTCTTCATTTTCAATACATAAGTCTGTGAGAGTCTTGAATGAAGAAAATGCAATATAAGACAACTGCTGTGATGAGCACTGGGTGTTACATATAACTAATGAATTATTGAACACTACATCAAAAACTAATAATGTATTTATACAGTGGCCAAATGAACATAATAATAATAATAATAATGGCAAGCAAGCAGGCAATCCAGTGCATGGATTTGAGTGCCAATGGAAATAGAAGAAAACAATAATCTACCACTAATCTGAAGTATAACAAAAGGAAAATACCAAGGAAGGGCACTGTTCAACCCAAAGGGAAGAAAAAGCTTTTGCATAGTAAAGAAACATACACCCCTGCAACGCAGAGACAACTGTTTACTTTACACAGATGAAGACCTTCGGAATCAGAGGAGTCTAGAAATTGGCAAATATCATACAACTATACATATAATCCCTTTGTCCTATGTGTTTAAGCTAATTATACTCAGTGCAGATAAGAATCTAGTTGAATCAGAGCAACCAAGCTCCCTCCAAATAGAAGGTAAAACCTCTGGCAAAGCGATAATATAAAACTCAGAGGGAGAACAGATGTGCTATGGGTGAACATGCTGTTTTTATAGGCACTAAAGTTTTTCTTAAAATAAATACAGTCATTTAAAGTCTTTGAGTCATGGCTGGAGAAGCACCACATGGAGGTGCTAGAACAATTAAGGGTCCTGTGGGAGAAGAAAAGAACTGGGAGAGATTCTCTGTGGAGCAAATCTTGAATACACAAATTAAATTGTCTGTGAATAGTAGATTGAAACTTCTCTGACACTGATTCCTTGATAATGCCAAGTTTTCTAATATCTGAAGCCCAGTCTGTAAGCCTGGAATAAGGAAAAGAAGAGTCACATATATTTTTTTAAATATTTTTTTTATTTATTTGACAGACAGAGATCACAAGTAGGCAGAGAGACAGGCAGAGAGAGAAGGGGAAGCAGGACCCTGCTGAGCAGAGAGCCCGATGCGGGCCTCGATTCCAGGACCCTGGGAACATGACCTGCCGAAGGCAGAGGCTTTAACCCACTGAGCCACCCAAGCACCCCGAAGAGTCACATTTTAACTCCCACTCAATACCATAAATCCTTCTCAATTTAGTGTGAATGGTTGGCTTATGTCTAATTCTGTATGGTTAGTTTTATCATTCTGTAGGCAGCTAAATGGGAAAGGTTTTAGCATTGTAGTTTCAAAAATTATAATAAAAAATAAATTAAATATATTATAAGGGCCAGCCCTTGGATTTGAATCTTAACTCTGTTTATCTGTGTCTCTTTGAGTAAGCTTCTTAATTTGTAAATGTTCCCTTAACTTTCAAATGGAAAGAGTAATTTCTTACTCATACAGTTCTTATGAAAATCAAAAAGCTGTCAGCTTCATAAACTTTCAGCCGCAGAGTAGGAGCTCAATGTTAGTTGTCTTTCTTCTCTTATGCAAGAAGGCAGATTGTATGGTCAAGGTAAAAGATCCCTGGAGTTAAGCCCGGATTAATTTTACAAATTTTATACTTAAGTCCTATACATTTCTATACTGGATAGGTTGTAGAGCCCCTAATAAGAGATGCTTTGGAGATTTCAGTCTTCTTAAGATACTTAACCATTTTATCGAAAATTTAAAACAATATCTAAAAACAACATTGTTGGCCTTACAGTCTCTAATGCCAAGAATGTTGTTTTTAGAGACTACTGCAATATTTACTTCTTAAGTGGACATATAACCTTTTCAGGATAAAGTCAATGCACAGTTTTTGTATCTTCACTTGGATGCCTAATATCTTATATCTGAAATGTCCCTACTACTCAAATAAAAACATTACAACTCTCAGTCTTTGTAAATGTGAACTTCCACCCTCTAGTTACTAAAAGCAAAGTTTACTTTTCTTTTTATCTCATATTCCAAAATCAAACCAAAAGCTTATTCTTTAATAATTGCCTTCAAAATATGTGGAATCATACTACTTTTCACCAAATCTTCTGCCCCCACTGAAGTACAAGTCATCACTGATGTTTGCAATTGTCGGTTGATTGGTCTTGCTCCCACTTAGAGTTCCCCCTATGGTCTATTCTCAAAAGACAAATCACGGAGACAGTTTAAAACCTACCAGATTACATCAGGTCACTGCACTGCACAAAAGACTTCTTAGCCTCCCACCTTGTTCTGTATAAAAACTGTAGTCAGTGCAAAGGCCTGTGGGACCTCAATGGATTTGGTTCATCATTAACTCCAGACCTCATCTACCAAACTCCTTTCCTCACTCAGTCCAGCCATCCGGCCTTCCTGATGAAGTTCAAAAAGAACAATCTCTTCATCTCTAAGTTCCAGAATGCACTTTCCCTGGTTTTCCTACAGTTCATCCTCTTACACTTCAACTCAAATATTGTTGTCTCAGTGACGCCTTCCCATCTACACTTTATAAAAAAGCAGCAAAAACAACCTATCCCTACAGACCCTACTTTATTTTTCTCCATAGCATTTATTACCATTTGTAATTCTAATTCCTCACTTCCTGATTCCCCTATATCACTCCCCATCTATTTTGTGTCTTACTGTATCTTTAGTGTAGAACAGTATTGAGTACATTATGTTTTCAAAATTGTTGGTTAGAAGAAGGAAGGAAGGAAGGGGGGGGGAAGGAAAAAAATTTTTTTTTGCTTTTCTGAATCTTTGGATTTCACAAGAGAAACACACTTTGGAGGTCATGCTCTCTTTCTAGCATAGTCTTTTTAAGATTTCTCGGGTCTTGCAGAAAGAATACATTCACTATTCTAATGAAGCCTCAAGACGTTTTCCCCCAAAACATTTAGAGCAAACTGAGCCTTGAAGGAATAATGTAATCTTAACAGTTTGCCAAGTTATTTACTTATTATACAAAGCACAACCCCTCCCATGAAGGGGACACTGAAGGTTTTAAGCCTGGATTACCTCACTGGGCAATAAATAACATTCTGGGTACACTAGGCATCTTGTGTCTCTAGAAACATGAGGACCAGTAGTTATTTTCTGCCCAGCAGAAATTTTACAGAGTCCTAAGGGACTTATTTATATTGCCAACAGTAATCAGTATTTGTAGCAAATTAGTGGATACACAAATATAGATGTGATATTCAGCAAAACAATATTGGGAAGAAGGAGCATTGAAAAGTAGCTAGGAAGTATCTGTCTTCCATGGCCCAAGAGAAGAACTAGTATTGCTGAGAGCCTACTGTATTATAGACAATTTGCAAATATTAATTTTACAATGACCCTACGAGGTAAGTACTAGCTGTCCTACTTAACAAGTAAGGAAACAAGCTGGATAAAGCAGAGTGTTTGATCCATGAGTGTACATAAAGTGTACATTAGAGCTGGGAATCAGTCCAGCATCAATCTGAGTTCATAGCCTGTGAATGCTTTTGAACATGCTCTCTTATTTGGGAAGTCTTGCCTGTAGCATCCCTTTAAATCCAATGAAATAATTGGCCTGAATTTGCAGGAGTCACTCTGAAAGTGTATTAGAAAATACATTGTTGTGTTGGTAAAATGAGAGATCATTACACTGGTACAAAACAAAATAATCCAGAATAAGATTAACCTATGTGGTAAATAAGGTTCAAAAGAATTCAATCTGCTGTCAAAGTGATATTTTAACCATCACTTCCATCACTCCTGAAAAGTAAGATGTAAATAAGCTACGAATGACCTCTCATCATTTTATAGAATGAGTCTCTGCAGAGTTCACGCTGAATCAGAGAAGGAACTCTACACAGCACTCACTAATTTCCAGGGTGATTGCAATCATTAGTTTCTGTCAATTCACAATTGCTTTAAGTGAGTCTAAGGTATTTAAGTTTTTCAGGTGGTGTTACATTTACATTTGTCTTAAAAATGTAGAGTTTTATCATTCTACCTGGCATTTACTTGGCTTTGCCCACCCACAGCCTTTGACAGTTGCATGGGTTAGTAAGACTTTTCTTTCAAAACAGTAGATTATCTCCTGATCTTTTCAGTAGGATACTTTTTTCCCTGTGGAAACTTAAGAAACCTTTTTTAACCAACATGGTTAAAAATTGTAATAGATAACAAATTGTGATTTGCTCAGAGTCACATTGCAAACTGGCAGAACTTGTCTTCCAGTTCCAAGGCTCTAAACTTGCATTCGCTGTCCTTTACTCTGTTTTTTCTGTGACTCAGTTTTATTTTGTATCCATCAAAAGAAAAATCATGTTTGTTTCTTTAATACACAAGACGGAAGCGAGGCTTCAGTAAAAGGAAACGGGACCTCTAAATGTTTTTGTTTATTTGTGTTTTACAAATAAAAGATGCTTTCAGTCACAAGGAAATCACCACCAGATTAAAGTAGGAAGCACCAAACTGATCAGGCATCTTAAAGGACTGCGTGAAATGGAGAGGAAAGTCTGTCTGCCGCCGTGCAACACGTTTCATCATCGCGAAAACTGTATGATTGCGCGGCAGTGTCTTCACAGAGCATGCCAGTGGGAGTCCACATTTGGCAAATGAAACTCCAAGTCAAAAGCCTTACTTTTTCAAGAACAAACTCTCATTACATAATAATGCCCCCAGAGCAGGCCCCTTCCCCAAACTTACTAAATCCTGCCTTTTTTCAAATTACCATTTTTATGGCTTTCACATACATAGCAGAAGGAAGGCTTCAGGTGATGGAATTCAGTCTGATCCTTGTGGCTCTGAATGGTAATTGCAGGTTGTCAGTGAATATCCATTACTAGCATATTGCTACTTCATTTCCCCAGTGAAGTGGGGAAGCTAAACCCAGGCAGAGTCATATATTGGAAGCTGTGGAAATAAATTTCTTAGCATAGCAGAAGTGTTGAGAGAAAATAACTTGACTAGTGCACATTCAAGCTTCTCACCTGAGCTAGTAATAATCTGAGGCCAAAGATGAGGAAGTTCTGTGGATAATGTATTGTGTCTTTCTAGTGTCGAGACTGGGTAAAGGCATGAAAAAAAGAGTAAAAGTGCAAGAGATAGAAACCCTCCACAAGGAAGTATCAAGGAAAACAAAATTCTGAGGGAACTTCAATGAGGTATGATTTCTATGCAGTGTACTTCATTCATTTAAAGGGCACAGCTTAGGGCACCTGGGTGGCTCAGTTGGTTGAGCAAATGCTTTCAGCTCCAGTCTTGATGCTGGAGTCCCAGGATCGAGTCCCAAATAGGGCTCCCAGCTCCAAGGGGAATCTGCTTCTCCCTCTGACCTTCTCCTCTCTCATGCTCTCTCCCACTGTCTCTCTCTCTCATATAAATAAATTTTAAAAACCATAAAAAAAATAAAGGGCAGAGTTTAGTGCATTCTAAAAGATCTGCTTGTTCATGGAACTATCAAGGCATATAATAGTTTATATTATCCCAAAAGTTTCCTCACGCCCTTTTGCAGTTCATATGTCCTTCTGCTGGCAAATACAGACACACACACACAACACACACACACACACACACACACACACAATCTGTCAATCTGCTTCTTGTCACTATAGATTACTTTATAGTTTTTATGATTTTAAATAAGTGGAATAATACAATATTCATTTCCCTGCATCTGGCCTCTTTCCCTCAGCATAATACATTTTAGATTTATTCATATTTGTGTGTCAATTGTTTCTTTTTATTGTTGAGTAGAATTCAATCATGGAGATATTATGTATTTTTCCACTAAATTAAGATTCCATTTATTTTTTTGAGAGAGAGAGAATGAGCATGTGAGGAGCAGAAGGGGAAGGATGAGCAGGCTCCCTGCTGAGCTGGGACCCTGATGTAGGGCTCAATCCCAGGACCCTGAGATCGGGACCTGAGCTGAAGTCAGATGCTTAACCCACTGAGCCACTCAGGTGCCCCTTTCATTGAATTCTTAATAGATATTCACCTTTTGATGAATTATTTCCAGTTTTTAGCTATCCTGAGGGAAGCTTCAAAGCATATGAGTATATGTTTTAATTCATTGGGGGAAATGCCCACATATTGACAAGTTTTCAGTTATAAGAGACTGCCAGTTAATTTTCAAGTGCTCCTGACAATATTAAATCTTGAATGAGAATCCCAGTTGTTCTAATCTATATCACTACTTGGTAAACTCTGTGTTTATCATTTTAGCCATTCTAATGACTTTATGGTGGTGTCTCACTGTGTTTTTATTTTATTTTTAAAACATTTTATTATTGTGTAACACACACATAGAAAATGTTAGAATGATAAGTGCACATCTGGATGAATCTTCATAAAGTGAACACATAGTGTTACTACTCGCCCGGTCAAAAAAATGGAGGGGAGAATGTTAAGTCACATATAAGATAATTTGTTGAAGTGACACGTGTTGTAAAATAAAAAAGAGTAAAACTTTGGAGATTACATGGGGTGTTATTTTAATTCAGATAGGAAAAGTCTCCCTAAGGAAATGATGATAGAACAAAGGATACCTGCACAGAGGAATGGAACAATTCATTCTTAAATCTGGGGAAAGAGGGTAAGAGAGTTCCCAAGCAGGGGGAATGGCAAGTACAAAGGCCCAGAGGCTGGAGTGCACTTGGCATATTCCATAAACAACAAAAATAAAGATCCTATGTTTTAATCCAATTTCAGGAAGGGAGTAGATCATGCAGTTACTATTTCTTGCACTCGTCCTTCCTTTATGTATGTCCATTGTTCTATGTAGTAACATTTTTCTTCTGTCTGAAGGACTTCCTTTAAAAGTTTTTGTTGTGTGACTCTGGAAAAGAGTGTGGAGGTTCCTCAAAAAGTTGAAAAAGAGCTACTCTATGGCCCAGAAAGTTGCATTCCTAGGTATTTACCCCAAAGATGCAAATCTAGAGATCCAAAGGGGCACCTGTACCCCTATGTTAATAACAGCGATGTCTACAATAGCCAAACTATGGAAAGAGCTCAGATGTCCACCGATAGATGAACAGATAAAGAAAATGTGGTATATATATACAAAGGACTATTATTCAGCCATCAAAAAATGAAATCTTGTCATTTGCATGACATGGATGGAACTAGAGGGCATTATGCCAAGTGAAATAAGTCAGTCAGAGAAAGACAATTATATGGTTTCCCTTATATGTGGAATTTAAGAAACAAAACAGAGAAGCATGGGGAAAGGGAGGGAAAAGTAAAATAAGATGAAATCAGAGATGTAACCATAGAAACTCTTAATCATAGGAAACAAACTGAGAGTTGCTGGAAAGGAAGGGAGTAGGGGGATGGGGTAACTAGGTGCCAGCTGTTAAGAAGGGCATGTGATATAATGAGCACTGGGTGTTATATAAGACTGATGAATCACTGAACTCTATCTCTGAAACTAATAATATACTATACATTTGTTTAAAAAATAAAAACAAACTAAAAACAAACAAAAAAATTAGTTCTTGTTATGTGAGTCTGTTGCTGATGAATGAATTCTTTCAACTTTTATGTCCGGAAATGTTCTTACTTTTATTTTATTTTTAAAATATATTTTTTTGGAAAAAAATAAATATATTTTTGTTGGGTTAGGAATTACACATTGATAATTTTCATTTGTTTTCATGCCTTTAAGATCTTCCTCATTGCTTTCTACTTGCATGGTTTGCCACAAGAAATCTGATGTCATACTTGATTTTCTGTAACTAATGAGCTTTTTGGCTCATTACTGGTCATTTAAAAAGTATTTTTCTTTATCAATGATTTTGAACAATTTGGTGATCGTATGATTGACTGTCATTTTCTTTGTATTTCTTGTGTTTAGAGTTTGTTGAGATTACGGGTATGCAGACTTAAGAGATTTTTTTTCAAATTTTTTCAGATAGAAAACTATTTCTTCAAATAATTTTTGTCTCCCTCCATCCTTTTGGGGACATTCATCACATGTCTATTATATCACCTATATCACCATTTACTGATGCTCTATTTATTATTATTTTTATTTATTTAATTTTTCACTGTATTTTATTTTAGATTTTAGATGATTTTAGATTTCTATTGCTGTGTTTTAAGTTCAAGAATCTTTTCTTCTTTAATATTAAATCTGTTATTAATCCCATCCAATGTATTTGTCATCTCACATTTTAAATTTTTTATTTGTAGAAGTTGGATTTGTTTTTCAATATTTTCTGTTATTTAATTTTATGAGTGTCTGGAATCAATTATAGTAACTCTCTTAATGTTCCTGTCTATTGAGTCTACCATTTGTGGCAGTTATAGATTGGTTTTAATTATTTGATTTTTCTCATTACGAGTTATATTTTCCTCCTTCTATGCTTTCTGATAACCTTTAAATGAATGCCAGATACTGTATATTTCATCTTGTGAGGCACTGGGTATTTGTACACTCCTATAAATATTTTGAGTTTTGTTCTGATATGGAGTTAACATACTTGGAAATAGTTTAATCCTGTTAGATTTTGCTTTTAAAGTTTGTTAGGGAGGACTGGAACATTGCTTCAACTAGAATCAATTATTCTTTACTCCAGAGGGAATCCTCCTCTGTTTCCTTCCTTTAGTGCCCCATAAGTCAGGATTATTTCCAGTCTGGATGGTGGAAACAAGTACTATTCTCAGCTCCTTTATTGAACACTGAGCACTGTTACTTCTCTTGTTAGTATTTTTCCCCAAACTTGATTAAGTTTCCTCAAACACATGTGCTAATCTGTACTCAGCTGAATTCTGGGTTAGCTGAATGCTAACCTAGAATGAGACATTGTGGGAAGCATGTTTGCTTAACCCTCTTTTTTTAAGTGCCCCTCTCAACTCATAACCTGTAACACACTGACATCATATATTATATTAAATAAAATTTAAAAATAGTTATATGGAGTAAAATTTATTTCTAATATATTTTAAAATAACTCATTAAACATTTACTTATCTTTAATATACAAGTTTTCTTTCAGTAATTTGGAGCCATTTTTTTTTTCGAACTCTAAATAGTTTTAAGCCTTTGGAGGCATTTAGGTCCTACCTATATGATTATTGGATAAAATAGACTTATCCTGTGATAGATGAGTTTAAGTCACTATTCTTAAGCAAAAAACACCAGTAGAATACAAGGCTTAATATAATACAGTAGCTAAGTAACTGGTAGAGAAAATATATCAGGTATAAGTTGAGGATTTCAGACTAATGGGGTCATTTTAACTGAAGTGGCTTCAAAAGAAAAGAAAAACATTGAGTGGAGTTTTTGTAGAAAATTATGAATGGTAAATTAAAGAGATAGAAGGAGGAAGTTTGTGTATGGGTTGTTGTAAGTACGATTGGGGTTGTGGTGATGGGGTAGATTGGACATAGTAATAGGAAAACATTGGCCTCATCTGAATAAATAAAATGGGTGAATGCTTATCCTATTTTAATATATTACATAACATAAAAATACTGTTATAAATAAATAATGCCCTTGGTAGTGTGGTCTAACTGATTTAACAGCCTAAGAGGACAAGATAGTACAGGATAGCTTGAGATAAAGACGCATAGACATTTGGATTCTTTGCGAGTCATTTGGTTCAACTTCACATTCTGTGCAAAATTTCCTCACACCAACACCCCAGGAAATGGGTCAACTTTATTCTTTGTCCAATGGTAGGGAGTTTACTACCTCAGATAGACTATTCATGTCTTTACATGTCCCATTCCTTACAAAATTCTTTAACACAGAGACCCATCCTTGTAGCCTCTCTCTGTTGGTTCTATATCTGACCACTTACTATGGGATGTTTCTTCTCTCTCATAGTCCCTCTGTTTTTGTTTGTTTGTTTTTTAACAACTATCATAACTCTAAATGTCTTCTACTTGTCAGATAACTAGTCATATAGCTGGTTTCAAACCTTGATGTTAACAGTCTGCATTTTTATGTCTCTCTTAACATGTAACACAGACCTTACAGATAACTCTAGGTAGAGCCAGATCACTGCAGAGCACAGTGGAATAATCGCCTCCATTAATCTAGTCACTAAATGCCTATTAATGTAGCAGAAGCCAGCAATAATTTTTATGATGATCACATTCTGCAGTTGATCTTTATTTTGAGATAGCATAATACAGTGGTAAGGCCATAAACGTTGGAATTATGCAAACCTATTTCATTGTTCTGCTATGCACAAGCTATGGGGCAAGTATTTTAACTGAATTTCATTTCCTTCCCAGCAAAATGGGGATAATACCCCCTACCTTATAGAGCAGTTGTAGAAATAAATTTAGACAAGGTATTTGTTATGACAATCCTATGCTGAATAAATTTTAGTGAGTTTCTCTTCTGCATTAATGTGCTACAAACAGCTGCAGTGAGAACTCAAGAAGATATTGATGAATAGGTTGAACAAAACAAGGCCACGCACAGAGCATTGGAACATGGCACTCGATGGTTTCCACCTGCCTGACACTGATCTATAAATCATCACCCTGAGTATAGACAACGAAGCAGGCTCACGTCCGTCCAACGCACTATCAGCTGGCCCACATTGCTCTGGCTTGTCCTCAAAGACAGCTGAGAAAGTTGTCAAATGGTTTTCTAAAATCCAGATGCATCATGCCTAGGGCATTTTTCTCATCTAGAAGTCTGGTAGCTGTATCAAAAAAGAAAATAAATTTAGTTTGTCATGTTGCATTTACTGAGATCATGCTGAGCCCAAATGTTAAGTTCTTCCTTTTGCAAGTGTTCACAGACCATCTGTTTTGTAATCTGGACTGGACATTTTGGGGAGTTTACATTAGGTGCCATAATTTTGGCCATCCTTAGTGTTTACCTTTTTAGAAACCAAAGAATCCATCCATCTGTAGTTTCTTGGTTTTCTTCTCTTATTTTCTTTCTAGGGACTTCAGACATTATTCTTTATATAACTACTACAGTTAGTAGGAACTTTCAGATTAAAGGTTATTCTCCTTGCAAAGGAAAATGAGAGCCAAATAGCATCTCAGTCCCTCTGTTTGCTATCTGTGGGTTATTAACCTTATACATCAAGCTCTGGATTTATTCCTTTCTTGTTCATTTTATTCTAAACACAGCCTCCTAAACCTTTCTATTGTTCTTGGTGTTTTGTCTTAGTCCACTCTGGGATTTGGAACCCTCTTTGCCTAGTTTTATGGCTCTACAACATGATTTTGTATTTTTTTTTCCCTAGCTGTTTGATATCCCTTCCTTTTGAAGTCAAATCTCACTGGAATTCTTTTTTTTTTTTTTTAAATTTTGTGACCAAAGTGATTCCCTGAAGCTCTACCTTTTCATACTGTGATCAGTAGTGATTACAGCACCTGCTTTTTATTTTTTCTCCCCTAGAGTGCAATACATTTCCCCTGAGTCTTAGTCCCTTATAAAGCCTCTACCCAGAGGATTACGCCTTCCATTTCTCCAAGAATCTTGACATTTGTTTTTCTAAATTCACAGATACTGCCCCTGAATAGGAGTAGTATTCTCTGCCTTGGATGTTAAGAATTCTCAAATAGCACTGTTTTTCTAAAACCAAGGTTACCTTGACTTCAACTCTATCTGTGAGTGCATTTGTTCAAGGGATCCATGTATTCATTTTACACCTGAAAATAATATAACACTGTGTGTTAATTATACTTCAACAAGAAAAATAGTCCAGTATCCATGTATAAATGCATTACTTGAGTAACATACTGTAAGATAAGGGTAATAATTAATAGTAACTACTATTTTTATTATTCATGGAATGTTCCCTTTGTGCCATAGATATTTTAAGCATTTAACATATATTTCTACATACCTCCCCCCAAAATACCACACATCTCTGAAGTGTACTTTAGTTAAATTTCAGTCAACTGAAGCTCAGTAAGTTTAAATAATATACCTCAAGTCATAATCAAATAAACGGTGCCGTTAGGACTCAAGGTGACATACCCTGACTTCAGAGTCCACACACCTACATAACTGTTCAAGAGTTGATCATTTTTTTAGACCTCTGACTTTTCACAGAATGAAATTATAGATACTTTGAGCTCTGACGTAACTCCTTATTTTGCCTCTTCTCCAGTTTGTAATTTTGGAAAATTTTGTCCATATTCTTTTCCCACCTTACTCTGTGTGTATGTGTGTGACACCATTTTCTAAGTCTTGTCATATACAAAAAATGTACATTAGATTTTCATCCATGTATCACTTTGGATCTAGTTGTCTGATATAACTTGTCTTATGTAGATAATCATATAACTTGTTTCCAAATTTGGTTCTAGATACCTCCTGTCTGATATGTGTCCCACTGAGTTTTATGATGCTTAATGTAGCAGAAGAAAATATCTTTAACTATTGCTTTAGAAAATTAAAAAAAAAATTGTTCTCATATTTTCCCGGATCTCCTCCTAGATAGTTATACATAGACGACATCTTTATTAAATTTTTAAATCATCCTGGTCAATTAAATTTATATTATTATACAGTGACCACATTATTTCTAGTATTGTTTCTGTTTTAATGTCTTTTTTGTCTGATATTAATATAGCTAATACAACTTTATTTTGGTACATATTTTCCTATTTATATTCTCAATATTTTATGTATGTTTCTTAAATACAATATACAGAAGAATTTTTCAAAGTTTACCCTCAGTTCACCACACTTTTGCAGAATTCTCCTGTATACTGTGTTTAAGAGATATATATAAAAGACTAAAAATATAAATAGGAAAATATGGACCAAAACAAAGTTGGTTTAGTTATACTAGTAACAGACATTAAAACATTTTAAGGAAATTTTAGATTTATAAAAGAGTTACAAAATATTATGGATATGTCCTATATGCTCTTTAAGAATCCCCTAATGGAAATCTTTCATAAACATAGTA
Source organism: Mustela putorius furo (assembly GCF_011764305.1). NCBI lineage: Eukaryota > Metazoa > Chordata > Mammalia > Carnivora > Mustelidae > Mustela > Mustela putorius. The sequence goes on along the minus strand of NW_025422019.1, from coordinate 21,270,402 downwards.
TAATTAGATAATTGTCAAAAGTATGACATTAACATTAAAACAATAATAATTAAAATAGTCTGACAACTTCTCAATCTCTCCTTATGTTTCATGACTTTATCCTTTGGAGAGTAGAAGTCAGGCATTTTGTAAAATGTGCTTCAATATGGGTTTCTCTCTTTCTGTCTCATGATTAAATTCAAGTTTTGTATTTCTGGCACAAAGACCAGGAAGGTGAAAAACATACCTTCTCAGAGTGTCATGCCTGGAGGTACAGGATTTCATTATGTCTTATCACTGATGATGTTCACCTTGATCATTTAGAGTGATATCTGCCTGTTTTTTCCACTGTAAATGTACTTATTTCATGGTTCCATTGCTACTAAAATTCCTTTGCTCTGACCCTTTGGGGTCAAATCCTACTCTCACCTCTAGTCAAATTCTTAGCAATCACAGATCTTTTTCTGTCCCTATAGTTATACCTTTTCCAGAATGTCACACATATATAATTCTACAGCTTTGTAGTTGTAGAAATTATTGGTCATTCTCTCTCTTTCTCTCTCTCTCCCCCTCTTGATTTCTTTTCTTCTTCGTTTTTTTTTTTATGATTTTATTTATTTATTTAATAGAGAACTAGAGAGCACAAGTAGGCAGAGCGGCAGGCAGAGGGAGAGGAAGAAGCAGGCTCTCCAATGAGCAGGGAGCCCGATGTGGGACTCAATTCCAGGATGCTGGGATCATGACCCAAACCGAAGGCAGCTGCTTAACCAACTGAGCCACCCAGGTGCCTTCTCTCTGTCTTCCTTTTTTTCTTTCTTCTTTTTCTTTCTTTCTTTGCCATTGTTCACACTTGTTAATGTGTTCATGTTTCTTTAGTGTTTGAGCTTCTGCTTAATTATCTGTCAAAAGATTTGGGACTGATTTTAAGAATAATATTTTGTGTTTGGAAATCTGGCTTTAGCAATGATAGGACTCTAAACCATGAATTGCAGAACATTTTGACAATATCATTATAATAAAAAGTTTGTTCATTTATTCAACTATTTAATGAATGTATAGTGAATATTAAACTTTTCCTTTTTAGCAGATAACATTCTTGGCAAGGAGAATTCAGAAGTGACAAAGACAGGCAAGTCCACTGGACTGATAAAGCTTCCATTTTAATTACACAGAAAGATTAAAGAAAAAAGCAAATTGAGGGACACCTGGGTGGCTCAGTTGGTTAAGTGCCTGCCTTCGGCTCAGGTTGTGATCCCAGGGTCGTGGGATTGAGCCCTGCTTCAGGCTTCCTGTTCAGTGGGGAATCTACTCTCTCTCTCTCTCCCCTTCCCCACCCCTTTTGTGCATGCTCTCTCTCTCTCTTTCTCTCTCAAATAAATAAATAAGATCTTTAAAAAAAAAAGAAAAAAGCAAATAGATACATAAGGCTTTAAAAAAGGTTTAGCATAATTAATAAAATAAAATTATGTAATAATTAATTTGAGAGGTTCCTGTTTGAATTAGTCACAGCAGGACTCTTGGATAAGAAAATATTTGGCTATACATGGATATATATATATATATATATATATATATATATATAGTAACAAGTTATAGACCCTGACAGATCAGTAAATGGCTTGAAATAAGGGAATGCTTTCTCCATTTCCACTCTTAAGTCATTTAAAACTATTCAAGATAATCATTCATCTTAATTCTGAACATATTATAAACTAGTGTGATCTATAGGATGCCCTTTTATCTTCACATAATTTTAATATGATTTCCATAGAGTAAGGTAAATTAGACTCAAATTTGTGCAGTTAAAAAACACAGAAGATGTTCCAATCAATCAAAGCACTTGATCGCTCATACTGCAAAGAGGAGAAAGAGATGTAACTTCATGGTCCATTGCTAATGGGTTGTTCCACTGTTGTGGTTAATAGCATGAGTTTCTTCTACATCTAATTTGAGGTTTTTGAATTAAATAGATTAAAAGATTAGTGGGAGCTCAATGATGTATTAGTGTGTGCAACCAATTATGTCTCTTTTTAACTTCATTTTATCACAATCTGAGTTTGTATTAAAAACACTTTTTGACTTGGCTTAGGAAGGTCAATCTTCAATCACATTGCCCACAGCACAACAAAATTATTTCATGAGATAAATGTCCTCTGGCAACTTTGATTTTCTGTGTTGGCTGTCAAGGGCAATAAAGATTACTTAAGACAAATAAAAATACACATGAACAAGTATTATTTGTGGGGATTGGAGTTTTAAATTCTAGTCCCATATATATATCCTAAGGAAGTAAGTGTCTCTAGTCACATTATTGGATATTTCCTACTTATTTCAACATTACTTATTAAAACTACCAGGACTCATTACCCCAGAAGTCTACTATAATTTAAAAGATTCTAGGGTTCTAAGGCCTTTTGGTAATCAAACACTGGGGGAATTTGTCTGCCACATGGAAGACCAGAGTGATAGGTAATATCCTTGTTCATTCCTGACTTTAAACAAATTTTTATAAATTTCCAATTTATATTAAAGTCTCATTTTTTTTCCATCTTACCACAATAATTAGAACAACATAAAGGTGGGTGGGTGGTATAAGATATTAGTAGGCAACTTGCTTCTAGAAATTTTCCTGGGAAATTTGGTATTCCATAGAGGCATGGTCAGATTCCTTGGCACCCTAGCCCATAAACATCCATTTTTAATCTTTCTCAGTTCATAGCCAATTAGCTCTAAGTGCAAGTAACATAGAAAGGCCATTATGCAGATCTATCCATTAAGAGTCATCTTTCTTTAAAGGCCAGTGTGCATATGTATTGGGGGCTGGAATGGTTCAAAATGTCTTTTCAAATCGCCTGATCTTACACTTACGTTTATAATTAATGTCAGAACTCTCATTTTTTTTCATATTATAACTTGAGATCTCAGGATCTGAGATTCTGTGCTAGTTATGGTTCTATCTTTACCATGATCTTTACAGAGCAATTATTATATGCAACCCCCCCACGTTTACGGAACTTGTACTTGCAATGCTCAAATCACAAACAGTAATGCTGGGGTATAATGTTTATTATCCACATACTTAGAAAAGATACCCGGAAGTTTAACAGTCCTGAGGCAGTTACTTATTTTGTAAACTTCTTTGCGTCTCAGAAGTTTTAGGCAATATTAGCTGAAATAATTTAGTTTAAAATAATCTCAATGTGTCTTCCAACTCGGGAATTTAGGAAATCCCAATAAAAAAGGATTATTTGTGAAGGTAAAACATTTTTAAGAAACATGACATATAAACTTACTTAACTGATAACTTGTCTCATATTCATATTAATTGATGGCATAAACCTGAAAAACAGGTTTGATTGGCTTAGTTAACAGGTCTGCCTTTCAAAATACTAGCTATTCTTCAGCCACGAGTTCATAGAATTAGGTACTTGGTTAACCTAGATCATGAACTACCATTTTCCTATGACTCTTATTTTTCTCTTTTGAGTTTATTGTTATTTTCTGAGATTCTCAACTTCTTTTGAAAGCTCTCCCTTCTCTACCATCTGCAAAACTAAATATTTTACCAATGTTTTTTTCTCTCACTTGGTATTTTTCTTGAAAAAGTCATCCACTCAGGTGTTTTAACTATCATATATGTATTAATGACAGACCGTATATATTAATTGCTCTCAAACGTGTATCTCCAAACTAGACCTCTTTTTTGTGATCCAAGTCCTCAGTACTTTCTACATATCCTTAAAGGAATATCCCGCAAACCTCTCAAAAGAAACTATACACGCAACTGTACTCATCATCTTTCCCCAAATCTTTTCTCCTCTATTTCTTATCTTGGTGAATTCCTTCCAACAGCCATCCTCAACTATTATGCTTCACATCCACTCATTGCCCAAGACTTAAAAATAGATTTCCTTAGGCACTTCTGTATTTCAACTGTTACTCTGTTTTGAGACCCTCATTTACTCTTATTTGGACCATTGCAATAATCACCTAATTGATCTTTATACTCTTAATGGTTCAAGATACCACAGTGCTGTTAAGCTGATCTTTACAAAATAAAACCCATCTCATTATTCAACTACTTTAAATCCTTCAGTGGTTTCCCGGATCCTTTTGGATAAATTCCAAACTGTTCTTACAATACCTTGGCTTATTAAATTATTTTTAATAAAGCAAGCATTTACTATGTTTAGGTACTGTTGTAGGTTCCAGGGACATAGAAGTGAACAAAACATGAATTTGACCTCTATTTACACTTCTGGACTTCCTGTCCCTGAGGCCTTCTCTCCAGCCATGCTGAAATCTCTGATATTCCTAGAAAGCAACAGGATCCGCAAAATGGTCTTTTGTCACCTGCTTCTTCGTCATGTGACATTTTTCTCATTCACAGATACATCTACCTACTCAAGCTCTAATTATATTCTAAGATTTTTCTTAACAAATGTCTTCTCCAGAACTTCAAAAAGGCTGATAAGTTGGGGGAAAAAATGGTGAAAGAATCATGGGTCTCTCAGGTTAGTAGAATGGATAACTCTTTCTTCCATGTTTCTCTAGTGTTATGTGCCTTCTTCTATTGTGGCATCTTGTCTCAGGACAAAACATCATTTTAAGGATATTTAGAGAATTAACTTTATGATAAGCAATTGTGCAGTAATAGTAGGAAAAGACAGAATCATGGCATGTCATGACTCCTAAGAGAATTTTTCCTTTAAGTGACAGGAAACTTCGCTTAACGTGTCTCAAAACCAAGTATACAGTGTGCATAGTGCACTGACAGAACAGCTCTGTGGCCCTTGCAGATTTTTTCAGCAGCTGAGCAAGTTCACATTAACAAAATCATGTAATAAAGGCAAATATAAAAATGACTTAGCTTTGAGTATGCATTCCTGATGTTAATTTTATATATATATATATATATATATAATTATTATTATTGTGCCCTTGCCCATTTCTACTGCAATGTCATTTTAGTCTTCAGATTCCTGATCTTAGCTAGGTTTCTATACTTGTGGTTAGAAGCCTTGAGAGGCTTCATTGTTTCATCTCTACTCTATACACCTGCAGTACTTCCTTGATCTTATTTGTTCATATAAGAATCTCTCTTCAATACTTTTTTGAAGGATTTTTTAATTTATTTTAGAGAGAAAGAGCATGAGAGGCAGAGAGAGAGGGAAAGAGAATCTGAAGCAGACTTCCTGCTGAGTACAGAGGGCAACAGGGGGCTCAATCCCACACCCCTGAGATCATGAGCCAAGCCAAAACCAAGAGTTAACCAACTGTGCGACCCAGGTACCCCTATATTCTACTCTTAAACTGTTCACTCTTTTTAGGCAGAGACAATATCTTGTTTGTTTATGTGATTATGACACTTAGCAAAAGGCTAAAAAAATACATGAAGCTTGATATTATTATATGGTATTATTATATGTTGAATAAATGACTGAAATCATCTGTGAATATTTATTGAGCACTTATTATATGCCAGTCTCTGTATTAGGTGCTAAGGATGCAACAGTAGAGAAGAACAAAGTTCTTGCCCTCTTGGGTCTTAAAACTCTAGTGTTAAAAGAATATAAAGGCAAGTTTGCAGGTTTGCACAACAGAAACTTTGCGACTGTTACCATTTCAGTATCTTATGGCCTGTCCTATGACATCCTTTGAAAAATTTATATATTTATTACTTTAGTCTGGGATTGTTTTTGCTTATTTACATTTTACTCCATTTGTGAACTTCCTAAGATCACATTTTCTCATTAAGAATCCAGGTGCCTGGGTGTCTCAGTCAGTTAAGGATCTTCCTTTAGCTTAGGTCATGATCCCAGGGTCCTGGGATGGAGTCCCAGGTGGGGGGAAAAAATCCCTGCTCAGCAGGAAGTCTGCTTCTCGCTCTGCCCCTCTCCCAACACGCTTGTGCACTCTCAAATAAATATATAAAAACTTACAGAAAAGTAGAAGAAGAAGAGTAAATTGGGCCACTGCTTAGAGCTGTGTTCATTGTACACTTTGCATTCACAAAAACTGTGTTGTGATTGGTACTCCTGCGGTCGTTCAGATCCACAATCAAGCTCACTAACTTGGCAGATTATCAGAATCACCGGGTGAACTTCAAATTACAGATCTCCTGACCCTGTCTCTCAAGAATCTGATTTGGGATTGTCTGGAATATAACCTGATATGTGATGTATTTTAAAGCCATACCTTCTCCCCTCGATCCCTTCAACCCTCCATCCCTCAACTCATGATCTGGATGATCCATTATGTCTGGAAACCACTACTTTAAACAGCGGATGGTCAGCTTTATGGGGACTCCCTCGAAGACCACTGTAACAATTCTGGCTAGAGTGTGTAATTCTCACTCTATTTCAAGCCTAAAATGCCTTTAGTATGAATTTAAATTAGCTTTACTCTCCATACATCTACCCAAGACAGACTACTCAAAATCAACTTTAACACATTTTTATAGCCCAGTCTCTATATTTAGTCATGAAGCCATTGATTTGGCCACCATCATGAATTTCAAATTTCTCCTTTTATCTCATTTCTCATAGCCCCTGCCCTAGTTAATTCTGAATTGTGTCTTTCCAGCATGCTTCCAATTATCTCTTAACAGTTCCCTCTGCTCTACTCTCAGGGCCTCTCTAATCCAGTTCCAATATTTCCTCATGAGTGATTTGTCTAAAAAGCAAACCTCCCTGCCACTCCCAAGCCTAAAAATATTAATTGGCTCCCCATTGTCCATAGCATTAAGTCTAAACTCTCTGACATGAGTGTAAGGTCAGTCTCAATTGAGTTGAATCTATTTTTCTATTATGTCACTAAATATTGTATTTACCCCGTATTTTGTCTACTGCAAGCTACTAGCTTATCCCTAAACACATTATGCATTCTCCTCATTCTTTGTTTGTTATTTCCTCTGTCTGAATGCCACCTTCTGTTTTACATTTTTCCCTCATCCATCAAGGGACAATTAAAATGTTACTTTCACTTCTCAGCTACAATGTGCCTTTTCTTAGGTTTTTTGTTTTTTGTTTTTTGTTTTTGTAGATTTGTGTTTAACTTGATAATATGGGCAAATGCTCATAATTTAAGTGTTAAAATAAAGACATATATAAAGCTATAATTACCATGCTAATCTAATTTTATAATAATTTTACACATAAATATAGATACAAATATAGATACCCAGTATGGCGGACTGAGCTGTTACACTCTGATTAATCTGGGACTATGTGGTTCTAGTTTAGTATCTGACAAAAGATGATCTTAAGCAAATTTGGAAAGCAGAAATGAAGTAGCAGTCACTCTGCTCTGAAATTCTTTTTGAGGTCACGTGCAGTGATGGGCAGGCGCAGATTGCTTGGCAGTTTCCAGTTTGGCCTCATTCTTCTCTGCTTTTCATCTAGCTCTTCTGACAACAGACATTTGTTTGTGAACCTACTACCAACAGGTAAGGAATTTATTACCTTCTATTCTAGACCTTTAATCCCATAACTTCCTCCCTGTCCTATTCCACTCATATTGACTCTGTTCCAAAACTGATCCTAACACACAAGAGGAAAGAGAGAGAGAAGGAGTGAGGGAGAGGGTCGGAGATGTGGGAACAGTGATTAAGAATGGATATAAAAAATACTAAATATACATCTCTCAGAGAAAGGCAGCAGAGGCATTAGTTCAAAAGTGATTGTGTGGGGCATCTGGGTGGCTCAGTGGGTTAAGCCTCTGCCTTCGACTCAGGTCGTGATCTCCGAGTCCTGGGGTTGAACCCCACTCAGGGCTTTCTGCTCAGCGGGGAGTCTGCTTCCTCCTCTCTCTCTGCCTGACTCTCTGCCTACTTATGATCTCTGTCTGTCAAATAAATAAATAAAATTAAAAAAAAAAAGTGATTGTGTGACCCAGGTTGATCTAATCTTATAATTCACAGGGCTTCTGTTTCCCATTAGGCAGTCTATATGTGACTCTTCACTTTTTATTACCTAAAGGAAAACACTTTCACCAGAGGACCACTGATGACTCCACTTAATTGGAAGTTAAGTTGGCTTTTGGCCAGTTTGGGATCTTCTGGAGACAGCATAAATAGGCACAAAAGATATTATTACTGTGGGTTGAGGTGACTGACTGTGATCATCAAAAAACTATACAGTGAAAGCAGAGAGGAGAAGTAAGATGTGGTCCAAGATGACCTTCAGTGTGCTTTCTTGTGCCACGCTCACCTTACACAGTTAAGATTGTTCAGTGTCTGCAACCCTCATCAATTAAAGTCTGAGCCACTCACCAAGAAGAGACCCCAACCTACTGAGATGCTGAAGAAAAGGGAACAGATAATGGAAAAGGATGTTGTGGAGTCAAGATATAAACAGATCCTCAAGACCAGTTGTGGAAGTAACAACTTTAGTTACTACTCATTTTCATTTTATTTTCAATGCATTCCCCCCCCCACCCTTTTTCCCAGTCTTATACCAGGGGTGTTGATTGATGACTTCAATGCAGTCAGTTGGTAAGTTGCAAAATTTGAGATAGTATTACAAGATCAAAAGAGAAATGGATATCTGTTCAGAGCTTCTGAGCATTGAGTTATACAGATGATCTGATTAGATTTCAGGTTTTGTCTCCTGGAGATATGAAATATTAAACATTTAGAGGCTCCCATCAAAGTAAGACTGTTTCTTCAAATTAACTGTTTATAATTATAATAGGAAAAAAGGCATTTCATGGAATAAAAAAGAAACGCTTCAACTTTAAAAAAATAACATCTCATTGTGAAATTATAGTTCCATTTAGGTTTCTTTTAATACAATCTTTGAAGAATACTTTTCTATCCTTCTAGGGTGTGTGGCTATTAACAAAACTGTCCTTCTCAACTCTCTCCCTTACCACATAAGTATTGTCTCAGGATTTTAAATTATTTTTCTAGTCTACTGATATTTAAAACTCTCTCCCCTCATTGGCAGCAGATCCTGGATTTAAATTCTTCAGGTTGCAAAACTACTTTTATTTATCTCACTCCCCACTGTGCAGAAGACTCTTAAAGTCTTGTTGCAGAAATGGTCAGGGATGTCTTTGTGGCTTCCTTCCTGGGGTAGATGACACATCTTTAAGCCAAGAAGCCAAGCCGTGGGGCCCTGTGAAGGAGGGGACCAGCAGATGTATAAGCCGGGGATGAAATCTTTTGAAGACTGCTTTGCTCAGCCAAGAATTGTTTTGAAGGAGCTAGCAGTTGAAAACCCTTGAGATAGATTAGGATCCTATCTAATGTAGAGAGGAAGAAGGTGTGGCCCACTAAGAAAAGGAAGACCATAATCTCAAAAATAAATCTGACAATGTCTTTTACTTCTTAGAATGTAAACATCATTAATATGTAATAAATCATAAAAATGTGTGTGCTGCAAGGTGATGAGATCCTTCGTATGCTTTTGTAACACCTGCATTTCACAGTCCCAACAGAAAGCACTGCTCTGACTTTGAAGTCTGGGGCTTGGAAAATATGCAGTCATTTGATACTACCAGCTTTTCTGAATCTGCCAAGCCATTTTCTCCCTAAAGGTAGGTGCATCATATACATGGAAACAGAGTTTTTTGTTTGTTTGATTGTTTGTTTGTTTTGTTTTTTAAGTGAATTAGAACAAGAGTCAATTAGAGGTTTCTGCTTTTGATTTTCATTTCAAATGCTTATTTCTATTTCTGACCCCCGCTCCTTACATTTTCCACAGCCTTAGGGAAAACAAGCTTGAGATCTAATACAGAAATTGCACTAGTAAAGTCACTGGGATCCTCGAGCTTCACAGGGGTATTGGCGTTTAGTGTCATTGGCTTTGGACTTACCTGTGTTCCTTTCTGTGCATTTTTGGAAGAGCTCAATCTTTTTTGAGGCTTTGCCTTGAAGAATTCTTTCCTGCTTCTTCTATCCTCTTAACCCGTCCTCAAGTATAATCACACAACTCCACCATATTAGACCTATCCTGGGCCATGAAAATTACTTTTGGGACATTTTGCCAATCCTAAGTATTAACCGAGGTGTACTTGAACCCTGGGAAGTGACATTGGCTGTGGCAGCTCTCAGGCAAAGTTCTGATTATTTTCAGTCATTTAAAAAAAAATTTCCACTAGACAAGGGCAGATTCTCTTTCAAATAATACCTGCTGTGCAAGCATGACAAAAGATTGAACGGATGGGAATGCACTGAAGCAGTCCAAATTCATCCTTTGACCTCTGAGCTCAACTGGCTGTCATGCACAAATTTGATTTTTGGTAGAAAGATCCATTTTTCTATCCCTCAAAGGAGAAAACTAATGAGACTGAATGAATTGAAGAATTATTTCTTGAACAACTTTCCACAAGTGATGTATAGCAAATCTACAAGTTTTCTTTTCAATATATATTTTTGTTGGGCAATTTGGGAATCGAGGACAAATCAGAGAACTTTCCTGCTTTAAACAATAAAATACATGTTACAGAATCCTACCATCTGGGCACCATGGTATAGTGGAAAGCAACTTGAACTCTTGAGTTGGAAGATGTAGGCTCGAATCCTAGAGTGCCACCTGTTCCACTTCATTCATCTATTTCTCTGTTTCCTCCTTTTACCCTAAGTGGGTGTAAACATCTATCTATCCTGTCCAATCTCTCTCCACATAGAAATTTTCCTGAAAGTGGAAGTGATTTATTCAGCCACGAAGGATTAAGCACAAAGGAACAAGGCTCTTTCTTTATTCTAATGAACTTTAAGTTGAGTTAAACATTGACAACATGCACATATGAAGTTGTTGCACAATATTTGCCTAAATTCCAAAATGAGAACATTTATTTGCAAGGTAGAACTGTAGGGAAGGGACAAGTTTGGGCTAATAAATGGGGGAAGACCTGGAAGTCCTAAAGGAACAAGACTTCGTCTGTGCTTTGAGTTCTTGGTAGAATTTTCTGAAGTGAGAGAAAGGGTCATTGTGATACGTTGAAAATTACACTGACATTGAGGCAAAAACTGGTTTGAAACCAACCCCGCCATTTGCTAGCTATGTTAAAAAAAAAAAAAAAAATTAGAACTTTCTGATAGTCATTTTCCTCATTTATTAAGAGAGGTAAAGATAACTACCTCAAAAAATACTTGAAAGTATTCAACAAGACGATGCCTATAAAAGCGACTAGTGCTGTGCCTGGCACATATCAGGTACTTACTTGTTGCTTATTTCAGTTCAAATGGAGACAGAACATAGAAGCAAAAACATGACAGTCATAACAAGCATATCATGCTCAGAGAATATTAGAGAAACCAGACTGGCAAAGAAGAAGAATCATCATTTTAGACAGTGAGATGTAGTGAGGAGAAGCCATTTTCCCTTGTGTCTTAGAAATCTAATACGACCTGCCTAAGCTGATGCTCACATCCTAGTAGAGTTGCTAATGGAATCTGGGTTTCTAGATTTCCCACTTAATTTTGATTCCTTACTTTCTTTTCTGTCAAATTCACTTTAGCTAGTTGTGGTGATACTGGCACAGTGCCAGGCCAACAGATCAGTCCAGCCAAAAAATTGATAAAGACAGAAACAAAATACAAATAGCAATTGGTGGGGCGCCTGGGTGGCTCAGTCAGTTAAGCATTTACCTTTGGCCCAGGTCATGATCCCAGGGTTCTTGGATTAAGTCCCGCATCGGGCTCCCCACTCTGAGGGGAGCCTGCTTCACCCTCTCCTCCACTCTTACCCACTCCCACTCTCTCTTTCTCTATCTCTGTCTCTCACTCTCAAATCAATAATATATTTAAAAAACCAAAATGAAACAAAACAAAACAAAAAAGAACGAACAAATGACAATTGATTATGGGCTGTTGAATGAGTAGATGGTTGAGTTCAGTAAGAACACTTGAAATATTAAAGGCATATGTTGGTTCAGTATACATTTATTTTTATTCTGAGATTACATATTAGTTAGCTTTTGCTAAACCATGCTAAGGTGATGAATGGCCCCCAAATCTCTGGATTTAGAACAGTATTTGTTTCCCACTCACATCTACCCACTGAGCTTGATTCTAGTTTACTTTACTTGTGTTCTAATTCTAGGAACCAAGTTGAAAAATCAGTGTCTGGTGGCAGAGGTCAAAGAGGTAAGGCCATTCAATACAACTGCTCTTAATGTTCTGCTAGCAGGGGTGGGTTTGGGCACTTCTGCTTACATTGTATAGACCAAAGAAAGTCATACAGAGCAGGGACCTGTACTCCTGCCACAAGGAGACACTTCAAGTCAATGGAGCGTGAAGAATCATCCTCTTTCAAAGGAGGAAATGAACAATCAGGAGAAAAAATGCAATCTGGACAGATCACAGATTTCTGAATTAAAGTTCTCTAAGAATTAATATATGATTATTTTGCCCCCATTGTCTAATGGAAAACCTAGCCAAAGGTTAACAGGTTATTTTCACTTCGCTCAGGCCACCTTTCTTTCACAGATGTACAAAACTGCAATTACCTTTCTTACTTACTTGCTCCTCTATGAGGGCACTTCAGAAGTTAATACCATCCCTAGCCCATCTCTCAATCAGACAAGGGGGAAGATATGTGCTCATTCCTTGAGATCAGACTCATGGATATGCATATTACTGTTCAGAAAGTTGAGAATCCAGATTTATTAGTTAAATTCTAGATGCTTCATCTAATATTTATTAAAAGACATAGTGGCATGCATTGTAGTGGCCTTGCATTTAAAGAATTGACTCACATAAGATGCAAAGTGTATAATGGATAAGGGTCCAGGGTCTTTGGAAAGTGTGACTCTCATTGCTGCCTGAGCAATGAGTGAGCTAGATTTGCTTTTATTTTCACATATCCTTTCAAGCAGTCTCCATCTGTAGCTAATGTTATAAACCCGGTGTCTGAGACATCTTTGTTTTTATTGTGGCAATATATCTAAGCCCTCTCTTTATCTTAAGTAATCCAGTACCCCTGAAAGATGATGCTGGGACTCAGAAGGAAAAAAAAAATCTGATAAGATAACAGCTTACAGTGACATTTATATAATTGCCCCAGTCAGAACTCATTTCCAGCTGCCTATGTGGGAGCTTACTTCAGCATTATAGCTAGGAAGAAGGAAAAGCAAATACTGCTTCCCTTTGGCTCCCACCTTCTGAACTATTCATGCTTAAAGGGAAGCTTTTCAGCCGGGAATACTGTGCTTTAAGCTATACATAGATTTGCTTCCTAAGATCCCAGTTTTCTTTGAAACATAATTAGAGGGACTTGTCATTAGAGACTAAATTGTCTGTATTTAGACCAACAAGAAAATTTCTTTGAAACCAACAAAATCTCCCATAAGTTTTCCCCTCCAATTTGTGTACCATAGAGGTCCTGGAACACTATTTTCACTTCATTTTTTATTTCAAGTCAGTTGGGTTCGCTCTAGAATGGTAGCTGGCATGTCCTTCACCAGAGCTGGCAGAATTTTCTATTGTTAGTAGAATTTGTCTAGAAGAGGTCACCATGAATCCCCAACTACAGATTTAAGGCAGCCTTTCCTTTTCCCATTCTCAAACCCATGCTCATAGCCCGAGGAATTTAGACTCTATAGAAAATTGAGAGTCTGTCTCAGTGCTGTACCTTTGAGATAGAAAGATCCATCTATGCATTATATGAGAGATGACTAGTAAAGAGGAGAAGGATCTGCCTAAAACGGTTTCTGATATTTTACCTAGTACATTCTGATTTCATACAACATAAGCTTAACTTTATCCTAAAGTTTTGTTTATCTTCTTATACCCTCAGTATTGTTTGTTTCCATGGCTCTTACTGGAATCGAGGTCTACTTACCTCCTGCTTCCTGTTCCTAGAAGCCTTGGGGATGAGTGTCATATTTATTCTAGACTATGAGATATAAATTCTATCACCAGTGCACATGGCATTTGGCCAGTAGCCTAGTTAGGTCAACTGAGAGCAAGGCTGGACAATGTCTCCCTTTAAAAACTTGGAGTCTTGGGAAAAAAAAAAAATGTGGAGTCTTGAAAAAAAACTTCACTTGCTTTCATTCATTTGATCTTCACTCTGTCACATTAAGGTCAGTCAAGTGGTAAATTGCTCAGGACAATCTTGCAACCTCACTGAGTGACTTAGACTAACCTAGCTTTAAGAACTTTTCACTGCACTTTGGAAAAATACAGTATTTAGGGGACCATCTAACATGGACAGACAAGGAATGCAAATTGGTGACTTAGTACCCCCATGAAACATTCTTTACTGTGATTAGATCCCAGAAAACAAAGATTCTGTCTTATGCAATTTTATATTCAAAATCTATATAACACATTCTGGACCAGGCAAGTACTCAATAAATACCTGTGACATTAATAATGGATAAATGAATAAAGGCAAAAAGAATATACTATTAAACATTACTATAATACTCTGAATAGTTATCATTTATTATTTACTTAGTTAACAAACTGTGAAAATGGTGCAAGAAACCTAAAATCCATTATTCCTCTTTGTATTGAAAATTTTCAACCACTCTACAAGATGAGAACTATTTTACCTTCATTTTATCGTTGATAAAAATTGAAGCTATGAGAGTTTTGGTTTGCTTGAATAAAACTTAATACAGGGTCTCTCATACTGTTGGTATTCTGTGAAGCAAATATTTCAGATGGAAAAAAAAAAAAAAGAGAAATAAGGAAACGGGAAAAAGGAAGGAACTAGTAAATAGCAGGACCAGTGTACGAACCAGATTTGTATGTTTCCAAAGCCTTTCCTCTTGTTTTTTTTTTTTCTCCTAAAGATGCACATTGACCCAATAAAGAACTTTATATGTATATTATTTGCAAAGAATCTAAGAACTAGGATTGTAATAGTATAGAAAACAGAGCCTCTACCCTCAAGGAACTGTCAATCTGCTAGGAAAGACCATCTATGACAAGAAAAATAGAATAAATTCAAAATATATTCTTGTATTTTGAAATAAAAGGAAAAGCAGACATTTCAAGATCATACAACATGGCCTTTTGTATGAATAAGTGTACATTAACCCTCAGAAAAGCTGTAAAATCAGAAGTCAGGGATAACTATCTTCATGTCCATCAACTTGTCTTCCTGTCTTTTTCCCCCCTTCAAGGCAGGTATATCTTCAACAACCTCTCTTTGCCTTCTTCAAAATCTCCTCTTAAAGAGGGATATATTATTAGTATTATACACAATGTGAATTTAAGTCTTTGTTCCACTTCTTCGTGGTGTGTAGGTATTTAAGCCCAATCTCCATCTGTGTACTTCAAAGCACCTGCAAGAAGGTGGATTGGATTTCTACGCGGTGACCACCTTTCTGTTTTCGAAGATGTCATAAGACACAGAGTCATAATCTCTGCTAACATGTAAACCTAAACTTAGCTGAGACAAAGCTATCAAAAACAGGATCATGGGCCAAAAGTTGATTTATTTAGCTAATATTTATTCCTCAAATCCTGCTTTTAGTCTGACAAAACTCAACTACCTTAGCATATGTTAGATAGAAAACACCTCAGTCATCCCCTAGAAGTAATTATTTAGGCATAAACTTCCTTCCGATTTGTATATGTCCATAAAAGTATGTAATAACATATGATTATGATAAAGACAAAATAATTTTTTAAATTTTTTATTTTTTACAAACATATATTTTTATCCCCAGGGGTACAGGTCTGTGAATCACCAGGTTTACACACTTCACAGCACTCACCAAAGCACATACCCTCCCCAATGTCCATAATCCCACCCCCTTCTCCCAAACCCCCTCCCCCCAGCAACCCTCAGTTTGTTTTGTGAGATTAAGAGTCACTTATGGTTTGTCTCCCTCCCAATCCCATCTTGTTTCATTGATTCTTCTCCTACCCACTTAAGCCCCCATGTTGCATCACCACTTCCTCATATCAGGGAGATCATATGATAGTTGAAAGACAAAATAATTTTAACATCATTTTTTATGAATATAAATATTTGATAACATGAGTGTAGGTTAATTTATTTAACTGGTCCTCAATTGATGTTCTCTTAAATCATTCACACAATTTTGCTCATAAATAACACTAAAATGAACATCCTTATTTATAAATCCGTGCACATGTGCCTAATCATTTCTTTGACATAAATATCTAGAAGCAATTCTCTATACTCTTTAGTATAGAGAATATACTAACTTAGTTTAAAACTAAAATTATTTGAAAATAAAAAGTCTAAAAGTGTTATGTCAAATTACATCTATGTGCACATGTATTTATTTATGTACACACATATAATTAGGTGTTTTCTTACACTTTTCTGGTTCTTTCTTTCAATAAATGTCCTTAAAAAAATAAATGTACCTAATGTCTTGCAAGAATATTCCTAAAATAAATAAAAGAATAATGTTGCTTTTGGCATATAAGACATATTCAGAAATATTTGAAGAATAATGAATGAATTGATACACAGGTGAAAGGTTTTTGTTCACAATAACATAGTCAGAAATTCATAACATCTTGTATTTCTTCTTTTTATCAGCTTCTACATCCACCTGTATTGATGCAAACATCTTTTTTTCCCAAACCTGAATAGTGTATAAGGTCAGTTACCTGAGGTATGTTTTCTTTCTTCTTGCAACCCAGCTCCCTGCATGGTCCCACTAATGGAAAATTAGTGGCACAAAATTCCTTCTTCTGAAGCAATACATTGAAGCTATTTGACTCCTATGTTGTGACAAAATCCTGTGTCATGGGTTAGATTTGCTCTGTTCTGCCCTGAGTTCTTATCTGTGAATTTCTTTATGTTCATCTTATATTAAAGAAGATTTAAAATAGAACCTCTGGCCTATTCCACAAGAAAAAAAAATGTATTATCACAACCTCTATGATACTTCCCAAACTCTTTGGGACTCCAACATGTGAGTAGCCTGCAAAATACTTAGAAATCATTCTGACAGTGTCAGGTGAAAAATATTAAAAATAAAAACTCAAGTAGTGGCTCTAGAAGTCAAAGGACAAGCCCCATGATTTCAAAATCTGTCTCACTGGCTCTTGAATGGAAGCCCTCGAACTCTGAGAAGTATTTCATTTTTCCTCCTTGTTCCTCTCTGAATCTAAGCTGTTGAACCTGCAGTCACTGTCTAACTATCTTTCCTTTTTCCTTTTCCCTTTTGTTGTTAAAGGCCCCGTTACTTTTCATGGGAAGGAGGTTCAATGAAATGTGACTCCTTCCATGGAAAAGAATAGGCCATATACAGATTTTCTTCCTTCTCTTGCCTTTCTTGATGTGAGTCAGAATTTCAAATGCTCTGCAAGAGCCAGATACAAGCCATTGACTTATTTAGTTCCTCCTGTGAAGAAACTGTTCTTGTAGGATCAAAGCAACTTCCCGCATTTCTGATGACTATCAGGCAGCGGCACAAATCCAAACAATAGGGGCACCTGGGTGGCATAGTTGGTTAAGCCTCTGACTCTTGATGTCTATTCAGGTCTTGATCTTGAGGTCCTGGGATTGAGCCCTGTGTCCGCTCAGCGTGGAGTCTGCTTGTCCCTCTCCCTCTCTTCTCTCTTCCTCCCTCCCAGTGATATGCTGTGATATATTTGAAGAGATTTTCTCCCTAGATCCCAACTTTTTTTTTTTTTTAGTTAAATATAAGCAGTTTTTTTTTCCCCTCCTTCTCCAAGAATCCGAAGAGCAAAAAGCTACCTTCTTCTTGGTGAGATTAATAGTCCCAGAATGCATACTGTGTAAGAAACCTGGCTGAAATATCTAACTATTTTTCCTTTCTGACATATCATTGCCTTCTCATGTTTAAGGGCAGATTGCTTGACTAAGTAAGTGTCCTGAGTTCTAATCTCAGCTAATATGTAATTCAGTTAATATTACCTAGGGAAAAACACTTAATTCTCTCAACCTTGATTTTCAATGTTGAAGGTACCGTTATCAAACTTTAAGGTTTATTTCTATTTTGTTGTAGTTTAATTTGATGTAATAGTACTTTTAATAGATTTTTTTTCCCCCTGCCCAGAATTCTTCCACTCTTCTAATCACCATATTCAATTTTCCTCTGGAGAACAACTCCTTTCCCTTAGTTTACACTTACCTTACCTAGTTTACACTTACAGAACTTATGTTCTGCTAGGGCAGTTCACTCTACCTTTTGCTTCAGAGGCAGCCATTTGACTATCTGAGCAGCATATTTTTCTATTTGCACTGATTGTACGGTGATTGTGTGGTAATAAGCACAAGATGCACTCAGAGTAAATGAGACACAATGAGGTATTGCCTAGGAATTCTGGACAATGTCCCATGATATTGTTTTTTCCATGAGACTTGACACCAGGAACTTATAAAATCAATAGCAATCTACTGAGTTTCCAGGGTCTACCACACAGGAAACCAGAAAATGAACCCAACTGAGTAAAAGATTCAGCAGAGACAAGATAAATCCTAATGTAATCATGTGGGTTCCTGTACCCACTCATGCCTGAAGACAGAATACTTTGGAAAATCTCTGTTGTGTAAGTCAACAATTTCTTTTTTATGCTGAAGCCAAGGTATCAGTTGGGATGTTTTGGATGGGAATAAAAAATGTCGCTACAAATAGCTTAAATAACACATTCAACCTATTGACTTATGTACCTTAAAAATACAAAGGTAGGAAGAGCTTTTGGTTTATTTCACTTTGGTGGTCAATGGTGTCACTAAGACACACTTGTTTTTTGTTTCTTTTATCTACTTTCTACAATAACAGCTTCATGTAAAGATGGTCTTTCTTATGGTGATAAAATGGCCATTGAGATATGATTTATAGGTTTCTTTGTCCAAGGCAAAAGTGACCTGCCTGTCTAGTAAATCTGTCAGAGAAACATTTTTTTTTTTTTTTTTGTAAATAAAAATCCACCTTTATGTCCTTTTGACCAAGTACTCATTCTCACGTAACCCCTATGGCCAGAGGAATACCAAAGCTGGCATGCTTAGAAATAGATTTCCTAAAGTGTTAACTGGTTTTGTGATTTAAACAAATCTAAACTCACCATCCCAGATGCTGAAGTGGATCAATGTACAGTCATTCCCTGGGTATACATAATAAGGTGGGAGGGAAGTAAAAGAAGTCTTAGAAAGACAACCACAGCGCTCACCACAGCCAGGTGAGTGTGAGTTTTCTGTCAGTTTCCAGAACAGCTTTTTGAAAGCTGTAGATCAAATCTAAGGGACAAAATGGACACTTGCTCTATATTCTTATTCTCCTTCCTTTGACAAAAAGCTTCAGGGAACTCAGATAATTTAGAAGAAACAAAGGGGGTTGATTGTGTGTAGAAGGAACCTTTCTGGATAGTGGACTGGAAGCCAAGCAGGAGAGGAATAGTTGCCGAAATCTGAAAGCTGAGGTTAATGCTGGAATCTGCTCTTTACCCTGTCGCTTTATCAGGCTAACCTGATAGATCTTGAAGCTTCCTGAAGGTTTCATGAAGTTTCAGTTTTGGTAAAATTTGAAAGTGAGCTCTTCAGACGAAAAAAGACAATAAATCATTTCCTAGAGCACTGCTGTTCAGATGTGGATGCCCATCAGGAGCTAGATTGTACAAATTGACCTTAACTTCCCTGAACAGAGTAGGCCCAGCACACGAATACTTTCTCCAGCTAACAAGAACTGGAAGAGAAAAGGTGCTCTTATTTGATGCTGTTATACCAGATTTGTAAGTTATACCGAGTAGAGAGCTAAAGGAGCTAAAGTCATGCAACAATAGAAATTAGAACCCTCATGGAAGAAATTTATCTACCAGGAAAACAGTGAAGAAGAGACACATAGAAAAGTAAGGAGAAGGGATCTTGTTATTTTGGATGGAAAAGGTAGAGAAAGGGCCAGAAATATAGTTGTACTAAGGTCTCTAAATTCTGAAAATACCTCCATCCTCACTCTATACATGTTTGCTGAAGCTCTTAAACTCAATTGGATGATACTTTCTTTTAAAAATGAATAATCTGAATCTAGACAAATCTGATGACAAATTCCAAAAGCAAATATACAGGAGATTGATGTCTCCTGGTGACAGTTCTTGGACAATCCTAAAGAAAAAAATAACACTGACAGAATCATAAAAGCCTTAGCTGGGGAGAAAGTCACAAAGCCATATAATTGATGGTCTGAAATGAACGCAAAAACTAGTATTTTCTTTTCTTATAACATCTCATATGACCTTATCTTATCCTTGTAACAACCATATGAGACATATATATCATTATCTTTCTTTTTACAGATAAAAAACTAGATTCAAGAGGCCTAATAACATGCACAGAGGAAAGTGGTGAAAAAAATTCTCTATAGGAGGGGCCTGACTCTGTGCCATTTCTCTTTCTCTTTCTGCCTCTCAGAATAAAGAGTAGGCATCTTCTTAATTCTTAATTCTTCTTAATTCTTAGTTCTAAGTCTGTCAAACCAGATATGTTTTATGATTTTATTATTCATACAAAAAGGATGAAGCATTCCAGGCAGAGGGAATAACAATGGAAAGGCATATCGGTGTGTGATGGCCAACCATTTGAGAGAATTATATAAAATTCAATTTCTAGAATACACAGTTCAAGGAATGAGTGGTTGCAGATGAAGCTGAAGAGGTGGGGAGGAGGTTCAGTTCATGGGTCTCTTTTATAGGATCCTGATGTTTTAAATCTGTCTGTAGCTGAGATAAACCCACTCAAAGTTTTAAGAAAGGAGTTGTTCTGGAAATCACCATTAAAATCACATGTGTTGTTTTTGAGCTAAAATCTCTCACACACAAAAACATACATATGTATGGAAAGATAGACAAGCTAACCTGTGCCATGGAATTTTGAAGTAAGACAAAGGACAGTGAAAATGATAAACACTATTTTTATGTACTGAACTTTATTTCAATACACAGATTTTAAGGTATAGGCCCAAACACGTGGGACAACACTGTGATCTTCACAAGTGAATCCAAGCCTAATGGGTTTTTTTTTAAATTTTTTTGGATAAATGCTTTGTATAATTCCAATACATTTCCCAGTAATTTTACAAACTGAAATTGCTTACAGAACAAGCATTCGCTTAATGAACACGTGTGAAAATATCTTGTTCCCCAGACCCAAGTAACCTGGTCATTTAATTCCCATTTAGTCTGCAAGCTGGCTCCTTGGGCTGTGTCTTTAGACACTTGCCAGTATGTAGATGGATGGCATTAATTTCAGATGGGGAAATCCAGTATTGTTGTCCTGAATCCTGCAAACAAGGTCAGACATCTGTAAGAGCTGTAGCCCTCCAGGAAAACATGTGCCTTTTTCTTCTGTCTAGGGTGTTCTCCTTTTGTATTCTGCCTAGAGATTTCTTGAAATAAATTTTGTATGTCTCAGAAAATATGATAAATATTCCCATGTCTAAATTTTCTATGATTCTCACCAACTGGAAAAGGAGAAAGCTTTCTTGGTTTGATTAGAGAGCAGATTTCATCAGGCTAGAAATTGTCAGCTGTCTGCAGTAGAACTTAAAATCTGTGTGCTTTCAGGACAATTGGTCAGAGTGGCCTGTGAGATCTTTAAGACAATCTCATTCTAATAAAAAATTGCAAAATGGATGGCACATCTTTGAAAACCTCCTAATTTCTTTTTGCTCCTCCATGCCCTCGTGATGCTTCTCTCACTCCTGTTTTTATTCTCCTACAGAGCCGAAGGGTGTCTGCTCTCATACTATCATCATCTAATCAAAATCAACCAGTATTTCTTAAGCAGCAGTTAAGCACAAAACTGTTCTGGAAAAAAAGTGTTGCTTCCCTTAGAGAACTGTCCTTTTAGATTAGGAGACAAGATATATATAAAAGAAAAGTGTAGAGCAACAGAAGATATAATACGACTATGACGTGGTGGTGTGGCAGCTTGGTTCTTGTCCAGAGTGGGGATGAAATCCAGTGAGAAATGACCATGTAAAACAATCAAAATTTAGAGGTGGCATTATATCCCCGAATCCCACTCTCACCAACATGGAAACAGAGACAAGATTTGGAAATGACCCCAGGGTATTGGGCTCGGATGAGAGTCAATTATTGCATTCTTCACAAAGATAGGAAGAAAATAAGGGAAAATGAATTTCTTAAAAACAAAACAAAACCTTGTTAGTACTGTGTTTCTCACTCATCTATTCAAAATATGCCTGTGACTTCTGCTGCCTCCTTATTGAAGTTAGTAGGGCAGAACTATTACCTGTGTCAGCCATCATGCTCAGGAATGGAGACATAAGATTTAATAAATCATTTTCAAGCCTTGAACTCAGTGTAAGTAGAGAAAAGTCAGGAGAGCAGATGAGTTCCTGGAGGAAAAAAAAAAAAAAAGAAAAGAAAAGAAAAGAAAGTTATGGATCAGGCAAACATGAACTATCAGGAAGCAAGCACAGAAAAATCCTGGAACAGCATCAATGGAGAAAACTCACTGAAATGAGAGTAGAAGCAGGTGTGCAGACCTCTGTGGCTTTTTGCATTCTGCAACAGCATGCAGAAGTCTGACCAGGCTGGGCATTAGACTCCTGGAGTGGGACCTGGCTATTGGTCTAGAAGGTTTCTAAACTCCTGCACTGGGAGGTGCCAGCATTTCTGGGGCATGATCAGGAACTGAGGTTCAACCACTGTGTGATATAGTAAAACCTTAGCACCTAGCCTGATCTAGCATCTGAGTACTCATGCTGAAAAAATACCTGAGCTCCCTTCCTCCGGGATAATCAGGAAAGAGAGGTCTGAGCGTTGGTGATAGAGTTGTAAGCCCAATGGAATTCTGTTCTATCATTCTAGTATTCGTGTTTATGGGGATTTTAGCCCTATCCACTGGTATGATCAGGAACCAAAGCTCAAGCCAGTGAGCATGTATGCGGTCCTAGCTCTTCACCTCGGCAGAACCAGTGCCCTGAACTTACCTCGCTGCCCTCTTCCAGGATTGGTTGCCTTTAAGCCTTCAGTATAGCCAGTTTCTGTGAAGCTCCCAGCAGCCACAGTCTAGAGAGAATCCATCTGTTAAAGGTTAGCCTTAACTTTCAAATTTTAAGAGGACAGAAATCTGGTTCAGGAAATACTATGTTTAGGGGTCAGGAGAAGACAAAACCACACAAAGAGAGAAAGATGATTTAGAAAAGCAGGAGAACGGCAGTGTTGAGAGCCACAGAGGCAAAATGAGAGATTAATCTTAAGTAAAGAGGGATATTGAAAATGCTAAGTGCTACAGAGCCAGTAGGAAGAATGAAATATAAATAGAGGATGGGGGATATTAGGGACCATATTTCAATAAAATTGTACAATCAGAAACCAGATTAAAATTTTAAGAAATGAAGACATAATTAGAAGAGTGGAAAAAAGCAGAGGAATGAGGGGCACCTGGGTGGCTCAGTTGGTTAAAAGCCTTTGGCTCAGGTCCTGACCCCAGGGTCCTGGGATCAAGCCCCAAGTGGAGCTCCCTGTTCAGTCAGGAGCCTGTTTCTCCCTCAACAACCCCGTTCCTGCTTGTGTCTTGCGCTATCTCTCAAATAAATAAAATATTAAAAAAAAAAAAAAAAGCAAAGGAATGAGAGGGTAATAGCTTGAGTTATGAAGAGATTGCAGCAAAGACTTTTCCTAACACAGGGATATCCTGAGTCTATGAAAGGAGCTTCTGAGGATGGAGGAAGTTAAGTTTAGAAAGAGTTTGCGCTCTCTGCCAAATGATTTCTAGTTCTTATGAGTTACTATATATTGACGTTCAAGGATTATCAGTAGGGACTTGTACCAGGTGATTGTTTTTATTTGATGAAGGCTGATTTTGCAGTTCTGTCCTCTAACTTGTGGGGATATCTCTAGTAGTGGCTTTTGGTCAGCAAGCCAAGCTATGAGAGATGCATGCTGGCAAAGGCACTTTGCCATTCCCCCTTCCCATTTCCGCTTCCTCTCCTTACATTATCAGACAGTCCTGTCTTTCCAAAACAGTACTTGCATGCATCTTCCCTTCTCTCCAAAGCCCCAGCCAGAATATTTGTGGCCAAAATTAGTGCTGAATAAACCAGGTGGGGATTTCCCTCTCTTCCCAGAAAATTATAGATCTAACTTCTATTGGTTATAAAGGGAAGAACTAGGGAAAAAATAAATTCTTTTTTTTTTCCTTGCTAAAGGACCAGCACAATACAAATGTATTTTGCCTTAATGATACTTTTTGAAGTGTGACAGTCAGGTAGCAAATGAGGAAACCGAAGCACAGAAAACATAAGAATATTTTAAAGCTCACAAGAAAGGTGAGTGACTATACCAGGATGAAAGAGCCAGATGTGGCTGATTTTTTTTTTCTTTTTTAGAATTTTAAACCTTTCTGTCGATATCATGCAGCTGAAAATGGCTCATTTTCAGGATGCAAAACCATCTTATCCCAATGTTTGCACATGCTATCTTGGGTGGATTTTTTTTCTACTCTGTATAGTTCTAATTTGAGACTTGATGGCCATCTTCTAGATATGTCTAGGCAATGCCCTAAATGACTCGTCAGCTCAGATCACTGTGTGCCAGTGTCACTCCAGATAATAACCTTCTATCATGCAGAGACATTAACCAGTTGAATAACTGTTTTTTCCTTCCTTTATTTTTCAATTCATCCAGAAGCACACATACACCCTCATAGGTCATTTCACACATAAGATATTTATTTAACTGCCTCGTATTGACCAGAGAGAGAGTTAAGGCTGTTTCCTGCTTCCCGATTCAGATCCTTGGTTACATCTTTGGGAAGACTCTCAGCACATTCTAAGGCTGTAGATCTTCATTAGTTTGTATCTAGGACTAGGCGAAATTAGCTAAAGCCAGTAATAACTGCATTCAGAGAGCAAGCATATGGTCTAATTCACACTATCACTTTTTTTCCTCAAGATTGAAAAATGCCGGGTTTTTAAAATACATGACCATTCATCCTATAGTGGTCTGCCTTGCCAGTTTGAAGGTGACAGGCTCCTAGCATGCTAAAGTTGGAACTCATGAATACATTGAGGGACATTCTTTCGGTGGTAAAGATGAGGGTGCTGGGGCCAGATGAGCCTTTATTCATCATGAAACACAGGACTAGGAAAACCATCCACTCTCTCTTTCCCATCTTATTACTCTAAGAAACTCTTCCTTGTTAACATTAAATTTAGTGCTAAAAATGGGGAAGAACTGTCCTGAAGAGCACATTTGAAGAGGTTTTTTTTTCTTTTGAAAGAAAAATGTTTATATTGCAAGGAAAATTATGATTTGAAAAATTCAAACATCTCTCCTCTTCAAATGCTTACTGTATCCTTCTGATTCTACCTCAAAAATATCTTTCCAGTTGGACTGCTTGTATAGACCATCAACATTTCCTGCATGGATTTTTGTGACGGTGAGCTCCCTGTTCCTTCCCAGTCTTGCCTCTGCACATGTACTCACAAAGTGGGTACCATGCTTGAGGCAGGCAAACCTCTTTCTTGGGCTCAGATTTTGCATAAATTAACCTGTTCATTCTCCTTTTTCTTTTCTTTCTTTTTTTTTTTTAATTTTTTAAGATTTTTTTTTTTTTTTGACTCAGAGAGAAAGAGAGAGAAAGGTCACAAATAGGCAGAGAAAGAGGGGGAAAGCAGGCTCCCTGCCAAGCAGGGAGCCAGATATGGGGCTCGATACCAGAACACTGGGATTATGACCTGAGCCGAAGGCAGAGGATTAACCCGCTGAGCCACCTAGGTGCTCCCCATTTTCCCTTTTCAACTGAACATTTTTCTATCAATTCTTAGGAATCAGCTCAAATACTGGGAAGAGAGTTTGTAAGATTTTATCTATAGGGGCAGATTTATTATCAACTCCATTTTAGTGTTTGGCCCCAGAGAATGATTTTTTTTTTCTTATTTTATTTTGTGAACATGGTCACTATTCAGATAATGTGATATAAACTAATTCCTGGGTCTAGAGAAAATAGCTCTAATACCTATTTTCTTATCAAATGATTGCACACATTCATCTCTGCTTTAGGCACATAGAAAACCACATTCTTTGATGGTACCATGTTGGGTAATGCCGTTCCCTCCTCTTGTGCACCCAGTAAAACTACTCCTGAACCTATTGTCTGAGAGCCTGAACAGTTACATAGGGTATTTTTTTTCATCCCATAATTATAAAAAAAATTATTCTTTGAATTTTTGTTCATAAGCAGGGAGACAGAACTGCATAAAGGTTAAAAGTATGAACTTTGGAATCACACTGTTGATGTTCAAATTTTGTATATTAATTTCTCTGCATTCATTTCCTTATGTGTATAATGGAATAGCAATAACAATTATACCAGACCATGTTGTTAGGATTAAATTAATTAATCAATTAATTAATAATTAATTAATATATAAAACTATATAAAACTAGCCATTCTTGAAAATGAAGAATAGGAGAACTTAGACTACCTGATTCCAAAACTTATGATAAAGCTACATTATGATATTCACATAATGATAGACATCAAAACCAATGGAGCAAAGTGGAATGGGCAGAAATAGACTCACACTTCTCGCACTTACCACAGTCAAACATGTTTTGAAAAAGGTGACAAGACAATACATTGGGGATCTATATTTATTTCAATAAATGGTGCTGAAATAGCCAAGTATATATAAGGAGAAAAAAAAACTTTGACCCACACCTCAAACCATACATGAAAATTTCCTGAAATTGATCATAGACCTAACGAAAAGAGCTAAAAGCCTTATACACTAGGAGAAAACATATAAGAAAATCCTTGTGGTGTTTAATAGGGGAAAAAAAACTAAATAGGACACACACAGTACAAAACATAAAGGAAAAATGATAAAATGGTATTAATGGTATCTATCCAAATTAAAAACCATAAAAGACCTAGTTTAAAAAAAATGAAAAAGCAAGGCACAGACTTGGAGACAATGTGTACACAACATAAAAGTAAGTAATAGGCCTGTATCCAAATATATAAAGAATATTTACAATGAAATGTTAAAAAATAACTGAGTAAAATAAAACAAAAGGCAAAAGATGAACAGGTACTTCACAAAGAAGGTATATGAATAACAGATGGCATTAAAAAACTACTTAAACATCACTTTTTTAATAGAGAAATGTAAATTAAACCACAGTAAAAAGGATCACACATCCATTATAATGGGTTAAATTGAATAATACCAAGAATCCTTAAAGCTGTATGGGAACTGAAATTCTTGGTACTGTTGGAAGGAAAGCAAAGTGGTACAGTCTCTTTAGAAACCAGGAATGTTAGTATCTTATATTGTTAAACATATTAAAAAAAATAAACATATTAAAAAAACCCCATATACCCATTATAGGAGTTCACAAATACTTAGGTATTTTCCCAACAAAATTGACAATGTGTATTCACCCAAATATTTGTTTCCTGAAAGAACCACAGGCAAATGCTGATATATCATTATGCTTAATAGTCCAAAACTGTAAACTCTCCAGATGTCCACAGGCTAGCAAATATATAAACAAATTGTTTTATATCCATACTATGTAATGCTACTCAACTCTAAGAAGAGCAAAATATTAACACACACAGTCTGGATAAATTTTAAACTCATTATGCTAAGTGGATAAAGTCAAACACACTACCCAATATACCATATGATTAAGTTTGTATGAAGTTCTAGAAAAGCCAAAATTACAGTGGCAGAAAGAATAGTGGTCATCTAGCACTTGTGTTGGGAGAGAGGAATGAAAGCAAATATGCCCAAGGGAACTTTTTCATAGTGATGGAATTATTCCATATCTTGATTTTGGCAGTAAAGACCACCAAATTGTATGTTCAAATTTTAAATTGTACACTGGAACATTACTTAATATAAATTAAACCTCAATAATGCTTGGGGGGGGGAAATGAAGTGTACATAAGTGTTCCTGGTACCTAATAGACATTCAG
This sequence comes from Mustela putorius furo, assembly GCF_011764305.1. Classification (NCBI taxonomy): domain Eukaryota; kingdom Metazoa; phylum Chordata; class Mammalia; order Carnivora; family Mustelidae; genus Mustela; species Mustela putorius. The sequence continues at coordinate 21,242,557 of NW_025422019.1, read as the reverse complement.
AATGTGTTCTAATTACTGGGGCGGTATGCTAGTTCAGAAGCAAAAGTCACAATTTCTTGTATATCTCTAGTGCCAATAAATTCAGTGATATATCAACAGTTTTGAAAAGAGAGTTGAGCAGTTTCTTATGGTCACACAACCACAAACACACACAGTAAGAAACATATACATGTATTTACTTTTAAAACTGAAGTCCAAATGTTGGTGAATGGCTCCTTCCTTAAATAGTAATTAAAAGTATTACATTTTAGTGGTTTTTTCCTTAATCAAGTCAACAAATTGATCTTGTTTTTTTGCAGTTGAAAAATTTTGAGACTAAAAAAAAATTAAATCTTAGCTTATACCTTGTGTAGGGAGCACACAGGTAGAAGAACAGCCATTCTTAATTAAGGAACTATCATGTCACAACCAGAGCTGAGCCCTTTGAAATATTCTTTTACATGCCAGCATAATGTAAAATTGTCACTAAATTTTCTGCATTTTGCATAATGTGCTGATGATTAACCTTATAAACTTATTTTCTGAGTAACTCTCATAGTTGATAAATGCAGTTAAGGGCGAAATCCAGCAAGGTTATTGAATAACAATCAGTGCATCCAGAATGAAAAATAACCCACCTTCTTCTGAAATAAGATATGAATAGACTTTACTCTTATAATTAATGTTGCCGCATTTTGCATGGAGATGGGGTATTTTTCATTTAAAGCCCATGTGTTAATTTTCCTTCACAGATAAGCCAAAAACCTTGACTCTGTCATCAGACCTTTGGCATCTCCTTCTGTTTCAGTTTTGGGCCTTTGCCAATGCACAGCTATTCTGTATCTGGACTTCTGTGCTGGGGTTGAGGGGTAGATATTCAGACACATTCATTTTGTTTTCAATCAGATCCAGATTGCAAAAAGCCATATAAATAACAAATGCTACTCCTATTAACAAAACATATGCCAAATATTTATCTGAAAGACAAGAACCCTAAAAGCCTGCATTAATGAAACCTAAACATAAGAGCTGTTATAGGAGAACGATGGCTGGGAACCAGTCAGTACTAAGTGTTGGTGTTTTGCAAAAATTTTTCTAAATCATAGTGATTTTGAATCTCCAAGTAATTCTATAGACAATTAATTGGGGAACCTGTGTTTTAGTTCAGATCTGTATCTGGTCAGTGGTTAAGACCTTAAAAATTTCATTTAGCTTTGAAGAATTAATTTCTTTATTTGCACAAAGTGGACATTGGTCTTGAAAATCCCTAAGGATTTCCAAAACTAAAACTTATATGTCTTTGGGAAGATTCAGTTGTTTTCTTTTTCTCTTTTGGAAATATAAATTAAATAACGTGTTTTTTAAGTACAGATGAGGTGTGTGCTTGTGTGACTGGTTTTACCTCAGTTTCTAGCTTTAACTATTTCTCAGTGGTTTGCCATTATCCACATGATGATAGTATTAGCACGGTCACAAGATCCTGTAGAATCAGATCATGTCTACATTCCAGACTCGTCTTCCCCTCCTACTCTAAATTTGCATTTTACATTACAGGTTATTGTACAACATAGGGCTTCCTGAGTGGCTATTCTATTTTTCTCTTTTGTCAACACCTGTTTTTCACCACCTCCATTTACCTGAATATTTTCTATTTAATAATCAAAAGTTCACTTTAAGCAAGATTTCTTCTGCAAAGACTGTCTGCTCTCAAGAACAGTTAATCACTCCATCTGTACTGTCTCTTTGTCTCATACGTCTTTGGTCATTTGCATTTATCATAGTTATCATATTTGATCCTCCATGAAACAAGGCTTATGATATGTTCTTATTTACATCACCTAATATCATGCCCTATACATAGAAAATATTCAGTGAGAAAATATTCAGTAAGTGAATTGAATGAAATTTAAATCCTTGGGCTTTGTGATTTTTTTTAATGGCCACACTTTAAACATACTAATTTTTGTTCTATTTAACTTAATAAACTGGTTTAAGAATAGGCATAGGATTTGGCTTGTGTCAGTGTAGTAAAATATTTTATTAAACAATCAATTATTGTTTGACTGTTAAGTATCAGCCATTAGAGTAAAAATTGCAGCACTGGTAAGTACATTTCTGTATTGTAATCGGATGATACAATATATTTTATCAGTAATCTTAAAGTAAATAAACATCCAAAATTCTCAATGCATGACCAAAAATTTACAAATTTTGTAATGGGACTATTAAAACAAATTTTGTAAGCTACTCATAAGTACCAAGTCAGTAGTTTTAGATCCCATAATTTGTGGAAATCCAAAGTGTTGGCCCATGACCAATGTGCCCAGTTAAATTGCTGGGTTCCTTTTGTTTTATCCCATAATCACCAAGTACAAATTTCATGTCTCAAGAAAACAAATATAGTTCCTTCATGTTTTAAGACAGAGAGGAGAAATGAGTTGGGGGAAATCAGAGGGGGAGAAAAACACGAGAGACTGTGGACTCTGAGAAACAAACTGAGGGTTTTGGAGGGGAGGGGGATGGGAGGTTGGGTGAGCCTGGTGGTGGGTATTATGGAGGGCATGTATTGCATGGAGCACTGGGTATGGTGCATAAAAAATGAATTCTGGAACACTGAAAAGAAATAAAATAGAATAAAATGATAAAAAAGCTTTCTTGATGGATGGAGAGTTTATAAATGGGTAGATAAACAGGTAGATACAGAAATAAATAGATCTATGTGACGTATTTATTTATTTGGCAGAGATCAAAATATATGCATACCAAGGTAGGGTCTATATTCAAAACTTCAGAAGAAATACCCAGTTTAATCACTGGAAAAGAAGATCAATAAAATTAACTATTTGATAGCACCAAAATTGAGATACATTGATTTAATCAGTGCTTTGGGGAGAAGAGTCTATAATAATAAGGAATAAGTTCTTGCTAATTTTTATTTTCTAGACTCATGAATGAAAACCATGAAAATTACATTTGAAGGAATAATTGAAAATTTATCTTTGAAACTGTTATTTAGAATTGTTCTAGCAATATGACATCTTTGATGTTATTAAAATATGCACTATTAAACATCTAAAAATGCAGAATAAATTTTGACAAACATATCTTTAAATGTGTAAGAGCTCTCAATAGTTTTAACATTTACGGAATTTTGGTGAAGAAGAAGTGGAATTCTCTTTTCCATTTGTATACATAATCCCAAGGTCTGAAATTAACAACAACAACAATAACAAAAGTCAGATTTTAGAGAACATAACAGTAGAAAAAAGAAAACCACCAAGAACATTGGCTTTAGAGGAATATGCCTCTAGCCCAGACTTCTCAGAATAATGTTGCCTTAAAACAATGAAAGCATGAACTAAAATATTTTAGAAGTCCAAAATAGATTGGGTCTCTAAATCAGACCCCCTCAAAGATATAAAATATATGAATTATCAGATATATCACAAAGTAGACTCTTAAATATTTTAAATTCAAGAATGGAAACTTCCACTGCTGCCTAATGTAGAATAAAAAGGATGGATTTACCCTCCCATTTAATACAACTGGAGGGGTGCCTGGGTGGCTCAGTGGGTTAAAGTCTCTGCCTTCAGCTCAGGTCATGATCCCAGGGTCCTGGGATTGAGCCCCGCATCGAGCTCTCTGCTCAGCGGGGAGCCTGCTTCCTCCTTTCTCTCTGCCTGCCTCACTGCCTACTTGTGATCTCTGTCTGTCAAATAAATAAATAAAATCTTTATAAAAAAATATTTAAAACAACTGGAAAAGCAAAATAAATCTATGAAACAATGATTCTCTTAGCATCAGATATCAGGAATGAAAAACAGTGATCCCTAACAAACCAAAGTGAGAAACAAACCAAAGCAAGAAACAAACCAAGTGATCTCATGATTGCCCCAGTTTATCGCCCAGAAAGAATGTTTAGTTCACCATGTAGGGAGAGAAAATAGTGAAGTTCAGCAATCCCCCTGAGTGAGTTGAGAGTCAGAGAAGTTAAAATGTAAAGAGTTCAAAGGGAAAAAATATTGGAGATATAAGAGTTTTTGAATTAGAGAACTCCAGAAATACACAGATTCTTCCACTCAGGTCTCCCAACAACCACTGATCAGTGCACGAGTCGACATAGAAGGATTAGGAGGAACAATTGTTGGAATTCAGATGTGGTCAGAGAAGTTCCTTTTTTCAACAGATAGAGTAGAAAGCTTAACAATTTGTTAGACATTAGGCAAAGTACCCAAAAAGATACCTACTCTGTAGAAAAAAATAAGTCCTAAAGTATCATCTTAGTCTCACCTAACAAAGCTTAGGAGCAAAACTTAAAGGGAAAAAATAAATAAATAAATACCTACTTCTAAGGAATGTATTTATAAGAATGGAAAAAATGTGCAGCACCCAATGAGGTGAAATTCACAATCATGGGAACCCAATAAAAATATCAAGGAGGGCATTTATTGTATGGAGCACTGGGTGTGGTGCGTAAACAATGAATCTTGGATGACTGAAAAAAATAAAATTAAGATGTTAAAAAAGAAATACAGGCATGTAAGACAGCAAGAAAATAAGACCTATAATGAGAAAATAACACAGATGGTAAAATTAGTACACCAGAACATTAAAACAGCTATAATAAAGGTATTCCATATATTCCCAAATCAGAGGGAAAATTGAACATTGTAAGTAGAGATAACAGAAGAGATAGCAAGCAAGAAGGAAGGAAAGATGGAAAGAAAGGTCAGAGTTGCTATGAACTGCGGAATAAGTTCAAGCAGCCAAATATATGTGTAATTGGAGTACACAAGTGGAAGAACTGTTGAAGTACAAAAAATATTTCTAAAAATGACAGAAAATTTTCCAAATCCAATAAAAATTAGGAACTTTTATATCCAAGGAGCTCAACTACCTCCTCCCCAAAACAAGGAATGATGTAAAGTTACAACATAATTGAATTGTTTGAAAATGTTGATATAAAGAAAGTCTTAAAAACAGCTGGAGTAAAAGACCCATTATATAGAGAAGACAAAGATAAGAATGGTAACTTTGAGAGAAAACACAAGCCGGGGGGGCACCTGGGTGGCTCAGTGGGTTAAGGCCTCTGCCTTTGGCTCAGTCATGATCCCAGGGTCCTGGGATCTAATCTAGTCCTACATCAGGCTCTCTGCTCAGTGGGGAGCCTGTTTCCTCCTCTCTCTCTGTCTGCCTCTCTGCCTACTTGTGATCTCTGTCAAATAAATAAATAAAATCTTAAAAAAAAAAAAAAAACCACAAGCCAGGAAATGGTAGAACAATATTTTTAAAATTCAAGGGAGGTTGTGTGTTGGAGAAATCCCTATTAACCTAAAATTCTATACCCAATGAAAATATCTTTCAAAAAACCAAGATGAAGTAAACCTTTAATAGAAATATGTGTGCTTTGGTGAGTGCTGTGAAGTGTGTAAACTTGGTGATTCACAGACCTGTACCCCTGGGGATAAAAATACAAGTTTATTAAAAAAAAAAAAAGAAATATGAAACATTTTATTTTATTTTATTTATTAGTGAATTAAATAATTCACTACCAGTCAACTCTCACAAAAAGATAATATTAAGGAAAATAATTCAGAGAGAAGGAAAATGACATTGGAAATCTGGATTTATAAAAAGAACTTAAGTGAACTGTCACTGGTAGTAATGTGAATAAATATAAAAGAATTCCTTTTTCTTTTTAGTTATATAAATGCCTTTAAAAGAATTGGCAATTTATTTACTTATTTTTTTAAAGATTTATTATTTATTTATTTGAGAGAGAGAGAGAGTGCACCCACAAGTAGGGATAGGGGCAGAAAGAGAGAATCTTTAAGCAGACTTCCCACAGAACATGGACCTCAGTGTTGGGCTGGATCTCATGACCTAAGCTGAAACCAAAAGACAGATACTTAACCAACTGAGCTATCCAGGTGCCCCAAAATTGGCAATTTAAATAAAATCTATATCAATATAAATCAGGGCTTATAACATAGCAGAAATAAATTATAGCAAAATAATATATCCACCTATAATAATCAAAAATGAAATTTGTTCCATAACTTGAACCACATAAAAAACTAACTTAAAGTGGATTATATAACTAAATTTTATTTTTTATTTTATTAATTTATTTGACAGAGAGAGACACAGAGAAGGAACACAAGCAGTGGGAGTGGGAGAGAGAGGAGCAAGCTTCCTTCCCGGCAGGGAACCTAATGTGGATGGAACTCAATCCCAGGAACCCGGGATCATGACCTGAGCTGAAGGCAGATGCTTAATGATTGAGCCACCCAGGCACCTCTAGGAGTAAATTTTAAAACTAAAATTATAAAAATCCTGGATGGAAATACCTAAGAAAATTTTTAACCTTGGGTTAGGCAAATATTTTTTTATGACACCAAAACCATGACCCTCAAAAGCAAAAAATGATAAATTAAACCTCATTAAAATTAACAATTCATATCATCAAAAATTAACTTTTAAGATAATGAATATACAACCACTGACTGAAAAAAATGGCAACAATAAGAACAACAAGAACAACAGCATCAAGGATCTGCAAACCATATTTTGACAAAGTATTTGTATGAAGCATACATTAAAAAGTCTGGGTGCCTGGGTGACTCAGTGGGTTAAAGCCTCTGCCTTCGGCTCAGGTCATGGTCCCAAGTTCCTGGGATCGAGTCCTGCATCAGGCTCTCTGCTCCTCGAGGAGCCTGCTCCCCCCTCTCTCTCCACCTGCCTCTCTGCCTACTTGTGATCTCTGTTTGTCAAATAAATAAATAAATAATCTTAAAAAAAAAAGTCCCCCCAAATCCCTGTACTAGCCAAAAACTTGAAACAACTTGAAGTCAATCAAGAGGTAAATGGATAAATACATTTTGGCACATTCATATAGTAATAAAAAGAAATAAAAAGGAACAAGTAAATGGCATGCATAATAAATTGGATGGATCCAGTATCATTATACTAGGTGAAATATTTTAGACAAAAATGAGTACATATTGTCTGATTTTATTTCTATAAAATTGGATAAAATGCAAAATAAGCTATAGTGCTAAAAAGTAAATCATTGGTTGCCTGAGGACAGGAAAAAGGAGACAGGGATTGGCAGGAAGAAGGCACTGCAAGAATGTGTAAGGAAACTTTTGAGAGTGATGGATATACTTATTATTTTCATTGTCAGAGTAGTTTCATAAATGTATCTGTATGCCAAAAATTATCGAATTGTGCATTTAAAATATATGTAGTTTGTTATAGTTCCCATATAACTCAATAGATGTGTTAAAAATGGAATATAAAATGAGACAGAAGGAGGATCCTATTTCAATATAATTTTAAGATATATTCTAGTGGTGTTCCTATAAATAAAAATAAAGATATCAAAATTAAAAATTTATAAGAGTCCAAGTGGCTCTGTGACTTGATTTAGTCAATAGAATGTAACTGAAACAACACTGTGCTAGTGTCAAATCTAGGTTTCAAAAAGTGTTACAACTCTTCAGCTCATACTCTAGAAATTCTGCCTCCAAAATATATATAAACCCAGGCTAAGATGCTGGACAATGAGAGAATAAATGAGGAGAAATCCCAGTTATGCTAGCTGTTCTAGCTATAGCTATCATGAAATGGCTGGTGCTAATTGGCCCTTCAATTGATTGTAGACACATGAACAAGCATAGCCATAATCAGCTGAGCCCACCCCATATGAGAAGTACCAACCAGCTGAGCCCAGACTAAATTGCTAAGGTACAGAAACTTAAGCTGAATACATTATTATTCCAAGATCAGGCTATTTTGATCAACGGTAAAAAAAATAAATAAATAACTAATACATATATGAACAAACTACAGAGGATAGCACAGAAAGATATGAAAACATAAAGAGAATATGAGTTCAATTTTGAGACTTCAGAGACAGTGTGAAATGATCTTGCACTCCTTTAATTGAAATTCCAGAGAAAAAGGACAGAATAATAAAGAGATAATATTTGAAGAGATCATACTTGTACTAAATTGAATGTGCTACGTCCCCAAAGATAAGTACACTTAGAATCTCAATGTGTGACTTTCTTTGGAATAGGATCTTTGCAGGTGTCATGAAGATAAGGATCTTGATTAGGATAAGTCCAATGATGGCTGTCATTATAAGAGACAGGAAACAAGAAGCCAGAAAACAGAAAGGAGGGACATGTGAAGAGAGAAACAGAAACCAGAGTGATGTGTGTATAAGACACAGAACATCAAAACTTCCTGGGTTCTACCAGAAACTAGGAGAGGCATTCAACAGATTTTCCCTCAGAGACTCCAAAAGAAACCAATCTGTTGATATGTTGATTTTAGACTTCCAGCTTTCAGAACTGTGAGTGAATATATTTCTGTCATTTTAAACCACCTGGTTTATGGTAATTTGTTATGGCAGCCCTAAGAAACTAGTACAAGAGTTAAGTTTTCAAAATCAATTCAAGCTATGAATTCTCAGATTTCAAAAGCATAACAATTACTGAACAGTGAAAGGAGAAAAAAAACTATATGTAGACTATTTGTCTGTATCTAGACAAACAGAATGGTTAAACTCATTACCCAAAATAATAGTACACAACAAAGAATGGGTCTCCTAGCCACCCACCTCTCCTCCTGGAGACAACTACTTTTATTAGGCTGTGTACTTGAATGCATCCTCTCAGAGATTTTGTACTTTGTATTATTTTTTTTTTTAAAGATGCATTTTGGTACTAATTATTCAATTTTGAAAAATGTTAATTTCCAATAGGCTAAAAACAGTTTTTGTTCTTAGGAAATACTCATCTCTTTTTGCCTCTTATGTAGTGCGAAAAAGGGGTATCTAGGCATTCTGTACCTGGTTAATTTGGTTCAACTGTCTTTTATCAATCTAAATTTCCATAATTAGTTCATTAGTCACCGTAAGGGGTGACAAAGTAACAATCCTCAGGCAACATTCAACTAGAGATGAGCTTGGTTTGACTGGCATTATGGTTTTTGTTTCTGTTTTAGTTTTAAGTTAAAGTTAAAATCCATTAGACTAGGCTTGTGTTCACTGTTTCACAGGTCTCTATGAACATTCTAAGATTTAAGTTACCTGATTGGCCCCTCCTGGGCATTTAAATTTCTCTCTCTTATTGTAACAATTGAAACTTATTATTAATTCACAGATTAACAAAATACTGTTACAAGTGATAGTGAAGTGTACTTTTGTGATATGAAAACATGTTCTTGACATATGGTTTAGTGTGGAAAAAAATAGTTTTTCCTGATCTTATAAAAATATGTATTTAATTAATAATATGAAATTTAAATCTGGGAGAAACTTTACTGGATGATAATATTAGTTATTTGTAGGAAAGGAATATTAATATCCTAATTCTTTTTTAACTTATATAAATTTTCTAATTTTTATATAATTAGAGTGTATTACTAGTATAATTAACTATTGGAAGAGTTACAGGAAAACAGAGATAGCCATCTTTTCTTTCTCCAATGAACTCTGAAATGTATTTGTTTTTATTTAATTACTTTCCATTTGCTGTTAGGGATGACACATTGATAATTAAAATAACCAATTTAAAAAGAACTGCAAACTGAAAAATGATATTACTTGGGTCTTAAAAGACAGATATATTGACTCACTCAAGTTTTCATGCCTGATTTATAGCAAATGAAAATCTGAGTCTTATAAGATCCTTTATTTCCCTGAAATTTTAAAAATAAACTATAATTCTGTGTGATAGATGAAGTCAGTCCTTAAATGATCCCAATAATGTAAGTATATATTGCATTGTTCATTTATTTATATATTTTCATATTCCCAAAGGATGGAGACCATGTTTCTCTTTTTTCTGCTCTCCCACACACTTTATACATATTAGCATATGGGTAATTTTTATCATACAATAAACATTCTACTAATATGGCATGTAGGTATCTCTGCAGGGTAAGACCTGGAGAATTTCCTTCTCCTTTTAGTCTTTGTATATATAAGATTTATATATTCAATAAAGCAGTAAAACTTTACACTTTAGCAAAGTGTAATTTCCAATAAAGCAAACACTTTTAACCATGCAAACATTTATTCATCTTTTTCCTAGCTTTTTCTACCTGGGCTTTTCTTCTCGTCTTCAGTTCAAAAATCTCACTTCTTGGGCAGTGGGTGGCTCAGTAAATTAAGCCTCTGACTCTTGGATTCAGCACAGGTCATAATCTCATGGGTTGTGAGACTGAGCCCCACATTAGACTCCATGCTTACTGGAGAGTCTGCTCCAGATTCTCTCTCCCTTTCTCTCTCTCACTCCAAAACATAAATAAAATCTTTAAAAAAATAAAATAAAAACCTCATATTCATTGCAAGGCATTAATATTTTGAGTCATACTCAAAGAAAAATCAAGAAGTTCATACTCATTTAATATGTATGATCTGATGATTGGAATTCATAAATATCCATTCATTAGTGATTAAATTGAGTTATCTCTGTAACACAAATAAGTGTTTAGTCTCTGTCCCTGGTGTCTGGCACAGAACTCCTAAAATCCTTAGAATTTCCTGAGTGATAGGGGTAAGAAGAATATTTTTTATTGTTCCAATGAGCCCCTTTCAACCACACTTGGGTTTATGTGAGTGAGGTGGCTATTGGAAAATGGAGACCCATTTCCCAAGGAAACAATCATGTGATAAGAGGGTCGGAACTTTCAGCCCCACTCCCTGACCTCTGAGGGTTGGAGAAGAAGAAGGGCTAAGATTGAGTTAATCACCAATGGCCAAAGATTTACTCAAGTATGCTTCTATAGTGGAACCTCCATAAAACCCCTGAACAAGGGAGGTTGGAGAACTTCAGGGTCAGTGAGCATATCTAAGTGCCAGGGGGACCGTTGCCTGGAGAAGGCAGAAAAGGGACACATTGCTTCCCCCAATGCCTTGCCCTATGCATCTGTTCCATGCAGCTCTTTCTGAGTTTTTTCTTTTTTTAATTAATCAATCATATTAAGCACTTCCCTGAGTTCTGTGAGAAACTCTAGCAAACTGTTGAATCTTAGTAAAGCGGGGACACCTTATTTGTAACCAATCAAGCAGAAGTGTAGGATGTACCGATTTGAGATTAGCATCTGAAATACAGGCAGTCCTGCGGAATTAAAGCCTTTAACCTGTGGGGTCTGTGCTAACTCTGGTAGTTAGTATCAGACATGTGAACACAGGAAAACAGTTTCCTTTTAGCCCCTCACAGCTGGAAAGAAAGAACTGTGCTAATATATATATAGTTCTTAAATGTTCACCTCCTCTTCTATACTAATTTGATTCATGCTGTGCTTGACCTTCTATGATTTGTTTCTAGCTTGGGCATTTTATTGTACAAAGGGATAAGCTATAAGTTCCTATTATATGCTTGACAAATTCATCATTTGATGAAGGCAAAGATGCCTTAAATAAAACCCTTGAAATAATTGATATCCTACAAAGTTTTCTATTCAATATCAACCCTACTAGGTAAAGTACCAGAACCAAGAGAAGAACCATCAATGTGTTTTCTCAAATAAATGAAACTACATAATAGCTTTAATGGTACCACAAAGAGTAATTGAGATTTAGTAGCACATTATGGTTTGAACTTTTATTGACTTTCCCCCAACATAAACTGGCAGAGATATTTCTTCATAATGTTCATATGTGCTGCCTTTTTTTTTTTTTTTTCAGTTTTACTCCAGGTACTGATTTTGGTATACAGACAACAAGTTGATATTACTCAAACTATTTTAGCTTTAATAAATAAATCTGTAATCTGTCACTCTTTCTATATAAACCCTGAAAGTCTCTCATTCTTTTGATTTGAAAATCTTATCAGTCTTATGTCTTATTTATACAGTATTGACAGAGGTCATTCCCTTCCTGGAACCATGGACATCTATAAATTATAGTAAGCACAGGGCATGCAATGAGTTATGTGGAGAATGGAACATGTAATAGGAAACTGAGAAGAGTTTGCTGAGAAAAATAAGGTCAAGCATTTATATTAAAAGAAACAATAAATGCTTTCTTAAAACTATAAATGTATTTATATTTTCTCTTGAATTCTCACTTTCACTGCTTTATTTTATTCCATTTTGTATTTGTAATTGAATGCTGAATTGCAAGATCCTAATGAGGACAACATGTCAGCATCTTCTTTTTCCTTTTGGTTCAAAAGGTTTATTATAAATGCAAACATTCAAGACCAGAACTTTGCAATCTCCTTTTGAATCCTTCCTAAAGCATATACTTGTAGTGTGATTTTGCCAAAATTCCCTATTTCTTAACTTAGCTTTCTCATCTGCAAAATAAAGTGTATAGTCACTTCCAGATGGGTTAAAAAGATAGTGTTGAGAAAATGTCAGGCATATTGTAGATACTCACTATGACTCAAATGTTCAACTGACTTTCCTTTGGGTTGATTTATTTCAGGTCAATTAGGTTTTGTTGAGGACATGGAAAAGATTGATTTCCAATTATATCAATCAATAGTCCACTCATTTGAACATCTGACTCCTACCCATCCTTCCTTGCCTGACTTAGCTGAGCCAATCTTTTAGCTCAACCAGAGCGTAAGGTTTGCCCTTTAAATGATGCCATCTGTGAGGCTAGCAACCGTGCCTTTATTTATTCACTGTTTCTACTCTGAGATCTATCAGTAGTGCCTAACATACAGCTGGAACTCTTTTTTTTTTTTTTTAAGATTTTATTTATTTATTTGACAGAGAGAAATCACAAGTAGATGGAGAGGCAGGCAGAGAGAGAGAGGGAAGCAGGCTCCCTGCTGAGCAGAGAGCCCGATGTGGGACTCGATCCCAGGACTCTGAGATCATGACCTGAGCCGAAGGCAGCGGCTTAACCCACTGAGCCACCCAGGCGCCCCCAGCTGGAACTCTTTATTTAATTCTTTATTCTTTCTCTAGTTCTCTCTCCTCTCTCTGTCTCTCTCATTCACTCTCCATCCCCTTCTCTTCCCAAATTAGGGATTTGGACAAAGGATAAATACTTTGATGGCACTAAGACTTCAATGGAACAATGCCATGTCTCTATCAGATTATAATCTTAGAGCAGCAGTTGAACTTTTGTGGTATTGCTGTGCTGAGCCCACTTGCACTGTTGAGCACATGGTAGACATCCAAAGAATAGCTATTGAGTTAATAAAGAAGTAATTTAAAGAATGATCTATTCATTAGTAGGAAATCAGAATTCAAGGAAGCTCAGGCACTAAAGAAAACATGTAACCAGTTTGGCAATAAACTAGACATGAGGAAATGATTGTTCCTGCCCTCCATACCTCCATCCATACATACATCCTTCCAACCATCAACCAGTTAGCAGTTACTGAGAATCTGTTCATGACATTAGCACTGGCTCTGGAAGATACAAATGAAGACTATGAAATACATTAGAAGTAGTTCCTTATAGCACATTGTTCATAATACAAACAAATATAAATAACATTGCATCACTTATCTGGACTTTTGAGGATTGCAGACCATTTTCTTTTTATTCTTAAATATTCTTAAATATTAGGAAGTCACATCAGATTTGTGCTTCAGCCCTTGGGTTTCACTCCTGATGCTCCTGATTATACTTATTTGAAGTGATAACAGAACTGTCCATAAACCAAGATGAGTTTTAACATCAATGAGCATTCCAGTACTCATTGCTTATAAAAAATATAACATATTTAGGAATAAATAATATAACTAAGTCTATATGATCTGAGATAAATAATTTACTAAATTTACTATTTAATAAATAATTGCTACCCATTTGCTTCAGAGATATTATCCCTCAGAAATGTGCCAGGTCAGTTCTGACTCCAATTCCAAATGTCACTCTGCTGTCAGAATATGACAGTCACCAGTGTTAGATGTTCCTTCCAAGAACGAATTATTTCCGGCAATAAAAGCCCATCTGTTTATCTAATTTGTGGATGTGCTCTGCCTACATTATAATTTGCCCAACTAGCCTTGAAATGATTCCTCTCATATGACAAAGCATTACAGGCACTGCATGACACCATTTCTCTACATAGCCATTGGACGACACCAATGTCTTCAGCTTAGAGAATGAATGAGTTTTTGAGACTAACAATTTACTCTACAAATATTAGGTGTTGACTTTGTCTGAAATAGTATGCTTAGTAACGTGGGGGATTTCAAAGGTGAAAGATACAGTCTGAGCCCTTACAAAGAAGACAGTTTTCTGAATAGTAAGAACAATAATAATAAGCAAAGCTTTCCAGGAAATCAATTCTAAGGAAATGGTCCTATGGGGATTAAATAAATGCTAAATATAGCAAAAATTTTATGTACATCATACATAATTATAAAAAACTGGAAATATATAACTAAATGACAATAGTGATAAGTCCACAAAATGGAACCTTTTGAACTCATGTCTATGAAGGCTAGATAGAGTAAGACAGACAAATGTTTCCTTTGTTTATAATACAAACTAATATATACACACTAATCTATTATCTATCTTCTATCTATCTTTATATCTACCTCTGAAAAACTCAAAATATAGCAAATGGGAAAGGAGATTTAAAAAATAATTAAAAATAATTGTCTTGGGGCGCTTAGGTGGCTCAGTGGGTTAAAGCCTCTGCCTTCGGCTCAGGTCATGATCTCAGGGTCTTGGGATCAAACCCCATATTGGGCTCTCTGCTCAGTGGGGAGACTGCTTCCCTTCCTCTCTCTCTGCCTGCTTCTCTGCCTAGTTATGATCTCTGTCTGTAAATTTAAGAAAAAATTAAAAAATAATGATAATAAAATTTTTTAAAAAATTGTCTTTAAGTGGTAAGTTTACAGATCAATGAATTATTTTTTAATTTCTTCTGTCTTCTCCAAACTTTTAAAAGGTGCCCAATATAATAAAAAATCAGAATATTATGCCTTACATGACTTTAAGCTTGACCAGTCTTCATTGACTTTTCCATAATCTGGGACCAAATGTCTCCATGGTAGTGGAAATGTATGAAAACAAAATGATTTATATAATTATAGAAGGAAATTTTCTTGCAGGAATCCTCAAATAAAAAAACAGTATCCTAGAGTGTTTCATGTTGTACCACACACTTTCAAAAATATTACATCATTTTTTTTTTTTACACAACCTTCCTGGACAATGGGACTTAGCCTTGTTTTACAATAAGGAAATTCTGACTCAGAGAGTTTAAACCACTTGCCCCAAACTCAAACTTTAGTAAATGTCAGATTTGAGCCTCAAATCTCCACTTTATAACTCAGGGTCCAAGATGTTTTTTCTGCACATATTGTCTTTTACTACAAGAATAGCCTCTGACTTCACTTGAACAAGTTTTGTGGGAAAAAGAGTAATATTAGTTAGCAAGCATGTTTTTCATGACCAGTTGTATGCAAAAAATTTACTTTCCTTTAAAGAAATAAAATTTGCTTCATTTAAAATGATGTATCACAAAATATAATATGAATATTATAGAGAGGCTGAAAGACAAAAAGTAAAGGTGAGTAAATGTTTCCATAACTGACAAAGTCCCGTCTTATATAAGGCATATATAAGAACTATACCCACTCACCTCCAAGCTAGAACAGAAATCACCTTCCAATTATTTCATAGAAAGCGTGTATTTTAGGTCCTGGTAATTAATTACTTCTGTATCTACAACACCTTATGCTTATACCACAGAGGATAAAAATAACCAATTAATTTCACATGATCTAAATGGTATAGCTTTAAATAAAAGAAGTTGCTCAGTGACCAATATGCAGATAATTTTCTGACTTTGATTTTCCAGAGCTCCCTCTGGGCCAATGATTAGCAAACTTTTCCAGACAAAAGACCTGAGTGTCACAAAGAGCTACAGAAACAAGAAATTAAAAGCATTAATAGGATCACTTTTTCAAGTGATAATAAAATATTAATGATGCTGAGTAACAATAGTAGCAATTGTACAAAAGCTGACTGGCACCACTGAATGTTTCTGATCGCCATCCAGTGTGTGTCTTCTAGGCCATAGTCCAGCCCTTTGTCTTTGGCTAGTTTTCCTCTAGTATCTCTTCATCACTGTTCCTCATTTCTTTCTCCCTATATATCTCTTCCTTCTACACAGCAGAGAGAAAACTGAGTCAAAGATACCATATTTCTCAAATACAAAGCCTCTCACAGATAGTTGTCTATATTTTTTCTTTTTGTAACAATTTTCTCCATTCCCAGATGTTCCCCTCCCATTCAAAGTTAGTTTACCCTTCTCTAGGGTAGAACATCTGATTCCAATTCCTAGTTCTTGCTTTAGAACATTCTCTCTCATTCCAATTTGTAAAAATTCTGTATAATTGTCCTTTCTGGAATGCCTGGGTGGCTCAATTGGTTAAGCATCTGACTCTTGGTTGTGGCTATGGTCATGATCTCAGGGTCATGGGATTGAACCTGGCAGCTTGTTCCATGATCTACATAGAGTCTGCTTGAGACTGTCTGCTTCTCCCTCTGCCCTTTCCTTCCTCCCCCTCCCCCTCAAGTGAATAAATCTTTAAGGAAAAATTCATCCTTCCCTGAGCTAAAGTCCTCGACCAATAACTTAATCTCTATAACCTCGGTTTTAATTTCAATATTGCCACTAGCCCTGTGGTAAATATTTAAACTTTTTGTACTATTTTCTAGATTGATAAGTAAAATGAATGCTGTTCATGATAATGTAGATAATTGATAATAAAATGAAATGTCAAGGAGGAGGCACTAGCCTTGGTAGAGACTGGAAATTGGGCTAATTTCTAATTTTAATCATTTTAAAGAACTAAAGCTTGTTCTGCCTCTCACTGGAAGCTACTTTCTTCTATTTATTTCCAGATATCTTACTGACTATGCAACCCATTTATTAAATATTAACCTAGTGTATTAATAGTCTTCAAATCTGTGTAGGTCTTATTTTTTTAAACTAGATTTTAACTTCCTTGGGAATAGAGCAATATTTTATTCTTATTAGTATTTCTCAGGTTGCTTTTAAAAAAATTAGATGTTAAAGATTATTTTCTTATTACTTTATTATATAATTGATTTATTAAAATATAGTATTTTAGATTTCCACTCCAGTATTGCATTTTTTTTTTTTTTGGCCTGAAGATACTTGCTGCCTAATTATTTTTCCTAGGATGTGGAGGTAGAGGCAATAACTGTATTTAAAGAAAGGAGAAGACTTCTTACAGAAAGCAGTGTAAATAAGAAGACATGTCTTAAACCACAGAAACTAATGTATTTTTAAATACCCTGGAGAAAGATCATTCAAATAGAACTGTTTGGGAAAAAAAAAGTGTGGTGTGGATAAGTTTGCATAAGTTTTCTATTGGTATATAACAAATTACTCCAGACTTACTGGTTTACCCCAAAACTTAATAACGTTTATTATCTCACAGTTTCTTTTCATCAGGAATCTGGTTCAGGATCTCTGGCTTTGTGTCTCTTACCAATTAAGCAAGGCATCAGCAGAGGCTGCAGTCATCTTAAGGCTCACCCGGGGCTGAGTTCACTTCCAAGCTAGTCAAGTGACTATTGACTGGGTTTAAATCTTCACAGTTTATTCAGCTGAAGGCTCTGTTTCTCATGAGACATTAGTCCAGAGTCCCTCAGCTCCTTATTCTTTGGGATATTCCATACAGAAACTCTAAAAATGGCAACTGATTTCATCAGAATGAGCAAAGTAGAAGAAAGAGGAGAGTAGGGCAAAATGAACAAATTGTACTGAATTGTACCCTCATCTAGAAGTGACATCTCTGTTGAATTATTAAATCGTGCACTGAGACTACTATTATACTGCAAGTTAACTAACTGGAATTTAAATAAAAACTTTTAAAAATGTGACATCTCATAACTTTGTCATATTCAATGCATTGGACTCAGTCACTAGTTCCTGCCTACATTAAAGAGGAGGAAAGGATCACACTGGGGAGTGAATACCATAAGGTGGGAATCATTAAAATCCATCTTAGAAGTGTGACCACCACAGAGTTATTTCTTTATTTCCTTCTAATACATGGCATGAGAGAGACATCATTTGGGATGATGGAGCAGAGAAGAGGTAAATTGGAACAGACTCTTTCCTTATGTGGAAAATTGAAATGGGGAAATAAAGAAAAAGAAAAGAAAAAAAAATGCCTAAAATACAGAATAATAGGAATAATAACCACCACTTAATAAGTAATGATTATATTCAGGCTTTGTGCTAGAATTTATATATGTTGCTTCTAACCCTGTAAAATTCTTTGAAAGTTAGCATAATTCGTATTTTATAGATGAAGAAATAGTAGGAAAGTAAGTGGCTTCTTGAAGCCTCATATCTATTAAGTGGCAGTGGCAAAAATATTAGAATAATACCGAAGCATTTTTCTGGCCTTCAAAGCTCACAAATTTGAAACCAATAGGATGTTTAAGAAAATAATTTAAACTTAAAGTGTTCCACTTTTTATGCAATGTGAAAAGTCCTATTCTCCAAAGATCAATTACATCTTCTTTGTTCTTCTTTTTTTTAATTATAATTCAGATTCTTTAAAAATATGAGATTCTTCTGGAAAACTCATTAATCTGCTATTCAGTTCTCATTACTCTACTTTGAATTTTAAATCCTATCTTAAAAGCCAACTTTGTTTAGCAGAGACTACTGAGATGCTGCCTAGGATGTATCTATCTGCCTGCTGGTGGTGTGTGTGAGTTTGTGCATATATGTGTCCATGATGGGAATAGAGAGTAGAAAAATGGAATTCATAGTCCAAAGTCACTCACTTCACTGTAATTCTGGCACTTTGATAGCTTTGGGCAGGGAAAATATGCATCCATGATCTATATCTATCTATCTACCTATCTCTACGTCATCTATCTGTCTGTATATCAAGCCACACCTCACATTCAAATGTTGCCTAAATACCTGTTGCTTTATTAATCTCAACTGTAATAGAATATTGACCCTAAACTCAGTAAAATATATTATTTTCTAGGTTCACTTTTATTTCCAGAAAGGGAGTAAATTTGCATAGCATACTATTACTTGTGAACATAATTACATGTCTAAAAAAGTCTATTGTGCAAGCTATTGCATTCATAATTGCCTAATTGTGCTTGCATGTATCCAATTATCAGCATGATTGGCCACTTACCCTATCAACAGCAAAAGTGGCTAGCTGCATGTACAATTACCTATATGCTTAATTCAGAATGCTCAGTTGCCCCTACATTTAGGCTTCTCGAAGCTGTAACTTCAGATGAAGAGACAGAGTACACTGCTAGAAAGAGGTTAATAGCAAGAATATAAAAATAAGTCTGGAATTTAGTCATTTTATTGGTTTTGGACATAGTGTAATTAATTTAGCTTACTCTTATAATTTGTATTATATTAACAATATCCATTGTATAACAGATTCTTTAAATCAGTCTTCCTCATATCATCTCATGAAAAATTGATGAGGGAAGTTTATGAATGCAAAAATATATTTTTATTGGTAATCAATGATAAGTAATTAAGTTATCTGCATATCTAGCATGTGGTATGTGGTTTATGGTATGATTTCAGAAATCCTAATGAACCAGAGTAGAAACAGCCTAAAAATACAATAGACTAAAGAAAATTGAAGATGCAAATAAGTAAATCTACACTTAACACTTCAATTGGGATAGACACAGGTAGGACAGTTATAATTATGCGAAGAATTTCATATCTGTAGAATATTGAAGCACTGGACTAAAGAAAATAGTTGAAGTGTTTGGCAGGTAATTAGAACTTGACAAGAATCCCAACAACAATGACTTTTATCTATATAGGGAGGTAATCAGAAAGGTTGAGAGGTCAATAGTAGAAGCATATTGAATTCTTTTTTTTTTTTAAGACTTTTTTTTATTTATTTGACAGACAGAGATCAAAAGCAGGCAGAGAGGCAGGCAGAGAGAGAGGAGAAAGCAGGCTACCCGCGGAGCAGACCTGGGGCCTGATCCCAGGACCCTGGGATCATGACCTGAGCTGAAGACAGAGGCTTTAACCCACTGAGCCACCCAGGTGCCCATGTATTGGATTCTGAAGTGGAGGCTGGTTAAGCAAAGTGGCCTGTCTCTTAGAATGAAAACATAAATTACCCCTTTTTTAAAAAAACTGAGTGCCAGACAGCAGGTACCAACAGAAAACTCACATTATCGTTATTATTATCATTATACATTTTGATTTTTTGCCTCACTTTTTATTTTATACAGGTTTTAAAATGTAAATGCAGAAAAATAATTATAAGTTTATCTTAATGATTACACAATTTATAAAACATAATTCGTGACATAGTTACATAAAGTAGGCATGTTGTGCTATAAAAGAGTACAGTTTTGCATACATTTGAAGCTAACTTAGTATCAATTTATGAGAGATTGTCATAAATTTGGATGTGATAAGTAATCACTATGGTAATCACAAAGAAAATATCTATAGAATATACACAAAAAAATGAGAAGTTAATCAAAGCATTTCACTACAAAAGAATCACCTAAACACACAAAAAAGCAGTAATGGGAGAAGTAAGAAAAAAAAAAGTACTGAGACAATAAAAAAAAAGGAAAGTTAACAAAGTAAATGCTTCCCTGTCAGAAATTTCTTTACACATAAATGGATTAAACTCCCAGTCAAAATGCATAGATTGGCAAAATGAATATAAAAATAAAGGAGTTAATCATAGAATGTTTCTAAGAGACTCACCGGAGATCAAAGGACACACATAGATTGAAAGGATAGAAAAATATATTCCATAAGAAACTAACCAAAGAGAACTGAAGTGGATATCCTACTTTCTGACATAATATAATATTAGCAAAAATTAAGAGACATGGGGCACCTGGGTGGCTCAGTGGGTTAAAGCCTCTGCCTTTGGCTCAGGTCATGATCCCAGGGTCCTGGGATCGAGCCCCGCATCAGGCTCCCTGCTCAGTGGGGAGCTTGCTTCCTCCTCTCTCTCTGCATGCCTCTCTGCCTACTCGTGATCTCTGTCTGTCAAATAAATAAATAAAATCTTTAAAAATATTAAGAAACATGCAATGGAATATGATCCCACCTTAGAAAGAAACATCTGACACATACTACAACAAGGACAAATCTTGAAGACATTATGTTAAATGAAATAAGTCAGCCACGAAAGAACAGATACTGTTGATTCCACTTAAATACCGAGAGTAGTAAAGTTCATAGAGTCAGAAAGTAAACCAGTGGTTTCCCAGAGTTGGGAGAAGGGATTGCAAAATTAATGTTTAATTGGTACAGTATCAGTTCAGGAAAGTGAAAAAGTTCTGGAGATGATGTTCATGATGGTTTGTACAATGATATGAATGTACTCAGGTGCTACAGAACTATAAAATTAAAAATGGTTAAAACAGGAAATTTTATGTTATGTATAATTAACCTCAATTTTAAAATATTAATTAAAAAACTATGTCTGCCCCAAAAAGGGAAAAATTATTTAAAAAAGAGAAGAGCTGTTAGGAAAAAGGATGATGATATGGTGAAAAGGGGTGGAAAACCTTGGGATGTAGGTTAAGAAGTTTAGAGGGTAAATGAGGAATCACTGTATCCAGGTCTTTGGAGTACAGTGGAGACTTAGTAGCAGATCAATTTTCCCATCAGGAACAGTTGGAAAAAAACAGAATTTTTAAAAATAAATATGTAAATAAAGTTTGAAGGTGTAAGTGAGTTGACAAAGCCACCAGAGCTAGAAAAATCAGGATCCCAGAGAGAGAAGAAGCACAGAGAAGTGAATCAATATTTTTTCAGTCACTTTCTTTTTAGAGGCATTTGATATTTCTTGGAGATGATGTTAAAAATAAGAGCCCAGGTAGAAGCAAGGGAAACAGCACTTCTGCCAATCTCATGGCATTTTTTTGAAGTCAAAAATTAAAGATTATGTCTGTCATGGAACCCAAAAAATGAGAAGCAAAAACACTGGTGAGGAAGGAAGAAAAAGAATGAATCTGACATTTGGTGGTTTTTTCCCTGTGGTATCTGCTGGCAGAGAAATGGGCTAAGAAGTTAAATGGAAAACTGTTAAAATAGAATAATTTTCTCTTTATTCTTATAAAGGAGAAAAAAGTGGAATTCAGAATCTACAAAAAAGAAGGGAGGATTCTATTAACACAGTAAGCTGTCTGTGGGGCCCTTGAAAAGTTACATTTTAAGAATAGAGGAAACCAGTGGTAAGTTGGAAACATACAGAAACTACAATTTAATTTGAAGAATTTTATATTTTTTTTGATAATAGAAAAGTAAGCAATATGATTTATGCTGGTAAAGGATCAAAGTAGAAAAATCACACGATCATTTAATAAATAAACAATATTCTTTGAAAATTTTAAATTCCAAATAATGATAAATACCTTTATCAAGCTAAATTAAAAAGAAATTATTTTATCTGTTTAACAGGACTTACGAAAAATCCACAGCAAACTTCAAACTTAAAGGTGAGCTATCAAGAACTCTTCTATGAAATGGAGAAAAAGTCAAGAAGACCTGTTATCAGCATGTCTCTTCACCTTGAATTTGAGATCTTAGGCTTATAGAGTAAAGAAAGATTAAAAAAATAGAATGTGAAACAAATAATTGGAATGCAAAATAAAATTTTTAATTGTTTATAAATGATATAATAATGCATATTGCAATCCAAATAAAATTGTTTGGGAATACTGCAATGTCATTAGACACAATCTTAAAATAGAGAATTAATTATATTGCTATATATCAATCACAAAAAGGAAATTTAATTTTAAATGATACCATTTATAATGTCAAAATAGATAAAACAATTAATTTTCCAGTGAAAATTGTGTACCTCCTACACTGAAACAAATTAACAATAAAAACAACAAAAAAGCAGCCAAAAATGCCACTAAGATTAATTGAAGTAAACCTAAATAACATGAAGGGAAGTGCCAAGTCACAGGTTGGAAGTCTCAACATTGTAAAGATGCCAATATACCACAGATTTATTTATAAATGCAATACAGTCAATCAAAATCCCTACATCGTTTTCTTGGAAATTGACAAGCTTACCTTAAAACATACGTGATCATATAAAGAACTGGAAACAGCCACAAAAAACTTGAAAAGGAACAAAGCTATAGTATGTATGCTACCGGAAATCAAAATGTATCATAAAGCTACATTAATTAAGATTATAGCATTAGCACCTAAAAAACCAGTAGACCAAAGACAAGGGGAAGGGGGTGAGAACTAACCCAGACTCACATAGATAAGGTTTTTTGTTTTATTACAAAGTCACTTGCATTAGAAGCTTGTATTTCATAAGGATGAGGATGACCTTTCAACAAAGGATTCCCTTGTGGAAAAAGAACAAAAAAGTAAATCCTTACCCTTACCACACACCGTATTTGAAAATCAGTTTTAGTTTGGGGTTTCTGGTTGGTTCGGTCGGTTAGGCTCTGACTCTTGATTTTGGCTCAGGTCATGATCTCGGGGTTGTGAGATTGAGCCCCGCTTCAGGCACTGCACTGGGTGTGGAGCCTGCTTTAGAGTCTCTCTCCTTCACTTCTTGCCCCTCCTCCCCAAAAAAAGATTAAAAAAAAAAAAGAATACCAGTTCTAGCTGAACTATAGATCTAAACATAAGTGCTAAACAATGTGCTATTTAGATAGAAACAGGATAATACCATCCTGTGTCTGAGGGAAGTAAAAATATCTTAAATGTCACACAAGGAATACTAACTATATTGGAAAATATTAAGTGAACTTTACTAAAACTAAGAGCTTATATTCATAAAAGACAACATTGAGAGAATGAAAATGTAAGCCAGAGTGACAGTGGAATATATATATATATATATATATATATATATATATATATATCACAATATATATGCCACAATGGATTCATCTCCAGTATATTTAAAAATATATATAGGGAAAGGAGAGACTGTTAAAAGAAAAACTGGAAAAACTTTAACAGACACTTTTCAAAGGAAGATATTTACATGACTTTTAAGTGTATGAAAATGCACAGCCTTCGACATCAGAGAAATATAAATTAACAGTAGAGGGCAATACCTATCAGAATTCCTAAACGTCACAGAGACAGGCGTAATGTTGTTGAGCCCCTGGAAAAACTGAAATTCCCATACACCGATGGAGGGGATGTAATTTGTTGGTTCAGCATCTTTGGAAACTGCAGTATTCTCTCATAAAGACCATAGACACGTTATAAAATGACCTTCCCACTCCTAAGAATATATTCACCAGAAAAAGGCATGCATATGTTCATTAAAAAATATATAAAATAATGTTTATTAACAGCACTCATTATAATAATTACCCATTGTTTGTCAGCAATAAAACTTCCTGACACTTAATTCTTATAACGCTATATATCAGTGAGAAAAAAACAAACTATTGCTAGAGCCAACAATGGATACATCTTACAAATGTAATAGTGATAAAAAAAGTGAATATAAAGAAACATAATCTAGGATTGCATTTATGAAAGTTCCAAAGGCAGGCAAATTAATTTACGTTGTTAAAATACAGAATAATAGCTACCATCCATGGGGAATAAAGGTAGGAAAGGGCAAGAGAGGAATTCTAGAATGTTGGTAGTATTCCATATCTTAATCTGGGTGTCTTTCCTTTGTGTGAATTTATTAAGCTGTATTTTCTGATGTGAGCATGTTTTACCTATAATTTTAATATTTTAATTTTTTAATATTTTAATAAACTAAAAGTTAAAAAGAGAGAAGTTATATGTCTAATCTCCCCCTCTTTCTCCTTCCTGGAATTTACTTGGAATGTGGATAACGATGGTTGGAACACAAGCAACTAGTTTAAGCCAGGAGGCATGAGACAGCATTCTCAGGGGGGCAGAGCAGGAATTAAGGAGTCTGTGTCCCAGATGACAGGGAACAACTAACTACACCAGCCCTAAAGCGACAAGTTCGGGGCTTCTCTTCCATGAGAAATGTATGGTATCTTCTTACAGAGTAAGAAATGTTTATTTCCTGAGCACCAAACAGTATGATGAAATTAGTGTTCATACCGCCAGAGTTTAGGCTCGATATTTCATCTTTTCTTCACGAATTTAAAAGTTTTTGAATGTCTCCACCATTTCCCTTAGAGATAAAAGCTCCTAAACAGATTGGTGGGAAATATATAGGTTTAATTCTTTTCTCATGCACATTAACAAAAGCGGGATAGTGTGTTTTATTTATTGGGGCTGTTCTATACCATCACAATTCTTTGGAGGACTTTTCCTCATCAGCATTCTTTGCCTGAGAAGAGTGATGACTTTTCTGCTAAAGTCAAGGTAATTCCACAGCTCAGCTTTAGTGAACAACCCTTAGCACATTAATGAATAATATTTGTGCATTAGCAAACATGCTCCAGAGACAAAATCAAATCAAATGGGCTTGGATGTTCATAAATTCTGACACTTCTAAGCTCTCAGTGAGAAACTGCTTTATAATGAATTGCATGGGTTACATGCATTCCACGGGGAGACTTAGGCTCTACTTTGCTTGAATAGAGCAAAATTTAGTTAAGGATAAAACAGCAACAATAATTAAGAATTTTCACAAATCCATGAGGATTCTAATTAAAATCTGACTTTCTAATCATCAGCTGTGTACATGCAGTGCTGATCTAAACTACCTAAACTTGGGCGATGTTCTAGGTACCGTGGTATATACATTAATTACACCATTTTAAAAATCTCTTACCTGCTCCCAGTTATTTGAATGCCCTTTGGGGGCTGGAATGATGGTAGAAGAGTCTCCACAGGGTGGCTTTGAGATTCAGCGGATCTCACAATGAGTAGTTTGTCACGGTTTTTCTTAAAGGAAACAGATGGGATTTAATTTTTTTTTTTTTTTAAGCATATAGCAGAATTCAAGTCTTAGCACACCTGTGATCTTGATTTCTTTTTAAATATTCCCTCCCACTGATGATTTTCAAAGCCTTCTGTTAACACCCTTTCCTGTTCCTCTCTTAACTTCTTCCATGTCCGTCCAAACATCTTGTAGGAGATCTGGTATTTGCTATCCACTTTTACATTACCCTTTTTAATAGAAACTCTTGTCTCTTCACCTCCTTATGGTCTTGGCTTGTCACCATTTCAGTGAATCATGTTTCCTTGGCTCTGTGTCAGTTCTTCCTCTTGTGGCGTCTTTAACTGTTTTGCTACTTCAGGTTCCCTACTAAGCTCTTTTATGGTGGAACTCTATAAAGCGGTTGGGAGAAGTGCATCCACTTTCATGGCTTAACCAGTTTTCATGCCACTAATTCCAAATTTAGGTTCCCCATTTACTCACTTCTGTATGCCATACCCCTAAGTACAACTCTCTAGAGACACTAGATGACATTTAAGCTTTAGCAATTAAAAAAAAAAAGAAATTAATTAAAATCTAACTTTCTAATTTTCCTCTGAGTATATTTGGTATTGATTTCAATCACCCAACCTCTGGCTATGTTCTGTTTTCTTAAATATGCTAGTCTTGTTTTGCTTATTTGAGGAAAACAAAAACAAAAACAAAAACAAAACAAAACAAAAAAACCTTGATCAGACTGGAATTCTAGCCATAACTCAGGGAGTAAACTTTAATTTTCCTTTTTCCTCACCACAACATCCCACCATGTCGATTACAAATTCTTTCATCTTTTAAATAGCTCTTGAACGTATCTACTTTTTAAAAAATCTGTTGATCTATTCCAGTCCATTTTACCATTGTTCTCATTTCTAAATTATTATAGAAACATATTCTGATATGTACCTATTAAAAAAATATTCTAGAGTATCCTATCTACTTCCTAGATGAGATCCTGCTCAATTCACGAATCACTTAATAAAGCCAATTATATCTTCAAATTTAACATACACACACACACACACACATATACATGTGTATGTATATGTATCTATATAATTTTCTAGTAGCCATATAGGATATAGTCTTTGTTCCTCCAGTGATGCATCATTTTACTTCTTTCCTTACTCTACAACAGGGTGATTTATTTTATTTTATTTTATTTTATTTTATTTTTATTTATTTTAGAGAGAGAGAGGGAAAGCGAGCAAGGAAGAGTTGCAGAGGGGCAGGGAAAAAGAGAAGCATACTCCCTGCTTAGTGGGAAGCCTGACCCGTGGCTCATCCCAGGACCCTGAGATTGTGACCTGAGCTGAAACCAGGAGTCAGATGATCTGACTGAGCCACCCAGGCATCACTAGGGTGATTCTTATAAAATTCTATCTGACCATGTCAACTCCCCTAACTGAAATTGTTTATTAAATTATTTTTTCCTTTTCAGTAGTTAGGACTTTAAGTCTCTTCGTCCATTCGCTCTGCTGACACATTTCGTTTGGCATCCTTTGGCTTTTTCAGAACATTGATTCGAGCGTGTTCCATCAGTGCCCTCACTCGCCCAGCTCTGGATGGGCAGCATGGTTTCCAGTCCTCTCTGATTTTACCCCTGCTTACTCCTAGCCCCAACTATTGCTGTACTTCTTGTGTACTTTATAATCCAGCCAAAATTGCATTTCCTTTAAAAGTATACACTGGTTCATAATGTGATGCTTTTGCTCATGCTGATTCCTCTGTTTTGAATGCATTCTGACTCCCTTTCATATTTAATGAACATCTACTCATTTTAATACTCAGCTCACATTACAGCCTTTCAGAAATATTTTTTCCACTTGAGATATACGTGACCACTTCCTCCTTCGTGCCACTATTTTACCATTAGCACACTTCTAATTTCGTTCCAGCACCATCATTACGATGTTTAAAAATATATCTATCCATATCCATACAACCATAAGTTTCTTGAATTTCTTATATTCCCAGCTCGTAGCATAATACCAGGCACAGAGTGGGTGCTCAATTAGAGTTCTCAATTAAATAATATATAAATGGATCATTTTACAACCTTGTTCCCTAAAATCTTTTTATCCCAAACCCCAACTTCTGGTCATTTCCTCAAGTTATAGACACGAATCCCTGGAGGATAAGAGAAATTATTAAGACTGATCTTCACAGAATCAATTTATAATGGATTTATCACAACCACAGAGCTCCTTGTGAGAACTCTGAATGCAAGGATGAATGCCACAAAATTAAATAACTCAAATGTCTCTAAAAAACAAGCTTCTGCATCAGGAATGAGTAATTACTTAAAACTCTCCAAAAGTGGGCCATAGACTAATTTAGTAAGTTAGGATTTTACAACTTAATTGGACTCAGTGCTAGAAAGAAAGTCTTAGGCCCTTTCCTGACAGCTGTTAGCTAATGGAGGAGTCATATGGATATCATTTGCATTGTGAAAATGGTGTCTCTTATAGCATCTTATACCATCAAATGGTATCCAACTTTATGACTTCCAGACACTTCTTTTATTGTTTTCCCCACAGGAAACATTATCCATATCAAAATAAATACTCTGCCTTCCACATCTGACTGTTAACCAGGAAAAGCGTAGATTTACAATAATTGTCTAAATAATCGTTTCTTAATTAGTTACCTGTTTTGTGTGATTTAGTGTGAGCTTATGTTTTCCTTGAGAAATAATGTTTTATGTAGTCTCTTCGCGGCTTTCTAAAAAAGCAGCAGTCTAGGTAAATTAAAAAAAAAAAAAATGTTTCGTGGGTGATGGTTTTCACCTGACTATGAACATTTCCTGATGTTTCTTAGATATATAAGACACAGGATTCAGTTTGGCCAGAAAAAATAAATACTGTCCTTCTCCCTAAATATATCTGGAATCTACTTGCTTTCCTGTCTCTACTGGCATCTACTCTGCCCAGGCCAATTTAACTTCCTGCTCCAACACCTGCTGGAGCTTGCTAACCAGGCTCACCAATTCCTGTTGTTTTGCAATCCCTTATCTAATAATCAGGGTCCTCCTCCTGACATTTTAATGATTCTTACAATAAAGGGCATTATTCTCCACCTGAATTCTGAACCCTAGCAGTATCTGGCTCCTGCCTGCTTCTCTCCCCTCCTTGTGATGCCCCCTAGCTGCTCCCTCTGCCCAAAGGTCTGCCACATCAGCCTTTTTTCACATTGGATCCAAGTCCTTTCCCACTTCAGAGCTTAAATCTTTGCTCTTCTTTTAGCTAAGAACCCTCTTCTCACTGCTACCAATTTGGTAATTCCTAGTTATTCAGACATCAGAAAGCCCTTCCCAAGCCCCAACTTATATGCTTGTTATTAAAGCAAATGCTCTATAACTAGAAAAAAAGTTAGTTAAGAAAGTGGCATGGATTTAAACATTAATATGACGGTTATCCAACATGAAAGCTCTTTCTAAAATTAGTAGCCTTTGAAAATTAATGGAAATTACACATAAGCAAACATTTTTAAACCCTTGAAACTTACTGATTTACATGATATAAACTTTTATCCTCATACTTTGGGATGGACTGTTTTCCAAACTTAATTATACTTCCATGTCTTTTAAATAAGTCATATTGAATAAAATTAATTGCTTCTGTAACCTGGTGCTACAATATGAACTTTTATACAGAATCATACCAATAATTGGTGCAATCTCTTAAGGATCCTCCATGAGTAAGCATCCTTCTTCCTTGACAATGTCCTAAAAACCTGAATAAGAAAGCAGAGATGTGAAAGAAAGGTTAAAATATCAACCTTATGACTCATCTTTGCAGAAGTGTCTGATGTCATTTTGTGTGGGACAGAGTTTGACCTGCCTCCTGAACCCCAGAATCAGACATGCTTATTAATTCTCTCAACTAGGGTTTCCTCTAGAACTTCAATACTCCCAGTGGAAAAGACACTGAGGAAAAGGACAGAGCTGAACTCAACATAGTGCATTATTCATCCCAATTTAACAATAGGTAACTATAGGAAAATAATTCTCCATGGGTTTTTCATGTGCCTGCATAGGTAAGGCCTCTCAGCAAAAACATGTTTGAAGAACTAACAGCTGTGGAAGTCATATGTCCATCCAGAGTGATTTCAAGACAGAAACATCCCAGGATAATAATTATAACCCCCCTCACCTTCCCCTTTCCAGAGACATTTGCTTTCATTCCAAGGTGAGGAGTATTCTCTCTCAAGAGTGGTGAAGGGTCGACGTCCCGGCAGCCCCATGCAAGCTCAGCCTCCTAACATCATTTCCTCTCCTGGGAGGCAGCCCCTGCATGCACAGGTAACCCCTGGCCTTCTCACATCGTTCTTTGGGAACTAGGGTGTGTGGAGCCAATGCAAGATACTGCCCTGGATGTTCTTCTGTCTGTCATCAATGGTCTGTCTCTCTGGTTTAGGGATTTTGTATCCTTTTGTCATAGTTTCTGACCTAACAATAAATTATCCTGATTCCCCAAAGGTAGAGAGATGACAAAGATCAGAGAGACATATAGCGTACTCTGGAACAACTCCTCTTTCTAGAAATTAAGAACAAGGAAAAGGTATTTCTCCTCTTCTAGCAGTGTTGGCATTGGTGATCCAGATATCAGTAGGAAGAACAGCAACAGCATAGTACTTACCTTTGGTTAAAGGCTTTCTATGATCCTTGTATGGGGAAGTTTATAGTTGTTTTTTCTCTTTAGCAATTTCTTGGGAGAAGTACGTTCTTTATCCCCATTTTATAGAGGAAGAAATTAAAGCTTAGAAAGTTTAAGGAACTTGCCCCAAGTCATAATAATATGTGCATGAAACAGAATGAGAGTCAAAGAATGCATGCTCTTTTTTACTAAATAATAAGGAAAACACCATTAGGATACAATGTGTCAGTCTTGCTTACCATTAAAGTTCCAATGTCTACCACACTGCCAGACACAGGAAGTATATTGGGAAGAATATATTTACATACACATACATATATGTAGTTTTAAGCTACATTGATTTCAATGTGTCTCTGCCTACCAGTTCGATAGCACTCAAATGTGGAAAAAATCAACTGCAAACTATTTTTAATCATTTTGAAATAAGTGTAAACAGACTTTAAGTGAGACTATGAGGAATTTGTTGATCCCCAGCTTTATTTTGAAACATTAAGAGTGACAAATAAATGAGATGAAATTAAGTAAGGGATTATGTATTTATCACTTCTTCAGAAATTTCCTGCAAAGAGCAATTGCATCTTAAATACAAGAAATTGTCCAAACCAAACCACTCTCACTTTGTAGGGCTTCTTAGGGAATAGTAATTCTCACTCATTTCTGTCCTCCAAACACAAGAAGCTTACAGCAAGTGAAATTTGAAAGACTCTCTATATTGAAGTGGTTAGATATTTCTGTGTTAGAATATCCAGTGAAATATACTATTGACAAAAAGTTATATCCTTTCTTTTGCATTACTTCCAATAAAAGTTTTTAAAAAATGAGAGTAAGAAGATGATTTCACCTTTTTCTTCTCTAAGCCTGGCCTAGATGGACCACATGGCACAAGCATATGAGTGCCAAACAGTATTTGTCCTTGGCGTAACTGAGTGTTTGCACTCTGACTTTATGAAACTGAGGTCCTGTATTAATGATAACATTTTTATCTCACAGAGTCTCTGTATGTAAGGGATCTTGTGGCTTAGCTGGTAAAGGGCTTTCACAAAGTGGCCACTATGGTCACATGACTATCCTGGGGAGGAGTCGCTTCTAGCCTCACTCATGTGCTGCTTGGCAGGAGGCAAATCTTCATGGCTCCTGGACTAAGGACCTCAGGTCCATGGAAGCTATTATCTAAGACTGTGCTCAGTTCCTTGTCGTGTGAGCCTCTCCATAGGACAGCTGTAACTTGGCAGCTTGTTGTCCTCAGAGTGAGTGAATGAGAAAGTAAGAGAGGACACCCCAGAGAGAGCCACAGTCTTGCCAGTCTGTTTGGGATGCTATAAAGAAATACCATAAAATAGGTGATTTATATAAACAAACATTCATTTGTCACAGTACAGGAAGCTGAGAAGTCCAAGGTCAGGGCACTAGCAGATTTAGATTTTTGTGACAGTTCTCTTCCTGGTTTGTAGACAGCCATCTTCTTGATGTGTCCTCACAGGGTAGAAGGGATGAGAGTGCTCTCTTATGTCTCTTTTGTAAGGGCTGATGTCCACATGAACAAATCATCTTCCAAAGGCCCCATTTCCAAATACCAACACATTAGGGATTTTAGGGGGACACAAATACCTAGTTTATAATGTAACCTAATTTTGGAAGTGAAATCTCATCATTTTTGCTGAATTCTAATTGGCAGAACAAAGTCCCTAGATGTAGCTAAGGGATGGGATAGATTACACAGAAAATGGATAGAAGGAGGCAGGGATGATTGGGAGCCATTTCAGGAGCTATCTAACACAGGTCGTAAGAACCTACCTTCCCATCACTGAGAGGATACCTGGCTCCAGGTGCAAAGCATAAGGCATCATATTCCCAGCTCAGTCTTCTGGGCTCTGCTGGAGAGAGGCATAGGCACTCATCACACCTGGGCACTTCTCCATTCTCCCACTTTTCTAATGGACTCAGAAGTCCCCACTTTTACCACTCTGACTGACTGTTCTTTCCTCTTGTATTTTTCTTGGCTCCGTGAACAATAATTTCGAAGGAGAAAAAAAATTATAAGGAGTTCACAAAAATCCTTGTTTTCATTTCAGCTAAATTATGTTCCCACTTGACAAACATTTCAGAGTCTTTTCTCTTAAAGCCCAAGGATCTTCAATGACTTATCAGTAGTGCTTGCTGCAAGGCATAATATTTTTATTTTTTCAGTTGAAGGCAATTGGTCCACAAAAAAGCTACATATATTGTTATTGAGTACATGCATCTGTGTATGCATTTGTAAATAATAAATATGTGACAATGATCTAAATGAAATTACACCATAAGTTTTTCCTAGTTGAAGATTTTTAACTGTTCCTCTACCCTAAAATAGAGGTTTCAGTCTAATTTTTTCAAACATTTCAATTTTTAGAATAATGAATGTTGGTATATACGTATGTATGTATTTAAGTAATCTCTACCCCCGATGTGAGGTTTGAACTCCTGACCCTGAGGTCAAGAGCGTATGCTCCATCAACTGACCCAGCCACATCTCCCAAATGTTGATATATATTTAAAACATGTTCTTTTTTTTTTTGTATTTTAATTTTTAATTTTTTTATAAACATATATTTTTATCCCCCAGGGGTACAGGTCTGTGAATCACAAACAAAACAAAACAAAACAAAAACATGTTCATGATTTTATTTTATTTTTATTTTTTTATACCTAGTTATGAAGCTGCCCTTTACCCAACAGGAACAATGAAAGTGCCACAAAATTAAAAAAAAAAAAAAAAAAAAAAAAAAAAAAAAAAAAGCTGAGAGAAGGGGGGTGGGGTTATGGACATTGGGGAGGGTATGTGCTTTGGTGAGTGTGTAAACCTGGCGATTCACAGACCTGTACCCCTGGGGATAAAAATATATTATATGTTCATAAAAAATAAAACATTAAAAATTAAAAAAAAATAAAATTAAATTTTAAAAAAGTACTCTCAGTGGGAGACCTATATTTTGGTTTTTTTTGTTCAAATTTGCTTTTTCATTTGGTTGCTTGCTTTTAAATGAAAGCATATCTTATGTAACCTGAAAATGGATAATTCTGGGAATCCATTTATTTTGGTTTTAAATAAATCACTGAGAGCTAGAGGTGCACAATACAAACATGAAGTTTGGAGGAGAAGATCTAAATCTCTAGTCTTTGTTCAATAAAGGGAAATCTGTCAATCAGCCCGAGTTCCTAGTTACTCCTGGGTAAAATTTATCAGCAGAAAAGAGGCTGGGATATGGTCACTGAAGTCAAACTGGCAGTCAACCTCTTTTCAAAGGAAAACAAATATTTGGAGTTCTTATGCAGTAAGTTTGGGGCATGTAAATGGCCCAAATCATTTTTCAATGATTTCTGGCTATTTTTTAGACACAGAATACTTCTAAAGTATTTAAAATTTAATTAACCAAGCAACTGCCTTTCCTCCTAATGTCAATTACTTTAATAGGAAATGAGATTTCACAACCATTTTAATTGCTTTTATTGTCATAAATTCACCTGATAATTCAGATAATATCCTGAAAACCTTAAAATAAGCAAGAACACAATTTTTTGAAAGTACTAATTTTATACAAGCTAACTACTTTCTATAAACCTATTATATTTGGCATTGGGAAAAGAAAGACAAATAGCCACTTTTAAGAAACCTCACAATCCGGGCGCCTGAGTGGCTCAGTGGTTAAGCCGCTGCCTTTGGCTCAGGTCGTGATCTCAGGGTCCTGGGATCGAGTCCCGCATCGGGATCTCTGCTCAGCAGGGAACCTGCTTCCTCCTCTCTCTCTCTGCCTGCTTCTCTGCCTACTTGTGATTTCTCTCTGTCAAATAAATAAATAAAATCTTAAAAAAAAAAAAAAAAGAAAAGAAAAAGAAACCTCACAATCCAAGGGAGGCAAGAAATGCAGACATATAACTCTCTGGCAAGCAAACATCTATTCTTCTGAAAAAAGCCATAGAGAAAGTTTTGTTTCCATCAATTTCAAATTCAGACCTGTGAAGAACAGGTCTTAGGTTTACTTTTGGTCTTAAGCAGTTTTTCCATTAGAATTTTATGATTCTGAAAATCTTAAATTCTAATGTATCACACTTATTAATGTGCTTTTCCAAATCATTCTCCTTGGAATCAACAGGGCTCAGGGGAAATTTCCAAAGACCAGCAAATGGAAAAGATAAGGTAATCTGGAAAGAAACAGCAGAGATTTAGGTAGGGATTTTATCAGTCTTATCTAGATGGTGGGTTGGACAACTAGGATCTGTTGTCTAAATCTGGCCAGCTATAAGTTCTTGTAAATAGACTTTTATTGGAACACAGACATACCCATTTATTTATATACTGTCTTTGGCTACCTATGGTTCAACAGTACATTTGAAAAGTTGCAACTAAGGCTATTTGCAACAGAAATCAATTATATGCAAATCCTAAAATATTTACAATCCAGCTTTGTCCAGAAAAACTTCACCCTCCTGTGATCTATACTCAATTTCATTCATATTTGGTGATTTTATCTGTTTTATATATTGGATTTAAATATTTAAGTACAGAAAAAATATATAGGAAAAGAAAACATGCTACATTTGCTTCCATAATGGAGAGGAATTGTAATAGTTGTCTTAGATGTAGAGGGTTCTTATTTTAGAAAATACCCTAATAAGCTATTTTGTTTGATAAAATAAAGGTCATTGGGCCTTATCTAAATGAGAGTTTTATACCAAATATACAAATTACAGTGCATTATAATACAAGAAGCATTCAGTTTCCTCCTGGGATGCCTGTGTAACAGAATGTGGCCAGTATGTGGGACGAATGACTCTAGAGTACACAAAGAGAAAAAGGGATTAATGGACAGGTAGACATGGGGAGTTTATTCTGCGACAAGACATCAGAAAGAATCTCAGAAATTGACCAATTAACTTGCTTGTTGTAGAAACAGTCAATTATTTTTAAAACTCCTGAGTTTTTTTAAAATCCATTTATCCTATTTTTTGCTAAAATTTTCCCAACATCACCACCATAATTTGCAAAACTAGCTTGATACTAACCATGATGTTTATGTTAGAGGGGAAAAGAAGTAGCACCTGATTTAATTTGGGTCAAACAGAGGGATGGAGAGGATGTTTCAGAGATGCTGAGACAGTGTTTATGAGCTGGGCAATCTCAGGAAAGTAGATTGAAGACATTTAGGAGTACACTTCAGGCAAGTCCACTCCCCCCCCTCCCAGGATAATGAGGAAGGAAATTGATGGGAATCGAGGTAGGGAATAGTTGCTACTATTACATGCAGTAAAACTTAAGCCTTTCCTTCCTTTCTTTTTCTTCTTGCTTTTTTCTTTTAGGTGAGAGGATTTTGGATTCTAAATGTGAGAGACCAAATATGCAAAGGGAAAATGGCCAGATTATATGTAAAAATAGAACTCAGACCCACAACCTGTAGGAACTTGTACAGGAAGCCAATCTCCATGTCTACAATAAATGACTCAGGAAGCCATTCTGCTATAAGTTAGAATTACAGTAATCCAAATTGCTATTTCTAATGACACTCCAAGAAGCTAAATCATAACTTCTGTAACAATTGGTCCAGATTGCCAGGACTTGGCTAATAGCTAACAGTTTCACTGATTTTTGCCTCTGTAGCTCACTTAGGATCAACCTATACCCTTAGGCAATCACATAGGATGCTCTGGTTCTAGTGAGCTCACCCATAGCTTC
This sequence comes from Mustela putorius furo, assembly GCF_011764305.1. Lineage (NCBI taxonomy): Eukaryota > Metazoa > Chordata > Mammalia > Carnivora > Mustelidae > Mustela > Mustela putorius. The sequence goes on along the minus strand of NW_025422019.1, from coordinate 21,206,338 downwards.
TCGAGAACAATAACCTCCAGTTAGGATGCACCTGATGCCTTCCCCTTTTCTACTCTGAACTTTTCCCGCTCCTCTGCTTGCTTTTCAATCTCTACCAAAATTCAAGTGAAGGTGGCTGACTCCCTTGCTACACAACAAGCTCAGAATAAGTAGAATAGCCTTTGGTTTTCCCATTTGATGGTCTTTGTTTATTTTCACAATTACAACATTTTATTTGAAGAATAAATGGAGATTTGTGACCCTCTCCCCCCAAATACTGAAAACCATTATGTGAAACAATATTTTTGTTATAGAGGTGGGAAATAGGATGCTGAAGAGTATAATTAACTTGCCTTGGATCAGTGATTCTCAACCTCCTGAACATTAGAGTCACCTGGGGACTTTGAAAACATCTGATGCCTAGTCGGTATCCTCAGAGAGAATGAGATGAAGCCAAGCATAAAGCTGTATTTCAAAGCCTCCTAGATAATTCCGAGGGGCCACCAGGTGTAGAATCTCTGCCTCAGAAGGTGGTAAAAATCAGATGTGAATGCAGGAAACGGAACTTCTCCCCTGTTTTCCACTATCTTATGGTACTGAAAACCTTTCATCTCAATGTGAAATCAGAAAGGCAATCCCAGGAAATAAAGTCACATCCCTCTGGCTAGAATTCAGATACCGAGCAGCTTCACCTGTCTAACAAATATGACAAAGAAAAGCAAAAATGGCCTCTATGTAGGCAAAATCGTGTCGCTTAGTCATAGAGAATTCCCTCAAGCCTTCGCTGAGAAAATAGGTATTCGTATTTTACACACACTTCTGACAGGTTTGGAAACCTGGTTTTCAGATTTACAATCTCTTTGAAAGGGGTGATGTTTTATACAGTTGTTTGATTGCCATGAGAAATGACACCCAAGAGCAACTGAGGAATTGGGAAACCTACAAAAGCCACAAACCCAGGACCTGCATCCCTGCTTCTGCTATAGATTACAGTAAGTCCTGGAGTCACAAAACCACCAGGTGTCTTATTTCTGGGGAAAAAATCCCAACTTTAATAATTGAAATACATATCTGCTAGAGGTTGGCTAAAGGCATAAATTCCTAATTATTCAGAAAGCTGGGTATTTCAAAAGGCACATTCCTTCAGATTTTTGCAAGGAGGAGTTTTCAAATTTTACCAATACAATATTGCATTTAAACTAAAAGAAATGAAGAAAACTGTCCTAGTTTTTGATCCAAAAAATGTTCACCCACTGAGATATATTTTGCAAAGACCAATGTATCAGGGAAAGCTACAAACTTTGCTCCTTCTTAATGTAGCGTCATTAGTAAATGCCACTTTTCAAAAACGTTTTTCCCCGAAAGTTTTTCTACAGTGAGTTCTGGGGATCTACAGCAAGTAAAAAGCCCTTGGTTATGAAATTCTCATTCCCCCGTTTGAATAAAACCCTCAGTGAAACCACAACTGCACTCAACACTTTGTGCAGAGAAAATGTCCTTTACTGAGACTTGGGTTTCTGTCAGTTCTAATATTTACGGTTTGTAGCCTAAACTAATAAGCCATTGCCCTTGACTATCCTCCTCGGATGTTATTCATCTGAATGACACAAAGACAGATGCAGACAACACGTATGTTATTTACTATTTAATGTTCCTTCCTCCCTATTCTTTTTTTTTTTTTTTTTTAAGATTTTATTTGACAGAGAGAAAGATCACAAGTAGGCAGAGGCAGGCAGTGATGGGGGGGAAGCAGGCTCCCTGCTGAGCAGAGAGCCCCATGTGGGGCTCCATCCCAGGACCCTGGGATCATGACCTGAGCCGAAGGCAGAGGCTTTAACCCACTGAGCCACCCAGGTGCCCCAATCCCTATTCTTTACACAACAATTAGCATACTGCCTATCATGATGCTTGAAATGAGGGGGCAGTTTCAGAAATAATGAATGCAAAAATACATGTTTTCATGGAGATCAAAATAAATTGGAAACATTATAAGCAGTATTTACGAAATTCCTCAAATCCAAATATGTTAGGTGTCTCTCTTCACTCAAATGTTTCCTATCAAAAGGCACCTCAGAATAGACTCTGCAATTTGTAGCTTTGCAAAATAAACAGCAAGTGTCACCTTTCTTAGCCCATAAACTACTCTCAGGCTAAGTCAGAAGGAAAAAAAATTATAAGGTATTAATTATTTACATTACTTACTGTAAGTGCCTTGTTTCAAGTAGTTTGAAAGGCATCTACTATTTGAGGAGTCCTGGTCCTGGCTAAACACTATCTGTGATTTTTCAGGTCTGATAATAGGCAACTACGAAGGCTTAACCTCACAGGCCTCCTGGGGAGAGCTACCCTCCTTCCACAGTTTTTGCACATGGTCAGATGGCCAGTGCTTTGCAGTCTCTCAAGGGAAATACAATCAAAAGCACAGGATCCCTTGGCCAGTCACGCTCTCACACATAGGACAATCCTTGAACGATAAGCATTGGGTCACCAACTTCCAAAACAGTCAGAAGTCCATGTATGACTTTTGACTCCCCCAAAACTTAACTACTAATAGCCTATTGTTGACTGGAAACCTTGCCAATAGTATAAAAAATAGATTAACACATGCTTTGTATATGCATTATATGCTGTAATCTTACAATAAAGTAGAGAAAACAAAATATTATTAAGAAAATTATATGAAAGAGAAATTGGATTTACAGTACTGCAGTGTGTTTGCAAACAACAACAACTGCATATAAGTGGAATTGTGTAGTTCAAACTTTGTTGTTCAAAAACCAATTGTATTTGCATTTCTAACCTTCATCCCTAGGTTTCTTTATCTGACGGCTTGAACAGGAATCTTGTTTGGATGCCTCTGCTGACATCTCATGAAAGAGAGAGAGAGATTCTGAGGGGGAGGGGCAGAAGGAGAGGGAGAGGGGGAATCTCAAGCAGACACCCTGCTGAGTATAGAGCCCAATGCAGGGCTCAATCCTAGGACCCTGAGATCATGACCTAAGCCCAAATCAAGAATCAGAAGCTCATCTGACTGAGCCACCCAGATTGCCCTCTGGTGCCATCTCCTTCTGGAAGTGTGAGAGAGAGGAGAAATTCTTGAAGACACTTGATGCACTCTGACCATTACCTGCATTTTTCCACTTCTAGCCCTACTCCCTCTACTTCTCAGCTCAGATTCCATAAAACTACCAGAGTCTCTGTTTGGAGGTCCCTCTTCAGTGAGATGACCCCACATCTGTGCTGATTCATCTGACCCTGACCTGATACTAGATTCCATAGGAGAAAATGGAAAAAGAGAACCCAGAGTTTTCTCTGGTTTTAGGGCTTTCTTACACCTTTACAGTAAGTGATTAAAGTGATTAACTCTTTAATTTCGGACTTGTTTCTTTAACCAGCTACTCTGACACCTGACAGCTCAGCTGAGATTCTAACATGAACCCATATTAGTTTCAGTCCATATTGTTATCCAGTCCCCAGAGAAGGCTCATAACAAAACATCATTTCCACATTATGATACGCTTTGAAGAATTTAGTGTCAGTATACTGACTATCCGCTATTTTAAAGGAGCACATCATATTAAAACCCATAATGTTTGAAGAGTGACTAACTGAAGGTCTGAAATTTGGGACTTTACCCCTCACTGAAAGGCTTGGTTTTTCCCTTTTATTAATCCATCACATACGGAGTAGTCTAGTGTCGTTCTTGAGCAAACCAAGACCCTCCACTCTGATGCTTTATCATCTTTGGCATTACCCAAACCTGATCTCTGATCAAGTATGATTTCGGAGTAAAACTTCCCTCTTGGATCTGTGCTTTTCTCTCACTACATACCCATTTTTGTGACAGCTTAATCCTACTGAGCCACATGGAATGGACTTGTTGTAAGTTTTATTTCAGTGGTCTTTCAGCAATGCTTCATCCATTTCTGTAGGCAAATACTCTTCATCTTTGTATCATTCCTATAATTGGATCCGTACCTTCCTGGGAAAGTCTCCAGCATGATTTTTATATAAGATTTATATATAATGACTATTCCAGATTGACAGAAAGCTGTTGGATGTCAGAGAACTCATTCCCAAGGCTCTGAATCTCTAACAGAGACTATGCCACACAATTGGGAATCAGAAGCTGATTATATGAAAAAAAAAAATACTGAGATGCTGATTGTGATGGTATTGGTGGTAGGGAATGTTGGTGTTAGATGCTTATACCTGACAATGTGTATTTTGTATAAACAGGCAGTTTCCTCTGACAGATTTATTTGTAAAGCACAAAAATAGATTCACAAAGCTCTTATAATAAAAGAAAACATCTTCAAACTATAAAGCCGCAGCCGACTTGCTTAAGCAGAGATTTTCCCGGGACAGGAGATGATAGAGAAAAAACTGAAGCTTGCTCATCCCTGAGACATGTCCTCAGTGGTCTTCCTCGGTCCCCAAGAATTCATCTGGGAGGGGCATCATCATGTCAGGGTGGAGAGTTTTTCTTGGGGTGAGTGAGCCAATAAACAGATTTAGTATAGCAGGATATTTTGAAAAAGTAACCACTGCTTGTCCCTAACACCCCACCCACTGGCATTTATTGACTCAAGTGGGAATGTACATCAGCTTAGAGCAGAGAGGACATAGTAATTTCTAAGTAGAATATTTTTTTTTGATTGCACCGAAAGTAAAAAATAAAATCCACAGCACTTTTTATTAGCAAGAGCTTAGTGTTAGCAGAGCAAAGGATTTTTGGAATTCTCAAAATGTGGCTTTACGTATTATAAAGCAATTCAAAGGGAGTTAGAGCTTTGAACTGATGCCATAAACTGTCGAGTGAAGAAATTGTGATGAAAGAAAAGCAGTTTTCCCAACCTCAAGCGAGGAAATGAGTCTTTAAAAATCTCTTCAGGATTGTGAATGGAGGGGTGACTTGATACGATTGGAAGACAAGAGGTGAGAATTTACAAACAAATTAGGGAGCTATAGCAATACCCGATATGTTCTCTGCACCTGAAACTTTGTCGAAATTTAATAAAAAAGCAAACTGGAAATAGGAAGACAAAATTATCTACCATTGGAATAAATGGTGCCTTACATGTTAGTCTGAATTTAATTATAGTGACATAAAGCAAGTTCCAAAAATACACCTGACTCTGTAACTTTATACCTATTTATATTTATAAATTTTATAACATTTTATATATTTATATTAAATATTTAACATAAATGAATTTAATATAAATATATAAAGTATCAGTAAATATATAAAATAGTAGATAAACATACAACTATATAAAATAAGTATATAAATAAAAATAATATATAAAATATAAGTATGTATTATTCAATAACATAAATTTATATGTATTTAACTCCCTATTAGATATTATGCTTTCATTTTGGGTGACAGAAACAAAAGAACAATGCAGCAGAACTTGTGTCTAACACCTGGAGGATATATTCTGTGACAGTTTCCCAAATGAGTAAGGGACAGGTGAGGCTAGGTAGGAAGAGACAGGTAGGGGGCTATGTGACTAGGCTCATTCATGGGACTACTAACCCAGCTCACAGAAATCCCAGATGTGAAGAAATGTTACAGATCAGATATTAACCACAGAGTAGGGAAGCTAACAAATCCCCCACCTGTGTTCTAAATATAAATAGGATAGTCTCCTAATATTTACAAATCCACCGAATTTGTCTTACACCTTACTGATAAGATATTTACCAAGTTGCTTGGTCAGTTCTCTAAAAAAATAGCCCTCAGAAGGCAACCCATCTGATACCCCTCTCACTTTAGAGAGCTTTCCTTTCTGTTCTCACCTTTCTTTAATAAACTTTCACCTCACTTCAGCCTTTTGACTGCAAGATTCCTTCTTTGACTGAGACAAGAACCCTGCAACCCTGCAACACAAGGATAGTTACACGTATTGACTTTCTATTGCTGCCACAGTAAATGACCACAAACTTTGAGTCTTAAACAACACATTTATTTGGCATGTCAGAAGTTCTAAATTCAAGGTATCAGCAGGGCCTCATTCATTCTGGAGGCTTCTGCGGGAAATCCAGTTCCTTACCTTTTCTATCTGTTAGAGGATGTCTGAATTCCTTGGCCACTGGTTCTTTTCATCTTCAAGGCCCCAACTTAGCATCTTCAAGTCCTCTGTCACTCTGTGACCTCTTCTTCCATTGTCCTGTCTCCTTCTTTGATTCTGATCCTTCGGCCTCCCTCTTGTAAGGACCCTTGGGGTCTCATCCACATAACCCATGCTTATTTTTCTATCACTCATGTGTATTTTTCTATCTCAATGTTTTTAAAGTCTGAAAAACACTTTTTATCATGTAAGGTAACATAATCACAGGTTCTGGGGATTGGAGCAAAGACAATTTTGGTGGCCCACTATTTTGTCTATTGCTATACAGTTCAAAGCACAATGAATAATCTTTATTAGATCAGAATTAAAGATGTAGATCTGGCCTTTTACAACATAGGCTAATTTCCACTTAGAGTACACAAAGTTTTTGGAGCCCCAATTAATTATTTCTGATTTAATTCCTATATATTTCTGATTTAATTCCTGATATAGGAATTTTATTCTTTTCAGACAGGCATAGAAGGAAAATTAGCTAACATCAGTAATCATTGGGAAACAAAAACCTTTTCCTCATCAGATTTAATTAATGTGAGAATTTTGAAGTACAGAGCTAGTTCATGACAGACTCATGCCATCGATACACTGCATTTAAAAGCAAAAATGTAAAAAGCAAAACAATCTCTAAATTTCATTAAATACATAGTTTTCACTGAAATCATACTTCGTAAGTTTACATTTTTATATAAAAGATTACTTTAAAATGTATTACAGATATTTATATGACAAGTGATTAGATAGAATGATTTATGCTTTTACAAACTTATTAAAACTTCTGATGGCCAATCTTTTCCCAAGAAGGTTAGAGTAGATCATATGTTGAAGTTAGCACATGATAGTCCTAACCATTAACAGCATCACCTCTAACGTTCAGAATTGTTTGTTGATATACTATATAGTCACCCCACGATTAATTCTTCCTTCATCTAAACACAAATAGGAGATGATTTAATTCATCACATTCCTTTTTTACATTAATATATGTAGAGGATAAAAGAAGAAAATGTGCAAATGCCTATGGATAAAAGGGGATGTCTTGGAGTAGCAGGTGTTATTAAAGACCCATAAGAAACTGCAGGCAAATGGGATCTGACATAGGAAGAGAATGACAGTCTAGGACTTACTGATAACGGGTGAGGTTTGGTACTGAAGGATTTCTTTACTGTAAACATTAATGTAGAAAAGAGTTATCAGACATCCAAGAAACAGGTGCCTGGTTGGCTCAGTTGGTTAAGCATCTCTCCTTGGCTCTGGTCATGATCTCAGGGTCTTGGGATCAAGCCCCGTGTCAGGCTCCCAGCTCAGCAGGGAGTCTGCATCTTGCCTTCTCTCTGCCTCTCCCCCCAGATTTTGCTCTCTCTCTCTCAAATAAATAAATAAAATCTTAAAAAAAGAATAAATGAAACAAGATGGGATTGGGAGGAAGACAAACCATAAGTGACTCTTAATCTCACAAAACAAACTGAGGGTTGCCGGGGGGAGGGGGTTTGGGAGAAGGGGGTGGGATTATGGACATTGGGGAGGGTATGTGATTTGGTGAGTGCTGTGAAGTGTGTAAACCTGGTGATTCACAGACCTGTACCCCTGGGGATAAAAATATATGTTTATAAAAATAAAAAATTAATTAAAAAAAAAAAAAAAAAAAAAAGACATCCAAGAAACTCCAGTGCCCAAGGAAAAAGAAATTAAAAACAGAGACATTATGTCCAAGGAAACATGACTGAGTAGCCAGAACAGTGGTCAAACTAAATAAAACTAATGATTTCGGAAAGATGAGAGGAGGTAGCTAATCAATGCAACTTTAGCAGGAAGTGTTAGCAGTAGGTGAGTAAATGAATAGACAAACTTCCAGAGATCTTAAACAATAAAAATATAACATTTTTTTAAATTTTAAGTAATATCTACACCCAATGTGAGGCTTGGACTCATGACCCCAAGGTCAAGAGTCACATGCTCTTCTGACTGAGCCAGCGAGGGACCCGAAGAAAACTCTAACATTTTGATTTAAAAATGTGATAGTCCATAGTTGTACTGAACAGTAGACAAAGTCAAATTTGGATTCAAGTATTATTTTATTTTTCAGTGTATCAGGAAGGAATTGTGAGATGAAAAGTATTATATAAAAACTGGAAGAAGGAAAAGGAGTGTAATTTGAAGACAGAAAAGAAACTATAGTGTTGTAAAAGGAATTGCTGATGCAATCACTACTGCTTTTACTATATCAGTCTTGTATTCATATGTCTTGTTCAACTTTTTTTTAAAGTATTTTTATTTATTTAAATTTAACCATTTATTCTTTTGAATTTTCTATATAGATGATTATAGCATCTGGAAATAACAAAACAAAGTATCTTCACCCCTAATTATTTCACATTGGCTTTCACATGAATATAAAAAGATATTAAAAACAATTTATAAAAGCAAAAAAATACAGTCTCTATTCCATTAGTGAAGGTGTATATTGATAAAAGTCTGATAAAATGCAATATAGCAATTAAAAATAATAAACTGACTTGTAAATAGCAGCATGTCTGGATTTTAAAAAAAATGATAATGAGGAAAAAATTACCAAAAGCTATGTGTGCTGGTATACATTTTAATATAGCATCTTAGAACAAAAATAAATACTTTTATTCATGGTTTGTGGTTTTCACACATATAAATAACAGCAAGAGAATGGATCAGAAACATTCACCTTAGATATATTATAATGGATGTTTGTTGGAAAAGAGAAAAAGAACTGGAAATGGGAGATAGAGTGCATAAAAATCAAAACTTTAAAGTGGGGCATTTTTTGGACCAATGCAGATGTGATGCTACCAACTAAAAAATATTGATTAAAATGGTGAAATATTTCCCACCTAAAGCTTGGTACATCAAGACAAAACAAACCAAACCCAAGCTAACAAAATACTAAATTTGTTTATTAAATAAACAAATCAATAAATACTAAATTATTAAATAAATATTAATTAACTAAATAATTAAATTTAAAAATGAACAAATAAATTAAACAAATATTAAATAAATCAAATCAATTAATTAAAATAAATAACTTTATTAGATTAATACTTATAATTATTAACAAAATAAGTAATTACAAAAATAAAAATAAATAGGTAAACTCAAGAAAACCAATAATATTGTATTGACCCTCCTGTTTATAGAAGACACTGGCAAAGAAAGCAATATATGTGATTTTCCTAAATTTTATAATTAGAAAAGTGGTTACAATGGTTCCTCCTCAGAGTAAACTCTAAGAAATGCCTTCGCATGTTATGCAGTATTGTACTGTGGGGCTAGATGGACAGTTTCTCATTAGCACCTTCAAAGCTTCAAGAAATGGAATTCAAAATTAATACAAGCCTTAGATAGCAATGTGATTGTAAATAAGTCTGGATTTGTAAGATAGATGATATTAAATGCTGGTTCTTATAGTGCTGTTTGATAGTAATCAGAGTCTTGACCATGAAACATTATTCAGTGATGGCCATTATGTGAGCAACAGCGCTAAAGGTGCCAAACTGACTCATTCCCAAAAATCGTGCCTATTGAAGATGACCTGTATTCAGCAACTTGAAAACAATAGTATGAAAATATTTATGAATTCAGAGAAAAAGCGACCCAAATCTCATAGAATTACCTGGAACTAACAAAAGTAAATGATTTTGTAGAGTCACTGAAACAGACATGTAACTCACTTAAATGAAGGTTTTTACTCAAGAATTGGAAGGAGGAGTTTCTAAATGTGAAATTCTGCTTAGAATAAACTATTTCAGTTCTAAGATACATGACTTTTAAAATAGGAATTTTATTCTATCTGTGGTTTAGACCTCTTCAACTTCTGACGCTAGGGGGAAAATATATATATACTCAGTTATTAGGAGTACCGATACCCTACAAGCTGTAGAGTTGTTTGTTCCCAATTTAACTTCTGTCTTTCAAATAGTGTTTGTATTCATTGGCTTGTCTGATGATTTCTGGGGATTTAGATGCCAGGCTTGATTAAGTCACTGCCAAAGCTTTACTCATAGACAATCTGGACTGGGACTATTGTTTCCCCAAGGGCTTCTCCTCAGTGTTAGATATGTGAATCCAAGAGGAAAACAACAGGTCTTGTTGATCAATAGATAGAATCAAATACAGCTGAATGGCAGCCTCTGGGACAAATCCAGGCGACACTTTGCTTAGATAACTAACTAGCTGCCTCTTTTTTACAAACTCCCCTTGTCAAAATCTCTGCACTAGGTAAAATCTCCATGATGCTCAGAGAAGTAGGGAAGGGAGATTGAAAAACTCTCTCCAGTGTTACAGGCTGTGTTTCTTAAAGTTCATTCTGTGATCCAACTACTTCAGATTCATAGAGAAATGTTTAATAAATATTCAGATTTTTGGGCCTTAAGACCGACTAAATTCTCTGAAATAAACACCCAAAACACACATTTTAACAAGTTTCTCACACTTTAACTTAGAGGATTTTATTTTTAATTCAGTTATTTTGACAATTTTTTATCATTTCTTGTTAGGAGAAATTCTGTGAGATGACTCAAAAGCCACTGACTGTTTATAATAATGCAGTATGGGTTCTAAAATTGAATAGTGATCTATCTTTGAATCATTGCCCCACTGTGCAGCCATCTGTTTTCATGTATTAAAGAACAATGAGTAATTCCAAAGGGTAGACACTGGATTTCAAATCCCATGTCTCTCTGTAAATGACTAAAGGTTGTAATATGTGAGAATTCAGAAACTTTTTAATAAATCTCATAAGGTGATCTTTTGGTTGAGCCTAGTATTAGCTCAGAGAGAATTTTGGTCAGGGTACACAATTGCATTGTCAATCTTAATTAGGAGTTAACGGTTTAGCTTTGGAGGACTAAACTAGGAGCATTCTAAGAGAATAATTGAAGGAAGGAAAAATAGACCAGTCTTGTTCAAGACATGTTTTAGCTCTTAGAGCTGAATTGAACATGCCCAGATGTTCTACTTACCTTATGATTTTTTAAAAAAAGCAATATCAATAAGAAAAATAAATTTAAATAGACTGAAAAAAAGCACAAGTTAAAACAAAACTTCATAGCTATAAAAAGTTAGTTAGCTAAGCTAATCTTGTAATGCTAGAAAAATTATGTAAAAAAATCTGAAGGGGAGAAGAAAAAAAGAGATGAATAATATAAAAATGATTAAACCATTAACAATTACCTAAAATAAATTGAAATGTTTTTTAAAGGGCTAGAAATCTAAAGAATAAAATAAGGTAAATATGTAAGAACATAAGAACCACTTATAATGATATGGACTAAAAGAAAACCTTGTTTGTTGATCTCTTATGGTTTAGGACTCCCCAGGAATATTCCCCTGCATTCCAGACTTGAATAGCAGAGAAAGAATTATTGGCAACTTTACTCCCCAAATTGGGATAATATCTATCCCAGAATGGGTACATATTATATTCTCCATCCTCTGACACTCCATCATAAGTCTTTCTCACCCTTCTCTGTCTCTGGGATCCTTATATTCATGGAAAAAACAAACAAATAAACAAACAAACAAACAAACCACCCTCTACCTCATTTAACCATCTATCTATAAAAATGAACCCACAATGAAAACCTTTGAAGAGACTTTTGCCAATATTATTAGTATATGATATTAGTATCAGATTTACTTGGCATATTATTTACTTTCATTTCTTACTGAACTATAGCTAAATATGAAGCAAACATATAACCAAAATGGTGACACAGTCACCATTTCAAATATTGTGCCATTTGTTAGATATTAGTAAGACCATGAGCCTCAATTTGGGGTTATAAAATATGAATACCGTAACAAATACTAAAAATGACAATTAAAAAATCAGTATCTATTATGTTCCATTCACTTATTTACTTATTCACTTTTGAAGTTTATTGAAGATAAAATATTTTATCATACAACATAATAGTTTAACATTTATATTTAAATACACTAAGACTAAACCTTGAAATAACTGTATTTCAACATGTAATTATTTCCACTGAATATGTGAGGAAATCAACATACAAAAAATTTAACATGTCTAAGACAACACACCCAGAAAACACTGGCATTCAACCTGACTTTAGGTTTCTATGACTGCAAACCCATGCTTTCTCCTCAATGGCGAATATTCTATGTGTATTCCAGGCTTGTAAATACAGGCAGCCTGAGCCAAGCATTGTCAATTTCATTCTCTGTACAGCATTTCTTAAATCCTCTTCCTTCTGTACTACATAAGGCATGTGATCTGGTACAATGCAGAATAACAAATATAGGAATACAAATGAAATGTAATTATATCAAAATCAGAACTTACATTAGGGTATTTTCCTATTGTACAAAACTGACATTGCCTTATATAACAACTTTGAAACAACTTTGAAAGTCATACTTCATGCAAACTGGGTTTTACAGCATGTCAATAATAACACTGAATTTTAAAATAAAAAGTATTTTGTTTTATCAAAACTTTATGAGTGTAATCAATAATGAAATCCCCATAGTCCTTTTTTTTACTAAGCCTTAAACATATGTGGGACTTGTTTTATGTTCTACAATGTTACACGGTTGGTTTATTAAAACATTGCTTAAATATTACAATTTTTATCATAATTTTAGCTAATTTTAGATTACTTTATCTACTTCTGATAAGCTTCATTTTCATTGGTACATATGACATTATTGTCACATTTTCAGATAAAATTACAAGCATTCTTTCAGCTCGTTCACTGGTGCCCAATACATGAAGTGCTTCTTCGTTTGTTTTGTGTTTTGGAGTGTTTATTTTTATTTTTATAGTTCTTGCTTCTGAGAAAAACTCATATTGCTCTGCCTTTCTGCACTGGCACTTTTATTGTATATTTTAAGTAAGCTAGTAGTAAGCTGCATTGGCAAGTTAATTAATCAAGCTTTGTACAGTAAAACATAAGGCCACATTTTTGGATGTTTACTAGTTACAAAAAAAAATGTTAATGGTACATAATTGCATTTCGCCTTATGGCACATTTCAGGCTCTTAAATGAGGAAAGATCACTCTAAGAGCATTCCATACTCCAGAGGAGCCATTTCTTCTTAAAAGGAAGTTTGATGCACAAGTTTTTCTTCCAGAAGGATTTCACCAGAAAATATAGTATACCGAGATGGGCAAAATACAGCTCTTTGCTCTCTCTCTATACATCATTAATGTCAGCTGTTTAAAAATGGATGTCTCTGAGCCAGTTTGCCGCGTGTTTTATGGCTGCAAAAGTGTTTAGTGTGGATATAAGTCAGAATATGATTTGCTCCTGACACCAGATGCTGCCTGTGACGTTTTGCGGGGAGAGAATAATGAAGGGAAGCTGCTGCATAGATTCTGTTCATTAGGTTTTTCGTTTTAATCAGGTCACAGTTCGGAATGTTCTGACAAGACAGTGCCATTGCTGTACTGATCCAAGGATGATCATGTCTGATGGACACTGAGGGCACTTGGGCTGCTGGCTTTGGTTTATGGTTTGCTAATGCAGCATTTGTTTTTATATTAGAATATGAGAATGGTGGAGGAGTTCATCGAGTAATTTGCTTTGGGAGATTAATTCAACTACAAGGAGAACGCTTGAAAGTTTTCCTGTCACTTGTCAACTCCTCTTTTAACCAGAAGGGAGAATTAGTTGATACGTTTGAAAGTGAATACATTCAACTTCTTAAGTCAGAAGACTTCTGTTTAAACAGCTAAGCAAAGATTTCTGATTTGAAAGCCAGCGCTATGATGAAAGGGGCAAAATGAGATCAACCTGGAAAACTAGTGGGGATTAAGGACAGCAATCGCTCACAGCCAGAAATTTGCATACAGATAAGAAGCAGTTATTTCTTTTTAATACACTGCAGTCCAATCTGAACATTCTGTTTAACACTTTAAGACTTATCTGCTCTTTCAGGGAGGTCAGTCCTAATTACTTGGAAGAACGATCACTCCTCTCAGCTTCATTCTCCCTGACTAGGAGAATCCTAATCAGCTTGAGACTTTCTCCACTCAGTGATAAGCTTTATGTTGTCATCTTTCATCGGATCCATCTAAATAGCTTGCCAAAGGATAACTTATTATGTGTGTGTCCATGCTTCCTTTATTTTTTTCTGTTTGTCATTTCTGTTGCTGTCCTTAGACCAAAGTTAGGTCACAAACCTATTCCTCATTTTCTTAGATCCTTTCTTAGTGAACTTGATTTAAAAAGGCACTAGCTACCAAAAGTATATCAAAGGAATAGTGAATGTAAATATAAGAACTAAAACTATAAAACTCTCAGAAGAAAATATAGGAGTAAATCTTTATTACCTTATGTTAGGCAATCATTTCTTTCATAGGACACTAAAAACAAAAAAGGCAAAAAAAGATAAATTGGATGTTATTACCATTAAAAACTGTTGTGCTGCAATTGATACCATTAAAAAAGTGAAAAGGCAATCCAAAGAATGGGAGAAAAAACCCTCGTAAATCATAAGTCTGCTGAGGGACTTGTATTCAGAATATGCAAATGGTTCTTTAACTTAGTAATAAAAAGACAAATGACCCCTTTAAAAAAGCAGGTTAGGTATCTGAATAGCTATTTCTCCAAGGATGTGCAAATGGCCAATAAGGACATGAAAATATGTGTAAACATGTTTAGCACCATTAGTCAAAGTTGCCAGTCAACACCACAATGTTTTACAACTCTATACGGATGATTGTAATAAAAGAGACAGATAAGAATAAGTGTTGGCAAAATGGTGGAGAAACTGGAATATTCACACATTGTTGATAAAAATGTAAAAGGTGCAGCCACATTGGAAAACAGTGCAGCAGTTACTCAAACACAAAATTACTATATGGCCTAGAGATTTCACTTCAAAGCATATATTCAGGAGGAAAAATAACATGTCCACATACAACATGTGTGTGATATACACAATTGTTCATAGCAGAGTTACTTATAATAACCCCAAATTGAAAACAATCCCACTATCCATCAACTAGTGAGTGCATAAAGTGTGGTATACAGGTGCAACAAAATCTACTCAGCAATGAAAAGGGATGAAGCACTGGTGCTAGCTATGACATAGTTAAACCTTGAAAACATTATTCAACATGAAAAAAAATTCATCCTCCATATTATTTAACTTCATTTATATGAAACGTCAAGAAGAGACCAAATTATAGAGCCAGAAACTAAATTAGTGGTTATCCAGGCTTGGCACAAGGAAAAGTGTTTGCATAGGGAATGACTCTTAATGAATAAATGATCTCTTTGGGGGATGATGAAAATGTTATAAAGTTAAATTGTGGTGATAATTGTACAAGTTGGAGATTATACTAAAAATGACTGCATTACGCATTTTAAATGAGTGAATTTTGTGGAATATGAATTATATTTCAACAATGCTGTTTTTAAAAATGGTGCTGGCAAAAATGGCATATATTGACTTTAATGGCTTCTTATAAATAACTGGAAGTGTATGTATCAATTTACATCATTTGGTTGAAATTCATTGTTGGGTCACAACTTCAGTTTAGTAACTCTACTAGCATCTTTTAAAATATAAAACAACATAGAATAAATGGAATGGAATGGAATGGAATGGAATGGAATGGAACAGACTAGGGAAGGGAAGGGAAGGGAAAGAAACAAGCAGAATAGATTAGTGACCTTATATATAGCAAATTATGTTTTACTATGGCTGGTGGTAAAAAAAATGTGTGAAAAACACTGACTTATATATTCAGTACTAATTTACTGCCACTTCCCCTCCCTACCTAGCCAAGCAGATGAAATTTTTTCATCTTCGCAGAAACTATCAGACTGAGTTTAAATGACCATTTACCCTTCACATTTACTTTTTGTCATCAGTGAATGGGATTCCATCTTTCTAAAATACTAGAGGATTCTTGGGAAGAAAATACTATAGAGGACTGTTCCCAGAGAAAATAACCTGGATTTCAGCCCATGTTTAAATAAGTGGCAACAATACCTAGACTATACCCTCTGACGGGAAACTTAATTGTCCTTATTTTGGTTTGTCTGTTATTTCTTTTGGCTTTGGTGTTCCTTCAAGTGTGAAACCTTTTTAACCAAAATGATACAGATTTATATTTGGCTATGTCATTATGGCCTACTGCATAGCACATGTGAAACTATTAAATAGCAGTCCACTATTTGTGACCAGTGATTTATTCCAGTATCTTCTTTCAAAAGAAGTAGGATAAAATTATCTCTTTGCGTTGGTATTCCAGGGACCACATAGATAGCAAAGGAAACAAAAATTAAATCAAAGAAGTTACTCTAGTTAGAAGTTACTCCAGCCTCACAGCCCTAAACAGCTATCTCACTAATTCATAAGGCAGGCAGGGTTTTATAAGAGCGTATTTAGGGGGAAGAAAAATATTCACCATAAATCTTTTAATGACAAGGTCTTACATAAGATTAGACTTTGCACAAGGGCATAAGCAAAGTCCAAAATCTCTCTGGGACTGGTTGTAAAGCTCTCAAGCACAACGTAGACACTTCATTAGCTCCAGATGGTGTCAAGGTGGAGTCAGCCAGAAACACATACAAGGAACCTGAATTCCACGAGTTGAAACCAGGGCAGACAAGACATTCACAGACTGTGTCTCTCCTCTATCGCTCCAAACTACCATTGTCTCATTAAAAAAAAAAAAAAAAAAAAGAAAGAAAGAAAAAGAAAAGAAAGAGGAAGAAAGAATAAACTAATAGCATAATCCAAAGCAGATTCTTTGTGTCCATTTTAACATATTAAATTTATTTTTTCAAATAATATGCAAGTTAGACTAATGAAAGTTCAGTTACTCACAAAACTATGTTTTTCTGCATTAGAAAGCCCTAAACAGAAAAATAAAATCCTCCCCGCCCGCCGAAAATGTCATTTGGCATGTCTGGGCCACATCTTTAGACTATCACTATGAATAGAAAATTAAAAGCCATTTACAAAAAAAAAAAAAAAAAGTGTGTAAACCTGGTGATTCACAGACCTGTACCCCTGGGGATAAAATATATGTTTATAAAAAATAAAAAATTAAAATTAAAAAAAAAGCCATTTACCTATCTTTTAAAAGTTATCTTTATAAAGCTTCCTTCTCCTTAGATGTTCTACTAAAAATGGCACAGTCCTTTAAGTTAAAGAACTTTCTTCTGGCTTTCCAGTGGCCAGTCCCTATTGCTCTGTTTCACCCAACAGAACAGAGCAACACCTACTACCAACAAAAATCTTAGTTGTGGCATAATAAAATGAAATCTTTTCAATCCACAGCTTGATGCTTTTCTTTTAAAGATTTTATTTATCTATCTGAGAGATACAGAGAGGGAGAGCACAGAAGGAGAGTGAGAGGGACAAGCAGACTCCCTACTTATCAGAGAGCATGACAAGTGGCTCGATCCCAGAACTCTGGAATCAAAACTTGAGCCGAAGGCAGCCACGTAACTGACTAAGCCACACAGCTTGATGCTTTCCATTAGCCCATCTCTGCTGTTTCATGCAGCTCTGAAGTGCTAGACAACCACATGGGACCAGACAGATCTGAGTTCAAATTTTAATTCTTCTGTTTATCACTCAAATAACCTTAGGCAGTCCCTCAAATTGTCTGTTCCCTCATTTGCACAATGAAAATAATACCACCTGGTAGGTTTTGTAGAATCATCATAATGTGTTAAATTATGATAATTTAGGTAAATCTCAATATTCAGTGAATTTCAATTGAATCTGTTGCTTGGGAGTAACAGTTGGTTTCATAGTCTATGTCTTTGTATCTCGCTGATTTTTTCCTAACCTTTTCTCTCTCAGATCTGATTATGCTCTTTACTCAATTATGGCCAAAAGTACTCTTACTTTTCTTTCTGATATAACAGAAAATATGTGGAAATTGAATTGAAACCAAACAGAAAAAATAGCTCTTGAAACTAAGACATAGAGAAAGAGAAGAAAAAGTGTGTATTGCTGCTCCAAAACTCTGGCTGTTGCATCAGCCTAAGCTAGAGTTCCTAAAACCTCAGCATGCTATTGACATTTTAGGCTGGGTGATATGTTGTGTGGGGGACTGTCTGGTGTATTACAGAATGGTTAACAACATTCCTTGTCTCTTTCCACTACATGCAAGTTGCACCTCCTCTCTCCCCTATGTTACAGCCTGGAATCTCCCAACAGCAGGGCAAAGAGAAGATTTTAGGCAGAGCCCACCAGAAGTCATGAGTCAAGGAGATGGAGCTGAGATTCCAGGGAGACCAAATCATTCGTAGTTTGCAGACAGAACATCGAATAGAGACCCGCACAGAGGAGAATACATGGAAATCTGAGCGTTAATCAAGTCCATGAGATCAAGAGTTTAGAAGTCTAAGGAAAAGCCATGGAGCAGCAGATAGAGGAAGAGTGGGCCAAGTGGGACTATAGTCACTTGAAAGCAAAACAAGGGCATAGATCAGAAAGCCAGCAAAGAAAAGTTTATGGTTTTTTCATGTGTATGTTTGTTTGTCTTAATGGAAAAGTAGGGTAAGCCAGGATCTAGGAGAGTAGCAGAAGCAAGAGCCTTGAGACAGAAATTACAGGATACTGAATAATTAGAGTATTATTTGAAACTCAGAAGGGGTCAGATGTTCTTCCCACTATTCTAGAGGTAATCTGAGAGCCTGCAGTGGGAGCAAATGTATAAGCTGATGGGACAGCGAGCCTCTGAAGACCATGGTAGATCTTCATACTTAGCCAATCACTGGTCTATAGAATTAGTGGATGGTTGAGATACATGGTGTTTCCACATCACACGTAATGGAGTGATAAATATTAAAGGGATCAAGCGAGCCCTTAGATCTTTTTCTCATTAGCATGCATGAACCTCTGTTTTTTGGTGAATCTCTGGAATTTTGTTTGCTTGTTTGCTTATTTGTTTGTTTGTTTGTTTGTTTTTGTAGACCTGGCACTTCACTTTGCTGCCCTGTCTTGTTCTGTAAGTGTTCCTGTCAATATGTCTTGTCTCCTCAACAAATTCCTATGTCCCTTAAGGTCAGCAATTTCATCTTCTTTGCATTTCCCATGCTGCCTTGAAAAATGCTAAGTATTTAGAAGATGCTCTGCTAACCTGTCTGGAATAAATAATGAATATCACTACTTCCCATGTGTGGCCATCTGTTTTAGAAAATGACATGAGAGAATAAGGGTTTGGGAACACATTTGATGGCGTTGTGGATGTGGGGGGTCATTGTTATGGCACAAGAAATGATATTAAGTTTGTCTCCTGGGTCTAATTTATTATGTAAATCTTAATGAATATAAAATGATATTCAATTGAACAATGAATTTAAATGAGGAGATTTGATGAGAAATTTCCATCTGCATATTTCATCTGGGCCAGTTTCCCAAACTTTGTATTAAGATACTCAAATGTACTGAGAAGATAGATAAGCCATAACATTCTAGACTTTCCCAAGAAACTTATCCTTTTTAAGATGACACAAAATGACTGGTGAGTCAATAACAAAACATAAAACAAAGGTGGAAGATGTGTATGGGGATAGAGGAACAGCAAGGGGTATGTGCCTACATATATACATGGAGACATGTGAAGTCCTTTATGATTTCACATATATTTAGGAATTAAATCTACTTCCCCCAGTAACTATCAAAATGCTTCCAAGAATAATGTATATGTTTTCTTAGGCAAACACAAAATACATGTGTTCAAGTCTATCTTATATATAACTTGTCTTGTAATTAGGGCATATGCTGCAAATGGTTGGGGGAAAAAAACTGACTTGGAGCTAGAAATTTTAAGATTTTACCACAAGAAGGTAAAAGTGATGTGAAGGTAAAACAGGGTCATTCTCACTAGATCAAAGTTACGATGTGAGTCATGGCTCAAAAAAACAGGCAAAACTAATTTTAACAATAAAGTTGATCCAACAACTAGATTAAAGGTGTTTCATTGAGTAAAGCTATCCTTTAACAGGTAGCAACAAGCACCACACATTTTCTTTCTTTTTTTTTTTTTTTAAGATTTTATTTATTTATTTGACAGAGATCACAAGTAGGCAGAGAGGCAGGCAGAGAGAGAGGAAGGGAAGCAGGCTCCCTGCTGAGCAGAGAGCCCAATGTAGGGCTCAATCCCAGGACCCTGGGACCATGACCCGAGCCGAAGGCAGAGGCTTTAACTCACTGAGCCACCCAGGTGCCCCAACCACAAATTTTCTTATAGTTTACCTCTCTTCTTCTTCTAAAAATGTTGCTTTTTTAAAGTTACTTATGTGTTTAAAAGGAATTTAAAATGTATGAAGAATGTGTAGGAATGTGAAAAATATTTTTAATTCATTAGAAAATATTAAACCACCATATAGTGCATATGCTATAATTATAATGATATGAAATTTTATAAGAAAATGAACAAAATATTGAAGATACAAGAACTTTAAAGTAGTTTTTGCCTGCTGATAAAAGTATAGGTCTTTTAAAATGTGCTTAAGTATGTTTAAGGTTGTAGTTTACCTTTTTAAAAATTATAAAGTAAATGTTAAAAGGAAAAGTAGATCATTACCTTTTCTAATAAGAAAGCATTACAGTTTTATTTTTTATTATGTGATATTAGTCACCATAGAGTACATCATTAGTTTTTGATGTAGTGTTACATGACTTACTGTTTGTGTGTAACACCCACTGCTCCATGCAATATGTGCTCTCTTTAATACCCATCACTGGGCTAACCCATCCCCTGACTCTCCTCCGCTAAAACCTTTGGTTTGTGTCTTCAAGTCCATACTCTTTCATGATACATTCCCCCTCTGATCTCCCCCCCCTTCATTTTTCCCTTCTTTCTCCTAATGTCCTCTATGCTATTCCTTATGTTCCACAAATAAGTGAAACCATATGATAATTGTCTTTCTCTACTTGACTAATTTCACTTAGCATACCCCCCTCCAGTTCCATTCATGTCAATGCAAATGTTGGTTATTCACCATCCCTTCTGATGGCAGAATAACATTCCATTGTATATATGGACCACATCTTCTTTATCCATTCTTCTGTTGAGGACATCTTGGCTCGTTCCACAGATTGGCTATTGTGGACATTGCTGCTATAAACTTTGGAGTGCACATGCCCCTTCGTTTCACTACATCTGTATCTTTGGGGAAAATACCCAGTAGTGCAATTCCTGGGCTATAGGGTAGCTCTATTTTTAACTTTTTGGAGAATCTCCCACTTTGCAAAGAGGCTGTTTTAATTCCCAACTCTAACACATGAATCAATGAGAATGTCCATCACACATCTTTGGTGCCACTGCTTTATCTTTTTATTTGCTTATATCAAAAACAGACAGTCCATTCTAAGTTGTGCCGGGCCCTTGATAAATACATTTAATTTATATGGGACATTTAACCCATAACTCTTCATATTTTTTTTTAACCAAAGGAAGTAGCTGATAATAAAAAATGTTCCATTTTCATAGTACAAGCTCCATGAATTTGAGCTTGTTGATACATTTAAGTGGAATGATATTAATTACACTGGCAAAAGCTCCAAAAGTGCACTTTCTTCTATAACAAAATGCCTTTTAAATGAAACATTTTCAAACCTGGCAGCAAAAGTTGGGGGGAAAGGAGAGATAATTTTTATTGTTACTTCAACCTTATAAATATTAAACCCTCTTATGTCATAAATTGTAGGTTCTTCAAAATGAATTACCAGCTTCAAGGTAAATATGAAAGTAATTTTACTTCATAGTGATACAGCCCAAAGTGATGTGTGAGTAACTATAACTTCTGGTATGTTTTTAGAATTAAATTCTGATTTGAGAAGTTAAAAAAAATCTTTATGTATTTTTTCAACTTTACTTAAGATTTCCTCATTTTCTTAAAAAACAGCGAGTATATCTCATCGCTGTAGCTATGATTTAGGACATAATAATTCTCGATCTTTGATAAAGAAACTATTATCAAAGAATGAGTAGAAAGCATGTCACAAAATTATAAACTTGTGAGAACGCTAACTCCTATAATGAGGACAGTTTTAGTTCAGAGGAGTAAATTCACTAATATGTTTATACCTCTCACTTTTTCCTAATCTACCCATATAAAGGGGAAGTTCAAATAGGCCTCTCCCAGCATTCAGGAAGAGAACAAATAAAACTAAATGACAATGAAAACACAAAACAGTTCACAGATTTTGTTGGGTAGATGAGAGTTAAAGATTAGAATTTTCTAGAGAAAGACATATCGCCTTCTTCCCAACACTATCAAGCATGGCTCTCTCCTCTACTTCCCAAGCTGGTTAAGGAATTACAATGCACTCTCCAGCCCAACATACCCCTGCAGGAGTGAGGTTTTTAACACAACTCTGGAGAAACCATGGTTCTTTTTGGAGTTTCAACATTTACAAGCATTGTGTATTAGAACAATTTACCTCAACTCTCTAAGATTCAGGGTCTTCTTTCATAAAATGAAGGTTAGTACTTATTTCTTTAGGATGTTTTAAATATTAAGAAATAATTCTTAAGCAGATAATCCATCAAATTTATTTGAATACTTGCCTCCTCTTCATCCTTAATATCCAATTGGGAAAGACATCGTATGTGCTTTTTTTTTTTTTCTTTTTAGATTTTATTTATTTATTTGACAAAGAGAAATCACAAGTAGATGGAGAGGCAGGCAGAGAGAGAGAGAAGGAAGCAGGCTCCCCGCTGAGCAGAGAGCCCGATGCGGTCCTCGATCCCAGGACCCTGAGATCATGACCTGAGCCGAAGGCAGCGGCCTAACCCACTGAGCAGGCGCCCTACGTCGTATGTGCTTTAACTTAACCAAATGTCTCTCATATCTAAAACCTCCTTTTATTGCGCAACTGTATCTCATCTTCCATCTCTTCCCCATTCTATTCATCTTCTAAAATACTGTTGGTGTTTTCTCTCAAAATCCATCTAGTCATGTCACTCCTATGCTTAGTTATATTGGCCAATTCCTCATTGTTTATGTTCTAAAATTTAAACTCTGTATTTTTGAATTGTGTCTGGACTCCTCATACATACTGACTCTTATTCTGGCCACACCACAATTAGTGTTCAGCAAACACTCTTATATTAATCAAACTAAGAAACAGACTCAATTATAGAGTATAGACTGAGGATTACCAGAGGGGAGGTGGGTGAGAGTGGGTGAAATAGGTGACTGGGACTAAGGGATGCACTTATGATGAGCACAAGCTGTTGCATGGAAGAGTTCAATCACGGCACTGTACAAACTGAAACTATGTTACACTGTATGTTAACTAACCAAAATTTAATAAAAACTTTTAAAAAATTATTATTTCATCTAAAAAAATTCCTCTACTGGAAATCAATGGTTCATTCTTCATGGCCTAGATCAAAGTCATCTCTGTGGAAGACTTCCTCAGTCATGCCTCTACAGGCATTTCTAACACAAAAATTTTCATGATATATTTTGGATTTATAAAACATTTCCTCCAAATTATGAGCTATCTGAAGTCTTATAGTCCCTGGCTGTAGAAAGTGAATAGAAAGTATCGACATATAGAAAAATTTTGTTTTTTAAAGATTTATTTATTTATTTATTTGACAGAGAGAGATCACAAGTAGGCAGAGAGGCAGAGAGAGAGAGGAGGAAGCAGGCTCCCCGCTGAGCAGAGAGCCTGATGCGGGACTCGATCCCAGGACCCTGAGATCATGACCTGAGCCGAAGGCAGTGGCTTAACCCACTGAGCCACCCAGGCGCCCCAGACATATAGAAAATTTTAATTAAATAAATAAAAATAGTTATAGATACACTTGATAAAAGAAGAGAAATAAGGTTTTTTTAGTATTCTCTGTCCAAATGAAATAACCTAAAAACTAATAGAAAGGTAAATTACAACAAAAGGACATAAGAGTACAATTTTAGCCATTTTTAAATACTTAATGCTTATTAAAATTAATATTAGATAAAAGTCTAAACTGAAATCACAAGAAATTAAGAAATAACAGAAATGATCAAACTTAAAATATATGGGGATTTTATTGTAGTTAACCAATTGTATCTTTTAATGCAATTCACTGTTGTTTGTCTTCTGAAATCCTGAAGCAAAAGTTCTTGACTATGTCCCAGCCATCTCTGAATAACATCCAGGTTATTCAATGAAGATACAGTGAAAAAATTAAACCCCTCACAATCAGCTAATCTGTACATGGAGGATATCTGATTGTCCTAACTTTGTTATTTTTTTAAACGATGAAAAATAAATTTTGTAATCAGGTTAAAGCACTTAATAAAACACAAACAAGATAAAAATCAAAGAAAAACATAAAAGAAAGAAGTAAAGATAAAAGAATGATTAAAAAAACAGAAAATAAAAGGCATAAAAATTAATAAATAATATAAGTTCCAATGCTTCCAAAGGATTAATAAAACAGATATGGCTGAGAAATTTGTTTAAGGAAAAAAGTTAAAAAATGAATATATGATGGCGTCCAGAGTGTGAACAATGAATGAGGTTAAGTAATCATAAGAATACTTGATATTCATAATGATTAATTTGAACAACTAAAATTTAACTACTTATTTTTTATTTTTTTTTAAATATTTTGTTTATTTATTTGACAGATAGAGATCACAGATAGGCAGAGAGGCAGGCAGAGAGGGAAGGGGAATCAGGCTCCCTGCTGAGCAGAGAGCCCGATGTGGGGCTCAATCCCAGGACCCTGGGATCATGACCTGAGCCGAAGGCAGAGGCTTAACCCACTGAGCCACCCAGACGCCCCTTAACTACGTTTTAAAATACATATTATCATAATTTATTCAAAAAGCTAAACTGACAAACATAGAAAGAAAGATCAAAAGAAATGAAAGAAGTGAGAGGAGAGTAGGAGAATAAGAAGAAAGAAAAAGAGAAGGAAAAGAAAATACACAACATACAAAGCACACAGAACGATTTTTTTCTCAAAGGAATATAAAAGTATTATTATTATTTTACTTCAAATTATCCTCCTATAAAAAAAGCATAAATTTATCTTTGGATATTGCTTTTTTTTTTAATACAGGGAAAATATAATCTATTTATTTATTTATTTATTTATTTATTTATTTTTATGAATTAATTTATTGATTTTCAGGAAAACAGTATTCATTATTTTTTCACCACACCCAGTGCTCCATGCAATCCATGCCCTCCATAATACCCACCATCCAGTACCCCAACCTCCCACCCCCCTGCCACTTCAAGCCCTTCACATTGTTTTTCAGAGTCCATAGCCTCTCATGGTTCACCTCCCCTTCCAATTTCTCCTAACTCCATTCTCCTCTCTAACACCCCTTGTCCTCCATGCTATTTGTTATGCTCCACAAATAAGTGAGACCATATGATAATTGACTCTCTCTGCTTGACTTATTTCACTCAGCATAATCTCTTCCAGTCCCGTCCATGTTGCTACAAAAGTTGGGTATTGGTCCTTTTTTTTTTTTTTAAAGATTTTATTTATTTATTTGACAGAGAGAGATCACAAGTAGACAGAGAGGCAGGCAGAGAGAGAGGGAGGGAAGCAGGCTCCCTGCCGAGCAGAGAGCCTGATGCGGGCCTCGATCCCAGGACCCTGAGATCATAACCTGAGCCGAAGGCAGCGGCTTAACCCACTGAGCCACCCAGGCGCCCGGGTATTGGTCCTTTCTGATGGAGGCATAATACTCCATAGTGTATATGGACCACATCTTCCTTATCCATTCATCCCTTGAAGGGCATGTTGGTTCTTTCCATAGTTTGGCGACCGTGGCCATCGCTGTTATAAACATTGGGGTACAGATGGCCCTTCTTTTTACAACATCTGTATCTTTGGGGTAAATACCCAGAAGTGCAATTGCAGGGTCATTGGGAAGTTCTATTTTTAATTTCTTGAGGAATCTCCACACTGTTCTCCAAAGAGGCTGCACCAACTTGCATTCCCAACAACAGTGTAAGAGGGTTCCCCTTTCTCCACATCCTCTCCAACACATGTTGTTTCCTGTTTTGTTAATTTTTGCCATTCTAACTGGTGTAAAGTGATATCTCAATGTGGTTTTAATTTGAATCTCCCTGAGGGCTAGTGATGATGAACATTTTTTCATGTGTCTGATAGCCATTTGTATGTCTTGATTGGAGAAGTGTCTGTTCATATCTTCTGCCCATTTTTTGATATGTTTGCCTGTTTCATTTGTGTTGAGTTTGAGGAGTTCATTATAGATCCTGGGTATCAACCTTTTGTCTGTACTGTCATTTGCAAATATCTTCTCCCATTCCGTGGGTTGCCTCTTTGTTTTCTTGACTGTTTCCTTTGCTGTGCAGAAGCTTTTGATTTTGATGAAGTCCCAAAAGTTTATTTTCACTTTTGTTTCCTTTGCCTTTGGAAACATATCTTGAAAGAAGTTGCTATGGCTGATATTGAAGAGATTACTGCCTATTTTCTCCTCTAGGATTCTGATGGATTCCTGTCTCAAATTGAGGTCTTTTATCCATTTTGAGTTTATCTTTGTGTACGGTGTAAGAGAATGGTCGAGTTTCATTCATTCTTCTACTTTTAGCTGTCCAGTTTTCCCAGCACCATTTACTGAAGAGACTGTCTTTTTCCACTGTATATTTTTTCCTGTTTTGTTGAAGATTAATTGACCATAGAGTTGAAGGTCCATATCTGGGCTCTCTACTCTGTTCCACTGGTCTATGTGTGTCTCAAAGCTAGGGTAACTGAGACAGAAGATAGAATTAGTGATCTGGAAGACAAACAGATAGAGAGAAAGGATCAGGAGGAAGACTGGAACAAACAGCTTAGAAACCACGAAAACAGAATCAGGGAAATAAATGATGCCATGAAGCATTCCAACATCAGAATAATTGGAATCCCTGAAGAGGAGGAGAAAGAAAGAAGTCTAGAAGATATCGTGGAACAAGTCCTTCATGAAAATTTTCCCAATCTTGTGAATGGAACCAGCATTCATGTACTAAAGGCTAAAAGGTCTCCATCCAAGATTACACATTCCAAAAAAACATCACGACACCTGATAGTCAAATTGAGGAATTATAATTGTAGGTATAATCTCTTGAAAGCCGCCAGGGCAAAGAGGCTCCTTACTTACAGAGGGAAGCCCATCAGAATAACGTCAGACCTGTCCACAGAGACCTGGCAAGCCAGAAAAGGCTGGCAAGATATATTCAGGGCACTAAATGAGAAGAACATGCAGCCAAGAATACTTTATCCAGCAAGACTGACATTCAAAATGGATGGAGAGATAAAGAGTTTCCAGGACCGTCAAGGCTTAAAAGACTATGCGACCACCAAGCTGACACTGCAGGAAATATTAAGGGGGTTTCTATAAAAGAGGAAAAATCCTAAGAATAGCATTGAACAGAAATATAGAGACAGTCTACAGAAAGAAAGACTTCAAAGATAACTCGATGTCAATAAAAACATATCTATCAATAATCACTCTCAATGTGAATGGACTAAATGTGCCCATAAAATGGCACAGGGTTGCAGATTGGATAAAACGACAGGACCCATCCATATGTTGTCTACAAGAGACCCATTTTGAACCTAAAGTTATACCCAGACTGAAAGTGAAGGGATGGAGAAGCATCTTTCATGCCAATGGGCCTCAAAAGAAGGCTGGGGTAGTGATTCTCATATCAGATAAATTAGACTTTAAACTAAAGACTGTAGTCAGAGATACAGAAGGACGCTATATAATCCTTAAAGGGACTCTCCACCAAGATGATCTAACAATTGTAAATATCTATGCTCCCAATATGGGAGCAGCCAATTACTTAAGAAAACTATTAATCAAGATAAAGTGTCATATGGATATGAATACACTAATCGTAGGAGATCTTAACACGCCTCTCTCAGAAATAGACAGATCATCGAAGCAGAAAATCAATAAAGAAACAAGAGCATTGAATGACACATTGGACCAGATGGACCTCATAGATATATACAGAACATTCCACCCTAAAACAACAGAATACTCATTCTTCTCAAGTGCACATGGAACCTTCTCCAGAATAGACCACATATTGGGTCACAAATCAGGACTCAACCTATACCAAAAGACTGAGATTATTCCCTGCATATTCTCAGATCACAATGCTTTGAAACTGGAGCTCAATCACAAGGAAAAGTTCAGAAGGAACTCAAACACCTGGAAGCTAAAGATCAGGGGTGAAAATTGGAAGAGAAAAGTAGCCTTTCCTGTGAGAAAAGGCTAGCCCTCTACCATACTCTCAAAATGTCCTATTCTTCTTTGGGTGAAGTTTTCTACAGTAAGACAGATTCTCAAGAGACAGAATTGAAGCTCAACTTATAAGCTTGATCATGTCTGGTATCAACTCAGGGCTCGGGTGTTTCAAGCCTACATGCAGAAATTGATCCAAGGGACAATAGGTAAGTCAACTTACCAACCACCTGGATCACTAGATCACTTCAAGATGATCATGGTTCTGGCCCAGTATTGACCTAGAGCAGGTCCTCCTATGTCATGATTCCTCTTCTCACTGTGTATAATCAGCCTTCTTCTCTAACAGTAACTATGATCTCAGGATAGGCCTTAAAATCCATTCTACTGGTTTCAAATTGGCTCTATTCACAACCTTTTGTTGGAGTCCAATGTGCCTATTGTCATACTTGTCAGAATCAGTAACTAACATGTTTCAACTTTAAACTATGAAACATGTTTATGTCAATTATTCCTCAATAAGGTTGGGAAAGAATCAAATAAATATTTGTCATCATGTTAATGCATTAAAGGAAGTAACATGAGTGTGTAATTGACATTAAAAAGGCATTTTATAAAATACAGCAAATAATATTGATAAAATTATAAAGAAAGTTGAAATAAATGGAAAATTTCCAAATGTTATGAGACAGACATATTTATCTGAAATCATTATCAAATATCTATGTTAATTAATCCTCAATAAGAATAAGGAAAGAATAAAATGTGTCAACTTTTATATGTCAATTATTCCTCAATAAGGCAGGGAAAGAAGCAAATAAATATGTGTCATTACGTTAATGCATTAAAGGAAGTAACATGAGTGTGTAATTGACATTAAAAAGGCATTTTATAAAATACAGAAAATATTATTGATAAAATTGGAAAGAGAGTTGAAATAAATGGAAAATTTTCAAATGTTATAAGACAGACATATTTATCTGAAATCATCATCAAATATCATTTTGTTATTCAAGTATAAATATATTTCCAGTAAATCAAGAATAAGACAGTTGTACCTGCTTCAACAATATTAGAGACACCTAGCAGTTCTAGATAAATAGATAAATTAAAAACAGAACCATGCATATACAATCATTTAATATATGATTAAGGTGATCCAATAATCAGTTTGAAAGGGATGTTTTTTCAATAAAGAGTACTGAACAATCAATTATTTGTGTGTGTGTGTACACCTAGAACCTTTTCCTAGGCACAAACATAAGCAAGAATTTCAAACAGACATAACATGTAAATATCTAAAATAAGATATTAATTAGAAGAAAACACATGACTTTAAAAAATATTCTAATGAGGACAACAAAACTGAGCAAAACCCAAAATCAAGGAGAAATTTAAAAACTAGTCATGTTTTTAATAATTCAAATGACAAAAATGATCTATACCCAAATTTCACAAATTTTAGACAGAAACAAAATATTTGGAACATATATGACAATCTTCTTGATCCTTAGTCATGTAAAACCCTGATTTACTGAAAAGAAAATGGGAAGCATCACTTAGAAAGTATAGTAAAGGCTACCAATAGAATTTTCATAAGACAAGAATTTTAAATGACCAAGGGACATGTGAAACTCCCCAGTTGTTAAATAAATATAAATCAAGCATTTTTGCAAAACACTCGCATTTGCAAAAACTTAAAAAAAAAAAAAATCCAGTGCAGACACACTTGGGAAAATGTTCTCACTCTCCAACACTGTTTCATGGACTGTAAATTGACGCAAAATTTTCAAAGTTTAACCTGGCAGTGTCCTCTAAAATGTGCTCATGCTCTCACCTAAAATCCAAAATAAAGGTCTAAATGTGGAGCTCAAATAATATTGCAGAAATAAGTATACTTGTCTATCAGAGGAATAAAAGCTTACATCAAAAACACAACCAAAGTACAAGGATCCTTAAAACACACATAGATCAAGTTAACATCGACTGAAAATGAAACTTTGACCAAAAACACATAGTTTGATTTTCACTCCCTTGATAGAAAAAAAAAAAAAATTATCATAGCTTTATCACTAACAAAGGGAAGGACTGCACGGGACCCAAGCAAGGAAACAGATGCCAAATTACAAAGTCATGACCATATAAAGAGGATATAATGTTTTAATTTGCAAATAGAACTGGGCAACAATATGAGACTACCCAAAATGTAGGTACTGGTAAGAAATTAGGAGAGAATCAGAAAAGGCACTATTGACAACAATAATAGCAAAAGAGGTTTTTAGTTTTCCATAAACTTTCATCTGTGTGCTTCAGAACACTTGGATTATTAGAGATCATTATCCCCCTTATGCCCACAATCTCATCAAAGTTCAATGTAAAGTAATCCGTGGTAGTAAATCCCCATTGCTTTGCTGGACAGCTGGACCTGCTGCAGACCACGACCTGGTTGGACATATGTGAAATGGAGTCCTGAACGAACATATTTACACTATCATATAGAATTTATTGTAAAATAAGGCTTCTTGGTTACTTTTTGCTGTCTTGCTTTGGACTTTCAGTTTTTAAAAGGTCAGCTGGGATACATTATAGATCAGGAAAAAATAAAGCTGCTCCGTTTTTACTGTAAATTCTAAGACACTTAATGCATTTCATGCTTTTGACATGCTGCTTCAAGCCACAGCTCCAGGCTCCTTTGGAATAAGCTGTATCCTTATAACTTTCTGCTTTCAGGAGTATTTTGGTGGATATGTGTGAAAACATCCGTCTAGACGGCCGCTCACAACCTGAGAAATGTTGCAGTGGTTTACATCTATTTTGTATCACCTTCTCAATTAGAGGACTCTGAAGTGTGTCTCCTAGTCCATTTCACTTCTATACACTCTCTGTATTTACCTTTCCTGAAACATTGCATTTGTTGGGAACACACGATGACTTCTCTTTTAGTTGTATTAATTTTGAAGCCCTTTCCTGCCCCCTCCCCTGCATAGACTGCCTTTTCACTGTCTCGGGCAGGAGACTTTTTCTTCAGACCCATCTCGTCATGCACACACCTGACCAAGCAATTCATGATGTTACAGCTTCCCTCACCTTGCCCATCTGCTGATGAGCTCTGGTCCCTTCTTGCCTCACACAACAAATCTGATCTACCCTTTAAGGTCCAATTTAAATTACCTCTCTCCTTAACATGTCTTCATCAACCATGTCAGCTCACAAAATTATACTATATTTTGAAGCCATAGTATCTTCAATTAGCACAAATTTAATCTTCAATTTTTATTTTCTCTGGCATTATAACTCTTCCTTTGACTAAATTAACTCAGATACAGACCATGG
The DNA here is from genome assembly GCF_011764305.1 of Mustela putorius furo. Classification (NCBI taxonomy): domain Eukaryota; kingdom Metazoa; phylum Chordata; class Mammalia; order Carnivora; family Mustelidae; genus Mustela; species Mustela putorius. The sequence continues at coordinate 21,174,690 of NW_025422019.1, read as the reverse complement.
TTATAACTTCTTTGTAATATTTCTTCAGTCCCTCCATGTTACCCTCAATTGCCCTTCAGTATTTTGCATGGAATGCTTCCCAAAATCTTCATTACTGAACAGTTGATATTCTAGCCAAATGTGCACTTTAGAAGCAGCAATATTTACAGTGAGAATTTCAGTCTGTTAGAGATGTTGAAATAATGTTTCTCTGCCTTGGTCATCATCTTCCATTTTTCATACTGGTCAATGAAAAAAAATGCATTGCTTGAAAGGAAAACAACCACAAACTTCAAACAACAGATGTTAACCATGTACAGGTGGCTGAGTAGCTCATGGGATGGCTGATTGGATTTGAGACTTTTCATCTCATGGTAATCAGTCTGGATTTGGCCCATGGTTGACAGGTCACCCTACAGCTGTTAAAAGGATGCCAGGTGTGATAAGCTCTCATTGCCAGCATGGTGGGCAGGTGTTTACATCAGAGTGAGTACCCTTGTGGCCACTTTTAGGGGCCACGAAGGCCCTGGTTCCTGGAAGGAGCAGCGACCTGTCAAGAATAATGTGGGTTGCTATGCATAACGGCTGCAGCATTCCCCAATTGTACCTGAAATGCTATAAAGTGGGCAATGGCACCTCAATATGACTTACTAAGATGTGATAAATGGCACATTTGAATATCATCTGATACATTTTGGAATATGAAAATCAACCCTGATTTAGGCCCCTTATTTTCTCTAAATGAAATGGCTTTTTTAAGAAGACTAACTTCCATGAGTCATTCACTTAATAATATTTAAGATGTGTTGTTTAATTTTCTTGCTTATATCTGATTCGTAAATGAGGTGTGCTAGTTTATGGAGTGTCATCTGGGAACATTCTATAAAGCTGAAACCACAAAGTAGGCAGAGTCAATGTGGTAAACTCCTTCATCAACCACTAAGGTTTCTGGGTAAATCTTCTTAAAATTCAGTCTCTTGCTGATAGAAGCTGCTGAATAAATACCCATTAAATTATGAGTAAATTTAATTTTTATTTTAAATAAGGGGATTGAACTTGATGTCTAATATACTTTTCTATTCTCAAATGCTACCTATAAATGCCCAAAAGGAAGAAGCTTCCTACAGTGTATAACCAAGATTATGCAGAGTGATTCATTCTGCTTCTAAAATAGTTTCTCAGAGAAGGAAGGTGGTAATGGGTTTTGTCTTCTGCCCCCAGAACTCTTTTTGCCACCGTCTCTTTTATAGTCCTCTGAATTTCTGGTGCCTCAAGGTAAGTAAGGTGCGTGAGTGTGGCTCCTTCCGTCATAATTCTCTCCTTAACCAATGAAACTTAAAAGAAGGTGGGGGCTATCCACAGAGTAAGTGACAGGATGAGTACAATATGTTGATAGCAGATTGGGAAAAAGGACAATATGTATTAACAGGATAGTTCCCATTGTCTGACAATTAACATCTATGTATCAAATTATAAGGTCAACAGATAACCATATTCTCTAGACAGTTTACAAGGACACGCTCAAACCCCTCCATCCTTGTTAAGGGGCTGTCAAATGAGTCTGATTATCTTCAACCATCAGTCCATCCTCTCACTCCTACACCAGTATATACAATGTAAGTGCATAAGGAAAAGAATCAAAAAGAAGTCATTGACTTTATACACTCTCAATCTCAGAGGGGTCACCAGAAATTCAGTCAGAGATAGAGATACCAGGTGTCTCACTCCATAGCTGGATATTGCCAAGCTGTGGAAAGCCCCAGATTCTCTAAGGTTCTAATGCCAAAACAGTGCACATTGAGAAAATGATTGTGTACCTGATATGTGTATCTCCTGGCATTGAATCTTATGTCTCTCTCCCACTGGAAAGTACTGAGGAAACTTATTGGAACAGGCCACACCAGTTGAACAAGAAGGGGCCAAGCTATCATGTGTCTGGGAAAAAGACATCAGCCAATCCACAGCACCTAAGACTCCTGGTACCTTTAAAGAGCACAGAGGAGAAGGCAGGCAGTCCAATGACTCCCCTCTCTGAAAATGTCTCTAACAGAGACACAGAAGATCTGGGATTCTCTCCCATTACTAACAGGAAACCCACACTCATCCTAGTCTCCAATGCCAGAGAACTAGGAGACAAGAAAGACAATCAAATTAATTCTCCTACCTATTGGACCCAGGCTACTGGTCAAGTATGATTTGGGAGGGTGAAAGATGACAATAAAATTTCAAGTAGTTTTGACATGGTCATTTTAGCTAAAAATGGCCAGAAAGCTACAAATTCTATCCAGAATGCCATTTTGGATTTAGGGAAGTGAGATTCAGAAGAGCTTGTCTGAAGGCAGCTGTTAATGAAAACGTAAAACTGTTTTATATGTGTAGCCTGCTGGATTCCAATTGTTCAATAAACTAGCTGCACATATATGGAGCGAGTACAGAGTGATGTGGAGCAGAAAACTAATAAAGGGAGGTGTAGGGAAGAGGAAAAAATGAAAATTTTAAAAATCCCAAAATTATATATGTATCCATTAGAACCTTAAACCTCAAACATGATATACAGACCAGCATCGTTGGTATAACATGAGAACTTGTCATAAATGCAGAATCTTGGGCTCCTACACAAGCTTAAATAGAGCTTTACAAAATTTAGAATGTGTAAAAATCCCACGGAGACTTTGATAAATCAGATTTCTGTGTCCACTCCAGAGCTTTTGGATCATTAGGTCTGGGGTAGACCTAGAGATTGTGTGTTTCTAACAAGCTCCCAGGTGATGCTAGTACTATGTCTCTGTGGGGCACATTTTGAGTTAGGAAGCCAGGAAGAAGCTTAACACTGGCACTTCTCTACTTGTTTGATTTTCCCAATAATTAAACATTATTTGAGCAAGAGGGAGGAAGAGATGTACTTCTCTTTACCTCCTTCCAAAAAATCAGAGCCTCTTTAGCGTGCTGCAAAAAGCTGCTTTCCTCCCTTATCTTGTAGAACTAGGGAAGAATTGGAGGACAGGTATCTAGCTAAATTCATGAACAAAATACATATATATAATATAATATACATATATATGCAGATAACAACAAAAATTGAATCTATCTTTAATTAATTTCCTCCTTCTAATCTCTCATTAGATTTCTTATGTATGCATACTGATTTCCCATGGCTTATGATGGTGTTACATCCTGATAAACCCACCACAGGCTGAAAATATCACAAGTCAAAAATGGATTTTCTACACACAACTGACTTAATGATAGCTTAGCCCAGCCTACCTTAGACATACTCAGAACATTAATATTAGCCTATAGTTAGGCAAAAATCACACAAACGCTTTTTATAATAATGTGTTAAATATCTCATGCAATTTATTGAGCACTGTGCTGAAACTGAAAAATAGAAGCATTGTATGACACAGAATAGTGTAGAGGGAAAAAAAAAAAAGCCAGTGTATGGTAAGAGCATCCCCTGTCTGGCCACATGATCACATGACTGACTCTGGGCTGTGGCTTGGCTGTTGTGGACCAGGATCACAAAAGACAATTGGATGCATATCACCACTGGGAAAGATCAAAACTCAAAATCTGAAATACGGTTTCTACTGAATACACATTGCTTCTACATCATCGTAAAGTCAAAAAATTGTAAGTCAAACCATTGTAAGTTGGTGACCATCTTTAGGCATTTTCTCCAGCATTTTTAATGCAAGTTCGCATTATTTTACTGCCTTAATAAGACCCTCAGTGTATTCGTTTATGTCTCTTTTCTCCCTCATGGACTCTAAAGGAAGAAAAAACATAACTAACTGAGAAATATCTAATATTTAATAGAACCGAAAAAATTACATAAAGTCCGCTACATAATTTGCCAAACTCCCAGTTCTATTTGTTTTATGAAAATGTAAAACTTGCACATTTTTTCCATCAGGCTAGAGAATAAAAACCCATGACAAATAATCAAACCATGTCTCTGTTATGAAAATCTACGCCCACAAAGAAAGCACCTGCCATTTCCTTTTTGTGTGCGGAGATGTTCAAAGAGACACTTTGATGAGAAGTTGGATGAGGTGTCTGAGAGAAAAGATAAGAAAAAACATTTTGCACAGCCTACCCTTACCCCAACAGTCTTATCTGAGATTCTCCCTGGGGACCAGCTAATGCTTCCTCTGCTCTCAGCAGGGAAGCTGCAGGAGAAACATTGTAAAAGTTCCTCTCAGCAGCTTCTTTTCCCCACAGCAGTCATTACCATTAACAATAGCTGAGGGTTTCAGCACTCTGCAGTTTAAACTCTTTGAAATAAAGTTCACAGATAAACATCTAATCTGCTGCATAAACAAATAATTAGATGATGAATCCACATAGCATAGCTTACCACATATTGGATGGCAATCAGAAGACCAAAACTAAGGGGAAAAGACAGGTCCCCAACATGTATTTTCTATATGGTGCTAAATGACCAGTTAGATTTTTGACATAGGAGAATCCCTGACATTAATTTTTTTAAGGTTAAAAATTAAGACTATATTCTTCTTAAAGCAAATAATTGTATTTCCCTATGACACTCTTCTTGTGCTTAGAACCAGTGGAGATTCCATAATGGTTTCTGAACCTGCTTGATGCCTCTCTTCCTTTGTCTCCTTTGCTTACAAAAATAATTTACTGCAAACTAAGAAGATGTCAGACAGGCCTCCAAACATGGTAGTTTCTACACCCTCTAGATACCAAACTCAATGGTAAGTGGAAACCCAAGAATCAGATTTCTCAAGGTCAAGTTTCAATGAGATTCTCAACCAAGAGTGGTTGAGAAAACAAAGCATCCATGTGGAAACTTTATAATTTTTACAACACAAGGAAGATAAATTTTTCTTGTCTTGCTAAACCAAAGGTACTGTGTTAGGACAATCTTCATATGTGTCTCATTATGTTATTAGCTTTAAAAGGCATGTGTGTCTTTAATAACGTAAATGTATTTTTCTGTTGTTATTTTATTTTATTTATTTTTATTGTTGTTGTTGCTATTTTAAGTAGAGACCTATTCAAAGTTCTATGAATGGTAAAGCAACTTTTATTCTAGTAGATGCACATTGCTACTGTGATTTCAGAGCCCTGATCCTTTTAAAATAGGGCATGCATTGCCCTGACTCTCATTTCATGTCTTAGAAAAATAAAGAATGCAGCCCCTTGAAACATGCTAAATTGCTTTTTCCCATTAGGTGGGGGGACCATAACTTATGTCTTCACCACTCCCATCTTGACCCAGTTTGCTATAGAACTAAAAACTTTCTAAGAAAAATAATCTTTTCATGCTCTTAATGTATATTCATTCTTCATGCAGCAGCCAGAAAAAAATTTTAAAAATGTAAATATGATCTTATTTACATGTTTTCAGTGTTCCTATGAGTTCATATCATTTATTAGAATTTAAATATCCAGGCGCTGGGGTGAGCTCAGTCAGTTAAGCGACAAACTTATGGTTTTGGCTCAGGTCATGATTTTGCTATCATGAGACAGAACCCTGCTTTGGGCTCACTGCTCAGTGTGAAGTCTGCTTCAGATTCTTTCTCCCTCTCCTTCTGCCCTTCTCCACTCATTTTCTCTCTCTCTATTTCTCTCTCCCTCTCTCAAATAAATAAATAAAATCTTTAAAGAAAAAGAATCTAAATATCTTACTATGCCCAGTCATCTAAGCCTTATTTACCTCCCCCGTCTCTACCACTGCAGCCTTTACTTACTCTGCCTCAATCTCACTTGTCTTCTAATTATTTTTTGAACATGCCAATCACAATCCGTACACTTAAGGCCTTGGCACATGTTGTTCTTGTGCCTGAAATATTCTTCCTAGTTATTTGCATTTTTTCCCAGCCAGACTTCTGTTTAAATATCTTTCTTTGACCAAATTAAAATACCACTCCATCGCTTTCTAGCTCATTCTGCTTTACCCTTTTTTTTTTAAAGATTTTATTTATTTATTTGACAGAGAGAGATCACAAGTAGGCAGAAAGGCAGGCAGAGGTGGGGGGGAGATAAGCAGGCTCCCCGCTGAGCAGAGACTAGCCCCCCCTGTGGGACTCCATCCCAAAACCCTGAGATCATGACCTGAGCTGAAGGCAGAGGCTTAACACACTGAGCTACCCAGGCACCACTTTACCTTTTTTTTCATAGTGCACACCGTGTAACATCTCTCACTATAGTGTATGTTCTCATGTATATTCTGGGTTTGCTCACTCTTACCAGTTAATCCATCTCATCGAGAACAGTAACTGACACACAGTAGACATATAAGTGTGAGCTAGATGAATGAAAGGGAGGGAGCAAGAAAGCATAAAAATGTTCACCAATACCTGGGGAGTGTTTGCAGGGCTCAAGAACTAAATAAAGATAGTAAGCTCATCAATGTCCTTGGTCTGCTCATAGACATCTTTATTTCTACTTGTGAATTAGTATGTCACCCCCTCATCTTGAGAAATGGTATTGAGTCAATAATATTCATTATCTCCTAAAGAACTCTCAGAGCCTGTGCCTGAATAGGTATTCACCTAAAGTACTTGCATGCTGAATACGATGTGAAAGGTTTCCCATCCTACCAGCTGTCAGGAGTCTTCTGTGTTTGAAAAGAGAATAAGCGAATGGAGTATAAGATATATTCATACATCTGATTATCTGATAGGGTCCAACTAACCTAAAATAAAATAAATGAACAGATTTTCTTTCCTTTCCAATAATAAATAGTTTGTATAGCTTGTATCACACTTAACTTTCATCTAAAAACAATTATAAGTCAGGACAATATATGTAAAACAAGACTTCTAAGACACTTAAGAGTAACCAAAATAGGCAAAATCTGAGACAGTGAGACCCTTGAATGAGGAAATCATGCTAGGTGAGATCATCTTGGGGAAATGCCCAGTCTACAAGTCATGCAGGGGATAAAGATCAAGCAGAAAGCTGTGGTCCCCTTGGACTGGGTAGTCAGATATTGAAATTTATGGCAGAATTGAAATTTATGGTAGAATTGAAAAGAAGAAATTTTTGGGAAAAGAAGAAGCTGTGAAGTGTAAACACAAACTCTCACATAAACCCACATATAATTTGTGGCTGACATCTGAATTGTTTGCACACAGGATGAGATCCTACACCATCTAAGAGAAACAGCAGCTCTAATGGAAGAAAGATATGATGAGAGATGTGAATTGCTGCTGGCTGCTGGGGAGACAGATTTTTATGTTCAATCCATGCCAAACTAGAGGGCTTTGGTAACCATATCAGACTTTCCACTGAATTCCCAGAAGGGCCATGTCTTATAATTAAAACCCATATTCCAGAACAAAGGGATTCTCTCTAGGACTAATGAAACAAAGAAACAAACAAATCGATTGGCTTATATAAAGTATAGCTTAAATTCAAGCTTCAATAAATTCCAGATAACTCACTCGTAACAGACTGCCAAAATGAAACTCAAAGCAATTTAGAGGGAAATAACAAACTTCAGTGTCTCCAGCACATCACTCCAAGTATAAAATACATAACTACCCACATGAAGATACACACGAAAACAGAACACATGATATAGAAGAAAATAGCAGATAAATGACCCAGATTTTGAAATCAACAGACAAGAATTTCAACATAGGTATGTTAATTCTGCTACTGACCATCCTGAAGTAATGAGACTAGTCTTGCCTATTGCTATTAAAAAAACTCAACACAACATTTAGACAACTGTTTTCAGACATCAGAAAGTAATCATTGTAGAACTTTGATTCCTGAAAGGAAGAGAAAAATGAAGCAAGATCTATAATTACCCTGACATTCTGCCTAGAAATATATTTCAGAACATAGTGCAGGATAACACAAGTAATGTATGGAAATTTCACTAAGTTTAGGATTAAGAGATCAGAGTTCAAGGAGGATAAAGTGGTTAAAATTTCAGGGTAACAAAAATGAGATTGTTAAATAGAGAAAAAGGTCAAGAAAACTGGATAAGATTCCCTCTGAGTTGGTTACTAAATTATATGCCGTGCATGTTCAGTATGAAGCTCCATGAAGCCAAGAAAAGAATGACAAGGAAGCAGTAAACTAAACAATTTCCACAGGACTGGGAGAAACTGAGTTCTAACCCATAAGAATGGACATTCCTTGTTTATTATAAAAGATGCTCAGTCAAGATCTTGAAAAATCAGTTTGGGAGTGCTAAATTAGCCCTAGATTAAAAGCTTTCCTATGCTCACCATAACTAAATTAAAAAACAAACAAAGAAACAAACAAAAACCTTGAAAAGATCAAGTTGCTTGGTATATAATTTAATTGCCTATCAGAACAAAGTCTAATTTTTTATAAAAGATAACAAAATTCATTACTCAACCATGTAATATTCACAATACACATTGTCAAGTGTAAGGTCTCTAGTAATAACAAGGAAAATGTAACTTATAACCAGAGAATGAGTCTGTCAATGGAAACAAATATAGACATGACAGAGATATAAAACTAACAGAAGAAACTTTTTCAAACAACTATTAAAAATGTATTTAGGGACTAAAGAATAAGAAGAGAGATGGGAGCTTTAAAAAGAGCATAAAACATAATATAAAAATATAATATATAGAGTATAAAATAAGAGTTAATAAACTTTCAAAGAAAATATCAGCAAACTTAAAGAACTATTAATAGAAAGTATAAAAACTAAAACACATACAGAAAAAAGGACAAAATGTGAACAGAGTCCTCATGACCCATGAAGTAATATGAACAGATCCAACAAATATGTAACCAAACTCCAGGAAAGAGAGAAGAGAGGAATTTAAAAATGGTAAAACTTCCAGATTTGATGAGAAGTAAAATCTACTAATTCAAAAACTGTCAATGACATCCAAACATAGCAATCACAAAGAATATCACATAAAGTAAAAAAAGCTAAGAGAATTCATCCCAAGCTGACCTACACTACATCAATTTTTTTTTTTTAATCTAAAGAAAACTATGCCAAGTGAAAATTTGGTTTATACAAGGAAATGAAGAGCACCAGATGGGATAAATCCATGTAAAATATCAAATGTTTTTCCATTTTAAAATGTGAAAACATTTTAAACATTTAAAAGGTAATTAAGAATTTCTAGTTGCATTTTTGACAACTAAATATTTGGAACATGTCACTCCTGGACTTACAACAAGAAAAAAATTGTATAAATTAAAAACTCAAGGTGGTGCCTGGGTGGCTCAGTTGGTTAAGTGTCTGCCTTCAGTGCAGGTCATGATCCAGGTCCTGGGATTGACCTCTCTGCGGGACTCCCTGCTCAGTGGCAAGTGTGCTTCACTCTCTCCCTCTGCCCCTCCTCCCCACTCATTCTCGATCTCATTCTCTCTCTCTCTCTCTCACATAAATAAATCAAATCTTTTTAAAAATAAAAATAAAAACTCAGGTTTTTTCTCAGACTTATCAGAAAACTGACATCTCAGACAAAAGATTAGAAGTCATTCAGAGGAATGTAACAATGGAAATCTACTTACCTGGAAAAGGAGCTGCTAGAAACTAAAATTGGAGAAGTTTTTGACAAATTTGTTGGAGGCTGATTGTGGATTATTGTAAGAGTGAGAAATTCCTGGGAATTGCAGTCTTTGGGAGGCCATCTTCTTTTATAAACATTTTCTCCAGGAACTCCAGCAAGTTCTCATAATGAGGATCTTAAAAGATCTCCACAGAGCCTTGACAAGGAAAAGGAAACTGTAAACATTTTGAAGTCTGGCAGAAATAATACAGGGACAAAATTACAAATACTCTGGAGACTTCAAGCTCCTTCTGTTAATAATTAGTAAATCAAAATAGCAGAAAATCAGCAACTTAAATAGCACTCTAAATTAAGTTAATCTAATTGACATTTATAAAATATTCCATCTAGCAATACTGATGAAAGAATGTATACCCATACAGAATATACAAGATACAATATACAAGATTCACAGTACCAAAAGTGAAACATAAAGAGCATAAAAGATTATACAAACATTAAAGAGGATCATAAAAAAATTAAAAATACTTTATGCCAATAAATTCAACAACATAGATGGACCAGATAATATCCTTGAACAGTATAGTTTGCCAAAATGAGATCCACACACAAAATTAAAAATGTGAATCATTTCATAACTATTTTTAAAAATTGAATCACAATTAAACTTTTCAAAAATAAAATTCCAGCTCTAGCACAGATATTTTTATTGGTGAAATCAATCAAACTTTTGAGAAAAAAAAATTACCCAACTTATATAAACTATTATGAAAAAGTAGGGAACAACTATTCTGAACATATTTTGTGAGGTCATATTACATAACATAACCTGAAAAAAATATCATAAGATAGAACTATAGGCCATTATATTTGAATATAAAAAATAATAAAATACAAAAATAACGAAAATCACAATACAAAAATTCTCAACAAATATTAGATAATTAAATCCAGCAATGTATTAAAAGATTAACAAATGGGGACTAAGTGTGGTTTATCTATCACAAGAATGTAAAATTTACTCAGCTTTCAAAATCACATTATATAATTTATTCTGTTAGTGAAATAAAGAACATACTTATGGTAATCTTGATAAACAGAGAAAAATGGATTTGACAAAGAGTCAACACTTATTCCTCCTTAAAACACTCCCACAGCAGGTTAAAAATGGAAAAGAATTGATTCAACATGTTAAAGCGTATCTTTAAAAAAATAGACATTAATTAAAATGTTACTTAATGATGCAGTACTGAAGGTTTCTAAAATTAGGAACAAGGCAGGGATACCTCCTCTCACCATTTCCTTAAACCATGTACCAGAGACACTATCCAACCAAATAAAATAAGAAAAACATTTAAATTTTTAAGAAAAATTTAGAAAGGATTAAATAAATCTCTCATTTATAAATGTTGAGATGTTACATAGAAAATTCTAAGGAATTCTATGAAAAATAGAAGAGTATATTTACCACCTTAGAATAGAAAAGTTTTGCTTAGGGCGCCTGGGAGGCTCAGTGGGTTAAGCAGCTGCCTTCGGCTCAGGTCATGACCTCGGGGTCCTGGAATCGAGTCCCGCATCGGGCTCTCTGCTCAGCAGGGAGCCTGCTTCCTCCTCTCTCTCTCTGCCTGCCTCACTGCCTACTTGTGATCTCTCTCTTTCAAATAAATAAATAAAATCTTTAAAAAAAAAAAAAGTTTTGCTTAGATAAGATAAAAAGTAAAACAGTATCCATAAAAGAAAAAAACCTTCACAAATTGGACTTCTACATAATTAAAATTTTATGCTTATCAAAAAATGCTGCTAAAAATAAGTTTATAGCATTCACTGTCAATATTTAAAAATTTAAGGATAGAAAAAATAGATTAATTTAACCAAACTGAGAGTCCAGTAACAGAACCACACTTACATACTGAATTGATTTTTAATGGAAGTGCCAAGGTAATTCAATGAGGAAAGAAAAGTCTTTTCAATAGGAGTTCTGGAACAACCTATTAGCTTTAGGAAAAATAATATACCTCAACACCTGCATCAAACCATACATAAAATTTGATTTGATGGACCATACTATTAAACATATAGTTAATACTATAATTTTTTTTTTAAATCAGAGGGAATATATTTTTATTCAGAGGTAGCAAAGATTTCCTTAGAATAATAATAGCACTAGCTATGACAGCTGAAGATTAATTGAACTTCATCAATATTAAAATGTTCTTCTCATCAAAACACATCATTAAGAAAATAAAAATATAAGCCACATTGAGACAAAATATTTATAATACATTTATCATAAAAAAACTAGTATGTGGATGATACAAAGAACTCTTTCAATTCAATAATAAGGCAAACAATAAAAATAATGGTTAAAAGCTTCACAGACATTTTATGGAAGAAAATTTGTGAAATTTCATAAAACACCAAGAAGATACTCAAATTTAATAGTCATTAGAAAATTCAAATTACAAATTAATATTTCAGTGAGATACAAATCTATACTTACTAGAATGGCTAAAATTACATGGGGTGACAGTTTCAAATTTTGGTGAGATGTAATTCAACTGTTCTATATTACTGATAGTAATGTGTACTGCTTTCCTCTTGCTGCTATAAGAACATACCACTTGGCTTAAAACAACACACAAATAGACTCACAGAATTTACAGAGTCTGAGGGCTAAAATCAGGTGTTGGTAGGACTGTGTTCCTTCTGGAGGCTTCAGAAGAGAATCTGTTTCTTTGCTTTTCCTACTTTCTAAAGGCAATCTGCATTCTTTGGCTCAAGGCCCTTTGCCTTCCTCCAACCTTTTCATCATATCTCCTCTACCTGATTTGGCTCTCTTGCCTTTCTCTTATAAGGCATTACTTGTAATTACATTGCGCCCATCAGTATAATCCTGGATATTACCCCATCTTAAGATCTTTAAACTAATTACATCTGCAAAATCCCTTCTGTCATTTAAGGTACCATATTTACAAGTTCTGGGAATTAAGACATAGACGTCTTCGATGGGCCATTATTCTGTCCACCATAGAACATAAAATGTAATTTATTTTAGAGTCTCATTAAGTTAAACATATACCTGCCCTATGATTCAGCATTCCTACTCCTAACTAGTTGCTCAAGAGAAATGAAAGCACATTTTTACAGAGTTTCACCCAAAACTGTTCATCAAATATTTATTTATGATAAGTCCAAACTGGAAATAGCACAAATATCTATCAAGAGGTAAGTGCAAAATTAATTGTACTAAATTCATGATGGAACTCACTACTCAGAAATGAAGTTGCTAAAGCTACAGCATAGGGAACTCGGTCAATGATTTTGTGGCAGCATTGTAGAGTGACAGATGGTAGCCGCACTTGGGCTGAGCACAGTGTAATATACAGAATTGTTGAATTACTATGCTGTACACTTGAAACCAATATCATATTGTACATCAGCTACACTCTAATTTTTTAAAAAAGTATTACCAAAAAAGTGGAATAAACTAGTGATATATAAATAACATAGATGAATCTTTAAAAACAAAAACAAAAATATTATCCTGAGTGAAAAAACCCTTACATTGTGGATGGTTTCATTTACCTGAGCTTCTAGGAGTAGCAAACTAATACATTGTGACAGAAATCAGAACTGTGGTTATCTCAGAATGGGAGAGAGGCAGGGAGGCGAAGAAAACAACTGAAAGGGGGCACAAGGGAACTTTCTGGGGGTTTGAAAATGCTCTGTATCTTGTTTGGCATAGTGACTATATGGCTATTTACACTTATCAAATCTCATCAAACTATGCACTTAAAATTATTAACATTCCTTCATGAAAATTCAAATAAATTGTCATTTGCCATTCAAATGTTTCAAGTCCTCGAGGGGAAAAAATATTTCAATGATGTTTAAAGCAAGAAAAAAAATCCATTTATAAAAATTCTGAATCTTTCAACACTTACATTGCCAAAGCAGACCATAAAGGAATGTGGTTATGGTATGAAAGGACCTAATAAAAGGACCAGGGATATTGCAGAGGTACTAAAAATTTATTTTAGATTTACTTCTATGTGTCTTACTATTAGTTTTAAACTTTTCTGGAGGTTTCTGGAAACTGAGAATAAAGGACTCTATACCTCTCAGACAGCTGCCTGAGGAGAATGCCTGGGAAGGTGTGTGTCCACACAAGGAAAAAAGAGTCCTTCGGGCTCTGAGGCTGAAACAGCTTGTTCGGTAAGACCCTCTACCAATTCCACTCCTCCCAAATCCTTCCCAGCCCCCTGCACCCTGGCGGACTCCTACGTACTGTTGTGATGTCTTTAGGACTCTACATAGATGCTTACAAGTGGTCAAGGAAATGAATTTTCCTCTGATCACAAACAATTACACTCAATCCTTTCACCATAACTTTTTTCCCTCTGAATCAAATCATGTCTCATTATACCTTCTGAATTTTATAACCTATCTCTATTTTCTCATATTACCCTTTTTTTTACTTTGTCTGAACCCCTTATCTAGATAATTTTATGATAACACCAATGGTATCCTAGAAATTATTATATTCTCAATATTCTACCCAAGGACAATGGTAATCTCCATGCTCAAAGTAGCCCTCATAGTATATTTTTTCTACTTTAACTCACCCTCATCTAATTTAGATCTCTACACATTACTTTTTTTATTATTATTTTTTATTTTTTTACCTCCCAGCTGCCTCTTCCCTGATAATAGGTAAACATTTTTATTCATTTTTTTCTTTCTATTTGCAGTTATTCCTTCATATAGTCAATTCATTACTTTAACCTCAGTACTTACTGATAAAGCCAATGTCCTTTTCAATTTATTCATATCAAAATAATATGATGTGGATTTCCTTGAATTTTTGCATTTCTGAAAACAAAATGGAAAACAAAAATTATCTATTTACCAATTGTCAGTTTGCTTAATCTCTTTTGTTTCAATGTTGCATCTTACTTACATTGTTAACTAGTGTTTTTTTAATAACTCATAGAACATTTTTCACTTTTTTAAATTCTAAAAATGGTATCTTTTTATTATAGAAAAATTTTAAAAATCAGATAATCAAAATAATTTACTTTTATACAACATATATTATTGAGTAGCTACTATGTGCCCAGGATTTTTCTACATGATGAGATACAGCACTTGCCCAAAACGGACTTATCATTTGTTTCATTTATTATTTGAAATTTGCCTCCTCTCTTTCTTTCCTGGGTACGCTAACTAGAGTCTTATCAATTTTATTTATCTCCTCAAAGCTCCAATTTTTGGTTTAATTGATTTCCTGTATTGATTGTTTTCAATTTTATTGATTTCTGCTCTAATTTTTATATCTTTTCTTCTGCTTACTTTGGATTTAATTTGCAATTTGCTCTTCTTTCTTTCTGATTTCTGAGGTAGAAATTTAGATTATTGACTTTAGGCCTTTTTAAACTTCTAAAATATGTTTAACATAAATGTATTCACCATAAATTTCCCTCTAAACATTGCTCTTCCTGCATCAGACAAATTTAGATACATTATATTTTATTTTTATTCAATTCAAAAAATTTTTAAATTTCTCATAAGAGCTCTTCTGTGGCATATGTGTTATTTCGAAGTATGTCATTTAATTTCAACGTGTATGGGGATTTGTAGCTATCTTTCTGTTATTGATATGCAGCTTAATTCCACTGTGGTCTGAGAATATACTTTTTATGATTTCTATTCCTTTAAATTTATTAAGGTGATTTTTATGGAGCAGAGTGTGGTCTGTCTTGATGAATGCTCCATATGAACTAATAAGAGTATGTATTTTGCTGATATTTTATGAAATATTCTATAAATGTCAATTTTATCAGTTGATTGACGGCACTATTCACCTCAGCCATATCCTTATGATTTTCTGCCTGCTGGCTCTGTTAAGTACTGACAGAGGGGTATTGAAATTTCCAACTATCATAGTGAATTGCTATGTCTTCTTGGAGAATTGACCCCTTTATCATTATGAATTGTCCTTTTTTATGGAACTTATCTTCTGTTGGGAGAAATAGATGATAGTCAAGGTAAGTAAATATCAAGATAATTTCAGGTAGAGTTAAACATTGTCAAACACAATAATCCAGGACAATATGGAAATGGGTAGGGAGACAGGGAGAGATGAAGGGTAATTAGAAAGGTTGGTAAGGAAAGGTCTCACGAGGAATGATATTTGAATGTGAAGGTGGCTCTTTATGAAGGCATGGGGAAAAAGCATTGCTGGCACATAGATCAGAAAGAGAAAAGGCCTTGAGAGAGAAGCAAATTTCATGAATTCAAACCACAGAAAGAAATTCGTGTACATGGAGCTTCACAGGCATAGAAGATTGTCGTATGAGTATAAAATACTTACACCCCAACGTCCGGGAACATTACTGTTAGTAGCACTCACACATTTACAAGTGCCATTACTGTTTCTTTCAAACCACAGAAATGCATTCTCGCTAACCTAAATAGAACATATATTTATTGGATATTTATGGAGAACTGAGAAAAGTGAAAGAATAAGCAAATAATTGTAGAAAAGACAGAACTCTGACAATTCAGGATGACTGTGCATCAGAAACAGAGGCAGTTATTTTCAGCTGGACCCTAGTAGCATCAAATATCTACTGTATGTCACAAATTCACTTTTTACCTCTGTATCCAGAATGGTATTAGCTATGTACCCTCCTTAGAAGACTTGAGAAACTGTTCACATGAATCACTTTCTGTAAACCTAACTCAATTTTAGATACTTGTTTAAGAAAAGATGAAAAGAAAAACAAAGAAAGAAAAGAAAAGATGAAAGGTGTGCCACTAAATAATTAATTTTCACAACATGGCCTAAGATACTCCTCCTTAAGATTTGGCTTAGAAGAACAGGATACACTCATCATCCTATTACAACTTGGAAGATTATAGAAAATTAGTTCTTTTAAGAAAATTTGGCTAATCTAGAAAAAACAAGAAATGGATTCAGGCAACATAATCCACACTTGATTTGTATTTATATGTGCATGTGACAATTTTCATTCAGACATAGATGGAAATTCACTAATTGACTATTTCACACACACACACAAAAACAAATCTTCATTAGTTGATGTTAATATGTGTTCCAAGATTTTGAAATCACACAAAATATGTCAAAAAATATACATGTACCTGTGTCCACAAATGCAGCCTTAATTATTTCCCTGAAGAATGACTGATATTGGATATTTGTATTTTAAATGTTAGTTTGTCCTCCAGAATTCGGTCTTACTGGTCAAGGAAGAAACTACTTGTTTCCCCACGATTACATTATTTCACTATGGATATTTGATAGGTATCTGTTGTTTTATTTGAAGTCAAGCAAATTTAATTTTCATTTCTAAGGTTAGCAATAAAATGAAACATTTTATTCAAATATATGCTTTTTTTCCTTAGAATAAATTGTCTGTTCCTGTCTGTTCTCAGTTTTTCAATTAAAATAATCATCTTTCTATTGCCTTTTAAAAAACAGACTTGGAATTTTTAAAGATTTTTTTTTTTTTTTTTTTTTTGACAGACAGAGATCACAAGTAGGCAGAGAGGCAGGCAGAGAGAGTGGAAGGGAAGCAGGCTCCTCGCTGAGCAGAGTCTGATGCGGGGCTCAATCCCAGGACCTTGGGATCGGGACCTGAGCTGAAAGCAGAGGCTTTAACCCACTGTGCCTCCAGACTTTGATTTTTAGAAGTTTTAGACTTATAGGAAAATTAGAAGGATGGTACAGAGAGTTTCTACTCACACTCACACTCATTTCTCTTCTTATTAATTCCTTACATTACCATGGTACATTTGTTACAAATATTGAAGAAATGTAGATATATAATTATTATTATTGACTTAAGTCCATAGTTTTTCAATATCTTAAATTTTTACATAATGCTCATTTTATGTTCCCAGATCCCACTCAGGATACCACACTACATTTATTTGTCATGTCTCTTTGGACTCGCACATTCAGTCTATCCTTTTGTTTTGATGACCTACACAGTTTTGAGGAGTACAGGTCAGGTGTTTTGTGGGATATCCTCTATTGGAATTTATGTTTTCTCACTATCAGACACTAGTATTTTTTATCAGATTTCTCCACTCTTAAGTTATTCTGCCCTCCCTATTTTAACATTTTAAATATGTAATGTAAAATAAGGACCTACATATATGCTATTTATTTGGTCTATAATTTGCAAACATTTCTCCATTTGCTGTTTTCATTTAAATTTTTATTTTTAAGATTTTATTTATTTATCAGAGAGAGAGAGAGCGGGAGAGAGCAAGCACAGGCAGACAGAATGGCAGGCAGAGGCAGAGGGAGAAGCAGGCTCCCTGCCGAGCAAGGAGCCTGATGTGGGACTCGATCCCAGGACGCTGGGATCATGACCTGAGCCGAAGGCAGCTGCTTAACCAACTGAGCCACCCAGGCGTCCCTTATTTAAATTTTATTATTACTATTTTTATTGAATAGAAATTTTAAATACTTGAAGACCTCTTCTTTTTGATGTTCTTTATGATAACACTTTTAACCTGTAAAATTTTTACATTCACTTGTATTTTCTTTTAGTAATCTTATACTTTTCTCTATCTATTTGTTTAATCTATCTATTTAAATTATATCTGAAATGTATGTATTCTCTGCATTTGATTAATACTCTCCTCCTGGATGACCTTGACTTTCTTTTCTATCTGCCAATGGCATGAGTTTTCAAGATCAAACTCCAATTGGACATCTTATGAGTTTTTTTAAGTTACTTCCGTTAGGTTTTGTATCCTGCCCCTGTGTTCTGGTTGGTACCTACAACTTCTGTAGTGTTAATCAAATCAATATTGCTTTTAAAAGCTATTCATCAGGGGCGCCCAGGTGGCTCAGTGGGTTAAGCCTCTGCCTTAGGCTCGGGTCATGATCTCAGGGTCCTGGGATCAAGCCCCACATCAGGCTCTCTGCTCAGCAGGGAGCCTTCTTCCCGCCCCCTCTGCCTGCCTCTCTACCTACTTGTGATCTCTATCTCTCTGTCAAATAAATAAATAAAATATTTAAAAAAAAAAAAAGCTATTCATCATTATTATGTCAGTCACTCCCTCTAAACTCTGAGCCCTGGGAAGCAAAGGGCATGTCTTATTCATTTTGTGCATTACATGATGCATAAAATCATGTAGAAATTCCATAAATACTTATTGAATTGGATCATGTCCTTGTCCTTTACTCTTTTTTTGTCTCTCATTAAAAGAAAGAAAGAAAGAAAGAAAAAAGTTCCCTAGTGCCAATAGAATATATTAAAGTGTGTCAGCCAAACCTTCCTTACCTGGTCCAAAAACAACTTTCTAATTATTTTTCCTACTATTTCCCATTATGTGCATAGTCCACAATGGGCTATCTGTGGGTCCCAAAACTCATAGAATTTTCCTACTCTAGTTTCATCTGTTACCTGGTACGTGTGAATATTGCTATAAATCTCTTAGAAAGCAATTTGACAAATTTCATGAGTCTGGAAAGTTTCATTTCTTTTGTGCCTAGAATTTTTTTCTTTTAAACTCTAACAAGGAAAAATAACCCTAATTATTGTAGGGGGAAAGGAAAATCTTTAGGCCAAATAAACAAGTGATTTATATATACAATAAATTTTCATTATGACTTTATTTATAATAATTTACAAAAACAGAAAAATAATGCTTCAGTGCTTATTGTTTACACAATTTAAATAGGCTTCAACTTTGATAAAACTTTAATTTTTAACATCCCAATTTTCTTCTCTAAAAAGAATATCATCTAAAGTCATTCTGCTTTCCCCTTTGTTTTGGAACTTTGAGGAGATTATAAGGTCTTTTAAGTTGGCACTTCCAATTATCTTATTTACCATGAATCTCTTTTATCTCTTTTCTATGCAGAACCTAAATGAGCCTGGGTGGTCAGTCAGGTAAGTGTCTGCCTTTGGCTCAGGTCATGATTCTGGGCTCCTGGATCTAGCCCTGCATTGGGCGCCTGCTCAGCAAAGAGTGCTTCTTTTCTCCCATGGCTCATCCATTCTCTCTCTCTCTCTCTCTCTCTCGCTCACTCACTCACTCTGTCTCTCAAATAAATTAATAAAATCTTAAAACAAAGAACCTAAATTACTGTCTTGGGCTCATTCCCTCTTTTAGTCCCTTGCTCTCCCATATGAACATGTTAGCTGCAAATCATTTTTTTTTTTAATCCTAAAGCGGTGAAAGAGTTTTGCAGAAAACAGTTGTCCTTCCTCGCCTCCCTATTGCATCCCACCCCCAGATCCAATCACATTCAATTCTTCTAGTATATTTTTTCAGGTATCCACATCTGCATTCTAAATAATAACTGTATTACTGTTCTGAGATTGTCAAGACAGAATCATGATTTATTTGATTGAGAAAGGATAACTTAGTGAGAAGATAGTGGATTGTTTAATGGGAATTTATGGAGATGATCGCACAAAACAGAAGACATAACAGGAAGCTCCCAGGTGAAGGCATGACTCTGCAGCATCTAGTACAGAAAGCTGCCCATGATACTATACGGACAATTGTATCTTCTGGGAATAGCCTGTCTATTCATATGCAAGAAATGATTCACTATGATGAGCTGGTATTGAAATACCATCTCTGTGTGCCCTGGTGGTGCAGATATAGGGAGCAGGAGGGACTCATTACACATCAATTCGATGGTCAGCAACTTTTTGATCAGCAGCCTTCAAAAGTCAGTATCAGGGGTGCCTGTGTGGCTCAACTGTTAAGCTCTGCCTTTGGCTCAGGTCATGATCCCAGGGTCCCGGGATTCAGCCCCGCATTGGGTTCCCCACTCTGCAGGAGAGCCTGCTTCTCCCTCTCCCACTCCCTCTGCTGTGTTCCCTCTCTCACTCTGACTCTCTCTGTCAAATAAATAAATAAAACCTTTAAAAAAAATAAATGTCAGTATCAGTAAGTCTTAAGAAAAGAAACTCCTGTCCTTCTTGATATTAATCAACAGCATTGTTGGCTTTCTGAAGTTGTGTGGGAAAAAGTGGTAGGAGGCTTTACTAATCTGTAGGCAGAGTTGTATTCAAAGCTTCATTTTCCAAAAGGAGGCTTCACTTTTCCTTCTAATGCCTGATAGCCCAAGCCAGAAGTCCCTCTGATTCAGTTGCATAAAGGAAAATGAAATCAAGTCCAGAAGGTGAGGGAACAAAGACTGGGAGCCCAACCAGGTCTTTACATACAACCAATCAAACTCTTAGTTTTTAGCCCCTGTTTCATTTCTACTCTCTGCAGTACCAGCGGTTACCGAGTCTGCAGTATCTAACTCTTAAAGGGATTCCGGAGGAGAAATCAATGATCTCCTCCTTGGTACTTCCCTTGTAAGCACTTGGGTTAGTTTCTTTGTTGCCATTTACCAATCTTCCATTTGCTTTTGATATAGTGCAACTTAATTGCATTTTCATCAAAGGTGAAACTTCTGTTTCTTATTTTTGTGTAATATATATTGAAGTGATTCTGAAGAATAGAGATTTGGCATAATGTGATAATGTGTTCCTAATAAGAAATATATATTTGGTTTCATCCCCATTTCTGGCACAGAGCTCCTAACCTCTGGAAATTCCAGAGTGATGACAGAATAAAGATATCTTGCTATGTGAATGAGGTGACTTTTGGAAAGCACCTAAGGATGAGGACTGGTTGCTTGGAGAATCAACCATTCAGTCCCATGGTTTTGACCTCTGGGGAGCAGAGAGCAGCTACAGACTGAATCAATTGTCAATGACCAACGAAGTAATCAATCATACCTATATCACGATGCTTCTTAGAAACACCCCCACCCCCCAAAAAAGACTGGAAATTTGGAAAAGTGGTTTGTTTAGAGAGAGCATGAAAACTCCACACGTTTTCCCCATAACTGACCCTATAAATCTTTTCCTTCATGGTGTTATTCAGTTATTTTTTTAAAATAATAAAGTAGTGGTTCTTTTATAATAAAGCTACGTTAGCAATTTAGGGTCCAATTTATTGGACCCTTTAATCTGTAGTGGGTTGGTCAGATGCCACGTGACAACCTGGACTTTCAGATGGCATCTGAAATAGAAGGGGGGACAGTCTTGTAGGACAGAGTCCTTAACCTGTGGGATCGGACACTGTCATCAGGTAGATAGTGTCAAAATTGAGTTAAATTCTAGGACACCCAACAAATGTCTGAGACGTGCTTGGTGGATGGTGTGGGATGTGCACCCCCAATCTTTGTCAACATGTACACATATCGGAATTAGTGACCTGAACCCTTTACATAAACTTTACATTGCCAGCTTTAATCAGAAGTTGGCACAGCCATGTTTAGACATGTGGATACTGACTCTGAGATTTCCATCTAGACAAGGTAGACATAATACCTCAGTAGCCTGGGCATCTGGTTATCAAAAGCCCTGAAATGCAGCCAGACTCTTCACAGCCACAAGGCTGCAATAAGAATATCATATGAGAAATCCAAAGAGAATTAAAAGCTTCTCTTTTTTCTCTTTCTCTCTTCTAATAGTCCTTGCTAAATAATGTGGGATATAGATTTTTATAATGGAGTTGAATTGATAAAGATGAAAAAAATAAAAGTCTTGAAAACTCAGATGATATATTACTAGGAAAAATGTTTTACTCCATTCAGCTGGGGATTAGAAGTGACATTGTCTGTTCATGCCAGTGGGTATTAAGAGTTCAATAAAGTTTTCTTAGGGTCTTCAAGACTAATTGTTCTCTATCTTTTTTTCATTATCCTGGGACCTGCAGAGAGCTCTCAACCACTAATGGAGAGGAGACCCCAGGGTCTATTAATAATGCATTCATAAGAAATCAGGTTCATTAAGGCTATGGAAAAATGTGGGAAAATGCTTTAGAAGAATGACAAAGAAAGAAGTCAGAATAAGCTACATAATAAGATATTATATATAAGAAGACTTGAAGTAAACATACCAACATGCTGGACAGTAATTATATTTTGGTAATGCCAAATAATGTTTGTCATCCTATTTTTTTCATGTTTTTGAAATTATCTTTAATCAGTACATATGACTTATAATATGCACATTATTTTTATAAAGGGTCTAATTTTGCAATATATTTTGAGGACTGACTCATATGCAACTTCCCCTCTGCTTTTCTCCCAATATCCTCAGATGAAATTAAGTTTTGCTTCTTTTAAAATCTACAAATTTTTTATTTATTTATTTATTTTTTTACAAATTTGTTTTGGTATTGCTTCTATGTGACTTATCACTTACTGCCTTGTGTTTTAATTAGATTTTTTTTTTTATTCCCTTTCCACTTAAGAGTGGGAATTTAGTAGCATATGTATTAGCTACATTCTCCAAGGCTCCAAGCAGTGTTAGCCTAGAGTGTTACAGAGACACAAGTATAGATGAACGAATGAACTGCCTTGCTGGGCTCCACAACAATTCTGCTAACTTGTTGGACCCTCCATGAGCACATTGCCTAAAACTGATTTTCCTTCCAAAGCATCATGCAGTGAAAGCTTCCCACTACAAAACTCACCATATATATTACACCCTGAAGGTAGGGATTTTTTCCCATTTGCTTTTATCAAATGTTTATCCTCTTTTATCCATGTCTGTTGCCATGGTAGCAGCTCAAGACAGGGCTGAGCAAATCATAAGCATTCTTACACTCGCAGACTGGTTCCTACAGTGGTGGCAGCTTGCTCATGGTGCCGAATGAGTGTTTTCACTTGTCCTGGACTGCCCTTTTCTTCAAGGCCAGATGTCTGACTGCCTTCGTGGAGATGCTTGTCTTTTAAAGCTGTAAATAAGCAATCCAGTAGAAAGATGCATGAAGCATCTGCTAAATTCCTGAGTGCATTTGTTTTGATCTTTTAAGGCACTGCAATAATTCTACTTTTTGGTTTTTCATTAACTTCACAAGTTCTTTCCTTTATTTAAACCCCCTGCGTGCGAAAAGTAGCTGCTTCTACAATGTCCTAAGGGGAACATAGTTACATAGTAACATAACACTCAGGGTCCTCTGGTCTAACCTCTTATGTCTCCCAAAAGGACTGTACTCTTCATAACCAGATATATACCTATTGTTTTCCTTCAGTTTTCCTGAGAAAACAGTACTACAGCCGTCCTAATATGTTATCCCTGTGATATGTTCCTAATGTCTTTTGCTTTGTATTTTTCTTCTTTCTTGTTCAGCTTATTGAAAATGGGTGATTTTAAAAGTTAAGAGTCAAAGATCATAGCATGCTCTGTGATAAAAAGGACCTCAGAGACTATCTATTACAACATTTTCATTTTATTTGTGTGAAAATTGAGGCATAGAGAGGAAAAGTTAACTTTCAAAGGCCATGCAGTGATTTAAAGGCATATCATTTTATAACTAGAATGATCTGATTTCTAATCTAGAGCTACTCCTTATGACCTGATATCAACATAAGTTTTAAGCAAAGAAATTGAATCTGCTTTATATATTAACAACAGCAACTACAAAGCCTTCAATATTAAGGAGATCTGAAAGTTTGTCATGAGAAATGTCGGGTAGGTTTGGGCTTGGAGAGAATTCTACCAAATTCTTCACAGTCCCAAAAGGATTCTTTGCCATATTCTCCTGCGTCTCTTTGCCATTTCTTGGGACACCCTTCTTCTTTTTCACTACTAGTCACTATCATTTGTTTTTTGAACATCAAGTCAAAATCCAAAATCTTTCTGTGATGTGCTTTTGCTGAGCTCCTACATATCCACCTGGTTCCTTTCCTCTAAACTCTCTTCTCTATTGTGGCAGCACTTAATCATCATGGCATCTTATTCATTTATGTTTTCATATACCCATTTTGTCAAATGTGTATTGAGAACCTACTATGTCCTCCCCAGAGTTGTAGGTGCTATGGATACCACAAACCATAATAAATAAAGAAAAAAAAATCATTGTACTCAAAGAAATTTCTCTTTAGTTGGGAAATTCATAGCCCAGGTTTATCTGTTTCTGACATTAGATAGTGAGATTTTTCGGGACAGTAAATGAACTTTGTACATTATTATATTCTCAAAGTGTAGTATAGTACTTGGAATTTAATGACTATTTACTGAAAGAACCAGTGAGTGAATAAATCAGGTACAGGATGTAAAGAACCATAAAATGCAGACAATGAAAATGTTGATACATTCTGAAGTAGTTTTAGATAACATCATTGACCATTGGAAACTATAATTTTGTATTATAAGTGCTAGGAGTATTGGAAATGAAATAAAAGAGAAGGAAGAATTCAAGGCAGAGGGAAAACATGCAGGCCAGAACAGAGTATTGTGTTCAAATTGAGATCCATAGATACAAATGACAGCAGTCAATACTTTTAGAGAGATCACAATAGAAAGGCGGATTAGAACAATTGGAGAAGAAATGGTAATATTTATTTTAGTAGCATTTTCATGTAAATTATTTCATTTGCAATAGTAAAGTGCCTGGCTTCTTTAGGTATAATAGGTAAAAATAAACAAAGTTCCCCCCTTTCTTTTAATCAGTATTTTAAGATATGCTTTGTAAAGAGGCTTATGTTTGGCCTTTGTAGTCACCACTCAATTTATTTCTGTTAGTCTACAAAGATCAGCCTACTGACAGATCACTCATGCAACAGGCAGGTATGCTACATGAATTATTTTTTCCAGGATTCTGGGTATGTCGGTGCTGATCATCCACTTGATGTTGCTCCCAAATTTGGGAGAGAATTATAGGCATACTCCATGACCAACAAAAGGACATAAAATCAACTGACCACCCAGGGAAAGAAACCAGGCTAGGTATATGATGGATGGAGAGAACTAAGAAAAAATATATAAAACCAAAAAGAGTTAAGAAAAATAATCAACAGTCTTGTGTTAGATAGAGGGATACTTATTTTTTCTCTTACTTTATTTTTTCCCTAATTTAGAGCATGAATATAGAAGAGAAACTTCATTAGGACACAAAGTTTCTCAGATCCTCTTATATCCGAGACCGTAAATATAGCCAAGATCTTTTAAAATTGCCTGAGTTTATGTCCATTTGTTCTTTTCCTTGGATGAGGTCTAAGAATTTATATAAGAGATTAAAATAGGAGAGGGTTATGTTTTTTACAGTGTATTCACAGAATCCTCATACTATAACTAGTTACCAGAACTTAAATCTAAAAGTTGCATGCACATGCATACACACACACACACACACACACACACCCCAAAAGCAGCCACCATTAACAACTCAAAAGGTAAGATGGTGATTGTATACCTTATCATGTAACATTTAAAAACAATTAAACTATAATCATTTTATGTGTGGTTCGAGGGTAACTCTTTGACAGCACACTATAGCAGTATATAATATATAAGTAACTGACCCAGACCCAAAGCACTAATTTTTGAGGAAAAAAAAAAAAGGGGGCTTCAAATGCATAAGAGAACAAATTAAATCATCTGAATCAAATATCTTCAAAACCTTAAATGTTAATACACATGTCTGAAAGTGGAAGAGTAGAGTAATTTTCCCTCTTAAAAAAGGTAAGACTCAACAACAATTATTCACATAAGACTAATAATTTAAGGGGAAAACCCTATCTTAACGTAGCTTCAACTATGGAAAAGACCCAAATGACTTTGCCTATGGTTTCACTCTTTAATTTTATCTTATCAAGAGTAAAACAGATTGAGGCATATCCTCAGCTTTAGCAAGGATCAATCCCAATAAACCAGACTTAATAACAAATTTAATATGCTGCTTTTTCAGTAATTCTTTTTAAAATTAATTCTACTTGGAAATAAATTATTAAAACACAATTGTAGTAAAGTCCTGGTTATTCAAACTGAATTTCTTACCTTGTGATTTATTTGTTGGAAAGTATTAATCATATAACAATTTCCCCTGGTGCTCGAAATCCTTTGAGCCATTCCCTCTTCAGATGACAATGACCTGAAAATTAAAACAAATTTTGGTCTAAGTTCAATGTAATTTGAAAAATAATCTCAATCTAAAGAAGTCATGTTATGCTCTGTAAACACCACATATACAAATACATGTGTGTACACGCACACACACACACACACACACAAAGCCCCACATATTATGGAAAGAGAAAGGAAAACAAATATTTTCCTCTCCCAATGCTTTTTTGCAACACTAACTAAGCCAATGTAAACTATGTTGATTTACAGCAGAATAGGAAAAGGGTTTCGTAGTCCTAAATTAAGGAGTAGGTAATGCTAAGATAAGGAGAATACAAATAATAATAATAAAATTAAAAATGGAGGGTTAAGAGAAAGAAAGATGATGGAGAAACGTCAAATATAAAACTTGGGGATAAATAGTGTTTTTCTATCTCAATTCTCTAGTCATAAAATTAAAGAGTGGTATAATAGTTTTAAATGGAAGACCGTGAAATTATCATCTTTTTATCTTTCTTTTTTTAATCTGCTACCCTTCCTTAATCTTCTCTCTTATTTACCAAAATCACAGATAATTTGGAATTTCCTTTACCTCTTTTTATGGCATAGGGATGGACTTTTAAAACAAGAATATTGTAGGTGACATCTCACAAATGAATATGCTGTCTCCTTGGCCATAAGGCAATTTCAGTCTTTAGATACAGCATAGGACTATGAAGGTCAAGGTTATAGCTACTACCCATACATGGGGAAACAGCCAATGGGGACTCATTCATTTATTAAAAATGTCTATTTTGTCCCAGACATCATTCTGGATGCTAGAGTAAAATAAAAGGCAAAAATAAGTCCCAGGAAAACTTGGGAAAAATAAACTTGAAAATTACAGGTGAACCGTTTGTTGCTCCAGCTTAGTGGTGACATCTGACACTGTCACTCACGCGTCATTGACAAGAACCGATCACTCAGCCACATGAATCTGCAAGAGTCATAAGAGATCATATGAATCACAGAACAATTATGTCACACTGCCAGTGAACCCAAAATGTTACCTGTGTATTCCAAGGACAGAATTCAGGTCAACATTTTGAAAATTCACTGAATAAAGTCAACCACAACCAACACAAACAAATTAAAAAATAAGATTATATCCTAACAATTGATGATTTGCTATTTGTTTGGAGGAAGAGAAAGAAGATGACCTTTTCAGTTCTGTCACATTTAACAATACTCGTGTACATTTCATTAGTAATATACAGTCTTCAAGACGAGTCATTAAGGGTGTGAATAGAAATAACCCACAGAATCAAAGCAGCAGAGCATGAGAAGGATCATAAAAAACATATTTGCATTCTGAGGAGAGGAAGACACTTAAAATACAATGGGAATCTGACTTGACAGGCAAATATTCCTTAAATCACTGATAAATTGCTCATTAACCCAACAGTTTGTGTCACTGCATTGGAATCTTCAGTGAGTCATAGTTCTCTTAAAGTAATGCTGAAATGAAGTACATTATATCATAGAAATGTTCGAAGACCTCTCATTTTCTTATCTGTGGCCTCTTTGTGAGCAGATATACGGACAATGCTGGAACATCAGGGAGACTGGTCTCAGTGTCTCATAACCATAATTCCAGAAAAGGTTCTCCATGAAACTTACAGGGGAATCTACTTCAGCTGCTTTATACATTACTGACAGTCTGATGTACTTTTGTGGGATGAATGAGGCAAACGGAGGTTTAAGTCACAGCGCTTCTGGCAAGTTACTTAACCTCCCTCAACCTAACTTTTCTCATACGTAATATAAGGATAATGATAATTATCTTTTAAAAATGTGATGTGTTAAATCATGAAATATATTTAAAGTAAGTAGCTAGGTGCCTGACATACTACAGATCCATTATCTTTTACAATGCAATTCTGAAATTCAAAAGCTCTGGAAAGCAGACGTTTTGTTTTGTTTTGTTTTGTTTTGTTTTGTTTTCAGTTGCTTACTTAGTGGCAAAACCTGACTTGACCTGCACTGTTTTGGCAGCAAAACCTGATCTCAGGAGATGTGAGACTATTTACAGTCTGTTTATCCTCCTTAGTGTGAATTCTCATTTTTACCAGAGAAATATTATGTTTGATCTTGGGCTGCTGTCTATATTCCACTGGCATTGTTATGTAAAATATAATTTTGTCATGTATTATCATTGTGAAATCTGGGGGATTCTGCAAAGGACCATGGGCCTTTATAAGGTAGCCCTAACAATTGTAGAACTAGCAAGCAGACAACTAGGGTGTCATCTGTCCTTGGTTCTGAGTTACTGTTTAGGCTGTGTTAGTGATTTGACAGGAGTGCTAAGAACAGCCTGGAAGAGGGAGTTCAAGAAAATAATTTTGTGGGGTGCCTGGGTGGCTCAGTGGGATAAAGCCTCTGCCTTTGGCTCAGGTCATGTTCCCAGGGTCCTGGGATCAAGCCCTGGACCTTCTGCTCAGCAGGGAGCCTGCTTCCTCCTCTCTCTCTGCCTGCTTCTCTGCCTACTTGTGATCTCCCTCTGTCAAATAAATAAATAAAATCTTAAAAAAGAAAAAAAAAGAAAGAAAACAGTTTTATGTACTGTAAGTTTGAGTAAGGTCAGAAAACCCATAATCACAGAGAAAAGAGAGGGACCCTGGCCTCGAAGGAGAATAGGATAGTACATGTTTTATTTACTACTTTGATAACTTAGTTTATTATTTTAAATATTTAGATATAATGGAAGGGGAGCACTTACATGTACTTTTGGCATAGACTCTACAAATCTGTTGGGAGTGGATCTGAACAGTGACTAGAAGTGTTTCCTTGCATCAGTCATGTAGTAAGTTACTGCTAAAACAGAGAATGTGAGGGTGCTTTCCATATTCTAAGACACAGTATTGTTTGTTTCCCTTGATGCTGATCCCTGATGCCTATCCACTTCTGGTTAGAGGTGTTTAGTGACTTTAGTGGGCATACAATAAATGTTATTCTTCATATGTAAATATCTTTCAAGCAGGTAATAACAAATAATAAGACTTTCTCTTCTGGAAATGATGCCTTTTGCAGCCATTTGGATTATAAGCACACAAGCATGAAAGTGAAACCAAACATTCTAAAAATGGTAGAGTAAAATAGGAACCCCCCAAAAAAATCCCACCTTAGATCTTTAATTTAATCAATCATGTTAAACTCTCTACCACACAATCTTATTTAAGCCATTGTTGCTGGGTTACTAGCAACTGAACTTAACCTAATTGATTCAAACAAGAAGGCCAGACTTAATACAAAGAACATACCAAAATAGTGGGTATTCCTTTGAAAATGTTCAAGCAAGGACTGAAGAACCATATTTTAGGATGTCTTAGAAGGAGTTTATATATTAGGGAGGACATGGATGAGAGCGACTCTATGATTCATGGACTCAAAAAGTAGGGTTGTGTTGCTATTTTGTTGCCATTGTTTCATTTAGGTTGGTTGGTTGGTTTTTAAAGGATGGATATAAATATAATTTATATCTGGGTAAGGGGCAATCTATACTTCATTCTTCAAAGTGGCATTTTGGAAGTTATCACTGATGGTGTAGAAAAAGAAAAATTTCATTTTTTAAAATGAGATTGTGCTTTTTAAATCAAATTAAAATGACCCCTTCTTGGGACATGGGTGGCTCAGTCAGTTAAGCATCTGCCTTCGGCTCAGGTCATGATCCCAGGGTCTTGGAATCAAGTCCTGCATCGAGATCCTTGCTTAATGGGGAGTCTGCTTCTCCCTCTCCCTCTGCCTGCTGCTCCCACTGCTTGTGCACTCTCTCCCTCTCTCTCACTCAAATAAATAAATAAAATGGTTTTGTTTTTTTTTAATGACCACTTCTTTAAAGTCATTGGCCTCTATGAAGTCCTTCCTACTCAAGCAGAATAGATGAATGCTCTAATTCATTAAGTTCAAAACCTCAGCACTTATCCCAAGTCTGAGTACACAGTAGACAGCCAGTAAGTGTTTATTGAATTGTTTTTTATTTCTATTGTAATCCTGCTTCAAGTACTCTGACAAGAAATTATGTTTGCTTCTTACTTTTAAATACCCAATTTCACTTAACTGGTGTTCATAATATTCACATAATGTAATATGAATATGATCAAATTTTGATTATTGTTTTTAGCTTTTGTCAAAGGTCATATTAGAAACTGTCATATGAAATTGATTACTGCATTTATGGTAAAGATGTTGTCGAAGATATTGCTGATTGCATTTCTTTCATGTCCTCTATTCAATAACTTTTGTGACAAATTATTTTGAGCATTTCAAGGTTAGGAAAATCCTTTCTTCTGGAGAGCTATTAACGCTCTCACTTTTTAATATTGCACATTTGTTTGTGAATGAATAAAAGAGCTATATAACAACTGATCACTGCTTTGTGAAGGGATATCTATGTCAACTTAGAGATAATATTAAGACAATGATAAACTCTCTATTAGTCTTTATTGTCATTGTATTTGTATTTGTTTTATTTTATTTCTCTTGATCTTGAATTTTGTCTTTTTTTTTTTTTAAAGATTTTATTTATTTATTTGACAGAGAGAAATTACAAGTACACTGAGAGGCAGGCAGAGAGAGAGAGAGAAGGAAGCAGGCTCCCTGCTGAGCAGAGATCCCGATGCGGGACTCGATCCCAGGACCCTGAGATCATGACCTGAGCCGAAGGCAGCGGCTTAACCCACTGAGCCACCCAGGCGCCCCTGATCTTGAATTTTGATTTATGTTTATATTTTACCAAACATTTGTATGTGCTTTTTTTGTTTCAGTTCACCTGATATGTTTCATAGAAAGGAAGTAGGGCAGAAAATTGAAATATATAAGTAAGCATGAATAAAAGCAATTTTTTTCTGTAATTTTCAGCAATGGAGTTGCAGGTATTCTGACACACATAATTATACACAAAATAATTTATGTTAAATTTAACATTCAACATATGGGTTTCTTTAATTACATATTTATCATTGTATTGTTCCTTTTGCTAAGGAAATTAACTTGCAATTTTTAGAATTCAGGAAAGGAAGTGACAAAAAAATCTCAAAATAAGCAGAGAAAATATATTTTTTGTGATTAATCCTTAAGTAGCAATAACTAACAGCTTTTGAGTACTTATTATACTCCAATCACCAATCTAAATTCCTTTTGCATATTAATTCACTTATAAGGTAAAAAATATTATTTTCATTTTCACATGAAAAGATTTAGGCCCACGAATGTGAAGTAGATTTCCTGAGATCAGAAAGCTAGAGAGTGTTGAAATTGGAATTGAAAATCAGGCAGTGTAAGACCAGAGTTTAGACTACCCCCAATGAGATACTTTAATTCATTCAAAACTTATTTGTTGATGGCCTACTATGTTCCACATGTAAAAACAGGCACTAGCAACATACCACTGAACAATAATCTACAGCTGAAAAATGAAGAAATTATTTACATTTTACAGACTCAGTATCACTCCTAGTCCATAGCTATGTCTATCCAAATGCAGGCTAAAAATGAGAAACAAGAAAATAACATCCACTAGGTGTGTGATGGAGACTTTCCGATTTTAGGTATGTGTTTGACTCAGAACATGTATGAGCACCCACCATACATAAGTTTAAAGAATTCAGTCAACGTGTTTTGCAAATAAAACTTTTCTTTTGGGTATAATAATGAACATCATGTTACTTTTATTTTGGTCAGCCTGCTTAGTTGGTCTTAGATGAGTGTGCTTGCTTTGATTGTTTTTTTTTCTCCTCATTTAATATATTTTTATGCAGTACTCTGCCCAATTACATGCTAAGCTACCAGAAGGCAGAGACCCTTAGTTTGAGACAATCCCAACCCATGACCCCAGTGGCTGCTTGGATAATAAGTTTAAATGTGACTTGTGTAAACCAGCAAAGGTTAAAAGGGTAAAACTTTTTTTTCTTCCCTCCCACAGCCCCAAACTGATGGCAACTCAGTGGTCATACGGATTTAACAGTTAATATAAAAACAAAACAAAACTTCCCTTATGAAAAAACAGTAAGTGACCCAGTGCCACAGGGACAGCTTTGAAAATCAGTTACCTGAGATAAACCCTCAAAAGATAAACTTGTTTATTTTAAAAGGAATATAGCAGGGGTGGGCTTGTTTCTTTTTCTGTCAGATATTCACATCATTTGAAAATTATTAATGAGCAACCAGCAGTCCTAACAGTAGTGTTCAAAATAGTTCATGAAACCAGCCAGAAGTTTATACTGAACATAAAACACTATCTAGGGATTTTTTCCCTATCAAGTCATTTGTAGGGAATATAACTCAGTAAATTATATATTCACAGATTTCAATAATTTATTGGATCTAATGTTGACAGGACAAAATGAGCTGAGATTAGGTCCTTAATTTGAATAACTCAATGGCTGTCTTGATACACTAACCAATAGTCCTAATGATGTCTTCAGGCTGGAAGATTGCATTGCATTCCCACCTCATCTGGTGTTATATTTAGTAAAGACATCGTTGACTGAGTTGGTTGAGATAGAAATAAAAAGATACATAGATCCAAATCATATATGCTTTCCACGAGTTTTTTGCATAAAACGAACTTAATGATCTAGCAAAAAATCGACGTTGTAATAGTCTAAAGATGATACCCAAGGCCTACTATTGCCCAACCATTAGCACATGCTTTCTACTTGGTCACATGTAAGTGCACACTAGGTAGTTGCTTCCATAGCACTCAGGGATTCTCTCACAAATTTTGCCCTTCAAAGCTGCCAACTCCCTATTTAAAACAAAACAAACAAACAAAAAAAAAACAACCCTGGGATACTCATCCATTTTGGAAAAAGTCCATAATTGACAGTCAGGTTGAAGAAATGTCATTCAATTCCCTCTTCCTAACATTCTTTGGTACTAATTGCATTTCCTGAATATTAAATAGAGATTTCCTCCATATGAGAGCAATTACAGAACTTGTTAAAAACACGCAAGTGACTTGTAAAAGCAATGCACACATTAAAGACAACTTCCTAAAAGGACTTTGGAAAGGTCTTCTGAAAACATCAGGAGATGAGCAGGTAATGAAAATGCACAGGATCTTTGATGATTATGCTGTTTGCTAGGGAATAGTATCAAGTAGAAGGCAGAACAATGTCAGAACGAACATTAGTTACTGAAGTCTGAAAACAGCTTCACTGTAGCTATGAGAAAGTTACGCTTTCAGGTCCCATAACACAACATGATCAGAGAGCCTTAGGGTATTGAGGGAATAAAAATTGAAGCAGAGTAATTAACAAGTCTCCTTACCAGATGAGAAATTTTGTATTACTGTTGCAAAAATTAAATTCACATCTATATATCTAAAATACATTTTTTCAAAAGGCATAATTGAATACTTTATTCATTTCTTTATTCAAAAAATACTGCCTACCCCTGGGATCATTTTATGCTATAGATTGGGAAATAATCAATGTTTTAAAAAAATGATACATGTACTTTGAATCCAGACAGATCTAGGCTCCTATCATAGCTCTGCTGCTTACTAAGAGTTGATCTTGAGTACATGTAAGTTATTGGTCCCAGTACTTCATCTGTCTCTGTATCCATCCCCTGGGTAGAGTTATATCTTCTCCCACTAGAGGTAGAATATTTCACTCTGTCCCACTGTTACCAGGCTATGGCATGTGTCCTGTTTTTGTCAATGAGATATGAGCAGCTATGAGACAAGCCAGGATTTGACATGTGTTTGCATGGTTGGGCTTGCCCTCCTGTACTTCATTCATCATCATGAGACCATGCCCTGCTAATTCACTAGTCAAGAGCAGGCAATATGGAACAAAACTGGATTTAGCCTACAACTTAGCCAAGCCCAGCCTAGATCAATTGATTCCCAGGTAGTCCCCAGGTGATTAGCTGATGCATGAGAGAAAAGAAATCATTATTTTAAGGCACTGGAAATTTGAAGTTCATTGTGTAGCAGTAGTAGCCAATACAGCATGTAACTCAATCATTCCTCTCATAGTCTACTTTTGTGAACTGATATTTTCAAAAAGTTTGTAATATACAGGATTGCTATGAGGACTATCAATGTTTTAAAGGCCTAAGTGTAAACATTAAGACCTCAATTGCATTTCTATATACTAATAATAAACATGTGAAGCTAAAATTAAAAATTAAGTACCGTTTAAGAGTGCCTCAGTGGCTCAGTCTATTAAGTGTCTGACTCTTGATTTCAGCTCAGGTCATGAC
Source organism: Mustela putorius furo (assembly GCF_011764305.1). Lineage (NCBI taxonomy): Eukaryota > Metazoa > Chordata > Mammalia > Carnivora > Mustelidae > Mustela > Mustela putorius. Next base: position 21,140,054 of record NW_025422019.1, on the reverse strand, counting down.
CTCAGTATTGTGAGATCCAGCCCAAGTCAGGCTCTGTGCAGGGAATGGAGTCTGCTTAAGATTCTCTCTCTCTCTCTCTCCCCCTCTGCCTCCCCCGCCAAAAAATTAAACACCATTTATAATTACTACAAAAAAATATGAAACACATAGGTATAAATTTATCAAACGTATAGGACCTGTATAATGAAAATTACACAATACTGATGACAGAAATCAAAGATGTAATTAAATAAAGAGGCATATTAGATTCATGGATTGGAAGACTAAACATACTAAAGATGTCAGTTTTTCCCAAACTAATATACAGATTTTACATAATTTCTATCAATTCCCAGCAAGATTTTTTTATAGCTATAGACAAGATTATTCTAAACTATATATATATATATATATATATATATATAATACATATATATATATAAATTTAAGCACATACAAAATCTTTGAAAAGGAAGAATAAAATGGTAAAAATCTGTCAACCTGATTTTAAGACATATTAATTACATAGCTATAGCATTAAGACTGTGCAGAGATAGGTGTATAGATAAAGTGAACAAAATAGGGAACCCAAAAATAGACCAACATGAATGTGCCCAACATATATATGATAAAAGTGCAAAAACAATTGAAGAAAGGTAGGCTTTTCAGCAAATGGTGCTGGAGCAATTACAGGTCTATAAGCAAAAAACACACAAAAAACCAAGGAAACAAAAAAATAGCATACCTTGACTTCAATCTCAAGCTTTATACAAAAATTAACTTAAATTAGACAATAGATTTAACTATAGGATAATTTTTTAAATAGAAAAAAAAATCAGGATCTAGGTCTAGGAAAGGAATTCTTAAACTTGATACCAAAAGCACAATCCATATAAGGGTAAATTGATAAATTGGACTTCATCAAAATTCAAATCTTTACTGTGAAAAAAAAATCTTGTTAAGAGGATAAAGAAGCAAGCTGTACAGTACGAGAAAATTTTTGCAAACAGCATGTCTATTAAGACCACAATGAGATATCTCTATATACCTATCATTAATGGTTAAAATATCAGACAGTAGCAGCTCCAAATGACAGTAAGGACACAGGGAAAGTAGATCACCCACACGCTGTTGTTGGGAATGTAAAAAGGAACCACAGCTCTGGAAAATGTCTGGAAATTTCTTCAAAAAACTAAATGTGGGGGCGCCTGGGTGGCTCAGTGGGTTAAGCCGCTGCCTTCGGCTCAGGTCATGATCTCAGTGTCCTGGGATCTAGTCCCGAATCGGGCTCTCTGCTCAGCCGGGAGCCTGCTTCCCTCTCTCTCTCTCTGCCTGCCTCTCTGACTACTTGTGATTTCTCTCTGTCAAATAAATAAAGAAAATATTTAAAAAAAAAAAAAAAACTAAATGTGTGCTTAACATATGACCCAGGACACTTGGTCATTGATTCCAGAGAAATAATGATTTGTGTTCACACAAAACTGTTTGTAACAGTTTTTGTTTTGTTACATACAAATGTTTGTAACAATGTTGTTCATAATAGACGAGAACTAGAAAGAACCTAGATGTCCTTCCAGCAGTAAATGAGCACAGTTTGTGGTCCATCCCTACCATCAACCACTGTGAAGAACAGCTATAATATGCAATGACCTGAATGAATCTCCAGAGTACTATAATGAGTTAAAAAAAGGCAATCCCCATGGGGCACCTGGTGGCTCAGTGGGTTAAAGCCTCTGCTTTCGGCTCAAATCATGATCCCAGGGTCCTGGTATGGAGCCCTGCATCAGGCTCTCTGCTCAGCGGGGAGCCTTCTTCCCTTCCTCTCTCTGCCTGCCTCTTTGTCTACTTGTGATCTGTGTCTGTCAAATAAATAAATAAAATTTTAAAAAAAGAAAAAAAGGCAATCCCCAAAGTCATTTACCCTGTGATTCCATTTATGTAAAATTCTTGAAACAAAAAAATCACGTGAGTGAAGAATGGATTAGTGGTCAAGGAAGGGGATGCTCAGGGAAAGAACTTTGAGTAAAAGAGCCCGAGGAATCCCTTCTGGTAATGACACTGTTCTGTGCCTTGACTGCATCAATGACAATATCCTGGTGGTGATTTTGTTAAGATAATTTGTAAGATGTTTCCATTGAGGGAAACTGAGTAAAGTGTATATGGGATCTCTGTACTATTTATGGAATGGTTCATAAGTCTAGTGTTACCTCAGAATGAAAAGTTTAATTAAATATCTTTTTAAAACTTGAGAGTAAATGATACCTTGTACGCTTTCTAAAAACCTTAGTAAATGCACCATAACTAATTTTTCTCAAAAAGGTGTTTTTTTCTTCTTCAATTTTAAATGGTTTGTCCAGGTGCTGAAAAATCTGAGGCTTTTTTTGTTTTTGAGGTGAATATTATTACTTTTTTTTTTTTTTTTTTTTTTTTTTGGTTTTTGTTTGCCAAAGAGAGATGCATCAGCTCATTAGGCCATTGTTAGCCTAGTGGACACGTGCTGAAACCAACATGCATAGCCAGCGCAAATCCCATGTTCCAAGGCTCTAACGTGCCACCCGCATTTCCTGGGCTCACTCACTGTCATTTCCACTCTGAAGTGGGGGGTCACAGGTCTGCATTTTTTCCCAATGTTGCATCAAGGACTCTAACACATTCAGGGTTTGCTGAAAAAAAAGTTGTCATTTAAGACAAATTAATGACTTTTTCCACTCCAAAGAAATTGGAATGTAGATAAAATAAGAAACTGTCTTTGTGTGAGTTGTATTAAAGGACAGAAATCTCTGCTTAGGATATACTAAGTATCCAGTTAAATTTCTTTCCCCTTAAAGAATGGTGTATCTTCAGAAGGTCCTTAAACAAGAACATATATTCCTAGCGGCCTGAATGATTTATTATATCAGGTTCATCATCAAAATGAGCTGATAGTATCTTACCTAGCAGTCCCAGATTAAAATAAAATTAACAACTTCATTTTAGACTCATACCTTTTCGTTGTCCTTGAAAGAGTCTTGAGCCAGAAATCTACATAATTGATCATACAGTTACAAATAATTCACAATCTTTCCCCCTCCTTCCTTTTTTTGAAGTATTTCTTTCAACTTTTTTTTTTTTTTTTTGAGTATGAATTCCAAAGATCCTTTTTTACCATAATCTAATCTAGCCGGTCTCTGACCAACAAGGTACTTTAAAGCCCTACTCTCAGAATGTAAAGCCCAAAAGTTAGTTCCTGTTTAGTCCATATGATGGATCAGCTTTCACTAATTATCCTAGATGTAAGAATTTGAATAAGTCATTTAATTCTGTGGTCCTCGCTTTCCTAAAGTACAAAAATGGATTTTGGTGACTATGCCAGACATATTTTATTCACCTCTTCACTGTCTGTTTTCCCAGTATGGCTCTTATTTCAGCTACCTGTTTTGTGTGAGCTCCAATTAATTTCATGCAGGTGCACCAGACAGTGCCTTTCCAAATGCCCATGATGCTAACTTCTCACTTTCATCACACAGCTTCCAATTTTTGTTGATCCTGCTCAGAGTCCATACAGGTGTAGTATAGAAAAGGCAGGGAGTTGATAACAACATGCCTAGGGAAAATTCTAGCCAATGGGAAATAGACTACACTGGATAAATCCTTCCTTCTTCTCCCCGTGAGCAGTTAGTGCTGAGATATAGTCCATATTGTTTCTTGAAAAACTATCAGAATGGATTGAGGAATGAATTGTACTTGGTGTCAGGGCTTCATAATGCTACTCTTATTGCAGCCTTAATTCATTTTTTTTTTCTCTCACTTCCTGGGATTGCTGTCCTAATAAAGTCATAGCATATAAAATTTTAGTCAGGCTCTGCTCTCTGAGGAACCCAGGTTAAAATGGTTGATAGGAGGAACAGTGATTTAAAAAAAATCTCAGGATGAGATTTTTGGAGAAAGACTGCTCATCAGTAGAAGAGCAAAAATCTCAATCACTGTTGGCCTCACAGTGACTGAGGTTTTCATCTGAGATTAATTGGAATAAAGTGCATATGGAAAGAGTGATAAAGGGATGTGCAGTGGATACGGCATACAAGATATATGGGAACAATGATAAGTATGAGGATTTCTAGTAGGCATTTAAACTTTTTTTTTTTAATTACTTTGAAAGGGCCAATTAAAAAAAAAATCTCTAGAAGTTTTCTGCCACTAAAGGTAAACTGGAAGACAGAAAGTCTTTCACAGCAACTCATAAAATGCACTTCTTCTTTTTAAAATCCTCACATGCCACCTTATTGACTTTAGACTAGCTTTCAAAGTCGGGTATCAGCAGTAGTGACATTAGTGATACAGTAATGAGCATAGCTGCCTTCCAAAGTTGGGTATCAGCAAAGCCCAAGCAGGTAAATACAATTTTTTTTAAGAAGAGAAATCCTTCACACAGTGAAGGAATTACATACACTGCCTATCTGTACTGCCAGGGACCACAAGCAGATGTAAGAGAGGGTTTCATGGGTTAGGAAATAGGGCTAGACTCTACATGGGCTAAGGAATAATGAGTCACTTATCATCACTGGGACTTCAATGCTCTGGCAAGCACATGTTGAGTTTTGTTTTGTGCTTTTTTTGTTTTGTTTTGTTTTGTTTTGTTTTCCAATAACTTCTTGAAGCCCAGTTCTGAAGATAGTAATGATAAAAGACTCCCTGAAAATAATACTGAGAAAGTGATCAGTAGGCTCAGGGAAGGTGGCCATGTTATGATGAACTTACTAGATTGGACTTGAGAACATACCACCTATCTATATTCACTTGTTGGCCAGGATACACTCATCACTAAAATAAAAGATGAGATTTTTATCATCTTTGAAAATCTCGATATTGTCTGTCTTTGTAGCACCACATTGATAAATGTTGCCTTGGATCTGGACTTTCTGGTAACAATGTGGGTGGTGGATACAGAAATGGTGGAGATGCAGTGGCTATATGTAACTGTCAGTGATAAGATGAACACATTTACCATAATGCGCAGCAAAGCTAAGTGGCAATGAGGGCTCCTTGACCCACAGGAATCTGTGGTAATGAATAATAGAACATGGTATTCCTAAGAGTGAGAGAAATGGACAGTAAATCCGGTGTTGTTAGGCTTGTGTAATAATAATAATCTGAAAAACATGCTGATAACCGAAGGCTAGTGTCAACCGCCAGAACGGAAACTGAAGTATTCCATCCAGTCTCTAATCTATCTGCATTCTAGATCCAAGTCCTCCATTTGCACAATCCATTCATATAAGGTATTCTAGGTTATATCCGCTAGTGGAAAGTATAAATAGCTGCCCCTCACACCACCTACCATGAATAGGACTCGTTGGTGTTTTTGTTTGTTTAATTTTGGAGGTAGTATATACTCCTGCCTCCTGGGAGGCAGTTCAGATCCATATATATATATATATATTGGGTGACATGGGAGACTTCTAGGTTGGGATAGGGATCAGACAAAGTGAGAGTTCTGCAGCAATATCAGGCTCTATTATAAGTAGCTCTACTGTTCAGGTCAGGTACTTCAGCCAAGCTAATGTTGCTAGAAGTGGTCTTGGTCAGCAAAAGAATCACAGTGAAGAAACCCTAAGGTTCTTAAGCAAGGCTATGTATTCTGAGGCAAGAAACTCTCTATATTTCAAGATGGGTTCTGGTACAATATTAGGCCCTGGGTAAATGTGATCATCTGATCTTGGTTCACCAAGTAATAGGTCAACTGGTTGAGTAATGTCAGTGCCATTGTGTCTTAGTTGGGTTACTATAACAAAATATCATATGTTGAGTGACTTAAACAAAAGACATTTCTTTCTCACAGTTCTGGAGGCTAGGACAACCAAAGCAAAGGTGCTGGCAAATTCAGTTCCTAGTGAGAAAGCTCTCTTTTTGTCTTAGAGATGGCCACCTTCTTTCTGTTTGCTCATATGACCTTTCCTCAGTAGAAAAGAGATCTCTCCCATCTCCTCTTCCAATCCTTTCTGAGCACTAATCTTTTCTGAGGGAAACACCCTCATGAACTTTTCTAAACCTTAGTCCCAAAGGCCCCACCTGCAAATACTCTCTCATTGGGTGTTAGGATTTCAGCATATGAATTTGGAAGAAGCACAACATTCTGCCCTTACTAATCAGGCGTAGCCACAGTCCATAGCATGGAAGAAATTATATATTTGAGATTGGTCCTATGCACTTTCAAAAATAGAATAAATTATGTGAAGTTGTTCAAAATCCTATGTTGCCAGTCACCATTGCAGCACTGCCTCCCTTCAGTTTATTATTATAAACTTACTGCAGATTCACAAGAACCAGCTGTTGAAGGAGAAAAAAGCTCCTGTGGTCTTTGATGTGAGAGCAGCTCCAGATAGACTGCTAGTACATTCAAATCCCTCTTACAGGGATAAGGAGTGTGATAAAGAGAAATCCTCCCAGTGGGTAAAGTTCTGAGGAATGTACCTGGTCATCTGTTTATATATAGAGAAAAGTGGTCTGAATTTCATATCCACATGAACTCTTGGGAAGCAACAAATAGTTTGACTCATTACTCAGTGACCTGGAAAGAGTAAGATTCAGAAACTAGAGGCAAAGAGGCCTGGAAAAGAAGTATGAAGAGGACACTTGATCGTGAACCTAAAGTATATAAATTTTTGTGTCTCAAGGCAGAGTCTTTAAAAGAATGCATAGTGTAGAAGAATCTCTTAATAAGTAGAAGATAGGGTGATTCATCTTGTGGAGGTTAAGAAATCTTTCATGGCCATCTCAGTGGTAATGCAATGGTCCCATGGATCGAGTGACCACTTTGGTATATTTGGAGACTATACATAAGCCCAATAGCATGGTCTCTCTCTAGCTAAGACTGATGTAGCTCTTGCCAATGAGGAATATCCAAGCTTGCAGCAGCAGAGACCCACAGTGAGCTCCCTGTATATAACTATTCTTCAAGGAGACCAGCCAGCCACTTCATAATATATTGAATGCATTGGACACTTACCATTCTAGGGGAGAAAAATGCAGTTATTTTCCATACCCAAACTGACATCTAGTCTGATTATGATATTTTTCCCCAGTCCAGTACTGGCATAGAGGAATTACAGACTTTTTGATCTATTGGCATGTTATCATACATAATACTGACTCAGACCAATGGACTCATTTTGTAACAAAGGAATGTGCCAGAAGATATATGACCAAGAATTCATTGGTGTTGCCATTTGGATCCCACCCCACTTAATCCATAAATGAATGGGTTTGTTCAAAGCATGGAATGACTTAGGAAGGTTATGGCACTATTTCAGGGACAACAGCCTGTAGCATTGAGATGCTGGCCTAAGGATGAACTAAACATACTACTTATTTAGGGTGCTGGATTAAATGGATCCAAAAACCAAGGGTAGAAATAAAATTCAAATTTCCTACCATTATAGCCAATGATCCAATTTTCTTTTTGTTTCTAACAACTTACAGGTTTATTTTCTACCTTAGGGGGCTACACCTTCACTATGCTGGTGAGCATCTTTAAGTCAAACTTTAAGCTGTAACTCCTTTTCAGTCTCGTTGGGTTCTTCTTTCCAGTAGAGCAACAAAGAAAAGAGTGAGGGAACTGGCAGAGGTAATTAGTCTTGACTACTGTGTGGAGGTAGGAAGGCTGCTACAAAATTGTGGCAGGGAAGATTAAGAGTAGAACCCAAGGAATCATCAGAAATTAGTTAGTTCCTCCTTCACTAAGGGAAAGGTAAAAACAGTGCATAGACAAATGCAGCAACCATGCCCCAATAAGAACAAAGTGACTACGGGCTCAGAACTCTTGGGTTGGAAACTGCATTACCCCACTCCAACTGGCTACAGTGTTGACTGGGGGTAGGAAAAATTAGAATGGTTGTTATTGGATATTGTAAATAGCATAATGCCTTGTGATCAATTATAGCAGAATGGACTGTAGCTTGTTTCATGAATCTCTTCTTAGGTCTTCATAGAGATTAAATTGAAGAAAACTCTAGCTAATTGTACTTAGATCTCCTCTTTCAGGAAGGAAGTGAGACATCTTGTTCTCATGTCAGCGGAAGTCTTATGTTGACGTATGGAAGATGGATATGAAGGAAGATTTAAGCATATCCAATTAGTGCAAAAAAGAGTCTGTTCAGACACCTATTGGACATTGTTTCTGACTCTCTCACCCTCTCCTGTCTCTGCTTTGGATGGTTACGGAGCTCTGCATGGACTCCAGTTGATTCATGTAGGCCCACGTCTTGGGTTCTCACCTCTCCTCTGACTTTCCCTGTGGCCTCCAAAATATGATAAGTCCAAGACTCCCTATTCATCCGTCTTTCACACATGACAACAAGGAAATACAGGGTATTAGTTTTCAGGATGAACCACAGAGCAATGGGTTGTAGATAGGATTCTGCAGATAGATGGTTCTGCAGATAGATGGTTCTAAGGTTCCGTTTCAATCACTTCTTTGAGAATAGTCTTAGAGAATTGAGCAGTCATCTGTGTAATGATTTCTGTTATCAGCTTTTGCTTCATCCCTACTCTTTCTCCCTGGGATTGCACTCCCTAAAATGAGCTCACAAAGGTTCTGCTTTCTAGGACACAAAGGCCAAGATACTGGATCAGATCAGTGGTCTTCAAAAGTTTTTCTCCATATATCTTAAAAGAAGTTGAAAATGACTTATCATTTGTACATTTTAAAATTGACTTCTAAATATTTTCATCAAAATAGTTGAAAAGATGTAATTTCTCCTATATTACCAAACAAATTTTGTCACTCCATGAAATAGTTTTATACTTTGGAGTCATTTATTGATTCACCTACTGCATTTCTTTTTTTTTTTTTAATAGTTTATTTTTAAGTAATCTCTATACCCAACATGAGGATCAAACTCACAACCCTGAGATCATAAACAATGAATTCTGGAACACTGAAAAGAAATTAAATTAAATTAAATTAAAAAAAAAAAAAGAGTCACATGCTCCACTGACTGAGCCAGCCAGGCACCTTTAGCCTACTACATTTAGATAGATAGATAGGTGTGTGTGCATATGAATTTAAATGCATGCACACATTGACATTTTAAATTTTGTTCCCTTTTTTTTTTGACCAAATGGTGTGATTGTTATTTTTTTCTACTTTATCATTAAATTTATTAGTTTATAAAAAATAAAAATAATATAGCTAAATTATAAATTATGATAAATCATGAGAAATTACAACAAAATATACTGGGAATGCATACTCTAATATTCTATGTATACTCTAATGAGATAAATTATAATTAGGCATTTTTATACATTTAATACAAGATAAGTAAGTATAAATAAAAAATAAATATAAATGTGGCTAAAATCTAATTATCATAAGAGATAGCATTTTTAATGGGAATTAAAATATTAAACATTATAAATAATAAAATGAAATGAGTATTGCTCAAATTGGAATAAAGGTTTATTCCAATAAGTTCTACATATTTTAATGAATAAAACACAACAAATCTGAAAAAAAAATCAAAAGAAAGTTTTCTGTGTGTTTGTGTTCAGTATATTTTGAAATGTTGGTAGTCCTAGAAAATATTACAGTAATAGTTAAAATGTTATGTGTTGCTGACCCATTTCACAATTCATAGATGCTTTTCTTTCCAACTGCTGCTCTTTTCTAATGACTCTTATTAAAGATACTTGAAAAATAATTTTTTATATTTGTATATAAAAAAAATTCAGTGAACATTGTTTCCTACCAGTATTTATTTGCTTTGTCTATACAAAGTTCTTTTCAAAAGCAGTTCATTCTTTAACAAATGTCAAGAGATAGAAAAGACAAAGGTTTTAAAGAAAATTATCATTTTCATTCTAAATTAGTTTTCTATTTCTGCTATAACAAATATCACAAAATTAGTAGCCTAAAATAATACCCATTTATTATTTCACAGTTTCCGTAAGCTAGACATCTAGCAGGCTCTGCTGGATCTCTGCTGGGAATCTCAAGAGACCAAAATCAAGATTTCAAGCTAAGTTCTTTTCTGGACACTCTAGGGGACCATCCACGTCCTTGCTTATTCAAGTCTTTGGCAGAATTTATTTTTATGCAGTTGTAGAACTGAGAGCTACTTTATTGTTGTCTGTCAGCTGAGGATTATTCTCAGCTTCTAGAGGTCCCCACATTGATTGACTTGTGGAGCTCCCTTCATCTCAGAACCAGTAATGGCTGGTTGAGTCTCTGTCACTCTTTGAAACTATCCTACCAGTTCTTCACTCACTGCATCTCTCGTGGACTCTTGTGCCTTGATCAAGCAACTGAGAAAAGGACCCTGATTATGATCAAAGAACATCTAGTGCTCTTCTACTTGAGATTCCATTGGGCCCACCCAATATTCCAGAGGAAATTTCCTATCTTGAGGTCCTTTATCATTAATTTCACTTACAAAGTTGCTTTATGTCACACAGTATAGCAAATATGTGCTTAACACCAGGAGCCAAAAAATAAATCAAGGAGACTAAAATCCGACCACATGCACCACATCATTCTATCCAAATTCTAGTACCTCATTCCATGATTAAAAGAAATACATACTCTAAAAGAGAAGAAGAGAAGCCTTATGTGATTATAGGATCTTGATTACTCATGAAGGGAGTATTCCTCTCTCTTCAGTGACCTGGAGATCTCACACACTAAAAAATGCATGATAGTAAGATTAACAATCAGTGTGTAATATCTTCCTTTTGTAAAAGAAAAATAAATAAATAATTTACAAGAGCCTGGGTGGCTCAGTGGGTTAAGCCTCTGCCTTCAGCTCAGCTCATGATAGGGTCCTGGGATCAAGTCCCACATCGAGTCCCCAAGCAGAGAGCCTGCTTCCACCTCTCTCTGCCTGCCTCTCTGCCTACTTGTGGTCTCTCTCTGTCAAGTAAATAAATAAAATCTTTAAATAAATAAATAAATACAGATATTTTTAGTTGGATATGCCTATTATTGAGGATTGCAAAATTAAATTTCTTAAATCTGTGTACTGAAAAATCTTTTGAGTATCTTTCAATATTTGAATATTTCAATATTTGAATGAAGCATTATTATTTTTCAAGGCAGTTGTTCAAACCAGAGGGGAAATAATCTGTCAAGCCAAATATTTTGAAGTGGGTACATCTAAAGCCCTTGTTATATGTGAATATTGTAGTTATAAATCATAACTGAAAAGGGTATCAGATAAAAATTATCAGTTGAATTCTCTGGTTAGGTAATGAAATCACTAATGTGACTAAAAGTTTTATCACTGAATAGATAGTTTAATTGAGCTGATTACAGTTGAATTGGATTAAATTAATCCTCTGGAAAGTTTTCTATTTAATGTTATAACTGCACATTGTATTATTACATGTACGCAAAGCCCGTGTGAGCTTTCAAGATACAGAATATTTTTCAGCCAATCAAGTTAGCTAAAAGAATTAGCTCTGGAAGCACTGTTTGTTCCCGATTCCTCCAACTGAATCATATGGTCAAGGAAATAAAAGCTTCATAATATCAAGCATTATAAGATCAGAAAGGTAATTATTTGTTGAATTTATTGTAAAACAAAGTTGTAGCATTATTTTCCCAAATCATAATAGCTCAATGGTCTGTTTATCTATTATTAGAATAGGCACCAACCAGCACTAGGTATTCTTCTTGAACCATAACTGGGTTCTTTCTTCTGCTACTTGTCCAACAGAGAAAGCTATGACATTTGTACCTGAACTCTCCATAAGGGAGGCACTAGACATATGTGCTATTAAGCCCTTGAATGGTGGTTATTCTGAACTAAGACATACTATAAAATTTAATCCAGTGCACTGGATTTCAAAACTTCAGCACAAATAAAATAATTGAAAATATTTCACTAAAAACTTCTTTGATCATATCATGAATCATAATTGTATCTATATTGGTAAATATCATATTATTGAAATTAATTTCATCAGTTTCTTTATAAATCTCAGTGTGGCTACAAGAACACTTAAAATTATATATGCAGCTCATATTTCTTTAGTGGTGCTAGTCTAGACTGTTTCCAGTCTCAAAAATCTCTTTATCGTGCTATCTATGTGTCTGGCAATCTAACTTAATGAAAAATGAGCTGTCTTCATAAAACTCTTTCTCCTTCACCTCCCATGTCCAAAAGAAGAGGCGCCATGCTGGTCCATCCCCACGAGGCTAGTATTTCAGAAGAGATTTCTGGTCTCTCGTTACCTTCCCTTCTCCAGAGACTCACTTAGAGAAACAAGGGCCCAATTATTATTAGTACAAAGTTTTCCTGGGGAGATAAATACAGCTTAGCAATACTAGAAACCAAAGTATTCCTGTGATCAGATCCTCCTGACCAGTATGAGGTTTTTGATCTTGATTTTTAATCACACTACTTGCTCTTCATAAACAAGCTGACACTTGCTCTCCTGTCTTCATTTCCCAAGGCAAAACAACCATAAGCTGAAGTGTTTTTTTCTGTATGAGGACAAGTCAGATGTGATTAAAAAAATAATAATGACCACAGGGCTGCCTATACTTTCAGCACTTAGTAGAGCTAACTTCATCTTTGATCATCATCTGCAGCTTCAAAATAAGTGCTTCATAGATAGGAGCTCAGTCTGGAGCCTCGGTTCTAGCCAGGAACCTGGGTGGCCCCAGCAATGCTGGGTATGGCTGCACAGTATGCAGCTGTAACCACTGGGCTCCTGAGATCTGTCGGGGGAAGAGGGGAAGAATTTAGTTCACTAGTCTTTTGGTAATCAGTCAAAATTAGTCTGTAAAGAAGAAATGAGTGGTGACACAATATAGAGCAAAAAGGCCTCAAACCCAAATCTAAAAAAGCTTCTGTGTGGAGAAGGGTACTTTGAAGACTAAGATTTGTGTAGGGGTACAGAAATGTTAACAGGTCAGACAACTCCCTAATTAGGAGGAAGGCCCAGAAAAAGACATGATGGCACAAGGCACCTGTAATGACAGTGGAATCTGTTGAATGAAATAACACTGATCTCCATCCACACGTCCACGATCAAGGGGAGGCTAGAGTCCAAACCAGGGAAGCTGGAGGACAGACACATGCAAGGAAGATGAGGAAGAATGATTATTTGTCAGAAAATAAGAGGGCAGGTAAGTAGGTAGGATGATACAAGCAGAAGGGAAAATGAGAAGGCAATCCTATCTCCAGAACAAAAAAGTAAACAATCTGCCAATTGAACAAACCCAAAAAAGTTATACATAAGCTGATAGGACAATTAAGGAAAGAATATTTCATTTAAAATTCCAAAGAAATTTTCAAGTAACTAAAACTGAAGGTGATGATAAAGTCAATTACCAAATAGGCATGAGGTACCGTAATAATGGGAGAATCTTAATGTAAAGGAAATTCTTGCAGAGTGAAGTGCACTGAGTCTGAAGAGGGACTGAGAGAACATGTAGCTCAAACAGCAAGTGGAGATTAAGATGGGCTGATTCTGAACTTGGGACCTGGGTGACCTGTCACCTGCAGTGTTTTCTCGGTGCCCAACAAATTTGCAGAATGTTTGAATTTTACTGGATCATGAAGGCATTTGGGATTTAAGGGTAGAAATGGAGGTGATAGCCAAGCTTACCTTTAGTGCAAAATATTCCAGGCACTCATGCACTGACGGACACCATCCCCCGAGATGATTTAGCTCAGGAAGTGGTTTATGTTCTTGTTCAGCTTCTCAGTGACTGGGGATGGTTATGGAGAATATCAACAAGTGGCAAGCACAACAGGCTAATATAAAGCCAAATAGGGATGCTTGGGTGGCTCTGTTGGTTAAATGTCTGCGTTCCATTCAGGTCATGATCCCAGGGTCCTGGGATGGAGTACCACATCCCATTTCTTGCTCAGTGGGGAGGCTGCTTCTCCTTGTGCCTGTCGCCCCCCTGGCTTGTGCTCTCTCTGATAAAATAAATAAATAAATAAGTTTCTTAAAAAGAAAAAAGGCAGAATAAACAGCAGAACCACAATTTAAATATTGATCATCATTTGATTACTGATCCTTGGCTTGGGCGCTACAAAAACGAATAAGATATTTTCTTTTTATAATTTGGCTCCATTCTTTTTTTTTTTTTTTTTAGATTTTATTTATTTATTTGACACAGAGAGAGAGATCACAAAGGCAGGAGAGAGAGAGAGGAAGCAGGCTCCCCGCTGAGCAGAGAACCTGATGCGGGGCTCCATCCCAGGCTGAGATCATGACCCATGCTGAACGCAGAGGCTTTAACCCACTGAGCCACCCAGGCGCCCCTGGCCCCATTCTTAAGGAAGCAATAATGTCTGAGGAAAACATCAAAATTGACCCAACAAAATGGTATTTTATGCTACAACCGAATGTATCAGTACATGATAAAACTGTTAAGACTCTATTAACTTTTTAATTTTTCTAACCTTTTTATTTAAAAAATTTTTTAAAATATATGTATTTTCTACTTTTATGGTTATCTCATATATTAAAGGAATAGCTCAGATAGTTTAAGAAAATAGGCTAAAGACACACTAAAAAGTTAGTGCTTTTTAAGTACTACTGTGCCATCAGATTCACCTGGAGGTTTTAAAGCACAGCTAACTGGGCCCATCCTCAGAATTTCTGGCTTAGTAGTCTCTGGTAGGATCCAAGGATGTACATTTCCAAAGTGTTCTACACGTTAGTATTGGTCTGGGAACCTGACTGATCTAGTCCCTGGGCCCATCAAGTCTATGATTATGGCTCTGTCTAAATTTATATATTTACATATTCTGAAAGAAATTGTTCATTTTTCCAGACTTGAGAGGCAAACATTCCTTAGTTGTTAAGTTTGTTTCATTAGGAGACTTTTTTTTTTTTTTTTAAACAGAACTCAAGATTCTGTGATGTCCAAAGGGAAACTATGAATAATAATGCCTGCCAGTACCTCTTGGGTCCTCTCTGCCTCTTCTCTTGGTGATACAACACTTACTGTCCTCCTCTTCTGCAATTTCAGAACTGCCATTAGGATAATGTGGATTACACTTTAGCAAGCCCCTGTCTAGATATTACATTCAAATGTGTCACTAACAGGAAATAAAATCTGCTGTAAGAAATGATGGGAAATGCTGGCCAGAGTCTGTTGAAAATAGATACCTTCCTTAGCCAGACATAAAGAGAGATAACCCTGAATGTAGATTAAGTCTGCAATACACACAAATTCTTGATTCTGTCAGGTTCATTAAAGACAGTAAATCCAGAGAGATTTGAAGCAGAACTGATTATGAACATTTACCTTCTACTGAATTCCCTGGTGCCTGTGAATATTTACCCTTTGATCTTTGTTAAGGCTTTAGGCAGAGCAAACTGAAAACCATTCTCCTGAATGTTACTTGGAAATGCATGGTCTAAGTTTCCTAACATGGAGTCTAGATGGCTTTATTATCATCACTATCATTAAAAACGCATGTGTCTATCTTCCTGTGGTAGGATGACAGGTGATGTACAAAACAATTTGTACTCATAATCTATGCCTTTGAAGACTCTGAAACAAAGACAAAGACAAACACTAATTTTAGACAATAACCTAATAAAGTAGATTAAAATAACTTTTTTTTTGCACAAAACATAAGTGAAGAATAGCTGTTTTGTGAAGCAATGTGTTGGAAGAGTGGATTTCTCCATTGGGTAGAGTTTGTTGACACTTGATTCATGTGTAATACACAGGTATGATCTATCCTCCACTGCTTCTTCCAACTAGCCTAACCAGGTCCCTTGTACTGAGTGAAGCCATAAAGAAAAGGAGGCAAACGTTCAGCAGTTTTGGGGTGCCTGGGTGGCTCAGTCATTAAGCGTCTGCCTTCAGTTCGGGTCATGATCCCCGGGTTCTGGGACTGAACCCCACAATGGGATCCTTGCTTCGTCGGGAGCCTGCTTCTCCCTCTCCCCACTCGCTCTGCTGTATTGTCTCTCTTGCTGTGTCTGTCTCTGTCAAATAAATCAATAAAATATTTTTTTAAATGTTCAGCAGTTTTAAATGTATACATACATATATGTACGTGTGTATGTATATATATACATATGTATATATGTATATACAAACATATATGTGTATATATACATGTACATGTGTATGTATATATACACACACGTACATATATGTATATATGAAGTGTTTTGTTGTGAGAAATTGACTTACATGAATACAGAGGCTGAGAAGTCCCATGATCTGTTACCTGCAAGCTGGAGATCCAGGAAAGTCAGTGGTATAATTTCAGTCTGAATTCAAAAGCTTGAGGCCCAGGGGAGCTGATGGTGTAAAACCCAGTCCAGGAGTAGAAGACCAATCTCCCAGCTCAAACAGGCTGGCAGACAGCAAACTGGGCAGACTCCCTTTTCCTCTTTTCCTTTTTTTTCTCTTCAGGCCCTCAACAGATTGTTTGATGCCCATGCAAATTACAGAGGACAATCTACCTTCCCCAGTCCATTGATTAATTTCATTCAGCTACATCCTCATAGACACACCCAGAAATATTTAATCTGGGCACCCATTGTCCCAGTCAAGTTGACACATAAAATTAATCATCACACCTGATTAGGTCCTTCCTCAATCTCCATATATGAAATGGTGGACTCTACCCAGAAATTTATGCTAACTCTTCCTTGGGAAGTCATTTCCTGAACAGAATACCTTAATTTGTTTTCTTTCTTTCTTTTTTTTTTAAATATTTTATTTATTTGACAGACAGAGATCACAAGTAGGCAGAGAGAGAGGAGGAGGAGGAAACAGGCTCCTCGCGGAGCAGAGAGCCCAATGTGGGGCTCGATCCCAGGACCCTGAAGTCATGACCTGAGCCAAAGGCAGAGGCTTTAACCCACTAAGCCATCCAGGTGCCCCCCTTAATTTGTTTTTTTATTATATGTACATGGTATAACTGTTATGAGATAGCTCTAAATAAATTGAGAGACAGAATGTAAACTTTAAAATTAAAGGATATTTTAGAGTCATTAATTTATTTACTTTTTTTAAAGATTTTATTCATCCATTTGACAGGGATCACAAGTAGGCAGAGAGGCAAGCAGAGAGAGGGGAGGAAGCAGGGTCCCCGCAGAACAGAGAGCCGGACGCGGGGCTCGATCTCAGGACCCTGGGGTCATGACCAGAGCCAAAGGCAGAGGCTTTAACCCACTGAGCCACCCAGCTGCCCCTAGAGTCATCAATTTCTAAGGCTTCATTTACAAGGCTAGAGAGAGGAAGTCCTATGGCCAGAACCTGAGAAGCTAGTCAGTGAGGAAATGAGAATAAATTTCCAGACACACACATCCCTACTCCAGCCAATTTTGCTATCCATTTGAGGAGCTAGATCAGTCACAACTAATCTATACAAACGCATAAAGTGAGCAACTTTTATTTCTAAGACAAAGATAATCAAGACACATTAGGAAACTCGACCTTCTTTAGAATTTGTAATGGTTTGTCCTCTAAACCAGATATAACTGACATAAGAGATAATAAGCTAAAACTAGTACAGTCAAATTTTCTCGGACTTTATTATTAAGAATATTCCAAGTGTTTATTAATCATGCAATGTTTTTCAGACATGAAGGCATTTCTTACAGCAGTAGAAAATTCTGTTTGTTCCATCCCTGTCTTTTTTCTTGAAGCATTAGAGTTATTAAGTACAACATCTGCACAGAACAGGTTGTTTGCTTTTCAAATAACTTTAGCAGAAAGAGATATTTGATGAATTAGTAATGTGTTTGACCTTGAGAAACTGATAAAAATATCTGGTTCTTTGGTCCTTTATTCCGATGCCTCGGTACCTTTTTAAAGCTGGATTTTACAAGCCCCTTAGCAAATTGGTTTTGCAACAGTGTTTTTCCTTGTATGTAATATATTACTTGAAAACTGAAAAACCTGCTGGAAAAAGGAAAAAAAATGAAATTCCGAGTAACCAATAGCCTCTGTGGTCCTTATAAATGCCTAATGGGTATTTCAGTGTCCTTTAATTGAAAACAAATTATGTAAGTCCATTTAAGTGTGATGAAAGTTTACAAAAACAACTAAAGACTGAAGAGCCAGACACATCAGCACAGTTGAAAGTTAACGTGTAAGACATTAATAGATGTTCCTAGATCTGTACCTTCTTGTTCTATGTCCAGGAAATTTATTTTCTAGACAATTACCTCTATGAGAAACACCCAGGGCTGGAGGAAAGAGTTTTACAGAATCTTACTGTTACTGAGTCAGCCGTGTTGGCTATTAAATAACAGGTGGAAGGCCATGATTTATATGCCGAAATCACACAGTGCAGTCATCGCATGGAGGCCCTGGCCCTCAGAGCAGAAAAGCCAATATGGTACATCAGTTACCATAAAATGAAGCAGTTTGCTTTTTAGTCCAAATGTGCTTACCTATTAAGCTATAAAAAATATAATCCATGAGCCAACATACAAAATCACAAGTATACAATCACTCTACATACATATAACATTCTTCCCTTCTAACATCAACTTTTACTTGCTTTTACTTGCCCATCACACATATGAAATGTACAAGGATTATCTGTAAGAGGCACTTGGTATTCCTAATGATGTCGGTGACAGTGAGCCCCCGAGAACTTGGATCAAATGTTTTCATTGAATGGAAGGGTCCCAAACGTTTTTTCAAAGAATAAATTTGACCATTTTGAGATTTTTTTCTTTTGGTTTTGGTTTTTATTTGGTATTGTTCGATTTGGCATTTGGTAATTTTTTGATCTTCTAGGAATACTGGATTTATTCCATTTTCTGTGCAGATTTTCAGTGCACCAGTGCTTGGGGTATTATAAATAATTACTGTGTAGATTACTTTTCTAGACTGTCACATACTAGTCTCAGTCAGGGAGCATTTGGAATCATGTAGGAGTGTTTTAGTTTTTGGAGCTGACATTGGAATTTGTGGAATGAAGGTCAGGAAGAGGATACACAGGATAGTTCTGCACAATGAAGGGGTGCTTCTCAGGAATGCCTAGAGTACCATTCTTGAGAACAATAGCTGAGGAACCACCCCTCTGAGGAAAGAAAAAGCAATGTACTCTGGGGTCTCATCTCACTCATGGGCCCTATCCCATCTTTATGGCATGAAGGTCCATTCTATCCTGGAACTGGGCCATTGTCTCAGGGCCAAGTGAAAAAAACAAAAACAAAACAAAACAAAAACAATAACAACAAAAACAAGCAAACAAACAAACAAACAAAATCTCATCTTTATGACATGAAGGCCCCTGTTCTATCCTGGAGCTGGCCACATTGTCTCAGGGCCAAGTGAAAAAAACAAAAACAAAACAAACCAAAAAACAACAACAAACAAAACAAAACAAACAACAATAACAACAACAACCCTACAAAATAAACAAAGTCAATTAGTGAGCAGACTCCTAAGAGATTTTATGGGCCACCAGATGTACTCTATGTCATAGGAGTCAAAAAACACACCAGCCTGAACTTGGAGAAGGTTTTCTAAAACTCATAGAATATTCAAATGTATAACTTCCTGAGACTCCTTTCTACAGTCCACATTGCCTCTCGCTGTATGACTTGACAAAGATGAGGAATGATGATGAAGCATTATAATGAAAAGTTTTAGTCTCCAATTTTTGTTCTGAGAACCTATTTCCTCCTTTGTGTAGTTAGCTCTTGGCATTGGATAACCTCCAGTATCCACCCATGAATATTGAAGTAGTATCAGGATGTTATTATTTTATAGAAGTTTTGTGATAATGCTATAACACATCCCCTAAAAAGAATGAATGAAGGGTAGCATATTGTAAAGGTGCTGTTCAAGTTGTTTTTTTTTCATCAATGTGCAATAAATATAAGTAATTATATCAAAATCAACATGCATAATCAAATGCATGGTCTATCATGCCTTCTACCAAGGGCTATCAGGTATGACCCTGTGCCTTGCCTCTCCTTCTGCACTGTCTTTGGACTCCAGGTTCAGGGTCTTCTGGACTTGATGTGAATAAGTCTTTCACTTCCCTTTTTTTTTTTAATATTTTATTTATTTATTCGACAGACAGAGACCACAAGTAGGCAGAGAGGCAAGCAGAAAAAGAAGGGGAAACAGGCTCTCTGCTCAGTAGAGAGCCCAATGTGGGGCTCGATCCCAGGACCCTGAGATCATGACCTGAGCCGAAGACAGAGGTTCAACCCACTGAGCCACCCAGGTGCCCCTTTCACTTCCCTTTTTCCTTTTAGTCCAGGAGACTCATTTCAGAAATTTTAGATGAAATTTACCAAGAAACCAAAGGTGTAGATTTCTGAGTCTGAGAAGCTAAATGTCATCTTTTTTGATCCAATTTACTAGGCACACAGAACACTGTCCTGTTGCTCAATATGTATAAGAAACCCATATCTAAAACAATAGTTGTGAGACTTCATGTTTAAAGCTCATGTTCTCTCAGTCTCTCAAATATCATTCATGGTGATATGTTCCACTGTAAATAGTAGAGTTGTTACAATACCAAATCCTTGAGAAAGGTCTTACCTTTTGGATGTTTCTTGGTTGCCTAACATTTGAATGAGAATTGTCCATTCAAGGTAAACTCACTTTATCCAGAGATTCAATTCATCCTAATCTGTAAATATCTCAGTTTCCTATACTGAAATGTTCAAGTGCTAAGAAATATTACCTTAATCTTTAATATGTTTTGGTCTTACAAAAGAGTCAGAGATTGACAAATCTGGGAGAAATACATTTCAAAAAAAATTTATAACAGTCTCCTCAGCAAATTGTCAAATTCACTTTAAAAAACATCCGTTACATAAAAATTTGACTTGCTTTTTGATGCTATTAGTGATAAGCCAGTATCATTTAGATACTTCTTCAGTACTTCTGCTCTTTTTGATGTCCTACCCAAGCAATCATAACCCTTTCTAGAAAAGGGCTGTGGTCAATAGAAACTGAAGTTTTTATTTTTTCTTTGAAATGGTTCCAATGTTCAGAGGATTGATGGACTGTAAGTGCTATATACATATGAAAGGTCAACACAAATGCTGATCCTTTTGATATTAAAAGTTAACTTAAAATATTTGATGTAACTCCTTCACTGTTTCCTTGTGACAGTTCATATTGGGATATTTGGTTTTCCCAAGGATATTGTCCTGGAATTGCCCACATGTTCTAGACCTGCTCTTGTCTTTGATAACTTTTTTTTTATTTTGCTCTAAAAATTTTTTTAACTCTTTACTAAAAAAAGGTAAGATTTTGGGAGCTTCAAAAAGGAAAGTTAATTTTATAGATCATAGATGAAAGTCAAGATGGACTAGTCAATGCTTCAGTAAAAGCCTCCAAACCACAGAGCGACAGAATACAAAAACATTTTCTCTCATTCTCATTGTAAATCCCAATGTGGGCCAATGGATCTCTGCTCATTATAGATCCAGGTCAACATAGACCTCAACTCAACACAGGTTTCTATCAGCTGGGAAGGGAGAACAAAGCATGCATCAATTCACAGGGTCAATTAAATGACAGAGCTTACAGGAGAATGTAGACCCTCTCTGGTATTTTCACTCATATTTCACTGGCCAAAGTAAGATCATATCTAACTTCAAAGGAGGTTGACAAATACAGATTGTAGGAGAAGAATAAGAATGCTTGTGAAGAGCCAGAAATGTTACCTCCCTACTGAGTCTTCTGCCTCCCAAATCTGGGTCTGAGCAGCCTTATGCCACAAGACACCTCTGACAACACTTGCCTGGTTTCAGTTTCTGTCAAGTCCTAGCCCACCGAGAGAACAATAATATCCACAAAACATATTTTACGCCTCTTTTACAGACACAGTGTGAGATTTAAGTATATTAGCTCAATCAAAGAGTAAATGTTAAGTTACTATCTCACTCTGGGTTCAACTTTTCATTAGTTCCCATTTATAGGCCAGGGGCAATAAGAAAGTATATTTAGAAATCTATTCAAAACACTGTGGTAACTAGAAAAAAAGAACCCCTCTTTTAAGCTTCTCTTTATCATCTTCCAGGAATATTTGATATCTCAAATTCTTTATCCTTACTCTGTGATCATGTAGTTGTCAATGTCTTCATGATTCCCTCCACCCTCGCTCAACTGGCACAGGTTTTCCTTAGAGTTTTTTTCATTACCTGCATTCAGTGCATCTCCCAAGCTCAGTGCTATCAGCCCTATTATCCACGGTGTCTCCTCTCAGCTTATTCAACATAGTGCCACTTTTTTTCTGTGCTAAATATGGCTTGTCTGAGAAAAAAGAAACTAATTGTTGTAACTCCCATATGGAAGCTGCATAGATTGTTAGAAGCCGCTCCCTTCTGCTCAGGCTACAAGTACTGCGCTAGGTCTTACATGTTTGTTTGACAATCTCACAGCAGGAATAGCTGTGGGGAGAGGAGGGAAGTGAAATAACAAGGAGATTGGATGTCAGGCTCTTTTTTATACAAGATCTCCTAATAAGAGTATTACTTCATTGTCTAATGTTGAAGAATTTAAAAATGTGTGCGACCCACACGTTTGACAGCCTTGGAGTAGGGCCCTCTCTCCCAGTTAGGGTATCTCATTAATTTATTTCACAGAAAGGCACCTCTTCTCCTGGGCTGGGCCCTCAGCAAACACCTGTGGATTACTGCCACAGCCTTTAAACTGTCTTCCTAGTATCCAGGTTGCCCCTCCATCCAATGCATCCTGCTGACAATAATTAACTTGCTTAAACATCTGTGACAGAGTAATTATTGAGATGCTATTTTTACTTTATTCTCTGTAATACTGGAGATGGGAAATAATTCGAGGTAGATTTTATGTTCTGTTCCAAAGGCTTTTGTGCTGAGCCTGGCCCATTTAGGTTAGAAATAATTTCTGGGAAGCAGGGTAACTGACAGAAATTTGGAAAAATCCAGAGCACATTCCCCCATATCCAGGCTTTTGTGAAAATAAGCTAAATGAGGGGGGAGCTAATCCTTAAAGAAAGCAGAACTGGCTCAATAATGAAGCAAATGGTTTGTTCCGGCAAGATGGTAAAGCAGTCAGAGTTGGCAGGCTTTTAGAGCGGTATGGAACTAATGTCCACTCCCCACAAACCCCCAAATGTCAAAAGGATTCATGATAGAATATCCAAGACGACAAAACCCCAAAAGGTCATGGTGTTGGAGGCACAGAGAAAGTGCATGTCTTCATACGGGGGAAAAGGGGAAGGTAGTAGGCTGCTTTGATAGGTCCACAAGGGCATGTCAGAACCAGCACTCTGGACCAAGGACCAGAAACCTTGTTCCCATCCTAGAATTTGTACTCTAAGGGAGGCTCTCCCTGCCAAAACAAATCCATAAATGTGACTGAGTTAGTATTTCTTGACACCTCTGGTAGAAGGAGGTGAAGACTGATTTACCTGGCTTAGAGAATAAAAGTATGTGGACTTTCCTCATTTGGATGATGTACCCTAAATTCATAGCCACAAGAAGCCACTCTCAGCATTTCACTGTCCTACCCAGAAACTTTCACAGAGTAGTTGGCGTATTCAACCTAAGCTCTGTAGGTGAGTGTTCAGACACCTGAAGAGTTGATTCCCACCTGAGCTACCAAAGTTAATTTCCTCCGTCTCCCAAATACTCTTCTCTGTTCTAATCCGCCTCACATCTTCACTTTAGCCCTGTGACCGCTATTGAATCATTCCCTGAACTCTGACAGTTCTTTATCCCCCTGCAACCCTAGCATGCAAAGTAAACTGCTCTATTGATGTAGCCTAGAATGATTTATGATTACTTCATTAGGGCTAGTGTTCTTAATGATATTAAAAGCTCCTTTGGGGCAAGGACCACATCTCATATTTCTGTTCCACTCCTAGTGTCTAACAAGGGGCTAAACCCAAACCAAAGACTCGTTAGTTGATCGCATTATCTGTCAATGGCTGTCATGGGGAGTCAGGTCTGGGTGGAGGATCTCATTCAGGAAGAAAGCAAGCCATTCAGGATAATAAACTGACACAACGGAAGTTACCATAGTGAGAAGCACAAAAGACAGTTGATGGGTAGTTTCAATTGTAGAACGGTTTAATTGGTTCAGCTCTGAAAAGTGCAAGTTGCTTGCCTGGGTGAGGAATGTTGTTATTCCCAGTCTGAGAAAAGATCTGAAGCTCAGGGAAAGGAGGCCAGATGTTCAAATCCCCTAACAGGAAGACCAAAAGAATCAAGTCCTGAGCCTGTATTTTCTTTCAGTGCCACCTTAGTAATTAGTCAATCCAGGGATGTGAAGACGTAGGGATATAACTGGAGGTCTGTTAGGAAGGAAAAGACCAGAGCTAACTCTGACAACTCATTTAGTCATTTGTTTCATTCAGAAAAAGACAAGAGGTGCAGAAGTCTTCTTTTTCTTGGGAAGGCTAAACCAGAAAATTACTATTGTTTCCTGATGTCCTTTTGGGGATAATACTAAGAACACCTGTAGCTTAGTAAACTCCTAAACCCTGTCTGCGGTTTGAATAATCACCTTTCAAATATGCCCTAAAAAGCAGGACCAGAAATCTGACTCGGTATTTTCAAAGACAGAAGCATATAAAATGTGAAACCATGTAACTTCCCATTGTCCTCATGCTATAATTCAATCTTTGCTAAAATGCAGACAAGAAAAATGAGTAGTCTCTTGGAATCTGCTTTTGTGCTACCCACCGTGCAGCAGGAATTCTCTGAAGCTGACAAGCTCTCCCAGGCCTTCTTTCCCGATAACCTTTCTTGTTATGAAAGGCATAAGACAAGAACAGTCATTGATTGGGGAATTGAAGCTCTCCCATAAAAGAGGAGTATGTCGACAGAAATACCATCAGTTCCCCCGCACGCAGGTCAAACATTCCTTAATCTCAGTAGTGTCAAGGGATTGCATGACCACCCTCAGACAAGGACAGTCAATATTACCTGCACCGGGAGTCAGACCTGTTGAAAGGGTCTGGAAAGGGGACAGACTGAACCAAAGAACAGCAGTGCCTCCCACAGACACGCAGAATCAGGTCTGGCTGTATTTCAAACACCAAACAAACTATATTTTCAATTTTACTGCCTGACATTTACCAGAGGGGAAAAGATACATAAGTAATGAGGCAAAAGGGCATGACAAGCTGGGTGCGTATTTTCTCATTACGTGAAGAAATAAGCCTAGCAAAAATTGCACTTAGAATTCAAAATTAAAAATAAATAAGTATTTTTTCACATTTGCCAGGGCATCCTTAACAAATTCAACAATTCTGAATGTATATAAATGCGGTTGATATTTTTTGATCTAGCCATGTTACCCACTTGTTTTCACTGTATTATGCCACTCATTATTTTGGGTCAATCTGTAAACACGGGCATCTGTGTCTGTCTCCTGCAACCACGTTATTTTCTTAATAACAACAGCTGTCGTCATTATCAACGGCTTAATATCTGCTAGGCACAGTATTAGTACCCTACATGCCTTCTATCGCTTCACCCTTCACAAAAATTCTGCACAATAAGTGTTCTCACCATCAGTTTATTATGGTAAAGAAGTTCAGCGAGGTAACAGCACATTAAGTGGTAGAGCTAGTTTCTGGAGTGCAAAATCAAATCTTCCTTCCTTTCAGCCTCCCCTTCAGACCCTCGCATGGATTCTGCCCTCTTTGGGTTCTTAGTAAGTATGGCAACTGCCTGAATTTACTTTCATGCATGAACAAAACCACAGGTTGAAGCATCATTCATGAAACGTCATTAAAGTGGCTGGGAGTGTCTCAGTAAACTATCAGGTCAGCCACTCGGCTTTGGAGTGACTGATAGACATACACACACACACATGCACGTACACACAATTGGACTATACATTTTGGTGTTAAGCATGCAGAGTCTGATCCCTGATCATGCAGAGAAGGACTTGTACCAGAATTTCTTCTTTTCTTCTTCTTCTTCTTCTTTTTTTTAATGCAGTTGGGCAGTCCCCTGTTCATGGTAACCAAAAAGGAATATGCAACCACGGAGTGTCAGATTCTGATCCAACATCTATAAATGTTTCTCTGTAATAAATAGATGTTTAATTTTCTAGCTTTTAAAGCCCAAAACACTAACTCTCCTCTCAGGATTTCCTGGTCCTGGGGTGGTTGATGTGACAAAGAGTAGTGCAGGTGGTCAGGGTTGTAATTACGCTCTAATGAAAACTGCTATTTACAGTTGAAAGGCACCTCTGCAGTCTGGCATGGTTCCAAGAACTTAGACTTTCTTAATGCTGTTTCACATAAAAAAAATAATAATAAACCTCTCCCAGCACCTGTATAAGGTGCTTAAAATGTCATTACCACCTGTAATTACATGGCAAATCCAATTACCACAGCTAAGGCATCAGATTGGTGTGTACAATTTGTACATGTTGACCGTGTGAGCTATAAAATTGTAACTGGAGAAGCACATGTAGTCGGAGATTGTGTGCATCTTGTGTAAAGCTCTGAAGAGCAATTAGAATATAAAAAAGTAATGAGGAATAATAAGAATAAATGAGTTTCACTGAAGTAATGGCATTTTATAAGCTTTAGATGAGAGGTCCTTCAGCTTCAAAAAAGTAGGAAAAATTATCCTCGAATGGAAAAGAAATCACATAACATATTGGAATAAACAACAAAGAAATATAATAATTTTCTAATAGAGATATATTATAGCTTTCGTGTTCATTGTACAGACCATGACTTATGTTACATAAGGAAATTGGAAAAACCTCCGCATACACTGAGAGATTTCTGGGAAAAGACAGGCTGTTTGGATCTATGTGAACAGTGGCATCCATGAAACAGAGCCTTCCAAGCCCCTTGTGACATTCATCATAGCAGTTACACGAGTTTCACTAAATTATGGTCTTTTTTCATATAGATGGAGGAGTGATAAATGCAGAACTGTCTGCCAGCTTATTATACGGTCAGCAGCAGCAAAAGGAATGGAAAATGACAGGAATAAATAACATAATCTGATCAGTTAGTGGCACACAAAGACTTCCCGGGCTCTGTCTGGTATAACAATCTCTAGTCTCCTGGGAGCCACCTCAGAAAGATTGACTATTGTCACAGATAAGTTCAGTTGTGTGAAGGACACAAAGCATCAGGCTTTAGATATGCTATTTGGGTTTTGTCTATCCTGCTTCCCATAAGAAGTCAATGGACTCTATATCATGGTCCCTTGACATAAACTAAATTGCCATGCCACATGGGAAGAAATAAGCAAGTTTCCTAATCAAATTATAAGTTCTTTAAAGATAGAATTTATGACTATTAATTTCTTTTTAAAATATCTGCAGATATTCACAATTCTATAAGAAGCAGACACATCGTAAGTGTTTTTGCTGGGTTTTTATACATACGTTATATGAGAATATAATTATACATCTTGTCTCATGAAGAGTGCCTGGTCCAGGCACAGGATGTAATCTGACTTTTCAAAATTGAAATAAGTGGTAGATATTGAAATTACACTCATTGACCAATTTAAATGCCAGTTGGCTTATTATAATGAGCTTCCTGAAGCCTTTGTTGGATGCTCCCTGTGTACCATTCACATTGTCATGCATGGGTGAGACTTTCTTTAAAACTCTGTCCTCTCTTTTTCTCATGACACAATTTTCTCACAGTTTTCCCCTGACCTCAAGCCATTCTTTTCGTTTTCTTTACTGACTTTACTAGACTTGGGCCTCTCTTCTCTCAGAGACGTCTCTGGCCAATTTCATATGCTTTTACCGTCTTAACCTCCATGCATATACCATCACTTTTGGATATGTTTCCAATTGAGTCTTACCTCATGCCAGAAAAATATTTATAACTGTTTGCTAGGCAGGACCTCTTAATTTTCCAGAGCCAGGTGAAATCCAATCAATATTAAACTAATTGTTTTTCTTTCTCATACTATATTTTCCTCTTAATCTTAATTCTTGCCATTACCACTTCTTCAAGAAAGAAGGAAAGAAAGAAAGAGAAGAGAAAAAAAAAAAGTAAAAAGAAAACATAAAAGAAAAAGGCCAGACTCTATCTTCACCCACCCTCTTCCCATCACCTAATCTAAATCTCTATACTGTGCATTGCTTTTTTTCTCTACACCCCATTACCATTGTCTGGGTTAAGGATTCTAGCACTTCCCAGATTCCCTGTGGTATCCTAATTGATCTTCCTGCTTCCAATTTTGCCTCACAATCTTAATTTATTCATTCACATTCCGTGAATTTGATCATGTCATTTTTCTACCTAAAACCCATTAGTGGCTCTTTATCTCCCTTTAGGCAAAGCCAAACTTAGAAGGATGGCTCATTGGTTCCTTCTCAACAGAACTGCCCTGTCTTTCTCAACTCTTAATTTTTATCTCTCCATAAATCACATTCTGCATTTTATCAACTATGTTTATGTTTTTCCTCATGTCAAAAATCATGTTTTATTTCTTATCTGTTTGGTAAACTTAATCTCCAACCTTCAAAATTCTAAACAAATACCATTTCTTCTCTGAATTTTTAAAAATGCTCTCTGTTAAACCTAGCTGTGTCTTCCTCTGTACCTCTGTAGACCTCTCTGTAACAACCTATTATAGAATTTAGCATACCAGATTGAGATTATTTATTTATCAATAGACTATAAGATGCTTAAAGCAAGAGTCCATTTTTCTACCTAATCATCTTCTTAACATAGGCTCCCCCTGTGGTGAGGCTCAGCAACTATTTATTGAATAGATAAATGTATATTGGTTATTCCAAAATTGTTGTTGATTCTTATTATATCATTACCTCATTATTTACAGGTCTGTCCTACCCTTTCTGATAGTTATGTCAGCTACAAGCAAATATTGTTGTATATTTTCCTTTAGGAAGAAAAAGGACAGTGCACCAATTGCCATGTTTTTTAATCCATTTCCACTTTTCTGATTGCCTTCCTCCCATAAATATTTATTGAAAACTTCCATCATCTAACAGACATGGTGTAAAGTTGCACAGAAATATCTCTGTGATATATGTGAAATAATTTCTGCAGGAAAATGTAATGTTACAATTTAGTAGGTGATCAATGTCTTAAGAATATAACAGTTTACAAACTACAGAAGTTTGGAAAAAAAGGAGCTGGGATTTTCTCTGAGGAGGTCAGGGAAGTTTTCATACCAGTGGTAACACTGATTAGGTTTTGATACCTCTGTAAATTTCCTTACATGGAGAATGATGGGAAGGTCTGCTAAGCAATCAATCATGAAGGCCAAAAGGAGAAAAGTGGGTAGCAAAGTGTATTAGTAAATCTACAATAATATGGTCTCAACTTGTAAACTAAGGAAAACATTAGACTCCAAGGCCAGGAAAGACAAGAGGGTGAAGATTGAAACGCCCTTCTATGTAGCCTGGACTTGAGTTTCTAAAAGTGCATAACATTATAAGCAAGAAAATGACACCAGAAACTTATCTTTTAGAACTATTAACATACTAGTTGTTTTTAGTACATTTTAAATGCAATTAGAGTCAATTAAAAATTAAAAAATTAAAAACTGTTACATTATTCCAGAATATAAAGTTAAAAATATCTGGTTTCTTAGGTATGAAAGTAAATAAATTTAAATTTATTCAACATAGACATAAAAAATAGTGTAAAAGACAAATACTAGCATAAGATTTACGAAATATGAGTAAGTTAAGTTCTTTCCTTATATTTGTCACAGAGTTAAGAATTAAATTAAATATGTATTATAGCTCCCCAAAAGTTTAGCTAAACTACAAATAGTATAATTTCTACTGTACCCCATTATTCTACATTTTTCTTGATAATCAATTACTACAGAGCGGCATGCCTATAGTGAGCAAGTCTTATCACAGGATACTGACTAACACAAAATTTTCTACAAATAAAACAAAACAGACTTTAGTTAGCATTGTTTGGTCAAATCTAACTTTTTTTCTTTTAACCAATTTGCCTCACGGGCAAAAGGTTGTTCCTTATGTTTATAGGTAGCAAAGAAACATGGGGTATATCACCAATAGCTTGGAATTAGTTCTGCCATAATCCAGTTCTGTGACCTTGGACAAGCCAGTTACCATGATATCCGGTGTATATCACTTTCTCAACCACTTTCTCCTCCCCTACGGAAGAATTCTATAGTGTACTATGTGAAAAATTTTAATACTTGATAAGTATGTATGTCTAGAGGGAATGTAAATTTAATTCTTCAGCCTTTCATCAGTGTACTCACTTCATTGTCTACAACTGACAAATGACTAAAAAATCATGAATGAATTCTAAAACTTTCTATTTTCCTCAAGGTATAGTTAAACTGAGAAAAGGTGGGTCATATATTAAACATAAGCCACAGCATATTTAAATTTCTTTTTCCTGTAATCTCTTAGCAATGTAAAAGTTAATGTTGCATTTCTCAAGAATAGGAACTTTAAGTTTCACAAGAGGATTAAAAGAATGAAAACCTGTAAAGTAGTTAGAATAGTGACTGGCACATAGAAAACACTAGAGAAAGATTTGCTATTATCATCATTACTAATGTGGAACAATTCATACTGCTTGATAAGCCTTAGAGAAATCACCTGTTATGTTGTGTTTACACATAGGTTAAAAGTGTTCCAGAAATATGTTCTGGGTCAGATGCCAGATTCCAAAAACTACTGTGAAGGGACATGGTATGTTAGTTAGTCACATTTGAGTTACACTAGCCTTAATATAAGCTCTGGGCTTCAAAAAGAACGGGTTTCCTGAGGTGAAAGAAAAGTAAATATAGGGAGGTTGATGGTCTCATTGTCTTTACTGAAAAGACAAAGGAAGACAATCCAGGAAAAAAAAAATCAAATTTACACTAATGGTCATTCTCTCTTTTTTCTCTCTTTGTTCTTGATATTCTGTTTAATTTCATTTCTCTCCAATGAAAGAGAAATCTTGAATACTTGAATTTAGGAATTTCAGAAATGCTGATTTTTATAGGCTATTTTATGTTCTTCTAAGGTTCATATGTTGCAATTCTAACCCCCTGTACTTCAGAATATGACTGTTTAGAAAGGGGGCCTTAAAAAAGATAATTCAGGTTAAATGAAGTTACCAGGGCAGGTCCATCCAATATGCCATGTCCCTTTAAATGAAGAGATGATTAAGACATAGTCATATACAGAGGAAAGATAATGTGAAGACACTGGGAGAAGATAGCCAATTGCAAACCAGAGAGATGGTTTAGAAGAAATCAGCCTCGCTGACACCTTGACTTCTGACCTCTAATCTTTAAAACTGTGAGAAGATAAAATTTTGTTGTTTAAGCCGGCCAATCTATGGTACTTTGTTATAGTGGCCCCAGTCATTATTAGCAAGCTAATATGCTAACCTAATAATGTTTTGAATTAAGATATAATTTAACATTTATTAGACTAATTAAAGCCTCAATAGAAATTAGATAAAAGAGTGAAATTGTTAAAAGGCCTCAGAACTATGTCAGAGTAAGAATAACAATAATTACAGTAGTTCTATGGTGAATGTATGTATCAACAGGCTCAGAGAAGCTCAGAGAGGTTAAGTAACTTGCCAAATGTCACAGAGATTGGGAGTGGGGAAACACCAATTAAATGAAGGTGGTTTAATTACAGAGTCCTTGATGTTAACTAAGACAAATAGAAATATTCTAATCAATTTGGGGTTTGGAATGAATCAGAGATTGCTGAAAAGGTAAAGTACATACTCGAATATCTCAAGATCCGAAGGAGGAAAATAAAGGACAGGTAATCACAAGGACACAAAATAATACATCATTTTTTTTAATGATTTTATTTATTTATTTGACAGACAGAGATCACGAGTAGGCAGAGAGGCAGGCAGAGAGAAAGGGAGAAGCAGGATCCCCGCTGAGCAGAGAGCCAGATGTGAGGCTCGATCCCAGGACTCTGGGGTCATGACCCGAGCCGAAGGCAGAGGCTTAACCCACTGAGCCACCCAGGTGCCCCCAGATAGATCATTTTTATACCAATTTATAACTATAAGATTATATTATTTGAATTAAAGAAACATAATGTAGTTTACAAAGAGCTTGGAAGAAAATCATACAATTTAACAGAAAAGGACTGCATGGACAGTAAATATGGGACAAAAGAAAACAAAACCTCACCTCACTGTTACGGTGATATGAAGACAGGAAGGGGAGGCAGGCAACTTTAGAAGAAGATTCTTGTGATTCTCACCAAGCAGAGCAAGGAACTGGGTGAGAACCTGGGCAGAGTCAGAAAGGGAAACAAAGAAAGTGGGGTCTGAAGGTGTAGAGGAATATGTCAACTCGAAGCATACGTTAAGTTGGAGAACTTCTGAATAATGCAGATTGTAGTTTCTGTTGATTGTGGCAAATCAGCGACACTGTTCTCTGTGTGGGGGGCAAATGCAGCCCTCCAAAATCATGCCAGTGACAAAATACACAATTCAGATAAGAGCATCTTAATCTCTGTAGTCTCAGTCTTGAAACCTTCTCCTACAGGGAGCTGGCAAACATCTTTCCCATGGGGTGCTGTCTCCATGCAGGAATATGGACTAGGGCGAGTCACATGAAATTATCTGAGTATAATTCCAACTGGATTATGTGGAATTCAATAAGAATGATTTCTAGCCAGTAATATATACAAGAGTAATTTGTAGACTCTGGAGAGGGAGAAAAGGTAGAGCTAATCAATTGTAATACTTCTAAGGATGAAACAGATGTATTTGTGTATGTGCATGCATATATATATATATATATAAATTACTCATAATCCATACAACATATTTTGCATATATTTAATTAAAACCATTTTATCTGATTACACAGGCAACTTTTTATTATTCAATGAATATGTTTATTTTGGTGTTTCTTTTTCCTTGAAGATTTTAACTGACTTATTTTTAAATCTTGATCCTATCGTATCCCTAAAATACTGTCTGTCTTTATGAATCCTGGTTGTGATGAACAGGAAAATGTATACCTAAAAATAAGTGTTGCTCCTTCATGGTACCAAATGCTATTGAGGCCTAAAGAGAATTTGCCCGTCATTCTCCCTTTAGCCTTGAACATCATTAATAACCTTTCGACATACCATTTCTGTCCTACACTGCCTTTTATCTCCTAATCTCAAACACACAGCAAACATTCATTTTCCACAACGGCTTGGTGAAAGCAAGCGTTTTATTCACAGTATTATAAATGAGCAAGGTGAGCTGGAATGACTACCCAAGGGGACTCTCAGA
Source organism: Mustela putorius furo (assembly GCF_011764305.1). Lineage (NCBI taxonomy): Eukaryota > Metazoa > Chordata > Mammalia > Carnivora > Mustelidae > Mustela > Mustela putorius. Next base: position 21,106,920 of record NW_025422019.1, on the reverse strand, counting down.
GAAGGGCAAAGCACAGAACAAACCTCTAATGCCAAAATCTAGCCTGGGCAAGAGCTACCATCCATGTGTTATATTAAACCATGCCCCATTTCCATTTATTATCTTCAAATTTGGAGAGGCATCTTAATTCTTTTTCCTAATGAAACTTCTGTCTTGGGGCCCCTGGGTGGCTCAGTGGGTTAAGCTTCTGCCTTTGGCTCAGGTCTTGGTCTTAGGGTCCCACATCGGGCTCTCTGCTCAGCAGGAAGCCTGCTTCCCCTCTCTCTGCCTGTCTCTCTGCTTACTTGTGATCTCTCTCTCTGTTAAATAAATAAATAAAATCTTAAAAGAAGAAGAAGAAGAAGAAGAAGAAGAAGCAGCTTCTCTCTTTTAAATTCACCTTGTCCTACAAAGTCCTAGGTGTTGGGTATATTTTGGTAAAGAAAATACACAAAATTTTTGTGATCTGTAACTATGCCTAGGCTTCTTTCCTCTCCATTCCTTTTTTGTGCTAGCATCTACGATTGCACAATATTCGCCTGATAACCTTTTCACTTCCTAATCACCAAGCACAATAGTTTTCTCAGTTATCACTATGAGCAGTGTGAGAGGAGTTTGAAGTAGAAAGCTGGGACTATATCCTTTTGGGCTTATAAATTGTGTAAGGATTTTTTAACTTGGCCTTAAAAGCAGTGGAAAAGACCCTGAAGGATTATATACAAGACATCTCCAATATCAGGTTTAACTTTTTAAAAGTTCACTCCAGCTGTATGGAGAACTGGTTGGCACGGATGTGGGGAGCCCACTTCAGAGGCAGTTGGGGAGGCCATAGGGATGGTGTTGATATGGAAGACAATAGACTCTTTGTCATAGGAGACGTAGAGCAATAGTTAAGAAGCAACCTTTTCATAACTTAGACATTTATTGAACATGAGGCATCAGAGAGAGCAGATAGAAAGGAGATGCCCCAGTTTCTGAAAACAAAACAAAAAGCTTTGTGGGTTTGATACTGTGGCTCTAACCAAACAAAACCTCCATGAGCCAAGTGTATGGTGTGTTACTATATAGCAAAGTCTTTCCTTTTGTACCCTCTTTCAGTTAATGTCCCCTCAATTTCCCACTTTGAGCCTTTGTTCTGAATGTCTTCATACAATACACAGAATATCATCTTGCTACCTTTTTTCCTCCACAAAAAAATCACAGCTGAAGGAAATTTGACAATTTTGAGCCTGTGATCTAGAGAGGTAGCAATGAGTGAAGGGGAGGATAATTTTAGGGTTGGTGCCTCTAATACACAAGTGGGACCCTGAGTTAACGGAGGGCAACCCAGTGTTATCTGTGGCTCTGCACGGACTCAGAATACATTCACTTACGATTTTTGGTGGCAATAAAAATGCTATGGTAGGACTAAATTGAATATATTCTACATGCCAATTTGTAAATTCCTACTCTCATGTTCCCTCCTTAATATAGTTGAGGTATTTTTAGCTACCCAATCACACTTTTCAGCCAGCAACCAGAAGGGTGAGTCTCATGATTTTCCAGAGCAGACAAACTTAAAAAAAAAAAAAAATCCATTGGATATATATGAAAACTGTAACATCCTTATAAATTGTGTAAGTTTGATTTTCTTGTCCTGCTTTCATTCATAGCTTTAAACATCCTCATGATGACTCAACATTATTTTCAACTTTCAGTATGTTCATGTTATTAGAAAATTCCCCCAACATTTGCTATGGAATTCTATCAGGTAAAAGCCCCTCGAGGCTTATTACAGACTTGAAGAACCATATAATCCCTCCATCAAAAGTAGACTTTCTCATGTCTTATTTGCTTAAGGTTCTTTTCTCTTTTCACAATGTGTGATAATTAGAAAAAGTAAATCTTAAGATTAGAAAAAAATTCTTGATGCAATTTAAAGCTGCACCCCTAATGACTCTCTTATAAGTGCTCTACTGCTAAGAACTGAAATATGAGAGAAAGGAGATAGTAAAGCTATTTGGGGATGGATAGTTTTTTCTTTCTTCTTTTGATTTAAAATAGATAACTTGGGTGTGTGTGTGTGTGTGTGTGTGTGTGTGTGTGTTTTGTTTATGTTTTATAGATGTTATGGGAATTGGCATGGTTAAGCTATTTCTGACCTATTAAGAATTTAAAGAATCAGGCCGCACCCTCAATAGAGGGAATGAGTGGAATGACTGTCTCTAAGGGCTCAGCATTTAAGTCTTACTGATCATTTGGGAAATAGGTGCATCCTTAGAACAGAAATCATCCTTATTCTTCATTAAGAAAAACATGAAATCTTATGCAGAGGATATATGTTTACAACCCAGATATTAAACAGGAGGAAATACCTGTGAGATGTGCGTAAAATACGACTAGCCCATGGCAGCTATTGCCCTTTCCTGAAAATCAGAAAATAGAATATCAAGGGACTCGCAACCCCTAGTAATAACCCAACTGTGTTGCCTTATCAGCTAGGTTATAATTAACTTCTTAAATTCACTTTACTTCCCTCTTAATATTTTGCAAAGTGCTTATATTTGATGTCTACCATCTCTTACAGGTTCCAAAGGAAACGAGTGTCTTTGTTCATTAGTGGAAAGTATTACAAGCAGAACAGTAGACCTATGAGACAACTATAATGGGAACAGCGATGTTTCAACTAAGAAACAATCAGGTACAGATAAAATGTGAGCGCTGAGACCTAAGTGCAGTTGGTGTACCTCCCCGGCTTATGAGAATATTTCGGTACCCAGGGTGAAGATTGTAATTTCTGAGGTTTGTATTATAAACGTATGTTACAGAAAATTTGGCATTCCACCTGGATTGGGTCCCTGTCTTAAGGACCCATGAAGCTTTGCTGCCCTGATTGTCTGAGAAGGGCTTTTTGCTGAGCTATAGTTACCTAGTTAATTATTTTCTGGGAGTTGTGATCTAGGAACTCAGTTGGGTTTGCTTTCAATGTGCTCAGTTTGAGAGAAACTTCAATACCTCCTGATTTCCCTGTCACCCCTGCATTGTTCTTTTCTGAAAGAGCTGGAGACTGAGCTCTGAAACAATCAACAAGCAGTGCATTTTTTATATTTCTCATCGGTGAAGGAAGCTGCCTGTGATTGTTTTTGTTTTATTGATATTGCTTAGTTTGTAAAGAATAAAACCTAACTTCTAGCATGGTGGTCGGGGGCCGGGGGGATGGAGCGAAGTTGTTACAGAACTGTCAGGATGCCCTTTTCTGAAGTTCTCTCACTACCTTTGAAGTGGCATTATCGCTTCTCGCTTCTTGAGTTTGGCAAATGCCTCCCCTCCATTCCCTCCCTGCTCACCGTCCTTCGACCTACCTTTTGCTCATCCTCCAGTTCTGCAAACAGTCAAATTAGCCTAAAAATTACACGCTGATAGCACCTCTTTCAAGCTTCAAAAGTAGATGCTGTTTGTATTCACTTCCTAGGACTGCCATAATAAGTCATCACAAACTAGGTGGCTTCAAGTAACAGGAAATTATTCTCTCACAGTTCTGGGGGTCAGAGGTCCAAAATCAAGGTATCAGCAGCACCACACTCCCTGCAAAGCTCTGCTGGAGAGTCTCTGTTCCTTGCCACTCCAGGCTTCCCACAGCTGTCAGGACTCCTTGGCTTGTGCTGCATCCCCTCGCGTGGCCTTCTCCTCTGTGTGTCTCGAACACTCTGCTTTTCACAATGATTGCAGATAGGATTGACATGGATAATTATCCAGGTTATATGCTCTTCCTCCCAAAATCTTTCACTGGATCGCAGCTTTTTGCCATATAAGGCAATATCCACTCTTTCACTATGTGAGGTAATATTCACATGTTTGGGGGATTAAGACACAAACATATCTTTTGGGGGGCCACCACAAGTAAGTCTACTATACTGTTGCTATCTCAGTTTTTAAAAAAAAGCTAACTAAATACTACGAAACTGAGTTAACAGGCCTGAGACCACACAACTAGTAAAATGGTAAACCCAGAACTTGAGCCAACATCTAACTCTAAGTCCAAGTCCTTAACTACTAGATATCATGTCTCCTCACCTCAAGGCTGATATAGATGACCTCCTCCATGTGCTCTGTGCTGACCTATCCTCATTCTTACACCCCGAAATCTGTGTGCCTGATTACAGGTATGGCTTTACACACCATCCATGAGTCACAGCTGCCGTGGTCTGCAGGGGCTCCCTGGTGCCCATCACAATGCCTAACACGTAAAAGATACCCAACAATCAGATACATCTCTTCATTGTGACCAAGGAACCCTGAAAGAAAGATTTTAAACATCACGGCTCCGTCTTTGAAGTCACCACCTTTTTGCTGCTGAAGTACATTTCATTCTACTACCTTATCTTAACAGGGCTTTTTAAGCTATATTTATTATGGTGGTAATACTAAAATGTAGCAATATTAAAAATAAGCTAATCTGTAGATAGTAATCGCTGATATTATTTTCTGAGAACAATATAGATTACTCAGTATGCAATCTTCTCTCAGTCTTATGATAAATATTTGAAATTCTTTTAGATTCATTTTCTATCGACTCTACAATTGTCAGACTAATAACGTCACTATAACAGAATCAGTTTGGTGCTTTCAAATAGAAAATAAATGCATGTTAATAATGACAGATTTCAAAGTCTTTATTTTGGTGTCACCAAAAGCCTGTTTGTTAAACAGGTTTTATTATTATTTACATTCATACTTAATATCTACAGGGTAAAGAGAAAGAGAAATGAAAATATTTTAATAGGACAAAATCCAGATGAGTTTCACCACTGACATCTATTTGAAGTGATTGGCCATTTGATTTAAGGTATTTTGTTCCATAATCTGGAAATGGCATCCATATTTCTTAAACACATCAAAATATGAGTTGAATGAAATTATTAGACAGTGGACAGTCTAATCCATTTATTTACATTCCGTGCCTTACTTAAATTAAGAAATTAAGAAAATTCAGGAGAGCATAAACTCAATTTTTCAAATGAAAATAATAATTATATAAGGAAAGGGACTATAATAGCATTAATGTATGAAAGTGATTCATAACAGAGATTGGTAAGAAGGGGCACCTGGCTGCCTCGTTCAGTAGAGCCTGTGATTCTTGATCTTGGGCTTGTAAGTTTGAGTCCCATGTTGGGAGGTAGAATTAAGAAAAAGAAAAAAAAAAGTTTGGGAAGAAGTCTCAAACTACAGAGAAAATAAACTTCGGGAGAAAATCCAGGGGGCAATCCAAGAACATGTTACTGGATAGGATTTACATCCACAAAACACATTTTGTTCATAAATTTTCATCTGTTAAGAGACTTTTTCCACAACATGACCATCCAAAACCCACATGGATAATGCATTTTTAAAAGTCCTGCATAGATGCTAACATGTTCACAAAGTAAAAATGTTAATTATTTTATCAAGATGAATCTACTTGATGAAAATAATCACAATTTTTAAAATACTTGTAATCTTTAAAAAATCAAATGTAAGTTCTCTAATTTTTACATATATGCTTATAATGTCTAGTAAGTAAAGAGCCATATCAGTGAAGGGTCAGATACTGCAAACAGCATTTTACTTAGAATCAAAAGTGTAAGTTCCCATTTTTGCATCAAGCAGCTACGTAAATTTGAGAAAGTTCTTTAATCTCCTGGTGCCTCATTATGCTAGAATCATAAAGTTGAAGGAGGCCTCCAAGCTTATCTTGTCAACTACTAACCTAATGTCTGGCAACCAACCAGGGTTTAAAACCCAAATGTCTTCAGTGATTAAGCAAGGGCCATAAATGTATAAAAGTGTAAAATTACTTTGTGTAAGAAAATAACAATTGGCTAATTGAAATTTAAATATTTGGCCTCACTGACATTCAATATGAAATTTGAAACGTAGTTGGCTAAATAATTGCACGGCTCTATAATATCTTGGTTGGCGGTTTTCCAGTCTCTGCTATGTACAGTGAAACAAAATACTTAAATCCTGTTTGCCATCCGATATTTAAAAAAAAAAAAAATCAAATGAATACATGAAACAAAGAAGACTAGAGAACTATCATTCAAAGTGGCTGAAATCTTTTAATAAGCGAAAGTGACTGAGTGAGCTCTAAGAATACTACTTCTAGATCTGCATTTCTGTGTTATCTAGACTGGTGCTATTCCAGTCCTGTTGTTGAAAAGCAGCATCAGCTTCACTGAGAGCTTGTTATAAATAAAAGTTCGGAGCCTCCACTATAGACCAGCTCAATCAGAAACTGCATTTTTAATGAGGTCTCCAGGTAATTTGCATGTACTTTAAAATATTGAGGAGCCTTGAATTGAAAGATGTAATACAAAAAATTAGACTCAACCAGCTGAGAAATAACTCATTTGTTAGTATCTGCATAAAGAATTGAGAAGTAATACTCTTTGTAAGACTTAAGAAATCTTTATTTTGAGATTCTGAAATTCTCTCATGGAGTCTTACCATTTTGGTGTGGATTAAACACATTCTTTCCAAAAATGAGGAAAACAGACTACCTGACCTCTTGGTTTTGGTCCAGCCCTGAATTCTTAAGATCATCTGTATTCGCTTGAAATTCGGGGTTGTTTTAAATGACTGCATTCACAGAATAGGTTTCAATTTCTTCCTTTCCTTGAGGGAGTGCAGAAAGGTTGAAAGTTCAGCTTTCATTTACACATACAATTTAAGCAGAACACACCATAGGATTATTGGTTTTAAGGAGAAACATTTTGCAAGCAATGTAGATAAGATTGAATATTCTTGGTAAATATGAATTTAGGCCTCTGATGAAATGAGTGTTTTTTTATCCATTAGCCGGTTATAAGCCTAAAATAGTCATGCCAGCATACTTTCTCAATTCTGAATTTTTTAGGGTAATTTTGTGAATATAATTTTCAGATCCTCTGCAGAGAAATCTTTTCAGGCAGTTCTGAAACACAGCCTTTCAATATTAAGTACAAGATAAATCTTAAATATTCCTTTTCAAAACTTATCACATTGTCTTATTTTAAGCATTCACTGCATTAGTACTCAATTCTAGATAAATAATAATCACCTCAGTTAATTGCTTAGGACCAAATTTTCAAATATATTATTATATGTCATTAAACAGTTAGGCATGTTGTTTTCATCTTTGAACCCCATTTCCCAGCATGAGGTTACATGCAGAAGTGCCTTAAAGTGAGTAAGGATGGCCCCATAAACCCACCTCTTCTCTATCAATAGGTACAACCTTCCAGTTATAAGTTCTGGGGATACAATGCACAGCATGATTACTAGTACTAACAATATTCTATTCCATCCTTGAAAGTTGTTCAGAGAGTAGATCTTAGAAGTTCTCATCATAAGAAAAAATTGTAAGTTAGGTGATGGTTGTGTTAACTAAACCTGTGGTAATCATTTCACAATATGTGTGTATATATCAAATCACTATGCTGTATACCTTAAATCTATCCAATGTTATATGCCAGTTGTATCTCAATAAACCTGGAAGGAACAAAAAGGAATATATTTTATTATTGGTATTTTGAATATATTGAAAAGTGAACCTCACTTTTTTTTTTTTTAGTCAAACTCAGTGGTAACTATCAAATAGAAGTAAATTCAAGCAAGATTTTCAACCATTACTTATGTAAATGTAACTTTTAGAAAAATTCAGGCAGCCAAACAGAAAAGTTGCATATGAATACCATCCTCATTAGAAATTGTCTAGGAGCCAGCTGGAAAGAAGGCATTTTGACCTTATAGGCATATTAACCTTCTTCTCTCTTTTATCATCTGCTCATACCAGCAGGAAGAATATCACTCCCTAATTTTCCATATTTAAAATTTTCTTAATCAACAGTTTTGGGGGATTGAAGAAGTGATACAAAGGAAAGTATTACTTTTGAAAATGATAATGAAATTGTAGGCCAGCATCATCTTTGATGGAAAGATTGTTATTGTTCAGAAAACTAATTTTGGAAAGAGATTTTAACTCTGGTCACTCTGAAGAGGAAACAATCTTTTGTTAAGCAAGAATAAGAAAATTTGACATTGCCAGTCTCTCAAAGAATGCACATATATGTCTATTCATTCTTATTCAAAAAATGAAGTGAAATAGTCATACATCTCCATCTAAATATAAGGAAATCGGGAAATGTAATCCTGCGCGCGCGCGCGCGCACACACACACACACACACACACACACACATTTTGAGAATTGTAAGGATCCCAGTCATCTCCTTAATTTTCTCTATGCCTATATTTGTTAGGTACTTGAGTCAAATGAGGAAGAAAAGGAGGATTTGTGCCATGGGTGACAGTCCACACAAAGTATGTAAGGTAGAGTTAGCTATAATAATCATCTGGTTTTAAAAAAAATAATGTACCCACAGTGTGTTGTCATGTCCATTGTGAGCTATTCAGTTACTTCTATTAGAAATGCTAGTTAGTTCGAATTAATGATGGTGTTATGGGTTCAATTGTTTTTCCCAAGGGACAGGTCCCAACCCCCAGTACCTAAAAATGTGACCTCCTTTGGGTAAATGATCTTTACTGAGGTAATCAAGTTAAAATGAGCATTAAGTTGGGCTCTAATTGGATATGACTGGTAATTTTAAAAAGGGGCAAGGTTGGACACAGAGACAGACATATGGGGAGGGAAGAGGAGGTGAAGACACACAGGGAGAACATGATGTAAAGAAGATGGCAGAGGTGGGAGTGACACATCAATGAGCAAAGGAACACCAAAGATTGCCAGCACACTCTCAGAAGCTAGGAGAGAGGCAAGGACCTGATGGTCTCTCACAACCCTCAGAAGGGAACAACACTGATTCCACCTTGATTTCTAACCTCATTTCCACCTTGATTTCTAACCTCACAGATTGTGTTTCCCATGACTGTATTACAACATTAAGTGGGCTTTCTTGGTAAACAGAAAAATAATGAAATATAAGCTTATGAATGAAGAAGTGGTACTTTTTGAGAAACCAAAAATATATATATGAGGATTTTTGAAACTTGAACAAGGTAGGGGACTACATGTGGCTCAAAAAGATTTGTTAGAGAACTCCATAAAGTTCTCTGAGGGTGATATGAACATTAACATTCTATTCTATTCTCATGAAATGTATCAAGACCTTTTTAAAAATGTTGCATACAATTGATAATTGTAAAGATTCAATGTGTTCAATAGACCTTAACCATGTCAGTGATAGTCCTGCTAGCCTTTTTTATGTGTTGTATACATTTTAAAAATTCATGAAAATGATACTTCTAAGAGACATTCCTTCAGTATTACACTTACCAGGCTCTTGTTATGGATGAAACACAATTGGTCTGCTAGATTATGTTTCAGAAAGAGACAGCTTCCAAGTCTAAACAGTGTATCGTACTGGAGGGTCATTTCCCCTCAACCACAGTCTGTCTGTATGAGATTCTGAGAGTTGCTGTAACAAAGTTCCACAAATGGGTGGCTTAAGCAACAGAAATTATTGTCTCAGGAGGCTAGAAATCAAGGTGGAAGCAGTGTCATAGGTCAAATGAAATACTGCCCCAGATCTCTTTATTTCTGGACCACAGGCCCCAGAGAAGCCACAATAGACATTTACCTTAAGAGAGGAAAGGTATTCAGCAGAGTATTCTCAGACAATTAAATGCTTTATCTTGAAATGGATACATGCCACATTCTTTCATTAACAATTGGCCAGAAATAACCATTTGTCTTTACCCAAATACGGGGGAACAAAACAAACAAACAAACAAACAAACAACAACAAAAAAACCCTAGCCTATGCTTTGGTAAACAACAGCACAAACAACTACCACAATGATATCATATAATTGTCATGCAATTCTGAGTTACAAAATTGTAATAGCCAGCCAAGATTATATAGTTGGTAAGTGGCAGTTCTGGGCTTTGGACCTGATCTGCTTAACTCAAAAGCTTCTAACAAAGATGCTATGAAGTGTTTCTATAGTTTTGTTTTGTTTTTTTCTCCTCAAGACCTGAGCTTTTCTATGAAAATCTAATTAAAGTTGAAGTAGAAATAGAAAGAAAATAAATGAAAGATAAACAGTGGAAAATGAGATGAGTGAACTTCTGAAAAAATAAAATTCTACATTTATTAGTGATTGATCTCTTCCTTGAAATCTCATTTGGTTTAAATTTTATGATGTGAATATTTTTATACTTGATATTTGATACATACAATCTATATCATCCTTTTTCATTTCTACGAAGGAAAAATGCTTTTTTTCCCCTCTAAAATCATATCCTGTGCCCCTCAGTATCCATGATGATGTGGCTTATTTCTGTAAAACAAATGACTCCCTGAAGTATTACTTTCAGATGAGATCATATCAGCTTTCATAAGCTGAGCCAAGCAGGGGTTGTGCACAAATGAGATCTCCAAGGAAAATCTAAATACTGTAAGAAAATATTTTCAGGGACTCAATAAATAACATTTGGAGGTGATTAAATAACAAAAACAAAAAGAATGCATCACCCTTAGCAATCTGTTAAAATACAACATCGCAGCACTTAGATGAAATTAACTCAAACCCTGGGTTATAACAATCTTTCTGTTCATTTTCACTTGTATAAATTATGAGAGCTTTAAAACCTACCTAGATTTAAATATAACAATAGAATGTCATTATCTGGTTTACAGTAATTTACTTTTTCCTTCAGGATTTTTCTCCCCTTTGTGTTTTCTGGTAGAATACAGCAGTATCCATTTATCTGCAGAGGATACATTCCAAGACCCCCAGTGGATGCCTGAAACAGCAGATAGTACTGAACCATATATATATATATATATATATATATATATATATGTATATATATATATATATACATATATATATATATACCGTTTTTTTCCTATACACACATACCTATGATAAAGTTTAATTTATAAATTAAGTACAGAAAGAGTTTAGAGTTTAACAGTAACTCATAATGATATAGCCATTATATCTATATACTATAGTAAAAGTTTTGTGAATATGGTCTCTTTCTCAAAATGTCTTATACTGTACTCACCCTTCTTCTTGTGACTTTGAGAAATGACAAAATGCCTATGTGTTGAGATGAAATGAAGAGAACGATGTAAGGGCTGTGACCTGCTGTTAGGATACCACTAACCCAATGATAGGATCATCGCTTCTGTAATGCACTTGACCATGAGTAACTGAAAATATAGAAAGTGAAACAACAGAAAAGGTATTACTGTATTTCTCTATTCCTTACCTTTTGTATATGAGTGAATTAAGAACTAGGTTACATACAGTTACCTAATCTGCATGCAACATGCTCCTACTATTAAACTATGTAAATGCATCGATTAATAAAACATTGTGTGAGGACGTTTTATATCTTACAAAGCCACTAGATTTGGTTTTGGTTTTGTTTTTTTTTTTTAGTCGCCTGAATACAGAAATGGAAAATTACAGTTCTTGATTTTCCTGCTCCATATAGGATCTTCATAAACTTAAAAATTGTCCAACAATGAAGATGATTTCCATAGATGTTAATGAGCCCCATGATCTTAGACAGTGTTTAAAAAGAGGTTAAACACCTCCAGAGAATAACTGGAGAAGACATCACGACATGATACTGACTAGATGACATGTAAGTTGTTTCTCTTCTAAGGTTTTACGATTTAGCTAATAGATATACAACCTAAATACTCAATAAACCCCTCTTCAGCCCTTCTCATGACTGAGCAGCTGGCCATCCAAGAGAAGACATAAACAATTTGAGGAAATTCTATGAAGTCAATGGGCAGATGCGGTTCCCACATGAGGTGATATTACTTAGCTCTAACAACACCTAGAAAAACACTGATGTTGGAGATGGGGTTCAGAACACTAGAAGCCCCCACACTGTAAGAGAAAAAAGTGATCAAATTAAAGTGTTTGGGACTTGGGGAGGGAAAGTCATATTAAATGAGAAAAAGCAGGAAGTGGAGAAAGCAGTTTTCTGAAGTTGAGAAAAGGGACATCCTACTGTCAGGTTATACTCTATTATCAGGCAAGGGCTTTCTGAAGAATAATGAATAAAAGATTAAATCCCCTTTCAAAGACTGAGCTCATAGTAGCTCCCTAGGGAAGGGAGAAAGGGACTTAGCTATTATGATGGCAACTTTGAACATCTCAGGCACTTAGCTAGCACCCTCCTGGGCCTTAAACACCAAATCAAGTCCATTAAATACTTAAGTTTTTAAAGCTTCCTAAATTTTATCCTCTGAATGCATAGACTTTAGTAATGGCTTGACAAAGTTCAATAAATAGTTCCTAGGGATAGTCAGATATCAAAGTATATAAATGTATTGTTGTTATTCACAATTTAAAGGACCTAAGTACCTCTAAAATAAATGCATTTGCACTCTGGCATTTTAAAACAGCTTGTTTAGGAAAAAAAAAAAGACATTTATATAATTTTAAGCCAAGAAGAAGGAGATTTATGAGAACTGTAAATCTTGGGAAAAAAATATTCTAGTAAAGAACCAAAGAAAATCTCAGCATATTATTAATAAATTACATAGTGCCTTTCATTTCAAAGATAAAAATTCTTCAGCACAGAGGACATAACATGTATAGAAAGTGATCAATTTACACATGATTTTAATCAATCCACATTTTCAACATTTCTCAGTGCCAGTGGCAATGTGCTGGGTTAATAGAGGAAGCAGAAGAAAACTTACCTGGTAAATCTACCAGACCATGTACAGGCAATAGATAAAACATCTCTGGAAAATCATTTCTTTTTCTTTTCTCTCTCTCTCTTTCTCCCTAAATGACTAAGCTTTGATAACAAAACACATGCTGAAGGAAATGAGGAAATTGATAGGATCCTATATAGAAATACTTTTCATAGGTGTTGCACAAGGACCTAGCACCTAAGAGCCACAATAGAGAGCTACAGAGCACCTTAGTCACCACAATCCTGAAACCTTCATCACTACCTAATATACATTAGGCACATCTGCTTCTCTGTTGTTTATGGTCCTACCTTCTGACACAGAAGGACTGGACCCAATTAGGAAATCAAGCCCCCAAAGTCATCACCCAGAAGGCTGGCTTTAAATGTACAACTCATTATTCATGACAGTATCTAATAGGTTAAGCAAAGTTATAATTGTCGTTACCAGTTTCTGGCTCTACATTCATTGCAGCCACCTTTCCCATCGCAACCACCTCTTATTCTTTTATTCATATTCCCTCATAGATTTCTAATCATTCAAGCTCCAACAGTGTTTGGAATCACAATATCCTTAAACTATCAAAATGACGATCAAACCGTATATTCTATATATTGGCACATAGGTATTGATGGATCGGTAGTTTTGGTCTCTGAGGTGTCCTCGACTCAATCCTTATGCTAAATGGAATGTAGCATAATAATAGTGTATTTTCCTTCTTGAAATAAGATTTAGAACACAGAAAGACAATTGTAATAATCACTGTTGGACTTGTCTGGTTCAACACTGAGGTATCTTCTTTCTTTTGTATCACCATCCCGAGTTCACACATCGAAGAACCAGGCAGGATCTGGGCAAATAAGAAATTCTGTTGGTACCCAACTGTAGCATATTCGGAGAATTTATTGATTCTCTTGTTTCTAAGTGGGATGGCTAAAGCAGTATTATATTGGTTAAAATATGGGGTCTACACCATACAGAAATGCAGTTCCATTTGTTGCTTCTAAGCAAAAAAAAAAGAGAGAGAGAGAGAGAGAGAGTGAGTTAAAACAATTCATCTATAGTCATTTATCTGGCAAGCATTTAACAATTGTTTAGTTCAGAATTTCTATACCATAGTTCAGTGAAGCTTGAAATCACAGTATTATTTCTCATTTCACTCATATGTTATCTGTATGCTTAAATGTACTGCTAAATAGATTTGAATGTAAACTATCAGTGCTAAGTAGAAAGTTTCTTTTGCGTGATTAGAGCATCTTTCATGTAAATACTCTGGGTTGTGCTAGAGCATTTTATGGTGTGTTAGATTATTGTGTCATACTGTTTTTCTTCAGGATTTTTGAGAATTAAAGAGGGCTGTACAGTAAATGCCACAGGGAAAGACATTTTGACTGACAATTTGTGTTACATTAATTAATGAATTAAAAATGACATATGTTTAACAAGTTTGAAATATTGCTCTGCAGGTAAGACCTCCTTTCAGAAAGGTCACGGGTTGGATAAAATTTAACTTCAAATTATTAACATGTACTGAGGGCTCATTCTTTTCTGCTCCTTAACAACATCAGTAATCATGAAGTCACTGGAAAGCTGCAGGAGCTCAAGGGAGCATGATTCTAATTTGGGATATTATCCATCTTTCCTTCTACTGGAATAGATATCACCCAGCGTACCACTAGATCAGGATAAACCATTGAGACATACTCAATGGTGAAGCAGCAAATCACGTAAGTTCAAAGAGCTCAGCAGGAGAAATAGTTAAATACTAAGACACCCAAGTAAACCCCCACTGACCATTAGATTGTGAGCTAAATAACTGGTAAGCACTATATGGCAAAAGCTCATGGACACAGCAGGCTTACTGATGCTGGGGACAAACGTGTTGCTCTAGCTTCCTCACTTATCTACCAAGAAGATGATGTCATCTGGCATATACTGAGTATAATATGAGCTAGAAGCTCAGCCTCTCAAGCAAAGCAATTTTTCTGAGGCAAACTTGAAGATACTGGTAGGCCTAAAAAGATTGAGTGATCAACCAGTTAATGGATCTTAATACAGTTATCATCATAGTTATCATAATACAGTTAGATTTATATAATTCCAGGCTAAAACAAAGCACAAGGAAATTATTTTTAATAATATAATTCTAATAAATCTGGCAGGAAATATGGAGATATTGTTAGGTAGAAGATTGTTGCCTAACATCACATAGACAGGGTCATGTGTTTTTCTTGATCCATGGGGCATATATATGTCAATGGATTATTTGCCCTTGTCTCTGTTTGGGGAGGGATAGAACATCTCTAGCATCTTCTAGCTTCTTTTTGAATATTTTTGAATATTTTTATTAGCTTAATAAACCCTGAGTACAAAGAGTATAGTAAAATAGTGATCCTCTTGTTAGAAAGAGAACAAAGGTTATCATCTGATTTGCTTGCCAATACATAGTAAGAACCTACAACAGTATCTATTGCAATAAATATATGTGGCGTTCATTATTGGACCTATGATCATATGTATTTAAGACGACATCTTACTTTTCACATAGCCACATCTTAGAACTTTGGGAAGATAGCTGCTGTGTCATGTTTTTGCGATGTAAGGATTTTTTGATGATTAATAATACTATTTTTGTTTAGCCTGCAATAATTTTATTGAGTACCTGCTCCCAAAGTATCCTCAGTCTATGCCACATCCCTCATGCCTCAGAACACTGATGGCATTGTTTCCAGACACCATATTGTCAGACATGGTCCATCAGGTGGGTTGTCTTGTGAATGGATTACATGCAGTTAGAAGTAGTAGAAATACCATCTCTGCCTCAATAGGAGCCTCTTAAGCTGTATCTGTGTGGCTTAGAGGGCCTTCAGCTCCCACAGGCTATTTTCTAGTCCGGTCTTCACATTTGTCATTGAGATAAGGTCAATTTTCAAAGAATGATCTCTATATCTCCTTGTTGCCCCCATTGTATGAGAAATGAACCCTTTAACGTTCTCCTCAATTTGCCTAATCAATCACTTGCCCAGTTTCCCCTTGTTCTCTCATGGATACTGGCCATATTCATGCAGACATGCCCAAATTTGGGGGCATCTATATCCATGGTCAACCCAGAGCCGGCAATATGGACTTGAATACTCTTCAGTCCTCTCCATGGTTCTTCTTCACAAAAAGCAGCTCCTTCAGAGCCTCAGTCATCCCCACTGGAAACCTGTGAAGAACAAAGACTTCTCTTTCTTCAAAAAAGTAACAAGACCAGCTTCGCCTTGTACTTGACTCTGAAATTGCCTGCAGCCATACATGTACTGTCAATTTGTAAAGTGATGTAAATATTATCCAGAGTTTATAGATATCTGAGTCTACAGTTGTGACCTATGCTAGAAATTATGTCCCAGTCCCTGCCCTGGGGTCCTTTTTTCTTTTCTGTTTTGTTTGTTTGTTTTTTGCCTATTTTTAGTTATTTCTCCTCCTATTTCCAGTTTTCTATTTCATTGGTTTTTCTTAGTCTAGAGAGGGACTATATTTCAGATATTCCAGGGTCTCCTTCTTTCTTTGTACACCCTGCTCTTCTGGCCAGCTTCAGAGTCTACTCTCACCTGGCAAGAGTCTGGTATACTGGAGAGCCCGAGATCCCAGGCTCAGCACAGAATCTGGCCATGAAGCTGTAGCAAGGGATTAGGACTGAGCCCAGCAACCAGTAATTGGTGAAGAAGGTGGTTGAATGGGTGGAAAAACTCATTGGGAGGAAGGAAAGAAGCAAGTAAAACACTGACTTAGGCCACTGAGTGTTTAATCAGAACTATTGTTGAGATCTGTTGCAATAGATGCAAAAGAAAAATGTTTATAAATAGCATATATGTATACATTTATATTGGTACAAACATATATTAAACTTAAATTAGTTGTATAAACTACTTAAATTATCAACAGGATCAAATAAAAAAATCCTAAAGTAATGAATACAATTGGTTCGTCAATTATGTGTTACACAACTTCGTGTAGCAGGCAGATCTAGTGTTATTTTATAAGTAAGAAAATATTGAGACTCTCTCCCCAAAAAATTTGAGACTTGAGCCCAAGGTTGCACACTGTTATGTACAGAAACTAGAGTAAAAAGCAATTTTGTCCCACTGCTAGTGTCCTGCTGTCTTATGGAAATGTTCCAACAACACAGGGTAGATTTTAATTTTCTTAAAAATTAAAAAAAAGTCAAAACCAAATTACCAAATCTCATCTTTTGGGAAATTAGCTCAAAGTCTTATAGTTTGTTTGGATATTTTCTATGGCATTCCTGAGAAAAGACTATCATTTAAATGCAATTAGATATAGCTAAATGCTGAGCATTCACTATCTCTCAAAATATCTCTTTCCATTGTGAAAGAATATGATGACCAGGGAATGGGTTCTTTATGAATAACTAAAATAAACATCTGGATCAGGTCATTTTTTTTAAAGATTTTATTTTTTGACAGCATGAGAAAGGAGAGGGAGAAACAGGCTCTCGCTGAGAAGGGAGCCCGATAAAGGACTCAGTCCCAGGACCCTGAGATCATGACCTGAGTCAAAGGCAGACATTCAACCAACTGAGCCACCTGGGTGCCCCTGGATCAGGTATTTTTTAATCAAGAATTTAACTCCATTGTTTTTCTTAGTATCGCAGTCAGACTCCTGGGTTTATTTTTCTTTTGATTAGATGAATTGGCATGTTCATTAAGGTTGTTAAAATCCATATATAGAGTCTCTGAATCAGTAACTATATAATTTTTAGCTAGTCCCTTGATTTCACTTATTCATCTATTAAATATCTACTCAACTTAGTATCTTAACTATTTATTATATATAAATCACTTTTCTAAGGGCTGAAACTAGGTGGCTGATGGATGAACAACCATTGTCAGAACAACAGTTTTACTTATGATTTGATCCTAACACAGGTGACCTGAAAAATATTAGCACCAATATATCCATTTTATGTTCCTTCAATAAATTATTTTGGTTTCCATGACAATAGCAGAAGAATTGACAGAATTAATAAAAATTTCCCCTAAATTCAACTCTCATTTTCAAGGCATAGTTTGTGTTTATCATTATGCAAAAATCTCAAATCCACTTAATCATCTGTCAGTTAAAATCTTTGCTACCATAACTACCATAGAGTATAAATATTCTCCAACCTCCTCCTTACAGTTAGGATCCAAAGTTCTGTTTTCCTGTTACTTATCATGTTTTAGGGGTATGTATATCCTAAATGATCAATACACACACCAATAGCCTAGCATTTATATTTTGACTCATGCCAGAAGCAACAATTAATATAGATTTTCTACATTGTCCTCAAAACTGTCTTTAATAGGATTTCTTAAAAGTCAGATATTATTCTGACTTCCAGCTGTTATCTCTTGTATCTGCATAAATTCTGTAAAATACTCAGATCTCCGTCTTTTTCAGTTCATTTCAAATACAAATAGTATTTGAATACTTTCCCTAGGAGAAAATAAATATATCCTAACACCTATTTATATACACAGAGATGTTTTTTATTTATATATAGGTATTTATTTACATATATAGTTTTATTTATTTATATATATGTATTTATAGGTTTTATATTTATATATACAGTAGGTTTGACATACAATTAGATATTCTCTCAGGGGTAGACATCAGACAATTAATGACCTGCAAAGTGCTTTCAAAGCAAACCATAGGGTAGTCATTCTTTACCCATTTCCATATTGAAGGATATAATATAAAAACAAATTTGAAAACTATCATACAGGCAGCAGACTGATTATTTAGTAAGTATTTATGTGACCTGCAGCTCTGTGAGTTTCCTATAATGCTAGAGCAGCAATATATTTTGTTAGAAATATATTTGGTCTCTTTCAAGGAAATAAAGCCAATTCTATCTACCCAACCAAAGAAGATGCTTTTTTCTTTAAAAATCTCAGGAGCCCTAAAGGACAACATTGCAGAATTTTGAACATGAGGTATGCCTGTAAAGGATATCTCTGGAGATTTTGAGATAAATAAAGATGAACCATGGGAAATTTTCCAGCTCCCAAGAGTAATTCCACAGTCTCAAGCATTCATGTGTCTAAAGGTAAACACTTCTCAGTCTCATTATCCTCTAAAAACACAGCTAAGGAGTATAAAACAAAGTTTGTGTCATCAGTAGAGTTATTTTCATGGATAGAAAATGATGCTTTTATTTTCTTCCCCAAATACCCCTAAATCTAAAGCCCTCTAATAGATACGGCCAGAAAAAAAAAAGGTAGTTCCCTGATTTCAAAATACTACCACCAAGTTAAGCAGAGAGCAAGAAATGGAGGGTCCCTAAAGAGAGTATGTACTCTCCTTTGTTTTGGAGAGACGTGTTGTCTAGATACCTACATAAATTCATATGCAATAAATATTTGGGTTAAGAAGAAGGAAAAAAGTGCCCCTTACAGAGAGAGCTGTTTGCTCAATCTCCAAGCTGCTTGCCCTTATGAAAGTAATCATAGACCTTATCTAATTGGGATTGATGGAACTTTTTATGTGTTTAGTAGTTTTAGTCTGTGTGTGGTCAACAGCAAACATTAAGCAAAGAGGCAGAAATAATTTTCAGATTCCTTAAGCACAAAAGCTATGTCTTATTCTCTTTGAATTAATTTAATATTAATTGGGCACATGTTAAGAGCAGATATAGTTGTAGGTTCCAGAAATATAGTGGAATACAAAATAGACAAATTTTTGTTCTCGTGTATATTGGTTTCTAATGAAGATGATTCTAATAAAAATAAGCAAAGAAAAAATAATTCCAGATGGTGATAGGTACTATGAAGAGCATTAAATAGGACCATACAATAACGAGTCCTTATGGTTGGGGAAGGTGGCAGTATTATATTCATTCAGGATAATCAGGGAAAAATTCATCTGGCAGCCCCAGGAGCAAACTAGGTAGAAATATGGGGGTTGCAGTGGCCTAATTGAAAAGGTATTCAAAATTGTCAAGGGACCGAAAGAAGCCTAGTGTGGCAGGAGCATGGAAACACTTGAAGGAGTGTTAAGGACCTAAGTCAGAAAAGCAGGAGAAGGCAGATTCTATAAAACCTTGTAGGTTATGGTAAAGGGCTGGGGTTTTATATAAATGCAATATACCATGAGTCTCTGAATGAGTGTAGGCACAGAGCAGGCAATGAAGCGTTGCTTAACATTGAAATAGTGTTGGGCATCTGCTTCTGTGTGCACTTGCATTCTTAAGCCTAGTTACTTCTCCATCTAAGTAAGATCTTATGCCTGAGTTCCACCACTCCTGAAAGTAGTCTACTTAACCAGCAACCCCACTTAGTTTCTATGTCAAGACAATTTAATTAACCAAAAGTCATAAACACCTTCATTTTTAAATGAAGGTTATTTGTCATTAAAGAAGGGGGAAATCCATGAGTTTTTTTCATCCATCTTTCTTACTGTGCGTATTTGCTACAATTTAGTCATTAATCATTGTTTATGTATAGCTCTAGACAAAAAGGCTCTGTCTAAACTATCTTTTGTGTTGTTTTATACCTACTAATGTAACATCAGTTATGGGACATAAATTTTGTAATAGTTTCTTGATTTTTCCCAGAGGCCAGCTCCCTGTTTGTCTACCTTTCTTACAGATTCTAGACACTATCCCTATAGCTAGCCCTTTTTTAAAGGCCACATCATCTTTCTAAGCAAAGTATCTGTAAAGAAATAAAAAGATAGCCCCCAAATGATGTTCTTATGAGCCAAGATTTACAAACTCTTTTTCCTTCTTAGTCTTTCATTTTTAAGACTTTATATTCATTTATTTAATAGACATTTATATAGCCAACTACTTTCTAGGTGCCAGCTGCTGGTCTACGTACTTTACAAATGTAAACAGCTTAAATAAAACATAACAATAGTATTAAAGTGATGTTCACAGGGCACACATAGCAAATTCACAAGACACAGGTATGATGTTCATTCAGATCATTCTAACAATTCTTATTCATTACTAGCTAATATTGTCACTAGCTTTCTTGGAGAGACTTCATTTTTTTTAAACAAATATAAATTTCTAACAAGATAGAGCATTTAAAAAAATGTTTAAAGAACTTATTTATTTGAGAAAGAGAGAGTGAGAGAGAAAGCACAAGACAGGGCAGGGTCAGAGGGAGAAGCAGAGTCCCCACTGAGTGGGAGCTGGATGCAGGACTCGATCCTAAGACTTGGGGATCATGACCTGAGCCAAAAGCAGACGCCTAACTGACTCAGCCATGCAGGGGCCCTATGTTCATGTTCTTATAGCAAGGAAACCTTTGTCAAGAAAACATACCATGCAAAACCTACAAAGAAAAAAGATGGCCACATATCACTACATCAATATTGAAATTCCTGGGGATACCTGGGTGGTTCAGTTGGTTAAGTGCCCAAGATAGAGCATTTTAGAGAATAGAATTACTGCTTAGAGTTTATTTATTGAGACATCCAAATTTATTGAAGAAACACCAGTTGGGGTGCCTGGGTGGCTCAGTGGGTTAAAGCCTCTGCTTTCGGCTCAGGTTGTGATCCCAGGGTCGTGGAATCGAGCCCTACATCTGGCTCTCTGCTCAGCAGGGAACCTGCTTCCCCCTCTCTCTCTCTGCCTCCTTCTCTGCCTATTTGTGATCTCTCTTTCTGTCAAATAAATAAATAAAACCTTAAAAAAAAAAAGAAAGAAAGAAACTCTAGTTGAAGAAATAATTGGTTTTGGAAAAAACTGTATTTTTTTTACATTGTTAAGTTTGAAGTGATAGCAAGGACTTGCAAATAAAGATGAACTCCTATCCTTTAATGAACTTAAAAACTGCCAACACCTCCAACAAGGCCATCATCAGAATATGCAACTATGGTTATCTTCTTGTGTCAGCCAAAATTTAATCATGAACATACTAAGAATGGATTGATAGACAGACTAACACATAACTATAAATGTCAACATAGTGGCTAATGTCAACAGAGGGGGAGAAAATTTTCAAGTAAAAAAAAAATGTTTCTGCTTAATGAAGGTTAAAATATCCATTTGTTAAACTGAGAGTTTCTGCTTTGATAGATCCATCAAGGTAATGTATATTCATAGTTCACAATGTTGCTGGGGCTGCATATTACATGAGGGAGTGAAACTTAGAAAATCTCTTTCTATATACAACCAGGAAAGAAGCTCTGACTGAAAGCAAAGAGTTATGGCAATGGAAAGCTAATAGGAAACACAAATCTTAACTGGCTAATAATTAAATTGTGATCTATAGTTTGCAATATTTTCTACTTAAACAGATAGAGCTATGCCTCACCATGGGCATTCTTGATTTTTTTTTCTTTTCATTCTTTAGGATATTCCAGCACTCTAAGGGTATGTTTGGCATTAAGGAAAACTGTGCCATCCATGTTCTAATAGCAAAGAATAAGACCCAATGTACTTTTATTGAACATGCTCGTATACTTGGAGCTGTAATTACTCCATTGTGTACCGTATTTGTTGTACCATATCTTAAACTTATGTCTGCACCTTATTGGTATTATAAAAGAGTTACTATGCTACATGATATACTATCTTATTTAATTTCTTAACACACAAGTGCTAGAGATGTTTCCGGGAGGCTCTCCTCCTACAAATCTGCTAGAACTCCCATTTCCCATTTTTCCCAAACGTACTACCAGAGGTGAAATATGACTAACTGGCTTCATGAATTTGATTTGGACAATGAAAAATGAATCAGGTAACAATGGAGATCTAAGCTTGAAGAGGTATGTTGTATTCAGGGAACGAGGCTGCCATGAACAAGTATGCCGGAGACTGGTGCATAGTGAGGAATGAGCATAAAATCATCTTAAAAACAAAACAAAACAAAAACAAAACAAACAAACAAACAAAAAAAAACAACAACCTAGCTCCAGAGAAATATAAAACCAGAGATTAAGAACACTGGAACAGGAAACGTGAGTAAGTTATATTTTTGTCTTTTCTGTTATTTGTGTGATTATTTATTTACATTTGTTTACAGATATCTTCAGACCTTAAGTGCTTTGAGATACTTCTGGGTATATTCATTATCCCCAACTCCCACCTGCCTTTTGTGTTTGCAATGAAGTGATCCTTCGCTGAGACCTCCTACTGTGTTACATTATTCTCCACGGATAATAAAGGAAGAGTGTGCATGCAGGTGTAAGAGAGGAGGAAGAGAAAAGTAGCATGTGTCAGTAGATTCAGCGAACGTGAAAATACTTCTAAATCTAAGATCAGTCTCCCTCTCAAGGAAGTGATTCTAATTCCAAATGAAAGCATTTGTAAAATCTCACAGCAAAATGTCCCGCTTTTATATAATTTAAAGTTGGAACTAAGCAGACTTTCCGTTTTGACAGAGGCCTCAAATTCTTGCTATTAGTGTTGACCAATCCATAAAAAAACATATTAAAAAGCTATAAAGTTGCTTCAGACACCTTTCACATATCGTCTGTCGTGAGACCATTTAAGAGAAGGCTTAAGGATTCAGGACATAGGATGGCAAGTGTTTCTTTGAAGAGAGTAGAATGAATCTTAAGCAACTCACGTAGGCCAGATTTGAAGAGGAACACTATGCCCCTGTAGTTCTAGTACTTGGACAACACAGAAGCCAGTGATTACCTCTGACCTAAAGGTATTTATTGGGGGGAAAAATTAAAATTACTAGTGATAGCAGAGCAAGGAGAGATGAACATCATGCAAGAAACACAACTGAGGCATAAATGCGTGAATTTATTATTGGTAGAGAGGATCCCTAAAAAGGTAGCTGGACTTGAAACATCTAGAAAAAACCCTGGCTACAATTCTGCTTCACAGAGCTGGGTGACTTTAATAGAGCCTGTGTAGGATTTATTATAAGCAACTGGAACTAAGGGAGACGTAGTAGTCAGTGGCCTTGTAAAAAGCAAGTCGCCCATTGGACACAGGGAAGTGGAAAACTCTCACAGAAGGAGTAGAGTAGTGGCCGCCGAGGACCCCACAAAAGCAACCCATAAAAGAATAAAGAGCCCTTCAGCATCTGACACACCAAGAGGACACCTCACTAATCAAATAAGCAATGTCTATCACTTTACCTCCTCCACTGCTCTCTTGGTTGAGTGAGAGACAATAGAGTAAGAGAGGAGGAATAGAAGAACAAGAAAGATTAATAATAGAAGAGGAGACTAGTTCTCATTCCCTGCTATAGGTTTCTTAGCCCAAGTCAAGCCTAAAATATTCTGACTTTAAATTAAATGAGAAGTTAAAATTTTGACTTATATTAGATTTATCCATTCTACCTAGGAATGTGACAGTCATTGACTGAAAATAATTAAGATGCTATATCTCTGCCAGAATAGCACTCGGGAACAACGAAGACAAAGTCAGAACAGCCTGTTTGTAAATCAGCAATGTGAGAAAAGGAAAGTGATTTCTGGAGTGCATCTTTTAAAAAGTCCATGTTGTTCAATAAATTAATTATAGAATTCTGAAGACTTGTTTTTCTTAAGATTTTATTTATTTATTTGACAGAGAAAGATCACAAGTAGGCAGAGAGGCAGGCAGAGAGAGGGGAAGGGAATCAGGACTTGACCCCAGGACCCTGAGATCATAACCTAAGCCAAAGGCAGCGGCTTAACCCACTGAGCCACCCAGGCACCCCAGACTTGTTTTTCAATACTACTTTTCAGGAAGATTCCCTGCTAAGAAATAGAGAAATTGGATTATCCAGGGCTCCATGAAGCCCCTATGTCTACCTTCTAAGATTTCACTATAATGGTGGGCAGAGTCAGATGGATACGTTATTTTTTATGTTTTTCTTCCGCATAAGCTATGTTTACGTTCTGTGTATTTCTTTACTAATTGTTCCCTTTGACTGAAATCTTTTGATCAACTAAAGATGACATGAAGACTAAACTGTCTTATGATTTATTTCATTAATAGCTTGTTATAGAAATAGAAGTTTAGACTGACTGGCAAGCAGGACAACTGATTGCAAACTCCAGATTCATCTGTGATAGCTCTGCCATATCTTTCAAGTGGCCGCTTTAGTTACCTCATAAAACCAAGAGTCTCCTCCCTCACATCATGGCCCATGACATTGCTCTTAAGGAGAAATGTGTCAATGTGAGGATCCATCATTTCCTCTTTGACTATCAGACACTGCAATGGGATGGGGAGTGAACAGAAGGAACAAAGAGTTCAAATCACTGTGATAATTTAGAGCGAAATGGAAAAAACAAAAATATATTTTCTTTTTAGGGTTTCACTTTTCTGTCACTGCTGAGTAGAAAAATTAGTAATGTATCAGATAGCCTCTTCAAATCCCCCCCAGTTTTATTACTCCATTTTTTTTTTAATTGTGTAGCAGCGTAGCAGGTGTTTTGGTCTGCCATTTTTATTTCTAAATTAGACTGCATGTTGTTTTCCAGCATTTCCTCTCAGAATAAGGTTAGCCAGGGTTGCAAAGGATTATACCTGTCACATTAAACCCACTTACATTCATTTTTATTCATTGCAACTACTAATGTTTATAACTATTTGCATGCAAAATCTAATATCTTAAGACTCCTGGAAAAAAAGAAGACCATTAAAAAGAAAGCTGTGGTGAATGTAGGTATTTTTCCACTTCAGAGAAAATTTGATTTGCAAATATACAACATTTTTAGAAATAAAATTAATGGGGTTATCTAGTCTCATGTATGAAGTTCTTTGTTCTTAATTTGAAACACAAGGTCATTTATCTCTCAAGATATAAACATTTATGCTCTATCTCATGAAATTCAAGGTTTGAAGAGTGCTTGAAGTTTTAATAAAGATGATAGTTATAAGCATTCTTTTCAATTACAGTTCTTTGGAATAGTTTTTTCTTCACTTTCAAATTCAGGTTTCAAATCCTCTATGAATATAATTATTAGGAAAAAAACTTGCTATATTTCTATTTGTTTTCGAATGAATAGAATCAGAATGGAATATATATTATTGAACTCAAGACAATTGAATGTCACATCCTAAGAATGCTTGCTTCATTATAAATCATGTGACTTTCCTATTTCCCAAGATGATTAATGGTCTTTGGCCAACTTGTCAAATTTATTTATGTATTTTTCATGCTTCTCTCATTTGATGTTTTGTTTTATGTCCTTGAAGGTAAATTGAGTTTTTGACTGAGAATGCACAAGTAAGTAATTTTATCTTGTTAACTAGATTGACTGGACTATCTAATATATTACACATACACATAGATACACACACACACATACATCTCAACAACAAAAACTACAAAAAGACAACTGGTAATTATACTAAATACTAAGGGTTTGAAACCTTCATCCATATTCTTTATGATGTTGCTGAAATCCATGGAAATGAATGCTATTATCTAGACAAAATGCAATAGAGATGTCTCATCTCAGTTTTATTTCAATATAACTGACAATTTCAAATAAAATCTTCTATAGTGGTCTGGATGTGGCATGTGTTAGACTATCATGATGATAAAACTTAATATTTAGGGTGAAGCATGAAAAAAGTTCTACTGTCCCAGGGAAAAACTAGAAGACACAGTGATCATCACACTGAAATCATGCAACAGATGGTAGAAGAAAATTAAGTAGAATTAATTTTCTTAAGAACTTCACTCTTAGACAAGAGATTAACAAAAACAAACCTCAAAAAGCATGGATATTTCTAACTTTGAAATAACACACATGTTTATGCAGTGAGAGGACTTGAGTATTTGCTATTAATCAATGATCTCCATCTTATATGATGTTATACATCTGCTTATTGGCCAAAAAGTGACACGGAAATGGTTGGGGGGGGGGGTTGCTCCTGTCACTGCTGCTCCTGCTGTTTTGTAGAACTCTGAGTCAAGAGCCTATAAAGAGAGCACTTGGAAGAAGTGGGCAATACCCATTTGGAGGGTTATTTCTGAGCACTATAGTTTCAATATTGCTTAGATACTAATGATTTCTTGAAAAGCCATTCCAACATCCAGACCTTTCCGGCACCCACGCATCCCATCAGAATCAAAATATGGGAATAGTTTGTATGCAGACTAGAAACAGAATAGTGCAATTAGCAAATCCTGTCAAAGTTCTTCATATTCACAATCCTGTCTTCCCTCCCCCCAAAGTCAGTCTGAATTGAAATGACTTACTTAGTCTAGAACCCTTATTGAGAAATGCAGAACTTCTTAGTCTTCAGCTTCCAGTTTATACTTGACACTGTAGCATTCTAATCAGAAGCTTTGTAAGGGAAAATCTTCTCCCTTGTAAGAATCCTCAAACACCTGTTACTAATTATCTATGAAAAAGAATGTTGCCTTCCTGTTTGAATGACATTGCAGTTTTCTGATTGTATCTGACGATTCTTTGCGATATCTCCATGTGTATTTCTTTCATAATAAAAGAAGGCAACCTGTATGCTTTTTTTTTTCTGGTAAGAAACAAAACTCTCCCCCACAGAAAATAGATTTGGGACTAAAGTTGAGTCCGATATTGGGCAAATAGCATGGAGAAACATGTATGGTTTAACAGCCTGAAGCCCGAGTTATTGTGGTTTGGGTTGCTTTAGCAAAATGCCACAGACCAAGTAGCTTATAAACAAAATAAATTTATTTCTTATAATTCTGGAGATCGGAAATCCAACAGTAAGGTGCCAGTATGGTTGCCTTCTGGTACGGACTGTCCCTCATTCAGGACCAGAGCTTTCTCACTGGGTCTTCATGTGGTGGGAGAGGGGAGGGATCTCTGGGGTCTCTTTTATAAGAATACTAAACTCTTTTCTTTTAATTTCATATTTTAGTAAGAATTTATTTATTTTTTAATTTAATTTAATTTTTTCAGTGTTCCAAGATTCATTGTTTATGTACCACATCTAGTGCTCCCTGCAATATGTGCCCTCCTTAATACCCACCACCAGGCTCAACTAAACCCCCAACCCCCCTCTCCTAGAATACTAATCTCATTCATGAGGACTCTATCCTCATGAGGTAAGCACCTCCCAAAGGTCATCACATTGAATAATAAGATTTCAATATTTGAAATTGGCGGGGAGGGCACCTGGGTGGCTCAGGGGGTTAAAGCCTCTGCCTTTGGCTCAGGTCATGATATCAGGGTCCTGGGATCAAGCCCCACGTCAGGCTCTCTGCCTGCCTCTCTGCCTACTTGTGATTTCTCGCTCTCTCTGTCAAATAAATAAAATCTTAAAAAAAAAAAAAAAAAAAGAAAGAAATTGGGGGGGGGGAGCATTCATATCATAGTACTGTTTAATCATTTCACTTACTTTTTCATACCTACAACAGTAGGTGTTTAAAGAGAAAAACAAATATTAGAAAAACCAGCTTTTACTTTAATATAACTATGGATTGCATGGGTAGGTGTAGAAGACTTTCACCTCTGACCCCACCTTTACCTTTACACCCTTTCATAAAATAAGTTTATTTTATTATTTAATTTAGTTGCATGCTTCCTGTCTATGTGTACTCAGCAGACTGTAAGCCACATCACAACAGGAACCTTGCCCGGCTTGTTCACTCCTCTTCCTTGTGTGATCTCTGCCTTTAAAGAAGCTTGTAATACTATTGTGGAGGGTACACCATTTTATATTTAGCAGTCGGTATTACATACTATTTTGTGAAACTGAGAAAAAAAACTATGTACATGTAGTTTGTTTAGGAGAGTCAGAAATCAATGCTCTGAGAGCTGTTGAAGTATATGGGTCTGTACAAATGAAAAGCATCCTTTTCTTTACCTCTACAGAATATTTGAAGTACTTGTTGGAAACAACTTAATAGCCCTTTGCAGGAGTTAGGTAATTCTTACTGACCAGTGATGAACTCATTCTGTATTTCCTGAAAATCAAACCATTAATTATTTAATTAGCTGATTGATTGTCATAATATTGTAAAACCATAGTACTTCTCTTTTATATCGTTAGATTCTTACTTAATACCTGTTTACTATAAAAATGTGTACAGAAAATAAAAGGTTTGTTCTTTTGACAATTTCTGTGCAAACATTATATGTGTGTATGTGTCATGTGTGTGTGTAGAGAGAGTTAGAAAGAAATGAGAACAAAAATGAGAAGGTATCTTTCCCCATACAGATGCCTCTTCCCACACCACCAGCAGTGTCAGGGCAGCCATAGAATAAACATTATAGATGCTCCTGTTCAAAAGGGAAAAATGGAAGGCTTCAGAAGCCACTCTTCCACAGTAACTCTGAAGCCTACTCAAGCACATGTTGCCTGTACCTTTATTAACATCAGCCTACTGCCTAGAGGTTCTTCTTGATAGTTCCTGACTTCACCCTTAAAGCTCTTGGTTCTAACCTCTGAGCAGCTTTTTCTTTCCCTTCAAAAATGGCCATGTAACTGAGTAGTTTCCTCAGCCTCCTTTCTATCCAAAGCACCTAGAGAATCCAAAGACATACTTTCATGTTATATCATATGCTGTTTCTTTCAGTTACAAGTTGATGCAGTTCTTTTAAAAAAGTTAGTCTTCTTATGATTCAATGTACAATCCACTCCTTCAGAAAAAGACACAGCACAAATATCTTCTGCATAAGTACTTCTCTGCCTTGACTTCCCCCTGAGACCTCTATGGATAAATCATCTTTGAGAGATACCTGAAGATTTTTAGAATATTTTTTGTCCATTTAAAATGTTTACAAGGCCCTATTTTAAATATCTCTGAGGTATTAACAAAAAGAACCTTACAGATCCAACATGATTTTATTTTTTTCTGATGTTATTTCTTAATTTGAAATTATTTTGCCATTTGAAAAATCCATAAATGAGAAAAAGTTAAATTTTCCAACCCTGCTATTTTTGGCTTATATTTTCTTCATATTTTTACTGAAAAGAGAACAACCAAGAAAACAAAGTAGATAGTAGTTTGACCTAGAAATTATTAGGTTTTCTGTTTTATTTTTTTTTCCCCACCTTACCACATACAATTGTGTTGACAAACTTAATACCACTAAATAATAAGAATTCTCTTTACTCTATCTTCAAAAATACTTGCTCACTTTCCCCTAAGCCCTCAGGGATAGCCACCTTCTTCCAGGCCCCTTTTCTTTCCAACATGCAACTCTAAACCTTGTAGATGTGTGCTAATGGTTTCCCAAAGTCAGCCCTCTGCCCAGTCTCAACACCAAAGCCAGTGGCATATAGGTTAAGTTTCTGTCACAGTAGTATTCTACTTCCAACAAACCAAATGTGTTCTAATTACCTACTACTACATAACAAACTGGCCTTATAAACACAGGGCTTAAAGCAATCATTTAATTTGCTCATAATATGCAGTTTTGTCAGGGCTCAACATGGACAGCTTGTTACTTTTCATGGACATATCTATTATGTGTACATTTATCTCTGTAATTCTTGATATAAAGTGAAATAAGTTAGACAGTAGATAGGTGCATAGAAAATATGTAGAAGAATACTCATTTTTCTGCATAATTTTATAATAAATATGCATATCTTTATCATGAGAACTTAATATAGGAGATAAATGTCACTATTTTATAATAATTATTATCATAAGATCCTAGAAACTGTGAGAATTAATAAAGGAAAACATCACTGAAATGGAGCTAGGAAGTTTAGCATGAGGGGAGCTCTCATGACCTACCACTCTTGGTCAATTGTAGAGAGAGACCATGCATGTGGATACTACTTTACTATCTTAGCAGGAGGAGAGAAGTCTTCCCCTGCCTCGGCAAAAGCCCAACCAATGAGAGATAGTCATAGCTCAACCAATGAAAAGCTACTATGCTTAGAACACTAAGTTTACTCCGCGGGAGTTTTAGTTTATAATCGTCCCTCCCACTCTCCTATTTTCCTCTATAAAACAGCAGTCCTTTCCCTTGTTTTGTGAATTTGCCTATGATTTTGCCATAGGTTGCTTAGCTCAGGTTACAATTCTTTGCTCTTCCCAGAAAAACACATCTTTTGCTGGTAAAACAATAGGTGGTTTTATTTATTTATTTATTTTAAGGCTAAGGAAAGTAATAATCTCTGTGATCGGGAATAACGAGAATCCCACAAGCATATCAGGATGCTTCTAGCAAGTGACACAAAGACAGTAATTTTGCAGCTTCTGGGTGACAGAGGAAATATCCATGGCCCTTTACAAGGTTTTTCATACCTATATCTTTCAATTGCTCTCACCAGTAAGACTACTCAGTTTTCTATACAGAATCAGAGTGCACAGATTAATCATACATTTTTGCCAAATAGCATGTACTATACACTGCTAAATAAGAACTATAATTCTTCTCAGTTATGTTCTAAACTTCTTCGAAACATGGCCGATTCTTCTAGTGCATTTTGCCTAATCGTTAATTTGATAAGTGTCTGGTGAGAACCTCTATTGTGCCAGGCATTGTGCCTGACACTGAGGATATAGTGAGATAAATGGCAAGGTCCCTGCCCTCAAGGAGGTTACACTCTTCTGAAAAACAAAACAAAACAAAAACTATAATCTTCCATATATATATATATATATTTATATAATTTTAGATTATATGATAATTTGAGATTATAATGACAGCTTTGTGTAAACTATTAAAAGATAAAATAGCTTTGAAAGAGACCACCCAGAAGGGTCAAGATGGTGGAGGAGTAGCAAGACGAGATGACATCAGATCATAGGAGTTCAGTTAGGTAGTTATCAAACCATTCCCAACACCTGCAAATCCAACAGGAGGTCAAAGAGAAGAGCAGCAATTCTAGAAACAGAAAATCGACCACTTTCTGAAAGGTAGGACATGTGGAGAAGTGAATCCAAAATAGACCACAGGGGGAGGGGCTGGCTCCCAGCAAGTGGTGGAGCAATGGAGCAATGGAGCACAAAATCAGAACTTCTAAAAGTCTGCTCCACTGAGGGACATCGCTCCAGAGGCTAAGCGGGGGTGGGGCCCTGACAGAGACAGCATGATCTCAGGTCCCTTGGGAGTCACAGAAGGATCAGGGGTGTCTGAATGTAGCAGAGCTTGCAGGTATTAGAGTGGGGAAGCCAGCTACAGAGACAGAGCCGAGGAGGGAGCTCTCAGCTCGGCGTTACATTAAACTGTGATTCATGGCACAGTCGGACCACTGAGAAGGGACCCAAGTAACAGATCTGGGGAGACTCTCCTTCCTTCTTTGGAGGAAGGAATCTGCTGGGTTTACAGACTTCAAATGGGGCTGTGTGCCAAAGACAGAAATGTTCTGTCACAGGCCAAGTGAGCTCAGAGCATGGCCAGAGACCAGGGAGACAGGAATGATTGAGCACTTTTCTCAGAGGGTGCACTGAGCAGTGGGGCCCTAACCTCTTGGCTCCTCTGGGCTGGAGATTGGTAGGCCGCCACTTTCATTCACATCCTCCAGAGCTCTATGGAAAGAGTTCAGGGAACAAAAGCTCCTGAGGCCAAATCCAAGCAGATTGCTTAGCCCAGCCTCTGGCAAGGGCGGTGCATTTCAGCGTTGGGCAAAGACACCTGAGAATCACTACAACAAGCCCCTCCCCCAGAAGATCAGCAAGAACATCCAGCCAAGACCAAGCTCCCCAATCAAGGATAACAGCAGAATTCCAGAGGAGGGGAGAGCAAAGCATGGAATTCATGACTTTATCCCCATGATTCTTTAGTCTGCAAACTTAATTAATTTTTTTAAATTTTACTTTTTTTCTTATTCTAATTTTTTAAACATTTACTCTTTCCTCTTTTAATGTTTTTTAACTAATTTATCTTAAAAATACCTTTCTTTAAAAAAAAAATATTTTTGAACCTTCATTATTATAGTCTTATTTAATCCTTCATTTATCTAACTTTATTTTTTTATACATATAGGGGTTTTTTTCTTCTAAAAAATTTTGAGATACAACTTCTTCTAATAGATCAAATTATATCTTAAATCTAGCACAGAGCTTGTTCTAGTCTCCAGCCTGAGCAAATTCTCTCCACTTTCCTTTTCTTTCTTTTCCCAACTTATCTTATCAACTCGTTTTTTAGAAACTTTTTAAAATTTTCATGTTTACATTCATATTCCATCCCTTACTTCATCATGTATGTGTGTGTGTGTGTATATATATATATATAATTCTTTCTTTAAAATTTTGGGAGGTAGTTTCTTCTAAGAGACCAAAATATACCCAAAATCAAGTTGGTGGCTCTGCTCTATTCACCAGTCTAATATGTATACACACACACACACACACATACACATTTTTTTAAGAACTATTTTTTAAAAATTTTTTAACTTCTTTTTATCCCCTTTCTTCTTCCCATGATTTAGGGTCTCTTCTGAGTTGGTTAACACACATTTTTCTGGGTTCTTTGCCACCCTTTTAGTATTTTATTCTCTCATTCATATATTCTTATCTGGATGAAATGACAAGGCTGAAAAACTCACCATAGCAAAAATAACAAGAGGCAGTACTGACTGCTAGAGACCTAATAAATATGGACTTGGTAATATATCAGAACTAGAGTTCAGAATAACAATTCTCAAGGTGCTAGCTGGGCTCAAAACGGCATGGAAGATATCAGAGAAACAATATCTGGGGAAATAAAAACCCTTTCTGGAGAAACAAAAGAACTAAAAAGCTGAAAATAATAAATAAATATATATATATATATATATATATATATATATATAACCAAGCTGAAATCAAAAAAGTTATTAATGAGGTGCAATCAAAAATGGATGTTCTTACTGCAAGGATAAATGAGGCAGAAGAGAGAATTAGTGATATAGAAGACCAAATGACAGAGAATGAAGAAGCTGAGCAAAAGAGAGAAAAGCAACTATTGGACCATGAGGGGAGAATTTGAGAGATAAGTGATGCCATAAGATGAAACAATATTAGAATAATTGGAATTCCAGAAGAAGGAAGAGAAAGGGGAGCAGAGGGTATATTGGAGAGAATTATTGTAGAGAATTTCCCTAATATGGCAAAGGAAACAAGCATCAAAAGCCAGGAGGCACAGAGAAACCCCCTCAAAATCAATAAGAATAGGTCCGCACCCTGTCATCTAATAGTAAAACTGAAAGTCTTAATGCTAAAGAGAAAATTCTGAAAGCAGCTGGGAATAAGAAGTCTATAACATACAATGGTAAAAATATTAGATTGGCAGCAGACTTGTTCACAGAGACCTGGCTGGTCAGAAAGAACTGGCATGATATACTCAGAAAACTAAATGAGAAAACAAGCAGCAAAGAATACTATATCCAGTAGGTTATCACTGAAAATAGGAGAGAAAAAAATGCTTCCAGGACAAATAAAAACTAAAAGAATTTGTAAACACCAAACCAGCTCTATAGGAAATACTGAAAGGGGTCCTCGAAGCTCTATAGGAAATATTGAAAGGGTCCTCTGTGAATTTTGTGAATTTCTCTTTGCTTAGAGACCCCTACGTTAGGGTCTCTAAGCAAAGAGAGACCCTAAATGTAGTAGACCAGAAAGGAACAGAGACAATATACAGTAACAGTCACCTTACAGGCAATACAATGGCACTAAATTCATATCTCTCAATAGTTACCCTGAATGTAAATGGGCTAAATGCCCCAATCAAAAGACACAGGGTATCAGAATGGAAAAAAAAAAAATCAATATGCTGCCTACAAGAAACTCATTTTAGACCTAAAGACACCTCCAGTTTAAAGTGAGAGGGTGGAAAACAATTTACCATGCTAACGGACATCAGAAGAAAGCTGGGATGGCAACCCTTATATCAGATAAATTAAATTTTAAGGCAAAGATTATAATAAACAATGAGGAAGGGCACTGTATTATACTCAAAGGGTCTGTCCAAAAGAAGATCTAACAATTTTAAATATCTATTCCGCTAACATGGGAGCAGCCAGCTATATAAACCAAGTAATAACAAAATCAAAAAAACACATCAACAATAATACAATAATAGTAGGGGGCACTTCCCTCACTATAGTGGACAGATCAACCAAGCAAAAGATCAACAAGGAAATAAAGGCCTTAAATGACACACTGGACCAGATGGACAGCATAGATATATTCAGAATATTCCATCCCAAAGCAACAGAATACACATTTTCCTCTAGTGCACATGGAACAGTCTCCAGAATAGATCACATCCTGGGTCACAAATCAGGTCTCAACTGGTATCAAAAGATTAGAATCCCTGCACATTTTCAGACCACAATACTCTGAAGCTAGAACTCAATCACAAGAGGAAATTTGGAAAGAACCCAAATACATGGAGACTAAAGAGCATCCTTCTAAAGAATAAATGGGTCAACAAGGAAATTAAAGAAGAATTGAAAAAATCCATGAAAATGAAAACACAACTATTTAAAATCTGTGGGACACAGCAAAGGCAGTCCTGAGAGGAAAATATATAGTGATACAAGCCTTTTTCAAGAAGCAAGAAAGATCTCAAATACACAACCTAACCCTATACTTAAAGGAGCTGGACAAAGAACAACAAAGAAAGCCTAAACCCAGCAGGAGAAGAGAAATAATAAAGATCAGAGCATAAATAAATGAAATAAAAACAAACAAACAAAAACAAACAAGCAAACAAAACAAAACAGTAGAACAAATCAATGAAACTAGGAGCTGGTTCTTTGAAAGAATTAATAAGATTGATAAACCCCTAGCCAGACTTAACAAAAAGAAAAGAGAAAGGACTCAAATAAATAAAATCATGCATGAAAGAGGAGAGATCACAACCAACACCAAATAAATACAAACAGTTATAAGAACATATTATGAAAAACTATAAGCCAGCAAATTTGACATACTGGAAGAAATTGATATATTCCTAGAGACATATAAACTACCACAACTGAACCAGGAAGAAACAGAAAACCTGAACAGACCCATAACCGGTAAGGAGATTGAAGCAGTCATCAAAAATCTCCCAGCAGGGACACCTGAGTGGTTCAGTTGGTTAAGCAGCTGCCTTCGGCTCAGGTCATGATCCCAGCATCCTGGGATTGAGTCCCACATCGGGCTCCTTGCTCGGCAGGGAGCCTGCTTCTCCCTCTGTCTCTGCCTGCCATTCTGTCTGCCTGTGCTCTCTCTCTCTTTCTGACAAATAAATAAAATCTTAAAAAAATAAAAAATCTCCCAGCAAAAAAGACCCCAGGGACAGATGGCTTCCCAAGGAATTCTACCAAGCATTTAAAGAATTAATTCCTATTTTGAAACTGTTCCAAAAAAATACAAATGGAAGGAAAACTTCCAAAATCGTTTTATTAGAGCAGCCTTACCTTGATCTCAAAAGCAGAGAAAGACCCCATCAAAAAGGAGAAGTCCAAACCAATATCTGTGATGAACACAGATGCAAAAATTCTCACCAAAATACTAGCGAATAGGATCCAACAGTACATTAACACATTTTTTTTTAAGATTTTATTTATTTATTTGACAGGGAGAAATCACAAGTAGATGGAGAGGCAGGCATAGAGAGAGAGAGGGAAGCAGGATCCCTGCTGAGCAGAGAACCCGATGCGGGACTCGATCCCAGGACCCTGAGATCATGACCTGAGCCGAAGGCAGCGGCTTAACCCACTGAGCCACCCAGGCACCCCCAACAGTACATTAAAATGATTATTCACCACGACCAAGTGGGATTTACTCCAGGGCTGCAAGGTTAGTTCAACATCTGCAAATCAATCAATGTGATACAATACATTAATAAAAGAAAGAATAAGAACCATAGGATACTCTCAATAGATGCTGAAAAAGCATTTGACAAAGTACAGCATCCTTTCTTGATCAAAACTCTTCAAAGTGTAGAGCTAGAGGGTACATGCCTCAATATCACCAAAGCCATCTATGAAAAACCTACAGCGAATATCATTCTCAATGGAGAAAAACTGAGAGCTTTCCCGCTAAGTTCAGGAAAATTGCAGTGATGTCCATTATCACTACTGCTATTCAACATAGTAATAGAAGTCCTGGCCTCAACAATCAGACAATAAAAATAAATTAAAGGCATCCAAATTGGCAAAGAAGTAAAACTCTCACTCTTTGCAGATGATATGATACTTTATGTGGAAAACTCAAAAACTCCTCTCCAAATCTGCTAGGACTTGTAAAGAAAATCAGTAGTGTCAAGATATAAAATCAATGTTGAGAAATCATATAAAGTACTCATGAAAGACATTGAGGAAGACACAAAGAAATGGAAAAAATGTTCCATGTTCATGGATTGGAAGAACAAATATTTTGAAAATGTCTATAATACCTAAAGCAATCTACACATTTAATACAACCCCTAACAATATACCATCCATTTTTTTCAAAGAAATGGAAAAAAGAATCCTAAAATTTATATGGAACCAGAAAAAACCTGGAATAGTCAGAGGAATTTTGAAAAAGAAAGCCAAAGTTGGTGGCTTCACAATTCCAGACTTCACATTCTATTACAAAGCTGTCATCATCACAACAGTATGGTACTAGCACAAAACAGAACACATAGATCAATGTAACAGAATAGAGAGCCCAGAAATAGACCCTCAACTCTATGGTCAAATAATCTTTGACAAAATGAGAAAGAAAGTCCAATGGAAAAAAGATAGTCTCTTCAACAAATGGTGTTGGGAAAATTGGACAGCCACAGGCAGAAAAATGAAACTGGACCATTTCCTTAAACCACATATAATAATAGACTCCAAAGGGATGAAAGACCACAATGAGAGAATGGAATCCTTCAAAATCCTTGAGGAGAACACAGGAAGCTCTTCCATCTCAGCCTCAGCAACTTCTTTCTAGAAACATTGCCAAAGGCAAGGGAAGCAAGGACAAAAATGAACTATTGGCACTTCATCAAGATCAAAAGCTTTTGCACAGCAAAGGAAACAGTCCACAAAACCAAAAGACAACTGCCAGAATGGGAGAAGATATTTGCAAACGACATGTCAGATAAAGGGCTAGTATCCAAAATCTATAAAGATCTTATCAAACTCAACACCCAAAGAACAAATAATCCAATCAAGAAATGGGCAGAGGACATGAACAGACATTTCTGCAAAGAAGACATCCAGATGGCCAACAGATATATGAAAAAGTGCTCCACATTACTCGGCATCACGGAAATACAAATCCAAACTACAAGGAGATAACCACCTCACACCAGTCAGAATAGCTAAAATTAACAAGTCAGGGAATGACAGATGCTCAGGAGGATGCGGAGAAAGGGGAACCCTCCTATACTGTTGATGGGAATGCAAGCTGGTACAGTCACTCTGGAAAACAGCATGGAGGTTCCTCAAAAAGTTGAAAATAGGGCTACTCTATGACCCAGCAATCACACTACCGGGTATTTACCCTAAAGATACAAATGTAGCGATCCAAAGGGACATGTGCACCTGAATATTTATAGCAGCAACGTCCACAATAGCTAAACTATGGAAAGAACCTAGATCTCCATCAACAGATGAATGGATGAAGAAGAGGTGGGAATACTATGCAGCCATCAAAAGAAATGAAATCTTTCCATTTGTGATGATGTGGATAGAACTAGAAGGTATTATGCTGAGCAAAATAAGTCACTCAGAGAAAGGTAAATATCATATGATCTCCCTGATATGAGGAAGTTGAGAGGCAATGTTGGGGGTTAGGGGGGTGGGGAAGGAAAAAATGAAACAAGATGGGATTGGGAGGGAGACAAACCATAAGAGACTCTTAATCTCACAAAACAAACTGAGGGTTGCCAAGGGGAGGGATGTAGGGAGAGGGTGGTGGGGTTATGGGCATTGGGGAAGGTATGTGCTATAGTGAGTGCTGTGAAGTGTGTAAACCTGGAGATTCACACAGATCTGTACCCCTGGGGCTAATAATACATTATGTATTAATAAAAAATAAAGAAAGAAAAGAAACCACCCAATATGGGAAAGTGCTTCAAGAAGGTGACATTTAATCTGAGACCTGGATAACAAGAAGTTTCTTAACAATGCTGCAGAAGTACTTAATGATCAATACAACTGTTGCAAAATTTCTATTTATGAGATTCTTTTTATTATATGTATGTCCTTAGATCTCCATGGTCACAGGCACATAACTCTAGAATGCCAGATACCTTTAAAATTTCAGTTCTCAAAGATGATATTTTACCTCCCCCTCTCCATGCTATCAGGATAAAATCTTTAATGAGCAGTTCATCTTGCTTCTTTTGACAAGCTCATATGCAATGTTTACATTGAAGCGGCTAGAACATCCAAATGTCTATTGGAAGGCATTCAGTTTTCAGATAATTAGATGATTTGGTTTATAATCCAATTCTACTAACACCTATAAAACTTACTTCTTCAGGCTTCACTTTTTGTTTTATAAAATGTGGGGTTGAATCTATTCTCAAGTTAAACTTTCAAAAGCCTGCTGGGGAGAAAACAAAATTTGAGCTATGGTACTCATGTAATTTAGAACTATCACTGTCAGCAAATGGGAAATTAACCTGAAAAAAAATTTAAAATTCTGTAACACTTGTCTATTTTAAGATGTTTCACAGATTTTCCAACAAGCCATACAACATGAGTTACTTGGTCTAAGACGTTTGGAATAATCCAAGAAAGGTTCATTGTTATTCTTTTTTTTTTTTCACCAATATCTTTTACCATTTTCCAGTGGAATAGAATCACGTTGGAAAGATTGAATCCATGCATGCCAAATTACAAAGCAAAGATAACTTTCCACCTCCCAAACTTGAAATTCCACACCTTCACCTCAGTATTCAGTTTCTACAACTCAGAGTTCTTCAAACCATACAGGATATTCTGCTTCTCTTGCTCCAATCTCTTTTCCCCTTCTTCCCCTACACTTCATTAATTGAATACACCTCTTGTTCCTTCCAAATTTAGTTACAGTCACCTGCAAATTGGTGTGTGTAAGGGAATAGGATATAAGAGGTAATGTAAGGTTGTTTCTTAGTGTTCATGCTCTGAAATCAGACTTGGATTTCTGATAAACTTTCAATATATTTTTACCAATTTGGGGGTGAAATTAAATAAGATAATTCATTCGAAATACGCTTTTCAGGGATGGCTGGGTGGTTCAGTTAGTTAAGGGTCTGCCTTTGGCTCCGGTCATGATCTCAAGGTCCTGGGATCCAGTTCTGGGTATTGGGCTCTCTGCTCAGCAGGGAGTCTGCTTCTCCTTCTACCTATGTGCTCTATCTTCAGTAAACAAATAAAATCTTAAAAAAATAATAAAATAAATATGTTTTTTAAAATAAAAAAGATAAAATATACTTTTTACAATGGCTGGAACAAGGAAATTGATAAACATAAAGTCATTTCTGTAAGTTAATCCTTATCACCACACATGTACATTAAAAAAAAAAAACTGTGTTCACCAAGATTAATTTTTGAATAATGGAATTACGAGGGTATAATTTTAGGGAGATGGATATTCAGATCAGTAGGTACTATGATATCTGTGAAAGAAGTACAGTCTGACTTAGGGTTTAGTAACATGCATTTGATGATCTTAACAATTTAAATATGCACTTGAGCCTGGCGTGACTTCACTGATGAACTGAAAAAAAATAGATTCTTTCTTTCTGGTTTACTATGAGGACAGAATAAGATAATGTTTGCAATATAATTTCAGAGGGAATTTTGAAAAAAGAAAACAGTAACATGAGGAGTAGATTTAATTCTATTTTCATATGGAAAAAAGAAGTATACATTTTGATATAAGCATCCCATGGAGACTTAAAGAACGTTGTTGGAAAATTTTGTACACTCCTTGCCCTGAACACAATCTGAAATAACTCTGGTTAATTTTATGTGTCAACTTGTCTGGGCTAAGGTATGCTCAGAGAGCCAGGAAAACATTATTTCTGAATGTGTCTATGAAGGTGTTTCCAGAAGAGATTAACATTTGAATTGGTCAACTGCTTCAAGTAAATTTCCCTTCTCAATGTGGGTGGTCATCTTCCAATCCTTTGAAGGGGAGAATCTAAGAAAAAGAGGAAAGGAGAAAATGCTCTCAGTTTGAGCTGGATAGCCAACATTTCCTTCCCTCAGGCAATGTGCTTCCCAGTGTCAAGCCTTAGGATTCTTATTGGGCACACACTCTCAGCGGCCTGTTTCTTAGGCCTTTGGACTTGGCCTGAATTATAGCCACCATTTTTTCTGATTCTTCAGTTTGCAGAAGACAGATGGTGGAATTTCTCAATTTCCATAATTACATGAGCTAATTCTTAAAATTGTTTGTGTGTGCATGTATACATTTTTATATGTATTTATATTTATGTATTTACCATTATATATTATAATATATAAACACAGATACACATACACATATACACATATGAATAAGTATGTTTATATAGAGAGACAGAATTAATAAGTGTATCTAAACTGGTATTTATATTTATATCTATGTCTATATCTAATTGGGAAATGTTCATTATGTTAGTCTGGGATGTATACCTATAAATATGTAAATTCTTATGTCTCTATCTCTCTGTCTGCTCCAACTTACTGGTTTTGCCTTTCTGGATAACGCTGACTAATACAATGACCATTTCTCAGTTTGTTTACCAACTAAAAATCAATAGACTGGCAAACCATTAAAATAAACATGTAGAATGTATCCCTTGACCATAAATTTGTTTTTATCTGATCTTTCTTCAGAAATTAGCATCATTATGTTCCACAATTCCCCTTTCACATCTGAAAATATCTACATTCATTTTGCTATGATACTAACATGGTAGCATGAAGAGATGAATCAAAATGAGTGTCAGAGCATGGATCGTTGAAAGAGCATACTAAGAGTTTTAATCATGGCTCTGCCATTAGCTCTATGACCCATGAGAAGTCATCTATCTTTGTTGGGTTCAATTTGTAAAGTGAAGTATTAGACCAGGTGATGACAAAAGTTCTTTCCATCTTAAATATTTATTAAGTGTTTGAAATATTTTGTGTTTTTATGTAGGCCTAGAATGCTAGAAGATGAAGGCCACAAGGACAGGCTTTTATTTGAGGCACAGCTAATATCAATGGTAAAACAATGTGAACTCCAGATGGCTACTTTTTTAGAATGTGCAGTCCTGATATAAATTAGCTTCTTTCATCAAAAGTCTTTTATTCTCAGCAAAACCCTCTTTAAAATGTCATTGCCTAAGGAGTGTGGGTAATTCTGAAAGGATCATGAAGATAAACTGTTCTTGATACTTACAAAGTGTGACAATGATATTCTAATATAGAATGAGTACCTCCAAGCTTTTTCCCTTAATTTGTGCAGTGTGTGTGCAATTGTTTCTAACTTGATTTTAATAAGACCTTAAAGATGTCTGCAAGGCATTTCACTGAATGAAAAGATAATTATTTTAAAGAGTTATGAAGATATTCATTCAATGGGCAAATGTTTAGGGATATACTTTTACTTTTGTAGTCTGAACACATTTCAAAGATTTCAAAGCTAGTGTCTTTCAGATTCTATCTTTAATGAGTAATGAACAAAACCCCAGAATCTATATCTCTATTATCTATCTATCTAGCCATCTATCTGTATCTATCTATCTGATCAGGATTCTGGTAATTCTGTTCAGTGGGCTATATTTTTCCATTTGATGGAATCTCCCCTTGAGTCTCTTTCATCTATTTTAAAAGGCCTTATTTCCCTTTTCAGTGTTAACTCACTACATTACAGGTAAGAGGTTAGGTTCATTGAACCTACACTTCTACATGTGAGTTCATCTGGCAATGCCACACTTTAGATGCTCAGTAACAATGTATTTGAAAAATAAATTCATGAATAAATGGATTCTGAAGCATCGGTCCTAAATCCTCCTCCATTCTTCTCACAAATGTTTGAAATTCTCACAAAGCTGAGATGAGAAAGTTGTCTTGAAATGTGACT
Source organism: Mustela putorius furo (assembly GCF_011764305.1). Taxonomy (NCBI): domain Eukaryota; kingdom Metazoa; phylum Chordata; class Mammalia; order Carnivora; family Mustelidae; genus Mustela; species Mustela putorius. Next base: position 21,064,402 of record NW_025422019.1, on the reverse strand, counting down.
CATTAACTGTTGATTCATCAACATCTCAGCATAAATTAAAACACATTCCTGAAGGAATATATCCTGCTTGGTTTACATTGGGGGTAGGAAAGGAGAAAAGGCAAATTTAAGGCTTTAGGTATTATCAAAAGTGAATAGCTCATCAGAGTGGGAGGCATGGGCATGATCGTTCCAGAATTGCTAAAGAATAAATGGAAAGAGAGAGTTGCCCATAGGAGAAGAGAAGGGAACCATAAAAAGTGATCTATGTCACAGTTATGTCCAGGCTATTTTTGGACTCATTTCAGCTTTAATCTAGACAGCAAAGAGCCATGGAGTAAAGTTAAGGAATACCATCACCATCACTTCCACTTTTAATGTACTAAGCAAACAGAACAGGACACTCCAGAGGGCAGAATGTATGCGTGAAAATCTATCCTTTTCGATGCTTTCCTTTTAACCCTGTCTTCAGAGAAAAACAGGATCTGTAATCACCAGGTAACTGTAAAGACAAAGTGCCCAAACATACTTTTGAGGCCATATAACTAATCATGTCAGTAAAATTGCTTTTGATTTGTTTTTCTTTTTCTTTTTTCCTTTTTTTTTTTAAATTTTTTATTTTTTATAAACATATATTTTTATCCCCAGGGGTACAGGTCTGTGAATCACCAGGTTTACACACTTCACAGCACTCACCAAAGCACATACCCTCCCCAATGTCCATAATCCCACCCCCTTCTCCCTAACCCCCTCCCCCTAGCAACCCTCAGTTTGTTTTGTGAGATTAAGAGTCACTTATGGTTTGTCTCCCTCCCAATCCCATCTTGTTTCATTTATTCTTCTCCTACCCACTTAAGCCCCCATGTTGCATCACCACTTCCTCATATCAGGGAGATCATATGATAGTTGTCTTTCTCTGCTTGACTTATTTCGCTAAGCATGATACGCTCTAGTTCCATCCATGTTGTTGCAAATGGCAAGATTTCATTTCTTTTGATGGCTGCATAGTATTCCATTGTGTATATATACCACATCTTCTTGATCCATTCATCTGTTGATGGACATCTAGGTTCTTTCCATAGTTTGGCTATTGTAGACATTGCCGCTATAAACATTCGGGTGCATGTGCCCCTTTGGATCACTACATTTGTATCTTTAGGGTAAATACCCAATAGTGCAATTGCTGGGTTGTAGGGCAGTTCTATTTTCAACATTTTGAGGAACCTCCATGCTGTTTTCCAGAGAGGTTGCACCAGCTTGCATTCCCACCAACAGTGTAGGAGGGTTCCCCTTTCTCCGCATCCTCGCCAGCATCTGTCATTTCCTGACTTGTTGATTTTAGCCATTCTGACTGGTGTGAGGTGATATCGCATTGTGGTTTTGATTTGTATTTCCCTGATGCCGAGTGATATGGAGCACTTATTCATGTGTCTGTTGGCCATCTGAATGTCTTCTTTGCAGAAATGTCTGTTCATGTCCTCTGCCCATTTCTTGATTGGATTATTTATTCTTTGGGTGTTGAGTTTGCTAAGTTCTTTATAGATTCTGGACACTAGTCCTTTATCTGATATGTCGTTTGCAAATATCTTCTCCCATTCTGTCAGTTGTCTTTTGATTTTGTTAACTGTTTCCTTTGCTGTGCAAAAGCTTTTGATCTTGATGAAATCCCAATAGTTCATTTTTTCCTTTGCTTCCCTTGCCTTTTGCGTTGTTCCTAGGAAGATGTTGCTGCAGCAGAGGTCGAAGAGGTTGCTGCCCATGTTCTCCTCAAGGATTTTGATGGATTCCTTTCGCACATTGAGGTCCTCCATCCATTTTGAGTCTATTTTTGTGTGTGGTGTAAGGAAATGGTCCAATTTCATTTTTCTGCATGTGGCTGTCCAATTTTCCCAACACCATTTATTGAAGAGGCTGTCTTTTTTCCATTGGACATTCTTTCCTGCTTTGTCGAAGATTAGTTGACCATAGATTTGAGGGTCTATTTCTGGGCTCTCTATTCTGTTCCATTGATCTATGTGTCTGTTTTTGTGCCAGTACCATGCTGTCTTGATGATGACAGCTTTGAAAAAACCCACCGCAAATATCATTCTCAATGGAGAAAAACTGAAAGCTTTTCCGCTAAGGTCAGGAACACGGCAGGGATGTCCATTATCACCACTGCTATTCAACATAGTACTAGAGGTCCTAGCCTCAGCAATCAGACAACAAAAGGAAATTAAAGGCATCCAAATCGGCAAAGAAGAAGTCAAATTATCACTCTTCGCAGATGATATGATACTCTATGTGGAAAACCCAAAAGACTCCACTCCAAAACTGCTAGAACTTATACAGGAATTCAGTAAAGTGTCAGGATATAAAATCAATGCACAGAAATCAGTTGCATTTCTCTACACCAACAGCAAGACAGAAGAAAGAGATATTAAGGAGTCAATCCCATTTACAATTGCATCTAAAACCATAAGATACCTAGGAATAAACCTAACCAAAGAGACACAGAATCTATACTCAGAAAACTATAAAGTACTCATGAAAGAAATTGAGGAAGACACAAAGAAATGGAAAAATGTTCCATGCTCATGGATTGGAAGAATAAATATTGTGAAAATGTCTATGCTACCTAAAGCAATCTACACATTTAATGCAATTCCTATCAAAGTACCATCCATCTTTTTCAAAGAAATGGAACAAATAATGCTAAAATTTATATGGAACCAGAAAAGACCTCGAATAGCCAAAGGGATATTGAAAAAGAAAGCCAACGTTGGTGGCATCACAATTCCGGATTTCAAGCTTTATTACAAAGCTGTTTTTCTTTTTCAAATAGTTATTTAAATTCTGGTTACTTAACATACAGTGTAATATTAGTTTCAGGTGTAGAATTTAGTGATTCATCACTGGCATGGAACACCCAGTGCTCATCCCAAGTGCCCTCCTTAACCCCCATCACTCATTTAACCCCGCCCTCCACCCACCTTCCCTCCAGCACCCCTCAGTTTGTTCTCTATAGTTAAGAGTCTGTTTCTTGGTTTGCCTCTCTCCTCCCTCCCCCCAATGTTCATCTGTTTTGTTTTTGAGATTCCATATATGAGTAAAGTCATATGGTATTTATCTTTCCCTGACTGACTTACTTCACTTAAAATTGCTTTGGATTTAAAGCAAAACTAAGTCTAGAGAACAGACCGAAAAGATTGCGTGTGTGTGTGTGTGTGTGTGTGTGTGAAGTGAGTTTTATGTTTTTCTTTAATCAAATTAAACTTCTGTAAATTGTAGATAATTTTAAGTGTTTGTGCTGGAGTGGGTAAAAATAAAACAGAAAGGATGTACAATGACATAAAATATAATATGACAGACATTTTATGGTTTTCCAAGTGCCTTCTCTCTTTATTTTCCCCATATCGGGGCAACTAAAAGATAAAGCACAAAGGCATTTTATATCATCCACGTAATAATAATAAGCCATATGAAAATCATAATAAAAAGAATTAAAATAATTTCCTTTTAAGGAGGACAAACTATGTGATATGCACTTTAAAAAATTATTTCATTTAGGGGCACTTGGATGGCACAGTCCTTTAAGTATCCAACTCTTGGTTTCAGCTCAGGTCATGATCTCAGTGTCATGAGATCCAGCCTCATGTCTGGCTCTGTATTCTGCACAGAATATGCTTGGGATTCTCGCTCCCTCTCTCTCTGCACCCGGTCCCCATTCCCTTGCTCCCTCTCTCAAAATAAATAAATAAATCTTTAAAAAATTGTTTCATTTATCCTGCTAACATTTATGTGGCCATAGAATTGAGGTTGAAAAAATGAAACCACTTATTCAAGCTTCCAGGGTTACTAGGTGAGGTTGTTTATTAGATTCTAGGAATTCTGTACCTTACTACTCTAGTACACTTTTCCTTAGCAGAAACTTATGGTTCAATAAAGGTTTATGAAAAAGTCTTTGTTTTTTCCCAGCATAGGCCGGGTCAAGATAAACTAACTGAGCAGCATCCACCTTTATTCTTGGGACTTGGTTCTTTGGGATTACTCAGGCTCACAGAATAATATACTTGCATCCTAACAAATATGATACATTTCCAGAAGGCATGTTTGGAAGAATTCAGTATTTAAATCTTAATAAAACATCAGGTTAAACCAACTGTTTTAAAGCTCTGCCTATAACTGTTTTATCGTTGTGTTCCCCATTGTTCTGGTAACCCTCCCCCAGTTGAGATTTATGTAACAGTCCCAAGGTATCCATCTCTGCTAAGTTTTTCTCTGTCCCTGGAGAATCTTTCTGGGGAAGTCTGAGGCGAGTAGGGCAGGTTTTTCAGTCTTTGTCTTTAGAATTGCTGCTTGATCATGCAACTTGGAAAGGTTTGTTCATTTTCACTATAAGAAAACGCCAAAACTCACATCAAAATGAATCATGTGATGATAGTCAGTTTGAAAAAACTGCTGCACAAATAATGAAACCATTGGTGAATTTCTCAACATATACTTTTTTTGAGGTTGTAATGTAAGGATGCATGAAGCAATAATTAGAGAAATTATGGCAGCACTAACAGCATATTATTATGTAGAGCTCATGCAATGAAGTCTTTTTCTGGGGTGGAAACTGGCTCATTCTGGTTGCATCTGTATTTAAACGTTGTTGTTGCTGGCAGAGAGCGAATATCATTTCCCTGAAGGCTTATAAACAGTGCTACACAAAACGTACTTTGAACTAATTGGAACCCGGTGGGGAGGAGGGCAAAGCAGAAACTGTGAGATGTTAACTTGAATTTTTCCCTGAGCAAGTGTTGCAGCCATTAGAACAAGCTGTTTTCTAAGTCAAGCTTTTTCTCCTTCTCACCCCCATGATGAGAACAGGAGCCCCAGAAGACTCTCATATTTGCAACTGTCCTCTCTAAGATAGACCAAAATAACAGTAAAGCAGAAGCAAGAAGCTCTGGAGAGGAAGAAGACTCCTTCAAAACTCAACCAAAGAGAAAAGTCAAATTAAAAATACCCACCCCTGGGGCACCTCGGTAACTCAGTTGCTAAGCATCTGCCTTCAGCTCAGGTCATGATCCCAGAGCACTGGGATCAAGTCCCACATCCGGCTCCCTGCTCAGCAGGAAGCCTGCTTCTCTCTCTCCCCACACCCCCTGTTTGTTTTCCCTCTTTCACTGTCTCTTCCTCTGCCAAATAAATAAGAAAATTTAAAAAAAAAATAGATAAATAAAATAAAATAAAAATAAAAATACCCACCCAGGTGAGAAATCTAAGGTCACTGAAAAATAAGAAATAGATAATTCTCAAGGAAATAAAGCCTGGAGTTAATAATTAAAAAAAAAAAAAAAAAAGGAAAGAAAAGCAAACACAAACGCAAATTTATTTCATGAGAAGGATGCTCATAAATCATCTAGCTACCAGTCAATTAACCATCAGAAACAATACTAAGCTTGAGAATCTGATGGTTAAATTGATCCACTGGTGTAAGCAGGTCACAATTAATTAATAGTGAGAGAATATCTGCCTTTCCATTGAATAAACAAGGTTTTGTTCGAACCAAAAAAAAATAAAATAAAATAACCTCATGATAATGATTTTAGTTCTCACATTTCATAGTAAATGCTTTTTTTTTTAATCATCACTTTCTGTTTTCACCATGTTTGAGTTGCAATTTCTATGACCAATGCCAGCAACTGAATGAGCTAAAACAGGGCATAAGAACCCAGTGCATATGAAGAGTGGGCTTAAGACTTTTCCATGGCTTCTCTCATTCAAAATCGAACTTTCCTGCCTGCAGAAACAAGCTGTTGTTAGAGAAGAACCTTCCAAAGCAGCGGAGATCAGAACAGATGGAAACAGAATGAAATGATTGTGGAGGAAAGTGGAGGCAGCTCTGACGAAAAGGAGTGTTTTATGGTCATTTTCCTATTAGTAAGTAATTGTGACTTACGAGAAATACTTAAAAGCTTATTTGAACATGTGCCCAAACATGGAGGTAATTTGTAGAATTAAATACAAGAAAAGTGTCAAAATTATAATTGTCAAATATCGATGCTGCCTACACAGAACCTCTTGAATTAATTTACCTTTTAAATCCTTACCTCTTGCCCACGAGCTTTTGAGATGGTCTATCATTTTTCTCTGTGTATTCTATGAGGTTTTATAGCAATAAAAAATGTGATTCTAGGGGCACCTGGGTGGCTCAGTAGGTTAAGCCTCTGCCTTCGGCTCAGGTCATGATCTCAGGGTCCTGGGATCGAGTCCCGCATCGGGCTCTCTGCTCAGCGGGGAGCCTGCTTCCCTCTCTCTCTGCCTGCCTCCACATCTACTTGTGATTTCTCTCTGTCAAATAAATAAATAAAATCTTTAAAAAAAATGTGATTCTAGAAAAACTCAGATGTCAGATGTTTCTTAAATATTTATATGTAGAATTTGGTATAGAATTCTTGTCACTTCCAAGAGACTGGGTTACTCCAGTTTCCAGTTAAGTCACTAAATTTATGAGCTAGCATATCAAGGAGACAACGGGTGAAGATGTGATGGAGTTGAGGTAAGTTTGGACTTTTAGGGGACTGTGGTCTCTAAGTCCTGCTTCTCCTGGCTGTGTGGCCTGGTTCTTACTATTTTGCCTTTATGTACACAGTTCCCACCTGCTGTCATGGTGCTTCCTGCCTGCTCCCAGCTTCTGTGTCGGTACTCCTATAATTATCTCCCTCTCAGCCACTGCCTCCTGGACATTTAGACCTATCACATCTACGTTCTTCAGATTCTTTTCTCTGACTTCCTTTACTCCAGAGAAAACATTTTCCTTCCTGCTGTTTCTCAAGTTGAGGTCATAGCAAAGACCTTGCTCCTACATGAGATTTTTCTCCAAATCTTTTTTTTTTTTAATATATTTTTTATCTTGAGTCCTCACTTTTCCCAAAAGACCTAGGCTTTTGGAACTCAGAAACAAGGAAGGGAGTTCCTCTTTTGCCTCCCCAACCCAATCTTTTTTTTTTTTTTTTAAAGAGAGAGATTGAGAATGCGAACATGTACCAGAAAAGGAGATAGGTAGAGAGAGGGAGGGAGAGAGAGAGAATCCTCAAGCAGAGAATCCTCAAGCAGACTCCCCCTGAGCATGGAGCCCCACAAAGGGTGCAATCTCATGACCCTGAGATCATGACCTGAGCTGAAACCAAGAGTCGTGTACTTAACTGACCCAGCCACCCAGGCACCACTTTCTTTTCTTTTGCTACATACATAGGCTGAGGCATTGAACTTCTAAAAACTGCCTATGCATTCAAATGAGGAGAAGGATATGGGAAAATATTAGTTAACGTTTCATAAACATTACTGGGTCATTTGTTAAAATCTGCCTTCATTTAATTCCAGAGCCTATTTTAGTAAATAAATTTATTTTTGTTTTCCAAAATGCTCTATGACTTTTCTGCTAATCCTTTCTCAACCCTAACCACCATTGCCAAGCCTACCCTTCCAAGAATTGCATGCAATGTCTGCCCTTCCAGTTCTAAACTCCAGATTATTTTCTTCACACACTTATATTTTACCTCTTCTGGAAACCGATATTCTTTCCTCTTCAAATGTGAAACTCGTTAGGTCCAAACCAGCCAATGTGATGAATGTGACTGGTATAAATGGTGCAGACCTAATCACATCGGAAGCCTCATTGTCTGCCCACATAATATATGAATATTTCATTAGATTGCCTTCACCGGTAACATTCTAATAATTTTAAGTCATTTCTGTGAGTTTTGAAATGATCCGGGACCCTTTTGGCACAAAGATATCAATAACCATGTATAGTCTGTATCATTGGATTCAGGCTTGAATCAGATTGCTGTTTCCTGAGTTAGCTCTGAAAAAGCTCACACTTACTAGCACTACTCCAAGGGCTAATAAGTATATCTGGCAAAGATATAATATTGAAGTGGCAACAAATCTTAAATAAGAAAATAAATAAATAAACACACACACACACACACACACCACACAGAACAACTTTTTTATCATGCTATTGCTTGAATGCAATTTCCACTATAGCTAATAATTTGTTACTGTCTTAAGAGCTAAGACTTCAGTTCCTTCCTCATAAATGCATATTATCCAGCATGACAGTAATAATCAATTAATCAAATAAGTATTTCTGAGAACATGGAAACCTTATATACAAAAGGGGAGGGAAGGAACTGCTGATTGTCATTGGAGAGAACATTCTTGTGTAGTCAATTAATGGCTCATTAATCTGCTTTCAACTCCAGAGTGTGTCTTTGAATTCTGGAGGGAAGAGAGCACATGACAGCATAAAAGATCAGGTTTTAGCTATAAAGCAGAGACTATAATTCATGTGCAGTGATGCTTTTAGAGGTTCCTCTCTCCACATCTGTGATCGCCTCTTGAGCTTTAAATGAGCTGTTACATTTGTCCAACAATAACATGAAGCTAATAGGTAACTTGCAGATTCCTGATATCAGAGTATTTGTTTCTGCTTTTGAGTAATATTTCATCTCTACTTGTGTGATAGAATTAGTGAGACCAGCCAGTGAAATAACAGTAAGACTTAGAGAACATGTTTAAATTTGGAGTTAAAAATTAAAAAACATAAATCTTTAAAAATAATTGATATGTATCATAAATTAAGCAGGAGAAAAGGCTACCCAATTGGCTGCTAGCCTAAATCTCTTGAGAGAATCTACTGGAGCAAATAATAGCTCATTACTAATTATTATTTCATTTAACTATTTAAATAACCACATACTGCAGGTGCCAGAAAATATTCTGTATTTCAAAAGCCAGCAGTTTTTAACTGAACAATTGACACGTTTGCCACATCATTTTCCTGTTAAATTTTCCAAGAAAAATTGTGAAAAGATTAATTTATGCTCCAAAATGACTTTCTAGTTTCTTTGGGAAGAGTTGAAGGTTTAAAAAAAAAAAAATGTCGCAGAATGGAAAGAAAGTTAGGAGATTACTTCTTTTGAATTTGAGGGGAGTTTGGCAAGAAAACCATTGGTGCCATTGATTAATTCTTTGTGGAAGAGCCAGAAGATGAGACGAGATGATTGACACCTTTTGCAACATGACACATCTCATTCAGCTGCTCCCATATGAGAAAGGAGTTTCTGTAAGGAAGAAGCACGTATCTTCATGGTGTTTTTATTGGTCACTTCACAGCTGTTAGGTAAGATGATTTCTTCCATGGTGATAAAATACAAAACACTGATCTTAATTTCAAGCACCTTAAAATGTGACAACAAACTCTTGGGTAAATTACTTTTTCTACCTGGAACTCAATTTCCATTTCTGGAAAATGTGAAGACATCTAAAGTTTTTTTTCTATTCCTAATGCTTTTGATTATGCTTATGAAATGTAAATCTACGTTCTCCACACTCTCTCTCTTTCAAAATGCAAAATACTGCATGTTGCTGGGGGCAGGGGTCAGGGGAGAAATGCCATTCTCATGCTGATGTTGGCTAAGGAAAGAGTCAATTGCAGTCCTTGATCTCATCTTAAACATTGCCTGTGGTGGAAGGGAATGGAAGTATCTCAATGGTTCTTCTATCCCACATTAGGTACACTAAGTAGGGTATGTCTGTAGAACACATGGAAATGATTGTTGAGCCATGACTTGGTAAGTGCTCAAATTTAAACTATTTCATTTTGTGAAGATAATTTTGTGACCTATTCTTCTTCTGCCCTCCTTCCAAAAATAAGAGTTTGAAATAAAGCCCATCTAATGGAATAACTTCAGGAAAGTGAGACAAATTGAAGCAGTCTCCAGTGAGTCTTTAGGGACATGAACATGTAACAAATCACTCAGAAAATTATTATATAATCCTGCATGAAATTCTTCTGCCTTTTATAGTATCAAAACACAGGGAAGGGAAGATAAATCCAAGCCAGCTAGATTCCTTTTCTTAACTTTGGCTGTCCATTGGAAGAATTAAGTTCAAAATTCAAGATTTTTATGTCTTGGATGAAGAAAAAAAAATGGTAGAAGAACAAACACACTAAACTCTCTTTCCTTATCTCTCTTTATAAGGTAGGGTATTATGTAAAGACCTTCACTACTGTAGAACCAGACTTTCTAAAATGTGAATTATTTAAAGTTTATTTTGCATATTATTTTCTGACTGCATGTGTGTGTGTCTGTGTGTCTGTGTGTATGTCTGTGTCTGGGGTGTCTGGGGGTGGAGGGGAGAAAAATAAAGAGGGAGAGAGAGAGAAGGAAGAAGGGAGGGGGGAGGGGAAAGAGAGAGAGAGTAATTTTTTAAAGACATTGGAACAATTTAGTTCTTATTTATCCCTGGGCTTCCTGGTAGCTTAATGACTATGTATAAATAAAGGGCAGTGATTTATTTGTACATGGATTTTAGATAGCAAGGGTAGGAAAGGGGGTACATTTCTCATTCTGAGACTAAAACCCAGTCTGGAGGATTCTCACAGAGTAATGAGCGAATAATTCCATTTGCCCTCCAAGAACTCACTGCAGAGATTGTAAATCTGGTGCCAATTACAATGTGGATACCTGACTCTAGGAACTGGTATGACACCACCAACTCATTTCACCCAGGCTAACAGGAAACTGTCAGACAAAAAGCTCTCTGCTTCTCCCACCTCAGGCTATATCTAAACCAGTTGCCTAGAGGTGAAAGATTCAGTATATCCCATTACTGATAATTTCGTCCATCTCGTTTCCCTGTACTGAACTCATTCCAAACTGCTAGCTGGAAAATAACCTCAGTGCCACCTCAAAAAAAAAAAGTAACAATTGTCAAATTTTAAAAGAATAATCCAAACATCCTAGAAAACGTTTTAATGTGTCAGACCTTTATAGGATTTTATCTTAAAGAATTAATGTCAATGGCAAAGGAAATATTCTGGATGCCAACATATTTAGTAAAATAATGATTTTGCTAGAGAAAGCAAAGATCTAAAATATGAAGTGAAATTAGGTGTAGCCTAGTGATGTCCCTTATGTTAAAAATGGAGTTATAGGCCAAATGATGTATGCAGAGTAGATTTACTTGGAAATGAGGAAACTTTTAAGCTGTAGCACTTAGGTCATATATATCTGGTGTTGAGACCAAAGAGTTTGAAATTGGGCTGGTGGATGTGAATCCCAGCATCACCACTAACTGCCTAGCTAATTTTGCATAAATGACTTACATCATCTCTGCCTTAGTTTCCTCGACTGTATAACTGAGAGTATAGAGGTATCAGACTAATAAGGTTGCATAAGAATTACAAATAAAATTCTTAGAACAGTGCTGGCCACTAGAACAGTGCTGGCCACATAGTGAGTGCACATGCACAGAAAACAGGAAACACGATTAATAGAATACATTCTATCACTTTAAAAGAGAAAAAATTTCTGTATACATTCATGTGATGAAGTCCCAGAACCTAAGTCAGGTTCGGTGGGGTGAGGAGGTTCGGAGCCGACGACTAAAGAAAGAATTCTTAAGACGTCGTTGGTGCAAAATGGTGGTTTATTAAAGCACGGGGACAGGACCTGTGGGCAGGAAGAGCTGCTGCCCCAGGTTGTGAAGGTGGGCATGTTATATACCCCACGGTTGGGGGGAGGTGGTGAAGGAATGGGAGATTTCAACAGAGTTCACACATGCTAGGGAGGGCCTACAAGGTGCCAGGGGGAGTCTTTGCCCTTATGGCTTGATCAATGTCGTCTTTAGGTCAGGCACTAACATCAAGATAATTGGGGGATTCTTGGTGGGGCATTATGATCCGGCTATCATTACATTCCCTTCTACCCCAGTCTCCTCCAGTTTATGGTGGGAGGGGGACATTAGGGCTTCAGGAACCGAGAGTTATTTGCCTCTGGAAATTTGTGCTATTGATAAGGTAACCTCCCTGTTTAGGTCTCTAGGACATCTTGTAGAGCAAGGGAGATTCCTGTTCTGCAGGATTGCGATCCCTGCAAGTTAACTATTTATCATTTTATGGCAGTCAGGGGTGCCTGAGGAATGCTACACATATGGAGGGGAGCGGGCGAAGAGGGGGTGCAAGGCGCCAGCTTTTGCTCTGTCCTCAGCCAGCCTCCTGCTCCCTCATCACACGTATCTTTAAATTTTCAAAATATGACTTCATTAGCAACAAGTCATGTTTTTCTCTTCTTTTTCCGCTGCCACCACCGAATCATAGGCTCGAGCTATACCTAGTTTGAGGATAATCTGGGATTCTCTTTCCTTTTTCAGACAGAGTGAGAAAACTCAGGGGCCTTGCCTGTGTGTGAATGGGACTTTGTGTACTCTGGACCTCTGTTGTAATGGGGAATGATCATTGTTTTCTACTTCTTGTTGAATTCTGCCTTTGCATCTAGTATATGTCAATAAAGCTATCACTTTATTAACCTATATCTAAAGCTCATCAGGTAATCATAGGTGATGGGAAACAAACAAAACAGAGTAGTAACAAGGGAAGGAATTTCCTCCTGCTATGTACAGCCCAACAGATAAATTAGGACAACTTCTATGCCATTTCATTATACGTTATTTGCTTTCTGAGAGTCAATGAGGTATAAATCATCCTCCAGTACCAGCAATAGAAGTATTTATGCATTCTCTGAGCATTTTTCCATCTGACAAAAACTAAAACATTTCTAGGAATCAATATTTATTAATTACATGTCTGAATTAATAATTCCCAACTGCCAAAGTGTTATATCAGATTAAAGAAATTATTATGTCGCCCAATCTTTGGAATAGCATGTTAAAACTTGTTAAAATGTCTGTCTGTTAAAGTGGAGAAGAGTATAAGATTTTGCTATTCTGTCTTCATTTTAATAAATGTTCACCTATATAAATATCCTTCAGGTTGTGGGTATTTCTCTTACTTTATTTTATAACCTAGGAAGCGAACAACTAAATAAGAATATGATTGAAGAGTACAGGAATGCAACTCAATGTTTTAGTAATACTTGAGAAGTTATGAGCAAATTGAACAAGGATCCAAGGGGAATATTAGTGATGTTACGTTAGGGCAGGTTCAGTGATAGAGCGGCAAAATCTTGTCCTTAGCTCTGTGTCTATGTCTTCATCTTCTGGAAAGCCATCATTAATCTATTGCAATTCCTCGCAAATATTTAGAACTTGAAGAAAATGAGTGTGAACTCTTTAAACAGTTTTACTGTAAAGGAGATTAACCCTTTGTGCTAAATTCCTATTCCACAAAAAGAACATTCCTTCTCTATTCTCTAAAACCTTTCCCTGCCTCATTCATATGCTCCCAGGATGAATTGTTGTCCTATGATCCAACCTGCCATATAACTTCCTCTTTCTTCTCCTTATTGTTTTTTTCTATTACTTTTATGTATCCCCCATTCTCCTATTTTCCTCTCCTCCCTAAATCACTATTAATTTCTTTCATAGTACAGATTACAATATAACAGTATCTTTTTTATTTGCTGTATACTTACCTATTGTCTCCTCATGACTTCTACTCTTGAGGTTTGTGAAGAGAATCTATCACAGGGGAGCTATCCTTAATATCAATTTTGAATGAACAAATGAAAGTACTGATTAATTTTCCAGATAGAAAGATAAAGCAAGTATCTTTTCCTTCTCCAATATGAAGTAATTACTTATAAATTAAGATGAAATCTTCAGTAAAATGCAGTAGCAAGAAAAAGAAAAATGCTTTCTCTATGAACAATAGGAGACTTAAAAATTCAGAGAGGATTACATATTGGTTTAAAAAAAAAAAATCAACCTCTTAAGTAGCTAAGATATATGCATCACAAAACTACACAGGGAGGAAGAAGGGACCATATGACTGCTTGAATCAAAGAAAAGAGGGTAAGAATTACAACCAAAGTTCTATTCTTGGGAATACTTTGTGCTCTTAACTTTTCAAGTAACAATAAATCAAGTGTATGAACAAGTTACAGGAAGGACAAGAAAGGGACATTTATCCTCAACTTAGGTATTTCCAGCTATATTATAGTAATTTATTCTAATCACTGCATTATTATTCTAATCATCTTTGATGTACTGAATTTTAAAAACTTTTTTTTCCTTCTAAAACCATTGATCTCTTATTCACATGCAGATTTCTAAATCTGTGACCTATATCTTATGGATAATGACAGACAACAGCCTAGGCCTTGAAGGTAGCCCTGCTTTGCATGTACTCAATAAATATGCATTAAGTAAATGTTTAACACACTTTGGCCTCTTTTTACTTGACTTCTTGGTTCTCAGACTGCTTTCCTGCTTCTGCTAACAGAAGCGTGCAAAGTCTTAGCTATTCAGTCTTGATCTCCTAATTTTCACACCATTACCTGAGCTGTACTTTTCTCTTTCAGGGTACACTCAATCCCACTTGGTCTGATACAGACCCTGGACTTCACCCATGAACTTTGTTCCCATCCTCTACCTGGCTGGACTGAGTGCTTCTAATTTCCATCCTAATCTTTCAGCTTAAAGGAGGTACATGGAGCTTTTAGCATCTGGTCTACTAAATAGCCTAGCAGAAACCGGACAAGGCACTTGCCAAAGGTTTCTTGAGTCCAGCTTCTAAATGTTTAATTTCAATCTTAGGAGCGTTGGCAAGGTTAGAAAGTGGATGGCAAGGGAGGATGGTTTCAGTAGCATCTGAAGGATCCAGGACCCAAACAATCACTTCTCAAACTTAGTTTGAAAAGGATGCAAGCTGAAGGATGTCACACAGACACATTTTAGTTCTGAATCTAGAGATCCTATGGAGTGAGAGTTAGGAATAATTTGTTAATGTCAGCTGTGTCTCTTAGATATCATCGGGGTTCAGGACAGCCCATACCACAACCCCCATCCCAAATACGCCACTTTGGCACATAGACTAATTTGACCTGAAGACACTTTGAGATCCTGTAGGTGCCAGAGAAACTTCTGTCCTCTCCTAACTACATAGAAGAATCTAAACTGGAGGTCTTTCCCAAATAAGGGTTATTCTCAGAGATAAATTTTATCAGAGTGAGGTGCCTGGGTGGCTCAGATATTAAGTGTTTGCCTTTGGCTCAGGTCATGATCCCAGGGTCCTGGGATCGAGCCCCACATTGGGCTCTTTGCTCAGTGGGAAGCCTGTATCTCCCTCTGCCTTTCCTACTCCCCCCCCACTTATATTCCCTCTCTTGCTATGTCTCTGTCTGTTAAATAAACAAATAAAATCTTTAAAAAAAAATTTATCAGAGTGACCCATGTGTATGGCAGGTCAAACATCTAATTACCAACCATCTGCTCTTTATTTTTTTTTTAAGATTTTATTTATTTATTTGACAGATTGTGACACAGTGAGAGGGGAACAGAAGCTGGAGGAGTGGGAGAGGGAAAAGCAGGCTTTCTAATGAGCAGGGAGCCTGGTGCCAGGCTCTATCCCAGGACACTGGGATCAAGACCTGAGCCAAAAGCAGCTCCTTAAAAGCTGAGCCACCCAAGCATCCCCAAACATCAGCTCTTTGTATCACCTTGTGAATTGCATTCCTTGCCCCTGAAGTCCTACCCTCTTCTCTTTAGTTTAGGACTACATGTACACCTCATTTTGCCTCCTCATCTTTAGAATCTTCATGTCTGTATGGATTCCCATATGTGCACTACTAAATTTTATTTCCTCTTATTTTTCTGTCTCATTTCAATGTGATTCTTAGTCCAGCTGGAAGGACCTTTGAGTGGACAAGAATTCTTGATCCACAACAATATGATAGGCTGATGTGTTTCAACAGCCTTATAATTTGACAGAACATGCATTTGGGTAGTTTCATTTACTTAATTTACTTTTATTTCATTGCAGAATCATTTAAAATTGCACATTAATCATGAAGTTCAAAAATAGCCATAATAAATTCCAAACCAGACTATCTATACCTTATCACTTGACTACTGATGCATAAACTATGTGTTTGTTGTGTTGAAAAATTTTAGACAGAAAAGGTGCTAAGAAAAGTTACTTCAAATCAGTGATAAATGAGATCAAGATTATTAAATTAGTACTATGATTTGATTGGAAATGTTTAGGGGAGAGTGACATAGTGCTAAATTAGAGAAAAAGTGCTTCTGTATTCCTCTTTCATCTTTTGAGGTATCCCTGAGATGCATCTTTATGTAAATCAGTTGTGCTTTTCCTCCACATATTCTAACATGATTGACTTAGCTATATAATCCCCCATCATTTCAATAAAATGGGATTTTTGTTATAGGAAGTTAAAGTATGGATTTTGATTTCTAGACCCTCTACCCTCAGGCCAACTCTTTAGACGAATGTTTTGGTTTCCCTATCACTACACCAAAATATTCTAGGGCAGACCTCTGCTAGGTCCCTCCTCTCACAGATTCAAAGCAGTTGCTCTGACTCTTTTAGGCATTGTTTCCTGTACCAGAACTTTCTTCTCCTATTATCAGGATTTACCTTTTTTAGCCATCATTTATTCAGCCGACTGATATGACAATATGATTAGAATTAAAGTGGTAATAGCTAAAAAGAAATTAAAAACATATCTTGATAACCAAAATAAATATTAATGTGAATCTTAACAAATAAACTTAATATTGGTTCAGTCTTGAAAAATACAGGCCCTATGACAAGCTGGTTTATAATCCTTCAAGATTTCTTCAAACACAACACTTAAATGACTATAGCCATTATAGGACCCATAGCCACCACACACCACTGAACATGTTTGTTCACTGCCTAAGGACAACAAACTAAAAGAGCAAATGGGAACAGGAATTTCGACTACACTCTTCTTGCCAAGAACACAACTCAGCATGGGGCTACATCCATCTAGAATACGGAGAACTTCTTAATTAATACAAAGAAACTAACTGTTTACCAAGTAGTGTATTCTTGGAGGAAAACCTGCCTAGAGAAGATACTCATTATTTCTTAAATTTGCATATAGGCACTAGTAGTGACCTGGATAAGACCAATTTTGTCTCCTTTGTATAATGATTATTTTTTCCATTTGATACTTTTAGAGATATCATCAATAAGTCCAATTTTCTTAATTGTTTCTTGCTAAATACGAGATTTTGTGGTCTTTACAAAGATGTTCTTTCTTATTCTATTTAATACTTTATTTGAATCATTTCATGTTTTTAAATATTTACTTCATATTTTGAATATTTTATATTGTTTTAACACAAAAGCTTTCAATTATTGATGAATAAACATCTTGAAGTTGTACCTAGACTCTATAAGCACCCTGAGAATATTGATTTGACTCTCTGAGTGAGAGAGTTGTGTTTAAAAAGCCATTGCCAGGAGAACAGTTATGTGATAATTAAATTATAAGAGTGAGGATTTGAAAGTTCTGTGATTAATAAAAAGAATTTTATAGTATATATGTCATAGCAGTATGAGTGTTATCCAGGAAATGATGCAGAATTTCTAATTTTTTTCAAATCCTTTCATGAGGTCTTACCTGTTATGGTTGATAATACCTATATGCCAATAAGAAAGAATGTCCATAAAGCTATAGTTTGTTAAATTATTCAACCACTCACTTTATCCAAAGTTAAAAGGAAATTCGGGTGCAATAAAGTCATTGACATCCTTGCACTTTCTCCACTGGGGCAGGAAATGCCTACAGTGGCAGCTGCAGATAGAGCACTCCTTCAGTCTCCCAAGGGATTAGTTGCTGATTCCACAAAACTGAGTCCCTTTCCAGAAATTTTC
The DNA here is from genome assembly GCF_011764305.1 of Mustela putorius furo. Lineage (NCBI taxonomy): Eukaryota > Metazoa > Chordata > Mammalia > Carnivora > Mustelidae > Mustela > Mustela putorius. The sequence goes on along the minus strand of NW_025422019.1, from coordinate 21,046,776 downwards.
TCAGCCAAAGAAACCTGAGCCCCTCCTAAAAGGCAGGCCACACTCTCTAACTGATGAATGAAGGGATACAAAGACCTCAGTTCAGGACAACTCTAAAAAAACCATCCCAGTTCCAGAGCTTCCCTTTGGAGCAGCTGAGGTCCCTGTTGTAGTTAGACTATAGTTCGACTGTTCCTTCTTCTCAATTCTGCTTTCCTCAGCCTTCATGGGTCTTATTTCTGAAAATTCTCTCCAGTAAACTTCTTGCCATATATTCCAGCAACTGTCACCTGAAAAATCTGACCTACTAGAGTTGGTACCAGGCATGGTACTAGGAATGAGTCCCTGACTGGCTGGCAGTGAACACCTTATCACTAGTGGTTGGTGAAAGACTGAGAAGTCTTGGCATGATCTTAAGGTCAATGTTAAAATTTTCATCAATGGGGAAACTGGTTTTGAATCCAGAAGATGGTAATGTACTAGAAGTTGCAATATTACGGGTGTTTAAGAGGTGCAAGGATAATATGTACAAAGATTATGGAATCAGATGGATGGGACCATGCATCATTTGATCATCAATATTAGATGAATTAGAAAAGCCAGAGGCTCTTCTTAGCAGTGTACCACAAGCATGTCATCTCATCAGCTGGAGAACAAAAATAATTTATGTTCCATCTCAAGACTCAATCACAAGATTAGCAGAACTCCAGAAAAGGACGAACTACCAACCATAGCAGATCTGTTATGTTCATTCAGTGCCCTCGTTGTGAAGGAATAAGACCCAGGGACTTGAAATTATTACCTTGGATTGGTGAAGTTGGAAATTTTGAATCCCAGATATCTCTAAACACTTTAGGTCTACACTAGCCTTTACATCTCTTATAAAATCTTTAACTTTGTACCCTTGCTTAAATATGATGCACAGAGGTTTTCTTGTTAGATAATGTGTACTTCTCCCAGGATCTATCCCTATCTACCTTCTTGAAAATCAGACCAATAAATGGATCAACTCACAACATAACCCTGTATCGCAAAGGAGTCCTTGGCTCACTAGGAAAGAAAATGAGGTCACTGTGTGGAAGAAGCTGTAGTATATAGTCAACATGTTGGGGCAATAAAATGGAGAGTACTTGTGGGATTACATACTGAGAATGCTATATCGAGAAGCGGCAGAATGTGAAGTAAAATGAGGGAGAGCACCAATATGGGAGCATTCATATACAAGATTTTAAATCCTAAAAGTACAACTTATAAAAAGTCCCCCAGGATACAGTGCTTATACATATGTCTGGTTTTTAGAACCAGAAGTCAAAGAAGCACATGCCAAAAGAAGCACAGATACCAGATCTATCATGGAAACAAGTGGGGGAACAAATCAAATGTCTCAGACAAATGAGTGTTCTAGAGTAGATACACTATCTAAAGCCAGAAAACAACTAACTGACTATAATAGAAGGCCTAGAAGACATTCCATTTATTAAAGTGCTAATGGAAGTGTTGCCAAGATGAACACCAATACTGCTAGTAAACTCGTTGAAGCTGTCCTCTGTAGGCCAGAGTTGCTGGCAAGAACCGGCTTCCTTGAGAGCAAAGTGGTAGCACACTTCCCAAATCACAGAGGCTGTAATAGTAGCACATGACCATCAGAGACAAGTAGGATGCAATTATCATGAGCATCATGGTTAGAGATAAACCTGTAATCCCTACTTTAACAAGTACATGAACTTTGTACTGTCTTTTCATCATCCTAGTCAATAGCCATGGAGATTCAGAACTGTACCAGATATTAAATATGAACCACATTTTTGCTAAATCATTCCAGAGAAAACAAAAGAAATTGAATTGAGGGTACCTGGACTCCAGGGCCATGTCTTTGTCCTTGATCTATAAGATGTAATTCAGTAATAAAGAACAATAAAGGGGCGCCTGGGTGGCTCAGTGGGTTAAGCCACTGCCTTCGGCTCAGGTCATGATCTCAGGGTTCTGGGTTCGAGCCCCACATTGGGCTCTCTGCTCAGCAGGGAGCCTGCTTCCCCTCCTCTCTCTCTGCCTGCCTCTCTGCCTACTTGTGATCTCTCTCTGTCAAATAAATAAATAAAATCTTTATTAAAAAAAAAGAAAAAGAAAGCCTACTCAACATGTAGAGGGTAATATGCCAATGAGAACATTTACAAAGAGCAACTTTATTTCTTACAAAAGGATAAGAAGAGTCTTCTGATTCTTTAAACAGAATTTGGCTTCCTTTGGAAAGACTGTCGTGTGCACACAAAGTCATAATTTGCTAGGATTCTCAGAAATGGGAAATAAAACTGATCCAACCATTATAAGAAATAAGTTTGAAATGACTTATACTAGCAGCTTAACAGTAGATATTTGTAGGTGATAGATCAGTGGTGTGTTGGTGATTCTCTGCTTCTCTACATCCATCCCCCCGAACCCCTTCCTCTGTCCTAAGTGGTCCTTGGGTGTTTGCTATGGTCTCCATCTCTGAGGCTATCTAGCCTTCTTTGTTCAGACAATGAGAGGAATCTCAGAGATGAGCAGTAGAGATAAGGAAGGTTGGGGGGAATTGCTCTCCTGCTGCTTCCATCCTGGCTTTGGTTTTTAGTTCTATGTGTGAATCCATTTCATGTTGGATGACCACTCTATGACCAAGGTTATATTCCGGTTGAGTTTCAGTAATATCCTTCCCTCCCCATGACCCTCTAAGTAGAGGGATGATAATGATTTTCCACTGATATTAGACTTTGGGTTCTTTGCTATCCCTCTTGGGTTCTCTTCATGCTTCCCACACTCCTGTAGATGGTCTCATTGTTAAACCATCATCCGTTAAATAAACTCTTTGAGCATGCCGTCTGTTTTCTGCTGGGATCTCTGACTTGCGAAGCAAGAGAATTTTTGTTCTTTTTTTGGTATTTATTTTCACAATAAACTTGTATATTTATAATGAAAAAGCAATGAATTTTTAAGTTTCATATTATTATATTAAACTCACCCTTAATGAGGGAAAAATGAGAAATTTGCAATAATAACATTTTTCTTGAAAATATTCATAACCTTACACATGCTGATGTAAGGTTTTTGTTGGTTTTGGTTTTTGTTTATTTGTTTGATTTCAGTTTGGTTTTGATGGTTGATTCCAAGTGAAAACATTTAGGAGAGATGGAGATACGGAACAGAGGGATTATTCACTTCAAGTGTTGGTTTGTTATACCACTGATCACAGAAAAGTTCAAACTTATTTCTTCCCATTCTGTTCTGTTGCCTGTGCTGATGAGTTAAGAGCTTAAATGACTGAAAGTCAAAGAAGCTACAGGTGAACTAAGATCAGCAGGGCAGATATCCAATATTGAACATGTTAAGTTGTTAAACTCTTAAAAAAAAAAAAGACAGCACCTGCAGAATGTTTGTTCTCATAGCATATGCCATATATATTCATCTACTTTAAGTTGTTGTTCATTTTGAGGTAATGCATAAAAAGTACTCATTGTTGCATAATAGTATATGCAAACACAATCTCATCATTTAGATTTCAAGCATTTTGCTAGAAAAATTAAGTTGTACCTATATTTAAAGTTGGCTAAATTAGGAAATCGTTTTCTAATTCAAAAGCTTAGCTTGGATTTCACTACCTGGAGATACTCTTCGTCCCCCATGTACTATGAAGAGAGAAGTAATTAAGTTCCTATATTTAGAAAGAATTGGTTTGCTGTTTAGACACATCATTTACTTTTTACTCAACTGCTCCATGGGAAAGCAGACAGATACAGCTTCCTATGCGTGCCTCTGCATCTGTGCAGTTTGTGCAAAACAAACACCCAAACTCTTTGGGGACCACTCAGTTAGAGAGTGAAATAATGAAAACATTTTATCAAGAGGGAAATATCAGTTTCTGACAAGCTCATCTCTGTGGTACTCCTTCAACAAAGGTATTAAAGAGGAAAATATCTGGGCATACATCTTATTCAGGATTCTTAATGTCATGTTGCTACCATCCCAAGGATAGTTTGAAATGAGGCCCCCTCCCCACTACAGGATAAGACAGCACTATTTGCTATTAGAAGAGAAAATAGGGATCATGTTGTCCAACACCCTCATAGTCTGGGGTAGAAAGTAAAACTCAGGTTAAGAATCTTCTCCAAGGTTATTCAGCTTCTTAGCACCAGCTCTCTTGCATCTCTGACCAGTTCATCCGGGACATTGGGTGGTACCATTGCTATCCTTTCACTCGCTTGCTTGTTGTTATATCTTATTATATGTCTTTTTCATGTTCATTCAACACGCATTTATTAAGAACCTACTACATGCCCTCTGTTGTGCTTGGTGCTGAAGACTTCATGCCAGATATTAGAAATTCAGGCTAAATGACAGACGGGATTATTAGGAAGGCAAATGTTAAAAAGAAATCAACAACCACTAAATCAGATTAGCAAGGAGCATGTATCTAGGAGTGTAAGTGCATAAGTCTCTTGATATGAATGGATTATACATTGAGGGGCATTCACTGTTCAGTTATGCTCTGAACCACCTACGGTTATCTGTTATAAACAGAAAAATGAATGTTGAAGGAAATATTGATGGTTTGGCAAAAAGCTCACATCAATGAAACTATTGTTAGTAGAGTACCTAGGGAGTTGCAGAGAATGAGGAAAGGGAGGGAATAAACATAAAACTCTGGAAAACATCAACATTTAAGATGTAGTGTCAGGAATAAATGCCTCAAATGGCACCATGAAGCCACAGCCAGGAAGAGGTAGTTGATAATTCAACTGAGAATGTAATATACCAATCCAGGATTTTTTGTTGGTTGGTTGGTTTGTTGGTTGGTTCCTTGGTTTGGTTTGGTTGGTTTTAACTTGGTTTATCGGGGATGAACAGCTTTATCAAACAATGCAAGGGATGAAATAATCAAGGAACTTACTGGTGTCAGTTAACTAGGTCCTTATAAAGAAAGATAGTGTTTATATTGACAAAAGTAACTTCAATGAAGGTATAAAATTGGAACAAGAGTTACAGTGAGAAAAGGAGCTAAGAGTTGGTGAGAAAGTGGTGGCAGGTATTCCCTTATTTTTAAAGAAATTAAGCTGAAGAAGTAGCCAGTGAGAAGTGTGATGGAGAGAAAGTGTTGTCTCTAAGAAGCAAGAAGTCTGGCCACAAATCCAAATTCAGAGGCAAAATATATTCCTTTTCTGTCTCTTTCCCCTTCTAAACATCCCAGGGAGATAGTGACTAGGGAAATAGATTTATTCTAAATAACACATAGACAAATGGGTATGTGTGGGAGTGTGTGCAGGCAAAATGGAGAAGGGAAAAGTTGTCCTTCAGTCAGTCTGTCACGTCACAGCATCCTAACTGCAGGATGCATTAGGCTTAATGAGTTCATGAGTCACTTGAGCTCTTACATTGCAGCTACCACAGATGGGAGTCTTACCAAATCTAGCCATGGTAATTAGCCCTGACGACTTAGTTCTGACAGATTCACTCAGCATCACTGTTGCAAAATGACTCAGCGCTTAAGAGAGATATTTACCAACAGAGAACTGCCAAACTGACACAGAGTGATTGAGGTTAAAAAATAAATTACAGCTCCTTCACCTGAGTCACTCATTTTAGACGGATTCCTGCCAAGTTAAATGGTCACTCTCAATTGCCTCAAGACAAAATATAGGTCTGATGGTTGCCCCAATATTTTTCCAGTTAGTGTAAGGCACGCCCCTTCTAGGAAGAAAGTCACAATATTTCCATAAGAAATGTTGGGATCCTTCTAGTCACATAGACAGGCTAAATTAAATCATAATCACTTTTTATCAAAGTGAGTTGCATGCTTGGGAATAGTAAATTTTTTCAATGAACAGTGAAAATATTCTTGGCATGGACACATTTCATGCAAAGGCAGATTGCTAGACTGTTTAAAATTAGCTTTCATTATTATTCAATGATGTGTCAAATGAAATGAGCTAAAATAGAATGATGTTGTTACCTGGTCACCGGTATGCAGCATGCTGCACCACAGCAGACTCAGGCGGTGAAGATGAGAGAGCAAAAGCTGAGCATTTCCAATCATTTATTGTGTGGGGTCAGGGACAATGCACTATCTCTAGCAGTATGGACATTACCTGCCGCATTCTATGCTTCTCTGCCTAGTCACAACACACACCTCAATGCCTAGGTATCCCTAGAATTCCCCAGAGCTTTGGCTGAGATCCTGAAGGTCTCACTCCTAATCTAGTTGCAGAGAAGAGGGGGGATATTTCAGAACTTCTTTGTGTTTTTAATTCCTTGGGGTGAGTGAGGACCAGTTCGCTCTACACTTTTTTTTTTTTAAATTTTATTTATTTATTTGACAGAGAGAAATCACAAGTAGATGGAGAGGCAGGCAGAGAGAGGGGGGGGGGGAGCAGGCTCCCTGCTGAGCAGAGAGCCCGATGCGGGACTCGATCCCAGGACCCTGAGATCGTGACCTGAGCCGAAGGCAGCGGCTTAACCCACTGAGCCACCCAGGCGCCCCCGCTCTACACTTTTTAAGAAAAATAATGGGGTAGGTTAGATCTTCTTGAAATCTTTGGAAATCCTCTCCTACATCTCACCGTCCCAGAGACTGTCCAAAATTTTGGCCATCCCAGTCCTAATACAGCCCACCAGGACAAGGAAGAAATAGACTGAAATGGACATTGGCCAATGTCATCCTCTGGTACCAAGGACCATTTTGCTTAAAGTCACTCTTCAGTGAAAGAGATATACTCGGTTCCAACAAAGCAGAATTTCCACTTGAACACTAGCATTGGTGGAGCCAGAAGGTTTTGAAGCTTGCCAAGTTATCAGCGATCAGAGTAGACACCAGGTCTAGAAAACAATGGAGTAAAATTTAGGATTAAGGCTAACATAGTGTGGTTCTTCATTACTTACTAAATTTGTCATTCTAGACAGATGACAGGACTGTAAAGGGTGCTTTGGTGCCCTCCTCTGAGTCATTGCACGGACCATATACCCAACTCCAGCCACTATGAGAGGAAGTATTAACAGTTCACTACCCTTCTCCCTTACCAGGGGCAGCCCGTGACTGATGAGCAAGGAATACAAAACACCAACTACCTTACCTTAAGGTAGGAAAAACTCTGTGCTACTTTCTGTGTTTCAGAGCTTCCTATGGTATTAGGTTGATACTCGTCATCAGCAGCAACAATTTTGCTTAGATTTTTTGTTCCTGTGCTATCCTGTTTCTCTCACTTACCTTCTTGAAAAACATTCCCTCAATTGAGTCACTATTCCAGGAACCTGTGTTTTAGGCTGTGCTGCTAAAATTCCAACCTAAGACAAGTACCTACTCAATAGGATTAGTTACAAATAAATAGGATATATATGTAAATAATATGCTTTAAATAAATTATGCAAATTATAATAAACAGGAAGACAAGAATGCAAGGAATCAAATGCTAGATGAATATTTGTACAAGGTCTGAAATTTTATGCACAATTCATGATGGCCAATGCAAGGAGATGAACCTACATTTGAAGCAAGGGTAGTTCTCTTTTGATGATTCCTTAAATCCTCAAGTAGAGTAAGAACTGACACAGGCCATAGGACCAAAGAGCTAAGAGGATTAGACTGGCTAAGGATGAGAGCAAAACAGAGAACTCAGCTTACCATTAATGGATGTATTTATTCTTAGGAACCATAGCCAGCATACTATGATAGTCCTTAAGCAATAATGATTACAGGATAATTTACCATATGTTAATTAAATGCTGATTTTGAAATTTGCGTTAGAAAGTTTGCACAATTATGTTTCACAAATCCAAAAACAATTTTTTAATCCTTTTTCTTTGTTAAAGTTGCACATGGTAAATACACATCCACCAGGAGGGAAATGCAAATATCATATACAAAATATACAAAGTATACAACATAATTGTATTTTGGATATGGGTTTGTCTAAATTGGGTGATACGGACATCATCTTCTTACTAATTTTGTTTCAAAAGAAATTAGCTTCAGGCTGTGGACAAGAGATATACATTTTTAAAGTATTATTTGAAAACAATCCTAAATTAAAAATCTTCTGGATTCAGAATTAAGATTTACAATATTAAAGTTACAATTTTAGATCCTAAAAACGCAGGCCACAGGTCAATTCTTACAGATTAAACTTTCTTCTAGTGTTCTGTTTTTGTTTTCGTTTAGCATTGTAGATAATTACTAGCCATTTTTTGAATAAGCCAATGAATAAATAAGAATGATTGGTACAGAATTTCAATTTGGACACTTTTCCATTTTAAGCTAGTTCCAGACATAAAAAGTTTTACAGTATTTAATTATGTAGAACCCGTATTTTATTTAACTTATCTTCCAAAGATAAGCATTTGGATTTATTCTTCTAATTTCAACCAAAATATATTTTGATGAACTAATTTTTCCCTTGTTTTTATAAATTCAGATTTTCTGCAAGATTCCTATAAAATACATCTCTAGGTCAAATAGCGTGGATAGTATTACTTTAAAAATCTGAACATAATTTCAAATGTTTTATTAACATTTTATTCTCTTGTTTATTACTGCAGAGAGTTTGTGAGTTTGCCACTGCTCTGTGTATTACTTTACAATCTCCAAAAAGGTCCTCTGACAATTCCTCTCACCCCTGTCCACATATGTCATCCCTCCTGTCAGGAGGGGAGACTCATTCCCTCCCATTACATTTCCACTGATTCTGACTTGCTTTGACCAGTAGAACACAGCAGAGGTGGCACTATGCTGGTTCCGGGGCAAGACTGTAAGAGGTCCAGTAGCTTCTACTTTGCTCAGAAAAGCCAACCATGATGCTGTAAATAAGCTCCAGATTGGTGAATAAATTCTTAGATACTGTGAGGAGAAAGAGAAATGCCATATGAAGGAGAATGATGAAACAGATGTCTGAGGGAAGCCTTCTTAGGCTTTTCAGTCTGGCCACTGCCACCTGGAGAAAATTAACTGATCCCTGCTCAAATTCCTGAATTATAGAAACTTGAGAAAAAATAAGTAATTATTTTAAGCTACCATGTTTTGAGATGATTGGCTATGCATAAGTATATATCTACATGAAAAATGATCACTTTAATATTTACCAGTATGATTGTCAAAAAGACTCCTTCGTATCAATTTTATTTCATTAGATATCAGTGAGGCTGAGCATCTTCTCGTATCTGTGGCTATTTGTATTTCTACCTGTGGACCTTGCCAACGTGCTTTGACTATTTGTACTCTGTCGAATTTCGTTTCATATTTTTCATCTTGCCCTTATGGATCACAGTAAATCCTTGTAATTTTATAGACTAAGGGTTAAATTTTATGCCACCAGTTTTGAAAAAGCCCACCTTTGTTTCACTCCTCCCCCCCTCAGTTGTGGTAAGTGTTTTCCGTGGGTGGGGGTTCTATGAATGTTTTCAGCATCTTTATCAGTTGTTTCTTTTATGATTTCACATTTAAAAAGGTTATATATGGTGACATTTTTAGAATATTCAACCAATTTTATTCCATCCATGGTTTCGTTTTTAAGTTTAAGTTACAATGATGTGAAAAGCTAGTCAAATATCTCAATGTCATCTATTTAAAAACCTGTGTTTTCTCCATGTTTAGTATTTATAATTTTACATGTAAATAAAGCTAATTCCTATCATGATGCTTTTTAAAAACTTTGAACATAGAAATATTCTTTCTTTCTAGACAATAGCAGAAATTTACTAAATCAGAGTTTAAAATGGCAGACTATCTGATAATTGATGATAGATATTATTACATTTTTTTGTTAGAAATCTCACAAGATCACAAATAATTACTTAAAGCCCCATCCTTCAAAAGCTTCCCAATTTAGTCGAGCTACATATAAATAAAAATAATCTAGTCAGATTTTTATTTGAATTACATTGGATTCATAGATCAATGTAGGATGATCTTTAAACATAGTGATCTTTCTTTCTACATGTATTCCTTTCAAGTTTCTTGTTTGTTTGTTTGTTTAATAATGTCCATTTCAATGAGAAATATTTCTTTTTTTTAACCACTTTTTTGAGGTATGGTTGACATACAAAAAACTGTGCATATTTAATTTACAGAAATGGATGAGCTTGAAAATAAGTAGATCGTCCACGTTTCTTTTAGTATTTATTCCTAAGGAGTTAATGCTTAGTTTCTAATGTGCCCGGAATATATCTTTATTTTGTTTTCTAAATAGTTACTGGTTTCATACAGGGGAAATCAAGCACTACTCTTTGGGTGAATATAGGAAAAGGAAACTTTGGGAAGTCAGGTCATGTTTGGAAGGGCATTTCTCTAAGAGTTATTTATAAATGCTCTCAGAGGGAAAAGGAACAAAGATATTAGCAAGGACAAAGGCCAAGTTCAATAGGAAGGAAAGGTGAAGCCTGTGTGGAATTGAAGAACTACAACCAGGGTAAATATCAAGTCCTGGGCCTAAAGGAGCCACGTGAGGGTGGGATGGAGTTAGGCAAATCATGAACCAAGTACATGAATTCTGCTCTTGTGCCTGAAGGATCTTTGATTTGAAGAGTCCCATGTATCCTATTAGACTGGGTGAATCTTGAAATATGGTGAACTGTGTTAGATACCACTTAGCTAACCAGTCATAGTCCTTAAATTGATCTGAATAACCAAAAAGGCGACCCAAGTATTACTCAAATTGCCACCAACCCAACCTTGATCATCACTATGGATAACAACAGAGTTAACAGTCCACTCTGAAACAAAGGCTCTAGATAATGATATAGTCCTTGGCACTAATAGTGTGAAAAGAACACAGAATGTTAGCACTTTCATTAGTATGTAACCACACACACACACACACACACACACACACACACAATGATCATTTCTTCCTGAGAAACTCAGATTTACAAGTTGTCCTAATATTTAAATTTACAGATGACAAAATTGAGGCTACACAAGGAAAAGTAACTAAATACTGCTGTTATTTACAATAACAAGGTATTCACAATATGTATTCTAGTCCTTTTTGGAACAGGAAAGGATATAAAAAGGAATACATTCATAATGAAGTGAAACAGTCAGTAGCATCATGAAAACTACAGGGATATGGATCAACGTACATGTTCATGTGCGTGTCTCCTATGGAATTCCTGGAGGTTTATGAAGGGGATGAACATGGGACAATGGTTTGATGGAAAAAACTTTCAAGAAGATAGTTCTTAGATTCTAAGTGTGTGTTTCAAAATCTTACCAAAACCAATAACCTTCTGGTAGGAAGACTAAAGGTGTGAGTGGAGAAAAAGGAAATATGGTAAGAATCTATACATAGTGCAGGGAAATCAAAGTAGTGTGTAAATGAAAGGCTCAAAAGCGGGGATGCCTGGATGGCTCGGTGGGTTAAAGCCTCTGCCTTCTGCTCAGGTCATGATCCCAGGGTCCTGGGATCGAGCCCCCTGCAGGGAGCCTGCTTCCTCTTCTCTCTCTCTCTCCCCGCCTACTTGTGATCTCTGTCTGTCAAATAAATACATAAAATCTTTAAAAAAAAAAAAAAAAAAGAAAGGCTCAAAAGCTACACGAGAAACCATGGGTGTGGTGTGCTCTGCCAGGCCAACCACTGAGGACTTTTCACAGACATTTCTTTTATTTTTGAGACTCTACATGTGAGTTTCCAGAGTGGGTTTTTTTTAATTCACGTATATTAAAAACAGTTGTTTAAAAGAAACAGACTAAAATATTAGTGTTCCTCAAAAATTTTGCAGCTGATACGATGCTTGAGAAGACAAAGCCTCCCCAAATAAGGAAATCAAAAGCACCTGACCTAAAGGGACTTGGATCCAGGTCATGGATGGGGTAAGGCCTCCATATTCCATTCGTTTGAGATGACACTTCAGTATGACTTCCAAACACTTCCAAGAAGAGAAATCTGCAAATTCCTCTAGGTGCCATCAGCCCCTCTAAACAGAAAATTGATTTTAGCTATTTAACTGCATTTAGAGATCACAGGACCAGAGCCAGCAATAAGTCGGGGAAAATGACAATATGTTGCTAAGTAGAGACCCTAAATCAGGTGGTGAATGTGAAGTCTCAGAACGAGATGAACACAGAAAGTAATCAGGAAGTGCCAAAACAAATTAACCTTTTGGGGCTCTTGTTACTAATGGAAAGTTGAAGCCTACAGCACTGTGTACACTTGTCAGGTCGGACAGGTGCCCTTTCATAAGTCATAATCAACAACAGCCTGGGAGGAATTCTTTGACTCAGATGCTCTGAGCTTAGCAATATTCTTGAGAAATAAGCAGCTGTGTGCCCTCATTCTCATTTTCTCTCCCTCTCCATAAAAAATAATTTAAAATACCCACTTTCTACTTTTCATGACAACACTAGCTCATAGCAAATAAAACAAGCAGGGCCAATTCCCCAAGTGGAACTTCCAAATGTAGGTGAGCACTGATACCCTCTTCTCCCTTTAATGAGCAGGTTTTCCCAGCAGTCGGTTGGCAATTATTCAATGGCCCCCAGGACTGTCCAACCACAGCCCAGACTCCAATCTTATTTCATCAGAAGCATAGGAAAAATTCATAGCAACTAGGAATGGTACTTGATAAAAAGTAATCCTTGATAAACACTGCATTGAGGTGTCAGGATAGAAAACGTTTCATAATATTCAGTTCCCTGTCTATAAGTCCAACACCATACATTTTCTACAATCTGCACTTTTTAACACCTATATCTTCCTAGAAAGAATCTAAATGGAAGTTATTACAGTTAAAAAAAAACAAACAGATTTAGGATCTATTATAACTTATAATCTAAGTTCTAAGAAAAAAACTCTCACCCACTGATTGATTGATTCATTCATTCAGCCATCATGAACAAAGCATTGTGCCCAGAAATACAACCACTTTAATGCAAACTGGGTACTTTTTCTAAAGTCCAACTCATACCCATTCATCTGTTGCCTATGAGATGAAGAACAAGGTGTTAATATAGTTTATATTTTGCTACTAGAAAGGGGTATATGAGAGTTTGCTACAATTGTAGAATTTCAAGCTCTATCCCAGACCCTCTGAATCACATTCTTGATTTCTACCCAGCTCCCACGTTACTCTGAGAGTGCCGGTCTGCTGATTATACTTGGAGAAGTTCTGGGTTAGCAAACCCTCTGTGATAAACCTTGCTCCCTTCTGCCATGTCATCTGTGCCACCCAGTCCCCTTCCCAGGTACTACCAAGCCCCAGCTACACTAACATACTTGAAGTTCACCCAAAGCGGGGTCCCACAGGACTCAGTTTCCCTATATTCAGCCTTTCAAGGCTGATCCTACTTCCTTTCAGTGGCTCTGCCCTGTATGAGCTACCCTGTCCATTCATTCCCTCTTATTTCAACTAGTTCTCTTCTTCCTGCTCTCACACTACATGACACTTTTAAGAAGCTTTTCTTGGTATCTCCAAATTGGATATGGTCTCTTTCCTTATACTGCCATAATACCTGTTTCTTACCACCATTTGAAAACTAACCCTATCTTCCTGTGTCTGCTTATTTATTTATTTATTTATTTATTTATTTATTTTTATGACTACTTCAGTCTTTAGGTACTTTTGAGCTCTTATTGTCTTTATCTTTATCATCAGGACTTGGTAAGTTACCCGGCCAATAGAACATATCAGAGTGGCTTAATAGGCAATGGTTGAGTGAATGCTTAAAGGAGTTCTCACACATCTTTTCTAGGGTTATTTGCAAGTAGGGCATGTTTAAGTCTTAAAATCGAAAGATTTCACTTCTTTGAGTGTTTTAAAAAATTAAAAAGCAGGAGAAGAAAGTATACATTGAGGGACGGACTCAACAGGTCCTGTTCTGAGGAAAATTCTCAGGCAGCCCATGTTCCACTGATCCTTATTTTGATGACTTGCTACCCAAGTCTCTGCAGCTGAGTGGCGCTTCACGGGATAAAACCACAACTACTTTAGAATATGCCGTATTTTATTCTTTGTACCAAACAGCAGGTTTTAAACTCACAGACTTATTTTCCTCTCTGCTTTATGGCTGCATGGCCAAAGACTGATTAAAACTGGCAGCTTGCTTTGGATAGAAAATTCTCAGCAAGGGGGATATTCCAACAGCAACATATTTTCCAGCCAATGATAAAATGCATTCAGCTCACAATTCCGGAGGTATTTAGATAGATGTGCGTGTTTGACTTATTTCTCATGGAGAAGGTTAATGTAGTGTGTCTTATCTTTCCCAGACCACATGAACTTCTATTATATTCTTGTGTATCTTTATTGAATCATTTATATCGATTTCAGTGGCAACCCAGGTGCCCTCATATAGCTCCACAAAAATATATTTCAAGGTAATAAGAAAGTAGTTTCGTTTATTGTTTAGAAACTCAAAAAAAAAAAAAATAGCCACTGTGCCAGGGTAGAGGAAGAGCCATCTCTTTCGAGATCTGATATATGTATGTGCTTCTGTTATTCTGGTACAGGTTTCTTTTAGGGTAACGGTGGTACTTTTGCAACACAGACTAAAAAGGCTTGGATAAGTCTGAGAGAGCAGAAAAAGAAATATATGCATTTCCAAATAAAATAATTTCTCCATGTGAATTATGAGCAGTATGCATCTCTTAATTTAATCTTATCTTTCCTTTGCCACAACCTGTTGCACCATTGGATTTAGAAAGATCCTCTTCCTATTTCTTAACTCCATATGAAAGTATGGACCTGCTATTGTCATGGTTTCTGACTTGCCATTTTCATCAAATCTACTTTCCTTCTTATCTTGTCTTTTCCTCTTAAACCTTCATGGTTTGTAATAGTCTCTAATGAAGAATTCAAGGTATTTCCAGGTACTTTTTTATGATACGACAGGATTGTTCATCTCCACCCAAACCAAGCTTTAAAACTTCTTATTAAAAGACTATTTAGGGAGCCTGGGTGGCTCAGAGGGTTGAGCCTCTGCCTTCGGCTCAGGTCATGATCTCAGGGTCCTGGGATTGAGCCCCACATCAGGCTCTCTACTCAGTGGGGAGCCTGCTTTCCCCCTCTGTCTGCCTGCCTGCTTGTGATCTCTCTCCTCTCTCTCTGTCAAAAATAAATAGATAAATAAATAAAAATCTTTAAAAAAAGACTATTTATTTAAGGAGATGATTTTTAACTTCCTTAACAACTTCAACACCACTGTAATTTATGGGAGTTTTTACAAAGTTTTAAGCGTTGATCTAGTTTTCACATTTA
The DNA here is from genome assembly GCF_011764305.1 of Mustela putorius furo. Lineage (NCBI taxonomy): Eukaryota > Metazoa > Chordata > Mammalia > Carnivora > Mustelidae > Mustela > Mustela putorius. Next base: position 21,031,587 of record NW_025422019.1, on the reverse strand, counting down.
TCCTGATGTATAAATCACAGAAATACATTTTTCACCCGAAGAAATTAAGATATTAAGCAAGTTCCCCAATTTAAAAACTAAAACTAGCAGAACCAGTATTTGAACTTGTGTTGCCTGAAATCAAACTTAGTTCCTACCACATTATTTTGATTAAATATTTCACTGCGTGTAAGGAGACCCTTGATTTGAACTATATGTTTCAATTACCATATCACATTTGTTTCCGATGAAGAGATAATGTGAGCCTATATTTTACATTCAGAGAAAATATTGTTTAAAAGCAAAACTTTGCCTAATTGCAGAAAGAGAAACATTATCAACAATTTTTCCCTAAGACCCATAAAACAGCAGGTGATGCAGAGATTTCCCATTTAATGTAAATCTCATTAGCTCTGTAATTTGTTCAATAGCATAATAAAAAGAAAATTCCAAGGCATTAAAGCCTTCTCAATCTTCACTGCTACAAGTGCCTGATGAAATAAATAAACGATCCATCCTGCTTGGAAAGCAATTTTTTTCTTTTTCAAAATCACAACTAATTTAACACATAAAATGTCAGGACAAGTAATTGTGTGTCTTTACATTGAAGAAAAAAGGAAATGGGCCAAACATGAGTCAGGAGTAGCTGAAGCACTAAGCATAAAGATATATTCCACAGGAAAGGACAGAACCTCACTGCCAAGGTGTGTGGCCAACTATTACTCTGTAAATTATAATGAACCTGGAAGGAGATAAACACTCTATATCCCAAAGGGAAATGACTAAGCATTTCTCTTCATTATGGCAGGTCCCCAGGGAGACATTCTAAGATAATGAAGACAGCATACTCTTCATCTGTCTTCTAACATGACTTAGGGCAAGTGATCGTCTTCCTAGAAGCAATTTCCACATCTACCAAATAATCCGGGAGCACATTCTCAGCTTCATGTTATTATGAAACTATGCTAGTGTTTCCTGAAACTTGCAGCTAGTACTGAGATGAGTTTTGGGTGGTTAGATATACTTAGTGGGAATGAAAGAAGACCAAATAAGTCTTTGAGTAATTTAGATATTGTTTGAGGGTGTCCTCTATAACATATCACATTACTGTGTGACATGGTTGTTCTCTACAATAACTGTCTATTTTATTCTTAAATTTATTATGTATGCATGTTGACATAAGCACAGGGCATAAGACCAGCGTACTGAGATGAGACAACAAATTTTATTTTACTATGGAGTATGCAGTGTATTCTGAAGGTACTTGGTATAATAACTCTCCTTGATTCTCATGCGGACAACTCAGTATTCCTCATGTCCGGGTCCCACTCACAGGTCCCACACTGGGAACCTCTACTAGGTTGAATTTTAGGGACTGAACTGGAGTGAGGAGGATGTTAACTTATGGACATGAAGACAGTTAAGAAAGAGATTGAATCATGGCTAGTACCAGAGAAGGGAAGCTGAGGTTATTACCAAAGGAAAATCAAAGGCCCTATGTGTGTGCCGATGGTAACTCCTTCTTTGTTTTGAATAAACCACTGGTTCTACTATGTTCCAGGTGCTCAGTTAGATATGAAGTACCCGCTGGCAAGTAAAATAAATGTGATTCCTGCCTGTATGAAGCTGAAAAGTCTAGTAGATATGGTCAAAGGAGTAAGCTAAACATCAGTCCCAAAAAATCAGTCTACTGCACAGAATCCATAAAAAGCAAAATCTTTGTGGCGTAGGGGCCAGAGAGGCCAGCAGGGGATCAGCAAGTGTAACATTAAATGAGAGTTATTGATACAAATTGTTCCACAACACATGGGACTTAATGAGAGGGAAAGGTTGATTCTGACCCATTACCAGCTACAGCAGAGCGGAGGCAGCTGGCCTGGTCAAAAGCACCAGGCCAGACTCTACACTCCTGTGGCAGCCTAATTCCACTCCAGCCTCTGGGAATAAGAAAAGTGGCTAGCACTCGATGCTATCTTGTATTGTGTCCGATGTTGCCCTGAGAATCGTGCATTTATTATTATGGCATTTGATTCTAAAAGCACTCTTTTGAAGTAGGCGCCAATATTATTCCCAGTTTATGGGTGAGGAAACAAAAACAAAAGATTAGGTTTAAAACTAATAACATGTCCAAGGTCACACAGATGAGAATCACAGGAGTCAGGGCTTGAATCAGACTCTCAGCTATTAGAATTTGGCTCTCAATTGCTATGCCACTTTGTGTGCCAATGTCATTTTAATTAGGATGGATTTTAAGGGTCTTTTTGTTTTGTTTTAAGATTTTATTTATTTGACATAGAGAGCACAAGCAGGGGGAGCAGCAGGGAGAGGAGAAGCAGCCTCCTGCTGAGCAGAGAGCCCAACATTGAGAGAGTCAATTCCAGGACCCTGGAATCATGACCTGAGCCCAAGGCAGATGGTTAACAGACCGAGCAGCCAGGCATCCCAATTAGGCTGGATTTTAAAAAGCAGTTTCTACAGGATGACTAAGCAAGAATCAGAGGGCTTAGGGTTACTATCTCTCTGCTTACATTCAGTCGGATCCAGCTTGGTAACTTGGCACGTACCTCGTGGCTGGAACTAAATGCTCACTTTAAACTCCAGTTCTGCTACTTAGAGCTTTGCCTCTTCTGCATTTGAACCACTGCCTCGAACTTCCTTGGCATCAAGTTGTCACAAATTTAAGACCTTGTCTCACTCTTATAAGCCTTCCAGAATCATGTGTCCTGTCTCTAAATACAGAGTGGGGGCAGGGGAGAGGAGGGGCTTGCAATAATCATTTGTTTATTTACACACTAAATATATTATAATGGTTTACCATTGAGGCATTGCCTGCTTGCCTTGTTCTCCACCCACTAATATTTTCACGTTTTCCCAACAGGCTCGACATTGTTACTAGGATAGTTAAACCCCTTTGATATCAGCTGTTCAGAATACTCAGGAATGGAGATCACCAAAATCTCAATTTACCAAATTTGAGCCTCTGACTATTGCCTATAACCGGCTCTGGTTCGTAGTGCATGGGTGGTACCCATGGAAATGTCAAGGGTCCAGATTATGTTCCTCTGTGTTTTTCTTGCTTCCTGTCCACCATAAACTAGTATACGGTTTGTGTCCGACACGCAGACAACTACCGTTATGGACGAGTAAGGACAAGGGCGCAGCTCACATTCATTTCTCAAGCTATGTGTTCCTGGAGCTGTGTTTCCTGGTGGGGAAGCTTTCTCTTCTTCAGATGACAGCATTGGGATGCTTTTTTCAAATCCCTGTGAAAGTTCTGAGTAAGAACAAGGTAATGTGCAGGCAGCTTGGGAGGCTCTGTGCCTGTCTCCACCAATATCCAGGACCATTGGCCAAGACAGAGATGGAAGTTATTAGCTAGTGATGAATGTAGAATGTAAAGACCAAAGCCCCTTGGAAGGGGCCTGTATCAGCTCCATTTATATTGTCTGTTGAAAATGTGTAGGTTGATGATTTGCACCTGATTCATACAGTTCCACAGCTTGAACTGAGCTATGTTTACCAGTGCCTTGGCTCCCCTGAGATGGAAGTACCTTGCACATTTTTTTTCAGGTTCATGATCGGAGAATAGGGTACTTCCTGTCTTACCCAGAAATGTCCCTGGAGCCGTGCTTGGGAGTCTTGGACGTTTCTGATATTTCCCTGTGCTTTTTTCCTCCTGTTGTACTTTATTCTTCATTTTTATTAAAGGCTCATGTGGAGTCTCATGGGTCCTTTCAATTATTTAACCTCATGTAATTGCCATAAGGCGCCATATGTGCAAGCTACAGAGCTAGATAGGACAATTCTAATAATTATGAGTTGTTATTTCAGTTCTGCTTCTTGATATACTTTAAGGGGAATAATGTCTCCCATTTGTTAACCAAATATTACTGGGTAGGCTTTGAAATATTTGCTTTATAATTATTTGATTATTGAATTAATTATTTGAATATTGAACACATTTTATGTGCCTGGCACTGTGGTAGATGTTTGGGAAGCGATAGTTAATAAGAAAGTTGCCCTGGCATGTGCATAGCTTCCAGTCTCCCAATAAACATAAACAACATTACTTTCAGCCTCGCTTTTTTTACGGTACAGAAGTCACTCACAAATATCTTACTTTTAGAAAAACTAGACTGTAATTAGTTTCACAAATTGCTCTGTAGCAAATGCTTTTCCTTCCACTACACAGCGTGAATGTCAATAAATTTACTTCAATCTTTTCAGTGATGTCACTCTATGCTTCATACAGATATATTTCTAATTACCCATTTAAAATACTTGTCATTGTGTATTTAGATGAGTTCCTGTTTTTTGTCTGGCTTTTGATACAAATAAGCTTATCCTCACAATTTCAGTGCATGGAGCACCGTTTCTGGTTGGAGGTGGGAGGATACTTAGTGCCACTATCACTGATAATACCACCACAAACTTAAGCAGAGATCTTTAGGTCTAAGTCTTAATAAAGCCAACAGAAATAACAGAAAGACTTGTTTTGGAGGTCACCCAAGAATGGTAGTGATTGCCGTTCTATTGTCCTCGTCTCTTGGAATTTCCTGGTGGTTGGTTTATCGCTGAAAATTACCACATTTCAGTCATTAGATGGCTTGTGGGGAGGACCAAATAAATTTCCTAGACATTACTTCTCAGCCTGACAAAAAGTCCAGGAGGATCCTGCTAACTGACTCCATGCTTCTTAAGTTAAGTATTAAACAATTCATGCAAATGGAAGCAACCAAGGCAAAGTATTGCTCTCATCAAAGTAATTAAAGAGAAAAGTACAGAGAGTAAGACTCACTCCCTACCTTAATTCTGTCTTCCCAGAGATCCTTCCTCTTGAAGACAAGAAGCAATTCTGAAAACAGTCTTCTTTTTTATGATCTCCTTTTCTCTTTTCCTATTTGTCACATTTAAGCACATGGATATATGAGTCTGTGAGTGCTTGTGCACACAGACACACACAGACACACACACACCACACACACAGTGTCACCTATCCATAAATAAAAACCCAAACATAAACATTGGAATGAGCTTTGTGATCTTGACATGACTCCTAAAGTTGCCTAAAGCGGAAGAATTTGTTTAGATAATTAAAGATATGAATAATTCCTATTCATGATGATCTGATCTCGAGGATTAGATCTAAGTAATTAGTCTAGAATTTGCTAAGTTGCCAAGTACTCCAAATTCTATTGATATATTTAGCAAATGATGTAGTTCAACAACAGAAGACCAATGGAGCCCAAGCTATTAAACCATCAGCGAATAGACTAGGCTCTATGCCAAGAATAATATTTCAATTCAATCAGAACATCAGGTCTATGTACATGTCCCTAATAGAGATAGTGTTTTTTCTTCTCCATCAATCATGAATACCTTCAGACTTTTATAAGGTAATACTAAATCTATTTCCAAATAATCTTGCAGACAAAACAGCCTTTAGATTTTACAGTTACATGACTGGGTTATTTTCCTTTATGATGTTCACATTTTTATCAAGTGCCTTGTAAACCTGATTTGTTTCAACTAGCATACAATAAAATCCTCATTACCTCAAATTATTGGCAGAACAGTTCAGACTGTGTAACAGTTGTAAAAAAAGAAAATGCATGTGATTGACATCTTTGTGACATGTAACATCTTAAAAGAATTGAGTTGAAAACAATTCAATGTTTTCTTTTCAATGGATGCTCACCAGGCATAATTATATTTCCCTCATATGCAAATGATGTGGACCATAAGGCAGAATGACAACTTGCTATCATATTAAATTGAACATAGAGACAACTCTGCAAAAGTGCTGACATGTACCATTTGGTCAAACTTCAGTCTGGTACATTGATACCTTTGGAATCTGATGAAGCATAGGTGTCTAGTTAATGAAAAAGAAAGTGTGAGAAAAAATATAAATTAATAGATCCTTATATTTTCAAGACTTTCAAAGATTAAAAACAAAAGGCAGCAAAAAAAGATAGGTCTTGAAATGAACCTTCCTGAATTCATATCATGGCCATTCCGCTCACTAGTTTGATAACTACTCACCCTAATAATTCAATTATCTGAATTTTAAATTAAGTAAACACTTCTCCAGCCTGAGCTTGATAATTTTAACTTCACAAATAGAACACTAATACATCCTTTCTGAAAAATATGCACAGAAAAACATGAACATTGCTCATTAGCTTCCTCCTTATTGCCTTTCTATCTCCTCAGAAATTTCTAAAGTTAAGAATTCAATGTCTATACATTCTTCCTTTTTTCTAGGTATTTACATGAAAATATTATTTTTCCTATAAATGCTACATGCATTTTTCTAGAACTTTATTTTCTTTTACTTAACCATATATCTTAGCAATATATTCATGTCACTAAAGGTAGGTTTAATTAATTGTGAAGGTACCATAATTGTTTAAAGTATTCAGATATTTTCCTGTTGATGGATGTTTATAGTATTTCTAAGTTTTCACGATTGCAATGTTACAGTAGCATGTTCAAACAAACATACGAATGTTCCATTGGGATACAATCATGCAATTGAAACTCCTGTTCAAAAATTGAATGTTTTAAATTTTGGTAGGTACTGGCAAATTGCTTCTAAAAGGTTTTAGTAATAACGGTCCCACTCTATACAATGTTATTCTCGTTCTGTATCCTCAGCAACACTGGGCATTATCACATTTTTAAACATTTGACAATGAATTTAAAGCTTTTTAAAAAGACATTTCCTTGATGATGGATTCTCCTGTACATCTATTAAAATGTTTCCTAGCCATTTCATCTGCCTGAACCATCTTTAGTGTTATATCTGTGTACATCCTTCCTATATTGGGTTGTCTTTTTAAAAATTCTCCCTCTCTGAAGGAAAGTATGTGTTGTATCAGAATTTCTATCCCTCTGTTAGCCATTTAGCATAGTCTTTTTTTTTTTTAAGATTTTATTTATTTATTTAACAGACCGAGATCACAAGTAGGCAGAGAGGTAGGCAGAGAGAGAAGAGGGAGCAGGCTCCCCACTGAGCAGAGAGCCCGATGCAGGACTCGATCCCAGGACCTTGAGATCATGACCTGAGCCAAAGGCAGAGGCTTTAATCCACTGAGCCACCCAGGTGCCCCTAGCATAGTTTTTAAATCTTAAAACTGCTGAGAGGGTTGAATTGAAGTCTTCCTCAATGATTGTGATTTGTCAAACATTTTCATGTCTTACCATGTGTTTTAAATTTTAAACTATTAATATATCTTATATTATTTTTTATTGAGTACTTCAGTATTTGTGACTAATGTGTTCCTACTGGATGATAACATTTGTTATTATTAAATGCCTCTTTTATCACCCCTTAAAATCCCATTTAAATGTTAGTATATTGAAGAGTATTTTGGTTGTGTTTTCTTAATTCCAACATTTTTCCTCTTATGGCTCACAATGTACGTATAGAATTATAATGTGATGACTACTTTCATATATCTAGCATATTTATTAAACAAGACCTAATACACGTCTATCCTTTCTCTTTCCCTAATAAGAAAATTAAAATGCAAACATACTTCCATGGTTGTTGTTTGAGTATATCTTAGACTTTGGTACAAAATTGCTATCATTATTTTTCAACATAAAGCAAAATAATTGCTTAGAATTAAATTTAAGACTTATTAAATTATTTGCTCACACGTTGTTTTTGTAGCTCTGGCTTTTTTCCATGGATTTATTCTTTATCTTTCTGTGGTATACAACTTTTTGGAAATATCTCGACTACCCTTCATATTGGAATGCTAGAATGACCAAAGATCGAATTATAGGTTCAATCCATTTGCTCTCACAAATTTGCTCCAATGTCAAGTGATCACTCACTGTAGGACACACTGACGAATAATCCAAGGATCAGTTTCATAGTGCACAAGCAGGCACTGGATCTTCTGACCTTGTTTCCCCACTGGAGTGACAGCCTCAGTCCAAGCTGGTGGTATAGGACACCTGAAAAGTAATGTTGGTTCCTCTCAGCCTATTTATCTGTAAACTGGATTGTGAGTAAAGCCACTCATGGAGAGAACTCCAGTCTCATCTGGTGTCAAGAACTGTCTCCATTGAAAACTCTTCAAACTACAGTGTTAACACTTCCAAACTTAGATTGTCAAGGATTTTGAAGGTTTCTTCACCTTCTGAAAATGCTACTCAGCCCACACTGCTGAAGTACTCTCTCACCAAGAATGCCGGACTCTGGCTCGCTCTCTGTCTTCTCCATAGCAGAATACTGATTTAAACGTTACACTCATTTTTATAGATATGAAAATGCAGTCTGTTTTCAGAAAGAATGACTTGTTTTAAGTCAGCTTCTCTTTATTTTATTTTTTATGATGTTATGTTAGTCACCATACAGTACTTCATTAAGTTCTTGATATAGTGTTCCATAATTCATTGTTTGTGTATAATACCTAGTACTCATTGCAGTATGTGCAATATCTAATCATCTAATATCTGTCACTGAGCTAACCCATCCCCCCAATCCCCTCCCCTCCGAAACCCTCAGTTTGTTTCCTGGAGTCTGTAGTCTTTCATGGCTCATCTCCCCCTCTGAAGCCCCCCCTTCATTTTTCCCTCTTTTCTCCTAATGTCCTCCATGCTTTTCCTTATTCATCTCTAAATCAACCATTAATGAACTTTATATTTGGACCAAAAGACATCCATGAACCATTAAAATCCTGTAGTTAGATTAGGATGGTTCTGGTTCTTCTTGGTTTGTCCAATATACTTCTTTTTCTCTTTGAAATTCAGCTTAAGTATCACCTCTGAGAATGTCTACCTGCCACCCAGAGACAGGTAGATAGGTAGGTAGATACAGGTAGATAGATAGGTAGATAAATAGTCTATATAGAGGGGTGTCTGAGTGGCAGAGTTGGTTAAGAATCAGACTCTTGGTTTTAGGTCAGGTAGTGATCTCAGGGTCGTGAGACTGGGTCCTGCATGGGGCTCAGCACTCAATACAGAATCTGTTTAAGACTCTTTTCCCCTCTCCTTCCCCTTATTCTCTCTCTCTCTCAAATAAGTAAATAAATCTTTTTTTTTTTAAAGGAGTCTATATAGAAAATGCAGACATACATAAAAGCACAAGTAACTCTATGCAGAGGGTTTTTAAAAACCATTATTCTATTAAGTCTGAAAAACAAGATGAAAAGCCACAATCTCAACCTGACTCTTTTCCATTCTTCCCTCTATTCCTCAGAATCAGTCTTCCAGCTATTTATATTTCCGGTGCTTCTGAGCGTTTCCTCCATATTTCAAAATAAGCAATAATCTCATTCACCATCCTCTATGCATCCCTTCTCTTTCTTTTTCCTAATGTTTGTTTAATATGTTTAGTTATGCTCTTGTTTCCTTTGTAACTTAATATACTTATCTTACTTACTCCTTTGAGTCTAGTCAGCATTTCTGTTCTGCTCTGTATAAAATGAGCTACTCTATTTCTTCCAGTACTTTTTTATTTCCTACTCTGTATTTCCCCCCTTTGAAACAATCAAAAAATATTAAGGGCTACATTTTGGCTAGATTTTGGTCTGCCATGGTGATCAGGTCTGTGTTGTTTACCACAGACTGCCAGTGAGCTGAGATTTTAAAAAGATGTTTATGTTAACCTACTTTTATAAATGTGACTCAGTTCAAGACACTTTATGTTACAGAATTACACATCCTTTGCAAAGTGTCCTGTGTTGTACTTCCTAAGTCGTTTGTTGAGAATCCTAGAATTAATGGCATATGGATTCTCTTTTCTAATATTCCATCAATTGTTAAAATCATGGAACATTTTAGTTTATTTCCTATTTGAACCATGATTTTATTGTGCAACTTTTATCTAGAATACCTGCCTTTCTTTTTATTATACAATTTTGCATCCCCAGTACATAATACATTTTCAGAATGAGAGAAGGGTCTATAGAAGGGAATATAAAATTATTGAATCAATGGGTAGAAACTAGAGAAAGCATTTATATAAACTTTAGGTTTGTCACTGTTTCATAGCGGGCCACAGCATGTTAGTTCTGTTATTCTTCAGGAATTATATATGTCATTACTTTTCATTTAAGGAAATCAAGGAATAGAAAAATTAAAGCTCTGTGCCAAGATCAAACAGCTGTTAGTGGCAGTCTTACTGAGCGCAACTTAGTTACTCCCAATCAAATACCCTTTCTCAATGTGCTCACGTAAGATTCTCACTTACTCCGCAGGCCTACGTGCAGCCCTCAGACTCAGAGGTCCGTGATGACAAAGGAATGTTGGTCTTAAGAAAATAAATGGTATTCTAAAACCGGAGAAAAATTACCAGTTAGGATATGCTTTGCAAGAAACCAATGTTAATTGAGCATCTCACGTTTGTTTTGATTATGTGGAGTTAATAAAGTATTATTTTTTATCTCAAATATTGATATACTGAAGTTCCATAGATGTTGTCTTACTAGTCAATTAAGTCTAATTAAGAGTTTTTTCAAAATCTATTTTTAAATTACATCTCTGCTTAATAAAGTTTTGGGTGAATAGCCAATCAATTCTTCTTTTCTCTCATTTTTCTTTTAGCAAATCAATAAATACTTTGTGATGTCTTAATGGATATTAAATGAGTTGAAATTAGGTTGTTCTGCTTCATTATCCAGTTAAGACATTCTCAACATTTATATCACAAACCTCCACTTAGAATAAAACCTTGTAGTTTGGGAATCAAATTCTATATATGATTTAAAAACATTATAAAATTTGTTAAATTCTTATTTATAATTCTTATTCTGTTTACACAATAATGCTACCACGCTCCTAAAAGTAAGTCAAATTCCCATACCTGGGAAAATCCCATTAATTCTTATTTTCTGATGGTGAAGAAATTCCTTCAAAGAACGTGATCATTTTAGGCCATAACCATTTCACTTTCAGGCCAGGAAAGACTTTTAAAGCCCCTTTGACGTGAAAGATCATGCCTGTCTCTATGAAAGCCCTAGATATCATCTGTATTAAAAGTGAGTTTAAGGCAGAAGCAGAATTGGATTGGCTGAGTTCTAGCTAGAACCACAGTGGGGAAGGTACTTGGACAAAGATATGTTCAAACTGGGGGGAGTATGAAATAGATGCCCTCATAGCCAAGACCCTAAGACTTGGGGACTTCTAAAATGTCAGGGCCAATGTGACTTAAAGTCTGGCTCTGGTACTGTCTACGTCTATTCAAAAAAACATTGCACATTTTGTGGACAACAGGAGTTCAGATTTCACTGAACATGAGGAATCATTTATTCAGTATATATACAAATATATAGAGAGAAGCAGATAAATAAATAATTAATATAAATATAACACAAATAAGTTGATTTATATAAATATTATAAATATATAGAAACACTTAGCTAATAGGGACTCTGATAAAAGAGAACACTCATGCTCTCAGGGGCTTAGGGCCAGTAGGAAACTCCTACATTAGATCAAAGAGGAAGAAAGATGAAAAATGAAGTAAAAATATTTCTTATCTACCACCTTTCAGAGTTGCCAAGGGTTCAGTACCTTCTCTAAAGCACAAATGCTAATGATTTGATGTCATGGAACCTTGTGCTACTGCCTAAAGGTTCGCACCTCACCAAAATTCATATGTTAAATCCCTAAACCCCAATGTGGTGATATTTGAAGTGGCGCCTTTGGGAAACTAATTACATTTATATGAGATCATCAAGGTGAAGCCTCCATGCCGGGATTAGTGACCTGATAAGAAGAGAACAGAGCCCTCCTCCCTCTTTGTACCAGGTAAAGACATAACAAGAAGGCACCCATCTGTAAGACAGGAAGAGACCCCTTAGTAAATACTAAACCCTGTTGAATATTAATATTGAACTTCCCAGCCTCCAGAATTGTAAGAAATTAAATGTTTGCTCACTAAGTCACTCTATCTATGACATTTTATTATGGCAGCCAGAGCTGAGACATTTTGGCTCTACCCATGGGTTGTGCCTGGTCAGACAAAAGCTAGAAACCACAAGAATTTGCTTGTTTTGTGGCAAGATCCTGCAGCCTTTCTAGTTCCATGCTGGTGGGTCAGTGGTGCAAGCTGCGGAAGATGAGCCCAGTGATAGCGCCCTGGACCACCACCGAACCAGCTGTACAATACAGCAGGATTCTGAGGCTTCATCCCTGGCAATAAATAATTTGAGTGTGGATTTCTGGCATTTTTCGGCACTTCCTTTGAATAAATCCAAATTTTGCTTAAATCAGCAAAAGCCAGTGTCTATTATTTTCGGCTAACCGTCCTGACATATTTCAGTAGCTATTTTTAAATATAGTTATCAGGATTATGTAACTATTATAGATAGTGTGTATAATACAGGTTATTTTTATTCTAGCCAGAGAAAAATAGCTGAATGTATTAATCGACTCACTCCATGCTTTTGTAATAAATAGTGGCAAACCGGCTCTACTTTTCTGAAAGAAAGAAGGGAACAAGGAAAGGGAAGGGAAGGGAAGAAAGGAAGAAATCCTGATACCTACATCTAAATTATAATTAGCTCTGGTTGTACATCCCTAGTTCTGAGATGACTGGTCAGTTTGGCTAAATTGATCAATTCAATCCAACCACACCACAACGTACAAAGCCTCTACCTGCAGAGAACAAGGTTAATAAACAGTATCCTTTGTGTTTTATCTGCTAAAACAAGTTAAAACATAAGTTGCTTGTTCCTAGAATAGGTTCACCTAAGGCCACATTGTAGTTTGGCTCATCGTTTACCTGACTCTGCTAGAAAATCACTCAATTTAAATTACAATATACTGCAGCTCGGTGAAAGCTATTTTCTAAGCTTTATTATGTTAGGGAACCAAAGATGGCCTAATCAATTTCAAGCAGTTTTAAAAAATCTTCTAGAATTGAATAAAGGAAGATGCTGTGTAAAAGCCATTTAGATGGGCTTATGTGATATTTAAGACATCCCTCATTATTCTTCAACAAAGCATAATCAGATCATTTTTATGCTTTCATATGCAAAAGAACTGTCATTTTTATATATTTACAGATCAAAATATCATAATTATACTTTTATTCTAGTTAGTGCTTGAATTAAACTAAAACCTGTTAAATCCTTTCTTTTTGTCCTCAGGGTGAAACCTAAGAATTTTCCACAAAATTCATTTTCTACTTCTCTCTTTTGTGCATTTAAATCACCCAGTGTCCATATGTTTCCTTCTGTTCCTACCTCATTAATTCTATTTCCCATGTATGCCCACTTCCTAGCCACAAAGTATTTACATGTGTCTTCAATCTTTGTAAGATTTCTTCTACCTTCCAAATGTATGTACTTCATTGCTGCAGGATCCTTCACTCTTTGGGAACAGTTAGTCAATCTAGTAAATTTGCTTGTGATGTGATACCAAGATTTCCTAGGTTTTCTATGCATGTGGTGAACTTTCTGAAGACAATACACAGTCCAAAGATGGGAGAAGGAACCCTCTTAGATGTCAGAGTTCCAAATGAAATTTGCTATTGACTGTGCATTTAACACACGAGTTTCTTTTCTTTTCTTTTTTTTTTTTTCCCTTCTCCTTCCTTCTCATTGTTAAGATGAGGGGATCAGGCAGAGAGAAGTTTAACCTCTAAAATTCAGTAAGTAAACTTTAGGTACTCTGGGAGGCCATTGTAAAAATTAATTTGAATGTAAGAAAAATCACACTGTGTTGATGGCCACCTACTGTAGCTTTGGGTATGGGCAAAAGCATACTTATATTTTGAGATTCCAAATTTTGCACAACTCATCTGTGGTGATTTAAGGAGGCCACAGGGTTTTTTTTTTTTTTTTTTCCCCACACCTTTCCCAAAGAGAGTTAGAGTCAACATTCCTTTTCCTTGGGTTCTGATTGTTCAACAATAAGACTATGGTAAAAGTTGGCCTGTGCCAATTTCCAGATCTTTGAGAGATGGCAGCTTCTACCTCCTATCCATTAGAACACTCACTTTTTGAACCTACATGTTGAAAAAGTAAAGGCAGCCCTACAGAGAAGCTCAGGTGGTTAAGAAATAGCCTCTAGCCGATAGCTCTGATAGACCTCTCAATTAACCATCTTCCATCCCAACTGACAACTAGCCAGCCTTGTGAGTGAGCCATTTTGGAAAATGGAAGAGTCATCCTAACCTCAAGCCACTGTTAAGAAATCCCAGCAGGGGGCGCCTGGGTGGCTCAGTGGGTTAAAGCCTCTGCCTTCAGCTCAGGTCATGATCCCAGGTTCCTGGGATGGAGCCCCGCATCGGTCTCTCTGTTCAGCGGGGAGTCAGCTTCCTCTTCTCTCTCTGCCTGCTTCTCTGTGATCTCCATAAATAAATAAATAAAATCTCAAAATAAATAAATAAATAGATAGATAGATAGAATGAAATAATAAATAAATAAATAAAATCTTTAAAAAAAAAAAAAAGGAAAGAAAAGAAAGAAAGAAATCCCAGCTGTAGCTTTGTGGAGCTGAGTGAATATGCCCACAGAGACTTCTCCAAACTGAAGACTGGTAGCAAAACAAATGACCATTTTAAGCAACTAAATTTATCAATAGCTTGTTATAGAATTGATAACTGGAATAATGCACAAGCACTCTCCATTATTCTAACTCCTCTCAATTTCTATATTGTCTAATGCATGTGTTTATATGTATTTGAACACAGGAAACTAGCTTCAGTAGTGGAAGGTCCAAAAAAGTACCAGAAACTGTTGGGCAAACAAACAAAAAATGCCAAGGAGATCCAGTGGCCTTTAAAGAGTAAAAGTAGGGGCGCCTGGGTGGCTCAGTGGGTTAAGCCACTGCCTTCAGCTCCGGTCATGATCCCAGGGTCCTGGGATCGAGCCCCGAGTCGGGCTCTCTGCTCAGCAGGGAGCCTGCTTCCCCCTCTCTCTCTCTGCCTGCCTCTCTGCCTACTTGTGATCTCTCTCTCTCTCTGTCAAATAAATTAATAAATAAAATCTTTAAAGAGTAAAAGTATAACCTCAGGAAAAGGCATAGAGATACATTGTTAATTTTAAAATCATCTTTTCCATGTTTCTTACTTCTCATTCAACCAAAGTTGGTAATGCATAATTCTACTGATAGAAGATTCTATAATAGGTAAAACTGAAAAAGCAAGACCTGAGGAAAGTCAATGCTCTGATTTTAAATACATAACAATAGTTTTGAAAACAAACATCTATTTCCACCTAGCATTTAACCCAAATTATAAGGTCTATAGTCTTAAACTTTGCAAGCACTTTACTGTGCCCAATCCTCAGCAAAGCACAATGTTTTAAATGATGTATCTCTCAAAACTGGTTAACAGATGAAATGTTTGATATGGTTTTGGAAGTCAAATGCTCATATTCAAAAAAGACAACTGTTTAATGTCAAATGCTTTACTCTTACTATTGTTTTAATTTTCACTGAACTCAGCCCAATTGTTTTGAGTCGGTTGGGGCAAAATCAAGCAAGAACACTCGAAGCCTTTTGTGTCTTTGCCAGAAATAACTTTTCAGCAGCTAAGACAGACTGCCAATGGCACCTGCAAAAGGAGATGTCCACATCTCCTCACTTTTCTTTTTCCCTCATCCTTCTCTCTCAGAGGCTTCAGAACCCCTTTCAGAAAACTCAAAGGACCCATACTGGGTCCCTCAGAAAAACCAAGACCATTGTTCATCACAATAAGGTCAACAGTCCATAAGTAAGTCCATAACAATTTTTTTCTAAAGATTTTATTTATTATACATATATAAATATATATATATAGAGAGAGAGAGAGCAAGAGCGCAAGCGTGCACACACACAATCATGAGCAGGGGTCCGGGAAGGGCAGAGAGAGAGGGAGAAGCGGACTCCCCACTGAGCAGTGATCCTGACACAGAGCTTGATCCCAGGACCCGGCGCCCCCTTAGTATTTCTTCTGTTCAGCACAGACCCAAAGAGATTTCTACAAAATGGCTTCCAAACTGATGGAAATTCATCTTTTGTCTCTCAGAGATTCAGAGATTTGTGTCTAACAAAGTTTGAAATTTTCTGAAAATTTTAAATTCTTCCTCTTTTACAGTTGGGAATTCTGTCTTTATCTATAAAATATTTAAATATCTACATTTGAGCAATAACTTTAAAAGGTAGTATTTAGAAACTACAGAAACAGTAGAACCATTATCTAGAGTTTTTTTTTCTTTATGTAATTTTCCAGAGAAATCCTATGCAACTGCAAACAAATACTATTCATAAAACAACTAAATTTATCACACTCTTTGTACTTTTATTTATTCCGTTCTTAAGAAAATTAATTTAAGTGACAATTATGCCATTCTGGATATAAAAGTTATCTCTTTAATGTATTTCTGGGGAAAAAACAAATAACATTTTCAATAAAAGACAGGTCTTTTACCTACATTTAATCTAAGGCTTTCATGGTAAAATAGCATGATTGAAGCATTATTTCCTTTAACTTACATACCAATTCCCTGGTATGTTTAAACATCATTTCTAATGGTTTTGGAATTTTTTTCATAGTTTTTCTGGAATTGTAGGTAGATTTTTCATAGGATAACCTGGACGGAAGGTAAAACTGTCTTATCATTCCTACCATACAACATTATCAAAAGATGCCATTCTTGGGACGCCTGGGTGGCTCAGTTGGTTAAGCAGCTGCCTTCGGCTCAGGTCATGATCCCAGCGTCCTGGGATCGAGTCCCGCATCGGGCTCCTTGCTCGGCGGGGAGCCTGCTTCTCCCTCTGCCTCTGCCTGCTATTCTGTCTGCCTGTGCTTGCTCTCGCCCTCTCTCTCTCTGATAAATGAATAAAATCTTTAAAAAAAAAAAAAAAAAAAAAAAAGATGCCATTCTTCCATGCATGGGTTCTCATATACTAAGATCACCTACAAATAGAGGGGTTTTTTTGTTTTTGTTTTTGTTTTTGTTGTTTTGTTTTGTTTTGTTTGGTGATTGGATAACTTTTTAAGGATGAAGAAACTAGAAGATTATTTTCTAACAAAATTTTGATACTTACAGGGAAATTTGACCTCTGCAGTTTCAAAGAGCTACTGAAGAAATTCAAAGCCACTTCATGAATTACATATGATGCATCTTAGGTGAAATCAGCATGGTAAGTATATACTCCATTTGCAATAAATTATTGAGGACCTTGTGAAGTGTGACATTACTTAGTATCTCTGTACAAATTAGTATCGAGTCCAAGGAGAAAATATTTTATTTCCTGAAAATGGAGTTTGCTTTCTCATTTTGTTAGAAATGAGAAATAATCATAAAATTAATTGGTTTGTTTTCTCATTTCACTATAAATGAGAAATAATCATAAAATCAAAAATATTTCTATTTTTTCCAGTTACCAAAAAGCATAGATATACCTATTTTCAGGATAGGTATAATTGTATTCTTTTTTTTCTTAGATCACAGTTTTTACATTTCGTACTATTATTTTATTATTAATTATCAATGCTCAGAAAAATAAAGTCACTTTTGTGCTATGCTGTTTCTGAGTATTCTTAAATTATGCACTGAAGATAGCATTATACTCCGCCCTTTGACTACATATAAATGTATTAAACTTATACTTAATTATTAATTAAATAATTTAATAGCCATGAATTAAACTATATTATTTAACTTATGTAGGGTCCAAATTACAGGGTAGAGGAGTGCCATTTAAAAGAAATTATGTTCTCGAAATACATGAAGTAAAATAACTGCCTTAATACTTCCAGGTAGTTTTAGGTGTTTTTTGTTTATTTGTTTGTTTGTTTAACTTACTTCTGATCTGAGACCCTCAAGGTTAGCACTTGTAAATAGCATATTTATCTTCAGTCTGTGGTATCAGTTCTTTTTATCAGCTTTCATGAGTCAGTTTGGTTTGGGGATGAAACTTACATGCCAAACCAATAAGAAATAGAACTATCTTTCTCTAAATCTTTATGCTTGATTATATTGCAAAAAGAGTGTCAGAGTGAGAAATAATGTGGACAAAATCAAATAAGAAAAATGAATATACATTTATAATAAGGTTATTCATTCAGAATTTGTTTCTGTGGGTATAAATCAACTCTATTTCCTTTTCCTTATAATTCATTATCTAAGGTACTTGTCATTATAATAGAGACTAATTGTTCCCTGAAATATTATCTTTGTCTTAACATATTACATTAGTTTTTGTGTATAATTATTAAACAATTATTTTGGAGAAAACAAACTGGTTGCCCTTCCAATATCTTCATGAATCCCCATAGTACTCTTAAGATGCCACTGAATGATTGATCATTCTATTCTTTTACATGGGATAAAAGAGATCACTCTTCCATCTTGAGTGCATTGGTAAGTAGTTAAAGTAATAATTCTTCCTGTTCTACAAGTTACTTTTATATGGTAGGACAAAAGCTCATGCATACTCCAAGGGTCTGCCACTGTGAGCCTAAGGGAAATAGATGATTTGAAGATCACTGCCTATTGCCAGAGAAATCATAAGCTACTAACATTTCAGAAAGCTGGTAGCCATTTTTGATATTGTTGTATTTGAAAAAGAAAAACTTAAATTGGAATGTGGCTTCTAAGTGAGGACACTAGTAATGATGAGTTTCCCACTGTGTCTGTCAGAAGTTAACATACATGGCACAGTTTGACATCACATAGATAGTTTAGCAAGTCTTCACTCTAATTAGAATAATTTGAGGTTCCCTTTTAAATCTCTGTATTTCAGTAGTGTTTATTACCATACATCTTTACTGTATTAAGGGTCTTCTTTGCTCCTGAAGCTGCGTAAATGTAGCAAGGCAATTAGTACCAACACTCCTGATCCTTGTCCTGGCTTCATCTTCAACTTTACCCACAAATTGTCTTCTCTCCACTTGCCACTCTCTGTCTAAAACATGTTACCTTCTTCATCTGGCTTTGACATTTTGAATGAGCTACTGCTTGATTTTGTGTGGACCTATTAGGTTTCTGGTTAGTGGTTCATCTCCTCTTTTCTCTGATGCCTCTTGTTTGACCTGCCTACATGTTGTCATTAACCTAAGACCTGACCTCAGCCACCTTCCTCAATTTTTCTCATTCATACAGCTTTTATACCAGGTCCAAAACACTACATCCCAAATAAAATCCTGTTGAACTTTTAAACAGAATTTCCTTTCTTATAGCTTTTGTTTATTGGCTTTTGACCATAACCCTTCCCTGGCTGTCCTTACAAGAGCATCACACCCAGCCATACCTTACTGGCCCAGGGCCATATATAAATATTCAGAAACTACCTTCTTTCTTTCTTAAAAATAGTTACAGTCTCAGTGGTATGCAGGAGCCTCATGTCATTAACTCACAAGAGAAACTTTATGAGATGGTTGTTAATCCATTAGTACCTTTTATCAGCCATGATAAAGAATTTACACCATAGAAATTAGCAAATGCTACAAATTAAGGCTTTTTCTATCCAATCACATAATCCACCCCGCACCCTTCCTTCAGCCACTTTGTCAACACACCACTGGTCTTGTTCAAGGAGGGTCATCCTATGAGGCAGAAACAAATTAGGAAAACAAAACAAAACTTCAATCTAGGACATAAGTGTATGATCATATCTTATCTCCTAGAGGCATCTGTATTTTTAGAGAATCCACTGAAGAATCACTTGAACTCAGTGTTTCCCAAACTAAGTGTCTCAGAGTCACATAAGGAGTGGATAAAACTGCAGAAATCAATGCTCTTTCCCAACCACCTGCAAACAGATTCTTCTACGTGTGGACTTTGGGCAACTTTTTTGTTAAAAAGCTTCTCTGGAGAATCAGAGTCCAGCAGAGTTTGAGAACCAGTGAAAGAATAAATCTCAGGTGGTGACAATTACACTATTAAATTGAGTAAAAGGAGAGTCATTCAAAAAGCTCACTCCATCACAATTAGGAGATGATCATTCATTCTATCCCAACCACCCATAGGAGCATAAAAAGCAAACAGTGATACTGAGTTTCTACTCAGCCAAATGGCAGTCATGTTCTTCAGTGATTTATCCTATAATAGATTCCTAAGAAGTGACAAAAAATGATCAATGCTATAATTTTTAAACTCCAAGATCCTCCTACAGACTTTAATAGTTTTATTGAGTCCCTCTACAAAAGTGAGAAATTCGATTGTTTTTTAGCCTCACCTACCTGAATAACAATATTTTACAAAAATGTTAACTGCCAAGAAGATGCTCCTAAGAATATAGATATTTCTACGGTGACTTGTTTAAACCTGGACAAATAATAATTTTATTTTTTCCTAAAAAAATTTGGTTTAAATGCTGGTCTTTAAAAGGTGTTTACTCACTCTCTCCCTCCTGTGACTCTCATTTAAAAGTGAATGGATAGAGGAAAAAAATAGGGAAAAAATGGTTAACAGTAATGAGGGAAAATGGATGCAGTGATCCCTGAAGTTTAAGTAACAAGGCTTTTTAAGTCAGTGCAATTTTTTTTTGCCCTCTTTTGACACTTTAAATAAGATGTATATGCTGGTGGATGTCTCAAGTTTTAAATGATGAACCAAGGAGTGTAATATATCAGAAGAGTGTTCCTCTACAGACATTTTTCTGAATGAGCAATGTGCCACACAGAATGTGCTACAAAATGTTAATGGCTTTGAGGCTATACAAATTTGAACTTTATTGGAATATGCTAATCATGAGAAGGATTGTAAAATTATATACTGGCTTGGAGAACGGTGGGATTATGGCAATGCAGGCACAGGGACAATGCATCATCTGCCATAGAAAAGGACCCCAGGCATTCAGCAATCAAGGGATGGGTACCACTAACCTTTCCCTTGCTGTGGCTTCTAACAAACTTTAGCAGCTAGGGATTTTAGCCTGACTGGGGTAATTAGATTAATAGCTAAACCAAGAAGCAGGAATGGCCAAGGAGAGCAAGTAGTTTAAAAACTCGTATTTTGTTGCGCTCTAAGTCTATGGGTGAGTCACATTTCACTCCCCCCGCCAATGCCCTTCCCTTCAGCACAAATCAACAGAAGCACCACTGAGGAGCAGGCAGGGATTAAAGATTTTATATTTCTCTCTATCACAGTTTTGAAAGTCAATATCTGACATTTTGTAGGAAACTAGAGAAAGCCTTCCCCTCTCTTGATGGCAAATCTATCTGAAGTGCTTTCCGCGATGCTTGCTTCTGGCTTCCTACACAGAAACCAGATACGGTCTATGTTTTCTGAAGCTGAACTATATTTCCATCACATTATATTTTTGGGAACTCCAACTTCTAGTTTCACCTGGAAAACATTCCTTTTAAGCTTTCCTTCATAACCATATTCTTTAAAATTCAGTTTCAAACTTTACTTTTGAGTTGGATGTAACCTTCTGATGAAACATATGAATTTTTATGGCACGGTCTGCACTCTGCAGAAACCATACTTAATAATCCCTCGGTTGATTCTCAAATGTTTAGGTTTTTCCAAAAATAAGTCTAATGAATGGGGGTACCATTGAGATGACAATAATACCTCAGAGATAGGAGATATTATTTTAGACAGATGGAGGAAACTAAATCCCAGTTCCCATTCTTTTTTTGTTAAGATATCGTCATTGCTTTTAGCTATCCATTATTCACCCGCACAAAAGTGTTAAGCTGGAAAATGAAGCCTGCCATTTATCTCCAAAGCTCACTTAACAGAAATAAATGCAGTTACCACCTTCCAACTCTAAATTGTATGAGATGGAGTGTCTGAGCTACTGACTATAACCTTGACAAGGTGTCTCATCACTTGTCTCAGACACTCAGTCAGCATCTAATCATACACTGGGATCAGAAATAAGTCTGGAACACTTTGAATCCAGTATGGAGAATGGAGTTAATATTTGGGGAGCAATCTGAGTGGTTGGCAACAGACTGCAGATTAATAGGACAGGACTCTTAAAAATACTGGAGGAAATTGCTGACTCAGAGTCTGATCGAGTCTGATCGTCTGTTTCTATAAGGATAACCTGTTATTTTGCTGTTAATAATCACAATCCTTGGTATCAAGGTGACTGACTACACTTTTGCTCAGGCTTCTTCTTTTCTTCCCGCATGAACTCAAATTCTTATAAGGGGGATATATGAAATCAAACATCTTGGGGGATAGATAATTAATTCAAAATTTACTTGCCTTATTTAACTTTAAATACACAAAAAACACAATGATTTCAATAAAAAAAATACAGATATTGTGGGCCGATAAAAAAGGTAGCTTCAGACCAAATCGTGAGGCTGAATTAATCAGGCTTTTAAAATAGTATTTACCAAATATCCAAAAGCTTATACCTCTGATTGCCTCTATAAGATGTGGAACAACTGTCTATTTGAATCACAAATCAAAGAATATCAGAAATGTATGTGACTAAAAAACCATCCAGTCTAATCCATTATTAGAGTTTAAGTCAGAAATATATTGTAATGATCTGTATTGAACAAACACTTCTCTACTGCTAATCATGTGTAAGTCCCTGCCCTAAGACTTCATTCTCATAACAACCAATGAGGAGAGTACTATGGTATACACTGTATTAATGAGTAAACTAAGACATAAGTATATGAAGCAGATTGCCTAGTAAGCAACCCCCTGGTAAGTGACAGATGCAGGATTCAAACTCAGGCAGTTTGACCACAGAGGGCATCCTATTCTGCAACTCATGAATGAGCGTCTAGACAGAACTTTTCATTCTCAGCAGATACATAGTTGGCTGACTTCAGAGGATCGGTGACAAACTCATTTTTCCTAGTTACCATTACAGTGATCTTGCTCAAGCAGGGATATTTGTGGCTTTAAAGCAGCTACCACCATGGTTCAAGGTGGATTTTCATGTTATGTCACTTAATCTGTACAGCAACCTGCATAGGCAGTTTTAGTTGCACTTTATAGTTATGAAACTACGGCTCAGAGAAGTCAGTTAACTTGCCCAAGTCACAGCACAAACAAGTACACATTCTGGTCTGCCTGACTCCAAATTTTTCTTTCTACCTTACACCACATTTGCTTTTTATTTATTATTATTATTATTACTATTACTGTTATTATTATCATGTTATGTTAGTCACCATACAGTACATCATTAGTTTTTGATGTAGTGTTCCGTGATTCATTGTTTGTGTATACCACCCAGTGCTCATTGTAACATGTGCCCTCCTTAAAACCCATCACCATGCTACTCCTTCTTCCTACCCCTCTCCCCTCCGAAATCCTCAGTTTGTTTCCTGGAGTCCATATTCTCTTATGGTTCTTTTTCCCCTCTGATTTCTTTCCCTAGCTTTCCTTCCTTTCCCCTGTGGTCCTCCGTGCTATTCCTTATATACCACATATGATAAGTGTCTTTCTCTGCTTGACTTACTTCACTGAGCATAATCCCTTCCAGTTCCATCCATGTCAATGCAAATTGTGGGTATTCATCATCCTTTCTGATGGCTGAGTAATATTCCATTGTATATACCACACTTTCTGAAAAATTTGTGTAATGTGAGATGACCTAATCTGTGGGTTTCTTTAGGAAGGTCACTTAAATTTATACTTTTGTTTTTCCCTCAAGACTCTCCTTACTTTTCTTGCACTTATATTTCTATATGTTCTCAGGTATTTAAGTACAGATTGACCATGGCTTGTCATGGAAAAGCCTTTGGACAGGGCCTTAAGAAAAAGGTTAAGCTAACTATGTATACCTAAATATTATATCCTCACATGTAAATCCTTTAAGCAATTGAACAAATTAACATTTTTATCAGCCCAAATAAAGATACATAAACTTTTAAAAGTCTCCAATAATTCGGATTAAAACAACAACATTTGTAGGGGGACCTGGGTGGTTCAGTTGGTTGGGCGACTGCCTTTGGCTCAAGTGATGATCCCAGAGTTCCAGGATCAAGTCCTGCATCAGGCTCCCAGCTCCATGGGGAGTCTGCTCCTCTCTCTGACCTTCTCCCCTCTCATGTTCTCTCTCACTCTCTCTCTCTCTCTCAAATAAATAAATAAAATCTTTAAAAAAAAAAAGCCACAAAATTTGTCTTTGATTGCCCTTATACTGAAATCCCACTTGGAAGCCTTGCCACCTCTATGCTCAGGCTAATTACCTCTTGTTTTATGAGGTCTAAGGGAACTGAACCTTCTGGAATGTAGAGTGCAAAAGGTGAGTTCATGCCCTCTATGGCCAGGCTGCCTGGTTGTAAATTCTGACTCACTCACTTACCTGGGCAAGCTACACAAGCTTTCAGTGTCTCAGTTTCCTAACTCATGAATGAAAATAAAAGTGCATTGTTACAGGGCTGTCACAAAGATTAAAGGAGTTATGGAATGAATAAGACTCTACATATGATAATTGATATTATCATATCTATGATGTTTTCTACCAATTTTATTCCCACTTAGATAGATGCAGTGAGAAACACTACCTTTCAAATAAGGACTGAAGTATTTTTCTAACATTACCTGATACACCTAAACAAGTTAGTAAAAAAATAACACCCACCTACTTGGACCCAACTACAATTGATTATCTAGCTTTAAGAGAGGTCATATGCACAAGTTCTTATCAATCTAAAGTAAAAACACTTATTGAGATAATATACAGCTATTTACTTTTAATTTCAGTAAATAACTATCTTTAATGTTGGCCATCTTATGCTTTGTTTGAAAGATTATCTAAGAAGGAAAATTGTATGTGAATGAAATCTCTATATGCCTTTGATCCACGTTTGTTTCATGTTCCACAGTCCTTTGTCATGTCCTTAGAGAAACCTTCCTGACCTCACCAGAGGAGCTCTATAGAGTCTTCACCACCCAAGAGCTGGTTGAGGCCTTTACCCATGCTCCTGCAATGCTGGAAGCAGACAAAGGTGGGAAATTTCACCTGGTAGATGGCAATGTCTCTGGGGAGTTCACTGATCTGGTCCCTGAGAAACTGATTGTGATGAAATGGAGTTTAAATCTTGGCCAGAAGGGAACTTTGCCACCATCACCTTGACCTTCCTGGACAAGAACGGAGACACTAAGCCGTGCATGGAAGGCAGAGGCATGCCAGCCCCTGAGGGAGGAGGAGACGCGGCAGGGCAGGCAGCGGTACTACTTCAAGGGCATCAAAGAGACCTTCAGCTATGGCACAGCTTGTTTTAGGCTCTTCACCCCCTCAGCCCAGCCCTCTCCTAGCTAGCGCGTGGGACTCCCAGGATTGCACCATCCCAACCACTAACTTGGGGTTGGGGCCCCTTCCCTCCACGTATAGCTGGGGTTTATGCATGTTTTCTGCTGGGTGGGATAGAGGGCGATTTCTCTTTTATGTGTACATACACAAAATAAACGTAATTAAAAAAAAAAAAAAAGTTCATGCCCTCTATGGCCAGGTAAAAAAAAATGTATAGTAAAACGTATGGTAAAAATGTATGGTAAAAAAAAATGTATGGACTAACTTTATTTAATATTGTTATTATTTCATGTTATTAAGTCATATATCTCTCACATTTTAGGATTCCTGACGACTTGGTCCAATGCTAAATAACATTTTAATGTTGCTACTACAAAAAATTCTCAAAGATTAGTATTTACTGAGTTATAAGGCTGCCAAAACTATCACTGCGAGATCCTAAATAATGGGTGAAAGGGAATGTAATCTGCATCTTAGATTTATCCAGCAATATAGTCATTACAGGATTCACAGTATTTCATAAGTCACTTTTCTGAGTGTTCATCAACAGGATCAGCTGGAGGTTTCACTAATGTGGCAGAGTAATTATCTATCTATCTATCTATCTATTTATCAATCCATTATCTCTCTCTCTCTTTCTTCTATAACTTTTTCTTTTGCATCTCTACTCACCCATTTTTCCCCATATTAAAGTATTTAGACCTTTCTAGACTCTTTGCCCTAAGGGAGAGGATTTGACAGATTAGAAGCCAGGGGAAAAAGAATTATATTCTGAGATTTTTGCCGCCACAAGCCTTGGTCCTTAATATAAACTGAGAAGACACTAGGCTTATAAATTAGGAAACTCTTAGTTACATTATAATATACATTATAAACTGTTATAATTATAAATTAGAAAATCTACTATTGGCTAGGCTTCTGTTATCTCTACTACTATAATGGTCTCAAAAGACCCAGTTCAATCAATTTATATTTGCTGAAGTGGTCCACATAGAAAAGCCAGCCTCATGTTGGAGGAGAAGGGGGAGGGGCAAGAAAAATGAGGTGCTTTAAGATCTTAGTGGGTCCTGCAGAGAAGGGACCTGCACTGGGATATCTTGAAAGAAACTTGGGAATGAGGAAGTCTTTTAGGAGCATTACAGGATCCACTTACTGCCCGAGACGTCCATCTAAACTAATGAGGCTGAGACAGCATCATTGAAATGTCTGCCCACTCAAGGAAGCAGAGCATGGCAAGATAATTCCCATGATGCCCTGTATGTCACAAATGTGTCACTTAGAACAAAAGACCTGGGTGAAGAACAATAAGGAATGACATGGCATTTACCTATGTGGTCTGTTGGCCAATGACCCAGCTGCGATGATGGACACCTCACCTGAGTGAAGAAATGACAGGAAGATCCTCCTACCCTTTGGTCTCTATAGGGTTCCTGCAAATTGGGTACTGACTTTTGGATTGAGGAAGGTGTCTGACAAATTTTTATTCAATTTCTTCTGCTCTACCTGAATAAAAATATTAAAAAAAAATTGAACAATTAAAAAAAATAAAGTTATACTTCTTAATGTCCCTGGATTTTGTGATTTGTACCACCTACCCATATCATCAGAGATCTTTGCTATCCTCTTTGCTATCACCACTGTTTCTGCCACGGCAGATTTTCTAAATGCTGGTTTTTCTCTTCCTTCACATTTATAACTAGTTTTTTTCTATTTATAACCTTTTTTTTTTCCTAAAACTGGGTCATAATGACACAGTTCTTTCCTGTATATCACAGCTCTGTCTTTCTCAAGTACACATACTCAGGAAGAAGACTGGGAAAAGGTAGGTGTGTGTGTGTGTTGGGGGGGGGTGTCCTAAGTGGCCAGACAGCCTGACACAGTCTCACACCTTACCATGCCCCACTGCTCTCTCTGCTTGTAGGGCCTGATGTGCAGTTTGGCCCCATCTCCCAGACTTCCACTTTACTCGTGGCTATTTTCTTTCAGGGAGTCATGTTCTTTCCCTCCACTTCCATCCCTTGAGCAAACCTTGTCCACTTGCCCAGTTTATATATTTCTAATTCACAGTATTAATTTCTAATTCTTTCCCATGTGCATCCTTAGACACACACCAGGGGCAGAGCTGGGCACCTGTTTCAGAGTGGCAGGTCAGTTAGTTCAGGTTAGTTAATAAATATTCAGAGCAATATGGTAATGAATCTGCCTATGGAACAAAGAAGATCACTTGGGGATTATATGGCCTAACTCCAAAAATCAGCCTGACTGACTCTCATAGCAGAACACCATCTCCTCTGTTTCATGGGACATTTTAATTCCTTCATTAAGGTGGCTTCTGTCTTTGAGCCCCACAAACAAGAAATAGATAAGGGAATAACCTGAAGTTTTGCCCTTATAGATACAGATATAGATATAGATATAAATATAGATATAGATATAGATATTACCTTACAGTGTGGAAAGTTACTTCTTTCCTCAAATGATTAATTCAAAAACAAAATCACAGTAAATTGCTATTTTATAATAAGGGGAAAAATGTCCCTGTGTCAAGGTCATGGTCCAGGTTGGAAGATAAAGTGCCCTTCAAACACCTTCTGTCTTCTCTGGTAGTGTTTTGATCAGTGAGCTGACCTTGCTTGTGTGGTTAACCAGGCTTCTTTCTTACATGCAGGACAGAAGATTCTCATTCATTAAGCTGGCAAAAGCTCCCCAATGAAACATAGTCTTTCTGAATATACAGTTTAAATGGATTGTAACCCATTAACTTTCATTATTAAGTTCTTTATTCTCTTGGGTTTAAGCCCTTCAAGATGTGAATTTATTATTGTAACCATGATTTAGTTAAGAAGGGTTTACAATGTTGTGAAGAATTTGAGTCTTTATCACTATGGAAGGGATAGGTATTAATTCTCTACTTGGTTGCTAAACATAGGCACACATGGATTAAATTAATGCACATTCATACAGATTTCAATATTACATTTAGCTCAAAATGGTACTATAAATGCTTACTTTGGAAGAATTCCATTTTACAAAGATCAGCTTAAAATGAAGCTAAGATACTTATATTTCCCTATTTTTTCCACGCCTTTATAGAGTTAGTTTGTAGGAAAAAAAAATTCTTTCTAACTCAAATTATTTTCATTCTTAACAAGTCACAGCCTAGTACTAAAAAAGATAGTTATATTTATTTACATTATGACTGACCAAAGTCCCTTGAATAAATGACGAGATTATCTCAGTTCTGAAATTTCTTCCTAGAGGCTTTCTATTATGCTGTTCATTATTCGTACAACCTATCAAAAAATAATCATTGCTAAGACTCTCCAAAGAAAACCTGATTTTTATTTTTCTTCTCATAAAAGCTCATCAGAACTTTTTGATATTTTTGAAAACATAAAAACCATAGGAACCCACATAATAAAGCCTTTCCCAGTGGTTGATTAGGCACAAAATTCTTTAGGCTTTGAGGGGTTTTCTTTTTCAAGATAAAATATCATATTTATAGTACTTTTATGCATTTTTGAGCACTTAACATGTGTAAACCAGTTAATATTTTAATTAGGTTCCTATCTTTTTAGGATTACTGAGTTTTTCAGTGCTGGGTCTCAAACCTCTTTTTCTCATCAACTTTGCTTTTTCTTTTTATATTAAGCTTCCAATTTTAAAAGAATTGCAGATTGCAGTTGTAAGAAATAACACAGACAGATCTGGTGTTCCCTCACCCTGTTTCCCCAAAGGTAGACATCTTGGTAGACTCTAGCATGATATTTCAAGCAAGCTAATAGCACAGATAAAGCTGAGAAAATATGTTTTCACCATGCCACTCAGCGCAGCCCTTTTAGAGCCACATCCACATCCATCCCACCCCACTGCTTACTTAATCACTAGCAACCACTAATCTGTTCATCATTTCTATCATTTTGTCATTTCAAAAATGTTATATAAATGCAATCATATAGCATGTGATCTTTTGAGAATTTTTTTTTTTTTTAACTCAGAGAACAATTTGGAAGAATCTCTAGATGGTTCTCTGAGTAAAAAAAAAAAAAAAAAAAAAAAAAAAAATTCTTCCAAATTGTTCTCTGTGTCAAGAATTCATAATTGTTGGGTGTTCCAGGGGAAAGATGAGCTACATTTGTTTAACCCTTCACCTGCTGAAGGACATCTGGGTTGTTATTTCCTAGGATGAAGGGTTAATTATTAAAAGTTCAGTAATGTTTCTAGAGTCACTTAAATTTTCTTTTTTCTCCTAGTAAACTTGGGAAAATTTTAAATTAATACATTTTAATTAATATAATATGATTTGGAATTAAGAGTATGTCCTGAAATTCCCTTACTCTCTTTCTTACTCTCATTAGCTCTCCCCATACATACATTCATATGTATGTGAAATAGTGTTTATTAGGTGAGTTATTTTCCTAACATTTTCTTTGTATTTTGGTACATTACTTAAATTTTTTTATAATTAATATAATTTTGTTTGAACAATATAGTGATGTTTTAAAAATGGATTAAACATTATTCCCCTACAGATGAAGTTTTTTACCTAGGGTTTTAACTGTTTGAGATTAAAAATATATTTAATGGAAATATTTCAACATAGGTGGCCCAACAGGACAGAGACGAAGGAGAATCAGGATGTATCTGCAGGTTATTCAGACTTTCTATCTCAAAGACCCTAGCAGATTGAGGAAAACATAGATTTACAGTTTTTTGAGCTTACTTCTGATGATCAGGTATTAATAGACTTCTGAGTGAGTATTTATATTATATCCCCCATTTTTTTATGAACACTTCTGTGAATAACATACTTTTTCCTAATAAATGCTATTTATTTAAATAATAAATAAATCAGGCCAGACCCTGAATTTAAATGATCTTATACAAGTTAAT
Organism: Mustela putorius furo; assembly: GCF_011764305.1. Lineage (NCBI taxonomy): Eukaryota > Metazoa > Chordata > Mammalia > Carnivora > Mustelidae > Mustela > Mustela putorius. The sequence goes on along the minus strand of NW_025422019.1, from coordinate 21,001,575 downwards.
TAAGAATATGTTTCCCTTGAAAAATTAATTGAAATTTAGTGAATATATTACCTAAGCCATTTGAATTTAATTTAATTTTCTCTAGCTTACATAACACCATGGTATGAATCATGCTACTTTTGGCCAATGGTGCCACTGCAAAATCCTTCCATCCAATTTGTGGCCATTATTTCCAGTCATATTTTAAGATGAAGACTTCACTCACATCATCTTACCTTAATATGTTTCTTCAGACCTGAGGGCTGGATTTCATGTCCCTCCCTCTGATTTCTATACTTTCTTCTAGCAAGAACACATGCATGTTTGTTGTTGTTGTTGTTTTTGTAGCTGTTGGGGTGGGCTCTGTGATCCTCTTAAATGTCTCCTATCCAAAGACTGCAAGACCACTGAGGGTTGATTGTATGTGTAGTTCACCCTTGCTTCTGTAGCTCCTAACACAATAACTAGAACACATGTTTAAGTAATTATAAGCAGATATGTAAATAAAGCAACTATGAGGTGAAAGGTTATGGAAAAAAAAAGTTCCAATTTGGGGGGTAATTTGAAGACTGCTAAAAATTTAAACTGGAAAATTGGATCATTAATACTTTCCTACTAATGTGAGCTAGAAGACAGATGACTAAGAAAGGAAGTTATTCTTTTCACTCTGGATAATTTTAGAAATGATTAGATAATAGAAGGACAAGACAATGTGTTAAGTTCAAACTTAACATGAGATAACCTTATGTTTGGAGACCGCCAAAAAGTTAAATTTTACAATATTTTGCCTATGATGTCAAAAACTAGTAGCCAAACTATTTAATCCTGTAATGACACTCAATTTGGCATGAAATTGAAGTTGGTATTTTATACAAATTAAAAATAGATACATGGATTTTATTTTTCCTTTTCAGTGACTGACAAAAGCTCAGGCTTTAATCTATTTCTTTTTGAAAATTTGCCTGATCTTTTCTAACATTTACTGTGTCACAGTGATCTTCAGAAAGCAGTCAAGTTGATCCTGACAAGTAAACAATCGAGACATGACTCTAGGTATTATCGGAAGAATATTCTAGTACTTATGCTTACAATAAGCCCAAGTAGAAAAAGAATCCTTTCTCTCTTTACTCTCCCTAGAATTTATATAGTGGGTCAGGCTGCCCTAGATGGCAAGCTGCCATCTGCTTAGTAGTTTATATTTTCACACAGTTCTAGTTAGAGAATAGATTAAATCTTAAAAGAAGGCAACTTCTTATCCCCAGAATTATTCCTAAGGGTCAGAGCAGAGTGGAGATGTGCCCAGTCAGCTTTGGGAGAGTGGTCTTGATTACAGTGGCCTTTACAGAAATGTGACATTGGCAGAAAGAGACCCTAGGGCATATTACCACCTCTTTTTCCTTCTGTGACCCTCTTCAGCTCTTTTCCTTCTCCAAACCATACCTTCTTTGGGAAACAAACTCTCAAAGGTATCTAATACCACCCATTCACTTGCACATAAATTAAAGTCAATATACACCCTTTTTCCAAGTATTTGCCTTTCAAACTTCATCTCTGATAAAGAAATAGATCTTTCCTTTGTAGTCATGGAATTTCATGCACTGGTGTCCAGAAATTGCTATAGGGAGATCATATAAAAGGTTACATTTACACTGCTACAATATAGCCTGGACTCATACATTCCGAATTTGGAAATATAAAGGTGAGGAAAATGATATATTACGTTGAAGAATAGTATGAATTTGTTTTTTTCTTTCATATTTTTGTTATTGCATAACATTTTAAATAAATTAAATGTATTAGTCAGGGAATTGGTTTGTAACCCTCTAGGGGATTTTCTGGGTGTCATCTGTGACTGCTGCTGTATTCAGAGAACAGAGAAAGAATGGAGGAAGAGGCAGACCACTCGACCTTGCTGGTGGTTTTTATAATACGCAGATGGAACTTACATAAGAGGCTTGTCATGAACAGCAGCAAGACAAATGGGTCCCTGCACCCACCCACCAAATCTTGAAAATCTGTAAAGAGGCCTTAACTGGGTTTAGTTGCATATACTATGTGGATGTTCTCAACATCATATAACTATCTCAAGACCAAGTCCTTGGAGAAGATCTTGACAGTGGGAAAGGCAAGCAGAACCCACATTCACAAAAGAGGGGAGGAAATGAAGAGCTTCTGAGTGCCCAGGTCTAACCCACAAGGTCATCAGTGGTCATGTTCTTTGATGATGTTCCCCAACATGGTGTTCTCTAGATTAATATAATATAATATAATGTAATGTAATATAATATAATAATTTAAATAGTATTGGTTCTATTTCTGGAGAACTTAATACATTAAACTTTTGTGTATATATATATGTGTATGTGTGTGTATATATATATATATACACACACACTGTATATTATAAATATAAACGGCATGATATAATACATAACAGCATATATACATATAAATTTATTATTAGGAATTGGCTCATGCAGTTACAGACACTAAAAAATCCAGACCCAGTAGATCTGATGATATAGTTCCAAAGTGAGTCTGACCTGAGAACCAGGTTATTTGATGATGTAAGTTTCAGTCTAAGACCAATCTCCTAGCACAAGGATAGGCAGAAAAAGAATTCTTCCTTATTCAGTCTTTTTAGTTTATTCAGGCCTTCAATGGATTGAATGAAGCCCACTCACATGAGAGAGTACATTCTGCTTTGCTCATTGACCGATGAATGCTAACTTCATCCAGAAACACCGTCACAGACAAACCAGAAATAATGTTCAATCAAATATCTGGGAACCGCATGGTCCAGTCAAGTCGACACATAAAATGAAACATCACCTTAACAAAGATTATTTTAAAGCTTTATTGGTAACAAATTTGAGGGAGGAAGGAACATCTAGATTTGTATGTAGTTACATGGCACACCATGTGTATTAGTAAGTTTTTACTTCTCTGCGTAACTGAGGAGGGATGACACAGGGAAAGGAGTTAGTTTTCTATAAATCAGTTTTCAAATTGATTTTTAATTTTCTTCTAAATCCATAAGTTACTAACTAATAAGTAAGGTGCTTATAAACCCTACTGGTTCAAACTAAATTAGAAATTACTTTACATGAATCCATCTCTTCCCAGTACCTTAACAATTATAATTAAAATCAAAATCAAACATTTTGCTTGCCATTTGCTACATGTACACACTCTTGGAAAAAAGAAATGATAAAAAAAAACTTCTTGTTTTAATAGCTTCTAAAATTTCTGGTGAAGAACATGAACAGTAGAAATTCCAACTTTAGATAAATTGAAACATTAAAAATACTGGCTTTGTCAAAAACATTGTTTTCTATTTTATTCTGCTTTTGTTAGTAAAGCTGGCATGGACAAATCCCACCAACATAATATCTAGACACAGGAGATGTACTTAGTATTTCTAATTAAAAAAAAAAAAAAATGGAGGGGAAGAGAGATGGCAAAAACAACCAACACCTCAACCTCAGAAACCAACATCATGAAAATGGATATAAATGTATGCCGACCTGTGTGTGTGTGTGTGTGTTTTATTGACAAAATCTTTCCATTTTGCATAGTTCAATCTCAAAGTAGGATTGCAGGCAAGATTCGATATGAGGTAAAATACTGAGTGGCTTCAAAATTTATTCAGCCTTCCAGTGATACTTTGGCAAAGCATTGTTTAGGGTTATCTTGTATTCTCCTGAAAGAAAGTCTTGAAAAAATGTCAACCACATTCCTGTTTATGTCTAATCATCCAGATTGGATTGAATATCCAATCTAATAAACTCTTTACTAATGGAATTAAAAGGGAACTTTTAGTTTTGTTTTTGTTTTTTGTCTTTCGTACTCATTGATTTCACTTTAGCACCAAATCTTACTTATGTTTTCAGAGAGAAGCATTTGGCTTAGTCATGGTGTTATGTGGACCAGAGCAATTACTCACTTAAAAGGCTTATTGCTTTAATTTTTAAGATTTTATTTATTTATTTGACAGAGACACAGCGAGAGAGGGAACACAAGCAGGGGGAGTGGGAGAAGAAGAAGCAGGCTCCCCGTGGAGCAGGGAGCCTGATGTGGGGTTCAATTCCAGGACCCTGGGATCATGATCTGAGCAAAGGTAGCCGCTTAAGGACTGTGCCACCCCAGCGCCCCAGCTTATTGCCTTCTTTTGTAAGCTCATCCTGCTAATGAACAAACAAAGAAAATGAAATAGATAGAAAAAGCAAGATAAAATATATTTGCACTTTTATTTCTGCTGGCCCTTTTGATTTTCTATATGGGCTTTCTTCAAAGGAAAACAGATGGAAAGCTTTGAAGGAAGTCACAAGATGGTAGAGAATTTACAAAATAAAATCTATGTGGGAAGGTTAAGAGAACTATGTGTGCTCTGCCTGAAGGCTATAAGAAGACGGAGTGGAAACATCAGAGCTGTCAACATGTATATAAAAGGATATCAGAGCTACGTGTTCTTGCCATTGACCAGAGTCAGGAGGAATTGAGTTAAATGTGATCACAAGGAAAAATCTGCAGAAAGGCAGGCCTCACACCTTCCTCAACCTTAACCCTTCCTAAATCAATGCTGTCAAATTCTCATGTAAAGAAATGAGAAGAATCTAGCCATTATTCACATTCAGTAAATCCCGAAATAGTTCAAGTCCATCCATGACAACCAAATGAAAATAGATTGGCCAATCCGAGAACTTGTTCTAAATGCCTGGCATCTGTCTCAGTCAAACATTGGGTTTAAAAGATGCTTGCTATGAAGAGGTAGAGAAGCCAGGACTTTCTAAGTCTATTATTATACTAATGAGTCTGCATCAGCAGGAAATTGTGCATAGAGACCCCCAGAAAAGACACCTGGCAATCCATAGGACTGAGTTCTGGATTCTGATACACAGTTAAACTGAGGGTCCCATCAAGAAATAGGGAAATCACTCAGGTTCCTTCCAGCTCTTGTCCAGACAGGAGGTGTTTGTTTGGAGAAAAGCCTCTATAATCTCTTCTATTTTATTTTTTTCTTATTAGAACAGTTGTGAATTGCTGTTCAATTGTAGAACCTACTTTTACAGCACTGTGAATTCTATAAACTGTCCCCTTCCTCTATGCTTTTTTTTAAATTTTTTTATTTTTTCAGTGTAATAGTATTCATTGTTTTTGCACCACACCCAGTGCTCCATGCAATCTGTGCCCTCCTTAATACCCACCACCTGGCTCCCCCAACCTCCCATCCCCTGCCCCTTCAAGACCCTCAGATTGTTTTTCAGAGTCCTTAGTCTCTCATGGCTCACTTCCCCTTCCAATTTCCCTCAAATCCCTTCATTATAAGTACTGTATGAGTATTAGCTACCAATATTTTTTTCCTGCCATTTGCACCATATATCTCACTTTTGCAGGACTTGCAAGTTTCAATTTTACATTTATTTTGTTCTTTTCTTTTCTTTTCTTTGTAAATTTTTTAAATTTATTTTTTATTTATTTTCAGCATAACAGTATGTTATCTTAGCGAATCTTCATATCTTTCTGAAAAACACATTATTTTCCCGATTTTAAATGCTCAGAGAGTTTCATAATAGAATATTATCAGTAAGTTCAGATCCAAGTACGATCATAGAGTCAAGTCTTGTGTGGCCGTGTTAAACATGAGGGCAAGACACCCAGGGGAAGTGAAAAAAGGTGAAGGAGTGTCAGATTTACAAGGAAGGTGTGGGCAACCGAGTTGGTGAAATAACATGTTTACATTATCTAATTTAATCTAATTTTGTATTCTCACTACCATATCAGCTACTTTATTAAGATATTAGCACGGTCACCCTGTTCTTTAAGATCTTCTAAAACCACTTCAAATCCCATCGTATTCACTTGGAAGGTCCAAGGCCTTCTCTAACACTTCTAATTCTTACAGCTTTGAATTCCCCTTAAAACCCAGTTTTCAGGGCCACCTGAGTGGCTGAGTGGGTTAAGCCTCTGCCTTTGGCTCAGGTCGTGATCCCAGCATCCTGGGATCGAGCCCCATACCGGGCTCCCTACTCCCTCTCCCACTCCCCCTGTTTGTATTCCCTCTTTCACTGTGTGTCTCTCTGTCAAATAAATAAATAAAATCTTAAAAAATAAAAAAAATCCAGTTTTCACTCGATTCCATAACTTCCTCTCCCTCAGACTGCCATTCATAGGAGATGGTGAGTTTTCTGTAGATTTTTTACACAGAAGAGATTTAAGGTGTAATGGAGACAGGCACTTCATTGCAAGACTATATAGCATATGATTTAAAATAAAATATTATACTTCCTTACTGTACAAATAAACTACCCTGGCAATTTTTGCCAGCTTAACAGAGTGTATGGACTGGCACTTTCCTTGTCTCTTACAAACTCATGTACTTAAAGGTTCACTATCTCTACCCCAATTAGAGTCTGTTGCTAAATAAAGACATTCATTCTTTAGGAGAAATCTTGGTGTCAAGCAGAGAAATAATTTTAACTAATCTTATTTCACAGATGAAGGATTTCACAGTAGGAGTGGTTAATTAACATGTTTGAGGTGTTCTCACTTACAAAGTACTAGAATCAACATGTGAACTCAAGTCCTTCCAAATTTTTATATTGCCAAGTAAAACATATTTCACCTTATGCATTGCTTACCCTATACAGGCTTGACTCAGATTTGAGAAATATGTTGTAGTAGAATCTTTCTTACATTTCTCTTCTATGGAATACACTATGCATATGAAAAGTCTTCTAATTCTTTTCCAACTATCCTGGCCTAGGTCCAATGACTCACTAATTCCACAAGGCTGACATGAAGATCTCTACTCAGTGCACATGTATTTATGATTCCTTCCTGTTTGCTTGGAATACTCCTTGGAGATATCTTATCTTAGACAAACTTGGACTTCACTGCAACTATGTGGATGTGTAGGAAAAACAGTAGTTTGACTTCCGGAAGGCATCTTTAACTTCAAGGCTGGACGAAAGGATCCGAGCTTCAAGGCTGTCATTTTTTCCCAGGGTTTCTCTAGCTTTTTAGGAGAACTTTCCGGCTATCTTTTTTTCTAGTGTTGGTGAGTAATCTCTGTGTTCAGATTTGAAGCAAAGGACTTTGGAACATCTCAGCCATGTCCCAGAGTTCTGATAGAATGCCACAGAACATTCTGTCCTTTCCTGTACCCATAAGTCCTTTTACTATGGAAGTGTTTTTGTTGTTTTGTTTTGTTTTTCTACTCTTAAGATAGATTCACATAATTCGAGGGAGAAAGTAGACACCAGATCAAACCTGTCTCCGCAATTGCTAGGATGACCTCACGTTTCTTAAGGCCCTTTCAACCCTAACCTCCTGAAGCAGTAAGTAAATGATCTGTAAGAATCCTGGCCTTACTTTTTTTTTTTCCTCATAACTTAACTAACAACTGCAATTATGCTACCCAATAAGAAGGAACATGAGCTAAATATCCTTTTAAAAAGGAAGGGCAGAGGCAGGGCCCAGTAGAGAAAGGCTTATTATCAGAAATGAGGATGAATTAAGCAGGCTTTAAATTATTTCCCTTTTCTAATTTCTCTTTAAATTATAATGAAAATTATTCATTAGATTTCCAATGGAAAAAGATGCCTATTTTAAGACATTTACTAGATATCCTCTACATCATTATACAGTGGAGAGAATCTTGAAATATGCCATGCACAGTCACTAAAATCTTCCTTGGAATATTTTAATAGCATCTCTAGAGTCTTTCAAGATGATGACATTCTGTAAAATGATTATGAACTGGAATAACAATCCTGAAAAACAGTTCTGATAATAAAGTATCTTTGAGTCTAATTTCCTTCCCCAGTGCTCACTTCTACTTTGTTAAGGTCAAATAGGACTTTGTAAATGATGGGAGTGGAACAAAGTTGTTGTTTGCCTTGTGTAGTACTTGTCCTTTTACAGAATTGGCAACCTCTACTCTTCTTTGTGATATTCTGATCCCCACTGTACAACGAGCTACTGTTGTCTAAGAAGACCTCATGCTCACGTTAAAGAGTATCTAATATTCCCACCCAGACCACAGGGAAGGACACCCGCATTGCTCTACAGTATGAGTATACCCCTTCCATAATCTTAAAAATACAGGATAATTCAAAGGCTCTCACGAGAGATACAAAGGTGACCACTGCCATGTCAAATAATAATACATAATTCATGTTTTCCTTTCAAGAATTTTGAGTTTAAAATAGATTCCTGAAATATGCTGCTCACAGTCACTAAAGACTCTTTGAATATTTTAATAACATCTCTAGAGTCTTTCTACATGACAGTCTTCTGTAGAATGATTAGAAACTGGAATACAAGTTTGTAAAGCCACTCTGATTATAAGATACCTTTGAGTCTATTTTCTCTACTGCTGTATTCAGTTCCCCTAAGTTAAGGTCAGTCAGAACCCTTAAGCGTATGTTCCTGTCAGCTGATGAGCTAACTTAAAAGGCATTGAAATCGCTGGAACATGGTGGAAAGAAGGAAAGATAATATATATTAAGGTGGAAAATGTAAAATAAGCTCTTTCTCCACAGGAAGCTGCAACCTCCCTGGCAGAGTTGAGAATATAAACCAAAAGTGCTCATGTCTAAAAATTTTACCTTTCTAAAACTGGGACATCAAGAAGGCCCTGAACTATTTTTTTTTTTAAATCACTTCTCACAACCCTTCCTCATCTTGCATTTTTTTGTATTCCTTTTTTAATATTCTATATTTGTAAAGGAGTCTTCTAGCTTTACATTCATATGTATCTCTCATTAGTAAATTCATTAGTAAATTAAGCTCTCATTAATGAATTTGAACTTTTTAGGACTTCAGTTTGCAGACTTCCACCTATTTTAAAACTGTCTATAATGTGAAGTTGCAAATATCAAAACAAAAGCTTTAGAAATTCCAGTATAGTTTGCCACAGGTGATCAAAGACTACATGAAGCCATCCAGGGGTTAAATAAAACTTAGTCGTAGATGGGAAATCCTCCACTTTACCTACCACAAATGCTAGAAATAGAGATCCTGCCAAGTAACCTGTTGGAAATTATCAATTATGAAAATGGGTTGCTGAGCTGACAGCCCTGAAAAAGAGGAATTAATGACTCTTTGGATGAACTTTGTATGATCTTCTCCCTCTAAGATGGGAGAAAAGCCATATGCTGTCTCCAGCAATTGTGATCACACCCCAATGTCCTCATTCTGACGGCAAGCAAGACTAGTCCCGGAATTGATCTAATGTGTACTGTGTGATATTTATTATGCATGTGTTACTAATGATACCACCCAGCAAGACCTTACTTTGAAAAAACATCCAAATATGAATGTATTCTTATAAACAATAACCATTCAGGATCATATTTTTATCAATGAATAAGTACCTTCAGCTTTTGTAATGAAGGAAAAAGGTCAATGTGTCCATCAAATACTCTCAATAAAGCTTCATTTCCCAACATCTCCCTCTTGGTATGCACAGAATGTGGTATGCGTGTGCCAAGCTGCAACAAACAGAGGAGAGCACTTGTGGCCAGGGCCCTTAGCCCCGAGTCCACCACACTGAGGCCTGAGGGTTTATCCTGAGCATTCCTGGTTGTAGAGTAGCACTTACCTGAGACAATAAACTTAGTCTTAAAGAAGAAGTGGGCAACGGAATACTATGCAGCCATCAAAAGAAATGAAATCTTGCCCTTTGCAATGACATGGATGGAACTAGAGGGTATTATGCTGAGTGATGTAAGTCAATCAGAGAAAGACAATTATCATATGATCTCCCTGATATGAGGAATTTGAGAGGCAAAGTGGGGGATTTGGGGAGTAGGGAAGGAAAAAATGAAACCAGATGGTATCGGGAAGGAGATAAATCATAAGAGACTCTTACTCTCACAAAAAAAAACTGAGGGTTGCTGGATGGGGTATGGGGAGGGTGGTTGGGTTATGGACATTGGGGAGGGTATGGGCTATGGTGAGTGCTGTGAAGTGTGTAAACCTGATGATTCATAGACCTGTACCCTGGGGTAAATAATACATTATATGTCAATAATTTTTTTTTTAAAGAAGAAATGGGCTTACAGAGAATAAATAGTTGTATTTACAGGCCCCATCACTTTATGATCATTTTTTACAATTATCAAAATGGCTTATAAAGTAAGACATTCACTTTCCCATTCTTGTAGAAAGAACACATGGTATAGAAATGCTTCTTCCCTGGTGTGACTTCTTAATGGCAGAAATCCCGTAGGTCTATAAATCCTCGAGGGCTTTAGAAAATAGTAGATTCCCTACAAATTTTAGCAGAATCAATAGAAAACAATTACTGGAATATGCTGTGATATAACAAGAGCGTGGCCTCAACATTCAATATGAACCAAGGCTTTCTCTCTGTCATCAAGGATGCCTCTGCACTCCTGTCCTCCTCTGTCTACATGGGATTCTTGTAACTCCAACACCACTTCTCTTCAGCTCCCTTTGTCCTAATCTGCTGTTTCTCTTCCCTTAGACTTTTTTCTTGTTCATTTTTGTTTGTCCTCAATTTTATTTTTTCCTATTTCCAGTAATTTCTTATGAAATAGATAGATGATAAGTAATAGATGGTTAGACAGACAGATAGAATGATAGACAATAGATACAATACTGACATCCTCTAGGCACTGTGAACCTCTTTCTTATCTAGTTCCTTAAAAAGCCTGCTCCCCTGAAATCACAAGTGGGGTTAGTGGTACAAGAAATAAATCTACAGTTAACATTTTTATATGCTTATAGCATGCCAGGTGCCCAGCTAGTATTTCTCATAAATTAACTCATTTAAGCTTCCCAATAAATCTATACAGGAACTAATTTTATTATCTCATTTTATAAATTAGGCAAATGAGGCACAATGAGTCTGTATAACTTACCCAAGGTTATGCAGTTAGTGAGCGGCAGGGTCACTATTCAAAATGTAGAAATGTGCCACTGTGATTAAGCAAGATTTTTATCTTATGTAAGTTAGACTCTTGAGTGCTGAAATGTCCCTCCACATTTTAAGGAGCTGCTATAGAGTACTTAGCATAGTGAACCCATAGTTTTTGACCAGTTTTCTCAATCTAAATGGGCTTCCGAGGCTCCTCACTTTGGGACAATAAGGAACAAAGGAGGCACTGGGGATATTTTGCTCCTCTCTGCACTATGTGTCTGAGCTTTTATGCATTCCTTTTATTGTTTATATGCTAAATCCACAGGACATGAAAGCAATCTCAGCCAAGTTCAACTCATCACTCTCAAACAATTCACAAATCAGGCCTTGTGGTCTGATCTAACTTAAACAAACAAACAAAATTAACCATGCTTTGGATTTTTAAATTTTTTTCAACCATAATTTGTATTTTTTAGATTAATCTATGATTTGCTACATTTGGAGACATTTTATCTATGAGTTTTTAGAAAACTGGATTTTTCATTTATATAAGGGACATAGGTACATAAATATTACTTGGCACATAATCTTTATCTATAATCTTGATCTATACATCTAGCTAGCAAGCTAGCTTAAATTACAATAATAGTTAATATTTTTAATATTCCTTACCCTTAAGGAAAATGCTAGCAATTAAATGAACTTGGAACTTTTCACAGTTCAATTACCAAATCAACTATGTAGTTGGAGAGGGTTCCTTCTATTTTGATTAAAAATCATTACTGGCCAGAAGTAAACAAGACTATTTCCATTTTAGAACAAGTATCCGGTCTATGCAAGGTGCAAAGTCTTACTGAGGCTAAAGCAAATTATTCTTCATATTAGACATGTAAGCTAATATATGATTCAGGAAACTGATGATTGTTCTTCCTGCAGACATTCCAGACAGGCCTTTAGCTGTGCTGTTAATTGCTATCATGTCTCTAATGTGGGGTCTTTCCTCATCTAGTCCACAGTCATTGCTTTGTGCACACCTTCACCATTCCTTAATGGGATCCTTGCAATCCCACTTAATGCCATTCTTTCTCTACTATTATACTAAGACTTGGAGAGACCTTAACTATTTGCTTATACTTATTATATTACCTTTTGCATTTGTTCATCCATTCATTATTCATAGATACAAACTTTGGAATAAGAATCATCTCAATTTTGAATAACAAATCTGCTTCTTATTGTGGCATTGCCTTGAACAATGCCTTGAACATTTATTCTTTTTCTGCTGCCAGAGCAACCTTCTCTTTTCTCCCATCTGATCCCCTAACACCTTAAATTCTTCAATTGTTCCCCAAAATCTTTACAGTAAAACGTCTAAACCCTCTACTGGGTAGTCCCTATTTTCATCTAGATTTCCTCTCCTCCCTTCCTCTCCCTGATCTGTGTGCCCTGGAGCCCTGATCTATACCTGCATCATCAGCGGGCTACCTTGTCATCTGGCTTCTGGTTGGGTTTGGTAATGAGAGATAATGGCAGGATATTGCAGGTGAAAAAAAGAATGAATTTAGGGTATTAATTTTCCCAAGTTGTGAATTGGTTGTATTTCTCTACTGAAAAGGAGTCCTTTGTTAGTATGCAATTACTCTCTATGGTATTGTAATCACTCTCTCCCCTTTTCTTTCCAGGTCTGTGAGTGACAACAGCACACCAATGTTGCTGGCTGAGGAATGCCTCATCAACTCACACTCACGCCTCTGTAAAGAGCCCCTGCATTAGTGTACTCTCAAGTATATCATGTAAGTGTCCATCTGCTCCCTGCTAAGATCTTGAACACAGCATCCAAGGTACCCCATACTCTGGTTCTCTTCCATCCCCTTCCAGCATGCCTGTTTCTTTCAAGTGCTATGTCTATTTAATACTAAATTGTTGTGCTTTTAGTGCCTCAAACAAATCATGTTTTTTGTTGTTGTTGTTGTTGTTTTTTAAGTCACTCTATCCATTTACTTATGTTTGCTTATGTTTGCATTCCTTTTCCTAGGGATCTCTGGCCTTCCTTGTCCATCACAATAACCACAACTCATCCTTTAGGCCATGTTTGAAGTGCCTTCTCTGTCCAGCCTTCTTGTAGATGTCCCGGTGAGACTTGGAGACCCCTTAACTTATTACTTTATTACCTTTTGCATTTGTTCATTCATTCCTTATTCATAGATACAAACTTTGGAATAAGAATCGTCTCAACTTTGAATAACAGATCTGCTTCTTATTGTGGCATTGCCTTGAACAAGTTTTTCAACTTTCTCAACCTCCTTTTGAAAAAGATTAATAATTCCTACCTCACAATGTTATTTTAGGATTATTGAAAAAAATGTATGAAAATATCTTGATACCAAATAAATGCTCAGTTGGTTATAGCTATTGATATAAAATTTCCCAAACACCCAGTGAAACAAATAGCACAGAAAAATTGGTCAATAAATGTTTATTTAATGTTTGATGTTAAGTCAAAAACAAAAAGCACATTTTTAGCTCCACAGAATAAGTAAAATGGCTGGAGAGAAACTGAGTAAGCCCACAGTCTTCATATGTATGATGTTTTGATCTCTGTATATATTAATTTCTTTCCTCAAATCCCACTGATTGATTTATGAACTGACTATATGTTAACTTTGACAGTCCTCAAAAATTCCCATATCTCTATTCTTCCTTCATATTTCAAGGCTTTCCAGCTACACACACACAAAATCAATTTTTACATATAAAGCACAAAATACCAATAAATGCTGTGATAAATAGTAAGTATTTTAAATTAATTTGCTTAAATTTGAATGTCAGCTAAATGCCAACATTTTCTATTATGTTTTTTGTAATTGTAATATATTATAATCATATTTGTATTCTCAAAGGCATACTATCCAGATGGGTGTTTGGATACCCAGTTCTGGAGCTCTTTTGATAAAGATGTTTTGTCTATCCTACCAGGACCTCTGGATAGAGATTTGGCCTGGGCCAGTCAGCCTGCTGGCTCTCATTTGATGGATCTGTTCTGGGAGCTGAAGTTCTGGGTGAAGTGAGAGTGGATCCATAGAAAAATAATTTACAATAATTGCATGGAACACTTTCCAATGAGACATGTTCTAATTTATTCTTTTGTTCTTGAAATTATTGTAAAATTTTGAACTGAAGTTGCTGCATGACTGAGATTGTTGTAGAAGTGCCCATCAAAGTGAGGGAAAGTGCACTGTTCCATTTTGTCATGGTCATGATGGCCAGTGTGTCTTCTCTTGCAGAGTTGCAAAATTAAAAAGATTTTTCTTCAGTGACATTTGCCTACCTGTCTATTACCCTAAAACCATTTCCCAGTCCCCTGAGGCTACTTCTGATTGCTCAATCTGCTATTTTTCACTTGGTATTAAACAGGACTCCCAACACCAGCTGACACACAGTGAGACAACCTTCATTAATGGACAACAATTTGGCAAGATATAGTAAACCTGAATATGAGCTAACTCTTCCACCAACAATTCTACTTTGGGTTTCAAAACTCTCACATAAGAGAAAGGGAACCATATATAAATATGTCTTTTTAACATTTGCTGTAAAATTACAAAAATAGAAGCAACAAATGTCCATCAGTAGTGAAATATATAAAAGGGTGTGGTGTATTTTGTACTATTTCTACAACAACTACATATATCAACAGGTATGACTTTTTAAAACATCATATAAAGAAAATCAAATCTCAAAGTGATACAAATAATATCCTGTCATTAGTGGAGAATTGTAAAACCATTTTATAAACTATTATTGCTATAATATAAGAACTAAAATGGAAAGGATACAATCACGTTGAACTTGGTACTTACCTCTACAAAATGGAGAAAGAAAACAGAACACAAAGGAAGTTTCAAATTACTCAGTAACAATTTGTTTTTTACAACAGGCATTCATTGTATTAATCTCTATACTCATCTTTATATTTGAAACAGCTATAATAACCCAATTCATGAAGAAAGAATAAAATTGTATTAAAAAAAAACAATTGCCCACTAAAATTAATAAACTATTGAACACAAATGTTATGAGATTGGTAGTCTTAAAGATTATTCTGTCCAAGCAAGGGAAACGGTGGCATTGGTTCCTGATTGCTGATTCAACCCCACCAGTATTTGTGAACTAACATGTCAGAACTGGCTAATCATAATTCCAAAGGTGTGAAAAGGGATGAATATTCATTCCCTAATTTGGTTGACAAATATTTTGTTTTTGACTTCTGAATCCATCCTCAGAATGATCACATTTGGGAATGTGCCACAAGGATATCTCTAACTACCACTACACACACACACACACACACACACACACTCCTCCAAGAAGGTGTGATTCTCTAGCAGATTAGCACTCAGTGAGGTGGCAGGTCACGCTCACAAGATATAATCGAGAACTTTGGTCTATCCAAAGGGCAAGTTTGACTAAGTCTCAAATCTCAGGAGCCTTCTTCGTGTGTTTACTGTCTCACATCTTTCACCTACATTTGCATTCCTCTGTCAATCACTGTCCTTTTTGTGACAGCTGCACAAATGTGTAAACTCATAAGTAAAATATTTGCAAACAAAATCTGACATTATAGATATTAAATGCTTTAGAAGAATAAAATGCCATAACCAGCTATGGCTCAACTCTATGAAGTCCTTTGATTTTATTTGCTGCATGAAAGTTTAAGAGTAAAGAAAAACCTTTTTATCTCAACAGATATGCCACAACAGTATTCAATAAAATTTATCATATATTCCTCTTTAAAATCCTGATAGTTTTAAAATGGAAGGGATCTATAAGACATTAAATATGTTTCTTACAGGCAAATATTAACTGAGTAAGCAAATGGGAACCAATAACATTTTATCCAAAAATATGAAAAAGAGGTATTTCTATTAATATCAAACAGAAAAATACAAGTAGCTTGGCTATGTGAAAATTCTATGTATACACACACACACACACACACACACACACATCCAGGGATATCTGGAAGGGATGAGCACAGGGACGGATAGCACTTGAAAAGGCTAGAGATTAAGTCAGAATTGTTTAGGGTGCCTGATTTGCTACTTCATGCATCGTTTTGCAAGATCCTCTGAGACTTCCTTTTCTAACACATAAAATGGGGGATACCAGTAATGATCTCATAGATTAAATATGAAGGTTAAATAAGAGAGCAAATGTAAGTTGTAAGTCCTTTAGTCTTGTGTAACATATAGCAAGTGTCTAATAAATGCAGTTGTAATTCTGTAAATTCCACATACATGCAGATAAATGTACATAATGGAACAAATGGACTCAGTTCATTCAAAGTCCATTTTCTCTCTTCTCTAGAATTTATAATTAATAACATTTACAATATCCTTTTACTGCTCACCAAATCCATGTAAATTTGCATACATTTTCCAAATAGATCCTGTAAAAGGAAATGTCCTAGAAAAGTGCCTTTAAGGGTGATGGTTTAATTAACCCTTTTCTTTCTGTGTATGTAAAAATACCCCTTGCTTAATTTTGCCTGAGAGATTTTTTTTCTTTTAGCTACAATTTCTATCCAACAAATATTCAAATGAACTTTTAAAGTTATGAGTGACAGTCTCTAGGCAAATTAGACTAGAGTACAATAATACACTTCTCTTAACACTACTATCTTCTTTTTACTTGGAGAATGAGCATGTACCTTTGTACATAATTTCTTGAGAGAAATAAAATCATGAAAATATTACCCTAACAACTTTGCCTGTGCTGCCTGTGCATTTCTTATCTAGACTGGCAAGTCTGGAAAAAATAGGAGTTCTTTTTACTTCAAAACATGTGTCATTATATATAATACGTCTTTGGGAGGGCAACATAGCTCAAAAAAGTAAGGGAACAGAGCCATGGAAATTTTTAATTTATGGCTTAACCATTAATCCCTGTGCAATCATCGACAAGATGCTTAATCAATCCCAGTGTCAGGAACCATTACAATGCACGTAAGTGTTTGGAGAAATATATACCAAAGATCAAGCTCAATAGACCAAGGGAATCAGGGGTGAATAATTAGAAATTTGAGTTTTTTAAAAGATCTGTCCCAGTACTTGCCCTTGCCTTAAGAAAGAATAAAGATTTAAAAAAAAAAAAAAAAGAATAAAGATAGAAGTTGAAACTAATGATGGAGGTTTGAGACATGTCAAGATGATTCTTCAAATGTAATCACACATAACCTTGGGCAGATTATGTAACTTTTTTGAAACTCGGTTGCTTTATTTATAAAAAAATAAATAAATAAATAAAATAAAATGCTGTCAATAATGCTTCCTTCAGAACAATTCCTATAGGGACGCCTGGGTGGCTCAGTTGGTTAAGCAGCTGCCTTCGGCTCAGGTCATGATCCCAGCGTCCTGGGATCGAGTCCCACATCGGGCTCCTTGCTCGGCGGGGAGCCTGCTTCTCCCTCTGCCTCTGCCTGCCATTCTGTCTGCCTGTGCTTGCTCTCTCCCACTCTCTCTCTGATAAATAAATAAAATCTTTAAAAAAAAAAAAAAAAAAAAAAAGAACAATTCCTATAACAATTAAACAAATTAAGTCACTTAGGTAGAATAGCTCAGGGAATGTCTCTCAACAGATAGTTTTATTTTTATCATTAATAATAATTAAGAACCATATGGACTGCACAAAGGAATTTACCCAAACATATCACTGTCACTGTCTTCAGGAGAAAATAGTCAAAATCGTGAAATACTCTATTGACTAATTAGCTTACCTATATTTAGTTTCTAATCTAAATATGCATTTGTATATTATGTACATATATGTATATGTGTTTATATATATTCATCTATATATGGATATAAATATAGATTGGTATAAATTCATAAATATACCCTCTGTTTTCCTCTAAGAAATCTTGGACCCAAATCAGTTTTTGATGTCCTATCTTGATAAGCATAGTAAGGCTGTAAGTGACCTATATGACTTCTGTCTTTTGTTTACTGTGTAGGCTGGAAAAAGTCCCGGAGTTTTGCTTCCTTACTTTCCCCCTATACCTCAACACTGTAAGTCTTTCACATTTTATATTCAATCTTCAAGGGTAGGAAATCAGAAAAGTTGAATTATTTTTCTATTTTTTTAAGGACTTTATTTATTTGTCAGAGAGAAAGAGAGCACAGGCTGGGGGAGCAGCAGGCGGAGGGAGAAGCAGGTTCCCCACTGAGTGAGGACCCTGATGCAAGAATGGATCCCAGAACCTGGGATCATGACTTGAACCTAAGGCAGACACTTAACCAACTAAGCCACCCATACATCCCTAGAATTGCTTTTCTTAAGGCTTAGAACCGAATTGTCTTAATTTGGCCTTCTTATCTGGGTATAGATTTGTACCACACAATAACTTTATGTTTATCTGAAAAGTCATTTAGAAGAACAAATTGTCTGAAGAGTGAACAAAGCATCATATACAGTTAAGAATTATAGAAAAAGAATATGTACATATCAGTGCAAGAATTCTGCAGTATTTTTGACCGTGTATAGAAAATTTGGGTATTAGGGTTGTAACCAATAGAGACAGAGAGGGAGTGTGTGTGTGTTTAGAGAGAGGAAAGAAACTAGAGAGGTTTTCATTTTAAGGAATTGGCTCAAAGAGTTGTAAAGGCTGGGAATTCCAAAACCTGAAAGCAGAGCCTGGAAATACAGAGAATAGTTGTAACTCAAGTCCAAAGGCAGTCTGTTGGCAGAATTCCCTCTTTTAGGGAAGGTCAGAATTTTATTTTAAGGTCTTCAACTGATTGAATGAGGTCCACCATATGATGGAGCACAATCTTTATTACTCAAAGTCTACTGATTTAAATGCACATCCCAGAGCACCTGATGGCTTAGTCAGTCAGACTTCTAACTCTTGATTTTGGCTCAGGTCATAACCTCAGGTCAGGAGCTAAAAACCCCACATGAGGCTCTATGCTCAGCAGGGAGTCTGCTTGAGATTCTCTCCTTCTCCCTCTGCCCCTCCCTCCACTCATATGTGTGCTCTCTCTCTCTTTCTCAAATAAATAAGTGTTTGAAAAAATGTAAATCTCACCCTCCCCCCAAAAAAGAAGTTTCATAGAAACATCTAGAATAGTGTTTGACCGAATATCTAGGTGCTATTACCTATCCAAGTCAACACATAAAATTAACCAATGTAATTTGTTTAATGAAATATGCAGATCAAAAAATTAAAACCCAAACTCAGCCCCAGTAGAGAAATAAACTATAGGGAAAATATTAGTTCCTTTTGACTAATGTCTATTTCAAGGATGATAATATGGTAGACTACATACAAAAGAGGACTTACAACATATGTCCCCATGCAAGGGATCCTGTGAAGCTACAGAGAGCAACAGGATTCCAAAACTTCCAATATAATCTCAGTTGCTTCAAGAGAAAGGCCTGGTATGCCTCTAAAATTTTGTTTCATGGCATTCAGAAGACTGGCCTCATCAGCTCCACCAAACTCCAGAGACAAGGTTGAGTAAGAGAATTGGTGAGTCATCTCAGACCTGATACATTTCATAGGACAGAAAAATCTTCTTAAAACTAAAACTACTTACTTGATTAATTATTAATTATTGTGTGTATAGTTTGTATACTCTACTATATTATAGTGATAGAAATTATTGCAATGATCCTTATTGCAAGTTTGAGATGGAGTTTACATGCACAACAAACCAAAGTATAACAGACCATGGTATTGATGTTAAGTGTGTTGAAAGAACTGAGCTCATTGCCAACTAAAATTAGCCAGCTATCTAGAACAGTCTCCACTAAGATACTTTATAGAGTAAGTGCACCCCAAGTAGGTGCAAAAGTAAGGTAGTTTAGATAACATTAGCACCTAGACTAAGATAGAAATTTGTCCTAAGATTTTCTTGCACATTGCAAATCGAAGGCTTTTCTTTCTCTTGTATTTCAAACTATGATGCCATATTTCCATGATCATCTGAAAAGAAAGATAAATCTTTACTTCCATTGTCAAGCTACAGGAAATAGATATGGCTAATAATGACCAAACAGACCAATTAACTGAGGCTATATTTGCATGACATCTTTGGAGTTTAGGGCAAAAAAAGAAGAAGGAGGAGGAGGAGGAAATGACAACAGCAGTAGCATATTTGGGATTCCCTCTCAATCCCCACATAAAGCAGACAGGACAACTAATAGTGAATGAATGAATGAATGAATGAAACCTATGGAGAGTAACTACCGCAAAACACATTTTCACAACCACAATATTCAAGCAGGTGAAATGAATCCAGCGACAACCACACATGGCAGAGGTATCTGTGAGGGAGAGAGCAGGGAGAAGCAAGAGGGTAAGTGATGCACCTGAGAGCAGAAGAGCCCTAAATCATGAACAGGCAGTTCCAGGGAATTGTACTGGGCCAACATGAAAACAATAGTTGAACCTAGGAGAGGTTTTATCCAGTCCTCCATCCAGTGAGTACAAAGGTCCTACACCCTTAAAGAGAGCGAGAAGTCTAGACCCTATGACTGGTTGAAACTGACCAGCCAAAGCTCTCTTACAGAGCAAGGATCTAAACTGAAAGAAACTGGCTGTGTGAAATCAAAATAGAGCAGGAGTGATAGAAGAAAAAATGTGAGAAGACACAGTGAGAGAAGGAACGAATGTGCAGATAATAGTGGCTGCACAGAGAGAGGGGGCAGAGAAGAAAACCAGGAGTCTGAGAAAGCAAGGCTTCATAATTTTGAACACCACACAAAATAGCAGAGAAAGAGCTCTGTGAAGTGATCAAAGCTACCCCAAATCATCTTTTCCTCTAAAATTTGGGGAAAGCTGAGTTCAAGTAAAAATGAGCAACAGAAAAGTATCAAAATCAAATCCGAGCAGCATTGTTATAACAAAAAGAGAACAAGGAGCAGAATAAAATTCTTACAGACTGTAATAGCATATACCATACCAGAAAGACATATCCAAGGAACAGAACAAAACTAAAACTTTTATAACCTATGTATAGATGAGCTAAAAATATAAATGAATAAATACTATAAAAATTAACAAAATGATGCAGTACATTAAAGAACAATGTAAATCAAAACTAGAAAAATCCAGAAACAATATGACTTAAACAAAAAGAAAAAAAATAATTTTTAACATAAATACCAAAATAGGGGGAATACAGAAAAATAAACACAGAATATGATGACTTAAGACAAATTCAAAATGAGAGTTTTTTTAAATCAAAAATATGAAAAAACAGATATAAAAGATCTGACAAAATGATATTTACAGTAGACAAAATCTAACATAAAAAATAGGAGTCTCTAAAGAAAATCGAAGCAAAAAAAAAGAACAAAAGCTAAAATTATTAAAGCATTCTTGAAATTTAAAAAAATTGAAATTCTATGTTAAAAAAATCACATTACATACCTGGAATATAATCTATTAAATTTTTGAAATTTTTTTAAAAAGAGAGAAAAATTATTTTCTCTGGCAAAAACAGTGAATTACTTATCATGGGAAGAAAACTAGATTATCTTTCAACTATTCAGCTGCAATACTTTGTTAGAGTAAAAGAGTTACAAAACTAAAATACTCAAAAAATATGAGTCATTGGTTTTATATTCAACAATAGGTGGACTTTCAGTATAATGAACATGAACTTTTATCAACAATGCAAAGACTCACAGAATATTGTTTCCATGAGTCTTTCCTGAGGATTCTTACAGAGATCAAATTCCATACAACCAAATGGCAAGAAATAGATGATGATATAGTTACTTGTAGAGGCAAGACTAGAGGAGGGGTCAAAAGAAATGGCAACATGATGTGGCTGTATGCTCAGACACGTGACTCTCATAAGACGATGAGAAAGTGAGGAAAGAATAGAGAATATGTATGTAAGAATGTTATACTGATAAGGCTGATATTTGAATAGTTATTTTAAGGCTAATGTGTGAAGTAGAATCGAAGAATAATTCTGTTCATGTTCCTGAAAAGCAATTTTCTTAGGGTGTAAGAAAGGTGATTAATGCAGAAGAGAGGCGAAGTAATACAGAAAAGATTAAGCAAAAACACTACACAGTTCTCAGTCTGATGTAGAATTAGTAGGTTGAACTCGAGAGTTTAACTTATACACCTATAGCTGTGCACACATATTATACATGTATATATGCATGGATAAAGTTGGATATATTTTCTAGCTGTAGCCACCGAAAAGGCATACAAACAATGACCAAATGCAGTATCAATAAGGACCCCTAGCATTCAGATATTTTGTGGTCTTAAAATTTTGTTTTTCAGGGCGCCTGGGTGGCTCAGTGGGTTAAGCCGTTGCCTTTGGTTCAGATAATGATCTCAGGGTCCTGGGATCAAGTCCCACATCGGGCTTTCTGCTCAGTCGGTAGCCTACTTCCCTTCCTCTCTCTCTGCCCGCCTCTGCCTACTTGTGATCTCTCACTGTCAAATAAATAAATAAAATATTTTTAAAAAATTTTGTTTTTCTAAGATTTGTCACAATACTATCTTCTTTTGCAAATGGCCAATTCCATACCCAAAGCAAGGAATGTACAAGATAAGCTTGAAAATTCTTGTAACTGCTGAAGAGGAAACTGTCAAAGACAACTGATATCGTGTCAAAAGAGCTTGAGAACAAAGTGAAAGAGGCTCTTACAGGAACAGTTTGAGGCTCAAAATAGATAAGAACAATTCATTGAAATCCATCAAATATGTTTAAATCAATGATTAAAAATGGAAATACTAGCTGGTACCCTTCAGAGATGATAGCAAACTAGTAAATTAAGTTTAGAATTTGCTACTGGGTTTATAAAATTATAAATGAAGGTAAGCATTTCTATATAAAACTATTTCAACTAACACATGAAAAACAAATTTTATAACTGGAATATCACCGTTTTGCAACTCCCAATGAATAAATACATTATTGATCATCACAGCTTCTAACTACACAAAAAGAGAGACACCCAGACATTTTGTGCCCCTGACGAAAAATACACTACCAGCGGTATCATATCTGAGTCTCAGGAGACCTCTTGATCCAGCTGCCAAATCTTGGGCTACACAGTGCACTGGGACACATAGCAAACAGTATCAGGGAAACAGCAACATCTGGACAAAAAATCTAAATTGACAAGACCAAACAATTGTGTCTAGAAATGCACATTTGGGGGGCACCTGGGTGGTTCAGTGGGTTGAGGCCTCTGCCTTCAACTCAGGTCATGGTCCCGGGGTCCTGGGATTGAGCCCCATATCAGGCTCTCTGTTCAGCAGGGAGCCTGCTTCCCTTCCTCTCTCTCTGCCTGCCTCTCTGCCTACTTGTGATCTCTGTCCGTCAAATAAATAAATAAAATCTTTAAAAAAAAATTTAGAAAGGCACATTTGGATAATAAACACCAAGAAGCGATTGCTGTAAGTCAGGAGAATGGTTACTTTTTAGAGAGATAACAAACGTTGATTGACCTTGGGACAGGCACAGGGAAAGGCTTCTGGAATGACTGACAACGTTCTATTTTTGACCCCAGGACTGGGTGTAAAGGTGTTTGCCCCATTAAAAAATCATTAAAATATATATTTCTTGGGACGTCTGGTTGGCTCAGTTGGTTAATTGACTGCCTTCGACTCAGGTCATAATCCCTGGGTCCTGGAATAGCTTTCCCATTCAGGCTCCCCACTCAGCAGGGTGCTTGCTTCTTCCTCTGCCTGCCTCTCTCCCTGCTTGTGCTCTCTCTTTCTCTTTCTCAAACTAAATAAATAAAATCTTTTTTTAAAAAAGGAAAATAAAAATGAATCTGATTATAGTTTATTTCCATGTAAGTCAGTGAGATTTACCCTATCTTTTCAAGATTTACTAAATTTAAAGCTGCCTAAAGCAAAGAGGGGGAACTGGTTAAATCAGGGAAGCTATTTTTTTTTAAAGATAATTGACATTAGTTTGGCTTAACTTTTCACTCTATATAATTACATACTCTGATTAAACTTAATTACGGTTGAGGTAGCCTTAAATCTTTGTATCTTTTCCTGTCAGCTCAGACATAGGGAGAACAAATATTAACAAGAGAGAAAAAAAAAAAAAGACATAGGTAAAGTAAAGTAGTGTCCTAGTATCTTCTCTGGGATTCTGATTATAGCTGGATATTTAGACAAATGTGTGATCTTCTCACAAGAATAAATGTTTCTTTTTGAAAAAGAAATTTAACATAATATAAAACATATTTCTGATATATGTTCCACAGAATTACATTCTAAATGAGAATTCAGGTTTCCAAGTCAGTACAGAAGGAAAAACAAATTTTTTGTGGTCAAAATTAACTGCAAGACCCCGTTGTGTGTTGAATTATAAATCACCCCTCCCTCCAAAATATCTTGAAGTACCTGTGGTACCAGTACTCTACCTGTGAATGTGATACTATTTGGAAATAGGGTCTTTGCAGAGGCAGTGAAGTTAAGATGAGGGCCCTAACTGAACGTGACGATGTCTTCAAAAATAGAAGAGACAAGACACAGATAGAAACACAGACACAGAGAGAAGACCATGACCATGGAAGTAGAAATTAGAGATTGTAGTGATTCATCTAAAAGCCAGGGATAGTCCAAGATGGCCAGTAACACCAGAAGGTAGGAGAAAAGCATGCAGCTGAGTCCCTCCTAGAGTCTTCAAAAAGAGCACGTCCTTGTCATCACTATGATTTCAGATTTCTAGCCTCCAGACTGTGAGAGAACACATTTCTTTTGTGTAAAGACACCAAGTGCATAATACTTTGACCCCTTAGAGAAGCACTATTGTCTGAGGAGTAAGTGGGACTCCACGATGACACACATCCCACACAGGAATTTGTTTTCCCTCCAGATCTGGGATAGATCACTGTTTTTCCATTGAGCATTGGATCTAGTTGGCTTGTGTTTCGAAGCCAAGGGGAATGAATGATAGGGAGATACTTGTAAGCACTAAAATCTCCCTTAATACAGTGAGCTGTACACACTCTGAGAGGTATCAGGGAACACAGACCAGCTGGGGAAGGACATTGATTCATGTTTCTTCTCATGCTCACTCCTGGTGATTAGAGAAAGGACAGGCTGAATCGCCTGTACTCAGAATGTTCATGTCCTCTCTCTCCCATCTAGGCTGTGTAGCGGAATTTGCACAGGTGAGATCTGAAAAACACACATTATTTTGTACTTCAGATTTCTTTAATTTTAGTTGTTTCCAAAAAATGTGATTTATTACACAGCTTCAGGTTTCAGAGTTTCAAATATATGCATTTCATTGCCCTTTAATCTGCCAAAACTTAATTTTAAATACACTGTATTCAATATGTAAATATTTTTTTCACTCTTTAAATTATTGTACTTGGTTTACTGAGTATAGACTTGTGGTACCTTTGAAAAAATAATGCGTACGAATTTAACCTACTCTTAAATCTGTTTAAACTCAATTATAAATGGAGCTAGGAACTGTGTATCTTTAAGGAACTTGCCATATTTGTATCTCATATGGGAAAAGACAAAACTTGTAGCAAAAACTACCTATGACATAAAAAGAATGGTTTTAAAACCTGCTTGTTGAATAAAAAGCCTCCATTATGTCAATCCTTTATGGCAATTGCTCTTTTTACAAAAGGATAAATCCAGGAAATATTTTTAAAAGAAACTATTCTTTAACTGCTACAGGAACAAGTGAATGGTACTGCAGGTGTCCCCTCCAGCATCTGTTTATAGAACAGAAACACATACACCAAACTCCAGAGCCAAAGTTCATACTTAGAAGCCTAGAAACAACAAGGAGCCTTGATTCTTCATTTCCTTGTGAAGCAGGCAGATCCTGGCAGAGGCAGAAATACGGTGCCACGGTGTATGGTCCATAGTTGCAGCTTTTGTCCTCTTTGTGCAGGACCTCTTGGGGCAGGTTCTAGGACAGTCTCTACATAAAAATTCCATATTCATGCTCTTAGAAATGAATTCTGTTTAAACTGGCAGTGATAAGATGTGAAAATGTATTCACCTTTCCAAACACAAGCTCAAACTGTAAACTCGACCAGCTCTCAAGCAAGTGCTGCTGCCATGATGCTCCCCCGTTCACAGCAAGCCCTGAAGTTACTTTATGATCCATTCCCGCATGCCTCCCTTCCCTTCTTGTCGAGGTAAACAGGAAAAGCTAAAGAAAAATGGGGGATTTTACTAGTTAGTTACATCTTCCATGCTTTTACTTGCAAATTGAGTCAGCCATATTCAACTTTCCAACAAGGTGGAATTTAATTTACCACTTTGTTTATTTTGTTCTAAACACCCTTCTGATGCAGCTAATAATTAACAGATTAATTTCAGATGTCCCCACTTTCCCAGCCTCTGAATTACACTTAATTTAATTGTTTAATAACCTGTGCATTCATGCATGAGAAGTTAATACTCAACTGCATTAGGAGAATTCGTATGTGTGCTTTACAGTGTAGCTTATTTACAGAGGAAAGCTGTTCGAAATTTCTCAACATTAAATGCCTTTACTTTACCATCTGACCAGCTTGTTGCCACATAAATATTGTCTATATTTTACCCCATTTTAATATATGACTCCTAGATGCATATACCCAAAGAGATTTATGAGGGAGTGGGTAGGTAAGGTACATATATAAACACATCATCCATTCAAGCTTTAATGAATTTCTGCAGAAATTAATTTTTAATGGACTATTGCTTGGTGGCATATTCTCCCCTTTTCCTAGCACTCCTGGAAATCTATAAAATATAGAACAAGTTCTCTCCTGCACTGTTATACTAAGAAGTTTAATTAACAGAAAATACTACATAACATATATATCCAGTATTAAGTGTCCAGGTCTTTATTACCTCTCTTCTGGAAGACTATAAAAACCTCCTAATGTTCCCTCCACCTCTGGTGGCTCTTTTTTCTGTGCCCTGACACAGCAATCACATTCATCTTTTTAAAGCACAAGCCCTTCAATGTGTTCCCATTGTTGAGGAGATTAAATAAAATTGTAATTAAGTGCTTGGATGTTGAGAAATCCTGTGAAAAATTTACTCCACAAAATCCATTTCTCTCACCACCTGGAGGCTCTTTTTCTGCTATTTGCTTTTTCATTTTCATTTTTTGTCTTTTATAACTTTTCCTTCCTAGTAGAACTCCGATCAGAGAGGCTACCTTTATGTTTCTCCAAGGCCAAAACTGGATGCATCTACATTAAAAAAAAATAAAATAAAATAAAAAAACCACCTTTTTTACCCTTTACTTCACACAGCAAGGTCAGTAAGCCCTGAAGGGAAGCAGAAAACACTGCCTACCTCCTGCCACCTGTCCTAAGAAAGCAAGTTGTAATCAGCCACAGTGGCTGCAGTCTCCAGCACCCGGGGTCAGGCGGCCATGCGGACTCTCAGTCCTGCAGATTCTGCCTTCCCTGTGAAGCCCACACACACGTGTCCAAGCTACAAGGATCCCAGGGTGGATATTTTCCCGGAAGTCGCCACACATTTCTACTTTCCCAGTTATGATCTTAGGTTATACAGGGAGGGCTTTCCGCCACTCGCTGCTTACCTTTTTAACTTGCAGAGATGCTTTCGTCTGCCCAGTTTCTAGCCTCACTCCTCGACCCTGTGTATCCTTGCATAGATGTGTGTGCTGAGAGAGAGATGGACAGGAAAAGCACACACAAAATACACATAAATACAGCAGCAGGAAACAAGTCTTAGTTTAAAACCAGAACTTAATTTATTAGCACATTGATACAAAAATGTAAAGTAGGCAGAGATTGTTCTCTTCACCTCTCTTGTGTTCTTCTCTTTAAAGCAGGGAAACTCTGTTAGAGTTTACAGCATCTGCACCTCCTCGGACTCACAATGAGGCAGCTCATGGAGGCCTGTTTCCTACTAGCATTTCCTGTCATCCTTCATCTTAATTCAACTGAGCAGCCCTTTACAGAGATTCCATCTTGAAAGACATGCGGGTGTCTCTAAAAGGAGAATAACAAGCATAGTTCTCCTGTGAGGGAGAACTTTCTTGTAGAAGGGAATTTTAAGTCAAGGCACGCCTGACAAAAGTTTGATTAGAAAACATTCAACACAACCTCATGTCAACACAAGAGGGGGGGCTGGGCACACCATAAACAAATGATAAGAGAACAGAACAGGCAGTGTCTTCTTCATTTAAGGAGAAAAAAAAATGTTGAGACTAAATCAATGATTTTGTGGCTATCCAGAGCACTCAAATAAGTTTAAGTAAGTCCTACTCAAACAGTAGCCTAAACTCTACTGTGAAGGGTTGATGTCATAGTCTTGGATTTAAGTCTCAACTTCGCTACTCTTAGGATGCGTTGTTATCAGCAAGCTGTTTAGCTCACTGAGATTTAATTTCCTCTTTTATTAAAAAAAAAAAAAAGAAGTATACCTTATTTATAAAGTGTGTTTACGCTGGATTGATGAAAGTATGACATTGGTGATCAGACTAGGATATGCTTAACTCTTTGGTACAGCATAAATATATTAGGGATTCCACAAAAATTGGATTTATGTTTTGTTTTATAATATATATCACACTAGAAGAATAACAACAACAATAATAATGCTGATGGTAATTATAATAATTATAATAATAATGACGATGGTAATTCAAATCACATATATGTAAAATGCTGACATTAGAACCTGAGTTATATGAATAATGAGATACTACTTTCTCAATTAATAAAACAACTAAATAAGCTGGACAGATATAAGAAATGGTGTCAAATTAGTGTATTTTTATTTCTTACTATGTTCATGAAACAGGTTTTGGTTCGGTTTGGGGGGCGGTGCAAGATACAAAATCTTTTGGAGACCTCCATTTTTTCTCTTCTAACTTTTCTCAGTGAATCAACCAGTTATGAAAAGTCTGCGTTACACATTTCCTGGAGCTCCTCCTTCCATTCATCCTGAAATAGTACGTTCATTTGCTGGTTATGGCGCCACACCTTCATTAGAAGAATTTCAGTCACTGCAGTCTTGTGGCTTCTTCATTTTCTCAACTTCTCGAGCCTTTGTTTTTCCTTTACGTTAGTTGCCCAGTCTTTGCTTTTTACCTTGAACCTTCTCATCTCTTAGAATGATCCACTCCAAAATCCTCAATTTTGAAATGATCATTATTGTCCACACTTCTATCATTTACATTGAACCTCCTTTTTAAAGACTCTCAATATGTCCTCCTCTTTCTCAGTACCTTCATGCCCTTAGAATGTTATATTCCCATTTCTACCTTCCTTGTGGCTTTACATGACCATTTTTCCATTCTTAATAATTTTAGTAATGTTCTGTGACCCTTTAAATTTATTCCTTCCTTAGGATTATTTTGACAATCTGAAACTCTGAGACCTCACCATTTTCTTTCTTTGTTTCTCTTTTTCTTCCAAATTTTTATTTAAACTCCAGTTAGTTAACATACAGTGTAATATTAGTTTTGGGTGTAGGATTCAGTGATTCATCACTTACATATAACACCCAGCACATAGCACAAGTGCACTTCTTAATACCCATTGTCATTTTAGTACATCCTCTTACCACCTCAATCAACCCTCAGTATGTTCCCTATAATTAAGAGTATCTTATGACTTGTTTGCCTCTCATTTTCCCCTGTTTCCCTATGTTCATTTGTTTTTGTTTCTATTGTATCCATTTATATTCCACATATGAGTGAAACCATATGAAATTTATCTTTCTTAAGCTGACTTATTTCACTTAACATAATACACTCTACATCCATCCACATCAATGCAAATGGCAAGATTTCATTCTTTTTGATCGTTGAGTAATATTCCATGGTGTGTGTGTGTGTGTGTGTGTGTGTGTGTGTGTGTAGATAGATAGATATTAATGGATTTAGGCTCTCTGTATAAAGAAATTATCCATCTAGTGTGGATAATGCTGCTATAAACATCAGGGTGCCTATGCCCTTCAGATCAGTCTTTTTGTATCCTTAGGAAAAATACCTAGTAGTTCAATTACTGAATCATATGGCATCTATTTTTAACTTTTTGAGGAACCCCCATACTGTTTTCCAGAGTGGCTGCACTAGTTTGTATTCCCATCAACAGAGTAAGAGGGTTTCCCTTTCCTACATCCTTGCCTACATTTGTTATTTCCTGTGTTGTTAATTTCTGCCATTCTGACAGGTGTGAAGTGATATCTCATCGTGGTTTTGATTTGCATTTCCCTGATGATGAGTGATACTGAGCATCTTTTCACGTGTCTGTTATCCATCTGGATGCTTTCTTTGGAAAAATGCCTATTCATGCCTTCTGCCTGTCTCTTAACTGGAATATTTGCTTTTGGGTGTTGAGTTTGATTAAGTACTTTGTAGATTTTACATACTAACCCTTCATTGGATATGTCATTTGCAAATATCTCCTCTCATTCCATAGGCATTTAAATAATACTGTCCTTCCAATCCATGAGCATGGAATGTTTTTCCATTTCTTTGGGTCTTCCTCAGTTTCATTCATAAATGTTCTATAGTTTTCAGAGTATAGATCTTTTACCACTTTGGTTAGGCTTATTCCTAGGTATCTTAATGGTTTTTTTTGAGATTATAAATGGAATCAATTCCTTGATTTCTCTTTCTGCTACTTCATTATTGGTGTATAGAAATGCAACTGATTTCTATATGCTGATTTTGTATCCTGAGACTTTACTGAATTTGTGTATCAGTTCTAGCAATTTTGGGGGGAAGTCTTTCAGGTTTTTTACAGAGTATTATATCATCTGCATATAGTAAAAATTTGACATATTCCTTGATGATTTGGGTGTCTTTAATTCCTTTTTGTTGTCTCATGTCTGAGGAAGGACTTTCAGCATGACCATAGAGGAAAAGCTCTCAATTGTTTCCCATTGAGGATGATATTGAGTGTGGGTCTTTCAAATATAGTCTTTATTATCTTGAAGTATGTTTCCTCTATCCCTACTTTGTAGAGGGTTTTTATCAAGAACAGATGTTGTGTTTTGTCAAATGCTTTTTTCTGCATCTATTGAGAGGATCATATGGTTCTTATCCTTTCTTTCATTAATGCAGTGTGTCACACTGATTGATTTGTGACTATTGAACCACACTTACAACCAAAAGCAAATCCCTCTTGATAGAAGTGAATGATTCTTTTAATGTAGTGTTGGATTCAATCTGTTACTATCTTGTTGAGAATTGTTGCATCCATGTTCATCAGGGATATCGGCCTGTAATTCTCTTGTTTAGTGGGGTCTTTAATTTTAGAATCAAGGTAAAGCTGGCCTCATAGAATAAATTTGAAAGCTTTCCATTCTTTTTTATTATTTGGAACAGTTTGAGAAGAATAAGTGTCAAATCTTCTTTAAATATTTGGTAGAATTCCTCCAGGAAGCCATCTGGCCCTAGACTTTTGTTTATTGGGAAATTTTTGATTACTGATTCAATTTCTTTGCTGGTTAATGGTCTGTTCAAGTTTTCTCTTCTGTTCTGTTTCAGTTTTGATAGTTTATATTTTTCTAGGAATTTATCCATTTTTTCCAGATTGCCAAATTTGTTGGCATATAATTTTTCATAATATTCCCTTAAAATTGTATTTCTGTGATGTTGGTTATGATCTCTCCTCTCTCATTCAGAATGGATAAAAAAACAAAACCCATCTATATGCTGCTTATAAGAGACTCGTTTTAGACCTGAGGATACTTGCAGATTGAAAGTGAGGAAATAGAGAATCATTTATCATGCAATTGGACATCAAAAGAAAGAATAGTAATACTTTTATCAAACAAACTATATTTTAGACCAAAGACTGTAACAAAAGTTGAAGAAGGGCACTATATCACAATAAAGGGATTGATCCAACAAATAGATCTAACAATTGTACATACTTATGCCCTTAACTTGGAAACACCCAAATATATAAGACAATTAATAACAAACATAAAGAACTCATTGATAATAATACAATAATAATAGGGGACTTTAAAACCCCACTTACAGCAATGGACAGACCATATAAGCAGAAAATCAACAAGGAAACAATGGCCTTGAATGATATACTGGACCAGATGGATTTAATGGATACAGTCAGAACCTTTCATCCTAAAGCAGCAGAATATATAATCTTTTCAAGTGCACGTGGGACATTCCAGAATAGATCACATACTGAGTCACAATTAGGCCTTAACAAGTACAAAAAGATTGAGATCATACCATGCATGTTTTTAGACCACAATGCAATGAAACTTGATGTCAATCACCAGGGGAAAAAAAAAGGGGGAAATTACAAATACATGAAGATTAAAGAAAATTCTACTGAAGAATGAATGAGTCAACCAGGAAATTAAAGACAAAATAAAAAGAAAATACATGGTAACAAATGAACATGAAAACACTATGATCCAAAACCTTTGAGATGTAAAAAATAGCCATAAAAAGGAAATATATAGCAATGCAGGCCTACCTCAAGAAGCAAGAAAAGTCTCAAATACACAACCTAACACTATACCTAAAGGAGTGAGAAAAGGAACAGCAAAGGAAGCCTATGTCCAGCAGAAGAATTGAAATAATAAAGATTAGAGCAGAAATAAGTGATACAGAAACAAACAAACAAACAAACAAAACAATAGAAATGAAAATGAAACCAGGAGCTGGTTCCTTTTTGTAATAAGACAGACTTATCCAAAAGAAAAGAGGAAGGACCCAAATAAACAAAATCACCAATAAGAGAGGAGAGATTTTTCCTTTTATATGCTATTGGTCAGCCAACTCTACAAGGAGAAAATGGCAAAATAGCTAAACTATTGCTATTAAAAGTTATGATATAAAATAGGAGTTGTAGATTCAAGGGTCTGCATTATTGAGAAGACAACATAAGTAAAAATACTTAACACAACATTATGAAAACAAAAATGAAGATTGATGATAAATGATAATGGGTTATCTAAGTGTAAACAGATTCATACTTCACTGTAAAGATAGAAACTATTTCCTTCATTTCTACATTTCTAGCACAAAAGGTCTGTATATTTTCCTTTGTTGTAGGGATATGAGAAAGAACATTCCTACTATGCTTCAATTCTATCACTTACATTGATATCTCAATTCTAATTTTAGAATATTGTTACATCAGTTATACCTTCTCACTATTTTTAATCATCTATTCTTATCTAATATAGCCTTTCTATCTGCCTATGAACTTATTCCTAAAAGGTTAATCTTTATTTCACAACACATCTCTTTTGTTGACTTTGCGTTGAGAAATAGTGGAGGAGTAGTTCTCATTCTGGGTTAAAGATACTGTATCTGGTACTGAATACAATACCTCATTAAGTTTATGGTAGTTAGTTGATATTTACCATCATACATCTACATCTGTTGCCAAAAATATACTGATGTGTTAAATGGGAAATATGATGGGAATCATCAGACTGAATCCTTTAGTATTTAAGGATAGCACTAATCTCTACATTTCTACACAGGACTGAAGTATTGATTCTGATTTACTATCTTGACTTGAAGTGTGGGCAGTTTTTAGAATTTTCCACTTTGCTCTTTCTAACATATCAGTTGTTACTCCACAGGTCAAGAAATCCAAGTAAGTATTTCACCAACTGCTAAATATATCCATCTCCATAAAGCATCTGAAAGTCTGGGGGAGAGAAGAGGCAAGATGGCAGAGGAGAAGGAGACCTAAATTTCATCTGGTCCCAGAAATTCAGCTAGATAGTTATCGAACCATTCTGAACACATACAAACTCAACAGGAGATTGAATAAAGAATAATATCAATTCTAGGAATGGAAAAGTGACCACTTCTTGGAAGGTAGAACATGAGAAATGAATCTGAGGCGACATATGGAAAAATAGACCGCAGAGGAAGGGGCTGGCTTCTGACAAGCAATAGAGCAGCGGAACATAAAATTGGAACTTTTAAAAGTCTGCTCCACTGAGGGACATTGCTCCAGGGGCTAAGCTGGGGGTGGAGCCCTCTCTGGGACAATGTGGTCTCAGGTCCCTCAGGGTCACAGAAAGACCAGGGGTGCCCGAGTGTGGCAGAGCTCCCAGGTATCAGAGTGGGGAAGCTGGCTACAGAGATGGAGGCAAGGAGGGCTATCAACTCAGGGTTGCCACAAACCATGATTTCTGGCACAGTCAGGCCACTGCCCTTCAGGCAGGGACCGCACAAGTGGTAGATCCAGGGAAACTCACCTTCCTCCACCAGGAGGAGCAGTGTGGGAGCACATTGCAGGAATCTGCTTGGTTTGGAGACTCCAAACGGGGCCATGCACCAGAGTTAGAAACCCAGTCATAGGCCAGGTGAGCTCAGAGTGCAGCAGAGACCAGGGACACCAAAGGGATTGACTGCCTTTCTCTGAAGGCACACTGAGGAGTGGGGCCCTGAACTCTTGGGTCCTCTGGGCCAGAGATTTGGAGGCCGCCATCTTCATTCTCCTCCTCCAAAGCTGTACGGAAAGCGTTCAGGGAACAAAAACTCCCGAGAGTGAACCTGAGCAGATTACTTAGCCTGGCCCCTGGCAAGGGCAGTGCAATTCCCCCTTGGGCAAAGACATTTGAGAATCACTGCAACAGACCCCTCCTCCAGAAGATCAGCAAGAACATCCAGCCAAGACCAAGTTTACTGATCAATGAGAACTATAAAACACCAGTGATAGAGGAATACAGCACATAGGATTCATGGCTTTTTCCCCACGATTCTTTAGTCTTTAATAGTTAAATTTTTTAAATTTTATTTTTTTTCTTATTCTATTTTTTAAAATTTCCCCTTTCTTATGTTAACCTTTTTTAATGATTTTATCTTAACCATAGCTTTCTAAAAGTCTTTTTAAATTTTCATTGTTATAGTCATATTCTATCCCTTTACTGTATTTAACCTTATTTTTTGTATACATATAACTTTTTCTTTATTTAAAACTCTGGGATACAGTTTCTTCCAACAGATCATATTTCTAGCATATTTCTTTATTCTAGTCTCCAGCCTGATCACATTTTTTTTCTTTTTTCAACCAACTTCTTATCAATTCCTTTTTTAGAATCTTTTTAAATTTTCATCTTTACAGTCATATTCTATCCCTTCATCATGTTTACCCTTATTTTTGTGTATGTATAAATAAGTTTTTCTTTCTTTAAAATTTAGGGAGGTAGTTTCTTCTAATGGACCAAAAGACAACCGATAGAATGGGAGAAGATATTTGTAAATGACATATAAAATAAAGGACTAGTATCCAAAATCTATAAAGAACTTATGAAATTCAACACCCAAAGAACAAATAATCCAATCAAGAAATGGGAAGAAGACATGAACTTTTCCAAAGAAGACATCCAAATGCCCAACAGACACAAGAAAAAGTGCTCAACATCACTTGGCATCAAGGAAATCCAAATGAAAAACACAATGAGATACCACCTCACACCTGTCAGAATGGCTAAAATTAACCACTCGGGAAATGACAGATGTTGGCGAGGATGCAGAGGAAGGGGAACCCTCCTACACTATTGGCAGGAATACAAGCTGGTGCAGCCACTCTGGAAAACAGTATGGGGATTCCTCAAAAAGTTGAAAATAGAGCTACCCTACAATGCAGCAATCACACTATTGGGTATTTACCCTAAAGATACAAACATAATGATCTGAAGGGGCATATGCACTTAAATGTCTATAGCAGCAATGTCCACAATAGCCAAACTGTGCAAAGAACCTAGATGTCCATCAACGGATGAATGGATAAAGAAGATGTGGTATATATATATATATATACATACAATGGAATACTATGTAGCCATCAAAAGAAATGAAATCTTGCCATTTGCAATGACGTGGATGGAACTAAAGGGTATTATGCTAAATGAGATAAGTCAATCAGAGAAACACAATTATCATATGATCTCTCTGGTATGAGGAATTTGAGAGGCAGGACAGAAGTTTGTGGGGAAAGGGAGGGGAAAATGAAACAAGATGGGACTGGGGAGGGAGATAAACCATAAGAGACTCTTAATCTCAGGAAACAAACTAAGGGTTGCTGGGGCACTGGAGAGGGATGGAGTGGATGGGTGATAGATGTTGGGGAGGGTATGTTCTATGGTGAGTGCTGTGAATTATGTAAAACCGATGAATCACAGACCTGTACCCCTGGGGCAAATAATACATTATATGTTAATTTAAAAAAGGAAAGAAAGAAAGAGAGAAAGAGAGAGAGAGAAAGGAAAGAAAGAAAGAACACAAAGAGAAAGAAAGAAAGAATCCCAATACTGCAGAGAAGGAAAAAGGTTAAGTGGCTAAGGTAGGATGCCAAATCTTAATGATTGATTGATTGGTTGATTGTTGCTTTTTGACTATATCAGAAGCTCTAGATTACAAAAGCAAGTTGGGACCAGAGTGTTAAGAATTCTAAATGACAGTAGAGAATTTTGGCTTTATACCATATAGGTTCTGAGGAGCCACAGAAGATTTTTCAGCAGGAGTGAGTTTTGAATCACTGTTTTGTTTCAGAGAGAATTCAGAACCTTTTGAGTAGATTCACTGGACTTATAATCAAAAGTTGTGATTCTAATGATAATAAAAATGTATTGAGCATTAATTATGTACTAGGCATGTAGAAGGAGGAAAAACTGTACTCCATTTTGTTTTTAGAAAATAAACTATTATAACAAAAAAAGAGAGAAAAAAAAAGAAAAAGAAAAAAGAAAGAAAGAAAGTCTGGGGGAAGTCACCATGAAGTGGGACTGTGCGATCATTGGAATCAGTTTAAAATGTATTTGTCCTAAGCATGTATATTTTCTGGATTTCATAAGGCCTGTGAGTTATGATGGACTTTTTGAAACTTCTGGTTTTACTGTCAACTAAGACCTTGTATTAGCTATTACCCTTTCTTCAGTGTACAATGACTTCAGCAAATGACAACAGATTCCTTTGAAAAATAAGTATTGTTTTTGTATACACTAATGTGATAAGGCAGAGTCTCTTCTTCAGGACACCTAGAGTACCCTTTAACTGATGAGTTCTGTCTAAGAACTAAGGTTGATCAGGAAATTAGGAAAAGGACCACAATTTTGTATTAATAGATTGATATCAGCTTTCAACTTAATAAATCTAGATTTTTTACTTATACAGAGCAAGCATTATCTTAATTGACTATTATCTATCCCATGCCTAGGAATACCACATTTGTTATCCTTTGTATGAATACCTATAAGTTAAGGTGGTCTGGTAGCCACTCAAGCCTATGGCCCATTATGGTGACCACATACGTCTTGCCACTGATGGTTGAGTGTTGCCACCTGTTCTGCTATTTTGGAATCCTGGACTATAAACCTCACTAACAGTAGGAAGTAAAGGTCTGTAGCAGCATCTCTGAAGTTAACTCGGGCCGATAGAGAACAATTATGACTATTATTTCCAGTGTTAGTGTCCCTTTATTAACTTAATGAAGGAAAGTTGGGTCCTCCTGAGAAAAGAGTCAATGATCGGTGCTCTGATCTCACATAATAAATCCATTCTAACACAACCTCCTATTGGTTTTCTGATCCCTCCCTCAATATCCAGCCAAGGTAATTCAGGTATCTCCAATACTCTCTAGGTTATCATTGTGTCCACACTTCAGGAATTCATCCTAGTCCTAAATGAAGACCAGTCTCAGGTAACTTAATAGAATGCTAAATCCTGTTTTATGGGAGAACACTGTTAAGGAAATATGTCCTATCAGCCTTATATTTTGTTGTCATTTAAACATCACCATTTATACAAGCATTCCCCTGGTTTCTGCAGGTATGTCTTAGCCTACTTGGGTTAACTTGAGAACTGAAGCACTGAAGGCAGGCAGGAGTGATCATGAGAAGAATAAGTACTATCTTGAAAGGCATCCATATCAGATGGGGTCTTTTATTATCTCCAGGTCAAGGAAGGCTGATCTCACCTAGTGAGTGGAGAGGGGAGATCTATGTCTGTAATCCTGGAAAACTCATCAGTTTCTGAGAGTTTAAAGTTCTCAGGGGTAGTAATTCCTATGCCCCCATCCCAGGTCATAAGGGCACAGTTTTTTTCTTACTAGGGATCCTTACTTTGGTGGTGTAGGGCCCGTCAAAGGTGAGAGTTCAATCTCTTTTGCAAGGTCTACCACACTTACGTTAAATTCTAGGCCTTATTTTAGCAGCCTGCAATCCAGCTGTAGAAGACATGGATAGCTCTGAATATTGAGCTAGCTCATGAATACATGAGACTTTCACAGTGTGCCCTGAGAAATAGCTGGATGAACCAACTTTGTTATGGTTTTTCTTCAAGACACTAGTGCAGTTAACAAAGGCCAGGCAACTTGTAATTATCTTTGTAATTATTCTTGTAATTACCTTTGCACCCATAGATGCCAAAGGCTAATGGTTTGGCCTATGACAGTTCTTCTTCAGGTGAATGGATAAAGAAAATGTCACACACACACACACACACACACACACACACACACACACACACTATTATTCAGTCATAAAATAGAAGAAGGAAATCTTGCCATTTGTGTGTGTATGGTTTTGTTTGTTTGTTTGTTTGTTTGTTTTTAAGATTTTATTTGACACAGAGAGAGCCCAATGTGGGGCTCCATCCCAAGACCCTGGGATCATGATCCGAGCCGAAGGCAGACGTTCAACAACTGAGCCACCCAAGCACCCCAAATCCTGCCATTTGTAACATGGATCAAACTAGAGGATAGACATCATGCTAAGTGAAATAAGCCAAACACAGAAAGACGAATACTGTATCGCCTCATTTATGTGAAATCTTAAAAAGTCAAATTTATAGAACCAGAGAGTAGAACTATGTTTGCCAGCAGGTTGGGAGTAAAGGAAATGGGGAGATTTAGTCAAAGAGTAGAGACATTCAGTTATAGCATGAATAAATTTTGGGGAGCTAATGTATAGCTTTGTAACTATACTTAATAATACTGCCTTATATACTTGCAAATTGCTAAAAAAAAAGAAAAAGCCAATCAACAGTGTTCTCAGCACACACACATAAAAGTAGTAACTATGTGAGGTGAAGTATGTGTTAATTATCTTGATTATGGTAATCACTTTACATTGTACAGATGTATCAAATTACCACATTTGTACTCTTTAAATGTACATAATTTTATGCACCAATTATATTTTAGTAAAGCTGGAAAAAATAAAATAAAAACAGTGGCTTTAGGCTCCCTCTTATCCTTTTCTCCTGTAAGTTCACTTTTCTTCTAACCTGCTAGATACATTTTTCATGTATAAGTTCCCTCAATCTTATTATGTTATGTCTCTAACCTCTCTTCCCTGTTATTCTCAAACTTCAACTATCACCTATTAATCTATAATTCAATGCTCTGGACTTGAAACCTTCATTTTCACCTACTAGACATCTCCAGTGAGAAGTGCCAAAAGCAACACAAGCATGACTTGTCCAAAATATGTCCATCTCAGATCGGCTCATTTTTCTGACTTCTTATTTCTGTCTGAGGCAACATCTCTCAATTCTCAATATTGACATTCCTCTCACTGACCCCTTTCCCCTTATCCCATAAGTTTCCAATTGCTCTCTCCTCTAGAGTGTATTTCTGTTAAGCCTTCCCTCACTTCTCATTTCTGCCTTCATCCATTCCTGTTCAAGTCCTCGCTTCATCCAATTAGGAGAGTTGTTTCAACTCTGTCTCTCTTCCCAATTTGTCTCACACTGGGCTAGCATGTTGTTTTCTTCTTGGACACATCTCTGCTTCAGACACAATTTTCTAGAATACTTTGGACGACTACCTAATAACAATAGCTAACATTTATATAATAGTTTCTAAATACACACACAACGCTCCCAGGCACTGTTCTATGGTCTTTGTATTTATTAACTTATTTGATCTCCATAATCGTTAGTATTACCATTTTATAAATGAGGAAAGGAGGCACAGAAAGTATAAGTAAATTGCCTAAAATTATTTACTTAGGAGCAAACAAATCAGAATTCAGACATACAGCCCGATTTTAAACTTGGTTCTCTTAACTGACATGCTCAAGTGTCTCACTCAAGAGGCAACAGAGAACAAATGACAACATAGTAAAACCACAAATACTTAAAATCTTAGGTAACTTCATTTCAAAGTACTTCTGAGAGCTAACTCCCATTTTTTATCATTTATTTAGGATTTGCTATCCTAAACTTTAAATAAGCATTATTTTATTACTTCTCCAATTGACCCCAAACTTCTTATATCATTCCTCCCATTTTTCTCAGTTGGAGAGACTGAGGCTTGTAGAGGAGATCTGGTTTGCCTCAAATCCCCAGGGCCAGTGGATAGTGGAGCTAGAAATTAAAATCATGGCTACCTGCCTTCTAAGTCTACATTTGGGCTATCTTACTATACTGCATTCATTTACCTGCTACTTTAGAGAAATGGTGAACTCTTCACCATTTATATATATTCCTCCATGCCCAGCTTCCATCCATTTCTTTTATTTTTTGTCCTTCAGATAAATGGCATTTCCTTCTTGAGACACTTCTGAAGGCCCCAACCCTGCTTATTTTTTAAATCCTGTACATAGGGGTGCCCAGGTGACTCAGTCAGTTCAGGTCATAACCCCAGGGTCTTGGGATGGAGCCCTACATCGGGCTCATTGCTCAGTGAGAAGCCTGCTTTTCCTGCTCCCTCTGCCTGACACTTCCCCTCTGCTTGTGCTCAACCTCTCTGTGTCAAATAACTAACTAAATAAAAATCTTTAAAAATAAAATAAAATAAAATATAAAGCTTATATCCAATACCTCTTTCTTCGTGAAGTCCTTCTTGATTGTTACCTTAGTTGGAGATAGTCTTTCCATCATCTGGACTTGAAAAACTCTGTACCTCTCTTATACCAATCACTGTCTAACCAGCATTTATATTACTATGTCTTCACCTCCCTACTTCTCTATGCTCCTTGAGAAAAAGGCCTATCTGGATTGTTTTGTTGTTTCTGTAGCACCTAACATGTCTTTAATATTTTTGGAGAATTATTCATTTACTTTTAAAGTAGCTACCCATGGGGGGGGGGATAATTACTTTCATTTCCTTTCAAAATAAACAGGCCTGCGTGCAGAGATAAAATAATATTTGAAGAAAAGACACAGGCAAGAAGAGTATATTAATTAAACTTTTAATTGCCTAAACAAGATTGATTACCAAAAGGTGACCATTAGGTTAAAAAAAAAAAAAGATATTCGGGTACTATGTTTTAGAACTTATGAATACAGATACTCTACTCTTCTGCTAAATACTTGTTGAATCTTGCTAGGTGCCAGGAAACATGCAAAATGCTGTGGATACAACACTGAGAATCATTTGGACCTCATCCCGGAAGTTAGGACCATTCTAGTGGAAAAGACAAACATTAATAAAAGACCACCCAGAAATTAAAAAAAAAAAAATTGCAATTACATTAAGTCATATCAATGAAATTTCAAAGGAAAGTACCTGACAAAAGAAGACTTTAAGGGACACCTCTGCTGAGTTCTGACACATGTGTTGCAGTAAACTAGAAGACACTGGAAAGAAAGAGGATTCCATGCAAAGAATATGCAAAGGGTGGGTAGGGGGACTAGTGCAAAGGATACAAAAAGTGGGTTGTTTCAATGTATCCAATTAGACTCCTAGGGTCAATGCAATGGATAGAACTCAAGAATTGGGGCTGGTGACTTGGATAAAGAAATGTAAATGAGGTAGAATAAAATTGTGAGTCATAGCAAATTAAGCTATGAAAAGTGATTAGATTACATAACCCCAGCTTAGTTATTAATATTCAGTGTAATGAAATAATATTTTATGTTTATTATTTTAGCACTTGAATGTGCTCAGGTGTTCTGGGAGATTTAATTTGAATTCATTCATTGGATCCTTCAAGGTGATAGCTGTCAGAATCTTAAATATTTTCAATATTCAATTAATTTTAATTAGCAATAGTTGCTTTAAATTAAGTCACTTCCTTTAAAACATATTTTTTCTTGGCCAGACAAACCCAAATTATTGTTATTTTAAGATTACATTTAACTCTAAGTTTAGTCATTTTAATGAAAAGTTATCTTAAATGTTTTATTGTCACTGTACTTTAGATTTTCATGGCATAGTAGAAATACCTTCCTTGGGACACCTGCATGGTTCAGACTTTAGAAATATCTTCCTGAAATAAAAACAATAAGTTTAATAACTTAGTGTTAATACACTAAGAACTTTGATTTTTTATAACTGTAAATTAGAAATAAAACATTTTTTGCAGAAAAAAAATACTAAGGATTATAAATTATTAATCTAAAACTCACTAGGGCTTATAA
Source organism: Mustela putorius furo (assembly GCF_011764305.1). Lineage (NCBI taxonomy): Eukaryota > Metazoa > Chordata > Mammalia > Carnivora > Mustelidae > Mustela > Mustela putorius. Next base: position 20,959,386 of record NW_025422019.1, on the reverse strand, counting down.
ATTATTAATCTAAAAACATTTTGTTACTACCACTCTCATATTTATGGAAATTTTTAATATCAGAAGAGAAAAGAAGCTTCAAGATATGTTTCTTCTTAGCCTTTGCTTTTGATTAGAAATATAATGCCAGCCACCGACAGGAGCTACATTTGAAATTTGAAATTTTCTAGTAGCAAAATTATAGCAGTAAAAATAGGTGACTAAGTGTGTCTTCTTTAATACAATAAACAATACAAACATTGTAAATGAGAGATTGTACATTTTGTTACAAAATCCAAGATTTTCATGTGTGTTTTGCAGTTACTAAGGGCACATTTCAATTGACAGTGTGATTTCAAATACTCAATAGCACATGTGGACAATAACTACTATTTTAGAGATTGTCAATCTTAGACCAAACCAGTTTCCTTGGACAATTTTCTTGAATCATCTCCTACTAATTAACAATCTGAATTTCCTGAATTTTTAGTGAAGATACTAACCTACTTCTGCCTATTTCACACACACACACACACACATATATATATACATATATACTTATATACATATGTATACATATATAAATACACACATATATTTATATATATACATATATACACACATATATTTATTTATATTTATATACCTACTATTATATTCTACTATATTATCTATTACATTCTACTGCAGTGTGATATATATGTAATATGATGTGTATGTGTTCTTCATTCATTGAACAAATATTTACCGCACACTGATATACTGGAATCAAGGTAAATAATGATGATTAGAACATACGTGAACACTGCCCTCGAGGAACTTACAAGCTACCTGTGACTCTCTGAGTTCCTGTGACTGCAGGTGAATTTACCTCATATATCTCAGTAACTGGGAGCCTGGACACAAAGTTGCTTTACTTATTACCTGCATTTGTTATCCATAATGTATGATAGTATAGTATCCAATCATGTCAATAGTACAGACTGCTGATTGCCCAGGTTCAAATTCTTGGATTCTTCTTCAATTCCTTTCTCATTTATCTCTCTACATCCATAAGCGTTTTATACTTCCCATTTCCAAATTTAAAAACTCACTCATCTCTGTTTCTTTAAGTTCATTGAAGCACTCATTTTTATTTATTTATTTATTTATTTGTCAGAGAGAGAGAGAGAGAACAAGCAGGCAGAGGGGCAGAGGGGCAAGCAGAGGCAGAGAGAGAAACAGCCTCCCTGCTGAGCAAGGAGCCTGATGCAGGACTTGATCCCAGGACCCTGGGATGACCTGAGATGAAGGCAGTGGCTTAACCAGCTGAGCCACCGAGACATCCCATGAAGTACTCTTTATCCATGGTTTTCTCACTCTCTCCTAAAAACAATTAAATAATATTTCTGTCTTCCCTTTTTCCCCAGAAAATGGAAATACATTCATTTTGATGTGAATTATAAAATCAGGGATGCTTATTATAAGAATGACAATTGAAATATAAAGGTATGGCAACAAAGTAGCTCTGCATTTCCTTGAATTCAATTTGCTACAAAAAGCTGCTAAAATTCAATATAAAAATTGTTGATAATTTATGTCTTTTTTATGAACCATGAAAATTATGACATTATAAAAAAGTAACAATGCTTTGATAACTTCTAGCACAATCTCAAGAACATCACAGTTTAATGATTATTTTATTGATGCCACTCGAAGTATGACATTTAAGAAAATGGGTAAATCATGTTTGTAAGAAACCTGATATAGAAGTTTCCCATAACTGCTGAGCCTATAAATTGTTATAAGCTTCACTTACAAAAGAATGTATTATGAATGTAATTAGACTAAGCACTGATACAACTACATTATACTTATTAGGCTCATTAATGAAGGAAAAATGCTTAATGTTCAGCTCTTAGTTTAATATCTTTGGTAATATGCCATTAACAACAAATCAGTGGTGGGAAAATGCAGCTATTAGGACAAATACACAATATCTCTGAATATAAAAATAAATATTGATTGTATAAGTCCACTTCCCTTCATAAAATAACATGGCAAAGGATGAGAAACTGCAAAAATCCAATCTCTGAAAGTGTATAAAAAGGAGAAAAGCCATTCAATAAGCTCTTTGTCACAATGAGTATCATTCATCTTGAGCAAGGCAACCACTTTTTATGTGACTGGCAAAGAAAAACAATAACACATACAATAAAAATATAATAAAATTCCACAAATCCATTTCTTGAGCTAAAAGTAAGAGAACACTTCCTTATTAAAAATGTGATTATCTATGCATGCCACCAAAACATACTGATGGAATGTAGACTAAAATAAGCAAATGTGCTTGGCTGCATGATGTCTGGTCCTTCACACTAGCTTCTCCATCATCCGATGAAATTAGTTTAGTCCGCCATGACTTGCACTTAATAGTAATCACTGATTTCACTTCTAAGTGCATATAAATCATCCCTTTAATAATATTTGTTAGGATCTTTCCCAAAACTAATATCAAGAGTTACAAACTGAAATGTCTAGAGGCCAGGAGGATGACAGAAGCAGAGGTTCAGGGAGTGTATGCCTTTTTAAAGCTAACAGTGGCGACTAAGCTCTGGCCAACTGTGAAGATGAAATCTGATTTCCGATGTCCGCAACAAATTCTGTACTTTTGACTGTTCATTTCTTTGTTTTGTTTCAGACATTGGGAAAGCCTAATTGCTTCTGTTAACCAGATTCAGCGTCTACTGTACAATCTCAGACATACAGTTTTAATCAAGATTTGATCATTGTCTTTTTTTTTTCATTTCTTTTCTTTTTTTAAGATTTTTAAATTTATTTATTTGAAAGACAGAGATCACACATAGGCAGAGAGACAGGCAGAAGGAGAGGAAGGGAAGAAGGCTCCCCGCTGAGCAAGGATCCTGAGTCAGGACTTGATTCCAGAACCCCAGGATCATGACCTGAGCCTAAGGCAGAGGCCTTAACCCACTGAGCCACCCAGGTACCCCTGTCTTTGTCTTTTTAAACTCAGAAAACCTCCTCATAAATAATCTCTGTGTCCCTCTCCCCTGCACACCTACGTACACACACTGCCAACAGGCAAGCCAGTGTGTGCAGAGTCAATGAAAATTACCTACACATGGCATCTGACATTGTCATCCTCTGGAGCAATCTGCATTTGGCATTCCTTTTGAGGCTACAAGCTCTTGAGGGGCAGTCATTTAACTAGGAAATGAAAAATTATTTCCAATTAAAAACAAGGACACGAAGTAATTTTTAAAAAAAACTTTATATTTTGGGATCTCTTTTCACAAGCTCAGAACCATCCATTAATGGATTTGTTCAAAGAACTGATTCTTCTTCAACAAGCATATAATTATTTCATACTTACTTTATATTAATCATTGTGGTAGGTGTTTCTCAGTGGAAAGATGAATCAAATATATTACCTGTCTAAACTCACTGGCCAGTTGATTTAGTTGTTAAGTGGAAAAACAATGAGCTTATTAAATAATCTTGATGTTCTGTCACAAACGAACGTCTGTTGATTTTATTTCCATAAGCATCCTTCCTCTGAACAATTTAATGTTTTGGTCTACTCTATTTAGAAATCTTTAATTCTGTCACCCTGTGACATAGAAAAATACTTTCCTTTTGAGCCATATTTTCTACATCAGGTGCTTATCTGCCTGAACATGAGGAAAGCTTAGCTTATTAGAAATTTTTGTTCACAATCATACGGATTCTAACTGTGAAACAGAAAGACAAAATGGAGTTGATATGGGACAGTTTTTTCTTAATTGATGATAAAATATAATTTAGACAGTTAGGGTAGAAACACAAGGCATCTTTGCCTTCCATGCTGCCTGTGATCACTCTTGATTTCAAGCGGTTGAGTGCTACCATCCTTTTCCTTGTTCATCGTCAGATATCTGAGTTTCACCTACGGTTACCACAGACCATGACCTGAAATAAAAATGTCCAACTCTGCTCAACTGTCCCTTCTAGTACAATCTCAGTTCCATTCCTTTCCTGCACACTTCGTGACCTACTACTATTAATAGCATAGGGTTTTTTTTTCCATCTGTGTGTTTTAGGCTTAACTTTGATTCTTTTACCCAAGGCTGTATTGCAAAAATTGCTACTTCATCTACATCGTTTCTTAGTTTCATTATTAATTCAATATTTATGTATTTGACTTATTTTTATTTTTAATTGAAGTACAATTAATATACAGCATTATAAGCTATACCATTTTCTTAATTTGTTCATTTTTCTCCAGCAGCTTCAACCTTTTATAATTTGACAGGTATTTTTGTTTGTTTGGTTTTTTTTTTTTAAGTAAACTCTACCCTCAGTGGAAGGCTTGAACTCACAACCCCAGCATCAAGAGTCACATGCTCTATCAACTGAGCCAGCAAGGCACTCCTCAGCTTTAACCTTTTAAAAGTATTTGTGGTAACTGTGAATCTCAGAATGCTGGTGCTCTGCCATGCTTTCTGCAGGGATGGTAGGGTTTTGTGAAGCCATTAGTAATATTTTCCCCTGATTTCTTTTCACCTAAAACCTATGTTTGTGGGGATGATAGCTAAGGATAAAGAACTGGAGAGACTGATGTTAGCTGATCCCTAAATACATTGGAACAATAATCTTGACATTGTGGTGTCAAATTTTCTAAGCAAGCTTGCTAGCTAACCACCTGTGGTAGCCAATGCCATCTGTCTAAGAATATTCATCCAGGGAACCATAGATGGGCTCTTGATTTAGTTGTAAAGGCACTTAGTAAATGTTTCTTGAGAAATGAATAAATAGTAATGGTTATTCACTTTCTGTCAATGAATACTTTGACTTTCATTAGATGGTAATAGTGAAGCCAAAAGTAAATGCATATTTTCTTCCTTACCTCATTATTTAGTAAATATTGTAATTAAAGAGAATTGGGAAACCAGAGCTTAGCATATTTAAGATTATAAAGTGGCACATCTATTTTTCAAGGTACTTTTCTTTCTACTGCATTCTGTATTATGCAAAAATATGCACATCCTATATCAACCTTTGTAACATAAAAGCACCCATGGTAGAAAGATGTTATTTGCAATAATGTTGGTAAGATACGAAGTTGTGTGGCTGAATGTAATGATGCTAATTTGGAGAATACAAACATAACCCATTGCCAGACCATTAAGGATCATGTTTGAATACAAAGTAAAGTAAAGTGATCTTAATATATGTAGCTTCAGAAAAAAAGATATAGCCTTCATCTGCTCTGTATTAGTTGATTTCTAAAACGTACATTACAGTGTCACTACTGCAATGCTTTCTCCTACTTTAAATATCAGGTTGGCCATGACAGGAGGAAAAAAATCTCACTTCAGCTCTGCGAGTAAATAGTTTGAGTATTTTAAAGTTTGTAATTTTCACAAGGAATGATGTCAAAACTTGATAGACTAGAAACCCTTTTTAAAAATTCAGTAACCTTTTCATATTCCAGTTAGAAATCCCAAGGTATTACATTTCTACTTTTGTAATTTATAGAAACCAGAAGTATAACAATTACAACATTAGAAACAGAGACAAAGTTAAAAGTCAATTTTTATTAAGAATTATGCTGCCACACCAGCAGTACATTTCCTTAAAGAAAATAATTATACAATTTTTACATTTTATTGTCATTTTATGCTACAAAGCTTTATTTACATAGTTCTTCAGAATATATTTCAGTTGTTCACCCACTATTCTAAATGTGAAATGGTATCAAATAGAGTAGATTTACAGGAAAGAATAAGAGAAAACAACTTAATATATACAGTATCATTAGTGGTTATTATTTTTACAATTTTCTTTTGAAGTAATGCACTGAATTTTTCTGCCATTGACATCTTAGGGTCGTCTTTAAAAGCAGATTTCCACAGAGAATCAAGAGTACAATAGTCCATATATTTTATAGGTGATATCTGACAACTTATGAGTAGCTGCAAATCATTTTTTCTCCCAAAGTAGGATGTGACCCTTTTTAAGAAACAAATATTCAAGTTGGTATTTATGTTTCATGTTGATCTTTCCATTTAGTAATGACTTACAGTCATTGCTTCATATACTCTATATTTTGATATCAGTAAATGGCTAATTTAGCACTTTAATCTTCACTCCAGTGATTATTTTCTTTTTTCATGTAAAATTGCTTTTTTCTAGGTATGATAACCCCACCCAATATTTAAAATTTATCTAAGAAAAGAGATTTCACGTAATTCATTTATATTCACTTGTAGAAACTAACACATCTCTGGCCAAACAGTAGGCAGTTAATAAGTACTTGTTTAGCTAACTTGTTGAAAAATGGAATAACTTATTCATTTATTTACAGAGTAAATAGCGAATCACTGTGTACATTACCATACCAATACTAAAAGTGGATTTTTTTTCTCCTTAATAATACAAAATACATTTTTACAATTAGCTTCAGAATATTCCTCTGAATTAAGAAAGTTCTAGATACAGGAAATTTTCAACTGATGATTATTTGTAAAGTAAATTCTTTTGAACAGTTTTTTTTTTAATTTCATAGATATGTTTTTGTAGGCATAGTGTTTTTAAAATGTACATACTCAATTTTCCAGACATTCATAACCTAATGGAACTTCATTTTAAGCTACTATTACCAAATTATTCTCATTAACCAATCAATGGTTAAATTTAAGGAAAAAATGCATTTTCCAAAATGAGTTTTTAAAATATGAATTTAATGGGCTGACTTTCACAATGGCATTGTCCTCTTGCATTAAAAAACTGGTACTCTTCCTAGGTTCAAAGACCTGTACTAGATAAATTATAGATAGATTATTCTATTCCTCAAATATCTTCTCAATCTCTGAGTTAAATGGGGGTACATATCATTCATTTATATAATGCCTTATACAGTTATAAAGTCAGTCATGGAGGTGCTGATGTGTTAAGAAATCATTTCTTACTAGCTTTGACTTCCTCTAGTAAAGACAACTATACTACCTTCTTAGTGCATCCCCAATATTGTTATAAATTAATTAATAACTGCTTTCTTATTAGGTACTTGCTTTACAGAGTGTATTTACAATATGTGTGTCTATGTGTATTCATAGTTGTTCCTTCTTCAGGTTTTTAAAGTTTTTTCTACCTTCTGTCACCTGCCACATTAGGGTGGAGTCAGTTTCCCTAACAGACTGTTCACAGATGGATTGGGATTTCAGGCAGGGCTACACGGTCACACATCAGGAGCCCAGTGATACAGTCAAAATAAAACATTCTAAAATGTATGACTTAGACGGCTGTTGTTAGGAATGAAATAGGAAAGTGTGGGTGTGCTTTCCAAAACAAGTATCTGAAAGTTTCAGATCTTTGAAGGAATGGTGGTTGAAGTAAGGTAGATTGTGAAAACAAATGAAAAGAGGGATTCAGAAAGCACAAAAAACGACAATAGATGCAGACCGATCAGATGATTATACAAAGAATTCTATGAGGCACAGGGCCACAATGAATATACTCTAGTCTCCACTAGTCAACTGATTCTCTAAAAGATAGAATAGCCCATTAAAATAGGTCTTGTTTCCCTTCTTTTCTGTAGTTCCAAATTAGTCCTGGCCATCTAGGCTTATCAGAAACAGTTTAGAAAATTATACTACATTGTAACCAGATTTCTTCTAAAGTTGAATTCAGATGCCAGCTTATTTCAAACATTATTATAAAACATAACCATTTTATTCTACTAACATAGTATTGATGTAGGTAAGTCAGGGCCTACCTATAATATCAGTTTAATCATTTAACCAAAATGTTAGTATGACCTTTGAGGATTAGGTCAGGTTCAGACTTGCATATTTATTTTTAACGTATTACTTCCATTTTCACCTTAGCTTACAATTGGTATAGAGTCAATCAATATTCCAGTTTCAGATAGACATTATGAAAATATCTGTGAGTTGTGACAATCAATTTCAGTGCCTGCTGCATCTCAAATACTATTTATTGACTCATCCATTAGTTAAATATTTGTTAATTGCCTGGTAGGTACATGTATTCAGAACCAGCTGGGGAATTTAGCTCATCCATAGTCCAGTGAAAGACACAGTGTGGCTCAGTGCAAAGCTCGGCTTGAACCAGCACAACGTTTTTTTGGAAATTTAAACAGGAACATGCAGGGCAAAATCAGTAAGTAGTAAACACTGAATTTTAACCCCAATTATATGTGCACATTAATTGCAGAGAAGAACTTATATTTAGGCTTGAGGTTACATAAAACTTCGATTTTTTGACAGTGTGGTCAGAGTCTGTGCACTTAGAATCCGAGTTCATGGTTTCTTCTGAATCCCACTTGGTCACATGCATTAGTAAATAGTGACGTGGTGACACCAATTGTTACAGTGCAAGCTCACGGTTTTTATCTCTTTCTCATTCTTAAGATGAAAGCATACATTTAAGGAAGTTACTATTTCATTAAACTTATAGCTTCATTTTTCTCCCCAAACTCAAAATTGATCTCCTGAAAATAATTTAGAACTTTTAATAAATATGTATCCCATGACCAGAGTCAGAATTTCATGACACACAGATTGGTTATTTTATCTTGATTTATTCCTGAGATATGAAATGTCTGCCTATATTATTATTGCTTGCCTTGCAAACACAGTAACTCTTTATGTCTTTTAATACTGTATTAAGGAATAATCTCTTTTCAAAGTATCTTAAGAAACAATGAGGGGTCCAAATTCAATTTAAATATAAACATTCCATGCAGTACGTGCCCTCCTTAATATCCATGAGAACTGGGTGTGGTGCATAAACAATGAATCTTGGAACACTGAAAAAATAAAATAAAATTTAAAGAAAAGAAAAGTAACCCATGTTCAAAGTTAAAAAAAATAAGTAAATATGAACACTCTGTCTTTATCAAAGCAGATACTATAACCCAGGTGACAGTGGAGAAACAGCTTTCCCCTCTGTATGGCTAAGATCCCACGTGCACAAGTGGCCAGAAAGTTGTTTTCTCTTTCTCTGTCATTCTGGATTTGTATAATTTGAATTTCATGAGATTCCTTTAAGATATCACTCTCTAGGAATATCCCTCACCTTACTTACTTAACATTAGTGGTGCTAATGAATCCATACATTTTAACAAAAGTTAGAAATAAAATGAAGGCCTTCCTACAGTTTTCAATACTATGGTAAAAGATAGGATCATATAATTGTAAAAATAACATAGTCCTGTTCTGCCAAATATGGTAGCCACTAGCTATGTGTGATTAGTTAATGTTGATAAAAATTAATTATAATTAAAAATTATTTTCCTTAGTTACATTAAGCACACTTCTGGTATTCAGTAAGTACCTGGTTAATTCTCAAAGCAGCTCACACATACTTTCACACACACACACCTAAAACCACCAGGTCTTCCTTTCTGGTTTGCATGTTGTATGAAGTTCACATCCTATATGTAAACTACAGACTGCAGAATAGGGAGAAGTTTCTGTGTGCTTCATGACAGTGAATCAGGAATAACAGTACAGCCAGTGAAAATGCAACTTTTCTTCCAGAACATTCTGGTGGGAAGAGGTACTGTTGATCAATATTAGCCATAGAGAACCATAGAGAGCAGAAAACAAAGAATGTGCATAATTGATATTGCTAGCAATTGTCAACTTTTGGTACTCTGGGGGTTTTTTTCCCCAGAAAATGACTTTTGTTATAAATTCACACAAAAAGATTCTACACTACTGATCATGTTTTGTAAAGACTCTTCAAATTGTGAACCAATTTCAAACATACAGAAAAGTTTCAAGAATAGTACAAAGAACTCTTATATACATTTCACCCGTATGAGTTTATTTTTCTTCCTTTTTTTATCTTCCTCTCAATATCTTCTGGTCTCTGTCTTTCTGTCTCTTCTTTTCCTTCCTCCTTCTATGTATATTTTGTCATTCAAAAGTAAGATGCATAAATCATAATCATGGCTCTTTAACCCTGAATACTTTAGTTTGTGGCATTATCTTATAGAAGCACAGTAGAATTCTGAAAAGCAGCAAAAAGTAACCTAGAAACTAACAATGCCTATTGTATTTTGGGACTTATCTTTACACAGTAGGCTCCATAAGCTCCCAAAAGAAAGACATCTTTTAAAGTCTTAACTCAGTGCTACTCTTCCCATATAGATCTTGTTTATATAAAATGTTTGTTGATGTTTTCCAGGACCTTGTCACCATACCTGTCTGATTTCAGAAGTAATCCCCAAGCTAAGCAAATGTTTAGCCACGCAAGCCATTAGCATAGTCAATAAACTTTTCCAAGGTCAGTCACCGAATATACCAGCTTTCTAATTCCACCAAAATAAGACCCATGGCTACTTAGAAATTAAATTAGTTGATCCATCCTCTAATTTCAAAAGTTGAAAATTTTCAGATCTCCTTTTAGTCTCATTTTCTGTTTGTTTGTTTGTGTGGTTCAAAGTTTTGTCGATTACTGTTAAGAAATTGGAAAAATAAAGATTGAAACAGGGTATATAAAAACAAAATGTCCTGTCATTGGGCACTTATCATGCAATGTGTCCCTATTTCGTCAATACTATTGTTCTGGTTCATCCTGTTTTTTAACTAGACATTGGTTTTATTTCTCTATCATGCGTAGTAAGTGGAACACTTACACACACACACACACACACACACACAAAATAAGCATTTATATAGATCAAGCTTTATCCCCTTAACTTTTTGAAATAAAGCTCCACAGACTTTACATCAAGCTTTGCTGTCCGTGTAGCAAAGTGTCGCATTCTGGGTCCCCACGGGGACACCAAAACCTGGTGGAATTTGGCTGTATGAAAATAAATCAAACAAGTAGCAGGTGCCCAGCTTTAAGATTATAGAGAAGGTTGTTCTGAGTCCCAAACGCTACCCCATTGAAAGAGAAAAATAGTGTCAGAGAAATTCATAATGGAAACAACTTAAAAGAGTATTAGCCTGAGTCATCTTGTTGCTTCTGCCAAAGGATCTCCTTTCTCTACATTTATTCCAATTTCATTGCACAGGTCATCTTCATCAAGTGTAAAGCTTTCTCCCTTATATCACTGCTTAGATAGAAATGAGAAATGACTCCAGCACAAGGTGGATATTCGCGTGGATGGCAATGGTGCCAATGTCTCTGTTCACACTTTCTCTAAATCCCCTCAAATTTGTCTATCAGTGATGATAGGATTATGGTATCTTGCACACAGTTAGACCCTAGAAATGTAAAGCTTGAAGGAACTTCAGAATTCACCTAATATAACTCTTTCCATAAGAGTTTAAGTACTTTTAAAGGAATGATGCCTTGTTTCTCTTATTAATCTTAGCAACTAGCATAGTGCCCAGCTCAAGGTGAATACTCAAAAGTGCTGGTGTTTGATGGCAGGAACTGACACCTTCAGTGCTGTTATGAAAAAGTAAACTGAGATTCAGAGAAGCAAAGTAGTTTCTCCAGGGCCGCAGAGCCTGTTAATAAAGGATGACGGAGCTCGAAGGAACATGTTAGTATTAGTTCACTGCATATCAATTCCACAGCACAATATCGTGCATGGGCAACGGCTATCATCACCTTCTTGCAATTGAACTGTTATTACTAAATATCACTGTTCACAGAGTATAGGTTTTTCCTTCAAAAATGTGGGTGTGCCGTGAAAATAGCACTGAGTATGAGTCAAATGCAGGTTTACAGATCTGTCCCTTAAATAGCTATGTGCAACTAATGAGTCATTGAACACTACATCAAAAACTAATGATGTGCTTCATGGAGGTTAACTTAAAAAAAAAAATAGCTATGTGATTCGTAGTTTCTCCATCTACAAAATAAAGATAATAATTCTGAAAATAATTAGCAACAGTCTGAAAATTTTTTCACATAGGACAGTTTTTTTCACATGGGACTTTTTTTTTTTTTTTTCACATAGGACACTTAGATGCGCCTCTATTTGGGCACTAGAATGCTCAAAACTACTCAAAAGGAAATTGTAATTTTTGTTTCTAGTGAGGGAATTGTTATTTTAACTTTATTTGATAGTATATATTTAATATAATGTATTGGATATAAGTTAGACAAATTAATTAAATTATTTTTCAATCTAAGTCCAAAAGGGTCTCTCAGGCTTATAAACATAAAGAAATCCTTGCTGAAAGTTTGAAATATGACTTAATATATGGGTGTACTTTGGCTCACAGGCAATGTCAAATAAGAGTAATTAGCACCAAATGGGAACCTCCTCACAATTTTCTTTCTGCTCCTCCTCTTCCATTTCACGTCCTGTGCGGCCAGATTCATCATGCTTCATTACTTTTCCTAGGCCCAGCCCTCCCGAGCCAGGAGAATATCATATGCTATGTTCTGAGAGCAAAAGCTCCTGGTGTGAGACAAATTAACACAGCACCGGGAGCCATTTAACAAATTACCTCTTCCAGCGCCTGTACTGGCGCCATGGTACCCCCTTAAAGCTCAACATTCACATCAATTAGATGAGCAGTTCAGTCCCAGAGGTCGTTTTCTTCATGCCTACTCGGGCTGTGAACTTCCTTTAGAGCCAGAAAATGAGCAAATTCAAGATGGGCAGACAAATTTTCAAGAAAATTTCCTTAGGGGAGAAAAATCATATACTTGAGAAACTCCCTAGCTGTTTCAATTTGTCTATTTGTGCCATTTTTACTTTTAAGTACATATATATATATATATATATAGAGAGAGAGAGAGAGAGAGAGAGAGAGGCAGGGTATATATACACTGAATATATATATATATATATACTGAGGTCCATAGAATTTGCTTCTATGCTAAATATGCTAAATAACTGCCCAATAAATTTTTACTTCTAAAATTAATCTATTGCTTTTTCTCTTTTCTTTACTTTTGGTGACCTCTGATTTCTTTTATAAGCCTGAGTGTGTCTGATGGACCTAGTTATTAAGGTGCAAACAGGGGAGAAAGTTTTCATAATAAGAATTGTAAAAGAGGGAACAAAAATAGACAAACTAGAAAGAAAAAGAAGAGAGAGGAAAAGAAAAAAGGAGGTTTGAAGTATCTAAAGCTATTTCTGGGGAGGTGTACAGAAATAACAAACACTTTTTCTAAAGTCTTGGGTATTTTATGACAGCGTGAAGTGTTTTGTAGGGGAAAAAATTCATGACATTGTACTTTCTATAAATACAGCACTTTTCTTTGGCATCTCAAAGACAGTTTTTTCATTTATTATTCAGTTGATCCTTTCACAATTTTTATAATGAGAATCTGAAATGAAGAAAGATTTCCCCAAGTCTTCCCCTCCCCATTCTTCTGTGGGAAGGTGGGGAGGATGAATATAGGTGGGAGATAGGCAGGGCAACTGCTGACAGTTCTGTGCCCCGTAACTTCCTCGAGGGCAGGGAGAGCAACTGTAATTACAGGCCTCGTGGCATCTTAAATAACTTGAGACCAAGGAGGGTAGTGTATACAAGGTCTCCATCAAGTGAGGTCCCCGCAAACCTCCTAACCCCGGTTTCAGGAGAAAGCCTTCCCTTCCGCCTAACGTTCCAGTGTCTAGTGTCCTCATGATGACTGTTTCCCCTGGTTTTCTTTCTCCTCTCCACTCCCAAGCAGTTTTCTCTTAGTAGAAAAGAAAGGAGGGAACTTAAAGGGCATAAGTGAATTAAACAGACACAGGAAAACTAAAAGCCTCCCAAATTTCCCGTAGCAAAAAAGAAGACTTTTCAAGGCAAGTATGTGCTCTGGAAAGAGCAGTCAGCTGGCCTGATAATGGGAGAAACATAGTTTCTGGAATCACACAGTGTTTCTGTGGGGAAGAGTGGGAGGGAACAGAAGAGAAGCAAAGCAGATAGAGGGTAAGCACTCAAAAGGGTTGTTCCTCTTTTAGAATTGGGCCCAGTTGTCTGGCCACCCAGACTTTGTTGCAACTGACATCATGAAATACATTAACCCTATGAACGTGCTTCCCTTCCAATGCTATATTTGTGGTTAAGGTGACATTGAACTCAATTATAAGTGTGATACTCCGATCAAGTTTTATTTTTCAGTTTTAAGGGGATGGATTTATGCCTTAAGGGAATAGATAATTTCCTGCCCATTCTTTGTCCAACACTCTTCTATGTCATTCTATGTCAAGGTCATATTCTCGAGTGTAGAAACTAAAAAAAGCAAAGGAAAAAAATAAAAATAACATGTCTTACAACACACTTCATGAAAATGGCTTTGTACTATTTTCTGATCCTGAATCTTAATCAATAATTTCTCTCAGACAATTGGATGTGGGTTTGAATATAAGAAGTCTAGTGAACTCTAAGGGGGCATTTTAATTACTTTTTTGATTTATTACTTACGAGGATAATTCCCAAGAGTCAGCAGAGTTGCTTACCAGAGCTATGAGAAATTGTTGGTTGTGAGTTACAGGTGAACCACATTAATCATTTCTGGGGTTTTGTCACTGTGGGTTTTCACCCCAGGAAGCTTCTACCCCAAATAGTAAGCCATAATATGCTAACCTTGTATCACGTCACTATTCCTTCAATCAGAAATTAAGGTATCTTTCTCATACCACCCCAGTTACATTTTGGAAATAAAAAATACTGCCAAGTGAGACTAATCTGGTTAAAAGGCAATTAAATAAGCCAGATAATGTCTGTCCTAAATTTGAACATGCTTTTATTGATTTATTTATTCAATAAATAAGTTTTGTTTTGTTTTTAGTGCTTACTTTTTTTTTTTTTTAAAGCTTATTCTTTTAGGTGTTTGGACCACAATAGTGAATAAAATCCGAGTGCTCACTCTCATGAGGCTTATATTCTCATGATGGGAGACAGAGATAAATACACTTATAAAATCCACTAAGTCGTAGTAATTGTATAGAAGGTAAGAATAAGGGATGCTACTTTTATATGAGATGATCAGGAAAGGTTTCTTTGTTAAGGGTATACTTGTGCAGAGATCTCTAGAAACTGAGGAAGAGACAATGAGGGATCCCGAGAAAGCACAGTAAGCAGTACTTCACAGGGCTGAGGTGAGTGTGTTGAAGGCAAGCAAGGAAGATGATGTGGCCGACTGGAGTAGAATGATGAAGGCAGGGAGCGGTAAGAAGTAGAAGGAGAGCGGGAAGCCGCCACATAAAAGGCCAAGAACACAGGAGCTGAAGTAGTTTAAGACGGAAGAGGTATAATCTCATACATAGTGCACTAGTATCCCTGTAACTGAGATGGGGAGAAGACATAAAAGGGGGACAAGGATGGATCCCGGGAAACTATGTCAGGGAGTCCAACAATAGCCATGTGAGAAATGAAAGTGATTGAAAGGGTTGAAGAGTGGCCATGTTTGCATATAATTCAAAATTGCATAAAATCTATTTAATAACAGATCAGCCTTAAGTGCAAGAGACATGTGACACCAGACCACAATACCAAGGTGATACCAGGGTTTTCAGCCCAATACATTGGTAGTAAAAAAAAAAAAAAAAAAAATCCAACCTTTGAGACAGTAAACCAGGAAAAGATTAGGTACATTTTGAATTAATAGCTTATTTTTGAACATATTAAATTTGAGCCTTTTAGACATTTAAGTGGAGATTTCAATTTGATAGTTGGATACACAAGTCTAGACTTCATTAAAGAGGTCTAGACTGGAAAAAATAAAAGCCTTCAGAAATTGTCAAATAGAGATGATATTCAAGCTATGGGGCTAAGTGAGATCAATTAGCAAGAGAATATACAGAAAGAAGAATTAACAAGACCAAAGCCTTGGGTGTACCTATGTTTAGATTCGAGGATAAAGAGGAATAAAGCAGACAAATAAAAAACCGAACAAGACAGAAAAGAAGGAGACAGACTGTGGAGGAAATAAACCAGGAATGCTATGTGAAGAAACTGTGGTGATCACAAATGTGTTGTTGACAGGTGGAATGAGATGAGAGTGCAGAAAGTTCCTTAGAATTTAACGATGTGGATGGCATTGGAGGTGTTAACAAAATCCAGAGTGTCTTCTCCATCATTCATCTAAAATAGCAATCAGCCATATACACTCCATTTCCTATGAGGAGGCCAGGGCATTTGTTAGAAAAACTAGTATCTGAGATAGCTAACACCAACATAAAAATTACACACTGCAATGAAAATTGACACCAGGAGAGGAAATCATAAATCAGCATGTTTTACTCTTTTACAGATACGGTTATTTTAATTTTATAATCATATAGAGAAAATAGTTCCTTTCCCCAGGTTTGACTGTGGGGGAAAAATAAACATTAATAAGGAAAATTATTTTCAATTTGTTTGAATTTGTCTCAAATCTAAACAAATGAGTGAGGCCTTCAAGAAACTAATGTAGATGGTTGACCACTCAAAGGAGTTAATTCTGAGTCCAGTGTCACCCATTAGAAAAATTTGCTTCTCTCTTAATCTTAATCTTAATCTCTTAATCTTAATGCTAATGATTGTTTAATTCTGAATATGTTCTTTTTCTTACTTTTTTTCCTCTTAATGAGTGGCAATTCAGCGATTTGATCAATACAAAATATAATCAAAATTCTACGGGTTACCTAGAATTTGTTTTGTTTTGTTTTTAAGTAGGCTCATGCCCAGCATGGAGCCCAGTGCAGTCCTTGAACTCACCACCCTGAGATCCAGACCTGAGCTAAGATCAAAAGTTGGACGCTTAACCAATTGAGCCACCCAGACACCCATTGAATTTGCTTTTAATCATTACATCTATTTTGGCAATAATGTGGATGACATCCTTTGTCTTATTTACTTTTAACTTTTTCATTTGGTTTTATGTAAAGCAGTAGAGAATAGTTACAGCACCTTGTGTTCTCAATAAATACCTTTGAAAAATGAATGACTGAATGAGTAAATTTTTCCAGAGTATATCCCTTAAGTTTTGAGTAGACCTGACAGAATTATGTGCCTACTCAGTTTTGATACAAGATAAAAGCAACTGGGTAAAATGAATATTTTAACTCTTTTTTTTCTCTCCAGAAAATGAAATATTAAACTCACTGATGCCAAAATTTTATTTAAAAATTAGTTATGTGAATAACGCTCACAAAGTATTGCCTAAAGTATATGAAATCCCATGCTTTGTATCCTCTTGGTGATTATGTTTCAATCTTTGCTTTCAACAGGGGGAAATCCAAACTTGAATAGTTAATGTTCCTCTAGAGTCTCAAGGAAAAGTGTGGCATACACTGGCTTTATTTTCCTCTCTGGGTCAGAATGATGCCACAGCCCATTTTCCACCATATCATAAAGTTTGAATATGAATCCAGACAATAGCACTCAATGACCAAAATGAGAGAGTAAAGGAACTAAGGTGTTTAGTTGATCATTCAACTGCAAAGAAAAGAAAGTGGGATGATTAATCATTAGTTTAGTTTCTTTCAGTAACTCTTCTAAAGTAAGCCAGGGAAACTTCAGGCTGCCTTTAAAAAGTGGTTTTATTTATTTCCAACAGTTGTAGATGCATACAGACGTGCAGGTGCACACACACACAAGCATGTGTGCACAAACACACTTCATATGCAATAATTTGAAGAAATTAGTTAATATGCTACATGGCTGGAGTCCACTTAACATTTCCCACCAATTGCAGCTGAGTGAATGGAGCATGTTTATTACATACACTATCTTAGGTTTTTGACTTTCTCCTTTGAGATAGCACAGGGCTGTGCTTGTCCTAAACACTTGAGGCAAACTGATTTGTGAATACGAGCATGTGCGTTTCAGGAGAAAGCAGAATAATGCAGTGAGAGTCATTTCTGTCACAGTGCTTGCCTTTTCTAGATTATGATCATGCAGTGGAATTTGCTGCTTCATGTTTTGTATGTGGCACCCATTGCCAAGTAGCCTCCAGGTGCATGAACAATAACAACAAAGATGCAGTGTATAGCCATATTAAAAAAGAAAACTACTTATTGCAACATTACAATAAGCTCAATGTGTGAATGGTGGCTTGCAACTTTCACAATACTGCCCCTTGGAGAGAGCCCAGTTTAAAATCATGGTCTTAAACCACACCAGGAGCTTACATTCAGAGGAACTATGTTGGATTCAAAAGCAAGTTTTTCAGCTTTCCAAAGAAAATGTTCATTTCCTCATTTCACACTAGGTAACCCCAGGTGCCATTATCAGAAGTATGAGAACTTATATTAATTGCAAAGTGGTATCACAGAGAGATAGATCATCACAAGGCTGGCCAGTATGTGAACTTTGAAGGGTTTGTGGGAAGAAATAAAGTCTGGACTCTTAAATTAGATATACAGTTCCCTGATATAGGGCTACATGTAGTTGGTATTTTGAAAATGTAGGTTTGTATAGTCAATATAAACATTGAGTCAATAACACTTACTGCAAACCCAAAGTGCGTTGAATATTATAAAGCATATAACAGAATGAGGTAAGAGCTGTTATGATGACTGTTAACCACTTAGGAAACACTGATACATAAAAATAAATGTGAGTTGGGTTCTGTAACACCTGGTTTTGGAGTAGGAGGCAAGTGAAGGTCATTTCAGATCCAGAACACAGATGTCATCCAGAATTAAAACAGAAAGGGTAATCCTGACAATGTCCATGTCAAAAAAAGGTAAAAATCCTCAAATTCTGTGCCCAAAGGGGACCCAGCACCTATATATCCAGGTTGGCTGTGTAAACTACAGTCATCAGAGAGCCAAGCACAGGGTCCTTGGTGTTTAACTACAAAGTCTTCTTTGATTTTTTTCTCATAAAACTTCCAGAGTTTTATTTCTGAAGCATTAAAAAGAGACTAGATAGATAAATATCTAAGATGGTTTAGATATTCATTTGTAATTTAAAAATATATATTTTGGGCTCCTTCCCAGATGGTTATGCTAGAATATTCTTATTTCTTATGTTTATGGGAAGACGTCCTCAAGTTATAGCCCAGTCAAGAGGAATGAAATTTGTGGGAAAGTCACAGGTTTTAGAATTGTGTGTAAGTAACATTCAGCCACAAAGATTTTCTTCTCATCCTATCCCATTATATATGTTTTCCTAATCCTTTTAAAATTTAATTGTAGAAATAAAATGAAAAAAATCTAAGTCTTCCATTTTGGCCAAGGGTACTTTAAAAATTCTAAAACCAAGATGGTGACATTGGTTGTTCCTGACTTTGCTCCCTCTTCAGGAGAACAACTAATATCTGCTAATATCTACTAAGGAATAAGACAGCACGGAGAGTATTCGAGAACATTCAGGGCTAAGCCTGAAGCCTCCCTGCACCCTGGAGACCAAGAGAGACAGTGTTAGAACAGTAAGAGAAACAGCTACCATTTCACACATCGTCCCTCCCCCAGCTCAAAGCAGTTCTACTCAGAAAGGTCTCTTCTGAGCCTCTAGTTCCTCCAGTGGGAAACCACAACCCAGGGGAGGGGCTGGGGAGAGGCAAACAGCCTCTCGCAGCATTGTGGGTTATTTTGGGGGAGTCCTTACTCAGATCTTGTACCACAGGCATTGCAGGGAAATCTGCAAGGCTCAGCCCCTGAGAATCTGATGGTGATTCATAACCAAGGCTGAGGGTGGTTCCCAGCATCTCTTGACCAGGGAGCCTGGTTGGGAAAATAAGAGTAGCCTGGAGTGGCTCCTCCTACTTACACAACATATCTTAAACTTAAATCATTTTATTTTACACTGACAACAACAACTTAACTCTAACAGAATTTTACTTCTTCTCCAAAATAAACAAGTGAAACTACATTAACAAACCATCAGTAAAATAAAAAGCCAATGGATCAAATGAAAAAAAACAAAACAAAACTATTTGCAAACCATGTATATGATAAGCAGTTATTATCCAAAATGTATAAAGAGCTCATTTAACTCAATAGTAAAAACCAAATAACCCAATTAAAAGGAGGAAATGACCTGAATAGACATTTTTCCAAAGAAGATATACAAAATGCAACAGGTACATGAAATAATGCTCAATATCATCCATTAGCGAAGTGCAAAGTAAAACCACAATGAGCTAGCATCTCACACCTGTAAGAATGGTCATCACCAAAAAGGCAAGGGATAATAAATGCTAATAGTATATGGGGAGTAAAGGGAACACTTGTGTACCCTTGCTGGGATTGTAAATTGGCACAGTCCCTATGGAAACAGTATGGGGCATCCTCTAGAAATAAAAAACAGAACTACCACCTGATCCCACAATCCCATTTTTGGGAATATATCCAAAGGAAACAGAAACACTAAAGTGAAAAGATATATGCACCATAATGTTCACAGCAGCATTATTAATAGCCAAAAATGGAAACAGCCTAAGTGTCCACAGATGGATGAATGACTAAAGAAGTTTATATATAGAGAGAGATAGAGAAGTTTATATATATATATAATTTATAGTAAATATAAATAAATAAAATATAAATAAAAATATTTATGACTATATAAGTATAAAAATATAAATATAAATGAATATATAGATATAGATTCATATATATTCAAATATATATACATATATATGTGTGTGTGTATATATATAAATATATATTCAACCACAAAAACAAAGAATTCCTACCATTTCTGACAACATGGTGGACTTTGAAGTCATTATGCTAAGTGAAATAAGAGAAAGGCAAATACTATATGATCTTACTTATCCATGGAATCTAAAAAAACAAAACAAAATAAAAAGAAACCAAACCAACCAAACTCTTAGAAAAAGACTTGTACTTACCAGAGGTGGAAGGCAGGGAGAGAGGGACCTGGGAAAGGTTCTAGTTATAAGATAAATTAGTACTAGGGGTGGACTAGCATGATGACATAGCCCACACAGCTATATGACATATAGGGAATTTTGTTTTGTTTTGAGAGAAGAGCAGAGGAGCAGAGAGAGAAGAGGGAGAGAGAGAATCTCAAGCAGGCTCCATACTAAGTGCAGAGCCTGATATGGGGTTTGATCTTATGACCCTGAAATTATGACCTGAGCCCAAATCAAGAGTTGGATGCTTACTGGACTGAGCCACACAGATGCCCCCACTGGGAAGTTGTTTAGAATAAATCCTAAGTGGTCTCATCATAAGGTGACTTCCCCACCCCACCCTACCCCTGTATTCTGTTCTTTCTTTTCTTTCTTTCTTTCTTTCTTTTTTTTTTTTTTCTATCTATATTGGAAGACAAATGTCAGCTGAAACTATTGTGGTATGTACCTCACAATATATGTAAATCAAATCATCATGCTCTACACCGTAAACTTACATGGTTATATATAGCAATTACTACTCAATAAATTGGGGGAAACATGCTAAAACAGAGCCAAAGGGGACAACTGAAATAAGACAGCTGCTTCCCAGTCTTTAACTCTAGTTTACTTTTCATTCATATGGGAATTTGCTCATATTAACCAATGAAATAAATCCATATAGAATTGAAAAAGAAGACATAAAAAGTAGACACTCTAAGGGCATACAGAAGATTGAGGGACATTTTACACCTGAAGTCAAAAGTTGTAACTACCTACAGTTAATTAATATATCTGCAAATATGCTTCAATTGCAAAGGTAGGCTTGGTATCCCAACTTATCTTAAGCTTATTTTTAACTATTTAGATTAACTTTACATTATGAACAAAATATGTCACAACTGCTATATCGTAGAGCTCAGAGAAAGCTGTGAAAACCACTGGCAAGCAGCATGTGTTTCAAAATCCCTAAGTATTCCACTTGTGATTATCACACCATGAGAGATAAAGGAGAGTGAGCATCCTTTACTTCTACCAGAATTTCAAGTTCTGTGATAAGAAAGCAATTGTAACAACCTTGTAATCATTACTGCCTACCAGAAAATGTGTTAGTTGTTCTAGCTCCTAAATTATACTATGCTAAGAATGAAGAATGAAATCAAGGTGAACTAAAACCTTGCTTCAATGCAGCTGTTTTAGGGGAGATAAAGGAAGAACCAGTAAGCCTTTGTCTCTGGTGAGTGGATCTCAAGGGAAGCATAATGGAAGGATTGAAACTTGGCCACAGGCTGGGGCTAATACTGTCTATGTCTTTGTTGTTACCAATGGTGCCTTGAAACCCAGTTTGACTTCTTGGCTTTCCCTTAAACAAGGAACCAATTTGGGAGAAATCCTAGCATCAGTGAGTGCAAGATCCAAAAGTAATATTTATCAATATCACCTCTGCTTGCTAAATTCATGACTGTGAAAGTTTATTGCTATCAAATAGTCACAATAATGGGAAACACTGTTGTGTTTTTCTGCCCAAATAATTTTAACCACTGAAAAACTACCTGTCCCTCTCCTTATTATTTCTTAGAAAATTGAAAATTTCCTAAGTTTATACAGGTCCCCTGGCCAGAAGCATAGGCACATGACCTTGCCTAGTTAATCATAATACTCCTTACCTCTATACAAAATGATTGGTCCAAGAGTGAAATACAAGTCCCAGGGAGAGCTAATTAGAGTCTATGTGATTTGGTAGATGGTTGCTGAGAAAGAAGGTATTTTCTTCTCTCGGGGTTATATGTTATAAGGTTTTGTTTTGGAAAATATTCATGACCAAGCCTGTCTGAGACAGGGCTAGAATGAGATCAACATACAAAGAGACATGGAAATAAGCAAACTGAAAATAAGAGAAAAAGAAAGACTAGAGAGAAAGAAAGAGAGAAAGAGGGAGAGAAAAAAATAGAGAAAGAATCCCAACATTATTTCGCCCTACAATCCAACACAGAATATCATCAGCCCCTGGATTTCCTGGATATGTCGGCAAACAAGTACCCCACTGTTTTTAATTCGAAGTCAGTCTGAGTTGGCTTTCTGAGATTTTGAACCAAAGAATCCTCAAATTTGCAGTGCCACTACCTTCCACTTATTAATTTTATCCCTAATAAATAAACCTCTGCTTCTAAGCTTGGGTGTTTGAAGAGCTTAATTTTATCCATCTAAGTGGCTAATTTGATTAGGACTCTGATAAATGACTCATTCCCTCCTTAGTCTACTCCACAAATCTCTTCTTTCCAAAACAGCTAGTCTAAAATGATCCAAATCCTTAATTCTATACATAATGGAAAGTCACTGAATCCTGTATTATGTCCTCATTTTCTCTTGAATGGAGAGGAGTTCAGAACACCCTCAGACAGGTGTCTTTGTAAGAGCTCTTCTGCTCTTCATTCTAGTGCCTAGAAAAGATTAGATTAGGCTGATGGGAGTAACACAATTTCCCTGATAGTTTTCTGACCTTTGTAAATCCTCACCAGAGAGACTCCAGCTTGCTTTGTTTTGGTAATTCCAATCTATTATGGTCATTCAGTAGAAAGCCAGATTTGGATATGGAATGGGAAAAGTTAAAGTGATGGTGCTAAGAATCACAATAATCCTACTTAGAATTGACTTGCCTTCAGAAGGAAACTTTCCAAAA
Organism: Mustela putorius furo; assembly: GCF_011764305.1. Classification (NCBI taxonomy): domain Eukaryota; kingdom Metazoa; phylum Chordata; class Mammalia; order Carnivora; family Mustelidae; genus Mustela; species Mustela putorius. The sequence goes on along the minus strand of NW_025422019.1, from coordinate 20,936,021 downwards.
AGAAAGAAAAAAAAAAAAAAAAAAGCACACACACACACACACACACACACACACACACTGATATACTGTTTAGGACTCAAATACTGAAAATCTTTTAGCAAACCTAAGCTCTAAAAAACAAAACAAAACAACAACAAAAAGCCACTAAAGTTTACCTGATCTGATTGTATGTACTAAATCAAAACTTAAAATCAGGTAGTTGTTCCTAAACCAATAGTTCAAAAGTCAACAAGTTGCCCTCTATACATTGACCATCCTACATAAGACTTGAATTTTTAGCAATTGCTAAAACAGATAGATATGCAGCTCCAAAGACTGATAAAGCTATGTCCTCAGGAACACAATACCTAGTCTTCAAAAAATAACAAAGCCCCATTTTAATCTACTTCTGATGCCATCAGTTTGTGCTGTGTGCGCCTGTGTGTGTGTGTGTGTGTGTGTGTGTTGAGTACATTGCAAAAATATGAAGCCCATCTTGCCCACACTGCTAATTATTCTCAGTACTTGTCAAAACCTGATTCTTAGGAAGTCAATGTTCGGGATTTGTGGAAGAATTCAGCTCTCTTACACATCATCTGACTCATCCAATTCTTTCTCCCAGTTCATGATTTAAGTTTTATTTTTGGAGTCGCATTTTGTATGATCTCTGACTCTGTTCATTATTTAGGGCTTTGGTTTTCAAGTGATAGTCTATTTGACTTGAATTACGAGTTCTTGAAAAAGCCATTTATTTTAATATATATATTTTTATTATATATTGTATGTTTATATAATATAATTAAATGCTATAATTTAGGGGTGCCTGGGTGACTCAGTGGGTTAGGCCTCTGCCTTTAGCTCAGGTTGTGATCTCGGGGTCCTGGAATTGAGCCCCGCATTGGGCTCTCTGCTCAGCAGGGAGCCTGCTTCCTCCTCTCTCTCTCTCTCTGCCTGCCTCTCTGCCTACTTGTGATCTCTCTCTCTCTCTCTGCTATAATTTAATATAATTTAATATGTAAAATATATATATAATATAATTTAATATAATATAATATATGATATAACTATATAAATAATCATACATTATTTATATTAGATAAATACATAAATACATACATTAATTATAATAGATAAAAATCTAATACTATTGTTATATTATATATAATAATATATACAAATATATAGAAATATATAGAAATAATTATATATAAATATACATTATAAATTATATAGAATTCTATATAAATTCTATATGAATATATAAAATATTCTGTATGATAGCTATTATATACAATAAGATATTATTATGTATAATATATATATTATAAATATATTTTTTTATATGAGTGTCCAAGTTCTGATATAGCTTTATAATAATCATAGTATCTAGTGTAATTCAGGCATGTATACTTTTCAGTACCCCTTTAGATAATATACACAGGCATTTTAATTGGAATACAAGGATATGGGGGGATTGGTAGAATAATGTAGCTTGAAGTTATTATCTTCCATATACAGAGAAAAGTGTCTGGCCTGGGTACAAGATTCTTTATTAAGGTCATAAGAAAACACTGGCATATTCAACATACATCTCATGATTCAGATCTAACATATTAATAGCAGCAATCATTTTCCCAACATTAATCTCTGATTAGATACCATATAATCATCATGCTTCATTACTAGTCATAAACCATTTGATTGAACAAAATCTTAATTTTTTTCTCATTATTAGGAGATATCAAAGTTATTGGCAATTAAAATATACTTATGCTACAGATACTGCATTGACATTTGTGCACCAATTATTTGTCACCAACTATCAACAGTTGACAACAATTTCTCAAAATCACTGACCTGCCTCTTGATAATTTCTTCCATGGCTGTTAGCCTCTCTCTACTCAATTGCAATCATCATTACAGATATCTGTGCACTTATCTTCTGCATCCTTAACCCCTCACTTGGTTGTGTATGCTTCAAGGGCAAAGGCTACATTTGTGAACAAAGCCTAAAACATTGACTTTGACTTGGAGACACTTGACACATCTTTCTTTAAACAGAAAATCATTGACCAACAGCATAGGAAAATGAGGATGCTTCTGGTTGGTGCTATAAAGAAGGGTTTTTTTTTATCAATTATACTGGGAAAATGTTGGATTCTAAAAAGTATAATACATTTGTTAACTTTGGAACTTTCAGTGCTTTAATAAATACCCCATGTGACACACCAAGGTGGGAGGTAGGGTGAAATACAGGTTATACAGGTTATAGCTTACAGTGATTCTTTAATTTGCTAGAGATTTTTCAGCAGACTGTTTCTAAGGACTCAATTCTGCAGATCTCATTTTGGGAAATGATAGTGCAGCGATCAAGAGTGTGGGCGTTCCAGTATGGACTGTGTTTGACCTTTATCTCTGACATTCACTAACTGTGTAATCTTATATAAATTATTGAATTAACATCTAACATAGCCCTAATCCAATGTCTAATATGTGCAATGGGAACAATAGTAGTCACATGCAGTTATGTTGTAAAGACCCAATACGATGACATATGTGAAGTGTTTATCACAATGCCAATATTTAAGACTTTACTGATTTTTAAAAAAAAAAATAATTGGATTGATTAAATGATAGGTCATCTTCATTTTATTTATTATTGAGTCTTAAATTTACTTTTTACTTGATCATTCTTCAATTTATCCTCCTCAGGCAATTTCTGTCTTTTTCCATAAGTCTAGACCTGTTTTAAAGGATCTTGTGAAATGTCTAAGCTCCAAAAGCCTAAAGGAATCAAGCCCAAGCCGAAAGGTTGTACCGTGGGGAATTTTAAAATATCCTTTGGGACGAGTGGCAGAACTTCTCATAGCATTAAAATTCTTTAAGTTGCTAACCAAGCAAGCTCCTTTTTTCCTCATATGAAACAGTGTTTTGTTTCCCTTATGGAACATTATTTCCATTGCTTGACCCAAGTTTACTCCGTTAAGTTATCCTTGGTCAAAGAACAAATTTATTTTCAAATCTATAATCCCAATGATTCTGCAAGCTCTTTTGAGAGCAGCTCTTCCCACTGCAGAAGGGTTTAGAGAAAATGTGCCCTTTTTCTAGCTATTTTCAGAAACTCTCCCTTTGTTTCAGAGACGATTCTGTTTAATTTTGGCCTTTTGTGCCTGTGCAATAGCAGGTGTAATCCAATCAAGCGACAGCCTTCCTTCACTAGGTTATCAACTACAGCCAGAGTGAAGGGCTATTGTCTGCCCATGGACCTGACTTACACAATTTGCATGCTCCTTAATTCCAATTCTGTTCTATTGTACTGCTGTGCCTCACCATCTCAGCTGGAAGAAAAGTCAACCCAACACAGCAGTGTCTCAATCAACACGGAACCACAAAAACATACCTAAATCAGAGGTCACAATGTGAGCTCAGAGGCTTTGAAAGTAATCATCAGAGAAAACGAAAACATATATAGAAAGCATTTTTCCCTCTTGTTGCTGCATTCTCTTTACTCTATCCTTCCCACACAGTAACCCTATTCATGAATGAAGTAATACCTACCTAGCAGCATGATGACTTCCATTCGTGGCAAACTGAAAACAAGAACCACAATAAAGAGAATAGTCACCTAAGAATACACTTCAGCAGGACAATAAAAGTCTTTGGCAAAATGAACAAGAGGTGCCAGAGAAAGGGATACAGGCTGTGCAAAGAAAAGAAATATGTCATGAGTTCTACTTCTTATTCCTGGTATCATTTGACACTGAGATTTTTCTATTACAATCAACACGTAAAGCATACAAAAAGAGATACACAGCAATACCCTGGAAATGCAGCAGTTGTTTTCAAAGAAAGAGTTTTAACCCCAGCCACAGCAGCCGAGGGATCATTTAAGAGGGGGGAATAGAGACATCGTCCAGCTAACGCTCAGCCCAGGAAATGACAACAATCAATTTTCTCTTCTGCAACTACATCAATCATTTGCAGGTGTTCATAGGTGGAGGGCCTTTTGCACATCATTATCACATTCAAGAAAAGTGAAACAACTGATGTGTTCTATGTTGTCCAGAATCTGATAGAGCACAAGGAAGTAGAAAAACCCAGCTGAGGCATTAGAAACAATTCAAGAATACGATTTTGGGGATCATGAAACTTCTGTATTTTAAAGCCAGGATTTTGAGCAACACATCCAAGCTGTGATTGTAAAAATGCTTTGTGATTGATATAGCCATTCCAATGCAAAGGAATAAAATATAAAACGATTCATCTGCAGTTTGGATAGAGACCAAGGTAAGGTATCGATTCCCAGAAATACATACTGAGTGCCTACTACCGTACTAAGTGCTAAAAAGTCAATGTGTGGTCAGCAGGATTCAAATCAGTATCTGGAGCTTTTGGTAGATTTTTTTTTTACTTATCCCACTTGACAATGAGCTCTGCTCCATATTAGTGGGGGATGCAGATTACAGAGTACACAGTGGTACCTGAACAAAGGTAGAGTTGTCCTGATACCCTAATGTTGCAAGTTTGGTCTTCAACCTTAGACATAATATAGTTACATCCATATTTTAAGGGAGAGTTACCCTTAAGCTAATTATTTACTCTACAAGAAGACTCAGGGTGGTTTTTTTGTATTAATTAATTATTCATTAATAATTCGTATTAATATAGTAAGTTTCAGATAATTATTATTATATCAATACCACTTATGCTATCTTGTTTCCAGATTGGCCACTATCAATTTCCTCTATCCATGTACGAGTATGACAGTCTCAAAACATCCCTTTAGATGGAGCAGAGCTTGATGGATGGGTGGATGGATGTCACGGATGGTGATCCTTGACAGAAAAAGTCTGAAGGATTAGAATTTGGCTGTGATTTCTGAAGGTTACACATGTCCTGTTGCTGCATGAGCACCATCTTAAGATGAGCATCAGTTGGATTTAACCAGGTTCTTCTAATTCCAGCTGTTGGGCATTTGATTTTATTGACACAAAAAATCTAGTATCAAACCAAAGAAATGTTTTCTCCTTTCCTTCTGTCAACTCAATAGATGCCTGCTATAGTTGTCATCTTATTTTCAGTCCACTTAATTGTTTATATTCTAGTAATTTCTAAGCTGTGGTTTTATTGTATCTCTAGTGTGCAATAAAAATGCATACAACTCTTCAAGAAGCCAATATGAATTCTGATCAAGTTGTATATTCTTGTCAAATTTCAACCACGTGGATACTTTACAGACAGTAATTGATTTGGCTCAGAAGTTCATTTTACTTTGGCAGCACTATCTATATTCCATCCTTCTGAAAATATGCTGATCTTCTGAACTCACTAGTTTATGGATTACCAGTCAATAGAAAAGTATGACTGGATCATTTCCCTACAGAAATCCTGGCTGTAGCAAGGCCACCTGCACAGCTTCCTAGATATCTGAAGTTTTGCAACCTAATTCTTTTGGCGCATTTATTATAATAATACCTTCCACATCAGTTCAACGCAAAACAAGGTCATATCCAAATTAGATGAAGACCAAAATACAAAACCAGATGGGTACATCATGGAAAACCAGCCCATATAAGGTTCTCTATTTTCTTTGTACCCATGTCACAAATTGTTGGACATGCCTTCTTTTATTTATTCTTCTAAATACATAGATTCAAAAGGATCCTCTATAAATCCCATCTCCTTGTAACTTATTGCAAAAGGACTATCATTTAGTATAATAAACAGACCACCTACTGAGTCTCTTGTCTAGGTAGCTGATGACTCTATTCAGAAGCTAAATTTTTATGTAATCTCGAACAAAGACCTGGTATGGTGTGAGAGGGACTTGATCAAAGGATATAAGGTCCCTGGTGGGCTAAAAATACACCAGAGAACAAATAAATAAGTGAGTAAATAAATATGTGAATCAACACACATAAATACTATTAGATCATGGTATATTAAATTGTTTCACCACTACTTATGAAAACAATCCACCTTAACTTTTTAATTTGGAATAAAAGGTTAATATATCCAAATGGCGAAACAGCAGGACTGCACAACAAGGCGGATCTCCCTGTTATCTCTGCCCTTGCTGCTTGCCAGGAAGCAGGGCATACCCCTGCCATTATTGTCACATTATAGCTTGCATAGTGCTTTAGAGATCAAAATATGCGTTCACCTATAGTATCTCATTTATACTCGGCAGCCAACTTCAGCTGAGACAAAAGATTATACGTCATGTTTTATAAATGAAGAAACTGAAAGTAGTGATTTTTTTTTTTTCCTCTGAACTCATCCTATTAAAATGGAAAGCATTTCTTCAAATCAAGTCTTCTGATTCTGGGGTTGGAGCCTTTCACTTAATTCATGTCATAAAGGTAAGTTCAGAGGGCTTGGATAGCCCTGAATCCCCCCAGATCACCTTCCGTTTGCAAGAGTGGTATCTTTTAAAAGTAAATGTACTCAAGATCAAGAGTTGGACGTGTAGTTGAGCCCTGAAAGTGGTCAAATATGTCCAAGGAGTGAGATCCAGTGCTCCGAGAAATCTCTCCACTTTGTCAATAGGCAACTGGGCGGGCAGTCATGGAAGGGAAAGCAGGAGGGCATGCAGAGTCTCTAAATCTGAAGTAAAACTGGTCATTACAACAAAAGATGATTTATGCACGTCAATAAATCAAACTGACACAACTTCAGAGATTTCTCCTTTTTTCCCCCAAAAATGCAGCGCATTTAAATATTGATGTGGCTTGATGGTGCCTTCAAGCTCTTCTGATGCTTTCTTCTGACCCTGGAGCATAGGTGCTATTGCTTGGGGCCACTTAACTGCTTTATCTATCGAGGGACTCTGTCAGTGGGCATATCTCCCCACACAGCATAGTCAGGATGAGCAAGCCCTAGGCATGTCCCCAATTTTTATCTCAGTCAGCACTGCGCTGCTGGGTGTGCAGCTCCCTTGTCTCCAGCAGGTCCCTGGAAGCATGGTGACAGGTAATTATAAGAGTTAAATAGGCCTGGCATTGTCATGTTCAGAAACTGCTTGCAAAGCACACAAACTCCACTTGCTGCACTCCCCTCTCCCCCACTTCAACATCCAAGACAAATTAAAAGGATTTTTATTTAGAATTTCATGTTCCACACCATTCTGCGATTTTTTCCCCCTCTCCCCAGGGAGAACTTTCATTTGCTTTGAGTAATAGTTTTTTTGTTTTTTTTGTTTGTTTGTTTGGTTTGGTTTGGTTTTTCGTTTTCAAACCGAGACTTTATTGTGGCAGGCCAATAGACCAGGCTATTATGGCCAATTAAGAATAAAGGATAGAGAGGGTTCAACTCCAGTGATGCAAGAGATAGTGGAAAACTTTCCACTCACTGTATTTCTCCAACTTTCCCACAAAGGAATTTGTTTCTTAGGATGTTGTCTTAGATCTGAACAGATTTTCCATTTCTCGAGGACTGTTCACTTCAATAGCAATCGACACAGGTTGCTCTAATCTAGTGTTGGAGGGGTGGGGAATATTTTCATTATAAAGCATTTGGAAACATATGGTTTGGTCTAAAAGAGCAGAAATACTCTGTATTGGCTTAAGTCAATTTGTTTTCATTAAGGGAAAACATGCTGGTGACTTACACACATTGGTCCCATTAGGATTCTTCTTTTCTATTTGCTGGCTTCTATAATTTTAGCTTGAATTATGAAAGAACTGTTTTCTTGTGCCCTCCACATCTTAACCAACCTTTGAAATGTACATATCTCAGAGCTGTCAGTAAACGTAGATTTTTGTTTTCAAGAGAGAGGCATGCCCTTCCTTCCGTACATAAACCTTGCCCTTTGCTCTGGCTCAATTGCTTTAATCCTATTACCTTCTCAATAATTCCATCATATAATTCAGTTCTCCAAAGCGATAAACTCAAGTACAGCCGTGAATACATTGTCAATTCTAATTTGGGGAGAGCTGCTGATCTTAACTCCTGAGGGTGTCTGCATAGCACTTAAACTTGTAATTGAGTGATAAATGCCATTTTTCATGTTCTCTGGTCATCCAAGTCTGGGACTTCCAGTTACCACAACCTATCCTGCCTCTGTGTGAAAAGACTTATAAATTTGGCTTGGTGTCCAGAGGTCAGTTCAATAGGAGAATCAGAGGAAGAGGAAGATTGTAAAGTCAGACATATGCCTGAGAGGATTCTGATAGTTGAGTTTGCTGCCTGAGCATCCGACCATTTATTTAGCTTTCCTGAGAGATTTGGTAACGTTTATTTGCTATTTTGCAATTGGAGTTTTCCTACAGAGTTTGTGGAGGGGGACGGAAAGATCAGAACTAGTTAGTATCAACTTGAAGCATCTCTTCAAGGTACTTAAAATAAATTGCATTCAAAGATAGGAAAGGGGGGAGGAGAAGACATGGGGGGCTTGTGGGAAAGCAGGGAGGCAAGGCTACATTCGTCTGCTTGAAAGCACCCACTTTCCATCATGAATATCATAACAAGTAAGGCAGAATGAGACAATTAAGGTAATAGAGCTTCAGGGACTAACAAAGGCCAAAGTCTAAATCTTCTGGAATTGAAATGGACTAGAGTATGTATTCTCCAGCAGACTAAAATAATACTTTATTCATGCCAGCTCTAGAAAGGTGATGTTAATGGGGTCGGATAGAAGAACTTCCACTGAAAACTTCACTTGCCCTGAGGGAAACCAGAGAACAGAGTTCAGAAGGGTAACTGCCTGCCTTCAAGGCTCCTGGATAGAAATCTCTGGGATGTATGTACTCTACACTGAAATTCTTAATTAAAAGAAAATCTCCAAATCAGCACTGGATGGGCCATTTTTTTATGCCCCGTGTTAGGTTTTGTGGGAAGTGTCAGAGAGTAAGCTGGGTTGTGATGCCAATGAAGTCCCGGTGAGCCCACTCCTCTCAGCCAGCCCTCCCTCCTGTATGAGCACAGGTGGCACACAATGTAGGCAGGGTGAAGGACATGAAACAGTTTGAAACACTCTCTTATGGCAGTGCCAGAATCCCTCACATAGTCATTCACTGTCCGGGGCCATTTTCTTTTCCAGCCTCCACATGGAACTGTTGGCAACCTGACTCATTCTGAGGTTGTCTTTATCACCTCTAAACTGGCGGCCCACCCTTCCTACCCACACTTCTAACTACTTATACCATCATCTCCTGGTCAGCTTTCTTAACAACTGGCAGAACTTCCATCTCAGTGTCCCTGGAACCCAAGGTATCACATGCCACAGGTGTCCATTCATCCTCTGACTTCCATACTGGAATCACTGGATCCCATTTGCTGATCCCAAACTCAGGAAAATGTGCACTGTTGTTTGACTCTTCTTTCTCTTCTGCAATCACATCCAATAAATTCTCAATGTCTTCCACTTTTACTCGTCAGAGATAATTACCTTATCATTCTTACCTCCACTATTCTCCTGTTGCCTGAATAAGGGAGTAAAAATAATTTTATCTCTACCATTCTAGGTTCTTGGCTAGGACACTCCTATTAAAAAAGACAGATTGTGGCACCTGGGTGGCTGAGTGGGTTAAAGCCTCTGCCTTCGGCTCAGGTCATGATCCCAGGGTCCTGGGGTCGAGCCCTGTATCAGGCTCCCTGCTCAGTGCAGAGCCTGCCTCTCTCTCTCCCACTCTCTCTGCCTGCCTCTCTGCCTACTTGTGTTCTCTGTCTGTCAAATGGATAAATGGAATCTTTAAAAAAAAATTTTAAAAAAAAGATTAACAGGAGCAAAACAGAAGTTTAATAACATATATAGCTCTTGTATACATAGAAGATGCCCAGGAAAACTGAGTAATTCTCTGAAAGGGCCCAAGCCACCACCTTAAGCATCATCTTTCAGGACAAAAGAAAAATGCTGGAGGCTTGAGAGTGGCAGGGGCCACTTATGGGGAGTTACCAGGAAACCACAGTAAACAAAGACATGGTTTTCATGCAGATTTGTTCTTCCTTCTTCACTCACAAGAGTTTCTAGAAGTTTGCTTATCTCCTTCTCCTGCTACAGAGAGGGACACACACCTTACAAATGGGGATTTTCCTTAAACCTATGAATGTCTCTTATGAAAGAATAACTTCTCAATGTTCAGATCGCCTCCTATACTTGCTGTTTCTGAAAATTAATCAGCTTAAAATAGTATTGGTGCCAAAGAGGCATATATTGGGGTGTCATACTGTTTCCCTTCACCTGATTTAACTTTCTAAAGTACAACTCATGATAGGAAGAGCTTGTTCTGTATCCTTGAATGGGACATACAGACAAAGGCCACTCTACTTAAATGGTATGCCACTTCCATCTAACCAATTTCCCATCTTATGTCTCACTTCAGCCCTCACACACTGTTATGGCCTGGATCCTCCCAAAGTTGATGTGTTGAAGCCCTAACTCCCAATACACCAGAATCGGATTGTTTTTGGAGATAGAGCCTTTAAAGAAATGATTATGTTAAAATGAGATTGTTAGGGTGGGCCCTAAACCAATCTGACTTGTGTCCTTATAAGAGGCAATTTGGGGCGCCTGGGTGGCTCAGTGGGTTAAGCCTTTGCCTTTGGCTCAGGTCATGATCTCAGGGTCCTGGGATTGAGCCCCGCATCAGGGTCTCTGCTCAGCATGGATCCTGCTTCACCCCCCCTCTCTCTGCCTGCCTCTCTGCCTACTTGTGATCTTTGTCTGTCAAATAAATAAATAAATATAAATCTTAAAAAAAAAAAAAGAATATTAAAAAAGAAAAGAAGAGACAATTTGGACACAAACATGTTTGCACACAGAGGAAAAGCCATATGGGGTTACAGGAAGAAGATGACCATCTATATAAGCCAAAAAGAGAAGATACCAAACCTGCTAATACTTTGATCTTGGACTTCTAGCTTCTAGAACATAAGAAAATAAATGTCTGTAGTTTAAACCACCCAAGCTATGGTATTTTATTACGGCAGCTCTAATAAGTTAAGACGAACATTTTAAAACTTAGTAAAACTGCACTATTCTCTAGTTACAGAACCATGATTCCAATATTTCTTGTCAACATTTTGTACATCCTTTCTGGTATTTAATTCCTTTCCCTATCTCTACACTTGTTATCCTCAATGCTAAATTCAACTGTTGTCTTTTTCTGGAAGACATCCTAGATTCCTGAACTTAGAGATCTTCCTTCTTTTGGTCACCAATAGCACTTTTTTTGGTAACTCTAGTCAGGTACTTATCACGTGACACAACATGGGAGAACTCTAGGAGAATGGCCATATTTGCGCTTACTCATCACCTAGCCTCACAGCTCTAGCACATCTTCTGTGAGAAGTAGTATTCTGTAAGTATTTATGGCACAAATATATGCTCAAACAAATTGATTAAAAGGAAGCTTAGAAACCAAGCAGTTAATTGCCCTCGTATAACAAGTAGCAAAAATGATATATTGAAAAGTCAATGTCTAACTTTGAGTTTTCTACTTAATTAGTTGTCTAACTAGGGCTACAATCTGGATCTCCTCAGTTTATGGCTGTTTGCATAACTCAGTATATTGCCTTCCTGGAATAATATGACCCCGTTAAAAAGTAAGTGCATTCAGGGCAGAAAAACAACATGAAGTCATTAATATGTATTATATTTTGTTTATTATGTTAACCAGCTTTGGAGTACAAGGCTTTGGGATAATGAGACCTGAATAATCAAATGCATAAGGATTGACATTATCAGATGACAGAAAATACAGACTGATGCCTGACCATTTTCTCAAGTACGGTTTTTCCCTGAGATGCCAGTTCCTCAGGAGTCAGACAACATGAAGACATTAGACACTAAGCATTTCTGCATATGCACGCTCACGTGAACAGAAGCATTGCAGTTGGAGCTCAGGAAAACAGGGGGATGGGAAGCACTCTGATGACAAACTCAAATTACTAAAGTTTTATTTAGCAGTTGTTTTTTATTGTTGTTTTTGTTGTTGTTTTAGAGAGAGAGGGAGAATGGGAGGGGCAGGGGGGAAGGGAGAGAGAATTTTAAGCAGGCTTCATGTCTAGTGAGGAGCCCAACATGGGCCTGAGATTATGATTTTTTTTTTTAAGATTTTATTTATTCATTTGACAGAGAGAGAGAGATCACAAGCAGGCAGAAAGGCAGACAGAGAGAGAGGGGGAAGCAGGCTCCCTGCCCAGCAGAGAGCCCGACACGGGGCTCGATCCCAGGACCTGGGATCATGACCTGAGCCGAAGGCAGAGGCTTAATCCACTGAGCCACCCAGGCGCCCCCGGAGATTATGATCTAAGCTGAAATCGAGTCAGAGGCTTAACCAGCGAAGCCACCCAGGTGCCCCAGCAATTGTTATGGTATAATATTATTTTATCCCTATGATTCAGTTCTACTTTAGAAAGTTAAATTAGTTGAAGGGGAAAATAATATGTCACCCCAATAGATGCCTTTTTGGCATAAAAGTTATTTTAGGTTGATATTTTTAAGCAGCAGCAAACATAAGAGAAGCTCAGAATATCAAGAAGTTACCACTTCCATAAATGGTTCCTGCCACCCCCCGAATGCTGTAATACTTCACATTCTGTTAGGTCGGGATCATTACTTACTAGTATAGTCTATTTGCAATAGACTATAGACTATAGAACTCGTTATATTTGCAATGAAACTAATGTTGAGATAAAGACGTGTTTTTCAACAGCTAATAGTTAATAAGCCTGACACATTTTCATGCTTACCCTCATAACGCCAGGTTTGTCACCCTTGGCACCATTCACATGTTGGGCTAGATCGTTTCTTTGTGGTGGGGGTGTCATCCTGTGTACTGCAGGATATTGTAAGATGTAGCATCTTCCCTGCTCTACACTCACTGCATGCCAATACCATCTCCCCACGGAGCTGTAACAATCAAAAATGTCTCCAGATACTGACAAATGATCCTTGGGGAATAAAATTATCCCAGACTGAGAATCACTGTTCATAACAGGAAAGCTTTTTGGAGATTCTATTCTTTAAGGCAAACTAACTCCTATTCAAACAAACAAATAAAAAAAAAAAAACAAGCAAAAAAAAAAAAAAACCCACAATTTCAGTGGCTAAACACAGTAGCTTATTTCTTGTTTACACCAGTCTAATGTGGATCTGGATTGGAAAGGAGGGAGGTATGCAGCTTGTCTCATGAAGCGACTCAGGAGACTGATGGCTTCATCATCTTCAAGGATGCCCTGTCTTGATACACAGTCAACAACTAGGGAAAGAGCCAGAAGGACTGTGTGGTCGATTTCCAATGGCCTGGCCTGAAAGTGGAACATGAACTCTCCACTCACATTCTATCAGTTTGAAATCAATCAGAAGACTTCTCTTAATTGCAAGGGAAACAAAAATGGAGTGTAGCTCTGTGAACAAAAGAGGAAACAATTTTAATAACGTAGTTTCTTCTGTATGTCTAATAATGCTAAAAGGGAAAAAAAAAAGTTCCTTTTCTACTGAATGTGTCACAGAGGAGGATGCTTTGGGCCTGTTTTGGGCCCAGGATATAATTCATTAGGAGTAAAGGAGTGCCTTCTTATCCCTGAGACTTAGTTTTCCAGCTCCAAAACTAATGATGATCTAAGCCAGAAAGTGTCCGTCCTGAATCACGTCTTGGTCCAGGAGTAGAGTGGGCTATGTGTGACTTAATACATACTCACCTAAGTGTATAGTTGATGGAAATTCTTTTTGGCCTCTCTGAGACGATATGTATATATTTTTTCATCATCCAACATTTAAATCATGCCCCCCCCCAAAAAATTCCGAAGTTAAAGACAAAACTGGAGGGCATTTGGGTGGCTCAGTTGGTTAAAAGACTGCCTTTGGCTCAGGTCATGATCCCGGAGTCCTGGATTCGAGTCCTGCATCAGGCTCCCAGCTTCATGGGAGTCTGCTTCTCCCTCTGGCCTTCTCCCCTCTCATGCTCTCTCTCCCTCTTCTCTCTCAAATAAATAAATAAAACCTAACAACAACAACAACAAAAAAGGAAAACTAGATTCTTATGAAGAAACCCTTAGTATATTCAATAGGCATTTATGTTCTCAAGAGGGCAGAAAACTGAATCTCTTTTTCTCATTCTTGTTTTTATTTTCATTCATGGGACCTATGTCTCCACTCTTCCACTGAGAACAAATTCATAAAATGGCTGGCCAGAATGGAGGGAGTCCTGTCTGAGATTGTGGAGCAGAGAAAACTAATAGATCACACAAGGATGCAATCTGTGATCCCAGACCCATGATGTCTGTACCATGTTACAAGAATGAGCTGACCCTAGATGAAATATCTTCCTTCCACTTTATTTTTTGGATATGTTCTACCTTCAGGAGCTTTACATCTCATCCCAGAGCTCTTTTCAAACTGCTTCCTCTCAGACCAACATATGTTATTAAGAAAAATCATTCAAAAGCACATGCCTATGCCACAAAGTGTTACAAAAACACCACCTCTGTTCTCTCTAAAGAGAGAGCTGTGCAAACAGCTAACCACATTCAGCATGACAGAACAGCCTGACTCTAGCAGCTTTCACTGACTGCAGAGTGCAGGTGATGAAATAATTAAGCTTAATTGGGGAACTATTAGCAAATGACTCATACAGAGGAGTGTAAGTGGAAACTTGAAGGGTATATGACTTTTAATAGTCTAGGGGAAGAGAAAAGATAATTGTAGGCTAACGGAACAGTTTGATCAAAGGTACAGAGGTGTTTTTGTGTATCTGGTGTGTTCCGGGAAGGCTGAACAGTTGGCAACAGAAACATTAGCTTCGCCAGAGGTCCTGAGCTTGAGATGGTCTCTCGACTCACCTCACCGTCGCTCCACCACTTCCATTTGGTCTCACATTCCCTATTTCCTTAAACATGACTGGAATGAAACCAGGCTCACTCCCATTTCCACCGCTCTCCTCGTGCATGCTCACCCCAACAAAAACGCACTACCTTCGAAACCTATACTTAGCCAATGTTAGTCTCCCTCCTGAAACTTGTTCCCTTTGATGCCAATCCACTTCCACACAAACCCCCAATTCACATATATTCATATCTTTCTTCCCACACCCATTTTTCACATTTAGAGGTGAATAAATTCATGCTATATAATCTCATTTCTGTAGATGTGGTATGTTTCATTTTTTTAAACTAAACAATAGGATGCATATGGGCAACAAACATGACCTGTAATTATTGGCAACATCCTTCACTTCTGTGAGTGCAACTGCAATATAATTTGTTCCCAGCAAACTTTCTAAACAGGTCAGAAACTTGAGATGGTAACAGCATAAGCTTTGGTATTTAATTGTAACATTAAAACAGTCGTCAAAGAATGGTAGGCAAAGATTCATCTTGCATTCAGTAGTTAGAATGATTTAAATTCATCACTAAATGTCCCTCTACCCATCACGTATCTTTTGTTGACCTGGCATAAGGGTTTGCATATTTAATCCACTTTCTTGTTCCGGACAGCTGCACTATCACCAGGAAGATATTCTGAGAGGAATATTTCTGTGTCATCTAACAAGGGAAGAGAATATCATGTTCTTCAACTCATGGAATGTATCTAGACACTCTGAAATTATGCCAAACAAAGATGTTGCTTTTTTTTTTTTTTTTTTTTTTAAAATAGTAGAAGAGGGCTGGGAAGAATTGAAAGGACAAATAAGTTTTTTTCAGTTTTCTTACACAATATGTCAAATTTTACTTGTAAAGAAAGATTTATGAAGGCCAATTTAGATAACTAGGTAACATTAGATTAAATCTATAGGCTTGGGAGGTGGTCTTCTGGAATTTGAATTCTGTGGTTTTTTTTTTTTATAAACATATATTTTTATCCCCAGGGGTACAGGTCTGTGAATCGCCAGGTTTACACACTTCACAGCACTCACCAAAGCACATACCCTCCCCAATGTCCATAACCCCACCCCCCTTATCCCAACCCCCCTCCCCCCAGCGACCCTCAGTTTGCTTTATGAGATTAAGAGTCACTTATGGCTTGTCTCCCTCCCAATCCCATCTGGTTTCATTGATTCTTCTCCTACCCACTTAAGCCCCCATGTTGCATCACCACTTCCTCATATCAGGGAGACCATATGATAGTTGTCTTTCTCTGCTTGACTTATTTCGCTAAGCATGATACGCTCTAGTTCCATCCATGTTGTCGCAAATGGCAAGATTTCAGCCATCAAAAGAAATGAAATCTTGAATTCTGGTTTTATCATTAGCAATTTTACTAAGGTCTCTGTTTCAGTTTGCTCATTTGCAAGATGGGTTCTAATTGATGGTAGACGTATACCAATGAACTTTAATTCATAGAACTCTGAACCGAGTTAATATATTCAAAATGCTTAGAGCAGAGTACAACACAAAACAAAAATTTCTCAAGCATTAGAGAAACTCCTAGTCCTACAGGATTCCTTCATGTCAGGTTTTCACAATTCTGAAACAGAACCTCTCCTCACCTTTCCATTTTCTGCTTGGTTCCCTTGAGTTCCCTTGTTAATAGGAGATAAACCATGCTAATGTTAGATATGAATAAAGGGTTGACATAAATAAAATTTGATGTAGATAAAGAGTTTTGGGCAAAGATCTCAAAATTTCATAATTCTGTAACAGCAAAAGATCTACTGAAACATGGAAAGAGTTCACTGCAATTAAAATTGCTCAGTCAGGGGGGCACCTGGGTGGCTCAGTGGGTTGAGCCTCTGCCTTTGGCTCAGGTCATGATCTCAGGGTCCTGGGATCCAGTCCCACATCCGGCTCTCTGCTCAGCAGGGAGCCTGCTTCCTCCTCTCTCTCTCTCTGCCTGCCTCTCTGCCTGCTTGTGATCTCTCTGTCAAATAAATAAAATCTTTAAAAAAATGTTAAAAAAAATTGCTCAGTCAGATAGACCTCTTTGATGTAATTCTCCTTCTCTATTTTCAAAAATACAACTATAAATTTCCCCACTGGGGCATATTTGATTGATAAAATAATCAAACTTTTCTAAAATCTATTCTCAGAATGTTCTTTGTACTGTATACCAGTCACATGTGTGGAGTTGTGTTTCCCAATCACAGAATAAAAGCTCTAACCAGAATTTGGCAATTTGGTAATACATGGGATTAGTCCACTCTGGGCTGCCTCTGTCTTCAGAGGCATCTTCAGTTTGCATCTGTGAGTGAGAGTGATTGTAAATAATGTCTCCTTTACTTCTCTAGTGAGAAGGCTTTTACTGAATGATCCTACAAAATGCCTGAAGGACTGAGCTCAGCATATGCTCAAAAGATTGATAACTATCCCCACAATTCAGGGATTTCAAAATACTATCCAGTTACTTTTCTTCTCCCAACAGAATTTAATGAAGTAATAGGTGAAATTTCAATTTTCCTCGTGCTTACCAGTGTTTAATTCTTAACCAGAAAAGAGAAAGACTGATTCTACATATTCAAGCTCTTTTAGAAAACAAAACTGAATGGATTTACTGAAAATCTGTCCAAAGTAAATGGTAGACATTGACGTACAATGTGATGCAATTTTAAAACTTCCAGTTATTTATGCAAATTTAGTTGTTGATGAGTTTTTCTCCCAATATATACGTGAGTATCCACATGACTATGAGGGTGTGTGTAGACCTAGAACCTGTGGCTTTCTTGACATGGGAAAGGAAATAATTGTAATTTATTTACTTACTTATAACAATTAAAAGATTAGCTCAGTTGATTTGCCAAGACTGTCTACAATACTGTCATTACTTTCAAAATTAGAAAATAGTAATGAGAAGCGAAAAAAGCTGCATTAGCAGTTTTAGAAGGAAAAGGTCTTTATGTACCGAAAAAAAAAATCAGGATGATATAAGCATTTTATGTTTTACCAAAAAAAAAAAAAAAAGATCTGCTTTTCCATCTTCAGCATCCATATCTCTGTTATGCATATTTTATGGAAATTCATTTTTATGGTATTAAACTTGAAGCATTGATTTTAAGTTTTTAATAGCCACACATATTTTGTTATATTTTACACAGAAATATAATATATTTAAAAATATAGACCTATTTAAGAGTGGCACTAAACCCTTCCAAAAAGATATACTTTCAAGGTTATCAGATGCATCTTGATGCATAATTTGGAGATGAATGTGTTCTCTAACTGCAAATCGACTATATTTGGGTTGCGGTTTACATAAAAATACAATTTTTAGAGAAAAATCATCATCTTATCTGAAAATGTTTCTGGAGATAGCTTGTTGTCCAGTGATCCATTCCCACCGATGATGGCAGATAAACTGCATATATTTAAAGGCAAGGAAAGGCACTCTCTGCTACAAGATGAATTAATTTATCGTTTTCACCTTAGGTGGTCCACTGGTGACTGGGGCTTAGGAAGCGGATATCTTCATTGCAGTTCTGCTCCAGGAGAGCAATCTTCATCATTTCTCTGCTACTGCTTTCAAATTACATAGAGCACTGTGCAGGAATAAAGTGTAATGTATGGCTACGGCCCTAAACATGCGTATACGGCTTTACAGTATGATAAAATGAGAATCCTGTGCAGGCAATTATTATTTAAGCTGCTTTACTCTTGAGAAAGGCCACATGGTACATCTACATTTTTAGCTCTTTTTCATAGAGATTCACCAAAACATTACTGCGAATTAACACATTTCTATATAGGGGATAGAAATGGGCATAGATTAGTTATTGAGGGCAGGTGCTGTATGGACTACCTGACAAATTGGCCTTCGATACAAATAACTTCATTATCCCAGATAACAAGAAGCTCAGGGTATGGGTGTATTCAAAGGCTAGTTGACTCAGTCACCCAAAGGTGATATCAAGGACCATTTTTCCTTCTGGCTCTTTCCTTACAGTCATCTTTGGAGTCTTGTAGTCACTCTTAGACTAGTTTTGTTTATTGTCACAAGGGGTCTGCCCCAGGACAATGAAGGTAGAATCTTCCTTGTTTATAATCACTTCCTTGTTTGTAATCAATTACTTGTTTATATGAAAGCAATACAACTGAATATTCATATTTTTCTTTGATCTGGTTGAGCCTACCTTAGTTATCTGATGACTTCCTATCCAATATATCTTATCCAAGCCAATCCAATCCAATCCAATCCAATCCAATCCAATATAGGTTGTGCCCCTAATGCTTTAAAGTCACTGGGTTCTGTTACTAGAGTGCTATCATTTTGAGGAAGACTGAATACTTGAATAAGTTCAGGGTGACTGTCAGTAAAAATGAAGAGTAAAATGATTGCTCTTCTATAAAATCAACAGTGTCCCCCAGAAATAACCGGGACAAACATGAGTACCCAATTCAAATACACTGTGTACTATGAACCTGACTTATCTATGGCAAATTATCAACTCCTGGAATTCATTTTTCATCTGCAAAGTAAGAATTGTAATTCCTTCTTCCTAGCATGGTTTTGATGATTAAAAATAATGTATGGGAATAATGTAGTACAGAGTCCAACATATATAAAGGTACAAAAGTACTTGCTCAAAAAAGGTAGTAAGGAGAAGTTCTTACTGTTTTTGTGACTACCATCATAACTTGTCATATGGTTGACCTGTCTGCTGACATACAGCTAAGGGAACAAATTTATTTCAAGGAAAAGCAAATGTCACTCCGTAGAATATAACTAATTAACTTGTAAAGATTTTCATCAAGATCTACGGGGACATTTAGAAAATAGCTCTATAGATCCAGTGATAGCAGACGTCACTTCAGAAATAAGTCGGGGACTCTAGGGCCCTGGTTGTCACAGTGCCAGCCATCACCCTGTTTCTCTATCCTGCCTGGAATAGGTTTAATATCTTCCATGGGCCCTAAAGCTAAATAGGATAATATGACAATTTCCCAAGGAATTCTTCCAACAGTTCCAATTGATCAATTCAGCTTTTCTCTTATTTTAGGGCAACATGAATCTTGACTATATCTTAATTGATACATTCATCATTTCTATTTAATGCAATTTTAAACCTGTGAAATTTATTCTAATGGTATCTGTTATTCTTTCCTTCTGGAAAGTGCTACCTACCTGTCTTTATGGAATGTAATTATCTTCCAAAAAACTTTCTGTTTGGATTTCTACAGGACGCATTATATAATTGATTCCTATGCCAAAAAGGTACAAGTTAATACTTTAATATAAATATAAATTATTTTCCAGACAATGACTCATTCATGGTTTAATTCAATAGATCTAAAATATATTTAAAGCCTGTCTGGCTACCTTCCTGCAAAATGCTGTAATCATCCTTCTAACTCCTTCCTTCTTTTCTCTCTTATTTTTATCTGTTTATTCATATTTCAAGGTGCAATAGTGATGTGCCTCCTCCTCACTCTATATGTGATATACGTTATGCACATTAAAAGGCAGCAATCAACTATAGGCATATTGATTAAATCAAGCCATCATGAGGAAGAGCTGAACAAATTTTACATTTATTTAAATTTCTCCATCAACTAAGTCTGCCTGCTACTGTCCTTCACAGGATATTTACTTTGCTTTCAGTGCATGAAGCGTGAGTTTCAGTTTATAAATTAAATATTTTGGAAGACATAAGTTCACAATTGTTTCTTTAAAAATGGAATGTATCAGACATTTGGCTATGAAGTAGAGCAATGTCTGAGTCTAAAGGAGCTGTTTTTGAGCATTAATAAAGCAAGGAAGGTAAATTAAAATATAATAAAAATATATTTAGCTTCCTTTCAAACGAGATTTAAAATTTAAAGTACAAGTAAAAGATAATGGATAAAGCATACAGAAAAATTAAAAGGTAAGTATGTCAAAAACCTAGACAAAATATCTATTTACCATATGTCTCAGTTAGCTTGGGCTGCTATAACAAAACACCGTGGACAGGGTGGCTTAAGAAGCAGACATTCGTTTCTCATAGTTTTGGAGGCTGCGAAGTCCAAGATTAAGGTGTTGACAGATTCAGCCCACTTCCTAGCCTGCAGATGGCCACCTTCTGGCTCTATCTTCCCACAGAGGAAAGAAGCGCTGGTGTCTTTTTCCCTTATCATAAGCACAGCAATTTCATCATGGGGATTCTACCCTTATCTAAACCTAATCACCCCCCAAAGGCCCCACCTTCTAATACCATTATTTTAAGGGTTAGGGCTTCAACATATGGATTTGGGGGGACACAGTCAGTCCATACCCCATGTGATCTAACAATCTCATGACTAGATGTTTATGCAGAAGAAAAAAAAAAAACAAAAAACAAAAAACAACAAACTTATGTCCAAAGATCTGTACTTGAATGTTTCTAGAAGCTTTACCCATAATTACCAAAGACTGGAAACAACTCAAATGTCTTCAGCTGTAGAACAGATGAATAATTTGTGATACAATCATAAAATGAAATACTAATCACCAAACTATTGATTTATATAATAATGTGGGTGCATTTCAAAAGCATTGTGCTAAGGGAGAAGGCAGACAGAGAAAGCAACTATGTGCTTCTGATATTCCAAAATAGGAAAAATTATAGGGACAAAAATTAGATCAATGGTTGCCAGAAACTGGGGTGAGGAGAGGGAATTGGCTACAAAGGAACATTTAGGAAATTCAGGGTTGATGAAAATATTGTACATATTAACTGAGCCCGTGTTTATCTGGCTATAAAAAATTGTCAAAATTCATGTGCATCTATATAAAAACTGTTCCTCAAAAAACTCAGCAGTAACAAAACCCCTAGACTAACATCATCAAAGGATGCCTTTGGAAAACTCCTTTAAACAGGCATGACTATCACCAGCAATATGGTTACTCATTAAAAAGTAAATAGAACACTAATTTTTGAGTGCTGAGGTGACCTACACAGTATGCGAGTTTCCACTTGTGAGAAATGTCACTATGATGACCTGGTTGTCTCGGAGTTCCAGAATTACCCTAATGAACTCCAGTGCCTTGGGCACAGGCAGAATAGTTCTAACCTTGTGACTGTGTGTTGAAGAACCTCAAGCTCAGCCTGTTCAACAGCCTTCCCCCCTGGCGTGCCAATGGGCATGAAATTCTCATCAGTAACTCTCTTTTGGATTAAGGAACTGGAAAAAGACACTGGGAGGGGAACTTTGAAGATGATATCAAGGTTAACATGACTCATTAAGAGGCCACAGGAATTAATGAGACATCCCACGAGAAGCACATTAAAGGAGCATTCTCACATCTGTCCTGGTTCTGATCTGCTCTTTTCATTGAGAGGCAATATAATGTAGAATCAAGACAGAGGAGATTAAGAAGAGGGATTTTAAATGTTGGCTTTGCCCCTTAGAACGCTGCCCTGTTAGTCAGATTCCTTAGCTACTTCAGGTCTCAGTTTTCTTAGCTGTAAAAAGAAGAATATGTACCACTAGAGTGGTTTACAGAGCACACACACATACATGCCTTATTATGATAACATTCAGTACATATACATACAGTCATTCATACATAGTAAGTGCTTAGTAAATGTGAGCTACCCATTCCAATTAGTACTGCATCATCCCTTCTCATATGAGGTCTTTTTAACCACCGATCAAGTGTATACGGCAGTGTTCAGTGTTTGTGGAGTAACATACCACCTCTATACTTAGTAAATTAAATAAAAAATGCTTTGTTTTGTCAGTTGGGACATTCTGTGGCTCTGTGCCAGACTTCACTGATCTAAGCTGGGCTTGCTCTTGTATCTTTGGTCAGCTGGCAGAGTGTCTGGGGACTGGCTCTCCTCAGGGATGACAGTGGTTATTGGACCTCCCGTCTCATTATCCAGCAGGCTAGTTTGGGCTTGTTCATACAATGGAGGCAGATTCCAAGGAGGTTGTTGGAAATGGGAAAAGCCTCTTGACTTCTAAGCTCAAAACTGGCACATCAGCACTCCCACACAGACTAGCCCCTTCTCTCCTGATGCTTACTCTTAATATTCTTTAGTATTCAGACATCCTCTGGTTTTCTGCTGTTATTGTCATTGTTGTTTTTCTGATTCTCATTAGTTTCATATCAGATTTCCAAGCATGTCTGATAAAGTGTAGCCTATGGTTCTCACACATAGAAGCTCTACACAAAAACTGTGCACAACAGATACCTACCATAGCAAAGTCATATATACCTTACATGTTAATTGATCAGTAGAGATTACACTTCTCCACTGAATCTCACACTTACTTATGATTGCTTCTTTCATTATATTATAGTTGTTTACTTATTATATTCATGGCATGACACATAATTTCTGGAAGACAGGGATTTGATTTTTATTCTCTTGGTATCCCCACTACCTGGAACATTTTATTTGTACAGCATATATTTGTTGAATAAACACTATTAGAACAATCGAGTAGTAAGAGACAGACTTTGATCAGGGATTATCAAGGGATAGTCTAAGAATAAAGGTGAACCACAAAATCTAGGAAAGCATTATATTTGGAGAAAAGTTTTAGTGGGCATTCCAGCCAACAGGGAGAAAACACAGACAATGGGGATAAAATGATGAGCAGGGAAGACTCATTTATTTAGTTGGAGCAAAACTAAATGAAAAACTCAATGAAAGTTAGGACTGGAAATAAAGTCAGAAAAGGAATCCAAAGAGCCCCAAGTTAAAGAAGTTACTTTAAATCCATTTATTATTTAATTAATGAGAGAAATTAACATATTAATTAAGTAATGAGAGCTAATTAAACCATGAACTCCCAATGCGCATTAAGCTTATCAGACTAGTTAGCCTTTACCTTGATAAACAAGGACATAGACAAATTTAACCAAGGTAATTACACTCAGAAGGGTGGGTGACATTGATGGAAACGGTCAGAGAATAATGTACTATATGGAAAAGTCACGTTCCTATGTATCATGGGAGTCATTAGGAATACCTGAAAACTTCAAGGACTTGAAGAGAGAGTGGATACTGGAAGAACGGTTATCTCACAGAGTATGAAGATCCTCCATACTGAAGTCTCTGAAATGGAAAGACAGGGTTAGGAGGAAATTTTCTGAACTAACATTAAACATGGTACACATCCATTTCCCATCTATTTCACTGATCAGAATTTTTTTTTTTTTAAAGATTTTATTTATTTATTTGACAGAGAGAGATCACAAGCAGGCAGAGAGAGGAGGAAGCAGGCTCCCTGCTGAGCAGAGAGCCCGATGCGGGCCTCAATCCCAGGACCCTGAGATCATGACCTGAGCCGAAGGCAGCGGCTTAACCCACTGAGCCACCCAGGCGCCCCACTGATCAGAATTTAGTTGCAAGGCCTCAATCTCCTGCAAGGAAGCCTGGGAATGTAATCCTTACGTGGCTTATCCAGTTTTGATTGCTAAAAACACTCCACAGGAAGCTGTACAATACAGTTCACACTTCTGTGCATGGCACAATGTAGCAGTTAACAAGGTATGTTTCATACATTAATGTGCCCATGTGTGAACACAAACACATAATTTGTCATCTATAGTTTTGAATGTCTCAGATGGAGTTTCTACTCCATCTGAATAAGGCATTATTCATAGCTGGAGAAAAAAATCAAAAAGGGAGGATGACGTCAGAAAACAAAAAAAAATCTGATAATTTTCAAATTGAAGCCTGGATTCAAATCATTTGAGGATCTTATTATACATTCAGGTGCCAGGGCCCAACCTAAAGAAGTCTAATTTACATTAAAAAGCTTTCTTATGCTTCTTAACATGTTAAGCTTCTTTATGTTAAGAAGTTTTTGAGAAACACTGCCCTAAACCCTTCCATTATGGGATGATTCGTGAGGTGTAACTCCCTATTTCTTCTATGTCTGCTGCTGATGCCCGTCATCATAGTAATGACAATGGCAATGGCACTGACAACGACCAATCTAAAACTCGTCCAGTGCTGAAGGCAAACTGATTACTGGCTTCATAAGACCATAAGTTACTTCCCAATTTTTTTTCCTTTTCTCTGGAGGCCAACAACATATTTCCCTCAGAGAAGCTGTTGAAAAGAAACTGATATTTTATAGAGTTCAAAATGAAAAAAAAAAAAAAAAAACCCAAAACAACAACAAAAAAACACTCTTTATCTGATGCATGGCATCTTCTTATTACATTTTTTCTGTTCTGCCTAAAGTAATAAATACCTTTTCAAGGTATTTGGGATTATCCCATTTACTTTGGGCCAATACCAAAAAAAAGGGGAAGAGAACCATTTTACAATGTTACCAAAAAACAGGTTTCCTTTAGCTGTCATGGACAAGTTAGAAATGGACCGGCACACCACTGGTAACACTTTATCTATGAGTCTCCAGGAGACTCAAAATCAGAGTTCACTCAATCTGTCACACAGAGTAGTTCCTGCCTCATGCTGTCTGATAAGAACTTAACATATCTGAACTGCCACTTTTTTGCTTTACCCTTGCTGCCTGTTGGTCATTACACAAAATTTTGGGTTTTGTTATTTTAGCATAAGAGTTATTTGTAAATTTAAATAATCCCCCCCAAAAAAACAAGCTTTATTTACTTCTCAAGGACTCCTTTATTAGTAAAAACTAACAGTTGTATTTTGCTTATGCTTTCATATTAACAAATCCTGAATATTAGCTAAAATCCAAATGTATCTTCAAGACTTCATTTTCACTTCAGCAACCCAACACAGACTTTTTCCTCAAACCTGGACTATTGACAAAATTGTTTATCACAGTTCCTTCATACCTTTAATATATGGAACATTTTATTTCTACAGCATATAAGCAAACAACATTCCTAAAACCTGCCTGCCTCATGCTACCCCTTTGATCCAGATTGTAATGGCTCCCTTCTTCCTAAAAGAGATATATCCAGCTCTTAGGCTTGCACTTCATGCTCTCCAAATTCAGAATCTAAATGTATCATTGGCTAAGCCTTTTTAGCCAGAAAGGTTGATATATCCCCAGACATACCTTACTCAGCCTTTCCCTTTTGTTTTTAAAAGTGATGCACTTCTTCCATCTTCTTCTATCTTACTCCTACCAAATCTAGAGGCCTCTGTAGAGCAGATTTCACCTTAAATCAGGGCAACCTCATGAATCACCTTTCAATAAACGGGAATTCAGCCTGTCTCTGTTTCTGTCTTGTTGTTAGTTCTGGAAAGCGAGCTTCCTGATTTCCACATTGTATCCCAGTTCCCATTAATCTTTCCAAATGAAGAGAGTGGTTTATTCCTGTGGATTTCTCCCCAGGCAGGAACTGGAGTCCTAAGGCTGAGTAAGCCTCAGTACATTAAGGCCATTTTACCTACTGTTTCCAGACTTCCCTGCCATTGACTTCCAGCTGGCTAGTCCAGGATGATGAATGTTCCTGGGCCGTCATGAGTATATCCCACCTAACTGCTAGGTCATCCATTACTGCAGGTAAGAATCCCTGATGCCAGCAACTATTCTGATTAATCATTCATTCTGTAGCTTGCTAGTTTGGTAGAAACAGAGCTGTGGTGGGTTCCACCTTGAGACTAGTATCTTAGAAATGTTGTAAACATGAGGTAAGGTCTAGGATCTCAGACCTAGATAGCATTCCATGGGAGGACTCAGGAAAGTTGGATAGGATGAGTATGATATTAAAAAAGAGAATATCAAAGAACTGGATTCTAGGAGCAAAACTTATAGAGGGAAGTATTACAAAATAACACTACCTAACATTTATTGAGGGCATTGCCTTTGAACAGGCACTTCTAAGCTCTTTACTTGCTTTAATTTACTTACTAGTCACAAACATCCAATTATGATGCACACTTTATAGATAAGGGAGATGATGCACAGAGGTCATATAAGTTGCCCAAGGCCACATGGTCTGTAAGTGGTGCAGAGATTGTGTTTCAAGCAAAGGTAGTTTGGTTCCGGAAACTTCATTCTTGAACGTTATGAAATACTGCCAATATGTGAAGTGCATCTTCCCAATTTTGTTAAGTATAAAACTTGGCAATATTATGCCTATAATAAAGACTCCCATGATGCCTATTACTGTTGTTGCCTGTTATATAGCAAATAACAATTATGTGATGGGTCAGTTAACATTTTAAAGCAAAGTTTCACTTTAGCTTCATAAAGTTTATTTTGAAGAAGACATATTGATGGCTCTTTCTTAAGAAATCCTGCTGATTATCCTAATCCACAATTTTATGACAGGAAGCAATTGAGCATTAGAGAAGGGAACCAGAGTTTATTGAAAATTTATGTTCTAGATAATTCTGAGATTGTGGACAAAGCTGATGCTGCCCAAACATTCACTGAGGCCTCTGAGCTTGGAGAGAACCACACAACCATGTCCACTATGACAAGTTTTCAGCCATCAGTGGCTGGATAATAGAATCCAAGCTGGAATAAGCGGCCGGGCAGCTGTTATCTCTCCCAAGTTCAGCCACAGTTCTGTCCTTCCCCACAAGTAGTGAGAAATGCCTGGAAGAGAGAATCACACACACACCAAAAAAAAAAAAAAAAAAAAAAAAAAAAAAAAAAAAAAAAACGGAGAAAAAAGTGAAAAGCAGAATGATCCTAGGAGACCGGTGGCTTGGACCGGCTTTTGGTCCTAACATGACCCTGTTTGAGTCATCGTCAAGTACATCCTGAGCTTCATCCTGCAGCTGCCCCGAGACTCTCTGGGAGCCTATTAAGCAACTGTAGCAAATTACCCAACTTCTGTGCTTCACAACTGCTAAAGGAAGAAGGTATTTCTGTTATACAAGCAGACGCCTTTATCATGAGACTCAACTGAAGCTGATGTAGGTTGTTATGTCACTGATACAATGTCAGGAGCTTTATATAAGAGATCTCACTTAATTCAATAACTCGACAAAGCAGAACTTAGCATTTCCCTATCTTTAGTGGAAGAAAAAAGAGTAAGTCTCAAAACGTCTAACTTTTTTAATATTTATTCTGACATTTCATATCTGATGTGAGGGTGAAGCAAAACTTTGAACTCTAGACGGTCCAAATCTTTTGTTCTTTCTGCTCCGCTCTGCTAGGGAGAAAGGAAGTATCCTTGTTGTTTTCTGTATGCAAATCAAGCTTCTCCACTCTGCAAAGAAGTTAAATTGCTTCAGGGGAAAAAGAGTAAGCAGAAAGTACACTCCTCTGATTAAGGGTGGCAAAGTTGTAGGAAGAAGTTACCTCCTCAGTGAAAAGACCTTCCAGTTATCAGTTTCTACTGCCTTGGGGAAAAAACAAAGGCAGGCATAACCTATCTGGGAAGGCATTCCTTGTCACAAATGCAAATGGTTTAGCTGAATTCATGAATAATAAGTGTCAAAGTGTGTATTTATGTGTGTGCTCTCGCGTGTGCTTGTGCTCATATGTCTGTATTTCCCTGAGAGGGAAGAATTAAAAAAAAAAATACACATATAGAGAAAGAATTTAGAAGTGTAGAAGTAAATAATCACTTGTATACAGTACTAACTCTTTTTAATTATTATTATATGCAGGGTTAGTTTCAGAGCTTTCTGTCCACTGAGTCTTTGGTAAGGGTCAAATTACGTGCATTACAAAAAGAGCTGGGATTTATGTATTAGGCAAAGGGAAGATAGTTGACAATACTGAGCATCTATTCTGCTCTGTACTATGTCAGCATTCTACAATGTAGGAGTTTTAGGTGCCTTCATAACTGAAAAAAATTGAGGCTCAGAAAAGTTAAATTATCTTCCCAAAGTTATAAAGTGAGAAAGTGGCAGAGCCAGGACTCAAATCCATGTCTGAAAAACAGAAAATTCCATGTCAATCTTTCTCCAAAGTTCATTATCTTTCCACTAAAGATATTTTGTAGGTCCTTACACTTTTATCATTTCAGGTAGACCAACATATTCAATCAACTCATTCTAAGGTACTGAAGCAATCTCCTATTTTCTGGTTTTGCCCCTAGTATTCTTTCGCTTCAATCCATCAATTACGTTTCTAAATTTCAGTGCTCCTAGTTCTCCAAAAAAAGAAAATCCAAAGTTCCCAGTCTGCTCTCATTGAGCTGTCTAATTGTTTCTACCATTTCTTACCACCTTAGATCTCTCATCCCAGCTGATGTCTTGAACTGTCTGTTGAGCATAAACTACACTTTTTTTTTCCTTTTGAACATTTGTTTTTGCTACACTGACAGCACTGACAGTCTAGGTTACATTTTCCCTCTCACCTTTGAGTTCAGATAACTATTCTCAACCTTGGCACTTAAGGCTTTCACCTTTTAGAAGTACTTGCCTTTTTTTTTTTTTTGTGCTACTTCTTACATATATTTATGTTTTGTTCTGCCATCTGACTGCCTGCTCCTGGAGACAGTAACTCTATTTTACATTTTAAGTGAATTTAACAAACAGCTTTTGAGAATGAATTATGAACCATGCCATATGCTGGGTGTTTTAGACAAGGAGATACAAAGATATGGCATCTTACTGAAAGATTTACCCATATGCTTCTCCCACATAGTGTCTAGAACCATGGTTATCATACACCAAGTGCTCAGTAAACACACATAGGAGGGAAAAGCTGAAATGAAATTAAGAATGATTTTCAATTCTGAATTATCTCCAAGTTCATTTAAGCTTACATATACACCATTAATGTCACTCGGCTAATGGCATCTTGAGCTCGTTGGCTGCTCGGTGTAGCTCTGCCTCAGTGACACAGGTTTTTATCAAGCTTAATGGACGCATATTATTAAGTTCCTCCATGCTACACTTCTTCTCAGATCGTTTAAATGGCAGTTTGCTTTCGAAATGTGAGTTTGACCAGTAAGTTTCTCCCCTCCCTTTTTTTTTTTTTTCTTCCTGTTAGTTTTGCCATGAAGGAGAGGCATTTGCTTGAAGAGAGCCATCAACCTTCCAGGAAGAATGTAACTAACAGAAATAAAAAGACTGGTTTGTCCTAAGTGCTGTCATTTTTTAACAGTCACGAAGGTTACTATTATGGCTCTCAGGGTCTGGATGGCATTCATGAATATTAACTAACTAATTAGTAATACTTAAGCTATTATGGTCTCGGAGCTTAGATACCCAACGTCCATTGGCTCTCTTCGCAGATGCAAAGCCTCAAATTAACAGTCTCGTAATTACTGATCAAGTTCTTTCCCTTTAACTACTGAACACAGGCTTGATTCTAGCAGTCATCTGTAAGATGTCCAGGTACATCCATCACCAGATGCTTTAGAAAAGGATGTTTTTCTCCTCCTTTTACATTTCAGGAAAATAACAAAAGTTCTTCAGAAGAAATATATTAGAGTCATTTCACAGAATCCCACTTAATAAAAACACTTGTTAGCAAATCAGTGCACAGTGACAACACCTAACTTCCCCAGTTTTAGTGGTTTGTCGCCTCATTTGGGCAAGAAAGTGTGTGTATGCACGCGTGTGCACATAGATACGTGCACATACATACCCAACTTACACGGGCATGTACCC
Source organism: Mustela putorius furo (assembly GCF_011764305.1). Taxonomy (NCBI): domain Eukaryota; kingdom Metazoa; phylum Chordata; class Mammalia; order Carnivora; family Mustelidae; genus Mustela; species Mustela putorius. The sequence goes on along the minus strand of NW_025422019.1, from coordinate 20,905,728 downwards.
ATTGCATACATACACACATGTGCACAAACGTACACATGGACACATGTATATTTACATGAGAGTGGGGAATTATCCTATATTGTATATGGTTTGGTATATTCAACTTCACTATCTTTCTGCAATATAAACAATAACTATTTGTTGAGTGCTTACAATTACCAGACTCTATACTTGAGATTTTACAAACACTATCAGTATATCCTGTCAGCGACACCAGGAATTTTTTATTCCCCAATTTGCAAATCAGGTAACTCAGGCTCACAGCAACTATGGTTAATTTGCCTAAGACAAAATTCAACCCTTGGTCTTGCATACTGCCTCTCAAATGATTTCTTATTTTCTTCCTTTTCCCCATCTGATTACTTGATTGTGCTTTAGTTGTCTCTCAGTTTCCTTTTGTCTCTCCATCTGGCTGTCCTTTAGCAATGTCCCCAAATCAACTGCCGTCATGTCCTAAGAATCCATTCCTAGGAACTGAGGGTGGCTTCTGGGTAGGAAGGGGGAGATGTACAATTCAGTAGAATTGGCATCATTTTAATAGAAACAGGTACCTACTGTCTCACAGAGCTTCAGATCCTGAGAGTAAGAAAGTGGTTAATACTCAGATACCTACCCACTGTTCCAATTTTCACTGGATATGCACAGGTGACAAAGGCCTCTAGTGTCAGTTGAGAGGATGACATTGGCAGAAAACTAAATTCACGGGTCTAGGGTGTATACAGTTATTTCAGTTCTTTTGTAAGGTAAAAAACACACTTGGTGGTTTAGGGATATTTTATTAAGTCCCATGGCTCCTTCCTCAATAGGAAAGTTAATTTTACTTTGCCATCCATTTCAACTAACTTTTGAATTCCTCCTGTGTGATTTCATCATCCGTATAATCTTTCAAGAGGCACAGCTTTTTCTATGTCAGTGTCATATATCTTAGATTGCAAGTTAGAAACCCTATCAAACACAGAGAATCTAAGCATTATGATATATGAAATAGTCCTCTGCTGTGCTTTAATTTGCATAGAATTCACAATTTAAAAGAATCCCTGGCAAGTGAAAGAAATTAGCAGCAACAACAAATATCCAGTAGTTTGCCAGCCTACCTGGCAAAAGTCATGGCCTTGCCTGGGGGAAGACCTGGTGTTCCAGGAACGTGCAACAGCATTTAAGTCAGAAATGAAACGTTAGTGTGGGGGGTGGGGGGTTCGGAGCACGGCCCCATGAGAATCTCCAACTAAGCAGAAGAGCAACATTAAGGACTCACCAAGAAGTCAGCATGCAGGATAAATGATACTTTGATACGATATTTGAAATATCAAAGTTAACCCAAAAACTTGTGATGAAACAAAATAGCCAAAATATAAGTAAAGTTGGGAGACTTTACAGTGCAGAACCAGAGACCTTTTGGAGCCCAAGGCAAAGGAGAAACAGGAGTAATATCGATTCTGTCTTGATTTAAAATTTTGACTTTCTTTGTGCCCTGGACCGCCCTTGCTTTGCCCTCATTCTGGCCCCGTTTCAAAGAGATAGACTTCTGTTCACCCAGCTTACAAAAGCCGGGTGCCTTAACCAAAAACCAGACTGAAACCTAAACAACATGGGGACTGACCGTGAGAAACAAGATGACTGGCCACTTTTATTCTTCGATAGTAACACTATTCACTGATAGATGAACCTACTAAAGTGAACCAAATCTCAAACAGATGATAAATCCCAAGCAGGAGTTATGTAATGTGAGCCATTCCTGCAGCTTGATGTACCAAGCACTGAACTTTCGTCCTCAGGCTGGGGCAATCTCTGCCAGAGAGAGGGTGCTGAGTGGTGCCCACACCATCCATGATTGCCCCTGAACGGAACCCACTGATGGCCGCTGGTACTTGTTGGCTCCCTTTGTTCATGAGCCAGAAGACTGGAACTAGAAGGCTCTATCGGGAAAAAAAGTCATTTCCCAAATCCCAGAAACTAGTACAATGCCTGGCACACATACAAGTGCTTAATAAGTGATTGCAGTTCTGTCTTACTTTCTCGTGTGTGTGTGTGTGTGTGTGTGTGTGTATTTAAATTCCAGTTAGCGGGGCGCCTGGGTGGCTCAGTGGGTTGGGTTGCTGCCTTCGGCTCAGGTCGTGATCTCAGAGTCCTGGGATCGAATCCCGCATCGGGCTCTCTGCTCAGCAGGAAGCCTGCTTCCCTCTCTCTCTCTGCCTGCTTCTCTGTCTACTTGTGATTTCTGTCAAATAAATAAATAAAATCTTAAAAAAAAATTCCAGTTAGCATGCAGTATAACATTATTTTCGGGAGTACAAGTTTGCATATGTCTGATCATAACTCAGAGGTATTGATTTTATAGTTTTGTTCTCAACATTTTAGAGATGCCTCAAAGTTTTGCCTACAAAGCCTCTTTCTAAATTTATCTTGCTCCTGTAAGCTTACTTCATTTTTTATTTCCCATCATCCATTATGTTTTCCATCTATCATAATTCATATCACATGGCTTCTTTCCATCTGTAGAAACTCACTTCATCTTCTATCCTTGCCAAGTGGATACCTGAATGAACAAATACCACTTGTTTTGCAAACAGGTGACCAAAGGTTAAAGTTCATAGTGTTAAAGCTAAGAATACAATAAAATGTTTCTGTGACTTGTTTTTAAGAATCTGGCATCAGGGACGCCTGGGGGGCTCAGGTGGTTAAAACGCCTGTCTTCCACTCAGGTCTAATCCTGGGGTCCTAGGGTTAAGCCCCACATCAGGCTCCTTGCTCAGTGGGGAGTCTGCCTCTCCCTCTCCATCCGCCCCTATCCCCTGCTCATACTCTTTCTCTTTCTCTCTCTCTCCCTCTCTCTCAAGTAAATAAATAAAATCTTAAAAAAAAAAAAAAAGGATCTGACATCAGTGACTTAATACTGTATCTATTTATGTAGCTGGCTTTAATTGTTTTCATTGTTATTCATCTTAAGGAGACTATGTCATCCACAACTTGAAAACAAATTATTTCAGATGCTAGTCAAAACAAATTTTTTCTTACTATTCAAATATTGATCTTTGCATAATTAATAACATTTCAAGAAAAGAGAAATAGGATTTTTAATTTTACAAGAGAAGAAGTTTCTGAGGATAAATCAGTAAATTTGCAAATATTAATAAAGTGCCTTCTATGTGTGAGACAAAGGATTCAATGAGGGTAAAAAAAAAAAAACTGCAACAAGGCCCCTGCCCTAAGAAGTTTACAATATAGTTAGAAAGAGGAGAAAAAGGCGTTGTGATATAAATAGATAACAGAAACTTTAAAGGGCAGGTCGAATTTATGTTGGATGCTTACCTGATTATACAAATTAAAATAAATAAAGGAAAGAGGAATTTCTCCCAGATGACTATTAAAATGTAAATTAAAGTTTGAAAGTAGTGATAGGCTATCAGAGTTCAAGGAATAATTAATAGATTTGTCCAGTTGGAGCATAAGTTATGTATATGCTGGTGGCAAAAATTTGGAAGTGTGAATTAAATTCAGAGAGCCTATTGCTGTGGAAATTGGGCTAAGGAGTTTGGAGGGTCCTATGAGTTAGACCAAAAAAAAAAAAAAAATCATTAGGAGGATTTGCATAATGAAATGACCTAGCAAATAAAATATTTAGGCGAGATTTGTCTGGGGACCCTGCTCTAAGTCAGAGAAAAATAGAAGAATCCAATTAAGAAAATTTTATGTTTCCTTTCAAAAGAAACCGAGACTCCATAAAGAAATGGCAGAAAATGTACAGTTTGAAATGTATGGCATATCTTGACATAAGAGAAAGCAAGGCATTTAGAAAAGCCTATTATCTCCATGACAGAAGAATTCGGAAACCATCTTGAACATGTTCCATGGTACTACATGTAACAATTTAAACACTGATAAACATAATATGGGCAATAGATGGAAACAAATCAAATATTTTTAAATTTCTCCATTTATAATAATACTAAACATTGTATTAATAACCTTTGGAGGACGTTAGAGAACCAACGTCTTATTCTGAAAATAATAAAGGGAAATAATTATGATCTATATTCCATAGAAACACAATAGCAGAAAAGGAAAGGATTTCTTTATAAAGTATTGCAGCTAACAAATGGACACAAAAGAATTAGAATATCAACTATTTGCAATCCTAACCTATTACTGGAAGCGAAGTTTCTAATGTCACAAAAAGAAAAATTACCAGAAATGATATGCCCCCTAGACTACACAATGCCTATAAAGTGATTTTGCTAAATAAGTTGAATTCGATTCCAAATTTAGGTTGCATACAAATCACCTGGGGATCTGGTCAAAATGCAGACTCTGACTGAGCAGGACTGGGATGTGGTAGGGGTGGGATTCTGCAGGCCAGGCTGAGGTTGCAGGTTCCAGGACCACAGCTGGAATGACAAAGCCTTACGCATCCCATGACCATTACTGCCCTGATTCGCTCAGCTTATCCCTCAGTGACACTCTAACATAGCGTAACAGAGAAGTTAAAAGCGTGGGCGGAAGAGCCAGACTGCTGGACTCAAATCCTGTCTCTACCAATTCTGTATGGCTTGAAGCAAACTAATTTTTTTTCCTCCATGACACCATTTCCTTATCTGTAAAATTAAGATAATAAAGTTAAGAAGATCAAATGTGCTGATATTCATAAGTCACTTAGAACAATAAACTGTTCGATCGATAAATAGGCTTTCTTCTTGCCTTTAGTCTTAACCATCTACACTTTCACCAGGGTAATTCATCTAAAATGCAAATCTGATCACATCCCTTCCCAAGATGAACTCCTGATACCTTTACAATGACAACCTTTACAAGGCAAAGCTATCTTTTTCTAATTTGCGTCTCTGCCACTCAAAGCCCAGTCCATGTGCCAACAACATTGGCAGCAAACACTTGGGAGCTTGTTAAACATGCAAAATCTCGGGCCCCACCCGGAACTTAAAGAATCACTACCTGCATTTTAATAAGATCCCCAGTGATCTGAATACACTGAAAAGCACTGCGGGAGTTCAGTCTTCTACCACAACACGTCCTACATTTACTGCACCAGAAACACCATGGATTCTGTTTCATGGAGCACATCATCTTTTCTTTCCAATTCCTCAACCTGTGAATCCTGTATCCTCTGATTGGAATGCCTGTCTTCTCATCTTTTCTCTGGGTCACTCCTGCTCAGCCTTTCACATTAACACAGGAATCAACTTTGCTAAGAAACTTTCCCTGTCCACTGCCACTAGGTTTCCCTCCTCTAAGCTCTCCTAACACCTTCCTTTCTGTGGCTTTAATTTTACCACACTATCTGTAGTAAAGGGGTGTGTGTGTGTGTGTGTGTGTTTATTTTATATTTATATGTAAATAAATATATATTTACAATTATATATAATATATATACATACACATATATCTTGGAGTTACTATATATATAGTAACTCCAAGATCTTAAATAATTCTGGAAAAACTAAGTACTTTTGATAAATGTTTTTGAATAAATGATATACCTCATTAACATATAATCAGTTGTTCTTGAAAAAAGTCATAAATAAAAATATCCCTTACCCCCAACACAGCCCTTTTCTTATCAGTAGCCGTAGCTTCTTTAAAGTCATTGAATTACTTAAGAGAAGCCAGATATAACTGCTGTTTCCAGAATCTTAGGGAATGATAATTTTCTCTCAGTTGCAGCCAGCATTGTGACAGGGAGTAATGGAAACAGCTAAGGAACAAATACACTTGAGCAAAGGTTGACTAGATTAGATTGTTGAACAGAAATATTAAGTCTCACCTCCATGAGTAGAGTGTTTTATTTGCATTAATAGCACATTCAGACTCTTATTACCTCCATGTTACAACAATCCTTTCTCCTCCCCCCAACCCATCAGCTACTCTGTTCCGTCAGCATGAAAAACAGCAAAGTAGTTCAAGGAAAGGCGGAGGAACTAGTCCCGTCTTTCATCCCCAATTTGGAAAATCCCGTCTTTAGTGGGGTCATAAGGCAGTCTTGCCTTTCCTTTCATAGGCTCTTGAGCTGAGATGAATTTGAGTTCTGCTCATATTTTGGTGCCAGTTTAATCAATTAAATACATCTAGAAAATAAAACAAAATAAATCTCAAAAATTTCAGCTCAGACCACTTACCTATATCCCAGGCACAAAAGTGACTATAAAATGCTGAATGATAAAAGATAATTCAAAATGATAGAATGAGAGGGGCGCCTGGGTGGCTCAGTGGGTTAAAGCCTCTGCCTTCGGCTCAGGTCATGATTGATCTAAGGCTCCTGGGATCGAGCCCCACATTGGGCTCTCTGCTCAGCCGGGAGCCTGCTTCCTCCTCTCTCTCTCTGCCTGCTTACCTGCCTACTTGTGATTTCTGTCTGTGAAATAAATAAATAAAATCTTTAAAAAAATGATAGAATGATAAAGTAATATTTTTGAAATCAAATGGAAATAGATTTCTAGTCAAGGCAGGTCAATTGCCATCTTAAACTGTAGCAAGTAAGGCTTATCTGGTTCTATTTATCCATTTTTATACTTCTCTTATAACACACATTGCTTTCTGAATAACAGGGTTGTAATGAAATGGAAAATAGTAATGAAAAAAATTATGTACTAATATGGAATGACCTGTAACATGGGTCAGAATAAGTTATAAAATTGCTCAAATCTCGGTACTTCTGTGATCAGTAAGAAAGCCTGCTTCCTCACAAGCAAACTAATTAAACTAACTAACTAACTAAACTAACTAATTAAAAAATTTCTCTTCAATGTTAAGTCTGAATCTGTGAATAAAGAAAACTGGTGCTGAAATATAAACTGTTCTTTAACATATAATTGATATTCATATTCTAAAAATTAGTACATTTATCATGCATCTCCCTACTTATTATAAAATCCTCTTAGATTATAAAATCATCTTAGATTATGCTAATAGGTACAGAATAACTATCTCAGTGCCCATAATGTTTTTCACTTCCTAATATATTCAAATTCTATCTTTTCCCTTTTTTCACAATTTGAATTCTTTAGATAACCTAAAAGGAATTTATGCTTTCTCTAGTGTATAAAACTGTTGATTGCAGATTACTTAGTCCATCATTAGATACTTGCTCCAATTCTCCCAATTATGATAACTATACAGATTTCTATGACTTTTTTTGTTGCTTCTTTCTGCGCATGATCATGGTTATTTTCTGTTCACCTTAAACATTTTACTTAAGGGCAAGTTCTGTAGTTAGGCTCTGTCCAAGGCTTTGGCAAATAGCACTTTCAAAATATGTTTCAAAAGTTGCTAACGCTTCATCAGATTTGGTTAGAAGTCATTTGCCTGTCTCTTAATCACTCCTGGGAAGAGGAGAAATGTTTTGACAATAAGCTATTCAGGAAGTTCAGCTCATGAGATCTAATTAAAATAATAACCTGACATGCATGTTCCTCTTGGATTAGTGTCTCATGAATCGGTTGTTCACGACTTTCCAATGACAAATCAAATCAGAGCACAACTGCTAATTAGAATGAGAAACTGGCTAATTCATAATCAGAAAACTGTTGCCTTAAAAACATAAATGTCAAGTGTCAAGTGCAACGATTCACCCAAACATAAAGTAACATTAGCTCCTGAAATATTAGAAAGAATATCTTCCCATAATATAATAAGAGTAATGAAGGAGAAGAGGAAAAGGAAGAAGAAAAAGAAGAGGAACAAGGGGGAGGGGGAAGGGGAGGAAGAAGAAGGCAGTGAAGGGGAAAAGGAAAAAAGGAGAAGAGGAGGGGGAGGTCACATTATAAATGCAAGTAAATGATATTCACAATCAATATATTTCAATGTCCTTATGTGGAAACTCTCACCAAACTACATGAGAGATGAGCCTTAGAAAGGCTGTAGGACTCAGGTGATGCACAGTGAGAGTGAGAGAGTGACAGAATCGGGAATAGACCTCATGATTACTGACATCATTATTTGATATTTCAATATCATTTTCTCTATATACAATGATGAAGGGAATCATACATCTAGATAATAAAAGTTTGTTGTCAAGGAGAATATTACAATAAGTTTTCACTTTATTTTTTGCATATCGAATGTCTATAATGTAATTTCTACTATGGAATGCAACACGGTGACGTTGGGGGAAAATCGCGTGTTTGGGAGTCAGACCAGATCCTAGATCTAAATATTAGCAATAATACTTACTGAACGAAGTCTTTAACCTTCTTAAGTCTCAGTTTTCTGGGCTGTCAAAAAAAGAAAATACCAACCTCCAGAAATTTTGGGGGTGCTGAATGAGACATGTCTTTATTATTACTCAAGAAACTATTTTTGAATCTTATCTATTGAAGATATTCTGCATCAGCTTTGCTACTTTCTTGTCTTTACTTTCTTATTACAGTTGTACAGACCTACACTTTTAGCATTTGGTTATATCACGGTGTAATAAATTTTAGCGGCTGAGTTCTTGCAGCTGGTTTTTATTTCAATACCCAGTCTATCAACAGCCCATTCTGAGGGACAATATATGTAAAGAACTTAACATGTCAGAGATTTATAGAGAAATAATAATAGTCATGATTCATGTCTTCAAAGCAACTTCAAAACAATACGCAATTTTATGCACACACAGGCACATGCACAATCATTAATAGAAGAATAAATCAAAATAAAATAGCAGCAAAGATCACTGTCAAGGCAGTCCCACCAACAGAAATTAAATAATATCAGAGTCACAACATGACTACTGAAAATGTTCAGGATTTTCAGCAATTGCTTATCACTCCAAGAACTAGAAACATGTTGACTTGAATGAGAAAAGACAATCAACAAAGCCATTAGTAATATGGTACTAAAGTTAGAATTTTCTAGCAAGGATTCTAAAGCATCCATCACAAGGAAGTTTCAATAAGAATTATGAACATGCTTAAATTTTAAAAGTATAAAATATAAGTAGAGAAGTTGAAAATATAAAGAAAATCAAATGGAAGTTTTAGAAATGAAAAGGACAATAACTAAAATAAAACATCCAGTGGATGAGCTCCACAGCAAATTGGAGAATAGAGAAGAAAAAAATCATCATATTTGATTTAGAATAGCAGTGATTACTCTATGTGGCTCACAAAAAGAAAATAGACATAAAAAATTTGAACAGTATCATAGGGGCATGTGAGCTTAGAATAAAATATCTGCCATGTTTTTGGATATCAGAGTCCTGGAAAGAGAAAGAAGGTAGGAGAGAGAAAGTATTTGTAATAGTAATGGCTGGAAATATTTTAAATTTGCTAAAATACACAGACCTGCTGATTCAAGAAACTGAGAAGACAAATAGGATAAGCCCAAAGAAATTTGTTCCAAGGCACATCTTAATCAAGCTTCTGAAAACTAAGACAAAGAAAAAATCTTAAAAGCGATGGGGGGAAAATGACCTCTTACTTATAGGGAAAAAATAATCCAACTGATGATAGAATCTCATCATGACCATGGAGGTCAGAGGGGAACAGCACAACAATTTGCTTAAAGAAAAGAATTGACAAACTCCAATTTTATATCTGGTCAAATTCACCTTTAGGAATGAAAGAGAAATAAAGACATTCTCAAATGAAGAAAAACCAAGAAAATTTGTAACCAAAAGACTAATCTAAAACAATGACTAAGTTAAGTTTTGAAGTCAAAAGGAAATAATAAGAAACCTTAGATCATCAGGAAGGAAAATAAAAACAATGGAAAGAACAAAAGGATAGTTAAAAAAAAATGGGCTCTTCCCCTGTTACCTAAAATATCACTGAGGCTTGGAACAAGACACACAACATTGTGAGATGTAATTCCTCAATGCATAAGAAGAAGGCAAAGGAACTTGAAGGAGCAAGTAGAGTATTAGTATCAGTAAATTGCAATGAACTATGTCTACATAACTCTTAGAACAACTACTAAAAATGTATCTTAATAGGTATACCCCAAAATACTACAAATAAATCAAATGGAATTTTTTTATTTTTTATTTTTTGGACTTTTTTCAAGCAGCACACAGGAAGTATAGAGAATTGAAAAATAAAGGTAACCGACAAATAAAAAAATAGGATGGCAGACTTGAGGTCTAATATATTAGTAATTATTTTAATTTTAAATTATCTAACATGAAATAAAATTCAGAAATTGGTACAAGGATTAAAAACCAACTCTATGTTGGGGCTTTAGTAAAAAAAAAAAGCTAGTCTGAAAAAGTTATGTATTTCATGACTCCACTTATATATCATTCTTGAAACAAAATTATAGAGTGGTAGCGGTTGCCAGTGGTTAGGGATGGTTGAGAGAAAGAAGGGGGGATGTAACTATAAAGGGCTAACATGGGAATCATCTTTATGGTGATCAAATAATTACATATCTTGACTGGAGTGGTAGTTACTTGACTCTATACACGTAATAAAATGACATAACACTCTACACACATATTGTGCCAATGTCAATTTCCTGGCTTTAATATTGCATTTTAGTTTAGTTTAGTAATCATTAGGGGGATCTAGACCAATGGTATATGGGACCTTTCAAATATTTTTGCTAATCCTTATGGATCTATAATTATTTAAAAATAAAATGTATTTAAAAAGAAAAAAGTGCAAAAAATTAGAAAGGGAAACACATAAATATTTTTATTTCAAGGAACTTGGAGAAAAGATCACATAGCACATTGATGCTGGGAAAAGCAATGAAAGCTCAAGATCAATAATGAGAAAAATTATTGTTTTCAAAGAGCCCTGTTTTGAGTTGTGAGGAGAGACAATTATAGTGGCAACAAAAATTACATTTAAATATCTATAAAGAGAAATATATTGTGTATATCTGTGTGTGTGCCTGTGTCTGTGTATCAGACTGCAGCAAGGAGCAAAATGGAAACAGTACAGTAAGTAATTCTTAAAGAAAGATAAAAATTAATTTGTGTTTTTGAAGTTTCATTTTTATATAGGAGGATATACTAAAATTTATTAACTAAATGACCCATTCACCCCTTAAGAATAAACATTTTCTTCTTGAAGGGCTTTGAAAATATTTTATGATTCATATCAAAGAGCTCAGGACAATTAAGAGGATTTTTGTAGTATCTTAGTTTATTTCTTGCAATAACTAAACCTCTAATATAGCTTACTTCTAAAAGATACTTGGCCTTTGAATTTCAATTTCCATCTATCTTCATTTTGCCTTGGCAATTAAGTATCCTTATAACACTGAGCTCACTTTATTGGTGGTAAAAAATAGTAGAGATATAGAAGAAGCTCAAGGGTCATGATAATTTTCTGCTTGCATAAAGATCTGTTATAACAAGTGAACTGAATTAAGGAAATAACTACGGCATTATTTCAAAGTATATCGGAGCTTGGTTTGGCTTCATAAACAAGAAAGATTTGTTGTAATTCTATTGAGATAATTTTCAAAAAACCATTCTTGGAGAAAACAGGATATCTCTTCAAAGGAAAAAATATAACCAGTACCGATTTTGAGAGTCGCTTTGACTGTTTAAGGAAAAGAAAACTATAAGAACATAGTTTCTACCATAGAGAAGTTAGGCACATCAAATAAACCTTGACCCAACTCAGCTCAAAAAAGATAGATAGGCAACCAAATGAAGTTGATGGCTTACATATGTTATTTAATTTAGTGATGGGAAATAAAGTTTTTTTTAAATGGTGAGGGAGGAGAGAAAAGCAATATCCACTAGAATTCTACAAAATAGAAACAATGGATATTGAGGCATGATTTTATTGCTCAAACTCTAAATTAAAAATAACAGAACTATTTTTCTAGACTTTTGGTTTCATTCTAAGTCACATCTCCACAGGAAGGCAGACACAAATAAGTGGAAAGATATAATGTGTTCACAGATTAGGGGAACTAATATTGTTAAAATGTCCATGCTAACCAAAGCAATCTATGGGTTTAATGCAATGCCTATCAAAATCCCAAAGACATTTTTCACAGAAACGTTTTTAAAATCCAAAATTTCACATGGAACCAGAAAAGACTCCAAATAGGCAAAGTAGCAAGAACAAAAAAGCTCCAGGCACCACACTTCCTGATTTTGAAATATATTACAAAGCTACAGAAATCAAAATAGCACGGTACTGGTTAAAAAAAAAAAATTAGACATTTAGACCAATGGAACCTAATAAAGAACCCAGAAATAAACACATGCGTATACAGACAACTGATCTTGAACAAAGGTGTCAAAAATGCACAATAGGGAAAGGATAGTCTCTTCAATAACATGGTGTAGGGAAAACTTAGTATCTACATTCAAAAGAATAAAATGGGACCCTTCTATTTCATCATACCCAAAAATTAACTTAAAATGGATTACAGATTTGAACATAAAATCTGAAACTCTAAAACTCCTAGAAGAATACATGGGAGGAGAGTTTCTTGAAATTGGTCTCAGGAATGATTTCTTAGATGCGACACAAAAAGCACAGGCAACAAATGTAGAAAGAGATTAAGTGAGACTATGTCAAATGAAAGAACTGCAAATCAAAGGAAACAGTCAACACAGCGGAAAGACAACCTATGAATAGGAGAACATATTTGTAAATCATTTTTCTGATAAGGGGTTAGTTTCCAAGATACATAAGAAATTCCTAAAACTTAATAGCAAAACAAACAAATAGACAAAACAAAACAAAACAAAAACACCACAAATAACTCTATTAAAAATGGGTGAAGGACTCGAATAGACATTTCTCCAAAGAAGATACATGAATAGACGACAGATATATGAAAAGATGCCCCCATTGCTAATCGTGAAGGAAATACAAATCAAAACAATAATCAGATATCACCTCATATGTGTCAAGTGGCTATTATTTAAAAAAAAAAAAAGGAAAGAAAAAGAAAAGACAACAGGGCAAGGTTTTGGAGAAATTGGAACTCTTGTTTATTTAGTGGTGGAAAGGTAAAATGGTACTACAGCTATGGGAAACAGTATGGAGTTTCCTTTAAAATTAAAAATACAACTACTGTAAGATCCAGCAATTCCACTTCTGGGTATGTATCCAAAATAATTGAAATCATGATCTTGAAGATATTTGCATTCTTGTATTCACTGCAGCATTATTCATAATGGCCAATGTAAGGAAACAACGCAAATACTCAACAGAAGAATGAATAAAAAAAAGATGGTATATACATAAATAGTATATTACTCAGCTTTTAAAAAGCGGTAAATTCGGGGTTCCTGGGTGGCTCAGTGGGTTAAAGCCTCTGCCTTCAGCTCAGGTCATGATCTCAAGGTCCTGAGGTTGAGCCCCGCATCGGGCTCTCTGCTCAGCGGGGAGCAGAGAGCTCCTCTCTCTGCCTGCCTCTCTGCCTACTTGTGATCTCTGTCTCTCTAATAAATAAATAAAATCTTTAAAAAAAGATTTAAGACCAAATCTTAATCTTCAGACTGATCTTAATTAGTCTTAATTAGTGGAAGTTTTTAAAAATTTAACTACAGGTAATCTGATTTTTTTCTGGAATTTGCATGTTTTATTTTTTGGCATTTGGACCTATAAAACATTTGGAGTTTAAACTTGTATATGGTATAAAGTATGGATCTAATTTTATCTTCTTCTAAATTCCCAATTGTGCCAGAACTATTAATTTAAAAGTCTACCATTGCCACAATACTTAAGAAGACAACTTTATCTTATACTAATTTTCCGTACATATTTGAATTTACATCTAGATATGTTTCTCTGATGCCAGTTACACTAATCTGTCGCATGCCAGCACCAACCATACTGATTGAATTATAGAGGCTTCGTGCTTGGTTGTAATATTCTCCCTCCACGTTTTTCCATTCTGATATTTTTTTTTCCAGCTATTCTTGCATGCTTCTTTTTCCTATAAGAACTTTAATATCAAGTTGCCTGAATCCATTAGCACGTTTATTGGATTTATCTTTGGGGTTAAATTAAATGCATAAATTAAATTTGCCAGCAGTTCTACTCCTACTTACACACATAAAAGAATTAAAAGCAAGGACTCAAACAGATATTTGTACAGCAATCTTTACAGAAGTATTATTCACAAGAGCCGAAATGTGGAAACAAGCCAAGTGTCCTTCCACAGGTGAATAGATGTACAGAATAAAGTGTATACAAACAATGGGATAGAATTCATCTATAATACAGGAATAAAATGCCAATGCACACTACAATATGAATAAACCCTGAAAACTTTAAGTCAAATAAGCCAGGCACTAGAAGGCAAATATTATATCATTCCACATATAGGGGGTACCTACAGTAAGCAAATTTGCCGAATGTAAAATAGAGACTACCATGTGCTGTGGGGAGAAATGAATCAGGCATTATTATTTTTTTTAAAGATTTTATTTATTTATTTGACACAGAGAGAGAGATCACAAGTAGGCAGAGAGGCAGGCAGAGAGAAAGGGAAGCAGGCTCCCTGCTGAGCAGAGAGCCCAATGCAGGGCTCGATCCCAGGACCCTGAGATCATGACCTGAGCTGAAGGCAGAGGCTTTAACCCACTGAGCCACCCAGGTGCCCCAGGAATTATTTTTTTAATGGGTACAGAATTTCTGCTTGGGATGGTGAGAAAGCTCTGGAAAACATTAGTGGTAATAGTTGCACAACATTGCAAATACATTCAATGCCATGCCATTGTACATTTAAAAATGGTTAAAATTTTATGCTTTATGTTATATTTTACCATAAAAAATTCTTCTTTGACAAAAAAAAAAAAAAATAAAAAAGAATAGCCAGAACTGACATCTTTATAATATTGAATTGTGTTATCCAAGATCAGTAGACCTTTTCCTATTTGGTCAAATCTAGCTTTGGGTCTTTGAAGAATGTTCTAAAGATTCCCTCCTACAGTTTTTACATATAATTCTTAAATTGAACCCTTAGTGCTTAATATTTTTATTTCTATTATAAATTATGATTTTCTTAACCATTATGTTCTCTAACTGGTTATTGTCTGTGTATGAAGACTATTGACTTTTATACTATATTGCTTTTATATTATATTGACTTTTATATTATAATTTTATAGTGGGCTACTTCAATGATTTTTTTTAATATTGTTAGAGTTAGTTTCATCATGAATTATGTAGCGTTTTCTAGGTATACATTCATATCATCTGAAAATAAAGATACTTTAACTTCTTTATCCATTCTTATGCTTTAATAGATTCCTCTTACTTGTTTTTTTAAGATTTTATTTATTTGAGAAAGAGAGAAAGATAGAATGAGAGAGAGCACAAGCAGAGGGAGGGACAGAGGGAGAGGGAGAAGCAGACTTCCTGCTGAGCAGGGAGCCCTATGCAGGGCTTGATCCCAGGACCCTGGTATCATAACCTGAGCAGAAGGCAGACACCTAACTGACTGAGCCGCCCAGGCACTCTGATTTCTCTTATTTAATTGTATTGGCTGATATCTATAGCTAGTGTTAAAAGGTAAAGAAAAAAAAAATGGATATCCTTGCCTTGCCCCTATCTTGTGAAAATGTTTCCCAGTTGCCAAAGAATTCCTGTCTCTCTTTGCCCATTTTTCTCCCATGGAAGCTACGCACTTCAAAAATTCTCCTTCGAATCATACGTTGTCTTTTTTTTATACCGTGCTCTAAACTGCCAGGATAGTATTTTTATATTTTCAGATTTATGGTATCCTTATACTTTAGGGAGTGGTTTTAAACCAGTCTTAGGCTAGCAACTCTTTTCTCTTCCATCACTTTTCCTTGGCCTACCTTTTCGTGCCATAAAGTTGTAGGGTAGGAAGGTCTTAAGAAATCAGTTGCAGTGATTTGGTGTTTTCTGTTACTTTACTTAAACTGAAGTTTATGTTCTCGGTTTTCATGGCTTGCTGTGGGGATGGTTTTGTGTAATTTCATTTTTCCTTCTTATTTTTCTCCATAGTTATGAAGTAAACTTTGTGAGACCATATCTCAGTGTTGCCATTGTTTTAGCTACATGAATATTTGAAAAGGAATTTTTTTTGTTCTACTTTGCTGGATACTATCAAATTGACCTTCAAAATTCTAATATCTATTCACATTCCCACCAACTATGTAAAAGATTAGTTTCTCTGGCCTTTTGCATTCTAAAAGATGAGAATTGGTAGCCTGTTTTTGTTTGAATTTGCCTTCCCATGGTCACTAGTAATGTAATTGGAATTAATATGAACCTCAGGATTTTGCATCTCTTCTGTGAATTATCTGTGCATAGACTTCCCACCATTCTCCTAGATTCTTTCTCTCTTTCTCTTTCTTTCTTGCTTGCTCCTTCTTTCATTTTTTAGAAGTACATTGAATAATAGTAATTAATCCTGTTTGTATATGTTGCAAACACATACTGATTTAAAATATGTTTACCCTCAAAATTAGAAATAACTGCAGAACTCAGTCTCAGCCTTTTATCTTCTGATATTTTATGCTTTGCTTAAATGACCTTTCCTAACCTAATAAAAATATTTCCTATTATTTTCTTCAATTAAGTATCTTTTTCTTCTGTTAAGTTTATTTTTTATGTATTCTGTCACTTTAACTCATTTGGAGTTTATATCTTATTGTAGTATAAGGTAAGTTATATACAACTAAATATTTTTCTTCTACCCGAAGATCAGAGAAATACCCAAAATTTCTTTTATCAGTATATCTCCTACTATAATAGATGAGTAATGACTATTTGGAGAACATATCATATAATGAACACTCTATGGACAAGCTACCTATCAAAATTATTCAGTCAAGTCTTATATTATATACCTATGGTCATATAATAAATAAGTGCAAGGAAGGAATTCAATCTATGGCACCATAGTAATCTGATATAAGAGAATTTATAATAATTTTAAAAGAATTTGAATAGGTTTTGAAATTAAATTAAACTTACCTTGTTATATTTGAAATCTTTGGAAGTAGTGACACTATTTAAAATAGTGATCTCTATTTATTAAATTTCTCAGTTAGGTAGTCTGTTCATTAGCTGATCATGCTAAATAAAGTCAAGTTTAGAACCCCATAAGCCAACCACAATAAAGCAGCTTTCCATCTAAGAAGCCAGAGTTTATGTATCCCATTGTTTGATTATTGGAGTTTATCTGTGTATGATCTACTTCTTACTGCAACACCACTCTTTCATATAACCTCTATTGCACTATGTAACTTTTGGGAGGGAACCAAAGATTTCAAACCTTTTCCCACACTAGTTTGAAACATTGATTTCCATGTTATGAGAATTTAAGATGAAAAGAGAAATTGGGGGATGCCTGGGTGGCTCAGTTGGTTAAGCAGCTGCCTTTGGCTCAGGTCATGATCCCGGCGTCCTGGGATCGAGTCCCACATCGGGCTCCTTGCTCAGCAGGGAGCCTGCTTCTCCCTCTGCCTCTGTCTGCCATTCTGTCTGCCTGTGCTCCCTCTCTCCCTCTCTCTCTCTGATAAATAAATAAAATCTTTAAAAAAAAAAAAAAAGAGAAATTGGCTTACCGTTTCTAAAAATATTAATTAGAAAAACAAGTAAGGAGGGGTATCTCTCTCTCCCTCTCCCACCCCCACTGCCCCTGATCCTCATGTGCACACATGCACTCTCTCTCTCAAAAAAATAAAAAATTAATTAATAAAAAGAAAAACAAATAAAGAATATTTAGGACATGGAATTTTAATAATTATAAATTTATTTAAAAATCTCATTTTTTTTTCTGGATATCAAATCTTCAAATAAAGCAGATAATAAAATAATGGTTTTTACACTGGAAGTTTTAAAAAAAAATTCTCATTCAATAATTTCTTCCAGTATCAGGCTCCTTAGTAATTTGACAATGTAAATCATGGACTGACAAAATACAGCAGTAAAAAGAAATATTATAAATAATCTGTCTTTTCTTCACTTAATTAAATCTCATAGTTTTGCTTTTTCTCTTTCTGTTTTAAACTTAGGGAAATCTATGTCACTTCTTTCACAGAATAAAAGGTTAAACAACTTTATCTAAAACTAATTGCCAATTTCATTGTCCTTCTCTCTTCATTAGAAATATCCCTGAAAATCATATCCAGTAGTGCATTCTAAGTAGCTCCTTTTGCCAAAACTTAAGAAATAAACTAGTTTGAACAAGGAGGAATGTGAATCCCACTCCAAATTAATACTTAATATCCTTTATGGTTGTAGGAAAATGTGCAGAATCAATGTAATTTTAGGCAAAGAAAATACATTTACAGTTTAATTTGATGAGAGTCTCTTTGAAAGAATATCGTAAGAACTTTTTGCAGTTGAATGTTGTCCTGATTCCATTAAGGATAAATTCCCACTTTGCATTTATTATACATTTAGAGAACCTAGAAATATCACCACAAGATAACAAACCATTTCTACAATTTCAGAAATAGATGTCTACATAGTTCAGTATTGTTCAGCAATTTTCCAGAGGGACAGATTTCCAGGTCTAGTGACCATTCATGTATTCATGTTGGAATCCCCTTTCTTTATAAAACTCACTGCATCTTCTCATCTCTTCTGCTTCCAGCCACATTAGAAGAGTTATGGATTGGGTCCATAACAGGCAGAGTGACCTTGGAAGTTTAGGAATAAGGACTTGAAAGATAGAGGAGACCTAATCAGTTAAAGGTCACCTACAACAGGAGCCTGCTACTATATCCCACTGGTGCTAGCCACATATGTTATAACTTGAGCCCAAACCAGCACATGTGAATGGAAAGATGCTGCCCTAGAATTAAGAAATGGTGGTGGGGAGGAGGTGGATCTATGCAGGTTATTCAAAGGACATGTGCTTTTCTATTTTGCTTCTTGTTTAAACGGGTCTGTTCTTTCTTGCCCTTGGAAATCTAAGGTGGGCAGCTATTTGGGCAGAGCTCAAATGAACCTTATGTTCATTTGAGTATCTATGTGCCTAAACAAAGTATTCTATGCACAGACATTTACTTCCTTTTTTTTCTCTATACATTTTGAATAATTTATTTTAACTTTAGTTATGGCTCTGGACAAATTTAGAAAAATAACAGTTTTCCCTGACTGACCATTTTGGGATTTTCTCCCATTTACCCAGATCAATACCACCACTGCTGCGTTTATTGTAAATGATCTGAATACATTTCTTAGAACCCTTTCTGCTGCCTCCTCCATCAGAAATAAGTTATCGTCTCCTCTCCCAAACATTTAAATAATGAATGAATAGGTAATAAACTAGTTTGAATGAAGGTATAAATTGGTTGACGTTTGAGAAACAGTGAAGTATAATCAGCCACAATAGTCAGGGTTTAAAAAAAAATTATCTTAAAAATCAAAGAGGAGGGACACCTGGGTGGCTCAGTTGGTTAAGTGACTGCCTTCAGCTCGGATCATGACCCTGGAGGTCTGGGATGGAGTCCCACATCAGGCGGTCCGCTCAGCAGGGAGTCTGCTTCTCCCTGTGACCCTTCCCTTCTCGTCCTCTCTCTCTCTCTCATTCTCTCCCTTTCAAATAAATTAATAAAATCTAAAAAAAAAAAAAAAAAAAAAACTCAAAGAGGAATGAATGATGGAGTAAAGGAACAATGTAGAACAAGTAAGGTCGGGATAGGTTGTGTGCATAGTTGCTGGCCAGTTGGAGACATTTACAGTGCCTGAGCCTCACCATCAACTACCCTTAAAATTTCTTCCTGTTGACTTCAGGGCTGTTCAGAAAGATGGTCAGAAACACTTTAGCCATCCCATCTTTATTAGCCCTTCCTCTGGCTGTGTAGAGTTTCTATGCCAGCCCCCTTATGGAAAGTCATCAGGTAATAGAAATCATGCTTGAAATGTTTCATAGAACTCATCCAGGTCAGGACTTAATGGTTAGCTAGAAAAGTAGATTATCTCATAAATAACATATATGAGAAATCATTTTATAGCTAGACTTGATGGAGTAAGTAGCTTTACCTTAAAACAAGCAGATATTCTTAAAAAATAAAACTATAAACACTTACAATGCAACTGAACCATCTTATCTCCATTCTGAGTGAGTTCTAAATGAAGGTGTCTCTCAATAGTCTGTTCTCCCAAATCAGAGAGTTGCAGTGTGAATATCCTCACATGAGTAAATGTATTCCATTGAGCTAATCACCTCATTTAAACAACTGATCTACCCTAGGAGAGAGAAGGCCACTTGACTGACAATTTCAACTTAGTTTTGAACTTTTCTCTGTTCACCCAAGCTTAAGCTTCAAAAAGTTTTCTTTAATATGCAACATTGGCTAAGTCACACAGGATTGCAGAAAATTACAATATTCAACAAATTAGTATGTGTGGCACATTGTACTATTAAATATTTATTGAACACTAACAAGTGCTAACTCTACAAAACAGAGAGTCAGATTCTGCTCCTTCCCAGGACAGTACTAAAGACAATGCAAAACAGTAGCACCTGTGATAGCACACTCCATTCCAGCTCGTAAGACACAAATTTAAAATAAGTTACATCATTTGAATCAGGGGACCCTTAAACAATTGATTTAGCCTTTCTGGGGGTTTATATTCATATAGAACATTTTTTTTCTGTCTACAATCCGTGCCCTTGCATGCTGTATCTTTCTGAAAATAACCAAGTGATCAAAGATTGTGTTTCCTAATCCTGAAATAATTTCTAATCCCTCTCTAGAATTTAAACATTTGTAGTTGTCTGACTCAAAGAAATCTCAGAAAACCTCTACTATGCCATAACAGAATTGCTCAATGATCATTATGCCAGGAGTCTTTATTTAATACTAAATTAAGACATAATAATACTATTGAAATACAGATAACTTTGCAAGGCTCTACTTTGTTTAAAAAAAAAAAAAAAGCCCTCTTCTAGAAGTCTGATCAAGAAGGAATGATCAAAGTAAGGTGGTATTTATAGTAAGTCATATATACCTATAGGTATTTTCATGGTTTGAAAATATCAACTACAACAATACCAACCACAAAGGTTGTATTAAAATGAAATAGTTGCTTTTCCAAAAAAAACAAGAACTTCCCTTCTGGGCAGATTGGTCCATCTGTACCTTCTCTGTGGAATCCCATCTGTCTGCCAGTCTTGGTGTTTGCCAACACTCATTAAGAATATGATGAATCAATTGATTTCATTTTCTGTGACTCTACATGGTGGTGTTTCATTTTGGAACATGGCTGGGCCTGGTTCTAGTATATTTCAAGAGAAGGTGGGCAGGTGTGAGGAAATAAGGGTGAGGCTTTCAAGGATTTTGAAAAGAATAATGAGGGTTGGGAATGCATCCCCTAAATTCAACCATCTGCTGAAATGCATACATGACTAAATAAACCAGATTGCCATTCATTCATTCATTCATCATTCATTTGGTAATCCATTTAGCAAAACCATACTCACTGTCCTCCATACTGAAAACACTAACTCAAATCATAACTACTCCCTTGAGGAAGTTAAGCTCTAATAGGGAATCATATTAAATTTCAACACTATTTTTAAAAACTGAAACTCTCCATATTTTTCTAATCTTCTGGAATGCACTTATTCATTCACTAACCTGAATCCACGGCACTTGTGCATGTATATTTAGGACAATATCTTTCTTTAGTGCTTGTGAATGAAATAGGATTCTTGCTGTTTGTTTTTCAGAATAGAAGACAGGGGAGGTGATCAAAAAAAAAAAAGGAATGATTTTACATCATGCCTGGCATTAAAAGAAATTCAAGAAAGTTAGAAACATCTTCTAGTGGTACTTCATTTCCAAACCTGCTGCTCTTATCAGAATGATGGGCTTCCTTAGTCCCTGTGTTAAGCACTTTCCATAATGCTTTCCAACCCCTTTTGATTAGTTTCCTTCGCCACAGCCTTCATAGACCAACTTCAGTGATACTTTCTCCATAAACGTTTCCTTGGTTCTTGCAGTCTACACTGTTTTCTACTTCTGTTGCTCCTCAATCTGTGGCTACACTGCATAAGAGGTTAAGCCTTATTTGCCTGTGGTCTTATAAATAATTGCTCCACATGTTTTCTTTACCTAGTTGAGTTTGAACTCTTAAGAAAAGCCAAAGCCTTACATGGTGTCCCCTGTTTGTGCCAGTGACTACTTACTACACACACAGCTAAAGCACTACAATTAGTTATTCATTGATGAATGGGTTGATTAGTCGCTAAGTAGCTCTTCTCCAGGATGTGACTCCTTTAAATAGTCATCACATGAATTAAAAAACAACCTTTCCACCTCATCCCCACCTTCACCACTACCACCACCCTCTGCTGGCATTTATTGCTACATATCTCTAGATCCTCGATTTTATCTTTTTAGAACTTTTTCCTAAGATTTCTGTAATTTGAGATTCTGTCTCTGAGAATAGTGATTACTTTATGTTTTGGAGAAGAAAATAATTTATCCTTTTCCATTCAAATATTCCCTCATATCTTAATTATAAAATCATATAATTATAGTTTCTCATTTCTTAATTTCTATAAATAAAATCCTGAATTTTGATACTGATGTCAGCATTTTACTCAAATGATTAAAATATTGAAATAGCTCCCCCATTCACTCTTCACCTTTTGGTTCATATCTTGCCTTCTCTGGGTAGGGGGATGTCATAATTGGTTGACAGACATTAAAGAGCGCAAATGATGTAACGAGCTCTGCATGTTATATGCAACTGATGGATCATTAAATTCTACCCTTGAAACTAATATACACTATATGTTAACTAACTTCAATTTAAGTAAAATTTAAAAAAAAAAAAAAAGCCTTCTCTGACCTAATCCCCCTCTATTGGTGTTTTATAGCAGAGTAACAAATTTAGCAGTTTAAACCACACATTTATTATCTCACAGTTCCTCTGGATTGGGGGCAAGGCACCACCAACCAAGGTCCTTTGCTCACATCTCATAGGCAGCAGTGAGGGTGCTGGCTGGGGCTGAGGGTCTCGCTTGGGGCCCAGGGTCCTCTTTCAAGCTCGTGGTTACTGGTAGAATTTGTCTTTTTTGGTTGAAGGGCTAAGTGCCCCCATTCTCTTATTGACTGCCAACCACTGGCTGTAATTCACTTGTGGACATTTCCCTCAATTTCCTGCCACATGGCTTTCTCCTCTCCCAACATGGTAATTGGATTCATCTCCTGGGCCAGAAGAACATCTCCCTGATGTTTCACCAACTTCCAAAGGCCTCATGTGATTAGGCCAGGCCCACTGGAATAATCTCCCTTTTGATTAACTCCAAGGCAACTGATTAGGGAACTTTAATTACATCTGTAAAATCCCGCTTGCCATATAATGGAAGTGATATATCATTAAACTCCCATATCTTCCCCCTACTCGTGGTCGGGGCGGGGAGGTTATACAAGCACAAGTGTCATTGAGGGGTCATTTTACAGTTCTGTCTACCACACTCCCTTATTCTGTTCCTTTTTCTCCTTTTTCCTGTACAATATTCCTTATATAGTATATCATACATATATTTATTTGCTGATATTATTTATCTCCTCCCACCAGAATATAAACATATCAACAATAGGAACACTAGCATCTTTTTTTTGACTCATTTACTACTCCAAGATCCAGAGCAGAACTTGTTCCATTTTACATGTTCCATAAATAAATGATAGATGAATAATTGTTCAAATTATTCAATTTTTAGACTGCTTAAAGAAATTAAAGATAGTTACATACTGTTGATAGGCGATAACTCTAAGATTTAAGGCCAGAGAGATTAGAATGGAAAAGATGGAAAAAAAATCGTCTCAGAAATCCTACCCAGAAGACTGCTATAGTGAAACACACAGAGACTTCAAGGTAAAAAAGCATGATGGAGAAGGTCACCGCACATTAAAAAAGGATAAAATTTACCTAGAAGATATAGAATTTCTAGAGTTGTATTACCTAATAGTTTGTTTAAAAACTACATAAAGAAAAATAAACATGGAAGTAGAAAGCAAATCCTTCATGGAAAACAGACATTAAAATTAAAATTTGGGGGGGGGGGGTGCCTGGGTGGCTCAGTGGGTTAAGCCTCTGCCTTTGGCCCAGGTCATCATCTCAGGGTCCTGGGATTGAGCCCCACATCGGGCTCTCTGCTCAGCAGGGATCCTGCCTCCCCCTTCTCTCTGCCTGCCTCTCTGCCTACTTGTGATTTCTCTCTCTGTCAAAATAAATAAATAAAATCTAAAAAAAAGAAATTAAAATTTGGTAAATCTAGTAATTGTAGACATGCTCTCTATCTTATCAACATTATTGTAAAACAATGCTTTTTACCATTTTTAAAGTCCAGAGAAGAAGATAATATTTGCACGCATACTAGGGTAATGAGTGAGGCTCCCTGCTGCCCAAAGGATGCAGGGGGTCAATAAACCCCACATCCATAACCCAAATACAGCAGAGACTAGTTGGAAATACTGTCCTAGAGAGGGCCATGCAATATATGTCTGGAGACTTGTACAAGAATAGCCATGGGGGCGCCTGGGTGTCTCAATGGGTTATGCCTCTGCCTTTGGCTCAGGTCATGATCTCAGGGTCCTGGGATCAAGCCCTGCATCAGGCTCTCTGCTCAGCAGGGAGCCTGCTTCTCCCTCTCTCTCTGCCTGCCTCTCTGCCTAATTGTGATCTCTCTCTCTCTGTGTCAAATAAATAAATAAAATCTTAAAAAAAAAAAAAAAAAAGAAAAGAATAGCCATGGCTGCATTTTTTATAGTAGAAACTTAAAATTAAACCAATCTACATATCCACTGATAGTAAAATATGTAAATAAAGCATAGTATATTTATAAAACAGAGTAAATATGAGACAAGTGTAAACAAAGATAAATCTCAGGAACAGAATATTGAGTAAATAATCAAGTCACCAAAAATGTATGCTGGGTGATTATAAAACTTAAAAAAGACAAAATTAAATCACAATTTTAGGTCTACATACATTTGTTATTGTTATGGGTTGAACTGTTCCCCACAATGTTCCTATGTTGAAATCCTAAACCCCAGTACCTCCGAATGTAACCTAATTGGAAATAGTTATTGCCAATGTAATAGTTACGTTAAGTAACTATTACAGGCCCCTAATACAATATGACTAGTATCCTTCTAGTAAAGGGAAATTTGGACACAGACACATAGGAAAAATGTCATGTGAACATGACATATCAGGGTGACATACCTACATGATCAAGAATGCCAAAGATTCCAACAAACTATCGGAAACTAGGGTAGAACTAGAATGCAACAGATTCTTTCCCACAGCCCTAGAAAGAATATACCTAGCTGGCATCTTGATCTAAGACTTCTAGCCTCTAGAACTCTGAAACAATAAATTTCTTTTGCTTAGTCTCCATTCCATAGTACTTTTTATAGTATAGATATAATATGTATTGTATAAATATGTAAAATTTACAGAGTCCCCAGCTTGCAATTGTTCAACTCAATGATTTTTCAGCTTTAACGATGTTGTGAAAGCAATAGACATTCAAAGGAAACTATACTTTAAATTTTGAATACTGCTTTTTTTTTCTGGGGCTAGTGATATATGATTCAGTACTTTCTTGTGATGCTGGGCAGTGGCAATGAACCATAGTTTTTAGTCAATCATACAATCATGAGGGCAAACAACTGATACACTACATTCTGTATGCATTCAAGCATTTTGCGTTTTTACTTTCAGTACAGTATTCAATAAATTACATGAAATATTCAATACCTTATCACAAAGTAGGCTAAATCAAATAAATGTATTAAATTATTTTGCCCAGCTGTAGGTTAATGTGTTCTGACCACGGTTAAGTTAGGCCAGGCTAAGCTATAACATTCAGTAGGTTAGGTTTAGTAAATGCAATTTTGACTTATGATATTTTTTTTAATTATGATGGGTTTATTGGATGTAATCCCATCATAAATTGAGGAAAGTTCATATAGGTATTTTATATATATAAAATTGTAAATCTCTGATATATTTGGTAATAATGTTTTTTTAATTCAATGTGCTTTGGAATTTTATTATGCATAACAAATTATTTATAATTGATCATGAAAAACTTGTTAACTTACGGAGAATTTTTTCTCTAAACTAGAAGAGAAAAAGTTGAAAAGTATAGATTTTATATAAATGTCTGTGTAACTGAGATAATAATTATATCTTTATCATAATTCTTTTCATTATTAAATTAGTTAATGTAAGTAAAATACTTGAAAAGTGCTTGAAAAACAATGCCAAAAATACCTATTATTATTATGTGTAACAAACATAATGATTATTATATCAATATAGACAAAAACACAAAATATTTTTTCAGCTCCCAAATTCATAATTGATTCCATAATATCATATAATATACAATCTGTGTTCAAATATACTTACTGGTGAAAGGATATCCTTTGAGTCTACTTTTTTTTAAAATTTTTTTAATTTTTTATTTTTTATAAATATATAATATATTTTTATCCCCAGGGGTACAGGTCTGTGAATCGCTCGGTTTACACACTTCACAGCACTCACCAAAACACATACCCTCCCCAATGTCCATAACCCCACCCCCCTTCTCCCAATCCCCCTCCCCCCAGCAACCCTCAGTTTGTTTTGTGAGATTAAGAGTCACTTATGGCTTGTCTCCCTCCCAAACCCATCTTGTTTCATTTATTCTTCTCCTACCCCCTTAAGCCCCCATGTTGTATCACCACTTCCTCATATCAGAGTCTATTTTTTTTTCATAAGGGGACCCTTTCAAGCAGGACCCTGTATCTTTTTGAATGTCTCAACAGTCTTTGAGTACATCTTTGCTTTTGGCACCAAAGAAAAGTGTTCCAGGATCAACTTCTACCATCCAGGTACATAACTGAAATCAATTATCTCTCCATAAAGCTCTGTTTTGTTTTTCTGGGGAAAGCACTTAGAAACCACGATATGGAGAATAAATTTGCCCACTGCTACTGGCATATCATTACTTTTATACCCTTTGTGTGGATAGAACTAAATAAATATACATATATTTTAAAATCCTGATTGAGTTGCATTTCCAGTCACAGTGAAGTAACCAGTGTTGGACTTAATCTCTACCTTAAACAACTGTAAAACTGGACAAAGTATATGCCATAACTGCTTTTAAGCATTGGACAACAAATAGCATTCATTTGTGATTCCATATGACAAGGACAAAGCTTGAAGTGAGCTTTCCACCCAAGGACACTTTTCAAATCACAGCAGGGATATGAAATCCAGAGAGCAGAATTTTTCTGGTCAGAGGAAGTAAAGTCTAGGGCCTGTCAAAAGAGAATGGATAAATCTTTATATTAATATAATGAAACTTTACAGAGTAAAAATGAATGAACTTCTGAAACAGATAATATAGGTATCTCTCACTGGCATCATACTTAATATAAGAAACCAGAATAATCATGCATATAAGAATCATATGCATGATTCAAATCATTTGAAGATCTAGAGCAGACAACAGTAATCTATGGTTATTGAAATCAGAATGATAGTTACCTATGTTGCTGGGGTATTGAACAGTAAGATGTACAAGGAAATAAAGAAGATCCATGCATTTCTCACTATGAGAATTACATATTGATAAAGAAAAAATGAAAGCAAAAATAAAATCTTGAGTTCATGCTGAAATGCCCAGTTCAAATCCAACGGTCTAGAGTTTGTTGCTAATTTTTCTTTTCTTTCACTTCATATCTTCTATGCTAAAAACCATAGTTCCCTAAATCACAAATATATGTATTCATCTTCCCTCTTCTTCAAACACAGAAAATAGTTTCAGAATTACCAGTTTTATTAACAACAATAAACTTACTAAATTATGTTTGCCGTTTTACTGAGATTCTTTTTGTTCTTAGAAGATATCCTTAAAGGATTTTGCCAGGCTGCAGGATACACAATTTATTTGAACTAGAAGTTGGGTGATTTTGTGTTTTTCTTCTAAACTTTGAAGTTAGTAATTTGTTAAAAAAAAAAAAAGTCAGCTGCATTTATTTCTATTCATTTTATCTTTTCTCATTTAATTTGGTTCTTTTAATATGTGATATTTACGTTTCAAGTTAACCTGTAAAAATGTGTACTCAAAGATGTCTCACCCCTGTCCCTCTCTTCTCTAAACTACATTCCCAACTACTCTCTTTATTATACGCTTTCATCCTGTTCCAATTTATTTTTGCTGTATTCCTTCTTTTTTTAAAAAAAATTTGACATATTTATAAATAATTGAATGTTTCATACACGGTATATTCTCAGAATGTCCTGTAAGTCATTTAACAATTTACTTTGGAATTCATACTGGATTTGTTTATACAGATCTTTCACATATTTTTTTCTTTTTTCCTGCTTATTGCAATATATTGGGTACATGTGTCATAGTTTACTCAAGCAGTCTCTTCTAGATGGGCATTTAGGTTACTTCATTTTTTTGCTAAGAAAGTCATGCTATAATAATTGTCTTTTTGGATATATCATTTTGTATATATCGATTATTTGGCAGAAAAATTCCTTAAAATGAGATATAGATTTAAAAGTAAATGCATATGCAATTTGATTAGATATTTAAAAAATTCTTTCCACAAGGAGTTGCAACATTTTGTACTCCTATCTGCAATGTGTAAGAATGCCCATTTCCTCAACAAAGTACATTGCCAAGTTTTTTAATTTCTTCACATCCAGATTATAAGGGGAGTTTCTTCCCATGTTTTATTCTAACACTTGTACATTTCTATTTCTGATTCATTCAGAGTTTAATCTGATGTTCGGTGTAAGGAGGGTCTAGATTCTTATTTTCTAAAATGGCTATCCTTTGGTTTCAACACCATCCACAAAAAGTCTATCATTTTCTCGGTTATTTTAGATTCAAACTTTGTCATATATTTGATTTCCATATGTACTAGAGTTTATTTCTGGGCTTTTATTCTATTCCATTGGTTCTTGTGCCCAAACACACTCTTTTACTTAGAATCACTTGAGAGAAGGCTTTACTCTCTGGGGGAGCAATTTGTCTCCACACTCCACCATTGTTCCTCTTTCAAGATTTTCCTAGTTCTTCTTGGTGTTTTAACCCCTAGATGAACTTTAGAATCAACTTACCCAGTTCCACTAAAAGTTACTGACATTTTATTGATATATTATATTTATATATTAAATTGGGGGAATTGGCATCTTTATGATATGGAGTGTGACTGTTCAAGAAAAAAGTGTATCTTTACATTTGTTGAAAACTATTGTGTTTTTTCGAAGTGTTTAAGGTTTTGCTCATATAAGTTTTTCATCTTTAGTCCAATACATTTTATATATCTTGTTGCTATTATAAATTGTCTTCCTGTTCTATTTTCTAAACAATGATTATTTCTATAAGACCAAAGATTTTGCATATTAACTTTAACATCTACTAACTTACTGATTTTTTATTGTGCTTTATCATACAATCTCCAGATATTAAAAGATACCATCTGTAAAAAGTAGTTTTCTAAACCATTGTCTTCTTTTCCAATTCTTATGCTGTTAAAGTTTTATCTCAACCAGTTTCATTGGATTCACTATTATTGAATGAAATTCACCAATTTCATTCAGTTCACTACTAACGTAGTGCTTATTAATTAGGAGTGATTTTATTCCCTGAAATGCACAGGAATGTCCTCACAATGAGGAATTATCCAGCCAAAATGTTAGTAGAATAAATTGAGAATTTTTTCCCTAATTTAATATTAAACAGTACTAAAAATATTGAACATTCTTATCTTGTCCCTGACTCCGTGGGAATGCCTCATATGTTTCTCCATTAAGTAGAATTTTGATTTCATTGATGTTGTTATTATTGTTTTAGAAAGTTGTTTTTTTTTTTTTTCTATTCTCTGGAAGAATATAAATATCATTTGTGATTATCTGGAAATTGAAAGTTCAGTAGAACTGCCCAGTGAAACCCTCTGGGCCCATATGAACCAAATGTTATTATTTCTTGGAAATGTTATCTCTGGAAATGTTAAAATTGCAGGTTAACAATTGAGCACAACTTAAGATTTTCAACATTTAAAAAATAAATTTAAGTAAAAAACTATGACCTGGAGTTTTATTAGGCCCATCAACCAAAGGATATGTGTATGTATGTGTTATGCTTAAGATACATACTACATATATATGTAGTTTAACTCTATGTACAGAACTAACATGGCCAATGATACATAGACATGTGTCCTCTGTGATTCATGGATATTAAAAGAGTTTTCTTGTTTACAATAATACCTAACTAACCTGTTCATTTTATGCCTGAAATATAACCCAGAAAACCCAAGGGTCCATAGTATATTCACACATCAGAGGATTACCTCTTTATAATCATCAGGCATAGTCAGCATCATTATTCAGCCTAACTAGGAAAAATCTAATCTTTTGCCAAGTATTTCTGAAAATCCTTGGGATGTCTACTTCTATCAAACTGTTGTTCTGAAGATAACACATATTCTTGTAGATCAAACTGCTTAAACTCATGACTCCATTCCAGATGTTATTAATGTATACCCAACCATAGAAAGTCATTGCCATGAAAACATTAAAAATCTAGGATTCATTTCGTCTTAATTTTGTGTATTACAATCAATATTGATAGAATGCAGACCATAGGTATTCAAAATGTTGACCGAGACATTAAAGAAAGATTTTATTGTGCTCAAAATAATTTATATTGTAAAACATTTTATATTAATTACTCTAATTATTAGACATGGTAAATTACAGGTAAATTACAGAGAACTATACACATAACTGATGAGTATCTTATTGCTAAATCAGGATGGATAGCTAAAGATTTTGCTCGGTTTTTAAAGCATGGCATGTATTTTACAATCAATATTTTCCATGATTTTTCAGTAGTCAGGTACTTCAAAAGTTAGTAGAAAAAATTGATGTGGGGCAATAACAGGAATGCATAATAAATGCTATCCTGTTTTATTTTTGAGCCTCTTTCTTTAGCAGTTATTTGCCATGTCTTGATAATGATACTATAGAGTGAGTCCAGAAAAACCTCCATCCACATTTCATGTTTTATTCATATTAATTTAAAAAGCAGCTAGCTTTCAAAGGGTTAGCTCCAGAGAACAAAATTTTATGGTCACCTTTAAATTATATTAACATAGCCAGAAGCTAAGGACTTTAGTTGTATTAAACACAACCTAAAGCAAATTCAAATCTGTTTGATAAATGCCTCGTTTTCTCAGTAAAAGCCTTTTCTAAATCTCTTGTGATATTTCAGAATGCAGATAGGGTAACTGTGACTTCAAAATGGATAGAATGGTGCCAATGTCCTTTCATAATTTTCCTCTGAACACCCAAAGAAGGAATGAGATCCTAATCTAAGAATATTTTAAGTGACCATATCATATAACAAATTACTAAATTGCAACTATATAACTTACTTTGAGAGAGATTATCTCGAAAAATGTTCTGTGTAAAATGTTTTAAGGTACTTCCCTCATCCTGAGTGGCAAGTAAACACTGAATTGATAATATTTCATTTGGTGAGTCCTATTTTCTTAAAGCAAATAGTAGTTTATCTACCTGGAGATTCAAACAAACATACATTGTTCATGTTACAGTTACTATATTTGCTCATTTATGAATGATGCCATTTTTGGGTAAAGTGTTTGGTTTATGGGTTTAAAAATATGTATAATATATCAGTTAGGGCTCCTGGTTGCAAATGATAGAAAACTTTGCCAAAAAACAGCCTGAAACCTCAGAACAGGGCTGACTTTGGCGAACCCTGTTTGGTTTCAAACACTATTTTTACTATTGTTTCCCTTTCTGGCTCTCTGCTTTATCTGTGCTGGCTCAATTTTGAGAAAGTTCCTACTATCATGCTATCAAGACATCATAAGTAATATCCTTTCATTTTTACATCCCTTCCTTTATTAATCCGAAGTGAGTCAGTAGGTCCAACCACATACCAGGGAAGAGCATCACATCAGGGCATGAGTAAGAGGAGGCAGGAGACTTGGGAGCCTTTAAGAAGTTACCCATTAAACCCCAGTAACTCAGACCGAATGGGAGCTGGCTATGAATTCTCTGAGTTGATAGAGATATGTGAAGAAGATGAGCGGTGTGTGTGGCACATAAAGTCTTTTCCTTTGCACTCAAATGTTAAAAAGAAAGAAAAACAATTTTTTTTCAAAAGGAAACCACTTTTAAATTCTTTAATTGTACAATATTCTGGCAATTCCAGTGATGGCTTCTGGGTGGAATACTGGTGATTTTTCTTTTCAGGTTTTTACACTTTTCAAATACACACAATATGCTTAGTCTTATGCTTAGTTCTATATTTCAGCAGAAAAAAAAAAAACTACATCAAACTCTGAAAATAACATCTAAAGTCAAAGAAACTTTACTTTGTGTCTCATACTCTGGGATGTGCTAATTTATCTTTTGTATTCTTTATGTGTATATGCAGGCTATCTGCTATACTTTTCCATATGTTTTCACAATCAATGCACACATGCAGGTCTACTAAGGAAACTGAGATTCAAGGTGTTTAAAGTTACCAAAGACCACATAGATAGTAAATTAGAATTTCGGGGAATAGATTTCCCTTCTTCTAACACCTGCTCTTCCTCATCTTGTAGGCAGTAAACCAGAATATTAAGAGCATGAGCTCTGGACTCATGATGTTCCAATAGTTTTGTTCCAGTATTTATTATCTTTAACAAATCTGGACAACTTAGATAACTCTCTATGTTTAAATTTCCTCATATATAAAATGTAGATAACAATAGTACCTATTATATTAACTACACTAAAGACAAAACAAGATGGTACTTATGAAACACACAGAACACTACTGGTATGTACTAAATACATACTAAAAGACACGCTCATTTTAGGATATTACACTAAGGGCATTTGCTTTTCTCATTTAAAAATTTAAAAAAAAAAACACTTAAAGGCAGGTACAACTGTTATTAGCATTTTAGAGATGAGAAAAGAGAGAGTTAGATAAATCACATAAAAAGCCCAAAATTGTACCCCTGGCAGATGGTTAGCCTAAATTTGAAATCAGTATGAGTCAGGAGCCTCTAGGCTAACCCACTGAGCTCCACCTGCCTGGTGTCAAAATTCCTCTCCTTCTCACCCTATTATGTTGCTTTACATTGTTATATGGCTTTTACTGGTCCAAGTATTCCATGACTTGTCTCATTTCATCGTCAAGGTATCTTATTATTATTTTTCCCTTATCTTGTAGATAAAGAAGCTGAAATTCAGTTAAATTGCATGCTTCCCCAACTAACCTTGTTCAAAAGTAGCAGAACCCCAGGCTTTTGATAACTTGGAATGACAGCCTTGGCCTCGCTCGCACCCTCAGGTCCGAGGGTGGGCTGAGGTGTCACCTGCCTCCTAATGTGGAAAACCTCTGACTTCTTCCAGGGGAATCAGCCTGTGTGAGCAACAGATGGAAAGAGAGAAAAACAGATTGACATGTAAAACAAGGTGACTAAACTCAGGATCGTAATTCACTCTGTCTTTCAAATGTCCTCTGGAATTTATTACACACAACTTAATTGAGTTTCACACTACGTGGCTGAGTTTTATGACTGAACAATCTCACGGCACAGAGGAAGAGTGTTGATGAGGTTAAAAGAGATAACACATGACTGAGATCATGTATAGAAGGGAGAAAAGCCTTCCATTTACCAGGAGGTAAAAGTAAAATTATTTGACCTTACCCCATTTTTATTAGAATAATCTACTGTGATGGCTTCCATTTAGAAAAATATTAGTGCAGGTATGTTACCAAACCCTCTTCTAGAGCCTAGAGGATACAAAGTTGAAACCTCTGTCCCTCTCTTTTGTCTCTATATATGCTGATATCTTGAATAATGTTTACTACATAGTAGGAGCCAAAATAACTAATTAATAAGATAATCAATTTGTCCAAAAGTTGTGTGGGCTTTCTCCAATTGTTCTGTGGTTAATGAAGATTTCCAAATACTAACACACCCCTGTTATTGACTTGGAAGACTATACTGTGCTCCAATAGATCATGTATTCTCTGCTAAATCGAAACCATGTAGAACAATTCCTTACATGCCCATTTTCATTACTTTATATGTTATAAAACCTTGGTTAAATCACTGACCTTTCTCTTTCTCAGTTTCTCACTTTTAAAAGATACTAAATGCTTCTACTTATATTAAATATAAGAATAAGCATATTATAAAATGAAATTAATGATAGCACCATTTTACAGAGTGATCCTGAGGATTAAACAAACTAAACTATATTAAACGAACTAATGCAGGATTAGAAGCAATTAGACACTGCCTGGCAGACAGCAGGTACTCAATCCATGTTGATTATAAAAATATGATAATTGGTATGCATTAAAATAAATTATTATATCCATTAAAATGAACTTTTAACAAGCAAAGAATTAAAAACATTAGGAACCAGGTATGGATTTAACAGCATGGATATTATTTTGTCTTATTCTTTGTCCTATATGTGTCTTAGAATATATTCCCCTCAGAGGCGTACATGCTTTTGCATACTTTTACACTGTTTAGCATGGTATCTTGTTAAGTAGATATTCATACATATTTCCTGTTTAGATCCTTAACCAGAATATACATCTAAAGGTAAGTGATCAAAGGAGAACATTTTTAGTACCCTAAATGGTCATTAGCACAATATTAGGCACATGACAGATTTTCAGTATATTCTGGCTCACTTTCTTGAACAATTATCTCTATTCAGATTTAATATGAATTGGCTTAGTTATATCAAAATGAAAGGGGCCTAAAATCATATTTATATTAAGTAACGAAAGGACTCTAACTCACAGTGCAGGTCTACTAAATGCCAGTAGCCAAAAAGTTGGAAGTATAAGGAGAAAGACTGTGAGCAGTCAATGACACAGAACCATAACTGCTTACTGCTAGTTTGAAATTAGTTTCCATGATCTCTTTGATACTCAGAAGAAGAAAAAACATTAGGGTTAAGGGTGGCAAGAAGCATCAGGCAGGTTCAGAAATATTAAAGGTACAGTGGCAATTGTGTCTTTCTTCAGTTTAGAATCCACAGCACAAGGATTCCCATTACTCTATGCCATGATGTTGATGAGAGTCAATAATGGTGAACCAAAAGCCCTTGAAAATCCAGATTTTGGAACTGGAAAATAACAGGTAACTCACAATTCAATGCAATTTATTGGGGAGAAGAGGTGGTAAGAGTCCAGTCAAAAGCTGTGTAAAGCCATAGACATCTACACAGATGTAATTTCAGCAAGTGCTAAACCTAACACCTTGTGAGTTCTTGTCCCAGGTTCTGTTAATATAGTGCAACCCGAACTATCTGTGGCAAGGGAACTTGTGTGCATGCGTGTGTGTGTGTGTGTGTGTCTATGTTCCATTCTCAATCCATTATGGACCTATATATTGTCCAAATGGCCTTGACTTCTTCATAAATAACATATCAAGAGAGTAGTATTGTTTTTTATCCCTAGTTGGTTTTGTTTGTTTGTTTGTTTGTTTTCCCCTCAAGGATAGTTGACATACAATGTTACTTTAGTTTCAGGTATATAGAATATACATTTTTTCTCATTAAGAATATTACATAGGTATTATTTGAAATGCTTTAGAAGCATTCTATTTAAATTTATGATAATGTAGATAATTAAATGTTATTAGTCTCATTTTCAAATTGATGCTTAAAGAACTTAAGTAACTTGTTCAGGCCATGCAGCTGGTAAATAGTACAGACAAGCATTGAACCCAGATCTGTTTGATTCCAGATGAAATATCTCTACTCATTAATAGCTGACAAAAATGTAGCATTTAAAAAGGTTAGCTTTAAACTATTATCATTAACAATTAGCTATAATCTTCCTTGTCTGCTATATGGGGTGTTCTATGAATGTTAGCTATTATTATCATAGCTATGAAAAAATTGTATAGGAATCAAAACATACATTCTGAGGATAAAAAATGGAGTTGGTGGGCGCCTGGGTGGCTCAGTGGGTTAAGCCGCTGCCTTCGGCTCAGGTCATGATCTCAGGGTCCTGGGATCGAGTCCCGCATCGGGCTCTCTGCTCAGCAGGGAGCCTGTTTCCTCCTCTCTCTCTCTCTGCCTGCCTCTCTGCCTACTTGTGATCTCTCTCTGTCAAATAAATAAATACAATCTTAAAAAAAAATGGAGTTGGTAATTAATTCTAGGAGCATTTGTATTTGTGTATTTATACATGAGAATGAGTAGTTGTATTTGCAAATTGAAAACACAGCAACCTGGGATGCCTGGGTGGCTGAGTTGGTTAAGCAATTGCCTTCAGTCCAGGTCATGGTCCCAGGGTCCTGGAATCAAGTCCAAAATCAGGCTCCCTGTTCAGCGGGGAGCCTGCTTTTCCCTCTGCCTGCTGCTCCTCTGCTTGTGCTCTCTCTCTCTCTCTGACAAATAAATAAACTCTTTAAAAAAAAACAACAGCCTATTATAAAATCAAGTTACAAAAATTAACTCAAATGAAAACAGAAAACCAAAGAACTTAATCACACTTTCCTTTCCTTTGATTTGTTATCAGTGAGAATCAGTCTTAAACATTATTCAGATATTTATCTTTCACATAAAAGAAGTCTGAGAGCAAAATCTGAGTGGTATTGTGAATCTATAGCTATTACAGATCCATTGATCCTCAAGTTCACTTCATGCTCCAAAATAGCTGCTAGAACTCCAGCCATCATGTATGAATTCCAAGAAAAACAGAGGAGCTTAGTCAGTTCTTTTTTAGTTGTTTTCCTCAAAGTCCCATCCACTGTATTCACTCTTCCATTTCAGTGAGTTAGGAATGCAGACTTGCATAGCTACAAGGAGATTGAAAATGTGTGTTAGGTGGACATACTGCTATCATGAATAAAATCTGGATAACTTAGAAGGGGAAAATTGGGAAGGGTAAGCAACTAACATTTTCTGCTACAAACCTACCTTTCTTTTCTAATTCATGGAGATAGGAATAACATTCTAAAGTTACATACAGGCTCATGTGAACACTAGTGTATTATTTATCTACGTATCTGTCAGGATTTAAGGAACAATGTTCTCTTATTTAAATGTTGCGTGTACTACTAAGTGAAAATGTCAAATTTAAAAAAGATAGTATCCATAGAAATATGATCAACATCCTAATTATGGCTCTACAAAAGTAAAGAGTAAGATTAGCACAGATTTATTATTCACTGAATGATTGAAAGTTGTCTGTCCTACCTTTTGATGAAGTTCTAGAACCTAGGTGAGGTTCGATGGGCACAGGTCCAGAGCCGATGACCAAGAAAGAATTCTTGAGACATCTTTGGTGCAAAATGGTGGTTTATTAAAGCACAGGCACAGGACCCGTGGGCAGGAAGAGCTGCTGCCCCTGATGTGAGGGGTGGCAGGTTATGTACCCTGCGGTGGGGGGGAAGGTGGGGGGAAGGGAGGTTTCAGCGGAGTTTTCATATGCTAAAGAGGGCCTACAAGGTGCCAGGATGACCAAGGCCGAGGCCTACTGGAGCCTTGCCCTTGCCCTTGCAAGTTGATCAATGTTGTCTTTAGACCAGCCATTAACATTAAGATAGTTGGGAGACTTTTTGGTGGAATGTCACAATCCTGCTATCAATCGTCTTTGTCAGTGAGATTTAGGACATTTGCAAGCTAAGGGAGACTCCTGTCTAGCAGGATTGTGAGCTCAGCAAGTTAACTATTTGCTTATTGTTCATGGCAATCAGGGCTGCCTGAGGGATGCTACACATATGACTGAGGGGGAGCGGATGGAGAGGGGGTGCAAGGCGCCAGCTTTTGCTTTGTCTTCAGCCAGCCTCCTGCTCCCTCATCACCTTTCACCCCATGAGAAAAACAAAAAAGATAACCTGAGGTACTGAATTGCATGCTTCATTAAAAGGAATATCTGGGTATTAATACTGCAACATTTTAGTTACATAGAAATATGTTTATTAAAGGAGAGGAATTTATTTGTAAGTTTAAGAAGATCAAAGAAGGGGTGGCTAATTTACCAGTCAAAGAGAGGAACTAGCCATTATTGTACAAGTCATGGATGTTGACATGATAGAAAAAAGATCTGAGGCTTTGAAACAGTGCCTTTGAGTTGTTTAAAAGCATTTAGGATTAAAAATCGTTGAAGACCCAGATAGTCCAAGATCTATGGCAAAGACTTTCTCTGGGCTGTCAAAAATAAATACTAGAGAAGAAACAGCGTAGTGTGTGAATACAAACATACTACAACATCAAAACAGTCCTATAGAGAGCACATTCCACAAACGACAGGTGATTTGCATTGCTATATAACAAAAGGAAAAATAAAATCGTTGAACATGGTGAAGAATAATGGTGAGGGAAGAAATGATCGAGAACGAACTTGTCCTTTGCCTCCTTTATTATTCATTATTAATTTTATTAAACATTTAGGAAAATATAACTACATCCCCTACTGCCATAAAACTCTAGGGTATTTACTTGTAATTTTAGAAAAAAAAAGAAGACAAAGGAGTAAAATAATGCATTAAAAGGGTAAAGTATTGAAGCATAAAATCAGCGGGTTCATTATGGAAAGTGCTAGATGAGAAAGAAGGTAAGAGAGGTGGTCTAAAATGGTAAGAACAAATAATCATTCATTTTCTAGAGAAAATTAGTGGGTCAATCAAAAAGAAATTTTGAATTTTAAGATAAGTCTCTATAATGGCTAAAC
Source organism: Mustela putorius furo (assembly GCF_011764305.1). NCBI lineage: Eukaryota > Metazoa > Chordata > Mammalia > Carnivora > Mustelidae > Mustela > Mustela putorius. Next base: position 20,867,103 of record NW_025422019.1, on the reverse strand, counting down.
TATGATTTATGAAGAACCATCAACTACTTGAACTGGACATGAAAGATAAAATTATAACCTCATTCAATATATTTAATGTGCAATACAAAACAGAATTATTTAGAGTTTCCTCCTGCCAGGTAATTTACAAAATAAAGAAGCTGAGACTTAAAACATGGTATTCTTTTTTGCTCTTTTTTAATGAGCAAATTTTCTAGAATGGTTTCTATAGTCATGATTATACATAGGTAAGAACATACTAAAGTAATCACATGCTGAAATTTAACATAAATTAGGATTTTTTTTTAAATATGGTATTAACTCTAGAAGAAGAAGAAAAAAAAAAAAATTTATGAGTAGGGATAAAACCCCAGGTCGAAAAAGAAATACCTTAAGTTCAGGCCATTTAAAAAGATGAAGCACACAATGCCTGTAATGACTTGAAAACAGCTGATAGGAATACAAAAAAAAAGTAAGAAACAAAGATAACTGAAAGAAAAGGAGAAAGACAAGGATCAAAGTTAAAACAATTGTGAAAGCAGACTATTTTACTAGTTAATGAAAGCAGGACATATTGCAATGAAATCTGATAGATATTGGGAAACCAGTGAGTGGTGTGTTGAGCTAATGAGTCCCATAATGGATTTCGAATTTGCTACAAAGCAAACAGCTCACCGAGTTCAAACTCAACAATAAATTCAACGGTATGATGGAAGTTCAGCTCCCTGTGAATGTGGTGCTGTCAGGTTTGTGACTCATGGAAAAGTTACCCAAGCTAAGGTGCCCATGATCACTGAAGAAAAAATGACAGGTTGTTTTCTTTCCTTGTGCAGGAAAAGAAGACCTTTTGTTTGTGCATTAATTAGTAATTATGAAATTTAAATCTTTGAGTTATCTCAAGAAAATAGTTCAAACACATATGCTGTCAACTAAACCTATTTCCTTCTGATTTATTAACAATGAAGTCTATGCTGCCAAAGTGAAAAACTAAACAATGCACACGATTTAACACACATGCAAAATGTCTTAATCCTTGCTGACAATTAGACTTCACCCTTTACCTTTCCCCTAGATAGGTACAATCATGTATCAATGGCCTCTTCCTTTCAGAGACTCAAAGAGGTCTAGAGGAAGTGTTCAAAGATTGTTTTGCCTCTTTTCATACCCCCATTCTGCTCTATTAATTTTTCTATTCTTCACACCTTTGTTTTCTCATATCCATATTCTCTTCTCATACCCATATTCATACTCTCCTTGCAATTTTTCTCTAAGTAGTGCCCACTACTCAGAGCCATTCCTCAAGTCACTATCTCTTACACTCTCCCTTTGGTCATTATACCTCTTGTTCTGCAATTCAACCAATTCTGTATGTTCTTCTGCCGCTTGTGTCTTGGACTTTTTTTCAGGGCTTAGGCTCCTACTCTTCACACTGTGTAAAAACCACAACTTTTATAGGCAATGTCCTTGAATTTTGCAAGAAAGTGTTCTTTAAAAAAAAAAAAAGAAAAAGAAAAAGAAAGACTTCTCAGAATTTAATATCTGGATCTCCAGCCTCTTTTCAATTACCTGCATTTATTTACATTTCTCATTTTGTCTATTCCCTTAAAATACCACACTGACTCAATTAATTTTAATTGCCTACTAGTACAACTTTATTAAGATATCTTAGTGCAAGATAATTTGAATGCAGAGCTTTTTTTTTTTTTTCCCATGGAAACATTTGGCAGTAAGCACATTTTTCTGTGAGATAACTAATAAACACTTTTAGAAGATAATGAGAGAGACCGTGAGGAAAAGAAGATCAAGAAATCCTTCCTTTCTAAAAATAATAAATATTTTATCTTTTTTTAATGATGCCATCATATGCTTATTTCTCTAGCAGGCTACCAGTACTCAATTAATTATGAGAAACACTGATAGCACCTGGACTCAATTCTACTAACGCTTTTAGAGATAAAACCGGCATAGCACACTCGTCATCCATTGTTCTAACAACTGGAATCCTTTGATGTGAATATATAATCGTGGCACCAGAATTTTTCAGATAATGTTCACATCAAGCACATATTTCTCGATTAAAGACAATGTGCTAAAGCAAAACAAAACAAAACAAAAATCCATAATGCCCTTCATTTAAAAATGCAAACAGGTGATGGACAATGTTAACAGGAATAGGTTTGGAAATGGAACGAAGGACTGGGGAACCATCAGGATAAACTGGCTTTAGGACTGAGCACTGCACACTGCATGCCGGTTCGATAATTTTAGGCAAGTCATAGCTCTCCAGCTTCAACTTTCTCATCTATAATATTCCAAAGATCAAATGACAAGATGAACATGAAAATATATGAACTAAAATGTATGACTTAAAGATGATATTGGGTGATATTCAGGCAATCAGAGGGAAGAGAATCTACCTGTCTCATCTTTGAATCTCCTGCAATGCTATTATAATGCCTTCTACATGGCTGGAATTTTAACAGTACTCATTAAGTTTAATTGTTCCAGCCATCTCAAAGCTGTCATTTCTGATGTGTTGCAGAAGCAGTTACTTACCAACGTAAAGGCATGAAAGAGCAGTAATAAATGCAGGTATCTGAGTCATGGGCCACTGTACAATACCGGGAAGATCTCTGTGGACCCCTCTGCAGGCCAGCTGTCTAAATTACAATGTTATGTTAGCATAAAGGGATCTTCTCTGGACCTATGTCCCACTGTAGAAAAAGCAGGGATGACTCCAGGGAAAGCTTCCTAAGAAGACTCAAGTCACGCATAAGTGAGTATCTGTTCAAAAGTCTGCTACTTTCTGTGAATAAATCCTACAACTGTAGGATGTGGTTGTCATGTTATTTTAGCCATGCTAAAGAGAGTGTCCTTGGAATTGTTAGGGGAAAAAAACATCCAGTGCCACAGTGGCTGTAAGATTGTATTGGGGATGAAGATTTTTTTTTCCCCTTCTTTTCTAGATTCATGGATTGGCCCGATACTAAAAGTGATACAAGACAGACTAACAGGAGATAAACAAATGCAATTACATACGTACAGGAGCTCCTCAACAATGTGACGCTTGAAGATAGTCAGGCAAATGAGGCTCATATACCATCTCGAGCTAAGGAGAAAGGACAAGGGGTCTATGGCTTCAAAGGAGAGGAAGATAATCACAAGAAGATGAAAAGAACAGATGTTTGGTAAACAAATGCTTGCCACACAATACAGATAAGTCTTTCTTCTCTAAGAAGTTATTTCTGGAACTAGCTTTCTTCCTGATACAGATTCATCATCTAGATTCTTCTAGGCAGTTAAAGCAAAGTTAAAAGGCTTTTCCTGAATCTGCTGTCTTAATGCTTTCAGCTCAAAATAATCCACATGCCAAGGTGGCACATTTTGGCGTGGCGTATTCTGCTCCCCTTCAACTGTGTTTTTCAGGATGTTAGAAATTTAAAAAAAAAAAAAAATTAATGTAAAAATGAAGCTTCAAACTCTAGGCCCCAATACTTTTAAAAGCCTAATGGAAATCGGACCGTTGTTATTCAATACTTGTTTTGCATACTTAGTAATAAATGGCTCTGAAGATTACATATGCAGAACTAAACAGCTTAATATATGAGGTCAAAGGGGAAATAACAAAAGGGGAAAGATTAAGAACAATTGAACTAGACATATTTCTAATGGCTAAAAATTCAGTCTTATATTAAAAATACTGAGAAAGAGTCAAGCTCTTATTACATTATTTAGCAGAAGTTAATAAAGGCTTCCAAATCTCTTGATACAGGAAAGGTAAATAGCAGTCAAAAACTATGTTACACAAATCCAGAAAATGTACGTATTTAGGTTAGATACCCCAAGACACCTCAAAATCCAACTTTGCTTATCCAGCTCTGGTTCTGTGGCTGCTGGCTCTGCACCACTTACTGGCAATACACAGACTGTCAGTCTAATTTATGAGTGAGTTATGGGTCTGCATTTACCTCATTCGAGCTTCAGTAATTTGTGGGCAGGAATTTATCTGGACTTGAACCATTTGCTTCATTGTCTTCAAGGTCATGATCATTCTAAAGTGATGGAGCAGGTTGCCAAAGACACTCTGAAGCAGAGGCTTAGGGGCTGACTTACCGAGGTTTACCACGTTCCTCATCACCCCTGTGGCTCTGTATTCAAATATATTCAGTATAGTGGAATTGTGTTACCAAGGTTGACGCTTTAAAACTATGAGTCAGATATGCAGATATATATATATGATCTCTAGGGGTTTTGTTTTGTTTTGTTTTGTTTTTTAAAGACTGAATTCAACTTTGCTCTGGTTAACATCCATCTAAAATGGTGAGCTTGCACTATTCCATTCCTGGCTACCCCATCTAATCCAGTATGATTCAGCCATATTCAGGTAGCATTCTTTTAGACAGTGTCCCTGTGACTGTTCAGGCACTTTTAGGAAAATAGTCTATCAGAGTTTCTTCACTTTCCTTCTAGGCTGGTGCTTCATTCTGGCAAAGATCTGAGTTTTGGAATTGAAGTGGTGGGGAGAGAAGCTTTGCCCAAGGTCCAGAAAAGGAGCACACATTTGGTTCTTCATGGTCTCATTGAAGTGTCTCTTCCTGATTGATCTGAACCTGTTTGCCTGGTGCAGGGTAGACCCTGTCTGCACTTTGGATTCTTCTGCTGGAACTTACTACTGATGATAGAGGAGACTGCCACAGTCAGTAGCCTTGGAGGTCCCTACCTCTATAGGCTTAAAAAAAAAAGGGGGGGGGGTTTGTGGAAATAGTTTATCAACAATGACTGTTAATGTCTTAGAATATTGTTAACTGAAATTTTGAAGAAATGATTGAAGACACATAAATATAATATGGTTTGTAAAATCATAACTAATTTGTAAAAAATAATTCAGAGAAATTATTTGTATACTTTTCTATATTTTTCCTAGTTTTCTCCAAGGGTAACATTTTGCAAAACTATAGTTTTTAATATCACAACCAGAATGCTGATGTCGATATAATGCACCAATCTTATTCAGATTTACCCAGTTTACCTGTTTATATATAGGTGTGTATATTATGTTCTAGATAATTTTTTCACCTGTGTGGGTGCATCTGCCACCAGCAGTCAAGACAGTGAATAGCTCCAAAGTCATAAGGACTCTTGGGTTGTCCTTTTACACCACACACATTTTTCCTCCTGTGCCCATCTTCCTATCTCTAATCCCAGATAACCACTAATCTGTCCTTCATTTCTAAAATGTATTTATTTCAGAAATGTTATAACACGGAATCATATATTATATCATATTTTCAGGTTTGGGGTTTGTTTCGGTTTTTTGGCCAAAAATATTCCCTGGAGAGTGATTCAAATTGTTACGTGTCTCAATAGTTTGTTTCTTTTTACTGCTAAGTAGTATTCCCTTGTAGGTGTGAAACATAGTTTGTTAAACCATTCACTAGTTGAAGGACAGCTGGGCTGATTGCATTTTTTGATTATTACAGATAAAGAAGCTAACAACCTTTACATAAAGTTGTTGTGTAAACATAAGTTTTTACTTTCCTGGGATTCATGCCAAGGAGTACAGTTTCTGGATCTTACAGTACTTCCAAGTTTAGTATTTTCTAAGAGACTGTTTTCAAACTGATGGTACTATTTTACATTTCTAGCAGCAATGTGTGAATAATCTGGTTTCAGTTTCTTTTGCCAGCATTTGTACTTATAGCTACTATATATTTTAGCCATTTGATGGATATGTAGACCTACCTCACTGTTTGAATTTACATTTGCCTAATGACTAATGACGATGAACATCTTTGCAAATGCTTCTATGCCATCTATCAATCTTCAGCGAAGTTTCTGTCCATGTCTTTTGTCCATTTATAGCCAAATTGTTTTTTCTCCACTATTGAGTTTTGAGAGTTTATATAATCAAGATCCTAACCATTTGTCAGAGTGGTGATTCTCCCACATTCTAGCTTGCCATTCATTTTCTTCACATGGGCTTCTCTTAGCAGGGTTCTTAATTTTATATATATCGAATTTACTGATTTTTCCTTTTATGTATCATACTTGTCTGGGGATATGTCTAAGAACTTTTCACCTAGAGTTGATTCTGAAGATTTTATCTTACTTTCTAAATTTTCACTTGGGAATTTTTACTGTATTTTTATACGCTTATATTTTGTATATAAGTCAACAATTCATTTTGAGTTAATTTTTGTATAAGCTGTGAGGTTTCAACTTTCTGGCCTATGGATTCCCAGCACCATTTGTTGAAAAGTTAATCCTTCTTACACTTAATTGTTTGTGCACATTTATCAAAATCAGGCCTATTTTAGTGATCAGTTTCTAGGTTCTCTGTTCTGTTGTATTGATCTGTGTATCTATCCTCCTGCCAATGCTATCCAGTTTTGATTAATGTAGCTATATATGAAATATTAATATCAGTGCACTGATTGACCCCACCTTTTTCTTTGTCAAGATTGTTGTTTTAACTATTCTAGGTCCTATACTTTTCCATGTATATTTTAAAGCAAGCCTACCTATGCCTAAAAAAAATTCTAGGATTTTGATAGGAATTCCATTAAAACCATACATCACTTTGGTGAGACTGACATCTTTGCTAAGTTGAGTGGTCCAATCTATGTTTCTTTCCATCTACTTAGATTTTCTTTAATTTCTTTTATCAGCACCTTATATTTTCAACAAACATATTCTGTCCACGTATTGTTAAGACTCTCATTCATACAATAAGTCTCATTTGGCTCAGCTATATAATTATTTTTATATAATGTGTGATTCTGTTTAATTATATTTTAACTCATTAAAATAAATTCTCAATTTTTGCATTGAATTTCCTGAGAGATATTTGTCCACAGTTCTATTTATTTATTTTTTGTGCTGTTTTTGTTTGGTTTTAGAGTCAATGTAATACTGGCCTCATGCAGTTGAGAAGTGGTCCCCTTTCCATTTTCCAGAAAAAACGAGGTGTTATTTTTTTCTTTAAATGTTTAATAGAATTCTCCAGTGAAACAGTCTGACCTGAAGATTTCTTTTTTGGAAGGTTTTAAATATGAATTCAATTGCTTCCATGGTCATCACTATTTAAATTTTAGCCATTTGATGAATTATTTCCCCTTGGTTGAATTTTCAAGGAATTGGTCCATTTCTTCTATTGTCACATTTATGAGCATAAACTTGTTTGTAGGATGTCCTTATTGTCTTTTCAGTGGCAGCAGGATCTGTAGTACTAGCCCCAATTTCATTTGATATTGGTGATCAGTGTCTTCCCTCATTTTTGTTGTTGTTGTTGTTGTTTGCATTCTCAGTATAGTTTTAGCAAATTTCTTTATTTTTAAGATCACGTTTTTGTTTTATACTTTGTTTTCCTATTCAATTTCCTTGATTTCTGCTGTTATCATTCTTATTTCCTTCCTTCTCCTTGCATGGGTTTAAATGCTCTTCTTTGTCTTGAGGTAGGGACTTCGGTTATTGATTTGAAAATTTTCCTTGTTTCTAATGTAAATATTCAGTGCTATAAATTTCCTTCTTGGCACTGTTTTTGTTGTGTTCTATAAATTTTGATATGCTGCATATTCATTTTTATTCAATTCTATGTATTTATCTCTTTTGAGGCTACTTCTTGCTCTCTGAATAATTTATAAGTGTATTGTTTAATTTCCACATGTTTAGAGATTTTCCTATTGTCTTTTATTCTTAATTACTAGTTTGATTCCCTTATGATCAGAGACCACATTCTGCAGTTTGAATCCTTAAATTTTTTGAAGTTTATTTTATAGCACAGCATATTGTCTGTCTTGGTAAATGTCCTATGAGCACTTGAAAAATATATATATATTCTAGGTACTGAAAGAAGTGTTCTATATATATTATTTTCCATTGGTTCATTATGTCATTCACATTATCTATATCTTGTTGATTTTGTTTTGTATTTCCCTCAGTTACTTAGAGAGAAGCACTAAAGTCCTCAACTATAATTATGTAATGTTCCTCATCTGTAGCTCCAGGATTTTTTTTCTTCAAAGTCTATTTTACCATACTTTTTAAAAAATTAATGTGTGCATGTTATATGTTTTTCCATTCTTTGGCTTTTAATCTACCTTTTATATTTATAGTGGGCTTCATGTAGACCACATACAGTTGGTCATTTGGGTCTACTTTGCTAAACTTAGTTTAGACCATTTCCATTTAAATAATTATTGATACATTAGCATTTAATATATTTAGTATTATTTTCTATTTTCTATTTGTTTCCTCTAGCTCATGTCCCCATTTCTCTCTTTTCTTGCCTTCCAAAGACTATTAGAACTATTCTGACATCACATCTTGATTTATTCTTTGTATAGTTTCTGTGTGGCAGCTTTGGGTATTATAATATACTTTCCTGACTTAAAACTGTTTACTAGTATCAACATTTTACCACTTTGACTGAAGTATGGAAACCATATTTGCTTTTTGCTTCCTTTCGTTCCTCACTTTTACATGTTTTTGCCCTCGGTATTGCCTGATGTCATAGTATTTGCTTCAATTATCAAATGTGATTTATTAAACTTGTCAGAAAAAGTAGTCGATTATATATTTTCATCATTCTGATCTTTCAGAATGTTGGTTGGTTTCTTCTTCCCTGATGCTCCAAAACTTGCTTTATTCATTTCTGTTTGGAAAATTTCCATTAGCCAATCTTTGGGGGCTGGAGACAAATTCTTTTAATTTTATGTAATTAGAAATTATCTTTATTTTCTTTCATTTCTAAATGATTGTTACATAAGTTGTACAATTTGTTTTGACATTTCTTTCAGTACTGAAAGAAAAAATATTATACCATTTCCTTCTGGCCTGCATTGATTCAAATGAAAAATATATTGCTATTTGATTTAGCATTTGTCTACAAGTAAGATACTATTTAATTCTGCTTGCTTCCAAGATTTTTTCCTTATCTTAAGCTTTCCAAAATTTACTGATAATGTGTCTTGACATGAATTTCTTTGAGCTTATCTCTTTGAGGTTCACTCAGCTTCTGGAATATGTAGTTTTGTGTGCTTCACCTTAATTGGGGAGGCTTTAGCCATATTTATTCAAATACTCTTTCAATCCCACTCTCTTTCTCCTCTCCTTGATGATGTAATTTTTGGATCTCTTACTATTGTTCCATAAGTGCTTGAGTCTCTTCAGATTTTTGTTTTTGTTTTTGTTTTAAATCTTCCATTTCTCTCTGTTGTTCATATTACCTCACCCATATTGTTTTGTCCTCACATTCATGTATTCTGTTGTATCCTCACCAGGTGACACCAACAAGAGAAAATTCCATTTATGTGACTTTCTGGGGAGTTGAGCAGGTCAGGTCCATCAAAGAGTGGGTGGCCATCTCACCAATCTGCATAAGACAAGAGCCCCAGAAGCTGGCATGGCAGAGTACCCCTTGACAAGCTCACTTTGGTTGATGGCAGTAAGAACTGATTTTGGACCGCCTTCCCCATAGCTACAGATTAACCTCATGATCACCATGCTAGACATGTATATTGCAATATGCATTGCAAAATATTTACTTAAGTTTTTGCTTTTGATTTTACTATTTCTTCCAAGAAGGTTATGTGCAAGATTTAAAAAACAGAAGTCTTCTACTGAGCTTACCCAGTAATTTTTTTTAATTTTTGTTATTTTATTTTTCAGTTCAATCATTTTTATTTTGTGATGTTTTTATAACTTTCATTACTTTTCTGAAATTTTGATTTTTTCCTTATTTCAAGAGATTTTATAATGTATTGATAGAGCCATTTGTAATAGCTGCTTTACAATCCTAGTCAGATAATTCTAACTTCTGATTCTTTTCAATGTCACTGTCAGTTGATTCTCTTATTCGAATATTTTTTCCCCTTGGTTCTTACTATGTTAAGTGAGTTTTATAGCATTCTGGACATATTGTCTATTATGCTATGAAGCTCTCTGTCGTATTAAAATATTTGATTTCATCAGGAAGTCACTCTGTTTAGGTTTATCACATGGGTCTTAGGGCCTTGACCTACTTTTCTACTATGGTTCCAAGAGCAGTTTAATTCTCAGAGTTCTTACAGTGTAAATTTTGTCCATTTATTTTATTCTGTCAGAAACTGTGGGAGCCCTTATTGGTCCCTGCATAATGGGGCAGAAAAGTTTCCCAGGCTGGGCCACCTAGGTCTCCCCTTGGGTACAGAGTGTACTTGAATGTGTGGAATCTACCATGTTGAACATGGTGTCCTGAGACCCCAGGCATTCTAAGCTTTGCTGGAGGACTGGGGACTTGCTCTTTCATGTCCCTACACTTAACTGAATATTTCCATTACCTAACCATTGGTTAAAGCCTACGGGAGGAGATAAAGAATACAACAAAGATATTGCCAGATGCTGTGCATTCCTGCCTTTCTGTTCTCCTATCTACCCTCACCTAGGAACCTCACAAGAGAAGTTCCTAGTTCTCCTTCCTTTTCTAGAAAAACTTGAGATTATAATACACCCTTCTCCTTTAATAGCTAATAGCAAAATGTCAAAAAATGAGGCTTGACTCTGCTTTTACCTTCTTCAGGCTCAGATACAAGATCGGTTTGTAAAATCTTTTCACTCAACAAAACCTCATTTTTGAAAACCCAAAGATTTAGTCTTCGTAGATACTTAAATATGAGAAGACCATTTTGTAAAGGCAAAGCTAAATATTGAATTTCTTATTCCAGCCCATATCTACCTTTTTCCTGGAGTTATAAAAACAAATGTATTTTGATGGATGCAGAGCTGGATGACAACTAGGAATAATTAGTGGGTTACTGGAAATGAAAATACTTCAGTTTAATAAATTCCTATTATCTCTCTGACATACTGTTGAGTCTTGTAGGAGTATTTTCCATTCATCCTTGTTTATTAAAATGTGCAAGACAAACAAGAATATAGAGGCTACATTTAAACCCTGTTTATTTTTATGACACAGCTAGATTTATCAGAAACTCTAGAACTGAATCACATTGATTTCTCATATAACCAAGTGAGATCCTGAACACAGACTGTCCAGTGTAGCAAGGAAGTGTTGATTGATTGTATATTTCTTCCAAGATAAATGGATGTGGATGAAGCACTAGAAGCATGTCTTTTAGAGGACAGATTGGCAAACTTTCTATAAAGGGTCAGATAGTAAATATTTTAGAGTTGTGAGCCATAATGCCTCTGTAGAAACTACTCAGCTCTTCCACTGTGGTCCAACAACAACCACACACAATATATAAATGAATGGCTATGGCTATGTGCCTATAGAACTTTATTTATAGACACTAAAGTTTGAGTTTTATATAATTTTCACAAGCTCTGAAATATAATCTTCTTTTGATTTTTCTCAATAATATAAAAATGTTTTAAATCATCCTTCATTCCCACGCTGCACAAAAATAGACGGTGGGTTTGATTTGACCCATAAGCCTTACCGTGCCAGCCCTGGGTCTAGAGCCACATAGCACTGACTTTGTACTCTATCTCCATAAGAACCATTAAAGTTGTATTACAAAGGAAGCAATATGTCTTCTGTGAATACTGTAGCCAAGATTTTTTATCTCATTAGAATACAAAAACACATATACTAGAAAAAAAAAGTCTCAATTGCTAGTTACAACATTTTCTAACTGACTAGCTAAGAATAATGCTTATGTCAAGGGATACTGAAATTCAGTTTTAATGGTTTTATTATTTATATGCTATCTTAGTGATTCTTTCCTTTTAAGTTCTTAAGATAATAAGCTATAAACTTTTGTTATTAAGAAGTAGGAAACCAAAATTAGATTTTGCCTTAATAAAAGATGGCCACAAAATTTCTTCACTGTGCCAGGTGTCCCAATAAAATATTGACGTTCATTATTCAGCTTCCTTGAGAAGTACATCTTTCTCCTTAGTGAAACCAACCAGGATTTCATAAACTAAGTTCATAATATAATTCTTAAATTTAGAGTGCTTAGTTTTAATTGGTAAGCCCATCTAGTGACTACTATGTGCTATGCATTGTGCTAACTAGCTTCTTGGATTCAGAAAGGAAGAAGTGTTTTCTGCTTATACTGAGATGTGCCAAGCTAATTTGCTATGCAGATTCATGAATACATACATTCGGAAATACACAGACTCACAGTCAGATGCAGGTATAATATAAAACAGAGATAGGACTAAGAAAGTGGGACAGTTGTCAGGGAAGCATGCCTATGCAGAACTGTAAAGAAGGAATAAATATTCTTCAGAATGAACTAGGGGAAGAGACTTTGGGGGACAGCAAAATAGATGAACCAAGCCCTGAGAATAGGGAAGCCTGACTTCCTCAGGGAATACTGAAGGTGATATCATGGTTAGACATCAATGCACAGGTGCAGTTTTAACATGCTCAAATGGCAAAATCTAAATCTGCCTGATTTTTTTTTATATAAATGATGTTTAAAAATAGTTTCAGAGAATGAAATCATATGGTATGTGTCTTTCCCTGACTGACTCATTTCACTTTGCATTATACCTTCAAGGTCCATCCGTGTTGTTGCAAATGGCAAGATTTCATTCTTTTTTTGTGGCTACATAATAGATATCACATCTTCGGTTTTTGGTTTTTTTTTTTTTTTAAGATTTTATTTACTTATATGACAGGCAAGTAGGCAGAGAGGCAGGCAGAGACAGAGAGAGGAGGAAGCAGGCTCCCTGCTAAGCAGAGAGCCCAATTCAGAGTTCAATACCAGGACCCTGGAATCATGACGTGAGCTGAAGACAGAGGTTTTAACCCACTGAGCCACCCAGGCGCCCCAGATATCACATCTTCTTTATCCATTTATCTATCAGTGGACAGTTAGGTTGCTTCCATATCTGGGTATTATAAATAATGTTGAAATAAACATAAGGATGCATGGAACTTAAGAAAACAAACAAACAAAAAACAGACAAAATACCAGACGTTTAAATTCAGAGAAGGCACTGGTGGTTGCCAGAGGGGAGGCTGGCAGCAGATGGGTGGAACAGATAAAGGGGATTAAGGGTACAATTACCTCAGTGAGCTCTGAGTAACATATAGAATTGTTGAATCACTGTATTGTATACCTGAATCATCTATAACAGTGTAGTTTAATTATACTTGGATAATTTTTTAATTTAAAGAAGGTAAATATGGGCACCTAGGTGGCTCAGTGGGTTAAAGCCTCATGCCTTCAGCTCAGGTCATGATTCCAGGGTGCTGGGGTTGAACTCTGAATAGTGCTTTCTGCTCAGCGGGGAGCCTGCTTTCTCCTCTCTCTTCCTGCCTCTCTGCCTACTTGTGATCTCTGTCTGTCAAATAAATAAAATCTTGGGCGCCTGGGTGGCTCAGTGGGCTAAGCCGCTGCCTTTGGCTCGGGTCATGATCTCAGGGTCCTGGGATCGAGTCCCACATCGGGCTCTCTGCTCAGCGGGGAGCCTGCTTCCTCCTCTCTCTCTGCCTGCCTCTCTGCCTAACTTGTGATCTCTGTCTGTCAAATAAATAATAAATAAATCTTAAATAAATAAATAAATAAATAATAAATAAAATCTTGAAAAAAAACATAAAGAAGGTAAATATAAAAACAATAGTTTCAGAGACATGTGGGGCAAATTTCTCTCCTCTCCTCACATAGTAGCCCTGGTATCATAGGGTAGATATGAGGATGACTCAAAGAGAACGTCATCCCCCATTCTAGTTCAAGAAATCTCAGCACTGATAAAAAGACTCAATTTAGGGTGTAAAATTAAAAATGTTAGTGTACACAGGTGCTAGGTTTCTCTGGGCACCTGCGTTTAAATTGGAGTTATTAAATTAGCTTGAAATCTAGAAGAAAATGCAAGAAAGAGGCATTGTATATAAATATTCACTTAAACTTCAAAAATGTCAGCAAAGATAGAAAACATAATCTTTGAAACTGTAAGCAGCAAACAGAGTTATACATTGTTTCAACCAAGAAAAAAAGATAAGAGAAATATGGGGGGGGGGGAGAAAACATTGGTTTTCTAAGAGAGAAGTTTCTTCAAACAGCATGGTATGATCCAATAAGAGCATGGTCTTTCCAATGAGACAAACCTGGGCTGGAAACCCAGCTCTACAACTGATTAAATGTGATAAACAATAAACATGATCGTTATTCTTCTCTGTGACTTAGCTTCCTTATCTGTAAGAACATCTACCTTGTAAACTTATACAATTTACACATGTTTATCATGTTTATGAAATAATTAGCACAGTAGGTACTTAATAAATGACATTCACTACCCTTCGAATTCCTGAAAATGTACATTCCACAAAACCCAGGGATAAACTGGGTCTGAGGAAGAGTTCCAATACTGGCCTCCTCCTAGTCCTGCAGGGCGGAACTGAATATAGGATACAGTCTCAGCTCATTAGCAGGGTCTATATTAAAAATATGACAGAGAATTGTTTAGAAAATCTTACAATGTTCCCTACAACCCGAGTCCATGATATTCCAGTGTGAAAATGAGGGAGCCTTTCATATTATGTCCTCACAGTTATGTCTTTGCTTTATTCCATGCATTGCTGCATCAAAGATGGAGAGGTTAAAGGCCTGGCAGCATAGTCCAGATTGATGGCCAGCCCAGGGGCAGAAGTCTGACTTGTCAGAGACTATGTTCTCACCTTTGGTTTGGAGATCAAACTCAAGTGTCAGTGTCTTGGTTTTAAAAAGATCAATAGTACCTGAGAGGGAGGAAGGGAAATATATTTCTCCTCTCTAATCTCCTTCCCCCTTTAGAATTATTGAATTTTCGTCTTCTGTATATTTTCCAATTGCCAAATTGTTCATACAAAATGCAAAGCAGGTGAGTAAAAACAACCATTGCCTGGGATTTTTCAAGAAAGACAGCCTCTGGAAGAAGCTGTTCATAGCTGAATAAAAGATTATTCAAAAAGTTCCATCTCCCCCTCTCTACACTAATTAGCACTGCACAGGGGCCTGACCACATGGTCATGGTGACCGAGAAATCAGGAGAGTCCCATGTCCTCACTTTCAGCAAGGGTTGGAGGACTGTTTCACTCATGTCTCAAAGAAATTCCAAAACTGATTAAAGATGTATTTATTTATTTTAAAGAGAGCACGCATGGGGTGAGGGGCAGAAGGAAAGAGAGAGAATCTCAACCAGACTCCCCACGGATTGCAGAGCCTGACTTGGGGCTAATCACAACCCTGAGATTCTGCCCTGAGGTGAAATCAAGAATCTGATGTTTAACCAACTGAGACACCCAGGTTCCCCTCTAAAAGCCTTTAAAAGCTTGACAGTCAAGAACTATGGAGTGTGGAGCTTTAGAGGTACAGTAATGCTTCTGAGTAAACAGAGAATGATCATCAGAGTCTAGCAGAAAAGGCTTTGGTCCCCTTCTCAGCTTCACCCACTAAATGACCTTGACCAAGCAAATGAGAAATTGAAGTATCAGTTCCCTTACCTGTGAAGCAAGCAGCCACCATGTTCCTACAAAGTTAATACAAGATACAAACAATAAAAAGGTTATGACTGGCACGGACTCATGAAATATAAAGGGCAGTAGAGCAAGAATTTGTACTAAGCAGAAAGCCCATGTCTATTTCTTCATTGTAACACACTTACATGCCATACCAATCAAGTGGCTAAGTTGCAAAGAAGTAGATGCATTCCACAACAGATAAAATCAGTCATTTTTTTCTTCTTTTTTTAAAATTTCCATCTACATGGCTAGTGGCAGGTATTTCTCAGTAGGCTTTGAGTAAAACAATGAAAAACTCTAGTGAGTTAAAATGTTACCTCCTTGAATTGATAGGGTGGCCCAAAGGAAGTTGTATCTGCATTATAATAAAATGTATCCAAATGAGAAATTAAAACTATTAGTCATTTAGACTTTCCCCAAATGAAATTTGATCTCTGAATAATCCTATTGAAAAATATTCAGATTTTTGCCACTATTTGTAGAGTGGAAATGTACTGAAGAATGTATCAAAATCAAACAAATAGCCAGTAATGTGCAGTCACATTCCAAAATATTTAGCATACTGGGTAAGTGGTAACAATGCAGCTCTCTTAATCATTTAATAAACCAACAGTGTCATGGGTTCATCAAATAACCAGTCGGTCAATACATATTTTCCAAGTGCCTGCTGCATTCCTAGTACATGATGTGAGATAAAGAATGAATATATTAAGTCTTGCTAACAAAATATTTAAGTTCCAGAGGACAAAGAAATGTCTAGCATGTTTCATATGGTGCTCAAGAAAAACTTAAGCAACTGATAATTTTGATAACTATCATGTCACCAAAGTGAAATGCATACTGTGAAATATTTATCCAGACCTGTCAAGGCAAATGCAGGCAAATAGGACTAACTCCTTTACTGAGGCCAACTGAAGGGTGCCTGAATTGTGTGGTGGCCAACTAAACCTTAGCATGAAATATATTCTTCTTATTTTCCTACAAAATAGCTATGGGAGGCTCCTGTGACCTTGTCAAAATGTCTTGGTTAAAAGTAATGGAATCATCCCTCCCAGTGAACACCCATGATGTTTGCTGAAGGGGAAAGAGAATTCTAATCTGCCAGCTGCCTATCATGTCTCCTCCCAGTGCTGAGTAAGCAAATGAAAGTAAATGGCCCTTGTCTCTGGCACAAGTAACATGGCTCAAACCCCTTCTGCCATGTCAGATTGCTTAGACTTATCCATCTCAAGCAGTGAGACTGAGTCAGAGTAGAGCCTCTTCCCCACAGTTAAACTTCCTAGTTTGATAGACACCAGGGTATGATGGGGAGATGACTACAGGCAAAGAGATGTCAGGAAATTATTTTGGGGAGGGGAGCAAAGAATGATTATTATGACCTGAATGTGCTACAGATCATAAAAACACTTTCGAATTGAGGGCTGCCAGGGTGGCACAGTCAGTTGGGTGTCAGATTCTTGGTTTCAGCTCAGGTCATGATTTCAGGGTTGTGAGATCAAGTCCTGTATCGGGCACTGCACTTGGCTCAGAATTTGCTTCAGAATCTCTCTCCCTCTTCTTCTGCCCCTCCCATTTGTGTGTGCATGCTCTCTCTTTCTCTCTCTCTCCCTCTCTAAAATAAATAAATAAATCTTTAAAAAAAAAAAAAAAAAGAACAGAACTTTTAAATGGAAAGATTGCGTGTAATAAATTCTAGATGAGGAATACAGAGAAGACTTAGGAGAGACGCACCAGAAGCAGGAGGCTGCCCTTTAATGACAGACTATTTGCCAAAAGGCACATGCTTTGGGTTTCCCTTCAAAACAGAAACAGATCTATGTAACAGACTGCCATTGTCAGAGTAGCAGAACTGTGTCCATTTTCCCTTCGCATTTTAAGTGTTGCTGTCAGATGTGCCCCAACTGGGCTTGTTAGCTTTTCGTTTGCTTTAGAGACCATCTGCTATCTTGACCACTTTAAAGACATGCTATATCACAAGCATGGTTTTCCAATTAGCTGGGATGCTGGATCAGATTCAAGACGCCCCACAAAAATCAATTTTACAGCTGCAAAAGTCAATTTCTGGGGGCAAGAGGTATCTGTATGATTTAAGAATTTAATCGTATTTGTAAACCCTGGAAAGTTTACAGCTCCCTTTAATTGGCCAACCTATATAGAAAACACTATTCACCAACCTGAAAACGATACATTTAAAACACAAAATGGAGGGGCACCAAAGTGGCTCAGTCAATGTAAGCATCAACTCTTGATTTTGGCTCAGGTCATGATCTCAGGGTTGTAAGTTCGAGCCCCAAGTTGGCCTGGTTGAGATTCTCTCTTTCTTGCCTCTTGTCCCTCCCCCTACCTCTCTCTAACTCTCTAAAAAAGAAAAAAGCAAACATGGAATGCAGTATTTTTCTCCTAAAATATAATACAAAAATTAATTGAATAAATTTATCAATGTACATATTTTTTAACACCCTTAGATTAACACACAGTAGCTGAAAACTGGTTGGCTAGCATGTCAGCACTAACATGAACCAAGTATTCTACTTTGTGATAAGTATTATGACTAAAATTGACTTATGTTTATTATTGTATTTCCAAAAACTACTCCATCTATACAATATTAGCCTATTTTAAAATTTATATTATGAATATTTTGAGTCTGCTTAAATACTCAAATTTATGATCCTCAAAATATCTCAGTTGCTAGAAAAGTAGGATAAAGCTTTTGTATCATTTTTTTTTCATTTAGTGATACAACAGGTGGCCTAATTACAACCTAAAATGACTTTTACCTGTTTTTCTTCTATCCCCGACTCTCAGTATTTCCCCTAAACTTAAGAATGCCTTGCCCACTACAACACTTTTTGTTTTTACCCATAGAAACTCTACTGAATTTCAATGTTTACTTAAATTTTTAAGTATTTTTTTCATAAAAAAGCTTATCAAAATAACTATCATAGTTCTGCCCATGTGGTATTATTATTAATAACACCATTTTCCATTTAGAAAGGAAAGTTTTAATCTATAATAACAATGTAATGTTTTCTTATTTTCTACAAGAGACTTCATTATTTTCTGTGTGAAGTTTCAGATGTACATGTGATGATTTGATACATATATACATTGTGAAATGATTAACACATAGGGTTAGCTAGCACTTCCATCACTTCACATAATTACCTTTTTTTAAATAATAAGAACATATAACATGAAACAATATAGTTAACTATAGACACCATGGTGGACATTAGACCCCCAGAATATATTCCTCTTTAAGTGGGAGTTTGTACCCTTTGACTAATCTCCCCATTTTTTCTATCTCCAGTTCCTGGGAACCACCTCTACTCTGTCTCTGTAAGTTTGACTTTTTTGGATTCTACAAATAAGTGATAACATATGGTATCTCTCTGTCTCTGTCTGGCTGATTTCTTAACATGTGCTCTCAAGTTCCATCTATGTTGTTGAAAATGGCAGGATTTCATTATTTCTCATGGCTGAATAATATTCCATTGTGTATATATATTTGATTTTTGAATTAAATGTATTTACATTTAAAGTAATTTTTGACTGACAAACTTATGTATGTCATCTAATTCATTGTTTTCTGGATGTTATATAGCTCCTTTATTGCTGTTGCTTTATGAATTTATATTTTCTGTAGTGGTATGCTTTGATTCTCTTTTATCTTTTGTGTATTACTATTGGTTTCTGCTTTGTGATTACTGTGAGGCTTACATAAAAATCCAACAGATATTACAGTCTATTTTACATTGATAACAGCTCAACTTTGATGACAAAGGAAAACTCTACACATTACTCTCCTTTTATGTTTTGGATATCACAGTTTACCTCATTTTATATTATGGATTTATCAAAAAATATGTAACCATACTTATTTTTAATATTTTTATCTCTTTATACTAGAGTTATTGATTTTATACTAGAGTTATTGGTTAACATACCACCATATGACAGTATTAGAGTATACTGAATTTGACTTTATACTTACTTTTACCAGTGTGCTATATAATTTCATATGTTTTTATATTATTAACTGGCATCCTTTTCTTTCGGCTTGAAGAATTTCTTTCACCGTTTCTTGTAAGGCAGTTCTAGAGGTGATGAATTCCTTCACTTCTGAAGGACATCTTTGCCAGGTAAAATTGTTCTTGGTTGAGAGTTTTTTTCTTCTGACACTTTAAATATATTCTCCTACTCTCTCTTTGTCTGCATAGTGTCTGCTGAGAAATCCATCGAAATAGTCTTTGCAGGGGAGAAGGGGTTCCCTTCTGGGAGAGAAATATTTTCTTGGTGCTTTAAAAAATTACCTTTCTCTTGGGTTTTAAACAGTTGTATTACAATATGTCTTGGAGAACATAGTTGATTGAAATTTTGGAGTGACCTATTAGCTTTGTGAATTAGGCTTTACAATGCTCTCCCCAGATTTAGAACATTCTCAGACATTATTTCTTTAATTAAGCTTTCTGCCCTTCTCTTCCTATCTTCTTCTTCTTAGACTCCAGGAATTCACAGATTGTTTCTCTCACTGGTACCCCAGAGTTCATGTAGGCTTTTTAACAAAAATTCTTTTATCTTTTTTCTCCTCTAACTCTTAATTTAAGAGCTCCTGTCTAGTATTTCACAGCTTCTTTTGCTAATCTGTTATACTGTCAATGTCTTCTGTCGTAGTTTTCATTTCATTCATTGTATTCTTTAGCTCCAGAATCTATTTGATGTTTTCTGATGATTTCTACATCTTGTTAAACATCTCGTGTTGTTCATGAATTGCTTTCCAGATTTCATTGAATTGTCTTTTGTATTTTCTTGTATCTCACTGAGCCATATTAGAGTGCCTACTTTGAGTTCTTTATCAGGTAAATTGTAGATCTCCATGATTTGGGACTTGGTTACTAGAAAATTATTGTTCCCTTGGTGGTGTCACAATTCTTCAGTTTTCATGTTCCTTGAAGTCTTTGCATCACTCTCTTCATATTTGACATAGCACTCACCTCCTCTAGGCTTCACTGTGTTATAACATTCAATCTTGGATTATTTTTGCTCTAATAGTGTGCTGGAAATTCCACCAGACTCCTGGATTTTCACAAAGCTTCTCTCATTCATAGTGATTGTCTAATTCAGGGGCCTCTGGACTCTAAGGGGGATTGGAGCCAGTTCATGGGGCAATTCAGAATCTACTGTCAGGATGGAGGTCTATAGGACTATTGCTCAACATTCAGGTGAACAAGAGTCTTCCTAGGTCCCTTTGTGCATGGTGCTGGCAATAGACCAAAGCCAAATGGGAGTGTACCAGAATCCTCAGGGGTGTGAAGTTGTCTCCAGGTTTATCACTGGGACAGTGGTTGGTGTGTGAGCAGCCTAGATGCAGATATCTTTTCTCAAAATTGCTCTCTTCATGCTTAGACTGCACTGGGGGTTCACAGTCCCTATCTGAATCCCATAGCTCTTACAAACACACTTTTGTCTGGAGGTAGATGCCAAATTATTGTTCTTAACGGGGGCATATGACTAAGGAGGGCCTCATTCAGCCATCTTGCTGACATCCCTCCTCAGATGTGATGCTTTTAAATTCAACTCCAATGACCTAAACCTGAGTTAATACCCTCCCTAGGCTTTGGTACTGAACTGACTATTAAAACAAAGAAATCTGAGACGTTAGTGAAGATCATGGGCAAAACCAAGTCAAAGGGCCTTTAGGGGCCATATGTGCCCCGGGTTCCACACTGGGTTATTCTGCATGGTTTTAATGATATGAAATCAAGAGTATTAGAAACAACACACTCTGCCACTGTCGTAACTCTCACTACTTATTTTTGCTTAACTCACCTTAGTTAACTCTATAAATATTAAACAGGAATTTTTTGATCAAATTAAATTACTGTGTTTTACCAGAGACATGACTGTATAGATTGAGAAGAGTCAACATAGTTTTTGAATGACTAGATCAGTCATATGGTGAGTTATGAAAAAATTAACTATAAATAATACATCTTTTTATGAAACATTGCCTAGCTTAGGCAGGCACAAGACAGCAGTCCTTCAAAGACTAACTTTATAAAGTGATATTTTTATTCCAGTGCAACTTTTATTGTTCAAAATAAAATTCTCCTTTCGGATTTGCCTCCAAAGACCACTTCACATCCAGTCTTATTATATTTTAATCTCGTGTAGATATTCGGTCACCTGGCTATTTCCCAACTTGTTCTCCCATTTTATAAGAGTGAATATTTAAAGCTTTTGTCAGCTTGCTGTAATCATAGTCATTCTTCCTTATTAACATCGTTTGGCGTCGCTGATTATGTGTAAACAGCTCCTTGCTATGTATCTGTTCCCCTCCCAAACACGAGGCATGTGAAGTTAAAGACTAACGGAATGGAGTAAGAAAGATAAGTGATGATTTGTCAATTGGGCCTAACTGTGTAAGTTGGAATGCAAGAAAGAAAGACTTAAGCAATACTTATTTCAGTATCAGAAACAGTAGCAAAGGAAACATTCTCTGACTTGTCATTTAGAAAATAAAAACTAGAAGGAATTCCTTTTTATCTCTTTCAGATCTACTGCGACCTTGTGCAGTGAAGAGAGTCTGACTCAAAAATTCCTCAGGGAGAGTGTCCTTCGGAATTCCTATGAATGCAGCAAATGCTTATTCTACACGGAATTGAAGACCGAGAGTCTAAATGAGAGAGAGCGACTCAAGGCCTCTGCTATTTCCTATTACTACAGATAACAGGGTTTAAGAACATAGAAGTTTTCATGAATTCCAAAACACATTTCTGCTGCTTCTCTCTTACTGAGTAGGCCTTTTATCCCCAACTAATGAGGGCTTCCTCAACAAGTGCAAACCATTCCTTAATTATTTAGAGAAAGAATGACTATTCAGAGAGAGAACTCCTCCACACAGAGCTTTTGGAGATTGTTCACATTTAGTGTAGCATTTTGCTCTTATCACCGAATATTTTCAGGCCAAAAATTAAAACCCAAACATTTTCAGGTATGCAGTTATTTCAGAAGTAGAAACATCTTGATGTAGTAATTGTGAAAAATATATACAACAGAGATATTGTCAAAATGTTTAGAATAATAGAAGCCCCATGGGACTAAATTAATTTCTGAGGTGATTTTTAATGACAATGAACATGCCGAGGAGCAATCGTTAGAAGATATATCATATGCCCTTATATTCTACATTTAATAGCCTTCATTGGTTAAAGACACTACTATAATTTCACTCAGTGAAATCATTTTGTGAATTCCTCTTTGGCAGCAAACATGGTCACACTGTGGATGAAAGTGATCACTGTCTACTCTCATCATCTGGGGGGACACAAAACCAAATAAACTACTTCTCCTGCTATGTTTATATAAAGTCATAACATTGAGTTGTCAAAATTTCCTAAGGAGATACAAAATAAATTTTGAAGGAGATGAGTTTTGTTCTCATATTTTCCCCCACAAGCAAAATAGAGAGACAGGCAGACAGATAATCCATCCACACCAGCAATCCACTGCATTTATATCATAAAATACTTCCAGAATCTCTCCAATCCTTAAGTTTTTTTTTTCCCTCCCTCATCACTTATTAGCTGTTCATAATCTGTGTGCATGCTGGAAATAGTTTTATTTTATAAAACACATAGGAGTGTTGCATTAGACTAAGAATGTTATTAAACAATAATGTGAATGTGTATAAAATACTGGCAAACACATGCATAGAAACTTGAGATTCAAAAGCCAAGAGGATGACTGCAAAAAGCAAGTTTACTCATAAGGAGGAGGAAATGGTTCCTATGTAACTGTCAGTGTCTGACTACAGAGGATTTTTCGTAGAAACTGGGACTGTCCTTTCCACTTTCATTTTCACCATCTCGATTCCCTATGTCGACATGGAGTCTAAGGATGGCGACTCATCATTCAGACATCTTCATGGCCCCCCTTCACTACTTACTAGACTTGACCCAAACCCAGTGATAGAACGTCAGAGTGGAATTTGGGAAGCTTTGGTTATGGTGTAAAAAAATCTCAATAGCTAACTCTGTTACCAGGATTAGGATTATTTGTATATGAAGAGAAAAGGATACTCAGTCCCACCTGGCGGCTGCCTAAGAGGTGGGTTCTATGCAATAATAAGACACCAGAGAGAGGATACTAGAAGAAGAATGTTTCTAAACTTGCAACAGTATCTTCGTTTCACAAATACAAATTGAAATGCAATAAATAAATAAATAAATAAATAAGAAATTTAACACCTACTGATCTAAGGGTCATAAAAAGAACAAACTACAATCCTGGGCTGGACTCTTTAAAACAGAGACACACTCACA
Organism: Mustela putorius furo; assembly: GCF_011764305.1. Classification (NCBI taxonomy): domain Eukaryota; kingdom Metazoa; phylum Chordata; class Mammalia; order Carnivora; family Mustelidae; genus Mustela; species Mustela putorius. Next base: position 20,843,340 of record NW_025422019.1, on the reverse strand, counting down.
AAGCCGTCATGAATATGCAGCACTGTGCCTGTGGCTAAATTTGTCCGACCATCCAGATCTTCCCTTGCAAAACAGGAGTAATATTATCTAAAGCATGTGTTTGTGTTGAGGACTCAATAAGGGCGTTCATGTAGGACACTGACATAGTAAGGACTCTGTATATGATCAGGGAAAAGAGGAGGAAGATACCAGCAGGCAGAGAAAGAGGAAAAACAGGTTACTGGCAATTCTATCAGAAAAGAACAAGGCCATTCCTGTCTGCCCAATCTCCCTTGAACACATGTTTTTTCTCCCTCCATTCTGATGCTGGAGATTCACAGTCTTAGCTGTACATTAGGATGCCCCGGGGAAGCTTCACATCCCAGTGCCCAGGTTGCACTCCAAACCAGTTCAATCAGAAGTGCTAGGAATGCCACCCAGGCAGCAGGAGTTTGTGAATCTCTATAGGAGATTTCAACACGAGCTAAGCTTAGAACAACGACTCTGTTGCGTTCCTCATCTTTATATTCGTAACCACGGCCAGCTGTGTGTTTGCTGGCTCTGCCATGGCACCTGAAGCCCAGTAAATCATGCTGGAAACCAGTGTTTGAATATGAGTATATTCATTTATCAAAGGAGAAGAGGGTGTATTAAAACATATACCCTTAGACTTCTGGGTATTGTTCTCTATGTTAGGCTTATTCTTAAAAAGAGGAATGAAGTTATCCCATAACATACTGACTCACAAATAAAAATGTCCTGCCCTGCTTGGAGAAGAATATGTAATGGGATGTAGAGCCAATGCCAGCCTCATCTTTAAGGTTTATATGCATTTCCGGAAGGAAAAGTTTCAAAGACTGGACCTACAGGGATTTTTCCTAATGCTACTTCAATAAAACCTCGCTCTGAATGACTTAAATGCTTGAATGGAAAGTGGCTGTTTATGGTAAAATTATGTGCCATAAAGTGAACTTGTAAAATTACACGACCAGGCAAGAGTTCTTAGAATCTCCTCTCAGAAATACCATATGCAAATTTTGGTTTCGCTTGATGCTGATTTGAGTAAAATTTATTTCTCTCATCAATTAGAAAAATGCAAATAGATCTCAGTTTTGAAAGGATGTTAAAAAAGAAAAAAGAAAAAAATCACCTACCTGAGCATGAAAGGGAGAAAAAAAAAAGATTTGTCTTTTCTTACCATAATAGGTAAATGGTTACAATTATGAACAAGCCATTTAAGGTAACAAATGAATTTTTCATAAGACGTCATTTTTCCTAGCTGTTATAATCATTTTCTGCTTATTGTATTCTCCAACTTGCCAATAACATCATTTTAACATTCTTATGCAACAAGCCATGCTCTACTATGTGGCCTAATATTTCACTTTAATATCCATTCATTTTCAACAGCTCAGGCTCTCCAAGGCCTTCCAGAAGCACTCTGTCTCTGGTGAGATGTCAGTTTAAGTGTGATGTATTATTCAGCTTGGTAAAGGAGGTGTAACCACTCAGTGGCAATCATGGGAATCATGGGAAAACAGTGTACAAACATCTGGAACCCAAAAGTCATTTCACTGGCTAATAGTGTCTGGGCTTTGCTAATGGATCTTATTTAAAGTGCAGGACACTTTTTAATACATTTTTAAAAACCCTATATAGCACAACTAAAAAGACATTCTGCTTCAATTACAGGAGTGTACAGAGGGCAGAAAGCAAGGCCCCCAATGTGACCTCCTGGTATTTCTGAAGCGGACCTCACAAGGAAGTTGTCAAGGAGCCCCGGGCATGACACAATTCCCAGGATCCTCTCTGATCACAATCGACATGCTCAGTGTGCATGCTAACAGACATAGGTTACTGTCCAGGCTGCTGTCCCCACATAGCAAGAAGATAGTGTAGTAGAGGGTTAAAAACACAGGACATGGACTCAGAATGCTCAAGTTAAAAATATTACCATGTGACAGTGGGTGAATCCCTTAACTGTTCAGCACCTCAGCTTCCCCATAATGTACATGGCACTGTTGCTCAAAATAGTTGCTGCTCTAACCTGGCAAAGAACTATACTCACTTGCCTCATTTTCTTAAGCTTGCATGTGCCTTTTGCTATAGCCAATGACATTTGGACCAAAGTGGCCTGTGTCACTTAAAAGCAGTAGCGTTCCAAACCATGGCAAAGATCCACCATGATCTATTTTCTCTGCACACGTGACTCACAATGTCCTGGATGGAGGCTTCCCCCTCAGTGTGTTTCCACAATGCAGGACTGCCTCTTAGCCCTGAGAGACACAGCATGAGCAAGAAATAAGCCTCCATGGATAGAAACCCAAACTAACTTATCTATCTCGTATATAAAGAGGATAATAATAGTCCTTGGCCTATACATATTATACATATACCTATAGGTTGTGTGAGCATTACATGACAGTTTCCAGACAGTTATTGTCAAGTGTCTGGTGCAGGGAGAGCATTCAATGTTGGCCACCTCTATCACTAATATCACAAATATATCTAAGTCCAGAATGAGGTTGTAATGCTGGTATCTGCACTCTTACAAATATAATACTTTTATCCTTTCTTCGTAAAAAGTCACAAATTTGGATTCTGTCTTATCCTACTTCTCCATGTGGAAATTACTAACCCAGTTATAGTCACTCACTGATTAATTCTTCTGTGGGGACTCAGTAGCATTGCCACATTAAGCAAATTAAAATACAGGATCACTGGTTGTGTTTTAACTTCAGGCAAACTTTTTTTTCCCCAGATAAGTACATCACAGCCAAATATTACATGGGACATACTTGCTAAAACAAACAAACAAACAAAACCATTTATCTGAAACTCCATGTAACTGGCATCCTGGATCATATTTGGTGACTATAAACTGGAAGAACATGCATTCTTGGTTTGATAGTAACAATACGCCCTCTTTCACTCTTTTTCTTTAAACATTTATACCTTGAAATATGTAGAAAAACCCCTTGAAACCACAGACACGTTTGTCTGTTAAAATTTAATTGTGTCAGTAGGATGTCCTGAAAGAAACACTGAGTCAAAGACCAGAGCATTTTGATTATAGTCTGAGTTCTGTGGCTAAGTAACCTCGTGTTCTTAGATAAATCACTTTGCTTCTCTAGGCTTCAGTTTCTCATTAGTTAGTTAGGCAAGCTGCACTTAAGGTTTCTAAGATATATTTTAATTTAAAATTTTAATAATCTTCAAATCCATATTTACAATGAAAATTCCTCCTTAAATTATAGTTCTCAGTAACTCACTATACAAAAAGTCCCTATCAAAAGAAAAACAAAAACAAAAACAAACAAACAAAAAAAACCAACAAAAATATCCCTCTCAAACTGGAGTTCTTATAAAGTTTTTTTTTAAGATTTGACTGATTGATTGATTAACTTAGAGAGAAAGGGAAATTGAGAACCAGGGGATGGGCAGAAGGAGAGAGAGAATCTCAAGCAGACTCCATGATGAGCATGGAGCCAAGTAGGGCTCTATCTCATGCCCCTGAGATTATGATCAGAGTGAAATCAAGAGTCAGACACTCAAATAACTAAGTCACCCAGGTACCCCATCTTGTGAAGTTTTCTAAATAGAAGAGAAGTGAGTTGAGGGAAATCGGAGGGGGAGACAAACCATGAGAGACTGTGGAGTCTGAGAAACAAACTGAGGGTTTTGGAGGAGAGGGGGCTGGGGGGTTGGGTGAGCCTGATGGTTGGTATTAAGTAGGGCACATATTGCATGGACCACAGGGTGTGGTGCACAAACAATGAATTTTGGAACACTGAAAAAAAAATGAATTAAATTAATTTTTTTTAAAAAGTTATACAATCATGCCAGTTAAGTTTTAGACCACAATGGTGTGTGTTCTTTACCTATGTACTATGATTAACAATTGTTCCTATGGGCTTTCTCCATGCCAGGCATTTCATATGTATTGACTGATTTAAACCTCATAATTACTCTATAAAACAGATATTATTATTGCCTCCATTTTACAGATGAAACTGAGACCAGAGAAATTAAATAACTTGTCTAGGATCTTATACCATGTATGGAAACTTCAAAATTTGAACTTGAATCCAAATTATCTGGCTGTATCTTCTCTGTGGGATGATATAACACACCCTTTTCATTTAAGCATAAAACTAGACCAATAAATAATAAGGGCAAGTCTTTGATATAATTAAGTTTGATGGAGAGAAGAGTGCATATTTTTTAATTTGAACAACTGACCTTCGGTATAATTGAGTCACACTGAATGACAAAGAAGTACCTGGAGCTGTGCTCTGTTCTGGGCACTAAATGAATGCTGATGGATGAAAATTTCAACCAGTTAATAAGGCAGCTTATAACTTGGGCTGTTTTCCCTCCACAGAGCCCTTAATCTTTTGACTAAGGTGTGTAGAAACATTGAAATTTTGTAGAACAACTTTGCATGGCAATTATGGCGTGTCATATGCAATGGTGCTAAAAATGAGTTTTTGAAAATTCTCAAGGGAACACCTATTTAGAGTCAGTGCCTGTCTTTAATTGCATTTGAGCCCAGAGCATCTGAAACTGTGGCCTCTAGTGGATAGTTTTGTTTTCTGCTTAGGCCTATGGAGCCAGTCATAGAGACACTTAGTATCAATGCTTAATAATGGTAGCTTGCAAAAGGCCAAAGCATGCAGTGAGATTGTGATACAACATATCAAAAGTGAGGACACTCTCAGAAATTGAAGCAGGGTTATGGAATTTCGGGATACTACTAGAGGACACACATGGGGGCAGCAAATGAGAGTGCTTTAGTGTAAGTCAGTATTACTGTGGGAATCAAATTAACTCTAAATTTCTCATGAATTCATCTCATGGAATGGGTTTTATTCTCCAAGGTGGTGCGCATGTGTTTGCTGAGCCCAAAGTGTTCACAGAGCTCTTGGGAAGTCTATGGTCCAGGTATTCAACAAAGATGATCTGTATCCTGAATACATCTCATGTCTCACATTCATTGTTGCAAATACTTGCCAAATTCATCTGCATGCTGTTATGATTAATAGAAGAAAAAAATAAGCTATTTGGATTTTTAGGGGGTCATTTTCCATTCAGTTTTTCCCCCTCAACCCGTGAATACTAGTCATGTGATCTGACAATTCTCTCACTCCTAAAAAGACCAACAAGCAACACTCAAAAGCACTAGATATTGAAGCGATTTTCTGCATAGTCTGTTGTGAGACATTTCAGGTAGGACTATTGTTCAAAGATGGTCTCCAGCCCAGGTATTTGAAATTTCACCAGCAGAGAGCTTCTTGGTGCTTCTTGGTGACAAGCATTTGGGGGGCAATTAGATTTAAGGGACTGTACATTTTCTTTAGAGGGTCACGACACACATGTCATAAGTCATAGATTTTGTTGTTTTCTAACAATCTAAACTATTATTATATGACCCATTTCACACTTTTTTAAAAAAGAACTCATGTGTGTGGGCAGGTGTGTGTATGTATGTATGCATGTATGTGCTATATTTTTCCAGAAGATGTGCTGTCCAAACACCCTAGTCCTTTTTGACAATCTCACATTTTGTAAGAAATTAGAAATGGACCCTTTGTCAAGTGGTTTCCAAACCAATTCCATCAAATTTTGCTAAATTCCTTGAAGGGGTAGATGTTAACTCCCTCATTTTACAAACAAGGGAAAAGAAAACCAAGTTTGATCTTTTTGGCTCAGTGATAGTCAATATTGACCCCTGAGCTCTGAGCTCCTTCATCATTCCAAAGTACTCTAAGGCAGAAGTGTCCTGTTGGCCAAACCCAGCCCATCATCTATCTTTTTTTCCCCCTAAGATTTATTTATTTATTTATTTATTTGAGAGAGACAGAGAGAGAGAGAGCAGGTATGCACATATGAGAGGGAAGGGGGGTGAGAGGAGCAGAAGCAGTTGAACAGAGGGAATCCACAAGCCAACTCCTTGTTGAGCATGGAGCCCTATAGACTTGGGCCTGAATCTCAGGACCCTGAGATCATGACATGAGAGGAAATCTAGAGTCAGTCATCTAACCAACTGAGCCGCCCAATCATCCTCCACTATCTATTTTTGTATGACCTGAAATCTAAATATGATATTTGCATTTTTACGTGGTTGTACTTGAAATGGTTATATAACTATACACAACATATCTGCCATTCTTTTCTCTTGGTCCACAAAGTCTAAAGTATTCACTGGCTGGCTCCTTACAGAAAAAGTTTGCTGAGTCTTGATTTAAGGCCTAGAGAGTTTTGCTCGGCACTGTCTGTTCGAAATACAATGTGAGCCACATAAGCAATGTGCAATTTTCTGGTAGCCCTCTGTTTAAAGGTAAAAAGAAACAGCTGAAACTGACTTTAATCCAATATATCCAACATGCCATTATTTCAATCTGCTATCAATATAAAAATAATTAATGAGATATTTTACACATTTTTTTCATAGTAAATTTTCAAAATTCAAGTGTGCATTTTACTCCCATAGTGCATGTCAGTTTGGGCCAGCATCACAACATCTACCATTCAGCCATATGTGTGTATATTATGAAATTTCTGGGTACTGCTGTCTGCCCTCCATTGTAGTTCAAACTCCTTAACAGCAGAGATCTCTAAGGTCTTGTTTGCTTCTATATTTCCAGGACAATATATAGATGTATAAGTCCTGTTCGAAAAATATATTTTTGGGGCACCTGTGTGGCTCAGTGGGTTAGGCTGCTGCCTTCAGCTCAAGTCATGATCTCGGGGTCCTGGGATCGAGTCCCGCATCGGGCTCTCTGCTCAGCAGGGAGCCTGCTTCCCTCTCACTCTCTTTGCTTGCCTCTCTATCTGCTTGTGATCTCTTTCTGTCAAATAAATGGATAAAATCTTTAAAAAATATATATTTTTTGGACAAATAAATGATTAAAAGGATCACATATATAAAAGAAGGTAAGCAGAAGATATCTCTGAAAAGAGCAACACAGTAAGGCATTAGGCCCCTAGTGTGAATTGGTTTACTCCACCATTTCGAGTAAAAACCTTGTCCCCTTGAGTAAGAAAGGTTAGAATTTTAAAATGAGAGAAAAAAAAAATTGACATTAGCAGTAATTTGGGAGTAAATTTGGTTTGGTAACTTTTCTCTAGAGCTAACTAGCAAGTAAGCCACAAAAGCAAAAGATTCTAAAAATGACATTGGTCTCCCATTTTTATGGACTGCTGGCTTCTATTTTTAATTAGATTAACAATATTTCTACCATCAGGTCCTTCAGTCGAACAGCAGGTGAGTGAAGAGAGAGTCCTATTTTTTTAGTGCATTACATTCACCAGCTATTTTCTTCTTAAAATTTCTACCTGCACTACATAGTGAAGTTAGACTAGCAAAATGGAAGCTGCATTTCAATACCCAGGAGAAAAGCCTTGAGAAAACTTCACAAAACAAAAACTTTAGTTTTCATTATATTCACCAGGCCTGCAGGTTCACCTAAGATTCCCTAACATCCTTGGAGACCTTTTAAATGCAGTAAAATGCCTGCCTCAGGTAAAATTGGCAACACTTTAGAACAAAGGTTTCGTAAGTGGTGGTTTATAACGCATGTAGGATTCGGAAAGTACATTTTTCCTTGTCTTGAAGATATGTCTTATTAAGATGGCGTACCCCCTTGGAGGCAATATTACCTTTTCAATAGTTCAAGCTTGCAATAACACTATTTCTTGTGAGGAAACTGGAGTATTTTTATCTAGAATAGAATGATGCTATTTGAACAAATATTATTTCAGGAGATTGTAGATTTGCAGGTAAAATTGCTGGTCAGATTTTCAGCACGGAGGTGTGCTAAGAAGCAGAGAGAAAGGAAGGAAATTGTCATCCCACTGACAGCAACATTCTGTTATGAAAGTCAATTAAAAATGGTGCCCACATCAAAACTAAAACTTACTGCTAACATTTCCTTCAGGATTCTCCACACTGCAGCTATTAAGGATGTGTCCGAGTTTTTCTAAAACAACAGATATGAATCACATAATAAGTAAAAATTAAAAAATATATAGGCAGTTCATTCAAACTGCCAAAGACTCATGCTATCTAAAGATTTGAAGATTTGAGAAAGAGAGAGAGAGAGAGAGAGAGCACAAGAGGGGTGGGGTGAGGAGGAGAGGGAGAGAGAACATCTCAAACAGACTCTGCACTGAGTGAGGAGCTCAATGCTGAGGTCAGACTGCGGAGATCATGACCTGAGCTGAAATCAAAAGAAAGACACTTAATCGACTGAACCACTAGGATGCCCCTCACGCTGGATCAGCACAGCCATTTTTAAGAATCTATGAATCCAAATTCTAATTATATGTATTATATCCCATACTTATACAATAATATATCATATATATTTTATATATCTAAAAGTATTTATGTATATGATGCTTCTATCTCAAAACCTCGAATAAAGAATCATATTAATTGATGTGTATGTGTATATGTATATTTTAAATCTCCTTTCCACTTCAGCAATCCATAGGACCCTGTCAAGCACTGGAAATACTCCATCTTAGAAATTTTAATTTCAAATTTTTAATATTATAATAACATAACTAGGATATATGTATTCCTTAGGAAACTGTGTAATGAATTTCTCTATTTCATTACCAGTAAATCTTTCAACAAACTTCCAGTTTTATTTTATTCTTTCTCAAGTAAAGATCCTATAGTAAACCTGCTTTGCCAGCACCTTCCATCCCTTTACACCTTTGTCCTTCTAAAGATCCAGACCTAAAAACCCTAGGAAATCACCAATCCACTCACCTTCCTTCTGTACCTATTCTTGTATTGCCCTGCACAGCTGGAGAAACACACAAAAACTGAGCCATTTGCCGACCAAGATTTTTAATATCCAAAGCCATCTGAATGCCCTGTGTTGTTGGCCAGTCCCAGTTGTCCATGACCAGCTTCATTTACCATTATCTCAAAAATCATTCTAATCATTGATCTCATTCCTTTCAGCCCCAGGCCTGTGATCCCTAATTTATACAGAGAATAGACAGGATCATATTCTGCCACCTTCTGTCCCATTTACAAATACATTAACATTTGAATGTCTGATCTTTACTCCTATTTTCTACGCAAAGTGAATTGTTTTGTCTATGTGCTGAGACATTCCTTTTTTTCACTCTCCAAGATGTTATTTTATATCACTTTCTTTTTTCATTCTTCTTTGGCTCCATATCTTTCAACATACAAACATGTGTATGTCTCTTTCATCACTTAATAACCATGTTGCCTTAGCCTGCTCAGGAACTAAGTACTCATTTATTTCTTCAACAAATATTTATTGAGCACCTATTATATGCTAAGCATTGGACTTGTATCAGCCTCTCTCCCTCAACCATGCTTTCCAAGAGTGGTTTATCTCTACCTTGCCGATCTTCCCTTGTATCTAGGCATTCACAATACCTAAAACTACCCTTTGTCCCCCTGACAGTACTGAAAGTCTTCTGACAATGCTCCATACATTGAATACCTTTTAATTTGTTGAATTTAACACTATCAATTACTCATTTGTCAACATGAGGAACAATCTTCTTCCTATTTATTCTAATTCTCTGTTCACTCCTTCTCAAATTCCTTTAAAACCACTTCTCCTACTACACTCCTTAGATGCTATTACCCTGACCTTTGTCTTCCATACTTTTCCTCCTCATTTTGCTGCTCATCATGGCAATATTTTCAAATACCGTAACATATGTGATTAGGGTTACCAAAGCCAGGGCTCCACTCGGGCCTATTTCCCGAGCTCTAGGTATATATGCCCATGGTCACAGCCTTCAAACTTAAAACCATTTTCCACCTCTTTCCACTATTTTGTGGAAACCTCTTCTCCTAAATGCCCAAGACAGAAACTGGAGACTTTCTTTTAACCCTGCATTTAGCCTATTTCTACAAAAAATTAGCAATTATGTGGATTCTCCTAACTAAACTGTCTCTCCAATCTTTCCTCTCATCTATTTTCAAGTCCTAGCTTCAGACTTTTTCATCCTTTGGCTCCTGAGTTACTGAAACAGCCTCCTAATTAGTCTCCCCACCTCCCATTTAACACCTTTTAATCCAACTTTCTACTCATACAAGTTCAATATTTTTTTAAATTTTTTTAAAGATTTTATTTATTTATTTGACAGACAGAGATCACAAGTAGGCAGAGAGGGAGACAGAGAGAAAGGAAGGGAAGCAGGCTCCCTGCTGAACAGAGAGCCCAATGCGGGGCTCGATCCCAGGACCCTGAGATCATGACCTGAGCTGAAGGCAGAGGCTTTAACCCACTGAGCCACCCAGGCACCCCAAGTTCAATATTTTTTTAATTTTTAAAAAATATTTTATTTATTTATTTGACAGACAGAGATCACAAGTAGGCAGAGAGGCAGGCAGAGAGATAGGAGGAAGCAGGCTCCTTGCTGAGCAGAGAGCCAGATGTGAGGCTCGATCCCAGGACCCTGGGATCATGACCTGAGCTGAAGGCAGAGGCTTTAACTCACTTAGCCACCCAGGTGCCCCAAGTTCAATATTTTTAAACTGTAAATCTAAGCATAATACTTCTCTAGTCACAGACTTTCAAAACAAAATAAAAATCTCTTAACATTCCCTTATTCATTCAGTCACTAAATAGGTATGAACAGTTAGGAACCAGAAACTGAACCAGGCACTGCAAATGCAGTGGTCGTACAATTGTACTGGTCCCCATCTCAGGAAAATGTACTAACTAGACCCTGCAAAACTCTTCACTCTTGACGCCTGACCTTCTCTCCCACACAATCAACCTCAGTCAAAGTTTTAACTGTATTTTACTGTGTGTGTGTGATTGTGTGACTTCTCACAGACTACAGCTCCTTGAGAGTGGTGAGAAGTTTAACTTACCTTTAATTGATTGTCCAGTAAGTCTTTCTTTAGTTCTCTGTGTCCTAAAAGTTGTGTACCTTTAACTTCTCATAAAGCTAACAGGAGCTATGATTAGCAGAATGCCTAAATAAATAAAAACACTCTTTAGTCCACGTGATCTCTGTCAGAATTTTTTTTTTAATAAAAATTTTAATTTCAAATTTTTCAAAATTCAGAGTTGGGAGCCTGATGTGGGACTCAATCCCAGGACTTCTGGTTCATATCCTGAACCCAAGGCAGTTGCTTAAACAACTGAGCCACCCACACACCCTCTGTCAGAATTTTTTTTTAATTATTTTCCCTATTGAAAGAAAGACCTACAGTTCTTACTTCAGGTATTGAATTCAAAGATGGAATTTCTATTCTTTGGTTTCCTCAACCAGGTGCCCTGAGGGAACTAAAGGAAGTATTAAATAAGTAACCAACAACAGGGAAATGAACAAGAGGGGGAAAAAAAGAAATCCCAGTTTATCAGAAAGAACCATGAAAGCAGGTTCATTGTTCTTTGATGGCTTTGATTTTTATGGTAATCAGGAGATTGCTTCTTACATCAGGCTTCTCCTGCCTTAGATCTGACTTCCACCTTGTAGACATAACCAATCATGCATCTCCTCTCTGCTGAGATCCAACCAGACCAGCTAATTGGAGAAGAATATTGTAAAGGAGATAAGGAAAAGGATTAAAATGTACAAAGCCAAAAATCTTTTATAAATATAAGGACCTAAAATTTGAAAAAACAAAAAATTTAATTGAAGACAGAAAAGGCAAAGGTTTAAATAGGCAATTCATAGTAGAGGATATCCAACATTGTTAGGGAAATTAATATTAAAATTGAAAGTGCAACTACTGTTTACCATGGTGGTTTCATTCTTGGATTACCTACTCTATTGTAAAAGAGAGCAAATCAATAAAGATGTATGTATAGAACATTTATTATAGGGGTGCCTGGGTGGCTCAGTGGGTTAAGCCTCTGCCTTCAGCTCAGGTCATGATCTTGGGGTCCTAGGATCCAGCCCTGCTGTGGGCTCTCTGCTCAGCCCCCTGTCTCTCTGCCTGTCTCTCTGCCTACTTTTGATCTCTCTCCCTGTCAAATAATAAATAAATAGATAGATAGATAAAGATGTATGTATAGAACATTTATTATAGGGGTGCCTGGGTGGCTCCAGGCACCCAGATTTTTTAAAAAGATGTTAAATTTTAAAATTTTAAGATTTAAAATTTTAAATAAAATCTTTTTTTTAAAAAAAGGACACTTATTATAGAATGTTTTTAAGGGCAAAAAAATAGAAACAAACTAAATACTCATTAATCAGAAAATGAATATGCCATATATATTGAAAATAAAAGACAAATTTTTAAAATGAATTAGCTCTGAGGGAACCTGGGTGGCGCAGTCAGTTAAGCACCTGACTCTTGATTTGGCTCATGTTATGATCCCAGGGTTGTAAGATCAAGCCCAGTGACTGACTCCATACTCTGCTTGGAGCCTGCTTAAGATTCTCTCTGTGCCCCTGCCCCCACTCCCTTCTCTCTCTTTCACAAATAAATAAATAAATCTTTTCAAAAACATATTTTATGTATTTCTTTGTGAGAGAGTACCCATGGGTAGGGGAAGGGGCAGACAAGGTTAATAAGCAGACTCCTCACTGAGTGTAGAGCTACCTAGAGCTCCATCCTGGGACACTGAGATCATGACCTGAGCCATAACCAAGAGCCAGACACTTAACTGCCTGAGCCACCCAGGTGCCCCAAATAAATAAATCTTTTTTTTTAAATATTTTTATTTATTTATTTGAGACAGAAACAGAGAGGGCATGAGTGAGGGGAGGGGCAGAAGAAGAGGGACAAGCAGACTTCCCACCGAACAGGAAGCCCAACATAGGGCTTGATCCCAGGACCCCAAGATCATGTCCTGAGTGGAAAGCAGACATTCAGCCAACTGAGGCACTCAGGTGCCCCAATAAATAAATATTTAAAAAAAAAAAAAAAGCAGCAATGAGTGTTGCCACATCCATTGACTCTTCCTTTCACCAACAATTTCTTTGTAGTGTACAGTGCTGTTTAATAGCATTTTTTATTAATTATTTTTATTAGCATATAATGTATTATTTGCCCAGGGGTACAGGTCTGTGAATCATCAGGCTTACACATTTCACAGCACTCACCATATCACATGCATTTTACCCACAGTAGAACTCTTCTAAAATTGGAATCAATCCTCTCAAACCTTGCCACTGCTTAATCAGCTAAATGTATGTAATATTCTAAGTGCTTTGTTGTCATTTCAATAATCATTATAGCATCTTCACCAGGAGTAGATTCCATCTCATGAAACCATGTTCTTTGTTTATCTATAAGAAGCAATGCCTCATCCATTAAAGCTTTATCATGAGATTGCAGCAATTCAAAAGTAATAATAATGGCAACATTTGAAGTATGGCCAGAATTACCAAAATGTGATATAAAGAAACAAAGTGAGCCAATGCTGTTGGAAAAATGGCGCCAACCGATTTGCTCAAAGCCACGAGCTTTCAGTCTGAAAAGACACAGTACCTACAAAGCACAATAAAGTGAAACGTGATGACAGGAGATCTGCCTGGATGTATTTCTAAATGAGAAAAGCAAGTTGCCAACAAATGTATAGAATACGATCCACTTTTTGTAAACAAAGCTAAATATACAAAATGAGAACAAAAGCAGGAAACAAATCTGTGTAAGTATCGTTGTATGTAGGATTGAGTCAGCCTAGGAAAAAACAAGGAAGGATACACTTTAGGTAATCTCAGGTGTGAGTGATGGTGAATACACTGAAGGCAGAAAGGATGGCAAACCACAGCCAGAGCAGATGGGCCCATAAGAAAATCACGTTATATATAAAATCTCATTAAAAAAATAATAAATAAATAAATAAATAAAAATGTAATCCCATTAATTAAAAAGTGTGTGTGTGTTCAGCTCTCTGTGTGAAAGAACGCTATACAATATGTTCATGCTGATAGATTTAGTCAATGAGATTTCAGGGAACTATGACTTTCTTCTTTAAATTTTTCTGCCTGCACTGTTTTCACTTAAATTTTTGGGTTTTACATTACATGTGTGTACAAACAAATAGACAAATCAAAACAAAATGTGGGTGAACTTATGTATGTATACCTAATAATCATTACTGTCAGTCTATGTTCAGTGAGTCAAAATCAGATAACATATGGAAAGCATTCTCTTCACTGCCTAAAGATGGGCTGCCTTCTTAGTAGTGATAAATGGGTACAAAATGCCTTATGAATGCTATAGTTGAAAATAAAACCATCTACCCATTAGAGACCATCCCAAACATGAATTTAGTCATTGGATTTCATAGGATAGAAGGAAATATCCAGAGGAATAAATAACATTTGCCAAGGCAAAATGTAGGATGTTCACAAAAAAAACGGAATTATGTGAGGGTGAGGATCCTAACGCCACATTCTGTGACTTTTTTCCCCTAAAATCTGCTAAGATTTTGAGTTTCTCTTTGAATTCCTCAAAATTAATGGCATGTTTTTGTAGAAGAATGGGTAATTATATGTATACTTTCAAGCCTAGAATGCAGATCACAATATTGAACCCCCATATATATTACCATATATTTAATCATTCTTTATTCATGAGGGTAAAAAACTAACTTGAATAAAACATTAAACTGATAAGTCTTTGAAGGAGCTCTTCATTTAAATACCCTTTCAAAAGCTGCAGAACCTAGCTCACCACCGCAAAATCCAAGAAAGAACAAATAAATACCTAGGGAACAATCTCTCCAGCCTTAAAAAACTATGTTTGTATCAATTACTGACATAAGTCACCTTCAACATTTCATTACAGGAAGTATTCATTTCTGTGCATACTGATCGCTGTCAAAGAGTTCAGTTCTTCCTTTAGGATAAAATACAAACGATACTGAATCTCTTGCAAGTCCCTAAGCTCATTCATTATGTCTGAAGGACCAGGGGATTGGTCTAGGGGGAAAAAGCAGCCTTGGAAAGAAGTGCAGGCTGTTATGGCTGCAACAGGCCATATTCATCTTCCCCTTGTGGTGTATCCAATGACAGGGAGCAGCTCCTTCTCTGGGATGTCCACATTAAAGGAAGAATACCATCTCTAATCATAGAGAAGGAGAATGGCCAGATACATAGAAGATTATAGATAAATGATGATAGATAGATAGACAGATAGAAAAAGAAAAAGAAAGAAAGAAAGAAAGAAAGAAAGAAAGAAAGAAAGAAAGAAAGAAAGAAAGAAAAGAAAGAAAAGGAGGAAGGGAAGGAAGAAAAGAAGGAAGGAAATATGCCTTTTTTCCCTACTGTGGGAGGTTATAATAGCATTATCATTTTCTGTAATCTTTATTTACATATTCAGAGCAATCTTACAATTTTCAATAAGACTATAAACTTCCTGCTCAGTTTTTCAAGTGTCTTTGCTTTTAAATGGGTCATTAAAAAGTTACTTTTGCTTTAATTAAATAAACAAAGTACTCATTTCATTCTTACACAAACCTCTAGGATTTTCAATTAGTTATTTCTGCATTAAGCTTGACTGAGTTGCTATGCTAATGTGCTTTTATCATTTTGCCAAAAATAAACATGTGACTGGTTTACAGGACAGGATGCCTCCGACTTTCATGTCTTTTGTCATTGGCATTCTGAATATAAGTACAACTTTCACTGCTCAGTAAACACCATTAATCTGCAGTTTATGCAAATCAGAAACCTATTATTTTAACTGTTCTAATAGCAATGAAATCAGAGCTATTGTTAGCCCACTTATCTTGAAGAGAAGTGTTCTGTAACTGCAAAATATTATTCCACTTTTATCAATGGCATTGTTGTTATTATATTAATAAAATACTGCATGATATAGAGAGATTTCTGTGTGAAGTAAGATTACATCTAAGACAATGTTCTCTTTCAACAGCAAACGTAAAGAGGTTACAGTGATAATGCCACAAACACTTTGTTTGTTTATTTAATGCCGTCCTGTTTGTGCCTTATAAAGACATTTTATTTGTCTTCTTCTCCTCATTATTTCTGTTTCATTTCGTTTTTGGAGTAGAAAGGAAATGAAAAGATGGAAGAAAAAACTTCAACTAATTGTTATGTAGAGACTGGTGGAAGGAAAATATTGCTTACAATGAAATCACTGGACCATCAAGAGACTTCAACTGCTGTATTGCAATAATTGACTATTGCCTGAACACTAAAACATTGCTATACTTTGATTTATGAAAAATGTTACAGTAAATGATAAGCCGAAGTAGCCCTGTGTGGCTCATAGAACCATAGATCCTCAGGACTTTAAAAAATACATCATACCCAGAATAACAGGGTGGATATTTGATTTATGAAAATCCGTAACTTATATGTGTTTCAGCCCTGGTTTTATGTAAGTCATTCGGTCCCACTCAGTGTCACTCCATAGTAGCTGCTATTTCCCGGCACAGTACATGGAATGCAGGTGCTCAATAACAGGTGAGCTTAGTGAACAGTTAATCCAGATTTAGCTTCAGGACCTCTGAATTGTATGAGCCCCTTTCAAGGCTCTTACCTAACTGTATATTTATTACGGTACATTTGAAATTTTGGATCTTAAGGACACCAAAATTGTACATGCCTCAGGCCCACAAAATCTCTGTCCACTTCTAGACTTGATGTATCTTCAGTGTCTAATTAAACTGATGGATGAATGGATCAAGAAGCCAAGTAATGACCATATTTCCTCTCTCCATCATCTTACTTACTGATCACCAAGTACATGTGGGATCATTTTTTGTTTTCTTAAAATGTCGAATGTCTACAATTTCCTAGTGCTAAACTCCTCCTGATAATCTATAACTTCCTGGACATCACTTCTACCATTTTTCACTCAATCTGATAAATCCTCTTTCCCCTTATCTCCTGGAGAGCAAGAGGCTGAAAATCTTTCCTGTGTTCCTAACTATTGGTTGCCTTTTTAATTCATTTCCTCCCTGCTCAGCCGGGCTCCCATCGACAGCAATCTTAGAAACATAGAGACACTCTTGGACTCCCTACTTTGTCGTCAATCTTGGGTTGCTGAGTCCTCCTGAAGAAAACTGTTAAGTGATATTGGGAGTCAGTCTTAAATTTTATCATATCCTTTTATCCGTAACTTGTTGGCCCCCTAGTTAATCCCCCATGGTACTAGTTTAAGTTTTGAGCAAATGTTTGAGACTTTAACTTTCCTATGGACCCCTCATTCTTAGCTACTGGTTGTTTCTTTCACTTGATGACAGGTACCTTAGCACTCTGGATAGAGGAGCACCCAGCATCTACAGGCGAAGTCGAAATTACTGGAACAGTTCCATCTGACAGGAAAGACTTTAGTACAGATATTTTCAGATGGCATAGGTTATTAAAAAAAAGAAAGAAAGAAAAACAGAAATACAATTTCCATCTTATTAGGATTAATGCCATTTCCATGAAGAAAAAGTCTTCGGTTAAATTAAAAAGACATGTTAAGGAGACAAGTCACTAAAATGTTATTGTAGATTACTTTTTAAGAACTTAATGTCATTGAGGATTTAAATACCCTTCAGATAAATACATAAATTATTACTAACTTCTGTGATTTTTAATTTCAGAGTGTATCCCATATAGTGTTGTTATGAGACATACTTATGTGTCCATGGCATTCCAACATATAAATTAAACTTCACAGTAAAAGGTTCAGATCTGATGTCAGCAATAGTTTGGAAAAAGAGTAAAACACAGGCATTAAAATTCTAATGGGAACTTGAAAATTGTGGAAGAATCTTTATTTCATGTAAGTAGACAGGAACCTCATTAAAATTGTCATATGCTTCTTAGCTTCTCACAAATTGAAGGTATAAAAAATGTTTTGGTATAAAAAAAGCACAGCTGCTAATGAAAGGACTTTAATTAACAGATCCACTTGGAAAAAGGTAAACACATTGCATTTCACAAATTTAAGAATTTTGTTGCCATATTTGATGCATACTAAATATTTTGTCAATTATAGACTAACTGATGCAAGATATTTCCATATGGATCATTTGAATAATAATAGCTAACATGGATTAAGCTCCTTACTAAATATCCTATACAATTCTAAGTGCTCTATATGTATTTGCTAATTTATGTCACCAAAACTAATCAAGGAAATACTGCTTGATCTTCATCTTATGGATAGGCAAACTAAGCTCAGAGAGCTTAAATAACTTATTCATGGTCACACAGAGCTAGGTTCAAAACCTAGATATGACATATGATTCAAGATTTAGTTCTCTTAACCACCTCTCTGAAGGCAATAAATTCTATGAAGAATTTATTTTCAAGGGTGTATTGTCATAAGCAAACAATGTTATTGGAGTCCCTACCATTGCATCTGATATAGAAAAGACTCATTATGACCAGTGGCCTTATCAGACAGCTCAGTGGTTGGATTGGTTTTATTGGCAGCTACAAGCCCTGGTGGTAAGCTCATAGTATTTGGAATCAGACAGTTTCAGTTTCTAAACTTCTCTTGCCAGTCACTAGCTAAGTGGCTATGGGCAAGTTTCTTAGCTTTTCTGAACTTTACTTTCCTTATTTCATAAAGTTTGAAAAACACCTCATTTTCAGGTTTTGCCTAATAATAAAACTAAGCTATGTGAATGAAATGAGGTTATTTGTTCTGTCATAACCTGAAAACAGATAAAGAATTATTTACCATTACTGGAGGAAATGTTTAGATTTAGAGCTTTAGAGTATAAATGTTTCCAAGTTACTTTAATGCAAATAGATTAACAAGGACTTTCCTTCTTTTCTCCACAAGAGGATGAATACTATAAAGAAAATTAAAACAATAATAAAAATATAAATATTAATTCAAGTTCTATAGCAAAAAAGAAAGGAAATCCCTTCATGCCAGAAGTAACAGTCCCTGGAAAGTCAGACCTTGTCTTAGTGTATGGACTCCAAGACCTTGCTTGTTTTGCTTAAGACACTGGCAGGGACTCTGAATCTGAAATCTGAATAACAATGGTTGTGGAATTAAACATTTCCTACCAACATAGGGGTGGATCCCGACTGTTGAGAAACTAAACTTTTAAGTCGCAAGTATCCTGAAGCCTGAAACTATGGGTCCCAGAAAAGAAGCAAGAGTTAAATTTGGCAGGGAGTGTTCTATAATGTGCAGCACACAGCCATCCCATAGGGGAGAATAGGTCCTGATGAATCTAGGTACACAATCAAAATCTATAATGCAAGATTTTGCATTATAGAGGCATTATAGACCCCCCCCGAAAGAAAGACGGCCAATACTAATTAATATTTTCTGAGACTTTATCTATGAAAATAAGTTTTTAAATAATGCATTATAATTTTTGGTAATTATGTAGTATTGAGTTATAGTAATATGCTTATATTAGTCAGAGTTTTCCAGAGAAAGAGAACCATTAAGAGAAGATTAACACTCCAGTTCAACAATCAGGCAGCAGGAAGGGGAATCTTCCCTTCCTTCCTCTACTCTTTTGTTCAACTCAGGCCCTCGGCAGACTGAATCATGCTCTCTCTCCCACACTGGAGAGAGTACTACACCCTGATCAGCCTACCAACTGAAATATCAGTCTATTCTGGAAATATGCTCAGAAATATATCCCAAAATAATGTCGAAACAGCTATCTCCTGATTCATTCAAGTTGGTAAGTTAAAATGATCTAACATAGTGTCAAAGTATTTAAACCATCTGAACATTCCGTGATTCTCAGGACTAATGGCTTCTATAAAAAGAAATTATTATTTCAAAGATATAACTAAAAGCAAGACAGTGTACAGAAAAAACACGAAGGTTCTTTTGTGGTCAATAGAATTAATAACATCTATAAAATTTTCCTAATCATAATGTTCAAACCAAACATAATTCAGGTTTTCCTAAGTCCCATTCACAAGAAAGTAAAATTTAATTCCACATGAAAAAATATGTTTGTAAATAACTTATACTTTTAAAATACAGTGTGCACACTACTATTGAAATTTCAAAAAACCAAAGCATTCTTATCGGTCTTAAATTCCCTATGTAGAATACTGCAATTTCAGTATTGTCAGAATGTTTAACCATCAATTACTGACTCAACACTTACTAAAATCTTCCCTAGGTCATGAGAATGGGATGGACTGCAAGGTATATTATCCTGTAGTGTTCTAATTTCTCTTCGTATTGCATTAGCTTTGAAGAAAACAGTGTCTCTACGTTACTGAATGACTTTACAAAAACATCAATAATGGATTGCCGGTTTTTTACAATGTAACTATCATATAAATGGTCACCCTAAGAAGAGCTAGGTATTTTGAAAACTGATATTTCAACATTTTGTTCTCTATGCTGGTTAAAGTTTCTTATTTAAAGATGCACATGAAGAAGCTAGAGTGACATGACAGGAAAGAGACAATCCCTACAGACAAAACAAAATGCTTATTTTCTGAATTTGAATATACTTTTTTTTTTTTTAAAGATTTTATTTATTTATTTGACAGAGAGAAATTACAAGTACACTGAGAGGCAGGCAGAGTGAGAGAGCCTGAGCCGAAGGCAGCGGCTTAACCCACTGAGCCACCTAGGCGCCCCTGGATATACTTCTTTGTTTCCATTTTCCAGTTTTACTTTTTAAATGTTCACGCATAATTATTCTTAAGTCAAAAATAATTAAGATTTGACATAATAGCCTTCCCATTGAAGGGCAGGTGGAGATTGTCTATGCCTTTGTCATCATTCTTTTATATTAAAAAGAGAAACAAATTATTTCACAATGGAACAAGGAAGCACACAGAGTGCCATTAAACAAAGTCAAGCTTTTAGAATTTTAGAAAAATTCTTTTATATTTTTAGAAAAATAATATCTCACTGTTACCAGCATTATGAATCCTAAACTAGCTACATATTCCTTTTGCTAACACAAATTTGCATATGTGGTATACAGTTAGAATGTGGAAATTCAAAATGTGGAGCTCCAATCTTTCAAAACAGAAATAAAATACAATGTATGACTGATGTTTCCAGGTTTCCCCCTCTCTTCTGTGTTGTCAGCATGCCAATATCTCTCATCAGTCTATGATTCAACTGGGAAGCAGAAGGAGGCGGACACAGATAGATTAAATCTTTGACAGTTCCCGTCCAGTGTTATATTCTTTTAATAGAGCTTCAAGAAGCAGCAGACACACACAATGCATGCCATGTATGATTGATAGCAAGTGTAGTTTGCTTACTCTAATACTTGACAATGAGAAGCAACACCTACTCTGGCATTACCAATTCGAGCACTGACAACCAAAGCAGGTGCAGCCTGCCTGCAGACCCTCAAGCCAAACACAGATTTAATTCTCATCCATCAACAAAAACATAGATTTCTCTGAAGAACCTTAATGTATCTAATTTTATTAACAAATGATGAGTTTAATGGAACCTGGGAGTTTTTGTCTTTCTCAAATATAAAAGTTGATTGCCAGTTTAATGCGACAACCACTTGTGAATGCCTCTGATTTGTTAAACAATGTTTGGAGCACTAAAGAGGTACATTAATAATTCCCCCCATTCCCATTGTAGTCAAGGGGTAGGTTGATGATAGAGATAAAACAAGTGTAAAATTTTTAAAACACAAGATTGAGGGACGCTGGCTCAGTTGGTCAAGTAACTACCTTCCGCTCAGGTCATGATCCTGGAATCCCAGGATGGAGTCCCATATAGGCCCCCTGCTCAGCAGGGAGTCTGCATCTCCCTCTGACCCTCCCCATGCTCATGCTCTCTCTCTCACATAAATGAATAAAATCTTTAAAATAAATAAAATAAAATATAAGATAGAATATATTTGTGCTTCAAAAGCATGTGGGTTCATCTCTAGTTGACACAATGAAAATCTTCATAGAGTTTATCTTCATGTGTTGTGAAACAATAGCTTTAAAACTAAAAAGCAGTAATCATTTCACATTCATATATATGTGTTCTTGAAAAAAGGAATCACTTAAGGGAGGCAACTAACGCCATTTTGCAAATGGGGAAAACTTATTCCAAGAAATAAAACAAGAAACAAAGCTAGAAAGCTGTACAATTTGGATGAAGGTGGTGACTCCAAATTCCGTATTGCTTGAAAAAATTGTCATTGGTTGACATAGCATGGATTTGGAACCTTTGATCTGGGTGCTGATGATGATAGAAACTGGAATATGGGTGTGAGAGTGATGGGGGCTGGTTATTTAAATATGTGGGTCGGTATGATACCATAGAAGAGAACATAAAAAGAAAAGAGAGTGTAACAGAGAAAAGAAGCTCAAGTGAAAAGCCATATTTAAACAGAGCACAAGGGCACCTGGGTGGCTCAGTCGTTTAAGCCTCTGCCTTCAGCTCAGGTCATGATACCAAGGTCCTGGGATCAAGCCCCACATCAGGCTCCCTCCTCAGTAGGGACCTTGCTTCTTCCTCTGCCTACTGCTCCCCTTGTTTGTACTCTCTCTCTCTCTGTCTTTTCTTCTCTGTCAAATAAATAAATAAAACCTTTTTTAAAATAAACAAATGAAAATAAAAATAATAAACACAGTGTAAATTAAGCAGAAGAAAAAAATCTTAAAAACAAAGTGGTCGGGATGCCTGTCTGGCTCAGTGGGTTAAAGCTTCTGCCTTCGGCTCAGGTCATGATCCCAGGGTCCTGGGATCGAGCCCCACATTGGGCTCTCAGCTCAGCAGGGAACCTGCTTCCCCCTCTCTCTCTGCCTGTCTCTCTGTCTACTTGTGATCTCTGTCAAATAAATAAATAAAATCTTTTTTAAAAAATGGTCAAAGAATTTGGGAAAGAAATAGAAAAGTGTCAGGATGACCAATAAAGAGAGTATCAGAAGAAAAATTGGTCAGCCATAAATGAAAACTGCTATGTCCCCAAAGTCACCACAGTGTCTAACACTGACTATATTCTCAATGATTATTAGTTAAATGACAGTTAAATATTCCTGATCTACAAATACTGAATTTCTTTTCGCTCAATCTTCCTATTTGGACCTAAAATCTTGAATACAGAACACAGGATTTTTGTCCTTAATTTAATCCCTTTAGCTCACGGTAACTCTATACTGTCTTTATACACAAAACACCACTCCTCCAAATCATGTTAGCAGCTGTGTCTATAATTTCATTACAGTGCTTACTCTACTTCTGCTCTTAACATATCTTGATCTTCTTTGCCCTTATCCCAACTAACTGGAGAACACAAGTTATAGTCAGCAAAGAGATATATACTGTGTATTTAGAAACAGAGATATTACAGAATTATGAGTCCATATTTCCAACTTCCATATTGGAAATAAAGCTGTGAGCTATCTTACCCAGTGTCACTTAGCAAAAAAACTGAAGTAGAAAATATTTTAAAACAAATATTTGAAATTCATTTTCTTTGTAATAGTGAAATCCAACCATGTTTAATTTTTGACCTTCAGTTCTTTTTGGACAGCACTTTTCTCATAGGCAGCCCCATGTCAGTACTTGAAAATGAAGAGAGACAGGCTCAAATTCAGTTTGGTATCAGTATTATCGACAGTAAAGATACTGAAAATTTAAGACTATACTAATTTTCTTATGCTTTAGTCTATCTTTACCCAAATAGTCTCCAAATAGAGGGACTATGGCTATTTTGAATGTCAAATCAACCATATCATAATTTAATTCTATCAAACTATTTATTGCTTCAGTTCAAGAGGTGACTCAAGTAAATAAATTTTTGGTCACCTGGATTGAATGAACATCATACCTCTTCAAGTATAGCCTGTATTTGCAAATGGTGACTTCTACAGTTCTTGTGGAAAATAGTCTTGACTTAAGTAAAATAAACATAGTAGACAAGTAAGAAGGTATAACCAGCAAGGTTAAGAGGAGAACACCTTCAGAATGTGTGACAGAAATCCCTATACTATGTATGAAATTAACAATCCAAATGCATTCTCAGAGGCAAACACAAGATGGGTTCTTATTGAATGTTGAGCTATTGAATATTGTAGAAGTGTCATGCAGCTGTCAAGGTGTGGTGGAAATATGGAAATCAGAGGTTGAGGGTCAACAAAGAGTTTAATGAATGAATACTGTGAGTTGCTTAATAACTAGAGGAGAAATTTGATTTTAGAAAATAATCATAAGTGGTATGATTAGTGGAATCATGTAGCCGAGAAAAGTAAACTATCAAGTCCAAACAAGTAAAACACATTTTTTTAAAATCTTCCCCCCAAGGATATGTGATTATATCTCCAACAAATCTGGTGAGTGCTTCTGTTGTTGTTGTTGTTGTTGTTTACTTTATTGAGAAATAAGTATGTATTAACCAAGCAACTTTCTGCTTTGTTACTTGGTTTACCCTGAGGGGATTCACTCCATTTTATGAACATTATAGCTTCAAGAACTAAGTAATTTGATAGCCTGCTCTCAAGTAATAATTAGCTTCTTAGTTAAAATCATTTGCACATTTGGTTAATAAGAGCCTGTTGTAGACTAAATGCTGTATGCCCTTCAAATTCATATATTGAAATTCTAGTCCTCAATACCATGGTATTAAGAGGTGAGGCCTTTGTGAGGTTTACAGGAAGTCATAAAGGTCAGACCCTCATGAGTGAGATTAGTGCCTTTATAATTAGGAGCAGTTGTGGGAAACTCTCTCTCTCTCTCTGCTCATTTCTCCCTCTCTCCCTCTCCTGTGAAGATACAATGAGAAGATGCCAGTCTGCAAACTAGAAAGAGGGTCCTCACTAGACACTATATCTACCAGTTCCTAGATCTAGACTTCCAAGCCTCCAGAACTGTGGAAAATAAGTGTTTGTTGTTTAAGCCATCCAACCTATGTATGCTATTTTGTTATAGTAGGCCAAACTAAACAGAGATTTTTTGTTTTCCTTAGGACACATGATCATCCTAGGATAAAACCACAGTCCAAAAACCTCTCTTCCCTAGGAGCCATCCAACCATCAGTTTATCCATAAGAGACTTTATAACATCATATATTTTGATGGTGTTCTTAAAGAAACAGTGTCCATTAGTTATATAATGGCAAATGCTAACATTTACTATATTTGTGTTTTAAGCCTATAAAATAAGTTTAGGATCCCAGTTAAGATCCAAACACCTAACATCATTTATTTTCTTACTTCAAATTATATTTCTAAAGGCTACTTTAACAAAGAGACTTTTTGTCTCATTAGGTGCTATCACTCCCATCTCCTAACCACCTCTAATGGTACAATATAAACTTCCTCTGCCATGTGGGTCTCCTTGTTATTACCTGAAAATTGTAAGGAGTTTCCTTTGCATGCCCTTTTTATTCACCCCTTTAGACCATTTTTGTACAAAATTACTTCTATCTCACTCTCTGTTCCCCCCCCAACTTTGGATAATGAAGATGAGATTCTTGCTGAAAAGAAGTGTAAAGACACTTTTATTTCTGATTCCAGATGATTGACCAGGCATACATATTTATCCTTCTTCCTTTCTAAAGACTCACTTAAAAATACCAAGAGCCATATCCAGAAGAAAAACACATCCCCAATAGCACTGGATAACTGAGCAACATCACTGGAGCAGAAACATTGAGAAATATCGGCAAGATACAAATTTATTTTGTATGAAAACACAGCTGCCCCAGCCCTATGAGACAGGAGACTGCTGAAAAGCAGGAGAAAAGCCCTTGGTCCTGGAAAACAGGTTCAGGAAGTAGAAGCCCCACAAAGCCCCTTTAGGGTAGTTAATTAAAACATTAAAGAATGGTTGGACTTAGTGTTAAAGCAGATAAAAGTAGTTTTTGCTCACAGGCTAGAGGCAGAAAAGAACATTTTCTAGATCACACAGCTCTTCTACATAGAACAGATAAGATGAGCCCATGGGGACAGAAAAAAAGGGAGGTGGCAAACTAAGTGTCCTTCCAAGGAGAAGGATCTGGTACACAGAAAGCAGACTTGTGAATCTCCCAAGTACCTCAAACCACAACTTCCCCATAGTCTAGGGGAGTCATGACTTCCAGTGTTCTGAGAATTGCCATTTACTTTTCAAAACTAATAAATTATTTCCTTATTTAAAAAACAATGTAAACATAAATGGTAACCAAGAATCCCAGACCTTAGGAGAACATCATTAGCTTGAATAAGATGAATAAGACTAACCTAATAACAGAAAAATACATGCTGATGAAAACATTTAATTCATAAGTCATAAAATAACTTAAAATTATGAAATTAGTATCCTCATAAATCTTTTATAAAATATTATAAGATAAGATCTCATTCCTATGACAAAAGAATAATCATAGCATAAGAAAAGTTCTTAAAAATTAAGAAAAGTTATTAATGCTATTGATAGAAAGTTTAAATAGAATTGAGGACTGAATTAATATAGATGATTGAATTATAGAATTCTCAAAAAATATAATGTAAAAGGATGGGAAAAAATTATGGGGAAGATGAAATAAATGACACAGAGGAGAGATTCAGAAAATTCAACAATTATTTATCAATGGGAGGACAGAGAAAAATATAAAAACATAATAAAAGAACATTTTTGACCTAAAAATATGGATATTTAGATCAGGAAACTTACTAAATCCCAGAACCATATTTTTTAAACATTGGTGAAGACACTGTCATTTGACTATTTAATATCCATTTTCCCTTCTTAACAACCTGGGTCCACTAATTTTCCAGAGTGAACTTATACTCAGCCAACTAGCTATATTTTCCAGGGTTCCCTGAAGCTATTTGTGAAACAGTAATGACCAATGATACAAAAGAAGGAATTACTAGAAGGGACCTCTACAACAAATTCTTTAAAGAGGTATGTTTTGCCCTCTGCCATCCCCTCTCCTTTCTACCTGGGATAAAGATGCAGTGCTGTGGGCACTTGGGTGGGTCAGTGGGTCAAGCCACTGCCTTCGGCTCAGGTCATGATCTCAGGGTCCTGGGATCGAGTCCCACATCAGGCTCTCTGCTCAGCAGAGAGCCTGCTTCCTCCTCTCTCTGTCTGCCTGCCTCTCTGCCTACTTGGGATCTCTCCTTGTCAAATAAATAAATAAAATCTTTAAAAAAAAAAAAAGATGCAGTGCTGGAGTTGATACTAAGTGAGATGAAACATGAAGACAAAATTCATAGGATAGTAAGAGCTGAGCAGAAAAACACAGAAGGAGCCTGAATCAGTGCTGGAATTATAAATCCACCTCACAACTCCTGAACAATCTATCTCTGGACTTATTAGATGTAATAAAATTAAGTGTCCTTTGGTTAAGCCAAAGGACACTTAATGATGTGATGAAGTTTCTATTGCACACATTAAATCCTAAGTGGGATGACAATCTTGAGTGGTTAAAATAAATCACTCAATACAGGGGTTTATGTAACAAATTGAATACAGCTAAACAATAGAATAGTGAACAAAATAGTGAACTGGATGATTTACTCAAAGATGTGTCTCAGAATTCATCAAGAAAGGACAAAAAGACCTCAACATGAAGCAGGAATCTATCAAAAGCCTAGAGGAGAACATAGGCAGTAACCTCTCCGACATTGGCCACAGCAACTTCTTTCAAGACATGTCTCCAAAGGCAAAGGAAACAAAAGCAAAAATGAACTTTTGGACTTCATCAAGATCAAAAGCTTCTGCACAGCAAAGGAAACAGTCAACAAAACAAAGAAGCAACCCAAGGAATGGGAGAAGATATTGACAAATGACACTATAGACAAAGGGCTGATATTCAAGATCTATAAAGAACTCCTCAAACTCAACACACACAAAACAGATAATCACATCAAAAAATGAATAGAAGACATGAACAGACACTTTCCCAAAGAGGACATACAAATAGCTAACAGACACATGAAAAAATGTTCATCATCATTGGCCATCACGGAGATTCAAATCAAAACTACACTGAGATACCACCTTACACCAGTTAGAATGGCCAAAATTAACAAGACAGGAAACAACAAGTGTTGGAGAGGATATAGAGAAAGGGGAACCCTCTTACACTGTTGGTGCAATGCAAGTTGGTGCAGCCATTTTGGAAAACAGTGAGGAGATTCCTTCAGAAATTAAAAATAGGGGTGCAATAAACAAGTCAGGAAATGACAGATGCTGGCGAGGATGCGGAGAAAGGGGAACCCTCCTACACTGTTGGGGGGAATGCAAGCTGGTGCAACCTCTCTGGAAAACAGCATGGAGGTTCCTCAAAATGTTGAAAATAGAACTGCCCTATGACCCAGCAATTGCACTATTGGATATTTACCCTAAAGATACAAACGTAGTGATCCAAAGGGGCACGTGCACCCGAATGTTTATAGCAGCAATGTCCACAATAGCCAAACTATGGAAAGAACCTAGATGTCCATCAACAGATGGATGGATCAAGAAGATGTGGTATATATACACAATGGAATACTATGCAGCCATCAAAAGAAATGAAATCTTGCCATTTGTGACAACATGGATGGAACTAGAGCGTATCATGCTTAGCGAAATAAGTCAAGCAGAGAAAGACAACTATCATATGATCTCCCTGATATGAGGAAGTGGTGATGCAACATGGGGGCTTAAGTGGGTAGGAGAAGAATCAATGAAACAAGATGGGATTGGGAGGGAGACAAACCATAAGTGACTCTTAATCTCACAAAACAAACTGAGGGTTGCTGGGGGGAGGGGGTTTGGGAGAAGGGAGTGGGATTATGGACATTGGGGAGGGTATGTGCTTTGGTGAGTGCTGTGAAGTGTGTAAACCTGGTGATTCACAGACCTGTACCCCTGGGGATAAAAATATATGTTTATAAAAAATAAAAAATTATATAAAAAAAATAGGGGTGCCTGGGTGGCTCAGTGGGTTAAACCTCTGCCTTCAGCTTGGGTCATGATCTCAGGGTCCTGGGATAAAGCCCCACATCGGGCTCTCTGCTCAGTGGGGAGCCCGCTTCCCCCTCTCTCTCTCTGCCTGCTGCTCTGCCTACTTGTGATCTCTCTCTCTGTCAAATAAATTAAAATTATTGTTTAAAAGTAAAAAAGAAATTAAAAAACAGAGATACCCTTTGACCCTGCAATTATAGTACTGGGTATTTACCCCAAAGATACAGATGTAGTGAAAAAAAAGGCCATCTGTACCCCAACGTTCATAGCAGCAATGGCCACAGTCGCCAAACTGTGAAAAGAAGCAAGATGCCCTTCAACAGACGAATAGATAAAGATATGGTCCATATATACGGTAGAGTATTATGCCTTCATCAGAAAGAATGAATACCCAACTTTTGTATCAACATATACGTGACTGGAATAGATTATGCTGGATGAAATAAGTCAAGGAGAGAGAGTCAATTATCATATGGTTTCACTTACTTGTGGAGCATAAGGAATAACTCAGAAGATACTGGGAGTTGGAGAGGAGAATTGAGTTGGGGAAAATTGGAGGGGGAGACAAACCATGAGAGACTGTGGACTCTGAGAAACAAACAGAGGGTTTTGGATGGGGCAGAGGCTTGGGTGAGCCCAGTGATGGGTATTGTTGAGGGCACGTATTGCATGGAACACTGGGTGTGGTACATAAACAATAAATATTGGAACACTGAAAAATAACTAAATTAAATCTTTTAAAAAATTTTAAAAAAGTTTCAAAGGAAGAATTAAGAGCTATGAAAACTAGACATGTATGTCAGTGGCCATGTGCTAGCTGTCCAAAAGGAAAGGGGAAAAAAATAAGGAAATATTTGAATGAATATTGACCAAATTTTTTCCAGAATTAAAAATTTCTAAATCATTATGATTTAAAGATTAAAGAACAAAAAGGATGGAAAAAAAAACCTACAAATTCATAGATAAAATAGGACAGATAAATGATAGATAATTATATAATTTAAAAACCTCAGAAGCAAAATAAGTTCTAAAAATCTTAAAGTATGTTAAAAGGGAAAGCATAGCACCAAAAGGAATATGAATCAGATCGATATCAGCATGCTCAAAACAACCTGATATACAAGAAAATGTAGAACTATCATTGCAAGTCTCAAAGGAAAATAACTTCAGGTATGCAAGGACTCAAAGACTTACCACATAGATCCCTAGAGCTAACAATTACAGAAAATACATTTTTTTGTCAAGTACACATGAAAATGTAATGTACATTAGCTACATTTTAAGGCCAAAAACAAGTTATGACACACTCCAAAAAATTATCATACATTCCATGTTTTGGACCACAGGGCAATTATACCAATAATTGGTATAGAATAGAACCAACAGAATAGATAACATAAAAATACATGTTTAGAAAATATATATATTCTAAATATCTAATGAAACTAAAATGGAATTAAAACACATTTTAGAAATTATTGAGACCTGAATGGTTTTGAAAATGACCATACTGACACTTGCATATTAGACTAAACTATATTTCCCATGGAAATATAGAACCTTAAATTCATTCACTAGAAAAGAAGAAAAACTGAAGATGCATTAAATATCCAACATAGAAGTTATAAAAATTACCAGAAGTAAACCCAAACCAAGAAACAGAAAGGAAATAAAAATGCTCAGATATGAGAGTAATGAATTAAAAAATAATGAGGCAATGGAGAATAAAACATGTCAAATCTGCCTCTTTAGCATATAATAGAAAGAACAGAACACAGCAAAAGTTATCAGAAGAAAAGTAAAAATACGCATAGGTGCCATGGTTTCTCATAATTATGACAGGGTCATTTTTAAAAGCATAACAATATGAAAACAGAGGGGCACAACAGAAAGGAATATATTACTTCCCTAAATAAAAGCAATTGGTTCCTAGAGTTTTGGTCTCCTCATATAGTTACAGTAGCAAGATGAACTATTCAACGTTTTTGGGAAGTGAAGACCAAAATACAATTTTCACATAACATACCCCTTTACATAAAAAATTCAAGTTTCTCAGATTAAAAATTATATCTAATGTAAATTTCATAGATCACTTATGAAATAATACAAATAAGAGTTTAATCCAAACACCAGAAAAGAGTCTTTTTTTAATCCTACAAAATATCTAGAAATAAATTTGTAAGATTAGTATATACAGCTCAGTTTGGGGTCATATCATATTCATGCATAGAAAGGTTCATTAATGTAAATATGATCATTTTATTTTATTTCATTTATTTATTTGACAGAGACCACAAGTAGGCAGAGTGGCAGGCAGAGAGAGAGAGAGAGAGAGAAGGAAGCAGGCTCCCCGCTGAGCAGAGAGCCTGATGCGGGGCTCTATCCCAGGACCCCAGGATCATGACCTGAGCTGAAGGCAGAGGCTTTAACCTACTGAGCCACCCAGGCACCCCTGATCAATCTTTTAATGTATATAAATCTAATGCAATTCTAATCAGTGTTCCAATCTAAATTCTGTAAAAGATGAGTAATATGTAGCTTTTTGTGTATGGCCTCTTTCACTTAGCATAGTAAATCCTTTGATTTCTAGTGTTAAATGTGTTCGGTATATTTCATGAATCAGCACTTGGTCTGCTTTGGTGAATATTCCAGGTAAGCTTGAGAAAAATGTATATTCTGGGTGGAGTGTTCTATAAAAATGTCAGTCAGATCGGGTTGATGGATAGTACTATTCAAGTCCTCTACATCCGGATCTTCTTCCTGTTTGATCAACCAATCATTGACACAGGGCTGTTTAGGTCTCTCACGATAATTGTGAATTTGACTATTTTTTTTTTCAGTTTTAATTATGTCAGTTTTTGCCATTTATATTTCGCTATTGGGCACAACCATTAGAACTGTTATGATGCTAGAGAGCTGATCTCTTCATCATCAGGTGATGTCCCGTTTTATCCTTGATAATCTCCCATGTTCTGAAGTCCACTTTGACTAAAACTAATGCAGCTATACCAGTTTTCTTTCCATTACTGGTATCCTGATATATCTCTCTTCATTCCTTTAGTTTTGCATCTTTAAAGTGGCTTACTTGCAGACCACCTATAGCTGTATCTTATTTTTAGCCCTTCTGACAATCTATCTTTTATTGATGTGTTTGGACCATTCATATCTCAAGTGATTACTGATAGATTAATACTTACCATGTCTGTAAATGTTTTCTCTTCCTTTATCTCTTTACTTCCACTTTTTCTTCTACCTTCTCTAATTTTAATAGAGCATTTTACATGATTCAATTCTATCACCTCTCTTAACATATCCATTATATTTCTTTATTATTTTTAGAGTTTACCCTGGAGTTTACAATACCCATTTTTAACTAACCTAAGTGAAACTTCAAATAAACTGCACCACTACATATATGGTGCAGGGACCTTGTAACAGGAATTGTCATTCCTCTCTCGTCTCTTGTGACATTGTGGTTCATTTATTTCATTGATCCATATCCATATACTATAATCATGTAAAACATTTTAACTATTGTTTTTTAAGCAAGCTGTTATATTTTAAATTAAGAATGAGAAAAATTACTTTTATTTTACCTTCATTTATCCCTTCACTGATGCCCTTCCTTTCTTTATAAAATATTTACCTCCTCAGAGTGAGCTTTTTCTTGCTTTCTAAAATGTCTTATAATTTCTGTTGAAAACTGGGTATTTTGGGGCACCTGGGTGGCTCAGTGGGTTAAAGCCTCTGCCTTCGTCTCAGGCCGTGATCCCAGGGTCCTGGGATCGAGCCCCACATTGGGCTCTCTGCTCAGCAGGGAGCCTGCTTCGCCTCTCTCTCTGCCTGCCTTTCTGCCTACTTGTGATCTCTGCCTGTCAAATAAATGAATAAAACCTTAAAAATAAACTGGATATGTTGTATCAGGTAATAGGAACTGAGTTAAATAGTCCTTTAGTGTGACAATTCATGTTAATCTTTCTAGAAATTACACAACCTTAGACTATCTTTTTTTTTTTTTTTCCAGTTCTAGGTATCAGAGACTTTAAGTTCCTCTAGTGTCCTCATCTTTGTATCCTGTATTACTTTGGAGTTCCCCAAGAACTGCTCTTCGAATAGAGTCTGCCTTGAAGCTCTTTAAGCTATAATCTACTGTTATTCTGGAGCCCTGTTGGTGTGGCGCTTTCTATAATCTTCCAATTAGGAAGCATCTGCCCTTGGCTCTGGTCTTGATCCCAGGGTCCTGTGGTCCCTGTTCAGTGGGGAGTTTGCTTTTCCCTCTCATTCTGCTGCTCCCCCTGCTTGTGCTCTCTCACTCTGTCAAATAAATAAATTAAATCTCTTAAAAAATTAAATAAATAAAGTTTATACTCTTCCAATTAAATTCCAGTCTTTTACAGAGCCTGTGTCTCAGTGATGGGACCATGATAAGTGTTTTTTTCCTGGCATAGCTCCCTGCCCCTACCTTCTACTCCCTTCCTTGGCTGCAGGATTATCAACCACTTTCCATGAAGTACTGTCTCTTATTGACTGTTTTTTCCCCTTTGCCGAGATAGGAAAACCAGAGGGGGCTAAATTAAGGAGCGATTCCCTTTCTCCAGCTGGAATGAACTGAATTTTGAAGTTGAACTGAATTTCAGAACTGAATTTTGGCAGTCTTTTTACCTGGAGAGTGAGACTCTATTAAAAAGAAGACTCATTATTCTTCTCATTCTCCCTCAAGAACCATGAGGGGCTTTTTCTCAGATTCTTATGGAAAGATCCTGATAGGGTTCCTGGAAGGAAAGCTCAGGAAAGAATCTAGACCCGCCTAAGAATCAGTTCCTAAGAGAGTCACTCTCGCATTAGTCCATACTTGGATCTAGGAATTCACCAAAGTTGTCATTGAAATGCTCCAACCACTTTATGGCACCCTTACATTTTGACCCAGGTAAGTAGATCTTGGTTTCTCTTTCTCTCTCTGGTTCTCTCTCTCTGTCTCTTTCTCTCTCTTGCTCTAGCCTAGCTCTCTGGCTACACATCTCTCTCCAGATCTGAGGGTGGCGCACTGCCCTGTGGCCTCAGTTTGCACTTCGGTCTTGATTTTCAGTTTATCCACCTTTTCCTTGTTGGAAGATTAAGAGTAACAACTTTCAAGATCTTTATGTCAGAGCTAAAGCTAGAAGTCCCAATAGTGAGATTTTAATGATTTTGTTTCCATATTTTATACTACTACTTTTATAATAAATTTTAAACATTATTCTTGAAAATGGAATTGGTGCTTGAGGAGGTAAGCAACAGTTGTCTAGAACATTTATGTAGACCCAAATCCTTGTTCGCTAACGATGTTGGAATGAGTAATGAAGTATCTAAAGTATAAAGATTTCAAGAATATAGCAGATAACCTTATCCAAAATTACTTATCCCCTGCACACTTAGGAGAGTCACTTCAATTGCAGAATGATTCTCTGGTCTCTTAACTTGCTGTTTTTACTCCTGCAATTAGAGTATGCGAACAGGTCTAATTTGCATCAGAGTTCATGGTATTTCAGTCAATTTACTCCATGAGACAGTCTGAAATTGAATTTCTGAATTTCCTAGAGATTAGTACTTTGCACACAATAGGCCTTTAATATATGTTTTTAAAATGGAACTGAAGCAACACAAGAAATATATTTTACAAAACATGAAATAATTCCTTTTTTTACCCCAAATTTCCTATGCTTACTGTGAAAGATAAGCTCTATAAATGATTTAAGAGCTCATTAACCTGATTTTTAGAAATACCTGAAAGTTTCATCCCCATTTTGGTTCCACAACACTCGGTTCAGCAATGACTCTGGATCCCACCATTTTGTTTCGGAAGAGTCAAAACTGATGAAAACTTTGTTCATACCACCTTTATTGTGATCTAACTCCTAATCATATTAAGCCTTTGTGTAACTCTGAGATGGATGAAGTCATCCTGGCCTGGCTGTGGTTCTTGTCACTTACCCAGAAAGCCTATGTGCCAAAGTCTCTGACTTCACTAAAGAATCACCATTATTCTTTCAGAGGCCTAACCTCCCCGTCAGCCACTCAGATGCTGCCATCTGCCTCATGTGTCCACTGAGATACTAGCACAAGGATGCTTCAACATATGAATTTGGGAGCCAATAAGGTAGCTGAAATCTTATTTCAAAATTCTCTCTTAGAACTGGTATTTTATGTTCTGCCAACTTTTCTTTCCCATACATCTTTTTTTCTTTTTTAAGTACATAAAATTAACAACTTCCAATACCTGAAAAATCTAATTCTTCAGCCTTAACTCCTATACACAGACGATTATTTCTTGGTCTCAAAATAAGTCTGCAAAACCACCTGCTTTTAAATCACTAAGAATGCTTGTTAAAAATGTTTCAGAGTTTTCTGCCAAACTCTGACCCATTGGATCAGAATTGATGAGAATATACCATAATCCCCCAACAAAGCATTTTCACCTATTCCCCCATTGATTCTTTCTTACCCCAAATTTTATAAACCACAACTTAGCTTTCAGAAATAAATACAAGCAAAATGCTATTTAAACTACCATAGCTTTTTTCAATATTATATTTTCACATTTCCATTTATTTCAATTTTGATTTTTTTCAGTCCTCTCATGCACTGATCTATCCTCACAGATTTCCAGCAATCCTGGGCTCTGACTCCATTCATTTTAAATTCAGTATAAACTAAAGATGTTCTTACTGCTAAAGGCAGCAGCCTCATGATACGTCTCATTTTCCTTCAGTTCTTAATGGCCACTTTTCTCTCATTTCATTTTGTGTTAAAGGTGACTTAAGTGGAATTTTTTTTTTTCTCACTTCAAAAAATATGTAGTGAGTACTTACTAGGGTCTATGCCAGGCACAGTTTCTTTAACACCAAGGGAGTTTTTTGAAAATAAATCTGAAGGTAGTTGTCATGCCTCATTTTGGGTGGGGTTCAGGGCGAGTAAGGTCATCAACAACTAGGAAGAAATAAACATCACTTTGAGACACCATTTTGTGGGTTTATATAGAATAGTCTACTTTGGGAGTGTTCTAGCAATTTATGTGCTTTCATATGCCAGACCAGTCATGCTAAGGTGCAATGTCTCAGGTGCTAAAAGGCTAGTACTTTTAAACACATCTTCAGAATGACATTGTCCTGGTTCTTTAAATGACCAACACTAGAATCGTGACTTTGTTACTTCTAGTTATCTCCTAACTGCAGTGATGAAAATACTAAGATGCCTCTCAAGACGATTTGATACGGAGCCCATAATATAATTTAGATGTTTATCACCAACGACAAACATGTTATTATCTTGACATTTTTGCTAACGTCTGGCCATTGGCTCTGCACTAGCAGCACTGAAAGCACATCACCACTCTCTCCTCAAGATCACAGACTTCCTCCAGGCTTCACTGGATTCCATTAAAAATGAGATGGATCAAAATATAAAGTTTAAGATTATATGAAAAAAGATCAGCCTCCATAAAGCCTATTTGGAATAGAACTAAATACCCACTACCATGTTCCCAAAGAACTACACCTACTCAACACCTCAGAGCAAAACTGAGTACCTGGTAGTATTTAGAATACCCTCATCTGTAAAGCATATTATATACATTTTTTAAATTAATTTATTTTTTCATCACATAGGTATCTTAATTGTCTCAAATCACAACAAGAAGGGTGAGTATGGTACCATGATTTATCATTCCTTTTTAAAACTCAGTGCTCAATATATATGTGCCCTCCTTAATGTCCATCACCGCGTATATATATTTTTTTATATTTGGGCTAGAGAGATAACTACCAAATTTAGCTGGGATAAACTTCCTTTTTTCTAAGTATATTTGTTTTCCAAAATAATTAGCATCTTTTGCTTAATAAAAGAAGCAAGAATCACAGAATCACAAAGATACAATAGATTTTTGAGGTGACATTCCAGATTTTTCCAATTTTCTATAAAAATTGATTAAATTCCTAAGTATTTAGCAAGTATCATTACTTTTTAGGTGTCCTGTAAAATTGTTGATTTTTTTAAATTAGAAGGTTATTTCTCTCGAGTTATATTTTGTTTTTCATATCAAAAATATACTTGCATTTTAATGTGTTTCATGAAATATTTTCCTTGGAAGGACACATTTGATCCCAAATGCAATCACATTACTGAAAAATAGAGAACATCTTCAGAAAGTAAGTGATAAAAGGAAGTAAACAGTGAAAGTGTTTCAACTTATGAATATGGAAATTCATTAAATGTCTTATGTATATGGGGGTCAAAACAGAAAAAATAAGTTATATAACAATATCCACTACATTCATACTGTGCCTTACTCACAATACTTTATCATCATTTAATTTTATAATTCTTGCTATTTAAAATATATCATGAGCCAAAAAAGTGTCTGATTCTGTTCTTCACTAGTAATTGCCTGTTAGATTTTATTAGATTACACAAATTATGCTTTCTGTAATATAGCCATTTTAATTTATTAAAATGTTTATTAAAACATTAAAAAATTTAAATCCATTTTGTTTCCCTACTACTAAGATAGAGTGGACACCATTATATTGAGTTGCTGGCCCAATCCATTTTGCCGCCTTCCTCTTGCCTAATCCAATTCACATAGCCATCCATCTCAACAAAGACATAACTCAGAGGAACATGATCCCATCTTAGAGATTCTATGTTGTCTAAGCTAATCATAATAATTCCATTCACCTTGCTAGTGATTGATTTAGAAATAAGCATGTGACCCAATGCTGGCTAATGAGGCATTTGGGCTAGACTTTTGGGCAACTTCTAGAAAAGTGGTACAGTAGCAGGTGACTTCTTCTGGGAATGGGCGT
The DNA here is from genome assembly GCF_011764305.1 of Mustela putorius furo. Lineage (NCBI taxonomy): Eukaryota > Metazoa > Chordata > Mammalia > Carnivora > Mustelidae > Mustela > Mustela putorius. Next base: position 20,805,729 of record NW_025422019.1, on the reverse strand, counting down.
AGCTGGATGAGAAATCTGGAACAACAATCTATATATGAGTCTTAGGATGGAGACATAACATGGAGTAGGGTATATCCAAGAGAATCTGGATGCTACCCTCCCTCCATTCTTCAGCTTAAGACAGTACAAAACAGGTTTCTTTGTTGCTTAAGTGGAATGCAACTAAAACACTAATCCTCCTTAAAAACAGACAACAATTATACAATATTTGAAGATATCTAGCTGAGATTCCATTGCTTTCAGAGATCAGGAACCTTTTACCTAAAACCAATTCTTTCTGGCCATTAGCCCAATCTTGTCTAATGCTATAGGTCACTATCATTATTTTTTTTAATTTTTTATTTATTTTAGAGAGACAGTGTGTGTAAATGAGTGGAGTGGGGGAAGCAAAAAGGGGTAGAGGGAGAGGGAGAGAATCCTCACACAGATGCTCCACTGAACATCCCACAGATGTCCCACAGGGCTCGATCCCAGGATCCTGGGATTAGGACCTGAGCTGAAATCAAGAGCCAGATGCTTAACTGACTAAGCCACTAAGGCCCTGGTCACTATCATTATTTTTGACAACCAGATGGAAAGAGACTAAAATTCTGTTAGAGATAATAGTGTTTGATTTTCAAAACATGTTTATTGAGCAAGAAGCAGGCTGCTTTTTTTAAGTGGGGCATGAAAAAAACACATTATTAGACTTAAATATGTAAAGGAATGTCTAGCTCCTTGGGGAGCAAGCACTCTTGGGCAGATTCCTTTTGTTCTGTTTATACCTTACTGATACAAAAAATGCCTCAGTAGACTTAGAATACTGTGAATTCAGTAATTTTTTAGAGAAGATAGCATCATATTGATGTGTCACAGTGAATGAAAGCATCTCAAAAAATACTGTTTTCTCTAGTAATCTTATAATCAAGATATTTTGCTTCCACAGACTGTGCTGATATTAAATGTTGCATTGTGGAAAGATAGAACAAGGATCTTTGCTAAAAATAAGTTAAGATAATGGAAAGGCAAAATTAATAGTAGACAGGCTTAGACTCCCCTTAAACTTTTGACAGAGAGAAGAAATATAATCACATTGTTCCATACCTTATTTCTCTGCCACTCCCCTCTGCCATGTTCTGGTACTTAACTTTCACCTTTCAAATGCTGATATCAAAGACAGCTGCATACTTACAAATGCCATTGAGTAACACACTGGATTATTTTAAAAAAAGAAGAAGAAGAAGAAGAAGAAAATCAATAAGAGGAGGGCAAAACAACAGAGAGCCATCAACAGAACAGAAATCTTTTGAAGAACTGCTGAAAGATCTAATCCATGAAGAAACAAACATTTCAGAAAAGCGTGATTAAAATGTCTAAAAGTATTTTATGAAAATAGGAGAGTATCAGGGGCTTCTGCCCTCAGCGTATACAAAATGAACACAACAAGAAGGAAGAGTTCCTAAGTTACTGATCATGGTGATTAATTTGGGAACTACATTTGAAGGAGCCAGGCCAGGTGGCTGCTCAGCACCAAGTGCAAGGACAAAGTCTTGTGTTCTGTTGCAGGCAGCACCAGTCTTTGCCCTTATACTGGACCAGTGAGAGAAAAAATGGAGAGGCAAGGTCATGTCTGGGGTAACAAGGGACCATAAAAAGAATGGGAAGTCCCCACATACTTTCATGAGCTGCTGGCCTGCCCTTGACAATTAGCAAAGACCCATTGCTGGAAACAGAACAATACCCACTCTAGGATGTGAAAATCAAAATAGCTAGGTAGAAATCCAAGTCTTCTAAAACCATTACCTTGACATAGAAGGATCAAGCTTAACAAACAAGAATCTTTATGCCCTAGAAAGGAAGAAATATTATGGTGAAATCACAAAGTTTGAAAGATAAGAAGAAAGCCCAAAAGGTTTTCAGAGATTAAATAAGGAAAATCAAATGGGTATCAAGATTTTCTATTACTAACATCGGAGGCTAGATCACAAGGGAACAATATTGTCAATCGCTAACAAAAACAAAAACAGAAAACCTCAAGTTGCAATTATATAGTCAAGTTAATGTACAAATGCGAGGAAAAACTAAGAACATTTAAGATGCAAAGACTATATATGAAGAAACCACTGAAGACTACACGCAACATATAAATTATGGATTCAGGTTAGATAAAAATAAAAAATACAAGAACCATTAGTGAAAAGGTAAATCCTTTAATAAATTTATGTTTAAAAGCCCATATACAAATAATGTACAGTAATAACTGGGAAATAAAATTCCATGTGACCAAAATAAGAAGGGAGATAAGACTATGTTGAGTGAAATAAGTCAACAGAGAGAGTCAATTATCATATGGTTTCACTTACTTGTGGAGCATAAGGAATAACATGGAAGACAGTGGGAGATGGAGAGGAGAAGTGAGTTGGGGGAAATTGGAGGGGGAGACAAACCATGAGAGACTGTGAAATCTGAGAAACAAACTGAGGGTTTTGGGAGGTGGGGTGGTGAGCCTTGTGGTGGGTATTATGGAGGGCACGTATTGCAGGGAACACTGGGTGTGCATAAACAATGAATTTTGGAACACTGAAAAAGAATTAAATTAAATTAAATTAAATTTTAAAAAAGTAGGAGGGGCGCCTGGGTCCCTCAGTGTGTTAAGCCTCTGCCTTTGGCTCAGGTCATGATCTCAGCGTCATGGGATCAGGCTGGGTGGGAAGACTGCTACTACCTCTCTCACTCCCCCTGCTTGTATGCCCTCTCTCGCTGTGTCTCTCTCTGTCAAATAAATAAATAAAATCTTTTTTAAAAAATTAAATTAAATTTAAAAATAAGGTAGGAGAATGTTAAAAAAAAAAAAAAGATGGAAAGAAAAGCAAATGCATAGGAAAGCCTGCGGCATCTCCCATGTGCTTTCCACTGACATTTTGCAACTGCTACAGACACTCACACATCATCAAATCTAGATAAAATGTGTTTTCTTAGAAAAATTAAAATCACCAAAATTGCCCAAAGAAGAGAAAGAAAATATGAATAAGTACAATATACCTAGAGAAAACTGGAGATTCTGGATAAAAATCTATCCATAAAAGAAATATCAGGCTGAATCACTTAGAGTGGTTGGGTCTAACAGAGATGATTTTTTGTTATACAGATCACTAGAGAATAAGGAATAAAAAGATGGAATTAATTTTTGCACCATCTCTGAACCTCACTTCACCATGATTCCCAAAGCAGACAAGAGTAGCACATATATATCCTGCTTAGTTCTGAACAAAAATGTAAAAACTTAAACAAAATATTGGAAATCATACCAATGAAACTTTTAAGAATGTCAAGGCTTATTTAACATTTTAAAAACGTTAACAAATTAACTCATCGCATCAAGATGGTAAAAGAAAAAAAAATCAACTCCGTAGATCCAAAAAAGATATTTCCAACTAAATAACCATGTTAAGATAGAAATAAATGGGAACATCTTTAAAGTTACTTAAGAAATATCTACCAAAAACAATGGTAAATGTTAATCTTAACATTGACCCATTAGAGACATAACATTTAAAATGGAAAAGTATAAGAACTTTATGAGTAAAAAGAAGAAAAATATCAGAATATATATTAGGTATTACTATTTGATATTGCCTACCTTTCATGTGCTGAATAAAGAAAAGAGAATAATATAAGGAGTATTAGTATTGAAAAAAGACTAAGGATCTTACTAATTTAGGTGCCATTAACTTCTGTTTTGGTAGTCGAAGAAAGGGATTGAATACAGTCTGAGATAACGGAGAGACTGTATAACTGTGAATGGGTGCATTATTTACTCTGGAGTTTTGTGCCAGGGGGATGTATTTTGAAAACTAAAAATAAAATACTAGACCTCTACTTCATACTTGTTGTAACAAAAAAAATCATAAAGTTTAAAATAAGTGGCAAACTTAAAAAAACATATTTGGAAAATAGTCAACACTAAATAATACTAAGCCAATTTTAAAAGAGAAAAAAAAAACTAGCTGAAGAAAATGGTTAGAGGACACAAATAGGCAATTTAAAGAGAAGAATTTAAAACAGCCAACAAATATGCAACAGAATGGCAAATACAACTTTTCTCTCTCAAAATTTCCAGAGAAACTCATTAAACTATGACAAAACAATAAGCTTCAAGTATCCCTCGTTCTAAACAGTTTGCTATGAAGAGATGAGCACAGCATGAGCCAAAAATGTGTTCCCCACAGGAGCCAAGCACTCTTCTCAGGTCTGAGCAGAGGTGAATTTGAAGAGGACTTGTGGAAAATATCTTTAGAGAGAATGGTTAGTACAACTTGAGTAGCTTTTCAGTGGGTTGAGAGGGTGCCTCTTCTTTACCTGAGATAGAATGCAGGGCTCCAGAGTTCAGTAGAAGTGGATCACAGCAAGGAGAATCACACTGGGATTATCACAAAAGGAAACCTATAATCTTTTACTTATGATAGGTTAGCCTAAGGTAGACCAATGTACTCATCAAAACTAACTAGAAAAGTTGGATCAAATACAAAAGTCATCAGATTAAGGGTATTAAAGGAATATAAAGGCAGCATAAATGTGAGGGACTGAGATTCCATAGAAAGGAAATTCCCTGAGGCCAACATATATCCCATGATAATTTTCACCTGTAACAGAAGTGAGGGTAGAAAGACTAAGAAATGAAGAAAGAAAGGGAAAGGGGCAGCTGCTTTAGGATAGATATTATAGAAGAGGGGGAAAAAATGGAATTCAGGGATACCGATCGATCAGGACTTTGTGTCCATGATCCAGGAGTGAAGCAAAGTAGAGAGAAGGAATCAGACAATCCGATCCTCTTTTTCCTCAAAACGTCGCGATTCTTTGGTATCTCAGGTGAGAGGGAGAGAAGCTGAAAATGCAGCTGCTAAGATGCTGAGAAGGGAGGTAGATTGTTGAGTGGCCTTACCTGGTGGAAGAGAATAAAACTGAATAAGGATTCACCAAGTTGTAGAGACCCTTGTGAAAATCTCGTGTTTTCAGTTTGTATCACTTAAAGATGACCCTCCAAGAATAAAAGCAATCTTGAAATACAAAACTTCTGATGGACATTGAAAACTAACTTGAAATATATTTAATCATGGCTTGCATTAATGAGATCCTATTGTGGTCTAACTACTTAGCAGAAAATAAGAAAATATTCTATAAGGAAATAAAGCATTTTTAAAGCCTTTACAGTTAATTTATAATGCTTAATATTTAATCAAAAAATAGAAAGTATATCAAAAGATGACATGAGATAAAACCATAAAATAGAAAGAGATCTTCAAGGTGATTCAGATATTTCACTTATCAGATGTGGATATCATGTAAGTATGATTAACTATGTTTAAGAAAAGAGATAGTAATATAGACAATTTTTCAAAAGGAATGCAGACTATAAAAGAGAATTCAAGTTACATTAGAAGTGAGAAATACTTGATTGAAAATAAGAATGCAGTTGATGGAATTAATTTATAGCTGCAAAGAGGATTCATGCTCTAAAAATAAGCCAATGGAAGATACCCAGACTGAGGTACAAAGAGGAGAAAACACGGAATATTGAAAAGGGTAAAGATCTAAAAGTTGCATAAGACAAGATGGAAAAATCTTACATAGATATCAATTGAATCTCAGAAAAATTCAAGAGAAAGAATGACACAGAATTAATATCAGAAAATCTAATAGTTGAGAATTTGCAGAATTGATAAACCATATCAAGTCACAAGATTAAATATATATTATTCACTCCAAAGAGGATGTAAACAAAAAACTAAAAATCTATACTAAGTATATCAGCATAAAACTACACAATACCAAATAAAAAAAGAAGAAAGATATTTGCCTTCAGAGGTGCAATTTTGCAACTAAAATCTGACTTCTTTTTTTTTTTTTTAAGATTTTATTTGTTTATTTGACAGAGAGCACAAGTGGGCAGAGAGGCAAGTGGAGGGGGGAGCAGGCTCCCTGCTGAGCAGAGAGCCCGATGCTGGGTTCGATCCCAGAACCCTGAGACTGTGACCGGAGCCAAAGGCAGAGGCTCAACCACCTGAGCCACCCAGGTGCCCCTAAAAGTTGATTTCTTAAAAGAAATGACAGACAATAGAAAACAATAAAACGTATTGCTAAAGGCTAATTAGGAGCCAAATACCAAATAAAAACATTCCCCGGTAATAATGAGACATAAATAAATCATCTTGCCAATCAAACTTAAAAAGATGAAGGCACAAACAGTATTTCTTCAGGCAGAAGGAACAGAATGCTTGGCAGAGCATGGAAATACAGGAAAGAATGATGTGACTGTGTAATAAAAATGGTGACTATATGGGTAACTGAAGGCAAATCTGAATTTTAAAATAATATACTGAGGATTTGAGGTAGAAATAAAATACATGAAACCAAAAACACAAAGTCAAGAGGTCTTGAATGGAATTAATTTTTTTTTAAAGAATTAAGTCTTCTGCATAACTTGGAATGCATAAGAGGTAGATTCATGAAGCAGGAGTTTGTGCCTGTTGTAATCTCTAAAGTAATCAATTAAAAAAAAGTAGCAGAAGAATGTGAAACTATGACAGAATAGGAAAATGTAGTAACAAATATACTTGAGTAACTGAAAAGAAGGAGAGAAGAAGAGACATAAAAGAGCTGGGAAATTTTTAAAGAAATCATAGATGATAGATTTAAACTCAATATATGAATAATAAAATTACAAAATAACAGGGGCACCTGGGTGGCTCAGTGGGTTAAGCCTCTGCCTTTGGCTCACGTCATGATCTCAGGCTCCTGGGATCGAGCCCCACATCGGGCTCTCTGCTCAGCAGGGAGCCTGCTTCCCCCCTCTCTCTCTGCCCGCCTCTCTGTCTGCCTGAGATCTCTCTCTGTGTGTCAAATAAATAAATAAAAATCTAAAAAAAAAAAAAAAAAGACAAAATAACAACCTGGAGGATGCTGGGTGGTTCAGTCAGTTGAGTTTCTGCCTTCAGCTCAGGTCATGATCCCAGCGTTCTGGCATCAAGTCCCACATCGGGCTCCCTGCTTGGCAGAGAGTCTGCTTCTCCTTCTGCCCCTCCTCACCCACTTGCACTTTCTCTCTCTTGCAAAAAATAAATAAATGAAATATTTTTTTAAAGTGACAGTCTGAATAACTGAAAGGAATGGCAAGACTATTAAAAATTTGACTATATGCTACTTTAGAAAGGGCACAGAGGTTGGAAGTTCAAGGGTAGAGAAAGGTGTGTGAAGCAGACACTCACCAAAGGAGAGCTGCTCGCCCATACTAAAGGAGAGGAAGCTAAGATCAGAAGCATGATTAGAGATAAACAGATAAAGCTACTTACAAACCAAGACAATGATTACTCTGAGGAGTGGTGGTCACCGGGAAAGGGCGCAAAGATGTCTTCCTGGTCGGCCAGTAAGGTTCTATTTGTTGATCCAAGCAGTGACTACATGGATATATTCACTCTGGGAAAAATTTTAAGTATCTACTTCCCTGTATGGCCCATGTGCTTTAATAAAATGTTACTTTAAAAGGGGGATCCTTCTTCTCAAAAACAACTTGAGGATGCAAAAGGGAAGTAGGCAACCGAAACCCAGAGTGAGGAGAACAGGTGACCTTAAGGTTCAGAAAGCTGGAAGAGGACCCCCTCCCAGGGAAAAACCAAAGATAGGAAAAAAGCTTCCTGCAGAAGAAAAGAAAACAATGCTGGTTTTATAGCCATTACCAAGAGAACACTAACTAGAGGTTATGCCTCTCCCGGGATAATGAGTATGTCCTTCTTTCCTAATCTTTTTTCACACTAAGCTAGAAAAATTGTTTGAGAATAAGGAAGATAGAAGAATAAAATGGTGAGTTAACAAAATACAGTCTCTTAGCTACTAAAGATCTCCAGCTGGGAGAGGGGGAGAGGTTTAAAATGAGTAACAAACATTGGTGCTGATCTTATATGACATAGAATTTCTGAAACTACTGAGATGGGAATGTTTTGAAGGAATAACTCAGAAAAATCTATGACACCTACTCTAGATTTCATCCAGGGAAAAATAAGCATACCAAGGGGTGGTTTTGCAGGGTTGGCAGTGAAAAAAAGAAATAGAATGGCTCTGCACTGCATCATCTTAACTGCAGTTCATCCAATAAACATTTTATGTTTGAAAAAATGAAGTGATATATGAAAAAATCAGGGAAATGTAAATTAATACATTGACATCAGTTTTCAGACTTCAGATTGGCAAAATTTAAATGACTGATAATATCCATTTTTGTAAAGAGGAAAGGAAATGAGCACTCTCCCACAATGTTGATAGGGATGTCAAATAGCAAAATATTTTTAGAAGGTAATTTGGAATTTTTTTTTAGACATTTTAAATGTAAACCATTTGACTCCATACATTTGGTCCTAAGAATTTATCTTAAAAAACTCTCATATATGTGTAAAAAATATTTACAGAGGGATGTTTAAAGGTTTTACCCTGGAATCAATCTAAACTTTCACCAGTAATTTTATAAATTAGAGTATATGTATTTATGAAATATTATGAAGTCATTAAAAAGAATAAAGCCTGCATGGAGATGATGTTAGAGAGAGATAGACAAAAGAGAGAATCAGATTCAGAGATACAGATATAAAGATAAAGGTAAAAACAGAGATGTATAAAAGTCTTTTAAACAAGTTTTATTAACCCATAAGCAAGATAAAAATACAAGTTTTGAATAATACAAGAATGTACCATCCATGGGACACCTGGGTGGCTCAATTGGTTAAATGTCTACCTTCAGCTCAGGTCATGATTTCAGGGCCCTGGGATCAAGCCCCACATCAGGCTCCCTGTTTGGTTGGGAGTCTACTTGTCCCTCTCCCTCTGCCCCTCCCCACAACTCACACTCTCTCTCATGCTCTCTCTTTTTATCAAATAAATAAATAAAATCTTAAAAAAAAAATGTACCATCCATGATATCAGATATTCTAAAAGAGAGTTTGGATCATGGTAGGCAGTCTGCAAATATTTGTTTAATGAATAATAATGTCCTATTTAAGTAAAAATTGAAATCAGAGGGATATTTAAATATTTCACTTTATACAGTTCTATTTTATGCAAACTTTTGAAATGAAAAGTTGTCATGTAGTACTCAAAATAAAATAAAGTGTTCAAATTAAAAAGTATGTGCTTCACATATGCTAGTTCTGACATTCTCTAGTTTACTGACCTTGGATAAGTGTACTAACTTACTAATTTACTAACATCACTGGACATTTTGAAAACAAAGATGATAAAATACAACTAATGGGATTTTGTGACAATAAACAGCATGTGAATAACAATTAGCCAACTGTTTGATGCATTGTATATAATAACTAAATGGCAGCAGGACATTATTTATCACGCTCCTCACCTCCTATGTAACCTACTATCCTATGCTGACCTTTTTTTAATCTAAGTTTCTCAAAGGTGGACCCAAGCCAGCTCTTACATAACCAGCTAGTCCATCATTTTAAAATACCCTCTTATTCATTACAAGCTATTTATTAAAAGTTTGTTTTATAGAGAAAACAAAAACACACACAAAAATAGATGCTTACCTCTTACCTCAAGTTATATAACAAAATTCATTACAGTGGAATCAAAGGCTAAGTGTAAATATTTTAGTAATAAAAATAAAGAAAAATATAGGCAATGTTAATCTGAACTCTAGATCTACAGACTTTTTTTTTTTTTAAGTTAACTGCAATTAGATCAATAACAAAGTAAACATGACTGCACAAAATGGAAAACAGGGGCACCTGGGTGTCTCAGTCAGTTAAGCACTTGCCTTCTACTTAGATCATGATCTCAGGGTTCTGGAATTGAGCCCCTGTTGTCTAGCTGCCTGCTCAGTGGGTAGTCTGCTTCTTGCTCTGCCCCTCCCCCCTGCTCATGCTCTCCCTCTCTCTCAAATAAATAAATAAAATCTTTTTTGAAAAATGGAAAACAGTATTAATGCCATAAACAAAGTTCAAAACAAACAGAAGGCTAAAAATTTTTCAACAAAGACAGCAATCAGAGATCTAAAATGCTCTATCTACTATAAAACAAAGAAACTTCTAAAGATATTTATACAAACGACAATATAACTCACTCCCCCCCAAATTGAGTGATATTTAGTTTTTTTTTTAAAGTATTAATTCCTTTTTCATTCAAATAATTTTATCCACCATATTTTCCCAGTGAAATTAGCCAATATGTTAAACAAAACTGCTTAACATGCCCTCAGTCATTGTTTGTATTTTGTTACAATTTTTCTGATAAAAACTTGGCAATGTGTGTCAAGATCATTACAAAAAGCTGTAATGTGTCATTTTATCATTTCACCTTTAGGAATTTATTCTAAAAAGTCATAAAAAATCATTTAAGGTCATCAAAGGATTCACAAAATATATGAGGTATTATTTGTCACAGTGAAAATAGTAGATAGCGCATAAATTTCAACCACCAGTACAGTGATAAAATAATATTGCAAAGCCATTATTAAAGATGTGGGCAAATATGACATAGCCTTAATAAAACAGAAAGGCTGCAAAATTGAATGTGTAGTGTAACTGACATGTTTATTACAAGTGCAGATATCTATTACATACGTGTAATAGGAGATTAAAAAGAAGTAAGTCAAAGTATTTATCACTGAGTTTGACTAAGACTCCTTGACTGATGTGGGAAAGTTGTATTTCAGATTGAGAAAGCATGACTTTTGGAGGTGAATCATGGGCTTTGAATCACAGTTCTAACTCCTTGAAGAAGCAACTTAATATTTCTGAATATCATTCTCATCACCTGCTCAAAAAAAGTACATATATATATAATTTGTAATTTTTAGACCATTTGTGAGCTAAAATATGTAAAAGAATTCAGTCTAATTCCTGGCACATGGAAAAAGCTGAATAAATATTAAAACTTTTAACTTTCTTGAGCCTGGGTGGCTCAGTGGGTTAAGCCTCTGCCTCCAGCTCAGATCATGATCTCAGGGTCCTGGAATGGAGCCCTGCAACAGGCTCTCTACTCGGTAGGGAGCCTGGTTCCCCCTTTCACTCTGCCTTCTTCTCTACCTACTTGTGCCAGGAATTAGACTGGATTAGACAGGAATTAAACTGTCAAATAAATAAATAAAATCTTAAAAAAAAAAAACTTTAAACTTTCTTTATATATATATTTTTAATTTTCCAAGTTTCCTACCAGTGAGCTTATAATTCTTTTTTTGGAATTAGAAAATTTTCTGAATGCTAATTATCCTTTATCCCTCTGCTTTCCACTGCACCTAACTTTAAAAAAGGAAAATGTCTATACCTTAATTCATTAATATGAGTTAACAGCCCATAACGAAAAAAAAGCAACACATAAGTCAACTTATATTGTGCTTATATTTTGACTAAATCTATTAACTCTCTGTAAATACATAATTTAAAAGACTTTGCTTATAAAAGTCTGAGCTGCAAGCCTCATAGAATGAACACTGACTCTATTTTACCTCCCAGCACATAGCATAGAAACAATACTCAGATATTAATAAAAATCTATGAAACTAAATGGGTCTACAGATATGAAATTCCAGGCATTTTTAGCAGGTAATGGAAAATATTTCCAGAGCAAATGTCCTTCTGGTTTGTTATATTTTAAATATCAAGCAGAAAGCCACTTACTTAGTCAATCAGGATCCAATCAGGAGACCAAAACAAAACAAAACAAACAAACAAACAAAAAACAGTAAATTACACAGTTATTTAATAAGAGGAAAGCTAATGCAAGCCTTAAAAATGTTAAAAAAATAAATAAATAAAGGCACAACAAAGGATTTCTCTAGTAACAAACAAGGAACTCTGAAAAACATAGGAAGAGCTTGTATGAAGAGAGTATCCAAGGAAGGAGCATGCACATTCCCACCAACACCATCAGAGCTTGAGATACGGATTATAAAGTCCACTAAGTTAACACATTCTCAGAACTTGAAATGCCAGGAAGTCTCCCGTTGGGAAAGACTGAACCTCAGAACTCGGGGCAAAGGTGCCCAAAGGAGTGACAGTGCTAGACACTGATGGGCATAGCTCACAGGAAGACTGAGATCTTCAAGATCTTCAAGATCGTCAGTGTCTAGCAGTGAGCGGATTCTCTTGTCACTCCTTTGGGCACCTTTGCCCCGAGTTCTGAGGTTCAGTCTTTCCCAACGGGAAATAATAACAAAATACCTCTATATTTTCTAACAGGATAAACTATTCTTTTTACAAGTAAAGAACCCCTCAGTTGCTTCCCAAAATGCGGAAAACACAGTTTCAATACTTATTATATCCATTACAGTTTTCAAGAAGTACTTCCCAAATTTTATCACAGTTCCAGGAAATACTCTGTTGCCTAAGACGAAATTTTAAAGTTAACTTCCAACAACATGTATATAAAATAAAAGCTAAAAGGAGGCAAGAGAAGAACAATATTAACATACACCAATAAATACACATATATAAAACAAGCAAAAAATATTTATACTAAACTAATATATTTCTCATCCTTGTCATTGCTCACAAGAATATAATTAATATATATTGGTTCTTTCTTTCATTACTAATTTTATATTTCCCCTTCCCTCAGCCAGAATTTCAGTTGGTCAATTTTCTTTACCTTGTGGAGTGATATAAATCCTTTTTCCTGAAAGGTCTGATTTCCCAATCATGCTGCCATTGGGGGAAGAGAGGTGGTTACTGCAATTTCTCATTAATCTTTACTTGGGAGCATGAAGTACTAAGAAACACCTTGAAAGATCCTTATAATATCCTCTAGATTTCAGAGTTTGTTTTGTTTATTCCATTTGTGTAACAAAAACACAAATTTCTCTTTGGTAACTGGGATAAATCATTCCTTCAATTAGAATATCCTTTTTTCTACCTCTTGGCTCTGTGGCAAAAAAGTCCAAGTTGGCCAGGTAGCAGTCTCATTTTCTCACTCAATAGAAAAAACATGTCCCATAACTGAAGCAAGCCCAATTTAAAGACTAAGATTTCTAAGCCGGCAGAGTTCCAGATTGTTGGGTCAGGAGGCAATATTCTGCAGGGGGATTCTTGGTGATATAGTGAGAAAAAAAAAACTAATTTCCATCTCTTGATTCCCAGGCCCATGTCTTCTGGTTATGGCAGGCATAGCACCATATAAAAGTCTCTGCTTCCAAATATAGACACACTCTGTATGTCAGAACCTCATCCGCCCAGGGTGTTGTCACCCAGTTGGCACTGGAACAGAGTTTTCAGTAAGCCATTCCACATATTTATTAATCCTGCAATCTCCGGATGATGAAGTATGTGGAAAGTACTAGTTAATTCCATGGGCATACACTATTGCTATACTTCTTTTGTTGTGATACCAGCTCTTTGATCAGAACAAATGCTATAGAATGACATGATAGTGGCTGAGGTATTCTCTGCCTCCACAGATGGTTGTACTCTCAAAACACCAGGAAAGGAAAAATCTGTAGCCAGAGTATGAGTCTATTATAATGAAAACAAATCTTTATTTCCTCCATGATGATCTCCCAATATAATCAATCTCACTGGCTGGTACACTTGGAGAAGAGTAGTATATTGGGGACCAAATGTTTATTTCCACTATTGATACATCATGTACTAAGCAGTACATTAGTCAGGTCATCACTGGTAAGAAAAATTCCATGCTGTTAAGTCATGTGTCGTCTATCCCCATTACCATGATAACTTTATTGATGAGTTAGTTGATCAAGCACTAGAGAATGTAGTGGTAAAAGGTTATCTACAAAATGTATCATTCTGTCCACCTGATTATTAAGATTCCCCTCCATGGTGGGTAAACTCTGACTAGTATTCACGTGGAGTTCATAAATATCTTCATATTTTGTTCCCATTCTGAAAGGTCTATCCTTCTTTTCCACAGACTTTCTTATTGCCAATTATCAAATCCAGTTTCTTTCAAGTCCCTTGACCATCCAGCCAAACCATTAGTAATTATTCATAAATCCGTGAAAATCCTTACCTCTAGCTATCCCTCATTCCAGGCATAACAGGAAACCATATGTATTGCTTGAGGGCTTTTACAATGGGAGGAATTTCCTTGGCATTCAGAGAGCTTCCCTAAGAGGGGCTGTAATACTCTAGCTGCCCACTTTTGAGTGGTAACAGCATATGAATTAACTCGTATTTTCAGGACTTGTCTTAGTTCAGTGTCTTATAGATCACTTCATTTAATGATATATTACTGCTGAGCATGTGCAAATTTATGACCAAGTATGTCAGAAAATGTCCAGCTCATGATGGCACGTGGTCACCTATTGTCCCACGGTTAGGAATTCAATCTCTATGAAGGCTTAGTAGCAATCTAGTAGCTCTTTCTCAAAACAGTTGCAGGAGACAGTATAGATTTTCTCCAAAATCTTAGAGGTCTGAGCTATGATTCTCCTATTAGTGCTTTTTAGAGATTCCACACAGCATCTCCATTTACCATAAACATGATAAATATCAATAGATTTGCTGAACCATAAGGAAGACTCAAGTGTAACTACTCCATGGACGTGTTACAGAGAAACTCTGTTTTTTATTAGACTTGAGCTTGAAGTTAAAGGACTTGACTTTGTTACTTATTTTGTTTTATTATTTTATTTTCATGAATACTCAAGGTTAGTCAGAAGGATTTATCTTAAACCACAATTCTAATGGAAATTATTACTGCAATAATGGTCATAATTGACACATTGGTACAAAACAAAACAAAACAAAAACATTTTAGCATCTCTATTTTCTCCCAATGGGTAAATCTCCACCTCAAAGCATTTTTTTTCAAAGTCAATCTTTGACTTAACTGAGCTTTGTTTTTGATAAGGCTTAAATCAATTTAGAGTGATCAGGGTGCCCTTGGCACTTTCATGTGGATTAAATACCAGTTAGGCCCATTAGTTATGATTTTATAACAGTCCCTATCCTACTTTTAGATCATAGGCTTGATAGAACGTGGATCCCAATGGCTATTGTAGTATTTGTATTTCAAAAGCACCAGAGACCTGGATGCCCAGGTGTGTTTTCAAAACGTCTGGAAAGCATTTGTTCTCAAATTCTGAATAGAAAAGAGAAAATTATTTATTAAAATACCTCCAGTGCCCTTGCTTCTATTCTTGGGAAGCATTTTATCACTCAGTGAATTTGTAGATGTTTCTCTCTCTTCCTAACCATTTAATAAGGCAGAGTGATTGGCTTTACTCTGGACTAACATAATCCACAAAGAGAATATTTCTTTTCCATCCTTTATTCTTTAGATGAAAACAAAAATACTTCTATTTGACAGAGATAAATTGGGGCAGAGGATGAAGGTGAGACATTGTTACCAGTTTGAGGACAGATATATCCATTTTCACTCATCTTCTCACTGAAGCGAAGACCTACAGGAAGAAAATGATTATAACTTTATCTGGGCCACTGAGGAAATAGAATCATTAATAACTAGGCAGTGTAGCAGGAGGCTCAGCTCTAAACCTGACTCCTGGGAAGCACCACAGGAAGAGGAAAACTATTGGAATTAAGAGAAACATCTTCCCTTCATCTGTTTTTATGGTATTTTAAAATACCTTACAACAACAAAAAAAGCTCATAAGTTTTATCCCCTCTAAAATAACATGCTCCTATGCTGACACAAGTATTCATGAACTGTTTCTCTTTACCCCAGTAACATTTCCTTTTAAGGTGTAGATAAAAAAAAAAAAAAAAAAAAAAAAAAAACTTCCAAAATGTTTGAACTCTCTTACCTTTCTACATCCAAAGCAAGAGACTTTGGAGTAATCTATGCTATCACTAACCCTGAGCCAAAAGAAACTTCAAAGGCAAACTTAACCCAATGTTGCCTCAACAGTTTCTAGTTGGAAGAGCTATGTAATTCAGAATCACTCCAGGAAGGTATAGCTTAATAATGACAAAAGGTAGTCGTCATGAAAATTTAAACAGGATCATCTTTTATGATTGTTATTTAGCAAGCAATTGTAAAACTCATTACTTAATAAGGTTACATTTAAATTCATTTTTTCTCCAAAAAGTGAGAAAGTTATTGTATCCAAGCATTATTTATTATATGTTGCAAATGAGCTGAGTGGAATACAAGCAAGTTAAACAATGGAAGATGATACAAACAACTGGAAAGATATTCCATGTTCATGGATTGGAAGAATAAATATTGTTAATGTCCATACTACCCAAAACAATCTACAGATGTAATGTAATCCCATCAAAACACCAACAACGTTTTTCATAGAACTAGAACAAATAATCCTAAAACTTGTAGGAAACCACAAAAGACCCTGCATAGCCAAACAATCTTGAAAAAGATAAAGGTAGAGGTGTCACAATTCCAGATTTTAAGTTATATTTTAAAGGCTGTATGAACCAGAACAGTATGGCACTTGCACAAAAATGGACACCTAATCAGTGAAAGAGGAGAGAAAGCCCAGAAATAAGCCCATAATTAAATGGTCATTTAATCTTTGACAAAAGAAGCAAGACTATCCATTGAGAAAAAGACAGTCTCTTCAACAAATGGCTTTGGGAAAACTGGATAGCTACATACAGAAGAATGAAACTGCACTGTGCCATTTTCTTACACCATATACAAAAATAAACTCAACATGCATTGAAGACATAAATGTAGGACCTAAAACCATAAAACCATACTTTCCTAGAAGAAAGCATAGGCAGTGTTAGGTCCATAATCAAAGGAGTGAGACTGGATACAAAGCGAAGGTCAAGCAAAGCTTTATTTTCACGCCAAGCATGGAGAATCAAACTGACCAGCTGGGCCATCTCTTACAAAAAGGCGACCCCTCTCTGCCTTACAGATTAGCTTTTAAGGGCAAAGGCCATGTGGTTGGGCCTGGCCGTGGACAGGTGGCCAGTGAAATTGTAACACATACAGAGAAAGCTGCCCAGTCATGCTAGGTCGCACACAAGTTACCAATTGAATTACAATTTACCCTATGGTAGATATTTGAACTAGCCTATCACTGATCAGAATTGGTGCCCAAAAGGCACCCAAAAGGTGGGGCCCACACTCCTTGGTAGCTAGGGAGACAGTATGCATGCCCCACTGATTAGATGTCTCCCCCTGGCCTGACCTGCCCACCCTTGTATTTGGGCTTTGTTACCTGGGACTGGTTTCCCTGGACTTGCTTTTAAGTAAGTTCCCTGGGGAGTGGGGGGTGGGCAGGGTCAGTTTAAGTTTTACTGCATAAACAACAAAATCACTGTTTAACCTTACAGGCAGTAATTTCTTTTATACTGGCCATAGCAACATTTTTTCTAGATATGTCTTCTGAGGCAAGGGAAATAAAAGCAAAAATAAACTATTGGTATTACATCAAAATAAAAAGTTTCTGCACAGTGAAAGAAATAATCAAAACTAAAAGACAACCTACTAAATGGGAGAAGATATTTGCAAGTGACATATCCAATTAATGGTTAATATTTAAAATATATGGATACACATATATAGATATACACACATATGAATATACAACTCAACACCCCCAAAAAACCACATAATCCAATTAAAATGGGCAAAGATATATATATATGTGTGTGTGTGTATAAAATTGTATATATATATACACATATATATACACAAATGTGTATGTATATATACATATATAAAAATTGTCTATTAAGTACATAATGGAATATTATTCAGTCATAAGAAATGAAATCTTGCCATTTGCAACAACATGGGTGGATCTAGAGAGTATTATGCAAAGTGAAATAAGTCAGTTAGAGAAAGACAAATACCATATGATTTCACTCATATGTGGAATTTAAGGGAAAAAAAAAAAAAAAACAAGGAAAGAGGAAAAAAAGAGAGAGAGACAAATCAAAAGCCAGACTCTTCACAATGGAGAACAAACAGCAGAGGGAGGTGGGTGGAGAGATGGATGACATAGGAATGGGGATTAAAGAGTACACTTATCATGATGAGCCTAGAGTAATATACATAACAATTGAGTCACTATATTATATACCTGAAACTAATATAACACTGTCTAGTAACTACACTGGAATCAAAATAAAAAACTTTAAAAAAAGGTAGGAGCAACCCAAAAGTCCATCAACAGGATGTCATTCAGCAACAAAAAGGAGTGAAGTACTGAAAGACCCGCGGATCCCCTTACCCAAGAATCCAACACTGCCACTGGATGCAAACAGCAAGAGGTTCTTAATTGTCACGCAGGTACCGGCGGGTGGTCGGTAGCTCCAGCTAACCGAGCGCACCGACTGAAGTGAAGCGGGGTCTTTTATAGGAAGGTACAAACAAGTTTTGGGTGGGGCGCAACTGATTGGCGGACAGTTTGAACTTTTGAAAAAGGCATACTTGGGTTTTGCTGATTGGCTCTAAGGACCCGCGCGCGCGAAGAGAGAGGTGGGAAGGGGGAACAAGCTGATTGGTTCTGAGGGCCCGCACGCAGGAGGAGAGAGGCAGGAAAGGGGAACAAGAAGGGGGAAGGTAGGAATGCCATCATGGCGTCTCTATTATTTCTATAAGCCAAGCGGTTACAGAAGGGCAAAAGAGCGATTAATAAGCAATTAATAACCTAATTAATAACCTGGTCTATACCTAAAAGCCAGCGGTTTACAGAAAAGCAAACAAGCGGTTAGTTATCCTATCTGTCTACTAAGGGAGGGGTCTTTCTAGGGGAGGGGTCTTTCAGTACGATAGAAGTTCTAATATGGATGAGCCCTGTAAATTTACACTAAGTGAGAATGCCAGAAGACCACATATTATATGGTTTTATTTCATTTATAGAAAATGTCTACAGCAGACTAATCCATAGAGACAGAAAATAGATTAGTATTTGCCTAGAGCTAGAGGCAAGTTGAAAGGAAGTGAAAAATGATTATTGACACGTACAGGGTTTCTTTTTCTGGTGCTGAAAGTATTCTAAAATTGATTGTGGTGATGGTCATACAACCATGTGACCATAATAAAATGTATTGCATTGTATACTCTAAATAGATGAATAGTATAGTATAGGAATTATATTTCAATAAAGCTGTTATTAAAGAGAGGGGGCAGGGAGGGAGAGAGATTCATCAATCAATTGCAATGTATAGATCTTTTTTAGATTCTGATTTGAACAAAGTATAAGTGAGGGAAATTTGACTCTACTATTTAATAATATTAAAGAAGGACTATTAAATTTTTGGAGTGGAAAAAAAACCTACAAAAACTATCACTTGCCCTATAATTAATTGGAACTACATGAGATGTCTTCCAAACCCCTAACAGCTGAGTCTCACACCTCTGTAGCCATTTCCAATTACTGTATACTCCTAAAACTTCTTGATCAGCCTTACCCTTAAACCTTATTTCAGCTACAGTGATCTTTCTAGAAATTCTTTGCAGGGGTCGTGCTATTTTAATTCCTTAAATCAATAGATGTACCAATGAGGCCAATGACTGATTACATCCAAGAAGACTAAGGCCTCTAGGTCACACTGGTGTACAAGGACAGAACTGAAAATAACGCCAGGGTACTTAATCTCAGTATAACTCCATTTCCATTGTCTGCTTACTTAAACTAAATACCACGTAATCTAGAGAAGTATTAGCTTGATTTTCCTACAATGAATTTTCACAAAAAATGTCATCACTTTGGAGATTTATTTGAAATCATTTACTTTCAGGTATCAGTAGTCTGCTGTTGTAAGATGAATATGTAGAGTCAGACAGAATTGAGGGGGAAAAAAAAATTTAGACAACCTCCTGTGGAAAAATGAATATAACCAAAGGTCAAGTAAAGTCTCAGTTTGTTTGTTCACATAGGCTCTAATATAATTTAGAAGCAGAATCTCACATCTGAGGAAATGAGACAGAGCAGAAAGCGTAAGATATACGTTTGTTTTGTTTATAAGAGGATTTGGGGGAAAAGGAAATACTGTGGTAGAATTGGATTTACCTTAATTTGATTTCGTCAAGATAATAAAAAATAGAAAGAACAAATCACCTTTACAACTCAGAGTTAAATTACAAGCTGAGTATGGACATGTGTGCCTTAATAATTTGTGTTAATCTCCACAGAAGCCCATCCTATTTCTGAATATCGTATACAAGTCCTCAGCATCCATGTACCTAGTTCTCAATACCAGCCACACAGAACTCTTATCTGACTGGCACAGTACATTCTCTCGCTCCAGAAGACTGACAATTTCAAAAATCATCCTTCATGGTGTATCTATCAAAATGTCCTTTGTTCTCTTTCTTCTTAATGCTTCTTTTTCTATCCTTTATTTTTATACATATAAAAGTCTTTTCCACAGATGATGTCTGAAAATGAGTTTTAAAACTTGGTTTTTAAAACTATCTCCCTCTACCAAAGCAAAGAGTAAGCTGGCAAAAACTGTCAAACCCGAATATTTTGGGATTGTGAAACCTGATAAAAAACTTAAGAGAACCAAGAAAGTGCCTAATGAAGAAAGAAGCCACCAAAATTATGTGAGAAAGCATTCAAACTTACCTACCTACCATCCTTCACTCTCTAGCTGGTTGGTGGGAATGAAGTGGCAACTCACACTTCTCATCTAGTTCATGCCACACGTAACAATACAGAACTTGATCTCAAAGAATTATTGTTGTATATTTTGACTGTGTGATGACTTCCTGAGCACTCAGTTCCGGAATATGCCTTTGTCTTACCCACCTCAAATCTTGCTCAGGAATAAAGCATACTCCGGGGAGGAGTTTTTTGAAAGCATGCAAAAGCAAATATACTTACTCCAGAGAATCCACAGAGCAAAGGATAAAAGTCAAAGCAAGGAGTAAATAAACCCAAAAATGGGAAAGAAAAGGTTGGGAAAGAGAATGAAGAATAAGGAAATAAGATCTTCAAAAAATTATTGCCTACACTGTTGAATCTAGAAAGCCATACACATCTCCAGGACAGACACATGCTCAAAAGAGACCTGAGAAGATACTAAGTTACCTCTGATGGACCTTAATGCATCATGTAAGCAGGCAGTGAAAGCTCAGGCAGAGATGTAAACAGCCTGCATAAGCATTGAAGGAATGTCCAATGCAGAGCCAATTCAGAGGGACCAGAAGACTTACAGCTGTAGTTGTTGTAGTTGCTGTTGCTGTTGCTGTTTTGTCTTCAGGCTTTTAAAGAAACTCTCTGGATAACTAGCTAGCTATTAATCTAATAGAAAAGAAAATGAGTGGCTATACATGATAAAGAATGCAATCTTAATGAACAGTTTAGAAGAGCCACTATGTAAACAACTGCAATCCATAACAAGTAGTAAAAGGCTCTTGGGGAAGGGGGGGAAATTGAGTTCTAAAGTTACCATATTAAAATATTCAAAATCACCAGTTCTCAAAAAGGAAAGGAAAAAATAATACAAAAAAACAAGAAAGTATGGCCCCTGTATCTACACACATACAAATAAATTAAGAGAAACTTTTGAAGGGAGCCCACACACTAGATGTACTAGACATAAACTGTAAATCAACTTCTCAAATACGTTCAGAGAAATGGAGAAAATCATGAACAAAGTATAAAGGAAATAAGGAGAACAATGTATCACCAAATAGAAAATACCAATAAAGAGATAGAAAGTATAAAAGAGAACCAAGTAGAAATTCTGGAGCTAGAAAGTATAATAACTGATATAAAAAAAATTGCTAAAGAAGTTCAATATCAGACTGGATCAGGGAGAAGAAAGAATCAATGAAATAAAAGCAGATCAATTTGAATTATCCAGTTGGAGCAAGGGACAGAAAATTGAATAATAAAAATGATCAGAGCCTGAGAAAAACCAACATATACATAATGGGAGACCAGAAAAAAACGAAGAGACAGGAACTGGAAGCTATGAAGAAATAAGTATCTCTGGTAAAGTTAAATACTTAAGTAAATATCAAAACCACATTATTATATTTTTGGTTAGTAACTCCACTTTTCATTTCTTACATGATTTTAAAGAGTATGTCAAAAAATAATTATAAATCTAGGGGCACCTGTGTGTCTCAGTCCATTAAGTGCCCAATTCTTGATTTCCACTGAAGTCATGATCTCAAAGTTCTGAGGTCAAGCCATGTGTGGGGCTCCATGCACAGCATGGAGCCTGCTTGGGATTCTCTCCCTCCCTCCCTCTCTCTGTCTTTGTCTAAAGTAAATAAATAAATCTAAAAGAGATTATTATAGAGCTATATTATTGGGCAAACAATATACAATGATGTAATTTGTGACAATAATAATTTAAAGAGGAAGACAGAGTTTTTGTATACTTTTGAAATAAAGTTTTTATCAATTCAAATTAAATTGTTATAAATTTAAGCTATTAAATGCAATCCCATGGTTACCACAAAAATACACAAAAAGAAATGAAAGGGAAATCAAATAGTTCACTAAAAACAAAACAAAACAAATCACACACAAAAAGGAAATGAACTGAAAAGCTATAAAACATAGAGAAAACAGAAAAATGACAGAAGTGTTTCCCTATCAGTCATATTTTAAATGTAAATGGATTAAACTATCTTATTAAAGAGTATAGAGTGGCAGAACGCATTAAGAAAAAAAGAAAACATAACCCAACCATATGCTACCTATGAGAGACTCACTTGAGATATAAAAAGAAAAATAGGGAAAAGATGGAAAAGATATTTCATGCACATAGTAACCCAAAGAGAACTGAGCTGGCTACACTAAAATCAGACAAAATAGATGTTATTTCAAAAACTGTTACAAGGGACAAAGATATTTCTATTTAAAGTCAGTCCACCAAAATGCCCTAGCAATTATAAGCATAAATATATTGATAAAGATATAAAAATTATATGTACACCTAATAGAGCCCCAACATATATGAAGATAAAACTGACAGAATCAAAGAGAGAAATAAGCAGTTCTACAATAAGTTGGATGCTTTAATACACCATTATCAATAATGAATAGTATAAAGTTACAGAGTATTAATAAAGAAATAAAGAACTTGAACAATAAGAATAACCATTGAGACTTCACAGATATATATAAGAGAGTACACATTCTTCTCAAGTGCACATGGAACTTTCCCCAAGATAGACTATGCGTTTATCCACAAAAAAATTTTAATAAATTTTTTTTTAAGATTTTATTTATTTGTCAGAGAGAGGGAGAGAGAGCGAGCACAGGCAGACAGAATGGCAGGCAGAGGCAGAGGGAGAAGCAGGCTCCCTGCCAAGCAAGGAGCCCAATGTGGGACTCGATTCCAGGATGCTGGGATCATGACCTGAGCCGAAGGCAGCTGCTTAACCAACTGAGCCACCCAGGCGTCCCAAAATTTTAATAAATTTTAACATGTGAAATCAGACGAGATCGGGCGCGTTCAGGGTGGTATGGCCGTAGACAACATGTGAAATCATATAAGTCATCTTCTCCAACTACAACAGAATGAAGTCAAACATCAGTAACAAAAAGAAAACTGAAAAATTTACAAATATTTGGAAATTAAATAATACACTTCTAAACAATAAATGGGTCAAAGAAGAAGTCCCAAGGAAAATAGAAAATACATAAAGATAAGTGAAAATGAAAACACAACAAACCAAAGCTTCTGGGATACAGCAAAGGCAGTACTCAAAAGAAAATTCATAGCTACAAAGCCCTACCTTAAATCTTTTTTTTTTTCCAATCAATAACCTAGCTTTTCAACATAAGGAAAACAGTTTTTCAGTTCCTCAATACATTGAGCATATATTACCATATTATTCAGCAATTCTACTCCTAAATATATATTCCAAAGAAGTGAAAATGGGGGTTCAAATAAAAATCCATACATAAAAGCTTAAAGCAACACTATTCATAATAGTCAAAAGCTGGAAATAGACTGTCCATCAACAACTGAATGGATGTATAAAATGCAGCATATCCATTCAACGCAATATTATTCCACCATAAAAATGAATGAAGCACTGATACATGCTACAATATGAATGAAAATTGGAAACAGTGCTGAGTGAAAGAAGTCAGACACAAAAGGCTGCATATTGTATGATTCCATTCAAATGAAATATCTAGAATGGAGAAATCCATAGGGGAAAAATAAAGATGTTTATGGTTTCCAGGGTCTGGAGAGGGGTGTGTATCAGGAGAAACTACTTAATAGATACAGGGTTTCCTTCTGGAACTGCACAGTGGCAATGGTTGCATTAAATTGTTAATGTAGTAAATACCACTGAATTGTATACTCTGAAATAGTTAAAACAATAAATTTTATGTTATGTAAACTTCACCAAAATAAAAAATGTATTTTTCCTCATAAACAGAACATGTTATGTTTTGTAATTTAATTTTTACAGATATATTTCAACTTGCCTTATCTCCTACTAATTCCATGACCATTCCCTACTTTCAATCATTTTCTCACTAGCATCATTTACTTTATCTATGATAAGTCTCTTAAATCAAAGTTGCTTCTTTTTGGAGGCATATTATGACGGGAGAAAAATGTTTGGTTGTTACATATTCAGGAACAATTAAACCAAGGTCAATGTCATTTTCCTTAGTTGTATTGCACTGATTCCTATCTTTAAAATATGTTATCAAGACCCAGTTTGAGTCTACCTCCTCCAAAAGAAAAATATTCCTTATTAATAGAATATTTATTTTAATTGAACTCTGTTTACAATAGGGAAATAAATGAGTTGCCTATCTATATGGACATTTTTGAATGTTGATAGCTAATTCCAAGGAATCTGTTTTCTGTGTTTCATGAATATGGACCGATACAGTATTATTTGTGTGCATCCTATTGACCTTTACAAATGGTAGAAAAAGGACACCTGAAAGATTCATGATTGGATTAACCTAACTTGGAAGGTATTGAAGAGTCTTCAACAATTCCAATTTCTGTGCACATGGCCATGCCCCAAATCCTATCCCAAAACATACCAGTTAAAACAAAACCACACATTGTCACTGGAAAGAAAAAGCCAGAGGCAGCTCATAAAGTGCATTTGCTATTTGAGGTGGAAATCTGCTATTCTGTCTACCTAGAACATATCCCCACTTCTGAGAATGCCATCCTTCACATAACTACTCCTCACCTCTTTTCAGTCCTTGAGATTCAGAAAGGGTCATTCTGATGCCAGCCACAGGAGTGGGTACATGGCAGAAGCCTGCCAAAGATCTCTGCACAAGGATGTGACTCCAAATGGAAACACGTAACATGAGATGGAACAAAAGTACTTGAACTAAGTACTGAAAAAAGTCACTATTTACCAGGTAAAAATCTCAAACCAGGTAAAGGTGGGGAGGGGTGTAGTATAACCAAAGACTTCAAAGCAGAAGAGTATATGCTATTGGCAAGTAGTAGTTCCCAGAGAGGATAAAGTTAGCAACGTGAGCTAGGACTAAATTTTGAGGCTTTGGGGAATCTGGTAGAGAAATAAAACCCAAAGTTGTCGTGAAGAAACAGCTCTAGAAATGTGGAAACCAAAGTTTGAAACTGCCTCTAATATTTCATGTGTTTTGTACTTAAGCTGCAATGACTTTGGGGCGTGTGTTCCTAGTCACCAGGGATATGAAAGTTTGGAGAGTCAAAGCAAAAGTCATTTTCTGCCTTAGGGATGTTTAGGTCTATGTTCAGCTTGGTTAATTTAAGTGCTTAACTTTTACTGGTTCACTTAGTAGAAGTTGCTGTTTAAAAAAAATAAAAAAACACTGAATCTCAATTATTATATGACCTTTGGGGGATTTAAAAGACAGTCTTGTCACTGGGTTCAAAAGCATCCCTTGCCCTTTTAGGAAACTTTTTCTTCATAGAAGGAAAGGCTTCCCTCTCTTTATTCACAGTTGTGTGTTCTCTAATAAGTGCGCCTTTTCCTTTAGGGCTGACCTGCTTTCACTTCAGTGCATGTTGTTTTCAAAGAACCATTTGATGTACAAGAAACCTTTTGCTTAAAAATAAAAAAGGAAGCCGGAAGAGTGAAATAGAAAGAAAGGGATAAGGGAAAGGAAAAAAAATAAAAAATCATTTTGTTGTGTTTGTTTTTGTATTTGGGGATGAGTGGAGAAATATGATGTAGAATTTTCCACTAAAATGTTCCAACTTCCAATTAAGTTGTAAACCTTAGATATATGTCATTTCATTCTTCCTTAATTCTGTGCCTCACTTTGACCAACCAAGAAGGACGAAAACAGATAAATTCCAGAGAAACAACTTTTTCTTTTGAAATAAGAGATGAAGAGAAATTATCTCTTCATTATCTACCTATAGAATTCAAACCCTTTTATATGACATTTGGAAATCTTTAGGTATGTCTATGCCCCCACCCAAATATGTTTCCTTTATCATGCTCTCTGCATCTCAGTAACTTTAATTTCTGCGATCTCTGTCCCAGTAGATTTGATATTTGTATTGTATATAAATGACTTGCTTTGGTCTTATCATGGCTCTTGTATAACTAGTCTCAACTTCAAAAATATTCTTTCATTTCTTTCTGTCCATCCATCCACCAAATTCACTTATTCAAGAACTATCTTGCTCAGGAGACCTTCCTTATTTTACTGTGTCTCTATAAACTAACTACATTTTCCTCCATAAAAGAATTTATGAACTTCAAGTTTCATATTCTACATACTATGAAGCATATTAAGTATTTTTAATTTGTATTATGTATTAGTTTTATTTGTTCAATTAGATAATATGTTCTTCAAGAGAGGAAACAATGTCATACCACCTCCAATCTCCCTTTTCCTAACCCCTATTAAATTGCAACTTATTATTGGTCTCCTGCCATATTATTAATAGGAGAGAAACTGGTTAATATCCTTTTGAAAAGGCGTAGAGTCAGCCAGACATATTTCACAGACACAAATACACACAGACCACTAAGCCTATAATAAGTCTTTATCTCCTACATACTTCCAAATTCTTAATAAAGAATATGAATTGCACTCATTGTTCCTTTGAAAAATCACAATCCAAATTCACTTATATAGATATTTGTTTCCCCTACTAAGGGTGGCAAAAAAATCACTTCTCCCACCATTCTGCTTGTTGTTGATCAATTATTTTGTGTGGTTTATTCCCTTCATCAGCAAGGATTGTGTTTGGTTCCACAAAAAAGAAATTAATAAGAGACACTTTAGCAAAGAAAAGCTTATTTTCTTTGAACAACAGAAAACCTGAAGTAAGTGTTCCATAAATAGTCCAGATACTCAAGGAAGTGTTGGAGGACCCAAGCTCCTTCCATCCATTAGGTTCTCTTTGCCTTTTATCCTGATGACACAGTATGCTTACTACAGCTGAGGCACTACATGCCGGTTTGAGGCCAGAAAGAGGGGAAAGGACAAAGAACAAAGACATGGGCTACCTAAATCTAAACCCTTTACCAAAAAACTGATAATGTCCCTATAAGATCCATCCTACAGATATTCACTTCCACCCTACTGACCAGGACTCTATCATGCTGCCAACTCTAGTTGCTATAAATTCTAAGATTTTGTTTGTTTTATTTTTATCTAAGCATATTACCCTAAACAAGGTCAGTTTTCTGCTAATGAAAAAAAAAGTTAGTTACCAACAGTCTATACCACAGTGCTGAACTGTTAGAGGATAGAACAGTGTTTGTTGCAGAGTACACACTCAATAATACAATGAATAAGTTAATCCATGAATTACTGAACACATATTGACTAAGTTTTATTTAACAGTGGGCTTTTAAATACCTTCATCTATGGTATCTCATAGGTCAATCAAAAGATCTCAAACAATAAGTATTTAAAAAGTTGTTTAAGACTTCATTTTCAGCTCATGTAATACAATGCTACATGTCATTAGGCATTTAACAAAAGTTTTCTAAATTATAATGGTAAAAATCCCAAGGGAAACTGTTTTGTTTCTCTTCAAACGTAACTCAATAGCTCTAGACCATCTCTACTGGGAAAAGCACACTTCCTTATTCTGTCCTGTGTCATTGATTCATCTCCAGCTAAAGACATGCTTTTAGGACAGAAGTAAAAGTATTTCAATCTATGCAATGATTACTGGTATCTCAGGAAATGACTCACTATTTAAATGTGAAAGAATTATTTGCTATTGCTTTGAGTAGGCAGTTACACATCTATTTGTTGATATGACCCATCACAATTCTTTAGTCTTGAACACTTACATTAGTTTAGGTAATCTCTTTGCAAGTAGCAAGTTTTCCCATTGAGGGAAACTTTATATCTACAACTGAGGAAAAACTGATTTTAATTTAGATTATCCTTTTTTAAAATTCTTAAAAAAGAAAGGAAAAATAAATTTAAAGAATAACGTTTGTGTGTGTGTGTGTGTGTTTTAAGTAAAGAGAACACATGCAACACACACATTCACAATAAAGGAAGGTAGAGTAAAAAATAAAGCATTAGAAAAATCATGAAATAGCTCCAGAAAGGTAAGCCAAAAATCACTTGCTTTTGTATAACAGTAAGAATAGGCAATGCATATAAGATTTACAGTGTAAGATAATGTATAAAATAAAATACAAAAGATAAGATGAAGTCACTTCCTGTTTCCTGCCACACTGGGGGTTTCTAGCAAGACCTCCAGGATACCAATACTGCTACCAGTTTATCTTCAGTTTATCATTTTCTTATGTCCATCAACTAATGACTGTAGAGGTCACTGTGTTTCATGGATATCAAAGAATTCTCTGCCACATTTGAAAGCACAATTTCAAGAGTTTTGCATATATCACTAGGCACCATTTCAAGTGATTACATATATTACCTCATTTAAACCATATGATCCTGCAAGGTAAGTACTATTGTTATCACTATTTTCCAATTGAAGAACTGAAGTTTACATTGCTTGCCTACATGCCAAATGACAATCCTGAATTGAAATCCAGCCATCTAGCTCCAGAATCAGGACTCCTCACCACTATTTTCACTTCCTCAATGGGCCTCAATGATACACTTTCAGGCACCAAATTTGAGAAGATTCACATCTTCTGATTCATTGTTAATACTTTATGATAAGAAGAACAAGGCGAAGTGAGAGGAAAAACAAATCAAAAGTAACATCATCAGGTGTTAGAAGCAGACTGTTCCTAAGGGACAGCCATAAAAGACATCTTACCCCCTAGGAAGTAAAGACACTTAGAAATTATCTTAATGATTTTGCAAGTATGTACTATCTACATTTCTATCAAATAGTCAGCAATTCCATTTACTGCATAATGGTCTCCCTGCTAAAGGATAAATTCATAAATTTGAAAATGCTCTCTCCTTTGAATTCTAAGAGAATGTAATAGATATTAGAAAGTTTAGAATGAATAATCTAGGACAGAATTGAGAGTGTGAATACTGGTATTATAAAAAAATAATATAAAATCATGTTAAGCAGTAACATCCCAGCTCTGAAGTTCTCAATCAGTTATTCTATCCCAGGAGAAAAAACAAGAAAAGTCTCTTTACCATCCACCAAGTGTTTAGCCTCTGTTGTTTTTAGTGTTGACACATTTGTTGGTGCATTGAGTGAGGAATCTACTCATATTAATTAGATAGAGACAGAAGAAAGCCAGACAGAAAGCTTCAGGCACACATTCCTAGCCATTAATGGTGAGGTGTTGGCATGGATTGGACAATGTCCTCTCTACCACTTTAGTGCTGGAGAACCAAATCAGTGGACTTAATAGATTGGTTGGCACAGGCCCCAGATGGAATTGATGAACATGAAATACTGTTGTTCTTGTGAATTCTGATGAGTCAGGGGCGCATACTGATGCAGAACAACCTGTTGGGTACTTAATATAACTCCATCTAGAAGGGTTCACCTTTCTAGACATTCCTGGACAGCATTCCTTCTCTTTGAGAAATACTCTGGAATAAATTGTGATTTGGGTTCCACATATGACAACCTTTTATACTAGTTAAGGTTTTTGGAATACAGTCGAAAGAAATGAATTCCAGGACCAGAAGAATCCTAGTTAGTTTGGGAATTGCCCAGGAATCAGGAATTATAAGTGTCCTAGGAGAAACAGTCTGGTCACAAATCCACCAGGGAGAAAACATGGAAATGAAGTTATTAAGAGTTTGTTTCTTGGTTTTTTTTTTCTTTTCAGTTACATAAATGGGACATTTACTATTTAGTGGACAATATGTTAAAGCCTCTGCTTACATCTATCAGACTATATCAGTGTGAAAAGGAATTCCCTCAATGGTAAATCTGACTTTATAAGGAAGAAAAATGGTGGTAAGCTAAATAGGGAAACCAATTTGTGCCAGTTTCCCTGTGATTTTTCTGTTTTTAATACAGAATATCCCATATGCCAGTCTCTGGCAAACTGGGATGGTTGGTCACCATAAGGCTAATTTATACACACTACGCACATGCACACACGTGTGCACACACACACTAGAATCTTCCTTGCTTTCATCTTTTTTCAGTAGTCACCACCCTATCACACAAAATTTCTTTCTAAAACCCTATTCTCTGTTTTTCTTCTCATAATAAATCTTGAAGGATATTTAAACCAAAATCCTGAATCACTAGAAGTCTTTCACATCTACCAGAAAGGAGAAGAAGAAGAAGAAGAAGAAGAAGAAGCTGATTTCTTTCCTCATGAACAAGAGGAAGAGTTTTTCCTCAAATATTCACAGAGGGAGTACTTTTCACAAGCAGGACAGAATAAAATAAGTTTCTATGCTGAAGCAGGTTGAAAGTCCCTGTCCTGTTATACAAAACAGAGGATTTCCAGGATGATAGAGAGCCATGGACACACACACACACACACACACACACACACACACCCCACTACAGTATCATTAGGAGACTTCCTATTAAAGAAGTGAAGTTGACCATTTTAAACATTATGCTGTCAATCAGGAAACACACCATTGTTCTCCATTGTGCATCCAAATGTTGACAGAGAATTGAGACCCATAAAACCCAGTGACCCGCATATTCATTAGTTAATTGACATGAGAAAATGACAAAGTAAAGATACCCTGGCGGCAGTATCCGAGTCTTAGAGGTCTTGCCAGAAAGCTCCAGCATGGATGGACACAGGCAGCGATTTTATCTTACTTTCCAAATTAACATTGTAACTTCTTAAAAATTAAAGACATGAAAAGGCTCTTCAGTGGTCAAATGACAAGATTAAATGTAACGTAGTTTCTGTTGTCAAGTTATGGACAATACTGCCAAGTCATGTAGGAGACACACAGAAAACGGAAGCCATGGATCTACTCTTGGTGGAGGTTGATGTCCTCTTGCAAGTTGCCTAACTCTAAGCCAGGGACTTAAAGCCAGAAAGACTACAGGGACCAACAAGGCAACATATATACACCAGGTTCAAAGACAACTGATGACTCCATGGCACATCCAAATGGAACAGTGGATACACAAACCCTCATCACTGCCTTGCTCCAGAGTCAGACCATTTCCCTGATATTTCCAGGGTAGCTAAAAATCCAGGTTTTCTGTGAAATCCTGATTTCTTAATTTTAGCAAGCAATTCAGCACTTTAAAATATATCATGAATGTCAAAACACACCTACAAGCTTGTTCCAGCCCCAAGTAACACCTTTGCTATTTCTAAGGTTTTATTTCATTAACTTTGATTAAATAGAACTGGAGGAAAAGGGAACCTGATAGAGTGTATAGAAGCATGCAGGAGTCTCAGGGGCTCATGGAAAGTGGTGGAGAAGCTAGAAAGGTCAAGTTGACAACCAGCACTCTCTTCCAGATTGTCTCAGACAATCCCAATGACATATCTAGTGGTTACACATAATTTGTATTATTAAACAATACGTATACAACATAAAACAAATTTAAGTACTAATCGATTTCAACACAATACTTCCTTTTTCTGTTAAAACAAAAAGACTCAAAGCTACACACCTTAGATTGTAAGCCAGACCTCTTTTCTTTCACCCCATTGCCCTTTCCAATTAACTCCACAAAATTGGGATCATACCCTTTCAATAGCAAAGTCTTGTTTGAGGAATAAAGATAACATATATTGAAAATATTTATACACTGCCAAGTGCTATGTGAATGTAACTTGCTGTGACAGCATGAAGACCAGGAAGAATGTGGCTTGGTAGCTGGAGCGTTCTGATGGAATACTTACACTAAAGTCCTCAGAAAAGGCTGTGAAATCAGGTGCTAACCTAGCCAAGAGGCAGACCCCAGAAAGAATAACTTTGTAAGTCTCTGCAAATATAGACAATGCCATTAAAAATATATTTTTAAAAAGGCGTACATTGATTTTAGAGTAGAAAATAACAAAAGGACATTTTAGTAAGGAACA
This sequence comes from Mustela putorius furo, assembly GCF_011764305.1. Taxonomy (NCBI): domain Eukaryota; kingdom Metazoa; phylum Chordata; class Mammalia; order Carnivora; family Mustelidae; genus Mustela; species Mustela putorius. The sequence continues at coordinate 20,773,446 of NW_025422019.1, read as the reverse complement.
GAATAATTAAAAATCATTGTCATTTAAAGGCAACCATACAGAAATTAAATTTTTCAGACTTAAATAAGAGACAAGGACCCTCATAGGTTCATTTAATTCTCTGTTAAACCTCCTTTCATTCTAATGACAAAACAAGACATTCGAAATGATTGCTGCATATCAGCTTGTGGAAGGGAGACAATGAAGGAAAGGGAGAGCTCTCTTAAAACCAGGGCTGTCAAACCACATTGCTGATGAACTATTTTCTTAAAGCACATACTTCTAATTCAATGAAATCACAAGGGCTTTTTTTTTCCATTTCATTTTTTTCTTACATAGCTTCAACACTTTCTAAAACCCAGGTGCAGACCAAAAACAAAACAAATACATTTTATTTCTTTTGGTGAATTTCAGACACAGAGGTAAATCATTTTCTTCACAATTTACAGCTAAATAAGTATCATACCTATTTTTGTTTTCCAAGCTGGACCATGCATCTGGATTTAATTAGATAAGTATCTGGAGAGGATCAGGCCAGCCTGGATTGGGGAGGGGGTTGTTTGTTTTGTTTTTTTTGAAACTTTAGAAACATTAAGAGTAAATATCTCCTTTACGTTAATACCTCACTTCAGAAACAAGACCTCCTAAATGAAGTTATAAAAATGTTCCACTCTGGCTAATATAACATTAATATCTTCCATGATGGGTATTATAACCCATAAATGCCTCTATTATGACTTTTCACAATTCTATATAAATGCTCAGAAATTTCTTCCTTAGAAACTCAAGTCTGTAATGACAACAGACCCAAATGTCACTGGCCTGTGGACTGAAATCAGTACACCCCTCCCTCTGTCCAAGCCTCCTCCTGCTACCTCGGCTCCCACCCTTCTCTCCCTCTCTTGGACTGCTTTCCATCCATCATCTTCTTCAATCACAGCCTTTTCATCCTGATATTTCTCAGACACAGCATACAATTATTTTCAAACACTGACCATTTAGGAATACTTCCTCACCCTCTCCCTTGTCCTGCCACTCTCTTTCTCCCCCCTTGCATGGGCAAATTTCCACAAAGACCAGTTAACCCTTGATGTCTTCACTTCCTCACCTCCTGTCCTTAGCCTACTATCTGGTTTCCGCTATCACCAAGCTATAGAACTTCTCCTCTGATGTGGCTACTTACGTGTTTGTCAAAATCAATAGTTCTGGGCATCTGGTTGGCTCAGTTGGTTAAGAGTCTGCCTCTGCTTGCTTCTCCCTCTCCCTCTGCCTGCTGCTCTCCCTGCTTGTGCTTCCTCTCTCTGACAAATAAAATCTTAAAAAAAAAAAAAAATCAATAATTCTTTGCCATTTTTTTTTTTTCAGTCTTGGTGGCATTTAACTCCGTTGGGTTTTTTATTTGGTTTTGGCTTTGTTTTTCTTGTTTTGTTTTGTTTTCAGTAATCCTGATAAAGCAAGCACTACTCTAATTTTCCTCTCCTTTGTCTTGCTACATTTTCTTCCTCAAACCTGCACTTACATGCTGATATTCCCTAATGTTTCATCCCTAGCCTTCTGATTTTGTCACTTTACAAATTTTCCTGGGTCACACCTATATTTTCACTGTTAAGTCTGTGAACTTTTCCCTAATTCATATCTTAACTTCTAAGTCGGTATCTTCACTTGAAGGCATTTAAAGCAATATCCAAAATTTCCTTTCCCATTCAAACCTGATCTTTTCCCTTCCTTATTTCATTTTTTTTTCTTTTTTTGGAGGGAGAGAGGGAAACACATTTGTTTACACATCGATAGCAATTCATTTTCTATATATCTGTTTTTTCTGGTCCTTCTCTAATTAATTATCTTCATAATGCCAATTGTGTAAAGTGGAACATGTCACTTCCTACACTAAAATCTTTCAATGGGTCATTTTATTTGGAGGATGAAGTCCATACTCCTTGCCATTTCATAAAACACTCTTCATAATCGGACACCTGCTTACTTTGCCAGGTAAACATGTATCAGTTCCCCACACAGACCCTCAAGTCTAACCACATGAAACTATTTGAAGGCTGCTGGCTATAGCTTGATCCTCCATCCCCCTAGGCTTAAGTGCTCTTTCTTATTCATTGCCTCCTTCAGTCCTTACCCCCTTCTCCACTTGTGTATCTCCTTCAACACCCAATTCAAAGCTCACCACCTCAAGAAATATGCTCTGATGCTCACTTACCATCCTCAGTGCTTTCTTCTCGACTTCTAGTGTAAGAGCTGCCCATAATCATTCTGACATTCTTGTAAAAAGCATTTTCATGAATCAAAATTGGTCTAGCTGCTCCTTGTAGAGTCCTGGTTGTTTACCTCTTTCTTTGAATATATGACAACCTGATCTCCTTGCAATAAATTTATCTTTGCTTAGAATCGATGAATAGCAAAGCCTAGGTAGCATGATGACATGATTGCCTTAATGTTATTAGCATGATCTTGAGCAGGTTATTCAACTTCTTTAAGATTTAAGTACAAGCTAGTGAGCCCAACTCCTGGGCAGTGCCCCATGGATGAGATGCCTGTGCCTCTCCTGGCAGAGCACTTAGCACATTACGCACTGCATCTCATCATAGGTTTTGCTGACTGCCTTCTCTGTAGCCCAAGCTCCTTGTTGCTCAGAGTGCTTGCTACTTAGTACATACTTGGCAAATGTTTGATGAAAAAAATTAATGAAAGAAATTGTTTTCTTAGTGATTATCTGTGTTTTGTTCTCCTGTATCTGTTTATCTCATTTTATTGAAAAGATTACCTAAAATTTTTTAGACAGTCATCTTTCCCTGATTCTTGGTCATTGTGGCCTCACCCCACACCCAGACCCCCAAGATAGGCCCTGATTGAATTAAGCCTGTCAAATATCTTTTTTTCCCTGATTGCAGTGAAAGATTCATAATGGAGTCACACGTAACTGAAATAAAGCAAATAAAATATAAAAAGACATTTATCAGAGAATTCTAGGATAATTCACTTCCATGATGCTACCATTTCTCTCTGGCTCTTCTGGTGTGAAATATGAAATTTGAATTCAAAATTCATTGTGTTAACATCCAACAGGGTATCGTTAGCTGCCATGGTTGTTCATGGGCAAGGAAAGAGATAAAGAAAAAACAGATCATTTCTAAAATCTACACAACTATATCACCAAATCCTGTCTTGAACCAGACCAACTTATGAACTATTCAGTTATGTGAGCCGATGAATTTCTTTTTTTATTGAAGCCACATTGAACTTTTCCTCTTATTTGCAACATAAAGAGACTTAACTGATGTGACTTATTTCACTCATTTTACTAGCTTTATATTTTCTGATAGAATCATTTTCTCTAGTAAATGTTCCTGCCTTTGGCAAGTCACTAAACTCTGATTCCCACTTTCCACATTAATTTGCTCAATGGCCTGTCTTTGACACTTTAGCAAAAACTCCGTTATGTGGATATTTAGGGCTACATTGCCATTCTCATATAGTCTTACTCAGGTGTATTTTTTCTTCTGTTTATGGAATCATATTTTCAAAGCTGAAAATTTTCTTAGAGATTACCTTATTCGGTGACCTCATTTAATATACAAAGAAGCTGAAGCACAGAAGGTTAAATATTTTTTTCCAAAACCACGCAAAATACATAGTTAAGAGGAAATCTATGTCCACACTTATGGTAATTAATCTGCCATTGACTTGAGTAAACTGGTCATATCTTAAAAAAAAAAAAAAATCTAATTTATTTTCTCTACCCAAATACAAAGATTCTGATAACACATTTCCTACCCACAAGTCTCTTACTCTTTTAAAGAAAGTAAAATAATATTTTACATTTGTGACTACATGGGTATGAACAAACATCACAGAGTTTGGGAGAGTTAAGGATCCCTTCTAACTCTTCATTCACACATTCATCAATTTATCTAGCAGATAGTTTTTGAAGATTATCTATTTTTCATGTTTTTTGGTTAGTAAAGAAAGCCTGTGGATCAGGTTAAAATTTAAATAAATCTTTAAAAACAGGTTTAATTTTTATTTAAGCAAATGGGATTAACAGGAATTCTTAGGAAATAGAACTTCTGTTAGCAAGGACTCAAAAGAGAAATAAAAAAAATCAGTCATATTCACAGAAAGAAAAGCAATGTTATTTATCTGGAACTTACAGTCAGAAAGGAAGCTGACTGAGCCAGGTGATGAAAACCTAGAAATAGGTGAGTGGGTGGTTCAAGCTTCCAGTAGATATTTCCAACATGCGTAGAAAATAAGCATCTTAGCTGGATGCCTTAGGCTTTACCTCGACCATGACAATGAGTGCTTTAGTGACTGTATGCAGTGTGTCACTCAGCTAAGTTCCTTTTCATGTCACATCTCATAAATGTGCACCTCTGTTCTATGAAATAAGCATAAATTCAACAGAGAAACAAAACCCAGATGGGAAAATAGAAGTATCCAAGCATGTTTGAACTGTGATATATTCTAAAAGCTCAACCATTTTGACGCAACCTAGATATGGCAAAGAAAACCTAGATACCAACTAAATCTTTTTTATCAAAGAGTAACAGGTAGGGAATGAGGCCTCCCACCATTAGAGAGAAAAATCACTTTCCTGTGACCGAAAGTTGACTTGAATTGCCAATATTGATGGGTTGATGCCCTTGGACACGTTAGACTGAATGTATCAAATATCTTGCCACTGAGACAGGTTTTAGCCTGTTTAATAGTGGTGTCTATATTTCTTCTGACTGTCATTCACCTAGACAGCTGGCTAATATTTTTTCAGGGAATATTGAACATTATATCAATGGTACCACCAATTACAGCTGTAATCAATTATATAAGACTCTGCTTATAATCTCAGAGACTGTGTCATATTTATTGCCTTTGCATGAAGACGGTGCTAAAATGACACCCTGATGCCTGATTGCAGGGAATAATGGCGAAGAAACATCACATTGCAGCAGACTTGAGAAAAGCAAATCACACTGTGCCTAAAGTTCAGTGAAAATTACAAGATGAGATTTCCTACCATTTAAAGCTGTAAAAATAGTGGGGAACCTATAAATAGAAAAATATCAATTTATAATGATAGTCACCAGTGCAATCACATACCGAATTCATAATCCTGATGTTTTCAAAACTAGTTCAAAGACATGAACTACAAGAGATGAGGAAGTGTATACAGGAAAACTTGGAAAATGTGACCCACAGATTGCACGGACACATGCAGAAATTCACATACACCTCCTTCACCACAACCCACAGACGTGGCTCTCTCCATGCTGCTGAATTAGCTGTAGCTTCCAACTCTCTCCACAATCCTTCCTCATTTTCTAGTGTTTATAATTTCAACAAAATAAGTCCTGTTTATAATTTCAACAAAATAGTATTAACTTCAGCATTCTGAAAGACAAAATCACTTTAAATCAAAGAAAGAACCTTCAGTCTGCATGAAGATTTTTGGAGGATTTGGGTTCTAAATTTGGATCTCAACTATACAGCAAAGATCTTGTCTCCCAGCAAAACAAATGTACCTCAAGACTTAAAGAGAAGTAATGACAATTCTTTCTATTTGCCTGCTATGCAACAGGCTTTTCAAGCAGAAGGCTCTATAATTGCTTTGAAAATTAAAAACATACAAACACCAAGCTGCTGAAAGATTATCTAAGTCCAGTAATTTGCCTTTCTACTTAGCAGACAGGCTTCTTAAGGGCACATCACAGGAACAATTTATTGCATAACGGTAGTGATATTTTCAACCGTCATTATTGCTAAAGATAAAAGTCAACCAAATGTGTTATGTCAAACACTAAGGTGGTGATGGTCTGAATTTTAAAAGCATATTTAAATAACAAATGGTGAAATGATCATGAAGAAATCCAGTTTTGCCCCTTATTTTAATAGCAGCACATTTGAGTTAACAAGCCAAGCTTACCATTTCACAGGTACTAATGTGAGAGTTTATTTCCCATTGACAGTTAATATAAAATGTTTTCATTTCACATTTATAGAACATCCATATTATTATACTATATGCACAGCTTTCAGAGGGTATGAAAAATAATTTTTAACATAAAAGTCTCAGTAATGTTCCAAGTTCATGCTGGTAAAATTTTGGAAACCTTCATGATTTTTCCCATCATCTTTGTTAACATCAAAATCCTGGGGCTTACTGCCATATTGAGGTGTGTATTAACACAATAAAATGTCTTGGATATGATTGTATTTATCATGATACCATCCACAAGATGCAAGAAATATAATCAATGTCTCTTCATCTCTTCAATGGTAGAACAATAATAACTAATACCAGTTAAGACTTCTATATAAGTCACACACAAGGCTGAGGGAAGGACTTTGTGTTAACTACCTCACTTACACCTCAACACAACCATGTGAGGCAATACTATTAGCATCCTCATTTTATAGGTGAGTTAACTTAGACACGGAAATGTTACATGACTCGTCAGTAGTCACACAGCGGCTAAATGAAGAAACCTAATCCAGACAAAGTTAACTCAGTTATACTATGTCAAAGGTAACACACACATACTCACTTATCCAAAAAAATAGTAACTGAATGACTTCTGTGTTCTTTACAGAATCTTTGGTGTCATGATACTGGTCACTGGAGGAGGAGGGGGAGAAACCATTTTAAACAAAACAAACAATTTCTGCCCTCACAGAGCATATAATCTATGGGAAGAGAGATTAACTAGATTTGTCAATATAAACTATGCTCTCTTTACTTGTACTCACAATTGGGGGTGTAAGTTAATATTATGTCTGGCTTTCATATTTAAAGATACTGTGGCAAAAATCAGACCTTGTAGACTCCCTTTTTAATATGCTCTGGTATATTTAGGAAGACTCTGTAATGGTATAACTTTTGTTCTGCATAAACTTCGGCTCTGACCTCAAAAATCTCAAAGAAAGAAAGGGAGCCGTGTTAGGGTTGGGGGGTTGGAGGGTAGGGTGGGAGGGGAATAGGAACTTAGAATCTAGGAATCCTTATGGATGACTCCTACTTTGCCTCTCCAAAAGCATGGATTCCTATTGAGATCATTGATGTCCATGTTAATTTTTGTAACCATAATCTTGTTCTGTCACATGATTTGTGAACCAAAATTACTATACAGAATTAATGTTGATTTGCTTAATTGAAAGTATGTGAAGAAGGACTTTGGTTTTTTTCTTTGTTTCCTATATTCTAATCATGATCCATTCAAATCACAGTTCAGAAATAAAATTGGCCTCCCATGTTTCCAGCAGAACATTTTAGAAGTCAGAGTTTTGAGTGTGACCTCTCTCCATCCAGCATGCCAGATCTTTCTGATTCGGGTTCTGTCTCCTTCTGTGCCCTCCATAAACACTAACACGTCTCATCTTTCTCCACCCTTTCAATCAGATGAACATGTTCCATTCACTTGGAAGCAGGTTCAATAATTATTAGTTACTTCACCAGGACAATACATTTGCTTTTTATCATGGATATCCAAGGCATTAAGGCCAAGAACAAGAAACATTATGAATTCTGGCTAAAAAGATAACTTGGAAAGACAATTTGAAATAGGGAAACTTGTTAGTAATTCTCAAATCATCTTTTATGGATGTAGGCAATGGTATGTTGCTGGCAACTCATACCTGCACAGAGGAGCCAACCTTACATTTTCAGGAATGTTGTCAGTCTATTCTCAAACACATCCATTACTAAAAGCAAATGAAAGTAAATTGCATAAACTCCTAATTCTCTAATTTTTAGAAAACAAAGTTAATACTCAAAACTCAGACTTCCTAAATATTTTTTTAAAGATCTTATTTATTTGACAGAGAGAGATCACAAGTAGGCAGAGAGGCAGGCAGAGAGAGAGTGGAAAGCAGGCCCCCTGCTGAGCAGAGCGCCCGATGTGGGACTGGATCCCAGGACCCTGAGATCATGACCTGAGCCAAAGGCAGCAGCTTAACCCACTGAGCCACCCAGGCGCCCCCTTCCTAAATATTTTACTATTATTTATACTCTTAAGGTTTTTTGCATCCATTGTATCTGCATGGTATAAATACTAGAGATCAGCATGCTACCATTCATCTCTTCCCAACATTGATATTTTGAAATTGACCATGGTAGAAGGGAGGGTTTATACCACAAAAATGGAAAATACTAAAAATCAGAAATTTGTTTGCTTTCTAGGAGAGTCTATTGCTAAACTTATACTATCACACCACTGAATAGAGGGTGTCATCACCTAGACAGATTTATTTGCAGGTCTGAAATCAAGTCCTGGAAGAACAAAAGCCCTTGAAATAATTGTTATGGTACTACTGGGTTTTACTCACAGGAAATAGAACAATCACTCTGTCAGTTAGGTAAATGCAAGTGAGGAATGTTCTGGATAACATCTAGGAAGTTTTGCACCAAACTGAATATTGACTTCAAGATCTCTCCCTGTCAACCTTGCACATTCCCCGTATCTGAGTGCTTCTTTGCTGTTCCTCTTTTGGCAAATCAAAACACTCCCATTTCATACATTACTAAGAATTTCATTAAGAAGTCCTCTTCTTGTTCTGCAGAACTTTAAGTGTCTGTTTTATATGAAGCCTCTGTTTTCATCATGTACTAGCCATGGAACAGAACTTAGCATGTTGTCCCATTTTCCAAAATCAAATAAATTTCACAAAACATCAATGCATGTTATAGACTAAGAAGAAAAATGTGTGGGAGCAGGGAAAGGAGAATATTACAATGCATGTCACATAGCAAATCATTCGGTATTGCTGTCTCTGAAAATCGTAATTTCATTGCAAAGCACAGTCTTCATTGTTTTTGTTTTTAATTGACCCTTTTCCCCCGTCTTGTCATCAGGTCTTTCTACTCTAATGCCCTTCTGTATCTATCCTATATTATGCAGAGATTTCAACTAAAAGTCCATTTCCTATGAGAAAAAAAGTGGTACTGTCAGCTGCTAAGAAAATGTTTTCTCTATAGTTTACACAGTATGACCTAGATAGATCTGAGTTCCCCAAAATGTCTGGTAAGGTACAACTGGGGAACAAACGTAGACAATGGTTAATTCAGTTTGGAAAATAATGGATCCAAAAATTGTCTTTAAAGAGGATCTTGTTATTTTTTACTTTCCAATTCTCAGAGTCTTCACTTTGCTAATATACATATTGAATCTCTAAGATAGGAATTTTCAAAAATTTGACTTTGAAAGCCTGTTTTTTTTTTTTTCTTTTTTTTTTAAGAACATATTTTGTGGTACTTCCCTTGCACTAAATGCACTTTAAGAAACGCAATACTGAGATTTCTAGTCTAAGTAGACAGCAAGGGGGCTCTGTGGACTCAGGTGTTATCTTTGATACCAGAAATAATGGTTTCACTAACGTTTCCCTTAACTGAATTATACCTTTGACCCCTTTCATAGGAGTGAAATTCATGTGGAACAATCTAACTTCCAGGCAGGAGAAAGAGTTATGTGGTCCAAGAAAGGGGAGGGAGATGTAAGGGAGGAAGTAAGCCCCGAGGCCTAGCACATTGATGAGAAAACCAGGGAACGTGTGGATAAAAGGAAGAGAGAGGCAGATGGAGAGAGAGAGATGTTCAGAATTGACTTTATTGTAAAAACCTGTGAGACTTTCAGCATAATACAGTGTCAAAAATGAACATAGAAAAATATAACTTTAGACCAGTCCATTGAAGAAAACTTCCAGTAAAGAACTACATTATTTGTGGTTTCTGGAATACAGTTTGAATTTCCTTTTGCCTATGATTCTTACAAAGAACAAGGTAGGACCCTTGCTTTCATTTAGACTATTTAAAAAATTTTTGCGTGTGTGACAGCAAGCATTGATGATTATGTTTTTCTTAGTGTATCACATTCTATTCCTGAAATAAAGAGTTTTATGAGGTGGATATCATTATTCCAAATTTAGTTGAAGTAGCCGAGAACAGGCTAATGGGGTCACATAGCTAGCTGCAAGGGAGCAGGATCAAGATTCTGCCTGGCAGCACCAAGTAGGATTCAAAAGCTCTAGCGCTAAATAACCTGAGAGCAAGAATAGATAAGACCGGCAACATTGTTTTAAATTCTAGGAAATTTTCTGAGTCTTATTTTTGAGTATGTAGTTGCTGTTGGTTTTTCCTGGTTTATGTTTCCCATGTTAACAGAATACATCAACAACACTAGTATGCATTTATTAAAAGCATTAATTTTTAAGGGCACAAGAGACATAAAAAAATGGTCTAAATCCAGACAAAAATGATACATACCTACATACACAATTTTTTAAAGCCCCAGCGAATACAGCAATGTCTCAAATGAACAGTAAAGGAAATAAATACTACCGGATACACCAAAACAAAGCTCAGTTGGTGGAAGAGATTGGATATGCATTGAGTCTGGATAATGTGTAAAAGAAACATAAGGAGAAGAGAAAGGAGAATGTGTATGAAAATTAGGGAGAGAGAGAATAATGTTAATTAAGCACAAACCCACGGTTAACTAAAAAAATCATTCATAGCCATTAAGCTAATATACCATTATCTTAGATGGATCCCAAAGAAAAGAGACAATGATAGATCTGCCTGCATGAAGTTATCTGCAAATTTATGCAAATTCCCATAATTGTCTTTTCATTTTCTTGCTCCCTATGCTACATATTTTCTGTTTTGTTTTGTTTTTTCATCATTATTTTCTACCATTCTTCATCTTGCTCTGAGGCAGAAAATTCTGACCTCAGTAGATGACATAAACCAGACCTTCATGCCTTCTGGCTTCTGCTGAATTCAGCCAAAGGCAGGCCCTGGAAGAAACTGTAAGGTGTGATGAGAGAGAGGTCAAGGTGTTTACCAGCAGCTCCTTCCTTGAAGGCTGTGATTTGGCAATGACTGCATTCTTCTACCTAAACCTGCAGTTACCATAACTGGCTCAGCTGTCATGGGGTTCTTGTAGGAAAATGAAATCCATCAAGAAAACATGTGAACTTCTGTTAGATCAATCTCCTCACCAAACTTTTCGCAATTTCCTCTGTCTTGTATACCCTTGAGTATAAACAGATCTAAATTTAACAAAAAGTGAGGGGGAGGGAAAAGACAGAGGAAGAAAAATGGCATAGAAAAGATGGATAATGGAAAGAAATGAAAGTTGAATTGAAAGCTAAAAGAGTGCCGTTGACTGACAAATGAAGTAGAGGAAACAGAAAAAGAAAGATTTCCCATTTTGTAGCTAAATTCCAACCTCGCCCTCTTGGCATACTGAAAGGAATAATCAAGGCAAGAATGAATTTCAAAAACCTGAGCAAGATGCTCCATTTGCATGTCAGTCTGGATGTCCATTTGTCTTTAACATGTGACCTATCACTCATCTTGAAATTCGGGTTATCAGACTGATGAGAGTCAGAAGACTTAGCAGGCCAACTGAAGCTCAGGATGCCCAGGAGGAAAAGGAAAAGCAAAGAGTGATCCCTGTGACAGACAGGTTAAAGAGAGGCAGTCTAATTTTATGTCAAAGCCAGCCAGTGTCTCCAGCCTCCTTCACCCTCAACTGGCCTGACAATTACTCCTGTCCCTCTAAGCAAGAACACATGTCTGACCTACAAACAGGATTCAGCTCCTTCACTCTCATTTTAGCTGCTTTACCTTTTGTCCCCACACCCTCAACTTACAAAGTTTTGTACACATTTTTAAAGCTCACTACCATTTAAAATTGTCAAAGAGACTTGGTCAAAATAACTGAACTTGAGATACTTAACATTTATCTCTTTTTAAAAATCTGATGTCAAGTACAGACTTGCCATATGCCAATGGAAAGAAGACTTTATTTACTTTTGGTTTCCTGATCATCAACAAATTCTACTCTTTTTTTTTTTTTTTTTAAATGGATGTCTTCCACCCTCAAAACCTCAAACAATCCCAAGTCATAAATATAAAAGAGAATTGGGCTAAAAAGGGGAGTCTCTTGCTGGACAGAAGTCTGGCAAAAATAGGACAAAATTGATCCAAACCCCACAAATAAAAGAGAATTTAGAAGAGTTCTTCAAATAACCCAGAGAGAGTGAAGCCAACGGGTACCTAGAAAAGCTCTGATGTGCAAGAAAAAAAAATCATCAATCCAAAATAGTGGTAAAATATTACAGACCTGTTTTAAAAATCATCAGGGCTATTTGTTCCAAGTATTCATTTGTGTCCAATTTTCCATAAATCTGCATAATGTGTTGATAAGCCCCTAAGTCCAAGTATGAAATATCAAATCAAGTGCATTAATTAGTATGGCTGACTAGAGCTGAATCCAAAATCAATATGGTTAGCTCTCAATTACCTGCTTTATTGGAGAGAAACAGCACTGTGGGGGATAATCCCCTAAGCATTTCTTTTTGGCGCTGGCATGTATTATAAGGCAGGAGTTTTGTTGGATGATTTATTTGTTTTTAACAATGTTTTCTTCCTAGTTATTTTTACTTCAGTATAACACAGTAATTCATCTTCCCAAAGCACTAGTTGATTGACTGTTAGTAAGCATATTGAAGCAGACCCATGCACAGAATTTGGGTAGGGAGAACAATTGATCCCAGTTACCTCTCCTCCTTTCTAGTGCTGCATTCTCCAGCTCATGAAACAGAATCTTCAAATTCTCCGAAGACATGCTGCTACTTCCAGGACTTCCAAAGTCATTATAGGATGACCTATATGATGAGACCTAATGCTCACCCTATCCAATGATTCCTAGCATTTATGAACTGTCAAGGCAAACATTTTATAACTCTACTAATAAAGCTTATTTTTTCATAAAATTGGGTGTAACTTAATTCTTTTTTTAGTTCTTCTCTTTTTGATCTTCCTTATTCTTGAAGAATTTTGATAGAATATGGTATACATTAAAATTTTTGTTGGGAAAGCCAGGTCTAGTCTAGATGTCTTTATGATAGGTGAATTGATAACCATGAAAAGCTATTTAGGCCATATTTTGTCCTGTAAAGAACCAATAACATGATCTATGATAATAAATGTCACTTTCCATGTAGAATATAAACATTTTAATATAGGAACAAGAAATTCCAAAGACCAAGCCTTAACCAAAAGAGTGATATGTTATATAACCTTATTATAGAAAAGATGACTGAAGGCAGTATTAAAGGATAAAATAGGTTTCTTATATTAATTTTACTTTTTATATTTTTATTTTGTAAATAGGGCTCTGTGGTACTCTGAAAACTCTCATGTAGCCCCGCTCCACCTCCCCCCAATTCAGGTGGTGGTCCAGACAAGGGGAAGGGGGAAATTGGCCTGGATGTAGATCTCCAATCCTCAAGACTGAAGCACAAATGAGAAAAAAAGATGGAAAAAGCCAGGAAATAAGTACGATGAATTCTTCTAGGGAGCTGCTCTTATTTAAAGTTTATAGAACTGAGCTAATTGGTAATTGGCAAGTCATTTAAAATATTATTTATGTATTAAAATGCACACAAATATTAAAGATAAAATTCTAGAGTCATAACATAGATGTAGTAACGACTCTGTTTCAAAAACTACAGAAGCTTACTGATATCCAAAGGACAATCAATGGCCAATATATTCAGCATAGCCTAGAGTGCCCTGAATGTCACATATACCTCTTGATCAGCTCTCAAATATTCCTCATGCCGTGCTAATTCTTAATTCTTGATTTCTTAATACCTTTGCTCCTGCAGTTTCTTTTGCCTGGAATGATCTTCAACTCATTTATATCATTTGGATCTCAAGTCAAGTATCATCTACCGAGACATTTGAGAAAGTGTATCATTCAAGGCTAGGTTGGATCTTCCTATTACCTCTGTCAGAGTCTTCTGAGCTCTTATTTCACAATATTTATCCCAGTTGGTAATAATAAAGATAATAGTAAACTTACATAGATATGTATATGTGGGTGTTTTTTACAATGTCTTTAATATCTATACCTTCCACTAAACAGAAATCTTCTTGAAGACTTTTGTCACATTTGTTTAGATTATCTTTTTTAATATTGTAGAACTGCACTTAGGGAACAAAGAAATAATTGTTGAATTAATAAATACATAGAATACCATAGGGCATACCAATTCCTATTTCCTAGAAAACAAATCAAAGTGCATGCCTTATTGCTAAGTTTTCAGAAGGATCATTCTCCCATGTAAGTAATATATAGGTCTCACATCTCATGTCATTGTAATACTGACAGAAACCCACAAGTTCACTGGATTATTGTGCAATGGCTGCCATAATAAAGTACCACAAACTCAGTGGCTTAAATAACATAAATATATTGTCTCACAGTTCCAGAGGCTTGAAGTAGGAGACCAAGGTGTCTGGAGGGCCATGTTCCCTCTGACTTCTAGGAAAGGACCTGTTCAGATCTCTCTCCTGACTTTGGGTAGGTCCTTGACTTATGGCAGCATAACTCGAATATTCACATGGCCGTCTTCCTGTGTGCATGCCTTTTTTTTTAATAGTTCTTTTTATAAGGATATCAGTCATATTGAATTAAAGACCCACCTTATTTCAGTATGACATAGTCTTAATTAATTACATCCACAAAAACAACCCCTTTTGGTAATAATAAAGCCACATTATGAAGTACTGGGGTTAGGACTCCAATATAAGATTTCAGTGGGACACAATTCCACCATAACATCCAGTGAATGTCATTACAAGTCAGAACTTACTGTAATGTTGAATATAAGGGAATCAGTCTACTCATTTGTGCTTTTCATTTTTTTTTAATTTTTCTAATTCTAATTGTAAATCTATAATAGATCTATTACAGATCTATTATATATTATAGATTATACATATATATAATATATATTAGAATAATAATCTAATTCTTCACTATCTCTGGAGAAAATAAATATTACTTTAGAATGAGTCATCCAAAAAAAATTGATAAATAAAAGTCATCCCTGAATACATTGCTGAGGGATATAACCCTAGATTCACTTACATCCATCTTTCTTCTATCATTTTTTTTTAAAGATTTTGTATATTTATTTGTGTGTGTGTGTGAGAGAGAGAGAGCACAAGTAGGGAGAGTGGCCCACAGAGGGAGAAGCAGACTCCCCACTGAGCAAAGAGCTTGATGCTGGACTCCATCCCAGGCTCCTGGGATCATGACCTGAGCCAAAGGCAGACACTTAACCGAGTTCACCCAGGTATCCTTCTAACAGTTCTTGGAAAATTTCCACAAATAGACATAACTTGTTATGGCATGAAGTTCCGAAACAAGTCCAATGAATGTTTCTAAACTACTTGGTTTCCTCACAGTCTATATAAGGAAAGCAAAGCAAAGCAAAACAAAGCAAAGGTGCTTGATGTCATGGATATACTATACTGTAAATTAGACTTTTATATGCTAAGTTAAAATTTTAATTTAATTATATTTTCCAGGAACATGTGGGTAGTTCCATCGGTTAAGCCTCTGCCTTGGGCTCAGGTCATGATCCCAGAACCCTGAGATCAAGTTCTGCATCTGGCTCCTTGTTCAGCAGAAAGCCTGTTTTTTCCTGTCCCTCTGCCTAGCACTCCCCCTGCTTGTACTCACCCCACCCCCAGCAAAGTAATAAATAATTAAATCTTTAAAAAATTTAAAAATTACATTTTCTAGAAAATATTTTGGATTTTCTCTATAGGTAATTATATCTGCAGTGAATGAAACTTCACTTCTACCTTCTAATTCTTACAGTTACATTTGTTTTTCTCATTTTATTACACCAGTTAGGACCTCTAGTGTAAGTTGTATGGAAGTAGTTGTGGCATTGTTGCTTCATTTCCAAACTCAGGGGAAGGGTTTCAATGTTTTACCCTTAGGAAAAAACATTTCTGTAGTTGTTTTATGCAACTCAACAAGTTAATGTAGCATAACATTGGCAGAATCAGAAACCTCCCCATTTTGCTCTCTAATACTCTTTTAGAAGTGGTTTTATTATGTTTCATTTCTACCTAAGATCTAATGTTTCTATTTAAATTCTTCAGTATAAATTTTTGTTCATACCAGCTGATTAATACAATAGTCTCTCAATATTTAAGAAAACTGAATCAGATATTTTAGATATTTTTAAAATATATTTTTTAGACTTAACATATAAATTGGAAATATCTATAAAGACATACCAAGGTTATACCAGTGATTATATAACAGATTTTTCCCCTTTTTGCAACAATAGTTTTAACAACCCCTCTCTCCAAAACTTAGCAACAAAATCCAACAATAATCATTTATGTTGATCTTCAACCTGAGATAATATGGGCAGAGCTCAGGGGACACAGCTTGTCCCTGCTTCCCATGGCATCATCTGGGGCAGCTCAAAGACTTCCACAGCATGTCTGGTTGTTGATACTGACTGATGCAGCTGGAGCTGTTGGCTAGAACACATCTATGTGTCCTCTCCATATGGCTGACTGGCTTCTTTACAGCATGGTGGCTGGGTTTCTAAAGTAAGCAACTCAAGAGAACCAGGTGGGAACTATATTGTTTTTCATAACCTAGCTTTAGATGTCACATAACATCATTATTGCTATTGTTACAAGTCTGTCCAATTTTAAGGGAAAAAAAGTCATATATCCCAATCTTCCTATAGGAAGAATATCAAGATTATGTTTTAAGAGGTGTATAGGGGATGAAATATAATAGGGTTCCCATTTTTTAAAAATACAATCTGCCACAGACCTTTTCTTGAAAATTTATGAATAGGACAACTTTGTGAAAATATATCATATCTGAGGCTAATAATGTGATATTATTTTTAAAGGCTCTAATAAAAAATATTCAGTTAATGCTTTAAATCATTCCTTTAAAACAAGTCAATATTTACTTTCTCTATTTGCTAGAAATGGGACTTCTAGTCTTTAACCTAGTTAAAGTTTGTATATATATGTATATGTGTGTGTGTGTGTGTGTGTGTGTGTGTGTGTGACCCATAAGTAATTATGCATTTTATTATTCTATGTTTAGTTATACATTAGTTATATTCTTTTCTAACCATTTTTTCTTAAGTGATATAAGTTATTTTGCTGAAAGCTATCATTGGCACTGGGTGTCAAGAGTATTGCTAACCTTTTTCCGTTGTTTTGTGTGATTTGGATTTTTCTCTGTATATCCACCACATGGACACTGCGTTTACTCTCAGATTCTGAGATGTACACTTAAAAAGCTCCATGGAACATCTTCAAGTTCAAAAATGTCATCTGGCCCATAGTGCTTTTTAACAGTATATCAAAAATATTTATCAAATACCTTCAAAATATTCAAGATGAGTTAAATTTTCTATATCTAAATATAGAACTGTCAGACAACTCCACAAAGACTCATACAACAGTAACAGTAGCTTATATGACAGGGACCGTCATATCTTGGTTTCCATTCACAAGATGAAAAATGCCTGACAAAAGAAGAATTGCTGTTGTCTTCCAATACCATACATTCCCCAAATTCTAGGATCCTGGGATGTGCTAACAAGAAAAATTATAGTCATCTCTACAGTTCATGATTAATACTATGTGAGACTGGTAGTGCGTGGTCTCCTTCCTTCTCTCTCACCTCTAACAAGTGTACTAGCTCTTTCCTGAAAAGTCTTGAACTCTCAAAAATATTATGAAGCAGAAAAGGGAAGCTGATTGGTGGTAGCAGTTCAGTGAGAAAAATAATCAAAATCTGTATTTTAAGTGGAGGTCAAAATGGAAAAAAAAAACTTAGAATCTGATGAAAATTGTAAATTTCAGACATAGACTGGGGATAGAAAGGTAATGCCACGTCAATAGATCAGAAGTACATCAGAAAGACTTTTGAGTGGTTGATTGCGCAAGAAACCTCTAACATAGCATTTAACTAAATTACAGAGAGTAGAGACAAATCTACCAATTACCATAAACTGTAACCCAGATCCTCCACCTCCACTTATAAATAAAAAGTTCACCAAGAATAATTAAACAGCCTGAATAATTCATAAGCCAAAGTAAAATATACAACTGCAATCACAGGTTAAGGAAAAGTACTTACAATGAGAAAACTATGTATGGAAAATCATTAAAATTATAATCAGACAAGTAAAAATCATAAATTATTTTTAAATAAAGAATGGATAAATGTTAAAATTTAAATCAAAAATCTAGAAAAATAATTAGAGATAAGTAGGAAGAATAAAATAATACATATAAATGCTTTAGGAAAATTTTTAATTGAAGATCTGGTTTACTGAATGTTTTCATAAAATAAAGTTCTGTCCAGTCTAAATAAGTAATTGCAATCTGAAATAAAATGAATAATTTTCTAAGGAAAAATATGTAATATTAAATATAAATTACTAAAATATATATAACATTCATATAATATAAAATATATGCTTATTATATATAATTCAAAAGAAATATGGGTAAGAATATGATAGGATGGATGGAGAGAAAAAGTATCTAAAAAGATATCTGTCAAATTGTCAGCAATTATCTCCTTTGAATGATAAGATTAGAGTTGAATTTTATTTTCTTGAAAAATAATAGGAATAAATTCATTAAAAACACAAAAGCATCTAAATTAGAAAATAAGTAAATCATCTTTATTCACAAATGATTAAATGCTATGTTAGAAAATACAGAAGAATGGGTACCTGTGTGGCTCAGTTGATTAATCATCTTCCTTTGGCTCACTTCATGATCTCATGGGTCCTGGGAATGAGGCCTACATTGGGGTCCCTACTCAGTAGACAGCCTGCTTTACCCTCTCTGTCTGCTCCCATTCATGCTCTCTCTCTCTCTTGAAAAAAACTAAATAAATATTAAAAAGAAAGAAAAGAAAGAAGATAAAAAAAATACTAAAACTAATAAATGAGTTTAACAAAGTTATATGCTACAGTATCAACGCACATATCAATTAAGTTTCTGTACACAGGCAATAAGAAATTCAAAAAGGGAATTAATAGAGAAATTCCATATACAATGTCACTTAAGATAATAAAATACCTAGGAATAATTTAACCAAGAAGGTGAGACTTATACCACTGAAAACTACAAAATATTGCAGAAAGAAATTAGAGAAGGACTGAATAAATGGAAAGACATTCCATGTTCATGGATTGGATGATTCAGTATTGTTAAGATGTCAAAACTACCCAATGTAAACTATATATTCAATGCAATTTCTCTCAAAATCCAAATAGCGGTTTTGGGGGGATGGAAAAGTCAAATTTCAAATTTACATGAAATTACAATGGGCCTTGAATAGCTGCAACAATCTTGAAAATAAAGTTGAAGGACTCATACTTCCTCATTTCAAAATTTTCTACAAATCTACAGTAATCAAAATAGTATCATTCTGGCATAAGAATAAACATATAGACCAATGGAATTAAATTGAGAGGCACTAAATAACAATACATCTATAACTACCTAATTTTTCAACAAGGGCATCATGTCTATTCAATGGGGAAAGAATAGTCTCTGTATACAAATGGTGCTGAGGCAACTGGATTTTTACATGCAAAAAAGTGGAGTTGGACCCCTACCTCACACCATATACAAAAATTAACTCAAAATTGATCAATGGCCTATAAAAAAAAGTAAAAACCAGAAACGTGAAGAAAACATAAAACTAAATCTTCGTAACCTTAGGTTTGGTGATGGATTCTTAGATATGACACTGAAAACATAAATAACAAAAGAAAAAAATACACAAATTGAATCTCATCATAATGAACTTTTGTGCATCAGAAGATATTATTAAGACAATAAAAAGACAATCTATGGAATAGGAAAAATATGCTTATTTGCAAAGCATATATCCAAGATATATAAAGAACTCCTACAATTCAGCCACAAAAATACAAATAACTTGATAAATGATGAGCAAAAGACATTTCTCCCAGTAGACATTTTTCCAAAGAATATAAAAATAACCACTAAGTGCGTCAAAAGATGTTCAGTATAGTCATTAGGAAAATAAATCCAACCACAATGAGATATCATTTCACACTTACTAAGATGGCCATGATCAAAAAATAAAACATAACAAGTGTTGGCAAAGATGTAAACTGGAGCTCTCTGCATTTATGGTAGGAAAATAAAATGATGTAACCACTGGGGAAATATTGAAGCGTTTCCTTGTGAAATGAAACATACAATTACCATTTAACCAGCAATTACTGGGTATATACTAAAAGAATTAAAAATAGTTATGCAAACAAATATTATGTTAATATTTACACCAATATTATCCACGATAACCAAAATGTGGAAATAACACATGTATCTTTCAAGAGATGAATAGGTAAATAAAACATATACATACAATGGAATACTATTCAGCAATAAAAAGAAATAACTTCCGTTAAATGCTACAATGTGGATAAATATTTAAGACATTATGCTAAGTGAAATAAGCCAGAAACAAAAGAACAAATATTAGATGATTCCACTTATATTAGATATCTACAATAAGCAAATTCATAGAAACAGAAAATAATGATCACCAAGGGCTGGGAAGAAAGAGAAATGAGGAGTTATTGCTTAATGGTGATAAGTTTCTGTTTAAGATGATAAAAATACATAGTGGTGCTTGCACAATGCTGGGAATGTAATTGGCATCACTGAAATGTATACTTAAAATTTATTAAAATGACAAATTTATCTTATATATTTTTATCATATTATATGCATAATATGTTTTTATGTATGCTTATATAATATATATTTTATTTTAAATATTTTTATACATTATTAAATAATGTACTTGTCTAATTATATATATAACATATGCTATATACAACATATACTTATTATATACATTATTTATAATAATTATATATTCTGCATTTATTTTATAGTATGCTATACATACTGTATTTTATTGTTTTGTGTGTGTGTGTGTATATGTATATATATATATATAAATCTCATAATTAAATAAAATGATTTCTCATTTCAGGTTGGTCTGGGTTTAAATTTTACCTCTATTACATTTCGTGTGATCTTGAACAAGTTTTTTAATATCTCTAAGTATGAATTTCCTTCCCTTTAAAATATGAATCATAATAACAGCACCACACCTCCTTCATAAGACTCTGCTGGTGATTGGCACAATCTGGTACATTTGTTATCCTCCACACGTGCTCAAGATGTTTATTATTAATACTGTAAGTTCTCAATTCCAAGATGTATTTTTCCATTCCTTCTAAAATCAGATTGTGTTTTATGATTGACAGGCATGTGTAACAAAATATCTTTTCCTCAAAAGTGATATTAAATATTGGCATAAATTTCAATTATCATCTTATAATTGAGAAATGACTACATTTTTATGTACATCTGAATTTTTTAATGAGCATCTATTCTTTACATAATAAGAATATGATTAGAATTTTGAAAGCATGTGAATAAACTAAACTATGGAGACAACAAAATAAATAGATTAATGGCCTAGAGATTTTTGTAGGCAATCTATAAATTGATATCTAGAAACAATATGAAAGTACTCTTCAGTGGATAAAAATTAGTTTTTGTAAGCACATTTAGTGTTACAGAAACAGAATCTTGGGGAAAAAAGATTAGCAAATAATATATATAGTATGACTCAAAACCAAAATATTAATGATAATGAGTTGTTTTTTGCTTTCCTCTTTTGCTTCAGTAATTTTTGGTTTTTTGTTACTCTTTTTCATCTTTGACTCAAAAATATTTATCATTTGTCTATTATATGCTAATCACATATAAATTAAGCTAATAGTCACTTTGTCGATGTTAAAATGAATGAATAAATGAATGAAATTGAATTTAAAAACGAGTAGATGGGCACACTTCAACAATAAATTAATACCTTATCATTTAGTAAGTTGATTGGTAAATTTGTCCCACCTGCTCCTTGCCTGGTGTCACTGTTCTGTCTTTGAAAGGTCTAACCTTTGACAGACCCTTTATAGACTTGCTCTATTTCCCAATTTGGGAATTATAAGCTGAACTCAAATTTAAAAATTTATTTTTCAGTGACTGTAATTATTTTTTGTGGATGAAGAAAGGATCGACCTTCTTAGTACTTCCTCCTGATTCTCAATATGTGATGCTTACAATGTCCTCCCTCACCTTAAATCTGTCTCAGCTGCTTCCCAGTTGGCCGGTAGAAAGTCAGTGGGCCTATGATCTTTCAAAAACAGCAAGAATAAACATGTTTTAAACCTGCAATTTAAATAAATTGAATCTGACTGCCCTATAAGCTGAAATCTTCTGCACTGAACATTTTCCTGATTTTTCCATTGGTTTCATACAACAGATGTGGATACTCCATTGTAGGAAACTCTGTTTGTGAAGCCAAAGGTTGGCAAGAAATTCCCTTGTCTAGCAGACAACATATAGACATGCAAGTTTGCATCGTTTATGAATTTCAATCCATGTGCCTCTAGCGTATCATGCCTAAGATAATTCTCTGAAATCTGTTACATCTAAAACATATGTTCTCACTTATGGAAAGTATAATTTGATATGGCAAGGATCCTTTGCTTCATCTCTGTATACAGTTCCTTTTTCAAAGACGTCATGGCATTTACTTCAAAGTAATCACAGTAGAGAATTTTAAGAAATTTAGAGTTCAATTTAAATAAAAGATATTCAGGTAAAGCATATTTCCTGATCCTAAGCCTATAGTGCTTTCAGTTAGTTATAATTTCTACACAGTTTAATTATTTATATTCTCATTTATCAGTATCTTGTCTCCTGGGACAAATAAATAGATAAGCAACCTTTGTCATCTTGGCCCCAAAAATGTTGGCTACTTTAATTAAGCAAATTATTTTGGCTGTTTCTTGCCAACCTGAGATTGTTTTGATCCACTGATATTTTCAGAGCGATTATGTAAAACTTTTTTTCATCTAATTGTTTTCTCTCTCAAATCAGTACCGCCCCAAATTTATACTCATGCTTCCCTGATAATGAGAAATATAGAATTGGGAGAGAACCAAAATTACCTTACTAAGGAATTTCAAGCTCAAATGCCTTAAGAGCTAGGTAGAAAATACAAATGTGCAAAGCAGCAAGTTAAAAGATTAGAATAGCAGGTCTGTGCAAACTTGAAGAACAGCATTCATAAAGCATTAAAAAAATTAATTAACACTATTCTGGCCCAAATAAATCCACATTTACTAACTAGATTAGTCCTAAAACTAATAAGTTTTCACTTAATGCAATCTCTCATCATACAGTTGCAGAAAGTAATACTCAAGGACAAGTGACAAAACCACCATGAATTTTGTAAAATAACTATAAAATGAGAAGGATTCACATTTTCAAAGACCAGCAAGACCTGTACTTTCTGGACCCACCCTCACTCTCTAAGCTTCTCTCCTGCCATACCTACCAGTCACCCCAGTCCGGTTTTGGTGACCCTGATCTTATTCAAGACCCATCTTCTGTCCCCATCACCTTCACCTGCCTCAGTGCCATGCGCAATGCTGTTTTACTTAGGTGGTATCTTTTTTTTTTTTTTCCCCTAAATTATTTGAGTTTGGAAAGTTATGCTGTCTATGGTAATCTCATCACACTGAAAGCACCAATTTTTTACCTCAGCCTGCACACCCTTTGAAATGTGACTTTGCAGATCCTTTTACTAAAAGAGCAGTCTCTCACCCCGCTCTTTGACTTTGAACTGATACCACAACTGGATGTTAATAGAGTGACACAGGTCCAGCCTAGAAAGCTCCGGGCATATCTGGTCTTTCTTGCCCTCGGACAGTGTTATGAGAGCAGGCTAGCCTCCAAGAGGAAAGGTAAGAGACGTTTCAGTTTTCCTAAGTGAAACCATCTTAGCTCAGCCCACAGCCTGCTGACATGTAAACAAGTCCAGCCAATCTTGACAAGTCTGTCTTGCAGAGGCACAGCAGGCCATGGACACAGGAGCAAACACAGACCAGATCCCAGTGAGCAGACCAGATCAGATGAACCCCACAGACTCCGGAGCTAAATGTTTTTTATTGTTGTTGCTTTAAAGATGTTATTTATTTATTTATTTATTTGAGAGAGAGATAGCTGGAGAGAGCACAAGCAAGGGGTGGGGAGAGGAAGAAGCAGGCTCCCTGCTGAGCAGGGAGCCCCACTGTGGGGCTCAGTCCCAGGACACTGGGGTCATGACCTGGACTGAAGGCAGACATTTAATGGACTGAGCCACCCAGGCACCCCAGGAGCTCAATGTTTTTATTGTTGGATGTCACTGGGTTTTGCGATAATTTGGTGCCCCACATTATTGTATAAATAGATAACTGATGCATTCACTTCATAATTCCTGAATACTCCATCTACAACTACCTCTAGTGGAGTCATGTTGACGGAGAGGCATTCAGCTAAGTCTAGGGCCAGTGAGACAGGTAGCATAGATAGGCAATGAACACTTGCTTAGGCTGTGAATAATCTGGGGGCTCAGATGGCTAGTGTAATTAATTCAGAAATGGTGTCTAATTGATAATTATATTAGATCAGAAAGCAAAGAGACTCAAGACCCAGAACATGCTTAGAATATGGTCAGATTCATGCCAACCAAATGATGAGAAATCCTCTTCAAAGGCAGCCCAATAAATAAAGCAGAGAAAACTTATTTTACCCACAAGTAGCATGAGTTACTGCTGGTATTAATTTGTTATAACTATAATAAATAGAGGAATAAGCTCATTTTTAACCAGATGAATTTACGATAGGATTGCCAGATAAAATACAGGATGCAATATTTAATATGACTTTTAGATAAACAACAATAAGCAACATGAGTATGTCTCAAATATTACATGAGGTATACTTACATTTAAAAAAAAATCATTCATCTGAAATTCCAATTTAATTGGGCATGATGTATTTTACTCGCTAAATCTGACAACCCTAACCAATATTGTAGTGGTAACCTCATGTGTTAATTTCTAGTGTATTGTCTTCTATCCCTGGGTTCATTCCTTCACTCAGTTTCTTGGGCATTCCTTGCAACAAGGAAGTAAAAACAGCAGAAATGATGAAGGAAAATAGGCAGTCAAAGTCATGGAAAAGATCTACAGTACAAAAGCAAAAGCTGAATAAAAGTGATCAGAAAAAGAAATGTTCTCTGCCACCAAGAGTGAAAAAGACCTCCCATGTTTGAGATAATGGAGAGAGTTGGATGAGATATGGGAAAGTAAGAGATTAGTTGGTACATTATCAATGGGGGATAAGATCTGAGCAGAGTCCACAAAGAAGCCAATTCAGACCCTATAGATCACCAGAGCCCCACACCTCCAAAAGGCAGACAGGAGGTGATGGTGCTTACCACCTGCCCAAACCCCTCTATGGATAGGGTATATCACCTATACCCAGAAGCTATGGGAGCTTCACTTCTTGTTGACTCTAGGGAGAATCTTCCCTTAAAATCATCACCATTCATCAGGCAGACAGGCTACCGAGCCATGTGTGCCCTGAGATTCTTCTTGGTCTGCAACCAGCCTTCTCCATGTGGATGATTCTCTGAATTTCTGAGTGCTGTCTCCAGATTAGAGCCCAGGTCTCTATACCTGGAGGGGAGCTGATTTGGAAAGCAAAGTCCAGCATCACCTGTCTTAGGAAGAACTAGACAGAATTTAACAGAACTAGCTGATTAAGGGGAGGTCATCCATCTGAAACAAGGACAGTGGTAAAATAGACACAAGTTATACATGGATACCCTTTTGGGATATTTCAATTCTTCTAGGACTCTAAAACAATCCTATAACTATTGGAACACAACCCAGATCCTCGCCAATGTGACTGGGGTCATGACAGATCTGG
Source organism: Mustela putorius furo (assembly GCF_011764305.1). NCBI lineage: Eukaryota > Metazoa > Chordata > Mammalia > Carnivora > Mustelidae > Mustela > Mustela putorius. The sequence goes on along the minus strand of NW_025422019.1, from coordinate 20,747,717 downwards.
TGAGAAAATTCCAGGAGACGGAGGGCAAGAGTCTTCCTGGGCCAATGCCCCGAATAGACATCTTGTCATCTTCGTGAGGTGGGGATCCTGGTGATGGGAGCCAAAATGATGGTGGGACTACCAGCAGATGATTAGTAGATGCCTTTACTTCTTACAATCAGTTCTTTTATACTTTACACAAAATCTGGTTACAAACAGGATATAGATTTACGTGCAGGACGCAAACTGCATGTGAGACGTGAGCTACATGTGGGGCGTGGGCCACGTGCAGGCAATCAAGTGTGACAAGTGAGCAACAACAATTACCTCTTAGCTGTAAATGACAAGAGCAAGTTAAGGATTCTCCACACTTACCAGATTCATCTAAAGGAGGACATGAAAGCACCCCGGGGATCCTCCTATGTCCATTCCAGACGTCGGCCCAGAAAGGCTCTTATCCTCCATCTCTTGGAGTTTTCTCACAGGATCTGACACGACCGCAGTCGCATTGGCAAGGATCGGGTTGCGTTCCAACATATACCTACCATTTGCTTCTTAAGAATATGGGTTCTTATGTCACACAGACCTGGATTCAAATCCTGGACACTTACTAATAAAATCCGTGTAAAAGTACACTATCTGTTAAATAGCAAAGAACAGCTGTAGAGGTATGTTTGATTTCATTGTCTCTCTCTGCAGTGTGGTGTAATGTTCTTTATTTTACTACAGATAATTTTTATATGTACAAATACATTTTATTTCATGAAATTACAAAAAAATAATCCTGGCCACTTAGAAGTTATATGACCATAGATAAATTTACTAATCTCTCAAGTCTTAATATTCCCATCTATAAAATGTGAGTCATAACCTTATTGAACTATTAAATGATACTACAACTGACACAATTCACAGTTGAAACCATGCCCAGCATACTACAAGTGCTCAAGAAATGAGAGCTAAAAATAAAAACAAAACAAAGAGAAAGGGAGAGAGATTAAGAATGAAGATCCTAATACTGTGGCTGGAATAACAGCACCTCTAACTTCATTCTTTAAAACTCAAGTAACACCTTATACAAGTAAATCTTCACAGTTTTCTCCATGGCATTTTTTTTTCTTTAAAGATAACTGAGTCGAGCCTGAACTTAGCATTATTTGTAAAACTTTAAGAAAGTCTCCTATCTTGATGTCCTTTTAAAATATTATTACTCAGTAACCATTCAAGAAATGTTCATTAAATGCTTTCTTGTGTGTATAAGACATTCAAAAGGTACAAAATGCATACTACATGGTCACTGCCTCTGAAGGGCTCACAGGCCTGTAGGGAAAGAGATAGGTCCACAGATAATGGGTCCTTGGTCCTGGTCCTCCTGAACAGCCCAGCAGAACTGCCATTCCTTGCCAGGCAGCAGTGTGAAAGGAGTCCAGATGCTAGACATTCTGCAAAACATGGGACATTTCCAAGTAAGCAAGGATCATACCCTGAACATCAGTGTTGCTCCCTGTGAAGATCATTGAGACAGCAAGCATTTCAGGGAGCCAGCAGAGTGTAGGGGAATAAGCACTGTCTCAGAATTCAGACAACCACAACAGTATGTCTAGCTGTGTGATTTAGACCACGTTGCATTAACCTCTCTGAGCTTTGTCTCTTGATTTGCACAGTGGAAATAATTATACCTGTCTTCCAGGGATGATGTGGGAAATTAATAAGACAATCTATTCCAACCATTTTGCAAAACATCAGTGAGTACTTTTAAGACTCAATAAATGGTAGCTATTATTAATATTTTCATAATCATGAAGTGAGACATAATAAACTAAGGAAAAATAAATCTGTGAAAGTGAAAATTTTCTCAGAGAAGAAAAATTAGAAGAAAACAGAAAAAAATTGCTTAATTGGAAAGCACGAAGTCAATATAAGATTACATATTGTAATTGTAAAAGAGACATAAACAGAAATATTTAAATACATATTAAACTCTGCCTTTAAGTCATCTCTCAACCAGCACTGTTGAGATAAAAACATTGATGAAAGTCTTCACCTTTGTTTGGAGAGGCATCTAAATTCTACAAATGCAAATATAATAGAAATTCTTATTATCTTTTTTTTTTTTAACCTTCTCTATCCATCCTTTTGGAGACATGTTTATGGATTTCAAGTTTCATTTGTCAGCTAATGAAATCCTCTATTCTATATTTTTGGTCTTCCTATAATAAATTCTTTCTGGACCCTTGAGAAAGAAAATGTAAAATGGATTCCAAAAAATATTTTGACTGTCAGTTATGTTCTGAGAAAGGACAGATTAATCCCCACAGACCTCACAGTTGACAAAGTCCTGATTTAATGTGTTTAGCTATAGTGCTAAGAGGGATTTTGATAACAACACCTTGGATGCCTCATTGCTGTTACATGAAATAATTACCACCCTGGGGTATTGAGGGTAATCAGATACACTGGGTCCCTGAACCTCAGGGAGAAGGAAAGGGACAAGGGTGATTATCTCTCTGTAATACTAACGCCTATTATGTGTCATTTCTTAAATTCATTTCAATGAAATGACACTTTTTTGTTTTCCTTAAGTGACCATTATTTCCCTAGTCTCTACATTTTTGTTTTGTTTTGGTTTGTTTTCAGCATGAAGAAAGCCCATTTGCTATTCAAAAACTGTGAAAGAGGAGGGTGTGATGAGGACAGGGTACACAAAGAAGTCTTCTACACTGCCACTGAGAATACCAAGGGTTCAAAACACCTTGGAAATATTTTAGGATTATCTAGTACTAAAAAAAGAAACATCAGGTCCAAAATGGACTCACCTTTGCTAATTGTAATTTCAGCCTTTTGCAGGAGTGGAATTTTAAACCAGTCAGTCTGGAATTTCCTGATCAGCACTAGTGAGGTAAGGACTTTTCCTCCAAGGCTCTTTCCTCCAAGGTATGTCACATTGTGTGAAACAATCCTTTCTTTTATTTTGCTAATAATCTCCTTGTTTTGTTCTTTTTCTGCCTATAAAATCCTCCCATTTTAAATAACTCCTCAAAGCTCCCTTTTATTTGCTAGATGGGATGTGTCCAATTCATGAATCACTGCAAAAAGCCAATTAGATCTTTAAATGTACTCAGTTGATTTTTTTTTTTTGACATGGTAAATTTCACAATATGCATATCCACACCTAAGGATACTCTAAAAAAGTAGGGGAAGCTGCTCCAAGAGACAAACATAAGAATAAGGTTGATAGTATTATTCATAACATCCCCACATTGGAGAGAGAATGTCCTATTGAGAATAGACTCAATAACTTGTAATTATATTCATCATTTGGGATGTTAAATTACACCTAAAAGGAGTAAGTGCAGACATATGCAATAGCATGGATAAACTTTCAAATATGTAATTTTAGGTAAGAGAAATTAGACACTAAAGAATTGATACTAGGGCTCCTAGGTGGCTCAGTGTGTTATGTGTCACCTCTTCATTTCAGCTCAGGTCATGATCTCAGGGTTGCGAGTTCGATCCCACACTGGGCTCCAAGCTGGGTGTGGGGCCTGCTTAAGATTCTGTCTCTCCTTCTACTCCCCTCTCCTTCTCTAAGAAAAAAGAAGATGGAGGAGGAGGAGGAGGAGGGGGAAGAGAGAAGAAGAAGAAGAAAGACGTACTATCTGATTCCATTTTACAAGGTGCAAAATTATGCAAAAGTAAACTTGTGTTGGAAACTTGCATTTTGAGGCTTTAAACTCTTGGAAGAGGAAGGATTTGAGATTACCATGGAAGTCAAAAGAGTGGTGACTGTTTTGAAAGAGAAGTCACTGTGATCAAGAAGAGGTCTGCCAGAGGCAGGGTTTGGGGGTATCGATGATGCTTAATTCTGGACTAGGTATTCAGTATATTAACTTGTTGGTCAATACATAATCCATTAATCTCTATGGTTTTGTCTTAGTCACTTTTCCATGTGTTTTTATATTTCACAATAAAGATAGTTTAAAAGAAATCTTTTTTGTTTGTTTTTGTTAAGCGATTTTCCCTAATCAGAAGAAAAGGGATTGACATTTACAGGGTTCTTAATGATCTTCCATAAGCACAATCTCTTCTAATTTTAATGATAAAAACCCAGTAAGGGAGTTATCCTCCTCCTTACTGAACAGAGAAAACAGCTCATGGAGTCCCTGGAATTTGCCCAGGGACACATAACTAGTGACAACAGATTCAGTAACTGAACTCAAAGCTTTGATCCAAAGTCCATGCTTTTTATTCCCCATTATGCTGATTATATCCAGACTCAACATAACTTTTTCAATAAAAATTTCAGATTTTCTAATCAGTAGCCTAACTATCACACACTCAGAAGTTGAGTTTTGATGAACAACTTGAAATATTTTAAATAAAATCTAAGAGATAATTATTTTAAAATATATGTAGCTAATCCTGCACTAAAGCCAGACCATTCGGTGGAGTAAACGTGTTATTTATTAGGCTAAATTATGTATATATTGCTCCTATTCGAATGGTAAACGATTTTATGAGTCTATGACTCATACAAAGAGGGTTCAAGAAAGAAGAATATGAAGCCAAAATTCCAAGTTCTGTTCCAACATCTTCTTCTTTATAGTCATTGGTCACAGAAATGAAAGAAAGAAAGAAGAAAAGCTGAATTCTTGAAACTTTCTCAGGCTAAGAGAGGATCCAGAAGACTTCATTAATTTATTCCATGCATTATCTACTGAGAACTTACTGTCACAATTAATTTGAGGCCCTAGAGATACAATGATGAGCCAACATACAAGGTTCTGGAGATTATATTCTATGGGAGAAACTGAGGATAAGCAAGTAAACAAATGAGCCATCTTCAGAGACTGATAAAGGGATGTTCCAAAGCAAACAAGAGCTTATAGGATGGAAAGAGATTGGGGTCACAATGCAGGTGGAGTCAGTAGCACTAGCCAACTCCTCTTTCAAGACGTAATACAGGAGCCGAGGCCAGAAAGAAACTGGAGGGAACCACACAGCCACTGAAATGGAGCGGAAATACTTCAGGTAGAGGTAACAGCAAGTAAAAATTCCTAAATTCAAATTATACTTGATGTTTTCAAAAACACAGGAGCAGAGAATGACTGAAAGATAGCATGAGAATGTATCGGGGTTTGATTCAGCTTCAAATAACGAACGGTCTAAAGTAACAGTAGCTTAAATAAAGATCATCGGTCTAGAATTGGAAGGGCAGCTTCAGAAAACTATCAGGAACTCAGGTTCTTTCAATACTGTGGCTTCAGCATCCTCTTTGTGATCTAAAATGGCCAAGTGAGCTCCAGCCCTCACAACTTAATTCCAGCGACGGGCAAATAGGAGGAATGAAAAAGAATGGGCCCTCTTCTTTTAAGGATCATTGCTGGAAGCCATCACAACACTTTCATGTATATCCCCTTGACCAGACCAAAACAAAATGAAACAAAACAAAACAAAACAAAACAATCAAATGGTTAATTTAACTAGGAAATCCCAGCAGAAAGGCTTAAAATATTTCTTTCTTTTTCTTTCTTTCTCTCTTTCCTTCTCTCTCTCTCTCTTTACTAAGGAATAGAAGAAAATATATATTTAAAATGACAAGAAATTTTGTCACAGAATAAAAGATATAGGAAACGAGTATGGGGAGGTCAGTAGGGGTAACTCTACTATAGTAATTGGAATAAGGAAAAGAAGGATCACACTGTCCTAGATTAATGCCTTGCTTAAATGGAGAAGTCCCTAGGGATAGCACATACCTAAGTGCCCTGCACATAGTCACTTCTTTAAGCCTTTCTCAAGGATTGGTGGTCAGGTGACTATTTTTTACCTCCACTTTTTTCAAATGAGTTACCATGTCCTGTCAATTCTATCAAGATCGTATCTCCTGCATAAAGAATGGAAAATCGTGATAGAAATGTGCAATGTTGAGTCCAACGACCACCTCCAGTAACCTTCAAGCATGAAAGAAAAAGAACAAAAAGAGCATTGCTTTCTGCTGTGTGTAAGAAGATAGGTTGTGAAGTTCTAAACCCAGTACCTGCGATGAGGACTTACTTGGAAATAGAATTTTTTTTTTTTTTTAAGATTTTATTTATTTGACAGGGAGAGAGATTGAGCCCAAGCAGGAGGAGCAGCAGGCAGAGGGAGAAGCATACTCCCCGCCAAGCAAGGAGCCTGATGTGGGGCTCAATCCCAGGACCCTGGGATCATGACCTGAGCCGAAGGCAGATGCTTATTCAACTGAGCACCAAGGCACCCCATGGAAATAGGATTTTTAAATATGTAATAAAGTTAAGACAAGGATTTGCCTGGATTTGATTCAGCTTCAAATAACAAACTGTTATTTGAAATCCAATGCCTAATGCCAAATCCAATGCCTGTCTTCCTTCTAAGGAGATCAGATGAAAACCCAGGAACACAAAGACACACAAGAAGGTGGTCAGGGGTGACAGAGGCAGAGCCTGGAGCAATGCAGCTGAAGGCTAAGGATTGAAAATCACCACCAGAAGTAAGGAAGAAACAGAGGAAGATTCTCCCTCAGAACCTCCAGAAGGAACCAACTTTGCTGACACCTTTATTTTGAACTTCCCACCTCCAAAACTTTGAGAAAATAAAATTCTATTATGTAAGCTACCTGGTCTATGGTATTTGGTTATGGCAGCCCTGGCAAAGTAATAGTGAATTTGGTTAAAAGCAAGGGCAAGAATCTGATTCTTTATTCTACTTTATTATTGGCTAAGATCTTCCAGGTTATCTTTGGAATCTAAAGAAAGGGCCTGGCAATTCAGAGGAACAATCTGTGTTTGTAAGCTTGAGGTCTGTGTGGGTTTTGACTGCATCTTCCCCCACATCACAAAAATAAATCCTCATCACATTAGCTTCTGGTCAGATTCCTCTCGGCAGTGGCTTTGAATTGAAACCATACAATAAATTCCATCTGAGTTCTCCTTCAAGCCCTCCATCAACACTATAAACCATACGTGAAAGAGAAATCGCGAGCACCTGAAAAGGAAACAGGGCAAACAAGCAGGTGCTCCTCACATCCTTCGGAAGGCTGATTTATTGGCTCAGCATTTAAAATCTCGATGGAAATGTTCACCCTTTACTCAAGTTGCTTAACCTCCATCATAAAGGTTTTTGAGAAAACTTAACTGACTGCAGAGAGATTTCCAAAAACCGTCCTCCAAAATTAGCCTAATTTGCTTTGGTTCTAAATGCTCCAAAATGCCCATTCTTGCTTCACATTTTTTTTTTAAGATTTCATTTATTTATTTGATAGACAGAGATAACAAGTAGGCAGAGAGGCAGGCAGAGAGAGAGGAGGAAGCAGGCTCCCTAAGGAGCAGAGAACCCGACGTGGGTCTCGATCCCAGGACCCTGGGATCATGACCTCAGCAGAAGGCAGAGGCTTTAACCCGCTGAGCCACCCAGGTGCCCTTCTTGCTTCACATTTTAAAAGGACAATCAGACTCACCCTACTTTCACTTACAACCATGATTGGAATCATGCCCTCCAGGTACATACGAGGTACATCATATCTCTCACACAGCATGAAAAATTCAGGATCACCGATAGAAGCAAGAAAAGTTAATGATTCGCTTTAATTTGGCATTGTCTTTGTTCTCACTTCAACCACCCTTCATAATATATGAAGTGCGTTGTCAGGTCCAGTCATTTGTTTTCATCATTACGCCTCTAGAATCTACTCTTTCCATTTCATCCCCTAACAACTTTCACCCAAGCCCTCATCACAGTGCATCTAAAATTATGATTCTGATCTAATTGCTTTTGAAAAACTACTACTCTCTCCAATGCCTTTTCATTCACTTTTCTTATTGCTTTCCATCCATCATCTGAGTTTTTACAGACTCTATCTCCCCACAACATTTCCAATAACAAAGTCAATACATCATATATTTGGAAAATGATGCCATGTTTTCCTTTTAGTTACTGACATAATTTATCCATAATGCCTCTGATGACTAGAATAGAATTGAATAAATGACACCTTGGTCAATGGTGGCTGTGGCCAATGTTCCAAGGTCCCAGCAAGAATGTTAGTGAGAGCTAACCTTTATTGAGTATTATTCTGTGCCAGCTGCTATGCTCAGCATTTCACATACATTCACCTGAATTTTTTTTTTTTCAGAAGAAATCTATGAACTCAATCATATCTTAATTTTCATTCTAGAGATCAGGAAATGAAGATACACAGAAAAGAAAGCAACTTTCTCAACTCACAAAATACCCTCAAATTCAAGCCCAATCTGTTGCTCTGTCTGCTTCAAAAGTTAAAACTCTCAAAAGGAAACAATGGGGAAGGAATTCTCAGAGGTAAATTTCTTCTGTCTTCATAAATCCTTATAAAGAGCATGTGGTTAACCACACAGGAAAAAGTAGATAAAAGCCCTTGTCTAAGAGTGAAGAAATGTGTTCTGGTTAAAAATCTGTTGCTGTGTTATTATGGGTAAGTCACTTCTCCTTGCTTGACTTCAGTGTTCTTATCTGTGAAACTATGTTATTGCTAAGGTACTTTTCAGTGATTCTTATTCTCCCCTCCTACAGCATATATATATAGGATATATAACCTCTCTGATACTACTAAACCTAGATTAGTGTGTGTACCTGTGTGTGTGTGTGTGTGTGTGTGTGTGTTTTATGACAAGGAGAGAGAGATTTTGAGAGAGACATAGGAAATTATAAAAAGAAGCAGAAAGCTGGATTAACAATATATAAAAATGTATTTTTCCTTTTTCCTCTCATAATGGTAGGCAATAATTAGTATGATTTAGTACCTTAAAGATTTCCTGAAGGGCCTGAAGTAAGATCTCTACAATGATCTTGGCCACCTAGTCATGGTCACGAGATGAATATAGCAGTAAGATGGGGTAGGAGGGAAACACTTTCTCAGGAATTTCCTAGCAAGACTTCAATAAACATCTTCTTGGGTACAACTAGGTTATATACTTGCCCCTAAACCTGGGATTGAGTCTGGTTTCCTTGAAATCAAGGAATTTCCAAACAGCCTTGGAATAAAAATATTAGGATAGTAGCTTTTGTGGTAGTCCATCAAATGTAGGCCCCAATCTACATTATCATGTATACAGATGCCAGAGAAATATTTCTCCAATCACATTTCAAATCTCTTCTTTGGTTGCCATTAAAGAGTCAACTCAGAGAAACACTAAACACTTTTTATAATATAGTTCCCTTTTCTCAAATTTAATCAGTCATCTTGGGAAACCAATGTTTTCTAAACATCACATGCGAATTCCAACATCTGAAATAGAGACAAGAGTGACCATCAAAGTGAGTCTTGAAGGACAAATAGTAGACCAACAGATGCAGACATGGCTGAGGGAAGAAATTGATATTGTTCTTATGGAAGAATGAGAATGAATAACGAAGTGGATATAGGAACCTTGAGATTTGCTCAGTAAACAATGAACCTTATACTTCGCTAGAATTTCAGGTAGAAACTGTAAAAACAAGCTAGGACAAGCTTAACATAGGGAAGATGGTACCAGAGAATGGAGGGTTGTGGGAATCTGGGCTCTAATCAGTTGACTTCGGATTCAGGGGATGGTAGTGGGGAAGGATGATCAAAGGCTTTGAACCAGCCAGTAACATGGTCAGAATTTCAGTTAAAATGGTGAATCCGCGGGCACCTGGGTGGCTCAGTGCATTAAAGCCTCTGCCTTCGGCTCAGGTCTGCCTGCTTCTCTCTCTACCCGCCTCTCTGCCTATTTATGATCTCTGTCTGTCAAATAAATAAATACAATCTTAAAAAAAAAAAAAAGTGAATCCAGATGGTCTGAAACACAGTAGAACTGAAATAGGGGGAGACCACCAAAAGAAAGAGAGTTAAGAGGCTGGTGCAACAAGTGAAGTGGAAGGTAAAAGAGAAAGGTATTCAGTCCTCTGGCCAAGCACCCTCAATACCTGAAACACAGATGGTGTGTGTTACTTTTCACTGAGCACAAAGGTGGAAGTTACAGAAAAAGAGGAGGAAGTGTGAATGTTGGATGCAATGGCTGGGCGTGGGCAACATGAAGAGATTCCAAGATGAATTCCATCTCTTACTGAGGCTGTGAAGCCTTCCCTGCACCCAAATATTTTCCTAAGTCCATGGTCTCTGTTCCAGAAAACAAAAAATTTGCTCTTCCTTCTTTGCTTCTCTTATTCTGCTGTTAACTTTCTCGCCTACCTTTCTGGATCCTACATAAAAATTTCATGCAGTTGCTCTTTTTCCATATTATTCAGCAGGGGATCTTATTGCTTCATCATTCCAAACTACGTTCTGAGGTAATATCTTCTTAGGAATTAACAGTCACATAATAGAGACCACAGCAAGGGAATGTCATGTTTCCAAGAGAGATGACCAAGAAGCTACACAGCAAAGGGAAATTTTATTCAAAACCCAGAAAACAGAAGGTTCATAATAAGGCCAGTGATTTCAAGTTAGAGTTTCTTAAAGGTCCGACTCCCAGCACACACCTTTATAACCCTAATTACCTTTTCTCTTTGATTCTTCTCTGAAATCTGGCCTAAACCACAGCCTTTGCCATCCCCTGGGCACAGAGATTTAAGATCTCCCAACTCCATCACAGCTTTGTCTCAGATCAATGAGGTGACCTTGAAAGAAACCCACTCTCAGTGCTTCAGTTTCCTTGCAGACAACACGGGAATGCTACCAAGTTTTCATACTTGACTAGAAGCACAAGGGCAAAGCCCTCTGAGGACATAAGGTGCTAAGTAACAAACAAGATGGAATATGTAATTCAATCAATCATGTCCCAACACTGGCTGTGCCCATTTATTATTACTTTTCAATTTCTAAAGTGATGGCAAAATGGAATTTCCACTAATTTTTCGAGAACCTAAATCTGATTCTTATAATCCCAGGCTTTATGTTGCTGATATATTGTAGATATAATTTTTGTGTGTTCCAAGAGGCTTTCTGCTCACAGGGCATTGCTGTAAGTTGTGGATAATTTATTTTCCCCTGCTATTATATTGTGTAAATTACCATGTTGGCAATATTTTAGCCTTTCACACTTTGAATCAGTGCCCAGAATAATTCTAACAAGGTTTTGATTCTCCGGAAGCAACTCCAGGAAGAAAGCCCTTCAGAATGCCTGCATATTCATTTAAACTTCAGCTGAGAGAAACATCTCCTCCAGGTCAAGTATAAGGTGCACCTGAAGGGTAAGTGATACTTATCTCATATCCCTGCTGATATCTATATCCTCCTCTGCTGTCAGGAACAATTGTAGAACCTTGCCAGCTGAGCACACATTCTCTGGCATTTCCACCTCAGGGTGCAAGTTCTAGAATTGGAACCCAGTTTGAAGCCTTCCAGAAACCTCAAAGATGAATTTAATTCCAGTCGTCCAGCCACATAACCAAGTCTGTGGTTTAATTTTACACCCAAATGAGATATTTTGGTTTTCAGGCAGGAAATGGCTCATTTCTTAGTACCAGGAGTAATCAGGAAGGGCAGAAAATGGAAATCAGGCTGCCCAACGAGGGCAAACGGGGTACTGCGGAAGCAGACACAGAGCCACGTGGTCATGAAAGGCTGAGTAAGGACAGGGACTCTGTGCAGCTCTTCCTTTGCTGTTGAATAAAGAGACAGCCTCACACAACAATAGGAAAAGAGGAAACATAAAGCTTCAATTTTGTTTTGTCCCCCCTACAATCCCACTCCTATACCAACTTCATGGGGAAAAAAGTTTCTAGAACTCATTACTGGGACCCCAGGGACCAAATCTGCCTCCATCAAACCCTCCAGGTCCAGCAGAGAAGTATGCCCTCCTTAGGTGGTCTGCTTCAATCCTGACAACTTGAGAGTCTGGCAAGGTATTCTTTCTCAATATTCTTCATTTTAAGAATGTGGGAATGTTGTTAATAATGTGCTAATCTCACAAGGATGTTGTGAGAATTCAATGAGCAAATGTCTATGTGCCTTGCCCAGCATATGACACAATACAAGTTATCGACTGTTACCATTCTGAATTGTTCTCATTGATATAACATTAATAATAAGGATATTCTGGCATTATAAGGAAAGAGGCAACATCTCAATATCAATGACTGGTATTTTTCCTTAAGAAACTCCCGCTCCAAGTCAGGATTGATTATGAACACCAGGGAAGGGAGGGCCCAGCTAGAGGGAAATAAATAGTCTCATTTCCCCTTCACACACTCCTCAGAAATACATATCAACTTTTATTTGTTTTAGCTAAGCTCTTCTTTTATCTATTCATGCTCCTATCTAAAAATGCAGAAGTAGCTTGAGAAAGGAAAGAAAAGGCCCTTTGAAGTACTTTTAAATTTCTTCAAGTTTTCTAATGAACTTAATAAGCTCCCCAGATACATCTTACAAAGTAAAGAAACCTTCGAAAATATTAAAGTAATTTTGTTTTCTCCAGTGGTAACAGAACATTCTAGGTGACTAGTAAGATATATCATCATCAATTTTACAAGTGTTCAGTTAACAGTGAAAGGAAAATCACAAGAGAAAACACTTCCTCTTTGATGTCTTTTAATATATTTGGATGGCGCACTGTTGCAAGATTTTTCACTGGACCAGTTTCTCTGAGTTTGCACCTCAAATTCCAGTTCGATGATGACAATTCCAAATGTTCCTCCTCTAACTGCCTGGCAGGCCAAGCGATTTTTGACACCACCAGGAACTTGCCAAGATTTTTGATCAAAGGAATACACTAAATTGAAATCACTGTCACTCTTGTTGCTATTCTTACTTTCTCATGTGAATGCTCCCATGAGAAGGGCACTGCTGTGGGATTCCAAGACTAGAAGAAACAAGTGAAATACCTTGAGTTTTGTCATCAACATCATAAATCTCCTCCAAATGGCAAAACACACATCAGAGTCCCAACCAGAAGAGGCATAAAACCACATATGAACCACAGATCCATAGTCAGAAGCAATATCTAAGATGCAGGGCACTTTACTGGTGATCAACTTCATGTGACTATTTTTATTGTCCTGTTGGCTTTCTGCAGACCAGATATCAGGAGTTTCTTGCCCAAAGCTCGTAACAGGCAGGAAGGTGTTTTATTCCCCACTGTCTAGGCAGGGCGTAGATTTATTTACTAGGCAGTATTTCCCTGATTGCAATCTCTGGACCACTTTTATCAATCTCACTCCAGCTGCTTGATTAAAATCCAGATTCTTGGGTTCTCAGTCTAAGCTTCCTCAACCAAAGTCCCTGCCAGAAGTCCTGAAAATCTGAGTATTTAGTAAACTATCTAGGTTATTTCCAGGAAAGCAGGCATTTGAAATGAGAACCGACATTATAACACATGAATATCAAAACTACATGTACTCCTTATGTACAGAATCACTTCCAAGGTGATACTGGGGGATTCCAAGAAAAAGAAGTCATGCCCAACTGCCCTTAAGCAACTGAAATGCAACCTGATATGAGTATCTATAAAATAACAAGACTAATTAACCCTGAAAGGGATCAGAGTAAAGTCAGCATCTTCCTTAGGTAAATGGCCAGTAGCCTGGTCACAGAGTTGTGTCACTCTTCTTGGCTAAAATGGTTTCCTGCTTTCTTTTAGAGTAGAATCGAAGAAAAGGGTGACTCTGGCCTCTGTAGACAATGTAGATCTGCAAAACTAAGGATGCATTCTTCTTGAATGTCTAGAAACTCATGTTTCTAATATCCACTAAAGAAGGTATGAAGATTAGGTTCCTTTGGAATGGTGACAATTCAACCAGGAGATGAGGCTATGTGTCCTTCTTCTCCCCATGCTGCTCTGCAAGACCACCCCGCCTCTCCAGGGTCTGGAGCAAAGTCATCCCTGCAGCTTCAGGGTCTGCTTGTTCTGAGCATGCAATCTAGTTAGAGGGGGATGGGTAAAACAAGTCTATCCAAGGCATTGTGTTGACTATCAGTCACTCGAATCAGTTTCTAAGCTGCTCTGTATTAATTAACTAAATAGCTATCATCTCTCAGGGCTTATCTTCTATGAAAAATGTCTAGCCTTTAAATTATAACTAATTCATAAAATTATGACTTCCTAAAGCAGGAAAGAAATACGGAAATTTGTGCATTACTTTGAATATAGGCTTTAAACAGACTTAGCTCATTATCTCATACACATTAGATGCTCCCCGAGATTTGGTTTGATTTCCTTGTTGTTGTTTGGATTGGTGGATGTATTACGGAGATAAGAACTTCAAAGCCCATTTGGACTCCAGGAATGAAGGAGAATACTTGGCCCACCTAAGTGAATAATAAAACAGTACTCGAAGCAGGTGTTTTCCTAAATCACTATTGCTGAGCCCAGACAGAGGGAAAACTGAGTTCCTTCTTTCTGGAAGATAGGGAGGCACCTATAAGTAATGTTTTGGGGTCTTAGATTTTTCAAGGTGATGTCAACCAATGTCTTGGTATGTATCTGATTCAGCTTTCTGTAACCAGCGCTACAGTTAATGGAGATTTGTGCTCCCTGCATGGGATTTCATACCTATAGATCAGAGAGCAGAAGCCTAAGCTGGGGCCCGAGAGAACAGGGGGAGCTGCAGGGGCAGTGTGACATGCTGGGATGAGCTCTCTGTCCCTGTCAGAGCAGTTTCTCACTGAGCCAAACTCCTGTCATCATGTGCTATTATCTGTAGGAGATGAAGCAACAATTCTATAAAAAGGACATATTTTGAACTATGCCTATAAAAGTGTAAAACATCAAGATGAATATTTTCCAGATAAATAAATCTCCAACATAAGCAAAAGAAGTAAATAATGAGACTGATTCTGGGACAGATACTTAAAGAAAATGAGAAAGGGCTGGACCCTGCTGGGGGCCCCTTCTGTAGGATTAAGCAGGAGGGCCAGAGTACTTTTTCCACCACCTCTGAACAGTGGTTTCCATGACATCCACTGCACCTAGGAGCATAAACTCTGCCCAGAAGGAGACAATCATAAGGATACTACCTGAAGCTACTACTAGCATTGCATTTTCCAATTAGCTTGAATAATAAACAGAAAACAGCATGGTGTGAGAATACTTAGACTAATAAGCCTGCCACAAACCTTGAAACAATCCAAATCTTGAAACTATTTGGAAGTCCAGTTCATACAAGCACAATTTTCTTAATGAGATTGAGACTACGATGTCTTCCATTTCCACATCCCAAGACCACTTACTGTTTAGTAGTCTAATATCTCAGAGTCTTTATATTAGGATGCTAGCACTCACAAAATCACTTTTAATGAAAGAAATCGGGAAACTATTCTAGAGCAAACAGTCAAATTCTGATCCATGGACTCCTGGGGATTCCTGAGACCCTTTTGGGGACATGTTCATAGGATTAAAACTATCATCATAGTAATACTAAAAAGTTATTTGCCATTTCATTGTGTTGACCATGCACTGATGGTACAAAAGCAGTAGTGGGTAAAATTGCCGTAACCATAGCAAAAGTCGGATCAGTGGTACTAAGCTGTGCTAGTAGTCACAGTATCTTCCCCACCAAACAGTTGCAGAAATGAATTAATCAATTAAAAAGAATAAATGTTAGCTTCACTTAAGAATTTCTTTGATCAAACAATAACAATTAATTTCATTAAATCCTGACCCTTGAATGCATATCTTTTTGATATTTTATGCCATGAAATAAGAAGCACACAAAAAGCACGTATGTGGCTTACCAAAGTCCAAAGGTTATCTCAAGTAAAAGCATGGGTGTGATTGAGTTATGAGCTGTTCTAGCTCATTATTTCACATAAAATCATTTCCACTTGAAAAATAAATGACAGATAACTATGGTTACCATTTGGGAATTTGACAATACAGATTAATGAAGTAAGCTTTCACATCAGGGCAAATGAATGACAATGTGTGTTTTTAATGAGAGAATTTTCAAGTGAATATTAGAATTTCAGAAAACTTGTAACCATACAAGTTATAAGCCACACAGTTTCCTCATACATAAAGACTTTTCTGCTGAGAACAGTGGTAATATTAACTAATATGTTTTTGGGATATCATTTAATGAAACATGTCAATGTCTAAAAGAAATGATCAATACATGATACTACAAAATAATGCATGGATACATGATCCAGTCAGAGTATAAGATAGACAAATACATCATGATAGAACTGAGGATGAAAAGGTTTATTTTTAGCATTTCCATTTCAATGTTTCAATTAGCCTCTAAGAAATTACCACTTGACAAGGTTGAATGTCACAGCAAAGAAGAATATCTACAATTATCTAACAAGACATTAAATATTCCTCCCTTCCAAATAGGTATCTGGATGATACCAAATTTTCTTCATATAGTTTATCCAACTAACAGATTGTTAGATATTGAATACAGAAGTAGATTTGAGAATCCAGTTGTCTTCTATTAAGTCAGTCATTAAACAGATTTGGAAAGTGCAAAATATGTCATTTTTCTCAGTATTGTTGCCTTATATTTTATATGGTTTATTTTTCATTAAAAAAACATGGTATTTATACTAATAGGTATTGACTATTACTATTTTTTAAATAAAATAAAAGGGAAATGTTTTAGAATTCTTTTAGTTTTAATTTCTTATGTTGTAATTGTCAATTGATATAAACAATTAAAAAAAAACCTCACAAAACAAACTGAGGGTTGCCGGGGGGAGGGGGTTTGGGAGAAGGGGGTGGGATTATGGACATTGGGGAGGGTATGTGATTTGGTGAGTGCTGTGAAGTGTGTAAACCTGGTGATTCACAGACCTGTACCCCTGGGGATAAAAATATATGTTTATATAAAAAAATTAAAAAAAAAAAAAAAAAGAAAAAGAAAAAAAAAAAACCTCTCCCTAGCCCCCAATTTTTAAAAGAGGAAAGTGTTCCTAAAACCGAACAGTGTAAGAACCGCTGCCCAAAGTCCAGGGAGGAACAGTGGGTCTATTCCCCATTCCAAGAAAATCACAAGGAGATGAGAGTAAGCAACATAGCAAAGAGCAATGCAAACCGTTTAAGAACCATTATTGGTTTATATCCTCTAAAAAACAAAATTTAGAAAATGCAAAACATAATGATAAACCGTGAAACAACTAGACCACCTTTTAGTGGCCCAAAGAGCAGCAAATGCTTGTAGGTCAAGTCATTGGGAGAACATAAGAGGGTAATTCTACAGAACTAAAAAGTGAGACCTCCTTTCTCTTAGATTATAAAAATCTATCACTTTTGACAGGAATCAAAGCAGAGGACAATGATTAATAAGGAAATAAAGAAAGAGGGTCTCCGAAGCAGGGATGACAACGGCAGGAAAGGCAGTCATGTGTGTGAGTGGGAAAAGGTCATCCCAAAGAATGGTAAGAAGGAAGTTAAGACAAAAACACTAGCATTTGAGGGACACTTGTTAGGTATAGAATATGACCTCTACCCTTCACATGCGCCCTCTTAATTCATTTAAAGGGCAAGACCAAAAGGTAGGTATTGTCATCACAGAAGCCAGAGTCAAACATCTTTCTTCCAGGTGTCTTCCTCACAAACTCTTCCCGGAGTTCTTCAAGACATGAAGATACTCTGCTACTTCAGCTTCTCTGAGCTCCTCCCTGGGGCTGAGAATTAAACAGAATAATGTCTGTAAAGTTAGTAAATTACTCATGTTTATATTCTTAAATACATAGCTACTTGTGAAAATGCTTTTATATTTTCCCTTTGATATTTTTTGATATTTATTAGGTAGAATTACTACACTTTCAGATTGTGGGTACTTAAGGTACTTAAGAGCATGCTAAATTTGCAGTAGGCAGAGTAAGCAAAGCAACAAAATGTACAAAATGCAAAACATAATGAGGAAAGTCACAAGGGAATGGCACAAATACAAACACCTCTTATTAACAATCATCTCTAAGGCATTAAGCTTCTCAGAATCCATGTATGGAAATTCATGTTTGGTGCCAATGGGATCGATTCAAAAAGGTGCTGTATTTAGAACTCTGAGCTGTTGCGTGCACCAGTAACTTACAATCATTTACTATAAATATAAGTTAGCCTTCCTGTCGGAAGGTCCTAGCACCCAGCACCCCTACACTTGGACCTAGGATTGTTTCAGTGGTAGGAAGGTAAATTTGCCTGTAGCTCTCTGTGTTCTCCTGAGTGCTGCTGATGACTAGTAGCAGGACTGTGTGAGCTGGTTGCTAGCACTAAATGGCATGCCCTCTGGCTACAGAACAAAGCTTACCTAAGTGGTCGATGCAGGGATCAAAACTGCAAATGAGTTCTTGCTTAGCACTGAGTTGACACAACTAAAATAAGCAGCCAGCATAATCAAAGAATCCTATGAAAAACATGTTAGTGTATTAAAATCCAACATTTTTATTAAATACCTACTTGCAGAGGTCATCATGCTGCTTGTTGTCAAGTAATTAAACAGGCACCAACATTAGGGGTGATTTTAGCTAATGTCAGAGGCATTCCTCTCATTAAAGTCTGCCTAATCACTACATCGTGATTGCCTGAAAAAAGTAAAATTCAAAATTGCTGAAGGCATAAACAAAATCTATTTTCATATTGCCTAGTTATCTGAGGTGTGAATATAGATGATTTCACAATTTGGGGAGCAGAATCTCCAGGATGATTATATGCAGCAAATTTCTTTTTATAACTGTGAAGGAAAAGTTTCCCAAATCTAGGGGGAAAAAAAATGTTTGTTAACATCTGTATTCAACATGTTGGGAATTCATTTATGCAAGGTTTGCACATAAGTCCTAAGCATATTTTGCTGCTTTATTACAACCAAAGACTACTCAAATTTTTATCTTTCATTTCCTCTAAGATTCTTCAGTTTTCTTGGTTAAAAAAATAGTTCCTGCATGTCAAGTTTCTTAAGCTCAATTTCACTGCACATAACAAGCAGAATACATATTTCAGAAGCTTATAAATTTTCCCAAATAGCTAGTAAGTTCAGCATACTTGCCTGTTGTTTAGTTCTGCATAACTTTTTGTTATATTAAGAAACATAATAGAAGATAAGTAAATTCTATTATAAAATGAGCATCCTTCTAGTAATTTAGCAAGAATCTGCGTTTATTAAGCATGTCTTAATATCAGTCTAAATATCTAATGTCTAAATATCAGTGAATCATTCAACAGGAATTTAACAAATCCTTATTTTCTGTGTGGTCCTGGGCATTACAGGAGATCTAAAAATACTAAAGCTGCCCTTCTTTAAGGAACTTACTGGGTATTATGAGAAGTAAATAGGACTATGTCAGAATATTTTTGGCATGCTAAATCATAGAGGTTTTTACATATTTGTGAGTGTTTTTCTACATATTCTGAGCCATTTCTCCCCTCTCTCCAATGGTGCCTCCATATTTAAATATTTAGCTAGGCACAAATGCTTCCAATTTTCACTTTACATATGAGATGTGACAGCATCAAGTAGAGGAAAAAATATATTTTTTCCTTGTCTTTTGATTTTCAAAAGACTAGCACTTAGGAGAATGCAAAAGATTGCACATAGAAGAGAAAGGTTTTGCAAAACACAAATAAAAGTAAGCCTGCACTGTTCCCGATCTTTGTCCATCCAGATTAGAATAGAATGTCTAGCACTAGGATGGGGAGGAAGAGAACGGACAAAGGCATAAATATTGAGGCATCCCAAGGATAAGGATCACATACCCACATGAAAAGTAACAAAATTCTAGGAAGGCTTGTGGTGTCAGAAAGCAAGAGTCCTGTACCCCACTTCTCAGATAAAGACAAGAAGAGGCAGCAGGACTCCTTCCCCGTTGAAGACATGAGAGAGGAGTGGCCGCCTGCTGCACATCGGCAAACACAGCCTTCTGTGGCCTCTGGGATTTCCTCCCCTTTCCTGGTGCAGGAGCACAGAATGATGGCCACATGCCAAAGATGACATCAAGGCAGCAGAGAGAGCAATGGACATGTCAGGGCCATATTGATAGGATACAGATACATCTCCAAAACACCCTAATTACAGGTGAACGCTAGCAGGAAATATACCACCCCAAAATATGACTGAAGGAGCTCAGGACTTCCCAACACAAAATATGCTGCAGCATATTGATTGCTTTGAACCACAGGTATTGGAAAAATCGCAAACGTGGGGAGAAGCTTTTTCTGAACTCCTTTTATTACCTAAAGACAGATATTCCAAAAGAAACTTAACTGTCACAATTCCCCTCCCTAAGAGTTTCAACAACCAAGGAAAATTGACTCTTACGGCAGGAGAAAGAGACACCACACTTAGACAAACAGTCATAAACCATCATGCCTCCCACCTATTCTTCTGAGGGCCCATTCATCTTTCTTAAAACTCATGTACTCTCTCCTAAGAGACCTCTATCTTCCCTCCCTTTTATCTATTAAAATGGCATTTAAACTTGAATTCTTTTTTTTTTTTTAAGATTTTATTTATTTCTTGAAGAGAGTGAAAGAGAGAGCCCAAGAAAGGGGAGGATCAGAGGGAGAAGCAGACTCCCCGCCAAGCAGAGAGCCCCAACAGGATTACATCCCAGGACTCCAGGATTGTGACCCGAGCCCAAGACAGAGACCCAACTGGCTGAGACACCCAGGTGCCCCTAAACTTGAATTCTAAGTTACCTCAGAAACTTGGTCATTTTCCCCTGGGTATCTGCTATGTATACATGAGGTATACATGTTAGTAAGTTTCTTTTGCTTTTCTTTTGATAGTCTCTTTTTAGCATAGGAGTCCCAGCCAAGAACTCATAAGGATAAAGGGGAAATTCTTTTCCCCTACAACTGAATGGCCAAGGCAATGAATACTTTAGTGGATTTGAGTTTTGACTCTGAACATTGAAGATCTAATGACCCAACACCCACTGCAGAATTCCTAAGGCTTTAGGATCAGATCCTGTAGAGTTTAGACAATATTGGGGTGGAAGGGGAGTATAACTTCTCACTGGGATTGTATGTTGATCACCCCAGTAAGACAGTCAAAAGGGAAATTCACTATTACAAGAAATGAACAAAGTTGTATTTTTCCCCTATTTTAAAAGTGTGGGCTGATATTTATAGCCAGCGTTCTAAAGCAAAATCATTAGCATCTGATTAGATCCTACCCTACAGATAGTAAGAGCTCTCAGATCTCCCATTTATGGAAGGGCACTTATGTACCTGCAATGTACAGTAGCATTGCTACTGAATAAAAGTAATCTGGAAGGTTTCACAAGATAGAATGAACCAGAGCTGGCCATTGGAGGACAGGTAATGTTTAGGGATGATGAGTATCAGGAAGGGAAACTTTCTTGATAGGAAAGAAAGAACAAAGAAAAAAGGAGCAAATGGGATCAGCATTACATGTCACAGAGGAAGATGAGTGACCAGATAGGAACTGAACTTCTATGGATGGAGAATAAAATGAAAATATTTGACTAGGGATTGTAAGGTCGTACGAGCTCGAACACCAATGTGTCCTGCATGACCATGCATGACAAGGCGCGAAAAGCTCAATCAATGTTAGGATTCTCTTAAATATGATCATTTTCAACCTTTATAAGCAGTCTTAAAGATGAGGTTTTCTGAAATGAATGGGCACACCAGATCATTCTTCTCACTTTCCCGAGTGTTTTGTGGCTGGAGGTACCGATAATAAACCACAGAGCAAAACAGTATAATCGGCAAGGAGGAGGGCTTTGAGGGAGGGTCTTTCATCACCAGCACTATAACACAATGGCATTTACATGAAATTGATTTTCGGTGGTAAAATTATGCTTGTGATGTTCCATTGTAAATATTGACAGCATTAAAAGGAATGTCTAAAAGACGGGCACTAAAATGTCACCAGAAAAAGGCTGACGAGTATTTATGCTAAATTCCTCAAATTGCATCCCCTTTTTACATAAGTAGTGATGCCTCAAGAAACAAAGCAGATAATTCTCTAGAGCTATGAAGTGAAAGGAAATGAATGTGCCTACATTCATGTAGGAAGACACCCACTGCCCCTCTCGTCATAATGACGCAGGGTGCTTTTTCTCCCCATCTTTGAGGATTTTCAGATAAGAAAGCTTACATGTTTCCTATCTTGAGCTCAGAGGATGAATAGACAAAACAAATCACCACAGAAATAAAGCACCCTCGCAAACATGAAAGGATTTCTAATCCTGAGTAGAGAATCATTTATTGATGGGACTTCGCATTTGAACTTAGAATCATGTTTATCTACTTAACGAGGAATTAGACGAGCAACTTGTTAATTATGGGAGGGGATAAAATCAGACTCTGTTGCTTCTCTATTAGTTGTCATAAAACAAAGGCCAAAAGGCATAATCGGAGGATTTCACTCAGCTAAGTTTCTAAAAGCTTTTTGTATGTCTTCTATCATCTTCTCCCTTGACATCTAGCAGTTTCATTATGAACCATTGGTAGCCTGTGTACTGTCTAATTCAAGAAAATAGGCTGCAGTCTTGTGATCTCCAATATAATTTTTAGAATTATATGCAATTATTCTGAAAGAAGAAACTGAAGAACTATCCTGGAATTCATTTTAAGAATATTATTTCTCACATAGTACATTTATTAAGTAATTTAGAGCAAAATATTTTATTGGGTTGCTAATTATATTACAGAACATTATATTATATTTTTGAGCTTGTGCTAAAATATCCTTGGAATGAATCATAATTCTAGGATTAATAGACTTACAGGTTTTGAAAAAAAGAAAGGTTCTCTTTGAAATATTGCAATTAGTGCTTTGCATTGCTACTGAATAACACTTTCTTCCTCCAGTTATTCTGAGGAATGTAATTTAGAGTGCTTTGTACAGAATCTTATTATAAGTTTGAATTTTGACAATGACATTTCACATCAAAAGGCAAACTTGTTGAGAAACACCAAATGCAGAAATTCTAAGACTGCCTCAGAAAGGTAAATACCTTCTACTATGATCAATAACAAGCAGAGGCATAAAGGTACAGTTGCCATCTCATAAGAAGTCTATGGATTTCACGAAGAATTACAATCAGCCATTTACTTGGAGTCAGCTAAATAGTGAAGGTACTGGTTTAAGTTGAGTATTTGTGCCAAAGCGACGATAGAACTTACTAAAACAGAATAATTGGCCGAAAATAGACCTGTTCTTCAAACGCCCTCAGAAAACTTTGGGCTGTGAGAAAGTTCAGTGCTCATTTCCTGGAGATCTATTAGACTGTGGCTTCCTAACATGAAGATGGTAGGTGAACTCAATGAAGAGCCAATGAAGCAAGTTGCTGGCCTCAAGGAGAAAGTTGGGACGACTTGGCTAAGGTCACCTGGGGACAAAACTCAATTCTGAGTAGAAGCTTCCCAATTCCAAAGTGAAGTCTACACACTACAGTCTTCCTGATTTTTTTTTTTTTTCAGGAAAGGAAATAGAGGATATTGTACATTTATTTATTTGTCTAGTTATGTATGTGCTTATGCATGTGTCCGTGATTGCAGGCTGGAGCGGGGTAAACTGGCTACTTATTGGGGAAGAAGCATAGGTTGGGAGCTCAGAGTTTGGAGCCTGAATTAGAGCCTAAGGCTGGAGGTTTAAAATCTGACGAAAGGGCTGTTTTAATGATCAATGAAAATAATGCCAGTGTGAAATAGTGGAAAGTTCACGAGAAAAGTAATAGAGAGATGCAAGCTTTCGTTGCAAAAACAGTTAAGTCTGAATGATTAGCTGTCTGTGGGCAAATAACTTAACCCCTAGATCCTGAACCAGTAAAATAAAGAAACTGGAATAAAATCACTTTGTATTACATGAGAACTTTTGCATTTGTTCTATTTAGGAAAAACAAAACACAATTTCAACCTTTCTTCATTTTTTCATTAGTTAAATAAAAACTTCAGATATTTTGATTCATCCTTAGTCTAATCAAGGTATTATGCCTCATAAATACTAAGCTTGCAAAATACTCTGTTCAATGAGTGAACTTATTTCTGAACAAATTAATAAGTAAAAGGTTTCATAACATAGGATATCATTTTGTAACGGACAATGAAATCAACAGTAACCAAATTGATTTCTCATGCTCACCACTATTTCTCTATGACTGTATCTTACAGGTCTGTCTGAATGTACATACACTATCTCTATTCCTCTGAAACACCCTCCAATCCTGGATTTCCTCTTGCTATCTATTTTGAACACTATTGTGTTCTGGGGCTGCAATCTGTTTGTACCAATAATAAAGTCAATGGCTCCCAAACTTTGTCAGCTTCTAAAAGGCAAGGAATGCATCTGTCTAGATACCCCTTAAGCAATTAGCTATAAATTATATGGTTTGAGAAGGGAGTAAGTGGTATGTTTGCTGAAGAGTTCATCCAATTTGATCCCCAAAATTACCAACCTAACAAGGCCAAAAGTTTGATATCCAAATATTCTAGTCATTTTAGTTACTAAATCATACCACTGAAAAATGTTTCTAATTCATTACTATGAGATTAACCTTAAGAGTAGTTAAATTGACAGGATTTACCCCCAAAGCCTGGTGAAAAGAGAATTGTCCCATTGATCATGGTTAGCATGCCTCCACCTTAACCATTCTCTGGACCCTGGTCTCAGGCCCCATTACTTAAACCTGACATGAGTTTAGAGGAGAGAAAAATCACTATCAGGCTAGAAAAAAAAAATAGTTCAGAGTCTATCATTGTGTTGGAATTATTAGTAGGATTCTAAGTAAACCAGGCCACCTTGGAAGGACCAAGAGACCAGAAAATTGGGTAAAAGACCTCTCCTGAGGGGAGACTAAAGGAATCCTGAAGACAGTCTTTGCCCATTTAAATTTTTCCAAGGATCAGTTCAACTCACTAAATTCAAATACAATTTTTGCCATTGGATGAGAACTCTAAGGTAATATTATAATGAAGAGAGACAAGGTATGTCTACAGTTTGTTGAAGATTAAATTGGGAGGTAAAAGCCAAATCATTTATTATCTATCTTAATTTGATCTAGCTACCTTTTTTAGAAATACATGTTAAGCCAATTCTAAATGAGGGTTTGGATCCTAAATCCAGGTTTGAATCCCGTCAGGTCACTGGGCACTGCCTAAAAATTGAGATCTTGAGAGAAAACTGAGTTTGTTTTCCCCTGTAAGATATCCTTAATATGCCTTAACAACCTGCAGCCATAAATTTTAGTGTGTGTATGAAAGGTCTACAAAGAAAATTTTAGCCTCGGAGCTGGGTCAGCAGCATTCAGTTGAAGCCTGGCCATTCAGCATTTATGCTACTTACCAAGTGGCAGATACCTATAAAGGTAATGAGTTCTAGGGGCTTCATCTAATGTAATGGTGCTTTAAGCCAATGTCTAACAAAAACTCATTTGGAAGTGAGAGAGGAATCACTGCTTGATTGGGGACAAAACAATAAGGTATTTCCATCCTCAGCAGAGATAAGAAATGAAGTGATAACCGTGAAGTAAAGCAGCATCCTCCAGAAGGGGTAATGTACAACCAGTGGCTCTAAGTGACAGGATCTGGCCATGGCCCAGCGTACGAGAGGCTTGTGTTTGGAGTGGGCTGGGCCAGGGAATTAGTCGTGGAGACCAGCAAGATGGGAGCAGAAAGAGAGGAGCGAAGAGGAGAAAGGTCAGGGTGGGCAAGAAGCAGGAGACTGAGGCAGGAAGCCAGTACGGTTGGGGGTGGGGAGCAGTTGGGGGAACAGTCTTCAATTAGCATCATACTCCCACAATTTACTCAGCTATTTTGATGTCCCAGATTTCCTCTAAGTAAGATCCCCACAGGATCTGCTAAGTGCAGATCATTTTTCTGTTTGTCCTCTCTTCCCTTTCTTCTTCTAAGGGCCTAATGAAATGAAAAAGAGGAAGAAGAAAAGAGATTTTTAAAATAACGTTGTTTCAGGAATACAGACAATAGCCACGTACCCCCTCGGTATTGATCCAGCACTCTGCCTTGCCAGCCTCTTTTTAAGTAATTTTAGAACAAATGCAACTCAACAGGTCTATGAACTACCTAGAATACATGAAGAAAATAGGATAAGAGGCAGAGTGCTCTAAAGATCCCTGTAATCCCTAGTCACCATGGGCTTTTTTCAAAGCTTATGCTCATCTTACGTAAATATATTTTCTCCTGAGAAGAATGGAGTGTTAAGAAGTTGGAAATGAAATCAACTAACCTATATTCCTTATATTATACCAGAAGAAATTGCACCCCAAAGCCATTGAATGTTGTCCTAGAACATACACAAGTCTGATAATGATAACAAAGTAATGCCCAATTTTGCTGGTATTGCTACAGTATTAAGGATGGTATCTATGCACACTTAAATGGTTATCTGTAGTTCAGTACACTACTCACTCTTTTCTTATTCACACAACAAAAAACCATTGGGGCACCTGGGTAGTTCAGTGGGTTAAGCCTCTGCCTTCAACTCAGGTCATGATCTCAGGGTCCTGGGATTGAGCCCCACATCAGGCTTTCTGCTCAGCAGGGAGCCTGCTTCTCCCTCTCTCTCTCTGCCTGCCTCTCTGCCTATTTGTGCTCTCTCTCTCTCTGTCAATTAAATAAATAAAATCTTAAAAAAAAAAAAGCTTTAGAAAAAATCTTTTATTATATTTTATTTTCCCTAATCCATGCTTCCTTGATCTCCTGAGACTAATTCTGAGCAAACAAAAACCTTATAAACAAGTCTTAGAAATGTGATATCTTTAATGCAGTGTGAATTAAAATGTAATTACCAATAATCTTAAATTGATAACATAATGAAGAATTCACTTTTATGGTTCTTTCTGTCTTAAACAGTAGGTTGAATCTTCAAGAAGTTTCTTAAATGAAAATAAATGGCCAGTTAAGAGTTGAAAAATGTGTTTGAAATTTTGAATATAGTCATCTATCTATTATTTCAAAAAATTTTCAATATTCAGTGACAATGTATTCCACTAAGATGTCTTCAGTGATAACCTGAAAAAAATAAACACAAGTTGAAAGGATAACATCGGGGGCATCTGGATGGCTCAGTCTAGTGAGCACTTGGCTCTTGGTTTTAGCTCGGGTCATGGTCTCTGGGGAGTCCCGCATCAGGCTCCGAGCTCAGTAGGGAGTCTGCTCGTCTCTCCCTCTCTCTCTTCTTCTCTCTACCCCTCCCTGTGCTCACGTGCTTGCTCTCTCTCAAATAAATAAATAAATCTTAAAAAAAAAAAAAAGAAAGAAAGGATAATGTCAGTATGCCACACTAATATGAAGAAGAAAGTGTGACAAAAAATAGCCATTAGTCCTTTGAGGGGGGAAAAATATATAGATAGATAGATAGATAGATAGATAAAACTTCTCAAGTTTAGTTCTATCTTTACCAAAAAAAAGCCAAACAAACAAAAAATGAAAACAAAACAAAACAAAAAAAATAGTGTAATTCTTTTAAAATGTTCACTGATGAAATGGAAACTCTATAAAAGGGTATGTGGAATGTAAAGCATAGGAACTTACTGCCATCTTGTGGAATGTTTGTATTCTGAAGTATCTTCTCCCCTTTATTTTCTGGCATGTCATTTTCCCTTGCTATTAGTTAGAAAACGACTCAATAGTTCCCCAGCAACTAACCAGAACTAATATTATTTACAAAACAAGACTCACGAAAACTCATGCATTTTGCATGATGGAGATTTTGATTCCTTAGTTGAAGATTTGATTTCCTCAGCACCCCTTGTTTTCAGTCATTTACTTATCTACTTCCCCTGGTAAGTGGATTTCCCTCTTAATTTAATGTTTTTATTTGTCAGAGATTCAGCATGGAAGAAAAAAAATGTTAGCAGAGTGTTAATTGGCAAAGAAAAAAAAATCAAAGAGCACATTCTATTCCCAGCATCTAGAGCAATTGTTAGAGAGTCTTTCCATCCGCGCTACCCAAAGCTGGGTCCCGGGCCTGGCATCACCTGGGAGCTGTTAGAAATACAGAAACCTGGGCCCTATTCCAGACCTGCTGAATCAGAATTTGCATTTTATGAGATCCCCAATTGATTCACATACACAGGAAAATTTCAGAAGCACTAGCACAGGTCACCTTAATTCCCTCCACTTCCTTAGAGCAAAATATGCATACACAGACACACACACACACACAGTGTTGCGTGGAGTTATGAGAAAAGCCAAGCATCAAAACACCTGGACTCAAGTCCCTATTACTTAATTGTGTGCATCTGACTTTAAGCCCCAGTAATTTAATTTTTGCGAACCTGAGATTCTGCCATCTGTAACTTGGAAGAAGGTGTTTACAAGATGATTCTAATGTCCCTTCTCATTCTAAAATTGTTAGATTTATTATTTATGCATCAGTTGTTCATTGGGTTAAACATCCATGCATGAGCAAATTGACTGTCTCAATACTGATTTTTTGACATAATGATTAAATTTTAAAATCATAGCTGGCAAGCTGTTTTGTCCCAGGAGAAATGTTTCATCTGGTAAGCAAGGTATTTTAAAAGTTTGAAATTATTTACCAACATTTTTTAAAATTACGATTTTACCACAAAACTTTTGGATTGTCTTCTCTTGAAAAATTAGAAAACCTGCCAATTCTTAGCTCATATTTCCACATGGAAGCAATTACCAATGGTGGGCTCCCTGTCTGCCCTAGTCTCCACTCACCCCTATTCTTTACATTGATGGTGGTCCCTACAGGCTTTGGTGGTGTCCTCAACCAAGTCTTTTAACATGTTCAAATGCTATTATGGACTAAAGGAAAACCTGCCCTTCACAAACTCTAATCTTCAAAGCTGGATGGTCTATTTCTTCATGGTATTAATACTCTCATTTGAAAGTGACGGCTAGAGGTGTCTGGGTGACTCAGTCAGTGGAGCTCTTGATTTCAGCTCAGGTCATGATCTTGGAGTCATAGGACCGAGCCCTCCGTGGGGCTTTGCGCTTGGTGGGGAGTCTGCTTGTCCCTGTCCCTCTATTCCTGCCCCTGCTTACACTCCATCTCTCTCTTAAATAAATAAATAAGCAAAAATCTTTTTTTAAAAAAAGATATTTTTCTTCTTTTTTTTTTTTTTAAGATTTTGTTTATTTATTTGACAGAGAGATCACAAATAGGCAGAGTGGCAGACATCGGGCTCACTGCTGAGCAGAGAGCCCTATGGGGGGCTAGATCCCAGAACCCTGAGGCCATGACTTGAGCTGAAGGCAGAGTCTTTAACCCACTGAACCACTCAGGTGCCCCTAAAAAGATATTTTTCAAAGGTAACCACTGAGTGCATTTAAACAAGTAGAAGCCACATGAAATGCCTTCGATCATAGGGGTTTTCATACTGCAAATATTTATTGAACAATGCCCAGAGTGGTAGAAAAATTTTACACAAGACAGACAATTCCTGTTTTGTCTTAGGCCTTACAGCAGAGAAATACAAATGAATGAGCAATTCTAATAACATATGATGGTGGTTTTTGTTTTGTTTTGTTTTAAGATTTTATTTGACGGAGAGAGATCGCAAGTAGGTAGAGAGGCAAGCAGATAGAGAGGGGAAGCAGGCTCCCCACCCAGCAGAGAACCAGATGTGGGACTCGATCCCACATGACCTGAGCTGAAGGCAGAGGCTTAACCCACTGAGCCACCCAGGCGCCCCTGAAGGTGGTTTTGATAGAGAATTTGAGCTGGTCTAGGCGTTCATTGCTCACAATAGCCTTTAAGCTGAAGCCTAATGGGCAATAGTAGTTAGTGACCAAGATGGGAAGAAGGTTCCAGAGAAGGAACAGCATGAGCAAAGCCCAACAGGGAGAGAGAGCAAGGCAACAAAGTAACTAAAAGATAAACAGTGCTGCTGGAATGAAAAAGAAAGAAGCAGAAACCTGACATGAAATGAGCCTGAAGAGACAGGATAGTTTCTAGATGTTGGACATTCTCCTAGGAGCCATGGAAGGTGACTGATGGGCCTTAAGCAAAGAGTCATTTTTGAGCTTTTAAAGCATCACTCTGAGTTAAGTATACGTCTATGAGCTTGCACAGCCACAGAAATTACAGACATCAAATAAATTCGTAAATG
This sequence comes from Mustela putorius furo, assembly GCF_011764305.1. Taxonomy (NCBI): domain Eukaryota; kingdom Metazoa; phylum Chordata; class Mammalia; order Carnivora; family Mustelidae; genus Mustela; species Mustela putorius. The sequence goes on along the minus strand of NW_025422019.1, from coordinate 20,717,767 downwards.
CACCACCATCAGATTCATATTTTGCAAATGGATGAAAAATGTGAATTTCTCACACCCTAGAAACACTGTGGCATAGGACTAGGACATAGCTTTCACATTTTACAACATATTTTTCATCCAGTTATGAATCTCCGAGATAGTATGTAGAACTTCATTGGGGGGTAATGCTGAAGTCTCAGTTCGCGCCCTGTGGATGGACAGGCAGGTGGAGCCCAGTGCCCCCCCAACCCCCCGCCCGCCCGGCACCACTACCACAGGGTCTGCTGTACCAAAGAGCCAGAAGTATAGCCAGTGATATTCACTCCTGGGTGCACAGGAGGGTGTATGCATTATCCCTTGACCTCCTCTCTTGACTGAAAGCCAGTCTTGTCTGGATGATCCTGCTGTTTCAAAGCAGTTCACAGCTGGGTGACTCATTTAGGATGGCACTTCAGGGTTTTTAAAGCATTCCTTCTGTTCAACCTACTTATTTCATCCCACTTAATGCAACGGCTAAGCACCGCTTGGGTCCCCTGCTGTTGGACATTGACTGCATGTTTCAGTCTGAGCAGAGTAAGATGGATATTACAAATAACAGAGAATGCCCAAGTCTCCGAAATTAATTGGGAATTACTTTTTTTTTAAAGTTGCAGAAATCTGGCCCACCCTCCCCCACCCCCCAAATTGTCCTTCATTACCCGATTTTACAGCCACTTTAAAGGGTAGAGTGGCCTTCCTTTTTCCAGGCCATTATTACCATGTACTAGCAGTTTTCCTGTCAATTACCTGTCATAAGAGCCTTACCCTAGTCAAATTGTGAAAGGGATGTTTCTTCCACTACAAAAATATTTTTCTCTGTTTAGCTCTAGACATCTGAACCAGAAAAATCACCTTAAGTGATGAAAAGCATGGTGTGCAAATCGACTCTCCGGGTGCTTGTAGAGATTCACATCCAGGTAAATAACTCTTTGGGCCCCCTGGTCAGGACTTATCAGTGGAGGCCCTTCCGGGCAGGTAGAAGCTGAGAGGCAGGCGAGAGCAGATGCGCACAGTGCAGCTTCAAAAGGCAGGCAGATAACTAGACAGATCTGCCTCGAGGCAGGTCCTCGACAACAGAAAGCCTATCAGACAGGGAACAGCTCTTGCCTGCCTAGAAAATAAACTGAAGCCACCGGGGTGCTGGGGTTCTGAGCTCGGAAACTGCCTCAGCATGTCCTGGAAGGCAGGTCCGTGCAAGGCAGACGGGGCCATGGGGCACGGAACCACAGAAGCCCACCGTGTAGGCTCCTTTCAATAAGCCTTCTCGCACCGTAACAGTATCTCTGGAAGAAACATAATTTCTTTTAATGAAGTACTGACATAGACTGTGAGGCAATGCCGAGCAATCTTGCTCTCAAAAGATAAAGGGAGGGTATAAGCACTCGCGTGTGTTTGTTGTGTGGGGCATATACCTGTAGGTGTAATTACGAGTGTTCTGTTCATATGCAGTTGTAGCATCGATGAACAACCCCGTTAATGATTCTTATATTCTTATCTTGAGCTCACAGCCTATGATTTCAGGAAATTTATTTTTAAGTCAAACCCGGAAATCAAATAGGAGAAAGGAAACACAGCTGGCAGATTATTGAAAACAGCCACAGCAATAACAACTTATATATTCTTGAATTTCCTCAGAGAGGTAATGGATAGGAGAGAACAGTGATTAGAAGAGATCCTGAATCTGTCTTGCACACCCCAACTAGGGATGCCCATTGGCTAGTTGTCTCTGGGAAGTCAAGTTAGAAATTTGGGAGTCTCAAAAAATAGACCATGAAAGGGTTGAGCAGATAATTGTGACTGACTTAATACCAGTGAGACAGACACGATGAAGACACAATGAAGTCTGAATCAATGGTTTGATATCATGTTGCTCTAAATTTCCTGTCTTTAAAACCAATTAGACCGTGTAAATTGGGTTGTAGTACACAGTGTATCTTCTAGAAGTTTTTGGTTACCCAGACTGGTAGGAGGCTAAAAGAATCCCAGCCCCTAAATGCTACCAATATCCCAAATCTAGATCAACTCCGCTTCCACTGGAAGTAACGCCATTTCTAAGAGCTTGTTTGTAACTATCAGATCAAAAAGTGACTGCTTTTATTAGAGAAAGAGGAGGAGAAAGGTCAGAGAAATAAGAACAATGTGATCTTAGATAAAGACCCTGGATAGAGCTAGGAAAGACATGTGAGTAGAACATTTAAACACCCAGAAGAAAGTCAAGTATGAAAAGCGAGAAGTATGAAGAGATCAACACAGATGGGATTTTTTTTTTTCCTATCCTGGGTTAATAGCAACTTCTCCAAATGTATATATATAATGCATTATATGACCAAGTAATGTTAGAAAGAAGCCAGGTCACTGGGCGTCAAAGTATGAAATTGTGAGAAAACATTCCAAAATGTCTATAGTCCAGACGATTAAAATCTGGATACTAGAGAAATTATATGGAAAAAAGCACTGACTCAAAAGACATACATACCACATAGTTCCTATCACATTCCAACACATCATTAATTCATCCAACCATCCAAGAAATGTTCATGGAACATGGCATCTGTTGTCGTAATGCACACACATTCTAGTAAAGGAGACAGAGAAAAACATAGACAAATATGTGACATGAGAAAAGATTGTGATGACTTTTAGGGTAAAATGCATAGGGTTAATGCTTGGGCAGAATATGAACGGGGAGCTCTGGTAAATAGTAGCTCTTCTACACAGGGGTTTGAAAAGTCCTTCCTGATTAACACAGTGAAGTCAGACCAGTGAATATCTGGAGAAAGTCACGTGAAGCAAGAACAATGAGGGTCCAGCTGGAAGAGAGTGGTAAGTGTCAGATGCTCAAGGAAGAGGAATGAGCCGGAGTAAGCAAAGGGAGAGTGGCAAGAACTGAAATAAACAGATGGGCAGGGTGACCCAAGCGGGGCTTTGGCCTTCCTTTTCTACATGCATAATTAGAAATCACTAGGGATATGGCATGATCTGGTCTTTGACTTTTTTTTTTTTAAGATTTTATTTATTTAATGGAGAGAGAGAGAGAGTGAGAGCATAGCCACAGGGAGGGGCAGTGGGAGAGGGAGAAGCAGACTCCCCGCTGAGCAAGAAGCCTGATGTGGGAATCGATCCCAGGACACTGGGATCATGACCTGAGCCGCAGACAGATGCTTAACCAACTGAGCCACCCAAGCACCCCAGCTGCTCTTTGTTTTTAAATGATTTTTATACCTCCTGTCCAGGAAACAAATTATATCCCAGAAAGAATGAATGGAAGCAGGGAGAGCAGGGATAGGATGCTGTCACGGTAACCCAGAAAGAAGATGATGGTATCAGAACACAGTGATGGGGAGATGGTAGAATGTGGATTATGACTTCAGTTTCTCTGTGCCTGAGAAACCTAACAGAATCACTATATTTCAATATACAAATTATCTCAAAACAGGCCTCTCTATTCCGTCAATTACTTTGTACCCTAGGGCTGTGTTCCCCTGATCATGGGGACTACTTCAGCACCCTGACTGAGCCTTCACCTGGAGTTTCTGATTCTGTAAATGTGGTTTAACAAGTTCTCTAGGAGAATTTAACGATAGGCAAGTTGGGGAGTGCTGGCTTTAACAACCAAATTTCCTTATTCTCTGCATTAATATAGATAACTCTGCCTCCCAATGAAACAGGGAGTCCTCATGATTAAGGGTACGGAGGATGTCACCAAAGACATGGCTGCTGGTTCTGGATGCACTTCAAAATCACACAAAACCCTGGATAAAAATGCTTTCACTCAATAGAACAGAGCGGGCATGTGGTTTCACTTCTCCTACACATGTCTTCTATTTCTACTTGCTACTGTGCTGGTTCAGATTCTTATTATTTGTACTTAATTTCATTTTTTAAAAACTCCATCTGGAATTCCATTGCCAGTTAAATCTTCATATCACACCATATTAAAAAATATTTTTCCCTGCTTAGAAACTCTCCTTGGGTCCCATTTTCTAGAATTCCCCAAACTTTGGTTGACTTTTCAACATGTATGACTGAGCCTCTGCATGACTTTGTAGTTTTCTCTGTTCCATTTCCTTTATGTATCCTCCTATACTGCCCTTTTGGGGCCAACCCTAACAAGGACTTCACATTTTCTGCTGTTTGCTCATGTCAATCTTTCCTTCTTTCTAAAATGGTGTCTTTCAAAACTTTCCCCCTCCTTCAAGGCCAAAAGTGGGCTGCTATACTCCGCTAACTGTCTTGGAACATTTTAGCTGGCCAGAAGTGATTTCTCCTTTACCTCAACTCCTATAGAATGACTCTTGAGGCCTTTTCAATGGCTTATCAGCTCCATATTGTGGCTCTTAGTTTAGTGTTCATTGCTCAGTGATGACAAGTATTCTTTTTCAGGAGAGTCTGTCATATCTAATGGATATTTGTTTGTATTCCCAATTGGCTTTGCATAAATCAAGCATTTAAGTTCTCTATGATGACATTGGAAACCAGAGGAATGAAGATCTAGAAGCTTACGGCAGCTCCCCACACAAGTCAGGTGTATCTGTCCTCTGGAGCCTGCCATGGATGGTACACTGGGATGTGGAGCCTGCTTCCCTCTCCAGTCTTATGTCTTCTTACTAGTCTCCTCCTAGTTGGTGCTCCAATAAAATCAAACTGCTTTTTGTTTCCCCCAGCACAACAAAGGAGTCTTTTATTCATCCTGCAGCTGGTATAGTCCTTTGTCACGAAATTCCTTTCATTCTTCTCCATCCTGCTTATTCCTTAGCATTCTACAGTGAGGACACAGCTCAGCAGCCACTTTCTCCAGGAAGCCCCTCTTGCCACCAGCTGCACCCCTTCTACCACTAGGCTAGAGGACCTCCCTTCCTTCTCACATAATTTGAGAACTAGATATAGAAATGCTTTTCATTAATCTCCTATCAGTAAACTGTAAGCTTCTTAAAGTCAAGAAATATGTCTTTTTTCTTTTAATTTCCAATATCTGACACAAATATAGCTCTAATAAATATGACACCATATAAATATACATTTGACAAAATAAAAAATAAGCATATTGACAATGTGCCCTGAACTTGTTTATATCCTTCTTATTCCCCCAGGTGATTCTGATGTTGCACCCGGATGCAGCATGGCCTTAGACCAAATGTCATTGGCACTAAGTAAAAATCAGCTGAATTCCCTGACTGGACAACACAGCCCACCAATTCTAATAAAAAGCAAAAATGTCTACACTGTAAAGCTTAGACACAATTAATGTTCAGGATCGAAGCAACTTCGTTAATAATCTAGAGGTATAAAACCTTCCAAAATGAAGTTGTCTGATTTGAATTGTCCCTGTGTTCTCTATAGATTGATCTAACTCACTGAAAAATTAAACTCATTTTTACTTCTTCCAGCCTCAATAGGACACAGCTGCACTGATGTTCATCTCAACTGATGGAGTGAAGAAGCCTCATCTTTATTCAGTGTGAAGCAGCTGCCAAGAGAAATGGCCTTTGAGAGAGGTAATAAGTTCATGAGGATCACCTGTGTCGTGCAAAACAATATTTGATTTTTTTGAAAGTTTAAGCCGATTGGAAAGAACATATGAATTAAGTATCTTGCTCGTGGGTGAGAAGTTTGGCTGCAGGGTGACAGAGTGCACCATCAAGGTGATACATTTCAGACATCGCCTTCCTGTGACACGAGGGAATCGCGAAGCAAATGGGAACAGAGGAAATGATGACCCACTGGCCAGAATGGATTTGTAACACAGGAATACCACACAAATATACTCTGTTCTTATCTCAGAGAGTAAGACTTCAGACAAATAAAACAAATGCCAAAATATAGGCTTCCTCTGTGAATGAACATAGTCAACAAAACAAGGGTGTGATGGAAATTTGTGATATATTTGGTAGACTAGTCTCTGCTCTTCCACAAACGTCTCGCCTTTCCTCCTTATTTTCAAATTATGAATTTCTCCCTTTCTTCCTATTCTATTTGGTTCCAAAGCTTCTTGTTTGACTGCTCACAAAACCTTTATGCTATGCTCCAAAGGAGGTTCTCTCTGCTGCTGTCTGTCAAACAAATGACATATGTTCAGTTTAACAGAATTGCTACCAAGGGAAGGCACACACTCTCTAAGAATTACAAAGCCATTTTCTTAGACTCATCAAGGTTTGACCTTTTAATAGAAGACAGTGTTTACTTTAAGGTGCTATTATATTGAAATCAAGAATGAAATATTGAGTTCTTTCAGCTGGAAAAAAAATGTGGAACGAAGATAAACACTGGCAAATCTCCCCATACGTGACATGGGCAGTTATAAGTAATTTACATATAGCTATTAATTTGCTTTCTGTAACAACCCTTTAAAATCCCATTGTATAGATGAGGAGGTAAAACAGAAATCACAAAGCCAGGTCATCCAGCTAATAAGTGACACAGCCAGGATTTGAAACTAGGTGGTGTGGCTTTGTCGTCCTGATTTATCCTCTTGAATACATTATGTTAAACTTCTACAATAGATTTTGGTTGGGCAATGTAAGCATTCATAGACCCTTGAAAAATTTCTAGCTAAAGTGGTAATTTCTCTGATATAAAGAATCTAAAGAAAATGACATACGATTGTCTGGGATAATTATAAGGTAGTCCATCTTCTGAGCAAGTTATTATACTGATTTTTTCTTTGTGTCCTTCCTGTTACATTGCAACAAGCAATAGCAAAAAATGTAATATTCTTTCTGCTCCACCTCCAGTGGAGCTCTCCAATGTACTTATCATCATTCTTAAACTTGAACCCTTCTTGCTATTGCCCCCCATTCTAAGCACAACTTAGGGAAAATCTCTATATTGATTTTGTGTTTTCTCATTCAGAGTGAGTTAAGTATTCACTTACTCAGTTACCCAGAATAAACAAAGCTTTTAGATTACTTTCATTATTATTCATATTATTATGAATCCACTCATAGTATGCACTCACATAATCTTCATTTAAATTACCTCATTATTACTTTTAATAAGGGCTGTATTCATCTACAAGAAGAAGCCTGAGCAGGTTGGTCTAAGAGATCTAAGCACAATACAAAAGATAGTAGACAACAGGTGAAATAAATTCCCCTTAAAGGTGGTTCTTGAACGTATTTGCAAAGGACTGTTATAACAAAACCAAAGCCAAAAATCACTCTTTAAATCTTAGGTAAATTTCATGAAAATATATGCCTTGGTCATTAAACAGAGTTTAAGAGGATAAGTTCAATGTTGTCCTCAAGGGTAATAGAAAAGCAGCACACAAAGCATGTCTTTTATGCCAGATCATATAACATACAAGATACTCTAGGAGTGGCCTAAAATATATGCAAATACAATTCAATTGACAGGAGTTGGCAAGACTGGACCTAAGAGAAATACATTGAAGAATAAAGTGGTACCAAGAAAGACTATATGCCTTAGGGACATATATGGCATATATGAAGGACTGAGCTTCCTTCTCAGACTCATGCTTCATATCAGGAGAGAAAGCCAGGCATTGGGAAAAAACCATGGATCATGGTGCCACTTAATGTCAAGTTAATAAAAAGGGACTTTATTATGTAAACCATGACCTGAAGATCAGAGACTAGAAAATGGTTGGTGCAAAGGTGATTATAAGAAGCCCACTCCTCTAGCTTGTGAAATGGCTCGAGGGGACATCCTCTAAGGGAGAGCAATGGAGACTTGTGCACATGAACTAGGGAACTACATAAGGACATGGGTACCCATAGAAGGTACATTACATAAGATACATCAGGTCCACCATTCATGGCACATAGTTTTCCATCCCTTCCAACTCTTTACAGATTAGAGAGATAATTATAAAGTAATGGAGAACTTAATTAGAAGTCTGCTTGAATTTATTTTTTTTTATTTTTAATTAATAAAATAATTAATTTATTTTATTTGAATTTATTTATAATCTTTGTGAATTCATCTCAGAGAGAATAATGGAAAAGTTAACATATGGCATCAGATGGCAGTCACTCTAGGGCATCTGGGTGGCTCAGTCAGTTAAGTGCCTGCCTTCGGTTCAGGTCGTGATCCCAGAGCTCTGGAATGGAACCCTGTGTGGGGCTCCCTGCTTCGTGGGGAGTCTGTTTCTTCCTCTGCCTCTTAGGGTTCCCTCTGCTCATTCTCTTTCATTTCTCTCTTACTCTTTCTCTCAAATAAATAAAGTCTTGGGGGGGGGCAGTCACTCTCTGTTACTCTCCCAGCTCTGTCTCAATCACCCCAACATCAGGCAAAGAAGATGCCTTTACTGTGAGACACAGGCTGAGAAGTACCTCACTGGCAGATGTCAGTCCCTTAATTTTGCCACCTCCTCAGAAAATAATGACAGACATGTTCTGTGGCCCAAGAATAAGTAACCTGTCACAGAAGTTACAATTAAATACTTCAAAGTTGAAGGCCCACTTAGACAAACATGGATGTTGGAACTTCTTTGCCCAAGGTCTCCGAGGTGCTCGCAGCCAGCTTTTCATTTTCCCAAGTTGTTTAGCTTCCCTGTACTCCCTCATTTCAAAAGACTTAATTCCATGCCTTGATTTTGTGATGAGCTTTGAACACCTTACTTTGGTTCTCCACAAGTAATACTATTCACTACTGCAATAGCCCTTTCTTTTCCTGACCTTCCCTCCAGGGAATCACAATTAAATCTTTTCCTGCATCAAACAAGAGATACCTCTAGGCAGTTCTGATTATTTGCTCTAAGAGTTACATAGTCAAGAACAAAAAGCAAATCACTACAAAGAGTTGCTATGTCTGTGTGGTCAGAAGGCAATCTAGTCCCTTCCTTCAAGGGTAGATAAGGCTAATTCTCCCAGGTCATATCAGCCAGGGAATAGAATAAATTCACAGTAACATTTTCCAAGCCAGAACTCTCTGGCCCATCTCTCTCCAGGAATATAGGAAAAAATAGCACACAGTTTTTCTATTTTACATATATGGAAAAGCAGATAATTTTTCTGTATATTGAGACGAACCAAACTCAGAGGGGTTCACCAAATGTCTTACATGCATGCTAAATAACTATAGTAAAATACCTGATATGCTACATGACATCAACTATTTCCTCTTTTGCGGTTCCCCAAAATAGTTATGAACTTACATTTCTTTATTATGCTGCAGTAATTGTTCCACAGAGGTAAAGTACATGCCCTTGGTTCACACTCTCAATACGCTATAAACCACAAAATCAAGTTTCTTGTGCTCTGACTTTATAGCAAGATCTTTAGTTATACTACATATAATTTCATTAGCTCTCATTTAATCCCTTTTCCATCACATCCTTCTGGGTTACACACCCTGGGGTTTTCCTAGAAGAGCATTCTAGTCCCTTTTCTCTTTCCTATGACCCTCTAATAGATGTCTACCCACTAAGCCTTTCCGTGTAAACTCTTTCTTTCCTCAAGAAAGTTCCTTCTTCACTAGACCTACAGCAGTGTAGGTTACTGCACAGATAAATTCTGTCCCTCAGTAGAAACTTTAGGGACTGTGATATCAGTGCCAGATCAGCCTCAATACTGTGATTTTTTTTAAACTACATGGGTATTCCATCTGCAGTTAGGATATACAAGGTCTCATGGTTTTGTGCTATCATTATTTCACAGTTCCAAAGTCTAAGGGACTTCTAGTCTTACAATATCACAATCCATTTCAGCCTTTACTTTTCTTTGTACATAATGCCCATATTTCAATGGACTCAAAGGACTTCAAAGGACTATAAAGAAGCAAGAAAATGTGACTCTGGTCAATAATCAGGAGAAAAATCAGTTAATGAAAATAGCTCAAATTCTGGAATTACAGAAAAACATAAAAATAATGAGGATAAAATTTGTATGAGAATCTATCAGATATTATAAATATAATGAACAAGGAAATGTGAAATTTCAGGAAAGATTTTAAAACCACAAAAGAAAACCAAAATATAAATCTTGAAACTAAGATGTAAATATTTGAAATAAAATATTGACTAAATGTATTTAAGAATATACTGGACACAATGGAGGAAAAAAATCAATACAGTTGAAGAGAACATTAGAAATCACTCAAATTGAACCATAGGTAGAAAGATTTAAAATAATGATTAGAGTGTAACCGTATTAAACAGTAAAACATATATTATTGTCATCCTACAAAGAAAGAAGGAGAAAATGACACATGAAAAAACATTAGGCAAGATAATGGCTAAAAACTTTTAAAAACTGATCACAAACATCAAATCAGAGATCCAGGAAGTCTAGTAAATACCAAACATAGTAAATATAAAGAAAACCACAGCCAAGAATATCATACTCAAATAACAAAAAAACAAAATAAAGAAAAAAAATCATATGGGGGCATAGGAAGATCCTAAACTCACCCCATCCCAGGGACACACCAAATTGCAGTTTGCATATGTATCATTTCCCTCTGAAAAAGATTTGAAAACTAGATGAACAGGTTCTCCACAATAAAGAATAAAAGAACCACATTGAGACCAGTAGGAGAGGCAGAGACATAGTCTTGGCAAAAGACCTCCCCCTAAGTGCTACCATAGACAATAGAAAGAGATCTCACCAGTCCAATACTTTTGCCGGAGGAATAAGGGATTCGTTCCCCACATCAGGCACCTCAGACCTTGAGAGAGGACATGAGAGATGAGTTTCCAAAAATGCCACGAATTACAAAACAAATGGAGTTAAGGGACCTAAAGTGCTATAGAAACTGAGATTCTCCCTTAAAAGGGCTCACCTCAGGTCTCACTTGCCCCAGGATCCAGTGCAAAAGCACCAGTTTGAAAAATGCCCAGACTATATGTGAAGGAAATTCATTTTCTCGTCTGGAGGCAACTGCTAGAGGGACAGGGACAGTTGGGGCTCTCTCCAAAGACAGAGGCACTGGCAGATGCCATCTCTATACTCCCCACCTACCTGTTAGCACAGCTGGGCACACATGATGCAGCACCCTCCTGCTGCCTCCCCAGGACAAGCAGAGGCACAGGGTTACGGCACTGTCCCACTACCTTGCTGAAGCAGAAAGCATGATTGCTGCAGTGATCCTTAGCTCATGACTGGGGCAGATGACCTCCAGTATTCATGACATCCTCCTCCCCTCAGCCTGGGGCCTGCATGTGTCTGCAAACAGGGCACTCTCCCCTAGCATTACTGGAGCCTGAATGAGCTCACAGTCAAGGCATTTCTCTACTGCCTTTGTAAACCCAGTGAGTGTGCCCTGTCCTCCCACTCCTCCAGCAGCACTGCTAAAGCTGGTGGGTACACACAAACCACACAGGGTGGCCAAGGGGGCTGGTGCTCCTGAGCTGATTTCAGAATATACTCTAAAGCTACAGAAATTAAGGGATGCCTGGGTGGCTCAGTCAGTTAAGCATCTGCCTTCAGCTCAGGCCATGATCTCAGAGTCCTGGGATCAAGCCTCACATCAGGCTCCCTGCTCAGCGGAGAGCCAGCTTCTTTATTTCCCTCTGCCCTGCCCTCTTGCTTGTTCTTTCTCTGTAGCTTGCTTTCACTCTCTCTATCTCAAATAAATAAATACTCTCTTTAAAAAATAATTCTAAAATAAGTAACTATAAAGCTACAATAATTAAGACACATGGCATAGGCAAAAGGATAGAAAAATAGACCAGTGTGCTAGAATTGGCTCTACAACTGGAGCCACATACACAGGGTTCATTGATTTCAACAAAACTTCCAAGATATTGAGGAAAAAATCTCTTTTCAACAAATAGTGTTAAAACAACTGGATATTCATATAGGGGAAAAAAATAGGAGATCTACCCCTTCCTCATACTATATACCAAAATTAATTTCAAATGGATCAAGACCTAAAAATATAAAGAGACTAGAAATATAAAGTATACAGAAGATAAACATTAAAAAGTTATACAGACATAGTGAACAGAAGGGCCATCTGTACCCCAATGTTCATAGCAGCAGTGGCCACAGTCACAAAACTGTGGAAAGAGCCAAGCTGCCCTTCAACAAACAAATGGATAAAGAAGATGTGGTCCATATATACTATGGAGTATTATGCTTCCAACAGAAAGGATGAATACCCAACTTCTGTGTCAACATGGACGAGACTGGAGGAGATTATACAGAATGAAATAAGTCAAGCAGAAAGAGTGAATTATATGGTTTCACTTACTTGTGGAGCATAATAAATAACACAGAGGACATTGGGTGAAGGAGAGGATAAGTGACTTGTGGGAAATCGGAGGGGGAGACGAACCACAAGAGACTGTGGATTGAGAAACAAACTGAGGTTTTGGAGGGGAAGGGCGTGGGTGGTTGGGTGAGCCTGGTGGTAGGTACTAAGGAGTGCACATATTGCATGGAACACTGGGTGTGGTGCATAAACAATAAATTTTGGAACACTAAAAAAATAAAATTAAAAAAAGAAATTACAAAGATTTCTAGACATAAACTAACCATATTGAAAAAATAAACTATCAAAATGTAAAATTTTTGTTTTTCAAAAGGCAAGACAGATTGGGATAAGATAGCCTCAATACATATGTATGGCAAAGAACTTGTGTCCAAAATATATTCTTAAAAACTCTTAGAACTCAATAATGAAAATTAAACAACTCATTTAAAAAATGAGCAAAAGATTTGAACAAATACTGCACAAAAAAATATTCCAGTGGCTTATAAGCATATTAAAAGATGCTCAAAGTCATTCTTCATTGGAGATATGCAAATTGAAACGACAGTGAGAAAAAGCTCCAGTCATACTAAAATGGCTAAAAATAGAAAGACTGACAGTACCAAGTGCTAGAGCAGATGTGGAGTAACCGTGCTTCTGGTAAACTTGGAAAACAGCATAATCCCTTTGGAAAACAGTGTGAAAACATAAACTGAGGCATATTAAAAATTTAAGAGTTTATCTAAGGCAAAAATCTATTTCACTTGGTTAGTGCCAAAGCAGAAGCTCTACCAAAGGAGCTCCTGGAAAGATTTTTACAGAGAAAAAAGGAGAGGTAAAGTAAGGCAATTCCTGATAGGTTATTGTTTAAAGCTTAATTTGGCTCTTCGTGATTGGTTGTTCTTAGGTTTCAATTTTGTAGCCTTGAGGCATTTGTAGGCTTAGATTTTGGTTTGCAAGCATTGAAGATACCTCAGTCTAATGTCTCCTAATGTAATGGTTAACCATTTTCTTAGAAAATCAAACATAATTTTGCCACATGACTTAGAAATCCTATCGCTAGGAATTTCCTTGAGAGAAATAAAAACATAGGTTCACACAAAAACCTATACAGATATATTTATAGCCTTTTTATTCACAATGGCTCCAAACTGGGAAAACCCCAGGTGCCCATCAGTTGGTAAATGGCAAAACAAAAGTAATAACAAATAAAAAGGCATAACTTATTGATACACAAAACAGCAAGGATGGATCTCAAAAGCATTATGTAGAGTAAACCAGATAGACAGAGGAAAACATACTATATGACTTAATTTCTATAAAGATATAGAGGAAACAACACTAAGCTATGAAAATAGTAATCCTATCCCTCAGAATAAGGATTGAAAGTATGGAAACTGATTTTATACATATTGAAAAGGTAGGGGAGAAGGTGTTTCTCTTCCAGCTACTAGCGGTTAATGATAAAGGCAAGGGTCCCGCAGCATTTCCAAAATGAAGGCAGTGAAAATTAGAAAGCATGGTCTATTTGGCTCCCTGATCTATTCACACTGGTACTAGGGTGACCTCGCACCCAAGGGATAGCTGCTAAAGGGAATAATTCGGAGATACAGAGCTTCTGATTTGTTATGGGTTTTTGTTTTATTTTGTTGACTCCTGCCTCCACACATGTTCTTGACTGATAACTGATTCATGTCCCTGAATTAAAATGACTGACATATGACAGCATCAAAGAAAAAAAAAAAAAAGAAAGTATAGAAATTACCTCTAAAGTAGGGTATTGGAGGCATTTTGCGATGATGGAAATACTGTATCTTAAATAAGGTGCCTGTAACATGGGCATACTCATTTGTCAAAAGTCATCCCACTGTGCTTTTATAACATGTACATTTTAATCTGAGTAAATGATACTTTAATAAAGTGATTAAAAGTTAGAGAGGAAGAAGGAGAGAGAGAGAAGGAATAAGTAGATATTGTTTGCACAAAAAGGTTGATTTCCAGATGTGCACCTTTAAACCCTTCAGTCCTTTTGTCTGGGTCCTTGTTATTCTCTAATGCTTTGGAAAGGCAATTTCTCATTCTACGAGTGAACTGGGGAAACCTACTCTAATTGATTTGATCAACAAACCCAAACCCACCTCTGTTTAAAGAGAAACCAATTTGAACATTCTATAACTACATGCAGACCCTGCCTTGCTTGAAGGGGTCTGCCTAGCAATGCCATAACACATAACTCTGCTTCAAATGAGATTGTGGGTACTGAGGCAGAGCAGAAACATTTGCTGTGCTTATTTGCATTAACCAATAGTCAGACTGGCCTTGGGGCTCAAAGCTATTTGTGGAAGGCTCTGTGGTCTACTGAGCTGATGAAATGTAGAGGTATGGACAAAGGGGAGGTGTACAAAACAAAATTGGCATATGTAAGGTGGGATTTTCCTGTCTAGCTTTTTTTCCTTTTTATGCTTTCTTTTCATTGTTTTCACATTTTTAGTGAAAAAGTCATATGTGCATATGATGAAAATCATAAAAATAAAGCAATAGTACAGAAGACTGTATAGAGAAGAGTAAGTATCCCTCCCACCACAAACAGCTCACCCCTCGTCCTTCTCTATCTAGAGGTAAAATCTATTACTGTTTTCATAAAGTTTCAGAAATAGTCCACATATTTGTAACTATATTTGCTTCAAAATGTAGCAAACATGACATAAAGCAGGAATTCCCAGGTTAGCCTGCCTGAAAAAGCATCCTAATCCTATTGTGTCCTGAGTAAAGATCACTGAAGGTATGCTCTCAATTCCCTCATTTCTAAATCGTGCAAAATAATCACACCCATTTTATGGGGTGTGGTGAGTATTCAGCAAGTCAACCAACAGTAAGTCGTCCCCTAGAATAATGCGTATTCTGTGCCTTGCTTTTGCCACTTAATGAAGTGGTATGGACACTTACAGGTCAAGTCATACAGAGGCATATGAGAGCTTCTGACCCGCTTCTTTTTGTTTCCATTTCACAGTTCCTTTTCACATCATTTGCCCCCCTCCAAAATGACCACCAATAGTTTGAGTTGACTGTCAGCCCTTTTGCTTCATATTGTCAATAGCTTAATTTTTCCTATTGTACAGCCTTTAATTTACTTCTGTTGATATTTGTCCTGGCTTCTCTAGCAAATATTTTAAACATTCAGTTATTTTCTTGCTCTTGCCAGACTGTTACTACTGAGAGAATATGTGAACCAGACTTGGACTGCATGTCAGAATTCAGTTTTTCCTCAAGCTACCACTCACTTCTCTCAAAGTGGATATATATGTGCTCTTGATGTACATATGCTGAGGGGCTAAATTAGCAGCCTTCTCCTTTATCACATATTTACTTTTTACCTACACATCTGCTAAGTGTAGGATTCTGGTCATGGAATATTACTGCTAATAGTAGTAGCAAATACCACATTAACACTTATAATAAGGCTGGTTTTGATCCAGCCATTTTGAAATCAGACATGGCCAGAAGCACAATGTTTACTGTTGCACAGATAAACCAGGCTTCTCTCAGGACCCAAGGTTGAGATTGGAGATTCTTGGAAATACAGCTCTTTGTTTAAGGAAAACAGACACACCATTTTTATGCACTTATTATTATTCTTCAGTCTGGAAGAAAATGCCATTATGGAGAAAAGACAGTCTCCGTTAACATACAGCCAAAAAGGGTAGGATCAATGTTCATAACCCTTACCCTTCACAAGAAAAAATGAAGTCAGAATCCTAGTGGTACTTTCATATTAACCTTGTGTCCAGGAAATTGGGAAATAAAGGCTAAGCTCTATAGCTTAAGCTTTTCAATGTTGCCACAAGACTCTGTTTTCTTACAAGTAAAAATAAAGAGTATAATATTATCTACCCTCATAGGTCTGCTGTGAAAAATAGAAGTTAGAGCAGCCAAGTACACAGATAGAACTCACTAAGCATTAGCTACAATCATAAATGTTTGCCAATAAAATCTTCCAGTGATGAGGATTTATCTGTTGATTACCCAGGAGAGGAACAAAATGAGACTGTGTGTACCATGTCTACGTAAAGCTTGGGATGAGAGGCCCCAAAAAGGTGGGCCAGATGTGAGGCAAATGGTCTGAGCAATAAGTCAGCTGCAATGAAATGAAAACCAGGGAGCAGGTGGGGGCCTGAGGAGAGTCTCCATATTTAGGGGTACAGCAACCCAGGCAGAGTTTCTGGATTACAATCCAATAATGTAAGTTGAATATGGATTGCACACCATGAGACTAAGTGAATTGTTCAAATGTATACAGCAAATCCACAGTAAACAGGCTGAGGATCCAACCCTTCTTTTTGAAGACAGGATCCATTCATCAATTCAAGCAAGATTCAAGGAGTGGAACACAGTGCATGCAATGCTCTTTTTTTGGAAGTTTGTCAAGATTCAATCTCTCCCTTAATCATGGAGTGAGGGGGAAATGCACTGAGTTGACCCCCAGGGCTGCCCTTGCATCCCCTTGCTTGGCAGCCAACCAGCCTCACAGGGTATGAAAGGGGTAATAAGACCACCCTTTGGAGACACTCCATACAGTCCTGGAGGAATGATATGTGGAATCATATGTGGAAAAGGGGACAGTGGCAGAGGACTTTACACTTTCCTCATATACCTCCCCAAACCTCTGCTTATAACTTTGGCAACTGATCCAATTTTTTTCTTTAACACCTAATATATACCTTTTTTTTTAACTACTAAGTAACAAGCTCCTGTTTTGAAAATAATAACCCTATACTACTCTTAATCATGCTTTGATATTCACATATTTATATACTGCACATTTTTCTTACATAAACTCATTATTTCTCTAAATGAAATATTCATGCTTGTTACTATTTTAAACAGACTAGGTATACAGGCACCTCCGTTAGAGTAGAATTTTTTTTAGGATTTTATTTATTTATCTGAGAGAGGAGGAAGGGATTGGGGAGAGGGAAAGCAAACTCCCTTCTGACTGGGGAGCCCAACAGGAGCCTCAATCGCAAGACCCTGAGATCCTGACCTGAGCCGAAGGCAGATGCCTAACCGACTGAGCCACCCAGGTTCCACTAGAGTATACTTTTTGTGTTATGTCCTTGGGCTTCAGTCTCCTCACCTCCATTTGTGGGGCATTAGGTTCCTTCCAATTCCAGAACTCTATGAATCCTACTTCTCTTGGAGGATTTTCACTGTGTGAACTTAGCTAAGCTGACACTCCACTGCCTCAAATTTTCTTCATGGCACAGCTTCTGATTAGCAAGGGGCCATGAGAGATTTTGTGCAAGAGTTTGAAGACAGAAGCAATATAATGGCCAAGTGCTTTTAGATGGGAAAGTCAGCACATGGGAAGGTTTCTTAGCACAAGTACATGGCACTTACCTGCTGCCTCATTTTGTTGGTGTTTGTAGCAGCATCTGGGCCCACAGCAATTCCAACTCCTTCCAGATCCTTTTTCAGCCTAACTCCTTAGTCAAGGTGTGTTCAGCTTCATGACAAAGAGCGATTGCTTTTCTAGCAGGATATTCCCATCATAGAACGTGGAGGCTGGGAGGTAGTGAGAGACTAATGTAAGTTCTAGTCTGTTATTGTGGTCCCCTCCCCCCTCATCCTCATTGCTTCTAGTCTGTTCCTGAATTACATGCTTCACAGCCATCTTCCCTTCCTAACTGCCTACCCTCAGACTTCAGGATCCTGAGACAGAAGAAATAGCCTCCTATGACTATTTAGCCAGTCTCTATGGCTTTTCAAGGTCAAAATGCTGTAATAAATCCAGAGATAGACAGATGACAGATCAATACATAGATAGGTAACATATGGATGACAGCTGGATAGAACCCTTGTGATTCCGCTTCTCCTCCCTCACCAAATCCTAACCTCCTTTCATCTCTTTTTATTTTGTGTGTTATTCTCTACTTGATCATAGTCAACTAAGCTCCTTGAGGATAGAAGGCTGCATATATGTTTGCTGAATACCTCAAATACTTACTAACACAATGCTGGCACATCGTAAACTCTGAACCAATGGATCCTGTTGTTCACGGTGTGATGTTTTTTCTTAATACATTTACATGCACCAAATAACTCCCAGTCTTCCTAACCTTGTGGAATGTTTCATCTTTTAAAACCTTGTAGTTACAGTCATAGTAATAATAATAATAGTGAATCATGAGAGACTATGGACTCTGAAAAACAATCTGAGGTAGGAGGTTGGGGTACCAGGTGGTGGGTATTATAGAGGGCACAGATTGCATGGAGCACTGGGTGTGGTGAAAAAATAATGAATACTGTTATGCTGAAAATAAATATATTAATTTTAAAAAATAAAACTACATTGAGATATCACCTCTGTGTTATTCTTCATGGATGTGATTTGAGAATAACAAGATGTCCTATGACAACAGAAGAGAAAAGAATGATCAATAAAGAAAAATTTCACAGAAAAAAAAATAATAATAGTAACTTGTACTTATATGGTGCTCACTAAATGCCAGACACATATATTACCTACCTGAATCTTCACAACAACTCTGTGCAAATCACAACCAAGCAGGCTAGCTCTCAAGTCTGTGTGCCTAACCATTATGCTACCCTGCCTTTCAATGCAATGGTCTGTGATATACAGATTTTATACTCTCTAAGATTACGCTAACCAAAATTTCTAGTGAATGAAACTTCTATTTGTAGGATGTATCTTTTTGAGTAATACACATGTCAGTCAAGGTCCCAACAGGAAACAGATGGCACACTCAAAATAGGATAACTGCAGAGGATGTATTTACAAAGGGAACAATTACATAATGAAGGTGTAGAGGAACTAGGGGTGGTGTGTTAACCAGTGCCTTCATAGCAGCATGATGATGAGTATGCACCATCCCCTGGGTCTGTGGAAATAAGCAGGCCAGTTTCTGGAAGGAGAAAGAATTATAAAGTGTGCCACCATGAGAGGTCAAGGTCACAGCCAGTCTGAGGTGACTTTGAGGCAGGAACTAGAGAAAGAAACACTATGAGTTTTCCTTCCATTCTCCAATCTCCTCTTGGGGATTCTCCACTGGTAAAATCCAACTGAAGGTCAGACAGGTGGAAGGGGTCTGTTGATGTGTCCTGTACCAAACAGCCTCCTAGAATCAGAAAGTGGAGGTGGAGGGGGTGGGAGGAACGGGGGCGGGGATCATGAAATATTCTGGCATGGGTAAACTCTGAAATGTTACCAAATAAAAGGCGTGGGGCAGCTCACATGCTCATCACCATCTTCCTCCCTGGGATGTGAAATATATGTTTTCAAAGAAGACAAATTAAAACCTATAAATTGGGTAGTAGTACAGATTCTCTTTCTGCCAAACAATTAAGCTATATCTAATATATGTAAACTTAATTTTAAAATTTCTCCTTGATCATAGATGAATCTCTGCATAATTTCCAAGATATTCGTGATTCAGTTCTGTTCCAAGTTCATCCTGATGACAGCTGGCTTTTTCTATGGCTTAACTGTGTCTTTAAAAGCAAATCTCCAGATAACCATGTCACACAGAATAAAGAAGGCATTTCCTTTTTCCCCCTCACTCTGCAACCCTTTGCTTTCTGATATTGGACACATGCCATGCATTTTGCATTAGCTCTGTGGCAAATGTCTAGTGTTACAATCCAAGCACCAGTGCTCATTAGCCTTTTTAGGAACTTGGAGACCAGAGTTGGAAAGGTACAACTCGGAGAAATAATTCTCAGTGAGCAAGTAGCAATTTGCCAAGCAGACAAAAAAAACTGAGGAAGGGGGAGGAGGAAACCCAGACAAAGTTGTCTGAGTTAATGAACCAGAGTCTGAACTCATGACAGCAAAGGAAAAATAAAAATAGGGAAAGAACTTCTGCACAGCACTTGCTGTAAAGAATAAAAAAGGATGCCACAAGTAGGATTCTGTGAGTTGTTTCTTGTAAATTCACTGATGCTTAGCACCTATGTCAAAAGAGAAAGGGCCAAGTGGTTGGGGAGTGAACCTGGACCATCCTGACAGATGGAGGGGAGGGCAGATCATCAGGAGGCCATATCATGTTGAAAGAGGGCTGGGTGCCCAGCCTGTACACCAGGGCCTCTGCCCACCCTGGGCAGAAATACCTCCAACTGGAAGGATAGGCATAGGTAATGCCAGCCTCTGTTGAAAGACCAACCCATACCTGCTCTGTTCCCATCTTCATTCAACACACATACATATAATCATGAATACCCCAGGCACCTTTCATGCTTGCACAAACATGAGAATTACATGTTAGCTGAAGCCAAATACTATAGAATATCCTATGAATGATGAAACAACCAAATCTGCTGGGGTTCTTTGTGTTTATCTGGCATGATAGAGCCTGAGGAATATTTAAGAAGAGTCTTGCCAAGAATTCACTACAATTCTAGTCACAAATTACAATGTGTGGGTGATTTTTCTCACACCACCAAGCAATACCTGGACACCAGCATGGTGTCCTACGATTCAACTCAATTCTAACACTATCTACCTGGAGGGAGCATCAGATTTCAAGGGTTGGGGGCTCAGTCAGATTTATTATTATAAATTGCAATGTCACAACCACAAAAGCAAAAAACAGCATTTTAATCATGGAGGAATATAGACAAATAGGAAACTTGTCTTACTCATTATTGATGTTTTTCCTATTCTTAAAAAGATGTGGAATTCCAAATTTTTCCCAATCCATTTAAGGAAGCAGAAGGTTGATATAATGATAAACTAGATGGCTCTGTCAGGATGAAGAGTCTTTATGAGAATGCTTAAAAAAAAAAAAAAAAAAAAAAAAAAAAAAAACAAGTGTCATCCCATGAACCAAGGAACAGGGGCCTTCTGCTCTATAAGTGAGAACCTTCATCAAAAGCTATGTGTGTCTTAAAAAATTATTTATAAATGAAAAGCTGTGTATCCTCTCCTCTTCTTCCTCCCATGGGCAGGGAAAAGAATTGGATGCAGTGTCAAGTTCTATAGTAAGTTTAACAGAGTATAATTATCATCTCCCTCCTTACCCCTCTTATCCAGACAGTGGGGAGAATGGGACCAAGTCGTCATGTGCATTTTGTCTGCCCTAGAGATCAGTGGAAGTCCTTGTTCTCATCATCTTGGTCCACATGATCATTGTTCTCCCTGTTGATATCACCCATTAGGAAACTTCGTAATCACCCAGTCTAACCTTACCCAGACCACAATACATTTCTACCATTTCCTCAAATTACCAGAAATTTCCTATCTCATGAACAATCTAATAAACACATGTGTGGAGAGGAGTTGAAGTATATATACATTTCAACTCAGAGTTGCTTACTACCTTTTTTTTTTTTTTCCCTAAAACTAACCTACTCTAGAATGATCATTATAAATTGTGGTGGCTCCATACTGAGTACTTTTTTGTTAAGTAGGCATTGTATCTGCCAGTAGATTCTTGTCTGTGTAGTTCTGAGCTTGGTTTGTCACAGAGAAATACTCATGAGAGTTGGAAGGTCGAGTTGAAGGAGTAGCCATTTCTACGGTCAGGAGGTTGGTCACTGTGACAATAGCCTACAGGTTCCATCACTGATCAGTAGCTTACCTTGTTGGGGGAGTAACAAGCCAGCCCTTGGTGGCCCTCTCTCTCCTGCCATGTACCCCCCTCCAACTTCTCCAAGCCCTAGGCTGGATATGTGTACACTTCCATGGTAAAGGCACCAGCTTCTTCTGCAGTCGCCCACACCATGAAGATTTAGAGATGGCAAACTTCAGGTGTGGGTTCCACTTTGTCCCCATGGATTCTAGTTCGTCCTTAAAGAAATAATTTGTCCTTGTTCTTTCCAACTTCATATTCTGATGTCCTTTTCCATTACAGCCAGTACATAGTCACTTCAGGCCCAACACCTCACATAAGAGGAATAGCCTTGCATAGACTAATCCCACGATTTCATAAAACTTACCTGGTTTTCTGCCTTTTCCCTATTTTAGGGGAACTGGCATTATGGGAGAGCCAGAGCACTCCATTCGATGTTCACTCTCTTCCCTCCCACCTCTACAGAATCTTCTACAAGCACAGGAAGCTGATGACCTTCCTTTTATTAGTGAAGAAAAGAACACTTCTGTTTCATTATATACTTTTCCTTCTCCTCTTATATTCTATGACTTCTATAAAAACTCTATTATCTGAGTCAGCCAGGCTTGGTTCCCGTTAGAAGAGAGATGCTTTTGGAATTTAGAAAACTCCCATTCCCTCTCAATAAAGCCTTGCTCTGAAGACACTATGTCACTGTGACCTATAAAACGCCAATCAGAAACTAGAGTTCAACAATAAGCCTTCTGTTTAAGGCTTCCCTGAAGCAAATAAATAAATAATTGCCTCTGAATCAATGTCATTTAGGTACTGGGGACAATATAGAAAAAAACACATCAGTGTAATGTCTCAATATTATTCTAGCATTATACCTTTCCATTTTTAATTATCATATGTAATAGTTTATAGGGATTATAGGTAAAAGTGAAATAATGAACTTTTTAATCCATAGATGCTTAAAATTGAAAAAGACCACAAAGTTGGGTGGTTGACTGTACATGTTTCTGACAGGAATTGCATTTGGCTATCCATGAGAAAGGCGGGAAATGCAAAAGTCTATAAAAGATGGAAGTTTTGTTTTGTTTTCAGACTACAAACAAAAGGAGGTAGGCAGTCCAAGCTGATAAGGCCCTGAGGAACTGAGGCTGTTTCTGTCTTTTTGTCCAACCATACTAAATGTGTCTCCTTCATCCTCAAGGTCATACCATCATTCTAAAGACAGCTGGAGCCACCACCAACACATCTGCATTTCAGGCAGGAAGCCAGAAAGAGACAGGAAGGACAAAAAGACTATGTCAAGAGTTCCATCCAATGATTGCTCCTTATTGATCACACTTATCTGCAAGGAAAGCAGGGAAGTGTAATTTTTCATCTCGAATAATAATTTCAGATCCTGTCAGTAAGAAAGAAGAGAAAGGATCCTGGTTAAGTGCTGAGCCATCACTGGTACAACACATCTCTACTAAATCTTCATCCAGTTTTGGGTGATCATCTGCAGTGACTGCAGTGATGGAAAATCTGCCACAATAAAAAGAAAACCAACTGAAGAACAGACTGACTTTTTCCCAAGTCCACCTGAAATCTGCCTTCAAGGTGCTCCTGCCTAGTCACCGGCTCTGCCCAGTGCAATGATGAGAACAAACAGCATTCCTCTTCTACATTTGCCCTTCAGATACATGAAAACACACATTTTTCCCAAAACTTCTTATTGTTGTCCTTGTTATTTTGTTTTGTTTTAAATGTTCTACCAGACTTCATCTGAAATAGTCTAGATTAATTATTTTCTTTTCTTTGAAAGTTTCTCTGAAGGCAGAATCTCAGGTTCAACCTATCAACAGCTCCAGGTGTTGTACCAGATCTAAGGAATTGATTGAAATGGACACTTTCTTAGTTGGTTAGTATACTAAGTTATAATTAACTTGTCTTTATGGAAATAGTGGCATCAATCCAGAGTAGTTTCCACAGAACTGGTATACATTGACTCTGTCTTTGTGTTTTAACAGAAGCGATCATTTAGTCTCCTGAGTGCAGAGCTAGTTATAAATACACAGACATATAAAAACGAACAATACTCCATAGCTACAGCATTGTTACATTACTGAGAATATAATTCCGTAGCTTAGAATGAGAATAATATGAATAGAAAAGCCAGAAAAAACTCTCGCTCAGACTATTTTTACCTCCCACTCGGTACCTCCCACTCTGGCTTAGTCCTCCCTTCCCTAAGCCTGGACCAAACTCTCATTTTGCCATATGCTGCCTGGAGTTTGAGCAGTACACTTATTTCTATATGACATGGAAATGGCACTCGAGAGGAACTAAATGCCTTTGACTTACACGACTGAGTGAGAATTTGGAGGGAAAGGGCCTCTAGATGCAGATGGAAGAGGTACACACATGCGGCTCAGCTGTAATTGCTGGAAGGCTGGGTTTGCTGAGGAATAAAGATGCTGACAATAGATACCCACATAAAAACCAGGCGTGTCAGACCTACCAATCTTTAGGTCTCACTGAGGAGACAAAGCAGGATAATATTCTCTACCATATGGCTGCCATTGATCATTCTTCCAGAAAAACCCAGCCAGTCCCATAAATCCAAGTCACCAGAGAGAATAGCAACTCCATCCTTCAGCTCACCTGTAGTCCCCTGGTACCTGAGGGAGGGGCTGGCATTGCTGGTTTACATTATTAGGAAAGTGAGGTGTTCATCAAACCACTCAGAGACAATAAACCAACAGGAAACCAAGCCACAATCCTTGTGTTCAAAATATTGTCCATTTAGCATGCCCCAGATGCCAGAAGACATTTGACTATGCCTGTCCAAGAAATATGCTTTTTGAGGCTATAATGCTTACTATGAGTTATCACTGGGTTTGCCCACAAAATCTTGGGATTTTGTGTTGATCCCAAACTATTTAATTCATTACAAACTGTATGAGCAGATTTGCATGCTAAATCCACACTAAGCACTTGGAATAGTAAAATAAGCCATGGTGGCTGCCCTCAAGAAATTCACAATCTAGTGGCAGTGAAAAGGGAGGAAATAAAATTTGAATATGCTAAAGTGATTTCAATTTCAAATCAGCAAACTAGACCAAACTGGACTGAGTAAGCCAAAAGAAAGAACTGGGTGTCAGGAGGCAGGCAGAATTTATTGACAACAAAACTAGATGCACCTGGTTTCTTCCACAGATGGATGAAGACAGGTACTTAAACAATATTATCAGGACTCTGGCAATGTCCTGGACCCATCCTCCTGTTTTGCTTTTATTCTCACACTTGAACTCTTCCCAAGATGTCAGGGATGACCCCTCCACAGCACCTGATTATATGAAACTCAGTACCCTCAATCTTTGAAAGAGAAAAAGCTTCTCTACAAACGATTCCAACAAATATCCCAGAAAAGTGTTATCATTCACTAGCTTGGTTCACATGCCCTGACCAACTTCCCCAAAGGGCAAGAGGTTTGGGAGATATGGCTTCATCTTCACTACATGGTGGCGAGGAGTCCCTCAAGGAGACGAGCTGTTTTACCACCAGAAGAAGAAATAGACAACTCGACGGACCAAGGCAAGAAGGGATCTTCACACAAGCAATCATATGAAATAAGAATTATGCAAGATAGAAACACAGCCTTATGGAAGAACAAAACAAAACAAGACAAAATAAAAAGCTCAAGTGCAGAGCTTTTTATGAATGAATGAAGCTGGATTCACACCACCAGTGCTGTGACCTTAGGATTGTTACTTCAACTCTCAGCTTCAGTTTTCTCTGCTGTAAAATGAGGATAATAATCCTACCTGAATGACATGTAAATAGGTACTCCACATAAAATGCTTAGCTTACAGCCTATACAGGAATAAGTGCTCAGTGCGTCTCCATCATCATCCTCATCATCATCATCATCATCATCGTTGTTATCATTACTATTATTATGGTCATTATTTTAAGAGAAAAGAGGAAACTAAGGGCAGGAGACGGGTGAGAGTTTAGGATAGGCCTGATGTTTTGTGTTGATTAGGATGGTATTGGCATTAATGGACTGAGGTTGGGACCAGACTTTGTGCTACAGTTAGGGGACTCTAACTCACTGCGTGTCTTGCACTTTGATACCCTAGAGAACCATGAAATGCTTCTAGTACAAGAAGCTGCAACAGAAGAGGTTTCAGGACATCACTAGGAAGCCAAAGGACAGGGCTCGTGGCCTAGTGGCTACGGGTGGGTAGATTGCAGTCGCCCAGCCCAACTGTTCACTTCCCATTCCATAATCTGCACATCTTGCCTCAGCAGAAAGAAGGTAAGTACTTCCTGTCTTAATAAACCTCTTTCTTGCCTCTCTCCTCTACCGACCTGCCATCACTAGCACTAAATGTAGTGGTCACTGCTGAATAACTTTGCCTATTCCATGTGCCCCTTACCAGTTTGGGTGACCTTTTCCTTCCTACTGCCAGCACCTCTGGCTCTTCAACATACTGCCCCAGCTACTGACGATGCTTTGTGCTTTCTTACAGAGAGCAGAAATGGCTCAGAAATTCATATTTCCCAGGGAAACCTTTAGACAATGAGGAATGACAACTGTAATGACATCCCAGAGTCCCCAGCAGGTGGGGCTGAAGCCACCCATCTCAGTACTGTGTCCAAAGCTGTGCCCTTGCTTGGCTTCTGTGCCTTCCCTTTCCTGCTTCCCCTACTACCCCACCACATCCTTATGGATTTACTACCTTTGAATCGGGGTCTACTTCGGGGACCCAACCTAAGAAAGTTGCTGACCATCCTACCCCTGGGAGATATTCAGCAATGTGGACAGCTTATATGCTGCCCTCTGTCATGTGGGTTTCTTAAGTAAGCATAAACAATAATTTATTGGAAGCTATGGATTCTGCCCAGAGATGGGGGGGGTGTATATATATATATATATAGAGAGAGAGAGAGAGAGTTCCTGAGCTCCCTGAAACTTACCCATGGACTTCAGTTTCCAAACTATTGATTCATAATTTAATACCAGGAAAAAAATATATAAGATACCCAAATGCCAGAGAGATTAGGAAAAAACACACTTAGTGTTTTTCACGTCTCAAGGCCATATTAACTATATATTCTATCTCGTCTCACTTTACTTTTTTTTTTTAATTTCCTCAAGTTGGCAGTTGTACTGGATGTGTTTAATTGACCCTTCAGAGCACTTTTCCCCACCTTCTCTGTGCTTCAGTAACTGCCCATGTGAGCTGCCTTGCCCTCTGGAATTCCACTTGGCCAATGGGAACAACCACTCAGAGGCAGGAAGGAAAGGGCATAAGAAGGTCTGAGGTTTCTTTTCTTCCACAAGGTAACCACAGACAGGCAGTGTCCTCCAACCCAGTTTCAGAGCTCCGTCATGGGACCCTCTCCACAGGATCCTCCTGCTCCACATTCTGGAAACAACTCCCTCCCCTGTACCTTCAGGCTAATTTTAAATTCCTGGGGTACCCCATTCTCTCATGTGGTTTCTCTATTGCTTACACAACTTTGTAAATAGCCCTTTTATTAAATTCACATTAATTTACTTTAATTTGACTGCCACCTGTTTCCTGATAATGCTTTAATTGATGCATAATAATTCACCAAAAGGCACTGACTACTCCTTTGTCAGGGCAGATGGAGGTAAGGACTAGGCTTGAGCTTGGATTAAGATTGGAGTTGGTAATAGCTGACACTAGGCAGGAGATATAGAAAAGTTGTTTAAGGGAGGAAATCACCACAAGGAAAAAAATGTGGGGTTTTTTTCTCTGGTTTTTTTTTTCATTTTTTTTTTCCTTCTTTTATTTTAATTGTATGTATCTGAGAAAATGGCAGTCAGCTGAACCTATTGTGGTCATCATTCCAGGAGAGATGAAAATCAAATCATCACGGTGTGTGCCTTAAACTTACTCGGTGACGTATGTCAATCATTTCTCAATAAACCTGGCAGAAAAAAGAGTAGAGCTGAGAGATAGTAGCTATAAGGATGTGCCCTCTTGTTCTTCTTTCTCAGCTAGAAATTTCAAGTTCAAACACCAGCCAGGATGAATTTGATCTCCTCCCATGAGCTACCAGCTGCATGACTATTGAGCACTTCACACATGGGGACTGATTTGCTGAGACAGAAAAATACACACCAGATGTTGACAACCAAATATTAAAGTGAAGACTGTGAAATATCTCAATAATTTTTAAGTGGATTTCATGTTGAAAGAATAACATCTTGGAAATATTTGGTTAAATATATTATTAAAATTAATTTCACTTATTCATCTTTACTGTTTTTACTAATACTACTAGAAAATTTTAAATGGCATACAGGGCTCACATTATATTTCTACCAGACACCGCTAGCATATTGTCACCTGGTTATGTTTGTTTCTCTTTAGAACTGCATAAATTTCGGTCCCTCACAGCTAGTTACTCTCCTAATGCCCTGCCCTAAGTGCCCTACTACATAGTCACTGTTCTACAGAAGCTCCTTCTGGGAACTTCTTCTGTCAGTCTTAGTGTCCTCTATTTTAACTTCGCTGCTTTGTTGCAAAGTACATGGTTCACCGAAAACACAGAAAGCTAAGAGTATAACACCCAGCATACAATCACTCCTGTCTAGAACACAGGCTCTGCCTCTAATTTACATTTTTTATATGCTCTTGTTACACTGAGAAAGTAAGAAGTGCTAGTCCATTTAAAGGGCACATAGCCAGCCATTCAACGTGATAGGAATTTTCGCAGGCATTTTACTGAAGGGTGAGCAGATTTACACAAATAATGCACATGTAAAAATATCCCATCTTTTACTGAGAAAACAACATGGATTTCATACTTTTATAGTGTAAGAAGTTTTTTCATGGTATCTTGAAAATAAAACTGGGCAGCAAACAAGTGTTACACATAGTGTGGCCGTCACCTTAGGGCTAGAAATATTAAACCTAATACACATTCCTGCTAAAACTATGCCATGTGAAGTAACATGAACTTCCAAGCAAAGACTCTGTCCTAGTCACTATAGAGCAGAGTAGGATACATCTGTTACCTTTAACATGATGGGAAAAACACATACATACACACTAGGTTCTTTTTAGGAGAACAATAAGATTTTCTTTCAATGCCAATGAATTGTACAGAACTCTCAGTGGCAAAAAACCCAAAGCAAACAGGCCCCATTGGGAAAAGGGAGTTTATCACTTATAATGAAAAAGTGTTCAAAGTCATATAAAATCTGTTTCTTGCTATCTCTCAGTTCTTCTTGCTTCAGCATTAACTTGTTTTTCAGGAAACCTCTTTCCATATGTTGACAACAAGAGGAACAAGCTAATCAATGCATATAGTCTGCCATCTCAGCAACCTGACCAGAAAGGAGTCGCCTCTTTCCCAGACTTCCAAGGCAGCCTGCTCCTGAGTAGAGCTCTGCCCTTGCCTTCATCAATCACTGGGACTCCAGTTGGCCAGGCTGTGGTCATGAGCCTGACTCTGAAGTAATAAGGAAGGAAAAACTAGGCTTGAGAATGTGGAAATAGCATTACCCAAAAATGAAGGGGGACTCAATTAGCAGTGTAAGAATTACTAGATCTGCCAAATTATCAGATGTGCCTAGCAACAAGAAAATAAGCAAATGATAAGCTAAAGGGAGAAATAAAACCCTCTTTCCTTAATCCAAATTGCTTATGACACATCACAGACTGAAATTCTTCAATTCTTTTTAACCATTGTTAGTGAGACATGGAGAGACTTTATCAGTGAAAGTTCGAGAAAGGATGTTCTTTCCTCAACCATTAAGCCTAGACTTAATTCTGAATAAGAAATGGCGGGGGGGGGGCAGGTGGTCTTTTCAATCTAAATGTATCCTGGGGAATCATGATGAGTAGAAGCAGAGAAGTTAAAATTCTCAAATCTAAATTTTAGATTCCACCCCGTTGTGTCACTCAACCCCATTTCTGTTTGATACTTTCCTAAATTGATGATCTGTCTTTGTCCAGTAGCACAGAAGCAGTCCTAGACTAGAAATGTTGACTATGTTTAGATTACTGTCAATCAACAAATAAACTCTTAATGTTTGCTGTGAGGCTGGTGTAATGCTCAATGCTCTGAGAGATACTAAAAATGCCTTAGACATGATCCTTAGCTTGAAGGAGCTCACCATTAAACTGCAGAAATAAAGCTAACATGCATGAACCAAAACCAGACAATATTGAACAATGGCAAAACATACAGCTAAGTGATCTGCTGCAGTTCAATGCTATGGAAACTCAAGGCAAAGGAACAACACTAGTCATAAATTATCATGTGAGAGTGAAGAATCCAGTACTTGGGGCACATATGGACTTACAGGAAAGAGTAAATAAAGGTAAAAGGCTAAATTATTAAATTCTGACTTCCTATCACTTAGCACTCTATTTTCTAATTGTTTACAAGAAATGCATAAACATGTTTTTAAGCATTCTCTTTGTTTTTAGACTATTTCTATGCTCTTGAACCTCTTAAACATTTATGAATACAAGATCAAGTGATGTTCAAAGAAACAAAGAATCAAGGATAAAGAAAACCTCAGGCAGATTGTTGATATAGTGTAAACATCAAATTCTTTTCTTAGGGTCACTATCAATTCACTAATTTTCACTTCAAATGAATCCAGTCCTCTACAGTAGCTGTCATAAGCAAAGACTAGGCAACTGATATATGTTTGTTGCATAAAAAATAAGAAAGTCTTTCTGTAAGAGTCCATTGCATTGGTTAGAATTTGGGGGATGTTTTGTGTATGTCATTTCATTAATTGTCTGAGGCAGGTGTCTGTTAGGGCTGCTCCCAGAAGAGGTCATTTATCTTTGGTTTGTGGAGCTACAGAGGAACCAAACTTTACTGATCCAAGTACTCAGCTGGCATTCTCTCCACTGATTGGCAGTCTGGAAATCCCAGTGGGATATAACTAATGTGTAAGGTTTGTAAAGGTAATTTACTAACCTAACAAAACTGTAATACTGTTTCAAAGACAATTATTGTGAAAAATCACAACTACCCTTAATTGATTTCTACCTGATTGTTGAAAATGATAAGGAATCTTGGAAGGTGCTTGCAAATATGTCAGGGTTTTAATAAATTTAAATGATGCACTTTTAAATGCACATATTCTAACTTTCTTTCTTGCATTTTAGCCAGAATTTTTTTTATGATGCACTTTTAAATGCACATATTCTAATCTTCTTTCTTGCATTTTAGCCAGATGCACTTTTTTTTTATGATGCACTTTTAAATGCACATATTCTAACTTTCTTTCCTGCATTTTAGCCAGAAATTTAACTCCCAACATTCTTTTAATTTTAACCCGTCATAAGAACTATTTATTTATTTATTAAGATTTTATTTATTTTTTTGATGGACAGAGATCACAAGTAGGCAGAGAGACAGGCAGAGAGAGAGAGGAAGGGAAGCAGGCTCCCTGCCGAGCAGAGAGCTCGATGCGGAGCTCGATACCAAGACCCCGGGTTCATGACCTGAGCTGAAGGCAGAGCCTTTAACCCACTGAGCCACCCAGGTGCCCCCATAAGAACATTTTAAAAGTCCTTTTCTAATTTATTACATCAAATATAAATAAATGTTGTTCAAGGTTAAAACAATTTTATGCTGACAGAAATCAGATATTATACATTTTTTAATTTAGAGCCTAATAGTATATAACTTATAGCAGCTTGCATTTATGTCTATTTAAAGCAGCACTAAGTGACTAATAATATCATATGATTTATATTTTCATATATATATAGTCAAAAACCTACAATTTTATATACTTAAGGCTTAAGTATGGGTTACAAACTACAAATGTTCTCCATTGAAGATCATATTATATTAATAAAATAAATATTTCTGTCTTATTCTTAAAGATACATATTAGTTTTAAATCTAATCTCTTGCCCACAGAACTGATGCAGTTTCATTTTTATTTAATAAGCAGTTTCCTTAAGAATTTTTGTCATTATTTTTTTAGTGTTCTGTTGTATTCTGATAAGCAGATATTTTAGCTCTGAGTATTATTTAGCTTAGTCTTCTGCCTTCCCATTTCTTCTATTCGAGGCTCTCCCACAAATATATACCAAGAAATGGCTTTTTTGGTTTTATAAATGCCAGCCTCCACCAAGGTTAAAAAATGAAGTTGGCTCTTTTTAGGATATCGATAACATTAACTTGCCTTTTGAATACTTGTGATTCTCAAATATTTTTGAACACAGCAGATTTAAATTGGGCAAAACTCAACTGATGCAATACTGAACTGAGTCTCACATTCTACTGGAAATAAAACAGTGTGAAAAAGAATTTGAGAGGACCTCATACAAATTACTTATCATTTACTTTTTTTTTTTAAGATTTTATTTATTATTTGACAGACAGAGATCACAAGTAAGCAAAGAGGCAGGTAGAGAGAGAGAAGGAAGCAGGCTCCCTGCTGAGCAGAAAGCCTGATGCAGGGCTCACTCTCAGGGCCCTGGGATCATGACCTGAGCAGAAAGCAGAGGCTTTAACCCACTGAGCCACCCAGGTGCCCCATCATTTACTTTTTAAAACAGGGGTCACAAAACTGTGATGTGTAAGCCACACTGACTCATCAATTGCTTTTGTAAATAAAGTTATTTTTTGGTTTTTGGTGACTTTTGTGGTTTGTTTTGTTTTTTTATCATAACCATGCCCATTTGTCTATTATCCATGGTGGCTTTTGTGCTACCTCAAAATTGAATAGAAGTTATAGACTCCTTAGAGTCTGCAAAGCCTATATTACTTACTATCAAGCTCTTTACAGAGAAAATAAAGTGCCTATCCCCTGCTTAAAACAAGTACAACAGCATATATACTTGTATATAAGAGCAATAATGCTCTATGAACTTATAATCAACTGATTAATTTTATAGGCTTACTTTGATCATATGTTCAAGGTACTTCACAGCCCTAGCCAGAGAACTGTCATAATAGAAGTAAAGTGTAGGGGCAATGTCAATATGTCTGCTTTAGGAATTTTCATATGGGTGGAACCACAGTGCAAAAATTTATTTTTTTTCTTTGTGTCATATTATTTTTTTAATTTCATTTTTTTCAGTATTCCAAAATTCATTGTTTATGCACCACACCCAGTGCTCCATGCAATACACGCCCTCCATAATATCCACCACCAGGCTCACCCAACTCCCCACTTCCCTCTCCTCCAAAACCCTCAGCTTTTTTCTCAGATTTGCCAAAGACAAAGGAAATAAAAGCAAAAATGAACTTTTGGGACTTCATCAAGATCAAAAGCTTCTGCACAGCAAAGGAAACAGCCAACAAAACCAAGAGGCAACCCACAGAATGGGAGAAGATATTTGCAAATGGCACTACAGACAAAGGGCTGATATCTAAGATCTATAAAGAATTCCTCAAACTCAACACACACAAAACAGATAATCACATCAAAAAATGGGCAGAAGACATGAACAGACACTTCTCCAAAGAAGACATACAAATGGCTAACAGACACACAAAAAAATGTTCATCATCATTAGCCATCAGGGAGATTCAAATCAAAACCACATTGAGATACCACCTTATACCAGTTAGAATGACCAAATTAGCAAGACAGTAAACAACAAGTGTTGGAGAGGATGTGGAGAAAGGGGAACCCTCTTACATTCTTGGTGCAAATATATTTTAAAACTTCATTTAGAAAAATGTAAATGTGTTATATGCAAAGGGTTAATTATGCATAAACTAAATGGTGGTGATATAATAGAAATTTATAATGACAAAGCAAAAATAGCTATTGAAAGCCATCACTAAGGCAAGACAATATTGATACTACCCTACTAATAGCTAAAAGACCATCCTACTTTGACACATACATCTGTGCTTTTTTTTTTTTTTTTTTTTTACTGTTATGTTAGGCACCATACAGCACTTCATTAGTTTTTGATGTAGTGTTCTATGATTCATCATTTGCATGTAACATCCATGGCTCATTGCAATATGTGCCCTCCTTAATACCCACCAAGGGGCTAACTCATACCCCCATCCCTCTCCCCTCTGAAACCCTCAGTTTCTTTCCTATTGTCCACAGTGTCTCATGGCTCATCTCCCCCTCTGATTCCCCCCCTTCATTTTTCCCTTCCTTCTCCTAATGTCCTCCATGCTATTCCTTATGTTTCACATATAAGTGAAACCATATGATAATTGTCTTTCTCTGCTTGACTTATTTCACTTAACATAATTCCCTCCAGTCCCATTCATATGGATGCTAATGGTGGATATTCATCTTTTCTAATGACTGAGTAATATTCCATTTGTATATACAAACCACATCTTCTTTATCCATTCATCTGTGAAGGATATCCTGGCTCCTTCCACAGTTTGACTATTGTGGACCTTGTTGCTATGATCATTGGGATGCATGTGCCTCTTCTTTTCACTACATCTGTATTTGCTGCATCATTGGGTAGCTCTACTTTTAACTTTTTGAGGAACCTCCATACTGCTTCACAAAGTGGGGGTACCAACTTGTATTCCCACCAACAGAGTAAGAGGGTTCCCCTTTCTCTGCATCCTCTCCAACATTTGTTGTTTCCTGCTTTGTTAATCTTTACCATTCTAACTGTAAGGTGGTCTCTTAATATGGTTTGGATTTGAGTTTCCCTGATGGCTAATGATGTTAAACATTTTGTTCACGTGTCTGTTGGCCATTCACATATCTTCATTGGAGAAGTGTCTGTTCATGTCTTCTGCCCATTTTTTGACTTATTTGTTTTTTGAGTAATGACTTTGAGAAGTTTTTTATAGATCTTGGATACCAGCCCTTTAATGTCATTTGCAAATGTCTTCTCCCATTCCATGGGTTTCCTCTTTATTTTATTAACTGTTTCCTTTACTGTGCAGCTTTTATTTTGATGAAGTCCCAAAAGTTCATTTTTTCTTTTGTTTCCCTTGCCTTTGGAGATGTGTCTTGAAGGAAGCTGCTGTGGCTGATGTCAAAGAGGTTACTGCCTATGTTCTCCTCTAGGATTCTGATGGATTCCTATCACATGCTGAGGTCTTTCACCCACTTAGAGTTTATCTTTGTGTATGGTATAAGAGAATGGTCAAGGCCCCTCCCCAAGAAGACAGGGTGGAGGAACAAGAGGACTACAACCCTAAGGTCCCTATAAAACAGCTGCATCTTGCTTGGATTATGGTTTATACTTTGGACTCTGTACATTCCCTCAACTACCCCCAACAGAATGACTAAGAGGAGGAACCCCCAAAGAAGAAAATATTCAGAGACTGTGACCTCTGCAACAGATCTAATGGATATGGATATAAGCAAGATGTCAGAAATAGACTTCAGAGTAACAATTATGAATTTAATATCTAGGCTTGAGAAAAATATTAGCAACAATATAGAATCTCTAAGGGCAGAAATGAGATCTAATCATTAGGCTGAACTTAAAAATGTTATGAATGAAAAGCAGTCTAAACTGGATACTCTGGCTGCCACAGTAAACAGAGCAGAAGAATGAATTAGTGAGCTAAAAGATAAGATGGTAGAAAAGAGGAAAAATGAGGAGGCCTGGGAGAAACAGATTAAAGCCCAAGAGAAGAGACTGAGAGAGATTAATGATGCCATGAAACATTCCAATGTCAGAATTATTGGGATCCCTGAGGGAGTGGATAGAGAGAGGTCAAGAAGATATATTTGAGCAAATTATAGCTGAGAACTTCCCTAATCTGGGGAAGGAAACAAACATTCATGTCCTAGAAGCAGAGAGGACCCCTCCCAAGATCAGAGAACAGATGGTTGCGCTATGCACAGAAGTGTTGCAACAAGACTTTGAGTAGAGTCCTGAATTCTGGGTCTCAGTAAACACTAGCAATGCAGTAATTTTACATTAAGAGAAGATGTTGGTAACCATTAGTCAGTCATCTGTGAAAGCGAAAGTCTTTAGAACTATGAAAAAGCTTCTTCTAAAGATCCAGAAAGGACTTGTCCAAGGTCCACAGTTGCTAAGCTGTGTACCAGTACCCCTATCAAGGTAGCTTGACATACCGGCCCTCAGCTGATTAGTTGGCTAAACTTAACAGCACATTCTAGGAACGGGTATAGTAGATCACCCGTAATACAGAAAAAATAGAAGGACTACTTCACACTCCTTTTCTGTGATTCTCAGTTATCACTGTTCATCAAGCCAAGGCCCAAATGGAGGGAAGAGTCTAAGACAAGGAATGAACCCAAGCAACACTTTCAGCATGTTTTCTTTTATCATGTTTCTTTATAGTGTGAACTTCAAAGAGATAAATTCTCCACAAGCCCAGAATGAAAAAGTTATAAGGCTGTTTGATCCTGCCCCAGTATTTTGCAGATGAGTACCCACAGCCAAAGGCAAAGTGGTCTCCTCAACCATAGGTCTCCTGATTCAGGCCAGATGCTCTTTCTCCTACCAGTGGTACACCCTTCTTAGATGCTTGGATTGCTCAGCACATGGAGAGCATACTAGCTCTGAGTTCTAACAGGGAACTCCTTGCAAACCCATTCTCTCTATCCACCATTATTTCTCCTTCCCATCTCATTGACCTTAAACTGCTCCAAAATCCAATGAACCTTGGTCTGTAAAGTTCTTTAAGAACCTCAATTACAATCTTCTTCATTGTATTGAGACACTACAGTCTTCATACTTTATAGGTTGAATAAAATTATATGTATTTTTAGATTTATTTTCTTACAGAAATTCAGAAAATTTCTAAACTGCTCTGCATTATTTTTTCTTCATTTTGTTTCAGTTCTTCTATGAAATGGACTCTTATTCTTAAGTCCTTTGCTTGATGTGTCCATGGCAAAGGGATCTTTGTCTTGCTCATTCTGTCATGAAGGTTATCTAAAAGGGGATATATTCATGCCACTGCCTTCAGATGGAGTGCTGCAGATGGAAAGAGGGTGCTCGGGGGAGAAGAGAAATGAAAAGCGGGATCACACTGTGTATTTCATTAGTATTTTGTAGAAAGATTATGGTTCAGTGGGTTGAGAATATCATATACATCTATTTTCCTAAATGGTGAATAAATTCAAAGCTTATGCCTAAACTAACTTCAATTCTATAAATATAATTCAAAAGCTTTCAATGTACACATGATGGCATATACTTGCATTGCCCTGGATTGAATACCTAAAGCAATAACTCATTTGTGGGAGGCAGCACAGGGTGGTGAACATAACACTGGCCTCATGGACAGAAAAACAGAACTCTGAAGCATGCCTGCCCCCAGCTAGCATTAGGAAACCTCAGCAAGTCACTCAACTCACCTTGAACTTGGGGCCCCCATCTTTAAATAATTGGACTGTGATAGTTTTAGTAATGTGCCCATGAATCCAGGCAAATCCTTAGTACAGCGACCTATCCACCCTGGAGGAAGCCAGGGCCACAGGTTAGTCCACATATCCAGTGGGTTCCATTTGGAGCTGGCCATCTAATGCCAGGTCATCTTACCCAATCAGTAGCAAAGCAATCAGTAGCCTGGAGTACTATTATTTGGGAACACATTTCTAATGATAACCTTAAAGATTTAAGGGTCAAAATTGTTCAGGGGGGGAATAATGAGGGAGCACGAGGCTGGTTGAGGACAAAGCAAAGGCTGGCACCTTGCACCCCCTCTCCACTCGCTCTCCTCCCCTTGATAATGTGTGTGGCATTTCTCAGGCACCCCTGACCGCCATAAGAAACAAATAGTTAACTTGCAGAGATCACATCTTGCCAGACAGGAGTCTCCCTTGCTTTACAAATATCCTAGAGATCTATAAACAAAGAAGCTACCTTATCAATAGCACAATTTCCAGAGGCAAATAACTCAGTTCCTCAGCCCTAAATAAAAGTTAAATTTCTTCTAAACCCAAGTCTCACTAACAAAGACACTTGATAGCAAAAATGTGAATTGGTCTTCCGGCACCTCCTAGGCCTTCTTTAGCATATGAAAGCTCCATTGAAACCTCCCTTCCCCTCACCTTCCCCCCAACCATAGGGTACATAACCTGCCATCCCTCACAACCCATGGCAGCAGCTCTTTCTGCCCATGGGTCCTGTCCCCGTGCTTTAAAAAAACCACCATTTTGCACCAAAAAAAAAAAAAAAAAAAAGAGAGAGAGAGAGAGAGAGAGAGAGATAATTGATTAAAGATAAGCACAATCAACTCTTTTCAGTACTAACATTATATAAATCAGCAAATTTCCCCAAAATCTTTGCCCTGAAAGAAATTGGACTTGAGCAAAACAAAACCAGGCAGTGCCAGTTGCTAATATTCCCAGAATTACTGAAATGATACCAGAAAGTCTGAGAAGGCAATGAAATTTGTTTCAGATTAGTGGAAGTCTATCTGAGCCTACTGAGTAAGTTACTATAATTTAAATCACCTTGGGAGTCCAAGTAGCCAATTCAATACTGAAACCATATAACTGAGAAGGGAAATCACTTTTGCTTGAAGCTTCTATTTCAGAAACCAGAAAACTATTTTAGTAAGATGACCACCTGAATTTCTACTACAATCTTAAGATTCCATGTACATTTTTTTTTTAAAGATTATTTATTTATTGGGGCACCAGGGGAGCTCAGTTGTTAACCATCTGCCTTCGGCTCAGGTCATGATCCCAGGGTCCTGGGATCCAGTCCCACATGGAGCTCCCTGCTTAGCAGGAAGCCTCCTTATCCCTCTCCCACTCCCCCTGCTTGTGTTTCCTCTTTTGTTGTCTCTCTCTTTCTGTGAAATAAATAAATAAAATCTTCTTTTTTTTTTTTTAAGATTATTTATTTATTTATTTGTGTGTGAGAGAGAGAGAGCCCAAGGGGGCCGGGAGGATAAAATCTCCACAGATTTTATATAAAATCTGCACAGAGCAGAGGGAAGGGGAGAAGTAGACTCCTTGCTGAGCAGGGAGCCTGATGTGGAAATTTATCCCAGGATCCTGAGATCATGACCTGAGCCAAAGGCAGACACTTAATTCGTTGAGCCACACAGGCATCCCAGAATCCTCATACATTCTTTTTTTTTTTTTTAAGATTTTATTTATTTATTTGACAGAGAGAAATCACAAGTAGATGGAGAGGCAGGCAGAGAGAGAGAGAGAGGGAAGCAGGCTCTCCGCTGAGCAGAGAGCCCAATGCGGGACTCGATCCCAGGACTCTGAGATCATGACCTGAGCCGAAGGCAGCGGCTTAACCCACTGAGCCACCCAGGCGCCCTCCTCATACATTCTTAAGTCAGTCTATATTCTCTCCAGTTGGTGTAGATGTATGAAGCATAGCTGGAATAGAAGTGGTGCCTGGTCAAATCCGTAAAGAGCAGACACTCTGTGAATACCTTTTGGGAAGGTGACTCATGCCATCACTTTAGAATTTTTGTTACTAGAATCACATTTTTGATCAGCATCTTTGATTTTTCATTCTTATTATTTGGCTGGCAGATTCCCATAAGCCCCAGTGTTGGTTTTGCTGTTGTTCAAGAACAAAACTATGGGAAATTTGTTCTTTTATTCATCTATTCATTTAAAAAGAAACCACTATTGAAATGTGCCAGTCTATGCATCTCCTGAGAAATACAGAAAAATATCTCTTTTCCGTCAAGGAACACAGCCATAACAAATGACAGCAACATATCAGTGCCATAATAAAGATATACAAGACACTGAGAAATCACGGGGAAAATGCATTTGATTCTTCTTGGTGTGGGCAGGAGAGCTTCACAGAGGAGGTGACAGTGTTAGAGAAATCAAGGATTCTATGCAAAGAGAATAGCATTTACAAAGGCAAAGTGGAAACTACTCTAAGTCACCTTTAAATAGCTGTTTGCATTTAGCACCCTTAAAGCTAACAATAAGAAAGTAAGTATGTATCTTGTTAGCTGTAGCCCACACCCTCAATAATGTAGAATATTCATTGCTAGGAATTGGAAAAGAGAGGATAGAGTGGTGGGAGAGATGTTTTCTGTCAAAAGATGTCACACATTCCAAAAGAAAGAAGAGTAAAATTGGTAACAGGAGAACAAGGCTACTTCCACACAGCCCCACCTCGTTCTACTGATTATCAGTTTGTCAGGGTGCCTGGGTGGCTCACTCAGGTAGGTATCTGCTTTCAGTTTCAGATCATGATACTGGCATTCCAGGATCCAGCCCCACTTGTGGCTGCCTGCTCGGTGAGGAGTCTGCTTCCCCCCCTCCCTCTGCCCCTCACCCTCTTCCTCTCTCTCACTCTCTCTCAAGCAAGTAAATAAAATCTTTAAAAAAATTATCAGTTTGTCTCCAGCCTACGACTGTTGTCTTGGATCTCAATTCCTGGCCTATAAAATGGGGTTAAGTTTTTATACTATACTTTTATACTATAGGATTATATACTTATTATATATATACTTACTATATATATACTTATTATATAGGGTTATATAAAAGTATATACTTTTATACTATAGGATTAGTGGGGATAAAAGTTCCTGGATATTCTGTAAAAAACAAAAGCCCCCCAAATTTGATATTATTATTATTGTTGTTGATTTGTTGATGGTCTATATAAATTCTGTTCTTTCATTATGCTTCTGTTTTCTTATTTCTAAATCAGGAACAATAATGCTGTTTCTCAATAATGTGTGTCATGTAACTGTCTACTAGGCAAATATTAAAATGCTTCTTTCATAGATGACTTGAAGAAGCATGTCTACTGCCACTCAATTTCAATTGCACTAATATTTACTGAGAATCTACCTTATGCCAGACATGGTATTAACTAGCAGAAATTCAAAGTTGAAAAAGCCAAAATATCTGCAAATTACACCTGTGGTATAATTTAATCTCTTTAATTTTTAGAAAGTTATACTGGCTTTTACTGTATAAAAAAAATCTTCAATATCTTCAAATTTTATAAAGAAAGCCATTATGTATATTTATGGACACATGCCAATATGCATTTATGATCAATTGTGACAGATTTCAAACTTGTAGTTCTATATTTGTTATACAAATTCAGGTATTCTTTAATTTGTAGCTTTAAAAAAAGGATATCTGCCTATTGAAACCAGTTGTATTGACTTTTTCTCTTCTGACAAAACACAAGGTTCATTGATTTCTCTATATTAGATATAGGTAAATGTATTTAATTTAATTTAATTTAATTTTAATTTAATTTAAATGTATTCTGGAAACTTAAAAAAATTAAGTTTGAATTAACTGCAATGAAAGTTTATTTCTGCTTATACATAATTTTGTTTTCTTAAAATAGACTGGGAAAGGAGATTCGCTTCCCGAAGCTTACTT
Source organism: Mustela putorius furo (assembly GCF_011764305.1). Lineage (NCBI taxonomy): Eukaryota > Metazoa > Chordata > Mammalia > Carnivora > Mustelidae > Mustela > Mustela putorius. Next base: position 20,676,745 of record NW_025422019.1, on the reverse strand, counting down.
GGAAATCAATCAAAAGGAGTATAAAAATCTAATGCTCTTCACAGAGAACAATGTGACTACTGACAGTTGAACTGTATTTTTCCAAAGAGTTTTTTAGTAAACAATACAGATTGGTTGCTGTTAGTCTCTTCCAATGTGGGAAATCAGTCTTGAACCTGGGAATTCTCTCTAAATACCAGTGACTAACCACCATTGTTCTAGTAGCCTAGGAAAGGACATAAAAGTATGGCATTCTTTATTACTGTCAATATCCTTCACCTATCTGACTTCCTTCTTCAGTCCGTATTCTATTTTTGAGAAATCTTCCTTGACCCAGAATAATAGCCTTTGCCTGGAGACCAAGCATTTAATCTTTCTTCCACTTCCTTGACATTTATGCCTTCTTGTACCTTTACTTTCATTTCTTTATGTCTTTCTCCCCTCCTAGACCAGAATCTTGTATTTATTTCTCATAGCCTCTGGCACACAGTAGGCACTTGATGTGCTTCCTAATGATCCTTTTATTCCAGGAGGTACCAAATGCAATAGAAGGGGGGGAGGTAAGGGAAAGAGTGGCTAACAGAGCACGCAGATATAAACAGGTCCATTTATTCATTCAAGTGATATTTATTAACATGATTTTTTTCTAGTTTGCCAGACACATTCAAGGCATTGGAAATATGTCAGGGAACAGAACAACAAAGTCTCTGTTCTTCTGAGTTTACATTTTAGTGGGAAGAGATGGACTACAAAATGTATGTACCCATACACACACATTTCAAGGGTTGATAAGTGCTAGGACAAGATCTATAGAGAGGTCATATATTGTCAATGGCTGCTTTTTAGATAAGGCATGGGGAGGTTAGACTGAGGGCAGTAAGAGGAGAAGAATAAAGAGGACTTAGGAGGCTACCACCTCAGGAGGCGGTCATCCGATGAGATAAATCAGACTAGAACACTGGAAGTGGTAAGAAGGAATCGTATTCCACATGTATTTTGAAGATATATTTAACAAGATTTGTTTCTTGGATGTGAGATGTGAAAATAAGGTCAGAGTTGACATTAGGATTTTTACCTGAGCAACTGGAAGGATGGAACTCCATGTACTAAGATGGTAAAGCTTGAAGAAGCTATTGTGGGAATAAAATTTAAGATTTCTGGTGTTAATGGACTGAATTGTGTCCCTCCAAAATATGGTGAAGCACTAACTCCCAGTATCTTAGAATGTGGCTCTATTTGGAGATAGGGACTTTTAAGTGGCAATTAAGATTAATTGGGTCATAAAGATGGGGCCTTGATCCAATCTGACTAGCGTCCTTAAAGGAAGAAAAGGAAGAGACTCCAAGGATAAACATGCACAGAAAAAAGTCCTATGGGGACATATCAAGAAGGCATCTATCTACCAGCCAAGGAGAAACCCAGGAAAACCAAAGCTGACCCCTTGATCTTGGACTTGCAGCCTTCAGAACTATGAGAATACCCATTTCTATTGCTTAGGCCACCTAGCCTGTGGAATTTTGTTTTGGCAGCCCTAGCAGACTAGTACATCTGGATATATTGCCTTTTATAATTATTTACAGTTGTTTAGAGGTGAACAGACTTCTGATGTTACCATATTTGCTCACTTGTTTAGTATTTGTGCACATGAGTTTGCCTAACTGCCTGGGAGGGCCACATGACGAGCCACAGGGAGGGCACACAAGTATAAAAGCTTCATCTTGCCAAAGTGTCTTCCTCATCAGATAACATGCAATTCCTCCTTTCCTTTTGAATTAGCTAGTTTCGATTTCTTGATCTTCCATCTGGTAATCATTGTTCTTGTCTTCACGGGGTATAGTTTTACAAGAGTTTCACATATATCCTCCATTGCATTCTTTCAGACAGGTTGCAGGCCAAGTCTTAATACTGAATTCTGGGGCATCAGTACAAAAGCCTGGTTAACTTTTAAATCTCTGATTAAATGTCAGAGCTATTGCTTGCCTATTGTATTCTTAGTTATGTCCTGGTAAACACACACACAGAGGCTTTGATTCTTCTGTTTCCTTTGTATCACAATTTGAACTCATATGGCTCCAGTATTTCTGGACAAGCAGAGAGTATAAACTTTATTGGAAGTTGAAGCCTCGAGATAGACATCAGAGGCAAGGAAGGGAGGACAGTATTAATTTTCTACCAAAGTAATTCAATTCTCCACCTCACTTAGTTTGTGCAAACCTGGCTTAAAGACCTGGTTTTTAACAGCACCATCAAGGCCATTCCTAGAAATTGGAGCATTTGCTAACCCAGAGGTAATGGCTTCATCCCATGTGCCTCTTTCAGTATTGAATTCTAGAGGGTGCATAATTGCTTTGGTGAAATATTGCAAAATGATTTTATACTGCGATTAAAATATTTTCACAACTGTTGTCAAGGGAACAGTGCAAATAGATTTTTTTAGTCTGATTACTAGATAACCCTGAAGCTTAATGATGTGTCCCTGGCTTGGAGCAGGTTAGCATGAAATTTAATTTGTGGTATTCTGCCTCAGACCAATGGAGGACAACCTAACCTCTAGCTGAAGTTCACCCAGCTTCCAGCACACAATAACTCCAGGGTGGCATCTCTCTAGAATGGTGCTTTCCTGTGCAAGGAGGTAAGGAGTGTGTCTCCCCAGAAGAAATCATTCACCAAAGCTTGTCTGTTCTCCCTTTGTTATAACTCTCTCTTTCACAGTTCCTCTTACCATTGCTGTCACCCTTTTTGAGGCTCTTGTCACTAACTGTGGGTGAGGAAATGGCCTTCATCTTGGATTCCCTACTTCTCTCCACCATTCCATCTATTTTGCTTATTTCCACCTGGTGAATCTCCCTAAAGTATGTATAATACCATGAAGTCACTTACTGAGAAACATTCAGTGGCACATTTAACCTGGCATTTGAAAACAGGTGCCTTTCCAAACTTCACCTCAGTGAGTCATGGTTTTAGCTCTTCTATTCTATCCAAAGAGCATACTGACAGACAGTCTTCCCAAGATACAATGCCTTTAACTGTCCCTCTGGTCTTTCTGTCAGTGTCACACCTACCTCGAACGTACTTTTCCTGCCATTCTTCCTACCCATCCTTTGGGACACTTAAAACTGTGCCTTAAAGTTTTTCTAATCTCAGCCTTGACCAAAAGCAAATTCATTCTCACCCTGACTGTGCACATCATTTTCAGTATTCAGATCACAATGAAGCATTTCTTGTATTACCTTCACCTTAACAAAATACATATACTTAATAGCAAAATACTAGAAGTTGGTTATCTGGAGTGGGTGAAATAAATAAAGGTCAAGGATGTTGTGTTGAAGCCAGGGATTTAATTAGTGTTATTAAAATGAAATTCAAAACACTTTAATTGGAAGCATCAGTCAGCATTTGTCTTTAACACAGCCTACTGAAGAACTATCTTTGAGGAATCTGACCAGCCCCCAGGAAAAAATCTAGGTATTCTGATTTGAGGATTCTTCAGTGAAAGATGCGAGTTAAATCAAGCTCCAGCAAAAACTATAGCCAAATTACCCCATGCATGGACATAAAACTTGGAGCTTTTTATGACCCTCTCTTAAGTATAATGTGACAGTGGCCACATTTCAGAAGTACTCAAATACTGAATACAGAACCTGAACCAAAGAGCAAGAGTAAACGTGGAGAAAATAGAAAGTATGAGGCAGAAGAAAGGTTCACACACAAATAATTATTTTTATTGTCCTCAGGGATAAGATGATATTGCTCTCCTAAGAGAATACCATAAACACAAATATTCAGAAAATAGACTGGAGTTTTTAGAAATTAAAAGAAAGATGAAGACATTAAGAACTCAGAAGAATACTTGGGTGATACATTTGAGGAACTGTGGAAGGGAAGGAAAAGGAAGGGAAGAAAAGAAAAAGGGGAGGACACATTACCAGCCTTTGAGACCTAATAGCTGACTTATAGGAATTTCAGAAAGGCCATGAATGAAAACAGAGTGAATAAATTATCTCCAAAAAATAATTAAGTTAATTTCCAAGAACTGCAGGCCTTGGGCTCACAGAAAGCAAGAGACCCTCACAGTGCACACAAATGCTCCCTACAGCACAACAAACCAAAGCAGTCACACACCGTGGCTCATCATTATAACATTTCAGAACCTGGGGGCAGAGAAAAGATCCTCAGATCTTCTAGAAATAAACAAACATATTCTCCACAAAGAATTGAGCAATACTGTTGGAAGAGATCACTGAAAAGACATGACCACAGGTTGACCTGTGAGCTGAACTCAGGCAATGGGACTCTCCTCACCCCACGAACCCTCACTCCCTCCTACCCCAACTCCCCAACTCAGGCTTCCGCATCCTGCTCACCTACACCCACCCCCCAAGCTTCCCCAAGGACACAACCTTCAGGTAGTGTCTGCACAGTGTTCCTGAGGGAACCCAATATCACTTTTAATATTCATCAGGCAGGGGCACCTGGGTGGCTCAGTGGGTTAAAACCTCTGCCTTCGGCTCAGGTCATGGTCTCAAGGTCCTGGAATCGAGCCCCACATGGGGCTTCTGCTCTGCAGGGAGCCTGCTTCCTCCTCTCTCTCTGCCTGCCTCTCTGCCTACTTGTGATATCTCTTTCTCTCTCTGTCAAATAAATGAATAGATTAAAAGGAAAAAAAAAAAAAAAAGATTTGTCAGGCAAGCACAGAGAACCACCTGTCCCAAAGCCACCCAAGACAAGTCTCGTGAGTAAGTTCCCTTTGCTTATTAAAACTGCCACCACCAACCTGGAGTGGCCCACCCATTTCTTGCATATCTTCCTGTATCCAGTGTACCCCGGGCAGTTCGAGATGATGCCGGGATGCTCCCAAGTTGCTTGTGTGTTCACAGAAACAAGAATGCATTGGAGGAGCGAAGTCTTTGAAATTCTGAGAGAAAATAATTTCTAATGGAATTCTACATTCAGCAAGACTATCAGTTCAGTGTAAGGATGATTTCAAAAAGATGTTCTGGGATGTGCAAAGTCTCAAAATTTACCTGCCAGGCATTCTTTTTCAGGACTGCTGGAGAAATCTGAGAAGTGGGAACACAGGGGAACACAGGACGAAGAGAAGAGATCCAGGAGGGCAGCACCATACAATTTAGCAGTGGAAGCAGCAGGACTGGAGCAGGTAAAGAGGCTCAGGACACAGCGCTGCAGAAATTGAAAATGAGAGGATATTGATGGCGAATGAAACACTGAATTGCCATTATACATCTGGGAGACAATTTAGGAGTAAATTGGTCTACTTTAGTGAAAAACTGAACAAATTAAAAATAACATAAGAGAACAATCACCCCAGAGAAATAAAAGTTGATAAAGAAGGGAAGAATCATCATAATCAGAGTTCAGCTAAGAATCATATTTACATAATCATAGTGATGCAAATCCTGCAAATTAGTGTAAATTATAATTATGATGGGAATTTATTGAAGCTAATAGATGACAGATGTGTGTTTGCATACACGTGGGTGTGAACATTTGCTTGTGCTTGTGTATAAGTTGTGAGAAAGTGTGTAAGAGGTGTGAGAAGAGTATGTGAGAGGTGTGAGAAAATGTGCTTCTTTAGTAATGGGAATTCAATATATTGGTAAGGCCTACAAAAGAAAAATTAAGAAGTCACTGATTTAGAGACAGAGATATTATTTTGAGAGAGAAAGAGATAAAAAGTATTTTTTAAGTGTCTAAAGAATGGAAAACATTGAGAGATGTTTTGGGAAATTGTCCAAGCATTCTGTAGAAAAAAGAAAATGTTCATATACGATTTGAATAAAAATTAAAACTAAGTTTAAAGGGAAAGAAGAAGCAAGATGGCAGAGGAGTAGGAAACTGAAATAGCATTAGACCCCAGGAGTTCAGCTAGATAGTTTTCAAACCATTCTGAATACCTACAAACTCAACAGGAGATAGAGGAGAAAAGCAGCAATTCTAGGAACAAAAAATTTACCACTTTCTGAAAGATAGGAGTGAGGAGAGATGAATCCAAAGCGATAGGAAGATAAACCCGGGGTGGGGAAGGGGGGGCAGGGCTCCTGGCAATTGGTGGAGCAGTGGAGCACGAAACAGAACTTTTAGAAATCTGCTCCACTGACGGACATCACTCCAGAGGCTAAGCAAGGGTGGAGACCTTGCAGGGACAGTGTAGTCTCAGGACCCACAGGGTCACAGAAAGACCAGGGGTGTCTGAGTGTGGCAGAGCTGCCAGGGAGCAGGGAAGGCAGCTATAGAGCCAGAGCCGAGGAGGCAGCTCTCAGCTTGGGGTTACCTTAAACTGTGATTCAGGCACAGTCAGGTCACTGCTCTTTGAGCAGGGACCCCACAAGTAGCAGATGCAGAGAGACCCCCGCCTCCTCCAGGGGAAGCAGTGAAGAAATGCAGGGCAGGAATCTGCTGGGATGGGAGAATCCAAATGGGGCTGTGTGCCAGAGAAAGAAACAGTAGGTCACAGGCCTGGTGAGCATGGAGTGCAGCCAGGGACAAGGAGACAGGAGGGATTGACTGCTATTCTCCACTCCTCTGGGCCGGAGACTGGGAGGCCGCCATCTTCATTCCTGTCCTCCAAAGCTATATGGGAATCATTCAGGGAACAAAAGCTCCTGAGAGCAAACCTGAGGAAAATACTTAGCCTGGCCCCTGGCAAGGGTGGTACAATTCCACCTCAGGCAAAAACATTTGAGAATCACTGCAACAGGTCCCTCCCCCAGAAGATCAGCAAGAACATTCAGCCCAGACCAAGTTCACCAATCAACGAGAACAGCAGAACTCGAAGCTAGGAGAAACCACACATAGAATTCATAGCTTTTTTCACCTAATCCTTTAGTCTTGCAAAGTCAAATTTTTTTAATTTTGTCACTTATTCTATTTTTTTTAACTTTTCCTCTTTCTTCTTTTAATATTTTTAAATTATTTTTTCTTATCGATACCTTATTTTAAAAAGTCTTTTTAAATATTCACTGCTATAGTCATATTTTATCCCTTCATTGTATTTAACCTTGTTTTTTGTATACATATTGTTTTTTTTTTCTTTACATTTTTGGGATATAATTTCTTCTAAATGTATACCCTAAATCTAGCTCCGGCCTGATCACATTCTCTCCTCTTTTTTTTTTCCAACCAACTTATCTCATCAATTCCTTTTTTAGAACATTTTTTAATTTTCTTCTTTTTTTTTTTTAAAGATTTTATTTATTTATTTGACAGAGAGAGATCACAGTAGGAGAGAGGAAGGGAAGAGATCACAGAGAGAGGAAGGGAAGCAGGCCCCATGCTGAGCAGAGAGCCTGATGTGGGACTCGATTCCAGGACCCTGAGATCATGACCCGAGCTGAAGGCAGCGGCCCAACCACCTGAGCCACCCAGGCACCCCTAATTTTCTTCTTTACATCATATTCCATCCCTTAATTATCTTTACCCTTATTTTATTATATACGTAGGGTTTTTTTTCTTTAAAATTTTGGGAAGTAGTTTCTTCTGAGGTACCAGAATACACCCAAAATTAAGTGGGTGGCTCTGTTCTACTCACCACTCTAATACATATATTTTTTTTATTTTTAATTTTTTTTATTTTCCCCCATTTCTTCTCCCTCTGGTTTCAGAGCTCTTCTGTTTGGTTAGCATATATTTTTTCTGGGGTCTTTGCCACCCTTTTGGTATTTTACTTTCTCATTCATATATTATTACATGAATAAAGTGACAAGGTGGAAAAACTCACCACAAAAAGAAAAAAAAGGGGGAGCAGTACCAATGGCTAGGGACCTCATCAATATGGACATTGGTAATATGTCAGAACTAAAGTTCAGAATGATGATTATCAAGGTCCTAGCTGTGCTCAAAAAAGGCATGGAAGATATTAAAGAATCCCTTTCTGAAGAAATAAAATCCTTTTCTGGAGAAATAAAAGAACTAAAATCTAACCAAATTGACATAAAAAAAGCTATTAATGAGGTGCAATAAAAAATGGAGGCTCTTACTGCTAGGCTAAATGAGGCAGAAGAGAGAATTAATGATATAGATGATCAAATAACAGAGAATAAAGAAACCGAGCAAAAGAGGGACAAACAACTACTGGAACACTAGGGGAGAATTTGAGAGGTAAGTGACACCATAAGACAAAACAATATTAGAATAATTGGGATCCCAGAAGAAGAAGAAAGAGAAAGTATATTGGAGCAAAATATAATAGAGAATTTCCTTAATATGGCAAAGGGAACAAGCATCAAAATCCAGAAGGCACAGAGACACCCCCTCAAAAATCAATAAAATTAGGGCCACACCCTGTTATCTAATAGTAAAACTTACACGTCTTAGTAGACTTGTAAAGTCTTGTAAAGAGAAAATCCTGAAAGCATCTTGGGACAAGAAGTCTGTAACATACAATGGTAGAAATATTAGACTGATAGCATACTTATCCACAGAGACCTGTCAGGCCAGAAAGGACTGACATGATATATTCAGAGCATTAAATGAAAAAATATGCAGCCAAGAATACTATATCCAGCTAGGCTGTCATTGAAAATAGGAGAGATAAAAAGCTTCCAGGACAAACAAAAATTAAAAGAATTTGCACACACCAAATGAGCCCTCCAGGAAATGTTGAAAAGGGTTCTCTAAGCAAAGAGAGTGGCTAAAAGTAGCAGACCAAAAGGGAACAGAGAAAATATACAGTAACAGTCACCTTGTAGCCAATACAATGGCACTAAATTCATATCTTTCAAGGTATCCTCAATGTAAATGGGCTAAATGCCCAATCAAAAAACACAGGGTAATAGAATGGATTAAAAAAAAACAAGACCCATTGATATGCTATCTTCAAAGAAACTCATTTTAAACCCAAAGACAACTCCAGCTTTAAAGTGAGGTAGTGGAAGACCATTTACAATGCTAATGGACATCAAAAGAAAGCTGGGGTGGCAATCCTTATATCAGACAAATTAGATTTTAAGCCAAAGACTATAATAAGAGAGGAGGAAGGACACTATATCATACTTAAATGGTATGTCCAATCTAAAAATTTTAAATATCTATACCCCTACCATGGGAACAGCCAATTATACAAACCAATTAATAATAAAATCAAAGAAACACATCAACAATAATACAATAATACTAGGGGATTTTAACACCCCTCTCACTGAAATGGACAGATCATCTAAGCAAAAGATTAACAAGGAAATAAAGGCTTTCAGTGACACACTGGACCAGATGGACATCACAGATATATTCAGAACATTCCATCCCAAAGCAACAGAATACATATTCTTCTCTAGAGTACATGGAACATTCTCCAGAATAGATCACATCCTGGGCCACAAATCAGGTCTCAACCGGTACCAAAAGATTGGGATCATTCCCTGTATATTTTCAGACTACAATGCTCTGAAGCTAGAACTCAATCACAAGAAGAAATGTGGAAAGAAATAAAATACATGGAGGCTAAAGAAATCCTACTAAAGAATGAATGGGTCAACCAGGAAATTAAAGAATAAATTAAAAAATTCATGGAAACAAATGAAAATGAAAACACAACTGTTCAAAATCTTTGGGACAAAGCAAAGGTGGTCCTGAGAGGAAAGTATATAGCAATACAACCCTTTTCCAAAAAATAAGAAAGGTCTCAAGTACACAACCAAACCCTACACCTAAAGGAGCTGGAGAAAGAAGAGCAAATAAAGCCTAAGCCCAGCAGGAGAGGAAAAATCATAAATATCAGAGCAGAAATCAATGAAATAGAAACAAACAAACAAAAAAGTAGAACAAATCAGTGGAACTAGGATCATTGAAAGAATAAGATTGATAAACCCTTGGCCAGACTTATCAAAAAGAAAAGAGAAAGGACACAAATTAATAAAATCATGAATGAAAGAGAAGAGATCACAACCAACACCAAATAAATACAAACAATTGTAAGAACATATTATGAGCAACTATACACCAGAACTACCAAAACTGAGCCAGGAAGAAATAAAAAACCCTAACAGACCCATTGGTTATTACTGGTTAATAAGGACATTGAAAAAGTCATCAAAAATCTCCCAACAAACAAGAGTCCAGGGCCAGATGGCTTCCCAGGGGAATTCTACCAAACATTTAAGGAAGAATTAATACTTATTCCCCTGAAACTGTTCCAAAAAAATAGAAATGGAAGGAAAACTTCCAAACTCATTTTATGAGGCCAGCATTTCCATGATCCCAAAAGCAGACAAAGCCCCATCAAAAAGGAGAATTACAGACCAATATCTTTGATGAACATAGGTGCAAAAAATTTCACCAAAATACTAGCCAATAGGATCCAATAGTACATTTAAAAGATTATTCACCATGACCACGTGGGATTTATTCCTGGTCTGCAAGATTGGTTTGACATCTGCAAGTCAATCAGTGTGATACATTAATAAAAGAAATAACAAGAACCATATGATACTCTCAATAGATGCTGAAAAAGCATTTGACAAAGTACAGCATCCTTTCTTTTTTTTTTTTTAAGATTTTATTTATTTATTTGACAGAGAGAGGGATCACAAGTAGGCAGAGAGGTAGGCAGAGAGAGAGAGAGGAGGAAGCAGGCTCCCTGCTGAGCAGAGAGCCCGATGCAGGACTCGATCCCAGGACCCTGAGATCATGACCTGAGCCGAAGGCAGCGGCTTAACCCATTGAGCCACCCAGGCGCCCTACAGCATCCTTTCTTGATCAAAACTCTTCAAAGTGTAGGGCTAGAGGGTACATACCTCAATACCATCAAAGCCATCTATGAAAAACCCACAATGAATATCATTCTCAGTGGGGAAATACTGAGAGATTTTCCCCTAAGGTCAGGAACACGGCAGGGATGTCCACTATCACCACTGCTATTCAACATAGTACAAGAAGTCCTAGCCTCGGCAATCAGACAACAAAAAGAAATTAAAGGCATCCAAATTGGCAAAGAAGAAGTCAAACTCTCACTCTCTGAAGATGATATGATACTTTATGTGGAAAACCCAAAAGACTCCACTCTAAAACTGCTAGAACTCACACAGGAATGCAGTAAAGTGTCAGGATAGAAAAATCAATGCACAGAAATCAGTGGCATTTCTATACACTAACAACAAGACAGAAGAAAGAGAAATTAAGGTGTTGATCTCATTTACAATTGCACCCAAAACCATAAGATACATACCAATAAACCTAACCAAAGAGGCAAAGAATCTATATTCAGAAAACTATAAAGTACTCATGAAAGAAATTGAAGAAAACACAAATAAATGGAAAAACATTCCATGCTCATGGATTGGAAGAACAAATATTGTGAAGATGTCTATGCTACCTAAAGCAATCTACACATTTAATGCAACCCCTCTCAAAATACCATAATTTTTTTCAAAGAAATGGAACAAATAATCCTAAAATTTACATGGAATCAGAAAAGACCCTGAATAGCAGGAGGAATGTTGAAAATGAAAGCCAAAGTTGGTGGCATCACAATTACAGACTTCAAGCTCTAATCCAAAGCTATAATCAAGACAGTATTGTACTGGCACAAAAACAGACAAAAATATCGATGGAACAGCATAGGGAGTCCAGAAATGGACCCTCAGCTCTGTGGTCAACTAATCTTCAGCAAAGCAGGAAAGAATTTCCAATGGAAAAAAGACAGTCCCTTCAACAAATGGTGTTGGGAGAATTGGACAGCCACATGCAGAAAAATGAAACTGGACAATTTCCTTACACCACATGCAAAAATAGGCTCAAAATGGATGAAAGACCTCAATGTGAGACAGGAATCCACCAAAATCTTTGAGGAGAACACAGGCAGCCACCTCTTCAACCTCGGTCAGAGCAACTTCATCCTAGAAACATTGCCAAAGGCAAAAGAAGCAAGGGCAAAAATGAACTATTGGGACTTCATCAAGATCAAAAGCTTTTGCACAGCAAAACAGTCAACAAAACTAAAAGACAACTGACAGAATGGGAGAATATATTCACAAATGACATATCAGATAAAGGGCTAGTATCCAAAATCCATTAAGAACTTGTCAAACTCAACACCCAAAGAACAAATAATCCAGTCAAGAAATGGCCAGAAAGACGTGAATAGACATTTCTGCAAAGATGATATCCAAATGGCCAAAAGACACATGAAAAGTTCTCACATCACTGGGCATCAAGGAAATACAATCAATACCACAATGAGATACCACCTCACACCAGTCAGAATGGCTAAAATTAGCAAGTCAGGAAATGACAGATGCAGGCAAGGATGCGGAGAAAGGGGAACCCTCCCTCCTATGCTGTTGGTGGGAATGCAAGCTGGTGCAGCCACTTTGTAAAACAGTATGGAGTTTTCTTGAAAAGTTGAAACTAGAGCTACCCTATGACCTAGCAATCATACTACTGGGTATTTACCCTAAAGATACAAATTTAGTGATCCAAAGGGGCACATGCATCCAAATGTTTATAGCAGCAATGTTCACAATAGCCAAGCTATGGAAAGAACCTAGATGTCCATCAACAGATAAATGGATAAAGAAGATGTGGTATATATACACAATGGAATACTATGCAGCCATCAAAAGAAACGAAATCTTGCCATTTGCAACAACATGGATAGAACTAGAGGGTATTATGCTAAGCGAAATAAGTCAATCAGAGAAAGATAATTATCATATATCTCTCTGATATGAGGAATTTGAGAGACAAGGCAGGGGGTTGTGGGGGGTAGGGAAGGAAAAAATAAAACAAGATGGGATTAGGAGGAAGACAAACCATAAGTGACTCTTAATCTCACAAAACAAACTGAGGGCTGCTGAGTGGTGGGAGAGTAGGGATATTGTGATTGGGTTTTGGACATTGGGAAGGGTATGGGCTATGGTGAGTGCTGTGAAATGTGTAAGCCTGATGATTCACAGACCTGTACTCCTGGAGCAAATAATACCTTATACGTTAATAAAAATAATTAAAAAAAAAAAAAGAAAGATGAAAGGGTCTTAAAATCACTAGTAAATTAATTTAACCATTTTTAAAAAACCCTAAGTTTAAAAATTCAATTAACCATACACACACACACACTCTCCCACAGACACAGATTGGAAAGCTTCTGAAGGCGCACCAGATTAATTTCCAGCATTAGAATAGCTTGTCCCTACAGCATTAGATCAATGTCATATCAATTTGATGTGGGAAAATCCCCACAGATCTGCCTTCCCTGATTCCAAGACAGATATCACTACTAGCTCCAGGCCTTGGGCTGCCCTCCAACATAGGTAGAATATCTCAATCTCTAGGTCACAACACACTGGTATAGAAAGATCAATTAATTTGTAAGTTCTAGAGAACTTGTTAATAAAATACATTAATTAGTGAATAATTTTCTTGTTTTCTGAGTTATTGCAGATGCAAATTTATTCCTATTGCAGATTGAAGTTTTTACACATTCTTTTATTCTATTTTCTTGGGTGGCAGAGAAATGTGTGTAATTACAGAAGTTATGGCAGAAATTTGGCTTAAGCTGAAACTTATCTAATTAATGTTGCTACCAAAATATGAGTAGTCTGAAAAATCATCCATCATGTGTCTTTTATTATTTTTTTAAAATGTGAGTTTCTTTGGTGTAATTAGATGCGTGAATATATAAGAATCAATGTTGTTTGTTACAAATGACAGAAACTGCTGAAACTAACTTAAAGCAGGAAGAGCTATATTAACTCATGGAGTTTGAAAGCCAAGGGGTGATACCTTCAGGTATGGCTGGATCCAGGGGTAAAGATTTTGTCAATATGACTCTTTATTTATATGTATCAGTGTCAATTGCAATTGGTTATTTTCTTTCCTAAAAGAGACACATTTTTCCAAGCAGCTAAGATTGATGGCAGTAAAATAATCCAGGTTTTCCTAACCATAATTTAGAAACTCCAATAAATTTCTTTTTTTTTACTTCATGTATGAATTTAAATAAAGAATTCTGATTGATATTCATGAGTGATATGCCTACCACTTGGACTAACTCCTTTTCTGGGAGACAAAGGTTCAGTGATTGACCAAGCCTATATTGTATACATTCTTATGGTATACTAAGATCACCAGTCCCACCAAAATTACACAGAATGGGAGTAGAGCATTTATTTAAAGAAATGAACTTTAATGCACCCTCAAACCTATCACCTACTCCTTCACTGGTATATGACATTTGTCCCATCATTAGAACTAAATATTTTTTTTAAGGTTTTGATCTTTTTTAAAAACAGGTTCCAAGAGAGGAACCTGTTTAACCTATAGACATATAAACTCTCTGCTCCAATCAAAGTACTAAGACCAAGTTTGATGGGTTGAAGGAGGGGCATGGGATTTTTTATGGTCAAATTCCAAAGCAGAGGTAGAAACAACATGAAATTACTAGGAGTGAAGGCACTTTAAATACTTTGAGGGCACTTTGATTACTTTGTCTTGATTTCTGTTGCACTTAGCTGTGAACGCAAACAAATTGGTCCCAAAACCTAGGTGCTTAAAATGACCATAATTTTGTTCTTATGTCTCATGGTTATGAAGGTTGATGGATATATGTGTAAAGATTCTTACTTGGCATCTGCCATCCAGAGAAATTCAGATGGTAGCTGTGACTGGAGTTATTCAAAACTCCTCACTTACATATCAAATACCTGGCCTGGAAGAATTGGCAACAGGTCAGCAACTCTCTCGTCGTGTAGCCTTTCCTACCTTTCAAGTAGGAGCTTCTCCACAGTATGCGGGTTAGTCAGAGCACTCCCATTCTTCATGTGACGTGTGCCTTCTACTATAGGGTGCATTCCAAGAGAGCCCTGCAGAGTTCCCACTTCTCTTAGAGGCTAGGCTCGGAACTGGTTTGGCATCACTTTTGCCATATTGTTCAAAGCAGTCACAGACAAGTCATACTGAAGATGACTGAGGAAGAGGTTCCATCTGTTAATGGGAGAATGGTTAGCACATACGGGAAGGAAGGAATTGACAGCAGCCATTTTGCTGACAAGCTGCTATAGCTACCAGGGATATTTTCTGGAAACAGCAAGCAGGAAATCACTTTGTACCATCTTAAAAGGTATAGAGGACCACTGACGGTTCGTTTGCTCACACTTCACTGCCTCCTCTTACATTCTTTTTACTTCAGAGATGGATGGAAGTTTTCAAACCCAAAAACACTGAGTTGTATAATATGGTGAAAAGTTGCATAATTCAAATCTTAAAATAATGCAATTTTTGGTGGGGTCTAAAGGAGCTTTTAGTTTGCTTATTGATTTTTTACCTACCAAGTTATCAAAAATTTAAAAACGTATTCAAAATTGAAAGTGTGCTATGAAGGATATGGTTTCATATTTTATAGTTGAGAATATAATATCAGGAATATGGCAACGTAACTATGAGTGTAAAGAATATGAAATGCTAATTTTCTTTGCCACATTAACTCCTACTTTGGGAAATCTATCCTTAGCTAGTTACTTGATAAGTATGGGGAGAACAACAACAAAAAAAGTTGTATGTAGAAAAGCATATTGTTGCATAATTATTTATAATTGCAACAGTTTAGAATAACTTAAGTGCCCAACCATGAAAATATGGATAATAACATTGGTATACTAACTTAATGGATCTTATTTAGTCATATAAAAATGTATTTATAAATAATATGTATTATGAAAATACTTTTGCTTTCATTTTGAAAAACGAAAAGAAAACAGGCTGCAAAATCATACAGAGAGAGCATAATCACAAGTATGCAATACAAAGGAAAAGCTATACTGAGGAAAAGGACTAGAAACAAAACCATCAAAAGATGAACAATGTTTAGACCGCTAGTTGCTTGAATGTGAGTAAATCATTTTCTTTTTCTGACCTTTATTCCTGCTCTACCAGGCACCACGGATAGGGATATGGGAAAGCTAACTTGGGTAAGAATTCTCACCTTTTGCCAGCTTCTTCCAGTTTTCCCAGGATCCCTCTCTCTAAGCTCTGGAGTGAATGACCCCATCCTTGCCACCAGAAAATACAGAGGAAGAAAAATAACTTTCCCTCCATCCTGAATGGTCAGGGCTTGGCTGAGATCCCTTTTCTCTAGGACACCTCATAAATGGATAAGCTTATCTAGGTTGAAACTGTTCCACTGTGCCCACTGTAAGTCAAGGTTTTCTTTGGTAAGTTTAACCTGCTTGTTCAGCCTTAAAACGACACTCTATTCACTGGAGACGTCACACTGGATGAAGCAGTCCAGCTGAAATCAGACCGGGTAAACCCAGTTCATTTCCAAGTCCAACCCCATCCAACACCAGCCAGTTTCTGGACCCAGTCTGGAAAAGGATATATTCAAATGAAGTCTGAAAGCTCATAACGAAAGAGCCTTGAGGTGGGGTCTGAGAGGGACTGACTAATCCTCATTAGAAAGCGGCAAGCTGGGGGTTTGGGGGGGTGGCGAGGGGAAGGGGCTCAGCAGGCACTTTGCCTTGTTGCTGCTGGGTCAGGGGGACTCTGGGGCTCGCTTTTGGTTTCTTCTTCTGACACCAGAACTAGCAGAAGGTAAACTGAGACATTGTAAACATTAAGTTTATTTGAGCAAAAATCTATTCAAATCAGGCAGTGACAAAAGAGAAGTGGTTATGAACCTAAATTTCTGTAATGACAAATGTCATTCATGTTCTTTAAAGAATGAGTTCAGCCTTTCTCCCCTTATCATATAATCAGGCAGCCTCCAAGAAGATAACACCTTGGCAAATGGAAAGAGAACATCGTCTCTTATTACTCCGACCGGGGGAAAAAAAATCCAGATGAAGATGTAGGGGCACTTGACCCGATGGGAAGTGGAGTCTCTCCCTCTGTACTGGGCCTACACTAAACAGTGACCTTTCTGTACTGAAGTAGAAAGCCATTGTGCAGAAACTCCAGGCATTTGTTAAAAGTTCAAAGGCCCTGAGGAAAAGGAGACAGATGGGCTTTAAATCATCAAAACACTATAGGCTGATAGCAAATCATAAATGATCCCAGAGTCTGAAAATTTTGCTGCTTTATAGACCTTGGCTGTAATTTGAACAGAACTTAGATGAATTTCTGCTGAAAGTTCAGACTCTAAAATGCTTATGAACATGTTCCAATTCAATTCAACAAGCATTTATGAGATAGTGTGAAAACATTTTGTAAACCTGATGTGCTAGACAGCCATGAGGAGTAGATCATAAACCCACACCATGGGTGTAGCTCCAACCTAAGTGGGCAGGGGTTAATCAGAGAAACAGGAGTGTCCCTCACAGCACTGTGTCCCCATAATCTGGTGCACCGTGTCCCCATAGTCTAGTACAACCACCCCTTTGAGAGAAAGTGGAAATAGTATAAGCATCACCCAGTGCGGCTCTACTTGTGAAAAGCCATGTGTTTGGCCTTATCCCAAAAGAAGGTGATATTTTCTGCTTAGAAAAGAAGCAGAGATTCCGTCTCATGTTTTCACATCAAGGATTAAAGCCTCTCTTGTTTTCTTTAGCACCTTAAAATGAAGTAAAGCAAGCCTTTCTGCAATTTGCCATCTCAGTTTTCTAATGAAAAACTATGGCCTAAATTAGAACATGTGGCCTCTGACAGGAGATGTTCCAGGTCTTAGAGGAGGCATTTCATTACTGTACCTGTTTGAGTATATGTGGGGTTGACTGGCAGTCATTGTCCATAGGGACAGAGTCCCATTCATTCTAGCAGAGCGGAGCTGAGGTTACACCCAAGACCCCATGTACTTTTTAAGGCCCGGTACAAAATAAAATGTAGGACACTTGTTTTAAAAAAAAAAAAAAGTATTAAGAATTTTAAGGGGAGATGAACACTAAATGAAGCACTGGGCCCTTCTGACCATGAATCCCTTCTCAGCATGAGACCCTTTTGAATCAGGGGCCTCTGTGACAGCATGGGTCATATGCCTGTGGAGGTGGCCCTCATGATATCTATCCTTCCAGGCTTGCATCCTAAATTCCTTCCTCTTTGGATTCTCTAATAAAATAGGCTGGCCTTCCTCAAATTTAGAAGTAGTGATTTCTGTTTCCACCCCCATCTCTCCACCCCCACGACTCCCAGGAGTCGGTGATTCTCTGCTTTTACCCGATTGCTCACAATCTTCCTTGATGACATCCTACCCAGGCCAGACTCTCCGGAGAAGACTCCTGCTTAGGACAACCTTTTGACCCCCCAAGATGATTCATTTGACAAATATTCATTGAGCATCTACTTTTCACATTGCTCATTACTTTAAAAAAATACATACAAGATTATAGCCCAAATATTGTCTAGACATGGCTTATCACACCAGTTGTCTCAAGTCAAGTGTTTTGAGAAACAGATTCTGAGATGGTTTTTCTTTTTTGTTTGTTTTCTTTCCTTTTATTTCAGTATAGTTGACATGCATTGTTACATTAGATTCAGGTGTGCAACTTAGTGATTTCACAAGTTTATATGTTATGCTATGTTCACCATGAGTATTGCTACCATCTATCCCATTGTATCTCTTACAATACCACTGTATTCTCTCTGCTTTGCTTTCATTCCCATGACTCAGTCATTCAATTACTGGAGGCTTATATCTTCTACTCCCCTTCACCAATTTTTGCCCAAACCCCCACTCCTTTCCCCTCTGACAACCAACACTTTGTTCTCTATATTTATAGATCTGATTCTGATTTTTGTTTGTTCATTATTTTAGATTCCACTTATGAGTAGATCATATGGTACTTATCTTTCTCAGCTTGATCAATATCACTTGGTTATACCCTCTAGGTCTATACATGTCTCAAATGGCATAATCTCATCCCTTTTGATGGCTATGTATTATTCCTGTGTGTGTGTGTGTGTGTATGTTTGTGTGTGTGCACCACTTTCCTTATCCATTCACCTATTCATGGCCACTTAGGTGCTTCCATGTCTTGGCTATTGTAAACAATGCTGCAATAAACATAGGGGTGTATATAGCATTTTGAGTTCGCGTTTTCATTTCCCCTGGCAAATACCCAATAGTGAAATTATTGGATCATATGGTATTTCTATTTTAATTTTTTGAGGAACTTCCATACTATTTTCCACAGTGGCTGTACCAGTTGGCATTCCTACCAACAGTGGATGAGGGTTCCCTTTTCTCCAGATCCTTGTCAATACTTGTTGTTTTTTGTCTTTTTGATTTGAGCCATTCTAACAGGTGTGAGGTGATATCTCACTGTGGTTTTGATTTGCATTTCTCTACTGATGATATTGAACATCTTTTTTAATCTGTTTGTTGGCTATCTGGTTGTTTTCTTTGGAGAAATGTCTACTCAGGTCCTCTGCTTATATTTTAATTGGGTTGTTTGGTTTTGGATGTTAAGTTGTATAAGTTCTTTATATAATTTGGATATTAACCCTTTATTGGATATAACACTTACAAATATTTTCTCCCATTCCATAAATTGTCTTTTAGTTTTGTTGATGGTTTCATTATGCAAAAACTTATTTTGATGTAGTCCCAATTGTTTATTTTTGCTTTATTTCCCTTACCTCAGGAGACATATCTAGAAAAATGTTGCTGCAGCTGACATCAAAGAAATTATTACCTATGTTTTCTTCCAGGATTTTTTTTTTAAAGATTTTATGTATTTACTTGAGAGAGCACGAGAGGAAGGAGGTTCAGAGGGAGAAGCAGACTCCCCGCCAAACAGGAAGCCCAGTGTGGGACTCAATCCCGGGACTCCAGGATCATGACCTGAGCCAAAGGCAGTCATTTAACCAACTGTGCCACCCAGGGTCCCTCTTCCAAGATTTTTATGGTTTCAAGTCTCATGGTTTTGTTTTTAATTCATTTTGAGTTTATTTTTGTGAATGGTATGAGAAAGTGATCCAATTACATTCTTTTACATATAGCTGTCCAGTTTTCCCAGAACCATTTAGTGAAAATACTATCTTTTCCCTACCGTATATTCTTCCCTTTTTTGTCATAGCTTATTTGGCCAAATAAATGTCAGTTTATTTCTGGGGTCTTTATTCTGTTCCATTGATCATTGTGTCTATTTTTCTGCTAGTACCATACTGTTTTGATTCCTACAGCTTTGTAGTATTATCTAGAAATTTGGAATTTGGGAATTGTGATATGTTCAGCTCTGTTCTTTCTCAGGGATGCTTTGGCTATTTATGACCTTCCGTGGTTCCATACAAATATTAGTATTATTTGTTCTAGTTTCACGGAAAATGTTATTGGTATTTTGATAGGAGGTACATTCAGTCTATAAGTTGCTTTGGGTAATATGGACATTTTGACATTAATTCTTCCAATCCATGAGCATGGGATACCTTTTCGTTTTTTTGTTTCATCTTCAATTTCTTTCATCAGTGTTTTATAGTTTTCAGAGTGTAGGTTTTTCACCTCTTTCATTTAGTTCATTCTTAGGAATTTTATTCTTTTTTGGTGACATTGTAAATGGTGGGGGATGTTTTAGATTTTATTGATTTATTTTTGCAAAGGAGACAGAGAGAAGGAGAGAGCAATCAAGTATGAGTGGGAAGAAGGCCCAAGGGAGAAGTAGACTCCCTGCTGAGCAGGGAGACTGATGTGGAACTCCATCCCAGGACCCTGGGATCATGACCTGAGCCGAAGGTAGACGCTTCGGCTGAGCCATCCAGGTACCCCAGTTTCTTTCTTTCTTTTTTTTTTTAATTTCTCTTTATTCAAACTTGTTGTTAGTATATAGAAATGCTACTGATTTCTGGGTATTAATTTTGTATTCTGCTGCTTTACTGAATTCATTATTTCTCATAGCTTTTTGGCAAGTCTTTAGTATGTTCTATAGATAGTATCATGTTGCCTGTAAATAATAACAGTTTTTCTTCTTTACCAATATGGATGCCTTCCATTTCTTTTTCTTGACTAATTGCTGTGGCTAGGGCTTCTAGAATTATGCGAAATAAAAATGGCAAAAGTTGACATTTGTCTCATTCCTGACCTTAGAAGGAAAGTTCTCAGTTATCACCATTGAGGATGATATTAGCTATGGGTTTTTCATATATGGCCTTTATTATTTTGAAGTATATTCCCTTTAACCTCATTTTGTTGAGAATTTTTGTTATGTATAAATATTAAATCTTATCATTTTTTCTCTATATACTGAGATATGACTTTTTTATCCTTTGTTTTATTGATGTGGTGTATGACATTGATTGATTTGTGAATATTGAACCATCCTTGCACCAAAGGAATAAATCCCACCTGATTGTGGTGAATGATCTTTTTAATGTATAGGTAGTTGTATGCAGTTTGCTAATATTTTGTTGAGAATTTTTGCATATATATTCATCAGAGATATTGATTGACCTGTAACCTTTTTTGTATGTGTGGTGTCTTTGTTTGGTTTTAGTATTAGGGTAATAATGGCCTCATAAAATGTATTTGGAAGTTTTCCTTCTTCTATTTTTTGGAATTGTTTGAGGAAAATAGGTATTACCTCTTCTTTAAATGTTTGGTAGAATTCACCTTGAGTCCATTTCGTCCTGGACTTTTATATTTGGTAGTATTTTGAGTACCAATTTCATTTTGTTACTTGTAATCAATCTGTTTAGATTTTCTATTTCTTCTTGGTTCAGTTTTAGAAGATTGTATGTTTCTAGAAATTTATGAATTTCTTCTAGGCTGTCCAGTTTGTTAGCATATAATTTT
Organism: Mustela putorius furo; assembly: GCF_011764305.1. NCBI lineage: Eukaryota > Metazoa > Chordata > Mammalia > Carnivora > Mustelidae > Mustela > Mustela putorius. Next base: position 20,655,096 of record NW_025422019.1, on the reverse strand, counting down.
TCATGATATTTTCTTATAATCCTTTGTATTTCTGTGGTGTCCATTGTTAATTCTCCTCTCTTGTTTTTTATTTTATTTATTTGGGTCCTCCTTCTTTTTTTTCTTGATGTGTCTGGGTATGGGTTTGTCAATTTCATTTATCTTTTCAAAGAACCAATTCTTTATCTCATTGATTTTTTTTCTTTTCCTTTTTTTTTTTTTTAATCTCTGTATCATTTATTTCTGTTCTGACTTTTATTACTTCCTTCTTGTATTCCCCTTGGGCTTTTTTTTTTCTTTCTTCTAGTTCCTTTAAGGCATAAGGTCAGTTTATTTAAGTTTTTTTCTTGTTTCTTGAGGTTAGGACTGATTTTGCTGTATCCCGGAGATTTAGGACCTTTGTGTTTTCATTTTCATTTGTCTCCCTGTATTTTTTTTTTTTTTTTGGACTGCTTCATTGACCCATTGATTGGTTAGCAGCAAGTTATTTTGTCTTCATCTGTCTGTGTTGTTCCCATTTTTTTCTTTGTGATTTATTTCTAGTTTCATATCATTATGATAGGGAAATATACATGGTATGATTTCAATCTTCTTAAATTTATCGAGGCTTGCTTTATGTCTTAATATGTGATCCATTCTGGAGAATGTCTCATATGCATTCAGAAAGAATTTATATTCTGGTGTTTTTGGATGGAAGGAATGTTCTGTATCTATCTATGGTGTTCAGCTGGCCCAATGTGCCATTCAAAGACATTGTTTCCTTATTGACTTTCTGTCTGGAGGATCTATCCATTGATGTAAGTGAGGTGGTTAAATTCTCCTACTATTACTGTATTTACATTAGTTTCTCTTTTTGTGTATATTAATATTTGCTTTATGTATTTAGATGCTCCAGTATTGGGTGCATAGATTTTTAAATTACTGTAAGGTCACATTGGATTGATCCTTTTATCATTATGTAATGTCCTTCCTTGTCTTTTGTTAGAGTCTTTGTTTTAAAGTCTATTTTTGTCTGACATAACTATTGCCACCCCAGCTTTTTTTCATTTCCATTTGTGTGGTGAATATTCTTCTATCCCTTCACTTTTAGTCTGTATGCATCATTAGATCTGAGGTGAGTAAAACAGTATATAGTTGATTCTTGTTCTTTTTAACCATTCCACCATGTCTTTTGATTGGAGCATTTAGGCCATTTACATTTAACTTAACCATTGATAAATATGTACTTATTGTCATTTTTAAAATTTGTTTTCTGGTTCTTTTCTTCTCCTCTTGATCTCTTTCTTTGTGATAATTGAGTACTTAGAGTGTTTTGCTTGGCTTTCTTTCTCTTTATATTTTGTGTGTCTATCATAGGTTTTGGGTTTGTGGTTACCTTGAGGTTCATATATAACATCTTATATAAATAACAGTCCATATTAATTGAATGTTCATTTAAGTTGAAACACATTCTTTAAAAAACAAAACAAACAAACAAACAAAAACACCAAAACTAATTTTTCTTTTTCCCTTTCTCTTCTCTTTTTATTCCCTTCTCCACATTTTAAGTATATGTGTCATATTTTATATACCTTTATTCATATTTCTCTTATGTCTAATTATGACCATGTCTTTTCCATTTACATAAGTCTCTTTAATATTTCTTGTAAAACCGGCTTAGTGACAATAAACTCTTATTTTGTTTGTCTGGGAAACTTTATCTCTCCTTCAAATCTGAATGATAACTGTGCTGGATGGAGCATTTTTGGTTATCTGTTTTTGGTTTTGTTCTTGTTTTTTTTTTTCCTTTTAGCACTTTGAATATATCATGCCGCTCTCTTCTAGCTTGCAAAGTTTCTGCCGAAAAATCCTCTAATAACTTTACAGATTTTCCTTGTAGGTAACTTTTTGTTTCTCTCTTGCTCCTTTTTTTTTTTTTAAGATTATTTATTTATTTGACAGACAGATCACAAGTAGGGAGAGAGACAGGCAGAGAGAGAGAGGAGGAAGCAGGCTCCCAACTGAGCAGAGACCCTGATGCAGGGCTCAATCCCAGGACCCTGGGATCATGACCCGAGCCGAAGGCAGAGGCTTTAACCCACTGAGCCACCCAGGCACCCCTCTCTTGCTCCTTTTAAGATTCTATCTTTAATCTTTGATATTTTAATTATTATGTGTCATGTTGTGGGCCTTCTTGGGTTTGTCTTGTCTAGAATTAGATATCAATTTTTCCCCACTGCGTTAGGGAAGTTTTCAGTTATTATTTCATTGAATAAGTTTTCTTTTTTAAAAAACGTTTTTATTTATTCATCTGTCAGAAAGAGAGAGCATGCACAAGCAGGGGGAGCAGCAGGCAAAGGGAGAGGCAGGCTCCCAGTTGAACAAGGGGCCTGATGTGGGACCTCCTGGGATCATGACTTGAGCTGAATGCAGATGCTTAATTGACTGAGCCACCCAGGCATCTTGCATCAAATAAGTTTTCTATACTTTTTTCCTCTCCCTCAATTTTCTGAGACCCCATAAAGCAAATGCTTGTTTGCTTGATTATTCAAAAGATCTCTTAATCTATCCTTATTTTTTTAATTCTTCTCTTTCTTTGCTATTCAGTTTATCTCTTTTCATTACCCTATCTTCCAGATCACTGATACATTCTTCTGCATCCAAGTCAACAAATGTATTGTTGATCTCTTGTAGCTATTTTTTATTTCGTTTATTATATTTTTTTCAACTCTGGTTGGTTCTATTTAATATTTTCTGTTTATTGAAGGCCTCTGAAATCTTCCTTTTTTTTTTTTTTTTTTCTCCAGGCCAGTGAGTGTCTTTACAATGATTACTTTAAACTTTTTATTAGGCATTTTGCTTCTCTCTATTTTATTTAGTTCTTTTTCTGATGTTTTCTCCAGTTCTTCCTTTGGAGCATATTTCTTTATCTCTTCATTTTGCTTGACTTTCTATGTTTGTTTCCGTGGATTAGATGAAACGATTACTTCTCCTAAAGTTGAAGAAGTAGTCTTGTGTATGTTGTCCCTTATGGAGACTGTGTGCACTTGGTGATTTTTCCTGACTGTCTGGAGCTGTGGCTGTACGTACTAGTTACTCATTTATAGAAAGAATAAAGAAAAATAATAATAAAATAAAAAATAAAATAGTAAAATAAAAGAAGGAAAGAAAAAAATAGAGAAAAAGAACAAAACCAAAAGGAAAAAAAAATAATAAGAGGAGACAACATTTTAAATAGTTAAACACACAGACACACACACACACAAAACCATGGCTCATTTTCTGGGACCCAGCACCACAGGGAGGCTGGTTGGGGCTTGCAGACCCTTAACTGGTTGAGGTCACAAGTTCAGTGTGAGCCAGATTATGCTCTGGCCTGGCCTTTTAAGGTGGTGGGGGAGAGAATTTTCCCATAGTTTTTCTACCCTTTGAAACCATGGCCTTTTTTCTGTATCCCAATGTGACTGGGGCTGATGTGGGCATGAGGACTCTGGGTTCACTGAGGTTGCAACTTCCCTGTGACTACCAAATCCACTAGTTATGGTGCCTAGATATGGTGTTGGGCCCTCTAATTACAGAGTCTGAACCTCCCTGTTATGGCATCCAGGCCCTGATCTGGTCTGTGCTTTTAAGGCAGAGGATTGGGGAACCTTATCACAGTTCCTTGTCCCTTTTAAACTACCACTTTTTTTCTGGTCCCAGACATACTGGTGCTGGTGTGAGCTTGAAGATCATGAGCTTGTTGAGGTCACCAGCTTCCTGAGATGATCCGACCCACCAGCATCAGGATCTACTAATTATAGGGTCTGACCCTTATCCTTAATGGCAGCCAGAATCTGCTCCAGTCTGAGCTTTTAACATGGAGGAATAGAGAGCGCTCCTACAGTTCCTCAGCCCTTTTACACCATGGCTTTTTTCTGTGTCTGCATGTGACTAGGGGTGGTATGGACAGTGGAGCCTGAGCTCACTGAAGTCACAAGTTCACTGAGACAACTGGATCTGCCTATTATAGCTTCTAGACCTTGCTCCTGTCTAGGCATGTAAGGGGGACTGAGAATGTAAATCCTGTTGATCTCCAGTACCTCTGAGCAGGAGAACTTCCCCACGGCTCCTCTGCCACTTTGCAGAGTTCTAGTATTGTCTCTTTTATATGTTAGCTGCTCTTTTAAACTGTAGTGCTTTCTTTATGTGTCCAAGGACAGAACTTGGATGTCCAAAGACATCCATCTTTCCTGCTGTTCTCTTGCTATATTCTCTAGGGCTATTCAGTAGCTGTTCAGTCAGCCCTCAGTACTTCTTCAGGAGGAATTGTTCTATGAATAGGTATAATTTGGTTGCTCTGGAGGAGGAGAGTTCAGGGTTCCCCTACAACCCTGAAGTGGACCATCTGAGATGGTGTTTTACCTGATGGGTCTTTCACTAGGGAAAGCCCTTGAGATTACACTTAAAGAAAAAAGGAAAAAGAAGAAGGATTAGTCAGAAGGAGAAACAAAGCTGCAATTTAGGCAAAATGTCAACTTTAGCCAGTCCCGTGGGGTCTCTGGATCTAGAAGTCCCACACAGAGAAATCTCAAATAGGAGCAAAAAGATCAGACATTTAAGCTCCATCATCCATCAGTCATTGAGTTTGTGCAATCCTAGTAAGGGATGGTTCTTTTCAACTGAAACAATCCTTAAAGAACCTAACAGTTGCTTCCACTACACCAGCTGTTAAAACACTGAAATACTCCTTCTATGTCTAGTGTGACCAACGACTATGCTCCTACCTGGGCCACCTCAGCATCTTCTGATCTCTAAAAATGATCTAACCATATGTTATGACTAGTGTCTGTTCTGATTAGTGCTTGTGCCATACCAATGGTTAAACATTTTGTCTTTGTTTAATAAGTCCTTTTGTGGGCTTTTAAAATTTTTTATTTTAATTACAGTTAGTTAGCTTACAGTGTTTGATTCATTTCAGATATATAATATAATAATTTAACACTTCCATACCTCACCCTGTGCTCATCACAAGTGCACTCCTTAGTCTCCAATCTCCATTTAACCATTTGAACATCACCTCTAGACCACTAAGAATATCAGCTGAAATCAAAGGGTAAGACCATGATAAGGGAAGCCTAGATTTATACATCAGGCTATTTGACACACCCTTACAAGAACTTAAATTTGTCTGATTGCCTTTAAGGTGCTGAAAGGGATCCTATGTATAAATATTTAGCTAAAAATAAAGTTTACTAGAAATTGGCATTCTGGATAAATTAGAGAAGAGAATCTGAGAGACAAATAAATATAAAATGAGGAGGGAGGTGGAGAGCTCTGGAAATGTGCTGAATCCAAAATATGCTAAATTCAAATTTGGGGGAATCAAAGTTTACCAGTTCAATTTTAGATGATGAACTCCAAATTTAATTATCTTTTTTAAGTTACAATTCATTGATTACATGAAGTGCTCTTCATTTCTGTCTTAATTAGAAAGATCGCTTAATTTAATTTAGGCCTGCTGACCAAAAGACGATTGAAGAGTTTTTGAATTCACAATGCACAGTGACAACCAGGTTAAAGGGATTTTTCTCTAGAGTGTTACAAGATGGATTCATTAAACAGCATTCAAAACATTTTGTTAAATGAAAATTTCTGAATCACAGCTAATTTTAAAATTCCCATAAAGTATTTCAGAAGATTTATAACGTCAAATTGACATTTTGTGATCAACTCTGGAACTGAGGTGAGAAACCAGTTATCAGTGTGAGGTTAACTTACTCCTATGAAAGAACCATTTAGGAAGAGCAGGTCAGAGAGGAACACAGAACAAAAAGCCCTAAACACTTTATTGTCTCATTGGCAGACCCACCACCTCAACTGTGCTATTAACTCATTCTCATATTCAACACAGAGACCTTCCATAAATAACGGAAAAATATGGAGCCTGGGACACCTTAAGACATTATTTTCCAGTGATGCTCAGTGAGTGTTAGTAAATATGCAAGATGCTTAGGGTGCTTACAGAGGAACAAGAGGCGCTGTGCAGGGGGCTCCTGGCCTCCACTTCAAACTGACCCGGTCTCCTGTATTTATGTTTTTAGAGAGACTTCTTACAAAACATTTACCTAAAACAAAATAAAACAGATTCCATGGTTTAAAAAAAGTTTTCAGACAACTACCATGAAGTGGCTTAAATTAGAACTAGAATAAAAAAATTACAAACACATGTCATTTTAAGATGACTAAATATATGCAAGTTGGATAAATTGAGAATTCATAAATTGATCATGTATAGTAATGTAATCCTAAATCATGATCACATAGCCCTTTTCACTATGTGAGGAAAAAAAAAAAGGTCAGCACAGAAAAGTTCTGACTAGTCAAGAAGGAAGGTTTAAGAGACTGACCCAATTTCAAGGTAAATTTGCATACAGTTTGATACTTACAAGTGATTCTGATTAAAGCAGGTGAGATGAGCCCTTACTTATTGTTAGTAAAGAGTCACATTCGTATAATTGGTTTAAAGAAAGTTTAATGACATGTCAACATATCTAAAACAAGAAATATTTTTACATTTATGAGAGTAACCTTTCAATTCAATCTGAATTAATTACACATAAATATGGGCTAACTTAATTAATAGAAAAAATATACAGCTAAGTAACATAATCATATAGGCAAAAGCAGAATTACCTGATAGCAGCCATAATAAGTCAAAAAGCCTTAAATTGAGGAATGAGAAAAAGAAAATTTAATCATTATAATGTTTGTTTTATTTAGAGAGTATCTGTTGAGTGTGACACAGAAGAAAATTAAAGCCAGCAGGAGAAAAAAAAAAGAGCATGAGTTTCAAATGTCAAACTGCTTAAGATTTAAGATGATAATCCTTTGATTCAAAGTATTTTTCTTTTAACATTGAGTTAAGAAACTGTTATCTGTAAGGAACATTTCACAAGGAAAATAACAGTTACATTTATTCTTAAAGAATGATTTCAATTCCTTCAAAACAAAAATTATTACACTTGAACTTGAATCTGGTCATAAGCTCTGATCTAACAATCAGCTTGTAGGAGAAACAAGCCCCAGAGAAGCAAATACAATGATACCATGGAGAAGTGGACAGCAAAAAGCAGAATAAGGGGCATGCTATTTAGCCTGGACTTGTCCGCAAATCAATGGCAAGAAGAAACAAAGAAAGAGGAGACCTTGTAGACTAAGAGATTTAAAAAACATTGCAATGAATTATAATATATTTTTCTTTTTTTTTTTTAAGATTTTATTTATTTATTTGACAGAAAGAGAGCAAATGAGCACAAGCAAGGGGAACAGCAGGCAAAGGAGAAGCAGGCTTCCTGCTGAGCAAGGAGCATGATGCTGGACTTGATCGCAGGACGCTGGGATCATGACCTGAGCTGAAGGTATGCACTTAACCCACTGAACCATCCAGATGTCCCTACAATGTATTTTTTCTTATTTAGATCCTCATTTAAAAACCTAAACAAAATATGGACAGTGGGGAAATCTAAATATAGCCTAGGTTTAGATTCTCAAATGTTAGAAATACATACTAAAACATTTATGAAAAATTATAAGATTTTATAAATTTCCTTCAAAATAATCTTGCAAAAAGAATGTGTGTCGCTGTATATGAAACAAGACTGGCTATATGTTAACAATTATTGATACCGAGTGAAGGGCACATGGGGTTTATTGTGCTATCCCTCTGCTTTTGATTCTGAAATTTTCCAAAACAAAAAGTTACCAATAAAACAAAATAACAAGACAATCATATTTGTCTATGTAAAACTAAAATGATTGAAATTTGAATATAGTAGAAGGAAATTCCACATGTTTTATAAGCAGTGGAACTAGTCTTGCTCTGTCTTGATTTCCACTGGTCCATTGCATGTCAGCTTTATACCTACAGCTTCCTTGGCTAAAGGTGCAAAGTAAGCAGGACACGGGAAACTGAGATCAGATTTAGATCTTCCCATCAATGAAGTAAGCAGTTAAAAGTATGTTACAGACAGACACACACAATATTTCCTGAGAGTTCTCTAAACTGGCCTGCCAAGGGACTACATACATTACAATAGTATATGTACTACATACATTAGTATCCTCAAACTCAATCCATGCCTCGGCTCACTTTTTTTCTCTTGTCCCCTCATGGTCACCTCCCAATCATTCGAATCCCCCATAGATGGGTGTCTAGCCCAACCAGGATTTAACCCAGCATCAGGCTCCTTGCTCCACAGGAGGCCTGCTTCTCCCTCTCCCACTCCCCCTCCCTGTGTCTGTCTCTCTGTCAAATAAATAAAATCTTTTCAAATAAATAAATAAGCAAGTAAGCTTGGAAAAATAAAGCCAAATGACACCATAAAAAAGACTCTCAAAAACTGTAATATCAGGTGTAGCAGAAAATATATTCTCCCTTTCTTCCTTCCAAAAAAACTTCTGTATACTTAATTAAAAACCTTTCCAGACTCTCTCTCAAGAGGGTTGGCCATATAACATAGTCTCTACCAAAGAAGTTTAAGTGAAAGATTTTGAAAGAAGATCCTGAGAGAATATGGACTCTGAAAAACAATCTGAGGGGTTTGAAGTGGCAGGGTTGGGGGGGAGGTTGGGGTACCAGGTGGTGGGTATTATAGAGGGCACGGATTGCATGGAGCACTGGGTGTGGTGAAAAAATAATGAATACTGTTATGCTGAAAATAAATAAATTTAATTAAAAAAAGAAGAAGAAGAAGATGATCCTGGAAATAGTCTTTCAAAAAGAACCAACTCATTGGGTTCTTCCCTTTCCCATTTTCCTGTGTGGATTGTAGCATTATACCTGTTGCAGCAACTGCCATATTGCATCCATGGGAACAATGGCCACATGCTAAAGATGACAGAGCAGGAAGAAGAAAGAAGCCTCATTCCTTAAATAGTTGGCCAGCCATGACCTACCTACCCCCCAGGCCTTATGACATGAGAAAAATGGATCCCTATTTTATTAAACTACTGCAATGAGATTTCTGCTATATAGAGCTAAAAACAATCCCAAAATGATGCAGCGGCCTTCTGAATGGCCAAAATGTGAAAAACATTATTCTTACTATTAAATTCTTGGGGGAAATAGCAAAGTCCAAAAATTAAATCTACAATGTTCTATAAGTATAAATCAAATTGTAGTAAGGTAAAAAATGCTGTCCTAAAAATCTCTCACTGGGCTTGATCTCAATGACAAGGTCCTCAACCAGATCCCTTGGAATTACAGATGTCTTTTCTATCATTAATATTCCATGTGCCCATGACTCAGTTTAACAATGTTCTATTGAGAACACACTATATCCTCACATTTTATTTGGGCTAGCAGTAAAAACAGATGTGAAATGTAAGCTTCTAATCTAATTCTAAAAGAAACTCATACTTTTACTGGAAAGAAAAACATGCAAATGTACTGATTCAAAATAAACAAAGATTTACAGCATCCTGTTAACCACACTGTAACATAAAAGGTCAGAATAAGGCAGCATCACCATAAGACCATATCCTGCCTCAATGCAAATTAGAAAATCGTGCCTCATACATGGAACACCTTACTTCTATCTGATCTGTATTACACAAATATACAAGGATGATATACAAAATATATGATGTCATCAGCTCCCCTGGAGATAGGCAATGTACAGCCTGCCCAGGGATCCGCCCAATGCGGAATAAGGAGAAACCACTGTGGGCTGAAGAAGGCAGAGAGGACACATACGGGAAGAGTTTTGAGTTGAGTCCTCAGTAGATTAGTAAGACAAAATAAAGGAAGTGTCAAATTTTGTGTTTTAAGGATTTTAAATCAGATTTTCATTATTTTGAGAAAGAGTGTCTATCCACAGGAGTCACTAAACCCTAGTTCCAATACCAATCCCTGTATCCTGCTAAGTCTGGAAAAGTAAAGAACTATTTAATTTCGCTATTAGAAATGCACAGATGCCTACTTTCCCATGCCATAAATGAATTCACTCACAGAGTGGCACTAAACCAAATTTCAGGAGAGCTTTTTTATGGCCTTGAGAATCACACATTTGCTGAGGAATGAACATATGTGGTGGGGGGAGCAGAGTAGCGATCGCCCATCCTGCGATAGTCCACCTGCAGCTGCGCATATCTGCGTGGCCGCAGCTCTCCTGGCTGAGACCCCCGAGTGAAGCTTTCATTTTGTTTTGTTCTAAAGAATAGAGCTTTTAAGCCCCTCCTGAACAAGATGATCACAAAGCAGAGGGTCTTGATTTAGTGGCTCTTTCAGTAAAAATCCTCACTTGAGGGTCCTGGAAAATGCCCTTCTGAATTTCCCTATGGCTCTTTTCAAATAAAAAAGGGGCAGAAAGGATGAGCTCATCCTTGGGTGGAATCAGGTGGAAATTCATTTCTAGATAGCTGAAGTCAAGAGCACTGAGCTTGATAGAGCATCCAGTCACCTGCGGAGTTTACAAAGCCAATGAACCCGCCCATCTCACTCCTTTCACCCCTGCGTGGAACCAAGAGTCTCACTCCTTTCACCCCTGCATGGAACCAAGAGTCTGTAATTTTTTTTTAATAATCCCATACACGATTCAGGTGTTCGTGAGGTATTAGACTGATAGATCAGTTAACCTTTTTAAGAAAGTAAACCATCTCGTTATCCTGTTTCACATTTATTTTTCTATAAGACAATGTTTTCCGATTTCTCTTGGGCCATGTCACTCATTGAGAATAGCCATATTTATAAAGCACACTGGATAAATCGATGAGGTTGTCATAGTCAGAGACAAAATATCTGGGGGTCCTAACGTTGCAGTCTCTGACCAGTCCCCAGAGATCGAGAAAATCAGGAACGTATGAGCCCGGTCCCATACATACCTATAACCCATTCAAGGAAGAGAAGGAAATCTCATGGCCATTATTTGTAACTTAGAAAAAGAAAGAAAGGATCCAGGACATTGGGGTCCAATTAGTTTTCCTCTCCTCCTCAAACCCAGAATGGTTTTAACTCTCTTTAAGTAGTAAGGGAAAAAAAAAAAAAAAAATATATATATATATATATATATATATATATATATAATATATATATATACCTAATTTTGCTCTGCCTATACTATGATGTTTAGAAAATATGTAAGTTCTATTCCATCTGGTTTGGAGTATATAAACCCAACTCCTAGTGAAACTTGAAAATCAAAAGCATTGATTTTAGACTATTATCTAGCTATGGACTTTAAAACTTTAAAAAGTCTACTTTGAAACTCAAAGACCAAGGAGGCTGCTTTGTTCTAGATGGAATTCACCTTCAACTTCCCTGGACAATACATTTCAGCTTCAAGGCAAATGCCTCAACATGGAATACAGTGAGGAAATTTATTACACATTGTATTATGTATTCCTTTATTAGGTGAAGAGGTGATTCTTCAATAGGATATGAACCAGAAGGTTACATATACTAGAGAAGAGGAATATGCAAAGGGTTCTTGGAAGTCCTTAATTGAAGTGATTTTCCTAAAAGGCAAAGAATATTTTGGGAGGTATTAATCTGATATTTACTCATAAATATTCCTTATATGCACATTACTTTTCATTTCAGCAACATGTTTGTATGCACAATGCACAGTAATGCTTTATTAATTTAACCATTGTCAATCAACAAGAATTCAAGTATATGAATTTTCTAGACAAGTACAGCCTACCTCCTAAAGATGTGATTCTAATATTCTGCTTTACAAGCATGGGGGCAGCAGGCAGAGGGAGAAATAGAAGCAGGCTCCCCACTGAGCAAAAAGCCTGATGCCGGACTCGATCCCAGGACTCTTAACCAACTGAGACACCCAGGGGCCCTTCCCTTCTCTTTATCTTATCTGTACTCACTATAGGTTTTTGTTTTGTGGTTATACTAAGGCTTACTTGAAACACCATCACACACACACATATATATATATGTGTATATATACATACACAACACATATACATATACGTATATGAATGATGGTGTTAACCATCATTCATATACGTATATGTATATGTGTGTGTGTATATATATACAGACACACATATACATATACGTATATGAATGATGGTGTCCTTGTTGGACAATTCTTGAATCTCCATTTCTCTCGGGTCAGTTAATGGAGTTTACTGTGTCTCTTTGGTGGTGTATTGTTTCCCTGATTTGTTATGACCCCTGTAGCTTGTGTAGGTGTCTGCATATTTGAAGAAACAGTCACCTTTTCCTGACTTCATGGACTAACTTCAGTAAGGAAAGGCCTTCTACAGTAGGTGGGGATATGCTAGAACATTCCATGATCCAGAATCTCCTGATGTGGGGTATTAAGTGCCAAGGTGTGTGGTGGCTCTGGGTCTGGGGTGGGACATGGCGTCTCATCAACTCATGCTTCTTGAGTCCCAGCATCAATAACTGTATGGTCCTTGGCAGCGCCTGGGTTTGGGGGGGCAGGGAGCAGAGTGCTTTCGAGAGCTACTGGGATCTCCAGTCCAGCATCTCCAGCATCCAGATTGTTATGGACTAGGGCAGACAGTGGGGCTGGCAGGAGCTGGTGGTATACACAGCCCCACAGTGGGGGCTAAATACAGATGTGTGTGTGTAGTGGCAGGGACTGGTCACAGACACATATAGCAGTGGGGACCAGGGCCAAATGCAGGTATGCTGGCTGGTGCAGAGGCTCTGGCTGTAGGCATGCACCCCTGTGGCTCCAGGTGCATGTCCTCACAGGTGCATACCCGGCAGTGGAAGAGGAAGGGAATCAGGCCAAAGTGTGCAGGTGCATAGCTGGAGGGACTAGCTGTGGGTTATTCCAGTGGTGCAGGCCAATGAGTGGAGATAAAGCCAAATCTGGTCCCACAGCAGTTGTGGGGCCTTGGCTGTCAGCACGCACTTCCATGACATCAGGATCTCACCAGCATACACACAGCAGCAGAGACCAATGAGAGGAACCAGGCCGGCAACATACAGGAGCACAGCTCGGGGGCTAGCCCCAACTGCACACACACACACACACACACGCACGCACATGCACACGCGCGCACACACGCGCGCGTGCACACACACACACACACACACACACACACACGGGGTCCACCATGGTGTCTACATGGTATCTTGCACTCACTCTGCTGCAGAGGTTTGGCTGGCTGCCTGGGCAGATCCCAGGCTCCAGTTTGGGGAGGAAGGTTAGGGAGAGACTCAGGTGGCTGACATTGGTGAATGCAAGTATCTGGAAACTGATGAACTCTGCAGGAAGTTCACGGGAGTTTTGCCAACCATCAGTTCCTTCAGAGGGTGGAAGGTGCTAGGGTCCTTTTCATGGCAGGTCAGGAACTGTAGTCACTCCTGCTGTGTGACTGATATTGGCAGCCCTTGCTCATCTTCCTTGTTCCCAGCTGTCTCTATATGTCTCAGCTTTGCTGCTTTCTGAGCGGGATAAAATTGACATGAGTCCTTGATGAGGCATCCTGAAAAGCTCAGGACGCTGGTCACTTACTCTGCTCTCCTTCTCAAGTAAAGAACTCCTTGTGCTTGGAAAGTGATCTTTTGGCACCCAGCAGTGCCGGCATGGGGGCTGGGAAGATACAGGCACAACAGAGCTGCTCTCCCTTCCCTTTTTGTGCAGTTGTTCCCAGGATTTTTGTACCTTTCACGGTATTGATCAAGTTTCTTAAGTGGATACCTCAGCAGTTGCGGAGCTCACACATTATTGACTTCTGTTGGGTGTGGGTGGAGGACTACTGTTGCACCATCTTGGTGCCATCACTCTTATTTCTGCTGATTCTTTTTCATGTTGCCTTGTTTCCTTGTGTTCCCAGTTATCTTTGACAGTTTGCTGATTATTGCTTTTGGACAATTATTTGTGAGGGTTCCCTGGGACCAGGACTTACTCTGTCCTCTGCCAATAAGATATTGTGCCTGCTTCTTCCAGGTGCCTGGCAAACTACCACGAGTGACCTTTTTAATCCAAATTCAAAGGTAGTAGTTCCTTGACCAACTCCAGCAATGTGTAACCTATGACCACAAAATCCTAGAGGTGATATTCATTCATTTTTCTTCTGTTCTACTCAACGCAGGATAGCTTTCTTCGAAATTCAGGGTGTGAGGTTAGCATTTATAAGTATACCCAGTTAAATTTGAATTTCAGATTAACAAAAAATCATATTTCTTAAGTTTAAGTATTCCCCCAGATATTATATGGAGCATAATTAAACTAAAAAGTTTTTTTTAATGTTTAGCTAAAATTAAAATTTAACTAGACAACCTATTTTATCTGACATTCCTAATAATAGGTTCAGTTCTTGTTGTACTTATGCTGTTAGTGTTCCCCCAGTCCTCAGGCTTTGGCTTTTCTCCCTCCTGTCCCAAAAGGCTGCACATAAAGAAAGGATATAGTAGGGACAAATCCCCCCTCAAGACAAGTGGCTTTGATGCCTGGGTATTCTTTTCTTTTTTTTTTTTTTTAAGATTTTATTTATTATTTATTTGACAGAGAGATCACCAGTAGGCAGAGAGGCAGGCAGAGAGAGAGAGAGAGAGAGGGAAGCAGGCTCCCTGCCGAGCAGAGAACCCGATGCGGGGCTCGATCTCAGGACCCTGAGATCGTGATCTGAGCCGAAGGCAGAGGCTTAACCCACTGAGCCACCCAGGTGCCCCGATGCCTGGGTATTCTGTTTGTGTATCTGATTCAGGTTGTCTTCTCAAAACTGCTCTGGCAGTGAGCCACTATCTTTTTAGCTTATCGATGTGAAATGGGATTTTTTTTTGTGGGTGGTAGTAACTTCAACCCACTCTTTTGTTCATGTTGCTTAAGCATAAGCTAAGGAGGCTTGACTTGGATAATCTAGTCCCACTGGCCCAGAACATTGGGGGGACCATCTTCAATCACTGAGGCCTGAGGACTGTCTTCTAAACAAGCTCCTTGACCAACCATATGCAGTGTAATTGCATATTAAGTGTGTAAAAAGGGAGCTGCTCCTCAAGAGGCAGGCATAGATTCATTTAGCAGGTATTTTTTCATACGTGAAGTGTAAGTGAATTGAACATGTAAAACTGAAGCTTTCATCCCAGCTGGAATTAATTACCCCTTCCTCAGGGCTCTCAGAGCAATTTGTAACTCTAATATGGCACAGACACCTTCCCTGAGGTTATCGATTTGTGTAGACATGTCTGCATTTCTGTTTCAGTTGAAAGCTACTTGATGGTATGGTTTTGTGTCCTCACCTTCAGAGCGAGAGCCCTCGGGATGATGATGGCTGATACGCTTTCTGTACTCAAAAGGTATTGCTAAATTACATGGAATGAAAGGGAAAGTGGTAGAGATTTTATCCCAAAGCAAAAAGCAATGTGCTTTCTGACATTAAAAAAGTAGAGACGCAAACAGGCAAAACCAAGCTGAAGGCAGCCCTTCTTTGTGAGTATTATGCAAGATAGGCAGCAGAGCTGGTATATACTATTAGCACCTCTTTCCAAATCAACTTGCTAATGGCCCAGGTGGGGACAATACTCAGAAAGGATGACACAGAGGACGAATCTATGTTAATGAAGCCAGAGAGGAGGTTATGTCTGGAGCTTGGGAACCTCATGAACTGTTGGGGGGCACAGTGTGGGACCTTAGAAAACCAACTGCAAACAAGGGATGTGCTGGGCAGCGGGGTGGAGCAACAGAGCTGAGTGTGTAGGACTGGAAACAGGAACGGAAGAGGAAAACTGTACTGTCAATGGTACCTAGCATGTGCAACCATCTTCCTGCCAATGGCCTTTATAATGTTGGCTGAGGGCAAGAGAGGGGGTCTGATAAGAGCAGGGTCCCAAGAAGCTAGATCTAACCCTCCTTGGCTTATGTCCCCATGATAAGAAATTTGGGTCCTGGGGAGCTGATTGCTAAGTCATCTGTATATCTCTCTGCACTCACAGCAGTCTATCTTGCCATTTTGTGTCCCTGCTTCCATCAGGAGAGTTTGAACACAAAGCTCCTGCTCTAGGGCCTCAGAGACAAATAGAACAACGAAGCGAAAGAGAGGATTAGTGTTAGTAAAGGGCATCACAGGCAGTGCCCAGAGCAGAGCAGCCAATCATCATCTGATGTATCATCTTGCACAGGGCAGGGGAGGCAGGGCAGACACCACAGGAGCCCAGATAGAAGGCAGCAGGTAGGGCTGACTGAAGACTTTCCTTTTGGAAAAAATGTGTGAACATATGGTTTTATGGCTGCTGTGTGTTTGGCTGGTGTTCTAGGTTCTGTCAAATGACAACTGCATTTCCCTGCCTCAGGTGTGATGGGCGACTTTATGTGTCAACCTGTCTGGGCCACAGGATGCCTAGATGTTTGGTCAAACATTATTCTGGGGGTCCCTGTGAGGGTGTTTTGGGAGGACATTAATGTTTGAATCAGGGGACTCTGAGGAAGGCCAGTCGCCTGCCCTTAAGTGGGTGAGCCTCATGGTACCAACTGAAGGCTTGAATAGCACAAAAGACCAACCTCCCAGAACAAGAGAGAATTCTCCAGCATTTGGCCTTCAGATTTCGTCTGCATCATTGGCTCTTTCTGGTTCTACAGCAGACTGCCTTCACCCTCGAAGTGGAACAAGGGCTTTCCAGGCTGTCTAATCTGCCAGCACAACCTGCAGTTTGGGACTTGCAGGCTTTCGTAATTGAATATAGGGAATGAGCTAATTCTGTTTATTACATCTCCTCATATACGCATGACTTATGTGTTAAGTTTCTCCAGAGAACCAATACAGAAGGATACTTACAGAGGCTGAGAAGATGGCTTATAGGCAAATAGAATAAAAGTGACTCCACCCCGCACCCAAGAGAACAACCACATGTAATATTTTTGAATAATTTTTTAAAGATTTAATTATTTATATGAGAGAGAGAGAGCGTGAGGGTTAGTAGGGGTAGGGGAGAGGGAGACAATTTCAAGCAGGCTCCCTGTTGGGCACAGACGCTGATCTCAGGACCCCAAGATCAGGACCTGAGCCAAAATCAATAGTTAACTTAACCCTTCACTTCACTTAACCCACTGAGTCACCCAGGTGCCTCTACTTTTGAGTAATTTTTATGGCCCATTTCTTCATTTCCTTCTAGCTGTGACTCCTTAAGCCCTGCCATGTCTTTTAAAAGACCCTATTGTTTGGCACAATACTGGTGAGTTCGTTACACATGTAGTGTCCATTTCAAGGAAATCCAGTCTCTTACCAAGACTACTCCAAGAGATTACAAAATTCTTCGTAAACATCACTATCCAGAAACACTACCAAGTTTTATCATTAGGGAGGCCAAACAGTTTTTAAAATATTACCCTTTGACTACCCTCTCTATGTGACTTATTTTTTAAGAAAAAGAAAAGCAAAACAAAATACTATTTTCAGAAATTTTACCCAACTGGGATGGTTGGTCTCCCACCCTCTGTAAGAAACAGGATGCAGGGGAAGGATGTGAGGATAATGGAGAGCTCCTCCATCAATTAACCTTACACAGACACCTTGCAGCTCATGCCCAAACTTCAAAACTCCCTCATTTTAAATGTTTTATAAATTAGAGAAAGGAAAACCATCTTTCTTCACTTATCTTACCTATACCCAACTTTATGGAGGACTCTACTTGACCACAAATACAGGAATGAACCACCTCAACACAGAAGGAACAAAAGAAAGTCATGACATAGGTATCAGTCCATGCAAAAGCATTGTCTCAAAGGCCATTAGAAGTGACAGAGTCAAGAGGTTACCCCGAAAGGATTATTTCATGTCTAGGTCTATGGAGATATATCTTTATGTATATAAATATTGTAATTCCACTAATTCACTCCAGTACTTTAAAAATAATGATCATCCTGGTTCCAGATGATTTGGGTACTATAGGACAAAGTTGCTTGGCACATGCAGTGTGGTATAGCAGTTAGGAGCACAAGCTCTGGTGTTGGACCACTGGGTGAAAATCCTGGGTCCACCACTTGCTGTGTGTCTATGGCTAAGTTATTTGTCCTTTCTTAGCATAAGTCTCCTGTTTTTAGAAGAGGGAATGATGAAGTACATACTACAGGGGATTGTTTTAAGGATTAAACAAATCAACTCATTCAAAGTGCTTAACACTTGGGAAATGTTCAATAAATACTCTCTTTATTATTAGATCATTATTATTCCCAGATAGTTCATGTGCATCAAGAGTCCTAGCAAAAGCTTGGGGTAGACAATAAACCAAAGAGGTAGGAACCTTGCATGAAGTGGCTGTGTCATGAAAAAAAAAAAAAAAAAAAAAAAAAAGACCTGCTTAGCATTCCATTAAAAAAAAAAATCACCTAGCAAACTATTTTGTGCTTGTTGCCATACAGAACCTGGTCCATCTGTAGATGGCCACAGGCCTTACTTCAATATGGAGAATCACTAGGGTCATTCAGACCCTAAGCACCACTGGATTCAACTTCAAATAAGTCAGATGAATAAACTCCTGACCCATTAGGAGCCAGTTTTGGCTAAGAATATTTTGCAAAATGATATATCAAAACTGGTCTGAGTTATTGCTTGACAGCTTCTTTATCAGCTTTTTACAACTATAGAAAACTTTTCTTATTGAGATAATTCATAAATATATTAATATTTTAGTAGGTAATAAGTATTTCTTATTTTTTCCCAAATTTAAACTGATGGTGCTTATTTGCAGCTGTATTATTTCATACCCATGTGCTAAAATGCAAGTAGCAAAGAACAAAAATGATGTAATGTGAGCTTGATTTTTACCAGAACTGAAAGAACTGAGTTATAATGGCTCTCAGAAGGCCTCCCTGCTGGGAGAACAAAGCTCCAGTGGGAGATAACAGTGTGCATTTGTTCTGTTTGCTTTGTTGGATTTCCAGGACACTCTTCTGTTCCCTATCTCCATTCTTCACTAAAAAAAAAAAAAACAAAAAAAAACGGTAATTTGTCATTCTTATCCAGATCATGTATTCTGCCTGCTAGCAAGTGAATAAGTAAGTTTGAATTTTCCAATGTACAAGAGGAAGGATTTTGAAAAAATTCTGCTCCAGAGTTTCTCATGTCCATTGAAAGTGAACTAACTCTCTGCTATCTGTGGTGCATATGAATTCTTATTTGAAAGCTATCACTCTTGGGGTTAACAAAGACTCTGGACCTGCCGGGATCAAGTTCAGCTATGAGAATCTGTTATAAACATCTCGTCATAGGAAAAGGTCATTCATTATTTCCTCATCTTCCTGAAGGAAGAAATTCATCCTTCAGCCTGAACTTGGCCTTGAGAGAGAGAAACCACAGATAGAGAATCTCTGCTTCCTGACAATGAAGGGAAAAGATGTCTTGGAGGCAAGCCTGTGCTGGAGAATAATGTTAAAGATGACAACCTTCCTGAAGTCACCCTGCAGTTAAGAAAGAATGAACCATGGGAAAGTGACTTGGAAGATGCCCAGTCCTTCTTAAAGAACCTGTATCAATTTCAGTACAGTTTTTCTTGATATTTTGTGAGACTTTCCAAAAAGTTCATACTGGAAGGGAAGAAGTAAAACTATCTTTATTGTCAGACAACATGATAGTGTATAAAGAGGGTCCTAAGAAATCTACAAAAGCTATTAGAACTAATAAGTGAGCTTAACAAGGTTGCAAGAAAAAAGGTCAAAAACAAGGATTAATCTCATTTGTATATATTGCAGTATATGAACCCTTGAAAATTAAAATTAAGTCAATAATTCAATTTATAATAGTATCCAAAATGTGAAATACTGAAGGATAAATTTGACTAATATGTGATAACTATTGAAACTACAAACCATTATTAAAAATTTAAAGACCTAAATACATGGAAAGATACACCACTTCATAGATTGGTTGAGTCCATATTGCTAAAATATAAATGCAATTCAAACCAAAATCATATTGGATGCTTTTGCACAAATTCACAAGCCAACTCCAAAATTTAATTGAAAATGCAAAGGACCTAGAATAGCCAAAACAACTTTTTTAAGAAGTACAAAGTTGAAGGACTTAAACTCTTAATTTCAAGTTCTACTTTAGGGCTAGAATAACCAAGATGTAAGAAAAGACATACAGAACAGAATTGAGAATGCAGAAATAGGTACACACATTAATTTTTCACAGACTACCAGTAAAAAGGGGAATGTCTTTTCCATAAATGATGTTGGAAGTGAGAACAACTTGAAAAAATTAACCTCAATTTTTACTTCAGTGCACTCACAAAATTAATTCAAATAGCTTATAGACTTATATGTAATAGTACATACTATAAAACTTCTAGTTGGAATATTGTGATCTTGAGGAAGACAAGGATTTCTTAGGCACAAAAAAAGTACAAAGCATATTAGAAAAATTATATATTGCATTTGATAAAAACTAGAAACATTTGTTCTTCAAAAGACACTACTAAAAAATGAAAAGGCAAATCATAGACTATAAGAAAATGTTCATAGCAGATATATGTGACAAAGAACTTGTATTTAAAGTGTATTCCATTTCTGTTAACAGACAACTTAATTAAAAGCACAAAATGATTTCAATTGACACTTCACAAAGTAAGAAATTTGAGTAGCCAGTAAAGACTTGTGAAGCTGTCCATCTTCATCATTCATCCAGAAAATGCAAAATGTTAACTATAGTAGACTCCCTCTCTATACCTATATGCATAGCTAAAATTAAAAAGACTAACAATATCAAATGTTGGCAAGGATATGGAAGCAACTGGAACTCTCAAGCTTTGCTGGTGAAAGTGTAAAATGGTCCAAGTACTATGAAGAACAGTCTGGTTGTTTCTTTAACTCTTGTACATACACCTCCCCTATGATCCAGCCACTCTACTTCTACATATCTACCCAAGAGACTTGAAACTATATATCCACAGAGTCTCGCACACAAATGTTTATAGCAGCTTTATAAATAAGATCTCCAAACTGGATGCAACCCAAATGACTACCAGCAGTTGAACAAATAAATTGTGGCTTGTCAATATACAACAGGGTACCGCTCAGCCATAAGGTCCAAACTATAGATACATGCAACATGCATAAACCTCACAAGCACTGTGTAAGTGAAAGAAATGAGACTCAAAAGAGAATATACTGTTACATTTATTTGAAACTCTAGAGAAGATTAATCTAATCTGTAATGACAGAGGCAAGTCCGTGTTTGCTTAGGAGTTGAGCTGTTAAGGGAGTTGACTGAGAGGAGCAAAGGAATCTTTCATAGTGATCAAAACATTCCATATTTTAATTGCACTGGTTATTACATGGGTATATACCTTTATCAAAACTCATTAAGCTATACATTTAAAATGAATACATTGGATTATATGTAAATTATACCTTAGTAGTCAATAATCATAAACTTCACTGAAACAAATGTCAAAAGGTAACCTCCAAAGTCTGTTTCTGCCATCTTTCCCCATTGTCATTTTGCCTTCTCTCAAGCTGTCTGTCACACTTAGAAATAAGAGTACATTGGTACTTGTTAGAGTTAACCAGTCATACATACAGAAAACTAAATATCATGGGGGAGAGGGACAGGGAGGGAAATCAGTCTATCCTGAAAATTATTTAAAATTTTGGATGCTTAGAGTTGATCACCATAAGCATTATTTTTTTTTTCATGTCATTGGTCCAATTGTTTGTTTGTTTTTTAATTTTTGTTTTTAAAATTTCTTTTCAGTGTTCCAGAATTCATTGTTTATGTACCACACCCAGTGCTCCATGCAATACGTGCCCTCCATAATACCCACCACCAGGCACACCCAACCTCCCACCCCCTTCCCCTCCAAAACCCTTAGTTTGTTTCTCAGATTCCACAGTCTCTCACGGTTCATTTCCCCCTCCAAAATCCCCCAACTCCCTTCTCCTCTCCATCTCCTCGTGTCCTCCATGTAATTCTTTATGCTCCACAAGTAAGTGAAACCATATGATAAGTGACTTTCTCTGCTTGACTTATTTCACTCAGCATAATCTCTTCCGGTCCTGTCCATGTTGATACAAAAGCTGGGTATTCATCCTTTCTGATGAAGGCATAATACTCCATAGTAGAAATGGAAGATATGGACCATAACCATTATTTAAACATTTATTTAGGGACACGCGGGGGGCTCAGTCGGCTAAGCAAGTTCCTTTGGCTCTGATCATGATCCCAGGGTCCTGGGATCGAGTCCCACCTTGGCTCCTTACTCAACAGGGAGACTGCTTTTCCCTCTGTCTGCTCTGCCTACTGCTCGCCCTGCTTGTGCTCTCTCTCTCTCTGACAAATAAATAAATCAAATCTAAAAACATAAATAAATAAAAAACAAAACAAAAAGTTATTTATATTTCCTTTCTTTTCATTCAATTGTAGAATAAACCAAGAAAATAAAAAGGCATAGATAAGCAGTAAATAAACTTTTTTTTTTTTTAATCGCCTGCCTGAGTGCTTTCGAAAATAGCCTGATTTCATCAACACTGGGGATAATTCTTCCTAGTGTAGAATGACTTGGCAGGCTACTGTACTAACATGAACTCGGTCATGTTTCTTGTGCCCCTCAAAAGTGCAGGCAACAAGGAGAAAAACTGAAATCTCTGACGACGCTGCCCACCCCTGTCCATGACTCACACACCAGCTGTGGGCTTTTGCACTTTCTCATGTTTTCAACTCAGCATGTGCAGGATATCAGAATGACCATCTACGGTGCAACTGAACCTTAGTTGAAGTTTGAAGAAAAAAAAAAAAAACCTGAACGAAATCAGCTCCTGTTCCTTCTGATTCCCAGCCCCTGGGGCTCAGATATTTTATCAAGACACAGACGCTGGGAAGAAGGTCAGTGGAAATGTTTGGTATGACAGGATAGATCCTGTCATAGATAGATCCAAACACTGTTGGGACTCCCACTGTCTGGGAGATAAAATTTTATGCTTGATTAAATGGAAGAAAAATCAAATATGAAAAAAATAAATATACCAGTTCTCTCCTGCTTTTTTTCAGAAGTATGTTTAATCTAGAAAATTACTGTTCAAATGCTCTTCCAACCAGCCTTCACTCCCTAGTGCTAACTTGCTAGCATGTGAAAAATGCTGATACTGGAGGGGCTAAAGGTCACAAAGAAGAAAAAAATTGGAAACCAAGAAAGATCTACAAGGGCGGCTGCAAATAAAAAGAAAAAATATATAATAGTAATATGATCAGGCTTTCAAAAATGAGTCCAGCTCCTGTTCGGTTACCAAAGATTGCCCAGTCCTCTCCCCTTTGACCAGTGTTGTGGAACGGTTCACATTACTGATCCCTCATGCACGTACAACACACACACACACACACACACACACAGCCACATTCTTGCCCTTATCCCCTCACTAAGCTGAAGAACAGAACAACAGTCTGCAGAAGTACATTCCCAATTCCCTCTCTGCCATCACACAGATTTCTGCAGCGAATTAACCCCCAAACTAAATCATCAATACATTCATGTCTTTAACACATTTTTAAGGATCGGTTAGATACCTTACTGACCTTGTTTCCAAATAGTTTCCAGCACATCAAGAATGCTTCTGGTTCTTAGTTTTATAAGGTCAAAGTATGCTTGACATTAATGGTTTTATAAATGTCAGCATAAACAGAAAGTCTACTCTAAGGATGAAGAAATGGGAGAAGAGAAAAGAGAAAAGGAAGTGCATCAAAGGACATCAACGTCCGTTGCCCAAGTGCAGTCTTCCATAACACTTAGCGGAGGGCCTCATTCTGGACTGTTTGCCCGGGGAGTGCCATCAACTCAAAACTGCAGGATGGACCAGTGACTCAGAGCGAATGGTCTCTGTCTCCTTCCACCTGCCCGCCTTCCTTCCTCACTTCTTTCCTCCTTATTTCCTCTCTTCTTCCCCCCCCTCACTTCCTCTCCTTCTTTCTTCTTTAATCTTTTGAAAATTCAAATCACCTGTGAATTCATTTACATCTTTAAAACACATATGCTTATTTTGCACATATTCATGTTTCTTTGTAATGTTTCTCTGCCATTTTGCTTGCCGTACGGTTTTTCTCTCCAACTCTTTTAAGCACTTGGAGGACAGAGTCCACCAATCCTTTTTGTCAATGTCTTCCCTTTTCCACTTGCTTCACAGTCCAGTTTACAAATATAGGTAGAGGCTTGCAAAAGCTTCTGCTCAAGATTGGTTCTTGGTACATTCTTATTCTTCAAGTGGGGGGCATTAGATAAGCCAAATAGAATTGCACTTACCATGTGAAATCATGTAGGTACATTAAAATTTCATTAAAAAGAAACAGTACTTTTTCAAATGACACTGAGTTGTCTAAACATAGATTTACATTTATCATATTTTTTCAAGTTGACTCTAGGAGGAGCGTCTTTTTCTAATCCTGCATCATAATGAAATATTCACAGGATTAATTTAGTAGATGCAATGTACTGCATTAACAGCTAAATGACATCCACTTCGTATCACTTCATTCGTTGATCATATTAAAATCCTGAGACTACATTTGAATTACCTGTAATTTTGAGAACTTCAGAAATATTCATATATTCCACACTTTCAGCTTTCTAGTCTTGAGAAGATCAAAGAGATTTGTTCAACTGTGAAAAACCTTCTTAAGAGCTTTTTGAGACTCTCCACATCATACACATTTCATATATAAGCCACGATGTAGGAGAATTTAGGCCACAGTGGTATAAATGTCAGATTCATTTGCTTATAATACAAATAATGCAAATATTCTTGTAGAGCAGGCATGAACAAATTCTGCTTTTTGATGAGATATAGAAGCAGATGGCCCATTCATGGTGTAATGATTAATGCTAAGTAAAGTATTTTAGTATGACTAATTTAGGGAAAGAAGTAAGGAGAGAACGTGGAAAGTTGAAAAGGAAGAAAGAGACAGAGAGGTTCTATTTAAATAATTTTGAGAGGTTCTATTTAAATAATTTTATAATTAGAATAGCTGGTGATAGATGATCTGGTCCAAACAAATTTAATTTTTCAGGTGTGGAAGCTGAGGCCCAAAATTTAGAAGTAGCTTGCCACTTTCCTTATGTTTCTGTTTGCTTATTAGAACACCACTTGCCTTAGTAAATATATGCTACAGTGTCCTAAGAAACAGTCAACCTGTCATCTGCTAGATTTAAAGAAACATAAGAATCCCTTTATCTTACTGGAATCCCAAGTTAAAGTACTTTCATTCTGGTAAAATCAAAACAAAACAACTGCGTCTATTGAATAAATAAGATCAAATAATGAGCCTAGGGTCAATCTCTAGATCTCGAATGAACATGGAAGTGGGAAACTGTTATATTTACCCTAATATATTAAAGGAAACGATGAAGACTAAATGCTTCCTTAGGCAAGAGTTTAAGGAGTTCAGGGGAAAATAATGGAAAATAAATAGGCTTTAGAATTAAAAATAGTAGTAATAATAATAACTGAATTTGAATTCCTCATCTAATTCCTAATGGCTATGTATTATGGAGCAGGGAACATAACTAACTTGACCTTGGTTTCTCTCATCCTTAAAATGAGTATAATGTCCATGTTATGCAATTATAGTGCAGATGGTAGGAGACAACACATTTAAAAAGACAGTACACAGTCTAGCATGTAAAACTCTTCAGTCAACATTATTATTGTGATGTGTATTATTTACCATCATCTTTTTGGCAGCATTGTTAATCACAATATTATTGGTTCACCTTCAGAAAATCACCTAATCTGTGGCCAGATCCTCATCTTTGCAGGAGATTCTAAAGCTTAATTGTCTCACATTATCCAAACTCACAAGTGATAAATTTGAATATGAGAATGTTTGTTTATATTTTCTTTCAAAATGGAAATTGGTTATGGATGGGGGCTGCCACTGTACTTGAGAGACAAAATTATATATCAAGGCATGTTTGATAGACATAACAAAAGAAGGTGAAAACCAGTAATAATAGCAAGTATCAGTTGGCGGTCACACTGTGTGGAACAGCTTTCTCATTCTTTTACTTGATCCAGTATAAACTCTGCGAACTAGGCACTTCCTGTATCTCCATTTCACAGATGAGATAAACTAAGGTATGGCAATTCAGTACCTTGCTCAAGTTTACAGAGCTGAATTTGAAGATAAGTGCTCAGCTAACATTATATTAATGTGAAAGAAAAGGAAAACCCTCAGCCTTCCACACCATCCCATTTCTGTCTACCTAATCTAGGAGTAAAGATTCAGAGTCTCCTCTCCCTCGAATGTTGTTATGAATATACTGACACGTTCCATACTCTGCATTTACATATCCCACTATAATTGAGCTTGCTTTGGCATTAACATTTTTCCTGGCCAGTGATGTGTTACTGGTCCATGGAATTTTAGCTCATTGTGCATTAATCATATATGCTCCTCAGCCATAAAAAAGAATGACTACTTGCCATTTACAATGACATGGATGGAGCTAGAGGGCATTATACTATGTGTGTGTGTGTGTGTGTATACACACACACACATATATATACAGATATACACACACATATATACACATATATACACACACATATGTATATACGTATGTATATATGTGTGTGTATATATGTATATATATGCATATATATGTGTATATGTTTATCTGTATATATATATACACATATATATGTATGTATGTGGCTGGCAATCCAGAAGAGCTGATGTATACTTCCATTCTGAGCATAGAAGACCAATATCCCAGCTTTAAAATAAGTAGAGGACAGAAAATTCTTCCTTACTCTGCCTTTTGTTCTGTTCAGGTCTCCAAAAGTATTGGATGAAGCTCATGTGAATGGGGGAGGGCAATCTGGTTTACTTATCTCCCAATTCAAATGTTAATCTCACCCAGAAATATCCTTAACATGCCTAGAATAATGTTTAACCAAATATCTGGGCACCCATGTCCCAATCAAGTTAATACATAAAGTTAACCATCACAGGAGCCAACAGACACAGAGAAAGATGTAATCAGTGAAATGTGAATCAAAACTACAATGAAATTATCACCTCTCACCTGTCAGAATGGCTAAAATTAACAACCAGAATTAACAAGAAACAACAGGAGTTGGTGAGGATGCAGAGAAAGGGAAAACCTCTTGCACTGTTAGTAGGAATGCAAACTGGTACGGGCACTGGGGAAAACAGTATGAAGGTTCCTCAAAAAGTTAAAAATAGAACTACCATATGATTTAGCAACTGCACTATTAGGTATTCAGCCAAAGAATACAAAAATACTAATTCAAAAGGATACATGCCCCCCCAATGTTTATAGTAGCATTATCTGTAATAACCCAATTATGGAAGCAGCCCAACTGGCCACCCATGACTGATAAAAGGATAAGGAAGGTGTAGTATACATGTAATGGAATATTACTCAGCCATTAAAAAAATGAATGAAATCTTACCATTTGCAATGACACAGATGGAGCTAGAGGGTATTATGCCAAACAAAATAAGTCAGTCAGAGAAAGACAAAATACTCTACGATTTCACTCATATGTGGAATTGAAGAAACAAAACAGACAAGCAAATGGGGAGAAAAAAGAAAGAGAGAGAGAGACAAACCAAGAACCACACCCTGAACTATAGAGAACAAACTGATGATTACGAGAGGAGAGGTGAGTGGGGGGATGGGTGAAATAGGTGATGGGGATTAAGGAGGGCACTTGTGATGAGGACCGGGTGATGTATGGAATTGTTGAATCATTAGGTTGTCCACTGGGACTACTACACCATATTTTAACTAACTGGAATTTAAAAAACAATACTTTAAACTTAAATTAAAAAATTAACCACCTTAGGATGAAAAGATAAAAACAGGGATCTTGATAAAGGAATTGCTAGATTTGCTAAGCTGTTGGAGGAGAAGGCAGTGATATGAGATCAAACCCCAGTCATCTAAATGGACTGGAGAAGCAACTATCCAGGGACTGAAGACTTATTAGACAATCACCTCGTTAAAAGTTAGGGCAAATTGGATTATTTCCTTCCTGAAAAACAAAACAAAACAAAATAAAGCCAAAATGAGTGAACCACAAAAACACTGTGAAACACTATTCTACGCTTTGTTTTTATTTTTCTTATTCTCTTAGGCAATGTCTTCAGCAAAAATTCATAAAACCATAACCTCCTCTTGACTTTGGTCTTTAAAATAATCAAGCTAGCTGGTTTCCTTTAAGTTCTGCCAACTCGGAGAATAGCACCATGGCAACAGGATCAACTGTGTTACCTGTAGAGGACCACAAGGGTCAAAATGTGGTGATTGTTCCTTTAGCAAAGTTTCTTTAGAAAGTAACTCCATTTTATTTTTCCTGCCAGAGTCAGAAAACAATGCAACAGGCTCGCTTCAGTAAGTACTGGAAAATCAAATGGAAAACCAGACAAATATCAGAATGGGTTTGGAACAAAGCAGCAAGGTTTCTGGGCCTCCCTGGGCACAAGGTTTCAAATATTCACATCATGCTGTTCAGAAGCAGAAGTAATCATGGCTCTGCATCAATGTCCTTTCATTCTCCAAAGGCAGTGCACTCAGAAGCTGAATGAGAAGGGACACCAACCTGAGCCTGATCAATCACCCTAAAACAGAGACATGCACGTGTCTCCCCTTGCGGGGCCCCCTGCTGCCCTGACGAGTAGACACAAGCCTTTCTAAAGAAGGACAAAGCTTTTGGCAGCTTATTGCCCTGACTCTGATAAGGACAGCTAACTGCACTTGTTTTACCCCATGAAATTGTATCTTCTTGGTGCACTGTGGATTTTCAGAGGGTCTCTGAATGCTTCTTCAAATGACATCTCTTCCTCAAATGGTGAAGATTCTTCGTGACAAATGATGGACCCAGGGGAGAACAGCATCACAGACAAGTTGAAATTCAAGTCGTTCTCACTGGAAATTGACAGCAACCTCACACTGAGGCCTGAGATGTTGTTTTATTGAGCATGGAGAGAGTATCTGCTTAACAACCTTGAAAACCGAATTACTCGGGAACGGGGTGTTTTAGTTTATTGGACTTCTGGTTCTCTGAAAGCCCTTGATATTTCAACTTTTATCACTGGAAATCTTTGAACTTGGAAGAGTCAGTTTCCCATGTTAGTATGTATTTTAGGAGTACATTGAACATGACTGAAGCCTTGGATAGGGGCTTGGCACAGACACTTGAATTGTCAGTAGGTAATGGATGAGGAAGGTGAGGAATTGGAGCTGAGTAATACTGACCCCAGGACATATACCAAAAGACATAATTCATTAAGCAAATAATTATTCAATTTCTATTCTCTGTCAGGCAAATACGCCCGAAAGGCAGGGGAGGAATCAACAAAATATTTCACAAATAAATATTTAATCACAGCCAGCTGTGTTTAATGCTATAGAAGCAGTGAGCAACTGACAAATTACAAGGGGATGTTGTAATTCCTGCCCTGGTAGTTAGGGAAGTCTTACTTGAGGAGTTGATGTTTAATCTAAAACCAAGCAGAAGAAAGAGAACTTACAATTATTTTTAAAGCAAATTTCTGTTATTTTACACTATTTTTAAAATAAGCTGCAAAAAACTACAATATACAGAAAATCAGTGTATCTTCTTCCATAGTTGAATATGGTACTCAAATAGCACACTTTACTAGTAAAATGTATTTGCAAATATCATAATTGCTTTAATTTGCATTTTTTATTGTTTGTGAGGCTGAGCATCTATTCAAATATTTATTAGCCACATGGATTTTGCCTTCTGGATATACCTAATCATATCCTTTATCCATTCTTTTGCACTTTGTCATTTTCTTATTGATTTGGGTGACTTCCCCTGTTCCAGAGATGAGCCCTTTGTCTATACACTGCAAATCTCTCTGATTCTGGTGTTACCATTCTGCTCACAGGCTTTTACCTTGTGCAGAGATTTTTTAATATTAACCTGGTCAACACAAACAATCTTCTCCTTTAAATTGTGCATGTTTTAGGCTTTAAGATATCATCGTTTACTCTCAGCTTGTAAAGGTATTCTGAACATTTTTAAATAAACCTTTCAGATTTTGCTATTCACAATTGCTCTACATTTAATGTGCTTTCTGGTGTGAATAAAGCAAATTGTTTTATTTATTTTTTATTGTGGACAGGACACCGATCACCACAGCATCATGTATTGAAAACATTTTTCTGGGACGCCTGGGTGGCTCAGTAGGTTAAGTCTCTGCCTTCGGCTCAAGTCATGATCCCAGTGTCCTGGGATCAAGCCATGCATCGGGCTCTTTGCTCAGCAGGGAGCCTGCTTCCCCCTCTCTCTCTGCCCGCCTCTCTGCCTACTTGTGTGCTCTGTCAAACAAATAAATTCTTAAAAAAAAAAAGAAAGAAAGAAAAATATTTTTCCTCATTGATCTGAACTGTCTCCTCTGTCATTTACCGAGTTCCAGTAAGTGTTCCTGGGCTCTCTAATCTGCCCACCTCCCTTTATTTCCATTTGTTTACCTCATGACCTCTAAATACTACAGTTTTATAACCAGTCATGCTATCTAGAAGAGTTGTTCCCCAACTTTGTTTATTTAAAAAGAATTTTGGGGGTTTTGTCCCTTCATTCTGACATCTGAGTTTTAGAATCTCCTTATTAGGATTATGATTGCAATCATACTGAACTGGAGGGACAGCACAGCCATCTTTAGATGCCATCTTTAGAGCCACCTGGGTGGCTCAATCGGTTAAGCATCTGTCTTCATCTCTGGTCATGATCCCAGGGTCCTAGGATGGAGCCCCACATCAGACTCTTTGCTCAGCAGGGAATCTGCTTGTCCTTCTCCATCAGCTCCTCTCCCTTTGTCCCTCACCCCTGCTCATGTGCTCACTGTCTTTCTCTCAAATAAATAAATAAAAACGCAAAAAAAAAAAAAAGAATAGCCATCTTTATTATATTGAGACTTCTAGTTCATAGATCTGGTTCATACCTCAATTTTCTCATTATTAAACTTTTTTGCCATCTTATTGCACTTTACAAAGAAATATTAGAAAAATAAAATTCTGATTATCTTAGTTTTCAGATGCCTGATGTTTGAACCTTAAGACACGGGGCTTCCAAAGAGCCTTGGATGTAGTGGCTTGGACTCAGAAGAGTTAAGTTCCTCATTCTGAAGTGTCCTAGATGACAACTCTAGGAAAATCACAGTTCATAGCAAGTACAATGTTTTGTGAACCATTCTTAAGGATTACAAACACCATTTTATCTCAGGAATTTCCTTTTACCGTGATCTTTGTCTGCTGAGTCTTGGGGGATTTTTTCCCTATTGCCTTTCTTATTTCTAAATTGGTTTTAGCCAAGAAGAAAATTGCACATCTGCAGGAGATACAGCTCCGCTGCAGTCTGATTCAGTTCTACAGCAGGTATTTGATTTCAGGCCAAAACTTCTAACAGCGAGTATAACAAATGTTGAAAAGAAAATGAAAGTATAGTATAACTTCATTATTTTTATTTACAGTCATTTTGGTCTTGAAATAATCTTTTCAGACCTTCTTTCCCAGCATACAAACATCTGTTACGTTTCCTTTTCTTTCTGTTTTTCTAGCTCTCTGCTAATTCCATTTTACATTTTCTGATAGACAAGGAAAGCATATTCTCTAGAGTTCCAGCAGATGGCAGCATAGAGCTATTGTTCCAACTGGGATGCGCCCTCAGTTCTGCAGAGCAGAATCAAGACTGTTTAACAGTAGTGAGTCCCAGATACAGAATGTGAGCTCAGTGTGTAAGCCAAGTCCAACCCAAGTGACAAATATAACATCCCCAAATTTCCTGTGCACCATCCAATGAGCCTTCAGAGTGAAAACTATCATATTGCAAATAGCAAATAAAAGGAAAACAAATAAACTTCTTACATGCTGGCTGGTTCACTGGAATCATTTGGAAGGCAGTAAAAAGAACATTTATGAATTTGAATATTCTTTATTGGTCAGTTAGGAGAAACAAACTAGAAGCCTAAGTGCTTCCTGCTGATTACTTTGTTACCAGGACTGATTAAAGGTAGTTAGCTGCTGGTAGGACACAGGGTCCCCAGCCATCAGAAACTTGCCTGACCCGCCAGCGTAGGATGCAGAGAGACTCATCCCCTTACCGTGCTTGAGGGCTGAACAGCATCGGTCTTCCTGGAAATAACAAAAGCCCTGGAGACTTATTGCAGGGAGACTTGGGGATAACTTAAAGCTCTTCCCCTGTTGGCCATCTTTTCTGACTCTCAATTTTTTCACTTGCCAAACTGCAATAATAGGACCTTCTCTGCTTCCCCTATAGAGCTGTGATGGGGACTGGAGGAGGTTAGTAACATGGTACCAGACATCAGGGGTAGACTGAGGCAGCAGAATCTGGGAATACAACTGTGGGCTCTGCAGCCCCCTATAAGGGCTTCAACCCAGAGTCACACCATTAATCATTCAACTGTGGACAAATTATTCAAGCTAAGTAAGCCTCAGTGACTCCCATTGTAATATAAAAAGTTGGATTTTAACCACATTTGTTTCAAATACATATTATGTATTTGTACATTGAAAAGCACCATATAAATAAGAAATACCCTTACTGGGTGCATGGGTGGCTCAGTGAGTTGGGCCTCTGCCTTCAACTCGGGTCATGACCTCAGGGTCCTGGAATCGAGTCCTGCATCGGGCTCTCTGCTCGGCAGGGAGCCTGCTTCCTCCTCACTCTCTCTGCCTGCCTTTCTGCCTGCTTGTGATCTCTGTCAAATAAATAAATAAAATCTTTTAAAAAAAAAAAAGTACCTAAGTGGAACTCTGAAGGAAATAGATAAACTCAGCTGACAGGTGTTTTCACGGAAGTGGCCAGGTTTGGGGACTGAGTTAATCAGAGGCTTGTTCCCATGGTCTATAAATAGGGCTCCAGGTAATCAGAATACAATCATATACTTGATGGCTGTTAAATAGGTGATGGAAGCCAAGGGCAAACCAGTAGCAACCGCTCCTGGAATGCTGGCCAACGCTGGGCCATTAGGGCTTGAGGAGCTGCAGGTGTTTCCTGAGGGGAAGAAACCTCAGAGCCAGGCACCATTTGACACTGACACTAGAGAAGACTCTGCTAGACCCTTCACGGTAGTTCCGTGAATGTCAGCCCTGGCTCATCCATGGCTTATCCTGGAGAGTCAGAGAATACGGATTTGTACCATTTACTCTCCCCTCCCCCCAAAATCAACTCCATAAATCTGCCAGAGGTTTCCAAAATTAAGCCATGCCAATGAAGAAATGGACTACTTACCTGTCAGATGTTACAAATCTGGAATGTTTCTTTCTTGTTACTTATCAGGAGATCAGAGCCTAAGGAACCATCATGAGCCCCTTCAACGGAGTGATGAGGAAAGGCCACGGTGAGGCGCTCAGGCTCAGAGCCCACTGGCGGAGTGCTCCAGTGAGGAGCCCAGGACACATGGAGGAAGCCCAGGACACATGAGGAGCCCAGGACACATGGAGGAAGCAGACGCCTGACAGATGGGAGAGTTCACCCAGGTGGGAGAAGAAAATGAGAAGTTCACCAACACTTCTCAGGGCTCCAGAGCTGAGTCTATCATCACCAGTCGTGCGAGAGCTCAGTGAGCTAAACAGAAGATGGAAAGGCCTGATAAAATGGACAGTGTGGTTCAACTTCCGTCAAGAGTAAACCATATATTTTTTAAGGATTTTATTTATTTGACAGACAGCGATCACAGGTAGGCAGAGAAGCAGAGAGAGAGAGAGGAGGAAGCAGGCTCCCTGCTGAGAAGAGAGCCCCATGTGGGGCTCAATCCCAGGACTCTGGGATCATGACCTGAGCCAAAGGCAGGGGCTTTAACCCACTGAGCCACCCAGGCGGCCCCGAGGGTAAACCATATTTTAAGACATTCCAGGCAAACCGAAATAAAGCCAGAGGCTTCCCGGTGAGTGTAGTGAATTGGAGCTAAAAGACATCTGGAGAAGATCCAGGCCAAAGATGCCGGGGAGAGCACCATCTCAGCTAGGGCCTACAGACATCCCCAGTCCTCCCACTGTCCTTTATTGACGGACAGTTGACCTCACGGTCCTCCGATGATCAGCAAGTGCAGGTTGGACGAAGAAGGAAAGTTTTCTAGCAGGTTTCTCCGCCATGCCTACAGGCGCTGCAGGTGCTTCATGAAGGAACAGCTTCTCCCTCCTGCCCGCCCTTTCCTCTGATGCCACCAAACGAGATTTCCTGCTTTTAGTCTCTGATAAACGGTAAGGATTTGGGAGGGGAGCACTTATGAAACCCTTTATGTATTAACAACCCTCACCTGATGCACTGATGCACATTAAAAAACCCACTTTATTCACAAGGAAGATAAAAATCAGATAATTTAAGTAGCCTAATGCATGATATTTAGTAAACAATGTTCGAAGGTTTGAACCCAAGAGATCAATCCCTGAATCCATGTTTCTAACTACACCAAGAAGCAGGCAACAGCAAAGTTGCCCAAATACATAGAGATTGGGAGTTGAAGTGAAATGTGGGCTTTAAAATCCCTGCTATCATTCCCTTCAATAATCCTCTGTGTGCTATCCCCTGAAAATAGCAATGTTATCAATCCAATCTAGATTAAATAAATTAACAAGCAAGATCATTCATCATATAAAGAACTTTCAATATTGATATACATGGTGTTCATTCAAAATTAACAATAGGAATTTAATATATGAAATCAGTATTTCACTCACAAGCTTTTGTTCTATTATACTGCAGAATGATCAAAGATAGGAGTATAATAGTGATTCTCTATATTAATCATCTTATATTCACACCTGGAAAGAACAGTGTGTATTGTTTTCAATTTTTCATTCTTTTTTCATATGTTGCTTTTTCTTAATTACATTTATTAAACTGTAATTTTGCCTATTAAATCTAAAAATAAAGAATTGAGACTTGCATGTGTAGTTTTATTTATTTCATTATTCTAGTAGTTAATTTTTAGTTTATTTTATGAAAGTGTCCACCCCAGTGGCTTAAGACGGGAGACTGGTGTTTTAGCATAGTTAATTAGGGAAACACTAGGGTTATGTATACAAAGGTAAGTCAGACAAGAATTTTCCTGCAGCAGAGTCTAATGGACCTATCAATAAGAAAAAAGTTCATTTGCTTATAAACAAAACCAAAACAGTTGTGTTTTAAACCAAAATAGGTCTCAAGACCATTTCCCAGCCCAGACTAGCTGGTGCATTTCAGCTACTACCTGCATTCCAGATAGCACAAATGAAGTAGAAAAGAATGGCTTGCCTCCCAACTTTTATATAGATTCCTAGATGTCTCATACATTTCTGCGTATGTATCTTTGGACAAACCTTACTCAAATAATCAGTTACTGCAAAAGGGGGCTTTCACTAATGCGGTATTCTATTACTCAGAAGCAAAGCAGGGAAAGGTGCCTGAGTGGCTCTGTTGGTTGAGCATCGGACTGTTGGTTTTTACTCTGGTCATATTCTCATGGGTTGTGGGATCAAGGCCCAAGGGGGGCTCCATGCTTAGTTGGGTGTCTCTGCCCCTCCCCTCACAAATAAATAAATCTATTTTTATAAAAGGGAAGAGGGAATAAATGCTAGATCAGAAACTAAACTAACTCTGTCATTCTCAGTAAGTTACAAATTGCATGTCAATAAATAAAATTAATGTACCATCTAAAGGCCATGAAAGAAATGCAGATAAAAAGCTAAGGGACTTCCAAACCTTCATCTAAAAGGAAAGGAGATAACAGTACTGAATACCACTATCTATTAGGTATTGTGCTAGGTGAATTACATACTTGACCTCATTCTTTCCCATAACAATCCTACCAGATACGGTAAGTAATGGTTTCAAAATTACACAGTGGATAAGTGGTAGAATCCTGATTACGAAAGAAGGGATAAGAATATTCTAGCCAAAAGAAGCAGGACTAGATGAGTAAAGATAAGAGATTGCATTTTTCTTCTGCACCAGTAATTACTTCAGTTTCTCTGGAACACTGGGATCCTAGGAGGGAATAAGGCTGCTGGGTGGGCCCAGGCTGGATCCTACATAGAATGGATGAATCCCAGCCTGCAGAATTGGAAGTTTAGTTTGTCTCTTGACAGGATTGTGGAACATGCCATAGATTTCGGCCTGGGAGAGTAAGAGGATAGGAGGTGGGGAGTAATCATTTATAAAAATAGAATCTAGAGGAAGGAGAGCAATTCAAGTTAGAAGACATCTTACTAGATGGTCAGGAACAATACCTACTCACATTTTAGAAGTGGCCATAATGGGGATTATCTAACACACTACAAGCATGCATTAAACATGTGTCTCAATTGTATCAAAGTAGACAGATGCATTATCTTTTTACAAATAGTGGTAAGAATTCCTCATTCTCTCTTGTATAAACTACCTCTTAAATGCCTCATCTATAATTTCCAGGCTTTTCACAGGTCTTAATAACATTGTGAAGCAAAGTGAGTACAGAGTCATTGTAGATTTTTACAGTTCCCCAAGAAACTTTTAGATGTAATTTGACATCATACTCTAACAACTGGGCCTTATTAATTCCAAAGCATTAAACATATTTTTCATAGAAAAAAGAAGTTTCTTTCACACTTGTATTTCATCACTTAGTCATGTAATTACAATAACAAGTTATATAATCACAATAACAACTCCAACAGGCATAACAGGTTTGGGAACCAACACAAGTGACCGTTGGTAAGAATATGACTCAGTAGATGGGTACATAATTTCAGGGTATCTGATTAGCCATGAGATATGTAAGTCATACACTTATGGGCCCAGCCAATATAATGTATGTCATAGAAAAAAGAGAAACTGGTCAGTTAAACAACATAATGGGTTAAACAGAAGTCAGGTAAGAGAGCATCTACTGTATTAGATATGAGGTATCACTATTCATTTTTTTTTCCTTAAACTTTTCCCCCATAATTTTGCTTAATTTTTTTTTTTTTCAAATACTTTCCTCAGGGAGTTTCAAGCATCTATGCCACGTGATATTATTTCTATTCCCCAAAACTTAACTCATGGATTGCTCTTGCACTAACTCCAAAATGATACATATGATATGTTCCATCCTAATCCTCTCTGAGGTAATGACACATAGTTCACAAGCTCTCTCAATTCAAAAACGGGTTGAGGCAGAAGGATTTTAAAGATCATTAAGTTAAACACCTACATCCTCTAAATGAATGTTGCCCAGTGGAAATATAATGCAATTCACAAATGAAAATTTTCAAGAAGTCATATTAAAAAGTTAAAAACAACATGAAATTAATTTTAATGTATTATTTAACCCAATATATCAAATATTATAATTTCAACATGTAAACAACATAAAAACAATTATCGATGAAATATTTTACCCTTTTTTGGTACTAGGTCTTTGAAACCAGGCATGCATTTCACATTTATAACACATCTCACTTCAGACTAGCCACATTTCAAGTGTTCATCCGATGCATGTTACTAGTGACTACTATACCGGACAGTGGCGCTCTAGGTAACTGGAGTGGATGAATCTCTCCTTCAGGAAGTTTAAACAGCTTGCCGGAGGTCATCTAACCATGATCAGTCTTAGGCCATCAAGACTCTTCATTCCTGCCCCTAACATTGTGGGTAAGGAATGGTGTTAATGTAGATTGCCAAACCTAACAGAAGGTTCACAGATCTAATGACTTACCTAATATTGCATTCTTCTGATTATAAAATGTAATCTCAATCTCAGGGTCATGAGTTTGAGCTCCAGGTGGGGTGTAAAGATTGCTTAAATAAGAAAACTTAAAAAAAATAGTAAAATCAAATGTAATAGAATATAATCTTATGGAAGAGAATGTGAAAAAACTAGAAATACATGTAGGAAAAATTTTTAAAATCACTACTGAAAACAACCACAAATTTTTTTTGAAGAATTTATTTATTTATTTGACAGAGAAAGATCACAAGTAGGCAGAGAGGCTGGCAGAGAGAGAGGGGGGGAAGCAGGCTTCCCCACTGAGCAGAGACCCCCCCAATGTGGGACTCAATACCAGGACCCTGAGATCATGACCTGAGCCGAAGGTAGAGGCTTAACCTACTGAGCAACCCAGGCACCCAACCACAGATATTTTTTTAAAATACTACAAATGATACCATACTCATTTTTTTAAAAAAACTAAATATTCTAAATACTGTTTTGAGGCTTATTCCCTTCCTTTCCTAGTCTTCACATATATTTCTGTGTTCTCAAAGTTTTCTCTCTTATTTTAAATTGTTCTGTCTCTGCATTTAAAATATTGTGTAATTTTTTAATCCTACTACCAAAAGAGCAGCTGTCCAAAATGTCCATTTATTAGCATGGGGCAGAGAAGCACAGCTAGGATCTGGCATCATTGTATATTTAAATACTTCTAATGATCCAAATGTAGGCCTGCCAGAGTCTTCCAGCTGTTAAGAAAGGTAGACGCCAGGTTTATGAATTCATGTATCCCAAATCAACTTACTGTTAGATTAAAATATTTTTTTCAATAAAATAAAATTTCCTTTCTCTAGAGCACAGCCTGAAATATGTCACTGGGGCTGAAGTACCTGATAATTTAAACATAGTATGTTCATTTATATTTAGTTTTACACAACAACCCAACCAACGGCTAGATACAATAGAAAGTCAGAATGATCTGTGTAAGAATCACATTCTGCCACTCAAATGGAGGGCTACTTTAGGTACTTATACACATGAATAAAGTTATGATTATAAAAATAGAAGTAAGATTTTTGGAAGCATATGGTATGTAAGAGAAAACTCAGGACATCAAATCACAGCAGAGAAATACAAAGAAAATTGAAAAAGTGAATTAGAGGAGGTAAAAGGATAATTGAGTTATTTCCAGCTAATATCACCTAATTGTGACCAATCCAGGCAATACCAAATACTTATGCTAATTGGCCCCTTGTTGCAGCTAGGGAGTAACTCAGCATACGTGGAAGAATTATTGGCCATATTTGTAGGAGGGGACAGAGTTCTGCTTTTAAAATGCACTCTACAATCAACAAGCAAACCCCTCCCTGAGCAACGTGTGTTGAAGCACACAGAGCCAAATTCTCTGACAGCCAACTACTCCCCACAATTCATCATATTTGGCTTCACGTTTCTCAGTCTGTTCTGGAACATTTGACCTGGCTTTGATTGTGCATTTAAAGGCGATCTGTTCTGACTTGGGCTCCCCAGCTGGGCAGGAAGATTTCATGGCATCAGGCCACGCAACACAGGCAGCATCTCCACATCTCTGCCCGCAGACTTTCAGCAATTGTGTTACAACGGAAAGGAGGGCTGGGAACCTTTAGGGGAGATTTCTTCTATATTTTTAGTGGCTTCTAGAGTTAGAGGAGGTTGTTGATTAAAACAGTTTCAGAGGGTAATCTGATATTCATTGCAGTTGGGCAGGAAAACAAACTGGCACTGATGTCTCCCTGAAATTTACCTGAAATATCC
This sequence comes from Mustela putorius furo, assembly GCF_011764305.1. Classification (NCBI taxonomy): domain Eukaryota; kingdom Metazoa; phylum Chordata; class Mammalia; order Carnivora; family Mustelidae; genus Mustela; species Mustela putorius. The sequence goes on along the minus strand of NW_025422019.1, from coordinate 20,615,712 downwards.
ATCAGTCTTATCTCTTCATAAACATGTTAACATAACCCCCTTCTGGCCAAATTAGTTTGTTTAATATCACCTCCACACACAAGGCTTTTAACTTCTGCAACCTTCGTTCATGCATGGAAAGCCCTTCCAAGCTCAGGCTGCCGCCAGGGCTTCCCAATTCTGATGGCCCAACTGAATCGCTCACGCGTGAAGCTTTTCAGGATCTCCAGAATGGAGCCCAGGCAGCTGAAGTTTCCAAACCTACCATGGATGATTCTGTGCCACAATCAGTTACAAATGACTGCTTCAAGCCACCTTCCCCAAATACTGATGTGTGAGAGAAATAGAACACTGACACAGTTGTTCAACAGAAACAAACAAACAAAAACTAGTCAGTTAGCCATTTCTGTGGCTTCACAACGAAGAGGAAAGAACATGTTTACCCCTGGAGGAGCCCCTCTCCTATGGGGGCAAAACTAAAAAGACAACAACACAAACAAAGCCTACTTCTTTATGCCCTGAGGTCAAAATCTGCCAAACTCAGAAGTATCTTGCTACTTTCGTTTTTAAGGGAAGCAGCAATTTAAATATGAAGATGGTGCATAAATTTGAGAATAAAAATAGCTGATTACATTGCAGGTGGTTGCTTTTCTTTGATATCTAATTTAGAATATTTTTTATTGTTCATTGTCCTTTCAGCGTATGTGTGTTCCCCCATTACATATCCCCATGAGTTGTTCATCGATTTTTCACTGGTGACTATAGAGGAGGATTTGGAACGAGTCCTATTACAGCCGGGAATCAGCCAAAAACTTGTGATTTAAGGTATATATTTTATTTCCTAAGCCAGACCTAGCTGGTGGGATGCCTGCGGGTAGAATGCCTGGCCTGAGTTTGCAAGACTAGGAAGATGACAAAACTAATTGTCTCTCAGTGTCACAGCTAAAGGAGCTAAAAGACTTTAGCTCTTGGCATTCAACAATCTCTCTCTTGAGGAGAAAAAGTAAAGATAAACCAATGTGCAAAATCGAAAATGAGAAATCAAGAATTTCTCACCCTAAACCAAATAAAATAGGGGGGAAAATGTGAAAAAATTCTCATCCTCCAATTTTTATTTGTTCACCAATGATCGCCCAACATCAAACACAAACTGGAACATAGGAGGTGCTTATTTGTTGAATGGTGAATTAATTCATAAATAAGTTAACTACTTCTGAGAAAATGCTTGCTGATACTCTAATAGACTTGGAGCTTGAATATCAATAAGACCAAAAGAGAATAATTTAGATGGATTTGTATAATAAGATATGTATGATTATCATTTACATAGTTCTTTCATTGCAAAAGACACCTTAGGTTAATCAAAAAGTATAGCAGACTAGTTAATAGCATGGATATAGTAAGCAGTTTGGATTTGACATTAGGTAATTAGACAACTTTGGGAAAATTGCATAACCTCACTGAAATTCATGTTTTATAATGAATATACATCAATTTTATAATTAGGAAATATTAATAAATTTTAAGATTAAACACTGTGCTACATGCACAAAAATTGGTTACCCAGCCCTAAAATAATATATAAATACAGTAAGGTGCTAGAATTGCAAAAGGAATAATTATTTGGGAAATGAGATATTGACCAGAGATGAAAGGGCAGCAGTAGAAAAGGTTTCCCTCCCTGCCCCCAAAATAGAAAATAATTTAAAGAAAGGAATGTGTGGTAAATCTAGTAGTTATAAAGACATCACATATGAAAATGATTTACCTGATAGGATATGGACTGGTTGGGATGAGACTGGGGCTGAGCTCAGCAGAATAAGAAAAACTAAATTTTATAAGAGGTAAAGGAGGAGGAGAAGGTGGAGGAGGGAGAAAATCGTGCCATTAGGAACCCCCACTGCCTTTCCCTGAAAATTTCAGGGAAAGTTGGACACAAGAAGGAAAAATTATTTTCCTGCTGGCCAAGAAGGGCCAAATCCTAAGAGGCTGACTGCTGCAAGGGGCTATGGGAAGCACAGCTGTAATGGTTTCCCCAAAGGAAACAGGAGAAGAGCCCTGAGAAGGACAGCTGCAGACATGCAAGCAGTATCTCTGATTGTGAATATGGGTCCTCTCCTGCAACCTCCCACCCCACCATAACTAGAAGAGAGGTAGACCTCTTGTGAGTCAGGCTGGACCATATTTAAGTGTCAGTGGAAATAACACCAACAATGGTGTTATTGTAAAAGGCTCCACAGTGGAGCACCTGGGTGGCTCAGTGAGTTAAGCCTCTGCCTTCAGTTCAGTTCAGGTCATGGTCTCAGGGTCTTGGGATCGAGCCCCGCATTGGGCTCTCTGCTCAGCGGGGAGCCTGCTTCCCCCCCCCCCCGCCTGCCTCTCTGGCTACTTGTGATCTCTCTCCTCTGTCAAATAAATAAATAAATCTTATTAAAAAAAAGGTTCCATGGTGCTTCTTGATTAATTGGGTATAAAGAATCAGGGTAGACAAAGTTCAGCAGAATGCTGTGACCATATAAATACATCCTGTCCAACTAAAATACATTGAACAAATTATAACCAGATGTTACATGTAAATGCTTCCTGTGGTATCTGATGGACCAATGAGAAATCCACACAACTTAAAATATATCTCCCATAACCTTGTTCCATGTGGAATATTCCCCATTCTTGACTCCACAAGTGACCTTTCTAAAGAGAAACAACGCTTATAGCCAGTGAGATGTGGTATAGTAACTAAAAGTCCAGGTCTTAGAAGTAATCAGATTGAGGTTCAAACGCCAAATTGACTACTTCCCTATCTTACGACTTTACAAAATGTTCTTTAAATGAAGTCTTTGCGTGTTCTTATGAAAAGCAGTATAGTAACACCAGAAATTTAGATTGTTTTAAGGATTACGTGAAAATGTGCGTAAATCACTTAGCACTGTTTCAGACATACGGAAAATGCTAAATAAATAATAGCCATTACTATATTCTCAGGGAAGGATTACAGAAAAACAGGGACAAGGAAACTAATGTGGAGTGTGCTTCTCAGCACTATATATGCTTTTAGTTATATATGCTTTTAGTTAAACTTCACAATTCACCCAAGGTCACAAAGATAGTAGAGTTTGGATTTGAATATAGAACTATTTGACATCAAAGACCTTGCCCTTCTCACCAAAATTCCCAACCCGAATTTTGTTAGCATATCATCAGATCAGGATCCCTTTTCTTTTTCTGATCTCCACACATTGCTTGGAAAAGACAGTACCTGTGTGGAAATGGTACAGCTGAGAAGGGATGTTTGATCAGAAGAACAGAATAAATAGTCTCATAAATTTGGCCCCTCCATAGAGGATCTAACACAGGGGACTCCCCCGCCCAGTACCATGTGAACTCACCCAGATGCCAAGGGAGTAGGGGAGATGAAGAGGAATGAGGAGAAAATGAAAGAGACAGTTTAGAACCAGGAAGATGAACTGTATAAACAGACCTACCCAAATACAAACACTTACGAGGCCAAATACTTAAATTTGGAGTCATATTAGGCATCTTAATATTTTATTATAATATCAAACACTGAAAGTTCATTCAAATTTGTTAATACTTAGAGATATCAGTCTTGTACACCGCATACTCTCACATTCTGTAGAGATAGAGAAGAACATAAATACCGTCTCTCCCTTTAGGGAGTTTGCCAGGTGGTGCTTCTGATAAGAGAATCTCAGATAAAAATGGCACTAACAGACACCACAGGTTTGAGAAACGTCTAATGAATGGTGCTCACAAATATATATGGAAGGAATGCAGATGCCAAGATATGACCACCAGTTTTGTAACCCAGAGAAAGTTTCACTTGAGTCAAACTTTTGAAAATGGATTTGAAATAAAGGGGGAGGTGGAATTTTGGAAAAGGCAAGGGAATAAATTAATGGGCATGAGGATAACACTGTACGTCAGAGAACTCAGAGCTGTTAGTGATTTGCTTTGACTGGAGATGAGAATCTAGGTTGAAAATTTATAATATATAAGGCTGAGAAAAAAAAAGTTGTTGCTGAAGGATAGATGACTTCCAGTCTCAGGCTATAGGAAGGAGCCTTTAAAGTTTGGGTTTTGTTTGTTTTCTTAGTCAAGAAATGATCAATAAATTTAAAGATTCTCTCTACTAACAAAAATGTTCCTTATCTTTTACCAAGCTTTCCTCTGGGTGCCTAACAACGGTTTAAGGACATTCATGATTTTCATCTCCCTTCAAAGGGAGGAGCTATAGCCATTCAGTAGGTAAACACAAAACCAAAAGGAGACATCAGATTGCTAACAGCCAATCTCCAATCTCCTGGTTTTTTGTTTGTTTGTTTTAAGGATTTTATTTATTTATTTAACAGAGATCACAAGTAGGCAGAGAAGCAGATAGAGAAAGAGGGGGAAGCAGGCTCCCCGCTGAGCAGAGAGCCCGCTATGGAGCTTGATCCCAGGACCCTGAGATCATGACCTGATCTGAAGGCAGAGGCTTAACCCATTGAGCCACCCTGGTGCCCAAGTTAAGCTGAATCTTAACAAATGTTTGAAAGCAAGTCAATGGAGAAAGGCTTTCAACAAATGGTGGTAGAATAAATGGACATCCATGCAAAAAGCAAACAAACAACTTTGATTCTACCCCCTGGGATATTTAAAACAAACCAACAAAAAACTTAAAAGGATCATAAACTAAAGGCAACATGTAAAATTATAAAAATTCTTCTAGAAGAAATCTGCATTGCATTGGGTATGTCAAAAAGTTTTTAGATACAACTCTAAAAACACAACACATAAAAGAAAATATTGATTACTTGGATTTGAAAATTTTAAACTTTTCTCTGTGGAAGACACTGTTAACAAGGTGAACAGACAACCCGCAGAAGAGGAAAAAAAATTTGTAAATCATGTATCTCATAAAAGTCTTGTATTGAGGATATATAAACACTCCCCAAACTCAATAATATAAAAACAAAAACAAAAACGCCAGATAGAAAATGGGCAAAACAGGGACGCTTGAGTGGCTCAGTTGGTTAGGCCACTGCTTTCAGCTCAGGTCATGATCCCAGCGTCCTGGGATCAAGTCCCACATTGGGTTCCCCGCTCAGCGGGAGCCTGCTTCTCCCTCTGCCTTTGCCTGCCACTCTGCCTGCCTGTGCTCTCTCTCCTCTCTCTCTCTCTCTCTGACAAATAAATAAAAATATTTTTTAAAAAAGAAAAGAAAATGGGCAAAACATTTGAACAGACACATTACCAAAGAAGATATGTAGATAGCAAAGAAACAGATGAAAGCACCCTCATCAGCATTACTTTTTAGGGAAATGCAAATTAAGAACACAATGAGAATTTACCACCTACCAATTAAAATTGTTTTTTAAAATCTGACAATGTCAAATGTAAATGAGGATGTAAAGCAACTGTAATTGTCACACACTTCTTGTGGGAATTCAAAATGGTACAGACACCGGAAAATAGTTTGTTGGTTCCTTTTTAAACTTAAACATACGTTTAACATATGATCCAGTAATCCCACTACTAGGTATTTATACCGAGCTAAACTAAAAAACAAAAGTTCACACAGCTTTATTCATAATTGCTCAAAACAAGAAAAAACCTTGATATCCTTCCATAGGAGAAACAAACTCCAAAACATCTGTCCAACACAACATAGAAATTATCTATTTAGTCACAAAATGACATGGATGAAACATGTGGACATTTTGCTAAGTAAAAGAAGCCAGACCCCAAAGGCTACATATTTTTTGTTGTCCAGAAAAAAGGAAAGCCATTGGGATGGAAAATAAATCAGTGGATGCCAGAGTTTGGGATTGTGGGTTAAGTACAAAGGAATAGCTAAGACGTTTGTAAGGAAATTGAAACTATACATTTGCCAAAGTCCAGGAAACCATACACGAGAAAGAAAGAGTTTTACTGTATGCAGAACAAAAACAAAAAGCATCCACTTCTATTCTACACTAATTTTAATTTTCTCAGAGCAGAAATACGTTACCTATTATTAAGGGATAAAACTGGTTATTACAAAACCTGGTCTCTTACCAGGTCCAATACGTAAGTTTAACTCACAACCTTTGCTCTCATTTTTTCCTTCCCCAGGATCAATGCAGAGACAAAAATCCAGACATATTTGACTTTGTACATGACCCACTAAATCCCTCTTGTGCGCAAAAAGACAAGGCTTTTATATGGTTCTCTTTGTGTTTCCCAAAATACATGTTTCATTACAGTAGTCACAAGAGAGGCACTCAAAAACTTCCAAGAAAAACAAATTAAGGGCTTTAAATAGTCTTTGAATAAATTAGTTTAATTTTATTTCATCTAGTCTTCCCTAAACTTGGTTGAACTCAGAATTTTTTCTTCTTATCTATTAACTTTCTTTGGAGGTGTTTCAGTGAAATATACTTTGAGAAACACTTATAGATGTTGAAATACATTTTGCACTTTGGGTAACACTTAAAAGATTAATTTTGGATTCAGAAAAAGTATTGAGGGTCTTGAGAAATTTGAAAGATTTGAGTGAATTATTTTGACTGACAATTTAGAGACCATGAGGCATTTATGAAGCCCACTTATATGCCTATAACCCTTACAAAGTCACAGCCACGGGCTTCAGTCCCCCAGAGGGGTCATAGTTTAAAGGACCCAATCCATGGGACTGAAACTCATTTTAAAATAACTCAAGCTATTTACTTAATAAGTTATTCATTTTACTTAACCTATTTACTTAATATTAACTTAATTTTTTGAATACCATGAAAAAGTAATCTAGTCCATGTAACATTTTTAGAATCCCCCTTTTCCCTTTGCACTGTGTTTAGATACTAGAACTATTTTCACCTCTCTCCTATTAACCACTCCTGGAAAACCCCTCCAACCTCACTACCCTATGTCTCCTTCAGTTCTGCTTCTCTCAACATTTACTCTTGAAGTGCCACTTAGGTCCAGTCTCGCAAGGCAGGACTTTCTTCCCGGAGGAGAAAGGGGGAAACAATCAGCAGGCCCAAGAAGAACCCTCTTTAGCAGGCAGAGGAAGGAAAAGCCAAGAAATACTCAGTAGTAATATTTTATTTATTTATTTATTTATTTATTTATACTTTAATTAATTTATTTATTCCATTAAAGGCTAAAAGAGGAGCATAGCACTCCTTGAGAAAGACTTTTTTGCAGTCAGTAATCAGGCAATCAACATCAGGGAACTGAGCACCTCAGTGCTTATTAACCAATTGTGACCACTGTGGCCAATTTTCAGCTGGATAAATACAAAAGGAAGATAAAACTGAGAGACGATGTCAACCAAGGTTCAGTCAGGATGGGCTGCCTGGCTTTCTCAGTCAGGTAAGAGCATGTGACTCTTACCTCTGGGTTGTAAGTTCAAGCCCTACAATAGGTGTAGAGATTATCTAAAAATAAAATCTTAAAAAAAAAAAAAAAAGTTCCGTCAGGATATCAGGCTATTCTGAGAAGCCAAGTAAGGTCATAAAGGGGAATCCATTAGATGTCCTTATGACCATCACTCTGTGGATCCACACCAAGCATCTAGAGAGGGGCCTGGGGCGGTGACTGGGAAGAGTGGGATACGGTGGAGGAGAGAGAGAGAGCAGGCTAGAACTCGTGGGTCCCATATGTGTCCCTCTGCTAAAAATCGAAGACATTGAAAGAATAATGGCTGTGAGCTTTCAGATCTCATGCAGACACAGATCTCTTTGGCCAGATCTACCACACAACACAAGAGAAAGGACATTGGGGAATGTGGTTCCTAGCTTGATGGAATCTCATAGAACAACCTAAATCAGGGGTTATTAATGAAATGAAAAGAAGTAAAACTTCTCCTTTCTAGTTGAAAACAGCATTTACATGATTCAGATTTAACAAGTTTTGGGGTGATCCTCACTCAAAGTCAACATTGTGGCAGATATTGACATACATACACACATGTACACATAACTTCTTCAGTGGTATCAAATTATATGCTACTTTTCCCCACTTCTGTTGTTTAAAATAAGAAAAATGAAGAGTTTGGGCAGATCTGGAACTTTACCAAGATGTAAACAACAGTAGGAAATAATATTGTGTGATGGTTAGGATAGAAAGTTCCAGATCGTCTGGGTCTAAATCCTGGTTCCTGTCATCTAAGAGATAAATGATCTTTGGCAAAATACTCAGTTCCTCTCTCTATTACTTAGCTTTATCATTGCAAATTTCAGATAATACCTGCCTTACAAGGTTGTTATAATAATTATATGTGATAATATATGTACAGCACCTGGGGTTAAAAAAAATAGAAAGTCCAATTTAGGAATGATTAAAAATAAGTATTAGTAAGATTCCTGCTTATGCCTATAAAAATAATTTTTTAAATATTCAATTGCTGAAACAGAATGGTTTTATAGCTATATATTTATAACATATGTTCTCTTTTTTGCTATCAATCAAAATGCTGATATGTATTATTTAATAACATACAGATAACTCAATATGTTGCATATATCATACAACCCCAGAATCCAGGACATTTAATTTCTAACTTTAGTTAGAAGTAGAACACATAGGTATGAACTGACATGTACAACCCCAAATTACTGAATAAACAATTAAAAATAATTGAGTTAAAGGCAGAACAAGTTGTATTTTAATAACTTAAAAATTCAGATAAGACACTCTATTGCCCTGTATACTGTTATAACTACAGCTTCATAATCTGGATCCTTGCCTAAGTATATGTCAACCCATTAGTTCTTTCTCTTTATTTTTTCTTGATAATCAATAGCGATCTCCTGTCCTTGGTTCTTCCTTTATAGCTATTTGCCTAAATGGGACAATCATTCATTTTGCTATAGTAAGTAAGATCTCATGGCTCTTTGGCTGTGTCTCTCAAATCACTTGACATTGACTCTTACTTGTTCACTGTTTTTCACGCCCTCCTGATGTGCTCTTTTCTGCAATCCTCATTAAAGCATAATGTACATCTCTAGATAATCTATAAGATTCTTAAAAAGGAAAGACCCTGGACAGAAAATATGGTTTCGTGAGCATAAATCAGATGAATTTTAACTCACACAAAATATTGGCTATCTCTTAGGTTTCAAGTGTTCTGATCAATACTATTAGTATTGGCATGTGCCTTTTACCTAGTAACAGTGCAAATTAACTGGAAAGGATTTTTTATTAACTTCTCTCTTCTTCCTTTTCATACGCATGAAGACATGGGAACATTGATTGATTCCGTATAGCTCATTTTAAATTAATGGCTTATATTTATCCATTCACATTACTCAGGAAAGTTGAGAATCAGATTTAGGCTAGTGATAGTCATCCATTTAAAGGAGGGACAAGCAGGCCTGGGCCTGTCTGTTACATTTCACTTACGTTACACTTGTATGACTCCTAATTGAGGGATCCCCTGATCTAGAAGACAATGAGTGATCCCTAGCAATGAAATCACTCAAGAATGCAGGTCCTCAGTGTGTGTCAATATGTGCTAAAGAGTATGGTCTGTACTCAGTCCCTAAACAAAGTCACACTTAAAAGAGTCATGACAGTTTGCCAGCAGCTCATGCTTTATGAGGCAATGCCACATTTGGCCAGTAGATAGCACTCAAGATATTTCAATAAATGAAGAGACAGTCTCTGTGCAATTATGAACCCTGCCAGGGAAACATCAGACAAGTTCATTTTAGATCAGTGAAGGGGCAATATAGATGCCTCCAAATGCTTAAAAATTGGGATTTTTGTACCAAATCCCAGTAGCCTTTTAAAGTAAATCTGCACTTCATTAGGGTAGGAAAATTAGCCCACTTGTTTCCTAAGACAATTGTTGTCTGAAGGCAAGGAGACTACCATTCATTTGACACAGCTTGAAATAAAACAGGAAGGCAGCACTTGAATAGCAATGCCCAGGTTCAGAGGGACCACAGAGTGGAATACGGCAGTTGCATTTCACAAAAAAAGACTCAAAATGTAGTAGACATCCGTCCTGCCAAAGAGCACAGTTCAAAAGTGACGTGTATTTCTGAATGCAACGTTTGAATAACTAAGAACCTGGCTGTAAACAAAAAACTGACTCATAATTGCTGGAAGCCCATGCACAGTGCCTTGGTGTGGTTACACCTACTAGTAAGTGTGGCTGCAGCTATGCCTTGGTAAGTGACGGCCTCCGTGGTGCATAAGGAGGAGCTCTTGTTCTTTAGAGGCAGGAAGCAGTAAAGCTAGCTGCTGCTGTGATTTTGCATGCCCAGTTCTTCTGATACAGCAAGTGTGGGTCTGTGCTTACAAATGAGGTGATGGGTATTGAGGTTCTGTCCAGGCCAACACAGAAAACCCAGAGCGTGAGCAGTTAGGAGCTGAGAGTCATTCAGATATCTACCAGAGAAAACTGGAGGCACTTTGGAGCAAGAAAAGACCATGTTAAGAAAAAAGAAAAAAAAAAAGACATCTGAAAAGAATCAGTGAGGAAACTAAAGAAACAACTTCAGTTTCCTTCTGCAGAAAATTGGAGGTGGTCGCAAGTGTCAGGCTATTACAAAAGTCAGCTCTTGGGAGGACTGGTTTTATTCCCTCCTCTCAGGGGTCAGACCTACCTCAAGCTGTCTGCAACTGCTACCCCCAGCCCACTTTAATGCCCTTACACACTCAAGAAGGCCAACCCAATACTCTGTGCAAAAATTTCTAAATCTAGCCTCAAATTGAGTGAAACTCCTTCAACCTCCGAACTTCCATTCATGGGAGCCATTACAGGCTTCTGTTGTCATTGTTTGATTTAAGTCTGGGTTTGGGCATGAGCAACCAAGAGTGCCTTGTTAATATGGAGGGGGGAGGGAGTCCTCCCAAAACTTTCTGCATCCCAGATTTCTGAACCCTAAGCATTCAATTCAAATTGGAACATTTCCATTTGATTACCCAACATAGTATTGTGCAAGTGTGTTTTTCCTTTGCTGTCTCTTTCTTAATCATTGTGGATCGGCTAGGCACTCCATCCCATGCCAAAATAAGCCTAGCATAGTTGGTCAGAAGAGCAACTGATCTGGATCTGGTGTTCTCGGGCCATGGCCTGGCTGTATGACTTTGGGAATATTGCTTTCCCTCTCTGAGCCTCAGTTTCCTTATCTATAAGGATATCTATCTATCTATCTATCTATCTTTCTATGAGGGGTTAAGCAAGATGTTATAATTTTAGCTTTCTATGCTCTGTTCTGCCTTCACACCACCTAGGAAGCAACATTCAAAACAGGCTAAATGATTTTCTAGTTGTGATACCCATCATATTTAATGTATAAGTGGAAAAGGTGTTTATTCAGTCCAATAATCAAACATATATGGACAATGCATGGAAACATACACGGAACAATAATGAAAGGTTTATAAAAAAAATCATTCCTATTTGTAGAGATGTAGTGAGATGTAGCACTCAGGGAGAGGCTCTCTCCTGCCTTGTAAGAATTGATGTTCTCTTTACCCAGCAGCCCTCCCATCACAGGACCCACTGGGAACCCCAGGTCACCTATCTCCCCACTACCTCTCCTTTTGGCTACCGACAGTGGCATCAACCAGCAGCTCACTCCTGGTAGCACCTTCTAACATCCATGGACAAGATGGTGAAGACATACTGTTGTGGCCACCAACTGTGGAGAAAAGAACATTTCACTACAGAGGAATCCTTTGATTTGTGTCTGAACCAGGAGCCACTGAGATGTTTATGTGATAAAACTTTTATAAATTCCCCAGACATTTCTACACAGAAGATCTCTAGTTCTCTCCTGGAAGTCCTATGTAACTAAGAATGTAAATAGGTTCAAACAATATTCCATTAAAACCTCAATGCATTCCAAAGTTGGAGGGGTGGCTACAATTCTGTAGGGGAAAGAAGGAAGGAAGAAGGGGGACGGGAAGAAAAACAGAAGGAGAATGGGGAGAAGGAAGGAAGGAAAAAATACATTTCTGGTAGACTAGTACTTCTCAGCCATGACTGTATAATGAAAACTGGGTGAAAAATAGCAGTGCTCAAGCCCATGTGAGAGATGTTAAAATTCCCCAGTGACTCCATGTGCATTCAGGGTTTAAAATCAATGTCATGTGGCATCATATTTTATTAAATAGCGACTCAATAATATTCAGTTACTCAACAAGAGTGGGAACTAAAACAGATTTTAAGTTGTTAAGAATCGCTACTAAAAGCCCACCTGCTTATTACAGGGGTCTAAGAGTTCCAAAGGCTCTCCGAGGATTCTCTCTTTCCTTGGGGTAGGTACTGCCATATTCCTGAGTCCTGAACCCCACTTTCTGAGGGCTGCAGAGGAGCCCCACACCTTGTAATTCTCCCCATGTCTCACTCTTCTAAAATTGTTGCCAGATCGATGCTTCAGGCTCAGTCCAGTCACACATCTTTTTCTAATAATAAGACAGACTCTGGGGCTTTTAGCATCCATAGATCATTCCCACAACTCTTATTAACTAAAGGTTCATTCATTCACTACATCAAAACTTTTATAACTGCCGGCCAGTTGAAAACGACCTGAGGCAGAGTGATGAATTGGAAAGATCACCACCGCATAGGAAGCTGAAGGCCTTGAATCAAGCTTCAGATCCGTCTCCCGATGACCTGCAGCTAGTCACGTAACACTTGGAGTGTCTGTTTCCTTAAACATAAAGTGAGAAAGTTGGTTAATGTCTACTATCTCTTGCGACTCTGAAATGCAACTCTGCATAGAATATTCTTATCCATGTGCTGGTGATGGTGCCAATGGACAATAGAGCGAGAAAGTAAGTACAGAGAAGCCTAAGAAGAAAGTTAATGGTCCAGATGAGCAACAAGTTGACAAATTTGCTCTCAAAGCATTGGCATCCCTGTAAGTCGCCTGTTTGAAAGGCTACAATGGAGTCATATGGCAGTAAAATTTGTTAGGTTCCACTTTCTGCCACTTGTCTGTATGAAAAGACAATTTTCACTCCCCTCACACTGTGAAAACCACCCTTGCAAAATGAAAAGGCAATGATCTGATTCTCTAGCTGTTAAATTGCCTATACGAGAGAAAGTGGTGATGTTTAAAGTGAAGAAAAAAAAAATTCCTCCAATATGCCAGGAAAGTGTAAAAATATTCCAACCCCAAGTTCAGCTCACTGTTCCTTTACAGCAGCTCATGCACCCACATCTCTGCATTCTTGTCTTTCCAATGACCATGGCCATCTCATCATGTGACCTCCTTCTCAAGACCACCCTTCATGTACATCTTTGCCACTTGATGTGACCTTCCTCCTCCAAAAAGTTGTAAGACTCCTTATTTCCTGCAGATCAAGCTAACCTGTTCAGCTTGGCATTCTCAGATCTCCACTGTCTAGCCCATAACCTAACTTTCCTCTCACTTTTCTTCAACATATTTCCTCCAGCCACTTTGCTCTACTTATTGTCCATCTATCAGTGATGGCATACGAAGTCCCTGCACTTTGCCTTGCTCAAGCTCTTCCTCCCACATGGAATGGCTCTTCCCATTTTCTCCCACATAGACTCATCTCGGGCATTCTTGGCAACTGAGCCAGCTCCCATTTCATCTCTGCCATGAAGCTTTTGTGTTGGTTTAGAATGATCTTTCTCCCCTCAAATTGTACGAGGTAGCACTTAAGCTTACACTTTCCTGTAATGTCTACTGTGTTGTTTATTATGTGTTTCCTGATTAGACTGTATATTCTGAAGGACAAAGCAACACATTAAATGCTACTTTCTGCCTGTTTCTTCTCCTTTCTTCTGTCCTTTCTACCTTCTTTTCCTTCCTTCTTTCCTTCCTTCCTTTCTCCTACTTTCCCATAGTATGCACAGCGGAATAGAATAAATTATCAGTAGTCACCTTATTAAAAAAAGAAACAGCACAGTAATACCAGATCTTAATCAATCAATGGAATACAAAAGTTCACTCATGTCCCTTAGCTTTTAGCATGGAATTCGACACCTTTCAGCGTATTCCTTGGTGAGTATACTTTGTACTACTCAGACACATTCCAAGTTTAGGTCCCCTTAAAATGGTGTGTCCACAAAGGTATAGAGATGTCCCAAGAAATATGAGCCACCTTAAAAAGTTAAGTATTACAGTAATTAAATCGCTTAATTATTTCTTTCAGTTGAGTGTTAAGTCAACCACTCATCATTTAGAGAGTTAAGGATAACAGAATTAGAAACTACTAAGTCAGGAAGGGAGCCCACCTTCTGGTTTTATAGATGAGTCAGCTGAGGCTCAGACACCAAGTCTAAATGAATCTAAATCTCGCAAAGTCCTTTGCCCTCCCCTTCCTCTTCTAGCAGCATGTCTCTAAAAAGGGGTTCCTCGATGTCTGCCAAACCCTTCCCCATTTAGTCCTTTTTGTTTCCCAAAGACTGTCTATAAATAGCATGCAGCCTTACACAGGGACCTAAAGTTGGACAAAAGGATCAACCCATAGAGATCTCTTCCAATTTTTGAAATGATCTTATTTATGCTTTTAGGATAGAAAAGCTTTCTAGAAGCAGCCTCTAAGCCTTGGTGAAGAGAGAATTTTTATGGACCTGAGGGCTAGCTATAAGAGGTGAGTTATAGATTTAGATATGTAAATAATGATTGTGTCTAAGAGGCAGTTGCATGGAATAGTAAGAGTCTGAGGACAAGCAGAAGTGGGACAGAGCTGGTGCATCCTTTGCTACTGGGTTCTGGAACTCCCAGTCAGGCTTGGCAAGGGGTTAAGAAGAACACATGGCCCTCCTTTACCTTCCTCTCTCCATACACAGAATGGAGTTATGTTAGAGAGATACCCCACCTGTAGCCTCAGAAACAACATGCTTTTAAAGTCACACTGGGATCCCAGAATACTCTCTCTCTTCGTCTGTATAATCTTGGCACACCCAGTGAAAAGGTGGGATCTTGCCGCACCCAAGGTAATCCTACTATTCTTGGAACCTACCTGCAAGACCCCCCTGCTTCAAACGCGGTCCTGGACCATTCAAAGACTTTTCGACTCCCTTTTCATTTCTATTTTAGGATGGGAGGTGGGTTGTAAGCGGAGAAGAAAGGTTTTCCTAAAATTCCCCTAGGAATTTCCCCTAACATTTCAGCCCAAACTTCATTTTTGTTGTTTTATTTTTTGAAGACTGGAAACCAATTGCAGTTCTTCTCCCTTGCCTCAACATGTTTTTCTTCCATAAGTAAGAGTTTTGCGTTTCTGGAAGCAGGAAATAACCTTATTTTGCTCATTCTTTTTGAAGCAGCTGCTTCGAGACTCATCCCTGGAAAAGTAGTTTTATTCTCTCTGGATCTTAAATTTCCCACCTGCTCAATAAAAGGGTTGATGAGGGATGGTTAAATTCTCATCCACCATAAACAGTGGAGGAGTCTGAGGCCCACTGCCAGTTGACTTTTCTCCTGGAATGTCCAGCACAGAGGTAGTTGAAGGTTAAGGATCTCTCCAATGCCATGTGGTTAACATGGGGGTGAGGCTCACTGGCTGCAAGTTTGCAGCCTCTCCGTGGCTCAAAGACACCCCTCTCCAAGATTCTCGAGTGTAAAGCTGCTGCCGGGTCTTCTCCATTCTTTCCCGCGTCCTGGCGGAAGGTTTGTGTGGCCCAGCTCTGTCGGTCTCCCGGCCACCCAGCTGTCTATACCATCTTTAAACCCAGTCGAGCCCGCACCGCACACCTAGCTCGGTTTCTCACGGTTCTGCCACTACCCCTCTCCTCCAAGTGCCTCTCGGTTCCCACTATTTCGCACTTCCAGAAATCCCTTCAGCCACACCAGCCACACTTTGCACTCCTCGCTTGAGGCTCTGGAGCTAGGCGCGGAGGTGAAGTGGGGCGCTCTCCCGGGGCGTCCCGGGCTCCACCTCCACCTCCCCACATCAGCCTTTCTTGTTCGCTGCCCCCCACGCCCCGCCCAGACCCCTGCTGCCTTCCCTCCAAACTCCTTGTGTGTTCTCCCGGAGCCCTTTTCCTTGCATCCTTGTAGGGAGACTCCTCCCCGCCCTTACCTCCCCAGTAAAACGGGAGCGGGTCAGTGGGTAGGGCGGCTGGCCCAGCCGAGTCACCGGACCGGCTCTCCGTTGGGCGGGGACGGGGACAGAGAAGGCTCCGGGCCTTCCTCCCGACTCCAGGGAGCGCTGAGCTCTGTCGGGCAGCCGCACCGCGGGTCCGGATCACTAGAGCAGCCTGGAGCGGAAACCCGGCACCAAAGCGCCCGAGCCACTGCCTCCAGCCCGCGGGCGTCCCCCGCGCTCACCCCGACTCCGGAACGCCGGAGCCTCGGGCGCCCCTGAAGCCCCGCTCAGCGTGCGGGTCTCGAGCGGCACAGCGCGCTCTTTTCCAGGCCCCCAACAAGGAGGGGCGCGCGGGGGGCCCCAGAAGCACCTCCCGCCAGCCCGCCCTCCCCCTTCCCCGCCCGCGCACCGGGTCCGCGCGGCGCGGCGCTGCGCTCGGATTCCGGGAGGAAAGCGCCGCGCGGTGTCCCTGGCGTCCTCAGTCCTGCCCCTCGAAGTGGAGATGCGCGAGAGGCAGGCGAGGGCGCGCAGCTCGTGAGACGCCGCGCCAGCCGGCACCATGCGCCTGCGGCCGCTGCCCTTCGTCGTGGTCCCCGGCTTGCTGCAGCTGGTGAGTGTCCGGCTCGCCGCGCGCCTAGCGCGCGGGGGACGCGTTTCGGCGGGAAAACCGCGTCCGTGGCCGACTCAGAAGCGGAGACTGAGGTTGCACGGGACCTCGGGGCTGGGAGCACGCGGGGTGGAAGGAGTTTGGGGTTGCTTTAGGGGTTGGAGGGGAAGAATCGCGGAATTTAACAGGGGGACCTAGAGGCGTTTGGAGGGTTTAGCCAGGATTGGGACTTGAGGGCTGGGGTAAAGTAGGCAGAAAGTGACCGGGGAAGAATATGCGAGAGGGGATGAGAGTAGAGGGGTACGATGAGGATGATCCGCAAGATTTGCCTCCAGGCCAGAGTTTGAGGGGCTTGGTGGTTTTTGTGTTTCACATGGTATTTTGCCCGGATGACACTCCTTTCAAACCGGGCTTCGTGCATCCTTGTTCTCAGTGTCAGTTAGTAGCTCCTTGCTAGGGGAAACTTAGGCAAAAGACAGATTTGGGAATCGGGGGGAGATTGGATTTGTCTTCGTTTTCCGTCTGGCTCAGGGGACTAGGATGGGGCTTTGCGCCGGTGGGGTTGCGGGATATAACTTTCACGCCCAACTCCACGCTGGAGCCCCCTCTCCGGAATCTCTTAAGCAGTTTGCTGCCAAAGACCTCTCCCACCTCGTCTGTCTGAGGGGGCTCTGAGTAATATGAAGGCCGTTAGAGAGTGGTTCAGGGTTCTCCGGCGAGAACTGTTGGTGTTAGGTGACTGTTAGTCCTTTAACTATCTTCTCTCCCTGGTTTTCCCGCGTGGCGCCGCGCTCTCCTCCTTCCGAAATATGCCTCCATTATATATATATATATATATATATATATATATATATATATATATACTGTTAGTTAATTATACTTAAGGAAGATCCCAAGTAAAACCTTCCAGAAGACAACTTTTAAAGTAAAATAGAGAAAGGGACTGCTTTCGCCTGTGGATTTCAGTTGTTCTCTAGGCACTTAACCTTGATACAGTGCTGTTAAGGGTTTTCTCCAGGTTCCACGGCTTCTTTGGTCCTTACACTTAAGATTTTGCTCAGTTAGCTCTGGGCTGTTAAAACAAGGTTAAGGAAACCAAGCTCTCAGAGAATGATTCATCTCTCCTTTTCTCCTCTCCTCTCTTCTCTTTCTCTTTTCTCTTTCTCTATTATTTCCTTTTAGAGGGAAAGATAACTAACTTAAGAAAGTTTCTCTGTGAGATGTGTGATACTGTAGATGCCGAAGTACTTGCACATTTTGAGAATGGAAGGGATTCTAAAAGGTCTTAGTGAAGGGGAGAGGATAAGGAGAGGCCTGTCCATTCTGGTTACAACAGAGATTAGCTTTACTTGCACAGCATTGGGTAAGAAATTCTTCAGTGACATCAAGAAGAAAATGCAGTGATGTTTCCAAATGTCCTTCATGGAGCCATCACATCCTGCCTATATACAGTATTGCATATTAAAATAAATTTTGCATCTAAGGCATTGTGCATGCAACATATATGCCACATTAGACTTTAGTATCACTTGCTTTTTAAAAATGTTTAAGCTGGATTCCAATAAAAGATGGTCTAACCAGCAGCATTTGTATGGTGTATATAAATAAAACTCCAAAGGCCTAGAGAAATCAGGTACTTAAGTAAGATTTCCAGGATATCTTCATGAATCTCTTAGTTAATTTAATTTTGCATTCAGTGATCATGAACTGTGTATCTGTTCCACTGTGTAAGACTCTTAAAGATGAGGAAATATATTTGGGCATATGATGGGAAAAAGTTCTCCCATCAGCCACCGTATTGGAAATGTTACATTTTTTTTTTCACACCACCAGAGTCAATAAGAAATAGGAAATACATCTTGAAGGGATTATATACCCTCCTTAAGAGCTAGATTCTAATATTACAGCATGGATTGATTGATTCATTTTTAAGGAAGCTTATGTCAAATTCTAATCCGTTTTTGGATTGTGCTTGGGTTGTAATGTTTTTTTCCTGGAGCACTTTATCATGGTAAGTGAGGTGTGAGCTGCAGCTGTGTGATAAGCACACATTCCTTACTCTGCCATCCTTTTGGACAATAAAAGGCTGTTTACATTCTCCACATTCTTAGAGCTGTTTCCAGCCACACAACACAAGGGGGTTAGGATGTGAGCTGAAAACAGAGTGACTGAGGAAGGTAAAGCTAAATGAAACCTTCCCCAGGCCCACCATGTACCCCACCCTGGCAGGTATCAAGGAGGGCAGGTCATAACTGGACCCTTTGGATGACTCACAGTTTTATTCTACCTTTTCCAAGCTGATATTGGACTTACTTGCTCAGTCCCAACAGCAAGTGGATAAAGTGTTTTCTAGATGTGAAACTGGACTTTTAAATTTCTAGGAACTAGACATAGTTGTATTTAGTAGATCTGCCATGGGGGGAGTGCAGAAGTGGGGGCAAGGTTGGATTATTGCTGGAATTAAATTTCATTTTTTCAACCACCTGGGCAACCTGAAGAATGTACTTTTTAAAACACGCTAAGTATTTTAAACCAGTAGTGGATTCATTTGGGGATTTTGAAATGGAATTTTAAGAAAATGGTCTGTTTCATCGAAAACAGTCACATGGAATTGGGTCCAAATAAGTCAATGGGTCCAAATAACCACATGATACTGGTACAATAACTAGAATGTTTTTACTTGTTTTTGTAATACTTAAAATTTGTAAGAAAACAGTCGGATGAATTGGTAAATATTGCAGGTAGCCTATGAAGTACGTGCGTATTAGCTGCCCTTGTCCAGTTCTCCTTCCTGCGTCCAGTGTTTTAGCAGATAGATTGCTCTCCTAATTAATAGGATTGCTAGGCAGTTGCAAAATTTAAATATCAATCCTGAATGTATTATTTTTTCTGAAATCCTTATTCAGCAACCATTCTTTATTATTGTATTAACAACACATTATTTCTTTTCTGCCATCTAATGATGAGAAAATTAGCATTTGAAATTAATATTATAATATAATGAGTGTTATTTCCTGACATGATGCAAAGTAAAGACTTCTCCAGATGACAACTTCTTACAGATTTACATGATAATTTAGGACTCATAATAAGTGTGATTTTTGCCTTTAAGTAAAATGCAGATTGTAAAAGATTAAATTTGAATTTAAATAGATTATTAGCTTGAGTTTAAGTTAAAATTCAGTGATGATTTTTAAAATAAGTTTGTCATACATTTCATCTTGTTTTTCTGTGTTACAATGATTTTACAAAGTAAAATATAAATTAGAAGTGATGTAAGATAGCGAATTTTTAGAATTCTATAAAATCAGAACCCTTGTGAGGAAAGGTGTTATAATTTTAAGTTTATCCTCATTGTGTAGTGTCTTCCCACATGAACTTCCTTTGTTTATCTTTTAATAAATTAGTAATTTTAGGATTTGTTTACTATGATATTCATAACATACATTATTCTCAGCTCCTTGTTTACTATGATATTCATAACATATATTATTCTCAGCTCCGTATTTACAAAAAGTGGTAACTCATGA
Source organism: Mustela putorius furo (assembly GCF_011764305.1). Taxonomy (NCBI): domain Eukaryota; kingdom Metazoa; phylum Chordata; class Mammalia; order Carnivora; family Mustelidae; genus Mustela; species Mustela putorius. Next base: position 20,595,594 of record NW_025422019.1, on the reverse strand, counting down.
CTGTCTTCCATTCAAAAATCGTAATTTCCCTCATACAGTTCTGATCAATAAACATCAAAACAGTATTTTCTAGTGTAGGATCAATAGTCTCTTGGCGAGATGATGATAACGCACAGCCGTAAAAATACTGCAATATCATGGCTACGACTTAAGAGTTGATGGGGCATTACAATTAATTCCTCATTAAAAACACCATTATCTTAGACGTTCTTAAAAATGAGAATTAGGATTAGACAGCTAAGTCCTCTATTCTCGCCATTCATCTCTCCGTGCATGTTGTGTTCTCTTGGCCTATTCTGAGATTTATGTTATCTGGTTCAGTTTTAAATGCCTTCCACATAGGAGATTGACTCCTCTTGGGAACTTATTTTATAGCTTAATAGATTTCCAAATGGAAAAGAAAAGCTTTCTTAATCTTCGTTGTTGTTTGTTTTTCTTTAAGATTCTTTTTGTATTGTTTTTGATTAGTGATCAAAATGCTCAATAAGGCAGAAGGCTTTTTGGAAAACCTTTTAGAGGTTTTACATTGTCAGCTTAAAATGTGTAGCTCTTGCAAATCGAATGAATTAAGAAATGTTGATTTTATAATATGTTGTTCACCTTTTACCTGTTAAAGAGCTAATCAATACACTTTGAATGATTTAGACATTTGGTAGTAGCAATCAAAGGTGAATATAAATGTGTCACAGGTTTGTGATTTTGTAAAAGCTCTAAGACTGTCTCTTACTGTTTACATATTCTGTGGACTCCTTTACCTGAAGCATTGCTGGGTAAGATTTGAAAAAAGAATTACAGCTGCACACTCAAGTGCCTACAGTTAGGGCTGTGTCAGCGTTTCTGTAGAGAATCTCATTTCTATCTTAGCCATAAGCATTATTGCTGGTAAGAAGTTGGCATTTAATATCTTGATCTGGGAGTCAATTATTTTAAAGCTGCTTTAAAAAATTGGTCCAAATGATCTTGAGCACTCATCCATGTGAGGTTACTCTCGCAGTATTCGTACAGTACGGAAGACCATGATTTAACAAACTAATTTCTGTATTAGTCTGGCATAGACATTATAATGTTTAAATTATTTTAAATAATCCTTTCCCAATTAACCCATTTATTGCACTGTTGTAAGACTTTGAAACACTATTTCATCATAAGTGTTTTTTACCGTGCCAAAATCAGATGCCCTAATGATTATTTTTATGAGTTTTTACTTGCTAACAATCTACTTGATTTTTCAAAAATTATTTTTGAAATGATCAATGGTGTTAATACAACTCCATTCCTTATTTCAAAACCCTGTTCCATTAAAAAAAGGATTTAAAACAATTTACCGCATAGATTTTCATATTATAGAAGGAATTCTAAGATATGATTGAAAACGTTCATTTTAGGTTATTTTTAATTTATGAAAATCTAGATAAAAACCTTCAAACAACTGTTTGGTTCATTGTGCTATAAGATCAGTATATAATAAGGGATTCTGTTTCTTTGTAGAATGACCATTAAAAATTAAAATGTCATTATCTAAACCCAAAAGCTACAAATCGTATTTTCCTTTTTTCTTTGTCAGATCATTTAAGAAGTTAAAATAATGTCTTTAAACTTGCCGTTCTTATCAATTTTGTCTGTCCTTGATTTATGGACGTACGATAAGGGACAAGGGAAGTTTTGTATACTTAAATTACAATAATAATGCTGTCTTAAAGGTGCACGTACTTACTATTTTCAAGTTTCTTCCATACAGTTTATCATGTTCTGTTCTCATAATAAAACTATAAGATCAAGAGGGGCATTTTAAATGTCTCCATTTGTGTATTGGAATGAACAATGTTCCTTTTTTTTTTTTTTAAAGATTATTTATTTATTTATTTGACAGAGAGAGATCACAAAGTAGGCAGAGAGGCAGGCAGAGAGAGAGAGAGGAGGAAGCAGGCTCCCTGCTGAGCAGAGAGCCCGATGCGGGACTCGATCCCAGGACCCCGAGATCATGACCTGAGCCGAAGGCAGCGGCTTAACCCACTGAGCCACCCAGGCGCCCCAACAATGTTCCATTTTTAAATAAATTGCACACTCAACAAATATTGACTGACTGGCTGTTTTGACCCAGACAACCACACCGAGACGACAGGAGACATTGTGGATGTACCAGTAAGCAGAGTAGGACTGCTCTGAGAGTGTGAGTGTGTGGATGTTGCCCACACATTTGTGTGTATGTGTCTTGTGCAAGTCCCTTAACAACCTCAACCCTTCATCTATAAATGAAGTCATTAATGATAAAGTGGATGAAAAGTGCTTTCTTGCATCACTTTCCTTTTTATCATATGGTAACAGTGTTTCTGGATTTTTCTTTTTATGAATTACATCTTTAATTACTGTAAAATTTAAAGTATGTCTTAACACAAACATAATTGTTTTAAAGATAAGTTTTACGTGGAGTTTATGCTGTGTAGCCACATCACAAATGATATGTGTATTTAGAAGTAGATTTAAAACACTGCAAGATTGATTAATGTTATCACTGTTTATGGGAAGAGAAAATTAGTGAAAGTAGGCAAAGGGAATTGATGAACATTTATTTAACCCATATAATCACAAAATCAATAAAATTTAAATTAAAATGGTGTATTCAGGCTTTTTTCCCCATCTATACTATTTTTAAATTGTAAACTACGAAAATCCTGTTATTGCTTTAATTTAAATAAAAGTAAATTGATGCTGAGTTAAATTCTAATAATTAAGATAAACAACGTAACGCTGTAATACTGTACTTCAACCAGAAAATGATCATGTGACTTTTGTACACCTCAGTAGAATCCAGCCTATTTAAATCAGAAATAGTTTTAACTAACTAAAAAGTTTTCAGGAATTTAGATGTAAATGGTATGGAAATTTTAAAAGAAAACCAACAAAGAACTGGCATGTGAGACCCTATCAAAGGTGGAGAAAATGTTAGTGGTCTTAACATTAGGAAAGGAGCCATCTGAAACAGACCTACTAGTCCTGGGGTTCACTCCAATTACATATTAAACAATGTAAATGTCTTTAAAAATGAACCCTGACAGGGCACCTGGGTGGCTCAGTGGGTTAAGCCTCTGCCTTTGGCTGAGGTCATGACCCTGGGGTTCTGGGATCCATCAAGCCCTGCATTGGGCTCTCTGCTCAGCAGGGAGCCTGCTTCCCCCTTTCTCTCTACCTGCCTCTCTGCCTACTTGTGATCTCTCTCTGTCAAATTAAAAAAAAAAAAAGAAAAAAGAACCCTGACATTGTGATATTACTGTTTGGGCCAGATAAGCTAAGTTTATGGTCATAAAAACACTTGTTTAATTCTCTTCATGTAAGAATATGCAAGATTATGACTTTCAAGCATTGTAGTATAATACTGACAATATAAAAACCTTATCAGTTTTACCTTAAGTTACATAGATGTATATTTATTCATTCACAATAGTAACTTAAGAAATAGTCTAGATTATTTGCAGAGGGAGACCGCATGTTTAATTTATATAAAGTCCATGTGATTCCCATTCCAGAATTCTACCCCTCGTTTATGTGTACAGACTTAACTACTGAAAGTGTTCGATTGAGTATGACAATCGCATGACATTTTGAATGGATAATGTATGCAATAAGAGAATAGGGACTCTAAAGAACTATTTAACCTTTTGCAGTAGTGATAACAATCATTTTTATTAACAAAGTCTTACTTTTAATAACCCAAACAGAAGACAATTGGGATCAGTAAAAAAGAAAGGGAGGTGAAGTTTTCAAACGTGTGTTTTCCATAACTGTGAATTCACCTGTTAATCCCATGTCGATGACTCCCAAATTTGCACCTCGGTCCCTGACCTGCTCTTCAGACTCCAAGACCATATCTCCATAGCTCCCTGTTCATTTTGACTCGGATGTTTTATTACCAACTCACACCCACTCACCATGTTCAAAGTCACATCTTTCCTGAACAAGTGCCTTCTAATATTCATGGGTTCAGATCTTCAAGTCACAACCTCCCCCTTTTTAATGTCTGGTATCTTTGTGTTCAGACTGTGGAGACAAGTGACTAGGTATAAAGCGCTACATGGTTTACTAGATTCTTTTCCCATATGTGATCCTGTGTTTTATCTTCGCATCAGCTGTGAAAGGTAAGCAGAACAGTAATGACTTTAGTGCATCCACTTTGCAGATGAAGAAACAAAAGCGTTGAAGGTTTCAGAAATGGGCTGTAGACCAGAAAAAGATAGTTCAGCTAAAAGGTCAGGGCAGTATCCACTCACAGCAGAAGGTCATGAGATCTGACTTTGACCTCCAGAACGCCTCACTCTGTTCAGTGTCCATGCTGAGGTAGAAACCTCAACTCATTCATTTTAGGAAAGTTTTACAAGTTTGTCATAAAGTCAAAGAAGGTAAACACAACAAACAGGTTCTTGGATCATGTCCTTTGGTCAGCAGTTCCATTTAGAATTTAATCTCCCAGAGTCCAGTTTGCCAAGTACTTTGGCCAGTAAATGTAGCTCCAGTTATGATCAACCGAGGATCTAAGAGTTCCTCTAATTTCTCAAGATCTCAACCTGCACCACTTGAGATGAAAAAGATGAACAGGAAGAGAGCAAACGGTCTTAATTTCTGTTAAGGGCCACTTAATCCCAGGTGTCTAAGGAGAAGGTCGCAATGTGAGAAGGAGCCTGGGGGATGGGGCCGGGCTACATAGTAGGTACTTACCCTTGTGCTGAACTTGGGAGCATCCGTATATGATTGTTCTTTAGCAGTAGCAAACTTCCTCTTGTTTTCTTTTCCCTTTCTTACATTTGTAAAGGTAGTATATTATTGACTCTCCATCCTGATCTCTTTGGATCTCTTTTTAACATTTCTATGCACAACCCCCTCCCCTCCACTTTTTGATTTCCATTCTAACTCTGGACAACGGTAAATCTCCTGCAAAGAAGTACCCCCAAGTGCTGGTGTTGGATGCACCTTGCCAGGAAGCACTCAGAGTCAGAATGTCCTTCTGTTCTCTTCCCTCCCCCTTCAGCCAGCTTTTAACAAATGACTCACAGGTGCCAGGGTTGTCTTGCTTGGAGACTTGGCGGAATATTCCAGAGTTTCCTTTGAGGCAGCAGGTTGAATCTACCTCAAGTGGATTTTGCCTGACATCATACATTTCCATGGTTTCCTTCCACTCTCTCACCTGCAGCTCCACACTCTTACCAGACTTCCCTGGAACCTCTTCATTAGAAATCACTCGCATTCAAACACTGGCTCAGGGTCTGCTTCTGGGGAAACCGACCTAAGATTTCTGTTTAAATTTTTTTTTTTAAATATTCAGAAACTTTTAAAATAGGTATTCTCATTCCTTTCTGCTTTCTGCCATCTCACAGTAAGAGATAATCACTACGAATACTTTAATGTGTATTTTTCCAGAAATTATGGATATGTATGCTTTTATCATAATTATATCAACACAACATAATGTGCTATAACATTTTTGTTATAGAATATATATTATGGCCATTTTTATATAATATAGAACAGCTTATATTTTTGAGGATTCATAGTATTTCATAGCATTGACATACCATTAATGTATTTGATCAATCCCTTATTAATATTTTAACTGTTTTGAAGTTTTTGTATATACTTGTAAATATGTAAAATGAATTCCTAGAGTTGAAAATTCTGGTTCAATGCTGGGAATGTACAATATGATTTTTGATAAATATAAATTGTCCCCTAATTGCCCCCTAACAATACCAAAATAGAGTACCACACACAGTGTATTGGCACATGTGCGTTCCTATCTGGATAGTGTTTTCTCTTTTTTTTAACTTTTCCAATCTATTAGAGGAAAGAACTTCATTGTTTATAGTGAAGGTGAAGTGTGTTTTCATATTTAACCATTGTATTTCTTATTCTTATTAATTTTCTTAATTTTTCCATTCTTTTTTTCTACAGCTTTAAATTTATATGTCTTTTATATTGCTCTTGCACAATTGTTGTTTATTTTATTTTATTTATATATATATTTTTAAAGATTTTATTTATGTATCTGACAGAGAGAGACACATGGAGAGAGGGAACACGAGCAGGGGGAGGGGGAGAGGGAGAAGCAGGCTCTCACTGAACAGGGAGCCCAATGTGGGACCTGATCCCAGGGCTCAGGGATCATGACCTGAGCTGAAGGGAGATGCTTAAGGACTGAGCTACCCAGGCGCCCTTGTTGTTTATTTTATTACTCCTTGGATATTTTATACATTATGGGGTTGTTGTGGATACTGTTTCTATGCCTGACATTTTAAAATTATTTTTTGCTGGCATAGAAGGAAAGATATTTATTTTAGTGTATTTATGTTTGTATGAGTTCTATTTCTGAACTAGATTCTTTTTAATAATCCTTTAATTCGATTCTCCTGGATTTTACATATAGATAATTTTATTACCTGTAAATAATCTTACATTTGTCTCTTTAGTAAACATTGATGCCTCTTGAGTTAAAATTTTTATTCTCCTAGTGTATTGAGTAAAACCTTCAGAATACTGTTGACTAACACTGGGAAAGAAAGAGTTCTTGTATTTCCAGTGTCAGTGAACACTTCACTCAATATGTTTACTTTTAGCTTCTGGTAATTTATCAAGTTAAGAATATACTTTTATATTTTACATTAAAAAAATTGTTGATCTCAGAGGTCGATTTCAAATATGTTTTTAGCATCCTTCAAAATGATCATATATTTTTAAAATGCTAACCTCCATGTATTTCTTACTTATATAACATAATTTTCCCAATATTTTTCCTAAAATTTTTCCAATATTAAGCTGTTTAAACCAAGTTAAATGATCTATATTTTAATATACTGGTACATGTGTTTTTATCTTCTTAGTATTTTATTTAGGAACATTGATAATAATACATAAGTAAAGTATAACAAAAGTGGTTTTATTTTTATTTTTATTTTTTTTAATTTTTTTATTTTTATTTTTTATTATTTATTTGACAGAGAGAAATCACAAGTAGACTGAGAGGCAGGCAGAGAGAGAGAGACAGGGAAGCAGGCTCTCCGCGGAGCAGAGAGCCCGATGTGGGACTCGATCCCAGGACGCTGAGATCATGACCTGAGCCGAAGGCAGCGGCTTAACCCACTGAGCCACCCAGGCGTCCCACAAAAGTGGTTTTACATCAGGATTATTCTAAGGTCGTAATTAGAAAGACTTCTTTTTTTTTTCCTTAGTTCTGGGAGAAATTAAGATGAGAATTGCTTCTGCCTTGGAAGGTTGTTGGGAATCATTTTAATCCACTTGAGGCTTTTTGTTTCAGGAGAGATCTATTGGAAACATTTAATTACCATTATGACTACTTATCCCCTCAGATTTTTTTTCTTAAAAATTTTATTGAGTCCCTTTTGTTATTTTAAAAGAAAAGTATGCATCTTTGCACATCTTCAAATTTACTTCGTGTAATATCATATACGCTATTACTTTAATTTTTAAAAATTAACTTCATATCTGTGAATTTACACCAAATCCCCCGGATCCTCCTGCCCCAACCAAGTTTGTGTGTTTCGGAACAGCCGTTGCTGGGGGACGGCCTTCATTCTTTTTGTAGATCTATGGCTGTAACTAGAAACTTTCTGTGGCAGATTCCAGAGTTAATTCTGTAAGCTGTCCAAGATGAATGAAGCCTCACGTTAAAGGGTGAGCATCTAGAGCCTCAGCCCTCTTTCTGCTCACTGGACAGACATTGCAGCCTTCTGGGAACAGCCCTGGTACCTGTGTGAGCTCCCAGCTCTCCCTGGGCTGAGCTTGGTGGTGGGAAGAGGGTATTCGTGGGTGGGAGCGATGGGGAGGGGTGGTTGGGAGTAAACCCCAGCTTACTGCTCAGGTGTTGTTCTCCTTTGTCTTTGATTACGGGCTATTCAGCACATCTGGCTTTTGCATCATTCTGATCCACTCTTCTTTCCTTCCTCTCGAGGTTCTCACATCTTGTGGACTCTTGGCTCCTTTCCTCTTTCTAGCACCACTATGCATTCATTCTTGTTTTTGCATTCCTAGTTCATGTCGTGGGAAATCTGGGAGGGAGGCAAGGTAAATACATTCACTCAGCTTTCCCCATTGCAACTGGAAATCTTTTAGTCGTTTTTGGCTCATTTTTCTTCATCCCCTACAATATCCATTCAGTCACAAAATCCTACGAAATTTCCTTCCAAATCCTTCTGTAAACTGTCTCTTCCTCTCCACCTGGTGCCATTTCATCACTACAGCAGCTTCTAGCTGGTCTACTTTATTCCAAAACAAGCCTTCTAAATTCATTCCACATGCCATAGAATCAGCTTTCTTAAATCCTCTTTGAATTTACTGTATCACTCAACTTTTTTTTTTTTAAGATTTTATTTATTTGAGAGACAGAGTGAGTGAGAGAGAGAGAGAGCACATGAGCAGGGGCCAGAGGGAGAGGGAGAAGCAGACTCCTTGCTGAAGAGGGGGTCCAACATTGGGGCTTGATCCCAGGACCCTGGAATCATGATCCTAGCCAAAGGCAGACACTTAACCAACTGACCCACCCAGGTGTCCCTGTCATTCTACTTTTAAGAATGAGATTGTGATTCCCGTTTTCCTAACATGTGGTATCTAAGTTTTTTTGGCCTGGGTTTCTAGCCTTTAATCTCTTGTCCAGTATTCATCACATGCTACAAACTGCAGCCAGGTCTGCATCCTTAATACTCTATGGATCCTTTAGAGTAGAGGGAAAGCTTAGGTTTTGATGACAGAATGATTTGGATTCAGTGCTTTCTTTGGCATCTTGGACAAGCCAATACGTCTACTCAATGTCAGTTTCTTCATAAAATAATGTCAATTATAGCTATTTCATAAAGTTGTGATGATTGTCTAAAAAATGTAAAATGCCTAGTACCTAGTATTAGCTTAAAAAAGATCAGCGTTCCTTTCCATCGGCAACATCTTAGCTTCTTGGTATGCAAGCAACGGAAGCTGACTCTGACAAACTTAAGCAGAGAAGAAATTCATGAGAACAGGGCAACTCACGGGAAAATTTGGAGAACCAGGCATGTCTAGAGCAGAATCAAGGATCTGGGTATCAGGAAAGTATCATTTAGACAAGAGGATGAATAAATGCCAACTTTTTTTTTTTTTTCCTCCAGTCCTTCTTTTGCTTCATTTAGGATGTCATGTTCAGGTTAAGAGTGTCTGGTAGACTTGAAAAAGTTGGGCTGCTTAGACCAACAGTTCTACACATCCTAAGGAATCAACACTCCGTGTTCCCATTAGAGAGAGCTTGTGATCAGAACTCCTGCTAAAGGAAGAACTCTATCAGAGGAGGAGACCCAAACTCCTACAGCTCTTCATCTTGATTAGTGTGATTTTTTTTGACTCATAGATTTAAAAAACCACAGATCACCAGACATTTAAGAGAAATCATTGACAAAAAGGAGGAGGAGGAGGAAGAAGAGGAGCTACCCTGCAGGAAACAAATAATATAGTGGATAGATTTCAATTTGAAGGATTCCTAATTAGTATTCTCAGAAACTCAAGAGGTTATTGCATCCTGAAAATAAGAATAGACTGCTATGAAGAAAGATCAATTACTCAATGAAAAAGAATTCCTGGAAATGAAACGTATAACAGATGAAATTTAGAAGTTGAGGAAAAGATTGAAAAGAGCAGGGCTAAAGTTTATGCTGGTGAACTCTTTTTACTTTTTCTTTTTTTTTTTTTAAGATTTTTTATTTATTTACTTATTTGTTTGATGGAGAGAGAGAGGGAACATAAGCAGGGAGAGTAGGAGTGGGAGAAGCAGACTCCCTGCTGAGCAGGGTGCCTGATGCAGGACTCTATCCCAGGGCCCTGCGATCATGACCTGAGCTGAAGGCAGACGCCTAATGACTGAGCCACCCAGGCACCCATGCTGGTGAACTCTTAAGAGGAAGTCAGCCACAACAGAACCAAAAGACCAAAATAGGAAATAGGAGTTAACAGTGATGAGACACAGAAGACAAATTCAGAAAATCCAGTTAAGATGCTCCAGAAACAGGCACTGTGAGGGGAGGGAACATAGTAAAAAATTTAAAAACAAACAAAACAAAACAAAACAACAACAACAACAAAAAAAACAGTGTTGAAGGGGCTGATTTCAAAAGAAAAAAAAAATCTGGTGAAATTTCTGAACTTGAAGGAGAAAATAGAAAATCCTGAGAGTTTTCAGAGAAACGAGATTACGCCCCCCCCACACACGCATACACATCTCATTAACCACACTGGATGTTGGAAGCAAAGGAATAATGCCTTCATCGTTCTGAGAGGAAAGGGGTATTGAACCAATAGCAAAACTATAAAGTATGAAGGAAAAAGGAGAAAGAAAAAGCAGAGAAAATAAAAAATGACTTGGGCATGCAAGGATCTCAGGGGAATTGCTACTCACTCCATATGGAACAATTTTCAAAGAAATACCTCAGCCAAGCAAGTGGAAATATAGAACGGGGGGATGATGTGGGATATAGTGGTGTCTGAATAGGAGTCAGAAGTGAAGGAAACTGGAAAAGGATCCGTTAGCCTCTGACCTTGGAAAGGTATGGGGTTCCGTTTCCTTTTCTAGTTCAGTCACACTGTGGCTCTACAGGGATTTCCATTTCAACCGTTTCAGTTCTCTAAATGCTGTTTTTTAGTGTTTAGAATGGATTTACACACAAAGCATGAATGATTGAAATATAGTCTAAGAATGGAATGTAACTGCAATGAATATTAATGAACTTAAGTAACAGAATATTTTAAAAATTTGGAGGTAAATGGAAGACACAGGTGAAGATAAGCAAGCATGCCAGTTTCCTTATCTTTCATAGGAAGCAGTTAAGAGGAGCTGTCTAATGTTAAAAAAAAATTAAGAAATAGAATTCAAGGGGCACCTGGGTGGCTCAGTGGGTTAAGCCGCTGCCTTCAGCTCAGGTCATGATCCCAGGGTCCTGGGATCGAGCCCCGTATTGGGCTCTCTGCTCAGTGGGGAGCCTGCTTCCTCCTCTCTCTCTGCCTGCTTGTGATCTCTCTCTGTCAAATAAATAAATAAAATCTTTAAAAAAAAAAAAAAAGAAATAGAATTCAAGTATTAAAAGCTACCAAACAATAGAAGAATTAAAAATAACACAACCAACAAAAATTCTCATGTGAATTTATTTACAGTGCGCTTTTATTTTTTCCTGTCATATAAACAGATTAGAATACTAAATTTAATAGTAACATCAGGAGATGGGATTGTGACCTTCAAATGTGATTGTATGAGTGCACTTCTTTTTGTGTAGTGTTTTTGACAAATATTATCACTATGAATTTCAAAATAAGGGAGGTCTTCTTCGTAAAGGGAGCAGTTGTAAAGACATGCATGTGAGGTAATGTGTGCTTACACAGGGATGTGATGGGTATGTTAATAGCATAGATTGCGGTGATATTTTCATGAGTGAATACTTATCTCCAAGTGTATATGTGATAAATGTATAGCTTTTTGTATGTCCATCATGCCTCAATAAAGGATTTGAAAAAAGGGGTAAGCAGAGGTCATCTCTTGGGTCTTGCCATAGGGCAGGGTTTCCCAACCTCAGCACTATTGACATTTTGGGCCAAGTAATTACTTGAGTGAAGGGTTGGGGTAGTGAAAATGGGGCTGCTCTGGGCATTGTAGGATGTTCAGCAGCATCCCTAGCCTCTACCCACTAGATGCCAGTAGCACACTCTCCCAGCTGTGACAACCAAGAATATCTCCAGAAACTGACCAATGTGTCCTGGAGGACAGACACTCCGGGACTGAGGCCCACCATGGTAGGAGATTCCTGGCTGTGAGAAGCAGAGCCACGTGACCTCTTTGGCCTCTGCCAATTAAATACTCTATCTTTGCGCTATTGGGAAGGGATCAACATGTTGCATAGACCTAATTTCTTAACACTTTTTTTTTTCTTTTAACCCCATCTCAGTTTCCTTCAGTTCAGTTTTCTTCAGGTCAGTTCAATTCAAACTGTTTTTGAGTGCAGCTCTGTCAGACACTCTGCCCAGGGTACCCACCTCTATTAATTTTCATTTATAAGGCAAATGGATAAGTAATTCCTCTGATATTGCCCTCTTGGATAAGATTTCCCTCTTAGTAGAAATTCACATGCTTCATTTTGCCTCAGGTACAGCTCTTACCAGTTGTTAGGGCTGCTCAGAGAGTTTTAGTAAAGCCTTTGAATTTCCATATTTTAAAATGTGATAATAAGAAGTTTAAAGACAGCAAATAAAAATGAAAATGGTGATCATCAATGATAGTTGGCTAATAAAAAAGTGAACTAAATCACACTTGATGTATGTATTTGTTACAATTAAAATGTAGTGGGATTACAGTCTTCAAAAGAGTTTATCACAAACCTAGATTACATTATGCACATCAGAACTAGAGAGTAGCACTTTTTTTTAAAGATTTTATTTACGTATTTATTTGTCTCAGATTGAGAGAGAGAGAGAGAGCAAGTGCACATGCGCATAAGCAGTCAGAGTGGCAGGCAGAGGCGGAGAGAGAAGCAGGCTCTCCGCCGAGCAAGGAGCCTAATGTGGGACTCGATCCCAGGACTCTGGAATTGTGACCCGAGCTGAAGGCAGTGGCCCAACCGACTGAGCCACCCAGACGTCCTAAGAGTAGCACTTTTGAATGGAAAATTTGCTTCAGTGTTTTTGAGATTTTTAAAAAGTAGCTTAAAACTATTAAATTCAACTCTTAGGAGCTAGAATATGTTTCCTTTTTATTGAAAAATTGGGGGATTTCAAATTTGCTGAAATGTAAACGCTGAGGTACTCTATTTTTATAAATAGTATGAATCACTTTCTTCTACAATGGAATGCTTTTTTAATTAAATTTCTTCCTTAAGGCAATTCTTAAAAAAAAAAAATGTATCTATGAAGGTATACTAGAAGTTGCATCTTCTCCCCTAGAGATAAACATGGTAAGAAACAAGTAAATAGACCCTGGCTGGTGTTAAAATTTGAAATATAGTATATTTTCATGAAATTACAGATATGTATAAATGGTGACTTTCCTTATTGGGATAAAGTCTGGGAACCACAGTGGGCTATGCACTATGCTTTTCTGTCTATGGTGGATAAGCCTCTGCATAGGCTCCCATAGCCTCTGGAGTGAGTGTGTTGCTCACCCCCAGGGCAGGCCAGTACATCCTTGTTCCTGCCCTTATACACACACACATGCACACAGATATACTCTCCGACTGAACTTTTCCCACCGCATCAAAAGTGGTATCTTTTGATTGGCAGGGAGGATATTTAGTCTCTACTTCGGCAGTTAGAGACCTGATTATATTGTGCTAATGTCACTCTCTGCAAATGCCCAAACAAGCCAGGATTTACTGGTACACTCTTAGCTTCCCTCAAAGGTTAGCGTAGGAAATAGCCATAGAAAAACATTTTTTTGGTAACACATATATTCATATTTTCATTCACTGCTTTGTTTGCCAGTTTAAGGGTCTACTGTAGGCGTAGTATTCTGCCAAACTTTTCTTTAGAATATTTTCCTAGGGACAAAAGTATTTTTCCTGGTAAGTCAAGAATCCTTAAAGAATGAAAAGTTTTCTACTCAGTGTTTCCTATTAACTTTTCCTACCAGGAAGAGCAGAGCTAATTTATAGCTCATTGCAACACGTATCTTTACTAAACCCAACTTTCTTCAAGTTTTTCTCTCCCACTATATAGTTCTTGACCTTCTATTCTATTACATTCATAATAGTCCTATTATGTATAGCTTATGTCACGTGCCTTGAAAATACTTTTTGAAAGTATTTGAGCTGAAATTTTCTTTGCCAGATGTTTCTCCATTGCTGTTCTGATGTTCTTGAAATTTGGTGGGGTCTTTTCACTTCTGTAGGTATGAATTTCCTCAAAAGTTTTCCTTGTGAAAACTGAGGTGGTTCGATTCCACTGTCCTTGTATGCTGGCCCCCGTGACAGCCACAGCGAGAAAGCCTATTCAGGGCCTTTGGGCGTGTTACCTCAGCGTCTCTGGGTTGGGGCCAAGGCACCAGGTGTTGCTGGGGCCCAACCAGGTTTAGGAACCCCTAGACCAGATGGTCTCCTAGATGTTCTTTGGGTTTATGAATTTACAATGCTGTTGAGAGCCCTGACCCCCAGTGGGTGGAATGTAAGCCAGCCCCAGGGAAGGAGCCTAACTCTCCTGATTACACTGCCATTGTTACAGGAAGGAAACCCTCAGGTCACACAACAGTGTTCTTCCCAGCTTTTGCAGACCTTTCCTCCCGAGGCACGTGAAGTGCTTCTCTCTGGGCTACTGCACACAGGGCACACCTGCGTTGGAGCGTGTATGTGATGGTATTTACGGATGTGCACTTTTGTATATCCCACTGAACTTAAGTGCAGTCCGCAAACAGAGAGCATGGCTGTCCATCTCTAATGCCACAGCCAACCACCAGTAGGCATCCAGTAAATGCTCAGGTGACTGAATGAATGAGCTTTTGAGAGAAATCAGCCAGGAGCCCCCTGCTAAGCTGTGCTTCAAAGCTAATGGAAAACCACCTGGGTGACAGATCACACGGAAGAAATTTCAGTGGCAAATTAAATCTAAGCCTTTAGATGTCAGCGTCACTGACCTCCTCCAAAGCGTACCTGAACCCCCTTTTTTTGGAGCTCTGGATTTCTACAGGAGAGGGTTCTTAACTTTTCTTAACAGTATTACAAGGATCCTTTGGGACAGAACTTTTACACCTAGGTTACACCATCATACAAAAATAGATTTATTTGTTGTGTCTGTTATCTTCTACTAGAATGAAGAAAGGATATTCTCAATAGTCAAGGAACTGATTGATTCCATTGTTTACTCTTTTATAAGGCAATATAGATAAGCACAATTAAAATTTGTTGTTCATTAGCAAATATGCACCTTATAATGCTTTATAATCTCTTCCCATGATTATCATAGACTCATGATTTTAGTAAAATATGCTTTGCTGTTGTTCTTCTTAATATATTAATATTTAAATAATTAGAGAAATAGATAATATAGGAAATTTTTAAAAAATTTATTAACATAATGCATTATTTGCTTCAGGGGTGCAGGTCTGTGAATCAACAGTCTTACACAATTCACATATTTCTAAAGGTTAGAGTCAATCATTTGATAGAAAAAAAATCATGAAAATAAGGATTTAGATATCCAACAGTTTTATTTTTTTTAAAGATTTTATTTATTTATTTGACAGAGAGAGGGAGATCACAAGTAGGAGAGTTAGGTGGAGAGAGAGGGGGAAGCAGGCTTCCCGCTGAGCAGAGAGCCCGATGTGGGGCTCAATCTCAGGACCCTGAGATCACAACCCGAGCCGAAGGCAGAGAGAGGCTTAACCCACTGAGCCACCCAGGCACACACATCCAACAGTTTTAAATTTACGATCAAGTTTTCTGATCTGGTTTTAAATTTTGATATTTTAGTGCTTTTCCACACAAATCTCCTTATTTCAGCTATTTATTATTTTCTGAGACCGCAGGTTTAATCTGTTGATATTTATATACTAAGGCCACTTTCTTGGTATAGCTTAATTTACCCTCTTTTTAGATTGTAATCATATATCAGGTTTTTATTTAGCATTAATTAAGGTGATTATTTCCTCGTTGAATCTTTAAAAAATCTCAAAGGCCACATGTGGTTTTAGCAATCATCACCTTACCTATGAGTAAGCACCGTAACCTCCTTGTAACAATGAGCTATGCCCCAATTCTCCCACCTTATGTATAAGTAGATGTAATGCAACACAATGGCGCATGTAAGTAAGCATGGCCTGACCCGAGGAGCCAAGTATGGCTCTGTAGGGAATGGTGCCTCTTCTCATTATACTAAACAAGCATATTTCTAGCAGATAAGGGAGCAGGTCTACTTTCAGTTGAAGATTATTATGTGTAGACAGTTATGGTTTAAGCAGGACACAGCTCAGCAGCTCCGGGTGATAAAGGCATCCTCTGTTTACCCACAGCAACACAGACTGTCAGGGAAGGTTTTTGCATTTTCATTCGGGACCAGCTTTTCTTCTGGGTTCTGAACAACAAAATATTATGGTATAAGAAGCCCTTTTAATACATTGTACCACACTTAAGTTAGCACATCAAAATTGACTCAACAAAGGCATATGACCAGATCATTAAGCAAATTTCTTTTATAATATTTAGTTTTGATTTGTTTGTCTTTGGGTTTATACTGGAGAGAGGTAGAACCAAATCAAATGTATCCAAGTGGTTATGAAATGACACGCCTGCAGCCGAAGAACAGTAGTTCACGAGTGCCTCCAGTGAGCAAAAGCTGTCATCTTTGAATGTTATTAATGAGAGACTTAAAAGTTTCTGTTAAGAATTCTGGGGTGCTAGGGACTGCTGGGTAAAGTGTGAATCATGGGGGGAGATGTGCCAGTATTGGTGTGAAATCTGGTTCCTTTAGTGATGTGATAACATGTCATAGCTTGCGGACTCCCATTATCTCAAGCTGACCTTGTTGATGACATAATACAGTGTAGTTCAAGGCTCTTGTCTCCAGACATGTCAGAGAGAGGTTACAGGGTGTGCTTGTAACAGAAGCAAAAGTCATGCTTTTTCACTTTACATCTGTTGCCTCTTCTCGCCTCACATACACCCAGCTTTGAATCTACTTAATATGCTTTCTAACAGAAACTTCTACTAAGCTCTTTCTCTGGGGACCCATGTGGTCCTGGCTATTTCCCAATTCTGTATATACCGTAATTCTCTAAGACAGGAAAAAAAGCTCTCTAAATATCAATTGTGCCTAACCTGTACACTACGCTGGATTTTAATAAGCCTAATCTAGGATTTCAGCCTTTGTAACTGTGTACTGTGAAATGGGGCGACGTTTTGTATGGTTAGCTCTACTCCCATGTCACCCTCATGAACACCTACAAGCATCTTAAATGGTTAGCTTCAGATGCCTGGCTTTTAATTTTCTAAATCTCAGAGCCCCTAGGTTTCTCTTTAGCTGAATCTGCCAACCTTCCTTTTTATCTTCAGATAATCCATACATTTGAATGCACATGATGAAACATATTTTGCTTTAGATAGGTACTTCAATCAGAATCTTTGAAAGTTAAATTTTCTTGTATCAGCAAGTGGCCAGAAAACCACTTTCCCAACTTTATTTTAGTGACATATAGGGGATAGAGGAAGATGTACTTGGGTACTAAAGCCCAAGCCAGGATCCTCCTTTCTCAGCTTCAAATGGCACAGGAAACCCCCATCAGATTTCCAGCATGCTGTCCCAGAATAGCACTCATTCCTGTTGCCACAGAACATGCTTTGGCTTCTTGCTGAGAGCCAACAGGAGGCACAGCAGATGTATTAGTAAATCACAGAAATTACAAAACTATGAAGAAATACAGCCACAGGACACTGAAAAGCTCTGCTGCATAAATGTGACTGGGAGTATATTGTGGCCCCTGACTGTTGAGGACCTGGCCAAGAAACTGGGTGTTAAGGTTGTCCCATTGCTAGGACAATCAGCCATAGGTGAGTGGTGAGATCAGGTACTACAGATCAGAAAAAATGTGAGGCATGGGGGTTAGGCAAGGGCGGCCACAGAATGTTTTCGAGACTGGCAAAATGACTGAGGTTAGGCAGGGCATAGGCAGGGAAGACTGGAAAGATCTGGAGAGGTTCAAATTGAGGGAAGGGTTGGGGCAGGTGGCAGCAGTAGGTCAGGCACAAAGACAGAAGATTTGGTCCATGATGGGTCTCTAAGTTTCAGGTAGAGTTAGCTCTGGCACCCTGAACATCTCTGTAGGACAGGCATCTACTTGGTGGCAGTGTTATTCAGTTGGAGGCTTGTATGTGCCATAGGCTGGTTTCATCTGGTGGCTGCTCATGCCCTGATATTTGCTTAGCAAAGGGAGCTCAGGACTTTATCCTCAGCCTTGCTCCTGTAAAAAAGTGAAATTATTGTTCTTTCAGAATTTGGCTTCAGAAGGAAGGTCCATGTCTGGTCTGACTGACAGTTCTGCCAGCCTGTCCACTCTGCCCTGAGGCTGGCATATTAATCTAAGAGACTGGTCTTCAACTTTTAATTTGCAACCACCTGGGAAGCTGCCTAAAACTGCAGGTTCTTAGCTGCTGCTCAAGGAGATAGATACCAGGTGTGTAAGGTGAGGCCCAGGAGCCTGGATTTTAAGCAGCATTTAAAGGGTTTCTAAGCCCTTAAGATTTAGAGATAATTGGAGAAATACTAGCCTAAAGGGAGCTGGTTCTACTTTATTTTAGAAAAAATGTTGCTCTAGGGCCATTAATGACTGAGCATTTCTAAGGACCCTGACTGAATTTGTTCTCCAAAGCAGGGACCCTCTGCAACAGATGAAATGTAGTTCCTACTCATTACACCTTCCCAGGATTTCACCATTGCTAAGCGTGTTTCTAACACACAGTCTTTTTCGTTATGAAGGGTCAGGTTGAGTCATCTTAAAACTTAAGCAGATATTGAGTATGTGGACAGACTCTGAATATGCAACGGAGCAAATAGGAGAGTGGCTTACAGATAGATTTATTATTCACTGGTAATTGGGGAACTGGAGGCCCATTTATTTTACTGTTGTGTATCTTAGACATATGGTATTTATCCAATTTAGGGTTGGCTTTGTTAATTTCCTCACTTGTCTTTCAGAATGAACAAATTGCAGGTAAATTTTAGCTTTTCAATTTGGAAAAAAAAAAAAGTTCATAATGGCTTATGATTTTGAAGCCTTTTTCGGAATGATTGTTAATTTAAATACTTTATTGAAGAATAGTGGTATAAGTGTCTGTGACAGATACTACTGGCTGGCTGTCATAATCACCATCAACAGACTCTTTGTTCTTTGTAAAATTCTGGCACAAGTAGAATTGTAAAATTCTTAAAATTCTTAGAAGATATTACTAGGGACAGTGGCATACAAGTAAAAATTTGCCAGGAAACCTTTTGCTTTTTTGATTAAAATAAGGATATATTTGGTTGGAATGCCTTTTGCCCTTTGGCACTTTACCTCCTTTCCACTTGGATTGTAGAATTGTAGCTAGGGGGTGCAGCAGCCATCCTGTGAACATGAGGCAGCAAATGCAGGCAGAGAGCTACATCTTGAGGACAACAGAGAGGAATGATGACAAAACCTGGGTCTTTTATAGCTTTGTGGCACATCTGTGTCAGCAGTTGCCTGCCTGTCTTAGGGCTTCTTGTTTCTTGAGTACCTGACTATTTAAGCCACATATTGTCCTAATTGATACAGGATGCTAAAACATTTTGTGACATGTTCCACCTTAATAAAAATATCCATTATTGGGGCACCTGGGTGGCTCAGTCAGTTAAGCATCTTATTTCAGCTTAGGTCATGATCTTGAGATCCTGGGATAGAGCCCCACTTTGGGCCCCTTGTCTATGCTCAGCGTAGGAGTCTGCCTCTCCCCATTCCCCCTGCTTCTGCCCCTAGCTCACGTGCATGCTCTCACTCTCTCTCTCTTAAATAAATAAAATCTTTAAAAAAATTTTTTTTTAATTAAAATACCCATTATCAAACATAGTTGCAAACCATTATGAACAGGATATCTTAGTTAAAAAGAAAGGAAGAAAGATGGTGGGTGGCTCAGTGGTTTAAAGCCTGTGCCTTCGGCTCAGGTCATGATCTCAGGGTCCTGGAATTGAGCCCCGCATCTGGCTCTCTGCTCGGCAGGGAGCCTGCTTCCCTTCTTTTCTCTCTGCCTGCCTCTCTGCCTACTTGTGATCTCTGTCTGTCATATAAATAAATAAATAAAATCTTTGAAAAAAAAAAAAAGGAAGGAAGAAAGAAAAATGTCTTACAGATCATTTATTAGAGCCTGGTGGGATTCAGAAAGAATTACAAGGAGTTTCGAATGACAGTCTCTTCCTCTTAACGGCATACATGATGGCAAATTACTTTGTAACTTGAGGTAGTGGCTACAGAATATCTCAGGATCTGAGATGGTGAGTTCTGCATCTTATAAAGTAGCCAGAGGAAACACTTTCATAACATAAGCATATTACGGTGTAAGAACTGGACCAACTCTCATCCCCTCAAAATCAGAGACAGAAAATGGAATGTTTCAGTATAGATCTTCAGTGAACTTTTGCTGGGTTTCTTGGTGGGGGACAGTTGGCGTAAATAAAACCTGAGTACTTAAGAATTCTCCAGACTTGGTAAACCAGTCAGAGAATTAGATCTGCAAGGCCACATCTCTAATTATGAGTCTTTCAATTTTGAGAAATGGAATGTGGAAAGGTTATCATGTGACTTAACAAACTTGAGATGTTTCATAGTGAGATGGGGCATGTTTCAACCAGAAGGCTTATGTAGGAGTTCATGGGGCTCAATCAAGTGGAGACATGAGTCAAGCACAAAAATAGTATTGTGTAAGGAACTCTCGACTGGGGACATGAATTTGAACTTGAAAATTAAATTCTTGTTAACTAGCTGCTTGACTCAGAGTAAGTCATATCACTCAACCTCGGTATTTTTCCCTGAAAAATGTTATATACACTTTAAAGTTATGCTTAGGCTTAAAATTCTGTGATTCTACAGTAATTTCACAAGGATAGAGGGAACAGGTCCTTCGTGTCAAAGCAGATTTCAAGCACAGGCCTCCTACATACCTGAGTAGCTCCTTGGCCAAAATACCCAGGTGATAATATTAAAAATTCAGTGATCAGTTTTTTCAAAAGAAGTGCAGTCTTATTCAGCTATGATTTTTCATTCTTCTGGAGTTCTCTGTGTTAAAAGAGCTTTGGCCTCTTTTCTGAGATCTAGTCTGTGGAATATACGAGATAGAAATTTCCTTAAGAAGTTGCGTCTGAGAGTCATCCCTGATTCAGCCTGTGCCTCTCCCTTCTCTCATCACACATCTTGTTGAAAACTACATCATAACAGTGGTGTTCCTTGGACCACCACTCTTGTCACTCAGAAGTATGATGCTGGGAGAAAGTTCATTGGTGTGTGCCTTAGTCAGGCTTCAAGTAGGCAAGCAGAACCAGTGAGAGATTAGATAGATGAATAGAGAGAGGATAGATAGATAGATAGATAGGGACACACACATACGTGCATGCATACATATATATCTATCTAGCCATATATGTGTGTGAACACATTGTTCACTATCCACTGATCCTAAATTAAGGTTATAATTTAATAAATTACTTTTTAACCCACAGCCAGACTAGTGGCTTTAACTCTCTCTGTCATACTGACAAATCCTAGGGAACAGTGAGAGTTTGAATTCATTAGATACCTTCCTGAGCACTTTCGAAGCAGAAAGTGATGATGAGACAGAGTTTCTGTTGTTGAACCCATTTTCTTTCTCACGCAGTTTATTCATGCCACCTTCAATTGTTATTGTGATTCTGTAACATAGTTACTATTTTGAATTGATAAAAATTCTTTCTGAAGAGAAAGATAATGTCATGTATAAAACTTCAGTTAGGTGTCTTTGAAAAATTAAATAAGGGCTAATTATTTTTCTAATTGCTGGAAAATTAGGAATGGGCAAGACAACTGGAAAAAAGACAAACACTTTTCTAAAACTCTGGGCAGATTCTGTATCCAGATTACTTTGCAAGTATGTTCATTTGGGAGGTACTTAAAGGAATTGATACAGTAAATCGTAGAGAAATTATGGTTTTCATAAGAAATATGACATTGTAACTGCGATCATGGGCCCATTCTCAGAGAGAAGCTTTTGATCTTACAAAAATGGACATATTTACATTTTGATCAAAATAAAAAAATGTTTATATTAGAAGTCCTTACTAACGCATTAACACAAGGAAAGTAAGCAGTGTTCATATTAGAAAAGGATGAATAAAATGGGTGATTTGATTGTGTAACTAGAAAACCCCCCAAAATCAGTAACAGCAAAAAATCCTAGAACTAATAAGTGGGCTTAGCAAAGTCTCAGGATATAAGGTTAATATACGAAAGTCAATTTCTGTCTTATATACCAACAAAGAACAACTGGACTTGAAAATTTGAAAAATAATAGCATTAGAACAACACCCAAATTAATGAGGTACTTATGTAAGAAATCTGAAAAAAAAATGTCAGGATCTATCTGTGAAAAACTACACAACACTGATGAAAGAGGAGCTAAATAAATGGAGAGAGAGGCCGTGTTCATGGTTTGGAAGTCTCAGTGCTGTTATGATCTCATTTTTTACTAACATGATCTACAGATTAATGCAATACTATTAAAAACAAAAACAAAAACCAGAAGGCCATTTTGTAGATATTGACAAACTGGTCCTAAAGTTTATATGGAAAGCAAAGACCCAGAAAACCAGTATAACACTGAAGAAGAAGAACAAAGTTGGAAAACTACCCTAATTTGGGGACTTACTATTAGGCCATAGTAATCAAGACATTGTGGAGTTGGTAAAAGATTGATCAATAGAATAGAATAGAGGGACTAGAAATAGACCTGCACAAATCTAGTCAGCAGATCATTAACAAAGGAGCAGAGGCAATTTAATAGAGAAAGGACAGTCTTCAACAAATGATGCTGAAGCAATTGGTTATATATATGGAAAATACATAACTAGACACAAATTTTACATCTATCATAAGAACTAACTCAAAATTATAAACCTAAATATAAATTACAAACCTATAGAACTTCTAGAAGAAAATAGGAGACAATCTGGGTGATCTTGGGACTATTGATGAATTTTTAAATGAAAACCAAAAGCACAATCCAGGAAAGAAAAAAGTGATAATATGGTCTTCATTAAAATTTAAAAATTCTTGGTGAAAACAGTAGTAAAAGGATGAAAAGAAAGACCACAGACTGAAAGAAAATGTATGCTGAGTGTGTATCTGATAAGGGAATTGAATCCAGAATATACAAGGAATTCTTATAACAATAAAAACAATTTTAAAATGGGCAAAAGATGTGAATCTCATCATAGAAGATATATAAATGGCTAATAAGCATATGGAAAGATGCTCAGTATCATTTGTCATAGATAAATTGAGCATTAAAACAATTATGAGATACCGCTACACACCTGTTAAAATACCTACACGCCAAGTAACTTCCAATACCAATTGCTGGCAAGGATGTGGAGCAACAAGAACTCTCCTTCATTGATGATGAGAAAGTAAAATGGTACAAACACTTTGGAAGACAGTTTGGTAGTTTCTTACAAAGCTAACCATAGTTGTATCACAAGATTCAGCAATTGAGCTTTTACATGTTTATCCAATAGAATTAGAAACATATTTATACACAAATATTTATGACATCTTTATTCTTAATCACTAAAAACTGGAAGCACACAAGATGTCCTTTAATAGGTGAACAGATAAACAGATATTGGTACATATGTATAATAGAATATTATTCAGTAAAAAAAACAAAACAAAACAAAAAAACCGTGAGTGGTCAAGCTACACTTCATGGTTGCATGACAGTCTGGAAAAGGCAGAACTGTAGCGACTGAACAGATTAATGATTGCTAAGGGTTCAGGGGGCAGGGAAGGATATGAATGGCAAAGCATAGGAGACATTTTAGGGCAGTGAAGCTATTCTGCATGATACCATAATGGTGGATATATGACACCAGGCATTTGTTACAATGCATAGAATTTTGTTGCACAAAAAGCGAATCTTAATGCATGTTTAAAAAAAAAAAAAGAGTTTAGGAGCGCAGGGGATTCTAGGTTGGAATACAGAATATGACAAAACAGTTTAACTGCACTAAAAATGTATGAGGTGACCTCACTGAAGAGGATAGGGTTCGGGGAGTTGCTGACCTAAGCAACTATAAATGAGTCGGGTCTGCAAAACTAAAGGCAAAAATCTGTACATAAGCACCGTACTTGAGTTGATAAAAATTTTTCCCTGGAGGTCCAAGTCACTAGTCCTTACATCACTATACATGTACATTGGAATCAATCAATCAAGTAAGTGCGTGGTGCATGTTGGAGCTAGACTTCTTACTTTGGATCTGGAATCTACAGATAAGGAAGGGAGGAGGCTACAATGATCCATGTGGTAATGGGTTAGACTTGGAGTCACCAATACAAGCTCATGTTTAGAATAAATATAGATGGTTGTACTTAAAAATATTTATAGATGTGTGTATATATGCAAGTTAGCACACACCCATGTATTTCCTTGCTCTGCCTGCTGAGAGGACCTTGCAGCAACAACACCCCAGTAGCAATGAGCACACCCATCAACCACATCTTAGTTTCTAACACCATTTTTTCAATAAAAGGAACCAGAGCTCCTTAGAAAAACAACCAATTCTAGAACTAAGGCAAGAGATACACAGTTCATGTCTGGAGCATCTTGCAGTGTCAGAGAATAAGAAATTGTTCAAAAAGAGGGGAAAAAAAAAAGAAATCCTCAAATGATGACAAATGTCAAAAGGACACAAGAGCCAACTGAAAGAGCTTCCAGTGGCCAAAGCTGGGTAATGTGAGCAGCAAGATAAATCATTATGGGATGCATTGTAACCCAAGGTTTAAAATAAGTGAGTCTTTATTGATACAAATTACCAAATAAGCAAATCTCCACACGGAAGGATTCCAAATGATTTTATATAGATACGCCACCTTCAAGGAGGAGTGAAGTGTGGCTCTTCTCCTTAAGCTTGGTCTGCGCATAGTGACTTCCTTCTAAGTAGTACTGTATGGAAAGGGGAAAAACTAATTTGTGGAGAAATCTGAGTGAAGTATGGGCTTTCATTGATAATAGTGTACCAGTATTGGTTTCTTAATTACAACGAGTATGCCATACTGATGGAAGATGTTAATAATAGGGAAATCAGGGAGAGGGTAAATGGGAGCGTTGTACTACTATATTCATGATTTTCTGCAAATTAAAAACTTATAAACTGAAGTTTCTTTAAAACACGTTTAAGGTATGTGTGATGTGTAATGTACATATCCATCTCTTTTCAACTGGCCAAGGCCCAAGGGTCGGGCCCAATCTCATCAGATCAGAAGCATTCTCCAGAAAGCTCTGCCATTAATTCAGGACCTGGAATTCCACTCGATGCCTTTCTTTTTTATTTTATTCAGTCCCTACCGCAACACTGTGGGGATGGTGTTTTTCTTCAGCTCTATGAATAAGGAGCCTGATGCTGAGAGGAAATGGGGGGCTTGTCAGAATTCTATTTCTAACAAATAAGATTTGAGTGGAAAAGAATTCATATGGGGGCTTTTCCGCTTTACATTTCCTTTTTCACACTGTTAGATATAGGAAGCTTTTAAAGCCATGTTGTTAGCTAGAATTAAATCATTCTCTATTGCTCTATTCTCAAAATTTATTTTTTAATCCCTTCAGGCCTCCATTTCATTAATGTGTCTTTGAGACCAAACACAAAGTAATTTAGGCATCTCAAATATTCCTGAAGTTATCGCCCTATAATCTCAATGATGTCTGTTACTCAATTTAGTATGGAGTATTTAGTGTTGAGTATTAAATTTAATATTTAGCATTACAATTCAAATTCAGTATTCCCCACAACCTTTAAAATAAGAATTGAAGTTACCCTAGAAAGAAGAATATAGTAAGATTAATTTAAGAAAAATCTAAACAGAGTTATGAGGTGGATAAACAAATACTTTAGCCATAAAAGCTAATAGAGTTGTTAAAATTCATCATGAAAGCTGCCAGTGTTTTATCTGGTGGCCAAGAAAAAGAAGGAAATATTAAGTTATATTTCTCCTTTGAAGAGGGAACATACCAGATTTTCAGTAAAACTTTCCCTTAGTTCAGATTCTGAAAGAATTTATTATTTAGGGTATTTCGAGGGGGTAAAACAAAAAAATTGTTCACAATAGTTTCACAGCCATTATGAAAATAAAATTTATATAATTGTTTCTCATAAAAACTGACTAAAAGATTGAAGTCGTAACAATAAAAAGCAATTCAATGCTCATAGTTATTTGAGAGGATATTGTGATGTAGTCCATGTATATTGTAGGAAATTCCAAATTCTAATTCACTTTGAGGATACATTAGACAAGTAAGAGTGTATATACATAGCTTGTTCCTAAAATGATCTTCTCTAAATATTATCCTTCTCCTCTGGGTTTCTGGGAGTAGCTGGGTCTCAGAGAGAGCATGGTATATTTTCTAGTACGTGATCTGTACTGTTCATTGATTTCTTGCACAAATATTTCTTTCCGAGGAGCTTCTGTGTCCCAAGATATCCTGGTTCATCTAACAACAGACATCTGTCTCCTGAGCATGTGCTCTAGTGAGAAAGACCCAAGAGAACAAGGAAATAAGTCATTAGGAGATGGACAGACAGTAAGGGGTGCTATGGAAGAAAAAACCCAGGGTAATGAGACAGAGGTGGGATGAGGGGTGATGGTGGGGACGCATGTAGGGTTGAGCAGGTGGAAAAGTTTTATAGAAGGTAGTAAGCCAAGGCTTCTCAGGCTCAACAGTAGACCTGAGGTCAGAGGGGAAATAAAGAAGCCAGACATGTAATACCTGAGGAAAAAGAATCTGTTTCCAGAAAGAGGGAACAGAAGATGCAGTGATGCCTATTTGGCTCATTTTTGCCCATTGTAGGCATTAATAGCTTACATAACAACAAGGTTTAAATAGTAAATTATAAATGTTAAATGAAGGATGCATAGGCTTCTTCTGGCATTTCACCTTTCACATTATCTGGTTCAGCAGGAAGCCTTTTTGCCTCCCATGATGGTGGTGGTATCACAAGGCAGCTTTTGAAAAAGTTTAATAAAACAGGAGACTGTGTCCTTGAAAGATGAAAATAGACTTAAATTTTTCTTGGAATATTTTTCCATAAGATGAGGAAGATTTTAATGAGGACAGACTTGCTTCTTCATTAAAAAAAAAAAAAGTATACTGGATCAAGAGACATAAATTTGCTGCTTATTAAAAATAAATTTTTTAAAACTGGAATAATTCTGAAATCTAGTATTGAAAGACTCTAGTAACTTGATGGGCCTACCATTGTAAACACCAACTGTATGGTCATTTTAATTATAATTTTAATTTATGTCAGGGAATTATCTCTGAACTAAAGGGTAAAATGGGGAAAATGATCTGCCAGTGGCCAATAGAGGAGTGTAGGTGTTAGCAGAAAGAAGTATTTAACGAGGTCTTCTTGCCTAATCTAACGAGAAGCTTAGGACTATGGATTTTGAAGCATATTTCCGGGAACTAAAGAGCTTTATGTCATTACTTTATGGTTATGTTACACACCATTCACCAAGTAAATACATTCCCAAACTTATTACAATTCTAAGCATTAAGCTTAGGGCCTCCCATAGGGATTTATTTTATACTTTTTTTTTTTATACTTTTTTAAAGTAACAAACTATTTGATAGAAAATACTGAATAAAATAAATTCTTTGTTTAGTTTAACTCAGTACAGTCAGCTCACTTTCGGTTAGTTTCTTCTGAATGCTTTTAAAATAATCTACAAATGTGTGATCATGTTCGGGGAGTGCATTTGGCTACAGAATGTTCTCATTCAGGCTTGCCAGATCCTTCAGCCGAAAGATCTGTCCATACCACACCACGTGAGAAGTCACAAAATAGCCTCTGGCACTAGAAACCACAGCTATCATTTGTAACTTGGAATGAGTGCCTCAACATTTCTGATTTTACTATAGCTTGTAATATTTAGATTTTTAATTTTGGCTATCTTAACATGGCTGGGGCTATGCATACATCTCTTTTTCCTTTTAATTTCATTTAAAAAAAAATTTTTTTTAAATTATTTGACACAGACAGAGATCACAAGTCGGCAGAGAGGCAGGCAGAGAGAGAGGGAGAAGCAGGCTCCCCACTGAGCAGGCAGCCCGATGTGGGGCTCTACCCCAGGACTCTGGGATCATGACCTGAGCTGAAGGCAGAGGCTTAACCCACTGAGCCACCCAGGTGCCCCTACTTTTAATTTCATTTTTGAAGTCATACTATTGCCCAGTAGATTTTGGCGACAGTATCTTCATTCACTTATCTGGAAGGTAAAGACTGGTTCTTATTCACCTTTGTGTCACTAGTACCTAAGCATAGCTCCCATCCTTGTAGCAGTTCTCGATAAATGTTTGGTGAATGAATGAACGGACACCAGGGTGAGTCTTCACTCTGCCGCTACCCAGCTACAGCTCTGCTGGCTGGGCTGGAGCCATGATGTTGGTGACATCTAGACTATATTCCAAATAGATTTTCTCCTTACTTCATGAGCTTCTTTTATTTGAATGCCTACATTGAATTATTTAATTCTTTGTTTGCTTATGTCATTGGCTGAATTTGGACTGTATATTAATGTTTAGAATTAAATCATTTGCATACATTCCAAGTTTGGGGCTTTTAAAATCTTTTTTCCGTGGGAGATACTAAAAGCAGAATACATGGATGACTTTCACATTCACAAAATGTTTCTTTTGAAAATAGTAAATGGTGAACTATAAAAAGAAACATTTCAGTCCTCACCATAGAGGAGAATAAAATAAGACCTATATTTTGGATGAAACAAAAGATTGCATTATTATTTTCATCCTGTAGGAGCCTCACATCACCCCATTGTGTGTGTATCACTTGTGTTTTCTGGTTAAGATCACAAGGAAAAAAATGTTGGAGCTAAAATGCCTACCATTTCCCTATCTTCCCTGAGATTCAAAGGAATGGACGCCTGCCCCCTAGGTTTCTGGCTTCAACCTGACATGTAAGCATCTTTTGAAATGAAAAAACAAAACAAGTCTTTTGTAGAAGCAACACAGTCCCTGCTATTGGTTTGATTTAAGATACCAGAAAGCGCTTGCACTGGTCTTAAATTAAATTGATAGAGGAATGTTTGCTCATTTAAATTCATCCTTATGAGGAACAAAACTTAAATGTAGTGTTTTCATAAGAGAAACCTTTCCTGTCAGTAAAATTTATTATTGCATCCTGATATTATAAACTGTACTCTTAACTATTTGTGATTTAAAATTATCATTTCTTACCTCTGTAGTTCAAGCAACTATCCTCAAAACTTTGAATGTTTTTGCTGTTTTACTTTTTAAATTAAGAATTCAGCTTGGGATAAAGAGGCAGGTGAAAGGTAAGGTATAGAGAAACATCGAATTCTTGAATTTGTTTTAGATTTTCTGTTTTCTGAATAAAAAGTTTATTCTTTGCAGGATCCATCATTAGAAAATACAAAAGCATATTAATAACATAAGGCAAAGATATGAAAGTAATTTGATAAAAATAAAGGAGCATATAAAGTATTATCATTAATAATAACTTTACTAAATCAAATCTGAAGATTCAGGACTGAATGAATGAAGTCATGCATTTCAGCCTTTTGGTAGGAGAAGAAGCAGGAGCAAGAATGCAAACCTACATTTCTTTTATTCCACTTTATTATATAATCACAGAAGAATCCTGAAGTTTGCTGACCACAATGCATACTTTTTTCTAAAAAAACTCCTTTCTCCAACTGCTCTGTTTTATGTATTGCCTCCCCTTATTCTTAGGGTTGCAGTAACATGCCATCTTTGATTTCTAAAAGCAAATCTAATAGTAAGTAGAAGTTTCATTTCCGCTATTTAGATATGTCAATTTCTCCTTCCTCTCCTAATACATTTTCCACAGTATATTACCGTGTGTGTGTGCGTGCATGTGACCATACATCTCAAAGGCAGACATTTTCCATTTCCAGCTCATTTCTATCCATTATAGTAATAAATCTTTCTAGCGGACACCATAACGTTTGCACACCTTTGTGTTGTTTGTTCTGTCGTTCTTGTCCAGCTATGGACTGGACCACGATGGGGAGTGGCCCCGCTGGACCAGTGGATACTCATGCCATGCAGACCTGTAAAGGCTATAAATGACGACTCTGAGCTAGTTTTTAATGAGCGGCCACTCTGAAACACTAAGCTAAGTCAGAACTTCCCGGCAGTCCTCCTCTCAGCAGTCCTCTGAGATTGATATAACTCTTTTGTTCCCATGTCACAGAGGAGGAAACAGACTGGCGAGGTTAAACAAACTAATTGTTTGTCATTCCTCATCCTTCCTGACACACGGCAGGGTCACTAGTACGTGGCATGGGAGCAGGCACCTAGCAACATCCCTGCAACATTGCATGAATGACTTCATGAAGTCACTTGCCCTGGTCAGTGTCAAGGCCAAAAGGGATCCATGGCCTCTGATTCCAAACCCAGTCACCTAACCTCAAGTATACCGTGTCAGAAAGAAGCTGTTAACATCACCTAGAAACAGCGAGAGGAGCAAGGAGAGCCTGGAAGTGAGAGCAATAACGGCTAGGGGTGTGGAGGCAAAATTGAGTCTAAGTCAGGACAGAGGAAGACAGTCAGCAGATGCAGCTGTTTCCGTAGCTTTGCCAACCACACAAGGAAAAGTGAGAGCCCGAGGCACATGTCTGCATTTGCACCCGAAAGGTTGCATGGCTGAGGTCCTCGACTCTTGAGGAACAGGTGACCACTTACTTGCCCACTGGGCATGGACATGGAGATGGGAGGAAGTCTCTGTAAGCAGCAGTCTGAACTCAGAGACGCCCACCTAACCTGGGGAGAATGAGTCTGACTCGGTCCTTGCACGGTGGGACTAGAGCCTGGAAGAACTACTCCCTTCACAACAGTGGAAAAAGCCAGACGAAAAGGACCAGAGTTGTGACCAAGAAGCAGATTCAAGGTGGTCCATAAAGGAAGGGAGACTTATGAAGAGGAGGGAGGTCTGGACACCAGAAGGAGGGAGACAGGGAAGATGATGGTGGAGTAGCAGATTGAGGGAATCAGTAACTGCAGGGGGGATCAGATACACCCGCCCAATGTCAAAACATTGAGCTCATCAAAGCAAAGCTTGGTCTAGGAGGTGGTGGTATACACTGATAGGATAACATGTTCATACAGGCCTCTGAAGACTGACGGGACATAGTAGGACCAGTGCCAACGATGACAGTGAATAACTGCCCTCCTCCCCTCTGAGAGCCTTTCGTTTGTCCTTTTCTTTTCTTCACCTTCTTTTCTTTGGACAGAAAAGACATCCATTCTTAAGCCAGTCATCAATTCACATATTATTGGTCTGTACTTGTTAGGGGGAAAATGCTCTCATATATTTTATTGGTGGAGACAAAATTCTTAGAACAGTATATTCTGATAGTCACAGCCAAACCACATTATATGCCTGCAGAAAAC
This sequence comes from Mustela putorius furo, assembly GCF_011764305.1. Lineage (NCBI taxonomy): Eukaryota > Metazoa > Chordata > Mammalia > Carnivora > Mustelidae > Mustela > Mustela putorius. Next base: position 20,564,401 of record NW_025422019.1, on the reverse strand, counting down.
ACACAGTGTTTTTTGTTTGTTTTGTTTTGTTTTGTTTTTAATGGCCAAGCCACTCTTCTACTAGTAATGATCATAAAGAGAGAGTAAGATGTTTAAAGCTATGGATTTAAAAATAAAATAACAGGGTAGCTTCAGTCATTTTAAAAAAGATTTTATTAGGGGCACCTGGGTGACTCAGTGGGTTAAAAATATTTTATTTGTTTATTTACTTACTTACGATGAGAGGACAGAGTGGGTGGGGGGAGGGAGAGGCAGGAAGAGAGAATCTCCAGCAGACTCCCAGCTGAACGTGGAGCTGATGACACAGGGCTCAGTCCCACCATTCTGAGATCATGATCTGAGCCAAAATCAAGGGTTAGAGGCCCACCAAACTGAGCCACTCAGGTGCTCCTAGCTTTAGTCATTTTTATAAGTTTCATTAATATGTAATTCACAGACCATAAATTTGACCCTTTCAAAAATGTACAGTTCAGTGGTTTTTAGTATATTCACAGAGTTGTGCAATTGTCACTATCTAATTTTAGAACATTTTCATTTTATCCCCAAAAGATATCCTACCCATTAGCAGTCACCCTCATCTCCTACTTCCTCCAGCCAGAGACAATTCAAGTTATTTCTTTATGGAGTGACTATTCTGGGCATTTCATACAAATGGAATCACATACTAGCTGGTCATTTATGACTGTCTTTTTTCACTTAGCATAATGTTTTCAAGGTTCATCTATGTTATAGCAGGTATCAGTACCTCATCCCCTTGCATGACCAAATAATATTCCATTATCAAGATACACCACAATTTGTTTACCCACTTACCAGTTGATGGACATTAGTTTGTCTTTTTCAACTAGAAGTGGTTCATGTCTGGATAACTATGACCTCAAAGTGATACCCCATGGCATATGTAAATCCATTTCTTCCTATGTTGGGTGCAGACTCACGGCCTTAGTCACAAACACCCAAACAACTACATGGTTGCAATGGCAACTTTCTTGAAATATATTTGAGAATTCTTTCTTTTGGCCAGCTCTTTGAAATGTGAATTACCTATATTAACCAGAAGAAATAGTCTTGCAAATTAGAAGTGATCTCATGGACTTATACCAATACATGTTGAATTAGAAGTGAAAAGTCATGAAAAAATATTTTTGCTGTTTGTGTTTGCCATATCCATGTCCAAGCAATATTTGTTACATTTAAACCACTACCATATCTCTAGTCTCTATTATGATGTTGATAATAATAGTAGTAGTAATGTTGTAATGTTCCAGGTCAGTCTATATGCCTCCCAGATACCTTCGGACATGGCAAAACTTGAGTCGAGATTTAAATTAAGTCACTATTTCATTTTCTTTGAATTCATGGAATAAATAAATAGGTAAATAAAGCTGGCTTGCTCTGGACCCAGGAAAGGTTGGAGGGAAAGGGAGGCAGTGCCAGCTTGCTGGGAGTGAATACAGTGTCAACCAAGTGAGGGATCTGCATTGCTCATTGGTGTGTCCTGCTGTTGTTTTACACACACTCCTGTCACATTCATACATTGTGACATCCACAATGTTGATGTTTTGGGAATCTTGGGAAGAAATCTTTATTCTCATTTTATGTGATTATATATTAATGTCTGAGTTTTTTGTTTTTTGTTTTTTAAGTTGAAATATAGGTACACATAATGTTCCATTAGTTTCAGGTATATAACATAGTGATTTGAATTTCTTTCTTTTTTTTTTTTATAAACATATATTTTTATCCCCAGGGGTACAAGTCTGTGAATCGCCAGGTTTATACACTTCACAGCACTCACCATAGCACATAACCTCCCCAATGTCCATAACCCCACCCCCCTTCTCCCAACCCCTCTCCCCCCAGCAACCCTCAGTTTGTTTTGTGAGATTAAGAGTCACTTATGGTTTGTCTCCCTCCCAATCCCATCTTGTTTCATTTATTCTTCTCCTACCCACTTAAGCCCCCATGTTGCATCACCACTTCCTCATATCAGGGAGATCATATGATAGTTGTCTTTCTCTGCTTGACTTATTTTGCTAAGCATGATACCCTCTAGTTCCATCCATGTTGTCGCAAATGGCAAGATTTCATTTCTTTTGATGGCTGCATAGTATTCCATTGTGTATATATACCACATCTTCTTGATCCATTCATCTGTTGATGGACATCTAGGTTCTTTCCATAGTTTGGCTATTGTGGACATTGCTGCTATAAACATTCGGGTGCATGTGCCCCTTCGGATCACTACGTTTGTATCTTTAGGGTAAATACCCAGTAGTGCAATTGCTGGGTCATAGAGTAGTTCTATTTTCAACACTTTGAGGAACCTCCATGCTGTTTTTCAGAGTGGTTGCACCAGTTTGCATTCCCACCAACAGTGTAGGAGGGTTCCCCTTTCTCCGCATCCTCACCAGCATCTGTTATTTCTTGACTTGTTAATTTTAGCCATTCTGACTGGTGTGAGGTGATATCTCATTGTGGTTTTGATTTGTATTTCCCTGATGCCAAGTGATGTGGAGCACTTTTTCATGTGTCTGTTGGCCATCTGGATGTCTTCTTTGCAGAAATGTCTGTTCATGTCCTCTGCCCATTTCTTGATTGGATTATTTGTTCTTTGGGTGTTGAGTTTGCTAAGTTCTTTATAGATTTTGGACACTAGCCCTTTATCTGATATGTGATTTGCAAATATCTTCTCCCATTCTGTCAGTTGTCTTTTGGTTTTGTTAACTGTTTCAAAAGCAAAAGCTTTTGATCTTGATGAAATCCCAATAGTTGATTTTTGCCCTTGCTTCCCTTGCCTTTGGCGATGTTCCTCGGAAGATGTTGCAGCGGCTGAGGTTGAAGAGGTTGCTGCCTGTGTTCTCCTCAAAGATTTTGATGGATTCCTTTCTCACATTGAAGTCTTTCATCCATTTTAAATCTATTTTTCATGTGTGGTGTAAGGAAATGGTCCAATTTCATTTTTCTGCATGTGGCTGTCCAATTTTCCCAACACCATTTGTTGAAGAGACTGTGTTTATTCCACTGGACATTCTTTCCTGCTTTGTCGAAGATTAGTTGGCCATAGAGTTGAGGGTCTATTTCTGTGCTCTCTATTCTGTTCCATTGATCTATGTGTCTGTTTTTGTGCCAGTACCATGCTGTCTTGATGATGACAGCTTTGTAATAGAGCTTGAAGTCCGGAATTGTGATGCCACCAACGTTGGCTTTCTTTTTCAATATTCCTTTGGCTATTCGAGGTCTTTTCTGGTTCTATATAAATTTTAGGATTATTTGATCCATTTCTTTGAAAAAAATGGATGGTGTTTTGATAGGAATTGCATTAAATGTGTAGATTGCTTTAGGTAGCATAGATATTTTCACAATACTCATTCTTCCAATCCAGGAGCATGGAACATTTTTCCATTTCTTTGTGTCTTCCTCAATTTCTTTCATGAGTACTTTATAGTTTTCTGAGTATAGATTCTGTGTCTCTTTGGTTAGGTTTATTCCTAGGTATCTTATGGTTTGGGGTGCAATTGTAAATGGGATTGACTCCGTGATTTGAATTTCTATCGGTTACGCTAGGCACAGCTCACCACAAGCATAGCTACCACTTGTCACTCTACATTGTTATTACAATACCATACCAAAGTGTTTTTGAAATGAATATTCAGCAAAAATATTAGTAAGAAAAATCCTGTCAAAAGTGCATCAATACTTCAGATCCAAATTCATCTCTTCATTATTTAAAAAAAAAAAAACCTGCTTTTTGTTTTTTGTTTTTTGTTTTTTCTCACTGTGCTCTATTGGAGATCACTCACTTTCTTCCAGGATTTCTAAGTATTTTAACCTAGATAGGTTCCAGAAAAACATCCACACCTCCTTCGGGCTCCAGCCCCTCATCCAAGAGATTACCTGAAGACAGATTCAAGTGTTAGCTCAGAGACGTCTCACGTGTCTCTGATACATGAGATACCTAACTCAGAAGTTGTGGAGGATAAATAAAACAATCTGAATTTTGAGCCCAAGACTCATTATTCCTGGGATTAATACCTTCGTAATGAACTGGTTCAATTCGAGCCAAATTTTATGTTTCTCCCTTTCATTTGGAATGCTGACAGTTGGCTGGAATTATGGGCTAATGATGGCATGGGATTGACTTTTCAGGCTCATAAATAGAGAGCAATATGCTAGCTTCTGCAGAACGTGTAACCATGAATTAGCAATAGTGCATTTTACCATGGTAACATTCTACCCATTAATGCCTAAATCGAGTGCAATACAGGGCTTTCTGTACTTCGGGGATCCTCTACTTCTCTCTGTTCTGCATCTAGGTAATTATATCAGATCTGGGGAAGCAGAAACAAATGTAGTTAATATCCAAACAGTTCTAGTAGCAATCCAGAATGGAATTAGATGTAACCACTATGGAAAGTATATAATGCACTAAACCTTGCTTTCACATCAATTTCTGCTACTTTTGTTCAATTAACTTGGGTTTTTTTCTTGTGAAATTAAGATATTTGTGTTGAGGTTATTTCATTTCAGGACCACGAGTAATTTACAAGTGGTACAAGTTCCCCATATAGGGAAATTAGATGACAAGAGGTACCGTCCCCAGTTGAGAAATTCGTTTATCTCTTTCAGAAATAACTGGGATTTGGATCATATAATTTCAGAACTTCAATAGTGAGAAATATGAACCAAAAAATGGGGGATGATTTCCTGTTTTTCTAACATTCTCAAAAATCACGTCAAACAGAAGGTAAGCAAAGGTAGCTCTCAGAGACCCTGACCTAACGTTTCTTTATTATTTCTGAGCTCCCCAGCTCTCATCCCTGAGTAGCTGCACGAATGCGGGTGTGCATGGCTGTGCAGGCCATCCATCCCTTGGGCCAGTGGCCTCCGCAGCTCTGCCAACACCATCTCAGATGGTAGCTATCTTTGAACACTATGCTACCATGGACCGATTTCCCTCATTTCCATGCACAACAAAGGCGAACCATCAACAGCGTTCCCGTAGCAGAGAATCAGGCCAAGTTGTCAGACAAAGGTGTTTTCATTCCTGTTCTCAGATCTGTTAAGTGGATTTCTGTTTTGTTGTATTTTAAAATAAGTCATTTTCACCAGGAGTTGATACAACGCCTCAGACTTGCCAGGAAAATGCGGAGGGGGAGTGGGAAGCAAGGGGATTGTCCCAACATGGCTCTTCTCTCTAAGGATCTGTTTCACAATGTATTTTTTTCCCACCCAACCCCCACTCACATCTCTCCTTACACTGACTGTTCAAAAGTACAGGAGGCACCAGCACTGGTTTCTGACACTGCCTTAGCGAATTTGCTGTGTGGCTTCATGCTTATCCTTTCAGATCTGTGGTGAGGCCTCCTTCCCCCACCCCCCCCAAAAAGCCCCATCGTGAACACATTCTTACTGTGATCTATAAAGGAAGCAAGAGACTCTAAACTTTATAATGCAATAAGAATTAAAATTTGGATGATAAAAGTTACTACACATGAGTGAGTTTGTCTCTCCAAATCAGGGAAATAAATTAGGTTCCCTGCTTTGTAGCATATGGTATCCTCAGAATTGCCTTCATATAATTATAACTCTGTTTATTAAAAAGAATTATGTAACAGTATGGTTGATTTATTCTGATGTGATTGGCTTAGTAGCTTAATTGGACTAAAGCAATATACTCGAGATAAAATTAATTTAATTAGCTGATTCATTTCAGGATGACTAGAACCCCTCATCACACTTTGATAATCTTCTGAAAAGGTGTGTGGGCAAACAAGCAAAGTTCAAGAACAATCGGATACCCGTGTGGTATGTTGATTAAGAGAGAAAATAGGGGGAAAATAGAGTAGCGGAGTACCTATTGCCAGAGAGATGAAAAATAATACTTTACCTCAAGCTCTTAACTCTTTTTTTTCCAATGGACAGATTTTCTCAAAGACGTCTGCGGTCCTAGAACCCTGTCTTCCTAAGTTAACCAGGACCTAGTTACTAAAGTCTACTCCTGACTTGTCCTTCCTTTTTCTGCCGCAGACTGCAGTCATGATCTCCAGCGGGGCAGGCCTTTTGTGCCCCCTGGGCGCTAAGGTGAAGAACTGAGCATGAACTTGAGCCCAGTATGAGCCAGTGTGCACGGTTCTTTTCTGTGGACTGAGAACACCAGTGTGCAAATTTGTACCATTTCAGCAAAAGAGGATTTTAGGGATATGGATGGATTAGGGAAAAACTGCCATGGCTGTTACAAAAGCAACTCAAAGTGCGCATATCCAAATAATTCTAGAGAGTCAAGAACTGTATCTTCTCACCTGCTTCTGGTCTGTTCTCCCTGCTCGTGCCCCCCCCCATAGTCTAATCTGTTCTGTACAGTGCCAGTAGATAATATATTATATATCTTTTTGTTTCTTTATACGTATGTACAGCTTCTGCCTCATTCCTGAGGCAGATTCACTACTGCTGGGTTAATCTTACACTGCATCTTTGATCATATGTCATTTCCCTACTTGAGAGCAGATGGCTTTTCATCAGCTAAACTGCAGAGGAAGAAAATCACAGTTCTTCAACCCGGTGCTCATGTCCCTCTGTAACCTGCTCCCACCATAGTCCTCTGGCCTCGCCTAATGTGACCCCCACTGAGGGTGACAGGAACTTGGGACTTCTTGCCCTTTCCTCCCGGCCACTCTCGTCCTGCATACCGTGGCTCATTCCGTATTCTCTTTCCACAGTAGCTCCTCACCACATTTCATTTCTGTTTACCACAGGAAATCTTTTCTGATCGTCGGGGTCAATACTTACTTCTTCCTCTTCTGAATGTGTGTGTGTGTGTGTGTGTGTGTGTGTGTGTGTGTGTAAAATTTCAGGGGATAAATATTGTGAATGTTTGTTTGTGTCTACCTAGTTTTGTTTCCACGAGGGCTGTGGCCCATCTTCTCTACCCCCCGCACGTCCTGGTGCAGCAGTCAGATCTGAAACCTGAGGTGGCATTCGATGATTACTTGTTGCATAAATGAAAGCACATTACTGTGATTGTGGTTGTGGTGTTGCCTATCATTGTTGTTACTTTATTTTTATCACTGATACAGACATACCTAAGAGCCTGCGGGTTCGGTTCCAGACCACTGCGATAAAGCAAATATCATATTAAAGCAAGTCAAATGATTTTTTAGTTTTCCAGGATCTATAAAAGTTATGTTTCAGGGTGCCTGTCTGGCTCAGTCAGTAGAGTGTGCAATTCTTGATCCCCAGGTTGTGAGTTTGACCCCATGCTGGGTATAGAGATGACTGAAAACTAAAATCTTGGGGGAAAAATGTTATGTTTACAGTCTACAGTGGTCTGTTGAGTGTGTACTAGTATTATGTCTGAAAAAATGTACATACCTTAACTATGCAAAACTTTGTTGGTAAAAAATTGCTAACCAGGGCACCTGGGTGGCTCAGTGGGTTAAGCCGCTGCCTTCGGCTCAGGTCATGATCTCAGGGTCCTGGGATCGAGTCCTGCATCGGGCTCTCTGCTCAGCGGGGAGCCTGTTTCCTCCTCTCTCTCTCTCTGCCTGCCTCTCTGCCTACTTGTGATCTCTCTCTGTCAAATAAATAAATAAAATCTTTAAAAAAAAAAAATTGCTAACCATATCTGAACTTTTAGCAAGATGTTAATGGCTACTCAATAATCAAGAAGGTGGTTGCTGAAGGTTGGAATGGTTGTGGCGATTTCTTAAAATAAGGCAACAGAGAAGTTTGCCACATTAATTGACTCTTCCTTTAACATGAACAATTTCTTTGTAGCATGTGACACTGTTTGTTTGATAGCATTTTACCCACAATAGAACTTCTTTTAAAGTTGGAGTTAGTCTTCTCCAACACTGGCACTGTTTTATCAACTAAGTTTATGTAATATTCTAAATCCTTTGTTGTCATTTCAACAATCTTCACAGCATCTTTACCAGGAATAGATTCCATCTCAAGAAACCACTTTCTTTGCACATCCATAAGAAGCAATCCCTCATCCGTGAAAACTTTATCATGAGATTGCAATTCAGTCACATTTTCCGGCTCCACTCTAATTTTAGTTCTCTTGCTGTTTCCACCCCATCTGCAGTCATTTCTTCCACTGAAGTCTTGAACCCCTCAAAGTCATCCAGGACGGTTAGAATCAACTTCTTCCAAACCCAATGGATGCCTAATGTTTTGACCTCTTCCCATGAATCATGAATGTTCTGGATGACATCTGGGAAGGTGAATCCTTTTCAGAAGGTTTTCAATTGACTCTGCCCAGATCCATCCAAGGAATCATTATTTAGGGCGGCCACAGCTTTGCAAATATATATATTTTTTAATAATAAGGCTTGAAAGTCAAAATTACTCCCTGATCCATAGGCTGCAGAATGGATGTTGTGTTAGCAGGCATGAAAACAACCTTAATTTCATTGTCCCTTTCCATCAGAGCTCTTGGGTGACCAGGTGCATTGTCACCAAGCAGTAATATTTTGAAAGGAATCTTTTTTTTTCTGAACAGAAGCTCTCTCAACAATAGGGTTACAATATGCAATAAGCAGTGCTGTAAACAGATGTGCTGTCATCTAGGCTTTATTGTTCCATTTATAGAGCACAGGCCAAGTAGATTTGGCACAATTTATGAGGGCCCTAGGATATTCAGAATGGTAAATAAACATTGGCTTTGACTTCAAGTCCCCAGCTGCATTCACCCCATCAAGAGAGTCAGCCTGTCCTTAGAAGCTTTCAAATCAGACATTGACTTCTCCTCTCTAGCTATGAAAGTCTGAGATGACATCTTCCAGTAGAAGGCTGCTTTGACTAAATTGAAAATCTGTTGTTGAGTGTAGCCATCTTCATTCTCAGAACTCAGATCTGAGATCTTCTGGATCTAGATCTCCGCTAGATCTTCTGGATAATGTGTTACTTCTGGATAATGTTAATCTGTCAGCACTTCCTGCTTCACCTTCTACTTCTAAATCACAGAAATGGCTTCTTTCCTTAAACTTGATGATCCAAACCTGGCTAGCTTCAAACTTTTCTTCTGCAACTTCCCAACCTCTCTCAGCCTTCATCGAAATGAGGAGAGTTACGACCTTTTCCTGGATCAGACTTTGGTTAAGGGAATGTTGTGGCTGGTTTGATCTTCTCTCCAAACCAAGGAAACCTCCATTTTAGCAGTAAGGCCATTCCCCTTTCTTATTCGTGTGTTTACTGGAGTAGCAATTTTCACTTCCTTCAGGAACTTCTCTTTTGCATTTGCAACTTGGCTGGCTGTTTGGTACCGGAGGCCTTGCTTTCAGCCTGTCACGGCTTTCAACACACCTCCCTCACTGAGCTTAAGCATTTCTGGTCTTTGCTTGAAAGCAAGAAGTTTGTGACTTTTCCTTTTGCTTGAGCACTTAGAGGCCATGGTATGGTTACAGGCTGGTCTAACATCAATATTGTTGTGTCTTAGGGAATAAGGAGGCCCAAAGGGAAAGAGAGAAAAAAGGGACTGGATGGTTGGTGGAAGAGTCAGAACACACATTTATATATTATTTGCTGTCTTACATGGGCATGGTTGATGGTGCCCCAAAAGAGTTACAGTAGTAACACTCAGGATCACTGAAGACAGATCCCCATAACAAATACAGTAATAACAAAAAAGTTTGAAATATTGTGAGAAATACCAGAGTGACACAGAGACAGACATGAGCAAATGCTATTGGAAAAATGAAGGTTGCCACAAACTTCCTGTTTGTTAGGAAAAAAAAAAGAAAGAAAGAAAGAAGAAAACGAAATAAAAGAAAAAAGAAATATCTGCAAAACGCAAAAAACTGAAGGCAAATAAAATGAGCTTTGCCTAAACAGTGCTTTGTAGTTTCTGCTCCTTCTTGGGCAATAAAACATCGCCTATGGAAGCAATCATTGCTAACTTATTCACCATCCTGTATCCAGTGTCAACTTTAATCTGTTGCTTAAGAAGTATTTCCTCTTAAAAAATAAGACCCTGTTTCCTAAGAGTTTGTTAATTTTTGAAGCCTTTGAAGGCTTTGAGGGTTTTTCTGGCTCCCATCATACTGGGTAGTCTGTGGGTTGCAGGCAAATAAGGTCTCTGAGGATGGTGTCACAGGTGTGTCCATAACCGAAGAAGCTGATGAGAGACAAAATCCCAGTTCACCTGCTTCTGCCCCCTTTGATGCTACAGCACATGTGGCATGTGTGATAACATGTTTCCCACAAGCAGCACTAACCAGGCAGAGCAAGGGAAGCAAATTCAGGCAGTCCCCTCGGTTCTGCCTCTTTGTTTCAGTGAAGTTAGATTAGGGTTGCACTGCATTGCATTGAACTTGGGTGCTTTGATTTCTTTTGTTGTAGGAACAAAACTGTAAAAGAGAGAATAGAACAGAGGTGCTTCTATAATGAGCATTGAAGTGATCGAGGAAATCTATATTGGACAAAAGACCCATTTATCAGTGCCATGAAAATCCTTTGAATAACCACAGTGTTTTTTTTTTTTCTTTAAAGTCTTTTATCCCTTGTCGTCTGAGGTAATAGGTATATCTCTAAAGGTTAGATAAAGATTTTTGCACACAATGAGAGAAGATGAAAATATGTTTTCCAAAATAAAATTACAAATAGTGATTACTATATGGAGGTGAGTCGATTAATTGTTGTGAGCTATTCCCAGTATTTTTTTCCTTCATCATTTTATTTAATTACAAAACAAGCCCCATATTGTTACCATTGTTACCATTTTCCAGTTTAAGAAATTAAGTTTTAGAAAGCAATAAAGTGGTTTGGAATCCAAAACCTAATCCAAACTCTGCTTTCTTTCTACTACACTGGATTTCATCTATATATGAGAATGAAAATGTACAGCTTAACTGGACAATGGAACAACTCCTTTGTGTTGGTCACTGGATTATTAACCACAAATTAGACTGGCAGTGACTTTGAAAGGATGACACACCACATAATGTTTCAAAGAAGCACTCTCCTTATTAGTTGCCTGAAAGTTGTGTGTTGTGTATTTTATAGACACTGATTAGGATACCAGCAATTTGGCAGGGCTGGGCATCCAGTTCTGACTAATTCCAACACATTGCTCTTGACTTGAGAGATAATATCCCTGGATGGCCGAGACATTCCAAAGACAGATTGGCACTGAAATATGTAGTAAAATGTGTGGGGATTGGTGATAGGGGAAAGTAAGAAAGAAGAATACCATATAATGGGATCCTAACTCTAAAACCCACAAAAATCAGTCTCAACCATCAGCTATTTTTTATAGTACCTATGAGATTTATGACCTTTTAGATCAATAAAAACCAAGTCCAGACATCCAATATCGTTTCCAGACTAGTACCATATTTATGTTCAAGAACAGCTTTTTGCCTGCCACAAACTCCTTTCCCACCTGACCTCAAAAGACTGACTTTTCAAGATTTTATTCTTGGCTTTCTCGCTTAGTAAAATCTTCTCTACCACACCCCAGTTAATATCTCCCACTATTAAGACTAATTACCACTTACAAACTGATGGCTACTAGATCTATACCTCTGACCTTGATCATTTTTCTTATTTTCATCTTTTGATTCTACATTTTTACCATGATGCCTCTGAGCTACTATAAGCTTATTGGATTATCTATTTTCTCTTCCTGTCCCTGAACATCCCCTGCTCACCATATTGCCTCTGTTCACCATGGTACCATCAGCCATCCAAGCATCCAAACACAAATCCCTAGAATCGTCCTGAGTGCATTTCTCCTTCACCCCCCTTAGTCTCCCCCACCAACACGAGGTCATATTTACTCTCTCCTGTCCTCCTGTCCAGATCTCCTCCCACTCCTGGCATCTCCCTCTGGCTTTTGATTGTCACCTTTCTAACTGGTGCTTACTCCCTCTATTCCATATTCCATTCTTCTACAAGCACACATTCACTTCTCAAGATTTAGCTCAAACACAACCATGTTTGTAAAGCTTTCTCTAGTTTGGACATTTCTTCCTCTCTGCCACCAATCACACTGAATAGATACTTTATCTCATTGCCTCCCTGTGATATTGTGAGTTACAAGGCGTATATATTTGGTCATTCAGATAGATATAGAGAAAATATATTTCTCTTACATATTTGGTCTTTTGGGTTCTTGACTCACAGCACACCAAATCCTTGGAATTTCCTGAACAGTAAGCATCTTTTGTTGTAATATTTGGTTTCTCATCTTCAGTTCCTAATACCACTTCAGAGCCATACAGGTGTAATGGGTATCTCATGTTCACAACAAGCCCCTTTGCACCACAACTGGGTTTATGGTAATGAGATGACTTTTGTGTAGCACCTAAGGATGGGGACTGGTTGCCAGGGGAATCAACCCTGTGATTAGAGGGTTGGAAATTTCAGTCCCATGCCCCTGACCTCTAGGAAGTAGGGAGGAACTAGAGGTTGAATCAATCACCAATAATTTAATGAATCATCAGTGATTTAATCAATCTTGCCTATGTAAGGAAGCCTCCATAAAAACCCAAAAGGAATGGGTTCAGAGAGCTTCCAGGTTGGGTGAATACATGGAGATTTGGGGAGAGTGGCCCATTTGGAGAGGGCATGGAAGCTCTGCACCTCTTCACCATACCTTCCTCTATGTATCTCTTACTTCTGACCATCCTGAGTGATGTTCTTTTATGATAAATCTGTGATTAGTAAGCAAACTGTTTCTGAGTTATGTGAGTCACTCTAGCAAATTAATTGAACCCCAAAAAGTCACTGGAACCTCCAACCTGTAGGTGGTTGGTCAGAAGCACAGGCAGTGACCCGGACTTGCAGTTGACATCCCATATTGGGGATGGGAACAGTCTCATGGGACTGACTCCGTAACCTATGGGATGTGACCTTATCTCTGGATAGATAGTGTCAACCTATAAAGGAGGCAAAACTGAAAAAGAACAAAGACATTTATCTGGGAGTCTCAGAATTGTAATTCAGGGAGGGCAGATTCCAGCAGTAACCAGAAAAGTGTCCTGCCTACAAGGTGAATGCAGGGGGTTTTATGAGTCAAAAAAGACGGGGAACAATTAATGACTCGAATAAATGAGGACAAAAAAAGTATTCATTGATACTAACAGGCAGAGCTGCTTTTGGTTACACATTGATCAACTCTTCTATTGATGTTAAAAAATGAAACTACTCCTGGGTACCTTAATTAGTTTAGCTATTATGTCTTTAAAAAGTCCACAACCCATTGTCTTATGATGAAGATGTCCATTGTCCTGTTGACTTTATAAACAATTGCTTGTAAAATATTTGCTTGCTGTTTCTGGCCCAGTCCAAAGGTCTTTTTGCCCAGTTCACAATGAGTTCATTAAAAAGAAAATGGAGATTTTCTCTAAATGGAGTCTCTCATGCCCTGAAATTTTATCTAATTCCACAATAATGTCAGATTTTGAGTTAAATTAAAAGACACCCAGCTGGTACCAGAACATTGCTTATTGGTGGGGAGAAAACAACCCCCCACACATTGAGATTGGGTGCTCAGAACTTTACTCCCTTTTAAAACACAAAGTTGAGAACAAAGATGGAGCCCTATTGATCTTTGTATTCCTGATGCTCAGACTGTAATAAGTAGTTAAGTTTTTATTAAATCAAATATCCCCAAGCTGAGTTCTGCTTCTCAGTAACTTCCATGCATTCTGTTAGACCTACTCTTGACAACTACTCCAAATGTCTCCTTTTATTTGACATTTTATCTAATATTTACAAACAACATTCTGATTGATTCTGAAATCTTCTTGCTTCCTGATGTAGAACTGCAAATCTTTCCATTACCACTGTCTTTATGTTCTGGAAACTTCCAGATCCTGGTCCACCCATCTTCTGGAGACAGTTCATTACTTAATGCTCCTTTCAGAACCAAGTGTGAATATCACGACGTGATCTGAAGTCCATGAGTGCAGTGACCTCCTTTGATCACCCCATATAACGTCCTTCTATAATGCGACCAAAAATTGGGAGAGTTTTCTTAGGTGTTATATCCCCTTCTTGCTTAAGTATAGCTGGAGGACAACTAAACATAAAGATATTTTTTTCACATGAAACAACAATTTCCACAGAAAGTTTTTCCAGGTTTAAGTGCAAAGACTTCCATTTTTCAACATTAATTTCATATTCTTTCCTTTTTGCCTTTCAAGATCTTTCAGATTCTCGGTTCTGTAATCTGATAGGCAAATAATCTTTTCCAGTTTAGAGTCACTGCAGATTTGATAAGTGGTTTCCCCCTTGATTCACACAGAAATAAAATATCTAGATATTTACCTCTGTTTTAAGTCAGATATTCTCTCTAAATCTCTGTAATGTTCTATTCTGTCTTTCTAAGGTACCCCCAGTTAACAAAATAGCCTTCTGTTTATATTGATTTCTTTAAATACACTTATCACTGGATCACTCATACTAACCAATTTCATAGAAATTTTTCAGTTAATAGAAAAATCATTTTAAGGGAATTTCTCCTTTAAATCATTTCATTATAGGTCATGTTGATACATGGAATGAGAAAGAATTTTTAGAAGATACAACACAGCTTACTTCAATAAATTCACTTTTCTCAAATTCTTAATAAAAGAAAAAAGAAAGAAAGAAAAGAAACAAGTCCTGTAAGGTATTGGAAGCATTTGTGCATGTTAAACAGGACAAGAAATGATTTAAGAGCACAGAAGCTGCATTTTGAAAAGGAGAAAATGTAGTCAGTTGCTTGAAAGTCTATTTTGCACAATACCAAATATTTGTGATTTGCCTCAGGTTTTTTTTTTTTTTCTATTTAATCTGGAGGCTTTATGTCAGATATGTCATGAGGCATACAATCAATGACAGTGAGCAAACTTTTAAAAGTGGAATAGAAAGAATAAGCAATGGAAGTAGGAAGAGCCATATTATTCAGAATTATGCAGAGCCAGTTATTAGGACTTCACATAAAAGTTTAAGGGCACAAGCTAAAACCAGAATGCCAGCAGAAGGAACACTGAGAAGACCGTAGGCTCAGAATGATAGGTCAAAGAGATCACAGCACAGGCTCGTAAAACCAACGTGACAAGACAAGAGAAGGACACTTCTAGTGAGGCTTTGAGGTACATGACTCAAAAGGCTGGGCCAGCAAACCTGAGGATCTCCCCTCATTAGAAAGAAGTCCACATCCTCAGGTCTGATGCAGACAGAACTTTAGATGAGACCTTCTCCTGAAAGGAACTCCCACCTTGACAGTTTAACAGAGTTACTTGTTCAACTTTTTCTCATTACCTAACCATGTGGCTGCCTTTTAAAAAGTCCAATTATACATCCGACTCTCCTCCAGGCCCATATGTATATAACAGGTCACCTAAGAAGCTTCTCAACCCCCTGCTCTTCTCTAGGACTTTCATGGGCCAAATTTCTGTACAGGATTCTTGAAACATTTTTAATTGCCTGAGATGATTGTATCCCTAATCACAGAGCTTCCCCTTCTGACACAAGCACGTACAAGATCAGCAGACTTGGAAAGCAATGATTTATTTCTAATTCGACATACTTTGGATGTAAACCAAGATGTCTGAGAACAATCAGCTAGTTCCTTAACCTTCTTTGCCACATTAGTCACATTTTTCTCATTTCTGTTTCCTCTTTATCCACACATCCATCCACACCTGCCTACTCAACACAGCCTACACAGATATCATTTTCAGATTTTGGCTGAGGTGCATACACACAGATCAGAGGTTGAGGCAATGTATAAATCATGAGAACTGAGAAGCATAACTAGAAACAATGCAGAACTTTTGAGCAAAAACAACAAAGAGGTACTATTACAAAAAGAAGTGAGTTTTAAGAATTGTGAAGCTGGGCTTGTCAAGGCCATGCTCCTGCCTCCTCCTTGTGATGGTTTTAGTGGCGCTGCTCACTGTAAGACCAGAATGCTGACCTTGGCCCTAACACTCCACCCCTCTCCTTGGGTTGACCTCTGTGATTTCTAACAGATCTACCACGGACTTGCTTAAATCGTTCATCCATGTGTGCATAGACTTCTAAAGACTCAGCCTAGTATTTATCGAAGAACTTGGAAACAGCCTCACCCACCAATGACAGAATGTCATGGGCATTTTGAGCCAGTACTCGCATCACTTTGATTCCCATCTTAAGTTGCCAAAACTCTGGGGAGACTGTGCCAAAGAGTAGACCATTTGTGAGTTGCCACAGTGCTGTCCACAGGTGGATTTATTTGGCTTTTGGGTTTCCTTGGTCACCATCACATTGTCAGCTCCTAGATTAGAGCCAGCAAGAACAGGTACTCAATCAAAGTGTGCTGCTTACATTTAACCAAGGCTCTTCCAAAATCCCATCAGTTCACTTTCAATGATTTTTTTTCCAACAAGAACAGAGTAATGCTGACCTGATAGTCATCTGTCTATTCACCAAGTACCGTGCCCCCTCTGATTATGAGCACATACAGCATATCTGATCCAGGCAAACAAATGGAAAGTGGCTCTTGCTCTTAAAAAGCAAGTAGTATTATGGAGAAGGCAGAAACTGAATGATAAATATAAATGATTAAATGCCATTTAAGTGTCTATGGATGCTCTGAAGGGGAACAATAAGGAACTCTAAGACAATGAAAGGGGGGGAACACTTTATACTGGCCATCAGAAGAGACCTTTCTAAGGAGGTGAAGTTCAAAGTGAGAGAGAGAATGACCAAGAGCAGAGGGAAGAACATTCCAGGGAGAAAAAAGAACATAGATGAAGCTGGAGATGGTGTTACTATTATCTATTGCTGGGTAACAACCCTACCCCAAATTTAATGACATAAAACAACCGATTTACGAGCATCTGGATGGCTAAGTTGGTTAAGCCACT
This sequence comes from Mustela putorius furo, assembly GCF_011764305.1. Taxonomy (NCBI): domain Eukaryota; kingdom Metazoa; phylum Chordata; class Mammalia; order Carnivora; family Mustelidae; genus Mustela; species Mustela putorius. Next base: position 20,547,557 of record NW_025422019.1, on the reverse strand, counting down.
GCCTTCAGCTCAGGTCATGATCCCAGGGTCCTGGGATCGAGTCCCACATTGGGCTTTCTGCTCAGCAGGGAGCCTGCTTTCCCCTCTCCCTCTGCCTCTCTGCCTACTTGTGATCTCTGTCAAATAAATAAATAAAAATCTTTTTAAAAAAATTAACTGTGCTTATAGGTCCTGTGGGTCAGGAATTTGAAGAGGCTGCAGCCAGGATAGCTTCTCCCTGCTCCACAAAGTATGGGGTCTCATCTGTAAAGACTAAAATATCTGGGTGACTTGGATGACTAGGGGCTGAAATCAGCTAGAGTTACTAGGACTTTATTCCCATGACTGGCTCTTGTGTGGGCATAACGTGAAGACTGGGCAGAGCTGGGGCCATGAACCCAAGCATCTACAGGTGGCCTCTCCATCGGCTTGGACTTCTACACAGTATGATGCCTCAGGGAAGTCATATTTCTTACATAGAGGCTTAGGGCTTTAGAGTAAACAACAGACGATTTCTAGCCTTCTATACCTAGCCTCAGAAGTGTTTTAGGCTGACATACATCCCTCCAATTTCATATATTGAATCCTGGGCTCTAGTACCTCAGATGAAACTGTATTTGTAGATAAAGCTTTTCAATACATAATTAAGGTTAAATGAGACCGTGTGATTGGCCCTTCCACTATGAATGGTGTCCTTATGAGGGGAGATTAGGACACAGACAGCATCAACGAAGGGACAAACCATATGAGGACACAATGAAATGATGTTTGTCTACAAGCCAAGGTGAGGAGCCTCAGAAGAAACCAACCCTCCCAGCACCTTAATCTTGGACTTCCTTCCTGCCTCCAGAACTGCAAGGAAATCAATTTCCATTGATTAAGCCACCTAGTCTTTGGTCTTCGTTACAATTACTTCTTATGTCACTCTCTTGGTATGAGCAGTCTCAAAGCCACTCAGATTCAAACAAGAGAGACATGGACCTCATGATTTCTTCATGATGAGTGTCGAAAGATGGGGGGCAGTGTTTTAAAACTGCAATGTGTTGGAAAAAACTTGGCAGTTGGAGGACCTAAAGGCCAGTGTGGCTTGGACATGGTGGGCAAGGTGTCACGCGGAAAGAAGTAAACACCAGGGGGATTGACTGTTCGAGGACTTTTTCATCCCGGCAAAGAATTCAAACCGTGCTCTAAATGCAGCGGGATTTTTGAAGGTTAATCCGGAGATGATGTTTTGATTTATATTTTTTAAAAGCACTAACACAGCTTCCACATCTAGAAGCAGAGTGACTGATTATTACATGGACTGAGAGATTCAGAGGAACAAAATCATTGACTTGGAGGAAGAGACTGGGGTGAAGATAGAGAGGGACAGGTAGGTACAAAATAGGATTTGAAGGTAAAACTGGCAAGATTTGATGAGGAACTCAATGTGAGTTTGCAGGGAACTGAAGACATGAGGGGTAACTACCAGATTTCCAGCTTGAGAAACTAATGATGCTATTTTCTGGGATGAGAAAAAAGAGAGAGACAGATCGGGTGGGAAGATGAATGCAAATCAAAGGCTTATTTTGGATACATAAAGCATCTTTTGAACTTCTTCAAATGGAATTTAGCAAATCTTCCCAGAAACAATAATCCAGAAATGAAAAAGCCCCCATAATTTTACTCATGTTTCTCTCTTTTAACAAAAGTAGAGTGGAAAGAAATTAGCTGGAACTACCCAAGGCAAATGTCACCTCCAGCTTCCAAGCACCCCTCCCGCCCTCATCCCCAGCTGAAGGGAGACTCCAAGTATGCAAGCATGTACTAAAAACTGTGCTTGTAATTAGAAAAAAAAAAAAAAGGAAAAGATTAGACCTGTAAAAAAATATCAGTCTCACTTTATAAAAGAAGGAATATTACTTTTTAAGAAACAAGTAAATCCAATTTGTCCAGGAAAATAATCAGAATATATTAGAACTCTCTAAACATCAAGAAAAGAATAAAACTCTAAGCAGAATTTGGTACTGATCTCATTTTTTAAAGAGGAAATAACAAGTTTCCTTCTTATTTTAAGATTTTTTTTTTAATTTATTTATTTTGACAGAGGGGGAGAGATCACAAATAAGCAGAGAAGCAGGCAGAGAGAGAGGGGGAAGCAGACTCCCTGCTGAGCAGAGGGTCCGATGCGGGGGCTTGATCCCAGGACCCTGGGATCATGACCTGAGCCCAAGACAAAGGCTTTAACCCACTGAGCCACCCAGGCGCCGTAACATGTTTTCTTCTTAAGAACAACAGGTATCACCTGTTCCATGATGCAATGTTTAGCAAAACATAAACAGAGTTCTGAACGTTGGGAGAAGAACGGACTCAGACACAGTCTATGGCTTTCTTTGGAAAGCAAGTAATTTAGTATAATATTTGGGCCAATATACATTAAAGGAAATATAAAAAAGAAATATAAATAAAATTCTGATCTTTTTAACCTTAGAAAACTAATCAGAGTCATAAAATACCTTAATTATAAGTATGAGGAAATGACTTAAACCCTTTAGCGAAACTTTGTGTCTACTTGAATCCTTACACTTAGACTGAAAAATGAAAACAGAAATAATTAAAATGTTTTATAAAGCCACATCTGAATATTTTTACTGATTTTTTTCCAATTTTAATCTATAATTTTGGTTTTGTTCACTATGCACAGCTTGATGCCTAGATAATGGCAAACATTTTTTATGAGGGACTAAGTGTGCCCACATTGTTGTTACAGCCGTATTTTCACATAAGAGTTTTTATTTATACTTCATGTTTATAAACATTCTTTATGTCTTAAGGAAAAATGTATTTCTGTTAAAAGACTTCTGTTCGACTTCTGCTAGATTAAGCAACTGCTCATTAAAAATAATAATAACTAATGTTTATTGAGACCTTTCTGTACGTCAGATACTATGCTAAGTAACTGAAATGACTTTCTTTTTCATCTAAATACTTTGTATCAGGTATGTGCTATTTTTGTATCCAGAGGATTAAAAACTCCATATTAGAGATTGTGTTAGTGTGCTGGGGCCGCTATAGGAAATACAACAGACTGGGTAGTTTATTTTATTTTTTTTATTATTATTTATTTATCAGAGAGAGAGGGGAGAGAGAGCCAGCACAGGCAGACAGAATGGCAGGCAGAGGCAGAGGGAGAAGCAGGCTCCCCGCCGAGCAAGGAGCCCGACGTGGGACTCGATCCCAGGACGCTGGGATCATGACCTGAGCCGAAGGCAGCTGCTTAACCAACTGAGCCACCCAGGCGTCCCTAGACTGGGTAGTTTAAACAACAGAAATTAACTTCTCACAGTTCTGGAGGCTGGAAGTCCTAGATCAAGGTAGGTGGGGCTGGTTTCTGGTGAGACCTGTCTTCCAGATGGCCTTGCAGACAGCCGTCTTCTCTCTCTGTCCTCATGTGGCCTTTCCTCAGAAGGTGAGCATACAGAGAACTCTAGAGACCCTTCCTCTTGTAAGGACACCAGTTCCCTCCAGTAGAACCCCATTCTTATTACCTCATTTAATCTTAATTGCCTCTTTGAAAACCCTATCTTCAAATATAATCACATCAGGGGTTAGGACTTTAACATAAGAGTTTTTTGAAGAACCCAGTACAATCCATATGGAAATATTAAGAAACTCACCCAAGATCACATACCCAGCAAATATTGGAGCCAGGTTTAGAACCCAGGCAGTCTGACTCTAGAGCTCTACTTGACATGTTCACTCATTCTGCCTTATATATTAACCTCTGACTCTATCTTCCAGAAACCTTGGCAGGTAAACAAAAACTAGAAGCAATGTAATCAGCAGAAATTTATTTAGGTCAAATAACATTAAAACATGTTTCATGTACTCAACCGATAAAGTTGGTCTTTCATTCTGTGTTGAAGATAGTGTGTGTGTGTGTGTGTGTGTGTCTTTTTTATTTTTTTCCAATTGATGCAAAAAAAGGAACTTACTTCAGTATGGATTGAATTTTTTTAATCTCCAGAGATCCTAAGTATAGCAGTAATAATAATAGTCCATTTCAGTAACACAATTTCTATATCTAGGTTAATAATCTAGAGGGAAATATATCAACATTATGTTAATTAAACTCTCAGTTGGCCGTACCTTGGGAGATGTTATGAATGGTCCTGGAGAGAGAGTCAATATGCAAATAGTTATAGTATCAAGATATAGTCAGGAAATTGTGGCACAGATGAGACAAACTCATACATGCATGGAAGAATATAAATGTAGATAATGTGAATGGCAGTAAACACTAGAAGCAGGCATACTGGAACAATGATAATACTTCTTACCTGTGCACTTGAGAATGGGTTCCACACAGTAAATGGGTTTTTTAATGCAAGAGAATAAAAAAAAGCACAGAGACTGTCAGAGAAAGCCACTGATCATTGAAGCTGGAAAATACAATTCATTGTCAGAAGGCTATTTTGAAATACAAAAAGCAACTATATACATAGCTTGGTGGAACAAATGTGGGATAAATTTAAGAATAGAAAGCAATGTATCTACAATGCCAAATATTATGTAACATAAGCCTAGAATATCCTTTTGCCTCAATCTGGAATTAAAACTATCTATGTAAAAGAGCTTGCTTCCATGAAATTTATCTAAAACAAAGAGTCACAATTTAACATCTATTAATAATTATTTGCTTTCGGGTCAACACACATTTACTGACTCGGGCCCTCAGATGAGAAATCGTAGCTTTTTGGGTTCATCTCCTTCCTCTATCCCCTTTCACAGACCTCCTCTCTCTCCCAGATGGGAACATTAGTAAACTACCGTAAAATCTGCGTGTAGAAGATGGGTAGATGCGTGGCTTAGTCTTCCCTCTGGGGAGGCAGAGCCTATTTAACACAGCATCAGATTAAAAATTTAAAAAGCAACCACTAAGTAAATATTTGTAGTGAGTTGCCTCAGATACCTGCGCATTTAAAAAACTTGCAGAGGTTTAAAACAGTAGGATAAAATATTCCGTAATTAACTGTCCTCTCTACTTTTTTGTTATGGAATAGACCTAATCCGTGTTTATCTTCCAGACTGCATTTTCAAAGCAAATACCAATTGTATTTTAACCACAGTATGTCTTAGCTCATCTTCACTGCTCACACTTGTTAGCACAAAAAAAAGTAGTGAAGCCTCCACAATGTGGGACACAGCAGGGAGGGGGCAGTAGTAGTGACAGCAGGCAAGGCAACAGGCTGTCCCTGGTGTAGTTTCTTCCATTCAGACTGATTTTCAGCTGTGTGTAATCCTATTGTGTTATGAGCGCCTGGTTCCCTAGAGAGCACATAGCATAATGCCTGCTGCATAATAAGCTCTCCATTGCTGTTTGTTTAATTCATCAGTTACAATCTTGGTCTTCTTGAGCCACTAACAGACTCATTCAGACAAGAAACAGACACGCATCCCCCCAAACAAGTATCAGGAGTGGCGTTTTGTCATTTCATCAAATCCCTTTAGTATTGAAGCAGTCATATATTAGGAGCAATTCAGGGTATCCCCCATTTTCTCTGAGGAGGCTATGCTTTTCTTAAAGGTAGAAATAACATTGAATAGTTTTGGGGGAAAAACAATCAGAATGGAAGGGAAAGGTATGGAACAGCCCACAATGACCTGCTGAGCTCTGTCCCACTGTGCCGTCACACTGCCATATCCAACGTCCAGAAGAACACACACCTACACTCATCACATCAGACAGAGGGGGGTTGGTGAAGTTAGGGCCAGCTTGAGTGTGTGACTTGCTGTAGCCGCGTCACAGGCCACAAACTGAAGACGTGAGGGAAAACAGTCATGCTAAATGTGAGGCAATGCTCCCTACAGTTGATAAAATGTCTTATGTACCTGAAGTCGTGCCTGATAAAAATATTAGTAAACCAGGAAATGCTGGTTTAGGAGGGATGGTGAAAGCGTGCAGGGGCTCGGGAAGTGAAGGTACCAACCATGGGTAGAGAAGGACGTGCGAGGCCAAAGAGGAGAGACTGTGGGGTCCGTGTGGGCTCAACCGTGTGCAGCTTCATGGGGTAAGAGCTGCGAGGCTTGGAATGAGGCTCAAGTGCCCCCTCTGAAAACTGGGGACAGTGAAAGACAGCCCAGAGCCGCACTGTGAGAGCTGAGCACAGTGCCGGGACCTGACAGGAGGCAGATGCCCAGTAAATATAAGTTTCTCGTTTGGATATTAAACCTAGGGGCCTTTTAGATGCCTTAGGAAAGGGCCAGGCTTAGTGTTTTCTAATGAGATGCAGCTAGGAAAAGCTAGGATGGTAAGAAATACCAAGGCTGTGCCCCTATCACTTGGATTAACATGAAAACCTCACTCAGAGAAGAGAAGCCTTATGGTGTAATTGCTAAAAACTAGATTTTAGGGGCAGGCTGGAGCCACATGGTTTGGTTTCTTTTTGAATGTCAGGTATTCTGCCAAGTACTTAACCATGGCTTTTCCATCGATTTTCCAGTATTTCTAATGTTCAATGAGTTTCTTTTTTTCATCGGTTCCTTCTGGAACGAAGTCCACTACCACTGTCAATTGTTGCTATTCAAGGCTTCATTAAAGCTACTTGGATTAAGGCTTTGAGCCTTGAGAAACACTGTTTGTTGGCTTGGCTGTGCTTTAATGTGAAAGGCTGTAATGAATTTCCTCAGTGTTGTTCTGAGAAGGAAAATATCTTGCGTCGAGCAGTTCTTGTCTCTGCTTGCCCTAGTGATAGATATTAAGTAATGTGGTGTTTAACGTCTTCATTTTTCTTCACCCAGAAAACAAGCAGTCAGAGACACAGGAGGCAGTAGGTAGGAGCTGAAGAAGAGAAGAAGGGCCGTACGGCTCTCCCCTGTACCCCCCACTTTCTTGTATTTTTCTTTCTCTGTGCCATTTTTAATTTGGACATCTACTGATGAGGAGAGAACTTCTAGTGAAAAATCCAAACTCAAATCTAATTGATGTGGGGTTTCACAGTGTTCTTTCTTCCTCTCCTTCCCCCCCGACTTGTGATGCTCTTAACTATGTTCTGCCTACGAACAGCTGGAGACGCTAAAGAACTTCCAAGGAAGATGGAAGTGAACTCGAGTTCTTGAGCAACTATCGAATTTTAGGAATTTTTTTTTAACTTCGTTTTATTCTTATAAGACCAGCCAAAATTTCTTGAGCCGAAGATCACACCTTAACCACCTGTCAGCAAATCCTGCCAGAACTACCTACTAAAAGTGGTTCTAGAAAATTCCACTTCTAAAAGTGGAATATAACCACTCTACCAACCCTTCCCCTCCTAGTCTCATCTTCAGTGTGTGGCCCATCTCAGATCTCCCCGTGGTTGGAATGGTATCTCCTCCTGACACGCTTAGAGTCCGTACTCAGCCCAGCAGCCTTGTGATGCTCAAAGTGAGTTGATGCCCCTGCTCTGCTCAGGACAGCTTCCCCTGTCTCTAACCACTCCGAGGGGGGCTGGCTGAATGCCTATCTGTGCTGACTGGCCGACCCTCCACGTAGCCCACACATCCCATCTGCTTGCTCCGTGTCCACGGTTTTGTACTCCGATCACACTCACCCCCTCAGCATTCCTGCCCCTGTGCCCAGCTTGCTTCCACACCAAGGCCTTTGCACTTGCTCTTTTTTAGGCCCAGAATTCTCTTTTTTCCAAATAGCCTCAACACTTACTTCTTCGCCTCCTGCAAGCATGTGCTCCGGTGGAAACTTAGCGAAGGACGCCTTCGATGACCACCTTCTGCAAAAAGCTGATCTCAGTTACCCTCTAGCCCCTCGTGCTGCTTTGCTCCTCTTTACAACACATGCCCTCTTTGGTGTATATTTATTTGTTGCATCCATCCACGTTCACGTGTATGTAAATTTCATGAAAGAGATTAATCTCAACAAATGAGATTAAGTTTGAGAGCCATGAGCTTACCCATAGTGTGGATGGAGCAGCTAGACCACAGCGTCCAGTCTGGCAGTCTCTGCAGCGCGTGTGCTCCCTGCCACACGAAGATGCTGAGTTTGAAGCAAAAATAGCCACGCTCCATCCATCGCTCCTGTGGGTCTGCACATTCAATAAAGACAGGATGCTCAGAGCACACTACACTTATGTATCTACCTGCTGCATCTACATCCTGCAGACTTCTGGCATTACCCACTTGCTGACAAAGGTTACTCAGCCTGGGGAGGTTTACACTTTTGTCAGTCTTAGGTTTGCAGGAGAGGAAAAAATGATCAGGAACATGACTGAACACAACACAGGATTCCTTAGTTCCCAGAGCCTGTGTCAGTCACCTATCTAGCTATTCAGCATACTCTTTTCTTAGTAAGCTTTATTTCCTGCACACATCATATCTCACCCATTGCAATTAAAAAAAAAAGTCTATATGCTTCTTTTGAAATAAAATAATCTTCTGCCTGCAATATTGCTGCAAATCCTTTGTACTGTTGCCAAAAGGGTCTTTATAAGACATGAATCATACTATTTTATTCCATTTTGGGGGAAAAAAAAACAAAACAAAAACCCGCTGTCATCTACAATCATGATTCCTTGACCTAGCGCACTAGCACAGGAGGCCCTTGCTAATTGAAATCCTGCATCCCTCATAGCCCTCTGCCCAGGCTTGCCCCCTCTGGCAACTTTTAATTTTACAACAAAGAAGTATCCATAAGGGCCTGCGTACATCATGCAATGTCCCATTTAGACACTTTCTTCTATTCTGCACACTCTGAACCACGACCTGCTCTGCCCGATTCCTGTCTGTTGTCGTTAACACCGGCCTCTACGGAGAGCCTGCGACCTGTCAGGTGCTGTTTGTCCATAAACATAAGTGAGACACATTGCTTCCTGCTCACAACAGCTCTGCTCACAGCATGTTGAGCCCAGACTTTACAGATAAAGGAGGTGCAGCTCAGAGAGCCCAAGTCCCCATGACTAAGCAATGGGAGAACAGGGATCCGAGCCGCGCTTTCTTGCCACGACCCCAGTGCGTGCCAACTTTCTACCGTGCTGGGTGCCATGCATCTGCGCCTGTCATCCCATCTCCTGCTAAGATGGCAGGCCCCTCTGGCAGAGTCGACTCGTTCTCTTTGTAGCTACAGTGCCTCGGTGACCCGGGTCATCAATTTTGCAGTTGCATAAATAGGATTAATTATCTGTGAAAAAGAGCGTGACTAGGAATTACGTGTGAACACCAACAGCTTTGGGGCCGTCAGCTCTCATCTTGACTGTGTGGCCTTGTCCCTCACCACACAGTCATGGCTAACAAATGCACACACCTCAAGGAAATTTGCTCCTTTGGTTGATGATGACCGCAGGTCTATGAACACAGCCATCCACAAAGACTCATGCTTGCTCCGGCTTGGTGTGAGGGAGTTCACAGGCATACCTTTTTCTATTACTAAGGGTTTAGTTTTAGGTAAGAAGATAGGTTTTCAATACTTACTGCTGGTGTTCTTCATACACTCAACAGCACACCTGCTTTGCATTGTCCTTTCAAATGACCTCTGTTGATTTAAACATACTGCTTTTTTTGTTTAAAATTTTTTATAACTGATAGTGTGTTTCATGTGATTCTCCCAAAATTCAACAGATTTATTTTTTGTGTGTGGGACTAGGTGATTTGAAAGTTCATATGGAAAAATAAATGCAAGAATTCTCAAGAATGTAAGAGAGAGAGAGAATAATGAGATGGCTCAGGTAGTACCAGATATTGGAATTTACTTTAAAGCTAATGTAATAAAAAAAAATGCTATTTACACAAGAAAAAGTAAATAGAGCAATGGAATAGGATCAAATCAAGAAACGTGTAGAAGTAAATGTGGGATGTTACTATATGATAATGAGAGCATTTCCATTCCGGGGGAAATTGAGAGTTGATTTAATAAGTAATATTGGCATTATTTTGTTATCAAAATAAAAAAATAGTTTGAATCTTAATAATTTCATTTTAATTGAGGAAAGGAAGAATAGCACTCTACATTTATAAATTTATATTTTTGACTTGTTACAACACATATTACCTTTGTAATTTAAAAGAATTAGAATTTATCTTAAAAGTAGTATTTATATACTGCATATTGTATATTGTATATTACATGTTCCTAACATTAAAACAATTCAGAGATCATAAAAGTAAATACTGAAAGACTCCTTCCTCTTTATGGAAGCTGAAGTTTATAATTTCAGTTTATAATTTCTCCTCCCTAACACTTTGATGTGCATTTACCTATACACATGCAAATGGATTTTTTTTTTTTTACCTTAAAGGGCATGACATGATATTTTGCAAATTATATATTTTTTACATTAAATATATCATTGTGGATGACATTCTGTGAAAATATATATTGACAAATCTCAATCTTTCCAAAGGCTACACACAGTATTCCGTTATATGATTCTACCTTCAATTTATTTAAGTAGCCCTTTATCGATAGGGATGTCTTTAATATAGTTAGAAGTCATATCATACAGAAGGAACAAAAATGAAAAGTCAAGTTCCCTATGGCTCTATTTCTAGCATTCTTCCCCAGGGATAAACACAAAATGGGTCTGTGTCATAGTTCTGAGGTTACCATTGCAGCTTAAATGACATTTTCTTCTTTCTTTGCTTTTTGTTTTTGTTTGTATATTTATTGTTATTGTTGTCTTGACTTTAGAGAGTAGCTATGGCCTTCCTGATACAGAAACTACACCATCTAGTGAGTCTGCTCAGTCTCCAACTTCCTCCACTTCCTTATGTCTGCCGTTCTGTGACCATGATTATGTATTACTTGTTTAGTCTATCAGTCAATGCAAAGCTTTTAACCTAGATTTAAGAGACATTAATGAGATCCTGTGCCTATCGATATTTATTACAGAACAAATTATGTTGTTGGATTTAGAGAGAGAGAGATATAATGTTAAGATACTAATCACCAGCCACTCAAAGCATGATGCCCCAAACCTGAAGATCTAATTGTTTCTTTTAATTTCTTTGGAGTTTTTTCTCTTCTTCTAAGTCGTGTCAACTGTTACCCTTATGGCTTATCTCATACTCTTTCTTCATTATTTCTCTTTTGCTTGATCTTTTGGAGGGCTTTATTGAGTAATGCTTTTGGAAAGTTTTTTAGAGTAACAAACTTTGTGGGAATTTGTATGACTGAGAATGTTACATAAATAATCGTTTAGATTTGGAATTCTAAATTCATAGTCGCTATCCCGATGAGGATTTGGACAGTCTTTGTTCCTGTGAGCTTTAGTGTCCAGTGTGGCTAATAGAAGAATCTACTACTAATCTAATTCTCCTTCCTTTATAAATAACATCATTTGTTTTTCCCTCTGGAAGTTTTTAAAATTTTCTTTCCAGAGATTTCAACAGTGCATATTGAAGCATGGATTTTTTTCCCTCTGCCTTACCTCAGTGAGACTTTCAATGTGAGAGGTCATCCTTCTTCAGTCTGGAATATTTTTATTACATTATTTCTTTCATTATCTCCTCTCTCTTCTGTCTTCTCTTGGAAATTCTTTTAGTCAACTTTCTCTTTTTTTCTTGTCTTTTTTTTTTTGTTTTTTTTTGTTGTTTTAGGTTGTTGAAAACCTCTTTGCTTGTGCTTCCAAATCAATAACATGGTTTCTAACACCATTAGAATGCGGTGGTCCATTGATTTTTAAATTTCAGCCATCAAACTATAATTTCCAAAAGTTCTTGTTTTAAAGGTACAGTAGCCTCCCTAATTTTTCTGAGGATAATATTTGGAATTTTTAAGGACATTTTGGATCTCTTTTGTTTCCTCACATTCCTGCTGCTCTTCTGCTATCTGCTTATATTTGTGAATCTTTTAGGTTGACCTGAGGTGCCGTGTGGTGAGTAATTCAGAAGTTCTTCAGGCAATTCTTATCTGCAGTAGAGACCTAAGAGTATCTCTGTCAGTTAATAAGTGTAAGATGATGTACATGTTGCTTCACTTGGTCTTCTTTCATCTAATAATATGTCCTGCAGATTTTTCCTTATCAATGTATAGAAAGATCCCTACTTTTGGAGAGCTTCATGGTATTCCACTGTGTGGATGTACCATAGTTATTTAATTATTTCCCTATCGATCTGAAGCACTTGAGTTCTTTCAAATATTAGGGGAAGGAATTCTTTCCTTAATGCTGGAGTGAGTAATCATATCTAACTGTCACTTTTTTACCTGTGCAGTTATACCTGCAAAATAAATCCTCTAAAGACAGAATGCATTAAAACAATATATATATATATATATATATATATATATTTTAAACAATATATTTTTAATTTTGGAAAATATTGACAAATTGCCCTTCAGTTTTAAACATGAAGAAACAGGGGCGCCTGGGTGACTCAGTCAGTTAAGCCTCCAACTCTTGGTTTTGGCTCAGGTCGTGATCTAGGGGTCCTGAGACTGAGCCCCACAGTGGGCTCCAATTCACTGAGGAGTCTGCTTAAGGCTCTCCCCCTTTCCCTTAATCCCTCTCCCCTGCAAGCTCTCTCTCTTTCAAATAAATAAATAAGTCTTCAAAACATAAATAAATAAGTCTTCTAACAAACATGAGAAAACCTCCCCAGAAAGATGAGGTGACTTAAAAATAGGTAGGTATATAGCAAATTCAAGCTCGGGTGGGGAACAGAACCATTACCTCTGACATTCGGTCCAGTATTTGTTTCACTGTGTAACACTTCCTTCACTATGTTCTATAACTAGGGACTATAGCTATGTCAGGCAATTTGGTGGAACTGATTAATCATCAGGGGCTAGCCAAGATATCATGAATCAGTGCCTGGAAAAGCACTAAATACCTGCCTCCCATTCCCCATAGCCTCACAGAAATAATAAAACAGATATTTGCATATAAAGACAATGCAACAAGGCAAAATGATATGAAGAGAAAGTGAAGCAAAATAAAAGTGGAGTTAACAGTGGACTGGAAAGTTTAAGGAAATTTTGGAGTAAGGAAGCAGGACAGGAAGAACGATAGCCAGAAACACGAGAGACGAAAGCAGTTCTTCTCAAGATGGCTTCCAAGGGGGGCACCTGGGTGGCTCAGAGGGTTAAGTCTCTGCCTTCGCCTCAGGTCATGGTCTCACTCAGGGTCCTGGGATAGAGCCCTGCCTCGGGCTCTCTGCTCAGGAGGGAGCCTGCTTCCCTCTCTCTCTGACTGCCTTTCTGCCTACTTCTGATCTCTCTCTCTGTGTCAAATAAATAAAATCTTTAAAAAAAAGAATGCTGCAAAATGTTTCAAAAAAAAAAAAAAAGGAAGATAGCTTCCAAGGAAAGTCTAAGATAATTAGGACAATGGCAAGAGTAGATCATCAGAAAAACACCAAGATTTTTAGATTAAGAACTAAATTTAGAAGAGCCAATTCAGCTGCCTTGCTGGCTTTCAATCTACCCCAATATACAGAGGCTCCTCCAGAGCTGGCATGAGATGTTTTGCCCTTAATATTGAAGACCATCCAAGTTCTAACTAGACTCAACCCTGCTTAGCTTCCAGTATCAGACAAGATTGGGTATGTTCAGGGCGATTTGGTCAGGGACTGAAGCCCTATTCTCTAATGAACAAGTGGCTGATGGATTGGGAAAGGGTCTTAATATATGTACTGGACCTGAGAGAGAACAGAAATGGAGATTTGGGCAACCCTACATGTCTGTCTACTTCAGAGAGCAAAGGGGAAAAACAGGAAAACCCTCTAACCATCCAAATAAGGACTTTCTTCCTTGACTGTTGTGGGATGCCCAGCCTCCTTCCTAATCCAAGCCAGCATGCCCTACTGGGAAGCCTGTCAGAAACCTGAACACTGTCACAGGTGAATTCTGCCCTTTGATCAAAAAAAGCATTTCTTAAGTCAGCCTGCGCCAGGACTATGTTGCTTTGTTACACTTCATCCAGCTGTGCACAAGAATTTGTGCAATATTGTTTACCTCATAAAACCTCCCCGAGCGATTCTAAGTAGTATCCAGGACTGAAAAACCCTGCTCTAAACAACTGAATGGAATAGTTGTATGTGTTTAATATAAAATGATCTCTGCTCTTTTGAAATTGAGTTTAGAGTGAAAAATCAAATCCTAAATCTACTTAATAGGTAAGTGTTTTTGTGTCCAGAAAGCTATTAGCTTATAGTCAATTATAATCAAAATACAGAGACTCTAGTTAAAAATAAAGTGACTGTAGTGGACTACAATGAAATATTATTTTTAGCGTGTTCAGATGAGCATACCTAGGGTTGAGAGAACTGTCTTGTTGCTTCAGATTTCATGTCCTTGTCATTGATTTGGGAATTCCACTATGATGGGTCTACTCCTGGAATTGTTTTACTCATTTCCTTTCAGTTATTATCTGTAAATTAGTGTCTTTCATTTGGTCTGGGAAATTCCCAGTCATTACCTCTTCAAATATTTCTTCTCTTCCATTCTTTCTGTTCTCCCCTTCTGAAATTCTACTTAAACATAGGGTAGAACTTTTTATTCACTTCATATTTTTAAACTTTTCTTTCATATTTCTATCTTTTTTTCTCTCTATGCTGATACTTTCTTCAGATGTCTCTTCCTGTTTCTCTCTTTAGCTCTATCCAAATGGCACTTTTGCCTTTTTCTTCCCAAAAATTCTTACCATTTTTAGAGTTTCTGTTTGATTTTTTTACAAGCCTACCAAGTCATTCCTGGTAATTCCTTCTTTCTTGCCTTTTTTTTTTTTTTTAAATTCCCATATTGATTCTTTAAATTGTTCACATGTAACTGTTCTACATTCTTTATCTGACAGTTCCAGTCTCTGCAGTCCTGGAGGATCACCTCTGTTCCTTGTCATTTGCTCTCTTTGAGCTTGCTTTCTCTTATGCTTGGAGCTCTTTGATTTTAAGCTTTTTGTTTGCACTTCCTCTGTGGGGATCCCGTGGGGATGCTTTCGGCCAAGAGAGTATCCATATCTGCTTCTACTGTGAACTAAGGGTCTGCACCAACCTGGGACCACTTGGTCCCTCTGAGAGTCAGAGTTCAAAGCAGGATTCTCAGGCTCAGCTTGTCTATGATGTTGGCCTAAGATCTAATATATGGCATGAGACCTCAGGGCAACCCTTCCCCTCCCTGCCATTCCCACTCCCAAATTGCTTGCAGTTTGGGGTTCTATGACCACCAGGAAGCATGCCCCAGCTAGGGTCATTTCTATAGTAGGAGGGTCCCTCCCAAAAGTTATGGTCCACCATATTGCTGGAAGCAGTTATTGTGATGAAATATTTTCAGCACTGTTCTGGGGAGCCAAGCATGATTGTATCAAAAGTAAATCAGTACAGCAAGGGAGAATGTGTTTGGTGATTAGGATAAACTGTAATCAGCTGGTTATCATATTAATATAGTGAAAATAATTTTCTGTCTGATGTCTTTGTATCAGTCCAACATTTCTTTTTCTAACATCTCTAATTAATTCCTAAATTAATTTATTTGGCCACAGTGTCTTATGGATTTTCATTAAAAACTGTGACAAAAATGTGCTAATAAGCCTTTCAACTGACTTGGCAAGTAACTTTATGGCACATATGTAATGCTTCCTCTGATTTTCTGTCTTTCTAGTTAAAGAAACCATAGAGGTTATGCTAATGGACATCAACAGTTTGAAAAGAGAGAAGTATCAGCATTCACCTTTGTATCTGTCTATATTGTATATGTGTATGTCTTCAGATGTTATAATATGTGGCATGAAGTCAGGTTCTTTTAGTACATGGTCTAATTTCTTCTAAGTGCTAGACCTTTGTCTTTGTGCTATTTTGCTCATGGTAGAAGTAAAGTAATCCAAATGACTTAACACCATTGTTTCAGAGGTGGACCTAGTTCTTCAGCACCTCACCTCTTGCTTTTTTATCAGGCTATTAACAGCAAAGTGTGTCATTTCCAGTTTGTGGGGAAGCAAACATAGCCTGCTTCCTGCCTTTGCATTTAGAAAAGTCTGGCATTCTCCTAGCACGTGATCTTCAAAAAGGCTTGAAATTTCTTCCTAAGGTGCTGGGAATAGGGGAGTTTTGTATTAATGTGAGAAGGGTTGCTCCATTTCTAGGAAGCCAAATAAATTCAAGATATGAATTTTTCTAAATGAGAGTATATTCAGCATGGAGTAGGGTATCTGACAGACACTTAACATTTATTATTTGTTGAATGAACAAATGAAAAAAAAATGAATGAAGGAGTCTTTTAAAATAGGGAACCAATAATCCAAAACTATCCTACTAGTAGGGATCTCATGGTGAGATTTTATTTGATGTTTTATTCAGTATACCCCATCCCACCACATGCCTACATACACACACAGCAAGAGAGAGAAGCAGGGATAGAAAATAAATTTAATTTATTCCAGTGTGAATTTTGAGGCTGGAAATAACCAATTATTATAGTCCAAATGAGTGACCTATTGCATTAAGACATATATTTAAGCTCCTATACTTTTATAATAACAACGAAAAAGAAAGAAACTCTTCTCACTAATTTTCCTGGCCTATTTTGTTCTACTGACTGTAGCTTTTTTGTTTTGTTCTGTTTTGATTTTACATAATTTGAGAGTGGTGCACTGACTAGGAATGTGCCAGTAGGAACTAACATTTATCTTGTGAGGAGATAAAAATCAGTATCTGGAGGATTGTTTGGTAATTCACACTGAAAACAGAAAGCTTTGATAAGAAACACATTGGATTCCCCTGGCGAGTACATTATGAGTCCGTGAGAAACAAAAGGCCAGGAAGGATCCCTTGGGCCCACCATCCTGTCCTAGTCTATTGTCCAGACCCACAGCCTCATCGCAGAACACGTCACACGTTATGACGACATTTCTCTTGGGATCCTGGGCAAATGGAGATTTTGCTTGCACTAATGTTGCAAGTTTAAAAAAAAAAAAATAAAAAGGCTTCTATAGTTGACTTTAAGTGCAGTTAAACCACCCTCTAGAAAGGGTTTTTTAAATTTCTCATGTTCTCATTTCTTATTCATTCCGTTTCCCTCACTGAAATCAGGAGAAGAGCACTGAACACGCCGGATAACCCAGTACTAGGCAGCAAAGCTGTAACCAGAGTTCGCTCCATTTTTATTTTGTCTCCCTTCATTTGCAGGCTTCTAAAGATGGCGGAAGAAAAAAAATACAAACTTAATCTGTTACTCCCAGTGGATAAGTGTTCCTCTTCAGACTGGGTCCTCCACAGAGCCAAGAACATTCAGCAAGCTCTCCTGTCATGTTCTGAGGCTTGCTACTTGAAGGGAGGCAGGTTAGACCTCAGTAAGAGGGCAGCAGTTGGGGGGGTCTGTGTGGCTCAGTGGGTTGGATGTCCACCTCTTGATATCGGCTCAGGTCCTTATCTCAGGGTCATGGGATCAAACCCGGCGTCAGGCTTAACACAGTCTCCTTATCCCTCTCCTTGTGTTCCTCCCCACTCTCTCTCTCTTCTCTGTCTCAAATAAATAAATAAATAAAATCTTTAAAAAAAAAAAGAAGAAGAAGAAGGACACAGCAGTCAAGGTCAGGGGCAGCTCCCAGGAAGAGCCATCTTGAGGGTGGGGGCAAATCCTGAGTGTCCTCCCAATCCAGTTTTTTCCCAGCAGGAAACCACTTTGGAATTAGCAGCGATAATGTATGTAATCAAAACTATGTAAGGCTTGGAAGCATTGGATAATTAATTTAATTTTTTTTTTCATTCAGAGCATTTTTTTTAAGCAACCAGCATATAAAACTGTCTCCAAACAGTTAGTAACGGTAGGCATAGCTGCGAGAAGGAAGAATTAGAGGGAATTTATCACAGTGTTTACTATGATGGTCTCTGGTTGTTCCTTTACTCAGTAGTACTGGCTTAATACCTGCTGTGTAGTAAGCCATATAGGGTGTAGACAGATACAGGAGACATTGACCTTGTCTTCAAGGAGTCTTTCATTCATACATGGAAATAAGGGCTGAACCCAAGTACTTACAGTGCAATGGATTTTCTGCTCAGTGGCACAGAGTAGTCAATGTATAACAGAAAAGTAAACTAATGCCTAAGAACATAAAGAATGGGGGAAATAAGCTTTGCTTTCTCAGAGTTAACCAAGGAAGATACACTCAGCTACATTCACAGGGTTGAACTTGATTTGAGGATAAACCAAAGATAGGACGTTGCTGTGGATTTGGGGAAAGTAAAACCAGACTCACAGGTGCCTGAATATCAAGATGGAGGACGGAGGGCAGGAGGAGGACAGGTGGGGTGATACTGTGGTGAATTGTATTTAGGCTGGTGAGAGTAAAACTTAATCAAGAGAAGGCCGTCAGCTCAGAGAGAGAACTCCCAATTCCAATGCTCACCAGCTGAAGATAAGCAGTTCAGACCCTGGGACAGAGGAATGAATCCCTTCAGTGAACCAGCACCTTGTTATAATTCTGTACTCACTTAATATTCTGATTATAAATTGGCTTCCAGTTTAATTCTATCCACCAGGGGAAGAATCTTCCTACCTATGTGACTTATGCTTCTATCCATGTAGGTTATAATGTAATAGTATTCTGCAGTGCACACACCCCTGCACACACACACCAGTTCCGTGAGCTCAGGTAGTGTACATCCATTTGTAAGAAACAGTTCTGCCCAGCATGCACTGCTCAATGTCAGGTTCCCCACCTACCATACTAACAATTAGACCCTGACATTGGTGCATGCCCCAAGATCTCCTGATTGAAACCATTTGACAGACAGCCATCTGCTCTCCTGTAGTGACACCCTAAGCTCACTGGATCAGGCTTCAGATCAAGCTAAAACATACACAAAATGCTACAAACGACACGAGACTAGAAAATGATACACATTTCTCTTCTAACTAGAATGACCACAGAACCCTTGAACAAATGTAGAGTTTCATTAAGCAAAGGGCTTTGGTGAATGGGAACCCAAAGGCCATGTCATGAGCCAGATGCAGAGGGACATGCATGGGCTGTGCAGATCCGAGCTGCTAGGAAATAGTGGAAGCTGGTGTGAGAAAGGTGGGTTGGGCCACTGTGGGAGGACTGAACCACTAGAACTAGGTGTTTGAATCATACTGAGTAAGAACTAAGGAACAATTAAAGAGTTTGAGTAAAAGAATTTGTGCTGTAAAAGATATGCTATGATTGCAGTCGACAAGATGGATTCAGCGGAATTAACTCATGTCACGACATTCTGCAGTGCACATACCTACAGATACCTACACACACGCACCCGTTCCCTGAGCGCAGGTCATGTGTATCTGACCGAGGTGCAGTTGAGAGGTCAAGGGACAAGTTTGGAAGCTGTTGTCTTGAGGTAACTATGGCCTCAGGTAGGATGGAGGCAGATGGATGACTGAAAGAAAAGCCTAAATGCTAGAAGAAACCGAGGAAATTCCTCTGGAAGGGCTCGTTAATTAGTCAGCCTCCTTTCTCTGGCTAAGATTTTTAAATAGAATCATGCCAGTCATAAGACAGCATTGTGCAATATCAGATTTCAAAGGAGCATCTCACTTCATTTTAGTAAGTGAGAAGCTGGCTCTAGGGAGAGGGCAGCAAGAGGAATGGAACTAAGGAGCAGGGAGCATCTCAGCAAAAAGTGCTGAGTGGCCCAAGGGAGATCAGGGAAAGCCTGAGGAGGGGTTGGGGAAGATGGGTGCCAAGTTGGATCAGTGTTGTTAACCCCTGGCCATTTAGATGCATTCGAGGTGGATTAGACACTTCAAATGGAGAGTGAGGGAATAAAGGCTGTGTTCATGGAGCAGTGATTCATCTGAGATACAGAAAAGGAGGTCTCAGCGAGTGGACTTCCAGGGAAGAGCTGTAGGTGAGGGCCTGGTGAACGACAATAATTTATAGAAAAATGTATCTTACAGAATCTGAGGTGGAGTAAAGAGGCCAGGTAACTTGAGAGTAACCCGCGGGTGAACTAACCCCTCTGCTTGGGTCTCCTCAGCAGCAGCAAGTTGGAACTCTTATACATTGCTAGTGAGAATGTGAAATGCTGCATTCGCTGTGGAAAACAGTTTGGCGGTTCCTCAGACAGCTAAACATAGAATTGCCATGTGACCCAGCATTCCACTTCGAGATACTGAAAAATAGAAAAATTGAAAAGAATTGAGAACAGGAACTCAAACTGATACTTGTACACCAATGTTCATTGAAAAATTTATTCATGGTAGCCAAGGGTGGAAATAACTAAAGTGTCCGCCACCAGATGAATAGATAAACAACACATGGTGCATCGGTACAATTGAATGTTCTTCAGCCAGAAATGAATACAGTTCTGATATATGCGACCACATGGATGAATCTTGAAAGCATTATGCTAAGTAAGATAAGCCAGGCCCAAAAGGGCAAATATCGTACGCGTCCACTTATAAAAAACATCTAGAAGAGGCAAATTCTTTGAGCCAGAAAGTAGGTTTCCAGGGTCTTGAGATGCATAGATTTATTGCTTAATGATTACAGCATTTCTCTCTGGAGTAATGAAGAGATTTTGGACATACTGGTGATGCTTGCCTGCCCAACAACGTGAATGTACTTAATGCAACTAAATTATATACACTTAAATATCATTAAATGGTGAACTTTATGTTGTGTATATTTTACCACAATTTAAAGACTTTTTTTTTTTTTTTTTTTTTAAGAGAAGCTGCAAAGGCTGCTTGTAGGGTGAAGAGTGAGAGAGAAAATGCAGTTTGAACTTGTTCCTGAGGGGCCTGCCTCAGGAATGCCGGACCCCACACCCCACAGTTGCCCCCATTACCTGAGAGGATGGGAGGCTCCCTCTGCCCCACCGTAACCCACGATGGGAACTGACAGCCCTCATTCCAGCTTCCCTCCAGTGGCTCCCAGAGTCAGTCCTGTGGGGTCTCAGTAGCTTCATCGTTGATTACGGTTAGCTCCACTGCCAGTCCCTGCTGCTAGAACACACATGGGGACCAGTGGAATATTGTAAGTGCCCGTTTCCGCAGCTTTTGTTTGGTAGAATGCCAGAGAACACAGCTTTTGCTGTCATAATTGGTTTAAATTTAAATACTCACTTGTTTTTGTTTCAAATTGGTTTGCGGGTGCGTGGACACAGCCTAGGTTTGTGGGCACAGAGTCTATTTTGTCAACATGGAGAGAGTGAATCAGGCGTTTTTGTTATCCAGCCCAGCCCTTGTTTTCAGTCTTGATTTCCCGGCGCCTTGATAAATGTCCTCCAGCCTTTGAGTCAAGGAGAGGTTGGAACCCAACCACTTAATTGGAGGTTTTCCAGTTCACAGCAGTTAACTTTTCTACAACTTGTCTCCTTAATTTAGAACAACATTCAAAGAGTAATGAGCACTGTAACTCACATTAGTTTGGGCCTATTTCTAGACTGCTGTGTCGAATATTCAGCATTCAAAGACATTTATTGTCTTTCAAGAGTTTTCAGTAAGATTATGAAGGAAAACAAAGTTGTCTTGAATTTTATAAGTTAATTTCAGTCAAATTGCTAAATGGGGTGATTTAGTATTTTTCAGTGAGTGCAGCATTAATTTGCATATTAAATCACATTACATCTGCCTCCATTAATGAAATTATTTTTAGATTTAAGCAATCAATACAGTCTTCTCCAATATTCAAATCATGGTGCAAGAAATAGCGCTGCCTGAATTGCATGCTCAGATACTTGTTAAAACATCTTAATTAGTCTATGCTCATTCTTCTCCTGCGTTCAGGTTCACGGCTTTGGTGATTGTCACAAAGTGGTTTGTGTGGATGACAGCTGGAGAAGTTAGCAGCTGTTTTTGTTATTGTTTTATTTTGGTTTTTTTTTTGTCTTTTTCCCAAAAAGGTCCTCCTTGTCATTCTATGCCAGAAAAAGAGTTAAATTCTCTGCTTTAAACAGACTTATTAAATGCCCTGTGTTTAGACTACATGCATTCGTGCTCGAGACACCACGTGTCTTGGGACAGCCAGCGTGGTGACTGCAATCACAAATTATTCCAGTGAGGAAGAAATGGAGGAAGTATCTATAGTTATCAGCTTGACTGCCCAGGGAGCCTTCAGACAAGGTCAGATTTTAAAAGGGCGGAGGAGACGCAAGTCTTACTTATTAAATTAGCTGATGACATGAGGCTCAGAGAGAGAGGGGGGATGTGTTGGCTGACAGGATTCCAATGGAGCTCAGCAGCTTAGAATGATGGGCCAAATCCACAAGGAAGAAAGTTAAGAGGGACCATTTTGAAGTCGGATACTTGGATATAGAAAGAACAACCACCAGAGGACGGAGGATGTATAGTGAGCAAGTATGGAAAAGTTTTAGCTGAAATAAACTAAAGTTGTGAGTCATCAATATGGTGAATGCTTTTCAAATGTGCATGAGCTTTCCAGAATGCTTATGCAATCCTAGACTATATTAATAGACTCTGGTATTTAGTAAGAGAACAGCGATAGCATAAAGCATTTGCAGGCACTATACACAGATGTCAAGCAAATGCTCTTTGGGATCAGACAACAGTTTTCTCAGATACCATCTCCGGCTCATGGTGTAGTAGAAGCTCTTCAGGAGTGATTCATAAAAATGTCAAATGTGCATTAAACTTTTTAAATGACACTATGAGTGTTCATTCTTCCACAGATTTTTTTGGTGTAGGGTCAAACCTTTTCCTTTGAGGGGTGGCTCGTACCTTTAGCCAGTGCACACAGCTATGGTCATGCCTGTGGTTGGTGGCAGACTCCTATCCTCACGGGCTCGGTGTATGTTCTCATTGGTTTTAACAACATTTGCAACATCATCCCCTTAAACATGGGTCCTGTCACTGGAGTTTTTATTTTCTCATTATAAATAAACCCCCTTCTTAATGAATTATCTAAGATTCCTAACTTCTGCTTTTTTTTTTTTAATAGAGCACATACCTAAAGATATCTTTCAATCAACTCAAATTGTTCTGCAATTTTTACCTTTCTTCCTCTTACAATTCTCTTGCTTTCACTTATTTTAGCAGCAATATTTTAAGAGACTCATCTGCAAAAAGTTTCTCCAAGCAGTCGACTTAATTTTTACATAATTTTCTTTCCTCACTCATA
The DNA here is from genome assembly GCF_011764305.1 of Mustela putorius furo. Lineage (NCBI taxonomy): Eukaryota > Metazoa > Chordata > Mammalia > Carnivora > Mustelidae > Mustela > Mustela putorius. The sequence goes on along the minus strand of NW_025422019.1, from coordinate 20,524,563 downwards.
TTTCATCGGTTTATGTAATATTTTATTAAATAATTAAAATGACCAATATGACTGACATAAACAAGACGGAGACAAATAGCTGTCTCCCCTACAACTCAAGAGAAGTGGGTGGGTACCCGAGAAGAGTCCACAAGGGGTGAGCAGTCAGTGTGCTGTGAAGTAAGACCGTAATCAGAGGGAAGTCTCCAGGATGGGTATGGGAATCGAAGGGTGGCTTATGATTGATCAAGTGGAGGCATTTAGTCTAAAAAGAGGCTGAATGGGGCGCCCGGGTGGTTCAGTGGGTTAAGCTTCTGCCTTCAGCTCAGGTCATGATCTCAGGGTCCTGAGATCAAGCCCTACTCATCGGGCTCCCTACTCAGTGGGGAGTCTACTTCTTCCTCTACTTTTGCTGCTCCCCCTGTTTGAGCTTTCTCTCTCTCTCTCTCTCTCTCTCTCTCTCAAATAAATAAATAAATAAAATTGAAAAGGAGCTGATTCGCAGATGTCTTCAGCTGTTGGAATGTTTATTAGATGGAGGATTCTTCTCTAGGACTCCAGAGAGAGAGTGATAGAGAGAGAGAAAGAAAGAAAGAATGAACACAAATCACCAAATAACATTATAGGCAGACAAACTTAAGCTCATACTAGTATGAATTTTAATAGAGAGTTTAAAGATGACACAGGCTGTATTTGAGATACCTGTCACTGGACATGTTCAAACACAGGCAGGATCACCATCTTGGCAGCAGTGATATAGAACAAATACAGGATAGTGTGGAAAATTCAATTAGATGATGGTAACTTCTCAAATCATAGTGGCAATGCCAGGAAGTCATAACTCAGGACAATCTACTAAAAAGGATTAAGCAAAAGACTTCCCTTGAGCTTTTACATTGCCAAAATAAGGGCAGTCTTAACTGTTCCTGCTTCAGCTTAATTTTAAAAAATAAACTTCTCTTCAAAAGAATGATTATTGTGTCAAGATGCCAGAAACATAATTAAGAATATACACACCTATATGTAAACACACATAAATATGAGTCTACGTGTGTATATATTCTCTTCCAGTATGAGAATTCCATATCTCAAATCAAAGCAAAAGAAACAAAGAAACATTGGTCTTCTTAATATTATTAACAATAATTGCTTCCTCGAACAGGGTAGTTTTATATCTCCACTACATGAAGATACATTAAGTGAATTTGTCGTATGAATTTAAAATGACTTACAAATCTGAAAAGACATATGAAAGTCTAATAAGACTTAATCATCCTTACTTTGGAAACTATGGTGGGTCCTACTCTGTTGGATAAAATCCACTTGATAGAGTTACAGCTGCCAGAGTACAGAATTTTAAAAGCAAAGGCATCCCTTTATTTTGTTATTAGGAGACAAGACACAACAGCAGCATTATGGTAGTTTCTAACTCTGGACGGTTGTCACATTTTGAGGGATACGATTTGAGCCTCAGTATATCTTCGCTCCATTCTATAATGGACTTTTACTCAACTTCACGGCCAGTGTGTACCTATAAATTTCCAATTTTGAACCCCTTTAAAGCCCATCTATATGGACTGGAAAAGTATCTTCCCATCACACGTGGCTGCACCTGTCATACTAACTCAGAGCTCTTCATGACGTGATTCATCCCATTTGTATCCTGTAATAGGAAAGGCTGCCCCTCAGCTGCTACGGGTACGGTAGCAGGATTGTGTACAGCCCGCTCGGTTCTAATTGGTGGGCGCTTCAGATCTGGTCGGTTAGGAACGGTGTGGGACCAGTCCTTAGATCTATTTAGCAGCACCACCTGAGAGTTCCCTGAGGGTTGTAAAACCCAGGTGACTCTCTGGCTCCGCATCTCCCTCATTCTGATTTTTTTAGCTGGTCTGAGGTGACACAAGCTTTCTAGGTCAGTTTTCTCGGACCATCTCTGTAAATGGCCAGTGGTGATTTTTTGCTGTTGCTTGTTTTAAGTTCCAATAGCTGTGTAAAATGAAAAACTGTAGGACTGAATGTTGTTGCAACATCTTGGCTCTGAAAGTTTCTAAACACTGAAATGTTTTTCTTGGACTGGTAACAGTTTGTGGCTCCTACTTTAAGAAGCACTGATTCTAACCCAGGCTGGCGTACGGAACCACAGGTTTTAGAGAGCCTGCCTTGCGGGCCGGCCATTGCCTTCCATATAACTTCTTACATATCTATTTGTATTTTACACTCCAATAGCCCAAAGAAATGTTCTAGTCAGGACCATTTATTAGAAGGAATTGGCTCACATCGTTATGGATGCTGGCAAGCCCCAAGGTCTGCAGGGTGAGGCAGCAAGCTGGAGACCCAGGAGAGCCAAAGATATCTTTCCAGTCCAAAGGCCAGCACCTGAGAGACCCAGCAAGAGCCAACATTCCAGTCTAAGTCCGAAGGCAGGAAAAAAGCCAGTGTTCCAGTTCAAAGGGTATCAGCCAGAAAGAATTCTCTCTTACTCATGGGAGGGTCAGCATTTTGTTTCATTCAGCTCTTCAGTGGACTGGATGAGGTGCACTCGCATTCGGGAGAGACCTCTGCTTTACTCAGTCTCCTAATTTAAATGCTAATCTTATCCCAAAACCTCTTACGGAAATGCCCAGAATGTTTGACCATATATCTAAGCTCCCTGTGGCTCAGTCAAGTTAACCATAAAATGAAGCATCATGTTGTGACACATAGGAAAATGCTAGCCCTTTGTTAAATATGCTACATCACAGGTATTGTCTAAGTCTCTGAGGGACACAGGTGCCTCAGATCCCGCCGTCAGTTCACGGGGTGTGCTCGAGGGGAACATAGCTAGCATGCTTTCACACCGTTGCAGCACTAGGAAGCACTCGTTGCAATGAAGTCCCATCTAGTGTGGTGTGGTAGGAGAGGCCCATAGCTCCCAAGGCTTCTGCATGTTTGGAATGAATCCTAACCATGGGTATTTTTTCAAAAGTCTCCCTACTCTGCCTTGTTAAATGATAAATAGGAACAGGCACATAACAGATCCCCCGTAAGCACGTGTTTCTCAGTTAGGAGGTTGTCTGCCACCCTTTGGACACCGGCTGCCTCACCCTGCTAAAGCAGCACCCATTATGATGCGTATGAAGGGTCGCTGTCATCTGTGTTCTGTCCTGTCAGCCCTATTCACATTTGTCACATCAGATCCCAAACACCGTAACTGAAGGAGAATCCTTGAGACTCCCTTAAAACAGGAGTAACAGTAAAAGCTGCTCTCACTGAAAACTTGGTGTGGTTAGAACCTGTGCTAGGTTTTGGTCACATACCGCTCACACACCTACCAGGCTGCTTGATAATGACCCCAGGATCCGACTTTCTATTGTACCCAAGTGGTCGGGAATAGCTTGCTGTGACACCTCTGCCTTTAAAAGGCACCGGGGACTTATTATTTTAATCCTTGTACAGCCTGATTTATCCCTCCCAACATCTGTCAGCTGTGCTTTGTCTTGAAATTGGTACCGATGCTGCTGCTGATTTTCCAACAGCAGCTGGGAGACGTTCATTAGTTAGACTCTCAGAGGGTGTGTATAGCTGTAATATTTTCTTTTACTAATGATCTCTGAAGCATTAAATATTATGCATCCCATATCTACAGGAAATCTTGAATTTTTATTTCCCTGCTTCAAGATTTGAAGCATTAGGTTTTACTCAATTAGCTAAATTATTAACAGCCAAGTCCCTGGGTCCTGGAGATATAAAAGAAAAATGGACTTTTAGTTCCTAGGTTAAATACTTGTTATTTAACACAGGGGAGAGAACATGGCCCATTCTCTGCGGCAGATATAAATAAGAGCTGAGGCACAGTTTTTCTTAAATGATTTCCAAATTAATTTGTCAAAGGAACATTCCTTGATTTAGCTCTCATTAAGCCTGATTTAGCTCTCACTTGCTTTACATTCTATGCTCACGACCGAGGAGAGGTTCTTCTGCCCTCCTAGTCTTTTCTGTCCTACCTTTCGTTGGCCATTATTAAAGCTCCTATTTGTCTGTGCAAAGATCTTTCTCATTTCTTGTTCTGGGCACCTGGGAACTTGCTTCTCCCATGTGGACAAAGGCAACAGCATTTTATACTGTATCTGAAGCCTTGAATATTCTCTGGGAAAGTAATCTATCCCTCTGGCCCCATTGTTACTGCACTTCCATCATGAGTTTTCACTCCCCAAGTTAATTCATTCATTCAGGTTATTTGGGGGTGCATGGGGGTGGAGAAGAACGGAAACTCAAGAAAAATTTTGAATCATCTGTAATTCTTCTGGGAGTGGATGCTGTGGGTAGGAGCCACGAGACGATATGATGCCAAGGCCATATTTATAATTTTACTTAAGTTGGGACCTGAGTCTGGAATATATTAAAAGATAAAGAAACTTCCTCTGAGAAATCATGATCTGAACTGAAGGCAGCCACTTAACCGACTGAGCCACCCAGGCGACCCCATAAAATAAATAAATAAATCTTAAAAGGAGAAAAAAAATTGATGTGTACTGGAGGCTGAGACATCTTTAAGGAAGGATCTGTGTCTTACTCATCTCTTTCTCTCTGAAATAATGAAAATTAGTTTCACGTAAAGGAAAACACATAAAGTGTGGCATTGGACAACCAAGGTCTTGAACGCAGATTCGCATCTCTCCAAACCTCAGTTTCCTCATCATCACTATGCAGCCAAGTCTTATCTAACCTAAAGACCCTAATCAGGCTCACAATAAATGCTCAAGAACTGCTCCTCTCTCTGCTCTGTCTCCTGCAGTGAGCTGCAAGTAGTGGGTGCTCAGAAACACTAGCAGCTCCTCGGGACGTGCTTCTCCTGCCCCTCACAGTCATCCCCTGTGCTGTCCATCTTTTGTTCCTGGTCTGTTGTCTTAAACTTGTTTTATTTTCCTTAGGTTGCCTTTTTATTTTTTTTTATTTTTTTGTCCTTTCTTGTGTATTTTATACCTTAAGTCTGAGAATTGCACTCAGTTCTGCCAAGCAGTGGGCATTTTCTAGGCTGGCTGATGCCATCCCAGGATAAAGATATCATCGACCTCCATCCAAAACGCGGAATAGCCCACCCCACCCCGCTTCCCACCCATGTGGGCCAGCAGATTGCAAATCCTTCAGGAGTTAGATCAGCTGATGCACAGTTAAAATCCTCCCAACTTGACAACAGGACTATTACCTGCTATGCTTCCTATTTGATTGCTTTTGTTTTGTTGTGTTTTTTTCCCCCAGAAGGGATGATCATGAAAAGTTGTACAATTGAGCCTATTTAGCATATTTACAATTCTTCCTGCCTGCCTTTGCTGCTTTTCTTAAAGCACAGTTCTCTACATTTCTTTCAAACTGCCTCCTTCTTTGAGAGCCAAGGTAACTCTTGCTCGAGGCTCCAGGGGAGGAGAACAGATGTGAAATTCTCCTGCAGTTAGGAGATAGCACCACTGCGTTTCAATCGCCGATATGAACCAACAGATAATTACAGTTTAAAATTAGTATTTTAATGAACCAGTCTTAGCAAATGTGAAGTGAAATCTCCCAGGCTTTCAAGAAGCGAGCAGGAGGGAGGACATTAACTAAGAAGTCCAACAGACGGATGGTCAGCAGGTGCTGGTCTGATAGAGGGTTGAACGTTCCAGTTTTTATGTGCTGCACAAGGCAGGGAAAAGCCCATGTTTAAAGGTGAGTGGAAATACCTAAGGAGTAGTGTCAAAGTCAAATCAATCATACATCTGAGGCCTCAGTCCAAGAACTTCAAATTAAATATCAGTGCAAAATCTAGGGAAATAAATTCCTTCTTCATTTAAGCCTAATGTCAAGGTTCTCTTTGTCTCATTCAGAAATTAATGACATCATTAAATATGTATGTGGCCTGATACCCAGCAGTAACTGTTAGCAGTATTATAAACCATTTCAGCAAAATAGAAATATGAGAAACCAGATGTTGGTAGGTGAACAGATCATCGGACTGTTAAGGTTTAAATGTCTATAGTGCTGAATATGTATTTTACTAAGGGCTTGGGTGTTATACCATCTAGTCAAATAAAAGAAAAGGCATAAATCATGTTAAAAATGGTTTGAATGCTGGATTGGAATGGACTAGTAGATGCATCCCTGTAGGGGCAGGAGAAGCAGGGCTCTGTTTGTTTGGGGGGGCTCACCTGCTTACAGCACTTGGATTAGTTGCTTAAACTCTATGCACCTTGATCTCTCATCTTCAAAATGAGGCTGTTACCCCACTTTGGAAAACGGTGTGGAGATTCCTTAAGAAATTAAAAATAGAGCTACGCTATGACCCTGCAATTGCACTACTGGGTATTTACCCCAAAGATACAGACGTAGTGAAAAGAAGGGCCACCTCAACCCCAATGTTCATAGCAGCAATGGCCACAACTGCCAAACTGTGGAAAGAACCAAGACCCCCTTCAGTGGATGAATGGATAAAGAAGATGTGGTCCATATATACAATGGAATATTATGCCTCTATCAGAAAGGATGAATACCCAACTATGTATCAACATGGACGGGACTGGAGGAGATTATGCTGAGTGAAGTAAGTCAAGCAGAGAGAGTCAATTATCATATGGTTTCACATACTTGTGGAGCATAAGGAATAACATGGAAAACATGAGGAGATGGAAGGAAGTGAGTTGGGGGAGATCAGAGGGGGAGACAAACCAGGAGAGACGGTGGACTCTGAGAAACAAACTGAGGGTTTTGGAGGGGGGTTGAGGGGGTGGGGTGAGGCTGATGATGGATATTAAGGAAGGCACATGTTGTGTGGAGCATTGGGTGTGGTGCATAAGCAATAAATGTTGGAATACTGAAAAAAGTTAAGTAAATTTTTTAAAAAAAATTAGGCTATTACCATTTGCCTATATGACTTACTGGGAAGCAGGGAAGATGGAATTCAGTAATGCTCTCCAACAGCACCAGCCCGCATGAGGACGCTCCCACATATGCATGGAACAGTCTGGGTTATTGCACAGAGTGTGCACTGGCAAGACCTACCACAAAAGCTTCAGTTTGCATTTGAATATATTTTGGCCTCCTGTAGAATTTTGGACTAAAGATTGCCATGAACGAGAAAATACATGGACATATTTCCATAGCTCCTGCTCTGCACCTCAGCAGGAGACTGATTGGGATCAGTTGGATACTTGCTCCCCCAAAGCTCTGTCTAATCCCTGCAGATAAGTGCCCCCTTGTGCTGACGTCCATCTTCCGTCATCTGCCTTCTCAGAAGCTGGACATAGCAATATCGGCCCTCATTCTCACCGCACCATAGGCTAGCTCCTTTAGCGTACTTCAATCTTGAACCCTATTCATCTGTTCTCCCCACCATGTTTCTAGGCCAGCTCTCATCCCAGGGACTGGATGCTGCTGGAACAGGAAGTACTTTCTAGATTAGATCAAGCACAAAGCCAAGAGGGGAATATTTGCCCTCTCTTCCTCTGCTCTGTTAAGGATGAGTCTTCCTAATGAACTGTTCACAAGGTGTCAACTGCTAACCCAGGTTGTATTGTTCCTTGATTTCCTCTACTTTCAACAGCTCCCTGGTGGGCCAGCTGATGGGATGAGGAAAAGCACTTTACTCCCTTCCTCCCAGGGCTATGTGGCAGCACTGGCATTTCAGTAGACACTTCATCCTTCTGCCCACAAAAGATTGAACTTGCACTTCATTGACAACTGAAGAAGGGGGTTATGTTCAATCCAGTGTTTTCTACATATATGGTTTAAACCTTTTACATATTGTTGAGTGATATAGGAGATTGCTTTATATCGTGCGTGTATTTATGTACATACGCATTCATATACATCTTCAATATTTTTTTCATTTCTATTCATTGTAAGTTGCACTTATTTAGCCATCTTGTCCTAGAAATTATGCTAAGCATCATAGATACAAATCTAAATTTATTTAATGCCTTACTGTTTTCTGTCCAGACACTGAAGTAGTTTGATTCCCAAAATTTATTGCCCTTTTCCATTTCACCAGACACTAGAAGACTAAAGGATTCTACATTTGATAGCAAACTGCCTGAATGTGTTAATCTTGGTCTGGACATATTTTAACTTCAGAATTTTATTTGGGAGTAGTTGTATTTATACCTATTTATATTGTTGAATATTTTCAAAATATACAAATACATTAAAAATAAGGGGAGAATTGGGTGCCTGGTTGGCTCAGTCTGTTAAGCTTCTGCCTTTGGCTTAGGTCATGATCCCAGGGTCCTGGGATCCATCCCACATTGGGCTCTCTGCACAGCCAAACTTCTGCTTCTCCCTCTACCCACCCCCCTGGCCCCACTCGTGCTCTCTCTTGTGCCCACACGCACAAATATAAATAAATAAAATCTTTTTTAAAAAATAGGGGGAAAATCATCAGTGACTTTTCTGCCTAGTTGTAACCTATAAGTATTTTAGGATATTTATTCTAACCTCTGTCCCTTTATTTTTAATACAATATAGTTGAAATAATACCTTATAGACAATTTTGTAGCCATTTTAACTTAACATTATAGAAGTAAGCATTCCCCCACATTATTAAAATCCGTATCATTTTTAAATATCAGTTAATAAGCTTTTAAATAAATGTATCAAAATCACTTAGCAATTTTCATAAATTTTTAGAGATTTTGGTTGTGTGTAGTTTATCATAGTATAAATAACACTGTAGTGAACATCATTGTACATACATCACAGCTGTATTTTGAAAGAATTTTCTAAGGCTAATACTTCAGAAGTGCAATTATTACATCAAAAGGAATGAGGAATTTTAAGGCTTTTTCATATTGTAAATCACTTTCTAGAAATACTCTGTTAATTTATATTGCCATAACAAAGTAGGGAAAATATCCTTTCCAGCAGTAGATATTCTCATTCTAAAAACATAATCTGTTTTCATACATTTTATATTTGCTGATTCATTAGTCATAAAAGCATCTGTTCTTTAATTTGTACTTGATTGGTTAGTAATAAGGTTGAATGTTTTATTAAATTGTTAATATTATCCATTTATACTTAATCTAAAGAGAATTATTTTGTCAGTTTATAATTTTTATTTTGTTTTTCTTCAATACTTGCATTTTTAATTCTTTCTGAATTAGAATAGTAGTACAGATTTAATGTAGAAAATGAAACATAGTGCAACTACATAGAAAAGCACCAAGAATTCATTATCCTGAGACAACCAATTAGCGACTTGTCCTGCCAATATTTTTTTATACTCTTGCCAATTTTTTAAATTGAAGTATAGTTGACATATAATGTTATATGTGTACAATGTGTACAATATAGTGAATTGACAATTCTGTAGATTCTTCAGTGCTTACTGTGCTAAGTGTCCTTACCATCTGTCACCATACAGTTCTTATGTCAATATATTGACTATATTCCCTATGCTGCACATTTTATCCTCATGACTTATTTATCACTAGATGTTTGTGCCTCTTTATCCTCTTCACCTATTTCACCCATCCCCTGCCCCCTTGTTCACTGTATTTATGAATCTATTTCTCTTTTTTTATTTGTTCATTTGTTCTGTTTATTAGATACCATATGTAAGTGATATTATATGGTATTTGACCTTCTCTGACTTACGTCACTGAGCATGATACACTCTAGGTCCATCCATGTTGTCGTGAATGGACAGATTTCATTCTTTTTTATATGGCTGAGTAATATTCTATGGCACATATATACCACATCTTCTTTATCTATTCATCTATCAGTGGGCATTTCTGTTGCTTTCATACCTTGGCTATTGTAAATAATGCCACAATAAGCAGAGAGACACATTATGTCTTTTCAAATTACTGGTTTTGTTTTCTTTTGGTAAATATCCAGCAGTGCAATCACTGGATCATATCGTATTTCTATTTTTAATTTTTTGAGGAACCTCCATACTGTTTTCCACAGCATCAGCACCATTCCCACCAATGGTACATGAAGGTTCCCTTTTCTCTACATCCATGCTAGCTTTTGTTCCTTCTTGATTTTTTGATACTAGCCATTCAGGTGTGAAGTAAGATCTCTTTGTGATTTTGATTTGCATTTCCCTGATGATTAGTGATGTTGAGTGTCTTTTCATGTGTCTGTTGGCCATCTGTATATCTTGTTTGGGCCTGCCAATAATTTTTTAATGTGTATATAAATTGGTTTCTTCCAAAAATGGGTCATTTTTTCCCACTTACTAACATTTCATTTTTCTTGTTATTAAATGTTCTTTGTTTACATTACTCTAATGGATCCTCATATCAGTTACATTTTATTACTTCCATTAAATGTATACACAGTATATTATTGCCATTATGAATAATGCTATAATTGATAGGCTTGTACATAAATTGTGTGCATCATTTCTTTTAAATTTTTAATCAACTTATAGGAGATATGATTTACACATAATAGACTTAACTATTTTAGAGAACAGTTCTGAAAGTTTTGAGAGATATGTACACATGTGTAACTACCACCATAATCAAGGTATAGAACTTTTCCATCACTTGGAAAACTTCTCTCCAAGTCCCTTTGAAATCAACACCACCACCAACCCCTTGGTCAAATGCAACCTTTGACCTGCCTATAGCTTAGTTTTGCCTGTTCTAAAATTTCTTATCAATGGAACCATGCAGTGTATATGGACTCATATTTTCTTAGTCAGTAGTTTGTTTTTTTTGTGCTAAGTAGCATTTCATTGCATGGAATTATCCATTTATATTCCTCCTTGGAGAATTACTTTTTTATCTAAATTTTTTTTTATTTTCCATTTGATTATCCATTACTTAATCATTCATTCATATTTGTCCATTATTTGGATATTTGGATTGTTTTCATTTTGGGGCTGTTATGAGTAAAGTTGATATAAATATTTGTGTTTAAGTCTTTGTCTGGATATACACAGGCATACCACGTTTTATTGTACTTCAGTTTATTGCACTTTACAGATAATTGCATTTATTTAATTAATTTATTTTATTTATTTTTTAACAAATCGAAGGCTTACAACAACCCTGTGTTGAGCGAATCTCTCAGCACCATTTTTCCAACAGTATTTGATCATTTTGTGTCTCTGTGTCACATTTTGGTAATTCTTGCAGTATTTCAAACCTTTTCATTATTATTATATTTGAATTGCTGCAATCTCATGATAAACCTTTAACAGGTAAGGAATTGCTTCTTATGGATGTGAAAAAACAGTGGTTTCTTGAGATGGAATCTACTCCTGGGGAAGATGCTGTGACAGTTGCTGAGATGACAACAAAGGATTTAGAATACTACGTAAACTTAGTTCCTAAAGGAGTGGCAGAGGTTAAGAGGATCAACTCCGATTTTGAAAGAAATTCTACAGTGGGTAAAATACCATCAAACAGCTTGCATGCTATGCAGAAATTGCTCATGGAATAATCAGTCAATATGGCCAACTTCACTGTGGTCTTAATTTAAGATATGGCCACAGACAACCCCACCTTCAGCAACCACAACCTGATCAGTTAGCAGCTCTCAATATTGAAGCAAGACCCTCCCTCCACCTGCAAAAAGATTACAACTCGCTGAAAGTTCACATGATGGTTAGCATTTTTTACCCATAAAGTGTTTTTAAATTAAGGTATATACCTTTTTTGGACATAATGCTTTTGCACACTTGATAGATTACAGTAGAGTATAAAAATTACTTTTTTTCGAACATAACTTTTATATGCACTAGAAAACCAAAAAGCTCATTTGACTTGTTTTATTGCGGTATTTGCTTTATTGCAGTGGTCTGGAACCAGACCCACGATATATTTGAGGTATGCCTGCATACTCATTTCTCTTGGATAAATAGCTAGGAGTAAAATTGCTGATTCTTAGTGTAGGTATGTCCTTAACTTTATATGAAACTGTCAGATTGCCTTCCAAAGTTGCATTTTACATTTTACTTTCCTGACAGCAATGTACAGGAATTTTAGTGAGTCCACATCTGATACTAATGCTACCATCTGATATTGTCAGTCTTTTTCATTTTGGTCATTCTTGTGGGTATGTAGTGCTATCTCTTGTAGATTTCATTTTAATTTCCCTGAAGACTAAGGAGGTGGAACATTTTGAAAAGAGCATATTGTCCATTTGTGTCTCTGTAGTGAAATACATCTTCTTTTGCTCAACCATTTCCCTTTGTAAAAAAAATGGAATGTTGATCTTACTATTGAGTTGAATGGATTCTTTACTCATCCTAGATATGAACCCTTTGTAAGTTAAATGTATTGTGAATATGTTTTCCTAGTCTGTGGCTTGTCTTTCACTTTCTTAACAGCATCTTCCAAAGAACAGATCATATGAATTTTGGTGACATATAATTTAAATTTTTTTTCTTTTATACTTTTTGTTTTTTATATCCTAAGAAACCTTGGATTTTATATCCTATGAAACCTTGGCTGAAGATTACTTCCCTTTTTTTGAGGTCTTATAGTTTTAACTCTTACATTTACATCTAAGATCCATTAGATCCAATAATTATTGGATTTATCTAATTATTGTGTTTGGTGTAAGAGATTCATTTTCCCCATGTGGATATCCAGGTATTTCAGCACCTTTTGTTGAAAAGACTACTCTTTTCTGATTCGATTACTCTGGCACTTCTGTTATAAATCAAATATATATATGGGTTTATTTCAGAGCTTTCTATTTTGGCCCATTGTTTTGGGCATTATTTTGCCTTGGACTGAATTCCTAAACATGAAATAGTGGGCTTGAAGGTATCACAGGTTTTAAGGCTATTAGTTTATGTGCCCAAATTTCTCTCTAGAAAGATGACATCTTATTTATTTTTCCAGGCATGTTCCCAACCTTCGGTGATTGTGTCACCTTAAAAACTCCATGCCAACTTAACTTTTGGAAAATATTGTCATTACTTTTAAGTAGGTATTTACCTGTTTATCCTAATATTCATTGGCTACTTGTATATCTTTTCTTGTGAAATTTATGTATCTTTTGTGTTTCCATCATAATTCTTAGCTCTTTTCTTAATGATATCTAAAATCTCTTCATATGGTAAGATATGAATCTCTTTTCTACCATATTTATTCAAAGCAATTTATTAGTTTGTGTTTGCATTTTAGCTTCATTAATCTGTACTTTTTATACATATCAAGAGGTGTTTAGTACTTTTTTCTGATTGGACTTTAAAATCATTTTTTCATGTTCTCCAAAAAATCCCATTAGGATTTGTAGATCAAATGGCATAAAAGGTATACATTTACTTGGCCAGAAGTGATGTCCTCACACAATCCGTTCTTCCCAGTCAAGCACATGTTATGTGTCCACTTGTTTGGACACATAGAGAAACAAGAGAACTCGTTTCTCTTGGTAAAGTTCTGTAAATTTACCCATAGAAGTCCTAGATATTTCCTGTTAAAGCCATTTCTACATGTGTCAAACTTGATGTTGCTACCATGATCAGCATCTTTTTCAAATTACATTCTAGTACTTTTAATACTAAAATATAGAAAATTATTTATTTTTGTTATTAATCGTTTATCTAGCTACTTTGTTGGACTAGTATCAATTTTGAATCCTTTTCATTTGATTCCCTTGGGTCCCTTACTTATGCAACTTATTGTTTTCAGCAACTAGTGATAATGTAGTCATTTCATTACCAGGATTTTTTCCAGTTACTTCCCTTATGCCTTATTGAATTGGTCAGAACTTCGGCAACCACTTTAAATAATAACGGTAATATAGCCTTATAATCTGAGAGGCTCCAGTATCATTGACAGACCATAGGAAAGCATATTAAAAATGAAGGTAATTGGAGACTAGAAAGATCATAACGTTTGTTTGTTTGCTTAGTTAATTTATGGATTTCCCTTACAACCTCAGATATTCTGCTTTAATATCTGGAGTGATGAGGACAGAAGAATCCACTGTCTGCATTGGTTTTCTAGGGCTGCCATAAAAAAAGTGCTACAAACTGGGTGGCTTAGAACAACGGAAATGGACTCTGTAGGGCTTTGCAGCCTCCAGGTCTGAAATCAGGGTGTCGGCAAGAGCAACACCTTGGAAGCCTCTGGGGGAGGATGCTTCCGTGCCTGCTTCAGCTTCTGGTAGCTTCAGGTGTTCCTTGGCCAGTGGCATCCGAACTCCAGTTCTGCCTCCAGCTTGAGAGATTGCATCTGTGTGTCTCTGTCTGCCCAAGTTTTACCTGTGTGTTTTTTCTTTTCTCATAAAGACTCCAGTCTTACTGGGTTAGGGTGCACCCTAATGACCTCATTTTAACTTGATTATATCTGCAAAGACGCTATTTGCAATAAAATCCCATTCACAGGTACCAGAAGTTAGGACTTAAGCATGGGCTGGACATGCTGAACCCATAACCCATGGACACAGTCCAACCCATAACACTCTCATAGGAGCTGTTCTATTGGTGGGCAGTCCTCTGGTTAAAAATGCCTTCCTTTTACCAAACCATGATCTGCCTACCTCTTGTCTCCATACATAGACCTAGGGCAAACCACTATAAATCTCACCTGGCTTCTGTTGGACAGCCCTTCAGATATACCAAAACCTCATACATAGCTTACTGTTTAGAGATAGTCACACCTTTGATGCAAAAGAGAGAGAGAGAGGGAGAAAGAAATCAAGAATTGGCCACAATCAAGAATATATACATTATATGGAAACACCTTCTCACTAGTTGGTAAAAGAAACTTCAGAGGTGCCCATAATAAGCTAGGTCATAGGACTTGTAAGTTTTGAATATGCTTTTCCTGATCCTCACCAGGTATCTCAGAGCATAATCTCAAATTCTGCTGATTTGCATGCTCTTTGAGCATCTGAATTAATCTTCAGCATACTTGACCCAGTGTACTTGCAAGCGTAGCCCTTACCTTAAATTTTTAACTTGACCAAAAGCCAGTAATAGAGAACCACTCACACTTTTGTAATAGTGAGTGCTCTCCTTCAGATGCCTAGGTGGTGAAGAAGTGGGTGATTTCTATTTTTCTTTAGCCCCCTTTTTGCTGACCATGGTACAGAGCAGGTAACTACCTGTTAACTACCTGTATATGTGTGAGCTATGCTGAGAGACAAAGTATGAGAAGCATAAGTACATTCATGAAACCAAATCAAGCAAAGATAGTAAAAAAAGAGATACAATGGAAAAGAAACAGGAAGGTTTTTAAATGTTATTAATCATTAATTCCTTGCTTGAATCGCCTTTTAAGAAATGCCTGAAATGGAAATGCAACCTACATACACTTTGTTAAGAGGGGGAAAACTTGAGCTTATTTGAAAAAGACTTTCTTGGGACTCTGACAACTGACTTAAGAAACTAGTCCTCTTCCAATTGTTTTTTCCTCTGCTAGCGCCCTCTATAAATATGATTCCTTTATAAATATTGCAAATCTCCAAATATAATGAAGCACCCACTCTTCAGAATTAGGTCATAACAAGATGAGGAGTGAGATCTATTAAAGATCAAATAAGCCCTGTAAAAAATGATGTCTGTTGTTAGTATATATTAAATAAATAAAAACCAACGATCCTGAATTTTACCTGGTTTCTGCTGACCTGGCTTAGCAATATATACTCGATCATTTTCTTCTTTTTAGATATCCATGCAGAATTAACCTTTATGAATCCTCTTCAGGGCAAAAAGTTGACTGATTAAGACCCAAGCTACCTAGGAATTCATAAGCAAAAAAACAGAGGGATGGTTACTTAACATTGGAGTTTGTCTTACATGTTTCTTGAATATCCTTGAAATAAGTAAATTGACCCAAACTGCACTGGCTGGCGGGAGCTGGCATTGGTTCCTTGGTGGTTGGCACATGTCTTATGGAAGTCATACCAGCATTCTGGACTCAGGTGGTCATATTTAGGTGAGCTTCGGGTTGAGTCTGGACTTTTCTGGAACCATCCCAATGATGACTGTGAAATCCTGGAAGCAGAGTTTAGGAAAGCCCTCAGGCTTGGTGTGGGATCCATAAATCAGACTGACTCCGGCTGAATCACCCAGGCTAAGGCTGCAGGTTGCTCCACACACACACAACCTCATCTGCAGGACAAAGCTCCGATTATCTTTTTAGCACTTGCACCTGTGTGGCTCCTACTCCTTCCGCTCACAGACTTAGACACGCCCTCCATGTTTCCCTTATTAACTGCATTAAAAAAAAACTATCCTGGGGCTCCCGGATGGCTCAGTGGGTTAAGCCACTGCCTTTAGCTCAGGTCATGATCTCAGGGTCTTGGGATCAAGTTCCGCATCAGGCTCTCTGCTCATCGGGGAGACTGCTTTCCCCTCTCTTTCTATGTCTGCCTCTCTGCCTACTTGTGATCTCTGTCTGTCAAATAAATGAATAAATTTTTTTTAAAAGCCTCAAAATTTGTGGAAATCTTAAGGCAACAGCCATTTTATTATATATCATGATATCGTGGATCCAAGATTTGGACAGGGCTTAGTTGATGGAGTCTTTTGCTTTGAGTGGCAATTACTGGGATCCCTTGGAGGTACCCCGTAGCACTTGAACAGCTCTGAAGAGCTCAGGATCGCTTTACTCACATGAAAGGGCCTTGGAAGTTTGGCCTCAATGGGCTCTTTGCCCTCACCATGTAATTTCAGAATGTCTACACCCAGTCTCTCAGAGTAGTTCGACTTGATACCTGCCTGTTCTAAGAGTGCATATATTAGAGAGTTATAATTTGGGCCCAATAGTGGGGAAAGCTTTCCCTGATAGAGAAAACACAGGGCATAAAGAGCCCAGAGGAATCAAGGGACGAGGGAGCTTTCAGGCAGAGAACAGCATTTGCGTTAAGAGTGTGGATAGATTCTGGGAAACTGTCACTAGCTGTCACACATTCTGAAAAAAGACTGTTGATTCATGCATGTCAGTCACATTCAGTGTGTGCCTGATAGAAGCTGGCATTGTCCTCTGCAGATGCTAAGTAGTCCCATCTCCACACTATTTCTGGGTCTTCATTTATATGTAATAGTCTATAAGGATACTAGAAAAGGCTCTTAACAAAGAATGAAGAGAACTTAGTTCTCTATTTTTTTATTAATTTTAAGGATCTCAGTTTCTTAAACCTGTAGAATTTTGTAGTTGGTGTATAGTCACTTCACGAAAACTCAACAAATATTTACTAAACACTTCCTACAAGCAAGATGCTCAACTTGATGCCAATTGACTTGACCCTTTTCTTGCCTGGTTCTCCAAAATCACCTCATGCCCTTTCTCCTGGCGCTAGCTGCCTCCATATAATTCCTGGAATTCTCCGAGCTTTATCTTGTCATAAAGCCTTTCACAAGCTGGACTCTGGACCCTCTGCCCACAGCACTCCTTCTGCACTGTCCCTGTAATTCTGTCCACGTGAGCTTAAATGCCACCCCCTCTAAAGACACTTAATCCTATTCTCTGGTGCATCTTCTGTTGGTTTTCTTCTCTTCACTGCCTGCCCCCCTTCCCAGCTTGCATTTATTTTGTAAATACATTTGCTTACAAATTTCATCTCGGTCTTCTCCCACTGGACACCATACTCCGGAAAGTAGGAGCTGTGACTGTCTTACTCACCACTACACCTCATTGCCCAACCGAGTGGCTGCAGTGCAGATGTTCCTGAAATGTGTGTGGAATACATGTAAGAGGAAACCCAAAGTAAACTTACAGTCTAGTGAGAAAAGGCAACATGAGTCAGAATATTAATATGTCTTACGATAAGGACCATGAGCAAAGTTCTTTGTTGGTTTTCAAGAGGAGTAGACAGAAGACGTCTGCCCAGGAGAAAGTGGAATGCACACTGGAAAGGCAAAAGGAGCCACAACCAGAGGACTTTGCTCACCATTTGAGAAGTCTGAATTTTATTCTTAATGCAGTGGAATATGCTGACAAGTTTGTACTGTGGAGGAACATGGCCTGGTTGTATAATTGTCACTAGGCAGAGAATGAGTGAAAGGTCAAGATTGGACACCGGTGATTCTGAAGGTGTCCAGGAGAGAGATCCTCCACCTTGTTGATGGAGGAGACAGCAGAAGTGAAGGGAGGGATACATATTTAAAATAGATTTGGGGGGCACCGGGTAGCTCTGTTAGTTAAATGTCCCAAATCATGATGTCGCTCAGGTCATGATTTCAGGGTTGTGAAATCGAGCCCTGAGTCAGGCTCCACCCTCTGCAGGGAGTCTGCTTGAGATTCTCTCTCTCCCTCCCCTCTGCTTCCCCAACTGTGCACTTGCTTTCTCTGTGTCTCTCTCTCTCTCTCTCTCTCTCAAAATAAAATAAAATAAAATAAAATAAAATAAAATAGATTTGAGAACAGAATACAGGAATTAGTGATGAATTAGATGGAGAAAGGTGAAGACAGGGGAAGGCTTCAAGCATAACACAAGGATCTGGGTTGAATTTTGGAGGGAGGGAGATGCACCAGGTGGGAAAGATAAGGCAGCAAAGGGAGGAGAATATGTTTGAAGAAGGAACTCAGAAAGGAAATGAGCACAATGATCCAGTTATTGAATAAGGGATGGGCACTGTTGAGGATAGGTTCACATTTCAAGTTTGTCAGTCTCTGGATATTTGCTTTCTAACCACTTCCTCTGCTACCACCTCAGGCTACCCATCCATTTCACTGCAAGTTCTTAATGAGGGAATGTTCCCCAAGTGGTCTTTACATCATAGTTGTTCAATAAGCACCAATCTGAACCAAGTTTAATTAACAGGTTGATTAGTTCTTAATACTTGTATGTAAAGACCTAGTGAATCACTGGTTGTTCCTCTTTCCCAATAACACATCAGGAAGGTGTCCACTGGTTATTAAGTATTCTGACTTACTTAATAGATTGTTAAAGGTGTCTACAAAAGCCAAGGGCAGTACAGTGAGAAATGGAACATTTATCTATGTGGTTCAGGTCCAAAACACTTTTAGTCTGAAAAAATCAGATCTCTCCACAACACTGTAACTTACCTAAGTATCTTTTTCTCTAGTCCTTTATTTGATGGGAACAATTCTAGAAAAGTATACTCTCTCCTTAGCAATTCAGTGGATGCTGCACCAATTCTCCCCTTGTCACTAAAGGACACTTTTCACAGAAGTCTTTTTCCCTTTCCCTAATCAAATGGAGGAAGCCACAACATCCCC
The DNA here is from genome assembly GCF_011764305.1 of Mustela putorius furo. Classification (NCBI taxonomy): domain Eukaryota; kingdom Metazoa; phylum Chordata; class Mammalia; order Carnivora; family Mustelidae; genus Mustela; species Mustela putorius. The sequence goes on along the minus strand of NW_025422019.1, from coordinate 20,505,472 downwards.
TTTCCAGATCCCTTCCTAATCTGACAGTATTCCTCAGCTAAGCCTAACAATGCTTGTCTTCTGCTGGATCCCAGAGGCTGGGATTATGCTGGAGTCTCCAAGGGCCAGAGTGGCCAGGATCCCATCAAACATTGTTTGTAGCATCCCATTCTCTTCCTTCTGTAAGTGTGGCTTTTCTCTCCAGGTTCCCTACAATAACCACAGTTAAACTTTTTGAATTTGATCCCCGATTATCTAAAAATGTTTCATGGTTATTTGGGTACAGCCCAAGAATGATTTTACAATATACAAAGTCTCCTGAGAAAACTTAACCAAGTCATTCTGTTACTATTGAAATTATATTGGCACTTTATATGAAGGATTACACTTTTTCAGCAATGTATGCTTACTACACGTGCACTTTAGACATAAAATAAATGCGGGGCTTTGAGAATAGAATGAAGGATAAGAAAATGTCTGTATCTTAAGATAATTCAGCCTAACGAAGGGACACCAACCAACTCAGGCACTATTATAGGAGTAGAATGGTGGGCCCACCAAATCCCATCTCCACACTACTTCTGGGTCTTCACTTAATAGTCTGTAAGGATACTAGAAAAGGCTCTCAACAAAGAATGAAGATAACTTAGTTCTCAATTTTTATTCTTAATTGGGGTGGGGAATGACCAAGTCCACTGATTGTCGAAGACACTCTACGGTGGAGATGTTGCCATGAGCTCTTCTGAGGCTCATATGACTGTAGTACTCCTCTACTTCCCCTGATTTCAAGTAATATGTGTAAGATCCTTATTAATCTCATTCATGAAGTTTGTAAGAATTGTTACACATTTGAACTCACATATAATTGCATTAGTAAATAACACTGGTGTCTCTTGTATGTATTAAAATTCTACCAAACCTTACTTTGAGGCAAAACAAAAACAAAAACACATTCCACTGCTTTTAATTGTGAAGGCATCAATTTAGGTAACAGGGAGATTTTTAAAGGCTCACAATCAAATCCCAGTAGATCTTAGAAAATGCACCAGGCTGGATACCTGATGGGTGATGGGTGTGGCTTGACCGAAAGTGTTTCAAGAGAGAGCCAGGGCCACTGTCTGTGGGCCTGAACCAGCTCCTGATCCCAGGACAATCCTTTTGGACCTTCCCCAGGACTATCTGAACCACATGTTGGGAGAAGGAGGTGGAGAGAACAGAGGGAAGGCTACTCAAGCATTTTCCAGAGAGACAGAAAAGACTTTGATTTGATCCTATTTGCAAATGATTTCAGACACAGAGAAGAAAGAAGGCATGAGTGATCTTAGCCAGTATCAGATGACTGAAAGTTGTCTGTTTGCAATTATACGAAAGCCCTCAGGGCTCTGTGAGCACAACTTCAGCCTAGTAGAGACTATCTGAAGCAATGTTGCAATCATTTGAGTTGTAACAAAGAGCTCCCTTGACCGCCCCCCATTGAAAAAACCTTCTATCTGCATTATCTTTAACTGCTACTTACACTATCACAAAGGAATCATACTATGTTTTACAGAGTTTTATAAACTGGTGTGTACTTTCCATGGCTAAACTTGTTGCAAGCTTTCTTTTCCTTTAGTGCCCGTGGTTCTTGGTTGTGCCCTTTAGAAGAACGAAGAGGTAGAGCAGAGGGAGAATGGTGGGGAGCAAAGCAGACTTTATTGAGAGTACAAAGTTCCAGAAGAGGGAGGGGATTTGAAACATTGACAATTTGATATTTAAATCTAGGATGTTTTATGGGCTCTTTGATGTGGGCTATTTTAATCTGATTAACCCTCCACATCCCTGTCATCTACTTACCAGGTGGTTGTTCAAGTGAGAGAGGTGGAGGGCTCCTTCCAAGGTGGTGTTTCTGTAGCCTCTGGGATCAAGGGGGTGGTGGCCCCACTGCCCTAAGGTGCACCTTCCAGCTACAGGCCACCAAATCAAGCACTTTGTTTAAATATTAGACTAGCTATTCAGCAGGCCCCTGGGCCTGGGTAAAAACACCCAAAACCATTCCCTTCCACTATTTTAAATACATATTGTAAGGCCTCATAGCAGGAAGATTTAAGGCTGTAGCACTGAGTAAAGCCTAGAACAACAGGATGCGATCTTTTCCTTTTAAGGGTAATTTTACTTTTAGGACAGGGCCCCTGTCTCTGCCTGCTTTTCTCCTGACTATCCTTCTTTAAAGTGAACCTGTCTGTTAGAAAGCTAGATCCATAAATCTTGAACTCCAGGTTAAGTTGGTACTAACAGTAGAGATTTGTGAGTAAATCTCAACTTCTAGGGAGAAGACAGTCACGGGAATGAGTACCCCTTGAGAGTAATAGAATTGTCTTTTTTTTTTTTTAATAATACTCTCTAAATTAAGTTTTTCATTAATTCCTGCCAAAACTTTCAAATATTATTTTGAATTTTTTCTATTTAATTTTCATTCTTCCTCTAACACATTATCATTTCTGCTTATTCAGTTCCATTGTCCCAACGTGTAATTCTTTTTTCCCTGTCTCCCCTACTTTTTCTACTTGACTACTTTATCGACTCCATTTTATTTAGGATTTAGAACATTTTCCAAAGTGGCCTAAGAGTAAAGCCTAAGGAAATAAAAAGTAGTGAAAGGTCCAGGATGTTACACACTGCTGGTCAGATTTATGTACTCAGCTTTCATTGGACGCTTATTGTGAATCAAACACTGAGATAAGCACTGGAAACATAAAGGCAAGCAAAACAGAGCAGCTGCCTTCAAGGAGTCTACAAGAGGAAGAGTCAAGTAAAAAATAAATAATAATGATCATAACAAACAACATGGCAGGTGAAGTGATTTGAACTTGCACAGGTTACTTTTGGGAGACCATGGAGACACTTGACCTTAAATCTGAACTTGCGATGAAATCATGATCAAGTATCTCCTCTGCTGGGTTCTATGGATAATATAAGAAAGCAAGAGACATAAATGAGTCATGAAATAAGATATTTACACATGAACATAATTATTGAAATTAAAAGGTAGTGTATTGGAGTTAGCCAGAGATACAGAATCAACAGGCTAGAGAGATGATAAAGAAAAGACAGGTAGATGAGTAGATAAATGGAAACCTAAAAAGCCACCTTTCAAGGGATTGCTTCTTGCAATTGTGGGGGTGCCAAGTCTGACATTTGTAGGGCAGGCCCCAGAAACTTTCAGGTAGGAGTTAATGCTGCAATTTTGAGGCCCAATTTCTTCTTCCTCAGGCAAACCACAATTTTGTTTTTAAGACATTTCGACTGATTGGATAGTGCCCACCCACAACAAGAAGAATAATCTCCTTTACTTAGAGTCAAATGATGGGCTCTGGGGAGAACACCAAAGGTGTGAGTGCTTTTGCTAAAGACTTTAAGTCTGTGACTCATGGATCCAATCAACTACATCAGCAGAAACCAGGAATAGATACAGTTATCCAGAAAAGATGTGTGGAGGACGTTCTTGTTAATGGTTTGGACCCCAGTGAATGACACAGGAAACTGATGTGTTTTTAAGAAATTCATAGCACCAGAAATGTCACCAGCTTGGACTAAGGCACTTTAGAGGGAAGGGTCAAGATGAAGAAGGAAGGCAAAGCCATGGATACAAAGACTAGAGCCCACAAGACCTCTTTGGGCTTCAAGGATGTAGCCATCCCAGAGAACAAGTTTGGTTCTGCCCAAAATGATCCAAATAATTGACTTGGACTTGGATGACAAATGATGGAACAACAAAGTGTGGAAGGTTTAAGGAGGAGGTCTACAGAAAATGGGCCCAGATTTTTACTCTTAGCAATAGTGAGATTTTTTTCTTCTAAAGCATTTAAGCTGTATGCAACTGAATACAATGTATTTTCTTAAAAGTAATTAAAGATACTATACAAAAGGTTGTTGTACCCGTTTTCGCATCCAAGAGACCATCAAGGAGCCAACACTGATGCAGTCACATGAGGGTTTATTCGACAAGCTTCAGCTTGGGCCCAAGTATACCCAGCACAGAGGAGTAGGAACTTGGACCCCGAGCTTAGTTAAGGCCAGGGGTATTTATGCGTTCCTGTTACTAAGGCAGGGTGGGGATTCCTGTTACTAAAGCAGGGTGGGGGTCTCTGGAACCAAAGCAGGGTGGGGCTTCCTGTTACTGAAGCAGGGTGGGGGAGGCTCTGGAACTAAAGCAGGGTGGGTGTCCTTAGAACTAAAGTAAAGTAGGGAAAAGTTCAGCCCTTGGGCACAGGAGTCTGAGATGGCTTCTGGAGCTAAGATGGCTGTACTTATGCTAAGGCTAAACTTGAGGTGGGATGGCCTTAATTTTTCTCGACCTCCACATTGATGTATCATTTGTATTACATATTAAGAAAATATAAATACTAAAATACTCATTTACCTGACTTTAATTTTTAGTTTTCTTAGTTTTATTTTCTAGAATAAACATTTTGTAGTGAAAAGAAATTTTTTATTTGTAAGGTAAATAGTTTATATTATATCATATTATTTGTATTATGTTGATCAAGTTGTTTTTTTGGTGTCAGACCCATTAGAGTATTAGTGTGAAAAAAACAATGACTTGATAAAAAACTGATTTCTGTATTTATTGCTGCCTTTCAACATTTGGACCTTAGACAACCCCTCATAAGCTCTCCAAGGCTATCTTCTGCCCACTACACCTCACAAAGTAGGTATAAGAATCAAATGAGATTATTTATGAAGACTGTAATTCTCAGTATAAATATTAGGAATGATTATTGCAAAAAATAATTTTAACACTGTTATCAGTTTCATTTACATGAGTAATAATGCAGTTGTGTTCTTTGTGAAATAGATACTTTATCATATGGAAACTATCACTGATTTTCTAAAACATTTATATTGTGTCATAATAAAGCAGCACATTTATGTAGGATCATGTAAAAATCCCCAGTACACTGCAAATGTTTGCATTTAAGTGAAATACCAAACTATATATCTAAAACCATTTGAAGATTTATTTTAAATGAATAAATGTCATGTGTTTGTTGAAAGAACAAACCAATAAACACTGAACATTTTGAACGAAAAAGAGAAGGTCAACTAATTGTGAATGTCAACCACATTGACAATATACCTTCACAGCAACACCTAGATTAGTGTTTGAATAACTGAACACTGTCACCTCGCGGAGCTGACACTTAAAACTAACCATCACTGGGTGCCTGGCTGGCTCAGACCGTGGAGGATATGACTCTTAATTTTGAGGCTGTGAGTCGGAGCCCCACACCGGTGTAAAGATTCCTTAAAAAAAAAAAAAAAAAGAATAAGAAGAAATTTTAAAACTAAACATCACAGACAGTACATGCTAATTGCCAGACTAATTGTACCTCAAGACTGAAATATCAAAAGGATTTGATGGTGAAGTACACAGCCCTGCACATGTGCACTTCTAACCCCCATCTCCTGTCTCTCTCTGTACCCACCCCCCACAATGTGCTTCCTTATCCCTCATCGAAACTCTGCTTAAAGGGATAGAAATAGCGATATCTGGCATTTCCACTCCTCCTTTGACTGTTTTTCCCTTTGTGGTAAATTTCCCTTTCAAATGCCAACATTTACAGGTGAAGACACAGATTCATGGGGCATCTGGGTGGCTCAGTTGGTTAACTGGCTGCCTTAGGTTCAGGTCATGATCCCAGAGTCCTGGGATTGAGTCCCAAATCCGGCTCCCTGCTCAGCGAGGAACCTGTTTCTCCCTCTCCCTCTGCCTCCTGCTCCCCTTGCTTGTATTCTCTCTCTCTCTGTCAAATAAATAAATAAATTCTTAACACCCCCCCACATACACACACACAGATTCATGTTTCCCAGGCATTATATTTGAGAAGTATTTATGTGTTCCTATCACGTGAAGCTTTTCTCTCTCATTAAAAACTTGGGTGGGGGGATGCCTGGGTGGCTCAGTTGGTTGGACGACTGCCTTCGGCTCAGGTCATGATCCCGGGAGTCCCGGGATCGAGTCCCGCATTGGGCTCTCAGCTCCACAGGGAGTCTGCTTCTCTCTCTGACCTCCTCGCTCATGCTCTCTCTCACTGTCTCTCTCTCAAATAAATAAATAAAATCTTTAAAAAAAAAAAAAAAAAAACTTGGGTGCAGTTCATAAGGACACATGGATGAAAACAATACCGCTTCACATGCTGATGCATTGATTCCTTAAACTGCAAATGGACTATTTTTCTTCTCTTAGATTATAAAAAAAATAATAAATAAATAAATACCTTGTTTGACTTTGCAAAACTTGCAGTAATGGAGACTACAGTCTGACCCCATTTCACTCTGGAAGCATGGTCTTGTCGTGACACTTAGCCCCCTCCCACAGGACATCCTCAACATTTGTTTCTAACCTGTTCATGCTTGTTTAAGAGCCCCTTTTATTTAGCTTGCTAATACAAAATGAAATCTAAGTTTCCTTTCACACCATTTCCCCTAAATGTTTTCAGAAATTATGGTACGTGCATGTACGCATGTGTTTATACACATGATATTTCTGTGTATCTGTGTGTGTGTGTGTGTGTGTGTGCAATTTTTTTGTAGAAGTTATGTCATTGATTTTCCAGATTACTGTCATCAGGATAAAATAGGAATTGCCATATTTAACCTTAGCAATAAAACTACTGCCAAGCATTGCAATCTAGCTTTTTGGCTCTTATTGCTAAGATTTCTGTCTTCACATTTATGTTTCCTGTTAGTTCCTGTATCAATTTAGAAAAATGTAAAGGGTAGCTATTAAAAGATATCTGGAAGGTAAAATGAATTTGCTACACTCAGCAGAAAGGAAGGATGTCGACTGTTTAGCTTTCTTCTCCTAAGCAAACATTTGTTTTTCAACATGCAAAATGAATTTTGAAACAATGCCACTTTATTGCCACAAAAAAATTAATAGGCACAATTAATATATTGATACAGGTTTTATTCTACCATCCTTCATTCCCTTTATGTCATTCTTCTTTTAATCTGCTGTGACAGTTCAGTAATAGAGCCCCAGAAATATGACTTTAGGGCCAGCCACACTACTAATCATCAATATAGCATTGTGTGTTGTCCATCAGGTACGTGCTTCTATTTTGTCGGCAGTGACGATAATCTGTAAAATTTCTACTCAGAAAAAAATGCTTTCCAAGATTCCTTTACAAATAAAAAATTTAATGGGATGCTGAGTTTGATCATGACAGGGATTTTTTTTTTTTTCTTTCTGCTGAGCTGGTTGTCATTTTAGTTTTAACCACAAGATACAGGACAGAATTGTTAAAGCAGTGCAATTATATAAGCTATATATATGCAACAAAGATAAGGCTTTAGACCACCTTCATTATTGGCTCTATAATATACAGCTCTATAATGGCATCTGTGGGCCACTTGTAGGTTGTATAGCAGAGGTCACTTTGGGGGTTCTTGGCGTAAGCTCATACGCTCAGTAAAATAATTAATGGCCAGCTACATGGATTCCATCATGAACAACATTATAAACAGAGCTATTAAACAAACCAGTTCTCCTTCCAAACTGGCACTTAGCAGTGATTGTCACTCGAAAAGAACATTAATGAATGATTCCAGGATATCAAAGGGAGGGCAAGCCAGCTGCCTTTAAAAAATATTTGTACAGATTGGTATCAATTTATCTCTTGTAGCATATGCCACTTCTGTTATTAAGGAAAAGCCAACTTTCCCAGCTTGGTACAAATCCACAAGTTTGGAGCATTTGGTTCCCTCTGCCTCATCCTGGAAATTCGGATTTTTTTTTCTTTTAATGGACAGAGGAGTACATTTTTTTTTTTTTAAGATTTTATTTATTTGTTTGACAGAGAGAGATCACAAGTAGGCAGAGAGGAAGGCAGAGAGAGAGGTGGGGGGAAAATAGGCTCCCTGCCGAGCAGAGAGTCCGATGTGGGACTCAATTCCAGGACCCTGAGATCATGACCTGAGCCGAAGGCAGAGGCTTAACCCACTGAGCCACCCAGGTGCCCCCAGAGGACTACATATTTTTAGTGCAGTATGAAACAGTTAAGGGTATGGCCTTCCTTGTTAATGGTAGGTAATATATATAATCTGTGCATTGTGTGTTATATATATTATGGCAAGTGTTTCATGGTAAAGCAGTATGAGCTGTAAATACTATATATTCATTGTAAACACAGAGAACTGAAAACATCCTCTTGAGGTATAGATGTCTTTCAGTGCTATGATTGTGAAAAAAAAATATTTGTTTTGTTCTTCCTTTTATTTAGAACAATCAGTATTTCTTATGAAAATCATAGATATCATTCAAATTTATTGTCTACTAGCATCTTTTCACATACCTAGAAACATAAAGACAAACCTACCTTATTTCAGAATACTTATCCAGAACATACTTAGTTTGTTATCAATCAGCATTAATATATATTGTATTAGTTATATAGTATTATAGGAAAGAGCTATAACATAATCATGGCAAAGGCCTGACTCTCCCAGAACCCAAGAATGTATACAGTTACCCTTGAACAACACAGTAAGTTAGGGGTACTGACCTCCACACAATCAAAAATCCACATATAACATTTAACTCCCCTAAAACTGAACTACTAGTAACCTATTGACTGGAAGACTTACCACCCATAACCTAAACAATTGATTAACACCTATTTTTGTATGTTATATACTGTTATATATTCTTGTGTACTACTTTCTTAAAATAAGGAAGCTAGAGGAAATAAAATGTTATTAAGAAAATCATAAGGAAAAAAAAAAGAAAACCATAAGGAGGAGAAAGTTAATTTACTGTACCCTATGGTATTTATTGAAAAATATCTGCATATAAATGGACCTGCAGAGTTCAAACCCATGTTGTTCCAGGGTCAAAGGTATTATAAACCTTCAGCATCTCGTAGGAGGTTTAAGGGTGAAAGCCCAGGCTGGCTAGGGTTGCTACCTAAGAGTACTAGACTTCCTAATCAGGAATTCAGTGCTGAGAACGTTGGAGTCCACTTATGGTTAACAGAGGTGGTCATGTACTTTTAGTTATAAGACAAGTAAGTTCTTTAGTTCTAATGTACGGCTTGGTGACTGTAATATATAGTACTGTGTTGTACAATTGAAATTTGCCAAGAACCCTTTCTTAAGGGTTCACTCACCTTCCCCCTAAAAAGGTAACTCTGGGGTGAGGGATGTGTTAATTAACTGGGTGCTGAGGATCCTTTCACACTGTCAACATGTATCAAATCCTCACATGGATTGCTTTAAACATATTACAATTTTGTTCGTCATTTATACCTCAATAAAGTTGGGGGGGGGGCAGAAGAAAAAGAAAAAAAATTAACCTTTCACTAGAAGAAATATAACTATTGTCTTATAATGTTATCATACTCTCATTAGTAATTATAAACAAATCAATACATAATTTAGAGTAGGAAAAAAGGAGTATAAATACCAAGATCAATATGTTTCCTTGTCACTGATTTATTCATTATCAATCATCAACTGGTAAATCTTGGATTTCATTTCTCTCATCAGAATAAAGGTACTAATTACATGGTTCTATTTACTCCCTGTGCTGTTTCTCTCCCTGTTGAGGACTAGGGCTCTTGACTTCCTGCTGTGCTGATATATGTAGATATAGATACAGGTATAGATATAGATACAGGTATAGATATACAGATAAATTTCCTGGCCCTTATGACAAGCATTAATAAGTGAGATTTATGTATGATTTATTCTTCTTGTTCCTGCTCTTCTACAAATCCTATGAAGGCAGAAACTATCTGCCCCTTGAGCAACGTTCTCTCAATACCTAGAGCATAAATGCTACATCTGGAAGGCACTCCATAAATAGGTGTTCAGTCAGTGATTAAACATGAACGCTTACATCTCTGGCCACGGTTCTGTGTCTCCTCAATCCTCTGGACTATAGAACTCACGTCATTATAAGTGTCCTGCCCACAGAGCGGCCTCACCCTGATTCACTTGCTACCCTCAGGACCTCCTTCTCTCCCAAGTTCAACTCCAACCCTCCCTGCCTCTACTCTTACCATTGAAAAAACAGTCATGACTGGCCCAGGATGATGGGATCATAAGTGATGATGCCAGATTACCAACCCAGTGCTCTGACCCCAACTCCTTCCAGCAAATCAAAGCACTGCTATTTCCATGCCTCATTCTTCCCTGCCGTAGTGTTTAACATATTCTGATCGAATTCCTTGTGTCTGCTTCTTTCATTCATTCCATCACTCTTGGGACAGTTTTTCTGTTGGGCAAATTCAGCTGCTGGAGGATATGCCGACAGATTCTTTTCGACAATGGACGGACTTGTTTGGGACTTTCCATTTTGTCTCCCAGTCCAGTCATTTGTAAATGCAATGTGTCCAGTCACATTCATCTGGCTGCAGGTATAGGCAAAAGCCAGTGAGGCAATTAATTTACTCCTCCAAAAGTAAAATAATTTTTGTGGAAACATTTCTAAGCTGTTTCAGGCTTCCTCCTTTCTTAAGAAAGGTATGTTAATGTCATCCAGTCTGGCCTTGCTAAGTCAGGAGAACTATATATAGAAGCAGCGAGCTTCAAGTGCTAAGCTTCAGTTACTTAAGAAATTCAAGCCTTTCCTACTCCCCTGGTGTCATGTCAGTGAAGAGTTAGTGGGAACAAAATAAATGTGTCAGCTGTAACTGTTAAACACTGGACCGGGACAGCAGGGCTGGTGGAGAGATCTCTTCTGCTGGCATTTCTTCAAATGAAAACACCATCTGCTCAAAGTGCTGTAAGATAGAACTACCTGGACAGATAGTGGCATGGTATAGATTGAATGGAATTTGAACCCCAGAAGCTCAAAGCTTTAAATGCCCTTCACTTCCTTTCTGTTATGCACTGTGTGTAAAGAAATCTCCTCTCCTCAGCCCTATAGCGTCAGCTACAGAGAAAAAGCAAAGCTGTCACAATGATAGACGTAGAGAAAAGGGTTATCTCATAATTATGCCAAAGGTCTCACTATCCCCAGATCCCAAGTGAGAGCACATAGCATTCATGATCCTTTAGCACCCAGAGTACTATGAATATAGAATGCTCTTTTGTGAGGCTTTCTTTCATTAGCTCCATGCCCCCTTGATAAACAGGCACCCAAGAGAGCCTCATCTCAGAGTTGATAAGACTCACTCGGGGTGTCTAGAGACAAGTATGGTGGGCCGGCTCCAAACTTGAGAGAAGGGACAGTTGACCCTGTTATAGTCAGCATCTAATTCTATGAAAGATATTGATAGAATAAGCTCTTCTGACTGAGCTCTCAGTTACTGAAATGGACCCAAGTTTTTAAGAAATTAATATTAAATAAAAACAAAATAACTAATCACGAGGACAGGCAAATGTATAGCATGCAGTATTGCCGAAATACTTTATAAGGAGCATATGACTTCCTAAACAACTCTGAGGTTATTTTAGATAATTCAGTGATTCAATAGTTATAAACTGAAAGGCTTGAGAATACCTGGTTTAAAAAATAACAATAATCCTAAACCAAGTGCCACTGAATTAGATGTGAATTAAACTAAGCTTATGATAACAAAAATGAACACGTTTTATGAAAATTCTGAAAGGAAAACTTTGAAAAAAGGAACTTTTCTCCCAGAATAGAAAGAATAACTTCGACAGTAATAAAGTATGTTGCTAACATGTGCCCCTGAGATAAAGTGATGAAAATGGCACTTCCTCCCCCACCTATAACCCCAGTGTAATCATGGAACAAAAATCAGACAAACTCAAATTGAAGAACATCCTACAAAATGCCTAACCGGTACTCTTCAAAACATACCATTTCATCAAAAACAAGAAAAAACTGGGGTGCCTGGGTGGCTCAGTCAGTTGTGTCCGACTCTTGGTTTCGGCTTAAGTCCTGATCTCAGGGTCATGGGATGTGGCCCTGTGTCAGGCTACATGCTCGGTCTGGAGTTGCTTGAGGTTCTTTGTCCCTCCCTTCCCCCTGCTAGCTCTCAAATAAATAAATAAATAAATCTTTAAAAAAAAAAAAAAAAAAAAGGAAAGACTAAGAAGCTGTCACAGCCAAGACAAACCTAAGGATTCATGATGGCCATAACGCGGGGTTCTAGATGGGATCCTCGAGTAGATGAAGGACACTAAGGAAAAACAAAGGAAATCCGAGTCAACTATAGACTTCATTTCGTAATCATGTGTCAGTGTTGTTCATTAGTTGTTACAAGCACATAACGTAAGATGTTAGCAGTACAGGCAGTGGGATGCCAGGTATATGGTAACTCTCTGTATGACAAAATTTTTCTATAAAACTAAAATTACTATAAAATAAATCATTTATTGAAAAGTATATGACAGATATCGTTTTTAAAAGGATCTTCTGATATAGTATTTGCAGATATAGTATTTGCAGATATTTGATATAGTATTTCCTCTGCAAATACAAAAGGATCTTCTGATATAGTATTTGCAGATATAGTATTTGCAGATATTTGATATAGTATTTCCTCTGCAAATACTTTTTTAGTTTATAAATTATTTCCATAATTCGTGACAGTTCTCACATCTGCTACTATAAAATCCATTGCAGCTTCTTTGTCTCTTGGGAAAAAATGCATTTAATTATCAGCGAAATTCAACTCCTGCTTGTTATGATGAATGATTTGAACCTGCCAGCTTCCCCCCCTAAAAACAAAGAACTGAGATGAAATACAGTCTTCTTTCTCTACTCCCTCCCTTCCACCTGCTTCATTTAATTGATGAAGGTTTGAGCTTTTATTAATCTTTCTGAGCTCCTCTGTAAGATGCAGAAAAAGCTAATATGATATCATTGTATCTCGCTAATGTGTGTGCTTTGTGAAATTGATACACCCTGCCAAGACATAAATTACTTAAACTTTGATAAATGTGTGGAAATCAGGGAATGTTCAAACAGATAAAGCACAGCAATTCCTTTTTTTCTCCCTTTTTGAAACTCCATTTTGGGTTTGCTTGCGCTTAAATGTTTTTGCATTATTATTGTGATACGATGGGACCAAAGGAAGCAGTGATAGCCATAGAAAGCCACAGCAAATAGAAAAGTAAGCAAAAGGATACAACCATGTGTTTTGCAGATAACATCTAACAACATTGACTTGGACAGAGTGTTAGCCAACAGATTCAGAACCACCTCCAGACTCTCCCAGCATGTCCTTTCGCTGACTCAATCGGTAGGTTGGAATCAAAGATCCACAAACAGGTTCTGTTGGCAAAGAGGGCTCACCTGTGCCTATGATCTGGCTGTGACTCAGATGCCAGTGAGAGTGGAAACATGAGGAAATGATTGATGTTCTGGGGTTGAGAAAGGTGTTTTCTACTCAGTCACTAATTTATTATATGGCACCGAACAAGTTGCTTGATTAACCATTAATCAGCTTCCTGAAGGCCCAAGAATTCATACAACCCTTTGAAGACAGTTCTTGAATAGGAAACATGGTACTATCCATTGGACCGTGCAAGAGCCATCAGTCATTGAATGCCTTTTGCCAGAAATTGGGCTCGGTAATTTCCATCCATTTTTAAAATTTGGTCCTTACAATCAATCAGCAAGAGAGAGATAGGTGAGGAAATGGGCTCACATCAAACACTCAAGTAAGGGGTGTGAGGTCATCAGGCACCGGATGCCTGTGCCTTTTCCACCGTTCTGCTTCCATACTGGGAGTGTATGAATGAGTGTGGGGCAGGGTTATAGTTCATCCAACCCCTAGTCACCCTTGTTTAGATCTTTGATGTTAAGCATGAGCCTTGGAGACTTAGATCATACAACCTATCTTTGCAGACCTGGTTTAGAAGGGGGTACCCTCTTAACAAAATATTCCTGGGGGAATGCTGAACATGTTATACCAAAGGGACAGTAAGTTGGGAGAGGAGGTACAGTTGTCAGCTTTGTAGGACAATTAGCAATATATTTACCCATTTAATTACACTGTTCTCATTATTTGATAACTTTTTGAGATTTGGATTTAAATTTGGAAATCAGTATTTTTGATAACTGTCATGTATTTTGAAGTAAAAAACGGCTGCCTGGGCAGCTCACTTGGTTAAGTGTCTGACTTTGGTTCAGGTCATGATCTCAGGGTCCTGGGATGGAGCCCAGCATTGAGCTTCTTGCTCAATGGTGAGCCTGCTTGTTCTTCTGCCTCCTCCCCTACTTATACTCTTTGTCTCTCTCTCTTAAATAAATAAATGAAATCTTTAAAAAAAATTAAGTAATAAAGAGATGAAGTTATACACAGCTTTTCTCAACTTGTTTAACGTTGTTGTCAAAGTAAAGTGATGGTCTAGGGCAAAGCAAAAAAAATAAAATATATGTATATCTACTTTTTATATAAAAATGTCTTTTATCTAAAATACTGTTAGTATTTTCCCAAGAGCAGGGACCAATTACAGGCCTGTGCTATTAGTTAAATTTTATTATGTTTTTGTATAAGCCTACCTTAAAATCATGAGCTCCTTGAATGGGTTTGAATCTGTAGAGTATTGTGTTAGAATATACTTTTTAAAAGTCAAATTACATTTTAAATTCTTATATGAAAAATATTTTCTGAAGGGTTGAAGAGCCTTTCTAAAACCAAATAATTGCATATAAGTTATCTGTTTGATAAACTTAGTTTTTGTTTTTGTTTTTGTTTTTACACTTTAATTTCTTAGGGTTAGTCACATATGTTTGGGTCAATTTGTATAACATAAATTACTAAAAAGAAAGTTTTCATATTTTTTTGACACTCAGTAAATGAATTTTTAGTATTATTATTCTTGTTTTTCTTATTACCATTGAATAATCTCAGAACCAGCACAGCAGAAGTCCTAGAGGTAAGAGGATTTCTTAACATCTGTCTCATAATGGCATCTATGATGAGTAAAAGGCCAATACCAGTCAACTTGCAAACTTACTTGTCATTGAATGAGGTTTTCATCATTCATGTTTATAAGTTTTCAATAATGGAAAAGTAAGGAGAAAATCAGGTTAAGCAGTAAGTGAGAAAAAATGATCCAGGTAGAAAATTCAGGAAAATGTATAATGTAAAACAAACATTTTGAGGGAGCTAAAAAACGATCATGTTGCCCCTGGGAGCAAAGAATGTGCTCATACTTATGAGCAAAAAAAATATTTTTGAATGGAAAAATCAGCCTTAGTCCTGCTAATAAAACATTGATTGACAGCATGGTATATAAAGATAAGATCTGAGTTTAAAAAAAGAAAAAAATTTAGAAGGGGAAAATGTTGGAAAAGATTTACTCTATCAAAGAGAGGAAGGAAGGCAGGAGTGAGAAAAGAAGTTTGTAAATTGTACCAAGTCTGGGAGTAGAGATCAGGAAGTAAAGCTCTTACAGACAAGATTCTCAGTAAGTGAAATGTATGTCTTGGTCTATCAGCATGGACTAAGCAAAGCACATCTCATGAAATACTGGAAATGGATGAAAAACAGATAGTAGACTCTGGGCAACAAGAATCACAACCACAGAAAAGAGAAACTGGACCTTGATCAGGAAGGGGTTTCTTACCTGCCCATGTGTCCTTGGACGTCTTGCTGGGGAGAGGGTGGCATGTCAGTTGGACCAGGCTTCTTCAGTCAGCTCTCAGGGAACTTAAGTCATAACTGAAGCCTCCACTGAACCCCATGGGCAAGTACCAGAGGATTTGAATGAGATTTACACATCGTAGTAAGAGTATTCAGAATAGGGGGTACCTGGGTGGCTCAGTTGGTTAAGCCTCTGTCTTCGGTTTAGGTCATAATCCCAGGGTCCTGGGATTGAGCCCCACCTCATCGGGGAGTCTGCTTCTTCTTCTCCTTCTATCCTCCCCCTCCTCTACTCCTGCTCTCTCTCTCTCTCTCTCAAATAAATAAAAAAGGGACGTGGGTGGCTCAGTTTCAAGTGTCTTCCTTCAGCTCAGGTCATGATTCCAAGGTCTAGGGATCAAGTTCCTCATCAGACTCCCTGCTCTGTGGGAGGCCTGCTTTTCCCTCTCCCACTCCCCCTGCTTGTGTTCCTTCTCTCACTGTATCTCTGTGTCAAAATAAATAAAATCTTGAAAAAAAATAAAAAATAAAAATGTAAAAAAATATATATATATTCAAAATCAGAAATCTAGTCTCACTGTCAGAGATACCCAGAATATTTTGAGCCAGAAATCCAGAGTAAGGATTCTTCTTTTCCTGGTGAATATACTCACCTTTCAACATCAGCAGAGGAAAGAAGTATCAACTCAGGATACATAAACCTCTAAGAAGGTTGCACAGATTTAGGTTCTCCAAATAGTAAGACTGTGCATTGTTTCAGTTTGCCCTTCTGCCAAACCTTAGTAATTTAAGGGAAAAGAATTTTTAAAAATACTAGACATGAAGAAGAAAAGCCATCAGGAAATTAATCAGAGGCAAATATATTACGCACCCTACCCCACCTCCTCACCCAAAGTACACAAAAAGAAAAAACCCATGCATTGAAGTCCTGCTTTCAGACTCTAACGTGATCTTAGGGGGTTGGGGTATAGCTGAAAATACTTTTCACAAAACTCTATTAGAACTTAAACTTCTAAGCTCTCATGAATCTATAGAAGATAACCTCATGTTATTATTAAGTTCTACCATATGGTGGAGTACAATATTTATAATCCAAGCTGTGTCTTCTTCTCCTTTTTTTTTCCTCAAAAATTGGATTGAAAGCAATAATTTCTGTAATAATCTTTTACTAGGTGCTTTGCCAAGTTTGAAAGGGTTGGGGAAACAGTTCATAAATACAGCTTCACTTCTCTCTCATCCTTTTCATCATGCTGACAGTTTTCTGGAGAATCATTACCAGAGTGGTTTGTGCCATTAGAGATAAGAGGCTATCTGTGTTTCCACTAGAAACCTCTATTTTCCGGACTTTATAACTCATCCATAAATATTCACTCCAGGCAACAGTTTCATATATTATGACTCCATCCCTCAAAATCAATATTGGCTTAACTAATTGATTTTTAGAAATTATGGGGACTCTTGCACTACAAAAAGAATAAGAAGAAACATCAGATCCAGATAAAGTACTATGTTTCAGTGGGTGTGATCTGAACCACATTCTATGGAATCCATAAAACTAATTTGCATTCTTTCTTAGCAATCCTTTCAGGGTATAGAATTCAATTATAATAAAATTTATTGGATAATCTATGGTCTGTTATTAATTCAAAATAGACATTTCTAATTTGTTTCTGTTTTTGTTAGGACCACAAAATTTGAAATTTTTTTTCAACTCAAACTTTTGTAGAACTTTCTCTTACTATTCATACTCCTTTTTTTTTTTATTACAGAGGTTGAGATGGAATTATATCAAAAGCTATGAAATTATTTGACATAAGCCTTTGCATGTAATAATATCCTTAATATTTCCAAGTATACTTAAAAGACTTAAGTATACTTAAAAAAAAGACTTAAGTATACTTAAAAGACTTAAAAGAATACAATATTTTGCATTCAGATGGCTTCAACCAGCATTGGCTTCTACCTGAAAGAGAAGACCACACAAATGGAATGTTTTTATGAAATGAGATGCCAAAATATATTACTTCCTCCAATCTCAAAAGATAGTATTATAAATATGAGGAAGCAGGGATGAAAACCACATTAACCCATTAAAATGAAATACTTTCTTCCTAATTTGAATTTTGTGCTCACAATTTTACATTGCTTGAATAGATGCTCATCTTGTTAACGCTGTTGAGCCCAGCTCTGTGAGTGAAATGCTATTTGTCAAGAATTGAAATAATACTGCAAGCACTTCCCCTTTGCTTTGGCTTTAGTGTGTGTGCTCAAAGCCTAACCTCAAGTTTATTTCTCTTTCTTCTTTTCAAACAGCTATTCTGTGACAGTGAGAAGGCAGTGCATGCCACAGAGGGGCTGGACTGGGAAGACAAAGATGCTCCCGGGACCTTGGTTGGAAACGTGGTGCACTCAAGGATCATCAATCCTCTGCGCCTGTTTGTTAAACAGTCTCCTGTCCCAAAGCCTGGACACTTGGCATATGCGGACAGCATGGAAAACTTTTGGGATTGGCTGGCCAATGTCACGGAGGTTCAGGAGCCACTGGCAAGAACTAAACGGAGGCCAATAGTAAAGACAGGAAAATTTAAGAAGATGTTTGGGTGGGGCGACTTCCACTCCAACATTAAAACTGTTAAACTCAATCTCCTCATCACAGGAAAAATTGTTGACCATGGAAATGGAACCTTCAGTGTTTATTTCCGACATAATTCCACAGGCCTAGGCAATGTTTCAGTGAGTTTGGTACCCCCCTCCAAAGTGGTGGAATTTGAAGTTTCCCCGCAGTCTACCTTGGAGACCAAGGAATCCAAATCTTTCAATTGTCGCATTGAATATGAAAAAACAGACCGGGCGAAGAAGACTGCCCTGTGCAACTTTGACCCATCGAAGATCTGCTACCAGGAGCAGACTCAGAGCCATGTGTCTTGGTTGTGTTCCAAACCCTTCAAGGTCATTTGCATTTACATTGCCTTTTACAGTGTTGATTATAAACTTGTGCAAAAAGTCTGTCCTGACTACAATTACCATAGTGAGACTCCATATTTATCTTCTGGCTGAATCTTTCCAACAGTGATATAAATGAGGGGTGAATACATATTTCATTAGAATGACCAAGAACCAAGGCCAACTCTTCGTGGTAAAGGATCCCTTTTGTTTCTGGCAGTGAACCTTAGTTCCCTATTAGGCTTTCAAATTAAAAAAAAGAAAAAGAAACATCTTTAAATGTGACATGTGTTTGTTTCACTCGTACCTTAATCTGAAAAGTCAAACTGTGTATGAAGCCATCGCTTTCATGTAGGATGGCTAAGTCCTAGAAATATTGTTGTTTCTCTAAAATCAACATCAATGGTAGAAACATGTAACGAAAAAGAACCGAATTATGCATGTGATACACATTGCTCTTGAAATGAGCCTGCCTTTGAAATTTGTTTTGGAAGGTTACCTTAAAATTAGCAGATTCAGTAAAGTAACTGAAAAGATAGCATTTGATAGATGAATCACATTTCTGACATTGAATTCTTTTTTTATCTCTGTCCTTCCCCCACATCAGTGCTGTTATTGATATGAGAGATGAAGGGGTAAAATTTGTTTCAAAACCCATGTGTGAGGTTACAGTGCCACAGTGGAACTAAACACATGATTATCTGAGCTAGGCTGGGATGAGACTTAAACACTTAGTCCTGGGTTGGCCACCATCTTTAGGATTCTCATCTGAGTAGTAATAGTGTGAGTTTATATACACACATAGAACAACTCCGAAACTGAGAGAAAGCGATTTTGTTCTCTAGGCAAGAACAGAGAAAATAATTGGAAGTGGATTGACAAAATTCCAGGATTATGGATTCATTATTTCTAGCCTCCCAGATTAAGTCCTCTTTGCATTTCATTAATTATTTGAGTGGGGATCAAACACTACCTGGAGATAAAGAGTATATTGAAACATGACTGATTATTATTAAGTGTCAACAACCTGACTCACCAGGCTTTTGAAATCACTTCCAAATTAAAGCGGCTTCACCGTTGGAGTCATTGCCATCTTCTCTGGGGGGGAGCGGGGCGGGGGTGTGGACAGGTGTCCTGCAACATAGATGTGAATGATCTTTGCATCAGCACAGAAAGAGGGTCTGGCTGGCCAGCAATAAGGTTTCTAGAACTCTTAAGACTCATGGAAAGGTTACTCTTTTTACAGTAGGTGTTCACTTTTGCCCCCTTATCTGTAAAATACCAGTTGAAGTAAAACATTAAACTTAAAGAAGACAAGTCTAACCAACAAAAATGCTCTTTCTACATTGTTTGAAGAGCCAACAGCTCTGTTCTCTATTTTGCATCTCCATTCCTTTCTGTTTACTGGTGATCTCTGTACAGTGTTTGATTTTGTCTTTTGTAAAAAAAAAAAAAATGTACTAGGCTTAGTGTGTGGTAGTACAGGCTTGAAATTTTTGCTCTGAGTTCATCAGGTGCTTTCGTAATTTTGTGGTTGGTGTGAAATATTTTGAGGCATCCTTTTATTTTCATCTATAGACAGGATTAAAATACTATTTATTGTAAAATACGTGGGAACCATATATGTATATATACTTAGAATTTTCTGTGTACAGAGAAAGTATGTGTACACATTTCTATGTAAATAAAAAGAATTTGCTAAATCTGTCACATAACTTCAGGGTTTTTTTCTTTTAAGACTATTCTTGGTTTTGTTCTCACAAGGGTTTTGTGTGTGTGTGTGTGTGTGCGTGTGCGCATGCGCGCAGATCCCCAAGTGAGCCTTATGATTTTCCTTATGTATATATTAAACAAAGCACCTTGACTATGAAGACATTAATGTAGAATAAAAGGATAATTCATATAAAGCACTTGGCATGTAGCCTGAAACCTGATGAGACCTCTACGAGTGTGAGGTTCTATTATGATTGATATTAATTATTATTATCACTATTATTATTATTACAACATGAAATATGGTTAAGAACTCTCTGATGTTCAAATGTTGAGTAATATAAACATATCTATGCAAAGGGTAAAAATGGAGATCGGTTTACACAGTTCTTAGATTTTAGCAGGGTTTGTGGAATTAAAAAAAAAAAAAAAAAGGAAAGAAAGTTTCCCTAGGCATATTTTTTTTAATTGGAGTAGAACATATGCCACATACATTTTTAAGTCATAATTTCATTTCAAAGACTACATAATTGCCAGTAATGGTACTTGGCACAATATAAATCAGATCCCATTTAAACATGCAAATGCATACATTTCTACAAAACCATTTTTGCCTTTGAATATTACAGTTGAGGGAAAGGACATTCATGTAAGCTAACTTTACACACAATTACAAATTCTTCAAAAGTTAAAGAATAGACACTTTTAAAAACGAAAACATAATCATTGTACACCTGAAACTACTATAATGTTATATGTCAATTATAATTCAATAAACATGTTTTAAGTTAAAAAAAAAAAAAAACTTAGCAGAAATTTAATCTTCAGGGAGATGTTAGGCGTCTTTCCAGGGGCTCTGCAGGCTTGCTGCTTACTAGAAAGCAAATTAGTTTGAAGACCTTTTCCCCCTCAGCATGACCAATCTTTTTACTCATCACACTGAATCAGGAAAGAAACCATATTTCCAAGACTAAGAACAATGTAATCACATCAGCCACAGACTCTGTAAGCTCTGTGGAAGGGCAATGAGAGAAAGAGCCTATGGACAGCATCCAGCAAAGCCGCAATCAGTAAAAAGGGAACAATTTCCTTCCTACTGCTGGGTACTTGGAATTTCAGTGCATTCTCATGATTACAATAACAGCAACAAAGGGTATAGTTCTCTGATATGACCGCCCATAAGAGCACCTGATGCATATTGCATTATAGTCTTTCATCTTTATTCTGCAACACCTTTCTACTTTACTTTATATGACTTGGATGCTACATGCTACAATTTAGGCATGAGTGCTACATTTTAAACATTCCACAATCTGGCTAATTCTGTCTTCGCTCAAGACGTGGTTCTGCCAGGTTGGAGGGGCAGCCCCAGCTCTGAGAGCCCTGCCTTTCAGAGTGTGGTGGACAGATCAGCAGTGTTACCTCTAAGTTTGTTAGAAATACAGAATCCCACGTCCTACCCCCAGACGCACTGAATTAGGTGTTTTCCTTTTTAACAAGATCCCCATGTGGCCCGTATACACATTTAACGACTAAGAGAACTATTTACCTAGGAAGCCCGATTTAGTGAATGTGCTACAGGGATCATATACTTTTTATAGGAAATCTACATTTTGTTAACCTTTAATTTTTTTTTTAATTTAAGTACAGTTGCCACACAGTGCTACATTAGTTTCAGATGTACAACATAGTGACTCAACTTCTCTATACATTATGTTATGCTCACTATGACTGTAGCTACCATCTGTCATCATACAATGTTATTACGGTATCATTGACTAGAGGAATCTACATCTTAATAAGCATCCTAGGTTATGCTGGTTCAAGTAAGCTTCTGAAAATACTTTCCAAAACAAAAAAATAAATAAATAAAGGAACAGGCCCTTTTAATAACAAAAATTAAAATAATAGGTTGATAATCAAATAAAAAGTGATAGCCTAATATTAAGATATAGAAGAGTAGTAGAACTTCAAAGAGAGTGCAACCTATCTTCTAGTTCAGCTCCCTCATTGGACAGACAAGGAGACCAAGGTACCATCATAGAAAAGAATATGCCCAGTAGCAAGCGGCAGACCCAACTGAATGCATGCCACCTGATTCCTAATCTCAGGCTTTGTGTTACATAAGAAAAGTAAATTGGGACAGATTTTCAAGACGAAACAAAAATAACTGCAGTCGGGGTGCCTGGGTGGCTCAGTGGGTTAAAGCCTCTGCCTTTGGCTCAGGTCATGATCCCAGGGTCCTGGGAGCCCAGCATCGGGCTCTCTGCTCAGCAGGGAGCCTGCTTCCCTTCCTCTCTCTCTGCCTGCCTCTCTGCTTACTTGTGATCTCTGTCTGTCAAATAAATAAATAAAATCTTAAAAAAAAAACAAAAACAAAAACTGTAGTGGTTGTATAACAAGACATGATGCAGAAGGCAAACTAAACATGAAATGCTCTCCCTCCAAAACCTTCGAGGTTATAATTTCCCTAGGAACATAAAATTTTTAAAAACTAACCACTATAGAAAAATAAAATCAAGATAGAGTCATTATATCCAAAGATAAGAGCCCTGGGATATATTAGAGGTATGACTGGCTAAGAATTAACAGCGGTAAAACACCACATTTGGCAGAATTTTCCAGTGATTATAACACCTGAAAATATATTTTCATAGAACTAGGTAAATTGTGTGAAATACTTTAATTGCCTGGAGGTCCAATTTTACCTTACAAAGAATCTTAAATTAATTGGTCTATAAAATAGAGAATGAAGTCATGCATTTTTACTTGCAGTAAAGCTATAGTTAACCCCAGCTTAATTAATCAAAACTTTCAGTGAATGGAAATGTAATGCGTTCGATTGTCAGAGACAAATCGAGGGAAACAAAGTTTCACTGGAGATGTTTTTCTTCACAAAAATATTATAGAAGATAAAGGGTCATTTCATATTTGCTTTCATCTCCTACTCCATACTGTGAGGTCTGGAATCCTAGGCATGTAACCTCTTCCACTTCATTTTTAATCTTCCCCTTTCTTCATCCAGCTCAGCTCCTTCATAAATAGGATGTAATCTATTCTCAAAAAGAATGAATCAACTCCTTTGTGTACCCCACAGCTCAAAGTGTCTGGAATGGAGTGGTTACTTGATCAATATCTGTCATTTGATTTTTTAACAAATTTCAAGCACAATCCAAGGATTTGTCTAGACCCACTCTACCGACATAACCCAAGAGTTATCATGCACCATTTCCAACATGAACACATTGCTCCAGCCCACTGAATGCTAGCTCCCAGAACCACAGAAACATAAAAGCTAGAAACAATTTTAGAAATCATCTGGAATAAGTTTTGTTTCTTAGATAAAGAAATGGAGGCCTGATGAAGTTTAACAACATGGGTGTTATTGTCCTTCCTGCCTGGGCAAATGCATTCATTCTCTTTTATTCTTCCCAATCATTGATGCTACCCGCGTCTGTTACAGAGACTGTCAGCTGTCCACCAGAATGGACCTTCTTCCTTCTCCCATTGCACTAGAAGATCAATATGTGGCTGGCCAACTAGATTGCATGACCCTGCTTCTCCTGCAGTGAGCTACGGTTAATGAAATACGGGAGGAAGGGAAGAAGGAATGTGTTCATTCCAGGAGTAGACTCAAATAAAAGTGCACTCGGGCATCTCTGCGTTCTCTGCCCCTTGGCTGTCTCAGAGAGATGACCTGAGGGTGCTGAGATACTGGACAATGAAGGAGGCAAAGCACCTGCCAGTCTGAGTGCCTTTCCGACCACAGAGCAGAGCCACCCTGCCCACAGAAAGCCCACCCTTGAGGGCTACATAAGAAATAAACCAACATAAGGGTGCCTAGGTGGCTCAGCCGGTTAAGTGTCTGTCTTAGGCTCAAGGCATGATCCCAGGGCCCTGGCATCCGGCCCTGTGTCAGCTCCCTGCTCAGTGGGGAACCTGCTTCTTCCTCTCCCTCTGCCCCTCTCTCCCTCTTGTGTGCTCACTCGCTCTCTCTCTCACACGTTCTCTCTCTCTCTAATAAATAAATAAATAAAATATTCAAAGAAAAAAAAAGAAAGAAACCAATATATCCCTCTTGAAGTAACTGAATTCTTAGTGATAACTGAACGATTAATGATTTACTACCGCTTGACCTAACGAATACAAATGTTGCATAAAATCTTCTCTGTGGATTTGAGCCCACTCTGATCTCCGTCTGTTTAAATTGTGTCTTTAGTCTATTCTAGGCATTGCAGTAATAATTCCATACATACATTTTTAGAGTGTCTTATTATTTATACTTCTTCATGTGTCCTAGAAAGAAAATGTTTCTGAGAAAGCCAGAGATTACATTTTATACTTAATTTGAATGTCCCACAATGCCCAGATAAAGCCATTGCCTTTTAAATGGTATACACACGTTAAGTTGCATTCGAAGATAACATAGGAAGTTATTTACTTGAAAAATTGGTTTTAAGAATGACCCATATAAAATAGTGATGGAAAAGTCTTAAAAGAGAATGAAACAACAATTTAAGAGTCATGCTAATTCTATTTCACCTACCAAGACACGGAAGAAGTCTATCGGTATTCTTTTCTATTTTATTTTTTTGTTAGTAATCCACTTACATGAATTTATAATTCCCAATCTACTGACACAGTAGACAGAGCAGGATCTCTCTCCTACCCCTTTTCTATACCCAGGCTTTCCCATCTCAAAAGGAAAATCATAATATAATCTTCTCGTGTATCCTGACAGAGGTATATTAATATGTGTTTTAAGTGATTACAAATGTTTTCTTCAGTTTTTCATGATGCTCCCTTTGGGGTGTATTTTGATTAGCTAAAGCATTATGATGCATTTCTTTGTTATTGTTTCCTCTTTTAATTTAATAACTCACTTTCAAATACCCAAATTTTTAAAATTAAAAATGCTATCCATAATTCCATCACTGATAAATCTATTTATTCTTCTATTTTCCTTCTCATCTTTATTCACATATATGAGTATGTGTGTATATATAAGAATAGCTTTTATGTAGTTGTAATTATGTCCACCATATTAACTAATAAATAAAGCATTATATCTTATGTATAATCATAACTCTTGGCTGGAATAAAAAGAGACCTAGAACATTTCCTGAGCGAACCATCTAGGATTTAGCATATGGCTTGATATGAACTCAAAAATAGGATACCCTGGGACTATGTGAGTAAGGGGATGCCCTCCACCTTCTCTCTTTTTGTCATCTACCCTATGACAAATAGAGCATAGAATGATTCTAGTCCCTGAACCATAAAACAGTTTTGTAGAACTTGCTATGTCAAAGATTATATTACAAAACTTAATTAAGAGGATCCACTCACAGTAGAATCTAGGAAGCCAACTCACTCTCAGAGCCCTTGTGGCATCTAACATGGCAAGTGGAGCCTATCATTAGCATAGTTCCACCCCACTCCCTTTCTGAAAGAACCATGCAAATCATAGTATTAAGAAGTGAAAGAGTCTTTACGAAGAACTAGAGTTAATGTCCACCAATGTCTACTATGGGTCCAGTACCATCTGACATAATTTACAAATAAGCACAGAGTTTTGAGTTAGTGTAACCTGGATTTATGACTTGAATTTGCCACTGGGAATGAGCATCTCTTGCACACTGGGCCAGTCAGAAAACTCCTCTAGGAGTTTAGAATTAGGACAAAGGGACAGTTCATTGTGTAATACTACATTTAAAGACTGTTGGCCATGACATTTTCCAACATACAGGAAAGAAGCAAATGAAACTATCCTACAGAAAGAGAAAGAGAAAAGCAAACACAAGGGAACAGAAAAGCAAACACAAAAGCAAAAACAAGTCCTGAGAATACTTAGGTCTCATTCTGGTTTATTACCAGGGAAGGCTGCAATCTCTGCCTTTGGGTTCAGTAGGTCTACTCTATATATCATTGTAATAAATGTCTTTTTTCCCCCACTAAAGATAACTGTATTAGTCAGTCCCAGCAGAAAACAGAAATCACTCAGTGCAAGAATCCTGTGGGAAAAGTGCGACTTGTTTGACTTTCGGCATGGTCAAGTTATATGCTTTGACCACTCAGATGTGAATGGACTTGACATTTGCCTTATCCAAGCAGAAGCTTTACATGTAATTCTGGAGTTTGGGTTGGGCTTTTCCTTGAGTTTCTCCCCTCTATCATGAAAAGATCATATTCTTTCAAGCCAAGGATTTAGAATGCAAAAACACCCAGCATCTAAGCCACAGCTGATCTAGAGCCCTCATGTTACATGAGCAAAAAGCAGAAGTCTATTAAGCTGCTGAGATTTTGCAGTTGTCTGTTGCCACATTAAGCTGACAAAGAATGTGATGCACCCATAGATGCCCAACAGCTAGAAGCCATCACCATCATTAGGCTAAAGAAATAAGGAAAGGGGGGCGCCTGGGTGGCTCAGTGGGTTAAGCCGCTGCCTTCGGCTCAGGTCATGATCTCAGAGTCCTGGGATCGAGTCCCGCATCGGGCTCTCTGCTCAGCGGAGAACCTGCTTCCCTCTCTCTCTCTGGCTGCCTCTCCGTCTACTTGTGATTTCTCTCTGTCAAATTAATAAATAAAATCTTTAAAAAAAAAAAAAAGAAAGAAATAAGGAAAGGAAGAGTATGCTGACAGCCAGGGGAAGCTGGAATAGTAAAGAAAGGGCTGTGTAGCCTGGTGGGAGCAGTGGTCAAAAGAATGCAGCCACCACTCAAAAACAGAGTGAATAAATGAACAGCCAGCTCTCGCTCTCTTCTTGCCCTCATTCATATCTGACAGTGCCTCCCATTGTCAATCAACAAGATAGTCTAAGAGAATGAGTCCCCAGGGCTCAGCATCCCAGAGCATAGAGCAACACAGTAGCAGACAACAGCCACTAACCAAAATGATTTTGGATTGAGTGAGTGGGAATGGCAAGTGTAGAATAAATCAAGAAATAGCTCAAATAGATTATTCTATATGCAACCAAGAGCCCTCTTAACGTGAAAGATAAAGAGTAAGTGAGAGAAAAGAGGGAGAGAAACAATGATTTCAGATAAATCTCTCAATAAAAAAGAACATAGAGACCACAGGCTCCTACTGAGCTGTCAGCTACCTTATGGGGGCAAAGCAACTTGATGGGAACAGGAATCACATTGTATTAAGCAGATTCCATGATAGCTACCATTGCTCCACTTACTCTATATGTTACGTAAGTACTTGATCAGGACAATGACTTCGATGACAGATGTGCTTTTCTTCCAGCATCAGTTCAGGAGGTGTCTTTCTATTTTCCCCGATTACTCAACCCAGAAAAAACTTTGTACAGTAGTACTCAAAGATTTTAGGTAAAGAAAAACAGAGAGCGTTCTTTTGCAAAAGACAATCCTGAGATGTGGAATTCTCCTAGTGATTTATTCCACTACGTCATGGGAAAATAAATGTCCTTTCCAACTGACCGAGACTCTTTCCATTTGTCAACTATTGATCCCCTCCCACAACCTTTCTTCTTAGCTCCATGATTCTTCTAGAGGTTAAACCAATGAGGCCCCATCCCATTTATTTCTTCCTACTTTATGCTGTGGTATCACCATAGATAACATCAGTGCAGCCAGCCACTCATCTTTGGGGAGCAGCACAGTGGCAGATACTAGCTAGACAGAAGCTTTCAGTTGTTGTCTAGGCATTGCCTTTCAGGGCCCAATAATATAAATTAAATCTTGAAAATAATGACAGAATGTATATTTTTAAAAAGTACTTCCTTTACATTTTATGTCTGTCTACATCTGCCTTGCCCCTTTGTTTGCCATTCTAAGAAAAGTAAGAAGGAAGATCGTAATAGGCATCAGCATATTGTATGTTACACAGGAGGCTGGTAGGTTACAAGAGGAAGAAAGAGAATGATCAAGACTGAAGGTCGAAGAAAAACCTCTGTAACTCACAAAGGCCATAATCTTGATAATTTACTTCTAGGATCCATGGACCATGTTCCCTTTACCTTAATTTCTTGAATTCTGCTGAAGAACATTTTGCTTCCTGAAGATTTATACTTACTGTACAGATTCATGAATCACTGCTTCCTCTTTCTGAACTATAATGTAGAGAGACTCATCTCCCCTTTAGAGCCTCCCGTGAGTTTGGCGTGGTTCTGAATACCCAGGTGTTCAGACTCCTCCACAAACACTTAGAATACCCAAATACTAGCGTATAGTAGTAGGCTAGTAGAAGCAAGAGGCCAAAAGAAAATACTATCTGTCTAAATAATTGCTTTCGATTCCTTTAGATGGAAGGGTGATTTTGTCATTTCAGGGATATTGTCATTTGAATTGTACTGACTTTCCTATTAAACTGGAAGCTACCCAAGGGGGGAAAAGTGTTCCTTTCAATCTCTTTTCTGGTCTATGTAATATTCACAGCAATCATCTGCTCTTTGTGGTGCCTGACCAGTGTTGTTAATATACTAGTAGATCAGTCTATCTCTCAATTTACTAATGCGCCATTTTGTCCAAGATACTATGTAAGGTGGCTTATAGGAATGGATTTTTTTAAAAATATAAACTACTATAAATCAAGAATAACAAATGAGTTTTATGCTACGTGAAACTTTATTGTTTGATAGAAGAGGCCCAGATAGGTCTAATGGCTAATAAAATGGCTAATAAAGAATGAGTGGCACATTCAGTTAGCATTTTCTGCCATGAGTGTGGGAGGGGAAAATATGGATATGCCATTCTAGTTTTTTTAATGCAGAAAAATGAAGCCAAGCTTCAAATGAAAATGTAAGTAAATTCTCAGGTGCTAAAGATCCTCCCGAATATGACACCAAGACAGAAACCATTAAAAAAAAGACTGCTAATATTGATAATATAATATTGAAACAGACCACCCCAAAAAAAAGATAAAAATAAGTTAGAAACTGGAAAATATTTGACAATACCTTTTTTTAAATGTGAGTGTAGTTGACACATAATGTTACCTTAGTTTCAAGTGTACACACCTTAGTGACTTGACAAGTTTATACATCATGCTATGTTCACCACAAACAGGGGCACCATCTGTCCCATTACAGCTCTATTATAGTATCATTGATTGACAATACTTAGTAAACAGGCATTCATACCTTTTAAGTCTAAAGACCTCTTCTAAATCAATAACCAATTTATGGTCTTTACAATTAAATATGGACAGAGAATATTATCACCTATACCTAATGGAAAACCCAACTTATAATAGCTTAAGGAAATAGAGGTTTTATTTTTCTCATGTACATTTACATTTACAAATGTAAAGGTAGGTGATCTGGGGCTATTATGGAAGCATTATGATGTAACCTTGCCAACGAGGACCAGCAAATTATAGGAAGGAAGGAAGTGATGGATGGAAGAAGGAGGAAAAAAAAAAAAACTTAGTTCAAGGGGGATGGCAGGAGGAAGCTTAGGAAGAAAAATGACATGTAACTATGTGAAACAGTTAACTTTCTCATCATCAATCAAGTTAATACAAACTAAGTTATTTTTTCACAAAGCAAATTGGAAATTTAAAAAATATTTTGATATTCAAATTAAAAGGTATATAAGAAAGAAAAGTATGCATAGTCTGCCCTTCTTGAAGGCAATTTGACAATGTCTTCAAAGCTTTATGGTTTTGCTTATTCTTTGGCCCTGCTAGTGGACTGCTTAGGAGCAAGTCACAGATAAGAGTGAACACTGAGCAACAAGGATATCCACTGAAGTGTCATTACTAATATGAAATACTAAAACAACGGAGATTTTCAGATAGGAGACTAGTTAAGAAAAATGAGGCACATCTATACAAAAGGGTTTACTCCCCTCCCCCCACTCTCTCAAATAAAGAAATCTTAAAAAAAAAAAGAATGGTCACCTTTCTGTTCATTGGAGTGAGAGGTGGGGAGAAAACAGGCAAAATGCAATTAACTCACTCACAAGTAATATGTGTTTAATAAACAAGTGAAGGAGAAAACACTTCAAAACATCCTGGTGTTATCCAACAGAAAATTTTTAACTCTCTCATCCCCAGACCTTCTCAACTGACTCATACATAGATCCTGTCTGAGTATCAACATAGAAAACCCTATGCTGAATATGAGCACCTTAGTCCAAGGATAGGCCCATGAAACTACAAATCATCAAATATTATTTTTACTTGATTTTCTATGAGGTGATAATGAATATAATAGTCTATAGCACAATAGCTGTGTCTAGAGACCATGTTCTTGTTAATAGATGTTGTCTTGAGATGCAACCTTAGTTACATGGTATCTGGCCAGGGTACAATATGGATGCAATGATAAAGAAGAGATAAATAAGTGCTGTGAAGTGTGTAAACCTGGTGATTCACAGACCTGTACCCCTGGGGATAAAAATATATGTTTATAAAAAATAAAAAATTTAAAGAATAAAAAAGAAGAGATAAATAATTTGTATAAGGAAAGCACTGTCAGCTTGTTTGGACGACGGACCTCTTCTTAGCTGCTCTTGTTCATTGCTCTTCCCTATCACTTAGCAAAGCTCCCAAACCCTGGTGTGCTCACTTACTTGTGTTATAGTCAACTGCCATCCATTTAGGGCCATAGTTGTAGAACTATTAAAACTCTAGCTTTCAAATGGCTCTTTAAGAGCTAAAGAGATGTATCTATTAGTCAGTATTCTATCAGGAAACAGAAGATACCCTAAAGAGGTATTTTGAAGAAAATTTAATAAGCGGGCTGTTTTTGGAGGTGTTGCAAGGACAGAGGAGCTACCAAGGCATATTGAGGCACCCAGGGAAGGCATCAGTGGGAAATTCCTACCATTTCTCATCCTGAAGGGGAAGGAAAGGGAACAGTGTCACACAAACCCAGTGAGTTGGAACTACAGAAGAAGAGATGTTGAATAAGAGCTGGAGCCCTACTGGGATGAAGACACACGAGAGACTTAGCCTGGAGCAGAAGGAAACAGGGAAAGAAATACCCCAACAACTCTCTTCAATTTAGGCACTTTATTTATCTATTATAAATAGTTATTGAAAATAATAATGAGATAAACATCTTGTGCATATTTTTTTTTACCTCTCTGATTATTTTCCTAGGATATATTCATAATGGTAGAACTGATGGGTCACAGGCCAAGGGTGTTGAAATATGACTAGCCCTCCAGGAAAAGTGTACCAATTTATACTGTACAACAGAACCTTGGTGTATGACGGTGCTATTTCTTGACATTCTTGCTAATTAACACCCCCGCCTCCAGGTGTTAAGTTCTCTATCACCTCAATGACTTTATTTCTATTATATTCTTTATATTCTTTTCCTTTATATTCTTTATATTATAATATTCTATTGTATTCTTTATATTCTATTATATTGTATTTATGCATTCTATTTATTTCTTTTGTATGCTGGCTAACTCTGCTGTCCTCCTAATACTCATGACCTCGTCTTCCTCACCCATCTCTGCCAGTTCCTATTTGTTCTACATTTCTATCATCCCCCTGGCACCTGACCAAGCATAATGCATTGCAATCATTTGTTCACTTCCTTGTCTCTTAAACTAGGCAGTGAATTATTATTGAGGAAAAGGATGATTTATTAATAGTGGTAGTAAAAGTATTCAACTCTGTAACCTCACTACTTAGCACTATCTGAAATGTAGGACATACACAGAGCTATGCTTTAAATGAAAAAGATATGGAAGCTGACCACCACTGTTGTATAATCCAAGGATGATCTGTCAATCCCCACACTGCTATTGTACCACTTAGCCTGGTTCTAGTGTTAGTCCCATATGGCTGGCACAGCTCTGGAGAAGAACATTTCTCTTGAGAGTTCCTCAGAGCCCAGCCAGTTATAAGAAGCTGCCCAGCCTATTCTTTAGAAGCTGTTGTTAGCCTGTTCTTTGAGTATTACAAGTAAAAGAGATCAAGGACACCTGGGTGGCTCAGTCAGTTAAGCGTCTGCCTTCTGCTCAGGTCACGATCCTGGGATTGAGTCTTGAATTGGGCTCCCTGCTCATGCGGGGAGCCTGGTTCTCCCTCTGCTTGCAGCACCCCCTGCTTGTGCCCTTTCTCTCTCTCTCTTTCTGACAAATAAATAAATAAAATCTTTTAAAAAAATAGTAAAAGAGATCATCAGATTAAGGAGATGGGGAACTGTGTGGGGATTTATCGAGCTCTAGACCCGATGTCATTCCAACCTCTTTCTTTCAGGACCTGTTCACATTCATCAATATACTTGGCACATATCTTGTTATTCAGAAAAACAGGAGACTTTGAACATTATAAAAGTGGGGAGTAGATGGGGAAACCTGAGGGGGAAGTCAGAAAACAAGGAGCAGAAAGACATCATTCCCCATTTAGCCAATAAACTATACTTACATCTCTATGATAAAAATGTAATGGCAGGAAAGACAGAACTGTCTTTGTTAGTGTTTGTTATTTAATGAGAGTTTTGAAAAGTCATCAGGGCATTGGTGATAACCAGAAACTGAGGGAACCCTGCACCTCTGAGCTTAAGCTGAGTGGCCTTGGGGTTAAGTGGTGGACAAAGGCAGAGAAGTGCTGGTGGGCATGGTGGGCATTGTGCCCCATGGCTGCAGGGGGCTCACTGAGCAACACTGGCTGCTGACAGACAAGTTCTTATGCACCTTGTGGTCACTGTAAACAGTGAGGCCTTGGCAAGTGGCTCTGTAGGCGACAAAAGTAAACAATAGAGGAGGAACCACAGATGGTAACTAGGGCATATTTCACTATTTCTTGTCACTATAGCTGACAACAAATCTGAGAAACCCCTTCAATGATTCCTTTCCTGGAAGACATAGAGGACTTCCTTCTTCCCCTTCTTTTAGTCCAAGTTTTGGGCTAGAGTTCTCAGTGGAGCTTGAGATATAATAGGAGGGACCAATGTGTCCAGGGTCAAATTTTCACCTGATATGGTCAGGAAATTGAGCATAAAAATAAATACATTGAGAATAATGGAAGCCAGGTATTTTATTGCCAGATAGGGGAGTTACAATTAAGAAGAGGGGAATGCTAATAAATGTTAATAGTGCTGGACTGAACTATCTTGTGATAGACAGACAGATAGATAGACAAAGAGATAAAGAGATGCAAATGTATATGTCTACATATGTACGTAGATTTCCTCGTGAGGTCCTATGAGAGGCTCTAGAAGCAAGAACACTCTGAAGGTTAGATCTTGATTTCTTATTATCATTCTCCATTAAAAGGAATTAGGGTTCTTGAAGAAATGGCTTTCTCCAGGACTAAGACAAGAAAAATACAAAATAAAGCTAATTTTTTTTTGTGCCAGAAAGTACTGAAACACTCAAGAATGATGGAGAGGAGATATCAGAAGGCCCCCCAAATCAGTTTAAAGGGGCTCCCATTGGCATAACTCAGGACAGTTTGAATATTAAAATAATCATTTTAACATACTGCAACCCCTTAAGTAAATAGAAGGCCATGAGTATATGCTGATAAAAATGAATAAACAAAGGAAGAAGGGAAAGTTTACCTTACAGTAGATTGCCAATTAGTAAGTCTAAAGAGATGATGGAGTCAGAAAACCACCATTCAACATCGTGAGTTTCATTTCAACCACTAAGGTAAAGGGACACTCTCTTGGCAAGGTTCATCTTTTTCTTCACTATATGTAGTTCCTTTATCATTCTGGATATCGTCTTCTCAGATCATCTATACTTTCACCATTGTATTATTTTTCAGTCCCCCAATTTGACTCCTTCCCAGTATGGTTGAATGGGACCTGCCCCTTGAGACTGTGCTACTCCTTTGGGCTCCCCCATTACTTCCACCATGTGTCTGGCTTCCTTTCCCTTCCTTCAGCCCAAATCCCCAGCCACAGCCCAAATCCAGAGCTCCCAGAAAAAAGACAAAACTGATTAACTTCTGCTTTCTGATATAAAGACAATGGATGCAGTCCCCCCCCTTTTTTTTTCCTACCAGTAGTTCATCATATTTTCCCCCTTTTCATCTGAAATGTGTTTCAGGATTGGCTACTGTTCAGTCTCTTCAGAATTGAAAGAATATGAAAGTGACCTAATACTTTATCCCTTTCATAGAATGTGTTCTGCAGTGATTAGAACAACGAAGAGCAGGATGGCGGGGGTGGGGGGGGGGTGGCAAACATATTCTCCAGCGCACTTTATTTCCCTCCTTTTTTCTTGATTCTCACTGAGTCCCTTCTCTTATCTTTCACCACAGGAATTAGTATTTTGATTATAAGATAGACGAGGAAGTTGTGGGTGAGTCACCTTTAGCATCTGGATTGTAGCTGAATTCAGTGAACACAAATGATGTGATCTTAGGTAAACAATGGAATCATTCAAGCTTAGTGTCTTCCCTGAAAAATGAGAGGTTTGACCTAATAACTTCTTACAGCTTTTCTATTTCTTAGTCCATGAGTCTGTGATTAGAACTTTAGATATTTAAATGCTCCTGAGCGTGGTCCTAAAAATTCTTTCTTCTTTACTGACATCAGTGACTTCCTGAAAATCTCCTGATTTCATATACCAACTCCCTGATAACCCCAAATTTTATACCTCCAGTCCCTATCCCTCCTTCCTTCCCGCCCACCATGAGCTTCCTATCTACAATTGCCTGGTTGATAGATTCACCTGGCTGTTCAACATGCATTATAAACACAATGTCTGGAAGAGAAGTCTCCATTTCTAACCCGTTGTCCCTCTCTGGTCTCTGCCATCTCAGTAAAGGGCAAAACCATTTACCCAGTTTCTCAGACAAAACATTGAGCAAATATCATTGATTACTCTCTTTCTGTCAATTTCCACATCCATTGTAACAGTAACTCCTCTTTGCTTTTCCTTTACAACTGTGTTCAGTCAGACCACTTTTCAGCACTTCACCATAGCCACGACTTAGTCCCTGCTCTCATCACCTCTCCCATGAATTATTATCATAGCCTTTCTTGTCCCTACTTTATAGTCTCCAAAGAGCTTTCAAGTTCTTTTTGAAAATTGAAATCCAAGCATATCATTCCCTTGTTTAAAATCTTCTGGTAGCATGCCAATATACTCAGGAAAATAACACAAAGTCTGTTCTATGACCTGAAGCCTTACCTGCCCTGGCACATGCTCACCTCTCAAATGTCACCTTCCCTCAGGAACAGTCACTCTGGCTCCTCCTCTATGTTCTTTATGTATGCTGGAAAGAGATGGGCTAACTGCTTCCCAAACCTGGATTCTCTTCTTCCCAAACACACAGCTAAGTTGCATTTTCCAGCCTCCTGTGCGGTTAGGATGGGCATGTGACTGGATTCTTGCTGACGAAACAAGAAAATGAGTGCTATGTGCCATTTTCAGACCTGGACAATAAAAACTTCCCATATGACACATTCCCATCACTTGCCATTAGGATAGAGAGGAGCTAGGATGCTGGAGGGCGGTAGAGCTACCAGGGGAAGGGTCCTGGGTCCTGGAAACAGTATGGGAAAACACATCCACTAGACCCACAGTGACCTCTGCAGTGAGCAAGATATAAGCATCTTTTATGTGAAACCACTGAGTTTCCATGATGAGCACAGGTGGAATGGGTATGGGTTCTCAGTCACCTCAGGAACTTCCCTGTTATAATCTAAAACTAGCTCATATGTAGGACAGGGAGAGGCCAAAGAGAGAGGCAGGCCACTCCAGATTGGTAGGTAGTAGGTTTAATAAGCAAGGGAACTTACTTACGAGTTTTATCTTGGGTGCCCACATCGCAAGTAGATCTCTGCCTCCACTTATCAAATCTTGGAAGTTGAGATAGCAGTCTTAACTGGGTTTACTCATGTATACCATCCAGGTAGTCTCAGCACCACATCGCTGTCTTAAGGCTGTGTCCTTGGACAGTTTCTGGGACCGGAGAAGGCAAACAGAATGCACATTTCAAGGACAGGGAAGGGAGTGAGGAGTCTCTGACTGTTGGGGTCCAGTTCCAAGGTTACCAAGTGTTCATATATGCTCAGTGACCTCCTCCAATGTTTGTTGAAACATTTAGCTTCCGCTGACTGAACAGTGAACCAAACTTCTTCCTATGTTACTTACTTCCTTTGCTTGGAAAGTTCTTTTTGTATCCATGTGGCCTATTTCATTAGATCTTTGTTTAAATGTCACCTCATCCAAAAGGTCTTCTCTGACTACTCATTTAAACTAACCTAAAACAAACAAACAAACAAAACATAAATTAACCTAGTCCCATTTCCCTATTAGCTCCTTACCTTAAACTAATTTTTTTCAAAATGCTTATCATCACCTAATATTGTTAGATATTTAATTTTTATGTTTGTTGTCCCTCTTATACTACAATATCAGATATGTGAGGACAGTGCCAGCCATTTTTTTCTCTCTCTTTTTTTTTTTTTGTGGTTCTATATTTCATGCTAGATCAGTGCCTCACACATAATAGGAGCTCTATCACTACCTGAAAGAGAGAATGAATGAATGAATGAGTGAATGAATGAGTGAATTTCAGCTGCCCTCTAGCAGCTTGGCCCTGTTTCAGCTGCAACTATGCCCACAAATCCAATTTCGGCTCGCACACCTCATTTTCAGATCCAAAGCAGCACCTACCTCCTCACTCTCCAACAATTAAGCTTTTGCTTCCCTTATCTTAACAGCTCTAAATGAGGCAGCGTGCCTCCTGAAAGGTGATATACTGTCATGGCTTTAAAAGTTGAGAGAAGCAAAAGAACGAATGTAAACTCTAAGAGCAAGAATCTAAGGGGTCTGGAAGTCTGACGGGGACGAAAGGGAACATAGCATCCTCCAAGCACTTTGGCCGAGACAGGCCCCTGCAGGAGATGCTTCCTGGTTCTTGCTTCCAGGCAGAACTCTCTATCCTCTACTCCTCTCTGGCCCGTTGGTTGAAGGAAATTGCTGTAGTTAAGAGTTGGACAACCTTAGGTTCAAAGCCAAGTTCTAATGCCAGCAGGTCCACCACTCGAAGTGAGCGGGGCCTACTGAGGGGAAAGATCGTAATTGTGATTCTGGATGTTGTGACTTTGCAGCGGCAGCCGCTTCCTGCCTGTGAGTATTGAGCCCGAGTGTGGCATAGTGAGAACATGACTATCCTGAAGAGTGACTAGAAAGCCTGCGAATGCTCAGCAACAGTATTTCTCTTTCCCTTCTCACTTCCAGCCTTCGGTCATTAATTCATTCTATCCCTGTCAAGCAGTCTTCCAGATCCATGCGTGAACCCATAACGTCCCTGTTGTTATGGGGCTTACTTCCTAGAAAGACAGACTGATGATGATATAAGCAGACAGTACTCTGGGGAAATGCTCCGAAGATGAACAAGGCAGGGTGAGGAGGAGAGATGCCAAGGAAGTCTCTGTGGGGCAGTGACAGTTAAGCATAGACTGGAGTGAAATGAGGACGCCTTGAGTGCAATGACGGTGGATGGGGTCCAAGCAGAAGGGGCCGGAAATCATGAAGACCCTCAGAGGCCATTGCTTGGCTTGTTCTAGGAGTAGCACAAAGACCTGTGTGGCTTGAAACCAGTGAGCGAGGGGATCCTGGTGGAGCTGATTTAAACAAGTGGCCAGGACGGGACCATACAAGGTAAGGACTTCGACTTTCACATGGAAGCTACTGGAGGATTGTGAGCTGGGGATGAAAAGAGCCACATTCTATAGGACAGAATATTTTAGCCTGTGCCCGAAGCAAGAACCTTCATCAACGGAACCAGCTCTCCCTAATGTTCCTTCTTCTTTTTCCCATTTCTACCCCAACTCAGTGAATGAATATAGAGAACAGCTGTTGAATCCAATTAATTTTTTTTAAATGGCATTTATGGAGTATTTACTATGAATCTCTTCCAGGTCCTTTCCCACATGTCAAGCAGTTCAGATAGCAGTCTCTGTGTTATACCTTCACCTGGAGATCAAACACTGG
The DNA here is from genome assembly GCF_011764305.1 of Mustela putorius furo. Lineage (NCBI taxonomy): Eukaryota > Metazoa > Chordata > Mammalia > Carnivora > Mustelidae > Mustela > Mustela putorius. The sequence goes on along the minus strand of NW_025422019.1, from coordinate 20,467,395 downwards.
GCTCACCTGCTTTAACAGTATCTCATTTGCTGTTCATGTCAACCAAGGAAGTGGATTTTATTACCTCCCTTTCCCAGATAAGGAAACTGAGGTTCAGAGAAGTTAAATATCTTATGTAAAGTCATACAGACAATAAATGGTAGAGCCAGGATGCCCCACATGTGCCCAAGGCTTGCTTCCATGGCTCCGTGATAAGATGTGGCTGTGGCACTTAATTCTTCCCTTGAGGGTGTTTTATATTGAAAGGAGTGGATCTGAAAACAGACAGACAAATGACCAACCAGCACAGAGTATGTTCACAGTTCCAAAGAAGGTGCATCATTAACAATGAATGGAAAGGGAAATCTTCAAGCATAGAAGTGGGAAGAACTTTCCAATCAGAAAGGACGGCAAAGCATACATACTGTTTAAGGTCCCATTATACTGGTTCCCCGCCCTAATGACACATTAGAATCACATAATATGTGTTTGTGCATGTGCTTGTATGTTCACACATACCCGTGTTTACCGTGGCCCTTAGTAAGATCGGGGAAGTCTCTATTAAAAAATCCCAGGTCTGTCCTACTATGCAGCCAGGATGGAAAATGCCGTGACGGATCAGTTGTCAAACTGCACCATCCACAGGCCTGGCCTCCTCCTCCTGTGCCGGGTCACCTGTGGGGGGCTGGAGAGTCTATACGCTAAATAATAACCCAGGTGATTCTGAAGCCCGTAGCGCCAGGACTGTGCTCTGAGGAACATCTGAACACGATTCCATAAATGGAATTATATTTGCCATAAGCAGCCATTGTACCTCCAGGCAGGAAGAGGGTAAAAGGCCAGGTAGTTGTTTAAAAGGAGAGGCTGCCGGAAGTTAACCAGAGTGGAAAAAGCCATGATTCAGCAGAGCTCAGCAGGGACTTCGAGGGGCCTTCTGACTTCTAATCCGCCCAGCTGAAAAAATGAAAAAGAGAGAGAGTATCCATTACTATGAACAGGAAGTACAGAACTCATAGAATTTCAAACATTTTCAGAAAAAAAGTACTGCCTCTTTTCTGAGTTTCCATTTTCCAAGTGGTTTCTAAGTGCTTTTAATATGGAGGGCAATAACACAGGCTTCTTCTTCTTTTTTTTTTTTTAATAGTGCCGAGCTAATTACCAGACGTAGCCGTTCTGCAAGCATTTAATGCCTACATAAAACATGGGGCCATAATGAAGATAATTGAAAGTATGACTTTCATCAATATTTAATTAGCATTTGGTGCTAACTCATTATTTCGGTACAATTAATTTGACATCTTGCTCTAAGTCCCGAACAGATTTCAATCCAGAGGGCTGTTTTATTGGCGAGACATGTGTAACATCACGCATGCCCCTGCCCAGAGGAAACAATATGAAATATGGGGGAGATGATTGACAGTTTAATCTAGCTCCGAATAGCAAAGCCTAATATATTAAAACCAAATAAGCATGTTTACTTAGCAAGGCGAATCCAGTACTAATGAAACTCCAGGCCTTGCTTGCCAGCCAGTCAGGGCGAGAACCCCGCTGCACAACTTCTGGGGTGTCATCTGTCACAGTGGTCTGGGGAAACATTCAGAGTAAGGGCATGCTGTTGGTTCCCCGCGAGCCAGGACTTAACACCTCACACACTTGAACGACCTAAGCTCAATGTATTATCAAGCTAACAGCAAGAGATTGCACAGCAGAAGGGGACTGAGAACACAAGGAGGCCATCCAGGGATCTGCCAATCCTGCGATCTAGCCACTTCTTAGCTTTTGGGCAAGTCCCTGAACTTTCCTATGGCTCAGTTAATACATGTGTGTAAATGATAAACAAGACCCATTAAGTCAGTGTCCCTCAAACTATCTGGGGTAAATGTCCAGTTTTTTGTCTTACACTTTTTGTTTTTCTAATTTTCAAGTGCTTGTGAATGGATACATCCTTAAAATACAATTTTTAAAAAAATGAAAAGAAGGGAGGGCTGGGTGGCACAGTCGGTTGAGTGTCTGCCTTTAGCTCAGGTCATGAGCCCAGGATCCTGGGATGGGGTCCCTCACTGGGCTCCCTTCTCAGCTGGGAGTCTGCTTGTTCCTTTCCCTCTGCGTGCCTCTCCCCCCGCTTGTGCTCTCTTGCTCGCTCTCTCTCTGACAAATAAATAAATAAAATCTTAAAAAAACAAAACAAAACAAAACCAGAAGATACTATATTCCCAACACTGTCAGGGACCCTGACATGGGACCCTGTTCTAAGACTCCAGGATCATGACCTGAGCCAAAGGCAGATGCTTAACCGACTCAGCCACGTAGGCCTCCTGGTCAATATGTTTTTTTAAAAAGGCTCTTTTTATTTTGTAGTTATAAATATTTTTCCATGCTAATATTTGGTTCAATTATTTTGCAAATGGAAAGTCGTATATTCTTCATTAAAATAACTTATAATTTTTAAAAGAATAGAAAAAATACAATAAAAAGACATATAAAATAAAGCCCCAATTTTTAATTATTAGGCCTAGTAGATGTACAGTTATTCTTTGAAATTGTATAATCGTTCCTATATTCTTCAATCTGTGTACTTGCCTGTTGTGGATCAGTGATCACTTGTGGACCGTACTTGAGGGATACTGCTTTAGACTCCTCTTAGGAAGAATTAAGGAATTAAAGAGGTTTTAAAACAATAGGAAGAAAAAGGGAAAAGCACTCAGACTATAAGAGGCTACTTCTGAGAGGAGGAACACAAATAGAGAGGAGACTGTGGCTTTTCTTAGGATTTAAGTGAGAAACAACAGACTTCCCTGTTCTTGAGTCAGCCACCCTTAAGCCTTCCTGGGTGACATGTTCAAGAATAACACACTTACTTTACATTGAGTTCTGCTGTAAACAGAAGGGGAATAAACTAACTGGACAAACTGGGATGCTAATGGTATGTATGTTATATCAAAACCTTGGAAAAGCAGAGAGGGGTCTGCTTTATAATATCCTAAGATGGGTGCTATGTGTGGGTTTTGTTTTAAACAGTTTTGTTGTAGTTAAACTGGCAGAAAATCAACTGCCCATACCTATTTTTTTTTAAATATTTTATTTATTTATTTGAAAGAGAGACAGAGAGAGCAAGTTTGGCAGGGGGGTGGGGTGGGGCAGAGGGCAAAGGAGAAGCAGGCTCCCTGCTCAGGACCCTGAGATCATGACCTGAGCTGAAATGAGATGCTTAACCGACTGAGCCACCCAGGTGCCCCATGTTTATTTTCTTCTAAAGTCTTATTTATTTACTTCAGACAGATCAAGAAAGTGAGAACACGTGGGAGACAAGGAAGATGGAGAGGGAGAGAGACAATCTTCCAGCAGAATCCCCGCTGAGCGGGGAGCCCAAGCCGGGGCTCAGTCTCATAACCCTAAGATCATGACCTGAGCTGAAATCAAGAGTTGGCGGCTTATCTGACTGAGCCATCCAAGCACCCCTAAACCGCACATGTTTAGTGCCCAGTTTAAAGTAACTTTTGACATGAACATCCCCATCACCTCCAAAGTTTCCTCATGCCACTTTGATCCCTCCCTCCTGACCTCCATTCCTTTCCCTCTACCCCATCCGCCAACCCCAGATAACCATGGCTCTGCTCTCAATAATATGTCAGCATTCATTTTTTAGAAATGTATAGTACTGGAATCAAAAGTATATACCTTTTTTAATCTGACTACTTTTACTTTTCATAATATGTTGAGGTTTATCCATGTTATTATATTTAATGTATTATATATAATAATTCATATATGTATATAAATACAAGTCCTTTATTAGATGTATGCCTTTCAAATGCAAATATTTTCTCCCACAAAGGTGTGGCTTTTCATTCTTTTAATGATATCTTCCAAAGACTAGATGTTTTTAATTTTTATGAAGACCAGCTTATTTTTCACTTTATGGATCTATAAATTTTATAGTTTTGGATTTTACATTTTGGCCTATGATTCATTTTAAGTTAATTCTTACAGTGTGAGGCATGGATGGAAATTCGTGTTTTATTTTTTTGCATATGGATATCTAATTGTCCCAGCACCATTTGTTAGAGTATCTTTTTTCTGCTGAATTGTCTTTGCACTTTCACTAACAATCAATTGATTGTTGTGTGTAGGTCTATTTCTTTACCCTCTGTTTTGTTCTATTGATCAATTTGCCTATCAGGAAGCTAATGCCACACACTGCCCCCATGACCACAGCTTTATAATAACTCGCAGTCAAAAAGTTTGAGTTCTCTAACTTGGTTCTCTTGTGCAAGGTTCTTTCGGCCATTTGAGGTCATTTGCATTTCAGTAAGAATTTTAGAACGGGCTTTTAAATTTCTTTTTTGTTGTTTTAAATTTTATTTATTTATTTGAGAGAGAGTAAGAGCAAGAACAAGCAGGGGGAAAGGCTAATGGAGAAGCAGACTCCCAGCTGAGCAGAAAGCCTGATGTAGTACTTGATCCCAGGACCCTGGGATCATGACCTGAGCTGAAGGTAGACACTTAACCAACTGAGCCACCCAGATGCCCTAGAATCAGCTTTTAAATTTCTGAAAGAAACCTCTGTTGGAGTTTTGAAAAGGACTGTGTTGAATCTATAGATATGAGAATGGACTCCTCAACAGTGAGTCTTCTGATCCATAGTGTGCTCTGCATCTCCATGCTTTTAGGTCTTTACTTTGTCTCAGTAATGTTTAGATTTTAGGGTATTGGTCTTGTCCAGCTTTTGTCAGAGTCATCCCTAAGGATTTCGTATTCTTCTTTGTAAATGGCATTATTTTCTTAAATTTAATTTGACTGTTGGCTACTAGGATATAAAAATACAATTAATTTTTTTTCAAATATTCTCACTCACCATGTGTCTAAGAAAACTAAACGGAGTTCTGAAAAGATGTTAGATTCTAGGAAATGCAGTAGTCCTTCAGAAAGGAGATGGTCAGTAGGACTTGTTATGGAGAGCCCTAGGTAACTGACAGTCTTCTTCCTGTGCTCAGGAGAGTGGGCTAGGGCACTGGGGTGCCTGATGGCCCTGGATGTGTAAGAAGTGATCCCATGGGTAAGAGATGGTTACTTCCACTGGAGAGATCAACGTAATGCAAAGTGTCAGTTAGTATCCCTCTTAAAGGAACCAGTGCAGAGTTTTCTGAGGAGCCCTGGGCTATGCACTAAGTTCAAAGACAGGAAAAAGATGGGCAGTGAGGTCTTGAGGGGATGAAACAATTTGAGAAATTCTGGCCTCATGTAGAGAATTCTACAACTCAAGAGGAGGGAGCCCTAGGTTGAAATCTTTTTGCTGAAATAAGCTGCTCAGTGAGAACTGCTTCAGCTACCATCCTGAATTGAAGAGATCCCCGCTCCCAAATATACTCAAGTTGTGAGTGCCTGGATAGTATGGAGGGGGTTATGAGCAAACGTCTTACAGGTAGGGTAAAACAGCCCCGATCAGCAGAGGACTGGGCAGCTAACCATTTGGCCAAATTAGCAGCAAGTTCAACCACTGGACAGATCATGCCATCGGAGAGATGTGGTGATTCTCTTGAAGTGGTCATAAGAAGGGAGCACCTATTTATTTATTTTAATTTAATTTATATTAATCTTTTAATCTCCTAGCATATAGTGTTTTGTTCGTTTCAGGTGTACAATATATGATTCAAAATTTTTATACATTACTCAGTGCTCATCACAGTAAGTGTACTCATAATCCCCATCACCTATTTCTCTCATCCCCCCTCCCACTTTCCCACTGGTAACCACCAGTCGATTCTCTATAATTAAGAGTCTATTTCTTAGTTTGCTCTTTCTGTCTTGTTTGTTTCCCTTTGATTATTTGTTTTGTTTCTAAAATTCTGTATGTGAGTGAAGTCATAGGGTATTTGTCTTTCTCTAATTGACTTATTTCATTTAGCGTATTTCGTAACTCACTCTGTGTTGTTGCAATGGCAAGGTTTCATTCTTTTATTTTATTTTTTTATTAACATATAATGTATTATTAGCCCCAGGGGTACAATGTTTTATTCTTTTTTCATATCTTCTTATATATTCATTTATCGACAGACACTTGGGCTGCTTCCATAATTTGGCTATTGTAAATAATGCTGCAATAAACATAGGGGTGCATGTATCCCTTTGAATAGTGTTTTGTATCTTTTGGGTAAATGTCCAGTAGTGTGAATACTGGATCATAACATAGTTCTATTTTTAGGTTTTTGAGGAAATTCCAGACGTTTTCCACAGTGGCTACACCAGTTTGCAAAATTTGAGGATGTGCCAAAAAGATTCAGAAATAAAGATAGATTATAATTTGAATTTACATTTTAAAAATAAAAATTAATTAAAATAACTTAGGACAAAATATCAAAATTTTATTTTTTTTATTTTTATTTTTTTAAAGATTTTATTTATTTATTTGACAGACAGAGATCACAAGTAGGCAGAGAAACAGGCAGAGGGAGAGGAGGAAGCAGGCTCCCTGCTGAGCAGAGAACCCGATGCGGGGCTCGATCCCAGGACCCTGGGATTATGACCTGAGCCGAAGGCAGAGGCTTTAACCCACTGAGCCACCCAGGCGCCCCAAAATATCAAAATTTTAAATGAAGATAATATATTGAGCTCTATTGGAGCTTCAGGTAAAAGGAAAAATGTTCTCCCTTGATTTATATTTTTTAAATATTTTATTTATTTATTTGTCAGAGAGAGAGAGGTAGGCAGAGGGAGAAGCAGGCTCCCTGCTGAGCAAAGAGCCCAATGTGGGACACGACCCCAGAACCCTGGGATCATGACCTGAGCCGAAGGCAGATGCTTAACTGACTGAGCCACCTAAGTGCCTCTATATATATTTTTAATGGCCATTTTTTTCCTAGAATATTAGAGTAGTTGGAAAAAATCTTGAAAAAATTGAAAAGCATCTGTATTAAAACTCAGAATAATATTTTAAGCATAAGTATTTTATTTGTTCTGAAGATAATTTATTACAATTTAACTCTAGTGAAAGCAAACTCATCATCAATATTTTAAACATCTAATTCCAGACCTTGCAAACACCATCATACCAGAGTCCCCTACACCTCCCAGCCATGGTCAACCTACCATGTTCTTCAACATCATTGTGGACAGTGAGCCCTTGGGATAAAGTTCCAGAGACAGCAGAGAACTTTCATGCTCTGAACATTGGGAAGAGAATTTGGTTTTAATGGTTCCTACTTTCACAGGATTATTTTGGGATTTCTGTGCCAGGATGGGGATTTTATAGGCCATCATAGCACTGGTGGCAAGTCCGTCAATGGGTGAAGTTTGATGATTAGAATTTCATCCTGAAGCACATGGGCCCTGGCATCTTGTCTGTGGCAAATGTTGAACCCCACACAGACAGTTCCCAGTTTTTCATCTGCCCTGCTAAGACTGGGTGGCTGAATGGAAAGCATGTAGTCTTTGGCAAAGTGAAAGACAACATGGATATTACCGAAGCCATGGAGCGGTTTGGGTCCAGGAATAGCAAGAAGATCAGCAAGAAGGTCACCATTGCTGACTGTGGACAAATCTAACAAATTAGACTTGTGTTTTATCTTAACTACAAAACCATTCCTTCTGCGGCTTAGGAAAGCACCCCTTTAGCCCCATCTGCTCAAAACAACCTATAATCTTTGTGCTCTTGCTACCATTCTATGGGTTCTATATTGTCCTTATTCCCTTCCAAGTCTTCCAGCTGGATTGCAGAGTTAAATTTATGATTATGAAAAGAAAACTAAACAACAACAATAAAAAAGTAAAAATAAAAATCTAATTCTGGAAAAAAAATTAGACATTAAAAATGTATACAAATATGGATTAATGAGGGCACACTTTTCCTTTTGCCTCAGGTACCATCATGACTTCCTGAGAATAAAACGATACGAAGAAAAACAAAACAGAGGGAAGTCAGGGCCGAGAGAGAGGTGAAGAGTCAGAGAGAGAGTCACAGAAAGGTTAACGTCCTTTGCACGTGAGCAGCTGACCATGTCAGAGGCCAGGTCTGTACCTGGACTTCTCAGCTATGTGCATTAGTTTCTGTTGTTGTTATCACTGCATGATTTGTGTTTCTGTCACTTGAAATTCAAAAACCATGTTTAAAAGCTGGGTCTTTGCCTTAAGTTGAGTTCCTGAAGCAGACTGAGAGACAAGATGTGAATTCAAGTAGTTTCCTTAGCAGGTAATTCCCAGAAAGTACCAGGGCAGAATGAGAATGTGAAATGGGAGAGGGAAGGAAGGGGATAAAAGGAAGCTTTGGGAAGCAAAGCTTGAACATCTCTGGGGTGTCTTTGTAGACACACCTCAAAGTCCCCTCACCCACTCCAGGTGACAAGGCTATAACATTTACCTCTAGCTCCCATCTGCCACTGGCTCCTGGGGGCTCTGACTCTGGCATTTCAAGCCTGCCTGTGCTCAGATCAAAAGAAAGATATTAAACAGAGAATCTTAAGTGTTTGTGGTAGAAGGCCAACCAACCATGTGTACTGGAAAGGTGGTTTGTTCGGGGCTATGGTGAGAGCATCTGTAGACACCATGGTCTTGAAGAAGGACAAAGTCTCCTTTACAAAGTCTCTCCCTTTACAGATCAAAGTGGGAATCTGGTAATATACAGTAGAAAGCTCAGGAAAGAGCAGACTAAATGTTATATTATCTCTAGATCTTATTGGTAGTGTGGATTGGAAAAATCTCTTCAAGTTTTCAATTGATCTGAATAGTTTCCTCATCTGTGGAATGAGTAGAATGATGATAAAAACGACTTCAAAGCGGAGTGCCTGGATGGCTCAGTGGGTTAAGCCTCTGGCTTCAGCCCAGGTCATGATCTCAGGGTCCTGAGATCAAGTCCCACATCAGGTTCTCTGCACAGTGGGGAGCCTGCTTCCCTCTCTACCTCTGCCTGCCTCTCTGCCTACTTGTGATCTCTTTCTCTCTGTCGAATAAATAAATAAAATTAAAAAAAAAAAAACACAAAAAAATGACTTCAAAGCAATGCAATGAGGATCCAATGGGGTATGGAAGTGGATGAGAAAAGCCTAAATAATCGATTTTAATTTTTCTATTAGGTGGTCTTAGCAAAGAATTTTCTATATTGTAGAGCATTCAAAAATCCCCATTGGGGAGGGTATATGCTCTGGTGAGTGCTGTGAATTGTGTAAGACTGATGATTCACAGACCTGTACCCCTGAACCAAATAATACATTACATGTAAATAAATAAATAAATAAAAATATAGAAATAAGTTAAAGAATGTAAAAAAAAAAAAAAGAAACACTTAAAGACCTAGTTGAAAATAGAATGACATCTAGAGTTTCTGATTCAGGGCACCTAGAATGTCATCTCAAACTCCACATTGTTTAAAAGTTCCCCTACATACACTAAAGCAGGTAGCCTGGGAGTCACACTTTGACAAATGCTACAACAGCACAAAATATATGGAGAGAGGGAACATCTGGCTATGATAGAAAGAGAAGCCTGAGTTGGGAGGTGAAGGTCATACAGGACATAAAGGGAATCTGCATTTATCCTGTGACCAAAAAGACAATATGTCAAAGGCTTTAAAATAGGGGAGTGAAGTGATTGGTACCATAGTGGAAAAAAAATGCCTTTGACTGCAGCATTGGAGATAGACTAGGAGGCAGCAAGTTGAGGATGGAGAAAACTCTAAGTAGGGGGGCAGGATGGAAATGAGATCGGGAATTGGGGGAATGAATGTGAGAACAGAGGACATGGGGGATAGGGAAACAAATGCTAATAATAGATTTTAAGAACAAAAAGCAGAACATAAAGATGCATACGCATACTATATTCTATTTTGTTTATACACTTGTGAGTGTGTGTGTATATATATATACACACACACACACATTTATACAGAAAAAGGAGAAAAGGAAATGCAACCAAATGTTAATGCTTATCTCTGAATAGTAAATTATAATGGGATTTTAAGGATTTTTTTAAATGCATATTTTTTCTTTCAAAATACTCCATAATAGACATGTATTACTTTCGTGATTATATAAAAAGATATAAAAGAGGAAAGAGAGGAAAACTTTATTATAAAACAATTTCACAGGGATGGCTGAGGAACAGCTGAAGAGGAAAATCTATAAAAGAACAAGCCATTCTTCTCGAGGACCTAAAAGCAAATTCTGGTGAACCCTTTGACACTATTAGTTAACTGTGATATGGCTATTTTAGCTCTTTTTCAGCTACTACTTCCACCTCATATGCCTTTAAAATACAATTAAATAAAAGTTACTACAGGTTGATGGATGGATGGAATCTTGCTTGCTTGCAAATTGGGTACAAGTTAAGCTATGTATATATTGCACCATTCAAGGGGTGAAACGCTTTTCTGTTTCTTTAATGAATTTTAACTTTAAGGTAGAGTCAGATACGCACAAGAGAGGAGAAAAAATCCATAGTTTTCAGAACTGACAGGAAAATGTGTAAGGCTTAGTAAAAATCATACCCTGTACCATGGTGTGGTAATATATCTAAGAAAATCCAATATATTGAATAGTTCTTAGATTAGCATCTGTTAATTTTGCTCAAATGAAACTTGATGGTTGATTGGAAGTGAAAAAGAGTAAATGTAATTCATAACTGTAAAATTGGGGGTAACATGGCATGGAGCATTCAGGATTGGCAATTTTTTTACTTTTAATGAGCTTCTGATGAACCTCTCATATTCACACTGTCATTCTACAGAGGAGGTCCAAAGGTTCCTTAGGTTCCATAAAGCAGCCAATAGCTCTGAAAAATCCTCATAGTGCCTTTCCATTGACATCTAATTCAAGAGAGCCAGGACATCTTCAAAGAGAAAAGCCAGACTGACTTCAAACAGGAAAAGGGCTGGTCACCTCATAGGGTTAAGGAAGGGTGGAAAGAGGGGTTTTCATGAAAACCTAGGTTAAGCAGGGGCATCATTATGATGGAGGAGGAGTACGAGGGTTTGTGCTCTGCTATAATTCCAAGCAAGGCAAATGGCCCCAGCAAACTTACCAAGAGAGAAAAGCCTGGTGCATATTCAGGCAAAGCTTGTAAATAGGATTGCAAGGCAGAGTTTGTATTCTAGAGAATATTGGAACGTGGGTAGAAATTTAAATAAAACAATAACAAAAAACAAGTAGATCTCAAGTCAATGCTATGGAAACACCTGCTGTTTGCTGTTTACCACCCAAGAGGTCAAAATGTCTCCCAACAGTCTTGTCCAAGAAAAGCAATTCCTAAATTCAGTGACTTCTACTTTGTGGGCTGTGGACTTCTAAGGAACCAGGAATTTTACAAGGAGATTTTGTACCTATACATACATGAGTCTTAGATGAGAAGATATAAAAATGTAGAATTACCCGTAAAGAGCCTTGGTATTGCTTCTGACCCATATTTATATACTTACTACTGTTTTTCAAATATATGTTCAGTTTTAATAAATTAATTATTAATAACTTTGGATATTTGATCTTTTTGCAATCAACACATACCAAAAATATGTTATATGAAAAGCCGTGAGAGATTCAGACATTCAAGGAGCCCTTCCTTGCTCAAAAAAACTAGGAACACCTGCCTTAAATAATTACAGTTATCAGTACGTAATAGAAAAGAGTTCTGATAAAAGCTGAGAGCAATAGTTCTTGGTCTTGACTGCATGTTCTAATTACCTGGGGAGCCTGTAAAAACCACAGTAAAAACCCCAGTGCCCAGGTCATACTCAGAACCTGTGAGGTGAGACCCCAGCATCAGTATGCTCAAAGCACATGTATTTCAATTGTAATTTTTTTGAAAACTAAAAAGTCACACATGGTAAAAATTTCTACATATAAACAAGTATATCCGATGAAGTCCCTCTCCCACCTCTTACTCCAACACCTATTATCTTTTCAAACACTACCACTATTATTATAGTGGGCAGAGATATCCTAAGCATATATGAGGATAAAAATGATGCAGAGATATCCTAAGCATATATGAGGATAAAAGTCTATATTCTCATTATCATATGAATTAACATTTATCCTCACCAAACATAGGACAGCTTATACAGTACGAATGGATGTAGCATAAAGCCTTGATCCTTTGGGTCGCAAAAAAACGAGCTGCTAACCTGAGTGGGATCACTTGCTTCTACGTCTCGCATAAATATTCTTTTGCTATTTGTTCATTAATTTTGCCATCTGTTAACTCCAGTGACAGAGAAGCAGTAGTAGACACCAAAGGTTAAGAAATACTTTGGGAGATAAACCTTAGTTTGAGAAAACTAAGTTATCAGTTAACTTAATTTTTATGCAAATAGATGCCATTGCCTTAAAGGATTTGGAGGATTTGGAGCAGTGCTTGGGTAGAGAAAGGATGGTTTATCGTGCTCCATCTCTTTAACTATCCAAGTCCTAGAAGATGATGAGCTGGGCACGGAAAACATGTCCCAGGAGTTGTACAAGATTTATTAGAATTTGCTCTAAAGACCATGTCTTTATCTTTTCATTCTTCTGGCTGTCTCTGGGTTTCCCCTCTCAACCATCCACTGTACCCCACCTCCCACCCCTTAAGGTCAGGAACACTATCTTGTCATCCATGCATCCTGAGTGCTTTGCACAATGGCTGGGCCTAGAAGGTAAGACCCACAAGGTCAGAGGACTCCCAGCAGATCTACTAGCAAAAAGGGATGACTCTGGAGCTACAGTGAGAAGCACCTGTGAGTGTTTGGACATGGGGCAAAGGGAGATCGGCAAAAGTCACCAAAGAAAAGTCCCAGAGATTTTTCAATGAAAGAACAAAAACCAGGTGGTGTGGGTCCAAGTTCCAGAGCCAGTGCTCCCTATATGGCCTTGAGCTGGATAATCTCTATGCCTTTGGAACTGGATTTTTTGAAGCCTGGCTTTCTTTGGATACATGGCGTGGGTGGGAGCATTGTGAAAAAGTGGTCACATGCATCAGACTTGACCATCTCACCCCACTTCTTTAAGAACAATGTTGTTCTTATGCAGTTGGGAATTCTCCATAAAATCTTATTTGAACAAAGAGTTTCTTGCTTTGAATTTGGTTAAATTCTACCAGACTGATGATTTCTGAGATTTTCTCTGGCTTAAACTTCCAGGATTTAATAATTTCTAGATTTGGAGGCTATGAAATTAATATTTCAAACTTTCAAATTTTAAAATTTATTTCTTCTTTGGCCTGGGAGTGAATCATTTTCTCAAAAATGCCACTGAAAACATTATAATAGTGTTCTCACTCTGAAACCCTAAATGCACATAGGCATCAATGCATTAATGACTTTTCATTATTTCCTAGGGAAATCAGCAATTCTCCTTTCTGCTTAGATTTGTGTAACAGCAAATAGGATTTTCTAGGTCTATGAATGGCCCACAAAGACTTATCTCTTCCGGTGAAAATTTCCAGTGAAAATCAAAATGTGGAAAATATTTTTGCTTCCCCCCAACTTCCCAACAAGCCAAGGAGGAAGCACCACTTTGCTGATAGCACCCACTTCACTTCATTTAAAGATAACAAATGAGAGAGACACTATCCTAATAGGAATCAGAGGACTGAGGATTAATTATTTTCCAGGCAGCTGACTCTCCCGCCCTGTGGGAGGGCGGGCTGTTCCTGGGGGAGCTCTCCCACACCGCTGATAACGCCCTTATGCCTCGAAACAGCTGTTGTCAGCCTAGATTTTCAAAGTCTCAGGGCCTGGCACAGAAAAAATTTAGATTCCTGGGTTTAGGGAGAGGGGCGTTGGGCAAGTATCTAGCACACCTGAGTTTTGGTCTTGGCTTCACCACATGACATGCCCAAGGCTCAGATTTCTCATCTCAGAGATGGGAATGATGATCCACATTCTACACCTCTGGAGGCATCTTCAGGAAACAAGATGCCCGAAGCTTCTTTATGGAGGGTTGCCTTGGGAAGCTTGAGCTACTGCAACAAAATACCTTGCTGGGACAGGGTTGGGATCTTAAACAACGTGCATCTACTTCTCACAGTTCTGCAAGCTGGGAAGTCCAAAATCAAGGTGCCGGCCAATTCAGTTCCTGGTAAGAGCTCTCCTCCCAACTGCAGGTGTCCACCTTCTCACTGTAGCCTCAGAGCAGGGCGAGAGACAGAGACAGAGACAGAGAGAGAGAGCACGCTCTGGTCTTTTCCTCTTCTTATAAAAACATTAATCCCATCATGGAGAAATGATCCTATCAGCATTTATTCCAACCTCTTTCCAAGATGCCTGTCTGGATCGCAAGCCTGGAAGTTATGAACATTTGTCAGACGACCTTGCAGCTGGTGGATAGGGGTGTGATTTGGACTTTGCCAACCACGGGCGCGTATGAGAGGCTTGAGGATGGTATGGGGTGGAGGGAAGAGTCCTGGGACACTGGCATCAGCTGTCACGGAAGTGGCATGGCTTAGCAGCAGGCAGCTGGAGGGGCAGCCTCCACACAGAAAAGGCAGTTTGGTGAATGTGGTAGAAGCAGTGGCTCCTTTGTCAGCCGGTTCTGGGGTGTGACAGGCTTCCTTCCACTCCTTGGTTCCCTTAGTCCTTCCAGCGATTCTGTAAACCACTTAATAGTAAGCTGTAGGTCCCACCTTAAATTCACTAGAGTCAGAAGCAATTTCTGTTTCTCTGTAGGTCAGGTGCTAGGGACACACAGGCTCTCAGAGAGGTGGAAATAGGGGTTCAGAGTGATGTTCTGATGTTACCATTTTCTGTGTGCATTAAATAAAATATCTCCGTACAGGCTGGCAGAAGAAGTAGACTGAGGAGCAGATCATTGGACCAATTTTGAATGTCCTTGTGTGTCATACTAAGGACAATATGGTTTTATTCTGCAACTAATGGAAAGTACCATATTCATGAGTGTGTTTCTGCATGATCAGCCAGGGTAAAGAAGGATTGCAAACAATCCGGAATTGCAAGGGCTTACAACAGGGAATACTTACTTGTCGCTTCTTCTTTCTACCTGTCTAATACAATTAGACTTCAGCTCAGTTTCACTTGGCTTCCCTCTAGGACCCACGAATAGTACACCTTCTTTCTACCTGGCACCACCGCAGGTCTTTCAACAAAGGGAAAAACAAGTGAGAAAACCATGTGTGGTTGCAACATGGATGAACCTGAAAGTCATGATGCCAAGCGAGAATAAAGCCAAGCAGAGAAAGACAAATATTGTTTGATCTCCCTTACATGTGGAATCTATCACAGTGGGACTCCTAGTAACAGAGAACAATTGTTAGCTAGTTGAGTAGAGAGGAGATAGAGAAAGAGGAGGCAGAGCTAGGAGGTAGAGAAAAGGAGAGATGTTGGTTAAGGATGCAAATTTTCAGTCATAAAATGAATAAGTTCGGGGGATCTGAGTATGACTACTACTGCATTATATGCTTTAAAGTTGCCAACGGTGTATATCTCAAGTGTTCTCACTATACACACACACGGACAATGGTAGCTAAAGAGAAAGAAAGAAAACTGCACAGAGGCGCTTCCAGCTCTTGCCTGAGGATGTCACAGGACAATCCTATCCCATTTCATTCACAAAGCAGCTCGCCCAGACACACCAGATACCAGAGCAAGGAAATAAGAAGGGAGGTATATAAAGAGTTGGCGTATATCCTGCAGTTTGCGTCAGACAGAAAAATCCCTACTCCTGCAATAGCACAAATCAGTAATTGGGTCCTTAAAAGTGTGAAATATGGACCAGGGTGTATGCCAAAAATAATCACCAAACATCAAGCAAGACTGAGAGTCTGACAGGAAGGAAAGGGAGTGATTCTTCAGGGACACCTGAACAAGGTTTTCCCCAGTGCTCTCGTTGGATAAATGTTAGTTATTCTAGAAGGAACCGAGGATACAATGTTTTAAAGCTGGAAAGTTGTCATAATGCCGTTCTTTACAATTTCTGGTGTTCTGCTCCAGAAACTATAATGTATCTTTGTGGCCTACCTTTTTGTTCTGGAAAAAACCCTTTTAGTCTTGCATGTGTAAGATAAGCACCCAGATACTGCCCTGAGGGAAGCCTTGTGTGTAGCAAATATAAATACTCAAGATTGAAATACCGAGTAAACTGTATAGCAATAAAATTAGGAGTTTTAGCAAAGTGTATCCCTGAATTGTTAAATTCTTCACACTAAAACAGGAGTAGATTGTCCTGTGGTTGAAACATGTGGCTATCCTGAGAGAGGCGTGTGAATTCTCAACTCAACAGTTATTTATAAGTAATGAGCGCCAAGACTGGGCTGCTTGAGGAGATGAACACAGACTTGCTTTTTGTTCTTCTTGCTGGAGAAAGCTGGTGCTGGTGGAGGCTGCCCTTCACCCCTTGCTCCTGGGACAGGGCGGGTGGTCTCCACAGGTGTGCTGCATGGCTCAGTGAACAAGACTAGGAAAGGAACTGCAGGCCAGATCCCATCCTGAGAGTAAGGGAATGATGACCCACCTTCTCTAGGTAGAGTAAATTATCTATCAAGTATCCTTCTGCAAGCCTAGTCCCAGAGCCTGAACAAGGTGGGGTTAGTCCTCTCTCTCCCTTGGATTGCAAGTACTTCGAAATTGGGAAAGATGGTTAGGCCATAGTCCCAAGGGAAGTGGGAGTTTGAGTGTATTCTGGGGAGGGGGCACTTTGAGTGGTCTCTGCCACAGGGCTGCCAGTCAGGACCTAAGTGACAAGGACCCATTCGAAGTGCATTTCAGTTAGACTGACTCGCTGGAAGCTGAGATTAGTCTTTGCCGTTGTTATTGAAGTTGCTAAGTTCAGTCCATGCTGTGCTTCTGTTCCCCTCTAGTTTACAGCCAAGTCTCTCTAGAAGTCCCGTCATGATGTGTCTCAGTTGTGCTGGGAGGGTTACCAAGAGCACGGCCAGTGGGGTTTCAGCAGTGGTCTCCATCAGAGGAGAGCTATGACCAGCACATAGGCATCACGTGAAGGTAACAGCAACAGAGCCCCCTGGGAGGGATTGTGTTTTTTTTGTTGTTGTTTGTTTGTTTGTTTGTTTTTAATTCATGCCAAGCTGCACCTTAGTGTGAGCTAGGGGACCTATAGCTGTCTATGCCTCCAACTTGTCTTTTCTATCCAAGAATGCCAGAAGGACTCTGGGCTCAGATACTAAGTCCCCCAGGCATACCCTCTGGCACAGCCTCTCTATTGTGGCCCCCTAAATCACTCTCCTGCTTCCAGTGTGAATGCCAACAAAACACCACCACAAGGAATATACCTGAAAGTGCTATCTTTTGAAAAACACTTTAAATGGCAAAATAAAGTTCTGGACTCATGACTCCTGCTCTTGAAATAACTGTTGACGTCTTTACTGGTTCTTCTTTCTCTTTATATTCTAAATCAGTATTTTCCTTTTTCTTGGTTCTTGGATTTTGCATGCAATAATTTGGCACAGGTTACCTGGACTCTTTCATTACCCCCATGCATTTCAAGCCAAGCTTTTAATGTTCTGTCACAGGACAAAGCCTCCTGAGCAGAAACAGCTCAAAGGGAACACCTCCATTAGCTTCCAGGGAGCAGGATCATATTTAAAATTTGAGGTTTATTTACATTAAAGTTACTAACTGAAAGAGTATTTGAATTTTTCTACCCATGTAAGCCAGTGTGCTTGCTTTTTGCCTCCAGGTACTCGTATACATCTGTCTGCATGCTTTGCTACAGACTTAGGTCTGGAGAAGGAAACAGGGAAGTATAAAGGGAGAACCCTTGGTTGCAGGAGAAGGCGTGGATCATTTACACCCTGTTTGGGGGCCTTCTCACTGTTTGTCTTTGAACATGTCAATTAAATCTCCTACTTTCCATTTCCCCTTATGTAAAAGTAGTATCAGTACAAAGACCTAAGGAGATAGTAATCTGAAAAATTCTTGAAATTATAAAGAGCTTGCTAATGAAAGTATTAATTCATATGGTCTACCTACTCTAGTCCGTGGGAAAGAACACTTGTGCTGGCAGGAAGTTGGACTTTTATTTTATCTCAATGAGTTTCCATAGGCTCCTCAGAGCATTTGGCCTTTCTTTATGTTATTTGGTATAAACGTGAAAAACAAATGTGCACACAAAAAATATTTAACCTTCCAGTCCTACCTTTCTTTTGATGTTTATGAAAATTCGTGGGAGACAATATTTAGACAGTGTTTTGTCCTGCATTCCCAGGAGACTGAGCCTGAGGCAAATGTGTATGCTAATATTTATCAGAGACTATAATTCCTAGGTGGGAATAGGGAGAAGGGAATGAGACAGGCAAGGGTCACCAAGCTGGCCTCCAGAGGCTGGATCTCAAGGGACACTCTTTTATAAAGCCTTGTGAATGACTGAGGCTGGGTGGCCTGTTGTCTGGGGGGAAAAAGGGGAAGCCTGTATTGGTTCTCCACTTCCATTTCTCATTGGTCGAAGGCTTGCTCCCAGGTTTGCTGCCCCTCCCCTGCAGGTTGTGCCCGCCTAAGTAATCCAAGCACCTCCCACTTTAACCAGGGTTTCCACCCTTCCCCCACAGCCCTGGGGCTGAGCTCTGTCAGGCTGCACCTGCGTGAACTCAGGGTGAACTACAGCAGACCCTGGGACCAAGCAAGCACCCAAAGTCCCAGTGGAAGGCTACAAGATTCTTAAATGGTGCCTAAGCAGTGGCAGCTCAGACTTAATATTTAGTTTAGGGTTTATTTTATTTTGCAAAAATGTAATTCATTTGTATATATTTTCTCTGTCACTTCTCATAACAATATAGTCAACAGGCAATTCATCAAAATGGTGCACTTATGAATTCTTGTAGGTCCTATGGACAGAACACCCAAAATACCATACAGCTTCTGAAATATTTAGAAATATTGCAAAGCCTCAAGAAATGTCTTTTTGGAAGCCACTTTTGAAAACTGGGGTTTCCCTGTGTTATACTCTGCATTCACAGGTTTTGTGTGCCCTTGATCAGGAAAGGTGACCTGCTAGAGAGTGCTAAGCGGAAGATTCCAGGGTTTTCTTAGCCACTTAACTGGTGTCAGACTTCTAGCAGTGGCTCTAAGGCACACTGTGAAGGTAGGCTTTCTTTTTCCACTTCTACCTGTTTTCTTCCAGAACAATGTTCCCACCTTCCCAACAGCCATTCCTCCAGACTCCCCTAGTCTGGACTCATGCTGCTCCAGGCATAACTCAATTCCCATTCAGCCATGAACGCGGACAGAGCACTTCTCTCTTATCATTCATTTAACAAATATATTATCAAGCATCTACTCTGTATTAGGAATTCTTTAGGCTCTGGAGATCCACTGATGAACACAGACAACTCCCTAGCTCTTGTGGGACAGCATACTAATGAAGGAAGCAGTTAATAAGCAGGGAAACTAATAAATAATAATTTCAGATAGCAGTAAGTATATAAGAGAAATAAAACAGGGCCATGAAACAGTTTTGTAAGCTCTGAAGTGTAACCGTGGCCTAATTTATTCATGGCTGGCCACCGTTCTAATGTCTTGTTGGCTCAGTGGATTGGGCCGCTGCCTTTGGCTCAGGTCATGATCTCAGGGTCCTGGGATCGAGTCCCGCATCGGGCTCTCCGCTCAGCAGGGAGCTTGCTTCCCTCTCTCTCTCTCTCTCTGCCTGCCTCTCCGTCTGCTTGTGATCTCTATCAGGTGAAAAAATCTTAAAAAAAAAAAAAAAAAAACAAGTCCGAGAGTATTGCCCTATGAACGCCTTTAGGCATTTAGAGGCTCTTATCTTCACATCTTTGGTGTCTCTTGAATTGCCCATTAATCGCCAAACACTAATGAGAGACAAAGTCTTATTCCAACAAATATGTGTTCTTGAGGAAGTGTAGATGATCACTTGAGCTACAAGAAGACTTCTTCCAACACCCCCTCTCCAGGTTACATGATACCCAGAGGTTGTGCCCAGGAATGCTCCCTGGGAGGTATCCTGTAATGAAAGTTCAGTGGCTTTGAAAGAATTTGGCCTGTCCACTTTCACCAGGAATTCCTTCTTTTATTATTAACTCTTAAGTAACATATTTGAAATAAAAACTGTCACAACCAAATTCCACATTAGCTCAATTTTTAGACTGTTATTTTTTACCCCAATGTACTCTTTAACTCTTGAAGGAAAGAGAAAAGACAGAGAAGGCCAAAAAATATAAGCAAAGAAAGGTTTTAAAGGCTTTTTGCTTTTATTATATTCACACATTATTGGTCAGGATAGGCTAGCCTATGTTGTAGTAAAAAATAATCTCAGAATCTCAGTAGTTTAACATAACAGTTTTCTTTCTTGCTCTCAAAAAGTCTCCTGTGGGTCCATATAACTCTTGAGAGCAACTTCCCTCCATGTGTGACTCAGTGACCAAAGCTGGACATTTCTACATGGGTCCAGATCAGGTGCTGTGGCAGCTTGTCTATACCTTGGCCTGGAAATGACACACATCATTCCCAATGAGAACCCATTAGCCAGAACCAATCACATAGCTCTGCCTACCTGTGAGGATGCTGAAAGATGTGGGATGGCAACTGGAATGTCTGTGAAACACCTCTGTCTCTCCCACCCTGGTCATGAAAGGTATCAAGGAAAAAACACAGAATGAAAGGGGCATTCATGGGTCCAGGGAGCCTGGTCTTTGCCTGCCTTATATTACTACCAATGCCAATAAAGGGAGGTTCAGATACAATTTTACACAACACGTAGAATTAATTAGAAAGGACATCTGGGAATGTCACTTTCCTCCCAATTTTGCCACTACCACCTGCTATCTGTGGCTATGGTTACAGGAACCTCTCCTGGAAGTTATAATTTCTAAGACAGCTCACCCAAAATATCAGTGTTTCCCAAAAACATTTCAAATAACTTTCATGACAGGTTTTGGAAATAGGACCAAAAACATGTTTGCAAATAATCTATTTCACTCAGTTTGTAAGATAGTTATGAATGTAAGCACTTTAATTTTTATCAGATTTTCTTTGTTGCTCAAATTCAGATGGACTGGACTCCATTATTTAATTCTCCTTGGAAAACAGAAGCCTGGCATCTGCCCAGTTTTTCACAGATTCTGCTGTGATAGGCTCTGCAAGCCACAAAATACCCTCCTCAGGGGCCTGTTCCTGTGGCTGAGGGAAGGGAAAGAAACTGTGTGCAGGCATGTGCCTCTGTGTGTGTATGTGTGTGTGTGTGTGTGTGTGTGTGTTTATGCGTGCATTCGTGCATGGGTGTGTAAATGTGAGCAATTAACATCAAAGTCTCTTCCCTTTTGTCAATTCTCCCAGCAACATACCACCAGGTTAGAGTACTAAGACTTCACAGGAAACTTCTAGAAAGGGAAGTAGATTGGTGTTAATGGAAGAAATGGAGAAAAGCATGTCCATTCTCAAGTTAATGCCTATCAAGATATGGTAGATCATTTTTTTCCATTCTTAGGTGCTCTTGGTTGTCATTCATTCATTCATTCATTCAACAAATATTAAGGACAGGTGTTAGTCCTTAACTGAGGAATGAAAAAAACACTGACAAATCAATGGTCAGTAATATTAACACAGCCCTTGCTCAAGAAGCTCAGTCTAGATGGGAGATAAGTTACCACATAACAAATAATCACATAAGCACGGGGCACCTGGGTGGCTCAATGGTTCAGTATCTGCCTTGGGCTCAGGTCATGATCCCAGAGTCCTGGGATGGAGCTTTGTATCGGGCTCCCTGCTCAGTGAGGAGCCTCTTTCTCCCTCTTCCTCTCCCCCTGCTTGTGTTCCCTCTCCAGACCTCTCTCTCTGCCAAATAAATACATAAAATCTTTTTAAAAAATCACATAAATAAATATATAACTTGCCAGTATGGTGCTTGCTCTCAGAGCTGTTTTCTGCTCTTTCCCCTATCTGTTGCATTTTCTTTGCTTTCTGACTTCTTGAGAAGTTCAGCCAACAGAAGCACAGTCAGCATTGGAGGGTTATTGGAGGGGGAAAGCCATGAGATATTTCTCCTCTCTCACTCTATCTCCTTTGGACAGCCCTGGCTGTGACTCTAACTCCCTAACTATGTGGCTTCTCCCCCAGCATCCATCAGGCATCCCCAGCTTTTGGGCTCTGATAATATACTCTCTCCCCATCATACCTACAGGCCCAGGGATGGCAGTGGTTTTCATCAACAATTGCTTCTCACAAGTCCAGCATCTTTATAACCAGTTCCCTTCATTAATTTTCCTCTAACTTGCATTTCCTTCCCAGGGAATCACATAATAATAAAAACTGTGATGAGTGCCAAAAAAGAAAAGTATGTTGTACCTAGAAAATTTATAATGAGGACTCCGTTGTAATATTAATGGTCAGAGGAAGCTTTTCTGAGGAGGTGATATTTGAGGGGAGATATGAAGGCTGAATCAAAGTTAAACAGACAAAACACATGAGCAAGAGGATGTCTAGGCAAGAGAACAGTGTGGTGTTGGAGACCCTCAATGCTACTGATGCACAGGTCAGGAAAGACGCCATGGCATTCACAGCTTCTTCACTGAGGGTTTGAAGGGCACCAGCCAGGTATTGCAGGCCTGGCTTGCACATCCAGCTCTTGCACCAGGAGCTTTATCACCATAGATTGTGTTGTCCTTATCTTCAAAATGGAGATAATATCATACTATTTAATACATATGACTATTGACCTAATTAAACTAAATAAGAAAAAAAAATTAATTATGGTTAAATATTAGGAGCTGTAGCTGTTATGAGTGTAACTGAGCAAAAGAAACAGCTCAACTCACAGTAATTTTAGGAGTTGGGTTTATTTTTCCCATAGAACAGTCTAGGGTAAACTTGGTTCAAGGATCAATAGTCTCATCATCCCCCTTTATCAAGAGAGCACAAACTTTCCTAGAATGCCTTCCCAACAGACTTGCACTTATTTCTTGTGGTCTAGAAGTAGGTCATATGGCCTCACTTAGCTCAAGAGAGACTGGAAAATAGTGTTTGGAGGTCAGCAGGTGTCAAGAAAAGAGTTGTAAGTATTTGAGGTTGAAATTCATTTAAAATTATCTGCCACAGAAAGCTTTGAATTAAAGTCACATTAATCAATGCCCCTATAATCTGGTATCAAATCTAATATGTGGGGTTTTTTTCCCCACCCCAAACAATTCTCTGACACCCACTGGGTTTCCTATAACACAATTCTGACACCATCTACCTGGAGAAAGCATAAGATCCCACAGGTTAGGGGTTTAGTCCTACAATCCTGATCCTCCCCCCATTTCAGATGTTAATCACAAATCCAGGTTATTACCTGTATTTCTGACTGACTGGCTATGGATTGGCCCCCTTCTTTTTTAATTTGCTAGAGTGACTCACAGAATTCATAATCATTTTAATTATTAGATTACTTATTATAAAAGGATATGACTCAGATACAGCCAGATGGACTAAATGTGTAGGGTAAGGTATTGGAAAGTGCACGGAGGTGCCATGCTCTCTCTAAGTGCACACTCTCCTCAAACCTCCACGTATTCACCAACCCAGAACCTCTCCAAACCCCATCCTTCTGGGGCTTTATGAGGCTTCATTACATAGACTTGATTGATTAAATCATCAGCCTTCAGCAGTTGATTCAGTCTCATATTCCTTCCCCCTCCCCCAAGGTCAGCAGGCTGGGACTGAAAAGTTTCAACCTGCCAGTCACATGGTTGGCTCCTCTGACAACCAGTCCCCATCCTTCTGTGCTTTGCAAAAGTCAACTTATTTACATAAACTCAGGTGTGCTTGAAAGGCATTCGTTATGAATATGAAACACCTTCATCACTCTTACCACTTAGGAGATTCCAAGGGTTTTACGAGCTCCACCAGGAAAAGAGGGACAAAGACCAAATATCTATTTCTTATTATAAATCATAATACCACACTCCTAAAACCTCTCATTTGAGAGGCTAAAGTGCTTCCATAGGTACAGAATGTCTGTTTGCTCAGAGTGAGCAAAAACTAGGAAGAAGTCATATCTGTCCTAAGAGCCAAGTGCACATTGCGCCACTTCCTCACGCATGTTTCCTGTAGATCTAGGTTACACAGTCAAAGCAATCAGGTGGCTCAGTTGGCTTCATAAACAGAAGTTCTCAACAATAGTATGGTCTTCTCTGGCTCAGAGATACTTAACCCAGTGACTAAAAAGTGCAGGCTCTAGAGTCAAATGGGCATAGATGGAATTCTGACCCTGCCCTTTCCTAGCTGTTGATTTAGGGCAAGTTAATGTTTAAAACCTTCATGTTACTCATTAGGTAATGAGAATTAGTGTTGCTTACCTCCCTTTATCACGATGAAGATTAGATGGAAAGCACTAATACAATGGGTGCTGTATACTACCGGTTCAGTAAATGGTAACTCTTATCAACATTAATAGTAAAACTTTTCAAATTTACAGATTCCTCAACTCTATCTCAAAGATCAAAGTGAACAGTAGAAGTTATGCTGAATAATGATCTCTTTTTCCTTCCTTTGCATCTATAATTGAACTACAGGTTTTCTTGCTGGATTCCATCCTAGATCTTGTAACTGTTAGTGTTTGAATGACAACCCTCCCCCCCTTATATTTCCCAAGGCCTGTGAAATAAACTATGCCATTCTTGAGTTGGGTGATCAGTCCAGGTAATATATCTCGTAAGCTTATTAGCTGCCTGTGGTAGAATCTTGCCAGATTCAATTGGCAAAGACAACTTTATAGCCATTTCTTTTAATCGTGTTTGTAATATTGCCCATTAAACAGAAGATGTACCATGCCAGATCTTGTTCATTTCAAAGCAAATTATAGGAGGTGACAATTGTGCACTAAGAGAAAGAGTCCAATGTTACACCAGCAGGGCCACAAAATCAGACATCTGCTTTTTGACAAGCTGACAGATCCCAAGAATTGAAACTTGATGAATCTTAATGCTGTCTGTCATATATTACAATGTTCTTCAATTATTTCTTTGTGAAAGCATGACTAATGATAATTTCGACTAGGGGATCATTTGCATATTCAAGCTCCACGTTTTGCAGAGAAGAGAATGTTGATTTGTTGAGAGAGCAAACTTTTCCCTCCAGATTAAAATGCTCTTTTCTAATACAGCTATGTTAAGATTGCTATAAAAACCCACAGAAAGATAAAATAAAATTCAGGAGCTAAGTACAATCTATTTTACTTCTAAGAAAAAAGAAATATTTTTTCCTCATATTTTGGACTAGGTTTCTTGAAAACATGCTCTGCAGCTGCCATTGTTCATAGGGAAAAATGATCTGGATACAATTGGCCTAATCAGCTCTTAATCTGAGAGCATAAGTGGATGATTACACCTAGTGTTACCCAAGCAAGCAGCTGCTGACACCAGGGTCCTTTGGAAAATGCTGCTCCTGACTTAAATGCCAGGGAGGTGGTACTGAAGATTTCAGACACAGGGGATCAGACATAGAAGCTCAGCCATTGTATCTGGTGGAATCATCTGCAGAGCAAAAGGCTGTTTTTTTGCCCAGATGAATAAGTGCTAAGATATTCACTCCTAGCAGACCTGATCCTCTGCGCTAAGACCTCTGGCACATAGGGTTACTTGTTCACTGCATGTATAGAGAGGTCACTAATGTAATCACAACATACTAGCTTGCCCCTGACATTTGCAGGGCTCAGAATAAGAATACAAAGACCCGCATCACATATGTTTAATTATCTCAAAGTTATGTTTCATGCCACATATTGTTAAATAAAATATGTTCTGTTCTCTTATTTTGACAAATATACTAACATTACTACAAAATTTTAAAATAAATTGGAAAGCTATGGTTTTGATTTAACTGAAAGTTGGAAAAATATCAATGGTGATCCACCTGGGTGTTCTGTTGAAGGACTGGTGATGTTAAGATGTGTAATAAAATAAAGGCATACATAATCCATAAATCATCATATATTTATCTCATAGAATTTATTTTTCTTGCCTTAATTTCAGAAAATGTACTAATCATGTTGTTGTTATCAAGCTTTTCACATAATTTGTGTTTTATTGACAGGATTGCCAAATTAGACCAAATTTCTTGAGTGATTATTGTTCTTAGGTAGCTTCTATGAATTTTAATCTTGAGAAACTGCTCTGCTGAGGCAAGAACAACTTATATTTTCAACAAAATGCATAAAACAATGCCTAGGTTAAGACATGAGTCATGAATTTTATACATTATTTTTAAACATAATTCTTTTACATATGAAAAATTATCATAGAAAAAAGTTATATTTAGTTTTATTATTAAAATTGTTATCACTTATATATGATAGCTTTGGTTATTATTTAAAGCAATATCTAGAGCCATTTCACATTTCTTTAGGTTTTATTTTGAATATTTCAACATTGGGATGTTTACAAAGAAACCTGAAAATAGTTGTATTAACTTGTAAGATTTGTTCAGATCTCTCTTCAAACAGGACTCTATATTAATCTATACTAAGAGAGAACAATTTTTTTTAAGATGTTATTTTTAAGTAATCTCTGCACCCAATATGGGGCTCAAACTCACAACCCTGAGATCAAGTCACATGCTCTACCACTGAACCAGCCAGGTGCCTCCAGGTGCCCTCTTAAACATTAGTTTCAGGATTATTTGCATATATTATTTACTTCTCTTCAAGTTATTTTTGTTTCTAACTTCTAATTAATTTTCTTACATTTTATTGACAAGTATTTTTATTGTGTAACTCACATGTGGTTTCTTTTGACTATAAAAATATATTCTATAGTTTACACACACATGAATATGCATGTGTGTATGTATAAAATATTGGGATTATTTTATATAATGAAATATTTAGTTGTCACTATGTAAATTGAGGTTGATTCAGTGCTAATTCATGGATTGGCACAGAAAGAGAAACAAGAAAATAGGTGTGCCTGGGTGGCTTAGTCAGTTAAGCGTCTGCCTTCAGCTTGGGTCCTAATCCCAGAATCCTCTCTGTGTCAAGTAAATAAATAAATAATCTAAAAAAGAAAATGAATGCTGGGCACTACTAGGCAAAGACATTTTGGTAGGCAAAATCTACGACATTTACGCTATCAGAGAGGGAAGACTGGACAAATGAATTTATTCACCTTTTCTTTTATCTAAATGTTCTTCATTTTTTAAAAAAAAGATTATTTATTTATTTATTTGATAGAGAGAGAGGTCACAAGTAGCAGAGAGGCAGGCAGAGAGAGAGGGAGAAGCAGGCTCCCTGCTGAGCAGAGAGCCCTACATGGGTCTTGATCCCAGGACCCTGAGATCATGACCTGAGCTGAAGGCAGAGACTTTAACCCACTGAGCCACCCAGGCACCCACTAAATGTTCTTTACATCCAAGACTTCCTCAAACTCCAAACTGGTGTCTGTCTCTAAAGCTGGAAGCAACTCAAACACCAAATTTTCACAATCAACTATTCTTTCAGAGATAGAGTATAAGCAATTTGGTGTCTCGGGATCCTGATGTATGGGTTACTATAATATAGAAGGTTCAGAGCCAAAGAGCCCTCTTGTCCAGGCATAAGGGCAATACTGCAGTCATTAGTGTCCAGTGACTCCACTTAGCTTAGTTTTCTGGCTCACTGTCTCATTATCATAGGGACCTAACAGACAAAATTGGCCATGGTAATCACATTCATAAACTAGGACATCTAAACAGTATATGTGCACAAACACACATACACACTATATACTGACTTTAAATAGTCCATGAATGTGGACGACTTAAATTGAAACCATTTTTAATGATATGATACCAATAATAATAAAAAGGAGGGAAAGTGGGGGAAAAGGAAGCTACTATCAAAGAATTATTATGCACCAAACATTGTGGTCTATGCTGTATACATATTATCTCATTTAGATATTGTTATTTTACAGATTAAAAAAAAAAGACCCAGAGAAGTTATAACTTATAGAAAGTCATAGCTGTTAAGTATTAGAATCAGATTCAGATCACAGATTAGCCTGACTATAAAGTTCATGTTCTTATCCTCTACAGTATGACTTCAATTTGACAGGGCAAGACATTAATCATTACTCTACTTTTTCTCTATGTTTTAATTCTTAAAATGAAGATGATTACACAAAAGACAACATTCTCATGTTAAAATATTCAAGAAACACAAAATTGTATGTAGCAAAAACCCAAGGTCATTTTTTTATGTTCCACCAGGATCCTTTTCTTCTTCCCAGGTAATTACAGGATGTAGCTTAGTGTACCTAGACACATATATGGTCTCCTTTCACATCAATTAAGTCAAGAACTATGTATTATTTGTGACTAGACTTTTTTAAACATAGCAATATGTCTTGAAATATTTTTACATCTGTATAACTAGATCTATCATATTATTTTCAACAACTAGCATTTTCACTGTCCCTTTATCAACTAGAGTTTATGACATTTGTATTTTTTGCAATTTTGGAAATGCTTCATTGAATAGCTTTATACATACAAACTAGTATGTACACTGATTTTGAAGAATTGGTGAATAGGACTTGAATGGCTAGTTTGCAAAGTATACTTCTTTTTTAGTATTTTGATGGAAATTTCCAAGTTACCTTCCAACATTACTAATTCATACTCATACCAAGATCATACACGACTTTTTCTGCCATGAGAGATGATTGTGTTTAAAGGAGTATATTTGGAACTCTGTAGCTAAACCATTTCTACCTATATTCAAATGGTGCTTAGAGTTTATATAAATCTGCTTAAGGCAGCAAGCTATTGTCAGTTAAACAAATAAAAAATCATTTTTCCATAAATACTTATCTCTGCACAAGTCTTTACTATGATATAATGTCTATAGCTTTTTCTTCCACAAAAACAAAACCTTCAATTAATTGCAAATTAAATTTGAATTTTGGTTCTTTCAGGCTTAGAATGATAATGATAAAACTTGCATTAGTATTGTGGTTTTTAATTTTTTTCTTCCAGATTTATTGAGGTATGATTGACAAATAAAAATTGTATATTTAGGTTGTATAATTGATTTTTTCAGGTGTACAAGATGATGATTTATATATATGTATACTGTGAAATGATTACCACAATCAAGTTAATTAACACATCCATCAGTTCACATAGTTACTGTTTGTGTGTGTGGGGGGAGAGGTGTTAAAAACTTTTAAAATCTTTTCTCTTAATAAATTGTAAGTATTCAATACAGGATTCAATACAGGATTATTAACTATAATCACCATTCTGTACATTAGAACTTCAGAACTCATCTTTTAACTCAAAGTGTGTAACCTTTGAGAAACATATTCCCATTAGCCCCCAGCTCCTGTCAATCACCTTTCTATTCTCCGGTTCTACTCAATGTTTTTAGGTTCCTGAAGGTATGGAAAAAGAGATCCCCTGTACACTTTTTGTGAGAATATAAACTGTTACAGCCACTGTGAAAAAATTAAAAATAGAATTGCCATATAATCCAGCAATCCAGCATCTGGGTATATATCCAAAGGAACCAAAATCAATTATCTCAAAGGGATATCTGTACTCCCATGTATATTGCAGCACTTTTCATAATACCTAA
The DNA here is from genome assembly GCF_011764305.1 of Mustela putorius furo. Classification (NCBI taxonomy): domain Eukaryota; kingdom Metazoa; phylum Chordata; class Mammalia; order Carnivora; family Mustelidae; genus Mustela; species Mustela putorius. The sequence continues at coordinate 20,437,948 of NW_025422019.1, read as the reverse complement.
GATATGGAACAACCCAATGTCTGCCAACAGATGAATGGACAAAGAATTCCATTGTTGTATGTGTGCAAGTATATCCAGGAGAAACATTTTCATAGACCAAGTAGGCCATATCTCTGAATAATAGTGCCAATCAGTATATGACCAACATCCTAAGAGAGAAGCACTAAGCATTCTAAGAGTGAAAAATTAATTCTAGCCAAGGAAGCACAGGAAAAGTAATAGAAAAAGAAGGAGAAGAAAGAGGAGGAGGAGGAGGAAGAAGAAGAGATAGAAGAAGGGGAAGAAGAAGGAGAAGAAGCCAGAGTAAACACTTGTCAGCCACTACCATATGCCTCACATCCTTCCCTGACCAACTAACACCACTACTCATACCACTTCTCTCATGAGACAGTCTTCCATGTCACAACTTAACAGTTAGTTAAATTATAGGAAGATTCTAACACTCCAAATAGTATTATTTGTAGGAGTTAAGAAAAAATATCAGGAAGTTAAGCCAATTCAAATTATGTGATATAGGTTGAGCATTTATTTAGTACAAGTCATAAGTTCTCTAAGAGTGCAGTCTCTGACAGCTATCTCTTGGTGATTCGTTGCATAGCCAGGTTGCTGTGAATGGATTTTATATATCACCCTAAACATACGTAGTCATCTTATATTTAGAATACATATAAGGTAGTATATACATAAAAATAGGCTAGGGAACCCTGTGTGGCTCAGTCAGTTAAGCGTCTGTCTTTGGCTCAGGTCATGTACCCAGGGTCCGGGGATCGAGTCCCACACTGGGCTCCTTGTTTAGCCGAGAGCATGCTTCTCCCTCTGCCTGCTGTGCTCTCTCTCTCTCTCTGACAAATAAATAAATAAAATCTCCTTTGAAAAATAGGCTAGGATGCTATAGAGAGAGACGAAGAAGAACTGTAATTGTGTTCATGAATTACATCTATGCAAAAAATATTTCCTCCAGTCAATAATTGGTGGAATTAATTGTTTATGTCAGGCCTCATATTAGGTAATTGTGTACCTGATCCCAGGAAGTAATATAGCAGCCAAGAATAGTTACTGACATGTAAAGGGCAGCATTTTAAATCAACTACGATAGGTATTGAAACAATTATCAAGAAAAAAATTAGATCCCTATTTCTTCACACATTCAAAAATAAAGTTTATATGTATATCAGGACTAGACTGTTAAGATATCTAAAGCAGGCCCAAGATTGGGTTGCTTGTGCCAAGGCCCATGTCAGCAAAGCAAATACTAAGTTTCTATGCTCAGCTCACCCAGAATAGGAAGGCTCAAGTCAATCAATCACAGCTTGTTTCCTTGCACAAGCTATCTGACCCACTCCTAGACTTCCCTTTGCTCCACACTGGGAAAGCAATTCTGCATTAACCAATCAGTAGATGTCCAGTATAACTTCTTTGTTCCTCCTCACTTTGTTTTATAGATATCTCTTGCCTTGTGAAGCTCTTCAGAGTTCCTTCTTATCAGCTAAGATTAGGTACTAAGATTGGGTACTGTCTGATTCACACATAACTGAATAAAAGTCCACTAGTAAATTGTCTGTGGAAAATTTTCCTTTCACAAGAATTGACATTTGTTTTCCTGAATGCGACACCCAGCATAGAACACTACACTTAACAACTCCAAAGTACACATGGAAAACTCACCAAGATAGAACACATGCTACACCATAAAATAAGTCTGGATAAATTCCAAATGAAATTACACAGACTATGTTCACTGGTGGCAATGGAATTAAGTCAGAAATCAATAACAATAAAATGTCTAGAAAATTCCCAAGTACTTGATAATTCAGCAGCCCATTTCTAAATAATCCTTGATTCAAACAATAAATCATAAAGGAAATTAGAAAACATTTCAAGTTAAATGGTAAAAACATAATCAAATCTTACGAGGAAACTAAAATAGAACTTGGAGAGAAATTTATAGTGTTAATTGAATGCTTATATCTGAAAATGACATAAACACAAAATAAATGATGTAAACTTCCACCTTAAGAAGTTATGAAAAGTAGAGGAAATCAAACCTAAAGTAAGTAGAGGAAAGGAACTAATATGGATAAAATCAAAATCAATGCAATAGAAAAAAATTAAAAAACAATAAAACCAGAAGTTCATTCTTAGTTAGAAAAGTTTAATAAAATGGATAAACACAGCAAAACCAGATTGAGATGAAATGAGATAAAATACAAACGACCAATTACCAAAGGGGAGGTGAGCTTACAGACATTAGAGAGATTTTTTAAAAAGCATATTATAAACAACATAATACCACTAAATTGAATAAATTAGGTGAAATGGACAAATACCCTAAAAAACACAACTTACCAAAATGCACTAAAGGAATAAAAATTTTTTATAGCTTTATATTTTTAAAATGGTGTATCATTAAAAATAATCCCACAAAGAAAATTCTAGGCCTTTACCAAACATTTAAGAAAGGAAGAAAACAATGATATGCAAACACTCAGAAAACAGAGGACTTCCTAATCTATTTTTTGAGGTTGTATAGCCCTAATTCCAAAATATGACAAAGATATTACAAGATGAGCAAATTACAATATTACAATATTCCTCTTAAGCATATATAAATATCTTTAATACTTGGGAATCAAATCTAAATATAAGAGAAAAATAGCAAATGGTTTACCTCAGGAATAAAATTTTAAAAAATTAAAATTAAAATTTAGTTTTAACTTAAAAAAATTCTATATGAAGAGAATAAAGAGAAAAGCTGGATTATCTAAAAAATGAATTTAGCAAAATAAATTACCAATAATAATAATGATTGAAAACCAGAAATGCACATGAACTTCTTCCATCTGATAAATGCTATTTATGGAAAGTCTGCTAATATCAAACTTAATGATGAATATATAATATTTTTCCTCTCAGATCAGGACTAAGGTAAGGATGTAACACCCACAACTGCTATTTTATGTTGTATTGGAGGTTTCTGCCAAGGCATTTGAGCAAGAGAAGTGCAATAATTATATTAAAATTGAAAAGGAAGAAGAAAGGTTGTTATTTGGAGATGATATGATTATACAGATAGAAAACCCTAATGGAGTTACAGAAACCTATTTGAATTAGTAAGTTTATTTGGCAAGGTCATAGTAAGTTTATTTGACAAGGTCTTTTGCATTTTTAAATACAAGAACTATTCTAAATTAAATTTTTAAAATGTCATTCATCTTAGCATCAAAAAAAAAAAAAATTGAAGAACTAGGAATAAATAAGAGACCACTACCCTGAAAATAGAAAACACTGTTGAGAAAAAGAAGCCTTAAAAAGTGAATAAATAGGGGCCTCTGGGTGGCTCAGTGGGTTAAAGCCTCTGCCTTCAGCTCAGGTCATGATCTCAAGGTCCTGGGATCAAGTCCCATATCGAGCTCTCTGCTCAGCAGGGAGCCTGTTTCCTTCTCTCTCTCTCTCTGCCTGCCTCTCTGCCTACTTCTGATCTCTCTCTCTCTCTGTCAAATAAATAAGTAAAATCTTTTTTTTTTAAAGTGAATAAATATATGATATGCATGGAATTTGTAGACTCAATATTGTTAAAGATGTCAGTGCTCCTCAAATTTATTTATAGATTCAATGAAATCTCACTCAAAATATTACCTGGCTTTATTTTAATGCAAAATGACAACTAATTCTAAGATTTATACTGAAACAGAAGACTTAGTCAAGACAATCTTCAAACTGAACAAAGCTGGAAAACTTTCACAACATGATTGCAAACCTTTGCTATAAAGGTACAATAATAATAAAAAATTGGGGTATTGGCATACAGGTAGATACATACTTCATCAGAACAGAATCAAGACCTGAACATATTGGTCAGTTTGTTGATGATTTGATTTTTAGGAAAAGTATTCAAGGAACTGGGGGGGCAACCATGGTTATGAGTCTCCTTTGGGAGTGATGAAATGTTTGAAACCAGATGGAAGTGATGGTTGCACAACATTGTGCATGTACTAAATGCCCCTCAATTTTACACTTAAAATGGTTAATTTCATGTTATGCAAATTTCATTTTAACAACAGCAACAAAAGATCAAGTGAATTCACTGAGGTAATGGAAAGTCTTTTCAACACGATAGCAATTGAACAAGATATTCAATTGAAATTTAGAAAAAGAAAAAAAGAACCTTGACATTTACCTCATGCCATCACAAAAATCAATTCAAAATGAATCATAAATCTGTCCATATAAGTTAAATTCCAAATGTTTAAGAGGAAAACAAAACAAAAAAAAGTCTCTGTGAACTTTGGAACAGGTAAAAGAAAAATGATGGGAAACAAAAAGCAGTAACCATTTTAAAAGATAGAAAAATGGTATTTCACCAAAATGTAACATTTTCTGTTCACTGAGAATCCCCATTAAGAAAATGAAGAAACATAGGCACCTGGTTGCTCAGTAGATTAAGCATCTGCCTTAGGCTCAAGTCATGATTCCAGGTTCCTGGGATCAAGCACCACGTCAATGGGGGAAGCCTGCTTCTCCTCCCTTTGCAGCTCCCCTACTTGTACTCTCTCTCTCTGTGTCATATAAATCGATAAAAAACAAAACAAAACAAAACAACAACAACAACAACCTTTCAAAGAGGGGCACCTAGGTGGCTCAGTTGGTTAAATGTCTGCCTTGGGCTCAGGTCACGATCCTGGAGTCCTGGGATCTAGCCCCACATGGGGCTCCCTCCTCAGCAAGGATCCAGCTTCTCTCTCTCCCTCTGCCTGCTGCTCCCCCTGCTTGTGCTCTCTTTCTCTCTGTCAAATAAATAAATAAACTCTTAAAAAAAAACAAAAACCTTCAAAAGAAAATGAAGAAACAAACCACAAACTAAGATGAAAAAAATAGATATATTTGACAAAGGATTTATATCTGGAATACACAAAGAACAATAAATCAATAATAAAATTAATGATAAGTAAGTAATACAGTAATTAAATTGTATTAGAAATAAATAAAATAAAATAAATAATAAAAACTTCTTAAAGTGGGCAAAACTCTTGAACACTTCACAAAAGAAGATATATGGATGACCAACAAGAGTTACGGTTCAATGTCATTCATTTAACAATTAAATCACAAAGATATTACTTCACACACAATGGAATAGTAATAATTTAAAAATGTGGGCAAAAATGTAGAATAACCATAACTCTCATACTTTACTGTAGGGATGTAAAAAAGTACAACCCCTTTGGAAAACGGTGAACTAGTGTCTTATAAAGTTAAACATACAGACATCCTACAATCCATTAATTTCACTCACTGGTATTTATCCCAAAGAAATGAAAATATCCGAGACTTACAAAACAAAAACTTGTACAGCAATGTTCACAGTAGTGTCATTCATAATGGTTCTTCAATAGAAACAATACAAATGTGCATCAACAGAAGAATTAATAAACAAATTGTTACATAAACATATAATAGACTACAGCTTAGAAATTAAAAAGAAAAAACTACTGATACATACAACATATTAGTAAATCTCCAGAGCATTATATTGGGTGAAAGAAGCCAGACATAAAAGAGTACATGCTGTGTAAGTTCATTAATATGAAGGCCAAGAGCAGGCAAAACTATAGTGATAGAAATTAGTGGTGTTTCCTCTGGAGCAAGAGGACTGGCTGCAGAGGGGCATGAGGAAATTCTCTGAGGTAATGGAAATGTTCAATATGATTGGGGTAGGTTGACAATAAGAAAAGCTCATTAAACTGTACACTTAAGAACCATGCATTTTGTTGTATGTAAGTTATATCCCAGTTAAAAATATCAGAGGAAAAGAAACGCTGTTTAAAAAAAAGAACTAGAAGAAATTTCTAAAGAAAATTAAAAAATCAATGAGAGCTACAGAAAAAGATGGATATATTAGTCCTCTTAAATCCTCATATATATCTATATTACATATAAATATATGTATGTCATATATATATGGCTTAAAGACACCATAAAAGAATGAAAAAACAAATTGCAGACCAAAAATAGAGAGTTGCAACTTATGAAACAGTTTTAATAGTCTTAATAAGCAGAATTTCTTTCAAATCAGTAAAAAAAACATAGGGAGTTCAAAAAAAAATTAGCAAAAATGGTGACTAAAATAAAATACCAGTAATATCCTTCAGTCCAGAAATCCCACTTTGTATTTTCTACATGGAATTATACACAACGGGTTTCCTGGGTAGATCAGTAGGGCGTCTGCCTTCTGCTCAGGTCATGATCCCACGGTCCTGGGATCTTGCCCCATGTTGGGCTCTCTGCTCAGCGGGGAGCCTGCTTCTCTTTCTCCCTCTGCCTGCCTCTTTCTCTTTTTTCTGTGTGTGTGTGTGTGTGTGTGTGTGTGTGTGTTTATGTGAAATAAATAAATAAAATCTTTAAAGAAAAAAGGAAATATACACAAAGAAGGAATATGTACAAGATATCTATTGTTTATAAATTTAAAAATTCAAGAAACCAAATGTATACTTCATTATCCTTCTATTGACAAACTATAGTATAACCATATTATAGAATTAATCAAGGAAATTTAAAAAGAATGAGGTAGTTACATGTATATTCACACTGAAAGATTTCCAATGCATGCATTAAGTAAAACACAAAGCAAATTAAAATAAAGACTGGTTTTAATTTCAAAGTTGATGTTTGGGTTATTTTACAACAAAACAGTTTTTTAAAGATATCTAGCTATACTTCCAATTCCCTACTCCTTCCTGAACAACCTCAATTCTATAGTCATTATGTAGGTAGAACAAGATAGGTGACCACACCAGAGAAAGGAGAAGCTACAGTGTCCCAGAGTGGGATGGAAGGGGCTGAACAGGGTGGAAAGGATACCAGTGTAAGCTTGTAGAGTGGGGTGGTGGTACAGATAAGAGATTGATTGCACTCTGGAGAACTGACAAAACAACTAAATCTATTAAGGATAATGTAAGACAGTTTTATCACTGGCAAAGAAGAAGCATATGGTACAAAAGAGAGAACATTACAAGGAATCGTGTGGTTTGGTATTGGATTTAGAAGTATTGATGTCAACCTGTGGTTTTCAATATAGAGGTGGGTGTAAAATAAGTTTAAAGATATAAGTATAAAAATATATACACATATAAATATATATATACACATACATATATTCTCTAGCTCTGTCCATGAAAAGGATCTTGGAACAGATATTCTAGTAGCAATAAGCATACAAAGTGCCTAGATCTAAATACCATTCTCCACTAAAGGAACTGAGGTTACTTGAAGAAATGGCTGATTCTAGGGCAGAGGCAAAAATATAAGTCTGAAATATCTTGCTGTATTAGGAAGCAAGAAAATGCTTAAAGAATATCAGAAGATATGGCCAAAAGACCACAGAAGTTACCCTAACTAGATTAGGGACAATTTGACCATCAAAAGAAATAATGAGAGTAATGGGTTATAACCCATTGAAAAAAAAAACAGAAAAGTATGCATGTTCATATGGACATAAATAAATACATAAAGGAGTGGGATATGTACTTGGTTTCAAAGTAACTCGTCACAAAAGACTTAACTAATTTCAAAATATAAAAGACTAACATCACAGTGGAAAAGCCTGGCAGGGAGCATCTTAATTAAATGATCAAAATGAATATAATCAGTAATGGGACAAAGGAGAGTGACCTATCGCCAGATAAGACACAATGAGAAGAACACAGATTTACTTCGGTGATATTCCTGCTAGTGTATTCCTGTGTGTAACCTGAATTTAATCAGGAGAAAAAAATCAAACTAACTCAAATTGAAGGACATTCTACCAAATGATTGGACAGTAATCTTCATAGGAGTCAAGATCATTAAAGTTAAGGAAAAACTGAAGGAGACTAAAGACATTACAACTAAATGTAACAAGTAAGGCTGAGTTGGATTCTTCTGTCCTAAAGAACATTGCTGAGACAACTGAAATATCCATGGAATCTCAGACTAGATGTGTGTGTGAGTGTGTGTGTGTGTGTGTGTGTGTGTGTGTGTTAAGATTTTATTTATTTACCTGACAGATAGATATCACAAGTGGGCAGAGAGGCAGGCAGAAAGAGAGGAAGGGAAGCAAGCTCCCTGCTGAGCAGAGAACCCCATGTGGGGCTCCATCCCAGGACCCTGGGATCATGACCTGAGCTTAAGGCAGAGGCTTTAACCTACTGAGCCATCCAGGTGCCCCATCAGACTAGATGGTTTTAATGTACTAATGTTGATTATCTGACTTTGATGATTTTCTTGGATAACATCCTCGAATGTAGGAAGTTTGCACTAAAGTATTCAGGATTATGGATTATCAGGTCAGTAACTTCCTCTCAAACGATTCAGAAAAGCAAGTCTTTGTTTTGCAGCTGCAAATTTCTACATCTGTGATTATTTTAAAAGGTTCTTAAAGACAACTATGTAAAACAGTATATAAAGTACATTAGAAATATGAAAATAAAAAAACAAAACTGCATAGTTTTACATAGAAACCTGTGAAAATATGCAGGAAAAACTTTAGATGAAGTGGGCTGCATTTGAAAAAAATGATTGGTTGGGGAGCTTAAAAAGGATTCTTATTTGTGATTCAAAATATTTCTGTATTGCTTGATTTTTTATACAATGAATAATGTATTCATATATTGCTTATATAAAATGGGAAGGAGGACATAAAACTGTCACTATTTGCAGGTGATATGATTATATACTTGGAAAATAAAATTAACTTGAGAACTACTAGAAGCAACAAGAGAATTCAATAAGGTAGTAGAGTAGAAAATTAGTATTCACAAATCAATAGATTTCATATATAACGGAAACAAGTTACAAAGTGTAATAGAAAAAAAAATCTCATTTCTAATTGCAACAAAGAAAATGTATAGCTTTGCAGGGGGAAAACACAACAAGATGTTGGTTCTCCCTAAATTAATTTTAAAATGTACTGTAATCTCAAAAGTATCAACAGGACACTTTTAAGAACTAAAAAAAAAGTTATTCTGAAGACTGTGTGGAAAAACAAACAAACAAATGAAAAACCAGGACAATTCTGAAAAAGAGGAACACTGAAAAGGAACTAAAACTATCAGATGTTAAAACAGATAATAAATTTTGCATAATGAAGCCAGTGTGGTATAGATGCAAGAATAGACAATGTAACAAGGTAAATATGGAACAAAAAAGATCCAGAGATAGACCTATATACAAGTGCATTTGAAATGACAGGGGACAAGATGGACTTTTAAATAAATAATGTCAGAAGAGCTTAACAGCCATATAATAAATAACATTATTTCAAATATTCCATTTTGTAATATGATAAATTCCACATCAATCAAATAATTGTCTAAAAAAACTTTTCAAGTCTTCTTGAACAAATTCCTTTACAAACTTGGAGCCTTTCTAGGATTCAAAATCTAGACGCTATTAAAGAGAAGATAAATAAATACACACTCACTTCTATAAAAATAAAAACTTCTACTCAACTAAAAAACAAGACCAAAAGCAAAGTCAAAATATTACTAACTGAAAAAAGTACTTACAGTTTGTATAAAAACAATCTGAGGGGTTGGAAGCGGCAGCGGGTGGGAGGTTGGGGTACCAGTTGGTGGGTATTATAGAGGGCACAGATTGCATGGAGCACTGGGTGTGGTGCAAAAATAATGAATACTGTTATGCTGAAAATTAAAAAAAAAAAAAAAGAAGAAGTATAGTGCCAATCTTCTTAATAAAGAATAAAGAGCTTCTAGAAAATGAAAAGAATAAGACTCATAACTTAACAGTAAAGGAGAAAGGTGATGAATAGCTTCCTTGCCAGGCAGGGGATGGGGAGAATTCCTTGAATAAAACACACACACACACACACACACACGCACGCACACACACACGCACGCACGCACACACACACACACGCACACACACACACACACACACCCCTAAGCTTTATTCATAGTAATGGAAATATAAATTAAAACCAAACAACTGTTACTTTCCTCCTATCATATAGGCAAAAATTCTAACCATTTAATGACATATCATGTTAGCAGAGCTTCAGGGAAATGTTTTTTTTTTAATTCATTGCTTGATGGAACATAAACTACCCCTATAGAAACAATATGATGGTGTTTATCCAAAGTGCAAGTACATTTACTATTGGACCCACCAACTCCATTTCTGAGAATGTATTTTAATCCCACATCTGCACACATAGGATGTAACGTCAGTGTTATTTACTACAACATTGTTCGTAATAGCAAAGATTCGCCTGGTGATATCAATAGTCATCTTAAAAATACCACCAACCTGAAAAATCCATTAATTGGGGGTGACAAAATGAGTTATATTACATTCTTATAATGGAATATTTATATACTTGTTTTTAACAGGAGGAGAGCTGAGGAGGACAAGAAGCTACTGATAAAAAATTATGATTTTTTTTTTTTTAAAGCAAAGCATATAACTGAGCATGGTCTACTTTTTTATTTTTTAATTTTGCAAAGAAAAGGAAAAATAAAGAATATGTTGGTTTTTATTTTTTTGTTTTTTGCTTATATTGATGTAAAGATATTCTGGATGAAGATAAAATTACCACTAAAAGGAGCAATGGGTTTGAATGGATATAGGGATAGAAATAAATTTTCCCCATATTACTAATCTTAAGCTAATGAGATGTGGGGTTATGCCATATGAAATTGGCAATTTGTAAGTATTCTGACCTATAAAAATGGTGATTTCTAATAGTTACTATTGCTGTTGCCATTTTACAGATTTTGAATGTACATGAGAGTCTGGAACAGAGGAGATGCTGATATTATTGGGATGTTGTAATATAATCAATTACATTAACAAGTCAACATTTAAAAAGGTATCATCTGAAGAATTGGTACATTTCCTTTTATGGGATAATGTTAATTCATCAGTTTTTGCTTTTTGTCTTGGCTAACAAGAATCTCAAATATTGACATTTAATGGTTGTCCTGTTTTCTCTTGTTCTTTTCTTCTTAATTTGTGCATACTTAAATTTTTTTCTGTACTATTAAGTTTAATTATAAAAGGTGTAGTACAAAAATAATTGTTGTTAAATAGCTGGTGACCATCCCTATCCAGTGGAAATGGAAGATGTAATAGTCATGGTACATAGATAAATTAAGCCTTGATTTCAGATAGTCACATAAAAGGTACTGAAGGTCTGAGAGGATACACTAATCAAAGAGTCAAGATACACACAACATTTTTTGTTTCCGCTTGGATCTCTGAAGATGTTTCCCTTGTGGCTGGAATAAGGACCAAAGATGTAAGAGACAAATTATTAAGAAGAACACTGGGGACTAAGTGAAGAATGTGGATTAAGCATAAATAAAAATGCAGGTTGGACCTTGAGTTCAGAGGGCTGGAAAGACATAAGCTCTAATCCAACGTTTTAAAAGTTTTTTTTGTACCCTGAGTGAATATTTTCTCAAAATGATATCATAAACAGGATTGGGGCTGTCGCTCTCCCAGAAGCAAAAAGATAAAACTTCATTTCACAATTCTAAGAAGCACTGTCCTAAATGCACAATCAGTTACTTCTCTCTGTGGCTCAGAGTGTCCTTTCCTTATGTGATGTTCTGATTTCATCAATGGTTGCAACCCAGTCTCAGATCCAAATGGTCTCTAGGAGGAAACTGCTCTTTTGCCTGATGTCATCAGCCGTCATCTTGTCAGGGTACACCAAGTCACCTTCAAGTCCCAGGAGAGAGTATGGGAATCAGCAAATAACTTCTCGCTCTCCCCACCCTTCCTTGAATGATAAAGCGGCCAGGGAAAGGAACAAAGAATGGGGAAATGGAGGGGAAAAGAAGGAAAGCATCAGCTAAAAAATATATGTCCTAAGACTAAGTAGAAGGTCACTTAATCTGAGACAATTTTGGAAAGAGGCTCTCAGCATCTTTTTCATAAAACAAACTCAATACCCTAAGAGATACAAACAGTGACCAAGAAGACAGGAAATCACTAAACTTAAATGTAGATGAGCTACAGAGATACATTTTATTCCAAGAGCTACAAAAGGAATAAATATAGCCATTATGTAAAGTCCTTTCTACAAATCTGAAAAATAAAGAAACATTTCGGAGAGGAAGGGAAGGAATGAAACACTGCCTGATTGGAAAAGACAAACAAGCAGATGTCTGATCCATGCAGAAGGAAGACAGACCATGTGAGGATCATTTAATTTTCAGATTAACAAATGCTGCAGCTTCATGTTTCCTCTGCTGTCTTTTCTTTCCCATGGTTTCTAGCTCAGGAAGTTCGTTCAAAAAGTTTGTTTTGGGAATTGAGAAACCAGGGCATAGATCTTATTAAAAAGACTTATGGTTTCAACCTTGATAAAGATGAAACTTAAATTTAGATCCACAATATTAATATTTTATTTCTAATCCCCGCAACAAAGGGCACCTGCTTTTATCTCAGAAACAATTCAAGCCCCGTTTTGGATTTGTAAGACATAAAGACAACTTCCTAGATTTATCCTTCATTTAAAAAAAAAAGGGGGTGGGAAGAGAGAAATTAAGAAATTCTTTACTTAGAGGAGTAACAAAACAACATCACAGATTTTCATTTGGTATCTCTAGATCCCATGTCCTGGCGGCCCATTTGGTTGGAAGGAAACAAGACTTGAGAGGTCTCATGTTAATTTGAAAGAGAAAGTCATTAAGTGCAAGGATGCCCAAAGGCTTTGGCCAGCATCTGCTCCAGGATACAGCTGATCCATTATGGAAAATTAAGAGACTGTAGTTAGGTACTAAAAGAAAAGAAGTCAATTTCTGAGAGGAGCCCAGTCTGTGGTATGATTCATTTGAGTTTAGTGCTTTACTGGAAGCTCTCAGCAGTGTTAGGAGTGAACTAATGTCCCTTTCTGGAAAAACTGTTCTGTCCTGCATTATCTCACTGTATAGACACTGTCAATTTCATGAGGTTTGAGATTTATACAATTTGGGGAGGGGGCTCTTTAGAGAAAATAACGAAAATATTACTACAAAATTTGTTAGAAAAGTGAATATTATTTTGAATGGGGAACAAAATTGCAGTAAACTACAAACTTATCAAAGTTGATAAACATCACAAAATCAATATAAATACCCTATTTTTACTAATTGCCTGACATATGCTATACTTCTTTTTCTTAGGTAGCATAACCTTTGAACACTTCTTCATATTGGAAATTTTGTGGTATATTGTCTCTAAGAGGTAACAAATATAACTCAGCCTGAAACATGGCTGATGAAATTCGTTATAGTACTGCTAGTTTTTTTTTTTTTTTTTAAAGTCAGCCTTACAACTTGCTATTGATGAGATGCGGTATGTTGGGATGCATAAAACATGACTTTGCACCCAGGTGTACCACATCTTCAATACTGCTACAGGTTTTGTGCTGTAAATATAGATATTGGGATAAATTTCACACAAATTCCATCGAGAGAGGAAAAAAATGATCATGCATTGATAATTATATATGGTGAATTATTGAGTATATTTTTAACACAGATTTTGTTTTTTTCTAGGTATTAATGAGAACTAAATTCACCTCTGGAAAATTTACACATCTAATAGAAGACTTTCCCTTCACTATCCATTACTCAATGCCAGGTGTAATATGACATGTTTATATCATGATACAACATATGATCCTGTACTTGTTTTGTTTTTTTTTTTTTTTGTTATTTTTACAGGTTTTAGGGAAATGGCATAGTGGGTATAGGATTATTCCTAGAAGCCATTCCTACCAGAACAACTAGCAGTAGCTTAACTGTATGTGAACATTGTAACCCACATACATACAGCCCACAAAACTCAAACTAAATGTATTCCCAACTCATCTTTCCTTGGTAGGAGCCTCGAAATTCCTGTGGCCACTCCAACACCCCCCTAGTACAAGGGGAAGGGTAACAGAAAGTTGAAGCAAAAGGCAATGGTCTTAAAATTGCAGTTAAAACATTTTGCAGTTTTTATGAAAACACTTGATTATGCAATCACATTACCAGATTATCTCCCAGAGCCCTGGCAGGAGCTCATCTGTGCAAGTAAGGGAGCTTTGAAGCTGAAGCTTTATTAGTTTCATGATAAACCCACATTTATACAGGAGCTTCTGCCTCCTATAGCCAAGTATATGCTTGTGTGTATGTCAGGTGTAACCGGTGCATTCATATCTACTCTGTCATTCAATTGTCACAATATTCCTATAAGGTAATGAAGTTATTATCAACATTTTAAGAAATGGGGCAATGAATTCAGAGTTTCAGTAACTTGCCCAAGAACACATAGCTGGTAAGCAATAGAGGATTCAATTGCAGTAATACCAACTCCCAGTTGCTTAATAACACCTATGTGGGCTGAGAGCAGGAAATGGTGGTTGGTGGACCCAAGTTCTAACCGTCAGACTTAGACCAAGCATCCTTCAATGTCTATGCAGCCTTCTCTCGTCACTATCATCAGGCATACCAAATCCTTTCTTAGGCCCAGAGCACATCCACAGGCTCTACAAGATAGTAATTTATGCACAGTAGACTTTGTTTTATATTCCCATTTGATTTTAAACTTGTTTAACATTTTGACGATACACTATCCAAAGCACAGGAGTTAAGAAATTATAGGGATGACATAGACAGTTGTAATCTTTCTGCAGATACTAACAGCCCTCAGGTATCTGTAAACAAACCTTACTTTGGTTTTTCACAGAACAGAAAAGAACACATCTTCGAAAGACTGAAGTCACTTAAGGGGAGTAAACCTGAGACTAAGTGGAAAGAAAAAAGAAATTATGAAAGGAAGCATAAAAAATAAATTAAGTAGTAACGTATCAGGCTATAAGGATGAACATGATAACAAAAATAATCCAAAGAAAATGAATGAAAATTTTTCAAATTATTAAAAAAAACAAACCCTCTCATTGTCATCACAGCTGGGACTCAGGGAAAAGCAGTAACACTTTGCTTCCATTTTACTCTCATGCTGCAGTCATAGAGATAATAGAATCAGGACACTCTTCAGTTTCCTACCACCAGACACAGAGAACTACCATCATTTGCTCTGATCCTATCATCCTTTCCTCTTGTTCAACAGACCAGAAGAACTATCTTTTCTTGTATTTAAGGCCATTTACTTTTTGGATTATCAAACCAATGTGTGTAGTCAGAAATCTTACCTGGTCCATTTGTCTGTTTCTTCTATACTTGTGTTTTTCCTCTCACTGGAATAGTCCTATTAGCTTCACAATTGTTTTAACTATCAGATTAGTACACGTATATTACATGAAAAGTCAAACGGTAAAACTAGACCTGTTAGGAGAAACAGCAGCCCCTCCCTTACTGCCACTCCTGCTTCCCAGAGGCGAACTCTGCCAACTGTCCGATCTTCCCTCTCTAAACTTACTTTCCTCTTTCCAAACTCCAAGCTTGCTGTTATGACTATTAAATTCTTAACCTAATTTTGTACTTTTTATTTTCAGATATTATTAATTTCCCACTAAGAAAGATCAGAGCATAAAGTCACAATTTGTGGTTATGATACTATTCAGTGTATACAACATGATGCTGGTACAAAAACATCGTTCTCAGGTGGGGCACAAAGTATGCTGATTGCATTCCCTCTCTGTAGGACTATTTTGGTTCCAGGAGTTGATGGTTTTGTTTGTACATTTGTTTACTTTTCAGATTATCAATCACTAACTTATCCAAAACTGTCTCTGGAGCTCTCTAAAAAATGCAATAAATAGATGGAAAGTCAGATTTATGGGAATAAGAGCATTGAAATAGTAAATATGGGTAAATAGAAAATATTTTTCATTAATTTTCCTCTCTTTAGTTTCTTTAAAAGTGCTATTCACTGTTTAGAACAATAACCATAACTTGATATTGTATTTAGAACAATAACTATAACATGATAGAAGAATAACTATAACATGATAACAATAACTATAACATATTTAGAACAATAACTATAACATGAAGTAACCTGATTTTTAGGGTTTATAATATATGTTGAAATAAAGCATATGACAGTGGTGCAAATGACAGTAATAAATGAAACAGTTGTACATGTTTTATAGTTTATATGAAATGATGCAACACTGAAAGTAGACTGTGATAAGGATACTTATTGTAAAGTCTAGAACAATGACCAAAAATGCAAAAAAGTACAGATTAAAAAGCAAAAAGAAGAAATAACATAGAATATGTAATAAAAAGAAGAAATAGAATATTAAAAACCTAAAAAAAAAAAAAAAAAGCAGGGGGGTCCTGGGTGGCTCAGTGAGTTAAAGCCTCTGCCTTCAGCTCAGGTCATGATCTCAGAGTCCTGGGATCAAGAGCCGCATTGGGCTCTCTGCCCGGCGGAAAGCCTGCTTCTCTTCCTCTTTCTCTCTCTGCCTGACTCTCTGCCTACTTGTGATCTCTGTCTGTCAAATAAATAAATAAAATCTTTAAAAAGAATACAAAGCAGGAAAGGAGCAACGAGGGAACAAAAGACGAAATAAAGAAAAGCAATATTAAGGCAACACACAAATTCTAACATATCAGTAATTATATAATGTAATTTATAAAATGTATTTTATAGTTTACACACACCAGTTAAAAAGCAGAACGAATTAGACTGGATAAAAAGATAAGACACAACTATACAGTGTCTACAAAACACTCACTTTAGATATACAAACACAAGTAGGTTGCAATTGAAAGAGTGCCATTATATGCACCATGCTAATGTGTGAACTTTAGACTTCAAGACAGCATTGAGTGATAAAGAGGACTATTTTATTATGATTAAAGATCAAGTCATTAGAAAAATGTAAAAGTCCTAACTATGTGTTTATCTAATAAAAAGAGCTTCAAATTCAAACACTGACTCAAAGAAGAAATGAACAAATCCACAATTACAGTTGGTGAGAATATTTATTAGGCTACCGGTACCACTAGGATGCTGCATCAGTCTTACATGTATGATTTCCTTTACTTTCTGCAATTTCCTAAGGTTACCTGGTTTATAGTAGCTTAAAAGAAAGTACTTCTCAGTGTTTACTTCAATTCATGTATCATGGGAATGATCAGTTCCTACCAAGTTTGAAATCATTTCCGTATAAAGTCAACCTAATTCCAAGCCTTTTGTGGAGGTAATTATTTGATAATTGTTTCCACTTTTTTTCCTTGGTCTAGTCAACTTGGGCAATTTAGAACTTAAAAGGCTTTCCCTGACTTAGTCCTACTGGGATTCTCT
This sequence comes from Mustela putorius furo, assembly GCF_011764305.1. NCBI lineage: Eukaryota > Metazoa > Chordata > Mammalia > Carnivora > Mustelidae > Mustela > Mustela putorius. The sequence continues at coordinate 20,420,701 of NW_025422019.1, read as the reverse complement.
CACTTGGATTTCAATCCTCAAGAAAAGACACAGAAACACAGAGACACTACACAACAACAAAAAGCACTACCCTTCAGCTCTACTGTATTTCAGTAAAATCATCACCCCCATTTTCCCCTGGGCTGTCACACTTGCCCTTTATAAAAAATGCTCTTCTTCTTCTATGCCAGCTAACAATTCTGGACTGTGAGATGTGCTCCACAAAATCCTTTACTTCCCTTTCACAAGGCTTTTATTTTATTATTGGATTTATAGTAAACTCTATCAGAATAGGGCATTTCTCTCTCATTATTACATTTCGAGCTCACACAACCTGCTGAATGAGATCATTGCTAAATAACTTTTTCTTATAGCAGGTGTGTTTAACCTATTCCAATGGTCATACTACTTCTGCTAGATCTTTGTAATTTTCTTTGCCTTCTCCTTTTTTTGTGTCCTAATTGGGTTCTCTCCCACTGTGACACACACACAATGTTTTGGAGCATATATATGTAGTCTATTTTAAATTCTACCAATGGATAGTTTAAGCTTCTTAATTTTAAAAAGTCCTTAAATGTTTATAACTCAATGTTTAAAAATCAGTAGAAAAAATATTTTTAATTCCCATTTATGCAAGAGGAAGAATTTTATATTTTTATTTCCCAATTCCAGTTCCCCATCTTCCTCCTGTCTGGTTTCCTTTATATTTACAATAGATGACCATTCTAACATTTGTAACATTTGTATTTTTACATTTTATGTAGTTTATACTTCTAAACTAGCCAAGGTTCATCAGCAAGGTAAGAAGACCCCTCTGCAGGGAGGCTAATAGCGTCTCCATAGGTCATCCTGAAGGCGGGGGCGGAGGAGCAGGCAGGGTTGGGAACGCACCAGGTTGGGGTGAGGGAGTTGTGGTCAAGTTTTACATTTATGTTTACGTTATGTTACAATAAGTTAGACTTCCTTTTAAGTTTAATACTCATTGCCAGTCCTTATAAGCCTCAACTTCCTATGCTCAGATTAATTTTTGTTAATATTCATCATTGCCTATACTTTAGGAACTGTGTTAATACACTACTTCTATATAATTTAAATGTTAACTTTAGAAGTGAATTATTACACAGCTAAAAGTTTTTGAGTAAGAATTTCTTTCACTAAAGTCTCGTCAGAGAAACAGGACTTTTAAAATACTTACTTCTTGGATGCTCACACTATCTTTCCAATTTACAAGTCACCCATTGTGTCTGGGTTTGGATAACTGTTGATGAACTTTACCCGGAGAGCTATTTATTTTCTCATTTCCAAAATTCATTTAAAAAATATTTTAAAGTAATCTTTACACTCAAAGTGTAGCTTGAACTTACAACCCTGAGATCAAGTCACATCCTCTACTAATGGAATCAGCCAGGCACTCCAAAACTTCATCTTTTTTTTTTTTTTTTTAAGATTTTATTTATTTATTTGACAGACAGAGATCACAAGTAGGCAGAGAGAGAGAGAGAAGGAAGCAGGCTCCCTGCTGAGCAGAGAGCCCGATGCGGGGCTCGATCCCAGGACTCCGGGATCATGACCTGAGCCGAAGGCAGAGGCTTTAACCCACTGAGCCACCCAGGCGCCCCCCAAATTTCATCTTTTTAAAAGAAAAGTAATTAATAGCTTTAGTCACTGTCTTCCAATTATGTCTTTGATATTATCAATTATCTAAAGATTTGTTACCCTTAACTCATCCTCTGTAAAGTCATGGTCTCCAATCTCAAGTGGGCCATCCATGTATTTTCATATCTGTTATTCCAAAACTACTCTGGTCTTCTCGAACTTTTTGAACTCAGTGAACTATGGCACAATAGTCAAATCCAGCTGAATGCCTGCTTTTGTAAACAGTTCTAACCGGACAAAACCACAGTTTGTTTACATACTGTCTATGGCATTTTCATGCTACAATAGCATAATTGAATAGGTAAAACATTTACTATCTAAATCCTTTATGAAGTAAGTTTGCTGACCTCTGCTCTAAACCCATCACCTGCCTTTATTCTGAATAGTTGACTTCACAAGGAATGAGACATAAAATATTACCTTTCAGACAAAAACAAAACAATGTATAAGTCTGACTCTGCATTCATTATTTCTCCCTTGCACATGTTTGAAGCAATCTTCCTGTCTGGTATCTAATTCCATTTCTCCTCTCTTCTAAAACCTGAATAATCCCATCTGTTTTCTACTTTATGACTCCTTGTCATTACCTTAATATACACACACTTCTCCTAGCATAAAAGAGATCAAAGTAAGAAACTGATCTTAAACCCTATCCCATAGCTAGTTTCTTTCCTGCTGTCTTCGCCGAACATCCTGTTCTGTACTTGGAGCATCCATTTTCTCACTCCAATCCTACCTACTTCTTCCCCCACTTCAGACTCCTGTCAGGTCCTCTTTCAAATATTGAATTCATTTTCTAGCTTCCTACTTGACAGCTCAGCATTTGACGCTGTTAGCCACTTTTTCTATTCTTGTTTCTTCCCTATGCTTTTTATTAACCTGCATGCACTGATTATCTTCTTTGAGGATTCCTGACTTGATAACCCAGATCACTCTCATGTCTAAGATTCACATACCCAATCAGAATGTCCAATAGGAATCTTAAGCCTAACAGGCTCCAAATCAGAATGATTGCTTTTCTCTCAAAGCTGCTGTTACCCTTGTGATTACTGTATCAGTGAATGGTACCACCCTCCATCCTGTTGCTCAAATACAACACCCAGGAGTCACTCCTGAATCCTGTTCCTTCTACCATATGCAATTTATTTCCAAGCCCTCGCAGTATTTCCTCACAGATTTCTCCCTTTTGTTCCATTTCAGAGCTCCTGGCCTCGCAGAGCAGAGCATTCATCTCTTCAGAACTTTCCTTACCGTCTCCTCTAGGCCTCAGCAGTTCATTTGAAGATTGATAAATTACTGATCATGACACAACCATACTTCAAATTCCTCAAGTTAAAACTTGACTCCTCTGATACCTTCAAAAAAAAATCATGACCTTCATCTTCTGGTTTACTCTTTCCTTCTCTTACACGTAAGGATATAGTCATGTTTATCTTCATTCCCATACAGGTTCTACATGAACTTTGGTTCAACCTCTGGAATTTCACATAATGGGGTGGATGATAGTCCCACTAAGTTGCCTACTTCCACTTAATTTTAATTTAGGTATCATTTCCTCAGAGGGTATCTGAGATCTCCATCACCCTCCCAGATTAGATGGCCCTCATGTACTCCTATCACAATTCACATACATATACATATTATTATTATTTTTTTACAATTCACATACATATTATATAACTGTGCTTTCTTCAAGAATACACTTATGAGGATATGAGCTATTTATATTTTGTTTGTATTACCAAGTTTGGTACAATGCCTGGCACTCTATTTAATTATCTGGATATAGAAATTAAACTGAATCATCTTTATTTTCATCTATTCTTGTCTTTGTAATCTGGGAGCACTTATGAGCTTTGTTTCCTATTGATTCAAATTCCTGCTTTGCATCTCTGGTATTTATCAAGTTTGATGCATCTAATTTTGTTCCTCTTTTTCAGCTGCACATCATTTTTATTTTTCCTCATTTCTGCCCATTCCATTTTCATGAATTGCACAACTTTTTAGCTAAAAACTCAAGCACATTCTAATAACCTATCATAGCAATAAATTTATCTTAGAGCAAAGTATCAGAATTGTCAGGACACTGGTTTTTTTTGTTTGGTTGGTTTTGGGGTGTGTGTATGTGTGTGTGTGTGTGCGTGTGTGCGGCACGCATAGGTGAGTATGCTGTATTGTTATTCCTAAATCCTACAATTGTCTGGCTATGTCTGAATCCTTCATAAAAAAATTAAGGATGTAAGGCAATAGAAAAAGAGGTGAAAAGGCAGCATTCGTAACAGAAAGGACAAACCTTTTTTGCCACTATCCTTTGCAGATACAAGCAAACCTTTCTGATACCAAAAAAGTAGCAACAATGTATCACATGCAAGATTTCTACCAGTGTGTCTTCTATTTAAAAGTGTGACCAAATTAAAATTGAATGGATATTGGGGGGAAAAAAAAAAGTAGTGATCAAAACAAATACCACTATTGGCATTCTCTTAGAAATAAATGATTCTTGGGTGGTAGAACTAAGGAAACACTACATTCCAATGTTCTAAAAAATATATATTCAGAATGCTGGCTGCTGCAGAGTGAAAGGGAATGGTTATACATAATTCATTTAAAGTTTAGAATATAACCACTACCTGTCCTATTTTACTTTAATTGAATAGACAATGTTCTTAGGTTTTTCAGGCCTTCCTTTATTCTTCTAAGGGTAATGTAGTATGCATACACATGTGTATATGTGTGTTGGGTGTATGGAAGGTTTTTTAACTATGCATTCATACTGCCACTTTGGCCACAATTTTTATGCACTAATTGTGTTACTGTTACTAAACGAGGCCAGGAATGCATTGCCCCAATTCTGCCCTTATTGATGGCAGCAAATAATTAAGTTGTCTGTTAATAATGAAGAAGGAACAGGAGGACCAGTGGAGAGGTAATCTTTAAGTACTACATTAAAGCTACAGGACATTAGCATAAATCTTCCGATATTGATAATGTATACATAAAAGCAAATATAGGTATAACTCACAGTTAAGGAATAAGTCTTTAGTAGGTTCCAAATAATACTAGTTTTCCTATGTAGGAGAATTAACTACTATGCATAATTTAAAGTTACTACATCAAACACATGGCTCTTTTGCAAAACATCATAGGAACTGAAAATGAAAAGAGTTCTTATTTTCAAATAAACACAAAATAAACCAATTAATTCTGAATAAGTAGTAACAACTTTATTTTAACTCAACGTGCTGAAATGCAAAAAATATTTTCAGCAACAAGATACAAAAAGTATGTATCTCATCATTAACATCAGCTGATTAAAAATGAGGCTGAAAAGTTCATATAAGTCTTTACACATTTGAATCTTGAAAATCAATTTCCCCCAGAATTAATTTTTAAATAATTTTAGCAGAATTTTATTTTCAAAAATGGGACTCATTTAAGTTATATCTTCATTCTAAAAAACTGGATGTGAAATTAACTGGGTTACAGTATACAACGATAAACTCTAACAAACAGAAAAAAATTTAAATATAAGAATTTCTTTCTAAACATAAAGTCCACATACTGCAAACAGAAGACACGGTGTGGTGATTTCATTCCTAGTGAAGAGGAGTCTTGCATATGATAGGCACTCAATATTTGTTCAACTAGATCTAAAATTGACATCATCCCATGAACACTTAAAGTAGAGCTCATAATTTGTATAAAAGAGGTTTACAAAAAAAAATACTCTTATGTGCTAAAAGTGCTGTTTTTATAATCTGAAAACAGTAAAGCCCACTCACCCACCTCCTTTTGCAAGAATACACTGAATATTTTTATTTTATCCATCAAAGAGCAAGAATGTCCACGTCAGAATAATTCATCTTTCAAATACCTTGCTAGGAAGAAAGCTTGTTGAGTTGGATTTTAACAAAACAATTTACTGAAGTCTCTAGTGTTCTAATTTAGTAACACTGGGTAGCATGTATGAGCCACATTTTTATAAAAACTTTTACTTAGGTTTTACATTTCTGCACAGAACTTAAATGGGAAAATAAATCAGTAATTATGCTTTTGGCAATTTAAATTCTAACTTAGGTCTAGTTTAAAAATAAGCTAATAATGTTCATGACAAATTTTTAAGATATCTTTGTGAATATTTTAAAACTTAACTTTAAACTTGATGTCCTAAAAAGGCACTGTTTTCACATTTCATCATGCAGTAAATGGTCACATTTTTGAAAATTATAATTTTCTATCAACTGCCTCCAAAATAAAGCTCATTTAATGAAATATTTTAACTAACCTGAATTTTCAACATTTAACTGAGTCCTATTTTCAGAAATTCACTCTTCTGAACATACCACACGCAAGTCCAAGCAAACACAAGTACGTGTACACACACACACACACACACACACCCCCACCCACCCAGATGACATAATACATGCATGGTTCTCCAATTACTATTTCAAGACAATGACACATGAATATTCAAGGAGGTAACAATGGCAAGCCATAACATTATGGCACCTTCATATTTGTGCTCTAAATACCAATGTATGTTAAAATTTAAAAACAAAAAAGGCACAAATACAGTATTTCTGTATCTCAAGCTAATGAACACCTCTCCAATGGTTACTTGATAACATGTAACAACATTTAAAACCAGTCACTACTTTTCTAAGGAAAGCTCTGTTTATGTGACAAAAGGGAAACAAGAGCAGGCTAATAAAAGGCAAAATTGTTCAGGACAGATTCTGTCCCTACTGAAAACAATGTGTGTAGTTTCAAAATGAAAAAATAAAAAGGCTATTAGAGCACTCACATCAGAATACACTTTTTTTTCCATTGCCTCAAAACCCACAATACCAAAAAAAAAAAAATCCCCCATAATAAATAAAAAAAATAAATCAACTATGATATGATTCTGTTAGTATAATGGTAGGCATTATATAATCTGAAAAGTGGACATTTCTACAAACGTGTATCTCCTCACAGCACAGTGTTTGACGTTTTTGGTACAAAATGTGCTACCAAACTTAGAACAAAACTAAAAAACAACTTTATAATAAAAACCTTAAGATCTGCAATAAACACTAAAGTAAGTAGGTAGGAGCAAGCTGCAGTGTTCATTATATGGGTGTTATTACTGAAGTCACTATCGTTAGAAATGTACATATAAGCATTGAATTAATTCACAATGAGCCTGTGCATATTTGATATAAATGGACACACCAGTACTTTTTTTTTGAAAAGAAGGTTCTAGAGCCTGAGGAATTTTGTTTTAAGACCTTGGAAAAATATTAAAATCTTAACATGTATATGTATGTGTGTGTATAAAATTTGTACATTGTAAATTTAATAGATTCAATCTGGTTAAGGAAGCGAGGTTCTACTCCCTATAGTATTCTTACACAGGATGGAGTCCAATAACATGTCCCAAGGGATTTTTCCAATTTCAAATATAAGTTAACATAAGAAAGATTTCCATTAAACTACACAGAAAGAAATGAAGCTATCTGAAAATATGATCTTTTCAAACTACAGTTTGTTGTGGATTAACAAATGCTTATTTGACAGTGCTTGCTTAATGTAAGTATGAATCACTCTTTATATATTAAAATTGCTTCAGTGACTACCTAACAAAGAGATAACAAAAACGAAATCTATTTTAAATCCTCAGGCTTCATTTTTCTCCTTTTGTCCTAAATTCAAAAATTAAACATAGCATACAAATTTTAATTGGGGGAATAAAGTATGTACGTGAATATATATGTGTTTTTTTTTTCCAGTGACACTTTTTCCCTTGTGGTCAAGTATAAATCTTGCCTACGAAGCATACTGTCACTATCACAGAAAATCAGATGCAGTGACTTGCCACTGATCACTCCTACTTCTCTGGGATAATGCACCAGAACAGACTCCACTGTGAACAGAGCTATCCAAACACTGAACATGTGTATGTGTTTAAAGCTAAATTCATTTATAATAAAGAACTGGCCCATGAAAAGCAGTTTATAAATAGTTTATCCTGTTCACATTATGCAGAATTTCAATATCATCCACAATGTTAGTACAGTAACTGAAACAGAAAGGAGAAAGCTAGGGGAGAAAAAAGGTTCAGAGTGTGGCCTGACATATTTCTAAGGGCTCTCTCCTTTAGTCTGCAAATAATATAAGTTCACTGTTTTCAGGAGGAGAGTAGAGTATCCAGGATTTGTTTATTCAGTTGCCTTCTCCAAAGTGTGATAAGACAGGAATAAATTCAATAATAAATATCTGAAATTTAAACCAATTTAACTACAATCAAGGCTATGTTCTTATCTATTATCACAAACATCCCAATTGCCTCCATTGGTCTTAAAAAATTCTTTCAAAAGTTAAGACACAATTAATTATACCTTATTAATTCCCTCAAAAACAAAACAAAAAAAATATATGTACCATTTAGCATACAAAAGTTACACATTAAAAGTGCATTATATCTTTCTTAATTGGCCCACTCCTTAAATTTACATTTGGTCATCCTTACTTTCAACATGGACAGAATTCTTCATATAAATGTATGTCACTATAAATTAAAAAAATTAATTCAGCATAAAACATGCTTTCTTTTTATTGAAATCTTAACCTCAATCAGTTCTCAATCATTGTAAACTTGAATAAATCCACAAAAAACACAAGCAAAAGTTTGTTATGCTTTTCTCAGTTTGTTGGACAGTCAATACACAGACAAACATCACAAATTTTACTAAAAATTTGGGCCAACTCATTGCATATTTGCCCCCTGAAATGAAAAATAAATTAGAATTGAAGCAGTGTATTGCCGTAACTTACCTTGAAGGTAAGCAGGTTCTCCTATATGTATAGAACTTAGACTGGAGACATTATCAGTAATCTCCAATTCAAGTGCTTTTAAGAAGAACCTAGTTTTAAACTTAGAGACAGCACAGGACAAACCCTATAAAATTCATTTTGCTTTTTTCTCAAACTAATGGAAGATCCTTTTGAAACTTAATATCTTCAGTTATCAATATTACTGCATTATGGACCTAGTGCAATCCTGCATAGCCTTAGTCAAAATGACAAGGCACAATAAAAAAATTAAAGTATTATATGAACAAGAGAAGTCACTGAAGATAATTTAAGGCCTTGAAGTGAATTAGAGTATAATCAGTCTAATTTAAAGCTGAAGAATAAACCATAAATTATCCACCTGAAATGCAAGCAATATGCTTTTTCAGCTTCTGTTCTGTGGACAAGACAACAGAAACAACTCTTGCTTATGGTTTGTATATTAGAATCCTTCTGGACCTGGAGGAGTAAAAGTCAATTCCATTTTTCTACAGTTCATGGAAGATTTCAGGACTGTTTTAGCCGTTTGCGTGGAATGCCAAACTGTGGACACTGTGCAGATGCTAGTGCTCGGAAGGCTTCTGCTACTAAATGAGGGTGAGACTGAATCATGGACTTCCACCCCGATGTTTCCATTATGTCCGCTGCTTGGCTGAAAAATAAAGTTATGTTATGTTTACTAAAGAGTACTTTTCAAAACACATTGTTATTATTTTTAAAACTTACAAATTTCAAAATGTTTTAAACACTTCATTTCTCTATGTCATCAGGCCCCATGAATTCATGAAAATACCATCTTCACCTTACTGGTATTTTATGTTGCAACAGAAACTCTTAAATTCTTCTGGAAGTTCTATACTTGGAACTATGTTACAGTTTTCTCCATAGTCCTAACTCCCATTGTTACCATTTGTGTATCAGCTCTTTCAACAGCTCTTTTCCATGGCTGTTACACACAGGTTTTCTCTAGAGTTCCAACTTTTGCCCTCTGCTCTTCTCCCTCTACTTCAATACTATCAACTCCTACTAATACTTAAGGCATTTTTTCAATAATACCTCAAAAAGGCTTTCTTCCTCTAGCTTAGGTAAGGTTTTTTTGCTATATGCTCGGATGGGTATGTTATATAGTATCTACTGTTACACTTTATTTCAATTACTTGTCTAATTCCAATTTGCCTCCTGCTAAGCTATAAACCCCATTGAAGGCAGGGGAACATTCATCATGTTCACCATGATATTCTTTGTATAAGCACAGTGCCTAGGGTATTTACTGTATAGTAAATATAAATACCTGTTAATTGAATGATCACCTACTGCTTCATGCTTCTATACTTTGGATGGAGCTATCCTTTCTGTTCACAATGCCTGTTATTTCCTTCTCAGTTTTACTAATTCCTATTCATGTTTAAAGGCTCAGAAGTCATCTCCAGAAAGCCATCCCTAAACCATCCAACCTTTATCCAGTGCCCTGTACATATCTTCCTTTATCACATTACTTACCACATTATAATAACATATTCATGTACTTAGTTTGTATCAATAGATAAAATTCTCAAGAGAAGATTTTTCCTAATCATTTTTATATGAAACTCCTTAGCATGGTGCTTGAGACATAAGAATACTAGGTAAATGTTTGTGGAACTAAACAGTAGCTAATAACAATAAAACAACTTTTTAAATTTGCCTGACATTATATTAGCTCTATGTCATTGTGTTTATAATTTCAACTAATTGCTCAGAATCACAAAGATACCTATCAATATACCTGGCATTTTCATTTATTTAATTCAACAAAATATCTATTGAAGATCTGCATCTACAACAGCTTCTTGAAGGGATGTGAAATAAACCAACATTTGTTGACAGTGTAAAAAAGTTGTTCAATGTAATATTTTCTTAACAGAATACAATTAGAACTTGAAAGTGGCTAAGTACAAAGGATCACAAAATTATCATTTACAGCTAAAACATTATATTTTTGATTCAAATATATTTTTTAGGATCAAATGCCATGATAATATATTATCACAGACCAATCAATATACAGAACAACCAGTAACTTAAAAGTGGTCATAGATGAAAACAATGGGAAATAATTAAATGGTCAACACTCATTTTATTGTTTCTAACACTGTCTTTTTTCACTTATATCAACTTTTGATAATATGTGAAAATAGAACTAACTGAAGGGTTTACAGGTAAATACTAACCAAAAGCAGGACAAATTCTTTACACCATCAACGCTTCTTTGATTTTGAAAAATTATAAAACATAGACAAATCATTCTAAAAATGAGAGAAGAAAACATAAGAAGGGAATAATAAGTTCTAGTGGTTCATACTCAGAAGGCCCAGGCTTAAAAACATGTAACAACTATCATACCTCTTACAGTTTCATCAGAGAAAGAAAAGAACAAATTGAACCAGGAGCTAGTCTAAAATACTATATGATTCAAGTTACTTGGCTAACCTAAGAAGCAGTAGATGAGCATTCAAATATAAAGACTTTCTAAGCAAATCTGGAGGAACACGCCTTAGAGGATAAAATGAGTATTTCCCACATTTTTAGAAATGCTTTCTGAAGGGGCAGGGAAAGGATCTCCAATAGCCATTGAAATACCTGGACTCAGTTATATACTATAAGCATATATGCATAAGAAATTAAAATGTCGATCCCAGTTCACATTAGAAGCTGATCTACAATGAAGCATAGCCTCAAGAATCCACTAAGTCAAATTACTAATTTTTAAAATAACTGGCAGTTTACTTCATGTAACTAATATCTGGATTCATACTTATGCAGATGGGCAAAAGGCTATGCAAACACTTAATTTCATGTATGCAGATCAACTTTAAGTCAGAAACTGATGTCATCTTACTTGCTGTTCCAGTTTTTCCCATCTTTACACCCAAGCTGTCGAAGTACACTGCACCTGCATTGAAGATTTAAACACACTTAAAAAAAAGTCTGGTGAAGAAATGTTGAAGGTGTCATGCCCACTGAAATACAGGCATAGCTTACCTATTAATAAAGTCTATGGCTTGTGCTTTCAACTGTTCTGCACTGTGCAAATCTGCAAGGACAAGGGTATCAGCAACATTTTCTACTGAGAGGTTACTACACAAAGCTTCTTCACACATGACCTTCAGCCGTTCCAGTGCGTACTATTCAAAAGGAAAACAAAACAATTAAACATTTACTCAAACTACCAAGTTTTAAACACTTGGTATTTGTAATTTAGAAAACACTTGGTATCTGTAAACTAGAAAATAAGGTTAAAGCACATTATACTCTGAACTGAGAATTAAGAAAAGGTTTTTTATTTTTTAAAAATTATTTATTTATTTTTGAGACAGAGAAAGCACGTGCACGCGTGAGCACGCATGAGTGGGGGGTGGGGACAGAGGGAGAAGCAGACTCCCCACCGATCAGAGAGACTGATATGGGACTTGATCCTAGGACTGAGGGATCAAGACCTGAGCCTAAGGCCGACGCTTAACGGACTGAGGCATGCAGGTGCCCCTATGACTGAGAATAATAATTAAAAAAAAACCCTCAAAGTTATTTTAACCTAATATTAAGAAGATGTTCTTGAATAAATATTAAGAAGATTAATGTTAAGATTCTCTTGAATGAATTCAAGAGAAAGACTAATTTTCTTTAGGAAATTTCAATTTATGCAAAATACATACTGTCAATTTTTAAAACAGTTTTATTCCTTTAAAAAAATCTTTCTTGCTCAATACTCTTAATGAGTGAATTTCTCTTCTCCATTTTTTTTTTTTTAAAGATTTTATTTATTTATTTGACAGAGAGAAATCACAAGTAGGCAGAGAGGCAGGCAGAGAGAGAGAGAGGAGGAAGCAGGCTCCCTGCTGAGCAGAGAGCCCGATGCGGGACTCGATCCCAGGACCCTGAGATCATGACCTGAGCCGAAGGCAGCGGCTTAACCACTGAGCCACCCAGGCACCCTCTTCTCCATTTTAAATGCCGAAGTGTACCAGGAGGTACCTGTATGTTGCCACTGCTCAATCTTGAAGAATGAATTATAAAGCTGAAAAAATAATTTTGATAACTTCTTTAGTTATTATGACAACTTTAGCAGCTTTATTGAAGTATAAGTGATATATAGCAAACTGCACATATTTGAAGTTTATACTTTGGTAAGTTTATAACATATAACCATTATTAAAACATGACACTGAACATATTCAACATCTCTAAAAGTTTCTTCCTACCTCTTGGTAATCCTCCCCTTTCACCCTACCCCCGGCTAAACCTCTGATGTGCTCTCTACTGCTGTAGTTTGCATTTTCTGGTGTCTTCTATAAATGGAATCATAAAATATGTACTCATTTTTGACTGGCTTCTTCTACTCAGAAATTTATTCTGAGATTCATGCATGTTTGCTATTTTATCAACAGTTCAATGTTTTTTATTGCTAAAAAAAAATTCCATTGCATAAAGACATACCATATTTGTTTCTGCATGCCTCTGTTGATAAACATTTGGGTGTTTCCAGCTTTTAGCTATTACAAATAAAGCTTCTATAAATATTCACATATAAGTCACTGTATGGGAATATGCTTTTTTTCCCTCTTAGATAAAATAGTAGACTCACTAGATCACATGGTGTGAAACTTTTAAGAAGTCACCAATCTTTCAAAGTGGTTGTAACATGTTACATTTCCATCAGCAGTGTATAAAAGTTCTAACTTACACATCCTTGACCATACTTAATGTGGTCTTTGTAATCTTAGCTATTACAATACATGTGTAGAAATAACTCATATGGTTTTAATTTACCTTCCCCTAATAACTAATGATGTTGAGTATCTTTTGAAATAGTTAACTGACATTAACTGAGAAAATGTCTGTTCAAATATTTTCTCTATTTTTAGAAATAACATTGTTGGGCACCTGGATGGCTCAGTCAGTTAAGCATCAGTCTTCAGCTCAGGTCATGATCCCAGGGTCTTGGGACTGAGTCCTGAATCAGGCTCCCTGCTCAGAGGGGAGTCTACTTCTCCCTCTAACCACTCCCCTGCCTCCCCTGGCTCGAGCTCTTTCTCAAATAAAATCTTAAAAAAAAAGGAAATACATATTTCCTTTAAAAAAATATTGTTTTCTTATAATTGAATTTTGGCAGTTCTTTATATAGTTTGAATGCAAAAGTCCTTTAGCCGGGGTGCCTGGGTGGCTCAGTCAGTTAGGCAGGCAACTCTTGATTTTGGCTCACATCCTGATGTTAGGGTTGTGAGATCAAGCTCCACACCAGGCCCCACACTCAGCAAGGAGTCTGCTTGAGATCCTCTCTCTCTTTCTCAGCCCCTCCCTCTGCTTATGTGCTCTTTCTCTCTCTAAAATAAATAAATAAATCTTTTTTTAAAAAACAGTCTTTTAGCAGCTATATTCTTAATAAAAGCTGCTAACTGTATAGATGCTTTGCAAAGTATTTTCTCCTAGTTTGTGTTGTCTTTTCATTATGTGTTTTCTGAAGTTTTAAAACTTTACTTAAGCCTAATTTATCAATTTTTCTTTTATGTATTGTTTTTTGGTGTGATAGCTCAAAAGTCTTTGCCTAACACAAGACTATGAAGACTTTATCCTATGTTTTCTCTTCAAAGTTTTAAGTTTTAGATTTATAATCCATTTTGCATTACTTTTTGTATTGGGCTTAAAGTTCATATAAGAAGTTCGTATTTTTTTTTTCTTTCAGGCATATAGGTATCCAATTGTTCTAGTATCACTTGTTGAAAAGACTATTCCTTCTTCACTGAATTGTCTTTTCACGTTTATCAAAAATTAGGTATCAATATATGTAACAGTCTATTTCTGTACTTTCCATTCTGTTCCAATAAGTTGTCTATCTTGTAACCAATACACTTCTTAAATCCTGAAGCTTTATTTACTTTTTAAAAATATTTTATTTATTTATTGGAGAGAGAGGGAGAGGGAGAGAGCATAAGCAGGCGGAGCAGCAGGAGAGAGAGAAGCAGGCTCCCTACTGAGCAGGGAACCTGATGCCAGAGCTTGAACCCAGGACCCCAGGATCATGACCTGAGCCAAAGGCAGACGCTTAACTGACTGAGACACCCAGGAGCCCCTTAAATCCTGAAGCTTTGTAGGAAGACTTGTTATCATGTAGTTTTAGCCTTTCATTTTGATCTCTTTTTCAAAGTTATCTGACTGTTCTAGGCTCTTGCACTTGCACGTAAATTTTATATCCACTTGTCAAAAAACAAAACAAAACAAAAAAACCTGCTAAGGACATGTTGGTTCTACTAGTGAATTTTAAGAACTGAAATTTTAATACTGAGACTACTGATCCATGAACAAAAAAACAATTTTTTTTAAAGTTTTTAAAATTTATTTGACAGACACAGGGAGATAGGGAACACAAGCAGGGGGACTGGGGCAGGGAGGAGGCTTCCCGCTGAGCAGGGACCCCCCCCCCATATGGGGCTTGATCCCAAGACCCTGAGATTATGATCTGAGCCAAAGGCAGTCGCTTAACGACTGAGCCACCCAGGCACCCCCCAAAATTTCTCTTTTTATTTATTCAGGTAGTCCCTGAATTTCACTTATCAATATCTTGTAATTATCAGTTCAGTCTTTTGACATCTTTTGCTAGATATATGCGTATATATTTAATATTTTTGATGCTACTGCAAATGTCATTTTAAATTTAAATTTTTATTGAGATAGCTATGGTTCACATGTAGTTTTAAGAAATTAATAGATTCCAGCTTGAGAGAAATACGGCAACAGAGTAGAAGGACTCGGCTCCTCCTGTCCCACAAACACAACTAGGTAACTATCAGATTATCCTAAATACCCCAGGAATAGTCTAGAAGACTGAAAGAACAAACTCCACAACTAAAGGGAGAGAAGAGGCCACACTTATAAAGGTAGGAAGTGTGGAGACCTGACTTGGTGGAGAATGGACTGTGGGTGCTGTAGAGGGGAGGCAGTTGCAGTCATGGAGAAGGATGAGGGAGAGAGGAGCACACAGAGGATTTCAAAAGGGAATGTTTCTCCAAAAATGATGGGTTGTAAAATGAGAGGACCTGAATTTCATGACTTCTTGCAATAAGTGGGGCTAGAGTTCTGTGGGCTTGGCTAGGATAGAGTTTGGAGGGTAATGCCCTGCTCCTGGACAGAAGGCAGACAAAGAACCCAGGGGTAGGTTGTGTGAAAACAGCTATCTGAAGAATGTCTGGGACACATCAGGGTCACATTATTTGCTTTTCTCTGAGTATAGCCCTGAGAGGAAGCATTCACAGCGACACTTCTCCTAGAACAAAGGAGCTAGTCAGTGCCAGTTAACTCCCCCACCCCTCAGCATAAATACAGACCCAACACTGCATCCACATTGGCTGCCTTACTTGCTAACACCAAGCCCCACTCCCTTGCACTCCAGCAGGACCACCCTTCTCAGTCAAGCTTCTGTCAGTCCCAACATAGCAGGCCCTTCCTCCGGAAAATCAGCACAAACCCTGCCCATAGTTTCGCAGGGCCTCAGTTCCAGATGAAGCAGTGTCAAGTCCCATTTCACAAACAGCCCAGAGCATAGCTAGTTAAAATCTGCCACATCTACATTAGGGATGAAACATGGCCTCCAGCAAAGAAGGAGAGTCTTGTGGACAACTGGCTTAAAGGACAGAGTGACCAGAATACAACAGTGAACCACATGCACAACACACTTGAGATGTGCCCTGGAAGTGCCAGACCCTGGGCACTACATAACTTCTTCTTCATTAGGCCATTACTTTCAGGAACAGAAGACATAACTGCCATAATAATAGCCAAACTAAAACAGGAATAAATAGAAAAGTTGAAGAGACTGATAACCAGCAAAGAAATGAATCAGTAATCAAAAAACTTGTAACAACAAAAGTCCAGGCTCAGATAGATAGCTTCACAGGCAAATTCTACCAAGCATTCAAATAAGAGTTAATACCTATTCTTCTCAAACTATTTTAAAAAACAGAAAAAGAAGGAAAACTTCCACTTTCATTCTATGAGGCCAATATTACAGATACCAAAACCAGATGAAGACATCGCTAAAAAGGAGTACTACAGGTCAATATCCCTGATGAACACAGATATGAAAATCCTAGCAAACTGAATCCAATACATTAAAAAAAAATCATTCACCACAATCAAGTGGAATTTATTCCTGAGCTGCAAGTTTGGTTCAGTATTCATAAATCTATCAACATGACAGATCACATTAATAAAAGAAAGGAGAAGAACTGTATGATCATTTCAATAGGTGCAGAAAAGATATTTAACAAAGTACAAAATGCATTCCTGATAAAAACCCTTAAAAAATTAGGTTTAAAGGGAACACATCTCAACATACAATGACCATATATGAAAACCCCACAGCTAATATCATCCTCACTGGGGGAAAAACCGAGAGACTTTCCCTATGTTAAGGAGCAAGAAGACAAGGATGTCTACTCTCACTAACATAGTACTGGAAGTTTCTGCCATGGCAAGGAGACAACAACAACAAAAAATAAAAGGCATCTAAAACAGCATGGAAGTAGTAAAACTTTCCCTATTTGCAGAAGACGGGACTCCACCAAGAAACTGCTAGAACTGATGCATGAATTCAGTAAAGTCTCAGGATACAAAATCATCATAAAACCATCTGTTGTATTTCTATATACCAATAATGAAGTGGCAGAGGGAGAAATTAAGGAATCAATGTCATTTACAAATGCACCAAAAATGATAAGATACTCTGGAATAAACCTAACCAAAGAGGTGAAAGACCTGTACTCTGAAGAATGGAAAGCACTAATGAAAAAACTTAGGATGGCACAAAGAAATGGAAATATATTCCATGCTCATGGACTGGAAGAACAAATATTGTTAAAATGTTTTATTACCCAAAGCAATCTACACATTTAATGCAATCCCTATCAAAATATCAGTAGCATTCTCTGGAGAGCTAGAACAATCAATCATAAAACTAATACAGGACTACAAGAGACCCTGAATAGCCAAAGCAACCTTAAAACAGAAAAGTAAAGCTGGAGGCATCACAATTCTGGACTTCAAGTTGTATTACAAAGCTGTAATAATTAAAGCAGTATGGTACTGGCACAAAAACAGACACAAAGAACAATGGAACAGAATAGAGAACCCCAAAATGTATCCACAATCATATATCAACTGATGTTCAACAAGCAGGAAAGAACATCCAATGGGAAAAAGACTGCCTCTTCAACAAACTGTGTTGGGAAAACTGGACAGCAACATGCAAAAGAATGAAACTGGACCACTAGCTTATACCATACACAAAAATAAATTCAAAATGAAAGACCTAAATGTGAGACCTGAAACCACAAAAATCCTAGAAGAGAACACAGGCAGTAACCTCTTTGACATTGGCTGTAACAACTTCCTTCTGCATATGTCTCCTAACACAAAGGAAACAAAAGCAAAAGTAAAGTACTGGGTCTTCATCAAAATAAAAAGCTTCTGAAAGCAAATGAAACAATCCACAAAACTAAAAGGCAACCTACAGAATAGGAGAAGATATCCGCAAATGATATATCCAGTAAGAGGTTAATATCCAAAATATATGAAGAGCTTATATATTTAAGAACTTATAAATTTAAAAATGGGCAGAAGACAGACATTTTTCCAAAGACATCCACATGGCCAACAGACCAATTAAAAGATGCTCAACATCACTCATTATCAGGAAAATTCAAATCAAAACTGAAATGAGGTATCACCTCACATTTGTCAGAATGGCTAAAATCAACAACATAAGAAACAAGAGGAGTTGGTGAAGATGTGGAGAAACAGGAACTCTCTTGCACTGTTGGTGGGAATACAAACTGGTAGAGCCACTTTGGAAAACAGTATGGAAGTTCCTCAAAAAGTTAAAAATAGAAAATACAAAAATACTGACTCAAAGGAATACATGCACCCTGATGTTTATGGCAGTATTATCAAGAATAGTCAATTTAAGAAAATAGCCCAAGTGTCCATCGATGGATGAATGAGTAATGAAGTTGTGATATATACAGAATGGAATAATACTCAGCCAAAAAAAAAAAATCCTGTCATTTGCAGTGACATGAATGGGGCCAGAGAGTACTATGCTAAGTGAAAAAACCACTGTATGTTTTCACTTATATGTGGAATTTAAGAAACAAACAAATGAGCAAAGAGAGAAAAAACAACAGAGAGAGGCAAATCAAGAAACAGAGTCTTAACTACAGAGAATAAACTAGCTACCAGAAGGGAAGTAGATGGGGGATGGGTTAAATGGATGATGGGAATAAAGGAGGGCACTTGTGTTGAGCACCAGGTGATATATGAATTGCTGAATCATCATGTTGTACATCTGAAACTAATATTATACTGTATGCTAACTAACAAAAATTTAAATAACAACTTGGGGCAATAAAAGAAATAACAGATTCTAAGGCCCCGCTGGTAATATTTTATAAAACAAGTACAATATTGGGGTGCCCCGGTGGCTCAGTTGGTTAAATTCTGACTTCAGCTTGGATCATGATCCCAGGGTCCAGGGATTGAGCCCCAGGTTGGGCTCCCTGCTCCGTGAGGAGCCTGCTTCTCCCTCTCTCTGTACTCTCTGTCAGATAAATAAATAAAATCTTAAAAAGAAAAAAAAAGTACAATATCACATACTCTCTCTTTCCCTCTGTCTATGTGTATATATGTACGAATATATACATGCACATATTCACACACAAAGGCGTATGCATAAACTTACATATTATATAGAGAGATATAAATGGCATGAACATCAATACTTTTCAGAAAAATCTCCCGATGTCCTTCAGGATTGAGAACTAATGGGATTTGAGATTTTCTGGCATTTTTGCATTGATTCTCAAACTTCAAGAAATCACCATTATAGGGGCACCTGGGTGGCTCAATTGTTTGGGCGTCTGACTTCAGCTCAGGTCATGATCTCGGGGTCCTGGGATCAAGTCTCATGTTGGACTCCTCCTCAGCGGCGAGTCTGCTTCTCCCCCTCTCTGTCTCTTCCCCACCCCACTCATGGGCACATTCTCTCTTTCTAATAAATACATAAATTTTCTTTAAAAAAAAAATCACCATTACAAAAGAACATTATATAACATTAACATTTTTTTTTCTCTTTCTGTGTTATGTTAAAAAATAAATGTCTGAATACTGGGAATTAAGTTAGAAAAAAATCCAATATTTTCTTCTTTTTTATCTTATTATTTTATTTATATATTCTAACTAGTTCAAGATATTTTTATGCCTTATTGATTTAAAAAAATCTAATTTCCATATTATCTTCAATGTCTGCTATTTCATAATATGCTCAAGAGCCATCTATAAATAGTATAAATTAATTCTTCAATATTGTAAGTTATTTGTGGAGTTTTTCTTTGATGATAGCTTTCTAGATAAAACAAGTTGAGGAGATTTTTCAGCTTTTTAAGACCTAATTACTTACTTTGTCTGCAGCTGCCAACAAGTTGTCAGCCATTTTGTCAAGGTTTGGTGCTTTCCCTGTGTAAATGAATCTCATCATTTCTTTAAAAACCTCAGGGTCTACATCATTTATTTCCACTCGATTCTGATATTGAAAACAACATAAAAAAGTTACACTTAAAGAACATACACACGCACAAATGAACCAAAGCAAAACTTTGATAATAATTTAACTAAATCTGCACCCAAATGCTCTATTTAAACTCTACTTTAAAATGGAGATAAGTAAATCTTCAGTAAGCTAAGCAGGCAAAGTGAAGCAAGCAGGTCTAACAGAAGTATACCCAGACAAGTACTGTCATGTAGGCACATAAAACCTCAATTTTTCAATTAAAAAAGAGTAAACAAACAAACAAACAAAAGTCTTTAGGCCAAACAAAATATGTGTGTTCAGTTTTTAACCTCTCTCTTAGAAGAAGACAGCTATTAGTTTTTTCTTTGTTGAATTCCAAGGTCATAGCATAATGCCTATGACCCTAAAACCAATGGTGCTATTCCTAGCACTAAGCAAAAGCAGGGTCAGGTATTTCATATAATTCCATAGCCACTACCTTGAAACTCTCCCTTTTGCAAAAATGACATGTCATACTATCTCTGGGCCTATCACCTCTTTGCTCAAAACATACTCAAGTCCAATGAGCAGTAATCCCTCCCCCCCCCCTTTTTTTGAGCAGTAATCCCTTTTTTATTCCTACATCTTTGTATCTGATTTCCCTTCAAGGGATCAATGAAGCTAAACATCCAACACTAAACCAGACCAGACTTTTCTGACCCTTTGCTGACAATAATATTTGACATTATTCATGTTTCCTTGTATGGTAGTCATCAGAAAGCTAATCATAGCATCTGGCAGAACAACAATCCAAGGAAAGAAAGCAGCTATTTGCTGCAGCCTTTAGTTCTACAGAAAGAATGGAGAGCCATATAAGTAAACTTTGGAGTTATCTAGTTAGAGCATGAACCAGCAAAGAATCAAAGAATCAATTTCTGATCTTTAATCTGACTACATTTTAAGACAACAGTGAAGGACAAACATTTGGGAAAACCAAAGAGATATTGGTTACAGCAGACATACAATAACACTGATGTAATTTATGTCATTTTTAAAAAAAAATCTAATAAATATCTTATTTTAGTGGTAAAAAGAATGCAGAATTCCAAAATCAATGAATAGCTTAGAAAAGAAGAATAAACATCTTAACTAGAAAAATCTCAAATAGCTATGGACCAGAACCACTCTTTTGGATAAGAACTACCCACTTATTTTGCCACCAGATGGACATCAAAATAGCTATTATTTGGAATATTCACCCACATTAGGCTACATCTATTGTTCTATTACAGAACATTTTTTCCCTATCCCTCTATTTCTAAAATCATAATGTAACAATGAGAACATGAACCGTTACTTTCAAAACATACATTTCACTATTCTACATTAGCACAAATTAAATATTAGCCTTTAAACCATGTTTACCTTTTTGCTTTCTTCCATTTCATGTTCAAACATTGCATTAAAAACTGGGGATCGAGCTGTAACAAGATTAAGCATCATTATTTAATGTACAGATGTATGGAAAAAATGTACAATATAGCCCAAAAGTTGAAAAGTACCTGCAAGTACAGACTTATGAGCTTTAAATTCTTGTCCTCTCACAAAAAAACTGCAATCTGTAAATCTTGTGTTTTCCCAGAGATTACCTAAATCTTCTGCTAGTCGACATTCAGGCACCTTCAAAGTATTTGTATTAGTATGTCCTGATATATTTACTGAATCTTGGACCACACTCACCTAATAAAAAAGGGACAGCAAGAAAAACACTTTTATAAATTAGTATCAGTAATTAAGTCTATACTTAGATTTCTTATCATTAAAATCATCTGGATAATTCAAAGTACTCCTGATCATAAATGTTAACACTGGGAACTAAATTTAAGGATACAATTTAAAGGAGAGACTAGAAAAAGATCAGAAACACTAGATCATTTTCAAGTGACATTTTATGTAAATAGATGACTTATCGATTGGTTGGAATGCTTGGTCATTAAATTAATCACAAAAACTATTTCTCAGGAAAATAAAAGTCATAAGATGAGGGTGAACTGAACAAGCAGGAGACATTTCTGAGAGATGAAGGAAGAAATTTCTTTAATTTTTCTCACTTACACCAAAGACCTATCAACATTTAAAGTTTATTATACATGTAATAAACATGCCATCACACTCAAAAGGACTTTTTAAGAATATTAAAAAAGGTTATACAACTACAGTGTATGACAAGCAATTTCTTAAGTATTTTAAGTGTAATTCCTACATGTTTTGACTCTAGTGAAATTGATTTAAATATCTAGTAATATTGATTTAAATTGTAAAGTACAAGAATTCTCACAAAAGCATTGTGCTCATTAAAATTCATGGAAATCTTTTAATATAATCAACAGTAAGAATAATACAAATACAATTTAGTTCAATCTGTAGACCTTCTGTTTATCTATGAAATAATAAATAAAACTTAGTATGATTAAAACACTGCTTTTATAAAGATTTCAATATAATTGGATTAAATTTTCTCTCATTAAAGATGACTATGTACTGAAAATTCTTAAAAGACCACTGATTCTTGTGCATGACTTTTTAGAAAAAGTATGTTACTAATATTAGAAATTTCATATTACATTTAATAAGTGGAAGAAAATACCAGTCAATTAGTAAAGCAAATATTTCAGAGTAAATGAACCATTAGTGCATTAGTGCTACGTGTTAGTTATCTACTGTTTTAAGCTTCTAAGTTTTGTGGTCATTTGTTAGCTAACACAGAACGTGTAATAATGGCCCAGTATAAAATATTTGAAGATATTAAATCTCAGGAAGTCCTCCTTCATCCTGATGTATATAAACATGTATCACATGCGAATAAACAGATACTTCTAGAGAAAATTTTTATTTTTCTGAGGATATTTTTATTAGCCATTGTTTTTACAACTTGTATTATTAACTATTTGGAATCCTGTATATCATAGAAATCATCTTATTAATCACCGTGTTTTACAGACAGACTTCAAAGGAAGATCAAAGAAGGTAACTAATGTGTCAATCACACTAGCAATCAGTATCAAAGGAAGACTAGAGACTATAATTCTCAAGATACTTTTTTTTTAGACCATTCTTTGTACTACACAAATACTTCTTTGAATATCTTTTAAAATCAGTAGTGCTACTTTAATGCAACTATGGTTCAAAAAGGATTTATTGCAAAGACACTGTGAGATGATTTTCTATATATAAGAGCCAAGATATTGTGTATGTACATACATACATAAATACATAAAATCCAACAATAAAGGTTCTTTATTCTGTTAATTGTTTAAACTTCTAAATTGTTTCTAAAATGACTACAAAAAAGAAATAAAGAACTTCACTAATCCCTACCTAATTACCCTATTTTGCCACCTACTTAATGATACTTAAAAAATGCTGGTGTTGATATTCAGGTTTTAGTTACAGATCACTTTTTTAATCACATAAACAATATTCACTTCTTCCTATCAAGCACTGCTCTTAAAAATTTCTAGACAGTAGAAGTGGACTAGTTCAATTACTTGCATAAAGTATGCAGTCAAGTCATAAAAATGTGATAACATAATTTAGGAAAGGATTTTTAAAATTTTATTTATTGTCTATTATCCTAACTCAAAATAATACATTAAATAGAAAAATTTGGCCAGAATCAGGTGACAGAAAAAATAAAATGAAAAAATACAGCCATTTTTATGAGGCACAGATATTGATAATGTTTTATTTTTATTTTGTATATGTAATCATAGTTCAGAAGTTGTATTATTAACATTCATCTACACAGTATCATCATGGCGACCACAAGTTTTAACTAAGACTTAATTAAGATTTCATACTTCAAGGTATATTCAAATTTTGCCACTCTTAATCAACTATCTAACGATCCCTCACAGTGGCTCCACAGTGAGAAACTTTTGATAGTCCAATTTCACATATTCAAGGTATATTCAAGGTATATTATGCAGCAAAAATTAACAACCTATTAACAGAATTAAACAGAACAAAATCTGATTATTTTTTTGATACCTATAATTAAGAAATCAGTAACATTTAGTTTTCTCTAGCACATATTCAAACACAAGTAATGAACATTCTTACTGAATGGAACCTAGAGTAAAAAATTCAGAAAAAAGTCTGAGATTCTTTCCTATGGCTAAATTATTGTTTTTTCAAAATAAAAGGCAAAGTTATAATATTCAAAACTGACAAATGCTGCAAAGCAAAACATGAAACACATCTGAAAACTGTTCTTCAAATTTGGTTTTAGCCCAATTGTGAGAATTATGATTTAGACTAAAGATGAACACGTACAGATTCTAATCAACTGTGACTACCCTAGAAATCTGGGTCTCTCATAGTGTGAACTGAAGGACTTATGTTTCCAGTTTTAAAAAATCTCAATTCTCCAAACTAGTTTTAAAAGCTAGGAATTGGGCGCCTGGGTGGCTCAGAGGGTTAAAGCCTCTGCCTTCAGCTCAGGTCATGATCCCAGGGTCCTGGGATCAAGCCCCGCATCAGGCTCTCTCCTTGGTGGGGAGTCTGCTTCCTCCTCTCTCTCTGCCTGTCTCTCTGCCTACTTGTGATCTCTCTCTCTGTCAAATAAATAAAAGCTAGGAATTTACAACGGTTCCTCATAGTACAAATTCTGCCACTCTTAATCAACTATCTAATGATCCCTCACAGTGGCTCCACAGTGAGAAACTTTCGATAGTCCAATTTCACATTTTCTAAAATAGCGGATCTTAGACTTTCTGACTGTCCTAGATAGGTATCCTTCTTAAAAATTTGGTTGACAGAAACAAGGTTGTCATTTTGGTATAAAAGGGCTTTTATTTTTTTTAATTTTAATTTTTTTTAAGATTTTATTTATTTATTTGACAAACAAGAGATCACAGGTGGGGAGAGAGGCAGGCAGAGAGAGAGAGAGAGAGAGAGAGAGGAAGAGAAGCAGGCTTTCCACCGAGCAGAGAGCCCGACGTGGGGCTCGATCCCAAGACCTTGGGATCATGACCTGAGCCGAAGGCAAGAGGCTTTAACCCACTGAGCCACCCAGGTGCCCCCATAAAAGGGTTTTTTAAAGAATAAAACCTAACTTCCATCCATTATCACAAATATTTTAAAACAGAAGTGATAACTTAGCAACAAAAAGATAGGATGGGAAAAACGGTGTATCCTTCTAAATGAATTAACTTCAAGAAATACTCAATACATACATATATTCTATCTGTATATACATAATCTTCGGCAATCATGGAATACTATGGGTCTAAAGACTATGAGGTTTAAAATCTATTGAACTGGGTGCCTGGGTGGCTCAGTGGGTTAAGCCTCTGCCTTCAGCTCAGGTCATGATCTTGGGGTCCTGGGATCAAGCCCTGCATCGGAGCCTGCTTCCCCCCTCCCTGCTGGCCTCTCTGCCTACTTCTGATCTCTCTGTCAAATAAATAAAATCTTTGAAAAAAAATCTATTGGATTTAAAAAGATGGACTAATTTAACAGTTTTCTATTTTTCAAAGGTATTCCTCAAGTCTTGTTTTCTGCATCATTTTGGGAGGGAGAGAAGGGGCAGAGATCTTTACACTGCTAGAAATATCTACCTCTGGCTACTTGATTCATGATATGGAAGTTGCAAGATGAAGTTAGGTCTTGCAGAAAAAGGGTAGCACCAAACTGCCTTACCTGTCTACAGCACCACTTGCAGGGGAGGGGGAGGAGGCAGTTCTTTAGGTAGGGCAGTGCAATGCTTCCTCCTCTTCTGCAAGCAGTGCTGAAGGTGCTGTAGAAGGAAGGGCATCAATGAGAGGTATGGAAGAAATGGTGGAGGGCATGAGGAATGTTTGTTCAGATTACTTTTTGCCCACCGATGCTAAATACAGTGCCCAGAGTATAAGTCTCTACATCAGTAAAAAGGTACATATTACAACTATCCAAAACTGAATCTGACCAATGCCAACTTACAAGTCATGATGGGTTATATTTTTAGGAGTTCACTAGTAGGTAGATAAAAAACATACTTCAAAAGTATATATTGAAAAAAGATCTTAATTTCAGCCTTCATTCTGAATTTCTTGGTTGACTAGGTTCCAATATAATATGCTTAGGAAAATATCTGTTAACACTATTTGAATTCTAACAACAACAAAAAAGAAATTATTTTCGTAAGAGTTTATTTATATAAAGACTTTTAACTGCAATAAATTTTTGAAACTGGATTACATAACTTCAAAGGTCCTTTAAATTTAAAGATTATATGACCTAAAAAATTTAACATGTTGGAATTTACGATAACTGCTAAAATTCTGGAAGAGTCTACATTAAGGATGCTAAAATTTTAAAATAATATAACCTGTACTTATTTAAAATACTACTCTGGATATATGTCTATTGGCAGCAAATGTTTTAGTATTTGTTCTACAAATTATTTAATGATAAACTCTGCTGAAGACACTAGCGGTATGCGCTTTACCAACCAAATAAATATATTCATAACAAATTCATCCTACAGTTCATTTAACTTGCCTAAGTGGAAATAAGATGCACTGTATTTGCATTATGTAGTCTCTAGAGCCACATTTCAATTATTTTTCTGACACAGCATAAAATCATACAATTAGTTTATAATGTTGCCAAGAAATTCAACATATTCCTACAATGAGATTAAGGCTAATTTTGTAGCTGTTAAAATAAGCTACCATACTTCTAAGACACTCATTGGTCTGAAATATATTTTACACTGAGTTTACTTGATCATAACTTTTCAATCAGTTTTCCTATGAAAACTATCAATTACCTTAAACATTTTGATAAAACTATGTATATTCTCTTTAAACTGTATTGGTAACATAACATAATCCTTGAATTCACTCCAAAGAGGAATCGCAACAATTTGTATGAGTAAAACCATGTAATGGTAACAATGACAAAAGCAAATTCCAACCTCAAATTACGACAAATCATAGGTGTAAATTATTACAGGGGCTATGCTGGTAACTGTTAAAATATGACATTTTATACAAATAAATATATCTTGCAAGTTTGTGAATAGACACGGGCAAATTTTAAAAATTTGGGATGCTATTTCTTATAATGCTAACATTTATCTAATTAAATGAACCCAAATATCTGAATAAACAAAAAGCCTCCCAATCTTTTCAGGCACTTTCATTATTATGTATCTATTTCAGTATGTATTCAAATTGATATACTACTAATCATGTTTAATATGGTCGACCTGAAAATGACAAAAAAATGATGAACATCTATGTTAGAATTATTCAGAATGAAGAACATACTTACACATTTTCATAAAAAGATATACATATCCATAGTCTTCCTAGGAGGAAGAAGTATTTAGTATGATGTAGTATAACTACCATATAGAATTTATAGCTATACACATGACAGTTTTTTCAGGATAAGCTACTTACTACACTGATTTCTGAAACAATCTAGTCTTACTAGTAAAACACTTACAAATGAAACCTTATCAATTATACCAATTACTTAATTTTAAAAATATACCCTTAAATTTAGAAAAGTATACTCAATATTGTTCTACTTTGTATTTTTGTTTATCATGAGATATAACTTTGGAGTTCCTTGAAATAAAAAATATACCCACCTCACAAAATAATGTAAGCTTGTCGTCTGGTAAAAGACCATTAGCTTCGTCAAGCAAAAAATCCCTTCGAATGAATTTTTTAAAACCCCAGTCTTTCCCTTGTACAAACCGATATGCTCTTTGGCTTTCTGGTGGAAAACAGAATAGAAATTCAAATAAAAAAATCATCTAATTGATAACATAGTTAAATAAATGCACAAAAATTAAACTTGGCCAATATATCCATTATAAGAATTATAGATATATGTGTTCATAAATGAAATGTCTTAAGAGTTATATCACACAGGACAAGATTGTTTCACAGCAGTATTCAAATTCTGGCCACCATCAATCAGCTCACATTCAGATTTCTGTATCTCTAAGTGGAAGAAAAGCCGTATCAAAACTCTTGGACAAGACCTCTCTCTAACAGTGCGGGCCCTTGAATAATGGAGGAGGAACAAAATACACCGGCATAGCCATATTCCTCCTCATCAAAACCTGATTATAGACACATATCCCTCATTTCTTATTCTCGCTCTAAAAATGGATGCTCTGTATCAGCAGGGCATCCTTTAACGTTCCTGGGGCATCTATCCTACTAATTTAAGTTTTACTCAACTAGAGAAAGATCCATCAACCGATGAAACAAAACAAAGTCTCTTATCACTCCTAGATCTATCCCCTCATCCCTAAAAACAACTTCCATGAAGTCTAAAAGATGATTTTAGTACAATTTTTAAAAGACAACCAATAATGCCTAGCATACTACAAAATTGTGTATTATAAAATAAACAAGATCCTCAGTAGAAAGTATTTACAATCTGTTACACAAAGTATTAACTAGAGGTGAAAACAAGTAATAAATTTAATAGAAAGACTCCACATTATGGAATGAATGTTTGTATCCCCTCAAAATCCTTATGTTGTAATCACATGCCCCTGAAGGATGGTATTAGGAGGTCAGTGATTAGAATTAGATGAGTTCATGAGGGTAGAGACGTGATGAATGTGATTAGTGCTCTTAAAAAGGAGACTCCACAAAGCTCCCTAGCTCCATCAGCCATATAAAGACAGTGAGAATTCAGCAATCTACAACCCAGAAGATGGTCTTCACTAGAACTTGACCATGCTGGCACTCTCATCTTGAACTTTCAGCCTTCAGATCTGTGAGAAGCCAATGTCTGTTGTTTATTATGGTACTTTGTGTTTAGCAGCCTAAACCAAGACACTCCACTACCATAAATGTCAGACATGAGGAAAATATATATAAAACTATGTATTACTTTGGCAATAAAAGATATTATTTAAAATTTTATCTGGAGGAAGGTTTTTTTATTTTGGTAATAATATTACTTGATTCTATGACTCACTTCTGGAAATCACGTAAAATTAAAAATATTTAATGTGGCAGTTCATGATATATTTTCCTACTATGCACACTATACATTTCCTACAATGCTCTTCTATTATGAAGAGTTTCAGTTGGCTATATACATGAAGCTTTGAAATGAAGTTAATAGGTCCTGAGACTAAGAAAAACTGATTTCCTTGGTCAGTGTTCAGTCCATCCCTCAAAAAAAATTCCAGTGACAGAATACTAGAACATTCAATCTCCTTTCACACTGTTCCTCAGATTTTATTATCTGGAAAAACAGCAAAGGAGAACTATTTCCTGAACACCAATTATATTTGCCAGGAATTGAAGCAGGCACCATGCCCTAAAAGCAACTATTTTTCTAAGTGACAAGTATATACTGTTTCAGGACATGAAAAGTAGAATTTTAATATTATTTTTAACAAATTTTACATGTCTTAGGAAGTCTAAGATTCATTAAAATAACCGTAAGTCCAGACCAGCATTTAGAATGAAACAATGGCTACATGGCACGTTTGAGGTTAAGCAGATTTCAGTGGGGAAAAAAAATATATCCTTTTCTAGGCAAAAGTACATAAGTTAACACATAGTTACTCAGAGACTTTACTCCAAACCACTTACCCATTGCTTTTGTTTCTTCCCTTTTGGCGTTTAGAAGGGAAAATTTGAATTTTGCTCGAACTTCACTTTTTGGGCAGCTGACTAAAAGCAAATATAAGGACAAGTAGTCTTTACTTTCATCATCTAATCCCTTTGGATTTACCCTCAGGCACCTAAAACAAAACAACAAGCTCATATGGAGGAATATAAAACTTAAAACATTCAAAAAAGAGAGGCAATGCTGAAATTAGTTGTTAAATATCACAAACAGCACTCCTATTAAATATCTCCAGTTCTTTATAATTCTCTATACTATTAGGAACTTACTATAAATCTAATATAACCCATTAAGAAACAGTAACAAAACCATAAAGTAGCTGATAATATCAAAAACAAAAATTCAAAACAAAAATCTTACCATTTCATTTTGTCACTGGGGCTAGATGAGAATGTTGAACTTTTTAACACTTCACCCATTTCCTCTCGACAAAAACTGAAGTTATTAATGGTCCACATGTAGGAAAATTTTACTACTTTAACCTAAGAGATTCAGAAAACCACTTTTACAATGATGACTTTTTTGCTTTTAACTTGCCACGTTAAAAACACTTATAGTAACTCTAACAAAATGCTTTACAATATTTTCAAAATACTATAAAATTTTTAAGTGATATAAAGTAAGGCATTTTTAACAGCACGTACCTGTGTATAACACCAGCTTTCTGCTATAGGACCAGTAGACATATCTCCAGGGAGAGGTGGGCTGGGTTCCCGAGACATTGCCACTTTACTGCAGTCTTCCAAGATTTATGCAATATCCCGCACAGATGAATACTTTACTACAAAGAAAAGAAGTTCCATTTACTGATCAAAAGGTTTGACTGAATCAAGAGGGAGTATTTAAACAGTCATAAGACAATTAGTTTCCCAAATTTGATTATGAGGGAACATGCAAGGATTTCATTATTTCAATAATTAAAAAAGAAAAAAATCAAAACATTTTGTAACATGTAACACTTAAAAACTAAACAAATTTAATGCTTACAGATCTTATTTTATAAAGGTATACTTATCAAAATACCACAAAGCAAAAAATAACATATAGTTTAATAGTAAGAGTATAAACATAAAAGCACAAAATAACATGGACACTTACTGATAATATTATGATTAAGCCTTGAACAAGGTAGGGGGTTAGGAGCACTGAACCTCCTTGCAGTCAAAAACGCACATATCACTTTTACCTCCCCAGAAACTTAACTACTAATAGCCTACTGTTGACCAGAAGTCTTACTGATAACATAACAGTTGAGTAACACATATTTTACATATGTTATATACTGTATCTTTAAAATAAAGCTAGAAAAAAAAGTTATTAAGAAAATTATAAAGAAAATGCATTTACTGTACAATTTATTGAAAAAAATCTTCATATAAGTTGACCTGCATGATTCAAACCCATGTTATTCAAGCGTCAACTAATATCTGATTCACCTTTATCTTCTCATATATCAAAAGGATTGCGAAGTTAGAGCAGTCCTGAAAACTACAAATATTAGTCACTCATCTTTCTAAGTTTTGGTCAAAATACAAGAGTAGAAACTAACAAGCAATATTTTATGTGAAGAATAACATAGATTTCCACAGAAGTCTACGTCTATCTCATATAAACAGGTCTCTGTTGAAGATTTTGTCCCAATCGGAGTGTCCCTTACCAGATAATATGTACTTATCATAAAATTTCCTCCTAGTCAGCTGCTGTCTTACTACATTAATTTAGAAACATAATTAATTCAGCATTATCTTGCCAGGATATTAGTGACTAAAGGATGATTCTTCGCAACGTGTAAAGTCTATAAAAGAAAAGTGAAACTCAAGAGGATCTAAGTGTAGTTAGTTTGTAGGTGTGTGGGTGGGGGTGTTTGAAGATTACATTCAAACATAGGCACATCATACAAAATTCATAAGAAAATATTTGTTCTGTGTCTACAATGAAACCGTAGTATGAAACAAGAAAACAAAGATGGAAGAAAGCTATCGGAAAGATGCACAGAAACAAAAGGACCTATAAAAGATATAAAAAAATTTAGAAGTACAAATGAAGAAGCACATTTAAAATCTGCACCAGAAATAAACAATAAAAATACAAAACTACAACTGAGATATATTTCTGTGAAATTCAAAATGAGAAAGAAAATATTACAAGTATACATGTGTTCCTTTAAAGGAACAAAAATCAAGATGGCCCTATTTTTTCCCTCACTGTGAAATGCCTGAGGGTAACAGGATAATTACTATAGAGTTCTAAGGGAAAAAGAGCTGTAGCACAAGGATTCTACACTCTATCATGTTTTTTATTCATGTTTAAAGCAGTAGAAATTCATTTCCAGATGTGTAAAAATATGTAAACCACCTCCAGAGCTATTTAATAAAGGGATTAATTCATGCAAATTATTTTCCAGCCAAAGTCAGATGACTCAAGAGCAAGAACAGAGACAAAAACTTCCACCATGATGTTAAGTTTTCATTTTTATACCTCTGAACATGTAAAACAAATCTATGTTTTAAAACTTCACAGATATCAAAAAAAAAAGTTCTTAGAGCACTGTGACAAAATAAGTCAAATGAATAAAATATTAAGTAAAATTATGAAGTTATTCTTAAGGCACAAAATCAGTAGAAATCTATAAAAGGGGTGCTATTCATCTGACCCTTAGATCAAGAAATAGCTACTTCAAATCAAAAGCCAGGTTTGTGGGGAAAAACTCACTAACTTAAATGATTTAAGGTTTAGTTTAAAGGAAAAAAACCTTACAAATTAATTATAATTCACTGAACCACTGAAAACTAATTCATTCAAAAATAGAGAACATGGAAAAAAATAAATTAAATGAATTACTAAGTAAGACAATAAACGACAGTAAATGAAACTAAAGGAAAAGAGAAAGAAGGAAAGTAATTTTTATGCAATGGCTGAAAATTCTTCAACTAGATATGGGGAAAATCTGTTATGTCTTATGCTCTGAGAGTTGATATTTGAGTTGAGAACTAAAAGGTAAGAAAAACAGCAAAGACAAATCAAGGAAAAGGTGTGTGTAAGAGGAGAAAGAGCAGCCATTGTCAGGGCCCTAGGGCAAGAAAGAATCTGAGAAAATTTAAGGAAAAGAAAGGAGTCATGTCACTGATGGATTTTTAGCAGATTAACAATGTAATTTAGATAGTAGTAAGATCAGAATTACAACTTTTCAGGAAATAAACTGAATAAAAGCAAGAAAACAAATTGGAGAGGTATTAAGAATTGTATGGCAAGAGACAATGACAACAGACTAATACAGCATAACAGTAGAGGTGAGGAATGTGGTCCTATCAACTGAAATAAGTATTAAAAATAAAAAGAAATTGTTAAAAATTAAAAACACAAAAATCAACAGAATTTGTGATGGAATAAAACTAAAGGAAGGATAAATCAAAGAGAGGTTCTAGCTTGGGACTGGTGGAACGGGGAAGATGGCAATGCCATACTCAGATGGGAAAGACTGAGATAAAAGAGTAATTTTGGGGTGATGGGGGATGCAACTTCATTAAAGTGATACGTGCAATGATGAAAATATTTCAAATGAAACAACTTTAAAATTAACCCTTTATGAGTAAACTGTGTCATTTCTCCTTTAAAGTATGACAACTAAATTAATACACTCACACAAATGTACTTATACCTGTGCAAGTTCCTCACATACAAGAGTTCCTGTCACGTGATGTATCTGAAGCACAGCAAAATGTGAGAATCACCAAAATATCCAGCAAGAGAGTCAGAATAATAACACTGGGATTATTCTATCAGGAGTACTTAAAAATCACAACAGCATTAAAGGAGAGGTTAGAAAAAAAAGTGGATGTTCCTTAACAAAACAAGCAAAAATAGGGGCACCTGGGTGGCTCAGCCATGTTAAGCATCTGCCTTTGGTTCAGGTCATGATCCCAGGATCCTGGGATAGAGCTCTGAGTCCCTCTCCCTCTACTGCTCCCCCTGTTTGTGAACACTCTCTCTCTGTCAAATAAAATCTTAAAAAAAAAAAAAAAAGCCAAAATAGCGATGAATGATGGTAAACAGTATGCCTCAAGGAAAAGTGAATATGTAATTTAAAAGCATTGCCCATTGTCACTTTAACAAGAATTTCTCATTTATGCATAAAAATTAGGTACTGGTCTTAAATACCTCCAAGTTGTCACCTTCAACTGCTTTTATAAAACACATATGGTTATTTACTTTTATCTGAAAGCAGAACATAAGACAAGCACTCACAACAGTAAGTTAAGATCACTAATAGTCACTTTAAAGATACTAGTTCCCCTACATATTTAACAGCTTTATTAAGGTATAATTTACATATCACAAAATTCACTCATTATAGGTGAATGATTTTTAGTGAATTTATACAGTTGTGCATTCATCAATGCAATACAGTATTATAATTCTCCTATGATCCCCAAAGGTCCTTTGTACCCCCACATTTAGGCAACCACTAATCTGCTTTCCATAGTTATACCTTACCTAGATGTTCCATTTAAATAGAACTGTATCATGTGTAGTTTTAAGTCTGGCTTCTACTGTCTTTCCTGAATGTGTGTTATAGTTTCCTGTTTCTTTGCATATCTCATAATTTTTGTCTGAAAGCTGGACAATGATTAATATATTGTAGTAACTCTGAATTCTGATTTGTTTTTCTATGGATTATTTTCTTCTTTTTAGTAACTTGCCTGGAATTAACACTAGTATCTATTGCCACCATACTTACTGTATGGCTGCTGATGTTCCTCCTGGCTTTTTATTACTTTTTTTTTTTTTTTTTCTAGTTACTTAGCAAAACTGCAGGCTGTTCCCCTTCCTTCTACTGAGTCTGTTACCTTTAGTTGACTAAACTACAGGTTCCCCACCCTCTGGCTCCAAATCAAATCCACCTGATCTGGTGGCAAAACTGCTGTTTTCCTGGCTAGGCCCAGACTGATAAAACTGTCACTGTTGTTTACTGGGCTGGGAGTGGAAATATGAGCAGAAATATGAATTGGATATTTCTCTTAACCAAGTTCAATTAATAAATGTACTAAAAAGAGTAATGATTATCAGAGTTACCTGTTAGAAATATGTGAAAGGGGTCCTAGTTAATACTTTCAGCTGCTCTAAAGCAAGCTGATAAACCATTATGAACAGTTGCAAAAACACAAACCAAGAAAAATATTTGCACTGTATTACATCACGAGGGGTTAATTTCCCCAGTATGTAAGAAATTCCTGAAAATTAGAAAAAGAATACAAATAATTCACAGAAAAGAACTTTACTCATTATTGGAGAAATACAACTTAAAAGAAAATTAAGAATTTATTTTTTAACCTATCAGACTGGCAACAACAATCCACAAGATTCATACATTTCTAGTGGGAATATAAATTATACAGCTGTTTTAATAATCACCCTTCTCATTTTTTTTTTAATGGTGAAATTCCTGGCAAAAGAGAAGGAAATAATTCTAATAAAAAAGATACAAATTTTATTTTAAATATGAGAACACCTATGGCATTATTTGATGGCCCTGAGAACAATTTATATAATTTCTGGCAACTCAGAATGATTTCAAAAAACATTCAGAAAAATAGCTAGATATAAAAGCAAGTCACATGAAAAAATTTAACCTCCTTTGTAATCAATGCATACAAAAAGAACACATTCAATTTTTTACCTATAGTATGGTCAAAGGTTATTTTAAATCATTAATCTCTGTATAGCCAACAAAATTGCAGAGAGATAGACATTTAGTCTTTTTTTTTTCTTTTTTAAAGATTTTATTTATGAGAGAGAGAGTACAAGTGAGGAGAGCCTACAAGCAGGGGGAGGGGCAGAGGGAGGGGGAGGGGCAGAGGGACGGGGAGAAGCAGGGCTTGATCCCAGGACCCCAGGATCATGACCTGAGCCAAAGGCAGCAGCTTCAATGACTGAGCCACCCAGGCGCCCCCAGTTAGCCTTTTCTGTAAAACAATTTTACAATTAGTATCTAAAGAAACTCTTTACCAGATTCACCCTACATATTTATCCTGAGAAAAGTATTACAACTGTGGAAAAAACAAATTAAGTATAAATACAGTATGCTTTTGTGATATACATGTAGGATTATGCAACCATTAAGAGCATTAAATGTTCTTAATGTCAGGGAAAGTATTCAAATCTGCTGTGCATGGGTATATACAATTTTATTAATATAATATATTTACTGATATATAATTTTATATTTATATACATACATATGTACATAAGGAGTAGGCCTAAAAGGATTTTACTTCTATAAATAACACCCAGAGTCAATACAAGTATAGGTGCATGAAAAAAACCAGACTGGCACAAAGATCAATGAGTTATACTTTGGCACTGCAATATCAACACTGATAAGTTATACACCTAAATATTAATAGAGGCTATATCTGGATGGTAAGATTTTCTAATTTTTCTCTATATTAATAAATAAATTTGTCATTATTTTTAAAAGTAGAAAATACAGTTATTTGCATGCCATATGAACACACAGAAAACATGTAATGTGTGTGTGTGCATGTATTACTCTCTAAGGAGGAGAGATTGAGAGATGTTCAAAGAAAATGTTAATGTTAATCTTCCTAATATTTAAATTTTCATAAGTTACCAACTAACTTAACATTAATAAAATACATAAGTAAGTTTAAAAAACCAGAAGCATAAAGAACAGAGTTCTTTAATGCCTCTACAAGAGCTATTACCTCCTCAAGTGTAACTCACAACATAGTTCATAAATAAAGCCAACTAAGTAAAAGGCTACAGATTTTTGTTTCTTTTCCAACTATTCTTGCAAATGATGCAGTTATGGAATGGGAGTATGGAGAATGCCGCTGAGCGCTTACAAGACATTACATACTTCTTTATTCTTCAACAAATCTATGAGATGTGTGGTAATAATCCCATCTTAACCATGAGAAAATCATCAGGCAGGTTAGAAAGCTTACTTTAGACTACAGATAACCAGAAAATGGTTGAACACAAATTTAATGGGTTTCACAGCCTATATATACTCTTTCCATGGAATCAGCTGCCCCTTCTGATATTACAGAGCTGAAACAGCCCTGGTCCAACTCTCATGTTACAGAGGAGGACCAAGAGAGAGACTGGGTACAGAAATAAATGGTCCAAGCTTATACTGTTAGGTAAATATTAGAAGAAAGGAAAAGAACTCCCAAAGTCTATTTCAGTGCTGTTTCCAGTATTCTATTTTTTTTCTCTTCCAAAAAAAAAGCACAGTAGACTATCAACTATCAACTATGTCCAGGACATTCAGGACTTCCTAATCTTGTTCTCACAGAAGAGCTTGCAGAAAGAGAGTGCAAAACTAGAAATAAGATCTAGAGAATAATACAAGATAATCAACCAACAGATATTAACAAATAAGTAAAAGTTTCTTCCATATTCTACATAGGCTTTTAAAAATTTTAAGTAGTGTTGCCTAGTTTTACGTACTAAAGGAAAACAAGTCTCTTGTTATTGAAATAAACACATGTAATTTTCTACCTTAACAAAATGTCTGAGTGCCAAATTAGTGTTCAAATGTATATGTCATAGACATACACATAACTCCATAAATTATAAAGAACTTCAAATATTCAAAAAATGTCAACCATCTTCCTCCCACTATCCTTGTGTGCCCTCCCACCACCAAATCTCCTCTCCCCACAAGAAGTTATCTATATCCTGAATTTGTCCTCACAGTGATGAAATTTCTTCACATTCTTATTACCCACTTATGAATCTCTGAACTATATAGAGAGAAGCTCACAGATAACATAATAAAGTATATGAACATAGACGTCATCAAAAATAGCAAAGTGGTGAACTCCAAAACTCCATCCCTTCAAAAATGCAATGAATAAGCTGGGAAAAATGTTTTGGAACTCTGAAATCAAATGAAAACTTACAATCAGGAAAATGCCTGATGAAGAATGCAGCTGCTAAAATTTCAGGAAGTAGGTTTTAACATATGTACTTACCATGGTCCCTTCCTCAGTTAAGCAGCAGCCATGAAGACATGAGCCCACATTTCTGGTGCAGGTTGCTGATACCAGAGGGAGCTATACAGACTTATTCCAAAAGAACTGTGGTTATGTGCTTTCTCTAGGTCTGTAACTCCTTAAAGGATCAGCTCAAGAGCCTGCCTTTGTTTCACATGCCTTGGAGCTTCCACAGGGTAGAAGCAGTATTCTGGGTGGCAGCCTTTGTCAAAGCATTTAAAGCCCAATGTATTACCTAGCTGCAGCTGCCTGGAACACGGGGTAAGAGTTAATAAGCAATACCCAGACAGGGAAGTCTGGGAAGAAAAAAATTAAAAAAGATATGTGGGGGGCAAAGGGCTTTGAAAAGTTCCCACATGGGGCACCTGGGTGGCCCAGCCTGTTAAGCATCCTGACTCTTGGTTTTGCCTCAGATTGTGATCTGATGGTTGTGAGAATGAAATCCACATTTGACTCCATGCTTAGTGTGGAATCTGTTTGAGATTTCTCTCCATATCCCTCTGTCCCTTCTGCTCATGCTCGCTCGCTCTCTCTCTTCCTAAAATCAGTCCAAAGAAAGAAACAAGCAAACAAACAAAGAAAAGATCCTGAGTAAACAGAGGGAACTAGAAGACCACGTGCATATCTGGGAACAAACACATGCTTGCCAAATATGAGAGAACACCATAAGCTATTAACTCTGGCTCACCTTTGAGTACCATATAGAAAGTGAAGATGAAAGTAGAGTTCTAAATAGCCTGCCTAAGTAATGTCCTAACAGAGAGTGTTGGCTATGAGGTTCGAAGTGGTTTCCATGTAGTTATGGAAGTAAAAAATAAGTCGAAATTGAAAAGATGGAAAAACATACTTCATATAAATAAGCAAAACAGACATCAAAATTGTTACAATGCATAGAAGAACTTACATATTGATAAAAGGATTAATATAAAACAACTGTAACATATATGCATCAAACAACAGGCTCCAAAAACAAATAAGCAAAAACCAATAGAATGAGAGAAATATACAATTCTGCAAAAATAGTTGAACATATCAATAACTGACTTCCAATAATGCATAGAACCATCAGGAAGAACATAAACACAAAAATAAGAGAATGTGAACAGCATTATAAAACAACTGAACCGAGAACCTGGGTGGCTCAGTGGGTTAAGCCTCTGCCTTCAGCTTAGGTCATGATCTCAGGGTCCTGGGCTCGAGGCCTACATCGGGCTCTCTGCTCAGCAAGGAGCCTGCTTCCCCCTCTCTCTCTGCCTGCCTCTCTGCCTACTTGTGATCTCTCTGTCAAATAAATAAAATCTTTAAAAAACAAACAAACAAACAAACAAACAAAAACCAAACAACTGAACCGTATGTGCTATAGTGTGTGCTGTGAAGTGTATAAGCCTGACAATTCACAGCCCTGTACCCCTAGAGCTAATAATGCATTATATGTTAATTAAAAAAAAAAAAATGAAATCAAAAACAAAAGCAAACAAACAAAAAAACAACTAAACCTAACAGACATCTACCTATCAACAGCAGAATATATCTTCTTTTTGAGTACACATGAACAGACTCCATTTATACCATATGCTAGGATATAAAATAAGTGTCTAATAAATTTTAAAAGACTAAAATTGTACAAAGTATCTTTTCTAATTGCAATGGAATGAAACTGTACATCAGTAAGAGGAAAACTGAAAAATTCACAAATATTTGGCAATTAAAGAACATATTCTTTTTTTTAAAAATTTTTTATTTTTTATAAACATATATTTTTATCCCCAGGGGTACAGGTCTGTGAATCACCAGGTTTACACACTTCACAGCACTCACCAAAGCACATACCCTCCCCAATGCCTATAATCCCACCCCCTTCTCCCAACCGCCCTCCCCACAGCAACCCTCAGTTTGTTTTGTGAAGATTAAGAGTCACTTATGGTTTGTCTCCCCCCCAGTTCCATCTTGTTTCATTGATTCTTCTTCAACAACAAACAGGCAAAAAAGAAACAGCACGTGAAACATTAGAAAAGAGTATTTTCTTTCAGACAAAAGAAAATGAGAATACAACATACCAAGATTTATAGGATACAATGAAGGATGCATTCAGATGGAAATGTATACCTTTAAATACCTATAATAAAAAAAGAAAATTCTGAAATCAATAATCCAATTTTACACCTTGAAAATACAGAAATAGAAGAAAACACTAAGCTGAAAGCTTACAGAATGGAGGAAATATCAAAAATTAGAGGGAAGAAAAATGAAATAGAGAATAGAAAAACAACAAAAGGAGTAAAACAAAAGTTGGTTCTTTGAAAAAAATCTACAAAACTGACAAACCTTTAGCTAGACCTGACCAAGACAAAAAAGAGGACTGAAACGACTAAAATCAGAAACAAAAGTGAGGACATCATTACCAACCTGACAGAGATGAAATGCATAAGAGAATAATATTAATCACTTGTACACCAAGAGATTAGATAACCTAGAGGAAATAGACACATTCCTTAAAAAAACAAAATACAAATGAAGACTGACTCAAAAACAGAAAACTGGGACAGACCTATAATCAGTAAAGACACTGAATTATTAATCAAAAACAAACAAACAAACAAGCAGACCCCCAAACAAAAACAAAAAACTTCAAAGCATGACAGCTTGATAACTCCACAGATCTGCTCTCCACTGAAAATTACAAAACTACAATCATTTATTGTAGTTCCTGGAAATGGTCCTGGGGACAGAGGGCAAATGAGGAAAGATTTACTCAAGAAAATCTACAAGGGATTTTAAGACAAGTGAGTCTATGATGTTAGTACCAGGACTCCCCTGGTCCCTTCGCCCTAGCTCAGAAAGTGTCAACTCCACTTTAGACTGGTACAGCCGAGAACAGGGCTCCCTCTTTCCCCTGTGGGCTCAGGAGTCTATCTTATTGGGAAGGTCAGGATATCAACATTTCTCATTCTGCCTCCAGGTACCTATTGCTGAAGGTAAAGTACTAGGTAAGTGCCACCAAGTATATGGGGGGAGGGAAGGCTCTCTTTTTCCATACAACCTACAGTGATGGGATGTAGGCTTTAACTTTCCCATAAAGCTGCTGGGGCACTGACTGCTATTATTCCAGCTTCTAAGGTGAGAATTCCACACTGGGAGACCCAACCCAAGTAGACATGTGTATACTATTCCCTTCATTACACAAACAGCTCAGATCCTACAGCAGAGATATAACTGGAAGAGAAATGCATCATTGTCCCCACTGTATACTTGAGACCTGATCTGGAGATACTGCCTGTGAGATGAAGGGAGCCATAAAACATACAGATTCAAATGTCTTCTCTGAGAAATACTTCATTTGCAAGCAAATGGACAAACGTGCTATGAAAAACAGTGGAGGCCCTGGTGGAAAGGCAACTGAGAGGAGTCTGGAGAAATCACTGGACATAAAGACTAAACCATAGGTTGGTTGGTTGGCTGGTTTGCCAGACTGAACAAAAAAGAGAGATAATAGAAGTAACCTACCTGGAGTCAGAACAAGCTTCAAACACTGATTTAAGAAACTATCCCTCCAAAGGAACTCAAATTTGATTAATCTGTAGAGCAATTAAAGCCAGAGGCACTGTTGAAAACAAGATTGTAATTAGCACTATATTAGGAGACCTTAAAAGTTACATGCAGTCACGATGATATAGTCTAAAAGAGCCCTGCTCAAACTACTGTCATCCCAGAGTAACTGTAGGAACACTCA
The DNA here is from genome assembly GCF_011764305.1 of Mustela putorius furo. NCBI lineage: Eukaryota > Metazoa > Chordata > Mammalia > Carnivora > Mustelidae > Mustela > Mustela putorius. Next base: position 20,379,240 of record NW_025422019.1, on the reverse strand, counting down.
AGGTTGTGCCCCTTTAGGAGAAACATCTGAAGGAAGGAGGTGGTGGTGGTGGTGGTGTGTGTGTGTGTAAGGGAAAGTGGGGATAGAAGAAGAGGAATGTAGACTCTGTTAAATTAACCCAGCCAGTCATCAAATAAACAAACAAGTGAGATACAGTAACAGGCACTAGAAAGGAAAAGCCAGCTCCAAGAATTTATACATTGTATAAAAAGTCTAGTTTTTATGCTAAGAAATAAGAAAGTATGGCTCACATAACAGGATAAAAAAGGAGATGAAACTATGGTTCCAAGAAGATGTTGAATTTAACAGACAAAATCTTCAAAGTAGCTACTATAAATATGCCCAAAGAACAAAAGGAAACTGATAGTAAAGAACATCAATAAAGAGTCTCAAGTTATATATACAGAAAAAGGAAATTCTGGAGTTGAAAAATACTATAACTAAAATTAAAATTTCACATAAAGGGCTATGTTCATATAAAGCAGATACATACTTGGAGAAAAATTATTACACTTACTGAGAAATCAATAGAGATTATACAATCTAGAGATAAAAGAATGAAGAAAGAAAGAGGAATAGAGACAGAGAAATCTAGGACATTATTAAGCACATTGACATAAAAAGGAAATATGAGACAAAAAGGAGAAAAATATTTGAAGAAATGACTAAAAACTTCTCAAATTTACTGAAAACAATGATATACGCACATTTAGGAAGCATTTTTATTAATTTTTCAACTAAAAACTGTAAATCATTCTTCAACTGTGAAATACTAACATATTTATGCTTAAAGTTTTCTGAACTGCATCATGAAGTTACAACTGAAAATAGTATGAAATTGCCCCAGCAATTTTATATACATGATGACTATGATTACAAAATAAAGGAGATCAGTTAATATGTAACTTAATATATCATGTTCAAATAGTTTTGCTAAGACTTATCACAGAAATAAGAATAACTAGACTAATAAATGTTTATAAAAATGATAATACATGTATCATATATTTCTTAAATCTCTTGAATTAAGCATACAATGACTTCATGACAGAACAATAAGTATTTACTATATGCTTAGATATGTGTCATGCACTCTAATGTACCTTTAACTGCAATGAAGTAACATATAGTCTCTACTCTGGAGAAGACCGTAATATTGTAGGAGAAACAGATACACGGTAGCATACTTCTGCTATGATAATGTGACAGAGGAATGTACACAGTAATAATGAACACTTTCAGGACAAGAAGGATATCCTGAAGATAGTCTCTGAGCTGGATTCTGGAAGAAGCAAATAAATGACAGGAAGACCACAAACTACAGCACAGATTTTAATAGCAAGTGTTCTATGCTGAGACCAGCTTGGATCACGGTTTTGTCATGGATTCTTGAATCTTACACTCACCGGTCCTTTCCTTTCTGTATTAAAGGAATTTTAAAATTTCTTTAGATTCCTTCATTTGTAAAATGTGGATGGGTAAGTGCATGCTTACACTTTGCACAAACTGAATACCAGAATACACATATAATAATGAAAACTTCACAAGTGACATTTGAGGGTAAATGGTGGTAAGGATGAATAATAACCAAAACAAGTAATTAATGTATATAAAAAGGCAACTTAAATTCTGCTGTTAAGTAGAAAACTTGACATAAAAAATAAAATCTGTTTATAGGCATCTATCTAGAGCTGCTCAAGCAATCAGGACAGGGGATCCCAAAATTCCAGAATGTAAAAGACATCAGGATAAATGGAATAAAAAGTGTTCTAAGGTTCTAGCATTCTTGGAGAAATGGTAAGTTTAAGTACTGATATTAGCTGTAATAAGTAAATGAAGCATACTATAATCATTAGGGTAACCACTAAAAGAGAAGTGAGATAGCTTAACTATAAATATGATAAACAAGGGGGGGCCTGGGTGGTGCAGTGGGTTAGGTTTCAGACTTGGTTTCGGCTCAGGTTGTGATCTCAGGGTTGTGAGATCAAGCCCTGAGTCAAGTCCTGCCCACCCTGGTCAGGTTCTGTGCTCAGCATGGAGTCTTTTCTCTCCCTCTCCTTCTGCCCCTCCAACTCGTGTGCACGTATGCTCATTCTCTCTCTAAATCTTTAAAAAATATGTGATAAACAACAAAAAAGGAAAAAAATACAAAAGTGAAATAGCAAGATGATAGATAATATAAATAACTATATTTATATATATACTAAATATATAATGTAAATATATTACATTTACATATAAGTATGTTAACTATGCCAGTTATCAGACTGGATTAAATATACTCAAAGACATTACTAAGTTCAATGTCAGATCTTGGAATGGTAAAAAGGCAGTAGTGGGAATACTGGCAAAAACCTGATTCAAGTCTACAGTTAGTTAACCGTATGTTATACAAATGGTAATTTCTTTTTTTTTAAATTTAATGTTGTTTTATTCAATAATAACAAAGCATTTACATTTAATTGCTGTTTAACATGAAACTTAATATGGTGTTAACATGATAGGAAACTATGTGAGGAAAGAATAAATTGCCACTGTTTGTTGTTTGCAGAAGACAAAATATGAGGGTAAGAAAGTTTTTAATTAAAAGGATGGGAAAATGTATACTTTTTTGCAAATCCTATCCAAAACAAAGCAGGTATAGCTACACTAGGATCAGACAGAACAGACTTTAAAGCAAGAAACATTAGGAAAGATAAAAAGAAAGGTAGGGGCACCTGGGTGGCTCAGTGGGTTAAGCCTTTGCCTTCAGCTCAGGTCATGGTCCCGGGGTCCTGGGATTGAGCCCCGCATGGGGCTCCCTGCTTAGTGGGGAGCCTGCTTTCCCCGTCTCTCTGCCTGCCTCTCTGCCTAGTTGTGATCTCTCTCTGTCAAATAAATTAAAAAAAAAAAAAAGTGATAAAAAGAGAAAAAAGGACAATCACAAGAACATAATTTTTTCTTTTTTTAAGATTTATTTGAGAGAGAGAGAGAGAGCATGCACGTGCATGGGGGAGAGGTAAAGAGGAAGTGAAAAAGAGAGAAAGAATTTCAAGTAGACTCTGCCCTAAGCTCAGAACCTATCCAGGTCAATCTTAACTCCCTGAAATCAAAACCTAAACTGGAAACCAAGAGTTGAACACTCAACCCATTGAGCCACACAAGAACATAATTCTAAATATGTCTGCATACAATAGGACTGCTTCTAAAAATTATAGCAGGAGACTAATTTCCTCAACAAGCGAAAGAACAACCTTAATGACATATATACATACATATACAGAGACAGAACACAACACCCAACAGCAAAAGAATAAAGTCATCTCAACTACACAGAATACATTTACCAAAACTAATCATATTCTTGCATGATAAAGAAAGCCTTGAAAACAAATTTCAGGTCATTGAGATCATTCAGAGTATGACCCTTAACTTTGCTCTCTTACAGCATTTTGTAGTTTTCTGTGTAGAAATTGTGAGCATCCTTAACTAGATTTATTTCTAGAAGTTGGTTTTTAAATTGTGCTATAAATGGCATCTTTTTAAGATTTTTTATTTTCTGGTTATTTGTTGCTAACTTATAGGAATAAAATGAATTTTTGTCTGTTGACCTTGTGTGCAATAGCATGAAAAAACTGCTTGTTAATTTCATTATTTTGTATACAATCATGTTATCTATGAGTGCTGACTCTTTTCTTTTCTTTTTCAATTCTTATACCTTTTATTTTTCTTGCCTTAAGGCTAGAATTCCAGTACAGTATTGAATGAAAACACTGATAATAGCCCCTTATCTCATCTCAAATTGTAGGGGTGTTGGTGTATATTTTAAGACACTTGTAAAATTAAGGAAGTTTGTTTTTTTTTTGTTTTTTTTTTTATTCCTAGTTGTAAAGATTTTTTTGTTCTGAAAGGGCACTTAATTCCATCAACAGCTTTTTCTGGATGTATCAAGGTGATCTATTTTTCTTTGTTAATAGGATCTATTATTACATTAATAGATTCTAATATTATTTGCCCTTGCATTCCTCAAATAAAATCCCATTGGTCATGAAATTGTAATACTTTTTATGCAGGCCTAGGTTTGATTTGCTGTTAGTTTATTTAGGGTTCTTACATATGGTGCTGATGAGAGATTTTCCTTACCTTCCTTTCTTATGATAGTGCTTGACTGGTTTTGGTATAAAAGTTAACATTGGTTTCATCAAACATACTGTGAAGTTTGTTTCTGTCTCCTATTCTGCAGAAGAGCTTATACAGTGAAGCCATCTGTGTAAGTTTTCATTGTGGGGGTGTTTGTAATAATGAATTCAATTTTAATCAAAATAGGACTATTTATGATTTTCCCTTTCATATTGTGTGTCAGTTTTGGTAAGTTATGTTTTTTTAAGTAATTTTAAGCCTGGTTTAAAAAACCCAGAACATTGGGCACCTGGCTGGCTCAGTGGGTTAAGCATCTGCCTTCGGCTCAGGTCATGTTCCCAGGGTCTTGGAATCGAGTTCCACATCAGGTTCCCTCCTCATCAGAGAGCCTAATTCTCTATCTGCCCACCTCGCTCCTCCACTCATTCTCTTTCTCTTGCAAAAATAAAATACTTAAAAAAACAAAAACAAAAACAGAACAAAGGAGATTCATACCCTCTTCCAAACTCATGTGAAAGATATAGAGCCTTCTATCAATTTTCTAATTTCTAAATACCTAGATAAAATTCTGCACTTAAGATGGAACTTCAAAAACAGAACATAGCTATAGGCAGAGAACTGAGCACATTTATCTGTCTCTTACTTTCCACCATTATCAATGAGATGACAAGTTTTCACAAAAGAATAAAGACATTAGTAGGATTGGAAAATAAGGGTAATAATGGTGGATCAGAAATTCTGAAAAATTCAAGGCCCATAAATGGGAATAAATTAGCAAAGATATCAATCATATGGGAAAATTATGGAAAAATTAAGGGAGAAAAATCACAATCCAAGATAGAAGAAGTATCTACAGTTCTTTCAAAGAGGCCCAAAGAAGAACCAACCTTTCACCAAATACAAAAAGCAGGAGAAGGTCAAGGCAATAATAAGGTTAATTATTTTAGAAACAGTATTTGGGCTAGCTGAGACAGCTGTGACCTCCCCTTTCCCAAGGCTCGCTGCTGTGGCTTTTACCATCATGCCAAAGTCAAAGAACTGCTTCCTAAGGGAAATTGGCCACCTGTTATAAGAGTTATCAGTGCTTAAGAGACAAACAGGACACAGACTGGACAAACTCTGAATATAATAAAAGACATTAGGAATGGGACAAGAAGAGATAATTTCTAATAGAAATTAAATACTCTACTACATGAAATAAAGTCCTCTTTATTTTGAAATGTGTGGGAATGGGGAAGGGGGTAGTCCCCAACCTACTGACACAATCTACAGAGAAGTAGATAATGTTTTAACACTATGTCCCCTTACACTGAATTCATGCACAGCCTTCCCATTCAGGGAAGAAGGCTGATGGGGAGGAGACCTATGCAACCTTAGGGAAAACCATGCCAGCCAGACACCGTTATTTAATAAGCTAGCTCTTCATCCCAAAATATTAATGAAAAACCAAGGATTACAGACATTTGGGAAAAGATCCAAAAATGAAAACATACAACTGATAGAAATGGAGACCATACAGGGGGCAGAACGGCACACTCAAAGAAATTTCTCATAAAGTACACCTGAATAAAACAAAAATAAGCTGCTTTGAAAAAGTAGTCAGAAAAGATTAATTCTTAAAATTCTTGTAAATGGCCATAACTGATGCATGAGTGCAAAATAAAAGTTGAAGACTATTTTTTTTTAATTTTTTTAATAAACATATATTTTTACCCCCAGGGGTACAGGTCTGTGAATCGCCAGGAAGTTGAAGACTATTTTTGATGAGACAGACTAAAACACAAAGAATATTGGAAATAAGAAAAACTAGAGACCTGAAGGTCAGGTTGAAGAGATATAATATGGCTAATAGATGCTTCCTGAGGGGGATAAAAACAGGAAAAAATAGGGACATATAAAAAGAAAAAAAAAAACGAAGCTATTACCATGATCTGAAGAAAGACACAACTTCATAGACAGGGCTCACTAAGTACCAAAATGCTTAGTGAAAAATATATCTATACATAGACACATCTTAGTAAAAGTGTTCCATTTCACCATGTTATCCACAAAGAAACAAGTCACATTGAAATCTAAATGCTGTTAAGACACAGAACTAATGCTTTTAAGATTTATAAGGAGAAAAAATGTAAACTTAGAATTCCATACTTAAATGTATTCATAAATGCAAGCCAAATACAGGATATTTTCAGCCAGCAAATACTTGGAAAGTGTGCTAGTCTATACTGATAATTCCTCAATGAGGTATTCTGAATCAAAAGAAATCCAGATGTTTTTGTTTATGACACACCTTTATAAGTAAAAATCATATGAACATATGCTCTCAATATTTATAAATATTTTATAATATCTTATATTTATAAATTAGCATATCATTATACTCGTATGTTTGTGTGTTATAAAGCACATTAAAGTAAAAATTAAAAAATAATCAGACAGGGGGCCTGGGTGGCTCAGTGGGTTAAAGCCTCTGCCTTCAGCTCAGGCCATGATCCCAGGGTCCTGGCATCTAGCCCCACATGGGGCTCTCTGCTCAGCGGGGAGCCTGCTTCATCCTCTCTCTCTCTGCCTGCCTCTGCCTACTTGTGATCTCTGTCTGTCAAATAAATAAGTAAAACCTTTAAAAAAATAATCATCAGATGAAACACGTAATTTCAAGTATATTCCAACACCCCCCAAAATTATTCCACGTACCCTCTTTAATGTGGATGGATGCCTCATTTTGAAGACCACAGCTCTAAACCACATGAAAAAGAAATCCAAGGGGAAAAAAACATGGAACTGAAGAAACAACTGAACTGAACAGGTCTCAGAAGAAGAGGAGGAAACTGAAAAAAAAAACTAAAGGTGAATCCCCCAGAATTTGATATTTGGAAAATTTTCAATTGTAAAGTTTTAATGTACATACGATTACATTTTGTTCTCTGTAAGACCATTCTACTTTGTTCTACAGTAAGTTATATAATCACATTGTACATATTTCAAGGTTTAAAGTTTTTAGAACTGATCTGTAAGTAAAGCAAAAAAGAATTTTAGTTACAAAACAAAATGTAGATATAAAATTAACAATGAATAATTGGGAGATGGGGGGGTAAGGAGAGGACCAAGACTATCATTCCTGAAGGTACTACTGTCTAGAGCTAATAAGTAAAAAATAACATTATCAATAAAAACCACTAACAGAAATAAAAGCAGGCACCATTTATAGTGAAAAGTTTGAACTGGGAGGGGAAAGAGGGAAGCCCTATCTTATCCTCTTTTTTATTCTCATGTAACATGAATCTCAACACAATTAGGACTTCTATTTTTGAAAAGTATTATTAGCCAGGAGGGGGGAGCAGTATATAACACAGTATGCCCATTTATTTTATTACTATTTTTTAGTATGCTTATTTAGAAAACTGAAATTGTTTACTCACTGCCATAGTGAGCTCACATTAAAGACTCCTACTACTCTATCACCTCCATCACCCCTTTCATTTAGTGCATTTTACTACTTGGTCTACTATGATCTCTTTTGAAGGTTTTTGGGTTTTATCTATTTCTATAGTGCAAGCCTTAGTGTTTAAAGAAGAAGGAGGATTAATTACAAGGTCTAAGGATTAATGGAATAGCTAATTATGGCTATAATATATGTACATGAAAACAGAAAACTCATCTTGTAGTTGCCATTGCTTAAAAATCTAAAGTTCACTAAAATGTGCATACCATGCGAGAAAGTCTCTTCTTCCAAATAGAAACAGCTATGACTCAGTATAATAATTTCACTCAGTGGCAGTATTTCTAGACACAGGTGCTACTGAGAAGAATCTTAGAGGTAAGGAACAGGAGGTGATGAAAAACCCTCAAGAAAAAAATTGGCTAAGGATGGGAAGATCAATTCTTCCTGACTATAAGGGGAAAACCAAAAGAACTGCAGGGAGTAGGAGATGTACACCAGCACCCAGGAGCCATGGCTGCGGCTGATGAAATTACACAGGGCCTTAGTCTTAAAAAAGAAAAAAAAAATGAATGGGGTTGAGCCAATACCTCTGCTTACTTTATAGTCTACTTACCTAGGCTCTTAATTCTTTCCTATTTTGACTATTGAGAGACCTAAGTAAAACAATGGGTCTTAACACTTTGAACTTCTTATAAGTCAAAAGCAGAATATTTTATATGGTCCACTTTAATAGTCTCAGTCTCTAAGGGATGACAAATGGTACTTTCAGGTTATAGTTCTCTAGGGCAGTGATTCTCAAATTTAAGTGTGCATTAGAATCACCTGGAAGGCTCGTTATACCCAGAGTTAATGATTTAGTATGCCTGAACTGGGCCCTAGAATGTGCATTTCCGACAAAGATCTCAGTTGGTGTTGATGCTGCTGATCTAGGGATCTCACCTTGAGAACCACTGATCTAGTCTGAGGGTTAGACCAGAAAGCTTTTAATACCATAAACACAAGAATCTCATCATCACTGCCCGACCATCCATGTGTCCTTACAGCTCTGACTGAATCTTCCATTTTATCTAAGCATTATCCGGTGGAGTTGGGCTAGCTTTCAATTTTTTTGTACCAGGGTCTTATTCCAATGGTATGGAATCTCTTTTGAAATCCTCAACATCAGACACTGAAAGTAAGCAGGTAATTTTAATTGAAGACATTCACAGAAACTTTACAAGGATAGGCAAAATGCTTATAGACATTTAATGCCAACTCTTTTTCTATTTGGTAACTCCTAAAAGCCATTAATACATGCTTGTGAAGGTTTCTACAGAGATTTAAAGCCTCTGCTTACTGTTGCCTTGTCATTCAACACCAAAGTTCTCCCTTAAAACATAAACCAAGAACAAACTACACAACCCCTGGGTATACATACACTGCAACTCCACCAAAATCACTCCATTTCTGTTTCTTTATTGTAATTTCAAAGAAAAGACTAAAAGTAAGAAGTCATTTAACAGCATTTCTAGAGATAGATATGTCATTTTCCTTAAGAATAGTAAAAATGGATGCGTGGGTGGGGAACCTCTGAGGGCCATGTGTTGAGAGATTTGGATTCTATTCCCAGCCATTTTAGATTTTAGGCCACATGCCCTTTTGCACAGCACTGAGCTTTTAGCTACACAAAGAGTTTGAGGCAAGAATCATTAAGTCTCATACCCTACACTAAGACTAAGACTTACTTGGTATCACATTAACTTCCTCAAACTGCAATGTATGTCTTTAAAAAAAAAAAAATCAACTATAGATCATTTCAGAACCTGATTGCTTTTCCTACAGCATAAAATAATAAGGACACTCTGGCTCTTCGGAAGCCACTTTTAAAAAATCACCATTTGCAATCAACTACAATTATACTTCCTGTTAGTTGCTGCAAGTTCAATTGTTTTCTTATTACTTATGTGATACATCATATACAAGGCACAATAAGAAAAACAGAAGTCTATCTACAAATAAATATTTCACTTTTTAAAAGGAGATTATTTCCAGAAATCTCATAAAGATGGTACTGGGGTTTTCAAAAATCAGCTTCAGTTAACATGATAGTTTTTTAAAGTACGGTTAATAACCTCATAAGGTAAGATTTTAAATTGTAGTAATATATAAACTGTGGTAAACTAAAAAGGGGTGAGACCAGCAGTCAGGAGACTACTCATTCAATATGGCCAAATTACAAGATATCTTTTTTTTTTTTTTAATCATTCCTTCCTTCCTTTAGTCATTCTCTTATGTACTAATCCACTGGAGAACGTACACTTAGAGCCTGTGGAAACAAGGAAGGATGAGAGATAGCCCCTGACCTCATCATTTGAACTAGATCTTATAGGTCTCCCAGGGAAAATCTGTAATTTCAAATGTGCTTAAGAGAACAAAGTAAAAACTTAATCATGTCTTTTTTGGTAAAAATTTCAGAAAACTAAAACTAAATGTTGTTACCCAAATGTGTGTCTTTTTTTTTTTTCTTTTCTTTTTAAAAGTAGGGGTGTGGAGCCCAACACAGAGCTTGAACCCATCATGATCCTGAGATCAAGACCTGAGCCGAGATCGAAAGTCAGACGCTTAACCAACTGAGCCACCCAGGTGCCCCCGTAATATTTTTGGGCAGCACAAACATGATTAAGGGAACAAGATCATCCAGATACTCTTAATACCAAAGCAGTAACTCTGAGTTCATTACAGTCTCTAAAAGCAAGTTTTACCTAGATATTAGCCTAAATTTTGAAAATTATAGCAATGGCTTAAAGGTCCTAACAAGACACTTAATCAGAAATTACCAATGCATAATTTATTTAAAACGTGTGACAGCATGGCACTATATACAATGTTATAAACTTCTGATACAATTAAAAAAATTTAAAGTTAATTTATTTATTCCAAGCATTAATTTGTTAGTTATAGTACCATACCACTCTTTTACCCAACTCAGAGTAGTAAATTATCTTAATTAACAAATGATAATTTAGTCTTAACCCTTAAGCACCAATACCTTTTAATCTGCCCATCTTAAGTGCCACCTCTTTCGTAAAACTTTTACTAACCAATCTATAACCCCATACGATTTTTTTCAGTAAAATGAATTATTCCCTAGCCACTCAAGTACTTGTATAACCAATGCCCTTGCACAAAATTAATCAAATTTAGGGGTGTGTAGGTGGCTCAGTGGGTTAAGCGTCTGCCCTTGGCTCAGGTCATCTTCCCAGGGTGCTGGAATGGTGCCCCATGTCAAGTTCCCTGGCTCAGTGGGAAGCCTGCTTCTCCCTCTCCCTCTGGTTCTCCCCCTTCTTGTGCTTGCGCTCTCTCCCTCTCAAATAATCAAATTTATTGTAGTTATTAGTACAATTATCTGTAAGATTTTACTTCACACTTTAGAACTTTACTCTTACATGTATTATCTCATGGAACCATCTAAATAAACAACCCTCTGAAATACTTACTTCTATTTTATAGTTAGGGAAACTGAAACACAGATGCAATGTGCTCTAAGGTCATATAGTGAAGAAACAACAAAAAACCCGTATTAGTCAAAAATTATATCCAAGAGTTTTCATTGATAATACAATTTTTCTAATTAATCAAATGTGTTAAGTACTATACTTTCGCATTTATGTAACCATTGCTTCATATACAAGGCAGCAGATAGTAAGCAAAGACATACTGACTAGATCTGAAGTTAGTTACTTGAAAAGTATTATATATTTCCTAGGCAGTGTATAATTTATTGCCTCCTAAAAAGCAAAGTACCAAATATAATTTAGTACTATAGAATGATCCAGGGACTACCGTCAGGGTTAAAAATTTGGTTTCTGATATTAGACTGAAGTTCAAATCCTAAAACTGTGTGAGGGCTCTCAGCCTCAGTTTTCTTGTTTGTATAACAGTAGTAATAATAATAATAATAAATGGTAATATCTCAACAAATGAAATAATAAATGGTAATTACCTCAAATGACTGTGTTGAGTGGGAATGTATATAAAACATCTAGGATAGTGTCTGGTACATAGAAAGCACTCAATAAATTAGTTTAATGTGTATGAATATCAATATGAAACTCAAAGATAGTAGTAGTTTACAAAACAGTAATAATCTCATGAACTATTAAGAAGAGCAGAGTGAAACTTCCCTAAATGTGTATTTTCAGTTTTTATTTTTGTTTTTTCAACCTTTATCACTTGGCTCTCCAATAAATATTACATCAACTATTAACTCTGTTGCTTTCACATCACTATTTCTAACAGTTTCAGTTCTCTTTTAATGCAAGTAATGCAGAGGCATAGAGGGAAAAAGATAAGACTGATGTCCAAATATCTCTTGGGAATTGTGTAATATTCAAAGGAACTTTCTAGAGTAATGAAAATGACCTATATCTTGACTGGGCTGTTGTTACACAGGTGAATACATTTGTTAAAACTTGCTGAAATATAACTGAAAGACCTGTATATAAAACAATGCAAATTTAAAAAAAAATTAGGACTTACAACCTTTGAACAAGTTACTTTCCTTTTCTGACCCTTAGCATTCTCATCTTCAGAAAGGGAGTCATTACTCACGCAGGAAGATTTTAGTACTGAAGGAGAGAAGGTGAGAAAAGTACTTACAGTAGTTTCTGCCATTAGTTGCCAATTCTGGATCCACTAAAATTAACCCTAGACATTTTTCAAATTTACCTATATCCTAAAACATGTATCTAAAATAAAAGCTGTATTTCCCTTTTCCTACTTTCTCCCCATTTTGTTTCATTAAAGTTTTTGCCCCCAATTGTGTTTTATTTGTTTACAAAGTCATAATGGAATCTTTTGCTTTCATACTTCTCCTGCTCATTTAGCGAGGATCAAAAATTTTTACCTTAAATAAGTGAAGACTCTACCTGTCTTGTGCAAAGTTAATCAATTTGCTACAATTCCTTTCTCCAAGAGTTTAATGTTCCAATAACAAAAACAACACAGTAACGTATTGCCAGAGATTACAATTTTAATAATTGTCTAAAGATCTGAAAGACATATATCAATTTTGCAATGTCCTCTTGTCAACCTGTAAAAATCAAGAACGGTTCCCCAAATATTTTAACTACCCTTAATAACCCATTAAGAAGCTACCATCCATTGATTTATGTAAAGTTACATAATTTACTTCTGGTATTGCCCTTTCAAATATAAACATACCTAATTAAATTGGGGTAATTGTGTAAAAGTAACAGTTCCTGTTTTCAAATCAGTTTTTTAAAGGTTTATTTATTTATTTATTTGACAGAGAGAGAGAGAGGAACACAAGCAGGGGGAATGGGAGAGGAAGAAGCAGGCCTTCCACCACCAAGCAGGGAGCTGGATGTGGGCCTCCATCCCAGGACCCTGAGATCATGACTGGAGCCAAAGGCAGACGCTTAACAACTGAGCCACCCAGGCACCCTCAAATCATTTTCTGAAAGTGTCTAAGCAATGCTCTTTGTTCTAGAACTCCAGCACACTGGAACAATTTCACATTCATCTAGCATTTACTGAACAAACATTATTAAGTATCTAAATAGGTCAGGTACTGGAGAAACAAATATAAGGTCAGAGAAATAAATATCTAACTAAAGCAGATAAGATAGAATTGCTAAAATAAGGTCCTTTCCTTATACCTGCAAAGAATCTAGAAAAAGGAGTTGGAAGTACAGTTCTTCCAACCACTTTTTTTTTTTTTTTAAATTTAAGATTTTATTTGACAGGGAGATAGAGAGTGCACAAACAGAGCAGCAGGCAGACTGGAAAGGGAGAAGCAGGCTCTCTGCTGAGCAGGGAGCCTGATATGGGGCTTGATCCCAGGACCCTGGGATCATGACCTGAGCCAAAGGCAGGCAGCCACTTACCCAACTGAGTCACCCAGTCACCCCTCTTCCAACCACTTTTGCTTCCAACCAGAGTTGCTTCCAGACCACTTTTCTAATCTTCTGCCAAAACTGTATGGCAACTGCTGACTCCAATGTTATATTCTCTTACCCTCTTCTCCCTTCTCTCCTCTTCTCACCTTTCTTCCAGATAGGCTCCTTTACAGTGGAAGATATCAACACCTGTCTCCATGTCTTCTTCGCAGTTCCTGCCATCACACTGGATGACTGCACTGCTATTGATTTCCAATCTACCAGCATCAGAACTCCTTCACCTTCCTGAATGATTTCACCCACTTGAAATTTTAGCAATCTTTTTCAAAGATCCTGACTTGGAACTTATTACCTAAAATAGCTTAAGTCAACTATGAAAGTTAAGCCTCAGTATATCAGTTTCATAAGAGAACTTATTCCCATCTGTCACCAATTTAATCCCCCAATACTTATTCACAATACTTCATTGAGCCCTCTCCATTCTTAAGTCATTATGCCCATTCTGGACTAATCTCCTTCTTTATCAAACTCAAAACCCACAATGCCTCACTCCAAACACTTTCTAGCAAGCATGCTTCACTTCATATTTCATTCCCTTTCTCTTCTACTACAACCATTCTGTAAATCCTCTCTACTCCTCGTCAACCTAACTACCCAAGGTCTGCTCCTTTATTTAGGTTTCTGAGCATGTGAAAAATCTTTATAAGCAGAAGAGTGGTTTCTTAAGTGGATGCTTTCATTAAGTACATACTTCTATTTTTAACTATTGTCAAAAGGGTTTGTTGCAAAATAGATCTTACTAAATAATAAAACAAATTAAATTAAATTAAATTAGAAGTTCAGCTCCTCAGTTGTACTAGACTCATTTTAAGTGTTCTATAGACACAAGCAGCTAGTGGCTACCAAAATGGAAAGTGGAGATTATAGAACACTGTCACCATTGCACAAAGCTTTATTAAATACTGCTGTTCTACACACTCCATTGTAGGACTACTCAGTCACTATATTGGCTCACATGACCTGTAATTTCCCACTATCTATTGCCCTCCTTGTGACTTCAAGCTCTAGCACCCGACACGGAAGAAATGGTTCCTAAAGCAGTCAATAAGGGCAGTGGCATCACACCTATCTCTTAAAATCACCTGAGACCAAAAGGAGTTTGTTGCTCCTAGTCATTTGCATCCCAGCCCACTTCTAATCATGGAAATCCCCATCCTGATACGGTTATTAAAGGAAGGTGTTGGTTGTACTGTATCTTAGAAGGGTTAGAAAAAGAGAGGTATACTTAGTTGATTCCAGATTTTACCACCTGTTCAAGACAGAACTCATTACTACACATGTATCTCACATACCACTACACTAGACCGTGGCAGCAGCTGGAAGTAAAAATCTGCCAAACCAACCCAGGCTTATTTTAATTCAACTATTAATAGTATTTTATTAAAAATTAAACATTACAAATGCTGAATAAGACCAGGATGCTGGGACACAAGACGTAAATTAAAATTAGTACTATCTTAAGTAAAAGCAGGATAAACCATCATCCTTGAAAAAGGTAAGAGAAACTACACTTACTGGACCTTTCAGTTATTAAAATCTCTGGGAAAAAACTGGCAAAATAGTATGCTTTAGGATAAAGGGTGGTAGTCTATATGTAGAATGTAGACCTTAGAATTCATGTAGGGAAGTGCCATTCATTCCTGTACCTTTTATTCTTAATTAGTTGTTGACTTCTGCTACTAAAACACACATATGAATTCATAACTGCAGATAAGATAGTTTAACCTTTTTAACATTCTCATATGTCTTTTCATAGCTAATATTTTTATGTCTGACTTCATTTCTTTCTTCTGCAAAATACCGTTCTTGGGTAGAGCAGCTTATGATAAATACTTGTACTCTATTCTTAAATTGTTACTGATTATTGCTAGTCAAAAGAATCTTGGAATTATTAGCTCATGAGAAGAGCTGAGATGGCATTCATGTCCTTTAAAGTGTTCCCATGAGGGGCGCCTGGGTGGCTCAGTGGGTTAAGCCGCTGCCTTCGGCTCAGGTCATGATCTCGGGGTCCTGGGATCGAGTCCCGCATCGGGCTCTCTGCTCAGCAGGAGCCTGCTTCCTCCTCTCTCTCTCTCTGCCTGCCTCTCTGCCTGCTTGTGATCTCTCTCTGTCAAATAAATAAATAAAATCCTTAAAAAAAAAAAAAAAAAAGTGTTCCCATGAGGTATTAAAACGATTCAGTTTATTCTGCAAAGCATTTCCTTATGAGAGAGGTAGGGCTGGTAGGTGATGGCAATAACCTCCTTTTATTAAGTCCAGTTCGACCAAGTGCTACATCACTTCAGAAAAGACTGGCTTAAAATTTAGGATCTCCTAACACATTGTTCTTCATGGATCATTTTGCTTTATTTCTTTCTCTTTCCCTTTTGATTTATTTTTCTTTCTTTTCCTTCTTTTATTCCTGTAAACTAAGCAGCTATGTGAAATGTTCTTCTTCAAGAAAATATTTTTAAGGAAAATAAAGTCATTTTAATGGTGATGTACATGCAGGGTATAATGATGTAGACATATAAATACAAGTATTTATCAACAGCTGCTCTACCCAGGAACGGTATTTTGCAGAAGTAAGAAATGAAGTCAGACATAAAAATATTAGCTATGGGGTGCCTGGGTGGCTCAGTGGGTTAAGCCACTGCCTTCGGCTCAGGTCATGATCTCAGGGTCCTGGGATCGAGTCCCACATCGGGCTCTCTGCTCAGCGGAGAGCCTGCTTCCCTCTCTCTCTCTGCCTGCCTCTCTGTCTACTTGTGATCTCTCTCTGTAAAATAAATAAATAAAATCTTTTAAAAATATTAGCTATGAAAAAGCTTATGAGAATGTTAAAAAGGTTAAACTATCTTATCTGTAGTTGTGAATTTATATGTGTGTTTTAATAGCAGAAATCAACAAATAATTAAGAATAAAAGACAGGAATGGCACTTCCCTACATCAATTCTAAGGTCTACATTCATTGAAGAATAAGGAATAACCACAATCCTAACACTGAAAAGGATTCACAGGTAGGAACATTTTTTGCATTCCCTGGTTTTCACTATACAATATGATGACAAAAAATATATTAGCAACACTACCTTCTGTTGACACAAGAAAAAACTCCATATATAACAAGAAATTAAATATAAAACAGCACACAGCATGTTGTGGGCATATGGTAAAATTTTCTCAACATTCAAGATCTGAAAGCTGAGTAAATCCTGCTGCGTACACAGCGTTTCCCTTATTTAAGAGGTAGCAGAACCTCACAAAAGAAATGAACCTACACAACCTGCAGTCTGGGTAGAAATCAAGTTAAGAGCAAGTGCATGCCAGCATTGTGTAATGAAAGCTTTGAGCCAATGTCACAGACACACTCAATAAACTAGCCTACAAAACTTTTCACCAGCTTGCAAAATCTTAAAACCTTCCCACATTTAGCAACAGTTAGGCAGAAATGCGCCATCTGTCAGAAAGTCCGTGAACTATACAATGAAACTATCATTTTCATGACATGCTCATTTTGCTCATTTTCCCTAAACTATACTTAAATTTGCTTTATATTCCTGCATCTTATCAACTGACAATGCAGCCAGAATCATCTGATGGGTTTTGTGAAAATAAACATGTCTCTATTCCACTTTTCCTTGGAGCACATGTGGGAGGGTATGTGGGTATTAGTGGGGAAGGAAATCACGTTTATTTTGAAAACCTAGCCTATCCACAATGCAGTACCACTTTACACCCACCAGAATGGCTAAATAAACGAGACAATATCAAGCAAATGTTGCAGAGTCTGGGACAAATGGAATTTTCATTCACTACTGATGAAAGTATAAACTGATAAAACCACTTTGGAAAACACTGAGTAATACATACTAAAACTGAATACAAGCACACACCATGACCCAACAGTTGCACTACAAGGAACATATACTACAAAAATGTATACTACATACACAAGAATATTATATAGGAGCACTATTCGCTGTAGCTCAAAACTGGAAACAACCTAAATGTTCATTAACAGTAGAGTGGGTAATTTACGGTATATAGCTAAACTGAAACAATTTTACACAGTGAGAATGAATAAGCTGCTGCTACACACTACATGAATGGATCATATAAAAATAAATGTTTTGGGGGGCACCTGGGTGGCTCAGTTGGTTAAGCATCTGACTCTTGATTTCAGTTCAGGTCATGATCTCAGGGCAGTGGGACTGAGTCCTGCATCTGGCTTCACACTGGGCGTGAGGCCTGCTTAAGATTCTCCCTTCCTCTCCCACCATCCCCTGCACATACACCCACACTTTCTCTCTCTCAAAAATAAATAAGTAAATAAATAAATAACTAAATTAGAAAAAATAGAAATGTTTTGTGTCAGAAGCCAGACACAAGGGTGTATTTGCTATATGATGTAGTATGTACGTCTTTAAATATTAAATGTCAATAAAAAGTTTACCTAAAAAAATTTAATAAATAAATAAGCAGCTTGATGCCTAGATGTCTGTAATAAAATCATGTTCCCAGTGCCATGCTCCTTCCAGTCTAAAATTGGGAGAGAACACTTTTTGAATCTTCTCTCATGCTAATTTAAAACCATTTTTATATGAAAACAAAGAAGGTTGTATTAAGGTTATAGAATGCAAGAGCCAAATCCTTTCCAGAAGAAAACACTAAAAATTTTTGAAAAAAAATTTTACCACTAAAGCTCTGCCTCCACCATAACCTTGACCATTCAGACCTTCACCTTCCTTCCATCAGCAGAGTTCACTCTTCTGCCAATCACTTAGAAGAAACACTTGACAAGTAATAACCTGCCCTAGCAGGTTAGTTATAAGGATTAAAACAAAGAGTGCATATACAATTTGCAGCACTGTGCTTAAGCACTCAATGAGTAGACAGTATTATATCCCAAATAATGAGGCTTTCAGGTTAAGGGCTATTTCCAATACAATGGTGTAAACACAGAACCTGATCTTTAGTAGTTGGGTCAATAACCACTTACGGAATAAATGAATGATGTGAGCTCAAAATAGAACAGAAAAAAGGAAAATAAAGCAAAAGTGAGAATGAGGAAAAAATCCGGAAGTACAAAGGAAGGTCTTAATCTACTTTTACTATTAAAGCATATGACAATATTTTTAAATATCCAATGAACCAACAAAATTATGAACATATAAAATATACGATCAAAATACACAAAAACTGCCTCATTATTTTCCCCCATGTATTTCACAATGTCAAAGTATGATGTTTTAAACTAAAATTAAAACATTGTTCTTTAATTTGAAACTCTTTAAAAATATCTGAATGAATTCCTTATAAGGTTAACAGGAATCATAAGTGTATCACAAGCTATTTTCAAGACATCCGTCATAGTATGTCAAACTCTAACTGTATTTTAATACAGATGAAAAAAAGCAAATTTCAGCTGAATCTTTACATAGTATTATTTTCATGAAAATAAAAATGCAACTTTGTTATCAAAGCTGTCAAGACTGCAATCTCACATTTAGTTAAAAGACATAGGAAAAAAAAAAAAAAGAAGACAAATCAACAAAATAATTTAATCTTCACTGGGGGCCCAAAATACCAATGACCCATTTGATAAGGCCCCTTGTCCCTCCCTTTTAAACACATCATTTACTTATATATCCTATATATACTTATATATCCTAAATCAGAAATAATATTTACACAAAACATTTAATTATGTATAAAGCACAACTCTAAATGTAAATATAACTCATTTGGTTCTTATAAAACAAACACTCAAGGTAAATACTATTACCATTTCCATTTCACAGATGAGAATGTTGAGACAAAGATGCTAACTGCTTAAATTCACAAAGCTATTAAATAAATAGCAGTCTGGTTACATGCTCTTAATTTCTGTGCTATGCTGCTTAAAGAGCTCTGAAGTAAAGCAGAATTTTAGAATTCAGAAAGCTCTAAGATAAAGCAGGATATAATTTCACTTCATGTTGGGACGTTAGTTATTTTGAGGAATTTGGGTGATAACCATAAGATAAGGTACATTGATGCCACATTTCATGAATTCTAAGATGCCCATTTTCTCTCATATTTTAACATTTCTAAAACTGATGGCATTTTAGGGGCACCTGGGTGGCTCAGTGGGTTAAAAAAAATGGGTTAAAATTGATGGCATTTTATATTTGTAAATGATACTATTTTCTCTCTTTGGGGTACATGTATAATGATGCATCCAGTAATTGAAGGCAAGTACATTTCAAAAAATTATGCTATTATCTATACCTAAGATAGTAAAATATAAAAAATACAGTACAAGTGTTTTACAGGGAAGTTCTTCCCTTTAAACCATGATGATCTATAAGAAAATTCTATGAAAATACCTTTACAGTACTGTCAGTTTCTCAGACCATGTGCAAATGTTATATATGTAGAAAGACCAGGTTATATCCTTTGTGAGGAAGAAATACTGGTTTCATTATATAACTTGGTGAGGAAATTTTCTTTGATAAGGGATATGCTATGGGAGGAAGCAGACAGACAAAACAACAGTAAAAATAAGACATCTGAGAAAAATTAAAATCATCAAGAATAAAGCATGAATTAGGATACTCCCAAATACTACTTGCTTCAAGCCAGTTCTCAAATGCCACGGATAAATGCTCACATAAAAAAAAAATTTCAAGTTTTAAAAATACAGTTTAGGGGCATCTGGGTGACTCAGTAGGTTAAGTGTCTGACTGGATTCTGGCTCAGGTCAAGATCTCAGGGTCATGAGATTGAGCGAGCCCTGCGACATGCTCCACACTGGGCATGGAGCCTGCTTAAGACTCTCTTTTTCTCTCCCCAGCTCGTGTTCTCTATAAATAAATAAATAAATGATGATCATCATAATAAAAAATACACTTTGAATGCAATCAGAAATGACCAATCTGCTTAGCTGTGTGCCCACTTGAGCTCTAACAAAACTGGACATATTAAACTTGAAGCTCAACCTCCATGCTGAATAACTAAAAAAAGGTTTAAACTGGTCCTAAGAATTGCCACCAAAAATTTTAACTAAAACAAATTCAATTAATTTAAGTATTTGATAGCATCTTGTGTTGACATCTGCCTTGATGATTTCAGAATGAATTTATATTCAATGATTTTTTTGTGTGTTTGTTTTCGATTTTATAGGATGAAAACTATTTACCTTTAGGGGAATTTCCCACTAAAACACCAAAAATCGTATCCAAATTACAACTGAAAAAAAACACCTTGTATCAACTGCACTCTTTACCTTAAAGTCACTTAATTTACCTTGGGGGAACAGGGTGGTGGGAGAAGTACAAATCCATTTATACACAATAAAAAAATTGTTAAATTTGCTTCAAAAAACATATCCAGACAGGAAACAGTGCTTTCTTCTTTGCTAATATATCTCAAGTAGTATTTTAAAAGCATCATACCACAACCCTTGAGATATCGCATTACTCAATAGGAGTGTAAAGTACCTCTTTTTAAATTGTCATTCCTAATTTTATTTATTCTCATATCCAATTAAGAATGAAAGCAAATACAACAAGTTCAAAGGAGTATTTTGTAAGCATGTTCATATTGTATAAATGTATTATTTCCATCATACGTTTGTTCTCAGTGTATAAACAACCTATCCCAATCATGGTTTGAGGTAACACAATTTTCTATCTGCTGATAATTCTTTTTAATCTGCTATCTTTTATCTATGTAAAGTTTTGTTTCATATATAGTAGTTACAGAGCACAATTCAAAATATAATGCTAGTAATTATTCTGTCCTCCTTTAGAACATGTAGGCAAGTCTGAAAACATCAGAGCTCTACATATGTATATAAAAAAGAGGCCTGAAAAAGTATGCCTCTAAGAACCGTGGTAACATATGAAAAATATACAGTTGTTACACAAGAATTCAGCAAGATCTAAGGAACTAAAAACCAGGGAGAAGGCAAAAGCAAAAGATATTAAAAAACAATTAAGAGTTACAATTTTCTAGTACAAAATTTAAGGGAGACTACCTTAGCAGATCAGAATAACAACATTTCCACAGTAACTCACTGAACTCAGAAGCAAATTTTGATAAAACCCATTCCTCCTTTATTTTAAGGCAGATCAATTTTATAACCTTTACTATTTTAAAAGTTTAAAATACATTTAACTTAATTTTCCCTTTTAACACACTATTTTCTATGAGCCTTTGATCGTGCCAATAAGGTTTTGCCAACTATAGTATTCTTCAGAGAGTAATCCCAGCTGATGAACTGTGTTCTACTATGGTGCAAGAGGGTAAATCTAGGAACATTTAGACAACTATCTAAAATAGTGTTTACGGTATCAGGGGCCTCTTCTTATTCTTCATTGTCCAAAAACACCATCATTAACCATAGCCTGAGGTTTCGCAGTAAACTCTTAGCAATCCTTACCAAGGCCTTCATTTTCAACTCTCCAAGTTTGAAAAAAGTTATATGTATTAAATTTCTCCCGTTAAAAAATCACCAAAGCAGGGGATGCCTGGGTGGCTCAGTCGGTTAAACATCTGCCTTCAGTTCAGGTCATGATCCCAGGGACCTGGGATGAGTCTCACATTTGGTTCCTTGCCCAGTGGGAAGCCCGGTTCTTTCTCCCTCTGCCTGTTACTCCCCTGCTTGTGCTATTTCTCTCTCTAGCAAATAAATAAAATAAAATCTTAAAAAAAAAAAAACAAACCCAAGGCATAACCAATATTTTTAAATTATGCTATAAATTACTTAATGATTCTGTAAGTATGGGTGTTAATGTATGAAATATAAAGCCAACCAATAAAAATAAATTATCACCTTGAACGATAAATGCTACAACATAGTTATCTTTAACTTTTGAAAATATTCAGTAGGTATCTCCAAGCTTGGTGCCTTTACATGGGTAGTGATATTAATCAAAACGGCAAACAGAAAGAGGTACATAAGTTGAAGAGAAAACCTTTTGAATGGCACACTAACCTCTCCAAACTATCATGCACATGCTAGTGTCCCAATTCCTTGCCATTGCATGCTTTCAAAATACCTGTATTTTGTATCACCTCTTTAGTAGCCTTTCTTTATCATTTCTTTAAACTCCTCTACCACTAACTACACTGGACTGCCCTCTCCACCTCTCCACCTTTCAGACACTTACTCAAGTCTTCCCTAATGCCTTATCTGTGCTTCCAAGGCAACCTGAATAAGCTGCAGTGACAATACTAATTACACTGTAACAATATTTAACTGTCCAATGACCCTAGTCTCTTAAGTCTAATCACATTTCTACAAGTTTAGTATTAAACACCTTAAAAAACACTGTTTGAATATGTTCTGATGCGTGAGTTGTAGAAAGAATTTAAGATGCTTGTAGAACATCTACATGGTGATAAATAGAAACATGGGTCTAACATGAGGTCTAAACTGAGGAATGAAGATGGCTCATACTATAGATATAATTTTATCCTAAATTTAGGATTGTTGCTTTGGCAGGTTAAAACAAAATTCATCACCAACTAGTTTATGGACAGACTATTTATTAAGAAATAAAAAATTTTGATGTTGTGGGTAGCTCATTAGAGTAAGTATCCAACTCTTGATTTCAGCTCATGATCTCAGGGTTGTGAGATGGAGCCTGCTTAAGATTTTCTCTCTCTCTGGGGGTGCCTGGGTGGCTGTGGTTGAGCAGCTGCCTTCGGCTCAGGTCATGATTCCAGGGTCCTGAGATCGAGCCCCACGTTGGGCTTCCTGCTTGATGGGAAGCCTGCTTCTCCCTCTCCCACTCCCCCTGCTTGTGTTCCCTCTGTCGCTGTGTCTCTATCAAATAAATAAAATCTTTAAAAAAAAAAATTCTCTCTCTTTCTGCCCCTGCCCCCATAAATAAACAAATAATAAAATTAAATTCCCTTCATGTTGCTCAATCCAAAGAGTACTTTTTAGTTGCCAGCTGAATTGAGTTCTCAGCTTCATTCAACATAGTTGAAATAGTTGATTACCCACTCCTTTTTCAGTCTATTGCCTTGGCTTCAGCGATGTCAAGGAAAATTTCTTCCCAACTCTGGCTACACCTTCTCAGTCTCCTTTGCTTCATTTCTTTTTCCCAATGTTTAAATGCTGAAAATTCACAGGGGATTATTATATTCCTTTACCATCTCTCTGGGAAATCACACTCACCAGCTCCCACAGTAAGATATCAACTGTAAGCCATATAATGAAGATTTCGAGCTGAATTATAATCAATACTCTCTTCACTTCCCAAAACTAACAAACAAAAAACTGCTCCTCTCCCTAGTATTATTCCCTGTGTTACCAACAAGAACCACCAACCCCGGAAACCTGCCTTCTCCTCTCTCTAGACCCACTACTCTAACTCATCACCAAATCCTATCAATTTAACTTTCCCCCAATCCAGCTACTTTCTATTGCTGCCACCCTGGACTAGGATTCCATCGTCTCCTGCCTAACCTACTATAATAGCTGAACTCAATTCTACTCAAAGGTGTGTTCTGTAGACCAACAGTCATCCATGAACTACTGTTACTGGTCTGAGACAAGGCAAATACAGAAACTGAAAGACTTATTTAGAAATTTTTATAGCAATTTGACAACTGCCACAACGTCCATTTTATTGTGTCACTAAAGTACCAGTACAGATTAGAAACCAAACCAAACCAAACCAACCAAAACTGGTCCTTCTCCACATTAAGTTTGAGAAGGACTGGCCTAACTGGTATCCCTGCCTTTACACTTGCCTTTCTCCAGTGTGTCCTCTGCAGAGCAGTCAAGTGATATTTTTAAAGTAAAAATTTAAGTAACTTATTCAGGTTTTTAACATTATCCAGTAGCTTCCCATTGCCAGAATTTAAATACAAAATGTTTAACAATGATAGACCATTGTGATCTGTTCTGGCGTCATTTTGCGTCAACCAGCTTCATATGCTAAGGTCCAGCACGGACAGGATTTTCAGTTCTAGAAAGCTGAAACTACCAACACCACTAGGGTAACTTCAGTTAATCCTTCAGATTTAGCCTAAAAGTCATAACTTCAGAGAAGCATTCCCTGTTAACATTAGTGGGCTTTCAATGCTTAAAATAATTTTCCTTTGTGGCAGTAATCATAATTGTAATTATTATTTTTGTAATTAGCTGTTTAGCTTCTTTATCCCAATAGCTTTTGCCTCCATAAATACAGGTACATTCCTTCCATTAACATACATATCAGAGCCTAGAACAGTGCCTGGCACATTATCCGTCATTCAATAAATTTTTGGTAAGTGAATAAACCTAGGTCAGGAAACATAATGGTGAGCAGGACCACAAAAATGCAAATGCCTTCAGTATCCAGTCATGTATAAGACTTGGATAAGTCTATGCACCCCTTGCTTTACAAAAGTTACATCTCCTTTACTTCCCTAAACCACCTAAAAAGACAGAGAAACCTCACTGTCGAAATTATTTTTTCTTTCTTCCCCCAAAAGGTGAAGAACTTTGTCTAAAGTAACCAACAAGGAACTAAAAGATATGAGAGGCAACAAAAGGTAATAGACTACAACAATATCATCTAGTTCCACTGCTTACAAAGCTGTGTGATTTTGTGGCTGTTAAATAATTTCTTAGTTTCCTTATCTGTGAAACTGAGATACAATAAAGTCTTCAAAGGACTGTTATAAGGATTAAAGAAGATATTAAATTATTTTAAGCAGTGCCTGGCACAGTGTTTTGTAAATGTTAGTGATTATCATCATCCTCAATATTACCAGTCTCTTATAAAGTAATTTTATCTGCCTTCTTGCTTATTTTCTGTCAGTGCCACATTAAAATAACTTACAAAAAAGCAGAGTCTGTTATTATTCTCTGATGGGGCTTTTCTCAGCCAGGGTTCTGTGAGAAATTAAGCCCTACAGAAACCGACTTAAGTGATTATTTCCTCCGTTCTCTCTCTCAAGGTACATAGCTAGTACCATTTTAGATACATAAGAGAGGAGTCAATTCATTACATACCCTGTATCCCCTAGAGCATTAGGGCTTGATACTCACTAGAACTCTTGATTCAGAAGGACTGCTCTTGCATATCCTCAATGCCTGGCATGAAGTAAGTGCTCATTAAATATTTTTAGAAAGGATGAATATGTACAAAACCAAAGCAAGAGTGCTTAGCACAAAGAAGATGCTAAGTGTCCATTTCATTCCGCCCCTTCAAAGTTCCTATAAACTTCTGAAGTCTTATTCTAAGGGAGTCATTTTTCTTGAATGGGCTTATATTACTCAAAGCCAAAAAATGCTGCATACAGACAGCAGGAAAACCAAGAGACAAAGAAACCAGTGTTGGCAGAAACTATGTGAAAGATAGGTAGAACCTGGGTATGTGGGGAAAAGAGCAGAGGTTATTTTAGGTGAGACTAGCATAGGCAAAGTCACTGTCACTCAAAGTTTGGAGTACATTCCACTGATGACATAAAATATGATTTTAAGCTATACATGGGCAACATCTTTATTTAGATAGCGCATATGGCACTATTTATAACAATACCAACAGCACCTATTTGGGTTTTAACTGAGTTGTTATAAAAAAAAAATCAAGAAAATAATGCACAGGATGTAAGCAAATATGACAAAAACTGTCAGGGTTTTAAAGAGTGAGTAAAATCTGGGAAACATCAAGGCATGGCTGTATTAATAAACATGATATGTTGGGGTACCTGGGTGGCTCAGTGGGTTAAAGCCTGTCTTCGGCTGGGGTCACGATGTCAGGGTCCTGGGATCCAGCCCCACATTGGGCTCTCTGCTCAGCAGGAAGCCTGCTTCCCCCCCCCCACCCTCCTGCCTGCCTCTCTGCCTACTTGTGATCTCTGTCAGGTAAATATATAAAATCTTTCAAAAACAAACAAACAAACAAACAAACATACATACATACATAATATGTTAAGAGAGAAAAGCCACAAGTCTTTTGGGTGAAGCCAAGTTCTTGAGTAACAATTCAACATAAAGAAATAGTTAAGTATGAATAATCAGTTTTACTTACCAGTAAAACCGTCATTTTCCACTACTGTAAATTTGCTTTGTATTTCATCTATTCTCAAAACAAATGTAACATTTTAAGGACACCTGAAGCTGGGACTGACTTGCTTGTAGCCTAGTAACTTACCCTCAAACAAGGAGCTAAAACTCTGTACTTTTCACACCAGAAGGAATTAGTTTATACAGTAACAAAATATGAATCATAACTACATCAAAAAAGGTATTAAATGAAAAAGAGCAAAAAGCAGCCTTCCATTCCCACCTTCCCTCCTCAAAATTCACCCACCAATAGACAAGAGAAGTCAAGCTAAGAGATGACGATAAAGAACATTTGCTGAATGCTTACCAGGTGCCTGGAACTGTTGTATTTTACCTGCAATAAGTTATACAATTATCACCACCATCTTATCAAGAATACCACTATCCCCTTTTAGATGTGTAAGAATACTGAGGCATAGAGATTAAATAACTTGCCCAAGGCCAGAGCTGGTAGGTGGCAAAGCAGGGGTTTAGATCCTGGCAGTTCAGCTACATCTGAGCTCTTAACCACTAGGCACCATTTCTCCTAAGAATAACAGGATGATAATTTGAAATATTCCAGCTTTCCCATTACGGCAGCAGAGATATAATTTTCCAAGGTATAAACCTTTTATTACTTAAATTTCCTAAGAAACAGTGGCTTCAGCTATAAGGAAAAACTGCGAAGACAAGTATGATAATGGAATAATCTAGGCCCAGGATCATTCAAGTATAGACAAAGCAGCAACAGCCTCAAAAGTATGGCTGAATGACACAATTCACAGAAAAAGAGGTCAAAAGTTGAGATAAGTAAAAGGTAAATCTTAATTCTACTGGATCTACTGCTCTGAGGAAGAAAACTCGACCATCCTCTCCCTTTTACTCAGTACACAGGGACTCCAAAGAAAGAGGAGTCGGGGGAAAAGATAGCGCAGGGGAATAAAAGAGGAAAGTGAACATTGGAACCCTGAACCTCAGAGCTAGTCTGATGTTCCCTTGTGAACGTGACAGAATGTGAGAGGGCAAGGTGTGCTTGGAGGTAGGGAAGTAGGCTGAGGGCCTGAACACCGCAGTAAACACTGAGTGGTCTGGCTGGAGAGCAGAGAATTCACGCTAACATGGGCTCACAGGGATAACTTCACACGTTTGGGATGAGGGGTGATGGGGACGCTGGGGAGCGGGGGGGGGGGGGCGGAGAAGACGGGCAAAGGGGCTTCCATCTTTGGGCACTACTTCAAGAGGGGAAGAAAACAGACCAGGTATAAAGGGGCGGGCGTGGAGATACGTAGGTATAAAGGAGCGAGACTGGCGAAGGAAAAGGGGCGAGGTTCGTGGAGGAAAGTCTCGGGGATCCTGGTAGGCGGAGGCTGGGAAATCGATAAGGGGTGGGGGGGTCGCCAGGGGCAAGCCAAGACTGGGAAGGGAAGGCCTGGGCGGGGGTAGCGGGTGGGGCTGAGGGGCGGGGGCGAAAAGCAGCCCTGAGAAAGGGAAGGCACGTCGCAGGAACAGGGGGTCCGGAGCCAGGAGGAATGGGGGTGCCGTGGGTGAGGAGGAGGCCGCCCCGCTCCAGCGCAAGCGAGCTGAAAGGGCTGGGAGTTGGAAGAGCAAGCAACCAAGGTGCGGCGGGGACTTCAGAGGGGGAGGGGCACCTACCCGGGCGTGCGGGGCGGCGGCGGGCAGTCCCGGCAGCGACTTCTCTCCCGCTGAGGCGGCGGCTGCGGCGGCCGCGGCGGCGGAGGTGATGGCGGCGAGTCCCTGTGGCGGCCGCCTCCACCGAGCCGCATCCCTCCTCCCCGGCCCGCCTTCCTTCCCTGTCTCCCGCTCCTAAACTTCTTCCCGGGGATAAACAAACCCGCCGCCAGGGGCGGCTGCCTCCGCTGCTCCCGCCCCCGCGCAGCCCCCCCTTCCCCGCCCCGGGCCCGTCCGGGCTCCGGCTTCCGAGTTGCGACTCCAGCCCCAGCCCCAGCCAGCGAGGGCGCGTGCGCGCGGCGGCGGCGTGGGCTCGCAAGGTTCTTCCTCCCTCCCTCACCGGGCACTTCCGGGCCGGCCGGGATCCACCGCCGGGTTTTGGGAGCCGCCGCCGCCGCAGCCGCTGCTGCTGCGGCTTGCGCCAGGCGGTGGGCCCTCGGCTGTGCGCGCCCGCAGCAGTGGCACCCTTGGAGGGGACCAGGAGTTCCCTGGTCTTGCGGGACCTCCCTTCGACCAGCGTAAAACTTTCCTTGCCTATAAAGTCCGCTGATAACGCCTCTTAAATGGATAGACGTAGGTGCTATAGGCGGCCACCGTTTCTCGGTACGATTTCCTTGGTGCTGCACCAGACTGGAAAGCCACGGTGCAACTTTTACCGAGCCCCTGTTGCGAGCTCCTAACTCTGTGAAGTGCCAAAACGAAAACAGCAATATACAGTCTCCAGGGAGAAATGAAGACAACTCCAGGTCGGCAAATGAAATGCCACGGTGGAACGGTTTTTGGCTGGAGGCGAGCCTGCAGTGGAAGTCTCAGGCCTAGGAAGGAAGGGGTCCGCCTAAAGGCGACTGAGCTTGCTTGCCAAAGGAAGAACAGGTGGCATCCCATGACTAAACGTCGGTAAATAATGCTGTATCTAAGCAAACGTCTTAAGACATGAGGAGACTTCCTCATGGAGTTCAAAGAAAGGTGACCTCCTACAGAACATTGTTTCAGCACTCGTGAGCGAAAACTTGCTCTAGCTGCCGAGAATGCACTCTAAATTTAAAGAGTTTTGAGGGACAGTGCAGGCACGAATATCATTTAAAGACAGCCCCCCCCCCCCAGTTCCTTTAACTTTTTAAAAAACTGCGCATCAGTCCACTGTTTACCTGCTTTTCCAAGAAAAGGGGAGGTGGGAGAAAAATACTATTTTAATCTCTATCGAGAGCACTGTAAGCACGGACTTGGATGATCTTTTAAAATCCTCTCAGCAACTTTACAGTTTCATGGTAGGAATGATTCCCATCTTACAGATAAAGGAGCTAAAGATCAGAAATAGTAAGTAATTCATTCAAGGGTGAATGGAGTTTGAATACCAGGAAAGCAGATCTCCTTCACTTCAAATTAATACTACTTTGTGTTATTCACGATGTAACACACAAAACATGCGAGGGATACAACCAGCGCCAAAGAGTAGCAGAAAAAAAAAAAAAAAAAAAAAAAAAAGGTAAGATCACCATAACCATAAAGTTCAAAATTATCTTAGTCAAGGGTTAAAAAGCAAAAGTGGAAGTGAGCATTAGTGTGCTAGGGACTTGTGAGTGGGGAAAGCAAATATTAGTGCAAAATTTCGTGTTCTCCAAACACAAAGAACAGTTAAATTATTTGCTATACTCATTGTAGGTCTGTGTTAACTTTATGTTTTGTGACAGAAACACTGAAAATTGTGTAAGATTTCTGCCCAGCCCATTTACCTCTTTCAACCCCTTAAATTATATCACACCCTCTCTTCCACTGATCAGTCATTGTTAGGCACTGATACATGTAATACACCCAAACAATCATTATAATAAATCTTTGAAGTAGATTTTTCAATTGGGAATTAGGAATGAGTGGTACTTGGGTGACCTTTGACACTTGACTGGGTTCTGGTTGGAGGTCGTTCCACCACAAGAATGTCAAATAGCTCCTCAGGGTATTTTCATAAAGTCCTTTCCCTAGGCTTGCTCTCTCTGCAGTGTTGGGACATGCCGTTCTTTTTTTTGGTGACTTTATCCACTGATAAAGTAATAGGAAAGAGTAAGAGTAAATATGGCTTATAACTAATGCCAGTAAAACTTATGGTTTGACAAAGTAAAAGATGACACAGTGGTCAATAAGCTTGGATTAAAGCTTGATGCTATTATACCAATCCCCTAAAGAACTACTTTTGTTGATTTGATTTTGAACTCACTGGATAGCTACTGGAAAACTAAACTGTTAAAGGCTATGGTTTATTACTGCCATAAGTGATTTTTATAAATATTTAAATAAGTAACAGCTTTATCACTGGTATTGTGCATAGTGTTCTTCCACTAGTCATTTATCAGGTTTGCATTGCTCAAAGCAATGCAAGGTGTTCTAACTCCTTAAACACCAAGAAACTTTTGATACTCATTTTTCTCTCCAGTGCTAGTTTTCTGTAGAAAACCATTCACACTCCTCAGTGGATGACTTAAAAGTTCTACTCATTGTAATTAATAGGTTGGCAGAAGAGTCATTCTCTGAGCGTCATGAGCGCAGATGAGGACTAGACTTTGGATCTTCTTGACCTAACCCTATGAGGCTCATCTGAAGAGCCAACCATGCGTCCCACTTTGGTATTTTAGTGACTGCAGCATTTTATTTTTCTTTTCTAAGTTAAAATCACAAATGCTCCCGTTTCGTGACTGGGTACACACAGTAGACACACCACTGCCTTCCATACCATCACCTGTTTTGTACTATTATTTTCCAGTTCTAGCTATCAAAAAAACTAAAGCAGGGACACCTGAGCAGCTCATTTGGTTAAGCATCTGCCTTTGGCTCAGATCATAATCCCCAGGTCCTGGGATCAAGTCCTGCTGCATCAGGATCCTTGCTCAGTGGGAAACCTGCTTCTCTCTCTGCTTGCTGCTCCCCCTGCTTGTTTTTCTGACAAATAAATAAATAAATAAAATCTTAAAACAAAAACAAAAACTAAAGCATGCAGTTGCAAATAATTCCCAAATTCATTATTCTGTTTAGAGTCAAGAAAGTGGTATTAAGCTTTTTGGTAAACATGATATATTTCATGAATCCCAAGTGTAGTACTCTGCTTCCCTGGACATTTTGCTCATACCCAACCTTCCCAATGTCAACCAAGTTCTTCTCTCCTGGTGAGCTGGGTTCCTCATAGTTTTCTAGCCATTATCCCTTTCCGTCTTAAATTTTCTTCAAGGGAACCAAACTCAGGCTTTACTTCCATAAACTAACACTTGTGGCCAGACAAATATTTGACATTTATGTTTTGTAATTTATGTGGAAAGAAAAGAACAACTTGTTTGCTAATTATTTTTCACTGTTATAAATTTTAGGTCTTTTATTTGGAAGAAAACACTAAAACTCTTTAATAACTTGTGAGTTATTTACACATAATTTCATTTCCTTTTCCCATACCTCCATTTCTTTCTTGGGTCTCTGGCTTTTCACCTTGCATGTGAATTCCTAGTTTTGTAGTACTTTTGCATTATATGATACTCATTAAGGATCCAAAAACTTTAGAATTCTAGAATTAAGAACCTACAACCTTTGTGTAGTGATGCCTATAGCAAGAAAGAGCCAGCAAGTTTGATGTACTTTTTATTCAAAAGACATTCCCAGAAAACTGAGATAGGGCCCACCCAGAATCTTGAGAACAGGATCATTTTTGTGTCCTTTACGTCCTCCTCTGGCACCTTCATTTTCATGTCCTCAGCCACTTTATATCAAATATTTCAAGATACTCTTGTTTCAAATTAAGTATGTACTCATGTATTTAATGCTTTGGTCCTTTGGATAATCTGTGGGGTCTACTACAAGAAAGGTGATTTTTGTTATTTTTGTTCTATCACCATGTGAAGAGTTGTGTTGAGTTGCAGTTCACTAGTTGGCTTACTGTTAAATTTTATAGCCATTGAATTAAATATTAATTTAAATCAGTTTTGAAACATTTTTGAGGCTCTTAAAACATTAACTATCCCTAGATTTTGGATCACTAATACACAATGAATGGGAAACAGCAAACTTTCACCTAAGCAATAAATTGTCTTGGAAAAAAATCTTGGTTACTCTAATCTACAAATTCCCTGTTTACAATGTAATAGGACAAAAACAACAAAAATGATCTCCTTGACAACATTATCCAAAGCCCCTACACCATCCCTCCAGGCATGCCCTGAGAACTCACTCTCATCGGGGTCACTTACAGTTGCTGGAAATCTTTTAGTGTGCCAGGATCCAAGTGATTGCTACTGCCATGATCTAGTAGTCCCCGATGACCTCTCTCTTCTTCAGGTTGGCCAGCTAAGCTCTTTCTCCTTTGCTGGTGCCCTGGCCGTGCTCTGCTGTCAGGTAACCTGAGAAGTTGTGGTTGATCCTGGACCTTGGAGATCGTCCCAGTGGAAGCCTAGAGCTCTCCACTGTGCTCTCCAGCCAGAGGTCACCAGCCCCTGCAGCAGCCTCAAATGACTGTAGAGGTACAGCTGCTCAGTCTCCTCCTCTTTTATCTCTGCTCAGTCATCACAATGTCTCCAGGTCAGGGTCTTTGGTCCCCTCCCAGAGAGACACACCCGTCTGCCTATCAGGGCAATTTCTGGCTAGAAGAGTTTATTTAAACATCTGCCCCTGCGAAGCCTGCTGGGTGGTTCCTGTCTCTAGCTTTCTCCCTGAAAATTGAGATCACTTCAGTCCCCTCTGACCCTGATTCAAGGAACAATAGCTCTAAAGCTATTTTCTCTGGGCACATTAAGGGGCCCTGCTTCCAGAGTAATCTCTGATGACCCCCTGTTTCACTTAGACTAAGGTACCCCTCTTCTCAAGGGCAAAGCATATAGAATTGGGCCCTGCTCCAGACTCCCAGACTAGAAGTCCTAGAGGTCCATTGGTTGAGCTCTGGCAGTGTTCCTGGAGTTGCCCAGGAGCCAATCAAACTAAGTGAACCTGGGAGCCTTGGAACCTCTGTGCCCTAGTGTTCCTTGACTCATTGATTTTCACTTCTCTGCTCCTTTAGAAGGACTGAGTTCTCTGGCTCAGTCCTTACTTCCCTTCTGCCTCTTCCCCCCTTTAGAAACTAAGCCCTACTGTCCAGGTGTTACTGATTCTGCATCATACCCCTCCATAACACTGAGTGGCCACCTGCTTCCAGATGGTTCTCTCTACTATTCAGAGCCCTTTGCTGCCAGCCTGCCTGCCAGTTTGGAAATCCTGGTATGGCCATTTCCAAAATTAGAAACCAAGCTGTGCCATCTCCGGGGACAGTGCACTGCCCCTCCCAGCTCCCCATCAAGCCCAACCTCTGCATCTGTCTCAGACACCCCTCCCCCAAGCCTCCCTTTTCTCCCTACCCCGATCTGGTCTTGGTGATTTGGGTTTCTGCCTTCCTCTTCTTGCCTGTCCATCCTTGCCAAAGTTCTGACACACTCTTGACCTTCCCGGCCTGAACTACGCCAGGCTAAAGAAGAGCCAACTAAAGGGCTGCCACAATATCTGGATATTCTTTTAGAGGCTTTATTCCACATCCTGTGAAACTCAAAAATACAGTCATATCCCACATGAAAAATACAATGTTCAGTTATGCAAAATGAAAGATTCATATAATTTTCCTCTTAAAATATATATTAATTTCACCTCACAGTTTTCTGTAGCTTTTAGAGCCAAGATATTTTTCTTTTCCAGCTCTCCATTTGGTAAAACCTGGAAAAGTATAAGGACTCTAGGGGTTGTGCCTTTATTTAGAACCTGAACCCTAAAAGGATTTTAAAAATGTCTCTGGGAGGGAAGGATATAAACTCTTCCACACTGGATTCAGGTTCAAGCCCTCCCCTCTACCTCCTATCATCAATTAAATATTTTTCTTTTCTAGTTTTTAATAACTGGGCTTCTCTGTTTGATTCCCTGCCTAGGTCACTCACCTTTTATTCACGCTGCTCACATAGACACTCCCTTTATTCCAAATAGCCTCTGGGATTTCACAGCATCACAAGACCCTAGATTTGCTTTCACAGTGCTTCTACCACTGTAGGCCCGCCATTACAATCTTAAAGCCTCCTCCCCCCTAGGAAACTGTAGCTTTGGACTATGGCATTTGTTTCCTTGACCCTGTAGCTAGGATGATGTTCTCTACACACTGAACTCTCATAAGCCTGCAGCTGCATCCAGCTGTCTAGTGGCTCTTCCACTCAAAGAAACAGGTCCAGTGCTGTATTTTGGATGCTTCAGTCTTACCCTGTCTGCTGGGACTGACCAGAAAGGCCCACTTGTGTCTGAGGCAGGAGAGCTACCAGAAATCACACTTTACATTTTTTTTTTTTTTTACTTCAGTGCCTTTTTATATTTATCTGCTTTAGGTATCCCCTTCCCTAAAGGGGGACTTTTATGCCTCAGTTAACAACAGCATCACTGGTATACTTTTCTGAAGGTTTTAATGATCATTCGCTATTGCAGATTGAGAGTATACACAAGAAACCAAATGTGCCAGGAATTACCCTAGATAATATCTCTTTTAAATATTAACCATTACTTAGCTGAAATAACAATTAGAAGTTTGGCTTTTACTTTTCATTATTTCTAGTTTTATACTAGTGTTTCTACAATTTCAACCTACTTCTTAAATTTAATTATGCACATTCAGTACACACGGTGAACCAGTTAAAAGGGAGACGTTACAGTAATACATTATTGCCTCTTTAGTTTACTTTCTGAGTATTTTTTTTTCCCAAAAAGAAAATTAGGCTAGCCTTTTAAAAATCGTGTTCTGCTATAGTCTACACATTTAAGATGAAAGGTGATGAATGTTTTTATTTTCATGTTGTCAAGAGCTCAGAAATTGCTTCTGTTTTGAATATGGAGCCTACTGTGTGCAAAATAGGTGTGACAAAATCCAAACTTCCTTTCTGAGCATCTATTATAGCAGGGTTTTATCTGTATTTTTATTTTTCTCAGTTGTCACTACTTAGGTCTAAATATTTATGAAAAATTATTTTGTGCTTCATCTGTCAGATTCCTTTTCTGAGTTTGATTTTTAGTTTACTTATTTGTTGGGTCCAGAATAGACTTAAGACCTGTTTTTCTTGCCTTGCAGGAAAACAGTTTAGTACAGGAATATTCATTTATTGCCTTGAACTAACTTGTAGTGTCCTTGCATTGGCAAAATGCCCACAGGACAATGTGATGGCTCTAAGCTTGTCTCCTTTAGATTCATCCCTTGGCTCTTCTGTGCTCCCAATCTTAGCCAGCTCCCAGCTGTTTCCTGTGCCCTGTGTCAGCTGGCTTCCTGCTGAGTTAGGCCAATTGGAAGCACTGTCAGACGCCTGGAGGGTGGGAAGAAGGGAGAAACCAGTGTATTTCTCCCCCTCTCTTTCTGCGTTAGGCATTGTTCACAGCAACAACTGTTTATCCTCTCGGGTTCCATCTCCTACTGGACAGGCCCTGAGCCCTGGCAATACTGTTTCCACTCTCCTGCCCATTTAAAACTGTTGTGGCTTTCTGTGGTTACTAATCTCTAGATTATTCTCAGATTTTCCATCACCTGTACAATAGATTCCTTGTATCAAATTCTCCGTTTGAAATAATGAATGTGGTTTCTCTTTTACTGGTCGGATTCAGCACTTTTGTCCATTTTATGTTTTCATAAGAATTTTATCCTATTTATAAGGGAAAAATGATTTTCACAGAGTAGTTCATTTTAAATTCAGGGATCTATCTGTGCTTATCCCCATGGCTTGACTAATGTCTTTGTTCTTTTTGCTTCTTATCTCCCATACTTGCTTCCCACCTCCCAAAACACCCAACCCATTCCCTGTTCTCTGCCACTTACCATCCTGAGAGCATATGACATCTGTCTTTTGGAGTCATACCCTCATGGATGTCGATGATTTATTTGCTTTTTTAAAATTTTTAAATTCATTTTTATATATTGTTCTTAACAAGTGTCACAACTGTAAGATAGCAAAAAAGGGCATGGATTTTTCATCCAGAATTTGAATCTGTGTGTGTGACCTTACTTGCCTAACCCTTTTCTTCTTCTTCTTCTTCATCTTCTTCTTTTTTTTTTTTTTAATGATTTTATTTATTTATTTGACAGAGAGAGAGAGAACACAAGTAGGGAGAGTGGATGAGGGAAAAACATGCTCCTCGCTGAGCAAGGGAGCCCAATGCAGGGCTAGATCCCAGGACCCTGGGATCATGACCTGAGCCACCCAGGTACAGTCCCCCTCCCCACCCCAGGCCTCCTCTTATGCAACACATCCTTGGTATTATAACAGGGAAAAGATGACTTCATCAGAGGGAGAAACAAATGAGATTAAAACGTATGAAAAAATTTTGGAAGCAATAAAATGCGAAGCAAATGCAAGAGGTTATTTAAAAACTGTGAGTAAGACTAGTTATTTTTTCTTAAAACAAATGTAACTTTAAAAGTTGCAGCAAAGGTATTCCCCAATTGGAATTTATAGTGAAGTTTAGTAGCATTATATCTAACATATGACTTCTTAATCTCAGTTCTGTTGACATTTGGCACTAGATAATTCTTTGTTGTAGGGGGCTGTTCTGTACTTTGTAAAAGGTTTAGTAGAATATTTGCATCTGTCTGGTAGATGCCAGTAGCACCCTCCCCTTCGGTTTTGACAACCAGAACTTCTGTAAACATTGGCAAATGTCCCTGGGAGAAAAAGAGAAGCAAAATCACTGATCAAACCAAACCTATTTGGAAAAATGTCACCTCTTATTAATTTAACTTGTTAAAAAAAAAATGGAGTTTGGCTTTCTAAAGAAGACTATGAGGAAGGACTTTTAAAAATGAGGACTATGTGGGAGGACTTTTAAAAATGCAGCCATGAAACATAACTTGTTTTAAGAGATCAATAAACCTTGCAGGGAAAGTTAGTGTTTGTTGTAACAGCAGTAATGAGTCTCACTAAGTATTTACGTTGGAGAGACTAATCTTGCTGCTTAGTATTGTGATTGAACTACCTAACCAAGATGGGCTTTCTTCATAAAATTAATTCCTTCTGTTACTTATATTAGGTATTAAAAAACACACTAATACGTTATATCTGAATATCATATGTTGCTGTCTTTTGATGTCCTTTAAGACATCATTGAATATTAGTAGAAACATATATTTCAGTCATAATATGACTCGATATTCTGGGTCTGTACTTGCGTAGACTACCTTTAGTAGCAATAGGAGTTACAGTTTTACAAGCATCCTGGCTAGCCCATAATCAGTAGACTCCTTCATATTATAATTCCTAATATGATATTCTTAGTTATCACTAAATTACCACTGGCAAACAAACCATAGCTATTTAAAAAATAGAAATTATTATTTTTAAAAATACTGATTCTAGCTTTCCAAACTTGTCTTTTTTAGCTCATATTGTCAACAGGTTTCTAAGAGCAGTTTCTCATCTCTGTGTTAGTTAGCATTCTTCCTAGCTTAAGGAAATATTGACCAAAGCAGATTGTAAAACAGGAGAAGCGGATAGTAGTAATAGGGTACTTTCGCTGGGAAGACAGAGAGATGTACTGTCCTTAACATGAGTGTACTGCTAAGCTTCGTGGACACACAGCCTCTCCCAGACTGGTAAAAAGGATACTTACTGCTTCAGGGCAGCTAGATTCATTTCCTCATCTATGATTTTGTAACCTCCTGGTTAACTTTTCTTTGGGGGGCTAGAGGTCCTCTTTGAAGGACTTATAATCAGTAATAATAATACAACTATAATTATTAATATTATATAGTGCTCCTCTTTTAAGGATTTTTTTTCCCCATAGGGTATTTCAGTAAAAAGTCTTATGATTGAGGTAGGTGGTAAGAATTGAGGGTGAAGATGTGCAATAAAATTGAGCCAGAAAGTTAGGGCTCTCTTACTTGCTATTATACTATTGAATTTGAATGACTTTGGGCCAGGCC
This sequence comes from Mustela putorius furo, assembly GCF_011764305.1. Classification (NCBI taxonomy): domain Eukaryota; kingdom Metazoa; phylum Chordata; class Mammalia; order Carnivora; family Mustelidae; genus Mustela; species Mustela putorius. Next base: position 20,341,084 of record NW_025422019.1, on the reverse strand, counting down.
TACCTCTACGTTCACTGCAATTTCCCCAGTAAATTGTATATTATATCTGGCCTATAACTTCCCATCTATGGGAGAAATTTGGATTTGTAAATTATCAGGATAAAGCTTGGGCTAGCACACCACAACATAAAGGAGTGTTCCCCAGTGGAATTCTCTTGTTTCTGGAAAAGGAAGTTGTTTGTGGTATCAGTGTTTGCTCCATCTGCATGTGTGTGTGTGTGTGTGTGTTTAAAGATCTGAGAAACAAAAATTGGGGTGTGTGTGTGTGCGTATTTCTGTGTGAGTGCATGTTTGTGTGTGTAGGCCAAATTTCTCATTCTCATCATAAATAAAGAAGAAAAGACATTGATGAGGAGCCATTCAGAGTGCTTCCTGCTACCTCTGCTTAATAAAAGCTCACAGGTGGGGTTACAGGGTCTAAATTCGCCTTCCCACCTGTAACAACCAAAACAAACAACAAAACAAAACCAACACAAATTAAACAGTGGTTTTTAGGACACTGGATACCAGGTAATAAAGGAAAATTTATTATAAATTGATTCTTGAAAGACAAGAAACAAGAGATGAGACCTACTTTTGCCCCAGGATATTAACTTGAGAGAGTTTTCAGGCCCTAACGTATGGAAGGGAAGCTGAGGTGAAACCCAGTTAAGACTACAAATTGAAGAGACAGATGTATAAGTCCAGGGACATTAGGGCAGTTAGAATTGATAGGTTGAGGGAAAAAGGGCAGAGAGCTACACAGAAAGAAAACTGGCAATGTGTAGTGGTACTGGTGTGAAAATGCTCAGTGAAGTCCTGATCAGCCCATGCTGTAAGGAAACTACCCGAGGCCCAGGAAAGAATCTGGAAGGAACAAAGACAACCTATACCTGGAGCACATAAAGGGCCAGAAATAGTGCCTGTTCCCTCCAACCTGACTACAAACACTCATAGTTTATAAGATACTGGGTAGATTACTCAAGAATGTCTTCTTCACTAGCAGGGAATAATTAGCTCTAGACTCAGAACTGCTCCCAATCTGTCAAACAAACCATAAAAGCAAAACCTGAACAGATCGACTGTTTCCAATAACAGCATTACTCCTGAGCAAAACTCAAGATTTATGAGAATTAAAAGTATCCAGCACCAAACAAAATAAAATCACAAAGTATGCATGCAATCAAAGAATACCACACCTGCACAGAGATGGGAAAATACAACCCACAACAGAATAACCAATTGGTCAGCACTATCTCCAAATTGACACAGATAATATAATTACTAGCAATGGACATCAAAACAATTGTGGTTACATTCTATATATTCAAAGAGATAAGTAGAGATTTAAAAAAATAAGACCCCAATCAGATTTCTAGAGTTGAAAACTACAATGTCTAGGATGTAAAATATAGTGGATGGGATTAACAGCAAATTAGGTGTAACAGAAGATAGAAGTTTGTAAGCATAACAATAGGAACTATCCAAAGTGAAACACACAGAGAAAAAGGAATTCCCAAATTAAGAGTATTAGTGAGTTGTGGGACAACTTCAAGTGGCCTAGAATTACCAGAAAAGAGAGAGAGGAGCAGAAAATTTTTTTCAAGAAATATGTTCAACACCTTTCCAAACTTTATAAACCCACATATCCAAGAAGCTCAATGAAGCCCAAGTGCAAGAAACATGAAGAAAATTACAGCAAGGTCTATCATCACTAAATTGTTAAAAAAAAATGGTGGTAAAAAAGGAAAAACCTTGGGGCGCCTGGGTGGCTCAGTGGTTTAAAGCTTCTGCCTTCGGCTCAGGTCATGATCCCAGGGTCCTGGGATCAAGCCCCACATTGGGCTCTCTGCTCCATGGGTAGCCTGCTTCCTCCTCTCTCTGCCTGCCTCTCCGCCTGCTTGTAATCGCTGTCTCTCAAATAAATAAATAAAATCTTAAAAAAAAAAAAAAAGAAAAACCTACAAGTACCAAAAATAAAAGACACATACAAAACAACAAAGATAAGAATGAAAACAATTTTTTTTTAAATTGGGAATAATCCAAATGAGGACACAGTGGAACATATTTACAGTAATGAAAAAAACTTGTCAGCCTAGAATTATATGTCCTGCTAAAATATTTTTCAACAACAGTGAAGTAAAGCTATTTTCAGACATACAAAAACTAAAAGAATTCATTACCAGTGGACACATACTGTAAGAAATGTTATAAGAAGGTCCTCAAACACAAAATGTAAATTCACACAAAGGAATAAAGAACTATATAATTGGTGACTATATAGGTAAATATATATATTTTTTTCTACTCAAATCCTTTAAAAGATAACTTACTGTTTAGGGGCACCAGTGTGGTTCAGTTAGTTAGGCATCTGCCTTTGGCTCCAGTCATGATGCCAGGGTCCTGGGATTGAGAGCGAGGTCAGGCTCCCTGCTCAGCTGTGCTTCTCCCTCTCCCCTGATCTGTTATTTCCCTCTCTTTCTCTTTAATAATAATAATAAAAAACGATAACTTACTGTTTAAATAATGGTAACAGTATACTGTGGGATTTATAATCATATAAGTAAGATGCATGAAACATTAGCATAAAGGTCATGGAGGAGAAAGTAAAGTTTTTGTAGAGCTTAAGTTTATACTATCACTTGAACATAGACTATTACAAGATAAAGCAATCAATAAAATAAGTAAAGAAAGACATAATGAATAACCCAACAAAGCAGCAAATTCATAAAAAAAATACAAAAGGTGGTAGGATAAAAGGAAAGGGGGAACAAAGAACATATTTAACAAAGATAAATAGAAAACAAACCTAACCATATAAATAATCACATTCAATGTAAATAGTGTAAACATTGCTATTAAAACAGTAAAATTATCAGATCGGATTTGAAGGCATGATCCAACTATATGCTGCCTCCAAGAAGTATGCTTCATACATAAAAACAGAAATATGTTAGAAGGATAGGAAAAAGATACAGCATGGCCAAAAGTAGTCAAAAGAACACTGAGGTGGCCATTAGACAAAGACATTTTCAGAGAGGAGAGTATTACCAGGCTTAATCCTTCATAATTCTTATGAAATGATTTTTATTTCTATTGTAAAATTTTCATTTTGTAATGATTACAATGGTCATTTTGTAAGGATTAAGTAGTCAACTCATCAAAAGGATGTAATCCTAAATATTTATGCAACTATTAACAGTACTTCAAAAAAAGTGAGGTAAAAACTGATAGAACCACAAGGAGGAATAGACAAATGAACTTGAAAACTTGAACAACACTCATGACCAACTTGATCTGATTGACCTTTATAAAACCCTATACACAAGAGTAGAATACATATTTTTCTCAAGTATGTAAGAATCATTTACCAAGATAGATCATATTTTGTGCCATATTACAATCTCAGAAATTAAAAAAAAAATTCCAATCATACAGAATCTGTTCTCTGCAATGGAATCAAACTGGGAATCAATAATGTAAAGATCCTTGAAAATTCCCACATATTACAAGATTAAATAATGCACTTTTAAATGACCCATTAATCAAAGGAGTCAAAATTACTTTGAATTACATGAAAATAGAAACATAAAAAAGAATCAGTGGGATATTTTCCTTGAAAATTTATACCATCAAACCTATATTTACAAAAAAAAAAGGTTTGAAGTGATTGACCTTCCACCATGAGAAACAAAGTAAAGGAAATTAAGATCAAAGTGAACAGTAAGCATGAAATAATAAAGATCAAAACAGAAATAAAAAGTAAAAAACAATGGAGAAAGATCAATGAAACGAAAAGATAATGCTTTGAGATCAGTAGACAGATATAACTATAGTTGGACTGCTCAGGAAATAAAAGAGACAAGATACATAATATCAATATCGAGAATAAGAGTGGACATCACTAGAGATTCTACAGACAGTGAAAGGATACTAAGGGAATATTTGGAAGGAACTTTGATCTAGAAAATATAAAAAAAAAACTTTTAAAATAAAACTTTTAAAATTAAAAAAATCTTTTAAAACAAGAAAAGTTGAATAACAATTTAAAAATGGACAGATGACACAGGTATATAATTATTTGAAAACAACTATCTTGAAAATCCAGGAAAAAATTACTAGAATCAATGAATAGTTCAGTATGATGGTTAGATACACAATTAGTATAAAAAAATGAATATTTTCCTATGTATTATCAGCGATATGTTAAAGAGTGAAACAGAAAAAGGAACCTATTCTCAACAACAACAAAACTGTAAGATATCTAACAAAAATATGATTCATATTTTTGAAAACAATAAAAGACCCAATAAACGTAGATACATAGCTTCTTCCTAACAGAAGAGAACTTTGAGATATAAATCCTCCCCAAGGTAATTTAGAAATGTAATCCTAATCATCATTTATGGAAGTTAAGCTGATTCTATAGGTCAAATGGTAGAGAAAATAGAAAGTAATATCCTGAAAATGCAGAAGTAAAAGAAAGGTAGAAAATTCTCTTTAGAAATTAAAACACATGTGAAAATACAATTGTAGAAGTATGGAGTTGGTGCAGACAGAGATATTGCTGAAGAAGATTGGATAAAATTTAGAATCAGGAGTCTGTACACTGGGGTTTAGCATTGTAGTTCCGAGCATTAAACCTCAAACCAGGATTTAGTGGCTATGCATTCCTGAGCAGGGTACTGAAACACTGCTTTAGTTTCCTTATGTGTAAAATAGGGACTATTGTACCACCCATATCTTATAGCTCTTGTGAATAGTAAATGAGTTAATATATATTTTTTAAATGGACAAATAGCCTCCATAGCTCAGGGGTTAGAGCACTGGTCTTGTAAATGGACAAATGATTTGAATATGCATTTCTTTAAAGATATACAAATGGTCAGTAAACACAATCTGTTAAAAGGTGTTTAACACTATTGGTTATCTGGGAAATACACATCAAAACCACAGTAAGATACCATGTCCTACTCAGTAGCATGACTGTAATTATAAAGTCAGATGACAATAGATGTTGGTAAGGATGTGGAGAAATATACATTCCTTGTACAATGCTGTTAGGGATATAAAATTGTATGGCCTTTTTCAAAAACAGTCTAGCAGTTCCTCAAATTGCCAAAATTACAACTACTGTATGGTCTAGCAATTCCACTCCTAAGTATAACAAAGGAATGAAAACATGTCTACACAAACAGTCATACATAGGTGTTTATATGAACATTACTCATATAGCTAACAGGTGGAAACAACTGCAATTGTCTATATACCAATGAATGAATAAACAAAATGTGGTAAAACCATATAGTGGAAAAATATTCAGCCATAAAAAGAATGAAATAGGGGCATCTGGATGGTCAGTCTGTTAAACATCTGCCTTTAACTCAAGTCATGATCCTGGGATCCTGGGAATGAACCCCATGTCTGGTTCCCTGCTCAGTGGAGAGCCTGCTTCTCCGTCTCTCCCGGCCTATCCCCCTCAACTTGTGCTCGCTCTCATTGTCACTCTCAAATAATTAAAAACTTTAAAAAAATAGAATTAAATCTTGACATATATAACATAGATGAACCTTGAAAAAATACCAGCTGAAAGAAACCATACACAAAAGACTGCATGTTGTATGAGTTTATTTGCATGAAATGTCCAGAATAGGCAAACTCATAAAGATAAAATGTAAATTAGTACTTGCCAGGGGCTGGAGGTTAGGGGATGGGTTGAAGAAGATGGAAAGTGACTGCTAATGATTATATGGTGTTTTTGGGGGATGAGAGATATTGAAAATGTCCTAAAATCACAATGGTGGTAATTGTTGTACAGCCTTCTAGATATAGCAAATATAGCCACTAAATCACTAAATTATACACTTTGAAAGTTAAACTTATTCCTTGTTCACAATAAAAATGGATATAATAAAGGGGGAACTGACTTACCATCAATCAGTTGTATAAGCTCTCCTCCATTTAACTCCTCCCATTCTCTCCTTAATCCATTTACCACCCAAATGACACCATCTTCCCAAGATCACCAATAGCCTGCATTTGTTTAATCCATTTTTAACTTCGCCATAATTTTACTCAACCTTGGTAGCATCAAAAATAGATTGCCACTGCATCCTTTTTGATACAACATTTTTTTTCTGGGGTTCCGTGAAATCACACTCACCTAGTTTTCTCTTACCAGGTTTGTATAACCAACTGCATACCCTTACTCCTCTATTAGATTTCTAATAGGCTCCTAAAATTTCAAATGTATGTGATAGAATTCCTACCTATTACCTATAACCCCACATATGTATATTAGTCCTGGTCTTTCTTATGAAAAGTTAACACATAATCATTTACCTAGGTGCTCAGGCCAAAAATCAAGGAGTCATTTACCACATTTGATTGTTCCCTTTCCCTGATCTTACCACAGCAAATTCATTGGCAGATCTTAATAGTGCTACTCTCAAAATAGAATCTGCTGAATCTGTCCAACTCTCATTTATTCAAAGATGTCAAAGAGTCTATATGGAACAGTGCCTGGGATATTAGGTTCTATGTGGTCCCCTGGGCCACTGTAAAGACTCTAACCTTTAGTTCAAATGGAATTCAAGATTTTGCCTAAAGTAGTAACATGATCTAGCTTACATCTTTAAAGAATACTCTGATTTCTGTTTTGAAGTTAAATTGTATGGGGGTAATGCAAAAATGAAAAAAGGGACCACGATGAGGAAGGTTTTACAAGTGTTGAAAGTGTGGATCATCAGGTTGGCCTGAGTACATGCCTGGCTGTATTCTGGTAGTCTGGCCTGGCTCCTACTAAATCTGTGCCAGAAGTAGAAGACTGGTATATTTTGTATATATTGAGGGTGTGTGTGGAGGGGATATTCTGCTGAAGATAATAAAGTGTAGCTCTCCTGACATCATGGAAGGAAATAATTTTCCACTTATTTAGAATTAGAAGACCAGTTCATCCTTAAGAGTCTTCTGAAACAAAATTAGTGGAAAAATGCTGAGAGACAGGAAGATAGCAGGAAAGTAGGAGGCCCCTAAGCTCACCTTGTCCCATAAATGCAACTATATAACTGTGAGCTCATCTTAAATACCCCAGAAGTTAACCTGACAGAAGACTGACAGAACAACCTCCACAACTAAGGAGAAGAGGCCGCATGGAAGAAGGTAGAAAGTGTGGAGACATGATTTAGGGAAGAAAGGGATCCTGACTGCTGCTGAGGGGAGACAACTGTGGTCATGCAGAAGGGCAAGAGAAAGGAGCATATGGGGGAAAGCAGAGGAGAACATCACCCCATAGCTATTGGCTTGGAAAGTGAGAGGTGCTGAATATTGTGAGGTCTTGTAGCCTGCAGAGCTTAAAGCATGGAGTTTTAAAGGTCAGCAGTCTTGGCTGGGAGAGGGCACTGTGCTGCTCCAGGATGGAAAGCAGGCCAACAACCCAGGGATGGTCAGTGCAGAAACAGTGAACTGAAGAACACCTGGGGGCACATAGTAAGGAGATTTTTCTCTTAGACCATGTCAGTAAGAGGCAGCATTCACAGAGATACCTTTCTGAGAACAAAGGAACTGCCTGGCCAGTGCCATTTCCCTTCCTCATCCCCAGCATACCACAGAGCCACCTGTGGGAAGTAGTGCAGTGTGGACACTAGCTGCCTAACTGCTAACCCCCACACCCTTGTGCTGCTGTGTCCTTCTCAGTCATGGTCACTCACCTTAGTCCCAGTGGGTGGGACCCTTCCCAGCATAAAAAATTGCCCACACTATGTTTCCCAAACAGAGAGTTTTGTAGGGCCTCAGTTTGTGGAGGTGGTGACAGATTTCATTTTACAAGCAACCTAGAGCACACCTAGTTAAAACTCACTATATTCACATCAGGGATGAAACCACTGCCTCCAACATTAGGAGATGGAGAGGAGAAGTGAGATAGGGGAAATTGGAGGGGGAGACAAACCATGAGAGACTGGACTCTGAAAAATAAGGATTTTGGAGGGGAGGGAGGTGGGGGTTTGGGCGAGCCTGGTGGTGTGTACTATGGAGAGCATGTATTGCATGGAGCACTGGGTGTGGTACATAAACAATGAATTTTGAAACACTGAAAAAAAATAAATTTAAATTAAAAAAAAAAAGAAAAAAAGGAAACACTTCCTCTAGCAGAGAAGGAAAATCTTGTGGAGAACTGGCCTAAAGGACAAAGTAGCCAGAACACAACAGTGCATGCAAAACACACTGGAGACACTCCCTGGAAGTGCCAGGCCCTGGGCACTACATAACCTATATAACCTTAGGCCATTACTCTCAGGAACAGGAGACATAACTGGCTTTTCTAACACAGAGAAGCAGTCCCAGACTTAGACAAAGTGAGAAGACAGAGAAAATTATCCAAGAACAAGATAAGGTCATGGCCAGAGATCAAAGTGAAACAGATGTAAGTAACATACCTGATGGAGAATTTAAAGCAATGATCTTAAGGATACTCACTGGACTTGAGAAAAGAATGGAAGAAATTAATGAGACCCCTACCACTAGATAGAAGAATTAAAATAAGAATCAGAGATGAAGATTACAATGAATAGTTTCTGAAATAGGCATGATGCAATGAACAGAAGGTTGAAAGAAACAGAGGAACAGGTTAGTGAACTAGAAGACAAAATAATGGAAAATAATGAAACTGGATGAAAGAGAATTATATAACATGAAAATAGACCAGGGAATTCAGTGTCTCCATCAAATGTAATAACATTCCTATTATAGGAATCCCAGAAGAAAAAGAGGGGGTGGTATGAGGTATTCATAGTGCTGAATGGGAAAAATCTGCAGCCACCAATAGTCTATCCAGCAAGACTTTCATTCAGAACAGGAGAGAAAAAGAGTTTCCCAGAAAAACAAAACTGAAGGAGTTCTTAACCACTAAACCAATCCTTGCAAAAAATATTAAAGGGTACTCTGATTGCAAAGGAGAGCCCAAAAGGAACAAAGACAAGAAAGGAACAGAGAAAAATCTCCAGAAACAATGACAGAACAAGTAACAAAACAGCAATAAATACAGAGCTATCAGTAATTACTTTGAGTATAAATAGACTAAATGCTCCAATCAAAAGACATAGAATGTCAGAATGGATTAAAAACAAACAAACAAACAAAACCGAGTCTTCTATATGCTGCCCATAAGACACTCATTATAACCTAAAACACCTGCAGGGACACTTGGGTGGCACAGTTGTTAAGTGTCTGCCTTCGGCTCAGGTCATGGTCCCAGGGTCCTGCAATTGAGCCTGGCGTTGGGCTCCCTGCTCAGCAGGGAATCTGCTACTCCCTCTCCCACTTCCCCTGCTTGTATTTCCTCTCTTGCTGTCTTTCCCTCTATCAAATAAATAAAATCTTAAAAAAAATAAATTAAAAAAACCCCTGCAGATTGAAAGTGAAGGGATGGAGAAAATTAACCTACAAATGAATATCAACAGGAAGCCAGAGAAGCAATACTTATATCTGACAAACTGGACTTTATTATTTTTTTTAAAATTATCTTTATTTCTTTTTAAAAGCCTTTTTAAAAGATCTTATTTATTTACTTGAGAGAAAGAGACAAAAATAGTAAGAGAGAGCATGAACAGGGAGGAAATGGACAAACACGCTCTCTGCTGAGCAGGGAACCCCACATGGGACTTGATCCCGGGAAAATGGGTTCATGACCTGAGCCAAAGGCAGATGCTTAACTGACTGAGCCACCCAGGTTCAGTAAAGTCTGACAAGCTAGGCTTTAAAAGAAAGACTGCAACAAGACACAAAGAAGGGCACTATATTATAATAAAGGGGACAATGCAACAAGAAGACAAAAAAATTAATATTTATAAACCCAACATGGAAGCACCCAAATAAATAAAACAATTAATAAAAACATAAAAGAGGACTGAATCCAAGATGATGGAGGAGTAGGAGACCTTAATTTCATCTGGTCCCAGGCATTCAGCTAGATAGCTATCATCAAATAATTCTGAACACCTCTAAACTCAACAGGAGATCTAAGAAAAGAATAGCTGCAACTCTACAAATAGTGAAGTGACCACTTTCCTCAAGGGAGGAGATGCAAAGGAGTGAATCTGAGGCGATATATGGGAAGATAAGCCATGGGGGCAGGGAGCCTCCATAAGCTGGCTACTGGCAAGAGATATAGTAGCAGAGCACAAAATCAGAACTTTTAGAAGTGTGCTCTGATGAGGGAAGTCATTCAAATGTCTAAGTGGGGGCAAAACCCCGGCTGGAATAATGTGGTCTCAGGATCCTTGGGGTCAAGGAAGATTGGTGGTGCCTGAGGGTGACAGGGCTCAAAGGTATAGGAGTGGGGAAGCCCAGCAGTGGGCTCTTAGCTTGGGGTTGCCATAACCCACAAACTGCGGCACATTCAGGCAACTGCTCTCTGAGCAGGGCCCCAACAAAGCAGCAGAAACGGTGAGACCTCCTTTCCTTCCTTGGGGTGGGGGGAGCAGTGCAAGAGTGCAACACAGGAGTCTGCAAGGTTTGAAGAGAGTGCAGCCAGAGACCAAGAAGACAGGCCTGCTTTTCTCTAGGAGTGCACTGAGGAGTGGGGCCCTGAGTTTTCAGCTCTGGGACGGGAGATAGGAAGGCCATCATTTTTATTCTTACCCTCTAAAACATTCAGGGAACAAAAGCCACAGAGAAGAAATCAGAGCAGATTACTTAGCTTGGGCCCCTGGCAAGGGTGGTACAATTTCACCTAAGGCAAAGATACTTGAGATTCAATGCAATAGGCCCCTCCCAAGATCTGTAAGAACATCCAGCCAAGTTTACCCATGAATGAGAACTGCAAAACTCCACTGCTAGTGGAATACAGAACATAGAACTCCTGCCTTTTTTCCATTGATTCTTTAGTCTTTCAAATTTAATTTTTTTTCTTTCCCTTTTCCTTTTCTTTAATTAATTAATTGTTTTTTTAAATTTCTTTTCAGCGTTACAGAATTCATTGTTTTTGCACCACACGCAGTGCTCCATGCAATACATGCCCTCCTTAATACCCACCACCTGGCTCCCCCAACTTCCCAAACCCCCACCCCTTCAAAACCCTCAGATTGTTTTTCAGAATCCATAGTCCCTCATGGTTCACCTCCCCTTCCAATTTCCCTCAACTCCCTTCTCCTCTCCATCTCCCCTTGTCCTCCTTGCTATTTGTTATGCTCCACAAATAAGTGAAACCATATGATAATTGACTCTCTCTGCTTGACTTATTTCACTCAACATAATCTCTTTCAGTCCCATCTATGTTGCTACAAAAGTTGGGTATTCATCCTTTCTGATGGAGGCATAATACTCCATAGTGTATATGGACCACATCTTCCTTATCCATTCGTCCGTTGAAGGGCATCTTGGTTCTTTCCACAGTTTGGCGACCGTGGCCATTGCTGCTATAAACATTGGGGTACAGATGGCCCCTCTTTTCACTACATCTGTATCTTTGGGGTAAATGCCCAGTAGTGCAATTGCAGGGTCATAGGGAAGTTCTATTTTTAATTTCTTGAGGAATCTCCACACTGTTCTCCAAAGTGGCTGCTCCAACTTGCATTCCCATCAACAGTGTAAGAGGGTTCCCTTTTCAACACATCCTCTCTAATACACGTTGTTTCCTGTCTTGCTAATTTTGGCCATTTGGCTTTCTGGTGTAAGGCGGTATCTCAGTGTGGTTTTAATTTGAATCTCCCTGATGGCTAGTGATGATGAACATTTTTTCATGTGTCTGATAGCCTTTTGAATGTCTTCATTGGAGAAGTGTCTGTTCATATCTTCTGCCCATTTTTTGATATGATTATCTGTTTTGTGTGTGTTGTGTTTGAGAAGTTCCTTATAGATCCTGGATATCAACTTTTTGTCTGTACTGTCATTTGCATATATATCTTCTCCCATTCCGTGGGTTGCCTCTTTTTTTGTTGTTGTTATTGACTGTTTCCTTTGCTGTGCAGAAGCTTTTGATCTTGATGAAGTCCCAAAAGTTCATTTTCGCTTTTGTTTCCTTTGCCTTTGGAGACATATCTTGAAAGAAGTTGCTGCTGCTGATATAGAAGAGGTTACTGCCCATGTTCTTCTCTAGGATTCTGATGGATTCCTGTCTCATGTTGAGGTCTTTTAACCATTTTGAGTTTATTTTTGTGCACGGTGTAAGAGAATGGTCGAGTTTCATTCTTCTACATATAGCTGTCCAATTTTCCCAGCACTATTTATTGAAGAGACTGTCTTTTTTTTTTCCACTGTATATTTTGTCCTGATTTGTCAAAGATTATTTGCTCATAGAGTTGACGGTCCATATCTGGGCTCTCTACTCTGTTCCACTGGGTCTATGTGTCTGTTTTTGTGCCAGTACCATGCTGTCTTGGGGATCACAGCTTTGTAGTAAAGCTTGAAATTAGGTAACGTGATGATGCCAGTTTTCTTTTTGTTTTTCAACATCTCCTTAGCAATTCGGGGTCTCTTCTGATTCCATACAAATTTTAGGATCATTTGCTCCAGCTCTTTGAAAAATACGGTGGAATTTTGATTGGAATGGCATTAAAAGTATAGATTTGCTCTAGGCAGTGTAGACATTTTAACAATGTTTATTCTTCCGATCTAAGAGCATGGAATGGTCTTCCATCTTTTTGTGTCTTCTTCAATTTCTTTCATGAGTGTTCTGTAGTTCCTTGAGTACAGATCCTTTACCTCTTTGGTTAGGTTTATTCCCAGGTATCTTATGGTTCTTGGTGCTATAGTAAATGGAATTGATTCTCTAATTTCCCTTTCCATATTTTCATTGTTAGTGTATAAGAAAGCAACTGATTTCTGTACATTGACTTTGTATCCTGCCACGTTACTGAACTGCTGAATGAGTTCTATTAGTTTGAGGGTGGAGTCTTTTGGGTTTTCCATATAAAGTATCATGTCATCTTCAAAGAGAGAGAGTTTGACTTCTTCATTGCCAATTTGGATACCTTTTATTTCTCTTTGTTGTCTGATTGCTGTTGCTAGGACTTCTAATACTATGTTGAACGAGAGTGGTGAGTGGGCATCCTTGTCGTATTCCTGATTTCAACGGGAAGGCTGTGAGCTTTTTCCCATTGAGGATGATATTTGCTGTGGGTCTTTCATAGATAGGTTTTATGAAGTTCAGGAATGTTTCCTCTATCCCTATACTTTGAAGCATTTTAATCAAAAATGGATGCTGGATTTTGTCAAATGCTTTTTCTGCAACAATTGAGAGGACCATGTGGTTCTTCTCTTCTCTTATTGATTTGTTCTATCACATTGATTGATTTGTGAATGTTGAACCATCCTTGTAACCCAGGGATGAATCCCACCTGGTCATGGTAGATAATCTTTTTAATGTGCTGTTGGATCCTGTTTGCTAGGATCTTGTTGAGAATCTTAGCATCCATATTCATCAGGGATATTGGTCCGAAATTCTCCGTTTTGATGTGGTCTTCACCTGGTTTGGGGATCAGGGTAATGCTGGCTTCATAAAAAGAATCTGGAAGTTTTCCTTCTGCTTCAATTTTTTGAAACAGCTTCAGGAGAATAGGTGTTATTTTTTCTTGCCTTTTTCAACTAATTTCTTATTTTATCAACTCATTTTGTTTAAAAATCTTTTTAAATTTTCATTCTTACCATTTCATTCTATCTCTTCATTGTATTTAAGCTTATTTTTGTGTGTATATATATGTTTTTCATTCTTTACAATTTTGGGATGCAGCTTATTCTAACAGAACAAAATACACCCCAAATCTAGTTTATGACTCTGTTCTATTCATCTGTCAGATCATATTCTCTCTTTTTTTGGTCATTTTTTTCCTTTTTCATTTTTTGTTGTTTTTTCATCTTTACAGTTTTTTTAATCTTTACAGTTATATTCTATACTTTCAATGTATTTAATTTTATTTTTGTATGTATTAGTTTTTCTTTCTTTACAGTTTTGAGATGTAGTTTCTTCTGACAAACTGATCAAAACACACTCATTGAGGAGATAGTGTATTGCTCTGTTCTGTTCACCTGTCTGTTTATATACCGGCCTTTGTTGTTGTTGTTTTTCTATTTTTTTTCCTTGTCTTTTAATTTCCATTTTTACAGTTACACTTTATCCTTTTATTGTATGGGATTATTGCTGCCATTTTAGTGTTTGGTTCTCTCATTCATCTATTCTACTCTGGATAGAATGGCAAGACATAAAAACTCACCTCAAAAAGAGAACAAGAGGACATTCTGACTTCCAGGGATCTAATAAGTAGGGACATAAGTAAAATGTTAGAACTAGACTTGAGAATAATGATTATAAAGATACAAGCTGGGCTTTGAAAAAGATAGAAGACACTAGAGAATTCCTTTCTGGAAAAACAAAAGAACTAAATATCTCATCAAGTCAAAATAATAAAGGCTATTAATGAGATGCAATAAAAAATGGAGGCACATGAAAAAAATGTTCATCATCACTAGCCATCAGGGAGATTTAAATTAAAACCACATTGAGATACCACCTTACACCGGAAAGCCAAATGGCCAAAATTAGCAAGGAAACAACGTGTGTTGGAGAGGATGTGTTGAAAGGGGAACCCTCTTACACTGTTGATGGGAATGCAAGTTGGTGCAGCCACTTTGGAGAACAGTGGGAGAACAGTGTGGAGATTCCTCAAGAAATTAAAAATAGAACTTCCCTATGACCCTGCAATTGCACTACTGGGCATTTACCCCAAAGATACAGATGTAGTGAAAAGAGGAGCCATCTGTACCCCAATGTTTATAGCAGCAATGGCCACGGTCACCAAACTGTGGAAAGAACCAAGATGCCCTTCAACGGACGAATGGATAAGGAAGATGTGGTCCATATACACTATGGAGTATTATGCCTCCATCAGAAAGGATGAACACCCAACTTTTGTAGCAACATGGACGGGACTGGAAGAGATTATGCTGAGTGAAATAAGTCAAGCAGAGAGAGTCAATTATCATATGGTTTCACTTATTTGTGGAGCATAACAAATAGCATGGAGGTCATGGGGAGATGGAGAGGAGAAGGGAGTTGAGGGAAATTGGAAGGGGAGGTGAATCATGAGAAACTATGGACTCTGAAAAACAACCTGAGAGTTTAGAGTTTCATTGATCTGTTCTACTGTATCTCGAGTTTCTATCTCATTGATATCTGCTTTAATCTTGATGATTTCCCTTCTTGTGAGTGGGATTGGCTTAATTTGTTGTTGATTTTCCAGTTCTTTAAGATGTAATGAGAGCTGGTGTATTCTGGATTTTTCTTTTTTTCTTTTTCTTTTCTTTTTTCTTTTTCTTTTTCTTTTTTTTTTTTTTTTTGAGTGAGGTTTGGATGGCTATGTTTTTCCCCTTTAAGACCGCCTTTGCCATTATCACATAGGTTTTGGACAAATGTGTCTGCATTCCCACTGGTTTCCATGAATTGTTTAGGTTCTTCTTTGATTTTCTGGTTGACCCAAACATTCTTAACCAGGGTGGTCTTTAGCTTCCAAGTGTTTGAATTCCTTCCAAGCTTTTCTTTATGGTTGAGTTCCAGTTTCAAAGCATTGTGGTCTGAGAATATGCAGGTAATAATTTCAGTCTTTTGGTATCAGTTCAGCCTTGATTTGTGACCCTATATGTGGTCTGTTCTGGAGAAAGTTCCATGTGGATTTGAGAAGAATGAGTATTTTGTTGTTTTAGGATGGAATGTTCTGTATATGTTTATGAGGTCCATGTGGTCCTATATGTCCTTCAATGCTCTTCTTTTCTTATTGATTTTCTGCTTGGGTGATCTCTGTTGCTGAGTGGTGTGTTAAGATCCCCTACTATTAATGGGTTCATATCAATATGACTCTTTTTTTAAAAAGGATTTTGAATGTATTTTATTAATCACTAGGTCATTTATATATATATGACAAAGAATACAGAATTGTATGAAGAATATTTTACTCAGTTTATAGACAATGTTTAGATAGCAAATAGGTATGATCTCTAATCATACTTCCATGTTGGTCCCCAGAGATTGTCTTTTGTTTGTTGAGAACTGTAGACTATTGTAGTATAAGTTGGTTGTGTGGTTTTATTAGGGGTTCATGTATATGCTAATCATTTACTCATAAAAAAAGTGGTGAACCATAAAATATGATCCATGTGAAAGGCACTTCTTAATTTATTAGGGAAAAAAGATAAAGATGATTTAATGATGGTCATATTTATACCAAATCTGATTATTGTTACAATGCATGAGCCTTTATTAATTCCTACTTTTAAGAGATAGTGTGTCTTGTGTGTATATGAACTGACCTCTCCTTAGCCCTACTTAGTTGTCACTTCAGAAGGCTCAGCTCCATTTCTTTTGTTTATTTATGTATTTTTAAAAATTTTTATAAACATATATATATTTTTTATCCCCAGGGGTACAGGTCTGTGAATTGCCAGGTCTACACACTTCACAGCACTCACCATAGCACATACCCTCCCCAATGTCCATAACCCCATCCCCCTTCGCCCAACTCCCCTCCGCTCAGCAACCCTCAGTTTGTTTTGTGAGATTAAGAGTCACTTATGGTTTGTCTCCCTCCCAATCCCATCTTGTTTCATTTATTATTCTCCTACCCCCTCAACCCCCCATGTTGCATCTCCACTTCCTCATATCAGGGAGATCATATGATAGTTGTCTTTCTCCGATTGACTTATTTTGCTAAGCATGATACCCTCTAATTCCATCCACATTGTCACAAATGGCAAGATTTCATTTCTTTTGATGGCTGCATAGTATTCCATTGTGTATATATACCACCTCTTCTTTATCCATTCATCTGTTGATGGACATCTAGGTTCTTTCCATAGTTTGGCTATTGTAAACATTCAGGTGCACGTGCCCCTTCGGATCACTACGTTTGTATCTTTAGGGTAAATACCCAGTAGTGCAATTGCTGGGTCATAGAGTAGTTCTATTTTCAACATTTTGAGGAACCTCCATGCTGTTTTCCAGAGTGGTTGCACCAGCTTGCATTCCCACCAACAGTGTAGGAGGGTTCCCCTTTCTCTGCATCCTCGCCAGCATCTGTGATTTCCTGACTTGTTAATTTTAGACATTCTGACTGGTGTGAGGTGATATCTCATTGTGGTTTTGATTTGTATTTCCCTGATGCCGAGTGAT
This sequence comes from Mustela putorius furo, assembly GCF_011764305.1. NCBI lineage: Eukaryota > Metazoa > Chordata > Mammalia > Carnivora > Mustelidae > Mustela > Mustela putorius. The sequence continues at coordinate 20,323,950 of NW_025422019.1, read as the reverse complement.
GTGGAGCACTTTTTCATGTGTCTGTTGGCCATCTGGATGTCTTCTTTGCAGAAATGTGTTCATGTCTTCTGCCCATTTCTTGATTGGATTATTTGTTCTTTGGGTGTTGAGTTTGCTAAGTCCTTTTAGATTTTGGACACTAGCCCTTTATCTGATATGTCATTTGCAAATATCTTCTCCCATTCTGTCAGTTGTCTTTTGGTCTTGTTAACTGTTTCCTTTGCTGTGAAAAAGCTTTTGATCTTGATGAAATCCCAATAGTTGATTTTTGCCCTTGCTTCCCTTGCCTTTGGCGATGTTCCTTGGAAGATATTGCAGTGGCTGAGGTCCAAGAGGTTGCTGCCTCTGTTCTTCAAGGATTCTGATGGATTCCTTTCTCACATTGAGGTCCTTCATCCATTTTGAGTCTATTTTCATGTGTGGTGTAAGGAAATGGTCCAATTTCATTTTTCTCATGTGGCTGTCCAATTTTCCCAACACCATTTATTGAAGAGGCTGTCTTTTTTCCATTGGACATTCTTTCCTGCTTTGTCAAAGATTAGTTGACCATAGAGTTGAGAGTCTATTTCTGGGCTCTCTATTCTGTTCCATTGATCTATGTGTCTGGTTTTTGTGCCAGTACCATGCTGTCTTGATGATGACAGCTTTGTCAGAGAGCTTGAAGTCCAGAATTGTGATGCCACCAACTTTGGCTTTCTTTTTCAATATTCCTTTGGCTATTCAAGGTCTTTTCTGGTTCCATATAAATTTTAGGATTATTTGTTCCATTTCTTTGAAAAAAATGGATGGAATTTTGATAGGAATTGCATTCAATGTGTAGATTGCTTTAGGTAGCATAGACATTTTCACAATATTTATTCTTCCAATCCAGGAGCATGGAACATTTTTCCATTTCTTTGTGTCTTCCTCAATTTCTTTCATGAGCATTTTATAGTTTTCTGAGTATAGGTTCTTAGCCTCTTTGGTTAGGTTTATTCCTAGGTATCTTATAGTTTGGGGTGCAACTGTAAATGGGATTGACTCCTTAATTTCTCTTTCTTCTGTCTTGTTGTTTGTGTAGAGCAATGCAACTGATTTCTGTGCATTGATTTTATATCCTGACACTTTACTGCATTCCTGTACAGTTTATAGCAGATTTGGAGTGGAGTCTTTTGGGTTTTCCACATATAGTATCATATCATCTGCGAAGAGTGATAGTTTTACTTCTTCTTTGCCAATTTGGATGCTTTTAATTTCCCTTTGTTGTCTGATTGCTGAGGCTAGGACTTCTAGTACTATGTTGAATAACAGTGGTGATAATGGACATCCCTGCTGTGTTCCTGACCTTAGCAGAAAAGCTTTCTGTTTTTCTCCATTGAGAATGGTTTTTGCGGTGGGTTTTTCATAGATGGCTTTGATAATATTGAGGTATGTGCCCTCTATCCCTACACTTTTAAGAGTTTTGATCAGGAAGGGATGCTGTACTTTGTCAAATCCTTTTTCAGCATCTATTGAGTGTATCATATGGTTCTTATTCTTTCTTTTATTAATGTGTTGTATCACATTGATTGACTTGTGGATGTTGAACCAACCTTGTAGCCCTGGAATAAATCCCACTTGGTCGTAGTGAATAATCCTTTTAATGTACTGTTGAATCCTATTGGCTAGTATTTTGGTGAGAATTTTCGCATCTGTGTTCATCAAGGATATTGGTCTGTAGTTCTCTTTTTTGATGGGATCCTTTTCTGGTTTTGGGATCAAGGTAATGCTGGCCTCATAAAATGAGTTTGGAAGTTTTCCTTCCATTTCTATTTTTTGGAACAGTTTCAGGAGAATAGGAATTAGTTCTTTTTAAAATTTTTGATCTATCAAAAATTAGATCAAAGGGATGGGAAGCCATCTGGCCCTGGGCTTTTGTTTGTTTGGAGATTTTTGATGACTGTTTCAATCTTCTTACTGGTTATGGGTCTGTTCAGGTTTTCTATTTCTTCCTGGTTCATTTGTCAGTATGACTCTTTATCTTGATTAACATTTGGCTTATGTAGTTGGCAGCTCCCATATTGTGGGCATACATATTTATAATTGTTAGATCTTATTCATGGATAGACCCTTTAAGAATGATGTAGTGTCCTTCCTTATCTCTGATTACAGTCTTTAAAATCTAATTTTTCTGATATGAGAATCGCTACCCTAGCTTTCTTTTGAGGCCCATTGGCATGAAAGATGTTTCTCCATCCTTTCACTTTCAGTCTGAATGTATCTTTACCTTCCAAATGGGTCTCTTGTAGACGACATATGGATGGGTCCTGTTGTTTTATTTAATCTGCAATCCTGTGCCATTTTATGGGCGCATTTAGGCCATTCACATTGGGAGTAATTATTGAAAGATGCATTTTTATGGACATCATGTTGCCTATGAAGCCCTTGTTTCTATAGTCTCTGTAAATTTCTGTTCTATGTCACTCTTAGTTTCTTTCTGTTTTTATAGAACCCCCCCCCCTTAATATTTCTTACAGTGCCGGCTTGGTGGGCACATACTGTTTTAAACCTTTCCAGTCTTGGAAGCTCTTTATCTCTCCATCCATTTTGAATGTGAGCCTTGCTAGATAATGTATTATTGGCTATATGTTCTTCTTATTTAGTGCCCTGAATATATCTTGCCAGCCCTTTCTGGCTTGTCAGGTTTCTGTGGACAGGTCTGACATTATTCTGATGGACCATCCTCTGTACATAAGGAATCTCTTCCCCCAGCTGCCCTCAGAACCTCTTGTCTAAAATTATGATTCATGAGTCACAATCAAGTGTCTTGAGGTCTTTCTACATTTCTTGATCTTGGGGGAGTGTTCTTTCTGCTCTAGGACATGACCACTGATTCTATACCCCAGACTGGGAAAATTTTCATCCAGAATTTGTTCAACCAGATCTTCTTGTCTTCTCTCTTTCTCCAATCGCCCCCCCCCCCCAAGGGATCCCAATAATTCTGACATTGGAACATTTCATGGTGTCATTTATTTCCCTAATTCTGTTTTTGTGGCTTCTAAGTTGTTTCTTCAATGCCTCTTGATCCTTTTTCTCTATCAGTTTTTCCTCTAGATCACAAATTCTATCTTCTGCCTTTACCCAAGCTGTTAGAGTATTTATATTAGATTGGAACACATTGATAGCATTTTTAACTTCTTCCTGGGTGGCTTTCACTTCTGCTCTTAGAGATTCTATGTGGTCACTAATGGTTTTCTCCAACTGAGCCATTGCCTGGATAATTGTTACCCTGTATTCCCTTTCTGACATACTGTTTATGTCCATATCAAATAGTTTTTATGGAGAGGGCACAAACTCTGAATATTTCCTCTGTTGGGTGTTCCTTCTCCTAGTTAACTTGGTGAGAGGTGGTTGAGGGCATGTGTAGCTGAATATATCAACCACAATCCAGGCAAGGTGTACCCTGGAAGGCTTCAGAGCAATCGGAAGTCAACAGCAAAGAAAGAGAAAATTTAAAAAAAAAAAGAGAGAGAGAAAGAAAAAGAGAAGACCCGGCCAGAATGAGCCCTAAAAGTAGGATTTATAAGGCATACAAACAAAAATGGACAAACAAAAAGACTGACAAAAATAAATGACAAGAAAAAAAAAAAAGAACCCAGCCAAAATGAACCCCAAGTATAAGATTTATATAATACCAGAACAAAAACAAATATACAGGAACAATGACAGAAGAAAAAGATGAGAGGGTGGTTATAAATCCTCAATGTGGGCGAGGAAGTTTATTTTGATTCTTCCTGGGTGTATATTGATATCTTTTTTAAAGGACTCATCTTTCCAAATTTAAAGGGGGATTAAAACTGTTTTATATATAGGGATAGTATTGATTAGGAAGAGAGGATTACCATGGAGCTTATATGTATATTAAAAAAATAGAAAAGAAAAAGAAAAACACAGGTATATGTATGAAAAAAGTTCAAGTTAAAAGTTATTATGGAATATGTTGTATTAAACTTCTAGTTGTAATGGAAGTAGGTTAAAAAAAAAAGAACAAGAATAGTGAGAACAAATTAAAAATAAAAGTTGTAACTATGAAATATACAGGTTTTAGAGCAATATTGGAAGCTTAATATATTGTTTTCTCCTGTTATTGGGGTTTTACAGTTTCATGAGGACCCTGTGGTGTTTATCCTCTCTCATTCTTTTGGCTTGCTTTCTGGGGGAGTGGGCCTGCCACGTTGTTTTTCAGTCAGTCTTGCTTGGGTTGAATCCTCTTGCCCACTATCAAGGGGCTGGGCTCTGTGGAAACTGGTTTTTCAGGCTTTTGTTCTTTGGAAGTTTTCATTCTTTGGCAGCTTTTTGTGGCTTTTTGGAGATTTAGTGGAAAACAAACTGCTCCCAGAGCTCCTTCTCAGAGAGAAGCCTCAGTCTGCTCCCCTCTGGGTGGTCCAGAACACACTCCCCCTCTGCAAACTCCTCTGAACCGTGCAACCTCCCACAGGCAGTGCATGTCCACGGCCACTGTCTCAGGGGTTGCCCAAGTGCGCGCTTGTCTCTGCACCTCTGTGCCACTAAAACAATGAGCAATATTGGTACAGGGAGCCTGCTTCCAGTGGCCAACTTTGCCAGGACTGCTGTCTGGGATCCAGACCTCACAGTTGCATAGGCCACTGCTGAGGGATCCCAACCAGAGATTGCACTTAGTTTCTTCAGGCCCGGGCTAGAAGCATCCAGACTCTTTGCCAGTCCTAGGGAATGATGGCTAGCACTTGTACGGAGCTTTCTCAGGCATGGATGGGAGTGGGTCAGACCCTGGTCGCACAGTGCTCACAGAGCACAAAAGGCTGTAGTTCTAGAGAGCGCAGGCTGGTATCCACAGTAGACTCCCTCATGCGGGGATGGGAGTACACTCAACTGAGTAGTGCTGCAAGCTGTGCAACCCTGAGGGCTCAGGGATCAGAAGCTAGAGGCTCCCTCACACTCTGCACCAGTGGTCACTGGCAGTGGCTGTCCTGGGTCTGTGGGCTTAGGTGTGTGCCTGTGACCGCCTGATTCCACCAGTTGCCCCTTAAGATCTTCTGTTCTTTTTGAGTGCTTTTCACCAGACTCCAACTTAATGCTTGTCCCCAATCATAGGGTGCTTTTATATTGGAGTCTTACTTTCTAGTGTGTCACTTCTGGTGGCTCCCTCCCCCTTCTGTTTATCCTCTGCAATCAGTCCGAGCATTCCCACTCTGCTTTACCTCTCCACTGTGTCTTCCTCCCCCACAGAGATCCAGAAGTGTATAATCCTACATCTCAGGCTGATTTCATGGGTGTCAGAGTTTTCTAGTAGATATTTAGTTCACTTTAGGGGATGGGTTAAAACGAGATCTCCTACTTCTCCACCATTGTGCCCCTCCTCTCCATGTCTTTCAATAGTTACTCTGAATGTAAATGGGATAAATGCCCCAATCAAAGACACAGGGTATCTAATTGGATAAAAAAACAAGACCCATTCATATGCTGTCTGCAAGAGAATAATTTTAGACCCAAAGATGCCTCCAGATTGACAGAAGGGGGTGAAAACCATTTATCATGCTAATAATGGACATCAAAAGAAAGATGGGGTGGCAATCCTTATATCACAAAAATTCAATTTTAAACCAAAGACTAGAAGAGATGAGGAAGGACACTATATCGTAATTAAAAGGTCTATCCAATAAGAAGTTCTTACAATTGTGAACATTACGCCTCTAACATTGGAGCAGCCAATTAATGACAAAATTAAAGAAACACATTGATAATAATACAATAATAGTAGGGGACTTCTAACACCCACCTCACTGCCATGGACAGATCATTTAAGCAAAAATATCAATAAGGAAATAGGGCTTTGAATGACACAGTGGACCAGATGGACTTTACAGAGATTATTCAGAACATTCTATCCTAAAGCAACACAATACACATTCTTCTCAACTGCACATGGAACATTCTCCAGAAAAGATCTGGATCACAAATACTGGGTAACAAATCAAGTCTCAATTTTTACCAAAAGGCTGCGATCATTCCCTGCATATTTTTGTACCACAATGCTTTGAAACTGTAACTCAATCACAAGATGAAATTTGGAAAGAACTTAAATACATGGAGGCTAAAGAGCATCCTGCTAAAGAATGAATGAATGGGTCAACCAGGAAATTAAGGAAGAATTTTTAAAAAATGGAAACCAACGAAAATTAATACACAGCTGTTCAAAACCTTTGGGATGCAACAAAGGTGGTCCTAAGAGGGAAGTATATGCAATACAAGCTTTTCTCAAGAAACAAGAAAGTTCTCAAATACACAACCCTACCTTACACCCAAAGAAGCAGAAAAAAGGACTGCAAATAAAGGCTAAACCCAGCAAGAGAAGAGAAATAATAAAGATAAGAGCAGAAACTGATGAAATAGAAACCAAGAGAACAGTAGAACAGATCAACAAAACTTGGAGCTAGTTTTTTGAAAGAATTAATAAGATTTTAACCCCCTACCAGACTTTTGAAAAAGAAAAGATAAAGGATGAAAGTAAAATCATTAATAAAAGAGTAGGGGCACCTGGGTAAGTCAGTTGTTAAACATCTGCCCTTGGCTCAGGTCATGATCCCAGAGTCCTGGGAGCGAACTCTCCATCAGGTTCCCTGCTTGGCAGGAAGCCTGCTTCTCCCTCTCCTCTGCTGCTGCCCTGCTTGTGTTCCCTCTCTCACTGTGTCTCTCTCTGTTAAATAAATAAATAAAATCTTAAAAAAATCATGAATGAAAGAGTAGAGATCAAAACCAACACTGAAGAAGTACAATTATAAGAATATAGTATGAGCAACTACATGCCAACAAATTAGGCAATCTGGAAGAAATGGACACAATCCTAGAGATGTACAAACTACCAAAACTGAATCAACAAGAAATAGAAAATCTGAACAGGTCAGCAAGATTGCCTCACCATCCAGAATTTATAGGTTAATTCCTGCCCCAAAAGACACTTCTGGATGAGTCCTTACATTTTCCATTTGAGGTGATGTTGACTTTTCCTATCCCACTGGCTTTTGGGATGTTGCCCCACATTTACTGCCGTTATTCTTTTTCTCTTTTTGAACAAAAGTGAATACAAAATTTCTTTGAATGTAGCAGGATATCAGGAGGTAACCAGTCATATTTAAATTTGCTGGCACATAAGTGATTGAAATTTTGATGAGAGTGACCCATGGGTGGTCTTCAACCTGTTTACACAAAAGAGAGATGGTAAAGGAACTCAAAGAAATCCAACATCCCTCCAGATATAGGACAGCCAGTTCCTAAACAGATTTCATAATTTTGGGGTTTCTGGTAATACAGATAAAGCTTTTGTTTAATTCTGACATGAAACTAACACTGCCTACAGATTACAGACACATCCTCAAAACCATGAATCAACATGAAAAGTGTGATAAGCCCTCCAAACAAGTCAACAACCTTTTTCATTTTAGACTCAACCCAAGATGCTAGAGGAAACAGATACATCTATTAAACATTTAAAGAAAAAATAATACCTATTCTTCTGAAGCTATTTCAAAACATCAGAATGGAAGAAAGTCTTCCAAACTCTTTCTATAAGGCCAGCATAACCTTGACCCCAAAACCAGGCAAAGACCCCACCAAAAAGGAGAATCACAGACTAATATCCCTGATAAACATGGTTGCCAAAGTTCTCACCAAAATACTAGCCAATAGGATCCAACAGTACATTAAAAGGATTATTCACCATAACCAAGTGGAATTTATTCCTGGGCTACAAGGGTGGTTCAGCATCCCACAAATCAATTAATGTGATACAATACATAAATAGAAGAAAGGACAAGGACCATATCATCTTCTCAATAGATGCAGAAAAAACATTTGAATAAATACAGCATTATTTCTTGATTAAAATTCTTTGCAGTGTAAGGATAGTAGGAATATACCTCAATATTATAAAAGCTGTATATGAAAAGACCACAGAAAATATCATTCTCAATGGGGAAAAAACTGAGAGCTTTTCCCCTAAGGTCAGGAACATGGCAGGGATGTCCTCTATCACTAGTGCTGTTGAACATAGTACTAGAAGTCCTAGCTTCAGCAGACAACACAAAGAAATAAAAGGCATCCAAATTAGACAAAGAAGAAGTCAACGCTCACTCTTTTCAGATTACATGATACTCAGATTACATGTGGAAAACCCAAATTACTGCACCCCAAAATTGCCAGAACTCCTACAGGAATTCAGCAAAGTGCCAGGATATAAAATCAATGCACAGAAATCAGTTGCATTTCTATACACTAACATTGAGACAAAAGAAAAAGAAATTAAGAAGTTGATCCCATTTACACTGCACTCAAAACCATAATATACCTAGGAATAAGCATAACCAAAGAGGCAAAGTATCTGTACTCAGTAAACTATATAATCCTCATGAAAGAAATGGAGGAAGACACAAAGAAATGAAAAACATTCCATGCTCATGGATTGGAAGAGCAAATATTGTTAAAATGTCTATGCTGCCCAGACCAATCTACACATTCAATCCCTATCAAAATACCATTAACTTTTTTTCACAGTATTGGGACAAATAATCCTAAAATTTGTATGGAACCTTAAAAGACACTGAATAGCCAAAAGAATATTGAAAAAGAAAACCAAAGCTGGTGGCATCACAATTCCAGACTTCAAGCTCTATTATAAAGCTGTAATCATCAAGAACTTACGGTACTGGCACAAAAACAGACAAATAGATCAATGGAACAGAATAGAGAACCCAGAAATGGACCCAAACTCTATGGTCAACTAATCTTTGATGAATCAGGAAGGACTATTCAATGGAAAAAAGACAGTCTCTTCAACAAATGGTGTTAGGAAAATTGGACAGCCACATGCAGAAGAATGAAACTGGACCATTTCTTTACACCATACAAAAAATAGACTCAAAATGGATGAAAGACCTAATATGAGCAGGTATCCATCAAAATCCTAGAGGAGAACACAGACAGCAACCTCTTTGAACTCAGCTGCAGCAACTTCTTACTAGATACATCTCTTGGGACTTCATGAAAAGCTTTTGCACAACAAGGGAAACAGTTGACAAAACCAAAAGACAACTGACAGAATGGGACAAGATGTTCACATTTTTTTTTATCAGATAAAGTGCTAGTATCCATGACCTATAAAAAACTTATCAAACTCAACACCCCCCAAAAAACAAATAGTCCAGTAACAAAATGAACTGAAGACATTATGAGATATTTCTCCAATTAAGACATCTAAATGGCCAACAAGCACATGAAAAAATGCTCAACATAACTTGGCATCAGGGAAATACAAATCAAAACCACAATGAAATACCACCTAACACCAGTTAGAATGGCTAAAATCAATAAGTCAGGAAATGCCAGACATTGGCAAAGATGTAGAGAAAGGGGAACCCTCTTACATTATTGGTGGGAGTGGAAGCTGGTACAGCCACACTGGAAAATAGTATGGTGATTCCGCAAAAAGTTGAAAATAGAGTTACCCTACAGCCCAGCAATTGCACTACTGGGTATTTACCCCAAAGATACAAATGCAATTATCTGAAGACCATATATATGTATATATATGTGTACACACACACACACATATATAACTCAGTCATCAAAAAAAAAAAGAAATCTTGACATTTGCAACAACATGGATGCAACTAGAGGGTATTATGCTAAATGAAATAAGTCAATCAGAGAAAGACAATTATCATATGATCTCACTGATGCATGAAATTTAAGAAACAAAACAGAGGATCATAGGAGAAGAGAGAAAAAAATAAAACAAGGTGAAACCAGAGGGGAGACAAACCCTAAGAGACTCTTAATCAAAGGAAACAAACTGAGGAGTGAAGAGTGGATGAATGGTGTAACTGGGTGATGGATATTAAGGAGGGCATGTGATGTAAAGAGCACAGGGTATTATACAAGACTGCAGAATCACAGACCTGTACCTCCAAAACCAATAATACACGATATGTTAGTTAACTGAATTTAAATTAAAAAAAAAAATAAAGAAATGACAAAGTTAAGTAAGCATGTTTGGCAATATACATATTCTTTATGATTTATTTATAAAATGAAATTAATAAATGTCCTTTAATTTAAAAAGTTTAAGAAAAAAAAGAAAAATAAAGGAATCCATTGATAATAATCAATAGTAGTAGAGTATCTTAACACCCTACTTATATCAAGGGACATATCACCTACAGATAATCAATAAGGAAACAATGGACTGTGAATGACACAGTGGACCAAGTGGAATTAACAGATAATATTTATCCTGAAAGAGCAGAATACACATTCTTCTCAAGTGCACATAGGACATTCTCTAGAATAATCAAATTAGTCCACAAAGAGACATTAACAAACACAAGAAAACTAAAATCACCAAGCACCATTTTTGACCACAATGCTATGAAACTACAAGTCAACCACAAGAAAAAAATCTGGAAAGACCACAATAACAAGGATGTTAAATAACATGTTATTAAACAATGATGGGTCAACCAAGAAGTCAGAGATGAAAATTTTAAAAAATACATGAAACAAATGAAAGTGAAAACACTATGGTCTAAACGTTTGGGATGCAACAAAATCAGTCCTAGTCCTAAGAGATCAGAAGTATATAGTAATTATACAAACCTACCTTAAGAAGCAAGAAATATCTCAAATAACCTAACTTTTCACTTCAAGGAGCTAGACAAAGAACAACAAACAAAGGCTAAAACCAGCAGAAGGAAGGAAATAATAAAGATTAAAGTAGCTATAAATGATATAGAAACTAAAAACAAAACACACACACACAAAACAAACAAATAAAACCCAATAGAACAGATCAATGAAATCAGGAGTTGGAGAAAATTAATAGGATTGATAAACCTCCAACCAGACTTATCAAAAAAGAAAGGAGAAAGGACCCAAATAAATAAAATCACAAAGAGAGAAGACATAGCAACCAACACCACCGAAATACAAATGATTATGAGAGTATTATGAAAAACTATATGCCCAACAAATTGGACAACCTAGAAAAAATGGATAAATTCCCAGAAAGATATAAATTGCCAAACTAAAACAGGAATAAATAGAAAAGTTGAAGAGACTGATAACCAACAAAGAAACTGAATCAGTACTCAAAAAACTCCTAACAACAAAAGTCCAGGATCAGATGGATTTACAGGCAAATTCCTCCAACCATTTAAAGAAGAGTTAATACCTATTCTTTTCAAACTATTCTGAAAAATAGAAAAGGAAGGAAAACTTCCACTTTCATTTTATGAGACCAATATTACCAATACCAAAACCAGATAAAGACACCACTAAAAAGGAGTACTGCAGGCCAATATCCCTGATGAACATCGATACGAAAATCCTCAATAAAATACTTGGAAACTGGGGGCACCTGGTTGGCTCAGTTAGTTAAGCAACTGCCTTCAGCTTGGGTCATGATCCCGGAGTCTGGGATTGAGTCCTGCATCAGGCTCCAAGAAGCACAGGGAGTCGGCTCCCTGTTCATGGATTAAAAGAACAATTATTGTTGAAATGCCAACAGTACCCAATACTATCTACACATTTAATGCAATCCCTATCAAAATTGTAATATTTTTCACAGAGAACAAACAATCATAAGATTAGTATGGAACCAAAAAAGACCTCAAATAGCCAAAGCAATCTCAAAAGAGAAAATCAAAGTAAAGCCGTTACGATTCCAGACTTCAAGTTATATTATAAAGCTGTAGCTATCAAAACAGTTTGGTAGTAACACAGAATTAGTCACATAGGTCAATGGAACTGAGTGGAAAACCCAGAAATATACCCATAACTATATGGTCAATTAATTTTTGACAAAGCAGGAATGACTATCCAATGGGAAAAAAGACAGTGTCTCCCAATGATGTTGTTGGGAAAACTGAACATCAACATTCAAAAGAATGAAACTGGACCACTTTCTTATACCATACATAAAAATAAACTTAAAGTGGATTAAAGACCTAAATTTAAGACCTGAAGCTACAAAAATCCTAGAAGAGAACACAGGCAGTACTTTGACATCGGCCATTGCAAGTTCTTTCTAAATATGTCTCCTATGTCATGGGAAACAAAAGCAAAAGTAAACTGTTAGGACTACATCAAAATACAAAGCTCTGAACAGCAAAGGAAATGACTGAGAAAACTAAAAGACAACCTATTAAATGGGAGTAGATATTTGCACATAATATATTCAGGAAGGGGTTAATATTCAAAATGTATAAAGATCTTATAAAACTCAACATCTCAAAACTAAATAATCTAACAAAAATGGGCAAAAGACATGAAGAGACATTTTTCCAAAGGTGACATGTGGGTGACCAACAGACACATGAAACGATGCTCAACATCACTGATCATCAGGGAAATGCAAATCAAAACTACCATGACATATCACCTCATACTTGTCAGAATGGCTAAAATCAACAACACAAGAAACAACAAGCATTGGTGAGGATGTAGAGAAAGGGAATCCTCTTGCACTGTTGGTGGAAATGCAAACTCATGCAACCACTCTGGAAAACAGTGTGGGGCTTCCTCAAAAATTTAAAAATAGAACTACCCTATAATCTAGGTATTGCACTACTAGGTATTCACTGAATGAATACAAAAATACTAATTCAGAGGGATGCATACATTCAGATGTTTATAGCAGCATTATCTACAATATACAAGTATACAAGTATACAGCATGTGATAATTCGTGAATGGATAAAGAAGATGTGGGGTGTGTGTACACATACACAGATACAGACACACACACACTGGAATATTACTCAACTATAAAAAAGAATGAAATCTTACCATTTGCAATGGCATGGGTGCAACTAGAGAGTATTATGCTAAACAAAATAAGTCAGTCCAAGAAAGACAAATACCATATGATTTCACTCTTATGTGGAATTAAAGAAATGAAACAAATAAGCAAGAGAAGAAAAAAAGAAAGAGATGAACTAGAAACAGACTCTTCAGTACAGAGAACAAACTGATGGTTCCCAGAAGGGAGGTGGGTTGTGGTGGGTGAAGTAGACAATGGAGATTAAGGCATGCACTTGTTGTGATGAACACTAGGTGATGTATGGAAGGGTTGAATCACTATATTTTACAACCTGAAACTAATATTACACTGTATGTTAACTGACTGGAATTTAAATAAAAACTTGAAAAAATGTCTTTAAAGTGTTAGTGTTTTAACACAATAATAATTACATAATTACAATTACATTACATTACAATTACATTAAATAAACAATGTTATTGTTTAACAACACCTTAAAAGGTATTGACAATGGAGGTGTAAGTTGTGGTTGAATTCTATATATACTTTTAAAGTAAAGCCAAAAATAATTTCCTACTAAAGTAGATATGGAGCATTAGGGGAAGATAAAAATCAAATTATGGTACTACGTATATGTTTTGAGCAACTGGAAGGAGGGGTATGCCATTTCCTGAGTAGAGGAAAACCATTGAAGAAGAATGTTTGGATAGGAGATAAGAAGTTTGAACATTTCCAGTTAAAATCATGTATCAGATATCCAGATAGATATATCAGGTAGGATATTGGATATATGAGCTATGAATTTTGAGGGGAGGACCCAGTTAGAGAAATAAACTTTGGAGTTGTCAGTATATAAATGGTATTTATAATCTTGAAACTGGATGAAATCATCAATGTAGGCAGCATGGATATAGGAAAGGCTATGCACTGAGTCCTGATGCCCTCCAGTCATTGTTAGGCCGAGGGATAAGGAAGGACCAACAAGGAAGACTGTGATAAAATGTCCAGTGCAGAAGGACAAAAACCAAATGAGTGTATTACCATTTTAAAATGGATGAAATTTCAGTATAATTGAATCCTGAATGTAATGACCTAGTGGAAATGGGAACATTAATGATTCAGGAAGAGAGATACAAATTGCTGCAGTGATGTCCTTGAATAGGAAAGAAAGTATGGGATTAAAATACTAGACAACATATTAGTCTAGATAGGGGCAGGGACAGTGCATTCATTGTAGCAAAAAGGAAGGTAACATGTGGCACAGATACCAAATTATGGGTAGATACTGTGGTGGGAAGTTCTCAAGGTTCTCTTGATGAAGGAAGAGAGATCAAGGGACTGAGAGGACATGGTAAATACTATAATCACCAAGAATTATAATATCAGTGTTGGATAGAATGACAATGAGCTCATGGCCAAAATCTTTAAGGAATAAGGAAGATTCTTCAAGGGGCACTCCTAGGGTGACAGATGGTGGTATTATGGTGGAAAGATATGGGATTCAAGGTGGAGTTTTTCTGGAAGAGGGTGGGAAAATGATCTAGAAGCAGTAAAGAGCCATAAGAAGACACTTAGCCCACTTCCAGACCTGGTGATTGAGGAACCTGAAAGGAATAAGTCGCACTCTAATGAGGGTGATAGAGGAGAAGCTTTGTTCCCAGGGATGAGAAGGAGACATAAGAAACATGAAAATGCAAGGAATAAGGCTTGAGTTGTCACAAGGACTAGTAACTAGAGTGCTATAGAAGTTTAGTGTGCAGGGAAGAGGAACGCTAAAAGTCCTGGAAGGTAGGGACAGACCTGTAAAACATTGGCTATAACTGCCCAAATGCCAATAGCATCCCCTATAAGGAATCTAAAGGTAGAACATATATAAGGAGGAGCTGGAGGATTCTCTTAGTTGGATTCCTCCAGGAAGCAACATTGATTGTAAGTAATTTATTTGGAGGTGCTGTGAAAACTAGTAAAGGAAGAGGAAGGTGATCTAGGGAAAAGAAATCAACCAGTGGTGCACTATAAGCCAGGTACCTTAGTCAGTAACTGTATCTTAGTATTATGGGAAGTTAAAAATGGGGGAAACTGAGAAAGGAGAATAATACACTTCTCACAATTATTCAGTGTCAAGGGTGAGAGAGCTGAAGTAGATACACACCAACATCTGAGAGTCCTTGGTTGAGGGATACAGATACTTGGTTGAGGGATATGGGCAAAGCATTAACCACCTCTGTCAAAGATGTATAATGAAGGCTTATGTGTAGAATAAATTATAATAAACAGAATTGAAGGGTCTGAGGACAAGTACATTTGTGATTTTGATAGACATCTCCATATTGTTCATCACATAGCATATACTTAGATTCATACCAGAAATGTATGTTTATTTCTTCATGCCTTCCCCAAACTTATAATCTGTTAAACTCTTTGCTTTTTACCAGTGTTTGGTTAGATGAGTATTTCAGTGTAATTTTAATTTTCATTTATCTTATTATGAGATTGGGGAGATTAACATATTTAGAAGCCTTTTTATTTCCTTTTCTGCAAATTAATATGTTTTTTGTCTATCAGTCTTTTTCTTATTGATCTGTAGAAAACCAGAATTTGTGATATGTGGTGCAAATATTTTTCTAGTTTATTTTGTGTCTTGATTGTGAATCCTTATGGAATTCTGTCCACTACTCTCTCCAGTACTGGTCCATGCCTCCCTTGCTCCCACTGAGGCTAGAGCTCTGGCCTCCTACCAAATTTCTACTTCCACTCCTCCTGGATATTATTCTCTTTGTACGAAACAGAGTGGCCTTCATAAAATATGAATCAGATCATACCATATCCCTACTAAAAATACCCAAAGGACTACTTCTCTGCACACATAAATCTAAACCCTACACCATGGCCATCATGACCCTGTGTGGTTCACACCTTTCCTATTCTTTGAAATAATCTTCATCTCTCTGTGCAAAGAATGACCTTCTTTTAGACCCTGGAACAAGCTGAATTTGTTTATGCTTTATGGCTTTTGTGCTTTGTATTTAATATTCCTTGTGGCTGGAATATTCTCTCTCCAAATTACACATGGTTCCTTTTCTTCCCTATTTGGCCATCAGCATGCACATCATCTCCTGAAAGGGGCCTACCCACCCCATAAGAGTCAAAATGGCACACACACCTATACCAAACTTCCAGTTTTCAGGTCTCTCCCCGCCTCTATATTTTATCTTTGTTGTTGTACTTAGCGTAATGTCTAGAATGTAATAGACTCTTAATATTTTACCCAAAAGTATGTCTCAGAATTAAAGGATATTTCTTACATTCAGATTCTTGTAAGTCACTCATAATTTATGGTATTTTCTAAATGATTTTAAACAAAATTGTATGGGGAATACAATTAAGTTGAAATGGACAAAATCAGTGCTAGTTTTAAAACTATGTTTTTATAGGTCACTTGGCTGAACTATTTTAAAGGGGGGGATGGAGGAGACACAATAATGTAAACAGATTTAGTTTTTTGGTGTGGGGAGGCTGTGACTTTAAAGCTATGAAGTCAATCAGAAACATGCCTCTCAAATATCACTTAAAAAGCAATGTAGGGGAGCAGGTAAAATGGGTAAAGGGAATCAAAAGATACAAATTTTTAATTAAAATAAAGAGGTCATAGGGTTGTGAGGTACAGGATAAGGAATATAGTCCATAATAATGCAACAACTTTGTATGATGACAGATGGTATTTAGATTTATGGAGATCATGCATACTGTATAAAAATATTGAATTGCTACGATGTACACCTGAAATTAATAGGTATTGTATATCAATTACATGTCAGTTTAAAAAAAGGCAATGTTACAAGTACAAATATTGTGGAGATAGATTTTTAAAAACCTGTCCTAACGAATGACTAGATACTTGTATCTTAGAATAAAAATGATAGTTGGGGCCCCTGGGTGGCTCAGTGGATTAAAGCCTCTGCCTTTGGCTCAGGTCATGATCCCAGACTCCTGGGATCGAGCCCCACATCGGGCTCTCTGCTCAGCAGGGAGCCTGCTTCCCTTCCTCTCTCTGTCTGCCTCTCTGACTGCTTGTTATCTCTCTGTCAAATAAACAAAATCTTTAAAAAAAATTATAGTTGATACCATTATACACATTTTTAAAATGCTCTCATTCAAATAATTTTAGTAATATCATATGCTTCGAAAACTATTAGATGATAAATGAAGCCTCAATTTCTTGAGTCTACTTATGAACCGTATTTGCTAGAAGAGCTAGCTTGACTCAAAATAAATTTATAACAAACAAGAAACAAATTTTTGTTTTTATAAGCTATGAAGACTTGGGGTGGTACGGTTTTGTTTCTGTTTTTGTTTTTTTACCAAAGTATAATACAGGCTATACAAACTCAACTATCTACTATATAACCTTGAGTCAGCCTAGCCATCTAAAGGTAGATTCACATGGTTTATATCTTTTCAATTTCCCCTACATTCTTTTAAGGACAAAGCAATGTATAAAATAATGCTTATATAAATAAGTAACTCTGAAAATGCTGCTCAGAAATATCCTCACCTATAACTCACCTATAAGTATAAAATTTTAAAACTATGACTTTTTTTGAAAATTGAATTAATTCCTTAATATTTATCAATCATATAAAGTTTATACTAATTTGTTTTGAAATATCATAACTATAGTATTTAAAAACTCAGCCTGTAGATTTTATTTTTTTAAGATTTTATTTATTTACTTTACAGAGAAAGAGAGATCACAAGTAGGCAGAGAGGCAGGCAGAGAGAGAGAGAGGAGGAAGTAGGCTCCCCACCGAGCAGCGAGCCAGACGTGGGGCTCGATCCCAGGACCCGGGATCATGACCTGAGCTGAAGGCAGAGGCCACTGAGCCACCCAGGCACCCCTGTAGATTTTATTTTTTTAAATGTCTCCATTTTTTGCAAAAAATATGAAAAACATATTTTAAAAAAAGCTTTTCTTGTTTTATTCTAAAACATGAAAAGAATACATATGGTCACCTGAACTTGGAGTTAGGATTTATCAGATGGAGGCGTTTGTCCATACTCTCTCTCTTTTTTTTTTTTTAAAGATTTCATTTATTTATTTGACAGACAGAGATCACAAGTAGGCAGAAAGGCAGGCAGAGAGGGGGCAGGGAAGCAAGCTTCCCGCTGAGCAAAGATTCAGGGCTCAATCCCAGGACCCTGATATCATGGCCTGCTGCTGCAGAGGCTTTAACCCACTGAGCCACCCAGGTGCCTCTGGGTGAAGAATCAAATCTTCATTTTAATAAAATATGCTAAAATGTCCTAGAAATACCTGCTTTAGTTACTTTAATAACATTTTTTAGCAAGATATATTTTTACTAATAAACTATATTTTCCATATTCCCATCTTCTACTGAATATGAGGATTTCTCAAAGTTTGGTTTGAGGCTATTTGTGGAAATGCTACTTCCTTCTTCTTTGTGCATGCTGTACAGTAATCTGCTCCCTTGGAGAACCAGAGTTTGGACTGAGCTATGGTTAGTGGGAAGTGATGGCATTCTCTGAGGCAAAGATAGCATAGCGAAAAGCTCATCATTCCCATTTGGAAATGTCCAGTCCTATTTCCTATATCCACTGCTTCTACATTCATTCACCAAGAGACACAGGACCAGGGCAAATTTTTTGCCATATTGTACCAACATGTGCTACCACATCTTTCTGTATAGCAGTTTATTTTTCTGTTTACAATTCTTGATCCTGAATTTTATCTCAGACCAGAATATATTCGCTATGATATGTAGGAATTCTATAATTATATATATTGGTATGAGAACCTAAATGATTACCAATAAGGCTTCTATTATTATTTACCATTTTATTAAAAAGAAAAAAGTGTGTTTTATTGCCTACAGTATTCTACAAACCCTTCATTTGTTTTAATTATGAAGTTGTTATTGTGAAGACACTCTTTAATCATCATCATCTAGCTTGGAAATTTCATAAACTCAATTACTAAGGTAATGTCTATGGCCTGGTTTATAATAATATGTCTTAAATTAGCCATAATTCCAAAAAAGAGACAGCATGGTATGGTAGTAGACCAAGTATCTCTATAGAAGCCGCTGTTCTGAATTCTCATGCCCCTTAAGCTATAGTAAGACTCAGCATAACAATGAACTTCACTCCATAAAATGAAGATACAGGTATAGTTACATCTTACTGATTAGAATACAGGTTATGGCAAGATGATCTTTTCAGGCCTCATCTAAAAATAAAACCATTAGCTGACTTATACTTGGGGTCATATTAAGAACTGGAAATTGTCTTTCAGGTGGAGATTTATTTGGCCAGATATAGTATGTCTATCTATCCAAAATGCCTCGCTAGATAGAAAAAATTACTGATCCTTTAAGGAAAGTACTCAAGCTAACAAAAGATGTTTTAAATTTTGTTAGTGAATACTGTGGTTCTGGGAAATAAAGAAGAAAAGCCAATGAATGTGAACCAGACAGGTATTATAAGGAATGACTTCATATTTTTCCCTTGCATGTGGTACAGAAAGATAGGTAAGGACTTATTCCAAGTTTTCCAGGTCCAGGTTGCTGTACCTGTGGACTAAAAGAAAAGCAGTGGGACTAGACTGAACAGGAAAGCTGTTTTGGTACTCTAAGGCAGTTTCCATCCACTTTAAGTCTTCTCTTCCCAAAGAGAGTAGAATGACAGTACATTTAGTTTTGGGAAAGTACTGATTGATAGAACACCTTGCCGCTAACACTCTGGGATCAGTTGGGATGGTACGGGGGGCGGGGGAGAACAAACCTTCAGCCAGTTCATTAAAAACATATGTTTGAAATCTCTTTTTGATTTGTGGCTTTTCTCGATGACTTTTCCAGACATCTGCTTTTATTTTCCTACAAGTTATTTCAAAGGATAATGAAAGGTGGGTAAAAAAGATTTTTTAGGCTCTATGGGGGAAAAGTATAGATTATTTTTGTCCTTGCTTTGATCATTCTTTCCATGACTCTCTAGTCAGCTTCATAAACTAATACTAAGATCAAAACACAACAATTTCTGTTATCATTCTGAACGAGTATCTGCCTTAGTAAGTGTGCTGAGTTTCTTTTCATTGGCCTATTCAGGAGCAGAGTTCTTAGAAATATATAACATAGAACTCCCATATCCCTATTCATTACGAACTGGTATGTCACTGACAAGGGTTCCATGACTCTCAGCATATATAACAGCTTTGAAATAAGACTCAAGCATCATTTCTTTTTATGTAGCTACAGACATCTACCTGTTGTCCTTAATGATCTCATTTTCCCTACTTTGGTTGTCTCTAATTCCTCCATGCCAGAAATAGTAGTGTCCTTCTTATGCTGGACCAGGCTGACCCCAGTTCCATAGCAGAGCTTGACCAGGTCAAAGTTAGGGCAATTTTGTTAGCACCACTGTAGGTAGAGCCTACAACTAGTCTTCCTGGCTTATAATTGGCTTGATCCTTGGAAGCTCTTGGATTGAAGCATATGAATATTTTATTGCAGGTTTTTCCCTCCCTGTTACAATCTTAGTCTAGATCATGAATTTGCCCTGCTTTCTTTGCTGGACTTGAGAAACTCCCTGAATTGGAGTTTACTTGGCTCTAGTTCCAATTCCTGATTTGGCTTGCATCAGGCCTTTTTTCTTTGGACCCTGGCTCCTGACAAGAGGCTTCCTGTGAAGAGTTATAATCAACATCAGATGGATTGCTAGTGTTCTTCTCCCCCGACTGAAGGAAATCCTTTGTTATACATGTTGCTAGGTATGCCTCATTTCTTAATCTACCAAATTTATGATAGCATGGCATTTATTTCTATATGGACATACAAATGCATTTGTTTCCAGTGTTCTAAGATAGGCTCAGTAAAGATGAAGGTATTATATCTCTAACTTTCCCTGGAATCCTCAAATACTAATGTAGGAGGTAGTCTGAAGCCCTTTGAAGCCCTTGAAGCCACTGTTCAATTGACCTAGAGAATTTTACTTATTGTACTTATTGTTTATACTTGTCCTTCCTCTTCTGGATCTATGACATGCCTGAATGACAATTCATATATCCACCTGAGGCTAATAGAAATGACTGCTCATATTCCATCACTTGATGGTTTCCAGACTGCCCATAACTTCAGAAGGCATTTCTTCTCCTAATAATCCATTTCATACCTAAAGTTGCTTTAAATTTTGCCTTTGACCCAGTTGAGCAAAATCATGATGTTGATATCTAAACAATGTGTTTTTATTTTACAGACTGGCAGCTGAGACGTATCAAAGTTGTTACGCTAGCACTGGAGTTTTATTTCCCACAGTACAACCTTAATAGTACTGAGTTTCTTCCCATTTGCTAAAAACATTTTTCTGTGGACACAAGTTTTAATTCTCCTTAGCCCCCTAGAACTCCTTCCCTTCCTGGTATCTTTTCCAGGTCATTTCTTCAGCCCTATTCAGAAATTTTCATTTTCTCTAAAATATCAAGTCAGAGAAGCATTCATTGCTCAGACTTTTTTTTTTTAAACCTTGTCCTTTGTAAAGAAGATTATATTCTTCTTTAGAACACAGAACACAAAATTGATAATAATCTCAGGCAAAAGCATAATTATGCACATCTAGAGCACTGGAAGCATCTCATTGGTGTTCCTACTCCTGTGGTCACAGTGAACTATAAAATTCTATGGTCAATAATCAGCCAGGCAACTTATTTTTGTCTTGGTCACTAAGAACTCCTATCAATATTGTTTTAAAATCTGGATTTTGTCTTCCTCTCAAGCTATTAATCTCTGCTTATCTATGACATACTAGTAATTTTCACCTTAGAAATATTCATGCCTGTTTCCCTAATGGTTGTAAGACATGCTATTCAACATGGTTCATAGCTATTATCCTCTGGGGATTTTTTGTCACCATCATCCAGGAATTGTCTCTAACTCTCTCTCTTTTTTAAAAGATTTTATTTATTTATTTGACATACAGAGATTACAAGTAGGTGAAGAGGCAGGTAGAGAGAGAGAGGAGGAAGCAGGCTTCCCACTGAGCAGACAGTCCGATGTGGGACTCGATCCCAGGACCCTGGATCATGACCTGAGCTGAAGGCAGAGGCTTTAACCCACTGAGCCACCCAGGTGCAACCTCTATCTCTCCTTTTTTGTTGTTAAATTTCCTGTGTGCTTGATCCTAGTGTTCCTTTTCCTTTTTGATGAACTATAGTCTCCTTTAGTTGCCTGAGAAAGGTTTTGTGGGTATGTATCAGTCAAGGTTCAACCAGGAAAAAACAGAACTAATAGAAGATATACAGTAAGGGGATTTATTTCAAGGAACTGACTTATGTGATTGTGGTAGGTAGTTAGGCAAGTCTAAAATCTGTAGGTTAGGCTGTCAGGAAAGACAGATTAGATGCTTCAGAAGTGAAGCTGCAATTGACAGGTGGAATTCTTTTCTTTTTCCAGGACAACTCAGTTCTATAAAATTCATTGTTTATGCATCACACCCAGTGCTCCATGCAATACGTGCCTCCTTAATCCCCACCACCAGGCTCACCCAACCCTTCATTCCCCTCCTCTCCAAAACCCTCAGTTTGTTTCTCAGATTCCACAGTCTCTCATGGTTTGTCTCCCCCTCTGATTTCCCCCAACTCATTTCTCCTCTCCACCTCCCATTGTGCTCCGTGTTATTCTTTATGCTCCACAAATAAGTGAAACCATATGATAATGGATAAAGAAGATATGGTCTTATATACAATGGAGTGTTATGTCTCCATCAGAAAAGATGAATACCCAACATGTATCAGCATGGATGGGACTGGAGGGGATTATGTTGAATGAAATAAGTCAAGCAGGGAAACTCAGTTCTGTTCTTTTTTTTTTTTCTTTAAGATTTTATTTATTTATTTGAGAGAGAGAGAGAATGAGAGAGAGCAAGCACGAGAGGAGACAGGTTAGTGGGAGAAGCAGAGTCCCTAGTGAGCAGGGAGCCTGATGTGGGACTCGATCTCAGGACTCCAGGATCATGACCTGGGCTGAAGGCAGTTGCTTAACCACCTGAGCTACCCAGGCATCCTCAGTTCTGTTCTTAAGGCCTTTCAAATGATTGAATCAGGCCCATTAGTGTATCTAGAATAATTTATTTTACTTAAGGTCAACTCATTATATATGTCTGTTTTTTCATTCTTTCTTGATAACATGGAAGTTGTCTAAAAGCTGTAAGAAAAGCTTGGTAAGCCATCCTTGTTCAATGAGAGTTGACCTCAGGTGACTTAGATATAATAATCTCTTCTTAGATAGTGCTGGATAATTTTTTATGAATCTTTATTTTTTGTTCCCCCCTTTTTAAGCCTCAGTTTGAATGACTTTGCTTCCATAAATTCATTGATCAATTAAGTTACTGCTTTTCTTATTTATATTTGATTCTTTGCTTGGATTTAGATCTTCTCGGAAAAAAAAATCTCTTGAATATGGATCTATATGTTCTCTGTAGATAGAATATATCTTCTATAGCTGGATACTTTCATTTACAGTGTTTTAATTCTCATTACTTTCAGTTTCATATTTTTATCTTTTTTCTGATCTTACCTAAACTTTGAAAGTTTCTCATTGTAGCCACCCATGTAATATAAACCATATATAAATTTGAACTTCCATAATGAAAATTCTAAGAATCTGGACATTCTGTTCTTTAATCATTAGAAGGTAAATTATAAAGTTTAGCAGCCAATTTCCTACTACAACGTGGGAGAAATCCATTCTAGTTTCATCCATTATAACAACAAATTCCAATTCATAACCTTACACAGTTGGCTTTAGAAGTACTAACATTTTCTTCCCACATCCTTACTTATAGCTTCAGCTTCCAACCAAGTCCCAGAGACATATGATTCTGTATTTTTTGGAAGGTTTGCAATAATTTATTACTACATTCAAAATCCCATGAGTCTAGCTACAATGCTGGATAATTATTTTAGTGTGGAAAAGAGTCAAACTGCATATGAACATGCTTTTCCAATAATTTCTCATCTAAATCTTTAAGGTAATAAGATAATCATGCTTACCTTTTACAATTGTAGGGTGGGAGCTCAGTTAAATATTGTGCATAATGTTACTCTGGACAGTAAGCATTGGGAGTATATTGGCTTTAGACAAGTCAACATTTTACCCTTACTTAGTATTCAAAATTATTTATACACTAAATAAAAGACTTGTTAGCATCACTGCTACTACTCAATGGTAGTTTGTCAGGACATAACTAGATCACCTAAATGAAATAGTCACAATCAGTAGTTGGGGGAACATTACTATTGGCAAACTATTTTTATGCTGTGGAATCCCAATATGTAAAACTGATAAGAATGGAATTGCTGAGGTTGAGGAGTATGGGATGCAAAGAAAGAAGTGGGTCTATCTTTCTCTTCATATCATGGTGGCCAGCAAAGCATATCTATAGAATCCTGTAACTTTGCAGGACATATTAGAGAAACCATTAGTCTATATTATTTCCAATAACATTTTGCTTATTTGCTTAATTGTGTGTGTGTGTGTGTGTGTGTGTGTGTGTGTGTATTTTTGCTATATAAAGATATAGCCAGAAAGCTTTTGGAGGACTTATTGTACTGATTTTTATTTTATTTTATTTTTTTTAAGATTTTATTTATTTACTTGACAGAGACAGAGAGATCACAAGTAGTCAGAGAGGCAGGCAGAGAGAGAGGAAGAAGCAGGCTCCCCGCTGAGCAGAGAGCCCGATGCGGGGCTCGATCCCAGGACCCTGGGATCATGATCCGAGCCGAAGGCAGAGGCTTTAATCCACTGAGCCACCCAGGCGCCCCATGGAGGACTTATTGTACATAGCCTTAAAGTAAACATCTGAGGGAAGAAATTGAAAAATTTCATGGAAAACACAACCTTCAAGCCTGGAGAGAATCTGAAATAAAAAATTAAAAAGGACACTATTATGGAAAAAAAAATGGAGCACAAATGAATATAATCACAAGAAAATATTTAAGCCATACCAAATAAAACACAACTGATCTTGTTTAATATGGGGAACTAAGTAGACCTAATCTTTGTAAGTTTGTAGGCAGAACATGTCTAGAGTTACCAAGAGTTATTTACACAAGAAACAGTTTTTGAGCAAAGATATAGTTGTGCTTACCAGAGATCTATTAAACAAATACTCCACTCACTAGCACCCTAGCACAGATGTTTTGCTTGCTGTGAACATAAACAGACATACCAGGATCCTGAAGTGTTTTATGAGTCAACCAGAGATGATTACACTATGTCCAGCAGAGGTATAGTTATGATTATAATATAATGTAATATATTAAACATACAGCTATGTATTGTTATTGTTAGAAATCTGTTGGAAACCTTATATAGTATGTCAGAAGCATAACTTTGCAATAACTAGAATATTTGTAGTCCTGCATATTTTATTAGCCGACTATATTATATGAGAGATGTTCTTTGTACAACTTCTAAAGAACAGCTAAAGTCATTGAAGGAACCAATATCAAGGATATGAAACAGGAAGGTTCTGTGAACTTTAAAGGTTGAAAGGGTTGGAAAAAAAGAGTAAGAAGGCATTAATTATAAGATAATTAAGTTTGGGGGATTTCATGTACAACATGGTGACTATAGTTAACAATTCTGTATTGTATACTTGAAATTTCTGAGATAATAGGCCTTAAATGTTATCACCACACACACACACACACACACACACACACACACACACACACACTGGTAACTGTATAATGTGAAAGATTTGTTTAACCTTATTGTGGTAATCATTTCACAAAGTTATACTTGTATCAAATTACCATATTATACACCTTAGATTTACACAATGATATTTGTCAATTATATCTCAATAAAGCTGAAAAAATTAAAAATTAAATTAAATTTTTAAAAAATAATATTCTTTTGTTTACATAGGCTTAAATTTATTTCATTTTTAATTTTTCAATATTTATAAGCCTTTTGTTTTTCAAAAGTAGATCTGTTAATGGCACTAACGCTTCATTTCTAGGTCCTATCTGAATGACCTTTGTCAAATCAGACTGGGCATAGCAAAGATCATACATTTGCTTCTTCCTAGTGTTGCTTCCATTTGGTGGCTGTGCCACAAGGATAGCATTCAGAAATAACAGTTACATCTCCATACTGTGATGGACTAGTCCCTGGTGATTCTAAAGGCTGAATGATTTGATTCTGCAACCAAATGAATACAACCATTTGGTTGTATTTAGTCTATCCTGACTAAGCTTTCATCTTTTCATTAATTAACATATGTAGTTTGACTTATGCATTATATAGGTACTATAGGGCATATAAAGTTTAATCCAATATGGCATCCTCCCCTCCTCACTAACCCCCTCCCAAGGATCTTGTTACAGTTATTCTTATATTTTCCCTTCTGGTTATCTCGGAAAATTTCTCTCTTTTCTTCTTGGAACACCATACTAGGATTAGATTTGCTTCCAAGCACTGGCCATGGCTTAGAAAAATGAGTCTTTTGCTTGCCAGGATCTCCATACACACTCTGCCGAGTCAAATTTAGTGCCAACGGGAATGTGTGCTGTGTTTGACCAGCACTGATTTCTGAACTGGGCCCTGGAAAAAGCAAACATGGATTTTGTCTGTATCTATAGAGCCAGAGAAAAGTGCCCTGATTGCAATCTGTCCTGATTACAGCTGTGCTAGTACCAAGTGTGGCACTCTACTGTGGTCGCATGGCAACCAAACTCAGTTTCTGAATGCAGCAAATGTTAGGGCCTGTTAAGTAGATGAGCTGTACAACCAGTAAAGTTTCTAATTCTCAAGTTCGAAGTGACTTTGTCTTTGATAACTTAGCCTTCCTAAAGAAAATCCACTCTTACTACCGACCCAGAATTTCTCCCAAGCCCTGTGACGACACATAAATACCTACCCTGAACTCCTGATGATAATTGGATTCAACATCATAATTGCATATGCCTGACTTTTCCACTTGGTCAACAGCTTCTTCTCTGGAGTGTCTCCCAGTGTGTCTGTCATATCCTGTTAGGTAGATTTTGAGTCTAAAGGACTGCATCTCATCGTTTTATGAGCAAAGAGCACATTTAATTCTCGGTCATTTTCAGCATTTAACACATTGTTAGTGCATTAAAAATATGAAACAATTCCATAACATATGTAGGTGTAGGGCATTTATAAACTTTGGAAGTATTTTTGTGTCTGTTATTTTCTGCAATTCCCACAATTTCCTGTGAAGGTTGGCAAATCCCTTTGACAAATGAGGAAACTGAGGCATAAAGATTAAGCAACTTCACCAAAGTCACACAGATAGTGACAGAACTAGATTTAGGATTGAGTTCCTCTGACTCCTAGTTTCAGACTCTTTTGTTTAATATTGTCTAGTCATATCATTACTCCCCAAGAGTTATTCCCACCAGGAATATCATTTTAATTAGATATTTCATCTCTTGAAACTCTGTCTTGTGGCTAGCATTTACAAAATCATGCTGAATGGAGGAAAGGACAAAACCATCAGACAGATTTTCTTTATGACTCTTTGAGACAAGACAGTGCAACTTCAGATCCACCTTGACACCTGGTTATGTTGAAACATGGTCACAGGGGCCACTGGGTACCCTCCTCACAGTCACTCCAGCTTGGTTTTACAACAGTATTGAGCAATGAGACTGTCTCAGAGCTTCACCAGGGTTCCTGCCATATCTGTAGATCTATGACTGTAACTTTACTTTTAAAGCATGGAGTGAATTTTAAGAATCATGAATCACATTTTACAAATGAGGATAGAGGATGTGAATTTGAGTTACCTGTAGTATCAGGGCCATGGAATCAGTTAGTCTCCTTAATTATTAACTGATTTATTAAAGAAAATTATTTGAAAAACCTATTTTGTTCCAGGAACTATTTTGGGTACTGGAAATACAACAAGCCGGGGGCGGGGGGTGGGGGAGGGCAGTGGTGGCGTAAGAAACACATAAATCATTGCTTCAGTAGAGTTTGTTTACACACACACATGCATACACGTGCACATACATATGTTTATAAAATGGTGACAACACATGAGAGAAAAATAATACAGGTGTCTTTTCTTGTTTGGGCTGCTACAACAAAATATCACAGACTGGGCAACTTAAGGATAATAGAAACTTACTTGTCACAGTTTTAGAGGGTGGAAGTCAAGATTAAAACACCAACATGATCACATTCTGGAGAAGGCCCCTTCCTGGTTCATAGTTGGCATCTTCTCACTATGTCTTTATATGCTAAAAGGGGCTAGGGAACTCTGTGGGGTCATTTATTTATTTATTTATTTATTATGTTCAGTAAGCCAGCATATAGTACATCATTAATTTTTGATGTTGTGTTTAACAATTCATTAATTGTGTATAACACGCAGTGCTCATCACAACATGTGCCCTCTTTAATATACATCATCTGGTTACCACAGTCCCTCACCCCCCTCCCTTCTATAACCTCAGTTTGTTTCCCACAGTTCAGAGTCTCTCACAGTTTGTGTCCCTCTCTGATTTCTTCCCATTCAGCTTTTCCTTTCCTCCCCTGTGATCCACTGGACTATTAGTAAATGAGTAAAACCATATGATAATTGTCTTTCTCTGCTTGACTTATTTCACTTTGCATAATCCCCTCCAGTTCCAACTATATTGATGCAAATGGTAGGTATTCATCCTTTCTGATGGTTGATTTTTTTTTTTTTAATAAGAGCATGATACTAATCCCATTCATCAGGGTTCCATCCTCATGACCTAGCACCTTCAAAAGGCTCTACCTTCCAATAATATCGCATCGAGAGCATTAGGATTTCAACATATGAATTTGGGTGAGGTGGGGGAGGGACATTCAAACCACATCAGCAGGAAAGGGTAATGAGTTCTGGGGCCACTGGGTGAATTTTAAATATGATATTCAGGGAGGTTTTCATTAACAAGGTGACATTTTTGATCAATAACATGAATAAGGTAAAGGAGTTAGAATGAGAATATCTGGGGAAAGCCTGTGCAAAGCTCCTAAGCAGGAGCATGATGACATCTTTGGGAGGCCATGTCCAGGTGGCTGGGGCAGAATGAGCAGGGTTCACAGTAGTGGGTTACAAGGTTTTAGAGGTCATGGGGAACTAGGTGTAGTGCCTTGTAGGCCATGGCATGGATTTTGGTTTTTACTCTAAGTGTGATAAGGAGATACTGGAGAATTGTGAGCAGTGGAGTGATATATTTGGTATTAGTTTTAAACAAACACTCTGGGGTTTTGTGTTGAGAATAGATTAGAGTAAGATGAGCGTAGAACCTGGGAAACCAGTTGTTAGGAGGCAGTTGTAATAATCCAGATGAGAGAAGATGGTGGCTCCGAGAGGTGGGAGTGGTAGATGTTTGTAATGTTTGTGGAAAGTTTATGGAGAGATTATGATCTGGAAGAAGTCTTAGAAATGGGTTGTCTTAGGTCAAACTAAGTGTATGTTACACTTAGTTTGTGAGTCCATACAGTCGAGGTTTTTCTAATAACTAGCTTAATGGGAAAGCTGCTTGTAAATGTGTTTTGTCCTAGGAAAAACAAAAAAGAAAACATTAGTTTGAGATGGCACAGATTTCCTGTTTGGGAGATAAGGTTTTGTTAACTGACTTCTAAAGCCACCTAAATTATATTTGGAAACAAAGAAGGAAATGTATAAAGAAATAATCTCTTTTCTTTTTTAAAAAGATTCATTTATTTATTTATTTATTTGAGAACAAGCACATGGTGGGGTGTGGAGAGTGGGTGGAGCCAGGGGAGGGCAGAGAGGAAGGGAGACTCTCGATAAGCAGACTCTATACTGACCATAGAACCCCATGCAGGGCTTCACTGAGGGGCTTAATGGGAGGCTTGGTGGGGGTGCTCAAGAGTTTTCTCTTTCCTTCAACCCAGGGACTCTCTGGTGGGGTAGAGCAATTTGAAACTCTTCCCAGATATTCTGCTAAAAATTTCCTCCCTACTGTGGTTAATAAGAGTGAACCAGAGTGTAAAACTTGGATTGCTACAAACTTTGAACACTGCGTGTAAACTACATGATAAGAGAAATTGTTATATGAAAAGTCTATACTGGATGATTTGCTGTCTAATTCTAAGTTTTGTAAAATTCTAACTCTATGATTTCGCACGGAGTCTTTATCTACCCTTATGGAAAGCTGAGTCGTATTTGCTGGAGAATTCACAGAATCACATCTCTATAACTCATTCTGTGAGTAAATTCAGGAACAACACATCACACACCAATAACCCCAGGTCTTTATTCCATCTTTTAAATGATTTATAGATATCAAATACTTAATTCTACCAAATGCTTCATTATAATCAAGGAAAACAGTTATTGCAGTTTGCAAAAAAGGTTTTAATTTGCATGTAATATGCTTTCAAAATTAATTTCAAAATGCACTCACTGTCTTATTTTGAATTCTTACTGTCTTTTTTTTTTTCTTTGAGTGTTCTGTATGTAATGATTTGTTATTCAATGGCATTCCTATAGGTACATCTCTGTCAGAATTCCAAAAGCACATTAGCAGTGGTAAAACAAAGCCCTTAGAGTTAAGCATATTTTACTGTAAGATAACATTCCCCTTTTAGCCATTGTTTGCCATGTGTCTTTGAACACCTAGGAATTGTATTATCTCATTGTAGCAGAAGGCTTAGTGTTTTCTAATGTAATTATGTGATGAAAGAAAGTGTAGTTAAAAATGAACTATATTGTTCTGCTTATGTTTTTAAATGACAGGTTTAATAACAATAAAACAGGTAACTGTAAGTAGCATACTAAGAGAAGAATTTCTCTTGACTTGAGGTACTGAGGACTTTCTAGAATAAGTCTCTGAAATGATTAAATGGGACAATCTTATATCACCTTAATTTATTGGGTTTACATAAGGCAGATCTTTCCCTTATAAAATGTAATTATAACTAAGATATTTTGGCATTTTATTTCTTTTCATGTTTAGCAGTCTAGCATCTCTCTCTTCCTTCTGATTATAGCACCATGCTTTCCTTTTGGGAATTTCTTCTTTTCCATTTTCTGTGGTCTTAAGGGTCAAATTTCCCTACCTTCACCTGGTTAAGGGGTAAATCCATGAACCTATCAGATGTTCATTATTTTCCAAGATTTGACTCTTGAAAGGAATGCTAGAGAAAAAAATAGATTCCATTTATCTTCATAAAGGGGACCTGAATAAAGTCAGTCTCACTGGTTCCTAATAGGTGAGTCTTGCTACCAGCATCACTGGGTCTCTTTGCTAAGCACACTCCTGCAGTTGCTTCTCTTGTTCCGAGTCACCCCATATCCTTCTAATAAGTCCTTTTTTATTTCTCAAGTTTTCCAAAGCTGGACATGACTATTGCATCTAAAGATCCCTGATAGATGTACAAGAACTTACTTCTTCTCAATCTGTGTTATCTTTCTAAAGGATAATGCAGAATTTAACACTTTATATCAATATATAGATATGAAATAGTTTTTCTCCCTTTCATGGATGTGTGTTTATATGTGTACATGCTTGTGCACATGTGTGTCGGTATGTAAGATACATATGAAAACACCAGGAATACGCCAGCATTTTAATGAGATCTTCATCTTTCTTACTTAGGGGAAATTACTGAACTCAAAACAGAAAATAGGTGTATTCTAAGGAATCTCCTTAAGCATTTTCTCAGGTTCATTGGTGAGTTTGTAATCCCTAATTTTACAATAGGGTTGAATGAGATGAGGAAAGCTCTTTTCATGTCATTAAACAATGCAAGACACTAATTTCATAACAGAGTTGTGTTTGGTACCTGGGGAAAGAACTTATAACTAGTTAAGTTCTATTAACTACCATGAATTTCCTTCAAGGTAATATTAAAAATATTGTAGGAGTGTAATCATAACAACATTTCTGGAATGTCAGCATAGATTCCTTAAGAGGCTTAAGAGTCTTGAAAAATATATGGTCTGGAAATATGAGGCCTATGAGGCCTAAGAATTTGGACTTAGTCTTGCCTAAGTCATTGCCTCTGTCACTTTGATATTCATTTTACCTTTCATGATCATAATTTTCCCAATAGTGGAGTGAAGTTGATAATTTCTTTATCAACCTCACAAAGTTGTATGAAGATCAAATGAGATTTCTTCTCATTATGCTAAGTGAAATAAGTCAGACAGAGAAAGACAAATACTGTGTGACCTCACTTATATATGGAATCTAAAAATATTGAACTCATAGAGACAAAGTAGAATGGTGATTTTCAGGGGTTTAGTGTTGGGTGAATTGGGAGATATTGGCACAAACATAGTTATAAGATGAGTAAATTCTGGAGATCTTTTGTGACTGTAGTTATCAATAGTTATTGTATACTTGAAATTTGCTAAGAGAATAGATTTTAAATGTTCTCACCATAACAACAGCAACAACAAAATGATTATGTGGGGGTGAAGGATATATAATTAACCTTATTGTGACAAACATTTATAGGAAACGTACTTTCAGATTAGGAACCCATAAAAGTAAGAGTAAGATCATATAATGAACCAAAGAAATAGAAAATAATGTAATCACCACATGGAAGGATTTACATAATTTGCATGGGAGCCCCAAAATAAATAAACAACTGAAAAGCAGATTTAAAACAATGCTAATCACAGCTGTACAAAAATGTGAGGCTTCTTCTAATGGCAATTTTATGAAGAGAGCAACCAATTTTCCTTTTAGCAAGAAGAACATTTTACAAGTGTATAGTAAGTGGGAATTACTATCTATTAACTACCTACCTATTTCTTAGTGCCTCTGTTAGCTATATTTTTACTCTTTCATTTAATCCCCCAAATGATGTAAACTGGGTATTCATTTTATAGAGGAGGAAACTGAGACTTAGAAATTAAATTACTTGTCAAGGTAAAAAATGATAGAGTTGAGATTCAAATTCCTTGGGTAGAGGCATGTCTCATTTTACTGCACTTTGCTTTATTGCATTTTAAAGATACTGTGTTTATAAATTGAATGTGGCAACTCCTTTGGGCAAGTCTATGGGCACCATTTTTCTAATAGCATTTGCTCACTTCATGTCTCTGTGTCACATTCTAATAACTCTCACAATATTTCCCCTTTTTTCTTCATTATTATATTTGTTATGGTGATCTGTTATCAGTGATTACACCTGGCTGAAAGCTCAATGATGGGTAACATTTTTTTGGATAATGTATTTTTAAATTAAAGTATGTGCAAATTTCTTAGACACAATGCTATTTTTGCACACTTAATAGGCTATAGTAAAGTGTAAACATAACTTTTACATGCCCTGGGAAACAAAAAAAAATGTGTATATATATATACACACACACACACACACTTTTTTTTTGGTATCTATAAAAAATGTGTGTGTGTGTGTGTATACACACACACACACACATTTTTTTTTCTTGCTTTATTGCAATATTTGCTTTATTGTAGTCTTCTGAAACCAAAGCTGCAACATCTCCAAGGTATGTCTGTATGCCTTTCCATATTGCATCGGGGCTTGACTATGTGATTTTCTTTGACCAGTGGAATATTAGCAAGCGTGATGTAAGCAGAAGCTTAACAAGCATCTGCACTTTGGGTGTTTGTCTTCTCTGCTGTGCTTCTTCTTGCAACCCTGAGACTACCCTAGAGAAAGCATGTGGAGGAGAATTGAGGTACCCAGGTGAGATTCAGAAACCAGGATTCCAGACATATAGCCTCAGTGGAGTTATTCTAGCCATCCCCCAGGTATTTAAGCCACCTCGGCTGAGGCCTTAGACATCATGTAGCAAAAGCAAGTCATTCTCACTGTGCATTGTCTAAATGTCTGACCTACGGAGTCATAAGTAAATCAAACAATTGTCACTTTATACCATCTAACTTTGTAGTGACTCTATCATGCAACAGTAGTAATTGATATTTAATTTACATTCAGTCTAAAGCTCGAGTACTCTTTATCCTACAATATGCTATCTCAGATTATTGAGGATTCCTATATCTCCTCTACTGAATTCTTGCATGTTGTTTTGCAAAGACATGAAATATGTAACTTTTATTAAAAAGGAAAAGAACACTAAAACAATGTGTTACCCTCTACACTAGATTACTAGTTGTTAACATTTTGGCTTGTTTCCAGTCTTATTTAAAAAAAAAAAAGATTTTATTTATTTATTTGACAGAGAGAGACACAGCAGGGGGAGTGGAAGAGGGAAAAGCAGGCTTCCTGGTGAGCAGTGAGCCCAATGTTGGGCTCGATCCCAGCACTCTGGGATCATGACCTGAGCTGAAGGCAAACACTTAATGACCGAGCCACCCAGGCACCTCTCCAGGCTTATTTTTAATAAAATAAATTATTCTATCTTTCTTATAAATATTAAGTATATGAATTAGACAAATAGTTCAAGGGGCACCTGGGTGGCTCAGACAGGTGAGTGTACAACCCTTGGTTTTGGCTCAGGTCATGATCTCATGGATCTCACGATCAATCTGTCTGACTCTGTGCTTGGTGGGGAGTACGCTTGAAAGATTCTCTCACTCTTCCCCTCCCCGCACCTTCTCTCACTCTCTCTCTCAAATAGATAATATTTTATTTTATTTTATTTAAATTCAATTAATTACCATATAATGCATTATTGGTTTCAGAGGTAGAGGTCAGTGATTCATCAGTTTTATATAATACCCAGTACTCATTATATCATGTGCTCTTCTTAATGTCCATTACTGGGTTACTCCTCCCCCACCCCCTGATATAAATAATATTTAAAAAAATAATTCAAGTACTAACAGAAAATCACAAAGATTTAAATATCAGTTAAATATCAATGCATAGAAAGAAACTGTGTTAATATTAGATTAACTTCATCCAGTCATATGTGATTATATTACAGATGTTTTTCTAAAGAAAAAAAAAGACTTCTATTTGTCCAAAAAAGAAAAAAACAACACAAACAACTCCCACCCCACCAAATCCTGATGAAAGTGTAAATTTCAAACAAATATTTCTTCTTTCTACATAGAAGATATTTCCTAAAAGGCTTATCTATAGGGTGCCTGGGTGGCTCAGTCAGTTAAGCCTCAAGCCTCTGCCTTCAGCTCAGGTCATGATCCCAGGGTCCTGCATTGGGCTCACTGCTTAGTAGGGAGTCTGCTTCTGCCTCTGCTACTGCTACTCCCCCTTCTCATGTTCTCTTTCTTGCTCTCAATCTCTCTCTCATATATATAAATGAAATCTTTAAAAAAAAAAAAGGCTCATCTAAGCTTATGAAAGAAATTTGGGAAAAAATAAGAAACTGGGGTCATTTTTTGCTTTTTTAAGATCTTAATTTTATCTATTTTTTAAAGATTCTATTTATTTATTTGACAGAGATCACAAGTAGGCAGAGAGGCAGGCAGAGAGAGAAAGGAGGAAGCAGGCTCCCCGCAGAGCAGAGAGCCCGATGCGGGGCTCGATCCCAGCACCCTGGAATCATGATCTGAACTGAAGGCGGAGGCTTTAACCCACTGAGCCACCCAGAAACCCCTAGATCTTCATTTTAATAAAAAAAACTGATTTCCTGCTATATTTGTAATGATATTAGCAGTCATCTATTTTCTCTCATCCTACTTTATCCCCTTTCCTATTTAAACATTATTTGTTAGCATATAGATATGGGGCGCCTGGGTGGCTCAGTGGGTTGAGCCTCTGCCTTCGGGTCAGGTCATGACCTTGGGGTCCTGGGATCGAGCCCTACATCGGGCTCTCTGCTCAGCGGTGAGCCTGCTTCCCCCTTCTCTCTGCCTGCCTCTCTGCCTACTTGTGATCTCTCTCTCTGTCACATAAATAAATTAAAAAAATATTTATATTATGTACTATAATGATGATTTTCTTTCCCTTAGAACTTTGTAGAACCAAGTTCTGGTATTAAAACAAAACAAAGAAAAACAAAACAAAAAAGAAAAAAGGAAAAGAAAAGGCCAGGGTGATTTCTTCCCTCATGATAATGACTGTTTTATGCTTGAATATTTTTTCATAACATAACTCTCTTATAGAGAATAACACAACTAGAATATAAATTGGTGTTGATTCTGTGCATCAAGTTTACTTTGAACATAGTGTGCTCCTCCAGTCTGCTCCTTTTGTTTTCTTCATTTCAGGGAAATTTTTTCTGTTTCATATTTTCTTTCTTTTTTCTTTTACCTAGCCCAATGTGGGGCTTGAACTCACGACTGTGAGATCAAGATCTGAGCTTAGGTCGAGTCGGAGTTTAACTGACTGAGCCACTCAGGCATCCCCTGTTTCATATCTTCAAATATGTTCTTTCTGTTTTGTCTGATTTTTTTTATGATTTAATATCTTTATGTTTGACTCTTTTTGTCTATCTTTCATATCTATTAGCTTCTTTCTAATCTCTTATACCTTTCTTCCTTTTGGGGGCATCATTATTATTTCTCGCCTTTTCTTTGAGAGCAGTTCTATATTCAATACAGCCTTTAAAAACTTTTTTGCTTTTCTGAATTTATTTATTTTTCTTAAAATCACCAAGATCAATTTTGTTGTTACAACTCAGGATTCTGGCAGGAAACACAATCTACCCTAGATGCTTACAATTTAGAGATATTAAAGACAAGATTACTCTAAGTGTGGAGGCAAGGCTATGATGAAATAAAACAAAACAAAACAAAAAATAGTAAGATCCTGGGGTGTCTGGGTGGCTCAGTGGGGGCTCTCTGCTCAGTGGGGAGCCTGCTTCCCCTCTCTCTCTGCTCTACCTCTCTGCCTACTTGTAATCTCTCTCTCTGTCAAATAAATAAATAAAATCTTTTAAAAAATAGTAATATCCCAAACAATGACAACCACTTGAAGTTGCCACTACCCCTAGAACTGGAGGGACAAAAAGAGGAAATAGTGTTTGTGGAATCCACTGACCGTGGACATGTGGAAAAGTTGTCCCTCCCATATAAGATAGAGTTGTGGAGGGTCACATCTATTGCTAGAGATGTGCTTGGAAGCATGGATAGAGGAAAGAGCTACCTAACCTTCTCCCTCCTCCTACCCTCTGATCTCCTGTCCACTTGAAAGCCCAATGGCATGGAACAAGGGTGATGAGGCTCAGGTGTCAGCTTCCCCTGGACTAGAGCAGGGGAGAGAGGGCAGTGAATGGTGGTAACAGCAGTGGTGGGAGGGAGGTTGCTCAGTGAGAATAACCAGCATGTACTTTCTAAGGGATGAAAAAATTTTAACTCTACTACAAGTTTCAAATACTTACTCCTTTCCACTGGTATATGTGTGTGTGTATGTGTATGCAAATACAAGTTTTCCAGGTTTCCAGTAGTATCTTTGTGAAGGCTTATCTTTTCAAATTTGAAGAAAGGTATAATCTTCAAAGGAAACAGGTGGTTTCTTAGGGAATATCCCCAAACAATGAGTCTACTTCATTTCCCTAGTTCATCAGCTCAATTTTATTTAAAGGAAGAGAGAAGAGCCAGAGAATAAGGTTATCCATCCTCAATTATTTTTTCTTGGATTGGCAAATTCCCGTTTCATCTCATACTCTTGTTTTATCTATTCATTTTTAAATTTTTTTTTTAATTGAACTTATGTTCTTACTAAGTTCTTCTATAGCCTGAGGCATTAGTAAGGTGTTTTTTTTTTTTTTTTTCCCTCAGTTTAAACTATAATTTCATCTAGGTTGTGTTCCTTTACTTTGCATTAAATATTTGTTTTTGCCATGTTGTTATTTTCATTTTGATCATGCTCAGGTAATTCTCCATTGTTGTAATACTACAGTATTGATGCCTTCTCCTAACCACATGAGGAAGACTTATTTTCTTCAGCTACAAGTTGTAGACTGAGTATTTAACATTATAGTCACTTTATTGTAGACTGAGGAAATGGCTGGGCCAAGGGTCCAGCTCAGCTGAGATGAACTTGTGTAATTAACATCTTGGTTAGTGTGACTGAAATCTGCTCTTCCTCATGAGGGTTTCTCAGAGTTTAGCACCTGCTGTGTTCTGACCTATGGAGACAGCCTTTTATTTCTATGGAGAAATAAGATGAAAGTATAAGGTGTGTGGGAACCAAAATATGACCTTTTATATCAGGACTTATTTGGCATGAATTTTCCATTGGGGGACAAGTAGGCTTCCTAATACCAGTCCCCAGAACCATCATCCCTAGTAGGTAACCAAAATCTAAACAGTGCTGGATGAGGGCAGGTCTCCCTATGCTTGGTCCCCAGGCTTTCTGCAAAGTACTTCAGTGCAGGTAGCCTCGGTTCCATGCAGAAGGGGAGAATAAAAAACTGGATTCCTTCAGCTCAGTGTCTCCTTTCAAATTTTCCAAGTCATATTAACTCATTCTTCCTCAAAGGATTGAGTAAACTGTGGAAGGGGCAGGCTGAGGAAAGGCAACATTGTGATACCCTGGAGGATCCTCCATATGGTACTAAACCTGAGTGGAGAAGAGGCATCACTCCAGTAGATTGGATTGAACTTCCAGCTTCCCTTCTATTATTGCCAAAGCACAGAGTTCTTTTACTGAGGATTTATAGATGGTAGAGTCTTTATTGCTTGTATGTCTGAAAGCATCTTTATTTTTCTCTCACTTTTGAGAGATTATCGAGTCTGCTGGTTTTCAGAAGTTCCACAGGTCTTTCTCACCAGATACTCTCGTTTCAGAAAGGGAAGAAACAGTGCTAAGCTGGGGGATGTGGGGATGATCCAGGTCCTGCCTTCCAGCCCCAGACAGTCTGTCTTTATTTCTTTCACATACTGGGTTTCTGAATACTATTTTGAACAAAGATCTTATCCGTAAAGTTCAAAAAAAATGTTATTATGGACTAATCCTTATTATAATCATAATAATAGCAAACATTTAAATAACATTTATATGTCAGGTATTAAGTGGTGTTTGTGTGTGTGTGTGTGTGTGTGTACATATACAAACATATTAATTTAATTCTCAAAACAGCCTTGGAAAATAGTTATAATAATAGTTCCCTTTTATAGATGAGGTATTCAAGGCACAGAACTTAAGTACTTTTTTTTTTTTTTAAAGATTTTATTTATTTATTTGACAGACAGAGATCACAAGTAGGCAGAGAGGCAGGCAGAGAGAGAGAGAGAGAGGGAAGCAGGCCTCCTGCGGAGCAGAGAGCCCAATGTGGGGCTCGATCCCAGGACCCTGAGATCATGACCCGAGCCGAAGGCAGCAGCCCAAACCACTAAGCCACCCAGGCGCCCCAGAACTTAAGTACTTTTTATGAACTTTATGCAGCTAGTAAAAAGCATAGCTGGAATTTGACCCTAGTAGTATCCTATATTTGGAGTATATATTATAAATGACTGCACCATTTTGAGTTCTAAAAAGTTAGATTGAATCCCACATCTAAGAAATGGAAGGGAGAAAAAAAGAATTTAAATTTCCTAACTTTCTGCTCGACTTTCCTGCTGCACCATACCACTATTCAGGATGACCATTTACTCTGTACACAGGTATTGTCCACCCTGACCAACATCATGTTCACTGCTGCTGATTTAGTAGTGGCGACTCCAGATTTGGGTATTCAACATCCTGTTTGATTTCACCAGATGGATGACTCACAAACTTCTCAAACTTAGGAAGTCCCAAACAGAACTCATGATTTCACACCCCACAAACCAGTTCATCCTACTCTTTCCTGATTTCAGTAAATACCATCAGTAAATACCATTATCTTTACCATTTATTTAAGCCAGGAATTTGTTCATCATTTTTAATTCCTTCTTTTTTTCACTTCCCACATCCAGCCCACCAGTAAATCTCTTTTTCTTTTTTAAGGTTTATTTTTATTTATTTGATACAGAGAGTTAGTGAGAAAGAACACAAAGAGAGTGAGCAGCAGGCAGCGGGAGAAGCAGGCTCACTTCCACACAAGGAGCCTGATGTGGGGCTTGATCACAGGACCCTGGCAGGACCTTAGCCAAAGGCAGATGTTTGACTGGCTGAGCCACCTTAGTTCCCCCCAGCAAGTCTTTTTGATATCAAACTCAAAATACAGCTGGAATCTATATAATTCTCTCCAACACCACTGCACCACTCTAAGAAAAAAACACAGTAGCTACTACTACCTATATTTTTTCCTTTATCACAAAATAGTTCCCTTCATATACCATCTATTTTTCCAAAGATTTACACTTAATACATTCAGTAATAACAGTTTACCAATCTTTTTCCTATTTTGTAAACATTTTTTGGGGAAATAGATGTTACAAACATCTCAAAATTTACTCTGAAAAAATCACATTTCCCCTTAATTTTTTAAAAAAACATAAGAAATTAAAATCTATACTACTACAGCCATCTTAACACAAATTTATTTAACGCCTAATATAATTTATATAGCTGCAAAGTTGCTGTATTTGGAGTAAGCTCGTCAGACATACTTTATGGAAATTTGACATCAAAAACTTCTGCTATCAGTTTTAGTATTTAACTATTCAAGATTTGATATCAAAATATATACTTGGGAAAGTTTAATTTCAAGCAAAGTATTTAATCTGTATTGAACTTGTTTAGTTTAGAAATATTTTAATCTTCTTGTTATTATATTGGCATGTTACAATTAATGGCCTATTTGAAATTCCATTTGATCTTCTATTATCAGAGGTTCATAACTGCAGCATAAAAATGTTTCTTCAGGCTGAAACTTGTTATACAAGGTCTCAGTCTAAAACCAATTTAAAAAATTAGTCATTAAATAGTTTGTCTTTGAATGCAGACTTGTCATTTTCATTAATTTTTTGACTAAGCTGTTTAGCCAAGTCTATACTCCTACATGCTAAGACTCTAAAAATTGTTTTTGAAATGGTCATAGGAATAGTGATGAGAAATATAAGGAAAAATACTTTCTCATTTTAAACTGGGAAATTGATAGCTCCCCATGCCTTCCATAATGTCCAGTGTCCTCTGGCTTACCATCACCATTACGTGACACCATTCTTCTTCCAAGGTTGGGAAGATCCATTGCCTGTCTGTACAATATAGAAAGTGGAATTTGAATCAGACTTTTAGTGAATCTTTTTGTTTTAAAACCCCATTCATCTTGTGTTTTTAGGGGT
Source organism: Mustela putorius furo (assembly GCF_011764305.1). Taxonomy (NCBI): domain Eukaryota; kingdom Metazoa; phylum Chordata; class Mammalia; order Carnivora; family Mustelidae; genus Mustela; species Mustela putorius. Next base: position 20,283,028 of record NW_025422019.1, on the reverse strand, counting down.
ATCCATACTACCAGTTTCTGAACCTCCTCAAGGTTCTGCAATGAAAGTCAAGTGGCTTCTTGATTAAGCAGATGGAATAATGATAATGAACAAGACTGCTTGGATTTTATCCTGTATGCCATTCACTGGCACTTTAATCTTAGATCAATTGCTCAATTTCTTTGAGCCTTCAAAACAGTCTTCTGATTGATAATATAGGGATAGCAAACTGTCATAGAATTTTTAGGTTTAGTAAATTAATAAAGATAAGGTTAAAAAGATAACAGGGGGTGGATTAAGGCAGGACATGCTAGATCATTGTACGACTTGGCTTTTACTCTGAGTGAAATGGAGAATCACTTCTAGGTTTTGAGTGGAAGAGTGAAACGATCAGGGGATTTTTTAAAATAAGATTTTATTTATATGTCAGAGAGAGAGAGCACAAACAGGCAGAGTGGCAGGCAGAGGCAGAGCAGGCTCCCCACTGAGCAAGGATCCTGATGCAGGACTCAAACCCAGACCTGAGCTAGAAGCAGCTGCTTAACCAACTGAGCCACCCAGGCATCCCAGGAGATTTTTTTTTTTTTTTAAGTTAAAAAAATAGATTTTTGCCATTAGGATTTTCTGACTCATTGAAAGAGAAGAGTCAGTTTTGATTCCAAGGGTTTAGGCCTGAGCAATGATGGAGTTCACATCAAGTGAGATAGGGAAACCTATGGGTAGATTGGGTTAGGAGTGACAGAGGTCAGGAGCTGTATTTTGATACTCTGTTTAACATCTAGGTAAGATGCTGGTTAGAGAGTTGTGGGCAGAACTTGTAAATTGGAGAATCTTTGCATAAAGATTGTGTTTAAAGCCAAAAGAAGGGATTAGATCAATGACAGTGAGTATAGATAAATGGTACTAAGGACTGAGCTTGGGGTATGGCAACACCAAGAGCTCAGGATAAAGAAGAACATTGGAAACTGAGAAAAAGTTCTCAGTTAGGTGTGAGGAGTCCAAAAGAGTTGGTGTCCTAGAAAGCAAGAGGAGAAAGTGGTTAGAAGAGAAGTGAGGATTGACTATATCAATGTGGCTAGTAAATAAGATTAGGACCATGAATTGACTATTTAACTTAGAACAGTGGAAGTCATTGGAGATGATGAAAATAGTTTTCATGGATGACGTGAAAAAAAACAAATGGAGTGATTTTAATGATAACAAGAGAGAAATTGGAGGCAGCAAGGTAAATAACACTTAAGTAGTATTTTCTGGAAAAGGAGTAAGAGAAATGGGTGGTAACTTGCAAGGGTTGAGGCAAGAAATCTTGTTTGTTATTAAGAGTGGAGGTATGTGCTGTGGTGAGAAACATAAATGAATAAATGAAATATTATAACAATAAAAACAACAACAACACAAAGAGTGGAGAACCAATAACTTATTTGTTTGCTATAGGAATCAACTCTGATGGACCGAACTCTAAAATGCCGTAGTCTAATTATAGATGCAGAACCTTTACATATGCTAGCTAATAAATGGAATCAATGGTCACAGCTATTTTATACCATTTGAGAGAAAACATTTGTAAACATAAAGCAGTAATGATTAAGTGTATGTGTAAATTTATGTGGTCAAAATTGCTAGCTTCAAATTATGCTCATACATATGAAATAGGTTAATTCTGCCTATTTCAAAGAGTTTTGATGAGGATGTCTTCCATCCACCAGTATTTATTGAATTCTTGATATGTGCCAGGCATTGTTCTAGGTGCTATAGTTATATAACAACAAAACAGAGATAATAATGACTCTTCATAATGCCTGACACATAGAAGTCACTTGATAAATGTAGGTTGTTCTCATTACTATTTCATCTTTATTATCATTCTCATCAGTATAAATACTGACTAAAGAATATCTGGAGGAGACAAAGGTCATGAAATATTTAGAAATCTAGAATATAATAAATGCTTGAAAGAACACTGTAAAATAAGAAAAAGGAGGATAATTAATCTACTTCATAAAAAATCAAAACTAGGAATAAAAGGTAGAAGGGATATTATTGTTTGGTGTAAAAATTAAATCTCATAAATTGAATGAGATGGCTACTGTAAGGGAGTGATTAGCCCTCACGGGTACTATTTAGGCAAGACTATCAGGCATATCATATTGGATATTTCTATTTGGAGTGATATGTTAGATTTAGGAGATTCTCAGATAATTTATGTATCTAAAATGTAAGAATTCTATAAAGTTTCTCTAAGTATAAATTATTTGTCCTGCTTGTAGGTTTGACTCATTTATTCTTAGATGAGTCACTTAAACTCTTTGGTTGTGTTTTGGGTCAGTTTTGGGTCTCATCTGTAAAATACGGCCACTGTCAATCACTTCTAATGTCTTTTTTTTTTTAATTATTTATTTATTTGACAGAGAGAGATCACAAGTAGGCAGAGAGGCAGGCAGGGGGAAGAGGGGAAGCAGGATCCCCGCTGAGCAGAGAACCTGATGAAGGACTTGATCCCAGGACCCTGAGATCATGACCTGAGCCGAAGGCAGAGGCTTAAACCACTGAGCCACCCAGGTGCACTTCTAATGGCTTTTTAGCTCTAAAATACAGATGCTAATTAAATGAAAGCCACCAAAGAAATTTTTCCCTCTTGTTTTCATTTCCTCCTTCCTTTGAAGCTAAGAGTGTGAAGATTTCTCGTATATAATTCTTACTTTTTTTTCCCATTTCATTTTAAAGATTAAAAACTACATGAATTATATTTGAAAGAAATTTTGAGCTTTGCAAATAAGCAGAGATACCTCAGTGAATAAAAACTATATTCCAGAGAGAAATGTGTGCAGTATGGGTAAAATCAAACATTTGCTCTTGTTTCTGAAACCTAAGTTATTAGAAATAAAAGTAAGTGCAAACAATTATTGCTGTGAGAAACACCTCCTGCTTTGAAATCTCAAGATGCCAATTTTGATCTGCACTGAGGGCTAGTTCTGTGGCACCTAGGAGAAGTACTGAGAATAAGACAACTCGCCCTAATATATGCAGTGCTTTTCCTTTATATCTTTTCTTTTTCCTTCAGTGTTCCATCTTTCTCTCCCTCTCTTATTTTCCTGTCCCATTTTTTTTTTTTTGCTCTTTCTAAATCAACAATTCTTTGATCATATATTATGTGCTCAGTGTAATTGATGAAGGATGGGGCAAAGGAATATAAAGAAATCTAAGACTGTTTTTGACGGATTAGTAGATTACTTAAGGAAGGAAGGATGGAAGGAGAGTACAATAAACTAAGCTCGTACAGTGACTTTGGCATTATTTTTAGTGCTGAGAAGACAAAGATTCATGCTTTCAAGTAGTTTATAGTCTAGTACTTGGCAGACATTGCTCATTTAATCCCCTTAACAATTCTGTGAGATACTCAGCAATCCTCATTTTGCAAATGAGAATTTAAGATATTTGTCCATGTGAGTCTGGATGTAAAGCTATATTTCTTTTTACTACATTGTGCTGGCTTAAAGAACCAATAGAATATAATTGGATCAAGTGCATTGTGGAGGTGGAGTGGGCTATATTTATAAGAAAAGGATATTACACATTGGTAGAAAGGTGGGTGAGAACTTTATGGAGAGGTTGGGACATGAGTCTGTTTCTCCATTCATTCTTTAATGAAATATTTATTAAGCACTCTAGGCCAAGCACAGTGCTATAGCTGGCTTAGCTCTTTGTGACATACTGATTTTAAAAATGATTGATGCTTGCAGACAAAATTATAACCAAAATTCTGTAAAATATATTACATAGTGGGAAATAGTTATATTCCATACTATTTTTTATTTTTTCAAGTTCTACTGACACAATTTCAATTTCTTGAATTAGGATGAACCCCTAACATCTTAAAAAAGGCAACCATGATTCCTGCATTATATTTGATTTTCACTTAAAATGAGCATTTAGCATTATGTTTCCCAAAATTAGTTGATCAAAATAATCATCTGGGGACACATCTTACAACTGAGAACCCCAGAAGAATCTAGAAATCTATATTTTTAAAAATGGCCCCTGACTATTTTTGTATCAGCAAATCTGGGAATCATTAATTTATCCCAAAGCCATTTGAAATTTAGCCTTGAATTTTTTGATAATCAACTCAGACTTGTACTATCCAAGCTGATATACTGTTGTAAATATCAGTTGGATGACTGGGCCAGATGGAATTGAAATTGGCCTTATAGGGACATTGGGGATGCTATGGTGAGTGCTGTGAAGTGTGTAAACCTGGAGATTCACAGACCTGTACTCCTGGAGCTAATAATACATTATATGTTAATAAAAAAATAAAAATAAAAAATGAAAAAAATAAAAATGTACTTTACACACTATACACACTAAAAAACAAACAAACAAAAAAAAAAAACAAAAAAAAAAAAAAGAAAGAAAGAAGAAATTTGCCTTAAATATTGATGGGAAAATAGCATTCCAAACCAGATTTAGGTGAACTAAATTAACACAATTGACTTTTAACCTATTAATAATAAGAAAAAAACAAAAAACAAATTCAAATTAGTGCCACTTCAAAATTCCTAAGCTTAACTTTTTAGGAAAGAGAATCTGATGGTGCAGGTAAAAAGATAATGGCAGTATCATTTATTTTAGTTTTATGCATATATATTTGAGGCAAAACAAATATGGTGAGGAAAAATGGAATCTGGTTTTTTGGAGATCATTGCTTTGTTTTCAGTTTTAACAGTTGAAGGTTGAATAGCATAGGAATGAAAAAGAATTTTAGTGAAAAAGTTTTCAGATGCTGAAAGAAGTTAGTAAAGAAAAAAATTTTACATACATGTCTGATAAATATTTATTGTGATTATAATAAGCTTTCTCAAACTCAGAGCTTTTTTCTTTTATTTTTTGATTAAGCAACTAAGCCTGGCTTCTGGTACAGGGAAGAAAGAGTACTTTCACTTTTAGTCCTTAGTAATAAAGACTAATGTGATCTGACTTAGATATGAATGAATTAATATACCTAGGTTGGGATTGGCTCTAGAATTAACCTGTGTGATTTTGGGAAACCTACTTAACTGTTCTGCTTTTCATTTTCAACCTCTGTCAAAGGACTCTAACAACACGTATTCTATGCATCTTAGATGATTGTGAGGGTCAAATGAGTTGCTGGGTCTAGATACAAAGAGTTATTAAACTCCACTGATAATTTAAAAATTCTGTATATTTTGTTTCAAAATGGTCTGAAAATCATTCTACACTATTTAAAAGAAGTATTTGTTCAAGAAACCTAACTCAGGTGAAGGAAGGCCCAGGAAATTCTTGAGAGCCTTCCAGTGCCCAGATTCTATCAGATGACACAGAAGTCCAACTCAACACCTGAAATCATTTCAACATCAGAGAAATGAGAACAGTGGTGTGGGAGCCACTCATAAACCTTCCCATTCCCTGCTCTACCTGTTTAGCAGCTCAGGAGAGGCTGTCTCTGTACTGCTGTCCATTTTCACCCTTTTCATGGGCCTGTAACTCAGCAGCTATGTTCCTTCCTAATTTAAATGCTGTTACTCACTTAGATTGCCAGCTGGGAAAATGCTGGCAATGCAAAGGTTAATGGAAGCGCTGACACAACTCTAATTACAGCAGCACAAACGTATCTCTATAATTGTAGCTAGTACTTATTTCAGTTTCTCATACTCCTTCAGCCCATTGAGATCAGCCTCAAGCTGAGAATGAAAAGGGGGCCTTCAGAGTTGCTTGAAAGAGCAGGGGCTGATAGAGCTATCAGGCTTTTGCAGATGGGATGCCTGCCACTGTTGGATATGTTGTCATAATCGTGTTTAGGCAAAACACCTGGACTTCTGCAAGGACCACTATTCCCCTCCCCACCTCAACTCTGTACTGGTGCCTAGTCATTCTACTCACTGGGAGGGGCAGATGAAACTGTAAGGCATAAAGGTGCCAGTCTGAACTGGTTCTTAGAAGCTTGACTGAACATTTCCCATTAGGTCATTGTTTACCCTCATTTGAATATATGTTTATTTTCATACTAAGGAAGGCCTTGGAATCATGCCCAATGCATCTCCAGCAACTGACTCTAGCATTTAAAGCCTAAACATGCTGATGCTTGTTGAGTGTAATTGGACATGCTACCTAGTGATGGCTTTCAGAGGGTGGAGATATTAATTTTGTAACTTTGGGACCTCAAGTCAGCTAATTTAATGAGGACCCAGACTCCTTACTGTTTAAAGAGACTCTAATGAGATTGACCATAACCATTGTATATCTTGTTACCTTTTACCTAAATAGCTTGCTTACCTTTATGATGCCAATTAGACAAAAGTTGTTGGGTTAATATGTATAGACGGAAAGGTTGGAATTGGGCTTCTTAATTTTAATTTTCATAGTCTTTGTGTGTTTGGCTCTGATTAAATATATCATGCAGGTACATATATGTGAAATTCTCTGTCAATCTATCTTTCTGTTTATTATTTATGTACAAAGTGGTCATCTTATTTAATAACCTAGTTATGGGTTACCTGTATGACATTGCTATGTGTATGTTTGGCAATACTTGTCCTTAATATTTTTACCTTAATCCTTAGTGGATCACAGAGCTAACATTTCTCAAATGAAACTATAAACACAGAAAGATCCTTCTGAAACTTTGTATTAATTTCAAGGATAAAGGCCTTTGCTGGCTTTTGCAGACTAATGTCTAATGCACAGGTTTGCATTTGGCACCTGGAGTCATCCTTTGGAGAACTTTGAATCCCTTCACTCCCTATCCCAGAAGAACCCAATACATTTAAGATCCACATTCTCTCATTCCTTTTGATCATTTATATATGACAGTGGTTTAGAAAGTTCCCATTTTTAGTAGCATTTTTATTTGAAAGGAAGAGGATGGAGATCTTTTTTTAAATTCTTTTTTATTTTTTTATTTATTATTTTTTAAAGATTTTATTTATTTGTTTGACAGAGAGAGATCACAAGTAGGCAGAGAGGCAGGCAGAGAGAGAGAGAGGAGGAAGCAGGCTCCCTGCTGAGCAGAGAGCCTGATGCAGGACTTGATCCAGGACCCTGAGATCATGACCTGAGCCGAAGGCAGTGTCTTAACCCACTGAGCCACCCAGGCGCCCCGATGATGGAGATCTTAACACAATAGGATGAATGACTAAATATGACAGAATGCCAGTGATTGGTGGTAAGGATACTTTTAGAGAAAATCTTCCATAGTAATCATCATTCTTATATGTTCTCTTCTTAGAGGATTTTATATATCTGCTCAAGTCAAGGAAGAAAAAATGGCTAATTAGGACACAAAATTATAAGTATTCAAACTATGAACTCTTGAACTACTACCTCTTAAGCATCTACTCACTGTCAATATCAGATCAGATAAAAAGAAAGTCATTTTTATGACCTCATAAAGAGAAATTTTGAAGAAATCACTGAAGAAAATTAGTGTAAAGTCTACTTAGTAGGTCCTCCTGATCTCTATGTCCAGAGTGAAAAATCATTAGGTGTTTTATTTTAAGTAGGAAAATTATATATTTATTCCTTGGTATTCTTTACTTCTTTGGGTTTATGTGTAAACTTATTCTTAAGAATTCTTTAAAATCCTGCAGTTGTGAGACCTTTCTAGGAACTGCATTCATATTTTTCCTTACTGAATTTGAACTCTAGTATAGGGTTGGCCTTTTGAGGGGAGTGGGAGAGTTACTGACTCCCCAACATGAGGAAATAGGCTGCAATAGAGATTGAGAGATTGGCATAGGATGCCTGGATTCAATTCCAAGCTCTGCTTTTCTAAATTTTCTAAAGCAATGGTTCTCAAACTTTAGCATGCTTATTACTCAGAAGTGTTGGTCCCCTCTCCAGGGTCTCTGGTACAACAGTTCCAGATTGGACCCAAGAATTAGCCTATATGATGGTAACAATACAGGTCTTGGGCCGTGCTTTGAGAAACACCATAGCAATTTTCAGTATTCTCATCTTTAAAATGGAGACACTTATACCTACCTCATTGGGCCACAGTAGGGTTTGAAAACAGAACATTAAGCTGACTTTCTTACCTAAGCATGTAAACCCTGCACTGTGAGCACTAGTTTATTTAGTTCTTAAAGTCCACCACCACTTCTATTTGAATTATTAAGAGGATATTGATAACCCAAGTGCCTTTGAAGGGGTTACTTCTTAAAACTTGTCAGTGACCAGGATTGTGTACTGAAAATAACAGGCATCTGAGAGGGAGGAAGAACAGAACCAGAATCTGTGCTTATTCAGGGTAGGGAGAAAATTCCTGGAACAAGCCTTCCTTTTTGGATGCATAATATTGGGAAAGGACTCTCCTGATGGTCAGTATATTCCACACAAAAAGATAAGAAAGATATAATAACATGAGAATGATATGATTCCTGGCCTCAGGAAACTTTATTTTAAAATGTTTTGAATTCTGGCTCCCCCACCATAATTTTAGTTTATTTATTTATTTATTTACTTACTTACTTAGTTTAGAATCAGGCAGGAAGGAAATTTAATTAGCCAATTATTAATGAATTTCAGGTTACTTGAATTTTTGCTTTTTTCCCCCCTGAAACCAGACATTTTTATTTTATTTTATTTTATTTTAATTTTTTTTTCATTTCAAGATTCATTGTTTATGCACCACACCCAGAACTCCATGCAATACATGCCCTCCTTAATATCCACCACAAGGCTCACCCAAACACCCACCCTACTCCCTTCTAAAACCCTCAGTTTGTTTCTCAGTGTTCACAGTATCTCATGGTTCTACATAAGGAACATGTTCCACAAGTAAGTGAAACTTACTTACTTACTGAGAGCTTCTCAGACAAACAAAAGTTAAAGGAATTCATGGCCACACACCAGCCCTACAAGAAATATTAAAGGGCACTTAGTGAATGGAAAGCCCATAAATAGAATAAATGTAGGAAGAACAAAATGAGTAAAATTAAGTATATTTTTAAAAACAGTCAAGGTTTTCACAAAACAAAAGGATGTGAAGTATGACACTATATATCTAAAATGCATGTGTGTGGGGGGAGATAAAGAATTGGTTCAAACTCAAGAGATGGTCAAGAGACCATCCATTTAATATAGACTGCAATATGCATAAGCTGTTATATATGAACCTAATGGTAACCACAAAGAAAAAACTGGTAATAGATATGCAAAATATAAGGAGAAAGGAATCCAAGTATATCACTAAAGAAAGAGAACAACCCATGAGAGAAAAGAGCAGGAGAAAGGAACAGAGAACATCTACAAAACAACCATAACAGGAGTAACAAAATGCCAGTAAATACATACCCATCAATAATTACTTTGAATGTAAGCGTATTAAACACTCCAATCAAGGAGGATGGAATGGATAAAAAGAAGACTCATTTATAGGCTGCCTACAAGAGTCTCATTTCAGACCTAAAGATACATACAGACTGAAAGTGAAGGGATGGGAAAACATTAATCATGTGTTTAAAAAAATTGGTATTAAAAAACAAAACCTGGGATAGCAATAATTATATCAGACAAAATAGACTTTAAACCAGACATAATAACAAGAGATAAGGAAGAATACTATATAATCATAAAAGTCACAATACAACAAGATATAACAATTGTAAATATTTATGCACCCAATGTGAGATACAATACATAAAGTAGTTAATAACAAACAGAAAGGAAGTAATTGATAATAATACAATAATAGTAGGGGACTTTAACTCCCCATTTGAATTGAATCAGTAATCAAAAAACTCCCAATAGATAAAAGTCCCGGACCGGAGAGGATCATAGGTGAGTTTTACCAAACATTAAATAAAAGTTAGTACCAATTCTTCTTAAACTATTCCAAAAAAATAGATGAGGAAGGAAAACTTCCAAATTCATTTTAAAAGACTAGCATTACCTTAATACCGATATCAGATAAAGACACCATAAAAAGACCTACAGGCCAATATCTCTGATGAGTATAGATGCAAAAATCCTCAACAAAATATCAGCAAAATGAATCCAACTATATATTTTGAAAAATCATTCACCACAATCAAGTGGGATTAATGCCCAGGATACAAGGGTAATTCAATATTTGCAAATTGATCAACAGGATACATCACGTTAACAAGAGAAAGGATTAAAACCATATGATCATTTCCACAGATGCACAAAAAGCATTTTACAAAATACAACATCCATTCATGATAAAAACCTTCAATAAAGTAGGACTAAAGGGAACATATCTCAACATAATAAAGGCCATAGTTGAAAAATTCCATAGCTAATATCATACTCAATGGTAGAAAGATGAGAGCTTTTCTCCTAAGATCAGGAACAAGAAACATTGTCTTCTCTCACCATTTTAATCCAACAAAGTATTGGAAGTCCTAGCCACAGCAGTCAGACAAGGAAAAGGAATAAAAGGCATCCAAATTGGTATGGAAGAAGTAAAACTTTCCCCATGAGCAGATGACATGTTACTATGTATAGAAAACCTGAGGGAGTTTATCAAAAAATTGCTAGAACTAATAAATGAATTCATTAAAGTCACAGGCTACAAAATCAATGTATAGAAATGTGACATTTCTATACAACAATAATGACACAGCAGAAAGAGAAATTAAGAAAATCCCATTTACAATTGCACTAATATTTAATAATAATAATAATAAGATACCTAGCCATAAACTTAGCTAAAGAGGTGAAATACCTGTACTTTGAAAACTGTAAAGCATTGATGAAAGATATTGGAGAGGACACAAAGAAATGGAAAAATAATCCATGCTCATGGATTGGAAAAATAAATCCTGTTAAAAGGTCTATGCTACCAAAAGCAATCTATAAATTTAAGCAATCTACAAATCTATAAATTTAAGGATTCCCTAGAGAAATACCAAAGCACTTTTCATAGAGATAGAACAAATAATCATATAATTTATATGGAACCACAAAACACCCCCAAATAGCAAAGCAATCTTGAAATAAAAGAATAAAACTATAGGTATCACAATCCCAGATTTCAAGATATACTACAAATCTGTAGTAATCAAAACACTATGGTACTGATACAAAAATGGACACATAGATCAATAGAATAGAACAGAGAGTTGAGAAATAAAGCTATGATTATGTGGTCAGTTAATCTTTGACAAAGGAGGCAAGACTCTATAATGGGAAAAAGGCAGTGTCGTCTACAAATGGTGTTAAGAAAACTGGACCACTTTCTCACACTGTATACAAAAATAAACTCAAAATAGATTAAAGACCTAGATGTGTGACCCGGAACCATAAAAATCCTAGAAGAGAGCACAGACAGTAATTTCTCTGACATTGGCCATAGCAACATTTTTCTCTAGATTTTTGAAGAAAATCTTTACTTGTAATTAGTTGTGTATATCACAACAGACTTCTGAAGAAAATACTTATAACTAGTTGTGCATATCAGAAAAAAAATGAACGTACAAAGTTTACTATAGAGTTTGATTCTAGTCATAAAATCTCAGTACACTTTTGGATATTTAACAAAATACCACATCTTTCACAGACGAATGTGATAGTATTGACATAACATATTAATAGTATGTTCATTCAATAGATAGGTAATTAACATCTATTCTGTTTCAACAATTATGGATATGGTCTTGTACTAATTTTTGCATACATTCTAGCTTGATCCCACTGTAATTGAAAGGCTCTTCCTTCCAAATTTAAAGACATGCAGAATTCACAGACCAGGAGATATGGCATAAATATGAATAGATTTTATATAATAAGATATATATAATTATTTTAATCATATAAAGAGAATATTATATGCATTATATTTTAATGTAAACAATATATAATAAAATACTTATATTTTCAAATTATCATGTTTATAGAATTTAAGATATTTACATAATATATAATATATAATACAATAGTGTTATATATTATTGCATTATGTATTATTATCTATGATTATATATCATATATGATATAACATAATTTATATAATATGTAAAATGTAATTATAACTTATATGTAAATTATATAAATAATATATAGATTATATCAATACATCTTATATACATATGTATAAAATATATGGCACAAATATTTATATATACATATAAATATAATCATAAATCTTCTGTCAGGCTTTTGTTGTCCATTATTCACTGTTGTTTAGAAAATTCAAGCCTAAATGGGGAAAGGATGGGAGAGAGTTGAATGGACCTAGATGGTATTCCAGACCTGCAACTCTGGGACCCCTTATGGCTGTTTTTTTAAAGGAGTTCTCTCTAAATAAGGAATATAATTTTTGTTAAAGGTTTTAAAGCTTATTCTGAGTTTATTTAATCATCACTGCTTTATTCTTACTAGCTTTTTGTTTGTGTGTTTTGTTTGGTTGGTTCCTTTTCAAACTATATTTACATGCTAGATGAAATGAGTCAAGTTATGCTTATAGTGCTTGGGTAAAATTATTTTAATACCAGTTCAGCTTCTGCTAAGTCAGATGGGACAGAAGTAAAGAGGATCTCCAAATTAGGGGGCTTCCTTTTTAGGATTCTTAGAGTGTATTGGGTTACTTACCTAACCAAGGGCCTTGAGGAACTTGGGAGACCTAAGAAAGGATTACCAATTGCAAAAGAAGAATTCATACTAACCTTTGGATAGTTTTGCTTAGGGATGATCCTGTTCTTTTGTGTAACTTATCCAATTAAGTAAGAGATAATGCCCGTGAACTCGAGGTCATATATTTTTAAAAAATATACCTATAAGCTTTTGAAGTATTTTTAAGGATTTCACTCTAAAATTTTTGGTATATTGTAACTCAGGTAGTGCTTTTGACTGATGGAATTAGTAAGAACAAATGAAATAAAATAAACCCAGTCTTTCAACTCAGATTTTTACAGTTTTTTGAAAAGTACAAAACAGATTTCTTTATCCCTGGATTATCTGATTAATTTAGTAACAATTAAAATTGAGGGCGCCTGGGTAGCTCAGTTGGTTGGGCATCTGCCTTCAGCTCAGGTCATGATCCTGGAGTCCTGGGATTGAGTCCTGCATCTGGCTCCCAGCTCCATGGGGAGTCTGATTCTACCTCTGACCTTCTCCTTTCTCATTCTCTCTCTCTCTCACACTCTCTCAAATAAATAAATAAAATCTTAAAAATAATAATAATTAAAGTTGAATTTTTAAGCAACAAGTTAAGGCATTAAAGCATCTCTATTTTCAGATGGTGTGATTATATGATTAAAAACCTCAAAGACCTGTGTAAAACATACTGCAAGCAATGGTATAATTTAATTAAGATAGACAGATGAAAGTTGAATAAACTTCATACATATATATTTAATTGTGTATATATAAACAAAAACTATTTGAAGTTATAATGCATTAGAAGAACCAATTCATGATTAAACACATACACACACACACACACACACACACACACACACACACACAGATATACCTAGGCATAAGCTTAGTAAGAAATTGCCAAAGCCTCGGTAAGAAAAACTATAAATCACTGTTGAAAGATTTAAAGGTACACTTGAAAAAATCCAAGATATGTTTTTGGACAGGACAGCTTAACATCATAAAGATGTCAGTTATTTTTAGGTTAATATATTTAATACAATTTCAATAAAAGTGCCATTATTATTTTTCTTTCCTGATGCTAGAAATGTTGTCTATAAAACTGGTCTGAAGGAAAAAAATGAGAATAGACATGTAAATCTCACAAAAAGGAAAAGCACAATAAGAGGAACCTAATCCTATGATACATTAAATCATACTACAAAACCTCTATAATTAAAATATTATAGCATTATAGCATAAGTACAAGGAAGAAATAGACTCAAGTACATATGAAAATGTAGTCTAAAATAATTTCATATAAATAGGGAAAAGGTGAACTCATATTTATTTAAAAACTGGTATTGAGGGCGCCTGGGTGGCTCAGTGGGTTAAGCTGCTGCCTTCGGCTCAGGTCATGATCTCAGGGTCCTGGGATCGAGTCCCACATCGGGCTCTCTGCTCAGCAGGAAGCCTGCTTCCCTCTCTCTCTCTGCCTGCCTCTCCATCTACTTGTGATTTCTCTCTATCAAATAAATAAATAAATAAAAATCTTTAAAAAAAAAAAATAAAAACTGGTATTGACATAAGTGGATGATAATAGAGATAAAGAGAAAATTAGTCCCAGTTTCTATCATGCACACTAGAACAAATTCCAAATGTGACAGAGAGTTAAATCAAATCACAGCAGTATTAGAACAAAACATGGGTGAAAATCATAGCTTAGACATAGGAGAAACTGCCAAACTATAATGCAAGACATAAAAGCATTAAGAGAAAATATTGATAATTTCACAGCATAAAATATTAAAAATGACAACAAACCTTTGCATGACAAAAACAAGTAAATAAAGAATACTTACCACGAGTGAAGTACAAATGACAAAATGGGAAAAAGATTTGCAATTTATATTATGGACAAAGCTTAATAATCTTAATGTATAAAGAACTCACACAGAAGAAAAACATTCTATAGGTCCTATAGAAAAATGGGTAAGAGCTTTAAATTGACAGATAATAAACAAGAAATAAAAATAGCCCTTATTTGCAAAGATGCTCAACATCACTGGATACTCAAAAGACAATTTAAAGCTATACTGAGATCCTATTTTCCACTTATGCTATACTATGCAGCTGTTAAAAGATATGAGAAGGATCATTATATACTACTATGAAATTCTGTCACTGGAACTAAGATTGAGAGACTTGAGAGACATAGCCAGTCATTATAATGTACAGATCTTATTCATGAGTTGGCATAATGTCTGTTAAGTTCCAGATTAGTAAATATTTTAGGCTTTGTGTCATGCAATCTGTCACAACTATTCAACTCCGTCTTGGTAATGCAAAAACAGCCATAGATAATTTGTAAACAGATGGGCTGGATGTGACAGTGTTCCTCAACTTTACTTACAAAAACTTTACTTACAAAAATGGACAACAGCTGGATTCAGACTGCAGGCTATAGTTTGCTGACCTGAAAACTATTCAAATACATGAGACAAGCTGAACACTAACTGGATGGAAGAATAGGGACAGGATAACCAGAGTAAGCTCTTCTCTTTGGAAAGGCACAGAACAGTTACTGGACCATACAAATTCTGAAAACCTATTGAGCAAGATCTTTCTGCTCTGGAATGGGGACTATTCTAAGTTTACATACTGGTTTCTGTTCCTTTGAGTAGATTTTGTTTGTTATATTTTCTGACTGTTAGCTCTACCTTCTGGGAGTCATATCTTTTCCATTATTCTTGGTAACATCTGAAAAATACTCTCCTTGGGAGCTAAGCAGACCTTCAGACTGTGCTGAATTGTCTATTGTTGACTTAGTGTGTGAACTCCTGGCTAAGGTTGGGAACTACATTTCTCGAATCCTCTTCTCTGTACAGTTATGGGATGGAGTTGGCCAGTTAGATGAACTTTTATGAGTTTTGGAAGGCATAGGAGAGTCAAGGACATTATTCTGTGAGAGTTATAATGGTCAGACACGATGTGTAGCGAGGTGCCTGGTGGACTGCCTGTTCTCTCCTCCGGATCCAGTTCATCTTAGTTGCTGGCCATGCTGACCAACAGCTGCTTCAACCCACAAAAGCTTGGCTACAGGCCCACAGAAGCTTGTATGGAACTCTCCACAAGCTCTTCCCTTGCCAGGTCCTCTCTGGCAGTGAGTTACACAGTCTTCTTATATTTTCCTGCAAGTTCTAACTTGTCTCTGTGCCAGTGCTTCAGATGAAAGTCATTAGTAACTATTCCTCTGATCTTTCAACTCCTGCTTCCAAGCCCTTCACTTTCCTAGGTCCACCTACATTTAAATAACTTGTAATTCTAGTATTTTATCCCTCATTCCTTGTAACACTCAGCAGTTCCTCTGGTTTCCTGACTTAGCCTCAACTGATAGACTGCCCATTGAAAATTGAAGGCTAAGACCTTTTTATGTGTCAAATGGTTATTCTTTTTAGTTCTCTCCAATAAAGGGGCAGATAATATTTTGACTGATAATATAATCTATTTTATTTTACGTCATCTCAAAAGGAACTTGGTATCAGTTTTATGCCCGTTTTCCAACTATATTTTAACTGACCAACTAGATTCTAAAACCCAGGATGCCAGATACTACCTTTTGTCCAATTAAAAAAGAAATCCTACTCTGAATTAAACATGAATTAAATTGAAAAATACTATACATCTTTTGAAAAACAATTATTCATCCAAGGAATTCCATTATAAAAAATTACTGCCTGGTGATTAATATTAAATGTTAATATTAACATTTTTTTTCCTAAAAAATGTTTGTCTATTGAGTATGGCATGACACCTAATTTTTCACAGATTTTCTCTTTCGGAAAGAAAACAAAAAAATATTCAAAACATGCAAATGCCTGAAGATAGAGTTAGAAATGGAATGTTTATAAATTATATTTTATCCTCCAAGCTTAAATTCACAACTATACAAATGCTTAGCTATTTTACTGTTATTTGTGGATTTGCTTAAAAGAAAGCCTTTTAGTGTTTAGTTAGATAGTACAACTTTCAGTAGGATATACTATTTTATGGCAGATTCGGGAGCTGAACTATATTCATTTTTTTAATCTACTGAAACATTTGTTTGGTACTTATTTTTGCAAAAGGTGACATTAATTTGTGATAGGCTTTTAATTATACTTTTTTTTTGTAATATTACTACTTTTCCCAAGAAGCAAATTTTAAAATACCCAAGGCAAGCCATGAAAATAAGCCTGTGCCAAAATTCCAAAGTCAAAGTAGGGTGATTGAACAGGAAGAACTGTGCCTTTGAGTGAGGTACATTGAATAAGTAATCCCAAATCTTCCTTTGCTCCAGTAAAATAACCTATTTATTCCTTTGTCATGGCTTTGTTTTATTTTTAGATAGAATGTGCTTCCTGTCTCCTTGACTTTGTATTTTGCTATATTACTTATTTTAACCGAAAAGAAATTAGCAAATATGGTGAAAACTTGCTAGATTGGTATCACTTTCTGTGCTTTTATATCACCAGAAGGGCGTCCCTTGTTGTTCCTAGATGTTCCTCTAGCAGGTCCTTGCTGTACCTCTAGCATGTGAACTGGAATGAGACATGGAAATAGAGCTGCCCAGCCCACCTACAGGCACATGAGCCCAAAATACATGCTATGAAAGTTGTGTTTATAAGAACAGGAAGACAAAACAATTTATGTAACAGTTTTAGATTGATTTATAACAAGCACTTAAACATATGGCATATGGGCTTCTATTTATTTTTATTGTTATTACTATTTTTAATCTTGCCCTGGACTTTGCAAAAGTTAAAGGCTGGTCTGCAGTAAGATAAAATTCCATCATTCCAGACTTCTATTTGTAGTGTACACACACACTTTCTGCCTCTGTGGGTGTGTGCATGTGTGTGTGTGTATGTGTGCATGTGCATGCTAGGACTGTGTGGAGACCTCTAAAGTGCTGGTCCTAGAGGGAAACCTGGACTGTTTGTGGGGAGGAGAGGTGAAATAGTAAGGTCATTCCCAACATTCATGTTCATTTTGAAGGCATTGAGTTGTGGGTCTTTTAGTTGTGTTTTTGAAGGTTTTTAACACGTTGGAAGGAATTGGCCAGAACTATCACTTACATCTTCGAATTTCAAAGAAAAATATAGTGAGTGCTATAGACTGTTTGTGTTCCCCCAGATTCATATGTGGAAACCTAATCCCTGACGTGATGGTATTTGGAATGGAACTCTTGGGAGGTGATTAGATCACTAGTATGGAGCACTCACAAATTGGATTAATACTCTTATAAAAGAGGTCCTACAGAGCCCACATCCTTTCTGCCATGTGAGGCAGCTGCTGTGAGCCAGGGAGTAGGTTCTCCCTAGACACTGGATCAGCTATTGGACTTTTCAGCCTCCAGAACTGTGAGAAATAAATGTCGTTTATAAGCCACCCAGTATCTGGTATTTTTTATAGCAGCCCTGATGAACTAAACTAGCAAGTCTAAGGTGTCTCTTTTCCTTTCCCTATATAACAGCCACTCCTCTGAGGTGCCCCACTGCATGCTGTTCTTTGCCCTGATGTGGTTTCTGTTATCCTTCAAAGTTAAGACCAATGTCTATTTAAATTTAAATCTGATTACTGAGTAGAAATGCTGGAACACAGAAGACGTAATGAAATGTTTTATTCTAGGCCTTGAAGTCCTGGATATTTTTTTAGTTCATTCTCTGTAAACAACAACAACAATATCAAAACTCCCAAAACCAAAACGTTCTCCTCTGCATCAGATAACCCCAGAATACAGACAATACAGATTTCCTCTCTTAGCCTAGAAAGATTCTTGATACTTAATTCTGGTTCTCTCTCTGATAGTTTTGGTGGAGCCATAACCCACTTAGCTAGATTTTAAGGATTACCTTCATTCCTAGATACACATGTAATGTTCAGGATATTCCCAGAACATACACCAAAAGAAAAACAGGGGTGTGGGGGGAACACATTCACATTGCAGGATGATCTCATATGCTTGAGCTTAGTCAAATTCGCAGTTTACCAAAGTCATTGAACAAATGAGTTGCTTTTGCATACTGAAACTCTGATTTAAATTTTCAAGCCTCCATAATTTTAAAATCAATAAACATTTATTATTATTCCTACTTGTTCCTCCAAATAAATCACTGTATAATTTTACCTCTTAATTCTCAAAGGTGTAATATAAAAATATTGATTTTAGTAGTTTTTGTGTGCTTCTAAAAAGGATATTTATTTATACATACACAACCCTTTGGCATGATGCCTAAGGCAATGGAGATTATTGCTACAAATAATGTATGAAAAGCTTTAATTTTAAAAATCTTTTATAAAATATAACAGTCTTACAGAAAAGTACACACAAATTACAAGTTTTCAGGTTGATGGATTTTTGCAAAGTGAACATACATGAACACTCAGCCTCCAGATTCAAAAATGATAGAATATTCCAGTGCCCAGAAACTTCCCTCTTTCCCCTCCCAGTCACTATTCCCTGAAAAAGATAACTGAAGTCATATTTCTACACCATTGATGAATTTTGTTTGATATTGGACTTTATATAAGTTGAATCCCACAATAGGAAAACTGTTGTGCCTGCTCTAAAAAACAGCAGCAACAACAAAACGAAAAAAAAAACAACAAAAAAAAACAAATCCCCTCAACATTGTGCCTATGCATTTCACCCATGTTTTTGGATTTAGCAAGAATTTGTTCATTATTGTATAATATGCTTCCACATGAACATACCACAATATCATCCATTTTCTGTTAATGGACATTTGTTTCCAGATTTTAGCTATTATGGAAATGGGATTATGAATATTCTTGTATATGTCCTTTGATGAACACACGAATGGATGCATAGCCAAGAATTGATGCTAGGTCAAAGAACATGCCTGTTTACAACTTTAGTTGGTACCACGGGGCAGTTTTCTAAAGTGATTGTATCAATTTATACTCCTAGTAGCAGTGCATTCTTATTTACTTCCTCAAATACTTCGTCAACACTTGCTTTTCTCCATCTTTTTCATTTTAGCCATTCTGGTGGCTATGTAGTGGTAGCTTATTTTGGTTTTAATATACATCATTTTTTTGATATTAATGATGTTGTACACATTATCATATACTTATTGGCTCTGGAGATCCCTTTCTCTGAAGGACTTGGTTAAGTCTTCTACCCAATCTTCTGTTGGAACATTTGTACTTATTTAAAAAAAAAAATTGAGTTGCAGAAGTTTTTAAAGACTTAAACTTTTTAAAGACATTTTGAAAACATTTAAAAAATATCTGGAATTGAGTCTTTTATATATGCTACATATTTTTCTCCCACTCTGTGGTTTACCTTTTCTCTTTCTTAATGATGTTTCTTGATAAACAGGAATCCTTAATTTTAATATAGTAGTAATGTATCCAATTTTCCTTTACTAGTGCTTGTTATCTGTTTAAGACTTCTTTGCCTGACCCTAAGTGATGAAGATACTCTCTAATATTTTCTTTTTTTTTAAGACTTTTTGTTGTTGTTGTTGTTGTTGTTGTTGTTCATTTTGGAGAGATACAGAGACAGAGAATGAGAGAGCACAAGCAGGGGGAGAGGCAGAGGGAGAGGGAGAAGCAGAATCCTTGCTGAGCAGACAGCTGGACATGGACCAGGACCTGGAGATAATGACCTGAGTCAAAGGCAGATGCTTAACCATCTGAGCCACCCAGGTACCCCTTTCCAATATTTTCTTTTAGAAGTATGTATAAGATAGCTTTACTTCTTTAAATGTTTTTTTTTTTTTTTAAATACTGTTTATTTGTCAGAGACAGGTCATGATCCCCTGGGAACATGACCTGAGCCAAAGGAAAAAGCTTAACTGACTAAGCCACACAGGCATCCCAAGACAGATTTACTTTTTAGAAATAATTTCCTTATTTAGTATAATAAAATAATAGAGCCAAGTGCCAATAGTATCTTGCTAGGTTAAAGGTCCTTCAGTGAGCAAGCACAGAATAAATAAATGGCCAGAACTGAAAAGATATATATATATATATTTTTTTTTTAATCAGATAGTTAATATGAATTGTGACCAAGAAGTTACTGACTTTAAGTCTTAAAAAGCAAAAGCAGAAAACATAAGTCTAAATGCATGTCATTTTCTACAAAGTAGTTGAATTAACTAGCACTTTTCAAGTTATATTAACAGAAATCTAGCCTGTTGAAGCCCAAAGAGACATAAGGTGACTTGGGTATTTCATGGAATCTAAGGGGCATAGTAGCAGATAGGCTTTGGGAACCAGTGGGAACTTAAGTGTGTCACTGCACAGCAACCCAGGTAATTCTCTCAGTTCCTATTTATCAGTTTTGCCTCTCAAGCATATCTTGTTCATTCTGCTCTCTTTCTGTAGAATGGTGCCTTAGTCTGCTCATTTGGGCTGTTACAACAAATATAGACTGGGTGGCTTATAAACAGGAGGAGTATATTCTTCACAGTTCTGGAGGCTAGAATTGCAAGATCAGTGAGACAGATTCTGGTGAGAACCCTCTTCTGGTTTGTGGATTGCTTACTTCTCTTTGTATCCTCACATGGCAGATAGAGAGCAAGAGAGTTATCTGGGGTCCTTTTATAAGATCACTAATACCATTCATGAGGGCTCCACAATCATGACCTTATCACCCTCCAAGGCCCACCACCTAATATTATCACATTCAGGATTAGAGATTCAACATATTGGGGGTATATGCACGTTCAGTCTGTAACAAGTTGCTTCCCTGTTTCCCAGACCAGATATTAGAAAATAAATTCTAAGTACTTGTAAATAGATTTCCTCCACTCAAGAGATCAGACAGATGTATCTGGAATCCCATATCCCTAGAGAAAGGTGCTCATTGGCTTTGTTTGGGCAAGTGTCCATTCCTAGTCCAATCAGTTATGACAGGATAACGCATAGGAGGCATGTGGCAGGAAATATCACATTTATTAATGTGATTTCTTAGAGCCTTCCCATTATAACCAAAGGGATATTTGAGTTTGGGGAGGAAGTTGTTTATCAATTCAAAAGGTGTCAGCTTCAGAAGACTCTGGTGAAAGCTAACTTGAGGATATAATATTGAGGATAATTTATTGATCATGTTAAGCAGGTTAGATCCTTGTTTTGTTTTGTAACTTTTTATCTTAAAATGATTATAGATTTACAGAAGAGTTGTACAGATAGTACACAGAACTCCTGAATACAGTTCATCCAGCATCCCCTAAAGCTAACATCTTATATAACTATGGCACATTTACTAAAACTAAGAATTAACATTATACATTATTATCTAAACTGTGGACTTTAACCTGGTTGCACCAGTGTTCCAAATAATGACCTTTTTCCATTCTAGGATCTGAACCAGGATACCACACAGTATATTTAGTCATCACGTTGCCATGTTCCTCTCCAATAAATGACAATTTCTCAGTATTCCCTTGTTCTTTGTTATCTTGGCTCTTTTGAAGAGTACTGGTCAAGAATTTGTAGAACGTCCATCAGTTTGGGTTTATTTATTATTTTCTCATGATTAGATTGAGGTTATGGGTGGAGAGAATTCCAGAGAGGCAATATGTTTTTTGTTCATATAACAGTCATCTTAGCAGGGGAACAGGATAGAGACATGACTTATAACAGGATGTAAGCTTTCATCACTTGGTTAAGGTGGTGTCTGCCAGGTTTCATCACTGAGAAGTTACTATAAATTTGGAAGCAAATGTTAAAACCGGCACAGTAAATAATGAGTATTTCAGGGGCAATAGTTTGAAAGTGAGGGAAGTATCTTCTTACTCCATAAAGTTTCACCCATTTGAGCATTAATCTATGGATCTTGCTTGCAGCAGTTTTTGTGTCTAATGGTGATGTTCTTTTCCATTAGTCTTCATTTATGCTTTGCAATGATTTTGGAAAGTGTGTTTATTTCTTCTCCCTAGTTTATTAATGGATTCAATCATTTATGTAGATCAGTATGGGCACATGGGTGTTTATTTTTTGGATCATAATCCAATACTAAATTTATTTATTGTGCTGTCCAAATTGTTCCAGTTTTGGCCATCTGAACTCTTTCAAATTGGCTTTTATGTCCTTTTGCCATGTACTCATTCTTTTCTTCTCCCTCTCAAGGCATTTTATTTTACATCTTTAAAAAAATGGCCAGATTCATCAGTATTTACCCTGTTCCAGTTCTAGAATCTTCCATTTCTCCAGGAAATCCTAGTTCCTTCTATTGGGGAATGGTATTTAGAAATTCAGATCTGGATCTTAGGCATGCTGATGGCTATGGGAGCATTACTGTTTCTAGGTCCTTTCTGCTCACAGAGTTAGGAAATATCTGTATGTATTTCAAGTCATGTGTGCACAGATATCTATAATTACTCCTAGTATCTATCTTCAAACATATAAAAATAAACATGAGTTCATACTGATATCTCTGACTCCAGTATTGTACCTCTGGATTTGTTTCAGTTTTCCCCTTTTACTCATTTGTAATTTTATTCTCCAACAGTAAGAAAACTCATGCCAGGTTCTTTTTCTGTGATATCATAATAAGTTGTTTCAGCTATGCTTTGAGGATTATCTCCATTTTACTGATGAGGAAACACTTAACTTAATAAGCTTAAATGATTGTCTATATGCACAAAGAAAAACGGTAGAGCCCGTGGATTCAATGTTACCTAAGTGTCATGATTACTCATCGACTTATGGTTAAGGATATATGCTTACTATGATAAAACTATCTTGTTCAAAGTATTTTTAGAGCTGGTCTTTTTAAATAACAACTTCACTGAGATATAATTCACATCTTATAAAATTCATCCATTTAATCCTTACAAGTCTTGACTCTTTAGTATATTCACAGAGTTGTGCAATCATCACCATTATTTAATTTTAGAACATTTTTATCACCTTCCCATTCCCCCAAATCTACAGTCATTAGCACTAACTATCCATTACCCCTGACCTCAGGCCATGGCAACCACTAATCTGCCTATGTCTCAAAAGATTTGCCATTTGGAGATATTTCAAGTAAATGGAACTATACAATGACTGACATTTTCACTTAGCATAATGTTTTCAAGGTTCAAACATGTTGTAGCAAGAATCAGTACTGAATTTCTTTTTTAAAAAATAGATTTTAAACTGAGGGTTGCTGGGGGGAGGTGGGTTGGGCGAAGGGGGGTGGAGTTATGGACATTGGGGAGGGTATGTGCTATGGTGAGTGCTGTGAAGTGTGTAAACCTGGCGATTCACAGACCTATACCCCTGGGGATAAAAATATATTATATGTTTATAAAAAATAAAAAAATTTTAAAAAGATAAAAAATAGATTTTATTTATTTATTTTTATTTTTTATTTATTTTTTTTTAATTTTTTATTTTTTATAAACATATATTTTTATCCCCAGGGGTACAGGTCTGTGAATCACCAGGTTTACACACTTCACAGCACTCACCAAATCACATACCCTCCCCAATGTCCATAATCCCACCCCCTTCTCCCAAACCCCCTCCCCCCGGCAACCCTCAGTTTGTTTTGTGAGATTACATGCACCCGAATGTTTATAGCAGCAATGTCCACAATAGCCAAACTATTTATTTTTTTTTTTTAAAGATTATTTATTTATTTATTTGTCAGAGAGAGAGAGAGAGCGAGAGCGAGCACAGGCAGACAGAGTGGAAGGCAGAGTCAGAGGGAGAAGCAGGCTCCCTGCGGAGCAAGGAGCCCGATGTGGGACTCAATCCCAGGACGCTGGGATCATGACCTGAGCCGAAGGCAGCTGCTCAACCAACTGAGCCACCCAGGCGTCCCTAGATTTTATTTTTTTAGAGCACTTTTAGGTTCACAGAAAAGAGGAACAGAAAGTACAGAGAGTTTTCATGTATCCCCTGCTCTACTCAGCCTCCACCACTATCAGCATCCTGCACCAAACACGTACTTTTCTATAATCAATGAATATACGTTGGCACATCATTATTACCCAAAGTCCACAGTTTACGTTAGGGTTCACTCTTGTTGTATATATTTTATGTATAATGACATGTATCCACCATTAAGTATCATACAGACTTGTTTCACCATCCTCAAAATCCTCTATGCTCCACCTAGTCATCCCTCCATATCCCTGACTCCTAGCAACCAGATCTTTTTACTTTCTCCATAGTTTTGTCTTTTACTAAACATAATCTTCTTGGACTCATATACTATGCATTCTTTTCAGGGTGGCTTCTTTCATTGAGTAATATGCATTTAATTTTCCTCCAGGTGTTTGCATTGTTTGATTGTGTATTGCATTTTAGTGCTGAAAAATACTCCATTGTCTGGATGCACCACAGTTTACATCTCCTAAAGGACATTTTGGTTGCTTCCATGTTTTAGCAATTAGGAATAAAACTGGTATAAACATTCATGCACAGGTTTGTGTGTGGAGGTGTTTTCAGCTCCTTTGAGTCAATACCAAGGAGCATTATTGCTGAATCATATGGTAAGAGTATGTTTAGTTTCTTAAAAATTATTTTTATTAACATATAATATATTACTTGCCCCAGGGGTACAGGTCTGTGGATCATTAGGCTTACACATTTCACAGTACTCACCATAGCACGTACCCTCCCCAATATCCATAACCCAACCATCCTATCCCTACCTCCTGCCCACCAGCAACCCTCAGTTTGTTTTGTGAGATTAAGAGTCTCTTATGGTTTGTCTCCCTCCTGATCCCATCTTGAAGAGTATGTTTAGTTTTGTAAGAAACTGCCAAATTGTCTTCCAAAGTGGCTGTACCATTTTGCATTCACACCAACAATGTATGAGAGAGTTCCTGTTGCTGTACCAGCATTTGGTTTTGTCAGAATTTTGGATTTTGGCCATTTTAATAGATATCTCATTGCTTTAATTTGCAATTATTAATGATATATAATATTGATCATGTCTTTATTTTTATTTTATTTTTTTAAAGATTTCATTTATTTATTTGACAGACAGAGGTCACAAGGGTCACAAGTAGGAAGAGAGGCAGGCAGAGAAAGAGAGAGGAGGAAGCAGGCTCCCCACGGATCAGAGAGCCCAATACGGGGCTCAATCCCAGGACCCTGGGATCATGACCCGAGCTGAAGACAGAGGCTTTAACCCACTGAGCCACCCAGGTGCCCCAATCATATCTTTAAATTTTTATTTTTCATCTGCATGTCTTCTGTAATGAGGTGTCTATTCAGGTCTTTTGCCCCCCTTAAATCATGGCATTTGTTTTTCATAGTTACCATTATTTTGAGGCTGCTGGTTGTCAAAGCTGCCACAAAGCTGGTGAGAGGGGAATAGGAATAAGGCAAGCTGAATTACCCGTGAAGGTTAATGCTCTTATCAGGATTCAGCTGTTTTTCTTGAAACATTGAGAGCTTTTGTTTAATATTCAGAGTTCTGTAAAATTTTATTTTGATAATTATTGTCAGTATTTTTACTTTTTTATGTAGGAGCTGATTTTTGGACGTCCTTACTCCATTATTCTAGAAGTCCTTCTTCTACAGCTAGTCTTTGAAATTACACTTCAGGGCAACTCAATTATTCATTTTGATTTTGGCATTAGCCTCTTATTATATCTTCTGGAGTTTGGTATATTCCACTTTAAACTTTGGTACTTTAAATTCATACCATATTGAATTAGTGTGTTGCTTCACTTTTTACAATTTTTCTTAAGCACTCTAATCTTAAAGGTATAGAAGACCTTCCAGAATTTTTAAAATGTTAATTGGAGTTAGTTCCTGTTTTATCCTGCTTCTTTGTAATCTTTAAAGAGAGGAAAGGGCACTGAGGATGGACGTGGGGTAACATAGACTTAAACGGACTGAATTAATTGCCAACTGGTGACCATGTCATGCTGAGGACTTTCTTCCATGCTGCTATCCTCTATGAGAGAGGTGTTCAGTCTATCTGGTTCCTCACCACAGTCAACCCGGGGGGGGGGCACATTAAAGGTTATTTCCTTCTTACTTCCATCCCCTTGTAGTTCCTAGCACATTCATTGGTAGAATTATCCAATATCTACTATTATCTACAACAGATACCATAGGCCTAAAGATATATGCCTCATTTATAAAATCTGCATAATGGTAATCCAGTAAATCATAATCACTATCTGAACATATAGTGTCATGCAGGATTGCACATTAATGCATCATATTGATCAAAATTGTTTTGGTTCATAACAAAGGAAAATTGAGTTGAAAGAAAATTTGATTATATAAACCATTTTATGTAATCATATTTTTGAGCATTTGGAGAGAGACTTTGCTAATGTATCATTAGCAATTTAATTCTTTTTCAGAAAAAAATTGCTTGTTTTTACTTATATATTTCTATATTGCTCTCAGACATTATTGTACCTCAGAAATATCATTTTTTAAAGCTTTTATTTATTTATTTATTTAGAGATTATTTGGGAGCTGGGGGAGGGGCAGAGGGAAAGGGAGAGAGAGAATCTCAAGCAGATGCCACGCTGAGCATGAAACCTGTTCCTGGGCTCCATCCCAGTACCTTGAGATTATAACCTGAACTGAAATCAAGAGTTGGACGTTTAACTGACTAAGTCACTCAGGCTCCCTGTATCTCAGAAATATCTTTAATATGAAGATGTAATGCATGAAAAAAATCTAAAAATAGGCTGTTAGTTTAGAAAAATAGTGAACTATTACTGGGTATTTTTTGGAATAATTTAAGCACCTTTGATAAAGACTGAAAAATTATTTTGTATTATTTTTTTCCTTTCTTTCTTTAATGGTAGAAGCTCTTATTTTTACCTTAGGAGGAAAAGTAGAAATCATCCTCTCAAAAAAGAACCAATATCCTCTTATCCTTATTGCAATTTGCTAAGTTCTAACAAATAGGATATAAGCCTGTAGGTATAATACCATAGAAATATTGTTATTCCCATTTTGTAGGTGTAACAGTTGCATACAGAGCAGTTAAATAAGTTGCTAAAAGTTACACAGCTCAGGATCTAGTAGGATCTGGAAACAACCTGTATCCTTATTACTTTAAGTATTTTTTAAAAAAATTCATGATAATTGTTCCTTTTCTTGTCACCTGGTTACTTTTTCTCTTGGGTACATTTACACTGATTGTTACAACTAATCTTTATTGCTATATAATTCAGATACTTTAATCCTTTGTGGTTTAAAATTTTGGGTGTTCCATATTTTACTGAATCTAAAACAGTATTAATTTTAAGACCCTATTGTTTTAAATGCCATTGAGATGTTAAATATTGCTATTAAATATAAGATGACATCAGTTATAATATGAGTCCTGATTTCAGTGTTACTAAAATTAAAAAAAAAGTCAGGATAAAAATATCATAATCTCTGTGTGTTGGTCATTTAGGTTTAGGTTTTCCCAGTTTTTGCCATTTCAGAAAGCAAGCAGCAACGTAATACTCACACCCATTAGGATGGTTACTATCAAAAAACCCAGAAAATAACCAGTGTTAGGGAGGATGTGGAGAAATTCGAATCCTTGTGCACTGTCGGTGGGAGTGTAAAATGGTACAGCTGCTGTAGAGAACAGTATGACAGTTTAAAAAATTAAAAAATAGAATTGCCATATGATCCAATGACTCCATTTCTGAATATATATCCAAAATAATCAAAATCAGGGATTCAACGAGATATTTGTATGCCCATGTCTATAGAAGCATTATTTGCCATAGTCAGAAAGTAGAAGACCCAAATGTCCATTAATAGATGAATAGATAAACAAATGTGATGCATTCATATGATGGAATATTATACAGCCTTAAAAGGGAATGAAATTGTAACATATGCAACAGCTTGGATGAACCTTGAAGACGTTCTGCTCAGTGAAATAAGCTAGTCACAAAAGGACAGATACTGTCTGATTTGCTTATGTAAGGTGTTTAGAGTAGTCAATTCATAGAGATACAAAGGAGAATGGAGGTGGGAATGGAGAGTTATTATTTAATGGGTACAGAGTTTTAGTTTTGCAAAATGAAAAGGTAGTGATGATGACACAATAATGAAGATATACTTAATGCCACTAAACTGTACACTTAAAAATGACTAAGTTGATCAGTTTTATGTTATGTTTATTTTACCACAATAACAAGATGAAGAGCAACACAAATTGATTGGCGCTCAATACAGTAAAAAATAAACAAAACAAAACAAAACAAAACACCCTTGCCCCAATTCTTAGAATTCTATCAAAATGCTTAAAGGCAAAGCCTGTTCATGATACTTTAACCTGTATGTTTTTAGATTTAGAGAATTTTTATAAGCTTGAAGAATTCTAAATTTTAAAAAAATTTTAAATTTTTTGATAACTTCAAATTTGAGGAATATTCCTATTTAAAAAGTCTATACTTTTGACTAATATATAATTACAGCAGCTAAATTATTCCCTGACATTTTTGTCATTCATTCGATGTATTATACTGAGTGCATTCTATGTATCAGATTTTCAAACAGGCATATAGAGGCCTAAACACATGTGTTCTCTGTTCTCATGAAGCTTTTAATCTAGCCATTATTTTCTGGCAAGACCATCTGACAACAGGTTAGGCTAGGTTTCTCAGGAAACCCAAGGTAGGGATATTTTTGGAAAGTGAGCACGTTTTTATTAAAAAGAAATCATAATGAGGAAGTGGTGATGCAACATGGAGGCTTAAGTGGGTAGGAGAAGAATAAATGAAACAAGATGGGATTGGGAGGGAGACAAACCATAAGTGACTCTTAATCTCACAAAACAAACTGAGGGTTGGTGGGGGGAGGGGATTTGGGAGAAAGGGGTGGGATTATGGACATTGGGGAAGGTATGTGCTTTGGTGAGTGCTGTGAAGTGTGTAAACCTGGTGATTCACACACCTGTACCCCTGGGGATAAAAATATATGTTTATAAAAAATAAAAAATTAATTAAAAATATATAAATGAATAAATTATATATATAAAAGAAATCATAATAAATATTTTAAAATAATGAAATATTTATTGATACACATGAAATGTGAAAATTTCCCCATCATTACCATCTCCTTGCGACAGTCCTGCTAGTTACTTAGAAGTAAAAGTAATTGACAATTTAGTATCCTCACAAATCTATTTCTATGCATTGAGAGACATAGAGTTCTATAGTTCACTTAAAACAGCTAACAGTGTATCACAGATATTATCTTGTGTTAGTCCAGTTAGATTTCCTCATTCCTTTTTAACAACTACTTAGTATTTTTTTCTATGTATTACAATTTACTTAACCGTTGATGTACATTTTAAAACTTTGCAAAGTTTTTCCTTTTACATATAAACTGTAAACATCCATGTACAAGTTATTATTTGCTTATGTTAACTATAGTAATAAGACAGTAGCTGGGAAGAGAAATACATAGGTGAAAATGTGCACATTAAAAATTTGTTCAGAGGGCACCTGGGTAGCTCAGTTGATTGTCTGCCTTCTGCTCAGATCATGATCCCAGGGTCCTTGGATTGAACCCCGTATCAGGCTCCCTGCTCCATAGGGAGCCTGCTTCTCCATCTGCCTGCTGCTCTGCCTGCTTGTGCTCTCTCTCTCTCTCTGTGTCAAATTAATAAAGTCTTTAAAAAAATAAATTAAAAAGTAAGACAAAAATTTTTTAGACACTGCTAAATCTCTTCTTCCAAAGTTTGGACCAATTTATAGTTCCACAAGGTGTTACAGGGTACATTTTTTAACCTCTGTGACAACACTGGATTTTATTCATCTTTGTTTTATAACAATCAGTTGGATAAAACAGGAGATACACACACACACACACACATGCACATACATATATTTACTTATTTATTTATTTTTTGAAAATTTATTGTTTTGTACACATAATAATTATGTTAATAAACTCTCCAATACGTAAGACAGGATCTTAAACATCTTAACACTCCAATGCACAAAATAAACCCTATAATTTATGGGTGTTAAAATGCCTGTATAATCTAACATTCTTTTATTTAAATTCAATTAGCCAACATCTAGTACATAATTACTTTCAGATGTAGTGTTCAATAATTTATCAATTGCATATAACACCCAGTACTCATCACAGACATGATATTTTTATATTTGTCTGAATTTTAGCATTATATGTAGACCATTAAATCTACCTGTCTTTTTTCCTTTCTTCCTAACAACTATAAATATTAAAATATTATTGAATACAGTGAAGAAGGCAATTTCTCCAGTGTCATGCTCATTTCAACCCAATTCTTTTCTTTTCTTTCTTCTTTCTTTCTGTCTTTCTCTCCCTCTCTCTCTCTTTCTTTTTCTCTAAGGTTTTTATTTATTTATTTGTCAGAGAGAGAGAGCAAAGCAGGGGAAGCAGCAGGCAGAGGGAGAAGTAGGCAGAGGGAGAAGCAGGCTCCCTGCTGAGCAAGGAGCCTGAAGCAAGACTCACTCCCAAGAGCCTGGAATCATGACCTGAGCCAAAGGTAGTCACTTAACGGACTGAGCCACCTGGGCATCCCAGGGAATCTATTTCTAATCCGAAAGTTACTTACACCAAGCTGATAGAACTTCGAATTTCCTCTATGCAAAGTTACACATGTGATATCTTTCCACACAATCATCTACTTTTAGAGTTAGTCTTATTATTTTAAATTTATATATATTATAAAAGTGATGTACTTTGCTCCTGCAAAGCAGCATCACATTGGGAATTAAAAG
Organism: Mustela putorius furo; assembly: GCF_011764305.1. NCBI lineage: Eukaryota > Metazoa > Chordata > Mammalia > Carnivora > Mustelidae > Mustela > Mustela putorius. The sequence continues at coordinate 20,251,769 of NW_025422019.1, read as the reverse complement.
ATTGGTGTTCCACTTTACACTCTGCCACACACAAACTCTGTGGTCTTGAATGTCTTTTAATCTTCTTGGAACTAAGGTCCAATAATTGTTTAAAAGAACATGTTGGAAATGATTTTGAAAGTATTAAACTATTATCATTATAATCCCTCACATAACTTTTGGTAATTGGCACATGGTAGATAGTCAGTGTTTTAATGGAAGAATGAATTCAATAATATTGCTTGTAAGGTGCAGTTAAACGCCCCATAAGATAACCTACTGAATGATCTTGATGTTCTCTTTCCTAGAGTGTTTGATGGAGAAAGAAAGGATCAAAATAGTGTGGTTAAATCAGTAAACATTAATTAAGCCTTCATATGTGTCACACCATGCTAGCTACTGGAATTCTGGGAAGGAGTAGGGAGAATGTTTGCTCATAGGTATTTGTGTCTGTTTTGATCCATAAAAGGAAACCCATACTATTTACTGATAGGTTTTCTGTTCCTCATATATTCTGTGAAATGTTAGGACTATTTAGAACCATTAGAATTATTGAGCTTTAAGTTCTGATCAACTGCATAAACAATTCTTATCAATTGGATTTGGTTTTAAACATTTATTTTAATTCAGTAAAGCCAGGTTCACGATGCATGAGTTAGTCAGTCCTTCTAAAACAGTGGGTTGTAACCAGGCTCTTCGTTGGAATTATCTGGGGAAATTTAACCACCACCAGTTCCTGGTTGTCTGCTTTGGTCCTGAGCATCAGTCTTTTTTTAAACTCCACAAGTGATTCTAATATGTGCATGAATATGAATTGAGAACCACTGCTTTGAGGATTTTCTTGATATATTTATTCTGTGCCTTTCAGGAGAAACTAATTTCACATGCATATTTAAAATTCTTTTTTTTAGGGCACTTGGGTGGCTCAGTGGGTTAAGCCTCTGCCTTCGGCTCAGGTCATGATCTCGAGGTCCTGGGATCAGTCCTGCTCAGGCTCTCGGCTCAGTGGTGAGCCTGCTTCCCCTCCCCTTCTCCGCCTGCCTCTCTGCCTACTTGTGATCTCTGTCTGCCAAATAAATGAATAAAATCTTTAAAAATCATTATAAAATTCTTTTTTTTTTTTAAGTGAAGAGGATTGCATTCCTATTTGGTCTTTAATAACCAACAGTGATTAGTACTGCTGGTACCACAAGTGAATTCTGCCCCCTAAGCAGTGCAGCCTGGCAACCTAAAGCCCTTTGGTCAGGAGGTCTCTGAACATGTGCAATTTTTAAACTGGAAAACTCTTGGATCACAGTCCATTGATCCTAATCCTGTTAGAACCCACTCCTCATAATGCAAGGAAAAAAATATTTTTTTGGGCTGGTCTCTAGGAGGATCATTGGTCTTCAGTGGTTCCCTGAAATTTAATGCAACATTTTCTATGTAGGTATTAGTGGGTATTTTTGGAAGGGAAGTTCTCTACTTTAAATCAGATATTCAAAGGGGACTGTGAACTTATCTAGAAGTGTTGAAAGAACCATTGCTTATCAATATAAAAACATGGAATACCTCGTGTTTGGAGAAGAAAGTGCTTAGGTTTGATGTCTCCCTAAAAACCAGTCTGATAAGAGTTAGGAGGGTGGTTCTTGACACTCCAGAAAAAATTTGAGAATGCCTCCTACTTCTTCCCACTGCGTTTCTAAGAATGACTCCACGGCAGAGGAAGGTGAATGTGAAAGGCTTCAATATATCCAAGTATCTTTCTTTTCTGGAAATGAGTCATTACAGTTTCTTCTTATTGCACTTTCTGTTCCTTCAGAATTTAAAGAAAACTTTTTTCATTTCCCGCATTTTGAAACTTTGCCTTATACTTATTGTTGTTTGGCATTATAACTATGTATATTAGTTTTTTATTGTCTGTTTTGTTCATAGGTAAGCGCCATGTGGTATGGATGCTGTCTTATTACAATTACTCTGTTTTTTACTGATGCTGTTTAGGATGGTGCCTGACATGTATTAGGTGCTCATGAAAGGTTTGCCAAATGAAACTTAAATCAATATCCACTTCTTCACTTGACTCTGGGGAAATTATTACAATGTCCTTTCACTGTCTCCATTCATGGATATTTATAGCCAAGACAATTCCAAAAGGTATAATTCAGTTTATAGTCTAAACAAATAAATACATATGGCAGCATAACTAGCATATAATCACGGCCTCCTAAATGATTGATTCCTTGATTAATTGAATAACAGAGACCCCTTGACTTCATTCTCACATTTATGTATAAAGGCTGATGGGAAGTACAGTGAGGTGTGTAGGAAAAAAAACCAACCAACCAAACAAACAAACAAAAACATTGACATGGCAGTCCAGATACTTGCAATCTAGATTTATCTCTGCAACCATGAGACCTTGGAGCAAATCAGTTCATATATGAATGAGAGGGTTGAAGCACCTGATTAATAAGGTCCTTTCCATACTTAAGATCTCAGGTATGTTTGCTTCCCAAGGTAACAATGGATATAATAAATACAAGGAATTGACATGTAAGATTCACAACTCTTGGAAATCTTTAAAATGGTAGTGAATAGCAAAAGAATTTAGCTTTCTGTGTTTGGGCTCACTGATAAGCTGTGTGTCTTTTATGATTTAGTTTTTAGAGTCTTTTATGATTTAGTTTTCAAAATACCCAGATTTTTGATAGGCTGAGCTCCCATTTTCTTCTAATTCCTTAAGTATGCCCAACCTCTCTGGGATACTGTACAAATTACTACTTTTGTCTTAATAGAATTTGGTCACTGGCATTCTCAAGACTTGGGCTAGATGTCTTGTATGACCTTTTAGAGGTTGTCAGACCACTCTGAGCTTACCTATATTCTAAAGAGCTCACATCATTTCCCATACCACACTGTCTGTTTCTCACTAGAGAGACTATGAGCGTTAAAGAGTATGCTAGTCCATAGTAGATGTTCCTTCAATTTTTGTTAAATGAATGAATAAGTGAATGGAACATTTGTATGGTTATAGTTAAATAAGCCAATAAACCAAAGGTTTTTTTTTTTTCTTTATTTAAATTGGAATAATTCATTTCCAAAAAACACTATTACACTGAAATTATTCTTTATTTTCAAACATTCACTCCCCATGAGCATCAAAACTTGACATTGAAGTTCAGATGCAATGGGACCATATGGTGTAATTCTATACTTCCTTGGGAAAGCACAGACTCATAGTGTCTGATAAAAATCTCACCAAATGTTAGAGCTAGAAGAAACCTTGACTATAACATACTCATTTTGGTGGTAAGGAAATGGCAGAGTGAGAGTAAAACTAACTTGCTCAAACTTCTTGATAAGGAGTCCATAAATCCGAGCCCATAATCCGAGCTTTCTCATTTCCCTCTTGTCTTTTCACCCTCCTGCACTACACAGACTCAATCTTTTGTACTTGGATTCAGAACAAAATTAGAAATACCTGTTGCTTTCTCTGTTTTCGGCCTTTCAGCCCGGCCACCCTGTGAACTGAATACCTGCAGTAGTGTCCTCTCCTTCATGTACCTCACAACCTTTCAATGCAGTTTACTTGCTGCACTAGATGGGTTACCTCCCTCCCCTCTTTACTTCTTTGTTCAGCCTTTGAGTGGACTTGCAATTCAGGAAATTGACAGGGAGCATGAAAGGATTAGTAAGGCAGCAGATGGAGTGCGGAGAGGAGGGAAGCAAGAGTCTGGGAATGGCCTGGAGGCAGCCACTACTCGGTGGCCTAAGCCCACAGATGCATTGCTTAATTTTAAAGAGGTTTATACTCACATTCTCATGAATATTCTCATATGCCAGGAATATCATACAGTTGCAGAACACGTTGCAAACATTGGAGAGAGGTAATAGAGGGCGTGAGATGGCCTGGATTTAAGTATTATTAAGATTACAAGAGTAAAATTTATTGTAAATAATTTACTATAAAACAATCTGTAGGTTTTGGGTAGGTTTTTGAAATTCTCTACCTGATCTAAAAATGGAGTGTATGAGTTGTCTAGGACCGTCTTTCCCTCTGACTGTGCGTAGTTTTTCCTCTGCGTGTGCACATGTTTGTTTCCAAATTTCCTCTTCTTAAAAGGACATCAGTCATATTACATTATAAAACACTCTAAAGACCACACATTAACTGAATTATCATTTTAAAGACCTTTTCTCCAAATATGGTTACTTTGTGATATACTGGAAGTTGGGACTTCAACATATGAATTACACAGTTCAGCCTATAACATGGAACATATTTTATAATCCTTTTAGGGTTTGTCTTGAAGATCCAATGACTTTTCTATGTGAAGTGCTTTTCAGACTTTAATTTGCTATATAAATGAAGAGCCTGACATTTAGCAATAGGAATGTTTAAATCTTTATTTTTAGAATCCACAAGCTGGATGGTTAAATGTTCAGTTTTATAGATTTATTACAGGGTCATAATATTTGAGTATTAATACACTTCTCTATGTTGCGGTATATATTTTTTTCCTTTCTTGGTATGTCATGCACCCTTTTCTCTCCCCATCTCCCACCTGTCAAACAAACCTCCTGCTATGGGTTGCATAAGGTGGACAGAGTAGAGAGAGAGGGATCTCCCTACATTTTGCCATCCTGAAAGCAGAGACACAGTGAGTGCACACACAGACTGGATGGACAGGGCCTTGACAACTCCACAGGCATTTCTGGTCCGCAGTGTGGCACGGAAATAGCAGCAGGGAGAGTTGCAAGACCTGCAGGTCAAAGTGGACAACAAACATGAGCAAAGTTGCTGTGGAAACCTTATAATCTGACAGCCAGCAACCAGACAGAATGAAAGCTATCACAGAATCTCTGTATGGAAAATGGACATCCTGGAACTGTCTCACAGCAATAAACTGCTGGTACCTTCCCTGTGGGATAGTTTGGGGAGGGGTTATTTACAAAAGGAATGATTACAGATGTGTGAGTGCAGTGTAGAGCCCAGGAACAGGGAGTTAGCAGCAGCAGGCTGGTAGGAATCCAGGGCTAGCACTGTTAGTGCTGCTAGGCCTGAAGGGATGAAGGGAGGCAAATATTAGAAACCAGAAGAGAAGAAATCATATGGAGAAAAGACTGATTCTGTCTGGGTGTGTTCCACTCAATTCAGCCTCCAGGACAAAGAGTTGGGGTTGAGATATTGAGAATGCATCTGGACGGAGCAAGTGGGAGATTTTTCCAGAGGCAGAGTTTTGGCAGGAGACATGTCCCAGAACTTTGGCATAATCCTGGGGAAAGGGAGCAATGTGGGCATGAACTGGTTAACACTGAGTTTCTACCACTGTAGCAGAATGGGGGCCCGAAATAGAAAGAAAACTGAATTATAGAAAAAGACATATGTTATCCTTCTTTTAAAACATGAGATTTGGACTGAGATTTGTATCCATCTCATATAATCCATAAATCCAGTGTTATATATACCATACATATGTGTATCCATACACACACACACACACACACACACACACACACAGAGTATGTGGGTTCTATCTCCACTAAATAACAATGTAAATGACATTTACATTTGGGTATAAAGTAGACAAAAAAGTGCTGGCAAAGAGAAAGGAAGACTGAGATGAGTAAGAAATCAGTAGGAGTGCATTAAGTCAGAAATATCAAGCTAGGAATGGGATTTGGAATGGCAGGAGCCACTGGTCTTATGAGCTGGAGACCTCTTGACTGACACTGAGCCTTTATGGGGAGCAGGAGAGAAGCTCCTCCTTCTTGTCCCGGATGAGGCCAGGAGACAGAGCAGCAAGTATGAGCTAGGAGGAGACAGGAAGGAGGACCTGGGTCCCTGTGGCACAAAAGGAAGATGGATTTTCTGCTTTCTTACTCTCACTTCCAGTATTCTTGCAGGCTGGCTGTGCCTCTGAGTCCTAAGTAATCTCTTCCAACCTAGTTTGAGTGAGGGCTCAGTTCGATGAGTATTTACTGTAAATTTTACAGTTATTTTTTACAGTTTATTTGAAGTTTTGAAACTGAATCCCCACTCTTCATGACACAGAAAATGAAATCTAAAACTTTTGATCAAATTTATTTGACTGATTATTCAGTCACTTCATGTTGGAAATTGTCACAGTTAGGATTGTTTTTACTTTCTTTTCCTTCCTCCTTCTGGATTAAGGCTCTCAGGACCTTAGGCTATGGTCATTGATGGTGTTAGTAATGAGGGAAGGTCCATTGCTAGTATAATGTTTCACATAGTATTTGTATCCTTTAAGTTATAGCTAGTATTATCTGGTCTTAATATTGCCCTCATTGACCCTGGTGATCATCTAACCTTCTGCAGAATAGTTGACACCCTTTGTAGCAGGGTTCTTGCACCCCAGCCATGAGATTCCTGCCTCCTCATCCTTTGAACTTCACATGCACATTTACCCTTGAAGAGTATAAAAACTCCAAATTATAGTATATGCTATATGCAATCTGCCAATGTTAAAATAGTACTTCAGAAAAGGAAATGATTTAGAGAGAGAGAGAGATTATTTTTTTACACCTAAGGGTATTTTCAACAAATATGATTTTGATTCAGAGAGATTTAGGTTCACATTTTATTCTGGCTACTTAGTAATTGTGTGGTATTGGACAGGTTAGTTAAAATTGCTGAATGTATTTCTATAATTGTAAAATTAAGAAAACAATGTCTACCTCTGTTGGGGGTAGGGAAGGGAGAAGGGATACAATGACCTGGAATACTGTAAATGCTTGATAAATGTTAACCTGGATTTTATCTCATTCCATTAATGACATAGGCTTACTGTGGGCACAGTGAGAAGAAAGGAACGACCATGAATTAAATACAGACTTTTGAGGGTGCCTGGGTGGCTCAGTCAGTTAAGCAGTTGACTCTTAATTTTGGCTCAGGTTATGATCTCAGAGTCCAGAGACTGAGTCCTGCGTTAGGAGTGGAGTCTGCTTAAGATTCTCCCTCTTCCTCTGTCCCTTCCCCACCCTGCTCACACACATGGGCCTGCACGCTCTCCCTCTCCCTCTCTCAAAAATAAATAACTAAATACCTAAAATGTAGACTCTTTTCAGTTACTCGTTAGTTTCCTTTGTGCCTCCTCCTTTCTTGCCTTGGCAATCTCCTAACCCCAGTGGGTGCGGGCAATAATTATGGGGGAGAGTTGCCTTGGGGATCTTTAATCACAGCTCCTCTTTCAAAAGCAAATCAGGTGCAATGGGTAATATCTTTGATTAACTTTGGTAACTTGTAAAAACTTATAACTTTATTATGTGTAAAAGTATACATCATAATGGAGATATTGTAGATCAATGAGACAGAGATGGATTATTTAATAAATCTTATTTAGACAATTGTTTAGCAACTTGGGGAAAATTAAATTTGGATTCTCATTTAACAGTATTAAACCAAATTATGTTTTATCAAGATTAAAAAGGCAATTTTATAATATTAAAGTTAATTTGAACTAGTAGAAATAAAAGGTGATTATTTTCCAATTTCTGGATGAGAAAGGAAAATTTATAAAGGAAAAGAATAATAGATTTTACTCTAGAAAATAACAAAGTTTCTCAATGTAAGGATTATTATGAACAAATTTAAAAATAAAGAAATGAACAAGGTATTTAAGTGCACATAGGACAAATTATTAATAGCCCTAACATTTAAGGCAGTTATAAAAATTGATACGATTCTAATATGTTAATGGGCAAAAGACACAAACATAATTTATTTAAAAGGTACAAATGATTAATGCATGCTTTAAAAAGTATAATGTTACTAAAAGATAAAAGTTAAAATAAGATAACATTTTCATCTACCACATTTAAAAATAAGAAAACACCTAATTTTGATGAGGATCACTTCTCATATAATACTAATGAGAGTTTTAATTGGCTTGCCACTTTGGAGAATAATTTGACAATATGTATGAAAATCCTTAAATCCTTGTTTAACCAAGAAATCCAAATCAGGGTATATATGATAAGAAAATATTCTAAAACTTAGAAAAACTTCATTCTAATAACTTTTATCATGTGACTGGCTTAAACTCATGTTGTGTAATTCATTTCTCACCAAAACTCCCAACTAACTGGGCCAGAATTTGAATATCCACTTCAGTTTCCATTTGGACTCTTCATTATAATTTTTAACCTACACAAAGGTATCTTTCATTATATAATAATAAAAATTAGAAATATGTAAAAAATCTATTAATAATGTAATAGTAAAATGAACTGTGGTTAACCCTATACAATAATACCATACAGCTAGCAAAGTGTTTATTCTCAATCATTTTATTTATTTTTAATTTTATTTATTTATTTTTAAAATTCAATTAATTAACATACAGTGTATTATTAATTTCAGAGGTAGAGTTTAATGATTCATCAGTCTTATATAATACCCAGAGCTCATTACATCAAGTGCTCTTCTTAATGCCATCATCCAGTTAACCCAGCCTCTCACTCACCTCTCCTCCAGCAACCATCAATTTCTTTCCTATAGTTAAGACTCTCTTATGGTTTGTCTCCCTCTCTGATTTTATCTTATTTATTTTTCCCTCCCTTCTCTGTATCATCCTCAGTTTTGTTTCTTAAATTCCACCTATGAGTGAAATCATAGGTTACTTTTCTTTCTCTGATTGACTTACTTCACTTAGTAAGTTTCATCCTCTAGTTTCATCCATGTTGTTGCAAATGGTAAGATTTCATTTTTGGTGGCTGGGTAATATTCTATGATATATAGATAGATAAGTCTATCTATCTATATATTGTAATATTCCATGATACGTACCATAGAATGAAAAAAATATATATATATGCCACATATTCTTTACCCTTTTATCTGTCGATAGACTTGTGGGTTTTTCCCATATTTTGGCTATTGTGGACATTGCTGCAATAAACATTGGGTGCAGGTGCCTTTTTGGATCACTATGTTTGTATCTTTGGGTAAATACTTGGTAGTGCAATTGCTGGGTCATAGGGTAGTTCTACTTTTAAGTTCTTAAGGGACTGCCATATCTGTACCAGTTTCCAGAGTGGTTGTACCAACTTGCATTCCCACCAACAGTACAAAGGGGTTCCCCTTTCTCCACATCCTCACCAACATCTGTTTCCTGACTTGTTAATTTTAGCCATTCTGACTGGTGTGAGGTGCTATCTCATTGTGGTTTTGACTTGTATTTCTGTGATGCCGAGTGATGTTGAATACTTTTCCCATAATCTCAATCATTTTATGTAAAACAAATTGGTATATTTCTGTGATTTTGACTGTTTAAAAGAGATAGATACAAGGAAGGCATACCAGTTAATAGTAGTTGCCTTTGACTTGTAAGATTATACTGATCCTTTTCTTTTTTGACTTTACACTTTTTCTGGTTGTCTCAAAATTTTACAGTCAAAATGGATTATCTTATATTCAGAAAAAAGTAAAGTAAATTTGAATTAAAATGTTTTTGGAGGTTTTTAGTTTCTTAAGGCATAATAGGGAAGGTATTGTCTTCATTGGTTTAAAGTCTTACTAACATACTCTGTCAAAAGAAAAATGCTCTAAAAGTTGCAAATCCAATGAAAAGAGACAGTAGTCCTGAGGTTAGTTATTATTAGCAAAATCAGATAAAATCTATTATCTGTTAGTGTCTTATAAATAAATAAGAATATCTGTATCAACACTCTAGAATGAAGACTTGATTTAGCTCTTGAAAATACATAGATTGAGAATCAAGTTATAAATCCAATAAAGTTTCCAACATTATAAAAAAAATAGTTTATCTTAGTAATGACTTTCCCTGTGAGTATATATGATCTTTAGGAAATTAAATATCTCAATGAATTGGTTGAGAGTTTCTTTCTACGACTTACAAGGCAAAACAAGGATAAATATTTTTTAGGTTCTAGCATTAAAACCAGCACAACCTGATTTTTTTGAAAAAGCAATTTCCATAGAAGTATCATCTTTTTTGAGCCCCATCTAGCTTTAGAAAATAAGGTTTTCCATAATACATTTAGAACAAAGACAGTGATTTTATATTTATTTTTATTTCCCTGGTTACAATCCCCTTAATTCCATAATTAACATTGTAATGATTTGATTATGATAAGTTTGAGAGAATATTAACCACTCTTGGATTCTTCTCACCTCATTAACTAGCAAACTAGGTGCTGAGTATTGACAATAACCAGTTTCTCATGGACTGTTGCTCAGTATTACCAAATCTTTTTAGTTTTATGAAGCCATTTCTATTAGAGAGTGAATAGATTTTCTATTTTTTTCCTTTTTAGCATATGTCGGGATCACATTAAAATAAATATGACTTTATCACCTAGCTCCCAAATATTTTTCCCTAAGAAACAGCAGCACCTAGTCAATGTTTCAAGTAACATTGGGTTAAAAATTGAGCCAGGTGGTGGGTATTATGGAGGGTACGTGTTGCATGGAGCACTGGATGTGGTGCATAAACAATGAATTTTGGAACACTGAAAAATAAAATAAAACAAAATTTAAAAAAATTGTTTTTTAAATCAATGTTCTAAATAAGTGGAACTAGTTTTGCTAAAACTGCTCATTTAACCTGGTATCTTGCTAACGAGAGTGTCAGAAAGAAAAAAAAGAAGTTGAAATTTAAAAAATAATAGTGGTAGCTTGGATTTAATTATTAAGGAGTAATAATATTGAATTAATTAATAAGTTGGAAAGATTATGATTAGGGAAACAGACCACATTCAGCCAATTTGAGAGTGTACTTGTTCTCAGGAGCCTGATAAATGTTTATAGTCTGAGTGAGTTGGAATCCACTAGCATTTCCAAAATACCTGGAAGGGATGTACATGAAAGAGAAAGTATTCTATCTTATACCTATATTTAAGATAAATAACTATTTAGACAACAAAAAAGAGGTAGGTCATCATTTACAACATGATTTTCTCAGCATTACAATTTTCACTGTTTTTCCCCCTTTCTACAAAAATAAAGATAATTGACACTTATTTCCTGTGAATTCCCAAGTGATTTCTCTTCTTCCACTTTTCTAGTGGATTATCTTTTTCTTTTTGTTTGTAGAAACTTTTCATGTAATACAGCTATTACTTTTTTAGGTTTGTTTCAAATGCCTTCTCTTTGTTACTTTATGTAACTTTAACTTGTGGATCTCTTATATTGGTTTTACCCTTCCCCTCTATACAACCAACTAGATTTTACAGGATAACCGTAAGGGAAGAATTAAATTTTACTTCTTTTTTTCCAGAAACGTAAATTGGAGCTCAGAAAAATTAAATGATTTAATTAAGCCAATAGACCAATGTTTCTTAAAATTTCTCCTATGGATCATTAGATATGAGGCAGGTATAATGATACACACATATACATGGTTTAGTGGTCAAATTAGTTTAGGAAAGACTGCATATTATTTGAGCCCTCAGTGATTAACAATACATATTATATACTAAAGATGGAAATCTTTCTGCAGCAAAGTGATCTATTAACAATCTATTAAGCTTATTTTAGTGGATAGTTTCATTTTGTTCTTACATCTTTCTTTTCCTTTGTTTGAGGGGTTTTTTTATTTTATTTTTGCTTCTTGAGTTAAACACCTGATATATAAGCCTTATTTGTTTTTCAATAAATGCCTTTTAGGTTATAGATTTCCTTCTAAAAACCTCTTGAGTTGTAGGCCACAAGCTCTAAAATGATGCAATTCACTGCTGTATAGTTTTAAATATTTTGATTTTTGCTTTGGGATTTCAGGTTTACTCCATAAATTTCTGAAGATGTTTTAATAAGTATCATTACTCTGTGTGTTCCCAGCAAGCCACAGTTAATTCACCTCTTAGATATAAAATGGCATGGCATATAGTAGATATTTCATAAAAGTTGGGTTAAGTGAACTGAATCTTTTTTGAAATCACTCAGACCATGACAGAAATGAGGCTCAAATATTTATCTCTTCACTTTTTTAGTTAGGTTTATTGGGGAATAATTTACATACAATAAAATTTATTTCATTTATAAACTTGACATGTGTATGCATGTAACCACTGCCATAATTAAGATATAGACGATTCACATCCCCAAAGAGTTCCTCTGTTTCTTTTGTAGTCAGTGTCTCCCTCCCACCTCCAGGTACCCATTGAACCCTTCTTGTCATCATAGTTTTGCCTTTTGAGAAGGTCATATACATAGAAGCATATAGCAGGTAGCCTTTGCATCTCTCTTCTTTCACTCAATGCACTTAAGATTCCTCCATGTTGTTACATTTTATTCCTTTTTATTGGTGAGTAATATTCTGCCAGATGGCTATAGCATAGTTTGTTATCCATGCACCAGCTGATGGATGTTTAGGTTGTTTCTATTTAGGTTGTTTTAGCTATTATGCATGAAGCTTCTATCAACATTCATTTACAGATTTTTGAGGACATAAGATTTTACTTCTTTGGACAAATACGTAGGGTAAAATTGCTAGCTGTTCTGATAATTGTATGTTAGTGGTGGGGGTTGGGGTGGTGGTGGCAGAGGAGGTTGTGGACTCTCTGATGTCCTGGCACAGGAGAGGGTTTCCTGACTCTTCTAGCAGTGGCAGCACACCTCTAATGGCATTGACATAAGATTGTGGGGCTGACCCCAATATTATTTCCTGACCCTCCTCCAGAGGTAATGGAATTTTTCTTCTATATTTTCCCATCAGAAGTGGATCTTTACCTATGTCTGGTAGTGGCAGAGTTTTCTCTGCCCCTCTCACAGAGGCTTAGAGTTTTGCTACTTATGAGAGGGTAGTCTGAGCAGGGTAGTCAGGGTTCATTCTTTTCCCCACAACTGCAGTTGCTCCTCCCCTGCTGCCATATACCACCCAGCGGACCCTCTCAGGTTATCTACTGTGTTACCATCCTTTTTAGGAGCACCAGCTGGAGATCATGATGAAGAGTCTGGGAGAAAGTATCAGTTCTGCCGTATGTGGGGCTGCCAGGGGTTTTATACGGGCACACTTCCCACACTCAACATTTATGAATTCTTTAAAGGTTCAGCTGATTTTTTTTTTTTTTAACTCAGTTGTAGGGTGGTCCCATTCTCTGCTACCTATGATCCAGTCCATGGGTGCTCGATTCAATTTAATTTCATTCAAATATAAAATTAAATTAAAAGCAATTCAAGGGGCGCCTGGGTGGCTCAGTGGATTGAAGCCTCTGCTTCCTCTCAGGTCATGGTCCCAGGGTCCTGGGATTGAGCCCCACCTTGGGCTTTCTGCTCAGCAGGAAGCCTGCTTCCTCCTCTTCTCTGCTTCTCTGCCTACTTGTAATCTTTGTCTGTCAAATTAAAAAAAAAAAAAGCAATTCAACACAGTTTAATTCCTTGTATAGCTTTTCTGTTGGAGCATCAATGGAGGGAAAGATAGATGATTAGGAGGATCAAAATTTGAATCCAAACAGATGTGATTCTCAAACTAGCCTTCCAAAGAACACTGGGATTTTGCTACAAAATTTTACTAAGTTGGTATTTTCCCAAATATTCAGAAAATAGTTAAGTTTACAGGTTGGATTTTCTGAATTCTAAATTTTTACATCATAATTTGTTATTATTGTAAAACTTTTGGTAACTGCTGCTGATTGTTTGCTCAGTGTTCCTTGCAGCTGGGTAAATAATGAGGATGAAAAAGGCAAATTGGACACTCAGTCAAGCCCTTTCATCACTTTATAAGGTAATTGGGTTCATCTTATATGGTTTTAACTTGATAAAATATTTCCCTGAAAATTTTTGGGTATTTTGGGAGTACGAAAACCCATATTATCTTAGAGATGCTTGAAAAATTTGTATTCTCTGTGGGAACTCAGAGTAGTTTTGTAGAGAAATACTGCAAAGCAATGGGGATGATGTAGCCAAGAATTAAGATCAGTAAAAGATATTTGATCTCAATCTTCTGTTATTTCTGTTACTGTGCAAATTTTTACCACAGTGGCTCATGTTATTTAAAGTCATTTGAAAAGCCAGGATTTCATCAAAGCCTATTTAAAGGGAAGACATGTTGAGCCTGAATACAAAGCTTATACTTAATCATGGGGGAGAGGGCAGGGGTGTTTCAATAAATTTAATTTATGGCAATTTTTATCTTCTAAAAGGATTGGGAACACTTCCAGGACTGATTTGAAAATAGCTGAAACATATCCTGAAGAATTTTCAACTTTTGTAAAATTCAATGAGGGAAATAAATTATAATTCTGTAAGGGATATGATGCTTGTACTTATTAGAGTTGAAGGCATTCTGGGACTTAAGACCCCTCTCCAAACCTGAAAAATATTTATATATTTAAATGTATATAATGTAAATATAATTTGTTTGGGGTAGGGAGGATAGGTGAAATAGATGGAGGGGAGTAAGAGGTACAAACTTCCAGTTGTAAAATTATATATGATATATATAATTTTGAAATATATATAATTTACATATGATTATATAAATACATTAAAATATATAGTATAATTATATAGGTATATCAATAAATATATATAACTTCATTGGTACATGCATATATTTTCTAGTAATATTTTCTTCTAGAAAATGTGTTTCTAATTTATAAAATGGAAGTAAATATGTCAATATATCATGGCATTCCAAGAGGACTATGATTTCCAAATATTATATCACATGTAAGTGTTTGAGCTGGCTTTGTTGAGTACTCACATGACCTACTTTGGATATTGGGACATCATTTTTAATAACAATTTGTCCCTGGAATGTGATTGTATTTTGATTTCCTCATCTGTAAAATGGGAATAGTAGGAGTGCCTCCTTTGTAGGATTGTTATGAGGAGTAAATGAGGCATTGCTTGTAAACTACTTGTTTCAATGCCAGGTTATAGTAAGTGTTCATCAGAGTTTAGCTATTATAAATATCTAAAGCATAGAAGTGGTCATGGGATTGTTTTGCTGGCCTGTAGAAGAGCTACACATCTCTGTAGAGATAACCGCTATTTCAAATAGAGGGGACAACAGTCATCATGTTCCCTGGCCTATAACTTATAGCATTTGTTGTAGGAATTAACTGAGATAATGCTCATTAATCCACATTGCTCCTTTAAAATACTCTTCACACCTATTATTTTGGGTTTACAAGTTAATAACTATTCACAATAAGAAACAAACTGTCTTTGTTATTTTATAAAGTACTGTCGGTTTTTAGTTTACATTTTTTATTGTTTTATTCTCATAGGTTTCTTTTTTTAACAACAGATTTTTTAACTTTAAATTTCAGATATCTCTTTCTATAATGTCGTTCACATCTGACAAGCATGGACATCAATGTGGTGTGTTAACTCAGTTCAGGTTATAGGAAGTCCTTGTCAAGACATCAGGACGGCGAGGGGTTTTGGGTTATCGTCTTTCTCTGTAGAACCAGCAGAGGGAGCGCCAGTCTCTCCCTAGCTAAACAATCATGGTGACTTTTAAACATATGGTGGGACTTTCATGATTAAATTTAAAAAGATGGTGTTTGAATGAAGATGTAAAATTCAAATTGTGAATGTCCATTAATTATTTTAATAAAGCTGGCAAGTTTAAACTGATTCAAAGTGGAAATGTTCTTTTCAAGACTACAGGTTATTATAGAGTGAAACTGGGAGCTACTGAGTAACTTTACCACAATGTAATTTAGAATATATTAGTTTTCATTGGAAGTAGAAGAAAGGGGGAAACTGAGACTGTCTGGAATCAATAAATATTAATTGCATATTTTCTATGTTTCAGGTCCTAAGCTAAATTATGAAGCTATAGAGATGAATCAGACTCTGTCTAGGGAGGCAGATAGAGAGGGACAGTTTGGGAAAATTACTGGAAAATGTCTAATTTTTAAATAACAATTTTAAATAGAATGTTGAAAGAATGAATTATAGTATGTATGTTAATAATATAAAATTAACATTTTTATACGGCACTTTAGAGTTATGATGCTTCCACATGCATTACTCATTTAATTAGACTTAGGCTTTAAAGTTTCACAAATAGTAATTGCAAAGCTAGGTCTCTGCAAATCCTAGACCTTCACCATTGCTTTGTATGCACTATGTAAAGTTTTTATAGTTTGTACTTTTATTAAGCATTATCTGCTTAAAAAAAATTCTTAGAAAATGAACATCCTCCTATAGTGTTGGGCAATAATCCCTTTTAGAAGTTATTTCCCCACTCATTGGAAATTATTAAATACTTGTGTTTAGAAGAAGATCAAGAAGGTAACCATGGGAAATAAAACTAAATATACAGCAAAAGCCTAACAAGAGTTTTTTTGAGGTCATTAGACAAATCTTAATTGAAGAAAGTGCAGGGTCAGGCCATTCAGAAAATGTCATATATATTGAGAAGAAATGATCCAAGAAAATTAGTAGTAAGTCTGATAGAACATCTGGGATAATATAACATATACATCTGTCTTCAAAAACTTAAAACTTAACTTTCTGGATTGAGCAGTGGACCTAAAATATAGACCTAAGTTCTCGACTAGAAAAAAGTAACCCAATTAATTAATTTTGAGTTTTAAACTTTGGTGATAAAGCAAGCCTTTGTTTATTAAAGAAATAAAGTGAATGGGTATTATCATACTTCGGTGCCATAAAGAGGCACCCAGATCTTTTCACAACCAGACTCATTCTTACCAGGGAGGGACAAGAACACCAAATTGATCAAATACAAATGAAGCTTGTAAGGTTATGAGAAATTTGATTTGAGAATAAAAAACTATAACTAACCCGGTTTTGTATTAGATACAAGCTATTTCAACTTTCTCAAGACAAGATATAGCCTTTGACCCTATCAATCCTTTTTCCTTTTAGGGGGCTTAAAACAACCACTTTGTTATCTCTCTTAGTTCTGTTGGCTGACTGGGCTCAGCTGGGAGGGTTCTATTCGGGGGTTTGCTCAGGATTTTTTTTTTTTTTTAAATCCAAAATGAAAACAAAAACAAAGAAACACTTTCATCCATTTCTTTCATCTCCTCCAGCCACCTCACCTCAGCTCAGGCAACTGCCTATCTGTTCTCTGTTTGTAGGAGTTAGTTTTTTTAGATTCTACATATTAGTAAAATCATATGGTACATTTCTTCTCTTATTTCATTTAGGATAATGCCTTCAAAGCCTATCCATGTCACAAGTGGCAGGAATTCCTGCCCTGCTCAGAGGGGTAGTATTTGCTTTCTTCTTCTGTTCTGTCCCCAAATGAAATGGGTTTTCACCAGTGCCCTTAGGTGACAGTTTTCACTGCTCTTCCCCCTGAAGATTAAGACTTTTAAGGACATCTAGGTGATGGTTGAGCCAGGATTTTGGCGGCACCCCCATATCAGCACCCCAAGAGAAGTTTTCTCGGGATTCTTCCTGATCTTCCCTGTGAGAGTCTGGTGGGGTTCTTGGAGTCAAAGCCTGCAAGAGTATGTGAAGTCCATATAGATGAGATTCTTAGAGGCTTATCACTCCCATGCTAGCTCATCCTCATTGTCTAGCAATTTAAAAAATATTTTAGCTGCAATTTTCCAGCTAAGATGGCATCTAGTGTTGTCTGCCTCAAGTCAGTAAATGCTTGGTTTTGTTTCTCCCTGAAAATACTCGGTCTTCCCAGACTTCAGGTTACATGGTGGCTCTGCATCCTCAGTTCCTTAATGTGTTTAAGAAAAGTTATTAATTTGCAGTTTGTATAGCTTTGTCCTTACTCTAAGACTGGAGCAACACTCTTTCTCTTTACACTTCTGAGCTGAAAATACTTATTTTGATTTTACTCATCATCTGTGCCAATTTTTCTCACCACCACCATGTTTCTCAGGATTTACTATACATAAGAATAAACTGGGAAGTATGTTAATAATATATATTTCTATATCCTACTCCAGAAATTGTGATTCACTAGTCTCAGGTAGACAAAAAGAGCTTACATATTGAAAAAGCTTCCCAGGGTTTCCCCACGCTAAAAAAGACTTTGGAAGGCAGTATCTTCTCGAAGGTAAACTCTCCCTGAGAGATGGTAGTTTGCTTATTTTTATTTTTATTTTTCTAAAAGATTTTATTTATTTATTTGAGAGAGAGAGCAAGAAAGAGCGTGACATGCACACAAAAACTGGGGGGAAGGGCAGAGGGAGAAGTAGACTTCTGGATGAGCAGGGAGTTCAGCATGGGGCTTGATCCCAGACCCTGAGATCATAACCTGAGCCAAAGGCAAGTTGCTTAACTGACTGAACCACCCAGGTGCCCCGCTTGCTCATCTTTGTATTTCCAATTGTGTCCTTAAATATGTTAGCCTCTCAATAAATATGCAAAACATGCATTGAATTTAAATTACTTGGATAGGAGCAGAGGTGGGAAGAAACATCCCTTGATGAAATATCCTATGTTTATGAAACCTATTCATAATTCAAAGTTCAGCTGAAGTTCCAAATCTTCCCACCATCTTCTCAGAGTACATAGCTTTGGAAGAGTTTGGAGGCAGTGAGTCAAGAAACCTGCTTTTAGCTTCTAGTTTTAGCATTTAGTTTTGTCATTAATTAGTTATACAACTTAGCTAAAGCACTTAAACTTTTCTGCAATTAATTTTTGGCTTTGATTAACAAAATAAAGAATGAGAAAGACTTGGTTCATAAACATGAATAATTATGAAAATCACTTGGGAAGGTGGTTTTTTTTACTCAAATTGTATGACTATATGCACACACACACATTATATATACATTCATACACATGCATATATGCACACACATACAATAAGCATATTGTGTACATTATATATATTGCATATATATGCAGATTCCAGTGCCTCCATCCACAGATGTTGAGTCAGTAATCTGAAGTTTGTGGTATTTTTTTTAAAACCTCTTTAGATGATTCTAAAGATTGGTGATGTTTGGAAACCAATTAGATACTTTGAAAATTCTCAAGTCCAAGCATCTGTCTCCCTTTATTCAACTCCATCTGATGGTCATGCACTACCAAGAAGTAATGACTAAAAATATAACATACTTAAGTTTCATTTGTATTATCATCCCCAATACACTGCAATATGCTTAGTGATAGAAAACATATTATATTTTTCTCTTGAATAGAGTTCCTAACACAGTTTACAGAACCCTGCAAGCAAATTAGTAAATTTTTGTTGATTGTTAGATTAATGTAGCCAGAAGTTAGAAGGCAGGGAAGAGAGTGGAGTTAGAGATGGGTGGGAAGACATAGCTGTCTTGGTCTTAGCTGTGTGAATAGAGTATCTTGGCAGAGGGGTTTTAAATAGATTGGATAGGTGACAAAGGAGAATTGGCAGAGAAGGTGGCAGTAGTCAAGGTAACTAAGCAGTTGATGAGCATCTGAGTTGGGAGTTTCTGGAATGTGGAGGAGGAAATGACACATGTGAGTATGTGAGGGAGAAGTATGTGAGAGGAAGGGAAAGCTAATGAGGGGAGGCCGCTGCATTTCTAAGGGCTAATGATAGTTTTCAGAGAGAGAGAGAAAAAAGGCCAAAGTTGCAAATAAGTAAACATGTGTAGTGCAAAAACTCCAAAAAGCTTTAATTCCTGGAGCTCATAGAAATTCAATTTTTATATGTAGGGCATCTATCCTGGAGATCAGCTGGGTTCTGCAGCCATTTTTGTGAATATGAGACATGAACTTCAGCTGTGTAAAGCTAGTAAGATCTGGAAATCAATAGCAAAGCCTAAACCTATCCTGTACTCCCCAATAAGAAAACCTTAATATAACTTATATGGGATGTTGATATTGATCCTGATGGATCTGTCAATTTGAGTTATTTTTAAAATAAGA
Organism: Mustela putorius furo; assembly: GCF_011764305.1. Classification (NCBI taxonomy): domain Eukaryota; kingdom Metazoa; phylum Chordata; class Mammalia; order Carnivora; family Mustelidae; genus Mustela; species Mustela putorius. The sequence continues at coordinate 20,232,025 of NW_025422019.1, read as the reverse complement.
CACCAAGTATCTGAATAAATTTGCCTGTTGAATGGATCAGTGTAATGCAATTATTGCTAATTATGAAGGGCATTTATCAAAATGAAAAAGTTGACTTTTAAAATTTGACTTAACCATTAGGTATGAGAAGTAAATGCTGGTTGGCTCATCAGGAGAGGCCATGTTTACTACCAAGTAAGAAGATGAAATTTTTATTGACTTCATTGATTTTATCAGTAGAATAACATCAGGATGTGTATTCTATAAGATCCATAAGATCTTTAAAAATAAGGTTTGTGACCTAACACTGAAGTCTCACTGCAAGGACTGAGTGAGCAAAAATCAACGATTTTGAGTGATCTTGTTCAGCAATTACTATGGTGTCTATGTTTCCTTGCAAAGGAGAATCAGTGTTCAGTTGTTATGCCCAAGAAATGTATTCCTTTTAAAAGGTGTGCTATATTGGGGCACCTGGGTGGCCCAGTGGGTTAAAGCCTCTGCCTTTGGCTCAGGTCATGATCCCAGAGTCCTGGGATCAAGCCCCACATCAGGCTCTCTGCTCCACGGGGAGCCTGCTTCCTCCTCTCTCTGCCTGCCTCTCTGCTTATTTGTGATTTCTCTCTGTCAAAAAAATAAATAAAATCTTTAAAAAAAAAATAAAAGGTGTGCTATATTGTATAGTTGCAGCCCAGAGATGACTGATCCTCTGAAGACAAGGTAGTCATCAGAGAAGACCAGCTACAGACTAAAAGGTTCAGGTCTGAGAGGCAGAGTGCTGTCACTAGTGTAACAGAATGTTTGAGGGGATGCAAACTTTAACTTTAAATAAGTGCAGGAACAAAGATGTGAAGCCCTCAAAACAGAAGTAGGTGTCCCAGCATCAAAAATTATGGAACCCAGAGAGGAGATTCTGTTGGGAGTCAAACCACTCCCTTAGCCTCCTTGTTCCAAGTTTATCATAAATTTTATGTGAGATAAATAGATTTCAAAACCTCCTATATATCCTTTCTAGTTTATGTATTTAAAATGTATCTAGGTAGCATTATCAAGTATGGAGTTACTTGATCTCAGTCAATTGTTTGTTTGGTTTTTTTTTTTGGTCAACTCTATAAAGTTTTGAATAAAAGCACCTCTCCAGGTACTACTGAAGGCAGATACTGGAATTGGGAATAACTTACTCAGTACTCATGGTTAAGGTTGTGAGGCTGAAGTCATATAGAGTAGACACTACTGTGTTACTGTTGCCTAATAACTATGAACCATTTTTTTAAAAGATTTTATCTATTTATTTGACAGAGAGAGATCACAAGTAGGCAGAGAGGCAGACAGAGAGAGGGGGAAGCACTCCGCTGAGCAGAGAGCCTGATGCAGGGCTCGATCCCAGGACCCGGGGATGATGACCTGAGCTGAAGCTAGAGGCCCTAACCCACTGAGCCACCCAGGTGCCCCGACCAGGAGCCATTCTTAATTTTACCATGACTTTTGGGGGGAATTTCTTCTTTTCATTAGTGGGTAATTTGAGTAGAATGTCAGTTAATGTGTCTTTCATGACCAAGCTGAAAGCCAGGCACAGAACTCAAGCTGATTCATCTTGCTGAGAATCTTGAGTTGAATCAAGAAAAAAGTTATTTGAAGCTCATTTACTCCAGCATTTGGACCCAGGAGCCAGTTGAGGTGTTGAGCCCCTTGGTTTGTGGTTCTTCCTGTTCTTTCTTAAAGTCTAACTTTTTCTTTTCTGTCTTTTGACAAATAAAATTATAATATATTTAAAGTATACAACATGTTTACTTGATATATGTATGTATTGTGAAGCAATTCCCATAATTAACATAGGCATCACCTAATAGAATTGCCTTTTTTTTTTTTTTTGGTGAGAATAATTAAGATTTACTCTGTTAACATATTTCAAGTATACAGTACAGTGTTATTAACTATACTCATCATATTGTACCTTAGACCCTCAGAACTTATTCACACAGAACTTACACAAACTGAAAGTTTGTATCCTTTTATTAGCTTCAAAGCCTACTTTGCCAGTTTCCCCTTTATTCCATCAACACTTCATATACTTCCAATTAATTATATATATAATTTACTTATATATTAAATATATTAAATGTATATTAATATATTGAATATATATTAAATGAATATATATGTATATATTGATTAAATCAATATATTATTTATATATTTATTTATATATAATTTATCTATATATAAAAGATGTGTTTATTTGTTATTTTAGAAAGAGATAGGAGAGAAGTGGGGAGAGGGGCAGAGGGAGAGGGAGAGAGAGTATCTCAAGCAGACTCCTCACTAAGCATGCAGCCCGATGTGGGGCCCGATCTCACAACCCTAAGATCATGACCTGAGCTGAGATCATTACCTGAGTTGGACAATCAACTGACTGAGCCACCCACGTGTCCTGAATAAATTATATTTTTAAGTTCGCCAACATTTATCTTTGGTGTTTGAACTCTTTGCAAATATAGGGCAAACTCTTTTAGTAAATATAGTGGTAATTCTCAGAGGAGAAGAATTTATCTCAGCTGGTACTTCATATTATAAAGGCCAATAGGAGAGGAAAAAGGAAGAAGATAAACATCAGACACAGTTTTATTATTTGTGGGCCCTACAAATACTGCTTGCTGGCAATGCTAATTCAGTGGGGACCAACTCACATTAGGTCCATCCTTCTAATGTTCATGGGATCAAGTGCTGCAAATATATGAGGAGATCCAATGAGCATTAGTTTGCCTTTAGTCACATAGTTTATGTAGATTATGGAGCCAATGAAGGTAAGAAGAGGAGGAGCAATCAGGTCCCATAGACAAGCAGGCTATAGAGATCATGAAGCAGGAAATAGAGACTCAAGATATAAGAGTAGGAATTAAAAAGGGCAGGCACCTAGGTGCATATAAAATGTATTCAATATGATATAAAATATAGGCAAGAGTCCAAAGAAGATCACCTGAGCCATGTGATGTGGATCTAAACAAAGGCATAGATACTGGAGTGCCTTTTCTCCCATTTGAATTCATACTCCTCCACTTATTAGCACTGTGACCTAGGCAAGTTACATAGCTTCTCCTCTCTTGGTGCCTCTGTTTCCTCATGCATAAAATAGGAACAATCGTAATACTTACAAGTATTTGCTGAGGATTAAATGAATTAATACAAATACAACACTTAGAACAGTGCTTGGTACGTTTAATAAATATGATATATAAATAATAGTGTTAAATAAGTATGAACTATTAAAAGTTATTGGTAAATACAGTTGGGGTTCAACAATCAGCTTCTGTTCAGACACTTGACTCAGAGTGTGGGAAGGAGGAATGAAGAGCACTTAGCTGGAATCAGCAGTGAGTGGGTGAGGATCCAGGAATGCTTCCTCCCAAATGCAAGCCTGAATTTAGAGACAAATAACTGTGGCATAATACACCCTGCAGAGAAACTTCCTGAACCCACATGGAAGAGACCTAGATATAATTCTCATCCATTTCCCCCCTTTTACTTTCATTACTAAAAAAAAAAAAAAAAAAAAAAAAAAAAAAAAATTTGCTCATCTATAGTGGCAGGCAAATCTTTAACCTCTTTGTTCTGTCATCCATAAAATAGGCACATTCTCTGTAGGAAGTGAAATTATCTGTATGAAAGCATTTTGTACAGTTATAGAAAGTTTGTATTGTTTAGGACTTCCCAGTTGCAACTGATAGAAACTCAACTGAAACCAGCTAAGAAAGTAATGAATAGGCTGATAAAACTGGACAGGATGCTGGGTAGTTTCATAGGACTGAAGGACATGCTGTAGGGACCTGGTCCTTGCAGACTGGAACTAGGTATTCAAAATTACCTGGATATTTTATTTCTCATTCCTAAGACTACTTTGCGGCACAACTCCAGAGCAAACTGTTCACATGGTATTCCAGAGGAATTTCCTGTAAGGCACAAGGCAATGTATAGGTAAATATGCACTTGGGAGATGTGACAAAGCTTCATCTCTGATTTTGCTTCTCTTTGTACCATATTCTCTTCGATACCAGGTAGGTTTCCTCCATAAGGCTTGGAAATATGGCCATAAACAGCTATAGCTTATATGCTCCCAAAATAGTAACAGAAAGAAAACATAATCTTTTCTGTAAGTTTAAGTAGAAAATTTCCAAGAAGGACTCTGTTTGGCCTGAAATGGGTCACATGCCTATTACTAAACCACTGTGGCCTAGGGGTGGGGTCCTCTGATTACAGGAGCCTGGATCATGTACTCACCTTTGTTATTATACCTGGGAAGTATGGGGAGCATTTGGAATTGAAAGCCCAAAGAAGGGAAATACGAAAGACAAGCTAGAGTTACCATAGTCCATCATAAACAAAAGCATTATTATTTTCTGATGTTTGAGATTATTCGCCAACCTTCTGGCCAACATTAATGTGAAGAGATTGTTGTGCAGTAGTAGTAGTTATATACCTATGTGATATGTATTAAGCCAAGATTTTCCAATTGGGAAAATAGACTTGCTGAATTCAGATACTTCACTACAGCTGTACTATTTTTCTTCACCATTACCCATTTGGAGCATTCTAATACCGCCATGAATGAGAAATTACTTTCCCGTATACTATCTTCATGTGGGCATGCTTTTTTACAATCCTGAAAAGAACTGGTAACTATCTCCCATTACTAAATGGGAAGTAGAGGAAAGTAGGAATTCAACGGGCATTCATTTGCTTAGTAAGTCTCCTGAGTGTGCTCACAATACCAAGAGTCAGTGTGGCTTCAGGAAGAAAGTGTGCGTTTATCAGATGTTCTCGCTGAGGCGCATAAGAAAATAGTACAGGGACTGTGGAAATGATATGTGGATATGTTTCTGGAAATTTAAACAGGAGTATTATTCAGTGTGCATAAGACTTGGGCTGGGAATTGATAACCCTTCGGGGGCTGCTGGAAAGATCAGATATGTATAGATGAATAATAGCATACATAAAAACTGAAGGTGAACTGGTAGTCAATCCAAGTTTAATGTAACAATAAAGAGTGCCTCCTCTTCCCCTGTTTTTTACTCATCATTTCTAAGTTTCCGTTTTAAAGACCATTCTTTCTAATCTCTATACAACCTTTTTGATAGAATTTTACTCTTTCATTTTCTTTATGTCTGGAACTTTTATGGCTATTATGATCTCCACCTTATAGATAAGGAAACTGAAGCATAGAGAGGTTAAGAAACTTGAGCAATCATAGGGAAGGGAGGGAAAAATGAAACGAGATGAAATCAGAGAGGGAGACAAACCATAAGAGACTTACTCTCAGGAAACAAACTGAGGGTTGCTGGAGGGGAGGGTGATGGGAGGGTTGGGGTGGTTGGGTGATGGACATTGGGGAGGTTATGTATTGTGGAGAGCGAATTGTGTAAGACTGATGAATCACAGGCCTGTACCCCTGCAACAATGCATTATATGTTAATTTTTTAAAAAAAAAAAATGAAAGAAACTTGACCAAACTTACAAAGCTCGTTCCTGGCAGAGCTAGGACATGGACCAAGGTAGGCTGGCTCCCGAGCATAAGCTATTCTACCTTGCTGCCTTCTCACTAATTCAAGGTAAATGTTTGAAATCTGGTACATAGCCAGATTCTCCTTTTGCGGGAGAGTTTTTGTGTGATCAGATAAGATAGATGTATTCATCCATTTGTTAACTATAGCAACAAGATTATAATTTTTTTTTTGAAAATGGATGTGTTCTGAATACAGGTTTAATTTGAGTGCCGGAACTATCTCATTCTCTTAACCAGTTGTGTGAATACAGGTATACTCAGATTCTTCACTTGAAACAAAGGGAACATACTACGTGCTTGACATGACTCGCAAATTATTGGGAGAAAGAGAGATGGGAAGTGTGAATTGAGGAAGCATTAAGAAAATTTGCACCATGAAAATGGAGCAAATTGAAACCAACACCAGCTTCTCACGACCTTTTGCCATCTCATTTTCCTAGTTCTGTCCTGTCTAATTTAGATCATAAACTCTTCAGTGAGAAACCATCACCTCTTTATATTGAGTACTATGACTGTTGTCACTATTTAATAAAAACACAAGAAGCAGCTGGAAAGGTTTAAAATTACATCTACAAACCGAGGTGAAATTTATATTGACTTAAAACTTTAATTCATTACGGCAAAGTTAAGATAAGGGCATGGATTTATTTTCTTCAATTTCCTAAACCAGTGTAATGTAACATTTAAGAGAGTGTGGTCCAGAGTCAGATTTCCTATGTCACAATCCTGCCTTGGCTTCTTAACAATTATACAGTATTTTGAACAAACTATATTTTATAGATTCCATGGAATATAGAATTTTACATTTTTTACATCTTGGAAATTGAGATTACTTATAAAATGAATGGTATTTTATGATCACCATTGCCCACGTGGAAGCTTAAGATATAGCTAGCATTGCCTGAGCATGTACATGTGTGTGCACACACACTCTGTCATTATTGTTCATGTTGTCATCAGTTTACCTGAGTTATGGGCATTGGTGTTAATATGCATGCTGAGTTAATTTGCTGTTATTCAGAAAAATTAAACAATGCGTTTGGCTTTAAGACAAAAAGTTATTGTATATGCAGAACCAGAACAGTGGGGCTTAAATTTGATATTTGTGAAGCAACTATATTCATCATTAGAGGAACGATTGTTATGCCAGGTTTTCTTGCAAAGAAAAAAGGTTCTTTGTGTTATCTAAGAAAGGAAAATACCCTCAGGTAGCTGAAACTGTGTTCCTTTTGTTAATGAGGTGCAGCAAAAGGATTGCTTAACATATACCAAGTCATGCAACTGAAAGCAGGGGAAATTCCAAATCCCTTGGTATATTGAGAAAAAATTGCTAAGCAGTGAGAGCCTGGTAGGACAGAAATGCACTTTCAACAAGTATAAAATAAAAATTTGAAGTGACAAAAAATGTTGTATCAGAGTTTATTTGTCAGTATTTCCCCTTCTTATTCATTTGTATATTTAAAAAATCATAATGTGCTCATGACTTCCCTGAAATGGTGAAATATAGAATATCTCATAGGTTGTGTGAGGAATAAATAAAATAACAAAGGTATAGTGTTATTGCTGTGCTTGGCACATAGAAAGAGTATAATACATGTTGGCCATTATTACCATCAAATTACAAAGGCCTTTCATTTTCATATCTGCTCTCTAATAGATCAATGGGGATTAGAAACAATTCAAGAGGGATACATTTCATTTGAAAATAAAATGCAGTTTTGTGGTCTCAGGGGGAGCTTTGGAAAGGTTAAAAGGCAATATTAGGTGTTTCACAAGTGAAGGGAAGACTGAAGTGAAGCCTTTTCACAGCGTGGCCAAAATGGGACGACTTTTCCTGTCTGACTGGAAGTTACTCTGGTACTACCTTAAGAAATTGCTGCCTGGCAACACGATAGACACAGCTTCAGCTGTGTTTCCTTAGCCAAGAAAATTGGAGACATTTCTATGTACCACCTTACTGTTTGATTCAAAAGTGTAGTGTTAATTTCAGTGTACCACTTCACAAAAAAATTCATAGCTTTAGAATTTGTGATTTTAGCAGCTATTTGGAGCTGCAAGCATATTTAAGGGTTTTATTGAAAAGTTCTTAAGTAAACAAATGTGGGCCTCAGCTCAGTGAATTTACACAATGTTCAAGTACACAGCTGAATTTAACCTCTGAATTTTAATTCTCATCTAACTTAAGCTCTTGCCTTCCTCAAAACATGAAAGGAAGACTTTATAAAAGTCATGAGTGATGCTAATTGAGATGTGATTTTTTTTTCAGAATTTATTTCCTGGTTAGGAAATCAACATTTTGAGACTTTACCAAAATGTCTTTTAGATTGTGTTCAGAAGTCTCTACTAAAAGTTAACTTATTTTATTTTATTTTATTTTTACGAATTAACTTTTGAAGTCTAAAATATCACTTGAATATTTTTGACTTTTATTTATCAAGATAACTAAAGACAGAAAAATGGAGTAAGGGCATGTCATACACCATTTCTCTTTATACATTTTTTAAGTTAATGTTTGTGAAGGATAAGCAAAGATTGTGTGTACTTGATTTTTACCACTTTTGTTATTTCAAGAGTATGAAGATGATAACACATGATATTTGTGGTCCTGAAATGAAAAATCTCTCTTAAAGCCTGAGTAATTATGGACCTTTTGTTGCAAAAATAATTCTGAGCTTATTCATTTGGCCAAATTATTTTGTCTTGTTTTTGTATTATAATTTTGATTGCTGAACGATCTAGAAATATCCAGACACATAGTAACAGTGTCACAAGACAGTTCTTCCAGTTATAAAGTTACCACTCATGATGCACCTCTGGACTAGTGGAATTGTGTGTGTGGGTGTGTGTGGGTGTGTGTGATTAGAAGTTAAGTGTTCATTCATTATCTTAGCAAGGTTATCCTTTTAAAGTGGGGAGGGGAAAAAAGTGCTATTCCGGGACTCTTTTTTAAATTTTTTTTAAAGACTTATTTATTTATTTCACAGAGAGAGAGAAAGAGAGGGCAGGGTAAAGGGGTAGAGGGAGAGAGAGGATTTCAAGCATACTTTCCTCTGAACACAGAGTCCAATAGCAGGTTTGGTTTCAAGGCCCTATGATCATGACCTTAGCCAAAATCAAGAGTTGGATGCCCAACCGACAGCCTTGCAGATGTCCCTGCTCTGGGACTTCTTTGTTGAATTAAATTTGTTCCTCAATGTCCAAATAAGGAATGTCTTTTTAGTATAAACTACTTAAGAAGAATCTTCTATTTTTCAACTTTGGCTTTTTTCTTTGAAGGATCAGATAGATAAATGAGGAAAGGACATGACTGTTCTTTAATGTTCAGTTCTTTAATTTGTACTGCTGGTCTCTGAAGATAGAAAATATATAATTTTTTTTATTTTATACTTCCTCTAAATTTTATTTAAGCAAAAAAGAAAGAAAAAGGAAGGTTGGTACAAAATTCTAGTCAGTGGTGGTAGAACTTTCCTCAAAATGTTGCCTTTCATTATTATCTATTTTGTATGAAGGACTTTGACTAGTGTTAGATAAATCACAAAAGGGAAGGGAATTTTAAGAAAACAACAATTCAAGTATGTTATTGTCTCTTTCTATTTGATGGTCTACTCTATTTTTGGAAATCCCTTTTAAGCTCTGGGATTGTAAAACAATTACCTTTCAAACCACTGAAGTGAAACCTAAATATACTTAACACCTCATCTGGCTTCTAGGGTGTAAATTAACCTTGTCTGCAGGCCATCAAGAACATTTAATGTTCTTTATTTGTGAATCATCAACAGTCTAAAATCTGACTAAGTATAATAAAAGATAAGCTATGCAATAAAATTTTTTGAATGCAATTAGGAGGCAAGGCATTATTTTAATGATTTTATTACAATGTGCAATACACTTTTCCCTGATCCCCAAGTCAATCCTTTTATGCATTAATTCCTTTTCCGAAGCGCCCCCCTCCACACATAACCCCCCCCCCCCCCGCAACAATGTGCATTTCAAATGCACACCTATTGACAGAAAATCCAGGGGCCCCAAAATGTTCCCCCATTAGCCCACAGATCTTCCAGGAAGGAGACATCAGTAGGAACGGAACGGCACATCAGTAAGGGAGGGGTGGTCTAAAAATCTCTGCCACAGAAAGGTCCTACCAAGAAAATCTAGTGGAATGCTTGAGCAATGCATGGATTTGACATTAGAATAAAGATATGACTGGCCTTCTCTATTAACTGAAATTTTAAAACTTTTTGTCTCTTTCCTTTTTCCTTTCTTCTTCTTTCTTTCCTTCCTCTGTCTTTTTCTACTTCTGGTTTCTTTTTCTATGTTGGTCTTCTACTATCCCTCCTCCTAGCCTCTCTTTATGCATTCTCCAAGCACATTTAATCTATGGCACATCAATATACACTTCATTTCTATTTTCTCTCTCCAGCCCTGATCTTTTTTAACCTCCAATCTGCCATTCCCACCTGCCCCTTGGACACTTGCAGCTATGATTCTTTAAATACTTGAGATTCCTCTTGTTGTCTGTTGAACTTATCAGAGGAATGGTATTCCTCATTCTTCAAAGCAGCTCTTGATCTTCTCTTTCCTATTGTCAATGAATTTTCTTCACCAATCTTTCAGTTACCTTAGCCTCAAAACTTGAAGTAAACCTTGAGTTGTCTTCCTATTTCTAAACAAGGATGAGTCCTCCTGCCTCTTCCTTTGTTAGTTATATCTTTAGATCTACCTTTTTATTTTCAGTTCTAATATCAAGTAGTAGACACTTACCATCACTCTTCTAAATTGGTCTTCTCCTTTCCTTTCTCTGGTCCTTACTAAGCTGTTCTCCAAGTCAAGATATCTATAAAACCACAAGATTCCCAACATAGCACAAGAATAATTTCTTCTATTCATCAAAAGCCTTAGATGACAGCCAGGAATAGGCGACATAATTAGAGAGATGAAAACAAATTTGACTACATATAATACTAGATATCAATATATATTATAAATAATTTATACCACAAAATATCAAATATAATTCAGACACTGTGGTACTTAAGCAAGGTAGATACATAGATTTGGAGTAGATGAAAAAATTGCAAAGCAGTCTAGTATGATAAAAGAATGTAAGTACAGACATAACAAAGAATCTAGAAATGGGCATACATTATATAGTTCCTTGATTAATGAGAAAGATAATGTCGCAGTACAGTGGGGAAGGATGGCCTTTCAATAGGTGGTGCTGGATCAATTGAATATCCATGTGAGAAAAAAAGTAGATGTTGACCCCTCTCTCACATTGTAAAATATCATTTTAGATGGGACATAGATCTAAATGTGAGAGAGAAAATAACCAAAGGGACACATGTGAAAAAATAATTAAAAAGAAAACTACTAATAAATCTGATTGTGTCAAAATTAGGGAACATAAAGAAGTGAAAATGCACACCACAAAGTGAAAGAAGATGTTTACAATACAGCTATCTGGCATTGGAGTAGTATAACATATATGACAAACTCGCACAAAATAATAAAAAGAAAAAGAAAAAAAAGTAACTTAGCAGAAAAAGAGGCGAAGACTGTAATAGGTAATGAAAGAGCATTTATAAATGGCCAATATACATATGAAGAAATGACACATTTTACTAGAGACTGAGACTCAAACTAGAACCTAAGTGAAAGACTACTACACACCAGGCAGAATAGCAAACACTTTAAAACTCAAATAATACCAGTACTGGGAGAAATGTGGAACAGGTAGAACTTTTATAATCCCTGTCAGAAATGCAGAATTTCCATAAATGCTTTGAAAGACTGTTTGAGTATGTGCATACTCGCTGATCCAGCAATCCCACTTGTATGCAAATATCCAAGAGAAATGTGTAACAAGTGCATTAAAAGATATGTACAAGAACACTCATAGCAGCTCTCCTCATAATAGTCTCAAATTGGGAAGCTACCTCAGTGTCCACCAAAAAGTAAATAATAGATCCATTTTATTTCACTTATTAACAAACACACACATTTCCCCAACACTTTGGAAAGCATTTGCTTCCTTAAATACTCTTTCTTTGTACTTTCTTTGCATCTCCCTAAATTTCTATGCATGATGGGTCCAGTGAAATTCTATGCTCTTGGGGCATCCCAAACACTATACTTAAAAAGGGCCACAAGAAACAGTAGAAACTTTTTGTCAAGCTTACACACATGCTCCATTGTACCATTAGACTTCACTTACAAAACACAAGTTCAAAAATAAAATTATTAAGAATTTCAACAGGAGAGCAATAAAGTAAGCATGGACCCTTCTGAGTGAGGGGCATTCCCATGAACCCAGCCTCGTGTTAATTATCCTTCAATAAAGAGTTTTTAAAAAGCAAAGTAAACAAATATCTTTGCTGGCTTCTTCATTGTTGAACAAAGTCAAAATCCCTTGGGCTAAAATAGCTTTGGAAAGTTTTGGGTTGAACTCCAGCTTGCTCACCTTTCCTCTCCCTCTCTACACATCAACTAATTCTCCCTCAACACTGACCCATCTCAAAACCTGAGATTCATCTTTTACCCCTTTCTCAACAACTCAAAGCAGGTCTGGTTGCCTTAGTCTCACAAATGTATCCACTTTCCGACAGAGATTCATCACACTAAAATAAGCCCCACCTGGGTCAGTCAGCTAAACTCCAGATTCTTGATTTTTGGCTCAGGTCATGATCTCAGTGCTGTGACATCAAGCCCAGTCTCAGGTTCTGTGCTGGGTGTGGAGCCTGCTTTAGATTCTTTCCCTCTCCCTCTGTGCGCAATCCCCAGCGGCTGCAATCTCTCCCTCTCAAAAACAAACACAAAATAATAAGCCCATGGTCCCCAGGCTCCTATAATGGGTGTCTAATTCAATAAGCCAGATGGATGCTACTGAACAAGAGGAAAGCCAAAATCAAACAGCCTAAGTCTAAGGCTGCAGGGAAGTTTCTGTAGGGAAGTTTCTATTTCGTCCATGATCCCCCACAGTCATTCTTTGACTAGTAGTCATTGTACCTTTTACGAAATGCCAATCAGTCCTGCTCAATTTCTACAGGGACTTGCCACTCTAGAGAATGAAATCCAGACCTTTTACTCTGAGCGGGGAGGTCCTGCTCACGTACCTCTCCATCCTCATTGGTCTCTCCTGCTCACTCCACCCCAGACTCCCTGACCCACTCAGGGCTGATACCCGGCTTTTAAATTTGCCTAATTTCTCCTGTTAGAAAGCACATTGTTGCACAGCTATTATCTTCCTGTCAGGATGCAGATCAAAAGTCCCCTCCTTGAAGAAGCCCTTGCTTACCCCAAAATATAAAATCTCTCTTTTCCACCAGTTCTGGTCATTGTTAACATAGCATCAAACTTTTTCCTTCCTAGCACTTACTGCCACGTGCAGCGATTCAGTTGATGATTTTGCACATTTATTTAATGTCTACGTCCATTCTGTAGGGTATAAGCTCCTGGCTGAACTGTTCAGGGCCAAGGACAACGTTTGGCACATAGTACATGCTTGAAACTATTACAGCTCATTATTTGCTTTTGGAAGGGTGATTGAAAGGGTGATTGAAAGCTCTCCTCGTTCTCTTGGTTAGTTTTCACTTTACTATTATTATTATTAGTAGTAATTATTATTATTATCCCATCGCTACTTCTCAGTCAGCTAGCACGTTTTTGTTTTGGTGAGGGAATGGACAGATAAGATAGGAAAATCCTATAACATAGGAAACCAGGCTTATAGCTGGGGCTGGAGCATGGGAAAATGGAGAGGAGATACATATGTTCTGGAGAGGAAAAAAGATATATTTTTTTCCCCCTGGGAAAGAGAAAAGTATTATTTAAAGTGTGTTTTGGAGACTTCTGTTGTCTGAGGTGCCATCTAATCCTTTTTTCCTTCTCCTCAGAAAACCATCAATAAAGTCTACATGACTCATGAAGTATTTTGCAGGTTTTGGGGGGAAGGGAGAATTGTTCCATCACGCTAATATGGGGTTTGTGTACAAGACAGGTGTAGGGAGCCTCAACAGCCTGCTCTCTATCAGGTGACACCTCTCCTTCCACCAACATGGACTAAGTTCGTTTAAATGTAAAAAAACAAAACAAAACAAAACAAAAAACCCAAAAAACTAACTTCCTTTGTCTATTCAGTTTGTTTGTAATATTATTGCCAAACTTCTTTCCTAGGCAGCCTACCATGGAACATAATTTATGCATAAGAGCAAGTGCAGGAGTCTTACTTCTTTTAAAGTCCAGCTCTGTTCTCGTTTTCTCTTATTCTGTCTTGCCTGTATTCTGAAAATAGGCTTTGACCTATGGTATGGAATGTGGTTGCTAAAGCCTTGGGAAATATAATGAAGACACCAGATTTAGATCTTCTTATTTTAGAAGTCTCATTTGATAGGGAATCTTTCCCTCCTAATACCTATGTAGCAAATCCAGCAAAGGATTCTGATTAGTTTCCCTTGGGATATGTGCCAAATTCTGAATTAATTACTGTGTTGAGGGAAATGGCTTCTAGAATTGATCAGGCCTATATCATATGCTGGATTGAATGACTATGAAGTAGAATCCATTAACAGAAGGCAGTGCTCACAAAAAGTGTCCGACAATCAAAACAATATATTTCATAGTCTCCTAGAGTCCTCTTCTTTGGCTCAGAAGATCTAGAAACCAGGATACTAATGGCATAGACAACCAAACAGTTTCTTACCAACAGCCTTCTAAAATTCTTGGAATTCCCAGAATCAGCTTTAGGTTAAAGCATAATTTTGAGGGTGTATTTGCACATTATATAGCTGTAAGGGATCATGAGAAAGAGGAAGCTAACCAGAGCAAGAAAGGCCTGGGTTTAGATCCTGGTTCTGATACCTTCTCTGTGACCTTGTGCAAATTATATCTTGGGGCTTGAGTCTCTCATTTGTGAAGGACTTTTGCATGGAGTAAGTACTTTAAATTAAAAATTCCATGCATATATGATGTATTGAGTTTCTTACTCTTAGTCCCCAAATCACCAGGACTTCACTTTTCTGATGCATAACATTTTGGTGTCTCTTGGGATCAGAGGACTGCAACTCCCAAGGATGAGTTTAGATGCTGAAGTGTAGATAACCCTGTCCTGTTGGGAACCTTGGGTTTTCCTATTCAAGCCAGGAAGGAGAATTAGCAGAACATTGAGACTAGCACAAGTCAGGGTGGGAAGAGTTTGCTCTGAAACCAGAGTTGCCCGGGATCTTCTGTAAGCAGTTAGGTATTTTCTACCTTGATACTGAGGAAACTCCCATAATGCTTTTTACAATCCTTTCTGCCTCTATTTCTTGTTTGAAGGGCTTAGTACTCTGGAGGTTTAAAGGTAGCTCCTGGTTATATACTATTATATTTTTTGGTTACAGTGCTTCTGCCTGTCACTTCCCAATTAGATCATCAAATCTTCAAGAATAAACATTAATTCATTCACTAAAACTAAATGAGAAACAGTATGTGTAGACCAGGACCACAATGTCGAGGTTCATGTGGCAATTTGCCACTAAACAGCTGTGCAACCCTAGGCAAGTTACTTATCCTTTCCATGCCTCAGTCTTTTCCTCTGTAAAATGGGGATAGTCATCGCATCTGACTCGTATGGTTATTTGGAGAGACACAAGTTTTTCAATATCAGGTTGCAGGGCCCACTTACTATGTGGCAGGTGCGATACCATATTTACATCATCTAAGTTATTCCTCATAACACCTCATGATATTGTTAATACTTCCTCCCCCAATGTACAGATGACAAATCTGAGAGGTGAAGCTCTTTGCCCAAGGTGACACAGCTAGAAAATGGTGTGACTCATGTTTTCAAGATCTTACATTGCCTCCTCACCTGGGGAGTCTCTGACTTCAGGGCCAGCACCCAGATGCTCCTTCACAGGACCATGTGTGTGGAGCAGATTGGTGCTCATGGAGCTTCCAGATTTGATTACCGTCTTAGCACCAGCCCAGGGTTTTTCCTGGAGCTAACTTATATCATAGTTTCACAAAACTGAGCCGAATGTGGAGGCTGTGTTGAACCATTTTTTTTTCCTCCTTGTCATTTAAGGTCAGGATTGGGTACAGCATGTTGAAATATATATTGTTCACAGCCTTTTTCTGTTCACTGAACTTTCCAATTAGTGTCCACTTAAATGGATGCCGGGGAGAATTTCTTACAAGTCATGGTGTCATGTTGAATTGTGGTGATTATGAAGGCTACAGTGACAGGAAAGACCGAAGATATTTTTTCTCTCCTCATGCTGCTTGGCAAAAACTGGCTGTGAAAAATAAGCCTCAAGTTAAGAATTCCCTGATATAAAAGGACATTAAGCCTTTTTTTTTCCCCCTCGTTCTTGCCATTTTTGTTGTTGTTGTTAAAAGTCCTTCTAATTTAAATGTTCCATTTCCTTGAGTTTTGTTTTTAAGATTATGGTTGTATATGGCGCCCTCAGGGTAATGTTATATTGATTATCAAATGTCTCCAGTGCATTTCTGCTCTTGGTCTATTTAAGTATAGAACAAAATATCTTTCATTCTAAATGTCATTTGCTGTGAGCTATTTTCTTGTACCCAGGTGCTTTTTTTTCTTCTTTTGTTTATCTTATTTTGCATACACTTTCACTTTTTATGAAATTGGTTATAATATGAAATTATGCTGTGTACTGAGGGTGAATTTGAACATTAGGACTGGTATTTTATTTTGTGACAGAAAGATTAGGGTATTTTTGTCCCCCTTTTATTCTCAAAAAAAAAAATGCCCTAGTCAATGAATAATTTAAGTCCTTGAATTCTGAAGAACATATTTGAGTATTTCATGGTACAGGCATCTTTATTTTATGTTTCCTTCCCTGAGGCAGGAGAGGTACCAGGTATTATAATATGAACTCAATCAGTTATGTCCTTTCCCCGAGCTGCATGGTGATGAGAGTCTCACCTCTAAGAGAATTTAATTCACGGACAGGAAGGGAATTCAAGGAAGGCTGCTGTCACCCTTATTCAATCTCCATTGCATTTTACTTAAGTCTAGGAACACAGGCTTTCAGCTTTGCTCCTGCTAAAACCAAGAGGGACAGTTTTCCTATGAAAATACAGTTGTCTCTGGAGTTTTTCTGGGGAGCACCAGGTTGTGATCAGGGGTTTGGAACAGGTTGTCTGCCTAATTCCCTCCCAGCTCTGTTAGATCAGTGGTAGGAGTGGGGTAAGGGAGTATTTCTAACTGTACTTTGGTTCTGGTCTTCGATCAATTTTATTGAGAACTATTATGGCATTCTGGCTATCTCAGTAAAAAGGAACATGTACAGATTATAGAAAAGTGGTGAGTTTACTTATCAGCAATTCAGAATATAAAGGAAGCAGAGGATAATTTATGTCGAACTATGTACCCTCCCAAGTTTCAAGGCCATTTCAGGGTGTGACAAATGACTGCTGTAGCTAGTATGACTTTTAGAAATGTGTTGGGCTTCTAGGGGCACCTGGGTAGTCAGTGGGTTAAAGCCTCTGTCTTTGTTAGGCTCGGGTCATGATACCAGGGTCCTGGTATCCAGTCCCGCATCGGGTTCTCTGCTCGGCAGGGAGCCTGCTTCTTCCTCTCTCTCTCTCTCTCTCTCTCTCTGCCTGTCTCTCTGCCTACTTGTGATCTCTGTCAAATAAATAAATAAAATCTTAAAAAAAAAAACAAAAACGAAGAACTCTGTTGGGCTTCTTTGTAAATTGGCTGTTTGGAATTTAGAAGCCTAATAGTCCATACAAATTTTTTTTTCAAGTTTTTATTTAAATTCCAATTAGTTAACATCTGGCATAACACTAGTCAGATGTCCAGTCTAGTCATTCATTCCTTACATTCAGTGCTCATCACAAGAATTACCCTTCTTAATGCCCATCACCCACTCCATAGAAACATAATTAAAAATACTGACATAATTCCCAAGCTAGCCCATTAAAATCTATTTAACTCCCAATGCAATTGTAGTGTGGTATAATAGTACGACGAAACCAACAACCACTTATGTTTAGAAATGTATTTGGAGTTCCATTTACCTCCACTGTGGCCCTGGTTTCATGATCTGTTATTTTCCCTCCACTTCCACCAACTCCACCAGTTCCCCAACTTGCCACAAAGAGATATTTACTTCCCCATCTCACGCCTTGGAACTCTTGGTTTTTGCTTTGGTCTTTCTCAGTTCTTTTCAAATGTTCAATGTTCTATCTTTCTATCAGTTCAAGGCCCTAATTCTGTGCGTGTGTGTGTGTGTGTGTGTGTGATATTAAACTGAAATCAGTGCATCTACATGAAGATTTTTAAATCTTTATTCATAATTAATATTGGCCTAAAGAATAAATCTATTCATAAATGGGAACTTGTTAAAATAAAAATTATACAATTACCACCAATCTAAACCCAAATGACAAAAACAAGGACCTCGTTTTTGCTGGCACTCTAGCTGAAATGCTCCTTCATCCATACTTCTATTGGCTAACTCATGTTTGTCCTTCAGTGTGGGTATCAAATTTCTGTAAAAACTTCCATGGTTCTTCCTTCTCATGCTTCAAGTTTATGTTAGTTTATTTGACAGTTTATTTTCAAACTGTCCAAAACCTCTGAGAGTATATTTAGTCTAAAGGAGAGAGGATGACCAGTTTAGTTTCTACATTCACATGGACAGACAACTGCTGTTTCCGTTGGCCCTTGGTGGCACTTATTCCTGATGAGCGCCAGCCTTACAGAGATGTTGGGAGCATGCTCTTCCACAGCCCTGACAATGATGGTGAGATTCTTTCAGGGACTTCCATGTGTTTTTGAAGAAGGGTGCCACCACAAGCGCCAGTGCTAAGCTCAGTCACGGCTGCCCCTTTCTTGGGTCCCAAGACTGAATCCTAGGTCTCAGTCTCTTAGTTCACATGGATGGCCCCCTTTCTGAGAAATGAGGTCCCACAGACACTGGATCAAGATTGATCTGTGCTATACCTCGTAGATCCAGACTACTCTCTTTCTTCTTTCTCCAGGGACTTATTTCTAGTGGTTGAGCAGTATATTAGTTTCTCAGGGCCACTGTAACAAATTAGCACAAACTGGATGTCTTAAAATAAGAGAAATTTATTCTCTCTCAGTTGGGGACCCTGGAAGTTTAAAATAAAGGTGGCTACAGGGCTAATGCTCCCTTCTAAGGCTCTAGGGAAGAATCCTTTCTTGTCTCTGGCAGTTTCTGATTGTTGACAGCAGTCCTGAATATTCCTTGGCTTGTAGATCTACCACTCCAATCTTTGCTTCTATCTTCAAATGACTTTTAACCCTCTGTGTCTATGTCCATGTGTCCAAACTTCTCTCCTCTTATAAAGACACCAGTCATATTGAATTTAGGGGCCTATCTTAATTTATTGTGACCTCATCTTAACTAGCTTACACCTGAAAAGATCTCATTCCCAAATAAGACCACAGTCACAGGTTCATGGTGAACATGAATTTTGGGGAGACTATTCAACCCCAAATAAGCAGCTTCACCTTAAATGTTCAAAATACAAATGCTCTATAATTGTTTTCCTCACAAAATGGCAATAACTTTCCATACTCCTATAGAAGGTTACTAGTAGTAGTTACAAGATGATTTATTCTCATAAAGAGATTGCCCAAAATGGCTGGGGAGGTAAGGAGGCAACTAGAGTACAAAATTTAAGGGGGCACTCATTTTCTGTGTCACGCAGGTACAGGGTTATATTTACATGAGTCTTAAGTTTTGGGTATAGGTCTCTTCTTGCTTTACTGAAGTCCCAACTCTGTTCCCCAAGGCAATACAAGGCATACACCCATGAAAAATGGCAGTTGGGATGAGCAACATTCCTGGCTACTTTGTGAACAGAAAGAGAAAAAAGTCTATGGTTATCATTGGTGGCATATCACCCTGAGACATAATAATAACAAATGATGCGGTAATTCCTCTGTATAAGTACTAAACTAAGGTATTTTATATCATTTATTTATTATAATCCTAAAAATGTATTAATATTGCTCCTCTTCTGCAGTTGATAGATGCAGAAACATAACTGCAGTTCTCTTTCATTTCATAACACTTTGACCACCATAGTACCTGACACAGCGGGTGTTCAAAAAAAGTTTGAATGAGAAATCCTGGAATATTTTGAAGAAACTTGTTTAGCTGATAATTAATCATAGTGGTTCTTTTTGTATTTGCCTGCTTAGGCTGCTGTAACAAAATACCCTAGTCTGAGTGGCTTAAAGAAACTTATCTTGTCATAATTCTAGAGACTGGGGAGTCCAAGATCAAGATGCTGTGTGATTCAGTTTCTGGTGAGCACTTTTTTCTTGGTTTATAAATGGTCATTTTCTCACTATGTACTGATATGTTCCCAACTTGGTCTTTCCTTGTTAAGAAGCAGGGAGAATGAGAGAGAGAAAGAGTTCTCTGGTGTCTCTCCTTATAAGGACACTAATCCTGTTGGGTTGGGGCCCTATATTTATGATTTAATTTAACTTTAATTCCTTACTTCAAATACAGCTAGAAGGGAACTAGGGCTTCAACATATACATTTTGCAGGGACACAAACATGGAGTCTTAGTGCTCTGTGTCATAAGGTTTTATGGACACTAGCAGGTAAAGATGAATGAGACATCATCCTGTTCTTAGGGAGCTTAGAATCCATTGCAGTGTTCCCAACTTGAGAAACAGGGAAGGAATATTACCTATTACCTATGGAACTTCTCCCAAACTAACAGGCAGTCACTTTATGAACCACTAGATTTCTCATCTTATAGCTTGCTTACCCCAGAGAAGTACGTCATTTCCTGTGCTCCAAGCAACCTTAGGTCGGCATAAGCAACCTTAGTTAAGCGACCCAAACCATGAAAATGCTGTTATGCAAATCTCCCTCCTTGTCCAATAACTGAGCTGTGCCTAAGGGCTATGTAACAACCTCAAATTGTGCTACTTCCTTAAAAGAAAAAGAGAGAGAGAGAGAGAGGTATTTCAGAATATCCTTCCTCTGAAATCCCTCTGCATTAATTAGACTTAATTGTGTAAAGTGATTTGATGATTAATTTAAAAACTAATAAATTATTAATATTCTAATAAATAATAATATTCAATATATGCTAATGATGACTCACATTTATAAACTATTCAATTTTTTAACACCACTTCTATAATTTATTACAAAATCTAATGAAAAACATTATCTCCAAGGAACCCCACATTTTGATTATGGTTTCATTTTAGTCTATATCCCTGATTCACTCTTTTTGCAAAGGAACTAGTAAGTTTATTATACTGAATAAGTCACAGAGAGACAGAGATAGACGTAGAACTTATTCCATGGGTCTAAGAATCTTTCTCTTCAGATCTAGGATCTGGAGGAAATGGCCTTCCCGAGTTCCCATTTAGCTTCCTAGAATCATAAACAATTCTTTAGACTGTAAGATTTATAGACTACAATATGCCAGCACCTAACACAATGCCTAGCACAGAGAAGATGCTTAAAAAATATTTGTTGAATGACTGAATAAAAAAATAGCAAATCTGCTCTTTAGCTGTCTTCTTTCTTTATCCTGCTATTTCTCCAGTGTTGGTGTGAAATGGGCCGTTCTCCCAGTAGAAGAAATAGAAATTGTTCAATGGCTTTAGAAGAGGACCTAAAAATGATTCTTTTCATTATATAGGGAGATCTAAAATGTGTGTTAATAAATATGTATATGCATATTATAAGCATATGTATATGCTATATACATATAAAAATAAAACAAATATCATATATAATATATTGAAAATTAAATTTGTTCATTTAGCATTAACCTTTTATTTTATTATAGATTGTTATCTATTAAAAATAAAGTTCTAGAATGCTGTCCCAGCATGTTTTCCCAGAAAAATAACTCCCTAACTACTGGACAGAAATAAAATGTTTTAGTGGAAAATAGTATGCTAGTACTGAACAGACTTTTCATTTTTGGGGGGCTGGGAGAGTGGAGAATATAATTGGTTCAGATGTTAATACACTGCCAACTTGCAAGCAATAAACAACTTTATTTGCTTCCAAAATGTGCCTTTATTATGTAGCAGATTCAACCCATATTTAATCAGCTTACTAAATATTTCTTCTTGTAATGGTGTTAGAAAGATATATCCTTAAGGAGTTTTCCTCAGGCAGGAAATATTTGCAGGAAAACATACATAGTTATAACATGCTTTTTAATAATTGGACAGGATTTTCCCATCACTCACTCCCTAGGTCCAAGAAATATTTTAAATAGAACCACAGACTGACTTTACCTTAGACTGAACATCTATTGATAAGAAGACATGCTAGAAACTAGAAAGGCAAAAATTGTTTTGTTGCCAATCAGTGATGTTTCAATTTAAGCTTAAGTTGTTTGGTACATAAAGTGCCTCAGTTACTGCTAGTGATTGATGGGGGTTGTTTTTCAAATGCTAAACTGTAAAACTATTTTATATAGCTGAACGATATGGTAATTTTTTTCTCACTGATTCGGAAAAAAAGTAGTTTAAAAAATAAACTCTGAACTTGCAGAGTTATTTCTGTGGAAATGAAGAAAACAACTTAGGATATTAAGTATTAAAAAATTCACACTCTGAATCTTGAAGCAATTGTAAAAATGTATTCATATTCCTAGGTGGTGCATTTTCTTTCTTTCTCTTTCTTTTCTTTTCTTCTTTTCTTTTTATAATGAGATGCACCAAGTTTATTTGGGGTAAGTAAAATTCCCCCTTTTCAAATGTATGCTGGGAGGAAGATTGTCTTCTATGTCAATGTTGAAAAGGCTAGCAAAAGCAATTTTGTGTTTTGAGAGATCTTTCAGCTTCACTGTGACTATATAGAGAATGAGAGGAAGATGATGGTTGTGATTTGACTGGAATTGCCATTGTTTGCTGGGGGAGCAGTAGTGATTGTTATTCCTTGGTAAAACTGGAGAGAATTAAATCCTGGTTCCTGTCCTCCTACCTTCTGTTCTGATTTTCCCAGGGTAGAATGCAGAACTCAGGAAACCATTTATACTATTTCAGACTCCAGTATCTTGTGTCTTAGAAGAGCTGTGTCCTTATAGACTTGTTTTGGAGGAAGCATTGATAAAAAGCAGAAATAAGATAGTAGGGAGAGCTGGGGCTTGAGGCATTGGAGAATGCCTGCCAAATCCTTCAAATTCAATTGTTTACCAATATTGTGCTGGCCAAACAGACTACTCGGTGGCATGATTTTTGACCCCTGGGCTGGCTACTTGCAACCTTTCATAGAGGGGCATGGGACAAATATTCAAGCAACCAATTCCAATACAATGTAATATGTGCTGTAGTAAATACAAGTCTAAGATGAACTGCTATGGAAGCAGAGAAGAGACAATGGTTAGTTTTTTCTGAGGATATTGGACATGATCTCAGGAAAAAAAGTGACATATGGACTTTGTTTCTGTTTTGAAACTAATATTTATTGAGGCTGACTGTGTCAGACAGTAGGCATGTATTATCACATATGATAGAAAGGAAGGACTGGTTATTCCAGAAGGAGGGAAGAGCCTGAGCAAAAGGCAGGGTAATTTCAATACGTGTTTTTCCTGCAAATGCTATTGACATTTTGGGGAGAGTAGAGAACACAAAGTTGGAGTCATGTTGCAAATGTTTTTAACGTCATTCTACGCAGAGCTTGGTCACTTAGCACTCTCTGGAAGTAATTGCATTACCTGGGGAGAGAGTGTGGAGGAAGAAGACAAATGTGCAGAGGGCAGGACTTTGAAAAGTAGGCAGAAGGCAGAGGAAAATAACCCATTTTGGACTGACTGAGAAGGAACAGTTTGCAGGGTAGAAGGGAAACCAAGAGATGGTTTAGCTAATCTAGCTTCCATTAAAAGCTCCATGGAACAAGAGTTGCCTATTCAGCCCCCAGCTTTTCTGGCCCTCCCAGTCCAGGTACCAGGCGTGAATGAAAATTCTGTCTTGTGCTTTCCTGGGCTCATGTGATAGCTCTGATCCATGAGTTCATCAAGAACACGGCATCCTTGTCTCACTGCCTTACTCTTTCTAGGATACTGTCTTCATCATTATCATTCAAGGTGGTGGTATGATGTTCCTGGCAAGCAGATGGAAGAAGGAAGGAAGAAGAAATAAGGAACATGTGTCAGCTGGTTTTTTAGGTTCCTACAAACTTATGGTAGGTTCCTATACAAAAATTATAAATATGGTCTCATTAGTCAGAACTTCTTCACAAGGCCATATATACTTATAAGAAGACTGAGAAATGTAATATTTATTCAGAGAAACCATGTATCCCATAAAAAAATTCAATTATTATTAAAGATAGACAGCAGTGGTTTCTCTTATATTGGGGAAAACAGGATTTCCTTGAACTATCTAAGTTCAAATATTCTTAGAAAAGAGTGAGGCTATAAGGGAATTTTAGCAGTTTTTAGATAAAAAATTAAAAAAGAAAGCACACACACAATCTCATCATTATCCCAAACCATAAGAATATTTGTTGCCCATCTATCTCATGATAAAACTTCCTAATATTTCCAGATGTTTCTCTCCCTAAATATATCTGAAGTTCTCCAGGGGAGTACATAATGTTCACAAACCATTTCCTACCATTTCTGTCATGCTGCTTCCTTCTGAGTGAATAGAAACTAATGCCCTCCTAGAAGGCAGACACCATATTGACCTCTGTTTCTGAAACCTCCATTCCACCATTAGTAGCTAAAAATCTACTACTGATGGCTCTGTATTCTTTCCTGCCTTGGATTTGATTTGTCCTGGAAACAATAGCTCCATGAGTGGCAAAAATCTTTTTCAATTCAGAGCAGTTCACTCTGCCATGGCCCATAAAGTACGCTCATATTACCAAAATTAATTGTGCTAGTAGTAATTGAATTTTCAGTGGTCTATGTGGAGAGAACTAGAACTTTCAGGTCACCCATAGCTTTGATAGAGAGACATACTCCTGCTTTCAAAATCCTTCTATCTTCTATGCTATGCTATCCCTAGGTGTCTTATTGCTCTTAGTTGGATTCCAGGTCCTTGCCAGTTCACTGATTTATTTTAATATCTTTACATGTCATACTCTGGTTTCTCTTCAGATCGCATAAATCTTTTGCCTTTTAATATCTTTACATGTCAGTGGAGAGGGGTCATGGACTCATATTCATTTCTCCCTTTTCTCATAAGTCTTATTTGTTATGTATTCATTTGTTTTCACAAATAATTGCACAGAAGAAGACAGGCTGCTAACCTGACAGCAACCAATGATGAAATGAATGCATCTGGGTATACTGGGAAAGGCATGATAGAACTCCATAGGTAACCAGAGTTTAAGTCCCATGCCCATTCTGTGCCCTATGACACTAGTCATAGAGAGAAGAGTTAACACTAGTTAGAGCAAGGGTCTAAGAAAGAGCAGTCAGCAAGAAGTAGTGTGGCCAGGGAAGGAAAGGTCTGTGATGGGGTAAGTTGTGATGGATGCAGACAATGGACTGGAGAAACATCTCTTTTGTTTGGTTTATGCGTCATGAGGAAAGGGATGGCATTTAGGAATGGGGGGGGTCATCAGAAATTAGAAATTAGAAATATGGGTGACAGAAATATTGGGAGGGCTCCTGAGTTTGATTCCCTTTTTTGTTTCCCCAAGGCCAGTAATATAGAAGCATTTTGAAACTATTCTCCCAAGTGCTTTTAATGATTACAATTCATAATTATTCCATAATTATTAATATCAGTTCTAAAGAAATGACAGTTTTCTTGTGCTTTAAAAAACTATGCTATGAACTACTTTTGAATATATTAGCTTTATTCTGGAGTGATGTTAGAAATTCTCCCACCTTCAAATATTTTTTTTTATCAGTGTCCATCAGTGTATTTCTTGAGTCTTTAGAATTTTAACCTTTTAATAGGGGTTAATAGCAGAGAAATTAATTACATTGTATTATGGAATAAAGGCATTGAGCATGATTTCATTATTACTTCCACACATGGTGGAAAGATGAACGACAAAACCTACATCTTATTTTGTGGATAGAGAAGAAGGAAGAGGAGAGTATTAGCAGAACAAGGTATCCAAAACCATTATGGACAACTAGTGATTGCTAGCATGATCACTACAACTGGGGGAGGGTTTCTCAACAGGAACTCCAAGTGCAACAATAGGAAATCCAATATTCCCTGAGATGATATATCTCAGTACAAGCAGGCAGTCCTGGGAGAAGTGGCTCTAAGAAGGGGAACAAAGGATATAGGTATAAGAACTAGAGTTCTGAGATGGATTTGTAAGGGCAAGGCACTAGGGGGTCCTTGAAGGATACTATAGGAGAGACTTAAGTATACAGAATAAAGTAAAAAGGATAACATCAGGGCTTGAAAGAATCATGACTTGAATTCATCTGTAAAGTTCTCCATAGGTTCTAGAGGGAGTTATCAAGTACAGGGAACTGGAGCGCATTCCAATTCCTGAACCTAGGGGATTCAGTTTTGCTTGACTGGAATTACTCTATATTCACTGCTACTTAACCATAAGCATTCTCAGACTTAAAACTGACAACACATTCTCCAGCGTCTCTTCCCTTGCTATGTGATTGTACAACTGTGCTGAAAAAAGACTAATGAATATACTATACTATAAGTATTATTTGATTGTAAAACCATGCTAAATACATCATACCTATTTCCTTATTTAATTTTTAACTCTTAAAAGTATTTACATATTAGGAAACTGAAAGAGAGGAATTGGGATTTGGGTCATCTTTCTGAAGGCTCTTAGCACTTGAAGTTTTTATATATAAAAGAACTATTTGGCCTGCCCCCCCAAAAGTGGGGCAGTTTCTTACCCTATGTCCCTTATAATCACTCACTTAATGAATTGTTTGACATTTGACATTTTTGAGACCTCCTTCCTTCCTTTCATCTTGATTGTATCTCATTAATAATTTACAGAAGGAAGTTCCCTAGTACAGCTGTGCTTTTTGGACATCTCCTATGGGAGATGATTCACCACTACAGATAATTATATAGCCTTCAGCTTCCCATAGATCTTGTCTTAAATCAAATTTTTCATTATATCAGATGTATGTCCTCAGGAAAGCCACTCATCTTCTCTAAGCCATTTTCCTCAAATAGGCATTTTCATAAAATAGAGATAATAAATAAAATAGAGTTATTTTGAGGATTAAATGAGATTGTGTGTATAAGGAGACATGATCCCTGCTTCATGAAGCTTAAAGTCTAGTATGGGTGCATAAACAGACAAGCCAATAATACCAAAGCAAAAATGAAAACTACCCGTAAGAAATATTTTAACAATCCAAATAAAACTATGTCTAGCAATGAAAAGAAAATTAACAAATTATTATGTTTTATCAAAAATAACAATTTTATTTGAGGCATAAAGGTGGCAAGGTATATGATAGATTTTACTCCTACTTGATCTTAAACATTGGGAAGTTCTTGAAGACTTAAGAAAAAGGAGCATCATGAGATTTTCATTTTAAATTGGTCATTCGGGCTGCCATGTGGAGAGTGGATGGAGGAGGGAGGAGAGCAACAACGGACGAGTGCTGGGAGGCCGGGTAAGCAATCTGAATGATAAGAGGATATGAATGGAGTTAAGTAATATTTTGGAAGTCAAATTAACAAGACTTTAAAATGGACTAAACATAGGAGTCAAGGAGAAGTGGTGAGATATGAAAGACAATTCTCAGATTTCTGGCGTTAATCGTATAGAGATTGAGAAATCTAGAGATGGAGCAAATTTAGTATGAGAAAAGGAAGATCCAGAGATCAGTTTTTGAGAGGCTACAATTCAGGAACATTTGAGCTATTTAAGCAGATGTATAGAATAGTCAGCAGGCCCTCATGGCTGAGGTCTGTACTGGGGAAGTACATTCAGGAAGCACTAAATCTGTATGATTTCATAGCTATGGCAAAGCATGAGATCACTGGAGAAGTATGTAGAGAAAAGGGTGGAAAAATTAGCCATAAATATACCCAATATTTGAGGAGCTATTAAAAGAATAAAAAGATCTTGAGAGTGACAAAAATAGAAAATGAAGATTTATTGTCTGTATGGCACAATTTTATACTTCAACAGATATTTTAATTTTCTACTTTTTCTTATCTAGTAGCATTACTTTTCTAATGAGATGAACATTTCTAGGTAGAGATTATGATTCTTCTTCCTTTGGTGCTTTATATTGCAAGAGTCCAAGAAATATTTTTGATTGATTCGAGAAAAAGAGATGATAAAATAAAGATTCTAACTTAGAACACTGAAAGTCATCTTTCCTTACATATCAAATGCTTACGGTTTTTAATGGACCATTAAGAAGGTTTTAACTCATGTCTTTGCATAAGTGAGAAGGAAACTTTTCATAGCAAAACCATTTTATTCCTTGTCTACTTAAATCAGATATCTTATTTGTTAGTCAATTAAGGCCATTCAATTGCAATAAAGACTCTAATTCAGAGGTTGACAAAATAGGTAAGTATCTGATTATGTTTCTGGACTTACTCAATGGCTAATCAAAACTATAATCTTTACTTGATTACATGTAAGAAGGATAACACTTCAGTTTTGTATCAGTTAATCATGAAACCAAAAAAAAAAAATCTGTTAAAATACTTCATAGCCTTTATACCACCTACCCACAGGTACAGTAATTACTGAAAGGCAAAGAGAAGAGTGGGGAGAAAGATTATTTCTAAGAGAATTTTAGTTTTAATACTTACTTAAATTATGGCTGCATGATTGTCGAGAGAGAGATCTACAGAGTAAATGAAAGAGTTTTGGTGGAAGGTGGCACTTAAGTTCAAAAGTAAGAAATATAGGTAGTTGTGTTTATCATCTGACTGTGGTGATGCTCTGATTTTCCATGTACTTAATTGGGGAACTGGACATTCATTCGATGAGACTTTTGACGAAACAAAAACAAAAACAATGCCTCCCCCCAAAAAAACACCAGCAAATCTTGTTCTTTGGGTAACAGCTGTTGTATTGCTTTGGGTGGATTCATGTAAGTATTTATGTATGTATGTATGTATGTATTTGAAAGAAAGAAAAAGCATGAGAGGGGGAGGGGTAGAGGCAGAGGTACAGAGAGAAATTCCGGCAGATTCCAGCTGAAAGCTGAGCCACCCTGAGATCATGACCTGAGCTCATATCAATGCTTGACCAACTGAGCCACCCAGCTGCCTCTTTATTGGAGGTCTTTGAACAGTGCATGTATAGCTTCCAAAAAATTTGTATGTATATATTCATTCTTTCATTCAGTCAACAGATATTTATTGAAGATTTATAAGTATTGATATATGCAGAAGTATATATGTATATACATATCATGGCATGTATTATATATGACACAAATATATGTGTATGTGCAATGTATTATATACATTGTATGTACATGTAATATATTATAATTATAGGATATATGTGTGTGCATTCATAAACACATATGTTCCCTAAGATAACCAGAAACTACTAAAAATGATTTTCAGTTATTTAGATTATCTGTACACCAAAAATTTTTTAGGGAGACAGTTTAAATAGTTTTTCCTCTATTTTATTTATTTTCAATCTTATCATTTATTTACTTATTTTTCTTTCTCCAGATTTTTATTTAAGTTCCAATTAGTTAAGTATACAGTGTAATGTTAGTTTCAGATGTAGAATTCAGTGATTCATCACTTACAAAATTACCTTCCATCCTTTTTTCCCCATCTCTCCTTTCATTTCCAAATTTCTGAGTGATACAAGATATAATAGACACTAGTGTCTAACTAACTTACAGAATATGCCTCTATTTTTCATTTTAAATATGATTTAAAAAAAATATTTTCTGTAATAGGCACATGATAGTGGTTCTGGATCCAGAATATCTGAGTACAACTTCCTAGCTGACAAACTTGAACAAGTTTTTCTGAGTCTTTGTGACTGAGTCTCCTTGTCTGCAAGATAGAGATAATAGTGTTGATTCTGAAGGGTTGTGAAGACTAATGAGTTTTTTTTCCAATGTTACCCAGGGAGGGGTCCTATGGCATTGTTGCATTGTTTTGAGTTCCTGTTGTAACTTAAAGGGAAATTCTCACAATGTCTGGAGCCCTTGATGTCCTGCAAATGAAGGAGGAGGGTGTCCTCAAATGTCTTGCAGCAGGAATCCCCTTAGGTGGCACCAAACTTGACTTCCAAACAGAAGTGTACATTTACAAAAGAAAAAGTAATGGCATCTACACCATGTATTTGAAGAGAACCAGGGAGAGGCTTCTGTTGGCAGTTCCTACAGTTGTTGCATTCAAAACCCAGCTGATGTTAGTGTCATATCATCCAAGAATACTGGCCAGCGAGCTGTGCTGAAATTTGCTGCTGCTACTGGAGTCACTCCTACTGTTGACAGCATTATTCCTGGTACCTTTACTAACCAGATCCTGACAGCCTTCCTTGAACTGGGACTCTGGTGGTTCCTGATCCCAGAGCTGACCACCAGCCTCTCACAGAGGTGGTCCTATGTTAACCTGTCTAGCACTGCTGTTTAACACAGACTCTCCTCTGTGCTATGTGGACATTGCTATCTCTTGTAACAATAAGGGAGCTACCTCAGTAGGTCTGATGTGGTGGATGCTGGTCCCAGAAGTTCTACACATGTATGGCACCATTTCCTGTGAAAAACCATGAGAGGTCAGGCCTGATCTCTACTTCTACAGAGATCCTAAAGAAATTGAAAAAGAAGAGCAGGCTTCTGCTGAAAAGCCTGTGACCAAGGAGGAATGTCTGGGTGAAATGGAGGGCTCCACCTCCTGAGTTCACTGCTACTCAACCTGAAGTCACAGATTGGCCCTTGGTGCCTAGTCAGCAGTTCCTTACTGAAGACTGGAACGCCCAGCTGGCCGCTGAAGACTGGTCTGCATCTTTGGCTGCTCAAGCCACTGAATGGGTAGGAACAAGGACTGAGTGGTTTTAAGCTGCTCTTCTACAAATGCAAACAAAATGGAGTAAGGTTGGCAGAAAATGAACAGTGTCTAAAAACAAACAACAAAACACATATAAAGTGACTAGAACAGAAACTAAGGGCTCAGTGCATCAATACATGTTAGCCATTGCTATTTTCCTTCTAATCTCATTTGTTAAAGATCTTTTTTTGTGTCATTTTAAAATATGTAATATGAGTTCAAATTTCATAATTGCTCTCGTAAATCTCTGCTTCCTTTCTACCTGGTCTGCATTTTTGTCTTTGGAAAAATTCTGCCTTAAAAGAGCCAGTTTTCCTACTTATAAATTCACCTAATTACCACTTTGCCTAAAATAAAGCCCCCTTGGGAGTTTTTATATTCATTTAATAGATCTTAATTTTTGCCATATTTTAAATTATATACAGTCCTTTAAATTAATGTACCTAAATATTTACTATGACAAATAGCTGTGACAAAAAAAAAAAATCACATTTATAGCATTTTGTGCTTTAGGAGTATGTTCTATATCCCTTCAGT
Source organism: Mustela putorius furo (assembly GCF_011764305.1). NCBI lineage: Eukaryota > Metazoa > Chordata > Mammalia > Carnivora > Mustelidae > Mustela > Mustela putorius. The sequence goes on along the minus strand of NW_025422019.1, from coordinate 20,201,014 downwards.
GGTTCTTCCTATTTTTGTCCATTTTCATGACTTAAAAACTCTTTTTCCTAAAAAAAAATTGCATTAATATAGCACATTTCTAATACTATTATGTGAACTATTTCATATAAATTATATAGTTTCCAAGATGCTTGAGTTATATAATTTATGATATACCTTTTATAAAATAATAGACAAAATGGAGTATTACAACTCTCTTTGAAGCAATTTAGTCTATAAATCTGGGCATAAATACTCTTTCTAAATTATTGCACATCATAATCCAGTATTATTTTATGAATTGGCTATCTTTTTAAAAATCTGAGTTTAATGAAATTGTTATCTATTTCTCACTTCTTTGATGATATCTTTGATTAATGTCAATTTCTCACTAAACAGAAGCACCTATTTGGTTGATTTATAAGAATTTAATGTATACACCAGACATAGAGAATATAGAAATTAGCATTAATTTGCAAAAACTAATCACAGAAGATAAAATATGAAATATGTTTTACAAAACTGTCAGCTTTGATAAGCACTTGTTATTGGAAACAGACTTTTGAGATGAGTTTCTTGGAAAACTCAGTTTTCAATATTGAATAAAATATTAAAATATGCCACACAAGAATATACACAATGCCACCATTAATATAATGCTGCAAAAGTAATGACTTTGTATATTTATAGTAAGTACTCATATTGGAAGTCCCTTAATAAAAATATACTATAACATTTCCTCAGATAACATAAAAATGACAAGAAAAATCCTGGTCTCCAAAATGACCACAAAAAAGACACTAAATTTAAGAAGAGCTCTGTGTTAGACAATGAGATGTGGGTTAGTTTTTAAAACAGTTTATTTTGAAGGATGTGCTTAGAAATAGGCTTTCTCAAAACCGAATATTCAAAGAATGTTTTATTGAAATTTGTTTGTGACCAATTCCAGTATTCATTAGAAGGTGAGATCCTTGAAGATAGGATTTTTGTCTGTTTTGTGCTGTATTTCTCCAGCACCTAGAAGAGCGTCTGAACCATAACAGGTGCTCATAGACATTTATTGAATGAATGAATACATGAAGTTATTAATAATCATGTTGACATTTTTCCAGGCCAAACTTATTGGAGCAAAATTAAATGTAATAGAACTTTGGGATATCGACAATGCTGTGGTCTGAATATCAACACTGATCCAAAAAAATGCATAAGGAAAACTTTGATCCTGTCCTTAATTAATCCCTGAGCAGATGCAGGATATATTCCAGTTAGGTGTATGTCCTTGTAAGGTGAGATTTTTATGAAAATGCTGTCTTATAAAACCCTACCTCTACTGTTAAGGCATAGGGGCTAGTTTTTAACTAACAACACAAAAGAGCAGAAGTCCAGAGGCTAGAGAGCAAACTCATTGCCCCTTATAGCTGTCAAAGTCTAAATGAGAGAATTAACCTTTAAAGAAGATTTATCATACTTTAAGCATCCATTCTTACTTCCACACAGTCTTAAACCTATTCCTTTATTAATTATGCCAGCATAGAGCTAACCCCTATAACTGTGAACTAGCTTCACCTCTTTGGTAGAATTGAGCTTTATCATGATAATAAAGCTTATATCTAAGAGTACTTCAAGAAATGGCCCTAAAATATTCTGTGTTTTTGGTATGTTTGTTATTGATAAGTATTTTATTATTTTGTATGAGAGGATTTTGTTTCAGTTTTCATGTCAGGACTAGCTGCTTTTATCTAATAGACCCTATAAATTGTTTGATGGATCAGCTGCCATGATTGCATTTTTATGTTCTCTGTTAGCTTAGAGATAAACTCCTAGGCCACTTATTGCAATGCAATTATTTTGATCTCAGTGTGTACTCTGTGTGTGTGTGTGTGTGTGTGGTTTTGACATTAGGTTTACCACCAGCAGCATTTTATGTCTTATCCTTATTTTGCTTTCTTCTTTCTTAAACACATTAAATGATATTATTTTAGGAAAATATTCCTGTCCTTATAAAGAAAATTTAATCAATTTTAAGTAATGTGGGATTATCAATTATAGATTAATCAATAAAAACAATTTTATTTTACAAATTAGGAAGGAAGTAAATTAAGAGAAATGATTGGGTTATAAAGCCTTTGCAATTGGCAAGATGATTTTACTATTACTAAAACGCACCAAATACCCTGTGAAGACTAGCCCTTCAAAATATAATATACTATAAGAACATACTATGAGCAACTCTACGGCAATAAATTTGACAATCTGGAAGAAATGGATGCATTCCTAGAAACATATAAACTACCACAACTGAACCAGGAAGAAATAGAAAGCCTGAACAGACCCATAACCAGTAAGGAGATAGAAACAGTCATTAAAAATCTCCAAACAAACAAAAGCCCAGGGCCAGACGGCTTCCCGGGGGAATTCTACCAAACATTCAAAGAAGAACTAATTCCTATTCTCCTGAAACTGTTCCAAAAAATAGAAATGGAAGGAAAACTTCCAAACTCATTTTATGAGGCCAGCATCACCTTGATCCCAAAACCAGACAAGGATCCCACCAAAAAAGAGAGCTATAGACCGATATCCTTGATGAACACAGATGCGAAAATACTCAACAAAATACTAGCCAATAGGATTCAACAGTAAATTAAAAGGATTATTCACCACGACCAAGTGGGATTTATTCCAGGGCTGCAAGGTTGGTTCAACATCCGCAAATCAGTCAATGTGATACAACACATCAATAAAAGAAAGAACAAGAACCATATGATACTCTCAATAGATGCTGAAAAAGCATTTGACAAAGTACAGCATCCCTTCCTGATCAAAACTCTTCAAAGTGTAGGCATAGAGGGCACATACCTCAATATCATCAAAGCCATCTATGAAAAACCCACCGCAAATATCATTCTCAATGGAGAAAAACTGAAAGCTTTTCCGCTAAGGTCAGGAACACGGCAGGGATGTCCATTATCACCACTGCTATTCAACATCGTACTAGAGGTCCTAGCCTCAGCAATCAGACAACAAAAGGAAATTAAAGGCTTCCAAATCGGCAAAGAAGAAGTCAAATTATCACTCTTCACAGATGATATGATACTATATGTGGAAAACCCAAAAGACTCCACTCCAAAACTGCTAGAACTTATACAGGAATTCAGTAAAGTGTCAGGATATAAAATCAATGCACAGAAATCAGTTGCATTTCTCTACACCAACAGCAAGACAGAAGAAAGAGAAATTAAGGAGTCAATCCCATTTACAATTGCATCCAAAACCATAAGATACCTAGGAATAAACCTAACCAAAGAGACACAGAATCTATACTCAGAAAACTATAAAGTACTCATGAAAGAAATTGAGGAAGACACAAAGAAATGGAAAAATGTTCCATGCTCCTGGATTGGAAGAATAAATATTGTGAAAATGTCTATGCTACCTAAAGCAATCTACACATTGAATGCAATTCCTATCAAAGTACCATCCATCTTTTTCAAAGAAATGGAACAAATAATGCTAAAATTTATATGGAACCAGAAAAGACCTCGCATAGCCAAAGGGATATTGAAAAAGAAAGCCAACGTTGGTGGCATCACAATTCCGGACTTCAGGCTCTATTACAAAGCTGTCATCATCAAGACAGCATGGTACTGGCACAAAAACAGACCCATAGATCAATGAAACAGAATAGAGAGCCCAGAAATAGACCCTCAAATCTATGGTCAACTAATCTTCGACAAAGCAGGAAAGAATGTCCAATGGAAAAAAGACAGCCTTTTCAATAAATGGTGCTGGGAAAATTGGACAGCCACATGCAGAAAAATGAAATTGGACCATTTCCTTACACCACACACAAAAATAGACTCAAAATGGATGAAGGACCTCAATGTACGAAAGGAATCCATCAAAATCCTTGAGGAGAACACGGGCAGCAACCTCTTCGACCTCAGCCGCAGCAACATCTTCCTAGGAACAATGCAAAAGGCAAGGGAAACAAGGGAAAAAATGAACTACTGGGATTTCATCAAGATCAAAAGCTTTTGCACAGCAAAGGAAACAGTTAACAAAATCAAAAGACAACTGACAGAATGGGAGAAGATATTTGCAAACGACATATCAGATAAAGGACTAGTGTCCAAAATCTATAAAGAACTTAGCAAACTCAACACCCAAAGAACAAATAATGCAATCAAGAAATGGGCAGAGGACATGAACAGACATTTCTGCAAAGAAGACATCCCGATGGCCAACAGACACATGAAAAAGTGCTCCATATCACTCGGCATCAGGGAAATACAAATCAAAACCACAATGAGATATCACCTCACACCAGTCAGAATGGCTAAAATCAACAAGTCAGGAAATGACAGATGCTGGCGAGGATGCGGAGAAAGGGGAACCCTCCTACACTGTTGGTGGGAATGCAAGCTGGTGTAACCACTGTGGAAAACAGTATGGAGGTTCCTCAAAATGTTGAAAATAGAACTGCCCTATGACCCAGCAATTGCACTACTGGGTATTTACCCTAAAGATACAAACGTAGTGATCCAAAGGGGCACATGCACCCGAATGTTTATAGCAGCAATGTCCACAATAGCCAAACTATGGAAAGAACCTAGATGTCCATCAACAGATGAATGGATCAAGAAGATGTGGTATATATACACAATGGAATACTATGCAGCCTTCAAAAGAAATGAAATCTTGCCATTTGCAACAACATGGATGGAACTAGAGAGTATCATGCTTAGCGAAATAAGTCAAGCAGAGAAAGACAACTATCATATGATCTCCCTGATATGAGGAAGTGGTGATGCAACATGGAGGCTTAAGTGGGTAGAAGAAGAATAAATGAAACAAGATGGGATTGGGAGGGAGACAAACCATAAGTGACTCTTAATCTCACAAAACAAACTGAGGGTTGCCGGGGGGAGGGGGTTTGGGAGAAGGGGGTGGTATTATGGACATTGGGGAGGGTATGTGATTTGGTGAGTGCTGTGAAGTGTGTAAACCTGGTGATTCACAGACCTGTACCCCTGGGGATAAAAATATATGTTTATAAAAAATAAAAAATTAAGATTAAAAAAAAAAAATAAATAAATAAAGGAAAATGCTTATAATAAAAAATAATAATAATAAAAAAAAACTAAATATAATATACTATCGGGAGAGAACTTTAAAATACCCCTTAATTTATTTAATTTGCAGTTGAAACCTATTCTGATAATGAAGGTGAGTGTGGATAGGAAGGAAAGGCAATGCCAAAAAAATAAATGAATACATGGATGGATAGCATCAATATAAGAAAGAGATAAATCTCTTTGAGGACTTTTAGCTGCCTACTATGTGATCCTCAGTGCATTCTGAGATCTTGGATATCCCTAGGGAATAAGTGATGTCAGAATCAGGCATCCTGAGGAACAATTTCCAGGTTGATGGGGAAGATATGTTACTTTACTTTTAATATTATATTTATTTATTTATTATTTATTCATTAATTTTTGTTTTTTTTTTAAATTTAATTTTATTTTTTCAGTGTTCCAAGATTCATTGTTTGTGAACCATACCCAGTGCTCCATGCAATATGTGTCCTTAATATCCACTGCCGGGCCTTCCCAACCCTCCCAGCTCCTCCCCTCTAAAACCTTGTTGGTTTCTCAGAGTCCACAGTCTCTCATGGTTCGTCTCCCCCTCCCATTTCCAACTCACTTCTCCCCTTTTCCCCATGTCCTCCGTGTTATTCCTTATGCTCCACAAGTAAGTGAAACCATATGATAATTGACTATCTTTGCTTGACTTACTTCACTCAGCATAATTTCCTCCAGTCTCGTTCATGTTGATACAAATTTGGGTATTCATCCTTCCTAAAGAAGGCATAACACTCCATTGTGTATATGGACCGTATCTTCTTTTTCCATTCATCTTTTGAAGGACATCTTGGCTCTTTCCACAGTTTGGCAGCTATGTCCATTGCTGCTATGAATATTGGGGTACATATGGCCCTTCTGTTCACTACATCTGTATCTTTGGGGTAAATACCCAGTAGTGCAATTGCAGGGTCATAGGGAAGCTCTATTTTTAATTTCTTAAGGAATCTCCACACTGTTTTCCAAAGTGGCAGCACCAACTTGCATTCCCACCAACAGTGTAAGAGGGTTCCCCTTTCTCCACATCCTTCCCAACACTTGTCATTTACTGTCTTATTAATTTTGGCCATTCTAACTGTTGTAAGGTGGGAACCACTTAATGTGGTTTTGATTTGAATCTCCCTGATGGCTAATGATGATGAACATTTTTTCATGTGTCTGTTAGCCATTTGTATGTTTTCTTTGGAGAAGTGTCTGTCATGTCTTCTACCCATTTTTGACATGATTATCTGTTTTGTGTGTGTTGAGTTTGAGGAGTTCTTTATAGATCTTGGATATCAGCCCTTAGTCTGTAGTGTCATTTGCGAATATCTTCTCCCAATCTGTGAGTTGCCTCTTTGTTTTGTTGACTGTTTCCTTTGCTGTGCAGAAGCCTCTTATCTTGATGAAGTCCCAAAACTTCATTTTCACTTTTGTTTCCTTTGCTTATTTATTTATTTAGAGCGTGAGTGGAGGAAGAGGCAGAAAGAGAGGGAGAGAGGGAGTCTCAAGCAGATTCCCTACTGAACTCGAAGCCCTATCAGGACTGGATCTCATGACCCTGAGGTTATCACCACCTGAGCCAAAATCAAGAATCTGACAGTTGACAGACTGAACCACCCAGGCATCTTGGGAAGGTGTTGTTGAAAAGATTTGTCACAGCCACTAATGTCTGAATCTCTCTTCTGTCTCTGATCATGTGTCATCACACTAGACTTCAGGTTTCTACATTCTTACTTAGGTAACTCTCTTGGTCATCTCAGGAACTCTACGTTCTCCCTTAATTAACTGCCCAAATGCCACCTCCCAGAATGAGGGTTCAATCTGATTACTGCAGCCTTGGCATATCCATGGATATAATCTTAGCCTCATATTCTGTGCAAGACAGATGAGGCTAGATATGTGGATGCTGAAAAGGCCTAAGGATAATCTGTCTGCCTGAGTCAGCAGAAGGGTCAGTGTTTCAGGCCCTAAGGGAAAGCTTAGTGAGGCTGGTTGCAAATGGCCAGAGAGGTTTCTGCAGGGTTGTATTTCTTTGGGGCTGGAAGGCAGATGACCTTAAGATTCCTGAGAAGGTTCCAAATAAGTAGTATATTACAGCTTTCCTATACCAAATTCCCCTTTTCCTCCTAAGCACTCAACCAGACACTCCTCATTTACTGAACTCATAAAATTTCCACTAATGGATGGAACTAATTGTTCCCTAGTTTCAGACCTGGGTTCTGCTGCCTCTACTTTTACTATTATAAGTAGGATTGGGGCCAGATCATTACAGATGGTGCCAAGGTGTCCAATTATGCACTTGAGAGGTCAAGGAGTGCACTTTTCCCCCTTCTAAAACATACAAATCAATTTATGTCTTAAAAAGAGTTTAGTTTTGAAGTGCACATAAAGCCATAGTGCTTTCTTCAAGTTTTGTTTTCTCTTGATTTAATAAACTCTCTGATATGAAGCTCTGGTATTATTAAGAAAAAATATGGTTTCAATGGTCTTGGGGTCCTTATCTTAGAAACCATTTCTTTGGATTTGTTCATATGTTAGTTTTTTTTTTTCTTCAAATTTTAAATTAGGAAAGGAGGGAAAATCATTAAGAATAGAAGCATTTAAGTACACCATTGCTCAAATTTTGAATTTTGATATGAAGTAGAACAGTGTTTCTAGGTAAGGAGAATGAAAGGATGAGAGGTGGTACAAACATAATCTGAATTACCTGGAGAGTTTTAAAAAATATAGTATTCATTTTCTTTATTTCTTATGGTTTGGGTGAGAGAAATAAGGAAAAGAATGGTTGCAGTGAGCAAGTACTTCTTGTGTACTCTCTTTTTCTGGTTGGAAAGCATTTGACACCTTGAAATAAGATATTAGCTAATTTACAAATATTGTCTGTGGTGGACCTTGACTTGTTTGTTTTGAAATCTGTTCCTGTTTAGTTAGTATCCCTGGATGCAGAGCTTGGTGGCAGAGAAACAAGTCTGTGGTTTCAAATTCCTCCAGGTAACCCTGGCTGTTGGGCTCCAATAACTTGCTGCTTATAGGCATCCTGCTGCTTCTGCCAGTCCTCAGGTTGCTTCATTATCCCTTTTGGCTTTCAGCTCTTTTATCACCTGGGGAACCAGTTTCCTGTATTAAGTTTCATTTGTTTTAAATAATTAATTTTTATTTTCCTGCTTCAATCTAAATGAGATACATTATGATATACCCCCATCTTCTTGAAACAAGATAGTATATTTACTGGCTCTCATAACTGAAAGACCAAGCATTGTAGTTTGATTTGGAGGTCTCATGATGTTACCAGATATAATCTGACTGGGAGATTTCTTGTTCTTTTTGTCCCCTCTGGATTGACACCACTTTCAATTTTAGTATCACTTTATCATAATACAAATTCCAAAAGAACAAAGAACTGACTTTCCTAGTAACTACCAACCTCCTGCAGGCAGCCGGTCATGGTTGCTGGATCAGTTCCCCAGGCTCTGCCCACTTCAGTGATGAAGTTTTTATCAGCCTAGACTTCTCCACTGTAGAACCAGACTCTGTCTTGTCCTTTTCCACTTTCAGTACTTTTCGACTTCAGCAGAGGGATGCTTCTATTCCTTTTTTTTTCTTTTTTTTAAGATTTTTTATTTATTTGAGAGGGAAAGAGAGAGAGAGAGAGAGCTAGGGGGATGAGCAGAAGGAGCGGTAGAGAGAGAATACTCAAGCAGACTCCCCACCAACCATGGAGACCATTTCAGGGCTTGATCCCAGGAGCCTAAGATCATGACCCGAGCTGAAAGCAAGAGTCACTTAACTGACTGAGCCACCCAGGTGCCACCGAGATCCTTCTCTCTGAAGGTGTTGACAGAGTTTGATGATTTAGGAAATTCAGACAAAACTTAAGGAAATGAGAAGAACTGCATTTCCAAATGGTCGCTACTGGCTTGTAATGAACATATAACACATAAGGCAATGAAATAAGTAAATAACCAATTTATTTTGAAATTTAAATAGGGGCCTTGTTAATTATCCATCCCTAGGTAGAAATCTTAGTTGTTTAAACCTCAATGTAATATGCATTCACAAAAAGAAAGTCCTTAAATCTGAAAGCAGAAAACTAGGCAATAAGACTGGTAAGATTTAAGGGACCAATAAATAGCACTCTTCTCTTAGTTTCTTAAGTTCTGAGCAAATTTAGGTAAATAAACTGAAGAGAAAGACAGAATAGGATATCATTTTTCAGAGGAGATTGAAGCAGTCATCAAAAATCTCCCAACAAACAAGGGCCTAGGGCCAGAGGACTTCCCAGGAGAATTCTGCCAAACTTAAAGAAGAACTGATTCCTATTCTCCTGAAACTGTTCCAAAAAATAGAAACGGAAGGAAAACTTCCAAACTCATTTTATGAGGCCAGCATTACCTTGATCCCAAAACCAGTCAAAGATCCCATCAAAAAAGAGAATTACAGACCAATATCTTGATGAACACAGATGCGAAAATTCTCACCAAAATACTAGCCAATAGGATTCAACAGTACATTAAAAGGATTATTTACCATGACCAAGTGGGATTTATTCCAGGGCTGCAAGGTTGGTTCAACATCTGCAAATCAATCAATGTGATACAACACATTAATAAAAGAAAGAACAAGAACCATATGATACTCTCAATAGATGCTGAAAAAGCATTTGACAAAGTACAGCATCCTTTCTTGATCAAAACTCTTCAAAGTGTAGGGATAGAGGGCACATACCTCAATATTATCAAAGCCATCTATGAAAAACCCACCGCAAAAACCATTCTCAATGAAGAAAAACTGAAAGCTTTTCTGCTAAGGTCATGAACAGGGCAGGGATGTCCATTATCACCATTGCTATTCAACATAGTACTAGAAGTCCTAGCATCAGCAATCAGACAACAAAAAGAAATTAAAGGCATCCAAATTGCCAAAGAAGAAGTCAAACTATCACTCTTTGCAGATGATATGATACTTTATGTGGAAAACCCAAAAGACTCCACTCCAAATCTGCTAGAACTTGTATAGGAATTCAGTAAAGTATCAGGATATAAAATCAATGCACAGAAATCAGTGGCATTTCTTTATACCAACAACAAGACAGAAAAAAGAGAAATTAAGGAGTCAATTCCATTTATAATTGCACCCCAAACCATAAGATACCTAGGAATAAACCTAACCAAAGAGGCAAAGAATCTGTACTCAGAAAACTATACAGTACTCATGAAAGAAATTGAGAAAGACACAAAGAAATGGAAAAATGTTCCATGCTCATGGACTGGAAGAACAAATATTGTGAAAATGCCTGTGATACCTACAACAATCTACACGTTTAATGCAACCCCTTTCAAAATACCATCAATTTTTTTTTCAAAGAAATGGAACAAATAATCCTAAAATTTATATAGAACCAAAAAGACCTTGAATAGCCAGAGGAATGTTGAAAAAGAAAGCTAAAGTTGGGGCATCACAATTCCTGACTTCAAGCTCTATTACAAAGATACCATCATCAAGACAGTATGGTACTGTCACAAAAACAGACACATAGATCAATGGAACAGAATAGAAAGTCCAGAAATAGACCCTCAACTCTATGGTCAATTAATCTTCAACAAAGCAGGAAAGAATGTCCAATGGAAAAAGATAGTCTCTTCAACAAATGGTGTTGGGAAAACTGGACAGCCACATGTAGAAAAATGAAACTGGACCATTTCCTTACACCACACATGAAAATAGACTCCAAATGGATAAAGGACTCCAGTGTGAGAAAGGAATCCATCAAAATCCTTGAGGAGAACACAGGCAGCAACCTCTTTGACCTCAGCCCCAGGAACTTCATAGAAGCATCACCAAAGGCAAGGAAAGCAAGGGCAAAAATGAACTATTGGGACTTCATCAAGATCAAAAGTTTTTGTACAGCAAAGGAAACAGTCAACAAGACTGAAAGACAACTGTCAGAATGGAAGAGGACATTCACAAACAACATATCAGATCAAGAGCTAGTATCCAAAACCTATAAAGAACTTATCAAACCCAACACCCAAAGAACAAATAATCCAATCAAGAAATGGGCAGAGGATGTAAACAGGGATTTCTGCAAAGAAGATATCCAGATGGCCAATAGACACATGAACAAGTGCTCCACATCACTCGGCATCAGGGAAATACAAATCAAAACCACAATGAGATACCACCTCACCCCAGTCAGAATGGTCAAAATTAACAAGTCAGGAAATGACAGATGCTGGCGAGGATGCGGAGAAAGGGGAACCCTCCTACACTGTTGGTGGGAATTCAAGCTGGTGCAACCACTCTGGAAAATAGCATGGAGGTTCCTCAAAAAGCTGAAAATAGAGCTACCCTACAATCTAGCAATCGCACTACTGGGTATTTACCTTAAAGATACAAATGTAGTGATCTGAAGGGGGACATGCACCTGAGTGTTTATAGCAGCAATGTCCACAATAGCCAAACTATGGAAAGAACCTAGATGTCCATCAACAGATGAATGGATAAAGAACAAGTGGTATATATATATATATATATATATATATAGAGAGAGAGAGAGAGAGAGAGAGAGAGAATGGAATACTATACATCCATCAAAAGAAATGAAATCTTGCCGTTTGGGATGACATGGATGGAACTAGTTGGTATTATGCTGAGTGAAATAAGTCAATCAGAGAAAGACAATTATATGATTTCCCTGCTATGAGGAAGTTGAGAGTCAACATAGGAATTTGGGGGGTAGGAAAGGAATAAATGAAACAAGATGGGATCGGGAGGGAGACAAACCATCAGAGACTTTTAATTTCACAAAACAAACTGAGGGTTGCAAGGGAGAGGGGGGTAGGGAGATGGTTGCTGGGTTATGGACATCATGGAAGGTATGTGCTATGGTGAGTGCTATGAAGTGTGTAAACCTGGCGATTCACAGACCTGTACCCCTTGGGCAATAATACATTATATGTTAATAAAAAAATTAGAAAATTTTAAAAAAGAAAATCATTTTTCTCATTAGAAAGGCTGGAATGGTCTTTCTACTATAGACACACTCACTGAGGGCTATTGCTTTATACTTCTGAATTCCCAAACAGAATGACATAGCTCTTAAGGATCGCTTCTAGAAAGTAGGTCTTGGTCCTGAACCATGTGTGGTTTGCCCCCCCTGGAACAGCAACACAGAAAAATGCATTCATCCAGTAATCCAGAGACAGGAGAATGGGCCCATGGTGAGTGTGCTTAATTGCCTTTCAGTTCCACCAATGAGATGTCAGTCTCACCTTTGGGAGTGAGTAGGAATTACCAAGTAGGTAGAGGATTTTATTTTCTGGGCCCCATTAGGGTATTTGGAGCAGAAATAATCCCCAGAAATTGGTCCCCTTCCAAAACCCATAAAATACCTGTAATATTTTTTGATTTAAGAAGGTTTATCATTGGATAAAGGCTTTATAAATTTAATGTATTAAAATGTAAAACACATTGCATATGACTCAAAAAAAAAGTCAGCATAATGATTATCACTAAAGTGAGTCTTTGATACCAAATCTTTAGTGGACTTAGCACACACAAAAAAAATGATTGTGGATAATAGAACAGGCTATTATTAGTATTGTCTGGTGATTGTAAAAAGCACAAAATTGTGGAGCTTTATTCTAAAAGCATGGCATAGCAATCAAAAGAAATTATTTTCCCATTAAATTGTACTTCTTCTCCCACAGGAAGTTTAATGTGATGTTACATGACTAATGACACTAAAACCTACATTCATGAAGTAGAGGGCCAAGGCTATTGGTTGGGTAAGTACAACAGAAACCAGAAAAAAGGAATCTTTAAGATCCTGCTTTTTTCTGCTGGGATAATGGGCAGAGATTAAGGCACAACCCTTAAGACATTTTAATTTCTTCACAGAGATTTCTGGAAAAAAAATTTTTTTTAAAGATTTTAGTTATTTGTTTGACAGAGATCATAAGTAGGCAGAGAGGCAGAGAGAGAGAGAGAGAGAGAGAGAGAGAGAAGCAGGCTCCCCGCTGAGCAGAGAGCCCGATGCGGGACTAGATCCCAGGACCCTGAGATCGTGAACTGAGCTGAAGCCAGAGGCTTTAACCCACTGAGCCATCCAGGCACCCCTGGAAAATGTTTTGACCCCAAGAATGATTTCCATAAAATTAGGTGTTGGCCAGTAGGTAGAGTGTATTTTGGTGTGAGCATCCTACATGACTAGTGTCCCAATAATTAAGAAGCTTAAATATTAAAAAAAAAAAAAGTACAGCATGAATCTATATTTATGATTCGCTCCCATTTGTGATAGCTTTTTTTGTTGTTCTTCTCAAAGACTTTTAGAATAACTTTGTTTTGAAATAAGCTCAAACTTAGAGAAATTTCAAGAATAATACAGAGAACTGCTGTATAACTTTTACCTATTGCCTTAATCACTAATGTCTTGCCACACACTTTGTGTCTCCCTCCCTTGTCTTCATATTTACCTATATATGCCTATATATCAATTTCTATATACATAAATTTTTCTAAGCCACTTGAAAGTTGCAGATATGATGTTTCCTTACCCTGAAATACTACAGTGCATATTTCTTAAGAACAAGGGCGTTCTCTGACATAACCATCATACAGTTATCAAAACTGGAAAATTAACTTTGATACAATTTCTTATCTAATCTATGGACCTTGTTCAAATATTGCTAATTGTCCAACCACTCTTTTACACAGTTGGGCTTTTAGTTCTCTCTCAGACTTGAGACAAAGCATAGATACAGAAAGGAAGAGGAACTTGTTAGTGAGACACAAATGTTTTTTTTTTATACTTGGATTGCTTGTTCTCTTATGTAAATATAAACTTTGACCTGCAAAGGGATTCCCCAAGGCTTGCGTTCAGAGAAGCTTCCCTAACATCTCTTCTAAGGCATAGTTAATGTTAAATAGCAGACAAAGACCTCTGGATTCCACCAGACCTTTCACCAGTTTCTGACCTCCCTTATGGACCTCCCACAGGTCCTTCCCATGAAATATTTCACCCAGTGTGAGGCTTCTGCCAGTATTTTTTCCCCATCTACTCTGATTCCCAGATAGTGTCATCCCCTCAACATGCAACACCATACTGCCAGTGTTGGTCCTTATATTTCATTGCTTCCTCTTTGAATATGCTGAGAGATCTCACTGGACTTTGTGATCTCACAAAGTTGGATGAAACCTGACACTGTGCTTTCTCTTAATTCTTTTTCCCATCTGCACTGTTTTTGCACTGTGTTCTCTCCCTGCTAAATCCTCCCTCTCTTCTAAGACATTCCCATTCCCATTAGAGCTCTAAGCCAGTCCTTTGGGCCCAAGATTCCTAATTCACTCTGAAACTTTTACCACCCATACTTAGCCTACCAGGATGAAGCTGATTTTATGGTGTAAATTTTCTCAGACCTGTAACACTGATCACTGAGAACCAGCTTATGCATCTCATGTTGTACCAAATACAAGAAAATTCACATATTTATACACATGGTGTGAATACATACACAAATATCATGTGAGTAGATTTAACTGGCAAGTTTATAAACTGCTGCCATCAGAACCTGTTATCTTATTCTTCATGTGAGGCAGGAGATAGAGTCAGGTTGGATTGTTTGTTATAGTTCAGAGAGCTAGTCTAATCTTTTGTATCTAGCCACCCCCAATCTTTTGGTTTATATATATTATTAATATATATAACATATATTTACAATTGTGCTGCCATTTGATGGTAACCTAGAGTGATATTAGAAGGATGGGCAGAAGAATAGCTTGTGAGTCACAGAGCTCGGAAAACTAGGTGCTCAATGCTTCTTTACTGAATAAATGATAGAATAAAGAATACTTAATTTAAATATGCTAGGACTAGCTTCAAGAAACTAGTTATAGAATTTCAAACAAAGTGCCTGCCTGCAATTTTGATAAGATTCTTTTGAATGACCCTTCCTTGGTTAGCAAATGTTCAAGAAATAAACAGAGAGTTAAGCTTTCAGTGCTCATGAAAAAGCAAATTACAGTATTTTTATTAAAGTCATATAATTATGACAATTAAAGAACTAGATGCATATTGACCACTAATTACCTATATTCACATATTTAGAAAGGAATTTTTAAGTAGTGCTAATTCTTAGCCCAGATAAATACCTTCTCATTTTTATATAGCTATTCTAAATTGCTACTTAAACACCATTATGGTTTTCTTCCTAGAGGTCAGAGATCTTTTCTGGCATTCTTGTAGTGCACAGCAATGCTATGGAGCATTCCATATTTATGACCTGTGCTAATTGCTTGGTCTTATCTGAAATGACTGTATCTATCCTGTTTGGTGCTTCTCATGCTCCTGACTTCTGGGTTTCTTCCCACTTGTTCTCTTTACCTTTCCATTGGATTTTATGGAAGGAATCACAAATTTCCTGATGGACACTCTTTGGTTCTTTCATTTTCTCTTTGATCAATTGATTTAATTTTTTTGAAAAAAATTTGGAGTGGTTTTAGGTTCACATAAAATGAGGGAGCAGTAGAGAGAGTTCCCACATTTCTCCAGTCACCCCCAATATCTTCCCCATCATCAACATCCCCTCCTAATGTAAACTATAGGATTCATTTTTGGTGTACATTCTATGAGTTTTGACAGACGTATAATGACATGTATCCATGATTATGGTATCATACAGAGTAGTTTCACTATCCTAAAAACACCTTGTGTTCTACCTATTCATCCCTCCCTATGCCTAATTTCTGATAACCTTTTCACTCTCTCCATAATTTTGCCTTTTCTAGAATGTCATATGGTTAGAATCATACAGCATATAATATTTTCACATTGAGTTCTTTCACTTAGTAGTATGCACTTAAGTTTCTGCCATGCCTTTTCAAGGCTTGATAGCTCATTTCTTCTTAGTGCTGAATAATATTGCATTGTCTGAATGCATTGGTTTATTTATTCATTCATCTACTGGAGGACATCTGTTACTCCACATCTTTGCTAGCATTTGATTTTGTCTGTGTTTTGAATTTTTGTTACTTTTATTTTAATTTGAAATTCCCTAATGACATATGACATTAAACATTTTTCATGTTTATTTATCATCTGTACTTCATCTTTATTAAGGTGTCTATTCAGATTTTTTGCCCATTTTAAAATCAGGTGGTTCAGTTTCTTATTGTTATATTTTAAGAACTTATTGTATATTTTGAATAATTGTCCTTAATCAAATATGTCTTCTGCAAATATTTCTTCCCAGCCAGGCTCATTTTCTCACTTGGTTTTTAATTTTAATGAAATCTGACTTAACAATTTTTCCTTTCATGGAATCAGCCTTTTTGTGTTGCATGTAAGAAGTCTTTGTCAAACTTAATGTCATCTAGATTGTCTCTTATGTAATCTTCTGAGAGTTTAGTTTTGTGTTTTACGTTTAAGGCTGTGATCCATCTTGACTTAATTTTTGTGAAGGGTAAATAGTGTAAGGTCTATGTCCATATTCTTTCTTTTCTTTTCTTCTTCTCCTTTTTTTTTTTTTTTTTTTTTTGGTATGGGTATGTCCAGTTGTTCCACCAATATTTGTTGAAAACACTATCCTTTCTCCATTGAATTGCCTTTTGTTCCTTTGTCAAAAAATATTAGATTGTATTTTTGTGTGTTTATTTCTTGGCTCTCTGTTGTGATCCATTGATCTACTTGTCTGTTCTTTTGCTACTACCTCACTGTCTTTGATAGATTTATAAGTTTTGAAGTTGGGTACAATAGTACTTCAACTTTGTTCTTTTCCTTCAGTATTGTGTTGGCTATTCTGGGTCTTTTGTCTCAGTATAAACTTCAGAACTGGTTTGTTGATATCCACAAAATATCTGGGATTTTTACTGAGGTTACCCTGAATCTATATATCTATCTGAGAAGAATGGAAATATTTTTTTTAGCAGATTTTTATTTATTTATTTATTTGACAGACAGAGACCACAAGTAGACAGAAAGGCAGGCAGAGAGAGAGGAGGAAGCAGGCTCCCTGCCGAGCAGAGAGCCCAATGTGGGGCTCGATTCTAGGATCCCGGGATCATGACCCGAGCCGAAGGCAGAAGCTCTAACCCACTGAGCTACCCAGGTGCCCCAGAAGAATGGAAATCTTAACAATATTGAACAATATTAATGATATTGAAACTTCCTTTCTACAAACATGGAATATCTCTCCATTGATTTAATTCTTTTATTTCATTTGAGTTTTATAGCTTTCTTAATGTAGGTCTTGTAAATATATTTGATTAGATTTATACCTAAGTATTTTTTTCTCTCTCTCTTGTTTTCTCTGATACTAATGTAAATGATAATATGACTTTAATTTCAAATTCCAATTGTTCATTAATGGTATACTGGAAAGCCATTAACTTTTGTATATTAACCTCATGTTCTGTAAGCTTGCTATAATTGTTTATTAGTTTCTGGAGGTTTTTTTTATTTTTGCTCTTTGAGATTTTCTACACAGACAATCATGACATCTGCAAAGACAATGTTATTTCTTCCTTCTCAATTTTTTGCTTTCTTTTCTCGTCTTATTGGCGTTACCTGGGACTTCCAGTACAATGTTGAATAGGAGAGGTGTGGACATTCTTACCTCATTTCTGACCTTAGTGGGAAAGCATTTAATTTTGCATCAATAAGTATGATGTTAGATGTTAGTTTTTGGGCACATGTTCTTTATTAAGTTGAAGAAGTTCCTCTTTATTCCTAGTTTGCTGAGAAGTTTTATTATGAATTGGTGTTAGATTTTGTCAGGTGGTTTCTCTGCATCTATTTATATGATCATGTGATTTTTTTTCTTCCTTAGTTTGTAGATGTGATGAATTATATTAATTGATTTTTAAATGTTGAACCAGTTTTGCATACCAGGAATAAATTAGACTTGATTTTATTTTTATATATGTTGGATTTAATCTGTTAAGCTTGTCGAGGGTTTTTGTATCTATGTTTAAGAGAGGTATTGATCTATAGTTTCCTTTATCATAATGTCTTTTCAGGTTTTGGCATTAGAATAATGATGGCCTTATAGAATGAGTTAGGAAGTATTTTCTCTTTTCTTGTTTTGGAAGAGATTATACAGAATTGTATAATCCCTTCCCTAAATGTTTAGTAGAATTTACCAGTAATTTACATTACTAAATGTTTAGTAGAATTTATCAGAATTTATCTGCTTATATTTTTTAAATTTTTCCTCTCTTAGTTTAGAATATTCTAAAAGAGAGATGAAGGCCATCAGTGTTGTCTCTTTCTTTCTTTTTTTTTTTTTAATTAATTTTTTATTTTTTATAAACATATATTTTTATCCCCAGGGGTACAGGTCTGTGAATCACCAGGTTTACACACTTCACAGCACTCACCAAAGCACATACCCTCCCCAATGTCCATAATACCACCCCCTTCTCCCAAACCCCCTCCCCCCAGCAACCCTCAGTTTGTTTTGTGAGATTAAGAGTCACTTATGGTTTGTCTCCCTCCCAATCCCATCTTGTTTCATTGATTCTTCTCCTACCCACTTAAGCCCCCATGTTGCATCACCACTTCTTCATATCAGGGAGATCATATGATAGTTGTCTTTCTCTGCTTGACTTATTTCGCTAAGCATGATACGCTCTAGTTCCATCCATGTTGTCGCAAATGGCAAGATTTCATTTCTTTTGATGGCTGCATAGTATTCCATTGTGTATATATACCACATCTTCTTGATCCATTCATCTGTTGATGGACATCTAGGTTCTTTCCATAGTTTGGCTATTGTGGACATTGCTGCTATAAACATTCGGGTGCACGTGCCCCTTTGGATAACTACGTTTGTATCTTTAGGGTAAATACCCAGTAGTGCAATTGCTGGGTCATAGGGCAGTTCTATTTTCAACATTTTGAGGAACCTCCATGCTGTTTTCCAGAGTGGCTGCACCAGCTTGCATTCCCACCAACAGTGAAGGAGGGTTCCCTTTTCTCCGCATCCTTGCCAGCATCTGTCATTTCCTGACTTGTTGATTTTAGCCATTCTGACTGGTGTGAGGTGATATCTCATTGTGGTTTTGATTTGTATTTCCCTGATGCCCAGTGATATGGAGCACTTTTTCATGTGTCTGTTGGCCATCTGGATGTCTTCTTTGCAGAAATGTCTGTTCATGTCCTCTGCCCATTTCTTGATTGCATTATTTGTTCTTTGGGTGTTGAGTTTGCTAAGTTCTTTATAGATTCTGGACACTAGTCCTTTATCTGATATGTCGTTTGCAAATATCTTCTCCCATTCTGTCAGTTGTCTTTTGATTTTGTGAACTGTTTCCTTTGCTGTGCAAAAGCTTTTGATCTTGATGAAATCCCAATAGTTCATTTTTTCCCTTGCTTCCCTTGCCTTTTGCGTTGTTCCTAGGAAGATGTTGCTGCGGCAGAGGTTGAAGAGGTTGTTGTCTGTGTTCTCCTCAAGGATTTTGATGGATTCCTTTCGCACATTGAGGCCCTTCATCCATTTTGAGTCTATTTTTGTGTGTGGTGTAAGGAAATGGTCCAATTTCATTTTTCTGCATGTGGCTGTCCAATTTTCCCAACACCATTTATTGAAGAGGCTGTCTTTTTTCCATTGGACATTCTTTCCTGCTTTGTCGAAGATTAGTTGACCATAGAGTTGAGGGTCTATTTCTGGGCTCTCTATTCTGTTCCATTGATCTATGTGTCTGTTTTTGTGCCAGTACCATGCTGCCTTGATGATGACAGCTTTGTAATAGAGCTTGAAGTCCGGAATTGTGATGCCACCAACGTTGGCTTTCTTTTTCAATATCCCTTTGGCTATTCGAGGTCTTTTCTGGTTCCATATAAATTTTAGAATTATTTGTTCCATTTCTTTGAAAAAGATGGATGGTACTTTGATAGGAATTGCATTAAATGTGTAGATTGCTTTAGGTAGCATAGACATTTTCACAATATTTATTCTTCCAATCCAGGAGCATGGAACATTTTTCCATTTCTTTGTGTCTTCCTCATTTCTTTCTTGAGTACTTTATAGTTTTCTGAGTATAGATTCTTAGCCTCCTTGGTTAGGTTTATTCCTAGGTATCTTATAGTTTTGGATGCAATTGTAAATGGGATTGACTCCTTAATTTCTCTTTCTCTGTCTTGCTGTTGGTGTAGAGAAATGCAACTGATTTCTGTGCATTGATTTTATATCCTGACACTTTACTGAATTCCTGTACAAGTTCTAGCAGTTTTGGAGTGGAGTCTTTTGGGTTTTCCACATATAGTATCATATCATCTGCGAAGAGTGATAATTTGACTCTTTCAATGAGTATCAGTGTTGACCTTTGCTAGGTTTACCAGTGATCTTAGTGATATGTCATGTGCTTTAAAATCTATATTAAAAAAGGAAAAATAAACCCTATATTTTTTTCAATTAAGTACCCTTTCTCCTCATCCTAACAGACTTAGAATTTCTGCTTCAATCTTCTGATCAAAATGCTTACTTTGGTTCATTCCGAACTTGAGTTTGTGAAAGAATTTTGCACACTATTTAAACATCTTGAACTCAGTCTCACAGTGATCATTTTACTTGGTCTTAAAGGTTGAGACTCTTGCGTTTTACCATGCTGCATTGGGATTGCTATTTGTGTGCATGTTGCGACTAGAAAGACAAAGGGTCAATAATACTTATTATATCAACTACTAATGAAGCCACTATAATTTTAAGTTCAGAATCCTTTGGTGAGCTGCCCTTTGTGAAAGGAAGATCTAGCCTGCATATGGGTGATTACTGTGCTGTAATTTAGGACTAATATGCTAGTGTTATTTGCATAATATTATTAACATACTTATGCTATGCTATTTATTATAACCTTATTACATGTCAGGAACTTTATATACAACACCTCAATTATCCTTCCAACAACCCCATATTCTTCGTTGTTCACTCAGGAAAATAATGCTGTGGTGACAAAGCTTGTCACACATCACATAATAACAAAGTCAGAATTTGAACTCAGGTCTGCCAGACACCAGCCTATGTTTTTAATGCCTTGAGTATATAATATCATTTGATAAATATATATTGAGCACCTAAAATGTTAGATGCTACTATGATATGACACCAAGTTTTGCTACAGTGTTCTCCACTTTCATAGGACTTACAATTTAATTAGGGGGTATAGGAAGATGCAAATGAAGTTCCTTAAAACACAAGAGAGGGAAAAAAAGGATACATCTGCAATGGTTAAAAGTATCATGGATGTTGTGCTCTGTTGCTCAGACTAGGGTTTGTATGAAGGATGGGTTATAGAGACATGGATAGGATATGGAAGGCCATTACAGAATGGCACAGAATGGTCAAAGAGGAAAGAAAATGAGCAAAATGTGCATTCAGTTGTATTTTCAGGACAGAAGGGTCAGTATTTGATTCACTTCTGAACAAGAGTACCCTATGTGATGAATGTTTGTGAGGTGAGACATTGAAGAATTATGCCTGAAAGTAGGCAGATTTGAATAATTTGGAAGTGATATAATGATCCAAATTGGGAAACTAATTAGTAAGACTATTGCAACAATCCAGTTATGAGGCAAAAAGGCACATATTGCATGGAGCACTGGATATGGTGCATAAACAATGAATTTTGGAACACCAAAAAAAAAAAAAAATAAATTTTAACGAAAAAAATAAGAGTATATTATCACTCCGCCTAACAATAAGAAAATGGTCGCTAGACTACAAGATCCTAACTTTTGCTGAAACCATCAGAGCTGGTAAGTTCATAGGGCAGCCAATTAGCCTGAAGTCTAAGAAAAGACAGGTACCTCCAAAGGTTGGAAGGTGAGCACTGAGTTACCTCTGGCAAAATTCCTCTGGTGGAATTAGGCTGCCGTAGTGGGTAAGAAGCATTCAGCTAAAAGTTTGAAGGAATTGCTAAGTAGAGCCCTAGATGTTACAGACACAGGAATGCTGGCACTCAGTCATAGGCTCTTCTCCATGACTTTCCACGGAACACTCTGGAGAAAAATTAAAAGTCTCCAAGGAAAAGTTGAATCCTGGCCGAGACCCTTGTCTCCTACAGAACCAAAGCCTGAAGGCCTGGGAGAAAGGCAGCAAACCCTGTTGTCCCAGGGCCCAGGGGAAGACCCACTGCTGGTCTTGGAGGAAGGTAAAAGAAGAGCCTATCCCTGGGGAGGGGCAGAAAACTTTCCTGGCTCAGCGCCTTTTGAGGATTCCTGCTGCTGGACAAGAGCAGGAAACACTGCCCTGCAAAGGTCTCCCCTAAGACACAGGGTGCAGTTTAGCTGCCATGGGCAAAAAGCTAGTTAACCACTAAGCTCCACTGCCAAGACCCAGTGACACAGGATTTACCTGAGACTGCGGCTGGACCAAGACAGCAGAGAACCTCCCAGCCCCTGCCCTCAGTAGCAGGCACAAGAGGAAGGACAAGAGTGTGGAGAGAGACATTTTCTGAGACACAGAGATAGGCATGTCTGAAAGCGGAGTATGTAGTAAGGATGTGAAAACACTTCCATTTTTTGTGCTGGTTTGGAGCATAAACTTTAGAGAGGTGAAGATCCTGGCAGGGCAACCAGGTAGGCAGCTATTGCCATAATCTTGGTGACAAAGGATGGCAGCTTAGAAAGGTTGACAGCAGTTGAGCAAGTATGAAGTGCTCTGATTTTGATTTTGTTTCTAAGCCACGCCCTACAGGATTTTCTGATACAGGAGATACAGGATGTAAGAAAAATACAGGAGTCCAGGATGACTCAAGCTTTTGGACTGAGGAATTAGAAAGTAGTGTTTATCATTTACTGAATTTGGGAAGGCTGAGGTGGCGAGGTTAGGAGGTAAATCAAGAGTTCTGGATATTTACTGTAGATTATTCCTAATCGTTTAGAAACTTCATAATTATCTCCACATTACCCTTCATATCCCTGTGTATACAGGAAGCGAGCCCTGCACACGAGATGCTGAGCAAAACGCTTGCAGAAGAACTGCAGACAGCTTCATTCTTATTAAGGGTTTCTTTCCTGAAGAACTGAACATTTCCCTTATCCTTTTATAATAGTGGGTCTTGCTTCCTTGTTTTGTAAGTTGGGGACCGTTTCTCTTAACCCACAATCTTGGTTGTCCCCTTCATAAGATAGAAAATGTGACCTGAGACTTTAGAGACGACATTTATATTTACCCCTGTGTTTCAAACCTTGTAACTAGATTTGCAACTTTCATGGTTCCTTAATTTTTTGATGCCATCTTCCCTTCTCCTCAATCTGGACTCAGCAATGCATGCAGATTCATATGCTAGCATGTCTTTTCAAGTAAGAATTACATACTTTAGTGGAAGAAAATGAAGGGATTGGGGATCTTAGGAAATGGTGTCATTATTTGGTCTCTCAGAACTGTTTCAGTTTTTCACAAGGTTAATTGTATTTCAAAGTAAAACAATTCTGCAGGGTATTGTTTTTCACTGGCTTAAAATAGAAGGGACAAATTTCTCCTCTTCAAACTAGCTTTCCATGGTATTCCAACCATAGGAAATGAAGTGATGCTTAATTGCTGGAGGTGAGGGAGACATATTTTCCTTAAAATAGGGAATGTTTAGGAGCAGGACTATGGAAACTTGAATAGTGCAGCTTTCCAGCCACCAGGATCATTGTCCTGAAGTGCTATAAATCTCAAACTGAGTTTTGCTGACAATGCCCATCAAAACACCTGAAATGCTTGTTGAATATTCAGTTTATTGAGCTTCATCCCAGATTTCCTACTTCACGTTCTGGGGCCAGGACCAGGATTTGGCATTTTTAAAAAGTCCCTTGTGATAACCCCAGTTGTAGGTCTGTGTCATGTGCCCTGCAACTTCTGGTTTTCTCATTTCTGTCTATAGTAAATGATAATATTTACCATGTACTGAATGTTGACTACATAAAAAGCATTTTAAAAACATTATCTCTTTGAAATTTCACCCTGAAAAGGGTGTACATTCATGTTTTGCCAATGAGAATCATACTCAGAGAGGTTACGTAGCTTGCTCAAGCTTATACAGCTGAATGAGTTGTGAATCTGGACTTGCATTCAGGTTCATGGATTTCAAAGTCTATACATTTTCCTTTTGTGTTTTGTGGTCTCTTAAATTCTCATAAAAGTCAATATTTTCAGGCAAATATCAGCCACCTAGCATTAGCCTAACCGGCAAGCTCCTATGTAATCAACGGAACTGGTGCTGTTATTATTCTGATTAATAAGGTCACCATAGTACATATAAAATATGAACTTCCAAAGAACTAGAATACAAGTAGACCTACATAAAATAATATCAAGTGAGTTTAATTTTCTTTGATAATCTCAGAGGTACTTGACTATCTTGCAGTACCTTAAGGTTATTATTATGAATCTCAATTATCATTATACAGTATTGAACAAAAGAATTCTATTCATTTTAGTGTTCTTGTTCTTTGGATAATTAATAACAGACAACACATGGAGTTGCATATGACAAAATTGAGTGCTGTATTCTTTTGTAGATTCAAAGAACGTGCAAATCTTCTGCCAATTCTTTTCATTCTATGAGCAAGGGCAGCCTTATTTTCCAAAGGGAAATTGGGATATTGCTAGCTTATGTCAGTGGTTTCCAAATCTGACTTTATAGCAAAATCACCCAGATGGATTATAGATTATCAAAGACTGGAAAATTCTTAAAAACACAGATTGCTGGGTTTTACTGCTAAGGATTTTGATTTGGCAAGTCTTAGATGGAGCCAGAGAATCACTGGTCAGAAAGCTTCCAAGTGAATCTCATGGAAGCCAAGTTTGGGAGTATCTGGCTCATGTAATTTGAAGATGAATGGATTTGAGGATGAGGGGTTTATAGTCACTCAAAATACCTCCATCTGTAAGTTTGAGAACTTTAAAATTTTTCTTTGGGATAGCCATTATTTTTGATTCTTCCTTTGAAAACTCCTTTACAAAGGTCTTGCCTTCGTGAATACATGAAACTAGGATGTAAAGTATTTATGGCTTCTGGTGCTTTCCACTGTCAAGAGTGCCTTAGAAACTTAATAGGATAATAAGGGGGTGGAAGATTGCAGGCACGTGGAAAGGTTGGAGGGACGTACTGGTTATCTGCAGCTTGAGGACTGTTGCTAGTTTCTGGTTTGCCAATATTACTTAGGGACATGTGCTGTATACTTACCAGATATCACATGAAAGAGAGGCCACAGAACCAGGGTCTCACAACGACCCAAAGGCATGTGGATTCAAAAAGAACCTGCCTTTGAAAGAAAGAAACACTAGAGGCAATAGCAGAAATATTCTGAAAGGAACAATTGTTTCTGGGCTGTTTCAAAATATTTTGATAAAGAATATTTTGCTCTGCCCCTTTCCATCAGAATTTAGAGACTCTAATAGCTGGGCATGGATTGCTTAGAATAAAGATTATATATCACGACTCCATTATGATCGTGTGGAAAAGTTCCAGCCAAGGAGGTATATACAGAGTTCCTTGTGAAGATTCTGGAAGAAGTTTTTAAAAGAGAAGAATTTTACCTTCTTCCCCCACCCCCCTTTCTTACTTTCCATTTCCTGGCTGACTGGAATGGTTGGTGCTGGAGTAGCCATTTTACAGTGTGATGTAGAAGTTGTGTATAGAAGATAGCAGAACAAGATAAAGGAAAATTTGGCCCGGCTGATTGCGTATTCACATATCAGCCTGGCCCGGCTTGCTTACCTGCAATTATACATGCAACAGAATACATTCTTATTAAGCTGAGGGAAATTTAGCACCACTGTAATAAAGAAGATAGACTCAGAAATCAGAAACCAGGTTTGATTGGGCCTTGTCTCTATTTCTTACTAGCTATGTGACATTGAGCAAATTAAAGTAATGAATGGTGCCTTAGTATCATCTTTTATAAAGTAGGTTAATAGTAACACTTAACCCATGAAGTTGCTATAAGGATTAAAGGACAATGTATATACAATGCTTAGAGCAGTATCTGGCATTTGGAAAGCACTATATACACAATAGCTATTATTATTTGAACTATAATTATTTTCATATTTTTGAGATCACAGAAGAAACTAACCCTAATTAATGCAGGTGCTCTAGCACACATAATAGTGCCTGGTTCAAAGTGGGTGCTAAATAAAATTTTGAATGAATGTTGAACTATTTCTGATTACCTTTAAGTTCACACACTGTAACAACCTGAAAAGAACATTGCAGTATTCATTAGCCATTTGAATTATGAACAAACCAATTAGAGCCCAAAGAGGATTATTAGCTTTGTGCTCTGGTGGTTATGTGGTTATGATAGTGCCCTTTGGTGCAGAACCCCAAGCATCAGGGGCCCTTCACCACTTGCAAGTTCAGCAATTTGTCACATGGTCACTGCTCTCAGTTCTCAGCCCTGTACATCTGTCATAGCATAAGGCTGTTGACCCATCGCAGGCTCCTCTGCTCCTGACATTTATGGCAGGCTATTCTTGTGTTACCAGCCATTGACATTCATTCAGAAAAGACCGGTCCATTTAATATGAGCCACATAAAGACAACAATTAAGAAGAAAATGCACTGCCAAGGAAACCTTATAATGTACTGGATTAAGACAAGTACGTATTGAATTATTCAATAATTTAAGAAGGGAGTGTATAACCATTCTGTTTCTTTCCAAGCACCAGTAACTTGGGTCAACCAAACTTTAAGAATGAGTTCTCTTTTGTAAGCTATCCCTGTTGATATTCTATATGTATGGCATTCTTTTTCAAGCAGTGTTGAAAGGAACATATGATTTCTATTCTATTATTTCTCCAGATGAAGAACATGCCAAACTTCAGGAAAAGCATATGACATTTGCAGTATTTATAGATTCCCATTAATAGCTTTGCTACTATATAGAGCATGCAGTTAGTTTCAAGTTGCTATTTTGTAACCGGTCCATACATTCTCTTTAAGATTAATATAGATTTAGACCTCACACTATCTAGAATTTGACTGCCTTGTAAAGAAGATGGAAGACTTTATAGTAAAGTTACAAAACTGATAAAGAAGTCTATGTGACATAACAATAGTATACATGGTACTTTCTTTTCCTTATATGCACAGTTTAAAAAATTTCATTACTCAATGGCCCAATTTTGCATTTAAATATGAATTCATTTAATTTTACTTTGCAATCAGGTAAATTAGTGAGAAGGAATCCAAACAATATGCTTTAATTGCGTTTATAAATTATTCTCTCTGTCCTTCATGAGCATTCTTTCTTTTTTAGATATTGAAATGTAGTGTCTAAATATAAAGTGCAGTAACATCTGGTTCTAATTGCCGGTTTGAATAATATAGACAGACCTTCAACATTTCATGCTTTTGAAAGGATGCATTTAGTAGGAGGTACTGAGTCAAAGGTTGTAAAAATTTTGTACCACTAAAAATAGTTGAAATCTCAGATGCATTTAAAATGGAAATTGCCACTTTCTGAGCGAATAGTTTCTTCAATATAAGGTGTATGTATGCTAGAAATGGTTCATCAAAAGAATCTTTTTGCTTTTTTTTAATCCTGTATACTGTCATTCTTATAACCATAGTACTTTTATTTTTCAAAGACTCTAATTCTTATTCAAATCCTGAAGTAAACATTCATTTCAATAATCACTGAACCCACATGTTATGCAAGGTTTTATGTTTAGGGTTATCTTTTAGATTATTTTTATATTAACCATAATAAGCTGGAGTGGAAGAGTTCACTTGCCCTCATGGGTAACAGAGGCAGATTGGTTGTTATATTGGTAGGAGTGTGTGTGCCCACATGTATGGGTAGCTTAGGTATTATGTGTGACAGGTCACTATCTCACCAAAAAATTCCAGGAGTGTATGTGTGTATTTAAGCCTTTTTTTCCTTCCCCTGATCATAAAGATATTTTCCCCCAATACTTATCCCATTCATAACTATTTTCTGGGTTCTGATTTTGTGGCTTTATTGCTGCAACATTCTTGAGAAAGAAATGTAAATGCAAGCAGACTTTCATTAGGTTCTCAATAAATAATTGCTGTCTTCTGCTTAAATCAATGAAATAATCTGATGTCTTAAAAACATTATACAATTATTGTATTTAGAATAAAACCTAATATATATTTGAATTCAAGACCTCCTTACAGAGATAAACATTGCTCCCTTTCTTGAAGGTCAGTGTCCCAGAGAAGGTCATCTGAATTCACAGGAAAATTCTCTTTATTATAATTTGTTGGGCATCTGAGACCATCTGGGCCAAGAATATTCTGAGAAGTTGAAAGTGATCACTTCTGAAATAGTATTTTACAATTCATCTTGGCATATTCTTGCTTTGAACTTATCAGTTAAACTGATATTTTGAACTGATGGTTATGGTGATCATTTTAGATGGACCAACATTTTTCTCTCCATGGCAGAACAGCAATGGGCCTGCTGCTTCATGCTGGGTGAATCACACAGACTCAGGGCCAGACTTCTAGGTTCACACCCAGATTTTCTATTTATTAGGTGTGTTACCTTAAGTAATTTAACTAACTTCTTTGCACCTCATTTTTCTCATCTATAAAATGAGGATGGGGTGCCTGGGTGGTTCAGTCAGTTAAGCTTCTGCCTTCAGCCCAGGTTGAACTTTGTCAATTTTGATCATGGAAATTTCAAAGAATATCTCTATTAAAGTTTTGCTCCTTTATTTCATTCAATGTAAAAGGAAGTTTTAGTTTTGAGTATGATTTGTTGCAGTCCATGCCACTGCACTGCTCACATCCTAAATATTTCTTAAGTAAATTTGCAATAAACAACCTCTGACTTGGGGCCCTTCATTCAAACTTCCAATCAGATCCCACATCACTACCAAAGTTACAATCTTTTCAATAAAACTTTTCAAATCTGTTCTATGACTCATTCACTTAAAACTCATCAGTGTTCTCCCATAAACTATAGAAGAAAAACCAAACCCCTGTCTTCTGTATTTGGGTCTTCATAATCTGCTCCTGCTTTTCTCCATAGTCTCATCTCCTTAGTAAAAAACTGTTCCACTAACACCCAACTCTGCTATGTCCTACGTTCCTTCTCACTTCAATGTGGCTGAACACACTATCTTTCTATATGAAATGCCTCTCCTTGTGAGGTCTACTTGGTAATATTCTACTTATCCATATTGCCTTCTCTCTGAGGCCTTCTTAAGGATCTCTGACCTAGGCTAGATGGTTCTTGTTTTGGGTTCCTGTAACCTTTTTATACCTCAATTATACTCTTACCATTTATTCTTTGCTACCCTGCTCCCACTCACAAATAAACTATGTTTCAAACTCATGAGAACTGAAATCAAGCAGTTCATGTGTCATGCCAAAGCAAGGCATAGTAACTAACAAATAATTGGTACCCAATAAATGCATTAGAATGAATTTGTTCTATTTAAATTGTTTTCTGATTTTCAAGTTTCAACCATCAAAAAATATGATGTGATAAATACTATCTTGCCACTGAAAAGAGGATGTTTTAATTTCAACATACTTCTAAAGAGAGAATTGTGAGGGAGGAAAAAGTGGTTCAACTATAGGATCTTCTCAATATCTCAGCACAAAATAATGCTCCCTACCCAACGCAGCATAGAGGTTTGCCATTAAATATAGTTAGTTGTTTACCAGCAGTGTATCTTGGACCATGGAGGGGCATGCCTATGTGAGTGGGACTAGCTGTTGCTTAATCAGGGTGAAAGTTTCGATAAGCCAAAGGCTATTTGCCAATCCTATTCAATATGACTTTTTAAAAATACCTGTTTCCCCTGGGCATGTTCTGTTGGATCCTAGTCCTGAAAGATGCTTTAGAAAAGGATTCTATGGTCATATAATGGTCATATAAGATTGACAAATGCTGCAAACTCTCTCTTCTCTTATAGATTCCACATGCACAAAAGCATCTTTTTTTTTTTTTTTAAGATTTTATTTATTTGACAGAGAGAGATCACAAGTAGAGAGAGAAGGAAGCAGGCTCCCTGCCTAGCAGAGAGCCCGATGCGGGACTCGATCCCAGGACCCTGAGATCACGACCTGAGCTGAAGGCAGAGGCTTAACCCACTGAGCCACCCAGGCAGCCCAAGCATCTTAAAGAATCTGAAAAGCTGTGCAATGCAGAAGTATTTGACTTTACCTAACTCATAATTTCCTAGACTTTGGTGACCTCAGGACTTTTTTTTTTTTTAATAACATTCCTCAACATTTTATCCTATGGAACACATACATTAAGAAACACTATTCTATGCCAAAGAGACTTGAGTGTAGGGGCCAAGAACTCACCATTTACTATCAGTCTAATTTCTCCAACTCCAATGCTACAACTTTGTTAAGTCTTCTAAATACAGCTACTTAGAATTTTAGAGAAAAATAGAAAATTTAGAGAATTTTAGAGAAAAATTGTGTTTGCCTTTGCAATTCAAATAAGAAAATGGAGTTCTGGACAGCTTCTGGGATTCTTAGTGCTAACAAGCCTGGCACATGAAGGAACCGGGTTGCTTTACTACCAGTCTCACCTTGTTCTGCTGTATCAGGAGATTTAGGCTCTCCCTCTCCCAACCTTGGGAAACCATGCCCTTGAACTGTCTCATCACTCAATGCACTTCAGCTCTGCATCAACTTATTTATGCCCCAACCTTTTACAACATTAACTATGGTATGAAGAGTCTTTGCTCTTTTTTTTTTTTTAAGATTTTATTTATTTATTTGACAGAGAAATCACAAGTAGGCAGAGAGGCAGGCAGAGAGAGAGGAAGGGAAGCAGGCCCCCTGCTGAGCAGAGAACCCGATGTGGGACTTGATCCCAGGACCCTGGAATCATGACCCGAGCCAAAGGCAGCGGCTTAACCCACTGAGCCACCCAGGCGTCCCGAGTCTTTGCTCTTTTTGTATGTTTGTTTCTTAAACTCTGCAGTGATTTTTATTCTCCAATAAAGTGTTAGTTTCTGAAAGGAAATAAGTTGCAACTCTTTATCTTAAGTATTCTGATGGAAACATCTCAAAGACTTTCTGAAAGTGACTACTAGCAATTTACTCAAAGAATAGAAATCATTAGAAAATAGAAAAATAACCAGGTACAAAAAAGTAATATACTTATAAAAGCTATTTTATCTAACTAGTAATTTAAAAAAGATAAGATACAACCAAATGAGATAATATCTTTTCATAAGACTTGTAAAAAAAATTGAGTTACCCAAAATTACTCACAAAAGAGTGAGGACAAATAGGCACTTCCATATTTCTCCTAGGAGTTATTCTGCTTGGACAAATACTTTTGTATGGTAATTTGAAACCTGTCTGAAACCTTAAAACCCTGCCTGATATGTTTTAGACCCATTCTCTCGATGCATGAAACTTACATTTGATTATTTATCAAATGCAATGTAAACAAATAGTATTATAAAGATATCCATCAGGATATTTTTAATAGGGTACATTGGAAAATAGCTAAAAGGCAAAAAAAGTAGTACTGGCTGAATAAACTATTACATGGCCAATCTAATGATACATAACCATTAAAATTACATTCATGTAATTATTTATTTACATAGAAAGATCTTCATAGCACACTGTTGAATGAAAAAAGAAAGACTCAAATGTATATATCCTATGACCCTAGTTTTTGTGAAAAGAACATATGTATGTATTTTACCTATACTCGGCTTATAGGCAATATAAATAACATTGAATAATTAAATAGGAAAGAAATCTGGAAATACATGTGGCAAAATGATAATGCTGATTAATGGTATTGCAGTTCATATTTTCTTTTTTATTTCTCATATACAATAAACGCACATAAACTTTGTAGAAAAAATATTTTTTATAATAAAAAACAGTTGTCTCATTTAATATCATTTCCTAACAAAGCAACAATCACTATTTAACCCATTTTGTCCAAGGTGTCTCTTAAAATAATATTTAAATGAAGATGTTCACCTCATTTCCTGTTTCCTCAGGGCTATTGTGGAATTCTACCCTTACCAGGCCTCCACTGTCAGCCACATATGTATTATATGAGTATCATTTTTAAGTGGCTCAGGTTCTAAATGTCTCCTGAATGTCTAAAGAATAACTACCCACCCACAAACCTCATTGTACTCCGCTTGGTAAAGCTCTCTTGTCACGTACTGTATTTTCCAGGACCACGTTTTATATAGAAAAATGGCCCCCAAGGAGCAACTGAAGCGTGTGTGCAGGCACTTAGAATTGACATATTGTGGAATGATCGAGAATTTATTTGGATAAATAGCCTGTAATATAGTCAGGGACTTCTTATAATTCTGAAGTCAATGAGGCCCTCTGTGGTTTTATTTCCCTCACATTCAAGACACTGGGATTCGAATAGACTATGGATTTATTCATGAGATGCTGAGTGTAAGAACTTGTCATCACCGTCTTATTTTGGGACAACTGAGCATGGTTCCTCCTGGTAAATAATATGAACACAAAAAAACATTATAATCTATCTTTGTTCCCATCTTCCCTGTGAGCAACTGCAAGTTGTTGCTGTACTGAAGTAAGGTTCTGCTCATCAAGTAGTGAAATGCCTGGGTTGCGGTATTCCACTGTGGGATGCTGTAATGTCAGAGGTTCCTGCCAACACATTCCCAAACTACTATACTGTGTGCTCCAGGAAAAGAAGCACAAAATTCCTTACGGTGTATGAACACTGGACCTGGATAATTTTGATTTTGATAACTGATAACTTCTTAAAAATCTTGATTGAGAAGCTTAACTTCTTGGAGCCGCATTCTCTCCATTTGTTAAAAAGGAGACTATTGTCAGCCATCTCATAGGGTGGTTGTGAGGAATAAATGCAATAATGTCTAAAACATGCTTAATAGTGACTTGAATGTATTAAGTACTCAAAAATATAAATTCCTCTTGCTATCACAATCATCACCATCATTATGATTATCAGTCCAGAGAAAGGGATCTAGTTTTACTGTCTTGGCTCTGTGTAAGTTGATATTTGTTTTCTGTGCTGTAAGAATGGAAGACAGAAACCTAAGGAAAGACAAATGTCAGAAGAGAGGAAAGAGGAGCGGGGAGAAGAAAAAAGGGAAAGAAGAATATCAAGGGCACTGAATTTGTCTCAGGTTCTGGGATAGCTGACACCTGTCTTACATAAGGTAAAAGGCAAAATTTGGTGGGAGGGTATAATCCAGCGGAACACCCTGGCCAGCTATCTACATCAAGTTCTTTTAAGGTAACAGGGACACATTCTTATAATGGTGCACACCGCTTCACCTGTGCAAAATAACTTTTAATCATGTAGCCACTATTCTAAGAGCTCTATTTTATACTCCTCCATTTTCTTTGTTGGTGGTGGCTGGTAATAGTGATGATGATGATGATGATGATGATGATAGCAGTAGCCGCTCTCAGTTATAGAGCTTCTATAATGAGCCATACACCACATTTTATAGGTAAAGACATTAAGTCTTAGATGATAGAACCAGAAATCAGCTTCTGAATTGTACCTCAAAATAGATATACATTGGTGCCTATATGTTTTCTTTTCTTTTTTTTTTTTTTAAGATTTTATTTATTTATTTGATAGAGAAACAGCAAGAGAGGGAACACAAGCAGGGGCAAAGGGAGAGGGAGAAGCAGACTTTCTGCCTATCAGGGAGCCCAATGCAGGGATGGATCCCAGGACCCCAGGATTATGACCTGAGATGAAGGCAGATATTTAACCACTGAGCCACTCGATGCCCCAACATTGGTGCCTGTACGTTTTCAATCCTCAGATCGTTCTGCAACACTACTGTCTCTATTTCCTTTCTTCCAGATTAAAAAGCAAAAATAAAACCAAACCAAAACAAAACAAAAAACCAGTTAGCTTTAGGAAGCTTAAAATTCAGCAGTTTGTTCTGCTGTCAAGTGCATAAGAAAGGGGACAGTAGGGTCAGATTACCTTGATCTTACAAAAGACAGTTTCCTTACCAGGTACTCTTTACTTTTGCTGGGCACAAGTACCATCTTTTCCTGCTACTTCAATTTTCCAAATATCTGGAGCTCAGTGAGAATTTTTACAGTGAAGACTCTTCCTACTGCCTCTGTCAGATCAACTTGCAAAGGTTCATTAAACCAAAATTAATTTTTCTAAAACAAATACAATTAAAATCAGTTTGTCAAAGAGTATTTTTATTGTAATAATTTTTAGTGAGCAATATTGATAATTTTCAGCACATTTCTTTTTCAATATGAGGTATAGAACCTCTTCACATATTCTTGCCTTTAATAAAATACTTATTTATTTATTTTAGAGAGAAAGATGGGAGAGAGAGAATGAACAGGAGGAGCAGAGAAAGAGGGAGAGGGAGATAGAGAATCTCAAGCAGGCTCCGTGCTCAGCCCAACACAGTGCTTGAAGCAGGACTTGATTCCATGACCTTGAGATCATGACTTGAGCTAAAACCAAGAGTTGGATGCTTAAGCAAATGTGCCTCCATGTTCTTGCCCTTTAAGTTGCTTTTTCTGTTTTTATTATTCATCAAGGATTTTGCAAATAGGTTGAGATGTATTTGCTTAATTACTTAAATTTTATTTCCTTAAATCTTAAAGATATCTCCAAGGAGAAAACTTTTCCTAAAGAAAGAAGAAAAGTAGCTTGATCCAGGTATAAAGCACTAGACATTGGAGGAAGAAACTGACTGTTTTTTGACTTTGAAATCCAAATTATAAATCATTGCTTATTTAGTTATTGCTGATAGAATTGTTTCAAAGGTCAATCAAATAAGTATTTATTGAGTAATTACATGCTCAGTATGTAATTAGTGCTGTAATTGGATATGCATAAAACTTGATAGCTGCTGCATTTCCTTTTCATTTTTGTAAATCCAGAATCCACAATAGTGCCTGATTCATGTATGTGACCAATAACTACTTGATGAGTAAAAGACCTGGTGAATTTATATTATACCCTGGTTGTGGAGGTAATACAAACGAGAAGCAGCAGCAGTCTTTAGAAGAGAGAGAATGTGATTCAGTATTGAATTATGTATACTGTGGTAGGATAAGAAGTAAATACAAAATAAAATGCAGAAATGGCTTTACATAGTAATATTATAATGTTTATTAACCAAAGATTCACTCAGATTAAAAAAATTGTCTAAATGCGATTAAAAAGAACAATGTTTGTATAAAAGATGTTTGACACACTGGGATATAGGAAGGGGAAACGAGAAAAACGATTTAATGGATAGTAGGTGAATTCAACCTCCTCCCCAACATAGATTAATAGTTTTAATACCAGAAAAATAAAATTTAAGGCAAATAAATAAATAAATAAAAGACAATGAGGGCACTGATAATAATACTAGGCATAACAACTATGAACATTTGTACAACTAATATTATATATTCAAAATAATAACTAGTAACTCTGTGAAGAAAGGTAGCTAATTCAACAATTGTAATTAGAGTTTTTTTTCTTTTTTAAGATTTTATTTATTTATTTCACAGAGATCACAAGTAGGCAAAGAGGCAACAGAGAGAGAGGGGAAGGCAGGCTCCCTGCCAAGCAGACAGGCTGATGCCAGTCTCAATCCCAGGACTCTGGGATCATGACCCGAGCTGAAGGCGAGGGCTTTAACCCACTGAGCCACCCAGGTGCCTCGTAATTAGAGATTTAATAGACAAGTTTCAGAAAGTGATAAATCAAGCAGACCAATAATATACAACAAGACTATTGAGCTTAAACAGATATATAAAATTTTGTAGACTCAAATAGAAGATTTAGAAAGAGCATATAAGAAAATGGACCATGTACTGACTGTAGAGGGAAAACCTCAGTATAATCTAATTCATTAATACCATGTAGACTTGGATCACAATGTAATAAAATTAGAAATAAGTAACAAAGGAAAGCTCAAGTGATAACATATGCCTGAATACTAAAAAAAAAAAAAAAAAAAAAATTTAATAAATGACCTTTGTTAAGAAATCATAAAAGAAACTATGGAATTCTTAAAACTAACACACATACTGTTCGATTGTAGGACAATGTTTGCAGGACGAATCTACAGGTTTACTTAAAGAGAAATGCATAGATTTAATTATATGATGAAACAAACAGAAGAGAAAACAAATGAAATTAACATTTAAATTAGGAAGCTAGAAAAAATTCATTAGCATAAAGTCAAACATAAGGACAGAAAGCATAATTACAAAGGCATAAATTTTAAAAAAGTACAGAACAACAAAATCTACATAGAGATGCTTAATAAAACAAAAACTTAATTCTTTGACTATAATAAGGCATATAGATTTCTGGTAATCCTAATCAAGAGAAGAGGACAGAAGATTAAAAAAACTATAAAATGTATGAAAAGTGGAATTACTGGTGATGCATAACAAAGCATAAAAATCATGGGGCTATAATAACTACCCAAGGATTTGAAAATCTTGATGAGATAAATAAATATATAGAAACACAAGACTTGCATGAAAAGAATGATAACATTTGAATATTCAACAACTACTAAATGTTGGTAAGAAACCTCCCTCTTCATTTCCCTTCTTCTTCCTCAAAAGGCAATGAATCAGCATTTTAGAAGTGAGTGCTATCAAATTTTCAAGGCACCGAATCTCCCTATCCTAAATAAATTGATCTAAAATGCAAAAAAAGGAAAGTTGGACAACTCCTAACATGAAACGGGATTAAATTTTGACTTGCTCTTACTGCTGCCTTGAATGGGCCCAGCCCCACTCAACGAGAGCAGAAGTAGAGAGAACAGCCTAAGCTTCAGGTTGTCCAGACTTTTTCCTCCACACTTTTTCTCAGACCATGTTTCTTTCCATACAGTGAAGCCAATTGTTAATCGAGCAGCTAAGGCGACACTATGCAACTGTGGCACTTTACAGTTTTTTCTTCACTGACTCTGATAAGACTGCAGTATGGTACCTGACGTGTTCTAAAATACATATTAGCATTTACATTTTATACAAAATTTATAAGTATTCTGTTTTAATCATTCCCTCTTTTTACTCTATTAAGTTGCTAAGAACCTACTTAGGGATGTGCCAACAATATTGAGAACATTATTACTAGGTCAAGACTTCCAGGTCTTTCCGTTAACAGTCAGTATAACATAGGGTAAAGTTTAGAGGCCTAGGCTCTCTGTGTGCCTGTGCAGTCCTTTCTTTGTGATGTGTTTTATACCACTCAGTTTTCTAACAAGAATGTAGAAGTCTTTTATTATCATCATTATCATTTAAATTGAACCTATATAAAAGCTAGATTTTCTGTTCTTGTTATGATAAGAGTTGTCATGATAAAAGTTGGTTTTAAACCAACCTGTTTATTTTTCACTGTCTTACTTCTGAGTCTATTTCTTGTCATATAATTTCTCTGGTAGATTATTTTTACATATGCCTACTTGTTTTTAAACAGCTATAATACAACAGTTTTTTTTTTTTTACGCTTTCAATACACTGATTTTTAAATTAGAAAAAGATAGTTGAAGTATACAAAATTGTAAGCAGATTTAAAATATAAACAAAGGCATAAAATCCTTTAAAGTGTTAAATAACCAGAATATAAAGAACTCTGAAAACTCAATAGTAAGACAACTTAGTTTAAAACATTGTTAAAATATCTGAAAAAAATACTTTTCAAAAGATGCACAAATAGCCAATATGCACATGAAAATGTGTTCCACATGACTGGTCCTTAGGAAAATGCAAATTAAAACCACAGTGTAGTACACTGCACACCCCCTAGAATGACTTAAGTTAAAAATACTCACAATATCAAGTACTGTCAAAAATATCTAATAGCTGGAACATTGATGCATTGCTAGTTAGAATGTAAAGTGGAACTACCACTTTGGAAACTGGTAAATATTTTTTTTTATTATTTATTTATTAATTTGAGAGAAAGAGAGATACAGAAAGAGCAAGCATGGGGGAAGGAGCAGTGGGGAGGGACAAGAAGACTCTGCACCGAGCACAGACCTAGAAGTGGGGCTTAATCCCACGAACTGAGATCATCACCTGAGCTGAAATTGGGATTTAGAAGTTTACCCAGCTGGGTCACCCAGGCACCCCAGAAACTGGCAGATTCTTAAAAGGTGAAACATACCCTTATCATGTAACACAGGAAATCTATTTTCTAGGTACTTACTCAAGAGAAATGAAAACCAAAGCCCACACAAAGACTTGTTTTCAGTGCTCTTGCAGCTTTATTTATAATAGTTCTAAAAGTGGAAGAAGGCCAAATGTCCTTCAACAGATGCATTGCTAATCACTGTGATATAGTCATTTAGTGGTGTATTACTCAGCAATAAAAATAACAAACTGTGGATACACACAACTTGAATGACTTTCAACAATATCCTATGCAGAAGAACCCAAACCACTGTAGAATGTACAGAGTATGATTCCATCAATACGAAACTCTAGTGGAGACAAATCTAATTTGTAATCTCAGAAAACCCATCAGCGGCTGCATGAGTGTTCCTCTGAACTGACCCTGAAGGTACAACAGGGCATCAGAGGTGTGCTTAACCAAAGCTGTTAGATTTTCATTTATTTTTGGGCTGGTTCTCCCCTCACTCACCCCTCTGTCTAATTCAGTGGGTCCTGACTATTGTTCCATGAACTAGTGTGCTGTGAAAAGAAGGAAAAAAAAAAAAAGAGAGAGAGAGAGAGGCGGAAAGTTTTACAAGGTGCTTTATTTATTCAATTATAAGTGACTATTCATTATTGTGAAATTATCTTCATGTAATTTAGTACTAAAATATCCATTTATTTTGTGCAATGGTGACAGTTAGTGAGGAAGTTGAGTTTTTAATTGCCCTTATTCGGAAAAATAGATATTTGACAAGTCTGGGTATTAAAAAGAAGAAGAGCAAGAGTAACAGGAAGAAGAGAATGTTGGAGAAGGTCGTATTCCTCCATCTTGAGCTAGGGAAAGATCTCTATTTTTAAAAGCCATAGAAATTCAGGGCACCTGGGTTGTTCAGTAGGTTAAGCATCTAACTCTTGGTTTTGGCTCAGGTCATGATCTCAGGGTCATGAGATCAAACATCGCTTGCGTGGGGCTTTACACTCAGGCAGAGTTGGCTTGAGATTTTCACCCTTTGCCCTTCCCCTCATGCGTATGCCCTCTCTCTCTCTCTCTCTCAAGTAAATAAATGAATAAAATCTTTAAAAATTCCATAGTAGTGCAGGGAGAAAAATAAGAACAACAACAACAACAAAGAAACAAAATAACAAAAGCAGAAACTACGGAATTTGACTATGATCAAAATAAAAGTTTAATATTCAATAAGACACAGGAAATTTTAGCATATAGAAATTATAACAATGAAAACTGTCAATATTTAAAATAATTTTAAAATATGTTATTTAATAAAAGAAAATAAGTATAGTATTTGAAAGAACAACTCATATAAGTGAGTATGTAAATTGATTCTTAAATCCACTGAATTATAGAAATGAACATTAAAACAACAATAAAATATTACCATAAAAATCCCCAAATTAGCAGAGGTTACAAGGCAGGTAAGGATATGAGGGGTGGGGAAAAAAGAGTGGACATGAGCAGCTAGTAGGAAAGAAAAATGCTGCAATGCTGGAGAGAAGCTGACAGTACTTAGGGAAATAAGTGTGCCTGGACCATATGTCCTGTCCTAGTTCATGAAGATTAACTGAAATGGAGGATTTTCATAGCAGCACTGCTTGTACTAGCGGGAAATTGTGGGCAACCTGAGGGATTGACCAAGTAAAATTAGGAATATGCATATGTAAGAATGTAATTAGCAATAATGGGCTAGATTCACGCTGGATGGCATGGCATGATCTCAAAAATAGTGGTGAATGAAAAGATCAAGAAACGTAATAGGTAACAATATTGCTTATGCAAATAAAAGCATACGTAAGATGCTCTTCAATTTGCAAGAATACAGTATGTCTAAATAACCACTTGCATAGATGTGAAGTTGCAAAGGTGAGAAAAGTGGTACAAGGGAAAGAGGAATAAAAGATGAAATTAAATAAAACAAGGGGGCATCTGGATGGCTTGGTGGGTTCAAGGCTCTGCCTTTGGCTCAGGTCATGATCCCGGGGACCTGGGATGGAGCCCCGCATCGGGCTCTCTGCTCAGCGGGGAGCCTGCTTCTGCCTCTATCTCTACCGGCTCCTCTACCTACTTGTGATCTCTGTCTGTCAGATAAATAAATAAAATCTTAAAAAAACAAACAAGAAAATTATCTTTAACAAACTGATGATAAAGTATGATGAATTGAAAAGTATGATTAATCTTACAGATACTCTATTCAAGAAATTTATCTAATAAACTACAATAAACTTAGTACTCTAGGTTTCATGTGGGAAGGGGAGAGAATGAGTTGATGCCAAAAGCAGCCCTAATAATCAATCCAGCACTTTTCTTGGTCACCACACAGTGCTGTGTGTGTTTATATACTGCTTATCATTAATACATGCTCTGATATTTTTCAAAACTCTGATTTTTCTAAATTCTTCTTTAGCTAATAAATTCCTGCAAGGCTGATTTCCTGGTTCTTCTTTCTCCATTTTATAGCTTTGCATTTTAACAGTATTAATTCCCCACAAAAACCTTATCAGCAAAGTGTTATTTTCTTGATATCATAAATGAGAAAGCTGAGAGACACCTGGGTGGCTCAGTAAGTTGTTAAACGTCCAACTCCTGAGATCATGACCTGACCAAAAATCAAGAGTCCTCTAAACAAATCATTAGGGTTTTGTTTGTTTGTTTGTTTTTTGTTTTGTTTTGTTTTGTTTGATTTTAGTGAATAATAAGCAGAGAAACTCACCCCACAGCTAAGGTTTACCCAATTATCAAGTCTTATCATACCTTGAGACTTGCCCCATTATTGATACCCTGATCTATAGTTTTTTGTCAGATTTCTCAGATAGGTTTAAAAATAATGTAAGGCTTTGGGAAGAAGTGATGTAGTTGGGCACTTTAAAGGGTAGTGAAACAAAACTGAAAACAGTTTGTTTTCAGGATGTGCTATAGTGTCTTCTGAGCTAAGTAAAACAGTATTAGTGACAGACCTTGGTGGAATTTCTATTCAAGATGGCAAAAAGAGAGAATGAGAACTCTTAAAAAGTGCTGAAAATAAAGGAGGGAGTGACAACAGCATACCGAAGGTTTGGGTAAACTTTTGGAAGACAGGTGTAGAGAACCATATTGATAGTTGAATCACAGAGGAGAGAGGCACCATTCAGAGCAAGCAAATGAGAGCATTTTCGGTTGAAGAAGGTGTTCATGGTGGAGGCCTCTGGATTTAGCTTGTGGAGAGAGTGGATAGAGAAGTGGAAAATAATTGAGACCACTGGTTAAAGAACTGTTTACAGATAGTCTGTACCTGAGGCCTTCCTATCCTCCCCACCTTGAAATGGCCTCTGCCCAGAGTTGTTGTATTGGCGGATTTGCAACTGGCCAGCAGCTAGACACATGATCTCTGCAGGATATTGAGCCTTCCTTCTGTCTGGGAATGAGGCTCTCTGGCTTACTGAAACCTGAGGAGTTAATTGGGAATATGAATTCAAGATGTAATTTGGTTTTTGCTATCTAGAAATAAAGCAAGTATGATTAAAACTAAACCAAACCCCATCCCGACCAATACTTTGCCTTTGTCTTTTATTCACTTCCTAAAAGAGGTGTGAAAAAGCAAAAATGACAGAAATGCCTTCCTTAGCAAGAGATATTGATCCCAGTTTCTCCCATTTTATCCTAGCTTTCATGGACAGCAAAGTACCTGGTAGCCCCTAGCAACTCAGAAGTGGTAAAGAGCCAACAGAGAAATGTACAGAAGTGTCAGTGTTGATGGAAAATGATCAGAAGAAACAAAAATAATGCCATCCCTTAGAAAGAAAGTTAGAATCCTCTCTCTGTTTCTGTGTTTGGGGACCAGCATCTGGTAACTTTCAGGAAGAGCCCTGACATCCAGGCACCACTGTCCCATACTTTTCAGCCAGTTTGTATGAGTGGGCTTCAAGTTTACCGATCCAGTTTACCATCAAGTTCTGAAGTTATTTGCTTAGGCTTAAAAATACGTTTGCATATGGTAACTCTCTTTTCTCTGGGTTTCATCCATTGTACGATCGCTATGAACTGTAACATAGCTAACCCACCAGAATGTAACTCCCAGCACTTATTTTCCTCATTATCAGTGTTGACTAGTTTATGGAATAATCTCAGTGGGGTCCACTGTATCCCATGAATGTCACCAGTTCAGTTTATCTGCCCTTCCCCAACATAGACCTTACTGGGGAGCCATCCCTGATTCAGGTTAACCTCCTAGTCTCAGTCCTTCGGTTGTCCACCTCCTTTCATGCTTGCTGAATTGTATCACAGGCTTCAGATTGATCAGTTTATCAGGAAAAAAAGACTTATCTAGACTTATCTACTTATAGATCAGTTTTATAAGAAAATAAAGTCTTCACCAGAAGTAGACATTGGGTA
This sequence comes from Mustela putorius furo, assembly GCF_011764305.1. Lineage (NCBI taxonomy): Eukaryota > Metazoa > Chordata > Mammalia > Carnivora > Mustelidae > Mustela > Mustela putorius. Next base: position 20,158,450 of record NW_025422019.1, on the reverse strand, counting down.
TTTGACTTGAATTTACCTAACTAAATTTGTAGAATAGCTAAGAAAGTACAAATTGATCTTGTTTCTAGTCCAGAAAGTGTTTCATTCTTCTTAATTTAGTTTGTTTGTAATCATGAGTTTCATGGATTTCACTGAAGGACACCAGCAATAATTTATAATAATCTAAGGCTTATGGAATGGATTTCATCAAATTCTGCAGTTGACATCAAGTGGTGAGATGAAGGGTTTATTCCAAAACGAATCAGGTGTCAATCTTTTATTACCCAGTGGAGCACATATAAGGATTCTTATATGTAGAACATAGAGCTAGTGACAGTAGCTATGGAGACCCAAGGCAAGGGAGGTGGGGGAAGGAATCTTAATGTCTTTGGAATTACTTACCTTCAGTATTTTTCACATGGTCATTCAGAGTTCTCAATTATTCAAGTAACTAATCCCCATTTGTCGAATATATAGAACTGTAAAAGTGTGACACAAATCAAATTTTTATATTAGCAACCAGGTGGAAATTGAATGCTTGAATTGTACATGGTTGAATCTTATAAAAATATTTAATACATTTTGGGACACTTGGGTGGCTCAGTCATTTAAGTGTCTGACTCTTGGTTTCAGCTCAGGTCATGATCTCAGGGTCATGAGATGGAGCCCCCACATAGAGCTCTGTGCTTAGCAGAGAGTCTGCTTAAGATTCTCTCCCTCTGCCTCTCCGTCCCCACCCCCAAGCTCATGCGCTCCTTCTCTGTCTCTATAATAAATCTTTTAAATTTTTAAAAAAATTATTCAATACATTTTAATCAAATTCTCAAAATTAGACTAAATAAAACTAAAATGATAATTTTTATTGAGACATTTATTCTTTGTTAGTGTCTTGTCTGTTTGGGATGCTGTAACAGAATACTACAGACTGAGTGGCTTATATAGAACAGAAATTGGGGGCACCTGGGTGGCTCAGTGGGTTAAGCCTCTGCTGTCAGCTCCTGTCATGATCTCAGGGTCCTGGGATCCACCCCAGCATTGGTCTCTCTGCACAGCAGGGAGTCTGCTTCCCACCCCCCTGTACCCCCCCTCCACTGCCACTTGCCTCTCTGCATACTTGTAATCTGTCTGTGAAATAGATGAATAAAATATTTTTAAAAGTTCTTTAAAAAAAATTAAAAGAACAGAAATTTATTGGTCATAGTAGTTCTAGAAGCTGGAAGTCTGAGAGCAGAGCACCAGTGTGGTCAGGTGAGGGGTCTCTTTCAAGTTTCAGACTTCTGGTTGCATTCACACATAGCAGAAGGTACTAGAGAGCTCTGTGGAATTGCTTTTAAAAGATGCCTGGGTGGCTCCGTCAGTTAATTGTCAGCTTTGGGCACAGGTCATGATTCCAGGGTCCCAGGATTGAGTCCTACATCAGGCTCCTTGCTCAGCAGGGAGTCTGCTTCTCCCTCTGCCTGCTGCTCCTCCTACTTTGTGCTCTCTTTCTCTGATAAATAAGTAAAATCTTAAAAAAAAAAAAAAAGCTAAAAAATGAAGAGAGAGAGAGCACTTAAGGCCATTCATGAGGGCTCCACCCTCATGATATAATCACCTCCCAGAAGCCCTACCATATACTAATACATTACCTTTGGGAGTTAGTATTTCAACATGTAGACTAGAGTGGGGGACACGCAAATATTTAGAGCATAGCAGTTATAATTTATATTTTTGTATTTTTATAGATAATTTTGAATATTTTAGAAAAAATAAGTTTTTGAAAATTATTTTTGTATTTAATAGACTTTATTTTTTAGAACAGATTTACAACTATTGATACCCTGTACCACAGATATATCTGTTACCATCGATGAACTCACACTGATATATCAACCAAAGTACATAGTTTACATTAGGTTTCACTATTCATGTTGTACATTTTATGACTTTTGACAAATGGATAATGACAGGTATCTACCATTATAATATCCTACAGAATAGTTTCTCTGCCCTGAAAATCCTTCGTGTCTCACCTATTCTTCCTTACTTCCTCCTTAACCACTGGCAACCACTGATCTTTCCACTCTCCTCCATAGTTTTGTCTTTTCTAGAATGTCATGAACTTGGAATCATACCATATGTAGACCTTTTAGAACAGCTTCCTTCCCTTTGTAGTATGCACTTAAGATGCCTCCATGTCTTTTCATGAATTGATAGCTCATTTCTTTTTAAACCTGAATAGCAGTCCATTGTCTGGATATACCACAGTTTTTCCATTCTTCCATCTAAGAGCATCACGGCAATTAGGAATAAATCTGCTGTAAATACCCATGTGCAGGTTTTTGTGTGGGTGTAAGTTTCCAATTCACTTGGGTAAATACCAAGGAGTACAATTGCTAGATTGTATCAGAAGACTATGTTTAGTTTGTAAAAAACTACCAATCTGCTTTCAAAGTGAACCATATCATTTTGCATTCCTACTAGCAATGAATGAAAGTTCTTATTGCTCTACCTCCTCCCCAGCATTTGGTGTTGCCAGTGTTTTGGACTTTGGCCATTCTAACTGGTGTGTGATGGTATCTTATTGTTGTCTTAATTTATAATTCCCTAATGACATATGCTGTTATCTTTTTCATATGCTTATTTGCCATCTGTATATCTTCTTTGGTGAGATGTCTGTTTAGTTCTTTAGCCCATTTTTTATAGTTACTTAAATTTACATTTTTATGAAAATATATTAAAATTTTATAGACTGAATACAATTACATTTCACTTTTTAATTACTGTCAACAGAACAGAAGTTTTGTGAAAATCCTTATTAAAATAACTTAATTAGTGATTGCTCTAAAGGCAAGAAAAAATACATTTTATGAAAAAAGTTATAACTTAAGTTATAAGTTTATAACTTATGTGTATCTATATTTTATTATTAATCCAAATATTATTGGCACATGAATAGAAAAATAAGAAACACATAAAATGTGGTTATTCAGTTATCTTTGATATTTTATAAACATTTAATCATTTAAAAACTATAACTTTGTAAGGGTGAATTGTCAAAATAGCAGAATAAAACGTTTTGTTTACCAGTTTGATAGCTTTAGTTATAACTTTTACATTTTTCCACATGTGGTATGCGGCTTCCATTTCTACTGTGTCCTGGGGTCCAGCAGTGTCAGGGGTAGAATTAAACCCTGTTATTCCCACACTGGCCAAGACAATTTGTTGTGCACCAAATTCCCCCATTCTGGGGGCTTCTAAAAGAAAGGTCCATAACACCATTTTTGTTTTTCTCCCACCACATCCCTCTGCTGAGGCTGTGGGCACAATCTCAAACACCTGCTTGAATAGGGAGTAAAGGGACAGGGAAAATACAGAAATACAAAATTGTTTTTAAAAAAGATTATTTACAAACATTACTTTACTATACATTGATAGAAGTGTGAACAGTATATTATGGGAAACAGTATATTATGAGAAGTAGTATTGGCAAGCACTCCACACACGTAGTCAATTTAGGGACATTCTTTTTGCTGTGATTTGCCATTAAGTTTTTAATTAATTTTTTAGAATTGGATTATGGACCCTGAATGCTGTGATTGTAATGCACCAACGAGAACACAAAATGGTCAGTTAGGACTCAAAAATCAAATAATAAACTGAAATATATATGTGTAAATATATTTAAATTATAAATTTTCATATTTTAAGAATTATGCTTATGCCCATATAAGCATATTTCACTATTCTGTTTATAAAACCAAAAGAGTTGGAAATCAGTGAATCGATTTCTTAATATGTGGTTTGCAGATTACCTGCTGACTACCTCTGATGCATCAGAGTCTGTGGAGATGTGTCTGGTGAATGGGTTTCCATAACAAGCTCTCTAGGTTCGTGCATGCTAAAGTTGGAAAACCATTCTGAGTAAAGTTTAAGAAAGGTTGTTCCACTGCACTATGGAACAAGGAAAAAAGACCCAAGAAACAGAATTTAGAAACACCTACTGTGGTTTACCCATTTAACCTTGAGGTGGTGAATGCCAGCTCTAAGAGGAGTGGCAGTGGGAACAGGGAAGAAAGGATGGTTACAAAGAACAATTTAAAGGGAAACTGTATAAACTTATTGCCTAGATATAAGTGGTTTAGTAAGAGAATAAATATCAGAGTTAACATTTTAAAGAATTATTTCTTCTAATAAGCTATCTAGCTGCCTGCTTCCCTCCTACCTTTCCAGACACCAATTTTTAGGCCCACTGAGAGGGTGAGTGATTTGCCCAAGGACACACATCTCTATACGGTCAGGCTATGAAATAGAGACCAAGACTTATGGCACTAAGGCCAATAGTCTGGCCACTAAACTATGAATCACATATTTCCAGATATTAAGACTGTGTGACTAAGAAAATTTCCCCTTCGTTCAATGTTTTATTAAGGATTGTGTACATGTGAAGCAATGGACACTGTGTTAAGTGCTGGGATTACAGTGGGGAACCTATTAAATAGGCTACCTGCTCCCTGTGGAGCTCACCGTCTGGTCGATACAAGGTCATACTAATGCCAGAAAAAGGTTCTTAGGAGTAGGGTGTTGATGGGACAATGGGAATGTGATGTTATTTTAATGTATGTTAGTTTTAGATATGATAGATTTGAACGTCTATGTTTTATGTACATGCAAATTGACTACTTCTTCCTGAAAAGTATATGTACTTGTTCATTTATGTATAATGTATAGGTTAAGAAAACCTTCCTTAGATGTCTTTTCAGATAAGGGAAAGAGAAGAGAAGAGTAAATAGTGAGATTTATCACATCCATTAAAAATACTAAGCTTGTACTGAGTGACCTCTGAACTGTGGAGAAGAATGTAAGGTTGTTTTTACCAGATGGAACAAAACTATAGGTTTTTGACATGATTTTTAACATTACTGAAGTATGTCTGTCTCCTGTAAAATGTATCTTGTCTCCAGGATGGGTTATTTTTTTAAATTCTTCTTTCCTTTGGGAAGAGGCAGAACACAAAAGCAGTGTTAGGTATTTGCAGCATAGACTCTGTAAATTAGCCAGGTTTCCTCATAGATAGGCAGCATGCCTTTGGCCTACCTTGTGTGGGGAATAAGAAAATGAATTAACTTGGACATGCTTTGGATGATTTTCAGCATGAAAACTGATATCCCTAGGTTTGAAATGAATTTACTCTTTAAATATTAGCACTCAAAACAGTTTAAGCGAAAATATTCTGTGATGATTCAAAGATAGAACATTGAGACATAGTAAAATTAGAATCATCTCAGAGAGTTTAAAAAGAAATATGGAATAAAATGACTTGTGGTTGGAAGTGGACGTAGTTCTGACTGGGGCTGCTTCAATATACTTCTGAGAGACTTTTCTAGCTTTTAAGACAATTTCCATGGTTGGAGACAGGTTTAGGGTTTTTGTTTTGTTTTTGTTTTTGATTTTTTTTTTAATTTTATTTTTTCATTTGACAGAGAGAGACACAGCAAGAGAGGGAACACAAGCAGGAGGAGTGGAAAAGGGAGTAGCAGGCCTCCTGCCTAGCAGGGAACCCGATGTGGGGGGCTCAATCCTAGGATGCTGGGATCATGACTTGAGCTGAAGGCAAATACTTAGAGACTGAGCCACCCAGTCAACTCCTTTTTATTTTATTTTATTTTTAAAATATGCTCACATAATATAATCTACTTTTTTCCTTGTCTCAAATAAGAAAGAAGAAATATCAAGGAAAAATTTGAAAACTAATATTTTCTAATTTACTGGTAACAAAAAAAGTCAATTCCTTTTACTATTCTGAGTATTGAATACTAAAAAATATAGTAAAGTCATGAAATTAAGTTCTACATGATTGCAAAGGAGTAGAAACATTTTTTTTTCTTCTGGTTTATAACTTGTTTTTAAAAAAAAGAAAGAGAAGGAAGAAGCGGGCGTAAGAGAGTGAAGGAGGAACACTTCAGTAGAGTTTTTAATTTTTTGGAACATTTTCACTTTTTGTTAATTTAGAAAACACAGGCACAATTGATTCTGTGTTGTTCTACTTTGATTCTGATTTATAAAGAGATAGGCCATATGAACTATTGTTAATTGATCTAGAAGACTTTCTTTCTCATATTTGGAGATTATGTTGATACAGTTAGTAATTTCCATAAAGGAAGAAAGTGTTCTCATATTAAATGAGATAAAAGTAACTTAATAAATGTTTATGCAGTCATCAATGTTGCTATTTGAAAAACACTTTTTAAATTTTGTAATTATTGATATTTATTTATGAGAATACTTTTCTGCTTACCAATTGCCATTAATTCTGACAGCTTTATGGTTTACATGTTCTCTTAGGCATGAATAATGACTTTGGCTAACAAATTGTAGTATTCCCACAGAGTTTTCTAGATTTACTTCAGAAACTTGGCATTCTGTAGTCTTGAGTAAGATATTTTCCTGAGAAGATTTTTTTTTCCTTTTAAAAAAAATTTAATTTCAGTATAGTTAGCATACAATGTTATATTAGTTTCAGTTTTAGAGTGATTTGACAGTTCCATACATCACCTGGTGCTCATCATGACAAGTGCCCTCCTTAATCCCCATAACCTATTTAACTCATCCCCCGACTCTCCTCTCTGGTAACCATCACTTTGTTCTCTATGATTGAGTCCGTTTTTTGATTTGTCTTTCAAGAAGAGAACTGTTGGTGCGCCTGGGTGGTGAAGTCAGTTAAGCAGTGGACTCTTGGTTTCTGCTCAGTCATGATCTCAGAGTTATGAGATCAAGGTCTGTGTTAGGCTTCGTGCTCAGTGCAGAGTCGGACTCAAATTATCTCTCCTCTTTCTCGACACCTCCCACTTGTGCTCTCTTTCTCTCACTTTCTCTCTCTAAAATAAATAAATAAATAAATAAATAAATAAATAAATCTTTAAAAGAGAAGAAGCAGAGAACTTTCAACAGCCTAACAGAACTATGACCAAATCATGCATGATCATAAACCCATGGAAACTTGTTATCACTAAGTAGGTAAAGGGAACATCAGAGATACAGCTTCAAGGTAAGGAGTTCTGAGCAACCATTAGCAAGGACTTTGTTGTCTAGCAGTTCGCATTTTCAAAGGAAAATTAATATATCTCATTTCACCATACCCCAGAGCCCTAATCACTAGTGAAAATCATAGACTACATGGATTTACCAATATTTAACAAAAATTCTCAGAAGGAATTTAAGTGTTTAACAAGAAATACCCATGAGTGCTGCTTAAAAGTACTTACAGTTCTCTTATGAAGTCATTTGGCAAAGACTTGTTATGCTCTGATTAGCTTATTAGTTCATTTTGGATCTGATAGAGAGTTTTGGGGCATTGTCTGTCAACTTGCTAGGAATTAGGACAGCAAATGCCTTTGAATTGTCTTTGTTCATTTAACCATGTCTCTGCAGATGTTCACTATTTTAATATGTATTTTATTTGGAAAGGGCATTATTTGTGTAATCAATTAGAGATGTGCAATTCTGAGTTTGGAGTTTGCAATTCTGGAGTTTGTAAGTAGATTAAAATGCTATAGAGACATACTTCAAATGAATGTCACCCTGCATAACAACATATGATTAATTCTGAGTGTCAAAAGATCATTTCAGGCTCTCCCGTTAGTTCCTGCAGTGATAATAAAAAATTACAGTGTAGTTTCAAAAGGCAGGCCATAATGATAATTTAGCTTATACTTAGGCTATTTACAAATGATCATAAATTCCTTTTTATGTAAGAATGGAGATATGATAGAGCTGCTTTGAGGATTATTTAGAATAATTATGTAGAAATATTAGTGGTATTCTTAAGAAGTACAATACAAAACTTAACTCTCATTTGTTTTCCCAATTCCTCTCTACTCTAGTTGCTTTAATATGAATGAGTTAGTGAGACGACAATACAGTGCAGTGAAAAGACACTACACTTTTGAGATAGATATTGGGCCGTAGCACTGGATAGCTACATGGGGTGCCATTCATATGATAGGCTCTGTGACTGGAATTCCCTGAAATTATGCAGTACACAACTCAGGTGACCATACACAGTAGCTCTGAGGTAGATTAATGTTGGAGGCCTGTTTGAATAGTGTTGGCCAAAGTTCTTGGGTCTCTTTGAGGTTTTCTTTCCTTTTCTATAAAATACTTTACTTACCAGATATAGTTCTTTTGTCAATTACAAAAGAATTTACCTCACAGATTGGCTGTCTTGTGAAGATGAAGTTTTACAGGGTTTCTGACCATAACAGCACTTAACATAGTACCATCGCATAGTAGGTGCTTAACAACTGTGAGCCCTGAAAGTAGGTAAGAAAGATGAAGTAAATATACTTGGGATGTAACATCTCAACAAGTTAATAAGAAGAGGGGGAAATGATGAAAGAAAAATGAATTCAGTCTGTCAAAGGAGGCATAAACATTCGTGTGGTGCCTGAGGTTTGCTCCAGGTACTGAATGCAGGCCTTAACAAGGCAGGTGACAGAGAATAGGAACATGCATATTATCCAAAGTTTGAAACTTCAAATATTTTAACTAGTTCTATTTATGTTTAATGACAAATAGCAAAAGTAAATCAGAGTGGTTGGTGCTTTCCATTTCAGTTTTTTTTTTTTAATTTTATTTATTTCTTTGAGATAGACCAAGAATGTTGAGCACAAGCAGGAGGAGCAGCAGCAAAGGGAGAAGCAGGCTTACCACTGAGTAGGGAGCCCGACACAGGGCTTGATCCCAGGATGCCAGGATCATGACCTGAGCCTAAGGCAGTTGCTCCATTTCAGTTTTAAAATTATTTTAAAATAATACACTTCATTATTTTTGTACCATTTTATTTCTAAACAATCTAGAAAATACTTTAGTAATTAGCAATGCTAAACACATATGCACATGCATCCACACACATAAATATGTGCACATACACAGCCTACAAAGTTTGGATACTTAACTGGAAAGTGTTAATTTTCATCATACAAATTTTAGACTTTTAGAAGAAAATAGAAAGCAGAAATAAGAAATAGCTTTCTAGAAAAATAAAAGACATTACAACAAAGAAGAAAGATAGAAGAAAGTCTGTATAATTCAGTATAATAAAAATAAAAGTGTAATGACAATTACTACAGCTATCAATCTTCAATAATTTGTGAAGAATCCAGCCTCAAATGCAATGAAGCTTTATAAGATTTGTGATTACAGAGTGTAAAATATAACAGATGCTACAATATTTAGATGCCTGCTGGCATTTACCTTTCTCTCTGCACAGTTCATTTCAACTATATGAAAATTTTATGTGCTATATAAAAGTAGAGAAAAAGATATTTATTTGAAAAATAACCACAGGAGAATTGATAATATTTCAGTAATGTGGTATTTGATTCTCTTTGACCAGATGAACAAGTGAGAAACTGGAGAATTTGATGATACAGTATTATTTTCAGTTTTCATATGTGGAAGATGCATGGGTCAAAAAATGACATTGATATTGAAATCAGCTATTTTCTCTGGGTCCTCAGAGCTGAATTTTTAGGATGGGAGCCCTGCTGTTCACTGGAGAAATGGTTTTGCTATGAGGATTGCAGTGGAAGGTTACTAGCATTGGTAACTTTGGAGAAATGGTCACTGTTATATTTCGAAGGCAGAATACTCAGAGTACATCTTGTTTTTAAAAGTATATTTTTTTGGGTGCTTGGGTGGCTCAGTGAATTAAGCTTCTGCCTTTGGCTCAGGTCATGATCTCAGGGTCCTGGGATGAATTTCTGCATCTGGCTCTCTGCTCAGCAGGGAGCCTGCTTCCCCCTCTCTCTGCCTGCCTACTTGTGAACTCTCTCTCTGTCAAATAAATAAATAAAATCTTTAAGAAAAAAAGTACATTTTTCAGGTTATCACATTATTAGTCCTGTTCTTTAAAAAAATCTTTTTATCTTTGATCACTTTGCAAACATGATTTTAAATTCCAGATACTCTAAAATAAGTACCCCCCCCCCAAAAAAAAACCCAAATGGTGTATTTTTGAAGACCTATGTTCCTTTTTTAAAAACATTTTTAGGGACGCCTGGGTGGCTCAGTTAGCAAAGTGTCTGCGTTTAGCTCAGGTCATGATCTCTGGGACCTGGGATCCAGCCCCACATCAGGCTCCCTGCTCAGCAGGGAGTCTTCTTCTCCCTCTCTTCCTTTGCCCCTCCCTGCTGCTTGTTCTCTCTCTCAAATAAATAAATAAATTTTTTTTAAAAAAAATAAAAGTTTTTAAAATTCCTATTATATCATGTATATATGCTTATATATGTATATATATTTTAGAAAAATATTGAGGAAATAATGAAAATTTTTCCAGCTCTATAAACTAGAAACGTAAAAGTCACTCCTGGACACCTTCATCTCCATTTTCCTCATATCCAAGACATCATTAGTTTCTATCAATTTGATCTTCTAAACATTCGTTAAATCTGTCCACTTCTCTCCACTACCACTTCTATTGCGCTTGCCTGGTCTCTCTTCTGGAATGATAAAAATGTCTTTTAATTATTTTCCCTGCACCTAGTCATCCCAAGCAGATCTATTTTACCTGTTTCAAAATGTAAACCAACCTTTTCCTACCTTTATTTACTTCAAGGGATTCCCACTGATCTTAGAACAAAGACCTACGTTCTCAGCAGGGTGTGTGAGCACTGCATTGGCCTTGAAATGTTCTACTCAGCTGAGTCTTCTTCTGCTCTCCCCTGGTTCCCTGGGGTCTAGAGTCCACTTCCAGGTCCAGAAAGCCTCCTGCCCCCCCCCCCATTAGGAAATTCCCTCACACTAGCAGGATCTTAAACCAAAATGCATGTATCGTGGATGTGCATAAAGGTCCACTGTGCACACTGGTAATTTTAAGGGTCAGTTTCCTGATCCACAATATCCATATGGATTTTTCCTGCAAAGGTTCTGCCCCAAGACCCTGCCTGCAGGTGAAGCATCCTGCTGCTTCATCTCTCTTTTCACTTTGGAAATCACATTAGTTTTACAAAGGAACAAAAGAAGGTGGACTTTTCTTTCATTCTGATTCTTACTGTGAAGAGAGCATGCTTCTCCCTCTCCTCCTTGCTTATGCTCTCTCTCCCTATCTCTTTCTCTCTCTCTCTTAAATAAATAAATAAATAGATAGATAAAATCTTTAGAAAAGAAAGAAGAAGAGAAAAGAAAAGAAAAGAAAAAGAAGAGAAAAGAAATTAGATTCTCTGGGGCACCAAAAGAGGAGCAGTTCAAACTAGAGGTGCCAACAAAAGGTTCTGTAGTCAGGGCAGAGTACCCGCGGGATACATATTTCTGTTAAGGGAAAGTGGGATTTAGAAAGGAGATATTTAGGTCTGCATAAGAATGCTCTGGATTCAGTTTCTTTTGCAGAGCAGGGCAGCAGGAGTTCTGACTGCTTTTCTTGAACCACCTTACTTCTCTCACCCCCATGTGTTGTCAAGCTCTTGAGGGAGAAAGAGCAAACAAGGCACAGTGCGGGTTGGTAGAGATACTGAAGAAATCAGTGTTTATTTTATACAGATGGCAAACTACGAGAGCCTCCTGCTTTATCTACTCATCTTAATTCCTTTCTGATTTTAGTATCTATGTATCTTAGAATATTCAAGTTTTGTAAAAAGCAGCCTAGGAAATGATCACTTTGCTCTGGATTTCATTTTTACCTGGTGCAGTAAAAAAGAAAGACCCCAGGGATTACTCTCATTCATCTTGTTCATGGTCTGTATCTCAGTTACATAAATATCTCTACAAGATCCTGTTTTCAGTTCCTTTGGATATATGCCCACAAGTGGAATTTCTGGATCATGTGGTGGTTGTATTTTTGATTTTTTAAAAAAGATTTATTCATTTATTTGAGAGAGAGAACTGCACGCATGTGTGCCCATGTGCAGCGGGAGGCCAAAGAGAGATGGAGAGTCAAGCAGACTCCGTCCAGAGCGCTGAGCCTGCCTGGGGCTCAATCCCAGGACCCTGCAATCAAGATCTGAGCGAAACCAAGAGTCTGCTGCTTAACTGGCTTTGCCGCCCAGGCACCCCTATTTTTAATTTTTTTGAGGAAACGCCATACTGTTTTCCATAGTGGCTGCACCATTTTATTCCCACCAATAGTGCACAAGCATTTTAATTTCTCCGCATCCTTACCAACATGTGATATTTAATATTTTTAATAATGGCCATATTTTCCCATTTCACAGATTGCCTTTTGGCTCTGTTAGATTGTTTCCTTTGCTACACAGAAGCTTTTTAGTTTGATGTATCTCCACTTAATCTATTTTAGCTTTTGTTTCCTTTGGTTTTGCCCATGTCTAGGAATACTGACAATAGTATGTTTCGCGTTTAAAATTCCTTCTTTTTGCATGGTCTATTGCTTCCAAGTTGTTTTTGTTAGTTCTTACATCTTAGTCTTTATCTTTCCTTTCAAAGGATTCCCTCCACTTGATTGCTCTTTTTTTTTTTAATTTTTTATTTTTTATAAACATATATTTTTATCCCCAGGGGTACAGGTCTGTGAGTCACCAGGTTTACACACTTCACAGCACTCACCAAATCACATACCCTCCCCAATGTCCATAATCCCACCCCCTTCTCCCAAACCCCCTTCCCCCGGCAACCCTCAGTTTGTTTTGTGAGATTAAGAGTCACTTATGGTTTGTCTCCCTCCCAATCCCATCTTGTTTCATTTATTCTTCTTCTACCCACTTAAGCCTCCATGTTGCATCACCACTTCCTCATATCAGGGAGATCATATGATAGTTGTCTTTCTCTGCTTGACTTATTTCGCTAAGCATGATACGCTCTAGTTCCATCCATGTTGTCGCAAATGGCAAGATTTCATTTCTTTTGATGGCTGCATAGTATTCCATTGTGTATATATACCACATCTTCTTGATCCATTCATCTGTTGATGGACATCTAGGTTCTTTCCATAGTTTGGCTATTGTGGACATTGCTGCTATAAACATTCGGGTGCATGTGTCCCTTTGGATCACTACATTTGTATCTTTAGGGTAAATACCCAATAGTGCAATTGCTGGGCCATAGGGCAGTTCTATTTTCAACATTTTGAGGAACCTCCATGCTGTTTTCCAGAGTGGCTGCACCAGCTTGCATTCCCACCAACAGTGTAGGAGGGTTCCCCTTTCTCCGCATCCTCGCCAGCATCTGTCATTTCCTGACTTGTTGATTTTAGCCATTCTGACTGGTGTGAGGTGATATCGCATTGTGGTTTTGATTTGTATTTCCCTGATGCCGAGTGATATGGAGCACTTTTTCATGTGTCTGTTGGCCATCTGGATGTCTTCTTTGCAGAAATGTCTGTTCATGTCCTCTGCCCATTTCTTGATTGGATTATTTGTTCTTTGGGTGTTGAGTTTGCTAAGTTCTTTATAGATTCTGGACACTAGTCCTTTATCTGATATGTCGTTTGCAAATATCTTCTCCCATTCTGTCAGTTGTCTTTTGATTTTGTTAACTGTTTCCTTTGCTGTGCAAAAGCTTTTGATCTTGATGAAATCCCAGTAGTTCATTTTTTCCCTTGCTTCCCTTGCCTTTTGCGTTGTTCCTAGGAAGATGGATTGCTCTTATTTGAATGCTCTGAATGGTTGGATTGGACTGGTCGATTGTGGCATTCATAGGAGAAAAGTCTGGTTTGGCTTCCTGGGGACACCCCCTATATCCATTTGTCTTTAGGGTTTTTCTTTTGTGCTGGTCAGATTCCCCGGAGATCTGTCCAGTCTCCTGCCTGCAGGATAAAGTCTTGGCTGCCAGTATTCCAAGAGCTGATTAATGAAGCAATAGGAAGACTGAGAGGGTATCAACTTTCAGTAAAAATGCCTCTCTGTAATCTTCATTTTTCTTACTCTATATTAGCATGCATGTAGAGACCTTCTGCTTGAAGTAAAAACAAACTTGTAGTCCTCTTGTGGGATGAGAATGAGGCTATGTAGAAGAATGTATCTGCTTCTGCTTTTTTGTACTTTTCAACCAATTCTCCTTATTTTAGTTCACTCTTGTTCACTTCTCTATCCAGAGGTACCTGGTGCTCCTAATTCTTGAGGTTTTAAAGATTGTGTTATATATAATGGCTTTAGTTTTTAGCTTTCCAGTTTATCATCCAGTCTTTGTTTTTTTTGTGGGTTTTGGGGTTGTGTTTTGTTTTGTTTTTGGCATTTTTGTTTCCTTCATTTTCAGTTTCCACACTCATTTTTCTGTTTAAAGATAGGAGAAGTGCATTGTCAATCTCCCTTCTCTCTCATCCTTCCCGTCCTTGTGAAAATAAATGAAAAAATATAAATATTTCTGGATACTCTGTTGAGGTTTCAGGAGATGGTGAAATTATGTATGTGTATGTTCAACTCTTGTCTTTATTTGGAACATCACTTGTATTAAAAATTGTTTTTATTGTTCTCCAGTGAATAAAAGTATGTGTGTGTATCCAAACCTGTCATTTTAAAAATTTATTTCTGACTTTTTTTTGAGAAGAACTTCCTTATACCAATATTAAAACAATTCTATTTTTTCTTAAGTCCTTATTCCCTCTGGTACTCTGAAATGAGGCAGAAATAAAATGTTATTAATATCATAATATATAACTGTTTATTAAATACATAGTCATTTCTAATTGATTCATGACATTCTTAACTTTAGAAAATTTAAATATAATACATAGATCCATTTTTGGGTTCTGTAGTATAATATCTTGTTCTTCTGCCCAGCAAGACTATTTTTAGTTATTATGGCTTTATGATATATTTTGATATCTGCCCATTTCCAATAATTGTATAGTTATATATTTCTATTATAAGAGAGTTGTCTTGCACTGACTTTGAAATTATAGATTATTTGGTCAAATATAAAAATTTATAACCCAGAAGTATTGTGAATTTTCTATTATCTCCTTTCATGTTTTGTTTGGTTGTATAAGACACTCCCCAGAAGTTTTTTGTTTTGGTTTTGTATATTTTATACTTCCACTCTATTTTGAACATGCTAGACAATGGCATAGGAAGAGTTAGAACTTTGTTTTGCTTTGTCTTCAAAGCTTGTGCTCTTTCTCACCTATACCCCAAGTTCTTAAATTGGGCTGTTTACAAAAGTTGTAGGAGGTGCTTTTAAAATATTCACATGCCCAGTGCCACCCCTCAGAAATTTTTATTTGATTTGTTTAGTTTGGGCTGCAGTATTAGTATATTTTCAAAATTCCCCTGCAAAATCTAATGTTTGAATAAATTTGAGAATCACTGCTCTGTACCAGTAATTCTCAAATTTTGCATACACTGGAATCATTTGGAAAGCTCTTAACACAAAACAAAACAAAAACAAAGAAACAAATTCAAGGGCCTCATTCTACAGAAATCAATTTAGAATCTTTGGGAAGGGTCCCAGGCAGCAGTATGTTAATCTTCAGTTTATCCTACGGGCAGTCAAGTGTAAGAACTTTTGGCCCATGCCCTTACCATTCAGATGGTAGTCCAAGGACCAGCAAAATTATCATTGCCTATGAGCTTGCCAGACATGTAGAAGCTTAGTCCCAACTGCAAGTGATGTGTATGCACCTTCAAGTTTGAGGTACATTGCCCTTCAGTTAGAAACTGTGTTTCTAAACTTTCCTGTGCATTCAACTCAATTCAGGAATTTAAGAAAACACTGTTGCTAAGCCTTATACAAGATTAATTTAATTGATATACCCAAGAGGTGGGACTCAGGCATAGTTGAATTTTAAATGTTTAAAAGTTTGTATTTAAAAACCAATTTAAAAGCTGATTCTAATGTGCAGCCAAATTACAGCTACTGACCTATATATGAAGGCTATCACATTTTATGTCTTCTTGCATTTAATAAAAATAACACATGAGTGACTCTTGTCTGAACAATCAGTCATTTAAAAAGGGGTTGTGTTCTTAAAGTAGTTTCAAATTATTTTTGAATAATGTATCATCAAAAAAATGAAACAGGGTAGCTTTATCTAGCACATATACCAAACATAGGCTTGCTTTACTTCTAAGAGACACAGCAAATTGAATCTCCCTAGATTACATATGACACAGATGGAAATAATTAATGAAAGTAACATTTGAAGCTCAACTAATGCATGCTGAGATGATTTGCATTTTGAAGGAGTCTACAGGCCACCTTGTGGACCCACATGACCTACCAGAGATCTCACTTTGAGGTCCCCTATGCTAGATTATAGATGCTTCACAAGCAAGAATACTTATTTGATTGCTGTATTTTAATTCATAAAATGGCATTGTTGATTGAGTGCCCTAAGCCAAGTAAATGAGCCACTTATGTTAGGCACTTGTTCACATTCATAAAAACAACAAATAATATTATCTTGAGCAAGCCGTTTCTAAGAAATAGTGATTAAATGATATCTGATGTTTGTGTGCATTTCTTTCCAAGAGGTGGAAGAAACTGATTTGCTTTTGATGAACCTGTATTGCCTACAAATTGACAACCACAGATTTCCTACTTTATTAATTGGCCAGCAATGATTTATATGAAATATTCCCTCTTGTTGCAGGCTCTACAGCCAGCTAATTGATTGCTGTATGAATTATGCATCCTAAGCCAAATGCAAGGGTGCATGAAAGATGCAGCCAAGGTCATTTTCCATCATAGAGAACTACAGTGACTAAATCCTTTTTTAAAACAGACCTTATTTGCTTTAATTTTGCTGCTTTCTTCATGTATACATCAAGTCCAGAGTAATGTGCAAACTCTAAAATTACGCTTTCAATTTATAAAAAGATTGCAGGCCCCTACAGTTCAATGTTCTGCAGCCCGACAAGGGGTGTAATTTAATTAATTTGGTAGAGCTAAGGAAAGAACCAGAAATGGCATACAGGTGCTTTTAATCTGATTCCAAAATATGCCAAATCCCATCATATTTTTCCTGCAGTTTATTAACACTCAAAAGTGATTGCACCAAAAATAAGAACTTTGATTAGATAAAGGACACGTTGAGACTAAGTACAAAATATTTGGCATTTTAGCAGATAATGGGCGGTTTTGAAAAGTTACAATCGGTTAGCATTTATTAATATTAAGAGATGTAAGTGATCTGTACCTTGTAGAGGATGTAGAAAGGAGACGAGTGATGCTTTACTAAAGCTTTCAGAATTAAAGCAATCAACTTGGAATAATGAAGAGCTTGATTTTTTATGTCTCAGTGGCTTAGTTTGAACTTTAGGCTAAAATTTAATGAACACTTCTAGACCTCAGCTTCCTTTTGTAAAGATGTGCATAAGACTTCATTAACATGGCTATTGTAAAGACCTTAAGAATAAGTGAGATCAGTTACTTAGCCTTAGACACTAACTTGTATGCTTATACAATTAAGCATTCTTTGAATTACTAGTGCACGAGAAGTTTGTAGAGAGACCCTCCAATGTGCTATAAAAATCACCCCAAAATGGCCATGGGATCAAATTATTATATGCCCCCTAAACCAAAAGCTTCTGATATGAATGCTTCATATGCATGGAGAACTCAGACACTAACAATCCACATTAAAGTACATGTTTTGGGACAAACTATAGGTATCGACACTCAGACTGTGCTGGATAAAATATGTGCTGTGATTACACATCAATGGTACAAGTACCTTACAAGGAAGGAATCAATCATAACCCATTCAGACCAGTACTTCATGCCTTAATACATATGGCAATCAGCTGGGGATCTTGTTAAAATGCTAATTCTGGTTCAGCAGGTTTTCGGTTGGGGCGTGAGATTACCTGCACATGAGAATCACCTGAATATGTTTTTAAAAATAGTGATGCCTGGGTTCTTCTTCAGCCCAGTTGAATCTCTGCAGTTAAAGTCCTGGCTTAGATTGTTTTTAAAAGCTCCCCGAGTGATCTTTATTTGTAGAGTCATAGTTAAGGACTAGTTTTTAAGATACAAGGGAAATGCCTCTATCAGTTTTATCAGATGATGATCTTTTTAAAATCACATGTTGGTAAAGCCCAGCACCCGTGCTTCAGAATGCAGCAATATATGTAGCAATATGTATAGCAATGCTTCTCCTGGTCACAAGGGCATAGAAGAGTCCTCTGCACAATTTCCACATCCTCAATCAGGAAGAACATAGTTACAATAGCTTCTTACCAGGCCATGGGACAGAGTCAACACCCCATCCCTTCCTTGTAAAAAGAGCATCGCACTATTGATAATTCCGGAACTGTGCTTTGAACCTGGAGTGAAAAGAAATACCACATAGAATTGAAGAATCATAGTATTCACAGATTTTACCTACAGAGTAAAGTGTACACCATGATAAGGAAGTTTTATTGATATGGAAGGTATCTGTTCTACTCACAACTGCCTATGATATCATGCCTTTAAAATTGGTACCTATCTAGGGCACCTGGGTGGCTCCGTGGGTTAAGCCTCAGCCTTCAGCTCAGGTCATCGTCTCAGGGTCCTAGGATTGACCCCTGAATTGGGCTCTCTGCTCAGCAGGGAGCCTGCTTCCCCCTCTCTCTCTGCCTGCCTCTCTGCCTATTTGTGATCTCTCTCTGTCAAATAAATAAATAAAATCTTTAAAAAAAATTGGTACCTATCTATATGTTGTCTACAAGTGAACTGTACTTTTTCTAAGTTCCCACAGTAGGTTTCTCTTCTTGCTTATTATATTCCCAACATTATAATTTCTAATTCAGTGTCTGGTTTCTATGTTATAGTGGCACCTGCATCAGATCAACTGGAGGTATTTAAGACCATATTGTTGCGGCTATCCCCCATAGTTCCTGGTTCAGTGGGTCTGGGGTGAGGGCCAAGAAATGGCATTTCTAACACATTCCTGAGAGAAGCTCTTACGTATTAGTCCAGGGTCCTCTATCTTTTGAGAGCTACCACTTTATTTCACAATCTCCATGGGAGGAAATATTGTGCCTGTAGATTTTCTGTTATACCACTATATCTAGTGTCATGAACAAATATCTTTTGAATAAAAAGTGATGCCTAAGCCCTATCTCATTTATAGTAAAAACACATATGAAACACTGGAAAAATCTCATCCAGCCCACTAAGGTTAATGCTTGCCAAAGAAACTAAAAAAACAGCATTGATTTAGGGATCTCTGCTATTGTGACTCTAGAATGTTGGGAGCACTTTCTTTGAAAGTTTTGGATACTGTATTTTTGAGCCCCTGCTTTATGGTAATGAAATCAGCATGATATCAACTGGTTGGTTGGCTGTTCAGGGTTCCATTGTAGGTTTCTTGAAACAGCAGGACCAACAGAAGTTTTTCCTTCAGGACCATCTGTTTTCAATTTTGTAGTTGAACATCTTGAAGACCATGAGAGAAGGAGACTAAATGTAAAATGTATCATCACAGCAAATAATGTTCCTGTTATTGTCAAAGAACTCTAAGGATTACTAAATATTAGCATTCTCTTACAGCCTAAAAATATTAGTGCCTTGGTTCAATATTAGTGTTTTGTAATTCTAAAAACTTTCTTAATACATATTCACACTAATGTCTTAAGGCAGATTTTCTTAGACGAGCTTTTGAAGCAGTAAAGAGCTGTTTTTGAGTCTTTGGAATACACATTTATTTATTTTAAGACTTTACTTAAGATTTTATTTACTTATTTATTTATTTATTTATTTATTTATTAGAGAGAGAGAGAGAGAACATGAGTGCTGGGAGGGGCAGAGGGAGAAGCAGACTCCTCATTGGGCAGGGGAACCTGATCCCAGGATGCTGAGTCATGACCTGAGGTGAAGGCAGATGTTTAACTGACTGAGCCACCCGGGCTTACCCCCGGACCACACATTTATTTAATTATCATTATTAAATATCCACTTTTGTGGAGGTTTTCTGATTAGAAGTCTTAGTTCTTGCCCTCTGAGGACTCAATCCAAACTTGGGAAAACAACATATGAATGTAAGGGCTAGAGAACCATAAAAAAAAAAAGATGAAAATCTTGCCATTTGCAACAACATGGATGGACCTTGAGGACATTATGCTAAGTGAAATTAGAGAAGATCAAATACTGTGGAATCTCACTTACATGTGGAATCTAAAACAAGAAAACAAACAAACAACAGTTGAGCTCATATAGACAATAGATTGGAGGTTACCAGAAGAGAGGGGAGAGCGGGTGAGCAAAATGCGTGAAGGGGTTAAAATGTATAAACTTCCATTTTTAAAATAAATAAGCCATGGGAATGTAACATACAGCATGGTGGCTATAGTTAATAATACTATATTGTATATTTGAAAGTTGCTAAGAGGGTAGACCTTAAAAATACTCATCCCAAGGAAAAAAGTTACAATTGCATATGGTGATGTATGTTAACTAGACTTACTGTGGTGATAATTTTGCAATATAAATAAATATTGAACCATTATGTTATACACTTAAAACTAATACAATGTTATGTGTCAATTATATCTCAGTTTTAAAAATTAAAAAAAAATCATTGTGAAGTACAATGTATCAGCAAAAAAAGTCAACAAACATGCATTTTAACCTAGGATCCACTGAAGTGAAGAGAGTATTTATATATATTAGAGATTTGGTAACTTTCTGCCTGAAGCAAAGAAAGCCTGGAAGACCAAGGGTGGAAATGTAGAAGAGGGGTATGTTATGCATAGCAAATTTTAGAGTCAGGGCTAGGACTAGAGAGTGGAAAGTACTGGGAGACCGATCGCATTTAATATATGAAATAATTACCGTAAAAAATATCATTGCTTTTATGCCAATAACTATTCTAAGTGTATTGATACCATGCATTTTCATACATATTAACTAATATATAGAAATCCACTTTACACATCACAGGTACATGGTAGAGGATATTTCTATATAGTTTAATGTTGTATTAGATGATCACTGATGTCTACCTACAATCAAATCATTTGGATTTTATAGGTTTCCCTTATCTATTGAACTGTTGATATTAATAATTATTTAATTAATTAATTAATAATATTGCTACTTATTTGAGTTTGCCTATATTGCAAACCATGATGCACCTAATTAAGTTTTAACCTGTTGCTTTAATCCACATTTATAAAGAATATAGACTGATTCCATTATATGGAAAATTATTTGGTAGCTCCAGTTTTTACAATGGCTATAGTCTATCCAGATTGTCATGCATAATCAGAGGAATAACTTTAGGGAAACCTGAAATCATATTTATAACTAAATTACCTTGTATAATAGAGTCTGGTACTGTCAAACATGATTTGACCAACAATGGGCAATTTAAAGAGTGTAAGTGAAATAGATTTGCCAATTAGATATAGCACTTTATAAATGTGGATAACTGATCCTGAGGAACTAATAAGTATCTGGAGAACTCAATAATCACTTTAAAAAGTAATCAAGCTATGTTATTTCATCTGAGTTTTCATATCATGAGGAAAATTGTCCAAATCAAGAGGAAGAACATAGAGATTTCAATTCATCTTTGATATTACTTAATTAAAGTTGTTACCATGTTACTATAAATATCATACATTTTTCTATAGCCTGTTGATTAACATCATTTTGAAATGTAATCCAGGATTAGATAAGAGAAATTAGAAAAAACTTACAGTTTTTTCTTTTAATATAATACAACTTAAGAATAATTATAAATGAGGTGGGGGAATTAAACTTATTTGATGTACTAAATCAGGGTTATGGGAAGACATGATGGAGTCTGGATGATCTTTTGTTGGTAGCCCTCATTATTACTTAAGAAATAAATCTATAATCCCAACTACAGGTGACATTCATTCTTTAAGGAACATTACACCAGTGCAAACTAATTAAAACTAAAACTGTCTATGGAAGCATGAATTTATAATGACTATTTAACAGTGTCAAGTAGACCTAGTGAGATGTCTTGGGGCTAATTCTGATAGCTACAGAGTGAAGTGGGGCCACATTTTCAATCCAAATGAGTCACAAAGTTTACTTAGAATTCAATTTACAAGAACTTAAATTGATTTTTTAATTCTTTCACATGCATCTTTTATAAGCTCAGAATCACCTTATAATTTTCCTGTTTCAGTCTAATATTTGTATGTTACTACTTCCTCTAGGAGAAGTGAGTATGAAAATAAGGATGCTGAGAGAATCCATAGATACTCATTAGAAAATCATTAAGAGATCTTGTATACAGTATCTATCTTGAAATCATGTCTACTCAAGATTTCTTAGAGTGCTAAGTATTAACCTGAAAAGAGAGAAAAATCAGTTTAGAGCCAATAATAGGGTTATTGTTGGCCTTTTGATTTTTTAACAAATAGTATGTTACAATTTATAGAAAGTTGTCAAATGGTTTTATAACAGGAGAAAATACTATTTAACAGCTGAAAGTTAGAGAAATTAGATGCATAAAAATAGGAAGAATTAATTTTCATAAACATAAATGGCCACATTTTTCAAAATCTGTAGCTCTTAATTTTTAGGAACTTTTTCTAAAGTGCATACTGTGTAACACCAGTCCTTGGAGATGCTACACTACAAAATAAATTTTGTAGTAAAATAACTTCTAAAAACACAGTAACATACATCTCCCCCACTTTTTTCTAAAGATTTTACTTATTTATTTGACAGACAGAGATCACAAGTAGGCAGAGAGGCAGGCAGAGAGAGAGAGGAAGGGAAGCAGGCTCCCTGCTGAGCAGAGAGCCCAATGTGCGCTCCATCCCAGGACCCCAGGATCATGACCTGAGCTGAAGGCAGAGGCTTTAACCCACTGAGCCCCCCAGGCACCCCGTACATCTCTCCTTTATTTGAGTATGCATATTAGATGAAGTTCAGAGAAATCCCCCCCACAACAAAAAATGTTTATTGTAGCATTTGTAAATTTATTTGGTCAGAAACCATTCTTTTTCTTTTTTCTTTCACCACTCATTCTGTAGAGCAAAGTTAAGTAAACTTAAAGTTACAATATTTCATTATTCTCATAAATTATTAATACTTGTATTAGGATAAGTAGGTAGTTTTGTTCAAAAATTGTATGTTGTTTTGGAAAATTGGAAAATTTCAAACTTAGTTTCAGGAAACAAGGAAGGCTAAGTTATTTGAATAGTTCCTCCCTTGAAAACTAACTTAAAATCCTGAATAAAATAGTTTTGTATGCACAGAGAGACATAAATGAACACCAAAACTGCTTTTGGCTTGCATTTATGTTTCTCCTCAGTGTGGTAGTTTGGGGCAACAAGTGGGAGAAAAATCAAAGCTGAGGTCTGGTAGTAGTTGGAGGTGGAGTGGTGGTCTCAGAGGAAGCACTGTCCACAATAAGCTGTGATTCCAAAGAGCTAAAGTCTCAAAGAGAAACTCAACCTGAAGTAGACCAAGCTTATTCTAGAATTGCAACAGTCTTCTTTATAGCCCAAGATACCTTAAGCCTTGA
Source organism: Mustela putorius furo (assembly GCF_011764305.1). NCBI lineage: Eukaryota > Metazoa > Chordata > Mammalia > Carnivora > Mustelidae > Mustela > Mustela putorius. The sequence continues at coordinate 20,135,106 of NW_025422019.1, read as the reverse complement.
AGTTGTTTTAAATAGATCTCTGATTAGTGTAATGTCCCCAAGAGCCTGGCAGAGGCAAAGGTAACATCTTTCTAGAACAAGATATCTTTATCCAAGGTCACAGATTATTTCTACAGTTTCTTTTTTCAAATAACATATCCAACACCTAGTCAAAGATAATTGGGCAGAAAAACATATATATATATATACATATATATATGTATATATATATATATATATACCAGAATAAGATTTTCAGAAAAAGTTCAAAATCATGATCAGTTTAAAAAAAAATTAGGTATTCTAATTGTCAGACTGACTAAAAATCAACTATGCCTATAGTAGGAAAAGGAACAAAATATGAGTTTGAAGATACTTTGGAACCAGTGAACTATGAAAATTGACTTAAAATAGTAGAATAGAACCATAGATTTGAAAAATAAGTAAATAGAATATTTATAAATGAAATTTAAATTACACAGTGTTAAATGTAATGGATGATTTACAGGCAGATTAGAAAGCTGAAAAATGAATTATGAAAAATAGGGCATAAGAATTACACAGAGTGTAGTACAGACATAAAATGAATAGTACAGAAAAGTGGATAGGATGAGAGGGTCTGTACAGACATAAAATGAATAGTACAGAAAAGTGGATAGGATGAGAGGGTCTAAGACAACTTTATAAGAACACAGAATGAAGGAGCGAGAGATTCGGAAGAGGCAATATTTGAAGGCCTAATAGCTAAAAAAAAACCTCTATAAATATTAAATGACATTAATCTGTAGATAAAAGACCTAAAAATGCCAAGTAGAGTAAATAAAAAGAAAATTACACTCAGATATATTGTAGTGAAACTGCAGAAAACCAAATACCAGAAGAAAATTGTAAAAGAAGTCAGGGATGAAATGGAGAGAGGAAATATTATCTTCAAAGAGTGACAGATCGATATTTGAGTTCTCAGAAAAAACAATGGAACCAACAAAACAAAAGAAAAACAAAAAACTTCGTTTTTTTTCATTCTAGTATCTTTGGGTACAAGTATTTTTGATCCCTTAGTATCTTTTACTACAACAAGAAATCATGGCCAAACTATTTAATTCTAAATCTAGATAAAGTATCTTTCATAAGTGAAAATTAACTAGCAGAGATTTTCGGACAAATTAAAATAACTCTAAGGGATATAATTCAAGCAGAGGGAATAATGTTTTCGTTAAATACACAGATTATTAGAATGTCAAAGACAGATCTACATACTATTTACAAGAGACACAGCTAAAACATAATAATATTAAAAAAAAGAATGGAAATACATATAATGCAAATACCAGCACAAAGAATACTTAGCAGAGCTATATTAATATCATAAATAATAGACTTTATGCAAAAATCATTATTATAAGGAATATTATTTCATAATGACAAAAATTTAATTCTTCAAAAGTATATACAGACTTTGTTTCTGCAATTAATGTAAATATGTACATGAATTTACAGAATTACATGAAGAATTAAATAGATCCCAAATAACAGTGAAACATTTTATCATGACTTTCAGTCAGTCACAAAGTGACAAGCAGATGATAAATTTTTTTTTCAAATATACATGGATCATTTACAAAATTTGAGCATGTAGTGAACAATAAGGTAAATTTCAATAAATTTCAAAGGACTTATATAGACTATGTCCTCTGATTATAATATAATGAAGCCAGATGTCATTAAATTGAAAGATAATTAGGGGGTGCCTGGGTGGCTCAGTTGGTTAAGCAACTGCTTTCTGCTCGGGTCATGATCCTGGAGTCCCGGGATCCAGTCCTACATTGGACACCCAGCTCCAAGGGGAGTCTGCTTCTCCCTGTGACCTTCTCCCCACTCATGCTCTCTCTCACTGTCTCTCTCTCAAATAAATAAATAGAATCTTTTTTTAAAAATTGAAAGATAATTAGGAAAACTATCTTTGGAAATTAAGAATTTGCTCTTTAATAAAAATATAAATATTTTTTATATTTAAAAATTCATGTTGGAAAGTAAGAAGTATATTAACTGAACAACAAGAATACTACTAATGGCTAAAACTTGTTGAATACAGCTAAGTCAATATTTAGAGGGAAACTTATAGCCTTTCAGTGAAAATTTGAAAAAAAGCTGTCAAGTAAATTAGAAGAATAATTGTAAGTGTTAATAAAGAGGAAAGAAAACATATGATACAGAAGACTAAAGATACAAGTATAGTTCTTGGAAAAGCTAACGTAAATGATAAATACATGATGAGAGTGATCAAGGGGTAAGAAGGAAAAGAGAGAGAGAAAGGATAAAGAGGAAGACCTACCTTCATATCAGGAAAGAAAAAACATCACCTTAGATACTGTTTATGTTAAAAATTAATAATATTCAATTATTAAAAAATTGACAGTATATAATTTAAACTCACATAGAAAATATAAGATGTACTTCTGAGTAATTAGAAAAGACAAGTAGATCTGTTACCTTTGAAGAAATTGAATCAGTAGTAAAAATTATCACACAAAGAAATCTGGCACAGATGATTTCAAAAGCTATCTACAAACACTCATAAGTAAATCTTTTTCTACAAGTTTTTATTTTAATTCCAGTTCATCAACATATAGTGTTGTATTGGTTTCAGGTGTACAATATAGTGATTCAACAATTCCATATGTCACAAGAAGTGCACTCCTTAATCCACATTAGCTATCTATTTCACCCATCCTCCCACTCCCACGCACCTCCCTCCTGGTAACCATCAGTTTGTTCTCTATAGTTAAGAGTCTGTTTCCTAATTTCTTTCTTTCTCTTTTTAAATTTTCCCTTTGTTCATTTGTTTTGTTTCTTAGATTCCACATATGAGTGAAATCATATAACATTTGTCTTTCTCTGACTCATTTTACTTAGCATAATAATTCCATCCATGTTATTGCAAATGACAAGATATCATTCTCTTTTCTGGTGGCTGGATGGTATTCTATTGTATCTATCTATCTATCTATCTATCTACCTACCTACCTACATACCACATCTTTATCCATTCACCAATCAATGGATACTTGGTCTGCTTTAATAATTTGGCTATTGTAAATCGTGCAGCTCTAAACATGGGGGTGCATGTATCCCTGTGAATTAGTATTTTTGTGTTCTTTGGGTAATTACCAGTAGTGTGACTGCTGGGTCATACGGTACTTCTATTTTTAACTCTTTGAAGAACCTCCATACTCTTTTCCATGGTGGTTGTGCCAGTTTGCGTTCCCATCAGCAGTGTAAGAGGGTTTCTTTTTCTCCACATCCTCACCAACACCTGCTGTTTCTAGTGCTATAGATTTTAGCCATTCTGACAGGTGTGAGGTGATATCTCATTGTAGTTTTGATTTGCATTTCCCTGATGATGAGCATCTTTTTATGTGTCTCATGGCCATTCACATGTCTTCTTTGGAGAAATGTCTTCCCATATTTTAAATGGGTTACTTGAGTTTTATAAGTTCTTCATATATTTTGGGTACTAACCCTTTATTAGACATGTCCTTTGCAAATTGAAATTCCATAGGCTGCCTTTTAGTTTTGTTGATTCTTTCATTCACTGTGCAGAGGTTTTGATTTTGATGTAGTCCCAAAAGTGTATTTTTGCTTTTGTTTCTCTTGCCTCAAGAGACATAACTAGAAAGAAGTTACTACAGTCAATCAATGTCAAAGAAATTAGTCGGTGATCTCTTCTAGGATTTTAATGGTTTCAGGTCTCACCTTAAGGTCTCTAATCCATTTTGAATTTATTCTTGTGTATGGTATAAAAAAGTGGTCCAGATTCTTTATTTTGCATGTTGCTGTCCAGTTTTCCCAACACCATTTGTGGAACAAACTGTCTTTTCTCACTGGTTATTCTTTCCTGCTTTTTCAAAGATTAGTTGACCATAGTTATGGGTTTATTTTTGGGATTTCTATTCTGTTCTATTGATCAGTGTGTCTATTTTTGTACAAGTATTATACTGTTTTGATTATTACAGCTTTGTAATATAACTTGAAGTCTTAAATTGTGATGCTTCCTGCTTTGCTTTTCATTTTCAAGATTGCTTTGGGTATCCAGGGTCTTCTGTAGTTCCATACAAATTTTAGGATTCTTTGTTCTAGTTCTGTGGAAAATGCTGTTGGCATTTTGATAAGCATTGCTTTAAATGTGTAGATTGCTTTGACTAGTAGACATTTTAACAATATTTGTTCTTCTAATCCATGAGATTGCAATGTCTTTCCATTTCTTTGTGTCATCTTAATTTCTCTTTCTGCTGCTTCATTATAGGTGTATACAAATGCAAGACATTTCTGTACATTGATTTTGTATCCTATGACTTTACTAAATTCATTTATCAGTTCTAGCAGTTTTTTGGGAGGAGTCTTCTAGGTTTTCTAAATATAGTACCATGTCATCTGCAAATACTGAGAGTTTTGCTTTTCCCTTGCTTATTTGGATGACTTTTACTTCTTTTTTGTTGTCTGGTTGCTATGGCTAGGACTTCAGTACCATGCTTAATAAAAAGGGTGAGAGTGGATATCCTTGTCTCATTCCTGATATTAGGTGAAAATGCTCAGTTTTTCCCCATTAAAGATGATGTTAGTTGTGGGATTTTTTGTTGATGGCCTTTATTATGTTGAGATATATTCCCTCTAAACCTATTTTGTTGAGGATTTTTATCATGAATTGATGTACTTTCTCAAATGCTTTTTCTGCATCTACTGAAATGGTCACATGATTCTTATTCTTTCTATTATTGATGTGATGTAACCTGATGATTGATTTGTGAATACTGAGCCACCCTTGAAACCCAGGAAGAAATCCCAGTTGCTTGAGTAAATGATTTTTTTTTATTATATTCTGTTAGCTAATATATAGTACATCATTAGTTTTTGATATAGTGTTCAATGATTCATTAGTTGCCTATAACACTCAGTGGTCATCACAACACATGCCCTTCTTATTAACCATCACCTGGCTACCACATCCCCCAAATCCTCTGTCTCCTGTGACCCTCAGTTTGTTTCCCAGAGTCCAGTCTCTCATGGTTTGTCTCCCTGTCTGATTTCTTCCACTTCAGTTTTTTTCTCCCTTCCCCTTTGGTCCTCTATGCTGTTCCTTATATTCCACATATCAGTGATACCATATGACAATTGTCTTTCTTTGCTTGACTTATTTCACTTACCATAATCCCCTTCAGTTCCATCCATATCGATGCTAACGGTAGCTATTCGTCTTTTCTGATGGCTGAGTAATATTCCATTGTATATATGTACTACAACTTCTTTATCCAGTCATCTGTTGAAGGGCATCTTGGCTCCTTCCAATTTGGCTATTGTGGACATTGCTGCTATGAGCATTGGGGTGCATGTGCCCCTACTTATCACTACATCTATATCTTTGGGGTATATACCTAGTAGTGCAATTGCTGGGTCATCTCTATTTTTTTTTTTAAATTTTTTTTAAGATTTTATTTATTTATTTGACAGACAGAGATCACAAGTAGGCAGAGACAGAGAGAGAGGGAAGCAGGCTCTCTGCTGAGCAGAGAGCCCGATGCGGGACTCGATCCCAGGACCCCGAGATCATGACCCGAGCCGAAGGCAGAGGCTTAACCCACTGAGCCACTCAGGTGCCCAGGGGTAGCTCTATTTTTAATGTCTTGAGGAAACTCCATATTGTTTTCCAGAGTGGCTATACCAGTTTGCATTCCCACCAACAGTATAAGAGGGTTCCCCTTTCTCCACATCCTTTCCAAAATTTGTTGTTTTCTGCCTTGTTAATTTTTGCCATTCTAACTGGTATAAGGTGGTATCTCATTGTGGTTTTGATTTGTATTTCCGTGATGTCTAGTGATGTTGAACATTTTTTTGTGTATCTGTTACCCATTTGTTTGTCTTTTTTGGAGAATTGTCTATTCATGTCTTCTGCCATTTTTTTGACTGGATTATTTGTCCTTTGGGTGTTGAGTTTGAGAAGTTCTTTATACATTTGGATACCAGTCCTTATTTATAATGTCATTTGTAAATATCTTCTTCCATTCCATAGGTTACCTCTTAGTTTTTTGACTGTTTCCTTTGATGTACAGAAGGTTTTTATCTTGATGAAGTCCCAAAAGTTCATTTTTTCTTTTGTTTCCCTTGCCTTTGGAGATATGTCTTGAAAGAAGCTGCTGTGGATGATGTCAAAGAGATTACTGCCTATGTTCTCTTCTAGGATTTTGATGGATTCCTATCTCACACTGAGGTCTCATCAATTTTGAGTTTATCTTTGTGTCTCGTATAAGAGAATTGTCTAATTTGGTTCTTCTGCATGCAGGTGTCCAGTTTTCCTGGCATGATTTACAGAAGAGACTGTCTTTTTCCCCTTGGATATTTTTTCTGGATTTGTTGAAGATTACTTGGCCATAGACTTGAGGGTCCATTTCTGGAACCTCTGTTCCATTGATCTGTGTTTTTGTTTTTGTGCCTTTACCATGCAGTCTTGATGATCACAGCTTTGTAACATAGCTTAAAGTCAGGCAGCTTGATGCCTCCAGCTTTGGTTTTCTTTTTCAGCATTCAGCTGGTGATTTGGGGTCTTCTTTGGTTCCATACTAATTTTAGGATATTTTTTCCAGCTCTGTGAAGAATGTCAATGGTATTTTGATAGGGATGGCATTAAAGTGTAAATTGCTCTTGGAAGGATAGACATGTTAACTATGTTTATTCTTCTAATCTATGAGCATGGGATGTTTTTCAGTCTCTCTGTGTCTTCCTCAATTTCTTTCATAAGTGTTCTGTAGTTTCTAGAGTATAGATCCTTTACCTCTTCAGTTAGGTTTATTCCTAGGTTATCTTATGGTTTGGGCTCCAAATGGGATTGACTCCTTAATTTCTCGTTCTTCTGTCTCACCGTTAGTGTATAGAAATGCAACTGATTTCCATGTATTGATTTTATATCCTGCCATGTTGAAAAATTGTTGTATGAGTTCTAGAAATTTGCGGGTGGAATCTTTTGGTTTTCCACATAAAGTATTCTCTCACCCATAAAGAGAGAGTTTGACTTTTTCTTTGCCAATTTGAATGCATTTTACTTCTTTTTGTTTTCTAATTGTTGAGGCTAGGACTTATAGTACTCTGCTGAACAGTAGTGGTGAGAGTGCATATCTCTGTCATGTTCCTGACCTTAGGGGAAGAGCTCTCAGTTTTTCCTCATTGAGAATGATATTCACTGTGGGCTCTTCATAGATGACTTTTATGATACTGAGGAATGTACCCTCTATCCCTACACTTTGAAGAGTTTTAATCAGGAAAGGATCCTATATTTTGTAAAATGTTTTTTCTGCATATGGTTCTATAGAAACAGGGACCTTATAAACAGTGCAATGGAATTAAATTCATATCTTTCAGTAGTTACTCTAAATATAAATGGGTTGAATGCTCCCATCAAAAGAAACAGGGTTGCAGATTGGATAAAAAAGCAGGACTCATCCATATGCTATCTACAAGGAACTCATTTTGATCTGAAGACACCTCCAGATTGGAAGTGAGGGATGAAGAACCACCTACCATCCTAAAGGCCATCAAAAGAAAGCTGGGTTACAATACTCATATCAGAGGGAGGAGTCAAGATGGCAGAGAAGTAGCTGGCTGAGACTACTTCAGCTAGCCGGAGATCAGCTAGATAGCTTATCTAAAGATTGCAAACACCTGAAAATCCATCGGCAGATCGAAGAGAAGAAGAACAGCAATTCTGGAAACAGAAAAACAACCACTTTCTGAAAGGTAGGACCGGCGGAGAAGTGAATCCAAAGCGACGGGAAGATAGACCCCGGGGGGAGGGGCCGGCTCCCGGCAAGCGGCGGAGCAACCGCGCACAAAATCAGGACTTTTAAAAGTCTGTTCCGCTGAGGGACATCGCTCCAGAGGCTACCTGGGGTGAAGCCCACGCAGGGTCAGCGTGGCCTCAGATCCCGCAGGGTCACAGAAGGATCGGGGGTGTCTGAGTGTCGCAGAGCTTGCGGGTATTGGAACGGGAAAGCCGGCTACAGAGACAGAGCCGACAGTAAGCTCGCAGCTCGGGGTGACCTTGAACCGGTCGCAGGCTCGGTGAGCTCAGAGCGCGGCCGGAGGTCAGGCAGACGAGAGTAACTGGGCGCGGTTCTCTGAGCGCGCACTGAGGAGTGCGGCCCTGGGCTCTCGGCTCCTCCAGGGCCGGAGACCAGGAGGCCGCCATTTGTATTCCCGTCCTCCGGAGCTCTACGGAAAGCACTCAGGGAACAAAAGATACTGAAAGCAAACCCAAGCGGATTACACACCCCGGCCCCGGGTAAGGGCGGTGCAATTCCGCCTGGGGCAAAGACACTTGAGAATCACTACAACAAGCCCCTCCCCCAGAAGATCAACAAGAAATCCAGCCAAGACCAAGTTCACCTACCAAAGAGTGCGGTTTCAATACCAAGGAGAGCAGCAGAATTCTAGAGGAGGAGAATGCAAAGCACAGAACTCATGGCTTTTTCCCTGTGATTTTTTTTTTAGTCTTGCAGTTAATTTAATTGTTTTCTTTTTGATTTTTTGTTTTTTTTTCTCGCCTTCGGGTAAATTTTTTTTTAACTGTTACCTTTTTCTTTTTTAACGATTTTTACTAGTTTATCTAATATATATATCTTTTCTTTTTTATATTTTTCTTAGGTGTTTTCTTTTCTTTTAAATTCTTTTCTTTTTTTTTCTTTTTTCTTTTTTTTTTTTTTTTTTATTTTCTTTCTTCCTTTTTGAACCTCTTTTTATCCCCTTTCTCCCCCCTCACGATTTGGGATCTCTTCTAATTTGGTTAAAGCATATTTTCCTGGGGTTGTTGCCACCCTTTTAGTATTTTACTTGCCCCTTCATATACTCTTCTCAGGACAAAATGACAAGACGGAAAAATTCAACTCAAAAAAAAGAACAAGAGGCAGTACCAAAGGCTAGGGACCTAATCAATACAGACATTGGTGATATGTCAGATCTAGAGTTCAGAATGACAATTCTCAAGGTTCTAGCCGGGCTCGAAAAAGGCATGGAAGATATTAGAGAAACGCTCTCGAGAGATATAAAAGCCCTTTCTGGAGAAATAAAAGAACTAAAGTCTAACCAAGTTGAAATAAAAAAAGCTATTAATGAGGTGCAATCAAAAATGGAGGCTCTCACTGCTAGGATAAATGAGGCAGAAGAAAGAATTAGTGATATAGAAGACCAAATGACAGAGAATAAAGAAGCTGAGCAAAAGAGGGACAAACAGCTACTGGACCACGAGGGGAGAATTCGAGAGATAAGTGACACCATAAGACAAAACAACATTAGAATAATTGGGATTCCAGAAGAAGAAAGAGAGAGGGGAGCAGAAGGTATACTAGAGAGAATTATTGGGGAGAATTTCCCCAATATGGCAAAGGGAATGAGCATCAAAATTCAGGAGGTTCAGAGAACGCCCCTCAAAATCAATAAGAATAGGCCCACACCCCGTCACCTAATAGTAAAATTTACAAGTCTCAGTGACAAAGAGAATATCCTGAAAGCAGCCCGGGAAAAGAAGTCTGTAACATACAATGGTAAAAATATTAGATTGGCAGCTGACTTATGCACAGAGACCTGGCAGGCCAGAAAGAGCTGGCATGATATTTTCAGAGCACTAAATGAGAAAAACATGCATCCCAGAATACTATATCCAGCTAGGCTATCATTGAAAATAGAAGGAGAGATTAAAAGCTTCCAGGACAAACAACAACTGAAAGAATTTGCAAACACCAAACCAGCTCTACAGGAAATCCTGAAAGGGGTCCTCTAAGCAAAGAGAGAGCCTACAAGTGGTAGATCAGAAAGGAACAGAGACCATATACAGTAACAGTCACCTTACAGGCAAAACAATGGCACTAAATTCATATCTCTCAATAGTTACCTTGAATGTTAATGGGCTAAATGCCCCTGTCAAAAGACACAGGGTATCAGAATGGATAAAAAAACAAAATCCATCTATATGTTGCCTCCAAAAAACTCATTTTAAGCCCGAAGACACCTCCAGATTTAAAGTGAGGGGGTGGAAAAGAATTTACCATGCTAATGGACATCAGAAGAAAGCAGGAGTGGCAATCCTTATATCAGATCAATTAGATTTTAAGCCAAAGACTATAATAAGAGATGAGGAAGGAAACTATATCATACTCAAAGGGTCTGTCCAACAAGAAGATTTAACAAATTTAAATATCTATGCCCCCAACGTGGGAGCAGCCAACTATATAAACCAATTAATAACAAAATCAAAGAAACACATCAACAATCATACAATAATAGTAGGGGACTTTAACACTCCCCTCACTGAAATGGACAGATCATCCAAGCAAACGATTAGCAAGGAAATAAAGGCCTTAAACGACACACTGGACCAGATGGACATCACAGATAGATTCAGAACATTTCATCCCAAAGCAACAGAATACACATTCTTCTCTAGTGCACATGGAACATTCTCCAGAATAGATCACATCCTCGGTCCTAAATCAGGACTCAACCGGTATCAAAAGATTGGGATCATTCCCTGCATATTTTCAGACCACAATGCTCTAAAGCTAGAACTTAACCACAAAAGGAAGTTTGAAAAGAACCAAAATACATGGAGACTAAACAGCATCCTTCTAAAGAATGAATGGGTCAACCGGGAAATTAAAGAAGAATTGAAAAAAATCATGGAAACAAATGATAATGAAAATACAACAGTTCAAAATCTGTGGGACACAACAAAGGCAGTCCTGAGAGGAAAATATATAGCGGTACAAGCCTTTCTCAAGAAACAAGAAAGGTCTCAGGTACACAATCTAACCCTACACCTAAAGGAGCTGGAGAAAGAACAAGAAAGAAACCCTAAGCCTAGCAGGAGAAGAGAAATCATAAAGATCAGAGCAGAAATCAATGAAAAAGAAACCAAAAAAACAATCGAACAAATCAACGAAAGTAGGAGCTGGTTCTTTGAAAGAATTAATAAAATTGATAAACCCCTGGCCCGACTTATCAAAAAGAAAAGAGAAAGGGCCCAAATAAATAAAATCATGAATGAAAGAGGAGAGATCACAACTAACACCAAAGAAATACAAAGTATTATAAGAATATACTATGAGCAACTCTACGGCAATAAATTTGACAATCTGGAAGAAATGGATGCATTCCTAGAAACATATAAACTACCACAACTGAACCAGGAAGAAATAGAAAGCCTGAACAGACCCATAACCAGTAAGGAGATTGAAACAGTCATTAAAAATCTCCAAACAATCAAAAGCCCAGGGCCAGACGGCTTCCCGGGGGAATTCTACCAAACATTTAAAGAAGAACTAATTCCTATTCTCCTAAAACTGTTCCAAAAAATAGAAATGGAAGGAAAACTTCCAAACTCATTTTATGAGGCCAGCATCACCTTGATCCCAAAACCAGACAAGGATCCCACCAAAAAAGAGAGCTATAGACCGATATCCTTGATGAACACAGATGCGAAAATACTCAACAAAATACTAGCCAATAGGATTCAACAGTAAATTAAAAGGATTATTCACCACGACCAAGTGGGATTTATTCCAGGGCTGCAAGGTTGGTTCAACATCCGCAAATCAGTCAATGTGATACAACACATCAATAAAAGAAAGAACAAGAACCATATGATACTCTCAATAGATGCTGAAAAAGCATTTGACAAAGTACAGCATCCCTTCCTGATCAAAACTCTTCAAAGTGTAGGCATAGAGGGCACATACCTCAATATCATCAAAGCCATCTATGAAAAACCCACCGCAAATATCATTCTCAATGGAGAAAAACTGAAAGCTTTTCCGCTAAGGTCAGGAACACGGCAGGGATGTCCATTATCACCACTGCTATTCAACATCGTACTAGAGGTCCTAGCCTCAGCAATCAGACAACAAAAGGAAATTAAAGGCATCCAAATCGGCAAAGAAGAAGTCAAATTATCACTCTTCGCTGATGATATGATACTATATGTGGAAAACCCAAAAGACTCCACTCCAAAACTGCTAGAACTTATACAGGAATTCAGTAAAGTGTCAGGATATAAAATCAATGCACAGAAATCAGTTGCATTTCTCTACACCAACAGCAAGACAGAAGAAAGGGAAATTAAGGAGTCAATCCCATTTACAATTGCACCCAAAACCATAAGATACCTAGGAATAAACCTAACCAAAGAGACACAGAATCTGTACTCAGAAAACTATAAAGAACTCATGAAAGAAATTGAGGAAGACACAAAGAAATGGAAAAATGTCCCATGCTCCTGGATTGGAAGAATAAATATTGTGAAAATGTCTATGCTACCTAAAGCAATCTACACATTTAATGCAATTCCTATCAAAGTACCATCCATCTTTTTCAAAGAAATGGAACAAATAATTCTAAAATTTATATGGAACCAGAAAAGACCTCGAATAGCTAAAGGGATATTGAAAAAGAAAGCCAACGTTGGTGGCATCACAATCCCGGACTTCAAGCTCTATTACAAAGCTGTCATCATCAAGACAGCATGGTACTGGCACAAAAACAGACCCATAGATCAATGGAACAGAATAGAGAGCCCAGAAATAGACTCTCAACTCTATGGTCAACTAATCTTTGACAAAGCAGGAAAGAATGTCCAATGGAAAAAAGACAGCCTCTTCAATAAATGGTGCTGGGAAAATTGGACAGCCACATGCAGAAAAATGAAATTGGACCATTTCCTTACACCACACACAAAAATAGACTCAAAATGGATGAAGGACCTCAATGTGCGAAAGGAATCCATCAAAATCCTTGAGGAGAACACAGGCAGCAACCTCTTCGACCTCAGCCACAGCAACATCTTCCTAGGAACAATGCAAAAGGCAAGGGAAGCAAGGGCAAAAATGAACTATTGGGATTTCATCAAGATCAAAAGGTTTTGCACAGCAAAGGAAACAGTTAACAAAATCAAAAGACAACTGACAGAATGGGAGAAGATATTTGCAAACGACATATCAGATAAAGGACTAGTGTCCAGAATCTATAAAGAGCTTAGAAAACTCAACACCCAAAGAACAAATAATGCAATCAAGAAATGGGCAGAGGACATGAACAGACATTTCTGCAAAGAAGACATCCAGATGGCCAACAGACACATGAAAAAGTGCTCCATATCACTCGGCATCAGGGAAATACAAATCAAAACCACAATGCGATATCACCTCACACCAGTCAGAATGGCTAAAATCAACAAGTCAGGAAATGACAGATGCTGGCGAGGATGCAGAGAAAGGGGAACCCTCCTACACTGTTGGTGGGAATGCAAGCTGGTGCAACCACTCTGGAAAAGAGCATGGAGGTTCCTCAAAAAGCTGAAAATAGAGCTACCCTACAATCTAGCAATCGCACTACTGGGTATTTACCTTAAAGATACAAATGTAGTGATCTGAAGGGGGACATGCATCTGAGTGTTTATAGCAGCAATGTCCACAATAGCCAAACTATGGAAAGAACCTAGATGTCCATCAACAGATGAATGGATCAAGAAGATGTGGTATATATACACAATGGAATACTCTGCAGCCATCAAAAGAAATGAAATCTTGCCATTTGCGACAACATGGATGGAACTAGAGCGTATCATGCTTAGCGAAATAAGTCAGGCGGAGAAAGACAACTATCATATGATCTCCCTGACATGAGGAAGTGGTGTTGCAACATGGGGGGTTAAGTGGGTAGGAGAAGAATCAATGAAACAAGATGGGATTGGGAGGGAGACAAACCATAAGTGACTCTTAATCTCACAAAACAAACTGAGGGTTGCTGGGGGGAGGGGGTTTGGGAGAAGGGGGTGGTATTATGGACATTGGGGAGGGTATGTGCTTTGGTGAGTGCTGTGAAGTGTGTAAACCTGGTGATTCACAGACCTGTACCACTGGGGATAAAAATACATGTTCATAAAAAATAAAAAATTATATTAAAAAAAAAAGAAAAAAAAACAGATGAATGGATCAAGAAGATGTGGTATATATACACAATGGAATACTATGCAGCCATCCAAAGAAATGAAATCTTGCCATTTGCGACAACATGGATGGAACTAGAGCATATCATGCTTAGCGAAATAAGTCAAGCAGAGAAAGACAACTATCATATGATCTCCCTGATATGAGGAAGTGGTGATGCAGCACAACATGGGGGCTTAAGTGGGTAGGAGAAGAATCAATGAAACAAGATGGGATTGGGAGGGAGACAAACCATAAGTGACTCTTAATCTCACAAAACAAACTGAGGGTTGCTGGGGGGAGGGGGTTGGGAGAAGGGGGGTAGGGTTATGGACATTGGGGAGGGTATGTGCTTTGGTGAGTGCTGTGAAGTGTGTAAACCTGGTGATTCACAGACCTGTACCCCTGGGGATAAAAATACATGTTTATAAAAAAAAATAATAAAAAATAAATAAATAAATAAAAAATTAAAAAAAAAAACAATACTCATATCAGACAAATTAGATTTTAAACCAAAGATCATAATAAGAGATGCAGAGGAACACTATATTATACTAAAGGGTCTATCTAACAAGAAGCTCCAACAATTGAAAATATCTATCCCCCCCTCATGGGAGCAGCCAATTATATAAACCAATTAATACCCAAAATAAAGAAACGTATTTATAATAACATATTAATAGTAGGAGACATCAACACTCCACTCACGGCAGTGGACAGATCATCTAAGCAGAAGATCAATAAAGAAACAAGAGTTTTGAATGACACATTGGGCCAGATGGACTTTTGTAGATATATACAGAACATTACATCCTAAAACAACAGAATACCCATTCTTCTCAAGTGCACATGGAATTTTCTCCAGAATAGACCACATAATGGGCCACAAATCAGGTCTCAATCAATACCAAAATGTTGAGATAATTCTCTGCATATTATTAGATCACAATGCTTTGAAACTGGAACTCAATCACAAGAAAAAATCTGGAAGGCATTCAAACACTTGGAAGTTAAAGAGCATCCTGCTAAAGAATGATTGGGCTAATCAGGAAATTAAAGAACTTAAACAATTCAGGGAAACTAATGAGAATGAATATACATAGGTCCAAAACTTATGGGATACTGTAAAGGCAGTTGTAAGGGGAAAATGCATAGCCATCAAAGCCTCTATCAAAAAAATATAAAAATCCCAAATGCACAAGTTAAAATTATACCTAAAGGAGCAGGAGAAAGAAGAGCAAATAAAGCTTAAACCAAGCAAGAAGAAGAGAAACAATAAAGATTAGAGCAGAAATTAAAGAAATAGAAACCTAAAAAAGAGTTGAACATATCAACAAAACTAGAAGCTGGTTCTTTGGAAGAATTAATAAGATCAATAAACCACTGGCCAGACTTATCCAAATGAAAAAGGAAAGGGCCCAAATTAATAAAATCATGAATTAAAAGAAAGAGATCATGACTAACACCAAGGAAATAGAAATGATTATTAGAAATTATTACCAGCAATTATATGCCAATAAATTAAGCAATCTGGAAGAAAAGGATACCTTCCTGGAAACTTGTAAACTACTAAGACTGAAATAGGAAGAAATAGACAATCTGAATAGACCAATAAACAGTAATGGAATTGAAGCAGTAATCAAAAACATCCCCAAAAAAACAAAAGCCCAGGGCCAGATGGCTTCTCAGTGGAATTCTATCAAACATTTTTTTTTAAAGATTTTATCTATATATTTGACAGAGAGACAGAGAGAGCATAAGTAGGCAGAGAGGCAGGCAGAGGAAGAGGAAGAAGCAGGCTTTCCACTTAGCAGAGAGCCTGATGCGGGGCTTGATCCCAGAACCCTGGGATCATGACCTGAGCTGAAGGCAGCCCCTTAACTGACTGAGCCACCCAGGCACCCCTCTACCAAACATTTTAAGTAGAAATAATACCTATTCTACTGAATTTGTTTCAAAATATAGAAATAGAAAGAAAACTTCCAAACTCGTTCTATGAGGCCAGCATTACCCTGATCCCCAAACCAGAAAAAGACCCCATCAAAAAGAGAATTACAGACCAATATTCCTGATGAACAGGGATGCCAAAATACTCAACAAGATCCTAGCCAATAGGATCCAACAGTACATTAAAAGGATTATCCATCATGACCAGGTGGGATTTACTCCTGGGATACAAGGATGGTTCAGCATTCACAAATCAATCAACATGATACATCACATTAATTAAAGAAAGGAGAAGAACAATGTGATTCTCTCAACTGATGTTGATTGTAGTAAGTGATTTTTTTAAATGTACTATTAGATTCAGTTTGCTAGTATTTTGTGGAGGATTTTTGCACCTATGTTCAACAGGAATATTGGCTTGTAGTTCCAAACAACAATCAACAAAACTAAAAGGCACTCTACAGAATGAGAGAAGATATTTGAAAATGACATATCTCATAAAGTGTTAGTATCCAAAATCTACAAAGAACTTATCAAACTCAACACCCAAAAAACAAATCATCTAGTTAAGAAATTGTCAGAAGACAAGAATATATATTTTTCCAAGGAAGATATACAAATGGCTAGCAGACACATGAAAGGATGTTCAACATCATGCATCATCATGGAAATCAAAACCACTATGAGTTACAAACCTCACACCTGTCAGAATGGCTAGTATTAACAATACAGGTAACAAGTATTGGTGAGGATGTGGACAAAAGGGAACACTCTTACATTGTTAGTGGGAATGAAAACTGGAAAAGATTATGGATGTTCTTCACACAGTTAAAAACAGAATTACCCTATGATCCAGCAATTGCACTACTAGGTATTTATCCAAAGGATACAAAAATACAGATTTGAAGGGGTATCTGTATGCCCATGTTTATGGCAGTATTATCCACAACAGCCAAACTATGGAAGCAGTCCAAGTGTCCATCAATGACTGATGAAAGGATAAGGAAGATGTCATTATATATATATATATATATATGATCTTGCCATTTGCAGCAATGTGAATGGAGCTAGGGTGTATTATGCTAAGTAAAATAAGTCAGTCAGAGAAAGACAAATACATATGATTTCAGTCAGATGTGGAACATAGAAAACAGAACAGATGAACTTGTGAGAAGGCCAAAAAATAAGAGAGGAGGGGAGGAGGCATACCATAAGAGGCTCTTAAGGATAGACAACAAACTGAGGGTGGAGGGAGGTGGGTGGGGGACCAACTAAATGGATGATGGGTATTAAGGAGGGCACTCATTATGATGAGCACTGGGTGTTATATGTCAGTGATGAGTCCTTAAATTCTACTCCTGAAAGCAATAGTACACTATATATTAACTAACAAGAATTTAAATAAAAATTTGGAAGAAAATAATGAAAACATATTTGAATAACTTGACACAGTTGAAACCTGAGAAGCACTACCTCAGCCAGAAAGGTCAATATCAATAGTGAGAAATTACACTGATAGCATATATCCTTGTTATGATGTGATGAAATAGCACACTACTTTTATGATCTTCTTCCCAAAAGCTACAAACCCAATTTTACTGTGATAAAAATGTAAGGGAAATTCCAGTAGAAGAACATCTTACTTGACAAGTATCCTCAAAACTGTCAAGGTCATCAAAAAAAAGTGTCAGCAACTTTTATAGCTAAAAATAGCCTAAGGAGATATTACAAATAAACATAGTGTAGTATCCTATAAAACACATTAGGTAAAACTTAAATCTGAATAAACTAAGACTTACATAAACAATAAATAGATAAATAAATAAATAAATATATACATACATAAATACATAAATAAATTTGGTAAGATTTGACTGTGAAGCCATCTGATTCTATATTTTTATTTTTTGGGAGTCTTTTTGATTACTGATTCAGTTTCTTTGCTGGTTATCCATCTGTCCAATTTTCTGTTTCTTCCCATTTCAGTTTTGGTAGTGTATATGTTTCTCTGAATTTATCTATTTCTTCTAGCTTGTCCAATTTGTTGGATATAGTTTTTCATAATATTTTCCTATAATTGCTTGTATTTCTGAGGTGTTGGTTGCTATGTCTCCTTTCTCATTTGTGATCTTATTTTAGTCCTTTCTCTTTTCTTCTTGGTATGTCTGACTAGAGGTTTATCAATTTTATTAACTTTTTCAAAGAACTAGCTCCTGGTTTCATTGATCTGTTCTATTGGTTTTTGTTTTGTTTCTGTATCGTTTACTTATGCTCTAATCTTTATTATTTCCTTCCATCTGCTGGATTTTGATTATGTTTGGTATTCTTTTTCTACGTCATTTTAGTGTATGGTAGATGGCTTATTTGAGATTTTTTTTTTTAAGATTTTATTTATTTATTTGTCAGAGAGAGAGCATCAGCAAGGGGAAAGGCAGGCAGAGCAGGCAGATGGGGAAGGAGGCTCCTCGCTGAGTCAGGAGTGGGAGCCACTCCTCCAAAGTCAGGAGGTGTGGTGTGAGCAGGCATTTGCCAGACTTCTGGGGGAAGTGGCCCTGGGACTGAGGCAGATAAGACTAGAAAGGGCACTTCCACCAGAGTGGGGGAGGTTAGGGGAGGGGAGGTTGGGGGAGGCTTGGTGTGAGCAAGTTAGTTAGTGAATGTAGGTGCTGCACTAGGTAGCCCTGTGCTTATGCTGAAGTGCTAGGGAGAAAAATAGCCCCTGCTAGTTCCTTTGTTCCTAGAGGAGTCTCTCTGGATTGCTGTCTCTCTGGCAAGCACTTTGAGATAAGCAAATAACCTTCCCACTGTCTGTCCCCGTCTCTCTTTAGATTGCTGTTTTCACACTGGATGTCTGAAGGTTGTTTGCCTGACATCTCTCCAAGAGCAGCACAATGCCCTCTAGGGACACACACGGAGACAGTGTGAGAAAGGATAATTGCAAGACATTCATATAGATAAATGATAGGTATTTACTTAAAACAATTTTAGCAGATTAAATCTAAAGACACTAAAAAAAAAAGTGGCTTTCATTCCAGGAATGTAAAAATGGTTGTGCATTTGAAAATAAATCAATATAATTTACTACATTAATTAACTGAAAGGAAAAAATAATATTGTCCTAATAAATGCAGAATAATGTTTGATAGAACTCAACATGCACTCATGATGAAAGCTCTTTGCAAACTAGGAATAAAAGAAATCTACGTTAACTTGATAAGAATATCTAAAAGGCGACCAGAGGGTATTTCAAAATAAATGAAGTAATATTATTGTTTATTCTTTATAATAAATATTGATAGCTTCCTATTTTGTGTTGTGCCTAGGAAAAGGATTTTCACTATAACCATTTCTATTCTTCTTACCTAGAACATTAAGTCAGGAAAAGGAACAAAAATTACTGGATAGAAAGAAAAAAAATTCATGGAATGCAGTATTTATAGAAAACTCAAAGTACTTAGAATTAAATTATAAAACTAATATGTTATTTAGCAAAGCTGCTCCATTAAAGGTATTGAAAAATCATATTTTCATATGATAGCCATAGCCAGAATATGTAATTTTAAATGATCTCCTTTTTAATAGTTTCAGAAATATCACATTCATAGGAAAAAGTCAAACATAATTTATGTGGTATCTTTATATAGAAGTATATTGAGAGACTTTAAAGAAGACCTAAATAAATAGAGCTAGGTTCCATGATAATAGATGAAATTATGTCAGTTCTTCCCAAAAAATGAGGTCTTTATAGAAACAATTGCCGTGGGTGTAAATGAATAAAGTAGACCTCTCATGTGCAAGAGCTCCTGAGTAATGTATAGAATTGTCTCAAGCCACTGGTTTGAAGAATATATCGTGTGCTTGCAAATCCACATTGCCTCATGATACTTGATTCCATTGCTGGATGGAAAGAACATTGAACTTAAAAAAAAAAAAAAAGGCACAAATCTTTTGCAAGGAAGTACAATAGATATATACAGAAATAGTTTAGAGAAGGAATATACCTAACTAAAAGTTTGAATTTTTTTTTCTCAGTGTTTCTAATAGTATACTGATTACTTTGACATCAATAATATTTTTATGCTACTAGAAAGAAAAAGTCATGTTAGCCTGACTATTTGGAGAGCTCTAATTTACCAAAATATCATTCCATTTTGTTAATGTAACCAGATAATAAAACCAAACTGATTATTAGTTTTAGCTGAATCTCTAAGATTTCAGAATGCCAACTACTTGCACATTCAAAAATGAGAAATCTCTGTATAGAACCTTTAGAAAGAGGGTTGAAAACTGTATTTTCATCTCTTAGATGCTTACCCACATGAAGGGTATGGAGGATCAGAAGGTCTAATGAAAGAATACAATTTTGGGAAAGTATTGATGATATCTTGTGAGTCCCAACACACCTTCATTAGAGAGTGAGGGGGATTGGTCCTAAATTAAATACAAGAGAAGGGGACCTCATGAATCAGCTCCAGGAGTCCAATATATGTTCCTGGGAGCTTAGAAGTTACAGTAGGCTTGTATCTGACTTAAATCTCTGAAATCTGGTGGATAGTGTATGCCTGACAAGCTTCTCTAATGAGAGAGAGTACAGATAGTGTACTGCATTTTGCAAAGGATCCCACAGAGTTTCTGAGAGTAGGATGTCTGCATATTTTCCAGCAACCAGATCTGGGGCACATGCCCCAGGGATGAACCAGGGATTACCCTGTTCAAAAGGACTGCCTGGAAGAACACAGTATCTACCATAAAGGTAAGGGACCAGCTTGTTCCCAGGAACTGAGAAAGAAGATACTGGTGTTAAGAGGAAAAACAGGTCAAGGGAAGACAGGTGAGAGAGCCCCAAATGGGGATATGAGGTGTATATAAAGAATGTACAAAAGCATCCTTTGAGAAAAAGATAATCTTCAAATCTTCAAAACCCAGGGAGTACTAATAGTAGCTCATGGCAGTGTCACTGACTCTTCCTCATTTTGATATCACCCGTGGAAGTAGTACAGGCTGCCTAGTGCTGAGGGAGGAAAAATCAATGTGCTAGGCTAGGACCTGGAGGCGAAGCAGGCACTTTCCCCCTCTAAGAGGCACCCAGCCCAAGGCCAGCCTGAGCTGACTGAGGGATGACTTTATATGGACTTGGATGTTTTGACAACTTGAAATCTTGAAACAAGACTATTTTGTGTCTTAAAATGACCTTAGAGCTGTTTATTTTCTAGGAAAAAGCAGAAAGATCATAACAACTACTCTTATTATCATCCAAGGAACTGGGGGAGAATTATCCACTTGCTAATTTTACCTGTGAACCTGGTTAGGCTATGGTGCCCAGTCGTTTGGCCAAACACCAGCCAGGTGTTGTGAAGGTATTTTTTGCATGTGATTACCATTTAAGTGGGCAAATTCCCCTCCACATATGGGTGGGCTTCATCCAGTCAGTAAAAGGCCTTAAGAGCAAAGACAGGCTTCCTAAAGAAGGAATCTGGCGTCAAAGCTGCAGCATAGAAACACTGCCTGAATTTTGAGCCTGCCTAGCCTGTCCTGAGGATTTCAAAGTCAATAATCTTACCTGAATTTGAGCCTGCTGGCTTTTCCTATTGCTTTTAAACTTGTCACCCCGCCATAGTCACATGAGTCAGTTCCTTAAAATAAATCTCCCTCCTCCCTTCCTTCTCTTCTTTTTCCTTCTTCTCGCTTACTATTTCTGTATATAGACATAGATGTATAAATATATACATGTATGTTCTCATTTACATATAGAAGGGGTTTAAATGGACAATGGGAGAAAAAAATTAAGTTGCTTTATGATCATACCCTTTATCTCGTTTAACATTTCCATTTTAATACCATTTTATTCTTTTGTGCTTTTGACTTTTATTTCTTTTATTTATTCATTTAAATTATTTTATTTATTTTACTATTATTTTTTTCATTTATTTATTTAAGAATACATTTAATCCTTAGGTGCTTTTGACTGTGTGGATACATTTAGAAGTCTAGGGGCCTTTAGTTTTGGTCTGAATTTAATGCTTGTTATGTGTCCCCACCTCCCTTTCTTTTTTTTTTTTTTTTTAAGATTTATTTATTTGACAGACAGAGATCACAAGTAGGCAGAGAGGGAGGCAGAGAGAGAGAGAGAAAGCAGGCTCCCTGCTGAGCAGAGATTCCCAATGCGGGGCTCAATCCCAGGACCCTGAGACCATGACCCAAGCTGAAAGCAGAGGCCTAAGCCCACTGAGCCACCCAGGCACCCCCCCACCTCCCTTTCTGTTCTCGCTCTGAAATAAGCCCTACTAATAAGCTCTAGCACTCACATGTTTATTGATTCATTAAGAGGTCATCTGATTCTTTAGAGCTATCTAGCTCTGATTTCAATATATGTTCACCCAATAGAAATAAAATTATAGTTGTTAGTTTTTAGATGCTTGGTTTTGGTTCACTGTGTGTGTTTTCCCCCAGATAAAGTTTAATTTTGAACTGCCTCCCAGTGGTGATATGAAGCTTGACTAACTTTGGTGAAATACACATTCCAACAGCAATCCCTTTGTAGGCTTACAGGCTCAAACTTTTTTACAGCCTGGTTGTCAAAAGAATATTCAAGCATGCAAACCTCAGGCACATTCTAAGGCAATTGCATATTAAACTAGGTTAAGTATTCTGTAATTTGAAGTTATTATAGCCAAAGGTCTTTGTTCCCCATGATTTTAAGAAATAGAAGTTAGAGTGTGGTTTTACAAATAGTTGAGTTCCTACCTCCTGTGCCATTGGAAATAGAGCATAATTACAACCCATTCTGATTTCTGCCTCTGACTCATTGTCTAATAGAAGGAAAAGTCCAATATTTTTCCTTACAGTGCCTAGCACAGTGCCAGATTCAACTTAGCATAAATAACAGCTTTCTAATTGGATTCATTGTCATGATGGTTCTTCTCAGGTGGGAAGAACCATATTCTTAGAGCCAAAAGAAACCTTAAGAGACCACAGAATTTAATCTCTGAATTTAGAATGGTGAGGCTCTCCAGATGGCAGCTATTTACTTCATAAAAAATCTGCACAAGTGGAGTCTCACTGCTGTTCCTCGGTGGTCTATTCCAGCATGTTATTCTCTTATTATTAAACAGACAATGCATTGAAACCTACAGTTTTGGACACTGAAATGAAATCATGAGCAAAACAGAATCTTTGACCTCATGAAGATTTACAGATGAGTGAAATACTGACAAGTAAAGCAAGAAGGGGCCTCTGAGATCATTCCATTTTCTCTCTTTAGTTTCATAGGTCAGGAAACTAGCTAGAGCTTCCAGTACAGTGTTGAAGAGAAGTAGCAAAGGTAAATGTCTTGATTTATTCCTGATTTTAGTGACAAAGTCTTTAGTCTTTCACTTGCTAGTGGCAAGTTTTTTGGTAGATATTCTTTATAAGATTGAGGAAATTCTCTTATATTCCTAATTTTCTTAGAGTTTTTATAATATTTGTGTGTTTAATTTTATCAGATTCATTTTTTGCATCTATATTCTCCTTTTTCTCTATTAATGTGGTGATATAACATTTACTTTTTAAATATTAAACTAAGCTTGGGGGCATCTAGGTGGCTCATTCCAATAACCATCCCCTCTTTATTTGGGCTTAGGTTGTGAACTTGGGGTTGTGAGGTCGAGCCCTACCTACACTCAGCAGGGAGTCTGCTTGAGGTTCCATCTCTCCCTCTCTGTCTGCCTTTCCTCGCTCTCTCTCTCTTTCAAATAAATAAATATATTTTTAAAAAACCCACAAAAACCTGACCTAACCTTGCATTTCTGAGATAAATCCACTCGGTCCTGGTATATGATGATTTGTGTACATTAGATCTGATTGAGGGTTTAATATCTAGCCTTCCCTGGGGTATAACTGGTTGGCCCAACACCATGTCAGGGTATTTTGATGTACTTCTCTGCTGATGTTTTTACTGCTTTTGATGACTGGGCATTCTTTAGATCTTGTTGAATGCAGGCCCTTCTGAGTCTCTGCCATGTTGGTCATGATGTTCATGGTTCATGGTTCAAGCAGTCTGTTTCTAGAATTTAGTGTGAATATTAGCCCTATTGCCAGTCTGCCAGACTCTCAACTCACATTTCCCAACAAAGGAAACCAAGTGTCTAAAATTTGTTGCTCTGCATGTTAATGCTCAGAGATAGGAGGCAAGAAAACTCTTCTGAGTAGAGATAATAAAATTGCTCTGTTATCTACCTTGTCTCTATACACTCAGCTCTTTTTCCCCCACAAAGCTCCAAAGCCGGAAAACTTTCTTCTTCCTTATAAATTAAACAGTGAGTATTCTCTCTTCATATCCTCCTCCATCAATCCTACATAATCCCATAACCAAGTAGACACTTCCATTAGGGTTTGATATTTATCTTCCCAGACTTTTTTCTATTCTTAAACATCTATCTGTATCTCCATCTAACCCATCCATCTTCTTATTTATAGTTGCATATATTTGCAGCTGATCTTTGAAATCAGAAATGAGATGGCACATACACAGGCAAACTGCTTATTTGTATTTTTTTAATATAAAAATGCTATTTGATTACCTTTCCAAGTGAACCCATAATTTGCTTTTAAGCCTGTCCAATACATATGCTCTCTAGTAATAATTGCCTGAAAACTTCAATATTTATTTAGCTCTTGTTTTTGCTTATATCAATAATTTGTTCCTATTCATTGTTGAGTGATATTCCATTATATGTATATACAACAAATTGTTGATCCATTTACCAGTTGACAGACATTTGAGTTCTTTGCGTGTTTTGGCTAATAAAAATGAAGTTTCTATAAACATTTATATACACATCTGTTTTTGGTGGACATATATTTGTGTTTCATTTAAGTATTTGCCTTGAAGCATAAGTACTCAGCTGTATGGTAAGTATAATTTATAATGAATTGTTAAGCATTTCACCAAAGCAATTATACTAGTATAATACCAGCAACATATGAGAGTTCCATTTACTCCAGATTTTCAGCTGTAGTTGGTATTGCCAATCTCTTGAATTTCTGCCATTTAAGTGGTATACAGTATTATGTTACTGTGATTTTAATTTCATTTTCCTGATGACTCACTATTTTGTGATCATAGATTATGAATGTATATTATTTAGAATTTTATCTATGAGAATTATTGGAAGCTTTTTTTTTTTTTAAGATTTTCATTTGCTCCTGCCAATTAGGTGGGGATCTATTGATTTCAACCACTTCTAATTTTCCACTTTATGCTTCTCAAGTGGAACGATAGTATAAATTGAAGCCACAAACTGATGAGCAAATAAAACATGTCAGAGAACATGTTTTCCCTCTTCCAATAGTATGACAATACATATGCTGTCCAATACAAGTCAGGCAAGTGTCTTCCTGTGAAGTAAGTTGATTTCTTGTTCACAAATTATCCGTTTAGATTGTCAGCTTTATACAGAGGCCTATTACATTCCCTATCTTTTGTAAGTCCTAGCTATCAGATGCCTTCTTTAGTAGTTGGTTTGACCATCAAAACAGAAGCCCAGGTTAACCAGTATTTAGAAGTTTCCCTCAGACCAGAATCTGTTTGCAATTCTTTGTATCTCCAGAGTTCTGTTTTCAGTCTTTTTCGGAGACTTTGATTTTTTTTTTTAAACCAGATTAGTTATTCATTTAAAAAAAAACTTAGAAAAAATGTTTTAAATAAGATAATCATTCCGCCCATCTGATCCATCATATTGCCATAGATGGGAATCTTTTTTTACTTATTAAAACATATTGATATCACTCATAATAGTTTTTAAGTATCTCTTTAATATATAATTTTTGTATGTTAAATGTCAATCTTTTTTCAGTGCATTTCAACTATTTTGTTGTTATTATTAATGAGGTCTTTTCTTGATTGTATATATATTGTATATAGGAAAACTGTTGGCTTTTTTCCTAAACTAGTGATTATCTTGATGATATATTTAATAAGCTATATAATCTTAAAATATTTTATTTTTCACTTACCTTTTCAAGTATTTACACTTCTTATTTCTTTTTATTATCTAATTAACATTGAACAGAACTCACAGGATACTATGAAGTGGTGACTTTAGTGTGAATGTTTCTAATATCTTATCTTAATATATGATACTGCTATTACCATTTATTTGTACTTTGAAGGTCTAAAAGATATGGTAGGATATTAAAATTTGATAAACACAGCTTTGGCTTTAGTTGAGGTACTCACTATTTTATTTTCTTCTTTGATTTAGTAATGGTAATTTCCTATATTTGCTTGTATTGAACATTCTATTATTAAAACATACTTTGGTCATGGTCTAGTCTATTAATGTCCTACTTTTATATTTTCTAAAATTTTTCATTAGGATTTATAAAAGTATATATTAATGTATCATCATTTCTATGATTATTTATTTATTGTTAAATTATTTTTAATATTTTTGTATTTTTAGTATTACCATTTTAATAACATACCATAATAGTATACTTATACTATACAATATAATATAAAATATACTATATAATTTCCTATACAATATATTATACTGTATGCTATATAATATTATAATTATAGCAATATAATTACTATATAGTAACTACAAATGCTTTTTCTATCTCTATCAAATTTTACTATCACATAATTCATTATGGAATTATTATTTGAAGTTCTAAAACTTTAAAATGTGAAATTTTCTGAGCCCAACATCATGACAATTGGTATGGGGAGTGGGTAAGGGGCAGGGAAGTGGACAAGTTTCTTCCATGGTTGCTGTTCTGTTTATATTTCTTTATTTATTTTACTTGTTAAAGATAACTTTGTGTTTGGGTATAAAAATAATCTACTAGAATGACTAATTTCTTTTTTCCAAACAGACCAACACTAAGAAATTTGAGACAAAATATTTTAATGCTTTCTCTTAAGAAAGTAAATTTATACCACACCTGTAGTGGAGAGTTACAAATAAAATGAATTGATAGATAAGAAGGTAATTATTACAGTATTAGTGTGAACATTACAACACGGGTGCTACATTAGCTTCCTAGGGCTACCATAACAAATCACTACAAGCTCAGTGGCTTAAAATAACACTAATTTATTCTCTCACAATTCTGGAGTTTAGGAGTTCAAACTTACGGTGTCAGCAGGGTTTGTGATCCCTCCAAAGCCTCCAGAGAAGACTCATTCCCTCTCTTTTCTAGCTTCTTATGAAGATAATTGTCAGTGAACTTAGGGTCCATGCAGATAATCTAGGGTGATCTCATCTCTGAATCTTTAATTTAATTACATCTGTATAGGCCCTTCTGCCACCTAGGTTTTGGGTGTTAGGACACAGACATAAATTTCAGGGAGCCACCATTTAACCTACTATAAGTGATATAATTGTAATTAAGTTTCTTATCATCTTCTTATTCAAACTAATGCAATTTATTAAAACAAGAATGAAAATCAAGGCTTAAAATAATTATAGTCCCCAGGTTGAGAATTGCGTACAAAAGTTATCATAGTAAATTGTTTACAGTTAAAATCCACAACATCAAGACCCTGTTTTTCTCAAAGCTGACGTAGACATATACTCAATCTTGTGATGCCAAGATACAGAATATACAGAAATATAACTTAGATAGAATGTTCTCACTTCTTTTTATATACATTCTCTTTAATTTTTGACTGCCTTTGATTGTAGTCTTTATCATAGCTGGTTTCTTATATTTATAATAAAAAATAAAGACTATCTTAGACTTTATGTTCTAAGAGGCAAGTAGGTTGACAGTTTCTTTTTCTTCCCAAGGCTTTTTATTAAATTAAATTTTGACTTCTGTTCTATGGCTTTAATTAATATTTTACACAAGCTTGAACAAAATTTTTTAGACTTTAGATTTTTACTTTGACATACGGTCATTTTTGATCATTGAAATTTTATTAAAGAACTCTATTTCAACCATGTATTCAAGTTTTTTCACAAAAAAGAGAGAGAACAAAGTAATCATTTATAATTTCCTTATTTTTCTCTGTATTTGTGGCTATGTCCCCATTATCACTGCTATTGTGAGGTATTTGTATTGTTTTACTCTTTTGTGTTTTGGATCAGTTAGCCAATGATTTATGTAAATTCATTAATTTTTACAAAAACATTCTTTAACAAATTATTGTTTTTCTTTACAATTTATTTCTGCTTTTGTTTTAGTTTTATTCTTCTGAGTTTATTTGGTTTCCATTTTAACTTATATTTAGTAGCTACAGGTGGCTAGTGGCTACTATTTTTTATAGTGCAGCTTAAATGAAAGCAACACTGGGTTGTTTAATGGGTTGTCTTGTAAGGATCTTGAAGGAATGAGGGCGTAATAAATACATCCATGGTGCTTAAAGAAAAGATAGTAGTTAATATTGATAGTGATTAGAAGGTGGCATAATTTTGTAATGTTTTTTTATTGATCTATATACTGTTAAATGAGTTATGTTTACATTGTAAAAACTTACATTTGCTTTTTTTGGTGCATTTGTCAATAAGATTACATTAAAAATGAAAATATATTATGACTAAGTAGAGGGTTTTTAAGGCATGCAAGCATAGTTCAATATTAGTAATATATCATAAAATGTCACAGTTGTTGGGATGCCTGGGTTGGCTAAGCATCTGCCCTCAGTTCAGCTATTGATCTTAGGGTCCTGGGATGGAGTCCCGCATTGGGCTCCCTGCTCAGAGGGGAGCCTATCTCTCCCTCTATTTGTTGCTTGCCCTGTTTGTGCCTACTGGCTCACTTTCCCAAGCTCTCCTCCCCCCTCTCTCTCTCTGACAAATAAATAAATAATCTTTAAAAATTTTTTAAAAAAATTTGACAGTCCTAATTTGACAAAATTCAACACCCATCTTTGACAAAAATATATAATAAAATAGTAATTGATGAATCTTTTCTTAATATGTACTGCCTTTCAAAAGCCAGCTTCTTTCTAATAAGGAAATATTAAAGACATTCTCACGAAATAAACATGCCAAATTTATTCATCATCTGCACTATTATATAATAATGAACTAAAGATACGAGCTAAGTAGAAAAAAAATTAGAAATTGGGATTGTAATCAAATAGTCGAAAATCTCTATTATAATATAATATCTGGAGAAGTCCTAAGAGTCAAATTAAAACCACACAAACAGGGGCACCTGGGTGGCTCAGTGGGTTAACCCTCTGCCTTTGGCTCAGGTCATGATCTCAGGGTCCTGGGATCAAGCCCCATACTGGGCTCTGTCCTCAGGTAGAAGCCTGCTTCCCCCTGCCCCCCCCACCACCGCCGCCTGCCTTTCTGCCTACTTGCGATCTCTCTCTCTGTCAAATAAATAAATAAAATCTTTAAAAAAAATGCAAACAAGAGGGTGGGATTATGGACATTGGGGAGGGTATGTGCTTTGGTGAGTGCTGTGAAGTGTGTAAACCTGGTGATTCACAGACCTGTACCCCTGGGGATAAAAATATATGTTTATAAAAAATAAAAAATTTAAAATTAAAAAAAATGCAAACAGTAAATGAATTAAATAAAATGGCAATATATAAAACTAAATTTCAAAAATTAGAAACTTCATATATGTAAGCAAAGGTTAGGAAATATAAAGGAAGAAAAGATTTCACTTAAGAAAAGATAAAATAAATAATCCAAGCACAAATATACAAAAGTATGTTGACATAAACTTAAAAATTTCATCATATGCTGTGCTGGGAAACTGGGAAATAGGCACACATACATTTCTATAGTCATGGAGTGGAATTTGGCAATATCTAGTAAAAGTTCACATCCTTTTACCCTTTGGCCCAGAAATCACATTTCTAGAAAACTACCCCCAAAGAATGGGCAAAGATATTAAATGTCCTATGTATATAGGTCACTATCTTTTCATAAACCAACTATGAAAAGATAGTGACCTATATACAAACCAACTTGTTTTCTAACAAAGCTAAAATTCTTTCTTAGGTCCAGTTCCTTTCTGAGAGTTTGTACTAAGCTATTACTTTAATTGGGTTATCAGAAGTTTTAAACAATTTCAAAAACTCACCAACTGAAATGAATCCATATAATACTACAGTTTGTATAGACTGCTCTGTCCAGGTGCAGATATAGATCTGTTATACCCCCCCAGAAGTTGTTTAACTTGGGTCTTTATGAAAACAGCAAAAAAAATTTATTAGAAGTGACTGACAATTAATAATGGAAATAACATAAATAGACCTTACTGTGAAAAAAATTGTAAATGCTCAATGTTCTTATACTAATTTTAATTTCTTTATCCTTAAGGAAATGGTAGAAATTTTAAATTTTAGCTAACAGAGCTAACTCTGCTCCTATGTTCTCTATAATCCTCATCCTTTTTAAAAATTTTAATGTCTGATGATTTACTCTTTGTGTGCCATTCCATCCTTACCCTAGGCTGTTGCTATTTGGACACAATTCTTTGTGTAAGGGCCCTTATGGCTATTTCAAACAGTCTTTCTGTGTGAATGCTCAAAGTTCAGTTAAAAATACCCAGAGTTTTCCTATAAAGATTTGCTGTCTCCAATGTTCTGCAAAATGTCAGTGGTTAATAAATAATGTGAACAGTTGCTACCTTATGTTTTAGCTGTTACACCAGGATTCATTAGAAATTCTAACATAAGGTGCTCAACCAAAGTGAGTTGAGAAATCTAGAGAATAAGTTTGCAAAATTTTTAGAGAATTAAAAAAAAAAATTGGAGAATGGATATGAAAGAGAAAGATCTGAGAATTTTCTTGGGTGTAGGTTGGTCAGAACTAGCAATGAAAATACAAGATGCCCAATTACATTTGAGTAGCAGATAAACAATAATACCTTTTTGGTCTCAATATGTCCCAAATACTTGCATGTAACATACCTCTACTATTTGTTGTTTACCTGAAATTCAAAGGTAACTGGGCATCCTGCGTTTTATCTGGTAATATGACTGACTGAGAGCACTGACTGGTAAGACGACTGACTCAGGCCTTGAGTTCGGCCACCAACCCTCTTGAAGGGAAGGGGTGCTGCCCACTTTAATTTTTTATTTTTTATAAACATATATTTTTATCCCCAGGGGTACAGGTCTGAGAATAGCCAGGTTTACACACTTCACAGCACTCAACAAAGCACATACCCTCCCCAATGTCCATAACCCCACCCCCCTTCTACCAACTCCCCACCCCCCAGCAACCTTCAGTTTGTTTTGTGAGACTAAGAGTCACTTATGGTTTGTCTCCCTCCCAATCTCATCTTGTTTCATTTATTCTTCTCCTACCCACTTAAGCCCCCATGTTGCATCACCACTTCCTCATATCAGGGAGATCATATGATAGTTGTCTTTCTCCGCTTGACTTATTTCGCTAAGCATGATACGCTCTAGTTCCATCCATGTTGTCGCAAAAGGCAAGATTTCATTTCTTTTGATGGCTGCATAGTATTCCATTGTGTATATATACCACATCTTCTTGATCCATTCATCTATTGATGGACATCTAGGTTCTTTCCATAGTTTGGCTATTGTGGACATTGCTGCTATAAACATTCGGGTGCACGTGCCCCTTTGGATAACTACGTTTGTATCTTTAGGGTAAATACCCAGTAGTGCAATTGCTGGGTCATAGGGCAGTTCTATTTTCAACATTTTGAGGAACCTCCATGCTCTTTTCCAGAGTAGTTGCACCAGCTTGCATTCCCACCAACAGTGTAGGAGGGTTCCCCTTTCTCCACATCCTCGCCAGCATCTGTCATTTCCTGACTTGTTGATTTTAGCCATTCTGACTGGTGGGAGGTGATATCTCACTGTGGTTTTGATTTGTATTTCCCTGATGCCGAGTGATATGGAGCATTTTTTCATGTGTCTGTTGGCCATCTGGATGTCTTCTTTGCAGAAATGTTTGTTCATGTCCTCTGCCCATTTCTTGATTGCATTATTTGTTCTTTGGGTGTTGAGTTTGCTAAGTTCTTTATAGATTTTGGACACTAGTCCTTTATCTGATATGTCGGCAAATATCTTCTCCCATTCTGTCTTGGTTTTTGGTTTTGTTAACTGTTTCCTTTGCTGTGCAAAAGCTTTTGATCTTGATGAAATCCCAATAGTTCATTTTTTCCCTTGCTTCCCTTGCCTTTGGTGATGTTCCTAGGAAGATGTTGCAGTGGCTGAGGTCGAAGAGGTTGCTGTCTGTGTTCTCCTCAAGGATTTTGATGGATTCCTTTCTCACTTTGAGGTCCTTCATCCATTTTGAGTCCATTTTTGTGTGTGGTGTAAGGAAATGGTCCAATTTCATTTTTCTGCATGTGGCTGTCCAATTTTCCCAACACCATTTATTGAAGAGGCTGTCTTTCTTCCATTGGACATTCTTTCCTGCTTTGTTGAAGATTAGTTGACCATAGAGTTGAGGGTCTATTTCTGGGCTCTCTATTCTGTTCCATTGATCTATGTGTCTGTTTTTGTGCCAGTACCATGCTGTCTTGATGATGACAGCTTTGTAATAGAGCTTGAAGTCCGGAATTGTGATGCCACCAACTTTGGCTTTCTTTTTCAATATCCCTTTGGCTATGCAAGGTCTTTTCTGGTTCCATATAAATTTTAGAATTATTTGTTCCATTTCTTTGAAAAAGATGGATGGTACTTTGATAGGAATTGCATTAAATGTGTAGATTGCTTTAGGTAGCATAGACATTTTCACAATATTTATTCTTCCAATCCAGGAGCATGGGACATTTTTCCATTTCTTTGTGTCTTCCTCAATTTCTTTCATGAGTACTTTATAGTTTTCTGTGTATAGATTCTTAGCCTTTTTGGTTAGGTTTATTCCTAGGTATCTTATGGTTTGGGGTGCAATTGTAAATGGGATTGACTCCTTGCTGCCCACTTTATTTCAGGTCTAAAATGAGGAGCATCTTCAAGATCAAATGGAAAACTGTTGAGAAAATAGCAGGCAAAACAGACTGGTTGACATCAGCGCAGGAAACCTAGAGGTCAAGGGAAACCAGCGAGCTGCTTTGACAGCAAAAAGTAATTGTTTTGAAGTCTCTCTCCATTCCCAGAACTTATCAAAGTGAAGGATGGATGACTATTTCTGTGAACCTGATGTGGCCCAAATGGGAGAGAATCTAAGACCACCATAACTTTGATTTTTACCCAGGAGAATCACGTGGGAAGTCGTTGGGACTCCAACAGAGTGAGCCTTAGAAGGGCAAATCACCTGACAACCTGGGCTAAAGAGGTGCAAGACCAGAGAAAGAGAATGCTTTGCCAAGTACTTGAAAGCCCCTACAGAGAGGGGCACACTGATGCCTCCAAGGAATTGAGGAAAGCACCCACAAGACAAAGAGACATGTTTAAGCATTACCTGGATCAACAAGTGTGAAGGTAACATATGCTGTTTATCAAGTATATTTCTCTTCCTCTTTCTTCCTCCCTTCTTGTGCTTTAACCCTAGAAGGGTCTGCAACAATAGGTGAGGAATAAGGTAACTTAAGAATGAAACTTCCACATAATCTTTCCCATTGACAGGTGGCAGGCTTATGGAAAGGTCCAGCTTTTGAATGAAGACTGAAGTATTTATGATAATTTTGTATTTTATATGTTGTGACATATAATATTCATATTATATAATATCTAGTAATATAAATGTATATTGTATAGCTATAATCATTTCTATATTAGTCAGTGATTTTTAGGTTACTGAATTAATACTGTGTCAAATACTTTTCCTATGAAAGAATGATCAGGGGGCGCCTGGGTGGCTCAGCCATTAAGCATCTGTCTTCTGCTCCGGTCCTGATCCCAAGGTCCTAGGATCAAGCCCCGCATTGGGCTCCTTCCTCAGCAGGAAGCCTGCTTCTCCCTCTCTCACTCTCCCTGCTTGTGTTCCCTCCTTGCTTTGTCTCTCTCTGTCAAATAAATAAAATCTTAAAAAAAAAAAAGAAAGAAAAGAAAAGCAGAAAAAGAAAATGATCAGAAACTTTCCAGAGTTCAGTTGCAGGGGATAAATCTTAGCTAACTGCATAAATTGTTAAGGGAATGTGAGAGACCAAAAAGAAATTTTTGATTACACACTAGGAGTTGTGTTTGCTCCAAGTACTAGTTATTACTGTTACTGTTCTTAATCTATAAATAGCTTTTGTTACCATTCTTGATTCTGAAGCTTTGTTCCTCAAAGTGCACTCTGTTTCCTATCCTGTAGTGTTCCAAGATGCTGGGGTGGGGAGAATTTATTCTACTCACTTTTTGATGGGGAGATTAGAGAAACTTCCTGACTTGAGTAGGAGACCAAAATTGTTATTTTCCCCTCACTTACTTCTGATAAAAGTTCCTCCCTTGATCAAATAAACTCTATCCAGAACTCGCCCTCTGAGCCCTCTTTTCTGCTAGGCCTCAACCTTGGCCTGTAAAGACTTGAATAAACACTAACACACTTTCTAACAACTTAAGACTGCATTCTCAGCATGACCCTTGCTCCTCTTGAAATGGCCACCTGAGAAAACTCAAGGCTGCTAAAAGAATTTAATGTCTGTTTCAGCTACCTTCTGAAGGTAGAGCCCCTGTTTCCCAGGCTCTGTGGGAGGCTAGGAGCCTTAAGTGAATGAGCACCAGTTGGCAAACCCCGGTGGGTTTCAAATAAAACAACCCCTTCCTGCTTTTTGACATTTTTCACTTCTTGATTCTTCTGAGCCCCTGCTCTCACTTCCTCCCCCCGCCTTTTTTTTTTTTTTTTTTTTTTAATCGCTGTCCCTTTAAAACACCCAGGCACCTCTGTATAAATTGAGTTCAGTTCACACTGGACCCTTTTCCCTATTGCAAAAGTATATTACTGATTAAAATCTGTCCTTACCATTCTAGCTGGTGTCTGGCTTTATCTTTGACACTTTTGACACCATAAAATATTTTTTGTCTATTTGCACCAGAACAGAATAGAATTTTACAGTTTGATCCAGTCTGTTCCAAACAAGTGTTATTGAAAAACTTTTCTGGGAAAATGTATCTAAATTTGTAAGAAGAAAAAAATCCCTTTCAAAGACACTCATTAAATAAAATCTAAATCCTGTTTTTATTTTTTTCACTTTTTTTAAATTAAGTTTTTAAGTATAGATAACACGCAGAATTATACTAGTTTTAGGTGTACAATATAGTAATTGAACAATTCTATACATTGCTCAGTGTTCATCATGTTAAGTCCACTCCTGAATCCCTGTCATCTATTTCACTCACACCGCAACCCCTCTCCACTATGCTGATGGTCAGTTTTGGTTTCTGTATAGCTAAGAGTCTGTTTCTTGTAAGCTCTGTTTTTAAATTGAGGAACTTTTCAGGGGCCTCTAATTTTCTAATGGGCTTTGTGTATCAAACTTCCAAATGGAAGATTTGGAGTACAACATTTTCTTAACATATATGACCACAGAACCCTGGGTTTTTAGAGCACCAATCCCCAAACATACCAGAACTAAATTTCTAAGGCAAATGCTTTTTTGAAAATACCAGCTGAAGCATTTCAAATCTACCATCTGCTAATTACACTTATAGCTTCTTTGTCTTGCAAATTATAGAAATAGTAGATCATGGTCAGTTTTCTCACTGTGAAAATTTTACCATCTTATCAGAATCATCCCATGTGTACTTGTTAAAAATGCAAATTACTGGGCCATGCCCCAGGTCCGTTGGATTGGTATCACTGGGAACTCCAGTGGGAGGTGGAATGTGGAATCAGAATTTTGACGGTATCTCATATTGGATTCTTATCTACACGAAAGCTCAAGAACTCAGTGAAGAATATTATCTCTGGCTGCTCTTTCAGAATCCACTACTAAAATCGTTCCCCAAAGTTTACAGTTTCTTTGGAGTTTCTATTTTCCTTCCCAAGCCATAAACTGCAGGAAGAAGTTAAAAGCTACTTAAATTCTTTCTACATGGAGAGAAAAATTCCAGTGATTAATTATTCCCACTCAGTAGGTGCTAACTTTCCACTGTGCTCTTAAAGAAGAAACATTTCTTCCTCCCAAGTGATATTTCCAAGGGTGTTTGCTGGCTGTGTTACTTGAAAACTAAATATAGTGACACCCTCCAGCCACTCCTTAAAAATTTGTATCGACTGCAAACTGACTCTGTAAGCAGTAGTAGTAAAAACTTATTTTTTAAAAAATATAGAGTATCTTCTTTAATCATGCTTTTGAAGTTTAGATTTAGGTTGACTTTATTTACTATCCCAGGATTTAGAGAAAGATCAATCCAACCACTTTAATTTTTTAAATCTGGAGTAGTTTGGTTTCTACAACCTTTCCAAGTCAGATGGGGTGTTTTTTTTTTAATAACTTTTTTTATTTTTGTGAAGATTCTCAAGTTTAATTTTCTACTCAGTATAGAAAAATCAGATATGTATCAACTATGTAGATTAAAATGAAACCTCTTTAAACACCTTTTGAAATCTTCTATTTGTATACTTTGCAAAATAATCTGTTCCCCGTTGGGGATATGGGCTGTGGAAGAAAATGCTTCTTGGGGTTCTAGAACAGAGGCGCTTACGAGCCTAAGCTGAAAGAACAGTCAGTTTGAGGAGAACGGTTTTATGTGTAGCTCTGGGTTTTTAAAAAACTGATTAAAAGGAAGAAAAACAAAAGGAAGCTAAGTAGAGAAGTTCCTTCTCTTCTATGCAAAGAACTTAACAATAGTATATAAATCTATAGTTCTCAAACTTGAGTGTGCATTAGAATTCCCTGAAAAGCTTGTTAACACAGATTCCTGCCCCCCTCCACCCACCGGGGGGTTCTGATTCAGGAAATCTGGGATAGGGCCTGGGATCTGATGTCTCTAACAGATTCAAGGGTGATCTGATCCTGCTGGTCCAGGAACCATACATTATGCTTCCAAATGCGCATGTGCTTTCTATCTCTTCCAAGTGAGCTGAAGGAAGGAAAGAACTTGGGAAAGAAGAAAAAAACCCACAAGGAAGCCTGTGATCAGCATCTTGAAAAGTTGGCTGTCACAAACTTAATTTCTTAGAGGCATTATCTGTTGTTGCTCTTTTCAAGCAGAGTCCTTGTCCCAATGTAGGATTCAGTCTACCTGGATGCAATTTTTATTATTATTATTATTATAAATGGGATGCTATAACAAAGAAACAGTAAAGGACTGTTGAGTAAAGTAGCAGAGGTATTTAAAAGTTGCTCTGAAACATGATTTTAAATGTATTGGTAACATATGTGTTCCCTAATATTAAATAACTGTTTATATTAATAATGGATGGAAAACATATGTTGGGAGATCTGTGGAATGTTGAACAAAAATACTTATCTAAATTATATTCTAATTATCTAACTTATATTCTATATTTTGTAGGACAATCTCTGGTTAATTTTTTGGAAGATGTATCCCATACACTTTATGGGTTACAACTCTAAGCCCCAAACTACCAAGTACCAATAGACACTAACAAACTATTTTTTTAAAAATTTATTACTAGTTAATGTATATTTCTTCTAAAATCCCTCTCAAATACAACATGAAATGATAAATCCTCTCTTATGCCCCCTCAGCCCAAATCCTATGCTCTCATCCAGTGATGATGGTTTTAGCAGCTTTCTATAAAATAGGCCCTGCATTGCTGAGTTCCTCACTTGGTGGCTAATATGTCAGGATTCTTTTCACCTTGCTTCTGGGTCTAAGTAGTATTCTCTCTCCTGTATTTGAATTATTCATCTCCGAATTTGAAAGATTCATCTAGGACTTGCACACTCAAAAAGAGTTAAATTCTGAACATTAAGGTATAATGAAAGAGCCTACAGGATAATTTAAATACACCATTAACTGGCTAATACGACAAGAAATTCCAATCAACCTTTATCAGTTGCATCTCTCTTCAATGACCCTTCAACTCACTTTCCTTTAAACTACTTTGAGCTGTAGAACTACTTTGCAAATTCTCCTGAGGAATGTAAATGGCTTGCATTTTCAGTCACCCCTTGACAATTTTCATTCACTATTTAACAGGCAATTATCTGACCATCCAGAGTTACAAATAACTCTCCAGGAGAATGAAGTGTCCTTTGAGTTCAGTGAAGAGGTGCGAATCCATATGCCTATAATATCCATGATTTTAGTCCTGTACTTCACTTTTCTCCTTCAAGCCTCTTCACCCAGCTTTCTCTCCTGATCTTCTGAGTGTGACAAGTATATTAATAGTACAACATCTCCCAAGAACTGGTAAATCATAAATTGTTTGAGAAATTGTATATAAAACGTTGAATCTCTAAGTCATCACTTAATAAAATTATGCATCCTGCACCTTAGAACCATGGAATAAATGTCTTCTGCTCTGAAGGATAGCATAGCAAAGCTTACTTTCTTAATATTTAGTCCAATTAACCAAGTATTTACTGAACACCTTTACTTTTCTAGGTCTCTTTTAGACGTAAGCAGCCTACAGAGGTAAATAAAATGGTAAATTTAAATACATACAATTAAAAGGGAAAATAGAAATACATTCACAGAGATTATATTATAATTGTTATGATTAAAGTCTAAGAGAGGTTTGGATAATGTACATGGGAAGATAAAGGAAGCGGTACAAGAAAGAAATTTTTTTTTAGATTTATTTATTTATTTGAGAGAGATAGAGAGCTTGTACCTGCATGCAATTAGGGAGAGGGTCAGAGGGAGTGGAAACAAGTAGACTCCCTGCTAAATGGGGAGCCCAGTGCAGCATTCTATCCCAGGACCCTGAGATCATGACCTGAGCTGAATTACAGAGTGCGTTGTTTAACTGACTGAGCTACCCTGGCACCCTGGAAAGAAATAATCTCTAAATAGCTTCTTCATATTCCATTTAACTATGGTCAGTCACCACTAAATCAGTACGTTTGGCTTATTCTTTTCATTGAAAGTTTTTCTGATAACCAAATAAGACTTAAAGAAGAAAAGTATATCAAGTAACTGCTAGCTTAATTCATTTTCAGTTATATATAATTATATCCATGCAGTTATATAATCTTTTAAATCCCCCAAATAGTTCTATAGAATATGTATTATTTATCTTAATTCTTGTGTTTTTTTCTATGCCCTGACTTATCCCATATCTACTTTTCCCTCTGATTGATTTAAGTGATAAGAATTACAACTTTGCTGTTTATCTATATACTTGTAAGCCTATGATAGAGTAAAATGTGGGAATCCAGGGAGAATTTCGTGGATGACAGATTAATAAGGAGATACGAGAGCAGTTAAGAAAGCAACAACAACAAAACTCTGTATCAGAAACTGTATGGAAGGAAGCCTGCTCATTTCTGTTTCTTCGGATACAATTAGGACTCACCCACTTCCTGCTTCTTTTCTTTCCCTGGAACCAGTCTGTCATTTTCAATCTCTTCTCTCTCTTTCACGTGCACACGTATTCAGTTGCTATACCACCTCTAGCCCCGCCCACAGATCTACTCAGTATATTTATTAAAAATGCTAAGGAAAGTTTTCTTCAAAAATTGAATTCTGAAATTTGAATGCAGCTAGTAGGTGATAGTCTAAAGAATATAGGAATTCTTTTTTTGAGAATGAAAATAAAAATGATCGAATTTAAATGGAATTTTTAAATTTCCCTCAAATCTACATGAAAAATAACAGATTCCTAACTTTTAAAAACTTCCATTAATTCTTGAATTCAGTTGGTGATGTTTTGTGTGTTAACCTAGTTCTTTATCTTTCATCAGACTACTTTTGCCATCCGAGTGTTGTGATTTCTCATTCTGCCTTTTACCTTCCTCTTTTCTATGATCCTGAGATATACTTTGACTTGGTCCTTGCAGGTATCCTAAATAAGTTAAGTTTAACTCCTTATTACTATTCCTTGATTTGCCCAATGAAAATACATTAATTACCACCAATTCTCTTCTACTTTTGCCATTAGGATGAGTTTTTATTTTTGTAAGCCAGCCAGTATTAACTCTATATAGTACATTGAGCCTTTTTGTCAGTGAGAGTGGCATCAGAGGCACTGGGAAAATTTATAAAAAGTAATAAATGGACAGACTATTGTTAAAAAAAAGAGCTGTTTCTACTTTCAACTTCTATAGCTCATCTGTTGTATTCTAATTAGGTGTCTGAGGATTTAAAATGCAATATCAGGATTTAAATGATGAAGCATTTTTGGTTAAGTAAGTCTCTAAAAGCCCTACAAATTCTTCCCCAAACTGATTCTTAGTTGATATAGCTTATTATATTTCATTAATATATTCCATTCTGATGCTAATGAGTCAGTTGATTAGAAACCCCATTCCTGAACAGGGTTGCATTATGACCTTCCTGGGCCTTAAGCACCTTTGCTCTGTGGGCCCCTTTCTCCATCAAAACCCAAATATGCATATATATTATATATACATTATTACACACATGTGTAAAATTAAAATATGCTTTATATATATTAAAAGTAAATTTTATGATTGATTGTTTTGCTATAAAGATAACTACAGTCCAGTCTGTGTTAAAAATTTGAACATTTTTTTCATCTCTTAAGAGTTCATTTTTTTCCTTCTAATTAAAAAAAATAAAAAGTAAAATATTTTCATATACCCTCAAAGTATGGTGTGCCATAGGCACTGTGCCTGCTATGCCCTGCTGTGCCTACTGGGTAAGTCAGATCTGCTCCCAGGAATCTCCAGGGCTCTTTCCTTATATCTTCCAAGTCTTTGCTTCATTGACATCTACCTTGACCACACTATTTATTTTTTTTAAATTTCTTTTTTAAGATTTTATGTAGATATCACAAGTAGGCAGAGAGGGAGGCAGAGAGAAAGAGGAGGAAGCAGGCCTCAGCTGAGCAGAGCCCCATGCTGCGGGGCTCCATCCCAGGACTCTGGGATCATAACCTGAGCCGAAGGCAGAGGCTTTAACGCACTGAGCCACCTAGGCGCCCCTTGACCATACTATTTCAAATTACATATTCCCCTTACCCTAACACTTCCCATCTTCCTTACCTTGTTTTTTTTTTTTTTCTGTGTTTTTTTTTTCCCCTATCACATGGCACCCTGTATTGTACTGAATCGTAATATTGATTTGTTACTTATGTTTGTCTCCCCCAACTAGAGTGTCGGGTCCCATGAGGGACCTCATGGATAAGGTCACTGTTGTTTCTCTCTTCCCTGAGCAGTGCATGGCTTTGAGTAAGGACTCAATAATTCTCTTTTTTGAAACAGGGAGGTAATGAGTCTTTGATTTTTTTCCTTTGTGTTTTTAAAAATTCCATTTTATTTTTTGATGGCCCCAGAAGCTAAGGGAGGAGTGTTTTCCCATACCAATGGACATATGTCTAATATGGGGGTGGTTTTAAAGGATGCACTAAAAATTATCTACTGCTTTAAAAACTTAAAAAATAATAAAAATGTCGTATCAGTCGTCAGTCTTGATGCCTCTCTCTAAGGTTCTCATAATTTCAAATTTTCTCTGAAGGCTGTAGTTAAACTTTAAAGTACTAGGCCCTTTTCAGAATGTAAGTATAGTTTTAGCCAAATCCAAGCCATAATAACATCATAGTATCTAAAAAACAGAAGTGAATATGAATATTTACGTTTATTGTTACCTTGATGAGAGAGAGAAAGAAGAAAAAAGATGAGGAAAACAGTATTTTTTTCAGCCCTATTAAGTGCTGGGCACTGTTAGCCTCTTTATATATAATTTCTTGAATTTTCAAAACAGTTCCGTGAAATAGGCATTAGAATGCCCATCTCTAAAACAAGGAAGTATGTTTAGATTCTATTCTACATTACAGAATTTGCCTGAGAGCACACAATTGGGAAAGATGAACTGGGATCTACACCAGTGTCTATTGGGTTTCACAGCTTGAGTACTTTCAATTGTATCTTGTCACAAAGAGCATTGTAAATCCTGTTTAAAAAAAAAAAAAATGGAAAGGATCTTGGGGAAAATGAGAAGCTGTGGAAGGATTGCTTAATTTAGAATAGCATTGTGTTTTATAGGGACTTTGTATCATTCATTTCTAGAGCAAAGAAGAACAGCAAGTGGTTACAAACTAATGTGACAACCTAATTGGGTATTGTCAGTGGACTTTTCAGTTTATTTTATGGAGAAGAATTCCTGTTCACCAGTTTCGTCATGAAGCTTCCTTTATTATTCCTGTTGATGACATATGACTCAAATCAAGTCTGACTGATAATGGCTCCAATGTATTGAGACAAATCTCCTGCTATTAACTTATTTCTCTTAAACATATTTGTATCATCTGTCCCTGTGTAGATAACCAGTCTTCATGTAAAGAAAGAGAGTAGATTATCTGAAATCATCACATCTCAATTGATTACAAATATCTCCATTAGAGCTAAAAATTGTATATTTCTCCAAACTTTATTTTCTTTTTTAGATAACATCTAATGTTCTAATTTCTTGTGGCATGAGCTTTACCAGATTACCAGATTACCAGATTTGGCACCTTGGAAGCCATGACAGGTTAGCATAACTATACTAAAAGAGTTTAAAAATGAGTTTAAAAACCATGTTAGTTTCGGACTCCTGGGTGTCTGGGTCAGTCAGTTAAGCATCTGCTTTTGGCTCAGATCCTGATCCCAGGGTCCCACATCCCATTAGGTTCCTTGCTCAGCAGGGGGCCTGCTTCTCCCTCTGTCTACCCCCCACCCCACCGATTGTGCTTTCTCTCTCTCTCATTGATAGATAAATAAATAAATATCTTTAAAAATAATAATAAATAAATAAATAAATAAATAAATACTGTGTTAGTTTCATGTAGAAACAGAATAAATATTTCGGAGTCATTTCAATGTAGTATTAGTAGTGAGGACATGCGGGAGTTAGACTTGACACTAGGAGGAAGCTTTGTAAACATGCAGTGAACACCATTTTTTCATGGATTGATATATGCATATATATCAAACATCTATGGAATATCATAACCTGCCAGACACCTATTTTAAAAATAATGTCCATAGAGGCTAAGTACTTGTTCTGAATAGAAACTTTGAAAGACCAGTCAGGACCAGAAGGTGTCAAGTGTTCTTTGCATCTCCCTAGGCATCAGTAATCAGGTTCACTCTATTTTTCTAAGGGAAATAATTCAGAGAATTCTGTCTCCTTCCTTTATGGAGACATCTATTTTTATATTTGTCCAACTTGGTATGTTAGAAGGATTGCAGGTGGTAGAATAAGGAATTCCTAAATTTGATCATTTTCCAGCACTTGTTAGCCATACAACCTCATGTTTGGTAAGCCTAGTTTTCTTATTTGTCAAATTAGGATAAAAATTACCTGTAGTGTTGTTATAAAAAATTAAAATTAATTTGTATAAAGAAATATAGAGTATGAATCATAGTAAGTGCTTAAAACTTGGCAACTGTTATTTTTACTATCCATTTGATTCATTTCCGGGTTGTTTTCTGAGTTCCAAGTCATATCACTAATTCTTTCATTACATCCTTTAAGGAAGACCTTCAAAAAATAAAAAGACAAGTAAAAATAACAAAAACTCAATCTGTTTAATTGAATATACAGAAGAAAAGGAGACAATTTCTATTCAGATAGTTTATAAATATTGTCTATTCTTAATTATCCCCAGTATCAGCAGCTGGTACTTAGGTTATGGAGAGTAAAATGGAAAAAGAAAGAAACCTCAATTCTTTTTGCTGTCACAGTAAAGAATTAAAGCAGCAAAATGAAAGTAAAGCAGAGCAAAGTTTTATTGAAGTACACTCCAAGGGAGGGGTGGGCCACTCAAGAGAGACAAAAGTGCAGGAAACTCCAAGGGGTAGGTATGTCAATTTTTTTTTTTTTTCTTTCAGGTGGGTCCTAGGGTTGCAACATTTGAGGGACAGGCCTGAATTACATCATAATTAGCCAACTATGCTTGTCCTTTCCCCAGATGTATACAAAATGCCTGCACCAGCTAGGAAACCACATTATTTCTATTCTAGAGACACAGGTCAGTTAGACAAGTAGCTGCTGCTTTCTGCACAAGTGCAACAAGCGCAACACACTTAACTCTTCCTCTGCTGGGATGTTGCAACAGTAAAGGAACTTCTAGGTGGGTGGAATGGGGTGGTCCCTGGGCTGTCCTAGGTTGAAGCTCTCCCTCAGGA
Organism: Mustela putorius furo; assembly: GCF_011764305.1. NCBI lineage: Eukaryota > Metazoa > Chordata > Mammalia > Carnivora > Mustelidae > Mustela > Mustela putorius. Next base: position 20,091,082 of record NW_025422019.1, on the reverse strand, counting down.
CGTCTAACTTCATCACTCATGTCTGGCTTCCTGCCTAACATTTATTTCATTTATCAATTTATCAGAAATTTACTGAGAGCCTATATGAACCATGTTTAGGATTGTGTATACAAGATAATTCTACTGGCAACATCCTTGTGCTGTAATGGGGGCATTCTATCAGCTTGAGAAAAACAATGCAAATAAAATACAGTATGATGTCAGTGTTGATCATATATGTGCTGTTAAGAAGAAAATAAAATAGGATAATGGTATAGAAAGTGATAGCTGCATGGAGAGAGAGGGTACCTTGGAAGCCTTCTCAGAAGCAGGGACATTTGAGTATTCATAAATAAAGTGATATCTACAGGATGCAATATGTGGGAAAGAGTGTTTCTGGCAGAGGAAATATTAAATGCAAAGGTCCAAAGGTAGAAACATGCTTGTTGCCAGTGCAAGCTAGAAGGGATGAATGGCAGGAGAGAGGTCAGAAAAGGGGGGTCAAGGGCCAAACCCAGGGTTTCACAAGTCCATGCTGGCCTAGGATGTTAACAGTTAGAGCTTATGTCATCTCAGTTGGACTTGGCACCCCTACCACTCGCCCCAAACACTATGTTTTCAAAGTTAACTACTCTGGAAAAACAGCCCAACTGCAAAGTCACACAGTAGGAATATGCAAATATGCAAAATACTAGAGGGGAAGCATGACAGGAAAGGGAAACAGCATGCAAGAAACAAAACCTGTGCTCCAAGAAAATATCCAAAGAAAAAGAAGGAAATTCTTTACGTGTTACTATGGAGATGAATCCAGTTAAAACAAAATGAGATTCTTTAGGGTGATTGAAATTGGAATAAGCAAACACTGATACAGAAATAATAAATAAGAGAAAGAGCAAGGAACAAAAATGGAGGTAAAACTGAAAATAATGACACAGAGGATAAATTAGAAATAGAGTGAATACAGAGAGAAGGAAAAGACAGAAGGGAAATATTTTAAAGCCAATCGAGAAAATCCATGAACAGAGAAAGATGAGCTAACAACAGTGTCCCCTGAAGAAGAGACTCTCACAAATGGAACAGGAAAAAGAAATAGCTTCCAAAATTTTAAACAGAAATTTTTCATTAAAGGAAGAAAACTGATTCAGCAAATTGAGAGAAGACACTACGTTTCAGGAAAATATGAAAAGACAATGTTGAGTTATGTTCTATAGCATTATTTATTTAGCAACAACAGAAAAGAAAAAAAGTGTACTCAACCAGCTATGAAAAACCTTGGAATGATGGGAGAAGTTCAAGCTAACTAACATGAGCCTTGTGCTCAGCAACATTCAGTGCCAGAAAATAACAGAACAATACCTCAGAGGTTCAAAGCAGTATGTCAGGGATCTAAAGACAAATGAAATATCCATATGCATTTAAAAAATAGACAACCATTCTTAATAGAAGAGTAAAAGAAATGTAGCCCCCTTGAACTCTTCTTGAAAACAACACTTGAAATCTAGCAAAGATTAAAACAAAGAACTTAGAAATGAAGAGCCATGATTAAAGAATTGATTGTGGGTACTGATTTTAAAAAATAGAACCAATCTGGGCACCTGGGCGGCTCAGTGGGTTAAGCCACTGCCTTCGGCTCAGGTCATGATCTCAGGGTCCTGGGATCAAGTCCCGCATCAGGCTCTCTGCTCAGCAGGGAGCCTGCTTCCTCCTCTCTCTCTGCCTGCCTCTCTGCCTACTTGTGATCTATCTCTGTCAAATAAATAAATAAAATCTTTAAAACAAAACAAAAAAACAAAACAAAACAAAACAAAAAAACAAACAAACAAAAAAAAATAGAACCAATCCAGACAATTACAGGATATAGAATAGAATTTAAGTAATTTGAATTTGGCAGTGTAAATAAAAATAATTAAGTTTGAGAGAAAGAAGATGTGTAAAAGATATGATTGCTATTTTCTTCATTTTTTACAGTGGTGAGTAATGGAAATGTAGTTTAAAAAAATAGTTTAAAAATAATTTTAAAAAATAGTAAAAAAAAGAAAAAACCAAAAAACTGATGACAGCCTTTTACTATGTTTGAAAAAAATATCTCCAAACTTATGCCTTTGAAGGATATATTTGCTTTGGTGAATGAGTGGTTTCTAAAGTCCAGCAATGATTTCAATTTTATTTCAGTGTCTTTTTCTTCAGTTAAGTTCAAGCAAAAAGGAATTCAATATTTTGATTTAAATACTTATACATTATGAACCATTTTTATATAAAAGTAATTTACCCATCTATCAAACTATTTTATCTGTGGAGATGCAGAGAATAGTATCTGAAATTCTGTTGAACTAGGATTAATATATGTTATTTCTAATGGGGGAATTTGGGATTCTCTTGTCCTTTAAAAGCACTTTTCTTTATTGCCTACATTCTTTGTAATTAGTCATCACTTTTACAAGGGGAATAGTGACTTTCTTTAAATAAAAGAATCACACACACACATACACACATACCCTTTGAATTTGTTTTGGTGAATTGCCCATTTAAACCTTTTGCACATTTTTCACTTAAATGTTTTTCTCCATTATCTCTTTATAGAACATCTTTTTACGTTTGCTGCAATAACTCATTTTCAGTTATATGTGTTGTCAATATATTTCCTAGTCTTATTTTTAATGATATCTGGTATCTGTTATGTATAAATATATTTGCAATTGGAATGAAATTTGTATTCTGTATTCTTTGGCATTAACTATTTATTAAATTTAAATATATTATGCCTAACATATGCATTTCCTCTATGGTTTATGAATCCCACCTTACCTAAGGATGTCTCTTATAGAAAGTCATATAAAATCTTCCTACACATTCTCATACTATTTTTAGTATTTATACAACCAATTGTACCAAATGTATATGTTTGTGTAAAATGAAAAGTGAACTAGCTGTTTTCTTCCAGATAAACAACCGTCTATGCCAACACTATATTAATTTTTCAAAAAATCCCAGTGAACTGAAATTGTAAACTTTGATCATTTCACATAATTCTGGTTTATATTTCTTGTTCTTCTAACTTATATGCTTATCCCAGTGCTTGATTGCGGCTTCACAGTAATTTTTAATAGCTGGAAAGCAAGCTCCTCTTCAGTATTCCTCATTTTTATCATTTTTATTATTCTCAAAGCTTCATTCCATCATCTACATTTTAAAATATTTTCATCTCGTTCTCTCAACAAAACAAAAGGCATTAAGATTCACAATGGGATTGTATTGCACTTAACAATATTATCTTATTTTATATTTGTTTATATTTAATAAGTTTATTCATATTGGCTCTATGTCTTCTCAGTAAACACATTCTAAACAATTAAAAGACTAGTAATTCCATTTTCCATTTCTGTGTACTGGTAATAAAAAGAAGAGCTATTACATTTTCTATATTTATGTTATATTAATAAAATCATTTTTTTAATCTTTATGCTATATTCTTACAAGTTTAAAGCATTATAGGAACCATTCCTTATCCATCAGACTGATAAAAGTTTTAAGTAATGGTAACATTATCTAGAAACATCTAGTTCTAGTGAGTACTTAAGGGAACAGGCACTCCTGTATATAGCTGGTAGCCTTATGAATTACTCAAGAAGTTTGAGCTTTAGTTATCAAAATTGTTCTGGCTTTAGTTATAAAAATTAGAAACTACATTTATGAGATGCTATTGTTATTATTTTGCTGAAAGTACAAACTAGCCCCAAAAAAGCAAATTAAATAAATAAGTAAATAACTTAAAATTAATTAAAAATTAAAATTGTCTTCATTTATAGATGGAATAATTGTTTACATAAGAAGTTTACAAAAATATACCAGAACTAGTAAGTGTATTTAGCAATATCATATGATATACAGAATACACAGAATATAAACTAGAAATTAACTATTGACCATGATATTTAAAATTTTTACTGGCATAAAAATATAACAAATGCCAAGAAGTAAATGTAATCAATGATGTGCAAAATTCTACATAGTAAACTATAAACTATTGCTGAGGAAAATGTAAAAGATTTAAATAAATGGAGAGATATGCCTTTGTGGATTGGAAAATTCACTATTTTTAAAAAAATGCCCATTCTCCCCAGTTTGGTCCGTACATTGAGTGTAGTCCTAGTTAAAATTTAACAGGCTATTTATAGAAATGCGCAGACTGATTCTGAAATTTATATAGAAATACAAAGGACCCAGAACAGACAAAACATACTTGAAAAAGAACAACAAAGTTGGAAACCTTATACTAGATGATGAACTGAACATAATAAGATAGTGTAGTATTGTGGGAATGGCCAACAAATAATAGACCTAAATAAAGAGTCCAGAGTATACCCACACATATATTATCAAATGATTTTTTTTTTACAGCAGCGCCAAGAGAATTCAACAGGCAAAGGAGAATCTTTTCAAGAAATGGTTCTTGGACAACTCGGTTGTTATAACAGAAAAAAATGAACCTCCACCCTTACCTCACACAATACACAAAATTAACTTGAAGTGAATCTTAAAGGTAAATATAGACACTACAGAACTTCTAGAGTAGAACACAGGAACAGTCTTCATGACCTGTGGTAGGTAAAGATTTCTTAAATAAGACATAGAGGCATGAAACAGAAAAGAAAATTTGGACATTATCAAAATTAAACATTAATTTCGAAAGGCACCATTTAAAAAATAAATAAGTAAGCCACAAACAGGGAGAAAATAATTGCAAAAACTATCTAACATAGGACTTACACCTGGAATATATATTTAAATATATATTAAATATATATATATATGTGTGTGCGTGTGTGTGCATGTGTGTATATGTGTGTATATATACACACATATACAATCACATATATATACACATATATATATATATTTATATTCACACACATATAATCACACATGATTGCTCCGAGGGTGGATTAAATTTTAAAAGTATGATAAAATTTGTAATGTTCTCTATCTTAGTTTGTGTGGTAGTTATATAGCCATAAAAAAATGTCAAAATGTAAAAACAGAAACTTATGATCTATACACTTTAGATCCATGTATTTATTGCATATAAATTTCATTTAAATTTAAAAACAACAAAAATAAGAACAAAGGAAATTTGTGTTCTACTTACACATAAATTTGGAATATAAGTTCCTTTTGCTGCCACTGTCTCAATAGAGGGCTTGGAACTGTGTGATACAGAAATATGCTTTGCATACCATCTTAGTGCTATATGAGCATAGTGTCATTGAGCATCTGCTGATGGAACTCAGGAAATTTCTTGTATCTGACTTTTGGACGGGTGTTAGGAGAAGATAATGAGAAGATTCCACTCAAATCTATTCCTGGATAGGGTTGGGGGGGCAGTGGACTTCAAAACAACTTACCTATTTTTGGTGAAAGGGTCACTGGGAAGCAAAATGGCTGACCCTGTTTAATTCATTCCTTTGCTCCTTGATTTCCTCCAAACAACTACATTACTATGGGGGAAAAGTGTGTGGTAGTAAACTACGAGGTTAGATTTACTTCTCTTAAAAGAGATGGGCCATTCTGTAAATCATAATTCAATATATAGAATTCCAAAGTGGAGTGGCTTGTCATTTCATTTCTGGAATCCCACAGATTGTCATCTGGAGGAACATTCAGAGCAGTAAAAGTGGCTCCTTCTGATTTAGAAACGTAGAGCCTTTAGAATTTATTTCCTGCAACCAGTGTTTCATCATATTGGCATTCCACACACTTGCAGTGTCCTGCCGAGCAGTGACTTAACACAGCCCTGGAGCTGGATTAGATCATACATTTAGATTCATCACAGCACAACAATTCATATGTAGTTTCCCCAAATGAAACATCAGCGAAAAATCAGTTCAGAAATAAACTGAGTAAATCTCTGGAATTGAGACTGATGCCCTAGATCTCAAATTATCCTGATAGCCAACATCCTGTATACAGCAGTTTGAATTCAAGAATTTCTAAAACAGTTGACTGATTTAAGATATTGCTGTAAGGCTGAATTTTCAGTTTGCGGTAGATTACAAATACTGATGATCAAAAAAATTATTTGGGAACATCACAATGTAAAGAGGAAAAAGTCCCAATAGGTTGCAATTCCTAAGTTTTGAGATGCTCATAGCATCTGAGATGTATTCTGCAATGTATATCCAACAAAATCTATCTGGACCTTATATCTGCCTCTTTCTTGGTGGAAATGTTTTAATTCCCCTTTAATAGACTCAACAACTATTAACGCTAACAAAAGAGAAAAGCTTTACACCATCACACTGAGTTCACAAAGTCTCTACTCTAAGTACCTGACACGAGAAAGTACATATAGGATATTATCGAATGAATAAATGAATGAAGCAGTTAATCCATACTATGTAGTTTAGTAGGTAATTGGATACTGCTTTTTAAGATTTTCTAGTTGTTTGTTATACGCAGATTTCATTTTTCACAGATTTAATTTTTATCTTCTAGAGGACATTTCTTTTTTCTGAACACATCCATAATATTTTGTGGATGGCATAATGCTATGGCCATACCAGGTGCTTAGGAAATAATTGATTAATTACACATTGTCTGTATCAAAAGGTCTTTGAGCTGTTTTATGGCTTCCTTAATCTCTTTGTTGAGCTGAGTCACTAAGCATTTAGTTTGTTCTGCACTTATGTTCTGTCTTTATAGGTTCTAACTATTCCTCTGTTCTGGTAATGAACTTCCTCCATCCCTATTCCTCTTGAAATCCCAGTCCTGCGTTTGAAAATAGGTGGTTTATTATTCAGCTTTATTCCTGGATTCTCCTCTCCCTCAACCCATCCTCTCCCTCACATACCCTGCAGAACAGAGGTAAATTTTTCTTTCAGTTCAAAAGCCTTTCATCTCTTACAACAATGTTCCAGGTATTGTGCTAAGCACAGGTGATTTGAAAAAGACAGGGCTCCTCTACTCAGAGATTTTGCACTCTGGTGAAAGATAAACACCATTTTCAGAGAGAAATTATTGAAGCAGGTCCATGCTATTATCACAACACACTCTACCTACTTTAGCCTAGTGCAAGGATACATTCTGTAGCAAGGAACCTAGAGCGGATGTGATTTCAGTAATTTGTTTGCAAGAGTAAGGCTAATGAAGTATCTTCCTGAAACAAAGAGATTGTTCAGATCTACAAACTTGCAGAGTTGAGAGGTGATGGTGGGTGCACAGACCAGAGGAAAAGGACTGCAAAGGTTAGCAAAGTAAGGAGAATCAGAAGTAAATGTAAGTTGTGCACATTTGGAGATGGAATGAGAGACAGCAAGACAGAACCACAGAACAAAAAGTTTCGGAATGAATAAGTGTTAGATATTCCTGGGTAAGTAAATTCAACATACAAAGACTATGGTTTCCATGATATGGGTGGAAGGGCCAGATGAGCAAAAAGGACAATGAACAAAGTGGACCCAGGCTGCATTTAGGGCTAGAAACTATCTTTAAGAACGGGACCTTGGAATTTCGGACAGGATCTTTTCTACTATATAACATTTATACTTTCATGTATCCAATTATACTTAGAATAAATTTCATATAATTTTATTTGAGGGTGAATTATGCATTTAAAATGAATCATTTTTAGTTATTTATGAAGAACCAAGTTACTTGCCTCCAATATCTGATATTGTTAGACAGAGATGCAATACATTAACACAACAGAATTTGGAAGCTAAGGGCCTGGAGTCACTTAACTTTTTTTCCCTGCCATTTCTTTACATTTTTTATTTTTAAATTTTTAATTGAAGTATAATTGACATGTAATTAGTTTCAGGTGTACAACATAGTGATTTGACCATTCTACACTTTACAAAATGCTTGCTACAATAAGTATAATTACCATCTGTCACCATACAAATTATTACAATATTATTGACTATATTCCCTATGCTATGCTTTTCATCTCTGTGAGCTATTTATTTTGTAACTACAAGTTTTTATCTTTTAATACCCTTTATTATTTTGCCTATTTTTCCACTTTCCTTCCCTCTGACAACCACCAGTTTGTCCTAATATATTTATGACTCTGTTTCTGTTTCCTGTTTTTTGTTTGTTTGTTTGTTTAATGCTGGTTGCTTGCTGTTTTTTTTTTTTAGCGTTTTTAGATTTTTGTTTTTTAGATTTCACATATAAGTGAAATCATAGAGTATTTCTTAGTATGACTTATTTCAGACTAATTAGATATTATTCAGGTATTATTAGCATGATACCCTCTAGGTCTATCCGTGTTGTTGCAAACGGCAAGATTTCATTCTTTTTTTATGGCTGAGAAATATTCCATTGTGTGGAATGTAATATCTTTATCTACTCATCTATTGATGGACACTTAGGTTGCTTTTATAACTTGGCTGTTGTATAGAGCTGCCATAAACACACAGATGCATACATATTTTTGAATTACTGTTTTTTGTTTTTTTGGGTATATACCCTGGAGTAGAATTACTGGATCGTATGGTATTTTTATTCATAGTTTTGTGAAGAAACACCATACCATTTTCCTGAGTGGCTGGACCAATTTAAATTCCCACCAACAGTGCACAAGATTTTCCTTTTCTCACATCTTTGCCAATACTTGTTATTTTTACCTTTTTGATACTGCTATTCTGACTTGGGTGAGGTGATATTATGGTTTTGATTTGCATTTCCCTGATGATTAATGGTGTTGAACATCTTTTATGTGTCTGTTAGCCATCTGTATGACTTCTTTGGAGAAATGTCTATTCAGGTTCTCTGCCATATTTTCATAAAATTATTTGTTTCTTTGTCTGTTTTTTGGTGTTGCAAAATGGGGCTGATAACAGTCTGTCACAAAGTTGTCATCAAAATTTAAAAAGTGTATGTTTATGCAAAGCCATGGGAACAATGGTACACTGGAAATGTCCAATGAATGCTCATCATTGTTATGATCATTATTTTCTGGAATGGATGGACACAGCTGTTAAGTACAACTGAGATTTTGGGAACCAGAGAACCAGACAAAATAAGTCATTTCTCCAAGGTAGTCATGGTAATGAAGCTTATTTCTTACATGTGTTTTCCTGTAGTGTAAGAGAATGAGGCCTAACCAAATATTTGATTAGATGAAGAACTACCTCCGATAAGTAAGAAACTAGATTTCAATACAGTAGATGTATTTAGAAGATACCCTAAGGAAATTTATTTTATTGCTTGCCATCTCAAAATTCATGGGTAACCATTTAAATATATGTAATTTATAGATTCACAAATGTTATTTTATCCCATGGAAAATTAGAAAATTTAATAGCACTTTTTTTGCTTAAGTTGAGGCATTTTTTAAACTGAATTCTATGGGAAGATCAACAAAGGAAGTCTTAACCAAATCCCTTAGATTTTGTGATAGAAGCAATGTGAAACCATATAACAAATGTCATAAAAAATGACTTGTTTCCTTGAGTTGAATTCAAAAGAAGAGAATCCCGACTGAGAAGAATAGTGACAAAAAGCATCACAGCTCTATAAAGTTAAAATGGTCCTTTTAATAGAGATGAATACAGCATTATTTATGAAACTCCAAGAGCACTGGAATTAAATGGGCAGGAGTGAGGTAGATTTAGCACAAAATGACTTTAGACACATGACCCATGTATTATTTGCCAGAAAATTCTACTGCATCCGTTAATATGAAAGGCATAGTCACTTGATTAACTGAAGCCAGTTGGTCAGTACACATAGTTAAATTTGGTTCAGATGTTTTGGGGTATGTATAAAGAGAGGATGACAGTAAGAAACTCAATTAGCTGCCTCCCAAACAGAGATATTGTCTGAAATGAGGTGAGAGTAGGGGAAGATGAGAAACAAGGGATGAGAGACAAGTTCTCAAGAACATGAATCCAAAATTGATAAGCCATGGACCACTCTCATCTCTTAGCAACCTTATAGGCTACTGCTGGTTTTTCTTGTTCTATCAATAAAATAAAGGAATATCCCATCTGTCTTTACCTCAGAAAATTCAGTGAGGATAAATGAGAGGAGAAAAAAAAATGCTTTGAGGCCCTAAGCAGAAAGAATTCTATTAGAAAGAATCTAATATGTAATTGTTTTTTACTCCTTGAGATGGATTTATTTTTCTTATATTGCTTCCCTGGCCTTATTTGTACAAGCCTCATTTGGACCCATAAACCTTATGGTTTTTCATGAGGACAATTCAGTGCTTTGTTTTCACCTTGTGAAGACTCTGAAAGTGGTCTCCACCTCCCAGTCTAAAAAATTGATTTGATTATTCTCTGTCTTTTCCTACAACCTCATTTCTCCCCTGGGACAGCTTACCATACAAATGAAATATGAAATAAGCCTACAGTTTTTATAGTGACAGAGCCAAAGCCCTTTCTGTTATCATTGGTGTAGTCCATGGGGAAATATCAGAATGGGGATTGATTTTGGCAAAGAGATAGTCCACAGAGGTGGTTGAGTTTAATAAATCTCTGCTATAAAAGACTCATATTTAAGTTCCAGCAAGTCTCAGAGCTCATTCCACCAGGGCTATCTAATCTCTTGCCTCCTCAGTTACAAATTAAATTTCCCTTTGTCACTATTTCTTTGGAGTCTATTTCATATGAGATAGAAGATGAAGGTCCTCCATCAGCCCATTTTCTGCATTATAGAAAGCCGAGTCCCTTAAGCTAATTACTTGATATGTGTTGCAGAGGAAGTGATGGCTTGGTAATAAATATAACTTAGCTTAGGTGATGCTACCTTTTAAGGTTCATGGAAGTTCTATCATTCATTGCTTTCGCTTCCCAGACTTCTTAAGAGAATTACTTTTACTTGTGGAGTTCAGGGAAGAGATACAAAAATAAATTAAGCAGTTCTTTTGGCAAATGATGCCTTAGATCTAAATGAAGTCGGTTCCAATATAATACAATTGACTGATGGTTCTAAAAATAATCCACTAGCCATTATTTATCTATATCTACTCATATTTATATATGCAGAAAAACATAAACATGCATTATTATATATATAGCATTTATATACATTATACTATATATTTATATTTTTGTAAGTATATAAATATGCATGAATATATGTGTGCACTTATATGGTTAAGATTAAGAAGATGATAAATTATCCTATGTATGAAATTAAACTTTCTTGGTCTTGATTCTCACAACTTCGAGAAGACCAATTTGGACTACGTGACTTTTAGTTCTTAAATTTTATAATAAGTAACTTCTGGCCAATACATTATTATATTTTTTATGTATGGTGGTTATGTTAGCTCTCAAACAAATGAATTTAGAGTACACCAAACATTATAGCAACTGCATCACAAACCGTTTCTCTGGGATGTGGAAAAGAAAATAAACAGGCCTATTTGAATTGAGCTTGTGACCTCTCCCACTGCTCCTTGTTTGTTTTGTGTTATTGTAATTAGGCATGTAAATCACCCAGTAGATTATGATTTATTATGGGGAGAGAATCCAGTCTTATTCATTTGTGAGTCCAAAAGCAAGAATTTTCACACATTGAGTTGGCATTCCTCAAAAGTATATGGCCAAATTGTTAAATAGCTTAGATGAGTTCTCAATCATGACTATGTTGGCTTTTATTAATAGCATCATCACTGGACCATTCTAACTCCTACATGTGCCTATATCTCTCCATGTGAGCAGTGCTCTTCTTACCTCCTATGCTAATATTGTGTGGCATGGGGCAGGAGCCCTAATCACCTCCAATGAACTATTGGAATGAATTTATATTTATGGCATTTGATTTAGTAACAATGCACCTGAGGCCTTAGGCTTTGAACATATACATAATTCATACATACTCAGCATTTTAAACTCTACCTGGGGTTTACTTTTGAAAGTCACATTGATTTTGATTTAAAACCCTAAAGATAAATAGGACCAAGCTGCAAGGTTGTTTTTATTAACAATATTTCAGTCTTTACCACCAGTGAGAATGGTAATGACGACAAAGCCCTCGCTGAGCCTTATGCTCACCGTTCCAATAAAGGTCCTTGTGAGAGTTGAGTTCTAAGAGTAATCAAACCATTGAGGTGGCAGTTGAACTAGATACCTGTTGGTTTTCTTTATAATTTAGGAATAAATAGATGTTCTTTAAAAGGATTAGCAATTTACTCCCACTCACTAATTTGGAAAATCCATCCCAATGACTAGTCTGACAGTTTCAGTGAGTACTGAACACAGTATCATAAATAAAATTTTATTACTTACTGCCTGGAAAAGCTGTCAGAATGCAGAGTCCAAGAACACAATGTCTTCTACTTTGGTCCCCAAATTGTTCTTTTCAGCAGCTGGAATGCAAATAACATGCTATCAGTGTGTTCTGTTCTCACTTTAGAGATATTCAAAAAAGAAAAAAAAAAACCTAAAGTGAAAGGAGAGAACTTCTCTTACCATTGTCTAAATATGAAATATGTCTTTGTTTTGAGGCTTAATTTATTATATATGGAGTGACGATGATCTCTAAGACACATTTCTGCTTTTTTTTTAAAAGATTTTATTTATTTATTTATTTATTTTTTTATTTGTGTGTGTGTGTGAGAGAGAGAGAGAGAGAGAGAATGCACATGAGCAGGGGGAGGGGCAGAAGGAGAGGGAGAGCATCTCCAGCGGACTCCTCTCGCGAGCAGACTTCTCACTGAATCTGTGGAGCCCAGCACAGGACCAGGCATTGCCTGGAGTGGGGCGATCTCAGGACTTTGAGATCATGAGAAGAGCCAAAATCAAGAGTAGGATGCTTACCACTTGAGCAAACCAGGACCTGCCCCCCCCCCCCCCTTTCCCTCTTAGTTTCTAACTGAGTCTGCAAAGGAATGGTCTGGACACCATTCTTACAGGGGAATTCCTGGGAAGTAGTTTTTTAAGTGTAGTTTCACATTTCAGCTCACAGGCAAAAGCTTGCAGGGTAGTTTGCCTTGGGCTAATTGTTCTGAGAAATGCTCTTCAGCATTCCTTGGTTAGTTGAAGGGAACTTTACATTCAACAGATAACTTTGGGGAGTAGATCTGACTGTGGGGAGTAGATCTCCTTGGGATAGAGAGATATGTATATATTCTGCATATCATGTGGGCTTAGCTGCTTCCTAGCCTTACTGGTAATGTTGCATGTGCTTGTGAGGTGGTGGTGGGTGGTTGTATACCCCAAGCACACACCCTGTACTATCCTTAGAGATAGTAAAGGGAGAGTTTTTGTTTGGATGACCTCATCCACATGCGCAACACTCTTGTACCCAGGCCTGTCTCCCAGCACTTTCTGATGACATTTTAACTTAGCATGTCCAACATGAAGTTCCTTTTCTTCCTTTCCATACCTTTTACTCCTAATTTCCAGTCACATTCGTGTGTACCACCACCCAATCAGTGGCACAAGGGAAAATGTGTCACTCTGACCCATTGTTCTTTGGTCCCTGAATCCCACACACCCAGTCCCTTCAATTTTACCTCTAGCTGTCTCTCAAGTCTGTATGTATCACACTCAAACACCCACCATCAGGCCTCACTAGGATTATTCTTGCATTCTCTGGCACCCCACTCCAGTTTACTCTCCATACTGTGTCTACAGGGAGTTTCTTTTGTTTGTGTGTTTTGTTTGTTTTTTTAAGATTTTATTTATTTATTTGACAGACAGAGATCACAAGTAGGCAAAGAGCCAGGCAGAGAGAGAGGGGAATCAGGCTCCCCGCTGAGCCAAGAGCCTAATGTGGAGCTCAATCCCAGGACTGGAGATCATGACCTGAACCAAAGCAAGAGGCCCAACCCACTGAGCCACCCAGGCACCCCTGGAGGGACTTTTTAACACTAGGGCATCTCTGATAAAAGTCTCTAAAGATTTCTTATTATTAGGATAAGAAGACAATTTCTAACATGGCCCACGAAGCTCTACACAATTTGGCCCAGGCCACGCTCTTCAGATTCATCTTGCACCCCTCTTCCTGACTCCCCATCTTAGTGTATTAGCCAAAATGGGCTTAAGTGAGCTTCTGAGCCATGCCTTGTTTCCTTCTTGTTCCCTTCCACTTCAGAGACTTGATGGTTGCCTCCTTGCCACAACTGTGTCTCCCATATATTTGCCTGGTTAATTTTCACCTGTTTTTCATGTTACAACTCCAATGTCACTTCCTTGGTGGAGCCTGATGTTATGGATTGAATGTCAATGTGCTTCCAGAATTCATCTAAGGAAGCCCTACCTCTCAATGTGACGGTAATAGCAACTGGGTTCTTTGGGAGGTAATTTAAATTTATATGAGGTCATGAGGCATTAGTGTCTTTACAAGAAAAAGAAGAGGCCAGAGCTTCTTCTCTTGGCCATGTGAGAACACAGCCAGAAGGCAGCTATCTGCAAGTCAGGAGGGAGGCCCTCATGAAGAATCAAATCTATAGGCTCCTTGGTTATGGACAGCCTCCAAAGCTATGAGAAATAAGTGTCTGTTGTTTAGCAGACCCGGTATACATGGAATTTTGTCATAACAGCCTGAATTGACTAAAATACCTTCCTTAAGCCCCCTGGTTGGACTAAATGTACCTATTTAGTTTTCTCATGGATTTTTGTGGATTCTCTTCTATCACAGCTGATACCTTGCATGAATACTCAATCAAAGACTCCTTGCTCTAAGGTCAAGGACTGGAGGTTGTCCTTGTTCATTGTCATAACACCTAGCAAAATTCCCAGTTCATAGTCAGTAAATGCCTACTAAATAAATTTAAAGAAGTTATAGGTAAATCAGTTAATTCATTAGATGTTTAGAATGAAAATGACTGTTTATACAGATGATTCTGAATTGTGAGAAATAAGCTTGCTAAAAACACTAAGCACATATAAGAGCCCATTAGTATTAGTCCATTTTCAAAAGTCTTTCAAGGAAATAGGTATTTCTCTTTCACCTCAAAAGAGGAGGCTTTTCCCAAAATAGTTAAGAGAACAGCTCAATTTGGATATAACTAAAACAATTCTAAAACTTAGGTTTTTCCTTTAATGACATAAAAAATATAAAATTCTTAGTTTAATCCATAAGCATTTTCTATAGTTATTCATTTCAAGGGTGAAGAAATCTAGAAACCATGTCCTGCTGGAAAGTGGCTTAAGCAACTAGAAGCAAGAGGATTAATAAAAGGTATAAGGTAGGCTTTAAATGTTTATAATGCTCTGAGATAGAGGAGGTAGCTGTTTTGTTTGAACAAAAGGCAAAACTGAAACTAATGAGCAAAAATTATAGAAATCTAGGTTTCATTTTTTTAAAATTTATTTTTTATTTATTTTCAGCATAACAGTATTCATTATTTTTGCACCACACCCAGTGCTCCATGCAATCTGTGCCCTCTATAATACCCACCACCTGGTACCCCAACCCCCGCTACTTCAAAACCCTCAGATTGTTTTTCAGAGTCCATAGTCTCTCATGGTTCACCTCCCCTTCCAATTTCCCCCAACTCCCTTCTCCTAACTCCCCATGTCCTCCATGCTATTTGTTATGCTCCAAAAATAAGTGAAACCATATGATAATTGACTCTCTCTGCTTGACTTATTTCACTCAGCATAATCTCTTCCAGTCCCGTCCATGTTGCTGCAAAAGTTGGGTATTCGTCCTTTCTGATGGAGGCATAATACTCCATAGTGTATATGGACCACATCTTCCTTATCCATTTGTCTGTTGAAGGGCGTCTTGGTTCTTTCCACAGTTTGGTGACCGTGCCCATTGCTGCTATAAACATTGGGGTACAGATGGCCCTTCTTTTCATGACATCTGTATCCTTGGGGTAAATACCCAGGAGTGCAATTGCAGGGTCATAGGGAAGCTCTATTTTTAATTTCTTGAGGAATCTCCACACTGTTCTTCAAAGAGGCTGCACCAACTTGCATTCCCACCAACAGTGTAAGAGGGTTCTCCTTTCTCCACATCCCCTCCAACACATGTTGTTTCCTGTCTTGCTAATTTTGGCCATTCTAACTGGTGTAAGGTGATATCTCAGTATGGTTTTAATTTGAATCTCCCTGAGGGCTAGTGATGATGAACATTTTTTCATGTGTCTGATAGCCATTTTTATGTCTTCATGGGAGAAGTGTCTGTTCATATCTTCTGCCCATTTTTTAATATGATTATCTGTTTTGTGTGTGTTGAGTTTGAGGAGTTCTTTATAGATCCTAGATATCAACCTTTTGTCTGTACTGTCATTTGCAAATATCTTCTCCCATTCCGTGGGTTACCTCTTTGTTTTGTTGACTGTTTCCTTTGCTGTGCAGAAGCTTTTGATTTTGATGAAGTCCCCAAATTTTATTTTGGCTTTTGTTTCCTTTGCCTTTGGAGACGTATCTTGAAAGAAGTTGCTGTGGCTGATATCAAAGAGATTACTGTCTATATTCTCCTCTAGGATTCTGATGGATTCTTGTCTCACATTGAGGTCTTTTATCCATTTTGAGTTTATCTTTGTGTATGGTGTAAGAGAATGGTCGAGTTTCATTCTTCTACATATAGCTGTCCAGTTTTCCCAGCACCATTTATTGAAGAGACTGTCTTTTTTCCACTGTATATTTTTTCCCATTTTGTTGAAGATTATTTGCCCATAGATTTGAGGGTCCATATCTGGGCTCTCTACTCTGTTCCACTGGTCTATGTGTCTATTTTTATGCCAGTACCATGCTGTCTTGGTGATCACAGCTTTGTAGTAAAGCTTGAAATCAGGTAGCGTGATCCCCCCTGTTTTATTTTTGTTTTTCAACATTTCCTTAGCGATTCAGGGTGTCTTCTGATTCCATACAAATTTTTGGATTATTTGCTCCAGCTCTTTGAAAAATACCAGTGGAATTTTGATCAGAATGGCATTAAAAGTATAGACTCCTCTCGGCAGTATACACATTTTAACAATGTTTATTCTTCCGATCCAAGAGCATGGAGTGGTCTTCCATCTTTTTGTGTCTCCTTCAATTTCTTTCATGAGTGTCCTGTAGTTCCTCAAATACAGATCCTTTACCTCTTTGGTTAGGTTTATTCCCAGGTATCTTATGGTTCTTGGTGCTATAGTAAATGGAATCGACTCTCTAATTTCCCTTTCTGTATTTTCTTTGTTAGTGTATAAGAAGGCACTGATTTCTGTACATTGACTTTGTATCCTGCCACGTTGCTGAATTGCTGTATGAGTTCCAGTAGTTTGAGGGTGGAGTCTTTTGGGTTTTCCATATAAAAAATCATGTCATCTGCGAAGAGAGAGAGTTTGACTTCTTCATTGCCAATTTGGATACCTTTTATTTCTCTTTGTTGTCTGATTGCTGTTGCTAGGACTTCTAATACTTTGTTGAACAAGAGTGATGCGAGTGGGCATCCTTGTCATTTTCCTGATCTCAATGGAAGGCTGCAAGCTTTTTCCCATTGAGGATGATATTTGCTGTGGGTCTTTCATAGAGAGTTTTGATGAAGTTCAGGAATGTTCCCTCTATCCCTATACTTTGAAGTATTTTAATCAGGAATGGATGCTGGATTTTGTCAAATGCTTTTTCTGCATCAATTGAGAGAACCATGTGTTTTTTCTCTCTTCTCATATTAATTTGTTCTACCACATTGATTGATTTGCGAATGTTGAACCATCCTTGGAGCCCAGGGATGAATCCCACCCGGTCATGGTGGATAATCTTTTTAATGTACTGTTGGATCCTGTTTGCTAGGATCTTGTTAAGAATCTTAGCATCTATATTCATCAGTGGTATTTGTCTGAAATACTCCTTTTTGGTAGGGTCTTTGCCTGGTTTGGGGATCAGGGTAATGCTGGCTTCATAGAAAGAGTCAGGAAGTTTTCCTTTTGCTTCAATTTTTTGAAACAGCTTCAAGAGAATAGGTGTTATTTCTTTTTAGAAAGTTTGGTAGAATTCCCCAGGGAATCTGTCGGGTCCTGGGCTCTTGTTTTTTGGGAGGTTTTTGATCACTGCTTCAATCTCGTTACTAGATATCGGTCTATTCAGGTTGTCAATTTCTTCCTGGTTCAATTTTGGGAGTTTATAGTTTTCCAGGAATGCATCCATTTCATCTAGGTTGCTTAGCTTATTGGCATATAACTGTTGATAATAACTTCTGATGATTGTTTCTACTTCCTTGCTGTTAGTTGTGATCTCTCCCTTTTCATTCATAATTTTATGAATTTGGGCTTTCTCTCTTTTCTTTTGGATTAGTGTGGCCAATGGTTTATTGATCTTATTGATTCTTTCAAAAAACCAGCTTCTAGTTTCATTGATACGTTCTACTGTATCTCTGGTTTCTACCTCATTGATCTCAGCTCTAATCTTGATTATTTCCCTTCTTATGTGTGGAGTTGGTTAGATTTGTTGTTGATTCTCCAGTTCTTTAATGTGTAGAGACAGCTGCTGTGTTCTGGATTTTTTAATTTTTTTGAGAGAGGCTTGGATGGCTATGTATTTCCCCCTAGGACAGCTTTTGCTGTATCCCATAGGTTTTGAACCGAAGTGTCTTCATTCTCATTGGTTTCCATGAATTGTTTCAGTTCTTCTTTGATCTCCTGGTTGATCCAAGCATTCTTAAGCAAGTTGGTCTTTAGCTTCCAGGTGTTTGAGTTCCTTCGGAACTTTTCCTTGTGATTGAGCTCCAGTTTCAAAACACTGTGATCTGAGAATATGCAGGGAATAATCTCAGTCTTTTGGTATCGGTTGAGTCCTGATTTGTGCCCCAGTATGTGGTCTATTCTTGAGAAGGTTCCATATGCACTTGAGAAGAATGAGTATTCTGCTGTTTTAGGGTGGAATGTTCTATATATATCTATGAGGTCCATCTGGTCCAAAGTGTCATTCAATGCTCTTGTTTCTATATTGACTTTCTGCTTCGATAATCTGTCTATTTCTGAGAGGCGTATTAAGATCTCCTACTATTAATGTATTCATATCAATATGATTCTATATATTGATTAACAGTTTTCTTATGTAATTGGCTGCTCCCATATTGGGGGCATAGATATTTATAATTGTTAGATCATCTTGGTGGATAGTCCCTTTAAGAATGATGTAGTGTCCTTCTGGATCTCTGACTACAGTCTTTAGTTTAAAATCTAATTTATCTGATATGAGAATCACTACCCCAGCCTTCTTTTGAGGCCTACTGGCATGAAAGATGCTTCTCCATCCCTTCACTTTCAGTCGGGGTGTACCTTTAGGTTCATAATGGGTCTCTTGTAGACAACATATGGATGGGTCCTGTCGTTTTATCCAATTTGCAACCCTGTGCTGTTTTATGGGTGCATTTAGGCCATTCACATTGAGAGTGATTATTGATAGATACGTTTTTATTGACATCGTGTTACCTTTGAAGTCTTTCTTTCTGTAGATTGTCTCTATATTTCTGTTCAATGCTATTCTAAGGATTTTTCCTCTTTTATAGAACCCCCCCCTTAATATTTCCTGCAGTGTTGGCTTGGTGGTTGCATAGTCTTTTAAGCCTTGCCGGTCTTGGAAACTCTTTATCTCTCCATCCATTTTGAATGTCAGTCTTGCTGGATAAAGTATTCTTGGCTGCATGTTCTTCTCATTTAGTGCCCTGAATATATCTTGCCAGCCCTTTCTGGCTTGCCAGGTCTCTGTGGACAGGTCTGACGTTATTCTGATGGGCTTTCCTCTGTAAGTAAGGAGCCTCTTTGTCCTAGCGGCTTTCAAGAGATTATACCTACAATTATGATTCCTCAATTTGACTATTAGGTGTCGTGATGTTTTTTTGCAATGTATAATCTTGGGTGGAGACCTTTCAGCTTCTAGTACATGAACACTGGTTCCATTCACGAGATTGGGAAAATTTTCATGAAGAACTTGTTCCACTATATCTTCTAGACTTCTTTCTTTCTCCTCGCCTTCAGGGATTCCAAGAATTCTGACGTTGGAATGTTTCATGGCATCATTTATTTCCCTGATTCTGTTTTCATGGTTTCTAAGCTGTTTGTTCCAGGCTTTCTCCTGATCCTTTCTCTCTATCTGTTTGTCCTCCAGATCACTAATTCTATCTTCTATCTCATTTACCCTAGCTTTGAGAGAATTTAGATTAGATTGGAACTCATTGAGAGCATTGTGAAGCTCATCCCTGGTAGCTTTCAGCTCAGCCCTAACATTGTGAACATCCTGTCTGGTCGCTTTCAGTTCAGCCCTAATCAATTCTGTTTGGTCATCCATGGCTTTCTCCAACCTAGCTATTGCCTGGATACTTGTTAGCCTGAATTCTCTTTCCGACATATTGCCTATGTTGAAAGCCATTAGCTCTGTTGCTGAAGGTCCATCCTCTGTATTTTTCTTATTTTTCTTCTGTTGGGCATTTCTCCTCCTAGTCATTTTGGTGGGAGATGACTGAACAGATGTAGCTGGATGTATCGACCATGGTGCAGTCAAGGTTGCACCCTGGAACACTTCTGAGCAATCAGGATTCCCCACCCATACAAGAGACAAAAGAAAAGAAAAAGAAAAAGAGAAAAAAAAAAGAAAGAGAGAGAGACAGGAAAGAAAGGGAAGATCAATGAGAAGGTTCAGCCCAAATGGGCCCCAAGGTAAGATTTATGAAGTATACAATCAAAGACAGACAAACACAAAGACTGATAAAAGTATATGACAAGAGGAAGAAAAAAAATACATATATGCAAATAAAGGAAGAACCTCGTCAAAAAGAACCCCAAGTATAAGATTTATATACTATCAGGACAAAAACACAGAAACACTGGTGGAAGAAAAAGATGGGAGAGTGGTAATAAATTCTCAGTGTGGGTGAGGAAGGTTGTTTTGATTCCTCCTGGATGTATCTTGATATCTTTGTTAAATGACTCAACTTTCCTAAGATAAAGGGGGATTAAAAATTGGTTTACCTATAGGGATATTATTGATTGGGGAAAGGGGTTTACTTTGAAGTTTAACTCTATATAAATATTAGAAAATAAAAATAAAAAGGAATAAACTAGACTAAACTAAACTAGAATTTTAAAAAAATCAAAAAATAGAAATGCAAAAGAAAAACACAAGCGTATGTATCAAAAAGTTCAGGTTAGAAGGTTATTATAGAATTTGATGTACTGGAAATCTCACTGTGATGGTAAATAGGTTAAAAAATTATCTATTAAAAAAAAAAAAAAAGAACCAGAATAGTGGGAACGAGCTAAAAATAAAAAGTTGTCCTATGAAGTAGTGGTGGTAGTTCTCTTGTAGTCTTCTTTTTTTTTTTTTTCTCTCCTTTCTTGGTTTGTTTTCTGGGGGAGGGGCCTGCCACCTGGGTTTTCAGTCAATGATGTTCCCTGAGTTAAGTCCCCCTGCCCCCTCAAGGGGTTCTAAGGAAACTTTTTTTTTCAGGCTTTTGTTCTCTGGTGGTTTTTATGTTTGCTCACTTTTTTTTTTTTTTTTCTCTCACCTTGACCGCTTTTGATGGTTTTTGTAGTTTCGAGGAAAACAAACTGCATTCTGGCCTCCCTCTCAGAGAGAAGCCTCAGTCTGCCTGCAGAGCCCAAATAAGTTCCCAATTGGCCGCTGGCAGAGCAGGTTCCAAGTCGTGGTCCCTGGGAACGCAGGATCTTTTGCTTGTACCCAAAACCGTGGCAGTGGCAGCTGTGTGGGCAGCTCCAGACCGCCAGAGAGGTTCCAAGCAGCGATCGCACACTGAGATTTTCCCGCTGGCCTGGGCTGGGAGTGCCTGGTCTTTCTGGGTCTAAGAGCACCTGGCTTGCGTGCACCAATTTCAGGGGAGACTGTGGGTCGTGCATGCTTTTCAGGCTCTGAAAACGGGGCGCAGGTCCGAAAGCAACAGGCTGGGTCTTCGGGCACCTCTTTCAGGGTAGAATTTGGGGTGCGCATCTTAGGCTCTGAAACAATGGCGTGGGTCACAGAGCGCCAGCCGGGCCTTTGTGTACCTCTTTTCAGGGGAGAATGAGGGGCATGTGCATCTCAGGCTGTATAGCAGGACTTGCATGTTCTGTCCTCTGGTGAGGCACCCAGCCCCTCACAGGAGCTGGACCCCATGCGTTCTCGGGTGCGCTGGTGGCTTAGGGACCAAGACTTGGTTTCTCCGCCGCACTCTCTCTGGCTCAGCGCCAGGCGAGTCTGTCCTGGGACTGGGGACTTAAGCCTCTGTCCATAGCCATCCCGATTCCCACAATATCCCCCCCGAGTTCTTTTGCTCTTTTGAAGTGCTTTCAACCAGTCTCCAAGTTAATGCTGGTCCCCAGATGCAGGGCACTCTCGCTCGTATTAGGGGTATTGCTTTCCAACCAGTCGCCTCTGGTGGCTTCCTCCCCCTTTTGTTTATCTTCTGATATCATTTCGCTGTTCCCACTTTGCTTTACCTGCCCACTGGCGTCTTCGGCCCCTGTAGAGATCCAGATGTGTATAATTCTGATCTCAGGCTGATTTCATGGGTGATCGGAGTTCTTTGGTTGGTAATCAGCTCACTTTAGGGTACAGGTTTAAAAGGTGCCTCCTCCTACTTCCCTGCCATCTTGCCCCCCCAAAATCTAGGTTTCATTTTAATTAAAAAAAGAGCTATTTAGGGGCGTCTGGGTAGCTCAGTGGGTTAAGAGTTATACAATGCATGCTCAGGTGAAATGGGCCATTTCCTGGCCAAATCAGAGATGCTATAAAAAAGATTCTTACATCAGGGAAGCCTGGGTGACAGTCCGTTAAGCATCTGCCTTTGGCTCAGGTCATGATCCCAGGGTCCAGGAATCAAGACCCACATGGGGTTCTCTGCTCAGCAGGGAGCCTGCTTCTCCTCTCCATTCTGCCTACTTGTGCTCTCTCTATCAAATAAATAAAAAATCTTTAAAAAAGAGATTCTTATATCTGTCTCTGCACTATCAACATAAAGACTCCTCCCTTGCTTGGGACTGGAGAAGGGACAATAGCTATGCAGAGCT
This sequence comes from Mustela putorius furo, assembly GCF_011764305.1. Classification (NCBI taxonomy): domain Eukaryota; kingdom Metazoa; phylum Chordata; class Mammalia; order Carnivora; family Mustelidae; genus Mustela; species Mustela putorius. The sequence continues at coordinate 20,068,209 of NW_025422019.1, read as the reverse complement.
CCACTTGATACCTAAATTGTTGCCCTCCTATAATTCCAAATTTGCTTGAAGGTCTCTGCTTCATTGACAAAATTTGGTTTCTATATAGAATGAATCCATGTCTACAGGAATAACCAAGTCTTGAATATCTTTAAAAAAGGAAAATGCAAATTAAAAAAAATTAAAAAGAAATTTTTTTCAGTTCAATTTAAGGAACATGAGTAACAGTAAAATGCATGACATTTTAGGAAAAATGTTAATTGTTATACAAATGTTGCACATTTGTTAATTGTAGTAACAACTAATTGTGAATATTTCAAATGGGGATTACATTTCCTATCTAGGAATATTTGATGATGCTGAAAAAATTTATTGACAGGTTAGCTTGCTGTTTTTAATAAGCTGGATGTGTTCTCTAATGGCATTGCTAAATTGGTGCTAAATTGTAGCTTGGGAACTTATGATTGTGAGATTCTGTTTTCTCTTTGTTGGTTTTCTTCAACTTGGAGAAGAGACTTGAATTGGTTTCAGGTAGAATAGTGAATAATAATTGTTAGTTTTTGAATTACCCTATGTCATTTGACTTAGTTTAGCTTTTATCAGATGTTTAGTCTGTACAGGATGTAAAGACTCCTTTACTTTGTATTTTTATTATTGAGTCTAAATTATCCTAACATTATGAGTCATATTGATGGCCTTAATCACAGATGTTTTATCTTTTAGTTTGTGGTAGAATTTAATTACAAACTTAGTATTAATAGTAAGATCTATCACATTTTGAATTTTTCTTTACATCATATGGGACTTCTCTGAGCCCCAAATATCTGCTTACTGGAAGGCTGAAATTCAGTTGACTTCCCTCCTCACTTCAATGGTATAGAAGGAAATTTTATGGGGTCCATCTAGAGACCAAAGAAGACATATCCTCAGGAACATACCTGGGTTGGCTAGGTATTCCTGAATTTAGAAAACTGATTATATCTTTGAAAATTTGGAGCATCTTACAGTGCCAGAAAATCAGGAAGTAGCCACATCTTTACTTCATGGTGGAGGCATCTGCACCACTGCCCTCTCTGCTACCTGATGCTGGCATTAATGTGGACTCTTCATCCTCCACTGTCTGTGCTGCTTGGGGCACACGTGAGGATGCCCTAGAGGCTGTTCCAGACCTCTGACCACAAACTCATTACCAAAGACTTTAGCCTCTGATCTTTAGGCCCCTGTGCAGGATGGCAGCCTCTGCAAGCATGCTGAAGAAGTTACCCACTCACGGGATTCTCCAGTTGCAGAAACTTTCCAAACACAGATCTATTTTTTCAGGCTAACCTTTGATACATACATTCTTCCCCAACCCTTTAGACCCTTCTTTGTCAGAGTGACTTGCTCTATCTCATCCTAACTCTTCCCTAAACAGACTTGAATTTAAAAGCTGTTTATTTCTTTCCTAGTGATGAGGATTAAGGATAGCAAAAATAGTGCCCCCTTTTCCCCATGTATGGTTAGAAGAAAGTATTTTTAAAAATTTTTTTTTGTCACAGTTTTTTGTACACTTTAAAAAAATTCATCTTATTTCATTTAGGATAAGTTTATAAGTCTTATTTACTCATTCATGTATGCAAGTTAGCCACTTGGTGAAGTATAATCCTGTGCTTTACTTAATGCTCTTATTGGATTTTATGTTTCTTAAAAACAAGGGTTGCATCTAATACATCACTGTGTCAACCCCCAAAGCTAGTCCAGGATCTTGCATATTGCAGATTCAATGAACACTAATTGAATGAATGAATGATTGTCCATAAGAATCCATGTCTCCTTTATTCTAGGCATTAGTTTGACCCCATAGTCTGAATAAAGGGCAAGACTGTCAGTGTAACTAGGATTTACATAGAATGCAAGGAATTACTGCCTGCACCAGTGGAGTGCACCTGTGTGTGTCCCAAATGATTAAGTGCATGAATGAGTATGCAAAAATCATTAAATCTATTTAAAGGATATTAAATTAGTTACTAGATCTTCTATGTACTTTCTACCTTCCACTTAGTGAACTCAGCTGAGTTACCCAAGTGTTAACTGTATCTGCTGGATTAGAAGTTAGTCCAAAAGTTATAATGTCTTGGCTAAGTGTTTAATCATTCTGCTTGTGGTTGTGGAGATGGTTCTATTCACCAATCTATCCCCAGATTCGAATGTAGGGACTTTCTTCCCCAACAATCAAAGATACTTAGTCCTACCTTTGCTTTTCTTGTGCTCATTGCTCTTAAGAGACACTGGGTCTATGTCTAAGAGTTTGTATAGATGTGTATATAGGTGTTGGGGGAAGGTAATCTACAAAAAGTCTGATGGAATCCTAGGATCCTTGGGTACTTAACCTGCAATGAAGTATATAAAGTCAACAAGTTGTACAGCTTAAATTTACACAAGGTTTTATGTCAATCCTGTCTCAATATGTCAATTAGGTCTCTCAGAGAGAGAGAGAGAGAGAGAGAGAGCTCTGCTCCAGATTGCAGTGCAAAGGATAGCTGGTGCACCTGCATGAAAATCAAGACTGCTGCATACAGAGATTCAGCTTCCTCTGCGGAAACAATACCTCTCATATTGTCCCTTTACTGAGCTGTGCTTCAATCTTGTCCTAATCATCCTCATGCTTCTCTCAAGGATGTAGCCAAACATCCACTCATGTCTGTTCTTCCACATTCCCTTTGACATGTCCTGTTCATCAGATTAAATTTACTCCTCCCTTTCTCTCTCTTTCTCTCCACATATTCCTCATGTCCAAGCTCTCCTTCAACTTTAAAGCCCAACTCAGAGACCCTGGGTATAACTCCTTTAACTGGTATGTTCTTTTGGAAACATGAGCAGGGAAGCTGTACTTAAAGATTAAGCTGTACTCTTTTTACTTTCTCCTTTTAACCAACTGTAGGAGAGGGAAAATCCTACTTGAGATAAGATCTCAAAAATATGATCTGCTGAGGCACCTGGGTGGCTCAGTGGGTTAAAGCCTTCAGCTCAGGTCATGATCCAGGGGTCCTGGGATCAAGCCCCACATTGGGCTCTCTGCTCAGCAGGGAGCCTGCTCTCCCTTCTCTCTCTGCCTGCCTCTCTGCCTACTTGTGATCTCCGTCTGTCAAATAAATAAAATCTTAAAAACAAAAAAATCTGTCCATACCACATTGGAAATACACATTTTTCCCCCTATGGCCTGTATTACTCTTTAGTAATTAAATACCTTTCTTTGGATAAACTACATTATGTGGAAGTACATAGTGTTTTCCAGAAGGCACTTCCAAGATTCCCCTACCTCACCCCCATCTCCAATATTTGTATAATCAGAAAGTCTTCACAGTTGCACTGGAAGGCATAATATAGTGGTGGAGCATAAATAAAATTCATTATATGTGTCCATGCTATAATCCCATTGTATACCAGCTATGCTCCTCTTTATATGCCATCATCAAGAGTAAGAAAAGGAGAGCACCTGGGTGGCTCAGTGGGTTAAGCTGCTGCCTTCGGCTCTGGTCATGATCTCAGGGTCCTGGGATTGAGTTCTGCATTGAGCTTTCTGCTCAGTGGGGAACCTGTTTCCCACTCTCTCTCTCTGCCTGCCTCTCTGCCTACTTGTGATCTCTTTCAAATTAAAAAAAAAAAATCTTAAAAAAAAAAAGAGTAAGAAAAGGAGGCTTCCATCTTATGTAGCAGCATTTACAAACCATGTAGATGACCACTCCAAGGAGCATACTCATAGTCCTTGTGTGTGTTTCTGGTGACAGAAACTGCTTTTTGATGTAGACAAAAGTAATTCACTGCAATATAGCTGCTAACCCACAAGGAAAAAAGTCAAGTTTCATGAAAGAAAGCAACTTTCTATGTACACTCATATAATGATAGTTTCTCATTTTGAGGAAAAGATGAGCACCTTTTGTGAGGAAGGTAGATTTGGAAGTTTCCAGTCAGCATGATGGAAAAAGATTCTCCTAGATAATATCAGGAAAACAGTTACTCAGATGGTAGCTTCTGCATTTTTCTGTCTGTTTTTCTTTCTTCTTTTTTAGTGATATATCTTTCTTCTCTTTTCTATTTACTTCTTTGGTTCTATTACATCCTTATCCTTCCTTTAGTTTCCATGTTTTCCTCCTCTACCCATACTGCCCCTGCCTCTCTACCTTCTGCTGCTAATCCTTAGCCTAAACACACACCACTGGGGTTCAATTCCAGAGACCACTGGTCAGCTTGATAATTCACCTCTATCATTACCCACACCTTTGATAACTCACCTCTATTCATCCATATGCTTTAACTTTTTAAATCATTGCCCTAGAATTAATGGTTAATTTTATGAAATAATTGGCAACAATTTAGATCCTAAAGAATACATCTATTTCTGCAATATCAAGAAGTGTTTTCCAGAAAATACAACACATTTTAATCTGCTGTGTTACTGCATTACAGAATTTTTATGAGAACAGTGAAGGATACACAGAAAACACCACATTTTATTAATAGCAGGACTTTGTGTATCTCTATGGATGTTAATTGAATCCATTTGTCTGTCCCATAGCCAGTCAGGTGGCCAAGGGCCAAAGCAGGGCTCATTATTCGACCTGCATATCAAATATGCATGTGGACAGGCTGTCGACAGAGTATACTCCACCCATATGGGCACATTTTGAAAGTGAGTTTCTCAAATGCTCACAATCCCAAACACTAAAGAATGTGCTCCTAGTATGTGTCCATTCTGACAGCTTTGGAAGGCAAACAGGTTATAGTCATTCCTCCTAGAAGTTTACAGTTGAACTGTAAAAACTAAAATGGTCCCTTTAAAAGAGAAACATGTACAAACATTATAGTGTACTTAGCTAAGGGGTGTGATGTAGATGGCTGCTGCTAGTATAGTCTGTAACCAGACAAGAGAGATTTCTTGGGATTGACATTGATCTCTTTTGTACTCAAAGAAAATTGTAGTTGCTATGTTCATTTTAAGTTTTTAATAAATAAATTTGAAATCCTAAGTAGATTAATGGATTCTATATTTTTTAAGGAAAATGATCATCTTTTATAATTATATTGTTTGTTATACAATTTCATTTGATTCTCACAGTTCCTGGATTCAAAAGAGAAGGTATTATTGCCCCCATTCCACAAATGAGGAACCATAATTGATTGATTTGTCCCAATACAAGGTTTTACTTGATAGAGAACCAAACTAAAAGCCAGATTTTCTGACCCATAAACTGAAAAAAAAAAAAAAAAAAAAAGAAGAAGAAGAAGAAGAAGTTTTTCTGCATAATGACAGGCTACAAAATGAGTGTCCTTCCTAGAAACATATAAACTATCACAACCGAACCAGGAAGAAATAGAAAGCCTGAACAGACCCATAACCAGTAAGGAGATTGAAACAGTCATTAAAAGTCTCCAAACAAACAAAAGCCCAGGGCCAGATGGCTTCCCCAGGGGAATTCTACCAAACATTTAAAGAAGAACTAATTCCTATTCTCCTGAAACTGTTCCAAAAAATAGAAATGGAAGGAAAACTTCCAAACTCATTTTATGAGGCCAGCATCACCTTGATCCCAAAACCAGACAAGGATCCCATAAAAAAAGAGAGCTATAGACCAATATCCTTGATGAAAACAGATGCGAAAATTCTCACCAAAATACTAGCCAATAGGATTCAATGGTACATTAAAAAGATTATTCACCACGACCAAGTGGGATTTATTCCAGGGCTGCAAGGTTGGTTCAACATCCACAAATCAAATTAATAAAAGAAAGAACAAGAACCATATGATTCTCTCAATAGATGCTGAAAAAGCATTTGACAAAGTGCAGCATCCCTTCCAGATCAAAACTCTTCAAAGTGTAGGGATAGAGGGCACATACCTCAATATCATCAAAGCCATCTATGAAAAACCCACCGCAAATATCATTCTCAATGGAGAAAAACTGAAAGCTTTTCCGTTAAGGTCAGGAACATGGCAGGGATGTCCATTATCACCACTGCTACTCAACATAGTACTAGAAGTCCTAGCCTCAACAATCAGACAACAAAAGGAAATTAAAAGCATCCAAATCGTCAAAGAAGATTTCAAACTATCACTCTTCACAGATGATATGATACTATATGTGGAAAACCTAAAAGACTCCACTCCAAAACTGCTAGAACTTGTACAGGAATTCAGTAAAGTGTCAGGATATAAAATCAATGCACAGAAATCAGTTGCATTGCTCTACACCAACAACAAGACAGAAGAAAGAGGAATTAAGGAGTCAATCCCATTTACAATTGCACCCAAAACCATAAGATACCTAGGAATAAACCTAACCAAAGAGGCTAAGAATCTATACTCAGAAAACTATAAAGTACTCATGAAAGAAATTGAGGAAGACACAAAGAAATGGAAAAATGTCCCATGCTCCTGGATTGGAAGAATAAATATTGTGAAAATGTCTATGCTACCTAAAGCAATCTACATATTTAATGCAATTCTTATCAAAGTACCATCCATCTTTTTCAAAGAAATGGAACAAATAATGCTAAAATTTATATGGAACCAGAAAAGACCCCGAATAGCCAAAGGGATATTGAAAAAGAAAGCCAAAGTTGGTGGCATCACAATTCCGGACTTCAAGCTCTATTACAAAGCTGTCATCATCAAGACAGCATGGTACTGGCACAAAAACAGACACATAGATCAATGGAACAGAATAGAGAGCCCAGAAATAGACCCTCAACTCTATGGTCAACTAATCTTCGACAAAGCAGGAAAGAATATCCAATGGAAAAAAGACAGCCTCTTCAATAAATGGTGTTGAGAAAATTGGACAGCCACATGCAGAAAAATGAAATTGGACCATTTCCTTACACCACACACAAAAATAGACTCAAAATGGATGAAGGACTTCAAAGTGCGAAAGGAATCCATCAAAATCCTTGAGGAGAACACAGGCAGCAACCTCTTCGACCTCAGCCACAGCAACATCTTCCTAGGAACATCGCCAAAGGCAAGGGAAGCAAGGGCAAAAAGAAACTATTGGGATTTTATCAAGATCAAAAGCTTTTGCACAGCAAAGGAAACAGTTAACAAAACCAAAAGACAACTGACAGAATGGGAGAAGATATTTGCCAACATATCAGATAAAGGACTAGTGTTCAAAATCTATAAAGAATTTAGCAAACTCAACACCCAAAGAACAAGTAATCCAATCAAGAAATGGGCAGAGGACATAAACAGACATTTCTGCAAAGAAGACATCCAGATGGCCAACAGACACATGAAAAAGTGCTCCATATCACTCGGCATCAGGGAAATACAAATCAAAACCACAATGAGATATCACCTCCCACCAGTCAGAAAGGCTAAAATCAACAAGTCAGGAAATGATAGATGCTGGCGAGGATGCAGAGAAAGGGGAACCCTCCTACACTGTTGGTGGGAATGCAAGCTGGTGCAACCACTCTGGAAAACAGCATGGAGGTTCCTCAAAATGTTGAAAATAGAACTGCCCTATGACCCAGCAATTGCACTACTGGGTATTTACCCTAAAGATACAAACATAGTGGTCCAAAGGGGAACGTGCACCCGAATGTTTATAGCAGCAATGTCCACAATAGCCAAACTATGGAAAGAACCTAGATGTCCATCAACAGATGAATGGATCAAGAAGAGGTGGTATATATACACCATGGAATACTATGCAGCCATCAAAAGAAATGAAATCTTGCCATTTGCGACAACGTGGATGGAACTAGAGGGTATCATGCTTAGCAAAATAAGTCAATCGTAGAAAGGCAACTATCATATGATCTCCCTGATATGAGGAAGTGGTGATGCAACATGGGGGCTTAAGTGGGTAGGAGAAGAATCAATGAAACGAGATGGGTTTGGGAGGGAGACAAACCATAAGTGACTCTTAAACTCACAAAACAACCTGAGGGTTGCTGGGAGGAGGGGGGTTGGAAGAAGGGGGGTGGGGTTATGGACTTTGGGGAGGGTATGTGCTTTGGTGAGTGCTGTGAAGTGTGTAAACCTGGTGATTCGCAGACCTGTACCCCTGGGGATAAAAATATATTATATGTTTATAAAAAACAAAAAATTAAAAATTTTTAAAAAAAGGAGGGCACATGATATAATGAGCACTGTGTGTCATTAAGACTGATAAACACCTCTGAAACTAATAATACACTGTATGTTAATTAATTCTATTTAAATTTTAAAAAAGAAAACTCCCCAATATAAAATAAATAATATAAAATCTCAAAAAAAAAAAAATGAGTGTCCTCACTGTGAAACTGAGGCTACATGCTCATATATGCCTTGAGCAGAAGAGTGTGTACAGTGAGATCTAGTTAAATTTAAATTCTTTTAAAAGTTAATATTTAATATAAAGACAAGTTAATATATAGTTATTACTTAAAAGCATTGGAAGTAATTTTTCATTCACCAAATATAATGGGAGAGAAAGATTTCACCTATCTATGCTAAATTTTGACCCATTCACTTACCAGGAAATGAAAAAGATATATTAAATATAAAATATAAATCTTAAAATCAATGCAAACAAAAGTTCTACCTAAATTAAAATACTTCTGAAAACAGAGACTGTTGACTGTGCTAAATCAGCATCAACTTTCTCTAAGCTCTTTGGCTGAATTTCAAAATTCCAGCTCATTACTACATTAAAAAAATACCTTGCTCTAATAAATGTCGTACAACCATCACAAATGTGATGGATACTTTTTTTGTTTCATTTTTCTTTTTAAGAAAGGTATTATTTATTTTAGGGACCTACCTATACTCTAATTTATACATATTAAGAGCTTTTAAAGCCAGGCTTCGTTTGTTTTATTGCCCATAAACTGAAGCATTGTTTTATTTTATGTAATTTACTTTTCTCCACTTTTATTGTTGCATGTGTTAATGTTTTGACTTCAGAAATAAAGTATTATGTAGGTAAGCAATTAACTACCTTGTGTAATTTTTCTTCAATATGGAGAATAATTGAGCAATTTTCATTGACTAAGAAATATAAAGATAAATTATATTTTCCTTTGGGATGTTCAGAAGATATGATGTGATTAATAACTATAATGTAATCTACTCTGAAGTATTGGACAGGATATAAGCTCTTAAACAATGACCCAAATGAACTATATTTTAGATGCTTAAATACTCATTTCTGCCTGTGGTAAGGATTCAAGTGTAAGCCTCACAGAGTCAGTCACTGTCACAGCTTGCGGACAATTAAAGTAGAATCACTTTATTTTGCATGAATAATAACTTTTATTGGAATAAAAGAATGACTGAATTTCTGATAGCTGAATACATGTTTTTACTGAATAATCCACCTATGTGGATCAGGCAGTTAAGAAGCCTCTGCTATATTAAGAAAAAAAATCTTTAGAGTTTGGGTTTGTTTTTTGTTTTAATCTTTCAAAGACAGAGATAATATTGAATTTGTGTTTTCTAATCTGTTCTGTATATTCCAGAGCCAAATATGAGGCTATGTTCTCTGGGGCTTATATGATTCTTTTCCTGGTGCTTCTGGGCAAATAGCAAGCACATGAATCAGTGTCCTAGCCTTCCTGTAACCCATCCCAAGAGCCAGGAGAATGCTTTCAGAATCAGCACTTCTTTCTTTGGAGGGAAATTTCTGACTTTTAAATTTTTGGTGCAGAGAAGATTATGAAACTATTATATACTCTTTAATGGACCTGGCTAACAGTACATTTTTATGTGGTAGAAGCATGTACAAGGAACTATATGCTGGAAAGATGAATTTGATGTGTTGTACCAGAATGAGCAATGGAGCAAGGAGACCCGAGTTTAGCCTTAGTCCCCCAACTAGGGCTAGAATCACAATTCTTCTTGTGTAAATTCTTCATCTGAAAAGTGATGCTTTTCTCTGTACTATCTAAATCAGCAAAAGGTTATTATAGGATAAAAACTGACTTATAAATGTGAAAGATTTTCCAAAAGATTTTAAAATATGCTATTTTAGAGTGAAAATTATAGTCTTGAAGATTTGGGACTCGTTTGCTATCTCCAGGTGATCCAAGGTGAAGTAGATCTTTCCTAGCCTTAAATTTCTGAATGTGAGAGGAGAGCCATGTTTTCTGACTAAAGAATCTCTTTGGGATATTTAGGACTAATGAGAGGATATTGAGGACTAATAAGAGAGATTCTAAGCTTTTCAAGGTGGTCTCATTGTCTTTGGCATTGGGCTTTTCGTTTCACTCAGCTGCAAAACTAACTTGAATAGTTCCTGGTCACAATAACATGAATGAATACAAAGATCTCATTTCTCGAAGGTGACTGAAAGCTCCCTGAGCACTCACCATATTCAGTGCTGTGACTCTTACCAAATAAACAAGTCAGTGTCCAGATGCAGACCTTAGAAATAGAGTGCCCTGATTTTAATCAATCTATGAAAAAATAATAGGAAGAAAAATCAATCCATTTGCCATGATGCTAGAAAAATGTAAATCCTTTCCAGAGATCATAACCCTGGACCTAAACAGAAGGAACTGTAACAATAGCTCTTTTTTTTTTAACTTAAAAGTAAATAATAAGTAATCAATACATATGGAATTAACAACTAAGCTTTTAAAGACCATACACAGATATTCAGCTGTGGTTTCAGAAGAAAAGATAAATATTAGTAACATCACATTTTAAAACAAAAAGAAAATTTTTGTAGATAACAAGCTGTACAGAAGGCCAGAAAGAAAGAGGAAAGGGTAACAGTATCAGGACCTTCATAAAGTAGTGTTAGGAGATACTAATTAAACTAAACAAGGGTAATTGACCCTTGGAATCCACACTTTCTTCTTTGTGTTAATAATAGACCCTCTGAAATTTTAGCTGAATATACAGCTACATTTCTCAACCTCCCTTGCTGATACCATGATACTAAGTTTTGGCCAATTGAATATCAGTTGAAAGATCATGTCACATCCTTTACAAAGTCATTTACTTTAGTCATTCTCTCCCCCTGGGAAATGCCTACAACTGTAGAAGCATGCCAGGACTCTGAAATCCAAGCTACTTGAGGGATTATGTAGGCTTAACAGGCCATGAAGCAAAGCCATTCACCAATCCACCCAACTGTGGTGTATTATCTACTCTGGGCTACTGCAGGAGAAAAATAAACTTCTGCTTATGTAAGTAAAAAAAAATAAATTAATTAAAAATAAATATATAAATACAAAATATGTTATAGATATAATATACACTTTATAAAATTAGATCGTTGAGGAAATGAGATGGATTTTCCTATCTTAATGGATTAAATAATTGGTCTACATTCAATTACTTAATGGTTATTGAGTTCCTTGCTAGGATGATTCAAATAGGTGTTAGATAGTCGCTTCCCTCTAAGAAGTTACACTGTAATCGAAGAGGTTAGGCATAAACACATGCACAGTCACAGTCAAATAAAAACACAAGAGTTAAAAATTTTAATTATTGAAAAATTACATGACATTATAAAACAGCTTAAGGTTAATTATCTCATGGAAGACTATAAATACTAAGTTAAGAAAAGGGAGGTATCTTGGGTACTGGAGTGGTCTACCGTGGATGGAAGGGGTACCCTGGATTTTTGCCATAAAGAAAGGTGGGACTTAAATGAGTTTAAAGGCAGAGAAACTAACATGAAAGATAAGAAAACAAAGTATGTTTGTTTTGTAACAATTAATCAGCAAGTTTGCCTAAAGGGAATATTTCCTGGATGGGAGGGTGAATTTACTCTTCAGTAGGGATTAGTTATGTGCCTCCCACATTCCTCCTCTTGTCTATTTGTAAGAGCAATAATAAAACAGAGTCCTGATAGTCTCCATGGCCACTGCACCAATGTTTTCCATGGTTCCACTGCTCAGCCTTGTCCTACTTGTCATCTGCCGCTTGACTGATGAGCAGAGACTCCCTGTCTAGTAATCAAATGAGCAAAGAATCCTTGCTCATATGATGGGGGGCGTGGAGGAGAGAGAAGCTGTACATTTCACCAACATGCCAGTTAATTTACTGCAACAAGGAACTTGAAGAGCCTGAAGAGAAAAGCCACAGTGAGAACCCAGGAAGCAGAGGCTAAAGGAGTGGAAGTATAACTTCCTAGTTGTAGTGATTTGAAATGCTGCCAATTCTCCCAATATCTCCATTCTTTATTTATATTATTGGAAGTACTATAAAGCTCGAGCTAAAGAAGTTTGAGAAGAATCCTCTACTTCACTTATCTGTTCATTAAATTATTCTTCCATCCATCCATACCACGTGCATTTATTTAGTGTTTGTTTCCAAACACTCAAAAAATGAATTAGACATGAACATGTCTCTCCAAGAGTACGTATATTGTAGGGTAGGAGAGACATATAAATATATATATAAAACAGGACTAACAATGTTTTTTATACAAAGCCATAAAGTTATTTTATGAGGCCCAGGGAGTGGCATATAATCTTCCCTTGGCTGAGTGTTGGAAACTTCTTATAAGAAGTAATAACTTGAAATAATACTTAAAGGTTTAAAATAAAAGAAATTAACAATAAATATGTAGGAGTGAGAGAGACTAGGAGAGAGGTTAGGGAGCATGTCATAGGGGGAAGACAACATGTAAAGTTAGGACAATAGCATGAGGCCTGCTCATTCATTTTTCAGAATGGAAAATTGAGGCTCAAAAGTTACTGTTTTCAAGGTTATAACCATGTGGTGACACACCTAAAGAGGAAATGTTGATTCTTAACTCCCTCTGAGTATATACACCATGCATGCATGTTTTATTATTAAAGAACAGTTTTCCACAAGAGTCCCTGATACAGGCAAATATATAATAACTAGGGAGAATTATGATATTGGAATGAGATAAGTACCTAGTTTTCAGATAGGGAAAAAAATTCTTAGTGAATAAAATCCAGGATAGATGAATAGGAAAAAAAAGGAAAAATTCAGAAAGAGTATTATTCTTTTATTTGAAAGAAAGAGAATATAAGCAAAGAGTAGAGAATAACTCTTCCTTTTAAGGATTTAGCCACTTGGCTAGTTTTCAAGGCACTAGGGGGTTCTAGGACCATTACTGTTATAAAATTAGGACATGTGAAATCTAAGTAGATCCCATACACACATATTAGTCATTGGGATAAATGAAAGAATGATTCCTTGTGGCATACCTCAGCCTGTGCTAATTTACCTTCTACATCTTTTGGGTAGAAGTAATATGGTGTAGATTTTATGTATGAACATCTGACAATAATATTAGTTATAATTAAGTACCTTGAATAATTGGGACAGTGTAATACGAGTTTGATGCTTCTCAGAGTGTTGAAAGACAGTCCTGATGTAGGAGAAACAGATTTTGATAATCACTTGTCCTGGGGGATAAAGTACTAATGTACCAGGAATATTTATTTCCTTCCTTCAGCCATAGAGAGGGCTTCTGCCTCTCTAATAGTAGATCCTAATTATTATGGGAATATAGTTTTTCTTTCTTTTTTAAAGATTTTATTTGTTTATTATTTATTTATTTATTTGGCGGGGGGAAAGAGAGAGAGAGAGAGCGTACAAGTGGGAAGAGTGGTAGACTGAGGGAGAGGGAGAAGCAGACTCCCTGCTGAGGAGGGAGCCTGACACAGGGGTGGGGAGGGGAGTAGGCTTGATCCCAAGACCCTGGGATCACGACCTGAGCCGAAGGCAGACACTTAACTGATTGAACCACCCAAACGCCCCAAGGATGTAATTTTTCAAAGACTGGAAATTGGATTAATTTCAAATACTGAAGCCAATTGATAGCAAAAAACAAACAAACAAACAAAAAAACTTACACTAATAAAAAATTACCACTTTTTGAACAATTTCTATATGCCAGGAGCAGTACTAATGGCTTTCCATTTAATATAGATAATTTGCATTATTACTTGTGCAGTCATCTTTGTACTCCAATTCACTTCTTCTCCCCTGCACATGGAAGGGTAGCACTTCAAAGTGATGCATGGTGGAAACATGAGCAGAAATGACTCAGCTGAACTGAGGCAAAAAATTCATTTATGAAGTTAAAGAAATGGATGGCATTAAATATGCTTTCAAACATGGGAGAACTTCCTTTACTGGATTAACCACTCTCCACCTAAGATATTGTTTCACCTACAATAGGTCCTCTGTAAGACTTTGCTGGTTTTGAATAAAGACATGTAAAAAGAATGACAAAATTAGTTTTATAAGTTTTATTGAAAAGACATGTAAAAAGAATGACAAAATTAGTTTTATAAGTTTTATTGAATAAAATACTTAACAGTTCCAGACTGAAACACTTCTAGACTGAAAAAAGTACATATTGTAATACTAATAATAAAGAAAGATAAAAGTAGATATTTACTGATGAGTCTTTTAGCTTTGCTTTTTGTAGTATATTTGCTTCAGTACTTGACTACCTTTTATGTTCAAGATTCCTACTACCAAAATAAATAGTAAAATAATAATCCCATTAAATTTCCAATCATTCAAAATCCAGCAAACAAAATGCTTTCTTCTTGTCAAGGAATTTCACAAGTGAGGTAATATAGCAGGGATTTCACACTTGCCCTTAGGATGAGGAAAGTGGTTTGGTATTTGTAGCAAGTTGCAGTTAACAGTGCTAGTGAGTGATGGCTGTGCTTAGGCAGACTGCTGATGCAGGAACACAAAACCGGAGAGATATCAAGCAGTCTGATTTAGGGCTCAGAGACAGTGGGGAGCGATGAGATTGATAGCCCAGAAAGGAATCTTTTGGTAGAGGTCCATGGCCTGCATCAGAGCTTTTGGGATTGATAGCATACCGTGCTATCAATCTCAGTACTGTAAATGGGACCACTATTCTCTATGAAAAATGGGTCATATTAAATACTCTGACATTGACTAGATTGAGAACTGCAGATGACTAAGGAAGAACACATGTTTGCAGGGATTTGCTGTACCATTTTGTTTACAGTTTGCTGAAGAAAGGGAATGAACCCAATTTTAGTCACACATATCTTAAAGAAGTGATCATGTTGAGGGTATCATTATTCTTAAATTGAAATTAAAATTGATGAGAGCATAACCTAGCAGCAACTGAGATTTTGTAATTTTTGAAAGGATGTTAATGGTCGAATTATAATCAGTCAGTAATAATTCAATAAAATGGAAGCAAATGAACATATGGCTACCTAAATTGATAAATAATAAAAATTGACCTCCCCCCAATTTGTGAAATGAAATATATAAAAGAATGGATATAATTTTAACCCCAAGTTTTCCTGAGAAAAAGAGTTGTGAATGAAGGCAATTTTGTTCCAGTAGGATCTGGTATAAAACCTGCTCAACTGTGAAAGAGATTTGGTCATTGTCACTCACAGTCATTCGAATTGAATGCCTCTCTGCAGTTAGCCTTACTCAATAGCATACAAAAGATAACATAAGCAATTAAAACTGACAAAATTAAAACATTATGGAATTCCAGAGTCACCATATCTTTATAATATCTACATTTCAAGCAGTATGTCACTGGCGAAGTCATTTGAAGAAAACAGGTCAAATGGTATTATGTACATCTTCTGTGTTGATAGTGTTCACATATTCTATTGCTTAAAAGACTTTGGAAAAATATGTGTTCCCCTTGCACATTTTTAGGGTAGTACTTAAAATTCTCTTTCTTAAGTTTAAATAATGCAACTTTGAGCCTGTTGTTTAAAACAAAATTTGTACTTTTAAAACCCTTATTTTAAAAATGACTAGGGGTGCCTGGGTGGCTCAGTTGGTGAAGTGTCTGACTTTTGGTTTTGGCCCATGCCAGGAACTCAGGGTGGTGAGGCAGAGCCCTATGTTGGGGTCCACACATAGTGGAGAGTCTGTTTGAGAATTTCCCTCTCCCTCTGCCCCTCCATCTACCATGCACATACATGCTATCTCTCAAAAAATAAATAAATACATTTTTAAAAAATAAAATTAAAGAAAAATGCCTAAATATGATAATGACTTGAAACCCAAATCATCCACTGAAACAGGCAAATTCTTCTGTAACAGCAGTAATGTTACATTGTTTCTTTACCTCTGAACTTTATTTTTAATCCATGTCCTTGATATAATTTTATTATAATTCAATACATTTTATGCTTGAAAGTTATAAATTGGTTAGATTGTTATAATTCTCTAAAATTAAAAGAAGTTCAAAGTTATTACTGTTTAAAAAATTCCCTGGAGCTTTTGGATTTCAATGTTTAAAAATTTGGATTGAATTATTTTAAGATTATAATAAGGTTACCACAGATCAAAATAACAAGTATATTTACAATTTTATAGATAATTATTAAATATGAAAAGTAAACATTTTTATAACATTTATTTATTTGAGAGAGAGAGCAAGTGAGAGTGGGGAAGAGGAACAGAAGGAAAGGGAGAAACTAAAGCAGATTCCACACTGAGTGTGGAGCCCAGTCCTATTTCATGATCCTGAGATCAAATCTGAGCTAAAACCAAGAGACAAACACTTTAACAGACTGAACTATCCAGGCACCACAAAAGTAAACATTTTTCAGACGTGCATCTCAGTACGATGAGTGGGATTTTCTTTCAATTAATGTAGTCTTCAATAAATATTACTTATTGTCAGAGCTGAATAGAATTCAGTATCAATTCTATTCCCATTTTTCATTTTACAGGTGATGAATCATTTCACTTTAGATCTAACTGGTCTAAATAAATAAATATAAAAACTTGGATAGCATTCATTTTGGGATTTTTTCCCATTGGCTGTAAAGATCTATGTTTTGTGATGAATTTCAGTTTTCATAGTTATATTTTTAGTGCTTTAGAAAATTTGTAGAAGGAGGGAAGATGGCAGAAGAGTAGGTGAACCTTCACTTCATCTGGTCCCTTAAATTCAGCTAGGTATCTATCAAATCATTCTGAACATCTGTGAATTCAACCTGAGATTTAAGAAAAGAATTGTTGCAATTCTACACATA
Organism: Mustela putorius furo; assembly: GCF_011764305.1. Lineage (NCBI taxonomy): Eukaryota > Metazoa > Chordata > Mammalia > Carnivora > Mustelidae > Mustela > Mustela putorius. The sequence continues at coordinate 20,051,264 of NW_025422019.1, read as the reverse complement.
GAAAATTGGCCACTTTCTGCAAGCAGTGAGAAAAACCTTCAGGGAACAAAAGCCACATAGAGCAACCCAGAGCAGCTTATACTGAGTCTGGCCCCCTGACAAGGAGTGGTGCAACTCTGACCAGGCAAAGACACTGAGAATCAGTGCATATGCCCCTCTCCCAGAAGATCAGCAGGAGCATCAGTCAAATACCAACTTTATGGATCACTCAAACTGAAAAACTCCTGTGCCAGAGGAAAACAATATATAGAATTTGAGTTTTTTTCCTCATGAAACTTCAGTCTTTTAGTTTAAAATTTTCTTTTGCTTTCTCCTTTCTTTTCTATTAGGTTCTCATTTTATCAACTTTTCTTTTTTTAATCTTCATTTTTCCATTTGCATCTTATAGATACATTCTTCATTTTTGGCTTCCTTCCACTGAATTCAACTTTATATATCTATATCTATCTATATTTATAGCTCTATCTATCTATCTGTATGTATATAAAGTTTTTCTTTTTTTTTACAATTTTTGGATGTAGTGTCTTCTAACAAACAGACCAAACTATACCCAGGATGAAGTGGATCAACCTGTTTTGCCCATCTGTGAGATTAGTCTCTTCTTTCTCTTTCTTTTTTCTCTTTTATTTTTTTGGTTCCTGACCTCTTCAGATATGTCTAGTGTATATTTTGCTGGGATCAGGATTGGTATTTTTTATTTCATTCTCTCATTCATCTGTTCTTCTCTGGACAAAATGACTAGAAGGAGAAAGTCACAGCAAAAGAAAAAAAAACAGGGGCATTACGGTCTGCCATAGATCTAATTGATACAGATATAAGTAAAATGTCAGAAATTGAACACAGAATAATGAGCATAAAGTTACTATCTGGACTTAAAAAGGGCCTGATAGACACTAAAGAATCTCTTAGTGCAGAAATAAAATCTAGTCAGGCCAAAATTAAAAATGCTTTAACTGAGATGCAGTCTAAAATGGATGTTCTAATGGCTAGGGAAAATGAAGCATAACAGAGAGTCAGTGACTTAGAGGACAAAAAGATAGAAAGGAAGGAAGCTGAGTAAGAGAGAAAAACAACTAATGAGCCATGAAGGAATGCTCTGAGAAATCAGCAATACCGAAAAGCAAAATAATATTAGAATTACCGGGGTCCCAGGGGAAGAAGAAAGAGAGAGAGGGACAGAGGGTATATTTGAGCAAATCATAGCTGAGAACTTCCCTAATCTGGGGAATGAAACAGGTATTCAAGTCCAGGAGGTAAAGAGAATCCCCCTCAAAATCAATAAAAATAGATCAACACCCTGACATATAATAGTGAAACTTGCAAATTTTAGAGGAAAAAAAAGAAAATCCTGAAAGCAGCCTGAGACAAGAACTCCTTAACCTACAGGGGTAGGAACATTAGACTGGAAGCAGGCCTATCCAGAGACCTGGCAAGCCAGAAAGCCTTGATATATTTAGGGTAGTAAAGGAGAAAAACTTTCAGCCAAGAATATTTCATCTGACAAGGCTATCATTCAGAATGAAAGGAGAGTTAATTAAGGGCTTCTAGGACAAACAGAAAATAAAAGAATCTGTGATCACTAAACCAGCCCTGCAAGAAATATGAAGGGAGATCCTGTAAATGAAAAGAGAGCACAAGAGTAACATAGACCAGAAAGAAACAGAGATAATCTACAGAAATAAGGACTTTGTAGGCAATCCAATGGCACTAAATTCATATCTTCCAATAGCTATTCTGAATGTAAATGGGCTAAATGCTGCAGTGAAAAGACACAAGGTATCAGTTTGGACAAAAAGGGAAGACCCATCCATATGCTGTCCATAAGAGACTCATTTCAGAACCAAAAACACCTCCAGATTGAAAGTGAGTGGGTGGAGAACAATTTATCATGTTAACAGACAACAAAAGAAAGCTAGGGTAGCAATACTCATATCAAACAAATCATATTTTAAACCAAAGACTAGTAAGGGATGTAGAGGGACAATATATACCTAAACAGTCTATCCAACAAGAACATCTAACAATTATAAATATTTATGCTCCTAACTTGGGAGCAGCTGATTATAAACTAATTAATAATAAAATTAAAGAAACATATTGATAATGACACAATAATATTAGGGGACTTCAACACCCCACTCATAGAAATGGAAAGATCATCTAAGCAGAAGATCAACAAGGAAACATGGGCTTTGAATGACACACCAGACCAGAAGGACTTCACAAATATATACAGGGGATTCCATTTTAAAGCAACAGAATACATATTCTTCTCAAGTGCACATGGAACATTCTCCAGAATAGATCACATTCTGGGTCACAAATACAGTCTCAACCAGTCCTAAAAGACTGGGATTATTCCCTGCACATTTTCAGACCACAATGCCTTGAAACTTGTACTCAACTGCAAGAGGGAATTTGGAAAGAACTCAAATTGGAGGTTAAAGAGCATCTTCCTAAATAATGAATGGGTCAACCAAGAAATTAAATAATTTTTAAAAATCATGGCAACAAGTGAAGATGAAAACACAACTGCTCAAAATCTTTGGGATACAGGAAAGGTGGTCCTAAGAGGGAAGTACAAATCAATACAAGACTTTCTTAAAAAATTAGAAAAGTTTCAAATACAACAAGCTAATCTGACACCTAAAGGAGCTGCAGAAAGAACAGCAAATAAAGACTAAAATAGAGGTGGAGATAAATAATAAAGATTAGAGCAGAAATCAATGAAAAAGAAACCAAAAGAACAGTAGAAGAAATCAATGAAACTAGAAGCTTGTTCTCTGAAGCAATTAACCAGATTGATAAACCCCTAGCCAGACTTACCAAAAAGAAAAGAGAAAGGGCCCGAACTAATAAAATCATGAGTGAAAGAGGAGAGATAATGACGAACACCAAGAAAATACAGATAATTTTAAGAATATATTATGAGCAACTATATTCCAAAAACTTAGTCAATCTGGAAGAAATGGAGGCATTCCTAGAAATTCATAAACTACCAAAGCTGAAACAGGAAGAAATAGAAAAGCTGAACAGATCCAAAATCAGCAAATATATTGAAGCAGTAATAAAAAAAATCTCCCAATAAAAATAGTCCAGGGCTGAATGGCTTCCCAGAGGATTTCTACCAGACATTTAGAGAACTAATACCTATTCTGAAGTTGTTTCAAACAAACAAACAAACAAACAAACCAAAAATAAAAGGAAAACTTCCATACTCATTCTGAGGCCAGCATTATCTTGATCCCCAAACCAGACAAAGACCCCACCAAAAAAAAGAATTATAGACCAATATCCCTGATGAATATGAATGCCAAAATTCTCACAAAGATAGTAGCCAATAGGATTCAACAGTACATTGAAAAGATTATTCACCATGGCCAACTGGAATTTATTCCTAGGATGCAACGGCAGTTCAACATTCATGCATCAGTCAATGTGATACATCATATTAATAAGAGAAAGGACAAGAACCATATAGTCCCTTCAACTGATCTAGAAAATAACATTTGAAAAAATACAGCATCCTTTATTCTTTTTTTTTTTTTAAAGACTCCATTTATTTATTTGACAGACAGAGATCACAAGCAGGCAGAGAGGCAGGCAGAGAGAGAGGAGGGAGCAGGCCCCCTGCCAAGCAGAGAGCCCAATGTGGGGTTCCATCCCAGGATGCTGGGATCATGACCTGAGCTGAAGGCAGAGGCTTTAACCCACTGAGCCACGCAGGTGTCCCCAGCATCCTTTCTTGATTAAAACTCTCCATAGTGTATGGAGAGAGAATATACCTCAATATAAAAACCATCTATGAAAAGCCCACAGCCAATATAATTTTCAATGGAGAAAAACTAAGAGCTTTTCCCTAAGGTCAAGAATATGACACAGATGCCCACTCTCACCACCACTGTTCAACACAGTAATAGAAGTCCTAGCCTCAGCGATCAGACAACAAAAAGAAAGAAAAGACATTCAAATTGGCAAAGAAACCAAACTGTCACTCTTCACAGATGACATGATGTTTCATGCAGAAAATACAAAAGACTCCACCCCAAAATTGCTAGAACTCATATAGCAATTCAGCAATGTGGCAGGATACAAAATCAATGCATAGAAATCAGTTGTATTTTTATACACTAGCAAAGAAACAGAAGAAAGAGAAATTAAGGAATTGATCCTATTACAACTGCACCCAGAACCATAAGATACCTAGGAATAAACCTAACCAAAGAGGTAAAGGATCTGTCCCCTAAAAAGTACAGAACACTCATGAAGGAAATTGAGAAAGTCATAACAAGAGTGAAAAAAAAATTCCCTCAGGGCACCTGGGTGGCTCAGTGGGTTAAAGCCTCTGCCTTTGGCTTAGGTCATGATCCCAGGGTCCTGGGATCGATCCCTGCATTGGGCTCTCTGCTCAGCAGGAAGCCTGCCTCCTCCTCTCTCTCTGCCTACTTGTGATCTCTGTCAAATAAATAAATAAAATCTTAAAAAAAAAAAGAGTGAAAAAACATTCCCTGCCCATGGATTAAAAGAACAAATATTATTAAAATGTCTATGCTACCCAGAGAAATCTACACATTCAATGCAATCCTTATCAAAATATCACTGACAGTTTTCAAAGAGCTGGAACAAATAATCCGAAAATTGTATGGAACAAGGAAAGACCCAGAATAGACAGAGTAATGAAAAAGAAAACCAAAACTAGTGACATCACAATTCTAGACTTCAAGCTCTATTATAAATTTATAAACATGGAGGTAGTATAGTACTGGCACAAAAACAGACACATAGATCAATGGAAGCCCGAAAATGGACTATCAACTCTATGGTCAACTAACCTTTGACAAAGCAGGAGAGAATATCTAATGAAAGAAGGACAGTCTCTTCAACAAATTGTACCAAGAAAATTGGACAGCTATATGCAGAAGAATGAAACTGCACCATTCTCTTACACCATCCACAAAAATAAATTCAAAATTGATGAAAAACCTAACTGTAAGACAGGAATCCATCAAAATCCTAGAGGAGAACTTAGACAGCAACCTCTCTGATGTCAGCTGCAGCAACTTCTTGTTAGACGCATCTCCAAAGGCAAGGGAAACAAAAGCACAAAGGAATAATTGGAACTTCTTCAAGATAAAAGTTTTTACACAGCAGACTAAAAGACAACCATGGAATGAGAGAAGAAATTTGAAAAAGATGTATCAGATAGAGGGCTGGTATCCAAGATCTATAAAGAACTTCTCAAACTCAATACCCCAAAACCAAATAATCAGTCAAAAAATGGGGAGAAGACATGAATAGACATTTCTCAAAACAGGACATCCAAGTGGCCAAAAGACAGATGAAAAAATGCTCCATATCTCTTGGCATTATGGAAATACAAATCACCACAATGAAATACCACTTCATACCACTCAAAATGGCTAAAATTAACAAGTCAGTAAACAACAAATGTTGGCAAGAATGCAGGGAAAGGGGAACCCTCTTAGACTGTTGTTGGGAATGCCAGCTGGTACAGCCACTCATTAAACAGTCATTAGAGAGAGAACAGTCATTATAGAGAGAGGAAAAAAAACAAAACAAAACACGAGAGACTCTTAGCTATAAGAAACAAACTGAGAGTGGCTCAAGGGGAAATGGGTGAGGGGATGTGGTAATTGGGTGATGGGCATTAAAGAGGGCATTTGAAGGGGCATCTGAGTGGCTTAGTCAATTAAGTGTCTGTCTTTAGCTAAGGTCGTGATTCTAGGATCCTGGAATCAAGCCCCATGTCAGGCTCCCTGTTCAGTTGAGAGTCTGCTTTTCCCTCTTCCTTTGCCCCTACCCCCTCTGCATGTTTGCTCTCTTTCTCTCTCTCTCTTTCTCAAATAACTAAATTAACTAAGTAATTAGTTTAAAAAGGAGAGGTATCATGATGTGTTGAGCACTGGATATTATATGCCCCTGATGAGTTATTGAACTCTACACCTGAAACTAATGATGTACTATATACTGTGTAATTGCATTTAAGTTAAAAAAAGTAAATGTGTAAAAAATTACCAGAAAGCAGACATTTAAGAAATATCAAAAAATAGATAAGTGATTTTATTTCATGGTTGAATGATACTAAATTTATAATTTGTATACTTGGTAAAATTAAAACAATATATCAACATCTGAGTAATCCAAATTAAATGTCATTAAATTTTTAAAGTTCAAGATATTATGTCCCAAATTGCATTTGAAGAACATTTGTTCTATACAGAACAAGATATTCTGCTTTAAGTAGTACAGTTAATTTATTTGGGGGAAATTATAAGCCTAAAAAAGAGGATGGTACTGGGCCTCTAGTAAGTGCAAGCCTATCAACGATGTACTGATGAAAACTGTTGATACATTATTTATCATGGAATCTACCATATGAGTGCGTTAATTTAATATAAGTCTAATAAACACAAGGTGGGGATAAGTGCATGAGCAGAAAAGTGGATGATGAGTGAAAGAAAGCAGGATACTTATCCCAAATTAAAATATGAACATGGATTTTTAATGTTTAATTACTGCTTGAGGGAACTAAAATATTTCATCTCCAAGTATGAGTGTCCTGGAAATACCAATCATTTATTTTGATATATGTTGTTACTTTTTTTCAAAGATGTAATATTGATCTAGTGTAGGTAAGCAAGCTTTTCATCTGTTCTCCTTAAATGATGCCAAATGAAGTCACACTGATACATGAAAGAAAGTATTCACCAAGCCATTCTCATTATTAAGAACAGTAGAGGCTCCTGGCTTTCTTGGTTGGTGGAGCATGTGGCTCTTGATCTTGGGGTTGTAAGTTTGAGCCCCATGTTGGGTAAAGAGATTATTTAAAAATTAAATCTTAAGGGGCACCTGAGGGCTCAGTGAGTTAAGCCTCTGCCTTTGGCTCAGGTCATGATCTTGGGCTCTCTGCTCTGTAGGGAGCCTGCTTCCCTCTCTCTGCCTGCTGCTCTGCCTGCTTGTGATCTCTCTCTGTCAAGTGAACAAATAAAATCTTAAAAAAAAAGTATATCTTTAAAAAAGTGCTAAAAATGTAAAAACAATTCATTTCTCATTTCATAGCAGATTGATATTTTATATTGTGCTATTTACAAAACTTGAATATTCTAATTTTAAAGATAGGTAAATAGATAGATAGATGGATGAGTTGTATTGTCTTGTCTGGATGAAACAAGGTGCTGCTGTCCTAAGTACTTTTTCTTAAGGTCCCAGTGCTTTGTTCTCCCAAGATCCCATCTTTGGGTATGGGGCATTATTTGACAATAATTAGTGAAGGAAAAGGTAAAGTTGTTAAAAGCATCATTGTTTCCCAAGCCCTCCCCCTTCTTCCACTACATACCGAGATCTAAAAAATACCAACATGGGATGATGTTTCTAATGCTTTGTTGCCTCTGAATGAAATATTTAAATTAAGGAGGGATTGGAGATGGGACACCTTCTTCTGGTTTATGGTGCCACAGAGAAGGGTTTGCTGACACTGGTATTTTATATCAAAACTTTAGTGCCTCTGTAAATTTTCTACTTTCAGGGTCATGCAGCATACTACGACTCGGGATTGGTGAAAACTTATGTGTGTTTTTTTTTCTCTTTCCAAACTGGTTCAAAAGCAATGTGAAAGGGGTGACAGAAAGAGAAACTGCATGGTGTCTTGACAGCAGACACCTTTTCAGATCCATCTACATTGAAACGGATCAGAGATGCTTTATTTAAAACCGTCCAACACCCACATGACTCGTGGGAAGTTTTCATGTAGCCCAGTACACAAAGATTACTATTCTAGACAGAGAGATTGAGAGCAGAAATATTAAGTGACATATCCAAGTTTCTATAGTTGCTATTTTTAAAGGACAATTAAAGCTAAAATGTTTAAATTAAGAAGATCTTTCAATTTCTAAATTACATGTTCTCTGCTCAATCTCTCTTCCCATATGAAAGACTCAAATTGATGAGAAATCAAGATGCCCCCATGGGTTCATTTAAGAAAAGCTTGAAGCTGGTGATTATTATAAAGTGGTTATGCATTATATCTAATTTTTTATTATAAAGTTAGACAATATTTGTGATTTATTATGTAGTCTGAAGTGAACACATAACCAATTCTTCTGTCATAGAACTTGAAGGTATTGTTTACATTTTGCTATTGCTCAGAAATTTTATGTTGACATTGTCTAGAATAAGTGCATTAGGGATATGAGATTTTTAAAATTTTTCCTAGAGAGATTTCTATGATAGAGACTTCAATTTGATCTATAAAGTGTACTATGTCTAATAGGGAAGCAGAAATTGTGCATATATAGACTCAAGCTGACAAAATATGGAACTATGGAATTAATTGGGTTGACAGTGCGAAAAGAATTTGAATTGATACTTACTCCTAAAAATTATATGAAATGTTTCTTCTTAAAGTTAGCAAGCTGTGTCCAGGACAAGCACATGAAAAATTAAGCTGTAACTTGCTTTGATGGCAGTTTTGAAAACATGTGAAGAAAAATTGGGATACATAAAATATTATATATCCTTCCATAAATTAACAATGAAATTGTTACAGAGAGAGGGGAAAAAGTAAGTCTACATTGAAGTTAACAGAAATAACTTCTATTTCACTCACATCAATAATAATGAACATTAGAATAAATACATGAAATAAAAGCTAAATGAAAAAAAGAAATCCAGTTCAGAGACAATCAGTAGAATTTGGGAAGTATTATGTTTTGAAAAGTCTGGAATCTTGACTTGGTGTATAATGGCAATTCAAAAAATCCAAAACAAGCAGGAAATTATATTAAATAAGAAACCATATTCTGGGGGCGCCTGGGTGGCTCAGTTGGTTGAGCAACTGCCTTCGGCTCAGGTCACAGTCCTGGAGTCTCGGGATCGAGTCCCGCATGCGGCTCCCAGCTCCATGGGGAGTCTGCTTCTCCCTCTGACCTTCTCACCTCTCATGTCCTCTCTCACTGTCTCTCTCTCAAATAAATAAATAAAATCTTAAAAAAAAAAAAAGAAACCATATTCTGTAGTTCTAGATGAGGGATATTGCTAAACTCACTGTGTAGTTTAACATTTGACAATCTACACTGTCTATGGGTTCCTTGAATAATAAAGTTGTTTTGTATAGATACTTCAATAATCAGATTGCTGGTACAAATTCTGGGAGATAAATATGAAAGATTTTTTCTTATTAGAAAACAAAAATGATGACTGAGATCAAATTATTATTATGTGCTTTGAGTATGTGTGTGTATTGGGGGATAGATGAAAAATATGGTGAATTAGAATTCAAGCTGATATCTTAGATTGCACAGTAAGGTTGTCAAGTAAAAGTTATCAATAAAATGAGAGATTAAAGTAGTGATTAGAAAGTATCCACAGAGTTATATGCAATTTTACATTTTCATTTCCAACACATAACCAAGTGGAACATAGTTAGTTTGGCATGTGATCATACAGTCAGATAACACCTCCAGGAAGATTGTATCAATCTAAGATTATTCATCACTTCATTACCTCCCAAAGTAACCTCGTGTTTCTGACTCTATACAGAAGCATCTAGGTGAATATAAAATAGGAAAGCTCTAAATTCCTCCACTAGTCTCCATGTTTTGGAGCAGAGAGAATGCAAATTACTTGACCTCTAAAAGTCTTTGACCAGGTCCAATAGTTGTTCTTAAAAATTAAATCAGGTTTGAAAAAAAAAAATGTCATCATGTATCCCTATGGACTGAGTTTCTATCGGTGAAACAAAAAATAAGAATACACAGATCTAAATACAGGGAATACAAACTGAGAAATCCTTTAAGGATTGGTCTCAGAGAACATTTTTAGATGTGATCTGGAAGATGGAGTGCACAGTGACATCTCCAAATTTGCTGATGACACTAGCTCTTCCCGATAGTGAAATGCCAGGGTGACATGAATAAATTGCAGGGACATCTTGAGAGACTGTGGGAGTAAGCCAAAAAATAGTAACTGAGCTTCAGTTTCAGAAAGTGTAAGGAAGTGTGTTAAATTCAGGAAAAGTAATCTAAACTTTATTGCATGAGTCATTCATTCTTCATATAAGTATTTGTAATGTTACGGATTGAATGTTTATATACTCCCCAAATTCATATGTTGAAATCCCAACCCCCAATGTGGATGGTATTTGGAAATGGGGCCTGTGAGAAGTAATTAGCTATGGATGAACTCATGAGGGGGACTTCCTCGAGAGGGGCTTAGTGTCCTTCCAAGAAGAGAAGAAGAGACCAGAGCACATTCACTGTCTCTTTATCCCTCCTTTCTGTACCCTGTGGGGATATAGCAAGAAAGCAGCTAGCTGAACATTTTTTTTTTCATGAAAAATGTTCATTGTCATTAACCATCAGGGAGATACAAATCCCAAAACCACATTGAGATACCACCTTACACCAGTTAGAATGGCCAAAATCAACAAGGCAGTAAACAACATGTGTTGGAGAGGGTGTGGAGAAAGGTGAACCCTCTTAAACTGTTGGTGGAAATGCAAGTTGGTGCTGCCACTTTGGAAAACAGTGTGGAGATTCCTTAAGAAATTAAAAATAGAGGTTCCCTATGACCCTGCAATTGCACTACTGGGTATTTACCCCAAAGATACAGATGCAGTGAAAAGAAGAGCCATCTGTACCCCAATGTTCATAGCAGCAATGGCCACAATTCCCAAACTGTGGAAAGAGCCAATATGCCTTTCAACAGACAAATGGATAAAGAAGATATGGTCCATATATACAATGGAGTATTATGCCTCCATCAGAAAGGATGAATACCCAACTTTTGTATCAATATGGATGGGACTGGAGGAGATTATGCTGAGTGAAATATGTCAAGCAGAGAGAGTCAATTATCATATGGTTTTACTTCATTGTGGAGCCTAAGGAATAACACGGAGGACATTGGGAGTTGGAGAGAAGTGAATTGGGGGAAATTGGAGAGGGAGACAAACCATGAGAGACTGTGGACTCTGAGAAACAAACAGGGTTTTGGAGGGGAGGGGATAAGGGTTTGGGTGAGCCTGGTGGTGGGTATTAAGGAAGGAATATATTGCATGGAGCATTCGGTGTGATGCATAAACAATGAATTTTGGAACACTAAAAAAAAATAGAATTTTAAAGAAGGTACTAAAAGAAATAAAGGATGTAAAGTACTTTGAAGAAAAAAAAAGAAAGAAAGCAGTTAGCTGCCTGCAAGATAGGAAAAGGGCCATCTTGGGAAATAGAGAAGGTTCCCTGGACTTTCCAGCCTCCAGATTATGAGAAATAAATGACTGTTGTTTAAGCCACCCAGTCTATGGTATTTGTTATAGCAGCCTGAATATACTAAGACAGGGAATAAGCTGAAAAATATTAACAGTTTCCACTTCAGAAAGTGTAGGCCATGTGTTAGATTTAGGGGAGATAATCTAAACTTCATTTATTGAATGAACCATTCCTTCTTTGTGAATATTTGTTGAACACCTACTATGCCTTCAGCATAGTGTGAGCCTCTAGGAATACCGAGATAAAGAGGGCATGGTTGTTGGCAGACTGGGGGGGGGACACAGTGTCATATAACTTATAGTATTGCATGACATACACTATTTCAGGAACAATAATAAAGAGCTCTGGGAATGCAGAACATGGAGCCTGAGGGAATCAGGAAGGCATCTCAATGTAAGTGACATTTGAACTATATCTTAAAGGTCAGGAAGGGAAAGGAGAAGTTTTCCATGACGGGAGGAAGGCAGGGGAACACAGGGCTTGGTCTAGCCTGCTCCAACTTATTTTTTTGAAACTTTCCTTTATTTATAATTAAAATGTTACCAAAACCCAACTTATAAGAGCCCAAAGCAGCCTTTTAGCCTGGGCTTGCTCCATAATCTTCACCTCTCCCCTGCTCCAATGTTCCCCTCAAGACACGCCACAGATCACAAGGATTCTTGGAACATTCCATAAAAACTTATATGGTCTTGCTTTAATTTTACAGATAGATGAGGAAAAATGGGACCATATTTTTTAATTTACCAGTCCACGCTCTCAAAAACAGGGAGAAAGATAATTTTGTACCTTGATTTATGACTTGGTAAGCAAACATTCAGAAAAATTATTAGAGAATATTTTCCTTGACAAAATTAGCTGAATCTACTGTGGTAGTAACCCAGTGGCAACAAAAGCTGTGATGAAATTACCAGGGAGCATGTTAAAATGAAAAGAATATTTTCTACCTCAGACTGCTTTAGAGCCATGGTTTTCCTGCAGTGGGTAGTGCAAGTGCCGTAAGTTTCCATCATTCAATAAGCATCATGTGGCTAGAGAATACTGGAAGAAGAACCTGTAAAATAGGCAAGGGCATTTGGATGGCCTTCTCAGGACCAAGGTTAATTCACTTGGGGCACACAGAGTTGGGGCCTCCAGCGCTGGGAGCCTGGTACTGGCAGCAATAATCAGCTGGAGCTGGAACATCCCTGTATGCTGAGGAGGGGAAGTGGCTGAGACAGGTGACAGAGCTGGGTCTGGGATCAAAAGGAAAACCATGGAAAAAATTAAACGAAATCAGAGATAAAACTGGAGGGACATATACCTGGAGAAAGAAAAGCAAATGCCAAAGGACAGACTGAATAAAAAGATCATCAAATCAGAAATGAGACTGGAAAGGAAGATTCCAGAACATGACATTAAATCTCAGAGCCAAATCAACAAAGGACTGGATACGCTAGACTAGGTCTTAGCAGTGAAACCAGAAAAGAATCTATTGTCCAGAAAACAGAAGTGCAAAACAATTTCTTTTAATGCTTTGGGAGTGAGGAGGGCCTTTGATCTGCTGTCTTAGACTCTTCTGTTGTAGGAACTGTAGGCTTCCTTGATTTCATTTGAAGACACGCTAAGATCTTTAAGCTGCATGCAAGGACACAATGGTATAGTTAGTGGCTTCTAGACTTTGATGTCAGAGGGACTCTTGAGTATAATCTTCTCTTTGCCACTGACTACCTATTAGGTTTTGGGAAAGTTATGTAATCTTTAGCTGAGGTTTTTCATCTAAAAATGTAAATTACACTATACAGTTGCCACAGTGGTTGTACTAAGTATGAAATACAATACAATACCTTTAGCACATTCCCTCACATATAGTGAGTTATTAATAAGTGGTAGCGGTGAGAATGTTGATGATAATTACAAGTGTGAGCTTGCCGAAGACTTTATTTCCAAAGCAAAAAAAAAAAAAAAAGGAAGAAGAAAAAGTGTACAAAATAAACAACTGTTGGTGAAATCCTAGAATAGAGGTAGAGAATATTTTGCAAAGAGGTAAATTTAGATGAAACAAAAATAGAAATATTTAATAAAATAGTAAACTAATAGAATTCAGTTAAATTTAAATTGCTTCTAAAAAGAGGTATGTACGGCTATTAGGCTACAATTTAAAAAGATGGACATGTTTGGAAAATAAACTTTATAAATAATAGAGACCTTACAATCAATCAACCAATTAATCTTTACAAAATAAATGTATCACAATGTCTATAATGTTTTGGAAACAATGCAGATCAGTCAGGTGTCTTTATTACAGATCTTCTCAGTGCCTTTAATACACTACTAGGAATCATGACTCTCCGAGTTGGGGGTTATAGTATATATCATTTCCCAAACACCAATGTCTACAGACCTTTTATTTTCCTTAGGAAACCTCAAGAAGGCTAGTTTCTATGTAATACACTTTAGGAAAAGTGGCAATGGCCAAATAAGACACATCTCACAGATAAGTAGATTGCACTTAGAATCTACGTATCCTGACACTTAGCTCAGTTGCTTTTTCTACCAAAATATTACTATTTCCTCTGATTGTATGGATATATCACTATGGAGAGCAACCATTTTCTCCCATAAAACACTATCTGCTGCTTTTCTAACACAGTTGACTGGGGGTGGTAATTACTGTGTTCATATAGCACTAAATGAATTTGTTTGCTGTTTTTTAACTCTCATCTAGTTTTATTATTTCCATGTGTACCAAGCTCGTGTTTCCTTTCCAAAGCCCTCAGAGGCTATGACTCAAGTGCTATGTTAATTTTAAAATGTGAAGGCATGAAACATCTGTTATCATGACAGGCCCTCAGGACTTTCATTTTTGAATGAGAAGGGTGAGAAATAGATTTAGAAGTGAGGGAAGATAAAAAGACCAGGTGATATTCATTTAACACAATCCCCAGATACTGGGAAAAAACATCTCAGATATGAGTCAAGCTCACAGAAATATCCTGTCCCTCTCTGTGTGTTAAAAAGTAACCTCTGGCTGGCTGATCTGTGTCTTGCCTTGACTCTTCAATGCTATGTCACCTGAACTAACTGTAATATTAACTTCTGAGGATGCATCTCTTTGCCAAGTGGAAGATGACACGTTCAGATGGGAAATTAAGTTTTATTGTTTTTTTTTGTTTGTTTGTTTGTTTTTGTTTTTGTTTTTTAATGTGAGATATGGGTTACCATTGTCTGGTCACCTCCCCAGACTTAGGAGTACAGGGAAACAGAATTTTGGGTTCAGCAGAGAGCAGAGAAGACAGTCCCTGGGCACCAGTGCAAGAAAATAGAGTTGGTGAGCAGCTTCCTGGTTAGAAACCCACACCAAGACAAGTCAGAAGTCAAAAGAAGGACCCCCAAAAGGTGCTAACGGTGGAATAAACATTTAAGTGCAAGAAAATTGGAAAAAAACCAAGAATGAATGAGATGGTTCAAAATGGAAGATAGCGTATACATTCTGGGAAACATGCATCAAAATCAAACACAGCAATCACATATTTTTTAGAGGAAGTGTTGGCCTCTGACAGGCATACAGAGGCATCCATTGAGGGCTATTACCTAGCTGGGAAAGTGATCACCCTTTACATTGTCAACACTGTAATCAACAGAAATTTTCACTTAATCTGATTGAGTAGACCATTCTGGAAAGAGAGCAAAAGTCACAATCTAATTTTGAAAAGAGTTGGCCATCATTGTTATCTTTAGTTTCCTTCCGTTTATTGAACACCTATTATGTGTTCTATGAAAAACATACTATTCAAAGTATCTAATTCCTTCTTAAGAACAAGCCTGTAGAGTGTTTTTTTCTCATTTTATTGATGAGGAAACCATGTCTCACAGAATTAAGTAACTTGCCCTTGGTTGTACTTGTCCTAGTTCTAAATACAGATTAATACCTGTTGTTTCTGATGTCATTATAAAAGGGGAACCACTCCTAATCTCTCTCCCTGTGCTTATTTCAGACGTTACTAATCGGTAATGAATCTCCTTCCCACTGAAAATGGTTTCAGAATCCTTCCCAGCATATTATAGGTATCCACTACAAATTAAGCAGTGAATACCCCTACTCTACATCATTCTGCATCATTCGAATATACAGGCAACCAGCTGTAGACAGAGGAGGCTAACAAAATAGAACCAAGATAAGAGCCCAGATAACCAAGGGAGTATCTGATTGAAGAAGAAGAAGAAAAAACAATTAGGCAAAAAATTGAGTCCAGAAAATCAAATAATACAGGGGAGGACTGAATGTTCTCTTAGTCCTGGAAGAACTTAGAGGGTCAAAGAGTGGTGCTTGTGAGTGCAGAAAAAGTGAGCTGAGATTTTAAGGATGAAATTGTTTAATCTTAAACTACTTCTTGAGTGTGGACAACATTGGGACTGGAAGTTTTTTCTGTAAGTCATAGGAAAACGAAAAAAAAATAAAATAAGATATTCCAGACAGGGCTTGCAAAGATTTGGTTGGCTTATAGAAATCTGTAAGTACAAATATCTTGCATGAACTGATGAGTCATTCATTGGAAACAACAAATTCATTGGATTTTTCACTTCATTGAATTAACTAAGTCAACCAATTCAAATTAACATCTCTAGTCAACAAATATTTGATTCATGGTGAAAAATCTGTAAAAAAAAAAACAAACTCTTTGGAAATATGAAAAAAAAAACAGTTATACTTAAGAGTTCATATTTTAACTAGATGGTGTAGGGTATGTCCATGTCTCTTTTGCTGGAATTATTTTTAAGGTCTACAAAATCACATATATTGATACATATAATGATACATATAATGTATTAATAGCTCTTCACTGAATGCAAGAGCTTACAACAACTTTACAAACTGGGGATGTAATGGTGGATACTGAGTCCTGGAAGCTTCTATCTCATTAGAGGAAAAAGGCATGTAAATGAACAGATAAACTTTTGCTATATGCAGAGATAAACACATAGATTAAGAAGTATTGGGGCGCCTGGGTGGCTCAGTGGGTTAAGCCTCTGCCTTCGGCTCAGATCATGATCTCAGGGTCCTGGGATCGAGCTTCGCATCGGGCTCTCTGCTCAGCAGGGAACCTGCTTCCCTCTCTCTCTCTCTGCCTGCCTCTCTGCCTACTTCGTATTTCTGTCTTTCTTTTTTTTTTTTTAATATAATTTTTTATTTTTTATAAACATATATTTTTATCCCCAGGGGTACAGGTCTGTGAATCACCAGGTTTACACATTTCACAGCACTCACCAAAGCACATACCCTCCCCAATGTCCATAATACCACCCCCTTCTCCCAAACCCCCTCCCCCCAACAACCCTCAGTTTGTTTTGTGAGATTAAGAGTCACTTATGGTTTGTCTCCCTCCCAATCCCATCTTCTTTCATTTATTCTTCTTCTACCCACTTAAGCCCCCATGTTGCATCACCACTTCCTCATATCAGGGAGATCATATGATAGTTGTCTTTCTCCGCTTGACTTATTTCGCTAAGCATGATACGCTCTAGTTCCATCCATGTTGTCGCAAATGGCAAGATTTCATTTCTTTTGATGGCTGCATAGTATTCCATTGTGTATATATACCACATCTTCTTGATCCATTCATCTGTTGATGGACATCTAGGTTCTTTCCATAGTTTGGCTATTGTGGACATTGCTGCTATAAACATTCGAGTACACGTGCCCCTTTGGATCACTACGTTTGTATCTTTAGGGTAGATGCCCAATAGTGCAATTGCTGGGTCATAGGGCAGTTCTATTTTCAACATTTTGAGGAACCTCCATGCTGTTTTCCAGAGTGGCTGCACCAGCTTGCATTCCCACCAACAGTGTAGGAGGGTTCCCCTTTCTCCACATCCTCGCCAACATCTGTCATTTCCTGACTTGTTGATTTTAGCCATTCTGACTGGTGTGAGGTGATATCGCATTGTGGTTTTGATTTGTATTTCCCTGATGCCGAGTGATATGGAGCACTTTTTCATGTGTCTGTTCGCCATCTGGATGTCTTCTTTGCAGAAATGTCTGTTCATGTCCTCTGCCCATTTCTTGATTGGATTATTTGTTCTTTGGGTGTTGAGTTTGCTAAGAATCTTTATCTTTTTCAAAGAAATGGAACAAATAATTCTAAAATTTATATGGAACCAGAAAAGACCTCGAATAGCTAAAGGGATATTGAAAAAGAAAGCCAACGTTGGTGGCATCACAATCCCGGACTTCAAGCTCTATTACAAAGCTGTCATCATCAAGACAGCATGGTACTGGCACAAAAACAGACCCATAGATCAATGGAACAGAATAGAGAGCCCAGAAATAGACTCTCAACTCTATGGTCAACTAATCTTCGACAAAGCAGGAAAGAATGTCCAATGGAAAAAAGACAGCCTCTTCAATAAATGGTGCTGGGAAAATTGGACAGCCACATGCAGAAAAATGAAATTGTACCATTTCCTTACACCACACACAAAAATAGACTCAAAATGGATGAAGGACCTCAATGTGCGAAAGGAATCCATCAAAATCCTTGAGGAGAACACAGGCAGCAACCTCTTTGACCTCAGGCGCAGCAACATCTTCCTAGGAACAACGCCAAAGGCAAGGGGTGCAAGGGTAAAAATGAACTATTGGGATTTCATCAAGATCAAAAGCTTTTGCACAGCAAAGGAAACAGTTCACAAAATCAAAAGACAACTGACAGAATGGGAGAAGATATTTGCAAACGACATATCAGATAAAGGACTAGTGTCCAGAATCTATTTCTGTCTTTCAAATAAATAAATAAAATCTTTAAAAAAAAGAAGTATTATGGGGGAAAACTCCCTTAATTGTCGTTGAGAATAGCATCACACAGGGGCTGATAACAAGTACAGAACTTGGTGAGGCAGATGAGAGGCAGATGAGGGAAATGGGGACACAGAGACCATTGGGAACAGGGAACTAAACTTGCAAAGGGATAGAACAATAAAAAGCTACAGTGACAGGGAAATTATAAGCAGCACAGAATGACTCTACTGCAAGGTGCAAGGCCATGGGAGATGAAGGGTGGGAGCTGAGGCCCACCAGGCAGGCAGAGACAGGGTGCTAAGGGATATATTTCATAGTAAGAAGTTTCAGCGATGAGAAAATGATGAAGATTTTAGGCAGTTATGCATTTTGGACAGACTGGTATGCAAGTTGAGGAGAGAAGGCACTTGAGAATGGTAAGATGGGATCCAGAGACATTTGTGAACAGAAAAAAAAGGGATTAAGACATGAATTAAGGTGGTGGTGAAGGGGGTGGAGGAAAAAGCTCCTGAGACATTGAGCACCAACATAACCTATCTCCTGTGTACAAGTGGGGAGCAAAGTACAGATTCAAGGAAGACCCTGGGAGCAGGTACACAATGGGTCAAGGGCATAAAAGAAAAAGGATTATTGAAGTGACTAGCTTGGGGCGCCTGGGTGGCTCAGTGGATTAAAGCCTCTGCCTTCGGCTCAGGTCATGATCCCAGGGCCTGGTGATATCTGTCTGTCAAATAAAAAAAAAAAAGTGACTAGCTTGAAGCTTTATAATTAAGAACAGATCTATTCAAGTACATGTAGTTGAAAATATTTTAATACTCTTTTTTATTAGAGGAGTAAGAATAGCTTTGGTAGAAAAGGTGGAATGTGGGAAAGGTAACAAAAATTTTAAAAAAGTCATTCATAAGAGGGCATGGATTGCATGGAGCACTGGGTGTGGTGCAAAAATAATGAATACTGTTATGCTGAAAATAAAAAGAAGAAAAAAAAGTCATTCATAGTCCTACTACCCAGAGACGAACTATTGGCAACATTTTAGTATACATGTAGATGATCTTCAAAATTTAATATTATTTTAGAAATTTTTGTTTTGCTTTCCCTACTTGGTATTAAGAAGATACTTCTCATATTACTAAAAATTCTTCAAAAAAATGTCATGTCTACTGAATATATCACATTCAATCTTATAATAAACGGTTGGACATTGCACCATCCCCATATTTTGGAACAAGTAGTTCAGTATGACTACATCGTTAAGTATAAGGAAGTCTTCCAAATCTCTTTCATATAACTTTCTTAACTTCTGATTGTTTCCTTAGGATAGGTAATAGCACTTTTAAGTTTCACATCTGCTTTAGGAATATAGATGGTCTGGTGTAAAAAGGGCATGAACTTAAATACCTTCTCAGCATGACTCAATACTGTTCCACCCTAGTTCCAGCATTTTCTCCATTTTATGTATGTAATGCTCACCAGGTATTAATACCTATTAGCATTTATTTTAAAAATGATAATTTTTGTCTGAATCCAACTGCCGTTTGCCTAAAAGTCTTGCATGTGTAAGGGAATCTACATATCTGAAAATAAACACTTGAACATATAATACTGATGGATTTTTACCTTAGTAAGTTTAAAGGGATTCATCATTATCAAACCATGACTTCAATATCCCTCATACATAATACAATCTAAAATCATTCAGAAATTTGCCATAAATTATCATTTGTAAAGTTTACTTTTTCTCTTAAAATGTATTCTACATAACACTGCTGTTTTCACACCTGACAAAAAGAACTTAATGAACTAATTTAAATTTTAGATGACATGGTGAAAGTCCCATCAATTCCTCATGTTGACCTGCGTAATCAAAAAAGCTCAATTAACATTTTTGAGATGTTATGTCATTCTGGGGTTATCCAGTATCTTGAGAAACCATTTTGTTTTTCTTTTGTTTAGCTTAAATGACTTATATGTTTTCACAATGCTAAATTAAGCAAATGAAAAATAAAAATTCATTCCAATCAACTTTTTTTCATCATAGGATAATGATCAAATAAACACTTATCTCAAAGATTATTTTACTGCATTAAACCTACTTTTTAAAAAATTTTTCCCACTAAATTTAGTGAAAGAAGATTTTAGATTTATTTCTCCTTAATCATCTTGTGTCCATTGGAATTTTTTTTTAATAGGCTACATGTCCAGCATGAAGCCCAACAGAGAGCCTGAACTCATGGCCCTGACATCAAGATCTGAGCTGAGATAAAAAAATCAGTCACTGAACTGACTGAGCCACCCAGGTGTCCTGGAATTTATCCTTTTTTGAAAATTTTCTAAAGGAGTAGATTTTATGATTAACACTTCTATATGAAGAGCTCATACTTTCAAGGCGCTTCCGTTATGTTTGTAGGAATTGGGTCTGCAGATGCATGGACATGTGGAAAGTGGGCCAGAAGGAATTCATTTTTGATTCACCAGAGCTTTAAGAATGTCCTTAGCTGTTACTAGTGATTTGTACCTGGTGGGCAGGCAGATGAGTGGCCAGAGTCTTCAAAAAAATTGTGAGAATCTATTAAAAAGATATAAACAAAGAGTCAAATATGTGGCAAAGGGAGCTGCTCTGTTGATCCATGAACTCCTCACTCTAATTTTCATCGTTATTGTCAGTAGAGCTTGAAGGCCAAGATAGCTAGCCCCCAGTGCTACCTAGTCTAGTGCTCTGTGTGGTACTCTTTGTGTATAACTCCATTTAACAAATTAAAGGAATTTATATTTGTTGCCTGTGACATCCATTGTCATTCTCATCCATTGTGGCATTCCCACACTGTATAATCTAATTTCTAATTCTATTAAGTTTAGAGCATCTTTTCTTCTGTCCTTTACAATGCCATCTTTGTATGAAGTTCCTCAACAAGCTCATAGAATGTGAGCATCTTATTTAAGTCTGGTGGCATTTAATCTACCTAACTGTGCTAAGAAATCAATATTCTCTTTAACAAATATTTACTTAATGTTCAATGATCTTCAGTTTTGCTGTCCCATGGCCTATGAGTCAGAAGGACTAAGGATGTGAGGTCTGTGTCATCCACATGCAGGCAGAGCAAAGGTTCTGGAAGGAGTTAGGAACAGCTGGGTAGCACTGCCACTTACCAGTATAAAAGTTTGTTCAAACAGGAGAGCAAGAGAGTTGAGAAGCATGTACAGTGGTTATCAATCGCTCTGTACAGTAGAAAAAATAAATCACACAGGGAAAAATTAAGAGAGCAAATTCAAACGTTTCTCATAGAAAGTCTAAAAGAGAAGAGCTCAGTTTGCCTTTAGTCTTAGTACTTCCTGAGAAGAAGCTGGAGATGTTTTTATTTATTTATTTATTTATCCAATTTTGATGTCTTACGGGTGACTTTAACTTCTATTTTCTCATAATATTTCACAATAAAGAAGCAATTTAGCTCACCTCAAATTCCACTTCTTTTATTTTCTGTCTTTGTCTGTCGCTGTTGCTTTTATTTTTGCACTTCTGAGGAAAGATTGGCCTACATGCTTGTTACTGTAAGGAACCCACAACTCCCAGGGGTCTTTCCACCGAAGAATAGAAAACTGAGAGAAACTAAGCTGTAAATTAATACATGTCCTCAAATTCTTAATCCCCAAGTCAGGACAGCTTCCTAAATTTAATCCTAAAGTAAGCTTTTTATTGATCCTTACCAAATTTACAAACCCATGTTCTAATCATGAATCAAGGATTAGGGACAGAGGGGGGATAGAATTCCCTTGGCATGAGTATTCTGTTAAGGGAAGCACATCCCCCCCATAAATCATCATCATGAAATAAGGTTGACAAAATAAGGCCCGTCCTCCAAAGCCATGAGCTTTGTCCTTGCATAACCACATGTAAATAGGAAATGATTACCTTGCCCCTAGATGTGGACTAGTCCAGCCAGCAGTTATCATCAGGCTATGTTCTCAGCACAGAGCAAACAGGACAGTGAACACTGAAAACACAAACATAGAGAAGGAATTTGCAAATGATAGTTTTCCCGTTAAGATGTACCATGCCGATTGCACAGAGGAGAATTCTGGTCCTAATTTAGTGCAGGTTTGTATTTGGCACATGTTACCTATAGAGTATTTGGGTAAATTACTGATGTCAGTTGTATTTCTCTTGGAGATGAGGGAAATAGGTTATTGGCACAATAAAACATCCAGAGGCATTTAAAATGTCAGTCTAATCGCAAGAACCAGTAAGGCTTTTAATTACCTTCTGTGCAATTTTTTTTAATTGCTCCGATGGCTGTAGCGCTTGGTAAGTTCCTGACAGAGCAGCTGCAACAAACTTAATTTAAACATCCCCCCCCCCAAGCTCTCTGAAAAAAAAGGGAATCTGAGGTGCAGGGTAAAGGTTGGGGATCTCTTTTGTTCCTGGATCTCTGTAGGAATTCTTATTGTTTGGTCACTAATAAAATCATACTGCCATGACCATCCAACTACCTGCAGGGTTTTATATGCGGAGAACATTCTTCAGAAAGGGTATATGTTTGTCAGTACACCCCTCTCAGAATACTCTGAATCAGCCGGCCCATGGTGTTAGACCATCACTAACCCTCAATTTCATATACTCTTCACTGCTTGTTTCATTCCAAGTTTGAAAAAAAGAGGATGCACAGTTCATTTCCTGAGATTGAGGTGAGGGAGACTTTTGTTTCCAAAATGACTTCATCCCCTTAGCTCTACCTGCCACCTTGCTAGAGAGCTATTCTTTATTAATTCACAAACACCCTCTATCCTTAAGGCCTTAATTCTCTTCTTCTCTAAAAACTAGTCTTTTATTAGGGAGACGTGTGGTGTGGACTCATGTCTGGTACTGAATCCCAATTTGCTATGTATGACTTCTATTTAACCTTAGTTTCACATACAAAAAAAGTGGGAATAATAATTCCTATAGAGTTTTGTTTTGTTTTTGTTTTTTAAAGATTTTGTTTATTTGAGATGAGAGTGAGAGAGAACAGGAGCACAAGGCTGGGGTAGGAGGGAAGGCAGAGGGAGAGAGAGAAGCAGGCTCCCCTTTGTGGGGCTCCATCCCAGGACCCTGGGACCCGAACCTAAGGAAGCAGCTTAACTGACTGACCCACCCAGGTGCCCTTCTCTAGTCAAATTTTGAGGGTTCAGTAAAGGAGCATTGGATGTGATGCATAAACAATGAATCTTAGAACACTGAAAAAAAAATAAAATTACCAAAAAAAGGTATAAAATACCTGTATTCTCAGGAAACCAATGTGCAGCTATATTAAAATGATATTTTTTCTTGGTGTTCATACTCATCTTAAAATTAAAGAAAAATGTAACAATAATATATATCGAGGACTTAAAAAAAAAAAGTAACATATAGAGTGATTGACAGAGATTAGGTTTTCAGTGAGAGTTAGTTCCAGGGCAATACCTATCTGTACCTCTACCTCCAAAATGCTAGTTCCCTCGTACATGTACGTAATCACATCCACGTTACTAACTTTGTCCTGATACCTGGCTGGTTATGCCTCAATTAGACTATGGTTAGCAGGGACTAGATCTGAGATTTGTTTTCTTCATTAAAGGTATCAAGTACAATGCCCTTTCCAATCCATTTTTTTTTTTTAATTGATGTGTCAACAGAGTGAACAATATTCAGGGAACTTTTAAACATGTGAAGAGATGGGTTGCTAATTAGGTAGGATTTGAGGCTAAATTTTCCCAAGGTGTTTTATGCCCTATGAAGGATAAGAATTAACTAAGTAGAATCATAGAATATTGAAGCTGGGAGGAAACTGGTATCATGTCATTCAACTGTCTATTTAATAGAGAAGGGAAGGGAGACCAATAAAGCAAAACTAGTTAATGTCTGATTAAGCCGAGGATTGTTTTGGTCTCCTATTCTCTATTTCTGAGTTGCTTCCACCATGCATTCCTCCATCCCATTGGTGTTGCTGCTGAACTCTAGACATTTGCAAACTCTATTCTGTACACTGGTTAACTACAGGGTACTGGGATTTCTTCTCAGCTGAGCTGGTGATGTAGCCATTAATACTAAGAGCATCCTACCATGTTTTTTAGAATCTCAGGAAAAGATTAAGGTGGGCATAGAGAGAAAGCAGGGGGAAAATGACAGCAATAGTTAGGTTAATAGAATGAAAATATCTTTCAAAGAAGAGGAAGAAATGAAGAAACAAATGAGATATTTATTTAAAGCTTAGAATATGCCATGTGCTTAGTGTATGCAAAGCACTTTATGCGCATTATCTAGTAAGCCAAAATAGCCCTGGAAGGTGAATATCCTTTCTCTCATCTTTCTAACTAATTATATCACATCTTCCGCCCAATCAGCTGAACATAAATCCCCATGTCTACATCCGTGGATTCAAAATCTACCCCGTTCTAAAGCTGAGCCTTTATTCATTAAACTCCAGTGCTTCTGCAAGCAGAACCTGATAAAAATATTGGGCTAAGAGGATTTTCAAGACGTTGATGAATTATGAAAATAAAGCAAATTGTAGGCAAGCTAGAGAATTTGGTTGATGCAGAGAAAGAAATAAGATCCTAGACCACATTATGAAAAGGTAGAAATAGGGGTGCTTGGATAGTTCAGTTGTCTGAGCATCCAAATCTTGATTTCAGCTCTGGTCATCATCTCAGAGTCCTGAGACCTAGCCCAGCATCAGTGCCAGGCTCAGAGGGGAGTCTGCTGATATTTTTTGGTCTCTCTCAGGAAACCTGGGTGGCTCAGTCAAGCATCTGCCTTTGGCTCAGGTCATGATCCCAGGGTCCTGGAATTGAGCCCCACATTGGGGTTCTTGCTGAGTGGGGAACCTGCTTCTCCCTCTGCTTGTCATTCCCCTTGCTTGTGCTCTCTCTCGTTCTGACAAGTAAATAAATAAGATCTTTAAAAGATATATTTATTCTCTCTCTCCGCCCATCCCTCCACTCTCTCTAAAATAAATAAGTAAATAAATCTGGAAAAAAAAAAGTAGAAATAGATGATTAAAAGTGGAGAGCTTGAAAACTCTAACATAGTTTTATTGGCCTTGGTGATTAGGATTTGTTACCATGTTACTATTGCTATTAGACTGTATAATAAATGTTGTCCCTTATCCTATCTTACCTATTGCATCTGAAACCTACCTTTTCATTCACTACAGTCTCTTTATTTTGATGCTGCTTATATATGGGGGTGGAGGGTCCAGGCAGCTTTATCTTCAGGAGCACCAAGGTTAATCCTGTTTCTCTAGTAAGAGTCAAATGTGGTTGCCACATATGGAGAGAAATATGACATGGAGTGCAGAGTTAGAGGAGGAATAAAGTGAAGCCAAAGGGTCCAAGACAGAGCAGGGACATTGGAATCTCAGAAGCAGGGACAATGTATGGGAAAGGGTGAGCTCTCTTTAGATTCACAGTGAGGCTAGATACCTATACACTGGACTGGAAAGTAGTCCAGGAAATGTCCTTTGGGTCAGATTAACCTAATTCACACCTTCTTCTGAGGCAGCCACTTCATACTATCTTTGATAGTGTATAACATGGTTCTCCTCTATTTTATATGGTTATATACTTGCCACAGGCATAAAACAGTCCTTTTTGAGGCACTGGAGCCACATGTTATAATTAATAATGGCGTACGGGAAGTTTTTGAGTTCAACGTCTTGGCAGAAGTCATTTTAGCAGGTTTTATTTTCTTTTAAGACTTAGTTCTGAATTATAGAACCGCCTAGGTGATTGACACTTTTTGGCATCCAGGTCTTCCCTTGCTTTCCCTGATGGCTCTCAGTAACAGGTCACAGGGTTAATACAGGAAAGACAGCATAACCCTGACAAGTTGAGGAAGAGAATACTAGGGACTGAAAGGAGCTATCTAAAGGGATCACTGGCCTGAAGAAGACAGAACATGATACTGGATCAAAAGTTCCTAATAGCAGATTTTCAGTGTCCAGAAGGATGATGCTGGAATTTTCCTTTGTTTTCATTTTCCAATGCTCTCTCCAGACTTCCCCATATTCCAGGCTTCTTAGAATCTTCTTAGAGTCTTCAACTCACCTAGCCCTGCTTCTGCACATATACTGCTTCTCCTGACCGGCCAATATTAATTGCTACCTTTCATTGGTATATTGAGCATTTAAAACATCTCATTTCAAATGTGTTATATTAATACATTTATGTAAATAAATATATAAATATGCATTATGTTGCATAACAGTACATTTATGAAAATATATAAATAATATTCTTACATAAATAATATACATAACACATCTCCTTATTCTTAAAAAAATGCTTTAATATCCCAATTTTACAAATGTAAAACATTCCAAATGGTGTTAAGAAGTGGCTAACTTGAGATTCAAATTCAGATGTATGAGACCCCATAGCCCCGAACATTTCTACTATACTTAATTTTCTTTTCTTTTGTTCAGAACGAAAGGGTGCCTGGTGAAAACTTCCACTGTTTGGAAGTTTAGTTAGGATGAAGAGCACCTCTTGAGTGTATAACATAAAGGCCATGTCAGAATCTCCTGGACAATTTTGAAAATCTCTCTTTAAGATCCATTAATTCTAATATACTTCCCTAGCTCACTAAGAATCATAGGCATAGTGAAAGAAAACTATGCATGGGAAGAGCAATTATCCCTTAGCAGCAGAAATCTTGAGACTTCCTGATCTTGGCATCTCCTTATACAATGCTTTTTCCATCCACAGCACATGATTTGTGTGTGTGTGTGTGTGTGTGTGTGTGTGTGTGTGTGTGTGTATGTACATGTACATATACCTAACACAGTAAATGCTGTACCCTGAAAAATACTTGAATTTACTTATTATATTACTTATAAAATAATTGATGGAATTAATTATATTGATGTATATTCACATGCATATACATGCTCCTGCCCCCCATTTCCTCCTGATGCACATACCTGTCACACCTGTAGGGCCTATGGGAGGAAATCTGCCCCTTTGTTAATACCTCAGTGAGGATCCTGGTGGGAAACAGGTGGCACACTCAAAACTGGGAATAACTGAGGAGGGACTATTTACAAGCTGTGGTTAGGAAACCAATAAAGTGCAGTGCCATAGGGCATAGTAACCACAGTAAGCCTTTATCACTCGCAGTCTGAAGAAACAAGGGGGCCAGGAATTTATTGGAATCCAGAGTGAGGCTGTACAAAGAGATTCATCTGTCAGCTATTATGACCTTTAATAGAGGGGATACAGCCTATCTGTGATGATCCAGAAAGGAGGTTATGGTGGTAATAGACTAAAGCAGGAGATGTGGGACAGCTTCCAGGAGCACAGAGAAAGGTGCAAAAAAGGTAGCATGTGAATCTATTACAGCGAACAGAAGACATCTAGCAAGGTAAATATGTCGGCATACCATAAATTGTCAGAAGGGCCTCACCAAAGCTTGGGAAAACAGTAAGGGTCACAGCAATACAAACTCTAAATTACCCCTGAATCCTCTTGGGTTACTATGTAATGAATATTTACTCTTTGACAGGCACTGTGCCCAACTCTTTTAAATATATCGTGTTCTCACTCATCAGAATAACTGTTAGGAGATATGTACTATCATTTCTGTTTTACAGGCAAGAAAACTGAATTGTGTAGCTCTCAGAAACTTGTCAAAGCCCATAGATAACAAACAGGAGACCTTACATTCAAAGTTCAGGCTGACTCTCAAAGCTACTCTTCCTTAACATTACAGTTCACTATCGACTAAATGAAGCAACCATCTAAGCAATCACTTGTGGAAAATCTAGGTATTATGCATAATGTTAACAATACTCAGAGAAAGCAATAGAATCTGAGGCAGAATTAAGTTACACCATTTAGTTTACAAGAAAGATAACATTTAAAACATCTCATTTCATCTTTTTTTTTAAAGATTATTTATTTATTTGAGAAAGATTGATTGATTAAGAGAACTAGTGGGAGGAGGTACAGAGGGAGAAGCAAACTCCCTGTGGAGCAGAGAGCCCGACATGGGACTCAATCCCAGAACCCTGGGATCATGACCTAAGCTGAAGGCAGATGCTTAACTGATTGAGCCACCCAGGCTACCTAATATTTCTTTTTTTTTTTATATAATTTTTTATTTTTTATAAACATATATTTTTATCCCCAGGGGTACAGGTCTGTGAATCACCAGGTTTACACACTTCACAGCACTCACCAAAGCACATGTCCTCCCCAATGTCCATAACCCCACCCCCTTCTCCCAAACCCCCTCCCCCCAACAACCCTCAGTTTGTTTTGTGAGATTAAGAGTCACTTATGGTTTGTCTCCCTCCCAATCCCATCTTCTTTCATTTATTCTTCTCGTACCCACTTAAGCCCCCATGTTGCATCACCACTTCCTCATATCAGGGAGATCATATGATAGTTGTCTTTCTCTGCTTGACTTATTTCGCTAAGCATGATACGCTCTAGTTCCATCCATGTTGTCGCAAATGGCAAGATTTCATTTCTTTTGATGGCTGCATAGTATTCCATTGTGTATATATACCACATCTTCTTGATCCATTCATCTGTTGATGGACATCTAGGTTCTTTCCATAGTTTGGCTATTGTGGACATTGCTGCTATAAACATTCGAGTACACGTGCCCCTTTGGATCACTACGTTTGTATCTTTAGGGTAAATACCCAATCATGGAAACAAATGATAATGAAAATACAACGGTTCAAAATCTGTGGGACACAACAAAGGCAGTCCTGAGAGAAAAATATATAGCCATACAAGCCTTTCTCAAGAAACAAAAAAGGTCTCAGGTACACAATCTAACCCTACACCTAAAGGAGCTGGAGAAAGAACAAGAAAGAAACCCTAAGCCCAGCAGGAGAAGAGAAATCATAAAGATCAGAGCAGAAATCAATGAAATAGAAACCAAAAAAACAATAGAACAAATCAACGAAAGTAGGAGCTGGTTCTTTGAAAGAATTAATAAAATTGATAAACCCCTGGCCCGACTTATCAAAAAGAAAAGAGAAAGGACCCAAATATATAAAAGCATGAATGAAAGAGGAGAGATCACAACTAACACCAAAGAAATACAAACTATTATAAGAACATACTATGAGCAACTCTACGGCAATAAATTTGACAATCTGGAAGAAATGGATGCATTCCTAGAAACATATAAACTACCACAACTGAACCAGGAAGAAATAGAAAGCCTGAACAGACCCATAACCAGTAAGGAGATTGAAACAGTCATTAAAAATCTCCAAACAAACAAAAGCCCAGGGCCAGACGGCTTCCCAGGGGAATTCTACCAAACATTTAAAGAAGAACTAATTCCTATTCTCCTAAAACTGTTCCAAAAAATAGAAATGGAAGGAAAACTTCCAAACTCATTTTATGAGGCCAGCATCACCTTGATCCCAAAACCAGACAAGGATCCCACCAAAAAAAAAAAAAAAAGAGAGAGCTATAGACCAATATCCTTGATGAACACAGATGCGAAAATACTCAACAAAATACTAGCCAATAGGATTCAACAGTACATTAAAAAGATTATTCACCACGACCAAGTGGGATTTATTCCAGGGCTGCAAGGTTGGTTCAACATCCGCAAATCAGTCAATGTGATACAACACATCAATAAAAGAAAGAACAAGAACCATATGATACTCTCAATAGATGCTGAAAAAGCATTTGACAAAGTACAGCATCCCTTCCTGATCAAAACTCTTCAAAGTGTAGGGATAGAGGGCACATACCTCAATATCATCAAAGCCATTTATGAAAAACCCACCACAAATATCATTCTCAATGGAGAAAAACTGAAAGCTTTTCCGCTAGGGACAGGAACACGGCAGGGATGTCCATTATCACCACTGCTACTCAACATAGTACTAGAGGTCCTAGCCTCAGCAATCAGACAACAAAAGGAAATTAAAGGCATCCAAATCGGCAAAGAAGAAGTTAAATTATCACTCTTCGCAGATGATATGATACTATATGTGGAAAACCCAAAAGACTCCACTCCAAAACTGCTAGAACTTATACAGGAATTCAGTAAAGTGTCAGGATATAAAATCAATGCACAGAAATCAGTTGCATTTCTCTACACCAACAGCAAGACAGAAGAAAGGGAAATTAAGGAGTCAATCCCATTTACAATTGCACCCAAAACCATAAGATACCTAGGAATAAACCTAACCAAAGAGACACAGAATCTATACTCAGAAAACTAATATTTCATCTTTTAAAGTATGAAGGTAGGGGCGCCTGGGTGGCTCAGTGGGTTAAGCCACTGCCTTCGGCTCAGGTCATGATCTCAGAGTCCTGGGATTGAGTCCCTCTCTGCTTGTCAGGGAGTCTGCTTCCCTCTCTCTCTCTGCCTGCCTCTCCATCTACTTGTGATCTCTCTCTGTCAAATAAATAAATAAAATCTTTTTTAAAAAAATAAAGTATGAAGGTAACAGATGTTGTCAGTGCCCCATCCATATCCCTTAGATGGTATCATTTCAAGGTGCTGTAACTGATTTTCAAGTCCCGTAGTCTACATCTTGAAGTGAAGAAGGCCATGCTGACCATGTATGTGGTAAGCCATAAGGACCTGGAAAGAAACATCTCTGAATAACGCCCTCCATCAATGGCTCTTAGAAACCGGTATAAAAATGTGCCAGTTCCCTTGTCACTTGTGTAGGGTAATTCTTTTCCCCAGAGTTTTCCCACATGATTAAAACCCAGCTTCCCATTTTTTGTTAATAATGGGAAAGCTTAATAATGTACCACTTTCTGGCTTTCTTTTCTTCCCTATACTACTTTCCCACTTCTCTAGTGGTAGTCCCTGCAGTCAAATCTTTCTGGGACCTACTAAACTAGAAGAACTTCTGCCAGAATTTTTATACTATTTTTTCTAAGAATCTACTCAAGAAAGGATTCTGAAATGGGAGTCCCTTGGTGATTAATCTTGGGCATGCTACAGCACTGTTCTTACCAAGATTCTTATCTGTAGTGCTTTGGGATGGAATAGAGGTACCAGGGGTTGCAATGGCTTATGCAATACCTCAAGTAATGAGAAAATGGCTGCAATCATAATTAAAAGAAGCATGGATTGGTATTGGACCCAGATGGACGCAGTGATGGCTCAACATGACTGGTTCAAGTAAATGAACTACCAGTTCGGAAGCATTCTGTGAAAACCAGAAGGTATCTGTGGTTAAAGAGCCCCTTATCTCCTGCAGTCACAGGGTAGAAACTTCTCTGCTTTGAGATAATTACCAGCAAACACAAAATATCATGATCTTGGAGGAAAGATGAAGTTGCTAAGCAGACTGGAAGACAGAATGATGAAGTCCCAGTTTTCCCCAAATATTTGATTGACTTAGACTTGAGCAAACATTCTTCCTGTGTGCTTATTGACTAGAAAAAGATGAAATCTTCAAAGCTGTGAAGAACATGTATCTTGGTTGAGAGTTTTTGGAGCTAAGTTTCAGTGCATTTTCTTTAATGAGACATTGAATTATTCCAAGCAGCCAGCACTCTCTTCCTGAGAAGTGCATAGAAACAGAGCATGCTGTTATGCCACGTGGGATAAACAATTACTCTGAAAACTGAGACAGTCAATCAATTAAATAAGTAAGATACTCTAGGCAAATAGCCATCTGCAAATGAAGTGTACAGGTGGTGGCAAAGATGCTGAATAAATGAAATTTAACCTATAGTTACGACCTAAAACAAACCTTTTAACCGCAGGGTCAGAGTTTCCAGGCATTTCATGGAGGTGGAAGGTTGGCGCAAAGGATATGAAGGGGAAATTTTTTCCCTGAGAAAAGAAGCAGGGGTGAGTAGGGAGCTGAAGGCAATTCTTCCTCGAGCCACGGATAAGGGTTAATTAAGTCTGTGGGGACTGTAGATGGGATTGATACTGTATACCTGTCCATGAAGGATGTTGCAGGATTATGGGCTGAAGTGAGGAAAATTCCAGTGAAGAAAGTATCATTGCCCTGATAGGATTAACAGTCCCTCCTTTCCCTTTCATAAATGCCCCAGGTTTTTGGTAATATATGTTGTTACCTCAGAACTATGCCATTCATGATATTGCTCATTATCTCAAGAACTGGATATTTTTAATCCCTACCACAGTCAGCATGAGTGGCGGGAAGCAGGTAGATACAGAGTCAAATGACCTGAATTTGAGCTCTCTGTCCATCTCTCATTATGTCAAGTTTTCGTCAGCTAGAAAATATTTCTTTCTTTTTTTTTTTAAGGTTTTTTTAATTTAATACACAAAGAAAGAAGGAAAGAATAAGCACAGGTGGTGGTGGGTGAGGGCGGCTTTAGGCAAGGTGAGGGCAGGCTCCCCACTGAGCAAGGAGCCTGATGTGGGGCTGGATACCAGGACCCTGGAATCATGACCTGAGCCAAAGGCAGCCGCTTAACCGACTGAGCCACCCAGGTGCATTGGCATGACAATATTTTCTTTGCAGTGGTGTCGTGAGTATACAAAGCAGCTTCCCTGTATTAGGCATTATTATTATTATTAATCCTTTGTGTCAAAATTATTAGAATTTGGGATGAAACTAAATCTAGAATAGGGACCAAGAACTTTGGTCTAAAATAAAGGTAAAGACTTGAGTCTCATAATATTCTCTGGGACCATCTGTCCAAACCCAACCTGAATTTTTCCCTACTAAACCACAAGCCCTTGAAGAGCAGGGACCCTACCTAATAAATGTTTAAGAAACTTAATGATTGGGCCTATGACTGGAAGCATAAAAGGGGCCAGAAGTCCATGAGAAGGTTTGCACTGCTTGATGTTTGTGGATCTCTATCCCCTAAGACTGGCTGCCAACAAAATACATAGTAGACATAGGTATCTTCCAGGGCTGCCTTCCCTGTCTCTCTTCCCCCAGGATGTAATAGTGACCAGTCTGCCAGATGCCGTTCCACCCAGGACAGCCACTTGGAGGGTGGTGGGCCGGTCCTGTTTGTTTCCTCTCTCTCTCCACTTTGCCAATGAGACAGCACATGTTAATCAGTGGGAGTCACTAGTCAGGCACCCAATTTATATTTATATTTAACCAAGGACTTCCAGGGCCCAGTGGAATCGTGCAGCTCACTCAAGGTCACAGCAGCAGTTAGTACTTCAGCAGTTAGTACTTCAGAAAGCTATGCTTTCTGACATGTGGCTTGTTGCCTTTTCTATTAAAGGATGCTATTTTGTATCTGCTGTATGTTGTAAAGGTACTCTAACATCCCCATATATTTGCACTTAGAAGACAGGAATTTTCTGTAAGTTTTATCTGCTTCACTTTTCTACAGTTACATCCTTATTTTATTTACATGACCCAGTCGACTAAGGAAAGCCACAGGGGGACAGGGTTCTTTCCCTGAGCAAAAGGCATCCCTCCTTCCTTTTTCTTTAGTTAGAGTGCACCTGACATTGCAGTCAGATGCAGGTGTTTTTGCCCCCAACAGAAACAGCATCTTTGGATCTTGAGGCAAAGGCCATGAAGTTGGAAGTAGTTTAAGCTGAGATGCATAATTCAAGGTGCCTTTCCACCCAAGCATAGCCTGAGTATTCCAGGAGCATTTGAGTCTGGTGGCAAAAAAAAAAAAAAAAAAAAAAAATCCAGAAGTGAATTTTCAGGCAAAGTAGCATAATTTGTGATTATGGTTATCGGTAATATCTAACCTTTAGTAAATGCCAGCTGCATAATGATGGCTAGCGTGCTTTCTACAGAAACTGCACTGCAGTCAGTTCAGCCAGGCCGTAAGAATCTATTTAATAGAACCCTAATGGGAAATGACCAGGATCTGACTACAGAAGATTAAAAGTGACAATGCTAATTGACTGCAGAGGTATCTACATGAAGAGGGGCCAGAAAAATCATTTAAGTCTAAATGAAATTGGACTGATTTGATATTTGAGAAAAGTATTACCTTCCTGCCGTGTTTAGCAGGGGGAATTAACTGCTTCATGTTTCTTAGTGAAGAGTCTTTGTGGGACAATGGGATACAGTTGTTGGGAAAAGAACTTTGGCTCCTGCAATCTCAGTGCTGAATACTGGTGAACAGTACTGGTTGAAAGGGTCCCAGAAGAGTGAAGGTGGCCCATTCCTCACCCCCACTGAGGACAGAATAACAAAGAAGCGCCCCTGCTGATGGAGAATATAATTTAACTTTTTTTTTTTTTAATTTAGGAAGGACACAAACTAATGGCACTTTGAAGTCAATATCACCTCTCTCTTCTGACTTGTTTAATCATACGTAAGCTCTTACCTGATTTTTGTAGAATTAATGTATGACTTTCTCGTCCATCATGCTCCCAGTCACATCAGGGAGTTTGCACAGACTCTTCTCCCAGGTAATTCTACCCATCTCTCCGATCTCAGCTTAAATGTTCTTTTATTTTTGTTTTTGTTTTTCCCAGGGACATCTTCCTGAACATCCAGATCACGTGGGTATGCTCTGTATGCTCTGTATCACTGTGGTTAATAACATAGACTTTAGAGACAGAAGGCCTGGAGGAAAATTCTGGCTTGGCCACTGGCCAGCTCTGTGATCTCTGGTAAGTTACTAATCTTCTCATTGTCTCAGCTTCTCCAGCTATGAAATGGAAGTGAGAATGACTGCGTTTACTTTGTAGGATTGTTGTAAAAAATAAACATACGTAGTTGCTGTTATTGTTATAAGCTCTCTTAGCCCTATGTACTTTTCCTCCATTACTCTTTTCAATGCTAGTACTTTCATAGTAGTACATGTATTGGTGTGATTATTTGATAAACACCTGCTTTTCCCACTACAATATAGATCCCATGATGTTAGAGAGTTTACCATAAAATCTCCTGGGCCTAGGACAGTGCCTTTTTTTATTAGACAATGATTAAATATTCTAAACATTTGATTGAATGAATAAATGAAGAGTAGCTTCTGTTGGTGGAAGCTTGTAACTTCTTATACTATAGGAAAATGATAGCCCCTTCTACCTATAACTTTCCACAATTGTTATTCAGTGCTTCTCATCTCCTATCTCTCTGCTAAGGTAACTGAGCTATTATGAGTCTCCAAACTACTTGTGAATGACTTGCTTGGCTTCTGGTTATACAAATGCTTGAGAGTAGCACTTCTCAAACCTGGTATGCAGTAAGGTGTTCCTTAAAGTTCTGTGTTGCGCTTTTCAGATTTGAAGAAGTCACTTCCTCTAGTCTTTAGTAGCTGCCTTCCACTCCACATGTCCAAAGTTAATTTTTTTGCTCCAACGGTATGCTGTAACTTCTCTGGAATGCTGAACCTCTACAAAGGCTCTCTCAACCATGGGTGATTGTTGAAGATAGTGTTTTCTAGGGGTTCCTGGCCTCTGGCCAAGAGAGAAGGACTACAGCTGGTTCATAGGCCACTGCAGGGTCCACAGCCTAGACCAAGGTCGGTCTGCTTATTGCCCCAAACACAGATGGGCAAGATTCCTCCAGGTCCCTCAGTATAGGCGGGATTCCACAGCTCCTTCAAAAGCACTTCTGTAGATGGTTGCTGAATATTTGTGGATGAGGGAGAACAAAAATTATCTATGAAGATGATATCACTTGTGTTCTGATTTCTATCACCATAGATTAGTTTGCTTGTTCTTTAACTTTCTAAAAGTAGAGTGATCTTTTGTATCTTTTATTCTCAATATAACAATTTTGAGATTCCTCCATGTTGTGTGTTCCAGCAGTTTATTGTTTTTATTGCTGAGTGATATTCTATTAAATGAATGTAACACATTTCATTTACTAATTCTCCTGTAGAGGAACATTTGGGATGTTTTCAATTTGGGCCTACTTGAAATTAGGCTTCAGTGAATATTTTTTGTCAGGTCCCCCTGTGGACATAGATTCTAATTTCTCTTGAGTAAACACCAAGGAGTGAAATTTCTGTGTAACAGGACTGGTGTGTGTTTAACTTCATTAGCATAACTACCAAATATTTTGGCACAGTAGTCATACCATTTTTTATTCTCATCAACAATGTAGGAAAATCTTAGTTGCTGTACATTCTTGCCAAGAACTTTTGTCAGTCATTACTATTAGCCTTCTAGTGAGTGTGAAGTGGTATCTCATCATGTTTTGTTTTGTTGTTGTTGTTTTCCAGATGACTAAGAAGGTAAAGAACTATTTCATGCTCTTATTGGCCGTGCCTGTATTTTTTTATGAGGTGTCTCTTCAAACATTTTGCCCACTTTTTTTAACTGTGTGTTTGAGTTTTAATTGTAGATTTGTATCTGGATACAAGATCTTTGTCAGGCATATGTAAAATGAGTATTTTTTTTCAGTTCATATCTTGCATTTACATTTTCTTAATGTGACATTTTGGTTACAGAAGATTTACATTTTGACAAAGTCCAATTAATTATCTTTGTTGTTGATTTATAGTTAGTGTTTTTTGTGTAATAAGTAATCTTTTCCTAATACGCTTTAGGCTACTCTTCCATGTTTTCTGTTATGTTCTTGAAAGTTTCATGTTTTAATCCTCCAACGTTGCACATATATATTATATATTATAATATATTACAGGGAAAGAGAGAGCCTGAGCAGGGGCGGAGGGAGAGGGAGAGCCCTAAGCACAGGGTTCGATCTTACAACCCTGAGATTATGACCTGAGACAAAATCAAGGGTCCCACACTCACGTAAGTGACTGAGCTACCCAGGCACCCCAACCAACTCTGTATTTTTTAAAAGATTGTTTTGGCTATTGTAGGTCTTTGTAGTTCCATATAAACTTTAGAATCATGTAGTTAATTTATACAAAGATGTTTGATGGGCTTTTGATTGAGATTGCATTAAACTTATAGATTAGTTTGAGGAAAACAAGATATTCTAACAATATTGAATTTTTTATAATGCATAAACAAGGTTTATCTCTCCATTTCATTAATTTTCATTATTAATTATTAACATTAATTTCTCTCCACAATAATTTGCAGTTTTTAGTTTAGAGGTCTTACACATCTTTCATTAAATTTAAGATTTCATTAACATTTTTTCCCATTAATTCTGTCAGTTTTTGTTTAATGACTTTTCTAAGGACATCTATCAAAATTTCAATGAATGGTGCAGTGAATCCATCATACTTTATTAGTTCATTATGAGTATTTATTGTTATGCTGTTTTATATTAGAGTACACAACAAGACCAGATGTCCATCAAGCATGCTCAGTTGTTAATGTTTCTGCTGATTTTCTAATACCTCCTTCTTTTCCAACTACAGAGATATCAGTTTATAGAAGTTCCTCCCCATATTCCACCTGTAAGTAATCTGTCTGAATCTGCTTGGCAATAATATTAACTTGCTGAGGAAAAAGATAATTAAGATTATTGAGTAAGTAATTTTGATTTTATAAACACATAAAGAAAATAGAATAGTAAGGATGTGTGAGCTTCGTGACTTTTTTGTTCATTGTAGAATACAACATTTAAAACAATTATTTCTTGGTAGAAGTGTTTGTGTTTTGATCATTTGCTATAATCCTCACCTCCACAGATCATATATATATATATATATATATATATATACACACACACACACACAATATTACACGTAAAGAGGTTTAATTATATAACCATTGTTGTTTACATCTAAGTGAAAAATAAAATCAAAATTACATTTTTCAAAAAAGCTATTTATTGTAAACTGTAACGATAATGTCAAAAAAAGTAGAACAGATGTTAATATATTCATGCCAAGATGGGCATCCTTAATATGTCATTTAAAAATATCTATTGTGATCTATTTATCAGATTCTACAGAATAGTTACAATTTCAATAACATAAAAATAATACATTTTCTCATTTTCTGCTCACTATGAAACTGGAGATGAATTACAGTAACTGGTAGGAAACCAAACCTCAATGCACATTATAGTTGACAACGGGTCACTTAATTTTCACATCTTAGCATGGGAACTTATTTTGGGGAACATTAAATAATGTCCCTAGCTCAACTTAAGTGTAGAGAAATTAACTTGATATTCTTCCCTAGAATCACAATAAACCTATGCAAGCAGAACCCAAATCTAGCAACTCCAGAAAGGGGATGGAGCTATTAGATAGAACCTCAAAGAACACTGTATGTTCAGGTACCCCCCTTACTAATCAGGCCAGAAGGTGGAAAATGAGAGTTTTATTCAGTACAGTTTTTGGCATTAGGAGATACCTTAATTAATGATCTGTCTAGTTCCCCTGGATCCCTGTCATGGGTCTACACCATAGCCTCTTCGTTACCTATTCACACTTGAAACTGCAACATTCTTCGGAGGATTGTCCTTGGATGCATAGGCTGAGTTTTTCTGGAAATGCTTTAGAATTTAATAGTCCCTGGGAATGTCTATAGCCAATGACTGAGGGAAGACTGGGTAAAAAGTCTTGATACCTTGCCTGCAGGGGGAATATACACTTCAGTCTTCAATCTTCAGAGCTCCCTGTGGGATCAGGCTGAGGCTAGGATGACACCGAATTGCACTCTTGTTTAGTTTCTTACTTCTCCCTACTCAATGTCTCCTATTCCCTTGCTTGTTTCTCCTGGGAGCATCTCCTAAGAACTCATTTGTATACAAATGTTTGTCTAAGCATCTGCTTTTGGGAAACCTGACCCAAGATAATGGGTCTACTTTTCTAATGCTTTCCATTCAAGGATCCAAAAATAATAATTGTTAATACCATGCAGTGTGCTAATTGTAAGCAGCTGAAAAATTCATGGTGTTGGGAAGGAGCAAGAATCTTTAGTTTTGACTGTTTGCATTGACCATAGAGGGGTGTGAGGGCCATTTAAGAACTAAGAGTTAGGAAGAAAAAAGAAGGGGAGGACAAGTTAATACAATACAGAAAGAATTCAGGCCATGATTCAATAAACAACTTCTGAGCATCATCAATATGTCAGGCTTTCTTCTAGCCACAAAGAATGTGATCCTGACCATGGAGTTTTTTAGTTGGAAAAGAGAGAACTACAGATCTGTTTTTGAGGGAAGAAAGAGGCACTTGTTCCTGGTGGGAGGCTGTTTATTACAATGATGCTTGTTGCTTAGACTTCCAAGAACATATTTTATGATCTGACTCTCAATTAAATGCAGTATGAAAGCTGACTATCCTCGACTTCATGAAGGTTTGGATTCAACTCAACCACAACATAAATAATCAACCCCCACTTTTACTTCTGAATTTCTGAATGAATTTTTACTTCTTCACTCCCATTGAGATATCATCTCTATAGATACAATAGATACCAGTCTGCTTTCTCTTTTCCTCATTCATAAAGCTGACCTCAATCACTTGCCACTTTATATATTCACTTTCCTAGTGATGTTTACAGCTTAAGTTTTCTCTAAAAATATGTGTGCTGTGTAGAAGCGATTGCAGAAATCAGTAAGGGTGGACTCTTTTTAATTAAATCTTCAGCCTTTTCTTCACTCTCAACTTCATGGCATGTGTGCTGACTTCATATGATGATCTTTTGCCAGCCAAAAGATTTCCTCCACTGACATTTCACAGAAGCCAGTTTCTTGGAGGTGATTAAATCAGTACCTGGTAAGTTCTTTATAGATTTTGGACACTAGTCCTCTATCTTGTTTATAAAAAATTAAAAATTAAAAATTAAAAAAAATGCTATATCATTAAATCAGTACCTGGTCTTTAATAATATTAAAAGATTAAATTTGGCTTACAAAAATGTTATAAATATACCTTAAACAATTTCAAACACTTACCATATAAATGAAAAATCATTTGGTAATTTTTTGATGTAGCACTGATGACTTTTCTTTGACTAGGGTCCATGATTTGAGCTCAATTTCTTGCATAAACTATATGCATAATATACTTTCCATAATTTCCAATTTCACATTTTTAAATGAAAAAAGCTAAAGAAATTTGTGAATCAGAGTTCAAAATTTTTTTTTAATTTTTGTAAATTATTTTTGTCCTATCTATTCCAATTTAATTTTCTTATGACTAGCAGTTATTGAGTCTGTGGAAAACTTTCAATTTATTGTTTACAGGCACAACAAAACTCTTTTTTCTTTAATATCTGCATACCACTATATTTATTTTTTAAGTTTGCATACTATGTAATTAAATTACTAGTATATTAACAAGTCCACTGGCACACAGTGTTTGAGAACTAATGATTAAATTGATGGTGAAATATTATTTTAGTCATCCTAGGGATTATCCGGGGAATTAAGTGATCCTTCCTTTACAGAAGGAATTGAGAAGTTCAGTTATTTTAGACAATCATTTATATGGAGGTAAGAAAGACAATCACTTATATGGAGGTAAGGTAATTTTCTTTGGAAAATAATGAGGTCAGTAGCACTAAAAATGGGTGGATATAAGGAAGTGGAACAGAATTTCTAGGTATAACATCCTCTTGGAAAAAGTGAGTAACTATTGGGAGCACTCCAGCCTAACCATCCAAAAAACCAATGTTGTTCCAGTTATCCAGATCACACTCCAGTTCAAACATGGAAAATCAATGTGACACAATTGTTTCTTTGTAAGTTTATAGACATCATCTCAGAAGAAGACTTGTCTTTAGATCTTGAGATTAAAGCCCTAGAAAGTTTCTCCTCCAGTTATTTCCTAAATCCTGCAAATAGTGAGTTATGGATTATCTTCATTGTCTTTCTTGGGTTCTTTTGTTAATTTATAATTATTCTTATTATTGCACATTGAATCCCTAAGCATCTACCTGGAAAGAATATCAGATATCCTCTGTGAAAAGGGCTACAGTAGTATGAGAACATTAAGTGACTCTCTATTGGGGTGTGGTTAATAGGAAAGGAAATCTAGAAAAGAGCTTAGAAAAGATGTAAAGACTGAACTATAATTTTATCTCTTTCCCCAATTTTCTTGAGCACTAAAAACTCCCCAGCCATTTGTCCTACATGCCAGCCAATGGACTACTAGATGGAGACTGATGACTTAGATAGTTCTGATGTCAATCTTCTATCATGGAGAATATCCAATCAAATAAAAGTGAAACAAGTCACAATGATCTTTAAAAAAAAATTATCTGTGATTTTTAATGTATTTCTCCAACAATAATCCAATTAAAAATGGGCAGAAGACATGAAGAGACATTTCTCCAAAGATGACAT
The DNA here is from genome assembly GCF_011764305.1 of Mustela putorius furo. NCBI lineage: Eukaryota > Metazoa > Chordata > Mammalia > Carnivora > Mustelidae > Mustela > Mustela putorius. The sequence continues at coordinate 20,010,105 of NW_025422019.1, read as the reverse complement.
ACAGATGGCCAACAGACACAGGAAAAGATGCTCCATATCACTCATTATCAAGAAAATGAAAATCAAAACTACAATGAGATATCACCTCACATCTGTCAGAATGGCTAAAATCAAAAACACAAGAAACAACAAGTATTGGCAAGGATGTGGAGAAAAAGGAACACTTGTACACTATGGGTGGGAATACAAACTGGAAAACATTATGGAGGCCCCTCAGAAAGTTAAAAATAGATCTACCCAATGATCCAGCTATTACACTAATATGTATTTACCCAAATAATACAAAAACAGTAATTTGAAGGGATACATGCACCCCTATGTTTGTACCAGCATTAACTACAATAGCCAAGATACCGAAGCAGTCCAGGTATTCACTGATTGGTGAATGGATAAAGATGTTCCATACGTATACGTGTACATATATGTAATATGTGTGTGTGTGTGCACACACGCACACACACTATTCAACCATAAAGAATAATGGAATCTTGCCTTTTGCAACAACATGGATGGACAGAGTGAAGAGAGGGTAATGGAGAGAGTGTAATACCAAGCAAAGTCAGTCAGTCAAATAAAAAAAAAAAAGACAAATACCATATGATTTCACTCCTACGAGGAAATGAAGAAACAGAACAAAGGAACATGGGGGAAGAAAAGAAGAGGTAAACCAAGAAACAAACTCTTAACTGTAGCGAATAAACTGGTGGTTACCAGAGAGGAGGTTGGTGCAGGAATGGGTAAAATAGGTGATGGGTATTAAGGAATGCATTTGCTGTGATGAGCACTGGGTATTGTATGAAATTGTTGAATCCCTTTATTGCACACCTGAAACTAATATTATACTGTATGTTAACTAACTGGAATTAAAGTAAAAAATTAAAGTTAAAAAATACATTTCTCCATTCAAACTTTATTCAGTTTTTTAAGTTGTCAATACGGTATGTACACCATTTATAACCCAACACACCTGGATTATCTATCATTGCTAACAGATATAAAAATTGCTGTAGGTTTTTTCTTTTCATCAATGTGGTATTTTGACATGTAAAGAAGAGTCATTTTGTAAAATTCTAAACTTTTACAAAGGTAAGAAATGGTGAAATAATAACAACATTTGTCTTCTGTCAGGAAATATTGACACAGTATTACTATAGCAAAATTGGTTTGTGTTCTGAAGTGTGTCTCATAGATAAATCAGATTTTAGATTTTTTAAAATAACCTAAATTGTTCTTTTTATATTAATGCCTATAAAAATATCGGGGCATATATGTGTGGAAAAAAGATTCTATGAAGTAGGCATAAAATTTGGATAGAAACCATGAAATTCCCTGAACACTCCTTCTCCATATTTGACATTGACACAAGGTCATTTTCAAAGTATAATGTGACATATTTCATATTTCATTAGTGTCTAAATTATGGACTTCTTGGGCAAACAAAGCCCTTTGTAAATGGCAAGGAAATGTCTGTTTACTCTCTTTGCAAGATTCTATCCAGAGAATTGAGGAAAGAAAGGATGCAGTATATGAATGAAAGCGTAAGAATTTATATAGCAAATTCATGTAATAGAGAAGAGCCCAGAATAATTAAAACATTGGCAGCAAAATCTCTTTGCAGTGAAAGTGGACTATAGTCTACTAGTCAACAATTTCTGACCTTGGAAATCTATTTCACTTCTTTTTTATCCATGTCCATCAACCCTTGCCAGAATCAAACACCTAGTGCTATATGTCTAATCAAACAAGCAAAACAACAGAGCATGAAAATGCAGACAAGGATGCCCTTTTTATTTTTAACAGCTTTATTTTTATATTAAGAAGAAAAAAGTGTCATAGCTAAATGTGACTAAATCGGCTTTTAAATTGTTTAACTGAGAAGTAGTAATATCTCAGCTCATTTTGCTCCAAACTGATAACAGAAAATTCAAATTCAACTCATATTAAAATACCTACAATAGTCATGGCATGTTCCAGGCAAAGTGAAGGAACACAGAGGAGTAGTAGGAAGTAAGTAGGATGTACTGCATGCTCACTGGTTGCTGTGGCCTGGTGGGTCTGGGATACGGGAAGAGCTACTGTCCTAAGAGATGAGGCTGGCAGAGCAAGTAAGGGGTCAGTTGACTTTGAATGGGAGGCTTAGCAATATTGTCCTCTGTGTATAGTCTTATAGGTAAGGAGATGCCATCTAAGGTTTTTAAAGAGGGGAATGAGCCACTTACAGAGATTCAGTTTGGTTCAACCTTTATAAGAGTATTTATGAAACTCTCGACTCCATTCACATCTTGGCACAGTAAAGAAGAGAGAAAGAAGAAAGAAGGGACAAAGGCATAAGGAGCAAACACTAGAGAAGTAGGAAAAAGAAAAACATTGTAAAGAAGGGGGAAAGTGAGAAAAAGATTAAATAGAAAATGTAAGTAAATTTTGAATTGAGTATTAGGTGCAAGATCTAATCTGCTGTTTTTTGAGGCTGTCAGCTTCTGAGAACTCACCCATCATTTCCTAAGCTAGAGGCTAAACTGGTTACCTGCAGCCTCTATATAAGCACCTTGAGACATCGGTTTGTTTTACTTTATTTTTTAATTTATCTATTTTTAGCCTACCTATCCATTTTAAAATTTGTTTTCAGATATTTTAAACATATTTTATGTTTGAGTGTCTTTATGAGGCTATGCCATTCTGTGATTCACCATTCCTTATTAAATCTGTGTTTATATCCCAGCTTCATGTCTGTAGATGACTAAGTTTGTGGTTCCAACTAGAAGACCCATACTAAATACTTTATCACTGAAAACTGGTAAAACTATTTGCATATAAATATCCCCTAAAATTAAAAAAATGTAAGACACACATGTTCAGAAATTTTGTAAGATATGCTGCATGCCCCCATCTACTATTTCCGAAGAGAACAGTGGGCTCCTTGGAGAAATGTATCAGATGCTCTCAAAGTGCCTGTTATGCTTCATCAGCAGCCATTAAAAGAGCATCTGCTACAAATATTCATCCTCTAAGATGTTTATATATACCTTTTGTACCACTTTAGGCAGGAATCATATGGTAAATCCTAATTTTGCTCATTTCTTTTTGTCTTGCTTCAAAACTAGTATATTTCTTTTCTGCTTCTTTTTTTTTATTTTTTGAAAGAAAATGATTGGAACCAATTAAGCATTATTGACTAGTACAGTATAGGATATTCTTTTGTTTTCATTGTGATTGCTTATCCATAAATAACAGCTCTGCCGTTATAGTTAAATATATTGCCAACTATATTGGTCTCCCACTTATTTCCATTCAGATCTATGCCTAACAGCTACAGATATTTTCTTCTAAATGCTAAGGGATTATAATTCCTCTACTCTTACCAAGAAGAATGCATGTATTTATCTATGTGAATTTAAGGGACAAAAAGACACATGTAATTATGATGGTTCTGGATGTTAAAATTGAGTAGGGCACTCAAACATCTGAGGTCTAAGAACATAATAAAATTTTACACTTATAAAAAAGAAGGATTTTATTGTACATGTTAATGGGTTTTTTTAAATTTTTTTATTTTTTTTTAATTTTTTTTAAATTTTTTTATTTTTTATAAACATATATATTTATCCCCAGGGGTACAGGTCTGTGAATCACCAGGTTTACACACTTCACAGCACTCACCAAATCACATGCCCTCCCCAATGTCCATAATCCCAACCCCTTCTCCCAAACCCCCTCCCCCCGGCAACCCTCAGTTTGTTTTGTGAGATTAAGAGTCACTTATGGTTTGTCTCCCTCCCAATCCCATCTTGTTTCATTTATTCTTCTCCTACCCACTTAAGCCTCCATGTTGCATCACCACTTCCTCATATCAGGGAGATCATGATAGTTGTCTTTCTCTGCTTGACTTATTTCGCTAAGCATGATACGCTCTAGTTCCATCCATGTTGTTGCAAATGGCAAGATTTCATTTCTTTTGATGGCTGCATAGTATTCCATTGTGTATATATACCACATCTTCTTGATCCATTCATCTGTTGATGGACATCTAGGTTCTTTCCATAGTTTGGCTATTGTGGACATTGCTGCTATAAACATTCGGGTGCATGTGCCCCTTTGGATCACTACATTTGTATCTTTAGGGTAAATACCCAATAGTGCAATTGCTGGGTCATAGGGCAGTTCTATTTTCAACATTTTGAGGAACCTCCATGCTGTTTTCCAGAGTGGCTGCACCAGCTTGCATTCCCACCAACAGTGTAGGAGGGTTCCCCTTTCTCCGCATCCTCGCCAGCATCTGTCATTTCCTGACTTGTTGATTTTAGCCATTCTGACTGGTGTGAGGTGATATCTCATTGTGGTTTTGATTTGTATTTCCCTGATGCCGAGTGATATGGAGCACTTTTTCATGTGTCTGTTCGCCATCTGGATGTCTTCTTTGCAGAAATGTCTGTTCATGTCCTCTGCCCATTTCTTGATTGGATTATTTGTTCTTTGGGTGTTGAGTTTGCTAAGTTCTTTATAGATTCTGGACACTAGTCCTTTATCTGATATGTCGTTTGCAAATATCTTCTCCCATTCTGTCAGTTGTCTTTTGATTTTGTTAACTGTTTCCTTTGCTGTGCAAAAGCTTTTGATCTTGATGAAATCCCAGTAGTTCATTTTTTCCCTTGCTTCCCTTGCCTTTTGCGTTGTTCCTAGGAAGATGTTGCTGCGGCAGAGGTCGAAGAGGTTGCTGCCCGTGTTCTCCTCAAGGATTTTGATGGATTCCTTTCGTACATTGAGGTCCTTCATCCATTTTGAGTCTATTTTTGTTAATTGTTAATGGTTTAATAAGAATATTTTTTTTTAAAGATTTTATTTATTTATTTGACAGGCAGAGACCACAAGTAGGCAGAGAGGCAGGCAGATAGAGAGAGAGGTGGAAGCAGGCTCCTTGCTGAGCAGAGAGCCAGATGCGGGGCTCGATCCCAGGACCCCAAGATCATGACCTGAGCCGAAGGCAGAGGCTTTAACCCACTGAGCCACCCAGGTGCCCCAAGAAAATATTTTTTAAAGTATGATATAAGTTAACTGAATAAGCATAGCAGAGAACAGAAACATTTATATTTGCTTCCACTTCAAATCCTACTAAAATAAAGGTAAAGAAACAAACAAAAAGTTATAAATCCATAGGGACAAAGTGACTAGGAGGATAAAACCAGTTAATTAAAGATAAATTCCAACACAGTTTAGAATGACAGAAATGAAAAGGAAGAACCTCAATCCTAAACGCCTACAGAGATGAATACAAACAAGTAGTCAATCACACGCCCTCAGATAATCACAGAAATTCTATGAAATTAGTCTTGGGTATTTCAAGATGAGGATGAAAAGGGTACAAAGCTGAACATGGGGTGATTAAGTCATGCTAAAAAGAGGCCAGTCTGACTTTAAAGATTGGTGAGAATGACAACGCTAGACTTGGTTCAAGATTGCTTTCCCATTGGTACTAATAGATCACTAAGCAAGCTTTACCAGTATAAGCTCAAAACAAAGATAGGCATTTCCTGACTGTCAATGACTTTGTATTTCCCTCACAAGGTAAAACTGAGATGTGGTAAAATGGCTTCATGTGCAAGAAATCCACAGGTTTCTAGTCATGGCCCAATTCACAGTGAAAGTCTCATCTCTAGGGGGCAGTTGGACCTCGAGACACCTCAGAACAAACTGATAACTCAATGACTCCTCACATCAAAGATGTGCTTAACATCCTGTGGTGGTGTTTGTTTGTTTGTTTATTTGTTATTAAGTAAGCTCTAGGCCCAAATTAGGGCCTGAAATCATGACCCTGAGATCAAGAGTTGCATACTCTACCAACATGGCCAGCCAGGCACCCCTGTGGTGTTAATTTTATGTGTCTGGGAATGACTGGGGATATAGCAGTGAGCAAATTAAAAAAAAAAAAAAATCTGGGGGTTCCTGGCTCAATTGTTTCAGTGTCCAACTCTTGATTTTTGGCTCAGGTCATGATCCAGGGTAATGAGACTGAGTTCCAGGCTGGGTGTGAAGCCTGCTTAAGATTCTTTCTCTCTCTCTCCCCCTCTCACTCCCCTACCCCATTCCAGTGCTTCCTTCATCTCTCAAAGGAAAAAAAAAAAAGTCAATAAATGCTAAAAATAAACTCAGAAAATTGCAGAGAACAGAAGTATGTGTGTGTACACAAAAATATATTTATAGATAAATGTATTAGACGGAACCATATGAAACTGCCATTTTTATAGATAAAATGATCAAACAGCAATTTGATGCAGCTCAACAAGATTGTAAATATAGATTTTGATATGTGTTTTATATTCTCTAAAAGATCAATGAAGATATCCATCTATAAAATAATAAGATCCCATAAACATAGGAGAAATAAAAAAAGAATAAAGTGTCTTTGGAAATTAAAAAATTACACTGGAAAATTTGTGAAAGGTAGAAAGGTTGAAAGATAAAGTTGGAGAGTCTTCCTCAAATTAAGGGAAAAAAATAACTGAAAACCATAAGACATAAATATAAGAAAAATAGAGGGCCAGTATTTACCCAATATGCTATTAATAGAAATTTCAAAAAAGAGAAGTAAGAAAAAGAGCATAGTGTTTTTTGGGGAGGGGGTGTGTGACAGGTGAGGTTATCAAAGAAATAATGCCAGACAATTTTATAGAAACAAAGAATATAATTCTGTTGATTAAAAGGATACTCAGGGAAATTAATTCAACAAGTTATATCACTGCAAAATTTCTGAACATAAACAAAAAGGAAAAGATGCTAAAAATATTCTAGGTGGAAAAAATCACAATTATATATGGTCATTCTATTATATGAGGTTATTCAGTGTCTTAGTGACAACATTGGAAGTTAGAAAACAATGGACAATGCTTTTATAATGCAGAGTAAAAAATTTTTCAAGCAGTAATTCTTTCGTGGGTGAACAGGGTAAAAAAAAAATTTTTTTTATACTTGCAGAGAATAAAATACTTAACCTCCTCCTTATGCACTTATATCAGAAATACACCAGAGGATGAGTCACACTAAAATAAAGGTGAAAGAGGACAACATGAGAAATCATGTCCTGACCCAGAAAGGAAGTGAAAAGAAAGAATTCTCAGAACAAAAGCAATGGGAATGCCTCTGTGTACTGACCAGGAGAGCAAGTTTCCAGCAGCAGGAGGAGGCAAGACTCCATCAGGAGTTTCCAGTATGAAATAGAAATTAGAGCTCATCTAGTACATTTTACCATTTGCTAAATGATATTAAGAGGCTGTTGGATAGACTCCACTCCAAATCTGCTAGAACTTGTACAGGAATTCAGTAAAGTGTTAAGATATAAAATCAATGCTCAGAAATCTGTTGCATTTCTTTATACCAACAAGACAGAAGAAAGAGAAATTAAGGAGTCAATTCCATTTACAATTGCACTCAAAACCATAAGATACCTAGGAATAAACCTAACCAAAGAAGGAAAGAATCTATACTCAGAAAACCAGAAAGTACTCATGAAAGAAATTGAGGAAGACACAAAGAAATGGAAAAATGTTCCATGCTCATGGATTGGAAGAATAAATATTGTGAAAATGTCTATACTACCTAAAGCAATCTACACATTTAATGCAATCCCTATCAAAATCCCATCCATTTTTTTCAAAGAAATGGAACAAATAATCCTAAAATTTATATGGAACCAGAAAAGACCTCAAATAGCCAGAAGAATATTGAAAAAGAAAGCCAAAGCTGGTGGCATCACAACTGGAGACATCAAGCTCTATGACAAAGCTGTCATCATCAAGACAGTATGGTACTGGCACAAATGTACCAGTTCCTAGGAACATTGCCAACAGACACATAGATCAATGGAACAGAATAGAGAGTCCAGAAATAGGCCCTCAACTCTATGGTTAACTAATCTTTGACAAAGCAAGAAAAAATGTCCAATGGAAAAAAGACAGTCTCTTCAACAAATGGTGTTGGGAAAATTGGACAGCCACATGCAGAAAAATGAAACTGGACTATTTCCTTACACCACACATGAAAATAGACTCAAAATGGATGAAGGACCTCAATGTGAGAAAGGAATCCATCAAAATCCTTGAGGAGAACACAGGCAGCAACCTCTTCGACCTCAGCTGCAGCAACATCTTCCTAGGAACATCGGAAAAGGCAAGGAAAGCAAGGGCAAAAATGAACTATTTGGACTTCATCAAGATCAAAAGCTTTTGTATAGTAAAGGAAACAGTTAACAATACCAAAAGACAACTGACAGAATGGGAGAAGATACTTGCAAAGGACATATCAGATAAAGGGCTAGCATCCAAAATCGATAAAGAACTTATCAAACTCAACACCCAAAGAACAAATAATCCAATCAAGCGATGGGCAGAGGACATGAATAGATATTTCTGCAAAGAAGACATCCAGACAGCCAACAGACACTTGAAAAAGTGTTCCATATCACTCGGCATCAGGGAAATACAAATCAAAACCACAATGAGATACCACCTCACACCAGTCAGAATGGTCAAAATAAACACGTCAGAAAATGACAGATGCTGGCGAGGATGTGGAGAAAGGGGAACCCTCCTACACTGTTGGTGGGAATGCAAGCTGGTGCAACCACTCTGGAAAACAGCATGGAGGTTCCTCAAAAAGTTGAAAATAGAGCTACCCTACCTACTCATCTACCTATCCAGAAATTGCACTACTGGGTATTTACACTAAAGATACAAATGTAGTGATCCAAAGGGACACGTGCACCCGAATGTTTATAGCAGCAATGTCTATAATAGCCAAACTATGGAAAGAATCTAGATGTCCATCAACAGATGAATGGATCAAGAAGAAGTGGTATATATATGTACAATGGAATAATATGCAGCTATCAAAATAAATGAAATCTTACCAGCTGCAATGAGGTGGATGGAACTAGAAGGTATTATGCTTAGTGAAATAAGTCAATTAGAGAAAGACAATTGTCATATGATCTCCCTGATATGAGGAAGTTGAGATGCAACGTGGGGGGGTTGGGGGGTAGAAAAAGAATAAATGAAACAAGATGGGATCCGGGGGCAGGGGGAGACAAACCCTAAGAGACTCTTAATCTCACAAAACAAACTGAGGGCTGCTGGGAGGAGGGGGGTAGGGAGAAGGTGGTGGGGTTATGGACATTGGGGGAGGTATATGTATGGTGAATGCTATGAAGTGTGTAAACCTGGTGATTCACAGACCTGTACCCCTGGGGCTAATAATACATTATATGTTAATTTTTAAAAAAAGAGACTGTTGGATGATGAGAGATGATTATTTGTAGGTCTTTGAGAATAAACAAATGAAAAAGTGAGGCAATAAAAAGCTGTATGAAAAAATAAAATGAGATATACCCATTATTGGATTTAGTAATGACCAATGTTTGCATTTAAAAATAATGTAAATAGGGATGCCTGGGTGGCTCAGTTGGTTAAGTGTCTACCTTTAGCTCAGATCATGATCCCAGGGTCCTGGGATTGAGTCCCACATCAAGTTCCCTGCTCCTTGGGGAGCGTGCTTCTCTCTTGCCTGCTGCTAACCCTGCTTGTGCTCTCTCTCTCTTTCTCTGACAAATAAATAAATAAAATTTTTGAAAAAATAACTTAAATAGTGAATATTGATTACTTCCAAAGTTAACACATAATTGAACTTTGGGAAAGAAAACAGTGAATGGGGGATATTTTAAGATAGCTAAATCTTAGTTACCAAATAATAGGTCAAAAGATAATATCTAATGAGTATTCATAGTGGCTTTATTTTTTTTTTTTAAGATTTTTATTTATTTATTTAAGAGAGACAGAGCAAGCAGACTGAGGAACAGAGGGAGAAAAGCAGACTCCCCACTAAGTAGGGAGCCTCATGTAGGGTTGGATCCCAGGACCCTGAAGATCATGACCTGAGGTTATATCAAGAGTCAGATTCTTTTTTTTTTTTTTTAAGATTTTATTTATTTATTTGACAGAGAGAGTTCACAAGTAGGCAGAGAGGCAGGCAGAGAGAGAGAGAGAGGAGGAAGCAGGCTCTCTGCTGAGCAGAGAGCCTGATGCGGGGATCAATCCCAGGACCCTGATATCATGACCTGAGCCGAAGGCAGAGGCTTAACCCACTGAGCCACCCAGGTGCCCCAAGAGTCAGATTCTTAACCAACTGAGCCACTCAGGTGCCCCCACAGTAGCTTAATATTTAATAGCCAGATGTCCATCAGTAGTTAAATGGAGGACGCCTGGGTGGCTCAGTGGGTTAAGCCGCTGCTTTCGGCTCAGGTCATGATCTCAGGGTCCTGGGATCGAGTCCCGCATCGGGCTCTCTGCTCGGCAGGGAGCCTGCTTCCCTCTCTCTCTCTCTCTCTGCCTGCCTCTCCATCTACTTGTGATTTCTCTCTGTCAAATAAATAAATAAAATCTTTAAAAAAATAGTTAAATGGAGAAGGAAATAGTGATAGATAGATATATACATCTCCTATCAATGGAATATTACTCAGCCACAAACAGGAATGGACTGTTGGTATGTACTCAATATGAATAAATACAAAAATAATTCTGCTGTATATACAAAAATAATTCACCCACCTGGATGGCTCAGTGGGTTAAGCCTCTGCCTTCAGCTCAGGTCATGATTGCAGGGTCCTGGGATCAAGCCCCACATAGAGTTCTCTGCTCAGCAGGGAACCTGTTTCTCCCTCTCTCTCTGCCTGCCTCTCTGCCTACTTGTGATCTCTCTCTGCCAAATAAATCAATAAATCTTTAAAAAAAATTCTGCTGATTGAAAAAAGCCAGGTTATAAAAGTTCATAACATATGATTCAATTTGTATAAAACAACAGAAAAACTACTCTGTAAACTACTCTGTAGTGTCAGAAAACAGACAAATGGTTGCCTGGGGGTGAAGAAGCTGGAGGTATGGAAGGAAGGATGATTCCAAAGAGGCATGAAGAGTGATGAGAATGTTTGTTACCTTAATTTTGGTGATCTTTTTCACGTGTGTGTGTGTGTGTGCATGTCAAAAGTCATCAAATCATAAACTTTAAAAATATCATTTATCATGCATCAATTCCATCCTAAAAATGCAACAGTTTTTAATTTGAAAGATTGATGAAATAAATATTAAAAATATATATTTTAGAAATAGCAGAAAAACATACCTAAAGAGTGAAAAATAGCCCATGAGAAGCAGGGTTGGAAAAGAGTAGGTATTGCTAGTTCTTCATGTGAACCTAATAGTACAATTTGATTTTTTAAACTATGTCAATGCATCATTTTCACAAAATTTAATGAAATTTTAGCTCCATTTTGAAAGACACACATATTCTACATAAAAGTTCACACAAACTCATGATGCTTTCTCCAAAGTAGACAAGAATGTGTGTTTGAGGGGCGCCTGGGTGGCTCAGTGGGTTAAGCCGCTGCCTTCAGCTCAGGTCATGATCTCAGAGTCCTGGGATAGAGTCCCACATCAGGCTCTCTGCTCAGCAGGGAGCCTGCTTCCCCCACCCCCCCTGCCAGCCTCTCTACCTAGCTGTGATCTCTCTCTGTCAAATAAATAAATAAAATCTTTAAAAAAAAAAAAAAGTGTGCTTGAGAAGCTGACTTTTGTAGTCAGTGTTTGTTGCTGAATAAATATTTAGGAAATGGATGACACATGCTCACTTTCCTCACCTGAAAATGGAGGTCCAGAAAGAAAATCCTTCACTCACCTCCCGAGACTATCTGATTACATTCCTTCCTGGATTGCTGCTGAACTGCAAAGATAAGAAGGGTATAATTGGTAAGCTTGGGAGAATTAGGCAGATAAATCTGATTCACCTTTCACTAGTCTCAAACCAGTTCTCCAAAGCTGGGAAGAATTTTTGTCTGGGTTTTCCAATGGCCAGTTACTGCAGGCGTGGAACCCTCCTCTAGTGCAAGTTTCCCATCAATATATTTGATGGATTGGCTACTATGTCTTCAGTATGTCCACATAATCAGATCACATGAATTAAAGGTAGAGATTTCAGGGGAAAAAAAAAAGTTTTCATAATGAATATTTATTAAATAAATAAGACTAATAAATGAGCAAATGTACTACCACCAATTTAACTCTGGTCTCACCTGTAGTTAGAACATAGTGTGTGAGGGAAGGAAGGCAGGCACAGCGAAGGCCACGGCAGGTGATATCACTGTCACTCTGCCCATCCAGCTCTGTGCCACACGTCTTCTTGGACTGCTTTGACTACGAATTGAAATATGAATAAGAAAGTTCTTTATAAACAATCAAACCGGTATAGTGCTAATTTGTGACTAATTATACTTTGGCTTTATAATGTGTGTGCCATGGAGTCTTGTAGTGAATATTCAGAATAGGACACTTTATAGTAACTTTAAAGAACTTCTAAAACTTGGTCATTATTTTGAGCATTGTAGCAGCACCTCTGCATCTGATTTGGATAATAGAATATATCAGCCACCTATTAAGAATATAAATGCCTTGTTAAGTAACTATCAGATGAGCCTTCCTCCTGTGGAAAGACTCTTAAAGCTATTAGAAATAACAAAGAAGATCAGCCACCTGGACTTGATGACTTTATTGCTTTCTAGGAACAGACTGTTCTCCTTTCAAAGTCATTAGAACAGGGGTGGAAAACCAAATTCTTTTTAATGAGTTCACAAGTTTTTTTTTTCCTTTTTCTTCCAATTAGTACAAAACTGTACAACTCAATATTTTATTAACCAAACCCTTTTTCAAGACACTTTGGTACTTCACTTAAAACTGAAGGGACCTATACTTTTAGTCTGTTTGCCCTATAACAAAACCCCATAAACTGGTGGCTTATAAACAAAAGAAATTTATTTCTCACAGCTTTCGAGGCTGGGATATCTAAGATGAAGTCACTGCACAGACATGGTATCTGGTGAAAGGCCACTTTCTAGTTCACAGAGGTGCTTTTTTGTTCTTTGCTGTCCATACATGGTGCAAGAAGCCCAGAGAGCTTTCTGAGATCCTTTTTCTAAGAGCACTCATTCCATTCATGAGGGCTCCACCCTCATTACCTAATCACCTCCTAAAGGCCCCAACTTCTAACATCTTTACTTCAGGGGTTAGGTTTCAATATATGAATTTGGGGGGACTCAAATTTTCAAACCATCACATTGCCTGAAAAAGCAACAACAACAAAAACCTAGGACAAAACAGAATTAGAACAATGTGTGTGGAGATAACTGTCAGAAAGTTGACTGAATGTATATGTGGACTCAAATCTGGTCAAATGAGTCAATTTCACTCTTCTTTGTCAACATCTCTTTAAAATATTTCACCTCCCTTGTCACACCCCACCACAGACACAGACAAACACAGGTGGAAATGAAAGCTTATTAGAAGGTTCATTATTAACTTAATTCTTATTCATTCTCACAGAAATTTGTTGCACAGGGAGAGAGAAACAATTTCCAGAAGAGAAAGATGTTTTATTATGACTGATATAAAAATTAATGATAAAAGACAGGAGGGGGGAAACACAAAACCTCATATACCTGACTCTTCACTGGCTTTTTTTTTTTTTTTTTCCAGTGGCATGGTAGGAGGGAACACAGGTTCTGGCAAAGGAAGTGACTAACTTAAAAATATCATTACAAATGAAAATATCATAACCTTTTCAGGTGACTGGCCATGAGCATGAATTATAATATGTCCATCCATATTAGCAGTGAAAGAAAGCAGAAGGTCCAAGTCCTTACTAGCTAAACAGAAAATAAATAGCCATGTATTGCATTTTAACATTTATAAACAAAACCCAGAACAATTAAAGAGATCTTATTACTCATTAATTTCAAGTTACAGTCATTTTCTAATTGGATTTGCATGTAGACAATAAGCTTCAACAATACTGAATCATTACCTGTCTTCTGCATTTTATGTGCTTGAAAAACATGGAAAAATCCCTTTATTTCACTGGTTTGGAAGAATAGGGCTAATGATACTATAGCTGGTGTGGCATCAAGCATTTTATAATTCAAGTCAGTGAAGTTAGGGAGAGAGAGAACACAAGTGGCCTAATAATACATTCAAAACCATGTACTATTTAGGAACCTAATTTCTCCCAAAAATCTTCTAAGCAAGCAAACTCTCAGATGCCATGGCAGGAACATGGTATGTAGAGACAATGGTCATGCTAGGAGATGATGAGCATAGAATTTGGGGTCAGAAGTGCTTGCTTTAAGAGGAATCCCTCTTTTGCTGTAACTGTGCAACCTGGAACGAGCCTCTTGGCAGGCTTCTGTAGCTGAGGCCTGGGCATCAATATGCCTGTCATGCCTTCCCAGAATAATTATAAATCAAATAAGTTAACATGTAAAACTGTCATACTTTAAAAAGTGTGATACAAATATAATGCATTATTTTTCTTTCTTGGGTGAAACTGAAAAAAGAATCCATTATAGGATCATCTGAAAGCTTTCTGACCTAAGCAGCTGTAATAAGATCCTACTGTATTAGTTACTGTGGAAAAGCACTTTATTTACTGCCATTAAATATTTTCTTTATGTTGGTGCTCTGAATAAAAAAAAAATCTTACTAGATTTTGTCAACTGTTTTAAAGAGATACTTAGTTGGTTTTTTTAAAATTTATTTATATATATTTATTTATTTATACATGCTTGGAACCCTTTTCCTACTCCTATATCACATTATTTGGACTATTGTTGAGCATCTTCAGTTATTTTCCATTTATATAATTCTTTTTTGCTTGTTTGTTTTATTTCTTTTCAGTGTAACAGAATTCATTGTTTATGCACCACACCCAGTGCTCCATGCAATCCGTGCCCTCTCCAATACTCACCACCTGTCTCCCCCAACCTCCCACCCCCAACCCCTTCAAACCCCTCAGATTGTTTTTCAGAGTCCATAGTCTCTCATGGTTCACCTCCCCTTCCAATTTCCCCCAACTCCCTTCTCCTAACTCCCCATGTCCTCCATGATATTTGTTATGCTCCACAAATAAGTGAAACCATATGATAATTGACTCTCTGCTTGACTTACTTCACTCAGCATAATCTCTTCTAGTCCCGTCCATGTTGATACAAAAGTTGGATATTCATCCTTTCTGATGGAGGCATAATACTCCGTAGTGTATATGGACCACATCTTCCTTATCCATTCGTCCGTTGAAGGGCATCTTGGTTCTTTCCACAGTTTGGCAAGATAACTAGTTTTTAATGAAGTGATTTTAAAATTTCATCTTCACCCTTCTGGTTTGGGGGTGGCTAGTTTTAGTGATGGTGGGACCAACTTTTAAAGAGCAGAGGAAGATTGAGGTCAAATAGGAGGCGTTATGTTACACACACATAACAGGTATTTTGTTTTATATAAGATACAATCAGTATTTCCACATGGCTTTCAAGAATCATGTTATAAATATTCATCATCATTAGTCTATCTACAGAGAATTACAGTTCTGAGAAGTGTTAAATACCTAACAATCCTAATTTGGGATTTTCATTATCATCTTTTTCTTGATGGCGTGAGCATATATGTCTTAAAATATATAATTACTTACAAATATCCATCTAGAAATTTAAAATTAATAATTTGGGGGTACCTGGGTGGTTCAGTTGGTAACCATCTGCCTTTGTCTCAAATCATGATCTCAAGGTCCTGGGATTCAGGCCTACATGGGGTGGGGGGGATCCATGCTCAGCAGGGGGTCTGCTTGTCCCTCTGCTCCTCCCTCACTACTTGTGCTCTCTCTCTTTCAAATAAATAAAATCTTAAAAAAGAAAACTTAAATAACTTTACAAAATAATAATTTCAATTCCACACAACTTAAGTTTTACAGCAATGATGACTGCACTTGTCTTTTGCACAGATTCTAAGGGAAAAGCCAACAATGATGCACAGAGTCTTTGGCAAGAAGTCCTGGATCTATAGTCATCACGCCAGGCTGCTTAGCCATGGACTGACACCTAAACAGCAGGTGCATGTAAGGCACAAAGGGGGCTCAAATGTGAAAAACAACATTGCAACAACCTTAACTCCCATATCCAAGCACTGACTGATGGACCACTTGGACACTTTGCTCCAGATGGTTTCATAATCCCTTTTAAAGGTACAGTGTTATGCCTTACTTTACATTGCCCTATGTTATAAATGCCTCCAGTTTAGAGACAATGTATTTTCTAAAAGAATACACAAGGCTATACCCATAGTAAGAAATTAGTTTTCATGAACTATATGACCTTATGTCAATAAGTTTGGACTTCAGATTCCTCACTGGAAGAATGGTTTATTGAGCCCTTTCTGTCTTATCAATGTATGTGTATGTGAAGGTAGGATATACAAGTATTAGATGATCTTAGTAAATTCACTTAGTAAATTCCAGCCTCTTGACTCTAACCTGGCCTTTTCCATCAAGAGATGCTATCTGACATGGTACCATTTCATAGCACTGAGAGCACTCTACTGTTTCATGAGATGCGCTACTAGGCCCGGCCAAAAGATTTTCTGTCCAATAGTCATGAAGCTGGTACTTCATTCCCAAGCAGGGCTGTTGCAAGACAATTTGTATTAAAAAACGTATCATCCCAAATGGTAGAAGAACTTCACCTCTCCTAGCTCCTCATTGTAGGCTAGTACAATAGTTCCTCTGAGTAAGGAACTTTTTTCTCTCTTTACATCAGCAAGAAAACAAGCAAAAGAGTTTATTCCCTCTTCTAGGTTTTCCAGAGAACCAATGATGCCAACATACCCCAACATACAGACATAATTCGGAGAGTCATTATTATATATGGACATAATATGTCCTGAGGATATCATTAGTTGGTTTTCTCTTGAAAGGAGGTACACTGAGGGTCACTCCCATGGCTGCCTCTGATATTCTAGATCTCCAAATTCCTTTTAGCTCTGACATTCAGGAAGGATTCTTAGCCAGTCATGGAAATAACAGCAGGGGGAGCTGGCAAACAAACAGAACCACTGGAATAGTAAACCAAATTAGAAGACAGGAATAAGTTTTACTTAGCTTTCAAGTTACTGCATTCAGCCTAAGTTGTTTAGATATATTTGCCCACATAGTCTATAGTCCTTTAAAAAACAGAGAAACGACAACAACAAAAAAATGATTACATGTTTTTCCTGGTTATCTTTATTTTTATTTGAAGAAAGAATATGTTTGTAGTATTCACATTCAAAATCTGTTAAAATCTAAATCGAGGCCTGAATTAGCTCTCCAAGTGTTAACAATGTAGTTAGATTATTATGAAATTTTACTTCATTATTACTACTGTAAAATACCATCATGAGGTTAGGCCACATATATAAAGGAGAAACTTGGAGATATCACAAGAGTATTGTCCAATGAAAACAGAAGGTAATGTATTCTTTGATTAGAGAGTCTAAAAATCACACCTTTGGTAGGTATAAAGTTCCAATGCAGTATTCCATATCAATTAAGATATATTCAGTAATTGTCAAATCTCAATTACTGCCTGTGCTTTATTCTTGTTGTATGTATGTGCACACATGCATGTGTACCTGCAGCTGCAGCAGAATTCGACCTGGATCTGTGGAGCACTGAAACCTCTGATGGGAGCCCATGAAGCACTCAGTAAGAATAGATTCAACCATTTCCATGAAGCCTTAGCCCAGTAGTTTTAATAGTTAGTCACAAGCATTATTTCATAAGTGTCCTCACTGTTTGTGCTATTAACAATTGGATATTTATCAGATGTACTTGCTCTTGACATCTTGGGAGACGCATATATAACACTGAAAGAAACTCATTCCATGCCATCTCTGAAATAAAGAATATTTTTAGGGAATAGATGCAAAGGCTTTGAGAAGCTTCAGGGGAAAAAAATGTTTTCATGCATTCCAAGAGATATGTATTTTCTTCTATTACCTTTTGTTGATACTATTTTCATCAATAAAGGTCTTCATCTAGTTGCAAAAGATACAAAGAAAGTCCTTTTTGTATCATAGTGAGAACAACCTTGATGTAGTTCCCCTGGCTTTGAATTATAATGTATGTCATCAGTAATGTAAGTTGTTATAATTTACTTCTGACATTAAGATGTTGCTTTAGGGCATATTGTTGCAAATGTATCCTATTCACTTTCTTGCCTTCTAAATGCCCTTCATGTTTCAGTAAAACAATCCAATCAAAACTAAAGACCAAAAACACTGTAAAACAAATCAAGCATATAAACAGTTCCTAAGCATTCCTGTTACATTTTTAGCCCTTTAGCCAGAGGCTCTTAAATGTCTTAAGCTGTGTATAGTAGTTTAACGTGGCAAACTGACTACAGAAAATGCCATCAGTGCACACTCTTTTTAGTTAGGTTCGTAAGGACTGTGCCTTCAAAAGACCTGGAGGATACTGGAATTATTTGGAGGACCAGAAGCTGCTTCAGGTAGAACTGTTCTAGAGCAAATCCAAGTTTATTTAACCATGTCCCTTCCCCTTGTGCCAGCTTGGAGCAGAAGACTTGAGTCTGTGACCTCATTCTGGAGTCAGCAAGCAAGAGCCCTGCGCTTTTGCACTGAGATGTTCCCAGTAGGATAGGGATTAGTTTGGAATTTGGGATTTAGATGTTGGAGGTTGGTGGCAGCTGCATTAATTCAAAGTTGTTAAGGAGTCTTCCACTTGTGCAGTATCTGGAATAAGGATTTTTATTATTGTTGATAACAGTGATAAATCAAATTTCTGGAGCAGGATATGAGTTCACTGTAGGAAAATATTCCCAGATGTTTATTGCGAAAATATCAGGCCACTGACAGCAGAAGTAGTGAAAAAGTAGTTTCTGTAATGATACTTTCCTTCCAGGGTCCAAAGAGGGCTTTTAATATTAACAAATGGAATGAATTGAATACTAATTGTTGAATCCTGGTCTCAGACAATTTAGAGAATTTGTAGGTATGTATGTATGTATGTATGGCTTTTCTCATTACAAATGACATCAGAGCCTGAATCCTCTTAGGTAACATCTTCACAATTTTCAGATTATTCCATGTATTTCATTATATATATATATAGCACCTGCTTAGTATAAAGCATAGTACTCTACTGGGTAGTGGGGATATACCAGTGATTGACATAGACATGGTCCCTAACCTCATGGAGCTAGCATTCTACTTTGGGCCAGGCAGACAATATACAGGTAAAGAGATAAACAATACACTTTTGGATGGTGATAAACACTATGAAGAAAACAAATAGACTGATGTAACTCAGAGTTACTGAACTTAAATGTTGTTTCAGAGCATCAGAAAAACTTCTTAAAGAGGTATTATGTGAACTGAGATGCAAACAGCCAAAGATACTTGTTCAAGTGCAAAGGCAGGGAGGGAACAACTTTGGCTTAAATGAGGAAAGTGGGGGAGTGGAAGGGAGACCATTATGTCCAGGGAACAAAAGGATGATGATGCAATAGGTAGGCAGGGGCAGGGCCACAGGGCTTATAGGCTGTAGGAAGAAGTGCGGATTTTGCTCTGAATGCAGTGGAACACTGTTGAAGATTTAAGTGAAATTGATAGCATCAAGCATCATTTCCCAACTATTCCAACCTTTTTAAAGGTTACTCTGGATGGTCTTGGGTGATGGTAAAGGGTGCAAAAGTGGAAAAAAGAAGAAGACTATCAGAATAAAGGAAAGATGGTAGTGGCATGGGCTAGGATGGTGGCTATGGACAGAAAGAAGGGTCCAGATTTGGTTAGGTATTAGAATTCTTTTTTTTTTTTTCACCAGTAATTATTTTTTATTAACATATAATGTATTATTTGCTTCAGGGGTACAGGTCTGTGATTCATCAGTCTTACATGATTCATAGCATATATCCTCCCCAATATCCATAAGTTGCCTATGGTTTATAAGAGACAGAATTCTAAAACAGCCCCTAAGTTTCTACTCCTGGTATAAATGCCCTGTATAATCCTCTTGCCTTGAAGGTGAGCATGACTTGTAAAGATGATGGGATAATCAACTCCCATAATTACACTATGTTGATTGAGATTTCCTTACAGCAAACTGGAATGAAATTTTTCTGCTGGCTTCGAAGAACCAAGCTGCTATGTCATAAGAGGGCCATGTGATCTGGACCTGAGAGTGGCCTCTAGGAGCTGAGAATGACCCCATCTAATGGAGAACCTTAGCCCTAAACCACAAGTCTGTGAATTCTACCAACAACCTGATGAGCTTGGACGAGAACCCCATGCCTTGGATGAGACCACAGCCCAGCTGACACTTTGATCATTGCCGGTAAGATCCTGAGTGGCTAAACAGTGTTTGGACCCCTGACACATGGAAAATCAAAGGAAATAAATTGTGTTGTTTAAAACTGTTAAGTTGGTAGTAAGCTGTTACATAGCAATAGAAATATTACATGATTTATAATGGGCAGGTCAAAAGAAAGGCATAAAAAAAGAGGAAGTTCAAGATTTTTGGCTTGGTGACTGCCATCTTCTCCAAAAAGAAAAACAGCCAATTCTGGGGCTAAGTCAGAGAAAGAACAAAAGAAACACAAATATCTTTTTATACCAGAAAGGAAGGAAGTACTCAAAAAATGAAGGGGATATGTCAAAAGGGACATGTGGCCAATCTAAAGGGGACTCCCACTGGCCAACTCTAAGACCACTTGAACATCAAAATTAATTTAAAGTAATGATTTACAACCCATTAAAAGAAATAGCAATTCATAGGTCCATAACATCCAAATAAGTACAAAGAAATTTTGTAGTACAAATTTTGTAGGTAGAAGGGAAAATTATATATATATATATATATATATATATATATTTAACCTGGGTTATTACTAAACATTTTCATCCTACGTGGGATAAAGCACATAGGTAAATATTTCCATATTTCCCCTATTTTTTAAGGCCCGTTCATGCTGTCCCACATTGAAAGATTTCCTTTTTTTTTTTTTTTTTGGCTGAATAATATTCTACCCTACGTATGTACCACAACTTTATTCATTTAACTATCAATGGGCACATGTTGTTTCCGTGTCTTGATTATTGTAAATAATGCTTAAATTAAGCACTCTTTAACACCAGAAATTTTAAAAAGGGAAAAGAGTTCAATCTATTGTCAGTATATTAAAACCAGCCTACTTACCCTTCTTTCGTCCTACCTCTCTCCTATCCTTCAGGGTTAGATCCTTTCTCGGTCCAGAATTTTCCACCATATGGTTATGACTAGGCACAGATACAGTGACACAGGCTCCTTTAGGATTATGATTTGAATTTTTGCACATGAGGACTGATCTGAGTCTCAGGATATCATCACTATCTGTGATATTCGTTTTATTCTGAGATCAGGACTTAGGTCTTTCTGATGCTCCATTTTGTCCATCAGGAGGAGACCTTTGACTCATTTATTCATTATCCTCAGGAGTTTGACATCTGCCTTATTTTCTTATTTTCTTCTAAAATCCTCTTCAGAAAAAGTAGGGGAAATATTTACCTGTGCGCTTTATCCCACTTAGGATGAAAATGTTTACTAATAGCCCAGGAAGCTTAGAGCAGAATGCTAAAAAATTTAGAAGGAATTCTGGATATAGAAAACTCAGCATTTGGTAAACATCATAGTCATGACTGAGTCAAGTGGAAGGTATGAAAGGATGCTAGGGCTCCTGGGGAGGGGCTTGATGGGGAACAGCAGGTCCGCCAAGGTTCAAGCAGAGAAGAAGAGCCATCAGGAAATTATATATATATATGGAATACATATGACTTATGGACATGATATATATTTTACATGTCATTTAAAATATATTCTTTATAATTATCATATTGCATATTTACATATTATTTATATTATATGTAATTTATAATTAAACTAATTATGATACATATTTGTACTATACCTATCTATAGCTATCTCATATACTTGCAGATAAATTTGGCCTTCTACAGTTGTGGAAACCAGTTAAACAGGTGATGCAGGCTGCTCAGTGTGATGCTGGAGTTTTATGTCCAGTAAGGGAAAAATGGATGTAAAGAAGCTTGGGTATGAGGGAAGCAAGAATGAGCTGGAACATGAGCACAAGCTGCAGACCATGGAGATGGACTGGAACCTGAGTTAGCTGATGGTGTGTGAGTCCTGCAGTAGTCAGAACCCTTCCACCCTGGCCAAGCATCAGAGAAACTGAAAAGGGAACCAGGGAGAAGACGCAGACCCGGCTACGGCACAGCAGTGAGAAAGCCAATAGGTAAGTGACAAGGTTGGAGAGCACAGAATGACTCTTACTTTACTTCTGCTCTCCAATTGACCCACAGGAACCTATATGGCCCAGCATACTACAAAACAGTCTGCAAAGTGTAAGTTCATGTTGTAGTTCAAAGTGTAGCCTAGCCACGTTCATGCAGTACAAGGCCCTTATATGGGTATAGATTTAGATGTATTTTTCTGCAAAATACTTGTCATCTATGTGAGAAAAGTGACTTTAAGGTAGAAAAACTTGGCAGACATCAACTTATGAAGGCTTACACTTTATCATCCTTTGTGGGAATGATCGTCCTGATGCCCTGAGAACGATGTAACTTCATTTCTCTGGTATTCCTTGTCTGCACCTGGGGAGGAATACATAACCCTACTCTGCACCCCAGGAAACTCAGGCTGAGTGACATTCTACAGAGTGAAAGATCCTTACTTTTTAAACATCAAGGACATAAAAGGCAGGGGAAGGTTAAAGAACTGTTCTAGACTTAAAGTGACATCAGAACTAAATGAAGAGCATGACCTTGGATGTCATCTTGGATCAAAGGGGAAAGAGACTTGACGGAGATAGTTGGAAAAATAAATGGATTTCACACTTGACCATAGTAATCAATCACTGTAGATTTCCTATTTTCGATGGTGTGTGGGCAGTTTTGTTGGAGAATGTCCTGATTTTGGAAAACACACACTGCAGTATTTAAGGAGGAAGGGGCACCATAGCAAGTTGCCCATGAGTTGGCCAGAAAAAAAAATGACAATGCAATATATATTGAACGTATGCAGAGGGAGAGAGAGATGGAACAAATGTGGTAAGATGTAAACAATTGGGGAAGCTAGCTAAGGAAGATCTGGGAGTTCTTTGTATTGTTTTTGTAAATTTTTTCATTAATTTAAAATTGCTATCTATCTATCTATCTATAAACACTCCTAATTATATATATAATGAAAATATTACATATATATAAAATGAAAAACACAGTAAATACTGACTGTGAATTTTCCAACTGTTGCTGCAAACTGGGGGCTGAGAAATGGAGAATAGGGATATTTGGTCTCAAGGAACGGTTTTTTTTTTTTAAAGTTGGTTGATAGAACTTGTTTGTCTGTGCCCGGAACTGCCAGCCATCCCTGAACCGAGGGATGAAAGATTACTCCAAACTTTCCCGTGAAAGAGCGAAGAAGGCAAGGCTGTAAACCTCAGAGGTGAGGACCCTTGGCTCTTTGCTCTAGCTTTTATTAGTGCTTCAGGATAATGCAAATCCTTATCAGTTTCTCAAGCATGTGGCATTGACCTGGGGTCTTACTGAAACTGGTAGGAACGGTTTATGGGAAAGATAAAATATGCTAATCTGTGTGTTCTATTAAACATAGCTGAAGGTGACAACACACACATCTTAGATCAACAGGGCTGCTGTTTGGGCTAAAAAGCTTCCAGGAAGGCAACTCTCAGTGGCATTCCAAGGACAGAGTGGTCAAGGCCTTGGCATTCCAAAGGCCTACACCCTTCTCTGAAACCTACCTGCCCCCCAGCCACTTCTGTGTTACGTTTTAGCAAGTCGGGTATGATGGTTGATTTCATGCTCTACATTAACCCTAACATTTCCCCCTTTTTGCTTTTTTAAAGGGGCAGCAAGTAGTTCTTGAGAATTGTGCTGTGTAGATATGCCTCATACCTCTGGTGGTGGAGAGGGATTTTATTCCAATTTTGCAGATTATGATGAGAAGAAAAGCAGTAATAATTATTACAATAGCAACTCAGAAGAATCCCCATCTTGTGGAAGAGAACCATGTGGCTGGGTTAAGTCACTGCAGATTATTGGAAAGAGACTGCCAAGCTTCTGTATAAAGCTTATGATTCTCTACACCGTCAATGAGGCGAGGATCTGATCCTTTAGCTGCTGAACGTCAGAAGTGAAATCATCACGAAGTGGTCCATGTATTTGTTTCTTTTCCCAATCATGTATGGTCTGGTTCCAGGGCATGGGAGTAACACAGGTGGATCTGTGAGCCCAGTTCCCTAAGAGGCCTTGCCCGTAGGCTAAGGCTTCTTGTTTTTCCTCAAGATATTCAATAGCAGCTTCCATTAGTTTAAGACATCTTAATATTTTTTGATCAATACTTTGTTGAAGTTGAAATTCCCTTGTAGTATTAATAGCCAGCTGATCCACAGGGCAGCAGCCTGAACCGAGGGAGAGGCAACTGCTACTCTGTGGCGATAATAACGGAGATAGCCATGATAATGTCGGCAGTGAGTAGACAGACCCAAGATGCACTTGGTCATCTGATGTCAGACTGATCAGGGGAAAACTGCTTTCAGACGGCCAATGAAACCAGCAGGGGAGTTCCAGTCTCTGTCTCAAAGCCCTTTCGGGTTCTTCTTCCCTACCCTGTTTCCCCACATGTGCCAGAAGTACCAAGTACGTGGAAGTAGAAAGGCAGAAATTGCCCTTCCAGCTCGCACTCCGGGATCAGCCATTGGGAGAACACTCTCCTCTGAGCCTACCAGAGTTAAGTAAACCTCCAAAGTCTCTGAGTGCCGCTTGGTTCTTCCCTCAGGGTCTAGTCCAGGTTCCACAACAAGATAATGCCTGATTCAGAATGCTAATGGATTTGGATTCTTCCCAACCTCTGGTAAGATTAGTAGGGATAATGGCATGGTTGAAAATAGGAAAAAGGATATCTGCCCCAAATAACAGGTTTCCAGAGGGGTTATTTACAGGTCCAATAAAAGGACACAAAGCACCTAGGCAGCAGCAGAAAGTCAAGAATACATATGAGGGTAAAACTCTTGTTAAGCACGGATACCATAGCCAAGAACATGTTTTCAGGGTAGAGGGTTTACCCGTCTGTTAGAATCTCCTTGGCTTTCTGGGTCATCTGCTCAAGGTTCCCCAGGTCATGAATTTGGCCTTGTTGGTACTAGGGAGGCACATGATGGGCGTCTGTTTTTCTTCCAGATTCAAGTGACTCATCTGAAGGATTGGATTCTGGCTCTGCCAGGTTGTGGTGATGTTTAATGTTTCTAGCTGGGGTCCACACTGGTTAGTCCTTAGTGAAAACCCAAGCATAACCTCACCGCCATGTTATGAGTTCTACTGGTCCCTGCCAAATGCCCATGTTTGGGTCCTTCCAGAGTAATCAGGCTCATGTTTCTGGCAGAGAGTGTGGTTTAAAATCCTTTTTGGCTGGAATTTCAGAATCAGAATTTAAAAAGATTTAGAGTAAGTAATGCTTTCTGTAATTGTGCTGTAAGACCCCTTCCTCCCCACTTTTGTTTTTGTATCATGGGTCAAGGATAGAATGTGCTCTCTCAATAAAAGCCTGATTATGACTTCTTTGTCTCTGAATAGCTTGCTGTAATTTATTGATGAATTCGATAAAGGGTTCTTGGGGGCCCTGCTTAACAGAGACAAAGAGCCCTGAGGAGTGCCCTGATCAGGGATCCATCAGCAGTCTCCTTTTGCACACAGAGAGCATTGTTAAAAGACTAACGGGTCCATGAGAAGTTGTCCTACATCTACATATGCACCTCTCCCCTGAAGAATATTAGTGACTATAGGAACTCCTGCTAAGTGATTGAGCAGTTGTTGTTCATGTAAACCATCATATTCAGTACCAGACCAAATACTGAGGGGCCCCAGGTACTGCTTTACATAAATGCTTTTGTTTACAAATGAGTATTTTATCACATTCTTTAAATCATTGATATCTTTTAAGAGAGAGTTTCCTTAATCTGGAAAAGCAAATGTTAGAGAATCAGCAATGGTTTAAGTGACAGTCACAGAACTGTAATAATCTTTTAGTTCAATTAGTTCTATGTTAACTAATTCTTGTATAATCTAAACGTAGCTTTAGTTAGTTCTGGGAGCTTTTACCCATTTCAGTTTAGGTTTTTAAAGTATTAAAATCCTGTATTTGTATTAAGTCCTTTATAAGAAGTTAAGAGATTCTTAGATTAATTATAAGTGATTAAAAATTCAAAAAATGGACATTGTTAACGATCTGAGAATTCCTTATGCTATTGACAAGAAAACTCTGTTATTTCTGGAATACATGAAACACTTCAATAGCCAGAATAACAAAGTTGATGACTTTGTACCAGAAGGTAATATACCAAATAAGGCTAATTTAGTCTATGAGACTTTGTTCATGATTTAAATCTTGAAGTTTGTTCAAACCTTAGAAAGATTTTAAGGCACATGCTCAATAGGTTTAGGGATCACCAAAGACCTGATAAAGTCAAAACATAAAAAAATCTTTTCTGGAGATTGCAGACTTACAATCTTACAATATACCAATGTACTTATAAAATCTCTGTTTTAATAGTAGTCTGTCCTGACCACACCTTAAATTCCTTTCCAAAGATTTTCCTTCACAAACTTTCTACAACTTTCTTTTGCATTCAGATTATGTACCAAGCCATCTCTCTCCAAACGACCAATCTCATTTAGGACAAAATTATTATTTTTTTTACCTTCAACAAAAATGTATATCCCTTCCTTATCTTTCTTACATATCTCCTGTTTTTCTACATGCAGAGTTGCCAAATTTTTCACTCTTAGAAATCTTAGTCTCCAAGGAAAACTGAGTAGTAACCAATCGTGAACTGTTACATCAAAACTTTAGACCACAAATTTGTGAATCAGTTAACCACAAAGCGTGTTTACCAACAGCCTTAAATATCCTTAATTTTTCTGCAATAAATTGTCAAAAGCACAAGCTTAATATCCAGTAATCAATTATTTAGCACCTTATCTTATTTGGAAAAGACCTAGCTGTCCAATGAATTTAATACCATTTGTCATCCTAACAAAACTTTGAAGTTTTAGATTACTGAAGATTTTGAAAGCTATCTTGACAACTACCCATGAAAACTGAGACAATTAACCATTATTTTAAGTCATCTTTTTGTTAACAAATTGTAGCAGAGACAACACAAACTTATTTTGCCCTTAATTTTGGTGGAATAGACCTTTCATTGTCAATGCTGGTAACTTTAACAGACATGTCTATTTAATAAAACGGACAAGCTGACTTTACTGAATTACTTTCCACCTGGACCCTTCACATTGTCAGTTTTTACCTGAGACACTGGTAGGGAAATCTGAACTAGGAGGTGGTAGGTCCAGGGGGTGCTCTTCTTGTTCCTTGATAGTGAAGGGAGGAGCCATGATGCCTAAGGCACCAAGGAAGGTCTAGCAGCCAATTAGGCAGGCCACACCCAGGGTGGTATAGAAAGAAAGGGGAGGGGAAACAAAAGAGGCAAACTGCTGCCAGAAGGCAGAGAAAGGGTACCCAGTTCTAGAGCTCATCGGTTCCAACAGAGGAGCAGATGCCATGTTTTCCTGCCAACAAGGGGGGGATAAGCAGTTCATGTCAGGCCAGAGAAGACAGGGAATTTGAATTTCCCCAAAACAAAGGGAGTTTCATCAGCTACTTGGGAATATTCCATGAAGTCCCCATCCTGAGGTAGACTAACTACAGTTGGCTCCAATTACAGCCATTAACCCAGGAAATGAATGAGGGAGAAGCCCCCACATCTACTGAGAGCAGTGAGAGAGGAGAGTCTAGAGTCCCCTTTGTCTGGGATGGCCTGTGTTTCCTCCAGTTACCTGGATTTACTGGGAGGGGGCCTGTTCAGATCATTATCATCCAATATGTCGGGAGGAAGTTTAGTAGCTGAACATGTTCAGGCAAACCCATTCTTCAATGCCTTTAGATTAGGGTCCTGGTAGAGCAGTGAAGGCCTAGGTATGAGTAAAAGAACCCTAAGTCCATCTACCTTTTCCTACTGCAGCTATCTGATAGAACACACTGAGGCCATATAGTGTTATGTATCTTGTTCTTTCCTAAATTTTGCTGTCTGAATCATTCCAAGGGATTAAAGGCACTCCAAAGAGTCCTTGGGAACTGAAGAGAAGGGAAGGTCCATTACCTAGAAATTCCCCGACTCCCAGGTGGCATCCCACATGGGATATGTCAGAGGTTCCTGGTGTCAAAGTGACCCGAAGCATCCCTCAAACAAAATCACTATGACCACCGCCACTGGTATAGACCCTTGTAGGTAGGATGCCTGCCCTCCTGTGTCCCTGTCACATTCTAGACTCTGATGGGTGCAGGTGTATGGACCAAAATGCCATGCTTTAAGGTCATGCTTTATTTTACTTTGCCTGGAAGAACCTACCATTTTTAACCCATGGAAAACACTGGAATTTTTACAAGGGGTAATTATCCAACTTTGTAGATTAAGTACTTAGTAGAGGACATTGACAGAAAACAGTAAAGATAGAAATCTAGCATGGTCTAAGCAACATTTTAACACATGTAGTCATTACAGCCAACTTCCCTAGGAAACAATCCCCTGTAAGTATCGCTTTCTAGATGTAGCCCCTAGTAAGGAACAATTAAGTAGGGGGAGAGGGGAAGGCAGGAGATGGTGGAATTTCCTAGTCAGGGGGAGGGAGCTCTTTCTCTTCGTTGGGTCTAACCTGGGAAGTTAAAGTGATGATTAGGGGAGCCAAAGGACGTCATATGTTGCCCTTTATACACATTTGAAGTGCCCTCAGTATGTAAGGGGGCCAGGGCAGACCTGACCAGACCCCACATAGTCTTAGTAGGAGAAGTAGGGGATACCTTTTTACTTTGTTTATGGCAACATTTTAAGTTCTTTTCCAATTCTTTCCCATAATTCTAAAGTTCCTCGGTCGGGGAACCAAGGGTTCTGTTCAGTTAATAACCTCTAACAAACTCTGAATCTGTATGGAGGCCCCTCTCACCTTAAGGAACTATTTCTCATTTATAGTAGTCCCTTTAGCCTTTAAAAATTGCTTTAAAACTGTAATATTGTATCTGTTTGAGAGAGAGGCTTTGCTCCATATCTGGAATTTTCAAATACCTTTTAATTCTGTAAAAATACCCAAGCTTGAAATTTCTCCGAACTCGGCTGTGAGTCCATGCCAACTTACTGTGTGCAGACTTTACGTTTTCAGGGGGTTCGGGGGGTGTCCACTGCAAGGTGATCACGTCGAGGTCACCACTTGCCGGGAATGGCCAGCAATCCCTGTACCGATGAATGAAAAATTATTCCAAACTTCTGCTGTGAAAGAGAGGAGAAGATAGGCAAGTCCATGCTCAGAGGCAAAGACTTTGTTCTTCTTTGCTCCTGCTTTTATTGGTCCTTCAGGATAATCACAAATTCTTATCCCTGTTTCTAAGGCACGTGGTGTGTGGCAAGGGGTCTTACTGAAACTGGGAGGATCTATTTACAGGAAAGATACAATGCGTGGGGCACCTCGGTGGATTAGTCCTTAAGCATCTGTCTTCAGCCCAGGTCATGATCCTAGGGTTCTGGGATTGAGCCCTGCATCATGTTCCCTACTGGGCGGAAAGCCGGCTTCTCCTCGCACTCCCCCTGCTATGTTCCCTCTCTAGTTGTTTCTCTCTGTCAAATGAAGAAATAAAATCTTTTTAAAAAAAGATACGGTATGCTAATATGCACATTCTACTAAACATAGTCTAAGGGACAATGCTCTTAGATCACAGGGCAGCTGGCAGTTTGGGCTAAGAAGAGATAAGGGAAGGTAACTCCCTGTGGTATTCCAGTCACTGAATGGTCACGCAGGCCTCAGCATTCTAAAGGCCCACGCCCTTCTCTGAGACCCTCCCTCTCCCCCAGCAGCCCCTGTGTTAACATTTTAACAAGCCAAGTATTATGGCTGATTTCATGCTCTACATTAATCCCAACAGTATGTTTATGATGACATTAAAACCAATTAAGAACACAGAGAAACTAATGTCAGGAGTAAAATCCTTGAAAAGTACCAAAGGAATGATGTCCGCGTCACAAGTAGATGGAAGGTTCTTGTGAGAAGCAGAGGTGTTTGCTCTTTGAAACAGAGGAAGCAGTTAATTTAAATCCAGATTCTGGTAGGATTTACTAGATATATAATACTTAAAAGCAGAACTGTCCCCAGCCATGATGATTAGTAATTAATCAGAAAAAAGGATAAAACAAAACTAAATTATGTTACAGGATTTCTTTAGTACCATCATTCTTAGTCACATCGTTTTGAAGAATAAAGAGGTAGACCAGACAAAGGAAGAGTGGTGGGCAGCAAAGCAAAGAGTATTGAGTGATGCTAAAGCAAAGTTTATTGAGAGTACAAAGTTCCCAAAGAGAGAGGGGACCCAAGAGGTGAAGTTTCTAAGTGTACAGATTTTTACAGGTTTGTTGGTAGGCTGTTTTATTCTGAGTAACCCTCCATGTGCTTGTCACCTAATCAAGTTATTGTCATCCACTTACCCTGTGGGAAAGGGTAGAGGGCTCCCTCCAGGATGGTGTAAAATCCTTTTAAGGGTGGTTTCCTCTTAGGGCAGGGGCCGCTTGTCCCTGCCTGCCATTCTTCCCACTATCTTTCATTAAATTACTATTTTTAAAGATTTTATTTATGTATTTGGCAGAAAGAGAAAGCACAAGCAGGGGGAGCAGGAGAGGGAGAAGCAAGCTCCCCACTTAGCAGAGAGCTGGATATGGGGCTCCATCCCAGGATCTGAGCTGAAGGCAGATGATTAACTAAGCCACCATGGCATCCCTAAATTATATTATTATTATTATTATTTATTTATTTTTTAATTAAAAGAAGCCTATGTCAGTTCTGGGGAAGTTTGTGTGATCCCACCTACTCAAGTTACCCAACGAGTTGATTTAGGCTTTGGCTCCATTCTGGACCTCTCAGCAAAGGGGAAAACTAATTTCCATTTGAAGCAGAAAAATGCTTTGGTTAGACAGCATGTGTGTGACTGTCTAGTGGAAAAGATAATTGAGGAGTTACATTTCAGTATCTTTTGTACAAACTTCTTCAGGCTTTATTGAGATCTGTCATTGGATCATAATCTTTTTCACAAATACCATAAAATTTTAGGATTTTAAAACTCTGTACATTGGAATTAGTTGCTATTTTCACTTACTCAATCAAAGCATAGTTCTTGTTTTTTATATAAATCTACAAAATTATCCTGGAGTATTGATGAATTTGCCAATGTTCTTTCCCTGTGTACATTTTTCTCTGTTGGTGTTTCAGCTTAAATACATATAATTATTCTCTGTTTTATAAATAGTCTGTTTCTAGACTCTTTGCTAACAAAGGAAATTGTATCCTTTTGGAATGTGTACACAATGCTAACTCCACCGGCCCTGTGAATTGCATACTGGTGCTATCAGGCGGGCTCCGGTTTAAATCTCAGCTCTACCCCTTACTACTTTCTTGACCTTGGAGAATATATTTATCTTCTCTAGCTTGAATTTCCTAAAATGTAAAATACAGGAGGAGTTATCCTGTACTCTATTTGAGTGTACTCCTTTTTATAATGCATCCTTTCCCTGGGGTTACATTAAGTATTTTCATTCTTCTCCTGGGATTTTTCTATGTAATTAGTTTAAATCACGTGTATTAAGGTCATTGAGACTTAATAGTAAGACAGAAACAAACAAACTCTTTAGGAAAGCGGGGACTCTTTAGAATTATCCATCCAACCCACATTTACCTCTGGGGGTTTTCTAGTTGTTTTTATATTATTTAGTAAATAGTTAAGCACTAATTTTAGGACCTAATCCTGCATAAAGTGGTCCTGCCCTGCAGAGCGTGTATCACTGTGATGAGGGCAGGGAACACATAGCACCCTCATGAGGCTTCTGGCACATAGGGTGCTCTTGGTAAATGTTACAGTTATTATTGGTGGTGGTGGTGGTTATTCCTGATCCTCCCTTTTACTGAAAATCATGCTGCTCTCCAGAATCCATACAAATAATACACTTCCCTTGGACAACCTACTTTGGAAACTGATTCTATACCAAAAGGTATAAAATACCTTGAATAACCTTCACAAAGACACAAGGACTCCCAAGCTTGGAAATGTCACTTGGAACAGCAAAACCCAAGTCTTCTGATTTCTTTTCTAGTCCTCCCTAATAGTCGTTTTAGTGGAGATGCTCTGTGGTGTTCCCACACTGCTTCTAATCTATTCTTTAAAAAGCTGCTGGTTTTCCAGAGTGGCTGCACCAGCTTGCATTCCCACCAACAGTGTAGGAGGGTTCCCCTTTCTCCGCATCCTCGCCAGCATCCCTATGACCCAGCAATTGCACTATTGGGTATTTACCCTAAAGATACAAACATAGTGATCCAAAGGGGCACGTGCACCCGAATGTTTATAGCAGCAATGTCCACAATAGCCAAACTATGGAAAGAACCTAGATGTCCATCAACAGATGAATGGATCAAGAAGATGTGGTATATATACACAATGGAATACTATGCAGCCATCAAAAGAAATGAAATAAAAAGCTGCTGGTTACACTAGCTCAATTGGGGGGGTAATCCTATCAAATTGCTTAAATCACCACACAGACTATTACTCAAGTGAGAATTCATTTGTTTCTTTCTCTTCCATCTAATTCCATTCTCTCACTAACAAAGATAGATGTGTAATTCCTGTCCTTACCATTTCTTTCTCCAAAGAATGTAGAAATCTTAATTTTTATTGTCCCTGTCCAGTGTTAAACACAGTTTCATTTTTACTTCACTAAGTTTTTCTTACTTGTTACATATGTTTGCTTTTAGCCCATTGATTTGATTAGCTTGAGCTTCTGTTCATCCCTAGAGGAGTCCTAGGAACTTTGTATTTTATGAAAGTCTGTTTCCACCAGGTTAGAGAAATCTCTCACTATATCCAATATGGACAAAGGTTTTTGTCTATATTAGAGATCAGCATGTAGAATTACGTTGACTTCTGTATTAGTCATGAGAGGCCTCTAAGGGCTTTTAGCAACACAGAAATGACTGCCTTCTTAGAAAAGCAGTTTAAACGCAAATGACTGTCAAAGTCCAGGAGTTTAAACCCGATTAGGGACCATGCAAATGATGGGGGGCAGTTTAAGTGCAGTGAGACCTGACACTGTTTTCCATGAGAAGCCATTTACCCAGATTCTTAAAACTTAAAATAGAGAATACTTAAAATGACCCAGGAGGTAACAGGATTACAACACAAACATATAGAAAGCAGATTTGTAAAATTACTAAGATGAATGGAGTGGGAGTGCTTCAAAAATATTTCATTACCCACTCATTACCCTTCTACTTTTGCTGGCTCTTCCTCACCTCCTGCCATGTGACACTAATTATATACCAATTATATACCAATTTGGAATTACCATCTCTTCATGCTTTCCGCAAGCACCTGAGCTACAATTGGTCATTCTGAAGTTGGAGATTTGAAAAGTTCTAGTGGAAACTTTGTGACTGGGAGCGATGCCTCTAATCTTTGGGGATTGAGAGAAGGAGGGACAAGGTACATCTTGTGTCAAGAGTGACCACTGGACCATGGATGATTTATGATTTCAAGGAGAAAGGTGTCAAGAACTGGTTGTTTTCCCCCTAGCCTGTCTTGGGATCTTCGTGTTTGAATTAAACACACACAAGAGATGGAATATTGTGTGAACCCAAATTACAGGATGGTTTATGTGAAACCAGAAGATGTCAGATCTGTATTCAGCTGTCCTTTCAGACCATTAGAAAAAAAAAAAAATTTTTTTTTCCCTTCTAGGTTCCTGGACTGGTGCAATAAATAGGTAATTGCTGTAGAATAGACTAATAGGAGAGAATTTAATTTTGTATTTATAGAAGCCTCATAAGAATAGACTTAAAGAAGTAACCAAAGCAGCAAGCTTTTATACCATTTAGACAAACGATAAATTTATAAAGAATTGGCAAGACCAAGAGGTTTAGGTTTAGGGTAATAAACTGGTGAAGGAGTAACAGTGTTTGTTATACTGCCTTCTGGGCAGTAAATTCCCTATGTCTGATGATAAGGATTGCCTTCTACCCTCTTGGGACAGGGTGGGTATCCTCACATGGGAGATTTAGCTCCTGCTTTTGGGGGGACAAGGCACGTCAGTGTCCTTTTTGCATTGGTTATTTCTCACATAACTTTAATTCAAAATATTCTGCCAAAGTGGCATATTTTGGGGTGACATATTCTCTCCCCTTCACTAGCACAGCTTTTTTGTTTGGAATTTCTATAAGTGACCAGCGACCTTTAATGCCAAATGAATCCCCAATTTACATAACGCTGAATGAAACTAAGTAGTCTCTTTCTAGATGTTTCTGGTTGTAAGAGCTTGGAAGAATATGCTGAAAGTGTGTGCCTTTCTCACATATTTTTGGTGCTTCTACTTCACTGAATGCCTGTACCATATTTAATCTGCCTCCTTTTAACCTAGTGGTTTATTTATTTATTAATTTTTAATTAAAAAATTTTTTTAAAGATTTTATTTATTTGTCAGAAAGAGTGAGCACAAATAAGGGGAGTGTCAGGCAGAGAGAGAAGCAGACTCTCCATCAAGTAAGGAGCCTGATGTGGGACTGGATCCCAGGCCCCTGTGATCATGACCTGAGCCAAAGACAGATGCTTAATGGACTGAGCCACCCAGGCATCCCAACCTGTTGGGCAGTTTTAAAACTTGGTATTTCTTCATCAATTTATATGTATTTATTTATCATATTATGTGAATTTATTGTGCTTATGCTATATGCTAGGGGTTATGGAAACACTGAAGGTACAAGGAAAAATAACCTATCCCTGCAGTCAACAAACTGAGTTTAGTAAAGACCACAGACAAGTAAGTGGACAATTATATTGTATGAGCCATGGCAAACAAAGTGTTGGGAGGCAGGATAGCACAAAAGAAGGAACAGTAATTCAACTCTGGCTTGGAAAGTCAAGAAGGTTTCTCAGAGATGTGGTCTAAACCAAGATCTAAAAATCTTAGTAGGTGTTTTAAGGAGAATTGAGGTAAGAGCCCAAGTGTCTGCAAAATCGACAAGATTATTTCAGACTCGTCTCTTCCTCCCATTCATGTTTATTTGTTAAATTGAATTACCATTTAATTAATTTATTTGGGGAGATTGGTAAACAGAGCTGATCTGCTTACCATTTAATAAGAAATTTTTGAAACTGAAAATGAGTCAAGAGAAGAAAAATGGCTATCAGGTTAGAGGCCGGATATCAGAACTTACTCCTGGGCCATTAGCTTCAGATCTGTGATTTTTAGGTTCCATTTCTTACAGCAGCTTGGGCTCAGAGTGGCTTGAAATAATCAAACTGGCTTCAAGAAGACACTCAGGAGTTTCATCAGCATGAAACATCTTGCCCTGATTACCTATACCTGTCTCTTCCATTTTGTCCCTTAATGACAAGGTGGAAAGCCCTGATTCCTTCTGCTGAGCTATTTCCCTGGGCAAATTTCTTAAACGTTATAGGCATCATTTCTTCTATTAATAATATGGAAACATTCACCTACTTACTGGATTGTTGTAAGGAACACTTACATTAATTCTCAAAAACATAGCAATGCACATAATATGTGCTGAATTTATATAATTACTTTTACATGATTATAATTTATTTATTATTGTTATGAGTACTAGTAGTACTATATAGAAAGTGATCTCAACTCATACTTGAACAGTCTACAGAAAAGTTCTCTCAAAATTTTTTTATTGTCTACACCAGTTACTAAATAAAAGTAAATTTGGGGGTGCCTAGGTGACTCGGTCAGTTAAATATCTAACTCTTGGTTTTGGCTCAGGTCATGATCTCATGGATCCTGTGATTGGTCTCTGCCTAGAACTCCGTACTCAGCAGAGAGTCTGCTCAAAGATTTTTTTCTCCCTCTGCTCCTCTCCCAACTCACATCCGCTCTCCCACTCTCTCTAAGATAAATAAATCTTTTAAAAAAGTAAAATTTAACATATATATTAAGCTTACATACCCATTTCATCTATTTTTATACTAATATATTTTTAAATTTAAAAATATACATTAAAATTAAGGCACCTGGGTGCTTAGTTGGTTAAGCATCCAACTCTTGATTTTGGCTCAGGTCATGATCTTGGAGTCCTGGGATTGAGCTTCACTTTACTCTACCTGCTTGGCGGAGTGTCTGCTTGAATTCTCTGTCCCCTCACCCTCTGACCCTCCCCCCCAATAAAAAAATAAATCACACACACACACACACACACACACACACACACACATTATATTGAAATTACATTGAAATGTATCAGATTTAAAAATAAAAAATGAAAATTCTAATTTCTTTTCCTACACATTTTTCTTCCTTGATAACACCCATTACGGGGGCCTTAATTCAGATGTAGTCTCTTGTTTCAGAGCATCCATGCTGAACAAACCATTGCTAGTTATTTAAGAATTCTATATTCACAATTAATAGGCTATAAATATTTTGAAATGTGTGGGATATAGTGAAAAATGATCTCTTTCAGAGGGTTGTTGGTATTTAAGTCTCATTGGTGGTTAAACCAAAGTATAGGGTAGCTTTTCCTTGGACTAGATTGTACTTTTATTCTTTCAAAAGAACAAGTGGGAATTTTAGGAAACCAGTTGGCAGAGGACACCAGAGACTGGCCATGGGCTCTCTCTTTGCTATGTGAATGTCCAAATGATATCTGTATGTTGGTAATACTGCTGTAGTTTCTCTGTGTGGTAAGGGTAAATCTTAATCTATCTGAATCATGCTGGGCTCCAGAACTGGTAGAAGTCTTTGGTATTTGGTTTCCTAATGATAACATGACACAATGGTCATCTCTGCTCTAAGTTTCTCCAGGTTCCTATGAGCTACTGTTTTTGTAAGTCTTTTTATTTCAACTCTCTGGCAAGACTGTAGCCGAGGTATAATTGGTAGTAAAAACTCAGGAGACTTTTCAAACAAAACAAAAAACAAACAAGCAAACAAACAAACAAACAAAAAAACTGAGGAGACTTTTGCCCACGTGAAAAAGTAATATAATCTTCCTTTATGTTATTTGGAAATGAAGTGTGGAAGATGTTCATGTGTAATTTATTCTTCTTGGAACAACTGTGAACATACATTAAAGGAAAAGCACAGTGGCCTTTATTGTCATATTTTGCTTACCAAAATACTACAATATATTTCCATTCTCTATTCTCCTAAGGAGGAAGAAAAGATTGCTAGAGGGAAAGTAGCAAGATGCTCACGTTTCTCAGGATCCCTGATACACACTACAGATAGAGAAACTAGACTTTACTACCTTCTGTTGTAGGTGATGTGTACTTCATCAGAGCCAGATGTGACTTTGATTTCAGAGATATCAGGGTTAAAAAAAAAAAAAAGGATCATCACAAGAGAGAATAAGAATTACACAGTAGTCACTAATTCATAGCAAACATCAACTCCTTCTGAATGGGAAATTCAACTCCTTCTGAATAGCAAAGATGTCCTGCTTTGCCTGTAGAGTCAATTGTTTGGTGATCAACATGGCAGCTCTCCAGGGAAATCTCCCTTACCATTATTCTCCATACTTCTGAGTTTGCTCTCTCAGAGGTTCATCTCAAATGTTCAAATTCAGGCTGAATCCCATTTTAGGGGACACAGCATGTATACCCTATGTGTCTCCTTGTGAGTCTGAAGGTGCGAGATGAGGGATATGTTTCTGATAAATGAGTATAATCAGACAGTAGCTACTTTATCATCTCACCTCCAAATCTATTCATTTATATGCATCTGTACCCATATTTCCTGCCTGTCCTCCAAGATTATGGATAAACACCCTTATCTGTGCCTGAGGCATTCCTTCTAGGTTTGTCTGCATCTCATCCCCTCTTGTCATATGAGGTGTAGGAGCCACTTTTTTTTTTTTTTTTGGTCCTCTCTACCTCATCATGTTCTCTCCCTATCCATGAATTATTCCCCGAAGGACACAAATACACTCTGATATCACCTCTTTAGTGAGTATATTATTTCTTCACTCTCCCTCCCAACTAAACTTCCTGAAATTGTTCTGTGTAGTTGCTGTCTCTATTTCCTTCCCTCCTCTCTTTAGCCCACTCCAAGATGACTTCTGTTCCAGACTCCTCCAAGAGCATAATTGTCGTGAGTGTCATCAGGGACCTGCAGATGGCCAGGCCAATAGTCCCTTTTCTCACTTGACTTAGCATCTCTCACTTGCTTCCACATCAGCATTGGACACCTTTCACCATATACTCTTTTGAAAATCCTTGCTCTTTGGTTTCTTTGCACTCCTTGGTTTTCTAAATGGAAGAGTGTTCGAAGGATCCTTCTTCAGTCATTTCTCATGTCCACCTACCCACTCTCTCCTTAAATGACCTATTGAGTTTCATTGCTTTACATACAAACTATTTGGAAATAATTCATAAATATATATGTCATTTCTGATCCCTCCTGGAATTCTAAATAGGCGTATTCCACTGTCTGCTTACTATCATCACTTAGATCTCTTTTAAGCATCTCAAATTTAGTATAAACATCATGCTACTATTGATTATCTCAGCATTTTCATATAAACTGGCTTCTCTTGAGCTTTCCCATCTCAGTAAAGAGCACCGCACATAGCCAGCTTATACAACCTATCTATATTCTGTTGCTCACACATGACATCAAATACATTGTCAGGTTCTGTAAATTCTACCTTTACAACATATCCCAAACAGGTCTAATCATCATGATCTTTCACTTGAACAGCAATAGCTTCCCAAGTGGTCTATCTAATGCAGTACCTGCACTTCTCACTGCTACCATCCATTCTCCATACATTAGTTGAAATAATGGAATGTCCATCAGACCATGTTCCTGTATATCTGCACCACGCTCCAAATCCTCAAAAAACTTTGCATCACACTTAGAATCAAATCCAAACTTTTTACTCCATTTAAAATGTCTACATGATGGTCTGACTCTTGCCTACCATACTGATCTCATCGCTTTTTACTGTCTTTTTACCCTTTGCCTGTCCCTTTATTTCTTACTCCCATCTTAGGGCCTTTACACTAACCATTCTCAGCTTAAAAGTCATCTCAGAGATGGTCCTCCACAGAAAGGTCTCCCTTGACATTTGGTCTAAGGATCACTTCTCTCAGAATAAATGAAAGATGATGGGATTGGGAGGGAGACAAACCATAAGAGACTCTTAATCTCACAAAACAAACTGAGGGTTGCTGGGGGGAGGGGGGTTGGGAGAAGGGGGTGGGATTATGGACATTGGGGAGGGTATGTGCTTTGGTGAGTGCTGTGAAGTGTGTAAACCTGGTGATTCACAGACCTGTATCCCTGGGGATAAAAATATATGTTTATAAAAATTAAAAAAAATGTAAAATATATAGAAAAAAATAAAATAGACTCAAACATTAAAAAAAAAAAAGGATCACTTCTCTCTCATTTCAGGCTTTTTTTTTTTTTTTTTATCTGTATCATTCTTACCTCTATCTGCGTTTTTTCTTTTTTTTTTGTTTTAACTCCAATTCTAGAAAGCAAGTTATGTGAGATCAGGGATTTTCATGTCTATATTAGTGTATCTATAGATCTTAGAAAAATTCTGGAATATGCTTTACAAAATATTCTTTGCTCATGACCCTACTGGTCTTCAAAGTTAACAATAGCAGGCTGAGACTGTCTTGTGTTGCCATTTTCCTGGTTCTTTTCTATCATCTTATCTCTCTTTTTGGTGAATGATAGCTAGAAACGATCCTCTACTTTTAATGACTCATGTGGTTAGACTGGGCCCACTTTCATAATCCAGGATATTATCCCCACCTCAAGGCCCATAACCTTAATCACATCTGCAAAGTGCTGTTTGCCACGTAAGATAATATATTCCCAGGTTCCAGATGATTAAGGTTTGAATATCTTTGCAGGCAATTATTTAGCTTATAATACCGCTTAAGACTCATACGTTTCCATACTCTCAGTTTCTGAACTTCTTCCAGAAACTCAAGTACATATTCTTGGGGATCATATTACTATACAAATCCAGATGGTTTTAGGGCCTGAGTAGATGTACCTGCAGGTATCCTGCCTCAATGCCTGTCAATGAGTGTGTTGAGAAAGGTGGTGGGCTGACACAGAACAAGTATAACGATTAAAATGATCATTTGAAATGTTATTCCGCTTTTATTATTTTAAAAATACAATATTTAGAAAAATCATCTGCTACCTTTATATGAGGTGGCTTTTTATATCTAATTCTCAAAGCAACCTGGTAATTATGAAGATGAGTACTGCACAATGAAATTTAATTTCACCAGGATAATAACAAGAGAAAAAAATATTCTTTTATTTTCAAGGAAGATTGGAAATTACTCCTTCCCATCCTCCATTGCGGTTTCTAGGCTATGCTCCCATAATGGATTTTTATCTATTTTATAAGTAATTTCCTTAATATTTCAATGGTCACAGATAGTGAGGATTGCATGTCTCTTCAGGAAACATATATTTTATCAGTGCTGTCACAGTATAGAGTCTGAGAGCTTGTAGACTGATGTTTTTCCCCATTCTTGCTATCAGACACATAGCATAGAAATAAATGTGTTTGTCTATTTGAGACTTTAATGAAATTGAAAATGTAGTAACATTTTTCAATGTCAATAAACTCATTTTCTTGTTTAGATGCTAATGTTGGTTTTTCCTGAGGATTCCATCCTCTACTTGTGAGTCATGACATTTTTTCTATGTCCAAATGCTTGATTCCTGAAAATCACTTGAATTATGCTGTGTGGTTTTCAGTCCCAGAGAGGACTAGTTCTTTTTATGTGCCTAAAACCTATGATATGGGGTAAACAGATCAAAGTGGAAGAGTAAGGGTAGTGCTAGAGCTTTACCAAAAAATGTTTACCATGATTTCTGAGAGCATAGGCTCCCAACACTATGTTAGGAACTACGCAGGCACTATCTGTGTCTATACTTGTTTTCTGGTGCTATCTTTACTTCCATTTTAATGACGACAAAGTGAACTCTCAAAGAGGCAAAAACTTGCCTAGATTTTTACAGGAAGTATGTTAGGCATCTGACTCTAAAGCTTTGCCAGCTTCTACTTCCGCCTTCTCCATTCTCATTTTTCTACTGCATCCTGGGGTCAAGTACAAGGAAGGGAAAGATGTCCTATCTTTCACTCTTTTCCATCTCTGTTCATACTATCAACTTTAATTCTACGGTCCGGAAATACCACAGCACTTTCACTAGGCTAAGACTAGTTTCTGTTCCCATCTCCAGAGTGTCAAGGGTTTCTTTTTTTAAGAAGTCATGATACCAGATTTTGGTCAGTTCATACACTTTTGGGCCCTTTTGCCACTTACTATTTATTATTATTATTATTATTATTATTATTATTTTCCTTTCTCTCTTTGCCCCTCTTGTGCATATTCCTGTTTTAAACATCTGTTTTATTAGTAGGTTGTCTAATATCTTTTGAATACCTTCCCTATTTGAAGGACATTCCTTCCATTATGAGTCCTGGCTGCCAGAGGTGGAAACCAAGCCTTTTCCCTCATTCTCCTGGGCTGCCTGTGTCCAGGCAAGGGATCTGGGCCACACATCAGATACACCCATGAAAAGCTTCTTTGAATTTGGAAAGCAAGATACAAGTTTACTTTTCTGTTTTGGAAGAGTAAAATATACTGTCCTGGCCTGGTTATGAGGGCTCTGTTCTAAGAAGTCCATAGGGACACAGGCTTCTTTTAGATAAAGACTTAACCAACCCTAAGAGTGACTAAACTTCACTGTGTCAGAAGCTGCCCCAGAATACTTCTGACTATCTCCCACTGGCCAAAGTCACATTCAGCTTCAAGAGAGAATGGAAGGGGTGACTGAGTGGCTCTGTCGTTAAGTGTCTGCCTTCTGGCTCAGGTCATGATCCCAGGATCCTGAGGTTGAGCTTCCCTGCCTAGCGGGAAGCCTGCTTCTCCCTTTCTTCTCCCTCTCCCATTCCCCCCTGTGTCTCTCTCTGTCAAATAAATAAAATCTAAAAAAGAAAAAAAAAAAGATGGGAAAGGTAGTTTTTACTCAGAGCAGCTGGTCATGTGACTCACTAAACATTCTATTACAATGGAAAGGGAGAATATATATTGGGTACAAACAGCAGCCTCTCCTATGGAAGGGAGCAATATGAGAATATAGAAATTCGCTGAATCCACCTTTAGGCACGTGGTGATTCCCAGTGATTCCAAGCATTTGGTTCTTCAGAGGCATCTAATGTACAATCTTAAGCTTGGCAGGTACAAGCTGTGATTTTTTTTTTTTTTCTTTTTGGATGAACTGAAATGTAGGTACCACATGATGACAGCAGTGGCTTTTTATAAGAGAGTGTACTGCCCTGAGCATTGCCCATGGCTGTGGCTCACTGCATCTCCTGGTGATCCTGTAAGCTAGCTAATACCCCTTGATCAATTATACTCTTACCAAAACAAACTAGAGTGAAGTCTGTGGTTTGAAAATAAGAACTATCTCCTTAGAAGTTTCTGCAGAAGGATGATTGTAATCTTCTGTTTTTCTTAAACTCGGCTAGCCAATAACATCTTCTACCTTTTGGAGTAAAAGTCAGTAAGCAGCAGCTTAAGTCATCCTTTCCATCACCTTAAAATTTCCTACTTTCATCAGCCTGCCCTCCCTTGTTCCTTCCTGATGTGATAGGTCCCTGCTCCTTATCAGGCAGAAGTTCTCTAGCTTTGAGGTTGAATTCAAGCCTTCTTTTTCCTTTGCAAACACGCTCTAGGAGTGCCCTTTTCCCCTCCAACCGCAAATATACCTTAAATATTAAACCTCTTCCTCTCCTCTGGCTCTTTCCATGCAGTATGCAAACCAGCATGGGTTACTTCTAACATTGCTCTTTCACAGCCACTTCTCTAAGCTGCTATTCCATTTCTTCCACTTTGTCTTCCATTTCTTCACTCACTCACTCATTCAGTCCTAAGCCTCTTACAATCTGGCCTCTATGAACCCACCAATTTGCTAAAACTATTTTCTCAAGTCATTCACAAACCTCTAATAAATATCCAAATATAAATATTCTTTCTTAGTATCTCCCTGTTCTTTATCATACTGGCACTGAGGAAAAGCACCCTTTTCTTAAAAATTAAGTCTTCTCCTTGATTGGTGGATAAGGATTACTATGATTCTTTTAATTTGCCCTTAACAATTAATCATTCACCCCCATTAACTCTTTCTTTTTAACATCACCTCTAAATCCTCATCACCAACTATGTAAACCTCCACTGCATTTTGTGCTCCCCGTGGAATCACCCTTCACTGATTGGCTCAGGTCACGTTTCCCTCTCCTCTTATCCAGGCATACCATTCTGCTGATTATGCCCCATGAATGTTTCTCAGTTTTCCTTTAAATCCCTCAGTGTTTTCTCCTTACTCTCCAATTAAATCCCAAGCCCCATAACATGACGTATGATCGGACTCTATTTGCCTTTCCCTCTGTCTCTTAAGAGAAATCACCCCTTCCATGGGCTCATCATCTTTTCTCTTGCCCTTGAGAATCTTAAACATTCCCTTCCCTCTACCTGGGATGATATTTTTCTTACTCTTGACTTGAGTAATTCTTATTCCTCCTTTAGGTTTTCAGCTTAGGTGTTACTTTCTCTGAAGCCTTTCTGGTCCTCTCCCTACTTTGTCTCATATACTTCCATATTATAGCACTTAACACCATATATTAGAATTGCCTCTTTGTTGCTTTATATTTCTAATGAGACATTAATGCCTCTGAGGAAAGTAATTGCATTATTTTCATTCACCATCATGTTCACAGTGCTCAACAAATACTTGTTAAACTTGTGAATCCATTGCCTCTTTCTGTCTCATAAATGTAGGAGTTACCAGAGTCCTATCTTTGGTTTCATGTAAAGTGAATCTTAGAAACTAATGACAGCATCGGAGCTTTCTCTCTCTTTATACTTTGTGTGCTGCCGGGAGCCCCAGACATACTTTCTACATGCTTAGCCTCCTCAAGCTATTTACCTCCACAGACTTATCTCCTTCCTTGCACTCCATCCAGTCTCTGTCATACTACACGTCTTCTCATTGCAACAAATGACCATATCATTATCTTCTCTAATTTGAGTTTTTGAGCATGTTATCACCTCTGCCTATAATAATGTGAATAATTCCTTCTCATACTTCATCTCTGATAAAACTTCCTTGAGTTATCAAGACTAGTTTCAGTCTCCCTTTGAAGTCATCCTGTAGCTAATATATGCTTATCCATATCAGAAACAGATGGCACTTTATTTTAATTACCTTGTCAAGTTTTCTCAGCTGTGTTTTCTTCATTGTCTTTTTCCAGTATGTAGCACAACAACTGGAACATTATAAATGATATATATAGTATATATCATACATACATATGTATCAGACATAAATATAATATATACATACATACACATATATATGCATATATAATATATATCATGCATACATGTTACATATACACATATATCATACATATATATGATATATCATACATATATACATATACATACATATATAATATATATCATACATATATATGTTATATATATATACGTGACTGGTTTACTAAATTTTTTTACTTGAGGATTTTAATGTCAATATTCCTA
The DNA here is from genome assembly GCF_011764305.1 of Mustela putorius furo. Lineage (NCBI taxonomy): Eukaryota > Metazoa > Chordata > Mammalia > Carnivora > Mustelidae > Mustela > Mustela putorius. The sequence continues at coordinate 19,965,438 of NW_025422019.1, read as the reverse complement.
AATAAACTCAGAAACACTCTCACTCAAATTATACTACGTTAATACTGCATTATAAAACATACCAAAACTAGGCAGCTTAAAATACCAAGATCTTATCCTTCTATCATGAGTTTGTAGATCTTCAGCTCAGTTTGATTAGGATTCCAGGCTCTGGGCTCTAGGATCCAGATAGGGTTCTGATGTGCTACACATAATTTTCATACTCTTGAGACCAGTAACCATCTGGCCATTTTCTTCTTGTAATGAATGTCAGAAGTCCCAAAGCCAAGCTAAAATCCTACAAACATATTTAAGACCTCTGCCTGTGTCACATCTACTAACTTTCCAATCTCAGTATCAACAAGGCAAGGAAATTTACTCTTCTTGCAGTGGGAGTGGCAGGGGAGTTAATATTTGCTGAACAGTAATCTAAACCACCACAAATTCTGCTAAAGAACACTGGCAAGAATTGATATTGGGCTTTCTTTATTGTGATAATAAGCAAAAAATAAGATTAAACATCCCCAGTATAATAATGCTCTTAGCACTTTTTTTGCTTCTCAGTTTCCAGTTTGTTCACTGAGGATTCTTTGGAATGTTAGCAAAGTGATGAAAACAAAGATTCAGACACACAAAAACTTAAAAAACAACAACAACAACAAAAATCAGATATGTTGCCTGGGTCTTCAAATAAACTTATTATGATCTGGAGTAACATCATATAATCTCAAAAATTTAGACATGTAATTGATCTGCCCAGTCAAAATATAAAAATGAGATAAAAATCAGTACAAGTTAGGTTTAGAAAATACTAAATTTGAACATAAAGCCAAAAATCTCAATCTATCTCTCTTCACAGGTTCTCCTTTGTACAAATTTATTGCCTTCGTGTAGCTGAATTTGTTTTTGCCCTTTTTCTGTAATGAGGGTGAACGGTAGTGGGGATGGTTTTTAATGGTTGGAGAAATACAGAGATACTATCATTGCACATGCCATTCTAGGTAACTTTTGATACAAAGATACCTGAATATTATAGTTAGAATCCATTCTACTTGTTGATAATTGTGAGATATCCATTAACACCAATAAAATTACCCAACATCTTTGCCAAATACTGATCAGGGTATAGAGATGAAGAAAATACTTTTAAAAACTGTATTTGGAAAAAATGTTGACTTTTAACCATTCTGTTCTACAGGAAAAATGTCCACATAACATACTTTCTCATTTTTAGAATAGGAGTTGGTGCTAAGAAAAACTTTACAGAGCATCAGCTAGTCAGTCCATACCATGGAGAGCTATTCTAGGCCAAGATAAATCTATTACATCAGATGATCAATTCTGCCAAAGCAGCATTGCAGTTAGAAAGAGCTTCATTTCTTGAGTGATTAGAGACAGACAAATTAAAACACAATGAGATACCAACAGTTAGCAAAGATCTGTAGAACTGGAGTTTCTATAAATGGCTGGTATGAAGATAAAGTTCGTACAACTGCCTTTGGAAAAAACAAGTAGTACCAGCTAAAATTAAATGAGCACACACTCTGTGACTCCTCTATTAATACTCCAGATTATAGACCCAACAAAAATAAGTACTTACAATTACTCAAAACCAGTTACAAAAACCTTTGTAGCAACATAATTCATGCTATCCTCACTGACAGCAATTTATCTCTCAATCTAGAGAAGAACAGGTTAATCATGATACAGTCATAGAAAACGCTGCTATGACAATACAACACCAAAAAATAAGCTAATGTTACTGTAAGGGCCTATTTAGCCAGAGCAATTCCATCCGGTTAAACAGTGATTTTGTTGTTTGTGCAGTAAAACTTAAACAGACCCCCCCAACCCCCTTCCCGGGAACTTAAAAACAAGCCCGGTAAACCAGCCCCAGGTAACAAAGCCCAAATACAAGGGCGGGTCAGGCCAAGTGGAGACATCCAATCAGTGAGGCACGCATACTGTCTCCCTAGCTACCAAGGAGTGTGGGTCCCGCCTTTTGGGCGTCAATTCTGACCAAGGTGTTAGGCTAGTTCAAACATATACTAGGGTAAATTGTAATTCAATTGGCCACCGGTGTGTGACCTAACATGACTGCACGGCTTTTTCCGTATGTTGCAATCTCATTGGCCACCTGTGTATGGCCAGGCTCAACCACATGGCCTTTGCTCTATAAAAGTGAGTCTGTGAGGCTGGGAGAGGTAGCCTCTTTGCAAGAGATGGCCCGGGACAGTCGGTTTGACTCTCCATGCTTGGTGCGAAATAAAGCTTTGCTTGACCTTCGCTTTGTATCAGTCTTGCTCCTTTGATTAGGGACCCAACAGTTACATGCAATAACACTGACATATATCAGAAATGTAATGTAAAATGAAAGTCAGAACACAGAAGAATGCATACTGCATGGTTTTATGGATGTCACATTTGAAAGCAGATCAAACTAATCTGGTAGTCAGTCACTGAAGGGAGCAATAAGAGAGCTTTGAGGCACTGGGTATCTATTTCTTCACCTGGGTAGGAGGAACACAAGTGCATTCACTTGGTGCTATCCCATCACTCAGATATGCCTTTATAATGTATGGATTTTTCTAGGTGATTGTTTTACTTGAACAGAAATCTGCTAATTAGGAAAAAGAGTAAATAAACCAAAACAATCCCCAGATATGCACTGTGCTGGGTGCTTTCATAGTTTATATAGCTTTTCATTCTCATGTCTAATCTGTGAAGCATATATCCTTATTTCAAGGTGTAGAAGATGAATGTGAGGCTCAGAAATGTGCTGACAATACCAAGTTTATATAATACCTTGTTGCTCTCACAGAAATTCCCCAATACTGGTGTCTGGGTCCTCTCTCTCAATTTTCCCTTTAGAATCTGTTTTTAGAAAAGCATATTAGAAGATGTGGGAAGAGTGGTGGACCAGATTTGACCTATGGGCTGTATTTGCTACCTCTGCTATAAGTGAAAGACATGGGTATGCTGTGATTGGGATCTGATTTTGAACTCCAGTTCTGCCATTTACTATGTACCCCTGCTGTTCTTGATTTAAATTGGGAAAAATACTGTGTTCAGGGGGCCAGAGAAAATACTGAATGATATGATGCATATAAAGCTTTTGACATGGAGCTTTGTTAATATATTTTCATTTTGAAATTCCCTTATAGAATGGATACCATTAAGTAAAGTAGCAAGATTAGGGAATGGTAATGAATCCCTCTTGTGATAACATGTTAGATGTCAGAGAGCCATTCAGCAGATGTTCAACAAGCAACAGGAAATATGGATATATACTTCCAGGATAGGGAGCAAAGAAGGGGTGAGTTGGAATTTTAATTTGGTGGATCAGGGTTTGCCTTACCAAGAAAGTATCCTCTGAGCAAAGACTTAAATGAGTTGAGAAATTGGCCCTGGGGGTATATGTGGAAAAAAGTTCTGGACAGAAGAAACACCAGTACATTAGACTTGAGAGGAAGCATACTTGAAATGTTCAGCCCATACCTGGGAGGCCAGCATACCTGCAGCAGAATAAAAAAGTAGGAAATTATAGGAGATGAGGTTAGAGAAGTAAGCAGGAAACGAGTCATGTGGTATCTTGCAAGACTGGGTTTTTGCCCAGATCCATGACATGTGATTTCCATTCTAAAAGTATCTCTCTGCTATGAAGGGAAAGTCTATAGTAGGCAAGGAAGGACATGAGGACACCAGTTAGGAATCCAAGTGAGTTTGGTCATCCAAGTGAGACCTATTGGTAGCTCTCACCAAGGTCACATCAGTGGAGGTGGTGAGAAATGGTCTTGTTCCGGATATATTTAAGATAGAGGCTAAAGGGTTTGCTGGTAGATTGTTTGTTCAATGGATTTGGACTATGTAATAGAGAGAGAGAGGGGTCAGGGATGACTCCAAGTTGGAGGTGGACCAGATTATATCTAAGATCTCTCTCCCTCCCTCTTTTAGCAGCAGCAGCAGAGAGAGAATCTGAAGCAGGCTTCACACTCAGTGCAGAGCCCGACACAGGGCTTGATCTCAAGACCCTGAGATCACGACCTGAACCAAATTCAAGAGTTGGATGCTTAAGTTGACTGAGCCACCTAGGCACCCCTGAGGATAAGAATGGTTCTTCAGGCTTTACCACAATAACTGGGAACAAAATATTTAGAAATTATTCTACAGCATTGGTCACTAAAGACTTGAATGAAGGCTCTAAGAAATTGTAGCCCAGGTGTGATTTGGGGCAGATTTATTATTCACTGTGAACCTGTGATCTGACCGTCTGAGATAAGGAGCTCAGTTCAGTCCCCTCTTTACAGGACTTCTCTAAGGCACTCAGAAATGATCCCCTGTAGCTTTATCTCTTTAACTCTTGATTACCAAACGATCAGCTTTGGGGCCTGTTTAGAGAATGTCATGTTGTTTGTTAGTTTATTTTCATCATCAGTAAATTGCTGATCCCTGCCAGAGTTCACTGTAACAGCCAACCACGCCGTCTTCAAAATAATTCACATCAATAACATGAATTTAAAAGCCCTCTCATACCTTTCTTGGCAGGTACAAACTGCTGACTCACACACCTTTCTCTGTTGAGTGTGTTTAACTTCCTATTGCAGCTTAATAGTTTCATTGCAAAACAAAGACTGGAATTGGAAAGCGCAGGGAGAAAGTGCAAGAGGTGAAATGAAAGTTTCAATCTATGTTACCATATATAGGAATCTTAAATTACCTCTAAATAATACACAAGCTATGACATAAGGCTGAAATGAACCTGTGATAGAATGTCTTATCCAAACTCAACTTCCCATCTTTTCTCTTAGAAAGGATAAGAAGAACAAACTCACTTTGTGGCGTGTTTTCCAATTACGGCATATCTATTTCAACCTCAAACTTGTCACTTATGTTTCTGGATGACATCATTTAAGCCAAAACACTGGCTCTTTACTATTGAGTCATGATATTATTAAATCAGTTGCCTTTCCCGGAACAAAGTTCAGTGTGTTATAATTACAGCCTCGGTTTTTTCAAGCATCCCAAATTATCAAGTTCATGAAAAGTAGTAGTCAATTTCTGGCAGCTGTACAGTGAAAGTCCCCCACCCCCACCACCTCTACTCTGGGGCAAGATTATAAAATGAGCAAGTAAAGTCAAGGGAAAATCACATGCATTGCGATTTTCTAAAAATGATGCTTACAAGCCTACGGCTGGCTGGTGTTTTTGCTGTAGGGATGGAGTAAGTGTGAGTTCACTGTGTCCTTGTAACAATGGTTTATACCATTGATAAGCGTCTAGGCTGATTACACTTCTGTCTGCCTTCTAAGCATTTTCCTTTCCTATGTTGTCCCCCAGGCATAGCTTCTAGGGATTTTCTTCTTTCTTTAATTCAGCCTCCTCCCCACCTGACACCTGCTCTCTTACGGTATCCCTTTCCCACCCACTTATTCCCTTCTGCCTTACGAACCCACTCTCCCTCACAGTTGCCCTTCCCTCTAATTTCCACTAGATTCTAAGACTGTGTAACAGGAGCTCCTAACATTGACGGCACACTAGAATCACCTGTGTGATTATTTCTACCATACTAGTTTACTGTGGCAGTAGTTTCATGTCTGTTATTACTCATTTTTTTTTCAGTGATCTGTAACTCATTGTTTATGCACCACGTCCAGTGCTCCATACAATATGTGCCCTCCTTGGTGTTACTCATTTTCAAAAATCTCTAATGACATTTAGAAAGGCTATGGTAGACTTTTGGCATTAAGAAACTGACTTGGGGTGGCTGGGTGTCTCTATGGGTTAAAGCCTCTGTCTTCGACTCAGGTCATGATCCCAGGGTCCTGGGATCGAGCCCTGCATCGGGATCTCTGCTCGGCGGGGAGCCTGCTTCCTCCTCTCTCTCTGCCTGCCTCTCTGCCTACTTGTAATCTCTGTCTGTCAAATAAATAAATAAAATTTAAAAAAAAAAAGAAAGAAACTGACTTGGGGTGCCTGGGTGTCTCAGTGGGTTAAAGCCTCTGCCTTTGGCTCAGGTCAGGGATCCTGGGTCCCTGGGATTGAGCCCCACACCGGGCTCTCTGCTCAGCAGGAAGCCTGCTTCCCCCTCTCTCTCTGCCTGCCTCTCTGCCTACTTGTGATCTCTATCTGTCAAATAAATTTAAAAATCTTAAAAAAAAAAAAAAGAAAAGAAAAGAAACTGACTCAGGCAGGCAAGAGGCAACCAGTAACAAAGTATCCAGAGGATTGTGAAGATTTTCTCTCAGAGCCAGATGTCCAAATAAGAGTAGGAAAACCATAAGAAGATCAATAAAGTTTGAGGTAAGAAGGAGAAATTGGTATTGATGTTTAGGGTAGGTGGGTGAGCACAAATTAAACAGAGTGACTGGTATGGATCCCCATAAAATAAGCATACTGAACACTTCTGGGATGATGCTTCTCTTGAAGTCTCAGGCTTGTTAAGGATTTTTCCCCTTGCCACGTGAAGACAGAATCATAGTGCTGGTTGGAACAGAAGCATTGGGCAATTCACATATTCACCAAGGAAAATCTGAAATGTAGACATCGAAGATGGATTTCATCTTAAGTCATGAGTGCTCCAATCCAGGTGGATCTTAGACCAGGCTAGAGTGAAGGGTTAGATCTAGCCTCTGTCCATGGATGGTGGGCCAGAGGTATGTTCTGAGTGTTTGAACTTTGGCTATTTTACCACCACTCACTCAGAGTTCAGTCAGCTCCTTGACTTGGGAGACATGACTCCCGACTCAAGATTTGGATTCAAACTCCAGGATCTTTATGAAAGTTTGTGAGCTCAAACCAGCACCGTGAGCTGGTCAGGCAGTTTTACAGAGGAAAAGCGGTGCTACTTTAGCAAGGTTCATTCCTGAACTCATGTTTTCTCCATGGTCACTGAGGACCTAATTTTGTATTTTTTCCCCCATCTTTGGTGTTTTGCATTTCTGGGGATGACCCCGTAAGACTTTGGTATAATTGGCAGTGAAATGGGATTCAGAATGCTCCGATTTTAGTAGGCTCTGTCACTACCAATGTACATTTAGGTCAGTATTATAAGCATCAATTTCAGAATGGGGAAGTGATACCCTGTTCATTTTGCCCTTGAATTGCAATATAAATCCAGATGAAACTCAAATACAAACTATAAGAAGAAATACAGGTAGAAACTTTCCACTTACCCATTCATTCACTCTTTGAGTTAATTAAGCCCCATTGTGTGTCAAGGAGAGCTAAGCTCTGGGGCTACCAGTCAAGTGAGATGATGATGATGATGATGATGGCGATTCAAATATAAATAAGAAATTATTCTGACAAATATAAGTTACAAATCTGGCATAGGAAATAAAGAAGTATGTGGTTCATATGATATGTGGGATCCAACCTCCTTATGGTATCATTTAGCTAAGCTATGCAGAATGAAAAGAATTTAACCAGGAAAAAAGGGTAAGCAAGAGAATTTCAGTGACTAAAAACAGTATAGGTCAGGAGAGAGAGCATGGCCCATAGAAAGGACCACCACCAAGCCAATGTGTCTGGGGAGGAGGATTGGGTAGTTGAAGATGAGGCTTGAAAGGCAGGCATGGAACAGATAATGCATTGCTCTGCTGATCATGATAAGGAGGTTTGGCTTTAACCTAAGGGCAATGAAGTTTTAGAGCAGATCATAGGAGGGAGGGAAGTGATATGGTTGGATTTGCATTTTGAGACCATCCCTCCCTCGTACAGATACTTGACCACATTTCTTTTCTTATTCCTTCATTTTGTTTTTCATGGACCCCACTTAAAATCCTTTTGTTTACTCTGGAGGGATGGTTAATGCCCTTGGAACTTAAAATATTTGGCATACTTTGTACTTAAATTTGAATTTCCCCATTTACCAATGGCATAATCTTGCAAAAGGTATTTATTCTTTTCTAAGTCTCCATTCTCTAGAAAGTGGGGATGATAATTCTTCTCATAGAGTTTCCTATGGACAAATGAAATATTATTTGTGCAATTTCTGGCACATTATAAGTCAATAAATGCTAGTATTCTCAACCATGGTCTCTGATAATTTACTCCTCTTATAACCACATTTTTCAAATATGATGCATTTTAGCTTTCTTTTTTTCTTGTTAATAAGAGGGTAGCAATGAATTATCAATTACCAGTGGAAGATGCTATATCACTAACTTCTTATGGAGGGCATGAATTTGGAGCACATCATTAACATTTGTTTCTTATCACTTCTAAAACTAATACCTAGGCTCTGAGTTAATTCATTTAGCAATAGTTTACCTGAAATCAGGAATTAATATCATTATCCTTTTAGGATTTTGCCAAGCTGAATATAAAATGATCCTAGGCTCCAAAGAAAAAAGTGTTAAGCATGAGTAAGTTTAAACCATGTTGGTACCACCATTCATAGTAGCCAGTCGGTTCAGACAATCTTCTGCTGGATGACTCTTATCTTTTCAAGTGGATGCAATGACCCCATATAAAGCAGATGTAGTTGGTTTTACAGCTTTGAAAAACAATTCACCCTACCCAATAAGCTGTTGGGTGTGTGATGATTTCAGTAATCAGGTTCCAGGAATTATTTTAAATGAAAATGGTCACTTTTGAGTAAGACTCATTGTTAAGTAGGGTTTGACCTACAAAGAGTAAAAACATCAAAATTCATTTGGGGGAAAAATTAAGATTCCCCTCACAGTCTCAGAGCTTTCTTCTCTAATCATGGTGCAGACACTATCAGTGAACAGAGAATCTTTGTATTATTTCCAAGTTTCTCCCATTGTCAGTCACTGTGACAAAGCGCTGGCCAACCTGACACAATGATGAATCACTCCAGACATTGAGTTTTCACGCGGTTGTCGAGGGTTCTCAGTAGACTCTGTTGTCTGGAAATGCTACAGACCAGCACCGGGTGCTCTGTTCAAGAACAAACCTGGGATTTGGTAGAAATAAACAGATACTTTTTTAAGGAAAAGAGATGTGTAATAAACATGTACTGTCTGTTTTTACCATGTTTTCATGTTGCTATTGATTTAAATGCCAACCTATTAGAGCAAGTCCTCACTTTCCAAACCCCTTCTTGTTGGTTCTCTGCTGAAATGAATTAGATTTGAGAGCACACAGAGAAGTTTAAATATTAAATAAATGTCTTGTTTATTTTTTTCAGCTATAAAAATAACATTGGGCTCCTCCTTACCCTTTATCCTCGAAATTTTAACAAGCAACATAAGCTTTGCTAATAATTTTTTAACTGATTAGATCTTACAAACCCAATGCTGTTGGAATGTATGATGGATTGATGCATCGTCCAATGCAAATGTACTTGTAATGTCTCCCTTAGTTTCCTGCCAGAGAGCTTGTCAATACACCAGTGCCTCAAATCTATTTTCTCGGTAAAAATGTTGCAGTTTTCTGATTATTATTCACAAAGGCAGCTTCCTGAGTTATTCCTGCTCCTGCACAATATTCATGATAGCAATTTGATACCTTAGCAGTTTCAAGGTTATCAAATGATTGAAAATCCTACTGCTTACTTCAAGGTGTAACATATACAACTGTGCTGTCATCCATTATAGCAGTATAATAGTTTTCCGTAATGCCTTTCATGAACTGCTGATTTAGAAGTGTAAGCCTAACTTCTGAAGGAACTTATCAGTCTCGGGCTGGGGAAGTATTGCTTAACTGGAAAACATCAGTCTGGGACTCTCTGTGCTACTTAGAAAAAAAAAAAAACAAGTTTCATTTCTCTTTTAGATAGAGCTAGAATCCTGCCTCTGAAGTCATTAAAGTGTATTTGCAAGAAGAAACAAACAAACAAACAAAAGCCATGGTTCATCTGGTTCTCTGAAGGTCTAATGTTAATCAGCAATGAATCTTGGAAGGATGTATTGAATTTTGCAGCTTGTGGAGATTAAGTTCGAAGCAAGGAATTACTGAGAGATAATGGAGATTTTGCTAAATTAAAAACATAACAAAAGTCAGACAAATTCATACTAAAGGTGGGAAGTAAAACGAATCATTATTCAAAGTTCCCCTTTTAAGCTCCATCCACACATTGAATTTTGGTTTAAGGGTCTCTGGTTGGAACAGAGGGTTGCTTGAGTGAGTTTAGAAGGTGGCATCTGTTTAAGTAACAGATGTCTGTGTCACTGAGGTGCTATGTTCCCACTTTTTATATATGGGGAAATTGCTGCTGACAGAATTTTATTGTCTTTATGCAAATGAAAATACCATATTCTTCTCCTTAAAGGGTTCCTCTTCCTGATGTGAATCTACAACAACCATAAAAGACTTCAACATCATCATTTTTTAATATATATATATATTTTGGAATCTGATAAAGTTCTTATGAGCTATCAATTATGCATGAAATGAGTTTTGGAATTGCAGGCATACTTGCTGCTATTTAAAGAGCCCCAATGGGTTGAAGCAAATTGAGCAGGGTAAGAGGTGGTGCTGTTAGCTGACCCTTCACCTGCTGTGGCACTGACAGAAGAGAGACCAGGGGAGGCACTAGCATCACCATGCAAACGCACCACCCCACACCCCCACAGCTAGCTCTAAGGGTTTGGGGCAAGGCTGCGTTAGGAAATGATTTTAACTTCATTCATTTGGTTGTCAGGTTTTAGATATCTCTTTGCTCCTTTTATTTTTCAGGACAGATAAGAGAAAGTAGAGCCACCCAAAAACACCATGTTGAAAAATAAAATTAACCATCACAAATATTCTGGTGACAAGGTGGGAAGTATACATGATGAATGGTTGCCTACAGAAATACAATGATTATCTATTAAGAGAAGTACTCGTGCAGTTGTTTGGGTTGCATACTGGACTACTAATTTCTTTCAAAATGCCATTTTTACTTAAAAGCACAAGAGAGACAAACTGTCAATAGTCAGATGTGGGTATTTGGGAGACATTAAGAAAATGAGTATCTGTCATTTTGAGAAAAACAACTGCCTGTATTTGTTGTCAGTGATAAAATTTAAACTTTGACTTGAAAACTTGCATCCATCACCATGAGCTTGGCAGCTTCCCAATATTTAGAGACTTTTCTAATGAGACTGGTGATATAATTAATAAGTGTGATTTTTGATATTGTACAATGAAATGTGTCAACATTTATAAAATTTCATAACTCTGTGAACCAATATTTTTCAGATCACCAATGGGTAATGTTATAGAATCATACATGGTAAAAAGATCCATTCAAGGTGCAAGATAGGCTAATGGACTATAATGTAACAGAGTGAGAAAAGTTCACTGATACAAGGTTTCAAATTCCACACACCACGAGGCTTTCAAAAAACTACTTGTTGAATTTTGGTGTACTATCAAGAAAGAGTATTTATAATTACCTGGAAAAGCAACAAGAATTCCCCTTACTTTTCTAACTACATACCTGTCTGATGCCAGATGTTCTTCATATGTTTCTGGGTAAAACAACATACAACAGAAATAATGCAGAAGCAGATATGGGGCTCCAACTATCTTCTATTAAGCCAAACATTTAATGAGATTTATACTCAGAGGTCTCCGGAGACTGTTTATTGAATCGACTGGCATAGTAAAATAAATCTGGAAAGCCTTTTGTTAAAATTATGTTCTCGTAGACAAGTATAGATATTAAAGTGACTTAAGAGCTTGTGAAGGGGTGCCTGAGTGGCTCAGTCAGTTAACCATCTGCCTTTGGCTCAGGTCATGATCTCAGGGCCCTGGGATGGACCATCAGTCTCCCTGCTCAGTGAGAAGTCTGCTTCTCCCTTTCCTTCTGCACCTACCCTCCAGCCCCAGATTATGCTCTCTCTCTCTCTCTCTCACAAATAAATAAATAAAATCTTTTTTTAAAGAAGAGATTTTATTTATTTATTTGACAGAGAGAGACAGTGAGAGAGGGAACATAGGCAGAAGGTGTGGGAGAGGGAGAAGCAGGCTTCCCACTGAGCAGGGAGCCTGATGCAGGGCTCAATTCCAGGACCCTGGGATCATGAGCGGAGCCGAAGGCAGACAATTAATGACAGTGCCACCAAGGCACCCTTAAATAAATAAAAACTTAAAAAAAAAAATAGCTCATGAAGAGTCTCAAATTTCCTAAGAAACATTGATTCTAGATCCATGGAAGTCATGTCATTATGATAAACCAAATATCCTAGTTATCAGCGGCCTTGTACCTATGAGGTCAAATGAACATTAAAGCTCTACCTAGCTCATTACGCATATTTCAGAACCTTAGCATACAATCTTCTGGATCCTATACCACCAATGTTTCTGAAGCTATCAGAGTGGTTTTCATGTATGTTTGTGAATTTTTCTGAATTCCACATCACCAAGTGTTTCTGAAGCTATCAAAATATTTCATGTATGTTTGTGAATCAAGTAAGTCTGCCGGGAGCCTCTTGTCCTTCACGTAGCTCAAGCCAGTATTCATATGGTTCGTGCTTTCCCTCAGGCTAATGGACTTAATGTCATTGGCATCGAGTTGTATCAGTCACCACTTGCTCTGAGAAAGCTAGGACAATGTCAGTTTCCCTAGGAAATGGAAATGGAATGAGGATCCCAGAAATGACAATGAGCTATGAAATTTCGGGTAAGACCTGCTGCCTGTTTAAGGTTATGAAGGAGAAAGGAGATGGTGGTCTCTGAGGAAAGCTGGATACTAGTGGAAGAGACCAGGTTTAGGGTCTAGCTTATCATCTGACAGAATATGGGTGGTGGGAAGGAGAAGGATATGAGGTAAGGAGCTGAGCTTCCACAAAGAGAAATCTCTCTTAGGAACACAGTTTGTGAAAATGTTCTGGTAACATAAAATTGGTCACAGAAAGATATAGTTCCCATGACTTCAAGATGTCCCTAAAGTATCTATAAAGCCACTTCAGTCAGAGGAGAGGATGAGATGCAAGGGTCTAATGTTTCTCCCTTGTCATGACTTACCATTTCTGCTGACTCTGCTTTACATCAGAAGCTAACGAACAATGTTTAGCGAGTGACGCTTCCCAGGGAAGAGAGTTTTCTTGACTCAGTGAGGTACATTTTATGTTGGAAATTTAAGAGGCAGGTTGAAGTAAGCAAGAATTTCAGAATTCCTAACACCTGAAAATAGCTGCCAACCCCACTCACTCTGAGGCAATTGCCTGATCTGAAGACTGAACCATTTTTCTCTATTTCTCCTACTTTCAATTTTTTTCATTTTAAAAGTCAATTTATGGGAAAGAAGCCTCTGAAGGTTTAGAGTCTCAGAAAATGCCCCTCAGGAACTCACATAAACTGCTGGGACCCTTTGTACTTTCTACTGGCTGCAAGTGTTTATAGATAATAAACTTAAGTATTTCAGAAAACACAGCACTCATTATGAAAACAAGGATGATGAGATAAGATTTTTATCATGATTCAAAATTATTTTGAATTATAAATGCTGAAATTTATCTCCATTACTATAGACTAGTATGATTTAATAACCCTCAGAAATCAGTTTTCAGAGACTGTTATCAGACTCAAATGAGGGTGTTGGAATTGAGGGAGGTAGAATATACCAAAGGTCTCATAAAAAATATGTGTAAGTCAGTATTATGGCTATAATTGATATGAAGGTAGGTGCAAAAGCTTCATCTAAAAATGGCAAAGCTCACATGTCATCTCCATTTCATTCTTTTTTGTGTGTGTGTGGGAAAACTATTTATAGATGTCATTAGAATGGTGATCATTAGTCCTGTGTTTTCCCAGATAACCTAAAAATGAGAAAGGGACAGCACAGCCCCAAAATAGAATGCCAAATGAGCCACCTGAAAACTTAGTCACATATCTCTGACTAGAATTGAACAGCTAGAAACACTTCATACCTCTGGGTGCAGAGATACAGAGAAAACCTGGACCATCTCTCGTCATCATCACCATCATCATCATCATCATCATCATCATCATCATCAATCCACTGCATTTATGTCTTCAAGAAAACAGCCCATGAGTCTTGCCTGGATATTATGGAGGCAGGAGGTCACAGAGTAGCAGAGAAAGTGAAGTGATGTGGATGTGATAGTGAGAGAAAACTAAGAGCCCATGAGAGGGCAATCATGGTAAGGGGGCGTGATCACACCTAGAGTAGGGGCAAAAAGCTAAGGTCAGAGGTCAGGGGCTCACTTGCTTCAGTCAAGCCTAGATCACAAGCCCTTGGACCTGAGTGAACAGGCAGGTGTTTGGGGACCCTCCAGTTCATGGAGAGCAAACATTTCTTATGGTATGCTGATATCATTTGATGGATAATGTATCTGGCACTCTGTAGTAAAGCAGATTTCCAAGCTAAGTTTAGGTTGAGGGGGAGAAGGTTGTAATTCATTTGCAATATCTGCATTGGGTATGACAAGGGTGATCACAACCCAAGGTGTTCACCACTCGTGCTCTGTGTGATTCAGAGTAGCCTGCTAAATATGACTACCTCTCACTTCCACATTTTCAGGTTCTAAGGGCACCTTGATGCTTGGTGACATTGCCTGCTGTAAGAGGCTGGCATATGTATGACAATTCCTGGCAGGGGGACTTCTATCTGTTCTTGTCCTTTCATTCTAGAAGATAGGAGGAGTTCAGTATCTATGTTCATTATTCTCCCAATCCTCTTCACTGGTCATGTGCCCAGAGTAATTTTCCCAAGACTATGCCAGAAATGCCTTCCATCAGTCTCTGTATTCCACCAAATGAATGACATAGACAAAAACTAAGCTATTTGTAAGGGAGAGAGTTTTCCATGGGACTCTTCCCCGGGGCCACTTAGATCCTATAATAGTTCAAATGAAATGACAGCCAAATAACTTCTTTATTTGTTGCCTTCCCTTGACTAGCCACCAGAATATGAACAGTTTTTCAGGAAACCCGAGTTAAAAATTGCTTGTTCCCTCTATTTATATTGCATTTTAATGTAATTGGTTGCTTTACCCCATTTGTTTCAGGGTGGTGACACAGCTCTGGGGGCCTGGCGATGATGAAGTGAATGAGGAGGGAGAAAGAAAGAGAGCACACACATGAAAAACCCCATCAGCAATACTTTCTCTTATTTATAGTGACAACCCCAAGCAAAATATAAAAATATATTTAGGGAGATGACAGCTTTGTTGCTTCTTGATCACAAACCAGCACTTACGAGTTCACTTTTGTGAGCAGATAAAAAGGGCTGCATCTTGATAAAGCAGGGAAAGGAAAAAAAGAGAGAAACCGGGAGAAGGACAATCTGTCCTAGACAAAACCAGTACAAACACCTATGCTAAAGGGCAGGAAGATTCTCAAATTATTGCCTCTGGGTATCCTGGACTGCAGGTGGATTAAAAACCTCTTCCTATCCATAAAGGAGGATGCCAGGAAGGCAAGAAGCCTTTTCATTTGCCTTCTAGTACTAGAATTTACATTTGATAACAGTGTTTAATTTATCTCGTGTCAAAATAAGAAAGAAAGGGGGGGAAGGGTGCATGAAAGTATTTGAGGCATTACTTATTCCTGTGTCTTTAAGTAGAGGTGGTTGGCAACTCATAAATGGGTCCATGTTTGAACAATTCAATATAAATGTGCTCTGTGCTAAGCTTCAGTGGTACAATGATAAGAAAGACACAGACCTTGCTCACAAGAAACTTACTGCAATGGAACCAAATATTTAGAAGTTGATTTGAAACTTACAGTGCCTTCTCCTTAGAGATAAATATGTTAAATGCGGTAGTTGGTTTTCAGGTCCCAATCCCTTTGTTCTGGAATATTACTCCAATAAGGCTATTTCAAATTTTCTTTCACTAGCACTGTTACCTTTTTTTCCTATGGTGGGAAAAATACATTTTGAGCTCCAGTGTAGGATACAGGAAGTACTTTCCTAAAAGAACACATTTAAATACCTGACTTATCTCGAATGAAGTCATTTGACAAGGGATGAGAGCTCCAGAAGAGATGAAAGGCAGAGGCTCCCTGCTTGTAGAGATGTAAACAGTAACCCCTTGCCCCATGCATAAGCACCTAACAGCACCAGTTCTGAATTCAGCTGATGATATTTCATCATTGCTTTGGACATGCTTCTCTGGTTCTGTCTTACTTATCCATGCCCACTGGTTCACCTAACCTAACTAGTTTTGAGAGCACATGCAATTTTACATAAATACCCTTTCTCATGCAGGACAATGTCCCACTACCTCCAGCCCAGTCTCGTTTCTGCTTTGATTCATCTCCTCTTCCTGTCTCAGCACTTCCACCCTGGCTGACTCTTAGTCTGAAGTCTCGGTCTCTAGGAGTCTGCCTTTCCCCACTTTAGCTTACCTTGGTCATGGGTGAAGCATGTTCCTTGATACGTGGTTCTGCCTTCCAGAAATCATCCCTTTACCACCTTCCTCGACCCCTAGGTACAGAAATGAAGAGAATGAAGAGGGGGAAAAGAGATAGTTATAGGCTCTGGTTAAGTCTTAGTAACTATATAATTGATTAAGGGAGCTACCTCTGTAAGTTAGACCACACCTCCACCACCATCTGCCCAGCCAGTTGATCTGAAATGAGATACTTTGGTTGATACTGGGATGGATCACTAAATTCCCAGCTACCTTTCTGAATAGAGCACTTGTCATTAGTGTTAATTCATGGGTCTGGTAGTAGTGGTTCTCACCTTTTGCTCTATTAGAATCATCTCAGAGCTTTCAGAGATCCTGAACTCCAGACTGAGTGTAAATCCAAATCTCCAGGAGTAGGACCATAGTTTTCCTTAAATGTTCCCAGATGATTTCAAGAAGCAACCAAGTTTGAGAGCCAATGGCTGGGCAGAAGAAGCAACAGAAATGGAAACATTGTGGGGAAGAAATGATAGGGACTTTCAGAAGGACTGAGTTCAAGATCTCTGCTCCTCAGTAACTTTGTTACTTTGGTAGGTCGTTACACCTCTCAGACTTGTTTTCATTAGTCATAAAATGGGATTAATTATCACTGCTTAGACTAGCCTTCAGACTCTAAGGAATATTTGGATGATCGCAGTCTTTTGTAGTTAAGAAAGCACTTTTCAAATGATAACATATGGTCTGAATGCAAATTATTATTAATAGAACATCATAATATGGTAAGGCAGATTTTCAGATTCTCTAATCTCTCATTCCACTCAGTCACCATTGGCAAATTTGGAAGCTACATGAAGTATGATTGGCACACTCTCTCCAACTACATTTTTGGCCACTCTCTCCTCTATTTGTACTTACGACATGATTCCTAGTGTCATTCACTGACTGCCCAGCACCATAGGCATAGCAGCCATTTTGTCTGTTTCTATCATATTTAGGATGATGAGAGGAAGAAGGTGATTTGGGAAGCCAAAAGCTAATCTTTAACTCAGAATTTGGTGAAAAGAAAAGTGTACTATATTTACCAAGATTTCAAGAACAAAAGTACTGTTCTCATTATTGGAATTACTCTGTTATTTCCAGTATAGTATTGTCTGTTTTTCTGAGTGGAAGTTTAATCTTCATGTCACCTTTCACCTCTTTCTTCTGTCTTAGATTCTTCTGTAGTTGCTTAATATCTTGACATGATTCTTACACATTTTAATGCTTATAGCTTTTGTTAAGCCTTTTCACACAGAGATTAATTACTGTATTTCTAATTTTGACTAGGGCCCTAGCTTCTACTGACAGCTATTTTGTTGGCATGTTGGTTTTGGACTCACAATACCTCTACACCATGATTAGCACAGGGATGATATTCTTTTCCTCTAACATACTGTATTATTTGTGCTCTGATACTGTTCAGTTATTATCAACTCTTATCTTTGCTCCTTTATCTATTAAAATATTTAATGATCTCTTACAGGATGATAATGGTATGAGTTTTTGCTAGGGATACTCTTGGGTGTATCATACTTTAAATCAAAGGAATGATTGTCTAAAAGTGAAAAATGAGGCCTTCTGGGAACAAAATTAAACCACATGAGAGTTTATAAAGTCTATCTCTGTGTAGAAATGGCTCCTGACCTGACCCCTCTGTCCCCTCTCTTACATATTCTCCTCTATTCACTTCATAAATACCTCATTTCTCCTCAATTCTTCTCCCAATATATGAGATAAAGTGATATCATATGTGAGTAATATTTACTTCCCTGGAAATAGTATAACAACATCAATACTACCAAAACAAGAACTGAAGTCAAATATATAATATTTGTTTATAACTTAATGAAAACTTTAAAAAAAACTTGTAAAGAAAAGTAGAAATTTTGTTTGTAGGTCCTGATACAAATTTTGAAACAAACAGAGAAATGTAGTTTTCACTCTGTGACATAAAATTGAAATTTTAAAATATATAAAATCCTCCCAAGTTAATTTATAAGTTCAATGTAATCTCAACAAAAATTTAAGTTAAGTTTGAGATGTTATAACTTAAAGATTCTAAATTTCATCTCAGTGAATAATCAAGTAAAGATAGCCAATGCTGGATTACCTCGGTGACTTAGTCGGTTAAGCATCTGCATTTGTCTCAGGTCATAATCTCAGGGTCCTGGGATTGAGCCTTAAATCACACTCCCTGTTCTGTTTTTCCCACATCCTCTGCCCCTCCCCACTGCCCATGTGTGCTCTCTCTTTTCCAAATAGATAAATAAGGTCTAAAAAAAGAGAGAGGGAGAGAGAGAGAGTGCCAATGCCATTTTTTTAAAAAAAAGAGCAATAATAAGGAACTCTTTTTGCCTGACCACAAACAACGTAGTAATTCCTTAATAATTTGAAATAGAATGGTGTTAAGATTCAACCAATAGATCAGACTGGAGCAAAGTGAACAACCCTTTCTACAGATATTAGCCAATGGAGCATGTAAGTATATGGATACTGATAGCATAAAGGAATGAATAATGCTTGGTCAGACATGAGGGTGGGGAACAAGTAAGGTCCCCAGCTTATGCACCAAAGAATTCCAGGTGGATTAGGAATTAAAGTGAATAATAAGATCATATCTGAACTAGGAGAAAAAAAGAATATCAAGAACTATCTGCTCTAAGTGTAAGGAATAACACCCTAGGCATAATGATTATGGAGGAAATCACAGCCAGAAGAGCTATCAATAGATTTGACTACTTAAAAGATAAAGTTCTTTGTCATATACAAGTTTAAAGACAAAAGACACACTGGGAAAATATTTGAAACATTCATGATAAATGATAAGAGCCATCAGTCTATAATAACTTATACAAATACCAATACAAATTGATAAAATGAAAAAATTCTTTAAGCCCAATAGAAAAATGGTCAAAATAACATAGCAAGCAATTCTTAGGAAAGGGAATACAAATGTCTAATAAATGCACAACATATGCTTAGCTTAACCAATAATTCAAGCATTAGGCAACTGGAAACTATTTCTTACACTTAAGAGTGTAAAAGATAAAAACAATCTAATTCAACACTTAGAAGATGGTAAGTATGAAAACTGGTACAACCTCTAGTTGTCTGTCATAATGTTCAGAGTGCCATAATAGTTCTTATCTTTGTGTAGTAATTCCATGTCTGCAGGGCTATTCTGAAACAATCAGGTATATACTTAATTTATTATGGTATATCACAGGTAAGTTTAATGTAAATGCAATAACTCAAAATGTCCAGAAATTGGGGGAAGATTGAAAATGAGTACACGTCCACATAAAGCATTAGTCACTAAGTTATGTTTGCAAAGAATAATATGCAGAAGTGCTTATAAAGTATCAAATGGAAATAAAATAATGATGCACAGTGGGATAACAAGATACAACAGTTATCCCACCATATGATCATATTTCACCATTGTTTGTGTAGTCAGGGCACTTCCAAGTGCATCACACATTTGACCCCTATGTGATAGGAAGAGGAAGCATCACTTCCCTTTTTGGTCTGATGAAGAAATGGACTCAAAGCTGAGGCTTTATCATTATAGGCTCAGTACATTTTTCCCTCAGGTTGGTAATATGTACAAAGAGCTACTTAAAAATAATTATAGAATGAGTTAATTTTCTGAAATTGTTCCTGAGTTCCCCACACCATTAAATAAAAGATAGTATGTTTTTTGAATTGTTAGTATGTACCAGGCTTTTCCCTGGCCACAGAGATGCACTGGTTGAATAAGAACAAGAGGTTTTGTTTATCTTAGAATGTAATACTAAGGAAAAGAGTATGTAGGCCAAGAACAAATACACAAGTAAACAATACAATGCTGGACTTCACTAAGTGCTAAGGAGAAAAAAAAAAGTGCTTGGTGGAGAATCAGGGTTTATGGAGTGACTGGGGAAAGGCTTTATTAGAGTGGTCAGGGAAGTCTGCCAGGAGGAGGAATACTTGAGCAGAGACTTGAATTGTAAAGAGGAGGCAGCCATGGGAAGATCTGGAGAAAGGGGATTCTTGGCAAACGGAATAAGTATCATGTAAGAGTGCCCTGCAGCAGAAAAGAGCTTAATGAAAAACCCAGTGTATTAGGGTTATCCTGAGAAATGGAACCAATGGGAGATAGATACACAAACACACGTGCACACAGATGAACACAGACATACCTGTATAACATATACAATTGGCTCTCGTAATTATGGAGGCTAAGAAGTCCCAAGATATATAGTCAGCTGGAGACCCAGGAGAGACAAGTGTCATTTTCCTTCATAAACATCCTTACAGACACAACCAGGATAATGTGTGATCAAATATTGGGGCATCCTATGGCCCAGTCAAGTTGTCACATGCAATTAACCATCATACCCAGTGAGATGAGAGCATGATGAGCAAGGGGGAGAGTGTTATGAGATTGGAGAAGAATGCCTGGGTCAGATAATTCAGGGTTGTATAGGCAGTGGTGTAGAATTGATTATGATCAGTATAGAATCAGTGTAAGTCCTATAGGAAGGCACTGTTGGGAGGAGGTCATTGAGAGGACATGACCACGGTCCATTAGCCCATGAACTGGACCCAGTCCCCTTTTCTCATCTAGGAGCCACTTCAAGGACATATCCTTGAGAGAATAATACATTATTCAGATCGTCTGGATGGTACATGCGACAGGACCCTATTAAAGCCTTGATATAAACTCCAAGGATTCTAGCGGGAGGGTATGGTGATCTATTTGTTTTATGGTTGTCCTTGTATATAAGTACCATTCCCCTATAAAAATAGCCATCTACTTGAGTGGCTTGCCTCTTTCTTTGGTCTCTCTCTACCCTCCACACACACGGGACAGTTTTGAGGCTTACCCAAGAAACTCAATTTTGTAAACCAATAGGCACTCTGAGGAAATAGAACTGGAACTGACCGCAGAACAATTGTGCAGAAGATGTAGGATTTATACTGACAGAGGGGTGGAAAAGAACATAGTGTCAACCCGCACAATAAGGTCATGATATAAAACAGATTAATATTATGACTGATATGAAAGACTTTTGTTCATTTAGTTATTCTATTCATTGTTAGGGAGTGGAACTGAGATAACTTTTGCCAGTAGTACCTTTAAAACTAACATTTTAGACAAGTTAAGTATAATCAATGTGAAGCTCATTTTTAGGATCTGTTTTATCTTTTATCATACTATCTTATGCTTAATAGCATAAAGAACTCAGGAACAGTTCCAGAAAATTGAAAACCATCTAAATTAAAAGTATCAAAACTCATTTATACTTTAAAATTAACAATCAAAAGTTTAATCATAAAAGGCAAGTGGACAATAATGTCAAATCTTATCAGTCATGTGAGGTTAATGATGAATGCAACTGGACTGATCACAAATTTTAAAAAAATAAAATATTTATTATGAAAGAGTAAATACAAATCTGAAACCTTAGCAATGCAACATCAATGAACAAAAAAAAAAAGTCTGTTAGATTTCAGTGTTTGGTCTATTTAATTTTATTACAGCTAAACTCATCTCTTTCCTGTGAGCAGATTGCAACATAAATTGATATTTATGACATTTTATTACTGCTCTTAGTTCAGTGTTAAGAAAACATCTGAAAATGCTTTGTTATTTATTCCTTTAGAGATAGGTATGAAATAAGTCAGGTTTTCTGCTGCAACTTTGTTGTGTTTTTTTGTTTTGTTTTGGTTTGGTTGGGTTGGGTTTGTTTGTTTTTTGCTTTCTCTTAACTTTTTTGCTGTATGCCAAAGTTTAACTGACTGGGAGGAAAAAAAAATTTCCTATTTAACCCAAATACGGGGGCCCATATTCAACCATTCTGGCTCCTTTCTGCTTCCTTTTCCCCTTAACATCTGAATTGGCCACCTTGCAGATGTCTAATTCTGGACCAGCTCAGCTCTTGCTTTCTCTGTATTTCCTTCATCCTTCTACTGGAAAGTGCCCGTATACCCTGAGTTCAGGATCTTCAACTTCTGCTGGGCTTGTAATGCTGTAAATAATGCTGAACATTCTTTGCCAGCATCTTGTCTTTCACAGGTCATTTCCCTCAAGACCCCTGCTCAGCATTCTGCCTCACACTCTGCCTTTGGCACAGAAAACAGATGCCTTCCTAAGTGTCCTCATTTTTTTTTTTTCCATTTCTTCTGATCCACTCTGGCCTTAATACTCACTAAATTATTCCCACAGCCTCCCATCCTTGCCACACCTCATAGCCCAGTAGAGAAGGGGTTTCTGGGTCATCTAAGCTGCTTGCCCCTCCTCTGCCTACATGTCTGCTACCGGCCAGCCCAGCTAGATGCAATCAAACATACTTCTCCCATGATCTTTTCCTCCTTGTCATCTTCAACTTCTCTGGATATACTTCAATCTTTTTTATCTAAAAATTTAATTAATTAGTTAATTAATAACATGTGAAACCTGGGTGGCTCAGCCAATTCAGCATCAGACTCTTGATTTTAGCTCAGGTCACGATCTCAGGTTGGTGGGATTGAGTCCTGTATGGGGCTCTGTGTTCAGGATGGAGTCTGCTGGAGAATCTTTCTCTCTCTCTGCCCCTCCCCCTGCTCATGAGGGTGCTCATCTCTTTCTAAATAAATGAAATCTTAAAAAATATTAACAATGACAACAAAGCCCAAACATATACTTCCTCTCACTATTAAGCAATAACTCTCTCCTTTTCACAGACAAGCTTCTTAGCAGAGAAACCCATACTGATTATCTCCCTTTCCAGAGATCTCTGCTTGCTTTTATCTGGGACTCCATGTACCATTTCACCAAAATTGCTTTACTAGCATCATTAATGCTATTCCATTGATCAACCTTCATCAGCCTGGGACATAAACATTTAAAGAGTTAAAGGAGGAATATGAACCTACAAAAGTTGTGGAGAAGGATCTTCCAGGATAGTAGGAGGAAAGTGATAGGCCAGTGTTACATAAAACTCAAGGGAAAAGAAGTGTCAGCAAAGAGAAAGCAAGCAATATGATCCATGACTGCAAAATGATTAAAAAATAAAAAAAAGAATTGGTACCCATTCAGTGGAATAGCATTAATGTAAAGAATTATTGGATCACTATATTATGTACATGAAATTAATACAACACTGAAACTAAACCACTTCTCTTCACATTTATAGACACTCTTGTTGACTATCTGCTTCCATGTAGCAATCTTCCTATGACTTCTAAGTACTGACTGTAATCACTGCTACCTTCTTCAGGTCCAGAACCTTCTAACTACGGTGATCATATGATAAAATGTCCTGATCTGGGTTCTTTTAAGAGTGAAAGGGGATACTATTAATAACTTCACTGTGATAACAAGCATAGACTAGGACTCTCCTTAACAAAAAAGTCATATGATTACTTTATTTAAAACCAGCTGACAGTCTCAAAAAATTAAACATAAAGTTACCCTGAGACCCAACAATGACACTCCCAGGTGGCATTTTTATGCTCACATAAAAACTTGAACATAAATGTTCATAATGTCATTTTTCATAATGGTCAGAAAGTGGAAGCAACTCAGATGTGCATTAGCTGATGAATGGATAAACAAAATACAGTATATCCAGACAATAGGATATTATTCAGCCATAAAGAATAATGAATACTGATACATGCTACAATATGGGTAAACCTTGAAAGCATTATGTTCAGTGAAAGAAACCAGACACAAAGGTTACATGATATATGATTTATATAAATATTTATATTAAATGTCCATAGTAGCCAAATTCATAGAGACGTGTATTTGTTGTTCCCCAGAGGCTTGGGCAAGGAAGTGACTGGTAACAGGTATGGGGTTACTTTATGGGACAATGAAAATGTTCTGGAGGGTTCCTGGGTAGTGTTGGTTAAGCCACTGCCTTCAGTCAGGTCATGATCCAGAGTCCCGCATTGGGCTCCCAGCTCCACAGGGAGTCTGCTTCTCCCTCTGACTCTCTCTTCCCATGCTCTCTCTCACTCTTCCTCTCTCACATAAATAAATACAATCTTAAAAAAAATATGTCTTGGAATTAGGTAGTGGTAATGGTCACAACCACTTTGTGGATATACTAAAAACTCCTGAACTATCCACTTTAAAAGGGTCAATTTTATTTTATTTTTAATTGCTTTATCTTTTTTTAAAATTCTTTTTATTTTTTTAAGATTTTTTTTTTAATTTATTATTGGACAGAGAGAGAGATCACAAGGAGGAAGAGAGGCAGGCAGAGAGAGAGGAAGAAGCAGACTCCCCGCTGAGGAGAGCGCCTGATGCGGGGCTCGATCCCAGCACCTTGGGATCATGACCTGAGCCGAAGGCAGAGGCTTAACCACTGAACCACCCAGGCGCCCCTAATTGCTTTATCTTTGATTTTTAATTCCAGTGTAGTTAACAGTGTTATATAAGTGTCAGGTGTACTATGTAGTTATTCAACAATTCTATACATTACTCAGGGCTCATCATGGTAAGCGTACTCTCAATCCCCTTCCCCTATTTCACCCATCCCCCACCTTTCTCCCCTCTGGAAACTATAGATTGTCTCTATAGTTAAGAGTCTATTTCTTGGTTTGTCTTTCTCTCTCTCTTTAACTTTCCTCATTTGTTTTGTTTCTTAATTTCCACAAAATCATACAGTATTTGTCTTTCTCTGTCTGACTGACTTGGTATTATACTCTCTAGCTCCATCCATGTTGTTGCAAACAGCAAAGATTTCATTCTTTTTTATGGCTGAATCATATCCATCTCACACACATACACACACACACTGCCATGTCTTCATCATAAATAAATGTACACACACATATATCTATTGATAGACACTTGGGTTGCTTCCATATCTTGGCTATTATAAATAATCTTGCAATAAACATAGGGATATATATATCCTCTTGAATTAGTGCTTTTGTATTATTTGGGTAAATACCCAGTAGTGCAATTACTGGACATAAGGTAGTTCTATTTTTCACAGTGGCTGCACCAGTTTGCTTCCCCATGAACAGTGTAAGAGGGTTCCTTTTTCTCTACATCCTTGCCATTACCTGTTGTTTTCTTGTGTTTTGATTTAAGCCATTCTGACAAGTGTGAGGTGATATCTCATTGTAGTTTTGATTTGCATTTCCCTGATGATGAGTGATGTTGAGCATCTCTTCATGTGTCTGTTGCTCATTTATGTATCTTCTTTGGAGAAATGTCTGTTCATGTCTTCTGCCCAGTTTTTAATTAGGTTATTTGTCTTTTTTGTGTTGAGTTATATATGTTCTGTATGTATTCTGGATACTGCCCTTACCAGATATGTTATTTGCAAATATCTTCTTCCATTCAGTAGGTTGCCCCTTAGTTTGTTATTTCCTTCACTGTTCAGAAGCTTTTCATTTTGGTGTAGTCTCAATAGTTTATTTTTGCCTTTGTTTCCCTTGCCTTAGGAGACATATCTAGAAAGATGTTGCTGTGGCCAACATCAGGGAAATTACTGCTTGTGCTCTCTCCTATGATTGTTAGGTTTAGGTCTCACCCTTAGGTCCTTAATCTATTTTTAATTTATTTTTGTGTATGGTGTAAGAACATGGTGCAGTTTCATTCTTTTGTATCCAGTATCCAGATTTCCCCCTTATCAAAAAGACTCCCATTGGATATTCTTGCCTCCTTTGTCAAAGATTAATTGACCATAGAGTTGTGGGCTTATTTCTGGGCTTTCTATTCTATTCCATTGACTGAACTGTCATTTTTTTTTGGTGCCAGTACCATACTCTTTTGATTGCTACAACTTTGTGATATAACTTGATGACTAGAATTGTGATATCTCCAGTTTTGTTTTTTCTTTTTCAAGATTGCTTTGGCTATTTGAGGTCTTTTGTGGTTGCATACAAATTTTAGGATAGCTTTTTCTAGTTCTTTGAAAAATGCTATTGGTATTTTGATAGGGATTGGATTAAATATGTAGATTGCTTTGGGTAATATAGATATTTTAATAATATTTGTTCTTCCAACCCATGAGCATGGAATGTCTTTCCATTTCTTTGTGTCATCTTCAATTTCTTTCATCAATGTTTTATAGTTTTCAGACTACAGGTCTTTCACCTCTTTGGTTAAATTTATTACTAGGTATTTTTATTAGATGTGCTACAGTTGTAAATAAGATTGTTTTCTTAATTTCGCTTTCTGCTGCTTCATTATTAGTATATAGAAATGTGATGGATTGGGTACCCGGGTTGCTCAGTCAGTTAAGTGGCTGCCTTCAGCTCAGGTCATGATCCCAGGGTCCTGGGATGAAGCCCTGCATCAGGTTCCTTGCTGATGTGTGGAGGTTGCTTCTTTCTCTGCCTCTGCCTTCCACTCTGCCTGCTTGTGCTTGCTCACTCTCTCTGACAAATGAATAAATAAAATCTTAAAAAAAGAAGAAGAAATGGATTTCTGTACCTTGATTTTATATCCTGTGATCTTACTGAATTTATTTTTTAGTTCTAGTTGTTTTTTGGTAGAGTCTTTAGGGTGTTCTATGTAGAGTATCATGTCACCTGCAAATAGTGAGAGTTTGACTTCTTCCTTACTGATTTGGATTCTTTCTATTTCTTTCTCTTATCTGATTGCTGTAGCTAAGACTTCCAGTACTATGTTGAATAAAAGCAGTGAGAGTGTACATCCTTGCCTTGTTCCTGACCTTAGGGAAGAAACTCTCGGATTTTTACTATTGAGTATGATGTTAGCTATGAAATTTTAATATATACAGTCTTTATTATGTTGAAGTATGTTCACTATAAACCTACTTTGTTGAGAATTTGTATCATGAATGGATGTTATACTTTGTCAAATGCTTTTTCTGCATCTATTGAAATGATCATATGATTTTTATCTTTTCTCTGTTTGATGTGATGTATCACACTGATTTGTGAGTAAAATCTTAAAAGGGACAATTTTATTGTGTGTTCATTATATCTCAATAAAAATAAATCTTAACAAATAGTCCTTCCTACATTAGTGTCCCACATCCAGTTACCAGATTAAATTCCCATTTCTTACCTCATTGAATGGCACCATCCTCTGTACAGATTATAAAGCCTAAAATCTGGGAATCATTGTTTACATTTTTCTTCTCTCCCTGAATTCAGTGACAAGGTCTTTTAATTTGACATTTTAAATCTCTTGGGATTCCTCATCTCTCCACAGACATTGTCCCATTTTAAATCCACAACCTTGAGTACCTTCTTAACACTTACCATCACTCATTCACTCATCAAATAGTCATTAAATGCCTATTATATGACAGATTCTATTCTAGGTACATGTCATGCATAAAGGAATAAAATGTTGAAATATTTGCTCTTAAGAAGCCCATATTCTAGCTGTCAGAGAGCAGTATAAACATAAAATATAATAAGTAAGTACACTATTATATGATATAAGGTAGTAAGTGCTATAGAATAAAACAGAGTAAGGGTAGATCAAGAGTGCTGATGGGTAAGGGATTGCTATTTAAGATAGGGAGCTAAAGGAAAGTCTTATAAAAATGTTTCATTTGGGTAAAGACTTAAATGAGGTGAAGGTATAATGCATCTAGAGGAATACATGGAGATATCTGGAGGGAAAAGATTCTCAGAAGATGAAACAATTGATACAAAAATACTTAAGAAGAAACACATCTGGAGAATTTGAGGACTGACTAGGAAGGAGGCCAGAATGGCTGAAGCACATTGATTAAAAGAGAGAAGGTAGATGAGGACAGAAATGTGATGGAAAGGACAAGATAAGCAGTACCTTTAGGTACTCTAGTTACTCTGGTTGTTACTCAGGGTTTTTCACAAAACATGGTTAAGTTTTAAGAGAATTGTTCTAGTGCTGAATACAGATTTTTTGAGAGTAAGAGTAAAAACAGATATATTAATAGGTTTTTTTTTTTTTTCAAAAGATTTTATTTATTTATTTATTTGAAAGAGAGAGAAAGAGAGAGAACCTGAAGAAGGCTCCACACTGAATGCAGTGCCCAACACAGGGCTTGATGCAGGGTTCAATCCTACTACCACAAGATGATTCCCTGAGCTGAAACCAAGAGTGGGGTGCTTAATTGAATGAGCCACCCAGGTGTCCCTTGGGAATTTTTTAAACACAAGATGGTGGTAGCAGTGAAGGTGGTTGGAAGTAGTAGGTTCTAGACATATCATGACAGTAGAGCTATAGGGTTTGCTTTTGGATTGGATGCAGGATGTGCCAAACACTGTCCTAGTGACTGGTCCCCAAGTGGCTCACTACTTGGTCCCCCAGAGTTTTGGCCTGAACAACTAGACAAATGGAGATTCTGTCAGCTGAGGTGGGGAAGGCTACTGATGAAATTAAGTATTGTGGTATAAGACCAGGAGTTCAACTTCAGACATGTTAAGTTTGAAGTATCTGCCAGATGTCTTAGTGGAGGTATTAGGAAAGTAGTTGTATAAGTGAGGCTGCAGTGTGGAGTAATGGGCCAAGATTTATATATATCAGTGAGGCATCAGCATGTAGATAGTGTGAGTGTAGAGAAAGAAGACAAGAGGATCAAGAACAGTATCCCAGGGCACTGTAACATAAAAGATTAGTGAGAAGAGGTAGAATCAAGAGAAACAGACCAAAAAGAAATGACAACTGAGTCAGAAAACCAATAAGAAGTGTACCCTGGAAGCAAGGTCAAGGAAGTATATATAAGAAGAGGATTTATGTAAATCATTACCAATAGGTCACTTAAGATGAGCACTGAAAACTGACCATCAAATTCAGCAAACTCTACTTCAGTTGAAGAAGGTTTATAGAAAGAAACTGAGAAGAGAGGAATTGGGATAGTGAATCCTGACAACTCTTCTGAAATTTGCTACAGCTAGGACCAAAGAAACATGGCAGTAGTTGGTGGGGAAAGAGGAGACTTCTAAAATGGGAAGAATATCAGCATATTTGTATGCTGATGGGAATGATCCATGGGTGGAGAAAAATGTCTTGGGAGAGGAAGGTTGAGAACTGCTTTGAGGAGGTGAGAGAGCATGGATCTTGGAATAGAAAGGACTAGCTTTAGGTGGGAGCACAACAAGTTCATCTCTGGGGCTAGGCAAGGCTGTCAGAATGTGCAGACCCTGAGGATAGGTAAATGCGGTGTTAAGAGTATCTGGAGGTTCTCTCTTCGATGCATCCTTTTTCTCAGTGAAGTTGAAAACAAAGTCAACATCCAAGTAGGAGGGAGTGGAGTGGTAGCATGAGGGAAGAGAAATAATAAAATAGTATCCAGGAGAGAAAAGGATAAGTGGACATAAAGCAGGATTGCTCTACAACACAAAAAGCCAACCTGAGGTTTCTTTTTTTCTTTTTTTTTTTAACTTTTTAAATTTCTTTTAAAATTATTTTTATAAACATATCATATATATATTTATATTTCATTTATTTATCTGTCAGGGAGAGGGAGAGAGAGAGAGCACACAAGCAGGCAGAAAGGCTGGCAGAGGCAGAGAGAGAAGCAGGCTCCCTGCAAAGCAAGGAGCCCATGCGGGACTCAATCCCAGGACTCTGGGATCATGACCCGAGCCAAAGGCAGCGGCTTAACCCACTGAGCCACCCAGGCGTCCCAATAAACATATAATATATTTTTATCCCCAGGGGTACAGGTCTGTGAATCGCCAGGTTTACACACTTCACAGCACTCACCATAGCACATACCCTCCCCAATGTCCATAACCCCACCCCGCTTCTCCCAAACCCCCTCCCCCCAGCAACCCTCAGTTTGTTTTGTGAGATTAAGAGTCACTTATGGCTTGTCTCCCTCCCAATCCTATCTTGTTTCATTTATTCTTCTCCTACCCACTTAACCCCCATGTTGCATCTCCACTTCCTCATATCAGGGAAATCATATGATAATTGTCTTTCTCTGATTGACCTATTTCGCTAAGCATGATACCCTCTAGTTCCATCCACATCCTTGCAAATGGCAAGATTTCATTTCTTTTGATGGCTGCATATTATTCCATTGCAATCTGAGGTTTCTGATCATGATTATCAAATAAGATCTGCCAGTGAAACTCGCGCTCACTAGCCTGTTTGTGCCTTGCTCACAGAACTTCAGTGGCTAGGACAGTGCTGGGCATATGGCAACCACCCCACCCCACCCTATCTCTAGTCTTACCTCCCTCTAATTCTTTCTCTACACAGATGAGAGATTACACTAAAACAGTATCATTCCTCTGCTCATATTTTCACACAGGGTAGATTCCCATACACCCCAGACTTTTTACTGCAATATAGAAGCTCTTCATAATTGGGTCTCTGAATAGATTTCAATCTCACCTATTGTGTTTACCCTCATACCCTCCAACAACAGCTACTTGAAAGTCTCCATAATATTCCTTGCCCCCCCCCTTTTTTGACTATAGCCTTCACTTGATTAACTCCTACTAGTGTTTCAGGGACTCAGCTCAGAAATCATCTCCTTCAAGGGACAACTGAAGGACATCTTACATCTTACTGCCCTCTTCCATCATCACATCATCACCTCCCATTCTGTGTTAACGCCCCTTTGTGACATCTATCACAGCAGTTCCCATTGTATATTACACGTGTCTCTTTTCTTTGTTCCCCCAAAGTATTGTATGTAAATTCTAGAACAATAGCATAGTATTCATCTGTATTCTGAGCTACGACTATAGTGTTTGGCATATAACGGGCGCTCCAAAATGTCCATGGAATGAAGAAGGGTAAATGAGAATCAATAATAGTTGTCTATTTTCTATCCAGGCAGGGATCAGGGGATGGTAATACATAATATATAGCAGGATGTTTCAAGAAAGTTTCTTGGTCTTTTTGAATACTTTGTTTAATTGTTTGGTTCTTCCCTACCCCTAAATATACTTTACGGCATATCTTTGATTTATGCAACTAAAACAGTTGTGATTTACTCAAAAAATTGATTTACAGATGCCATCAGTAGGACATACGCTTTGAGTAGTTTTTTAGGTCTGGAGTTAGGTGGTTTTGAGCCATGCTCATTTTCTTACATACAATTAGCTAAGGGGGAGGAGGCATATACTCTCAAGTCCATGAGACCCAAGTTGGATCTCTATCCCTTCTCTTTACCTCTCTAACTCTCAGCTTCCTCCTTTGCAATAAACTTTCCTGTTGTAAAATGGCATTTTGCAGATAAACAATGAATGCTAGCTAGCTATTATAATTGTGACCTAGGATTCTCCTTGTTTAGGCAGCTGCTCAGTATAATACATGGCTTAGGGCTGAACAAAACTAGCTGTTGCATTTCATAAACTACCTCTTGCCCTGCTCTCTGAACCTGCCTCCTTGTCCAGCTTTAGGTCTTACATTCTATTTCCTCACCTTCTTTGCCTATTCTATCTAAAATAATTTTCCCTATTCTCTCCCACTCCCTGTAGCTCTCAGGTCCCTGTCCCCACTTCAGCTCCTCTTTTTGTTATCACAACTCTTCAGTTCTTCTGTGGTGTTGATCACCCTTTGTAATTCTAGAGTGTAAGTCCCATAATTGTCTTGTTCAATGTTACAGCTCCTGTGTCTCACCCAGAATTCAGTTCAGAGCTATTAGGCAATCTAAGAGTATCTGATGAATGGACAAATTATACTATATTTTGATCATAGTGGGCAATTAACTTGTATAGGAATTTTTTGGAGGTAACTTCAGTGAGATTCCTGGGAACTGTTTCTGCCCTCCTAATATGAGGAAGACATGTTTGCCAAACAGGATCAGCTCTAGGTACTAGGAGTCATGGTCTTTGAGACTTCCCCGCTACTCACCTACTCCCAAGGTCTTCACCACTGAAGAATACTGACAGGTCAAAGAAGTTTCTATTCTTGCAGAACACTTTGTAAGCATGGATCATCTTCAGAAGTTCTTAGTAATGCATAGTAGAGAGCATCTAGAAAAATAGGTAGCTTCTCAGAAGAAGCTTCTGTCAAAGAAAATACAATGAATATAAAATCTATTGGTCATGCCTTAAGATGAGAATCACAATCCAGCTCTCTGCTCTCTGCCAGATGCTGAGGGAGCACGCCAGAACGCTTTAAAACGCTGATCATGCCCTGCAGTCGTTTCCAAGCTGGCCCGAGAAGTGGAGACTGACATCCTTGAAATCTAGTGAGAATACAAGTCGACATAAATAATGGAATGGACTAAAACTGTGTTTTACAAAGGAGTACTAAAGTTACTGTAACTTTAGTCAGAATGCCCAAGGAGAGGGAAGATCACTGAAGACTGAAAACTTCCCAAGCTGGGGCTTGAAAGAGCATAAAGAATAGGGAGGCGTGGCCAGCAGAGGAGGGGCTGGTCAAAGAGTCGCGCCCCCTGCTGGTAGTACGCTTACAGTTCACTCAAGGAAGGAAGGGAACTGGGCCCTGGAAGGGGAAAGTGAGAGCTATCCCAGAACTGGGTGAGCTCGAGGTCAGGCAAATTATATGCTGGGCCGCCCACCTGCAAAATTTGTGGCTTCCGGGCCACTTCTCTGCGGACTCCTGCCCTCTCCCGAACAAAGCAAAACTAAACCAACACCACCGTAATAACTGCAACAAAAGGAAACAATAAATTCTCTACCCACAGGATTGGCAGCAGGTGGAGATTCCACGGCCTGCCAAGAGGAGCCATAAGGACAAGTGTTTATGAAAATGGGTCTGGCATTTCTAATAAAGGACGAAAGCTTGAGAAAAAATGACAACAGGACACAGAGCATGCCTGTGTGTTAGTGTGTGTGGTGGTTCATGCCTGGTGTGCGTGCGTGGGTGTGACTAAGTGGGTATGTGTATGGTGTCGTATGTATGCTCTGTGGTGTGTACTTACATCTACTTAGATGCATTGTATGGTATATATGAGTGTGTGCATGGTGTCGGGGAGCGGGGGGCATGTTTCCCTCCCTCTCCTGGCACCTGCTTAGCTGTCCTTGATTCTTGGCTGCCTGAAGGAAGTTTGGGGCACAGTTCCCTGTCCTTTTTCCACTTCTGGCACAATTGGCATCTCCCTTATGACCAGTGCCCACCTGCGGGGACGCTCCCTCCCACTGATTTCCTCCCCAGTAGTGGGAGCGGAGCCACGTGCCCGCTGTGAAGTGCAAAGCAGAGGAAGTGACTTTGATGGACCATGTTGTGCTAGAGGCCTGGTGCTCGCAGATTAGACGGGCTGCAGCTCCTGGGTGCAGGGCCTCCATCAGGGGCTTGTTCTGATGACATAATTTTTCTCATTAACCTCAATAACTCTCTGCTGATAATATGGATGTTTGCTCTAACGTAAGAGTTATTTGTTGTTGGTTTTTTTGTTTTTTGGGGTTTTTTTGTTTGTTTGTTTGTTTTGTTTGTTTTAAATCCGTCTACACTTTCCAGGGAGGAGAACGCAGTGAGAGCCTTGTGGCTCCTGCAGCTGCGAGGCCCAGCTGTTGAGGATCCAGCTTCACCAGCTTCTGGATTCCCCGGGGCAGACCTGGAGGGAGGGATACAACAGTCCCTGTGTTCTGTACTCTGGCCTTTCTCGGCCATAAAACTCTCAACAAATATAGACCGCATGTTGGAGAGAGTGAGAGGCTCAGAGATTTAAGTATTCAGAGAGGGCGGGAGGTGCAACAAGTCCGCTCTGCCCCCATTCCCATTTCACGGCCTTTAGCCTGCGGCAAACCCCAACCAGCAGCTGCGGCTCTTTACCATCACCCGCGTTGTTCAGATACTCCAGCCTCTGGCCCAGTTGTTATTTGCTGTCAAGTAGTAGGGCACCCTCATAATCATCTAGGGCGTCTTTCACTTCTCCCCAGTTAACATGAATTTCTATGTCATGTCTTTCTCATACGGTATTTATTCTCTCCCCTCAGTAGGCTGTGAGCACTTTGAGATAGAGGCTATCTTTTTCATCTTTGTTTCCGCAGTATTAGTATGGCATCTGGCACAGAGTAAGCACTTGGTACATGTTTGTTGACTTTTTTTTTTTTAAGATTTAATTTATTTATTTGATAGAGAGAGAGATCACAATTAGGGAGAGAGGCGGGCAGAGAGAGAGGAGGAAGCAGGCTCCCTGCTGAGCAGAGAGCCCGATGCAGGAGCTCGATCCCAGGACCCTGGGATCATGACCCGAGCCGAAGGCAGAGGCCCCAACCCACTGAGCCACCCAGGCGCCCTGTTTGTTGACTTTTGATATGAATGAGAATAAAACAAGAAATTTGTAAGTACATTAAGTGCCTGAGGAAATTCAGTTTCAAGGGGGAAGTTATTAGCATATGTTGCATGTATCCATTTGGGGCCTAATGTTGTATCTTCAGATCTGCTCATGTAAATGCTTGAGTACCATCCCAGGGTTTCTGACTGAAAGAGAGGCAAAGTCAAGTTGATACACTGAGACTCAAGTCCACTATCATACAAAAATAGGACCCCAAAATTTAATGTATTAACAAATTAAATAGTCTTATGAAAACTCAATGCAAGATAATTATGTTGTTTATGAGATAAGGACAGTACTCATTTTAAAGATAATTCACTATACACCACAGTAAGTATGCTCCAGGTAAGGGACACAAGTGAAATGACCATTTTTCACATAAACTAACTTAGAAACTGTATCAAAATTCTGAAGTAAAGCTCCTTCATTAATAAGATGCTCAGGCAGAAGATTTTCTTTCTTTTTTTTTTTTTTTTATTTATTTGTCAGAGAGAGAGTGAGCGAGAGCGAGCACAGGCAGACAGAGTGGAAGGCAGAGTCAGAGGGAGAAGCAGGCCCCCCGTGGAGCAAGGAGCCCGATGTGGGACTCCATCCCAGGACGCTGGGATCATGACCTGAGCCAAAGGCAGCTGCTTAACCAGCTGAGCCACCCAGGCGTCCCAGATTTTCTTGATCTAATGCTCCCTGGCGATATACACACCCCGAACACATCTTGCCCTCCACCAGGCAGAAACCAGTCAATAGCCTTTGCTTATAGACTGATGCTTAACTTTAGAAAGATGCCATTGTTTGAAGAATACTCATAATTCAATAATGAGGCCAACAAAGATATCATGTCAGGTCATAGGGCAGGGGGAGTGGAATTTAAGAACGCTCCAGGCATTGGCCTTTCCACAGAATGCAGGAGGTGTCAGCTGGCTGCTGCTATGGAGTTGGAGCCAATTTTGATGTTCGAGGAAAGACTCAGACTAGACAGAGAAGGATTGCATTCTCCCTTTCAACAGAGGTGGTTCTGAAGCTTAGTGAACTATAGAGAATAAGACCTTTATAAGGATCTTATAAAGCACCAAGTCTACCTCATTTTATAGGCAAAGAAACAACAGGGATTCAGCAAGGACAAGTGGCATCATTTTAAACATAAGTAACTCAATATTACCCCAAGAGAGATACATTTTTTGGCCATAAAATTAACTGAGAGCAACTCATGTGGTTGTTTAAACTACTAAAGATATTGTAAAGATTACAGCAATATACACCATGGATTAAGAAGGGAATATTTTTCTTTATCTAAAGATTCTGTTTCCTGAATTTGATGTGACGAAAACTATTTGGTTCAAGCTGTGCTCCATAAAATGATCTCTTCCTACTATATGCCAAGCATCCTGCCAGGCTCTGGGGATAGAGCTCACAGACTAGTGGAAGGGGTATATTTTTGATAGTAGGGTTAGAGTTGACCAAAGACAAGTTCTCAGAAAAGCTTGGTCTCCAGCTTTTTATGAGCATATCAGACTTACAGGTTTTAGATGAGCAGAAGAAGCTGAAATGGTTGCAAAGAAATGGAGTTCCCTTCAAATGGGTGCCAGTCTTTTACAAATGTACAGATACATCTGAAGTCAGTGAAAATCATTATGCTGTTGGTTTATGCTCTGAGAAAGCCTAGCAAACACCAGGCAAAACTAGTGGCTTCCATTTTTTATTTCATCACATGGCTTTCAACTCACATCAGCCTTAGTTTCTTGTTTAGCTAATGACGTGAACATCTAATAAAGTGAGATAATGAGAGTAATGTGCCTCACATAGGGCTTGGCATGTGAAAGACATGCAAGAATATTGTAGCTTATGCCAAAGTGAGAGAATGTTTAAACTAATAGCAGATAATACTTTAATTTTGTTTATGCATTACCTCCGTGCAATGAAATAACATTATCCCCACTTTGCTAATAAAAAAAATAGAGGTTCAGAAACAGAGAGAAATCTGCTTAAAGTGATGCAGTTGGTAGGTGTGGATCATGAATTCAAACCCAAGGCTGTCTAAAGCTAAGTTAGTTTTCTTAACGATGCATTCTTAATGATACTTTAGCCTGTGGGAGAGAAAAAAGTCTGAAAAGAGCTGTCTGTTACCTGATCCAAGGAATGAGTTGACCTACAGTACTCTTTTTTGATGCTACAGTACATTCTCACTCGGCTTTCGTAACATTATTTCATAAGGTAAGAGTTAAAAACTGAATCTGTGATCAGTTGCTACATCTGTCACCTCCCCACTTTGGTTAACACTTAGTTGGCTTTGTTCATTTATATTATTTTTCTCTTTCCTTTGGCATCTGAACTATGGCCCTTGAATATTCCTTTTTATATTTCTTATAAAAGCGCGCTGTAATATATTACACCAAGTCCATACAGGTAAGTTCATAGCAGATTTACTCAAACAGAAAAACAAAGAAAAACCAAAAAATGGAAACAACCCATGTGTCCATTAAAAAGTGAATGTACAGTAAAAATTTTTTTTAAAAATGTGAATGTACAAAGAGTTGTGGTATATCCATAAAATGGAATGTAGTACTAAAGTGGAATGAACTACTGATATACGTAGGAACATGGATGAATCCTGAAAACACTATGAGTGAAAGAAGTCAGACATAGGGACATAGGGGGTTTAGGGTGTGTTGAAAATGTCCTCTATCTTGATTGTGGTGGTGGTAACACAGTGGAATATTTGTCAAAAGGCATTATTCTGTATATTTAGAATAGATGCATTGAATTACTTGTAAATTATATCTCAATTAAACTGAGTTTTAAAATTGTCTCTTGTTTGGGGTGCCTCGGTAACACAGTGGGTTAAGCGTCCATCTTTTGGTTTAAGTTCAGGTCATGGTCTCAATGTTGTGAGCTCAAGCCCCATATATGGCTCACCCATCAGCACAAAGTCTGCTTAAGACTCTCTTGCATTCTCTCTCTCTGCCCCTCTCCCATACACATTGATTGTGAGCTCTCCCTCTCTCTCAAATAAATCTTTAAAAAAAATTCAAAGAAATAAAAATAAATAGAATTGGTTCTTGGCTTTGACCAGGAAAAGGATGAGTGAGAGCACAAGGTCTTGGAGAAAGGAAAGTACTACATAATGGGAGAAGGTCAAACTATGCCCACTTGGCAAAGTGGCAAAGTGAGGGCTTGATGGTAACAAACCTCCTTGTGTCTCTGAAAATATCTGCTAAGCAATATTTGCCTGAAAAATTCTAGTCTGAATACTCTGTATTTATTTCACAGAGACAGTAAAAGAAAGCAATGTAAGAAACAAACTCATACTATGGTGGAAACCATATTTAAGGAACCGACCCTTCAAAAAGATTGTAGCATGCCATGATTCTGGAGATTTTACCAGGAGCTTGAGCCCATGAAGGCAAAGGACTGGGTGCAGAAGTGCTAGGAAGAAAGAAAGAATTGATTCTGAAAAGGCAGCTGACATTAAAAAAAAAATCATACTACTCCTTCCTTGAAATAAAGAAAGGAAATTCCCAACATTTCCCAGGAGACTGGGTTAAGGAATCTAGTTCTCTAAACAAGCTAGATAATATATAGCCCAACACCACAAGAACCATAGTTGAACATTGGAAAACATTCCATGTGGAAGTTTCTGTTTGCGATATTTGATTTGGGCTTGACATCTTGCTAAAATGCAAATAATGGAAGAAACTTAAAGATTAACTAATGGAAATGTAGGTAGTTTACATGCAAAACCTGGAATTATGCTTTATTGTATTGATAATTCACACAAATCCCCAGTGTGGTACCTGGCGTAGAATGGGAAGTAAGTAAATCTTTGCTAGAACAAAGAGAGAGAAAGAGATGGAAGGAAGGACCATATTTTAAGCTTCGGGTGACTCCATGTATTTAAAAACAAAAATAAATGAATTAGATAAAAAAGTTTAGTAAGAAAAACACATTGTTTTTGAAAAATTTATGTCACACCTTCCAACCTTATCCCCTCCAATAATCTATTTATAAGTGAGTCAAAATATATATTTATAATAATTTTAGGAATCCATAATTATGAAAGGCATACATCAGGATAGGTGCTCGGAATGGATTTCTATCCCTGAATTACTCCCTCAGCAAACTGGGTGAGGAAAGAGAAAACATGCTTACACTAGTTAGTGGATGTCATGCCCTTAACTAGGCATCCAACTTAAGGAATCAGAAATGGGCCATAATTATTGAGTAGCCATGGCAGTTGAGCTGATGGATGATCAGTGGACTTCAACTCAGATGCGCAGCTTGATTGACAGAAGAAAATTGTTGTTCAGGATAATGGGGGACTTGAATCGGACTCATGATGTTAG
Organism: Mustela putorius furo; assembly: GCF_011764305.1. Lineage (NCBI taxonomy): Eukaryota > Metazoa > Chordata > Mammalia > Carnivora > Mustelidae > Mustela > Mustela putorius. The sequence goes on along the minus strand of NW_025422019.1, from coordinate 19,926,651 downwards.
GAAGAGAGAAGAGGGTAAGCCTTCCCAAATGAGAAAAAAAAAATCTCTTTGGTGAGTCTGTCCTTTTAGCCAGATCCCTTTGATAGTCAACAATATAAAAGTTTGCATTTTCAAATGATCTTTTTCAGTTGGGATTTTATCAACATTCTTTGTTGGTATTATGTAGTATCTTTTCTCAGAAAGAGGCTAAAAATTGCCTTCTTTCCTCCAGGAGAGAGTAACTGAGCATTATAAAGGTTTTCTGCTTAAAGCATGGGGCCTCAGATAAGTAATCTCATGCTTCACCCATGATAAATAAGCTATTAAAAATCAAGAAGAAAAGGTAACAGTTGGAATGTCTGAAATGCACAATGTTGTAGAAACCTCATTTGTAAGACCCCAAGTCTTCTTCATTGTTTAGTCACAATGCTGGAGTCTTTTCTTTATATTTTTGTTTGGGGATTTTTCTCTTCCCTAGGCTGAAGTGCTTTGTGCATGAGACAGAAAAGCTGCCAGGACTAGACCATCTGGCTGGCCAAATGGATTGCGTTCACTGGAGCATTGCCAGATGTGTATCAGAGGAAAGTTTAATTTCTGGGCAGCCTAAGCCCTTGGTTCCTTTCTCAGTTTAATGGAAATCACGCTTCCATTTTCCAGAAACTCCTGCAATTGGCATGGTGTCGTCACCCAGTCTTGTCTCCCAGTCTCAGTAGAGATCACCCTCCTCGAGAGGAGAACTTCTCCTCTCTGTCAACTCCAAAGCAGTGAAATAAGTTTAACAAAAGGGTTTATGCCAAGTGAAAAATCACTATGTTACATTTGATTACATTTGTCTGACCTTGAACAATTTTAGGAGCCAGAGTAGTCATTTTAGTTAAGTAATTTAGTTTAAATTGCTTAATTAAGAAATAAAATTTCATGGAATTCCCTAGATTAATTTGCACTTATACTTAAGAGCATCAACATTTATAATCAATTTAAAGAGGAAATAGGCCTAGAGTATTTTATAGTTTGTAGTGAAACCTAATTGGATTCATTTGGGCTGAAATAGGAAATACAGAGAGATCTGATATATTTTTAATTTCCCACATCTTAAGGACAAATAATGGGCATTTAATCTTTGTGAGGCACTGAGCTTTAGACTTGAAATTGCAGAAATTGTGGATTTCAAAGATAAACTGGCTGATTCCCCTGCATTCTTACCTTTTGGGGAAGGCATACAGCAAAGCAGGATTGTGGCAAGAACCCACAGGCTGGGTTGGCCTATACATGAGTAGATGATAGCCCCCGAGGAGAGTGTTTGGGACCAGGATGGGTCTGTTCTGGTCAGTCCTCTGTATGTGTTCTTTACCCACACCGGTCACTCACGTCTCTCTCTCAAAAAAAAATATTTTAAATGAAACTGTCAGATTTGAGTGTTTAAGAAGATTCTGCCTGAGGTCTAAGGAAGGGCTTTGAGGGGAAATGGGTGAAAAAAACAAGGAGTCATTTTTGAGTTCATCTGTTTATCCTAGGCATAGATCCTGAGAACCTGAAAGGAGAGAGCAGTAAAAGTGCAAAAGAAGAGATATTAGAGGTAATATCTAAAGGACTTGGTGATCAACTGGAAGAAGATGTGGGGGAAGGGGAAACAAGGGTGTGGGAGAAAGCAAGGACGATTGGTAGGCTTGTGCCTGGGTGATAGCTAGTTACCCATACATCCCGACATTCAAGTTTGTCCAAGTCTTTGCTGGTTAAGGCCTACAGGACTATCTTTTTATACTTCAGTGTGTTCTATTTTGGCAGATGGATTTGTATGGTCACTGTAGTAGAAGAATGACAATCACATTAAGAATATTAGGAAAGAGGTATGTTGGAAATGGAGATTTTGGACTTGAGATGCCTGTGGTATAACTATTCATTCATTCACTTCCTTCAAACTTTTGCTCAAATCTCTCTTTCTCAATGAGGTTCCCTTGACCATCTAATTTAATTCTTCAACGCTCCCCTTTGTTCCATTCCTGATCCCCTTATCTTGCTCTATCTTTTCTTTAATTTTAGCATTTAACAGCTTCCCTATGTATAATCATCTTGATTAGCATGTTCATTGATCATTGCCTATCTGTTATGATGGGAGCTCCTTGAGATAAGGATCTTGATTTCTTCTGTTCACAGATGTATTCGAAGTACCTAAAACAGTGCCTGCTATTTAATATGTAATCAACGACTATTTTTGAATGAATGAATGAGTGAATTGAAAGAACTCACAAATACATATTGAGAACCAACTATTTTTTGAGCTCTTGTGTGTCTTAGTCAGAGATGTTCAGTAAATTCCAGGATGCTCAATAGGAATTGAATACACAGACACACACACACACAGGCAAACACACAGAAAGAAAGTGAATACATGTGACTCTGAGGCTTGAGAGATGTTCTGGGCTAAAGTTATAAAAGTGTGTATTGGGACTAAGCAGATCGTGTTTGCACTTTGGCATGATTAATACCCTTTAGCAAAATCATTTTCAGAGGGGGCACAAGATTGAGCCTAGAGATTAGCAACAATTAGGAGAAGGTGTGGGGTCAGAAATTTTAAAGGAGAGAGAGTAGGAATAGCCAATGAAAAAGCACAATAAAGAAAGGGCAGTGATATAGAAATTGAGGGGGACTAAGAAGAATTTTTATAAGGAGGGAGTTATAAAAAGTATGAAATAAACCACATTATTCAAGTAAAAGCAGAATTGCCATTGAATTTATTAGAAAAATGGTTGAATTGTATTCACATTTGGAATCACCCCTAATGTGACTGTATTTGGTGATAGTACCTTTAAAGAGGCAATTAAGTTTAAATAACTTCATGGGTGGCGTGTTGCAAAACAAATAGGACTGGTCCTAGGACTGCACTCACACAGAGGAAAGGCCATGTAAGGGCACAGAGAGAAGGCAGCTGTCTGTAATCCCAAAAGAGAGACCTCAGGAAAAACCAACTTGGCCCTCATTTGGAACTTGGACTTTTAGTCTCCAGAACTGTGAGAAAATACATTTCTGTTGTTTGAGCAGCCCAGTCTTTGGTATTTTGTTATGGGAGGTTTATCAGGCTAATAAAATGGCCAGTATTGATACTGGAATAATAATATTTTCAGAGGTAGTAAGAGCTGATATCATAGAGTAGTAGGGTAGGGAGGGAATGGGGGTGAATACATTCCCCTTTATTTAGAATTGTGGCTAATTGTGGGAGAAAGAAATAGCCCAGGAAACAGAGAGGCTGTGTTGAAACCCTAGGAGAGCACAATTAAATCTTGGTTACCATAAATTACCAAGAGATGAGTTGATCATCTTCACACTATAATATGCATAATTATGCATGTTGATTAGAGCATATTTCTTTGTTTTGTAACTGAAGGAAATCTTGAGAGAGTTTTTAATTTGAACCAGACAGGAGAATCTTACAAGGACATTAGCAATGAAGTTGGCATTGGCACTCTATTGGTATGATTTTAGAGTCACTGAATCAGCTGGATTTAATGATCTAAATTATTTCATGTTGATGCTATGCCCCAAGTTCTAGAAAGTTTTAGGGTGGTTTTACATCATCCCAATCAGGATTTTTTAATGCACATTTTGGTTTTTTCCCCCAGTTTATCACTGACAATTTAAAGTCAGTACTGAGTTTTTCTTCTGGAGGGCACAGTTTACTCCTCCTAATAGAACTTTCCTGAATTAGCATGTTACACTTTTCAAAGTGAGTTTGAATTTATTGCATCCTAATTCCTCTCTCCCTCTCAAGGAGTTTGCTCTTACAGACTCCACATCTTCCCCAAATCACCCATTTCCCATCACAATACAAATGCATTGTGAATCTCCAATACTCAAAATAACAGTATTAAAACATACCTTCTACCCATGTTGTACCAGGTATCAGTAACTTTTCTCCTATCTTCTCTACAAAACTCACTTCTTAGATGGTCTCATGGTGATTCTTAGGTATACACATCATCAACTCCTTAACCTTCCTCTGGGGTTTAGTCTGGTAAACCTAGGCATTGAAAATTAACAAATCCAAAAAGCAAGCATTTCGATTCTCACTACCATCTCTAATCCAGTTCTTACCATTAAAATTCTACCAATAAACAACTTAATTGACCTAGGTGCTCATACCAAAACTCATCAGTCATCCTTGAAACTTCTTTTTCTCAGTCCATCACCAAACTTGTGTTTGATGCACCTTAAAATGAGACATCAATTTAAAAATCAAAACAACTCTAAATGAAAAAAAACAAAAAACAAAAAAAAAACAAAAACCCATGATGCTCACAAAAGCTGGTGCAGGTAGCCAGGGGTAGTGCTTACTGCCCAAAGCTTCCAAAGGGTTTACTTATTCCATGTGTCTCCAGTGGTCCCAACACAGCTTCCATACCCTTATGTTAAGTGTATGTGAATTCAAAAAAAGATTCAGGTCTGGACAGCAGACTCCTTCCCATCTTTGCAAATCCCCTTTCTCTCCAAATGTCTCAAGTTCATCCCCACAGCTGACATGGGCTCACCACTTGGCTGCCTTGAGGATAATCTGCCTGTGATTTAAAAATGTACAAAATGGGTAACATCTATATAAATAAGAAAGGCGAGCCCCGCCTCCTGGGTTCTAGGCACCGCCTCTGCCTGCTTCTCAGCTGCACCACGGGGCCCAGGACTTGTTCTGCCTAATTTTCCCACAGCATGAGGAGGCTTGCAGCCTTTGGTGGGGTTTGTTCTGGCTGAGACAGCTAAACCAACTAGGCGCGTCCCAATGCTTCCCAGCCCAGCTAGGACATTCACCAGGGGTGAGCCCTGCCAGAAGGCATCCGGCCTGCCCCACTAGATATCTCAGTTGCTCCCCAATCAGTTCTGAAATGGATGAACTAGGACCGCTTGAGGCCATAGCCCTTGCGGCCACCATTGTCTACCCCACCTGCCAGTGAGCTGCAAAGCAGGTGCATCCTGGATGCCTTTGCCAGTTGATAAGGACTTGAGGTGACTGGCAGTGGGAGTTTGTCTTTGAGCGGTACAGCGGTGTAGGAGACAATGTCCTGAGCACTGCGTTGGGCCAACAGGTCTTTTCCATGCGGTGCTGCAGGAGCACAATGCCGGGAGTTTCAATGGACTTGATGATGCTGAGGTTATACAGCTGGCTGACCTTGAATAAGGTTGGGCCTTTTTTTTCTGCGCAGGCACACCTGCTCTATTGCAGCTTGATAATTGAAGGCCATGTGTGACAAGTTCCTGGCTAGAATCCTGGAGACCCTGGGGCGCATGCTCATTGATCAACTCGACAAACCTTTTGGCGCAGTGGAAAGATGGGCTATTCGTGATTCCATACACCACGAGTATCCTCTGTGCACGCCTGGAGAAGGACCTGAACACCGTGTTCAACCTGCCCTGATCAGACATGTTCAAAAAGTCCAGCTTGACCCACTGGCCCCCCTGCTGGTTGGCCGTCATCTAGTAGTCGATCCAATTACTGTAGACATACTCGGCCTAGGCCGTGTCATCCCGCACACACTCAGGATCTTCCCCGGGCCCAGTCTACCAGCAAGAATTTGAGCAGGTAGTTGTTGCTTTTGACCAGGCTGCCCTCGGTCCCCATCCTTGCTCATGTGCACACAGGAGGGAAACTTACGCTCGTGGTGCTGGCTGGGTAGGACGCAATGGGCTATCTGCTGGGCGTCCTCAGACCAACCTACTCGTGGTGGTTTAGGAGGCAGAGCAGGGTGGTCCCGCGTCAGCACCACCCGCCTCACCTCAACCTGAGTGAGGTTCCTGCTTCTGCTAACAACCTCCATGCTATTGACACATCTTTCATGGTCAGCTGAAGTAGTCTCTAAAGTGGTATCCTTGCTTCTTCTGCTCTTGCTTCCATGATATATTCTCCATATAATAGCCAAGATGATACTTAACAAATACAAATCATACCAGGTCTCACAGTCATTACTACTATCCACTGACCACATTGCCCCATTCTCCTTTGGATACTTGGTAAGATTGTGTCTACCTCCCTTCTTGTGGATGAGTGGGATTATGTGGCTTGTTCTGGCCATTTTATTTTTTTTTTTAAGAGTTTATTTATTTGAGAGAGAGCATGCATGAGTGGGAGGGGGAGGAGTAGGGGGAGAAAAAGACTCTCCACTGAGCAGGGAGCCTGATGCTCCAGGACTCTGGGATAATGACCTGAGCTGAAGGCAAAGGCTTAATGGACAGAGCCACCCAGGTTCCCTTAGCTAATATGTTTAAAGCAAAAATAACAACAGAATTACTGAGTATTTAATTGCTGTTTTGAGACCCCCCAGAATCTACTCTTCGCATTGCTGTAGAGACTGGCATGTTTCCGACAGTGGTGACTTCATCAGGTTGTGTCCTAGAGTGAGGATAAGGATGGTGACCACAGAGTGTGGAATCTCTACCAACCCATGATAGATACATAGTGCAATCATAAGGAATGTCTGTACTTTTTTTAAGGAACTGAAATTTTGTTTTTGTTACTACAACATAACTTCCTTATCTTTATTGATGTTCTCTACTGCTTGAAACATCCATATAGATGGAGTTCCAACATATTTTGAATAAGATACAAATCACTTACCATGGTCTGTCAGCCTATGTGACTTGTCCCCTTGCCTAGTTTTTGATTCTTAGTTATTATACTCTAGACACATTCTCCTTGGTGTTTCTCCAATGTACCCACTTCTCTGGTTTTCTGCACTTTCTGTTCTCTATTCCTGGAACATTTCTCTCTTCAGATCTTTACATGGCTAACTCCATTACTTCCTCATTCAATGTTGTCCACTTAGACTTTCTCTCTTTAAAATCTGTCCTCTACCTCATCACCCCTATTTACTGATATTTTAAATTCCTGAATTAGCTAAAAAATAACAGGCTGTGCTAAAGTAACAACAACAAAACTCCAAAACCTCAGGAATTTAGCACAACACATATTTGTTCCTTGTGATCTAGTTAAATTCCAGTTAAATGTCTAACTGAGGGTAGCAGTGGATCTCTGTTCCCTGCACCAAGGGAGGACCCAGGCTAATGGAGACTGCATTTCATCACAAACTTCTAAGAACCCTATGGCATAAAGATGGGAGCCACACAGTATCTTACACAGCTAATTAAATGTGATATCCCTGAAGTGATTCATGCTACTTCAACTAACCTTTGGTTAAATGGCCTGCCCTGACCACAGACTGTTAAGATGTTGTCCTGGAACAGAGAGTAATCTTCAGTGTCATTCTGGAGGAGAGAAAAATCAGATTCAGGAAAGCCACATTAGTGACTGTCATAGCTGCTGTGTTGATTAGCTACTGCTGCATAAAAAGTCACTACTAACTAAGATACTTTAAACAAATTTCTTCCAAAAAAAAAAAAAATCACATGTGGGATATTTGTCATAAACAGGAACCCCCCCCCCAATTAAAAAAAAACTTTATTATATTGGCATATCACTTTTTTTTCACTTTTCCTTTTTTAAATTTTATTCTTTTTTCAATTATGTATTTAAATTGTAGTTAATTAACGTGTAGTGTAATATTGGTTTCAGGAGTAGAATTGAATGATTCATCACTTACATAGAACACCCAGTGTTCATCACACCTAGTGCCCTCCTTAATGTCCATCACCCCATTAGGCCATCCCTATCCCTGTCCCTCCAGCAACTTTCTGTACTCTATAGTTGAGTGTATTATGGTTTGTCCGCCTCTTTTTTTCTCTTCCACTATGTTCATATGTTTAGGTTTTTTTTTTTTAATTTTATATTTTTTTATTTTCAGCATAACAGTATCATTATTTTTCCACCCACACCCAGTGTTCCATGCAATTTGTGCCCTCTATAATACCCACCACCTGGTACCCCGACCTCCCACATCCCCGCCACTTCAAACTCCTCAGATTGTTTTCAGAGTCCCTAGTCTCTCATGATTCACCTCCTCTTCCAATTTACCCCAACCCCCTTCTCTCTAACTCCCCATGTCCTCCATGCTTTTTGTTATGCTCCACAAATAAGTGAAACCATATGATAATTGACTCTCTCTGCTTGACTTATTTCACTCAGCATAATCTCTTCCAGTCCCATCCATGTTGCTACAAAAGTTAGGTATTCATCCTTTCTGATGGAGGCATAATACTCCATAGTGTATATGGACCACATCTTCCTTATCCATTCATTCATTGAAGGGCATCTTGGTTCTTTCCACAGTTTGGCGACCGTGGCCATTGCTGCTATAAACATTGGGGTACAGATGGCCCTTCTTTTCACTACATCTGTATCTTTGGGGTAAATACCCAGGAGTGCAATTGCAGGGTCATAGGGAAGTTCTATTTTTAATTTCTTGAGGAATCTCCACACTGTTCTCCAAAGAGGCTGCACCAACTTGCACTCCCACGAACAGTGTAAGAGGGTTCCCCTTTTCCACATCCTCTCCAACACATGTTGTTTCCTGTTTTGTTAATTTTGGCCATTCTAACTGGTGTAAGGTGATATCTCAATGTGGTTTTAATTTGAATCTCCCTGAGGGATAGTGATGATGAACATTTTTTCATGTGTCTGATAGCCATTTGTATGTCTTCATTGGAGAAGTGTCTATTCATATCTTCTGCCCATTTTTTGATATGTTTGCCTGTTTCATGTGTGTTGAGTTTGAGGAGTTCATTATAGATCCTGGATATCAACCTTTTGTCTGTACTGTCATTTGCAAATATCTTCTCCCATTCCGTGGGTTGCCTCTTTGTTTTTTTGACTGTTTCCTTTGCTCTGCAGAAGCTTTTGATTTTGATGAAGTTCCAAAAGTTTATTTTCACTTTTGTTTCCTTTGCCTTTGGAGACATATCTTGAAAGAAGTTGCTGTGGCTGATATCGAAGAGATTACTGCCTATGTTCTCCTCTAGGATTCTGATGGATTCCTGTCTTTTAGTTTTTTAAAAATTCCACATATGAGTGAAATTATGCAGTATTTGTCTTTTTTTTACTTATTTTGCTTAGTATAATACACTCTAGCTCCATCCATGTTGCTGCAAATGGCAAGATTTCATTATTTTTGATGGCTGAGTAATATTCCATTCCATATGTATGTTTGTGTACACACACACACACACACACACACACATATGGAGAGAGAAAAAGAGAGAGAGAGAGATCTCCACATCCTTTTTATCCATTCATCATTTGTTTAGCTTCTTTCCATAGTTTGGTTATTGTTGATAATGCTGCTATAAATATCAGGGTGCATGTATCCCTTTGAATCTGTATCTTTGTATCTTTTGGGTAAATACATAATAGCGCAATTGCTGGATCATAGGGTAGTTATGTTTTTAATTTTTTGAGGAACTTCTATACTCTTTTCCAGATTGCATTCCCACCAACAGTATAAGAGGGTTCCCCTTTCTCCACATCCTCACCAACATATGTTGTTTCCTGTGTTGTTAATTTTAGCTATTCTGACAGGTGTGAGATAGTATCATGATTTTGATTTGTATTATCCTGATGATGAATGATTTTGGATGATGAATAAATAAATAAATCCATTTATTAACTGTATTTTCATTTTGGGGGGGATACTGAGTTTGGTTATAGATTTTGGACACTAACCTTTTATCAGATATGTCATTTGCAAATATCTTCTCCCATTCTGTAGGCTGTTTTTTAGTTTTGTTGGTTGGTTCCTTTGCTATGCAGAAGCTTTTTGTCTTCATGAAGTTGCAGTAGGTCATTTTTACTTTTGTTTTCCTTGCCTCTGGTGATGTATTAGCACACAGTTCTATAGGTCAGAAGTTTGGGTGGGTTTAATTTGGGTCTGTGCTCAGGATATCATAAAGCTAAAATCAAAGCTGAGCTAGGCTCTTGTCTGGGGAAAGATCCACTCCCAAACTCAGTTAGGTCATCTATAAGATTCAATTCGTTACAGTTGTAGAACCAAGGTCTCTGTTCTTTGCTGGCCATTCTCTGTTGCTGGAGAGCACTGGCATCCTCCCATGTGACCTCCTGACCAGACCAGCAATGGGACTTGAAGTCTTTCTTATTCCTCCACTTGTACCATTGAGGCCTAACTACCCCTTCAGCTTTTCTCAGCTCTTCAACTGTATTGTATTATTTTCATATCTCTCATTCATCTCTTTTTATTTTGACATCTAAATCTTATCCTCTTTAATCCTTCTTTCTCCTATCTTTTCATAAAGCCAGTCTCATTCTTTTCCTCTCACACAAAATCAGCTTTTTGTCTATATGAACATTTCAAATATCTGAGTTCCTGGAACTTTCATGCTACATTTGCATAAGTAATATAGGTCCTTACCTCAGCCGCACTCACTGGGAGATGCTTTGGCCCATGATGAAATTGATCTGCACGATGAATTTCTCCTTGGAACATCCAATGCAGTCTTGTTTCTCTGATGCTCTCTCTAGGAGTCTTCACAGAAAATCTAAGGTTACAGTGACTATTCCTTTTATCAGTATTATAGTATTATGTGTCTGCTCCTGGACTTTCTGTACATCATTATCTAAATGTAATCTCTCATATATACATATGTGAAAGTACACAGACACACACATACACACAGAAGTGTATATATATATATATATATATATATATATATATATATATAAAAGATTGAGTGCCCTTTCCATATACTACCTCTGGAAATTTTCCAGACTAGGTTTTATCAATCTCAGTGAAGTGGAGGAATATGGTATTTCTCCCTAAGTCTCTCTAAGATAAAATACTTGCTCTGTATTTATACTCCATCCAATTAGAGCCTTGTCCATGAAGAGGGGACTTGTCTTTCCATCTTTGTAAAAATATTGGTTAATATTTGTTTACGCCATAAGAGAATATTACATCAGCAAGTACTTGTATGGTTTGCAAAACTTCAGGAAATACACAAAGTTAGGGCTCCAGGATACTAATCCTCTAGTTGCTGAATAGAGAATATAATCTTTATCTGAGAGACAGATCTTTATTACATCTACTTTGTACAAATTGATATTGAGAGATTATCATATTTAAAGTGTGTACTCTGCATTCCCTTTTAAATATCAGAACATCCTATTTCATTTTTTCCCTGGACTTTCAAGCAACCTTTGCCCAGGGAAGCCTACTTAAACTTTTTCCTTTTCTCAGCAAGTGTTGCTATTTGAGACTACTCTTCTGTGTATTATACCATCTAAGTTAGAGTTACTAAATTGCACCCTGGTATCATGCCTCTGGCTTTTTTTAGAGGTCTTTAAGAGGACTGTCCATGGTTCTTCTGCATTTGATGTGAAATAGGGGCTGAAAATGTTCACTTTTATATCATATATATTCCCCTTTCAATGTGGGAAATTGAAAGTTTGATATGAAGAAAAACGTTTTTTGTGGAACAAAATACATTAAGACCTCACCCTATTTTCCTCTGCATATAGGGTGCAGAGAAATTGGGTGCATTTAAAGTTCAATCCCAGAAGCTGTGTTGATCCCAATTGTTAGAATATTGCCTATAGCCTCCCAACATAAACCTTTTCAGGCTACCATGTTCAGACAGCATAAACTGCATCCTCATACCTAAGGCGTATGCATGACTGTGTGAAAGAGACAGGAGAAAGAGGATATGCTGAGGTGGGGGAAAGCAGATGAAAGGAGAAGCATCGGGATCCAATGAAATCACATGCCATCAGACAGATTGTGGCTCAAATCCCAAATCTACCATTTGATTGTCAGAACTTATGTTATCTTTCGTAAGTTTAGGTTTTCTCATCTATAAATTGGTAATGGAAATACCAAGAAGTTATCAAGAAGATCAGTAAAAGTGCCTAAGTAATTAATACAATGTATGGTTCTTAGTAAAAGCTCAATAAATGTAGCTGTGTTCTTTTTAAAAATATATATAATTATTTTTATTAACATATAATGTATTATTTGCCCCAGGGCTACAGGTCTGTGAATTATCAGGCTTACATATCTCATAGCACTCACCATAACCCATACCCTCCCCAAAGTCCATAACCCAACAACCCTATCCTTAACCCCCCAACCCCCAGCAATCCTCTGTTTGGTGAGATTAAGAGTGTCTTATCCTTTGTCTCCCTCCCGATCTCATCTTGTTCCATTTTTTCCTTTCCTACCCACCATGCCCCCCACTTTGCCTCTCAAATTCCTCATATCAGGGAGATCATATGATAATTGTCTTTCTCTTATTGACTTATTTCATTCAGCATAATACCCTCTAGTTCCATCCACCTCATTGCAAATGGTAAGATTTCATATTTTTGATGGCTGCATAGTATTCCAGTGTGTGTGTGTGCGTGCGTGTGTGTGTGTGTGTGTGTGTGCGTGCGTGTGTGTGTGTGTGTGTATACACTACTTCTTTTTTATCCATTCATCTATTGATGGACATCTAGATTCTTTCCATAGTTTGGCTATTGTAGACATTGTTGCTATAAACATTCGGGAGCACATGCCCCTTCAGAGCCCTACATTTGTATCTTTAGGGTAAATACCCAGTAGTGTGATTTCTGGGTCATAGGGTAGCTCTATTTTCAATTTTTTGAGGCACCTCCATGCTGTTTTCCAGAGTGGCTGCACCAGCTTGCATTCCCACCAACAGTGTAGGAGGGTTCCCCTTTCTCCGCATCCTTGCCAGCGTCTGTCATTTCCTGACTTGTTAATTTTGACCATTCTGACTGGTGTGAGGTGGTATCTCATTGTGGTTTTGATTTGTATTTCCCTGATGCCGGGAGAAGTGGAGCACTTTTTTTTTTTTTAATATTTTATTTATTTATTTGACAGAGAGAGATCACAAGTAGACGGAGAGGCAGGCAGAGAGAGAGAGAGGGAAGCAGGCTCCCTGCTGGGCAGAGGGCCCAATGCAGGACTCGATCCCAGGACCCTGAGATCATGACCTGAGCCGAAGGCAGCGGCTTAACCCACTGAGCTACCCAGGTGCCCCTGGAGCACTTTTTCATGTGTCTGTTGGCCATCTGGATATCTTCTTTGCAGAAATTCTTGTTCATGTCCTCTGCCCATTTCTTGATTGGATTATTTGTTCTTTTGGGTGTTGAGTTTCATAAGTTCTTTATAGATTTTGGATACTAGCCCTTTATCTGATATGTTGTTTGTGAATGTCCTCTCCCATTCTGCCAGTTGTCTTTCAGTTTTGTTGACTGTTTCCTTTGCTGTACCAAAGCTTTTGATCTTGATGAAGTCCCAATAGTTCATTTTTTCCCTTGCTTCCCTTGCTTTTGGTGATGTTCCTAGGAAGATGTTGCTGTGGCTGAGGTCGAAGAGGTTGCTGCCTGTGTTCTCCTCAAGGATTTTGATGGATTCCTGTCTCATATTGAGGTCTTTCATCCATTTTGAGTCTATTTTTGTGTGTGGTATAAGGAAATGGTCCAATTTCATTTTTCTGCATGTGGCTGACCAATTTTCCCAACAGCATTTTTTGAAGAGACTGGTTTTTTTCCATTGGACCTTCTTTCCTGCGTTGTCAAAGATTAGTTGACCATAGAGTTGAGGGTCTATTTCTGGGCTCTCTATTCTGTTTCACTGATCTATGTGTCTGTTTTTGTGCCAGTATTATACTATGTTAATGATGACAGCTTTGTAATAGAGCTTGAAGTCTGGAATTGTGATGCCACCAACTTTAGTTTTCTTTTTCAACATTCTTCTATCTGGGGACTTTTCTGGTTCCATGTAAATTTTAGGATTATTCCATTTCATTGAAAAAAAATGGTGGGATTTTGATAGGGATTGCATTAAATGTGTAGATTGCTTTAGGTAGCATAGACATTTTCACAATGTTTGTTCTTCCAGACCGTGAGCATGGAACATTTTTCCATTTCTTTGTCTTCCTCAATTTCTTTCATGAGTACGTTCTGGTTTTCTGAGTACAGGTTCTTTGCCTCTTTGATTAGGTTTATTCCTAGGTATCTTATAATTTGGGGTGCAATTGTAAATGGGACAATTTACAATTTACAATTGGGTGCAATTGTAAATGAGACAACACCTTAATTTCACTTTCTTTTGTCTTACTGCTAGTGTATAAAAATGCAACTGATTTCTGAGCATTAATGTTATATCCTGACACTTTACTGAATTCCTATATAAGTTCTTGCAGATTTGGAGTGGAGCCTTTGGGTTTTCTGCATAAAGTAGCATATCATCTGCAAAGAGTGATAGTTTGACTTCTTCTTTGCCAATTTGGTTGCCTTTTACTTCTTTTGGTTGTCTGATTGCCAAGGTTGGAACTTCCTAGTACTATGTTAAATAGCAGTGGTGATAGTGGACATCTCTGCCATGTTTCTGACCATGGGAGAAAATCTCTCAGTTTTTCCCCATTGACAATGATATTCATTTTGGGTTTTTCATAAATGGCTTTGATGGTATTGAGGTTTGTACCCTCTATCCATATACTTTGAAGAGTTTTGATCAAGAAAGGATGTTGTACTTTGTCAGATGCTTTCTCACCATCTATTGAGAGTATCATATGGACCTTCTTCTTTCTTTTATTAATGTATTGTATCACATTGATTGATTTGTGGATGTTGAGCCAAACTTGCAGCCCTGGAATAAATCCCACTTCGTCGTGGTGAATAATCCTTTTAATGTACTATTGAATCCTTTTGGCTCATATTTTGGTGAGAATTTTTGCATCCATGTTTGTCAAGGATATTGGTCTGTAATTGTCCTTTTTGAGGAGTTCTTTATCTGGTTTTGATAACATGGTAATGCTAGCTTCATAAAATGAATTTGGAAGTTTTCCTTCCATTTCTATTTTTTGGAACAGTTTCAGGGGACTAGGTATTAATTCTTCTTTAAATGTTTCATAAATTTCCCCTGGGAAACCATCTGGCCCTGGGCTCTTGTTTGTTGGGAAATTTTTGATGACTGCTGCAATCTCCTTACTGGTTATTGGCCTGTTCAGGTTTTCTATTTCTTGCTGGTTCACTTTTGGTAATTTATACATCTCTAGGAATGCATCCATTTCTTCCAGATTGTCAAAATTGCTGGCATATAGTTAGTTGCTCATAATACATTCTTATAATGGTATTTCTTTGGTGTTGGTTGTGATCTCTCCTCTTTCATTCCTGATTTTATTAGATTGGGTCCTTTCTCTTTTCTTTTTAATAAGTCTGACCAAGTGTTTATCAATCTTATTAATTCTTTCTAAGAACCAGCTCCTAGTTTTGTTTTGTTTTGTTGATCTGTTCTACTGTTCTTTTGGTTTCTATTTCATTGATTTTGGCTCTGATTTTTATTATTTCTCTCTTCTTCTGGGTTTATGCTTTATTTGCTGTTCTTTCTCTAGTCCCTTTAGGTATAGAGTTAGGTTGTGTATTCGAGACCTTTCTTGTTTTTTGAGAAAGGTTAGTATCATTGCTATTTACTTTCCTCTCAGGACTGCCTTTGCTGCATCCCAAAGATTTTGAACAGTTGTGTTTTCATTTTCATTTGTTTTTATGAGTTTTTTAAATTCTTCTTTAATTTCCTGGTTGACCCATTCATTCTTTAATAGGATGCTCTGTAGCCTTATTTGACTTCTTTCCAACTTTGAAACTCTAGTTTCAAAGCTTTGTGGTCTGAAAATATACAGGGAGTAATCCCAGTCTTTTGGTACTGGTTGAGACCTGATTTGTGACCCAGGATGTGATCTGTTCTGGAGAAGGTTCCATGGGCACTATAGAAGAATGTGTATTCTGTTGTTTTGGGATGGAATGTTCTGAATATATCTGTGATGTCCATCTGCTCCACTGTGTCATTTAATGCCTTTATTTCCTTGTTGATCTTTTGATTGGATGATCTGTCCATTTCAGTGTGGGGGTTTTAAGGTCCCCTACTATTATTGTATTGTTGTAGATGTGTTATTTTGATTCTGTTATTAATTGGTTTATAAAGCTGGTGCTCCCATGTTAGGGACATAGATATTTAAAATTATTAGGCCTTCTTGTTGGATCCTTTGAGTATGATATAGTGTCCTTCTTCATCTCTTATGATAGTCTTTGGCTTAAAATCTAATTTGTCTGACATAAGGATTGCCACCCCCAGCTTTCTTTTGATGTCCATTAGCATGGTAAATGGTTTTCCACTTCCTCATTTTAAATCTGGAGGTGTCTTTTGGTCCAAAATGAGTTTCTTGTAGACAGCTCTTTTTTTTTTTTTTTCTTATCTTGTTAATCCATTCTGGGTAATGGATGGGTCTTGGTTTTGTTGTTGTTATTGTTTGTTTGTTTTGTTTTTTATTTTTTGTTTTTTGTTTTTTTAAATTCATTCTGATACCCTGTGACTTTTGATTGGGGGCATTTAGCCCATTTATATTCAGGGTAACTATTAAAAGATATGAATTTAGTGTCATTGTATTTCCTATAAGGTGACTGTTGCTGTATATTGTCTCTGTTCCTTTCTGATATATTACTTTTAGGTTTTCTCTCTTTGCTTAGAAGACCCCTTTCAATATTTCCTGGAGGGATGGTTTGGTATTTGCAAGTTCTCTCTCTCTCTCTCTCTCTTTTTTTTTTTTTTTTTTGTCCTGGAAGTTTTTTATCTCTCCTATTTTCAATTGCATCCTAGCTGGAAATAGTATTCTTGGCTGCATATTTTTTCATTTAGTGCTCTGAATATATCAGGCCTCCTTTCTGGCCTGCCAGGTCTCTGTGGAAAAGTCTGCTATCAATCTAATATTTCTACCATCATATGTTACAGACCTCTTGTCTCGAGCTGCTTTCAGGATTTTCTCTTTGTCACTAAGACTTGTAAGTTTTATTATTTCATGACAGGGTATGGACCTATTTTTATTGATTTTTGAGGGGGATTCTTTGTTCCTCCTGGATTTTGATGCTTGTTCCCTTTGCCATATTAGGGAAATTCTCTATTATAATTTGCTCCAATATACTTACTGCCCCTCTCTCTCTTTCTTCTTCTTCTGGGATCCCAATTATTCTAATATTGTTTCACTTTATGGTATCACTTATCTCTTGAATTCTTCCCTCTGGCCCAGTAGTTGTTTGTCTCTCTTGCTCAGCTTTTCTGTTATTTGGTCTTCTATATCACTAATTCTCTCTTCTGCCTGATTTATCCTAGCAGTAAGAGCCTCCATTTTTTATTGCACCTCATTAATAGCTTTTTTGATGTCAACCTGATTAGATTTTAGTTCTTTTATTTCTCCAGAAAGGTATTTTATTTCTCAGAAAGGGATTCTCTAATAGCTACCATGCCTTTTTCGAGCACAGCTAGCACCTTGATAATTATCATTCTGAACTCTAGTTCTGACATATTACAAATGTCTGTATTGATAGGTTCCTACCCATAGTACTGCCTCTTTTTCTTTTTTTTTTTTGTGGTGAGTTTTTATGCCTTGTCATTTTATCCAGATAAGAATATATGAATGAGAAAATAAAATACTAAAAGGGTGACAAAGACCCCAGAAAAATATATGCTAGCCAAGTCAGAAGAGACCCAAAACCAAAGGCAGAAGAAAGGGTGAAAAAAATTTTAAAAAGAAAAAATAAATATATATTAGACTGGTGAATAGAACAGAGCCACCCACTTGATTTGGGGTGTTTTCTGGTCTCTTAGAAGAAGCTACCTCCCCAAATTTTAAAGAAAGAAAAACTTTCATATATACAAAAATAAGGGTAAACACAATGATTGGATAGAACATGACTGTAATGATGAAAACTTAAAAAAGATTCTAAAAAAGGAACTAATAAGATAGATTGGTTGGAAAAAGGAAAAGAAAAGAGGAGATGACATGATCAGGCTGGAGCTAGATTTAGGGTATATTTTGATCTATTTGAAGAAATTATATCCCAAAATTTTAAAGAAAAAAAAAACCTGTATGTATACAAAATAAGTTCAAATACAACAAGGGGATAAGATATGACTATAATGATAAAAATTTTTAAAGATTTTTTAAAAAGGTATTGATAAGATAAAACAGCTAATGTTAAAAATAGGAATGAGGAAAATCAAAAAATTGAATAAGAAAAAACTAAAGTTAAAAAAATTTAACTTTGCAAGACTAAAAGATCATGGGAAAAAGCTTTGAATTCTATGTGTTGCTTTCCCTTAGCTCTGGAGTTTAGCAGTTCTCATTGATCTGATTGGTGAACTTGGTCTTAGCTGGATGTTCTTGCTGATCTTCTGGGGGAGGGGCCTGTTGCATTCTCAAATGTCTATGCCTGAAGCAGAATTGCACCACCCTTGCCAGGAGTAATATCCTCAGACTAAGCAATATCCTCAGATTCCCTTTGGGGAGCTTTTGTTCCCTGAACGCTTTCCATAGAGCTTTGGAGGACTGGAATAAAAATGATGGCCTCTCAATCTCCTGCCCATAGGAGCTGAAAGCTCGGGTCCCTACTTTTCAGTGAACCCTCAAAGCAAAGCAGTCTATCCCTCCCACTCCCTGGTCTCCCGATGCGCTTCAAGCTCACTCGGCCTGTGCCCGAATGTTTCTGTCCCTGGCACATGACTCTGTTTGGAGTCTCCAAACCCAGCAGATTTCTGCCACTCATTCCTGCACCACTTTTGCCAAAGGAGGAAGGAGCGGGTCTCTCCAGATCTGCCACTTGCGGGGTCCCTGCTTGAAGAGCAGTGACTCTAATGGTGCCCCAGATCACAGTTTAAGGTAATCCTGAGATGAGAGCTCCCTCCTCAGCTCTGTCTCTGTAGTTGGCTTCCCTGCTCCAAAACCTGGGAGTTCAGGCACACTCAGACTGTGACCCCACAGGTCTGAGACTACACTGTCACCGTGAAGGCTCCACTCCTGCTTAGCCTCTGGGTCAATTTTTCTTTCTGGCAGACTTCTAAAAGTTCTGTTTTTGTGCTCTGCTGCTCCACTGCTTGCCGGAAGCTGGCACCTTCCGCCTCCCTGCAAGGGTCTATCTTCCCATCGCTTTGCATTCACTTCTCTGCACATCCTACCTTCCCAAAAGTGGTCGATTTTCTGTTCCTAGAATTGCTGCTCTTCTCTTCTATCTCCTGTTGAGTTTGTGGGTGTTCAGAATGGTTTGATAAATATCTAGCTGAACTCCTGGGACCTAATGCTATTTCAGTTTCCTACTCCTCCACTATCTTCAGTAGCTCTGTTCATTTTATTAATATTATTTAAGAAGAAAAATGGTGGAGGGAAAAGCCCAGCAAAAGAAGTCAACAACCTCAAAAGGACCTATTTGAGAATTGTTATTAACACACTTTATGAGATAAGGTTGTACAAAGTCTCAAACTCCAGGAAAACTATGCCATGGTAATGTTTTTCCCCCAAGAATTCTTTTTTATTTTTTCTTTTTCTCTTTCTATTCTTTCAGGATTCATAACTAATTGTGGCCATCCATTTGCTCAAGGGTGTTAGTTCATTCTTTTACTCACCATTCATTCATTCTAATTCATTCAAAGACATTTACTATAATCTGTTTTGTCCAGATACTAAATTAGGTGCTGGGGACATAATAGTTAATACAGGCATAGCTCTGCATTTATGGAAAGCCCAGAAAAGAGAAGGAGACAAAGTCTATTACAAGTGGTAATTGTATATGCCCCTTCTTATTGCAAGCAACAGTGACCCTGTGAGCCATTTCACACAAAGGTCTTAATGAATCCTTCTAGGATTATTTATGACTAATGAAAAGCTCCTAAAGAGAGGAAATCTTAATCCAAATACATGAATCTCCAATGACAGAATTTCTGTTAATGTGGCACTAATAGTAAAACAGATATTTAAATCAAATGTTTTGCCAAGAACCCCTCAAGTCCCATGACACTGTTAACTTCTATTCTTCCAGTAAGGCTTTGATATCATTTGTACACAACGGTTGTTCAACAGTAAAGGATGTTTTCAGTCCCATGCCTCAAAGTGACACTTTCCCTCCTTATATTTAAGCTCAAGACTAGCAGAGTCAGTTCTCTGTTTTAAAGGTGAAAAGCTATTCTTGACTGGATGAGCAAATGGGGATCCATGCTTGGAGGAACAAGAAGCTTTTTAACTCTAAGCTGAAATAGTTACACATAGAAATATGAACAATGTAATTAAAGGACAAAAGGAAATGTGATGATTCAAGTTGAATGGAATTAAATGTAAAAATAGTCTTCAAATCTTGCTGCACATTGGAATCACCTGAGGACTGCTTTAAAAATGTTCATGCTTCATTTTATACCAACTAAATAAGCATGCTTGGGATCTGGACATTGGATTTTTTTTTCGTTTTAGATCTTCCAGGAGATTGTACTATATGGCCCATGTTGAGACCACTGGAGCAGAGACAAGTCACAGGGACTGAAGACAAACCCTGAAGGAGCAGCCAGCTTTTGATACTTGGAGAGAAGTAAAAATAGCAGTCTGGCAAGAGACTAGTGTGAGAATGAATAGTCATACCTGAGCATGCTTCCACTTTAGGCTGTGAAGAGATTGCCTGAACTAAGCTAATGCCTCCAGAAAGGGAGAAGGTAGGTCTGGGTTGGGTATACAGGAATTCTTCTGCCACAGATATCCTACTTCAAGCTCTAATGTAGTCATGAAGGTTTCCTTGGTTACCTTTCTGGGACAAAGAATATTTTGATTGCAATGAGTTTGAGGTACTTCTTTTGGTGTATCTGGAAATAAGGGGGGGGGTGATTTAGCAATCAAAAATAAATGATAAAGGGATAAAGTTTTAACCAAGAGGTTTTTTTTGTTTTTGGTTTTTGTTCCTGCCCCAGCCCCCCACCATGGATCTCCTAAAGGAGAGAAAGAGCTGAAATAATTAAATAATTAATTATTTAATTAATAATTGATTATTAATTATTAATTAAATAATTATTAATTAACTATTTAATTTAAATAATTAAATGGGTCACAAGTCAGTGCCTCCAGAGGCCAGGCAGGTAGCAAAAATTATGGTAGACTACTCTGAGGCTCCCCTTACTTAGGGCCCTTACCTCAGGAGTTCTGCTGGACAAGGTAGGAATTTCCAAAGAGAACTGTGAGAGGAAGTGATCATAAGTAAAAATTAATTGTCTATTTTTTCATTCTTTCCTTCTTTTCCTTTTTTTTCTAATTTAAGATATCTAGATCATAATTGGTATTCCTGTTTTGTTCCATCTATGTTGTCTTATTTCAAAGAATATGAAAGTATTTATAGGAAGTTCTGTAGTTTCATTTACAAAGTTAATACTCCACCCTAATTTCTCTGTAGGACAGTAAATTCTCCAGATCTGAATTCTGACAAGGTAGAGTTTCCAGAAACCTGAATTGGGCAGTTGTAAATAGACACCTATATAGTTAGAAGTTATTCCAATTAATGTTTGACAAAATTATGACAAAATTGAACATAATAAAAATTTTTAATTAAAAAAAACCCTGAATAATAGTTAAGGCTATTACCCATCCTAATTGCATTGTCAAGTTTTAAAACTCTTCCTAGTAAGCATAAAAGCATCAGTTAAGGGTACAGTCTTTTACTTGGGAGTTGACTTGTTACATTCTGCTCTATCTTCAGGAATGGAAAGAGAGAAAAGTGAATTTATCAAAATTTGTAGAATGAGTATCACTTGTAGTTAAAAGGAACAATGTTATAGGATACTTTGGGTTAGGATGGTGAGGCTGTGGACAGCATAACTGAATAATAGCAGATGGTAACTACCTTCTAAAGGCAGCTAAATGCAAGGATTTATTTTACTGAGTGAGTTTCCAAATTTGACTGCTGTCCTCAGCATTTTTCTTCTTTCCTCCCTTTATAGCCCTTTATTTCTTCTCTATATAAACATGGAATAAATATTTTTTTTATATTTTTATTGAAGTATTATTAATATAGTATTATATTAGTTTCAGGTGTATGATATAATGATTCAACATTTCTCAACATTGTCCCATGCTGATCACAATAAGTGTACTCTTAATCCCCTTTATCTATTTCACCCATTCCCCAACCCACTTCCCCAGAGCAAATATTTTTTTTAAAATAGGAGTTTAGAGTTGTTCTAGGCGTTAGTCTTATTTGGCTGGTCATATTACCATCTCCATCTCTGCCTTATCTTCTTGAAGACTGTTGGTGCTCTGAATCCTCCTTTATGCCTTTCCCAATATTTTGCCTTTTGTACCTATTTCATTGGACAGATTATAAAATGAGCCCTACCTCCCAAGCCTTCTACCTCTTTGTCTTCATGGTCTTTTATAATTCCCTTTCTTTGACTGTGAGTGGGACCTGTGACTTGATTTTTTTTTTAACCAACAAGAATATGACAAAATAAAGGATGTCACGCCCATTAATACATTGTTATTTAAAAGGACCTTGGTAGCAAACATGCTGTAGAGACTCACCCTGTTAACATGAAGTTAGCAGCCATTAGGAAAAGCCTACCCAGTGAGGAATCGTAGGCGGGTCCTAAGAACTGAGCGCAGCCCCAGCCTCCAATAGTAAGAGGCCAGGGCCCTCAACCCTATCTATTTCCATGAGGAAAGTAAAGTCTACCTACAAAGGTATTAGGTTTGGATATGGATAATTTCAAGCCTTCAAATAAGAACTCAATCCAGCTGACAACACACTGGTTGCAACCCTGTGAGACCTTAAATAGGGGACTCATTTAAGAGGTGCCCAAATTTCTGACCCACTAAGACTGTGTGACAATAAATATATGTGTTGTTTTAAGCTCCTAAGTTTGTAGTAATTTGTTACACAGCAACAGAAAACTATTATACCCATTCAGAAGTACAAATCAGAATGATGCTAAAGAAGACCAGGTACGAGCACTAAGACTCCATCTTAACTCTAACATTTGTTCTGAGGTTGGAGTTCTGTCTTTCAGTAGTTCATTTACAAAAGATTTGGTGTGTGGAGTTACACTTTGACTCACTAGAGTCCTGTCAAGCTGAAAAACAAGTGGAAATCAGGCAATTTGAGTACATGTTTGATGATTAAACATAGTTTACATCTTTAAAGAAAAATAGGTCAATGCAATTCACCAACTGTTCACCAGCATAAGAAAGATTAGTTTTACCCTGTGGATATTGGCTTGTTATTGTTGTTACTGTAATCAATATAAGAAGAAATGAAAACTCCACTGTTTGAGCCAGACCAGTTCATGTCTTTTGAAAGCTATTTAAGGATTGATTAGCTTGATTGATTGCCTGAAAAAAGTAAATGAAAAATGCCAGCTACTCAACTCAAAATAGTATGTGTATGTATATATACATATACATATAACTATGTACTGATTAATCCCATCTAAATTCTATTACCTACCTTGTAAATAAAAGATTAAGAAAGTTCTTATATACGCATACATTTTTAAAACGATGACACTGAGTCCAGCTGCATTACTGTCATATGTAGAAAGAAAGTGGCAGTCCTGGATGACAGATGAAATTGTCTAATACAAATAAAATATAGGGTGTGGAAAGAAGACTGTTGGGAAACTCTCTAAATGCAAGATGATATGATTCCTTCGCCCAGTATTCTTTATATGACACTTCAGGGACATTACTTCATTTCAGTTACTGTTTTCTAGGACAGTCCCAGAGTTGAACTTAATATATCTCAAAGAAAAACTGGAGACATTGCAATAATGTTTACATAGTTAACAATAAGTTTATTTGCCTATAGTTTTATAAGGATGTTCATATTAATAATCTTATGAAATGTAAGCCAGAGACGGTACATCCTCCATTCTTCATTTGGAAAGAGAAAGGGAGAAAGAGATTGAGAAATAAGAAAGGAAAGAAAGAGAGCAAGTGAGCACAAAGTCAAGATGAGAGTGGAAATTTTACACTTTCCTCACTAAAGACTTACCATCATCCTGTTACATTTTATTAACACCTGTGCATATTTAGAGACAGAACTTTTGTCCATCTACCCTGAAGACACACCAAGGAGAGTGAAGAGACTCATCAAATTTTTCAAGAAAATCCTGATTATTTATATCATCAGTCATTCTTCCATAAGTGTAAACACTAAGTTTTGAATCTTTGAGCCCTAGACTTGGTTCTTTGAGGAAAAAAGTGGAGTCCAAAGAGATGATGTGTTTTATCCAACAAGAGTAAGAGTTGATCTGTAGTAGAAACTACCTACAATTTCCAGAGATTTACTCTGTTCTTACCTCTTCATGCACATCATCCTTAGTGCTTCCAAAAAGCTTTATGTATGTGAGGAAATGGAGGCTCAGAGTATTTAAGGTACTTGCTTATAGTTGCACAGTTAATAAATGGAGTCTGATTTAAAGCTAGGTCTTTTTAATTCCAACATCCATACTCCTTTCATTAAAATAGGCTACTTGTTGAGAATCCAGTTATCGTCATTTCTAGTGATAGTGACTTTCTGGTCAATGAGTCTGAGTCCAGAGTTCTAGATATTAGATAAAGTTAAAATAGGTCTTTATCCTATGAGGATTTATCCAGAGATTGTTTTCTGTCACAAATAGTTAGAGTGTGGGCGTGTAAGAGGACAGAAGGACTGTTGCTCTCTTGCAGAGTGTGTGTGTTTGTATTTGTATTTGTGCGTATGTGTATATACCCAGTCGCATTGGTCTCTCTGATGTTTCTGCATATATATATTTTTTATTTTAAAAATATTTTATTTATCTTTTTGACATAGAGAAAAAGAGATCGCAAGTAGGCAGAGAAGCAGGCAGAGAAAGAGAGGGAAGCAGGCTCCCTGCTGAGCAGAGAGCCCAATGTGGTACTCAATCCCAGGACCCTGAGACCATGACCTGTGTTGAAGGCAGAGGATTAAGCCTCTAAGCCACCCAGGTGCCCCTCTGCATATATTTTAAATTATTTTTTACTTTTGGGCTTTTATTTGAATTGTAGCTTTTCACTCTCTATACACAGGCTTTCATCAGCATGTATTAAAGATGCCTGAAAAAAATTAAGATGCCTGTTAGAACGTTCACAGTGACTGGGCCAGCATGAGCCATTTCAACCCTGGCTAGACTGTTTTTTCTTTAGGGCATCAGTCTGGTGTCATGGAGCCTGAACTTCCTTGATGTTTCCCTTCAGAAAGAGAAACAGAATTTCACAGCCACCAAAGGACCCTATCAAAGACACCAGACTTTGGGTGGAGCCAGGGATACAGTGTGGCACAGTGAAGCACAGTGCATGTTTACAGGACAAATGGAAAGCTTTTCTTGGAATTTCAAGAACAGAAGGTGCAGACAGACACAGTAGTCCCTCAGTCATGCTTTAATGAGCCAGGGCCCTTGGCTGCCTGGATGCTCAGTAACAGGACGTCTGTGCGGTAAGAGTACAAGCAAAGGATTTTCAGGCTTTACTTGGACATATTTCTAAAGGGAGGGAAATAGGACTCAGGACACTTGAGTCAAGTTGACTCTGCTGCCACCACCCTTGGAAAACTATTTGTGGGCAGAGATCTATGTTGTTTATAAAAATGACATGGGCAGCAGCTTCAACCTCAGGAGGCTTCATAGGGATAGACACAGAGGAGGATTACAGAAGCTAAAGCTTTTGTTTAATGAAAGATTACAAAGCATTTAGGTCGGATCAAGTTGTCCTGAAGCTTAACTGCTAAGATGTGCCCCTTTGCTCTGTGATGAATTTTGCTCTTAAATTTAGTGCTCAAATATGAAGATGAAGATGAGGCTGTATTTGGAATAACCACAGATGAGACTGTTGGTCTCTTTCCCTTCTATTAATATGCATTCAGGAAACATGAAGATTAGAAGGGATTCCAACATTAGTTTTTCTAGTAACAAGGACAAGGGCTTTTTAAGTACTAGAATGTGAAGAGGAAATCATGCAGCAGGAAAGTGGATGCAACAAGGTTAACACTATAGATATTTTAATAAATTTATGTATTTTTGTGTTGGAGATTGCCCAAGTTATAGACTGCCCATTTGGGGAGAATAAAAAATATAGGTTTAAAAACATTCAATCTGTTTTCCTCTTCTGAGACTGAATTGGATTGACTGCATGGCTGATCTAGGGACCGCAAAAACCTACACTTTCGGGAGGTGATTTTTAAAAAAATGAATTGACCAAAATTCATCCAGTTCATCAACTATTTGTATAATTGGCCTTTGTTCAGCTAGGGATCATTGCTGATCTTCTCTATGTCAGAAACATTTTCTGTCTCAGTGAATCTTTCCCTTTCATTGAAAGAAATGATAAAATTCCTAAAGAATCATGTGTAAAAAGTAGACATGTGTGACTTATTAATTAACTCATTAATATAATCATAGAACATCTACTAGATGCCTAGATTTATTCTGAGCACTGGAAATCCAGTGATAAGACAAATTTCCTGCACTTCAGTTGTATTAAGGAAGACAGAAACTAAATAGTTGAATAAACAAGTATATACAACAATATATGTTTATAGTGTGGTGAATGTTACCAAGAAATTGAAAGTGAGAGGGAGTGTAGGAAATTGAAAGTCTGTTTTAGAATGGATGTCAGAGTAGGCTTTTCTGGAGGGGATATTTAAGCAGAGATCTGAAGATGTGTAGGAACAAGTAGTGTGAAGAACTATAAAATAGTCTTCAATAGAGAGGTAACAGCATAGGAAGGAAATAGCAAATGTAAAGGTCTTGATGCAAAAACTAGCTTAGAGTGTTTCAGAACCCTCAAGGAGGTCAACATAGCCAAAGTGGAGAGAGTCAGAAGGAGCAAAGCAGGAATTAAGGCTGGAAGGTAGCAGAGGCAAGTTGTGTAGGCCAAGGGAGTCCTTGGAAAGCAGCTGGGCTATTGTCTAAATGTGATGAAAAGTAGAAGAATACTGCAGGGGAAGTGACATAATCTGATATATGGTGTTAAAGAGCTCCCTAAGACTGTGTAGAGAATAAACTGCAGTGTGGTGAGAAGAGAATCAAGGAGACCAGTTGTGAGAGTCTGTTTCTAATGTCCATGAAGGCAATGGTATCTTAGAGATATGTGATGTTTAAAGAAGCAAGCAGAAGTAGTAGGACATGGATGTATTTTGAGAGTAAAACCAACAGAGCTTTGTGATGGATTATATGTGGGTAAAGTTGAGATTGGGGAAAGAATAATGAAAAGAATGGAGCAATCTGGAATTTTAGCAGCATACAACTTTCATCCAGTGCATAAGCTATGACTGAGTCTAAGAAGTGAGTGAATGTTAGTGGCCGCAATGAAGGAAATAGTGAAGAAAGCAATGTTTATAGGGATTGAGGTAGGAATAAAAAGTTTTGACTTGAACACATTATGTTTTAGATACTTCTAAACTATTACTATTCGCTGCTCAGAGATGAGTCCAGCATCAGGGAGAGGTCTGGATGGGGTATAGGAATGGGGTATCATCAGCGTATAGATGCAGAAAATTATAAGATCACTGAAGATAGAGAGGAAGGGCAAGGACCAAAATTGGGGGCAGGATAATATTTAGGAAAGAGTAGAGAAAAAGAAACTGGCAACTGAAATTAAAGGGAGGTCATCTGTGAAATAAACAAATTTCACTGAGAATAAAGTTTGATAATAGTTAGATAACATAAGGACATTGAACTGACTGATGCATTTAGTGACATTTTTTAAGAGTGAGGAAAAAAGCCTGATTACAGATTTTTTTTTTTTAAAGGCAAGGAAGTGGAGACTGAGTGTAGATAATACATTCAGTGATTTTTTTTTTTTATAAAAAGGAGAATAAGTTGACAATTACTGAATGGGAATGTAGAGTCAAGATAGTTTTTAATAAGATATTTGTATGCTGTATTAGTCAGGGTAGGCTAAGTTATGCTGCAGTAACAAATTAGGCCCCAAATTCCAGTGGTTTACTACAACAAAGGTTTATTTCTCACCTAAGTTACATGTTTAAGGATGGTAGGCTGGAAGGTCTGCTACCCATAGTTTCTTGAGGCCACAGCCTGACTGAGGCTCCACAGGTCCTATGTGTGCACAATCTCAAATATGAAAACTCTTTAGCTGCCATAGCAGAAGAGTAAGACTAGATTGCTGTACATGGGCTTTTTCACTCTTTAGTCTGAGATGGTTATATATTTACTTGGTCAGAAGTAATCACATGGCCTGCCTAATGACTGGTAAATTTAGGAAAGCAATTGAAATCTTTAATGAGCATCACTTCCTCTACCACATAATTCATTAGGAATCACATAATAAGTAGAGTGATGAGATGTAAGAGCCAAATTCCTGAGCAGGCAGGAGGAGTAAAAGTCAATTCCCTTTTTAGACAGACTAGTTTTAACAACTCTGTTTGAGCAAGGATGTTTCACCTGCTATATCAGAAACTTGGTTATTGGATACTGATTATAGAGGCTAGGAAATCTGATGATGGAAAGATGAGGTAATTATCTTCTGAATGCTTTATTTTCTTGGGGAATTACAAAAAAAAACAAGTTTCATCAATTAAGAATTAAGAAAGGGAGTGATTTTTGTAGATTTTAAGAGAATGTCTATAAATGATGGTCTCTTACAGTGGAAAACATGTTTACTAGGAAAATGTGATAAGATGGCAGAGGCAGTATGTATAATGGTTAGTCTGCATAGATCCTGGAACCAGACTATCTACAAATCAGTCTTGGCTATGTCACTTATGACTGTAACCTTACTTACTTAACAATTAAGTGCCTCAGTTTCCTGATCTCTAAAGTTGGGATATAATAGGACTTACATCATAGAATTGCTTACCATACCCAGGACATTGCATAGACTAAAACACACCTCTAGTATGTCTGTGAAGAAGACTCATTTACTTATGACAGGGCTTTAACCTAAGGGACAGGCTTCAGATTTGCCACACATGCAGATGCATTCTGTAGAAACACAAGCAAGGAGACACCATCTTTTCACCCTCCCTTGGTTTTACCACAGCTCATTCCCAGAAAGGAGCAGGTAAACTCCTCTGAAGTCTCAATTCTTGTCCCTGTCACCCAGGGAACACCCCAGTTCTAGTCTAGAGGCCATCAGTGCACTATGATATGATTGTGAACCTACAGGATTGTATATATTTGTGTACTTTTAAATTTTTATTTCTTTAAAGATTTAATTTATTTATTTGACAGAGATCACAAATAGGCAGAGAGGCAGGCAGAGAGAGAGAGGGGGAAATAGGCTCCCTGCTGAGCAGAGAGCCTGATGTGACGCTTGATCCCAGGACTCTGGGATCATGACCTGAGCTGAAGGCAGAGGTTTTAACTCACTGAGCCACCCAGGTGCCCCTTGTGTACATTTTTAATATGCTGCTTTCAAATGATTGATTTCCAATTAGCCTGAAGGTAGGTACTGAATGAGATCACTCCATTTTGATCACTGACAGGTCTTGGCACACCCTCAAGAGCAAGGACCTGTCATGGACAAATCACACTACTTGGACAGGGACAAAGGTTTGAGAGACAGAACTAAGAGCTGGGCAAGCTGTTTAAATGATAAAGTTCATCTCCTACATAAGGTCATTTTCTCAAGACTGGGAGAGATAGTTGTCTCACATAGAAACAGATATCAAGCGAAATTAAGAAAGAGAGGAATATGTTATGAATAAAAGAATAAGACAAAAACCTCAGGAAAGGACCTTAATGAAATGGTGATAAATAATCTACTTGATAGACAGTTCAAAGTAATGGTGAAAAAATATTCAAATAAATGAATGAGCACAATAAGAACGTTAACAAAGAGACAGAAAGTATAGGAAAGTACCAAACAAGTTATAGGACTGAAGAATATGATAACTGAACCGAAAAATACACCAGAATAGTTCAACAGCAGAGTGGGTTAAAGCAGAATAATTTATCATCATTTTGAAGAAAGAATGACTGAAAAATTCCTAAACCTGGGGAAAGAAACCAACATTCAGACCCAGGAATCACAGAGTTCCAAGTAAGATAAACCCAAAGATATTCCTATCAAGACATATTATAATCAAAATGTCAAAACTTAAAGAGAGAATTTTTAACGTGGTGAGAAGAAAACAACTACTTAAGTACAAGGGAAGTTTGCATAAGACTATTAGTTGATTCTTTCCAGCAGAAACTTTGTAAGGCAAAGAAGAGTAACATGATATATTCAAAGTGCTGAAAGGAGTAAAATTAACAACCAAGAATACTCTACCCGGTAAGGTTGTCATTCAGAATTGAAGGAGAGAATGAGAGATGAAGAATTTTCCAGACAAGTAGAAGTTAAAAGAATTCATCTCTACTAAATTAGCCTTATAAGAAGTGTTAAAGAAAGTTCTTTAAGCTGAAAAGAAAAGGTGTTAATTAGTAACAAAAATACATAAGAAAGGATAAATCTTACTGGAAAGGTAAATATGTAGTAAAGGTAGTGAATCACTTATAAAACTAGTATAAAGTTTAAAAGACAAATGCAGTGTAAATAAGATTATAATAATAGTTAAGAGAGACATAATATTAAAAGGTATCAAATTTGACATCAAAAATGTAAAATGTGAGAGGAAGAATAAAAATATTGAGCTTTAGAAGAAGATCAAGCTTAAGTTGTTACTGACTTAAAGTAGACTGTTAGAGTTGTAAGCATTATGGTAACCACAAACCACAACCTTTTAGTGAATACACAAAAGATAAAGAGAAACGTATAAAAGCATATCACTAAAAAAAGTCAGCAAAGCAGAAAGAAAGAGGGCAAGAAAGACAGGAACAGAGAAGAACTACAAAAGAGCCAGAAAACAATTAACAAAAATAGCTATAGGTGATATTTAAATATAAATGGACTGAATTTAAATATAAATGAACTAAATTCTCTAATCAAAAGACAGTAACTGAGTAGATTTTTTTAAAAAGCAAGATATTCATCTATATGCCTATAAGAGATTCACTTGAGACTAAAGATATGCACAGACAGTGAAGGTATAGAAAATACTCCATGCAAATGAAAAAAAAAAAAAAAGAAGTTTGGTGTAAAGTGCGCATTAAAACAAGGACTGTAATAGAAGAGAAAGAAAGCCATTCCATGATGATAGTGAGGTCCATTCAACAAGAGGATGTAACATTTGTAAATATGCACTCAACTAGGAGCACCTGAATATATAAAGCAAATATTAACAGACATAAAGGGAAAAATTGATAACAGTACCATAACAGTAGGAGACTTTAATACTCCCACTTACATCAATAGATAGATCATTCAGACAGAAAATCAATAAGGAAACATCAGTCTTAAATGACATATTAGACTAAGTATATGTAATAGTAATATATAAAACATTCCATCCAAGAGCAACAAAATACACATTCTTCTCAAGTACATATAAAACATTCTCCAGTACAAATCACATGATATGTTTAAAAACAAATCTTAATAAATTTAAGAAGACTGAAATTATATCAAGCATCTTTTCTGACCATAATGATATGAAACTAGAAATCAATTATAAAAAGAAAACTGAAAAACACAAATATGTGGAGATTAAACAACATGCTCTAAAAACCATGGGTCAGTGAAGAAATCAAAGAGGAAGTCAAGAAACATCTGGAGACAAATGAAAATGGAAATGCAGCAATCCATAATCAGTGGAGTTGAATGGTATTGCAAAAGCAGTCCTAAAAGAAAAGTTCATAAGTGTTACATGCCTATGTCAAGAAACAAAGAAAATTCACATAATCCAACATTACATCAAAAGAAACTATAAAAGGAACAAATGAAGCCCAGAATTAGTAGAAAGAAGGAAATAATAAAGATCAGAGTGGAAATAAGTGGAATAGAGACTAAAAAAGCAATATATCCAGATCAATGAAACTAAGCAGATTTTTTGAGAGTATAAACAAAATTGACAAAATGTTAGCTAGATTCATGAAGAAATAGAGAGAAGGCTCAAATAAAACCAGAAATGAAAGAGAAGTTACAATTAATGCCACAGAAATATAAAGGATCATGAGAGACTACCATGAACAATTATATGCCAACAGAGTGAATAACATGGAAGAAATGGATCGATTTTGAGAAATAAACAATCTTCTAAGACTGAATCACAAAGAAATAGAAAATTCAAAGCAACCAATTACTAGTAAAGAGATTGAATTAGGAAATAAACCATAATCACGTCCATATAAACAAGAGTTTAAGATGTCTTCCCTGGTGAATTCTACTAAAGATTCAAAGAATATTTAATGACTATCCTTCTCAAATTCTTCCAAAAAGTTGAGGAGGAGGGAATGCTCCCAAATTCATTTTGCAAGGACGTCATTACCCTGATATGAAAACTAGATAAGTATGTTACACACACACACACACGAAAGAACAATATCCCTGATGAACATAGATGCAAAACTCTTTAACAAAATATTAGCAAACCAAATTCAATAGCATATTAAAGGATTATATGCCATGATCAAGTGAGATTCATTCCAGGAATGCAAGGATGGTTCAACATCAGCCAATTTATTGAAGAGATACACCATATAAACAAAAGATGCAGAAAAAGAACTTGATAAAATTCAAAATAGATTTATGATTTTAAAAAACCCTGAGGGCACCTAGGTTGCTCAATCATTAAGCATCTTCTTGGGTCGAGACCTGAATTAGGCTCCCTGCTCTGCGGGAAGCCTGCTTCTCCCTCTCCCACTCCCCCTGCTTGTGTTCCCTCTCTGGCTATCTCTCTCTTTCTGTCAAATAAATGAAATCTTAAAAAACAAAAACAAAAACCACCTCAACAAATAGGGTGTGGAGGGAACATACCTCAATATA
Organism: Mustela putorius furo; assembly: GCF_011764305.1. NCBI lineage: Eukaryota > Metazoa > Chordata > Mammalia > Carnivora > Mustelidae > Mustela > Mustela putorius. The sequence goes on along the minus strand of NW_025422019.1, from coordinate 19,894,110 downwards.
GTAAAGACTGTATATGACAATCCACAGTTAGCATACTCAAAAGTGAAAAGCTGATAGCTTTTCCTTTTTGATTAGGAACAAGACAAAGATGTCCACTTTTGCCACTGTTATTCATCATGGTGTTTGGAAATGCTAGTCACAGCAAGCGGAGAAGAAAAACAAAAAACATCCAAAATGGTGTAGAAGTAAAACAATCACTATTTGAGGATGACATAGAGAATCTTAAAAAGTCCACCATGAAAACTCATACAATAAATGAAATAAATGAAAATCGTGGGGTCCAAAATTAATATATAGAAATTTGTTGCATTTTTATAAAATAATAAAATACCAGTATGCTTGAGAAAATAATACTATTTACAATTGCACAAAAAGAAAAAAAAACGTAGGAATAAATTTAACCAAGGAGGTGAAAGACCTGTACACTGAAAAGTATGACATTGATGAAAGAGTTTGAAGAAGACATAAAGGAAAGACATTCTTCATGATTAGAAGAATTATATTTATAAAAATGTCCATATTACCCAACACGATCTTCAGATTCAATGTAATCTCCTTCATTGTAATCCTTATCAAAATTACAGTGCCATTTACCAAAGATCATAAAGGTGGTTTACAAATAATCTTAAACTTTTATGGAACCACAAAAACCCCAAATAGCCAAAGCAGTCTTAAGAACAGACTCCCCGATTTTCATGCTCATTTATTTTAAACTATATTACAAAGCTGTAATAATCAAAGAAGTATGGTATTGGCATAAAAAGAGACACAAAAATCAATGGAACAGAATAGAGAGTCCATAAATAAACCAACTTATATACAGTCAATTTATAGCATAGCAGTCAGGAATATATAGTGGGGAAAGGACAGTAGTATCTTCAATAAAAGATAGTCGTAAAACTGGACAGCCACACATAAAAGAATGAAACTAGACCACTACCTTATACCATATACAAAAATTAACTCAAAATGGATTAAAGCCTTGACTCTAAGACTTGGAACTGTGAAACTCCTTGAAGAAACATAGCAAGGAACTTGACATCAGTCTTGGCATTGAATTTTTGGATCTGATGCCAAAGAAAAGACAACAAAAGTAAAATATGTAGGACCATGTCAAATTAAAAAGTGTCAGTATAGCAAAAGAAACCATTAATAAAATGAAAAGAAACTTACTGAATGGGAACAAATATTGGCAAAGGATATAGCCAATAAGGGGTTGATATCCCCAAAATATAAAGAACTCTAAAAACTCAGTAACAAAAGCAAAATAAACAACAACAACAAAAAAAAAACAAAAACAAATAGCAAACAACAGACCAAAAAAAACCCATTAAAAAAAACCAAACAACAAACAGGCAGAGGATCTAGATATTTTTCTAAATATGATATACAGATTTTCTAAATACGATATTCAGATAATATACAGAAAAATGAAAAGATGTTCAATATCATGAAGTATCCAGGAAATGCAAATTAAAACCACAATGAGATATCATCTCACACATGTCAGAATAGCTGTTTTCAAAAAGACAAGAAATAACAAGTGTTGAAAGGCTGTGGAGAAAAGGAAACTCTCGTACACTCTGTGGGGATGTATAGTGGTGCAGCCACTGTAGAAAACAGTATGGAGTTTCCTCAAAAAATTAAAAATAGACCTAGTATCATCCAGTTATTCCTCTTCTGGTTATTTATCAAAAGAAAATGAAAACACTAACTCAAAAAGATATGAGAACCCCTACATTTTATTGAAGCATTATTTACAATAGCTAAGTTATGGGAACAACCTAAGTGTTCAGAAGTGCATGAATTGATGAAGGTACAGTATATATACAACGAAATATTACTCAGCCATAAAAAAGAAATCTATCCATTTGTACAATGTAGATGGACCTTGAGAGTATTGTGCTAAGCACAAAAAGTCAGAGAAAGAGATACCATGATGTCACTTATATATGGAATTTAAAAAAAAAAACAAGCAAACAAAATAAAACTCATAGATACAGAGAGCAAACTGGTGTTATCAGAGGGGAAAGTGGTTTGGGAGTGGGTAAAAAAGAGTGAAAGGGGTCAATTATATGGTGATAGATGGTTAACTAGACATACTGTGATTATCACAATACAAATATGAGATTATCTGAGGAAGTGGTGATGCAACATGGGGGCTTAAGTGGGTAGGAGAAGAATAAATGAAACAAGATGGGATTGGGAGGGAGACAAACCATAAGTGACTCTTAATCTCACAAAACAAACTGAGGGTTGCTGGGGAGAGGGGGTTTGGGAGAAGGGGGTGGGATTATGGACATTGGGGAGAGTATGTGCTTTGGTGAGTTCTGTGAAGTGTGTAAACTTGGTGATTCACAGACCTGTACCCCTGGGGATAAAAATATATATTTATAAAAAATAAAAAATTAAAAAAACAAAAAACAAAAAACAAATATGAGATTATCATTTTGTATGCTTGAAATTAATGTTACATACCAATTCTACCTCAATTTAAAAAACAACCTCCTCTTTTGGAAATGAAAGGATTTTTTTCTGTATCAAAAAAAATTTATATTTTTTAGATAAAGGTTACATTATTCCTCCCATAGGCTACTTTTTCTTCTGTTTTAGAATCCCTGGTATTTGGACCTTGATTTTTAGTGGGAAACAGTAAACCAAGGATCTCTTCTACAATTATCCTGCCAGCTCACACACTGCCTTCTTAGTTGCTAATGATCTGAAACAAATGTTACTAAGTAGAAAGAAAGATTAATTCCAATGAGAATGTGTGAGTATGTCAAATCTATTTTCTTTCCTCATACAGGAATCTGTTAGGAGGCCAACAGCAGAATCTGTTATTGTGTAATAACAATTGGACAATTTTCTCCATATTTTTCTTTGCCTTTAGAAACCTTTTACATTGACTTTTCTTTCTAGAAATCCTCTCTAGCTTCCTTAATAACCCGGTCTACAGAAACGCTTATGATATTTGATACTAGATATTACTCTAATTCATTGGAATTTCTCATCCTTTGACTATTAGATTTCTGACTTAAAAAGCAATCTCCCAGTTCTGATAGCCTCTCCCAGTTCTCATTAAAATATTTTTATAAATATATTTTAACATACAGGCAACATGTAAACATATAAACATACATGCAACAAAAAAATATAGAAACAGCAAAAGATGAAAACTTAGAAAAAAGAAACTAAAATTGGAAAACAATATACCAAAATCAAAGAAAATTTCTAATTGTTTCTGTTGCAAATGGGACAAGATGCAAAGATCCTTCACATTTCATTCTTCTTTCCCTGGATACATTCTTCTGTAATACCTGGAGAACCAAGGAAATAAGCAGTTCTGTGGCATCAAGTCTATGATGCTTACCTTATTTGATGCTTACCTCATTTGAGTGATGGAATTGTGAGTGATTTTGATGTTTTTTGCTGATACTTTTTATCTTCTAATATTTTTATCTAAATAATTTTAAAAAGAGAATATCTATCTATCTATCATTTATTTATCTATGTAATGGCAGAAGATAATGTCAGATTAAAATGGTTGTCTTTGGGATTAGGAGTTTGGGTAATAATTTTATCTTTCTATGTTATTATTTTGAAACATTTTTACTATAGTCAGGTTTTACCATATAATTAGAGAATAGACTGTAGTTTTTAAAAAATTCATATGTTAGAGGACTTTGAGGAAATTTTTTCATTACCTCTTATTTAAGTCAGATTTGCAACAAAATATTTTCTACTTGGTGTGTGTGTGTGTGTGTGTGTGTGTGTGTGTGTGTTTTACCACTGAAGTGAGAAAGATTATCTTATTTTATGAAGATTAATATATATGTAACTCAAATTGGTGGTCTGGGTTCTTACTCAAAATTGATGGTATGTTTGGGTGGGTCAGCCATAAAATACATTCTATGTAGTATGCAGAACTCACAACGGTGGTTCCAGAAGGCCATTAAAGAGCTAGATTGTCTAGAAGTAAAACTGAGGATTTTTTTAAATAAAAAAAACTTGAACAATGTGGAAAAAAATATTGAGATAATCTGTAACTAATAAAATTTCTTTAGATACATGAGGGGCTGTGTCATATCTTAAGATATGAGTCATCCTCAAAACAACTAAAATTGAGTTATAAGAGACTTGTAACTGCTGCTTTGAAGGAACTTCTTTAAAGTCATTATTTTATAATTACGGTAGTTGTTATTATTTAGGCATAATTTACATATATTAAAATGTATAGATCTTAAGTGTGAAGTTCTAACAGTTTTGACAAATACATAGATTGTGTAATCTGCATCTATATCAAGATATGAATATTCCCATTTGCTGAGCTTCTTCCCAGAAAACTTGATTTCTTTCCAGCTTGAGATTTATCTGGATACTCCTGTCCATCATGGTAGACATAAACATTCATTCCTGTGGGCTTGTGTTTGAGTGAGATTGCTAGGTCATGGGATATGTGTTTGTTCTTAGTGAGTATTGTGTAAATTTTTTTCTATGTGATGGTATCAATTAACATTCTCCCTGCTAGGTAAGAAATTCACAGTTGTTCCATCTACTTTCCAACACTTAGTATTGTTCATCTTTTTAATTTTACTTATTCTAGTGAGTATGTAATGGGAATTCATTGTGGTTTTCAGTTGCATTTTTCTGGTGACTAATAATGTAAGTACTTTCTCATTTGTTTACTGGATATTTTGATACCCTGTATTACAAAAAGCCTACCAATCACAATAGGTTTTAAATGGTCTGTTTTCTTATCTATAATTATGTCCTATCAACTGGTCTGTAAATTCTCTAAAGGTAAGAAATACTTTTAATGGATTTTATTCTTGATACTTAGCATATTGCACTAGCATATTGCAGATGCTGAAAAAAATTGGTTGAATGAAATAAGGTTGAATGAAAAAATTGGTTGAATGAAATAATAATGAAATATTAACTTTTTCTATGTCCCAGATGCTTTTTATGTATTACATCAATTACTTTATATCATTACAGACGAGGAACTTGAAGCTTAGAGAGCTTTAAGTATTTGTCATGACGACAGACTAGTGAATGGCTTGCATTGCTGTAGTCTGAAGCCAGGACTTTCTTGTTCAAAAACTATTTTCTTTATTCCTTTGACTCTACCACAATGGCTTCAGATTAGAAAGATGTCTTTCATTGTACTCTGAACCTATTTACTGCACAGGATGACAAAGAACGTTGTGCTCTACAACATCCACATTACTTTTCTTTTTTTCTGGGCGCACAGCTAAACTATATGTCTCAGGCCCCTTAAATTGGTCAGTGACCAAATTATGAGAATGGAATGTGATGTAATATTGTGCATAGTATGTCCAGGTCTCATCCATTAAAAATCTCCCACATGCAATCTTCCACTTAATGTTTCTGTGGCACACTTGAAGTCCACGTGTTGAAGATGGTGGTATCATAAGGTATAAGGAGGCTTGACCAATGAGTAACTGTATGGAACAAAAATCCCTCTCCTTTCCCTATCACATCAGTCTTTCCTGAGTGAACATTAAACTCTCATCATGAGATTTATTATAGCAGGTTTATTATAGCAGCCTAGCCTACTATAGTCTTTTTCTCAGTATTGGTGATGCAGAGATGAAGAGCTGTTTGCTTTAGAGAATGTAAGTTTTGTAAACAAAGAATTCTAACACAATAGGACAAAGGCTATATAAAGGTACAGACCAACATCTAGAGCAAATAATGGAGAGAGATCAATTCTGCTTTGTAAACTTAGGGAATATGTCACTGAGGGGATTACACATATATATGTATATCTGGGTCCTGGGAGGATCAGAAGAAAGTGACAGGCATTTTTGTTTGTAGAAACAGGGTGAGGAAATGTGTGGAAAGCTAAAAATCATACTGTACTCCTTCCTGGAGATTTGTGAAGTTTTATGTGGCTAGAATTCACTTACATAAAGAGAACAGTAAGAGAGAAGTTAAAATAAATTGGTAGGCAAAATTGAAGCATCTTATATGCCATGGAAAAGAATCAGAAATTGGTCTTATGATCAATGGAGAGCCATCTCTTAAGAATTGACGGGAGAATAAACTGGAAACAGGAGAATCATTTGAAGATATTGCAATTACCTTGACAAAAAAATAATGAGGATCAGAACTAAGACATTGTGACTAAGAATTAAGAGGAGGTAGATTCTTTAATTAATACTATTATGGAGGCAAAGAGAATAACATTTAGACTATGTCTTTGGCTGAATATCACCTACTATTAGAAAAGTATTACATAAGTCAAATCCAAATAAATTTTTTAAAAGATTTTATTTATTTATTTGACAGAGATCACAAGTAGGCAGAGAGGCAGGCAGAGAGAGTGAGAGGGAAGCAGGCTCCCTGCTGAGCAGAGAGCCCAATGTGGGACTCGATCCCAGGACCCTGAGATCATGACCTGAGCCGAAGGCAGTGACTTAACCCACTGAGCCACCCTTGTGCCCCCAAATAAATTTTTTTAAAGGATTTTATTTTTTTATTTGACAGAGAGAGAAATCACAAGTAGGCAGAGAGGCAGGCAGGGAGAGGGGGGAAGCAGGCTCCCTGCCAAGCAGAGAGCCTGATGCAGGGCTCGATCCCAGACCCCTGAGATCATGAACTGAGCCAAATGCAGAGGCTTAACCCACTGAGCTACCCAGGTACCCCAAATCTTTTGTATTTTCAAGTCTCATTGTATAGTTCATGTTTTTTGTTAAAAAATGTCAATTTTTTTATTTCTTTCTTTAACTTCTCAGAACTTCCAGAAACCTAGTTCTACTTAAAATATGCTCATCAATAACATTATATCAATGAAAAATATTTATGATGCTATAATTGTTAACTCCTTATACATTTTCCCCAATTTATCATTTTCTTTATCTGTTTTAGATGGAAGAAAAACAATTTAATTCCACAAATACTTATTGAATTTCTTAATGTTCTCAGCACAGTAGGAGGCACTAATGATAAAGAGAATATAAACCTCATTCCCAGGCGTTAAGGAATTCCCAGTCTAGTATGGGCAGGGAGACAGTGGACTGGGAAGGATGAGAACCCCAGATAGCTGCAATGCAGTTTAAGATAACTACTGAAATTTAGTATTATGTGGGTTCAAAGTGCTAAGAGTGTTTAAAGGAGTGATGTTACTGATTAAGAATGGTATGTATGGTTCTGTGGAGATCACACTATGTAGTACAGGTTTCAGTGACAGGATGCTGCCGTTGCTGATAATGATAATGGAGGACAAGTTCTTTTTAGCATCTATAATTACATTAGTTGCTGTTGACATGTGTATGGGCACATGGCCAGGCAAGCTATTCATCCACATGCATGCCTGGTCTCCTGCATTAATGATTCCAATCACTAATTATGTAATAAGAATAATGAGAACTGTTAGCCAAAAAGTCAATTTCCACTGTTTGTTTTGCTTCTTCAGGGGAATAAAGGCAGTTTTAGAAAACCTCGTTTGAATTTACAGAATAAAGCAAACACACAGGAGGAAAAGTATCACCAAGGATTAAGGAAGCTTATGCATCAGCATCAGAGTAGGAAACACCCAGAAGCTTAGCAAAAGGAATAAAAGAGCAGTTTCTTCACTTCTGGCTGTGAAAATATACTCACAAACTGAATCACGGTGGAAAAGATAGGCTGTTGTATGACAAGGAGAAGGTAGAAAAAAAAAAGCAGCAAGCAGGATTTTAGTCTGGTTTTTAGATTATGAGACTGACGCGCTGCCTACTGCGCTAAGGAGGCAGGTAGGTTTTCAGAGGATTAAATAAGGTTTATGCCAGGAACATGATGAAGTAAATTTCTCAAAGGGGTAAAATTTTGGCAGAAAACCAGAATCGTGTATTCAGAAATGAGCACTATTCTTTAACTGTAACAATAAAAACTCTAAATTATTCAATCTGGAAATGAATTTTGGAAAGAATATAACAGATGTATTCATTCATTCATTTATTCTCCAACATATATTGAATGTCTATTATAGACCTGACATTGTAGAAAAAAATGGTAGAAAAAAAATACTGAGATAGTGTAGTTACTCTCAAGGAGTTCAGGTGGGGTGATTCACAAAAAACAAAAACAGCCAATAAACATGGTGATATGTATTTTGAAGATATACAAGAGGTGGGGAGAAGGGAATTCTTCATTTGCCTGGGACAGTCTAGGAAGGTTTCACAGAGAAGAAATAACAAAACAGTCTGGAACTGGGATGTGCATGATGAGTAGAAATTGGCCATGAGGAAAAAGTGGGAATTGATATTTAAGGCAAAAGGAAAAAAAAAAAGGAGATCATACATCAGTAATAATTGTTGTAGACAAGATTCATTATAGAATGCTAAAATTAGTGAATAAAAGCTTTAGAACAAACAAGGCTTACATCGTCTCAAAATACATCCCCCAAGATCTGTAATAACTACAATGGCAATGATAGAAATTTTACAGTAAAAAAATCCTGCAGAAACCACCTAATAGAGGTCAATATCATATTGAGACATATCAACATTGTGGACCCATGATATAACACACTGAGAAGAACAACATTTCTGTGCTGTTCTTGCCAAAAACACATAACTTCAGTTCAATTATGAGAAAATATCAGACAAACCAAAACTGAAGGATATTCAGCAAAACAACTGGTCAAAGCTCTTCAAAATGGTCAAGGATATGAAAGATAAAGAAAGACTGAGGAACTGTTACAGACTGCAGGAGACTAAGAAGGAGTTACTCCCTGCAAAGTGGGATCCTAGATAGGACTGGGAACAGGAAAATAAGTTAGGGAAAACCTAGTGAAATTGGAATAAGATCATTTCACTTAATGAATATTATCTCAATGTGAATTTGTTTTATTTGCAATATGGACTGTTTTATATAAGATGTTAGGGGGAGTAAAGAATATATGGAGTATCTCTCTTGTTTTTTCAACTAATAGTTCTGTAAGTCTTTGGTTCAAAATTAAAAGTCAAAGAGAAGAGCTACAGGTTTAATATAACAAATGTACATATGAGAGGATGAGTACATTGATAGAATCTTGTTATTGGATTCTTGTGGGAGATGAAGTGGGCCAAGTCCTTAAGAACTTGGTTTCATCCTGTCAGGGATAACCAGCTATTTGGGAGGTTTAACAGCAGAGCGATGCAACCAGATCTGAGTTTTACAAACATCCTGGCAACAGCATGGACAGAAATGTAGGGTCACTGGAGTTGGGGACACTGTTAAACTAGCTATAGGCCCATGGAAAGATGACGGAGGCTTGTACCAGGCTAGTTACCCAGGTGATGTAATGGAATGACAGAGTTCCACAATAGTCTTTTGAGACATTCTTTGTCATTCCTTTGTTAAAATTATACATGAATGTTTCCTAGGTCTATTCTCAGCATCCATCAACTGTATTATATTTGCAGCCTCTACTTTTGTCCATTTTATCCTGATAGGAATTCACTCACTCTCTTCCTGACTTCTGGCTTGAAGTTTGATGCTATTACTTGGAGATCCCAGTTGCTGCTCTTACAGAGCAGATCAGATTTCTTTCAGTGAATCATCCAACCTGACAATGGTCCTTTCCATCTCTAGAACATGGTCCACGTAGGCAACAAGAAACAGACAAGGAAATTCCATTCTTCCTGTGTTAAAGTTGTCAATCCATCTAGTTGATCAAAACCACTTAGGACTCAAGATCAAACAAGTTCTTAGCCAGAGTTGCAATACTCTTTTGCTAAGAGAATTGGAAATAAAAGGGGAGATAGGGGAAAGGGAGGAGAAGGAGGGAAAGAAAGAAGGAATGGAGGAAGGGAGAGAAAAAGAAGAAATGGAAGGAAAATAGGAGTGAGATTGTCCAGGAGAATTTCTTGAATCTCTAAGTGAAACAAAACAATACAATACACCTTCCAAACCATTTCTCATCTTAGGATCTTGTCACTACTTTATAGTGTTTTACCACTCTCTCCAAAATTCAGCTGCCTGTTTTCTGCTTGAGGCTGTGTAATTCTGTTTTGTAATTTACTCTAGAGCATCTATTTTAAAAGGCTCAGAAATGGGAAAGGCTTCAAGTAAGATAAGAAGACTGGCAAATGTATTCTTCAAAACTTCTACTTCATCCTGTACCTTCTATTAGTTTTTTTGAATTCTTACTTGCATATGGAGCCCAAATGACCATTGGGTAGCTTAATAATAAAACAGATTTGATGTAGTAAGTAGAGGAAATAAGAAGATGCCTTCCCCAGTGAACTACTCTTTACACAGTTCTAGGGATTAGGGATATATGCCTTTTAAATCAAGTATAACTTCCAGTTCTTCCTAAATCTTCTTCTGTTGAAGCAAAGACTCCTGATAGAAGAGCTACCTTGTGCCACTACTGTGTAAGTGTGTTCAGTGTTATTAGAGCTCTATGATTGAGTAGAGGAAGTAGAAAGCCTGAATATGCCTGACACCTCTGAAGGAAAAGTCGTATAGGATCCAGGGAAGAGATCCTGCTCTTCCAAAGATAACAGACCTCCAGGTATTAGCAGAATACCCAATAGACTCCCACTTCTGCCTCACTGCTTTGCATGAGATTGCCTGAGACATTAGTTTGAAGAGAGAGCTGCCCATTGCCTTGAACTCTAGAATAAGTAAGGAGTAATCTCGGTCTAAAGTGAAAGGGAGTAGATTTCACTTTTTTTTTTTAAGATTTTATTTTTTTATTTGACAGAGAGAGAGAGAGAGAGAGATCACAAGTAGGCAGAGAGGCAGGCAAAGAGAGAGAGGAAGGGAAGCAGGCTCCCCAGTGAGCAGGGACCCTGATGTGCAGCTTGATCCCAGGACCCTGAGATCATGACCTGAACTGAAGGCAGAGGCTTTAACCCACTGAGCCACCCAGGCACCCCTAAAGTGAAAGGGAGTAGAAAAGAACTGCAATTACTTTAAGAAAAAAACATTAAAGCACATTAAAAGTCATCTCAGTTCCCAAATGGAGATGGGGAACAAAAAGTAGAGGAAAAAGGAGAGTAGTGTACACCACCTAGCAACTGGGAAAGACGAATTTGAAAGACAGTATAGACGCACAGCTATCTGTTTGCCTGAATCCTTGGATCTAGTGACTGAGATGTAACTTTGCTCCCTTAGCCTAATATAAAAGAACATGATAAATGTAATCAAATTTAGCAAGTTTGGTATTAAAGTCACTAAAATTCTTGGCCTGTTTTATGGTCTTGTGATAGGGAGGGGAAGCCACTATAAATGGGAAGTCTGGTAACAAAACCATCCCCAGGAGAAGTAGTGGGTGTGTATCTGTTTTTGGAGAATTGTTGTCCAGATATTATGGGAGACTCCTAACTCCTTCTCAAACTTCTAATTAATTGGTTTTTATAAGGAAATTAGGAAAATGCAGAAAATTCAAGAGGAACTTTAGACAAAGAGACTTCTAGCAAAGTCCTTTTATTTTCTACTCAAAATGATAGTTATAATCAAATATTACCCATGCTGATTTCAGCTTGGAGTGAATGAAATATTTTGCCTTTAATTTCTCAAATGTTAGAGTATAGATTTAGGATCTCTTCTGTTTTAGGGGGAGGAAACAAAAAGAGATTCATCTGCAGTTAAGCTTGTGGACCATGTTTCTCCCTCTTGAGGGAACCCGTAATCCTCTGTCATACCCAAGAGCATTAATGGACATAATAACCTGATTCATCCTTCCCATTTTCATTTGAGTGTAAGAGGTAGGTTGTCTGTTTTCTGCTACCCAGATTTTACAAGTAGGCAAAATTATCCAGACATACAAAATATAAAGTCCAAAAAACATTATCTGTGTACCTCCCCTTTCCCTTGCTATGAATCACATTCTAGGATGTGCCATCCTATTCTAGAGACAGCACTATATTATACTTCTAGAGCTGGAGTGAAACACTGTCACATGGAAAGTGGCCAAACAAAATTGTTCATGGGACATGGGGTAGAGTTCCAAAGAAAAAACTTCACCTATTGCACAATTCTGCCCTGAGTCAGCCTTGACTCCCTGGGAAGAATCCTAATAGCACTATGGGAGTGGTCCTCTCTCCATCATATTTCCACTACTCATGACTATATAATAGTAGAACAATTGTACCATTTGATGCACTGTCTCTCCTCCAGTAGTATGAAGGGCTGCTGTTGGGATGCAGAGGTTGTCTGTAGAGATTGTTGGGATTTTTAAAGAATTACCAAGAACTAATTTGTATGCAACCTTTATTAAGTATAATGTGCTATTTATTAAAAATATTACCAGTGATGACTTATCCATGGCCTTTGGAATATAAGGAATTATCTTGTATTATTATAGTAAATCCTCTCTCTCCTTTACCTAATAGAAAACATTTTTAGTAGGATTTTAAGTAGATCTCTTAGGATCTATTTTAAATATTAACTCAATACAGAATGCTATAAACATACATCTTTTATCTACAGTAAACATTTTCTCTTTTTTCTTTGGAGATCTTGGGATATAGATACAAAAACTGCTGGGGAATGTGAATGCAGAAAGCCGTGAGTGTGAATATACCCTCTTACTTTGAAGTAGAAAGTTAAAGTTTAGAGGTTAGTTGGTTGCTCTGAGTTCATGGGCAGATGAGAGGCAAAGCCTAGACTCACACTGAGTCTTCTTCATTCTCTCTATCCTGCAAATTCACACAAGGAATGAGAGATAGGAATTCATAACACATGCAGTGAATCATATTGCCATCTAATATTATGCTCCTGCTAGGAGATGAAATATTTGGTTTGGTGCAGAATAAATAAGTGTCCCAGGGATTCAATCATAGGCCAAGTTACATGTGCATAAGTAATGGACATCCCTTCTTTAGACAATATCCCTTCTTTAAACAACTATTCATTGGATACCCATAGCATGCCAGACACTGCAGTAGTTTTCTAGGGATGTCAGAAGTGAGGGTGAGAATCTCCCTTCCCTGGTTTCGGATTTCTGTGAGAAGAGACATCACTTGGTATCTTTCTGCACTGCCCCCCCCACATAACTTTTCAGGGGGGCAGTGACCTACCTTACTGAAGAGTTTCAAGGAACTAGAACCCTTTCTTTTTTCCTTCTCTTTGGAATCTATGTGGTCAGCTCCTGGTTGTGTGATAAACTTAAACAATAAAGGTTCTATTTTAACGGGGGCCAGTTTGTGATTTCCCCTTGATTTAGGGTTGGGCTGTATGGCTTAAGCTCTCAAGTTCAACTTGAGCTGATATTGAAAGATCATTTTAGATAGCTAGAATATTTGTCATTTCTAAACCTTAACATGGCTGAGACCTGTGTACAGAGCATTGATTATATTTTTATAGTAAAATCTTAGGTTGCACTGGATTTGCTCTCCCAAATTCCATTCCATATTTAGGAATATGGTGAGTACTTTGTATTTCTGAGGCCAATGGAAAAGGTTCTCTTGGAACCTTTCAATGGAAAAGGTTCAGAAGGTTCTCTTTTTTGTCATTTCTTCCTTAAAAAGATCTTGAATGTATGCTCTGACATTTTTTTGGAGTAAATATGAACTTTTTAAAATTTAAATTCAGTTAGCCAACATATAATACATTATTAGTTTCTGATGCAGTGTTCGCTGATTCATCAGTTGCATATAACATGCAGTGCTCATCACATCACATGCCCTCTTTAATGCCTATCACCTGGTTACTCCATCCCTCCACCCACCACTTCTTTTGCAGTTTGTTTCCCAGAGTCAAGAGTCTCCCATGGTTTGTCTCCCTTTCTGATTTCTTCCCGTTCAGTTTTCCCTCTCTTACCCTATGATCCTCTGTGTTATTTCTTATATTTCACACATGCGTGAAGCTATATGATAATTATCTTTCTCTGATTGCCTTATTTCAGTTAGCATAAAACTCTCCAGTTCCATCCATGTTGATGTAAGTGAAAAAAAAAAAAAAAGCCATCATCCTCTCTGATGGCTGAGTAATATTCTGTTGTATATATAAACCACATCTTCTTTGTCAATTGAGCTATTGAAGAGCATCTCAGCTCCTTCCACAGTTTGGCTATTGTGGACATTTCTGCTATGAACATTGGAATGCAGGTGCCCCTTCATTTCACTATATCTGTATCTTTGGGGTAAATACACACCAGTGCAATTGCTGGGTCATAGGGTAGCCCTATTTTTAACTTCTTGAGAAACGTCTATACTATTTTCCAGAGTGGCTGTACCAGCTTGCATTCCCACAAACAGTGTAGGAGGGTTCTCCTTTCTCTGCATCCTTGCCAGCATTTGCCATTTCCTGACTTATGAATTTTAGTCATTCTGACTGGTGTAAGGTGGTATCTCATTGCAGGTTTTGATTTGTATTTCCCTGCTGACACGTTATGTGGAGCATTTTTTATGTGTCTGTTGGCCATTTGGGTGTCTTCTTTGGAGAAATGTCTGTTCATATTATCTCCCCATTTCTTGACTAGGTTAGTTGTTTTGAGTGTTGACTTTGAGAAGTTCTTTACAGGTCTTGGATACCAGCCCTTTATTTGAATTCTCATTTGCAAATATCTTCTCCCATTCTATGGGTTGCCTTTTAGTTTTGTTGACTGTTTCCTTTGCTGTGCAAAATATTTTTATCTTGATGAGGTTTTAACTGTTAATTCATTTTTGCTTTTGTTTCCCATGAATTTGAAGATGTGTCTAGCAAGAAGTTGCTCTGGCCAAGGTCAAAGAGATTGCTGCCCATATTCTCCTCTAGGATTTTGATGGATTCCTATCTCACATTTAGGTCTTTCATCCATTTTGAGTTTATTTTTATGTATGGTTTAAGAGCATGGTCCAGTTTCATTTTTCTGCATGTGGCTATCTGCTTTTCCCAGAACCTCTTATTGAAGAGACTGTCTTTTTTCTTTTCCATTTGATATTCTTTCCTGATTTATCAAAGATTAGTTGAACATAGTGTTGATGGTCTATTTCAGGGCTCTCTATGCTATTCCATTGTTTTATGTGTCTGTTTTTGTGCCAGTGCTGTGCTGTCTTGATGATTGCAGCTTGGTAATATAGCTTGAAGTCAAGCATTGTGATGCCTCCAGCTTAGTTTTCTTTTTGAACATCCCCCTGGTAATTTGGGGTCTTTCTGGTTCCATGCAAATTTTAGGATTGTTTGTTTCAGCTCTTTGAAAATTGTTGATGGCATCTTGATAGGGATTGCTTTGAATGTGTAGATCGCTCTGGGTGGCATAGATAATTTAGTAATGTTTAGTCTTTTAATTCATGAGCATGGAATATTTTTCATGTGTCTTCCTCAATTTCTTTCATAAGTGTCCTGTAGTTTTTAGAGGCCAAATCCTTTACATCTTTGCTTAGGTTTCTTTGTAGGTAAGTTATGGTTTTTGGTGCAATTGTAAATGGGACAGACTCCTTAATTTCTCTTTCTTCAGTCACATTATTAGTGTATAAAAGTGCAACTGGTTTCTGTGCATTGATTTTGTATTCTGCCATCTTGCTGAATTGCTGCATGAGTTCTAGCAATTTGGGGGTGGAGTGTTTTGGGTTTTTCACATAAAGTATCATGTCATTTGCAAAAAATGAGAGTTTGACCTCTTCTTCACCAATTTGAATTCATTTTTGTTGTTGTTGTTGTTGTTGTCTGATTGCCAAGACTAGAACTTTTAGTAATAAGTTGAACAACAGTGGTGAGAGTGGGCATCTCTGTCATGTTCCTGACCTTAGGGGAAAAGCTTTCAGTTTTTCCCCATTGAGAATTATATTCTCTGTGGGCTTTTCGTAGATGGCTTTTGTGATATTGGGGTATGTTGCCTCTATCTCTACACTTTGAAGAGTTTTAATCAAGAAAGAATCCTGTACTGTGTCAAGTACTTTTTATGAATCAGTTGAGGATCATTTGATTCTGGCCTTTTTAAAATTAATGTGATCTATTAGGTGATTAATTTGTGAATGTTGAACCACCCTTGCATCCCAGGAATAAATCCCACTTGGATATGGTGAATAATCCTTTTAATGTACTGTTGGATCCTGTTAGCTAGTATCTTGGTGAGAATTTTGGCATCCATGTTCATCAGGGATATTGTAGTCTGTAATTCTCCTTTTTGGTGGGGTCTTTGGTTTGGGATCAAGGTAACGCTGACCTCATAGAACAAGTTTGGAAGTTTTCCTTCCATTTCTATGTTTTTGAAACAGCCTCAGTAGAATACATATTATTTCTTCTTGAAATGTTTGGTAGAATTCCATCTGGCCCTAGACTCTGTTGGGAGATTTTTGATTACTGCTTCAATATCCTTGCTGGTTATTGGTCTATTCAGATTTTCTATTTCTTTGTGTTTCTGTTTTGGTAGTTTGT
Source organism: Mustela putorius furo (assembly GCF_011764305.1). Classification (NCBI taxonomy): domain Eukaryota; kingdom Metazoa; phylum Chordata; class Mammalia; order Carnivora; family Mustelidae; genus Mustela; species Mustela putorius. Next base: position 19,877,811 of record NW_025422019.1, on the reverse strand, counting down.
AAGTTTTCAGGAACACATCCATTTCTTCCAGATTGCCTAATTTGTTGGAATATAGTTGTTCACAATATGTTCTTAAAATTGTTTCTATTCTGTGGTATTAGTTGTGATCTCTCCCATTTCACTCATAATTTTATTAATTTGTGTCCTTTCTCTTTTTAATAAGTCCAGCTAGGGGTTTATTGATCTTATTAATTCTTTCAAAGAACCAGCTTCTAGTTTCATTGATCTCTTCCATTGTTCTTTTAGTTTCTTTTTCATTGATTTCTGCTCTAATCTTTATTATGTCTCTTCTTCTGCTTGGTTTAGGCTTTATTTGTTGTTCTTTCTCTAGCTCCTTTAGGTGTAAGGTTAGCTTGTGTATTTGAGATTTTTCTAATTTTTTGAGAGAGGCTTGTATTGCTACGAACTTTCCTCTTAGGATTGCCTTTGCTGTATCCCAGAGGTTTTGAACAGACGTGTTTTCATTTTCATTAGATTCTATGAATTTTTTTTAGTTCTTCTTCAATTTCCTGGTTAACCCATTCCATCTTTAGTAGGATGCTTTTTAACCTCCAAGTGTTTGACTTACTTCCAAATTTCCTCTTGTGATTGAGTTCACATTTCAAAGCATTGTTGTCTGAAAATATGAAGGTAATAATCCCAACCTTTTGGTATTTGTTGCAACCTGATTTGTGATGTAGTATATGATCTATTCTGGAGTACGTTCCATGTGTACTTGAGAAGAATGAGTATTCTGTTGTTTTAGGATGGAATGTTCTGTGTATAACTGTGAAGTCCATCTGGTACAGTGTGTCATTCAAAGCCAGTGTTTCCTTGTTGATCTTCTGCTTAGATGATCTGTCTATTGCCAGAGTGGAGTGTTGAAGTCCCCAAATATTAATATATTATTATCAATGTCTTCACTTTGGTTATTAATTGGTTTATATAATTGGCTGCTCCCATGTTACAATTGTTAGATTTTCTTGTTGGATAGGCACTTTATAGGCATTCTTCTTCTCTTACTACAGTCATTGGTTTAAAATCTAATTTGTCTGATATGAGGATTGCTACCCCAGGTTTCTTTTGAGGAACATTAGCATAGTAAGTGGATCTCCACCCTCTCACTTCCAGTCTGGAGGTGTCTTTCAGTCTAAAATGGATCTCTTGTAGACAGCATATTAATGAGTCTTATCTTTTTGTCCAATCTGATAACTTGTGTCTTTTGATTGGAGCATTTAACCCATATACATTCAAAGTAATTACTGAAAGATATGAATTAAGTGTCATTGTATTGCCTGTAAAGTCCCTGTTTCTGTAGATTGTCTCTATTTATTTTTTTGATCTATGTTCCTCTTGAACTCTCAGGACCCCCCGCCCCCTTAATATTTCTTGCAGGGCTGGCTTGATGGTCACATATTCTTTTAGTTTCTGTCTGTCCTGGAAGCTCTTTATCTCTCCTTCCATTCTAAACAGCAGTCTTGGAGATAGTATTCTTGGCTGTATGTTTTTCTCATTTATTACGCTGAATATATCATGTCAGTCCTTTCTGGTCTATCAGGTTTCTGTGGATAGGTCTAATGTTAGTCTGATATTCCTCCTTCTGTACATAAGGAGCCTCTTGTCTTGAGCTGCTCTTATGATTCTCTCTTTTTCTCTAAAATTTTCAAGTTTCAGTATTATATGTCAGGGTATTGATCCATTTTTATTGATTTTTGGAGGGGTCCTGTCTGTCTCCTAGACATGAATGCTTGTTTCCTTCCTCAGAATAGGGAAGCTGTCAGTTATAATTTGCACAAATATGTCTTCTGGCCCTCTTTCTCTCTCTTCTCCTCAGAATAATCCTGACATTGGTATATTTCATGGAATCACTAATTTCTCAAAGCCTTTGTTCATGGTTTATTAGTTGTTATTCTCTTTTTTCCTCAACTTCCCTTTCATAAGCCTTTCTTCTAGATCACTTACTCTCTCTCCTGCCCCATTCACCCTAGCTGTTAGAGCATCCAATTTAGACTGCATCTCATTATAGCATTTTTAGTTTTACCTGATTAGATCTCATTTCTGAACTAAGAGATTCTCTACTGTCTTTTATGCTTTTCTCAACCCCAGTTATTAACTTTATAATTGTTATCCTGAATTCCATCTCTGACATCTTACTTATATCCATATCAATTAGATCTGTGGCAGAGAACATTATCTCTGATTCTTTATTTTGTTGTGAATTCTACCTTCTGGTTATTTTGCCCATAGAAGAATGAGTGAGTAAGTGAGCAGAATGAATAATATCAACCACAATCCAAGCAAAGTACACACTAGACAAACCTGAAGCCATGGGAAACCAAAACAAAAAAGTAAACACAAAACAAAAGAAAAAAAAAAAAGAAAAGAAAAGTTGTGGGAAAGAGACTCTAATCTCACAGGGTGGACAAAGAAGGGTGATCTACTTGTTCCTGATAAATTTTGGTCTGTGTGTTAGAACACCCTAAATTCCAAAATGTAAAGAAAGCAAGATTTATATGTATACAAAAATAAAATTGAATAGAGTGGAAAAAAAGGCCAAAAAATTAAGTATATACCTATGAATTATAGGTATAAAAAGTAAAAGTTAAAAAGCAACTAAAAAACAGAGAGTTGATAAAATTAGAAACCAGCTGAAATGGATAAAATAAAAAAGTGAAAAATCTTAGATTGAAAGATAAGCAAATAATGAGAAAAAAAAAAATAAAACCTCAAGTTTTATATACTGTTTGCCCCTAGCACTGGAGTTTTATAGTCTTGTGGGCTCTGTAAACTACTTGTGCACCTATTTTCCCATTTGCCTTTTGGGGGAGGGGCCTTCTGTGCTGCTTCTCAGGTATCTTTGCCTGGGCAGAGTTGAACTACCTTGCCAGGAGGCTGGACTCAGTGTAAGCTGGTCCTCTGTGTAGCTTTTGTTCCCTGAAGGCTTTCCACACCTCTTTAGAGATCACAATAAAAATGGCCACATCTCAGGGCACCTGGGTGGCTCAGTGGGTTAAGACTCTGCCCTCAGCTCAGGTCATGATCTCAGGGTCCTGAGATTGAGCCCTACATTGGGGCTCTCTGCTCAGCAGGGAACCTGCTTCCCCCTCTCTCTTTGCCTGCCTCTCTGCCTACTTGTGATCTCTGTCAAATAAATAAATAAAATCTTTAAAAAAAAAAAAAAAAGGCCACATCCCAATCTCCAGCCCCAGAGCTGAAAGATCATGTCCCCTCTCTTCAGTAAATCTTCTGCAACAAGCAGTCTTCACTTTTGTGTGGGCCAAACTCTGCAGACATCTGTAGTGCATGCCCACAGAAATCCTCCCTGGGGGGTGGGGGCGGTGAGTCTGAGGGACCTATGTTACTGTCCTTTGTGTGCCCTGGGGCTCAGAGTGGCTGTGGACTCCTGGGCTTACCTGTTCCACTGCTCCCAGGGGATGACTGAGTGTCATCTTACTGTCTTTTCCAGGGCTTCCACCTTGAGAGTTGTTGCCTGGTCATGGACATATCTGTTTCACCCATCCTGGGGATGGCAGATGGTCCATGCATTCCAGTCCTTTTCAGGGTGCTCAAGCGGAGAGCAGCCACCTGATTCATTGGCTCATGGTTTATGGCCACCAGAGCTGAGAGTTCTCTTCTGGGCTCACTCACTATAACTAGTTTCTCTATTCTACTGCTTGGGTACTTGATCAGGTCAAGCTCCCCCGTTAGTTCTGTGACTCCTGGGATCCTAAGACCACACTGACACACCTAGAATTCTGCCCTTTTCATCCCCTGAGGTCCTTTCAGACAGTAATGTCTCTCACTGGAGCTGATTTCTAGGGGTTCCAATTTTGTCCTCTGGGGCTACGTCACTTTCTGGTAGCCGGCTTATGGAGGCTCCCTCCCCACTCCATTTATCTTTGGATATCTCCTCTCAGATTCATGTCTCTGCATCTCCTACCTTGTGAAAAGCAGTTGCTTTTCTACTTACAGAGTTCCAGATATATTTTCTCACATCTAGGCTGAATTTATGAGTGTTGATAGTTATCCAGGTAAATTCCAAGGATCAGATGAAATGAGGTTCCCTACTCTTCTGCCATCTTGCCTCCTTTGATTGAAAATATGGACTTTAATGAAGATTACTTTCCTTTGGTATAAGGGAGACCCCTGAAAACATTCGAGCAACAAAAAAGGAAAGAGGCAAGAATTAAGATCATCAAATTTCCCTTATCCACAAGATGTAAAGAAGGAATAGTGCCTGCTTCTCTGTCTTTGTGGTTGTGCCAGGCCTAGTGCAGGCCTGACCAGGTACTCCATAATTGCAGGTCTTTACTTTCCTCATTCTGAAACTGTAACAGTCATCGAGTGAGACTTCTGCCGCCAGCCTTGTGATAAGAGGCCTTTTTTTTTTTTTTTTTTTTTTTTTTTTTGTAGTCCTAGCTCATAACTAACTTTCCTCTGAGCCAGGTTCTCTAATAGAAAAGATAATGCTGCCAGTCCCAGTTGCCTCAAAAGCTCTGTATTAACACTCCCATCCCCAGAAAAACACACAAATTGGCCTCAGATTAACTCTAGATTAGTTATTTACTAAGAGCTTTCTGTATTTTACTGGATTTGAACAGCAAATGCCAGAGATTTGGCCCTTAGAGGGCCCCCATCTACAAGTTTCAGAATAAGTAAAAGCAGCTTCCATTCTAAGGTGTTGGTCCCACTGACACCCAGGTAGGGAAAGGGGAAACATTTCTCTAGGAGGCAGCTTTCATAGGCCTAATCAATTCCACAGCAAGGGGCTTTGTTAACAGACATAAAGGCATAAGAGTAAGAATGCCTGACACCCTGAGAATGTGGAAAGATGCTTCTAGAAAGTGCCATGCCCAATAGAGGATATGTTACAGACACAGGGATCAAGGAGAAATTGAGGTTAGGAATGTTTAAATACTTAACGGAAAAGAGTGATACCTTGAAAAAGACCTGATGTTTGGACTGCTACATTGCAAATTTCTAAACTCAAAAGAGAGTATATCAAGTGACACTTTCTGGGATAAGAAACAGAATCTGTAGGTGGAGTTCCCCAAATGAGGTATGATGCCTTAATTAAAAAAAATTTAAAAAGGTATGATGAACTGAACAAGGAATGGTCTTAACAGGCTAAGCCTAATTGAGCTAATACCAAATGTTCTCCATATAACCACTTCTTTCAATTATTGTATCTTTTCTGTATTCTTTGGCAGTCCTAAGTTCCACTTTTTTTGGTTTTTGGTTTTTGTTTTTCCTTTGGATGAGGGCTTGAGGAATGAGAATTGCCTTCATTTCTCCATTTCTAGGTTTGCAGTAGGACTAGGATAAACTCTTATGTACTAATCTTTCAAATTCCTTAAAAAGTGAGGTACATGGCAGTCTTGATGTGAAAGTAATTCAGTTTCTGTGATCCAAAGGAACTGTATTCTAGTGGTCAGCATAGACTGTAGATTCTAAAGGAGCCAAACTCTGTTCAGACTTTGAAAAAACATCTTCAATTAAGAGCCAAATACAAAAAGGACTTCACTTTCTTTTAGTTGAATATTTTTATTAATTATTTTTATTAACATATAATATATTATTTGCCCCAGGGATACAGGTCTGTGAATCCTCAGGCTTACACAATTCACAGGATTCACCATAGCACATACCCTCCCCAATGTCCATTACCCAACCACCCTTCCCCCCAACAACCCTCAGTTTGTTTTGTGAGATTAAGAGTCTCTTATGGTTTGTCTTCCACCCCCCCATCCCATCTTGTTTCATTAAAAAAAAAAAAATGAAAGGAGAAAAAAAGAACTTTACTTTCTTTGGGATTTTCATACCCAAGTTCAAGAATATTTGATTTTGGACTTTTTTTTTTCTATTTAAAGAATATTCATCTTACTTTTTTAAAAGTTTTTATTCAAATTCTAGTTAACTGGTTAACTAGTTAATAGGTGTACAATATAGTGACTCAACACTTCCATATATCACCTGGTACTGATCACAAATGGACTCCTTAATCTCTATCACTTATTTAATTACTTTGAATTTTAATATATTTGAACTTGAATTTTCAAGCAAATCTAATCCATGGACTTTATTTTCTACCAAGGAATTTGAGCCTGGAAGGGAGTTCATATTCAGGTCTTAGAAATTTTATTATTGGATTAATTTTAAGTTTCCTGGTGATTTACATGAGGCAATGTGCTTGAACAGAATGCAAGATTGGGGAAATAGGCAGACAGATTTTTTCCAGTTGTCTACAGTGCCTTAGAATTAGTTTAATTAATTCTCTATTTCTGTAACATGGATACTATCAGCAACCTCAGAAGGGTCCTCCATGAAGGAGTGATTGGTATGAGGGAGAGCTTTATAAAAGTAGACTCAGATCACCCTAAGGGGCTGCCAATCTCCTCCCCCAAGGAGACATCCATATCATTTTTGACCATATATTTAAGGGTAGGTCAAATGGGTTAAGAAAAATAAGGTCTTGAGAATGTTGATTGGAAATCCTTTATACTAATTCATGTTTCCAAAGGAAGCAACATCAGTGTAAGCTTCTGGCTTATCCCTTCCCATCTTACTTATTCCTTTCTAAGATAGATGGAGTGAGTGATCAGATTGATGAGATAGGGAGAGGAACCAGGATGCTCAGCCCCTTTGTTCTCTTTTTGTGTTCTTTCTGCTTTCAGAGATCATGCATTCTTCTCTACCAGTGGGTATGAGCTAAGCTTAGTGCTTAAAACTTTGTTTGGGGGGGAAAAAAAAACTTTGTTTGGGGAGGTCGGCAATTTTCTCTTGCTGTTCAAGATTGAAGTACAGTATTGTGAATACTAATGTTGTTTTTCACCTAAACCACTACCTCCATCGCCTCTATCATGGAAAGTTGATATTTTGAGCTCTCTCTGCCTTGTTGTAGACACTAGAAAGACTTCTACTTTTAAGCTAGATGATCTTTATTAAATTACTTAACTTTTCTATTTCCCAGTTTCTCTACATGTAAAATAGGAGAATACCTGTAGGATTGTTACAAATTAAAAGAATTAATGCAAAATGCTTAGACAAATGCTGTGTTAATGTTTGTTATTATTCCTTTATCTTATCTATCAGTTTGTACATAATATGGGGAGTAGGAATGAAACATGCTTTTTACTAGGTCTCCAAAGAAGCCCAACAATTGGTACTAAGTGTATGGACAATGATGTCATGGTTCTAGCTTCATTCTAGTGGTAGAGACAGACAACTGAATTGCTAACTGTAGTTTAGCACATGATGTGTTATAATAAAGACAAGTATTGTGTGCTATGGGAACTCAAAGATAGGAGCAACTGAGAATTTATATGCTCCTATAGTTGTATTTAAGACTAGTCCAAGACAAATTATGATTGCAGCTTAATATTTTTCACCCTCAGAATTAAACTTTCGTGTTAGTGATCTTCCCCATTTTTCTGCCACACAGTGATCCATATATGCTCTCTCACCACTCCCTGGATGTCCTCCTAGAGTTTCTCCTTCTAATATGCAATTCCACATTCAGTAGCAGTTTGGCACATCCATATGAGCTGTCAAACCATCAGCTGAGGATTGAAAACATCACTGACTATGTAACAAGGTGGAGAAAATTGAGTTTATCTGAAGGGAAAGGACATAGTATACCAGATGAGGATTGAAGTTCCAAGCAGCAGAAGCTGGCTCAGGATGATTAAGCAGAAAAGAAAATTTATTAAAAAGATATTTAAAAGATCACAGAATTATTGAAAGCAAGCTGGAGACTGAGTACAAAGAGCAATGCTCCAAAACCACACTGTGATACTGGTGGCCTGTGAGAAAACTGCAGTGGAGGCCATCGCACAGCGGGTAAAATGATTTGCTTTACCACCACTTATGCGTCACAACCTCATTGCTTCTGCAATTACTGTCGCTGCCTGTACTGATGCCTCTTCTAAGCCATCAAAGCAGCTTTGCATCTTCTACAGCCACCACAGACCCCAAATAGTGGATATTTCTCTTTTAATTTTGCAACATAACAGCAACAACAACAGAAAAAAAAAGTATCTGTGTAGTTTTTGCTTTTACCACTATTTACTTTCTATCACAGTTTGCAAGGTTCATCCAGTTGGTGGAGCCCAGGTAACACACCTGCATTCCAGATGCAAGAAGCTGACAAAACCAGTTCTCTGGCCTCTCCTTTAGGATAGTATTGGAAAAGTCTTTGGGAGCGGGAAACGCGACAAATGTCTAGTTTGAGCCTTGGAGGAAGAATGAGACCCTTTAAAGACTTGATTGAATAATGATTGATGTCAATAAATATAAGGCTTTTTCTTTCTTTTTCAAATTGATGGAAAAGTTTTCTTTTTCACTTTTTATTTTACATGCAAGTGTGGAGCCAGAACTCAGAAAAATACATGAAAAGCCAAGCAATCCCACTGCGGGTACCTTTTATTCAACATTCTTCACAAAGTGATCTGCCTTTCCTTTAAGTGTTGGTTATATATTAAAAGTAAATTACTTTGAAGGTGCATCAAGTTATCAGCTTACCTGGGACATCCATGTGTCTTGGTATTTAAAAATGGTGTTCCATGGTAAAGTTTTCTTCTTGCCCCCACTGAAGTACAGTGTTAAGGGTTTTCATGTTCAAATAAGGTAATGTCAGATATCTGATCATCAAATCCTTCTAAAATTAAACTAAATTATCTTTTTGTCTTTTATTACATTCTTTCCCTCACTAGATTCCATGGCTATACTAGACACTGTGGGCCTCTCTCAAATATATCCTTCTATTTGTGTCTCCAGGTATTATCGATTCAGGCCCTACTGCCAAAATTGCCTTCAAATCTTGGTTCTTAAATGTCATAGATAAGATACTTTGATGAAATTTCCTTCCCTAAAATGAGAAATGTCAACACTGTCAAGTAAATACTCAGATTACCCATTATTATTATTATTGTTATTACTATTGTTAATTAGGCATAAAGTGTAAAGGATTTTAATAGAATGATTTGTCCTCTCATGTAACTTACTTATTTTTATAAGGGGTTTCTGAAACCTTATTGCACACCTATTAGTTATAGGGAAGGGTTTGCTAAAATGATACATGTAACCACTCTTGAGAAAGACATTCAGATAAGGACTTGTGGTCTAGAAAAGAGGTGGAGTGGAAAAAAAAGAAAAGAAAACTTTCCTGATCCTTCAGAGAGGGGTGACACTGAGCTAAGAGAGCTGATCTCAGGAACCAAATAGGGTAGATTTCAATTGAATTCAGCACCAAAGAGTGGAGTTACTTTCAATCTCTTCTTCCCTTCAAAATCACTGATGGAAACTGGCCTAGTGAAAACCAGCTATGCTGGACATCATCAGCCGAATTCCTCAGTGACTTCTTTTGGAGGTGAAACACCATGGGTACAGAAGCCGCAACAGACTGATTAGAAAGCCACACTCTCCTTCTTTGGGCATGGAATTAGAAAGCCACCCTCTCCTTCTTTGTCCAACTGACAAGGAGGGCCTTGTCTCTTCTCAACTTCCTCTGGGGGTCTGATCTGGTTTTATTTTAATTTGAAAAAACAAACTGTGTCATCAAACTTATATGACAATTATAGTATTTAAAACTATAATTATGTATTTACTGTTGTGGCAATTGACTACATGTGCCAGTATACATGGAAAGGCCATGGGGGAGACTGTGAAGCTGTGATAGGGAGTATATAACAGTATTAAGCATAAGCATAGGTGATTTCTTGTGTTTACAGATAACAGCCATGCTCCAGAGTAAGTACTAGTTGCTGTTTATTTTTTTTCCACTGGCTCACAGGGTCCTTTTGAGAGAAAGATCACGGAATGTTTGACCTGGAAGAAACTTGGAAATTGTCCATTTGTTCCATTTGACAGAGAAGTATCCTGAAGGCCAGTAAAGAAGTGAGACCCAACAAAGGTCACACACGGTAAGCAGTAGAAGTGAGACTGAAATCATATCTCTTCTAGTACCACCTGGCCTTGATCAAAAACTATCTTGGGATCTACTCCAAGACAGATCCTTTGCTTTCCCTCTCGGCATCAGGCCAACTGTTTTTCAAGCTCTACTTTTCAAAATGATTACTTTGCAAATTTTAACAGCCACATTAGAAAATAACACAATTCGAATGTTAATTATTATATGAAAAGGGAAAGGGAAATTTGCAAATATTTTACTACATCTGTAAACAAATGCAGCTATGGGGCTAATCTTTTTTACCATCATCCCCAATACTAGTTTAAAAATACATGCTCATAAATAACTTGCCCCAACCAACAAGTCCATTTTTCAGAATCCAACACATGTCTTTGCCTCTCTTTAACATTGGCCATCTGTGGATCCTGCTTTGGCTTTTTTCCTAATTACTATACTATTAGCTCACTCTTCATCTGTTCTTGGCCATTTAGTCTATGTGGACTTGTTTTCTTTGCCCTACTGATTATGAGTGGGCAGTGGGATAGCAATCCCACTCAGACCCAATAGATAACCCTGTGCAGTATTAATTGTCTCATTTGACCAAACTATCACTAGCCACTCCCTGAAGCATTCATTTTGAACCTAATCCATTATTTAACAAAGTTCCTAAATTAGCAATCAGGGTTCCATATGGCTTAGGCAAGCAGATCCTATGAGTGAATTCTATTAACTGAATTTTGAGAGCACAGCTTAGACCTGGGGTGCTTCTTGAGAATCTATTTCTATTTCTATTTCTATTTTATTTTATTTTATTTTATTTTATTTATTTGACAGAGAGAGAGAGAGAGAAAGATCACAAGTAGGCAGGCAGAGAGAACAGAGGAAGCAGACTCCCTGCTGAGCAGAGAGCCCTATGCAGGACTCCCAGGACCTTGAGATCATGACCTGAGCCAAAGGCAAAGGCTTAACCCACTGAGCCACCCAGGCACTCCTCTAGATCTAGTTTTAAGATTGTATTTGGCAGCTTATTTGAAACAAAATATACAAATAGCTTAGTATACAGTTTTCTCTGGATACCTCTGTGTGTAAGTAGGCTTTGCATACCACAATAAGAGAGACTGGTTGGTAATCCAGCTGTATTCAACTAAACAGAAAACACATCTCAGATGGTCTGTCCAGAGGAAAAAATGCCTGAGATTCTTACCTATTCCCATTACATTTGAAAAGTTCTAACTAATTCTCCCTAATGGTCTTGATTTCTGACCATTTATTGATTACTATGGAGCAGTGAGAGCAGGGCCTCAGAACCCCACACTTGGTTTAATGCTCTTCTGTTGGTGTCTTGAAACTTAATAATTTGATCTCTGTGTGTTTCATAAGTCAAGTCCTATGGGACAATGGGATATAAACTTGAAAAAGGACGTATGTGGAAAAAAGGTAAAAACTTAATATTTTAGTACTTTAAATGAAACTGTTTTTCTGCTTTTTGAGCAAGGAATCTCATACTTTCATTGTTGTTCTGAGCTAGAATAGTATATATTGCCAAGTCCCTACTTCACCTTGGCCATTTATATTTAGAGATGGCCCTATAACATTTTGTCCTAGTTCATATCCTACTCACACATTACCTCAATGCCTAAGTTTCACTTTCTCTCACTTATACCAACAGTTGTTGAAACTATTTGTTAAGCACTGACTCTGTTCCAGACATGGTACAGAGCACTTAATTCATATTATACATGTAATCACCATGGCAGCTTTTGGGGATCACTGTTTTCATTATATTCATTTTACAGATGATGAAATTGAAATATAGTTAAGTGATATGTCCAAAATCACATAGTAAGTTTCGGAGTTAGAATTTAAATACTGAAAGACTTATGAGTATAAGTAAGAAATATCTAAGAAAATGCTCAGTCCAAGAATGTGATCTGTATATTACATTCTTACTGATCTACTTCATTATTTTATCAGTGGTCCTTGACCTTTAATTGATTTATTTTGACTTAAAATATACCTTTTGGGGCACCTGGATGGCTCAGTTGGTTGAGCGACTGCCTTTGGCCCAGGTCATGATCCTGGACTTCTGGGATCAAGACCCACATCGGGCTCCCAGCTCCTTGGGGAGTCTGCTTCTCCCTCTGACCTTCTCCTCTCTCATGCTCTCTCTTACCCATTCTTTCGCAAATAAATAAATAAAATCTTTTTTAAAAAATAGCTTTCATATAGTACTATTTTGCAGTAAGTTTATGGTCTACTAAAATACATCTTAATGAGGCACTGATGAGGTGATAATAGGCCAATAATCACTGCCTTTTCTTATTTCATTTCTTTGAGAGTAAGGAATATTTGAATAACCTGTTGTTCTGCTTAAGGTTCTTGGGTCAAAATCACACTTTGATTCAATTAATTGTCTTTATCTCCTGATCATTCCTTCTTTCTCTGAGACTTAGTTTAGAAAACTATGTGCAATACAGATAGTAAGTTCAATATTTGTCGAACTCAAATTCTAGAACCTGATTCCAAGAAAGTATACATGGTCTCCATATCAATCCTGTAGATATATCCAAAAACTATTCTCTTCTTTCCAATTTACTGTTTAACACTAAGAATAATGCAGAGATTCTCCTGCAAGGTTCTCACTCTCCCCTAATTGCCACATCCATTATTCTAAATTAGAACTTAGATGATATTTCAGTATGTTAATAAAAGGAGAAAAGTTCATTTTCACTTTCTTCTTCATCTCTCTCCACTGCTAAGTCTAAATCAAAATGTTCCACATTCAATAGAGTTCCAGTATGAGCCTATAAGGAGTTGGCACCTGAAGTAGAGAACGTGTAGCTCTTATGATGAATATTTCCTGTTCTGTTTAAAGCTGTTGTATTAATGGCACTTCACTGTTCAGGGTGGAAAGACTGAAGAGGAGGTGCTTTCCCCCTTCTAATTATTGGAATGGGCAACTCATTAGTCACCCTTTCCCAGTTACTAACAAAATTTCATCTTTCTTCCTTTATGATCTTTGATCTGAGAAGTACAAAATGCAACTATTTTTCAGGAGAACAGATTTTCCTATGGACCTATTTTCATATGGACCATATTTTCATATGGACCTATGTTCTGTTTCACATGAGTTTTTCATAAAAAAATGTTCTTGACTAATATGGAAAGGGAACTTGGCAGTGTCAGAAGACTGTAGAGAAGGATAAATAACTCATAATCATTGAATGTGCCCAGGTTGTGTCTTCTCTGGCTGAAAGTATTTCCAAGGAGAAGATCATTTTTGCCACTCTACAACTTGCACTGACCTCTGTGTTATTATCCCGAGAGTTTCTTTAAGTTAGAGCAATTTAGTGATAGTTTTCACCCAAAGGGCTCATCTTCCACTTACACCAGCCCTACTGGACTGGGAAGAGGAAACTCCAGCCTTGTGACCAAGAGTCAACTACCTGCCCTCACAAGAGAAGAACCATTTATTTTTGAGCTCTCCCATTGCTGCGAGCCATGATTATACTCACTGAAGCATGTAATAACAGCAGGCTAGGAAGTAATAGAGAAGATGACCCCTTATAACACACTGGGCCTTACCTCCAGGCCACAGAAGATACTATTAGTCCTGAAGGTCACTATCCTTCATCAGTAGGAGGCTCCTACCATCATATCACATCATCATAATTCAGTGTTGAAATGTAGGCATCACAAACCACTGATCACATTCTGATCTTTCACACCTTCCCCATTCCCCAACACTGAGGCTAAATTTCCACATTCCCTTTTCCCAAACTCTCCCACCATTCCTATAGAACCCATTACCCTAATAGGCAAAATCCACTCACCCTTAGCATGTTGCAAAGGGCCTTCCAACTATTTGTTTTTATATGAATTTCATTTCCTGTAGCCTACCGAACAGGAGAGTGGTTTTATCTCCTAGTAGGAAAGGAGGTACAATTATTATCTTCTTTTCTCCTTAGGGGTAATTCTAGACCATTCCATTTTTCTTTGAGGAGGACAGAATCCTTCTGTACCACCCTACTGATTTTTTACCAGTGTTGAGACAGAATCCCTCATTCAGTAAATATTTTATTCTTATTTTTTTAAGATTATTTATTTATTTATTTGAAAGAGAGAGAGAGATGAAGAGAGCATGAGAGAGAGCGCGCGCACAAGCACAAGTCGGGGAGGGGCAGAGGGAGAGAGAGCAGCAGACTCCCCGCTGAGCAGGGAGACTGTCTCAGGGCTTACCTTGACTAAGCCACCCCTCAGTAAATATTTTACATACTTGTCCACTTTCCACCTCAACTTTGACCCTACTCCAGCAGACCTCCAAAACAGCACCTAATTTCTATAGTTCATTGATCTCTTACTTCCTTGAGCTATCTCTTCATTTCAAATGACCTTCACTCCCACTGCACTTAAACCACCCATTTCCATAATCCCTTTCAAAACTGCATCATCTCTAATAGATAATCTACTCATAAGTCACAAAAGCATAGTTTGCTTTCTTCTACTGGGGCTATTTACTTTTTTCCAGATGACATGTGTCCCCCCACAGTACATCATTGACTTCACAGATACAGCAATCCATTGTCACGTCCAAATTTGATCTATCCCACACCTCCCTGTCTTCAGGTTTCTCTTTATCTAGTATATGTTCCATGGCATATTATAACAATCATTCTCCTGCAAAAACTCACTTGTACCTCCCTTTCTCATACAACCTGTCTGGTAAAACTACACTTCTGGGTAGATCTTAATATCTATCTTTTCCATGTTTGCATCCAAATAGATGAGTATTGCTGCAGAAAACTTGCAAAGCTGGGCAGATTAGTATGATTATAAATTTATGATCCCAGATTTCAGCTGAGCTTTCAAAAGTGCTTAACATTCTAACTAGGCTGTGCTACTAGGAAAATTCTTGTATTTGCTTTAAAATATCATTTATATATTCTCCTTTTCTTCATAACACTTAAACTTCCCTTGTACTCAATTTCACTAACCTTTGAAAACATTGCCTTGTATCACAAAGATAAAAAAGAAACTATGAAATAGGAACTCCCACCTGCCTGCTACCAAATTTATCAAGTTTTCTACATAAAAACCCATTATTTTCATCATCTCTCCTACTTTAAAAGAAGTTCCCTTTACCAATATTCAGGCTCCCAGGACTCTAGTTCCCATATCACCTTCCCATGGTCCCCTTTATATCAGTTATATTTCTTCCTTTCATGTTTGAGTTATTCTCCCTCAGTGGATTCTTTTAATTAGCATCCAAACATGTTCTTGAATCCACCATGTTGGTCCCCATCTCCATCCAGCCAATGCTTTCTATTTTCAACTTCTTTTCACAATTAACTTGCAGAATCATCTATTTAGGCTTCTTTAACTTCTCTGTTTCACTTATACTTAGTATCCAATTTAACAACAAATTACATCAACGGTAGCTTCAAAATATTTTCAGAATGTGATCTCTTCTCACCATGTAACCCAAAACTACCTGATGCAAACTGCTATCATCTGTTACCAGTTGTTCTTCCTGCCTCCTCTACCCTGCCTCCCTGCAATAGCCTCTGCTGAGAACTGTCCAATGGCTTCCCATCTCAGAGAAAACACTTAAGTCTTGAAAAAAAGATGTTCAAAACCTGATTTGAATGGCCCTATCCTACTCCTCTTACCCCTCTGACATCACCTCTGTCCCTCTGCACTTTATGTGCTTTATTTCAGGTAAACTGGCTTCATTGTTTTTTTCTCAGTAGTACTCTGTACTGCTTCCTCAGGTCTTTTGCATGTGCTGCTTCTGCCTGGAATGGGCCTCCATAGATATCCTTATGGTGGTCACTCTCTTATTTCTTATAGGTCTGTGCTCCACCATTACCGTTTAAGAGAACTTCCCTAAATGAAACAGCAACCACCCCTACTCATAGTTCCTATTTCCTTTTATGCTTTATTTTTTCCACCATATTACATATTTAATTATTTGTATGCCTGTTGTCTATTTCTCCTCTATAACAGAAATGCCTTAAGCCATGTTTTTTTTGTTTTGTTTTTGATTTTGATTTTCAATTTACTACTTTAGCCCCAGCATCTAGAACAGCACCTGGCATGTAGTAGGTTTCAATAACTATCTCCTAAAGAATGTCTCCATTTTGTTATATTCCCTTTATTCTCATGTTCATTCCAAACAGGTTTGCCTCCCTGCCTTCTAAATTTGCTCTTATTAAGGTCTTCAAGTACTTTTTCTTTTTTTTGCCAAATGCTCATCTAATTTTTGCCTCACAGTAGGTTTCAACAGAATAGGTAACCACCTTCATCTCAAATCACTCTTCATGTTTACCATGATATCCTTCTGCATCCCTGGTCTGAAGTCTCATTAATTCTTCCTTTTTCATAACCCTTCTCTCCAAATGACCTCACTTTCTTCCTTGGCTTTATAAATGTCACCTATTGCTAATGGTCCTAAACTTATTCTCTTGCCCAGCATTTTCTTCTCATCTTTAGGCCTTTAGTGTTTCTACTAAAGTCTCAATATGATACGTGAAAAACTAAATGCCAAACTTACTTATCCTTGAGTATTACTCAGAAAATGATGCCATTACTTAACTTACAACACTGGGAGTCCTTCCCTTTTCCTCATTTCCTATATTTAGTCCGTAACCAAGTCCTGTCCATTTAGCCGTCACACCATACCTTATGTCTGTTGCTCTTCATTTCCTTCATTGTACCTACACCACCATTATTTCCACCAACATTGCAGCAATCATCTACATGGTCTTTTTACTTCTACTTTTCTTCTTTTTTAATTGTAAATCTGGCAATTTTATTTTATTTTATTGGTTTAATACAATTTTAATTAAA
Organism: Mustela putorius furo; assembly: GCF_011764305.1. Classification (NCBI taxonomy): domain Eukaryota; kingdom Metazoa; phylum Chordata; class Mammalia; order Carnivora; family Mustelidae; genus Mustela; species Mustela putorius. The sequence goes on along the minus strand of NW_025422019.1, from coordinate 19,861,076 downwards.
AAACTTAATAGAATCCGATGGAATTTTACTTTGGAACTTGAAAAGCTCCTCTAAGATTTATCTGCAAAAATGAATGCTTATGTATAACCAAGAAATTTTGGAAGCAAACTAATAAGGTAGATTTACAAACATAATGTGAAGCTACAGTAATTAATACAGGTTATTAATGGCAAGATAAAATAAATTAAGCAGTTAAGAAACAAAATATAGTATATTTTATATTTATATTTATATTTTACATATATAAAATACAGTATATTATGTATATTTATATATATATGCCACAAAAATGGCATTTCTTTTTATTATTTTTAAAATTGGTAGTAAAATTATATATTATGTTCAATTAATTAATATATAGTACATTTATTAGTTTTTGATGTAGTGTTCAACGATTCATCAGTTGCATATAACCCAGTGCTCACCACCACACGTACCCTCCTTAATACCTATCACCCAGTTACCCCATTCCCCACCTCCCTTTCTTCTGTCTTTCTCTGTAGTCTCTAAAGGTCCAGTATGATCATGTTAATTTCTTGCTTAAAACACTTGAAGGAACCCTCATCACAATTATGTTATAGTATCTACCATGATCTGGCCAGTAACTATTCTTTTGCACAGTAATTCATATCTCTCCCTCACTGATCATATGCCTACACAGATAAATGGCTTTTATTCAAGCATCTATTATTTGCATTGTGGTAGTTACTTAACCTATGTTTTCATTCCATTTTCTAATTTTCAAGCAAAATGAGCATCAGTGTCACTAAATTTTAGATTTGGATGCTGAATTCCATGGAAATTAATCACGTCACTGAAATGATATTTATTGAATGAATTAATGAATTTGTCCAAGGCCACACCTATCTAGACATTGCAGAGTTTCGCTATCATACAAAGCTGTTGGGATTATACACATGTCAATTTTTTTTTAGAAAAGCATAGAGTATTAAAATATAATTTTTTAAAAAATCATAGTACATTTTAGAAGTTTGTGTTACCCTCTATTACAAAGGCATGTCTGCTGGGTGAGGAATAAATAACTAAAAGACTGAGTCCCCACTTTTAAGGAGCTTATCTTCTCACTAGGTGGGCAAGGCTTATGCATACCCAAACTCACTGAGAACAATATAATATGACACTTAAAAATGCTGAGAAGAAAAACTGGGGAAAGTCCTCCCTCTTCTGTGTTCTGTTGAGGAAGAGTACAAATAAAGAAAGAGGGACCCACCCAATCAACCCAATCAAGTCAACCAGTAGAACATCATTATAAATTATAGTCAGATCTCTAGTATTCTAGTATTCTATGTGAAAACCCCCAGCACTGGACTTAGCTCACAAGAGTGTGTCATATCTGATCCTACAAAAGTGTCTAATAAGACAGGTCTTCTCTGACACTATGTCCACACTACCCTGCAACTCCCCTCCCCTTTAATCTCACTGCTCTTTAATATGATTTATTTTCTTTCTTTGCACCACCCAACACCATGTATTTATTTGTTTTTTTTTTGTTTTTTCCTTGTTTTTGTTTATTTTCTGTCTCCCTCAACTAGAATTAAGTTTAAAGAGAATAGGGACTTTGTTTGCTGTCCTGTCGCTGGTCAGTAAGGGACTAGCAACTGGCAGTCACTGCATGAATAATGAAGCAGTAAGTTGAATAGAAATCCATTCTTTAACTGAGGGCCTCTAATTAGGATGTTTATTTAACAGTTCTTTAATACTCTCCCTTCTTGACGGGAAAATACCCCTGACTCTCCTCTCTTAATTTTTAGGACCAACTTCCTTGTTCTTTTGCAAGTCTTATAATGGGAGAAACTGCAGCCTTCCTTACTCAGTGTCCCTGGGGAATGTGACTACAGGCATGGACGGTGCCTTCCTCAGAGACTCCCTGAGAGCTGCTGTAGGCAGCTGTGTGGTATCTCAGTAGGGTTCACTTTAGGCATGGCTGACTCCAACCCAGAGGATCACTAGCTCATTTCCAAATGTGCTGTTTATGAGGAGTGATCCAAATAACCACTCCATAACCCAAGAGGTCCCACGCTGGCTCCATTCAGCTGTGACACTGCCCAAAATCTACTGCAGCTTTCACTAAAGTACAGAAGAAATATCAGGCGTCCTTTGCATTATCAGACACACGTCTTACATGACTTCTTTATTGGGTTTTATATCTTGAGGGGGGTCTTAATAGGATGAAAGTGAGGCTTGCTAGGTGCAAATGAGTGCCGTTCAACTATTTAAAGGCACATTTAATTAAACTGGATTCATTGCCTGCATGGGGCAAGTTAAATGAAAACTAAATAGATGGAGTATGATTACATATTATTAAGAAGAGAGACAGCTCTGGAGACCAAATTCTTTTAACACAACATTAAGCTGAGCTCATTTCATATGCACAGTTTAGCACCGGCCTATAAGGAGAACATGTTTTGAGAAAATCAGCAGAATGGTTATGAGCTCTAAACAGCTTTTAATAAAATGCAATGTTTCAGGGAAGGAGCAGCTTCTAAACTTCACTTAAATATGCTAATTAAAGAAAATGAAGTCTCCCACTGATCCCGGGTTCTCTTTGTTTTCCATTTTTTATCTTCATCTCATCCAGGCTTCTTTCTACCTTATTTTATAAACTCCAAGAAATGTGTCAGAATCATTATTAAAAAGATTTCAAGAGTTGTTGAGAGTTTTGGGGCTGGGGTGGGGACAAACAAACCTGAGTCTGGCAAATTGATGTCTTTAATTGGCTATCTGGGTCTGATTGACCATAGACTAAAGTTTCTAGCTGGTATCTAGACCATTTTGACCAAAAAGGCCCCATCAAGTTTGGTAGTAATAATAAAAATACGTGTAATCTGTTGAGTCTTTGGAGTAGGACAGGTGCTTTCTAGACATCACCTAATTAGATGTCTATCATCACCCTAGAAGGTAGGTATTGATACCACAATGATGAGAAAGTCAAGGGAAATAGTCTGTGGTGTTGCTCATTATTCAACCTCAGTTCTGGCTAGGGCCAAAACCTCCACTTATTTACTGACAACACCTCCCCTGATCCCATCTAGGGAATGACAATCCTGGAGGAGGGAGTAATATTTTAAAAGCACATCAAAAAAAATAAATAAATAAACAGATAGATAGATAAATAAATAAATAAATAAATAAATAGTACATAAAATGGTCAACATAATTTTATATTACAAAATAGGAAAAAATAACCTTGCAATGACTTTTGAAGTAAAACTCTTGAAGAAAGTAAACAAAGTGTTGTTGATCACTGGTCCATAAGTTAAAAAAAGATGCTGAGAAACATTGGTCTGATTTACTCATCCCTGAGTTGTCTTTTGACTTTTTCTCACCATTACTGGCTTTTCTGAGTGCAACACCTTGGTGTAACTTTATGGAATCAGCTCTTCCCCACTTTCCATCCCTGTGGCCGAAGCTGTGTCTACCCAACCCTTTTGTTCCATGACTTTGGAACATGTCCTTGGTCTGGCCAACAGAGCCCCAAATTGGCTCATTCCAAGAAATGAGCATCAGCCTTCATACTCTTGGCTTTAACTATTGAAAAAGAGATACTGTCTAAGGTTGCTAAGTCAGTAGAATGTATGTCTAGCATTGCTAGTAGTTCTCTTGCCGTCATGAGGGAGAGCCTGTCTGAAGATGAAGACAGACCCAGACATGGAGAGGCACAGAATCCTGATGACATTATTTGAGAACCTGTATCCAGCAATGTATAAAGTCAAACATCTATACATGGACTTTTCAAGTTCACAAACCAACCAGTTCCATTTTATTAGCCAACCTGAGTTGTTTTTCTATCACTAGCATCTGAAAATGTATACCCTCCCCATCCTTACCAATTTTATAGTTTTAGAACTTAAAGTTCAGGAGATTGATTTTAAGATTTTCTCAAAATTTTGTCTCCCTAGATAATTCTTTCTTAAAGTGTGACTACCAGATCAGTAGTATCAGCATCATCTGGAAGTTGTTAAAAATGCAAACTCTCCAGCCCCATTCCATATCTACTGGATCAGAAACCAAGGGTAGGACAGAGCAATCTGTTTTAAAAAGTCCATCAGGTGACTCAGATACCTGCTTAAGTTTGAGGACCACTTCTTCAGATCAATGTTTTTTTCAAATTTTTGAAGTGGCAGAAACATTTTCTTTAAACAGAATATTGTCTCAAGTTCAATATAAATATAGGTAAGTGTAAGTCATTTTGCTAGAAATGGAGACGAGGAGCCTAGAGATCTACTTGTCCCTGAAGACATATGGAAGCCCCTGAGAACATTCCAGGGACACTTGAGGACCCCATGAGATACAGTTTGGATAAGGATTGGTGACATGCTATATTAATGAGAAACCGCCCCAATTCATATCGTTAAGATACTTTCCCACTAATATTTATGCTCATATTTTCTGTAATCCCTGAAGATGTTTTAGGGTAAGCTATTCACAAATCTCTCTATAAAAAATGGGACTTTTGAATATTTACAGATCAGAAGACGGAATTGGGACTAGGGAGTACAAAGTAACAGAGCTATGCCTTGGGAGGTCCCAGTTCCTGTGCTCGCTTCGGCAGCACATATACTAAAAATGGGAGGTCCCAGTTCCTGATGGAGGTCTCCTCCAAATATACATGTGGTTATAGGAAGAGAAAAGGCAACAGCACTTTAAAAAAATTTTTTATTAACATATAATATATTATTAGCCCCAGGGGTACAGGTCTGTGAATCGTCAGGCTTACACACTTCACAGCACTCACAATAGCACATATCCTCCCCAGTGTCTATAACCCAACCACTCTCTCCCTACCATCCTCCCCCATCCCCTAGGAACCCTCAGTTTGTCTCCCTCCCAATTCCATCTTGTTTCATTTTTTCCTTCCCTAGTCTCCAAACTCCCCACTTTGCCTCTCAAATTCCTCATATCAAGGAGATCATATGATAATTGTTTTTATCTGATTGACTTATTTCACTCAAAATAATATCCTCTAATTCCATCCACATCATTGCAAATGGAAAGATTTCATTTCTTTTGATGGCTGCATAGTATTCCATTGTATATATATATACACCGCATCTTCTTTATCCATTCATCTGTTGATAGACATCTAGGTTCTTTCCACAGTCTGGCTATTGTGGACATGGCAGCAGCACTTTTAAAAAGAACTCTAGACCTAGAACTTTTGTGCCTAGAAATGGCGTAGGAAGCTATGAATATTTCCCTTAAACATGTATTGCTCTAAATGTTAAAAATTCAGTAGGGCTACTTTAGACAAAATTATGAAAAATTAGAATGTGTCATAGAACCTAGTTTTCTTTGCCTTATGCTCACCCAGCCTTGCCTGGGGGGAACTGTGCTAAAGCACCCATACACACTATAGCCTCATACATTTGCTGTTCTACCTTCCCAGGTAGGGGACAGGGTAGTGTTCAAAAGAAGAAGCCAATTGTTGGGCAAAGATTTGGAGTCAAGGAGACATTTACAACCCTTCTAGGAACACTGGTAATTGCTTTGGTGTCTTGGCAATGGCTAGTTATTATCCCTGAAATACTGTGTGACCTTCAACTCAGCCCATTTCCAAAAAATTCCTATTATTATGAAATTTCAGGTATCATTAATAAGTTTTACTACCTCCCTATAAAACTATCCCTGTCTCCCTGTCTTGTCTTTTCTGACATTCTTTTTAGTATGTTGTCACTGATTCTTGTGCATAGCTGTTAAAATGTTCATCATATTTTAATACTAACAACATTTTTATAATAATAGATAATACATCTTATACTTATTATCATTTTAAGTACATATATCTCCACTTTGTGGTGAAAGTAGAAACCATAGTGTTTTATCTGTGTATCTCAAGAGTCAAGCATAGCATCTGTCATACCATAGGGTGCAAAAATAACTTTTCTGTTAAAAAAAATAAATCCCTTACTAGACCTACTCTCCCAGGGTCAGCTATGGAGCTTACTATCTTGAGAACCTAATGACAGCTGCCATGAATTGAATGCCTAATATAAGCCAAGTCCAGTGCCTAGTAGTTTCAGATGAGAAAACAGACTCAGAGACAATATGGACTTTTTTGAGATCAAGTAGCTGGTAAAGCAAGACTTAATCCTAGTCTTTTTTGATTGCCAAACCTTTGCTCTTAACATCATATCTATCCTTCCCTCACTTCCATTCACTCATTCATTTAACCCATGCTTTGCTTCAACAGCATGGCAGGGTATGTGAACATTCCAAGTGGCTGTTGCCACGTGTCCCTGACTTCCTCAAGCTCGAAGAAGGGTGGAGAGAAATTCCCCCCACTCACCTGCAACAAACAAACAGGTGAACACAGTATAAGGGGCTCTTGTCTTAGATTAAATATTACTTTTCTTTGAAAGAATACAAACCTCTTAGTACATAAGCAGTGAGATCATCAAGAGATTGCCCTTGTTTCACTATATTCCCCTACAGAAACAAAGCCCATTCCTTTACAATATCCTCAGACTTGGAGGAAGATTAAATTAAACAGGTTATCTTGGTACTGCTCATTATCCAGGCTGCTCACCTATCCCTTGCTTTAATTGCTAGCTTTCCTGGGCAGAAATATTTCCAAGCTGCATGCTCTGCACTTTCTCCTCCTTTTTAATATCATCAGATTTGAAATAGACATACACTGCAGCACAGTTGCTGGAAATATTATAGAAGCCCAGTAGGAGATATTTGCATATTTATGAAAATAGTTTACCTTCTGCTATGACAATAACAAATGTTCACAATCTCAGCAGTTTGTTCACTTTGTCCAAGGAAAGAGCTAGGAGTGTATTAGCAATTTAAGAATAACTTCTAGGGGATGGTTACAGTAGGATTTTCTTTTCTTAAAGTTATCATTCTAAGAGGTTTTTGAGGGCATAAATTGCTCATGCAGACATAACCTTTTGCCCATGAGAAGCATGGAAACTTTTGGAATCCACCCCAGAATTTGCTAAGAATTTATGTCATACCTTGCCAAGCTTCATCTAACCCATCGATACTCTTAGTGTGTATTCAACAAATATAATTTTTGTTGATTTTGGGGGTAATTACTTAGGAGTGAACTCAAAAGTAATTTTTACCTTCTAAAAATCTTGCTGAAGATATTAAACAATGAAGAAATCTGATTCACTGATAGCGCATGCATAGCCTTTTTCTGGGAAGAGAATGAATGTCCCCAAAGAAGTATTTTAAAACTGGAAGATGATAATTACAGTGCTTTTAATGACATTAAGTCTCTGTCAGCCAACATTTGTGTTACAGTCTTCAGCTATACTAGCAGTTTACTGTAATTTTGAGTGGTCTAAAATAAATAAGCTCCATGTGGAACAGGCTGAATGGTATATTACAAAGAGCAAAGTTTTGATATTAGGCAGACTTGAACACAAATCCCCACTCTTACTTCCTTGCGGTTGTCTTCAGGAAAAAATCTTAACTTTTTGAGCCTCAGTTTCATCAGCTGTAGAATCAGGATGGTCTTACCCATTTTGTATGGTTCTATTGGTTTGAAAGTACAGAGAAACTGGGGACAGTTCTCAGCACAAAATGTTCCCCGAACCTTAATAAGTGTTTAATAACCTTACCTCTTAATCAGTAACTGAATAACTAATCACTGAATAGAACTGAATAGCTAGTAACTGAATGCCTTGGAGTATGTATCCCATTTTTTACAATATATTTGTACTAGTTACTGTATAGTTTCAGTGCTGCTACTAACTGCTTTTGTTTCCTTTGGCCACTATAACAAATTACCACGAATTTAGTGTCTTTCAACAGTAAGAATTTATTTTCTCACAATAAATTCTTCTGGAATAAATTGTTCTGGAGGCCAGAGTCTAAAATCAAGATGTTGACAACACTGGGCTTTCTCTGAAGGCTCTAGAAGATAATCTTCCCTTGCCTTTTCCAGTTTCTATGGGGTCCATGTGTTCCTTGGCTAGTGACTGCATAACCCCAACCTCTCTTTATTCATAAGGCTTCTTTGTTTCCTCCCGCTGTAAGGTATTATAAGGAAGTTTGACACTGGACTTAAGATATACCTAAAAAAATCCAAAGACATCATCTTGAGATCCTTAACCTACTTGCATCTGCCAAAATCTTTTTTCCAAATAAGGTCATTTTCATAGGTTCTGGTGATTAAGGCATGGGTATATCTTTGAGGCGACCACCATTCAGTCCACTATTAAGATATATTTTGAAACTACAGTGAACCGGCTTTAAAAGATAAATTCCTTTAGTAGCATGGAATGAAGTTAAAAAAAAATTAAGTAAACTAGGACCTGAATGGAGGCATAAAAGTTAATGGAGTCACTGAGATAATAATGAAAAATTTGGTGGGCAAGTAGGAGAGAATGAATTTAGGTAAGATTGTCCTAGTTTGTAATAAGCTTTGGTGAAAGGACTTTTACTGGACATTGATTGTAACAGCAATGTAAAATATCCCATGTTCTGAGTATAGATATGATTATTTTAATATTAAAATTCAAGTCTGACTAACTGTGAACTTTTGCCCTGCTTATCTGCAGTGAGCACAGTCTTCCTAGAACCACTCTGGCTCAAATGTTTCTGTAAATCCCCAAGTAGGATTGAAGACATGACAGTGAGTTGATTAACACAGTGAATCGGTCTTACACATTTTAAAGATCTGATAGTTAAATTGGAAATCAGAACCCCTTTGAGACTAATTTTAAGAGGTTTAGTCCAAGGCAACTAGCAGTTGAACTTCATAAATACTGGACTCCATTTTAGTTCCTAGGAAACCCACTATGGCATCTAACATTGTAAGTGTTACAGTATTGGAGAATGCCACTTGTTTTGTCCTGCATCTTAGGCCTAGTGTCCTCATCATTGTCCCTTTGCAGTGAAAAGAAGAAAGCACTGTATTTGAATAAGGCAGAAGAATGATGCATCACCTATGTTATCCATTGCTGGGCCCTCGGTTAGATAACCCAGGCTCCCGGAGGTTGCAACAATTCAGTGCCTATCAGACCAAATGTTGGTACTAAGGCTCTGGTATCAACTAACACACTTTTTTCCAGACTCACTAGTGGAGTCCAACAATTTTAGCCTTGGTGGGGAAGCTCATGCAGATGTCTAGCCTCCCTACTCTCAGGGTCCTGTTTTCTTTTTCTGAAATCTCATCTTCAATATAATTCCTGGTTTTGGTTTTTTTTTTATTAACATATTTTTTCAGGTATATCTCTAGGTATAGAGCTCTGGAGGTCAGAGTTCTATTCCTTTTCGTCCAAACCCTTCAACCCTTGTGCAAAAAAGGGATAAAAATAGACATATAAAAGTTATATATTTTATACTTTCACTTGGTATTGTTCCCTACCCACATCCCCAACACATTTTGTAAATTCCTTTGAAAAATATTATTTCTAAGTAAACTGTGCTTAAAGACAAAGAGACATACAATCTTTATATTACAGAGACAAAAAGAAGTACATGGATCAATGAGTGATGACCCACTGAGAGGTGTTCCTACAGGGAGAGAGTCAAAGACAAGGCATACAGAATTCACTTCTCCCTGAGTCCTATTTTCTAGAGTTCTTTTCTGTTGCAACACTGAAGAGACTTGGAACATCTAAGGGTAATATGCTGGATCTTCAAGGTTGATCTTGATATGGGAGAAAAAGTACAAAACTTGGAATTAGAGGGGCCTACATTAGAATCCTAATCTACCATTTAGTAGCTTTGCTTTCATAAACACGTTGTTTATTTTTTTAATTATTATTATTATTTAGACCATCATTAAGTTGAAAAAATACTACTTAGCTGAAAGCATTGAAGGAAAGATGAAATGAGAATTGAAAACTTTGAGCTTTTTCTTAATAAGAATTCATTATCTTATAACTTAGTTTAAACTTTAATAATTCAGTTGGGTTATGGACATTGGGGAGGATATGTGTTATGGTGAGTGCTGTGAAATGTGTAAGCCTGACAATTCACAGACCTGTACCCCTGGGGCAAATAATACATTATATATTAATAAAAATAATTAATAAAATAAAAAAAACTTTAATAATTTATATATTAACTGTCCATGTCATCTTTAACTCAGAGCATCTTTTTTTCTAGACCTACCTGTTGGGCTTGTTGTCTCTTCATCTTGTGATTCTCTGGTGTGCCATAAACTTTGCTCCCTGATAACTTATTTGATGGGTACAGAAGATTTAGATAAAAATACTGCCATTTTCAGAAATCTCTCTTTAAATAAATACACAAAATCCATATTCTTATCCTTCATTTGCCTTTAAAAATAAACCAATATAGATAGAACTTTCTGACACACTTAAATGATAGTTTGAGATCACTCAACTCATTTGCATGGATGACCTCTACTTGAACTCATTTCTCTGGAAATAAAAGTTTAGTGCACTACTAATTCAACTTAGAAAGTAATTGGAAGACTTCAGCAAATGAGGAAAATTCTAATTTTATAGGGACTGGGGACTTAATTCAAATGAAAAAAGCTTCATTGATGACATGAGTTAATTGTGCAGTTAACATGAAATAACCCTACCTAGTATTATGAAGACTCTAAAAGCATCAGTTTGCAGGTATCAATGTTAAAAGATGTGTAACAGAAAATTGCATTTCTTGTATTTCTTCATGCTGTACAGTAAAGGAGAGAGTCAATGGTCACTAGGGAGTCTAATACTTTCCATGATATCATATAGTAGAACCCTATTATAACCCCTAAATCTAGGCATATAATTACCGTTTCTTCAGATTTCAAGATATCATACTTCCTCTTTTGCAGGATCTTCATCTTTTCCTTCTAAATGTTGTCAATCTCAGGACTCAGTCCTAGACGCTCTTGTAATACACCTGTTTGGAGACATTTCTCTGGCTGTTAATACCACTCCTATGCTACCGATATCCAAATATACCATCTCTCTCCAGGGTTGAGTCATGTATCAACCTACCCACTCAGCATTACCACTTGCATGCCTCAAATTCATACCAGAAGTAACATGTTCAAAGTTAAATCCTCTTGGGGCACCTGGGTGGCTCAGTGGGTTAAAGCCTCTGCCTTCGGCTCAGGTCATGATGTCAGGGTCCTGGGTTCGAGCCCCACATCGGGCTCTCTGCTCAGCGGGGAGCCTGCTTCTTCCTCTCTCTCTGCCTGCCTCTCTGACTACTTGTGATCTCTCTGTCTCTGTCAAGTAAATAAATAAAATCTTGAAAAAAAAAAAAAGAAAAGAAAAAAGTTAAATCCTCTCTCAGGTCGGCTTCCCTAGAAGCAGAGCCTCAGACAGGGATTCTCAAGTGCTTATTTTATTGATATGGTTTTAGGGATATTCAAGTGACTTGTTTAGTGAGTTCCCTCAGAGAATGGGGAGTGGGAGAGGAAAATAGGAGAGGACTGGGGAAAAGAGCTCAGTGAGACTAGCTCCAGGATGGTCCTACTGGGAAACTCTGGAGTGCTAATTGTACACAATGTTGTTTCCACCTTAAGGCAAGGATGCTAACCTTTTACAACCATATCTCAGATTTTTGGATCCCCACAAGCGGGAGATTGGAGGGCATAACTTTCTGAGTATTGCAGTTACTGTTTAACTTACGCAAATTCTCCAGAGAAGGTAGTAGCTGCGAGCGATTAGCAGCTAACCCTCATGGCAGCTCGGAAATGGGTGCATCTGCAATTAAAGCAGGTGATAGCTGGACACCAATAGCAGCCACTAAAGATTCTATATTAAACTTCTCAATGTGTGGCCTAAGTTCTACATAACTTATATCTGAAATCCACCCACATCTCAGCCAACTCCACTTACACCAAGGCCAAGGTGCCGTCATGTCTTACCTACACTGGTAAAATGCTTCCAACAGGAATTCCTCTGTCATCAGCATACATTGTCCTCACAGAGCCAGAGTCGTTTTCTTTGTCATTGTTGTTGTTTTTTAATACAAATCTGATAATCTTCAAATTCTTTAATAGCATCTTATTGCTTTTATAATTAATTTCAAACTCAAGACCAAGATCTAAAAGGCCCTTCACAATTAGGCTTCTGCTTCCAATGCCATCCTTACCAAAAGCTTCTTTTCTCTGTTTCTGATGCTGCCCTTTGGTCCATGCCTAGAATATTGAAAGCTTTTGTCTTGTGGCCTTCATTCTTATTGTTTTCTTAGGTAAGAATGCTCTTTCAGATCTCTTTGTTGACTCATTCTCATCACTCGGGCCTCAGATTCAAAGACACTTGTGTGAGAAAGGCCTCGCCTGACCTGCTTAGCTCATTGACAGCACTGATCACAATCTGCAAGGTTATTTGTTCTTTAAAATCCTGACTATTGAATGGGCCTGATTTGGGTATATGAAAGCAGAAAACAACTTTCTATTAATCTTGATCCTTTGACTCATTATCCTTTACAATGAATAATCCCGTAGCTTCTATTCCTCTCAGATATTAAAATTCCAATCCAGGGAAACATCTACAATTTAGTTTCTTTTTATTATTGTTATTATTTATTTATTTGACAGAGAGAGAGAGAGAACGAGAGAGAGATCACAAGTAGGCAGAGAGGCAGGCAGAGAGAGGAGGAAGCAGGCTCCCCGCTGAGCAGGGAGCCCAATGCGGGGCTCAATCCCAGGACCCTGGGATCATGACCTGAGCCGAAGGCAGAGGCTTTAACCCTCTGAGCCACCCAGGCACCCCTACAATTTAGTTTCTTAGACTTAAGCTATTTGAAGCATTTTAGCTCTCCCAGGTTGAGCCTGCCTCAGGCTAGAAAGACTACATTGGACAGGCTAAAAAGACTACCTTGGACAAAGAAGACACGATCAGCTTCTTTACTATCCCCCTTGGCTTGCATTCCCTTCCTCTTCCCACAACACTGTGTACACTCCTGAACCTTCAGAACTGGAACGAATGCAGACCTAGGTGAGATATAAAAGGACTTTATTCACCTGAGTCATTGTAATCCGTCATCAGGCCTTCTATGTATTGTAGGCCTGACTGCTGATTCCTTCTCAAGTTTCTCAAGACTTCCTGTCTTCAGTTTCTGACATAGTTAATACCTTACATACTGGCTGAGCAGGGAGCTGATTGCACCTGGCTGATTGCACCTCCTTCAACTCCTGGCTCCTTACAGCCTACTCCTCCAAACAACTGTGTTGGGATCACCTCACTCCTTTGAGCAATGCCCTTTTGAGATAACATGATATACAGATCCCTTTTGCAGAGAATATAGCTAGACCAGGGACAATAATTCAGCTTTGTACTGCTAAAGCAAGGGTATACAGGATGGTCTCAGTCCAAAAATATTGTAAATTGGGTGGCTTACAAACACCAAACATTTATTTTTCACAGATTTGGAAGCTGGGAAGGCCAAGATCATCGTGCTGGCCAATTTGATGTCTAGTGAAAACACTCTTCCTCATTGAGGGTCACTTACTCAGTGTATCCTCACATGACAGAGGGGGCAAGGAAGCTCTCTGGGAACTCTTTTACAAGGGCATTAATTCCATTCGTGAGGGCTCCACCCTCATGACCTAATCACCTCCCAAGGGCTTTACTCCAAACAACATCACATTATAGATTATGTTTCAACATGTGAATTTGAGGGGGTAGGCACATTTAGACCATAGCAAATACTTTCTAGGGAAACCTGTTACCAAAGTTTACTCAAGGTTGCCTGGAGGGTTTCTGCCACGAGTAATAAGACCCTATGTCTCCCAGACTCTTGCTTTCTGAGGATTCAACTTTCTGAAGATGAAATAATCTTCTTCCTTATACCCTGAGCTGCTTGCTGACAACACCCTGCTCATCACTCTCTACTTCCAGGCCCCTCTTGTTTTCTGCTCTTTATAGACAGGAGGTAAGTGTTGACAATAGATGGCAGAACCAATTTTATCCAAGTATCTTGTACAGACAACCTCAGAGATCTAAAACTTTGATTTAGAATTTGGAGTATATTATACTCTTCTCAGCTTTAGGACCTCACTTAAAACTCCAAGATGGTGAGAACCCCATTTAATGCCTTTTTATTTTTTTCCTCCTTTTCTGTGTCTTTCACGAGCATATATACAATGAGAGCTGGGATCTTGTTCATCTGGTTGTTTGATGAATTCCCAGCTCTTAGCCGAGTGTCTGGCCCATAGTCCGTGCTTAGTAAGTATTTGTTGAGTAACGTAAGCTTTGCTATGTAATCACACTTTTTTTTTTTTCTGCTTAGTTCCTTTCTCTATAAAATTTGTTTAAAACTTAACTTTCAGAGTGAAGGAGATGAGGAAAAAATATGAAGCATACAGAGAAAAGAGTAGGGGACTGATATTTAGATTATAACCTTTATTTAGGATTGGAAGGGTCTCAGAAACCAGTCAGTATCGGGGATTTACAATCTCCCACTTTTGCCCCATGGGTCTTTTGTTCAAAATGTAGTATTTAAACTGTTGAGTACTTTTTTTTCCACCCCAATTCCTGGTAAATTCTTCCCAAGTCATTTATCTCCTCACCTGTTCTCCCCAGAGGAGCTGTTCAACATAAAATGGTCTATGCAGTTCTACAAGGTAAGAAGCCCTTGCACTCATCAGGCAGGTATGGGTCTTACCAACACTGTCCTACTTCAACTACTCTTTCTTCCCCCCGGGAGTTCAGAGACCCACAATAGTAGCTCTGTCTATACATGTGGCAGAAAAAAAAAGAGAAATAACTGGGAAATTTTCTCTGTTATTATGTGACCAATACATCCTACTTATTTTAAGAATTACTATTATAATAATATGTTAACAGGCCATTCTGCCAGAATCTTTTATGTAGTGAAAGTAGTGAACTTCCACTCATTACCACTTTCCTTTGTCAACACATATTCTTTCTCCAACTAATTAAGCAAATTAGTGTGCATTTTCATGGTCAGAGTGCACAATAAGTTTTGCAACAAAACAAAACCAAAGGAAGGGTGTCTGTCCAGAAGAACTGAGGGTTCTACTCTGGAAATTAAGACACCTGATGAAAAGACATCTAGCTTCCCTGAGGGGTCCTTATGTGTCAATAATGATTTTGTCAAGGTCAGTACAGATGAAAGTGCTGTGATTAGATGCTTGGAAAAAGGTCAAGAGGAAAGTATATGTAGATAATTTAATAAATTAAAGACACACACACACACACACACACACACACACTATCTCTCCAGTAAGATAAAAACAATGCCCAGCTCTGAATTTTTTCTCCCAAGTTTCTCTAGAACCAGTGGAAAGAAAAAGAGGAATAAGGAGAAAATTATTTCAAAGAGGAATGAGGGGAAAGTTATTTCAAAGGACCTCTGTGGAGACTGTCAGTTTTATTACCAAAGTAAGGGAATGTTGGACCTTTCTTGGGGACTGGCAAGATCTGAAATAAGGGTAGGAAATCACTACTCTTCCCTAACAAATGAAGTGCCCAGGCCATAAAAATGAAGTTCTGTGAATTCTGGTAAAATATCTAGAAACAAAGGAGCACTATAGTTCTGCATTAGTACAGAGATAGTCTCTTTTTCCCTGAAAATTGTGTGGCAACAATAAATGTTTATGCTTTATGTATGGTACCTTATTTTGTTTTTGCAATTTTACTTGAAGTCACACATCCTTCTAACATACTTCTAGCTTCTCCCTGGAGCCTGACTGCTCAGATCTGGATCCTGGTTCTACTCAGTACATTTTCTGGCTGCCCATATGGCAGATTTGTGCATACTTGAAAAAGGTACACTTCTTAAAAAATGCCTTACCTCCATCTGTCAAAAGTGTCATAATATACTGAGTTTGTTAGAATAAAACACAGTACTGCCATCTTCCGGAAAATCATCTGATTCAATATATAAATCTACAACGACTATAATGAGAATGGCAGACACTTAGATGGGACACCTTTTGGGTATACAACGTATTAAAACCACCTTAGTTCTGCTACTTTTTTTTTTTTTAATATATGTGAACTTGTACAATTATTTAACCTTTCTCTGTTTCTGTAAAATTAGAAGCCAATAATGGGTTTCTGGGGATTAAATTAGTTAATGCATATAAAGTAGTTAGGTACTTGGCAAATAGGAAGCAAGGAGACCGTAACACATCCAAATTTCGGGTTTCTTTCATAAAAGAACACAGTACTAGGCTTTCCCTCTGGGAACTGCTTTGTACTCAGCAAGGAAGGAATGAAGTGTTGCCACTAAGGCAGCAAACTAGAAACCTTGTGATACTCAGGATGGCTGGTAAGGGTATAAAATTCAAAGCAATTGTTTAAAAGTTGTAGTCCTAACAATAATTCATACAGCGACAGTGTTTGTCCTGTAAAACATTAAGGATAGCTGTTTTGTTCCGTCATTCTGTAACTCTTATTGAATGCCTACTATGGTCCATGCTATTTTAGGTACTGGGATGGAGTAGTGAGCAATTAAAAAAAAAAAAACAAAAACAAAAAAACCACCCTCTGGGTGTGCCAGGGTGGCTCAGCTGGTTAAGTGTCTGACTCTTAATTTCAGCTCAGGTCATGATCTCAGGGATGAGAGATAGAGTCCCATGTCAGCGTGGAGCCCGCTCAATATTTTGTGTCTCTCCCTCTACCCCTTCCCATCCCTGGCTCATGCAAGTGGGCTCTCTATCTCTCTGCAAACAAAAACAAAAGCAAAAACCCCCAAAACAAGAACAAAAAAGACTTTGTTCTAAGTGACAGAAGAGATAGACCTAAGAGGTATCAACTCTTCCAGTCTGCTCAAAGACCACTCAGCAACAATTATCTATCCCCTTTTATCCCATGATTCACGATTGTGATATGTAATAAGCAAAATATGTAATATTTATGTTAAAATAGTAATATATTTATAGAGTAAAATAATACAGGGAAATAATAGTAAACTTTGTAAGTAGATGATTGAAATTTTAAACAGGAAAGTAAAGGAGGGCCTCACTTAGAATGATACTTGAGTAAAGACCTGAGGAGGTAAAAGAAAGAGCCACGGGTCTTGTAAGTAAAGAGTATCCAGGAAGAGAGAGGGAAAGAGCTTACAGTATCATATTTGGATGAGGTAGATGTAACAAAGGGGACTTGAGGGGGAATACACAGTTTCTGATTACAGCCTCAGAAGGACAGAATTCTTATTAACTGAAACAGAGCAAAGATGAGAGGGAGGAGGTTGAGCCAGGCTTTGGGAGATTAGGAGCTTAGTATTTAGACATATTAAATATGATAAGCCTATTGCAAATCTAAGAAGAGATGCCGCAGAAGCAGTTGCTTCTGTGAATCTAGAATTCAGAGAGAGATTTCAGAGTTGTCAGCATATCAAGAGTACTTAAATTAAATATCAAGCCCAAAGGAAATGAAAGTGAACATAGTTAGAAAAATAAAAGGCCAAAGATCAAGTCCTTGTCACTCCAAAATTAAGAGGTCAGTGATATGAGGAGGAATTCTCCAGAGAAACAGAATCAATAGGACTTATATAGAACTATAAAGATACATTGGAAGAGATTTATTATAAGGATCCAGCTCATGCAATTATGGAAGTTAAGAAGCCTTATGATCTGCTGTCTGCAAGCTAAAGGCCCAGGAAAGCCAATGATATAGTCCTGATCCAAACCCGAAGGCCTGAGAATCCGAGGAGTCAATGGCAGACATTCCAGTTCTAGTCTGAAGGCCTGAGAACCAGGAGCACACATGTCTGAGGGCAGGAGAAGATGGATGTTCCAACTCAAGCAGAGAACAAACTAGCCTTTCCCCTGTCTTTTTACCCTGTTCAGGCCCTCAACAGATTGGAGGATGCTCAGCCACATTGGTGGGAGCTATCTTCTTTTCTTTTTAAAGGTTTTATTTATTTATTTGAGAGAGAGAGAGAGAGAGCAAAAGAGAGAGAAAGCACAAGTGGGGTGAGGGACAGAAGGAGAAGTAGACTTCCACCTGAGCAGAGAGCCTGATGGGAGGCTCAATCCCAGGACCCTGGGATCATGACCTGAGCTGAAGGTAGATGCTTAACTGACTGAGCCACCCAGGTCCCCCTGGAGCTATCTTCTTTATTCAGTCTGTCAACTGAAATGCCAATCTGTTTCAAAAGCACCCTTACGGACATACTCATAAATAACATTTTACCATTTATCTGTGCATCTTTTAGCTGTCAAGTTGACACTAAAATTAACCATAACAAGAGCCTTAGAAGGAGTGGCAAATGAGGTGTGGGGCAAAACACTTGAGAGGGATATCCTGAAAGACAAGTGAAGAAAGTGTTTGAAGGAAGAAAGTGTCAAATACCACTAATAGATGGAATAAGTTGAGAACTGAGGGCGTACTATCATATCTAGCCATCTGGAGGTCACTAGTGATGCCAAAAGGAGAGTATCAGTGGAGTATTGGAGAAAAAACATGGCAGTGAATGACAGAATAGAAAATAGAGGAGAGATACGTAATGGAAAATATCAGGATAGTTTCTGTAAAGGGAAAGACAGAAATAAATGGTAGATAGAGAATGAAGTAGAGTTAGTTAGGAAGAATTTTTTTTTTTTGGTATTATAAATACTAAGTTATTATGTTGATACGAAAATTCTAATAGAGAAGAGGCAAGCATGATTCATGGGGGAAAGGGGGGATAGATCATTGCTGCTGTGTGGTCTTTGAGCAGACTGGGGGAGTTGGTACCTGGGGCAGAAGTCAACTAAGAGCATGGACAGTGCATCCATAGTACCAGGAGAGAAAACAGAGTGTATGGCCACAGATAGAGGTAGGTGAGTAAATATAGTAGGAGTTTATAAAATTCTCTTCTGCTATTTTTTTTCTCAGTAAAATATGAGCCTGAGGAGGCTTCAAATCATTAAGTAGGAAAGGAGGATGGGGAAGAAGTTATTGGAGGTTTCACGTATGAAGTAATGCACTAGTAGATGGAAAATAAATGGTTATGGAAATATAACTTCTAGTTAGTCTTAAGAGCCCTCTTGAGATTAATGGTCATGAGTTTAAACTGAGGGCCTTTATCATGGTTTTCTGCACTTCATTAGTCAGTTTCAGTTGCACAGTTGCATGGAAAGAATAGGCAGAGAGTTGGATTTCACCAGGGATGTGTTTTGTCCTATGAGGAGTATATAGAGGGGCAAAGAAGTCATTAATATGTGCAAAGGAGGCATTATAATTATTGGTCACAGAATTAAGGCTGGATAAGAAGGGGAGTGAATCCAAGGTGGGTCAGAAAAAGTGAAGCAAAAGTTAAACATACCATGATGAGTTTTACATCCTGATAGGTTCAAAGGGAGACTGAAGAGAAGATCATGGAAGGAGTGATCTGGAAAGACAGCACGTGGTGGTTAAAGAGTATGATGCTGGAAATAGAGAATATGGAAGGGACGTAGTTCAGATAATGAGAAAATCTGTGGTATAATCATGGAAGGAGAACATAGGAAGTTAGGAGGATGTTAGGAAGCCAGGGTATCAGAAAGATCATATTAACTTGGAAGGACATTGAAATCACCAAGAAATAATAGTATAAAAGAAAATGACAATGAAGCAGAATCAAAAATCTTTGACATGGGGCACCTGGGTGGCTCAGTGGGTTAAGCCGCTGCCTTCGGCTCAGGTCATGATCTCGGGGTCCTGGGATCGAGTCCCACATCGGGCTCTCTGCTCAGAGGGAGCCTGCTTCCCTCTCTCTCTCTCTGCCTGCCTCTCTGTCTACTTGTGATTTCTCTCTGTCAGATGGATAAATGAAAAAAAAAAAAAATCTTTGACAATTAAGAAGTGGCCTTAGTATGAGTTGATAACTATAGCTAGGAGGACTGGTGTGTAGAAGCACCTGATCATTTGAGATTCAAAACTGTTTCCATAGAGAAAGAATGGAAAATAGACAAGAAGGGGCAGTAAGGTGGTAAGAGGGCAGCTTTCCCTCCTGCAATGCCAGTGTCTGAGAACACACAGAGGGTAACAGTTATTATCTGAAAGGGCTATGGGGGAAGTGATATTCTCAAGAAAGAGTCAGGACCTAGAGCACAAGTTGTCTTTCATTATAATGAACCAGGAGTTCTAGAGGTCATATTTGAAGAGGTTTAGGAACTGGGTACAGGTGGAAGATGTGATCAGAAAAGGATTCCATGGGGTGCCTGTGTGGCTCAGTCAGGTCTGTGTTCAGCTCTTGATTTTGGCTCAGATCGTGATCTCAGGGTTGTGAGATAGAGTCCTGAGTAGGTTCTGTCCTGAGCATGGAGCTGGCTTAGGATTCTCTCTCTCTCTCTCTCTCTCTCTCCCTTTCCTTCTGCCCCTTCCCCCTCATTCACATGAACTCTCTTAAAAAAAAAAAAAAAAAAGACATGGGAACTTGGTCAGAGCAAGGAGAGGAAATCATTACTTACTAAAATCATAGGCTAGAGTAAAACACTTGATATCCTTGTACTGTGTGATTCCTCATGAGGAGAAAACTTGGAGGATATCATTGGATAAGATATATAATAAGTTTTTACTTTCTCCTGAATTAACTATTTTTATTTTACTGAAAAGCTTGGGTTGGTAAGTGAAATAATACACATGACAATTGCCAAACTCTTTGAAAAATAAAGGTGCTTATAGGAACGGAAATATTTGTTTTAAATTTTTGAGAATAAGAAAGAAGGAATGAGCAGATGGCTCGTCATGCTTTCATTGGTTTTCAGGTTGGTTCCAAATGGTAAACTATTGCCTGGGCAAATATTTGGAATCAAAATGACCCTACTCCATTTGTTCAGAATATTTCAGTACTCTGTGTACTATGCAAGTCATGTTCACAATTATAAAAGGACATAAAACTTGCTAGGAAAAAAATCCGTGATTTATTAGAGCACTGGGATGAAGGTTGAAAAGAAAGCAAGTGAAGGAACAGATATCCATCACCAAATGGCAAAGATGCTAACCGAGGAAGAAAAGACTCTAAGTATATTGTGGAATTTGAAGTTTAGGTGGCAGAGCTTTTATCTAGGCATGAGCAAACTCTTTATGCTTCATTGTTGTAGAGAACAGGAGTATTTTTAAGTGAAAAGTGGATCTTGAATTATGGATTTTGTTCTAAATAAAGGGAATATTGCTTAACTTTGATGGAACCAATACTCTTTGAGTAAATAATATTTTTTAAATTTTAGTTAAACTTGAAATGACTGTATTTTGGAATAGTTCTTGAGAATAAAAGTAAGCTAAATGAGACATGACTGAAGAGCATCAATCAAATTGGACCTAAAAAGAAAGAAAGAAAAAAATATTGAAGCATGCATAGTTAATTAGTAGTACAAACTAACTTTAGGAGGGTGGGAAGTGGTTCTTTCAATGCTCTAGTTTATTACTTGAGATTAGCTCAAAGACGAAAGTTGTATATCAACATTCTCTCTCATGTAACAGTCTAAGGGTTGGCACTACATACACCCCTGTTGCGGTAACTCTGTTCCATCAAGACTCAGCCCCTTCTACCTATTGCTCTGACAGTTTCTGCTGTAAAGTGGAAATACTAAAATCTCCTTCATGATTTACAGAGATAAAATTAGATACATGTATTGCTTAGCATAGGGTCTGAAACACAGAAATAGGATTTTGCATATAGTCCTTCCCAGTAAATTTGCTATGCAATGTATTGCATTAATATCACCTGAACTATTCAATTTTTCTTTCAAAGATATTTGGGGATGAATTTAATAAAAGAGCCTATTTGCTTTGTTTTTTTTTCCCCCTACTTAATGACTAAGCAAAACTTAAGGCCTAGTGTCCCATGGGAAGCAGACTAGATGGACCTAGATATTAGTTTCCTTAAATAAAAAGAATATTTATTCCTTCTGGTTATGCTGTGATAGCTGCCTCTCTCTCTATTCAATTGCTATGTTTTGGCTATGATTTTTTTTTATTTGTCATTATTAGAACTTGGGCAAGTATAAATTAGTCCACCCCACTGCAAGCCAGTGGTCATTCCTGGAATAGAAATCTGTTAATCCCTTCATGTTATGACATATCCCAGAAAAGCCCTGGGCAGTGGGATAGGAGAAGACTCTCCAAGGAAAACAGAAAACACCAATGGGGTTCTTAAAGTTCCCTGCTCAAATGTGTCCTGTTCAAAAAATCTTCAGTTGTCTAGTAAGAATTGTTTTATATTCCCTCAAGTAATTTCTACTGCTTAATTTTGTAGTTATGTCTCATTGTGTCCTGTATTATATTTGTTCTCTTGTCAGTCTCTCTTAGCTGTTAGGAAGCACTGTGAAAACTAGGCTATCTGCTCACTCATTGCCACTTTCCTATAATACCTAGCATCCAGTCCTGTGCAGGTATCCAAACAAAGTCAGCCCCTGTCAATCATTCCCTCTCTGAGTAACCCCAAGACTTGAGAGTCTTAGTGACTGTGCTGTAGCCATCAAAATATTTAATTTGGGATCTGGGGAGGTTTTTGGGTAACTGTAATTAAATAAAACCCCATTTTGAGGTAAGAAAGATTGAAGATTGTAGAATCAGTTATCCTATAATGCAGAAGGACCTTCCTGGTCCTGCTGCCTTCCATCTCCTTGGTGGAGAAATGGCATAGACGGGTAAAACTGGCTTCCAAGCCAAAGGCACACCTATTTACATCATTGTGATTATTTATTTCAATATTACCTTTTTTTTAAAGATTTTATTTATTTATTTGAGAGAGAGACAGTGAGAGAGAGCATGAGCGAGGAAAAGGTCAGAGGGAGAAGCAGACTCCCCATGGAGCTGGGAGCCAGATGCGGGACTCGATCCCGGGACTCCGGGATCATGACCTGAGCCGAAGGCAGTCGTCCAACCAACTGAGCCACCCAGGCACCCCTCAATATTACTTTTGATTCTCCAACACCTCTCTCCCTTCTCAATAATATTTTCTCACTGTTCCATGCAAATCCTTTTATTTTTCAAATTACTGATCCAAAGAGGGTAAGAGTGGGAGATCTTGCATGAAAAGAAAAATCAATTGGCATATATGATTATCTTGAAGACCTGATATTGAGTTTAGTTGTTACCCTGCTAAAAATTAAATAATGTCTTTTTAAGGCACAAAACTAGGACTGCTGAAAACTCTGATTTTAAATACTCATAGGTATCTGGGCCAGATTTAAACATATTATTCTTAGTGGGAAATAATTGTATCTTATAGTTCCCTTCAATACTATTGTGCATAAGCCAGCAAATCTCTGTTCTTTTTGATTGGAAAATGTAAATCATACTTAAGAATTGTTCCAAAAAGAGTCTTGAGCTGAGTCCTTGGATGCAAAGTTGCAACTCGCTGCAGATTCTGATAGTCGAGTTACAACTCACTGAAAATCAGGGGTTTAAAATGGAAGCACTGACAAACCTTCAAGCCAGGGCAGCACAAATGGCGCCTCGATAATTTATAGTCTACAGGCAGCTCTTGGGTTTATTATCACAATGACAAATGCACTGTCATTGTTAATAGGATATTTCCCAGCAAGGACTTCTTGTTATGCAAGCCAGGTTCGGTATGTCATGCAGCATGATAGCAATAAAGTCTACAAGAATTTGTAATGAACTTCAATTACTAATAGATTATGGTTAATGGGAAATATGTGCAGTAAAGATATGGGTTTTTATATGCGCCTTCTGGTATTCTACAAGGCAATGATTTATGCTACAATTTATGTTAACATTTTCTGCTATGAAAAGGCCCAATTTGGTAGAAAGCCACTTCATCCATAACAAATATTCAAGATAATTTTGCACATATTATAAATGAAAGTATAAAATTAGATATTAATCTGTTTAATTTTAGCATTTTTATTTTTATTGAAAATGAAGACTTTTTCTTCTCTCCTGGGTAGTACTGTTGGTTAAAAATTCTTGATATAAAATGAAAGCATGAGATATATTGATGTCTTTCAGTAAAATGTAACATTTTTATGTTAATTTCTTTGTTTAACTTCCTGCTGTAATTAAGGACCCAGTTAAGATATGATATATGCTGGTGTCTTGCTTATGTAAGTATTTTTAAATTAAGAAAACCCACAAGTATTCATGTTACTTTAACATGAATTTATAATCCACATCATGATTCCTCTCACTATGGAGATTGACAGCTGTGATAATAAATGTGGAAGTACATATATAAATGATTTATGTGTGTGTGTGTGTGTGTGTATGTGTATGTGGCATAAACACACAGACATATATACAATCTACGTACATGCATATATTGACAAAAGTAGACAGAACTGGAAAATGCAAACTATAGCTTAGCCACGTATAGACCACAAAAATGCAATAAAACTAAACTATAAAAAATGAAAGCATTCACCAAAAGATTTTGAGTTAAGTGATAATGAATCTAAAATTATGAACATAGAGCAGGAACATTCTTGGGAACCCACTAAGCATTTTACATCTATGTGTGTGTGAGTGTGTGTGTGTATATGTGTGTGTGTGTAAAAGCTAAGATGATTTTTTTAAAAATTATTTTCAGTATAACAGAATTCATTGTTTATGCACCACACCCAGTGCTCCATGAAATACGTGCCCTCCATAATACCCAATACCTGGCTCCCCCAACCTCTCACCCCTCGCCCCTTCAAAACCCTCAGATTGTTTTTCAGAGTCCATAGTCTCTCATAAAAGATGAATTTTCAAAAAGCTCGATCCTTAAACTCAGAATACATATTTTTAATGTTCTTCCTTTTCTTTTAATTCCCGAAATCATTATTTCCATAGGTCCTATATGGTATCTTACAAATGGCAGGCACACACATAATGAATACATTTGTACTCACTACTGTCCTTACTTAAATAAATTTTGAACTGTGGTTCTTCCCTCTGACCCACTTCCTTGGTAAGAATGATGCGCGGCCTTAGTGTCCAAGAGTTAAGCTCTAGGACTCCGGAGAAGAGACCCAGTTCTGCCACTTCTTAGCTTAGACTGTATGAAAGCTCGTCTAAACTGATCAAACCTCAGGGTTTTCATCTAAAAAATTAGGTTAGTAAAGAATGTCTTTTTATTTTGAAAATTTTATGAAATAATATAAAAAACTTGCATAGTGCCTGACACATAATGAGTGCATAATTCATTTTAGAAATTATTTTCGTGTCAATTAGAGAAACACTGGTCTAGATATGTTAGTGAATGATTAAGATACTCTAATTATTGCTACCATTATTATTAATATTCCTTACAAACTTATTTTCGTGTCAATTAGAGAAACACTGGTCTAGATATGTTAGTGAATGATTAAGATACTCTAATTATTGCTACCATTATTATTAATATTCCTTACAAACTTCCATATCTTGTAGCTTTTGAGGATCTAGTGAGTGAGAGAATCACCCGGTTGGTTCACAAAAGGACAGATTTCTGGGCCACACACACAGATCTAGAGAAGGACCAAGAAATTTGCATATCTAACAATCCTCCCAAGTCATTCTTTTGCCCACTGAAATTTTAAAAGGAGAGCATTGGTACAATTTACAGAATTTGTAGATGCTCATGTCTCTGTAACTTATTGAAACAGAACTAAAATACCATGATGACTGACTAGATCATCTAGTAGGTGATCATGCTGGTTAAACACCTAGAATTCAAGTGATTGATAAAATATGTATACTTCTCATCTTGATATTTTGATCCTATTTGGGGAGAAAATGCTTTTTCCTCAAAAACAACCATCTACTCTCCTAGACCCAATATAACCTGTGTTGTATTTTTCAAAGTTTTTTTTTCTTAATTTTCTCAATGTTCTTCTTGGTCTGCTTTACGAATTAGAAAAAAGGGAAAACTTGGATTAGATTAACCTGTTTGTGTTAGGGTATTATATTATTCCAAATAAGTTAGCATCATACATAGAATGTTGTTTCTCTCTCATATAACAGTCTAAGGGTCAGCCCTATATACACCCATGTTGCTGTAACTCTGTTCCATCAAGACTCAGC
Source organism: Mustela putorius furo (assembly GCF_011764305.1). Classification (NCBI taxonomy): domain Eukaryota; kingdom Metazoa; phylum Chordata; class Mammalia; order Carnivora; family Mustelidae; genus Mustela; species Mustela putorius. The sequence goes on along the minus strand of NW_025422019.1, from coordinate 19,835,229 downwards.
TCCTTCTACCTATTGCTCTGAAATTCCCTATGGAATTGCTGCTTTTTTTGCACACTGAGATCGCACACTACCACATCCACATTCTAGTCATCCAAAAGGAGAAAAAGTGGAAGAGAACATAACTCTTGCTTTGTCAGCATAACCCACAAATTGTGTTGCTTCTTCTCATATCCCATTGGCTAGAACTTAGTCATATGATTATATGCAGCTCAAAGGGCATATGGGAAATGCAGTCTTCATCTGGGGAGCCATGTACTTCATTAAGAATTAAACATTATGTTACCAGAGAAGAAAAGGAGTATTGCTATCGGGAAATAGTCTGCACATTACCTTACAATTCTCCAACCAACTGGAGCTACGTAGACCTTACTGTTTGCCATTACCAAAAGTCTCTTTTGCTATGGATACTCAATAACTAATAATATGTTTACACAAGACCAGGATACTAGATCAATTCACTGGAATTGTCTTCCCCTTCCCAACTGGGCAGGCCAAAGTTATATAGGAGTTATATAGTAGTACATTATAGGATCAAAGTTGACTAAGTCAAGTAAGTGCTATCTTTGTAACAGTGACACCGAGTGAGATCAGTCCCTGGGAAAAAGAATGAAAATTCAGCAGCTAAGAGGTAATTCCTATAATGAAGCTTGTAGGGCTAGGAGAGAAAGGAACAGTGAATCAACAAGGATTAATATTAAGGGCAGCCAAGATGTGGTGGTTAAGAACATGGTCCCTGGGGCTCATCTGTGTGGATTGGAATTCTGGTTCCACAGGCTGTGAGAATATGGGAGAAGTGATACAAGCAACTTACACCTCAGCTTCCTTCTTTGTGAAACTGGGATAAAAATATTTACTAATTCATAAACTTGCTGGGAGGATTAGATTAAATAATGTAACACAGTGTGTAACTCCTCAATAAATATTAACTATTATTAACATGGAATCCTTAAAATTCTTTAAGGTCCATTTTATTTAGCAAAGACTCTTTCTCCATGATCAACACTTTTCCAAGCTGGAAATCCATAAATTAGACAGACCAAAGAAAACACAGGGAGCCAATATTTACTCCACCATTCCTAGGACACACAGATGGGAAACCTATGGGTTGTCAACCTTGCCCAAACAAATCTGTCCCATGAGGTTTCTTCTGAAGCAGTAAGCCTTGGCTCATTTCCTTGTCTCATTTTCTGGTTTTTTGTTTTTTGTTTTTTGTTTTTTGTTTTTTGTTTTTTTTTTTTAATGAGGAAGAAGTCCAAACTCTTCTCCCAATCAGACTTAGAGAAAAAAAAAAAAACTAATAAAAATAGTAATAAACAAACCACAAAAACTGTAAAACACCTCCCATTAAAAGTCATTGTGAAGTAGACTAAACCTCTTGGAAAGCATGCAGAATGGTAGCAATATCTTGATAAATAAGCCAAGGCTGCAATGTGCTTGTGCTGATAATAAGTAGCATAGAAGAACTGTCTCTTCTACCAAATCCTGGGATTTATGTCCATTCTGCCTGCATCGGAAACTAGAGAATTAACTCATGAAATCCATCTATCAGCACAGGTAGAAAGAGGAATAGCAGTACAGAAATGAAATTAGCATGAAATTAGTTAGCTGTAGGACATAAATAGGAGTACTGACATTTTCCTGCATCTTCTGTATCAAATGTCTTTGGAGAACTCACCAAGCTTGGACTGTAGTTGATGGCCCCTGTGATTTATTTCAACATTTTCTAACCTAGGCAGGTTGTTTGCAAAGTCCTTCAAATATCATTAAGACAAATCAGGAAACAAATAATTCTTGAAGAGAAGAATATAATCATGGGAAGACACTGCTTATGTAGAATAGCCACAATGTGTCATTGCAGCCTCCAGAACAACGCATCACTGTATTTATTAATCCATTGCTACAGAGATTATGGCATCTGACATGGAGCCCTAATGAATTTTTGGCACATTTAGAAATTGTGACTATTGTTGCCCAGGGAGCCTCTTAAATCAACTCCCACCCCTTTACTGCAGTTGCCTTTTCACAGTGTATATCATGTTGAGAAATGGATTACACAACCGTAGCTTTAACTACCCTGCATTAGGAGATGGCATACTATGGATGTGTATTACACAATGTATGAATCCTAGGGGAGCTAGGAAATGGATGACAGATAATTTAAACATGAAATCAGTGATGCCTGGGACCTGGTAGGAATAGAGGTAGAAAAATAAAGACAAAAGTCAAGGCAAATGGTTGGGAGAACCCAGGTATTTGGACTTGGTTAATACAAACTTACTCATGAAGCATAGTGTTTAGAAATCTAGAGTATTATTTTACCATTTTTTATATTACTCTTTGGCCCTCTGGTGCTGCTTCCTCCCTTCCGTAATAAGATCAATCCCCTTCTGTTTGCAAATGGACCTTTGAGAACAAAAGGAATCCTATGAATTCTTACTTTTTAAGACAAGCTACATCTAAGATAAAAGAGCATATTAACTTGATTTGCACACTGTACAGACACATAATGTGAAGTCAGAAGGTATAGAGTCTAGCTTATACCCTGCTACAAACTTGCTTTGAGAACCAGGCTGAATCATTTAACTTACTAGTATCTCAGCATCCTTGCCTTCAAAAGGGATAATATCATCAGTCTTTCAAATTAAGTAATAATCAAATGAGATGTTATATGCTGTTCTATCTAGGACATCTGGGTGGCAAGAAGATACCCATTAGAACACACCAAGGAAAAGGGAATTTGTTTCCAGGATAGACCTAGACAGGGATTGGAAATGGCAAGGAGCATTACTTGAGACAGCCAAAGCTCATCTCCCATTCAAATGCCATGTAGTTCCATTCTCCTGGCATTTCTCATTCCTGTATGTGTCCCATTCCTGTCTTTCAAACTAACATCCGAATGAGGGCCTCCCCCATGTGGCCCACAGTGACTACTCTGCATTGACTCTATCTTAAGACCTTTCATCGCAGCTGCTAGAGAGCTTAGCCTCCTGCAGTTCCTTCAAATATGTTAAGCTCATTCCCACAACAGGTTCTCTGTACTTGCATGCCCTTCCTGAAATCTCTCCCAGCTCTTTGCATGGCTTCCCTTGCACTTCATGTAAACCTCTGTTCAAATCTCACCCCTTTAAAAAGGACTTTCCTAACCATTCTAAATAATATTATATCCTCTGGTACTCTTTTCTCCTTATCTACTTTTATTTTCTTAAGAGTGCCTATCACTATCTGACATATATCTATTTTTCTGTCTGCCCTCCCACTAGAAATCAGGCCAGTGGCATTGGGAACTTTCTTTTCTTTACTGCAGTATTGCTCTTGCTTAGAACAATGCCTCACACAATAAATATTGGTTGCATGTATATTTCATGAATTAATGATAGTACAAATGCCAAATCTCCCCAGATACATAATTTCAAAAGTTTTTAAAGATTTTATTTATTTATTGGAGATAGATCAAGAGAGAGACCGCAAATAGGGGGGAAGGGCAGAGGGAGAGGGAGAAGTAGGCTGCCCACTGAGCAGGGAGCCCAACCTGGAGCTCCATCCCAGGGCCCTATGCTCATGACCAGAGCTGAAGGCAGACGCTTAACTGACTGAGCTGCCCAGGTGCCCCTATAGTTTCAATTATTTTAAGAAAAGAATTAAAAGGATCTATTTCATATTTCTCAAGAGAAACCACTCCAATCAATTTCTGGCCAACCAGTGAGTTGCTTCCTTGTGTTAGTTGCCCACCCCTTGGTCTATTCAGACAGGGTTGAGATGGGGCCACTTCAGACAGTACAGAGCACAAGCAGTTACAGCATGGGACAGGCAGATATGCCATGGTAGGACTAGAGTGGCCCAACCCTGATCGCACCTTGGACTTCATGAAGCACCAGCTTGGCTCCAGTAGACAAAGAGAGCCCATCAACCTTTGGCTAGAAATGTCAAAGTTATGAATTATTATATTGACTTCTCTAGGTACTAGCTCTCTGACTTTAGTCATAATTTTTATTTTAATTTTTTATCTGTTCTTCATTTTATGTTAAATTTTTATGAGCAATTAATAAAATCATTGCTAATATTTTTGAAATTCCCTGACTCCACCATTTTGTGAATATATTTATGTAGCTTAAGTCCTAGAATCCTTAGGACCATCCTCTGAGGTAGATAGGATGATCATATTTATTTTGAAGGTGAAGAAGTGTGAGAATCGAGATAAAATCAGTTACCTAAGATCTCAGTATCTAACATAACTGGGGTTTGAATCCAGAAGTCTGGTTCTGCTTTATCTAGCAAAACTTTATTTTATATATTCACTTCACTGTGGGGTTTAACAAGAAGTCCTTATATTCTTAGAAATAACATTCTGATGGAATAAACACATGTACCCCTTAAAAAGACAAAATATTCTGCATAAGCTATTCTTATTAAGCAAACACTTAAAATACATTAAATATACATTAAAGTATGTGTGATTTCACAGACTTAAGAACTAGTATTCTCTGTGATCTTTGAATCTGTTTTTATGGAGATATGGAGATATACCAGAAGTCGTTACTTTTTTGTTTTTGTTTTTGTATTTTTGCCCAGATTGGCAGAATTTTTTATTAAGAAAATTGCCAATTTTTATAATAAGCAAATATCAGGGCCCTGTAACACTGTGTTCTACTTAATGTCTTCTCTGGATTTTAGCAGTACTCCCTAAAAACAAAATTAGAAAAGTGTCAGAAATACTTCAAATAAGTTAAGGTTTATACAAACACTAATGGCAACCAACAGTTTTACTGGAGTCTTGAGCTATGCTTGCAGTAAAACTATAAACACACAGGTAAAAAAAAGAAAAGTATATATATATTACACACACACACAAACACATAGATACAAGATGAATGCTTGAGAAAAAAAGAATTCTCTGAATACCCATTACTTAGGATCCATATGCATGGCATCATTAAACACTGGGAAATGTATAATTTTGTATAAAACAACATTCCAAATTCATGTTAGAGGCTTTTTTTCTGAATCAAAAGAACAAACTTGAAAAATCAGTAGTTTCATTCCTTGTACCTATGCAACTTTCCACTACTACTTAGTAGGTACTAATGGGGATCTTATTTTTGAAAAGGTTCAAGTGTTCCATTACATTAACAAACTGAATCAGTGAGAATTTATTTATTTGTTTGTTTTTAGTAAGGGATATTTATAGGGATAAGAAAGACCATTTTTACAAATATCCATCTATGGAGTGCTATTCTTTTCTATCTGTAAGTAGCATGTTAATTCTATTCTTGTTTTGTTTTGCACATGTGCCTTTCATAGAAGGCCATAATTTGCTCTATAGAGTCTTGATTTCTATCCTTTTGGGGAAGTTGTTCAAGGTCGTCATGGCCCATATCCATCAATTATGCCTGCCTCACAGACTTCCTTTGTCAGTAGTACATATCAGTATGATTAATAGTTCAGGGTTCATATTCAGGAACCTAATTGGATAACTGTCGTTTCATTTGTTGTCACTGATAATTCAGAAAACACTGATGAAGTTGTCTAGAAAAAGAGGGTAATGCAAGCCAGTTTTACCCATAATGAACAATAAAGTTTGGTCTTTTGTTAGCAAAAATAGGCTGTGCTCTCCACTATACTTCCTGGATCTCATCTAGGAGATTAGGAAGAGGTATTAACTCTATAGGTATTTCCTGTAACATTAAGTAGTAGTTCTACAATATGAAAGAGTCAATACCACACTATGTTGAAGGCTTTATAACTGGGAAAATGAGGATTCATGAGCTTTTCAGTAAAACCTAACTTATTCTGTACCTAAGAGAAAGTAGTAATTATTCACTTACTTTAAATATAGCCTTATTTATAAATTATTGGACTTATTTAAAGAAATGTACTGTTTTTATAAGAATGATAGATGTTTGTCATTAAAAATAAAATAAAGCACATTCAATAAGCTTTCAAAAATCCTCTGAAATCCTGTCCAAGGACGACTCTTAGTCTTAAGAGAGATTTTAGAGGAACATAAGAGACTCTAGAGTTTTGAAATAGATTCAGGGTTTTCTGGAAATTTGGTAAATGATACAATGTAGCATTTTAAGTCAGTGGAGATTTCCGCCCCCACCCCAAGAGAATTGTGTTGGTATAGCTACCTATCTTTTTGAGGGCAAACATTTTATTCTCATCTTACCTCCTTTCACTTATGTAAATTTTTATTAAGTTTCTAAATTTTAATTCCAATATAGTTAACATAGAGTGTCACATTACTTTCAGGTATACAGTATAGTAATTCATTAAATCTATATATTACTCAGTGTTCATGATGATAAGTGTACTCTTAATCCCCATCACCTACTTCACCCATCCCCTAACCCACCTCCCTTCTGGTAACCATCAGTTTGTTCTCTATAGTTAAGAGTCCAGTTCATTTGTTTGTCTCTCTCTCTTTTTTTCCTTTGTTCCTTTGTTTTGTTTCTTAAATTCCACATATGAGTGAAATCATATAGTATTTGTCATTCTTTGACTGACTTATTTCACTTAGCATAATAGTGCTCTTTAGCTCCATCCATGTTGTTGCAAGTGGCAAGGTTTCATTCTTTTTTATGGCCAGATAATATTTCATTATATATACATACACCTCTTCTTTATCCATTCATCAATTGATGGACACTTGTGATGCTTCCATATCTTGACTATTGTAAATAATGTTGCAGTAAACACAGGGGTACATGTATCTCTTTGAATTGGTGTTCTTGTGTTTTGGGGGTAAATGCCTTGTAGTGCAATTACTGGATTGTAGGGTAGTTCTGTTTTTAACTTTTTGAGGGAACTCCATAATGTCTTCCATAGTGGATACACCAGTTTGCATTCCCACCAACAGTGCACTACGGTTTCTTTCCATCTATATCCTTGCCAAAACTTGTTTTTTTAAGCCATTCTGAAAGGTGTGAGAAATATCTCTTCATAGTTTTGATCTTTATTTCCCTCATGATGAGTGATGTTGAGCATCTTTTCATGTGTCTGTTGACCACCTGTATATCTCTTTAAAGAAATATATATTCATGTCATCTCATTTTTTAATTGAATTGCTGTTTTGTTTTTTTTTCTGGTGTAGAGTTATATAAGTTCTTTATATATATTGGATACTAATGCTTTGTCAGATATCTACATCAGATATGCAAATATCTTTTCTCATTCATTACGATATTTTTTAAACTTGGTTGTTTCCAGTCAGTTTTGCTGTTGAGAAGCTTTTTATTTTAATGTAGTCTCAATAGTTAGCTTTTACTTTCATTTTCCTTGCCTTAGGAGACAGATCTAGAAAAAATGTTGCTACGGCTAATGTTGGAGAAATTATTGCCTGTGCTCTGTTTTAGGATATTTATAGTTTCAGGTCTCACATTTAGGTCTTAATCCATTTTGAGTTTATTTTTGTATACAGTGTAAGAAAGTGGTCCAGTTTCATTTTTTTGTATGTTGCTGTCCAGTTTTCCCAGCACCATTTCTTGAACAAACTGTCTTTTTCCCATTGCATATTCCTGCTTCCTTTGTTGAAGATTAAGTGACCATATACTTATGGGTTGATTTCTGGGTTTTCTATTCTGTTTCATTGATCTACATGTCTGTTTTTGTGCCATTACCATACTGTTTTGATCATCATGCTTTGTAATATAACTCAAGGTCCAGAATTGTGATGCCTCCAATTTGATTTTCTCTTTTGAGATTCCTTTGGCTATTTGGGGTCTTGTCTGGTTCCATACAAGTTTTAGAATTGTTTGTTCTGGTTGTTAGAAAAATGCTGTTGGTATTTTAACAGGGATTGCATTAAATATGTAGACTGCTTTGGGTACTATGGACAGTTTAACATGTGTGCTTCCAGTTCATGCACATGGGATGTCTTTCCGTTTCTTTGTGTTATCTTCAATTTCTTTCATCAAATGTTCTACAATTTTCAGAGTACAAGTTTTTCACCTCTTTGGTTAGGTATACTCCTAGGTATTTTATTGGTTTTGGTGTAATTGTAAATAGAATTAATTTCTCTTTCTGCTGCTTAATTATCACTTATAGAAATGCAATGGATTTTTGTACATTGATTTTGTATCCAGCAACTTTACTGAGTTCATTTATCAGTTCTAGTAGTTTTTTGGTGAAATCATACACACACACACACACACACACACACACACACACACATATATATGCATATATATATATATTCATATTCATGTTATCTGCAGCATTCCCTTTTAACATTGCTTGCTTGTAGGACTGGTTTGGTGATCATGAAGTCCTTTAGTTCTTGTCTGATAAATTTTTTATCCCTCCTATTCTGAATGCTAGCATTTCTGGATAGAATATACTTGGCTGCACATTTTTCCCATTCAGTACTTTGCATATATGCCACTCCCTTCTGGCCTGCAATGTTTCTGCTAAAAAAATCCACTAATAGTCTTATGGAGTTTCCTTTGTAAGTATTGTCTTCTTTTCTCCAGCTGTTTTAATTTTTTTAATCACTTCTTTTGCCATTTTAATTACTATGTTTCTTTGTGTGGGTCTTCTTGGTTTGATTTTATTGCAGGATCTCTGTACCTCCTAGATCTGGGTTTGTTTCCTTCCCCAGATTCAGGAACTTTCAGTGATTACTCCCTCAAATAAATTTTCTGCCCACTTTTCTTTCTTCTTAGTGATCCCTATAATGCAAATGTTGTTATGCTTGATGGAGTCACTGAGTTCCCTAAGTCTATTCTCATTTTGCATATTTATTTTATTTTACCTCCTCAATTTGATTGCTTTCCATTATTGTCTTCCATATTGAGAATTTGTTCTTCTCATTCCTCTAGTCTAGTATTTATCCCATCTAGCATATTTTAAGTTTCATTTATTGTGCTCTTCATCTGTCATTGGTACTTTTTGTATCTCTTTGTTAAGGATCTCACCAATGCCCCCACTTATTTCCCAAGCACAGTGACTACCTTTATGATCATTACTTTAAATTCTCTATCAGGCATGTTACTTATATTCATTTCACATAAGTCTTTTGCTGTGGTTTTGTCCTGATCTTTCATTTGGAACACATTCCTCTGTCTTCTCATTTTGTTTAACTCTCCATGTCTGTTTCTCTGTGTTAGGAAACTCAGCTGTCTCCTACTCTTGAAAGTAGTGGGTAAGGCACACACTTTTAATGAGATGGTGCTGGTCCTCTTCCATAGGATACATGCAATTGCTGTGAAGACCAGGCCTGGCCAGTGCTTCTCTGCAAAGCCCACATAGGCAGGGAGTGCAGTTTTAATAAGGTGTGTGTGGAGGTGAACTGTTGCTTGGAACAAAGCCCCACAAAACACCCAGGAGACTCAGCGTTGGCAAACATTATGTCAGTCTTCTAGGGGAGGGGACTGTAGTGCAGGCAAGTGCCTGAGGAGGGGCAGATCTGCTGATGTGGGGTTGCTTAGTGTAAGCAAGTTAGGTAAGGAGTGTAGACTTTGCCAGTTTCTGAAGGTGGTAAAGGATTTATGCTGAGGGGTGGGAGATGGAAATGGCAGCTCCTTTGTTTCTGGAGGAGTCTCTCAGGGAAATCTGTTTTTCTGGGACATGCTCTGAGATTAGTAAATAACTCTCCCTCCCATATACCCTAGTTATTTTTCAAATTGCTGTTTCTATGCTGTTTCTATTGCTGTTTCTATGAAATTTGTTGTGCTCTCTTTTTAAGGGCAGGGACACAGTTTCCTGCAGCACACTGGACTCTCCCAGAGCAAAGCCTGCTAGTTTTTAAAAGTCATGCTTATTGTAAGAACTCAAAAAATTCAGTCCCTTTGCTTTCAAAGCCAAATGTTATGGGGATTCTTCCTCCCCATACAGGCTCCCTGGTGTGACAGTGTATTTCTCACCCTTCTCCATGCCTCTGCTCCCTCCCAACTGCAGAGAGCCAGGGCCTTTTTAGCTCCCCACCTCATCTTCACCTTTCCTATCCTCTTCCACATGGCCTCTTCTCTACCTTTAGTTATGGAGTTTCTTCTGCCTGTCTTTGGGTGGTTTTCTGTTATTTATGCTGATTTGAGTGTTACCATGGGACTGGGTGAGCTTCGGGTCCTCTACTCTGCCATCTTCCCAGAATCCTATACTTATGTAAATTTCAAAAATATGAAGATTTATTTTTTTAAAGTGAAACTATATTTTTATAATAAAATATGTAAAGATTCTAAAACTTTAAGAAGGCCTTTAAAAATGTATCAGAAACCCAGAAGGGAAAAATAAAACCTGAAGATTTGACTGAAAAAAACTTCACTGTATCAAAAGCAAACCAAATACTATAAAATCAAAGATAAAGGATAAACAATAAAGAGAAAACAAAGTGGAAGAAAATGGGACATGTGACAAATAATTTTGTAATATCCTAAGGTGCTTATTTTTAGTATCAATAAAAACAAGTTAGAAACTACTAGAGGAATATGCACAAATAATTCACAGAAGGAGGAAAAAAATAAACATATACTTTTTTCATATATATCAATACGTATATAATTTTGTAGTATTTAAAGAATCCATAGTATATGGATTTTATTATTTTATTTATTAATTAAATTAAATTAAATTTTATTTTACTTTATTTAAATTAAATAAATTATTTAATTTAAATTTAATTTTGATTTAATTTTTTAAAAATATTATTTAAATTAAATAAATTTATTTATTTATTAATATTTTATTAATATTTTAGGAAATTCCAGTACAATCAACAAATGGAAAGGATTTTCTTGTCCATAAGCTAGTGAAACTTAGTTGTCTCATTTTTATAGCCTAGGTGGTATTTAGCCTGATATGGCCTCTTGATATGGGGAAGGAATGGGATAAGAATAACAGTATCCTATATGATATGCATGGAAATCTGAGAACGTCTTGGAATTTTCTAGATTTTATATATGAGACAATGCTCTATTTATATTGGGATGTGTTTATAATTTTAATACAGAAGTAAGTGATCAACAGTATTCAAAATATAATTTTTTAAAAAGATTTTATTTATTTATTTGACAGACAGAGATCACAAGCAGACAGAGAGAGAGAGGAGGAAGCAGGCCCGCCGCTTAGCAGAGAGCCTGATGTGGGGCTCGATCCTGAGTCCAAGGCAGAGGCTTTAATCCACTGAGCCACCCAGGTGCCCCCAAAATATAATTTTTTGAATACATCTTCATGATTAATATTTATGCCTCAACCACTATGAAACTCAGACTATTATTAAAAAGAACTTTTCCCTCCTTCTTTAAACTGAACTCAGACTCTTGCAGATCTTTCATAATTTCTGCTTTGAGATCAGGTGGTGCTGTTGTATTAAAGTTGCAGGTTTCTGTCAAAAAATCACAAAGCAGTTCTCCATTTTCATTGCCATCAATAAAACAATCAGATATGTCCATGGTGGACAGAAGGTCATAACATTCATACTTAATCCCCAGTTTATCCAGCATCTGAGTGAGGTCAGATGATGTGACATACTGACAGAGGTCATCCTGAGGTAAGCGGGATCCATACTTTTTCCACAGCTTGTTCCAGCCGCTGATTCCTGTGTGATAAAAGAAAGCTCATGCTTTTACTTATTCTTCTTTTCATTTCCCTTCTCTGCCAGGAAGTATACTACATGCTTAGAATAAAGCAGCCAATAAATAAATATTCTTGCTTTTGGGTAGCTTAATTTAAGAGGTACACAGAAGGGGGAAAGAAAGCTAAATATACAATTAAATAAATCACATATCAGATGGTGCTAAGTACTAATGAAAAACAAATCAGAACAAGGAATAAGGAGGGTCAAAGAGTTGTATGGGTTACGGTTTATATACGGTGGTCACAGAAACTCTTGATAATAATGTGACATTTGAGCAGGGATATGTGAACAAGCCATGTAGATATGAGAGGGAAGATTACCTTAGGTAGAGAAAAGAGCAACTACAAAGGACCTGAGGCGAGAGCATGCTTGTCATGTTAAGAACTGGCCATAAACCAGTGAGATCTGAAATCAGTGAGCAAAGGGGAAAGTAGAAGAAGATAAAGTTGGATGAGTGGTGGAGGGAGTGGGTAGGGTACCATATCACATGGAGTGAGATGGGAAGTCACTGTTGTGTTATCTGAAAGAACTTTCTGGAACACATTCTGTATCTGCATTGTCCAATATGGTAGCAAGTAACCATCTGTGGCTAAGGAACATTTGAACTGTGGCTGGTATGACCAAGGAAATGAATTTTAACTTTTACTTCATTGCAATTCATTTACATATCAATTTCAGTAGTCAATGTGGCTTTTATATTGAGCAATACAACATTCGAGTGACTTAACCTGATTTATATTTTAATAAGTTTAATTGGTCACACAGATGAGAATAGACTATAGGCCCATAAGGGTGGAAACAGGGAGAACTGTAAGGAGGTTATGACAATAATCTGGGTGGCAGATGATGGTAAATTGGAGTAGCTAGCTTTTGGAAGTGATGAGAAGTGGTTGGATTTCTTTTATATTATGCTCATAGATACAGTGAGATTTGCCAACAATTTGGATTTTGGGTATGAGTGAAAATGGAGTCAGTGACCCAATGATTCTGGCCCAAGCTCCTGAAAAGAGAGAATTGCCATTATGGGAAATGGGAAGAATGAGGGAGGAACAGTTTTAAATGTATCAATGTGTCAAGTTTTGTCCCCAGCTTTAGAAGATGTTTTAGCAATGTCTATTGTGTTTAATGGATAATGTGGCCCAGTGTAGAAGCTAAGAGATGCAGCCTCTGAGGGAGAGAGACACAGGTTGGGATGTACTTCTGACACTTCATGAATAAGATGAGATTTGTTTTTTAGTCTCTTGAGAACCTCAGTTTTCTGATCTATAAAGTGGGGATAACTGTACATACCTCAAATGCAACTGCAAGTACTAAATGAGATAATTTAAGTGAATTGTTGTACAATGCTAAGTACATAGCAGATGGGTAATAAGTACTCACAAAATAAATGAACATTATATGGAGTTGGTTTGATAATGTATTCTCACTGGTTGTAATCTTGAGACTATGAAAAAGCAAACTTGCTGTTTGGAAATCTCTAATACTAATACCTCAACAGAAATAAGCATCTATTTGTGGACCCTCTAATACCTGCATATAATAATGGGATGTCACATACCCAATTAATATTTATCAATTGATACAATGTAGTAGAGGGCCTCTAAAGCCAACTGCCTAAGTATGAAGCCTGGCTTTTCCTCTGACTAGCTTTATGAAGCTTCCCCTCAGTTTTATCACCTGCAAAGAGGGATAAATACAGAATTTATAGCATAGAATTGGGGTAAGAAAAAGTAAAGGAACTAAGAACCGTGATTGGCAAACAAAGTAAACAAACTTTGTTCAAGTATTAGGAAATTAAGTTGGACTTGGCAAAGCAATATAAGAGAGAACCTGTATTCCAGGATTAATAGTGAAGATTTCAAAGGCTTGAGGTTTTTGGGTTTCCAAACCTCTTTTATGGTCTAATGAAGTAATTGACTCTCCAGCATAATACACAAACAATAAATACCCATACCATTATGTATATAATTATTGGCTGTTCAAAGAACCCTGGCCCTCATCCATGGGCTAAAGTCTCCTGATTGAACTCAACAAAAGGGACTAACCGAGGAGAAAAAGGTAAAATTTAAATAGCTTAGATAACTGACATTCAACTAATATTTCAGAAGAGGGAGTAATAACCACAGGGTACGCTCTAGAGGGTAAAATTGGAATGAAGCAGAAAAAAACAAAACCTCAGTCTAATGGGAAAAAAAAAATAGGGTCATGAGTCTATATTAAAAAATCTTTTATTACACAGACAGTGATTATCTGCCCAAATAAGAATATGCCTACAAATAAGACTTTATGAGAAAATAAATATTTCAGTGGTTGAAAAGAGGCTCTATTATCATTATCATTTTCATTATTATTTTCATTATTATCATTATTATTTTTATTTTTAACCTGACAGAGACAAAAAAAAAAAAATAACCAAACACTGATTGCAGAAGTTTTACTGGTGTCAGTGTTGTGTGACTTGGTGCCATTTCTGAGCTGAGCAATTACACACTTTCTAACTGATGCATTATCATAATGGCTCTCGGTGGGCACAACATATGGTGTTACTTTTGTTTCCAACATGATATAAACCAGATTTTTTTTTTCATTGTATTAAAAATAACACACCATGATTTGCCTCCTTCCTTAGTCGGGTAAGGAGAGGGATGAACAAAAAAGTGGTGTCTCCTTCTGGCAAAACCCCCTTAACCAGAGAAGTTACATTTTAACCAGCAACTCTCAAAATTAATGCCTGGCTACTACATTTGGGGAAAGACATGCTACTACTGATATTAGTGTGAGACACTCATTTTAAAAATCCACCTCTTTTGTCCTTATTTCTCTTCCTTTTCATCCCCAAATCAAATCTTTTCTCTTTATATAATCAAGAACTTCTGCTTGTTATAATTAAATGAATATTTACTGAGCTGGGCTAGTTCTGTAACTGATAATTACAAACACAGAGAAAAGCATCTCTTCCCTCAAGCAACACGTATTCTAACAGTAAATGCTGTCATTTAATTCTGATTTCAATTTCTTTTTCTTTTCCTAATGAGTTTCATTTGCCTACCCTTCATAGCTTTTCTCTGCCTATTTCAGCATGGGTTTTGAGCATGTGTGTGTGTCTCTGTGAATGTTAATCTTCTTTATTGAGTCTTTTACTCCTGTTTATTAAACCTTTCTTCAAATCTCCAGAACTTTCCATATTCTCTGATTCCATGTCCATCATGTAGTACGTTTTAGCCAAAATATGCTCTCTCTTTTTTTTAAGATTTTATTTATTTATTTGAGAGAGAGACAGTGAGAGAGAGCATGAGCGAGGAGAAGGGCAGATGGAGAAGCAGACTCCCCGTGGAACCAGGAGCCCTATGCAGGACTCGATCCCTGGTCTCTGGGATCATGACTTGAGCCGAAGGCAGTCGTCCAACCAAATGAGCCACCCAGGCGTCCCAAAATATGCTCTCTTTTATTAGACACATTCAGAACTAGTAGTTTAGAATGCTATATGCCCCATATGCCTCTGATAAGGAACTTAGCACACTGCTCCAAGTGTTTACATGCCTCAGTCCTCCACTACATAAGAGTTGCTCCAAAGCAGTGGAAAAGTAATGGAGATAGGAAATCAAAAATTGAACTGGGAGCAGAAGTTTGGGGCAAACAGTGGTTGGTAACCATCAGGAGCATGTAAGCATGACTCCCAGGATCCTCAGCAGTCACAGAGCAAGGGATGAATGACCCAAGTTACTTGAGATAAGGGATCCCATCATTTTTCCTGGATTTGCAAGAGTTATGAGTGATCCCTTAAGACTGGGGAATCTGGAGACATTCACTTTATACTAAATTGATGACAATTTCAGTATATTGACAATTTTATTTACCTTTTCCTTTACTGAGAAGGAAACTATATTGAACAAGGTGGCTTACTTTTTATTATGTATATTTAATTAATTTCCTTCCTTAATAACTCTTCTGATAGAGGCAAGAAATCTGTAACTTTTAGCCTTAGGAGAGAATTGGAAAGTCCAAAATAAAATGCCTAAATTTATCTTCTCCTTTTGTTAAGTGGTTCTTTAAGAAGAAATGTACATATGATATTTTTCTTGTAGCTGCACAACTCTCTTCTAAGAAAAGTGCATGTGATGAAGGCAAGGGGTCACTGGAGTCCTTTTAATCATTGGACATTTGTTATTTGTTCTAGTCTTATGTATAGGAACAATGTCTATGAGTAGTGTTGTCCTCTTTGGGATACCTGTCTCCCATGCTGAATACAGTAATGAAGAGGGTTTTTTTTTTACTACATAAAGAAAAAGTTAGCAAAATATTTCCACCATCAAACTACCTTGACTGAGTAATTTTGACTCAAAATACTTTTTATGAAAAAGCTAACTGATATTTGAATCTTTATTACATTTCTTTGATTTTTTCCCTGTGAATGGATATATACATAGTACATATGAAACATATATATGCATAGATGCAATATAATATAGGTATGATCATCTAGAAATAGCCCTTGAATAAACTAAGACTCACAGACCACATTCACACAGCTAGGAAATGCCTCAGCATTCTTGTTGCATGTATCATCATATATTTCACTGCACCTGTTTTGATCTGAACATTTCTTGATGCCAATATACTATGGGTTGTATTAGTGTAATTCAAGAGATAGCTAGCAGAATACTGTATTCACAAGGGCACTTAGCCAGTTCTCAGTTGTTTGTATAGACTACTCACGTCACTTTCTAAATCTTAGGCTGGCTTTTTCCTCTTGGTAGAAATATAGAAAACTGCTTTCTGACACTGAAATACTTAACTTCTGAAATATTTAAGAATAAACCAAATATAAATAAGAGTGGATCTTCTATTTATATGAAATACATCCTAAACTCTGGATGAATTATTATTTCTATTGCTAACACGTTTCTTTATTATTGATACAGATTATCAAGAATAGACTGCCCTCATTGGTCACAACTAAGTTTTCTTTTGTATTCCTAAATGTAGTATAATGGCTTTACCCAAGTGCCTTGATTTAGATGGAGGTTAAAAAGAAGCATCCAGTTTACATGAGCCCTTCTAAATGGGGAGATAGAACTCTCCCACATAAATGAGTATTTTTAATTAACCAACAGATAAAAATAGTATATCAAAATGTTCTTTAGGGAAGAGGTTGTATGCAGGAACTCTCATTTGCAAAACTTCCACATGAGTTCAAACCTAGAATTACAGGCAACAACCCTGTTTGCCATCCTTAAAGTCATTCTTCATATTTAAGAACTGATGAATTTTATGACATATGGTTTTGAGTATAGGGTCTGGTATAAACTTAGGAAGACAGAGATTGTTGTATATCTAGAATCAATCAGCCTAGCACTGTGTATACAATCCATGAAGATTACTAAATGAAAGAAGTAATTAATTAATGAACTCAAGAATTTCAGTGTCTCATTTATTAACATGTTTACTTCTCTGTGTGGTACTTACTATATATACTGGAAGCAACATGACATGATCAAATGCCCTGTTTTACAAATAAGACAGTAATACAAAACAAGTGAACAATTTTTGGTAGTTATTTGAGAAAATCAACCATGAGCAATATTGATAGGTTCTAGAAATGTAAACTAATCAAATATGAAGGTATCCCAAATATTTAAACCTTTATTTATGTATTAATAAACATCACAGAAGGGAAAGAAACATTCAAGAAACAAAAAGGAGGGGCGCCTGGGTGGCTCAGTGAGTTAAAGCCTCTGCTTTCCGCTCAGGTCCTAGTCCCAGGGTTCTGGGATCGAGCTGAGCAGAGAGCCTGCTTCCCCCTCTCTCTCTGCCTGCCTCTCTGCCTACTTGTGATCTCTCTCTGTCAAATAAATAAAATCTTTAAAAAAAAAAGAAAAGAAACAAAAAGGAGGTAAACAGAAATATTCGCTATTTTTGGCCTCGTTAAAAAATTTGTATTAGTGGTATTTGCTCTACATTGCATAAAAAAGAATTTATAATTCCACTGGACCCCCTAAATTGATAGCTGTTGTGAAGGACTTTCCTAATACTGTGTTAACTGACTATGCTTAGAAGCCAAGTCAAGAATTTCATAATGAAGACAAAATATTGCAGCTGCCTTCAAACACATATATCCAAGCACATAGGCACTATTACCATTTTAAAATTCAGGGTGAATGTAAATAATTTACCTGACACAAGAATAATCAGCATCTTAGCATTGGTAGCTAAGAGACTGTGAAAGAATTTCAGGGTAGCCGGGATATCTTTTACATAATACAGCATCTAGAAATGAAAGAAAAGAGAAATTAGACACTTTTCTATGTCAATTTTTTTGTTACTTGGGTTATATATTCTTTAGAAAGGTTGATTTTCAAGTTGAGAGTTTTTTTTTTTTTTCCATTTTATTTTATTTCTTTTCAGTGTTCCAGAATTCATTGTTTATGCACCACACCCAGTACTCCATGCAGTACGTGCCCTCCATAATACCCACCACCAGGTCCCCCTCCCCTCCGAAACCCTCAGTTTATTTCTCAGAGTCCACTGTCTCTCATGATGTGTCTCGTCCTCCGATTTCCCCCAACTCACTTCTCTTCTCTTATCTCCCAGTGTCCTCCGTGTTATTCCTTATGCTCCATAAGTAAGTGAAACCATATGATAACTGACTCTCTGCTTGACTTATTTCACTCAGCATAATCTCTTCCAGCCCCATCCATGTTAATACAAAAGTTGGGTATTCGTCCTTTCTGATGGAGGCATAATACTCCATTGTATATAAGGACCGAATCTTCTTTATCCATTCATCTGTTGAAGGGCAGCTTGGCTCTTTCCACAGTTTGGGGACTGCGGCCATTGCTGCTATGAACATTGGGGTACAGACGGCCCTTCTTTTCACTACATCAGTATCTTTGGGGTAAATACCCAGTAGTGCAAATGCAGGATCATAGGGAAGCTCTATTTTTAATTTCTTAAGGAATCTCCACACTGTTTTCCAAAGTGGCTGAACCAACTTGCATTCCCACCAGCAGTGTAAGAGGGGTCCCCTTTCTCCACATCCTCTCCAACACATGTTGTTTACTGTCTTGTTAATTTTGGCCATTCTAACTGGTGTAAGGTGGTATCTCAATGTGGTTTTGATTTTAATCTCCCTGATTGCTAATAAGAGTTTTACTCAACAAAACACTTTAAGAAGAAGATATTCACAAATGACAATACAAAGGACTGATATCCAAGATCTATAAAGAACTCCTCAAACTCAACACACACAAAACAAATAATCTTTTCAAAAAATGGGCAGAAGACATGAACAGACACTTCTCTAAAGAAGCCATGCAAATGGCTAACAGACACATGAAAAAATGTTCACCATCATTAGCCATCAGAAAGATTCAAATCAAAACCACATTAAGTGGTTCCCACCTTACACCAGTTAGAATGGCCAAAATTAAGAAGACTATGGTATTTGTTTAATTATAGCCAAAGAGTTTTAAATTTACTCTTTCTGGTTTAAATAACAGAGACATTTATAGCTGGAGATACTTCGTCTCTACTCCACATTGGGACATTGATTCTATGCTTGCTCTATATTTTGTGAATTGTAGTTCTGGGAGAAGATGGTGCTGGCACCATAAAAACAGACCCCCATTTCATAGAACTCTGCTTTAAAATTAAGCCCTTTGCACTAGCTTTACCATATGCTCACAGATGCTTTTTATAAATCACAGAAAATATGGCAGTCTCTGATACTGACAGATTCTCTAGGAAAATGGACTGAATAAAGCATGAGATTACATCCCTGGTCACAGGGTGCTGAGGGTCAACTCACCCTTTTTTTTTTTAATAACTCTGGACCATTTTCTGATGAAATGCAGGGAGAGGTCTTTCCACTCAGCAAGGCAGAGCCTATAATTATACATTGGCAGTGGAAAATTTTCCCCAAAGGCTTCCTTTGCTTCCCTGTAATCTACCCCCACAGGTACTTCTTATATCTCATCTCCATCTCTCTTGGGCAAGAGTTTAATTTCTATGTAAATGCCTATGATAGAATTTATTACATTAAACAAACACAACTTAAACTTTGCCCCTCTCACATGAATGGATGAAATAAAATGACGGGGTGCCTGGGTGGCTCAGTGGGATAAGCCTCTGCCTTCAGTTCTGGTCATGGTCCCAGGATCCTGGAATCAAGCTCTACATTGGGCTCTCTGCTCAGCGGGGACCCTGCTTCCCCTTCTCTCTCTTCCTGCTTCTATGCCTACTTGTGATATCTCCCTCTCTCTCTGTCAAATAAATAAATAAAATCTTTAAAAAAAAAAAGAAATAAAATGGAGCTGAACATGGCCTATGCTGCTTTGGGGCCATATTTAGTATCATGTCATTCCATGCTGTTCACGACAGGGATAGATACTCAGATACATAATCCATAAGATGGCTAACAGTCTATGATGTAACCTGGCTAAAAAGAGGAGGTGGCCCATAACAGATGCTCTGAAATTTGATCTAATAGATACTGAGATTCTCTGAAGTTGACTGTGAATATTAAGCTGAAAGAATGTCACTTGAGTGTTAAGACTATAAGGAACAATGAAGAGACAAAGACATAACACAGGGAAAATGTGAGCTAGACAGGGAGGAAGGTAGAGAAATAGAACAGTAATGCAGAGGAAGTAGTGTTGCTCTAAGAAAGAAGGAAGACGCATGGAAATTTTGAGAGAAATAGGAGAATGATCTCTGAATCTGCAACATTTTATAACAGGTAAAGAATGGGATCCAGAGCACAAGTGGAGGTACTGGTTTTCGATAAAAGGAGGCCTTTGTAATAAGATGAAAGACAGAGATGGTGGGTACAGATACAGTTGTGTTTATAAATTTGGAGGGTGAAAGATGACTTTCCATTGGATGATTTCTCTTTTTGCTATACAGTATGAAGTGAGGTCATCAGCTGGGAATGAGTGGTGGTGAAGGGGTTACAGGAAGTATAAGGAGAGAGAGGGATGTATGAAATAGTTATATGAGGAGGGAGGAAATTAAGTCTAATAGAGAAACATTGTAGGCTTGATGGGCAATATAAGTACTCCTTTATAGGTAAATGATTTTGTCAGCTAGGAGAACAGAGGTGTAGTATTGCTTGGATATACCAATGTTAGAGTCATTTCTTCCTTTGATTTCTTAAAGGTTTAATCCTTTGGGATGACTGTACTTGTGGACTACAGAATGATGTCTCTTACAACATGTCCAGAGTTTTTCTGAATCCTCCTCTTTTTAGCCAGGTTACATCATAGACTGTTAGCCATCTTATGGATTATGTATCTGGGTATCTGGTATTTCTAAAATATACATCTTCTAATGGTAGACAACGTCCAAAGTCTATACACCCATATGCTATCCAGAAATATCAGTGATTCTCATAAATCCATCCCCATAACATCTAATGAATGGTCACCCCCTTTCCAAGAAACCCTTTAGTATATTTCCAAGAAATATACTATCAGTGTTGGATCATAGAAATATATTCCTACTGAATGACTGACATAAGTAAATTTTATCAACCTAAGAATGATCTAACCTTCCCCTTCTGTCACATGCACACTAACCAGGTCATCAAAGAAGGTTAAGGAAAGGATTCAGAAAAACTCTGGACATCAGTCCATCCAGACCATTAGAGCTGTGCTAAGATATGTCACACTCTACTCTCCTCAAAACTATCTATGAACTTCCAATCCT
Source organism: Mustela putorius furo (assembly GCF_011764305.1). Lineage (NCBI taxonomy): Eukaryota > Metazoa > Chordata > Mammalia > Carnivora > Mustelidae > Mustela > Mustela putorius. The sequence continues at coordinate 19,813,955 of NW_025422019.1, read as the reverse complement.
ACAAAAATTAATTAAGCCAACACTGAAAAAAAAAATCAGTAACAGAAGGTGTGGAGTATAAAAAACCTGGCTTTTTTAATGTTACAGAGAACCTCTCAGTCCTATCAACATCTTTATCCTCAATTTGGATGGATAATGTTCACTTGTAAAATCAGAAATCAGATTTTCATTTTTCTTCCTAAAGGTAGAATATTAGGTATTCTTCACACATATTTCTGAGAAAAAAGTCTCCTGAGAATATATAACAATAAATATTTCTTACCTGAATCATATGAATAAAGTCCCACTTCTGAAATTCTTTTTTCTCCATGATTCTATTTTGATATTCAGATGATGTCTCCTTATGCCAAGCAAACTTTATGTTCTCAAGGTTTGATGTCTTGGCTACAAGCTCTAAAATACAGAAAAGAGATGGCACACCATCAATTTTAATTGCAAATGTAGAATCCATTTCCATTTCGAATTTTAATGCAATCAATGTTATATACATAACAGATATAAAGCACATTTTTCTTTTTTATGTAGCTCTGGAAGACCAGAGAGTTCATCCTGATTTTTTTCTAGTATTAAATGAAATTAGGGAAGAAAGAAAGAGTCAATAAGAAATAATTATAAGAACGCTGATCAGATATTGGTTGCATTTTATCAGTATTAATGGGAAATCAACTGGTGAATTTTATCAGTGGAAAACAAATGATATGTTTCTGTAACCCAGGAGTCAGCAGACCATGGCCGATGGACCATATCTGGCTCACTACCTATTTCTAGACTGCAAACTAAAAACATATACTATTGCACTTTCTGACTTTATGCCTGTTTTGCATATCTCATGCTGCTGGATTTTTAAACGGTTGAAGGAAAAATCAAAAGAATAATATTTCATGAAATGTGAAAATGATATAAAAATCAAACTTTAGTATTTATAAATAAAGTTTTATTGGAACATATGAACACTCAGTTTGTCAGCATCATCTGTGACTGCCGTGGTGCTACAGTAGGAGAGTTGACTAATGTGAGAGAGATCATGTGGCCTAAAAATATTTAGAGTGTGTATTTGTGTATTTTTTCAGAGAGGTTTGCTGACTCCTGCTATATATAATCCATTAAACACAAACCATTTAAGAGCAAGGGTTCTGTTTAAATATTTTTTAATGAATTAATGACTCTGTCTCTAAGAATAAACATCAAAAATAGTAGTTGATCACCAGGGAATAGAAGAATCAGTACAAAAAGAAATCTAATTATTCATTGTTCATATTTCTGAGGTCATGTCTTCCAAGAAAACAAATTAAATATGTTCTTTTCCCAATAAGCTTACAAAGAACATACCACAGTAACTATGTTGTTAATGAGTGAGGGGACAAATTTGGGATGATAAGCCTTTCAGGATAGGATTTTACATAGAGCACCATAGCATACAGATACCTTTGTACTTGGCAATTTGCTCAGCACTTGGCTCAACAACTTCATTGTTGATATGAATTCCTGGATGTTGAATCTGCACTTTGGAAAGAATTTGAAGATCAATTTCACCTAGAAGACAAGCATATGGAACCTATAATATAAGTCCAGTACGAAATGATGAAGATAAATCTGACATAGCGTATTATCTGTCTTACTTGTACTAGGAAAACCCAACATAAATAAAGAATAATGTTCAACTGTGGCCCTGCCACATTGTCTGATGCAGACAGCTAGGTTATAAGTAGGAATGATAATACGACTTAAGGAGGGCTATGATTGTTATTCCTTCTTTCATACATATAACTTTTATTTATCATCTATTACCACATTTTTTTACTAAAGATTTTATTTATTTATTTGACAGAGAGGGATCACAAGTAGGCAGAGAGGTAGGCAGAGGGGTGGAGGGAAAGCAGCCTCCCTGCTGAGCGAGAGCCTGATGTGGGACTCAATCCTAGGATGCTGAGATCATGACCCAAGCCAAAGGTAGAGGCTTAACCCACTGAGCCACCCAGGTGCCCTATTACCATATTATGTTAAATCTAAGATGCCATTGATTATAGGACTCAGTCAACTCTTCTTTTTGTGTCACTAAATTAGAAAAACACTGAAAGATGTATCCCAAATTCAGAGCTGTTAAAAAATATTTTTTTAAATGTACCTGAGAATGGATAAACTAGGCCACACCAGAACCATATAAAAATATGTTAGAAGAAAAATGTGTTAGGCATAAAAAGAAGATACAAAAAGAGGTCGGACATCCACTTTCAAATACACCATGGTCTAGTGGAAGACACAGGCATGAAAGAACCCTGTTGGGTTGAGCCATGGTGGGAAAAGGAAAGGAGATGGTGAGGAAAAGGATAGGAGGAGAGGTGAGAGAAGTGGAAAGCCTTATGGAGGGAGACCATTCTTGAGCTCTGTGTTACTAGGTAAAGGGAAGTTAGCTCAGAGACTTCTGGGAGAATGAGGAATTGCAGGTAGACAGGACAGCAAGATAGAGACATGAAGTCAGGGAATAGAATGGTATATATGGACTACTGGCACTCAGAATTTTGGAATATTCAGTAAGTCAGGACCTCGTAGGAAAACTTGAGTCCGGTAGGTAAAATGGAAAGGAGGTTATGGCAAAATAGATATATATTCATTAATGCATGCACAAACAATTAATTGCATACTGTGTGTCCTGCACTGTACTAGGTTCTAGCAAATAATGATAGGAAGAACACAGAGATGCCTGTCCTGTTGAAAATTCAGCCTGTAAATGAGTGAGTGAGAGAGATGGTGATGGTTGATGGATCTGAGTTTTAAACCTGTCTTCTCCACTTACTAGTTGTATATAACTTTCAGGAATTTTTTTTTACCTCTCCAAGCTGTACTTTCCTCATCAGAAAAATAGCAATAATGATAGTACATAATTTATTCATTGTGAAGGTTTAGTGAGGCAATGCATATAAAACTCAGTGTAAAATAGACACCCAAAAAACAGTAGCTATTCATTAGTTTTATTATCATTGAGTGCCTCTCTTTGAAAATATCTCCTCTGTCCCTATTGCTGATGCCTCCAACTTAAGTTCTGCACTTTCATTCTTTAAGGTTATGATGCTGACCTTTACTAAAATAGACCTATGTGCTGGTAAGACTAGCCTATGAAAATGATATTAGTTTTTAACATTTTGGTATATATGACATTAACAGAACCTCTACAAGGATAGATATAGTAGGCAACAAAAGCATAAGTTATAAGACTAGGAGGTCTGGAAGAAAGGAAATGAGGAAGATAAATCAGGAACAAAAGATGCTAAACTAGGAAAAAGGGCAGTCACACAGCACCATGAGATCCCCAAGTACTGGCAGTAGGAGTTGGTGGCGATGGGGAGGGGAAGGAGTGGTAAGGAAGCTGAAATGGAGGATAAAGGAGCCTATGTGACAATTTTATGGCCTCACCAACATGACACCTTTTATACTTTCTGTAGTAACTCTAGATGCCACTTATTGGCCACCTACTATTTGTCAAACACTGTGCTTGGCACTTTACTTGGATCATCTCACTTAATCCTGACCACAGAGTTATCACAAATTCTCACAGTACTATTCCCATTCAGATAAGGTGATTAAAGTAACTTAACACTACTAATATGCCTGAAGTTTAAGGCACATTTTTCTGACTCTAAAGTGGTTGTTCTTCTAAACACTTCATACTAAGAAATAGGAAGATACCAAATACTAGAAGGGCATAAGAAGGGTTTTTTTTCCCCTTTTTTCCAGTAACTATTTTTGAATGATAAACAAAATAATAATAATAATTACTAGGGCAAAAGGCTGAGAAGAAAAGTTGTGGACTAATGAGAAATAGATTATAGCTTGTCCCAAAGGACCAGAGGCCAAAAACTCGATTTTTTCTTCTATCAACCTAGATACATACATTTTAAGACAAAGAGCACATGAGCAGGGAGGGGAGGGACAAGAAGAGAGGGAAACAGAAAATGTTAAGTAGGCTCCATACCCAGTTGACAGCCTGATCTGCACTTGAATTTGCAATCTTGGAACCATGACCAAGAGTCAGACACTTAACCAACTGAGCCATCCGGGCATTCCCAACCTAGTCATATATTTTAAACAAAAAAAAAAGTAATCATTTCTGAGGATCCCAAATCTAACATTTTAGAACTCAGGAGATTGTATTAATTTTCCTCTTAGGGCTTTATTAGCTCTTCTCCTAAGATGGACCCCAACATTTTTGGTCTACCTAAATGGCAGGATGTATCTAGAACATCCCCAGGGTATATTCTTATATTGTTATTTTCCCAAGCAGCAGAATGTTCTACTACAGTCAGAGCCAGCCAGTCCCTCTTTTTAGGGTAATAATGGGAGGCACAATATTAGAATAGCACCTAAGACAAAAAAACCATGGGTTTACCTAACAACATCTGGACTGTGAGTCTATGTGTGGCCATAAAGTGTCTGTGAATTTTCTGCTGGACCCCTAGCAGAAATAAATGAGCAAAAAAAGGAGATAATGAAACTCTTTCATCAGGAATTAGCACATAGAATCCGTTTCTGTCTTCATGAGTTGAGTAACCACATTTCCTCTTTGCTAGGGGCAGTTCTACTTTTCGTTTGTTATGCTGGTTTCCCATCTGGTTTTATTCTTGTCCTAAGTTGTTGTTGTTGTTTTTAAATTTTTGACCAAATATCATTATTATTATTATTATTTTATTTTTACAAATAGTTTTTATTATTTGTAAAATTTATTTGCAGAATAAATTTATTTTATAAATTGACCAACATAATAAAAAACTTTTGATAAATATTTTTTAAAATTATAATAATTTTAATTCTTTACCCACTCCCTACAAATCCCATGCTTAAAAAAAAAAAATTATTTTAGGGAAGGGGGAGCAGAGGGAAAGGGAAAGAGAGAATTCTCAAGCAGACTTCCCACTAAGTGTAGAGCCTGATGCGGGGCTTGATCCTAGGACCCTGAGATCATGACCTGAGCCAAAGAGAGTCTGATGTTCAACTCCTTATCCATCCAGATGCCCCCACAGCTCTCACTCTTAAAAGTATTCTGGATTTGGGGGCACCTGGGTGGCTCAGTGGGTTAAAGCCTCTGCCTTCGGCCCAGATCATGATCCCAGGGTCCTGGGATCGAGCCCCACATCTGGCTCTCTGATCAGCGGGGAGTCTGCTTCCCTTCCTCTCTCTCTGCCTGCCTCTCTGTCTACTTGTGACCTCTGTCTGTCAAATAAATAAAGAAAATCTTAAAAAAAAAAAGTATTCTGGATTTGACAATAAATAATTCCACCATGCTGATGAGACACTTATTCTCTGGGCTATGTCTATTATTTATAATAGACTGCATTATTTCTTATTATAATAGATTATATAGATAGATTATAGATAGACAGACAGACAGATAGTTGTAGAGATCACCCAAAATATAATACATTCCTTGTTCTCATACCCTACACAGTTGGCTTCCTAGCATCTCTCAGAAATAGGAGACCTGTGTTTAAAAAAATGACTAATGTGAACATCTTCCTCAACAAAAAGAGAATAATAAAGAGGTAGTTCAGATGTTCTATAGTATTATGTCCTATAGTCTGTCTTAGCATTTAGTTATAAATGTCTTAGCATTTAGTTATAAATATATGTCTTAGCATTTAGTTATAAATATATTTATATATACATAAGACATAAAAATATGTCAGCATTTAGTTATAAATATATTTTTAATACATTACCTATGTTGTTCACTATCCATTCTGTCTCCCAAGATGTGCTCCTTCCTTCTTTCTCCTTCTCAGCTGTGTGTAAATTTCCTGCTAAATGTTTCTTTATTTTTTCCCATTCCTATTAGCAATCCTTGTTCAGTCCCAATTATCTGTGTCTTCGAATTCTGCAAAAATATCCTAAAATTTCACCCTCTCTCTGCTGAACTTTCTGTCCCCCAAAGCCATCACTACAACAATCATCCGAAACTCTAAGCTAAGCAAGCCCGTCACTTCCCTGCTTAAAACCTTCTGACTAATCAACTAGATGAAGTCCAAGCTCTTAAACTGGGCATAGACCACCCTGCCTACTTCCTAATCTCATCTCTCACAGCTTCATGTTTTGAAACTTTTGGCTCCGGAACCTTGAATTTCTTGCATTTTTACCCTTCTTTCTCCCCCGCTGCCCTTCACATACACCATGCTCTTCTGTGCCTTTTGTCTTCTGCCAGGAATCCTTCCCCTCATTTCTTTACATCATCTAACTCCAACACATCTTGAACTCTTCTACACATGACTAATTACCTGGGAAAACTTTCCCACAGAGCCTGGAAATAGCATCAAAATCCTTCAGACAGAAATGACCCATCAATTGACTGGAGTTTGCAACACAGACAAAACCTTGTTTTCTCTGATATAAATTATTGATTTACTTCACTTACTTTATTCACTAGAAAAGACTTGATTTCAACAAGTTTGTTAGAAAGTATCAAGGACTCTAAAATGCTAGATTGAATGAGCAGGTTTGATCATCAATCACTGTAAAGCATTGTGCGGGGTTATTTGAACTGTAGTACCATGAGTCAGCAATAAGAGATTCAAACAAACAAAAACAAAAACAAATAAAAGGGGAAAAAAGAGAAAAAAAAAAGGAAGGGGATCATTTTTTCTTTCTCAACTGAATTTTCCTGAGTAGGAACCCTAACATTATGAATGTGTTCCACTATCAGACATTAAGCATACTAGAAATGCTTTTCAGAGAGCACATAAGCCAAACTAACATGCCAAAAGAATGGGAGAAAGTAAACTAGAAATGAATCAATCAAATAATTCAGAAATTCTCAGCAAATTAAGAGGTAAATGAAAGAAATGTGGAAGCCAACACTTTTATTGTGCATTGCAAAGCCTCCTGGAAATCCTAACTTTGAGGTCCAAGAAAACAGCATTTACAGAGAAGAAGGCAATACATGTTTATCTCAAAGTCAGTCTCTTATTAGGCATTGTTTGATAGTAATTCTGACAGTTGTAGACTACTTATTTATAACATCTTAAATCTTCAGCTACGTAAATGCCAACAGCTGTTGGGGTTAACTAAAGTCTTATTATGTGTTTCCCCTTAAAGGTTTGGAACAAAATCTGCAGTTTCCTATGTCAAATGGAAAAATTATAATGATTTAAAAACTCTATTTTTATATACTATCTTTTTGGAGTCTGTGCATTTTATGATGATGTAATTGATTTTCTCAGTTGGTTAATATGTAAAACTTGAGCAAAGTTGAGAAAATCCAAATGTGTCAAAATGTTATAGAGTACTTTGTTTTAATATACAGTGTTTAGAAAGATATGCACCAGTTTACAATCATTGGTTATCTCAGGTGGTGGAATTACAGGTTATTTTTCATCCACCCCCCTTTTTTAAAAATTTTCATTCCCGTGACCTTTTCATTACAGAAATGAAAACATGTACCTCCCACTCACTTTCATCCATTTTGCCCATACCCCAACCCCCTTCCTTGGGCAATCACCAGTTTGTTCTCTATATATAGGAGTCTGTTTCTGCTTCACTTGTTTGTTTTGTTTTTGTTTATATTCTATTTAAAAGTGAAATCATGGGCATCTGGGTGGCTCAGTGGGTTAAAGCCTCTGCCTTTAGCTCAGGTCATGATCCCAGGATCCTGGGATCAAGCCCAGCATCCGGCTCTCTGCTCAGCAGGGAGCCTGCTTCCCCATCTCTCTCTGCTGCCTCTGCCTACTTGTGATCTCTGTCAAATAAATAAAATCTTAAAAAAAATTTTTAGGGGGGTTATGGACATTGGGGAGGGTATGTGCTTTGGTGAGTGCTGTGAAGTGTGTAAACCTGGCGATTCACAGACCTGGACCCCTGGGGATAAAAATATATGTTTACAAAAAATAAAAAATTAAAAAAAAATTTTTTTTAAATAAAGTGAAATCATATGGTATTTGTCTTTCTCAGGTTGACTTATTTCACTTAGCATAATCCATGTTGTTGCAAATGGCAATATTTTATTCTTTTTTATTGCTGAGGATTATTCCTGTGTTTGTGTGCGTGTGCATGTGTGTATATGTGTACACACATCTTCTTTATTCATTCATCATTTGGTAGACACTTACGTAGCTTCCAAATCGTCACTACTGTAAGTAATGCTGCAATGAACACAGGGATGCATAGAGCTTTTCAAGTTAGTTCTTTTGTTTTCTTTAAGTAAATACACAGAAGTGTAATTACTGAACTATATGGTATTTCTGTTTTTAATATTTTTGTGGAACCTCCATGCTGTTTCCCATAGTAGCTGCACCAATGTACATTCCCACCAAGAGTGCATGAAGATTAGTTTTTTTCCACATCTTTGCCCAGATACTGGCCATTCTGACAGTGTGAGGTGATATCTCACTGGTGGTCTTGATTTTCAATTCCGTGATGATGAGTAATGTTGAGCATCTTTTTATGTGTTTGTTAGCTATCTGTATGTCTTCTTTGGAAAATTATTCAAATCCTCTGAGGATTTGAATAGGATTTGAATCCTCAGAGGATTATTCAAATCCTCTGCCCACTTTTAATTGGTTATTTGTTTTTTCTTGTGTTGAGTTCGGAGTTCTTTACATAGTTTGGATATTGACCACTCATCAGATACTGGATTTACAAATATCTTTCCCATTCAGTAGGTTGCCTTATTGTTTTGTTGTCTCTTTCACTGTGCAAAACCTTTTTGTTTTGGCACAGTCACAATAGTTTATTTTTGGTTTTGTTTCCCTTGCCTGAGGAGACAGATCCAGAAAAATGTTTCTAAGGCCAATGTCAAGGAGACTACTGACAATATTTTGTTCTAGGAGTTTTAGGATTTCAGGTGTCATATTTAAGCCTTTAATCCATTTTGAATTTAATTTTGTGTATGGTGTAATATGGTGGGTCATCTTTTGTATGCAGGTATCCAGTTTTCCCAGAATCATTTATTTAAGAGATTGCCTTTTCCCCCATTGTATATTCCTGCCTCATTTCCTGTAGATTAATTGACCATATAAGTGTAGGTTTATTTCTGGACACTCTATTCTGTTCCATTGATCTATGTGTCTATTTTTGTGCCAGTACCATACTGTTTAGATCACTGCCTCCAGCTTTGCTCTTCTTTTCAAACTTGCTTGGCTATTTGGGGTCTTTACATCCAAATTTTAGAATTGTTTTTTTTCTAGTTGTTTGAAAAATGCTGTTGGTATTTTGATAGGGATTGCATTAAATGTGTAGATTGTTTTGGGTACTATGAGTATTTTAACAAATTTTTTTCTTCCAATCCATGAACATGGAATGTCTTTCTATTTCTTTGTATGATCTTCAATTTTCTTTCATCAGTGTTTTATAGTTTTCAGTATATATATTTTAGTTTTAAAATAAGTATTTTACCTCTTTGGTTAAGTTTTTCCTAGATTTCTCATTATATTTGGTGTAATTGTAAATGAGATTTTTTTTCTTAATTTCTCTTTCTGTTGTTTCGAGTGTATAGGAATGCGAAAGATTTTGTACACGGATTTTGTATCCTGCAACTTTACTGATTTCATCTGGTAAATGAAACTGATAATTCCAGTAAGGTTTTATGTTTGTTTGTTTGTTTGGTGGAGTCTTCAGGGTTTTCTATAGAGAGTATCATGTCACTTACAAATTGTGAAAGTTTTACTTCTTTACTGATTTGGATGTCTTTTATTTCTCTTTGTTGTCTGATTGCTGTGGCTAGGACTTTCAGTACTATGTTAAATAAAAGTGGTGAGGTTGGACATCCTTGTCTTATATCTGACCTTAGGGCAAAAGCTCTCAGTTTTTCCCCACTGAGGAAGATATATATCCTTTATTATGTTGAGGTGTGTTCCCTCTAAACCTACTTTATGGAGGGTTTTATCATGGATGGATGTTATACTTGGTCAAATGCTTTTTCTGTATCTATTGAAATAATCGTATGGTTTTATCTTTTCTCTTACTGATGTTAGGTATCACATTGACTGATTTGCAAATACCAAACCACCCTTGCTTCCCAGAATAAATCATGCTTGATCGTGGTGAATGATTTTTTAAAATGTATTGTTGGATTATGTTTGCTAGTATTTTGTTGAAGACTTTTGCATCTATGTTCCTCAGAGATCTTGGCCTGTAGTTCTCCCTTTTAGTGGTGTCTATCTGGTTTTGGTATCAGGGTTATGCTGGCCTCATTGAATGAATTTGGAAGTTTTCCTTCCTCCTCCTCCTCCCCCTTCCCTTCTCCCCTCCTCCTCCTCCACCTTTTGAATAGTTTGAGAAGAACAGATATTAATTCTTCTTTTTTTATTTGGAGATAATTATTAGCATTTTAAAAAATTTAATTTTTTTTTTTTTCAGTGTTCCAAAATTCAAAATGATTCGTAGAGTTCACCTATGAGGCCATGTGGTCCTGGACTTTTGTTTGCTGGCAGTTTTTTTGTTTTTTGTTTTTTGTTTTTTGAGGTTTTTGTTTTTGTTTTTAATTTATTTGGCAGAGAGCGATCACAAGTAGGCAGAGAGGCAGGCAGAGAGAGAAGGGGAAGCAGGCTCTCCGCTGAGCAGAGAACCTGATGCGGGGCTCGATTCCAGGACCTTGAGATCATGACCTGAGCCAAAAGCAGAGGTTTTTAACTCACTGAGTCACCCAGGCGCCCCTGCTGGCAGTCTTTAAATTACTGATTCCATCCCTTTGCTGGTTATTGATCTGTTCAAATTTCCTGTTTCATCTTTTTTTGGTTTAGGCAGTTTATATGTTTCCAGGAATTTATCCATTTCTTGTAGGTCGTCCAGTATGTTACCATATAATTTTTCACTTTATTCTCTTATAATTGTTTGTATATCTGGGTGTTGGTTATTTTGCATCTCTCATTTGTGACTTTATTTGAGTCATTTCTCTTTTTTCTTCATTAAGTATGGTGAGGAGTTGATCAATTTTATTGAATTTTTTTTTCAAAGAAACAGTTCCTGCTTTCATTGATCTGTCCTATTGTGGTTTTAGTTTCTATATCATTTATTTCTGCTCTGATCTTTATTATTTCCTTCCTTCTGCTGGCTTTAGGTTTTGTTTGTTGTACTTTTTCTTGCTCCTTTTGCCTAAAGTTAGGTTTTTGTTTGAAATTTTTCTTTCTTCTTGAGGTCAGCCTGAATTGCAATAAACCCTTCTAAGAACTGCTTTTGCTTCATCCCAAATGTTTTAGATTGTTATATTTTCATTTTAATTTGTTTCCATGTACTTTTTTTACTTCTTCTTTGATTTCCTGGCTGACTGATTCATTGTTTAGTAGTAAGTTATTTAACCTCCATGTATTCGTGGTCTTCCAAAACTTTTTCTTGAGGTCGACTTCTAGTTACATAGAAGTAACTAGAAGTCATCTATGATCATCTTGAATTTTTTGAGACTTATATTGTAACCTAATATATGATCTGTTCTGGAGAATATTCTGTGTGCACTAGAAAAGAATGTATATTCTGCTGTTTTAGGATGGCGTGTCCTGAATATATCTATTAAATCCATCTGTTCCAGTATGTCATTCAAAACCATTGTTTCCTGGTTGATCTTCTGTTTAGATAATGTGTCCATTGATGTAAGTATTAAAGTCCCCTACTATTACTGTATTATCAATTAGTTCCTTTGTATTTGCTAGTAACTTTTATGTATATTGTGTTCCTATATTTTGTGTGCATAAATATTTAACAATTGTTACATCTTTTTGTTGGATGGCTCCCTTTATTATTATATATTGTCTTTGTCACTTCTTAGAGTCTTTGTTTTCAAGTCATTTGTCTGATATAAGCATTGATATTCTGGCTTTCTTTTGAAACCCATTTGCATGATAAATCCCCTCCTTTTCAATCTTCAGGTGTCCTTAGGTCTAAAATGAGTCTCAGAGGCAGCATATAGATGGGTCTTATTTTTTTATCCATTTTGTCACCCTACATTTTTGATTAGAGCATTTAGTCCATTTATATTCAAAACAATTATTGATAGGTATGAATTTATTGTCATTTTATTTGTTTTGTGGTTGTTTTTGATATTTCCTCTGATTCTTTATTCTCTTTCTCTCTTTCATGGTTTGCTGATTTTCTTCAGTGATATATTTTGATTTCTTTTTATTCTTTACATATTTATCAGTGGTTTTTAATATATGGTTACCACTAGGTTTGCATATAACCTCTTCTGCATATAGCCATCTTTATTAAGTTGATGGTCATTTAGGTTTGAACCCATTCTTTACTCTTCTCCTCCCCATGCCGTATGTATACACTGCCATATTTTGCATTCTTTTACTTCATGAGTTGACTGATTTTTTTTTACAGAAATATTCGTTCTTACTGCTTTTGTGTTTCCTGCCTTTATACTGTCACTTTTGGTCTCCTCTTTTTGCTCAGAGTCCCTTTTCCTATTTCTTGCAGACTGTTTCAGTGGTCATGAACTCCTTTAGTTTTTGTTTGTCTGGGAAACTCTTTATCTCTCCTTGTATTCTGAATAATACCCTTGCTTGATACAGTATTCTTGGCTGCAGATATTTCCCATTAGCACTGTGACTATATCATGGTACTCCCTTCTGGCTTGTTAAGAAAGGAGTTGGCTTGAAAAATCTCCTGCTAGCCCTGTGGGTTTTCCCTTGCATGTTATTGTCTTCTTTTGTCTTGCTGCTTTTAAATTTTTTTTTCTTATCATTATATTTTACCAATTTAATTACAATATATCTTGGTATGGATCTGCCGTTGTTGATTTTGGTGAGAGTTCTCTGTGCTCTTGGATCTGAATATATTTCCTTTCCCAGATTAGGGATGTTTTCAGTTATTATTTCTTTGCATAATTCTCTGCCCCCTTCTCTCCTTTTTCCTGTGTTATTTTCTCTCAAACAAAATATGCTGATCTTAATTTAGAAAGTTAAATGAAAATTAATTTCTTAAAATCCCCTTCATACAAATCTTCCTTTGTACCACCCCATTCCTCAAATCAGCCACAAGTATAAAATGACTTTGTTTCTCTTTTGGGGCTATGTTGAACCTTTATTTAATTTTATAGTCAGATAGTTCTGTGGTTGGGATATCTTGATTTCATATGAGCCATATTTTAAATGCATCATATCTGTATTTAAAGGGATATATATATTTGAAATCCCTGACAGTGGAACTTAGAAAAAGTTCAAAAACAAGGAAAGGGGGCGGGGATCTCATCTTCTAGACAACCTTTCTCCATTCCCTCAACTTGAGTGATATATTTAATCAGATAGCAGAGGAGTGTTACATTCTTGCTTGAAATCCAAGGTCAGCTGATTAAATATAGAAAAAAAATATGAAAAGGAAAACTCATAGGTTATGGATAGACAAAACTGAGCTCAAATTTAGTATTTTCCGGAATTATCTTATATAAATTTATTAATATCTCTACCCTTTAAAGTACATATGTGTAAATTAGAGATAATGTGGTCTATGCTATTGTAAAGGGCAGAGGCACTATATGGAGATCTTGTACTTCAGTTCATGATTATATAGTAATTGCTCAATAAATTAAAGCTATTTTACATTAATTCAATGAATATTCTTCAGCACCTACTAAATGCCAAGTCCTAATCACTGGAGATATAGCAATGAATAATACAGACAAAAATACTCAACTGGTATGAATAGTGATAAGTCTCATGGAGAATAACCAAGGCAAAAGGAGCAAGGGGGAAGCCATGGAGGAGAGTTTGTGAATCTCGACTGATTGGTCAAGTAGTCTTCATGTAAAAAGTGACATTTAAGAGAAAGTTTAAGGAGATGAGGAATGAGGGAATGAAGTTTTACCCTTCTAAATGAGCAGCTACATAATAAAATGACAACTTGTAAGAGCAGTCATCATGTATTTGTATTGTCTTGATTGTTCTTCTTACTTGTCTTCCATCAAATGAAACACAAATCCCAGCTTGAGAACCTTAGAGTTTCCCAAAATGAGAAAATCTTTGGGTCAAGAAAATGGTGGATTAAAGACTGGAGATACCACTTGCCATTTGATTTCCTTCTATTCTTGCTTCATTTCTCATATTGAAATGCATGCATGTGTATTCTTTAGATTAATAGCAGGAAAAATTTTATTCTATTACATGTTGCATTAAGATCATAATCTTCTTTGTTCTCTCTACTAGAATATCAAGCAAAAAAAAAAAAATGTATGGAGAAAAATTGCCCAGATAACTCTGTGCTTAGTGATGAAAAACAATTTCAGCTATGGGTTTGTAACCAGAGCAAGAGCAATCTGATGTTGAGCTGCAGTGAGAATGATAGAAGATTCTTGACAAGATCACCTCATCTCTCTCTCTCTCTCTCTTTCCTTGGGTGCCTCAGGATTGAGGCAATTCTGTCAGTAAAGAAATATGAGATAGAATATTAAAATAGCTCTAGGGTCTCAGGAAGGGAATTATAAATATAAATTCTAAGTCAAAAGGGCATTGCCATTTGTTTTTGTGTGTCTTCTGGCTATTAGCCCAGGAACAAAACTGCCTGAATACTTTGCAACTGCAGGAGGCCTAAAAAGAGCCATGCTACCAAAATGTTGTATGAAGTACAACTTAGAAAAAAATGTCCCAAAAGGTGCCTAACACGGAAATGTAGAGATATTTGATAAACAATTCACATGAGTTTTGCCTTAACTTTTAATTTATAAATCCTAACTGCACAGATACTTGACAGCTACTTCAACACATACATAGAAAGAAGTAAAGTCTATCCATACCATATTGTAATGTCTAAAAGTTACACTGTTTTACCCTCAGTGAAGTGCTAACATTCTCTTAACTTTTCTTCCTCATGCCCAGAGACAGGACTTATAAGATTAAACTACTTGAACTGGCAAAGGTAGTCCGAGATAATCACACAGATGGTGTGATTTCATCAACACTGGCATGCATGCGTGCTCTCTCATACCTCTCTGTCTCTCAAATAAACTTCACAAGCACTCATGTGAGCCTGCAATATTAATAATCATTAAAACACAAATTTTTCTTGCTGAGGAAAATTATTAGTCATTTATACCCTCGTATGAATAGAGTCTAAGGGACTGCTACCCTCATGGAATAAAAAAACAGGAAACCGTTATTAACAAATGTCTCTAAAAGAGGCAGTGGATAATTACCATCCTTTTGGCCACCATCACCCTCATAATAATGACAGGCATGGAAGAATCTGTGTCCTCTGAAAAAAAACCTCTGCTAAGCTATAACACAGATAACATGGTTCTTAAAATATTTGTACAGGTATAATGCTATTGCCAGTGAGTCATAAATGGCCAAAGGAAAACTGTCCCAAAAACATATATGTGGGAGCAGTGCTTTGGGTATCAGCCACATAGCTAAAGTTGCTGTCAGAAGTCAATGAGTATACTCTTTATCATCATCTCTCATCAACTATAAGATTATAATTTTAATTGGGTTTATTTTTCCTGTTCCTGGTTATAAAATGTATACCACAGAAAACTTGAGAAAAAGATATGAAGTAAAATATCAAATAAATAGCTCACTACCAGAGAAAACAAAAATTAACATTTTAGGGGCGCCTGGGTGGCTCAGTGGGTTAAGCCTCTGCCTTCGGCTCAGGTCATGATCCCAGGGTCCTGGGATCAAGCCCCACATCGGGCTCTCTGCTCAGCAGGGAGCCTGCTTCTTCCTCTCTCTCTGCCTCTCTGCCTACTTGTGATCTCTGTCTGTCAAGTAAATAAATTTAAAAAAAAATTAACATTTTAGCTTATTTCCTGCTTATGCTCTTCCTTTTTTACTTTCAAATAATTTCCTTTAGTCTACCCAGGCAAGATCATTATGTATATGAACTATTTTGATTTTCTTTCTTGAGAGTTAAATCATGAATATATCAAAATATACTTAAATGTGTTATTTATGGTGGCAATACTATATTCTCTAAAATGGGATAATTGTTTTAATTATCTTTGATACTATAATATAAATGTATATAAACTTACACATTTGTATGTGGAAATATATATGAATACATATTTATATGTAAATATATCTTAATATATAGTTAGTTGGTATATAGTTAATTTTTTTCTATTATGAAGAACCTGACAACAAACCCTGACTTTTTGTGCAAAAATCTTGATTTTTTTTTTTTTTTCAGATTAATTCCAAGAACCAGAACTCATGGTTAGAATAAGCCTTTTGGGCTTTGGTGGTCTTAAAAATAAAAAAACAAAACAAAACAAAAGACAAGGCCTAAGGACAAAGATGCCAGATGTTGAGAAAGGATGCAGGCTGAAGAACTGTAGCACATTCTTAGAGACTTCCTCACTGGGCAAGACCAGTCTAAATGCTGGAGCTCTTGGAGATGGGGGGCAGACAGGGGTACGGGGTGGGAGTAGACATGTCCAGGACCCGGTGAGGAGGGGCTGAAGCAGCAGCTGGGGCTGTGGTGGGACAGCAAGGGGGTGGCTATATATTAAGCATGTCAGTATTTTTATGGCCAGAATGAACAGGTCTTTCTGTATTTGATGAATACCAGAACTTTTTTTTGATACATTACTTCAGGAAAGTTTCATTTCATGCCTTTACCTTTTATACATGAAAGCTTCCATATCATTGTAGTCTCATTAGTATTACCTAATGGCTTTTTAAATTCTTGTCGAGTTGTTCTCAGTGAAAATTTGAACTTTTCTTCAAATAGCTTGCTTATTTTAATATTAAATATTATTAGCTAATTAAATACTTTTTCATCACTTCTATAAGTTTGTTGTTGTTGATAGAAACAAAGCTACAGAAGACCCTGGGCATTGATCCCAATCTCTGTAATCCTCAAGCCCCTTTATTAAGTTCAACATCTGCAAAATGAAGATAACAACAGACCCCCTACACTGGGTTGCATGAGTATATACATTAAATCACAAAGTTTTATTCAGTAGTAAATGTCAAGTGGAAGCCTATTCACTGATTAAAGAGATTGTCCCAAACTGTCACAAAAACTGACAAGATACAAATTTTTCCTTGAGCAAAATTGAACAAACCACATGCTAAGGACTTTCAAGTACATTGTAGATATTCAAAACTGTGAATAAAAAGCTCACATGTTAACAGAAAAAGAATGTGGATCTATCACATTGCTTTTTATCTGTTTTACCTATATCAGGCCATTACTGCATTCTTATGAATTCTAAGGCTGTACAACTGAGTTTATTTGCCTAAGTATACAGTCATTTAATCTGCAAATAATGGTAGTTTTGTCTTCACTCTGCTCATTATCCTGTTTTCTTGTTTCAAGCCTTATTGAATTACCCAAAACAATCTTGTTTACTCTGGTTTTAATGACAATGGTTCCAATGCTATAGCAATATGCTTGCTTCTCTCAAATTGGTAATGTAGTTATTGTTAATAATGCTTCCATTTCACTTGAAAGTTTTAAATACAATGTGGTAAACTATTTTGTTAAACACTATATGTAGTTTTAATAATATGGTTATGAATGCCTTTAACAAAATATCTGAGGCCCTAAACTATGATTATCCAAAGCAGACAGTCCTAAATTCTGTAAATTAGTTAATCAATAGATTCCATATCATAGAATATCTACTAGTATGCTGCACTTGAGTAAAATAGTACTTACCATTTCAACTTATAAGCATTACAGATTAAAATTATGTGCATGTCTAGAAGCCCCATTTAAACTCCACTTCTTCAGTATAGCCAAACATGGTGTTAGCCATACCACTCTGGAGAAATGTCTACCACTTTCTAGAAGGTTACTCATGAAACCATAGATTTTTTGGACCAAAAGCACCTTTAATGCCCCCAGCATCCAAGAAATCAGTGCCTAAGTCCTTTCCACAGTATGTCTGAGCAATATTTTCTAGCCTATGCTTACTCCTTGAACCACAGATAACACCTTATCTCAAGATGTGTACTTTCATTCTGGACAAGTTTGTTCAGTAAATTTTAATATTGACTCAAGAAATCTTTCTCTCTTACAACCATTGGTTCTTTAGGGGGTAGATATTCTGTAATTTGATCAACATGAAATTGAAAGACCAAAAGAACCCCCCTGGCTAGAAGTGCATTTTTATCCTGTTAACCAGCTAGTTTCGCTTCTGTATGAACGCTTGCTTGTTTCCCGCGCGCGGGCCCCCTGAACCAATCCGCTGGCGCCAAGTATGCCTGTTCAAACTGTCAACCAATCAGCTCAGCCCTACCCGAAACTTGTTTGTATCTGTCTGTAAAAACCCTGCACCAACCCAGCTCTGGACCCCTAGGCGTTATCAGCAAGGAGCAGCCAGAGGTCCAGGTTCGAACCTGCAATAAACGACCCTTGCTGCTTGGCTTTGACTCACGTCTCTGGTGGTCTTTTAAGGTGGTATTTCAAAATATCTGAAGATGGGAAAAACCACATTCAATCCGCCCCCCCCCCACCACCCCGCAAGTACCGGGCTTAAAAAAAAAAAAAAAAATCCCTTCATTTTCTGTATTTCTTCAGTCATTCCCAGTTTGCTGATATAAATGGTTGGCTTACTCTGGATGACTGAAAAACATTAACCTTTAGTTCCTACCACCTCCTTGCTTCTAAACTTAACACACTGGCTCTTTCTGTTCCTGCCCTAATTACATTTCCTTCCCTTCTATCCAACTAGCTTAGAAAATAAAACTTCTGTGTCACCTTAACATGTCCTTATGAACAGAGACAGAGTTAATATCCAAAAGATTAGATTTTCAAATAGCTGGTTATTATTAAGTACCTAATATCTTGTTTTCCAAGTCAATAATTAACTTTTATGTTTGTTTCATAAAATCTGTTAAACTGGACTAAAGTCAAGAGACCTGCCTTTTGTTCTGCTTTGGTGATTCTCGGGCTTCTTATTTGTAGAATGAGATGTTGATGGTTTCTAAACTCTTTTCTATTTTTTAACCTCAGTAGGAATGCTGATGTCTGCGTGTTGTTGTAGAACAAGAAAATCACCTAATTGCTCTCAGCATTATGTCAACAAAATTATTACCAAAAATATGTCATGAGAGGTTTCATACTACCTATATTTCATATGTGAGTTGCTTCAGTTGATCAAAGATTATCTATAGGGGTACCTGGGAGCTCAGTTGGTTAAGTTTATGACTCTTGATTTCAGCTAAGTTCATGATCTTCGGGTCCTAGGACTAAGCTTTGCATGGGGTTCTATGCTTAGCAGGGAGTCTGCTTGAGGATTCTCTCTCCCTCTTTCTCTATCCTTCCCCCGCTCTCTCTCTATAAAATAAATAAATCTTAAAAAATTATCTATAAACATATATATATATATATATATATATAAAATGGCAGTTGAGTCAGTACATAAAAGGTTAATAAAAATAGAAGTAAGAAGATTGGATAAAATGAAATTATTTGTTATCATCTTATCTAATCCTTATAAAGCTTTCTGGCATTTGAACATCAGGACTGAATAGTACAGCAGGTTTTCCTTTAAGCAGAGCCCAGAGCAAGGAGAACACATTGCCCATTACAGCCTTCTGGAACATTTTTCCAGGCATAAATGTATGCAGTGTAAATTACTAGCATTCTCCTTTACCAAAAAGAATATTTTTTTCTTCATGTACTATCCACCATAAAGACAATATTCATTAAAAATCAAATAATAATGAAACCCCATTGAGTGGCTCAAGCATCAGTATTCAGAATGAACCAAAAAAAAAACATCCTATGAGACTTAGAATACAATGCAATTGTTCTCAGTATCTAAAAACAATTGCTAAAATGAACAAGTTATGAGTACTTAAAGACCTTGAATAAAAGCAAATCCAGTTGCTTTGTGTTTCATTAAAGCATGTCACCAACTTCTACAGAAGAGAAGCAGGAGACTAAAAGGGTGCATAGTACTCCCCTGCCCACGTTTCTGAAAAGAAAACCAAATAGGCTGACAAAGAGCATGAGTATTAAGTGATAAAAGCAGCAATTTCATTTAGAGAAGTTTTTAGTTTCTTTGCTTTTACTTGTTTTTTTCATTGTAGTGCGGAGAAGTGGTCGCACCAGTATGTATGTAGAGAAAATATTTGCACCAAAGATATGCAGAAGATAATCTGCAGGTATCTAGGCAATCAGGAAGAGAACATTTACGTAGTGAAACCATACAGGTCTATAAGCTAAGAAGGAAGTAGAATCTTGTACGATACAATATGGGAGCTAAGCACAAGTACTAGATGGGGCCAGTGGCCTTGTTTGCCATGGATTGGAGTTCAGTGACTGACTTGAAAGGATACTGATGTCAAAGGATAATGCAAAACTCTCAGGTATCCTGTAGATTGTAGAACATGTGGAGAGACAATTTCTCTAAAAGATAGGAAGTTCCTCATTGTATAGTAATATACTGTTCTTCTGCCCAGTGCTTGCAGTTAGGCAATGACAGGTTATCAAATAAGCATGTCCCAATTGGTATGTGAGCATTTGAACTAAGTAAATGGGGTCCTCACACTATAAAGCAGTGCTTTTTCATGCCAGGAACATCTAGACCTAGGAATTTTAAATAAAACAGTTTTTATTTCATATAGCTGATTTGCTTAAGCGAGAATGTTATCTATAGCTTGAATTTCCCTTGGAGTTCTTCTTATATTTCTAATCAATTTCTTATGAAGAGTAACCTTAAAGGGCACCCATATTCTCTCCCCAAGGCAGAGCCTGTTATTAATACAATGTTAGGGCTCAGTCAGAAAAATTCCAAGTGTTGCTTCCTTTGTTTTGGTAAGTTCTCTATATTAGCTCCTATGTGCACCTCTGTGTAAGGAATCACTGTGCAGGCCAAATGTTCCTTTCTCTAGATAGCTTATAAGCATCTGGACAAATTTACATTAGAAATTCAATTAACTTTATATTAAAAGGTCAATTAACTTGGCCATGATAGAGATTGTTTTTAATTACTTTTCCTTGTAGGGCTTCTCTTCTTGTCCAAGCACAAGTGACACTATCAAATGATAGTCTCACTGCCTGTTGGGTGCCTGAAATTCATATGCAGAACTCACTGGAAAAACTGTCTTGATTAAATGAATTTACTTTTATAATCCTTAGGACTCAGAATATCAATAAGCAATGATAGGATATTTTCACTTAAGCAATCTCTAAAATACTGTTCATGACAGTATCCTTCATTATTTGTCCTTGCTGGTTTTTATTTTCTTGGTAGAAGATAATAATAAACAAAAATCATTTTAAATAGTTAGCCCTCATTACATCATATCACAGTATATTGTATGAAAAATGAATAAATGACTACAGTAAAAGCAAATGATTCTAATTCCATTAGAGGGCTCTTAGTTATCTTTGGGTTCACATGGGTCACAATTTAACTTACTCACATGTCACTAGAGCATTTATACTTGAGAAACCCGAGACCCGAGAGATCACCACTTGACACTATATAACATGTTGTAGTGTAGTGTCTACTTCTTACCAGGAAGTAACCAATACTAAGCTATCACTTAATCAAAATAATAAAAATCAAAAATATCACTTAATCAAAAATAATAAAAGAAACAAAGGAATAAAGAAAGGTATAAATATATAAGTAATATATATATAACTATACTTTACATATCCATATATTAACTCAGATCTCCAGGTGACCAGCAACTTAAAAATAAAACCAACACTACTCAAGAGTTATGAGGGGAAGTCTGCAAATGAAATTTTTTGTTTTATTTTTGAAGAGGGGACCAGCCTGTACCTTACAGGAGTGGTAACAATGTGCTTTATCTGTATAGTTCTCACTACAACCCTATGGGGTAGAATTCATTGTTTCCATTTTACTGAAGAGTAAACAGAAGCTCTAATGTAGTCAGAAACTACACCCACATCAATCTGCCTTTTCAGACGTTCATTTTCTCCTAGGATACATGCACAGATCTAAGAGTAGTGAGGCCATGAAGTGCTTGTAAAAGTGGGTTTGGGAGTGTTTTGGAGGGGAAGTTTGGGAACTGAATCCAAGGAAGGGAAAGGTTTTGGCCAGTGCAACTCAAAGAGTGGGGCCATAAGAGTATAAATGAACTATGTCATTAAACATATTTTCCCCTTATATTGATAGTTTCTCAATGAAGGGAGCTGTGCACAGATTTACATTTTAGTGCATGCTTCTTTGTCTCCTCCTGGACCATTAACAGTTTGCAAACCAGCAAGCCGTCCACGACCACGCATAGGTGGCACAAGCGTAAGGAATATCCTGTGAAATTTTCCTTTACCCTGAACAATTAAATGATTTTGGATAAAAGTTACCTTTAAATTTACTCTATGTGTTTTTCCATTTATAAAAAAGTATTAAAAAGCCACTTCAGGGCACGTGGGTGGCTCCGTCAGGTAAGCATCTGCCTTCGGCTCAGGCCATGATTCCAGGGTCCTGGGATTGAGTCCCATATCAGGCTCTCTGCTCAGTGGGGAGCCTGCTTCTCCCTCTATAGCTCCCCCTGCTCATGCTTGCACTCTCTCTCTCTCTCTCATTCCCTCTCTCTGTCAAATAAATAAAATCTTAAAAAAATAAATATTAAATGCTACATCTTATCCATATTTCTATACTAATGAAGGCTTAAATCTCAAGTGTTATAAAATTATGAGGGCCTTTATTTTTTTTTAAAGATTTTATTTATTCATTTATTTGACAGAGATCACAAGTAGGCAGAGAGGCAGGCAGAGAGAGAGGAGGAAGCAGGCCCCCTAGTGAGCAGAGAGGCTGACATGGGTCTTGATCCCAGGACCCTGGGATCATGACCTGAGCCAAAGGCAGAGGCTTTAACCCACTGAGCCACCCAGGTGCCCCTTATAGGGGCTTTAATCTTAGTTGAAATAATACTACTCTTACTAGTTTTAATAAGCCAATCTCCTCCAAAAGCAAAGAAAAATAGTTATCTTAAAGAACGAAAAATATTGCTATCAAACAGCACGGTGGTTGGAGTGAAATACAAATTTTAAAAATGTGTTATTCATACCTGCACCTCCGCCAATGCTTAGAATCTTAATTTCAGATTTTCTATCACCAATCCTGAAAAAAAAATTATGTCATTTAAGAAAAATGTGCTATGTGCTTTGTAAAATCTGATTATTGAATCTAGTTTAAGAGAATAAACTAAAATTATAATGAACAAAAACTAGGTCAACATGAAAGGTCACACTCAGGTCAGTGGTTACACTGCTGTGTTTAGAAATCTTTAGAAAATATGTTCTACTCATTAATGACTTTGAACTGTGAGACTTTTGAAAAGAGCACTATAAACATTTCAGAGACAGGAAATGCCATTTGTTTAGAGATTGTATGGAGAAAAAAACCAGATAAAGTGAGCCTTTGAGTCTAGTGATCTAATAAGCCATCCATTATAGTAGAAGGAAGGCTAAGGTGATTAATACTGTATATATGCTTTCTTCTTTCTTGATAACTTCCTTTCAATGAACAAATGTTTTTAAACATTTATTGTGTGTCCATATTTAGCATTAGGGATATAAAAGTGAATAAAACTCTGTTTTGTTCTTAAGTTAAAATGTGAGATAATACAATCCAGTATTAAGAAAAGGGAAAGATGGCAAAGTAGTAGGATCCTAAACTGATCTCCTCCCACAGACACACTGAGGCCACAATGACATATAATACAACTCACCCCGAAAACAACCTGAAGACTAGCAGAAGGAGATTTTACACAACTAAAGACATAAAGAAGCCATATCAAGAAGGGTAGGAGGGGTGGACGTATGGGAGGACCCAAACCCTCAGCATGGCAACTACAGGCTGGAGGGGTATCAAAGGCAAGGAGATCCTTCCTAAGGTGTGAGGGGGTGAAGCCCCACCTGATGCACCCCGTGTTACAGGAACCTATACGAGGAAGACAAGCCTTCAGAAAATCTGGCTTTGAAAAATCAGCAGGAATTAACTCCAGGAGAGCCAGGCCATAGAAAACGGAGACTCTGCTCCTAAAAGGTCAGCACACAATATCACTCAATCAGAGACCCAGTACAGAGACAGAAGTTTGAAAAGTACCTGGACATGAAGGAAGAAATGTATTAACTAATCTCAGCGCTTGTGCTGGAGGGTAGAAGCTTTCTCCAGGAATGGAAGTTTTGGCAGGCCTCATTTTTCTTGCCCCTTTTCAGTCTAACTAGCTAGATGTTGGTAGTAGCCAATGTTGCCACTCTCCATCTACTGCTTGCTCTTCCTGGCAAACCCCTGCAGACCTGCCCCAGCAGGCAGCCCTTCAAAGCAGGTCCTACACCATCACACCCAGAAGACAACCCCACCTGGGACCAGTGCCCCACAAAAGTGATTTCTTCACTGAGGATACTAAGGGGCAGCCCCACCCACCAGCAAA
Source organism: Mustela putorius furo (assembly GCF_011764305.1). Taxonomy (NCBI): domain Eukaryota; kingdom Metazoa; phylum Chordata; class Mammalia; order Carnivora; family Mustelidae; genus Mustela; species Mustela putorius. Next base: position 19,789,671 of record NW_025422019.1, on the reverse strand, counting down.
CCTGCAGTAATTGTGGCTAAGCCTCTCTGAAAGCTGTCTTGGGAGCTTACACCACTGACCAGCAAGTGCCCAGAAGCTATAGCTTGGTCTGTCAGCCATCCAAGCTATAGGCCATCTCTGGCCATGATTGTGCTCACAGTAGTTGCAATCTGATCACAGGAGGGTACAGAAAGCCCACACAAGGGACACCCCAGGAGCACCTGGTTCTGGCGAATGGAGGCACTGCATTACTGGGCCCCACGGAATGCCTTCTACATAAGACCACTACTTTCAAGACCATGAGATATAGCTGACCAACTAATGCACAGAAATAAACAGAGTATCAAAAAAAATTAGAAGACACAGGAATATGCTCCAAACAAAGAACAAGACAAAATATCAGAAAAAGAACTAAACAAAACAGATAAGCAGGTACCTGATGAAGAAATGAGAGTAATGTTTATAAAGGTGCTCACCAGATTTGGAAGAGGAGTGGATGAACTCTATGAGGACTTCAGTAAAAACACAGAAAAATGGAAAAAAGAACCAATCAAAGCTAAAGAATACAATAACTGAAATGGAAAATATACTAGAGGGAATCAACAGCACATTAGAGGATGCAGAAGAACAGAGCAGCAATCTGGAAGTCAGGATAATGGAAAGCACCCAAGCTGAACAGCAAAAAGAAAAATTTTCAAAAAATGAGGATAGGTTAAGGGACCTCTGTATATCAGGAGTACTAACATTTGTATTATAGGGGTGCCAGAAGGAAAAGAAGGGGCATAAAACTTACTCAAAGAAATAATTGCTGAAAACTTCACCAACCTGTGGGAGGAAGCAGTTTCAGGAATAACAGAGAGCCCCAAACAAGATGAACCAGAGGAGGTCTACACCAAGATACATAATAGTTAAAATGCCAAAAACTAAAGATAAGATGAAAATCTTAAAAGCAGCAAGAGAAAAGAAAGCACTTATGTACAGAAGAAATCCCACAATGCTATAACCTGATTTTTCACCAGAAGTTTTCCAGGTCAGAAGATAGTGGCAAGATGTATTCAATGTGCTGAAAGAAAAGCAGCCTACAACCAGGAGTATTCTACCTGTAAGATTAACATCCAGAATTGAAGGAGAGAGAGTTTCCCAAACAAACAGAAATTAAAGCAGTTCATCACTAAAGCAGACTCACAAGAAATGTTAAAGGGACTTCTTTATGTGGAAAAGAGAAAGCCATAACTAGAAATAAGAAAACTATGAAGGAAAAAAAATTCACTGGTAAAAATCAAATAAAGCTAGGATAAAGGGTAAAACATAAAAGTAATGAAATAAATTCTATCTACAAAAATTAGTTAAGGATTACACAGAATAAAAAGTTGTAAAATATGATATTATGTACATAAAACATGGAACAGAAGTAAAAATGTTTTTATTTTAGAATGTGTTTGAATTTAAGCAACCATAAATTTAATATAGACTGTTATATACATAAAATGTTATATGTGAACTTCATAGTAACCACACACACACACACACCCCTATAGTAGATACACAAAAAGTAAAGAGAAAGGAATCCAAGCTTTACACTAAAGAAAGTCATCAAATCACCTGGCAATATAGCAAGAGCAAAACAAAAGAGAAGAGCTACAAAAACAATTATTAACAATTGTAAATATTTATTCACCTAACAGAGAGGCACCTACATATATAAATCAAATATTATCAGACATAAAGAAGTAACAGTAATACAATAATAGTAGGGGACTTTCATCCCACTTACATCAATAGATAGACCATCCTGGCAGAAAATTAATAAGCAAACAGTGGCACATTTTTTTCAAGTGCACATAGACATTCTCTAAGACAGATCATATTAGCTTACAAAACTTGTATCAATAAACTTAAGAGAAGTGAAATTACATCAAACATCAGAAAAGATCACAATATGAAACTAGAAATCGATTATAAGGAAAAAGAGGGGGGGAAATGGAGGCTAAGCAGCACACTACTAAAAAAACCAATGAGTCAACTAAAAAATCAAAGAGAAAATTTTTAAAAAATACCTGGAGAAAAATAAAACTGGAAACACAGCAGTGCAAAATGTTTGGGATGCAACAAACGCAATTCTAAAAGGGAAGTTGATAGTGATACAGGTCTACCTAAGAAACAAGAAAAATCTCAAACAATCAAATCATACACCTAAAGGACTAGAAGAAGAATAAATGAAGCTTGAAGTTAGTAGAATGAAGGAAATAACAAATATCAGAGAGGAAATAAATGAAATCAAGACTTAAAAAACAATTAGAAAGATCAGTGAAACCAAGAGCTGGTTCTTTGAAAAGTTAAACAATTCATAAACCTTCAGTCAGATTCATTAAGAAAAGTGGAGAGAGGACTCAAATAAAATCATAAATGAAAGAGAAGTTACAACTGACACCACAGAAATACAAAGGATTATAAGAAATACTATGAAAAATTATATGCAAACAAATTATACACTGAGAAATAGAAGAAATGGATAAATTCCTAGAAAAATATAATCTTCTAAGAATGAATCAAGAATAAATAGAAAAATCTTAACAGGCAGATTACTATTGACAAAACTGAATCAGTAATTTAAAAACTTCCAACAAACAAAAGTCCAGGACTAGAGGGATTCACAGGAGAATTCTACCAAATATTTAAAGAAGAGTTAATACCTATTATTCCCCAAACTATTCCAAAAACTGGAAGAGGAAGTAATGCTTCCCAATTCATTCTGTGGGGCCAGCATTGCCCTCATACCAAAATGAAATAAAAATACTAATTTTTTTAAAAAATTACAGACCAGTATCCAACATAGATGCATAAATTCTCAACAAAATGTTAGCAAACCAAATTCAACAACACATTAAAAGGATCACTCGCCACAATCAAATAGGATTGATAGCGGGATACAAGGATGATTCAATATCTGCTAATCAATCAATGTGATATACCACATTAACAAAAGGAAGGACAAAAAGCAAATGATCATCTCATTAGATGCAAAAAAGCATTTGACAAAATTGAACATCTATTAATGTTAAAAACTGTAAACAGAGTGGGCTTAAAGGAAACATACCTTAACATAACAAAGGCCATACAGGAAAAACCCACAGCTAGCATTATACTCTGGTGTAAAGTTGAAAGCTTTTCCTCTAAGGTCAGGAACAAGATAAGGATGTCCACTCTTACCACTTTTGTTCAACATAGTACTGAAGTCCTAGCCACAGCAAGCAGACAAGAAAAAGAAAAGACATCCATGTTATTAAGGAAAAAGTTAAACTGTCACTCTTTATAGATATGATATTTTATGTACAAAAACCTAAAGATGCACTAAAAAACTATTAGAGGTATGAAATCAATTCAGTAAAGTTGCACGATCCAAAATTAATAAAAATCTGTTCCATTTCTGTACATTAGTAACAAACTGGCAGAAAGAGAAATAAGAAAGCAATCCCAATTACAATTGTATTAAAAAAGAATAAAATATCTCAGAATAAATTTAAACAAGGAGGTGAAGCATGTATCCTCTGAAAACTATAAGACACTGATAAAAGAAATTAAAGGAACAGAAATAAATGAAAAGATATACCATGCTCATGGATTAGAAGAATTAAAATTGTTAAAATGTCCATATGACCTAAAGCAATATACAGATTTAATACAATTTCGCTCAAAATACCAATAGTGTTTTTCACAGAACTAGAACAGATAATCCTTAAATTTGTAAGGAACCACAAAAGACCTCAAATAGCCAAAGAAATCTTGAGAAAAGAACAACAAAGCTAGAGGTATCACAATCCCAGATTTCAAACTATATTATAAAGTGATAATAATCAAAAGTATATGCTACTAGCACAAAAACAGACACATAGATCAATGAAATGGAATAGTAAGCCCAGAAATAAATGCATACTTATATTCTCAATTAACCTATGACAAACGAGTCAAGAATATACAATGAGAGGGTTTCTGGGTGGCTTAGTTGATTAATCATCTGACTCCTGGTTTAGTCATAATCTCATGGGTCATGAGATTTTGCTCCATGTCAGGTTCCATGCTCAGTGGAGAGTCTACTTGAAAGATTCTCTCTCTGCCATGCTCTCTCACTCTAAAACAAACAAATAAATCTTAAAATAGAACAAGTGAAGGACAGTCTCTTCAATAAATGTTACTGGGAAAACTGGATAGCTACATGCAAAAGAATGAAACTGGATCACATTCTCATACCATAAGGAAAAATAAACTCAAAATAGATTAAAGACCTGAATATAAGACATGAAACCATAAAAATCCTAAAAGAAAACATAGGCAGTAATCTCTTGGACATTAGCCTTCACAAGATATTTCCTCTGTCTCCTCAGATAAGGGAAACAAAAAGCAAAAATAAACAGTTGGGAGTACTTCAAACTAAAAGGCTTTTGCATGGCAAAGAAACCAGTAACAAAACAAAAGGCAACCTAGTGAATGAGAGGAGATATTTGCCAATGACATAGCCCATAAAGGGTTAACATCTAAAATATATAACGAATGCCTACAACTCAACAGAAAGAAAGAAAGAAGGAACGAACGAAAGAAAGACAGACAGAAAGAAAGAAAGTCCACTTAAAAATCTTAGAGGACCTAAATAGACATTTTTCCCAAGAGGATATACAGATGACCAACAGACACATGAAAAGATGCTTAACATCACTAAATGTCAGGGCAGTGTAAATGAAAACCATAGTGAGATATTACTTCACAAAAGTCAGAATGGGTAGTATCAAAAAGACAAAAAATAGCAAGTGTCAGTGAGGATGTGAAGAAAGGGGAATGCTGGTGCACTGCTGGTCAGAATGTAAAATGGTTCAGCCACTATGGAAAACAGTATGGAAAGAGTATGGAAAACAGATTCCTAAAAAATTAAGAATAAAAATACCACACAATTTAGCAATTCCACTTTTGGGTATTTACCCAAAGAGAAGGAAAAACCTAATTAAAGATATACGCTCCCCTATGCTTACCATTATTTATAAAAGTCAAAATATGGAAGCAACCTAAGTAAGAATGGATGAATGGAGAAATATGTGATACATATACACAACGGAATATTACTCAGCCATTTAAAAAATGAGAACTTGCCATTTGTGACAACATAGATGGACTTAGAGGGTATTCTAAGTGAAATAAAGAAGATGGAGTAAGATAAATGCCTTATAATTTCACATACACATCAGATCTAAAAAACAAAACTAACAAATAGGCATCATCAACAACAATAACAACAAGAAACAGAAGCAGACTCATAAATATAGAAAATACACGTGGTTGCCAGAGGGTGGGGAGTGAGGTGATGGGTGAAATAGGCATGGGGTTTAAAGGATACAAACATCCAGTTATAAAACAAATAAGCATGGGAATGCATGGGAATATAGTCAATAATACTGTAATAATTTATGGTGACAAGTGGTAATTATACTTACTGTTGTAAGCATTTTGTAATGTGTATGCTTGTGGAATCACTACATTGTGTACCTGAAACAATACTGTATATCAACTATACTTCGATTAAAACTAAAGAAAAAACTAGAGCTCAGTATATGGTTCTAGTACTGGAAATGGAATCGGTTGATTTACTGGGAGGTAGCAGTAGGACTTGCTTTTGATTGATGCTAATAAAAGGGAAAACGGTATTATGACTGTCGAATTTCCAGCTTGGGTGACTGCATATGGTGAAAAAAAAGAAGCTGGAGAATATAGTTTGAAGGCAAGTTTGTGTTTTGTCAGGGTGCTTTGTTTTTTGTTTTCTCTTTTTAATTGGAATTCTACAAACATTTGGATATGCAAGATTTAAGTTGAGTGGGAGACAGATCGGGTCAATGATGTATTCTGGAAAGTTAGCATCATAAAGTTATGGTCTAACTAGGAGACTGGATTCTACCACCCAAGCATACTGCAAAGAATTAGACAAGTAGTAGGATAATGATGTAATGCCAACTTTTAAAAGTCACTGATTTATGGGGAACACACAAAGGGGACAAAGAAGAAAACAGTAAAGCTCAGAGAGGATAGAATCAGAGAAAGAGAAAGCCATTAGTAGTGTTAACAGTAGCAGAGTGTACTACCAAAAAATAAAGAGGAATCATCTCCATTGAATTTGGCAATACGAGTATCTTTGATAATAGTTTTAAAAAGAATGTTGAAGGCAGAAGTCAGATGGCAGTGAGATTAAAAGTGAGCTGAATAAAGAGAAATAAGATCTAGAGATTGTTGTACTATAATGAAAGGGTGAGAATGGAAAGGGAAAACAGGAACCGGGAGTGGTATTTATGTGGACTCTAGCTTTGCAGCTGCTTTTTTCCCCCTGATGTGAGAGAGCCTGGACAGAGTAGTAGAACAAAAACAGATTGAAGCCAAGTTCACAAAGGATAGATTCAAGGACACCTATGAATGAATTGCCTTCCTTAGTTCTAATTATCTTCCCACTCATGATCATAGTCCTAATACACCCATCCCTATCTATGGGCTTGGTTAATTCTTAAAACTGCTTTATATCTGTAGATAGCATAGTGAAGCCATGGAGCACAGCACCAAGGTTGAAGCCATGGCCTACTGACATATTACCTTAAGCAAGTTATTTAATTTCTCTGCATCTTTACTACCTATGAAATAGGATAATAATACCACCTACTGTATAGAATTGTAATAATAGTATCTAGTTTAAAGAACAGCTGTGGGGATTAAGTGATTTAATTCACGTAAATCTCTTAGAAATGTGTCTGCACATGACAAGCACTCAACATGTAATAGGAATTGTTATTGCTAATCGTCCAGCAATTGTCAAGCAATTGTCCAGCCACAACTAAGTGATTTCACTCTTTGAATCTTCACAATTTTTCTATGAATTAGACACTACGATGAACCTATTTCACACATTATGATGAATAATTATTGAAAACTTACCATTTTCCAGCCAGGGATCTAACTGTATAACATATAGGGGTGCCTGGGTGGCTCAGTCATTAAGTGTCTGCCTTCGGCTCAGGTCATGATTCCACAGTCCTGGGACTGAGCCTGGCATTGGGCTCCCTGTGCAGCAGGAAGCCTGCTTCTCCCTCTCCCATTCTCCCTGCTTGTGTTCCCTCTCTCACCGAGTCTCTTTCTATCAAATAAATAAGTAAAATATTTTTAAAAAATAATAAATGTATAACATATAACAACAGCAACACAATTTATTATTTACAGCAATATACTGGAACTCTCCCCACCCCACACTTTGCATCCAGATGGGGATTGTTTCTCCAAGGAAACAAACCATCTTAATGAATAAACTTACAATACTGACCTCCCAGAATCTCTTAGTAAACAACTGAATTCACATCCAATTCCTACAGTGAGTCACCCACTCAAACTTCACTTACATACACAAAAAGGATCTGAACACTTTTTTTAGTGTCTCACTATTGATTGGAGGGATAATCAATCACATCAGGTAACTAGGAAGTTCCCCTAACATGAGAGGGACCAAAAGAAACAGAAAAAGAGCACTCAGAAGAAATATGCAGAGAGCAGAGGAAAATTTTATAATAGATAAAAAAGGTATTACACTTGTGAAAGATGAACAGGCTATAAAAAAGAAAACTTTTGAAAATTAAAACTATAATAGTAAAAAAATTAATAGAAGGGCTATAAGATAAAATTGTAAAAATTGGATATGTAAGAAAATTAGGGAATTAATTCAGGAGGTCTGGTGTTTGATGAATATAATATCCAGAAAGAAAATCAGAGAGAAGGGATGATAAAATAATACCAAATTTCCCTGAGATGAAAGATCAAAATCTTGATTGAAGTGGCCCAGGGACTACCCACAAAAATGTGTGAAAAAGGAATGCCTGGGTGGCTCAGTCGGTTAAGCCTCTGCCTTCAGCTCAGCTCATGACCCCAGGGTCCTGGGATCGAGTCCTGATTTGGAATCCCTGTTCAGTGGGGAGTCTGCTTCTCCCTCTGCCTGCTGCTCCACCTGCCGTCCTCTCTCTCTGACAAATAAAATCTTAAAAATAAAATGTGTGAAAAAGTCCCACACTACAACTCATCTTAAAATTTTAGAATACTAGACAGAACATCCTTAAAACGACTAAGTAGGGAAAACAAAAACAAAACAAAACAGAAAGGTCACAAGCCAAACAAGAACAATTTGAAGGACATTGGATTTCTCAATAGAAACTAGTTGCTAAAAGAAAATGAAAAAATACCTTTAAATTTCTGATATAACATTTCAAGATAGCAATTGCTATCTAATAAAGATGACCATAGATTGAAGTTACTTTTAAACATAACAAAATCTCAAAGAAGTTTACTTTTCATGCACTCTTTCTGGGGAAGACTTAAACGACAAGAAGAAGTGGCGGGGAGGGGTAGGACAAAGTCGAGGATGATAAAAGTCTAAAGAAATCAAGAAAAGAATGACATGAGAACCAGAATCAGGGTATTCAGTACTGCAGAGAGGAGAAGAGAATTTCTATAAGGTGAAATAAATTCTATCAATAATTGTATGGCAGATCACCAGCAAATCACCAGAGTGGAAAAGATGAACAGAGTTCCAGAAAAGATGTTCCCAAGGGGAAAAATTAACGATGACTTGATTTGTTGGATTATATTGAGAGAAAATTAATCCTTCTGCTTGGGGTACAAGTAGTGACAGGTATATTGAAAACTAAGAAAAGAAACTAAAATCAAAATAATAGTTAACTCTAGGAAAAAAGCAAAAAGTACCTGAAAGGAAATGTGATTGTAGTATAATGTATCATTCAATTATGTATAATAGGTACATAGGCAAAATGATATAAACATTCAAATTATTGAACCCAAAATTTTGACATAAATATACTGACATGATAGGGAAGGAAATGTATGTGTTGATTTAGCTATTTTAATACAGTAAAATTAAGAAAAAGAAGAATAACATGTTATTTAGAATTAGGAAAGAAAATTTCATAAGAAACAGCTAAAATACTTCAAAATGTTGAAAGTGGTTGCTTCTGAGAGGGGAGTAAATAGGGCTAGGAACCAGTTTTTTGTTTTTTTACCACTGCAGTGCTCATTTGGTTATGCTTTTGAAAGTTCTTCAGTCTTTCACAGAGTCTACATTCAGTATTTCAAAACAGACTGTGGACACCATGAAGATAGGGGTCATCATTCATTATGTTATATCCATTCACGGTGCCTCTTCGAACCACTGATGACTAAAGAAAACCAAGGGTCTGGATAAGCTACAGATATGAACACAGACCTTTAGTACTGCAAAAGAATTCAGAAATTAGCTTATAATCTTTAATTTTGAAATGAACAAAAAGACCCAAAGAAGTAAATTATTAGTTCCTAGATAAGAAGTTACCTGTATTTGAGGTTGCTTTGATTTTGGCATCATTGTTCTAATACTTAACTAATTTTTAATAAATTATATAACACTCTATTTAAAAAAATTTAAAACTGAACCATGGAGAATATAAAGGGAAATGGAATTTCACACACATCCAACAATGCCTGCTTTCATCAGGCAGAGGTACTGTCCTGGTGAAAGAATTTCAGGCCTACAATAGAGAAATCCAGCAAAAGATAAAGTATCAGTTTTCTTTGCTTTTGCAAATTGGATCCACAGTCAGTTATTTCTTCCAGTTTTCTATCATTATTTCCTGAAGCAGAGTAAGTTACAGCAGTCCACCCCAGATAGGTGATTTGATTATCTTTAGCATGTGGAATCTTTAACTCTCATAATGCTTATCAGCTCTGGCACAAATTGAACACATTAATCACCCCCCCCCCCCAAAAAAAAGTCTGCAAGAAGGATAGGAACTGGTGAGTTTCACTGATAATGGGAAAATGCCTTTTTTTTTTTTTTTAAAGAACCACATTGCTAATATTAAGTTGAAAGGAAAAGACGGGGTTTTTGGGTTTTTTTTTTGTTTGTTTGTTTGTTTTGTTTTGTTTTGAGAATGATAACTGTAAGAATGGATAAGGAAGTGAATTTAAATGGATATTCGGAGAACCCAGAAGCACCCTTTCCTCAATCCACTGGGGTAAACAGTATTTGGTAACTATTTATATTTTATTCTAATCAAAAGAATACTAAATTCTGCATTTGGTACGTTTTTGAAACGCGAAATCTGGAGGACTGAAAAATCTGAGCTCAAAGATTTGCATCTTTTCCCAAACGAACATGGTTGTATGCCTTCAAATGGTTAACGCTTATCTCCGCGCAGCTGGAAATCCTGCACAAATCGGAGCCTTTGAACATAGAAAGCGAGCATCTAACTAAAGCACTGCAGGAGAAGGGGCGCAGGGGTGGGGGTGGGGGCGAGGAGGGCTGGGTGGAAGCTGCTATCAGTAGCTCCTTCTTATCCCCGCGCCCAGCCTGCAGGGCTGGGCTCGACACATCTATCATTGCACACCAGGCGCCGGAGGCTTGTCTTTTTGACAAAAACGTCCTTTTTTTGTTACCTTGCTATTATTCCTGGCAGCTTCTTGTCCATGAATTCCTGCATGCACTGGTGTTCCGTGGAACTGTTGAGAAACCTCCGAAAAGATTCAACGTATCTGTTGTGGTCAGAAAACAAGCTCCTCATGGAAGATGCCATGTTTGCTTTTCTGATGGAAGACAGAGAAGGAAGTTTAACTTCCCCTCCTTTTCTTCCCAGTTCCTTATTTCTTCTCCTCAACAGAACCCTTTCCCTCCTACCCTCCCTCCCCCACAAAAAAAAAAAAAAAGAAAAAAAGAAAAAGAAAAAACAAAAAAAGGAGAACAAAAACAAAACAAATAAAAAAAAACCCAAAACAAAAACAAAACAACACAAGACAAAACCCACCAAAACCTGCTTTGAATTTAACAGGCACTGAAGGCTGGTGTGCAAATCTCATTATTACGTCAGTCATTTGTACAGGACTTTGGCTGCTACTTTAACCCTTACACTGTTGTTTTGTAAGAAAGGGAGGTGGTAAAGTAAAGCAATAAATTCACTGCTACAACTTGTTTGTTAACGCTTGAAGTTCAGAAAGTCGAAAACACAGACTGGATTCTAATAATATCCTGTCTGTGAGCAGCTGCCAGACATAAATTCCAAGTGGGACAGTGGCGGCTTTAAGGGCAAAAGGCGACAAGCACAGGGATAAACACCCATGGAAAGAGCTAAAGACCATTTTCAGAAATCTTCCCGGGTTGAAATCTTTGACAGATTTCCTCCTCCTAGCTCCGGTCCGAGCTTTCTATAGGAGAATTTCTTGCCTTCCCCCTGCTCAGTACTTGACCTTTACACTCCTGCACTGCCTTTCTTCAAATGCTGTTGTGATTCAGGAAGTCTCTTTAGCATAAACCATGGGGAAGGAACTATTAACCAGTAGGTCTGAGAAGCCTGCTGGAGGCAGTGAAGGGAATGAGAAATCACTCTCTGGGTACAAATGCAGGAGCCTTGTACCTGCAGCCAAGTCTGTAGGAATTCCCCAAGTGCTTCTGAGCATTGGATCTTACCTAGGGTTGGATGAGCTTCTGGTGGCCCAGCGTTGTCACCAAAGACGCAAAGTGTTAGAATATCCACATGCTGGACTTTTTACCCAGGATAGGTATTTAAAAAGACCACTCCCAGGGGACCTGGGTGACTCAGTCAGTTAAGTGTCTTCGCTCAGGTCATGATCCCAAGGGCCTGGAAACCAGCCCAGAATCAGGCTCCTTGTTTAGTAGGGAATCTACTTCCCCTATCTCCCTTGGCTCCCCTCTCCTCTTCCCTGATTGTGCGCGCTCTCTCTCTCACACTGTCTCAAAATAAATGAATAAAATCTTTAAAAAAAAGAAAGAAAGAAAGAAAAAAGAAAATCACTCCTCCAGCTTAGGATGTTAAATAACAGTATCTATCTCAGGAAAGGTTTTAAGAATTAATGAGTTAGTTCCTATACATCTCTTAGAAGTGTGTCTGCCTAAGCCATTCCCATGCTCTGATTAAGTTCCAAAACTGCCCTCCAAGCATTCAACACTCCCAAGCCCTCTTTTATAAGCACTTCATGGTCACACTACTCTTGGAGCTGTGCCTTTACCTTAGGAGAAAATGGGAAATCTGGAAAAGCAGATTGATGTGGGTGTAGTGTGAAACTGTGTGACCTTGGCTGAGACAGAACCTTCTGTTTGCTCATCAGTAAAATGGGAACAATGAATTAAATCTCGTGGGGTTGTAGTGAGAGTTCTCCTGGATTCTTTTATATCATGATTAGCACATTGTTACTGCTCATGTAAGGGGCAGGCCAGTCCCCTCTGTAATAAGAAAACAACAAGAGTTGCCGTTTTACTTACAGACACTGAAAGCTGAGTTTCATATCCTTTTCCCATGTCATGAAATACTATTCTTCTTTGGATTTTCTCCAGTCATTGAAAAAAGTAACAGTTATTCTTAGCTCATGGGCTGGATGAAAAACAAGATGCTGGGCTGGATTTGGCCCACCGGCCCTAACTTAGCTCCTGGGACTGCATATAGACAGACAGACATATGCTCTTTAACTCGTGCGTCTATCCACCCAGCCTGGTTTTTCCTCAGACCGACTCTCACAAGCTTCTGGTTCTTCATTACGATCTCCCACTCTTCCCTTTAGAGCTAATCCAAGTGGTTCATTCACATATTCATCTCCTGAACAAATATTTAGTAAGGGTATACTGCGTGATACTCGGTTGTGAAGAAATGGCATTGACCTTACCTTCAAAAGTTCCTACCAAAACCTACTTCTAACTAAAGCTCACTCTTCCCCTGAGACTATCACCTGGCCCATTGCCAAATCTTCCTCAACAGTCTGTTCTTCATTCATTTCTCATTTGGGATTTCTTCCCTCTTATTGCCTCTATCCTACTTGAGATTCTCCTTTTTTTTCACCTACTGCGCCATTTCCATACTGACCTCCCGATCTTAGGAGTCACACAGATCCTAGCCAATTGTATTGCCACTGCCAAATTCAGTCTTCTAAAGCACGGTAATGATAAAGTCACTCCTCTCCCCTCACATGTGTACTGTATCTCCACCATTACCCAAGTTAAGTCTAAAGCTCATTCTTTGACTCTCCCACCCCAAATCATCCAGGCTTGTGTTTCATTTTCCTTTAAGCCTTGCTAGTGCATGCCTTCAAACTGTGCTACTTCTCTGGATATATCCCTGTGCTTTCCTGCCCACAGCATCTCCATGCAGTAGCCCCTCTTTGACTAATGCCCTGCTTCTCCTTTTACCCTGCCCACCAAAAATGTTCCCACTCCTCACGTGCTACCACTTCCATGAAGCCTTCCATATTTGCCTCGAAAGGCTTAGGTGTTTCTTTTTGTTTGTGTGTTTGTGTGTGTGTGTGTGTGTGTGTGTTTGTTTTTTTAGTGCTCTTAATTTCAGGCCCTCTTACAACTTTGACGGCATTTGTTCTTGTGTTATGGTATGTTAATGCACCTGCCTTCTCTCCCCCGCAAGTCACTATGTGATTGCCAGCTAATAAAGATGGACTGAGTCACAACTGTGCACAATAGTTCAGTTATTTTTAAAAGATTAAAATTTTGCTTGATCACTTTCAGTATTGAGATACTCTCCACTGTCAGATAGTCTTCATCCTTTACATGACTGGTTCTGACTGTTAATAATAAAACTGTAATTCCACTTACTGAGTTCTTATTATGGGCCCAGAGTTATATGGGTCTTTTCTAATTTAGTGTAGGATTTTTACTTTGTAGTAGCTCTGTGGGCTTGCCTATATGACAGATGAGAAAACTGAGATCCCAAGAGGTTGGGTCCTTTCCCCAAGGATGCCTAGTAAGGAAGGGGCAGGACTGAGAATATAATTCTCCTTTGTCAGATACCCAAACCAGTGCTGTCACAAACTCTATGTTCAGCCCAAATCTGCCTCCTTATAACTTATACATGGTATTCCTGTGTCTGGCTACTTAATCTACATGGAATGATTCTAATTTCTTCCCCGTACAACACCTATTGAAAAATTTGAAGTTGGCTCATAGGATAGCCCTACTCCTAAAGGTATCTCTTTCCTAATTCCATAATTCTTAGTTTATTTGGACTGCTATCACAAAAATGTTACACACTAAGTAGCTTAAAAAGCAAGCATTTATTTTTCAGAACTCTGCATATCTGAGTCTATGTGTATGTTTCTCATATTTGACATTCTAGTCAAAATCTACAGATGCTGGCAGATTCGGGATATGGGGAAGGCTCATTTTCTTGTTCTTAAACAGACATCTTCTAACTGCCTCTTCACATGTCAGAAAGGACAGGAAGTTCTCTGGAATCTTTTATAAGGGCACCAATCCTGTTCATGAGGCCTTTATACTCATGACCTAATCACTTTTCAAAGGCCCCCACCTCCCAATACCATAATGTTGGTGGTTAATATTTCAACATATGATTTGGTGAGTACTCAGATACTTGGTCCATGACAGGACCAATTATTTCCATGACTAATGGAAATGGAAATTAGTCCATGACTAATTATTTCATTTCCACTATAGCTTTATATAATCCATTATGCTAGTTTCTTCCTTTGGACATACTAGTTTGTCAGGGATTCTTTAAAAAATTGGTGTCTGCAAATAAACACAATATCCCAAAAATTGTCTAACTGATACAGATTGTTAGGGTCCAGGTTAGACTAAACTAATATTTCTCAATGATGTTCTGCCCAACCCAAGTTCTTTCAGATGTAACTTGCTGTTTTACAAAAAAAAAAAAAAAAGCGTTCAGTAGATTTATCTGATAGTTATAATGCATACTAACATATTAAAACCTAATATTCATAAAACCTTTGCCACATGCCCTGTTGAAATGCAGATATGCCATGTCTGTGGCATTTTGGCATTTCTCTGATTAGTCTTTCAGCCCCTCCACAAAAAGGAAAATCTTGTTGCTTTCAGTGTGACTTGCACTTGACTTAATGCTGGTTTCAGCAATCACAACTTCCTTTCTACAATTACAAATAGACTATCTGCTTCATAATCCATATTGAATCTGGAATGTCCCTGGGGATTAAAACATCTAGCAGGCTGGTTGGAATTACTAAATTTTATGAATCCTCTTTTCCCCTCTTTCTTAAAAATTGGGGCAACAGTCTAGCAATCTATCATTTGCTGTGACTTCTCAAAGGTTACTGACAATAACATCATTTTTGCTCTTATAAATTATTTCAGTACATTGGGATGTGATTCTTCTAGGCTTTGAAAGATTGTCGTAGTTAGAATTCTTCGATGTTCTCATCCCTCTTTGGGGCTTCTGTCCTCTATTACTTACGATATATTACGCTGTTACTGTGTCAAAGTGGCTTTCACACATTATCTCATAATACTCTTAATCCTCTGGGAATGGAACGATTGCTATCATTAAGCAAGACTCAGAACAAATAAGTTGTATGAAATCATGTAACGCATGAGAAAAGAATCTGGATTCAAATTCATTTTGTTTAACGTCATGGACCATTTCTTAAAAAATTATATCACACTATTTCTTACCACTCTGTACCTTTTCAACTTGATTATTTTCCATGTTAGAGAACTCTGGAACAATGACAACAAAAAGGTAGAGTATTCTTCCTGTCATCAAGTAATATAATATTATCCATGCTAGGTCAACAAGCAAACGGTATCCCTTATTTACTTTTTTAAAATTTTTTTAAATTTTTTATTTGAGTATTGCTGATATGCAATGTTACATTAGTTTTAGGTGTACAGCATAGTGATTTGACAAGTTTATACATTATGCTGTGTTCACCACAAGTGTAGCTACCATCTGTCCTGATATATCACTATTAATGGAGGATAGTAGCAAGTAAGGCAGGCAGGGGCAAAGGACCCCCATCCTAAGAGGAAACTACCTTTAAAAGGAAAAGGAACCTGTCCTGTTACTCTACATCATTCTGGAAGGATACCTCCTCCTTTTCCCACGTGAACAACTACCTGATAGGTAGATAAGCAGTGGACAAAAACTGAATTGGGTGACAGGTACAGGGAGATTTAATCAGATTAAAGCAGTCTGCCAACATTCTCCTAAAAACCCTTAGACTTAGAAGCCCTAATGGGAACCATCTCAGGCCCCCGCCCTCTTCAAGAGCTTTGTACTATCTCTTAGTAAACTTTGCTGCCCACCACTCTTCTCCTGGTCTATCTCTTCATTCTCCGAAGCCACCTGACCAAGAACCACAGGCAGCGAAGGAAAAGAAATCCTGAAACACTGTTACAATATCATTGACTTTATTCCTTAAGGTGTGCATTTTATTCCTGTGACTTATTCTTGCCAAACTGGAAGCATGTATCTCCCCCTTCCCTTCACCTATTTTTTCAAACTCCACACCCCTCCCTTCTGTCCACAAACTGTCAGTTAGTTCTCTGTGTTTATGAGTATGATTCTGCTTTTTGTTTATTTCCCTTTATTTGTATGGCTTTGTATGTGCTATATCAAAAAACAAACAAATAAAAGAGGAAGAAACAGTAGCAAAATGGCAATGGTGTGAAAATGTTTGGGTTTGGGAACAATCAGTAAAGAAGAATTCCTGAGTTATCTTTGGTGCAAAAAGTGTGGTTTTACTAAAGAATGGGGACAGGGCCCACAGGCAGAAAGAGATGCCCTGAGGCCAGGAGGAGTGGCTGATTATATACTTTCAAGTTAGGAGGCAGTTAGGGATAGCACAGTCTCTAAGGAATTTGAAAACAAGGTTTCTAGGATCTTGAGGAGCTAGCTATCGTTAGGATAAGGTAATTTACTACTGTCTCGTAAAACCTTACAGTCCTGAGACCCTTCAGAGATATATCAGTGGGTCATATATTTGGGGGATGATTACAAATATTTATCTTGTGGGGACAGAGAGGAAGGAAGGTTCCAAAGGTATTTTTAATAGGATTCTGGAGGCTGGGCTAGTATCAAGCTGAAGTTGCCTTTTGCTTTTAGCTAAGTATTACCCTCGAAGTAGCTAAGCTCCACGAGGAAGATTACTTGAGATAGCTCAAGTACTTGTCAATGGACTGCAAGGGAAATTTATTTTTTTTTTCCTTTGTTCTCCACATCATTCTCCCCTGAATAATTTTGACCCTTAAATCTTCAAGGTTGCTGAAAGTGGAAGGTCTCATCTTCTAGAACTTCTTCCTGCTGAATAGGGGCATAGAGATGTCCCTGCCTATGGGTCAACATTGATCAGTCAGGGACTTATATGTATAGGAGTTATGAAAGAGAGGCGGCTGAATCCAAGGGAGACCACATATATAAAATTTCCCTCAATACAAAGGATCACCTGTTGGCTTGAAGATGTGGCAGTGATGGAGTCTGAGCACCAGGTGGAGAAACAGGGGAGAAAACAGCAAACCATGATTAGAGTAACAAAAAGAAAAAGAAAAACAAATCAGAGTCAGTTGACAAAAATCCTCTTCCAATCTAGGAGTTTAAAAAATCACTAAAGGAAAAAGAGAGATTATTTAAAACACCTACCCACCTTTGGGTATTCATAGAATCCTGGCACATGTTTATGGTCAACTGAGGTATATACACAACACTTTGTTTTCATAAAGCATAGGTTCCTCCTTGAGCTGCAGTCAGGATATCAGGGATCATTTGGTTTTGGAGGGTCACCTTCTGAATTTGTGCATGACTATATGTCTAGCTTAGTTCAAGGTAGTCACTGTATACCTGGCTAAGGCCTCTATTTGCAGTTTTATATCATAAGAGGCAGCTCCTGGGACATATACAGCTAAGGGATAAAACCATTTGATGTTTAGCCTTAACAATATCCTAATTATGAGGATTCACTGGCAAGTGAGAGAACACTTGTCTGGGTATATGGGTATCCCTAAGTATAACACCCAATACAATAATAAAGAAAGAGGGTTGTCCATTATTTACACAAATCCATAGTTAATCTTATGGAGTGGTTGTCTTTTGGATTTTAAGGAGTGATTTTGTTATTCAAGCCACACAGAATTGGTCAAGGTGCTACTTGAGTTACACAATTATTGGGGAGAAAATTCATCCCATTTTTTTCAGTTGCTCAAATAGTCATATGCTCATGGGCTCATGTGACTATCCCCACAAAATAACAAACATGAAAACTGTCTATACATGAGCTATCATGGCAATCTCTCTGAAATTTACCTCAAGTTGTCTAGCTTAGGCAAGCAACCAATACTCAAAGTTAATCAGAACTAGAATTTAACATCCTTAAAATGCATTACTGAAACATAATTTTTCTCTCTAGGATCACCCTTATTTCCAGAGATGGCCAAATTGAAACAAATCTGCTTGTAAAACGAGTCCAATCTTTAACATAGTTGGCCTAATTAGTTACATGAGCTCAGTGAGAATTGTAATTGGCCATATAGAACTTTCAAAATTTGTTTTGCTGAAACTCTTCATAAGGGATCTAGATTGAACTTTTAGTAGTGTCTTTAGGCCAGAAACCAAGCTAAGTACTTGCCATGAGATATGACTGCAATACCTGTAGATTTGGGTGAATTCATCTTCTCAAGGTTCCCAAAGCATCCTGACATTCCTGCACCTGCCAGGAAGTGACATTCTTTCTTTACCTGGTAAGGCTGTTGGGAACTTGGTAAGCAAAGTATCGGGCCAAGATTTCTGAAGGTCTTTGTGGCTCTGTGTTTCACAAAGTCAACCTCAATTCCTTAAAGCTGTCTGGTCATATCTGAGTCTAGGTGTGTGTTTCTCATATATGACATTCCATTCAAACCTTGGTAAGATAACCAATTTCTCCAATGGTGTCCTATTACAAGAAGAACAGATTCTTATTGAACTTATGCAAACAACTATGATTGCCATAAAAGAAAGAATACTTACAGAGACTTTTTGAACTTCAGAGGATTCAGGTAGAGAGAAATGTTTAACACTTTAATTCATTCAAGGAATATTTTATCACATTTCTGTAAGTCATAGATATCTTAAGAGAAAGTCTCTTTAATCTGGAAAAACAAACATTAGAGAACCAGCAGTGTTTCAAACAAGAGTCACAAAACTATAATCCTCTTCTTTGGTTCATTTAGTCCCATGTTACTAATTCTTACTCAGTTTGAATGTAGCTTTTTATTTAGTTCTGAAATTCTTACCCATTTCTTCGAATTTTAGGATCTCAAAGATGCCAAATACCTGTATTTTCCTAAAGTCCTTTTAATGAATCTTCTTAAAGATGAAGCACATTTCACAAGAGCATCAGAACAGTCATAAATAACAAAAACTTAGAAATGGACACTGTTAATGATCTGATATAGAGTTCATTATGATGTAGCTGACAAGAAAATTCAGTTATTTCTGTGACACATAACACTTGAATAATCAGAATATTAACTGATGATCTTATACCAGAGAGTGACTTACCAAACAAGCAAGACTAATTAGTCAGAGATTTTGTTTATAATTTAAATCTTGGGGAAGTTTGTTAAAACCTTAGAATATTTTAAAGCAATTCATAAGTAGGGGCTACAGATCATTAAAAACCTTATAAAAATAAAACATAGAAACTGGTTTTTTTCTGGATCAACAAAGAAAACAGAAAGCTTTGTTTCTATTTTCTTCTCAGAGAAGACTGACAATCCAAGAAAACTTTTTTTTTTTTTTTAATTTGACAGAGAGAGAGAGATCATAAGCAGGCAGAGAGGCAGGCAGAGAGAGAGGGGGAAGCAGGATCCCTGCAGAGCAGAGAGCTGGACATGGGACTCAATCCCAGGACCCTGAGATCATGACCTGAGCCAAACGCAGAGGCTTAACCCACTCAGCAACCCAGGTACCCCAAAACTTTATCTCTTTAACAGAGAGAAAGCAGAATTCCAGTTTTATACCAGTGTATTTTTAAAACCCATTCATTTTAACTTTAGTCCATCCCAGCCACACAAAAAATATATTTCCAATGATTTCCCTTCACAAACCTTCTACAACTTTCTTTTGCATTCAGATTTTGTCCCAAGCCATTTCTCTCCAAATAACCAATCTCATTTTAGGACAAAATGACTATTTACCTTCAAAAAATATGTTCCTATTTCTCATACATCTCCTACTTTCCTACATGTTGAGTTGCTTTCCTTATTTCCATCAGTCTTAACTCTTAGAAAACTTAGTCTCCAGTGAAAACTAAGTAGTAACCAATTATGTATTGTTAGTCCAGAATTCTTTAGATGGCAAATTTATGAATCAATTAAGCACAAATAATCTTCCAACAGGCCCAATTATCTTTAGTTTCCTTGCAATAAGAAGTCAAAAGCACATCCTACTTGGAAAAGACCTAAAATGTCCAATGAACTCAATCCCAATTTATCACCCAAGGAAAACTTTAAAGTTTCTGGCTACCAAAGACTTTGAAAGCTTCTTAGCCATTACTCACAAAGAATTTGAGACAGAGAAAATTAACCGTCATTTTAAGTCATCTTTTTGCTAAAAAATTGCAACAAACATAATATGAGCCTATTTGACCTTCAGTACACCTTGGTAGAACAAAAGTTTCATATTAAATGCTGATGACTTCAAAGACATGTTTATCTTAATTAAACCAACAAGCTTAAATTAGTTTAAATATTGAGTTATGTTCTACCTGGGTCCACTTGAAAGCCCATCAATTTGTTCCCCATTGTTCATTTTTACCTGGGGCACCAGTGGGGATATCTGAAGTAGGCAGAGTAAGTCCTTGGGGGTGCTCTTTGCTCCTTTGATAGCAAGGTTAGAAGGACCAGGTGCCAATGGCACCAGAGACACTCAGGCTGGTGTAGGAACCAAGTTATACAGACCACGCCAAAGGTGGTGCAGAAATAGGAAAAGTGGAAGGAGGAGCAGAAGAGGGGAAGTGCTGCCAGAAGACAAAGAAAGAGGACTCCTTGTTCTGGTCAGCTCAGACAGATGAGCAGAGGCCAAGCTTTTTTCCAATAAAGTGGAAATATACAGTCCATGTTTGGCCAGAGAAGATAGGGAATGTCTCTGAAACAAAAAGGAGTTGTGGCATTTGCTTGGGAATATTCCTTAAAGTCCTCATCCTGAAGGAAACAACCACAGTTGGTTGGTTAGTAAGCATTAACCCAGGAAATGAATGAGGAGGATTCGCCCACATCTATTAAGAGAAGGCACAGTGAAAAAGGGGGAACATCCCTGCCCCCTTTGTTAGAGATGGCCTGTGTTTCTTCCAGCAACATGAGTTCGATCAGGAAGAGGCCTATTTAGACAATATATCTGGATGGAAGTTACTGGCCTGGTTAGTGACCAAACACGTTCCACATGAGGCCCTTAGGTCTGGATTCTGATTTAGAACCATGAAGGCCTGGACCCGGTGTATCTGTGTCCATTTACCCTATTTCCTACAGATGAGATCTAACTAATAGTTCATACTGAGGCCATCCAGTGTTAGAGAAGATTAGTCCTTTCTTAAACTTTGCAATCTAAATTATTTCCAGTGGATTAAAAGGTATTCCAAGGGAGGGTCTTTGGGAACTGAAGAAGGCCTTGCCTTGCTGTGCTGTTGCCTTGCCTCATGGTGCTCTGAGACTGTGCTGTGAAGAACTTGTCATTTTTAACCCATGGAAAATACTAGAAAATTTTTACAATTGGAAGTTGCCCAATTTTGTAATTTAAGTAGTTAATAGGAGACATTGATGGAAAACAGTAGAGATTGAAATCCATCATGGTCTAAGTAACATTTTAACACAAGTAGTCTTTACAACCAAATTCCCTAGGAAATGGTTCCTGGTTGAAATTTATTTAGTTGAGTGTTGGTTTTTATTGGCTCTGAGTGGAGGTCTTGTGGTCAGAAGTGGCTTGACCAGAGATGTGGAGGGGATTACATTAGACCAATGAGGGGGAACACTCACACAGGAGTCTTAAGGTTGGCAGGTGTCCTGGTGACTTAGGTGACTGTTCCATGCCCAAGACAGACAACTTTGTATAATGACAGGAATAAAGAGAGGGCATCAAGATTCTGGGTCTTATTACTCTTCTGACCAGGGTATTAAATTCCAGCTAGGAGAGGCAGGCTTTCTCCTTACCATGGAGTAAACATGGGCCAGAGGATTGCATCCTGAGAAATTGACATAAAAGTGTACCAATAAGACAGTACTCCTTGAAAATCCCCTGGAATGAAAGTAAAGGAAGAGGAGAGAACGCACTCACCAAGTTTGTACCAAGACATGGAATCTAGATGAGAGGACTCTAGCTGGATGTTTGGATGCCAAAATGATTTGAAAATGTTGGGATTTGGGAGAAAGCAGTCAAGAAAGAATTCTTGAGACATTTTTGGTGCAAAAGGGTGATTTTATTAAAGCACAGGGACAGGACCCACACTGGGGTTGTGAGGAGTGGCTGATTATATACTTTCAAGTTGGGAGGGGTCGGGATAGCATAGTCTCTAAGGAATTTGCAAGCAAAGTTTTTCAGGACCTTGAGGGGCTAGCTGTTGTTAGGATAAGGTCGTTTACTGCTATTTAGTAAAACCTTATAGTCACAAGACCCTTCAGATGTATATCAGTGGACCGTATGTTTGGGGGATGATTACAAACATAAATCTTGTGGGGTAGAGATGAAGGAAGTATCCAAAGAGTTTTTTGTTTTGTTTTGTTTTGTTTTTTAATTTGTTTTGTTTTAAGTAGGCTCCATGTCCAGTGTGGAGCCCAGCCAGGGCTTGAACTCATGACCCTGAGATCAAGACCTGAGCTGAGATCAAGAGTAGAACACTCAACCAACTGAGCCACCCAGCCACCCTGGCATCCCTCAAAGGGATTTTTTTATAGGGTCCTGGAGATTGGACCTTTTTGTTTAGCAAAATATTAACACCAAGGCTGCTAAGCTCCTTAAGGAAAGTCATTCTGCCTGTCTCAAGTTCTTGCAATGGATTGCAAAACGGAAATTTAATTTCTTTTTTTCTTTTGCCTTTGTTCTCCACATCACTAAGAACCCATTTTACTGTACACAAAATTCTTCAGCTATCTTTATTTACTCTGGTCTGTAGACTTTTGAACATTGTGCTTAGTCATATGCACCATTGTATCACATATATGTAAATGATAATGGCAATGTTGTTAAACTATCTTAATCAAATATTTAGAAGAGTCCCATTTTATTTTCTCATGACAGACAAGTAGGTATTTTATACAAACTGGTTGGTTCATTTAATGTGCTGGTTTATTTGAAATTTAGCAGGCAGTTTTACCCAACTGTGATCTTGAAGGGAAGTTTGAAATTACAGTACATAAAAACTTAGAGCTCATGACCTCAGTTAGATTGGTAATGTCAGGTAAATATGATAGATACTAGAATCTTAACAGGACATTTGGCTAAGTTTCTCATAAGTATAGAAATAAGCCAAGAAGGGAGAGACTTTGGTGCTATACAAGCTTAGCCTCTTAGTAGATAAATGATGTTAGGGAAATGATGTAACTGCTTTAAGCTGCCTTCTCCACCTCCTACTATCTCTACCATATATAAATATGGGGAAATAAGGTAGACTAGATGATCTTTAAGGTTTCTTGAAGTACTTTTTTTAAAAAAAGATAAATTACTGAGGGCTTGTGAAACTAAAAATAGGTGTAATCATAACTAGCTAAGCCACTATATTCAATAAATCATAAATGGTAACCTGAAGATAGTCTCTGCATAAGCAGCCCCTTGGCTGTACATGAAATATTCCTGGCCACGTTTTGTCAGAGTAAGGTGCTTAAGTTCACACAACTGGTGATAATGCTATATGTCTTATTTTTAATGGCATAGTTGTTTCAATTACACTTTCTTAGCATGAAGTTTATAATGATTTTGTTTTTGGAGGCCTGAGTGGTTCAGCCAGTTAAGTATCTGCCTTCAGTTCAGGTCATGATCCCAGGGTCCTGGAATCAAGTCCTACATCAGGCTTCTTGCTCAGCATGGAACCTGCTTCTCCTTCTGCCTGTGGCAACCCCTGCTTGCTCTCTCTCTCTCTCTGATAAATAAATTAAAATCTATAATAATTCATTTTAATTAACTTAGAACAGAAAAAAATGAAAAAAGGTCCAAAAAAACCAGGAAAAGAGGAGACAAACCAAATGAAATAATGCAGAAGAAATATTTGGAGACTTATTAGTTGAGATGTAAAGAGGATGGGTGAGTAGACAAATAATGCTAAGAACTATAGAAGAACAACCGATGGTATTCTAGAGATTACAACTTGTAAGAATTGCTTATAGGAAGAATGAGTAATGAGACAAGACAATGAAGAAATAGAGAGTTCCTATTTAAAAATCTAAATATTTAAAAATTCACCTGGAAAGGTCTAGATCTTCCAAAGATAGAAGTTGGTAAATATTTGAAACCTGATATATTATTAGTAACTGAGCAGTTAGGAGAACAAAAACAAACATAAAAGAATATAATTCATCAAACAAGCTTTGCCTGAATCCATAATACAGATCATCTCAATTACTGTCTCAGTGACTCTGAGAGGAGGTCTAATGTTGAATTAGGGATCTGTGAAGGCAAAGGATTCATGTAAGAGAATTTTTTATAAAGGGAGTGGTAATGGTAAGCAGACTACTCTGGCATTTGGTACAGACCCATGTGTTTGGGTATATGCTGGTTTAGAATATTTTCCCATCCGGGAAGCGTTGCTTTTGCATGATCTGGAGACTAAAAAGATACACATGTCCATTAGAACTAAATGTTACATAAAAAAAAAGGATAATTTACATATAATAAAGTATAGAAATCTCAAGTGTACAACTTGAGGAAGCTTTGTATATGTAAACATCCTAGAAGACTAACTCATATCTTCAATCAATAGTACTCCCTCCCCAACTCATATAACTACCATTCTGATTTTTATCCCCATAGATTAGTTTTTCCTGTTATTAAACTTCATATATAAGGGATATACAGAATGTATTCTTTTATGTCTGGATCTTTTCTCTTCATAACCTTTTTTGGAATTTGCCCATAACTTTTTTGGAGGGAAGGGACTTCAGCAGTTAATTCTTTTTTTTTTTTTTAATTGCTGGATATTATTATAATGTATAAATTTTTTAAAGATTTATTTATTTATCTATTTATTTTAGAGAGAGAGTGAATGCACATGTTTGTGTGCATGGAATGAGGGGAGGGGCAGAAGGAGAGAATCTCAAGCAGACTCCCCACTGACCATGGAGCCCCACTTGGGGCTCCATCCCACAACCAATGAGATCATGACCTGAGCCAAAGCCAAGAGTCAGATTCTCAACTGACTGAGACCCCCAGGTACCCCTAATGAATATTGTTTAATTGCTTATTCTCTTAATGGAAATTTGGGCTGTTCTTGTTTGGGGCTATTATAACTAAACCTGATGGAAACACTCATACATGCCTTCTGATGCATTTATTTTTGTTACCATGAGTGAAATTATATCATAGAATAAGCAACTATTTAGCTTTAGAAGATATCGCTAAAAAGATTTGCAAATGTTCATAATCATCAGCCAAATATAAAGATATTAGTTGTTCTACATTCTCATCAGTTCTTGGTATTGTCAGTCGCTTTTGTTTATGCCTTCTTGGGGTATACGGCAGTATGTCTTTGTAGTTTTAATTTTCATTTTCCTCTGATTAACAGCTTTTAGTGTTGGTTTTTTTTTTTCTTCAAATACTGTGGGCTGCAAAAAGTGTATAGTTTCTTATGAAAGATTTTGTTTATTTATTTTTCAGAAAAAGAGGGAGAGCACAAGGTGGGGAGGGGCAGAGGAAGAAGCAGACTCCATGCCAACAAAGAGCCTTGATCCCGGGATCCTGGGATCATGACCTGAGCTAAAGGAAAATGCTTACCTGGCTGAACCACCCAGGCATCCGAAATCAAAATCATCATAAACTCCATGCTAATAAATTTCAATTGAAACAACTATGCCATTAAAAATAAGACATAGGGGTGCCTGGGTGGCTCAGTCATTAACCATCTGCCTTCAGCTTAGGTCATGATCCGGGGCTCCTGGGATCCAGCCCTGCACTGGGCTCTCTGCTCTGCGGGAAGCCTGCTTCTCCCTCTCCCACTCTCCCTGCTTGTGTTCCTTCTCGTGCTGTGTCTCTCTCTCTCTGTCATATAAACAAAATCTTAAAAAAAAAATAAGACATATAGTATTATTGCCAGTTATAGTATAACATTGGGCAGGTTATGTTCGTTAAGCCTCATTTTTCAATCTGTGAAATAGAAATAATAACATTTCTTTTATAATAGTTTTGTGAGGATTAAATGAAATAATGTGTATAAAATGTTCATCAGAGTGTCTAGTACATAGTAATGTCTCTGGTGTAAGACAGATTTCTCTAACCTTCAGTTTCTTCATTTATAGGATGAGGACAATATGGTCTATTGGCCGAGTTTTGGTCCAAATGGCAGAACCCATGTCAGGTAGTTCAGAGGGAATTTTTAATACCGGCAACCAGTTGGAAAGATCTTGGAAGGGCCAAAAGGGCAAACAGAGATGGTGAGGCAACCCATCAGGAAGCTCCCACCACCCATGGAGCTGGCAGGATAGAGGGAGGACATGTGTTACCAAAGCTCTGGAGCCTGGCCTCCTCAGTAAGAACTAGAACAGTGGAGGGGACAACACTACTCTTGGAGATGCTGCCTGAAACCAAAGGAAATGGACTGAAATACCTAACATCTTCCCTCTTCCCACCCTCTCATCTTTACCAGTTTCCCCCTTTACTAAAGCTGAGTGAAAAGCAGTTGGCAAAAAGCACGAGTGATATAACTTTCAGGATTGAGCACCCTGTAAATACTGAACAGAGCAGAAGAACCAGAAATGGATCTGACATCAATGACCAGCATAAGTGCTCACTATCTTAATTTGTGGTGAGATTTTAAATATAAAAAGCATAAAGCAAAATACCTAGAACATAGTGAGTGCTCAATGAGTGCCAGGAAATCACAGTAAAACAGTGAAGATAAAGATACTTTCACTGCATTATGATATTATTGTACCTATTACGATATTATATGTTACATATTATATGATATTATTATAGTTAGTATGATAGCTGCAGTGTCAAAGGAAGGATGGTATTCACAAAATCTTAAAGAGCTGGGATGATTAACTCTGATCATTGACACCCTCAGGTCATTGGAAAGATTGGCTTTTTTTATGAAAAGGCTATTTGCTTGGAAATTACCTCTTGGGAATCCAAAAGGGCTCATTAAACTCATGAAAAAGAACCCTCAGGGGCCCCTGGGACTCCCCTCTGAAAGTCTCAGAGTTGGCCAATGAGTAGGGTCAAGAAGTCCTTCTCTCCTCAGACAGTCAGAGGAAGTTATTAAGTCGTGTGTGACCTCCTGGCTCTTCTTGCGACTCTACTCACTAGCTCCCTGTGTGACTTGGAACAAGCACTTAGACCAGTGGGGATTCTGTTTCTTCAAATGTGAAGAACTAGATCCCATCATCTCACTTCCAGTTCTAAGATTCTAAGACGATTTGAGTTTAAACTCATTATTTAGAGACATAGTATTTCTAGTTGGAAGCAGGATGCCATCTCTGAGATATTTGGCACTCTGTCCTCCTCATTCTCTGACTCTTTGTTATTCCTTCTTCCCTAAATTCAAAGCTATTTTTCCATTGGTAAGCATAGATTATACCATTCTAGTGCACTATTTGGAAAACATAAGGAGATCATACTAATTACCCATATGCTTTCAGGCAGTACAAAATAACTACGATCTGTTTGTCAATATGGCTAATTAAAAACAAAAAAAACATGCATATCAATGTTCATTTTTTATTATTTCTTGTATAGGACTCCAAGAGTAATTGCAGATACCTATAGGACCTAAAGGGCTAGCTCCTTTCCCACAATGTTCTATAATCAGACATTATACATGGGGTGTTGGCCAGTTTAAGTAGCTAGAATATGGCCTTCTATAAACACAATTGCTGTTACATTTCAGAGTTATTGATTATGAACGCATTTTGTGCAGTCAAGTGAAATCTGCAGCCAATAAACGCACAGTTAAAGAAGGAGGCATAAATGTATAGAAAGTGCATACAAAGCCTCTCTACTTGGCTAGGCCAAATAAATGTTTCCATCGGCACAGTTCTAGCAGAAACAAGAGACATAGGTCAAGGATGGTGAAGGTATGTGGAATTAACTTGTTAACTTTTGAAAATTAAATACTTTTCAAAGTATTTTATTTCCAAAATACTTTTGGGAATCCTGAATACACATGTGAGCTCCCTTGCCTCTGGAATGTCATGCCACAAAAAGAAAAAAAAATAGAGGAAAGAAAAAAGGCAGATGGATTTTTGTCTCCCGCAAAGGCCTGCTCTGTATTGTATAGTCTGCTTTTAGTTTGGATGCCAAAGGAAACGCTGGTTGGAGTTTCAAAGTTGGTTAAAACTTCACAGTATTTGGCCTTTCACTACTCGGATACACGGTAAAAAGCTCAGGTCTTTTTCCTAAATTTGCTGTTAGAATAATTTTTCGAAGGTTCATTTTATCACTTTTTATCTCCAGTCAGGATAAGCAATGAATGCATATTGGAATTTAATTTGTTTAGGGAATTCATTTTGTTTAATTTGGTTCTAAAATACTAACTGCAATCCAGTATGGAGACGAGATAGCTCAGACTCCTTAATAGCTATATCCAAAGAGATTTCCATAGAGAGAGTGGAGGGAGATATTGATGATATTCAAACAAATAATTTTAGAAAACTCATGGAACGAACCAAAATTATGTAGAAAAACTCAAAGAGGAATTAGAATTCAAAGCAAGATCTCAGTGAATGCAGGGCTCTGCACACTGCTACTAGATGGCAGACAGAGGGAAGAATAAATGAGTTCCAGCTTTTGAGAAACTTAATTAAAAGTTATATCAAACCTGGGATTCTCCTGAAAGAATCTGTACTTACTTTAATAAAGGCTGTTTCTCCTTGAGAAGCAATTCTAATTTTATACCAGGGTTGCAGTTCGATGCTGAAAATGGCCTTTCTATGCGATCTTGTTCATTTTTGCAAACACAGTATATCCCCACCCCCAGGACCTTCTTCTGGCACCCAGGCAGGAGAGCATTTGCCAAAACAATGATAGGAATGCTTAGGAAACACTCGCTCTTCTTTAACTTTATCACTATGAGCTAAAACACAACGAAAAGCCAGAGCAAGGGCAATGCTGACACAGGAAGGAAACCATGTTTACCAACTGGTTTGGAAATTTTCATTTCCCATTTTAAAATTCTGATAACAAGAGAGAACAGCTCAGTGGTTGGCAGAGGTTAAAGGTCAGGAGAGGAGTAGAGTCTAAAGAAGCAGCAAGAGGGACTCGTTTCAGACTGATGAACTCTGTGTTCTGAGTGTGATGGTGCTGGCAGAGGGTGTCCAAACTCCTGGAACTGTATGCCAAATAGAGGGAACTTCATGCAAACTAAAAAAGAAACAAGCAAACATTATCAACATTGACATTTTTAAAACATATGTCAGTTTGATTTTATGCTATATGTGTCCACCAGTAGACTTGACCCCTAATCTGGTACTTCTCTATCTCCCTAACTACTATTTCAAAGCACCCTTCCCCCCCACCTCTCCTGAGTTTCTCCTCTTTCCCAGGGTTTGCTTGCATTCCCTGATTGTTCTTCTTTTTCTTTTTTTAAACACTTTCTTTATTTGACAGAGAGAGACACACTGAGAGAGGGAACACAAGCTTGGGGAGTGGGAGAGGGAGAAGCAGACTTCCCGCTGAGCAGGGAGCCTGATGCCCTGGGATCATGACTTGAGCCAAAGGTAGCTGCTAAATGACTGAGCCACCCAGGCACATAAAAACCTTTGAGAACCAAGCCTTGAATAAGAGGTGAAGGAAATAATTCAGACCTAGATAAGAGCAATCTGATAATGGAGAAAATGTGCTGATGGAAAAGATTCACAGAAGGTTGCCAGGGGCAGGGGGTGCTGGCGGGTTGGCCTGACAGAATTGTCTTGCAAATAAAACAAAACAAAAGGTGGGGAATAGAGAGGAAATAAAAAGAAGTATATCATAATATACTACCTTCTATTTGTAAAGTGCATTGTGGTTTATGATAATCTCATACTAGTTTCTTTAATATTCATCACCTTGCTAGTAAGGTAAGGGTCATTACCCCCATTTTATAGATGAGAAAACTGTGGCCCAGAACAGTGAAGTGCCTGTGGTCACAGGCCTAGTACATGAAAAAGCTTGTATTTGAACTAGGATTCCTTGTTCTACAACCAACTGCACATAGCCTGTGGGCCCAGAGCTACTGACAGCTGTGTCACACCCTGTGAGATCTCTGAGGTCCTTGAGGTTGGGTGCCCAAAGTGTGTGCGCAGGAAGTGAATCAATGATCTCTACCTCGGGCTTGTCTGTTAGGGATGGCATTCCAATTCTGGGTTAATGGGCTCATTCTGCTCTTTCAGTTTGATCTAGAAAATACACAGAAATAGGTAGCTCAGATGGGACAGTGCTCTTTAAGTCAAAGACCACCTCCAGGGACACCTGGGTGGCTCAGTTGGTTGGACAACTGCCTTCTGCTCAGGTCATGATCCTGGAGTCCCGGGATTGAGTCCCAAATCGGGCTCCCAGCTCCATGGGGAGTCTGCTTCTCTCTCTGCCCTTCTCCTCACTCATGCTCTCGCTCACTGTCTCTCTCAAATAAATAAATAAAATCTTAAAAAAAAAAAAAAACCACAAAGACCACCTCCAGAAAACAGGCAGCATCACACTGAAAATCTACACTCAGGAAATAATTTCTAAGATCTTATCTCCCATGTGCCGAAGAAGAGAAATTTGACCAATTCAAGGATGAACACGTAAGACACGTTTTCTTTTATGAGGCAGGAGGCCATTAACTAGAGATTAATATCTATGGGTTCTGTGCCTTGTTCCGCAACTGGTTTGAGTGAGCTAACCAGAAATGCATAAATTTCATCTTACTAAACAGACACAGTTCAAGAAAGATGGGCCCCAGCACTTCCTGAGAAATTTCCTCAAGAGACTGGTTTTGCCAAATGTTGTATGTTTTGCTTTCCGTAGTGGATTCAGTATTTCTCAGTATGTTTCAAAGTATAAATAGCAAACCAGTTGAGCAAATGCCCATCTGGTTGTCTGATCTCCTCTTTTGAAGTAGAGAAAAAGAATTTGCCTTTGCCTTGAGGAAAAACAGGGACTATTGGTGGCTGCATTCTAGATCAGATCTAGCCATACTAACTCCTCAAATGGCACCAGAGTCATTTCATCAGAGGGGTGGTCCTTGACTCCCATAATCCAGTCCCCTTCCTGGCCTCCTCCAGCCTGTTATTCTCTGATATAACTTAGATCTTTGCCTTCAAAACATCAGTGAAAATCTCCCTCGTTAGGCTGAAATGCCAAGGGGGCAAGGAAGTATGTGTTTGAGCCATGATTGGATCCCCAGTGCCTCTCACAGTTCCTGGCACCTGATAGAAGTTAAATTAATAGATGGACTGGACTGCTAGGGAATGCCCGTAACTATGTTCCAGAAAAGCTGTGCTACCTTTCCTTCATAAGCCAGAGAAAGACTTTTTCTCTCACCCTTTCATTCCTAATTTGTCTCTGTAGGAAGGATGCATCTCATGTCAGACAATTCTGGATACATGGAAGACCACTGGTTGGGGGGGTGGGTATGTATCAATGGGAGAATATAAAAGCATCTTTCCACCTTAAGAACAGAGAGAAAAGGTTTTCTCTTGTGAAGCTGGGACAGGCTGAGAGGCAAAAAAGTAGGATGATTATTCCTGGGGTTTGCTGCATTTTGGCATGAGGAACTCAGTTTCCTAAGAAGTAAAATGTGCAAAACGTGGAAAGAGCACTGGGCTTGTTGTAATGAAATTCAAAAAACAGAGCTGGAACTACTTTAGAGACCATCATAGCCAGTGGTTTTCAACACTCACTGTGTATTAACATCCCCAGGAGAGACTGATAGAAATTCAGGGATGCCTGGGCCCTATCTCTAGGGATTCGGATCCAATTGGTCCCTGTGGTATTTTGTCACTTATTTTATCTTCAAAGCTCTCCAGGTGATTCGTCTGAGTGGCTAGGTTTGAGAATGACAAGTATGAACCAAAGCCGCAAAGCCTATGAACCAGGCCCTGTATTCAGGGCCCTCAAGTTGCCCTGGGGACTGCACCTTCCCTGAGGTTCACCAGTCTCCCTCACAGCTGGAGCAAGGGTGCCAGGGCTTCCATCAGACACACTCCTGAACTTTGAATGGGACTGGAGACCCCAGGATGCAAGAGTCACAGAGACTTTTCGCTGATAGTGGCCATGACACCAAGGATGACTTTGGGGGGCAGTAGCAGAATCAGGTCCACAGCCAAATGTTTCCATAGCAGAAGTGGCACCCTTGTCATGTCAATCCCAGGTGTCACCCCAGGCTTGGTTCTGGCGAGCACCTGGGCATCAGCACTTTTCCAGGGGCCCCTGCGAGAGAAGCCATGCCTTCAAGAGGATTAAAGTAGACAATAGGTCTTTTTTTTTTTTCCCCTAGATCAACTAGACTCAGTTTCTTTGCTTGTCAAGAAAGACCCCAAATCCTGCAAATGCTTTTTTTTTTCCCCCCCTTTCCCTGTATTTCTTGGAATCTTCTGGTTCTGCAGGTACTTCAGGATCTGCACAAAGAAAACAGAATAAGGCAAGCTTGCAGTTTTCTGGGTTCTCTATCAACCAGAGCAGCTCAGTTTCACACTATCTTTTTTTTTTTTTTTTTAAGTTTTTAAAATTTATTTAACAGACAGAGATCACAACTAGGCAGAGAGGCAGACAGAGCGGTGGCGGGGGGGGGGGGGAGCAGGCTCCCTGCTGAGCGGAAAGCCCCATGCAGGGCTTGATCCCAGGACCCTGAGATCATGACCTGAGCCAAAGGCAGAGGCTTTAACCAACTGAGCCACCCAGGCACCCCTCAGTTTAACATTTTCTTATGAAAAAGGGTTTCTGGAGGGAAAAAAAAAAAAAAAAAGCTTGGAAATTACATTTGAGTGGCAGAGAAGTTCATTAGTCAATCAAATCCCATTAATTTTGCTGGACTGTCCCTTGATACCAAGACAGAGTTTCTTCCAGACGTGGGTAGAAGATTCTAGTAGTAAAGTGAGCCAAAGTGACAGCCTGCCTCTTCTCCAACATTACAAGTTTGTCCAGTTTGTACTTGTAACCAGGGGTCTGGAAATCCAGTGTAAGTCATTATTTCTCCCACTTCTTGTTCTTATCACCATGAGCAAATACGTTATTTCCACTAAAATTGAATGCCTTTTTCTGTAAAATAGAACAACTAATACTTTTCTGTCAACCACACATGATACCTGTAAGGCTCAAATAATATAATAAATTTAAGTGATATAAGTAAAATCATGTTATGCACTTATAAATCCCATTCTATGCATGCAAGATGAAATTCTTATTACTGTCAGCATGAAATCTTAAATCAGTTGGTGAGTTTGTTTCCTGGATATGAATGAACTAAACGAGTTTATCTGATGGAAGAAAAAGCTACTTCTTGTCACAGGGGGATTGTTGGGGTCTGTTATCAAAGTAACGAGACTGAGACAAAATGAAAGTTATGCAAAGCCTTATTCTATGCCAAGCATTAGAAGTAAGACTGACCGGCCAGAGCCGCCTCCGAAGAGAGCGACCCTCTCCTGATCTCACAGGCTGGTTTTATAGGGCATAACTGCTGACCCAAGGTACCTGGCTTCTATTGTTAAGGCGTTTACTCCTGGAATTGAAACCCGGAACCATACCAAGAACTACAGGGGTTTTTATTCCCGGAATGAAGTCCGTGGATGTAATTGGATGTAATTGGCTACCTAGGCAATATGGAGTTCTCTGGCTAAGCAGGCCCTAATAGTTAAACAGGTTTTAACATTAAATCGGCCCTAACAGGGATGTGTAGTCTTCTGCCACAGGTCTGTGGTTCAATTCTGAGGTGATACTGAAATCTTATATAATCTTTATACGTCAGCAGTTTGTAAGCTTTGAAAGACTTACTTGCTTTGGATATATTATTTGCAGATAGATCTGACCATAATAAATATGGTTGAAGGACAATATCCCTTATATTATCATTTATATAAATTTGTATATTTATAATTATATACCAATATCAGTTAAAGGACAAAATTTTTTAAGCATCTTCTAAGCACAGCACTGTCTGATTCCACGGTTCTATAAAGGTGAATGGGCATGGATTGGTAGAGTTCTGATTATTAGCCTGAAATGCTTAGATTCTACTCAGTAGCTAAGAAAGCATTGGGAGAATTTGTTGTTATATGATAACAGTGTTTTATCAAGAAGTAAAGATTAATTGGATAACAGCAATTAAAGAATTAGGGTGAAATATAATTTAAAATTCCTAACTTGGGAAATTGAGAGAATGGCACTGACCATAGGAAAGAAAGTTCTGGCTGGGTGTTTTAGATGAAACTTTAGAACCTTCAGAACATTTAGATGAAACTTTAGAACCTTTAGATGAAACTTTAGAACATCTAAAAGTTCTTCAGAAATGGCCAGAATGAAAAAAGGAACAGAATATTCTTAACTTGTATCCGCTTTTAACAACCACTGCCACCTGGTGGCTTGTGACCCTGTTTCCATTGAAGGGAGAAATCCTGTTGACCTAAGCAGGGCTGAAGCAGGATAGAAAGACACTGACCAGAGATCTAAGTTTTCAGAGCACAAGGGTTAGGGGCCGTGTACCCTCATGTAATATTGTAACATGTCTAGGTAAAGATCATCTATCTATAAATCTATACTTTAATGATTTCTTAAGAAACTCACAGTCAAAGCTGAAATCCAGCTGGACTCTGATAGCAATAGATGTGGATTAAAACTGCAGTTCCCATCACTTAATGTTTAAATTACTCTTTTCTGTTTCCTTCTGACTGAGTCAGCCTCGTATCTTTCCTGAATTACTGAGTGATGGGAGACCTAGGAACCAGGGTAGTTAAGGAAAGAGGAAGTAATAGGTGTGCAGACAGAGTCACACTGAGAAAGATGATGAAAATGGGCAGCTCAAAACATTTCAAGGAAGTAAGTAAACAATTGTATTTTTCTGAAGCAGCATCATGGTATGAGCACATAGTTCCTTCTGATCTGGATTCTGAGAGCGAGCAAATACTTGTTCTCAGGGCCAGAAGTGCATCGCTCATAACTTCTTTGTGTTTCCCAAGAACAGCAGACCATTTTAAGATTTCCAGATACCTGTCTTAATGCCTCTTGCTACTTGGAAATTCCACCATGCCATCTTTCAAAAACTCCTTGTTCCAGGGTTCCTCATGCTGGGAAGTCTTCTGAAACTCTTCCCCAAGAGAGACAACACTTCTCTGCTCCATGCGTTCTGCTCATTGCGTTCTGTGTTCATCTTACTATGTTCTCACCAACGCCTAGTTATACTCCATTCAAGCACTGTGTATCAGATCTGTTTAAATGCAAATGTTATCACCATAATTTGGCCTTTTTCGGACCAGATACTTTGTCTTTCAGTTCTGTATTCCAGATATCCTTTTGGTTGACAGCCGCTAGAATACATGATGCCCCTTTCTCACATCGCAGGAGGATAACTCTTGGAGAAACTGAATAAAAGCATGATTGACCTAGACACCAGGTTCCCTAAGGGTTAGGGAATGAAGACAGAGTTTATATAAACATCTGCAGGTTTGTCACAGCCCTGGTTCTGAGTTTCTAAAGAGGATCTTAGGGTCCAACTCAGGGTGCAGAGCTAGAATTTGCCAACAAGAGAGTTTTATCACAGAGGGTGATCAAAAGTTTGGCTTTTTCATTGAGACTCCCTTTACTGACAATATGTAGACATGGTTTCTAGGGCTCTTCCATTTCTCTAGAGAGGACTTCACTGTTGCCAAGGTGTATAGATCCTGACTGTTAGGGAATGTTCTGGAAATAAGGCAAGAGAGGATATCCAGAACATGTAAAATCAGTGGAAGAAGGAGGCAGAAGAGGTACAACCAGAGAAATGACATCATGAGAAGGATTTGATTGAAGGGGGCCATGAGTCAAAGAGTATGGGTAGCTTCTAGAAGCTGGAAAAGGCAAGAACATGGATTATACCTAGAAGGAAGGCAACCCTGCCAACACTTTGATTTTATCCTCACGGGATGCATTTTGTATTTCTGGCCTCTGGGACTACAAGAAAGTAAATCCATGTTGTTTTAAGCCACTAAGTGTGTAGTAATGTGTTAAAACAGTTATCGAAAACATAAAAAAAGGCCACGATTACATTCATTATTATTCCCTTGCTGTGTCTTGCTTACTTAGGTCTTACTTAGGTCTTGCTGTTCTCGCGCCTAATGCCTGATTCCCTGGAGTCTACCCTTCCCACAGGATATGTTCTCTGCTTTGCTAGAACACCCAGGCACCTCTCCTCCCTGCCATGGACCAGTCCTGACTCCTTACTGGCTTTGAGTCCCAGGACTGGCTGTCGTCCTTCACATTCACCGTTAGCCCCTGGATCAAGGCATTGGTAGGGACACCAAACTTCCAAAGCATCTTTGACATCATCACATGGATGAAGAGGGTTGCACACTGTGCCTTCTTTTATCCCTCAGGTTTCAAACATAGTTATGTGACTGTTTTCAGCACTTGGATGAATCATAGTTATCTTGATTAAACTCTCCATGCATGGTTTTTAAACAAAAATGCTTTCAATTACCCAGCTCACTCGGACTGGTTTCTTGGTATCAGCCAGCCAAACTACCCTGCTGGGGTCCAGTTCTTGCCAGTCCACAAATAATTATTAAGCAAGGGCCTTTCTCTTAGCGTTGCAAAGTATTGTGGACTGCTGAAAATACGGATCCTTAGCCAGAGATCTAAGGTGGGAAAGAGTGAGAGAGTCTATCAATAACATAAATAATGACTGAGAGACCCCAAAAAGGACTGCTAAGGGCAGAGGGCTGTTAGTAATGAGGGAGACACAGGAGTGACAGCAGAGACTCTACAGAGGCAGGACTCTGCAAGAGAGGTCAAGTTCATTTGAGTTCAGAGTCTAAGTCATATGTGAAAGTGCCTAGCTTCATAGCCGTTTGCCCCAATTACCCATTTGCCTCTGACCTAAGACTAAAATCTAATTATACTCAGCATGAGAGGAGGCCTGGTGGGAGTTTCATATCCACAGCCTCTCTCTGATCTCTCTTACAGAGCACTAAGAGGTGGTCTGTGAATGTAAACAAAACTTGCACCCAGGATTTTGCATCAGGCAGGCTAAACCTTATTTTAGGAGATAGCCAAACTGTCAGGGATAAGGAACTGATTCTCCTGTCTCCTATGATGCTACAAGGTTGTTTTTATTAAAATGGAAATTTCCAAGGCTTTACGCAGAGCTAACATGTGAATGTTAGCTGCCTCACCAGCAGCCGAGCTATAATTGTCTTCTCTCATTCCTGAACTCAGCACTTGACTGTTCATTAATTAACAGTGTACCCCATGAGCATAGCATCTCCAGACTGTGGGCTCCTAAACGATTCCTCATAAACACAGTATCAGCTGCATTAGCATTGCAGCTTCTTGCTGTTATGGACTTCTAATTATAATTTTCTTCATTTTTTATTTGGCACATCTATATCGAACTTCGAGTGCAATAAGCCACTGTATGAGCTGCTGTGGAGGACGCGGAGATGAAGTGGGATGGGGTCAGTGCCTCAAGGTACTGAGAGCTGGCAGCTGGGCAACCCCCAGAGGAGACATAGAACATATGACCACCACCTGGGCGTTAAGAATACAAACCCCCAGTTAGTTTCCTCTAACCGAAGCCTTCTGTTTTAACTATCAACATTTTTTTTTCCCCTAAATAATTTCAGGTGCAAAATAGTAGATTCAAGAAATGTTTGGGCAATGCAATTAGACTGTATTAGATACTCTGTTTGGTGACTAACTCTCATAATAACCATATGAGGAAAATTATATACTTTCCTGTTATTTGTAACCTGCATCTCGCAAGTTTTTATGAGACTTACAAGTGAGGTTGAAAACTGACCATAACCTATGTTTCCCTTACTTTTTGCCTATACTCACCAATGAAGGACTTCCAGGAACTTGTGTATTTCCCATCAAATAAACCATCACTCCAGCAAAACGGACTCAATGGGGTCCACTCCTGGTGGGCCCACACCTTGGCCTCTGCCGCAGTTGGGATCTCTGTTCTGGGAAGATGAGAACATGTGGGCTGCATATGTCAGGCAGTTACCCAAGGGCACATGCTTGTAAGAGAGGGACTCAGGTCACACTTCGCACTTCTGACTCCAAGTGCAGTAGCTTCTGTGTAAGAGCCAATCCATCCCTTGTCTAAATACAAAAAATCATCACACAGTCTTCATGTGTATTAGTATGTACTTCCACAGTTATACAGGCTAGCAGAGAAGGTCAGGAAAGTGGGGATAAGGACTGAAAGAGGCCTCATGAGACCAAAAGGTGGCAGTCCCTGAGAACAGCAAACACAGGGACTCGGTGTGTAGGCCCAAGGAGGGGACAGTGCCAAGCTCAGGCCTCTCTATTTGTCTGGGATGAACATAACTTAGATGATACCATATACTTAAAATCTAGTACATAGACCACAAACTTCATCACAAAGCAGAAATCCATGACAGTATTAACCCGTTGCCCATTCTATGCCAAGTTTATACGCCATAGTTTGGTCACTTTGAAGCATGTCTGCGATCTTCACATTGTATCCTTAAGGTCATTTGGGACAGAGAATGTCTCTTACTTCATACTCCCTTACTACCTTGCTTAATAGACTTTGCTGCTTTAAATGCCAAAGAGAATGGAAATCCAGTAATTATTAATCCAGAAATTATTATCCTTGAATAGGGCCAGTGCCCTTCCTTAGAATATAAATCCCACTTACCCCACTGTAAGGAACAGTTCTGCAGTCAGCGATATGGTGATTTCAGACTTCCCTCTACCTCTTTATAGATCAGTGGCTGCCTTGTATTTTTCTCTTTTGGAATATTAAGGAAGTCAGGCCCTCAGCTTCTTGGAGAAAGTGGTCCTCTACTGCCCTGAAATATCTCTTCTTGGAAGGCTGTGACCTCAGCAAAGGGAGCACTTGCCTTTCTCTAAGGTAGTGATCATTTCATCTCCCCTCCTTGAGGCCAGCATTGGATCACGTATTCGTCCCACTTGCTGCCCCAGTCCGCTCACTCTTCGCTCCTTCTCCCGGCTTCATCTTCAAGCGAGAGCTTCAGGTCGCAAAAGGATTTCTAACTGCACCATCCTTTTCACTCTTGACATTTCTATGAGCTTCAACAAGAAGAGTTCTGCTTCTCTGTGCTTACCAGCTGAATTAGTGTGGACAGAAGGGCACATACCATACACCACCGTTTGCAGGAACTATTTCTTATGATCAGTAATTTCCAAGCAATACACCTCCTCAGGCTCTGAAACATGTCATCCCGAAAGCTGCTGCTCCCTTTCCCCCATCCCCTCCATCATCTGTGTGTCAGACATGCCTTAGTCCTGCTGGCATCTGCTGTTTACCAGTGGGGCCCTCCCTGCCCCCGCCCCCTGGTAAAGCCCTCTGAGGAATGAATTATGGAAAGCACAGCAGCTCACAGACAATATGAGCCAAAGATGCTTTAGTTCCCAGCTTGGCAAAAATAGGTAGTAAATTCATGGAAGGTTTGCTCACTGTGTGTTCTGTTCATAAGCATAATATTTAAAATGTAAAAATAAATAACCCCTTCTGCTCTCGTGGTTTCTAAAGTGCTCTGGAGAGCTCAACCCGGTGATTTCGGACATTTTAGTGAACCGAACACAATTGTTCACGGATCACTGTGGATTGGACATTTTATATCATTCCAGGGATATTTTGATAAATAAAGCACGGACCAAGCCAGGCCGTAGACATTTTGGGGGAGACAAACATATCACAGATAATTAAAGCAGAGTGTGGTTAGAACAATAGTAATGCTGTTTACCAGTTGGAGTTTGAAGGAGGGTCATTCCGTGCAGCCTAATGGAGTACGGAAGAAGGAGACGGAGAAATTCTCTGGAAAGAGGAGGCACCTAAATTGAGAGTTAAGGACTGAATAGTTCGTATCTTTTAAAAAGGGAGGAGATTTGTAGAAAGGAAGGGGAAAAAAAAAATTTCTTAATTCTATTGTCTTCTAGCTGTGTATATTATTAGCACACCTGGAAAATCTGTTAACTACTGCCTCTTTAGAATTCGTTACACCTGGTGAATTCTGTGGGCTTCTGCCCCCTTATAATTTCTATGCATTTGCTTAATTAAGACTCTGTGATAGACTGGGCAGACATTTCTTGGCAATTAATAATCAGCTGGAGGAGCTTAAGCCTTGAAGCAAAGCTGTGAAAATATGTACTTATATTTATATAAAAAGTTGTTAAATTGTTACCTTTTCATGTCTTGATCAGCCAAAAGTTGAAAAGCCACATTGTTGTGGTTGACAAGCTGCATTTACAGTCTGGTTCTTTTCTTATCACTGAAAACTATCCACAAATAAACAGGAAGAGAGAAGCACACACTTTGTCTTTTGCCTGAGGCATTTAGAATGCGAGTTAACTTGGAGAACATTCCTGAGAGTAACTGCTGGTTAATACTGGGATTAGTTAACTTGGGTTTATGGTGCAACCATCACAAAGACCTGCACAAAGGTCCTTAATCTAGATAGATTGGGCAGAATTCTGCCTAGAGATAGTGGAGTGGGCATATCGAGTCTGCTGCTTGTCTTATAAAATGTTTTGGATTCCTGAGTTCAAAGCATAATGCTTGATGTATGCACAGAAATGACCATATAGTTTAGCATATTTACCTCTTGCAAATACGTAGAAGATTCCAGGCTTTGGTCCAAGCATTTTTTGTCTGTAGCAATTACAAAGCATTGGAGATCCGTTCCTACTTAGGTTCTATTGCGGGCTGACTGATTTCTTGCACCCCTCCCAACATGTGGACTGAACTGTGACACTGGTGTCTTAAAGGAAGTTAGGAACAAGGAACCGATGATATAGGACAAGTTCCTTTCAGACAGGAAGGAAAGGAAAAGGAAAAAAAAAAGGAAGGAGGAGAAGGAGGAAAAAGATTTATCCCTTCTTGCCCTGAGGGATCACAGGAAAAAAAAACAATCAGAGTAAAAGGTGTTCTTATTTCTATCTCCCCACTTAAGAATCATATATCAAGTTGCAGAAGTCTTTTAGGAACATAGAAATGAGTGTGAGGCAGCATACAAATATCAAGGGAATAGCTTATTCTCTAGGACGGACTGTGGGGGAGGTTGCAGGCCCCTAAAATGGCATGTGCGCCCCTAACATGGCGCTGAAGCAGCCCCACAGGGTGGGTCCAGATGCAGGAGCCGGAGACACAGGCCTGGATCCTCTTTGTCTGTGGTTTATAGGATAGGAATCCAGAAGTCCCCCTGTGCACTAGACGGGCAGAGAAAGGGTTGAGAAAGGAGAGGGCAACTTTTCAAAGGCTTGGGGTCAAAGCACACAGGAAAAGGTGAGATGGAATTGGGGAGCACATGTGAATGCCTAGAGTGGTGGACTTCTGTGGTGGGTATGGATGCTTCGTTTCAAAAACAATAGGGAGAACTAGTCATAGCTTGGAGAACTAGTCATAGCTTTGCAACCAATATAGGCCAGCCTGTCCACAGCAAACCATGGAGAGCATAGGGTACCCTGCATGACCTGAGCCTTCTCTTCCCTCTATCAAAAGGACAGAGTAAACCCCTTCATATGTCTGGTGATTTCTGAGGGAAGATCAGGGAAAGGGGAGGGAAACTAAAAGTCTGAATAGCATCTAGAACAGATAGCATTACCTAAATGACTTTCTGTTCCTGGGTCAGATGAAGATCTGCCTCCACTATCAAATGGAGTGTGAACTCAGAAAAAGTGGACCAGCTACAGAATACCAAGGAACTATATTTCTTTACCTATATTTGACTCTGAGTACATTGTCAACCTTATTGCACAGGTGTTTTCTCACTTAATTCCTGGATCATCCCTGTAAGTAGGCATGCCTGTTGTGCAGATAATGGAACAGACTGGGAAAGATCATGCCATTTCCCCCCCTGGTTTCACAGCTACAAGTGCAGTGGGGATTAGAATATGGATCAGTCTGAATCCAAAACGTATGGTCTTCTCATGATGACTCGTGACTTTCTTTCTTTCTTTCTTTCTTTCTTTCTTTCTTTCTTTCTTTCTTTTTCTTTCTATCTTTCTTTCTTTCTCTCTTTCTTTCTTTTTCTTTCTTTCTTTCTCTCTTTCTTTCTTTCTCTCTTTCTTTCTTTCTTTCTTTCTTTCTTTTCCTTCTTTCTCCTGAATGTAGAAACATCTGATGCTTTGTACTTGAAGGAAAGCAAATGTAATAAATGGTGGAGATTCCATGTTCCTTGTGTCTTTGGGGACTCTTATTGGAGATATTAAGGAAGATATTAAGGATATTAAGGAAGATATTAAGGAAGAATATTGGAGATATTAAGGAAGAAGGGTTGCCTTTTAGTATGTCTGAAGGTTACTCTGGCATAACCAGGAGATGAGGGCAGGCAGTGCTCCCACAGATGAGTTAAAGGTTGAGCTGTTTTATTGGAGCTATTTGTTGGAGAAATGAAGAAGCCACCAAAATACTGATTACTGAAGAGGTGGCAAGCAGCATGTGGTGTTGGCTTCCTTAGAAGAGAACAGAGCTTAGCAATTCAATGAAGTAGACATTTATTGAGCTTCTACTATATGTATGCCATGAGGTGAGAATAAGAGGATGCATAGATATAACAGGGTACAGTAGATCATACTACATGCTGGTGCACTGAAACTGGTTCCCACCCCTCCCCCTTTTTCAAAGCAGCTTTTTTCTCGCTCTAATCTTTATAAAACTAAAGGCAACGTCTGCAGCTGGGCGGAGGAGATACGGCAGAGAGCTCTCAGAAAGGACTGAGTCACTTAGTAAATCTGCAGCCTCTTTTCACCTTGACAGGATCTCGCTCCCTGTACTACAGTATCTGTGGCCTCGATCACACATTATGTTTCTTTTCTTTTCTTTAAGCTCTTATCCAGTTCAGCTTTGTTTGCTGGCTATTATGCAACCTACACAAGTAGAATTCTCCTTGGACTTTTCCAGCTCAGACATAAATTGAAAAACAGCAACTCTGGCAATGGCCCATTGCACACATTCAGTGCACTCATATCTCAATGGGCTGAGTCAAAGAGGCCAACTTGCTTTTACCGACAACCTAAAGACAAAACCACTTCAGGGTTATGAAAAAGGCTTACTTTGAAAGTACAGTAAAGAGGAATGTATGGGGGAAGAAAAGAATGGCAAAGGAATTTTACTGTTTTCAGGAAATTTAAAGAAAAAGTAATTTTTAGGGGCACCTGGGTGGCTCAGTAGTTGCGCATCTGCCTTCGGTTTGGGTCACGGTCCCGATGTCCTGGGTTCGAGCTCTGCATCAGGCTCCCAGCTTAGCGGGAGGCCTCCTTTCTGTCTCCCACTCCCCGCTCCTGTTCCTGCTC
This sequence comes from Mustela putorius furo, assembly GCF_011764305.1. NCBI lineage: Eukaryota > Metazoa > Chordata > Mammalia > Carnivora > Mustelidae > Mustela > Mustela putorius. Next base: position 19,746,244 of record NW_025422019.1, on the reverse strand, counting down.
TCGCTGTCTCTCTCTCTCTCTCTTGCTGTCAAATAAATAAATAAAATCTTAAAAAAAAAAAAAGGAAAAGAAAAAGTAATTTTTAGTCTATTAAACCCAGATTCCTTAAAAAAAAAAAAAAAAAAAGAATGGGCCTTCATGTGTACCCTTTAGAGAAGAGTGGGGGGGAAACACAGAGTCTAATTCTACTAGAAGAATTAACTGGAGAGGGGAGGAGTGGTTTCTGAGGAGTCATTTACCGAGGAATGAACGGCACACCCAGCACACCCTGCTTCTGCACTAGACCAGTTTGCTTTCTTGTGTAGGAGACCAGGATTCTTACCTCTTCAGGGTGGCCCTGGGAGTTTTCCTACACGCTTGACCCATTCAGTAGCTTATCCTGGGAGGGGTGCCCTGAGAGTGCCCCAATGGTATGGGGGAGTGGCATGGGGCTTGGTGCTTGGGAGATAAACCTGTCTAAACACAAGGTTTTGAAGTGTGCTTAAGGTTTACATGGGATTTTCTGGAAAGATAGTAGAGAGAGTGAAAGGAAGATAACTGTGCTTCGTATTGCCTCTTTGTCCAGGGTCTTATCCCAGCTCTCTTGCTGTCAATTCTTCTTCCTTTTTTTTTCATTCTTTTAAGATTTTACTTATTTCAGAAAAACCAAGCTGGAGACAAAGACAGAGAGCACTAACAGTGGGGAGGGGAAGAGGGAGAGAGAGATAAGCAGACTTCCCCCTGAGCAGAAAGAAAGCCCGACATGGGACTCCATCCCAGGACCCTGAGATCATGATCTGAGCCAAAGGTAGATGCTTAACCAACTGAGCCACCCAGGCGCGCCACTCTTGCTAAGCATTCTTACCATGACAGAAAACATGAAACACACACAGGACTTCTCTTTTCTTGTATACACTGAGATACTGTACACAAATCTGATGACTCTACACGTGCAAGGTGAGGGCTTCAAGACTTCTCGTTCTTAAAGTGGTTGAAGCTCTTCACCATTCATTGCATGTACATTGTCAAATGGACATGCATTGGCTCTTCTCTCATTGTATAGATTTCAAACCTAAGCTGAATGTGGCTTCGCACTCCCTCTTCCTTTTTTTTTTCCCCTTCCTCTTCCTTATATGAACATATTGTCCATTTACTTCCTTTTTTTTTTTTTAAGATTTTAATAATTTGACAGAGAGAGCATACAAGCAGGGGGAGCAGCAGAGGGAGAGAGAAACAGGTTCTTTGCTGAACAGGGCGCCCAATGCTGGGCTGGATCCCAGGACTTTGGGTTTATTACTTGAGCCAAAGGCAGATGCTTAACTGACTGAGGCACTCATGTGCCCCTGTCCATATACTTCTTGAGTTACATAGCTCCATAGGTGAAAGCATGTGGGAAAATTGTGGGAAGAATTTGAAATTAACATGAGCTAGATAACAGTCTGGAAGAGCAAAGAAAAGGCACATTTTTTTTTTTTTTTTTTTACAATATTTGGGAGCATCAAAGCCTGCAGTACAGATTGGAGAGATATTCATCAAACTTATTTATTTTACACTGGGCTTACTCTGTACAGTATTTCCCAGTCTCCCTTGCAGTTAGGTGACATATGCCTGTATCACCAGTGGGACCTCTGCAGAAGTGATGAATATCCTTGGCCCTCTACCCTCCTGTGCACAATACTCTTTTTCTTCCCTTGTTGCTACTAAATATCGACACTCAGGGACACCTTGTAGAAGGGTGGTGTATATTTTTTCAGCCTAGATTTCTGAAAGATTGTGTATAGGCATTGTTGTGGACCAAATTGTGTCCTTCTCTGAGAATTCATATTTTGACATATTTTGTCCAATGTGACTATATTTGGAAATAAGACCTGTCAGGAGATAAAGGTTAAATGAAGTTGATAGGATTGATGTCCTTATAAGAAAAGGAAAGGCCACCAGAGCTTGCTTGCTCTCTCTCTTTGAGCATGCACAGAGAAAAGGCCATGTGAAGACTCAACAGGAAGTCCACCATTTACAAAACAGAGAGTGGCCACACCAGAAATCAACCTGTGGGTACTTTGATTGAGGACTTCCAGCCTCCAGAAATTTGGGCAAATAAATTTCTGTCGCTTATGCCACCCAATCTGTGGTGTTTATATGGTAGCCCAAACTGACAAATATAAACATAGATCTCATTCTCATCTCCACCCTACTGTGGACTGGTTTTTACATGATGAAACCAATGTGTTAAGCCACTGAGATTCCAGGCTTTATCTCTCAACGACAGCTAATGTTTACTTTTCTTTTTCTTTATTTTTTTTTAAAGTTTTTATTTATTTATTTGACAGACAGAGATCACAAGTAGGCAGAGAGGCAGGCAGAGAGAGAGGAGGAAGCAGGCTCCATGCTGAGCAGAGAGCCCAATGCAGGGCTTGATCCCAGGACCCTGGCATCATGACCTGAGCCGAAGGCAGAGGCTTTAACCCACTGAGCCACTTATGCGCCCCAATATTTACTTTTCTGATGCAAAGACCAAGCAGAGCTAATTAAGTTTCTGATATCATATTTCTCAGAATGCACAGGGTAGAATTTATGTAATCTACATCAGTGCAAGAAGTTCCTTGGGGTGAGATCCACAGATTACTTAAGAAAGAAAGGAAAACAAGAAAGCAACAAGGAAGGAAAGGGAGGAAGGGAGGAAGGAAGGAAAAAATATTTGTTTTATTTTGTTTGCAGTGTATAACATGATGGTTTAATACATACACAGTGTGAAATGATTCCCACAATTAACACATCCATCACCTCACATAGTTACTATTTTTTTGTTGGTGGTGAGAACACTTCAGATCTATTCTCTTAGCAAATTTCACGTATCCAACACAATAATACCTATAATCACTATGTTGTTCATTAGAACCCCAGAAGTTTTCATTTTATAACTGGAACTTTGTATCCTTTGGTCAACCTCTCCCCATTTTTCACCCCCTAACCTTTACCATTCTACTCTATAGTTCTATGAATTTGACCTTTTTAGATTCCACCTATAAGTGAGATCATACATTATTTGTCTTTACATGTTGGGGTTATTTTACTTAGCACAATGTCCTCCAGGCTCATCTAGGTTATCATAAATAGCTGGATTTCCTTCTTTTTTTAAGACTAACATTCCATGTGTGCATGTATGTGTGTATATGTGTGTATACACACACACATTTTCTCTATCCATTCAGTTATTGACAGAAACTCAGGTTGTTTCTATATGTTGGCTACTGTGAATAATGTTGCAGTGGATATAGGAGGACAAATGTCTCTTTGAGATACTGATTTTATTTTCTTTGGATATAAACCCAGAAATAGGATTGTTGGATCATATGGTAGCTTCATGTTAATTTTTCTTAAGATTTTATTTATTTATTTGACAGAGAGAGATCACAAGTAGGCAGAGAGTCAGGCAGAGAGAGAGGGGGAAGCAGGTTCCCCGCTGAGCAGAGAGCCTGTTGTGAGGCTCTATCCCAGGACCCTGAGATCATGACCTGAGCTGAAGGCAGGGCTTTAACTCACTGAGCCACCCAGGTACTCTGCTTTATGTTAATTTTTTTGAGGAAACTCCATCTTGTTTTCCATAATGGTTGTACCAATTTACATTCCCACCATAGTGTCCAAAAGTTCTCTTTTCTCCACATCTTTGCCAACACTTGTTTTCTCTTTTTGATAGTGGTCATCCTAATAGGTGTGTGGTAGTATCTCACTGTGGTTTTGACTTGTATTTCCCTGATGATTAGTGATGTTGAGGACCTTTTCTTATACTTGGCTATTTGTATGCCTTCTTTGGAGAAACAAAATATTAACACTTTACCAAGTATATGGTTTGCATGTATTTTCTGCCCTTCCATAAGGTGGTTTTTCATTTTGTTGATTATTTTCTTTTCTCTACAGAAGCTTTTTAGGTTAAGGTAATCCCACTTGTCATTTTCACTTTCATTGCCTCTACTATTGATGTCATATCCAAAAAAACCATTGCTAAGAACAATGTCAAGGAGTTTTTTTTTCTCTGTTTTATTCTAGGGATTTTGCAGTTTCAGGTATTAAATTTAATCCATTTTGAGTTAAACTTTGTGTATGGCATAAGGATCCAATTTCATTTCTTTTGCATTTAGATATCCAGTTGTCCCAATATCATTTATTGAAAGTGTTCCTCTCCTCATTGTGTATTCTTGATGCCCTGGTCAAATATTAATTGACCATATGTATGAAGATTTATTTCTGGGCTCTCTAGTCTGTTTCATTGGCCTATGTATATATTTTTATGGCAGTATCATACTGTTTTGATTATTATAGTTTCATAATATAATTTGAAATCTGGAAGTCAAAAGACAAAGAAGATCACTATATAGTGATGAAGAGGTCAGTTCATCAAGAGGATATAACAGTAGTAAATATATATGCACCCAACATTGGAAAACCCAGATATATAAAGCAAATGCTAGCAGAATGGAAGGGAGACATAGATAGCAGTACAATAAGAGCAAAGGACTTCAATACCATAGTTGCAACAATGGATAGATCATCCAGACAGAAAATCAATAAGGAAATAGTGTTCTTGAATAACGCTATAGACAAATGGATCTTACAGGCATGTACAGAACCTTCAATTCAATAGCAGCAGAATACACCTTCTTCTCAAGTCATACAGAACATTTTCTAGTATGAGATCAAATGATGGGTCAGTCACAAAACAAGCCTTACCGAATTTGAGAGGATTGAAATCATATCAAGTGTCTTTTTTTAACCATAGTGGAATAAAATAGAAGGAAATTAGGAGGTCAAGAAATAGGTAGAAATTAAAGAATAGACTCCTTAACAACTGACATAAAGCCTAATGTTAGCTTTTCTTTGTCTGAAGAGACTTTCATCACAAGGCGGAATTAGGGATAGATATAAATTAGGAAATAAAAAGTATAGCTGTGATGCAAAATTCACATATTTGTAGCATTCTTTAGAGATGGTCTGTACAAGTAGGAGCCATTGGCTTAATATTTCTAAATAAAAATCATGTTTTAAATGTAGCCAAAGAGCAGGCTAATTAAAATAATATGGTTTTGGGGGCACCTGGGTGGCCCAGTGGGTTAAAGCCTCTACCTTCGATTCAGGTCATGATCCCAGGGTCTGGAATTGAGTCCAGCATTGGGCTCTCTGCTTGACAGGAGGCCTGCTTCTCCCTCTTCCTCTCTGCCTACTTGTGATCTCGGTCTATCAAATAAATAAATAATTTAAAAAATAATAATAATATGGTTCTCAGCCAGTGTTTGGAGGGTAATGGAAGGAGGCTCAGAGGAGAATATATGAATTTGAAAAAAAAAATATTTGACCACAGAAAAATAAAAGCTCAACATAATCAGTGTGTAGAAGTATATAGAAAATAAACCATCTTCTAAGCATACCAGTGATTTTAAAGGGACTGATTTGTGGGGAAGGGGAGGGAAATTTGTCTCTCTCAGAAACTCCTTGCAACTTTACAAAACTTTCATGTTTATCAAAAGGCTGTTTGAGTTAAAACAGCCTGGGAAACAAGAGCTTAAGGTATTCCATCATTGACATTAATAGACTGTGGGGCCTTGTGGTAAGTCCCATAACCTGCCTAGGCCTCAGTTTGCTTATTTATAATATGAAGATATATATATATATATAGATAGATAGATAGATATCTAGATCTATAGATATATATAATATGAAGATATATAGATCTTCATATTATATATATGTATATATATATAATATTATATATAATAGTTTATGTGTAAGATATGTATATGTGTGTTTATGAGCAATGTTAATTTATATTTACAAAAATCAAGATTTCTTAGTTGTGGTGCTATCATAATAAAACAAAAAAAAAGTGTGAAACATTTTATTTTCATGACAATTAGCTCATCTCATCAGATAATTCTGGTCTAGTACAATATTGTCTCCAGTTTCCAATGCATAGGTCTTTTGTCTCAAAAACAACAGTTAACTAGAAACATTTTTTATATTTGCCTTGCAATAAAAAGAAAAAAGAAAAGATGATTCAGTTTGTGCAATTAACTATATCTGACAGTCATATCCCTTGAAAGACCTCATTTTCTGAACATTAATTTTATCTCCTAGAAGAGTAGGACACAACATAGGTATGTAGTACTCCCAACCTAAAGCCTCTAACACCACATTAGGAATTAGATCATTAAATCATCATGAAGAGAGGCAGTCATTTTAAAGTCATCATAATTTAACAACCACAAAGAGGTGACTTACTCAGAAATTTTGATTCCTGAAACATAATGATGTGGGTTAATTTAGAAATGGAAATGACCTATGAGGCACATTTAGCATCATCACCATCAAGATGCATGTCAGAAAAATTCAGAGCATTAATCTCTGGGTGATACAATTTTGGAAGTGTTCATACTACACCAGCTCTTTTTTTTTCCCTTCCTGGGAAACAGATACTGCCCAGTTCACAACTCCATTCAAAGAAGTAACATAGACTGAAATTTTATCGAATACTTCTAATGTGCTGAACAATCTGAAGAATAAAACAAAAGATATTGGTGGCAATTGGGCAGGGTGATGGGGGAATTTCTTCAGCAGGAAGTATTTTTACATAGAGACATATCATGCAATGGCACTTTATAAAGAACTAATAATTTCTTTTTATTGTGTTAAGAACACAAGAATTTTCTATTAATTTAGAACTTTTTTACAAAATAAAAAGGCTTAAGTTGTGATGAAAAATACTAGGCAGAGTGTACACCGCATGTTCACAACAGTGCAATCAAGAGGTAGAAGCAACCCAAGGGTCTATCCATGAATGAATAGATAAAGAAAATGTGATATTTACATACAATGGAATGTTACTCAGCCATTGAAAGGAATGAAATGACACATGCTACATCACAGATGAAACTTGAAGACCTTATGCTAAATGAAATAAACCAATTAGAAAAGTACAAGGAATGTATAATCCACTCAAGTGAAGTATCTTAAAATAAACAAATTCATAGAAACAGAAGGAAAAATGGTGGTTGCCAAGGGCTGTGGGCAGGGATAAGGGGAAAAAGTTTAACTGGATATAGAGTTTCAGGTTTGAAAATCAAAAACTTCTGGAGACAGGAGAACCTGCATGACTCAGAAGGCTGAGTGTCAGACTCTTGGTTATGGCACTGGTTGTGATTTCATAGGTTCCAGGGTTGAGCCCTACATCAGACTCCAGGCTAAGCAGGGAGTTTCCTTGAAGAATCTCTCCCTTTGTCCCTTCCCTCACTTGTACATGCTCTCTCTCTTTCTCTCTCTCTCAAATAAATAAATAGAGCTTTAAAAAACTTTCTGGAGATTGGTTGCACAATAATGTGAATATACTTAACACTACTGAAAGTTACATTTAGAAGTGGTAAAGATTGCAAATTTTATGTGTATTTTTTATTATGTTATGTTAGTCATCATACAATACATCATTTGTTTTTGATGTAGTGTTCCATGATTCATTTTTTGCATAAAACACCCAGTGCTCCATGCAATATGTGCCCTCCTTAATACCCATCAGTGCGCTAACACATCCCCCACGCCCCCCAGAAACCCTCAATTTGTTTCCTAGAGTCCATAGTCTCTCATGGTTTGCTTCCCCTTTTGATTCCCCCCCTCCATTTTTCCCTTCCTTCTACTAATGTCCTCTGTGATATTCCTCATGTTCTACAAATAAGTGAAACCATAAGATAATTGACTTTCTCTGGTTATTTCACATAGCATAATCTCCTCCAGTTGTGTCCATGTTGATGCAAAAGTTGGATATTCATCCTTTCTGATGGCTGAGTAATATTCCATTGTATATATGGACCACATCTTCTTTACCCATTCATCTCTTGAAGGGCATCTTAGCTCCCACAGTTTGGCTATTGTAGACATTGCTGCTATGAACATTAGGGTGCATGTGGCCCTTCTTTTTACTACATCTGTCACTCTTCAGAGTGTAGGGATAAAGGGAACACAATTTCATAAAAACCATCTATGAAAAGCCCACAGTGAATATAATTCTCAATGGGGAAAAGCTGAGAGTCTTTCCCTTAAGATCAGGAACACAGGGGCGCCTGGGTGCCTCAGTGGGTTAAGCCGCTGCCTTCGGCTCAGGTCATGATCTCAGGGTCCTGGGATCGAGTCCCACAACGGGCTCTCTGCTCAGCGGGGAGCCTTCTTCCTCCTCTCTCTCTGCCTGCCTCTCTGCCTACTTGTGATCTCTCTCTGTCAAATAAATAAATAAAATCTTAAAAAAAATAAAAAGATCAGGAACACAACAAGGATGCCCACTCTCACCACTATTGTTTAACAAACTACTAGAAGTCCAAGCAACAGCAGCAGAAAACAAAAAGAAATAAAAAGTATTCAGATTGGCAAAGAAGAAGTCAAATTCTCTCTCCAAAGATGACATGACATTTTCTGTGGAAAACTCAAAAGACTCCATCCCTAAATTACTAGAACTCATACAGCAATTCAGTAATGTGTCAGGATACAAAATCAATGCACAGAAACCAATTGCTTTCCTATACACTAACAGTGTAACTGTAGAAAATAAATTAGGGAATCAATTCCATTTATGATAGCACAAACAGCCCTAAGATACCTTGGAATAAACTTAACCAAAGAGGTGAAGGAGCTATACTCTAGAAACTACAGAACACTTATTAAAGCAATTGAAGAAGACACAAGAAGATGGGAAAACATTCCATGCTCATGGATTGGAACGATAAAATTGGAACATTGTTAAAATGTCTGTGCTGCCCAGGGCAATCTATACTTTCAAAGCCATCCTAATAAAAATACCAATGGCATTTTTCAGAGTGCTGGAACAAACAACCTTAAAATTGGTATGGAACCAGAAAGACCCAAGTCGCCAAGGAAATGTTGAGAAAGAAAAAGCTAGGGGCATCACATTGCCTGATTTCTAGCTATATTATAAAGCTGTGACTACCAAGACAGCATGGTATGGACACAAAAACAGACACATAGATCAATGGAAAGGAATAGAAGCCCAGATATGGGCCCTCAACTCTATGATCAACTAATCTGCAACAAAGCAAGAAAAAATATCCAATGGAAAAAAGACAGTCTCTTCAATAAATGGTGCTGGAAAAATTGGATAGCTATACATAGGAGAATAAAACTCCACCATTCATTTGCACTATACACAAACATAAACTCTAAATGGATTAAAGACCTCAATGTGAGACTGGAATCCATCAAAGTCCTAGAGGACAACATTGGCAGTAACCTCTTTGACATAGACCATTGCAACTTCTTTCAAGTCACATCTTCAAAGGCAAGGGAAACAAAAGTGAAAATAAACTTTTGGGACTTCATCAAGATAAAGAGCTTCTGCACAGCAAAGGAAGCAGTCAAAAAAACAAAGGGGCAACACACAGAATGGGAGAAAATATTTGCAAATGGCACTACAGACAAAGGGCTGATATCCAATATCTATAAAGAACTTCTCAAACTCAACATCCAAAAAACAAATAATCAAGTAAAAAAAAAAATGGGCAGAAGACATGAGCAGACACTTCTTCAAAGAAGACATACAAATGGTTAACAGACACATGAAAAAATATTCATCATTAGCCATCAGGAAAATTCAAATCAAGACCACATTGAGAGACTACCTTTTACCAGTTAGAATGGCAAAAATTGACAAGGCAAGAAACAACAAATGTTAGAGAGGTTGTGGATAAAGGGAAGCCCTCTTACACTGTTGGTGGGAATGTAAGGTGGTACAGCCACTTTGGAAAACAGTGTGGATGTTTCTCAAAAAGTTAAAAATAGAGCTATCCTATGACCCAGAAATTGTATTTTTTATTAGTTTCAAAAGTAGAATTTAGTGATTCATCAGTTGCTTATAATACCCAGTGCTCATTCCATCAAGTACCCTCCCTAATGCCCATCATCCAGTTACCCCTACCCACACCAACCTCTCCACCAGCAACCCTCAGTTTGTTTCCTAGAATTCAGTGTCTTTTGTAGTTTTCATCTTATTTTCTTTTTTTTCCTTCCCTTCCCCAGTGTTTATCTGGGTTTTTTTTTAATTCCACATATGAGTGAAATCATATGGTATTTGTCCTTCTCTGACTGCCTTATTTCACTTAGCATAATACCCTCTACTTCCATCCATGTCATTTCAAATGGCAAGATTTCATTCTTTTGATGGCTGAGTAATATTCTATAAGAGAAATACAAATTATAGACACATATATAATGTCTATATATGTGTATATATGTATGTCTCATCTTCTTTATCCATTCATCTGTCAATGGACATCTGGGTTATTTCCATATTTTGGCTACTGTGGACATTGCTGCTGTAAATATTGGGGTACATGTGCCCCTTCAAATCACTATGTTTGTATCTATTGGATAAATATGTGGTACTGCAATTGCTGAGCCCTATGGTAGCTCTAGTTTTAACTTTTTAAAACTGTTTTCCAAAGTGGCTGCACTAGTTTGCATTCTCACCAACAGTATAAGAGGGATTCCCTTTCATTGCATCCTGGCCAACATCTGTTGTTTCCTGAGTCAATTTTAGCTGTTCTGACCAGTGTGAGGTCTCATTGTGGTTTGAATTTGTATTTCCCTTATACTGAGTGATACCGGGCATTTTTTCATGTGTCTGTCAGATATTTGCATGTCTTCTTTGGAGAAGTGTTTATGTTTTGCCCATTTCTTGACTGGATTTGTTATTTTGGGGGGTGTTGAGTTTGATGAGTTATTTATAGATTTTGGATACTACCCATTATCTGATAAGACATTGTAAATATCTTCTGTTATTCTGTAGGTTGCCTTTTAATTTTGTTGATTGTTTCCTTTGTTATGCAAAAGATTTTATCTTGATGAAGTGCCAATGGTTCATTTTTGTCTTTATTTCTCTTACATTTGGTGATGTGTCTAGCAAGTTGCTGTGGCTGGGCTCAAAGAGGTTGTTGTCTGTGTTCTTCTCTAGGATTTTCAGGGATTCGTTTCTCACATTTAGATATTTCATCCATTTTGAGTTTAGTTTTGTGTATGGTGTAAAGAAGTGGTCCAGTTTCATTGTTCTGCATGTGACTGTCTGATTTTTCCAAAACCATTTGTTGAAACAACTGTCTTTCTTTCCATTGGATATTCTTTCCCGCTTTGTCAAAGAGTAGTTTACCATAAAGTTGAGGATCCATTTCGGAGGTTTTACGATTACAACTTTGTAATACAGCTTGAAGTTCAGAATTGTGATGCCTCCAGCTTTGTTTTTTTTTGTTTGTTTGTTTTGTTTTTGTTTTGTTTTGTTTTGCTTTGTGGTTTTTTTTTTTTTTCCAACATTCCTTTGGTTATCCAAGGTCTTTTCTGGTTCCATAGAAATTTTAGGATTGTTTATTCCAGCTCTGTGAAAAGTGCCGATGATATTTTGATAGGGATTGCTTTGAATGTCTAGATTGCTTTGGGTAGCATAGACATTTTAATAATACTATTCTTATAATCTATGAACATGTTACATTTTTCCATTTCTTTATGTCTTCATCAATTTCATTCATAAGGTTTCTATAGTTTTGAGAGTATGGATATTTTACCGCTTTGGTTAGGTGTTTTCATAGGTATCTTACTTTTTTGGTGCATAGGTATCTTTACCTTTTTTGGTAAATAGGATTGACTCCTTGATTTCTCTTTCTTCTGCCTCATTGTTAGTGTATAGAAATACAGCTGACTTCTGTTCATTAATTTTGTATTCTACAACTTTGGTGAATTCCTTTATAAATTTAGCAAATTTTGTGGAGTCCTTTGGTTTTTCTACAGAGTATCTTGTTGTCTGTGAAGAGTGAAAGTTTGACTTTTTCCTTGTCAATGTGGATGCTTTTTATTTCTTTTTGTTGCTTGATTGCTGAGCCCAGGACCTCCATTACTGTGTTGAGAGTGGTATCCCTATAGTGGTGAGAGTGGTGAGAGTGGTGAGAGTGGGTATCCCTATAGTGCTCCTGAACTTAGGGGTAAAGCTCTGCTTTTCCCTATTGAGGATGATATTTGCTATGGGTTTTCATATATGAGTTTTATGATATTGAGGTATCTTCCTTCTATAACCATACTGTGGAGAGTTTTTATCAAGAAAGGATGCTGTATTTTGTCAAATATTTTTTCTGCATCTATTGAGGGGATCATATGGTTCTTCTCCTTTCTTTTACTAATGTGGTGTATCACAGTGATTATTCATGGATGTTGAACCACACTTGCAGCCCAGGAATAAATACATTTCATGGTGAATAATCCTTTTATTGTACTGTTGGATCCTATTAGCTAGTATAATAGTGGGAAATTTTGTAACCATTTTGATCTGTAAGTCTACTTTTAGTGGGGTCCTTGTCTGGTTTTAGGATTAAGATAATGCTGACCTCATAGAATGAGTTTGACAATTTTCCTTCCCTTTCTATTTTTTGAAACAATTTCAGAGGAATAGGTACTAATTCATCATTAAATATTGGGTAGAATTGCACTGGAAGGCCATTTAGCCCCAGACTCTTATTCATAGGTCAACATTTTATTACTGATTTAATTATTCTGCTGGTTATGGGTCTGTTCAGGTTTTCTATTTTTTTCTGTTTCAGTGTTAGTAGTTTTCTATTTCTAGGAATGCATCCTTTTCTTCCAGATTGCCTAATTTTTTGGCATATATTTTCTCATAATATTCTCTTATAATTATTTGTATTCCTTAGGTGTTGGTAGTGGTTGTTCCTTTTTCATTCATGATTTTATTTCTTTGTGTCCTTTCTCTTTTCTTTTTGATAAGTCTTTTTGATAAATAGGGTTTATCAATCTTATTGATTCTTTCCAAAAATCAGCTCCTCATTTCATTGATCTGTTCTATTGTTGTTTTAAAATTTCCATATCATTGATTTAGTTCTCTTTTCTGATAAATTTAAGCTTTACTTGAGGCATCTGGGTGGCTCAGTGGGTTAAAGCCTCTGCCTTTGGCTCAGGTCATGATCCCAGAGTCCTGGGATTGAGTCCAGCATCAGGCTCTCTGCTCGACAGGGGACCTGCTTCTCCCTCTTCTTCTCTGCCTGACTCTCTGCCTACTTGTGATCTCTGTCTATCAAATAAATAAATAAAATCTTTTTAAGAAATTAAGCTTTACTTGATGTTCTTTTTCCAACTCTTTTAAGTTTAAGTTTAGGTTGTATATTTGAGAATTTTCTTATATCTTGAGAAAAGCCTGTATTGTTATATACTTTCTCTCTTAGGACCCACTTTGCTGCACAAGTTCTGAACTGTCATGTTTTCTTTTTCATTTGCTCCCATTTTTTTTTTTTAAGTTTTTCTTCAATTTGCTGGTTGATCCATTTGTTCTTTAGTAGAATGCTCTTTAACCTCCATGTATTCCTTCATTTTTTGTATTTAGGTTGACGTCCAAGTTTTAAAGCATTATGATATGAAAATATGCATTGTATGTAGATGTAGAATCTCAATCTTTCTGTATCTGTTGATACCTGATTTGTGATCCAGTATGTGATCTATTCTGGAGAATGTTCCATGTGCACTCAAGAAGAATGTGTATTCTGCTGATTAGTATAAAATGCCCTTAAAATATCTGTTAAGTCCATCTGGTCCAGTGTGTTGTTCAAAGCCCTTGTTTCCTTGTTGATCTTCTGCTTAGATGATTTGTCCATTGCTGTGAGTGGGGTGTTAAAATCACCTATTATTTTTGTATTAACAATGAGCTTCTTTAGTTTTGTTATTAATTGGTATATATAGTTGCCTGCTTCAAAGTTAGGGGCATAAATATTTACAATTGTTAGACTTTTTTTTGGATAGATCCTTTTCTTATGATAGTGTTCTTCTTCATCTCTTATTACAGTCTCTTTGGTTTAAATTCTAGTTTGATGTAAGGATTGCTACTCCAGTTTTATTTTGATGTCCATTAGTTTGAAAAATTGTTTTCCACTCCCTCATTTTCAACCTGGAGGTGTACTTGGGTTGAAAATGAGTCCTTTGCAAACAGCATACCAATGGGTCTTGTGGGGATTTTTTGTTTGTTTCTCTTATCCATTCTGATATCTTATGTCTTTTAACTGGAGCATTTAGTCCATTTACACTCAAAGTAATTATTGAAAGATAGGAATTTAGCACCATTATATTACCTGTAAATCACTGTTTCTGTAGATTGTTTCTGTTCCTTTCTGGTTATTGTTACTTTGGAGCTCTCTTTCCACTCAGAGGATCCCCTTAATATTTCTTACAGGGCTTGTTTAGTATTCACAAATTTGTTTAGTTTTTGTTTGTCCTGTAAACTCTTTACCTCTCCTTCTATTCCAAATGACAACCTTCCTGGATAAAATATTCTTGGCTGTATGTTTTTCCCATTTAGCACAGTCAATATGTCATGCCAGTCCCTTCTAACCTGCCTGGTCTCTATGCATGGGTCAGCTGCCAGCCTTATGTGTCTACCTTTGTAGGTTAAGGACCTCTTGTCTCAAACAGCTTTTAAGATTTTTCTCTTTATCTTTGAAATATGCAAGCTTCACTATTATATGTTGAGGTATCAACCTATTTTTATTGATTTTGAGGGGGTTCTCTGTTCTTTTTGGATGGAATGTTTGTTTCCTTCCCCCCACTAGGGAAATTCTCAGCTATAACTTATTCAAATAAACCTTCTGCTTCTCTCTCTCTCTCTTCATCTTCTAGGACCTCTATCATCCAGATATTATTTCACTTTATGGAATTGTTGAGTTCTCAAAGTCTCCTTTTCATGATCCAGTAGTTCTCTTTTTCTCTTCTGTTCAGTTTCCTTGTTTTCCATCATTTTATCTTCTATATCACTGACTCTCTTCTGCCTCATTTATCCTCACTTTTAGAGCCTCTTTTTGGGCCTGCATCTCAGTAATAGCATTTTTAATTTTGATTTGATGATATTTTACTTCCTATTTCTACAGTAATGAATTCCTATGCTTCTTTCAAGCCCCACTGTATGTTTATAAATGTTTTAAATTTTGTTCACACATCTTACTTATATCCAAATTGATTAAGTCCCTGGCAGTGAGTATTACCTATTGCTCTTTCTTTTATGCTGAATCTCTCCATCTTGTCATTTTGTCCAGAAAAAAATAGAACAAAGTGAAAAGACAACAATAACAACAGCAACAACAGAAGGGGAAAAAAAGCATACAAAAACAAAACAAACAAAAAACAAGAAACAAAATAGAAAAAAAACAAAGAAATAGATTTTAGGTGTGTCTTGGTCTGCTTATTATAAGAAATTAGATCCCAAAATAAGAAAGGAAGAAAAACGTATTTATATACAAAAATAAAATGAAAGGAAATGAAAAATAAATCATACATATAAAACATACATAAATAAAAATTTTAAAAGAATTAAAAAATAATTTAAAAATAAGAAACTAGCTAGCAAAAATAAAACTGATAGACTAAAGAATAAAAAAACAAAAACAAACAAACAAAAAAACTATGAATGCTATATATGTTTTTCCCAAGAGCTAAAGTTTTGCAGTTCTCTGAGATCAGTAAACTTAATAGTACCCAGTTGTTCCTGAGGGTCTTCTGGGGAAGGGGCCTATTGCACTGATTCTCAGGTGCCATTGAACTTACAAAAATGTGCCTCCTTTGCCGGGGGACAGGCTCAGTTTAAGTGGCTCTGGATTCCACCATGTAGTACTATTTTGCTGTCTGAAGGCTTTCAACACCAATTGGCAGGATAAAAATGGTGATACCCTGCTCTCTAGACCCAGATCTGAAAGTGTACACCCCCCTACTCTTCAGTGTGCCCTGACTGAAAAGCAGTTCACTCTTGTCTCCCTGGTTTCCCTCAAAACTCTGTGTTCACCCAGCCTGTTACCAAGCTTTTTTACCTCAGACACACAACTGAGATTCAAGAGTCCAAATTCTGTGGAGTCCGAGAGTGAACCTACACTGTTCCTCCTGGGAGTTGAAGGATCTTGCCATGCTTCTGTCTTTTGCTGGGCCCTGCCAGGGAGCAATTATATGACCATGCAGTGGTTCATAGTTTATGGCAACACAGAGCAAAAAGCCAACACCTGGACTCACTATTTTTAGCTTGCTTCCCTGCTCCAATATCTGTGAACTGTGCCACATTCAGGCACTCCCATTCTTCCTGTGATCTCAGGGATCCTGAGACCACACTGTCCCACCTAGGATTCTACCCCTCCATACCACGTCAGTGCCTTTAAGCCAGGGACATACCCCACTGTAGCAGACTTTTTTTTTTTTTAACTTTTTAAATTTAAATTCAATTAATTGACATATACTGTATTATTGGCTTCAGAGGTACAAGCTTGTGACTTCTCAGGCTTATATAATACACAATACTCTTACATCACATGTCCCCCTTAATGTCCACCACCCAGTTACCCCAACTCTTCATCCACCTCTCTTCCAGCAACCCCTATAGCAGACTTCTAAAAGTTCCAATTTTTCCCTCTGCTGCTTATAATACTTTGCAGTAGCTCCTTAAGCCAGCTCCCTCCCATCTGCCATATCCTCCAGTATATCACCCTGGATTCAAGTCTTTATACCTCTTGCCTTCCAAAAAGTGGTGGATTTGTAGAGTCGTGGCATTTCTTTTCTCAGATCTCTATTTGATTCCACAGGTATTCAGAATGATTTGATAACTATCTTGCTGAATTTCAGGAACCAGATGAATTTAGGGTCCCCTACTTCACCATCTTAACTCTCCCCAATTTTATGTGTGTTTTATCATGGTTTTAAAAATTAGTAAAAAAAAATGGTGGGCAAAAATTTATTACTAATAGTGGCTTCCCACTGTCAGATTTTGGGGCTTTGTTGTAGAATTTTAGATTATTTGCTTAGTCATATTTTATTGCAGTATAAATTTGTTTTCCTACTGAAAAATGACTAAAATGATGGAGCTTGGAAGCAGAAGTCACTTTGGTTGCACCAAAAACGTATGCCCATAAGTCTTTGATTTTGAGAAGAGTTAAAACAAACAAACAAAAAAAAAACAGCTATGCCACTTTTCTTCCTTTCTACTCCACCCCATCTCCCAGGGTCAATATACTTCTCAAACATAAGAGCAGAAATGTTGGGAAATTATTTCCTATTATCTTGCTAGACCATGTAAATGAGTTTAAAAAATTATTTAATTTTAGTCAGCCAGTATACTCTGATCTTGCCTTATAAACCACCATTTACTCTCACAGTGCCTGGCAAAAAATAGGCACTCAGTAACTGTTTCATTTTGTTTTCAATGGACATATGGTGTTTGCCCTTTCTGAACTCAAGAAAAGAAATAAGCAGACAATTAGGTTTAAATACATTTTAAAGAAACAATATGGTACATGGCCCCATGACTAGACAGTATTGGTTTCAGTTCCTGATTCTGCCATTTACTATCTGTGTAACCCTAAGCAATTCACTTAACTTCCTGATCTTCATTTCCCTCTGGTGTAAATGATTACATTAATAATAAACAATGTCCATAAAATGAAGTTTAAAAGCCTGCATATCTTCTAGTAATGATCTAAGCATTTGTCCCAGGACCTCAATTATTGTGGCTGATAGTTTTTGTCCCTGGATAATAGCAAGGATCAATTCTAGGAGCAATTCTAGAGACAGAAATCCTTGAAAATACCTCTCTGGAAAGGTAGATTCAAAACTGGTCTCCCAAAGGGAAGCTGAAGAACTTTTCTCCCTCGGTCCACAGTTTATTAGAGTGATGAGGTATCAAGATGAATTCCTATAAAACTAAGAGCAATTAAGACATGTCATTATTTTACTGAGGACTTACAGGTAGTGATTAATCATATATTTTTAGAAATTGCTTCAATATAGTTTTTGTTAATTATTAAATTAAAATTTATATAGTTTCTATAAAATATGCATATAAAAGAGGCAAGGAGTTATCCATGATCTATATCCATGGTAGTTTTTAGAGGACTCTTTTAGTATAAGAACCCCTGACTCAACCACCATAAGTATAGTTGAAATGTGATATTTGCTTTTGTTGGGAGTGCTGATTTCCCACTTGTAGAGTTTATATTCAATATGGTGTTAATAAGAACAGTTTACCAAACTCTCTATGGAATCTGCCTTCCTACTCAAATCAGTGCCAAGTATAAAACTCCTGCATTTGCTTCCTTGGGGCACTGTAACAAAGTACTACAGACTTTAGGTGGCATGAAACAATAGAATTTTCTTCTCTCACAGTGTGGTCAGAAGTCCAAAGACAGTAAAACAGAAAAGAGCTAGCAGGGCCACCCTCCACTGGGAAGATGTAGCGGAGAATTCTCTCTTGCCTTTTCTAGTTTCTGATGACTCCTCGGGTTTCTTGGCTCATGGTAGCATAACTCCAATCTCTGCTTCTGTTGGACATGACCTTTCTTGTATCCCTGTGCCATTCTCTCTTCTTAGAAGGGCATCAGTCATTGGATTTGGGCCTACTCTAAATCCAGGATGATTTTATCTCAAGATTCTCTTTCATATCCTAGTAATGTCTATAAAGACTCTATTTTCAAATAAGGTAACATTTTGATGTTTGGGATGCACACGAGTTTTTCAACGGGGAGACACTATTCAA
Organism: Mustela putorius furo; assembly: GCF_011764305.1. NCBI lineage: Eukaryota > Metazoa > Chordata > Mammalia > Carnivora > Mustelidae > Mustela > Mustela putorius. The sequence goes on along the minus strand of NW_025422019.1, from coordinate 19,727,679 downwards.
CCCACTACACCTCCTTCCCTTTTAACTAATTTTCATTTGATCAATGATGCTTATGGTCTATTTAGGGACAAGAGCATCTATAGCTAATTGCTGGGTTTATTAGAAAAGGAAATACAGCCACCAGGAACCAACCAGAAGCATGGACCAACAGAAATTCTATCTCATCCCCCATGTTAGAGAAAAAAAGATCGAGACATGAAGACATGAAATATGCTTTGAAGGTCTGTGTCTTCCTGTAGCTTCTATATGTTTCAATCTTTTACTTTGATCTTTTGTTATAGCTTCATTTTTACTTTTAGTGAAAGTCAATAGGTTTTTTTTTCTTTGACTTTCCATTATTATTTTTGTATCCACTATTTTGTGCGTATGTGTGTGTGTATAAATTTTTTCCTAGGCAGAAAAAATACCAAAATTTAAAAATTAGGTCAATAGAACTGACTTTATTAAATACTAACTATTTGTCCAGGCACAGAGCTAACAAATAAGAATAATGAGTAAAGGCTCTTCTTGTTCTTAAGGTATTCAGAGACTACAAAGGAGCCTAAAACTGCAGTAAAACAAATAAACACAAACCATGGGAATATTTCACTCTACAAAGCTCTTCTATCTTCACCAATTGTGATGGCTCTGGGGTAATTGGAATTTTGTAGAAGAAACTGCAAGGAGGTCATTGTTGTACCACCTGTGTCACTGTGTCTGCCCAGAACTACAGGAAACAAGGGTCCCCCCTTCAGAGCAGACTCTGACCACAAAGAGTCTTTGTCTATCTTTCTCTGCTCCAAATATTCCTCAAAATATATTTCACTCTTTGTGAATCTGCTTTTGGAGACAAGTCTTCCCAGTTTGGGGCCATGTCAATGTGTAAGAAACAAGATTTTAATAATTATAGATGTATTCTTTCATTTTTGTTATCTTATCATTAAATAAAGCTGCTGTCTTCCTTGGCCTTCAGAGTCAATGCTTTGTCTGCATGCAAATACCTCATTGTGTTGGATTCTTTCTACAAACCACAGTGCTCATTTCTCTTGCATATTGGACCTTCTATGATTCTCCACATAAAAGGACACTGCAGAACAGAGCTTTCTCTCTCAGCAGGACTTGGCTGGTCTAGTTTTCCTTCTTGCTTTGCTCAATTGTATTCCAGTGTGTCAAATCTCAGATGCATCAGAGGATTTGTCTTTCCTCCTATGCCTTTAATTGTGCTTTATTCCTGCTGTTATTTTCCATTTAACTTCTTAGGCTTCTTAGTTTCATAATGTATTTTTGGACTTCATTTGGGTAAGGAGATATAATGGAAATGAAGTGAGAAGGAAATGAACTTTAGCACTCTGGATCAGGTCTTATTTGTCTATTATTACACATTTGTTTTTGTGCCTTTCAAACACTATTATTTTTATACCCATGAGCCCTGAATAATAAGTTGTTAAGTACTTTATATTGATGAATTGTACTTTCATGAATATGGTGCTAAAGCAAATTCTATGGTAAAGAATTAACAGTAATTAAGCCACTTAAAAAAATCTGTTTATAATTATAGCTAAGAACCACTGAGGGTGCTTCTTATAAATCTGGTCCCTTTTGCAGACCTTCTCAGAGGATTAAAGTTTATTCAAGTTTCCACTCAACTGCTATTTTCCCCCGTTTTCCTCCACACAAACTACATATTTAAAAAATAATAATAATAAGACCAGAAATTTACTCTCACATTTATTAATGCTATGCATTCTAAGAATGGTACAAAGACAGGGGTGAAGATTACAACAGCAAAACTTACTCTTTGGATGGACTTATGAAGGGGCTATTTCCTCACAGACTATGAGAAATTGAGTATGTGCATTATCAACAAACTAGATTCATCCACCCACATGAGCATTGGATGGGGTTGAATTCTCTATTTTATTCCCTTTGCTCTTTAATGCAGGTGCCATTTTGACTGTAGGAGCCAAAAGCTCTGTCTCCTGTCCACCATATTTGGTAGAGTATCATCATCAGACAAAGCCAATGACAATAGACTATGTCCTCTAGTGTTTATGTATATGTCAGAAGGAGAGAAATTATCATTTCAGAATCCAGACTTTGAAGGCAAGTAAACCAGAGCCTTAAATTTAATCCCAGCCCCCCATAACTATATGATTTCCAGGAAGTTTCTGAAAATGCTGGAGCTTTGGCTTGGTAAAATACAAAGTAGGAATAATCATTTCACCCACAAGTATCAAGTCCTGCTGGGGAGAGTTGGCATGCTAAAAAGAGAAACATTAAAAATCAGCAGTAAGAAAATGGCCTGATTAAAAAATAGGCTTAACAGATACTTTGCCAGAGAAGATATACAGCTAGTAAATAAGCATATGAAAAGATGGCCTACATCATATGTCATCAGGGAAATTCAAATTAAAACAATGAGATGCCACTACATACCTATTAGAATGTCTGAAACATGGAACACTAACAACACCAAATGCTGGTGAGGATGTGGAGCAAAGAAACTTATTCATTTCTAGTAGAAATGTAAAATGGTCTAGCCACCTTGGAAGACAGTTTGGTGGCTTCTTACAAAACTAAACATCTTCTTACCATATAATCCAGCAACCACATTCCCTAGGATTTACCCCAAAAACCTGAAAATGCATGTCTACCCCAAAACCTGCACATGGGGATGCACTTGGATGGCTCAGTCAGTTAAGCATCTGCCTCCAGCTCAGGTCATGATCTTGGGGTCCTGGGATCCAGCCCTACATCAGGCTCCCTGCTCAGCAGGGAACATGCTTCTCCCTCTTTCTCTGTGTGTGCACTCTCTCTCTGTCTCACATAAAAAAACTAAATCTTTAAAAAAAAAAAAAACCTGCACATAGATATTTATAGCAGCTTATTCATAAATGCTAAAACTTGGAAGTGACTAAAGTGTCCTTCAGTAAGTGAATGGATAAATGTGGTACAGACAATGGAATATTATTCAATGTTAAAAAGGAATGAGCTATCAAGCTGTGAAAAGGCATAGAGAAAACTTGAATGCATGTTACTAGTGAAAAAGGCCAGTAGGAATTGACTACATGTTGTATAACTCCAGCTATGTGACATTGTGGTAAAAGCCAAACTGTGAAGACATAAAAAAATCAGCAGTTTCCAGGGTGAGGGATGAATAAGCAAGGCACATAGGATTTTAGGGCAGTGAAAAAAAAATTCATATCATAATGATGGATAAATGTCATTACACATTTGTCCAAACACATAGACTATATGACACCAAGAATGAAACCTAATAAACTGTAGATTTTGTGTAATAATGCTGTGTCAGTGTAGGTTCATCCATTATAACAAATGTACAAATCGGGAGGGGATGTTGATAATGAGAGAGGCTATGCATATGTGGGAGCAGGGGATGTATGGGAAATCTCTGTGCTATCCTCTTATTCTGCTGTAAATTTAAACCTGCTTTAAAAAAAAAATAAAAAGATTCTTCTTAAGAGCAATTGAAGAAAGTTTAAAGAAGAGTTCATTTAGGGTATAGACAGAGTTAAAAGAACCTACCAGGAGTAGTGAGGCACCCAGGGACTAGCAGTGGTAAAACCCATTATTCCTCAGGCCTGTGAAGGCAGGGGAGGTGGCAGCTCCTACTGGAACTTACATATAGGAGAAACTGCCCAGCAAAGAGCCATTGTGGGGGATGCTTCCACTGCCAAATCACTGGATGGTGGGGGTAGAATATATGCCTCTAAGTCTCTTTCCTTCTAATCAATCCCCTGGCAGTGTGCTCCATTGACTGTATTCAACAAAAAGAAGACAAAAAATGACAGAAGAGGTCAATGAAGTCAGGTTTCTGGACACAAATTCTGGACAGAAAATGATGAAGAGAAGAAAAAAAAAGTGATGAAGAATGGATGTGGAGGAGCAGATGTAGAATTTTCAGTGTCTCCCCATATTAAAGCTTGTTGTTTGTCCAGTATCCCTTCTTTTGAGTAAACAGTCCTCCGCACTCAGTAAATTAATGGGGCTCATTCTGTTATGGCTGGAATAATAACAATCTACCTCACATGACCAGGACCAATCAGAGAATTTCATTCTCCTTAGAACTCTAGTAAATCAATCAGACTAAACCTTGGGATTTAATACAGAATTGCTGAAAAAGAGGACTCTTTTTCATTTCATTCATAAACCTCAAGGACATAGACTCATGCCAAGCAATAATCATCTTTCTGGTTATATGGTCTAATTATATCATATCATATTATATATTTTATTTTATTTATTATATGGTGCCATACATATATATTGGCCTGACAATGAAAACAATGCAGAGAGAACACAGAAGATTCTAGAAAGGGAGAGAAAAGATAGATCCATGATTACTTCATCTGAAGTTCTGGTTCTAATTATACCTGAAGATTCATTTTTTAAAATTCCAGTTATATGCATCTTTAATTTCCTGTGTTGGAAGAGTTGAAAAGGCAAATAAGGAAGTGTGAAGCATCCACTGCTTGGCATTATCAGGAACTCTCTGTCTTGCCCAAATTGGGACCCAAAGGAAGGCTTTGGCACTACCATATTTCCAGCAGAACTTGGAACCATGAAGAAGGAGCTGCCCAGAGAATGCTGAGTCTGCCAGACTGGAACCATGGCAGAGACACCACTACAAGAGCTGAAGCCAGAAAGGAAATATGACTATTATGGAGCTACTGCCTCAGCCCAGACTGAGAAGAAATATCCTGACTTCTCCTTTCCTTCCATCCTTTGATTTCAGTGCCCCTCTTCCCCCCATTAGTTGAACCTACCTTGGAGCCATTTGGTAAAGGGAGCCTAAGGAATTTGGTTTATGAAGGTAAGACTGCAATTCATAGCAGCGCAGGAGAGGGGCAGGGATAGCTTTGAGAGGAAACAAAACGAATGGCCAACACCAGTGGTTAGGACATAGCAGTCTTCTTTTCCTCTTTCCCATCAAAATGCCTTACAAACTTTGGTAAAGGATGCATGGCTTGATTTTGTTCTCAAAGTCCAGAGAATGGCAATCAAGTTATTTTCTGTTTGGGGACTTCAGTGAGTTACTATTAAGAAAAGGCTACTTCAGCTGATCCTTCAGTTCATTGAAAATATAGCCATAGTTTGTGGGTAAGAAATAATGTGACAGAGTAATGTGAATATAAATTATATTCCAGTCACATTAGATGACTTGTTCTTCTTCATTTCTGTGTATTTTCCTGCCCTTGCTGATGATACCCCTCTTCCATCCTTACCATCCTCTTCCTCATCTCTCTTTATTGAAATCTTACCTTCACATCACAAAAGAAGTGCTATTCCTTTAAGAAACTCACACTGGTTTGTCCAAACTTCATTTTATCTTTTCCTTCTTAAACCTTTTGTATCACTCATTGCTTTTAATAAAATCAATCTTGTATTTTAGATATTGAAACTTCTGTCTCATCCTTTGATAATAGACTATGGTCCTCTTAGGGCAAAGAGTATATCCCACAACTTTGTATCCTTCATGGAAAGTTTGAATGGTCCCTTGTCCATACTAGTTTCTTAGTAAAAGTATGTTGTAATAGATGGATATCTGGAACAGTAATAGAAACCTAGATTCTAATATTTTCTAGACCAGATTAGGGTAACTTGTGGAAATACATTGCTCAGTGTTCTCATATGCACAATGAGAATAGCTTAGATTAATTTGGAGGTCCCTCTTGGTGCTTACTTCGGTCCCTAATTTCAATTGGAAGGTAGAGGATTAAATTTGTAAGTGGAAATTGTATAATTCTGCTCATAATTTCTACTTTGGGAAAGCTAAAATTCCATATCTCACTTTTGCTGGATTATTTCTCTAGAGTTTCCTTGTGGCTAAATATCCACACATCACAAAGAAATGGAAATGTTCCATGATCCCCACTCTACTTCTGCTTTTCTTATGACTTTACCTTGGTGATTGCCCATTTTGCATCCCCAAAGCACCCTATTTTATAAACATTTTGTGAGATGTGAGATAAAGAAACAAAAGGTAACAAAATATTACATTCTATAAAGGGATACTTCTAATGCATCCACAAAAATTTCAAGTTCATAAATGCTGGTATGTCAATTATGAAGGTAAAATACTATCTATATTATACATGTGATATGGTGGATGCTATTGGAATGGCTTTGGCATATTTATTAACATTTATTTTTATGAAAATAGATTTAAAAAATGTCTGGTGTAAGCAGTCACATGAAAGTGGATAAATACAAAAGCAAGCATAAAAGTATTCAGCAGAGAATTTTGAGCCTGAACAATCAAGTTTCAGGCAAATCTTGTGTGGTTCATAATTTTAGCCCTTTATTATGCAAAGCTGCCAATTCAATTTTACAATGCAAAGAAATGTTTGGCATGATTATCAAGTTATATTTACTGTTCTGTGGATCTACTAAAAGATGCAGTATCTTGAAAGAGTCTGTTCAAATTACCTCTGAACATACTTTTAGATCCTCAATGGTAAGCAAAAGTTGACAGAGTAAAATGTATTATTCTTAACCAGCATCAGCATGTAAGACTTTAGAAAAACTGGTAGAGCATATAATGATTCAGTTGCAGAACTAGACAAATGATTTCCAAATCAACAAATTCAGAGAAGATGCTGATCCTAGTTGAATTGCCACACATTGCCATTTCCTTTGACATGTGTCTTGGTGGAAAAATCTCTTCTAGAAGTTTTCTCACCCATCAGAATAAAGTGGTTGTTATTTCGAATCCTGCCTGCTGAAAAATCAGGAACTCATGCTAAATCCAATGAGAGGTTTGAGTGCAAGTTTAAGAAACTGGAAAAGACCTAAATTCTGGACCTTCATTCCCCTTGTAGCTTCTTTCTCCCTCTGCAGCTTCTCCCTCTACAGCTCCCCCATCTCCCTTTTCCTTGAAGAGCTGTCCTTGTTTACTGAATGCTATTCCTCTCTCCTTCTCTCTGCTTAATGTACTCTATTTAAGTTTTTTTCCCCATCTCTCCACCAAAACTGTTTCTCATCAGTATCAATGACTTCCATGCAATGGATGCCAGCATTACAGTCACAATCCTATGTAACTTGATACAACAGCATGAAACGTAACTGATTAGTCCCTGTCCCTTGAAGCATTTTCTCTTGTCTTCTAGGACTCCACAATTATAGTTTTCCTTCTCTCCCTGGATCCTTGTCGTCCCCCCCCCCAAGGTCTTTTGCTGGTTTCTCTTCTTTGTTTTGACAAAAAAGTACTTCCTGGCTCAGTCCTTGAACATCTTCTCCTATCTCTCTGTCTATCTATCTATCATCTATCTATCTATCTATCTATCTATCATCTTCACTGCCTTCATGAGTTGATCTGGTCTTGTGACAACCTTTTAATGTATAACTTTACTCTAGACCTAGACCTTTACTCTAGACCTCTTCCCAGAAATATGGAATCAGTGATCCATCTGTTGTTTTCTTCTCTTGGATATTCCATCGCTTTCTCAAACTTCACATATTTAGAACCAGACTTCAGATATTCACCCCACCCTCACCAAACCTGCTTCTTCACAGCCTCCTCCACTCATTTTATGCCTCTAGTCAGTACTGGGACTAGGGTGAAGCAGATTAATTGCTTAGACATAAAATTTAAGACATTTAGAGAATCATGCAAGTGCCAACCCTGCTTTTGCAGGACCCTAAGTATAAGTGCCTCCTTAAATTTGGTACCCTCAGCCCTTCATTCACCTTATCCTAATCCTATCCTGCTTCTACATGTTCAATCTAAAAACCTCAGCATTGTCCTCTATGGCTCTGTTTCTCTTACTTCTAGGCCCAATATATGAGGAAATCCTGTTGGCTTTACACTTAGAAAGAGAGCGATGTCCCAGGTCTGCTCTTAAATGGAAAGCCGCCAGGAAGAGGCAGCAATGGTCTCCCAGGACAAGTTTTAGACAACTCACAGCTGCCAGGAGGAAAAACTGGCCCTAAGAGTTGCGATGGCCTTGGATATTGGCAGTCATGGGATTGGGGTCCTGGGTTTCCATCTTGAAACCCTTGCCAACTGGGGCTCTCAAGGACCTAGAAGCCTATAGATTTGCAGTTTGCGCAGGTACAGGTCACTTCCTTTATGGTCTTGGGCAGTCCCTGTCCTATCAACCTGCTGGTTCCACCATACCTGGCCAGGTTTCTGGGTCAAGTAATAGGAGGGAGAGTTATGCACAAATATGGAGTTTGTATGATAGGTGGTGTGAGCCAGTCTCCTTACAGAGAAGTCTGGGTTGAGGGGTATGTATTACCTGCACAACCCAGGTGTTACTCCTCCCAGGAGTCTCTGTTGGCCCACTAGAAGTTTTTTTTTTTTTAATTTTTTTATTTAAATTAAATTTAATTAATATATACAGTATTATCAGTTTCAGAAATAGAATTTAGGGATTCATCAGTTACATCTACCAATGCTCATTACAGTAAGTACCCTCCTTAATGTCCATCACCCAATTATCCCATTCCCCCCACCTACCATCCCTAGAGTAACCCTGTTTGTTTCCTATAGTTAAGAGTCTCTTATAGTTTGCTTCTCTGTTTTCAATCCTATTTTGTTTTTATTCAGTAGATTTTTTATTATCCCTGGAAATCATCCTTCCACTGAGAGGTGTGGTCAGGTCCTTGGCCTGATTCTGCTATTCTGAGCTTTCCCTGATGCCCAACATACCCCAGCCCATCCTGTGCCTGCCCCTTCATGTGAACTTACAAGCACTCTCCCCAGATACCAGCTTGCACCCTGAAAGCTCCAACTGTGCCATTTTCTTTCCTGGGAAACCCTACACTCCACCTGCCCAGATAAGGCCCTGTTGGAGGTCAGTAGGCATGTCCCCAAGGATATGTGTGGCATACTTCCTTTCAGGCATTTGTAAAACCTGCTTCTCCTTCCCTTTGAAATTAGGCATGACTATGTGACTTATTCTAGACCATGTATTATGCTGGATATGATGTGTGCCATTTCTGGCCAACACATTCAATTGTCAGTTAAGATGTTCTAGAAATTTCTTCCCCTACTGCCACAATTGGAGATGCTCCAGGTGGTAGAACTTCCATCACCCTGACCCCTGGAAGAAGGATAATATAGAACAAAACCCTCAAGAAATGCAATGGTCTTGTAGTACAATCTAGAAATAAATCTTGGAGCTTTAAAGCTAACATTTCAGTATTTGTACCCTAGCATAGCATAACCTGTCAAGATTAATATAACCAGGTTACTTCAAACTTGGAAGGCAAGATGGTTAAATAACAAATTTTATAAAACAGAATAAATAATGAAAATAATATCTAAGTTTCCATGAAATATCCAAACTTTGAGAAACATGCTTTCAATTACTTAGTGGAAAACACATGCACACACATATATTCCTGATATGCCTTAGTGGATTTATTTCAAACAGCAAATAGTCTGTTGGTTTTTATTAGATAACTGTAATTATGTTTGTAGTTACACATCTACCAAGTATGAGCCTTATCATGCTTGTTCCTTCTTAGGCAGCATGAACAATACTTATCTATTGGCCGTGAATTGAACTTTGAGGATTAAGGCCAAGTGAATAGTAGTGTTTATAAAATGGAACATCAAGGTGTTTCATCCAATTATTGAAGAAGTAGTTACAAATCTCAAAAATAAAGGAGTGATTTTGTTTCATATATTTAAATACTATGCTTCACCTAAAAAGAGGAAATAAAAATTCTGAGATTATTCCTTCCTAAGCAAGGAAACTAGCAAAAGGTAAATGCTTTGTTTCAGGGGCTATTTTTTTCCCCTCTGCTAACAGTGACATACACAAATACAAGTAAAAACCACTGTATTACAACTTGATTACTACCATCTCTGTTATTCAGGTTAAAGAATGAAGGCAGAAATGATATCACTTGCCATCCATGCTGTAGCCTGTGTTTGATGTAGTCAGAGCCCAGGGCCTATCTGTCCATGTGCCCAAATTACTCTTTCCCACTTTCCAAAAGGAATGACCTTCCAGAAATGTCACAAGTACCAACTCCTCTGTAGAGCTGTCCTGTCTTCCTAGGAAAATAAATTGCTGTTTTCTTTATCATGGTAATTATATTGGATACATAATTATGGTACTCATCAGGCTGGCTAATTCTTTGTTTATATATCTGTCTCCCTGACTCAACTGTGGCCTTTTCAAGGGCAAGTGCTCCCTCTTAGTCATCTGTGTCTTCTTTAAGACCTATACTTGCTATTTTGTTGGTGCATATGGATAGTGTGGGAAAGAGCTGGGGTTGTATTTGAGTAGGAAATAGGAATGTATAAAGGTAAAATAGACAAAAGAAAAGAAGGAAGCAAATGAGCAAGACTGCAAGGAAAAAAGAAAAAGAAGAGGTTTGCATATATATGCCTTTTGTCACAAGGCTCCATGGATTGGCACAACCTTCAGCACCAGGATAGCAGGAGGACAATAAAGAGAGGATATCTCTGGGTCAGGATTGACATTTTCTCATACCCAACAATGCATCCATATAGCCTACTAATTCCAGGATATTTTACTTTCCAGTTGCCCTAATTCAACATATGAGACCACTTATTGTCTGTAATTTTACTTCATAGGCTCCTAAAACCTAAGGATAAATTACTGTTATAATTACATAAATAGGTCAGTTTGATAGGTTATTCTATATAAAAGGAAACTCAGCTAACTTTACTATTTGATAAGGTGGTTTGATGTATTTTACCAAATGATAAGTGAGACTGCTTTAAGGTGGACCAGAAGTCCCTAGACTCCCAGAGGGTCTCAAGCTTTAGTGTGGACAACCAGTACCTCTATGTTATAATTCTTTGGTCAATAACTCCAGTCTCAAAGAGTGGTTATATATATGTGTATATATATACACACATATATATATAAATATAAATAATATGGTGCAGAATATATATATGGTACGTGTGTGTGTATATATATATACATATATGTATATGTAGGATGCAGAAGATAAATGACAAAACAAAATATGCTACATTTTGTACTTAATTTAAAGAATTAAAACTTTTAGTTTAAAATGGAAATATTATTAATGGAAAAAGTTGAAGTTTTATGAGTTACTAAATTGAAGATTCAAAAATGTACCTAAACTTTGGAGTAGTGATTATAATTTTTTTAAAAGATTTTGTTAATTTATTTGTCATAGAGAGAGCACAAGGAGGCAGAGTGGCAGGCAGAGGCAGAGAGAGAATCAGGCTCCCTGCTGGACAAGGAGCCTGATGTAGGACTCGATCCCAGGACACTGGGATCATGACCTGAGCCAAAGGCAACAGCTTAACTGACTGAGCCACCCAGGCGTCCCAGTGATTATAATTTTAATGTTCATATTCTTGGATCTAATTATATAACTTCCAAAATTTACCCTACAGGAACACTAAAACATGTGCATGAAGTTATGGGTAAAAAATGTATGGCAAAGTTATTTATAGTCATGCAAAATTCAAAGTAATACAGTTGGTTTTAATAGAGGATTAAATATAATTAATGAACAGTATATAATAGGTTTTTTAAAAAGTTATTTTGAATAACAAAAAAAAAAAACCCAAAAGATTCTAAGTTATATATTCAGTGAAAAAGATTCTCAGAACCACATGTATACAATTATTCCACTTTTGCAAAACAAACAATAAATAAAAACAAAAGCCATATGCATATGTGTATGCACACACACACACACACACACACCCCAGGACACTTCTGTGAATTACATCTGAATCATCAGCATGATACAGGACTGTCTAGAGGAGTCAGAATCCATAGTCACTTTACTTTAAGAGACTTTATATTCTGGATTATACATTTTTTTGTAAGTGTGTTTTAATAGTAATAGTGAGCATGTGCTATTTTACTAATAAAATTAAATTTCCCATACTTGAAGTATATATGAGAATATTGACTTAATCTTAAATTTGGATCTTAGAACTACCTCCCTTTGTTCCAACACTTTTAGGCTGATCTGCTTTCTTCAGAACATGCCCTACAGTATTTTAAATTCTTGTATCACCACAATACTCTTTTCTTGTATTCTCTTAGAGCCAGAACATACTATTAATCCTTCCTGAAAATCTGACAATTGCAGAGCTCTCAGTCTCATCAATTTTATTTTTTGTCATCTAACTATCCATAGCAGTAATTTATGGTATTATATAGTATTTATTTTTGTGCTTTGGATTTTTCCAAAGATAAATTTCAGTATCTATTTAAATTAATGAGTGGTGACCACTATCTTTTGATGGTTCCTATTGCTAAAGAGGCCAAGTACAGGCCTTTGCTGAATTTCCACATCAGTTTAGTTGACCAGTTGTATTTTTGGTGTAAGTTACAAGTCACACTCACATGACAGTCTTTAAGATGATGCTTTTGGTCACATGAAGACTGGACAAGAAAGTGCAGTGATAAGATCAATACAAATATATCCTTCTAGAAAAACACAATTCAAGGCATATGCATTATTAATGCTGCATCAGAGGTATTATCTTCATATTCAAAGACTAGCATATAATTAAAAGGACAGAAATGTAAAGAACATGAAGAGCCTGATGATGGAATTGGTTCATGTTTATTATTAGAAATCTTATTTGAAATCCAGAGAACAACTGAGTGGATAAAAACATGTCAGACAGTAGGTGACAAAGAATATGAGAAAATTAGAACTTTTTCCCCACTAAATTTAACAATGTTTTGTACCAAATTCCTTAATGACTCTGGCTCTGGCTCTGATGTAATCGGGCTCTGTGAGGATAAGGACTCAGGGAGATATTTTTCTGCCACTGTTTCCACCTGTGATGCAGTTAGTCTGGAATTTGCATCTCTACTGGTCAGCATGACTCCAGAAAGAATTAGCAGAACAGAAGCATACATTATCTCCTTCAACAACTGTCCATTGAACGTGAAGTCAGACTTTTCCTGGTGCTAGAGATACATTTCAGAATAAGCCAAATGTTGTGAAGTTAGCACTTAGGTTTAAAAAGTAACTATCATATGATCTCCCTGATATGAGGAAGTGGAAATGCAACATGGAGGGGGTTAAGGGGGTAGGAGAAGAATAAATGAAACAAGATAGGATTGGGAGGGAGACAAACCATAAGTGACTCTTAATCTCACAAAACAAACTGAGGGTTGCTGGGGGAAGGAGGGTTGGGAGAAGGGGGTGGGCTTATGGACATTGGGGAGGGTATGTGCTATGGTGACTGCTGTGAAGTGTGTAAACCTGGCGATTCACAGACCTGTACCCCTGGGGATAAAAATATATGTTTATAAAAAAAATTTTTTTTTAAAAGTAAGTTTTCATACTTAAAAAATTGCCACCATGGGGGAACCTGGGTAGCTCCATCAGTTAAGTGTCCAACTCTTGATTTTGGCTCAGGTCATGATCTCAGAGTCATTAAATGAAGCCCCACAACCAGCTCCACACTCACTGTGGAGTCTGCTTGAGATTCTCTCCCTCTGCCCCTCCCCAACTCTCTCTCTCAAAAAAATTGCCACCATGATGATCAAACATATAATGTTATTGTGAATTTTTTCTTTTTTTAAAGATTTTATTTATTTATTTGACAGAGAGAGTGAGAGAATACAAGCAGTGGGAGCAGCAGAAGGAAGGGAGAAGCAGGTCCCCACTAAGGAGGTATCCCAAAGCAGAGCTCAATACTAGGACCCTGGGATGATAACACAAGCTGAAGGTAGACACTTAACTGACTGAGCCATCCAGGCACCCAGTTATTGTGAAATTTGACCCCAAATCATTGGCTTCTTAAACTGGAACATGTTGTCCTGTGCCTTGGCCTATGTCTCAGTTTAACATGTTTAAAGCTAATGGACAGGAGGATAGCAGAGTAGGACGCATCTCTCTAGACACCACCTATACGATCTGTCACCTAGACAGCAATTGTACTGGCAGAATCTGTCTGATATAACTGTTTTGGAACTCTGGAATCTATTGAAGGCTTAAATCTCCGGGGAAATGCTTGGATCATAAATAGCTGTTGATTATCAATTTTAGCTCTTTGTATAGGAGCACCTACCTGTCCCCACCCACAGCCATGTGGAAGGCAGCAGTGCACAGCATTCTTGGAACAGTTTGTACACAAGTGGTAGGATCCAGGGTAGAAAAAAAGGACCCTGTTCTCCAACTATTAAGAATTAGTGCTCTGATCACTGATTGCTTGTTCAAATCACAGAAGTATAGGCAAAGAACTGGGCACCCATTGTTTTTTAAAGTACCTCATTGTTGTAAACCCCTTTGCCTCCCGTGGAAGTGACTTTCAGGACATTTAGAGGGCTAATGTCTTCTTCTCCTTCATTTTTCTTTTAATTTTCACCTTTGGGAAACAAACATTAAAAACTAGGATATTCAAAAGCAACTTAATATACTCAGATGAGAAAATGACCACACATGTCCAGGGAAAGTCTCAGGAAAGACCTTAAATTTATACCACAGCTTGATCCTCAGTACAGAGAAAGCCTACGTCAATCAGAAAAACAAAAACAATAACAACAACAAAGCCCAACAAATTCTGGAAGGGTAGTATTTTATGTTCAGCATTACCACATGATTAGATTCAAAAGACCAGCTTTCAACAACATCAACAATCACAAATCACAAAACATACAAAGAAACAGGAAAATATGACCATTTAATGGAAAAAAATAGAAACTATCCCTAAAAAAGACCTCATGGAAGATATACTAGGCAAAAACTTTTTAAAAACTGTCTTTAAAAAAAAAAAAAACTAAAGGAAGATGTGGAGAAAGTTTAAAAAAATCAATTCATAACAAAATGGAAATATCAATAAAGAGAAAATCTAAAAGAAAACTAAAAAATTCCAGAACTGAAAAACATAATAACTGAAAATTTTTTTAAAATTTACTAAAGGGACTCAAGGGCATATGTGAGCAGGAAGAAGAAAGAATTAATGAACTTGGAGATGGGACAATCGAAATCACCGAGTCTGAGGAACAGAGAGAAAAAAGGTTTAAGTGAACATGGACTAAGGGACTGTGAGGCAGCACCAAACACAATAATATATGTGGGAATTCCAGAAGAGAAGAAACAGAGAAATGGGCAGGAAGAATACTTGAAGAAATAATGGCTAAAAACTTCCCAAATGTGATAAAAGTATGAACATAAACACCCAAGAAGCTCAACAAACTCCAAGTTATATGAACTCAAAGAGATTCATACAGAGACACATTATAATCAGACTTTTGAATGACTAAAAGTAAATCTTAAAAGAAGGAAGATGGGGCACCTGGGTGGCTCAGTGGGCTAAGCCTCTGCCTTCAGCTCAGATCATGGTCTCAGGGGCCTGGGATCAAGCCCTGCATTGGGCTCTCTGCTGAGTGGGGAGCCTGTTTCCCCCTCTCTCTCTGCCTGCCCCTCTCTCTACTTGAGATCTCTCTCTCTCTGTCAAATAAATAAATAAAATCTGAAAGAAGAAGAAGAAGGAGGAGAAGGAGGAGAACGAGGAGAAGGAGGAGAAGGAAGTGGAGCCTTCAGCTCAGGTCATGATCTCAGGGTCCTGGGATCAAGCCCTGCACTGGACTCCCTACTTGGCAGAAAGCCTGCTTCTTCCTCTCCCACTCCCCCTGCTTGTGTTCCCTCTCTCACTGTGTCTCTATCAAATAAATAAAATCTTAAAGAAGAAGAAGGAAGAAAGGAACAAATCATCACATACAAGGACTTCTCAGTAATATTTTAAGCAGATTTCTTATTAGAACCTTTGGAGGCCAGAAGTCAGTGGGCCAATAAATCAAAGTGCTAAGAGGAATAAAAAAGCTGTCAACTGAGAATCCTATATCCAGTGAAACTCTCCTTCAATAGTGAGGGAGAAATCAAAACACCCTAGATACAAAAGTTGAGGGGGCTCATTACCATTAGACCTGCCTCACAAAAAATGCTCAAGGCAGTCCTGCAGGGTAAAATTAAAGGACATTTGATAGTAACTCAAAGCCATATGGGGAAATAGGTTCCAGCAAAGGTAAATACATGAGCAATTATAAAAATTAGTGTTATTGTAACATTAGTTTAAAGCTGGAGTTTTCTGTTTTCTGTAGGATTTAAAAGACTAATACATTAAAAAAACAATAATTAGTCTAAAGCTGGTATTACTATAATTTTAGTTTGTAACTCCAATTTTATTTTCTATGTAATTTAAAAGATATATGCAACTAAAAAGAATTATTAGTTTGTGGGTACACAACATACAAAAATGTAGTTTTGGGGACATCAACAATAAAAAAAAAAGTAGGAACAGAGCTGGAAAGGAACAGAGTTTTTGTATGTTATTGAAGTTAACCTGGTATAAATGCAAATTATAGTGTTATAACTTTAAGACTTTAAATGTAATCCCCACAAAGAACTAAAGGAAGTAACCACAAAACAAATAGCTATAGAAGATACAAAAAAGAAATTGAGAAAGGAACTGAAACATTTCACTATAAAAAAATCAACACGAAAGAAACAGTAATGTAGGAAATGAGAGACAAAAAAAACTATTAGATGTATAGAAAACAAAAGAATTAAATCCCTCCTTATCAGTAATTACTTTAAATATAAATAGATTAAGCTCATCAACCAAAATACAGAAATTGATAGATGGCTTAAAAACACATAGTCCATTTATATATGAAATCTTAAAAAAAAAAATACACAGAACAAAACTGATAGTTGCTAAAAAGAAAGGGAGTAGAAAATTGGACTAAATGGGTAAAGGGAAAAGGAGATATAGGCCTCCAGTTATGTAATGAGTGAGTCATGGGGATAAAATGCAGAGCATAAGGAATACAGTCAATGATATTGTAATAGCAGTATTATGGGGCAGATGGTAGCTGTACTTGTGGTAAACATAGCATAATGTATAAACTTGTCAAATCACTAAACCGTGTATCTGAAACTAATGGAACATTGTATTTCAACTATTCTTAAATTAAAAAACAAACAAACAGGAACACCTGGGTGGCTCAGTCAGTTAAGCATCTCCCTTTGGCTCAGGTCGTGATTCCAGGGTCCCAGGATCCAGTCCCACCTAGTAGTATCCTTGCTCAGCAGGGATCCTGCTTCTCCCTCTGCCTGTCACTCCCCCTGCTTGTGCTCTCAATCTCTCTCTCTGACAAATAAATAAATAAAACCTTAAAAAACAGAATAAACAAACAAACAAACAAAAAACCCAAACAGGGGTGCCTGGCTGGCTCAATTGGTTAAGCCTCTGACTCTTGCTTTCGTCTTACATCATGACCTCATGAGATCAAGCACTGTGTCAGGCCTCACATCCGGCTCTGTGTTCAGCAGGGAATCTGCTTGAGGATTCTCTCCCTCTGTCTCTCCCCTGCCACCTGCACTCTCTTTATCTCAAAAGTAAATGAATAAATCTTTAAAAAAAATAATGAACAGACACACAGTCCAACTGTATGCTGTATACAAAAGACTCACTTGAGACCCAAAGACACACATAGATTGAAAAGTAAAATGATGGGAAAGATATTTCATGAAAATAGGTACAAAAAGAAGGTAGAGGTAGCTATCCTAATAGTAGACAAAGTAGACTTCAAGTGAAAAAAAGATTATAGGGGACAAAAAGGTACATTATATATTAATAAAAGGGTCAATACAGCAAGAAGGTATAATAATTATAAGCATTTATATACTAATGACAGACCACCAGCACATATGAAGCAAAAATTAGAAAAACTAAAGTGAGAAATAGTTGTTTCTACAATAAAACCTCACTCACAATAATGGGTAGAAAAACCAGACAAAAGACAAGTATGGATATAGAGGACTTAACAACATGGTAGACCAACTAGATCTAACAAACATGTAGAAGATATTCTACCTACCAACCACAACATACACATTTTTCTCAAGTACACTGGGATAGACTATATATTAGGTCACAAATTAAGTCTTGGTAGATTTTAAAAGATGATATCATAAAGGGGATCTTCTTTGACCACAACATAATGAAGTTTGAAATAAATAACAGAAGAAAAATGAAATTTTCAGGGGCGCCTGGGTGGCTCAGTGGGATAAAGCCTCTGCCTTTAGCTCAGGTCATTATCTCAGGGTGCTGCGATTGAGCCCCGCATTGGGTTCTCTGCTTAGCAGAGAGTCTGCTTCCTCCTCTCTCTCTCTACCTGCCTCTCTGCCTACTTGTGATCTCTGTCTGCCAAATAAATAAATTAATCTTTAAAAAAATGGAATTTTCACAAAGTTGTAGAAATTACAATATATCTTTAAACAACCAGTGAATCAAAGAAGAAATCACAAAGAAAATCAGAAAATAGTTGCAAATAAATGAAAATGAAAATGACACATACCAAAACTTAAACTTTGTAGCCAAAGTGGAGCTAAAGGGAAAATATACATCTATAAATCCTTAAATTAAGAAACAAAGACAACCTAACTTTACAACTTAATGAACTAGAAAAAAAAAAAAAACTAAACCCAAAACTAACAGAAAGAAATAATAAAGATTAGATCAGAGATAAATAAAATAGAGAAAAGAAAAACAATAGAGAAAATGAAACCAAAAGTTAGTTCTTCAAAGAGATCAACAAAACTGACAAACAATAACTAGATGAATTAAGAAAAAAAGAATATTGAAATTACTAACATCAGAAATGAAAGTGGGGACATTACTATTGATTGTATAGTAATAAAAAAGGATTATAAGAGTACTATGAATGATTGTGCACCAAAAAATTGGATAGCCTAGATGAAATAAACAAATTACTATAAACCTTATACCTACCAATACAAAATCATGAGTAAGTAGAAAATCTTAATAAGACTTATAACTTAAGGGGATTGCATCAAGATTGAATCAGTAATTAAAAACCTCCCAATAAAGAAAAGCCCTACTCCCATTGGTTTTGCTGGTGAATTCTATCAAACAATTAAAGAACTAATACCAAGCCTTCACAAACTTTTCCAAAAAAATGGGAGGAGGAAACACAAGTTAATTCATTCTAGGAGATCAGTACTGACCTGATACCAAAGTCAGACAAAAACACTATAAGAAAGGAAAACTACAGACCAGTATCTTTCATGAACATTTATGCAAAAATTCTCAGTGAAATACTAGCAAACTCAATTCAGCAGTTTATCAATATAATTTTACAAATGGAATTTTTCCTGAAGGCAAGGATGGTTCAACATATAAACATCAATGTAATATATTACATTAACAGAATGAGGGACAAAAACCACATGATCATCTCATTTGATGCAGAAAAAGCTTTTGTTGAAATTCAACATCCTTTCATGATAAAAATACTGAAAAGAACTAGGAGTATGAGGAAATTACCTCAGTATAATAAAGCTATATATGAAAAATGCACAGTGAACAAAAATTCAACGACGAAAGACTAAAAACTTTCTCTTTCTCTAAGGTCAGGAACAAGGCAAGTATGCCTGCTTTCAATACTTTTTTTTTTTTTTTTTAAAGAGACCGCATGCATGAGTTGGGGGCAAGTGGAGCAGAGAGGAAAAGAGAGAATCTTAAGCAGGCTCCATGCCCAGCGTGGAGCCCAACGTGGGGCAATTAATTAATTACTAATTAATATGTAGCATTTATATTAATTTCAGGCATATAACAGAATGGTTCTGGGGTTACGTTTTTAAAATGGAATGCTGGGGCACCTGGGTGGCTCAGTCGTTTATGCCTCTGACACCGGATTTTGGCTCAGATCATGATCTCAAGGTCCTGGAATGGAGCCCAGCATCAGGCTCTGCACTCAGCAAGGCATCTGATGGAGATTTTCTCTCTCATGCTCTCTCTCTCTCTTCCCCTCCCCCTGTTTTCTTTCTCTCAAATCAATAAATCTTAAAAAAATAAAAATAAAAATAAAATAAAATGCAAGGCTTGTTGGGTTTTAAGGTATATATATTGCCTGTCCCTGAAATAAATGACCTCAAACTGCTATTTATAATTGTTGATTTTGCTACCAATATTTTCTCCTTCTTCATTTCCATTTTGTATTTCAGTATATAAAATTCTGTTTTTGTTTCCCACTGAATTAGAATCCATAGTTACCGAGATAAGCAACCATCAAACTAGAAAGTAAATACAAAGGTATGTTCTTGCCAGAGGATATGTAGATAAACGTGCTGTAGTATTGCAATAGTTCTCAGTCATGAGTATACCTTGTGATCATAGAGAAGGCTTTTGAAAATAGAGATTTTCTGATTCAGTAGGTCCAGGGTGGGGCCTGAGACTCTGCATTTCTAACAATTTCCCAGCTCATACTGCTGCTCTAGGAACCACACACAGAGAACTGCTATACAACAAAGTGAGATGGAAATGGATTGAAATATCAGTAAGACTGCCAGTTTTAGGAAACATTGGAAATATCTGGTAATCTACAAGCAAGAAAAGGAGAGTGTTACTTTTCACATATTAGACATTACAACTCTGGAGCTTGTTACATAAAGACTGAGAGCTGCTGAAAAAAAAACCCAAGAATTTGTATAAAATGGTTGATTATAGTTACAAGTCAGTTCACTAAGAGATTTTAGGAAGATATATTAAATGCTTTTGTCATTATAAACTGATACCACATCAGACAGTCTTGATCTCCAAAAAACATCTCATGTTGCTTCTCTAATAGGTTATCCTGGATGGACCATTGGTTTGACCCCGTGTGGCATGCCTAATGTCTCTATATTCTAATCCATTGGTTGCTACTAAAGTGCTTTGCCAACAGATTTTTTTCTCAGATAGGGCACAGCACTGAAAAGAAAATCACTTTGCAAATCCAGTGATTTCATGGGCCACTAGGCTCTCTTGCATTCTCTATTACCCAGTTTCTCTTTTGTTCATTTAATGCATCGCAAACAACATTGAATTAGTTTGTTGGACAATTAGGTAAGATATTAAACCAAAGATTCACGTATAAATATGTCAAGTAATTATTTTAAGACTACATCTGTAAGGAGTAGTTGGAGAAGGCACTTTGTGAAGGTTTTTTTCTCCTGGCATCGTCTAATAGTTCAACAATCCCAACTTTTATAAATAATATACCTTTTTCTAAAGTGCACAGAGCAAAAAAAAAAAAAAATCTATAATGAATGTTTAAAAAATCATTTCCAAGGAAATTAGCTCTTTTAAACATCCAGGAATATGTCACTTAATTAAATTGGTGTTTGTTAGAATGAACATCCCAAGTCAAACCCACTATTGCAAATGTTAGCCCAGGCATAGCTTCCAGTCTCTGAAAGTCTCCTCTTCCCTGAGTTGTGGTCACTTCAAGCCCTCCCACAGTTCACCACTGTCTTGACTCTCTGCCTTATGCTGAATTGTTGCTGGGGAGTTTCTCATGGCTACATGTTTAGAAACTGTGGTTGATCCTGTTTACTTTGCCTTTGCTCTGATGTCATACCTTAGTTCTGGTAAATGGATCTGACTCTGTTTTGAAGTTTTTGTTTTTGTGTTGGTTTTTTGAGAGAGAGAGCGACTGTACAAGCCAGGATGAGAGGTGGGGCAGAAAGAGAAACTTAAGCAGGCTCCATGCCTAGCCAGGAGCTGACGCTAGGCTCTGTCTCACAACCCTGAGATTGTGACCTGAGCCAAAATCAAGAGTTGGCTTAACTGACTGATTCCCTGTTCTGAAGTTTTATTTGCCTGCTCCCAGGCACCCAAGTTTGATCCCTGTTTCTGAGGTTCTCTTTCATTCTCTGCCATTGCATTCTCATAAAGGAATATCCCAGTCCTGGATCCTGGCCCATTAGTTTGGACCATCCTCTATAATGATAGGTACCTCTTATTTCAATTTGCTATCCTTTCTCTAAGAATGAATTGTGTCATATTCCATCCAACTGTTTGGAAATGGCTCCATTTCATTTTAACATTTTTGTGGTATCTACTTAGCTGGACTATAACCTGCTATTGTTCTATTGTATTGGACATGCTGCTTTGGTTATTGTCCACATCTGTGATGGGATCCATTTGTCCAGGTCCTACTCAGTGACTGAGTCCTTTACTAAACTCCAGCCCTGTCTCACCTAAGCCATATGGCAATAAGTAACTGGGCTTACCTGGATTGTTCATTCATAACAAAGCTTACTGGATGCCTGGAACTATATGGCCATTGAGGAGAAGAGCAGAAGCAAGGCACAGTTTCTCTCTTGAAAAAAACTCATTCTGGATGACAGAGAAGACAAGCAAACAAGTGAAGTACAATTCTTCAACAATTAGTTCTAAGAACGTTTCTCACTGGGATATAGTTACCTTAGGTCAGACAACTGTCCTTCCATAAACATCCATTCTACTAATGCTTGCTCAAAACCTCGTGTGTGCCACCCAGAGGTCCCTTACGAGGACTGTGAGTCAGACCCAGATATTGACTCTGGCCTGGAGTGTCTAGAGCATTTACCTCCTGAAGACTAATAACGTGTGTCTTCTGGCCCTAAGAAGTCAATAGGAGCCTTTATAATAGCCTCTGAACTTGGCTCCTGCTCCCTCAGCCCTGGGCGATCTATCATGATTGAACCCTGATGGCTGTAGAATGGGGGTTGTTAACTCCAGAACCTCTGAATCAAGTTTCAGCCTGTTCCATTTCATCCTCCTGGATTAATTAGAGCTGCATATGCTGAAGGGATGAAAGTTTTATGAGTCAGTTGCAGTGCTTGTGGGAACAGGTAGGAAGAGACCCTGGCAATAAACCTACCATAAATCTCAAAAGCCAGCATTATCACCTAAGTGGCCAAGTTGCCTTGAGTTTGTGCTTCTGGTGGAAATGACCACCAAGGTGTCCCTACTGCCTCCTAAACCACTGAAGAGACAACCAAGTGGGACCCTGGGACTCCGTGAATGACTAGTGACTGCCCAGGGACTGCTAACACTTTCTTGACTCTGAGTTGCTAAGGCTGCCCATGGCCTTTGACTGATGGAATGATCTCTGGACCTGATATGGACATAACAGAGATTCCTTGGGACACCCCAAGAGATGTGAGCTTGCCCTGGTGCCTCTAGCCTTAACTCTAGAACTAACAGACATTTTGCCAAGCCCTCTTGCTTCTCTCTTTCAATTCTAAGCCAGGCCTAGCCCACTGGAGGATAATTATAAACAAGCCTAGAAATAACTTCTCTAATTATCAATGTTTCTGAAATTCTATGAGGATTATGAAGAGAAGAGGCAGGTGTTTGGCCTCGAGAAGGTAGAGATAACAAGGTGAGAAGAAGGCTCAGGGGCAGTGTTGTCACCATAGTAGATACCTTGGAGACCTGGAGCAAATAGGACTAAGGCACCAGCACCAGGTCCATGTAATGATCCTAAGTGTTCATTTCAGTCATGCTTTTGAGAAAGAGATACAGAATCAATCCCTCCCTCTCTCTCTCTCTCTCTCTTTTTTTAAGATTTTGTTTATTTATAAATTTGACAAACAGAGATCACAAGTAGGCAGAGAGAGAGGAAGGGAAGCAGGCTCCCCGCCAAGCAGAGAGCCCAGGACCCTGGGATCATGACCTTAGCCAAAGGCAGAGGTTTTAACCGACTGAGCCACCCAGGCGCCCCAACTCCCCCTCTTTTAATGTCAGCACATTCCACTATAAAACATACACATTCTATCTCACAACATTATTCATATAATCTAATTTGAAAAAGCATGTTAAAATGATAAAACTATTTTAAGAAGTTATGTAATTGTACCATTATGGTAGATTATAGATTATAGTTCTATCATTTATTGCTTTCTCATTTGTTTATTTGCTATGAAGCTTTTATGAACTTCCAGTTAATTCTTTTTCTCCCCCCTCCCATTTATCAGCAGGCATATCTTATGGTCTTATTTCATTTTTAAAATATCATTTCAAAGTTAGTAAGATGTTTCTAAAATCTAGCTGTGTCCTCTATTTGCTCATAATATTTTATCTGGAAAAGTCATTCTTAAAAAAAAATGAATAAACTATTTATGAAATTGTGATATGGTCAAGGCCAACTGTAAACAAATGTGTGCAGATCGACAGAACAAGTATGCCCTGCTATATGGATGACTTTCCCAGTGTGCCATAATAGCTTCTTAAAGCTGTTGTGAATTATTCCATAAGCCCATATTTGGAGACTTTTTAAAATGCAGATTATTGGCCTGAGAAACCATTTTGTCTCCAAAGGAACATTTGCAGGCTGTCGTGCAAATCTGCATTTGAGCTACTTTCACATTATGATCTTAGTGAATTCTTGACCAGATGGACTTGAACAGCTGCCACCCATGCCCAGTAAGCCCCTTTGCTTGAGAAGACAAAATAGCTCATTTGTTTGCAATTCCTTCCTGGAAGTACACAAGGGCAATTTTCTACATTGTGAATTACTTCTATCAGGCCAACATTTTCCCTGAAAGACCATAGTTCATTATGCTATTTAAAAACAAACACAAAAATATGCACAAACATTTTTTTCCAGGAGTCTTATAATTTGTGCCCAAAAGGGACAAGTCTCTTTTCAGATTAAGTTTTTAAAAATGTTCTTCTGTTGCCATTACGTTCAGGCTGACACGGAAGATTATAACTGAGAGAACACCCTCTGAAATAATAATGCCTTACATTTGTACAGCACTTTATACTCTTCAAAGGGCTTTCCAGACACATTATCTCATTTGAGCCTCAAAACTCAGGGAGGCAGGGAAAGTGGGTGTTTTTATTCACTGGCTTATAGATAAAGAAATCAGTTCCCTTTGCAAATATTATCTGAGTATTTACTAAGTTCATCATATTATACTCTGTATTCCGGAGGATAAAATAACACGTATTCCTGAAAGAGTCATCTATTTTACAGATAAGACGTAACAACACAAAGCTAAATAATGCAAAAATGTACAATATATTTCAAAAGATGACAAAAGCCAATGTATGTGGTTAAAATATTAGAGGCATCCATGATGAGCAAAATGTTCTGGAGGATTCCTGAGGCTTTTTAAATCAGGTGCCACCTGGAAGAGATATGCTTGGAGAGAGGCTTGAAATTTGGGGAATCCATGAGAATGTCTGCTGTTTGGCATCACAACCACATACTCCTATAACCTTAGAACACAGAAGATTTTGGCATTCCCGTAGTTTATCCTGATAACCAATGCCGGAATTGTTTCTATGGTATCCCGGACAAAAAAATGTTGTAGCAGCTGTAGTTTTAGAAAATTCTACCTTGTATGAAGTCGCCGTGTCCCTGTCTACAATTCTGTGCCTTGCCGACTAAAGCAACCTTGCCGGTCTAGTTTTCCTTTCTGTGGAAAGCCTTTAATACATCTGTAGACAGTTTTACTATCTGCCTTTAGGTTTTTTCTTCTTTCCATTAGATCTTTGAACTTCTCTAGGTACCTACAGTCAGTATTATACGGCTGGACCCCCATCTTATTTGTCCAAATTATCTGCAACTTTGCCATCCACAACTGATACATTACTGAAGTCCCATGCAGTCATGGGATTCTCACTTCCTCGGCTCCCAACACTGTGAAAACACTAGTTATGCTTTCAGTGGACTTTCAGCATGTAAATCAATACTGCTAGTTAGGACGATTTCTCACATGTAATAATAAGTGTCATGTAAAAGTGGCTTAATTGAAATGCCGGGGATGAGTTAGGAATGCTTTCCTGAAGAACAAGGGCCACTTCCATTGCATGGCTTTTTTCCCCTTTTTAAATTTTCCTTCTTTTCCTTAAGTCATTTGTCATATATACATATCCACCCAGAAGAAACTTTCATAGGAGATTAATACCAAATTCCAGTATAACAATGATCCCCGGCATTTTGTTCCTCATTTTTATTACCTGGGAAAATAAAAATTAATAGCTCATGTAAATTAACAGGCCAACACTGACCTCTGGTGTGTAAGGAAGAAATTGCTTAGTGGGTGAACTAGTGGACGCTGGGGAAAAGTTTTATGTTTAATGTAAGAACATCTTTATCCAAGCAAAGAAGTTTCCTGAGCCATAATGACAAATGTGGAAATTGGGAAATGCCAAACTAACTGAAAGGAGAGAATTTCTCTACGTTAGTCCCTTGCGGTAGGAAGTGAAAAGGAAAAGAGAACTGCTGTGAGGAATGGTCCCATTGTATCGTGTTTTTACCCTATTAGGGCTGCGTTTAAGCAAGTCTAACCATAGTAATGGAGAAATGATATCTGCACTCCCTCACTGGATGCCGTACAAACTGGATTTTTTTTTAAAGGCTTATTGTAGATTTGTCTGGGTTTTCTCCTTAGATGGGTATGTGTGTTCCTTGGCTGTTATGTCTCCGAATGCCTCTTCACTCACTTCAGACACGGGTCCCAAAGTCATCTTTTTCTATTCTTGTTTACTTTTGTTCATTCTCCTAGAATTTTCCAAAGCTGTGCCATGTGCCTGGGCTATATTTGCTTTGTAACTGAAAAATCTAACATTTGTTAGAGTGGTTCTCCTTTCAGATAGTTGCCCCGTTCTCTTCTGTTTTCAGTATGTGCCCTTCTCACTCCATGCTGGACCCAAATTCTCTGTCTACCTCTCCCTCCAAGGTCCCCTTTGGGTGGAGCCCCTAGGGAGTGCACAGCCAAGGGCTGCAGGCTGAGGCAGTCACTGCAGATAGAGGGGTCAGCAGAGCAGATTCACCAACTCTGGCTGCCCCACTCTCTGCAGTAGAATCTTAGAATCTAAGTAGAATCTTAGAAACTCACCTATTGGGAAAAGAATCACTAGCCCCATAACCAATGTACCCAGGTTCCAATTTCATCCTGATCCTGCCACTGACTTGCTATGGAATCTTCTGCAAGTCAGTTCAATTCCTAGACAGCAGGCTTCTATAACCTAATCCACAAAAGGCGGTAATTAGACGAGATGATCGCTAACATCCCTCGTGATGCTCTAATTCTCCAATGCTGCCAGTCTGGACTCAGGGAGCCAGCTTGCAACCCAGGGCTCTGACTACCTAGGGCTCCTTCACCTCCTCTCTCCTCCCACCCCCCTAGTTTGTGTAGGTGTTTCTACTGTGTGCCCCTGATGTTTACTAAACCATTGTCCTGATTACACTGTATGGCTGTTTGTCTGTCCTTTTCCCTTCACTGGCCTAACCTGTAGCAGGCTGTAAGTAACTACTGAATGAATGCAAAAAATAAAAATAATTTACACTCCTCCTGTAAGTCTGTATCTGCCATGTATTCCTTAGAAGCTCCAGGGCCCTAGAAGCTCTGGAGTCAGCACCATCCTTTTGTACTGATTCTACAAACTAGATAATACACAAGAACGTTGCCTCATAAAAAGTCTCAAAGGAGATGAATAGCTAGAGCCCATGCTGCGAGAAAGTGCAGGATGTCAGATTGTTAGTAGGAGTTGAATCACTCGGCATAAGGGTGGGAAGTTTACTTCCCCATGGTCAGGCAGATTAGGAAGAAGTGGGCAAAAAGAGATTGGGGTAGAAGGATGAAGTGGAGCTGGTGAAATGGTTTGAAGTCGAAGATGATGCTGGGTGAAGGCCCAGTGAATGTCTCCAGTTCTTGGGGTGGCCATGGGAAATTTTTAAACCTTGGAATTCAATTTGATTTGACAAAATTTGCTTGCTTATTCAACTCCCAATTTACGGTCTTCAGTAAACTCTTGTTGTGTTCACAAATGACGTGCATGGGTAGTTTATTTGCGGCAAGCGAAGGAGAAGTGAGTAGTACATTTGGGTCTGTGGTTCTCCACCTTCAGGCACTTAAGAATCACTTGGGGAGAT
The DNA here is from genome assembly GCF_011764305.1 of Mustela putorius furo. Lineage (NCBI taxonomy): Eukaryota > Metazoa > Chordata > Mammalia > Carnivora > Mustelidae > Mustela > Mustela putorius. The sequence goes on along the minus strand of NW_025422019.1, from coordinate 19,700,017 downwards.
TTTAAATACTCGATGCTGTCGTCATAGTCTGGAAGGGTTGCAACAGCCTCTCGCAGGTGAAGCCCAGGGATCATTGTTTCTTAACAGATGTCCATATGAATCTGGTGTGCAGCTGGGGTGGCGCCACTGGCTGAGGGGTGTGGAGGACTGGGGGAGCAGAAAAGCAGAGGCAGCTCTGGAGTGAGTGAACCACAGTTGATGACGGTTGCAGTCATCAATATGAACTCATCCAAGAAACTACTCGGCAACCAAGCATGATTTGTTTTTTGTTCAACTGTATTTCCCATTGTTGGCAGTAACTATTTTAATTTTATAAACCTCTACTTTCCTCAGACCTTCTTCCTCCCAATTCTATAGGTACACCCAACAGGTACTTTCTACTTTTCAGAGATAATTGGTGCCCAAAGGGAAAAATTCTTTAATGTTCTGCCACCAAATCTACAAATATATTTTCTTCTGCTCTTTTTTTACTGGTGTCTGTTCACCAATATTTAAGCATCCAAGGGCATCCCCTCTTTTTAAACCAAAATTCAGAAATGCAGATGTGGGTACGTGTGTTTGGGAGAAATGAAACAACCTTGCCAACAAAAGACCCCTCTGAACTAATATAGATAAGAGAACACAGTTTATTTCTAAGTAAGAATTAATAGATTTACATGTATGTAAGGTATTAAAAAATGTGACAAAACACCTGGACATATTTTCACATAATTTCTTTAGCAAGGCAGACATAAGAATAACTTCTCTCATCTCCTCAATAGACAAAGAGTCATACCTATTGATAGTTTCCTGGTACAAGTCTTCTAAGTTAATTTTAGAGATATGTGTTTACATTCCAAATATCAGAAGGTCCCCAAATTTGCACTGCACAATCAAAAGGTCAGATCTCTTTTGGGGCCTATTAAGATTTCAAGGAGACATTTGAAGGATGGGAGTGTGGGGAGATTGCAAACTTCCTCCTCAAAGAAAGTTTCATCATTTTATCCTTATAGTATGTGTTGGTTAATGTATAGATATATATTCCTTAACTTTGTTCAGTAAGAGCATATAAAAACAATGATACTCTATTAGAACACCTAGCACCTAGATCTTGGCAAACACCATTTTTTTTAGTAAATTACTATTTATTCCATGACATAATTTAAATGCATAGAATGAAAACATTTTTAGATGCTTATAATAATTTTTGTGAGCATATTTAAAAAAATAATTTTCACTATAAATTATTGGAGAATATTCCTGGTAATATTATAAAACATATTGAATATTTTAAGTTTGAGATTTTTTTCAACAAAAAGAGCCAATACTCATGGAAAAAAAAATGGTTAATTGCTCATCTAGGGTAGGGAAAACACAAGATAAGCTTAGAACATCTTATAGTCCTTGAAAATAAGGAAATGGTTAAAAAATAGAAAATAAAGTAAGCGATGAAAGAAAGAACTTGTTGAAAGAACATAGCAGTCATCCTGAAGGAGATCCTAGTGGCCAAAATTCAAACATTTTGAGTGATAAAATAAATAATATATATTATTGGATTTTGTTCTATAGAATAGACTAAATATATGTAAGTCTATATCCATATAAATAATTGAATAAATAAATAAATGGGGAGGAAAAGATAGCACTTAAGAAAAACTCTAAGTGAATATAGACAGAAAGAAGGAGATGGATAATCACCATTGGGCAATCACCACATTAATAATCGTTAGTGATCAGATCCATGAATGCATGCCCAAGTTAGTGGCAAAAGTTTGGGGTAAAAGATGTTTGCATTGCTTCAGATTATCTCTCCTGAGATATTTATTAGCTACAATGGTAAAGATAGTGTCTTTATAGTAAAGAAATCTAGCAGACACAACCTTAGCCAAGTGATCAAGGTAAACACCATCAGTAATAAAACATACTGTCACTATCATATAATCCCTGCTATGTTGTACTGAAAAGAAGCATCACTCCTGGTTTTTCCTGCCCCAAATGCATATCTTCAATCCAATCAAGAGAAAACATCACAAGAACCCGAGTGAGGGACATTCAACAAAAAAAACAACCAGTATTTTTCAAAGATGGCAAGGTTCTAAAAAACAAAAAGACTAAGGAACTGTCATGGTTTGGAGGAGACCGAGGAGTCATGACAACTAAATGTTGGGTGGTGGGATCCTATACAGAATCCTGAAACCAAAAAAAAAAAAAAAAAAACGGACGTTAGAGGAAAACACAGCTGGTATTCGATCGAGGCCTGTAGCTTGGTTAATATTATTGTACTAATGCCAATGCTAGTGTTCTAGCTTTGAGGATTATGTTATGGTTATACAAGATAAAACATTCAGGAAAGTTCTCTCTGTTGTATACAGAAGTTCTCTGGGGTATACAGATGTAGAGAGGGGATCGGAGCCCCAGCAAGAGGGTGAATACACACAGGGATAACTAAGTGTGGATGCGAGGGACTTGGATGGGGTCTGAGGATTAGATCCTAGCAACGTATATAAGACAGTATGAGCAATGCTATTGGTTTGTTGTGGATGTGTTGGAGAAATCTTGTTTTGTAAGATATATATCCCAAAGTATTAGAGCTATTGGCCTGCTGCCCAGTAACTTACTCTTAAATGATTCAAAAAGAAATTATTTTGTCCTATATTTTCAACTTGTGTCTAAGTCTGAAGTTATGTCAAATTTTGAAAAAAAAAATTTTTTTAGAAAAACTACAACTGAATAATGAAAATAAAATGACTACACCAGTAATGAAAAAATGTAAAGGAGTCAGATCATTAACACACTGCTGGTTGGAGTGTGAATTAGTACAATCATTTGGAAACCTTTTCTGTATCTTCCAAAACTCAACATGTGTGTATCTTATGAACTAGCAAATTCAGTCCTAGTATATACCTAGAGCTAGATCTATATTGCAAATTTCCCAAAGTTTGGATATTTGAAAGGAACATTATTCTATAAAGCATACCCTCTTAAGGTGTTCACTTAAATGCAAAGAATATGGTGCAGCAAATCAGAGATTGTGCAGGCAAGCACTGAGGCTCTGAAAGACATCCCATATGCAAGCCCCCCAGGTCTCTTCTTATTTACATACACACAGACTGTATTCTGTCCTCAGGTTGAACTACCAAGATTTATGACAGGAACCTTGCTTTCAGGAGAGCTCCAAAGAGAAACCCTTAGTCTTTTATACCCCCTAGTCCATGTAATTAAGCTATGTTGTCAAGCGAGTTGGGCTAGTTTCAAACCCTCAGTAAAACCAAAACCAAAACCAAACAACACAAAAAACTTGATGTTGAAGGTCATGAGGAGTTCTTTCTTGACTTTAAGTTCTACATTATAAATCTCATTGCTGTTATCTTGGCCAAGAGCCAAAAAAATCTAGCTATCAAGGTTTCCCCAGAGACAAAGAGAGTGTCTCTTGTCCATCTGAAAATCCATACATTTTCACTTAGAAAAAACATAAAGAGGGGGACAAGAATATTTAAAACATCATATTCATAAAACATTAATATTCCTAATAACCAAACCCTGAAACCAGCCCGCATGTCCATCAGGAGGAGAAAAGATAAACTGTCATCTATTTGCATATAGAGTACTATAAATAATGAATATGCATTACTTCCATGTGGAACAGCATAGATGAGTATCACAAATAATGTCCTAAGTGAAGATATATCTGACAGAGTTCCTGGGTATGTGTTGTTTATTAACTTGGTGGATAGTTAAATGGCTATATTCACTTTGTAAAAATTCATCACACTCAAAATTTGTCCTTATATGTACATATGTGATATTTCAACAAAAGTAATTTAAGGGGTACCTAGGTGGCTCTGTTGGTAGAGCATCTGACTTGTAATTTCAGTGTGGCCCCACGTCAGGTTCCACACTCAGCAGGAAGTCTGCTTAGGATTCTCCCTGTCTCTTTCCCTGTGTCCTTCCCCTTTCTCTCTCTCAAATAAATAAATCCTTTTTAAAAAGTAAGTAAAATAAATGTTTCACATACATGTGCACACACACACATACTCAAAAGCTGTACCTGCTTTTAGAGTTTTACAAAAAAATTCATTTAACTTACTGCCTTGTGAGTAATGAGTTCAGAGGATGTAATTGATGAGTCCACTTTTTTAAAGTTTTCTTCTATTAGTCCTTTTTTTTTTTTTAAGATTTTATTTATTCATTTGACAGACAGAGATCACAAGTAGGCAGAGAAGCAAGCAGAAAGAGCGGAGGAAACAGGCTCCCCGCTGAGCAGAGAGCCCGATTTGGAGCTCGATCCCAGGACCCTGAGATCATGACCTGAGCTGAAGGCAGAGGCTTTAACCCACTGAGCCACCCAGGCACCCTACTTTTTTGTTTCTTAATATTTGTTTCCTTTGTTCTATTCCTTCATGAATCCTTCAGGTGGATATTATGTTTTGTGGATTTAATTTCCATTTCCTTTAGCTTTTCTTTCACATTTTTTATCTTTCTATATATTTTAAAATTTATTTTGTAGTAATAACTCACTGAAATTGATTGATCTTTAAGATTCCTAATTCAGCACAAAGGCATTGTTATAATCATACATAGAACACTAGGCAGGTATTTTTTCTAAATGACAGATATTGATCCTATGGTACAGAGATACTATGGTATATAGGAATGTCATCTTTTTCTTTTTAGATGAAAATAGTACAATTTATATAATATGGTGCTTTAATTTAAAAAGATGTCTGTGTGTATACAGTCATTTCTCGGTAAATTGCTAGAAACATGCTGTACTAATTAAGTGCATACGGTGCAAGTAACAGAAGAGTCACTAATAGTGGTTTAAGTAATATAGTATCTCAGTTTCTCTTTATCTGGAAATAAGAGCTATGAGATTTTTCTGTGGCAGTTCTGTATGTCATAAGCATACAGCTTTTCTCTAGCTTTCTGCTTTGCTACTCTTAGCACGTTTCATTTTCATCCTTTGTAATTCTTCACGGTTAAAAGGTCACTACCACAACTCCAATAATTATGTCTTTAAACAATAAAGCCAATGAAATTTTAAAAATGCATATACTTTCCACCCTCTCACTTTTTCATCAGAGGTCAAAATCTACTTTTAAGTTCCCTCCCATAATATATTTTTCTAAAACATCAGATTAGCCACAAGATTACAAGAAAAGAAGAATTAAGTCAACACTTGTATTAATTAGCTTTTGCTATAATAGTGCAGCTGAAGAAACACACTAACATGTCAACAAACATATGTTTATCATCTGTGACTTATGAGTTTGTGGATCAGTTGCAGCATTTCTCCATCAGACCATGAGGGAGGTTCAGGTGTGTTTCATGAGTCCCTCATTCCTGGAAAGCTGAAGGGCTGTGACTTAGCTGGGACATATGAATTTCACAATTCAGAGCAGTAATGCAAGAGGAGAAGCAGAAACACATGATGTTTCCTAGTAGTCTTTCTTAAAATAGGTACTCACTCTCTCACTTCTACCCATGTTCCACAGGTAAGGCCATCATACAGCCAAGCCAAAGTTAATGCAGCATGGAAGTCCTCTTTTCCCTCACTGAAGCATGGTAAGGGTGGCAAGGGAACAAAGAATTATGAACAAATTAAAGAGTCTACCACAACGTTCATGGCTTAGACCAATCATGGCCCATCCCTTCAGACTGGAAAGGAACCACATTCTGTGAACTTGTTGCAACATGTATAGAATATGATTATTATAAATTAAGTAATTATTCTAGTAAGAAACCAGTAACATTATCTGACTTAGTTCACACCAGCCTCACTATGAGTATGCCTGGACAGGAGAAGAGGGAGTGGGATAGGCCGAGCTCACTGTGAGGCCAGAACAAAACAGTTCCATGTTGATTTCTCACTATTTAAACAAATTAACTAGAGCCCTCTTCTAATTAAGAAAAAAAAAAAAAAACCACCCTGGAAAAGCAATTCAAATATTGATGAGAATAGCACTGGCTTGTCTATTCATTGACTAAACATTTTAATTCAATGATTTGGAAAAAAGGGGCACCTGGGCAGCTCAGTGGGTTAAGCCTCTGCCTTCGGCTCAGGTCATGATCTCAGGATCCTAGAAGCGAGCCCCACATCGGGCTCTCTGCTCAGCAGGGAGCCTGCTCCCCCTAATCTCTCTGCCCACCTCTCTGCGTACTTGTGATCTCTGTCAAATAAATAAATAAAATCTTAAAAAAAATTTGGAAAGACTTCCAGAAGCCATTCTACCTATTTTGAAAAAGGCTGAAATTCATGTATATAGAATATCAATTTCACAGTATCTCCAAGAACTCTCTGACACCTTTGGTGAAGAACTCCCAACTGTCTTACGTGCAGGACCACACAGTCTTAATGCTCTTTTCATTCTGGCTCATCCACTGGCACAGATTGTTCACTTCTGTTACTGTCATGGTAAGTGATGCAGGAAGAGAAACATTGCTGATCTGTGAAATTGGACAATACATTAAATCTGTTTTGGTATTTAAGCCACAGTAAGTACCATGTTTAATTGGGTTTATGAAATGACATCTTGTTCAGGGCAAGGATCAGGATGGAAGAGAAACTATAACAGATGATAAATTAATTGCCTAACTTAAATCTAAACTGTTAGATGCTCGAGTCACTAATTTCAGAACTGTAACTCCCAAGTGAATAACAAATTGACCTTTGTGTGACATTATATGTCATTAATTTTAAAGGCCTAATCTGACTTCCAATTATAGACACCCAAAAAAACATAACTGGGAATTTTTTCTCTCTCTGCATTCCTGACATTATTTCCCCAGTACTAAGTTAGTAGATGGCTTCAAATCTAAAATCATGGGAAATGCAAGAGTTTGCCTAATTGTTAATATCCGAATCTTTGGATTTATCAACTGTGGCATATCTAGAGATACAAACCGCACCTTTTCTAGTTTCCTGGAATGTCTAGATTTAGAAATAAAGACCTTGTTGCATGTGGAAGTGCCCTACCAGGCACAATTTTCATAAAGGGAATTTAAATAGCTGTTTTAAATTTGTAGACCAGACCATGTATGCCTGGAATCTAAGACTAATGAGCCACTTTCTTAGAGAATTGCCTCTTCTAAACAAACAAGGCTTTTGCCCTGACCCAAGAATCTGAGTTACAGCTAAAAGACTAATTATACCAATATTATAATGGGCACATCCACAACAAAAGAATATTCTCTCCATCTTCAAAGTTAGATGAGTGTTCAAATGCAATCCAATGTATCTGGATTGTCTTTAATGTTTTCCTTTGCACCTCTATGGGAACTAAAAATTTTTTTTCAAGAAACAGTTTGAAAATCCATCATTTTTACTCTTTTTTAAATATATATACCTCCCCTATAAATGAATTCAAACTGAATTATTCCTTTGATAATTTTGAGAGGAAATTAGAACAAATCATTATGAGCAGAAAGATTTCAATTAAAACATAATTAAATGTGCAAATATAGAATATATTTTGCCAGGCAATTAGATGATTAGTTACACTGGAAATCTAATTTCACACTTAAATTGCCAACCACACTCCTGTCTTGAGCTATTGACCCTCCACAAGTGACCACAAGTCTAGACCTTACCACTGGAGGAAGTGACTTCAGTGGAATAGTGTTTTTGCAGTGATTCAATCATCATCTGATAGGGTCTTCTTTGGATAGTAGTCAGAGGCTCCTTCTTGCCTTCCTCCTTACTTTTCAACCAGAATTTGGTTTGATTTGATTTTAAAGATTTTTTTTTTCCTTTTAATTTGACAGAGAGAAACACAGCGAGAAAGGGAACACAGGCAGGGTAAGTGGGAGAGAGAGAAGCAGGCTTCCTGTTGAGCAGGGAGCCTGATGTAGGGCTCCATCCCAGGACCCTGGACCATGACCTGAGCCGAAGGTAGGCTCTTAACGACTGAGCCACCTTGGAGCCCCGATTTTAGATAAGTAAAGTGAAGCATGGCAAACTGCAAAAGGCCTCTTTTATCTCTTTATATTTAGTAATTCTTTCCTATTCATTCTCTAAAAGAAAGTTGATTGTTAAAATTTTAAACATGTAAAAAAAAGCACTAAGCTTTGAATAATTCAGAAATCATTAAGTATTGCTTTTTTTAAAAGATTTATTTATTTGAGATACAGAAAGATTGTGAGCACTCATGGGAACAGAATTGGGAGACTCCCCACTGAGCACAGAGCCCCAATGCCGGGCTAGATCCCAGGACCCTGAGATCATGACTTGAGCCAAAACCAAGAGTCAGATGCTCAACTCACTGAGCCACCCAAGTGCCCCCATTCAGCATTATATTTTAAGTTATCTTTAACTTTTTAGATGTAAATGTCTGAAATCTATACTTTGCTGTTGGTGATTATGGGTTAGGAATGTCTTCAAACTAACCAAGACAATTAATTTTATTACCATAGGAGTGGAAGGGGTGATTTAGCAAGGTTTGTGACTGGTATGTATCAATGTTGCTCTAAAAATTGAGATTCCCATCACATACTAAAAACAATTTGCATTTCCAGAAATTCTTTTGTGTTATATCTATCTATGTATATATCAATCAAGTAATTTTTACCATCTTTCAGCCCATACTTCCATATCATTTCCTGGGATGCTGTGTCTGGAAATCTGTAAATTGCTTTTTCCAAGGCAGCACACTTTTCCCCAGAGCATGATGGGAAGGTCTCTTAGATCAAAGATACAGCCCTAACCTGAAATGCAGTCATTATCTTGGGTTAGTACACTCTCAAGCCCCATGAGTGTGATATTTTCCTCTTCGGGTAACTTTTGAAGATGCAAAAATCCATAAAAAAGAATAGTAGTTACCTTTTAGGTCACTGAAGCTTTATTATTAGCAAGTTTGTCAGATAGTTTTCTCTGATATGGTGGGTACTTTGTCATAAAGTTAGAATAGGGGTCTTGGGTAGATAGGGGGGAAAAACAGATGCAAAAAAGAGAGAGACGGTAACAGAGCTTATTGATCATGTAATTGTGTCTTATTTTGATCCTAGAGCTATTGGGGGATGACTCAGTTTCCCTCTTTGGGCAGTTCTTTGATCTACTTGTGGACAGACCTCTGGGAGCTGACTGAAGGAAAAGAAACATTGAGAAATAGGCAGAAAGCTTGTTGTTAACAATGTTCAATTAGGAAATCTGAAACAGTGTTTTTCAGCTTTACCTACTCATCGGAATCACCTGGGAAATTTAAGAATTACTGATACATGGGTCCCATGCCCAGAGATTTAAAAATAAATTGCCCCAGGGGCTCCTGGGTGGCTCAGTGAGTTAAAGCCTCTGCCTGCAACTCCGGTCATGATCCCAGGGTCCTGGGATGGAGCCCCGCATCAGGCTCTCTGCTCAGCAGGGAGCCTGCTTCCCCCCACCCCGCTCTGCCTGCCTTTCTGCCTGCTTGTGATCTCTGTCAAATAAATAAATAAAATCTTTAAATAAATAAATAAATTGCCCCAGATGATCTGAACAGCCTCGAGAAAGTGGAGAGTCACTGGTCCAAAGAGCTAATCAAGTAAAGATTTACCATGTGCTCTAAGTACTTATGATTTAGGAAGACCTAGTACAAAGAGAAAAAAGAAAAAAATAGAAAGTTCAGTGCTCTCTTACTTTGTCAATCAGCATCCAATTCCATGTCCATCCTTGTCCTTACTTCCAACTGCTATCTTGTTTACAAGCAGCGGGTGCCTCTGGCTGCTGCAGGGCTATCATTAAGGGACTGTTTCATGGGACATCTAAAAACTATGGAGCTTCTAGAAAATGTGAGATACCAGAAAGCCCCATATTTAGTGAAGGCATGCAAAGAGAAACAAGTTTTGCTAGAGAACTTGGAGGGACTCCAGATACCCTAGATATCATGCAGTTTTTCAGGGTTGGCTTTCTGGGAAGACATCAACTCTGAAATATGAATAAAGGACAGAAAGTTAAAGAAGGTTTTTCTCAGGGCCTGTGTGAAACCATGCAGAAGACAACCAGGAGAGTCAGAAACGTATGCGGGTATCACACCGCCGGGATGAGACAAGGTAAGAAAAGAAACATGAGTATAAACAGGTATGATGCATTTCTTTTTGAAGAATCTGCTCCCTCTATGGACCTAAAATTCCTACAGCATCCTTTGTATATTTTTCCTATTTTCTGCCTAAAATGGCTGGGTTCCCTTAATCATAAATATGGCTTGAAAGGAAGGACTAACCAAGGCAAACTAACAAGGATTTATTGAGACACTGCTCTGGGGCAGTCTGCCTGCTAAATGGTTGTCAGATTTGAGTTTGTGATCAGAAACACCTGGAGGGCCTGATGCGGGAAGCTTCTGGCCCCCACCCCTACAGTTTCTGATTCAACAGATCTGAACTGTGGCTCCAGAATGTCTATTTTCACGAAATTCCCAGGTGATGCTTCTAATGCTATCTGGAGACCATAAGGAACGGTGTCTCTAGGGATGAAAAAAGAAATAGTTTATCAGCAATCTATCCCTGATTCAAGATTCGTAAGGAGAGGTAATAGGGGCGTCTTTTGTCACATGTTTGACAAAATAAGAATACGGGCAGGTCACGTATTTTTTTTTTTTAAGATTTTATTTAATTATTTGACAGAGAGATCACAAGTAGATGGAAAGGCAGGCAGAGAGAGAGAGAGAGAGAGAGAGAGAAGCAGGCTCCCTGCCGAGCAGAGAGCCCAATGTGGGACTTGATCCCAGGACCCTGAGATCCTGACCTGAGCTGAAGGCAGTGGCTTAACCCACTGAGCCACCCAGGCGCCCCAGGTCACGTATTTTTAATGTAAAATACAGTGCCGACACTACAGAAGTTCCGAAACAATAACTAAACAGCAGTGAGGCGGAAGAGGTCAGAGATGACAAAGAAGAATACAAGACCAAGGCCTACAGAGGTGAGGGTGGCCTGCGGTGCTGACTTTATTAGGAAACACACACTGGTGAGGAAATCCCCTGAATATTTGGGCCCAAAAGGCAAAGCTCAGGGTCTTAAATGCTAGAGAGTGGAGGGCCATGGTGCTTATGCTAATGAAGCACTGAAAACTCACATTTCTCCTAGGACTGAGGATGGGTGCATGAGCTCTGGAAAAGCATCCTCTCCTTGTTTAGTAGGTCACGAGCAAGTTCACTTAGATCCAGAAAGGGTCCCTTTTGTTGGGGGGCAGGGAAAGGTCATTCCTAGTCCCTCGTGGTTAATCAGCTTCAGCTGATTAAGACCCAGTGTAATGAAACACATTTAATTTTGCCATCTCTTAGGCAAGTGCTACTTCAAGTGAAAAATTATCTTTTTTTTTTTTAATAGAAAAGAATACTCAGGGCGTCCAGAGTCAGGTCTCAAAAGCATTGCTGAACAGGGTTGACAAAGGTTTGAGGAGGGTCCTTAGGCCAGGGGTATTTGTGACATAAACAATATCCTGAAGTTGGAGATAGCAAGACCTTGGACCACTACTGGGCAGATTGGCTTGGCTTCAGTGGAAGGACCATATGGGTCTAAAAGAGGAAATATATTTATGCATCTGTGCAGTATTTAAAAGGTGTGACCGTGTGATAGCGATTATAATCTCCCAAAGTGACAGCTGGATCCCTAGTGAGTGCTGGCATTTAACGTAGTTACTCAGAAACAGTAAATATTTAGAATTGTGTTCAAACAAATTTGAGACACTTACATATGTATATGGAACTTTACACACAGTATTATTCTGGGAGTTTTCCCATCTATATTCTGTATAACTACATATATTCTTTCCAACTTTATTCTATATGACTATCCAGCTTTTACTCTGTATGATTTTGGCTATTTTCAGTTGCGCATCTAGTTTCAAAAACTCATTGAAGAGATTCATAGAATCTTTGACTCTAACGAAAATTCTGAGAAAAGAGCAACACACCTAGTACTAACAGCAAGGGCAAGGGCAAGGTCACGGGACACTGGGGAGAGGTAGCACTTATTTGACTGTATAAATTCTGGTATGTTTAATAAATTAAAAACAACCCTAATACAATAATTCTGAGCTTCTCAGTTACCATTGTAAAATGTTTATAAGTGTCTAGGTATGAGAAGAAATCCTACTCAAAACCTTCGTGGGTAGTCAATATGAATGCCCGGGGTGATTGAGGTCAGCATAATTTCCCACAGGCTATTCTGCTCGGCTGGCCAATACACTTTAAGCCAGTTTACCATAGAAATGTTCTAATTTAGCAGAATTAACTTTTAGACCGATTAAATACTTTCAACTGAAAAGTCATAGAGAGTGGGGCACCTGGTGGCTCCGTCAGTTAAGAAGATCAGATTCATTATTTGGGCTCAGGTCATGATCTCGCGGTTGTTGGAATGGAGTCCTGCTTCGGGCTTTACCCTCAGTGCAGAGTCTGTGTGAGGATTCTCTTACCCCCTCTCTCCTTTCCCCTCCTGACATGGATGCTCCCCCCATAAATATATATTTTTTTAAAGAAAAGTCCAAGAGAATATCTGTTTCTATAAATAAGAAAAATGAAAGGCAAAATGACCACATTTTTCTTCTAGTCATCATGAAGCTAGAATTTTGTGATATGATAGATTCTGGACTCGCAGTGGTCTCCAGCGGAGGCTTCAGCTTGTGGTGAGGGTGTCCTGAACGACGATGTTCCATGAAAGGTGCTGCACACGAGTGATCATTCTGGGCTCCGCTTCCCTTCCTCTGTCTTCCCAAAGCCTCCAGTAGAAGAGCAAGTGGGAACGGTAAGAATTTCTAAGCAACTGAATGGAACAGATGCTGTTGGAGGTAGTTTTGTGGGCCTGAGAAGAATAAAGGAGAAGGGGAAGGACTGAAATGATTGCCAAGGGAAAATACAGAAGGGAAGCTACACAGCCATCCTGGGTCGGAGGGTCCCCCCCACCCCTATTTTTAACATGATGTCTCCTTAAGAGTTTACATATATATGTATTGTATATAAATTTATTAATTAGTTTACCTTACATTTAAAATGATAAACAATTGTGAGTTTGCTAGTAAACATCAAAAGATGAAGGTCCACTTTTACTTTCTTCCAAGTGTACATACAGTGGTATTAGTACTACTTATTAAATAATCCATCATTTTTCCATGCAACTGAACTGATCATATGTAGCTTCTCATACATTCTGGATACCATTTCTGAATTCTCTGTTCTGTACCGCTGACCTATTTGTCCTATCCAAGGTTGAAAATCATAAATATAGATCCTAGGTCATTCATATTAAATTTATTTAGTATTTTATAGTTTTCTTGGAGCCTCTTCCAATTAATATATCTTTATTCACCTTTGTAATCTCTTCTATTGGGTTTGGTCCATCCAAGTTTCCCGCTATTTAATTTGACAATGAGAACATTGTTAGCAATTCTTTCATTTACTCTAGATTTTCAAATATATTTCTATAGAGTTCCATATTCTCTTTCCATCGTTAGTGTTTGAAAAAATTCAGTCATGCAAAAAAAAGTACATATTAGGAAAAATAGCACTTAATTGGCGTGGATGCATCTAAAATCTCTTGCATATTAACTATAAATGCACTGCATAAAGTTTTATTCTTTAAAAACTTCCTTTCAGGTGCAGGTGCCCCAGCAATGTCCACAATAGCCAAACTATGGAAAGAACCTAGATGTCCATCAACAGATGAATGGATCAAGAAGATGTGGTATATGGAATACTATGGAATATATGGAATACTATGCAGCCATCAAAAGAAATGAAATCTTGCCATTTGCGACAACATGGATGGAACTAGAGGGTATCATGCTTAGCGAAATAAGTCAATCGGAGAAAGACAACTATCATATGATCTCCCTGATATGACGAAGTGGTGATGCAACATGGGGGCTTAAGTGGGTAGAAGAAGAATCAATGAAACAAGATGGAATTGGGAGGGAGACAAACCATAAGTGACTCTTAATCTCACAAAACAAACTGAGGGTTGCTGGGGGGAGGGAGGTTGGGAGAAGGGGGTGGGATTATGGACATTGGGGAGGGTATGTGCTTTGGTGAGTGCTGTGAAGTGTGTAAACCTGGTGATTCACAGACCTGTACCCCTGGGGATAAAAATATATGTTTATAAAAAATAAAAAATTAAAAAAAAAAAAAACTTCCTTTCAGAGTTGATGGCAAACCAATGCCCCGTGTCAGAAAGAGTGTTTTATAGTAATTCTAAATACCAAAGAGATATCATGAAGTTAATTAGGGAACCTCACATAAATAGCCATCATATTGCATTGAACTTATTTTGGTAGTGTATGATCTACAGTAGGTGGTAAAATAGATGTAAATTATGTTTTCTGTGGTTGCATGAATTTCTGATATGGCATTGGATTTCTTTTTTTTTTTTTTAAGATTTTATTTATTTATTTGTCAGAGAGAGAGTGAGCGAGAGCGAGCATAGGCAGACAGAGTGGAAGGCAGAGTCAGAGGGAGAAGCAGGCTCCCTGCGGAGGGCAAGGAGCCCGATGTGGGACTCCATCCCAGGACGCTGGGATCATGACCTGAGCCGAAGGCAGCTGCTTAACCAACTGAGCCACCCAGGCGTCCCTGGCATTGGATTTCTTGATGAAACTTCAACCTTAGTTAGACCTTAGTTAGTTGGGCCAGCTACCAACAAAAGCCAAGATAAAAAATGGAGGTAGAGAGAGGAAGCATACTACTACTTCTCCTAATATTTCGGCTTTAGTTTATAAACAAGTAAATTTTTGCTTCTCTTCCAGTTCAGGGAGTAAAAAGAGAATTATTCTATTATCATTTTATTCCCACACTAAATATTCAATTATTTTGTGAGGCTTGTGTTTGCATGCCTGAAAAACATTGGATGACATTATCAATGGAAAAGTCAGCTAGCTTCCCCCCTGCCAAAGAAAGAAAATAGGTTTCTCCTAGATTTTGAAGCCTGTTTTCTTTCCCTATACTCTGTCCAGACAGACATCTACTTATATTCCTGACCCCAAACTGCAGGCTGTTTTGGGGGAACTCCAACACTTTTCAACTTTTCTGCTTGAGTTTTGCTGGTAAGTCATATCAGCACTGCCTCCCGCAATCACCGGTCTTCATCCCTATATACCATTTTGACCTCAGATTCCAGAAGTGTTCTAATTAAGCTGTAACAGAGAATTCCTGTGGGAATTTTTAGACCTCTGTTGATGCATTTAATATTCTAAATCATCAAGTGGAGACTCGGGTTTTTTTCCTACATGCTAGAATATAATGAAAGGATAGCTAATTATTGCCATTCCTGGTTTCAATAGTTTGTAGAATTACCTCCATTGTTAAGCTGACAGATGACTGACTTAAAGAAAAAATGTTTTCCCAATAAAATTGACACTGATTGTTGCCTTTACATATAGGTAAGATTAGACTTCATGCACAAACCTCAGTGCTAGCTACACATTTTGCCTGTAGTTTCTAATATTTTATACTTTCTCTATGAAGTCATCCATAAAAGATCTGAATTTTACAAAAACTAAACCGTTATGGATTTCAAATAAAAACTAGTTTGACTGTGAAATGGTTAAAAGCAAATTGATTTTATGAAAGCTTCTAATAAGTTTAAGTTAAACATTATTGCCATTAATAATGGAATCTTCTGCTAGATATGAGAAATATGAAATCACATAGCCCAGATCTACAGTTTAATGAGGATTTTGGCATGTATAGTTGTCTTAAGCAGTTTGAACTGCTAGAACAGGATACCATAGACTGGGTGGCTTAAGCAACAGAAATTTATTTCTCGCAATTCTGGAATCTGGGAAGTCCAAGATCAGGATGCCAGCAGATTCAGTGTTGGGTGAGAGCCCATTTACTGGTAAATTGGCCAATCTTCTCATATCCTCAAATGGTGTAGAGAGAGATCCTCTCTCTTGTGTGTCTTCTTACATGGGCATTGATCCCATTCATGAGGGCCCCACCCTGGCGACCTAACCATTTCCCAAAGGCCTCCCCTCCTAATACCATCACACTGGGGATGAGGCCCAACATAGGAAGTTTAGAGGAGACAGATTCATTCAGTCCACAGCATTAGCGAGCACTGTTGATGCTCCAGCAGACATCCTGAATCCCTTTGGCTCTTTCTGTAAACCCTTTGCCAGCTGCTTTGTGCTGCTTCTAAGAACCTTCAACTAAGATTCTTGGGTGGCTCTGTTGGGTAAGTGTCTGCCTTCAGCTCAGGTCATAACCCCAGGGTCCTGGAACTGATACCCTCATCAGGGTGTGTGTGTGGGGGGGGTCCTTGCTCAGCGGGGAGTCTACTTCTCCCTCTCCCTCTGCCTGCCACTCCCCTTGCTGGTGCACCCTCTCTTTCTCTCTCTGTCAAGTAAATAAATAGAATTTTTTTTAAAAAAATAAAATAAAATAAAATAAAAGCCTGCACCTATGACTCTCTTCAGAGACCTCTGCAGCAGGGTTCTGCAGGAAGTTAGGACCCTCCAACAGCAATTTAGCAATGACTGAGATTCAGGTTTAAGAGTCCTTAAATAGCTAAGGCTATTCCCTTAGCCTCCCATTGGATGAGCCTAAAGCTGGACTCCTTCTGAAACTACAACCTTACTTGTCTGTCTTCCTCATTTATTTCTGACTTCACTTTCTTAATACGTTACTTCCAACAAAATCCTCAACCCAGGGTATTCTAGAGTAGAACTAGCCCTAAGACACCTTATAAATAAAGAGCCTTACAGTCAAATAAGAGGATGACTTTTGTAACCAGGATATGAGCAGAGCCCTTCACAGTAGAGACTGTGAAATTTCCTCATTGTGAAGATTTCATCTTCAACCAACAGCAGCCCAGAACCCTTTAGGGATTCCTCAGGAGTCTGTGGGGAAGATAAGAGAGGCAAATGACAGGCATGGGGCTGAGAACATAAATCAATGTGAGCAGATTCATGAAGGTGATCCCATTTCTACTCACAGGTCACTGAGGTCCAAGGAAATGAGAGGGCTGCACATTGAGTAGATAACGAGAGACCAGCCCAACAGGTGAAGGATGCTGGCAGCCTGTTTCATATCTGAATTTGGACTGCAACCCTCAAAATCTGTTAGATATGTAAATTCGGAAGGCAATGCCAGAAAATCTCCTTTACAGGTTTTCTATAGAACCTGAAATATAATTATGGGCACTTGTTGAATTTAAGATACAGTTTCGTCTGGGAGATCTGAGGTAATATAAGCATGGATGAATAGATAGATCAATAGATAAGCATATAGATAGATCACTTAATATGGAGAGGCCCTGAGATGGCCAAAGACTTCTGGAACCTGAAAAAATTATGTGACAACTGATTACTCTGGGAAGGAAAAAAAATGGAGATAAATTTGTTTATAATTTGCCGTAATTTTCTTTAGTCTCCAGATTTTCCACAGTATCATGTATTAATTCTATTATCTTAAAAGTAAATTAAACTTTGTTTACTTCATAACTTTATGCTTATAGAAATTTAAAATTAAATTTTATTAGGGAATTGTTGGTAATTAAGAACATTCATACAAGGCAATATTATACAATCTTTTTTAAAAGTTTATAAAATACTTTGAGGGACAGTGAAAAATATTATGGAGTAATATTAAATAACAAAGGCAGGCTTTTAAATTTTGTATACTACTTGATATCTTTTATGTTAAAATGTGTAAAAAATATATTAAAAGGAAACAACACTATATTGTGGGTTTATTTTCACTAGATTAAGAGGTTATGGGTTTTTCTATTATTTAAAATTTACAAATATTCTATACTGAATTTTTAGCATCAGACAAAAGTAAACTTCGGAAATTTAGCTGTGTGTACTTACTCAGAGGTCTGAAATGGTAATATCTGAGAGGCAGTACTCTTAACAGGCCTAGGACTAATTAGTTCTAGTTGAAACATTTGAACTAATTTATGCTTTTAAATAGCTCACATTTTTCTCTGCTACACTTACCCCATTTTCCTCTAAGCATCTATCTTCTTTTGAATGCCTGCCACTTCTTTGTCTGGGGAAGGCTTAAATTTATTTCCAGCACTTTCCTTCACATTCACATGAAAAATACACATCTGCTTATGTGTGTGTGTGTGTGTGTGTGTGTGTGTGTGTGTTTTCTTTTTTTCTCATATCTCTCTGAGAGTGTGCTAGCATTTTTCTGATGATTTATGGAAAAGTAAATATAGTTTTCCAGTGCTTTTCACCCCATGTAAATTTCTAATGATCCCCAATGTGAGGGTGTGTATGACAATGATGCCTTGGTAAAAAGCCAGCTGCTCTTTTCATTTGAGCAATAGTTTGATATTATTCAACTCACTAAGTGAGCTTGTTTGTTTCAACAGCTGTTGACTTCATCTCCCTCTCCATGGATAAAAAGAAAAAGAAAAAAAATGGAAAAGCTTCCCTCCATATTCCTTGCCTGGCTACCTTTCAGGACTCTACTGGGTGGTAGATTTCTTACCCTTGATTAGAATCAGGGGCATTTGGAGCTAGAAAGAATCTAATAGATTATAATTATCAAGCACCCTCTCCAGGAGGTAGTTTTACATTGCATAGATTACCGTGTCATTAACCACTCTTTGTCAGATAAGAAAATTGAGGCTCAAATCCATTATATAGCTTGCCTGTGGTTGCAAACTTGTGGAGTGAGAACTGAATTACCATCTTCTTTCTCTCACAGATGGAAATGTAAGGTCTAATAAACTTATTTGTCTTAAGGTCTAATGAGGGATATAAGCCATAAAATAAATCTCGTATTAGGCTTCTGTGCATTTGTACACGTGGTTATAATCTTTAAGCAAGGACACTGTTGCCTTCCAGCAAGAGGAGGTGGGCTCTTCTGCAACCCAGAGGATTCAAGGGTTCAAGTCTCTGTGGCTCAGATCCCAGGGTTCAAGTTTTTCAAGAGTATCTATTCTCATATTTTTTAAAAAAGGTTTTATTTATTTATTTGACATACAGAGATCACAAGTAAGCAAAGAGAGAGGAGGAAGCAGGCTCCCCTGCTGAGCAGAGAGCCCGATGCGAGACTTGATCCCAGGACCCTGAGATCATGATCTGAGCCAAAAGCAGAGGCTTAACCCACTGAGCCATCTAGGCGCTCCTCTATTCTCATATTTTGATGCCAAGTCTTGAAGTCCCCCTCCTTTCTTATGAAACCCTAAATATCACCGGGAGACTTGCTGAAATTGGAAGCTGGCTTTTCTTTAGGTCTGTGACTCTTACAGTGGGTCCTGGGCCTGATCTTCAGCCTGGTCCATCTCTGATTGTAGGAGAAGGTCTGTTTAAAACATGTGAACGGGTATTCTGACTTTCCACCACGCCTGAAATTGACCAGCTTGAGCCTGGCATCTTCACTTTCTTGTGGAACCTACTCAGTCTTTGCAACTACCCTTTACTTGTATCTCTCAAAAGCCAATGTCAATTGCACAGCCTAGTATACCCCCATCTGTCAGTAACTCATCTCTGTTCTTTTCCTTGGGTTGCCCTTACAAAGCACCACAACCTGGGTGCCTTAGAATAGCAGAAATGTATTGTCTCACAATCTGGAGCCTAAAAGTACAAAATCAAATGATCAATGGGGATGTTTCTGAGGGCTATGAGAGAGAATCTGTTCCATGATTCTCTTGGGGTTTCCGGTAGCTTCAGTTCTTCTGTGGCTTGTAGACCATGTTCTTGCTGTGCCTTCATATCACCTTCCCTCTGGATGTGTCTGTCTCTGGGTCTGAATTTCCCCCTTTTTATAAGGACACCTGTAACATTGGATTAGGGCCCACCCTAATGGCATCATCATAACTTAATCTTCATAAAGATTCTATTTCCAAGTAAGGTACTGGGGTTAGGCCTTCAACATCAATTTGGGGGGCACGATTCAACCTGGAACAGCATTCTAATTCATCATAGAGGAAAGCTGAGCACTCACAGTGTGTCAGGGGCTCTCAAGCTTCCCCATACTACCTGTGATAGGCTCCTAAGTGCTATTTGGCTGGCAGTTCAACTCCAGCTCACCATCCATAGAGTCTGACTTCAAAAACCACCACTGCCCTCCTGGTACCAAGTATCTTATGTAAACTTTCTAGAAGCAGACCCTGAGATACTGTGTCATGAGTAAGGGGTTCCGTAGGGGTCAGGGAAAGCATGTAAAAGAGAAGGCCATGCAGACAGCAACAGGGATAATTTTACACAACTGCCCAGCCTTCACCTCATGTTCTGCGGAGCTCTAAGCCATAAATTATGTCAGAATTCACTCCACTTGGGAGCAAGGGAGCCAAGCTTTCAGACTCTTGCCATAGCCAGTCATTGGTTTCAAGTTGCTCTAGACAGACCTGTCTGTCTGACTCTGTCTGGAGTTGAGCTGATTCATGGCAGCCCTCTGGTGAAGGCCATAGGAATAAGACATTTGGAACAAAGCACAGACACTAAAGGATGTGTGCATGCAGCTGGTAAAGTGGGTTGGAGGGGCTGGGCAGAGCGAGCAAGGACGCGGGAGGCCATTCCACCATGAAATTTCCTGGGGCTCCAACGCCTGAGTGTTTCAGATAAAACAGGGTTACTTTGAAACACCGGGGGTTCCAAGAAGATCAGGAATGCCTCACGATGAGACTCAGCATGTCCAGGAAGGACAGTGTTAAGGTCTGTGAGGGAAATGCTTGGTGGAGGTCATTCTCAGATCAGCGGCAGGAACAGCAGTGGCACCTAGGAGGCCGCCGGACTGTGGGCAGGGAACTAGCAAGAAGCAGCCTTCCTGGGGTGCCTGGGTGGCTCAGTGTGTTGGGGCCTCTGCCTTCGGCTCAGGTCATAATCCCGGGGTCCTGGGATCGAGCCCCACATCGGGCTTTTTGCTTGGCGGGGAGCCTGGCTTCCTCCTCTCTCTCTCTCTGCCTCTCTGCCTACTTGTGGTCTCTATCTGTCAAATAAATAAATAGAATCTTTAAAAAAAAAAAAAAAAAAAAAAAAAGAACCAGCCTTCCTGAGTTAGCACAACAGAGCAGCAACAATGGGGCCTGCCTGAGACCCTTCTTGTGAGATGGTACAGCCTGAGGAATTCATGTCTATGGTTTTTAACATCTCTCGTGTGGTTTTTTTTTTTTAAGATCTTATTTAAATCTTATTATAAATAGTTATAAAAATTTATTACAAATTTTTATTATAAAAATTTAGTGGAAGGAAGGTAATTTGAAGAAACAGAATAAGTTGAAAGTAATAATGAAAAGAAATCAAAGTTGGCAGAAAGAAGTGGGAATTGACTTGAAGGCAGGTAGATTTCAAACCAGGGGCTTATGAGGAAAAACGTTACATAAACTCTCTTTGAAGTGGGGAGTGTGCAGGAAGGGCCACAACAACTGTTTCAAGGCGCTGTGCTAAAGAGATGAGGGCTGGGAGTGCAGATTAATATATTTGAGGAAACTGAGATTCTGCGGGGTTAAATGATTTTTCTCAAAATTACACAGCTGAGGACTTTGCAGCTTAAAACAAGAAAAAAAAAAAATAAACCACTAAAACGAATTATAACCGAGAAATAGGTCTTTTTGCTAACAGAGTGTTTTCTGGCAAATCTTAGGTTTATATAATCATAGCCCCAAACTGTGCTCAACATCTACCCCACCCCTACTTTCCCATCTTAGCAGCAGACCTCCTAAATTATCTTCATATGGGATATCTCCGACCTAGCTGGCCAACACCAGCACTCAATTGCCATCTATTAAGTTGCTTAGACAAACTCGCATCTGGGCAAGTGTCTCTCCCATCCTTGACCCTTTAGCGGCCCTGTACTTGTTGGAGTAGCTTATGCAGCACTGTGGTCCCTTGGATCTTGTTAGGAGCGCCGTGACCCCTGAAGGGATGCCTTTTTTAGAGGCACTAGGTGTGCGGCAGCCAGAGTCTGCTCTCCTCGAGCTCGGGATTGCTCCAAGTCGCTTACATAATAAAGCTTGTAACTTCTTTTTGGACACGTGGGAGTTGCATCCCCAGTTAAGTCTAATGCGTTCTAAGTGTGATGCTAAAACCACAGAAAGCAAAGCACGTTAGGCCAGGAAGAGCTTCACCTCCCCAAGTACCTTACGAGGCTCTTTTGAGTTTTTGTCTCACTGGGTGCGCGCGCCCTCTGGTGGCCGAAGATCCCACAGGTTCCAAGTAGCAGCCGGACGCGATGAAAGTCACCTGGAGATAGAGCTCTAGGCTCTGCGGGCACTGCTCATCAGCCCAAAGTCCTAATGCTTTCCCTATCTCTTCACACTCCAGCTGTCACAGCAGCTAACCTTACATTTCAACGTAAGCAAGATTGTGCTTTTTGTGCCATCATTTCTATTCTGAGGATACATTTCATTCTATTTTGACAAAGCCATATTAGAAAAAGACTCGGGAGTGTTTGCTTTGGAACGTTGCCTGTCATACATACAGCTTCCAAAGCTCACTTTGGCTTTCCTGAGACCATGGCCGTCACTTCGTGACAAAGAGGACTGGAAGCTCCTATTCTGTGAGAGTCGAATTTATTTTACCTTTTCATAGGAGTGCTTCCTTCTGACTGGATCCCTGTGTTTTGAAGGATCAGCATTGATCAAATCATACCCATTTCTGCAAGTTTTACTTGTTTCTAAACAAGAGATGTTATTTTATGACTCCCTTACATCATATTCTATTTCAAATATTGGAATATAGACGTTAAACCATCATAGCCCTGCCACCCACCAGCACTATTATAATTTTAAAATTTCCTTTCCTTCCTCTTTTATGCAAATTTACACTATATGTAAATATGTTTTAGCCTCATTTTTCCATGTCTCGTAATAAAAGTTATGATTACATTAAATCACATAAAATATATCATAATTATATACTGTTTTGTTATTCATAGCTTTTTTTGTAATGTTGGTCATGTTAATCAATTATGACCTTGAGTGAATTATATTCAGAGAATATGCTAGAGTTATTCAAAGCTTGATAATAAAAGTTCTGGACTAAAGTGCCTCTGGGGTGAGCTTACATTCAAAATATGGGAAACATTCAAAATATGTATATATTCCACCTTTCTCCTGGAAGCAATGAGATTATTAAAATGTGATTTGTATTCCTAAGTTTTCCATGATTTGTGTGTCCCTTTCATGAAAGATAAACTATAATGAGCAAGAAGAGAATTTTGTTAACTGAAAGATCCGAGACTGAGTTGGTTTGCGAGAATATTCTTACAGACTAACACCAACTCTGCCTCTCATCGTCCCTAATGAGTTATCCAAGAATTTAGGGTTCATGCTGTCTCAAGCTATTCATGTCATTCTCCTGCTAAGACGTGTTTGCCCAACAGAGTTTATATACGCAGACCCCCTGAAGAATATCTACCCTTCTTTAGTCACATGTGATGGTTTTGCTTTCAGTTAGCCAATCATGTATATAAGTCTTGCTATGGAGATTAAGTCTATTTTGCCCAACAAGGTGGCCCTGCACAGTTTGAGAACAACAGGGTATTTAAAGTCTCTAAAGTTACTCCATGGCTTGCAAGCATTACCTTCCCCGAGGTGGGCTGGTCTCTAAAAAGCCCCTCAGAGCACAAGGCAAGCTGTTCTTCTTTCCTTAAGTCAGAGAAGAAGAAGTCATACACCCATCCTCCCAGTAGAACACCTACGTGCTATGAAATGCTGAGTCTGACCACAAAGAAAGAGATCATCTTGAGCAAAATGGGTTGGGACTTCTAATCAGCAGCTGAAATTCCAGAAATTTGCCCATTACCTGACACTATTACTGTCCACAGATATAGGAAGTCTGGACTTGAGAACTGGGGAGCATGGAGTTGAGAATTGGAGAGCAGCATGAGGAATCCTCACTCAGACTCCCTGCTTCCAGAGAAGGGTATGCCTGCCATGTTCCCCCAGCCCTTCCCTCTGACTCAGTCCTTCTGACCCCCTCCCCTGGAGGTAAAAGCTTGGGCTCACCTCTGTTTGGGAAGGGCAGCAGCAGTGAGGAACAGCTGGGGAGATGTTGGTGGCCTACAGCTTCTCATATTGCGTCCAATTTACATGAGCACTCAGCTTCACATCACTGTCTCTAGATAGATAACTTTTAAGTAGAAAAGAAAAACCCCCCTTCTTTTCATTTCTGTGCCTGAGGTTATATAAACAATTTGGCTGTTATTTGTCAATCACATTAGGATTCTCTTATAATATACTTACCAGTTGTCATGTATCTGGTAGACATACACTAATGTATGTTGTTGTAAAATATACTTACATGTATTTAATGCCAGACATAATGATTGCCTTTCCTTTCCACTTCAGTCCACAGCATGGGACCTCTTCTGAAAGTGCATATACAAAAGTAATTATGTCCAGGATGGCCCAAAGCATTAGCTTCCTTTCTTCTCATTCCTGGAAAGTATTATACTTTTTCTTCCCTCCAGAATTTTATAATTACTGTGGGGGGAAAAACTAAATGATGCTACATTTGCCAAGTCCAAAGTTTTCAAAACTTTGCAGGTAAATTTGCCACAAGAACAGTTCCCCCCCCCCCAAAATGGTTCTTACCAGTGCTTTAATGAAAGAATTAGCTCCAGACTTGCTGTCTGATACAAAATTATACTCTTCTCACAACACGTTTCTCTCTGTGATTAAAATTTATAATCTTTGTGTCCTCATTTAGCTTTATTACCTACTCTCTATAAGATATATTTAAGCTGATGTGAATCTTCTTTCCCTACCCCATTTCCTTCTTAAGATCCTTAAACTGTTTTCATTTACTGAAGCAAGCTGAAAAGTCTAACACACGAGGGGGAAATTAAGGAACTGTAACAAAGACACCATTGCACGCAACCAAACACTCATTTACTGAGTGTTTACTAAGTGCTAAGCATTGTGCTAAGTGCTTTACATCTTTTCCTTCATTTCTCATAACACTCTCTGAGCTGCGAATGATGAGGTGCTCATTTAGCTGGAGGGAGAACAGACCTGGCAAGGTTGTACATTTTCCTAACACCACTGGCCTGGATTTAGCGGCCTATTAGAAAGCAGTTTTGTCTGACCTCATATCCTGAGAACTTGGTCGTGAGTCTCTTGTGTACCATGGCAAAGAAGGAGACAACCTACTTGAACTCAACTATGGCTTCTTGGTACTGAATGACTGTCTGGACCCCTCTTTGTCTAGATAAAAGTCACATATCCTGAGCCACTCTCCATAGACTTGCTTTCCTGAATACTGAGAGCCCTCCAAGTCTCTAGATTATTTTATTTTATTTTATTTTATTTTATTTTATTTTATTTTATTATTCTCTCTAGATTATTTTATCTGATGTCATAGCTTGAAATATTACCCCAGTGCTGATTATTTCCAAATTAAGACCTTCAGCTGTGACTGATCCTAAGACTTCAGATTCACATCTCTCACTGCTAAATTAGACATCCACCAGGATGTCTGACAGGTATCTGGAATTTATGTCCCAACGGAAGACTTGATTGCTCCCTGTCCCAAATCGGATGCTTCCCTTCACTTCCAATCTTAATAGAAATATCGTCTCTGATCACCCAGTTGCTCAGTCCTCAAATTTAGGAAGCAACCTAGATTCCCTATTTCTCACAGGCCCCACATCCAATCCTTTGGCCAAACTCGTCAGCATCACCTTCACAGCGGTCCTAAAGCCCGTTTACGTCTCTTCCGTAGCTCCGACGCCACCCTCAGTGTTCAGGTTCTCTCCCCTAGAGCGCGGCGGTACCTCCCCCTTGGTCTCCCTGCTTCCTTTATTATTTCTTTACTACCCCAGTTCCAGTCTGCTTTCCAACAGGAGCCACACTGAGTTTTTCAAAGACGTTTATCCATCACATCATTTTCTCAGATTTTTGCAAAGGATTTTTCGCACAAGAGGAACAAATCCAGAGGCGTCTGTGGGCTCCCGTCTGCAGGCTCCGGGGACTTCGGGTTCTGGTTGTCTTTAGAATTCACTACCTGCCAGTTTTCCTTCACGTACTTGATCACTTTTGCACTACTTTTCTTGCTGTTTATTGAACTCCCCTAGCTCTTGCTGCCCTAGGGCCTCTGGTTGGCTCTTCCCTCTTCCCTCCAGATGCTGGTGCCGGTGTTGTGTCATCTCGTTCCTTTCTGAGCTCTCTCTCTAACTCAGAGATACTCCCTCCCTCTGTCTTCAACGGGCCTTATTCCCTCCCAGCCCTAACACAACCTAACCCCATACCATATGTTGCTTTCTGAATCTGGTTCCTCTATTGTCCTCACTGGATGGCAACTCCATTCTACTCCCTTGGGGTAGAGATTTTGCCTGTTTGCTCACCATCACATCCCAAATGTTTTTTGTTTTGTTTTGTTTTTAAAGATTTTATTTATTTACTTATTTGACAGAGAATGTGATCACAAGTAGGCAGAGAGGCAGGCAGAGAGAGAGGAGGAAGCAGGCTCCCTGCTGAGCAGAAAGCCAGATGCAGGGGCTCCTTTCCATGACTCCGGGATCATGACCTGAGCCAAAGGCAGAGGCTTTAACCCACTGAGCCACCCAGGCGCCCTTCCCAAATGTTTTAAAGTGTGCCTGACATACAGTATGTTTTCAAAATAAATATTAAGTAAAAAAATTGCTTAGATTTATCTTTCTAAAATAAGTTTTTAGAGATACTGCCTGTCTTGTGAGATTATGCTCAGTACAATAGGCTTTTCTCTAAGATTTTCAGAATTTCTTAGAAATACAGGTTATGCTTTCTGTTAGAAAGTAATAGAGATATATGATAAGAGAGCATGGAATGTTGGAGCTGACCATGGTCTTAATGTTCATTTTTTAATGCAGGCTGCAAGTCTGAGATGTGAGTTCCTGCAGGGACGGGTGAGGGCTGTCTCCTGAGCTTCTTGCCGTGTTCTCACATGCTGAAAAGGACAAGTGAGCTTTCTGGGGTCTCTCTCTCTCTCTCTCTCTCTGTTTTTCTCTTTCTTTCTTTTTTTTTTTTTTTTTTATTGAGGCATAGCTGACACACAGTGATACATTATTTACCGATCTACAACACAGTAATTCACTGATTCTATACTTTATGTTGTACTGATCACAAGTGTAGCTCCCATTGGTCACCATATGGCGTTATTACGGTACCATTGACTGTGTAATTTGTGCTCTACCCTTCATCCCAGGACTTACTGATTCCATAACTGGATGCCTGTGCCTTACTCTCTTCTTCATCTCTTTTGCCCATCCCCCCACCGCCCCTCTGTCAACCAGCAGTTTGTTCTCTGTATTTATGAGTCTGTTTCTGCTTTTTTTTTTTTGTCCGTTTGTTATTTAGACTTCATGTATAAGTGAAATCAGATGATACTCGTCTTTATCTCACTTATTTCACTTAGCATCATACCTCGTACATCTTGTACAAGGCAAGATCTCTTTCTTTTTATGGCTAAATCATATTCTATTGTATGCATATATCATGTCTTCTTTATCCATTCGTCTATCAGTAGATATTTGGGTTGCTTCCATATCTTGGCTTTGGTAAATAATATTGCCATAAACATAAGGGTGCATACATCTTTTAGAATTAATATTCTTGTTTTCTATGGGTAAATGCCCAATAGTGGAATTACAGGAGCATATAGGATTTCCATTTTAAAATTTTTGAAGAGCCTCCACACTGCTTTCCACAGCAGCTGCACCAATTTGCATTCCCACCAACAGTATGGAGGATTCCTTTTTCTCCACTTTCATACCAACAGTTGTTATTCCATGTCTTTTTGATATGTGCCATTCTAACAGGTATGAGGTGAACTATCTCATTGTAAGTTTGAATTGCATTTCCTTGATGATGAGTGATGTTGAACATCTTTTCATGTGTCTGTTGGCCATCTGGATGTCTTTGGAAAAATGTCTGCTCAAGTCCTCTTCCCATTTTTAATTATATTATTTGTGTTTTGGTTTGGTTTGGTTTAGTTTTGGTGTTGAAGTGAATGAGTTCTTTATATATTTTGGATATTAACTGTTTATCAGGTAACATAGTTTGCAATTATCTTCTTCTCATTCACTAGATTGCTCTCTTGTCTTGTTGATGGTTTCCTTTGCTGTGCAAAACCTTTTTATTTTTTAGTGCCAATAGTTTATTTTTGTTTTTGTTTTTTTTGCCTGAGAAATATTTTTTTAAATGTTGCTAAGGCTGATGTCAAAGAGATTACAGCCAATTTTTTTCCTAGAATTTTTAGGATTTCAAGTCTCACATTTAGTTAGTTTAATCCATTTTGAGTTGCTTCTTGTGTATGGTATAAGGAAGTGGTCCAGGTTCGTTTTCTGCATAGTGATGTCCAGTTTTCCCAGCACCATTTATTGAAGAGTTTGTTTTTTTTTCCCATTTTATGTTCTTGCCTCTTTTGTTGTGGATTAATTGACCATTTAAGTGTGGGCTTTTCTCTGGGCTCTCTATTCTGTTCTCCTGATTTATATGTCTGTTTTCATGCCAGTACCATACTATTTCAATTACTGTAGTTTTGTAGTGTATCTTTTTTTTTTTTTAAAGATTTTATTTATTTATTTGACAGACAGAGATCACAAGCAGGCAGAGAGAGAGGAGGAAGCAGGCTCCCTGCTGAGCAGAGAGCCTGATGCGGGGCTCGATCCCAGGACCCTGAGATCATGACCTGAGCCGAATGCAGCGGCTTAACCCTCTGAACCACCCAAGTGCCCCTGTACCGTATCTTGAAGACTGTAATTGTGATACCTCCAACTTTATTCTTTTTTCTCAAGATTGCTTTAACTCTTTGGGGTCTTTTGTGGTTCCATACAAATTTTAGGATTATTTGTTTTAGTTTTGTGAAAAATACGATTAGAATTTTCATAGGGATTGCATTAGATTTATAGATTGTCCTGGGCAGTAGGGACATTCTAACAATATTACTTCTTTCAATCCATGATCATGGAATATCTTTCCATTTGTTTCATTTTCAATTTCTTCTGTCAACATTTTATAGTTTTCAGAGTATAGGTCTTTTACCTCCTTAGTTGAGTATATCCCTAGGTATTTTATTCTTTTTATTGTACTTGTAAATGAAATTGTTTCCTTAATTTCTCTTTTCGGTATTTCATTATTAGTGTACAGAAATATAATAGATTTCTGTATATTAATTTTGGATCCTGCAACTCTACTGAATTCATTTATTACTTCTAATAATATTTTGGTGGATGTCATTTGTCATTTTTTCCTTACTATTTGGATGACTTTTAAAATTGACATTTAATCTTTGACATTTAAATTATTATGTGTCATGGTGTAGAATTCTGTGGGTTCATCTCATTTGGAACTTTCTATAATTCCTGAACCTGGATGTCTGTTTCCTTTCTCAGGTTAGGGATGATTTCAGCTATTATTTTACTTGATACTGTCCAAAAGCTCTCTCTCTCTCTCCCCCCCTTTTTTTTGAAGATTTTATTTTTAAATAATTTCTATACTCAAAGTAGGGCTTGAACTCACAATCCCCAGATCAAGAGTTGCATACTCCATAGACTTAGGCAAGCTGACACCCCTGTCCAAAAATCTCCTAACCTATCATTTTTTAGAATTTTTTTTCCTTTCTCCTTTTCAGCTTGGATGCATTTCATTATGCTGTCTTCCAGATCACAGAGCTGTTCTTCTGCATCCTCAAATCTATTGTTGATGCCTCTAGCATATTTTTCATTTGAGTTACTGTATTCTTCAACTCTGATTCTTTTTTATATTTCCTCTCTTTTATGAAGTTCTTGCTAAGTTCATCCACACTTCTCTCCAGTTCAGCAAGCCAAGCATCTTTATGACTACTTTGAACTGTTTATCGGGTCTATTGGTTATCTCCATTTTATTTTATTCTTTTCCTGAAGTTTTGTCTGGATCTCCAATATGTTTGGAGCATATTCCTCTGTCTCTTCATTTTGTGCAACTATGTTAATTTCTATAAATTAGAAGAAAGGTGTTTGGGTGATGTAGTCAGTTATGTGACCAATTTTTGGTTTGGGCTTGGGTCATGATCTTGGGGTCATGAGATGGATACTTGCATCAGGCTCTGTGCTCAGCATGGAGTCTGCTTTGGATTCTTTTCCTCACCTTCCCTTCAGCCCCTACCCTGCCTGCTCATGCACTTGCTCTTTCTTTTTTTTTTTTTAATATTTTATTTATTTATTTGAGAGAGAGAGAGAGTGAGTGAGAGCATGAGAGGGGAGAAGGTCAGCAGGAGAAGCAGACTCCCCAAGGAGCTGGGACCCCCTATATGAGACTCGATCCCAGGACTCCAGGATCATGACCTGAGCCAAAGGCAGTTGTTTAACCAACTGAGCAACCCAGGCACCTGACTTGCTTTTTCTGTCTCTCAAATAAATAAATAAAAACTTTAAAAATATAAATAAAAAAATGAAACAGAACAGCTACTTCTCCTAATCTGAAGAAATGGTCTTGTGTTGGGTGTCTCCTATGTAGACTATGCCTGGTGATTTTGGCTGGTTAATTGGAACAGTGGCTGGCATGGGCTGGGGGTCCTGGGGCACTGTATGCTTTGGTTACACTGTTGGGATGGCTAGAACTGAAGTGGGCACTGGCTGGTGTAGTCTGGGCTGTCTGCTAAAGTAGGTGCAAGCTAGAGTCCTAGGGTGCTCCATGCAGAAGGACCCTGAGAAGACAGCTGAAACCAAAGTGGGTGCAAGTTGTGGTATTCTGGGTTGCCAGGTAACCTGCCAGGGTGGTTGGAATTGAGGCCAACAGGGCTTGAAGGGCCCTGGAGCACTCCCCTCAGAGGAACCCTGTGGGTTACCTGGAGCCAGAGCTGCATTCAGGCTGGGCTGTCTTGGGACACTTCACACAGGAGGTGTTTCTCCTATCTTTCTTGCCTCTCTTCATGTGGCTTCTCTATCTTTCCTTACGCAGAAGCTGTTCAGTCAGCCCTCAGTCCTTCTTTAGGATGAATTGCTCTAAAAAAGGTGTAGATTTAGGGCATCTGTGGAGGAAGTGAGTTCAGGATTTTCCTATGTTGCCGTCTTGACCTGAAAACTGTTAGTCTTCATTTTGAATATCAGTGTAATAATTCTGTGATGGAGGCTTGGCTACCCTTTGTTAAGTTCTACTGATTACATTTCCCATATCCCTCCATACCCCTTATATCCTCTTCCAAAAAATAAATTTCTTTTACAGGTAAGTTTTTTGTTGAGGCTTATATATACGTCAAGAAGCAGTTAGATTTTACTCTTACAAGTGCTCACAGTTGTAATATTTTCTTCCTTGTGTTCAAATATATAGCTAGTTATATAAAATTTTCCTGTGGGATTTATGATAGTATTATAAGTTGGCTATTAAATGAGCTGGGCTTGATGGTGTATAAGCAAAAAAATAGTACTTATTTTATTCGCTAACTTTCAAATTCTCTGGTTTATCTTTTTTCCACACCTGTATGTTAAAGAGATTCCAGAATTTTTCTGGTCTTGTTAAGACATTGGATGTCTCATTTTCATTAATTGAAAGTCTTATCTAAAGCTACTTAAATATTTACTTGAAAATGCCAAGGTTCTAAAACAGCCAAAATAATTTTGAAGTACAAAATGAGAGGATTTACATTCTCAATATCAAACTTTTACCATAAAGCTTAAAGTAAATCAGACAATATGGTATTAGACAGGGATGGATATATAAAACAATGAAACAGAATAGTCCAGAAACAGACCTGGTTTTTGACAAAGGTCCTGCTACAACTCAGTGGGGTAGAATGGTCTCTTCAGTAAAATGTGAAGGATCGATTGGATATCTACAAGGGAAAAATTTATTTTGAGGCCTCTTCATACACTACACACAGATTAATTTGCTCTGGATCTCATACCTCAGTGAGAAATACAAAACGATACAGCCTCTGGAAGAAAATATCATTTTCCAAGGTGACATGTTTTGGAAAACTATAGTCTGATTCCCTTTAGACATTATTGCCTATATTTTGCCTCTATCCTAATCTGCCACTGCATGGTTGCTTGCAGGAGCAGTGCGCCCCCTGGTGGACTGCCAGAGTTCACTTCACCGCATGGGGTCCCTCCTTTGGCCCTGGGGTCTTTATTGTTATTTATTTATTTATTTATTTATTTATTTTTAAGGCTTCTAGATCCATGTTCTTTATCTGATTTTTTTAAATTTTCATTATTTTTTTAAATTTCTTTTCAGTGTTCCAGAATCATTGTTTATGCACCCACCCAGTGCTCCATGCCATACGTGCCCTCCATAATACTCACCACCAGGCTCACCCAACCCTCCCATCCCCCTCCCCTCCAAAACCCTCAGTTTGTTTCTCAGAGTCCACAGTCGCTCATGGCTCATCTCCCCCTCCAATTTCCCCCAACTCACTTCTCTCCATCTCCCCATGTCCTTTGTGTTATTCCTTATGCTCCACAAATAAGCGAAACCATATAATAATTGACTCCCTCTTGCCCTGGGGTCTTTTAAGATGGCTGTAGTTCTGCTCTCTCCCAGAATCTTTCCTCACAGGAAAATCCCACTCCCTTTGTCTTTATAAACTCTAGAATTGCAGACTGCTCCAATTATGTCATCCTGTCTTTACTCTGCAACCCAAACCACTTCAGCCAGCTTCTCAGAGAGGTGGTTTGTGGCAAGAGTCAAGCTTGAGTCGCTATCCCAACAGGCCCCAGGTGTCTTGTCAAGCTCTTCAAGTTGGTCTTTAAGTGCTTCCTTCACTTGTCTTGAGATGGTGGTGAGGGTTTTCCTGGTAGAGGGAAGGAGCCCAATTTTCTAAAAATTCTCTTCAAGGAAGACCTTGCTAATTTCCTCTCCCCAGTCTCTGGCTGCCTCTTTTTTTTTTTTCTTTTCTTTTTTTTTTTTTTTTTTTTTTAAGATTTTACTTATTTAAGAGAAGGAGAGAGAGAGATCACAAGCAGGCAGAGCAGCAGGCAGAGAGAGAGGGGGAAGCAGGCTCCCTGCTAAGCAGAGAGCTGGATTGGAGACTCGATCCCAGGACCCTGGGATCATGACCTGAGCTGAAGGCAGAGTCTTAACCCACTGAGCCCCCCAGGTGCTGCTCTGGCCGCCTCTTTACAAATATTCTTACTTGGAAGTTCATGATGGGTACTGATTGCAGAGCCAGCTTGGAAAACCTGTGAAGTAGATTTTCTTATTCACCTGTCACTCATTTTCCTTCCTATTGAATCTCAGGAAAGTATGAGACCATTGGGAAAAAATGCACTTAATATCATGTTTTAAATATATCTTTTAGTTTACTTATTTGTAAGCATAACTACTTCCCTCCCCCCCACATTATCTACATATTGGGAACAGATTGGAATGTATTTCTTTGTATTTCAAGTACCTAGCTCAAGTCTGACATGGCCTGATACCTAACCAAGTTTGCTGGGAGAAAAAAAAATGGTTGAAAAAAAATGTTTATTTTAATTTAAACATTACACAAGCCTCAAAGATTTATTATAATTTAAACATTAAATGTGGATCACATATTGGTTTTTAAGATTGTACTCAGAAGATACATGTTAATCTCCCTCTCATTTCATTGAGCAAAGGTCCTCCCTCTCATTTCATTGAGCAAGGCAAGTTGCAAGGTGAAGACAGATGGCAAAGAAACAGGAAGTCTAATTCCCCTCTAAAGGGGCACTGAGCATTTGTGAACAATACTTCAAGCTAGCATAGAGTCATATTTCACAAATCAGAAGTAACCACTCTTTGTACTTAACTCAATTTGCTGCCAGTGTATTTCTTCTGTTTGTAAAATGATGATTGTATTTAATATTTGTGGATTGCTATACTCCCATCACTTTTCTAAACACTTAAATATATAAATTAACTAAATGCTCACAATAAATTATGAGGTTAGTGTTAATATCATCAGAATTTTAAAATGAATTAGAACCTCTGAGCAGTTAGTTAACTTGTCCAGAATCACACAGCTAGAGACAGAGGGACTCAAGCCCAGCAAGTCCGGTTGCAGAGACTAAAACCTTACTCAGATCTATTTGTCTATCCATCCATCTGAAACATACTATATAATTATGATACATAACTCTACATAGTATATATCTGAACAGACATATAAATACATGTGATATATTCCCTTTTTAATTTAGAATATTATAACAGGTTACAAAACCTTTATTAGATTTTATCAAGACCCCATTTTGTCTATTATGAACTTGGTTCATGTACTTCCGATGTTATTCTGCACATTTTCATAATAAAAGTAACCACTAAAAATGTAATGGTTTTTTTGTGCTTTATATTTTAAATGGCAATATAAATGACAACAAACGACATACATAAATAACAATACTTTTGCTCCTTGCCTCTTTTTCTTAACATTTTATATACGTATATAAATGATAAATATAAATACAAATTATATATATATATAACATGTGTGTGTATGTATGTATCTGTGTGTGTATATATATGTATATACATATATATATATGTATATACATATATATATAGTAGGCAGCAAAGCAAGCTTTATTGAGTGAGAGTAAAGCGATAGTACAAAGCTCCCAAGGAGGGACAGGACCCAAGAGGGTTACCACTGGAGTTTCTAAATCTAGGAGTTTTTATGGGCTTGTTGGTGGGCTGTTTTAATCTGATTAACCCTCCCTGTGCATATCATCCAATCAAGTTTTTGTCCCCTATCACATGGGAAAGGTGGAGGGCTCCTTCCAGGGTGGTGTAAAATCCTTTTAAGGATGATTTCCTCTTAGGGTGAGGGAGCCTTGTCCCTGACTGCTTGACTTCTAACTATCCTTCATCATCCCTAACTCTCTAATTGCTGTTAGGGAAAAAGTGTGACGACAATCATAGCTCCTTCCTGATGGTCAAGGGCATTGGATGGAGCAGCAGTCAGGGTTCCTTTCATCCCGATCTATCAAAGAGTCGCTTGTCGACGTCTGATCTGACCTCCATGAGGGACTCCATCCGAACAACCATTTGGAGTTTGATGACCTTTATTCTGGAAGATATAAAATGGGTTACAGCATTTAGGAGGCAAGGCCCAAAGCACAATGCAAGACTGAGTACAGCCAGGAGTCTGGCGGGAGATGGAGGATGTTATGTTTTAGTGAACTCCCCACATACTGTGAGGCGAGGGTGGGTGAAGGAGTGCGATGAAGATGACGATTTTGATGGGATATAGGGAGAGTGACCTTTAAGAAGACTTACCTGTGGCTTGTTGCTTCAAGACGAGTTTGAGGTCTTCTCTGGTTTCACAGAGGGATTTTGTTTTCTTGTTGTTAGGCCCGTTGGGGACCAAGGTTTGGCTCTGGAATGGTGGATCCAGGTTTCAAATTTGGGCATTTTGACTACTGTTGGAGTGGCTAAAATCACTGTATGTGGGCCTTCCCAGACCAATTCTACAAGCACTTGATGCCCAGGGTGAAATGGAACAGGCTGTTTATTTGGGGAGCTGGGAAGCTCCTTGCCAGAGGAAATGATTTATCAAATCAAAGACTTCCTTGTGTCTTACCAGGTCATTTACAAAGAAGGGTCTCCTCTATAAGGTCTCAAAAGGACTCAACCCTTTTTTCTTGGGGGTGTTCCTAATTCAGAGTAAGGCAATAGAGAGTAGGGACACCCAATTTTTACTTATTTCTTGGGCTACTTCATTTTTCCAAAGACTGAGGTCTTCAGACACAGCGTAAGTGATAGCGCCCATAACCCTGGATACTCTCCCTGTTATCACTCTGAAGGGACTGGGCAAGTCCTAACTGAGGGATTTACTGTGCCTTTAACACTTTTGAGGATTTCTTGATTCTGTAGGGGAAGGCCTCGGCCCAATGCATGAAGGTATCTACCCAAACCAGAAGGTACCTATACCCATGCATTTTTGGTGCATGTGAAGTCCATTTCCCAGTCTTCTTCAGGTAACTTTCTACCCGCTGTACTTGTGGATGGGAAAATGGGTTATTCTTCTGGGAAACTTCACATGTTCTTCCTGTCACAGAGTTAGCCTCATTGCTGAGGGAAACACTCCTCTAAGACATGCTGCTAACTACCAGATCCAACTTTTTGCTTAAATATCCTACCAGCTGTTAAGCTGGCCCCCAGGCCTGGATTAGGAGGCCCAAGGCCATTCCCTATCTTTCTGTTATATACGAGTCCTCACAGTAAGAAAACTTGAAGCTGGGGCACTGAGCAAGGCCCTCTTGAGATTTTTAAAAGCTTCTTCTGACTCTGGATCCCATATTAATAGGTAGGTACTGGCTGTCTGGGTGTCCTTGATCAATTGATGGGGGTAGTGGTACTATTTCTCCATATCTTGGTATTCACAAGCAACAGTGTCCTATTAGGCCCAAAAAACCTTTCCGACAAAAGAAAGTTGTGGGCTCCTTAAGGTGTGTGGGAATGGGCCCTGCTGCTAAGGCCAACCCATTTCAGCCTGAGTTCCCTAGACCTGGGCATTAATATCAGCCTTTCTTAAGGGGAGGCAATTGCTAGTCTGCTAGTCTGCCCAGGGGCTATCAGTATGAGAGTTAGTATCTTTACTAAGAGAAGTATGGGGCTCTCAGGCATTAAGAAAGAGTGAGAGGAAATTAGATCTCCCTAGGTATATCCCAGAAGGTGAGAACCTATGGGTCACCCAGTGACACCCTTAACAACAAAACTGCAGTTGAACAGTTGGCCCAGGTTAGAGTAGAAGAGAAAAAGTGTCTCCAGTATCAAGAATGAAATCAACTTGTTTTCCCCCTATTTCCAAAATTACCTGAGGCTCTGGGTTCCCTATGGTGAGCTGTTTCGGAGGAACCATTGCTTAAAGCCCTGGGCCCCTTCAGTCCCAGTCAGGGGCACTGGCCACTGAGCCCTTGCAGACAGAAGTCCCCGAGGGCATCCAGATTCCCAGTGACCCCCTCCACAAGTGAGACTAGGGTTACAGGGTTTTTGCCACTGGGGGCAGTCTCACGTTCAGTGTCAGAGAGATGGCATTTGGTGCCAGAGCCTTGGCGGGCTGAGCTGGCAAAGGCATGCAGGTCTGCAATCAAGGCTCAGCCTTTCTCTTTAGCTTCTGTCTCTCACTCTCCTCTCAGTCATGAGTTATAAAAGACAAGCTGGCCACTCCTAAGAGCTCTCCTGGGGTCCCCTCAGGGCCAATAGTCAACTTTTATAGTTTTTTCTAAATAGCTGGGGCGATTGGTTCCTTAAAAATAATCTCAGCCTCAGGAGAACAAGGGGAGAGAGCTGTGTGTTTAATGGGAGTCTTTCTCCATCTAAGAAGATTGTTGGGTTTTCTTCCTGAGTTTGGGTTGACAGTAAATTTACCAGCAGACCCAGATATCCTTTGATGATATCCTTGGTATCAATATGAGAGTTAATATTTCTGCCTAAGGGAAGTGTGGGGTCCTCAGATAGTAAGCCTATTTGGAGAAGACCTACATGTAATCCCCTTTACCATCCAAGCAAAACTTTCTTAACAATTACCCATGAAAACTTAGAGACAGAGAAGATTAAAGGCCATTTTAACAAGAGCTTATTTGACCTTCAGCAAACTGAGATAAAGTTGTTACTGGTTCTAAACCTCATCAACTTAGGCAGACAAACAGACACCATGTTTTTTGGAAAAGATGTGGTCCATGTCAGACTGGAGAAGACAGGGAATTTCCCCCAAACAAAGGGAGTTTTGGCAGCTGCTTGGGTATATTCCTCAAAGTCTCTGTCCCAATGTAGACTAACCACAGTTGGTTCCAATTATAGCCATTAAACCAGGAAATGAATGAGGGAGAAGCTCCCATGTACTGCTCAACCAATCCCTCTGTGATGCAGGCTTAGAAGTGACAGAGATACCAGTCTTCAAGGGGATCATTAGGATAGCAGTCGGGGTCTTGAGAGGATCTCAGTTGGGGTCTTGAGGAGGTACAGCCTGGGCTCCAGTAAGAAACTAAAGCCACCTGGGGCGCCTGGGTGGCTCAGTGGGTTAAAGCCTCTGCCTTCAGCTCAGGTCATGATCCCAGGGTCCTGGGATCAAGCCCCGCTTTGGGCTCTCTGCTCAGCGGGGAACCTGCTTCCTCCTCTGTTTCCTCCTCTTTCTCTCTCTCTCTGCCTGCCTCTCTGCCTACTTGTAACCTCTGCCTGTCAAATAAATAAATAAAATCTTTAAAAAAAAAAAAAAAAGAAACTGAAGCCACCCATGGGGTCACCCATCCCTAGTTCATCATATCTTTTAGCAATGACCATAACCCAGTGTTTTTCTGCTTCGGAGATGGTTTGACATATCAAAAACATTACATCCAAGTTTGGAAAACTTTGAGGTTCCCCCTTTAACTCAGGTCTTAAAGTAGCATCTCCCCTTGGTCCCCCTTCCTGTTCTTGTAGAGAGTAAAGCCCTCAAGCACTGGATAGGGCAGGACAGGTATAGGGACCTGTTCTTACCCTAGGAAGGATGCAGCCATGGTTGAAGATTCCCCTGCAGACTTCACTTGCCTATCTACTTTTTTTTTTTTTAATTTGACAGAGATCTCAAGTAGGCAGAGAAGCAGGAGAGAGAGGAGGAAGCAGGTTCCCTGCTGAGTGGAGAGCCCAATGTGGGACTCGATCCCAGGACCCTGGGATCATGACCTGACCCAGTGAGCCATCCAGGCACCCTACCTATCTACTTTTAATGTGCATATGGTGTTCCTTTGTGCCCCAGGGGCAGAAGAGAGCAGTCAGGAGGCTGGGATTAATTCTACATTGCTGACATCAGAACAAAAGAAAATGAGCCTCCTTTTTCCCAGTTAAAACCAGGAAGGCGAAGTCCATCAGGTGGCCATGTCTCATCCTTCAACTTGTATTGTGGCCATGCCCTAGACTAAAAGAAAATGAGTTGTCTTCATTCAGTTGAAAGCAGGAAGGCACCCGAGTAAACGGTATTGATTTATAGGCCTGATACTCTTCCTATGGCCTCTAATGCCAGGAAGGGACACTAAAAGAGTAAGGGTTTTGGTTAGGGAATTACTCATCTACAAGAAGGGAAAGGGCATCTCCCCTCCCCCCAGTTCCTCCTCATCTTTTCTGATGTGTGGCCCTAGATACTCTCACGACTGATAGCCAGAGCCCCTGTCCTCTCTGTGTGGTGCTGGGAGTAGTCACAATTAGCTAGGTTGGACCAGGCCCTACCTCCAGAGAGCGACCCCCATTTTCCCCACACTTAAGACTCCCTTAGAAGTCAATGGATACACTAGACTTCTTTTAGTAGAGTTTTTCTGTCTGGCATAGCCACCTAATCATCTTTAATAGAATCATTCTGTCTGGTATGGCCACATGGAGAGACAAGATGGGGCATCCAGGGAGGGGAAATCCACCCCTCCCTGGGAGATCCCTTAGATCTTAGTTCTTTTGCCCTGCTTAGCCATTCCTTCACACATGTGATGCCACCAGTTCAAGGAATGTCCCGGTAATGACCATGATAGGAGTCATCAGAAGCAGACTGTTCCTTGCAGTAACAGGAAACTGTGCATGAGATCCCATGGAGGCCACCCAAACCATTCACAAAAGAATGTCTGAAGGACCATCCTGGGCTCTCGCACTCCTTTTCTAGGGGAGTATTCAGCCAAGAAAAGAGTAGTGGAGGGGTTTCTTTCTGGATGCCCACAGGGGCAAGTAAGGAACCAGGTCCCTCCAAGAGCCTTCGGGTACCCAAAGGGTAGCCTTGGTCAGGCCTTTCAATTGCTGCTCAGTTTTCCCTCAGTCCCCTACCTCTAGTAATCTGCCCCCAAAGGAGTTCTGAGTCCTTACAAACTAACATTCCCAACTTCTGCTGGGGGACCAGTCAGGAAGGAGCCCAGGGATCCTGTCACCTGAGACTTAAGAATGACAGCACTGCAAATTGCTCTTACATGGCTGATGGGTACCTGTCGTTTCAACATACAAAATGGGAGAAGAGAGAGACTGACTTGCTGCCCACTACTCATGATTCATTGTCCTTAACAATGGTGGATATCCTGGATGAGCCCCCATAAACGTTACAGGATTTTATTTCTCTGTTGGTGACCATGGTTCTTTGTCATGCCACTTTGAAAAATGAAGAAATAGACCAGAGTGGGAGGCAGCAAAGCTGGGCTTATTGATATAGCAAAGTGATAGTACAAAGCTCCTGTGGAGGGAAGGGCCTTGAGAGGGTTGTCACCCTTAATACTGTATTTTTAAACTATATCCTTGTTGATAACATACGGATCTAGTTCATTCCTTTTAAGTTTAGTTGACTCATTATTTTCCAGTTCCACTTCATTGTTATTAGGTCATATACTTGCTTTCTCAAGGAGCAAATGTGTTTTGTACTGTTTTGCTTCAAAATTTTTTTCTCTAAAAAATTTAGGGAGTTTTGGGTGCCTGGGTGGCTCAGTTGTTTAAGCAACTGCCTTTGGCTCGGGTCATGATCCTGGAGTTCCATTGGGCTGGCTCCCTGCTCGCCAGGGAGTCTGCTTCTCCCTCTGACCCCTCCGCTCTCATGCTCTCTATGTCTCTCTCTCTCTCTCTCTCTTAAATAAATAAGATCCTTTAAAAAA
The DNA here is from genome assembly GCF_011764305.1 of Mustela putorius furo. Taxonomy (NCBI): domain Eukaryota; kingdom Metazoa; phylum Chordata; class Mammalia; order Carnivora; family Mustelidae; genus Mustela; species Mustela putorius. The sequence goes on along the minus strand of NW_025422019.1, from coordinate 19,659,668 downwards.
AATTAGGGAGCTTCAACAAATAGAAAAATGTGTTCTGTGGCTTCCTTCAGTTTTATCAATGGGATAAAATGGGATCAGGAAGAGAAAGAATCATGTTTGTTTGCAAAGTCCACTGTGTTATTACTCATGCTAACCCTAAAAAATAAGTTCAAAAGCTCACATATCACTACGAGTCCAGCAATTTGGAAGAAACTTCATATTGTGATGTCCAAATATACCCCATACATGACATCACAACTACTAATATCTGTATATTCATAGGTCAACAGATTTATCTTCTCTGTATGATACAAATGCCTGGTACCCTATAGACAATAATTTCTAGGGGTCAGCAGTACAAAGCCTTTTTTTTTTTTTTCAATGAAAGTTTAAGCCTAAAATAGTCATTTATCCTTGATACAAAATAGGCACGTGGGTGGCTCAGTGAGTTAAGGCCTCTGCCTTCAGCTCAGATCAGATCTCAGGGTCCTGGGATTGAGCCCCTCATTGGACTCTCTGCTCAGCAGAGAGCCAGCTTCCTTCTCTCTCTTTCTCTGCCTGCCTCTCTGCCTACTTCTGTCTGTCAAATAAATACATAAATACATAAAATCTTTAAAAAATATATATGATCAAATGAAATTTCAAAGGCAAAGGCAAAAATATGATCTTGTGGTCCTTTAAAAAGTTGGGGAGGTATAAATATTTTAAAGTACATGTTTTCTTTTAAAATCAAAGATAATTGTTTTTATTCTCTAGATAAAATCATTTGGTTGCTTGGAACATGTTTGTATTAGATACTTTTATCTTTCCTATGCTATGACCTGATTTTAATTTGCTTATGTTTGGCATACACATTGAATGACATATTTTATAGTTAAGTCAAAACCTGACAGATTTCTTTTTCAGTTTCCAACAGTGTTTAGAGAATACTATCATGATCAGATAGGTGTATAGAATGCTACAATTCACTCTTACAGGTAGAGAAGTCATTATTAATTTTTTGCAGTATTTATTAATGGAACAATCAGCTTAACACAAACTTACACATTCTTTGGAAATAATGATTTTTTTTAAACTTACAATGTTGGGGAAGGACTTTTCCAGATGCAGAAGGAAATTTCACCTTCAGTCATTTCCACCTCCTCTTTTTTTTCCTCCACACTTTTTTTATGTGAACAAAGAAGGAAGCTCACACATTATATATTCCAAGGCTATACAGCACACCAGTCTCTTTAAAACTCTAGTTCCACATGGGGCCTGACATGTGAGTCTGAGACCAAACCTGGGAGGCATGCTGCTATTGCTGCTGCTGCTGCTGCAGGTTCCTTTCTGAAAAGTGTGCAGCAAAGCCTGGTTTGTGATGATGTCCCAGGAAAGAGGGACAGGTGCACCATTCTGCCCCAGCACAGGAGGATGCCAGATGTCAGCCACAGGTGGCTGGTGCAGGAAGGAGAGACATCTGTTTCCCAGGACCTTGGCCAGAAGGAGATATGGCCCCTGGGATGCTTCTCTGCTCAGCTTTCTCAGATGAGCACATCAGGCAAGGAGAGGACATGTGTGTGCTCACCTGGAATTGAGGAAGTTGTCTGGTTTCAGATTTCATGTGAAAGTGAATTCCTCTTAGGGCTCAAATTTCTGATGGTCTTCAGGATGCCGGAGGGGGACCCATTGTCCTGGGCATCCTGGCTGTGCAAGAGCTCTGGTCACCTTTTCCCCCAGGGCTCTGGACTAGGAAATCAGAGAGAGTCTGTGGTGAAACCATCCGAGCAGGGCTCCGTTTCCCCCTTGCCAAGATAGCCTGGTGACTGGGATAACTGGTCTGGAAATAGAAGCAGGAGACAGGGCTGGGACAATGAAGGGGAGGTGGCAGTGGAATTTGCTATTCTCATAGGGGCCAGGTGTGTCTTCACTAGGAAGGTGAGGCTTCAGTCAAATTCAAAAAAAGGTGAGTGATATCAATGAAGAGTCTTCTAAATGGAAGGGAAAGCATATGCAAAGGCCATGGGGCAGGAGCATACCATGTATGTCCAAAAGCAGCAAGCCCTGTGTCCACAGGAGACAGCTTAGGACATGACCTCAGAGAGGTGACAGTACGGTGACAAAAAGCCATGGCAGGGCTCTGAACCCATGGGACCCTGTTTTACTGGGCCATCCTGGCTACTGTGTTGAGAACAGATGACACAGTGTTAAGGATGGGCAAGGGAGGTCAATAATGAAGCTTTTCCAGGAAGTCGGGCAAGAGATGGGCTCCAATATGGACCAGACAGGTGGCCTTGGAAGTAGGGGTTAGTGCTATTCTGGGTACCTATTAAAGATGGAGCTCATAGGATTTGATAATGAGTTTGATATTGAGAATGGGAGAAAAGAGGAACTGAAGTAAGTGTGAGCTCTTGTGGGTTATCCCGAGCGAGGTGAAGGAGGAGGTTTCTGGGGGTAGGAGGTAGTCCGTGTTCTACCTGCTGAGGAAAGTGCCTTTCACAGTGGACCTGCTGATGTTTGTGTCTGGGAGAACTCTGAACTTCTACCCCCTCAGCAACTTTCAAATACAAGTCTTCCCCACTTTTCTCAAAGTTCCTGGTAGGACACTTGGCTTTTTTGAAAGATCTATGTTATTACCCAGCTCCAATAGCAGGAAGAAACCTGAAGAGGATTTCTCTCATGAAAAAAGCCAAAAAGTGAGCATCACGCTCAACATCTGTTTTGTGGGGAACCACTACAGAGGCAGCGTGCACCCCAACCAGCTCCTTCCTGGGCACTGATCTTCATGTCCAGCCACGAGCGCTTTGAATTGTGTCTGTGAGCATCTTCTGTGCTTTATCTCCATTTATTTTGGGCATCCATTAGGATGTTATGTTTTGAGGTCTAAGAAGAATGAAAGAGAAGGAACATTTGGTGTCTGAGCATGCTCACTCATTTTTCTGTAGAAATGAATGGTAATTCCTTTTTTCATTTACACCACTTCTGCTGTGAAAAGTTTCCTAGGAACACTGTACTTTCAGTAGTGGGGGAGCCTATACCTCATCCTGCAGGGTTAGCTTTCATCTCCAAACTGCACAGAATATTCCATGACTTGTGGATTTTATCACTCAAACATGGCACCTCTGACTACCTTCACCCATTTTCCCCCACCATCCCTGAATCTGGAACCACCCATCTATTCTCATTATGTATGCATTCAGTATTTTTTTTTTTTCCATGTGGAATGTCCACGAGAGCCTCTGGTGTTCGTCTTTCTGTGTCTGAGTTACTTAGCATAATGCTCCCAAGGTCAATATTTCCATGTCTGGTTATTGTGAATAACACTGCCATGAACATGGTAGTGCATCTTTCTTTTAGAGGGAATGTTTTTGCCCAAGAAATAGTCACTAGAGCAATTACCAGGTCATGTGGTAGTTCTATTAATTTTTTTTTTCCAGAAACTCCATAGCATTTGTCACAGTGGCTGCACCAATTTCCATTCCCTCCAACAGTGCACAGTGTCCCTTGGTGTACACACTCTTGACCACACCTGGTGTCTGTCTCTGGGACAATTGCCATTCCCACACTTGTGAGGTGATAGCTGATTGCAGTTTTGACTTCTGTTTCCCTGACAACAGTTAGTAATGTTGAACAACTTTCTCTGTGTCTGTTGGCCACCTGTATGCCATCTTTGGAAAGCATCTATCTATTCACATATTCTCCCCAGTTTTTATTCAGTTTTTGTTGGATTTGAAGGAGTGTTTTGTGTATTTTGGATGTTAGCCTCTTCTTATACGTAGGATGTGCAGATTATTTTTCTCGTTGTGGAGGTTTCCTTTAAGGGTTTGATGGTTTCTTTTGTCATGCAGAAATTTCAGTTTGATGTCCTTCTACTTTTTTATTTTTGCTTTTGTTGCCTTTGCTTTTGGTGTCTGATGTAAAAGTCTCTTCCCCAAAACCAGTATCGAAGAACATACTACCTGTGTTTTCTTATTGGAGGTTTATGAATTCAGTTCTTATGTTCAAGTCATTCATCCATTCATAATTTGTATGTGCTGTGTAAGAAAGTGACCCAGTCACATTCTTCCTCATTTAGTGTCCAGATTTCCCGTACTTTTCACTGAAAAAACAGTCCTTTCCCCATTGTATATTTTCTGCTCTATCATAAGTTAAGACTATATATTCTGTTTTGCATACCATACAGTGCTCACCACAGCACATACCCTTCTCATGCCCATCACACAGCCACCCCATTCCCTCACCTTCCTCTCCTTCAGAAACCCTCGGTTTGTTTCCTGAGATTAAGTGTCTCTTTGTTCTGACTCCCTCTCTGGTTTCATCTTGCTTCCTTTTTTTTCCTCTTCCCCTATGATCTTCTGTCTTATTTCTTAAATTCCACATACCAGTGAGATGATGCAATAATTGTCTTTCTCTGATTGACTTATTTCACTTAGCATAATACCCTCTAGTTCCATCCATGCCATTCCAAATGACAAGATTTCATTTTTTGATGGCTGCATAATACACAATGGTATATATACCCATATAGCTCCATTCATCTGTCAATGGATGTCTGGGCTTTTTGTATACTCTGGCTCTTGTGGGCATTGCTGCTATAGACACTGGGGTGCAGGTGACCCTTCAGATCACTACATTTGTATCTTTGGGGAAAATACCTAGCAGTACCATCGCAGGGTTGCAAAGTAGTTCTATTTTCAGCTTCTTGAGGAACTTCCACACTGTTTTCCAAGGTGGCTTCACCAGCTTACCTCCCACCAACCATATAAAAGGGTTATCCTTTCTCCACATCCTCACCAATACCTGTCTTTTCCTGACTTGTTCATTTTAACCATTCTGACTGGTGTAATGTGGTATCTCATTATGGATTTGACTTGTATTTTCCTAATAGCGAGGGATGTTGAACACTTTTTAAAGTGTCTGTTGGCCATTTGGATGTCTTCTTTGAAGAAATGTTGGTTTATATCTTTGGCCTATCTCTTGATTGGATTAGTTGTACTGTGTTGAGTTTAGTTAAGTTCTTTCTAGATTTTGGATATGAGTCCTTTATCTGATGTGTCATTTGAAAATATCTTCTCTCATTCTTTTTTTTGTTGTTGTTGTTGACTGTTTCCTTTTTTATGTAAAAGCTTGTTATCTTGATGAAATCCCAGAAGTTCATTTTTGCTTTTGTTTCCCTCGCCTTCGGAGATGTATCTAGCAAGAAGTTGCTGTGGCTGAGGTCAAAGAAGTTGCTGCCTCTGTTCTCCTCAAGGATCTGGAAGAATTCCTGTCTCACATTGAGGTCTTTCATCGGCTTGGTGTCTATTTTTTGTTTATGGTATAAGAAAATGGTCCAGTTTCATTATTCTGCATATTGCTGTCCCATGTTCCCAACACATTTATTAAAGACACTTTTTATTCCCCCATTGGATATCCTTTCCTGCTTTGAGGAACATTAGTAGATCCCAGAGGTGAGGGTCCATTTCTGGTTTCTGTATTCTGTTCCATTGATCTGTGTGTCTGTTTTTGTGCCAGGATCATACTGTCTTGATATTACAGCTTTGTAATGGAGCTTGAAGTCTGCAGTTGTGTTGCCATTAGCATTGATTTTCTTTTTCAACATCCCTTTGGCTATTCGGGGTCTCTTCTGCTTCCATACAAATTTGGAGATTATTCATTCCAGTTCTGTGAAAAATGCGGATGGTATTTTGATAGGGATTGCATTGAATCTGTGGATTGTTCTGGGTAGCATAGACATTTTCACAATATTTGTTCTTCCAATCCATGACCATGGAAACTTTTTCCATTTCTTTGTGTCTTCCTTCATTTCGTTCATGACTATGGTGTGGTTTTCTGAGTACAAATCCTTTGCTTTTTTGGTTAGATGGAGTCCTAAGTATCTTACGGTTTGGAGTGGGATTATACCTGGGATGGACTCCTTAATTTCTCTTTCTTCTGTCACATTGTCGCTGCAGACAAATGCAAGTGATTTCTGTGCGTTGATTTCATATCCTGCCACTTTACAGAATTCCTGGATGAGTTCTAGCAATTTTTTAGATGGAGTCTTTGGGGTTTTCCACAGAAAGTAACCTATTGTCTGCAAAGTGTGAGAGATTGACTTCTTTTCTGATTCAGATGCCTTTTAATCCTTTTTATTGTCTGATGGCTGAGGCTAAGAATTCTAGTACTATGTTGAACAATGGCGATAAGAATGAGCATCCCTGTCGTGTTCCTGACCTGAAGGGAAAAGCTCTCAGTTTTTTTTTTTCCCATTGGGAGTGATATTCTCTGTGGGTTTCCCATAGATGGCCTTTATGATGTGGAGGTACCCTCTATCCCTCCATGGTGAAGAGTTTTGATCAAAAAGGGGTGCATTAACTTGTCGAATGCTTTTTCTGCATCTATTGAGAGGATCCTATGGTTCTTGTTCTTTCTTCTATCAAGGTAGTGGATTCCATTGATTGATTTGCAGTTGTTGAACCATCCTTGCAGCCCAGGAATAAATTCAAATTGGTCGTGGTGAATCATCCTTTTAATGGGCTGTTGGATCCTATTGGCTAGTATGTTGGTGAGAATATTTGCATCCATATTCATCAGGAATAGTGGTCCATAATTCTCTTTTTGGGTGGGGTCTATGTCTGGTTTTGGGGTCAAGGTAATGCTGGCCTTATCAAAAGGGTTTGGAAGTAATCCTTCCAGTTCTATTTTTGGAAACGTTTCAGAAGAAGAGGTATTAAATCTTTAAATGTTTGGTCGAATTCCCCTGGGAAGCCATCTGGTGCTGGGCTCTTGTTTCCTGGAGGATTTTTGATGACTGCTTCAATCTTGTTGCTGATTATGAGTCTCTTCAGGTTTCCTGTTCTTCCTGGTTCAGTTTTGGTCATTTCTATATTTCTGGGAATGCATCTATTTTTTTAAGACTGCCTGATTGGTTGACATAGAGTTGGCATCTTGTGTTCTTATACTTGTTTGTATTTGGTGTTGGGTGTGATCTCTCCTTCTTGATTCATGATTTTATTTATTTGGGCCCTTTCTGTGTTCTTTTTGAAAGATCTGACCAGGGGTGTATCAACCTTATTAATTCTTTCAAAGAACCAGCTCCTAGATTCGTTGATTTGTTCTACTATTCTTTTGGTTTCTAATTCATTGATTTCTGCTTTAATCTTTATTATTTCTCTTCTCCTTCTGGGTTTAAGCTTTCTCTGCTCCTCTTTCTCCAGTTTCCTTAGGTGTAGGGTTAGGTTGTGTATTTGAGAACTTTCTTGGTTCTTGAGAAATGCTTGTAGTGTTATATACTTACCTCCTAGGACCGCCTTTGCTGCCTCCCAAAAATATTGAACAGTTGTGTTTCCATGAATGTTTAAAATTCATCTTGAATTGACTGGTTGACCCATTCAATCTTTAGTAGGATGCTCTCTAGCCTCCATGTATTTGAGTTCTTTTCACTTTTCCTCTTGTGATTGAATTTCTTTTTCAAAACATTGTGGTCTGAAAATATGCAGGGAATGATCCCAATCTTTTGGGATGAGAAAGAACATGGCAGCTTCCCTATATCTGGTTCCTCAGTGCACTTTCACAGAAAAGCAGTCAATCCTTCTTGTCTCCCTGGTCTCTGTCTGCACTCTGTGCTCACTGGTCCTGTGACCAAGCATTTCTATCTCTGGCACACACCCCAGTTTGGAGTCCCTAAATCCAGCAGACTCCTGCAGCATGCTCAGGCACTATTCCTTCTGGGAGAGGAAAGGGGGCTCTGTACAGGTGTGCTGCTTCTTGGGCCCCTTCTCAAAGAGAAGTGGCCAGAGTGTGTTGTGGATCACAGTTTCTGGCAACCTCCAGCTTAAAGCCCACTCCTGGGCTCACTCTTTGCAGCTGGCTTCCTTGCTCCAATACCTGGGAGCTCTGTTGCCCTCAAACACCCCTGGTCTTCCTGGGACCCTGAGGATCCTGAGACTACACCTGTCCCATCGAGGGTTCCACCCCCTGCCCAGCCATCAGAGTGACATCCCTCACCAGAGCAGACTTCTAAAAGTTCTGATTTTGTGTTCTGCTGCCCCTAGCACTTGGCAGTTTCTGCCTGACAGAAGCTCCCTGTAAGGTGGGTTTTTATCTTCCTACCGTCAGCTTAGACTGACTTTTCTCTACTTCCTACCTTGTGGAAAGTGGTCGCTTTTCTGTTTGTTGTGTTGCTGCTATTCTTGGAGCTATGCTTGAATTTGTAGATGTTCAGAATGGTTTGATAGCTCTCTAGCTAAACTCCTTGTGCCAGATTAAATGAAGGTGTCCTACTCCTCTGCCATCTTGGACTCTCTCTCTCTTCTTCTTTCTCCAAAGTGCTTTGGGTACAGTGGACATGTCAAGATTATTAACTCTTCCAATTAATGATCATGGTGTATGCTTCCATTTATTTGTGTCATCTTCTAAATATTTGGCCATACATTCACCCACCAACATGCACATATTTTTCTTTCCCTTTCCACCATGTGTTCAGTATACCAGGTCTTACTCATTCTTGGTTACTTTTATTCTTAGATTTTTTTTTTCTTGATGCAATTGTCAATGGCATTGCTTTATTAATCTTTTTGTGAAATTTGGTCATCAGTATATAGAAATACAAGTCAGGGCACTTGGGTGGCTCAGTCAGTTAAGTGTCTGCCTTCAGGTGAGGTCATGATCCTGGGGTTTTGGGACTGAGTCCGGCATTGGGTTCTCTGCTTAGCAGGGAGTCTGCTTTTCCCTGACTCTCTGCTGCTCCCCTGCTTATGCTCTCTCTGTCTCTCTTTCTCTCTGTGTATCAAATAGACACATTTAGAAAAATAAATGTAAAATGTCTCCATGTATTGACTTTGTATCCTGCAGCTTTACTGAATTTATTTATTCTAATTTATTCAAATTTGTTTATTTGTTAATAAAATAATTTGTTTTTTGTGGACTCCTTAGGGATTTCTACATATAGTATCATGTCATCTGCAAATAGTGACAATTTTCTTTTCCTATTTAGATTTCATATCTTTTTTTTGTTTTGTTTTGTTTTGTTTTTGTCTAAATGGTTTGGTGAGGGCTTTCAATATGATGATGAATGAAAGTGGCAATTGTGGCATCTTTATCTTGTTCTTGCTGGTAGTGGGAAAATTTTCAGCATTTCACCCTTCAATATAGTGTCAGCTGTGGGCTTTTCATATAGGGCCTTTGTTTGGTTGAAGTATGTTCCCTCAGTACGCAGATGGTTTAGAGTGTTTATCATAAATGCATATCAAATCTTGTCAAGTGTTCTTTCTGCATCTATTGTAACAATCCTAGGGTTTTTATCTTTTATTTTGTTAAGGTGATGTGTGCTATTGGTGAATATATAGATGTGGAATCATCCTTGCATCCCTGGAATAAATCCCACAAGATCATGTTGTGTGACCCTCTGGATGGATTGTTGAATTGATGTTGCGAATAATTTGTTGAGGATTTTTTGCATCTCTGTTCATGAGGGATATTGGCCTTTCCTTTTCTTGTAGCATCCTAATCTTGTTTCAGTAGCAGGGTACTGCTGCCTTCATGAAATGAGCTTGGATGTATGCCTTTCTCCTTTCATTTTTATGTTTTTTAAAGATTTCATTTATTTATTTGTCAGAGAGAGAGAGAGAGAGAGAGCGTGCACAAGCAGGCAGAGTGGCAGACAGAGGCAGAGAGAGAAGTAGGCTCCCCATTGAGCAAGGAGACTGATCAACTCGAGACTCAATCCCAGGACCCTAGGATCACGACCTGAGCCAAAGGCAGTGGCTTAACACACTGAAGCACACAGGTGTCCCATTTCTCTCCTTTTTAAAAAACCTTTAAAAAACCAAATCCTTTTGGGAAGGATTTGTTATTAATTTTTCTTCTACCATCTGGTTACAACTCCTCAGTGAAACTGTCTGGTCTTGGACATGTGTTTCCTGGGAGGATTTGATAATCGAATCAATCTTTTCACTAATGATCAGTCTGTTCAGATTTTTTTCTCTTCACAGTTCATTCTAGGTTGTTGTTAGGAATTTATCCATTCCTTCTAGATTGTCCAAGGTGTTGGCTTCTGCTTGCTCATAGTACTCTCTAAAGATGCTTTGTATTTTTATGATAATCTTTGTAATAGCTCAAGTTTATTTATTTTACTTTTTTTCATATTTTTAATTTAAATTCAGTTAGCCAAGGTATAAGATTTGATGTAATGATCAATGATTCATTAGTTCCACGTAACACCCAAGGCTCATCACCACATGTCCCCTCTTAATACAAATCACCCAGCTACCCTGCTCCCCCACCTACCCTCCTCCAGTTTGTTTCCTGTGATTAAGAGTCTCTCATATTTTGTCTCCCTCTCTGATTTCTTCCCATTCAGTTTTCCCTCCCTTCCCCTGTGGTCCTCCACACTATTCCTTTTGTTCCACATATGAGTGATACCATATGATTATTGTCATTCTCTGCTTGATGGATTTCACTTAGCATAATGCCCCCCCCCCAGTTCCATCCATGTTGATACAAATGGTGGGCATTCTTCCCTTCTGATGACTGAGTAAAATTCTATGGTATGTATGTACATCTTCTTTATCCATTCCTCTGTTGAAGGGCATCTCAGCTCCTTCCATAGTTTGGCTCTTGTGGACATTGCTGCTATGAACATTGGGGAACATGTGCCCCTTCATTTCACTCCATCTGTATCTTTGGGGTAAATACCCAGGTGTGCAAATGCTGGGTCTTAGGGCAGCTCTACTTTTAACTTTTTGAGGAATCTCCATGCTTTTTTCCAGAGTGACTGCACCAGCTTACATTCCCACCAACAGTGTAAGAGGGTTCCCCTTTCTCCACATCCTCGCCAACTGTTGTTGTTTCCTGTCCTATTAATTTTAGCCATCCTAACTGCTGGAAGGTGGTATCTCATTGTAGTTTTGAATTCCCTGATGAGAATTGATGTGGAGCATTTTTTCATGGACTGTTGGCCATTTGTGTGTCTTCTTTGGGAAGTGTCTCTTCCTGTCTTCTGCCCATTTCTTGAGTGGGTTCTTTGTTTCTTGGATGTTGATTTTCAGCAAATATTTGTAGATCTTGAATACCAGACCTTTATCTGTCATGCCATTTGCAAATATCTTCTCCCATTCTGTAGGTCGCCTTTTAGTTTTGTTACTTGTTTCTTTTGCTGTGAAGAAGCTTTTTACTTTGATGAACTCCCAATAGTTCATTTTTGTTTTTGTTTCCCTGGCCTTTAGAGACATGTCTTGCAAGAAGTTGCAGTGCCCAGGGTTGAAGAGGTTGTTGTCTGTGTTCTCCTCTAGTAATTTGATGTGAGACAGGAATCAATTATCTTTCTTTCATTCTGGTATTTGAGCCCTCTCCCTTTCTTGGTGAGTCTAACTAAAAGTTTGTCAGTATGGTTTTTCTTCAAAAAATGGCAGCTCATAATTTCACTGATCTTTAGCCTTTTTAGTATTGGATTTATTTCCACTTCCTTTTTTGTTATTTCCTTCTGTCTTCTGATTTGGGGCTTTTTTTTTTCTTTTTTTCTTTTTTTCTAATTCTATCCCATGTATATTAGGTTAATTATTGGAGAGCTTTCAGATGGATTGATGAGAACCTGAATTTCTTTCTTTTTTAAAATTTTATTTATTTATCTGACAGAGATCACAAGTAGGCAGAGAGGCAGGCAAAGAGAGAGGAGGAAGCAGGCTCCCTGCTGAGCAGAGAGCCCAATATGGGGCTTGATCCCAGGTCCCTGGGATCATGACCTGAGCCAAAGGCAGAGGCTTTAACCCACTGAGCCACCCAGGCACCCTAAGGACCTGAATTTCTATGAACTTTCCCCTTAGAGTTACGTTGACTGCATCCCATAACTTTTCATAGATTATTTTTTTCATTTCTCTCAAGATACTTTTAAATTTTCTTTTGATTTCTTACTTGACTGTTGGTTGTTTACTAGCATGATATTGAATTTCCAAATATTTGTGACTGTCCCATTTTCTTCTTGTGACTGATTTCTACTTTCATACTGTTGTGGTTGGACAAGATTTGAACCAGAGCATGAAAGGAACATTCAGTTTAAAGGTTAATTTCTTGGGGTATTTTCTGAGGGCAGACCATGACTTCCATGGGGACAGAGGAAGGTTTGGTGAGACTGGGGTGGGGGAGGTGGTCAACGCTTGTTAGAATTATTGATTACTACCATGAAGGCTGTGTACCACTATTCACACTGTAGCCCTGATGGATGTGTACTTCCTTACAAACATTTTCCAGGAGGTGCAGGGTGGTCTTCTCTAACAGAAAGGTGCCATGTGGGTTCATGGCATGGCCCCAAGTCATAAACTAGGATGTACAGTGAATTGGGGCATCAGAATCTGACTCTCTGTTGGAAATGACAGGAACAGGGCATGGTGAGTTTCATGACAATAGCGAATGTCCTGAGTGAGCCACTGCATGTTGATTGTGGGTGGTGTAGTGGGGCCTGTGGATCTGTCTCACCAGAACCTATGGAATTCAGGGACACCCTCCTGTCTGTTGTTGTGTGAAGACAGTTGAAGTTGTGTGAAGACAGGTAAACAGCAGTCTCTGGCCAGGCACAGGGGTCACACTAGACTACCACTAGAGGGAGCCAGTGCTCAGTTTCCATGAAAACCAATCAGGATCTGGTGACTGTGATTCTTAGCAGCAGCATGAGGAGAGGAGGGCAGTGGTGGTGCATACTTTCTAGGGTTGTGGTCAGCACTAAACTGGAGTCCACTGAAGTGAACCGTGCCTGGCACAGAAGGCGCCCAGTCACTGTAGCTGTGAACACTGTGCCCGTGACACTTTCATGCCAGGGCTCCCATGCTGCTGCCTCCTATTTTTCATCATCTTCATGGTCACGAGGCTCTGCTCTTGCCCCATGGCCCCCTGGGGTATTTCCCTCCCTCCATCTGGCCCTCATCCTCTGCCTTGTGCACGCCGATGCCAGGGTAGCCTTCTCAAGACGTAGCTCTGTCAGTCCCCTGATGGAACACTTCCATGGATTCCCTGTGAAGTGAGGACAATGAGCTACCTTAGAAATATCCTGCAGGTCCCCAATCAGGATAGCCCCATCTTCCTTTTTGGCCTGGCCTGCCCTCCCTTCACTCCCCCTCAGGGAAGCTGTCGTACTTCCTCAGGTGACAGCTCTGACCTTAAAAACTAATATTGTTTTCTGTTAGTTGGTTCATCCTGTGTTCATCCATGCCATGTCTTTCAAACCTCTCAATGGGTTTTCAGCAGTCCTGTAAGGCTGCCTGCTCAAAGATGGGATGACCTCAGAGGGCCAGCCTTCCCTGCCACCGACTCCCTGAGTCCTGGAACCAGCTGCCCCACTAAGTGCTGAGGGACCTGAGCCAGCTCATCCTAAGCCCAGGCTGTGTCAGCAGTGTAGACTGATGTGTGTCAGGGGCAGTGGGCAGGTGGCATGGGCCAGGGGCAGGCAGTTTCTCTTTCTTATTCCTTCTGCCCTCTCCCTTCCAGAGGAAGCTCAGAGCAGTCTCCACACCCCACATTACAAGATCCCTTTACTTGTGCCTCCAGCATTCATCTGGGGAGCTTGGTGGCTTCCCGTTGTTCTGTCTCCCATACCCACAGCCCTGGATCAGGGGAGGAATTGTACCCTTGTCTGTACTTGACCCTCTTCCTAGCCCGCACTGAACCCACCCACCTTTGTGTCTTCCATGGATGTGTTTGAAGCAAGCTCGTTCACAGGAAATCTAGTAACCAAATGGATCCAAGTAATGACTTAGTGATCCAGGATAGAGAATAAGTCAGCTCTGAAACCTGTCCCACACTCTGTGAGCATCTCATACTAAAACAGAAACACTAATAGCTTTCTGGATTATGACATGGCATCTTTCTCTACTTACACTCTCTTGAATGCATAGGTGCTGATCCTGGATGAAAAGGGACTATGGCTCCCATGGGCCACGATTAACAGGTAAAATATAAGAATTTAATGAAATTTGAATTTGAGGTATAAAATGAATAAATATTGATGAGAAAATACTCACAAGTAAGGCATATGAACATTGTGTATCAAAGCTTTTTCAAATAGATTATTGAAAGAAAAGTCTTCTTCTTTTTTTTAAATTCTTTTTTTTTTAATTGTTAGCATACACTGTTACATTAGTTTCAGGTGTACAATAGTGTGAGTCAGTAATTCTGTATATTATTCACTTCTCATCAAGAAAATTATACTCTTAGTCCCTTCATCTATTTCACTCATCCCTCCATTCACCTCCCCTTTGGTAACCATCAGTTTTTTCTTTGTTGTTAAGAATCTGTATTTGGGGGGCACCAGGGTGGCTCAGTGGGTTAAGCCTCTGCCTTCACCTCAGGTCATAATCTTAGGGTCCTGGGATCGAGGCCCGCAACAGGCTCTCTGCTCAGCGAGGAGCCTGTTTCCCCCGCAACTTTCTCTCTGCCTGCCTCTCTGCCTACTTGTGATCTCTCTCACTCTCTGTCTATCAAATAAATAAATAAAATCTTAAAAAAAAAGAGAATCTGTATATTGTTTTGTCTCTTTTTTCTCCTTTATTCATGTATGTTTGTTTCTTCAATTCTACACGAGTGACATGTGGTATTGTCTTTCTCTGACTGACTGATTTCACTTAGGATAATCCTCTCTAGATGCATCCATGTGGTGGCAAGTGACAAGATTTCATTCTTTTTATGGCTGAGTAATATTCCTGTGTATGTGTGTGCGTGTGTGTGTGTGTGTGTACATAATTCTCATCTCATTTAGCACTTTATTAATGGACACTTGGGTTGTTTCCATGTTGTGATCTTGTAAATAATGCTGCAAGAAACATAGGGGTGCATGTATCCTTTTGAGTTATTATTTTTGTATGCTTTAGGTAAATAGCCAGTAGTGTGGTTGCTGGATCCTAGGGTAGCTCTATTTGCAATGTCTTGAAGACCCTCCATACTGTTGTCCAGTGGCTGCAGCAGGTTTCTTTTGCACCAACCATGCACAAGGGTCCCCTTCTTCCACATCTTCCCAGCACCTTCTGTTCTTGTGCTGTTGACAGGAGCCATTCTGACAGTATGTGCTAATATCTTATTATACTTCTGATTTGCATTTTCTGGAGCCTGGATGATGGTGAACATCTTTTCATGGGACCATTGGCCATCTGTATTTCTTCTTTGGAGAGATGTCTGTTCATGTCTTTGGACAATTTTTTAGCTGGATTGTTTGATTTTTGATGTTGAGCTGTATCCACTCCACATATTTTGGACACTATCCCTTTACTGTGTAGGATATTTGCAAATATCTTCTCCTTTTTAGTAGGTTGTCTTATTATTATTAATTCTTCCTAGTTCTTCTGCTGTGTGGAAACTTTTTATTTTGATATAGTCCCAGTTGTTTATTTTTGCTTTTATTTCCTTCACCTCAGGAGACAGTCTAGAAAAATGTTGCTTTTGTCCATGTCAGAAAGTGCCATCTTGTAGGATTTTTTATGGTTTTAGCTCTTCCATTGAGGTCTTGAATCTGTTTTGAGTTTATGTGTTCATATGATGTAAGAAAGTGGAGTAATTGCATTCTTCTGTGTGTAGCTGTCCAGTTTTCCCAACACCGTTTGTTGTAGAGACTGTCGTTTCCTTCTTCGATATTCTTGTCTGCTTTGGGGTACACTAATTGGCCACACAATTGCGGGTTTATATCTGAGCTTCTCTCCTGTTCCCTAGGTCACTGCGTGTATTTTTGTGCCAGTGCCATACTGTTAGGATGACTACAGCTTTGTAGTATAACTTGAAATCTGGAATTGTGACTCCTCCAGCTTTGTTTTTCTTTCTCAACATTGCATTGGCTGTTCACTATCTTTGGTGGTTTGATACAGATTTTTAGGAGTGTTTGCTTGAATTCTTTTTGTTAAACTGAATGTCAATAAGCCAACATACAGTATATGATTATTTTCAGATGCAGTGTTCAATAGTAGATCAGCTGTGTATAACCTCCAGTGCTCATTGCATCATGTGTCCTCCTTAATGCCTATCACCCAGTTTTCCCATCCCCCATCCAACTCCTCTCCAGCAATCCTCAGTTTGTTTCTGTAATGAAGAGTCTCTCATAGTTCTCCCTCTCTGATGACTTCCCATTCAATTTGCCCTCCTTTACCCTCTGATTCTCTGTGGTCCTTCTCCTATTTCACATATGAGTGAACCCATGTGCCAATTGTCTTTCTCTGATAGACTTATTTTGCTCAACATAATACCCTCCAGTTCCATGCAAGTGGATGTGATGGTAAGTCTTCAACCTCTCTGATGGCTGGATAATATTCCATTGTAGATATGAGCCACATCTTCTTTATCCATTCATCTGTCAATGAATATCTGGGCTCTTTCCATAGTTTGCTAGAGTGGACAATGCTGCAATGAACATTGGGGGGCAGATGTCACTACTTTTCACTCAATCTAAATCTTTGGGGTATATAGCAAGTAGTGCAATTGCTGGGTCATAGGGTAGCTCTATTTTTAAATATTTTTAAGTTCTGGATTGTCTTCAAGATGGATTCTATCTCAGAAGGTCTGACTCCCATCATCCCTGCTTCTATGGAGTTCCCCTATTGGACACAATGGCTGTTTCATGGAGATTCCCCAGGGCAACACTGGCCTAGCAAGTGTCTTTAGGGTGTGCCCCCAGGCCATTTGATGTGGCTGAGGGGCCATGAACAATCCTGAACCCAAACCAAGGTTTTGACTGTGCTGCCTTACTTGCTCACAAATAGCAGTGCCTGACTCAGGCCTTCACTGCAATTGCTGAGCCAGCTTAGTGAGGACCTTGCCCAGGACACTATCACATGTCACTGTGAGGGCACAGCGAAGTCAGGCAATGCAACAAGGGATTCTACATAAGGGTAGGTGGTGCAAGGTACCATTTCACAGCAAACATGACCAAAAACATGTAAAGGATAGAATAGTAAGTAGTTCAACATACTCTATATGACAGCAGTGATGGGAAAAGTGAACAATGGGCTCAGGACAGGGAATGGGTGTTCCAAGAAGCAGGCTGGAGTCATCACGGTGTAGGGGGTGTCTCATGGAGGAAGGGACCAAGAGGCTCATCATGCGTTCCAACAGGGCAGCATCAGGGTGTGCACTCTGCCTGACCCATGACCCCCAGGGGCCCTGAGGGCATTCTAGCTCCAGAGAATGTCAATTGGCCTGAGCAGAGTCTTTGTGGTACGTAGTCTTTGTTCCTAAGTGTCGCTCTTTCTCTGCTTCTGGAGGCTATTGATTCTCCTTTGTTTTCCTCCAAGATGTATTATTTTGCACTCTTTTATTAGTGTGGATTCAGGGCTGTTAGTTGACACAAATTCTTCCTGAAAAGAAGTGGAATAGAAGTCATCTTTGTTTCTTAAGGAGACCTGAATAAATTCCATAGTCATAGCCCTTTCCCAGGCCTTCATGTGCTCTCCAAGTCCAAGATTTTAGAGAACATTTTCTATTCTTAACAGGTTGAAAGAATTCATGTGGTTTTGAAAAAATTCGACAAAGTCACCCGTTTCAGCATTTATACAATAATGACCTGTAAACATAGAATGAACAAGTCTTGACAGGATGAAGGAAGAATGGGTTTTGCAGTGGGGCACTGTTTGGGGCACTAGTTACTCACTGTTGCCCCTGTACGGCCACTCTCCAGATAGCACGTGGCCGAATGTGTTCCCATTTACTGGATTCAAGAGAGAATAAAGCCAAAGAAGGTTGGTCCCTGAAGTACTTAGCTCCTAAAAACCATCCTCTATTTTATGAGCAATATTCTAAATTGAGTATATCTTTTTTTTTAAGATTTTTTTAATTTATTTGACAGAGAGAGAGAGGTCACAAGTAGGCAGAGAGGCAGGCAGAGAGAGAGGGGGAAGCAGGCTCCCCACTGAGCAGAGAGCCTGATGTGGGGCTTGATCCCAGGACCTTGGGATCCATGACCTGAGCCAAAGGCAGAGGCTTTAACCCACTGAGCCACCAGGTGCCCTGTAAATCGAGTATATCTTAACTAGATATTAGGGTTAGGGTCAAAGTCAAGTCACATACCTTAACTATGGACAGCTTTGTGTATGTCAGTCTTACCTGCCTAAGGAGTTAAAAAAAAAAAAAAGAAATACAGTGGGAGAGGATATAATCATCAAAGCACTGAGCACATGACCTGTCCCCAGAAATAGGTCACTATACATAATGAGAGTTTCATCTTAGCTGAGGACGAGGAGCTGGTCCTATAGGTACTTGGCAGATAGCCTTTACGGCCAGCTGGCCATCCCCCCCCCCCCACAGCCACACCCAGCTCAACCCATCCTCTGCTCTCCTCAAGGACAGCAAACAGTGGACCAGGTGCAGGTTGGACTCCCTCCTGTCAGGCATGGCTTGCTTCTGATAGGTAGAGAAGTGGACCGGCTCACATGCACATGATGTGTTCCCTTGGTTCCTTGCTGCCAGCCTCTCCTTTCTGTCACCCTGGTGCTGAACCTTTAGCTCCTGGGAAAACTTGGGTTTGCAGATTTCTCTTGATATTTCAAAGTGTATTTCTGTGTTGCCTTTGTTCTCTATCCTTGGGACAGAGATGAAGGCGGGAAAAGTCTCCTCCTCTGAAAGCAGCCAAAAGAAATCTCCAGAAATATCTGAATTCAGAAATTTCTGAAGTTTTGCAGTTCTCATTGATCAGTTAACTTAGTCTTGGCTGGATGGTCTTGCTGATCTCCTGGGGGAGGGGCCTGTTGCCATGATTCTCAAATGTCTTTGCCCAAGGTGGAATTGCCTTTGCCAGGATCCAGGCTAAGTAATCTGTGCGGTTTCAGTCTCAGGAGCTTTTGTTTCCTGAACGCTTTCTGTAGAGCTCTGGAGGTTGGGAATGAAAATGGCAGCCTCCCAATCTGTGGCCCTGTATGTGCCAAGAGCTCAGGGCCCCACTCCTCAGTGCACCCTCAGAGAAAAGCTGTGAATTTCTCCCTTCTTTTCCTCCAGCTGCACTCCATGCTTACCCAACATGTGACTGAGTGTTTCTATCACAGGAATATGGCCCCGTTTGGAGTTTCCAAACCCAGCAGATTTCTGCCAT
The DNA here is from genome assembly GCF_011764305.1 of Mustela putorius furo. Taxonomy (NCBI): domain Eukaryota; kingdom Metazoa; phylum Chordata; class Mammalia; order Carnivora; family Mustelidae; genus Mustela; species Mustela putorius. The sequence goes on along the minus strand of NW_025422019.1, from coordinate 19,640,680 downwards.
TTGCTCCCGCACCAGGAAGGCAGGGGTCTCCATAGATCTGCCACTTGTGGGGACTCTGCTTGAAAAGCAGTGGTCTGACTGTGCCTCAGATCAGAGTTTAAGGTAAGTCCAAACTGAGAACTGACTCCTTGGCTCTGTTTCCAGAGCCAGCTTCCCTGCTCCAGTACCTGGGAGCTCTGCCACCCTCAAATGCCCCTGGACTTTTTGACCCTGCAGGTCCTGAGACCACACTGTCCTTGTGAGGGTTCTATCCCCCACTGAGCCTCTGGAGCGACGTCCCTTAGTGGAGCAGACTTCTAAAAATTCTGATTTTGTGTTCTGCTGCTCTACCACTTGCCAGGAGCCAGCCCCTCCCTCCATGGTCTATCTTCCTGTAGGTTGCCTTGGATCCACTTCTCTGCACATCCTACCTTCCAGAAAGTGGTAGATTTTCTGTTCATAGAATTGCTGCTCTTCTTCTCTTCTACCTCCTATTGACTTTATAGATTTTCAGAATGGTTTGATCACTAGAAAAACTCCTGGGACAGGATGATGCTTAGATCTCCTACACCTCCACCATCTTGCTCCTCCCTTCACATGTAGTGTTTTATTCTATTCTTTTCCTTACTTTTCTGAAGGAAAAATGGAGTGGTGGCTGGAGCTTGCTTTCTGATTTGAAGGAATGGGAGATGAGATTTGAAAGAGCAGTGTTCATGCTGACATGGTGCTCTGTGCCCAGTGAGTGGGGGTTTGAAGCTTGGAATTGGAAGCATTGGTGTTCAGGAAAGATATGGTCTGAATTTCCTCCACACAGAGTCACTCAGCTTGTCTGCCTAAATATACCTGTTTCTTACTTTTGAAGGGCAGCTTGAAGGTGGCTCAAAACCCTAGGGCACTGGAGGAATGATCTGGAAGGAACACCTGGGTGGGCCAGTGTAGACAAACCCAGGGAATTCCAGAAACAATGAACATGTTTCTGAGACTGAAGTTTGCTTCTCTGTGAGTAGCATTGCACTGAGTCTCTGGGTCTTAGGAGTCACCATGTCAGCAGGTGTGAGCCTGGCAGGGCAGTCAGATCAGAGAGCTGGGAGACTGTGAGGCCATAGTGGTGGGCCTTTGCTGTTGATGCACAGGCCAGCTGGTTCCAAGGACAGGGCTCTGCTCCCTGACCAGGCTTCCTACTGCAGATGTGATAGGAAATTTGCCTCCTGTTGTGTTCTCCAGCCCTCATCTCAGCAGGGGACTTGGTGGGAAGTAACCCACAGACAGCATTATGGATTCTTGCCCAGTATGCCTCTTGCTTCCTCGGACGAGGCACTGCAGGGGTCCTCTGCCTGGTGTCTGTGAATTCAGCCAGCAGAAGCTCTTCTTCCAGAGCCACACCCCTGAGAAATCCTCCACTTTTCTGTGCTGTGTGCAAGAGGCTGATTTTCATTTGGAACTGAAATCTCAGCTCCCACCATGAGGTATACATACAGCCTGATTAGAGACACTTCTTTTGTAAATGACCATAAACTTCTATTTCAAGTGATTAATTGAGAAAAGGATTTTAGTTATGAACAAGATTTTACCTAGTTATAAATATAAAATCTAAGACCCCATCAAAGATACCACTCTTTCTTCTTATAATTTCTCTTCTCAGAGAAATAAGAGCTGGTGGATGAAATCTTTTTATTCCCAATATGCACAATATTGACTAGATTGAGTTATAAATTCTTTATTATTTTAGGAAATAATGTTTATTAAAGGGTTTATTTTTTTTCCATGTAGAATGGATTTAAATTTAATCAGCTCACTTTTCTTTGGCCTCAATCCATATAATCATTTTCTTTATTTGAGATACTGATATGATGAAAAATATGATGACATAATACAGAATTATACTTGCACTTCTAGACTGAATTTCTTGATCCTTTTTTATATTCTTTTTGGCATCATATTTGATTTAATTTGTTATGTACAATTTTTTTATGCTTTTAAGTGATACTGATTTTGTTTTATTTTTAATCTTATTTTGTTACTAAGAGTTTCTCAAGAAGAGTTTTTAAGCTTTAAAAAAAATTCTATATAACCTGGAAGAGTTTCAATAGCCTAGGATTTGTCCTTTAATGTTTAAATCCCCTATTGGTAAGGCATTCTGGGTGTTATGTGACTCAGGGAAATAAGTTTAAAGTTTTTGTTCAAATAATAGAGACATTTAAAGTTATAAAATATTATTCTGAGTTTAATTTGGCTATTCATAAGTTTTTATAAGAATAATTGTGTTCCTATTTTCACTTTCAAAGTTCTCTACCAATCCAGATTATATTTCTTATTGATGTGAATTACTTGAGATTTCTAAAAAAATCCAATAAGATATCTTGGGGAATTTGTTGTTCATTTGTTACTATTGCTCAGCTTAGTAAAATTTGGCCAGAGAACATTGGCACTAAAATTTTGTGATGTAGCTTTTTCTCTATAGCTTACTATTTTATTTGTATCAAAGTTCTATGAGTATTAAAATAATATTTGTACATTTTTATAAGGCTTCATATAAAATCTACATTATTGATTATGTCATTCACATATCTATATTATCCTTTTGTTTAAATTGTTTGCAAATGACTGAAAGATGTGTGTTAAAATCAATTACTAAGAACCTGTTTTGGCTGTACATCATAAACAATACATTTATCCATTAGAAAACTTTTTATCCAATTCCATTATTTTGGCTTTAAGTCTTCTTCATCAGGCATTAATATTGATGCTTATTCATTCATTACTGATGTACATATGTGTCTATTCTTCCTCTTCCACAGCAGCCCATAAAATCACAGGACTAAATTATTGCTTTATGATGAAATGTCAAATTAAACACTTGTATAGATGTGATAGCTACTTTTTTTCCACTACAAGGAAAGCTACACTGTTATGATGAGAAGTTTGATTGTAAGTAAGGAATCAAGCAAAGGGAGTTAACTAAAATGACCCAGTACTTAATGATATTCTGTTAAGGAAGGCAATGCATTAGCCTTTGTACTGAATGACTCAGAAAGGGAGAATCTTTATAGTTTACAGGTTATGATTGTCTTGTTAGGGTTGGTAATCAAAGGAGCGAGACTGATACAATGTGAAGGTCAAGCATAGCTTTATTTCTCGCCAAGCATCGAGAATCAAACTGACCAGTCAGGGCTGTCTCTTGCAAAGAGGTGACCTCTCCCAGCCTCACAGACTAACTTTTACAGAGTAAAGGCCATGTGGTTGAGCCTGGCCACACACAGGTGGCCAATGAGATTACAATACACAGAGAATACTGCACAGTCATGTTAGGTCACACACGGGCAGCCAATTGAATTACAATTCACCCTAGTAGATATAAGCATGCCTCACTGATTCGCTATCTCTACCTGGCCTGACCCACCCTTGTATCTGAGCTTTGCAAGTAAGTTCCTCTGGGAGGGACGGGGTCAATCTAAGTTTACTGCATAGGGTCAATCTAAGTTTACTGCATAAACAACAAAATGGCTCCCTCTGATTAAGTAGGCCCTTATAGTCTTTATTTCTTTTTTTAATCACTCTGTTTAATTTTCTCTTTTTACATGTTAAAAGTTTGAGTCTTATAAATAACATACTATAAGTTTCTGACTCGATATGAAATAAATTCTTATGGAGTGGGCTGCAGACACTGGTTGCCTATGTCTGAGGACTCACCTCTCCAAATAGAAGGCTGGGTTCTAGCTTTCACTGGCCATAAAATATGGCAGACCTCAATGCCCTCTAATGGCGGCCACTCACATTCTTCTTTTTTAATACAGACTAATAATTTAATAATAATTATTTTGTAATTATAATCTTTTTAAATATAGATTTATTTTACAATCATAATCTTTTTTAATATAGACAAATAATTTAATAATTATTATTATTTTTAATTGTTCTAAAACAGTTTGCCACTATATAGAACATAAGTTTCTTACTTTGACACAATATCATCAGGTATATGGTTATGACACAGTTTCTATCAGATTATTCTGATTATTCTATTCAGACACTTGGGTCTCAAAAAAAAGGAGTGAAAACACATTTAGATTATAGTATAATGATGCCAGATAAGATACCCATTTTTGCTTGTGTGTGATTAGTTTGGAGGAAGCATTGTGACACTGTGCTAAAGTTGTCCTATCACGTTGATTGTTACAAACCGAATTACCTGGAATACCACTTTTCTTCTATAAGACCAAGGATTACAGTGGCTGACCCTCTACTCCAATCACATATACACAACCCCCTACACACAGAGTCCTGCATTACAATGAGGGCAAGCTGGGAGTGAGTATATTTTCTGTCATTCTGTGTATAGCACTGGAATACTCCTCTCAGAAGAACTGGAGAGCTTAATTCTTGCTGCTCATCTACTGCCCTTGCCCCAGCACCCAGCTTCTAAACTCAGAGGTGTGAGATTCTGCTGGTTATCTATGGGACTTTGAACTTACCCATGATGTTTTAACTTTGCTTAGCCCTCCCTCATTCTCTCTCACCTATACTGTATCTTGCGAAGATTCTACAAAATTTCTGATATGTGGCTGGTACTTGTCCTCTATTTCCAATGTGGTATAAATATTTCCCTATGGATGGAGAAAATGGGAGAGATGGTAGGGAAAGTAGTCAAATGAGCAAGGCCAGTTTGCCCTGTTATATTGAAATAGGTCATTTAGTTAAGTCAGACTGTTTAATTAATTAACCATATTAACCTTTTAATGAATTGCTATGTAATAGTTAAAGTGTATTGGCCTGAGACTAAGGATAAATAGACCTGTTGAAAACCTACTACATGAACTTACAATTGACCAGAGCTTCAGGATCATTACCTGAAATATAAGATAAAAAGGGTTTTGATCTCTAAAGTTCCTTTCAATTATCTTAATTAATGACTGTGTGTTTTTTTAGTGACACTAGTTTTTAATACTGCATTTAACTACAGCATTTCACTAGGACTACATTTTATTGCAGTTTGACTATTATGAGTTAACCCTGACATGGATATAAAAGTCTGATCCTAAATAAGAATGAATGTCATTGCCTCGGAATTTTGAGCAGACAGTAGTCATAACAAACGACCTCTGTGCACCCACTTTATGTATCTATCACGTGATAATCATTCATTTATGTTACTTGGTACTGTAGACACTTTAAGGGCCATTTCTCCTGGTTGTTATTGATGAAAAATATTATGCTCCATTACTCAGCATTTAGATCTAATGACTGTTCCTCTCAGCTTTTTGTCAACCAGCTTCCTCTTTTATCTCCAGAACACTTATGATGGCAAAAGGCATCTTTTGAAAGATTTTAAAGTCAGGAGAGGTCATGTTCATGAAGTGCCTGTTCCCTGTCAATTCTTCAACATAATATTTAGTCATGTGAGAGTTTTCCCACCTGGAAGCTCCAGTTCACTAAGGAAAAAGCAAACGAGACTGCTGCTTATAAAAATGAGGTAATACTTGTGCTTTCCTAGAAGTCTAGTTAATTTCATTGCTTCATGCCATGATAAGTAATGCAAAATTGTCAGATATAGAAAATTTTGGGGGGATTGGTGTATATATGACAAAATCAATTATATTAATGAAATTGACCAGCTAATTTTTCAAATATATTAATTATCTTATATCCAAAGAGGACTTTTTTTTTTTTTAATTGTGGTTTGAAATACATTTGGCTCTTGGAAAGGATCATAGGTGTTACCTTGTACTCCATCCCAACCAGCTCAATGAGTTCTTCTAATATAGCCATTGCAGGTGTCCATCAGCCTTTGTTAAGCATGTCTCATTATAAAGAAATCTCTATTACCAATATAAATATTTCTTTTTTAAAACGTGTTTTTAAAAAGTTAAGTTTACTAATTTCCTCTTGTTTTTACTTGGTCCTAATTTTTCACATACACCCTCATCCTCAAGCTTATCTTCCTCCTCTGTATCTCATTGAGAAAGGAAAGCTTTTCCTCTTTCATTCATATGTGTAGTCATCTGACAAGTCAATTATTGGATACATAATGTTTGTGTATATATTTAATACCTACTATATATTAGGTGTAATACCAGATACTAGAGTAAAATAGTGATTATGGTAAAAATTGTAGCACCAGAGAATTTCCTGGCTAGGAGTAATGTGGACTAAATGAACTGTTCATTTTAATATATGATCAGTGTTTCCAATCTTTGAATATAAATTTTGGGATATACCTTTGCATAGAATAACTTTATATGTGTTCAATCCTCCCACCCCACAAATTAAAAATTTTGATGTTATATTGCATTTTAAAAATCCTTTAAATATAATATTGCATTGTATCTATATAGTACTTAAAGGAATAACAATGACAAACCCTGTTCATCATAATTGAAAGTACAACTTCAATAGTACTTTAATGTGATTGTTACCTTGGTTTCATTTTTAAGGAAAGGAAACTGATTCATCCAAGTGACTCATTCAGAGTCATAGAATTGATGAGTGAAATAACTAGATCCAATACTCAGCTCTCTAACTCAGACCTTTGCTGAATATTAGCCATGGGAAAAGAATCTTTGCATTTGCATGGGGAAGAGGTATCCTCTTTTTTGGAATCAATCCTATCCAGTGACACTAAGTAGCACAAAAGGCAAGCAGCTCCAACAGCAAAATGGGCATTTAAAAAGGACTTCTTATAGATTCATATTTAAAAATAGGAATCCTTATAACAAAAATGATTTTAATTCATGCTCAAATAATAGTGATATGGTTATTAGAAACATGTATCACAATTTTAGATGTGAATAATTTGAAATATGTTTAAAGAAACAAAGACATTTCATTAGATAGCTCTGGAAATAAGTATTGAGGATATCTACATTTACTATTCCAGTGGACTCCAGGGTTCAGCCAGTCAGATAAGCCTACTGCAAATAAATTGCAAAGATAGCCATGAAGTACATACCCCCAAAATCACATAACATTTGGACGTCATAACTCTCAGGAAGTTATCTTGACTCATTTTGAGAGTGAGTGGTATCTGGTACCTATAGATTGTCCTGAAATGTCAATCAATGACAGAAGAGGCAGGGGTTAAGTCAGTGAGTCCTAGGTTATTCTTCTGTACAGACTTCTTTCATTCAATTTTTGCTGTTAAAGATTGATTTGAGAGAGAGAGAGAGAGACACGAGAGGGCAGGGGGAGAGAATTTCTAAGTAGACAACCTGATGAGCAGGAGTCAGTCCCTGCGGGGTTGGATCCCAGGATCCTGATTATGACCTGAGCTGAAACCAAGAGTCCAGTGCTCAACCAACTGAGCCACTCAGGCAGTCTGAATTTTTGCTGTTAATGAATGCAAGTGACCAAGAAAATTAAACACACACACACACACACACACACACACAACTATATAACTATATAGACTCTTCTCCTGCCATGGAAACTTGCTTAGAACTTTAGAAATAAAGGCATTTCTCTTTCTTAAGCTGAAAAATAACAGAGAGAATTTATATTTAATTGAGAAGGCTTAATCATCTCCGTTTCTAGTTAACATCAAAGTTACACAATATGTAACACACACACATACACACACACACAAATACTTTAAATGAATTTCTAATTCCAAAAGTGAGAAAGTCCAGAATTCCCTTAACATTTTCATGGATCCATTGATTCTTTAAAGTTCATGTTTGCAAGTGCATTTCAATTTACAAGTGACTGTGAAATAGTCATAAAAAAACAAGTACACTATTTACCCTCAGAGCCTTATTTCAAATATTTTCCACAATAGATAATAGTATGACACTTAAGGCAAGGCAATTTTAGAAACCTTGAGAGAACCAATATCACTTATTGGATAAAACAAATAATTGGAAGTTATAGAAAACAATAGTTAGATACATAACACTTTATATAATTCAACAAAGAATATTTAAAATCCAACTTCTTTCCTTGTCAGTCAGGCAAATGCATCTGATTTCCTTTACTCTTACATAATTCTGACTCTAAAACTGAGGGTAGGAGGAAGATGGAGAGAGGTAAGGTTGAAGAAGGAAGGTTTTCTGAATTTTCATAAATAAGTATGTAATAAGGTTTGTGGCAATCTGTGGTATAACTTCCTCACTTCAAATAGTGCATAGACATGTTACACTCCCTTGCATATTGTAAATGCCTTTTCCCATTCCCCAACCCTGCTCCCTTCTGGCAATCACCAGTTTGTTCTTGTTTGTTATGAGTATATTTCTGTTTTTAGTTTGTTCATTTGTTTTATTTTTCAAAATTCTGCATAAAAGTTAAATCATATGGTATCTTTCTCTATTCACTTAGAATAATAGACTATTCACTTAGAATATTAGGCTATTCACTTAGAATAATACCCACTAGGTACATTGATGATGTTACAAATGGCAAGATCTCATTCTTTTTTTTTTTTAAAGATTTTATTTATTTGACACAGAGAGATCACAAGTAGGCAGAGAGGCAGGCAGAGAGAGAGGAGGAAGCAGGCTCCCTGCTGAGCAGAGAGCCCGATGCGGGACTCGATCCCAGGACCCCGAGATCATGACCTGAGCCGAAGGCAGCAGCCCAACCCACTGAGCCACCCAGGCACCCCGAGATCTCATTCTTTTTTATGGTTCAGTAATATCACATTGTGTGTGTGTGTGTCTATACATATATGTATATATGTATATGTGTATATATACATATATATATATGTGTGTGTACTATATACATACAAATATATATATATAGTGGTATGTATTATATATATACACATACCACCTCTTTTTTAAGTTTTTAATTTTAATTCCAGTTATTGTTAACACTCAGCATTATATTAGTTTCAGGTATATAATATGTCGATTCAACAATTCTATATATTACTCAGGGAATGTGATGATAATGTGATGTGATGTTTAATCTCCATCACCTATTTTACCCATCCCCCTACTCATCTCCCCTCTGGTTAACCATCAGTGTGTTCTGTATAGTGAAGAGTCTCTTTCTTGGTTTCTCTTTTGTCTTCTTTCCTTTGCTTGTTTTGTTTCTTAACTTCCAATTAGGAGTGAAGTCTTATGGTATTTGTGTTTCTCTGAGTTATTTTACTTAGCATTATACCCTCTAAATCCATCCATGTTGTTGAAAATGGAAAAATTACATTCTTTTTTAATGGCTGAATAATATTCCAGTCTGTGTGTGTGGTGTGTGTATGTATGTGTGCATCATAGCTTCTTTGTCTGTTCAACTACCAATGGACACAAGCTATTTCCATAATTCGGTTATTATAAATAATGTTGCAATAAACATAGGGGGACCCTTTATTGGATATGTCATTTGGAAATATCTTTTCCCATTCCATAAGCTGATTTTTGGTTTTGTTCATTGTTTCATTCACTGTGCAGAAGATTTTACTTTGATATAGTCCCAATGGTTTCTTTTCGCTTTTATTTCCTTGCCTCAGGAGACATATCTAGAAAAAGGTTGCAGTAGCCAATGTCACAGAAATTACTGCCTAGGCTCTCTTCTAGAATTTTTGTGGTTTCAGGTCTCACAATTAGGTCCTTAATCCATTTTGAATTTATTTTTATGCATGATGTAAGAATATGGTATAGTTTCATTCTTTTTCATGTTGCTGTCCAGTTTTGTTTCCAACATCATTTGTCGAATGTCTTTTTCCTATTGGATATTCTTTTCTACTTTGTTAAATATTTATTGACCATATAATTGTGGGTTCATTTCTAGGTTTTCTATTCTGTTTCGTTGATCTATGTGCTATTTTTGTGCCAGTACCATACTGCTTTGATTACCATAGCTTTGTAATATAACTTGAGGTCTAGAATTGTGATACCTCCAGTTGTTTGTTGTTTTTTGTTTTTTTCTTTTTCAGGATTGCTTTGACTATTTGGAGACCTTTGTAGTTCCATACACATTTTGGACTGTTTGTTCTAGTTCTGTGAAAAATGCTGGTGGCATTTTGATAGGGATTGCATTAAATCTGAAGATTGTTTTGGGTAGTATAGACATTTTAGTAATACTTGTTTTTCCAATCCATGAGCATGAAATGTCTATTTATTGTATGTCATCTTTAATTTCTTTAATAAATATTTTATAGTTTTCAGAGTATAGGTCTTTCACCTCTTTGGTGCTTTATTCCTAAGTATTGTTATTTTTAGTACTATTGTAAATGGGATTGATTTCTTAATTTCTCTTTCTGCTACTTCATTATTAGTGTATAGAAATGTAATGGATTTCTGTACATTGATTTATATCCTGTGACTTTACTGAACTCATTTATGAGTTCTAGTAGTTTTTTGGTGGAGTCTTTAGAGATTTCTGTATATATAGTATCATGTCCTCTGCAAATAGTGAAAGCTTTACTTCCTCTTTGCCAATTTGTAAGTCTTTTATTTCTTTTTATTGTCTGATTCCTGTAGCAATGTTGAATAAAAGTGGTAAGAGTGGGTATCATTTTCTTGTTCTTGACCTTAGGGAAAAGCTCTCACTTTTTCCCCATTAAGTAGGATGTTTGTTGTGGGCTTTTCATATACAGCCTTTATTATGTTGAGCTATGTTCCCTCTAAACCTACTTTGTTGAATGTTTTTTATCACAAATGGATGTTGCAATTTGTCAAATACTCATTCTGCATCTATTGAAATTTTCATATGGTTTTTATCCTTTCTCTTATTGATGTGATGCATTGTGATGATTGATTTGTGACTATTAAATCATACTTGCATCCCAGGTCTAAATATCTCACTTGATCATGGTGAATGACTTTTTTTTTTTTTTTTTTTTTTTTTTTTACTGTTTTGTTGGATTCAGTTTGCTAGTATTTTGTTTTATTAGGATAATGCCTCATAGAATGAACTTGGAACTTTTCTTTCCTTTCTATTTTTTGGAATAGTTTGATTATTTAAACATTTGGTAGAGTTCATCTATGAAACCATCTGGCCTTTTGTTTGTTGGGAATATTTTTTATTACAACTTTTTCTTTACTCATTTATCAATTGATGGACAGTTGGGTTGCTTCCATATCTTGACTATTATAAATAATGCCACAATGAACATAGATATACATGTATTTTTTTCAAATTTGTGTTTTTGTTTTCTTTAGGTAAGTAGTGGAGCTACTAGGTTGTATGGTATTTCTGTTTTTAACTTTTTCAAAAATCTCCATACTTCTTTCTATGGTGGTTGTACCAATTTACATGCTCACCAACAGAGCATGAAGATTTCCTTTGCTCTACATCCTTGCCAAGACATTTGTCTTTTTGAAACTATCATTCTGACTGGTATGGGGTGGTATCTCATTGTGGTTTTGATTTGTACTTGTCTGATTATTAGTGATATAGAACACCTTTTCATAACAGAACACCTGTTTCTGTTAGACAGTTGTATATATTCATTTAAAAAAGTCTATTCAGGTTCCCTGCCTATTTTTAACTGGATTATTTGGTTTTATTTGGTGTTGGGTTATAGGAGTTCTTTATCTATTTTTCATATTAACTGCAATTCAGAGAAGTAATGCTTGAATTAACAATACTGAACAGGAGAATAAATTAATTGGTTATATTTTTAACTGTACTGACTGAATTTATGTCATGTAGATACTTCATTTTATATATTAATATATAATATTATTTTAAGTTATATACATGTACATTTAATTTTTCCCCTTCAGATTGTTAACCAAATGTCATCTTCTCCGTGAGTGGCCTTCTTCTATGGCCTTCTGTGTAAAAGGATAATACCCTTCTATGAAAAACTATAATCGTTTCTCTCTATTGCTATAATTTTTCCCATAATACTTATCACTATGTATTTTATATATTTACCCTATTTAGTATTTGTCTCTAATAATAGAAAATAAGTTTGACAAAGCAGACCTTCTATCTACTCCATGTCTATCTCCTGTACTCCTGATACAGTACCTGTTGCATGGTGAGTACTCATAAATGCAAGCTATAGAAACCAGTAATGTCACCACTGAGTTCAGAAAACTTCCTCATTAATTAGATTTATGTAAGCAAGGACTTTGATTCTACTTAGATTGTTGAAGATTAAATGGAGCTCTTTGTTTATTGTCATTTAGCATAACAATGAGCAGACTAAACTCATCATTTCATCTCTCCTTGATTATAAGCTGCTATTGACTGATGAAAATCTTGAATGCAGGTAGATTTGCTTTTCCTATTGAGGGTACTGAAAGTTTCTGTTGGATGCTTCATAGTTACAAAATGACAAGTTCTTTTCTGCTCACTGAGGCTAGCCAGTCTGGACGGGAGAAAGATAATTTGAATAAAGATGTATAGACCAGATAGGCTGAGAAAGATGAATAATGCACAACTCATCAGAAATGTGGGATATAGTGTAAAGAAAAAATCTAACATTCTCCTTCATGATGTAGCTTCATTTTAAAGCAGTTCATCCTAGTACTTACCATAGATTTAATATGCATGCATTGAAATTTTCAAAGCCCTTGCAAACTGTTACCACATCTTATTTGTGTAACTTGTATAACGAAGTTCTTACAAGTTTTCTTCTGTCATACCACTAACTCTGGACCTGACTTCCTTATAGTCTCTAATGCATTGAAGGTAGGGATTATGTCTTCATTTATGTGCCACTTAATTATAATATATTTTTAAATTCTTTATTTAAATTCAATTTAGTTAACATACACTGTATTATTAGTTACCAGGGTAAAATTTAGTGATTCATCAGTTGCGTATAACACCCAGTGTTCATTACATCTAGTGTCTTCCTTAATGCCCATCTCCCAATTACCCCTTCCCCATCACCTCCCCTCCAATAACCCTCAGTTTGTTTCCTAGAGTTCCATGTTTCTTTTAGTTTAGCTCCCTCTTATTTTTCATCTGATTTTTATCTTTCCTTCCTTTTCCCTATATTCATCTGTTTTTATTTCTTAAAATTCCACATATGAGTGAAATTATATGATATTTGTCTTCTGACTGATTTATTTCACTTAGCATAATACCTTCTGGTTCCATCCATGTCATGGCAAATGGCAAAATTTCATTCTTTTTGATGGCTAAGTAATATTAGTTTTATGTAATACATTATGTAGCATTTTTATGTGTAATTTATATTATATGAAATATATATAAGTATACATATATATACACATATATGTACATATATATAAACTATTTCAGTGGTAATTGTTGATTTATTGTTTCTTAGACTAGGAATTGGTAAATCAGTTCTTTCTGTATACTTCTGGAGACACAAAGAGATGTACTTTTTTATTTCATTCTGTTATGTATAAATTTAATATTGACAACCAAACAAATCTACTCAACTAAAAATTATTGATAAAGGTTATGAAAGTTATGACTTGTTCTCGTTTGTCAATCACAAGGTCTTACTGAAAATCTAAAAAGTCTTAGTACAATATTAGATAACTGGAATGCTTTTTTTTGCTACTACAAATTTTACATGCTTTCAAGAAATATATATATGCCTTAGTGACCACTTTTACCCTGACCAATGAACTACCCCCTAAAAGTCAGAGGCCTATCTACCAAAACAGAAATTTATCCTTAATGTGTAGAAATGCTTCCATTTTGGGAGTTAAAATTACTTCATTGTACTAAAATTCAATTCATTCTGCTAATATGCCTAGTGTTAACTCTTTTGCCTTATGGATTTTACAAAAATTATAATTTAAATTTTTGCCATAAAGAAAGAAATGCAAGTACTTTATTTTTTTTAATTCTAATATGAGTATAGTTGACACACAATATTGAATTAATTCAGGGATACAACATAGCAATTCATCTTCTCTATTTGTTATGGTGTATTCGCCATAAGTGTATCTACCACCTATCTACTATATTATATCTATCATATAATATATAGTATAACACAATAGTGCTATATCTACTATATAACACTATTGCAATTTTATTGACTGTATTCCCTATACTATGCCTTTCATTCCTGTGATTAATTCCTTCTGTAACTAGAAGCCTGTATCTCCCATTCCCCTTCGCCCACTTTACCCATTTCTCCATTTCTTCCCCTCTGGGAATCATCACTTTGTTCACTGTGTTTATAAGTCTGATTTTGCTTTTTGTTTGTGTGTTTACTCATTTTTTTAAAAAAATTCCACATATGAGTTAAATTATGTGGAATTCTACGTGAAATAAGTCAGATTGAGGAAAAAAATGCAAGTACTTTAACATGCATTCCTCCAACCCAGATTTTATCATTAAAATTCCATGAAGTGTCTTTAAGAGCTTACCAGTCATCTTAAATACTAACTGCTTATTGCTGTTAGCTTCTTAGGAAGAAATCCAATGGGTCATTGCTGATTTTTATTTTCTGAGGCATGTCATTGAAAAGACATTGAAGATAGGTCCAAACGAGGACCTACAAGGGCAACTTGTTCCTTATTTTCAAAATTTATTTCACTGAGCACAGACTGGTCACTAGGTCAGATGAGTGACTAGAGTTTTTTCCCCACTCTGGCTTATGTACCTGGCAGGCTGCCACCAACACCCTCTTAAACACATACTGGAAATTTTTAAAAGAGATGGTCCTGTCTTTGAGTCCTTGTTTTCAGGTTGGTAACCAGAAGCTCATCTCCACAAGCTTTCACCAACATCGTCTGTTTGTTCTAGCTGTACAAAGAGTATTGAATTCTCTCAGTGAAGACATTTGACTTGGTTGTTTGGTGACATGCAGCAATGAATGATGCTTAAGAAATTATAAAAGTTTTCATTGTGAGCCAGTATGTGTTCTGTTTAGTATATTAAAGGATCCTAAAACAGAGTGTTGGGTAGTCAGACCAGCCAGTGTCCAACCTGACATAAATTGCCAGATATTTCACAGCTTTGTACTTATAACTGGCCTATTTTCAAAGTTGCTTTATTCAGGACTACTGTAATTGACATACAAAGGGAATGAAATGTCTTTATTGTGAAGTTCTAGTTCAGCCAGTTAGATTAATCCCAGCCCCAAAGATAAGAGATCCCTTTGGAGAAAGACTACCTAAGAAGAGGTAGAAGCTCAACCTGGATGATAAGCCCTTCTAATAGTTGTCACACAGGGCTACACAGTCAAATGCATATCACAGCATAAAGGAGAATGTATGTTTATGAAAAAAAGAAAAAGAAAATATGTACTTCTGTAATGCATTGATTTGCATAAATCCATTAGCAAAGGAAATAGAAATCTCAAAACAGAAAAACTTAATTAATTATGTATATTTGGAATATATTGACATATACATTAGATCTTACCACTGAATAATTATACAGAGAGAAGCAAAGAACTTCTTATAATTTGCATATCAACTTTACTTTCAGGAAACAACTCATTTACTCTAAGCTATATACAATAAAACCTAGATGTCAAAGAAGGTAAAGACCAGGGCTAACGCTTCCAGAGTTAAACAAAGTCACTAAGTCACAAGCTTTAGCCTACTTGCTCTGATTGTTATCTTACTAGAAATGGAATGACCTTTAATATCACGGTTTCAGTTTCACTAGAGTTCTTATAAATATTATATATAATTTGTTAAACATGTTTATTTTCATGTAAGTATTTAGCAGTCTAAGTATAGTATATTCAATATTTTGTATAATGAATTTATCAAAAATTTATCTCATTACCTGTATAAAAGGCTGAGTTATAGAACACTTCCCATTTTGCCTACCTCTCAACCCCCCTACCTCTGATAACTACCAGTTCATTCTCTGTTATCTGTGAGTTCAGGGTTGGGTTTTTTTTTATATATCTTTTAAGTTTTAATAATTTTTAAAAGGATTTTTATTTATTTATTTGACAGAGAGAAACACACAGAGAGAGGGAACAAAAGCAGGGAGGAGGAGGGGAGGGAGAAGCAGACTTCCCACTGAGCAGGGAGCCCAATGTTGGCCTGGTTCTCAGGACCCTGGGATCATAACCCCAGCCGAAGGCAGCCACCCAACAACTGAGCCACCCAGGTGCCCAATAATGTTTTTGGTAGAAAAACTTTTCTCTCCATCCCCAGGTTCTTGAATTTTCTATTTAACATCAGTCTCATTAGCAACAACTGTTATCACATAGTGAAATCATATTGTCAGATGACTCTGACACACCTTTCATACTTTTCTTGCTCTGAGGTGGCCATAAATGTATAGACTGACAACTGATAATGGGGGGAGTAAAATGGAGTAAGCATTGATAACAGAATTATTTCAAATGGAGCTGGGAGGACGCTGAAGATATGAGGCTTATACATGTCTCCTATTTCAAATTCTCAGACTTGTTGTTGAACTCAGCTAAAAGGCAGGGGCTCTGCTGCATGTTATAATGGACAGATAATTAATTATCTGACCATGTTGATTTTTTTTTAGTGTGACATTTTATTGTCTAAGCCCATTTACAAAAAAATTATATATGTGGCTTACTTACCCTATCACATAAAGTACTACAGCTAGTAATAGGTAAATATTGATACAAATTCATGGCTTTTTTTAGAATTGGTGTCTAATAGAGGAAAAATATGGATTAAGGATAATAGACTAATCCTATCCATCTGTCACTTCTCTCTCCTAATTACCCATTAAAATGATTATAGATAAAGGTTTAAAAGACTAAGTCCTAACAGTGAGAGTAAAAGAAAGAGAATCATTGGTGACCATATAGTTTCAGTAAATTCTGGGAAATGGATAGCATAACAATGACTAATAGGAAAAGAGAATAAGAAGGAGCCAGGAACAAGATGTAGTGAAAGAAAAAGCAAATCTGAGAGTAAGATGTCAGAGATACTTGGTTTGCAGGTAGCATCTTAGAGATCCATGAGAAAGGGAGGGCAAAGCAGGAAATTAATTCAAAGTATCTGTGGGGTAAACATCCCAGTTTTTTCTTTGTATTCCCCTCCCATATATTTATAATGTAGACACTACTCCCAAGACAAATCTGTAGGGCTTTTTCCTGGAAAAATAAAATTACCTGTTTGGGAATTCATGGTAATTGGGACTGGTTTTGGTGCTCTTCTCTTTCTGGTATGGGCATGACACACAGGTTGGCAGATTCCCATCCTCCTACCTTAAAAGGGAAGGCTGCATTTTATACACATAAAGCCTTTCTAGTTGTTTTGTTTTGTTTTGTTTTGTTTTGTTTTTGTGGTATATGAGAGGAAACTGAAAGTCACAGATACAAAAGAAGAGGAAACCACTGCAACTTCCTGGGAAAATCAACCCCAAAACAAGGATTACTCTCTCTATATACACTTGACTAAAATCTTGAAAAAATAAGATAAGACACAATTTTAAGTTCAAAATGCATTACTAGCATCCCCTCTTCATCTCTTTCATAAGTGTAGACAGCAAGAAAACAAAAAAATCAATCTCTGATTCATAGTTTTTGCCAGTTTCTGAGGTATATATGCTCCTGCCATTGGAGGTTTTAAACTATCATTGTGACATTTTTTAACCCAAAGTTGGGAATTACATCATTAGATAGTATTCAAAATACAGAAATAATACATATAAATAACCTCAATAGCATCAATAATGGTAAAATGTACTAAAATACTTAAGGAATGAGTTTTTAATATATTTCACATGTTTATCTAATTTAATGTTTAATAATGATCATGTTTAAGAACCAACTCACAAAAGTCTGAATAATTTAACAATTGGATTTATGAACAATTACAAACCAGCTCCCACACATCACTGCATCTTAAAAACTTTACCCCTGTTGATAACACTTCCAGGATTGTTCTTCCCCCAGCACTTTCAATATATTGTTCACCTTACATTTTTTAATAAGGTCCACTCTGATTACTATTTAATACTGCAATCTGATATACTTGAATATCAGATTGAATACTTGAATACTCTGTTCTACTTACTGTACTCCACTTATTCTTTCAATGTAATTTCCCGCCTTGAATATATTATGTTTTTTATTTATTGGTTTTATTTATATTTTCACCTCTCTATTGTATCTGAGTAGAAGCTCAATGGGGGTAGGGGTCTCTGTTCATCTTCTCAGGATTTTGGCCAATAATCTTAAACAGGTATTTGACTTATAGTTTCAACTCATGTTACTTCAGCAGTGAATGCATAAAAATCCCAAACACTTCCATAGGCCACTTAAATCATACTTCCTGTCTGTCTTTGAGTCTGCTTGACAATGTGCCTTGTCTGTTCTGTCAAAAGAAATGGTTGAAAATGTTTAAAAATCAATCAAATTATTTTTATGAACTTACAATTAGAATAAAATGTGGAGTATTTGACTATATTAAGCTAACTCTTCTTGGGGAGATTGTATGTCAGACAGCTCTGGGTCATGTCAACACAATCTGTGCTTTCATAGATAGCCGTTAAAATGAATACAACCATAATACGTAATTGTAATCAGGTTTATCATCCAAAAAACACAAGACAATTGATAATTCTTACATGTACAAAATTATCCTTTTTTTAAAGATTTTACTTATTTATTTGAGAAAGAGAGACAGAAATAGTGAGAGAGAGCGTGAGGAGAAGAGGGAGAAGCAGAATTCTGGTTCCAACCAGGGAACCTGACACATGAAACTATCCCAGAACCCTGAGATCACGACCTGAGCCAAGGACAGTTGCTTAATCGGTTGAGCCACCCTCCCCAGAATTACTATTAACAAAGTTGCTAACTGCTTGATGAGATGTGGTCAGAGGCAATAAATATGCATTCATACAACCAGGTTGGTTCTGTATTAAAATTTGGAGCTAATATATTCTTTACAAAAACATTATAGTGCGGGTTGTGGGGGTGTGCAAATCCTACCACCTGTTTATTAAGAATGTTTTTTAATCCATAAATATTAATCATTACCCATTTACCATAGAGTTTAATGAGCTTTTTTGTTAGAAAGCATCATTTAATTGGTTTAAAAACAACCTTAAATATCTTCAGGAGACTGAAAGTCAACATGGTCAGATAATTAAGCTTACAGTTTACTTGAGCAGTATACATTGTACATTGATAATTTGTTTATTTTAATTGATAAGTTTCTCTTCCAAAAAATGTACAATTCAATAATTTTTAGTGTATGTACAAGATCGTGCAGCTAACATCACTATGGAATACCAGAATATTTTCACTAACACCAAAGCAAACCCTGTACCTAACAGCAGCCACTCTCTATTCCTCCCTTCAGCAGAAGTCCCTGGCAAGCACCAATGTACTTCCTGTCACTACTGATTGGCCTGTTTCGGACATGTCATATGAATCAAATTACAGAATATATAGCATTTTATGTCTGGCTTGTTTAATTTAGCAGAATGTCTTCAAGGTTTATCCACATTGCAACATATATCATTACTTCGTTTCCCTCCTACCACCCTTTGAGGAAGCTTTATAGAGATACAATTTACATACCAGACAGTTCACAAATTTAAAGTGTAAAATTCAATGGCTCTTAGCAAATATACACAGTTGACTATAATCACCAAAATCAATTCTAGAACATTTCAATTGTTCCAAAAAGAAGCTCTACTCCCCTTAACCATAACTCTACAATCTCCCAGTCACCCTCAAACAATCTTAAACAACCACTAATATGCCTTTTGTCTCTATAGATTTGCTTATTCTGGGATTTTCAGAAAAAGGGGTCATATAATATGTGGTGCTTTGTGACTAGCTTTTATCTGACATAATGTTTTCAAGGTTCAGCTATTTTATAGCAGGGACCAATGATTCATGCATTTTTATTGCCAAATAATATTGCATTGTCTGGATACTTTGTATTTTCTTAATTATTTTATCAGTTCATAGACATTAGTTCTTTCTACTTTTTGGCTGTTATGAATAATGCTGCTGTGAACATTTATGTATAATTGAGTTTGTATGTAAACATGTATTCATTACCCTCAGGTATATATCTAGTAATGGAGATGCTGACTGGAACAGCAACTCTGTTTAACCATTTAATGAACTGACAAGCTTTTCCCAAGTGCCTAAACCATGAGCAATGAATAAATGTCCCAAATTTTCCACATACTTTTCAACAGTTGTTGTTGTATGTCTTTTTGGTTTTAGTTAACTTAGTGTGAATTAGTATCTCACTGTAGTTTTATGTCTCTATAATAATGAGCTATGTATTTATATATGATTACTGGTCATTCATATCTCTTATCTGATGAAATATTTATTCAAATTCTTTAGTCTTTTAAAAACTGAGTTATATATCTCTTTATTTTTGACTTATAGATATTTATGTATTCTGATGAAAGACTTACCAGATATATGATTTTAAAATATGTTGTTTCATTGATGGGTTGTCTTTCACTTTCCTGATAGTGCCTTTTCCTTTTCCTTAAAGATTTTATTTATTTATTTATTTATTTGTCAGAAAGAGGGGGAGCACAACCAAGGGGTGTGGCAGGCAGAGAGAAGCAAGGTCCCCACTAAGCAAGAGCCCGATGTGGGACTCTGGGATCATGACCTGAGCCAAAGGCAGATGCTTGACTAACTGAGCCATCCAGGTGTCCCTTTTTCACACATTTTTGTGGATAGCCCCTGGTCATTTCAATCAAGATTCAGATCTCTCAGGGACATTTTGGTATTATTCTTTCATCTGTTTTCTCTGATTTTCTTTCTGGAAGTTCTATTCATCAAATACCAGATTTCCTGAATTAATTCTCTAATTTTTCTTATAATCCAATTTTTACAATTTTATCTTTATATATTCAGGTGATCCTTTGCTGGGTGAATAGCAACTGTTCTGTCTTCTTATTGAATTTATCCCTTTATCATTATGTAATGTTCTTCTTTGTCTCTTGTTACCACCTTCATTTTGAAGTCTATCATGGTGTCCCCTGGTAGTGTCCTTTGAAGCACAAAAAGTTTCTTCTTAGAGGAAAAGGCTTCAGCTGTTCACGATTGAGTATGTTAGCTACAGATTTGTCACATATGGCCTATATCAGGTTGAGGTATTTACCTTCTGAATGCAATTTGTTGAAAGTTTTTATCAAGAATGGATGTCGTTGGGGCCCCTGGGTGGCTCAGTGGGTTAAGCCTCTGCCTTCAGCTCAGGTCTTAATCTCAGGGTCCTGGAATCAAGCCCCACATCGAGCTCTCTGCTCAGTGGGGAGCCTGCTTCCTCTTCTCTCTCTGCCTACTTGTGATCTCTGTCAAATACATAAAATCTTTTAAAAAATAAAATAAAGTTCCTTTTAAAAAAAAAAAAGAATGGATGTTGTTTTGTTGAATGCCTTTCTACACCTATTGAGATGATCATACTATTTTTTCTCCTTCATTTTGTTAATATGGCATATCACATTGATTAATTTGCAGATGTTGAACCATCCTTGCATTTCTGAAATAAATCTCACTTGATCATGTTGAATGATCCTTTCATTGTTTTGTTGGATTTGGTTTGCTAATATTTTGTTGAGAATTTTTGCATCTATGTTTATCAGGTAAACTGTTCTGTAATTTTTTTTTCTTTTTTTCTATTTTTTTAATTTATTTTCAGTGTAACAGTATTCATTTTTTTGCACCACATCCAGTGCTCTATGCAATCTGTGTCCTCTCCAATACCCACCACCTGGTTCCCCCAACCTCCCACACCCCCACCTCTTCAAAACCCTCAGATTGTTTTTCAGAGTCCATGGTCTCTCATGGTTCACCTCCCCTTCCAATTTCCCTCAACTCCCTTCTCTCCATCTCCCCTTGTCCTACATGCTATGCTCCACAACATGTCCTACATGTTATGCTCCACAAATAAGTGAAACTACATGACAATTGACTCTCTCTGCTTGACTTATTTCACTCAGCATAATCTCTTCCAGTCCCATCCATGTTGCTACAAAAGTTGGGTATTCGTCCTTTCTGATGGAGGCATAATACTCCATAATGTATATGGACCACATCTTCCTTATCCATTCGTCCGTTGAAGGGCATCTTGGTTCTTTCCACAGTTCGGCGACCGTGGCCATTGCTACTATAAACATTTGGGTACAGATGGCCCTTCTTTTCACTACATCTGTATCTTTGGGGTAAATACCCAGTAGTGCAATTGCAGGGTCATAGGGAATCTCTATTTTTAATTTCTTGAGGAATCTCCACACTGTTCTCCAAAGAGGCTGCACCAACTTGCATTCCCAGCAATAGTGTAAGAGGGTTCCCCTTTCTCCAAATCCCCTCCAACACATGTTGTTTCCTGTCTTGCTAATTTTGGACATTCTAACTGGTATAAGGTGGTATCTCAATATGGTTTTAATTTGAATCTCCCTGATGGCTAGTGATGATGAACATTTTTTCATGTGTCTGATAGCCATTTGTATGTCTTCATTGGAGAAGTGTCTGTTCATATCTTCTGCCCATTTTTTTAATATGATTATCTGTTTCCTGTGTGTTGAGTTTGAGAAGTTCTTTATAGATCCTGGATACCAACCTTTTGTCTGTACTGTCATTTGCAAATATCTTCTCCCATTCCGTGGGTTACCTCTTTGTTTTGTTGACTGTTTCCTTTGCTGTGCAGAAGCTTTTGATTTTGATTAAGTCCCAAAAGTTCATTTTCACTTTTGTTTCCTTTGCCTTTGGAGACATGTCTTGAAAGAAGTTGCTGTGGCTGATATCGAAGAGGTTACTGCCTATATTCTCCTCTAGGATTCTGATGGATTCCTGTCTCACGTTGACGTCTTTTATCCATTTCTCTACACCTTAAAGAACTGGAGAATCAACAAAAAATCAAACCAGCTCCACACATAAGAAGGGAAATAATCAAAATTAGAGCTGAGATCAATGAGGTAAAAACCAGAGATACAGTAGAACATATCAACAAAACTAAATGCTGGTTTTTTGAAAGAATCAATAAGATCGATAAACCATTGGCCACACTAATCCAAAATAAAAGAGAGAAAGCCCAAATTCATAAAATTATGAATGAAAAGGGAGAGATCACAACTAACACCAGGGAAGTGGAAACAATCATCAGAAGTTATTATCAACAGTTATATGCCAATAAGCTAAGCAACCTAGATGAAATGGATGCAATCCTGGAAAACTATAAACCCCCAAAATTGAACCAGGAAGAAGTTGACAACCTGAATAGACCAAAATCTAATAACAAGATTGAAGCAGTGATCAAAAACCTCCCAAAAAACAAGAGCCCAGGACCCGACGGATTCCCTGGGGAATTCTACCAAACTTTCAAAGAAAAAATACCTATTCTCCTGAAGCTGTTTCAAAAAATTGAAGCAGAAGGAAAGCTTCCAGACTCTTTCTATGAAGCCAGCATTACCCTGATCCCCAAACCAGGCAAAGACCCCACCAAAAAGGAGAATTTCAGACCAATATCACTGATGAATATGGATGCTAAGATTCTCAACAAGATCCTAGCATACAGGATCCAACAGCACATTAAAAAGATTATCCACCATCACCAGGTGGGATTCATTCCTGGGCTATGAGGATGGTTCAACATTCGCAAATCAATCAATGTGATAGAACAAATTAATAGGAGGAGAGAGAAGAACCACATGGTCCTCTCAATTGATGCAAAAAGCATTTGACAAAATCCAGCATCCATTCCTGATTAATTTTCTTTTCTTATTGTGTCTTGTTTGGATATCAAGGTGTTGCTGTCCTCATAGAATAAATTTGGAAACATTCCTTCCACTTCTACTTTTTGGAATATTTTGAGAAGAATACATATTAAATTTTCTTTAAATGTTTGATAGTATCCACCTGTGAAACCATCTGGTCCTGAACCAAATGTTTTGGGTGTTTTTTTATTGTGATTTAGTTTATTGTTGGTAATTGGTCTGTTCAGATTCTCTATTTCTTCATGATTCAGTGTTGGAAGATTGTATTGTTGGTTATGAATTCCCTCCTTTCCATCTCTTCTTTTGTTTATTTTTTTCCTTCTCTTTTTTTTTCTTGATGAGTCTGGCTAAAGGTTCATCAATTTTATTCATCTTTTCAAGGAATGAGCTATTGGTTTCATTGATCTAATCGAGGTTTTTGGTCCCTATTTCATTTATTTCTACTCTGATCTTTATTATTACCCTTCCTTCTATTAACTTTGAGCTTGTTTGCTCTACTTTTTCTAGATCCATTTTTTGTCAGTTTAGATTGAGATTTTTCTCGTTTCTTGAGGGAGGTCTGAATTGCTATAAACTTCCCTTTTAAAACTGCTTTTGGTGTGTCCCAAAGATTTTTGTTTTCATTTTCATTTGTCTCCAGGTATTTTTTATTTCCTCTTTGATTTCTTTGTTGACTCCTTGGTTATTTAGTAGCTTATTATTTAGGTTCTATGTGTTTATGTTTTTCCAGGTTATTTTCTTATGATGATCTCTAGTTTCATGCTGTTGTGATTGGAAAAGATACTTGATATGATTTCAGTCTTCTTAAATTTATTTTTCTTAATTTTTTAAGATTTCATTTATTTGTTTATTTGAAAGAGAGAGAGATCATAAGTAGGCAGAGAGGTAGGCAGAGAGAGAAGGGGAAGCAGGCTCGCCACTGAGCAGAGAGCCCAATGTGGGGCTCAATCCCAGGACCCTGAGATCATGAACTGAGCTGAAGGCAGAGGCTTAACCCACTGAGCCACCCAGGTGCCCCAGTCTTCTTAAATTTATTAAGATTTGTTTTGTGGCCTAACATGTGATATACCCTGAAGAATGTTCCATATTCACCTGAAAAGAAGTGTATTTTGCTGTTTTTGTATAGAATGTTCTGAAAATACCTATTAAATTCATGTGGCATAATGTGTCATTTAAGGCTGATTCTTCCTTAATGATTTTTGATCTGAATGACCTACCTACTGATGTAAAAGAGATGTTAAATTCCCCTAGAATTACTGTATTACTGTCAATTTCTCTTTTATATCTATTAATATTTGCTTTATTTATTTAATCCATTACTGAATGAATAGATATTATAGTTGTTAAATCCTCTTGCTGAATTTATCCCTTTATCATTATGTAGTATTCATCACTTCACTTTCATTCTGTATGTGTCTTATCATCTGAAGTAACTCTCTTGTAGGCAATTTATTTATGGATCTCCTCTTTTTATCCATTTAGCCACTGTATGTGTTTTAATTAGAGAATTCAGTCCATTCACGATGAAAGTAATTATGGGTAAATATGTGCTTATTATCATTTTGTTTATAGTTTTTGGCTGTTTTTATAGTTTTTTCTTTTCTTTTTCATTGTTGCCTGATCACTTTCTTTAATAATATTCTTATAATTCTTTTTCAATATCTTTTGTATATTTACCATAGTTTTTGGTTTGTGGGTACAATAAGGCTTACTTATAACAACGTATATCTATAACAGTTTCTTTTAAGTTGATAAGAGCTTACGAGTTTTACCCCAGTCTAAAGCTGAACATTTTTATTCTTTCCTCCTCAATTTTATATTTTTGATGTTGTATGTCACTTTTGTTATATTTTAATCATGTGTTTTCCATAATTATTGTAATCATATTTTTACTACTTTTGTCTTTTAACTTTTATATTGGCTTTATAAGTGATTAACTTATCTTTACTATATGTTTACCTTTCCAATAATATTCTTTTCTATGTATTCTTGTTACTAATTAGGGCCCTTTTTCTTTTCAGCTTAGAGAAGTCTCTTTAACATGTCTCCTAAAGCTGGTTTAGTAGTGATGAACTCCCTTATTTTATTTTTTTTAATTTAATTTAATTTATTTTTTTCCAGTGATTCAAAATTCATTGTTTAATGCCCTACACCCAGTGCTCCATGCAATACATGCCCTCCTTAATACCCACCACCGGGCTCACCCAACCCCCTCCCACCTCCCTTTCCTCTTTAGATTTTGGTTGTGTGGAAAACTCCTTATATTTCCTTTAGTCTGAATGATAAGTTTGTCAGGTAAAGTACTCTTGGTTGAAAGTTTGTTTTTCATTCAGCAGTTTAAATATATCATGCCACTGCTTCTGGCTTGCAAAGTTTCTGCTGAAAAATCTGCTTGTAGTCTTATGGAATTCCCCTGTACATGACAAGCTGTTGTTCTCTTGTTCCTTTAAAACTTTCTCCTTGTCTTTAACTTTTGATATTTTACTTATGATATATCTTGATGGGATCTCTTTGAGTTCATCTTATTTGGAACTCTACACACTTCCTAGAACTGGATGTGTTTTCTTCTCCAGGTTAGGGAAGTTTACAGCCCTTATTTCTTTCAAATAATATTTCTGCCCCTTCCTCTCTTTTCCTTCTGGAGCCTTATAATATAAATGCTAAACAGTTTGATGCTTTCCCTTATGCTATCTTCACTTTTCTTCATTGTTTTTTTTTTTTTTTTTTTTTTTTGGGGGGGGCTGTTGTTGTTTTGGGTTTGTGTGTGTGTGTGTGTTTGGTCTTTTTGTTTGTTTGTTTGTTTTCTTGCTCTGGTGTGTTTCACTGATTTGTCTTTAAGTTGACTGATTCTTTCTTCTGCTTTTTCTAGTCTGCTGTTGAACCTCTCTAGTGTATTTCTTAGTTATTTTATGTATTCTTCAGCTATGTGACTTCTTTTTTTAATAATCAAAATATTTTCTTATTTTATTTATTTATTTATTTTTATAAACATATAATGTATTTTTTAAATCATTTTTTAAATTTATTTTTTATTTTCAGCATAACAGTATTCATTATTTTTGCACCACACCCAGTCCTCTATTCAATCCATGCCCTCTATAATACCCACCACCTTGTACCCCAACCTCCCACCCCCCGCCCCTTCAAAACCCTCAGATTGTTTTTCAGAGTCATTAGTCTCTCATGGTTCACCTTGCCTTCCAAATTCCCCTAACTTTCTTCTCCTAACTCCCCATGTCCTCCATGCTATTTGTTATGCTCCACAAATAAGTGAAACCATATGATAATTGACTCTCTCTGCTTGACTTATTTCACTCAGCATAATCTCTTCCAGTCCCGTCCAGTTGCTACAAAAGTTGGGTATTCATCCTTTCTGATGGAGGCATAATACTCCATAGTATATATTGACCACATCTTCCTTATCCATTCATCCGTTGAAGGGCATCTTGGTTCTTTCCACAGATTGGCGACCGTAGCCATTGCTGCTATAAACATTGGGGTACAGATGTATCAGAAGAGACCCCGAATCGCTAAGGAAATGTTGAAAAACAAAAATAAAATGGGGGGCATCACATTACCTGATTTTAAGCTTTACTACAAAGCTGTGATCACCAAGACAGCATGGTACTGGCATAAAAACAGACACATAGACCAGTGGAACAGAGTAGAGAGTCCAGATATGGACCCTCAACTCTATGGTCAAATAATCTTCGACAAAACAGGAAAAAATATACAGTGGAAAAAAGACAGTCTCTTCAATAAATGGTGCTGGGAAACTGGGCACTATATGTAGAAGAATGAAACTCGACCATTTTCTTACACCGTACACAAAGATAAATTCAAAATGGATAAAAGACCTCAATGTGAGACAGGAATCCATCAGAATCCTAAAGGAGAACGGAGGCAGTAATCTCTTCGATATCAGCCACAACAACTTCTTTCAAGATATGTCTCCAAAGGCAAAGGAAACAAAAGTGAAAATGAACTTTTGGGACTTCATCAAAATCAAAAGCTTCTGCATATAATGTATTTTTAGCCCCAGGGGTACAGGTCTGTGAATCACCAGGTTTACACACTTCACAGGACTCACCATAGCACATACCCTCCCCAATGTCCATAACCCCCCCAACCCCCCTCCCCCAAGCATCCCTCAATTCGTTTTCTGAAATTAAGAGTCACTTATGGTTTGTCTCCCTCCCAATCCCATCTTGTTTCATTTATTCTTCTCCAACCCCCTTAACCCACCATGTTGCATCTCCACTTCCTCATATCAGGGAGATCATATGATAGTTGCTTTCTCTGATTGACTTATTTCACTAAGCATGATACCCTCTACTTCTAACCATGTCGTCACAAATGGCAAGATTTCATTTCTTTTGATGGCTGCATAGTATTCCATTGTGTATATATACCACATCTTCTTTATCCATTCATATGTTGATGAATATCTAGGTTCTTTCCATAGTTTGGCTATTGAAGACATTGCTACTATAAACATTCAGGTGCACGTGCCCCTTTGGATCACTATGTTTATATCTTTAGGGTAAATACCCAGTAGTGCAATTGCTGGGTCATAGGGTCAAATGTTCTATTTTCAACATTTTGAGGAACCTCCATGCTGTTTTCCAGAGTGGTTGCACCAGCTTGCATTCCCACCAACAGTGTAGGAGGGTTCCCCTTTCTCCACATCCTCACCAGCATCTGTCATTTCCTGACTTGTTAATTTTAGCCATTCTGACTAGTGTGAGGTGATATCTCATTGTGGTTTTGATTTGTATTTCCCTGATGCCGAGTGATGTGGAGCACTTTTTCATATGTCTGTTGGCCATCTGGATGTCTTCTTTGCAGAAATGTCTGTTCATGTCCTCTGCCCATTTCTTGATTGGATTATTTGTTCTTTGGCTGTTGAGCTTGCTAAATTCTTTATAGATTATGGACACTAGCCCTTTATCTGATATGTTGTTTGCAAATATCTTCTCCCATTCTGTCAGTTATCTTTTGGTTTTGTTCACTGTTTCCTTTGCTGTGCAAAAGCATTTGATCTTGATGAAATCCCAAAAGTTCATTTTTGCCCTTGCTTCCCTTGCCTTTGGTGATGTTCCTAGGAAGACGTTGTTGTGGTCAAGGTTGAAGAGGTTGCTGCCTGTGTTCTCTTCAAAAATTTTGATGGATTCCTTTCTCACATTGAGGTCCTTCATCCATTTTGAGTCTCTTTTCATGTGTGGTGTAAGGAAATGGTCCAATTTCATTTTTCTGCATTTGGCTGTCCAATTTTCCCAACATCATTTCTGTCTTTTTTTCCATTGGACATTCTTTCCTGCTTTGTCAAAGATTAGTTGACCATAGAGTTGAGGGCCTATTTCTCGGCTCTCTATTCTGTTCCATTGATGTATGTGTCTGTTTTTGCACCAGTACTATACTGTCTTGATGATGACAGCTTTGTAATAGAGCTTGAAGTCCGGAATTGTGATGTCACCAACTTTGGCTTTCTTTTTCAGTATTCCTTTGGCTATTCGAGGTCTCTTCTGGTTCCATATAAATTTTAGGATTATTTGTTCTATTTCTTTGAAAAAATGGATGGTGTTTTGATAGGGATTGCATTAAATGTGTAGATTGATTTTGGTAGCATAGATATTTTCACAATATTTGTTCTTCCAATCCAGGAGCATGGAACATTTTTCCGTTTCTTTGTGTCTTCCTCAATTTTTTTCATGAGTACTTTATAGTTTTCTGAGTATAGATTCTTAGGCTCTTTGGTTAGGTTTATTCCTAGGTATCTTATAGTTTTGGGTGCAATTGTAAATGGGATTGACTCCTTAATTTCTCTTTCTTCTGTCTTGTTGTTGTTGTAGAGAAATGCAACTTATTTCTGTGCATTGATTTTATATCCTGACACTTTACTGAATTCCTGTACAAGTTCTAACAGTTTTGGAGTGGAGTCTTTTGGGTTTTCCACTCATCTGCGAAGAGTGATAGTTTGACTTCTTCTTTGCTGATTTGGATGCCTTTAATTTCCTTTTGTTGTCTGATTGCTGAGGTTAGGACTTCTAGTACTATGTTGAATAGCAGGGTGATAATGAACATCCCTGACGTGTTCCTGACCTTAGCAGAAAAGCTTTCAGTTTTTTTTCCATTGAGAATGATATTTGTAGTGGGTTTTTCATAGATGGCTTTGATGATATTGAGGTATGTGCCCTCTATCCCTACACTTTGAAGAGTTTTGATCAGGAAGGGATGCTGTACTTTCTCAAATGCTCTTTCAGCATCTATTGAGAGTATCATATGGTTCTTGTTCGTTCTTTTATTGATGTGTTGTATCACATTGATTGATTTGTGGATGTTGAACCAACCTTACAGCCCTGGAATAAATCCCATTTGGTCATGTTGAATAATCCTTTTAATGTACTGTTGGATCCTATTGGCTAGTATTTTGGTGAGAATTTTCCCATCTGTGTTCATCAAGGATATTGGTCTGTAGTTCTCTTTTTTGATGGGATCCTTGTCTGGTTTTGGGATTATGGTGATCCTGGCCTCATAAAATGAGTTTGGTAGCTTTCCTTCCATTTCTATTTTTTGGAACAGTTTCAGGGGAATAGGTATTAGTTCTTCTTTAAATGTTTGGTAGAATTCCCCCGGGGAGCCGTCTAGACCTGGGGCTTTTGTTTGTTTGGAGATTTTTGATGACTGTTTCAATCTCCTTACTGGTTATGGGTCTGTTCGGGTTTTCTATTTCTTCCTGGTTCAGTTGTGGTAGTTTATATGTCTCTAGGAATGCATCCCTTTCTTCCAGATTGTCAAATTTGTTGGCGTAAAGTTGTTCATAGTATGTTCTTATAATTGTCTGTATTTCTTTGGTGTTAGTTGTGATCTCTCCTCTTTCATTCATGATTTTATTTATTTGGGTCCTTTCTCTTTTCTTTTTGATAAGTCTGGCCAGGGGTTTATCAATCTTATTAATTCTTTCAAAGAACCAGCTCCTAGTTTCGTTGATTTGTTCTATTGTTTTTTTGGTTTCTATTTCATTGATTTCTGCTCTGATCTTTATGATTTCTCTTCTCCTGCTGGGTTTAAGTTTTCTTTCCTGTTCTTTCACCAGCTCGTTTAGGTGTAAGGTTAGGTTGTGTACTTGAGACCTTTCTTGTTTCTTGAGAAAGGCTTGTACCGCTATATATTTTCCTCTGAGGACTGCCTTTACTGTTTCCCACAGATTTTGAACTGTTTTGTTTTCATTATCATTTGTTTCTATAAACTTTTTCAATTCTTCTTTAATTTCCTGGTTGACCCATTCATTCTTTAGAAGGATGCTGTTTAGTCTCCATGTATTTGGGTTCTTTCCAAATTTCCTCTTGTGATTGAGTTCTAGCTTCAGAGCATTGTGGTCTGAAAATATGCAGGGAATGATCCCAATGTTTTGATACTAGTTGAGACCTGATTTAGGACCCAGGATTTGATCTATTTTGGAGAATGTCCCATGTGCACTAGATGAGAATGTGTATTCTGTTGCTTTGGGATGGAATGTTCTGAATATATGGGTGATATCCATCTGGTCCAGTGTGTCATTTAAGGCCTTTATTTCCTTGTTGGTCTTTTTCTTAGAAGATCTGTCCATTTCAGTGAGGGGAGTGTTTAAGTCACCTACTATTATTGTATTATTGTCAATGTGTTTCTTTGATTTTGTTATCAAATGGTTTATATAGTTGGCTGCTCGCATTTTAGGGGCATAGATATTTTAAAATGTTAGATCTTCTTGTTGGAAAGACCCTTTGAGTATGATATAGTGTCCTTCCTCATCTCTTAAGTCTTTGGCTTAAAATCTAATTGATGTAATTGCCACCCCAGCTTTCTTTTGATGTCCATTAGCATGATAAATTGCTTTCGACCCCCTCACTTTAAATCTGGAGGTGCCTTTGGGTCTAAAATGAGTTATAGACAGCATATTGATTTTTTTTAATCAATTCTGATACCCTGTGTCTTTTGATTGGGGCACTTTAGCCCATTTACATTCAGGGTAACTATTGAGAGATATGAATTTAATGCCATTGTATTGCCTGTAAGGTGAATGTTACTGTATATTGTCTCTGTTCTTTTCTGGTCTACTACTTTTAGACTCTCTCTTTGCTTAGAGAACCTCTTTCAATATTTCCTGTAGACCTAGTTTGGTGTTTACAGATTCTTTTAGTTTTTGTTTGTCCTGGAAGCTTTTAATCTCTCCTTCTATTTTCAATGATAGCCTAGCTGGATATAGTATTCTTGGCTGCATGTTTTTCTCATTTAGTGCTCTGAATATATCCTGCCAGGTCTTTCTGGCCTGCCAGTTCTCTCTGGATAAGTCTGCTGCCAATCTAATATTTTTACCATTGTATATTACAGACGTCTTTTCCCGGGCTGCTTTCAGGATTTTCTCTTTGTCACTAAGACTTGTAAATTTTACTATTAGGTGATGGGTGTGGACCTATTCTTGTTGATTTTGAGAGGGGTTCTCTGCACCTCCTGGATCTTGATGTTTGTTCCCTTTTCCATATTAGGGAAATTCTGTCCAATAATTCTCTCCAATATACCTTCTGCTCCCCTCTCTCTTTCTTCTTCTGGAATCCCAATTATTCTAATGTTGTTTTGTCTTATGGTGTCACTTATATCTCGAATTCTCCCCTCGTGGTCCAGTAGCTGTTTGTCCCTCTTTTGCTCAGCTTCTTTATTCTCTGTCATTAGGTCTTCTATATCACTAATTCTTTCTTCTGCCTCATTTATCCTAGCAGTGAGAGCCTCCACTTTTTATTGCACCTCATTAATAGCTTTTTTGATTTCAACTTGGTTAGATTTTAGGTCTTATATTTCTCCAGAAAGGGCTTTTATATCTCTCGAGAGGGTTTCTCTAATATCTTCCATGCCTTTTTCAAGCCTGTCTAGAACCTTGAGAATCATCATTCTGAACTCTAGATCTGACATATTACCAATGTCTGTATTGATTAGGTCCCTAGCTTTCTGTACTGCCTCTTGTTCATTTTTTTGTGGTTAATTGTTCTGCCTTGTCATTTTGTCCAGATAAGAGTATATGAAGGAACAAGTAAAGCACTGAAAGGGTGGCAAAGACCCCAGGAAAATACACTTTAACCAAATCAGAAGAGACCCCAAATCATGGGGGGGGGAGGAGAAAGGGAATAAAGAGAGGTTCAGAAAAAAAAATAAACAATTATAAAAAAGAAAACAAATAAAGAAAAAATATAAAAAAGAAATATATATATATATATTACATAAACTAAGTTTAAAAACTTTAAAAAGAAAAGGGTAAAAGTTTTAAAAAATTAGCAGCAGAAGAAAAAAAATTGAAAACAAAATTAAATTAACTGCAAAACTAAAAAATCATGGGGAGAAAGCCATGAGTTCCGTGCTTTGCTTTTTCCTTCTCAGGAAATCTACTGCTATCCTTTGTATTGAACCTGCACTCCCTGGTAGGTGAACTTGGTCCTGGCTGGATTTCTTTTTGATCTTCTGGAGGAGGGGTCTGTTGTAGTGATTCTCAAGTGTCTTTGCCCCAGGTGGAATTGCACCACCCTTTCCAGGGGCCAGGCTGAGTAATCCGCCTGGGTTTACTTTCAGGAACTTTTGTTCCCTGAATGCTTTCTGTAGAGTTCTGGAGGATGGGAATGAAAATGGCAGCCTCCCAGTCTCCAGCCCAGAGGAGCCAAGAACTCAGAGCCCCACTCCTCAGTGCGCCCTCAGAGAATAGTGCCCAATCACTCCCGTCTCCCTGGCCTCTGGCCGTGCTCCGAGCTCACCCAGCCTGAGACTGGTTCAAGGTAACCCCGAGCTTAGACCTCACTCCTTGACTTTCTGTAGCTGGCTTCCCCATTCTAGTACCTGCAAGCTCTGTGACACTCAGACACCCCTGATCCTTCTGTGACCCTGTGGGACCTGGGGCCACGCTGCCCCCGTGTTGGCTTCACCCCAATTTAGCCTCTGGAGCAATGTCCCTCAGCAGAATAGACTTTTAAAAATCCTGATTTAGTGCTCCATTGCTCCTCTGCTTGCTGGGAGTTGGCCCCTCCCCCCACAGTCTATCTTCCCGTTGCTTTGGATTCACTTCTCCACCAGTCCTACCTTTCAGAAAGAGGCTGATTTTCTGTTTCTAGAATTGCTGTTCTTCTTCTCTTCAATCTCCCATTGGATTTGTAGGTGTTTTCAATGTTTAGATAAACTATCTAGTTAATCTCCTGCTACCTGATGTAGTCTCAGCCTGCTACTTCTCCGCCATCTTGACTCCTCCCCAGCTATGTGACTTCTATTGGTACTTGCTTATATTTTCCAACTTTTTGTTGCATTTCTCACTGAGCTCATCCATTTTTCTCTCTAATTTGGTAAGCATCTTTGAACTCTTTATCAGGTAAATTATTTATCTCCATTTCATCAAGGGTTTTTTGAGGGTTTTGTTGTGTTGTTGTTGTTTAGTTGTTGTTATTATTTTCTAGAGTTTTAACCTGCCCTTTGGTTTGGAACATATTTCTTTGTTTTTTGTTTTTTGGGTTTTTTTCTTGACTCTGTGTTGATATCTATACAGTAGATGAAACAGCCACCTCTCCTTGAATGAGTAGCTTCATGTAGGAGATGAGTCTTGTTATTTAACCCTTCTCAGTTCTTGGTTGTCTTTCAAACTTTTGTGCTTTTCTAAGCAGCCTATTACATTTTCAGTAGCTCCCAGTATTTGAGGATGTGCCAAGTCCTGTCAGTGACCTAAAGAAGATCTCAGAACCTAAATTCAGGTT
This sequence comes from Mustela putorius furo, assembly GCF_011764305.1. Lineage (NCBI taxonomy): Eukaryota > Metazoa > Chordata > Mammalia > Carnivora > Mustelidae > Mustela > Mustela putorius. The sequence continues at coordinate 19,606,406 of NW_025422019.1, read as the reverse complement.
GTCTGGAAATCAGACCCTCTGACATCAGCCTTTAAAAGTATTCAGATATATACAGTCCTGTGGAACCACAGGGATAACCTGTGTTGGCCACGAGAGCCAGGAACTCTGAGATATTCCCCTGGGAAGCAGTCACAAAAGTCAGGGCTACAGAGAAGTATGGAAGTTCTTTTCTTGGACATACCATTGATCTGGAGTAAGGAATAGGGAGAGCACCAGCATGATGCCCACAGCCTATGTTCCTTAATACTAGTCAGTAGAAACCCTAAGTGTTTGACAAGACTGAAGCCTACTCCTTAGACTAAAGCTCTAGGATAAAAAAAAGAGTCCTCTTTCAAGAAAAACTAGGCAGAGGACTGCCTCACGCACCTATGTGCAGTACCCTAGGATGATAGACTTCCAAGAACCATCTCTCTGATTTCCACAGTGCTGTGGGACCCAGGTATGTAAGCCCTGCTTGCTACAGGGCCATCCTGTGGGTAGCAGTTGCAAAAATTAGGGTACCAGATGTGTGTAAAGCTCCCTTCTAGAAAACATGGTTCTCTACAGCAAGCAACAGGGTGAGGAAGAAAATAACACTTATCCTCTGAGGTCTCTGGAAAGGATTATAGTCACCCCTAAGTATGTTTTTAATAAGAAGATAATTACCTAATAGGTTTCCTTCACAGAAAGACTTCCTGTGTCTGCTGCCTCTTGGTGAACCCTGGGGGTGGTTGTTTTAGGACTCTTTCTCCATTGTTTATGGTTCTATAGGACCCATAAGCAAAAGCCCCACTTGCCGCCAGATCCAGATTTGGAGGTGTTCTCAGAGAGCAGTCATAAAAATCAGGATTGCTAGACAGGGATATGAGCTCCTATTTGGGTGACACTAGTCCTGTCCCATGGGACCAGGAACATAAGCTTCCCTGGCCTCCAGAGCCAGGCCATCAACAGGTATCTCCTCTGCAGCAGCTACAAAAAGCAGGGTTCCCTTCTGGACAACACTGGTGTGCTAGAGCACAGTAAAGGGAGAATGCAAAGATGGTACCTGCCAGTCTCTGTCCCAGAGTATGCTCCAGCAGTCTTCTAGATGTGTGTGTTAAATGTACACTTATCCTCAGGGAAACACTTTAATATAAGCAGTGGAAATTCCTTCACATATTATATATATTTACACATATTGAAATTAGGGGGCCATCATCTTTTCAAAATCCTTCTTCATGAGGAGTTTCTAAATTAATATACTTATTTTAGTTTTTTATGTTAATTAAATTCTGAATTGTGATTAAATTAATGACTTAATAGAATATTAATAATAGTAATAAGAAAATATATAGAGCCTTATTTTTTTAATTTTCCAGTGTTTTCAGAATTTTTAAAAGTTGTTAGATATTTAACAAGACTGGAACATGTTATTATGACTTGATAAAACTTGAGATAGAGTCAGTAGAATTGTTGATAAGCTCTTTGATCTGATTTCATGTAGTCCATTAAGTTGTATTAAACAGCACATTGCAGCTTGTCAGAGTAAATAAAAAGAGAAGGAAAAGTAAGCCATGCTAGTATGGGGGAAATGTTCACTTTATAATGATTTTTTGATAATCAAGTTGTCATTTAATTTCCCATATTCAGCCTACCTAGTTGAATAATTTATCGTGTTTTTGAATAATTTATCATGTTTTTGACCCTTCTCAGTTTATCCCTCAATACCATTTTATAAGATGTTCACATCTAGAAATATTGGCTAATGCAGATTTAATTATTACTCCAAGGTTATCATGGTATTTAGATGGCGATATTTAATTCAATGTACTGCCCTTTCAACAAAAATTGGATATTCCAGATTTAACAAATATAAAATGTCATCAATGAAAACATCTTGTCATTTTCTTTGCAGGTTTGTACTTCTAACAAAAGTGATCAGGTCATTTCCCTTTGTCATTACCTGGACTTGTGTTACTAATTTTAAATGTTTTTTCGAAAGAAGATAGTAACCTGAAACTTTGAGGCATATAATATGAATGAAAGGCAAAGATTTTTTTTTTTTAACTGAAAGGCAAAGATTTAAAATCTATTTGGATATAAAAATAATTGTATTTAGGTGCTCTTTCAAAAGCTAAGAAGAATTGAAGGAATCCAGTAAGAATACCTTCATTTGTTACTGTTAATATTTAAGGGTAAAAATTATTCAGATGTACAAAAAATTACAAGGAGAAAATTTACTAAACTGAAATCTATTTCCGGGAAAACTAATGATGACTGACCAAGGTGGTATTTTCTTTTTCCCTGGTTAGCCATGACATGATTAGATTGGTTTTCTAACTTCGAGCTCCCTCTCTCTTTTTCTATTTAATTCAGTGGTTTTAACCAAAAGACTGCATTATTATCACCTATGAAGATTTTTAAAAATATATATGGAAAGTTGTAACAACCTTTTGGAGAGCAATCTGTCACTATCAACATATACATTATGCATGTCTGGATATGTTTTTCTACAAATTTGTGTGACATGTATATATGTAGGTGTTTATTTGCATATTTGTAAGAAAATGTTTAGAAACTAAAAAATAAATATCAATAGATTGGTTAAGTACATAATGGTATAAATATATCAAGAAATACTATGCAGCTTTAAGAAAGGATAAGAAGACCAACAAAAATGTTTTCAATTTATGTGATAAAATAAGTTGCAAATCAATATATATGGGCATAATGTCATTTATGTAAATATATATGTGTGTGTAAATATATTCATATAGATATATGCATGTATATAGACACACATGTATAATAATAAAAATATAGAGTATACACACAAACCAGTAACAAATGGGAAGATTAATTCAGGAGAATTATTTCATATCCTGTGTGTTAATGCATTTTTTTAAAAATGAAGAACATATATTTCTTCTCTAATATTGATAGTAATATTTAATACAAGTACTTGAGTTAAACACACAGAGATTCTATTCTGGCTCAAAAACTTAAGGTCTGGCTCAAGCACTTTTACAATTCTAGAATCTCCAGAGCTAGATTTTTATGCACACCACCCTGATTTTCTGAGCACCTATTTTTTTTTTAAGATTTTATTTATTTATTTGACAGAGACAGACACAGCAAGAGAGGGAACACAAGCAGCGGGTGTGGAAGAGGGAGAAGTAGGCTTCCCACCAAGCAGAGCGCCCAATAGGGGGCCTCAATCCCAGGACCCTGGGATCACGAGCTGAGCTGAAGGCCGAGGCCTAACCCACTGAGCCACCCAGGCGCCCCTGAGCACCTGTTTTTGATAGGAACCATCCAGCAGTGTGTAGACAGTTGTTGATCCCAAAACAGACATAATATGCACACATGAAGCTCCTAGTCTAGCGTTTAGGCTGCAACAACAAATCAACCCCGAAATACTCAAGATTTACCATTGCAAGAAATTAAAACAATGCGTAGGACAGCTCTGGGACCCATGTTGAAGGAGCAGCAACTCTCTGGGGTCCACTCTTATGACACATACCAGAAGTTATAGTTAAAACAGGCAGAAAGGGGCAAGAGCATTTAAAGCATCTGCTCTTTCCACCCAGAATAAAAACCAAAGTTGTTGCTTTGGCTAACAAGACTACATGATTTGTTTATCACATGTGCTATTCTCTATCTTCCCCTTCCTCCCTCTACGGTAGTTGACTCCGGCCTTTGGCCATTCTTCAGACACCACAGACATGCTCACATTGTTGCACATCTGAAGCTGCGATTTCTTCTCCTTGAAGCAGTTACTTATTATTTGCAAAGGAAACTCGAGTTGAGAGAAGACTTTCTGAATCTCAGTTATTCAATATTAATTTTTAACCTGTTTAAAGTCATACAGAAGGATTTGGGGGTTTATAATAGAAAGGGTGGTTTGGGGATTAATCAATGGAATGAATTACTTTTCAAAATTTCATTTACTCAAATCCAAAAGAAATGACATTCACTTAGTATGTTCCTGACTGAAATGTAGGATTCCTGAAGAGTGGCTCTTGGCTTATCATACAGACATTATTTGAATTTCAAATCTAGTAAATTCTTTCTGCCAAAAAATAACAACAACAACAAACAAAAAAACCTTGCAAAGTATAACTATGGCTTACATATTATCTTCTTTATCACAGGGAATAATGGGACAGCTGAAAATTGTTTCAGCCTTATGACAAAGATGGGAGAATCACTTTATGGTTTCTAATTATACTCTCTGGAATAGACATGTGAATTCTAGTTGTTGCAGAGCCTTTGCTTGAATCTTATAAATACATTTCCAGTACGGTTGAATAGTTAAGTGTACTTCACTTTGCATATTGTTTCCTGTGATATTTACATGACAATGGTGAAGTAAGGCATAACCAGAAAAACAGTGATGTCTTAAATAGAGTTCCTTTCAAAAGCACAAATACCTTATATTTCAAGGAGGCACTAGCATTGGTTGCTCTGTTCCTGTATCACCTGCCCTTTGTATAGGGTCAAAAGAGAGCATTGGCCAAAGGGTTATGGTCAAAAGAGATCATGGGCCAAAGGTCAGAGAGCAGGAGGAGAAAACGTTCCATAATCCTCAGGCTGACTGTTGCAGTTGGGCAGTGTCTGTGTGTCTTCATCTGCAGCAGCTCCTGTCAGGTGGTTGCTCTTTCTAGCGTTAGCCCTTACAGCTTCTCCTCTCCGTTCAGGCCCTGAGGGGGTAATGGTTTTATACTCTTGTATTCTTTCGCTTCATTCACCTTTTCATTTCCCTTAACTCAGCCTCTAGCTTTCCAAATCGTCCCTTCATTAAACTCTTTCAGTTAGTGATCCTGCTCACAGTACCATTTGCTTCTTGCCCAGGACCATGACTCATATAATCAATCGTCTGTCATGCTCTGTGTCCTACGAAAGTTTTCAAATGAAAGTGGCAAGGATGAGAATAAGTTACACTTTTCTAACTGGCAAGTCTAAGTGAGTTGGAGGAAATAGGAGGGGGAAACAAACCATGAGAGACTGTGGACTCTGAGAAACAAACCGAGGGTTTTGGAGGGGTGAGGGGCTGGGAGGTTGGGTGAGCCTGGTGGTGGGTATTATGGAGGTCACCTATTGCATGGAGCACTGGGTGTGATGCATAAACAATGAATCTTGGAACACACACACACACAAATTAAATTTTTTAAAAAGCCATGAGCAAGAATTAAAAAAAAAAAATCAAATCATGAAAATAGGATTCAGCGGGGGCTTCTGGGTGGCTCAGTAAGTTAAGTATCTGACTCTTGATTTCCACTCAAGTCATGATCTCAGGGGTGTGTGTTTAAGCCCCACATTGGGCTCTTCAAAGGGTATAGAGCCTGCTTAATAGTCTCTCTCTCTCCCTCTCCTCTTCCCTGCTCATGCTCTCTCTCTTTCAATTTAAAAAAAATAAAAAATTTTAAAAAAATGGGATTCAACTAATCTATTCCCTTCTTAGTACACTTGATCCTGATGTTTCTCTAACAACTGGGCTGACCTTAGTCTTAGACCTCTTAGTCTTAGACCTCTTCTTCAGTCTAGTTCCCCCACCCTTTAACTCTCTACACCTCCTGGAACCTGATGTCCACTGAGTGAAACCAGGAGGCTTACCTGCTTGCTTGGATGTTTTTAGCATGTTGGGGTAATTTATTTGCTTTATAAAAAAATGCTTTTCCATAGGCAAAGGATTTTTCCTATGGTTATTTAAAAACATTAGTCCTCCTTTTTAATGACATAAGTAATACATGAATATATGACTGCTCCATAATAATATGAAAATATTATTTCAAATAATGTAAAGTATACAGAGTAAAATGTAAAAAAGCCCTCTTTGTTACTTCCCAGTCTTGCTTCGGTCCCCAGAAATAACCTCTTTGACAATCAGCTAAGCTTCCTTTCAGATTATCGATCTAATTTTTGTTTTTAACATTAATAGAATCACATTGTATGTATAGTTATGTGTCACATATGTTACATAAATGTCTTATATTTGTATGTTACCTAAAGGCATGTCTCTGTATGTATATTGCTCTATATCATATACGTATTATCATATAAAAGGAATATCTCTATCTCAAATCATCTGTTTGTCTGGTCAACTATAGATGCCTTGGGTCACTTTCCAAGTCTTACATATTATTATAATTTGTAAGTGCTGCATAATATTCCACAGAATTAATCTATTTTCTCACTGTAGCAAATAATGCAATAATAGCTTCCTCATATATGTTTAATTATACTCTTACTTTGGGATAGATCTCTGAAAGGAGATGGCTGAGTCAAGAAAATATGTTCTTTAAAATTTTTGATAGATATTGTCAAATTGTGTTACCTAGTAGTAGTCACTCCCCATTCCTCCTTGGCCCTAGACAATCATTAATCTACTTTCTGTCTCTGTATATTTGCTTATTCTGGAAATTTCACTTCAATGAAATCATAAACTTATTATCAACATCAAAACGTTTCCAAGGTTCATCCTGTTGTAGCATGTGTCTGTACTGTATCACTTTTTATTGCCAAATAACACTCCACTGTATGAATATACCTTGCATTTATTTATTCATCAGTTGGTGGGAATTTGTGTCATTTCTACTTTTCAACTATTATAAATACCACTATGACCATAATGTACAAGTTTTTGAGTAGACATATGATTATACTTTTCTTGAGTATATAGTAGACTTGCTGGGTCATGTGGTAACCATGTTTAACATCTTGAGAAACTTTACCAAGAATATTCAATAAATAAATTATTCAATATTCAATATTATCAATATTCAATAGTATCAAGAATATTCAATAAATAAAAAAATAAATTTGTTTCTAATTGTGTTAGTACATTTGCTATGCCATCACTGAGTCTATAAAGTAGGTAAAATTTTATAAAGATCATCAGTATTTTGTCTGTATAATTAATCAAGAGATTATAATTGTGTTGAAAATGTAGATTTGCTATTCCAAAAATATTCATAGGAACCATAAAAAAAAAAACTGGAAAGAATATAGTCTTTGATTTGAACCAATGCAATTTAGATGACGGTACAGGTTGAATGACTATTAGACATGTTTAGAGTTTGAATTCCAAAGATTTATAGATCTTTGAAATCATTTTTAATGTCTTTATTTTGCACTTGAGAAAATAAAATAATTATTGTCCAAATATGGTAAACTTAGGGATAAAATTTGGGTTTCGTATTATGAAAATCTCACTTTCTCTTGTGAGAACTGTATGATTTTTTTGTTGTGTATTTGTTTTTACTTGTTTGGGAGTTGTCTGCTCAAAATCAATATCTACATTCTTATAGAAAAGAGATGGTTTGGGTTACACAAAGATTTTCCAATAAAGCTTGGTCGGTTTGGTATTGGACACAATACTCTATACACATGATGGGCTAGCTTTTCATGATAATAAATTGATATATAATGACCTTTGATTTTTATGTAGAAATTTTAGTTTATACCTATCTAAAAAAAATTCCTTCAATATAATAGTGTTTCTATATGCTAAACACCATGATAAATGGTGATTTTAAATCTTTATTTTATTTTTTAATAAGTTATGCCACAGATATTGTTGTGTTTATGTTTGAGGTAGAAACTACATATTGAGTCGTGATTGACTTGTTTAGTGGTAAGCAGCTGTAATCTGAATCCTCATCTCCAAATGCCATATCTAGATTTTTATATCACTGCTACAAAGACTTGGAGATGGAGAGGAAATTCACTTTCTAGATTAATTGCCCAAAACGAGTGACTGTCAGTGAACTGTGTGTCCTTTGTGAGAATATTATTTATACCTTATTGTACCTTTACAGATTGCCTGGGAACAACTGTGGTTCTTCATTCTGTCAGATGTGGAGCCTCTACAAGGGACCTACTAGGATCATAGAACACATTCCAGGGCTTCGCAAGCGGTTGGTGGCACTGAGATTCCTGTAATTACAGCCTTATTTGAAGGGCTGTGAACACTCCTAGGGATGTAATTTGTGATAAAGAGAAATGCTTTAAATCAAAACTATGTCCTCCACTGGGTCACAGTTACAGTTGTTCAGTAATATTTTCTAAAAAATTCTGACAATTAAGATTGTAATTTTCATATCAAAAGTCCTCAGGCCACCATCCTTCATCCAGATATTTTTATTTTCTTTTTTAAAATTGTAACTCCAGTATAATTAACAAAGAGTGCTAGTTTTAGGTGTGCAAGACAGTGATTCAACAATCTGAAATAGTTCTCTTTTTAATAAACACTATCAACAAAAGACATTAGAAGTGATGACTTGTAAGGTCGATAATGCTGGTTTCATAAATTCAGTATCTTCTGGGCTCTCTGAGGACAGCAAAAGCATTAATTTTTAAAAAAATTTTATTTTACATCCTATTCTTTGAAGGAACTATTTTCTTTAGCCACCTGTCTGCCCTTTCAACCTACCTTCATTTTTTGTTTACTTTTGCTTTTGTAGCATTTTGTCAACTCTTCTTGCATGACTATAGATTCTAGGTTTTCTGTTCATTTTTAAGTACAAGGCAGTTGAAGAGCTGTTGCGGGTTTTGGCTTACATTAATGGGGGTTGTTAATTGGCAGGAATACCTAAGGGAAAAGTAGATGAACTATTTCATTGGTAGGGGAAATTTTAAATGCTTGAAGTTGGACTTTGAGCCAGAGCACCAATGCCCACAGTAGTTGAGCTACTTCACCAAATGGTATGTTTAGTTATTGCTGTGTGTTCTTATCTTAGGAAGAAGGGAAAATATGGTCAAGCCACCATCTGGCGACACCTTATTTAACATCTAGTTACATTATTTTGGGAATTGCTGGGCTCAAGGGATGTAATCATAAATCTTGAACTTTGCACTAAAATAAACCCATACTGTTTTATTTCTTTTTAAGGAAAAACTCACTTAATTACTGAGACCTAGTGTGTTCTCTCAATTTTACGATTTCTGTTAGTGGTCCTACTGCTCTCCTTGGATCCCATAGTCAAACACCTGAAGTTGTTCTGACATCTTCTCTCTTCTGGAACTCAGTTTAGTAATTTATCTTATAGCTGTTTCTCATTTCCATTTCCCCTGGAACCAACCTTTGCCTTGGTTCTTTTAATCAATAAATCATATTTACAAGAATGAGTCTAGACTTGAAGGAAGATAATGTATATACTCTAGAGCCAGGAGAACCAGGTTTAAATCCTGGCTGTGTCACTTATTAACTGTATGAAATAAGGTACTTGTTCTTTCTAAACTGCTATTTCCTCTTCTATAAAGTTGAGATAACCATAATTTCTACCATAAAGGTTTTTGGGGGAGGTTAAATGACATAAAAAATGTAAAGCACTTCACCCAGCATCTGATACACAGTACGTACTAAAAATGTTATATATGGGTATTTGTTTATTTTCCATGTCAATTTTTAAAATATTATATTTAATCCAATATTCTTAATACATAAAATAAGAACTACAGTTATTCCTTTCAAATATTTCTCTTTTGCATAGCAAATCACTTCTAAATTATTAATGACAAATCAAGGGCTTCCAGCATTTTTAACCACTTAAAATCCACATTCCACTTATAAACTAAAAATCACAGATTTTCATAATGCCTTTTTGCATGTCAGTCTCATACTCAGAAATCTTGATTTTTCATTATTATCCAACCACCTGGAAAATAAAGCCAAGATGTCTTAGTTGATACTGAAGGTACTTTCCTATCTGTCTGTACCTACTTTTTATTCTCCATTGATGCCCTGTTATTTCTGCATATGAAGGAACCGTTCATTCTGGCAAAATTTATCTGCTTATTGTCTGCAAGTATACTAGTGTGTATTCCTGCCCTTGTCTTTTTTTCTGATGAAATGATATAAATTATTCCTTGAATTCTCAATTCTGGTTTCAATTCCTACCTGAAGTCTGGAATTCTATGGTTTTTAGTTTCTGCATCATTTTTTCCCACATTTATGACATGCCTATGCAGTACTCTTGTATGGGCCTTGTGACGCCCACTTGTGGCCATGGATCTCTTGCAGGGAGCATCTCCCCCATCCTCGCCTTCTCCTTGCCTGGGGTTCTCACTCCCTGCTGCATGGCAATACCACCCGGGGATGCCTTTTTCCCTCAGTGTTTGGATAGAATGCATCTCAGCAGAACGCAGCCCTGAGTAGCTTTCAGGAGCTTCCAGGTGATTCCTCCAACACTGGGTCAAGGCTGAGGACACTGAAAGAGATGACCCTAAAGGCCAATTCAGCTCCCACCTGGCTTCCGGTCCTCTCCTCTGCCCACTGGCCATGGGACCTCAGGCGAGCCAGTTCCACCAAAAAAAAGGGGGGGGGGTGCTGGGTGGCTCAGTGGGTTAAAGCCTCTGCTTTTGGCTCAGGTCACCCAGGGTCCTGGGTTCGAGCCCCGCATCGGGCTCTCTGCTCGGCGGAGAGCCTGCTTCCTCCTCTCTCTCTGCCTGCCTCTCTGCCTGCTTGTGATCTCTGTCTGTCAAATAAATAAAAAAACAAACAAACAAACAAAAAAAAAACCTCTTGTTAATCTCTTTTACAAATATGACAAATCTCTAAACTTAAAGTCAGGTACAGGTGTAGTCCGACATTATCAATAAGTGGAGGGTAAATAAGGAGAGGGCAACTTTTTGTGATAAGGTGTTATAAAAAGTTCACCCCAGTGACACAGCCAATTCAGTTGGCAAAATCTAGAATGAAGAATAGCCCACAAGGCAGAAACAGTGTTACGCATTCGGATATTCATTCAAGAGTTTGTTTATACCTGCAAAAATTTCAGAACAACCTTAATGTATAATGAGTTCCTTAAGAAATCATAGATCATTTGTTTTAGTGAATAAATATATATTATTAAAAACTAGATTGTATTCTGTCTGAGAAACAAAGAGAAGTGCCTCTGCTCATGCTCTGCACCATTTATAAAACATTTACTCTATGCTAGATTTAGAGGTGACACGCATCCATTACTTTATTCTCTCCAGTCACCTGATGAGGTTGGTATTCCTGTTTTGCTGCTTATCTGTTTATAGCAGTGTAGCCTCTACATTTTTCTTTAAAGATTTTCTTTATTTATTTGAGAAAGAGTGAGAGAGCATGAGAGGGGAGGTCAGAGGGAGAAGCAGAGTCCTCACAGAGCTGGAGCCCAAGGTAGGACTTGATTCTGGGACTCCAGGATCCTGACCTGAGCTGAAGGCCGTCCCTTAACCAACTGAGCCACCCAAACATCCTTGAAGCCTCTACATTTGCAAACACTCCGAGAAAACTTGCTGACAATGTAAGTAATAGTCACAGGGCCAGTCTGACAAGTAAACTGCAAAAAAGTAGACCTTTTAGTCTTTTGACCTTTTTTTGAGGGGACTTATCTTCATTGGTTGGGCTGTTATAGTCGGAGATAGAAGTTGGGTTGCGTTCTTATGTTACTGCCAAGATAGGTGGCCTGGTGTCATTATCTTGCTGTGGTTCTAGATTTCCCTAAGGGTAGTCACCCATTAGCAGAACAAGTGATGTCTGTAATGTATAAAAATTAGTACAGCATGGACACTGGCCAATCAGAACAGTGCCACAGCTATTAAGAATGAATAGTTGTGTAAGTAAGTCATAAGGTCATACCTGTGCAGGGGGGAATACCCACCCTGGTGACTGGGAACTAGAAAGTTACTTATGCTATCCCGTGTCCTTTAAGTCACACTTCGTCTGTAAGCCCAGAACTATTAGACATTTAGGAATCAACTTGTGTTTCCATGGATGGCTGAACAAAGTTTTAATGAGACACTCCTTTAATATATTGAAAGCAGTTTCCTCATAAAATCCCAATAACCAAGGTAAGTAGGGTTTCCAACAAATTATACTGGGAAATCTGTACAGAGTTCTTAATGAAGTGGCAAAGATAATTACAGACTTCTAATTAACTACTTAATTGCTATGAATTAGTAAATCTCCCAGCTTGGATGGCTTTTAGTCAGATTTGTGGTTGAAAAAATACATTCTCTTCAACTTTCTTCTTGTTCTTTCAGTGTAATTAACCATTTCCTTGTACCACTGACCTTTTCTAAGAGACATTTAATTACTGCTAATCCTTAGCTCTTGTTTTTAATCATCCAAAAAAATTAATGGCTTTAGCAGCAGTAAACACCTTAGCTTTGAACTGGTTCTATGTAAATTATAGACCCTGAGTCATAAGGCCTTGAAACTAAGGTAGCCTATTTCGTAAATAAATGAGAAACCGTTCCAAACATTTTTACCAGAAGGAAAGCATTAGCTAATATTTTATGATACATTCTGGTCCTTGTTATGTGTTAATGCATCTCCCCTCATCATCACGTTCTCATTATAAAAGAGAGAAGTGCATCATAATGAGACAATTGAGTTTCACCTTTAATCCACGCCAATGAGTGGAAAAACATAGAGTCTCCTTCAAAACAATCCTTTTGACTTACTAGACTCATTCACAGAAGCTTGACAAAGGAGTCATTGATCCCTTTCTATTGGTTGTAGGAATTTTAAAAGAAAATCACAAAATAGAAATGAAATTTTCATCCAAGTTGTTGGTAGAGGAAACTAAGAAATTTTGTCATAACTAATATATGACATGTAATAGGAGTTATTACACAGTCGTCTTCCTCAATCTTATGGGTGGCATAATATATTCCACTGACTGCCACTTCCTCCCACTGGTTACTTTTAACACTTATTGCGCCCATTTCCTCATCTCTTTTCTTATTTTATTTGATAAGCTTGTTATCACCTGGATGATCTCATCCAGAACAAAGGGAAAATGATAGTTCCTAACACATTTTGAGTGCTCCTGATAAAAATCCATCCTATTAATACTCCAAATGAGGCCTCTCTCAGAATCATTTCCTACAATGCACAGGGAGGGTAGGAGATGAAAGACCAAACGGAAAATTGTGTCTGAGGAGACTGATGGGCTGAAGAAAAATTAGAACAGTCAAATATGTTTAGGATTTACTTTTTTTCAAATTTTCTTGTTTATGTATATTTGTCTGCTGTGTGTTCCTTCATAACTAAGGGAAAACAAGAGGGATTTAATATGCAAGGGGAATGTCAACACTCATTTTTACTCTGTGGGAACCTGGGAACTTTGAGCTCTGTAGGCCTCAGATTCATCAAGGATTAATTCTATCCACTTTACAGTGCAATTAATAAGTAATATATATATATATATCTCTTAGTAGAGTGCTTGCCATTTATTAGGTACTAAATAAATATTACCAACCAGTCCAACCTAAGTTTAATTGAGCTAGCTGTTTCTCTCTAAAATGTAAACTGTATGTAACTTCAGTTTTCAGAATTTCCCAATGAGGCAGAGAGGAACAAAATATGATGGATTCTGGGGTGAATCTTCTCTGCATGCCTCTGGCAGGGCTCACTAACTCCCAGCTCTGCTGGGATGTGGCCTTAGCTCCCACCAACTGGACTGAGCTGACAATCTTGTCACAATGAATTAATGTGCTTGCCTTGGCATTTACATGGAGCCGAGGGTCGAAGACTTGTCAAATACAGAGCTCCGTGACTGTCTCTGAGGGAGGTACTTACACACACACAGGAGTACCACAGAATGTTCTTTCCATGGTACAGTCTGCCATAGCCTTGTTACCCAAGCTGCGACCGCCTCCCCACAAGCTCAGACTCAACCTCAGCTGGGTAAACTCAGGGTGGAGGTTGGGTTTGCCACACCGCCTTTAAAGTCTGCATGCTGAAGTCCTGGGGGTATAATGAATTTTAAGCTTGTGCAAACATGAGGTGCAATAATGTTTGCAGGTTCTAGGTTTCCTAGTCACAAAGTAGACCTCCAGCTCAAGAGGTTTACAGAGAAGCCTCTGGGGGCAAACTGTAACCACACCCAAAATCCAGTGACCTGCTCAATGCGGCCACCTAAGTGAGAATGGCAAACCCAGGAAGGACCCTTCACGGCTTAATCTTTCCTGTTTGTTCAAGAAGGTTTAATAGGCCTGGAGGGAATGTTTTCTAATCCTGTTGGGGGAATCAGAGGTAAAAGTAAAACTTAGAGTTTTGGCATCCTTTCTGTATTTTTAATGTGCAAATAGCATTTTACCCCATATTTCCTATTGTCAAGGAATTCATGCATGATAGTTAAAGAGTTATGTAAAATCCAAAAATAAAATGGTAAAATGTATTAGATATTACAAATTCAGAAATATTTACTATAGTTGTAGAAATTGCTTTCTCCAATGAACATGTTCCTAAGTAAATTTATTATTAAAACAAGATTAAAAGAGACAAAGATTTAGTCCATCTAAAATCATGACTTTTTTTACATCTTAAGTACATTGTATATGGGTGGCTTATAACCAAGGAACTTTTTTTTTTAAGATTTTATTTATTTATTTGACAGACAGAGATCACAAGTCGGCAGAGAGGCAGGCAGAGAGAGGGGGAAGCAGGCTGCCTGCTGAACAGAGAGCCCCATATGGGGCTCGGTCACAGGACCCTGAGATCATGACCCAAGCCAAAGTCAGAGGCTTTACACACTGAGCCACCTAGATGCCCCTCAAGGAAACTTTTCATTCATTATTTCAGAATTTCCACTTAAAAATAAATTTTAAATTATTTAAAAATAAATAAGATTTTAAAAACAGTTTAGTTTCATTGTTCCAAATTTACTTCTTATTAGGGTAAAAATAGATTTCAGTATAACTTGATGGCATATGTGTGTGTATGATAGCAATACACACACACACACGCACACACACACACACACACACACAGAGGACATTGCTGCCCTTAACTTTAGGACACAAGGCAAAACGACCATCTTTCAGGGCACCTGAGTGGCTCAGTTAAGTGTCTGACTCCCGGTTTCGGCTCAGGTCATGATCTCAGGGTCGTGAGATCAAACCCTGCACCTGGCTGCATGCTCAGCATGGAGTCCCTCAGGATTCTCTCTCCCTTTCCCTCTGTCCCTCCCCCAACTTGTGTGCCCATGCTCTCTCTCAAATTAATAAATACATCTTTTTTAAAAAAGGAATGACCATCTTTCTGTGTATACTCATACAATATATCAAGTCCCTGAAGTATTGACATTGGTATATGTGTTCTAGACAGAAAAGAGACAGGAAAGAATGCAGGAAACATGGTCTTCCTCTCCCATGTTCTCTTCAGATGCTCCTCACCTGAAAGTATCCGACTGGGCAGAGTCTATCCCTGTATATAGTCTGTGTAGTACAGAAGGTACAACGGAAGCCTTCGTCTACTGGCCTTAGAAGAATCTCATGAGACGACATGTCTTGGTCTCCGATTCCACCGTACTGCTCATCGTTAACGGGGTGAAGATAGGCATTTCCCTTTCCCTATCCCCCAAACACCCAGTGCAGTGCTTAGTTAGGTGGTTAGTTAATCTCTCTTTGAAGATTGGTTGGAAAAGCCTCATTCTCAGAAGTTGTTCCTTCAGACTATCTGAGATGCTCATGTATACCACATGCTCTGCTAAGTGCTTTTTGGAGACATATTTAAGCCTTACAGTGATACTAGGAGGCGGATATTATGCCCACTTAAGGGATGAGGAAACTGAGCATAGAAACACTAAGTAACATTCGCAAGTTTTCACATCAGGAGAGGAATCTAGGATTTAACCTTAAGTCTATCTGAATCTATGCTCTTACCTACTTATGAAATGTGGCTGGCCAAAAGTGCAGGTAGAATTTCAGGGTAGGTGTGTCCTCCTGCATACTTAGAAGGCTCCTTGCAGTTTGTGAAGTGGGGAGGGTGTGGGAGGAGAAAGGGCACAAAATGCCTTCCCCATCCCCAGAGATGCCTGTACCTTAATTCCTGGAACATGAGACTGTATTACATTAAAGGTAGCAGATGTAATTGAGGTTGTTAATCATTTGTTCTTAAAACAGGGATATTGGTTATTACCCTGGATTATTGTGGTGGGTCTACAGGGTCCTGTAAAGCAGAAAAGGGAAACAAAGGAGAAAGATCAGAGAGAGGGCATTGTGAGTAGCCCTGGGACGAATGCTGCTGACTTTAAGGGAGTCTCTAGAAGCTGGAAGAGGCTTATAGTCTCCTGGAGCTTCCAGAAGGAATGCAGACTTGCTGACACCTTGATTTTAGCCCATGAGACCCATTTGAGATTTCTGACCTCTGGAACTATGAGATAATACTTATGTTGTTTTAAGCCACTAAGTTTGTGGTAATTTGTGACAGCAAGATTAAGAGACTAATAATAATAAGTATTTATTTATTTATTTAAGAGAGAGACCAG
Organism: Mustela putorius furo; assembly: GCF_011764305.1. Taxonomy (NCBI): domain Eukaryota; kingdom Metazoa; phylum Chordata; class Mammalia; order Carnivora; family Mustelidae; genus Mustela; species Mustela putorius. The sequence continues at coordinate 19,590,198 of NW_025422019.1, read as the reverse complement.
GAAGGGGCAGAGGGAGAGAGAGAATCTTAAGCAGGCTCCAAGTCCAGCATGGAGTCTGACATGGGGCCCAATCTCACAATCCTGAGATCATGACCTGAGTCAAAATCAAAAGTTGGACACTTAACTGACTGAGCTATCCAGGTACCCCCTAATAAGTGTTTTAGATACCTTAGAATGTATATTTAATAATGGGGCGATTGGAGCTGCACCTTCTTTTTTTCACACTTACACGGAGGTATTCATCATTGTGTTACCTGCATGATGGTCTTATCCAATGATCACCTCCCTGGGCACCACCAGTACTATAGTCAGCTCTGCCGTGGGCTCAGTATAGAAGCTATTTCTGGTGGAAAGAAATTGTGTTTTTAGTTATGAAAAATGGTTAAAGATAATTTGATTAGTCATTTCTGCCTGAATTCCTTGCTAAAATTTTAGTCAAATTAGTCAGTGCCAAAGGGTCACCATTTCATTAGTGGGGAGTCTGGAGAATGCATGTCTTTGCTCGTGATTTTAACTATTGCATATTTGCGGTCATGATCCAAGTGTGGAAGATGCATCTAGTAGTTTCACTTCCCTATTACACAACATATAAATATGTGAGACAGGTGGACAGAAGGCCTGTACATGTGTATATTGATGCAGGGGCAGGAATTTGATGTTGATTTGGATAGGGTCTCAATTTAACAAATAAAATATTTATTATTTTATTTCAGTTTTTTATTTAAATTCTAGTTAGTTAACATGTATAGTAAAATTGGTTTCAGGTGTAGAATTTAGTGATTCATCCCTTACATATACCACCCAATGTTCATCACAACAAGTGCCCTCCTTAATACCTTAAAGCAAATTTTAAGTACAAATACCCAAAAATTAAGATGCGGGAAATGGTATCATCTGCCATTAATTATTTTCCCACTAGATGGCAGTATAGTGTAAGCAAAAAAGAACAGCTGATTCCTTAGCCTCGGGCTTCTCTAGCTGCTAGTAAAGCTTTTCGCTCTTTCTGAAGATTAACAATCAGTTTAGAGGGGTGGGGCTGATCTAGACTGTTCCTACCGCAGTGAAGTCCTAGAAAGGGCGTGGCCCTCAGCGCCTTTGATTCCTAGCTATAGGATCCTGGTCGGTTACTTAATGTCTCAGGGCCTCAGTTTTCACATTTGTGTAATTGTACTGTCTTCCTTAGAGGGCTGTTAGGAAGATAAAATGAAGTAATATAGTTAAAAATCTTAGGACATGATAGGCAGGCAGTTACCAACAGTCCTTTTCTCTTCCTTGCCTAAGGAGAAAAATAAATACATAGAATGTAAAAACGGTGGACCTTAAGCTCCTACAGTCTCTAGTGATGGTTGGGATGAAATGAAGAGTCTTGAAAGGCAAGGAGAGATCATTTATTCTTTACTGTGCTTTCGTCTGATGAAGATTTTCCTAAAAAGCGGTGCTCTCAAATGCAGTTGCTGTCTGCCTCATGGCTCTGTCAATAACGAAGTTTATCTCCTGTGAGGAGGCTTGTCAACTTTCCCTGAGGTGTGCAGTGCTGGGCTAACATCCCCTGCCTCCCTTCTCTGCAGCAGATTGTCCTTCAGTCTGTGGGTGCCCAAGAATGCTGCCCAAACAGTGTCGTGAGTGGAATGGTGATTCCCAAAAGACAAGTCTCCAGGAGCCTGTGAATGTGACCCAGTTTAGAGACAGGGTCTTTGCAGATGTAATTAAGTTATGGATCCTGAGATGGATCGTCCTGGACTATCTAGATAGACCCTAAATCCCATGAGAAACATCCTTAAAAAGGCCGAGGGAGGTTGAGGCAGAGAGAAGACCCTGGGAGATTTGGGCAGATGGGCGAGAGGCAGCCCCACAGAAGGGGCGGAACCCCTGTAGCCACCAGGGGCTGGTCTCCTCCCCTGGAGACCTCAGAGGGAGCCTGTCTCTGCTGACACCTTGATTTCAGACTTCTGGTGTCCACACTGTGAGAAAATAAATTTCTGTTGTTGTAAGCCACCAAGTTTGTGGTTATTTGTTACGGCAACCCTAGGAAACTAATACAGATTTATATCAAGAAAATCCCTGTCCCCAGATATATTTCTGCGGTTGCTAGAAATTCCATCATTAGGAAATTTATTTCTTTGGTTTAAATTGCAGCCTCTTTTAAAATAAAATACATAAGGTCCCTTAGGAAAGGTAACATATTTTGGAGAATGCTTTTTTCACATTATGTACTCAGTGAATGGATGGCTTGGACCTGCAGAAAAGCACTAGGTATTTGGAAGGGAGTGATTCTAAAAAGGTAAAGGGAATTGGCCCTAAAAGACCAGCTTGACTTGCAAAGCAACTTCTCTGGCAACTTGGCCCAGGGATTCATTTTGTCAATGGTTCTCAATTAGAGAAGCCAAGATTTGGAGAACTCTCAAGCAGTATTGCCATCTAAGAAGATTCCTCTCCATACTAATTTCCTCTCCATACTAATTTCAGTATACCCCTTGCCATAAGATAAGGCTCCATGAGGCCAGTGGAACATGGCCTTAGAACTAGCACCTTCCCTTCCCAGACCATGGTGCAGTACCAGAATCCCTGAATCCTTTGCTCAAATGACCCTCATTTTTAAGGTTCCCACAGCTTGCATGTCTATGTCAACCTTCCCTAGGATGGATCACGCCACCAGCATGCACACTTCTAGGCCCAGGGTGGTAAACCTGAGGAGGTTTTTCAGTATACAATGGAACCAGAAGTAGAAACAAGTTTACTGGGGCCCAGGACCTGTCTCCTTAGGAACTTGATAATTCTAAACTGAAATATAGTTTTCTTGGTCTTTATAAAGATATGTTTGTCAAGTATGGAACATATTTTATTAAACAGTGTGTTGCTTGTTCTGTAAATATTTAGACGCACAGAATGTGGGCCTATATTCCTACCTTTCCCAGAAGCTAAGGGTGGCCCTCCTTCTGAGATAGGCAATTCTCTAAAAACGCTCTGTGAAGGTGGAGTAGTGAGCCAACAGCAGTCCATAAAAGGCAGGGAGTAAAAATGGAATCACAGTGCTGGAAGTGCCAAGAGAGGGGGAAAAAAAAATATTTGGAAAGGCATTGGTAGTAAAATCTAAAAATCGCACCAAGTGTGCACATGACTACATGGTAAAAAGGAGATACAGGCTCCATCATCTTTCAGTCATTTCACTTTTGAAAAAGACACTTAAATTCTTTGAACTGCTGGTTCTTCAAATATAAAATTGGGTTCATTAAACCTACACCGAAGAATTACTATAAGAACTGAGAAAGGAGTGAATTAAAGTCACTGCTTTCAGTGAGGGCCCATAGAGCATGCCATATAAATTGTGATCTCCTTGTTATTACTGTGGACAAGTCCTCTCATGGTGTCACTGGGGCTTGGTAGGAAGAGACTCACACGGGCTACCGCACTGTAGTGGGCACATCGCTCCGGGAGTCAGTTGTTTCAGGAGGTGAGACAAACCCCGTTTTCTAAAACTCACTCCTGCTTAGCCATTCACCTATGTATGATGAAAATAAGCCGCCTGAGACAACATTGTTCATCTGGTCTGCTCACACAAAGCCTCAGAGTCATAAACGTAAATCTTAAATGGGAGTTTTAGTTCAGGTTAGCTCGGACCAGGTACCTCTCTGACATTATACAGGGACCTGTTGTTATTAATTTTTAATAATTGGTTACTTTATGAGGAAACAGATGAGCTGCTTTGAAACGAAAACTATATATAGTGTATAGAAAAGTGACTTGAGAATAAATTGCATATATAAAAGGAAGAGTTATAAATGACACACTCTTAAATTTCATTCTGTCTCTGCTAGTTATCTGGTGAATCCTAGGCCAGCTGGGACTGCTGTGGGAATAGCTTTTGTTTTGGTTTAGCTCTGAGTTTCTTTCTGCTGGCAGGATTCGTTAATTTCCTTGGTGGGCTGCCTCTCTCTGGGTCCTTCTCAAAGGCTGGGATGATTGCTTCTTTATATCACAATCTTTGTTGTAATTGCAGAGGGTTTTTTGTTTTTTGTTTGTTTGTTTTGTTTTTCCTTCTATAACTACAACCACTAAAAGATTTTAAGTAACAAAGTCTTTACCAGATGTCTGCAAAAAGCCCACTGGCTTGCTATGGGTTATTTGATGGAAGGAATGAATGGCCCTTGTTTCTGCTTTCTTGGATCGATATCCTTGTACTGTATGGACCTCAGGTATTTGTTCTCTGTTCCACCCAGTTGACTCCATGTTGTTCATAAAGCTATGGCAGGGACGCCTGGGTGGCTCAGTTGGTTAAGCAGCTGCCTTTGGCTCAGGTCATGATCCCAGACTCCTGGGATGGAGTCCCACATTGGGCTCCTTGCTCAGCAGGGAGCCTGCTTCTCCCTCTGCTTCTTCCTGCCACTCTATCTGCCTGTGCTCATTCTCTCTGTCAAATAAATAAATAAAATATTAAAAATAAATAAATAAAAAATAAAGCTATGGCAGTGGGTAAGCTTATTTTTCTTTCCTTTTTTTTTTTTTTTTTAAGATTTTATTTATTTATTTGAGAGAGAAAGAACATCTGCAGGGACAGGAAAAAAAGAGAGACAGAGAAAGAGTCAGAGAGGGAGAAGTAGAGTTCCCACTTAAGCAGGTAGCCCAACTCGAGGCTCTATCCCAGAACCCTGAGATCATAACCTGAGTCGAAGGCAGATGCTTATTGAACTCAGCCACCCAGATGCCCCAGGGTTTTAAATGAACACGTTTCTTTTGATATGCAAAGAGGAACTTCCCAATTATATCATAGCTTAATATTGATTCTCTATTAAACAGGCACGTAAATACCCTTTTATTTCCTGTGTAGTAGCATTAAACATCCTCCATCCAAATTTCTTGATGTTCAGTTTTGTCCTTACTGGTCCTTTGGCTGCTGAAGCACCCAGGATCGTACAGACTGAGAAAAAGGGAAGAGGATGGCCAATGTCCTCTTATGACACAAAGATGCTGTAGCTTGATGGTGACCAACAATTTCAATTCTAATTTTTAGGCAACATGCAGGACACAATCTTCCTTGGGAGCTTCTCAATAGCTTGAATAAAAATACTGATGAATGTAGAAAGCTGGAAGAGGTAGCTAACACATGAAACGTTCAGAATCGGGAGACAAAAATATCTTTATAGTGGAATGATGAGTAGAAACCAACAATGTCAAATGCAGAATAGATCCGTGTAAATTCCTCTTCTGAAGTTGGAAAACCTGTCATTTCCGGAGCAGGTGGAGAGCTACATCTTAACGGCTGGGCATTTACCAGGGGCTCAGTGTTCACATCAGCGTTAGAAGCTAGTGAGGCCTTCAAAGCCCTTCATGCTCTGGCCTTTACCTTCCTGTCTAGCCTCATAGCTAATGACATTTTCTACCAACCCACTGTCTTCCCACAGGTAACGGGGAGGTAGATTTTAGCTCAATGTAAGGAAGAATTTTTTTAACAACAGAGCTGTCCAAAAATAGAATGAACTTTCTTCAGAAGCAGCCAGTCTCCCCAGCAATAACAGGGGTTCCAGCTAAGGCTTAATAACCTTTTGCAAGGTAATTGGAAAGAGGACTGAAACAGTATAACTAAGAAAATAAACTCTGGAATGAAAAAAATGTTCAAAGACTCTAAATAGATGCATTATTTGGGGCAGAGTCGTGGTTTCTAGAGCTTGTCAGCCTAGTGTTCAATCCCTGTCTGACATTTCCTAGCTGCGTGAGCTTGGCATGCCATTAAAGTTCTCCTGGCCCCATTGGGCTCATCTGTAGAATGTGGACTGTAGTACTTTCTCACAAAGTACCTTTCTCAGCATTGTCTGAGGCTGGAGCAAGTTAACAGACCTACTAACACTTTTAGAACATTGTCTGACATATAATAAGCATTTAATAAATGTTCATAATAATTATTATCTAACAACTTAAGCCCAAGTTTTCTCCTTGTTAAAAGATTGTTTGTTTAAAGAATTGAAGTACGGGGCGCCTGGGTGGCTCAATGGGTTAAGCCCCTGCCTTTGGCTTAGGTCATGATCTCAGGGTCCTGGGATCAAGCACCGAATTGGGCTCACTGCTCAGCGGGGAGGAGCCTGCTTCACCCCTCTGTCTCTGCCTGCCTCTCTCTGTGATCTCTCTCTCTGTCAATAGATAAAATAAAATATATATTAAAAAAAAGAATTGAAGTACAATTGCTTATAAACTACGGTTATTAGTTTAATGAAATATTTTGCAGTGTATAATAACTAACATTACTCATCACCCTGAGATTGGTGATGAAATCATTCGCCATAACCCAGATGCCAGAGGAATTTTTCCAGCATATGCCGTGGAGGCAGATACCTCTAACTTGTGTGTAGAAACAAAATAATCCATCATCCCATCAACTTAAGATATTAATGATGGGTTGGTGAGAGATAAGGGGAAGTGAGGAAAAAGGAAAAAAATGAAAATTTTAATTCTCGCTCCCACATTTTCACTCCCAATAATTCATGAAACAACCTACAGATGGCTAAGTACCAGAAGAGAGATTAAAAAAAAAAAAACAAGACTGTCCAGAATAATTATTCTGATGTACAATATATTTATTATTCTTCATTATGAGACACCTAGGAAACAGACTTAGTATAAGTCATGCCATTTTTATAAGAAGTGGCATTTTTTATAAATGCCACAATGTTATTTTGTAACACAGTAATGTTACTATACCGTGATATTGCAACCTTAACCAAAATCCAAAAACAAAACAAAACAAAAAAACCTGAAGAATACTTGAGACATAACAATTTCAGGAAATGTACCCCTACCCTAAATATCTGCTTAACCCGGCATTTTTGCTTCTGTACTGCACTTGGCAATTTTTAAAAACTGGCAACAGGATGTGGTTTATACCTTTATAAGTCTACCCCTCAGCTCATTCGGGGCTGTGAGATATTGGAGTGCATGAGCCCACTCGCAGCCTCTGACTTTTTAATAAAGACTCCTCAATTTGGCCTACTGAATGTGGTGTCCATATATATAACTTGCTGCTCTACATACAGCAGTTATCATTGTATTCTTACTGGGTGTGAAAAAGATACATTTTTCAGGTTAAAGGATGGAAATTGATTTCCAAATCCCTACATAATTTTTCAACTGTATTCTAAAAGTCCAGAGATTCCTTCTCAGTCTAATCACCCACACAGAGCTAGCTGTCAGTGTCCTGACACATGTCAGTTGTGCTTCTCTGTGAGTAATATTTTTAGGAGATATTTTTTGACATTGTGGATTTAAAGAAAGTTCTAATACACATCTTTTAACTTCTGTCTTCTAGTCTGGTGTCAGCATAGCAGGACAGAGACGCCTGTGCTTACCGTTTCCAGCTCTTGTGAATGAGAATTGAGCTCTCCCTCCAACCAGTTTTATTTCCACTTCCTAATTGGACATTTCAAATATACCTCTGTGTAATAAGTACAAACAGGTGTGCACACAGAGGTTTGCATCAAAGGGAACATGGGATTTCATGCCAGGTTTCTAGGTGAATACACTCTGGTTGGGATGGAAGAAGAGGAACAAGTAAGAAGTGTGACTATAAGATAGTTACATAACAACACAGGCAGATGGTGGTTTATAAGGTAGATAACTGTCAGTACTTTGGAGTTCAGAGATATCTCTGGACTGATATGGGGAGCAGCTAAAAAATCTTTTTAAAAAATATTTATTTATTTATTTTCAGGGGAGAGAGAGTGAGAGAGTGGGGAGGGGCAGAGGGAGAGGGAGAGGAAGAGAGAATCTCAAGCAGACTCTTCGCTGAGCACAGAGCTAGATATGGGGCTCGATCTCATGACCCTGAGATCATGACCCGGCAGAAATCAAGAGTTGGTGGCTTAACCAACAGAGCCACCCAGGTGCCCCAGAAGCAGCTATTCTTACGAGGTGCTGGTACAAGGCAAGAGCCAATGCTCTCTGACCACGGGCAGGATAACCTCACAGAACCTCGGTTTTGTCATCTACAGGGCAAGCATAGCCATCGATGCTCACTTCTGGGTGTGGTTCCTAAGAACTAAAGACGAGGTATGGACAATGCCTGGTGTATGAAAATAGCCCATAACTGTGAACTTGTTATCTTTATCCTTGACGTGAATGTGGCTGAGGTTCAGGATAAGTAGAATTCAGAAACCCACATGAAGATTTGAGAGGAAGCAAGAGGAGTAGAAGTTCTATGCTAACAGTGTGGGAAGCAGAGGTTGGGAAAATGTGGGAAAAAAATATGAGAAGCCCGGAACAAAGGGCACTGAGTCTCAAATGAATTGTATGTTTTTAATATAATGTAAGCAGGAGTAGATCCATTTTTTATCTTTTTAGCTTGAAGCTTATATGATTGGGCACCCTTGGAAGAAGTTTTATACAAAATGAAGTACAAAGTGAATGGTTCTTTCTTTTTTTTTTTTTTTTAAAGATTTTATTTATTTGAGAAAAAGACAATGAGAGAGAGCATGAGTGAGGAGAAGGTCAGAGGGAGAAGCAGACTCCCCGTGGAGCTGAGAGCCTGGTGTGGGACTCGATCTGGGGAACTCTGGGATCATGACCTGAGCCGAAGGCAGTCGTCCAACAAACTGAGCCACCCAGGCGCCCATGAATGGTTATTTCAAATGAGGATACAAATTAACAACATGTCATATATTTTTAAAGGCTGCCAGATTCCAGAAACACCACAAAATTTAGGAAAAGAGCATAATATAATGGTGAACCAAAAAGGTTATATGTCACTAAATTGTATTGAAATATATTCTCAACCAAAATTCCTGTTATAAAATCCAGTATATTCCTGCTGCTCCATCACCTCCTGACAAACGGGTATATCAGGAAGCAGAAAGACATGGTGGTTTTATTTGGGTGAAAATATCTTACTTTTGCTACTTTTACAACAGCATATGATCACACGAACGTGCTACTGGATCTCCTGCCAGCGAGTAGCCCTCAACATCAAGCCTCATTAAATTTGTGGCAAGTCACCTCTGCATAAGGACAACAGGAAGACCATAGGAGTGAGTCATCAGAACTATTGCTTTAGGAAGATAAATCTAGCTTGGTCAGAGCTAGAAAAGCAACTGAATATGGAGAGAGCAACATTTAGAATTCAAAAAAGTGAGAGACATCAGAGAATCAGCACTTACTAGATGATTGACAAGATAATGGACAATGACCGAGAGGAGAGACCCAAAATAGCAGGGATGTTGAACTCATGTGACTGAGGGAATATACACGAGAGACTTCGGCAAGGAAACACCTGCTGTCTATAAGGAAGTCTTTCCACTTCTCCTTGGCCATGGGCTTCAGGAGGTCAGCACACCCAGTGGCTGGGGAGGAAGGAAAATGTTCCCTTTCCAGTCTGAGTGACCATATCAAACATCGAAATAGAAAGAATAGGTACTCCGGTACTTAGGATGGTTAGAAATCAGAGAGAGCTTGAGATCCTCCTATGGCAACAACTATCACCAGAGTCTAGGGACACTCAACTTAACCTAGATCCAGTTTTCAGGAGACCCCAAAGAAAAACATACTTATGGCCAGTAGAAGGGAATTATTCTTGTTTACTGTGGGGCCTCTCAGCAAGTCCTTGCATGGGAACTGAAGTAATCTGGGAGCCACCAGGTGCAGAACTCCCTTTGCTCAGGTTAGAAAATTTCTCCTTAAATCTAATCCCGAATCCCAGTCCTAGCCACAACAGGGGCATAGAAGCAGACAGACAGCAAGTGAGAGGCTGCTTGCCCAACAGCGCCTCTGCTGAGCTGGTCTATGCAGGAATCTGAGCAATAGCCACCCGTGACTTCCGGGTGAGATGAAGAACACGCATCCAGGTTGAGGGTGAGTAGCTGGCCCAACCCAGGCAAAATGAGTACAGCAGCCATGGAAAGAAGAAACAGGAAGGGGACCATATTCTGTCTTCAGTAAGCAACTGGACTCCATCTACCATCTTCCTTGACACAGACTAACTGGAGAATGATTCCAACGACTTGGCAGCAAATTTATTCTCTCCTCATATTAGGCAAGCATTATTTTACTTCACAGATGAGCTGGTACGCTCCAAGTTGAGCCACTTTATCCAAGACTATGTAGCCATGGAGGCAGCACCGAGTTAATATTAACAATAGGTAAGATACTATTTTAACTAGTTCCACTATTTTAGCTCACGTAATTATTACCACAACTCCGTAAAGTCATGCTGTTATTACTATGCCCATTTCCCAGGTGAAGCATAGTGAAGTCAGGTAGCTTGTCTGAGGTCGCACAGCTTGTAAGAGAGTAGGGTCTGAATGAGGGCAGTTAGGTTCTAGAATGTGATATTCACCATGTTCTGCCTCTCTAAGATTTCAAAGGGTGACTGTTGATTTCACAGACAGTGTTTTCACCACTCTACCACTCTGACCTAAACTCAAGGCCAGATCCCCTGCACAGAGAGACAGCATAAATCTGTCCCAAATACCAGTAAGGAGAAGTAGGAAGAGGAAGGAGCAATTTCCTGGGAATATTATTACCCTCTTTTGGAAATGCAAAATGGAGATTTGGAAGTGTCCCTGAAGAAAAGGAGCCTTTGGGGACTTATTTGTCCTAGAAATGTACATTCGAGAGTGAGCAGCAGGAAGGATTAGTCGGCGTTATGAGGTAGGATCTGCTCCTGCATAATTATGTAATTAAAATAATGATACCTTAGAGTCATTTACTACTTTATAATTTTCAAAACACTTTTACATATATTATTACACCTAATCACCTGTAATATTTTAAAATTTAAGTGATACTGAATCTGCTGCATATTACCAAAAAATGTTTGAATGTATTTCCATTCCAGAGATAAAAGAACAAGATGACACAGGAAGGCAAGGAAATGTTGAACTCACACAGTGTGCCAAGAAATGCGCATGACGTTTATGCCGTTATTTTACTCAATCCAACAACAAACACTGAGAGCAAAAATCGAATTTGCTTTACAGGTAAAAAAACAAAGCCTCAGGGAGTTGATGTAACTTGCCCAAGGTCATGCAACTAGCAGGTGTTCAGGCCAGGTTCTCCTAGGTCCGTCTAACTACACAGGTAGGTCATTCACTGATGCAACAGGACAGCACGCTTCTATTGCAGTCTTTGGGGGTGGGGGAGGTTCTAGGTCCTTCTGTGTCATGCAGCACATGACGCTGCCCAAATACCTATTTCTAGTCTTGGTGCTTCATGGTATCCTTTTTTTAAGTTCTGTCTGTTCAAGATACATATCACTCACACCTTCATACAAAATGAAATAGACTGAAGATCTGGAAGTCTGTGTCAACACATCCCCTGTCACCGCCAGACTGCCTCTTCTGCCTAAACTCAGTTCATCTGGTTGTGATTACCTTCCACGAGAATGACCTTTGCTCTAGAATCAAGCTGCATCCCCATCGGCCTTGCTATTTCTCATTTACTAAGACCTGCTGAATTAACAGATTTTATCTGCCTCCTCCATCTCCCTGGTGTTCTTTAATATCTGTCTCCCGGGACTTGTGTTGACCTTTAGAATGCATCAATTTCAACCCTGACACCTGCTGTGTCTCATCTAAACTCAGTCCCCAGCTGACTGAGCCTGATTGTTGACCACTTTTGCTAAGAGCTTTAGGGGTCCAGAAGGCCATTCAGACAAGCATGACATCATATGAGATCCAGACAGGAAAAAACCATCATGCCAAATCGAATGCGTTTGTTGGATTCAATATTCCCTGGGCCAGACCCTCTTCTGGGTAGGCTCCAGGCTACGTGTTCAAAGCTACTTTTCAAGCATCTAAAATAAAGCGTCTTGGATATGGGGCAGTATGCTGTAGAGGGTAAGATCGACTGGTCTGGGGTGAGTCTTGTGTTTTGAGCCTGCTCCCATTCCTTACTTACAGTGTAAGCTTAGACCATGTGAGACTCAGATTCCCTATTTATAAAACTGAAGGAATATCCACCTTAGGGTTGTTACATGAATTAATGAATGGGAAACATAAGTTACCTATGAAGTGCTCAATGAGGCTGCTGCTTTTATCACTAGAAGATTTATCAGCCTGTTTAAAATGTTACTATAGTTGCCGAGGGAGCGAGGTCTGATACCAGACTCATGGTTTCCAAAGTTCGCTGCATATTAGAATCACCTCGGGGAGCATTGCAAAATTCTGATGCCCAGCCCATCCTGGTTCCATTAGAACAGCTGGGAGTGGGAAGTAAGAGGCCATAGTTTTCAAAGATCCCTAGCTGATTTCAACGTGCAATGAAGTTTGGAATCAGCTGATACAGAGAGAGTGGCTTTCAGTTCTTCAACTTCTATTTCAAGACCAGTGTCTCTCCACACCCAACCCCTAACCCAGGAAGGCAGTGACCCTGGCTCCCCATTCTGGTCTGCCTTCCTTCCCTTGGTACATGCATCCCATCATTGGAAACTTTGCTGAGCACTTCTTCAAGAAAATGGCAAAGGCAGAAGGAGGTGGGCTATTAAACAGTGGGCAGGTGGGGAGTCTGCGGAGGGCACATATTCAGCAAAATAAGGGATGAGGCATGTAGCCTTTGGGCTCTGCTTGATGAAAGGAGCAATTATTAAAATCCCCGTCAGTCTCTCTCTAGGGCCAGAGCCCTTTCAATGCTTTCAGGGCAATTTCACTCCCACATTTGCTCCTCCTAACGGGCTACTGTAGAATTCTTCCCAGAAAAAAAGGCTGAGCTTTTCAACTAAAACGTACAAACAATGCCCCTTCTCAAAGGAATTAATAAATAGGGGGGATTAAAGGTACCAGAGAGGGTATTCTTGTGGAGACTGTCCAAGACGAACAAAGTCAGATACTAGCTAAAAGGATAAGGACAGATTCTAATCAGTAATATCCTATTGCAATAGGAAAAAGAGTTCAAAGTGAACTGAACTCAACTTTGCTTTTGTGAGACGTGACTGGGTATTTTGAAGGGAGGGTGAGGGACTACGGAGGAGACAAGCGGGGGGCTCAGTAGAGTTAGGAAGTGAAAAATGACAAAAATCAGGAAGGGGTTGGTGCATGTGAACCCCGTCTGGGTTTGCTAACTGGTGCTTATTAAAGTTAGGCTCTGGGGGCATCTGGGTGGCCCAGTTGGTTAATCAGCTGACTCGATGTCAGCTCACGTCATGATCACGTGTATTCTGAGAGCGAACCCAACACAGGAGTCTGCTTGAGAGTCTCTCTCTCCCTCTGCCCCTTCCCACACTCACCCTCTAAATGAATGAATGCATGAATGAAGTTAGGCTCCAGGGGCAGAAGGTTGATGAGTGTCATTTACAATCTTTCCCTTATGTGAGCAGGTGCCTTTTTGTCGTCCTATAGGATTCGAGTTCAGCAGCTATGTAGTGTGTCCTGGGTGGTGCATGGCAAAGCAGGTGGCACAGGCCTGACACACGATGAAAGAGGTCCTGGTACTTGATATCAGGACCTCCTCTGGGTTAGCACTGACTCGGACTCCTGTTCTTCTCCCATCATTTCTCTTCTCCTTCGTAGCAAACCTGTGGGTCAGGTTGGCCTCTTTCCAGCTTTGGGGAGAATACGCCAGAAAAAAAGTGTCAGGCAGTTAAAGAACCTCCCCTAGAAGTGGTGGTTCTGGCCTTCAAGGCCTCAGCCCACTTACCAAGCTCAAGCAGCCCTTGGGGGTGGGAAGCTATGGTAGCCCAGCTAGGCTGGCCCTTCCTGGACTCCAGTTCCACCAAAGTTTTTTGGGTTTTGTTTTTTTGTTTTATTTATTTATTTTTTTAGGAGTCTGCATAAGAGGAAGAAACCTGAGCCAGGCTATCCAAAAGATCACTACTTTATCATGAGATGGGCAGTACCATCATTTAGCCATTTCTGAACAGACTACAGCCTGGTCAGTGCAGGGGCCACTCTCCTGAAACTGTGGCAGGAGTTGGAGGGTATCTATGCCCACCCTGGACTCACTAGGTGGCATCACAGTCTCCTTCCAACTAGCCAAGTGACATTGGGCAATCCTTTTTCTTTTCTTTTTTTTTTTTTTTTTATTTATTTAACAGACAGTGATCACGAATAGGCAGAGAGGCCCACAGAGAGGGGGGGAAGTGGGCTCCGTGCTGAGCAGAGAACACAAGGTGGGGCTTGATCCTAGGACCCTGAGATCATGACCCAAGCTGAAGGCAGAGGCTTAACCCACTGAGCCACCCAAGCGCCCCCTGCACATTGCTTCTTGGCATCAACTTCTAATCTGTACAGTGGAATCAAGTTGTGATAATTATCTGATTAATATGTATAAGGTACTTAAAATAGTTCCTGATACATATAAGTACTTGACATTATTAAGTACTTGGCATTATTGTCCCAAAGTTTTCTATAACCTTCCACTTGTCTTTCCCTTTGGCAGCAATTTATACTGTAGATTACAGATTTTTCTGAGAATTTCTTATTTTCTGTGACTCAAACCCACGTCTGTCTTCTGATTTCTGCCTTTGTTCTTGTTCTTATCTCTTCCAGTTTTCCACTCTCCAGCCAAAATAAGCTATTCCGACATTTTGTCTATGGCCATCCTTCTCTTGATTTTTCTATGTTCCCTCTAAACAAGTTCAATTCCTTCCTGACCTCCTTCTCTCATGACAAACTAGATGACTCAAAGCCTCTGCCTTGCCCTTCAATGGGGCTTGAAGCCTCACTTTTGGGTTAGAACTTGTATATTGATTCAGTGGTTAATCCGCTTTGGCACCAGAAAGCTTTTCTCCGGGCATTGCTAGATGAATGGTGTAATTAGCAAATTACTTAATTTCTCCAAGAACTTCTATTCCAATAAAATGGAGGTAATAACAGTAAGTTTCTACTTCACAGAATAATTGTAGGCATTAAATGGATATTTCATACCAAATGCTTGGCAGAGTGCCTGGTGCAGAGCATATGTTCTAGCGATTGTATTTAACTTCTCAAGTCCAGTGTATCTAAAACTCAGATTACTGTCCACTTCCTGCAAAAACCTGTTTGTCCTCTAAATTTCTTATTACCGGTAATGGTACTATCATGTTCTTAGTCCCCTGTTTTCATGAATTGAGTCATCTTTGACTCTTCCCTCATTCATTCCACACCTGATGGGACAGCACGCTCTGTTGACTTTTGTTCAGCTCCTTGCTACTATCTATTTTCCCCGCCACCCCTCCCCATTTGTAGTTACTGCCCTGTATCCTGTTTGGTTTAATACAGTCATCTGCTGAGTAATCTCTTTGATTTTAGAGCCCCATTATCTTTATTGGGAACATCAATTGTTACTGGCAAAATGAGGGTCACAGACAATGTTAGAGGCCTGAACATGATGGATGTGTGTGTGCGTGCATGCATGTGTGTGTGTGTGTGTGCGTGTGTGTGTAGCTTTAAAAATTTAACATTAAATGTTCTCAGTCTTTGCAATATATCGCAAGCCCCGCTGTTTACTTTGTTTTTTATTCTGTTTGGTGCCTCAGGATTTTTGGATTTGCAACCTCTGTTAACCTTGTTAATGTAAATCACATGTAATGATCAGACTTGTCCAAACGTGATCCTGGCAGTTAGCAGGGACTTGGAAGTTCTATCAAGACGTTTCACAGGTCTCTTCCTCCCACAGAGGACACCACAACATCCCATGGGGTCTGAGGTCTCCAAATTTTGGCTATCTGCCTTCCCCAGACACTGCCTGTATATAGCTGGCACCTCAAATTCAGACTCTGTGGAACTAAGTAATCTGTGCATTCACCCATGATGATTGTTAATTTTATGTGTCAAATAAACAAGGCCAAGAGGTGCCCAGATTAAACTTCCTTTCTGGGTGTGTCTGTATGGGGGTCTCTGGATGAGCTTAGCATTTAAATCTATAGGCAGAAATCTCATAAAATAGATTGCCCTCCCCAATGTGCAAGGGCATCACCGATTTTGCCCAGGGCCTGAATAAGTGAAAAGGCAGAGAAATAAGGAAACCATCCTTTTTGGTTCCTGCCTGTCTGGCTCGAGCTGTCTGGCTCCTTCTGTCTTCTCCTGCCCTTGGACTGGTATTTACATCTCTAGCCCCTCTGGTTCTCAGGAGTTCTGAATTGGACTAGAACTACACCACTGGCTCTCCAGGGTCTCTCCTGGGTCTCTAGCTAACAGATAGCAGATTATGAGACTTCTCAGCCTTTATAATCACATGAGCCAATTCCTCATAAGATATGTAGATAGATAGATAGATAGATAGATAGATAGATATAGATAGATAGATAGATATAATTGGCTCTGTTTCCCTGAAGAACCCTGACTAATACACCCACTGGTGGGTTGATTCCCCATACCTGTCCTGTAACAAGGGAAAGTGGACTGTCAACTACTGCCTGGATACTTGTCAAGTTCAGCACCACCTTGAACCCAACATACTGTTCTAGGGGATGAAAGGAGAAGCAGGGCTCCCATGATCACTTTTTTCTTTCTTTCTTCAGCCTATTTAAGCTTCTCAAATAAATCCTGTTTTTAATGCTTACTGTGGAAAGTTGGGAACTTTGTTCTGAACTCTAGTGTATTACTGGTGGGAACCCTGAAACGATCTATCTGGTCAAAACAACCTGCTAGCCTGTCACATAAAGCTTTTGACTAACTTGTCTCTCCAGTTTCCTCTTCCACTAGTCCTTCCAGTTAATCTTTAATACACACTGAGGTACTTTGCCTGTTAAGTTACTACCTTGTGGTTCACTACCTCTGTGCTCAGTAAGCCCTTTTCCACTCCTGTCTCTTCTTGTGAGAATCCTGCCCACCTTCCACCATGTATTTTAAAGGCCATCTAGGAAAACTTCCCTTCAAGACTAATTCAGTTAAGGTCTCTTCCCTAGATGTTCTTTTTCAAACCATCCTAATGGCACCTAACACATAGTGCCTCAGGTTGTGAACATTGGGATACACACTTTTTTTTTTTTTTAATCCCTTTCTCCTTCAGAAATAGGCTGTTCTTACTCATCATTGTATGTCCCCCATGCTCGGCACATACTGCTCTGCTTGAAGTACTCAATAAATGTGAGAGGGAATTAGGACTTCTTTGCCGCAGCACGTGTGAAGAAAAGGTGCTCTATTGAAATGTCAGGGGCTTTCAAAACAAACACAAAGGTTTTCGTGGATTTTAAAGACAGTACAAGCCAATGACTTACTGAATGCAAACCACAGCAACATCCTTTCTCAGCCATTCTGACGCACTGGAGATTATCTTCCGGGTCTGAATATCTGGCAAGTACTATGAAATGAGTTTTTTGTTATTGTTGTTGTTATTGCTTTGCTAAGACACACACAGTGAATAGCCCTGATATTTTTATTTAATTGTGTTTGGCCCTTCAATTACTCTTAAATGAAGCAGTTTGTTTAGGCAGTGGGACCTCATTTCCTAGCCAGCCTGCTTATCAGCAAGCCAGCTGTTTTCTGTACGTGGGCCACCACACCTGTTTTACTCTTTTATATTAAAATATACTTCAGATATGAATGCATACTCGAAAAGAAGCCTGCATGATAAAATGTCTCTCATCTTATGTAAAATAGAGCTGTATCAACAGGGTGTAAAATGTCTGGATTTAATGTCAAAACAATCTCAGTATTTGACATAAGCCATACATCTGCCAAATATTTGCCTTTTTCTCCCACAAGATGTTTGGTATCCTTTAGACTAAATTTTTAAATTTATGATATTTGGACTGATTTATTCTGGCCTAAAATAGGAATAAATGGAAAGCAATGCTGTCTATATCTATATTCTGACTAACACCTAGTTTTTTTTTACCAAATTCAATTGGACATAAATTGACTAAAAATTCCACTTCCAATCAAGAGTAGCAGGGATTGGCTTTACCTTCTGTTTGCACTGGATGTTTATGTCCTCTCCCCACTCCCTACACCCAAACTCCTATGGTTAAGCCCCACCACTCAATATGACGCTTGTAGGAGGTAAGATCTTTGGGAGGCCATTAGGTTCCAATGAGGTTGTGAGGTTTAGAGCCCCCATGATGGGAATAGTGTACTTAAAGAAAAGGAAGAATGACCAGCACTCTCTATCTGTCCACCATGTGAGGACACAGCAAGAAGGCAGCAGGCCTCTATGAGCCAGGAAAAATAGCCTCCTCTTGAACTTCTACCCAGAACGGTGAGAAATAATTATCATTTGTTTAAGCCACCCAGTCTATGGTATTCTTGTTATGGCACCCAGAGTTGATTAAGATACCTTCCTGTCTTAACCAATTAAAAAATAAGACAAAACCATAGTTTTCAGATTGAACAAGAGAACATGCATAACAGTGATCCTCGAGAGAAGGTACAAACATGACGAACTCTTATGATTGTTACAGCCTCCTGACTAAAGAAAATTTTCAGCCAGTGATGTAAGGAAGGGAACCATAAATAGAGCCTGGTAGTCTTTGTGTGTTGAGGAAAACACATTTGGGGGCGCCTGGGTGGCTCGGTGGGTTGAGCCGCTGCCTTCGGCTCAGGTCATGATCTCAGGGTCCTGGGATCGAGTCCCGCGTCGGGCTCTCTGCTCAGCGGGGAGCCTGCTTCCCTCTCTCTCTCGCTCTCTCTGCCTGCCTCTCCATCTACTTGTGATCTCGCTCTCTGTCAAATAAATAATAAATAAAATCTTTAAAAAAAAAATAAAAAAAAAAAAACACATTTGGATTTCAGAGACAAAATAGCTTCATAGTTCCAAAGATCTTCAGAGAGTTTTCCTTGGGCCTTTAGCTGAGTATTGATCGGTGCACATGAACATACAACCAATACCTAACAAAGCACCATTAAAAAGAAATAGGAAGTATAATATTTAGGGTTCACAGAGGTCAGGAGCTATTCCACCTGCCAAAATGGAAATATCTCCTAATTTATGTGCATCACATGGAGTCTTCAAAAGGGTATTACCTGAGAAGTAGGATAAATTAGTCCCCAAACAAAGGCTGTCCAATCCCCAATTAATGAATTTTAAAAGTGAGCCTCAAAAGGATAAAACAAGTGAGTTAACTGCATCCCAGAATAAAGCTCCAAAATATTTAAGGATATACTGCAAAAAACAAACAAACATACAAACAAACAAACAAAAAACCCAGAAAAACAAAAAACAAAAACCAAACAAACAAACAAAAAAAACCCACCAGCATCCACCAGCATCAAATTCATGATGTCTGGCATACACTGATAATGTCACATATACCTAATTCACTGGGGAAGGAAGAAACATCCCATTTCTTGAGTTAATGAGGAGAATGACTTGTAAGCTGTCCTTTTCTAACCTTTTATTTGGTGAGGAGGATATAGTGAGAGAGGACTAAACTAGGTTAACTCCCTTCACTGTCTCTCATAGTCTGTGGGCTCCAGTGCACAGCATCTATTGTTTTAGCCTTGATTTGACATTGAAGAACTCTCATATTTACTTCTTTTTCACTATCTCTGTTACTTTACAGAGAACAAATATATATATCACTGGTAGGATTTCAATGAAAGGTAGGAAAACAGTTGCCCTTTCATTCATGCCACCAACAAAATATGTTTAAAAATATTTCCTATAAATAAGATTTTTCTGAATTTGTAAATAGCGAATAAATAAGATCTATTTTTTATATTATTCTCTTATTTTAAAAACAATAAAAATACAACAGCTCACCATGTTACAGCATCAAGTCTAAACCATCCAAAGTCATTTAGCATGCTGTGAAGGAACTAGCAAATGATTTGGAGCCCATCACATCCAGAGTTGGTTCTACTATTTATTAGTCCTATGACTTGGGCAATTTATTTGAACTCCCTGAGTTCCAATATATACCTTAATAAAATGGAGATAGTGACACCTCAGAGGGTTATTGTACAGATTAATTGAGGTCATGAAAATAAAGAATCTCTCTCACTCAGCTGTTGGCACTCAGTAGGTGATCAACAAATGTTATTCCTCTTTCCTTCCCTTCCTATATCATTCTTGCCTAAATATCTTAGTATAATTTAAAATTATAATCCAGTAATGAGCAGGATCATAGCTTTACTCAATATTTGGAAGAATAAATTTGGTTGCTTCCTGATCAAGATGACAGACTGAGACACATGCGTGCCAAAATATCATTAAAAGTACAGTACGGACGTACCAAGTGGAATAACTCCTTAACGGAATGGGAAGAACGCCTCAACAAATCAGACTTTTGGGGAGAGTGAATGGGACTACGTTGACATATAAGCCAGAAATCAAGAAAAAGCCCCAAGAAGGCAACTTTAGGAATATTAGCTGTGTTGCCCAGTAGAAGCCTGGCAAAGCTTCAAGCTCAGAATAATCAGGCAGGGAATGCGGGAAGAGTTGTAGGGTAATAATCTGAATATTTTATTTTGAAGCTGTTTATATAAAAGCTAAGTCAATTGACTTCTTTTAACTCAAATACACCTATATTTACCAAGAATGAGGAAGCAGTACAGTTTTCCTCTCTAGCTAAACGTTGAAATGGTTTTCCAAAAATTTTGAACAAGATCTCTATATAAGGTTAGGATCTCTGACACAGGTATGTGTGCCTAAGAGTAAGGTACTCCTCTTCCAGTAGAAGGGAAGGGCAGTTTGCCTACCTAACCTCCTGTGTACCCTAAAAGGACACCAGAAAGCAGCTTGCCCTGTTCGGATGCCCAGAATGTGAAGACCTTAGTCAGCTCTTCAATTCAAGGAGGGGTTTTTTGTTTGTATGTTTTTGGTAGGGTTGTCAGACTGTCAGAAGCAGCTTAGATCAACTCCCTAATCATCTATAGTCATCCACTTCACTGATTACTCCTAAGGATGATAGAAAGTCAGAGACAACTAGGCATTTCAGGAAAGGAAATGGCTTGATAGAGGAATACCAAAATAAATATACAGAATGATTGAACCAGAGAAAAGGTTGAAGTAATTTTTTTTAAATACCAATTTTTATTTTTAAAGGGAATGGAGAAGGTAATTTGCTTTATTATAAGAGAACCACTAGGGTAAAAAAGAGCATTGAGAGAATGCAGAAAGCACCTGAACTAAAAAGAACTGACAAAAAAGGTGAAAAATGAAGAAATCACATAGAACCTAGAGCCAGTAGGCTCTTATGATTTAGACAATTTATTTTTACAATAATTTATTTACTTTCCAGTTAAGTTGAGCGTTAAAACTATGGGAGGAGGGGCACCTGGGTGGCTCAGTGGGTTAAGCCTCTGCCTTTGGCTCAGGTCATGATCTCAGGATCCTGGGATTGGGCCCCATATCGGGCTCTCTGCTCAGTGGGCAGCCCTCTTCCCCCCTCCCCGGCCCCCTGCCTGCCTCTCTGCTTTCTTGTGATCTCTCTGTCAAATAAATAAAATCTTAAAAAAAAAAAAAAAAACTATGGGAGGAAAACTGAAGATATGAAGTTAGAAGATCTGTACTTAATAAGAATCTTGTACTATGATTTAAAAGCTGGAAGATTTCAGCACAGACTGAAAAGTTAATTAACAAAGAAGAAGGAAAATTAATTAAGGTACAAAGTACAGAGAGAAGAAAATTTACTGGAACTAGAAAAAAATCAGAAGAGTTTAACTGAATTATGAATGAGACAGTTGAAATCTAGACACATGCTTTCACACCACCAAAGATAGAAGATCCTAAATGTTCCTGAGAAAATAAGATATAATATCTCAAAAGTAAATAAACAATTGAATTGCTATCAAAACTTTTATCAAAAGCAGTAGATGCTAGAATAGTAATTCAAAATTATGAAGAAATAAAATCCCAACCACACACATCAAGCCTGTATTAGTCAGAGTGGGCTACATACTGCTGAGGTAACAAATGACTCCACATTCCTCATCTGCCTGATCCAGGCCTCTTTCTGGTTATGGCTGTTCTTGGGACAGAGGAAAGAGTGTATCCAGAACAATGACTGAAAGAAGATAGTGGCCTTATTCATCAAATATTATGACTTAAAAACTGGAAGATTTCAGTTACATCATAAAGAAATCATGGTTTCTTCTACTCAAGAGAACAGAGATGTGAATAGAAACCATCAAACAACAAAGAGCCGCATGAGAAGGTCATGCTTGAAATATAAAGCAGAGCAAAATGAGACATGCTTTGAACAACTGATGGAAAATTTTAAAAGATAATTATTTTGACTGATACAGGACACGTTCTCTTTTCACCAGCATATACTATATGATGTCAAATTGTGTTTCTTTCTATGGGTTCAAGTGTACTACTTGGTTCAAAAAAGAGCATTTGGATAATGAAAATATTGATACTCCTTATTGGCTTTCATATTTTTAGAATCTCAAGCTATTGCGATATCTAAATTAATTATGGTTTTATACTATAAAGTAAATTTCATAAATTGAAAGCTTCCTAAATAGCTAAATCAAACAATGGACTCATATCCATATTATTAAAATATTGTTGACCAGGAGAAATCTAAAAACATGAATGGTTAAAAGTGGTTACCTGTGAAATAATTGGAACTGGCAATGGCATAACAACATTTTTCATTGCATTTAATACCATTATGGGCACACATTATTTTTATAATAAAAATTTGCCCAAATTAGAGCAATTATGATCAAATTTAGACAATTTTAAAGAAGGAGATACCTATAAGTTATCAAAATATTTACTTGGCAAAGTTATTTGATGAATAAATAAGATAACAAATGCAGGAATGATTAACACACAGGAGATTCACATCCACAGAATCCTGCTGTCTATAGTTTATTCATAATTTATTACTGTTTCATTCTGTAAAGAGCCCAGATGTATTCCTTTACTACAGTAAGATTTATCTCTTCCCAGGCCTTAGAGGAAACCATACTCCTTTTGACTACCATGTCTTTGTTCTATTTTTTAAAAAACAATTGACAAGTTGACATCCCACATAACTAGAATATTCTTATCAAATGCTTCTTTTCAACTAACCATGGGATAATTTTTGGAGAACCCATTTATGTGCCAGGCATCATTCAGGGGGTAAGTGACAGTGCCCATTCCTATAGATATCCTGCCTACAGGCCACCTGGAAGAGGGCAATTTCAGGATATCATGGTAACTTTAGGACCAAAATAAATGAAAATATTTTAGTAACACCAAACAAGAGTTCCTTAATTCAGCCAAGTGAGGTCTGAGAGATGTCCCAGAGTAAGTGATGTTAGAGTTGTTCTTGAATGGCTAGAGAATGGTCACCAAAATAAGGTGCACTTGGGGCACCTGGGTGGCTCAGTGGGTTAAGCAGCTGCCTTCATCTCAGGTCATGATCTCAGGGTCCTGGGATCAAGACCCGCATGGGGCTTCTTGCTCAGCGGGGAGCTGCTTCTCCCCTACCTGCCCTTCCCCCTGCTTGTGTTTGCTTTCTATTTCTCTTGCTTACTCTCTCTGTGTCAAATAAATAAATGAAATCTTTAAAAAAAAAAAAAAGGGTGTAGAACTGGGTATAGTTTTCTAGGCAGAGGGAGTAGCAAGCCCAAGTCATGGAGGCATCAGACCAAATGGGGTTTGTGGTAGCACTAAGTGGTCTCTGAGCCTGGTATAGAAGTTTCATGTGAAGGAATGGATGAGGATTAAACCAGAGGTGGAAATAGCTCAATCATGGTAGATTTTTGTTGGACTATTATTCTGGAGCTGCTGCTGCTTGAAATAGTAACTGGATCAACAGATCAGAGTACTCACTCCCTCCTCAAACCTTTCTATGCCACACACACAGGGTCTTCATCAGTTTGCCTTGCATTCATCAAATATGTCATATATTTCACTTATCCTCAGCAAGACTACATTTCAGGAGGCAGAGACTCTGATTCATTTGTGTCTACAATAAATGTTGATATGTTGATATTGTTCTTGGTATACAGTGGTATTAAATATGTAAGTATTGCATTAAAATGTTTAGGGACATATTTATCAAATACAATGTCAAATGTCATAGATGTATGATAGTGTACTTCGTAACATCAGCTAAATGGATAAACACAGTGTCATTGTAAATATATTTATTTCTTTCACATGCATTTTGACACATCTGATTTTAGAATATTTCTCTTTTGGTGAGTTGTTGAAATTGATTGAGAAATACAAATGAAATCCTACAGGACTTTCTCCATTTAGTTTTACATTCAAGACTTTCCCCAAATTTAGAATGGAAATGATTTCATCAGCATATGCTTACATATTCAAGAAGAACATCCCCGTAAAGGGAGGGTTAAAAATAGCTTTTTGTTCTCTTGTCAGTCCAAACTGTCAAAGTATTTGGAGCAAAATCTAGATCCTCATTTTCAAATGAAAGCTTGATTTGTCTTCTAAATTCTGGGCTACATATCAGCCAGACACCTCATTAAAGCCTAGGTTTATTAAAATAGAGGAAGTGGCAACTCCTAGCATTGCTTTTATAATGTGCATTATCTATAACAAGTCCAACAAATAGAACTTGAATGGCTGTAGAGTAAGGAAATAACTAATTAGTGAGATGCATTATAGTGAAGTAAAAGGAGTTAGTAAATACAACCCAAATAATATAAGGCCAGAATATTTTATATAAGGTCACAAGGGAACTCTAGGAAAATACCATACCAGTCCCAAATAATGTAAAGCATAAAGTTCTCATGGCTGAACATAGAACAATTGATTTTACCACTTTTACTTTTGATATAATTATTTGTTAATGTTATAGTAATATGAAATTCTGGCATACTTATTATACAAAACAGTCCTATGTCCCCATCCCACTATCTAGACCATGTATCTGGACGTAAGTGCTCAATAAACATTGGTTGGTTAGAATTGGACTTCTAAATCCATCACCATTTCCTGAAACAAAAGACAGAAGAACCAAGTCAGAATAAATCCTTTCATACGTTTGTGGGTTGTTTTTTTGTTTTGTTTTGTTTTGTTTTGTGTGTGTGTGTGTGTGTGTTTTCTTTTTTTAATTTATCTCCTTGCTGTCAACCTTACCCTCTTCTGGGCCGCTTCGCATCCACATCTGTTACCTTCTGCAAGTGACATATCATGTTCATATGGTCTCCTGAATTAAATGACAGTATGCCTCTGACTGTCCCCACCGCAAAATGTTTCTTTTTCAGTATTCTCTGAAGGAATCACCTAACTACTTATTTATTGCAGTTATAAATTTGTGGTCACCAACCTTCCCCAGACTGTCACTTCCACTGCGTTTCTCTTTCCTACTCTGTCCCAGTTTCTTTAATCCTGGTGTGCTGATGCCTTGTCAGAACTCATGTTCTTTTGATTATCTTCTTTCTTTTTGGTACTTTAACCTCTCCGTCTCTGCCAGCTTCATGTGCTAGCTTTTCATTATATTCCCCACTTCCCTGTTTAAGACAAACACACTTACCCTATTTTCACTGCCAGCTGCTCCCTGCTGTGCTCCCCTTCATAACCAACTGTTCTTGAAAGCATTTTCTACACTGTCTTCAGTATTTAACCTTTGCTTATGCTTCAACCCATGGCAAACTAGTTCACAATGCCCTGTGCAGACACTGCTTTGCAAAGTCACCAGTAACTTCCTTCTCACATGATTTCATCAGACTCTGCAGCTCCCTCTAGCTTTAACCCTGTCAATGGTGTCTTACTTTTAACACTGCAGGAAGGAGTTAACAGAGGTGGTCTGACTGCTTATCCTTAGGTCTGCTTATAAGGTTGGCCCAGCGATGAATTACTAAATTCTATACCTGAAACTAATATTGCCCTAGCTGGAATTTAAATGAAAATGTGGAGGGGCTTCTGGGTGGCTCAGTGGGTTAAAGCTTAGGTCATGATCTCAGGGTCCTGGAATCAAGACCCACATCGGGCTCTCTGCTCAGGAGGGAGCCTGCTTCCCCCCACCCCACCCCCGCCTGCCTCTCTGCCTACTTGTGATCTGTCAAATAAATAAATAAAATCTTTTAAAAAAAAAAAAGAAAAAGAAAATGTGGAAAAACAAACAAACAAAACAAGGTTGACCCTGAAGAGGCAGGTATCTGGGAACTTGGACTTTTAGAGGGTTTCTACCATTTCCAGAACTGGCAAGAGTGGCTCTCAATACCTAAACTTCTCGTGCAAACAAGAGGGTTTATTCTGAACACCTGCTGTCCTTCAGCAAGTCTGGAATTTTGAGGCATGCCAGGCAGAGGGTGCCTATGTGACTAGCTCCCCACGTCTCTAATGAGCTTCCCTGGCAATGTTTTACTTATATTGTTAGAACTTTATGCTGGAGGAATCAAGTATGTCCTGTGTGAGATCCCCTGGGAAAGGACATTTAGAAGCTTGTGCCTGCTTTCCTCTGAACTTTGCTCATGTGCCTTTTCCCTCTGCTGACTTAACTTTGTACCCTGTCACTATATTAATTCATCCAGGAATGCAATTATATTCTGAATTCTGTGGGATACCCTAGAGAATTCTTGAACCTGGGGTGGTCTTGGGGACTTCAATGCAGACACTCATTCTTTAAAACAACAACAACAACAAAAAACCTCTCTGAACCTCAGGCAACATGCTTCCCTGGTTTTCTACCTGCCTTTATGTATCTTTCTTAATTTATTTTTTTAGATTCCCTTTGTTCTCCCCATCTAGTTAATATTAATGTACAATGGGTCTTTTCTCTTGGTGATATTTCAGTTATTATAGCATTATCAGTAATAGTGCTCATGCTGATAATTCACTATTTTGTATCTTCTCTCCAAGTCTCCCTTCTGGGTTTCAGATTCTTATATCTAATTGTGAATGTGTCCACTTTAGTGGCTCATAGATTTCTCAAATCTAACAGTTCTAGTACCATACCCTTGCTTCTCTCCTTCAAATTTTTCCTTTCCAAGATTTTCTTACCTCTGTAGTGTCACCACAACCAAACCATCCACTAATTCTAATGTTCCTACCTCTAAACATTTCTTGAGTTCATCTACTTCTCTCTAACATACTAGCATTATTTTGCTTAATGCACAATCTTGATTGTAGCATATGTTGTATCTTCCCATTTCTATTCTTGATCTATAATCTTATTATGGTCGGTGTCCCCTCAAATTCATATGTTGAAGTCTTAGCCCCCCATGTAAACTGTATTTGGAGATGGGGCAATTAAGGAGATTAATTAAGCTGAAGTGAGGTCATAAGGGTAGATAGAGCCTTAATCCAATGAGAACTAGTTTCATCACAAGAACAGAAAGAGATACAAAATCCCAATCTCTGCATTTGCACAGAGAGAGGTAGCCTTGTGCAAGTGTGGAAGGAAGCTCTGACCAGAATCAAGCCTATTGACACCTTGATCTTGGACTTTCAGTCCCTAGAACTGTCAGAAAATAGACGTCTGTTGTTTAAGCCACTCAGCCAATGGTATCTTGTTATGGCAACCCAAACTGATTATTACAAATCTGTTCTCCAAACAGCAATTAGAATAAAATTTAAAAACTTAAAGCATAAAGATAATATATCAGGTCATCATACTTCTGTTTCTTATTGCTATTCAGTGAAATACAAACTCATTACTATTTCCTACCAAGCCATCTATGGTAGATCTTCAACTTCAGCTTGAGTCACTCTGACCTTCCTTTCATATCCCAGGGACAGTGGCTCTTTTTCATCTCCTCAGATGTGTCAAGATACATCTATCCTCTGACCTTTGCATATCCTGCTCTTTCGCCTAGAATCTTCATCCCATTCTTTACATGGCTGCCTTCTTCACCTTCTATCACCAGCATACATTACACTTCCTCAGAGATATCTCCCATACCACCTTATCTGGGTTGACTCCTATTATCCTCTATCACTGTAAGGAGATTGTTTCCCTCACTGTGGTGATAATAAGTTGTATCATATATTTGTTTATTTACTTGTTTATTGTCCATTCCTCCCCCTTCTGTATAAGTTTCACAAAGACAGGAACTACATCTATTCTTCTTCTTCTTCAAAAAAAAGATTTTATTTATTTGACAGAGAGAGAGTGTGTGTACCAACAGGGGAAGCGGCAGAGGGAGAAGCATGTTCCCCACTGAGCAAGGAGTCCAATGTGGGGCTCAATCCCAGGACCCTGAGATCATGATCCGAGCTGAAGGCAGATGCTTACCCACCTGAGCCACCCAGGCATCCTTGTATATTCTTTAATACAATGTTAATTCCTGCTACAATGACTTCCACATAATCAACAGTAAGTATTTGCTAAATAAATGGGTATATACAGGTATGGGTTGAAGGGTGGATTGTTGGAGAACCGTCTGAAAGAAATTTCAAATGCCAAATTTATATTCTTTAAAATAATTTATAAGCTTCTCTGTGATCTTGACTCCTGATGATTAGTTAGTGGGCAGCTGAGTCAAAAAACAATAACAAAACAAAAAACAAACCTTGGTGTTGGAAATATAGCTCTTCTAATTTAAAGAGCACAGGTCTGATCCTAGAGATATTAACTGATTCAGTACATTTTGGGTAACTACTTACACTAGTTACTATGCTAGCTCTAGCTTGGTCTGTCCCCCAGTCTCCCGTCACCTCACCACTGCAAACTGTAATGAGCACATTGTACTTCCACCAAGTGTCAGTGCTTTCTTTCTCTTGCCTTATCCCTCACACACACTGTTCTTGCTGCCAAAAACACTCTCTATAGCCACTTTCATTTGGATGATCCCATTCGTCACTTACAGCCTTGGCTTAAATATCCACTTGGAAAGGAAGGACTTCTATGCCTCCCCATTAGTCATCCCTCCAGCTGCAACTTCCCCTAGGTCCCCAAACTTCTCATACCTCTCTCCCCTCACCTTATTGTCATTATTACTTTTCTTGAGTCTTCCTTCCCATTAGACTAGCAGCTCTGTGACAATAAGGATTATAACACACTTGCACAGCATTTTATCTCTAGAAACAGAAGATTGGCTAGCAACAAACACCTATAGGATTAGACTGATATTGTATAAATTAGCAAGGTCAGATTCCAGGGCTTTCTGGCTCAACCATCTATCAACTAGTGGTTGTTAATATGAAGATTCTATTTACTAAATTAACTTCAAAACTGAAAGGTTTTTAAGTTGTGCTTTTAAAAAAATGTGTCACAATGTCTTGACAGGAACAGTCTTCACACTAAGGTACTTGACTTTCTACTCTTCAGTTCCTCATTTAGTCAATGGTTCTACTTCAGAAGAAATAATCATCCAGACACCGAGATATTATGAATGTTTAAATGAATAAAAAATAGAATGATTCCTATTTTATTAAGTGTCTTTAATTTCTTTGCTCCTTAAAGAGGATTTAATTAAGCCCAGTGCTTTCCTGAGAAAGCAGGCCTCTATACATTCTGGATTTCTCCATATGATTGCAGTATTAAATAAGTCTAGTTGTTACCACTGTCCCAGAACTAACATTTTGCTAGTAAACCAAGATTACACAGAGGCTGGCTGTTAGAAAACAAGAGTATACACTCAAGAGTCAGAGAGACCTTAGTTACTGGGTAGTCATGGACTAAGACAAACTTAGTCCCTGGGTGCATTAGGTAAGCTGACCAAGTTGGGTATATTAGATTCTTTACTGACCTGAATTATATTCTTGAATCTGATGATGGCACACATTTCTCATGCTTTACTCCAGCTTTCCTTTCCTCTACCCCTTTTATCTCCACCTGTACTGTGTGCCTTTCAGGGTCCCTTCTTGGACATAGAATCTTGAGTACATCCTAGCAGCAATGCCTTATTTATCTTCTAAAGTCAGTCTTCTAATTCCCTTTTTTGAGCCTCATAATCTTATCTGGGATTGAGTCATTTTTGAATTCTAACTGGAAGATGATTTATCAGTTTACCTTATTTATCTTTGTAATTGGTTAAATGTTGCAAGGGACAATATCATAACCCAAAGCAGCTGAAGCAGACTAACAAACTGGGAGTATTTATTGGGTCAGGAAGCTAGAAAGGATACCTAGATTTGAGGAACTGCTAAACAAACCATGTGTTACCTCATGGACTAACACCAGGATTCAAATTCCATTTCTGTTTCTGGTTTGTTTGTTTGTTTTTAATCATGTCTTAATAATATATTTCCTCTAAATTTATAGAAGACACTTCCTAACAGTTCCAGATTCATACCACCAGGTTATTAACCACAGTTGAAAAATGGCTTCTTTCTCTCAGTATCTGAACATTTTTTAAAAACTCCAAAGCTAAATGTCAGCAAATGACAATAAAAAAAAGTAATGTCTACCTCTTGGACTAGTCACTGGTTCAATGAGAAGGGATACAGCAGTTGGTCATACTTGGGGCATGTGCCCATTCCTATATCCTGAGGAAAGTAGAATAAGAAAGGATGGTCACCTAGAAGGAGTGGGGAAGAGCAAAAATGGGTAGCAGCTGATATGCTGTAAGAATACTGAGAAAGTGAAGGGTTCATGTGCTGACCTACCCAAAATCTAGCTGAATGGCTTACCTTCCCTGTTTCCCAGTGCCCTCTTCTTCCTTCACACCCACAGGACTAATTGTATCAACTGCACAGATATAACTAGGCAAACTATTTGAAAGCTTCTAGAATGCTATACATAATTTGGGTGTTGACCTCTCTCAAGTTTGTTGACTTAGCTTTTTTAAAATTGAAAGATAGATGACACGAAATGTTACATTAGTTTCAGGTGTACAAATAGTGATTCAACAACTCTGTATGTTATGCTCCGCTCACAAGTGTAGCTAATATCTGGCACCATACAGTGCTATTACAATATCATTAATTATATTCCTTATGCTGGACATTTCATCCACATAACTTATTCACTCCATAACTGGAAAACTATGCTTTCCACTCCCCTTAACCCATTTTTGTCCTGCCCTAACCATGTCCTTCTGGCAAATCCCCCTTTGTTCTCTGTATTTGCAGGTCTGTTTCTTCTTCTCTTTTTACTCTTCATTTGCTTGTTCTGTTTTTTAGATTCCACATATAAGTAAAGTTACATGGTACTTGTCTTTGTCAGACTTATTTCACTTAACATAATATCCTGTAGGTCTGTTCATGTTCTCACAAATGAAAGATCTCCTTTTTTTTATGAACAAATAATATTTCATGTTACATATACATATACACACACTATAGCTTCTTTATCCGCTCATCTATCAATATACACTTAGATTGCTTCCATGTCTTGGCTACTGTAAATAATGTTGCAATAAACATAGGGGTGTATATATCCTTTTGAATTAGTCTTTTTGTTTTTTCTGTGTAAATACCCAGGAGAGGAATTCCCAGATTGTACGGTATTTTTATTTTTAATTTTTTGAAGAACCTCCATACTGTTTTTTATAGTGGCTATACCAGTTTACATTCCCACCAACAGTGCATGAGTGTTCCTTTTTCTCCACATCTTTGTAAAGACTTATTATTTCTTATCTTTTTATATAAGCTATTCTAACAGGTGTAAGGTAATATTTCTTTCTGGTTTAAATTTCCATTTCTTTGATGAGTAGTGATATTAAGCATTTTTTCATGTGTCTGTGGGTCATCTGTATGTCTTCTAATGTCTTTTAGGTTCTCTGCCCCTTTTAAATCAGATTATTTGTCTTTTGGTGTTGAGTTGTATAAATTTATCATATACTTTGAATATTAACCCCTTATCAATATAGTATTTGAAAATATATTCTTCCATCCAGTAGGTTGGATTTTTGTTTTGTTGATGGTTTCCATCATTGTGCAAAAGCTGTTTATTTTGTTGTATTTATGGGTATGTCCCCATGCCTATAGAGATATACCCATAAATAGGTTATTAAGGTTGATAGCTAAGAGATTACTGCCTATGTTTTCTTCTAGGTTTTATGGTTTCAGGTTCACACTAGGTCTTAATTCATTTTGAGTTTATTTTTATGTATGCTATAAGCAAGTGGTTCCGTTTCATTCTTTTGAATGTGAATGTCTAGTTTTCCCAGCGCCATTTATTACAGAGACTGTCTTTTCCCCATTTTACATCCTTGCCTCCTCTGTCATACATTAATTTACTATAAAGAGTGGGTTTATCTCTGGAGTCTCTATTCTGTTCCATTGATCTATGTGTCTATTTTTGTGCCAGTGCCGTACTCTTTTGATTACCAGAACTTTGTAGTATATCTTGAAATCTGGTATTGTGATACCTCCAGGATTGTTTTTCTTTCTCAAAATTGCTTTGGCTCTTTGGGGTTTCTTGAAATTCCATGCAAATTTTGGTATTATGGGCTCTAGTTCTGTGAAAAATACATTGGTATTTTGATAGAGATTATATTGAATTTGTAGATTGCTTTGGGTGATGTGGGCATTTTAACAATATTAACTCTTCAAATCCATGAGCACGTTTCTTTCCACTTATTTGTGTCATCTTCAATTTTTTTATCAGTGTTTTATACTTTCAGAATCTTTCAACATCTTGATTAAGTTTATTCCTAGGTATTTTATTCTTTTCGATACTTTAGTTTCTCAGTTTCTCTTTCTACTTCGTTATGGGTCTATATAAACACAAGAGATTCCTGTATATTAATTTTGTATCCTGCAGCATTACTGAACTCATTGATTATTTTTAATAGTTCTTGGCGGTGTCTTTAGAGTTTCCTCTATCCAGTATTATGTATGTAATGTGTAAATAGCGACAGTTTTACTTCTTCCTTAGCAATTTTGATGACTCTTCTTTCTTTTTACTGTCTGACTGCTGTGGCTAGAATCTCTAGTACTATAGTGAATGAAGTGGTAACAGTAGACATCCTTATTTTGTTCCTGACCCTAGGGAAAAAGCTTTTAGCTTTTCACCACTGAGTATGATGTTATCTGTGGGTTTTCATATATGGTCTTTATTATGTTGAGGTATATTCCCTTTAAATCTAGTTTGTTGAGAGTTTTTATCATGAGCAGGTGTTGAATTTTGTCAAATGCTTTTCTACATCTATTGAGATGATAATATGATTATTATTCCTTATTTTGTTGATGTGGAGTATCATGGTGATTACATTGTGAATATTAAATCATACTTGCATCCCTGGAATAAATCCTACTTGATTGTGGTAAATAATCCTTTTAATGTGTCATTAAATGTGGTTTGCTAATATTTTGTTGAGGAGTTTTTGTTATATGTTCATTAGGCATATTCGCCTATATTTTTCCTTCCTTCTTTTCTTTTCCCTGCTTTCTTTCTTTTTCTTTCTTTCTTCTTCCTTTCTCTCTCTCTCTCCTCCTCCCCACTTCCTTCCCTTCCCTTTTCTTCCCTCCTTCTTTCCTTTCCTCCTTCCTTCCTTCCTTTATTTGTGGTATCTTTGGTTTTGATATCAGTGTATGCTGGACTCATAGAATGTGTTGGAGCTTTCCTTCCTCTTCTATTTTCTGAAAGAGTTTGAGAAGAATAGGTATTAGCTCTTCTTTAAATATTTGGTAAAATTCACCTGTGACTCCCTCTGGTCCTGGACTCCCATTCTTTGTTATTAGTTCAATTTTGTTTCTTGTAATTGGTCTGTTCAGGTTTTTAATTTCTTCCTAATTCACTTTTGGAAGATTATATATTTCTAGCAATTTATTTCTTCCTCCTAGGTTGTCTAACTGGTTGGCATATAATTTTTCCTAGTATTCTCTTACAACCCTTTGTATATGTTTTGTGTTAATAGTTACTTCCTAACTTTCATTTTTTATTTTATTTATTTGGGTCCCCCCCCTTTTTCTTTTCTTGATGAGTTTGGCTAAAGTTTTATCAATTTTGTTTATCTTTTTAAGAAAACGAACTCTTTACTGATTTTTTCTATACTTTTTGTAGTCTATATAGTATTTATTTTTGCTATGATCTTTATTATTTCCTTCATTCTACTCACCTTGGACATTGTTTGCTCTTCTTTTTCTAGTTCCTTTTCATATGGCTAGATTGTTTATTTCTGTTTTTCCTTTTATTTTTCTTTTTTGTGGTAGGCTTATATTGCTGTATATGTCCCTCTTAAAGTTGCTTTCATTGTGTCCCCCAAATTTTGGATCTTTGTATTTGCATTTCCATTTTTCCTCATGTATTTTTTTTTTATTTCTTCTTTGACTCCATTGTTCACTCATTTGTTGTTTAGTATCACCTTGTTTAGCTTCCACATGTTTGTGTTTCTTCCAGTTTTTTTTTTTTTCCCCTTATGATTGATTTCTAGTTTCATGCCATTCTGGTAGAAAAGCTGCATAATGTGACTTTAACCTTTTTTAAAAAATGTATTGAGGATGTGTTTTTCCTGTTCGGCTTGAGTGCTTTCCATTACTCTGTCTTCCAGATCACTAATCTGTTTTTTTATATCCTCTAATCTACTATTGATTCTCTCTAGCTTTCTAGTGTAGTTTTCATTTCAGTTATTGTATTCTTCAACTCTAATGGGTTCTTTCATGTATTTTCCCTTTGTTGAAGTGTTTACTGAATTCATCTACTCTTCTCCAGTCTATAAAGTATCTTTGTGACAATTGCTTTGAATTTTTTTTTTTAAGATTTTATTTATTTGACAGACAGAGAGTAGGCAGAGAGGCAGGCAGAGAGAGAGGAGGAAGCAGGCTCCCTGCTGAGCAGAGCTGCGATGCAGGGCTCAATCCCAGGACCCTGGGATCATGACCCAAGCCAAAGACAAAGGCCTTAACCCACTGAGTCACCCAGGCACCCCTGAATTCTTTATCAGTTAGATTGTTTATCCCCATTTCATTTCTGAGGTTTTGTCTTGTTCTTTCATTTGGAGGACTTTTGTTCTGTCCTCTCATTTTGCTTGACTTTCTGTGACTTTTCTTTGCTTGACTTTTGTTTCTATGGATTAGGCAAAACAGCTTATTTCTCCTAAACTTGAAGGAATGATCTTGTGTGTGGCCATCACTTGTGCCTGGTGTGTGCCTGGTGACTTTGGCTAGCCGGCTTGAGCTGTGACTGATGTGAGCCAATCCAGAGAGAGTTCTAGCAACTCCCCACCATTTAGCAGGGTGCTAGGGCTGGTTTCTTCATATTCTAGTTGCCATTTTAAACTGGATCTTTTTCTGTGATCCAGGGAAGACAAATTTGCTCACAGTCCTTCAATAATATCTCTCCCCCTTGCAGCTCACAATTTTGGGGATATGGATTTTACTTGCTCTGTTTCACTTGCTGTTCTCTACATGTTCTCTATCTTTTGTTGTGGTGTTGTTCAGGAAGAGCTCAGTAATTTTTCAGAAGAAATTGCTCTATAAATAGGTGTAGACTTGTTGTGTTTATTTCTGTGGAGGAAGTTAGTTCAGGGTCTTCCCACACTGTTATCTTGGCCCTTCTCCCCAGCTTTTAGCTTTTGATTGCAGTTACTTTTTTTCCCTATTTACTATGACAAAGCCTGGCTTAGATGACTTCTGGGTCACTTTTCACCTGAGTAAGTTGAGTTTCAAAATGGAATTTCTGCTATGCTGTTGTAACAAAAAGTTATATCACAGATGTCATCAGGCTCCAATAGTCCTGGAGGATTGTCACTACATGTCCCAGGAGAGGGCTGCAGACCTTGTCTCCTACCCCTGACTAGATATTCTGTTGCTTGGTGGCTGCCTTGTCTCAGTTACCTTAAGTTTGAGAGATGCTCTGTATTCTGGGGTCCATAGCACATTCTCAAGTCAGACTAGAAATAGCAGGTGTTATTCCACACAGCAAGGGCACCAGACATTTATAGATATGAGATGACATAAACTGAAATCTGAGGGTCACATCAGTCAGATATTAAATTGGAAAGTCAAGGAGATTGAGAGAAGATATTTCAGAACATCTTCCTGTCCTTGTTCCTGACCTGTGTTTATAAGACAATGCATCACTTCGGACTCAATCCATTTATCCACTAATATATCTGCATTGTTTGGTTCTTTAAGGTTGCAGGTAGGGGAGTATAAACATGTTGCATTTGGTAACATATTTTTTCAAAGATAGAAATGTAGGGTGGCAAAGAACTTTAGCATTTCACCCAGATAAATTTTTTGGGCTTCCAGTATTTCCAAGACCAGGATTATGGCAGGTTATTATGGAAAACTAGAGAAATGTCTCAGAATTTTTCAGAAGTCACTCATTAGCAGATGTATTGCCCTCTTTCTGAACCTAGGGATTCATTTCCACAAGGGTAAAACTGATCCTCTAACCACCAGGCAAAAGAGCAATGCTACTGGGTGAAATTTTGCCCCAAAGACATTTTAGAGGCTGCCTTTCTTACAAATACTAATCTGTGACCTAATGAGTTAAGATTAAGAGAAAATGTTTGCTGTTATTCAACACATGGGTCTCAGTTATTTATGCAACTTTTCTCTCCCAGGAGTAACTGGGCTTATGGCAGGAACATGAGGGTTTATGGTCCAGAGGACATCTTTTTCCTAATTTAGAAATCCGGTCCTAATTTACAAAGGAAATAGACCTAAGAATTTATGCATGCAAATTACTCATTCATTCACTCATTGAATATCACTTAAACATACCAGATACTGTTACACTCCAGGAATTGAAAGGTTAGTCAACACGTGTTCTTGGATCAGGAGGGGCTTACAATCAATTAGAACGGATATATTTGTAAATTGTCATTATAACTTAAGTACTATAAGGGATGTATGAATAAATGTTTTCAAAATACAGAATGAATGAATTAAAATTTCTGGTGATACCTAGAGTAACTAGAATAGTTCAGTGATCTGTCTCTTAGAAGATTGCAATAAGAGGAAGTGAAGGGCTATTTAGAAATATTGACTCAGAGTAAATCTTTAAATAAAGGAAGTAAGATTTTCTGTAATTTAAATGAGTTCAAAAATGATATATCCTGGTTTAAGGATATATGTAAATTAAGAAGTCTTAAAGAAGCAAAGTTTTTAAAATTACCCATGGACACCAAGCATGTCTTGGGTGTCTTCCTGCAGATTCAGACTTGGAGACAAAAAAACTGAAAGCCATTTATTTGGGAAATTGCTCTAGGAAGCAGCAGTAGGACAGTGAGGAAGTAAGACAAGGACAAGAGGGAAACCAATAGTAGATACACACCAAGCCAGTTACCACTATAGTCAGCTGGTGCTCAATCCTGCTGAGAAACTGAAACTCAGTCTAGAGTATACCTCAGAATTATCTCCCAAGGAGAGAGAAACTGGGATACTTATTCTTCAGCTTCCAACTCTCATTTTCTGGGGCCCACTCTTGGAGAAATAAATTACTACACACTTCTGCCTTCCAAGCCAAAAGAAAGCCCTTATAGAAACAGTCCTGAGTGCTTGCACTGGGACACTTTGGCCATGGACTTGAATGTGATGCCAAGGTGTTACAGGTGGACACAATAGCATCTGCTATAATATATTAACTAAGACTGTCCAAGGCATACTGGGACATATGATAGCCATGCTAAGGGTCCATATATTAGGAATACATATTTGTCCATCTCTCCTTGGGTTGAATAAGAATCTGAAGAGTTCAAAGCAATTAAATTTTAGGGAGGCCAAAAAATCCTTCCATTATTAGACTCCTACTAGGAGCCTCTCCTAATATCTTGCTCAAACAATTCCACATTTATATAAAGCTCATTGTATTACTATGTTCCCTCATCCAATTACATTTTTGCCATCTGCCCTTGCTTGTGAAAACTCCCTAATTACCAAGCACACATTTAATTAAGCACCTTTCTAGTCACTTATCCTGGAGTTGTGAAAGTTGTAAGACTGAGAATCAGTCATATGAGACAAATAGCAAAAAGCATAATAGACCCACCTGTTCAAAATCAGTGGAATAAAATAAATATCTAGAGCATTAAATATCTGATGAGCAACTTTGACTTTAGGGTTTTGCAAAATGGCTTTTGGTTCATCATCAATACTCTCAGTAATTAATGAACACCAGATGGAATGTGCAATAGATAGGACCACATCTATCAGGAGGTGTTTTCTCAGAGTTAGATGAGGCAATGAGCTTGGAAGTTTTAACCTCCCTTAGTCTTGGTTCAAAGAAGAACCCTTAGAACCATTTTTACTTTAGAGGAAACTTGGATGCATGAATTCACCTCTCTGATATGGCACTTTCTTCTCATCCATCTAAGACATATCTCAGAGATATTGCAGGTTGGTTCCAGACCACTGCAAAAAAGTGAATATTGCAAT
Organism: Mustela putorius furo; assembly: GCF_011764305.1. Classification (NCBI taxonomy): domain Eukaryota; kingdom Metazoa; phylum Chordata; class Mammalia; order Carnivora; family Mustelidae; genus Mustela; species Mustela putorius. Next base: position 19,552,239 of record NW_025422019.1, on the reverse strand, counting down.
CCAATGAGTCAAATGATTTTTTTTAGTTCTGCTGTACATGAAAAAGTTATGTTTTTTCTATACTGTAATCTATTATATATACAATAGCATTATCTATAAAAATTATGAACATGCCTTAATTCAAAAATACTTTGTTGCTACAAAATGCTAACCATCATCTAAGCTTTTAACATGTTGCAAACTTCTTGCTGGTGAAGGATCATGTCTCAATGTTGATGGCTGCTGACAGATCAGGATGGTGGGTGCTGAAGTCTGGAGTAGCTGTGGCAATTTCTTAAAATAAGACAACAGTGAAGTTTGCCACAACAATTGACTCTTCCTTTCATAAGTGATTTTTCTGTAGCATACAGTGCTGTTTGATAGCATTTTACCCACAGTAGAACTCTAGCTATTTCCTCTACTGACATCTTGAAACTGTCAAAATCATCTATGACGGTTGGAGCCAACTTCTTCCAAACTCCATTTCATGTTGGTATTTTGACCACTTCCCATGAATCATGAGTATTTTTCAAGTATCTGGATTGGTGGATCATTTCCAGAAGGTTTTCAATTGACATTACTCAGATCCCTTAGAGCAATCAGTATCTATGGTAACTATAACCTTATGAAATGTATTTTAGGGCACCTGGGTGGCTCAATGGGTTAAAGCCTCTGCTTTCGGCTCAGGTCATGATCTCAGGGCCCTGGGATCGAGCCCCACATCAGGCTCTCTGCTCAGCGGGGACCCTGTTTCCTCCCTCTCTCTCCACCTGTCTCTCTGTCTACTTGTGATCTCTGTCAAATAAATAAATAAAATCTTTAAAAAAGAGAGAGAGAGAGAGAGAGAGAGAGAAATGTATTTCTTAAATAATAAGACTTGAAAGTCAAAATGACTCCTTGATCCATGGGCTGCAGAATGGATGTTGTGTTAACAGATGTGAAAACATTAATCATGTTATTCATTTCCACCTGATCTCTAAGGGGACAGGTTTCACTGTTAATCAGCAGTCATATTTTGAAGGAATACTTTTTTCTGAGGAGTAGGTCTTAATAGTGGGATTAACATATTCAGTAAGCCATGTTGTGAAGAGTTGTGCTGTCATCTAGATTTTGTTGTTCCATTTTTAGAACACAGAACAGATTTAGCATAAGTCTTTAGGACCATAGAATTTTCAGAATGGTAAGGGAACATTAGTTTCAGCTTCAAGTCACCAACTGCATTAGGCCCTGACAAGGGTCAGCCTGTCCTCTGAAGCTTTGAGGTCAGACATTGACTTCTCCTCTTTAGCTATGAAAATCCTAAATAGCACCTTTTTCCAATATAAGCCTATTTCATCTACACTGAAAAACTGTAGCCACCTTCATTAGTTAGCTTAGGTGGATCTTCTGGATAAGTTGCTGCTGCTTGTTCATCAGTATTCACTGCTTCACCTTGCACTTTTATGTTATGGATATGGCTCCTTTCCTTGAACCTCACAAACAAACTTAGGCTGGCTTCAAACTTCTCTTCAGTTTCCTCCCCTCTCTCAGCTTCAAAGAGTAGAAGAAAGCTAGGGACTTGCCCTGGATTAGGCTTTGGTTAAGGGAATATTGTGTCTGATTTGATCTTCTGTCCAAACCACTAACACTTTTCCTGTATCATTCATGTGTTCACTGGAGTAGCACCTTAATTTTTTTTTAAGATTTATTTATTTATCTGAGAGAGAGGGCACATGAGTAAGAGGAGAGGCGGAGAGAGAGAGAGAGAGAGAGAGAGAGAGAGAATCTCAAGCAAACCCCCGGCTGAGCATGGAGTCTGACACAGACCTTGATCGCATGACCCCAAGATCATGACCTAGACCAAAATCAAGAGTCAAAGGCTTAACTGAGCCATCCAGGTGCCCCTGCACCTTTAATTTCTTTCAAGAACTATTTCTTTGTATTCACACCTTGGCTAACTATTTGGTGAAAAGGGACTATCTTTTGGCCTATTTCAACAAAGAGGGAAAGAGGCAGGGGAATGGCTGATCAGTAGAGCAGTCAGAACACACACACACAACATTTGTTGATGAAGTTCATCCTCTTATATGGATACAGTTCCTGGTGCCCCAAAACAAACACAGTAATAATGTTAAAGATCACTGATCACACATGGCCATAACAAATATGGTAACAATAAAAAGGTTTGAAATATATTAAAAGTTAGCAAACTGTGATACAGAGATGTGAAGTGAGCAAATTCTGTTTAAAAAAATGGCACCCATAGACTTGCTGAAACCACGGTTGCCACGGACCTTCCATTTGTAAGAAATAAACAAACAAAACACTATATCTGTAAATCACAATAATGAGATACATAATAGAATTTGATATGCTTGTATTTCAAATACAAAATTCTATAATCTGACCCCAAATGTCTTCAAGCAAGCTTATTTCTTCCTTGTTAAGTAGAAAGAACAATTTGAGAATCTAAAAATGGGAGGAAAGAGGAAGAAAGCAATCCCTATCGTTCCACATGGCAAAATCATGGAAATAAATGAGTCCGTGGTTACTCCATGGATCCTTGCTTGAGAAACAAGGTATAACATTCACAGCTGAAGCATATCATCAGTAACTGGTACTTTTAAATAGAAATAGAAACAGAAATTCTAAGTTTCCCTAAGGTTCTGAAGGACAGGGAACCCAGAGGAGAGCCTAGGGGAACTTCAACATGCATAGAGATGACTGCAGATGAGGTATTGTGGGATTAGATAGTAAATCCAAATGCAATGAGCGTGTTCTGCTATACAAGAATGGAAAGATTGTTCTTTAGACCTTTCTGTAACTTTCCTTGTATCTGAAACTCTAGGAAGTCTCAAAGGGAATGGAATCAACTCGTTCATTCTAGCAGTGAAAATTTAATTGGTAGCATACTTTCTGTGGAAAGGACTCATCAGAGATGAGGCACAGGAGGGTAGGCTGTAAGATAGGAGAGCTCTCCTAAGAAGTAAAGAACACACCAATGTATATGGATCACTGATTTGACGCTAGGTCTTCAGTTTGATTTTTAGCCAAACTGATCAGAAAGTTGGAAAATCTAACTTAGGAAGTTAGAAATGAACAAATGCCTGCCATTTAAAACTAATAGATTGGGACACTTCCTTACTCTACCTTTACCATGCTCACTCTCAGAACTGGGCTTCTGATCAGGTAGCTGCCACTAACTGACTTACTATTAACCATTTCCTTGCCTTCCATCCATCTACAGGATGAATCCACCTACTTTAAAGGCCCAACATAAATCTAACCTCTCTAGGAAGACCTACTCCTTTGAAACCATCCTCTTCTGAAATATTTTGACACTCGTGATCTGCTCCATCTAATTCCTGACTAAAATATGGTCTGTTCCATAATGCTTACTGTTATTTTACATGCACAGCCTTATAGTCCCAATGAAATGATAGGTTCCTCCAGTCATGACTGTGATTTCTACCTCTGTGTACCCATAGCATTGGTCATAGAGTAACATGGATTCATGGACTTGTTTGAATTGAAATAGAGATTTAATTTAAAATCCTCGATTTAAGGATGAGGCAATGGAGACTCAGAAAAGGAAAAAAAACTTTTCTAATGCCTTTTGAAGAGTTAGTTACAGTATCAAAACTGGAATATAAAATTTCTGACCCAAATCTAATGCTTTTCTATTATACTAGATAGCTTTCCAAGCTATATATGTATAGTTTGGAATATATATATATATACACATACACAACTTCAATTATTTATATATAAATATAAATTTGGGGGAGATATATATAGATATAGATATAGATATATTGATATATAATGGGACAACTTTAATTGTTTTAAAGTCCTGGAAATTCTCACAGGCATTTTCCAAAACACAAGGTTCAGAATCTACCACTTTTGGCAGGAGGAGGGGAGGCTTTTTAAAAATTGGCAAACTAAAGAGTTTCCCTCGAAAGAACATTTAACGTGTTTGGTTGAAGCAGGGACTTCGGGTTTTTCTCACCATGGTCCTTGCTCCTTGATTCTAAGAATCAGCACGAGGGAGGGTTAATGTTACTTAAAATAAATCACACTACCTGACTGTGAGACCATCTTTCTGTCTTCTCTGGTAGTTAGGAAGTCTATAAATTTGGTGCCAGTGCCAAGTGGAAAAGGTCTAACTACAACCTGAGACTTCATCAAAAACCTGCCTGTCCCTTCGAGCTATAGATCACTCAGCATTTTTTGAGCAGCATATGAAATTTCTTCCAGAGAAAAAGTAACAAACACACAGTAAGTGAATAAAGGGAAAGGGCAAACAAAAGGCACAGGAGATGGAAAACCACAGAAGAGAAAGGCATATACTGTCTGACCCCCACCTGACCCCCAATCCTCACCCACAGGTAAACATGTGGCAGCTGCCATTGTGCAGACACAGGTGTGAGCTGCTGAAAAATATACAACACCTTGATTTCTTTTATTTTTTCAAGTTCTTATTTAAATGTCAGTGAGTTAACAAACAGTGTAGTACTAGTTTTATGTGTACAATGTAGGGACTCAACACTTCCATGCAACCCCTGTCTCATCACAAGTGCACTCCTCAGTCCCCATCATCTATTTCAGCCATCCCCTCACCCACCCCCCTCTATTAAACATCGGTATGTTCTCTATAGTTAAGAGAATACCTTGATTTCTTAAAATGTAAGAGCAATGATTAGACAGAAGGAATCTTGTAAGAACAGTGCACCCTGAGCCTAGGTACAGGAGCAACCACGGGAACTAAATGAGTGCTCTGTGAAATTAGCAAGCAGTATACATTTGTCCTGCATTCTGAGTAAATAGCAAAGCCTTAATCTTAGTGGAAAGGTTGGCCAACTAATAAGGCCAAGGCTTGGAAACTTGAAGTGCTTCTACTAAACTTCTTGATTTTTAAATTTGTCTTGAACTTGTGTTTGGTGTTTTTGTTTTTTTGTTTTTCCCTCTAAGGAAGTTACCAGAACTGCCTTAAACACTCTTTCATGCTTCTTACTGTTTTTGAACGTGTTCACAAAGTTGGACTTTTGAAATGTGCTGACTTTTAAAAAATTAATTCACGTAGGAGATAAAACACTAGGTATCTTTCATGCTTTGAATAGCTCAGAAAAAAATTGAGACTTTACTTGACAACTAAAGGGAGTTAGAAAAAAAACTATGCTTATGCTTCTTTGGAAACCACTCCTTCAACATATCCATGATTTTCTTCCTGTTGTGCTGAACCAAAATGATTCCTGGAACCAAAGATAAAAAAGGTATGTCCTACTTGATGCTGATTAATTATAAAACAACTTGTTACTGAAGTGTGTGTGTGTGTGTGTGTGTGTGTTCATGCACATGTAAATTCTAACCTTGGCTTGGAAAACAATTCACTACAAGTTAAAGTGTATTTGCATTTCCAAGCTTTGAATGCTGTCAGACCTGTATAATTAATGTGACATAGTATTGCAAGTCAGAGCCAGAACTAAGATGGAGTAAGTGGGTATTTCTCTGAGGAAACAAAATTTAGGAGACCTTCACTCTCAGGACTGACACAGCACTCACACAACACTCTGTCAGTGCCTTCTAAATTTGCACCCCAGGAGCTTCGTGACCTCACTTTAGTTCCAACCCTAGTTGCAAATTGTTGCCTACACTCATCACCGACACTGATAAATGATCTGCCTAATATCTTTACCTGAGTATTGTAGTGTTGTCCATCCTCCTAAGGCTCTCTTCCTACCAACTCTTTCTGTTCTAGTAAACGGGTTAGACCTAAAAGTGTTCAGTTAAATATAAGTAAGGTATAAGAACAGATCAAAGCCATAAAAGAGAGTGTCATCTTAGAAGCCAAAATCCCAACTACATAGTGACCAAAAGAACTGGAAGAAACTGTAGTGAAATACCATGTTCTGACTTCAGGGGATTCAAAGTCAACAGGACAAAACTTGCCAGTTTATGGACCTGGCAACCATCTCCTCAGAGACTAACCCATAAAAACTCAACACAGCTGTGATTCAGTTATTTCTGGAGCTCATCATTTTGTGAGCTTCTACCTCGTTCTAGATATGTTACCAGGTACACATCACATATTATCTTCAGTTCTCACAGCAGCTTGCTTTACACATGAAGTGACAGAGTGTCAGTGATTATGGGAAAAGGAAAATAACAAGTTTTATTTGTAGCACCCATGAAGCTAGCGATTGTCAGAACTGGCCTTCAGTCCATGCTCCTCTAGATCCAAGGCCTTCAGCATAGATGCTTGCTTATATTACAGGACTATAAGGTGTAAAAATGAAGTAATTATGGTAATTAAGGAAGCCAAGATGATGTTATAATCTATTAGACTATACTGTGGTTAACCTTATGATTTGGGCAATATTTAAACATATCACCCTGAAACCAGATTACTAGAGTATATTCTCAGTGGGTTTCCCAATCTAAATGCTGCACCATACTACTCTACACACACCCTTTAAAACAGATTGAAACAGAAACACGTTTTTCTCATACCAATATGCAGAACTAAAGATCAGCCCATTTCCCCAATGCTTGTTAGGCTAGCATAAGCTGGGAAATAATTTTCTTTAAACTTTTAGGAAAGCAAATATCTCAGTTCAATTAGTAATCATGGCAGTATTGCATGGATTCAAGAAGATTAAAGTGCCTCATATTTTATTATTATAATCTTTACTAACCAATAAGAGGTTTCTCATTTGTATTTGCTTTTCTTGGCTTTGGAGAGGAGCTGCTGTATCTTGTGCTCACAGGAAGTTAAAAAGAGTGCTCTCTTATATAAAGAAAATAAACCTGAACTCATAGTTTGTTTTTGTTTTTTGTTTTTCCTAAGTTGTTTCTTTTTGGTTTGGGGGGTAATTTTGAATGACTGCATCCATTCTCATGCATCTATCACTGTTTGCATTAGGACAGGGGATGTGTATGTATGTGGTCTTTGGGATTTATGTGTATGTAGGAGAGTGGGACAGATATTTACTAAACATCTTCAATGTGTCAGACTCTCTGTTTAGCTCTTTCCAGAGTTTTTCATTTCATACTCACAAAATTTGATGATGCTCTGTATTTTTCAGAACACTTCCGGTTACAGTTGGTAGAAATGCAGCTCAAAATGGATTCAGTCAAAAAGTGGTTTATAAAATAGGCACAGAGTCACATAATGCAGAGTTGGGCTGACTGCACGCACAGGCGAATCCAGGGGCTCAGAGAAGATCATCAAGACACAGTATTACTCTCTAGCTCTGAGGTCTACACTGTCATCCTCGTTCAGTTCTTCACCAGGCTCTCAAATCATATTAGCAAACCAGCTGTCAGCCACTCTTGGCTTATTTATGCATCTCATCAGCCCCAAGAGAAAGTAAATTTTTCTTTGGGTTGTTTCACTGAGTCCCAGAATTGAGTCCAACTGGACCCTGCAGATCACATGTCCAGCTCTGAGCAAGAAACAGTGACAAGGAGGGGCACCTGGGTGGCTTAGTGGGTTAAGCCTCTGCCTTTCACCAAGGTCACGATCTCAGGGTCCTGGGATGGAGCCCCACATCTGGCTCTCTGTTCGGCGCGGAGCCTGCTTCCCCCTCTCTCTCTGCCTGCCTCTCTGCCTACTTGTGATTTCTCTCTGTGTCAAGTAAATAAATAAAATCTTAAAAAAAAAAGAAAAAAAGAAACAGTGACAAGGAGAATCTGGTGACTGACCAAACCTGTATCCTATTGCCTGTTTAGTATGTAGGCAGTAGTAACTCTACCTGAAACACATGGATTTAAACTGGGAGAAGGGGTGATTCCCCAGAAGAACATCAGGAATTATCAGAGAATAGGGGGATGGAATAAGCATAGAGTTGCTTAATAAAATAATCACCTAAATTTGTATTTCAGACAGATAATGAACAATTATTTAGAGTATGTCCCAAATACAGCATAACTTTTCACATAAGTAAGTTCCACCAATATTTGGGACATACTTTCACTAAGATGTGATCATTTGAAATTCAAAGTTAAAAGGCTGTTCTTTATAAATATTGTGAAAATGTCTATGCTACCTAAAGCAATCTACACATTTAATGCAATTCCTATCAAAAAAATGGAACAAATAATTCTAAAATTTATGGAACCAGAAAAGACCTCGCATAGCCAAAGGGATATTGAAAAAGAAAGCCAAAGTTGGTGGCATCACAATTCCGGACTTCAAGCTCTATTACAAAGCTGTCATCATCAAGACAGCATGGTACTGGCACAAAAACAGACACATAGATCAATGGAACAGAATAGAGAGCCCAGAAATAGACCCTCAACTCTATGGTCAACTAATCTTCGACAAAGCAGGAAAGAATGTCCAATGGAAAAAAGACAGCCTCTTCAACAAATGGTGTTGGGAAAATTGGACAGCCACATGCAGAAAAATGAAATTGGACCATTTCCTTACACCACACACAAAAATAGACTCAAAATGGATGAAGGACCTCAATGTGCGACAATTTTTTAGAGTATGTCCCAAATACAGCATAACTTTTCACATAAGTAAGTTCCACCATTATTTGGGACATACTTTCACTAAGACGTGATCATTTGAAATTCAAAGTTAAAAGGCTGTTCTTATTTTTTTTTTTAATTTTTTATTTTTTATAAACATATATTTTTATCCCCAGGGGTACAGGTCTGTGAATCACCAGGTTTACACACTTCACAGCACTCACCAAATCACATACCCTCCCCAATGTCCATAATCCCACCCCCTTCTCCCAAACCCCCTCCCCCCGGCAACCCTCAGTTTGTTTTGTGAGATTAAGAGTCACTTATGGTTTGTCTCCCTCCCAATCCCATCTTGTTTCATTTATTCTTCTTCTACCCACTTAAGCCTCCATGTTGCATCACCACTTCCTCATATCAGGGAGATCATATGATAGTTGTCTTTCTCTGCTTGACTTATTTCGCTAAGCATGATACGCTCTAGTTCCATCCATGTTGTTGCAAATGGCAAGATTTCATTTCTTTTGATGGCTGCATAGTATTCCATTGTGTATATATACCACATCTTCTTGATCCATTCATCTGTTGATGGACATCTAGGTTCTTTCCATAGTTTGGCTATTGTGGACATTGCTGCTATAAACATTCGGGTGCATGTGTCCCTTTGGATCACTACATTTGTATCTTTAGGGTAAATACCCAATAGTGCAATTGCTGGGTCATAGGGCAGTTCTATTTTCAACATTTTGAGCAACCTCCATGCTGTTTTCCAGAGTGGCTGCACCAGCTTGCATTCCCACCAACAGTGTAGGAGGGTTCCCCTTTCTCCGCATCCTCGCCAGCATCTGTCATTTCCTGACTTGTTGATTTTAGCCATTCTGACTGGTGTGAGGTGATATCTCATTGTGGTTTTGATTTGTATTTCCCTGATGCCGAGTGATATGGAGCACTTTTTCATGTGTCTGTTCGCCATCTGGATGTCTTCTTTGCAGAAATGTCTGTTCATGTCTTCTGCCCATTTCTTGATTGGATTATTTGTTCTTTGGGTGTTGAGTTTGCTAAGTTCTTTATAGATTCTGGACACTAGTCCTTTATCTGATGTGTCGTTTGCAAATATCTTCTCCCATTCTGTCAGTTGTCTTTTGATTTTGTTAACTGTTTCCTTTGCTGTGCAAAAGCTTTTGATCTTGATGAAATCCCAGTAGTTCATTTTTTCCCTTGCTTCCCTTGCCTTTTGCGTTGTTCCTAGGAAGATATTGCTGCGGCAGAGGTCGAAGAGGTTGCTGCCCGTGTTCTCCTCAAGGATTTTGATGGATTCCTTTCGTACATTGAGGTCCTTCATCCATTTTGAGTCTATTTTTGTGTGTGGTGTAAGGAAATGGTCCAATTTCATTTTTCTGCATGTGGCTGTCCAATTTTCCCAGCACCATTTATTGAAAAGGCTGTCTTTTTTCCATTGGACATTCTTTCCTGCTTTGTCGAAGATTAGTTGACCATAGAGTTGAGGGTCTATTTCTGGGCTCTCTATTCTGTTCCATTGATCTATGTGTCTGTTTTTGTGCCAGTACCATGTTGTCTTGATGATGACAGCTTTGTAATAGAGCTTGAAGTGTTCTTATTTTTATTTGCTAAATCTGATAAGACTAAGTAATCAGAAATAACAGAGGCCCCCTACAGATGTCCTATTTATATTCTTTACATGAGAAAGTTATAACCCAGAGAATTTTTCATAAGAAGCCTCAAATCACAACACTTATTACATATCTTGACGGTATATAAACCCAGAGCTATCTGTTTATAAGGTCCCTGTTGTTCTACTCTCATCTTTCCCTACCCCATACCCCTTAAAGGGTCCCATGTGCTCCCTAGACCTAAGGAGCTAATCTTGACTTTCAACTTGGTGGTGCTCAGCTGGGATCAACTGAAATGACCCCTTGACTCAACACTAACTTCAGCAGGATCAGCAAACATTTGCAGCTTCATGTTTTTCTAAGAATTTAAGTTAGCCAGTATTCTTTAAAAGGCACCTTTTCAGGATGCCAGGTGTTGCTCAGTTGGTAAGCATCCGATTCTTGATTTCGGCTCAAGTCAGGATCTCAGGGCTGTGGGGTCAGGCGTGTCAGGCTCTGTGCTAGGCATGGAGCCTGCTTGGGATTCTCTCTCTCTCTCCTTCTGGCCCTTCCCTCCTCTCTCTCTCTCCCTCAAAGAAAGGAAGAGAGAGAAAGAAAAGGAGGAAGAAAGAAAGAGGAAGAAAGAAGGAGGAAGAAAGACAAAGACAAAGAGAGAGAGAAAGAGGAAGAAAAGAGAAAGAGAAAGAAGAGAAGAAAGAAAGAAAAAGAAAGCAAGAGAAAAAGGAAGGAAAGAAAAAGAAAAAACACCTTTTTCTCACCAGGTTCCTTCTTGATTACTTGGCACACTGAGAGGAGTGTTCCAAGGCAGAAGGAGAGACTATCTGGGAGAGGACACAGGACCATTTACACAGAAAGTGACCTCCATCACACATATGTATCTTACCAATAAAAAGTTAAAGAAGCTTGGGAGTGCCCGGATCCAGAAGGTTCAGGGTGACAGGAAACACTGACTACTTGGGCTCTGAAGAAGAGGAGGAAGTTAAAAACCGAACAGGGAGAACTGAAAGAGAACAAAAATCTTGTTTGTTAGCTTTAAGTACATAAAGTGAATACCAATTCTAGACTTAACTTTATTACACCAGTGATACTTGTTGTGTCACTTCAGAAAATAATAATAATAATTATAATAATAATTATAATAATAATGCCAGGGTTCCATTTCATCTTCTGATACAGTATATCCATAACATTTATCATCTTGTATTGGTACATTAAAGTTGCATAAACCTCCTAATTATGAATTTTCTCACTGTGCTTACAAACTTCCCTCTGAAAGCAAAGTACAAAGAACTGAGAATGTAGAGGATGGAGCCAAAAGAGTATCTGCTTACCCTGATTTCTCAGCTCATTAGTTTGGGTTAACCACTTGTTTTGATTTCATTTTGACCAAGTGTCATTTACAGACACTTGGTCGAGATGAAACCAAAACAAGTGGTCAAGTCAGACAAAATAGTAAGACACAGTAATAAAATCAGTAACTGGATTCAGTTGATGTGTCATTTTATGCAGTCCATTCTAGTTTCTACAATGATCCAGCACCAGCACACTGACATAGGAAAATCATACACCAGGACAACAACAACACTTACCACTTCCACTGATATAAGTTCTGTGCTAAATTCTTGTACCAGTTTACTTAAAATTTGCAACAATTAATGAGGTAGGTTTTATCTCCATATTTTACATATTAGGAGACTATAGTTCCAAGATATGTTGTAGAAATTGCCCAGTGGCAGACATGGGGTTTTAGCAACGGTTTATTCAGTTTTAAAAATCCATTCCTTTGAGCACCTGGGTGGCTCAGTGGGTTAAGCCGCTGCCTTCGGCTCAGGTCATGATCTCAGGGTCCTGGGATCGAGTCCCGCATCGGGCTGTCTGCTCAGCAGGGAGCCTGCTTCCCTCTCTCTTTCTCTCTCTGCCTGCCTCTCCATCTACTTGTGATTTCTGTCAAATAAATAAATAAAATCTTTAAAAAAAAATTTAAAATTTAAAAAAATTAAAAAAAAAATCCATTCCTTTAACCACTGCACCATACTGCCTCTTTAGGCTGAAAAATATGTATAAAAGCAAGATTAAAAATTTTTTTAAAACTTTTGAGAGTATATGCAGTTGCACATCAGCTACTCATCAAAATAAATTAAGTAGATGACCTTTAAGACTCTTTCAGAAAAACGACCTGGGGCCGAATCCTCTCAGGGAATGTCAGAACTAGGGAACGCAGAGCCCTTACCTCATGCCCAGGGCTCCTGTCTCAAGGCCTGACCTAGGACGTCCTTCCTTGGCCAGCACCTGAAGGTGCCAGCATGTGTCCCCCACCTGGAATGGGCACTGCAGCTCTCATGTGGAGACTGTTGTGTGACTCCTTGCAGTTAACACCCCAAAATATAAGGAGGTGAGATGCTTTCAAATACCACATCCTGGTTTGTGCTCCTCTCTCAAGTACACCTTTTTATTTTCAGTCCATAATGATCCAGCAATACAACAACAAAAAACAAACAAACAAACAAACAAAAAAAAAAACCCTATTTTTCAAGATACAACTAAAGAACAATCTGGATATATATATTGGAGGTAAAACCTATACACGGGCTACTCTTCATTTTTCTTGATGCCCCACAACTCTCAACCTGACTCCCAAACTTGCCCTTCTTCTCAGTAGATAATACAACCACTTAAGCTGCTGTTCAGGCTGATAGACTGGCCAGGTAACAAATTATCTCTAGCTGTGGGGTTAGAGGTGGTAGGGTTGAAGTGAAAAGAATTGAACCATAGCCACCTGGCTGAGGGCTCCTGCCCTGTTTAATTCTGTGACTGGTTTTGTGCATGGTCCTACCATCCGATTAGTTGTGAGCATCTTAACGAGGGCAGTAAGAAGATATCCTCCTAACCAACTGAGCCACTCAGGCGTCCCTAGAAGATATCCTCCTAATAAGAATGAATGTAATATTTGGAATCCCAAATGATGAAAGCAAAATATATTTGGAAACCCAAGTGATGAGTACAGAATATTATATAATATTATATATGTTATATATAAATTACATATATATTATATATATCTCATATCATACCTTCTTTTTTTTTTTTTTTTTTTTTTTTTCTTTCTAAATCTTTAATTTTTTATTTTTTATAAACATATATTTTTATCCCCAGGGGTACAGGTCTGTGAATCACCAGGTTTACACACTTCACAGCACTCACCAAAGCACATACCCTCCCCAATGTCCATAATCCCACCCCCTTCTCCCAAACCCCCTCCCCCCGGCAACCCTCAGTTTGTTTTGTGAGATTAAGAGTCACTTATGTTTTGTCTCCCTCCCAATCCCATCTTGTTTCATTGATTCTTCTTCTACCCACTTAAGCCTCCATGTTGCATCACCACTTCCTCATATCAGGGAGATCATATGATAGTTGTCTTTCTCTGCTTGACTTATTTCGCTAAGCATGATACGCTCTAGTTCCATCCATGTTGTTGCAAATGGCAAGATTTCATTTCTTTTGATGGCTGCATAGTATTCCATTGTGTATATATACCACATCTTCTTGATCCATTCATCTGTTGATGGACATCTAGGTTCTTTCCATAGTTTGGCTATTGTGGACATTGCTGCTATAAACATTCGGGTGCATGTGTCCCTTTGGATCACTACATTTGTATCTTTAGGGTAAATACCCAGTAGTGCAATTGCTGGGTCATAGGGCAGTTCTATTTTCAACATTTTGAGGAACCTCCATGCTGTTTTCCAGAGTGGCTGCACCAGCTTGCATTCCCACCAACAGTGTAGGAGGGTTCCCCTTTCTCCGCATCCTCGCCAGCATCTGTCATTTCCTGACTTGTTGATTTTAGCCATTCTGACTGGTGTGAGGTGATATCTCATTGTGGTTTTGATTTGTATTTCCCTGATGCCGAGTGATATGGAGCACTTTTTCATGTGTCTGTTGGCCATCTGGATGTCTTCTTTGCAGAAAAATGTCTGTTCATGTCCTCTGCCCATTTCTTGATTGGATTATTTGTTCTTTGGGTGTTGAGTTTGCTAAGTTCTTTATAGATTCTGGACACTAGTCCTTTATCTGATATGTCGTTTGCAAATATCTTCTCCCATTCTGTCAGTTGTCTTTTGATTTTGTTAACTGTTTCCTTTGCTGTGCAAAAGCTTTTGATCTTGATGAAATCCCAGTAGTTCATTTTTTCCCTTGCTTCCCTTGCCTTTTGCGTTGTTCCTAGGAAGATATTGCTGCGGCAGAGGTCGAAGAGGTTGCTGCCCGTGTTCTCCTCAAGGATTTTGATGGATTCCTTTCGTACATTGAGGTCCTTCATCCATTTTGAGTCTATTTTTGTGTGTGGTGTAAGGAAATGGTCCAATTTCATTTTTCTGCATGTGGCTGTCCAATTTTCCCAGCACCATTTATTGAAAAGGCTGTCTTTTTTCCATTGGACATTCTTTCCTGCTTTGTCGAAGATTAGTTGACCATAGATTTGAGGGTCTATTTCTGGGCTCTCTATTCTGTTCCATTGATCTATGTGTCTGTTCTTGTGCCAGTACCATGTTGTCTTGATGATGACAGCTTTGTAATAGAGCTTGAAGTCCGGAATTGTGATGCCACCAACGTTGGCTTTCTTTTTCAATATCCCTTTGGCTATTCGAGGTCTTTTCTGGTTCCATATAAATTTTAGAATTATTTGTTCCATTTCTTTGAAAAAGATGGATGGTACTTTGATAGGAATTGCATTAAATGTGTAGATTGCTTTAGGTAGCAGCATAGACATTTTCACAATATTTATTCTTCCAATCCAGGAGCATGGAACATTTTTCCATTTCTTTGTGTCTTCCTCAATTTCTTTCATGAGTACTTTATAGTTTTCTGAGTATAGATTCTGTGTCTCTTTGGTTAGGTTTATTCCTAGGTATCTTATGGTTTTTGGATGCAATTGTAAATGGGATTGACTCCTTAATATCTCTTTCTTCTGTCTTGCTGTTGGTGTAGAGAAATGCAACTGATTTCTGTGCATTGATTTTATATCCTGACACTTTACTGAATTCCTGTATAAGTTCTAGCAGTTTTGGAGTGGAGTCTTTTGGGTTTTCCACATATAGTATCATATCATCTGCGAAGAGTGATAATTTGACTTCTTCTTTGCCGATTTGGATGCCTTTAATTTCCTTTTGTTGTCTGATTGCTGAGGCTAGGACCTCTAGTACGATGTTGAATAGCAGTGGTGATAATGGACATCCCTGCCGTTTGTTCCTGACCTTAGCGGAAAAGCTTTCAGTTTTTCTCCATTGAGAATGATATTTGCGGTGGGTTTTTCATAGATGGCTTTGATGATATTGAGGTATGTGCCCTCTATCCCTACACTTTGAAGAGTTTTGATCAGGAAGGGATGTTGTACTTTGTCAAATGCTTTTTCAGCATCTATTGAGAGTATCATATGGTTCTTGTTCTTTCTTTTATTGATGTGTTGTATCACATTGACTGATTTGCGGATGTTGAACCAACCTTGCAGCCCTGGAATAAATCCCACTTGGTCGTGGTGAATAATCTTTTTAATGTACTGTTGAATCCTATTGGCTAGTATTTTGTTGAGTATTTTCGCATCTGTGTTCATCAAGGATATCGGTCTATAGCTCTCTTTTTTTGGTGGGATCCTTGTCTGGTTTTGGGATCAAGGTGATGCTGGCCTCATAAAATGAGTTTGGAAGTTTTCCTTCCATTTCTATTTTTTGGAACAGTTTCAGGAGAATAGGAATTAGTTCTTCTTTAAATGTTTGGTAGAATTCCCCCGGGAAGCCGTCTGGCCCTGGGCTTTTGTTTGTTTGGAGATTTTTAATGACTGTTTCAATCTCCTTACTGGTTATGGGTCTGTTCAGGCTTTCTATTTCTTCCTGGTTCAGTTGTGGTAGTTTATATGTTTCTAGGAATGCATCCATTTCTTCCAGATTGTCAAATTTATTTGCCGTAGAGTTGCTCATAGTATGTTCTTATAATAGTTTTGTATTTCTTTGGTGTTAGTTGTGATCTCTCCTCTTTCATTCATGATTTTATTTATTTGGGTCCTTTCTCTTTTCTTTTTGATAAGTCGGGCCAGGGGTTTATCAATTTTATTAATTCTTTCAAAGAACCAGCTCCTAGTTTCGTTGATTTGTTCTATTGTTTTTTTTTGGTTTCTATTTCATTGATTTCTGCTCTGATCTTTATGATTTCTCTTCTCCTGCTGGGCTTAGGGTTTCTTTCTTGTTCTTTCTCCAGCTCCTTTAGGTGTAGGGTTAGGTTGTGTACCTGAGACCTTTTCATGTTTCTTGAGAAAGGCTTGTACCGCTATATATATTTTCCTCTCAGGACTGCCTTTGTTGTGTCCC
The DNA here is from genome assembly GCF_011764305.1 of Mustela putorius furo. Lineage (NCBI taxonomy): Eukaryota > Metazoa > Chordata > Mammalia > Carnivora > Mustelidae > Mustela > Mustela putorius. The sequence goes on along the minus strand of NW_025422019.1, from coordinate 19,535,813 downwards.
ACAGATTTTGAACCGTTGTATTTTCATTATCATTTGTTTTCCATGATTTTTTTTCAATTCTTCTTTAATTTCCCGGTTGACCCATTCATTCTTTAGAAGGATACTGTTTAGTCTCCATGTATTTGGGTTCTTTCCAAACTTCCTTTTGTGGTTGAGTTCTAGCTTTAGAGCATTGTGGTCTGAAAATATGCAGGGAATGATCCCAATCTTTTGATACCGGTTGAGTCCTGATTTAGGACCGAGGATGTGATCTATTCTGGAGAATGTTCCATGTGCACTAGAGAAGAATGTGTATTCTGTTGCTTTGGGATGAAATATTCTGAATATATCTGTGATGTCCATCTGGTCCAGTGTGTCATTTAAGGCCTTTATTTCCTTGCTGATCTTTTGCTTGGATGACCTGTCCATTTCAGTGAGGGGAGTGTTAAAGTCCCCTACTATCACTGTATTATTGTTGATGTGTTTCTTTGATTTTGTTATTAATTGGTTTATATAGTTGGCTGCTCCCACATTGGGGGCATAGATATTTAAAATTGTTAAATCTTCTTGTTGGACAGACCCTTTGAGTATGATATAGTGTCCTTCCTCATCTCTTATTATAGTCTTTGGCTTAAAATCTAATTGATCTGATATAAGGATTGCCACTCCTGCTTTCTTCTGATGTCCATTAGCATGGTAAATTCTTTTCCACCCCCTCACTTTAAATCTGGAGGTGTCTTCGGGCTTAAAATGTGTTTCTTGGAGGCAACATATAGATGGGTTTTGTTTTTTTTATCCATTCTGATACCCTGTGTCTTTTGACAGGGGCATTTAGCCCATTCACATTCAGGGTAACTATTGAGAGATATGAATTTAGTGCCATTGTATTGCCTGTAAGGTGACTGTTACTGTATATGGTCTCTGTTCCTTTCTGATCTACCACTTGTAGGCTCTCTCTTTGCTTAGAGGACCCCTTTCAATATTTCCTGTAGAGCTGGTTTGGTATTTGCAAATTCTTTCAGTTGTTGTTTGTCCTGGAAGCTCATAATCTCTCCTTCTATTTTCAATGATAGCCTAGCTGGATATAGTATTCTTGGCTGCATGTTTTTCTCGTTTAGTGCTCTGAAAATATCATGCCAGCTCTTTCTGGCCTGCCAGGTCTCTGTGGATAAGTCAGCTGCCAATCTAATATTTTTACCATTGTATGTTACAGACTTCTTTTCCCGGGCTGCTTTCAGGATTTTTTCTTTGTCATTGAGACTTGTAAATTTTACTATTAGGTGACGGGGTGTGTGGGCCTATTCTTATTGATTTTGAGGGGCATTCTCTGAACCTCCTGTATTTTGATGCTCGTTCCCTTTGCCATATTGGGGAAATTCTCCCCAATAATTCTCTCCAGTATACCTTCTGCTCCCCTCTCACTTTCTTCTTCTTCTGGAATCCCAATTATTCTAATGTTGTTTCGTCTTATGGTGTCACTTATCTCTCGAATTCTCCCCTCGTGGTCCAGTAGCTGTTTGTCCCTCTTTTGCTCAGCTTCTTTATTCTCTGTCATTTGGTCTTCTATATCACTAATTCTTTCTTCTGCCTCATTTATCCTAGCAGTTAGAGCCTCCATTTTTGATTGCACCTCATTAATAGCTTTTTTGATTTCACCTTGGTTAGATTTTAGTTCTTTTATTTCTCCAGAAAGGGCTTTTATATCTCTCGAGAGGGTTTCTCTAATATCTTCCATGCCTTTTTTCGAGCCCGGCTAGAACCTTGAGAATTGTCATTCTGAACTCTAGATCTGACATATTACCGATGTCTGTATTGATTAGGTCCCTAGCCTTCGGTACTGCCTCTTGTTCTTTTTTTTGTGTTGAATTTTTACGTCTTGTCATTTTGTCCAGATAAGAGTAAATGAAGGGGCAAGTAAAATACTAAAAGGGTGGCAACAACCCCAGGAAAATATGCTTTAACCAAATTAGAAGAGATCCAAAATCGTGAGTGGGGAGAAAGGGGGAAAAAAGAGGATAAAAAGAGGTTCAAAAAGGAAGAAAGAAAGAAAAAAAAGCAAAAAGAAAAAAAAAAAAAAAAAAAAAAAAAAAAAAAAAGAAAAGAAAAGAAAAGAATTTTTAAAAAAGAAAACACCTAAGAAAAATGTAAAATATATATATATATATATATATATATATATATATTAGATAAACTAGTAAAAAATCGTTAAAAAAGAAAAAGGTAACAGTTAAAAAAAAAAAATTTACCCGAAGGCGAGAAAAAAAAAAATGAAAAAGAAAAAATTAAATTAACTGCAAGACTAAAAAAAAAAAAATCACAGGAAAAAAGCCATGAGTTCCGTGCTTGGCTTTTTCCTCCTCTGGAATTCTGCTGCTCTCCTTGGTATTGAAACCGCACTCCTTGGTAGGTGAACTTGGTCTCGGCTGGATTTCTTGTTGATCTTCTGGGGGAGGGGCCTGTTGTAGTGATTCTCAAGTGTCTTTGCCCCAGGCGGAATTACACCGCCCTTACCCGGGGCCGGGGTGAGTAATCCGCTCGGGTTTGCTTTCAGGAGCTTTTGTTCCCTGAGCGCTTTCCGTAGAGTTCCAGAGGACGGGAATACAAATGGCGGCCTCCTGGTCTCCGGCCCGGAGGAGCCGAGAGCCCAGGGCCCCACTCCTCAGTGCGCCCTCAGAGAACAGCGCCCAGTTACTCCCGTCTGCCTGACCTCCGGCCGCGCTCCGAGCTCACCGAGCCTGCGACCGGTTCAAGGTAACACGGAGCTGCGAGCTTACTGTCGGCTCTGTCTCTATAGCCGGCTTTCCCGTTCCAATACCCGCAAGCTCTGCGACACTCAGACACCCCCGATCCTTCTGTGACCCTGCGGGACCTGAGGCCACGCTGACCCCGCGTGGGCTTCGCCCCGGTTTAGCCTCTGGAGCGATGTCCCTCAGCGGAACAGACTTTTAAAAGTCCTGAATTTGTGCGCGGTTGCTCCGCCGCTTGCCGGGAGCCGGCCCCTCCCCCCGGGGTCTATCTTCCCGTCGCTTTGGATTCACTTCTCCGCCGGTCCTACCTTTCAGAAAGTGGTTGTTTTTCTGTTTCCAGAATTGCTGTTCTTCTTCTCTTCGATCTGCCGATGGATTTTCAGGTGTTTGCAATCTTTAGATAAGCTATCTAGCTGATCTCCGGCTAGCTGAAGCAGTCTCAGCTTGCTACTTCTCCGCCATCTTGACTCCTCCCCCTCATATCATACCTTCTTACGTTGCTGCCATTTTATTGTAAATACAAAGCCAACCTCGACCACAAGGATGAAGAACATCTATACTGGGAATTAAACCCAAGGACCTCTGTTACAGTTTTGGCTGCCACCTGAGAGGCAGGATTTGGGAGAAGAAGGAAAGCCATTTAATCCCCTTAAGACTGCTTACTAAATTGTAGATGTTCTCTAGAACCTTGTTCTGTCTGCGATGCTTTTATGATTCTACAAAATCTAATAAAAGAATCTCTTTACCTAGAAGCATCTGAAAACTGGCCTTAGTTCAGGCTGCTCTTGCAGAGTGCCACGGTCCCATCTTCCTGGTATGAAGAAAGCAGTCTTCTCCCTATGACCTCCCAGAGGTGGGAGGTCTGAGTGTCTCTTCTCTTTATAAAGGCATTATTCCCATCAGGAGGGCCCCATTCTCAGGACCTGATCTAATCCTAATCACCTCCTGAAGTCCTCATTTGCAAATTCCTTCATAATGGTAGTAGAACCTCAACATGGGAATTCGGAGTGACACACATTCAGTCCACAACAGTATTTTCTGTCTAAACATCACGATCATTTACACCCTTAAAAGTATTTAAGGTCTGTTAATGTTTCATGCCAACAAGAACTCCACAGACAAGAAATTTTCCTGGGTAATTCTTTTTTTTTTTTTTTTAAAGATTTTATTTATTTATTTGACGGACAGAGATCACAAGTAGGCAGAGAGGCAGGCAGAGAGAGAAGAGGAAAGCAAGTTCCCTACTGAACAGAGAGCCCGATATGGGGCTCGATCCCAGGACCCTGGGATCATGACCTGAGCCGAAGGCAGAGGCTTTAACCCACTGAGCCACCCAGGCGCCCCATTCCTGGGTAATTCTTCTTTTTCTTTTAATTCTATTTATTTATTTGACAGAGAGAGAGAGAGAGAGAGATCACAAGTAGGCAGAGAGGCAGGGGGAAGCAGGCTCCCCGCTGAGCAGAGAACCTGATGTGGGGCTCGATCCAGGACCCTGAGATCATGACCTGAACCAAAGGCAGAGGCCTAACCCACTGAGCCACCCAGGCGCCCCACCTGGGTAATTCTTAAGCAGATAGTATTCATTGAGCATACTCTACAGTCAAAAACGTGTACTAATACTTATTCTATTCTCTAGAACAACTCTTCAAGTAAGCATTATCCTTTTCTTCTTTGCAGTGAGAAAAACTAAAGTTCAGTGAAAAACTAGTCTGTAGAGGCAACAGGATTCAATTCCAAAGAACCAAATCCTGCTTCTGTTTATAGGGATGAATGGAATATTAGCATTTTTTCTGAATTACTTACTGCTGAGTGAAGTAAACTGGACAGAGAACACAAGGGATAAAGGAATACTATGCCATCGCCCCTGGGAAACAGATTCAGTATTAAGGGATTGGTTGCTCTGTAGCTAGACCTGAGATCAAATTCTGTCTTTTCAGCTCTGTGACTTCAATTATTAACCAGGTGTTTCTGATATTTTGATAACTAGTGTCCCTGGAAAGACTGCCTCTCCCAGGTTAAACCAATTGCTAGAATAAGTAAAGGACTCAGCTGGCAATGCTCCTTTTATCTACAAACCAACCAATCTGGAGTCTGTATTCCCAAAAGCCTCCCTTCATGGGGCTTTTATGCCCCACACCACTATTCCCTAAGCCCTAATCACATGAGGCCAGGTACCAGGCAACTAGGGGAAGCCCCTCCACCTCAGAGCCAATGGAAATTGTTCCAACTAGCCAATCCTAAAGCTGCTTACCTTACATGTTCCCACCCACAGAAACCACAATAAAGTCATTTGCCCACAGTTCCCTCCCACTCTCTCTGCCTCCTGGTCGACCCTGGTGCTTCCCTGTGCACTGCCCTTGGCTGCCTTCTCCTCTTGGGAACTGTGAGTAACAAACTGTCTTTTCAATTAGAGTTGTCTTCTGAACTGTTGGCTCCACCAAATCTGAATCATAGTAAAATCCACATTTATGAAACCCCTCGGGAAGTTCATTTAACTCTTCAGTCTCAATTTATGGTCTGTAAAATTGTTGACCACAAGTTTATGAGAATGTGCATGAAAGTTTCAATGCTGGGCCAGGCCTGTGGTGTGAATTCAACAATTAGTAGTATTGTTGATGCTATCCTTAGGTTCTTATCATTACACAGTTTGCTTCTGGAAAGTACGGACTAAATCTGCTTCATCTTTGCATGTCTAGTGGCTGGTAGAGAGTAGGCACTAAAAAATGTTTTTGAATTTTAAATAAGTTCCAGCTTTTTCTTCTTCTCAGAGGCCCATATGACTGACAGTAAAGACCTAAATGGGCCTACCTGCCTTTCTGATCAGACTGCTATATATTACCAGTACCTTTGCAAAATGAGCAAAACCACTAGTTCTCCAGCATGTATATTTTAACCTGTTTATACTCTAGTAAGTACATGAACCTATTAAATTCAGAGAAACAATGAAGTGACAGGAAAATTCTTTTGTGCGCACTTTTCTCAATCTTGCTCTCTGAACTATTAAGAGTTTGGAGTCTGGGATAGATCTTTTGAGGAAAATAAAACCTTACGCATTCTTCTTAAAATGAGATAAATAATACATGTTCTCACCTCACAACATGATGTCTGCCCGCTACAAATGATTGCCACATTAAGTGGAAACAGTATGCATCCTTTTTAAACAGGGCTCATCTAGAATTGTTCCATCTGACTATCTCATTTTATTTTTATTTTTTTTTTTTTAAAGATTTTATTTATTTGTCAGAGAGAGTGAGCGAGAGCAAGCACAGGCAGACAGAGTGGAAGACAGAGTCAGACGGAGAAGCAGGCTCCCTGCGGAGCAAGGAGCCCGATATGGGACTCGATCCCAGGACGCTGGGATCATGACCTGAGCTGAAGGCAGCTGCTTAACCAACTGAGCCACCCAGGCGTCCCTGACTATCTCATTTTAATTGTGAATTCCAGAGGCATAGCATAGCCCAAAGTCCTGGTGAGTAAAGTGGAGTCCCTCTCAGGAAGGCTTTCTGCTCAGATGACAATTAGCAAGGAATGAGAGGATCTGGACCTCTGTCCCATATGCACAGGCTTTGATCTGCTTCTGATGTGGATTTCTCTGCCTGAGATGGGAAATGTTACCCAGGATGACAAACAGGAAACATTGGTATTAAGGGCAGATCCTGTCATGTCTGCAGAATAATTTCTTGGAATGTAAAAATCTGGAATAACCTCTAAACATGAGGTAACTATGGGAGAACAGGATATAAAAAGAATAAACGTGGTGCTGTAGGAAACTTCTAAACACCATCATTGCCGATTTGGCCTGGGAAAGTGATTACAATCACCTCTGCTCCTCACTCTTGCCTTCTCACGGGGTACCCTCTCTGTGGGTTGATGCGGTTTGGTTTACAGAAAGACCTTTCTCTCTTCTTCCAGGTCATAAAGTCTCCCTTTCTTTTTCTTGGTGATTTGTCTTTCATCTGTGTTGCAAAACTTATCTCTTATTTCAGCTATAAATTGGGGCAACAGCAGAACTTGGACCAATATCAGTAATACATACCTTCTTGATAACCTACGATTTTATCCTAATACTACTTTTAAACACACGGATGTTACATGGCTGAAGTTTCTTCTGTTTTTCTGATACTGACTAACTATTAGGATTGGTCTGAAAAAAAAATCTAGAGATAATATTTAGTCACTTACTGTGTCCCTACTGGGTGCTGGGCATTCATCCAAGTTTATTACACACGTTATCTCTTAACCTTACAAAAATTCTCCAGGCTGGACATACTCCTTTTATAAACAAGGAAGTGAAGACCCAGGGAGGTTAAATTGGCCAGCAAAAGTCACCCAGATAGGAGCTTAGGAACTTTACAGCCCAAATGGTGTACTACTACTACATCTTGTGTCTCAAATGCCTGCCATTTTCAGTGAATTCCCACAGCTTTAAAAAAGCATTTATTTGGTTATCAAACAAAATTCACACTATTTTTGTCATTGAATGTATTAAGGATATAGATGTTAAGAATCTAGGAAACAAATGTAGATTTTTCGGATTGATTCGGTTTGTCTAATTCTATAGCCATTTCTGAGGAAAGTTGATCTTTGAGGGCTTGTCCAGCCTCCAAACTGAATATTTAACTCTGTGCTTTTTCCTTCCCCTTGGGAACCTTTCTATTCAACTGTGAAGAGTCCCAGGCACGCACCAGGCCCTGTCCTGATGTCACAGTCCTCAAAGCTGAGCTGGGATGGCAGATGTTACATGATTTTGTGAAGGCCTGGGATTAGGTGGGCCTTTTGATGAGGCATTTAATTTGGAGTTTAGCACTCTTTCATGCAGCTAGCACTGCTGGGCCATTGATAATGCCTGGGACCTAGGCCTTTAATCATTGGATGTTTGTTCTGCCTTGCTAAGGTGATTTCTTCAGCTTAGCATATAAAACAATAAGAATTATCAAACAGAAAGCTGCTTGAATGCCAGAAAACAAGCACTGGAATATAAACTATGTCTAATATTTAATAAAAGTAACCCACAAAAAGCTCATCCTGGGGATAAACAGTGAAATAGCGGAGGGAGGGAGCCAAGGTCCACCCAGTATCACCCACTCCCCAGGACCCAGGGAATCACAGGGCAGCCAGGTCCCTAGTATGTTCCTTTAAGGCGCACGCCACAGAAACAAATAGGATATTGTGGCTCTCTTTTTTCCCCCTCTCTTTCCTCCTGTGTTTTTATTTCTCAATTGTTTCACCTAAAGCAGAGATTTATTTTTGCTGTTTTTGTTTTTCCCCACCAGCCTTAGCATAAAGTGTTAATGCTAAGACATTTGAGATCTCTCAGAACTAACGTCTCTCTGTAGACTTAAATTTTTAGTGGTGACAACAGGGTCTGCCATGCTGACCTTACAGACTTAACATGAGGATTTTACTCTTTCAGGATTCCGCTCCCGTTGTCCCCTAAATACTTTGGTTGTTATTGGGAAATATTTGTGTAAGAGGCAGATTGGCATGGGAAAGAGAAAATGAGAGTATAGCTGATTGAAGATCAGGAGGGGTAGTTCCTGCAATGTAGCTTTGCTGGGTTTAGGGGAAAAGGAAGTCAAAGATTCCACTCCTGCATCTCTTACTGGGTCGGTGTGGTCAAGACTCTGGGTCAAAGTGTTTTCTCAGCTCTTTTAGGCTCTGACAAAATGTGGTCAGGAGTAAAAGTAAAGCTCATTTTCCAGAGGAAGTGAGTAGGTGTATGCAATATCTCTCAGCTCACACCTGGATCTTATCTGTCCCAGGTGGAGTTGGTTACATAGTTAGCTCAAACATTTTTTTTTTTTAATTTAAAAGCACACTGAAAAACTAAAGTGAAGATAGGATAATTCCTATTCCATAATCCAAACTAACCATTGTTACATCTTGGCATATATGCTCTGAACCAGTAGTTTCCCCCTTTAAAGGGAACCTTTCTTCATTGTTTTTATAAAAGGAAAAAAGTTTCTTTTAGAATTTAAATGATGAAAACAGGAAAGACCTATGAGAAAATGTTCCATGTGTCATCAGGAAAATCCAAAATAAAATTAGATTCCACTACATGTCTACTAAATGGTCCAAATCTGGAACCCTGACACCATCAAGTGCTGGTGAGGATGCAGAGTTGTAGGGTCTCTTTGTTCTTTGCTGGTAAAAAAGCAAAATTTTTATAGGGTTTGGCAGTTTCTTAGAAAAGTATAAAGCAATCATACTCTTTGGTATTTATCCAAAGGAACTGAAAACTCATGTCCACACAAAAGCCCATGTGTGGATGGTTCATAAGTAACGAATAAGAGCCAAAACTTGGAAGCAGACAAGGTGCCTTCAGTAGGCAAGTGGATAAATTGTGGTACATTCAGACAGTAAGATGTGATTCAATACTTTTTATCATTTTTATATTTTATATATCATTTATATATATAAATATATTTATATTTTTATAATTTCTTTTTAGAAGTGATGTATCAATCCATGAAAATGAAGGAAGCTTACATGCATATTAAGTGAAAGAAGCCAATCTGAAAAAGCTATGTATTGTACAAGTCTAACTACCTGACATTCTAGAAAAGGAATAATGCAGAGAGTAAAGTGACCAGTAGTTGCCAGAGTCTGAGGGAAGGGGGGAGTGATAGGAGGAGCACAGAATTTTTAGAGCAGTAAAGCTGTTCTGTATGATACTATAACGATGGATACATATCATTGTATATGTCAAAACTCATCAAGTGTACAACTCCATAAATTCTAAACTCTGGGCTTTGGGCAACAATGATGGGTCAATGAAGGTTCACTGATCACAGCAAATGTACCACTCTCCTATAGGATGGTGATAGGAAGTGTGTGTCTTTGTGTGTGGAAGGGAGGGATGGGTGTAGAACTCTTGCCATTACTTGCCATTAATTACCATTCAATTTTGCAATGAATCTAGAACTGCTCTAAAAAACTTAAACATCCAAAACTTAAAAACACAAAGTGTTTTTTTAAAAAGATGCAATTTTCACTATATATACATTATTAAACTAGTTGGGTGTTTTCTAGATATCCAGATAAATGACTTATAAAAAGATGAAGATCTATACATGAGTAAAATGAGTTTATAAAGTACATTCTATTTTAATAACAAGATGTTGACTATTCTGGGTCTTTTGTGTCCCTACGTAAACTTTAGAATCCATAATTGGCCTATAGATAGCCTTATAGGTATGGCCTATAGATAGCCATACGATAATTTACGTTAGGTTTGCTAAAATTGCATTGAATCTCTAGATCAAATTTGGGAAGAACTGCCCTCATGTCGATACTGAGTCTTCCTATCTCTATTTAGTTCTGGAATCTCTATTTAGTTCTTCTATACATTAGAGTTTTGTAGTTTTACTCATATAGATGTTGTGCTTATTTTTTTTTTAATTTTTTATTTTTTATAAACATATATTTTTATCCCCAGGGGTACAGGTCTGTGAATCACCAGGTTTACACACTTCACAGCACTCACCAAATCACATACCCTCCCCAATGTCCATAATCCCACCCCCTTCTCCCAAACCCCCTCCCCGGCAACCCTCAGTTTGTTTTGTGAGATTAAGAGTCACTTATGGTTTGTCTCCCTCCCAATCCCATCTTGTTTCATTTATTCTTCTTCTACCCACTTAAGCCTCCATGTTGCATCACCACTTCCTCATATCAGGGAGATCATATGATAGTTGTCTTTCTCTGCTTGACTTATTTCGCTAAGCATGATACGCTCTAGTTCCATCCATGTTGTTGCAAATGGCAAGATTTCATTTCTTTTGATGGCTGCATAGTATTCCATTGTGTTTATTTTGTTAAATTTATACCTAAGTATGTCATCTTGTGGGGTGCTAATGAAAATAACTTTTTTTAGGGATGCCTGGGTGGCTCAGTTGGTTAAGCTGCTGCCTTTGGCTTAGGTCATGATCTCAAGGTCCTTGCTTGGCAGGGAGCCTGCTTCTCTCGCTGCCTCTGCCTGCTTGTGTGTACTCTCTCTCTGACAAATAAATAAATAAAATCGTTTTTTAAAAAAAGAAAGATTTCATTTCTTTTGATGGCTGCATAGTATTCCATTGTGTATATATACCGCAATTCACAGATCTGTACCCCTGGGGATAAAAATACATGTTTATAAAAAAAATAAAAAATTGGGCGCCTGGGTGGTTCAGTGGGTTAAGCCGCTGCCTTCGGCTCAGGTCATGATCTCAGGGTCCTGGGATTGAGTCCCACATCGGGCTCTCTGCTCAGCAGGGAGCCTGCTTCCCTCTCTCTCTCTCTCTCTGCCTGCCTCTCCATCTGCTTGTGATTTCTCTCTGTCAAATAAATAAATAAAATCTTTGAAAAAAATAAAAAAATTAAAAAAAATTAAAAATTAATAAAAAAAAGAAAGAAAGGTGACTTTTTAAAATTTCAAATTCTAATTGTTCATTGTTGGTATTCAGGAAATCAACTGACTTTTCCACAATAATTTTGTGTCCTATATCTTTGGTATAATAGCTTATTAGTTCCTTTGGTCATTTATTTCAGATTTCCAGTTTAGATGATCATGAAATTCATAACTACAATTTTAGTCCTTCCTAATCTGTACATCTTATTTCCCTTTCTGTTTCCTTTTCTTGTTCCAGATCTTAGTGGGGAAAACACCTAGTTTCTCACTACTAAGCTGAAGGTTTTTTGAAGATGTTCCTCATCAAATTGAGGAAATTGCCATCTATTTCAAGTTTGCCGAGAGTTTTTATCATGAATGGGTGTTGAATTTTGCCAAATGCTTTTCTGCATCCATGGATAAAATGTTGTTATTGAGTCATTGTTATTGACTTCCATATATTGTATGTTTTGTAATTGATATTTTCAGTTGTCTCCAATTGATTTAATCCCCACCCCCCCACACCAGAGAAAATTGAATTTTAATCCTGTCATGTGGCTAGACTGGGCAATTAACTAATCCAATCAGGAATTGAGCTAATTTGAAGTTGGATTTGTATCTGTGAAAGCTCACGGTTTCCAATTTTACATTTATTTCTAGTATGTGATTCTGCTAGAGCCTCCTAGTGTGTGGTCCTTTGGATTTGATTGTAACTGGAAATCTGGAATACTTAACAGGGCTCTTTCTCCCTGATGGTTTCTGCATTCTAATTTTTATTGTTCATGCATACAAAATAGGCCAAATCTCTGTTCAGAGTCTCAATTCTTCTACTTTCTGCTTAGATTCTCCAACTCTGCGCTGCAACTTTGAATTCAAAGTCTAAAATGGAAAAGTAGCACAAAAACAGGCTTCAACTCTGAGATTCCCTTCACTTCATGGTTTTGGCCCAGAACTCACATTTTTCTTTCTTTCCAGTGGCTTTAAGTAGAATATTTACTTAATATGTACATTTTTCTTATTACTAACGGAGAGCCAGTGTGGGTTATTTGTCTACCAATGCCAGAAGCAGGATTTTTTGGGTCATTTTTGTTCCTGAAAGATATTTTACCAGAGTGAAATAATTTTTACTCTATTTTTGCTCAGAACTTTGAGGGCACTGCCATTGTTTATGACACCGAACAATGCTAGGAGAAACCTCCCTCTTAGCAATAATTTGAATCTTCTGCCTGAATATCTTTTTTTTTTTTTTAAGATTTAATTTATTTGACAGGTAGAGATCACAAGTAGGCAGAGAGGCAGGCAGAGAAAAAGAAGGGGGAAGCAGGCTCCCTACTGAACAGACAGCCGGATTGATGCAGGGCTCAATCCAAGGACCCTGAGATCATGACCTGAGCTGAAGGCAGAGGCTTTAACCCACTGAGCCACCCAGGCGCCCCTGCCTGAATATCTTCAAAGAAGGTTTATTTATCTCTGACATTTTACTGACTAACTAGGGTATATCTTTGTTAAAAGCTTTTAGGATAAAATTTTCTTAAACATGAAATGCTCTTTTGATAGGCAAATTATTTTGTTTTGATATAGAAATAGAAATTTTCTTGTATTATATTTTGAATGTTTTTCCTATTTGTGGTGTTCATTACCAATTAACATTATAGTGCATAGTTGTCTGCAGAATATCATTTTTATTATCTTTGTTTTATCTATATTTATTGTGTTTGTATCATGTTTTTCTTCTGTCAACAATTTGAATACTAGAAATGTTTATTGTTACTTCCTGTTCCTTATCTCTCCAACTTCATGTTTCTTGTCTCTGAAGACAAGATCATAGTTCATTTTATGTATCATTTTATTGTTTTAATGTTTTTAAGTTCTTGTTGCACTAACATTTTTATAAATTGAAACAACAAAGAAATTTTCTTCTAATCCTTGAATTACATTTTTATCTATCACTGACTGGTTTTCTGCTTTTCAATACACAATGCATGTGTTAAGATAATTCTAGCCGCAATAACAGAGGAAAAGTGTACAATCGTTCACAGGCAATAGAAATTTTTCTCTTGTTTGAACGCTCCTGAGAGTGGAAAGCTCTCTATCAAGATTTTTTTATAGAACTATAATTGATGTCCAATATTAGTTTCAGAGAAACAACATAGTAACTGATAATTATCAACATCATACAAGGTTTTCACAATGTTGACTGTATTCCCTATACTGTAGATTATATCCCATGTTCTTTTTATAACTAGATGGCTGTATTTCTAATTCTCCTTCACCTGTTTGTCCATCCTCTCCTCACTCCTCTCTGGCAACCACCAGTGTGTTCTCTGAGTTTGTTTCCGTTTTTGTTTTTTAGATTCAACATATAAATGAAATCCTACAGCATTTGTCTTTTTGTCTAATTTGTTTCACTCAGCATAATACCCTCTAGGCTGATCCACGTTGTTGCAAATGGCAAGATTTCATCATTTGTTATGGCTAATACTCTAGTGTGTGTGTGTGTGTGTGTGTGTGTGTGTGTGTGTGTGTGTGTGTGTGTTCTCTTTATCTGTTCATCTATGGATGCGTATGTAGGTTGCTTTCATATCTTGGTTATTGTTAATAATGCTACAGTAAGCAGTGTGTCTTTTTTAATTAGTGTTTTCATATTCTTTCAGATAAATACCTAGATGTGGATTGCTGAATCATATAGTAGTTACATTTTTAATTTTTTTGAGGACCTCTCATAATGTTTTCCACAGTGGCTATACCAGTTTACATTCCCACCAAAAATGCACAAGGGCTTTCTTTTCTCCACATCCTTGCCAACATTTATTTTTCATTTATGTGATCATAGCCTTTGTGGCAGATGTGGTAATGTCTCATTGTGGTTTTGATTTGTATTTCCCTGATCCGTGATGTTGAGCATCTTTATAAACCTGTTGCCTATCTGTATGTGTTCTTTGGGAAAGATATCTATTTGGGTCCTCTGCTCATTTTTACTTATTTTTTTTTAATATTGCATGAGTTCATTATATATTTTGGATGTTAATCCCTTATTAAACATTTGATTTGCAAAAATATTCTCCCATTCGATAGGCTGCCTTTTCATATTGATGGTTTCCTTTACTGCGAAAAAAAGCTTTTTAGTTTGTTTGTCCTGTTTTTCCCTTTCTAATCCTCGCCTGACAAAATCAGTTCAAGAAAGTATTGCTGAGACCAATGTCTAAGAGCTTATTGCTTGTTTTCTCTAGGCGTTTTATGGCTTCAGATATTTAAGTCTTAAACCAATTTTGAGTTTTTTTGTTTATGATGGAGAAAAGTCATACAGTTTTACTCTCTGGCATGTAGCTGTCCAGGTTTCCCAGCACAGTTTATTGAAGACCTGGTCTTTTTTCCATTTATATTGTTGCCTTACTTATCCATAGGTTAATTGGCCGTATAAGTGTCAGTTTATTTCTGGGCTCTCTAATCTGGTTTAATTTACATGTCTGTTTTTGTGCCAACCCCATTCTGTTTTGATTACTGCCATTTTATAGTGCAGTCTAAAATTCAGGAGCGTGATACACTAGCTTTGTTCTCCATTCCCAAGATTGGTTTGTCTATTTTGTGGTTTTTGTAGTTCCATATAGACTTTAGTATCTTTTTGTTCTGGTTTTGTGAAAAATGCCTTTGGTACTTTGATGGGAATTGCATTGAATCTGCTTTGAGTAGAATGGACATCTTAACAAAATTATTTCAATCTGGAAATACAGAATATCTTTCCATTTGTTTCATTACTAATTTCTGTCATCAAAGTATAGTTTTCAGAGTACCTGTCTTTCATCTCCTTGGATAAATTTGTTCTTATTATTTTTTTTGTTAAAATTATAAATGGGAATTGTTTCTTAATTTCTCTGAAAGTTTAATAGAGTATAGAAACACAAGAGATTTTTTATATATTAAATTTATATTCTACAGTTTTACTGAATTTCTTCTAAGGTGTATGTGTATGAGCTGTCTTTAGGGTTTTCTATATGGGTATCCTGTCATCTGCAAATAGTGAGATTTACTATTTTCTTTCCTATTGAATGACTTAAATCTTTTCCTCCCCTACTGACTAGTACTTCCAATACTACACTGAATAAAAAAGGACATTGGGAATCCTTGCCTTATTCCTGGATGTTAGAAGAACTTTCTGCTTTTCACTGTCGAATATGATGTTAGCAGTGGAATTGTCATATTCATGGTGTTAAATATGTTCCCTTTATACCAACTTTCTTGCTACCTTTTTAAAAGTTTTTAAATTCCAGTTACTATACAGTAAAGTATTAGTTTTAGCTGTAGATTTCAATGATAACTTGTAATACCCAGCGTTATCACAGCAAGTGTCCACCCTAATCCTCATCCCCAGTTTAACCCATCCTTCCCCTCAACCCCCAACCCATCTTCAACCCCCCACCCATCTCTCCTCCAGCAACCCTCAATTTCTTTTCTATAGTTGAGTCTATTTTTATGATTTGCCTTCCCCCTAGTGTTCATCTGATTTGTTTCTTAATTCCACATATAAAAATATCGTATGATATTTGTCTTTCTCTGACTGACTTATTTTGCTTAGCTAATACTCTCTAGCTCTATCCACATCAATGAAAATGACAAGATATCATTCTTTCTGATGGCTGAGTAATATTCCATTATATCAACATACCATAGCTTCTTTATTCACCAGTCAGTGAACATTTGGGCTATTTCCATAATTCAACTATTACTGATAATGTTACTATAAATAGCAGGGTGCATGTGCCCCTTTCCTTTAGTATTTTGTATCCTACCCAGTAGGATAATTGCTGGATCGTAGGGTAGTTATATCTTTAAATTTTTGAGGAAACTCTGTACTGTTTTCCAGAGTGGCTGCACCAGTTTGCATTAACACCGATAGTGTAAGAGGGTTCCGCTTTCTCTGCATCCCCGCCAACATCTGTTGTTTTCTGTGTTGTTAATTTCAACTATTCTGACAGGTGTAAGGTGAGAGCTCATTGCAGTTTTGACTGGCATTTCTGTGATGAGTGATGTTAAGCATTTTTTCATGTATCTGTTGGACATCTATGTTTTGTCCTTGGAAAAATGTCTATTCATGTCTTCTGCCCATTTTTTAATTAGATTATTCATTCTTTTGAGTGTTGAGTTTGATAAGTTCTTTATATATTTTGGGTATTAACCTTTTATCATATTGTCACTTGCAAATATCTTCTCCCATTTTGAAGGTTGCCTTTTGGTTTTGAATTTTTCCTTTGCTGGGCAGAAGCTTTTGACCTTGAAGTCCCAATATTGTTTGCTTTGGTGGCCCTTGTCTCAGGAGATGTATATGGTAAGAAGTTGCTGCAGTTGATGTCAAAGAGGTACTGCCTGTGTTCTTTCCAGGATTTTGATGTCTCCTATCTCACATTTAAGTCTTTCATCCATTTTGAATTTATTGTGTATGGTGTAAGAAGTTGGTCCAGTTTCTTTTCTTTTTTTTCTTTTTTTTTTTTTTTTGCATATTGCTGTCCAGTGTTCCCAACATTGTCAAAGGGACTGTCTTTTTTGCCACTGGACATTCTTTCCTGCTTTGTTGAAGATTAGTTGGCCATGTAGTTGTGGGTCCATTTCTGGGGTTTATACTCTGTTACATTGACCTATGTGACAATTTTTTGTGCCACTGCCATACTGTCTTGATCACTACAGCTTTATAATAGAATGTGAAGTCCAGAATGGTGCTGCCTCCAGCTTTGCTTTTCTTTTTCAAAATTGCTGTTCATGGTCTTTGTGGTTCCATAAAAATTTTTGCATTGTTTGCCACTTTTTATTGTAAATAATTGCTGAATTTTGGCAGGTGTTTTTTCTTAAATGAAAAAACTTAAATGATCACATTTATCCTTTGTTTTATTTTGTGGTGTATCCTGTTGACTTGTGATATTAAGCCACTCTTGCGTCTCTGGTGTATAATCCTTTTAATGTATTGTTGAATTCTGTTTGCGATATTTTGTTGAATATTTTTGTATCTACATTGATCAGGAATATTGGCTTGTAATTCTCTTTTCTGTAGTGTCTTTGTTTGGTTTGGTATCAGGTTAATGCTATTCTCATAAAATAACTTGGGAACATTTTATCCTCTTCAAGGATGGAAAAAATTAAGAAGAATAGGTAGTATTCTTTGTAAAGATTTGTCAGAGGAGGGCGGAGACAGAGCACAAGCAGGGGGAGTGGCAGGCAGGGTAGAAACAGACTCCCCACTGTGTAGGGAGCTCGATGTGGCATTTAATCCCAGGATTCTGGGATCATGACCTCAGCCAAAGGCAGATGCTTAACCAACTGAACCACCCAGGGGCCCCGATATTAACTCTTCTTTAAAGTTCATCTATAAAGCATCCTAGACTTTTGTTTGAGAGTTGATTTATTGAGTCAGTATCATTATCAGTAATTTGTCTTCAAATTTTCTTTTCAATATTCAGTCTTGGCAGATTGTAGGTTTCTAGAAACTTACCTGTTTTTTCTAGATTGTCCAATTTGTAGTGTGTAATTGCTCACATCAGATACTTAAGAAGTTTTGTATTTGGTGTTATTCATGGCAACTTCTTTCAGTTCTGACTTTCTTTGAACCCTCATTTTTCTTGCTTTGTCTGACTAAAGGCTTCTTAACCTTTTTTCAAAGAACTGGCTGTAGTATCCTTGATCATTTCTTTTTTTCCTTTTCCTTTTTCTTTTTATTTTCTTTCTTTTTGTCTATTTCTACTCTGATTTTTTAATTTTCTTCTAATTTGGGGTTTTGTTTTACTTTTTCTAGTTCTTTTGAGCATAAAATTTTAGATGGTTTGAGTTTTTTTGTTTTTGTTTTGTTTTTTATGTAAGACTCTATCTTTATGAACTTGTGCTTTTGCTACATCCCATAGATTTCTGGAATGTTGCATTTCCACTTAGTTTGTCTCAAGGTATTTTTTTATTTCCTCTTTAATTTCTTTTGAGCCATTGGTTATGCAAGTTTCTGCTCACCTAATGTTACAGAGCAATGGCTGTATGATTATGGTGTGTGGGTTTTCCCCATCTCAGCTGTCTGAGGCTCCAGCAGTATTTAGGGCTCTCCCTTTGGCCTGACTTGTTGGGGTACCCCACCTATCTGCTATCGCTATGGTGGTAGATGGAGTTCTACCCAGGCCTGGCTGGCTGAGTAGCTGTGTTTGCTGCTACAGCTGTGGTAGTGGGTGGGGCCTTCTCTCCCAGCCAAGTTTGCAGATGTGCCTCAGTAGCTATCTTAGCTGCGGAAGTTGGCAAGGGTCTCAGCAGGGCATGCCCACCAATATTAGCAGGTTAGAGCATTCAAAGACGGCACCCACAGAGGTCAGAAATACCAAAATAGAATGTGATTGCAAAAATGGTGCTCAACAGTTTCCTTTCCCAGAGGATATATCAGCAATTTCTGCCTCTGACAGAGGTCTCATGACTAGTAAGTCTCTGTCACCTATGGTCTAGGCACTTTGGCAACTGGTGGTTTATCACTGGGTCCTGGAGAAAATGAGTCTGTGTGCAAGAACTTTAGGTAATGGATAGCCCAATATCATAGCTCTATGGATTTTCTTGACATAATCTGTGTTAGTTTTCAAGGTATGGTGTTGGGGTTCCATCTCTCCTGTGTAAGATCGAAGGTGATGGAGTTCCTGGTGAGGAACTCCAACCCACTGTTCCTCAGGGAAAAGTTTTGTGGTTTCTCTCTTTTAATAATATAGTGGACACACAATGTTATGTTAGTCTTAGATGTAACTTAATGATTTGACAAGTTCATACCTTATGCTATGTTCATCCCAAGTGTACCAACCATCTTGTTACATTGCTATTACAATATTATTGACTGTATTCCTTAGGCTGTGCCTCTTACTCTGTGACTTATTCATTCCATAACTGGAAGCCTGGATGTCCTGCTTCCCTTCAACCATTTTTCCCAACACTTTCCCCTCTGGCAACTATCAGTTCTCTCTATTGGTTGGATTCTACCTTTTGGTTATTCATTTGCTTTTGTTGTTGTTTTGTAGATTCCACTTATAAGTGGAGTCCTAAGATATTTGTCTTTCCCAGCCTGAGTTCACTTAGCATAATAACCTTCTGGGTTCACACGTTGTCTCAAATGGCATGATCCCATCATTTTTATGGCTGCAAAATATTCCATTGTGTATCTATACCACATTTTCCTTATCCATTTATCTATTGATAGACACTTATGGTACTTCCATATCTTAACCATCATAAATAATGCTTCCATAAACATAGGGACACATATATCCTTTTGAATCAATGTTTTTATTTTCTTTGGGTTGATAGCCAATAGTAAACTTTTAGCATCATATGGTATTTCTGTTTTCCACACTATTTTTCACAGTGGATGTAACCGTTTACATTCCTGCCAGCAGTACATAAAAGTTCCCTTCTCTTCACATCCTCAACAATGCTAGCTATTTCTGTTAATTTGATTTTAGTCATTTTATTTGGTGTAGGTGATAGTACATTGTGATTTTGACTTGCATTGCTTGGATGATTAGTGATGTCGGGCATCTTTTCATGTCTGTTGCCCATCTGTAAGTCTTCATTGGCAAAATGTCTGTTCAGATCCTCTGCCTGTTTATTAATGAGTTGGTTTGTTTTGTTTTGGAGGTTGAATTGTATGAGTTCTTTATATATTGAGATATTAATCCCTTAACAGATATGTCATTCACAAATGTCTTCTTCCATTCAGTAAATTGTCTTTTTTGTTTGATTGGTTTCTTTCACTGTACAGAAACTTTTTATTTTGATCTAGCTTCAGTGGTTTATTTTGGCTTTTGTTTCCCAGGCTTTAGAAGACCTATGTAGAAAAATATTTCTACAGTTGATGTTAGAGAAATTACTGTCTATGTTCTTCTCTAGGATTTCTAAGTTTTAATGGTTTTGGATCTCATATTGAAGACTTCAATTCATTTTGATTTTGTTTTTGTGTATGGTATTAGGAAGTGGTCCAGTTTCATCCTTTTGCATATAGGTGTCCATTTCTTCCCAATACCATTTATTGAAGAGATTGTCCTTTTTTGTGTGTGTGTGTAATCTTAACTCCTTTTTCATAGATTAGTTGACTATATAATCATGAGTTTAACTCTGGGGTGTCTATTCTCTTCCATTAATTTCTGTGTCTGTTTGTATGCCAGTACTGTACTATTTTGATTACTATGGATTTGTTGTTTATTTTAAAATCTAATATTGTGATAACCCCAGCTTTGTTCTTTTTTTCTCAAGTTTGCTTCAGTTATTTGGGGGTCTTCTGTAGTTCCATAAAAATTTTAGTATTTTGTAAAGAAAAATAAATGCTGTGGGTATTTTGATAGGGATTGTATTAAATCTATAGATTTGCTTTGAGTACTATGGGCATTTTCAAAATATTAGTTACTCTAGTCTGAACATCTTTACATGTGTGTCACCTTCAACTTCTTTCATCATTGTTATATAGTTTTCAGAGTACAAGTCTTTCACCTCTTAAGGTAAATTTTACCCTTAGGTATTCTTTTTCTTAATTGTAAATTTTTAAAAAAATTTCTATTTCATTGCTAGTATGTAGAAATCTTACCTATTACTAGGTATTAATCTTGTATCCTGCAACTTCATTGAATTTGTTCTAGTAGTTTTTTGGTGGATTCTTGAGAATTTTCTATATATAGTATTATGTCATCTGCAAATATAACTGTTTAGTTTCTTTACCAATATAGATACCTCATTTGTTTTTCTTGTCTTATTGCTGTGGCTAGGACTTACAGTGCTCTGTTGAAAAAAAAAGGTTTCAAGAGTAGACCTCATCATCTTGTTCCTGACTTTAGAAGGAAAGCTCTCAGGTTTTTACCATTGTGTAAGATGTTAGCTGTAGGTTTTTTATAAATGGCATTTAACATATTGAGGTATGATTCCCACTAACTCCACTTTGTTGAATTTTTATCCTGAGTATGTTAAATCTTGTCAAATGCTTTTTCTGTGTCTATTGAAATAGACATGATCATGATTTTTATTGTTGATGTAATCTAGGACATTGATTTGAATATTAAACCACCCTTGCATCCTGGAATAAATCCCACATGATGTAGTGAAATGATCTTAAATGTATTATGTGTGGTTTGCTAGTATTTTGTTAAGGATTTTTGCATCTTCATCAGGATATTGGGCTACAGTTTTTTGTTTTTTGTTTGTTTGTTCGTGGTGCCTTTAGTTTTGGTATCAGAGCAATGCTGGCCTTGTAGAATGTATTGGGAAGCTTTCCTTCCTGTTGTACTTTCTGGAATAGTTTGAATAGGTATTACCTCTTTAAATGTCTGGTAGAATTCATCTGTGAATCCATGTGGTCCTGGACTATTATTTTTTTTTCTATTACTGTTTCAACTCTGTTACTTGTAACTGGTCTGTTCTGATTTTTCTATTCCTAGTTGAGTTTTGTAGGATTGTATGTTTTTAGGAATTTACCCATTTCTTCTGGGTTGTCCAGTTTGTTGTCCATATAATGTTCTTAATATTCTCTCATCCTTTTGTATTTCTGTGGTATCAGTTGTTCTTCTTATTTCTGATTTTAATTATTTGGGTCCTTTCTTGATGAGTTTGGCTAAGAGTTGGTCAATTTTATTTTTCCTTTCAAAGAACCAGCTCTTGATTTCCTTTTTTTTCCTTTTATGTGGTTTATTTCTGTTCTGATATCTATTTCTTTTATTCTACTCACCTTGGATTTTGTTCTTTTTCTAGTTCAGTTCCTTTTAGATATAATGTTGCTTATTTCAACTGTAGCTTTTTCTTGAGGCAGGCCTGTATTGCTACATATTTCCCTCTTAGAAGTGTTTTTGCTGTGTCCCAGAGTTTTTTGGTGGAACTTTGTGTTTTTTATTTTCATGGTCTCTATGTATTTTATTTCCTCTTTGATTGCTTGGCTGACCCATTGAGTGTTAAGTATCATGTTGTCAAATCTCCATATGTTGGTGTTTTCTTTTTATTTTTCTTGTACTTTTTTCTAGTTTCATACCATTGTGATAAAGATGCATGATATGATTTCAGTCTTCTTAAATTTATTGAGACCTATTTTATGGCCTAATATGTGACCTTTTTTGAAAATGTTCCATGCGTACTTGAAAAGAATGTGTATTTTATATTTTGGATAGAACATTCCATGCATATCTGTTATGTCTATCTGGTTCAAGATATCATTCAAAGACATTGTTACCTTACTAATTTTTGTTTCTGGGTGGTCTATTCATTGTCATAAGTAGGGTGTTAAATTCCCCTACTATTGTATTACTATCAATTATGTCCTCTATGTCTGTTGATACTTGATTTATGTATTTAGGTGCTCCAGTGTTCATTGTATAGTTACTGATGATTGTTACATCTTTCTGTTGGACTGATCCCTTTATCATTATATAATTGTCCTTCTTTGTCTCTTACAGTCTTTTTTTTTTTTCTAAAGCCTATCTTGTCTGACTGCCTTTTTTTTTTTTCCCCACTTCCATTTACATGGCGAATATTTTTCCACCCTTTTACTTTCAGTCTGCATGTGTTTTTAGGTCTGAGGTAAGTTTCTTATAGGCAGCATATAGATGGGTCTTGTTTTTTGTTGCTATTATTGTTTTTATCCATTATGCCACCCTATGCCTTTTGATTGGAGCCTTTAGATGAGCCAGCCTTCCTCTTTGCCAAATTTTATTTCCAAGAAACCATGTTCATTCTGTACTCCATCATTTTTAACACATATCTTTGAACTCAATATATTTGTATCAACTGACAAAGGCAGATAACCATGTTCTATCTCATCTGGAACTTTTTGATGGACTAGTTCCTTCTTTATCTTCTTGCCTTTCTTCCCTTCCTTTTTCCCTATTTTCATGCATCCTTTTCCCGCCCTTTGGTTGGTCTAGTTGCCAAGACTGATTTATTTTATATTTTGCTCCTTTTTTTTTGAAGTTCCTATCCACACATGAATCTGCTATTTACTGTGATATATTGCAGTTAACTTTTAGACTTTTTCCAGAAGTCTATTTTTTTTTCTTTTCACCATGAGCTATAGTGAGAGCAAAATACTTTGTATTATTTCCATTTTTGTTCAGCCTGAGGAAATGGCAAAGAAATAGATAAAACTCAGCTGAGGTGATGTGTATTACAGTTGGAATAGCTCAGATTGGTTTCCCCTCCTGAGATGTAGGAAGTAATAACATATATTCTTCCCAGCTCTGGCTATGGTAAGTTGGTTACAACATTCCAATGGGAACAGACCAGAGAGATGGGTTTTCCAAGATTCATTGTACTTAATCAACTTGTGTGAGGGCAGGAGTCATTACTCCCTTAGCAGCCCGCCTTCAACTATAGATCATATTTTGTCTTCATTTTATAGCCATCAAGCCCTTCCATCTTTCCAAGATCAATTACCTATTTTATTTTTTTTAATTTCCTATCATAAGGATTCTCAGTATTTCCAGTATTTTACCATCCAGAATTTCCAAAGTGTTCTCAAGCATTGAAGTTTTTCAGTTCCTCTAGAACCATGAAAGCTGGGGTGAACATCCATTGTCATATGTCACATGAAGCAAAATATGTCAGTGATATTCCTAGATGATAATTAGGTCACAAATAATAGGTTCCTGGTAGATTTAAAAAAAAAAAGCCACTTTACTTTAAGAATGGATGTCTCCCTCCTCCCCACTTCCCTAATACAGGAGAAGTGATTCCTAAATCATATGCCTTCTAGTTGGGCTTTTTAGTTACTTTTGTGCAAAGCCACACAGAACACGATGACTTCCCTAATGAGAAAGATTGCCTTAGACAAATTAGATTGAGCCCTGTGTTAAAGGAGTGTTTCTACCTTAAAACTCTCCCTTTGGCAAGTAAGTAAATAGTATGTAAGGATAAGATATTTATAGGCAAATTCGATTTATTAATGAAAAATGGAAACAGCTTTAATATTTCCCAAAAGATAATTATGTGGACAATGGTAGTTCTCAATCATGTGAGATCATGAAACTTAAAGTATTTAAATACTTTAAATGACAGTAAAAACTGATAAAATGTTATAACTAAGCTGTCAGCTGTACAAGGTCAAATACAGTGTCTCTGCTGTTCACCATTTTATCCTCATGTCTATTATAGTGTCTGACAGTTTAAATGGACTAAAAAAGGAATAAAATGAAGAATGAATCTGACTACTCTCCTGCAAGAAAGGGGGAGGAAGTGAAAGATGCTATAGCGTAATCAATTGAGATGCCACTTATGAATAGATTCACATCTAAAGTATCTACAGACCTGATACTACAGACTTTTTTCCCCTCACAATGGAACTTGAAGTTTTTGAGTCTTCTAATGAATTCAGACCATTTAAAAATCTCAAAAGAAATCTACATCACATTGAAATTCTACCAAGTTCTAAGAAACCACATTTTTCTTAGCTTAGCTCCTAATTATCATAAAATTTTGACAAGTATTTCACACATTCAAGATTTTGTGCTCTATTTTTCAGATCCTTTAATCATCTCACCACATCAACATGTCAGTGCAGAACCAGGGAGATACCACAGTCAATAAGGAGTGGAACAGCCCAGTGCTTCCTCCTTTCAAGCCTGGAGTAACAGACAAGATACAAAACAAAGCATAGCCACAAAGCCAGGGTGTCTTTTTCAAAGACCAACTGAAATTTAATAAAAGGGGAAAGTTTTCATTAAGCTGTAGAACCGGAAAACAAAGTTTGAAACATTCTACTTTTTAGAGAAGTCAGAAGAATAGAAATTGAAATCAAAGAATAGTTAGGGTTTTGTAATACATGGTCAGGTGTCTTTAAAGTACCTACTCTGCAAAGATTCATGTAGGATTACAAAGAGGAAGAACAGTATGACACTTCTCATTTTTTAGCACTTCAAAGTTTATTCATATGATCCTCACAGTTTTGTGAACTGTTCAACTTACTCTCAATGAGGTAATAATTCCTAAGAGATTGCCCATTCATTTATTCATTCATTCAACAAAGTAGTGTGGAGTCATTTGGCTAGGCACAGGATAAAATACAGAACCTGACCATGTTGTGGACAGGCAGACAAATGAACAGATAAATAAGAACAGTAAAATTCTGGCTATCAGGAAGAAATTCATAGTTCAATCACAACCTCATTCTCTGGTAAAATAAATCATACCAAAAATATTCATGAGGCATTCTTAAAATACATACAAAAAGGTTCAACCTAAATGTTTTGAATGATGGGAGCAGATTAAAAAGGTAGAAAACATGCTATTTCACATAAAAACTAGAAATTTTTCGGCTTTTCCAGTGGTAAGCCAGTGGAGGGAGAATGAAGAACATGAACTCTGGGACTTGTATAAGCCCTGCTTCTCCATCCCAGCCCTGCTTCTTTCCAACTATGCAAACTGGCCAAATTATTTAATTCCAGTTACTTACTTCCGTTGTCCTGAAATTTGAATAGTAATAGCTCTTTTCTTATGTGTTTTGTGTGGATTACCTCAAGTTAGGATATAAAGGACTTAGAATGTTGCCTGGTTAATATGAAGTAGTTTTTTAGTTTTCTTTTCTTTTTTTTTTACTTTTATTTATTTTTTTTTTAAAGATTTTATGTATTTGACAGAGACACAGCAAGAGAGGGAACACAAGCAAGGGGAGTGCAAGAAGGAGAATCAGGCTCCCTGCCCAGCAGAGAGGCCAATGCGGGGCTCCATCCCAGGACCCTGAGATCATGACCTGAGCAGAAGGCAGACTCTTAATGACTGAGCTTCCCAGGTGCCCCTAAAAAGTAGGTTTATAAGTGAAAGCTGTTACTCAAGATATGCCATTTCAGAAATGAAATGGCAAACACAACACAGTCTGAACATATTTTTTTAAAAACATATTTGGTTATTTTCACTTATGTATGTAAATGCACATATAAAACTATTTTGGAAGCCTATATATTCAACTATTAACTATAGTTAACACTTGAGTGAGGACTAGAGGTCTGGGGTAATTTTTTTTTTTAATGAGGGATTTTTCCGTTGTCCCAGCATCATGTATTGAAAAGACTGTTATTTCCCCATTCTATTAAGTGATTTTTGGCACTGTATTTGAAAATCAATTGACCATACACAGGTGGGTTTACGGACTCTCAATTCTATTTCTTTGATCTATAGATGCTTCTGCCAGCACTACCCTGTCTTAATTTCTCTAGCTTTATAGTTAGTTTTGAAATTAGGAAGAGTGAGGCTTCCTACTTTGTTCTTTTTTTTTTTTTTTAATTGTTTTGGCTACTTTGGGTCCCTTAGAATTTCATGTGACTGTTTGCTAAAATCATGATTCAAAAAATCAACTAGTTACCTGACAGATTGCCTTGAATCTCTAAATCAGTTTGAGGAATATTCCCATCCTAATAATATTGTCTTCTAATCCATGAATATGAAGTTTCTTTTTATTTAGATCTTTGATTTTTTTCAAATATTTTGTAATATTCAGCATATCTATTGTGTACTTTTATTAAATTTATATGTAAGTATTCTTTGGGATGCTACTGTAAATGGAAATTTATTTTGGATTGTTGCAAGTATATAGAAATGTGATAGATTTTTTTTCCTTTTTTTTTTTTTTTTTTTTTTTTTTTTTTTTTTTTTTTTTTATGTTCTTGTATCCTGGACACAAGAACAAACTTGTTAGCTGTAATAGTTTTTAAGTGAATTCCTTAAGCTCGTCTGTATACAGGATTATGACATCTGCAAATAGTTTTACTTCTTCCTTTCCAGTCTGGATGCCATTTATCTCTCAATTGCCCTGGCTAGACCCTCTATTGCAATGTTTAATAGAAGTGGTAAAAGTGAACATTTTGTAGTTCCTGATCTTAGAAGAAGCTAGTCTATCACCATTCAGAGTAATGTTAACTATACATTTTTCAGAGATGCAGCTCATCAGGTTGAAAGTTCGCGTATATTTCTACTTTTCTATGTGTTTTCATCATGAAAGGAGATTAGACTTTACAAATTCTTATGTATTGAGATTATCATGTAGTTTTTTGTTTATGCTTTATTGATAATGATGTATTACATCATTTTTCAGATGTTAAATCAACTTTTCATTCCTGGGACAAATACCACTTAATCATGTTATATAATTCTTTATATGTTATAATTTAGTTTGTTAATGTTTTGTTGAAGATTTTGGTGTCCGTATAAATGAGAAATTGGTTTGTAATTGTCTGGTGATTTTTTTTTTTAATCTGTTAACAAGGCAATACCAGCCACACAGAGTTGGAGAGTGTTTTCTTTGGTAGACCTGTGGCAAAAATGGTATTTTTTTTTTTTTTTAAGGCTGAAAAAATTCAGCCATGAAGCCATCTGTTCCAGGGTTTTTCTTTTGTTGGCAGTTTTTTTAGTCCTAATTAAAACTGTTTGCTTACTATCAATTTCCTTAGGTTGTTTATCTTTTCTTACATTAGTTTTAGGAGTTTGTGACTTCTTAGGAGATGTATCCATTTTATTACAGTTATTTAAACCTGCAATGCTTCAGTATTGCTTTATAATCATTTGTGTTAGCTCAGTCCTAATGTTCCCTTTCACTTCTAATTCTAGTAATTTGAGTCACTTCCCACCTCCCCATCCTCCAGTCAATCCAGATAGAGGTTTGTGAATTTTGTTGACCTTCTCAAAGAAACCTGCTATTGATTTCATCAGTTTTCTATATTTTTTCTATTTTCTACTTCACTAATATCTATTCTAATCTTGTTTTTTGCTGTTTAGTTTAGGTTGATTTCTCTTCTTACCAGTTGCTAAGATTGGGAGGATTAAGTTTTTAACATTATTTAAATATGAGTTCCCTCTAAGGACTGTTTTAGCTTTGTCCTGTAAGGTTGCTATGTTGGGTATTCATTTTTTTATAAGATAAATACATAACTGTTACATATGACAAAGGATTTCTATCCAGCATGTATAAACAACTACTACAAATCAATTATAAGAAAGTTGATCCATTTTTAAATGAGATGTCTAGAGCAGACACTTTGCAAAATAAGAATAGCTAATAAGCACACGATAGGATTTTCAACCTCATTAGTCATCAAGAAAATGCACACTGAAATCATGACCCACCATTTTGCACACACTATAAAGAATAAAATTAAGATTTACAATGTCAAACATTGAGGAGCGTGTGAAGCAACTGGATCTCTCAAACACTGATTTGAGTGTAACATTGTCCCATTACTTGGGAAAAGAAGTTAGTAATTTCTAAAATACCAACATAAAGACCCATAAATTTCACTCCTGTTTACCAAAGAGAAATGAAAATGTCCACAAAAAGTTGTAAAAGAATGTTTATTTCAGCCATATTCATTACCACCTCAAACTGGAAAATACTCCACTCTCCCTCAACTGGTAAATGGAAAAAGACCTTTTGGGAAAACTTCTACAATCCTTCTCAACAATAATAATAAGAAATGAATCACTGATACACACAGCAGTACAGATGGATTTTTAAAAATAATACTGAACAAAAGGCAAACACAAAAGAATATACTGTATAATTTTTTTTAAAAAGATTTTATTTATTTATTTGTCAGAGAGAGAGAGAGAGGGTGTTCACAAGCAGGCAGAGGCTGGGGAGAGAAGCAGACTGCCTGCCGAGCAAGGAGCCCGAAGTGGGACTCAACCTCAGGACCCCGGGATTGTGACCTAAGCCAAAGGCAGCAGCTTAACTGACCGAGCCACCAGACATCCCTACTCTACAATTTTTAAAAAGATCTTGGGAGAGTGGGGGAAAGCCAGACTAAGCAGAGAGCTCTGCAAGAGGCTTGATCCCAGGACCCTGAGATCATGACCTGAGCTGAAGGCAGACACTTACCCAACTGAAACACCCAGGCACAACCCCCCCCCCCCAAATCCTAAAATGAAGTTCTAGGGAAGACAGAAGTAAGCTATGGTGATAGGGTAACAAATCCTATCAGTGACTGTTTCTGTGTCAAGAGCAGGAAGTAACAGGGGAGGTCATTGTTTGGAAAAAGCCCAAGGGAACTTTCTGGGGTCATGGAAATATTCTTTATCTTGATTACAGTGAGTTACATTGGTAGATTAATTTCTTCAAACTTACTGAAATGTACACTTAAAATTATGTATATTATTATACATAAAGTACCTCATTTTGAGCCAAAATTTAATACTTTTAAAATAAAACTAGTTAAAAATGAAACCTCGTAAATCAAAAATCAAATCTAAGACACCAGCGATAGAGGAAGTTATGGTTTAAAAAGCACTGAATCTAGTTAAATATATTTATTGCATAAACGATTAAAATGATTAAAATTAAAATGATTGTAGGGATTATGGTATAGAATATAAATTTTAAAAATTTGATCATAAAATATTAGCATACATGATGGGGTTAGGATTAGGGAGAGAAAGCTTAGGACATTACTTTCATCAGTTTATATCATGTAAATTGTTCTAATTATAAACTTTTATTCCAGATTTCAAATGTACACATATATGTAAAACCTCTTTTGGTAAAAATTTTTTAAATAACTTCTATACATATAAAGGCACTGTTAATATGAGAGGGTCCAAGGATACATTTACATTGAAATACCATGTTTAGTCATTATGTGTTAGGCTCAACCATTAAAACTGTGCTTTAGAGTTAAGAAAGATCTTTCGTGGACCCAAAAACTGAAGATTTAAATTAAGTAGTAAAGCTGGGAAAAAATACCCCAGAAAGCAGAGATACTAAGAGTAAGATTAAAAGAATACCATATATTTGAAGTAAGCCTGGGACTGGCAAAAACTAAAGCATTTTTGCCAAACTCAGAGACATGAGTGTATATGAATAGTCTAAGAGATTTGCCATCACAGCAGAATGATTTAGCTCCAAACTCCCAACCTCTGTACTCTTCTGTTAAGGTACATATTCCCTGAAAGAAGACTTTAGTGAGACCTCTTGGATCAATGTCAAAAGTGGATTCATTGTCTATGACCAGAAAGGGCTAGGGTGATGTTAAATGGACCTGAGCAGATGGCACCCACTCCAGTGTAATTCCCACAGAAGGGAAATTAGTTGTGAGCTGGGAAGACACCCCAAAATGTGCCTACTGCATAAGATACTTAGTTTTCTGTTATTCTTCATATTTTATTCCCTATTTACAACACTTGTTTCTTTTGTTGAAATTGTGTTCTTCCATGTATCTCAGAGAAAGCCCGGGTTTATCTAGTTCCTTGCAAGTCTTTTTGCTCCAGTTCTAATAGTGGTAAACAGGTTTTGGATTTTTTGTTTTGTTTTGTTTTTAAGCATTTATTAGAAGAATTCTCTAAATCAATTCAAAAAACTAAAGTTGAAGTCCACATAATCTGTCTTCTATTGTTAAACTAATAAACAGTTCTAGGCTTATCTGGAGTAACCTAGTTCAGCTCCCAAATAATTATTAAATAGGCCATGTGAAATTGAACTTTTCAAAATTTAAATTGTAAGGCAGCTGATTAATTTTTATCAACTTAATTATTTACCTTATGCTTTTAATAATTTTATAACATTAAACTAATGGTCAGTAACTTTAAAGATACACAGATTAGGAGTAAAGGTTTTCTTTAAAATTCATTGGTATCTCATTAATATTTCTTTGCACATATTTCTGGCTTCATGAGTAAATTAGATTTGATAATCTATGTAGTTTTCTCATGCTATCATGTATGATAATTGCATAGTGGAAGAATCAGGTTTTAGGACTTAGACAAATGGAATTCAAATTTTAGTTCTGCTCTTTGAGCAGGTATATAATTGTCTTCAATTTCCTTAACCACTCTGAATCTCCATTTGAGTCTTAAAATAGCAAAAAGAGGCATAACATGATTTGTAACTATAAAATACTGATAATGAAAATGTTAAGTCAAAACATGATGATTGCTTCATAAAAGGTTACACTTACAAGTTTTTCCTACAACATATATAAGGATGAAGAAAGAAAAGCTAATACATGGCTAAACATAATGGATATGGAATGAATCTTTGCTTAAGAAGGGAAGGAAGGAATGAGAATTAAGTTTTGTGGTTCCTAGTAACAGATATGAACAAAGGCATGGAATAGACCATCTTAAGAGCAAATGAAAAAGAGAGAGCTAATAGCTTTCTATTTCTAGAAGTTGTATTCTTTGAATGTACAGAGTTTGTAGTGCTTTAGAATTAAAGTGTGCTTTGGTAATTTTATCTACCATCTGTGGTTGTACCTTTTCCATTGTCCCCATGTCAGACATCTCAGACTAACTTCTGCCTCAATGTCAACCCCCTAAATATCAGTGACTTTAGAAATTAGGTGACTTGAGCCAACACCATTGTGTCATTGATTAAGCAACCCATTGTCTTCATTCTGAGACACCAGATGAAGGGACAATTCCTATTTGAGACATTTTCAATGTTAAGGCAGAGGGAAAAGGGAACAATTTCAGAAAGACATGAAATTTCTAAAAACTTGTACTCATCAATAGCTCATATCATTTCTGCTAAAGTTTTATTGTTCAAAACAAGTTCCAGGTAATACTGAAATTGCTAAGTTGGGGTATGTTATCCTCAAATAAGAAAAGATAGAGAATATTTTGGGTAATACTCTATTAGAGGCACCATTCTTTCTCTTAAGATTTTATTTATATATTTGGGAGGGAGAAGAGGGAAGGAAACCAGCAGATTCTGTGCTGACCATGCAGAGCTCCATCCCATGTCCCTGAGATCATGACCAAAGCCAAAATCAAGAGTCAGATGCTCAACCAACTGAGCCAACCAGGTGTTTAAAAAACAACAGCAAAAAAACAACTTATGAATTAGATAAGTACTTAAATATTGCTATAGATATAAATTCATACTTCATTCTGATTTTAATTAATAGATCCAGTATCCTTTCATTATTTGTCAAGTATACCTTAAACAAGAACTCCCTCAATGTCTGGCTGATGTATCAAGATATATAAAGGTTTGCAATGAAACCTTCATTATTCAATGAAAATATTATCTTTAACTGTCATGAATTGTTACATGACCAAAAGTTATGGATAACTATTGAAACCCAATTCTAAGGAAAATTTCTCAAGTCTAAAATATGAATTAGGAAAGAACTGACTTTAGAAGGAAAGTGAAAATTAGCTTTGTCAGCTTAGTAAGATTACCATTGACATCTGTTGGGTAGAAAATTAAGCAAAAAATTTAGTCACCTTGTGAGAACTATTGTTCTGATTGGCATGTGTTAAATGAAAACCCTTCCAGAACTGGCTATTAGTTTCCTTTTGGCCATCCAATTATACTTGGAAGTCATTCTTTAATGACATTATTATAATGGCTACGAAACTATTTCACAGTAATTTCATTGAAAACTGTACCAATCCCTCTGTCCATATATATTAAGCATCCTTGTGTGCTGGTTGTTGTGATACGCATGGGAGATAATATCCAACAGCTTCTAATATTAAGGTTATTCATTGTACAAGAAACAATATTAGCTGCTATGTATAATGCTGAAGGCTTGGAGACTTGACTCTTCTTGCAAACTAACAGGTTTCCTGTCACAGTTTCATTGGTGCAGATAGACTACATGAGAGCCCTGGTTCAGAAAATAACTGTTTCACTTACACCAGTAGCTAGAGTAGTTGCATTTATGTTTGCATTGCTTCCAAGTCCCAATTTCTACATGGCTAAGTGCAGAAAAACAGCACTTGTACCTGCTATGGGTTGTGTTAGAGGAGAACTTTGTGATTAGGACCCTAGTATATCCTAATATGCCTGTTCTTTGCTCCAGAGGGAAATGTTATGTTTGAGAATAAGCGTGCTTGCTCTTAACTTTGGGTGGGAACCCTATCTCTATTTTTCAAGGCTGTTCTCCCTATAAACATCCTTACAAAGATAGCTCAGAATAAAGAACAGTAACTGCCTTTTTTGAGACCTGCCAAAACATGAGCGCACCCTAGAGACTCCTCTTTCAACAGTATCTCCTCCTCATTGATGCTGTCTGAGCTCCTGTTGGATTTCTCCAGGTGTACCACGCTCTGTTGCCCACCTTTATTAATTTGAACAATTCAGGCTAGAACCAAGTTCATGGATTTATTTCATATATTATTGAAGATGGCCATCATCAGGACTCAAAATAGCAGGAGGAGAACAATCTGCAGTATCAACTATTCCCCCGAGCTGGATTTAGCTAGCTGAATAAATTCCATAAACTACCAGGGTCTACCATAGAATCTCGGGTAATTTTCTTCTTAAATTTCTGAATTTAATCATTTTGGTCTAAAACCTTTAATCCAGGTACAAAAAAGTGTAACCTTGATGACACAGACTTAATCTAATCCCACAAGAGGGAATGTTTCATGCAATTTGGCCATGTATCAAAACTCCAGCCATTGAGTTGTTGGTTACCTGAATGTGTTCCAGAGCTAAGATAATGTTACTAATCATGTCAGCTAAATTAGGGATAATTTTTTTTTCCTTTTTTAAAATTTGAAGTCAGTTTAACCAACAGATAGTACATTACTAGTTTCAAAGGTAGGATTTAGTGATTTGTCAGTTGCATATAACACCCAGTGCTTTTCACATCACATGCCCTTCTTACTGCCCATCACCAAATTACCCCATCCCCCTACCCACATCCCCTCCAGAAACCCTCAGTTTATTTCCTATAGTTAAGAGTCTCTCGTGATTTTTCTCTCTGACTTCCCATTCAATTTTCCTTCCCTTCCACTATGATTCTTGGTACTCTTTGTTATATTCCACTTATGAGTGAAAACCTGATAATTGTCTTTCTTTGACTTATTTCACTCAGCATAATACCTTTCAGTTCCATCCATATTGATGTAAATGATAAGTATTCATCCTTAATGATTGTTGAGTAGTATTCCATTATATACACACCCACAGAATGGCTTACCATATATGTGTGTGTGTGTGTTTAGACACATACACATATATATAGTATCACATCTTATCTATTCATCTGTTGATGGACATCTCAGCTTTTTCCCACAATTTGGCTATTGTGGACATTGCTGCTATGAACATTGGGGTACATGTGGCCCTTTGGATCATTACATTTGTACCTTTGGGGTAAATACCCAGTAGTGCAATTGATGGGTCACAGAGTAGCTCTATTTTTAACTTCTTGAGGAACATCCCTGTTGTTTTCCAGAGCAACTGTACCAGCTTGCATTCCCACCTACAGTATAAGAGGGTTCCCTTTCCCCACAGCCTCACCAACAATTGTTTCCTGACTTGTTAATTTTAGCCATTTTGACTGGTGTATGGTGGTATCTCACTGTGGTTTAAAATTTGTATTTCCCCGATACCAAGGGATGTGGAGCATTTTTTCATATGTTTGTTGACCATTTGTATGTCTTCTTTGGAGAGATGTCCATGTCTTCTGTCCATTTCTTGACTGGATTATTTATTTTTGGGGTGTTGAGTTTGATAAGTTCTTTATAGACCTTGGATACCATCCCATTATTTGACATGTCATTTGTGAATATCTTCTCCTGTTCTGTAGGTTGCCTTTCAGTTTTGTTGACTGGTTCCTTTGCTGTGCAGAAGCCTTTTATCTTGAGGAAGTCACAATAGTTCACATTCATATTTGTTTCTCTTGCATTTGGAGACATCTCTAGCAAGAAGTTGCTGTGGCTGAGGTTGAAGATGTTGCCTGCATTCTCTAGGATTTTGAAGGACGCCTATCTCACACTTAGGTTTTTCATCATTTTGAGTCTATGGTGTAAGGAAATGATCCAGTTTCATTTTTCTAAATGTGGCTGTCCAATTTCTACAGTATCATTTGTTGAAGAGACTTTCCTCTTTCCATTGGATATTCTTTCCTGCTTTGTTGAAGATTGGTTGACCATAGATCTGAGGGTCCATTTCTGGGTTCCCTATTGATCTATGTGTTTCTGTCCAGTTCCATACTGTCTTGAAGATTATAGCTTTGTAATAGAGCTTGAAGTCCAAATTTGGTGTTATTTGTTTTGTTTTTGTTTTTGCTTTTGCTTTTAATGTCCCTATTAGGGTTCTTTCTGGTTCCATGCAATTTTTAGGATTATTTGTTCCAGTTCTGTGAAAAATGTCAATGGTATTTTGATAGGTATTGCATTGAATGGATATATTGCTCTGGGTAGCATAGACATTTTAACAATTTTTATTCTTCCAATCCATGAACATGTAATATTTTTTCATTTCTTTGGGTGTTCCTGAATTTCCTTCATAAGTGTTCTATAGTTTTTAGAGTACAGTTCCCTTACCTCTTTGGTTGGGTTGATTCCTTGGTATCTTACAGTTTGTAGTGAAATTGTAAATGGGATCAACTCCTTAATTTCTCTTTTTTCAGTCTTATTGCTAATGTATAGAAATGCAACTGATTTTTGTGCACTGATTTTGTATCCTGCCACATTACTGAATTACTATATGAGTTCTAGCAATTTGGGGGTGGAGTTTTTTGGGTTTTCCACCTAAAGTATCATGTCATCTGTGAACAGTGAGAGTTTGACTACTTCTTTTCCAATTTGAAATATTTTTGTTTCTTTTTGTTGTCTGATTGCTGAGGCTAGGACTTCTAGTACTATGTTGAACAATATGGTGAGAGTAGGGCATCCCTGTCATGTCCCTGACCTTAGGGGGAAAGCTCTGTTTTTCCCCCATTGAGAATGGCAGTCCCAGTGGACTTTTCAATATGATATTGAGGTATATTCCTTCTGTCCCTACACTGAGAATAGTTTTAATCAAGAAAGGATGCTGTACTTCGCCAAATGCTTTTTCTGCATCAGTTGAGAGGATCATATGTTTCTTATCTCTTCTTTTGTTAATGTAATCTATCACGTTGATTGTTGTGAATGTTGAATCATCCTTGCAGCTCAGGAATAAATCCCACTTGGTGGTGGTGAATAGTCCTTTTAATGTACTGTTGGATCCTATTTGCTAGTATCTTGGTGAGGATTTTGGCATCCATGCTCAACAGGGATACTTGTCTATAATTCTCCCTGGTGGAGTTTTTGTCTTGTTTTGGGATCAAGGTATTAGTGGCCTCCTAGAGTGAGTCTGGAGGTTTTCCTTCCTATCTTATTTTTTGAAACAGTTTCAGAATATATGTTCTTTAAATCTTTGGTAGAATTCCCCTGGGAAGTCATCTGGGCCTGGGCTCTTGTTTGTTGGGAGATTTTTTGATGACTGCTTCAATTTCCTTGCTACTTATGGGTCTCTTCAGGTTTTATAGTTATTTTTCATTTTTGGTAGTTTATGAGTTTCTAGGAATGAATCTATTTCTTCCAGATTGTCTAATTTGTTGGTGTATAGCTGCTCATATATTCTTAAAATTGTCAATACTTCCTTGGTGTTGGTTGTGATCTTTCCTCTTTCATTCATGATTTTATTTATTTGGGTCCTTTCTCTTTTCTTTTTGATAAGTCTGGCCAAGAGCTTATCAATCTTATTAAATCTTTCAAATAACCAGCTCCTAGTTTTGTTGATCTGTTCTACTGTTCTTTTTGGTTTCTATTTCATTGATTTCTGCTCCAAACTTTATTTCTCTTCTCCTGCTTGGTTTAGGCTTTATTTACTATTCTTTTGCAGTCCTTTAGGTATAAGGTGAGGTTGTATATTTGAGACTTT
This sequence comes from Mustela putorius furo, assembly GCF_011764305.1. NCBI lineage: Eukaryota > Metazoa > Chordata > Mammalia > Carnivora > Mustelidae > Mustela > Mustela putorius. The sequence goes on along the minus strand of NW_025422019.1, from coordinate 19,499,125 downwards.
TCTAATTTTTTGAGAAAAGCTTGTATTGCTATGTAATTCCCTCTTAGAACCACCTTTACTATATCTCAAAGGTTTTGTTTCCATTTTTACTTGCTTTTATGATTCTTTTTACTTCTTTAATTTCTTGGTTGATCCATTAATTCTTTAGTAGGATGCTCTTTAACCTCTAAGTGTTTGAGTTCCTTCCAAATTTCCTCTGGTTATTGAGTTTGAATTTTAAAGCATTGTGGTCTAAAAATAAGCAGGGAACAGTATTAGTCTTTTGGTATTGGCTGAGACCTGATTTGTGACCCAGTATGCAATCTATTCTGGAAATGTCCCATGTGCACTTGATATGAATGTGTATTATGTTGCTTTAGGATGGAATGTTCTATGTATATCTGTGAAGTCTATCTGGTCCAGTGTGTCATTCAAAGCCCTTGTTTCTTTGATGATCTGCCCATTGCTATGAGTGGAGTGTTGAAGTCCCCTACTATTACTGTATTATCAATGTGTTTCTTTAATTTTGTTATTAATTGGTTTCTGTAAGTGACTTCTCCCAAGTTAGGAGCATAAATATTTATAATTGATCTTCTTTTTGGATAGTCCCTTTAAGTATTTTATAGTGTCACTCTACATCCCTTACTACAGTCTTTGGTTTAAAGTTTAATTTGTCTAATATAAGGATTGCTACCCCAGCTTTCTTTTGATGTCCATTAACATGATAAATTTTCTCTACCCCCTCACTTTCTTTTTTTTTTTTTAAGATTTTTTTTTTTTTTTTTATATAGACAGATCAAAAGTAAGCAGAGAGGCAGGCAGAGAGAGAGAGGAGGAAGAGGCAGGCTCCCTGCTGAGCAGAGAGCCCGATGCGGGACTCGATCCCAGGACCCTGAGATCATGACTTGAGCCAAAGGCAGAGGCTTTAACCACTGAGCCACCCAGGCGCCCCTCCACTCCCTCACTTTCAATATGTGGGTGTCTTTGGGTCTAAAATGAGTCTCGTAGACAGCATATCAATGGCTCTTGCTTTTTTATCCAATCTGATAACCCGTGTCTTTTCTTTTCTTTTTTTTAAATAAACATATAATGTATTATTAGCCCCAGGGGTACAGGTCTGTGAATAACCAGCTTTACACACTTCACAGCACTCACCATAACACATACCTTCTCCAATGTCCATAACCCCACCACCCTCTTCCCGTGTCTTTTCATTGGAGCATTTAGCCCATTCACATTCAAAGTAACTATTGGAAGTGATGGATTTAGTGCCATTGTATTACCTGTTAAGTCCCTGCTTCTGTAGATTATCTCTGTTCTTTTCTGGTCTATGTTACTTTTGGGATATCTCTTCACTTACAGGATCCCCTTTAATATTTCTTGCAGTATAGTGATCACAAATCCATTTAGTTTCTGTCTGTCCTGGAAGCTTTTAATCTCTCCTCCATTCTGAATGACAGCTTGCTGGATAAAGTATTCTTGGCTGCATGTTTTTCTCTTTTAGTACTTTGAATATATCATTCCAGCCCTTTCTGGCCTGCCATGTCTCTGTGGATAAGTCTGATGCCAGTCTAATGTTTCTACCCTTGTACATTAAGGACCTCTTATCTCTTTCAGAATTTTTCTTTTATCTCTGCGATTTGCAAGCTTCATTATTATATGACAGGGTGTTGATTTATTTTTATTGATTGTTTTAGAGGGGAATTCTCTCTTCCTCCTGGACTTGAATGCCTATTCAAGTCCCCAGATTAGGGAAGTTCTCAGCTGTGATTTGCTCAAATATACTTTCTGTTCCTCTCTCTCTTCTTCCTCTGTGTCCCCAATAATTCTAATACTGTTTTGCTTTGTGGTATTGCTGACTTCTCAAATCCTCCCACCATGATCAATTAGCTGTTTTTCTTTTTTCCTCAGCTTACTTTCCATCATTTTATCTTCTATGTTACTAACTCTTCTGCTTCATTTGCCCTAGCTATTAGAGCATCCATTTTAGACTGCATCTCAGTTGAAGTATTTTTAATTTTGGCTTGTTCAGATTTTAGATTTTATTTCTACACGAAAGTATTCTGTAGTGGTTTTTTTATGCTTTTTTCAACCCCAGCTAGTATTTCTATAATCATTTCTCTGAATTCTAACACACTTATATTCCATATCAATTAAATCTGTGACAGAGTAATCCCTCCAGTTCTCTTTTTTGCTGTGAATTTCTCCCTCTATTCATTTCATCCAGAGAAGAATAGATGAATGAGAGAACAAAATAAAAACTATCAACTATCAAAAACTATTAGTAATTTCAATGGCATATCAATGATGCCAGTGAAATACACACTAGACAAATCCTAAGATATCTAAAACCAAAAAAAGAAAGAGAATTTAACCTCACAGGTGGACAAAACAACATGATATACTTTGTCCTGGAAGCATTTTGGTGTTTGTTAGAAGACACTCCCAAAATTGTAAAGAATGCAAAACTTACAAACACACACACACACATACACACACACTATAATTGAATCCAGTAAAAGGAAGCAAAAATAATGAATATACCTACAAAATGTAAATGTAAAAGAGAAAATTAAAAACTTAAAAAACCAAGAGTTAAATAGTTAATAAAATAAGGAACTAGTTTAAAAGTGAAAAAAAAAATTAAATTGAAAGACTAAAGACTCATAAAGGGGGGAAAAAAATCCTCAAAATCAATATCTTATTTTCCCCTGCCACAGTTTTTCAGTTCTGTGTGATCCATAAACTAGGTATTAGTCTGATGTTCCTGTTGTTCTTCTGGTGGAGAGGATCCTGTTGCACTGATTCTCAGGTATCTTTACCTGAGTCAAGTTGCACTGGCCCTTGCCAGGGGACTGGACCCAGTGTAAGCTGCTTCTAGTTCCTCTATTTGGCTTTTGTTCCCTGAACACTTCCTGCACTATTTGCAAAATGTGGTGGTTTTTCTATTTGTAGAATTATAGCAATTTCTTTTCTTAGATCTTAGGTTGCATTCACAGGTGTTCAGAATGACTCGATAGCTATCTAGGTGAATTTAAGGGACCAGATGAATCAAGGGCCTCCTATTCTTCTGGATCTTCCCAGAAATGAGGGATAAATTTCATACCACCTTTTCAAATTAGATAACTCCCATTGTAGGAATAACTTCCCATGGGGATGTATAAATAATGAGAACTTTATCCCTTGAAGAATCTCTTTTGAGTAATTGTGACCAAATTTTAGGTAGATTTCCACAATGGTATGAGGGCTACATGAGCTACTGGTAGTGTTCTCTTAACTACCTGAATGTCTTCTAAGGTCAAGTCACCATGTTTTGAAGAAGTCAAATTAATACCTGGCTTACACATAAGCAAATGTACATGGTACCCTTGGAATAAAGTGCTGTTTATAATTGTTGGTTCCTCCAAAGTAGGGCCTGTATTGGTCAGAGGTACAGGTTGACTGGGGTTCTACCTGGTTTCTTATCTGGCTGATAGATTTCAGGGTGCCCAGCTCTGTTAATTTAGTCAAGTCCTTATTGGGGAGGAATTGCTTAGGAGAAGTCAGTCCAACCTGTCCTGTTTTTCCATGCTACAAGTTGGATTTAATTAGTCTGCCTCATGGGACTAATAAGGGCTGTAAAAGTGGAGGTGGGGAAAACATCCAGATGTGTTAGCAGATACTTTGCATGGGAGGTATAGGAGCTGCTTTTTCTAATAGGTTTCTCAGTAAGGTTAAGGGAGATGATGATCAAATCATGGTCACAGATACCTGATGAGAGATGATACATCAAGTAACCATTTCAATTTGAAACTCTTATAACATTCTTGGAATGCAAAATCAAAGAATATTCCTTTGTGAAATAGGCTCCAGGGGTGATTCCGAGAAACAATTATTTGTAATGTACCTCTCTTCTGGTGTCTGAGTGTTTGTCCACTTGCTACCAGCATGTTAATTTACTATTACCAATCAGTATGCCCCAATTGTATGCCCCATCAGTAACTTCACCTTTTTAATAATCAGGCTTGCTCACACCTAGCCTTCTCATTTAGAAAGGTTAAGTATGAAAGAAAAATATATATATTTCTAAAACTTATAGAAACCTATTTCCTCCCATTGGTCTGGGGTGCACCCCTGAAAAGGGACTCAGTGTATAACATAGTTAGCCAGGAGATTATTATCTATGATCTAGGATAGTGTCAGTCCAACAGGAGAATCTAGGTGGCTGAAGCAGAATTAAACTCATTTCCTCTATGCCCCTATTTTAGGTGAGCTGCCATCCAAATAGCATACTAGCCAAGTTGGCCTGGGTTTTCCATTAGGAGAAAGTGAAAAGCTTTAGGCCCAGGAATGGTATGGGAGGAAATCTGAATATTCAAAATAGGTCTATATAACCTTCTTCCCTTTGATTTTAATCATTACCCAAGAAGTAGCCAAAAGGAGATGATATCTTTCTGGTTGCAGTTGCAGTCAGTGACCAAACTGATTTACTAGGATGTGTGGATCAGGAGGAAGTAAGAAAGGGTATGGTCAAAACTGTCATTTCTTGAGGAGGCTGTTGCAATGAATAATATCAGATATGTGGGGGTAAATGGAAATATGGAAACTCCAATACCTCAATAAGCAACTCATTAAGTGCTTTTTATGAGAACTCCCTATCAGACTGCAAATGGTTTGGAAGTCCAAACATATGAGAAGGATTTTTAAGGATCATTATTGTGGCCAGATATACCTGAATATATAGAAACATCATAAAGAAAGTATAGAGTGACAAAACACCATTATTGCCTTCATAATGAATCAGTTTCGCTCTAGTCAATTTACAGGTATGGGTAAGAGTCCTGTGCTGTCTAATATGGTCTCTGACACAAGATAAATAGGTGAACTTTTCACATGGGTCATAAATCTAGCAAGTGGTAGAAACCTCTGCATCAGAAATAGTCCTTTATATTGTTCCAAACTATGGTGGTGAATGTATTGCCCTAATTGGTGATGAATCTAGGCAGCAATGGTGGTAATCTGAATAGTGCAAACTCAAGCAATTTATCTCATCAGAGAATGGACCTTGACTGGGTACCTCTGCATGGGGCCAAGATGGTTCCATTATTAGCCATGATTTGTTTCACTGTTTGTGGCTTCAAAAGGGGATTACTTTAAACTGCCAGTCTGTAGTGTACCAAATGGTAGACTAAGCAGATAGGCCATTGCCAAAAGCCCAAAATCCAGTGGGAAATAGAAGGCTCTGCAGGGGAAATATTACCCATGCACTAGCCAGAATTATCACATCACATCCCTTTTGGTTCTTCATAGCTGGTGCTTACATTGAATAGCTACAGCAGCCCAGTGGGCACAACTAGGTTTCAGCTTAGGTGTCCCATCAGTGTAGTGAGAGTAGAGCTGAGCTAGCAACTTTGTTTTAGATAATGGAGAAGATAAAAAATTTCCCACAAAGCAATAGTTGTCAGGTTTAATGCAAAGCCAAGGTCATGCTTGCTGTGTTCTTATGTATATTACTTTCATTTGACAGATTGGACTTGATGGACCTTTCATACCTTTTTGGACACTGAGTCTAAATTGATCCATTCCAAAATAGGAAAATGAGGCTGAAGAGTCCTTCAAGCCTCCATGGGTTCGATGTTTAATATCAACAAGAACCCAATAGCAAGCTGATAGCTTCTATAGCAATGTACCTGGTAACCATATCAAGAAGGCAGCAAGTCCAAAATCCAAATAGGTATATTCAGATGGAGGCTGCCTCTCTTTCAAGGAGATACAACTAAAAAATCATTTGTCTCAGATTTGTAGCTTAAAAGGTCATTAGAGAAACCCAAACAAGATACAGTGAATGTAGTGAAGACACAACATAGCCAATCTGCTCAAATCCAGGGATTAAAAATAGTCTTTAAAGTTGTAAGAGTAAAAAGATCCATTACCTAAGGGGTAATAACAACAAGAATAAGAGTTCTCTTGTCAGCAAGGAAATGGAAAGGCATCTTTAAATTGCTGAAGGAAAAAAAAATTTGTTTAGAAAAACTATCTTTCAAAACAGGGCAAAATAAAAACATTTTTAGATCAAGAAAAGAGTAGAAAATTCATCTCAAGCACCTTGAATTGCAAGAAAAGTTAGAAAAAAATTCTTTACGCTGAAGGGAAGTGACATCAGACAACTTGAATCCCTAGAAACCAAGGTTACTGGAAATGGTTAAACACAGAATATTGTCATTTTATTCTCCATATTTTATAACCTATTTAAAGCAAAATTTTAAATGCTATATGATATGTTTATACTGTATACAGATATAAATGCCTGGGGGTTAAATGAAAATATTCTACTTTTATAAAGTCCCTATATTTTACACAAAATAATAAGCAGATTGTGATAATGTAATGATTTTTATTGTAATCTTTAGAGCAACCACTGAAGGAAATAATGCAGGAAAGTTCAGCAAAAAAAAACAAATGAGGAATCAAAATAGAATATTAAAATAAACTTGTTTAACCTAAAATTTGAAAGGAAATAATAACAAAATAGATGAGTCAAATTGAAAACAAATATCAAATGGCAGATTTGATAATAGTAACATAAAAGTAGACTATAGACTTGAATTAAAAGGCAGAAATGATCAGACTAGATAAAAACCAAGACTCAACCATTGTCACTGAGTTGTGTTCTAAATATGGAATAATCTATACTTGACATTTTCATAGACCACATGTCGCGAGCAAAACCCCTGCATCCCGCCAGGAGGTCACGACGTGTAAAGAAGAGAGAGAGATGATAGCTACTCACTTGATCTTTATTGGGAGGAGGTCCGCACCACTATCGTGGCCCTGTCACGGTCCGCTGACGTTGTCACGGAGAAGGAGACGTCGCCTCACAATCTAGACAGAGAGGTCACCGCGGAAGTTGAGACTGAGAACCAGCAAGTGGTCAGTAACGAAACTGTCCTGGCGTCGGTAACACCAGCGATGAGGTCCTCCCGACAGGGAACTCGCTTCACCTCAGTCCAACCCGATGCCTCTTTATATACTGTGCTAAGTCTCCTTCATAAACACATCACATCACTTGTTTTTTCTTATGCTTACACACCAAAAACATAAACATGTCGTAAACATGTCTTGAGTAAACATGTCTTGGTTTACGATATTTCGCACAAGTCAAAATATTTACAACTTGTTACCCCGCACTTATCTTATCACTACACGTGTATGGTCTAGGCTTATTTGCTATGTGGTTAGTTTGTATTTTGTTCCTTTTGCCTGTTTACATTTAGTAGGGGTTCGCACCTACTACATATTATTTATTTATTTATTCATTCAGTTATTACACTTTATTTATTAAAGGTTCGTACTCACTACACCACAGAAACAGTTAAGTAACTAAACTTAAATCAGCAAATATGAACAGATAAAAAAATGAGACTGAGCAAGAGTCAGACTAAAATTTGTTATTGTTATCATAAGAGTGCAATCCTAAATCCTGAAGAGAGAAAAGTAAAATCTGAAAGGTATTTTAAAAGAAAAAACTGGAATTGGTGACAAATTGGATACAAAATGGGAAAAAAAGGTGAAAAATAATTTTGAACTTATTATGAAAGCATTTTGAAATTAACATATTGTGCAACCCTTTTTCTGTGAATTCAATGATTTTTAGTGGTAGCCATAAAAGAAACAAATATATTTGTTTATCTGATTTCCACCCACCCCCTTTGGCCACAATTAGTGTAAAAGGATTCCAGAATGGGAGAGAGCCACTATCCAGAGCCTTGAATTATGGTAAATGGCAGAACCCAATTAATTCATGAGAGAAATTGAGTTGCTACAAATTTTGTTCAGGAAGTTTGTTCTCTATTCCTCACCTGAATTTCCCCTTCTGATACTATCAGAATACTCAGCTGTCATTTTCTTTTTCCTAATCTTACTAATTCTTACATGTGATTCTGTATGTAATGGAAAAGCTTATCTTGCTAAGGAAGTAAAACTCCTGATAACTTGGTTATAATACAAAGAACCCACAGTGTGTTTGCCATCACCATTCAGTATGTAGAGATGTGCACAACATGTTGTGAGAATCCACAGTAAATTCCACACATAAATCATATTCAACCTCAGTGTGTCTAACTTACAAGTAAGTGATACCTGCAATTAAATCTGCTTTGGTTTTTCCATGAAATGAAAATGTTAATCTTAAAATCATTTTAGGAATTTCCCTGGAGTGCTGGATTGATTTGAGAGCACATTGTGTTTCATGTTTTTGTTTTTGTTTTGCCAAATCTCATGGGGATGTTCGGCTGAACAGAATTTCCTTTAATGTCAAAGGTGTCCCTCTGTTTAGATCAGCTTTATAAGCTCCTATCAGAACAAGAAATAGCCTAGTGGAGATAATACCCCTGAAAAGGAGACATTAATAATCCAAATAAATCCCAACTGTCCTGAGGAGATAAGATGTGAAGAAATGACTAGAAGGCTGAATGTAGATTGAGAAAGAGATGTCAAGTATACAAAAGACTATTGTAGGAAGGAACCCACCTACTATTCTTGATTTGAATACATGGTTTTAGACATTGTTATAGTGATTTACTAAAGCAAACACTGCAAGGCTGATAAGAGTTACTGTGTTTCCTAAAAGCACATATCCTCCATCTCAGAACATACTTTGCATTATAAAGTCAGTTGAAGGAGCATCATGTAAAGTAATTCTTCAGTTTTCTTCCCTTCCCAATCCTGCTGAGATGTCCTCAGCTAAAGCAAAGGGATTTCACATTCAATATTAAATATAAAATATTTAAGAAAGTAAATTTATTTCTAGATAGTTAAAGCACAGTCTTGGATAAAATATGTATTTTTTATTATAATTACTGATTTTTGTTTCTTGGGCTATATTGTTCTCATTTAGGTAACATATACAAGGACAGAATTAATCCCCATTAGGACTGTATCCTATATACATAGCTGCTTACCTGATGAGTCCAATCAGGGTACCAGAATCCCGAGTCTAATTTTATAAGGCATTCATAACAAAATACAGAGTGTTCTTTAATTGGGAAATATTGTCTCCTTTTATTCTCTCCTATAAGAACTATATAAAATTTCATCTACACACATAAAATGAACTGTAAAGTAATTCAGTGGCTCTTGGTATATTTGCAGTTCTAATTACCATGGAGCTGATGATAATCTCTAAGCATGTGATAAGGGACTAGTTCTGCTCTTCTGAGTTCTCTTTTTTGGATATGCTCTGATGTCTGCTTCTTTCTTTGGGTCCTAATGACTTACTTATTTCTCCTTTTGCTTATGGGACAGCCATTGGCAACTGACTTCTATAGAAGCTGTGTTTTACTCCCACAGGTTCTGTGCAATGTTGGCTTCCTCATTCTCATATTATCAAAAATAGTTGTTTGGCTCTTGCAGGCCTCTACTCTCTACCTCAGGGATGTGGCTGTGCTCTGTGTCTCCCTTGTCCTCTGAAATCAGTATTATCTTGGGTGCTATTGAGATGCAAGGACAACTAAAATCTCTTCAGTGGAAAAAGTCATTTTCTGCCCAGAGATTTTATAGAAGTTGTGCTGCAATCTAGTGTGATCCAGTGTATGAGGTTCTTTCTGGGTTGATAATGGGAAGTCTCCAATAACTTAGAGGAAGTTGGGACCTATAGTCTTACTACTATATTCTAGAGTATCACTGACTTAATGTTGTGGTTGGGACAGATGTCAAAGCTCATAGGTAGTTGTGATGGTTAATTTTATGTATTAACTTGACTGGGCTTTGGGGTGCCCAGATACTTGTTCATACATTATCCTATTTCCATAAGGGTTTTTTAAATGAGTTTGATATTTAAATGGATAAACTAAGTAAAGCAGATTGCTCTTCCTAATGTGGATGGGCCTTATGTCATCAGTTGAAGGTCTGACTAAAGCAAACAAGCTGACCTTTCCCCAGGTAATAGGGAATTCCTTCTGCCTGTCTCTGAGGAGAGACACTGGTTTTATCTTTGTTTCAGACTTAGAGACTGAAACATCAATCATTGAGTTTTGAGCCAGCCAGCCTTCAGACTTGCACTTACATCATTGGCTCTCCTGGATCTCCAGCTTTTCTGCTATAGATCTTGGATCTTGTCAGCCTCTGTAATTGTTTTAGCCAATTATTTATAATAATTATATATTTGATATCCTGTTTTTTTCTATTTCTCTGGAGAATGCTAATACAGTGGTAAAATTAGATTCTGAAAATCTAATTTCAGAATACTGAATCTAAGATTACATCCTATAGGACTGATCCTATTGGGTATGCTGATTCTTATTCTCTGTTCTTTGGAGTGAAATATGTCACCATGAACAATAACTCCACACCTATCTTAACTGACACTTAGTGCACTGATGAAAACACATTTTCTCATCCAATATGTTAGCTTTTAAGGGCTCTGATGTTGATTGGGGATAAAAACACAAAGCTTCTTGACTAGAAACTCAAATGGTTACAGGCTTGTGCAGTCCAGGCAAGGGACTTGAAATGTTCAATCAGTGACCCTAAGTAATAGATTAAAACCAACACATGTTGTCTGTGCTGAGTATTTTTAAATCAAGTATAGACAATATAAATAAACAGCTCCTTACCACTAGCACATTGGCAACAAAACCCTTCCTGTATAGCTCACTAACTTTCTCTCAATGACAGTAACTTGAGGTCCTCCTTTATTCCTCCAATATTCCATGTCCCATATTTGGGGCTATCCAATAACTATGACATTTCATAATCTGTATAAGACCAAATATTCAAATAAAGCTCTATTCACACTTTTAAAAGCATTTAGAGATAAGTGTCTTAATGTGACACAATCTTACACATATTCACATCTCAGCTCACGAGCTTTTCTAAAGATAAACAGTTTCATTGCCCAAGTATAACATTCTGGCAAAATCTCATGGAAGCAAATTTCATGGTTTCTGGGCTCCTTTGAATGTATGAATTTAGAGACACAAAACCAACATTCACTCCATATTATTCTAGCCTCAGTTGGTTAGCTCCTTCTTTCAACTGATTCCAATTCCTTTATTTTTTTAGAGAATGTGTGAGGGGTGTGATGTAGAGTCAGAAGCAGGCTCCACACACAGCACAGAGCCCAACGTGGGCTTGATTTTATGACCCCAAGATCATGACCTGAGCCAAAATTAAGAGCTAAATGCTTAACCAACTGAGCCACCTAAGTGCCCCCAAATAATACTAATTCCTAAATAGACTCATTCATACTTATCTATGTATTTGAGGAAGGAAATAATATATTTCTCAGTCTCTTTACATTTAAAAAAGAATACTACAGATGCTGGGGCTCGTGTTGATTGCCTCCTGTGAAACTCTGGCATATAGACTAAATCATCTAGACACTAAAAATCTCTTCCCTTTAGATAATAGCTATTGTATTTTGTATGGTAACCTTCTGATACTGACTTAGTTTAGCAATGCCATTAAGGCACTTAGTCTGATTACTACTAACTGCACTGGTTTTCAGCCTCAAGTGCAGTGACCAATATAAATTCCAAATATATGAAAAAAGTACTACTATAAGCCAAAGACCATATCCAAATAAATTATCTCTCCCATAAGTTGACATTCAACACCAGAAAGCAACAAATTAAAAGAATTTCCAGGTCTAATCTGAGTGCTTCTGGGGGAACAATTGGTTCCTTTCTCCTTTCTCCTTCTCACATCATACTGGGCTATCAGGGAACCTTCAACTCCATTTTGAGTTTTAAGGTATAATAACACTATGCTCCTTAATTAACCTCACAACTCATTATTTGACCTAAAATTTGGGCCATTTCACCTGAATTCAATCTGAAACAGAAGCATCAGGCATCTGGTCCCCAAGTTTAGTCAACTAATGTGCAAAATATTTTCATAATTCCTTAATAAATAGACCAGTTAGCTAGAATAGGCCAAGCAGTTATTTGAGTGAATTCCTATTATCTGATTAAATTTAGTAGACTGTTTAACTTGCTATTTCCAGGTTATTTTAAGTGGGTTCCTTTCTAGTAGGTCAGAATTTACTAATTTCTATGGCCTAATTGGATAGACTATTCTAGCACTTTCTAGACTTGATGACCCAAACTGTAGGGGAGGAAACAGAGATATTATGATTAATTTCACTCCTGCATCCTCCTCTTTCTCTCCAGAATGATTTGGAAGCCGTTACCAAATCCAGAGAGGCCACTACAGGCTATGAAGGTCAGGCAGTTTTGTTTTAGCGGGTTTAGTATTACTCTGTAAGCCTGTACGGTAAAGGAGGGTAAAGCTCTGCAGGGTCACTCCCTCTAGGGTCAGGTCAGAAAAATAACATTGATTCAAAATTTCAAGGGAAGAAGAGAACATAGTTAAAGCCTTGATGGTAGCAGGGAAGAAGTTAGAGGCATACGACAAAGAGCACAATGGCATAAGGAAACTTGGTGTCACCCCCATCATCCCAAAAGGTAGCAGGCCTGGACTGGTTGGTAGAGATTAGAGCGCCTGTGTGGGCAGAAGCAGCTGATGAAGTGCCTGTTTAATAATCAGATCAGTAGCTGCCTGTGCATTGCGATAAGGTAATGCAAATGCCATGAGGTTAAGGGGGGTGGAGAATAACGCTGAGCCTTCAACTGACAAGTTCTAATTGTCCTGTAGGACTGGCAAAGGATCAGCCTCCTAAGGAATACCCTTCAAAAAATACCAAGTGGAAACCTTAGGGCTTTCAGGCTACTTAGAAATCTATGTACTTTTTCAGTGTCATTTAAAGGAGCACTCAGCCTGGCAGTGTTTGCCCGTATTAACATGACTGAGGAGAAGGAGCTGAACAAATGGGCACAGAAAAGGCTGAATTTCAAAGTTAGCAATTGGGAAGCCATATTTAAGGCTGGTTTGTTTCTTTCTGAAATCGGTATTGATAACAGTTGAAGAACACTCTGGAATCCTATAGATTCATATTCTCGCTCCACTACCCACGGTGTAACCTTGACAATTTCTCTGTCTTGGTTTACTTAACCTATAAAATGAGGAAACCAATGTTGAGAGGATAAAGGGCTGAAGGGTATGGAGGGCTTGGACCAGTGCCCAGAGCCAAATGATTGATAACAGATTTTCATTGGGATTTCTCATGGCTCCACATGCTGCTTGGTCTGAAAGAAATGCTTTTAGAATTCTGTTTTCTCTTGACAAGAATGAGCACAATTGGATGCCCCCTTTCTGTGTGCCTTTTTAGGTGGGGAGATTTGGGTGGAGATGAGAAGAAGGAAGTTTCCAGTGAGACCTCCAGGGAATGGTAACACCCATGGAAGTCTACTTAGAAGAGGGTGACAGGCTCCCACACAGATGGGAGTAAGAGTTGACTGCTGTTTTGTCCTTTTCATATTTGAGGTAGAAAAGCCTCCTGATGACCACTCTTGGCATTTCATCACACTGCCAGTTCCAGATGTCACAATGGATAACTTGGTGGCGCTAAGCTCTTTCCAGAAATCTGTTGGAAAATGGCCTTTGAATGAAAGAGGCCCAGCCCCTTACACAGCTAAACTATTACAGATATTGTGAAGGGTCAAAACCTTTTGCTAAGTTAATGAAGTAATAGTCTTCCACCTACAGCTTACGTCACCCTCTCTGTTCCATTTACTTTCTTGCCCATTTTCTCTTCAGAATGCAAGGCCGTTGCAACTGAGCTTCATTTCTTTCTGTTGAGGCACCTGTTCTTTATTCATTTAGTTACTGTGTGGCATTTTTATGTTCAGAAAACCACAATTGCTGTCATGAAATGACCCTAAGGTAATAAACCATGGATTATCTTTAATACCTGGTAAAGTATTTTGAAGTTATAAACAAGTAAAACAATTTGCTGTCACTGTTATATCCACATCAGATTTACTTAATGAGACAATTTTGTGGCAAAATCATTTTATGACACAAATCATTGTAAAGATGGTGAATGGATATCCCAATTTTTATGTACTTTTCTTTCAAACTGGATGAGAACTGGAGGTAGGAGTTGTGCAGGGAATGCTCCAAAATCAAGTTCACTAAAGAATTAGAGAAATAATTTTGAAGTGAGCAAGCACCTGTAAGACTCACATTATGTTTAGTATAAGAAATATGTAAATTGCTTTAAATCTGTTATGGAATAAAATTTTTAAGTGCATGTAGTACATGCATTCACATTGATATTTTATACCAAGTACTATGTCATCCTATGAAAATCACTGGGATCAAGAAGTACCAAGAGAACTTTCTTATTTTTCTTTTTTGCAGTGATGTGTTACCATTTTGCAACAAAGCTCTCTCTAAAGAACACCAATCAGTTTATATAATGTGTATATATACATGTATATACAGATATACATGAATTATGGGGGGGTGTATAGTCAGTTCACTGACAGTATTATTCGTTGTATTTGCCTGCTAAAATGACTTTTTAAAATATTTCCCATAGTTTCAGTAGCTTAAACATCTGGAATGGTGGGAGACAGAATAAAATAACTGATTTTTTAGAATTGCAATGTACATTTAAAAATGCATAAAATGGAAAAAGAAAAGACAAAATAGAGTTAAAGTCAAGCTAAGAGAAGAGATAAAAACAAAGAAGAGTAAAGTAAGAAGGAAAGTAATGGGGTATTGAAGAAAAATAATCAGAAATTAGGAAAAGGAACTAAAAAAGAATGTGGAGACAGTCTCAATTATCTATGATTGAGAGGCTCAGAAATGGTTCCCTGAGGGAAGACCTCTTCACTAAACAATACTTGAAGAAGAAGAGAATGCTACAAGCTACTCTTAGGAATGAAGACATACTGGGAAGATATCTTGCCAATCATCCATTAAAAATACAGAAAAGCAGACTTGAAAATAGTCCTTAAAAATGACCATTTCTTATACTCCACCTCCTAAAATACACATAATTTGCATCCTATTTATTTATTTTTCCTTGTAGCCCTGTAACTCTTAGAGATGGAATTTGCTTGCCTGGTGTCCTATAATTTTAATTGGGAATTTATCGTCCACTTGCACAGAAAGTCTGAAGGCAAGCATTTGTGGACATTGGGCCCACTACTAAAAGATATCGGAGTCCAGGTTTCTGTGACTTTTCTTGGCTTTTCTTTAATGATCTTAAGCTGGTTGCTCCAACCTCAGCTCTCATACTCCTACCAGACAGAATGAAAGGAGATGGTAAAGGGTAAAAGGGCATGATTGCGCTGACTCAGTTCACTTTAAAGGAGATTTTCAGGAAGATCTGTCAGCAACTTACATTTTTATTTACTTGGCCAAAATTGCATTACCTGGCCTTTGCTGTTTGAGAGAAGGACAGGGTAGTGCAGGTTTCTGTTTTTGGTTTTTTTCTTTAAGATTTTATTTATTTATTTTACAGAGATCACAAGTAGTCAGAGAGACAGGCAGAGAGAGGGGGGGGGAAGCAGGATCCCTGCTGAGAAGAGAGCCCGATGCATGGCTCTATCCCAGGACCCTGAGATCATGACCTGAGCAGAAGGCAGAGTCTTAACCACTGTGCCACCCAGGTGCCCCCTAGTGCAGGTTTTCAAAACAGAGCCCATTGGTTGCTGCCTACACAATTGGAACGTCAGTAACAAAAAGAAGACCTCTCCTTTTGAATTAAGTAAATTAAATTTACTGAAACTAAAATAATACAACTGGCTTTACCATTTCTTTCATATTAAAGTATTCGATTTTTCAGTGAATACCTACATCTTATAAAAAATATCCTAAAGCCTAACTCAGTGTTTAATAATGGTTATATTTTCTTTTCTTTTAATATATTCCCCATAATCACCAGAGAAAATTGAAAACTTAATGCAAATGAAGAGGTGCTTGAGCAGTTTAGTCAATTAAGTGTCTGCCTTTGGCTCAGGTCATGATCTCAGGGTCTTGGGATTGAGTCCCACATTGGGCTCCCTGCTCAGCAGAATATCTGCTTCTCCCTCTCTTTCTGCCCTTCTCCCCTGTTTGTGTGTGCTTGATCACTCTCAAATAAATAAAAACTATAGAAAAGTAAAAATAAATGCAAATGAATAAACTTACATGAACAAAATCAACATGAATAAAAAAGGATGAAAATACTTCTTGCATCAGTGGTATGGATGTCCATAGTCTCTGGAAACATTTGAGAATTGTTAACAAAACTCCTTATTTTAAATGTTTGACAGCTTATAAAGGGATTTGGTTATGAGTTGGAATAGTTTGGCTGCATGAAAGAGAAAGTCTGAAATAACAATGAGGTTAAAAACATGTAAGTATGTAGGTCAGTCTCAGTTATGGTTTGAGGAATTACTCAGCCACCTAACTCCTCCTAGGTTTCTGCTCAAGTATCTTCATTACAGGGTTCCTATCTGCAAGGCTGCTTTCTTGACAAAGATGAATTCTGGGTTCAAGCCATCTTATGTTCAATACAGGTCATAAGAAAAGTGAAAAGGACAGAAGCTGGGGATTTGGGTCAGCACCTCCCATCTGCACCTTTGCAGGAAGCCCCTTCCCACAACTCCTGCATATGTTTTATGACAGCGACATAGTCACATGCCCATACCTTGTTGAAAGGAAAGCTGGAAAAGGAAGGGAAAAATTATGTTGTCGCTGTTAGAATTCAGTTTATATGGAAGAAATGGAAAATAAATGGGTGGTAATTAGTGGCATCTGCCAGAGCAAGTTAAACTTCTATATGCAGCAATTTGCAGGGGATCTTGACCCACAGTAGCTTAGGGCAGTGTCCACCCAGCCAAATTTGTGATTGGAAATAGTAGCTTCATGGCACAGATAACACAGGAACAACAAAAAAGGCTTGGGTTGCATACTGTAGCACATGTACCTTTGCAGGTCTGCTCTGGCCTTCTGCTCCTGTTCAGAAAGGTGGAGCATTTGGTAACCTTTCCTACAAATCCCACATATTCAACCTTGGAAGACTGGCTGAATAATAGAGATGTCAGGGAAGGTTTGTGCAGAGAAAGAGATGATCACTTTGCCTGTAATGCGAGAGATGTCCTTGTATGCCACATCAAACCACTTGTTCTTCCTTCATGGGCTTTCTCCCCTTGGTAGCCATATCTCTACCTTCTTTTCCAACTCGCTTCTTCAGAAGCTCCTCCTGTCTTCTGTTTGGCCAGACCCTTAGTCAAATTTTCAGAGTCTTATCCATGGCGACACTAACAACAAACCCGGAATTCCGCTCCTCCCAACCTCCCCCCACTAAATGAAGACCACACAATATCCCTTAATTAATATCACTACATATTGAATAATTACTACATTTTTGCTATTATATATAGCAAGGTTCTCAATTCTTAGCAAAGTACAAATGTATATAAATTGGCGTCTTGCGGCTCTAGGACTTCGAGCTCCGAATGTAAATTCCACAAGGACTAAGGCTGTTCTGCTTGGCTACCAGTGAGAGTTATGAGCATCAGTGAAGAAAATCATTAGCAAGTGTTGATTTTAATCCTCATGGGGCCCAACATACTTTCTCTGTAGCTATGTGTACTCTCCTTGGTGGCTGCTTTCAAAAAATATTATTCTAGAGTCTTTTCTGCTTATATTTTTCCAGCTGCTTTTGGATGAACATTAGAAAAAAATCTGATTTTTTTTTTCTTCCAATAGTACTGGAAAGTGTGTGCTCCCCATAGGACTAATAGACATGGCCACCATTGGGGCACCCAGGTGGCTCAGTGTGTTAAGCACCTGACTCTTGACTTCAACTCAGGTCATGATCTCAGGGTCATGAGATTGAGACCTACCCTGGGCTCCCCACTCAGTGGGAACTCTGCTTCAGGGTCTATCTCTTTGCCTCTCCCCCTCCTCACAGTTATTTGTGTGTGCTGGCTCTCCAATAAATCTTAAAAAAAAAAAAAGCTACCATTTATTATACTTTACTGTATGTGAAGCATTGTGCTAGGTGCCTTATAGGTATTATTTCATCCTTCATATGGCACTTTAAGCTAGTTATCTTTTTTCTTAATTTTTAAAACTCAAATATAGTTGAAATACAATATTATATTGGTTTCAGATGTACATCACAGTGATTTGACACTTATATATATTACAAAATGATCGACGAGAGAAGTCGAGTCACCATCTGTCACTATACATAGTTATTCAGTATTATTAACCCATCTCCCCCCCCATCTCCTCCTCTTTGACAACCACCAGTTCTCTGTATTTATGAGTCTATTTCTGTTTTGTTTTATTGGTTCATGTTTTGATTTTCAAATTCCACATGTAAATGAAATCATACATAGTATTTGTCTTTCTTTCACTTATTTAACCTAGCATAATACCCTCTAGGTCCATCCATTGTATAGCAAATAACAAGATTTTATTTTTTTATACCTGAGTAGTAGTGTATTGCATATCCATATGTATGTATATACCGTATCTTCTGTATCCATTCATCTCCCAGTAGACACTTAGGTTGCTTCCATATCTTGGCTATTGTAAATAATGCTACAATAAAAGTCTTCCTGAATTAGTGTTTACATTTTCTTCAGGTAAATACTCAGAAATAGAATTTCTGGATTTTGATATTTCTATATTTAATTTTTTTAAAGATTTCATTTATTTGAGAGAGGGGTGTGGGAAACACAGAAGGAGAATGAGAGGGAGAAGTAGATTCACTGTTGGACAATGTAGGACTCAATCCCAGGATCCTGAGATCATGACCTGAGCTGAAGGTAGATACTTAACTGACTGAGACACCCAGATGCCCTCTGTATTTAATTTTTGAGAAACCTCCATAATGTTTCCCACAGTGGCTACACCAGTTCACAGTCCACCAACAGTGCATGAGGATTAGTTTTCTCTGCATCCTTGCCAACATTTATTATTTCTTTTCTTTTTGATGCTAGCCATTTTTTGACAGTATCACTAGTGTGATACTGAACATCTTTTCATCTGTCTGTGACCATCTGTATGTCTTCTTTGGCAAAAAGTCTATTTAGGTCCTGTGCAATATTTTAATTTTTTTTTTTTTAGTGTGGAATTGTATAGGTCCTTTATATATTTTTGTTATTAACTCCTTATCAGATACATAATTTGCAAATAAATTCTCCCTTTAATAGGTTGCTTTATGTGATTTATTAATGGTTTCCTCTGCTGTGCAAAAGCTTAGTTTGATGTTGTCCCTGTTTTTGTTTTTTTGCTTTTGTGGGTTAGGGTCTTTTGTGGTTCTATATAAATTTTAGGATTCTTGTTCAATTCTATGAAAAATGCCATTGGTAGTTTGATGAGAAATGCTTGAATCTGTAGATTGCCTTGGGTAGTACAGACAATTTAATAATATTTTTCCAATCCATGAGCATGATATATCTTTCTGTTTGTGTCATCTTCACTTTCTTTCATCAATGTCTTACACAATTATATTCTTATATTCAGAATACCAGTCTTTCACCTTGTAGGCTAAATTTATTCTAGGAGTTTTATTCTTCTTGTTGTTTACTAAATTTCTGTTTTTGCTAGTTCATTATTAGTGTATAGAAATGCAACAGATGGGCACCTGGGTGGCTCAGTGGGTTAAGCTTCTGCCTTCAGCTCAGATCATGATCAGGGTCCTGGGATTGAGCCCCGCATCCGCTTCAATCTCTCTGCTCAGCTGGGATCCTGCTTGCCCCTTTCTTTCTGCCTGCCTCTCTGCCTACTTGTGATCTCTCTCTCTATCAAATAAATAAAATCTTTAAAAATAAATAAATAAAATCTTTTAAAATGCAACAAATTTCTGTATGTTCTGTATTTTGCAACTTTATTGAGTTTGTAATTACAAAGAGTTTTTTTGGTGATCTTTGGGTTTTCTGTGTATAGTATCCTGTCATCTGCAAATAGTGACAGTTTTGCTTCTTCCTTTCCAATTTTAATGACTTTTATTTCATTTCCTTGTCTGATTGCTATAGCTAGGACTTCCAGTACTATGTTCCATAAAGGTGGCAAAAGTGGAAATTCTTGTCTTGTCCCTGATCTTAGAAAAAAAGCTTTCGGCTTTCTACCACTGAATATGTTAACAGTGTGTTTGTTAAATGTGACTTACATTATGTTGAGGTATGTTCCTTTGATATTCACTTGTTAAGAGTTTTACTGTAAATGGATGTTGAATATTGTCAAATCATTTTTCTGCACCTATTGAGATGATCTGATGATTTATGTCTTAATGTGGTTTATCACATTGATTTATTTGGAGATAATGAACCATCTTGTTGTATCCCTGTAATATTGTATCCCACTTGATTGTGGTGTATTTCCTTTTAATGTATTGTTGAATTTTGTTTGCTAATATTTTATTGCATATTCTTGAATTTAAGTTTATTAAGGATATTGGCCTGTAAAACTTTTGGGTTGGGGGAGACGTGTGCTTGTCTGGTTTACTGTCAGGTTAATGCTGGCCTGGTAGAATACATTTGGAAGCATCCCTTCTTCTTCACTTTTTTGGAATAGTTTGACAAAGATATGCATTGGCTCTTCCTTAAATATTTAATAAATTCACCTGTGAAGCCATCTCCTGGACTTTTATTTCCTGGGACTTTTTGATTACTGATTTAATTTCATTTTTAGGAATCAATATATTCAGACTTTCTATTTTTTCCTAATACAGTCAGAAAATTTCATGCTTCTAGGAATTTATCCATTTCTTCTGGGTTTCCCAATTCACATGTAAGTGTATATAAAGTTTTCTTAATCTTTTTTTATTTTTGTGGTGTCAGTTGTCTTTCTATTCCATTTATGATTTTATTTGAATTCTCTTTTACTTGATGAATCTGGCTAAAGTTTTATCAATTTTGTTTGTATTTTCAAAGAACCAGCTCTTATTTTCATTGAAAAAATTTTTTTGTCTCTTTTTCACTCTAGTATTTATTCTTTCCTTCCTTCTACTAACCTTAGGCCTTTTTTGTTCTCCTTTTATGAATCCTTTTAGGTGTAAAATTAGGTTTTGTTTGGTTTGGTTTGGTGTTCTTGTTGTTCTTTAGATTTTTCTGATTTCTTGACATGGACCTGTATTAATATAAATTTCCCCCCTAACACTGTTTTAGCTTGGGTACCTGGGTGGCTCAGTTGGTTAAGCATCTGCTTTTGGCTCAGGTCATGATTTCAGGGACCTGGGATCGAGTTCCTTGTCAGGCTCCCTGCTTAGCAATGAATCAATTTCCCCCTCTTCTTCTGACCCT
This sequence comes from Mustela putorius furo, assembly GCF_011764305.1. Classification (NCBI taxonomy): domain Eukaryota; kingdom Metazoa; phylum Chordata; class Mammalia; order Carnivora; family Mustelidae; genus Mustela; species Mustela putorius. Next base: position 19,478,012 of record NW_025422019.1, on the reverse strand, counting down.
CTGCCTGCTTATACTCACTCTAAATAAATAAATAAATAAATCTTTAAACAAAAAACAAAAAGCACACACTTTTTCTTGTATCTCATAGATTTGGGGATGTTGTATTTTCATTTTCATTTGTCTTCAGGTATTTTTTTTTTTATTTCTTCTTTGATTTCTTTGTTGGCCTGTTGGTTGTTTAGTAACATGTTATTTAGCCTCCATGTGTTTGTTTGTTTTTCCATTTATTTTGTTGTAATTGATTTTTAGTTTCATACTATTGTGGTTGGAAAAGGTTCTTGATAGGATTTATATCTTAAATTTATTGAGGTTTGTTGTGGCCTAACTTGTAATCTATCCTAGATACACTGGAAAATAATATGTATTCTGCTGGTTTTGGTTGGAAATTTCTGTATCTATCTGTTAAGTATATCTGGTCTAATGTGTTATCCAAAGCCAAAGTTTCCTTTCCAAAGCCAATTTTCTGACTGGATTATCTACCCATTGATGTAAGTAGGGGTATTAAAGTCCCCTACTGTTACGATATTACTGTCATTTTTATCCCTTTACATCTTTTAATATAAGCCTCATATATTTGGGTGCTTTCAAATTGGGTACATAGATATTTATAATTGTCATATTCTTTTATTGGAGTGACCTTTTATCATTATGTAATACTTTTTTTGTCTCTTGTTAGTCTTTGATTTTAAGTTTATTTTGGCTGATATGACTATTGTTACCTTAGTTTTCTGTTTCCATTTGCAAAAATAACTTTTTTATCCTTTCACTTTCAGTCTGTGTATGTCCTTTAGTATAAATTGAATCTTTGGTAGATCGTCTTGTTTTTTACCCATTCAGTCATACTATGTCTTGAGGCATTTATTCCATTTACATTTAAAGTAATTATTGATAGGTATATACTTACTGCTATTTGTTAATGGTTTCCTGCTTCTTTTATAGTTGTTCTCAGCTCTTCTATTTCTTCTGTGGCATGTGATTTGTTGATTTTCATAGTGTTATGTTTGTATTCCTTTCATGTTATTTTTGGTGTATCTGTTAGAGTTTTGGTTTGTGGTTACCATGAGATCTATTTATAACACCCAATGTATATAGCAGTCTATTTTAAGTTGATGGTCACTTAAGTTTGAATAAATTCTTGAAGACTTACATTTTCACTGCTCCCTTCTTTTATGTGTTTAATGTCATATTATACATCTTTTTGTATATCCCTTAACTAAATAATACAGATATAGTTGATTTTATTCCTTTTATCTTTTAGCCTTCATAGTTGTTCTCTTTATAGGATTTATATCTTAAATTTATTGAGGTTTGTTGTGGCGTAACTTGTAATCTATCCTAGATACACTGGAAAATAATATGTATTCTGCTGCTCGAGACCCTGGGATCATGATCTGAGCCAAAGGCAGAAACTTACCTTTAATATGTGTTTACTTTTACCCATAATTTTTTTCTTTCATAATTTTCTTACTTATAGTTACGGTCTTTTTAGTCCCTTTGACATTTCTTAAATCTGGCTTAGTGATAAACTCCTTTAATTTTTGTCTGGGAAACTCAAATCTGAATGATAATTTTACTGGGTAGAATATTCTTGGTTGTTGACTTTTTTTCTTTCAGCACTTTGAACACATTATGTCACTCCCTTCTGGCCTGCAAAGTTTCTGCTAAAAAATCAGATCCTAGTCTTATGAGGTTTCTCTTGTATGTAACTACTGGCCTTTCTATTGCTGCTTTTAAAATTCCTTATCTTTTACTTTTGCCATTCTGATTATTATGTATCTTGGTGTGGCCTTCTTTGGGTTTATCTTTTTGGGGGCTTTTTGTACTTCCTGGAACTGGATATCTATTTTCTTCCCCAGGTTAGGGATAATTCAGCTATTATTTCTTAAAATATATTTTCTGCCCTTTTCTCTCTTTTCCCTTTCTGAGACCCCTATAATGTCAATTTTACTATACTTGATGTTGTCCTGGAGACATTTTAAACTATTCTAATTTTTATTTGTATTTGTTTTATTTATTTATTTTTTTAAGATTTGATTTTGTCAGAGAGAGACCAAAAGAGAGGGAGGATGTGCACAAGCGGGGGGGGGGGGGGCACACAAACAGGGAGAGCAGCAGGCAGAACAAGAAGCAGGCAGAGGGAGATGCAATTTCCCCAATGAGGAAGAAGCCCAATGCAGGACTCAATCCCAGGACCCTGGAATCATGATCTGAGCCAAAGGCAGAAGCTTAACAGACTGAGCCATCCAGGCATCCCTATTCCCTTTAGTTGTTGTATTCTACATCTCTGCTTGGTTATTTTTAAATTACCTCTATCTCTTTGTTGAAACTCCCTGTTTATACTTCTCTCAAGTTCAGTGATTATCTTCATTACCATTACTTTGAACTCTTTATCAGATAGATGGCTCATTTCTATTTCTTTTACTCTTTTTTTCTGTTTTTTCTAAGGTCTTTCATTTAGACCTTTTCCTCTGTCTCATTTTTTTGCCTGGTTCTCTGTATTTGTTTCTGTGTAATAGGTACATCAGTTTATGTCTCCTGGTCAAAAGGCAAAAGGAATTGCCTTTTGTGGAAAGCATCCTGTGGGGCCTAAAAGTGCAATCCTTCATGGTCACCAGAATCAGGTGCTCTAAGAGTGCCCCATATTTTTGGTTGTATATTTTCTCCTATAACAGGTAGGTTGCTACAGATGCACTCGTTGGTGGGGCTGACCCCCTGCCCAGCTCCTGTGACTTCTACAGACTCACTGCTGGATGGGGTTGCTCATCCCTACCCCCCTTTCTCACATGACTGGCTGAGTGTCTCAGCTGCAGTTGCTATAGATGCACTGTTGCAGAGAGCTGCCACCTCTCCTCAGGGGTCAGCCTCTTTGGAGGGCCACCAGTCTCAGCTGATATCACCTGCTGGGTGTGGTTGGGTGGGAACCTCCTGGGGGGTGCCAGTAATGCCCAGTTTTCCTACTGGTATGGCAGGTTTCTGGCTACTTCAGAGGAACACCTGCCAAGGCAGGTGGAGTGGGTGGTGGTCAGTCTGCTGAGGAATACAGGTTGAATGAAGATTACTAGTATAGCAATGGAAAATATCAGAACTGGTGCCACCAGTGTCACACCAGCTTGGCAAAAGCTGGGCAAGAAAAATGTTACTCACTAGTGCTTCTGTTTCCAGAGAAATTCCCATAAACCCCTGCCCCTCTTGTATATACCCTAAAATTAGTCAATAAATCTTTTTCACATAGAGCCCAGATGTTTTTTCAAACTGCTCCCTCTGTGCTAGTTATTGGAGCAAATAAAATTTCATGTGAGTCCTTTAAGAGAAGTCTGTTTCCTATAGCCCTGTGGCTCTCCGAAGAGTAAACCCCACAGACATTCAAACTCCTACCATTAAGCCCACTGATTTTCAAAGCTAGGTGTTATCGGGGCTCATCTTCCTCAGTGTGAGGCTTGAAACCCTTGCTCCACTGTACCTCTGTACCTCTGATATCCCTCCCACTTGTACTTTACCACACCAGTAGTGTAGGTCCCAACCAGATCATGTCTCCAATACTCCTATGCTTCCCAGTGTGGATTTTTCTTCATATGTTTGTGGAAGAGCTATTCTGCTGGTCTTCAGGTCAGTTCTCAGAAAGTTGCTCCATATGTAACTGTAGAGTTGGTATGTCCATAGGAAAAAGTGGGCTCAGGATCCTCCTTTTCCACCATTGTGATTGGGCGAGTGTAATATCTAAGCAGATCATAACTAAGATGTTTGAAAAGAAGCCTTTATTAAAATTGTATGTTTATACTAATACAGAAAAAATAAAATCATAAACTATGTTTTATTATTTACATAGTTTTTTTCTCTACTTGTGACAATTTTATCATAGTCTTGGTAGTTAAAACATTTCCTATCCAGTAATCCCTTTCTTCCTTCTAGGAGCTTAAGAGTAAGGTACTTGCCTCTGTTCTCTCCCTGGGACCTCTATGCCTTACTTATGATAATTAACAACTCTGTGACATAATGATGAAGAAGAAACTTAGATATTAAGTAACATCCCCAAAGCTATGTAATTAGTAACAAGACAGGAATTTAAAGTGAACTATCAACCACAAATTTCATCCTTATCATTAATATATTCAGTCCTTTAGATTCTTAGTATTGGAAGAGGCTTTCCCATAAATAATAAAATCTTGAATGGGCTAAACCTCAAATGACCATATTACTCATTAAAAAGAGTAAGTCAGTATGTGCTCTATTGCTCTTTCTATCAAATAAATAAAATCTTTTTTAAAAATGTGCTGGTAATGTTTAATGACTGGCTATCCAAATACCCGTCATTTTTAGCATTTGCTGATTTCCATGATATAAATATTCCTTCTATGGCTGATATCAAGCAATCAATCTGACGGAACTGAAAGGAGTTGAGAAAAGATATGCAGAAGAGGTTGTCATTATCCAGTGTGAGCCAGCACATCAATGACTCTATGAGAATAAAAACACTGTCTATGCTTTGCTTCAACAATTAGGTCATTAATCTGTGAGCTAAATAAGCTGTATGTGGTATGGAAAGAGTTAGAATTTTCAGCAAGGTCAATTAAAATTGAATCCTGGCCATACTACTAAATAACTTATAGCTAATATATGTGTGTATATATCTACACACATATCACACACAGTTTTATTTTATTCATCCATCAACAAGCATTTAGGTTGTATCCATATCTTGGTTTTTATAAGTAAAGCTACCATGAACATGGGAATACCTTTTTGAGTTAGAGTTTTTATTTCCTTCCAACAAATAACCTAGCAGTGGAATTACTAGATCATATGGTAATTCTACTTTCAATTTGTTGAAGAGCCTTCATACTGTTCTCCATAGTGACTTCACAATTTACATTCCTACCAAAAACATACAAATTGCGTCCTTCTTCCACATCTTGTCCAACACTTGTTATTTCTTGTCTTTCTTAATAATAGCCATTCTAACAAGTATGGAGTAATATCTCATCGTGGTTTTGATTTGCACTTCCCTAATTAGTGAGGATGGGCACTTTTTTGTATACCTATTGCCCATCTGTATATCTTTTTTGGAAAAATGTTTAGATTCCTCTGCCCACATTTTAATTGAATTGTTTTTTGTTCTTATTATTTGTAATTGAGTTGTATGAACTTTTTAAATATATTTTGGATATTAACCCCAATGAGATCTATGATTTACAAACGTGTTCTCCCATTTGTTAGGTTGCCTTTTAATTTTGATGATTCCCCTTGCTGTGAGGAAGCTTTTTATTTGAAGTAGTCCCACTTGTTCATTTTTGCTTTTGTTGCCTTTGCTTTTGGTGTCAAATCAAAAAATTTTCACCAAGACCAACAACAAGGAGCTTATGGCCTCTTCTTTCCCCCCACCCCCAAGGGTCTGATGATTTCAGAGCTTATATTCAAGTCTTTAATCCATTTTAAGTTGATGTTTGTGTACTGTATAAGACAGTGGCCCTGTTTTATGCTGATTTTTAAATACTTTCTTTTAAAACACCATAAAACCAGTGCTGGATTAGCACAGGTCTGACAGATTATGGGTTTTCAGCTTCTAAATTAGTGAATGAGGAGGGCTTGGATAGCAAAAAAGTAGAGGGGCCTGAACAAGAAGAAATAGAGACAGGAATAATGAAGGGAGGGGCATTTGGGGCATTCTTCAGGGAGTAGAAAGTCTGCTGCTTCTGGAGAGAAGCACTTTTGAAGTAGACCAGCTTGGATCAGTATCACTGGGAGAAATTGAGTATGGTCTAGAATTCCAAGAAATACGATTATTCCACTGTAGGAAATGAGTTTTTATTAAAGAAAGTGGGATAATTAATCTGGTAGTTGTAGATGAATTTGAGAATGGGAAAGCAATACATGTATTTTTTTTTTTTAGATTTTATTTATTTATTTGACAGAGCGATCACAAGTAGGCAGAAAGGCAGGCCGAGAGAGAAGGGGAAGAAGGCTCCCTGCTGAGCAGAGAGCCTGGTGCGGGGCTTGATTTCAGAACCCTGGGACCATGACCTGAGCCAAAAGCAGAGGTCAACCCACTGAGCTACCAGGCACCCCAAGTATATGTATTTTTTTAAGTGCCTTCTCCTTGGAGTGCTGCTGTGGTGTAGTCAGTTAAGCTTCTGACTCTTGGTTTCCACTCAGGTTGTGATCTCAGGGTCCCGGGATCAAGCCATGTGTTGGGCTCCACACTCAGTGCAGAGTCTGCTTAAGACTCCTGCTCTCTTTTCCTCTGCCTCTCCCCCTGCACAGTCTCTCGCTAAAATAAATCAATCTTAAAAAACAAAACAAAACAACAACAAAAACAAAAACTGGTCAGGCTGACTGGATTTGCACCTGGCTTATCATTTTATAATGCTGCTCCTATGAAAAAGACATTTTACCTTTCTGGTTCTTATGATATGATTATTGTGAAGATTAAATGAATTACTGATTATGAAGTATTTAGGTAGTGTCTAGCACATAAGAAGCATTCCAAACAATGTTAATTGTTACTAGCCATGTTCAGATAAAGGAAATGAGCAACAGAAACATTGGTTAAGAAGTCACTAGAGGGTGCCTGGTTGGTTCAGTGGGTTAAGCCGCTGCCTTCAGCTCAGATCATGATCTCAGGGTCCTGGGATCGAGTCCTGCATCAGGCTCTCTGCTTGGCGGGGAGCCTGCTTCTCTCTCTCTGCCTGCCTCCCTCCTACTTGTGATCTCTGTCTGTCAGATAAATAAATAAAATCTTTTAAAAAAAAAGTAACTGAGATTTCAATATCAAGGAGACAGTTGTTTAAAAAAAAAAGTCACTAGAACTAGAGGGTATCATGCTTGGTGAAATAAGTCAATCGGAGAAAGATAACTATCACGTGATCTCTCTGATATGAGGAAGTAGAGATGCAACATGGGGGGGTTGGGGGTGTAGGAGAAGAATAAATGAAACAAGATGAGATCAGGAGGGAGACAAACCATAAGTGACTCTTAATCTCACAAAACAAACTGACGGTTGCCGAGGGGAGGGGTGTAGGGAGAGGGTGGTGGGGTTATGGACATTGGGGAGGGTATGTGCTATGGTGAGTGCTGTGAAGTGTGTAAACCTGGTGATTCACAGACCTGTACCCCTGGGGATAAAAATACATTATATGTTTATAAAAAATAATAATAAAAGAAATAAAATTGGATATTAAAGGAAAAAAAAGAAGTCACTAGAAAATGCAGGTGTAAAGTGTTAAATGAAAGAATCAAAGGCATTTGATGGATTTAAAAAGTATAAAAGTAAAGACAGTTTTTTCTATTTTAACTTGACTAATAAGAAAAATGTGCCACCTTGACAAAAATAAGGAATTCTAAATGAAGAATCTTGTGATCAGGGAAGATGAGTTCAACTTCACATGTGAGTAGAATTTGAGATGAAATATAAAAATGTGCTGTCAGCAGTTAAAGATATAGGACAAGAGGTAGATTGCAATTTAAATACGACATATTTACTGAACAGTGAATGATGTACAGCATTTTATGTTTAGTGCTTTGGGAAAAAAAACAGATAAGCAAAACAAAATCTATGTTGTTCATCAAACAATATGCAGTCTATTTAACACAGAAAATTAGACAAGGATGACCATTCCACCAGGTAAGCACTAAAGAAAATGTGGCAGCAGAGCTCTGGATGTTCACAGAAGAGAAAGATAATGTTGGAGATGGAGGAACATCGGAAGCTTTGAAAAAGGCTTCCTCCATGATATGCAGTGATGTGGTACACAGTTGGAGGGGGGCAAGTAAGCTTGAAAAAACACATACTGTAGAATACATAGGGCTTATTGGGAATCCAGGCTCAAGTTAGTTGGGCTGGAATGGGTGTACACATTGTTAAAGCAGGAAAAAAAGTGGTTAGGAACATATTACAGAAGCTCTTAAAGTCCTAATGATGACTTTCTTTTAATGCAGTAGGTAAAGAGTTGGCACTGAGAATTTTGGCAGTGTAGTAATTCAAGGAATCTCTGCTTTTGAGAGAATGCCATTTTCAAATAGTACTGAGTAGCTGGAGAAGGCAGATAATTACATGTGATACAATCTGCGTGATTTAGCACAGACTATGTGAAGGTGGTGAGCCTGAAGATGAGATGTGCATTTAAGGAAAGCAGCACAGTTGGGCAAAGCAGCTGGTGCCCAGGAAAACATCTGCAACTCAGAAAAGAGACTGAGCTTTAAACTGCAAGTTTAATAATCACCTAGAAATCACTGTTGAAACCATAAGGTGAATGGAATTGTCACAGGACCAAATTCAGAAGAAAAGAAAGGAATTCAGTGTGAGATCCTTGGGTGATGCATACACATAAAGAATGGGAAGAGGAAGAAAACTTAGTGAAAAGGACAGAAAAAAGTGTTCATTGCAAAGGAGAAGCCAATATAGGTCACTGTCATGGATAACAAAGACACAAAGACAGAGGAGAGCCAAAATCATGATTGAGGATGAGTTCCTGCGCTGCCTCCACTTTTTTCCTTCAAAGAAAGGATGTCTTCTGGGAAACCGCACAGAGCTCCATCCAATGAAGGGGAAAGCCCTACACTGGGGGACGGAATAGGAACAACCAGAAAGAAATCAGAAGTCCAAAACATTCCCAATTACAAATAAAAAATGCAATTGGATTTCTTGGAATTTATCTGCATAATATATACCTATATAAATTATTTAGATTTTTAAAGTTGTTTACTTTCAATGGAAATGCGAGGTTCTATGTAGACATATGTTGATAATGAAACTCCATAACACTAAGGAACCATTCTGTAGTTCAAGATTTTACCAGCCTTGGGACTAATGACATTTTGGGCTAGATATTTGGTTGTTTAGGACTGTTCTGTGATTATAGGATGTTCAGTAGTATCCCTAGCCTCTGCCCACTAGATGCCAGTAGCATCCCTCAGCAGTTGTGACAACCCAGAATTTCTTCAGTTACCAAATATCCTTTGAAGGGTAAAATTGCCTTCTCTCCCCACTGCATTGGAAACCACTGCTGTAGTTTAATAGTAGACAGAATAAGGGTTTTTTTTTTTTTCTTTTTCTTCCTCTTTTCCTTCTACATGAGAAAGAAAGCATACCTAGGCAATGAATTTCCTGGAGAATAAAATTATAGTTACTAGATTTGTGACATAAAGATGTCATATACATATACATAAACATCTACATATATTGGCAGAAAGAGAAAAGTTAGCTTTTAAGTATCTAACGAGTAGAAGAGACTGAAGTTATAAAACCACAAAATAAATTAACCATTATATCTAAACAGATATGCCAGAGGGTAGTATTTCCATTTAGTGGCAAATACAATTAAGCAGACATTCAGTTTGAAGCAAATAAAATTCTTCATATATCTGGTGGCATCTTTACACTGATATAAATTGCAGTGAGAAGCAATTTATATAAATCACTATTATTCCGCAGAGAGATATATAGACCAAGCAAATCTAATGTGACAGATGTTATAAATGTCATCATTATGGTTTTTCATTTCAATTCAAACAGTTCATAGACTTCCTGCACTGATTGTATTAAATAGGAGATTGGATCTTCTCTCGCCAAAAAAGACAACAGCCTTGTCACATAGTAAATTAGTTCACTCAAGTTCAACCATTTACCTTCCTATGGATAAAATGGGCTCCATAATATGGTATTCAAAACAAATCCCTTGGATCAGAAATAGTCTGAGAATCTACCTGGAATCACAGATCAAGAAAAAACAAAAAAATCCAGTCCAAATGTAAGCAATTTTAGATAAGTCTGTGCAAAATAAATATTTTATATTTTTTCATATCAGTAAATTTCAAAATGTACAATATAAGACCATATCAGTGGATTATAAAGGTCCCAATTCCCATATGCCGACACTGTAAGAGCAGTCTTGCAGCAGAAGTTGGCAATTTCTTTTCATTCCCTCAAAAGCAGTGGATGATGTAGAGCAGAATTTATCTGTCTGCATATGTAGGTCTGTAAAGCTATTTCATGAGAAATATTATTTCCTCCTAAGATATTTCTTAAAATAATAATATACTACTATCTCTTAGGGGTGAGTTGACTATGTAATCTTAACAACAAAGCGCAGACTCTATTTTAAGATTCTTCTCAGAATAGTAAGTTTCATACTTAAAATATTTATATACATATTTCTATACATTTATGAATGTGATATATTTTATATATATATATAAAATCAAAATAAAGCAACATTAAAGATTATTCTTTGAATGAGTAGCTACCTATGAAACCAGTGTATCCTGGAGTTTATTAGATGTATGGAGTGAATCGTGTTCCCTAAAAATTCATATATTGAAGCCCTGACCCCCACTGTGACTGTATTTGGAAATAGGGCCTGTAAGAAGGTAATTAAGATTAAATGAGGTCTTGAGATTAAGGCCCAAATCCAATATGACTGGTTGTCTTTATAAGAGGAAGAGGCACTAGGGAGGCATATGTGCAGAGAAAAGGCCATCTATAAACCAGGGAGAGGGGCCTCAGGAGAAACCTAAACTGCTGAACCCTTAATCTTGGACTTCCAGCTTCTAGAACTGTGAGAAAATAAATTTCTGTTGCTTAAGGCACCCAGTTTATGATTGTCATATTCTGTTATAGCCGCCCTAACAAACGAACACACCAGAGATGGTAATGTTTGCCTAAATTTCCCCAAACCTCTGTGCACACTGCTACCAACTCTTAGATGTATAAGAACATAAAGAATATGAAAGATTCTACCTATGTAAATAGTCCCCAAAGGCCTTACGAATTCATATGCTTCTATGCAAAATGAGAATCAAGTAAAACTCTATCTTTTCCCAGTTGAATAGCAAGGAATGTAACCCTGTCAAGACAGGACTTGAAATCGCTGGTTCTAAGGTCAGTTGCCCTAGAAAGTTCAGGCTGCTGTCATCTCAGGGTATTGCCTTACAGTGATAGTAGTAGAAAATCTGACACAGCTGCTACTGTCTTAAAGGACTAGCTTGGAAAATGCATTGCCGCCATCATATTCTAGATGTCATTTCTACAGAAAAAAATCGTGGCCATTGTTGAATACAGATCTAAAAGCAGCAGGAACAAAACACCTAGCCACATGGAGTTTGTAATTCTAATGAGAGAAGTAGCAATTTGGTAAATTATCTTGTGTTTAAATAAGAGCATTTTCATGTAACTAGAGTACCTAATGTAATCCTGGAGGCTGAAGAGGTTTCTCTGAAGAAAGCTGTGGCCAGAATTACTACTAAGTCAACTACTTGGAGAGTTAACCAATGAACCACATCAGTAAAGACGTGAGGAAGCACAGAGCTGGGGGAACTCAAGCAACAGAATGCCTGTATGCTAGACAGAAGTGAATATGAATGAAAGCACTGGACAGGCAGTGGGAGAAAAGGCTGGTGAGAATATGTGCTTGAGTAGGCAGGACAGGAGCAGAGCCCATGCAATGTGAAGCTTGCAGACCACTTTTTGTGTCTGGCAAAACCTGAAATCTACTTTGTGATGTTTTCAGGTGATTAATTCTATGTCAAATAATTTTGAAACAAATTACCTCGAAGCGATAATTTAATGTGTACATTGGCAATAATTGAGCGGTCAAATGAGATTAATTCAATTGGGTATGTGAGAGGAGTTCTGTGGAGCAGGTGCAGAAATTGCCTGTGTTTGCTCCGTTGCTTAAAATGTATGCTGGTAGATATGTGAAATACTTAAGGTATTTGGAATGGAGCCAGAGAATATGTTCAAAATATGCAAAACTCTTTGACTTCTGATAATTGTCTTCACTTGCCCACGAAGGAATGGGTTGTTTCCTAGTTTGTTACAGCCTCAGATGTCAGCTGCTTGAAGAATTATAGCTTCTGAGATTAATTCTTTGCCAGACTAGAGTTGCCCAGAGTTTGGGAGTTGAGACTTCTAAGACCAGAACACCACCCACTTGCCATATGGTGTGCTCCTGGCAGAAAGGCAAAAGCATGTAATTCCCACTGCTATGCTAAACACCATACTTAGTCTTAGATGTAAGAATTGTATCTTCAGTGGCAGGTCAACTCATTTAGTAAGTATATCCTCAGTACGTGCTATTACTAAAGATTCCGGCTTACTTTTGAAATAATTTCCAAGTCAGAGTAGTTTCTGAAAGTCTAAAGCAGCCAGTGCCTCAGTCCCAATCTATTATAACCCAGCCTGATGATTTCAGCAAATGAGACTTAAATGTAAATGGCTCAACAGTGCTTTTAGCCTATAATTTATTTCCAAGACACTTATTATTGTCTACCCTAGAGCTGCTGAAATTGTTAAAGCCTGAAAAATAAGGATGCCTTTAAAAATAAAAACTAAGTCATTAGGGATGGCCCTCAAAATATCCCCCAGGTAATCATGGGATTCATAAAGCAAAGACAATTGGTGAAATAAGACTTTAAGTCCTTCCTATTGTTGAGCTACTTGGTAGTCTTTATAGTAAAGATTTAAACTTTACTAGGTAAAAAGTACTGGTTTGTCCAAATCTTATTCTCACACATTTCCCACTCAATCCTGCACTAATAGTAAAACAAAAACAAGAAATTTCTTCCAGGCTACATCCATAGCACTTCTATAACTTACATACAGGCAGTACTCAGTAAAAAGACATGTGTTATGGGATACCTGGGTATGATGCATAAGAGAACCAATTTCCCTCCAAGGGGAAATACTGTCTAATGGAAGAGAAAGATATCGTTATAAATATAATAACCAACTATGAACTGACAGGTGCTAAAACTGAAGGATAAGAAGGTTTGGTGCCAATTGATCATGAAATAAGAAAAATAAGAAAAACATAAAGAGATTTTTCCTAAAGTTAAATATATTTAGTTAAAAGAACTCAACTTAGGGACACCTCAGTTAGTTAAGCTTCTGACTCCTAATTTTAGCTCAGGTCATGATCATAGGGTTGTGAGATCCTGCTCTAGGCTCGAGCACTGGGTGTGGAGCCTGTTTAAGTTTCTCTTTCTCACTCTCCCTCCATCCCTCCCCGTTCCTGAGTGTGCCTGCATGCACTTACTCTCTCAAAAAAAAAAAAAAAATCTTAAAATTAGATAAAGGTCCTTCCTGATTTTTTAGGGGGTAAACATAATCATTTTATACAAAGATGGTATTATAGATAGTACGATGAAAAATCCAGTGATGTACACAGAATCTTTTTCCTGAACATGTTCCCCTAAGTATCTGAGATCCACAATGACTCCTGAGCTCTCATACCTGTGAATCAGAGAACAATTCCTTCCAAAAGAATCCTTGCGAGCTGGAGGGACTATAAAATAAAAGCTGTTCTAATTGTAAGTACTGAAAGTTTCAGTCATCAGAATGGTGAAAGAGCTTTAGTTTTTCAAGACCACTACAAATGAAAATTGAGTTTTTAGAATGTGTAATTAGAGTATGAACTCCATACAGCATATTATTAAACTTACTCTTATGTTGATGAAGTTATGCAAATATGTTCTACTTGACAGAAAAAACAATTAGTGTCAAAATAGGAATAATTGTCATGCTGAATCTTTCTCCTTGAAACTGCAATGCTCCAGCAAAATTAGAATAACAATTTACAGAGATTTTAGCATCTGCATTTTAATAAATACTGCTGTTTTGGACATCAGAATATATCTTGACCATAGATTTTCATAGAGCAGTTACAAACATCAAGTTACCTTAAATACCAAATGACAACTAGAGCAGACTATCATTGTGATGAAAGCCAACATTGAAGATGATCTGGGGAAATAAAAAAGTACTTTAAAAATATAAATAGGTATAAATAGATGCTGGTAAACTCCCCTGATCTAGGAAAATAAGCTGACAAAGTTGAGTTTGCTATGAAGAAATTATGATGTACCTCAGCATCTTAAATATCCAAGGAAAAGTACTAAGTGAACTAAAAGGTGGAAGGAGTCAGTTTTCTTTTACATGAACCTAAAAGCAAACTAAAAGGTAAAATGAATATAAATAAAATCATATCAAACAGGATTTGTTTATTGTAGTATATTTTCCCAAGAAAGAAAAGGAAGAACAAGAATATATTCCTAAGGAAGATAAAAAAGTTAGAAAAAAGAAAAAGAAAATCCTGGATCTATTTATTAGCTACTGAAGTATATTGAGAGTTTCAGATCCGATGTAGCTGAAGATACATTTCCATTGAAATTAGTAGATACATGTTTCAATTATAAAAATTAAATTATTTCCATCATGAAAATCTTTTGAAAAATACATTAACACTTGAGTAAACCTGAATAAAAAGTGAACTTATTTATAATCTAAAGTTAACACACAGAGGTTTTCAATTCTGTTAGGGTTGGAAATAGGAGAAAAGAACCCAAGAAGTAGGTTCCCCTTTTTCGCTGTCACAGGGCTAGAGATCTTGGCCTGGGGATGCTAGAGGAACCTTCAGTTAGATGTGTCCCCCACTCTGTTCATCCTCTTTTTCCTCAAACCAAAGCCACACATCTTTACAGTTCATCTCCTTTTTGTTTCCATAGCGACCTCCCTTTTTCCTCTATTACCTTGTCCCCTCTTCCATGCTACAAAAATATAAATCTGAATTGTGTTCTGCTTAAGCACACATGAAATGGATCACCATGCCTTTGGGTAATGTCTACACTGCTATGTTACTATGGATAACTCTCTACAGTCCAGCTCTTTTCTCCCTCTCAAGAAGTCCATTCCCTAGGTCCACTTACACCTATCCTTCTGTCCTACTGGTCTAATTTCCAAATACATCACGTATCTTATACCCCCATGATACTCTACCTCTGTATCCTTTGTCCAGAATGCCATTCCCCAATCTGTCTCAAAACTTAACTCCAAATCCTTTGTGCAGACATCACCTAGTCATTCTAGGCAATCTTACATCTTTGGTCTTTCAATATATTCTGAGCATGCTTTTATAATATTACCTAAACTTTTTATTGTGTCATAGCATTTATGAGTCCTCCTTCTCCATAATAGATTATAAATTCTTTGAGGGTAACATTCCTATCCCAGTACCTAATGGACAACGTTGCTAAGTAGATGTGGTTACATTCTACTAGCCTACCAATTGTGACTGCACAAAGTCCTAGATAAACTAGAAAAGATAGAGACACTTCAGATTGTAATAACAAATTGTAATTTTGTTATCCTCTTACAGTTAAGACTCTATCAAAACAAGTAAATGGAATTCTCATAGTCATCTCAAAGGTGCATATTTTGTCATAACTTTATATCATAAATACTTTTATCCTCCATTTTTATAATTTGCTTTATAGATTTTGGCCTTTTCCATATGTTAACAATCCCATTATTTTGAATAAGGAGAATGTCTTAGAATAATACTGAATTAGAGCAATCATACTGGGAACCCTTGACATATTCCTGACATGTTTCCATTAGCAATGATAACTCATGCAGATGACTTACGAGTAGGCTAAGAAACTTTTCAGTTATTAGTTTGCTAGCAGTTATTAATCATTAATAGGTATTGAATTTAATCAAATATTTTTCATATGTTTGAGGCAACTGTTTCTCTTAATTTTTAAATGTAGCAAACTACATCTATAAATTTGCTTTTGTATGTCTAGCATCATTACATTTTTGAGAAAACCTAGTATGGTCATGATACATTTTTTTAAAACAAATATTTGGATTGGATGCTTATATTTTGCATCAATGAGCAGAGTTGGCTGTAATTTTCTTTTTTAGTTATTTTTTTTTACTCTAAGTCTTCATTTTCATTTTCTATTTATCTTATATTTACACAACAATTTATTCACTATAACAAAAACTGTTAGGGTTGTATTTTTCTTAAGATAAACTTGTATAATCCCCTTGTTCTCATCTTTCCACCCATGTCAATCCTCACCTTCTATCCAAAAATGTAGGCATTATTCAGATTTCTCCATGATCTCACAATAACATATAAAATTTGTGAATATAAAAAATATATATATATTTTACACATACACATACACACATATATGTATTCAAACAAATTAATTTGGGGTGATTTTTTAAATAAAAATTGAATATTCTACATCTTTTTCCTACCTTTTAGCACATCACTTTTATTCATTTGATAGTTCATAGAAATATTTCCAAATCCAAATCAAATAGTAACTCTTATTCTTTCTAATGGCTGTGTCATATTCCATGATGGGCAGATATCGTTATTTAATAAGCACTCTTTGTTACCAGGTATTGGCCTCTTTTCTTTTTCTCTGAAAGCTGCAGTTAATACCATTGTACTTGGGCTTTAATTTCTATTATGGTTTCCTAGGAAATATATTTTTGGAGATCTATAAATGTATATTTGTAAATGTATCAGTAAATGTTTAGTAATATATCATGCATACCAAGTAACGCACAAACTATAAATGTACACCACCTAATTTAACATAAACAAGATACTCCGTTGTTGAACTTCACATAGGATCATACAGCATACGTTCCATTGTGTATGACGACTTTTGCTTAAAATGTATGTGAAATGAATCCGTGTTTCACATAAAAATATTTGCATCATTCTCATTGTGTGGCACTCCATTGTATTAACTGACCACACTTTATCCAGTCCTCCATTAAACATTTGGGTTGTTTCTAGTTTAGGGTGGTAAGTACTAGGGAAGTAATGTACATTCTTCTACATATCTTTTGGTGCACATAGGCCCATTTATACAAAGAAATGGAATCAATGGGTCATTGGATGTACTTTTATTCCACTTTAGTGGAAACTGCTGTGAAGTTTATCTAAGGTTGGAGTACCAATTTACACTTCCTGTGGTAGTATACAAGGCTTTCCATTATGTCACACTCTTACTGACACTTAATACTAGCTTATTTTACATTTATTTTTATTTTCGCCATTTGGCAAATGTGTCATGATAGCTCATTGTGTTTTCAGCTTTGGTGTGTTGAAGACTAATGAAATTTAGCAGCTTTTTATTTATTGGCCATTTGGATATTGTTTAATAAATTGGTCAGATCTTTGGTTTATTTTCCTATTGTATTGTCTTCCTTTTATTGGTTCATAGTAGTTCATATATTCTGGATTCATATCTTTTCGTTTTACCTTTTCACTTTCTGTAATAGAATCCTTTGATGAATCGATACTTTAAATTTTAATATAGTTTGTCTATCAGTTTTTTATTTCATGGTTTATGTTTTTATGTCGACCATAAGAAATCTTTGCCAACCCAAAGCTTATTGAGATATTCTAGCATATTTGCTTCCAGAAGTGTTATTGCTTTATCTATGACATTTAGATTTACAGTCCTTCTGGAATTGATTTTTGCATATGGTGTGAGGTACGTGCCAAGATTAAATATTTTTCTATATGGGTACCCAGTAGACTCAGCATCAATTACTGAAGATACTATTCCTTCCATGTTATATTACAGGGTCATGTTTGATTTTAATCAAAGATGTGTGGAGTCTCTTTTTAGATTCTCTATTTTGTTCATTTATTTTTATTAGTCTGTTTTGCATCAACAACACATGGCGTTAATTGGTGTTGCTTTATAATAAGTTTTAGATACCTAGTAGTAACATTCCTTCAACTGTGTTCTTCTTTTACTGATTTGTCCATTCTTGGCCCATTACATTCTCATATATATTTAAGAACCAACTTGTGAATTTATACACCTATATTTGGGGATTTGCTTTAATTTACAGATAAATTTGGAAATAACTGCCATTATTGCAGTTCTTAATATTGCAATTCATTAAGTTCCATTTACTTGGACAGGTCACCTTTAAATTCTCTCAAAAATGTTTTGTGATTTTTTAGATCTTAAACAACTTTTAGTTTTACTCTTTGATATTTGGTTCTTGATGCTAATGTAAATAGTATAATTTCAAGAGGACATGAGTTTGTAATCGTATGTTATTGTGTAGAAATATATATAATGACTTTTTATCTAGAGATCTTGTGAAGTTCATTTTTCAATTCTATTTTTAATATTTTGGTTTTTCTGTATACATAGTGACATGAGATGTGAATTATGACTATTCTGTTATTTTTTTCCTAAACCGTATGCTTTGTTGTTCTGCCATATTGTAGTAGAGCAGAATTTTCATAATGTTATACAGTGTTGGGCAGCAGTAGTAATAATGGACATCTTCATCTTATTTATTTCACAAGGAAAATTCAAAAGTTCATCATTAAATAGAATGTTACATGTGTATGTTTATATATTATATATAATTCTATATTACTTATTATTAATATATTTATATAATATATATGTCATCTATAAATTATATATATTTATCTTATATTTATATAATAATTTTATAAATATATAAATTTTGGGTTGTTTAAAGTTGATATTTAAATTCTAGTTAGTGAGCAAATAGGGTAGTATTGGTTTCAGGAGTAGTATTTAGTGATTCATCACTTACCTATAACACCCAGTGCTCTTTACAAGTTAGAGCTTACATACACAGTGAAGTCCACAAATACTAAGTTTTCAACCTATCTAATATTTCCATGTGTGTCTACTTTTGAAGCCACCACTGAGTCAACCATCTTCAATCCTGGTACATGCAGGTATCTCAGGATGCTCAGATGTGGCCTCCTCCCATTTCTACCAATATGTCTTGCCTAGTGACTGAGCCAAATTAGTGTTAAATGGGTAAGGGAGTTCACTGGTGAAATTTAAAAATTATTTTCTGGAGCACAGAGTATAATGAGAAGTGTGAAGCTAACATTTGCAGGACAAAGATTCAGCCTTTTTTTCCTCCTCAGAGTTCCTTTTTCCCTTCTGTTCTGTTAAAAAACATCTAGCTCCATGCAAAATCCCAAAAGCTACCTTATCATCCTGAGATGATACCAATTCAGTGAAATCTAAAACACTGCTCTTTGTTCTTCATATGTGACAGCAGGAAAAAAAAATATAGTGAAGTATGGGAGAAAAGTGAATTAACATGAAATATGTATGTTGGGGATCTGATCTCAAAATAGAGTCACAAGAGAATTGAGCACACTAATACTAAGAAAAAACATAAAACTTTAAAAATCACATAACTTTTGGGACGCCTGGGTGGCTCAGTTGGTTAAGCAGCTGCCTTCGGCTCAGGTCATGATCCCAGCGTCCTGGGATCGAGTCCCACATCGGGCTCCTTGCTCCGCAGGGAGCCTGCTTCTCCCTCTGACTCTGCCTTCCACTCTATCTGCCTGTGCTCACTTTCGCTCGCGCTCTCTGACAAATAAATAAATAAAATCTTTAAAAAAAAATTACATAACTTTTAAAGTCATGAAAGAATGACCAGCACAAAGTTTAAATAAATAATATCTGAAAAATGATGGCCCCTCAGAAATGAGAAAGACCAGCAACACTCTTCTTTTTTTTTTTTTTTCTTAAAATATATTTACTTGAGAGAGAGAAAGAGAGGGGGAGGGAGAAGCAGACTCCCCACTGAGCAGAGAGCCCAACATGGGACTCAATCCCAAGACCCTGAGCCCACGGAGCCACCCAAGTGACCAACACTCTTTACTTCTTTATGCAGTTGTTGAGTCTACAGAAAAAAGAAAATGGGTGCAAAAGTAAGACCATTATAGGCAAAGGAACATTAAGGAGAAATCAGCTGAGATTTTTCTACTGCAATTTGGCTCAAATGGTTGCTAACCAATTCTCCACATTTAAAAAATCTGGGTAACCGAGCCATGGTCCTAGAAAATTGGAGGCTGATTAAATTTCAAAGCCTTGTGAGAGGGCAGGACCTAATAATCTCACTGTGAAAAACTAGGATAGTCACCTAACCACTGATTAAAGTGAAGATAAAAGTACCTAACTGAGTATCAAAGGAGCAAAGCAAGTCCCTTCTGGAAGAACTTATTATCCACCTGACTCTTTACTGATATTTTATACCTAAAGTGCAGGACACACAAAAATAACTTAGAAGGACATCTGGGTGGTTCAGTCGGCTAAGTGCCTGCCTTCAGCTCAGGTCATGATCCCAGGGTCCTGGGCTTGAGTCCCACATTGGGCTCCCTGTGCAATGGGAAGTCTGCTTCTCCCTCTCCCTCTGCTGCTCCCCCTGCTTGTGCATGCTCACTCACTCTCCTCTCTAACAGGTAAATAATTTTTAAAAAAGAAGAAGAAGAAGAAGACCTGCAAAGTGGCAGGTCAATGTGACCACAGTAAAAAGTTAAAAAGTCCCAAGAAGCAGAACCATAGATGAGACACAAATGCAGAAATTAATAAAGTAAAATAAATAAATAAGAATTATAAATAAGTGATTTAGAGGAAAATGTGGATGAAATGGTGTAAAGATGGAGAGTTTAAGTAGCAAAACAATTCTAGAGCTAAAAATTATATTTGAAGTGAAGAATTAATTTGATTGGCTTAAAAGTAGATTGGATATTGAAGAAAATTATATTAACTTCAAAGGTCATCTGAAATTATTTAAACAAAAGCACAGAGAAAAAAATATAAATTTAAAAATTGGGGGTGAGAGCCTTTTAAGAGATTGTCAATGTTTCCCTATATGCATAGTAACAAATAACTAGGAAATAAAATTGAAAAATATAGTTTACAGTAGCAGCCAAAAAAAATAGTAATTTTAACCACATGTAAGAACTATACATTGAAAATTGGTGCAGTAAGTTTAAAGGCCTAAATAAAAGTAGAGAGATACTCTTGTCATATTGTCGTAAATTGAAAGTCTGAATATTAAGTTGTCATTTCTCCTGAAGTTGATCATAGAATCACATTTAACCCCTTCCAAATTCTCATAGGTTTTTATTTTAGAACTTAAAGTTGAAGTGCCTGGGAGGCTCAGTTGGTTAAGCAACTGCCTTTGGCTCAGTTCATGATCCCAGGGTCCTGGGTTCGAGCCCCACATCAGATTCCCTGTTCCACAGGGAACCTGCTACAAACAAACAAAACAACAACAACCGAAAAAACACCTTAAAGTTGAAGGGCAGGTAAGTGCTCAACTGGTTAAGCATCTGCCTTTGGCTCAGTTCATGATCCCAGGGTCCTGGGTTCGAGCCCCACATCAGATTACCTGTTCCACAGGGAACCTGCTACAAACAAACAAAACAACAACAACTGAAAAAACACCTTAAAGTTGAAGGGCAGGTAAGTGCTCAACTGGTTAAGCATCTGCCTTTGGCTCAGGTCAGGATCCCAGAATCCTGGGATCCAGCCCCACACTGGGCATTCTGCTTGTCGGGGGAGTCTGCTTTTTCTGCCTCTCCCTCTGCCTCTCACATGCTCTCTCTCTCTCTCTCAATTCTTTAAAAAAACAAACAAAACTTATGAGTTGATTGCTCATAAAAGAATTATAAACTTTATAATAGATACATAATTACATATTAATATATTTTAAATAATCCTATATGTTACATATTATTGAATTAGAATCCTAAAACTTTTAATACATAATTGTAAGTTTATATTTTATATACAAATTTAAAGAAGAGCCAAGGCAGTCTGGAAAGAGAAGGCTGATGTACTGTATTTCAACATTTAGAATAAAACTAATTAATTGAGCCAATGAAATACTAGCATACACGTGAGCAAATAGAGTAGTGGAACAACAACAAAAAGTCTGGAAATAAACCCCTGGATATAATTACTTGATTTTAAGAGAGACAACAATGCAGTTCAGTAAGGTAAGGGGAGGTTTATTCAATTAAAAAAAAAATTTATTAGGGTTCCCCGGAGAAACAGAACCAATTGGATATCTCTAGATATAGGGGTAGATAAAAGGAAATTTATTATAGGAATTATCTCATGCAGTTATGGAGTCTAGGTTTCACAAAATACTTCCTCTGCAAGCTGGAGTACCAAGAAAGCCAGTGACATCATATAGTGTAAATCTTAAGGGTAGGTGCTTATGTAAGTCCCAAAGTCTAAAGACTCAAGAACCAGTAGTTCCATGAGTTTAAGGACAGGAAAAGATGGATATCTTAGCTCAAGATAAGAGAATTAACTCTTCCTCCACTTTTTTGTTCTATTCAAACCTTCAGTATATTGTATGATGCCCACCCACCTTGGTGAGGGTGGTTGTCTTTTATTTTTTTTTTTTTTCTGTTAGGGTCAGGGAAAGGACAGAGGAGGGGAGAGAAAAATTTAAGCAGGCTCCATATGCATCACAGTCCTGGTGTGGGGTCCCTTCTCACAACCTTGAGATCTCACAACCCTGAGATCATGACCTGAACTGCAATCAAGAGTTAGAAGCTTAACCACCGGAGCCACCAGGGAGCTCCAGGGGTGGATGTCTTTAGCATTTTGATTCAGTAGACTGTGTTATCTCTTACAGATACATCCTTACAGGTACACCCAGAGATAATGTTTTACCAACTAGCTGGGTGAGGTTGACACATAAAATTACTCATCATAACACATACTGATGGAGAAATATATATCCAAATGGAAAAAAAAAAGTTTATAAAATTTGTTACTATTGATCCCCCACATCATCACCCTTTCCACCAAAATTAACACAAAATGAATTATAAGCCTAAATGTCAAAGATAATATTTTAAGCTTCTAAAAGAAAATATAGATAAATATGGCATAGGCAAATATTTCTTAATTAGGACAAAAAAGATGCTAAGCCTAAAAATAATTTGACTTAAAATTTAAATCAACACACCAAAAGATAGATTTAAGCAAGTAAAAAAAACCATAAACCTGGAAGGTATATTTACAAAACATGTACCTGACAAAGGATTCATATCCAGAACATATTAAAAAGAGCCTACAAATAATTAAAATGCTAACTTTTTTTTTTCAAATAACCAAATTATTTGGGCAAATGCTTCAGAAAACAAGATATCCATATGGTCAATAAGCATATGAAAAGCTTCTCAATGCCATGACTATAATACAAATTACATTCACAATGAGACTTTAAAGTTAATAACAAACACCATACATACAAACCAGCTAATGTTAAACTCCAAGGATTTGTGAGGATGTAGAGTAACAAAAACTTTTATATTTAGAGTCTAATGTTGTACAACCACTTTGGAAAACCGTCTGCTAGTCTCTAATATCAAGTTTTGATCATATGAACCAGCAACTCTCTGTGACAATGCACATCTTGCACAGGAATCTTCATTAAAATTTAATTTACAGAAGTTTATAACTAGAAAGAACCTGAATTTTAGGCAATAATATATTGAGTCAATAAATTGAGGGCTCTAGGACCTCCAAACATGCTAATACCCAGCTGCTATGAAGAGGAAGCAAAAATTTGTTAGGTGATTTGGTGAAATCTAAGAGTAATTAATCCTGCCCTGCAATGGACTGAACATTTATCTGCTCAAAATTCATATGTTGAAACCCAGTCCCCGTGGTGATATTTGAAGATGAGGCCTTTGGGAGGGGGTAGGCCATGAGAGTAGAGCTCTCACAAATAGCATTAATGCCCTTATAAAAGAGGCCCCAGAGATGTCTCCCACCCATTCCTCTCCTGTTGAGATCCAAGTGAAAGTAGAGCTCTCTAGGGGGTGAAAGTGCAGCCTGGGGAATATAGTCAGTTGTATTATAATGGTGTTGTATGGTGATAGATGGAAGCTACACTTGTGGTGAGCAGAGAGTTTCATAGAGTTGTTGAATCGCTGTTACATACCTGAAACTAAAGTAACATGATCAGCTGTATTTAAAAAAAAACAAAAAACAAAAAACAAAACGGGGGGGGGGGCAAGCTTACCAAGGAAATGAGCTCTTACCAGACACAGAATTGCTAGTGCCTTTATCTTAGACTTCCCAGAACTGCAAGTTCATACAGTTCCCAGAATTTTAAGAAATTTCTGTTGTTTATAAGCCATGCAGTATGTGTTACTGTGTTAAAGCAGCCCAAACAGACTAAGATATACCCCCAACACTTTATTTTACAACCCATTTATGGGGCAGATGATTACTGGTGAGCAACTTATAGGGGCTCCTTTTGACCTTGAAGCAACCTCCCAAATGTTTCCATCCATTAGCAATTCCACCTTCAACTGAGCTGCTCATGAGACACGGGAGCATGAGGTGAGACTTCTGAATTTAGTTGGTCAATTAGGACACTTCATGTGTATGAAATGAGTTCTATAGTCCCAGGTGACATTATGTAATATACCTTACAAATAATAATTCTGTAAGTCCATTAGTAGAGGTGCTAGAAAAGGTAATTGATAGTATATTTCTATCTTTGTGAGATCAACCACTATTTCCCCTCTATAAACAATCAGCCTGGTGTCAGGGTGCCTGGGGGAGTCAGTTAAATGTCTGCCTTCGGCTCAGGTCATGATCCCAGGGTCCTGGCATCAAGCCCCTCATGGGGGCTCCCTGCTCAGCAGAAAGAACCTGAAGCAGGAGCCTACTATCCCTCTCCTCCCAGCTTGGGCTCTCTCTTGCTAACTCTGTCACTATCTGTCTCTCTCTCTCACAAATAAATAAAAAATAATAAAATTGAAAGAAAATAGATAAACAGTCAGCCATCAGGTAGTTAGCTGGTTTCTTTGGAACTGGTGATATTTTGGTCTCAATATTGGTCTCTGTTATTAGCAGGTTTTGCACTCAACAATAATGATATGTAGCTAAGCTTTTGCAAGAGAAGGTACTGAGCCTCCACCCCTGTTATCAGGGCCTCATTATACGTGAGTTCATGAAGCAAACACCAGAGTGCTTGGGGGAAAAGCCTGAGATCCGAGAATGAATCTTATGCATTAATTGTTAAGAGTGTCTACTGTTGTGGGAGCACCTGGGTGGCTCAGTGGGTTAAAGCCTCTGCTTTCAGGGCATGATCTCAGGGTCCTGGGATCGAGCCCCGCATCGGGCTCTCTGCTCAGCCGGGAGCCTGCTTCCTCCTCTCTCTCTGCCTGTGTCTCTGCCTACTTGTGATCTCTGTCTGTCAAAGAAATAAAAAACTATTTAAAAAAAAAAAAAGAGTGTCTACTGTTGTAGATATTCTTGATCGGCGTTTATGTAGAACATGAATACCTTTATATCCTGTGCCAAGATATTCATCAACTTACTTCACTCAGACTTAGTTGTCACCAATTTTCCAATTTTAAGTCCCTGATATAACAGGCAACATATAGGATCACATATGAATTAGTGTCAGTTTTTACCATGGGTTGTCTCTATGTTATGTAAGTGAACAACCAGCTCACTGAGAAGATACCCATCACCACTATTTTTCTCTTTTCTCCATTTCCACCTAGGGAGAGAATACTATGTTGATTTATTCATAATCCAGATCTTTCCTTCTTTTCTTTTTCATTAACTCATTTCACAGCACTTTCCATGAGGCCGTAACCAGGATGAAGAAGACACAGTGAAGCAGTGGGGGTAGGCATTGAAATCTCAACCACTTTGTGCATTTTAACCCATACATTCTGGACCTGCAAGTGCAGGATTTTATGCTATTTCCATTTTATAATACAATTACTGCTGAAAATGTTCCAGTTCTATGATTTGGTAAATTACGTAACACCAAATATATAGCAGGTACATAACAAGCGATTTAGATTGCGTAAATACTTACTGCCCTGTAGTCCTGTGTTGTTTCTCCTAGTGCCCAGTAGCAAACCAGGGGCTGCTTTTCAAATAGGATAGAATTGTTAGTTGAAGAGCGCAAAGAGGACACAATCGAACTCCAGAGTTCGCAGGGTCTGCACTGCAGCTCTTCTGCAGGGGCTTGCTAGATGTTCCATTAAGCTTCTCTCTAGCACAGATTTTCTCCAAAACAGCATGTGTATGGGTCACTTCCCAATGACAGGCGGCTTGCACTGCAGCCTGTACTTCCTGCAGAGACTTTTTGTGGCAGGGCCACCCAAATCAGGAGTCTTCCAGTTAACCCAGTAAACACCTTGAAACAGTGTGCCTTAATAAATGATAGCCCCAAATCTAGAGTATCACCACAATTGGATCTCTTTCTTCATTGATGAGCAGGGCAAATTATAGCAGTTTCTTTTTACTTTATAGGAGATATCCCAACTTGCTGCAGATCAGTGGCTCCAGAATTTCACCATGGCCAGTCTTTGAGTGTTCATAGATATTGCCCACCCTCTGGCACACATGTATTACTTTGTACTCTTTAAGTGCAATGAGGAAAGGTTATCAGAATAATGAGCTAACATAATGTTTTGTGGGATATCAGGAAAATCAAGCTCCCTTTGGACTATATAATGAAAGAACAAGAGAGTTAATATGGTCCAGTGACAAGATTATGATCATACACCATTGCCAATATGTGAAGATAAACAACTTCTAACCACCCTCATACCAATAAGGGGAGAACTTTCCAAGTTAATATCTGTATACTAGGTGCCAAGGACTGCGTTGTTTTTCTCAAAAAAAAAAAAAAAAACACATCAAGAAAGATAGCTGTAATTAATAAATGGTTCCCATTCCATGTATCAGAAGATAGTACCTTGAGAACCACTAAGTTGGAAAAATACCTGATTGCTTATCCGAACCATAGAACAAGGTATATGATGGTGAGTGGAGTTCTCAAAGTATGATCCCCAGACTAGAAGCATCACTACCACTTACAGACTTAGATGTGCAGATTGGTGGGCTCCATCAGAGACCTAGATGCAGAGACTTGGGGTAGAGGCAGATTGGCTAATCTTCCAGGCAACTCTGGTGTATGGTAAGTTTTGAAAGCCACATTCTCTTTGCTTATTAGACTAAGTCTTAATTCTTGGACAGGGAAAATCTGGCACAGGAGGTGTATAAGCTTTCAATGGACTCATTATGAGATAATGGATTGGAGTCAGAAGTTTATCTATCACCTAACCTTCATAATTCCCTCTTTGACTTGTAAAACGTAGTAATGTTTTCAGTACCTAGGGATTTGCCTCAGTGAATAGCCAGTACCTAATTATGTCCCAAAGTCCAGAATTATGTATGTGTGTTTTCATTTCTATAGTCCAAAAAACTGATGGCAAGTGGCTACAGGTATCTCTAGAGAAGACTTGAGCTATGATTTATAGTATTTTGTACTAGTTACATTGTAGATCTCCTTTCCTATTAAAGGGCTCTAGGTCCATAAATTAGCCTAAGTCTGGGTATTGTGTAAGAGTTCACAGTTCTCTAACATAGTTAGCAGATCTTTGCGACAGCTCTAGAATTTGTCTTCCTATAAATGTAAAGTAGAGCTGTAAAGAATGTATTTCTAGGGATCTTGTAGTCAATTAACGATCACCTCACAGATCCTTATGTATTGAAATATTCTGATTACTACTCTGTCTCTGTGAATTTTTGTGAAAATTGTTCCCAATTTCCATTGCTGATTTTTTAAGTACAGCAGCCTGAGCTTTCCCATGTAGAAACTTATTCTTTTTAAAAACAGGGAACATAATTTCATTGCAGTATTGTTCACCATTATCTCTAGTCTACAGAAGTCAGGCACCACAGAACTTACTATGGAAACTGGAGCCACGACAGTACTTATTATGGAAACTGGAGCTCTCTTTTCAATGCATTTTTTAAATTTTTCTTTTAGTTTTATTGAGACATAATTGGCATACAGCACTATATAAATTTTAAAAATAAATATAATGACTTACATATATTGCAAAGTGTTTACTTCAGTAAGTTAATATCCAGCACCCCATATAGATATGTTTTTAAAAGAATTTTTTCCCTTCTCTATTGTTATTTGTCTAAATTCTCATTTTGTTCATGTGTTGCTTTCCAAATTATGTTTAGTTGTCTGTGCGTATATTCTTGAAGTCACAATACTTTAAGAGAATTATTCTGAATTCTCCATCTGACAGTTCATAAATCACCATTTCTTTAGGATCAGTTATTTGAGCTTTATTAGTTTCCTTTGGCATCATATTTACCTTCTTTCAAATGATCCTCGATTCCTTACATTGGTATCTGTGCATTTGAATAAGCGCTATCCTGTTCCAGAATTTATGGGTTCATTTTGGCAGAGACATTTCTTCACCAGTACGTTCAGCTGTGGGTTCTGGATATAATCATCTGGTAACATCCTAGGGTAGGTGGAATCTGCTACCAGGATCTATTTGGGGCAACATAATTAAGTTCCAGGGTTGAAGGGAGTGAACCTGCTGACTGACAACAGCTAAATGGGACAATTGGTTTGGTTCCCTGTCCAGGCAAGGCTGGAGGATGGGTTCTACATCTGTTGCTTGGATTCTCTGGTCAAGATTTCTAGATGACAGGACTGGATACTATACTCAGCAATAGGTGTGGCTATGATTTAGCCTCTCTTCCTTGTTAGGGAAGCGTAACAAGCCCCAAGGCATATATGCTTCATTGTTCAGGGACTAAAATCAAGCAAGTCTGAATATTGAATTCTCTGGCTAGACAGAGCCACCAGTTTTGCTCTGCATATGGGAAAGCCACGGTCTCTTTTCTCTGTTCAAGTGCCAGCTGTAAGCAAGGCTGTAGGATGGGCTAGACTGTTTCCCCTGTACTGTTTAGATTGTCTTGTCAGGCAGACACAAAGATGTATTCACCTATAGGCAGGAATATGAATTAGTTTTCCTGTATAGGCAGGGCCCCCACACATGCCCCAGGGCTTGCAAAGTTCTTGTTTAGGGATCAAATTAGGCAGAACTATGCACTCGTTTCCTTGGCCTAATGGGCCATTATCCTAGCACTACAGACAAGTAGAGTTGCCAACCAGGTTCTCTGCTCAAGTGCCAGTATAATCAACATTTCAGAATGGGCTACATAGATTCTTGGGACCTCCTGGTTAGATTTCCTGGTCAGATCGCCCTGGAGGCTGTATTGACCTTTGTACAGGGCTATATTTTCTCTGCCCAGCTGAGACTGAAGAAGAAGTGCCAGGGCCAGCAAGGTTCTTTAGGAATTAAGGCAGACAAGACTTTATGCTAAGCTCCCTCAATAGATGTGGCTACTGACTTGGGTCTGCACAGGGAGAGCTACTGGTCAGCCTCCTCTCTCATGTGAATCTGAGCTTCAGAGTAAGCTGCCAAGATTTTCCAGACCTCTGAATAGGTATCCTGGATGGCAGGGGTAGGGCTATATTCAGCTGTGGGCAGGCATACAGATTAATTTCCCTGCCTACGACAAGTGGAACACAGAACAGGCTCCAAGTCTTGCAAGACTTTATTTGGGGAGCGAATCAGACAGAGCTATGCACCAAACTCTTTGTCAAGGCCCAGTTTGACTGGGCTCACTGCTTGAGTGCTGCTGGCCTAAGCAATTCCTCAGGAGCTCAGGCCTGGCTTCCTGGTCAGGTAGGGTGGAAAGTTATCCTCAGCAGTGGGCAGGGCTATGAGTTCACTTCTTTTCCCTTGACAAAATGGCAGAACAAGCTGTAAGTTTGGCAACACTCTGTTTGAGATCTTGACTTAAGCCAAATGGTGCCCCAAGTTCCCCAGGCAAATAGATCCACTGGCTTTGCTGTGTGGATGATCATTACTGCCTTTCATCTCTTTGCTTCAGTGTTCTGGGCTAAGTAGCCAACCAGGTGTCCCAACAAAGCTTTCTGGACAGGTGGGGCTGAGAGCTATACTGATCAATTAATGGGGATACAACTTTGTTTTCCTGCCCCAGTGAAGGGACAAACCAAGGTCCAGGGCCAGCAGAGCTCTTTGTTTAAAGTTCCAATCAGGCTGACTTATACCCCATCAATTATCCTGGTCAGGTTTGGCCACCATCTTGACTCTGCAGTTGAACAAACCTGCTGCTTGGGAATACTACTTGGGTGTTGCAAGGAGGAACTTAGTATGCTAAGTTCCAAGTGTTGGTTACTATAAGCCCTCTCCCTTTTCCATTACAATTCAATTCCTAGTGGTCAAGGCCTGCAGTTTCCTCCATGATCCATGAGGAGAGACCAGAGTGGAACTCCCAACAAGCCATCCACAATGGTGGGGAAGCTAGATGTCTACCCTGGGCTCCTTTTTACCACTAAAGGAACTGTAGGCTCAGGGAAGCCCTCTTCATTTGGTGGGAGGTGATGTGATTAGTGTGTAGCTTTTCCACTTAACCTTGTAATGCATTCTTTCTCTGTGGTGCAAGAGGTTGCTTCAGCCTCACCCATATGTTTCCAGGATTTTCATAGGGCATCCATAAATAGTTGTTCTTGTGAGAGGCAGTGACGTCAGGAATGATTTATGTTACCATCTTGGTGAAATTACATTCCCAATTTACTAGTGCATTTCTTAATGCCTTCATATAGGTAGAATGCTTTGAGACTTTCATGAAAGCAAAGTTAATGAGTGACTGAGCAGGTTCAATGTAGTTCCATTCAAACTCTTGATTTCCTTGAGCTTTTGTCTTCTTCTGGAGCATGTTTAATCTACCATTGAGTCTGGGTTTAAATTAGCCAACCTAGATGTCTATTAATAGGATCCTTAGATGTTCAGTGTAACACATTAAACAATAAATTCTAGGTGACTTTATCAAAGGCAACAAACTTGGGTTAAGCAAGTCTCTTATTTTCTATTTTGGGTCTAACTATCACTAGACTCTACCCACATGCATGTTCCTCAGATTCCTACCTAAACAAATTTGGTGAATATTTTCATTTTTTTTTTCACCAGTCTATACTTCATATTGGCGTCTAATTCTCCTGCAAGTCTACAGGAAATAAGTAGTGATGGTAATAGATACTTAAGAGAGTTGACATCTTCTGTGATAGAACTTTCAGAAGTTTTTATGCATAGAGCAAGTCCCCTTAAGGAGAAGAGGAGCTACCTTTGCTGGTAAAGGAATTCCAGGGTAATTTAAAGTTCACAAGTTTGTTTGTCTATTCAAATGCCCTGTCTCATATCTCAGAATCATATTTCTTTCAAATAAATGGCCTTATTTAGTATAAGATATCTGCAGTGTTTATAATCAAGACTTGGACTTACATCTCAGTCATAACTATCCTGAGAAACCGGCTAATATACCGGCGTTCTAATTTTCACCCACCTATATAATGAGTTGGTATTTAAGACATTTAATTTTTCATTTTCTTTGTATGTGCTTTCCATGATTATGATTTCTCTTGTCATCACAGCAATGAAGGGCCATAGAGTTTCACTCTGTGTTACATAACATTTAACCACCAATGTTAAGCTGGGTAATTGTGAATCTTTTGCATATACCCTTTTACTAGAGCAAGAAAGTAATTCATGTTCTCCTTAAACATATGAGCAAGGCAATACTGGAGTCCCATTTCCTAGTAGTACATTGGTACAAATTACAACTCAGTTGAAATAAGAAAGCAGTGGCTTCAGCAGTAGATTGATTTGAGTCTAATAAAAATATTTTTAAATAACTGAACAGGATTAAGGGAAGCCAGTAGTCATAAACAAGTATCCCTTTTATGCCTAAAGGAGTAAAAGAAGTGAGATGGAGAAATTAGGTACTGTAACCCAGAGGGGAAATCTCTAGTTGTATGAGTGAGTCACTCAACAGAAGCTATGGCCTTCATTAGAAGAATGAAGCAGGGCAAGTAATGAATGAGTAATCTGTTTGCTCTTTGATCTCCTGCCAGTATCTCTCATTGGCTGATCTCTACCTGAATCCAGATTATGCTGAGTGAATCCAGAATTCAAGGAATCCCATTGATGTAATCTGTAAATTCAGTCTTCCAGGATTGGTAGAAGAACTAAGATTGCGTCTGGAGAGAAAAATGGAAAACATCTAAGCCATACTCCCACTTGTTTAAATTTACTCTTTTGCCTTTAAATACATAAATATCCTGCAGAAAGGTCTTATACATCCTTTGTTTACTCTGTCTTCCAGGGTAACACTTCAGCCTCCTCTAAGCTGCTATTTATTTTCTGTAATGTACTGTCTTTTAATTTCAGTTACTGAATTATTCATTTCTGGTGTTTATGTTTTCTGTCTCTTTGTTGAAAGTATCACTGAAATCCTCTACTCTTCAGTAAGTATGATCATTACTTTGAATTATTTTTTAGGAATGTTGCTTATCTCCTTTTATCTGTTGTGATTTTGTTCCGTTCTTTCATTTGGGACATATTCCTCTATTTCCCCAATTTTTCTAGTTGTTTCTGTATAGTAAGAATACAGCTATGTAATAGCTGGAGTGCTATAGCTCTAGTTCACCAGAGCCAAGTGATTCAGGGGTTTCTCCTATGTGAGGTGCATCTGCTTTTCTGTTAAGTTTGAGCTGCATCTGCCTTCAGTTCAGTCAGTTGTGATTTCACACTTTGCCTATTGTGGGCACACTAGATAAGGTTTTGCCCCTGTGCTCTTATAGGGCCAGTAAGGGACAGGACAGGCTTATAGTTGGATAGTGTCAGCAGTGAGACCAGAGGCCTACCCTCAGCCCATCTGCCAGGGCTGCAGGAGCACCAACTAGCAGTGCCTTCTCCTTGCCTTGTCCCTTGAGAGGCTCTCATTAGCAGGTGGAGCTTACAGCCAGAACACATGCCTGCTTCCACTCTAGGACTGATTGGCAGGGGATTCTTTCTGCCCTGTTAGCTATGAAGTTCAGCTGCTGGGACTGCAGGTGCACTGGTGTGTGTGTGGTTATTTTCCCTTCTCCCCACAGCAGGACACATTTTGGAGTGGTGCCAGTCTCTCCTGGGGCTGCTTCCAGGATGTGTTGGGCAGGAGCCACTTTGGAGTGATGTCTGTCGAGGGGGCAAGTTGGATGGGACAGATCCTCAGGGGTGGGGCAACAGTGCAAACAAGATAGGTGGAGAGTGTTTGCACTGGTTCCTTCAAGTGTCCTACTATCTGGGATATAGGAGGTGGGGGCAGAAAAGTGGTCCCCACTAGCACTTCTGTTCTTAGAGAAGTCTCCTAACAATCTTTACCCCTCCAGAGCATGTTTTGAAATTAGTAAATCAATCTGCTTCAACCCCGAGCATTTTTCAAACAGCTGCTTTGATGCTATATCTCAGCAGGGTTATTTATTAGCCTGTCTCTTTAGGGATAGGAATTCAGTTTCCTATTTTCTTCAGGCTCTTCCAGAGCTAAGCCTGCTGATTTTTTAAGTACCAGGAGTTAACCCCCACTGATTGTAAAAACTTCTGGAGCTAGACCCACTGGTTTTCAAAGCTAAATGTTATGGGGACTGTCCTCTCAGTGCAGGGTCCCCGTGCCTGGAGTGCCTGGTATGGGGTCTAATTCTCTCACTTCTCATGCTTATGGTGTCCCTTCTATTTGTGGTTCTTCTCCTTCGGGGTCTGATTTCCAATAATGTGTGTGGCACTCATACCCTTTTTGATATGGCCGCCTCTTTAGAATTAACTGTGGGAAGTCTGTTCTGCCAGTCTTCAGGTCATTTTCAAGGTACTTGCTCTGATATGGCAGTCGTCTCAGTGTGTCCATGGAACAAAGTGAGTTCAGAATTCTCCCGGTTTACCATCTTCCCAGAACTCCCCATGACTTATTTTATAACTGGAAGTTGGTTCTTTTTGAACCCCAAATCATATATCTTATGGGGCTAATATCTAAGATATATAAAGTATTCGCATAACTCAATAGCAAAAGAGAGACCAAAAGCATAAAGCAATCCCACTGAAAAATGAACATAAGATCTGAAAAGATGTTTTTTGAAGACATAAAAATAGCCAACAAAGGTTGGCTAATCATCAGGGAAATTCAAACCAGTATCACAGTGAGACATCACCTCAGACCTTTTGAATAGCTATTATCAAAAAGACAAAAAACAATTGTTGGAGAGGATGTGGAGAGAAGGAAATCCTTGTGTGCTATTAGTGAGAATGTAAATTTGAGCAGCTGCTATGGGAAACAGCATGGAAATTTCTCAAAAAATTGAAAATAAAATTACCATCCAATCCAGGAATTCCACTTCTGGGTATTTATTCAAAGGAAATGAAAACCCTAAATTCAAGTGATATATGCATCTTCCCATGTTTAATGTAGCATTATTTACACTAACCAGCTATGGAAACCACCTAAGCGCCAAAAGAACAGAAAAATGGATATATGTGTACAATAGAGTGTTAATCAACCATAAAAATAATAGAATCTTACCAATTGCAGCAATGTGGATGGGCCTTAAGGACATTATGCTAAGTGAAATAAGTCAGAGAAAGAAAAACACCTTATATCTCAATTATGTTAAATATTAATTTGAAAAATCTCATAAATACAGAGATGAGATTGGTAGTTGCCAGAAGCAGGGTTTGGGTGGTAGGGACATGAGTGAAAAATACTTCTCCTGTTCAGTAGGTTGCCTTTTCATTTAGCTGATTGTTTCCTTTGCTATGCAGGTTTTTACTGTGATATAGTCTCACTTCTTTATTTTTGCTATCGTTTTGGAGTCAAATCTATAAAGTCTATCATAAGACTAGTGTCAAGGAGCTGACTGTGCTTTCTTCTAGGAATGTAATGGTCTAAGCGCTTAAATTCAAGTGCCTTAATTAATTTAAATTTAATTTTTGTATATTGTATAATGTAGTGGTTTCAGTTTCATCCTTTTGCATAGGGCTTTTCAGTTTATAAAAATCATTTATTGCCAAGATAGTGCTTTTCCCATCTTATATTCTTGGCTCCTTTATCATAAATTAATTGACCATATATATGTTGGTTTATTTCTGGGCTTTTATTTTGTTTCATTGATCTATGTGTCTGTTTTATGATGATGCCATATTTTTTTACTAGTATAGCTTTGTAATGTAGTTCAAAATCATAGTGTGATGCTTCCACCTTTGTCTTTCTTAAGATTTCTTGGCTATTTGGGGTCTTTTTTGGTTCCATAAAAATTTTAGAACTGTTTATTCTGCTTTGTGATAATTGCTATTAGAATTTTTATAGGGATTGCCCTAAATCTTGGATTGCCTTGGCTAATATGGACATTTTAGCAATATTCTTCCACTCCATGAGCACAGATTATTCCATTTATTTACATCTTTAATTTTATTCATTCATTTATTTATTTATTTATTTTTTAGTCTATGTCTAAAGCTTTCAGTGTATAGATTTTTACTCCTTGATTGAATTTTTTCCTAGGTATGTTATCCTTGATAAAATTGTTCATGGGATCATTTCCTTAGTTTCTCTTCCTTATAGTTTTTAACATAAAAATGCAACTGAATTTTGTGTATTCATTTTAGTATCCTGAAAGCTCAAATAATTTGTTTATTAATTCTAACAGTCTTCAGTTTTCTTTCTATGCCATCAGTAAATAGTGACAGTTTTACTCCTTCATTTCTATTTCGGATGCCTTTTCTTTTTTTTTTAATTGTCTAATATCTCTCAGTAGGACTCCAATATGATGTTAAATAAAAATAAGCCTGGGCATCCTATCTTGTTCCTGATTATAGAGTATGTCTTGTTCCTGATCATGGAGTAGACTCCTGTTGAGTATGATAGGAGCAATGGGCTTGTCATATTTAACCTTTATTATGTTGAGTTATATTCCCTCTATACCCACTTTGTTGAGAGTTTTTATCATGATGTTGAATTTCATCACATGCTTTGTATGTATTGAGAGGACCATGGTATTTTTATCCTTCACTCAATGTGTTATCTTAATCTGTGAATTTTAAACCATCCTTACATTCGTGTAAAAAATCCTACTAGATTATAATGGACCTTTTTATAGATTGTTGAATTAGGGTTGCTAATATTTTATCAAATATTTTCACACCTATGTTCATTAGGTGTATTGGCCTATAATTTTCTTTTCTTGTGGCATTCTTATTTGGTTACCAAAACCAAATGGGTAATGCTGGCCTCATTGAATGAGTTTGGAAGTATTCCCTTCATTTCTATTTCTGAAGAATTTGAGAAGGATTAGTATTAATTTTCTTGAATGTTTGGCAGAATTTACTACTGAGCGGTGGCATATGATGATCATTAGGAGGTTTTTGATTACTAATTTGATCTCCTTGCTATTTATCCTTTCCAATGACCAACTCTTATTTTATTAATATTTTCTACTATATTTTCTTATTTTATTTTTGCTCTATCTTTATTATTTTCTTTTTTCTACTGCTTTTGGCTTTGTTTGTTCTTTTCTACTTCTGCAAGGTATAAAATCAGGCTATTTAAGGTGTTTCTTATTTCTTGAGGTAGGCATTTATCTTTATGAACGTCCCCCTTAAAACTGCCTTTGCTTATTCCATAAGTTGTGCTACATTGTTTTCCATTATCATTTGTCTCACAATGTTTTTTTTATCTCTTTTGATGTCTTCTTTGACCCATTGGTTGTTCAATAGCATGTTGTTTAATCTCCACATAATTATGAGTTTTCCAGTTTTCTTCTTATAATTTGATATCTGGTTTCATATCATTGTGGTTGGAAAAATGCTTGATATGATTTCAGTTTTATTAAGTTTCTCAAGTTTATCAAGACTTTTTTTGTGACCTATGATCTCTCCTGTAGAGAGTTTCATGTGCAACTGACAAGAATATGTATTTTATTACTTATGGATGGAATGATCTGTATATGTTCAATTCAGATGTGTTATTTAAGACTAATGTTTTTTTAATGATCTTCTGTCTGGATGATCTATTTATTGATACGAGTAGAGTATTAAAATCACCTATTATAGCATTGTTACTCTCTTTAGATCTACTGATATTTATTTATTTTGGTGCTATATCATAAGTGCATAAGTATTTACCAATGTTATATTCCAATATTATATTCCTGTTGGATGGCCCCTTTGTTATTAGAAATGACATTCTTTGTCTCTGATTACAGTCTGTTTAAAATTTATTTTGTCTGAGATCACTATAGATACATAAGCTATTTGTTTCCATTTTAATGGAATATCATCCCTTTATTTTTAGTTTGTCCTTACGTCTGAAGTGTATCTCTTATAGGCCCTATACAATTAGTCCTGTTTTTCCATCCATTCAGCCACTGTATCGTTTTTTTTTTTTAAGATTTTATTTATTTATTTGACAGAGAGATCACAAGTAAGCAGAGAGGTAGGTTGGGGTGGTGGAGCGGGGAGGCTCCCTGCTGAGCAGAGAACCTGATGCAGGGCTTGATCCCAGGACCCTGGGATCATGACCTGAGCTGAAGGCAGAGGCTTTAACCGACTGAGCCACCCAGGTGCCCCAGCCACTCTATCTTTTAAATTGGAGAATTTAATCCACTTAAATTTAAAGTAATTATTGATAAGTATGTACTTCTAGCCATTTTGTTCATTGTTAGCTTGCTGATTTGTAGTTCCTCTTTGTTTCCTTCTTGTCTCTTCCTTTGTGGTATGATGACTTTCTTTAATGGTGTACTTAGAGACCTTTCTCTTGCTTTTGCATATTGGTTTTTGCTTTGGGTTTGGGTTGATAACTATATAAGTTTGAACACATTTTAAAGCTGTATATGTTTACTCTTGTCTACATTTTAGGTTTTTGAGGTCACATTTTGTATCTTTATCTTCTGCATCCCTCAAATTATTACTATAAAGTTATTTTTTACTTGTATTTTAACCCTCCCTTACCAGCTTTTTAAATGATTAATTCCTTAGTTTTACTATATATTTACCTTTACCATATGAGATTATACATTCATATGTTTTCCTGTTACTCATTAGCACATGTTCTTTTCGACTTAGAGGTTGTTTAAAATTCGTTGTAAGTGTAGTTTAATCTTGATGAATACCTTCACTTTTTACTTACCTATAAAGTTCTTTATATTTCCTTGAATTATGAATGATAATCTTGCTGTATAATGTATTCTTAGTTAATTTTTTTTTCTTTGAGCACTTTGAATAAACCTTTCCACTTTCTTCCCTGTCTGCAAAATTTCTGCTGGAAAATCTACTAATGATTTTACAGAGCTTCCCTTGGATGTAACAAGCTGTTTATCTTTTTTTTTTTTTTTTTTAAGATTCTCTTAATCTTCTGACATTTTAATTAGTGAAGTTAGTGAAGTTTTCAGTGTTTATTTCTTTAAATAAATTTTTTTTGCCCTTTCTCTGTGTCTTCTCAGTCCCCTATAATGTGAGTGCTAGCCCAATGGATGTCTTAGTCCTTTAAGCTGTCATTAATTTTTTTCTCCCCATTCTAATTGGGAGACTTCTACTGCCTTAAATTTGAGGTCATTAACTTCTTCTTCATCTAGTCTTCTGTCATACTACTTTACTATATTTATCAGTTCCATTATTTTATTCTTCAATTCTGTAAATTCTATTTCGTACACTATATGATGTTATTTTGTCTTTTTGTTGAAGTTCTCATTGTGCCTATCAGTTTTTCACCGAAGTTCAGCAAATCTTTTAACCATAACTTTGAACTCTATATCAGGTAAATTATTATACTTATTTCATTAATTTTTTCTGAGGTTTTATATACATATATATATGAACATATTCCTCTCTTTTTTTATACTTTTTTTTAAAAAAAATTCTTTTCAGTGTAACAGAATTCATTGTTTATGTACCACACCCAGTGCTCCATGCAATATGTGCCCTCCATAATACCCACCACCTGGCTCCCCCAACCTTCCACCCCCCACCCCTTCAAAACCTTCAGATTGTTTTTCAGAGTCCATAGTCTCTCATGGTTCATCTCCCCTTCCAATCTCCCTCAACTCCCTTCTCCTCTCCATCTCCCCATGTCCTCCATGTTATTTGTTATGCTGCACAAATA
Organism: Mustela putorius furo; assembly: GCF_011764305.1. Taxonomy (NCBI): domain Eukaryota; kingdom Metazoa; phylum Chordata; class Mammalia; order Carnivora; family Mustelidae; genus Mustela; species Mustela putorius. The sequence goes on along the minus strand of NW_025422019.1, from coordinate 19,439,534 downwards.
AGTGAAACCATATGATAAATGGCTCTCTCTGCTTGGCTTATTTCACTCAGCATAATCTCTTCCAGTCCCATCCATGTTGATAGAAAAGTTGGGTATTCATCTTTTCTGATGGAGGCATAATACTCCATAGTGTATGAACATATTCCTCTCTTTCTTCATTTTGCTTGACTCTTCAGTCTCTATGCATTAAATGAAACAGTTTTTCCAGTCTCGAAAGAATTTGTCTAGTGTCAAAAATAAAACTTGTTTTTTAACCTTGCCGTAGCACTGGTTGTCATTTAAACAGTGTGTTTGTCCAAGTGGCCTATTTATTTTGGTTTATTCCAATATAATTATCATACAATATTATACTAGTTTCAGTTATAAAATGTAGTGATTCAGATATTTTATGCATTACTCATTGCTCATCACAATAAACCTATTCTTAATCCCCTTCACCTATTTCACCCATCCCAAACTACCACACCTCTGGTAACCACCAGTTCTCTATATTTAAGAGTCTCTTTTTTTCTTTTGTTTCTTAAATTCCACAGATGACTGAAATCATATGCTATTTGTCTTTCCCTGACTTATTTCACTTAACACTATATCCTCTTGGTCCATCCATGTTGTTGCAAACAGCAAGAGTTCATTCTTTTTTATAGCTGAGTTATATTTCATTGTGTGTATGTGTGTCCCATCTTATCCATTCATCTATCCATGACTATTGAGTTGCTTCCATAGTTTGGCTATTGTAAATAATGCTACTATAAACATAGGGATTCAAATATCTTACATATTTTCAAATTACTGTTTTTGTATTCTTAGGGTAAATACTCAGTACTAAAATTACTGGAACATATCGTAATTTTATTTTTAATTTTTTGAAGAACATCTGTACTGCTTTCCAGGTTGCATTCCCACCAACAATGCATGAGTATTCCTTTTTTTCTGCATTCCTGCCAACAATTGTTATTTTCTTGTGTTTTTAATTTTAACCTTCTGACAGGTGTGAGTTGATATCTCCTTGTGGTTTTGATTTGAATTTCCCTGATGATTCATGATATTGAGCAACTTTTCATTTGTCTGTTAGCCATCTATATGTGTGTGTTCATGTTCTCTGCTGATTTTTTAATTGAATTATTTGGGTTTTGTTTGTTTGTTTTTGGTGTTGAGTTGTGTAAACTTTTTATATTTTTTCTATATTAACCCCTTATCAGATAAATTATTTACAATATCTTCTCCCATTCAATAGGTTATCTTTTCGTTTTGTTGACTATTTCCTTTGTTGTGCAGAAGTTTTATATTTCGATGTAATCCCAATAGTTTAATTTTGATTTTTTCCCCTTTATTGGTAGACCTATCTAGAAAAATATTGTTATGGCCAAAGTCAGAGGAATTACTGTGTATGCTCTCTCCTAGGATTTTATGGTTTAATGTCTCACATTTAGGTCCATATTCCATTTTGAGTTTATTTTTGTGTATAGAATGAGAATGTGATCTAATTTCATTATTTTGCATGTGGCTGTCCAGTTTTCCCAGCACTATTTGTGGATGAGACGGTCTTTCCCAGTGAATATTCTTTCCTCCTTTGTCAAAGATTAATCGACCATATATTTGTGAGTTTATTTCTGAGTTCTCTATTCTGTTCCACTGATCTGTGTGTATATTTTTTGTGCTAGTACCATAATATCTTAACTACTACAGCTTTGAAATACAGCTTTGAAAACTGGGATTGTGATCCCTCCAGTTTTGGCCTTCTTTTTCAAGATTGCTTGAATTAATCAAGATCTTTTTTGATTCCATACAAATTTTAGGATTTTTTTTTCTAGTTTCATGAACATTGATGTTGGTTTTTTGATAGGGATTACATTCAGTTTGTAAATTGCTTTGGATAGCATAAACATTTTAACAATATTCTTCCAGTTCATGGACATGGAATATCTTTATGCTATCTTCAATTTCTTTTATCAGTATTTTATAGTTTTCAGAGTGTGTCTTTTCCCTCCTTGGTTGAGTTTATTCCTAGGTACAATTTTTGGTACAATTTAAATGGAATTTTTTGGTATGAATTGTAAATTATACAATTTGGTAAAATTTTTTGGTACAATCATAGATGTAATTGTTTTTATTTCTCTTTTCTGCTACTTGATTTTTAGTGTATAAAGATGGAACAAATTTTTGTGTATTGATTTTTTTTTTTATCCTACGGCGTTCCTGAATTCATTTATCAGTTTTAGAAGTTTTTCTATTGACTTCTTAGAAAATTCAACAGAAAACTTTTGCAATCACCTGTAAATACTAAAGGTTTTACTTCCTAACCTATTTGGATTCTTTTTACTACATCTTGTGTGATTGCTGGGGCTAGGACTTCTAGGGTTCTGTTGAATAAAAGTGGTGAGAGTGGACATCTTTGTGTTGTTTCTGATCTTAGAGAAATATCTGTCTTTTTTTTTTTTTTTTTTACCATTGAGTATGATATTGTTTGTGGTATGGTCTTTATAATGTTAAGGTATGATCCCTCTGAACCTACTGTGTTGAGAGTTTTTGTCATGAATGGATGTTGTACTCTGTCACATGCTTTTTCTGCATCTATTTAAATGATAATATGGTTTTATCCTTTCTCTTAGTGATAGGATGTATTATTTTTATTGATTTGCAAATATTGAACCACACTTGCATCCTGAGAATAAATTCCATTTGATCGTAGTGAATGATTTTTTAAATATATCGTTGGATTCAGTTTGCTAATATTTTGTTGAGGATTTTTGCATCTGTGTTCATCAGGGATGTTGGCCCATAGTTCCCTTTTACTTTAGTGTCTTACCTGGTTTTGGTATCAGGCTATTACTGGTTTCATAGAATAAATTTGAAAGCTTTCATTCCATTTTAATTTTTGATAATTTGAGAATAGCAGGTATTCACTCTTTGATAGGATTTACCTGTAAAGCTGTCTGGTCCTGAACTTTTGTTTGTTGGGAGTTTTTTTATTACTGATTCAACTTCATTGCTGATAATTTGTCTGTTCAATTTTCTATTTCTGTTTCTGTTTTGGGAGATTGTATATTTCTTCTAGGTTGTCCAATTTGTTGGCATATAGACTTTTATAACATTCTCTTAAAACCCACTGTAGTTCTGTGGTTTTTGATGTTATTCATTTTCATTTCTGATATTGAGTTTCTTTCTTTCTTTCTCCTTCCTTCCTTCCTCTCTTTTCCTCTTTCTTTCTCCTTTCCTTTCTTCTTTCCTTTCCTTTCCTTTTTAACTGAATAAAGCTTTGTCAATTTTGTTGATCTTTTCAATGAACCAACTCCTGGTTTCATTGACATGTTTTACTGGTTTGGTTTAATTTCTATTTAATTTTTTTCTTCTCTAATCTTTATTATTTCTTTCCTTCTACTGTTTTGGTGTTTTGTTTGTTCTTCCTTTTCTAGCTCCTTTAAATGTAAGGTTAGGTTGTTCATTTGAGATTTTTCTTGCTTTTTGAGGTAAGCCTATATTGCTATAAACCTCCCTCTTAGAACCACTTCTGCTGCATCTCAAAGATTTTGGACCATTTTGTTTTCATTATCACTTATCTCCATGTATTCTGTACTTCCTCTTTGATTTCTTGTTTGCCTTAATCCTTGTTTAGTAGCATGATATTTAACCTCTTTGTATTGTTGTTTTTTCTAGATTTTTTCTTGCAGTTGATTTCTAATTTCATAGCATTGTGATAAAAAAAGCTGCATTGTATGACTTTGATCTTTTGGAATTTGAGGCCTGTTTTGCAGGTTAATATGTAATTCATTCTGGCAAATATTCCATGTGTCCTTGAAAAGAATGTGTATTCTGCTGTTTTAGGATGCAATATTCTGAATATATTTGTTAGATTCATCTGGTAAAATATGTCACTTAAAGCACTGTCTTGTTTTTTATTTTCTGTGTGGAATATCTATCCATTGATGTAAGTGGGGTGTTAAAGTGTCCTATTATTTATCACTGTTAATTGCTTTCTTTATCTTATTTAATGGCTGCTTCATATATTTGGGTGCTCTCATACTGGATGGATAAATTTTTACAATTGCTATTATCTTTACACTGGATTGTCTCTTTATGATTATTAAGGACATTATGATAATGTCCTTCTTTATCTCTTGATACAGTCTTTGTTTTAAAGTCTATTTTGCCATATATAAATGTTGCTACCCTGGCTTCCTTTTCACTCTCACAGGCATGATAAATGCTTTACCATCCCTCCATTTTCTTTTTTTTTTTTTAAGATTTTATTAACTTATTTGACAGACAGAGATCACAAGTAGGAAGAGAGGCATTCAGAGAGAGAGGGGGAAGCAGAGAGCCCAATGCGGGGCTCAATCCCAGGATCCTGAGACCATGACCTGAGCTGAAGACAGAGGCTTAACCCACTGAGCCACCCAGGCACACCCACCCCTCCATTGTCTTTCAGTTTGAAATAAATCTTTTGTAGGCAGTATATAAATGGGGCTTGGTTTTTTGTTTTTTGATTTTTTTAATCTATCCCTTCTTCCTATGTCTTTTGATTGGAGCAGTAGTTCATTTACATTCAGATTATTGATGGGAATGTACTTATTGCCATTTTGTTACTAGTTTTATTATTGTTTTTGTAGTTATATTTCTTCTCTTGCTTCCTCCTTTCATGATTTGCTGTCTTTCATTACTGATATACTTGGATTTCTTTCTTTCTTTTTTTTTTTTTTTTGCATATCTGTTACCAGTTTTTTATTTGTGCTTGCCATTAGGTTAATAAATAATATCTTATACATACAGCAGTCTATATCATTTGGTCATTTAAGTCTGGAACCATTCTAAAAGCACTATATTTTTATTTTTCTCCCTCATCCCGCATTTTAAGTATATTTTGTCATACTTTGTGTCTTTAATTTTATAAATCCCTTTACTGGTTTTTATAGATATACTCAACTTTATTGCTTTTACACTTCCAATTTTTCTAATTCCTCCAACTTTTGTTTGTTTGTAAAACTCTTTATCTCTTGTTCTAGTCTGGATGATAACCATGTTGGAAAGAGTATTCTTGGTTTCAGGTTTTTCCCTTTCAGCCCTTTGAATATATCCTGCCACTCTCTTCTGGCCTGCAAAGTTTATGCTGAAAAATCAGCTGACAGAATTTCAGTGTTATAGGGTTTCCCTTGTATGTAACTGTTTTCTCTTACTATTTAACAAATTCTCTTTATCACTAGTTTTTGCCCTTTCAATTAATATGTGTCTTGGAGGGAACCTCCTTGGGTTGATTTTGTTGGGGGTTCTATGTGCATCCTGGAACTGGATATCTGTTTCCTTCCTCAGATTGAGGGCATTTTCACCTATTATTATCTTTAGGTATATCTTCTTCCCTCTTTTCTCTTTTGGGATCCCTATAATGTGAATGCTATTACTGAGTTTCCTTATGTCCATTCTCATTTTTTGATTTTTTTTTTCTCCTGTTCTGCTTGATTGTTTTTATTTACTGTCAGGTTGCTGATCTGTTTTTCTGTATTCTCTAGTCTATTTTTTATTCCATTTACAGTATTTCTATTAAAGATTTTATTTATTCATTTCAGAGACCGACGGTAAGAGCAGGAAGGGTCAGAGGAGGGGAAAAAGAATCCAAAGCCAACTCTACACTGAGCTCAGAGTCTTACTCAGAGCTTAATCTTACAACTGTGAGATCACCACATGAGTTTTACTGACTGAGCCCCCAAAATGCCCCTACAGAATTTGTAATTTCAAGTACTGAGTTCTTCATCATTAGTTCTTTCTTTTTCTTTTTTTTTTTTACATTCTTCTCTCTTTGTTTAGGGTTTCACTGGGGTCCTCCCCTCTTTCCTCCAGTTGAGTATCTTTATAACCATTACATTAAATTTTTTCCCTCAGCATATTACTTATCTCTGTTTTGTTTATCTGTCTTGCTGTAATTTTGTCCTGTGCTTTTGTTTGGGACACAGTCCTCTGTCTCATTTTGTCACTGGAGGATCTCAGCACTTAGATTCAGGCTGATGTAAGCCAGGCCTGAGGTACCAGTTTAGAAAGTATGCAAATATATATATAATCCTTTGGGACTGCAAGCATAAGCCCCACTGGCCACCAGAGCCAGGTGTTCTGGAGCTGTCCCTTGTGAATCAGTCATGAAAATTGGGGCTTGAGGGAATTGCTCCTCAGATCGAAGCTTCCAAGTAAGAAAATTGGCCTATTTCACAAAAACTCTACATGGGTGGGGCACCTGGGTGGCTCAGTGGGTTAAAGCTTCTGCCTTTGGCAGGGTCCTGGGATCAAGTCCCACATTGGGCTCTCTGCTCAGCAGGTAGCCTGCTTCCCTCTCTCTCTGCCTGCCTCTCTACTGACTTCTGATCTGTCTCTCTGTCAAATAAATAAGTAAAATCTTTAAAAAAAAAAAAGTTTACATCGGTGTTTTATCCTGCTATCTGTGCAATGCCTTGATGACAGCCTGTTAAGAGCTGTTTCTCCAATTAGCTATAGTCTCTAGGACTCAGAAATGCAACTCCCTTTGGCCTCTAACTCCAGGCAATCACTGGGTATCTCCTGAGCTGCAGCTCCAAAAACCAGAGCACTAGACATAAAACCAAAACACCTCTGGGAGATAGTGGCACTATGGAGCATGGCAGGGGGAGAGATACAGTGCTCAGATGGCAGCTGTTGGTTGGAGCAAGGCAGAGGGGGAAGCATAAAGATAGCACTCTGAAGTAAGGGTTGAGGGGAAAGCCTAGGATTTGGGGAAAGAAGATGGTATGCATAGAAGGTACCTACCAGGCTTTGTCTCTGGAGATTTTCCCAGAAAACCCCTAGATCCTAATTTAGATGCTTGCCCATCAGGTTGATGCTTTAGAAATGAGCTGCTTTTCCTAAGTGTGGGCATGATCAGCTGCTTCTGAACTGGGCTCTGGGATGAGTAACTCCAAGTGTGTGGGTGTCTTTTAAGAGCTGGGGGGAGGGGGTTTGGGAGAAGAGAGTGGGATTATGGACATTGGGGAGGGTATGTGCTTTGGTGAGTGCTGTGAAGTGTGTAAACCTGGTGATTCACAGACCTGTACCCCTGGGGATAAAAATATATGTTCATAAAAAATAAAAAATTAAAAAAAATAAATAAAAAATAAAAAGAGCCATTTCTCAGGGGGTGCCTGGGTGGCTCAGTGAGTTAAAGCCTCTGCCTTTGGCTCAGGTCATGATCCCAGATCCCTGGGATCAAGCCCCACATCGGGCTCTCTGCTCTGTGGGGAGCCTGCCTTCTCCTCTCTCTCTGCCTACCTCTCTGCCTACTTGTGATCTCTGTCAAATAAATAAATAAAATCTTAAAAAAAAAAAAAAGAGCCATTTCTCAGATCACTATGCCCTTCTAGCCATCACTGAAGTAAGCTGTTTCTTTACAAAGCTAGATGTTTGGGGAGATTTCTCATAAGGTTCTTAAAATTGGGGTTCCTGATGTGGGGTTCAAAGCCTTCATTCCATGGGAGAAGCTCTGAGTTTTTAGTTTCCTCCTGTACTATAGATAGGAGTTGGAGCACCTGGATGGCTTAGTTGGCTAAGCCTCTAACTCTTGATTTTGACTCACATCATGATCTCAGGGTCATGAAACTGAGGCCTGCATCAGGCTCCATACTCAACATGGAGTCTGCTTAAGATTCTCTCCCTTTCCCCCTACCCCCCCACCCTATTCTCTCTTTCTCTCTCTGTCTCTCAAAAAAAAAAAAAAAAAGGTGGGTTTATGGTGGGATTGTATCACAGTTTCTTTGATATATTTTTTTAATAGTATGCCCAATGTATAATAGTTGCTTTCAAAGTTTTAGTTTTTTTCAGAGGGACTTATAGCTATAGATTCAAGGTGTCAGTCAGGGAGAAGGTGAATTCATGATCTTCCTATGTTGCCATCTTGAATTGGCAAAATCAGTGCTTTGATATCTTATGTGATTAACTTACTAAATTCTGTTATTAGTTGTAATCATTTATAGAATTTTCTTCACCTTAACCATCAAGACAAATTTTCATCTATAAAGTTTTTACTTATTTCACTATCCATATGTTTTTCTCCCTTTTTTTTTTTCACAACCTCTTTATGCAAAATTAGCTACCCAAGATTATTTGACTTTTATGGAATAAATTAAGTTTTTGCAGCAGGCTGCTTTTTTTCAATGGTGGGTCTTTTCTGCTGGCATCTTTCCAGTTGCTAGTTTCTTGGCAACTGCAACCCTTTTTCCCACCAAAGAGTTATTCTGCTTCTTAACACCTGTAACCTTCTTCTATTTCTTCCCTACTGGTGGTTACTTGCCTAGAACCCCTCCTCATCTGATTTGGCTTCTAGTGCTGCCACAACTTTATCTACCCAGAGATTGTGATTTTTGGCCTGATGAAGAGTGCTGTTCTGGTTTACAGTCCTTGAATATGACTTTAGCTTCAAACATCATTCTCAGATTTTTCAGTGGATTCTTCTTTAAGACTCTATGATAAAATTTTTGTGTTGTTCTAAGAGGGATCTTTGGATCTTTGTGATTTCTGAGATTCTGTTAAGGTCTGTTTTAAAAATTGTGTGGATAGAAGATTGTATTTACTCCTGAGGGTAAATAATATATCTTAGAGAAAGAACCTTTTTTTTGACATTTTTAAAAATTTAATAAATTAATTAATTAATTTTCAGCATAACAGTATTCATTGTTTTTGCACCACAACCAGAGGAAGCACTTTTAGTCCAAATGTAGAAACATTCCACATCCCACCAGGAGTAATTTTCAAAATGTTCAGTTTGCTTACATTAAGCAGAGTAATTCTCAAGATGTTTCTGAAAACCTTGATGACACTTGTCTTCAGTGATGATTCAGAGCCCCCTGCTCTGCATACAATGACCACTTCTCATTTTGCTTTTGCAGCTTCTGTGTGCTGAAACACATGGAACTTTACAATATCATTCTAGGCCCTAAGTTTCTTTCTTTTTTTTTTTTTTTAAAGATTTTATTTATTTATTTAATAGACGGAGATCACAAGTAGGCAGAGAAGCAGGCAGAGAGAGAGGAGGAAGCAGGCTCCCAGCTGAGCAGAGAGCCCGATGCGGGGCTTGATCCCAGGACCCCAAGACCATAACCTGAGCTGAAGGCAGAGGCTTTAACCCACTGAGCCACCCAGGTGCCCAGGCCCTAAGTTTCTTAAGAGGCAAAGTAGACTCCATAGTCATCTCTTAGCTTTCAACTTTATTTTCAGCCACCAAAGGAAATTCAGTAACTTCCTCAATATGATGACTTTAAATGCAACCAGGACTGGTAAGGCCAAAGCAGCCAGGGCAGAGCAGAAGACATAACACTTCTGTGCTGTGTTCATTCTGTGTTTCCAATGGTGTGAGGGTTTGGTTGGTGGAAACATTGAGTTTCACAACACTTATCTCCAAAAGCACTCTGGATGGAACTGTGAGTCACACCATCTTGAATTCTGGGAATTCAAGGCACACTCTCTTCATACCCCAACACCTAGCAATGGTTTGATGCCCTGCCAATTGACTGACAGCATAGTGCTGTTTTTGTTGCAAAAGTTGAACAAAGTTCACAATATCTGGTCAAATGGAAGCCTTGAACACAGCAGGCAGTTACAATTTTGCCAGATAACTCCCCTTCTTTGGAATAAACTGATATCAGTTGTTGCCCCACACCATAGTGGGGGAACCACTACACTCCTCTCAACCCAATAATTCCAACAGAAAACTGTCCCCTCTCCTTCTGGGCTAGCTAGAACATTTTTTTTAAAAATTTTAAGATTTTGTTTGTTTATTTGCGAGAGAGAAAGAGAAGTAGGCTCCCTATTGAGCAGAGAGCCTGACATGGGGCTCTATCCCAGGACTCCAGGATCATGACTGGAGCCAAAGGAAGATCCTTAACCAACTGGCTACCCAGGCACCTCTGGCTAGAACTTTTTAAATATATATTAAAAACAAGTGATATCAGGATTCCTCATTTTATTTTTTATTTAAATTGAGCATTTTAATATTTCATTATTGTATCTGAGGAATACTGTAAGTTTTTATAAAACATTTATCAGGTATCTAATTTATCTATTGCAGTATAACAAGTTACTTTAAAAATTAGTTCCTTAATATTGTTGCCACCTCCTTTTTCTGCCACTTCTGGTGCTGCTTCTGTGCTCCTTTGGTGCAGAACTGCTACCTCTTTATAAAGTAGCAGCTGAGGACCCTCTAGCACATGCCATGGCCTACAATAAAGTAAAGGAAGGAGCCCAGACTGAGAATAGTGATCATACTGATTTGAAGGTGGTGGGGCAGGATGGTTCTGTGGTGTAGTTTAAAATTAAGAGGACTATACTACTTAGTAAACTAATGAAAGCCTTTTGTAAATGATAGCATTTGTGATGAGGTTGATCAGATTTGATGAGCAGCCAGTCTATGAAACAGACACATCTGCACTGTTGGAAATGGAGAATGGAGATAGAATTGATGTGTTCCTGCATCAGATAGGAAGTGTCTACTAAAAAGGAAACCTGCTACTTCAAAACCCCTTCCTCCAGACCAAAAAATATTTTCAATAGAAAACCACAATTTGGTTCCACCACATTTCTACTACAATGTAGTTTTCTCTATTCTTTCATTTTTCCCTTTCCCCATTCATTTTTTGTACATAAGGTAACTGTGTATGTGCACAAGTGTATTACATTTTGTAAAAGTAAATGGCCAATTGTGTATTTTGATTAACATCAAAAGGAGATGGAATGACCTAAAAATACTGGTTCTGTGAAAATACCCTCTTTCTCCATTAGTGCTATGCTCATTCAGCTCTTATATTTATATTCTAGTAAGTTATTTTGCTCTCAGTGTTTAACAACAGTTAACAAAAAGAACATCAAAATCCTTGCCTATCTTGTTCAATTGGAGTATTTTAATGTTTTTCATTTATCATTATAAAACCAAGAATGATTTTATAACTTTATTATATATATCTATTACATGTAGGGCAATCTGTCTTTAAGGATAAATTACTCTAAAAGAAAATGAATTCCAGGTAGTTTTCCCTTCATGTCAAGCATTTTATTTAAATAATCTTCTTATTTATAATAAAAAAAAGAATGTCTCAAAGCAACAATAAAATATATTATCTCATATTACTTATGGGGTATGAATCTTGGAGCACCTTAGGAGTATGATTCAGGCTTCTCATAAAGATGTATTCAAAATATCAACCATGAATATGGTCAAAATGTCAATCAGGGCTCTAAGCACCTAGATTGGAGTTGGAGAATCAGCTTCCAAAATGGCCAATTCATATGGCTGGCAAGTTGGTGCTTGTTAGATGGAAACTTTAGATCCTTTCCACATAGACTTCTCTGTAAGACTGCTTGAATGCCCTCATGATGTAACAGTGGGCTGCCATTAGAGTGAGCGATCCAAGAGATAGCAAAGCAGGAGACAAAATGTTTTTATGACAGCCTTTAAATCATGTAATGTTATTTCCACAATATCTTATTGTAGCCCAATACATTATAAGAAGTAATTATATAAGTGCACGAAAACCCGAAGGTAGGGATCAGGGATGTCTGGTCCAGGTGGCTCAGTCAGTTGAACATCTGCTTTCAGCCCCAGTACTGATCTCAGGGTCCTGGGATTGAACCCTGCATCAGGCTCACTGCTCAATGAGAAGCCTGCTTTTCCCTCCCCCTCTGCCTGCTGCTCCCTGTGCTGTGTTCTCTCCAAATAAATTAATTAAATGAATGAATGAATGAATAAATAAATAAATAATTCTTTTTAAAAAGTGGATTATGGGGGACCATTTTAGACTAACTGCTGTATCAAATTAGTATCTATCTTCTATGAATAGTTTTATCCTGTTTTATCAAATTCTTTATCAGCATTTGAAGTTATCATGAGATTTTCTTTAATATGTAAATATAATTAATTACTTTAGATGATTAATCAATCTTATGTTTTAGATATATCCCAAAATCATATGATATAAAATACATATTTGGAATTACTTTTGATTATTTGCTAGAACTAACAAAGCCATCTGGGCCAGTTATTTCTTTTATAGGTAAATATTACTATTTTTTTAATACTAAGAATTCTGTTCAGGTTTTCAATTTCTTTTTTCTTAAAATTTTAAGTTTTCCATTGTAGTCTCATAAAGCTGATGTTATTCGTATTACTTTTCACTCTCTATACCATGCAATATATCCCTTTTTTCATTCTAGATACTCTTTATAATTTTTCTCTTTTTCTCTTGATTAGTCCTTCCAGAAGATAATCTGTTTTTCATTAGTTTCAAAGATACAACCTTTGACATTGCTGATCCTCTATTTCATTTTCCCTCCCAAATTTCCAAATCTATCTCATATTTGATCTTCATAACTTACTTATAATTTGGTCATATATGCTTTTTTTATGCATAAATAAGTGTATATTCTTGATGCCTGTAGTTTCCATAATTTGTAATTCAGAGTCACGAATTTATCTTTTATCTATTTAATTGACCATTTGCTGAAGGAGATCTTCCACTATAATAGGGAATCATATCTCATTATATTTTATTTTTTAAAAATATATCTGAAGCTATATTAACTGACATATTCTAATTAATAACCATTATAGTTTTGCAAAATTAAACTTGTCATTATTGTTTAAAACCATTTAAGCCTAGACTCGAATGTGAAATGTGCTCTTTTCAGACATGAAAAGACAGAAAGTTTGCCTCTTAGCATCTCTTCTAAGGAAATTACTTGAGATTGTTCTGCATCAGAATAATAAAGTAATCCAAGGAAAGGAAGTCCCAGGATCTAAAAACCACAGGATCTACCTAGATAAACAATAAAGGGAAGACTAGGAATGAGATCTCTATTTAATATTCTGGGCTGCATGTTTTTCTCATTTAGTGCTCTGAATATATCATGCCAGCTCTTTTGGCCTGCCAGGTCTCTGTGGATAAGTCTGCTGCCAATCTAATATTTTTACCATTGTATATTACAGACTTCTTTTCCCGGGCTGCTTTCAGGATTTTCTCTTTGTCACTAAGACTTGTAAATTTTACTATTAGGTGACGGGGTGTGGGCCTATTCTTATTGATTTTGAGGGGCGTTCTCTGCTCCTCCTGAATTCTGATGCTTGTTCCCTTTGCCATATTGGGGAAATTCTCCCCAATAATTCTCTCCAGTATACCTTCTGTTCCCCTCTCTCTTTCTTCTTCTTCTGGAATCCCAATTATTCTAATGTTGTTTCATCTTATGGTGTCACTTATCTCTCGAATTCTCCCCTCATGGTCCAGTAGCTGTTTGTTCCTCTTTTGCTCAGCTTCTTTATTCTCTGTCATTTGGTCGTCTATATCACTAATTCTTTCTTCTGCCTCATTTATCCTAGCAGTGAGAGCCCCCATTTTTGTTGAATAGCTTTTTTGATTTCACCTTGGTTAGATTTTAGTTCTTTTATTTCTCTAGAAAGGGCTTTTATATCTCCCGAGAGGGTTTCTCTAATATCTTCCATGCCTTTTTCGAGCCCAGCTAGAACCTTGAGAATCGTCATTCTGAACTCTAGATCTGACATATTACCAATGTCTGTATTGATTAGGTCCCTAGCCTTCAGTACTGCCTCTTGTTCTCTTTTTTGTGGTGAATTTTTCCACCTTGTCATTTTAAGATAAGAGTATGTGAAGGAGCAAGTAAAATACTAAAAGGGTGGCAACAACCCCAGGAAAATATGCTTTAACCAAATCAGAAGAGATCCCAAATCGTGAGGGGGGAGAAAGGAGATAAAAAGAGGTTCAGAAAGAAAGAAAGAAAAAAAAAAGAAAAGAATTTTAAAAAGAAAATGAATAAAGAAAAGTATAAAAAGAAAAAATATATATTAGATAAACTAGTTAAAAAACATTAAAAAAGAAAAGGGTAAAAGTTAAAAAAAAATTTTAGCAGAAGAAGAGAAAAAAATGAAAAAGAAAAAAAAATTAAATTAACTGCAAGACTAAAGAATCATAGGAAGAAAGCCATGAGTTCGTGCTTTGCTTTCTCCTCCTCTGGAATTCTGTTGCTCTCCTTGGTATTGAAACCGCACTCCTTGGTAGGTGAACTTGGTCTTGGCTGGATTTCTTGTTGATCTTCTGGGGGAGGGGCCTGGTGTAGTGATTCTCAAGTGTCTTTTCCCCAGGCAGAATTGCACTGCCCTTACCAGGGGCCCAGGCTGACTAATCCGCTCGGGTTTGCTTTCAGGAGCGTTTGTTCCCTGAGCACTTTCCATGGAGTTCCGGAGGACAGGAATACAAATGGCGGCCTCCTGGTCTCCGGCCCGGAGGAGCCGAGAGCCGGGGGCCCCACTCCTCAGTGCGCCCTCAGAGAACAGCGCCCAGTTACTCCCGTCTGCCTGACCTCCGGCCGCGCTCCGAGCTCACAGAGCCTGCGACCAGTTCAAGGTAACCCCGAGCTGCGAGCTTACTGTCGGCTCTGTCTCTGTAGCCGGCTTTCCCGTTCCAATACCCGCAAGCTCTGCGACACTCAGACACCCCTGATCCTTCTGTGACCCTGTGGGACCTTAGGCCATGCTGACCGCGCGTGGGCTTCACCCCGGTTTAGCCTCTGGAGCGATGTCCCTCAGTGGAACAGACTTTTAAAAGTCCCGATTTTGTGCTCCGTTGCTCCGCCACTTGTCGGGAGCCGGCCCCAACCCCCGGGGTCTATCTTCCCGTCGCTTTGGATTCACTTCTCCGCCAGTCCTACCTTTCAGAAAGTGGTTGTTTTTCTGTTTCTAGAATTGCTATTCTTCTTCTCTTCGCTCTGCCCCGATGGATTTGTATGTGTTTGCAATCTTTAGATAAGCTATCTAGCTGATCTCCTGCTAGCTGGAGTAGTCTCAGCCTGCTATTTCTCTGCCATCTTGACTCCTCCCCCCCGCCCCCCACAGATCTCTATTAAAAAAAAAAAAAAACAGCTGGGATTTCTGGGTGGCTCAGTGGGTTAAGCCTCTGTCTTTGGCTTAGGTCATGATCTCAGGGTCCTGAGATTGAGCCCTACATCAGGCTCTCTGCTCAGTGGGGAGCCTGCTTCCCTCCCCTCTCTGCCTGCCTCTCTGTCTACTTGTGATCTCCCTCTCTGTCAAATAAATAAATAAAATATTTAAAACAAAACAGTACAAAAACATAAACAAACAAAAAACCCCTGAAGTACAACCAGTTCAGACTGTAGAAAGAGAATGAATTTTCATTGGTAACTAGAAAAAAATCTTTATGAAGTTAAAAGTTAGGCTATGATGAAGACATATAATACAAGAGGAGGGGAGCAACAAGACTCTCCAACGAAGGAGGTGAAGAAGCTGAATGAGAAAGAATTAGTTCAAATATGAAGCAAAAAAAAAAAAAAGCATACTTTTAAATAACTGATAAAATAAGGCATCTATTGTACTAGACACCTACTGAAGAAAATATAATCCAGTACGCTACTTGGTCAACTAGGGCACAATTTTTATTTAGTCATTAAAAATGATTGGCATATGAATGATAGGAGTTAGAGAAGTGTTAATATTCTTATTGTAAAAAATAAGGAGGGGCACCTGGGTGGCTCAGTGGTTTAAGCCTCTGCCTTTGGCTCAGGTCATGATCCCAGGGTCCTGTGATTGAGCCCCCAATTGGGCTCTCTGCTTGGCAGGGAGCTTGCTTCCCCCAACCCTCTCTCTGCCTGCCTCTCTGCCTGCCTGTGATCTCTGTCTATCAAATAAATAAATAAATAAATCTTTAAAAAAAAAAGGAATCAAAAGATTACTGTTGAAGATACAGAGGTTTATATATGTTTTCACATTCAAAATAGAAAGGATAAAATATCCAAAATGTAAATCTGAAAAACTGAAGAGAAACTTTATCTGTGCACTCCATACTCTTCTTTCATATCTTGATCTCAAAAAAAAAAAAAAAATTCTACAGTTAAAGAGTGATGTATTTTCTGGAATTATGAAAATACTCATTTACTTTTGAAAGGCTGATAAAATTATTCAAGAAATTTCATGTGTTGGTAGTCAGATGCAACACCTCACATTAAGGGTAAGAGCTAAGTATTCCCTATCCCATAAATAAAAGGGTGGGTCACTTTGAAACTAGTCAGTTTCAGTAAGATCTGAATGGGCTGACTAGATGATGGTTGTAGAGGAATCTGCTAGGCCATGCTCATCTGAAGGAGAGTGAGTTTCTTGACAGTTTCAAGACAGAATAGAATGCTTGCCAGCTGTTGGAGGGAAAGTTGCCAACACTTGAACCAAAACAATAAATAAAAATTTCCTCAAATTTGGAGAACTGGACCAATAAGCAGACAAAAAGACAAATTGGAAGTTAGCATGTTCTGCAATGACTGCCTGAAGCCCAGAGGTGTTTTGATGCCTTGCCTTTATGGGACAGTTGCTGCTTGCTATTTTATTGGGCTGGCATGAAAGTATAGCAGCAACTGGAACCCTGGCTTTTGTAATCTATAAACCCATGGTTTACTAGTGAGAAGGATGATGATGGAGTCTGATGATAATTTTCAGCTCATGGTAGGGGTGGGGGGATTAATCATTTATGATAATATAAACCCAACCACCATGAGTTGAGTATAGCTTTGAAGAAAATTCTTCAGGTGAAGCAATTATAGCATCTTGATGATGTCCAAAAAGAAATTCACTGAAAAGCTAAGCAAACAGGCATTTATTTGGGCAATTAAAATTGCAGTTTGGGAGCCACAGAATCAGGTAGAAACTTGATTTGTGTTCTAAGGAAGACAGAGATTGAAAAACGTTAAAAAGTCAAAGGCTCTAAATGCAGTTCTCATTTAGGTCTTCTATGCAAAACAAGGATTAAAACCAAATTAACTGGGATTACTGTAGTTAATATGCAAATGGTGGATCAAAACTTGTTAAACTACTTTGGCTCCTTTCAAAGAGAAAAATATGAATGATTCAGGTGTCATAATGAAAAGAAAGTTAAGTTCAGGCTAAAGACTGTGTTTGGCAAAAAGTTGGTAATTCCTCCTTCTTAAGGCCTCCTAACCCTATTTTAAAAGAAACTCTCTTAGCTAGGCTTGATTGTTCAGTTTTGAAACCTCCTATACATTTCCTTTTTTGATCAAGATCTTTCTTAGTAAGAAAGCATCAAAATCAATCTTTTGGTTTGGGTCCCATTGCATTGCCAGAGTGGTTAGTACCTGCTCTGGGTCTATCATGTCCCTCAGAATGGGGACTCTCATATTCTTATATATCTCTAAGTCTATTGTCTGCAAGTCCTAGGACTATATTTGAGAAAGAAGGAGGAAGCCTTTTAGGGAGAGGGTCTTTAGGCTATGGTCAATTAAGGTTTAATTTTTTTGTTGTCAAAGTATAGATCTCATTAACACTTTTTAAGATCGAACCATTCTTTTGGCATTTTGAGTAGAACTACGTGAGAAAAAGCACATTACAAACAGCTTAAATATAACAATTAAGATACAAGTTATGATAATGACTAATAGTACAACTTGTAAAACCAAACACAAAAGAGCTCCAAGCTCCAAGAGCGTGAACTACTAGAAAATGTAAAAAGCCATCCTGGGGAAAATTTCGAACATCTCTTTAGGGAACTGACCAATGTAAATAGCTTAATAGTTTTTAGTTTTACCTTTTTCAGGGGGTTGATCTATACACAGCAAGCACTGTTTTCTGTTGTATAGGCTCCTACTTGGGCAGCTAAAAGGTTATCTGAAACTATTCTGCTGACTATTGTGACTCAGTATAGAGAGTCTAGGGGCCTCTGTTGGGCTCTAATGGTTCTAGAAATGGACAAGACGGTTCTGTTTATAGTTTGAGTGAGATTTCCCATCATAACTTAGCGCTGCCCCCTCATCGCCTTGCCTATGTCTGCCCAAGAGAAAAGGTTTGCCTTTGACTCCAAAAAACAAAGCTGGGAGGACAACCTTGACGCTAACTCTAAGAACCATCCTGGTATTCTGAGAGATCTGTATATGCGTAATAGAATGTTGAGGGCCTTCTTTTTTGGGCTATGAGTACCTTGAGATTGTTTTGTAACCAATTTCAGGACCTGAAAAAGGGCAGCGTAAAAAGCCAAGTAAAACCAAGTTCCCAGGGGCGCCTGGGTGGCTCAGTGGGTTAAGCCGCTGCCTTCGGCTCAGGTCATGATCTCAGGGTCCTGGGATCGAGGCCCATATCGGGCTCTCTGCTCAGCAGGGAGCCTGCTTCCCTCTCTCTCCCTCTGCCTGCCTCTCTGTCTACTTGTGATCTCTGTCTGTCAAATAAATAAATAAAATCTTAAAAAAAACAAAAAAACAAAAAACCAAGTTCCCACTAGTTGTCAAGGCATGTATAGGCCCAAGGCTAATGATCATAGCCACAAACAAAAATATATCCTTTAGGGGCACCAGATTGGTTTTAGAAATTGAGGGATTGGTTAGTAGGTACAGATGTTGTAATATTAAAAGGATGGTAGAGGTAGATATAGTGTGTTAATCATTGAAAATGGTGATGGTGGTGGAAGTATAAATACAGGCCTGGTCCTGAGTCTGGGGAAAACAGTCTACTCAGATGTCATCTGCTTCTCATCCTCATTAATTTGATTCAGAGATATCCAGTGTATCTCTAAAGAAGGCTCAGATGGAGCCTTCTTTAGCTGTGAGATGTGTACCCAAGCCTCAATACTTTTTTTAGTTTTACAGCATTGTTAGTGGTCCGGAGCATTTAGTAAGGCCCTTGCAACAGGGCTTAAGGGTTGTCTTTCTCTTTCTCCAGAATACCCAGTATTGTGACCAACAGGATCCTTTGAACTGGGATCCTGAAAGGCTTTTTTAACCTATTGGTGATAGGCTTGAGCATATGACATTAGAGCCTTTCACTAGCAGGTCATACTACCATGAGACAATAAGATTTCAGCAGAAGTTTATATTCTGATAGAATTCCAAGAAGTTTGCAGAGTTTCTGTTAAGGCTTGTATCATTTGCCCAGTGAAGTAGGTGCCTCAATTATTGGAAGTTATGGAAGGTATGCCCCAAGGGGGAAATATTTTATAACAGTTTTTGTTCCATTGTGAGGGCATCACCTTGCAGCAGGGAAAACATACAAATAAGAACATATTGGTAGCCCATACTAAGTAGTAGTTGAATGAAGTCCCGCTACAGGTGTTCAAAGGATTGAAAAAGAGGTCTGAAAGCTCTAGGAACAAAAACAGTTTTTCTGGGATTAGAGACCTAAGAGATTAAATAAACATTGCTGGTAGACTCTTTTTGCAATGTTGTAGAAATCTCACTACCAATGTCTATATTTATAATTTGAAACATTTAAAATGTACTGTAGTGTGTGAAGGAACAGAAAAACTAAAAAAAAAAAAAAAAAAAAAAATGGGGTTAATGAGGAAGCCAGGAAGAACTAAGCAGCTCTCTTGGGTTTCCCATAGCCCTGACTGTTCTGTTCTTTATAGTCATTATCCATCCATCTTAATTTCTGATTTAGGGATACATTGTTGCCATGTTACCAAGACATCAGGATAGCAGATGTCTGATAAAAAGGGACCATATTTCACAGAAGCAGAAAGGGCTTTATGTATTTGTGCCAGTCTTATAAATACAATATAAAGAAGGTTCAGTGTCACTTTGACAGTGCTTCCCATGTAATTTACATATAGAATAAGCCTAATTAGTTTAATAAATCCTTTTGAATATTCCAGAGCAGAAAGACTTCGTTTAGATTTGGAGAAGTTTGTCAAAAATATCTTTTAAAGATTTTATAGTATTTGCCTAAATAGGATCACAGGTCATTATGAAACTTGTTATGTAGAAGTTAAAGAAACTTTCATAATCTTATCAGAAGTAGACCAAAACTCCAAGAAAACTTTGTCCTTTTAATCGAAAACCAAATTCTAATTTTGTATCAGCTTATGAAATTAAAGTTCATTTTAAAATAACTTCTTTTAATTCTTAGCCAGCTTGATCACACATTAAAATTCCTTTTTAAAGATTAATTTTATGCAATCCTTCTACAAACTTTTTTCCCCACATTCTGATTTTATCCTGTTTTTTGTTGTTGCTGCTGCTGTTATTGTTGTTTCTTTAAAACATTACTTTCAACAACAAAAAAAATCTCAAAACACACACACACACACACACACACACACACACACCTGCCACATCTCCATTTCTCATACCTTCTCTTATTGAAAACATACCCTACATTGTGGATGATAGTCCTGTTATGTAAAGTATTCTTGGATGCATGTTTTATTTTTTTTTCTTCTCCTTCAGTAATTAGAGTATATCATGCAAGTTTCTTCTGGCCTAAAAAGTTTCTGCTAAAAAATCAGCTGATAGCTTTATGGGGTTCTTCTTGCATGTAACTGTCTTTTTTTCTATTGCTTTTAAAAAATTCTTTATCACCACTTTTTGCCATTTAAATTACTATGTGATTTTGTGTGGACTTCCCTGGTTTGATTTTATTTGAGGTTCTCTGTATATCTTTGATCAGGACTTCTGTTTCCTTCCCCAGATTTGGAAAATTTTCAGCTATGATTTCTTCAAATTTTCCGCACCCTTTTCTACCTCTTCTCCTTCTAGTGTCCCTATAATGCAAACCTATAATGCAAAGTATGCTTGATGTTTTCTCTGAGTTCCCTCAGCCTATTTTCATTTATTATTATTTTCTCTTTCCTTATCAGTTTGTCTTGCATTATTCTGGCCTCCAAGTCACTTATCTGCTCTTCTGCTTTCTCTAACCTACCATGTATTCCATCTAGTGTATTTTTAATTTAAGTTATTGAGATCTTTTTCTGATTAGTACTTATGTTTTCTCTCTTTAATAAATGTCTCAGTGAGGTCCTCCACTCTTTTCTCAAGGCCAGTAATTATATTTATGACCATTACTTTAGATTCTCTATCATGCATATTACTTCTCTGTTCTTTAGCTTTCATGTAGTGATTTTGTTCCTGATCTTTCATTTGGGACATATTCCTTTGTCTCTTCATTTTGTATAACATAGTATCCATTTCTCTGGGTTAGAGACTACACAGTAATCAACTACATCTCCTACTCTTGAAAGTAGTGGCCTGTAACGGAAGGGGTCTTATAACCCCCTACAGTGTAATATCCCCTATTCATCTGCAGTGGCAACTATGTGTGTTATGCATGCCCTACTACTGTGACTGAACCACTTTTGCCTTCAGTCCAGTCATTTGCAGTGGCTCTCATTGTCTGCTGTGGATAAGATTTTGTCCCTGTGTTGTTAGTAGACCAGTGTGGGGTCACTTTGGTTGAATAGGATGAGGCATTCGCCAGAGATGCAGTAGTACCAAATTGCAGGGCACTTCCCTTTGCTTTCCCCAGAGAATCTTCCATTGGTGGGCAGGTTCTGTAGTTGAACCAAAGTTATTTCCCCCAGCCTGCTATTAGGGTCACAGTCAGATTGGTATGCATGGTTGTCTTCCCCTCTTTCCAGATCAAGAGTCACTTTGGATTGGTGCTATATTTTACTGGGTCTCCTTACACATTGCCTGGCTTGTAGCACCATAATGGATGGACTCTAGAGTGTGCAGTGGAGGAGGTAGGTCTGCAGAAAATGTAGGGGTGAAGTCCATGCTGTTAGCAAGGTTTGCACAGATCTTCTATGGGGAGGGGACCTGGAGCTCCTTTAGTAAACTCCTTTAGTAAACTCCCACCACAGGGCTAAAGGAGATGAATCCACAGGCATATAGGGCCAAGACACATAGTGCCAGCAGGTTTCTTGGTGTCTTACACAGGAAAGACCTATAACTACCCAAAACTGCAGATCCCAGCTGGACTGGAATGGGCAGATCTGCAGAAGCATGCAGGGCTGGAGAATGCTGTTGGCAAGCTAGGTGGAAATTATTCCAGCTATACTACTTCCTACAGGTGTCCATGGGTCTATGCTTGGGGGCTGAGGAGGGAAATGACAACTGCCAGCTCTTCTCTTGAATAAGTCTCCCAAAGATCTCTTCCCCACCATTGCTCCCCATCATATATTCTGAGATTAGTAAACAAATCTCCCTCCCTTATACCTCTGGCATTTTTCAAACTGCTGCTTCTATATTGTCTCTTTGTGGGTATGCTTGTTATGCCATTTCTTCAAGGGTGGAGACCCAGTTTCCTATTGCCCTATAGGTACTACCAGAGCTGAGCCCACTGATTTTTAAATGTCCAGGTGTTAATGATAGGAACTCATGAAATTAGGTTCCTCTGATCTTCAAAGCCATATATTATGGGAATTCATCTTCCTTATGTGGAGTCCCTCTCCCTGGGGTGCCTAGTGTGAGGCTCTGTTTATCTCTACTCTCCATGTCCATGGTATCCCTCCCTCTTAGGGACAGTCCTGAGAGTCCATTTAGTTCCTCACCAGTCTCTGATCTTCCTACCCTCATTAGTGTGGCCTCCTTATTTTTAGCTTTGGAGAATCTGTTCTGCCAGTCTTCAAGACATTTTCTGTGTTTATTTTTTCTTTTTTTAAACATTGATATAGGTGTTACCTAGGTATATCTGTGAAACAAAGTGAGTTTAGGATCCTCCTACTCCCTCATATTCCCCACAAGTACAGATCAGTTTTTGTAGCTCCTTTGGTATCTGTATGTCCTGATTGATTGATTGATTGATTGATTGAGTTTTGCTTCTGTGATAGTTCTAGGCCATGGCTTCCCATTCACAATGTTTAAGTTGGTTATTTACCTCATTCCTTAGATGTCTCAGTCTTAGGAAGATCATTTGATGGTTAATTTGGTGGTTAATGCCTACAAACAGGAATTTAAAACTTTTGAGAGGCTATAGTGCACCCAGGGAGATGATTATAATTACTATAAGCAGGATAATTCCCAATGTATTTGGAGTATACTTTGGAATCCTTAGCTCCAAGACCTAAACCAATGAAAATCAAAGACCAAACTCATGGAGCGAATTACTTTTTTTTTTTAAGCCAAGTGACTTAATCCTATGTAACTGAGTTTTAACTTCCCCAGAAGAGTTAATCCAGGCAGAGCAGGTAGTGTTAGACACAGCACAGACACCTTGCTCATCTCAATGATAATCAAGAGCTATTCTATTAATAAGGAGAGTGACCAATGAGATGTCTTATTTTTTTTTTAAGATTTTATTTATTTATTTGACAGACAAAGATCACAAGCAGGCAGAGAGGCAGGCAGAAAGAGAGGGGGGAAAGCAGGCTCACTGCCATGAAGAGAGCCCAATGTGGGGCTCGACCCCAGAACACTGGGATCATGACCTGAGCCGAAGGCAGAGGCTTTAATCCACTGAGCCACCCAGGTGCCCCAAGATGTCTTATTTTTTTTCTTGTGAAAAGTCAGACAGAGAGGTTTTTTTTTTTTTTTTTTTTTGGTACCCTGTAATAAAAGAGACTACCTTACTGTAGCAGTGGCCTGGGAGATACTAATGAAGGTTGCCATCCTTTTAGGCCAATGCCAGAGGAAAGAAAAGGAAGACAGAAAGGATTTTATATTTTGTTGAAGTAAGAAGTCTTGATCTGGTGTCTTGGTTTGAAGGAGTGCACACCTTGTTGTTAGTTAATTCTCCTCCTTGTCAATTTGATTTAGAGGTCTCTAGCATCTTTTAGTGAGTGTCAGGTCACAAGCACTTGGTAAGGTTGCTTCTAATGGTACAGGGGCTGTCTTTCTCTGATGTTTTAAAATACCAAGTTACAAGGACCAAGATGGACAGGCTTTTTTGAATTAGAATTTAGAAAGGCTTTTTTTAACCAGCTGATGACAGGCCTGAGAATAAAACATTAAAGATTTAACAGTATAAGTCATACTAACATAAGACAACAATGTAGACTAATAGAATTTTAAGAATTCTGTAAGGTTTTTATTAAGGTATCTTTAATTTGTCCAGTGAAGTGGGTGCCTTGATCACTGTACATGCCAACTGGGAAACTTTATTTTTTTTTAACGATTGGGTTCTGTTTTACTGCAAGGGCATCAGCTTTGTAACAAAGAAAGGCTGTAACCCATCCAGAATTCATACATTTAGTAACAAGAACACATTGATAACTCACACTAAATGATAGCTTAATAAGGCCCAGTTTCAGGTTTTAAAATTTTATAGAAGTCTGTACACCAGTGTCTATTCATAATTTGAGTCATTTTAAATGTACTATTGTGGGTGAAGGTATGTAAAAACTGAAAAGTGGGGTTTGTCAGGGAACCAGAAAGAACCAAGTGGCTGTCTTGGGCATCTGGTAGGCCTGTTTATTGAATTTACAGCTATTAGTTATATATATTGATCTGTTTTCAGAAGCAGTCTATTGGCATGTCACAAGAACATTAGAATGGCAAAAATCTGATGAGGGGACATTTCTGCAGAAACAGAATGGATATTATCTACATATGCCACAATCTTACAAATACAATCTAAAGAGCACTTAGTATTATTTATTTGGCAGTATTTTCTATGTATTTTGCATATTAAATAAGCCTAATTAACAGATCTTTTGGAATATGCCAGGAATATGTTTTCCATTTATTTTAATCTTAGTTCTAACCACTTATAAAATTATTTTCTAAAGATACCATTTTTCACAAATTTTCTACAATTTTCTTTTTCATTTATATTTTACCTCAGGTGTTCCTTCACTATACCCACCCAGTCTCATTTTAGGACAAAATTACTTTCTTTTCCTTCCACAAAAATGGATTCCCATTTCTTATATCTTCTTTAACAAAAACACATCTCCTAGTTCTCTTGCATAGAGTTGCTTCCCTTAGTATTTCCAATAGTTTTAATTATATTTATTAAAATTCTTAATGCTTAGAAACCTTAATTTCTGGTAAAACCTGGTGGGAAACAAAGACAGAAGAAAAATATTCAATTTCCTTACTCCCTACAGCCCATTGACAAGTCCTTATAAAAGGCAGAGTGACATTCCTCTAGGGACTCAACTGCCTCAGTGTTAGTATTTTTGCTAGGGCAGAAGGCAGTCCTAGCCTGACTCCCCTCTCACACCTCACCCCATCCTGTAGGTCTACTTTAACGTATAAAAATTCTTTTGGAAACTTCCTTTCTCTAAACCCCTCCAAGATAATGTTGATAATCATGCCCCAAGAATATGGCCCACTGATAAACATCTGAAGGGTCTCACGAATAAGGTTTTATTAGATGGTAATAAATGACCTTTTCCCAACAGTAACTAGCCCCTTCAAGGTCCTGGAAACCTTGCTTCCAAAGTTCCTTCCAGACTATCCTTAACCCCCTCCCAACTTGAAAGTGTATAATGAGCCCCTCCTCATGACCCCTGTGCAGTTCTTTCTACCCATGGGTCCTGTCCCCATGCTTTAATAAAATCACAATAGATTTCTGCACTAAAGATGTCTCAAGAATTCTTTTTTTGACTGTGAGCATCAAACCATAACATTCTTTCCTACATCAAAAACTAAGTAGTAGACTGTTGTGAATATACTCTCCTATCAGCATTTTTTTTAATTTGCAAATTTGTGAATAAGAATTTTTAGAAGTGTCCTTTTTTGTAGTATGATCATTCAGTAAAGCAAAAAACAGTAAAGCAAAAAACATGTTTACTAACAGACCTAAATTTATCTATAGTTTCTCTGTGATAAGACACAGGTACATAAACCTGTATTTAATAATCAATATTTTAGCAATTTATCTTATTTGGAATTAAAACAGATATCCAAATAATTCAACACAGTTTAATCATTTAATCTAGCAAATATGCACATTTTTAGATTACCAAATATTTTGGAACTATTTAAAAGCTTACCTACAAACATTTAATTTATTCAATATATTTGTTCTTAACAATTACCCATGAAAACTTTATGAGACAGATAAAATCAACCATCATTTTAAGTCCCTTTTGCTGAAATTGCAACAGATAAAACATGAATTTAATAAATTTAAGTAAAATAAAAGTTGGTTATTTGTATTATATTTGATATTAATAACTCCAAGTGACATGCCTATATTAGTTAATCTAATGGAGGATACTCAGAAGAGAGGCAAACAGGGACAAGCCTCCCCTATCCTGAGATGAAACTACCCTTAAAAAGAAAAAGACCTTCTACTTCACCCTGGAAGGAGCCCTCCACCAAGCTTTCTTACATGAACAACTACCTAATATGTAGATGAACACATGGACAAAAACCTGATTGGGTGACAGGCATATGGAGGGTTAATCAGATTAAAACAGCCCACCAACATGCTTCATAAGTACCCTAGACTTAGAAACTCTGGGGGTAACCCTCTTCAGTTCCCTCCTTCTCTGGGAGGTTTTGTACTCTCACTCAATAAACTTTGCTTTGTTGCCTACCACTCTGTCTGATCCACCTCTTCCTTCTTTCATCCTGTGTGACCAAGTGATGTGGGAAATAGGCAGAAGGAAATGTAGATAAAATTACACATCCATATAACCCACAGCCCACTGACCAATACTTGAGGCAGGCAGGGTATAATGTTCCTACAGGAAGCTCCAGTCTTAAAGCTAATGCCTGGCATCAGTTCCTCCTCATAGCCCTGGACAGCAGGGAGCCAGCTGGGAGAAGCATGCAGGGGTGGCAACAATTCTTTCTGCCCATGGATCCTGTCTCTGTGCTTTAATAAAACTACGTTTTGCCCCAAAGATGTCTCAAGAATTCTTTCTTGGTCATGGGCCCCAGGCCTCACCTAAATCCCAAAACTTTATCATAAGAACTGTGGGCACTAAAGGAAAAGAAATCCTGAAACAAAACCATCAATCCCAAACTAGCTTTTATATCAAATATATATATATATATAATCTATCTATATTTTAGGTCCTGCAAACTTTAAAAGCATTTGTTTTTATCTTTCTGTGTTTCAGAATGCCTAATCTTTATAAGTACTTACCTTCAAACCAACCAAATGTTATTTTACAAACCAATTTTAGCTATACCATTGGGAGGTAG
Source organism: Mustela putorius furo (assembly GCF_011764305.1). NCBI lineage: Eukaryota > Metazoa > Chordata > Mammalia > Carnivora > Mustelidae > Mustela > Mustela putorius. The sequence continues at coordinate 19,412,666 of NW_025422019.1, read as the reverse complement.
AAACACATTTTATAATACAAATAGAAACATGTGTCAATATTACAGATAGATGCAGATCTTACAGCTTCTGTTTTAACATTACTGCCATCAAATAGTTACAAAATTTACTACTTATAAAAGCTGGATCTGATCTTTAATATTTGTGGGGAATACATTTCAGGTTTTTATTTGTCCCTGACAGGTTAACTTTTAAAAGGCCTTTACCCCTTGTTTTCACTTGATAAGAACTACCTCCCTGAAATTTGCATTTTAAAGAGATGGGTGAGATAAGAATTCCTGCACAAGACCAAGCAGAACACTGTATATTAAAGGCACAGGGGAAATGCAAGCACTTTCTAGAAAGACCTTTGTTCTCCTAAGGCTAGAATTTTTACATTTAATTTATTGGCTGTCCCAGAGACAGCCAAATAAGGAACGGAGAGCTTGCATGTTACAGGTAGGCAGAAAGCCAATCATGTTCTTAGGATGTAAAACAAGACTAGCAAGAAGGAAATAGTCATTGCCAGGAGAAAAAGGATTAATACCAATGGGTCTGGATTTGGAAAGGAATGGATAACATGTGATGAGGTTTCAGAATATGGTTGACATCAGGGGGGTGGTACTGGAGCGACAGCCAAGAAAATTCCCGAGGTGTGTTTGGTGCAAAATGGTGCTTTTATTAAAAGCAGGACCCATGGGCAGAAAGACCTGCTTCTGTAGGGTTGTGAGGGGTGGCTAATTATATATTTGGGAGTAGGGGGAGGTAAAGAAAAAGGAGGTTTTCAGAAGAGTATGCTAAGGAGTACCTACAAGGTCCTGGAGGCTTGCATTGCTTTTTTGTTGTTGTTGTTTCTCCAAAATTTTATTTTAATTTAAATTACAGGGCCAGCCAGATATTCTGATAAGAAATTTAGGTTTCCTCAGGAGAAAAGAAATGCTGTGTGGTTTTTTTGGTTTTTTGTTTCTTTTTTCTGAAAAGAAGGTTGTTTGTTTTTCCCTCTAGCAAGGCATTCACTTTAAGATAGTTGGAAATTTCCTGGAGAAGCGTCCTTCATATCCCACCCAGGAGTGGGGTTTGGGGGTCGGAGTGAAGGTTGCAGGGCGTCAGCTTGTGCTTTGCCACCAGCTAGCCTTCTGTTCCCTCACCAGCATGATTTTTTTTTAATGATTTGATTTATTTGAGACAGAGAGACAGCATGAGTGGGGGAGGGGAGTAAAGGGAGACTGAGGAGCAGACTGTTTGAGCAGGGAGTTTGATCCCAGGACCCCAAGATCATTACCCAAGCCTAAGGCGGTCACATAATGCACTGAGCCACCTAGGTGCCCTAGGATAATATGAATTTTTTTTAATTTTTTATTTTTTATAAACATATATTTTTATCCCCAGGGGTACAGGTCTGTGAATCACCAGGTTTACACACTTCACAGCACTCACCAAAGCACATACCCTCCCCAATGTCCATAACCCCACCCCCCTTCTCCCAACTCCCCTCTCCCCAGCAACCCTCAGTTTGTTTTGTGAGATTAAGAGTCACTTATTGTTGGGGTTCCCTTGGAGGGGTGGAGGCGACCGGACCAGCCGGAGGCCCCTTCCCGGGGCTGAGCGGGATGGCGAGTGTCGCAAACCCGGACGCACCAACGGACGACACCAGGCTCAGGGGATCTGTCGAAGCAGGATCTCACTTTATTGTGCAGGGGCACACCTTATATAGAGCAGCAGAAGGGAAGTGAGGACAGAGGGGGAAGAGCCAATAAGATCGGGCGAGAGGAGGAAGTGCCATAGGTTTCAGGAACCGAAACTGTGAAATTGGCGCCTTGTTGGCCGGAAGAGACGGCAAGCCGGCGCCATCTTTATTCTGGGCCGCACCCTGTGGAGGCACCTCTAGTTATGTGCCTTATGTTTCCCCCTTTTGTTTTTGTAGGCATGACTTCTGTCCTAGGTTGCCAGTGACAAGACAACAGGCTTACCCGTCATTGAGGGTCATACAGCATAGGTATGTCCTCTGTCTTAGGTTGCTCTGTGTCTCTCATTGGTCTTATCCGTCACTGAATATCATGCTGCTACGGGGGGGCATCTCCTTTAAGGCCTGTCTTAGGTTGCCCCAACCGATATGGGGTCTTACCCATCATTGGCCAATAAAGATTAATGATAGATTTCTTCATCATGGGTGGTCAGTCTCTGGTAATGTACTTGAACATTCATTAACTGAATGGCTTCCATCCTTTTTTGTATAAATTGAGTTAGCTTATTGATAAGGCAGGGGCCAAAGGAAACGACAAGGAGCAGAATAAAGAGGGGGCCCAGAAGAGGGAGGAAGTATGGGAGAAGGCCACCGAAGCCGGTCCCGAACGGACTGTTCCACATCTCGCGACGCCTCTTTTCCAGGTCTTCTTGTAGTTTTCTAATTTTATCTTGAACTATGCCTGATTTGTTGGCATAGAAGCAGCATTCCTCCTGCAAAAACAAGCAGATGCCTCCCTTTTCGGCAGTTATTACTGCAGAAAACATCATCAATGCGTCCGAGATCTAGGTTAGAGGAATTATCAGCAAGGGGTGGCGCCCAAAGACAGGAGGTATTAGGGGAGAGGGGGGAAATATATATGTTGGGTCGGGGCGGTAGAAGCTGACATGATGAGGGGAGTAGGGATACTAAAATGGCCTGGGCCAGAAGAGGCCCATTCTTAAGGCATAGCCAGCAGTTCTGGGCGAGAGAGGGGTTGGAGGAGTTTATGAGAGCAAAGACAGTGTTTAGAATACTTTCGGTTTCGGGGTCAAGCTGTAGCACTCCCCGGTTCTCAGGTAAGATTAGGGGGTGATAGACAGGAGGTTCTTGGCTCTTGATCATAATTTCAATCCTGCGCGATACAATTGCATTGCGGGTTTGATCTTGGGGCCCGCCCCAGCAGAGATACTCCTATGGGCGCCACGGAGTTGAAGCAGACATCCTGTCCTGGGGTGCCATAACAAGGGGATGGCATCGAGTTGCTGCCGGCCCCCGTATCGCTGGGTGAGTTTGTCCCCCGCTTTGTGTACCAGTATGTTTTGTTATCAAAAGAGCATTGTTGGGCGGTGTCTGTGTAGCAAGCAGTGTGGAGTGAGGGATGGAATGTGGGGCATGGGCAAGGCCCAGGTTTTCCTTGTGATGTAGGTACGGTTCTGGGAGCATTCCAACAAACGTATGAATTTACGGCCCCAAGACATTTATTTCCATCTAGAGATGTTAGTATAAGGGCAGCGAACTTACCTGAGCATGAGATTTTTGATCGGTTCCCTGTATTCCTCGGAGCAGGGCCTTGGCTTTACCTGGGTCGCAGAGTCCCGCAATAGTGACTTGTGCATGAGCCAGTAGGGTCAGGAGCATTGATAATATCATCTTTCGACTGTAGATCTGTGGGTCAGATAGGGAGAAAAGGTTCCTCAGAGAGTTGTGGGCTCTCTGGGTCTGGGTTATTGCTGTTTTCTGGGGCTGGGAGGTATTTGATGTCTCGTGCGGGCACCCAAATAGGCTTCTTTTCTTCCGGGGGGAATATGCATCCAAACCCTCTACCTGTAGTGAGGAGGGGGTCAGGTCCCCTCCAATACCCAGTCAGGGGGTCTTTCCATCTGACTGATATTGAGGTATAAGGGGTTATGGCGGACCAGTGTCTTTGGAACGCTGTCAAATGATCGTATTTTGAAAAATTTAAAATATTAAGGGTGAACAGTGCCCTTTTGAGTTGATCATGTGGGGGAAGGGATTCCCCCTTTTGTTTTTGTAATTGGTCTTTGAGGGTACGGTTTTGTGTCTTTCCACAATGCTTGTCCTCGAGGGTTATAAGGAATGCCGGTGGAGTGGGATATGTTCCATTCTGAGAGGAAGGTTTTAAAGGTTGTGCTAGTAAAGCAAGGACCATTATCAGTTTTAATTTGTTTGGGGAGTCCTAGAGTGGCAAAACATTGTAAGAAATGGCTGACAGCATGTTTAGTCTTTTCCCCGGCATGGACAGTTGCCCAGAAAGCATGTGAACATGTGTCAACGGACACGAAAACAAATTTAAGTTTACCAAAGGAGGGGTAATGGGTTACATCTGTTTGCCAGAGGTGATTGGGGTGTAGCCCCCTAGGATTGCACCCCGGCCCCTGGAGTGGGGGAACTTGTAGGAAAGGTTGGCAGGATTTGCAGGTTCGAATGATTTTTTTTTTGAGATTTTTAATGGGTACCTGGGGGAAGCGTTGATGGAGTCCCCTCCAATTGGTGTGTGTAAGTTTATGGAAGTGAGCAGCCTCTTCTACACAGTAACATTGGGGAGTAGATGCAAGTTGGTCAGCCAAGGAGTTACCTTGGGATAGGAAACCCGGAAGTCCTTGGTGTCCCCTGAGATGTTGAACGTATATTTGGCTGGTTCTTTGTTTTAGGAGGGTTTGGGTTTGGATCATAAGTGGGGTGATGGGGTTAGAATCTAGTTTGATGTGAGCATCGATTAGGTTGGGTAGGAGGTTTACCACATAGAGGCTGTCAGAAAATAAATTGAGGGGACCCTTAATGGTGGAAAGGGCTAGGACCACAGCATAAAGCTCTTTAAATTGTGCGGACCCCTGGACCAGGTGGATGAGAGATTTCTGAGGGGTAGGAGTTCTATCAGTATCAGAGTGAAGGGGGAAGATCACTACTGAAGCTCCTACTTTTCCTCCATCTGTAAAGGCTGTATAAAAGGATGGATCTGCTTGGGTGATGAATAGCATGGGGATCTTCCACTGCAGCTTACCGAAGGAATTCATCCATTTGTAAGGCCCATATTAGTAATCTATATTTCCGGAGAATCCTTCTAAGGCTATGGCCACCCTAGCATTATTGCGTTGGAGCCATGTGAAGTCCTGAGTTCGGTAGGGAATAACAATGCTAATTGGATCCTGTCCAAATAAACGGAGCGAATTGTTTCTCCCTTTCGTGACGCAGTCAGCAAGTTGGTCAGTCGCCGCGTATACTCGCGGGGTGCCCCCCACTGAAAGGTGGATCCATTGAATGGGTTCTCCTTGTTGGGCTAATAGTGCTGTCATTAGGGATTCCCCAGGGAAAACATATAGAATTAAGGGTATGGAGGGAGTGAATCGCTTTAAGGTAGATTTATCAATGGCCCATTGGACCTCATTGAGTGTTTGGATATGTTCTGTGTTTAGAATGATATCAGACGAAAGATTTGAGCCCGTGAGTAGGTCAAATAGAGGGGTGAGTTTCTCAGTAGAAATAGAGATCCATGGCCTCATCCAATTTATTTCACCAAGTAGTTTTTGTAACTGAGGTAGGGTGTACGAGGGTTGAATCTTTAATTGGGGTCTGATCGGGGACACTGTATCCAAGGAGAGTAAGGATCCAAGGATTTTAAAAGGGGGGATCCTTTGGATCTTTTCAGGGGCCACCTTGAAATTATGGTGGGCCAAAATAGAGAGGCACTCGGTAGTGAGGAGGTCAAGCTGAGAGCGGTCAGGCGCTCCTAGGATAATATCATCCATATAGATGTAAAATAGAATGTCTGGGTTTCTGAAAAATGATGTAAAAATCTGGGCTAATATGTTCTGGCAGATTGATGGGCTATTAGCCATCCCCTGGGGGAGGACCGTCCATTCAAACCTCTGATCGGGCCCGGAGAAATTAAGAGCGGGCAGGGAAAAGGCAAACTTTTCCATATCATCAGGGTGGAGGGGAATGGAGAAGAAACAATCCTTTATATCAATGGTGGTAATAAAATGGTTGGATGGAATGGCTGGAATCCATGGAAGTCCCCTTTGGGGGGTTCCAAAGGGGACCATTTTATTGTTGACCTGTCGCAGGTCCTGTAGTAATCTCCATGTACCATTGGGTTTTTTGATAATGAAAATGGGTGAGTTCCAAGGGCTAAGGGACTGGCGTATATGTCCTAGGTCAAGCTGTTGCTGCACTAAGATATGGAGTTGTTGTAGTTTGTGGGAAGGGAGAGGCCACTGCTCCACCCAAATGGGAGGTCCCTCTTTCCAGGTAATCTTAGGGACCTGGGGCAGGGCAGTGGCCTTTAGGATTGGGGGGACTGATACCTTTGCCTAATGCTCTCAAGATAGGGGTCCTCTCGGTAATTAGGATGGGAGTCCCTTCCTTCCTGGAACTGCTGTTGGTATTCTTCCTCATCTAGTACATCATCAAAGAAGGCCTTATGATCAGTAGTAATGAAGGCCTCCGTTGCCCCTAGAATATCTTGACCAAGTAGTTTAGCGGTGAGGCCAGGGGCCACTAGGGGGCGAATCTGTCCTCTGTTGCCATCTGGATCTACCCAACATAACGGGTTAGCAGTCTCATAAGAGCTGGACTGGCCTCCTACCCCCAGTAGGGGAGGGCCGGGGACAAGTTTCCAAGAAGGGGGGACTTCCTCTTGCCTGAGGACAGTGCGTTCAGCACCTGTATCAATGAGGCATTTAAAGGACTTGTCTCCGATGGTAAGACGCATTTTGGGGCGGAGGCCTGGGACCAAAGGAACTGTCCAATGAGCCTTGACAGGTGTTTTCCCCTTGTTTAACGGGGCTGGGGATTGCCCCGATTGGAGTTTAAAGGTTTGCCTTGGATATCAAACTTAGATCTACAATCCTTGGCCCAATGGAACCCCTTCCTACATTTAGGACATGTTGTTCGGGGCGTATCAACAGGTTGTGGGGAGCTTGGTTTGCGCCCTAGGGGGCAGTTTCTCTTAAAATGCCCCTCTTGCCCACAGCCAAAGCACAGGCGGGGAAGGTTGGCCTGGTGGGGCTGCAATGATGCCTGCTGCATTACACACACTAGCGTCTCAAGGCTGTCCTGTTGATGCTCTCTTAAGGCTGCCGCCATAGCTCGCGCCTGATGCGATGTGGACCCAATGTCTTTTGTAGCAATAACCCAGCGGTCCATAGATCTTTCTTTTAGGCCAGCACAGGCCATCTTATAATCTCAGGTCATTCCTTCCCATACTGCCATTCTGACGAAATGGTCTCTGAGATCCCCAGGGGGCATCTTTTTCTTAACGGATTTCTCCACCCGATCAATGAAAGAGGGCAAATCTTCGTTAGTTTTTTGGTGTAACCCTGCTATTGGTGACTCAGAAGGCCCCTCCTCAAGTTTGCTCCAAGCTGCGAGCCCAGCGGCTCGGATTTGGTCCTGGTAAGGGGGGGGATGGCTGCCTGTTGGGTTCCGGAGGCATACTGGCCATCAGTCCCAGCAAGCATTCCCATAGTTATAGGGATGGCTGGATTGGCTCGGGCATTTCTTTCTGCAATCTGCTGACATTCCTCTTTATATAAGGCTGTCCACTTTATATATAGGGCCCCCGGAAGAACGGCCCTAGCTAGTGACCGCCAGTCAGCCGCCGTACATGGGGAATGGGCCAGACCTCGGAGGATGATTTCTGTCCAGGGGGCGTTGGGCCCATCCTCCAACACTGCCTTTTTGAGCTCCTTAAGGTCCCCAGGCTCCCATGGGTACCATGGAGCTGGACGGTTGCCTCCTGGGTTAACATTAACAGGGAAGAGAGAACAACTGGAGGGCTCAGGGGAGGTATGCTCTGGAGGGGGGGGCAATAAGGAGGCGGAGGAGTGGGCGCTGACGGTTGAATAAAGGGGTTAGTGGAAGGGGGGCGCGCAGGGGAGCCCTCAGCCAGAGATCTGGGTTGGAGATCCGGGGGTCAAGGAGCCGCATCAAAGGGGTCTAGCGAGGGGTAGAACCTCTTTGGTTTAACAGGGGGGTCGTTTTTAGAAGAGGACTGCCCCATAACTTATGGGGGTACACTCACCCGTTGACCGATTGGCCCGTCAGCGGGAAGAGCGAGGTTCCTCACACGGGGCACCAGTTGTTGGGGTTCCCTCGGAGGGATGGAGGCGACCGGACCAGCCGGAGGCCCCTTCCCAGGGCTGAGCGGGATGGCGAGTGTCGCGAACCCGGACGCACCAACGGACGACACCAGGCTCAGGGGATCTGTCGAAGCAGGATCTCACTTTATTATGCAGGGGCACACCTTATATAGAGCAGCAGAAGGGAAGTGAGGACAGAGGGGGAAGAGCCAATAAGATCGGGCGAGAGGAGGAAGTGCCATAGGTTTCAGGAACCGAAACTGTGAAATTGGCGCCTTGTTGGCCGGAAGAGACGGCAAGCCGGCGCCATCTTTATTCTGGGCCGCACCCTGTGGAGGCACCTCTAGTTATGTGCCTTATAACCTATGGTTTGTCTCCTCCCAATCCCATCTTGTTTCATTGAATCTTCTCCTACCCACTTAAGCCCCCATGTTGCATCACCACTTCGTCATATCAGGGAGATCATATGATAGTTGTCTTTCTCTGCTTGACTTATTTCGCTAAGCATGATATGCTCTAGTTCCATCCATGTTGTCGCAAATGGCAAGATTTCATTTCTTTTGATGGCTGCATAGTATTCCATTGTGTATATATACCACATCTTCTTGATCCATTCATCTGTTGATGGAAATCTAGGTTCTTTCCATAGTTTGGCTATTGTGGCATTGCTGCTATAAACATTCGGGTGCACGTGCCCCTTCGGATCACTACGTTTGTATCTTTAGGGTAAATACCCAGTAGTGCAATTGCTGGGTCATAGGGCAGTTCTATTTTCAACATTTTGAGGAACCTCCATGCTGTTTTCCAGAGTGGCTGCACCAGCTTGCATTCCCACCAACAGTGTAGGAGGGTTCCCCTTTCTCCACATCCTCGCCAGCATCTGTCATTTCCTGACCTGTTAATTTTAGCCATTCTGACTGGTGTGAGGTGATACCTCATTGTGGTTTTGATTTGTATTTCCCTGATGCCGAGTGATATGGAGCACTTTTTCATGTGTCTGTTGGCCATTTGGATGTCTTCTTTGCAGAAATGTCTGTTCATGTCCTCTGCCCATTTCTTGATTGGATTATTTGTTCTTTGGGTGTTGAGTTTGCTAAGTTCTTTATAGATTTTGGACACTAGTCCCTTATCTGATATGTCGTTTGCAAATATCTTCTCCCATTCTGTCAGTTGTATTTTGATTTTGTTAACTGTTTCTTTGCTGTGCAAAAGCTTTTGATCTTGATGAAATCCCAATAGTTCATTTTTGTCCTTCCTTCCCTTGCCTTTGGCGATGTTCCTAGGAAGATGTTGCTGCGACTGAGGTCAAAGAGGTTGCTGCCTGTGTTCTCCTCAAGGATTTTGATGGATTCCGTTCTCACATTGAGGTCCTTCAAACATTTTGAGTCTATTTTTGTGTGTGGTGTAAGGAATGGTCCAATTTCATTTTTCTGCATGTGGCTGTCCAATTTTCCCAACACCATTTACTGAAGAGGCTGTCTTTTTTCCATTGGACATTCTTTCCTGCTTTGTCGAAGATTAGTTGACCATAGAGTTGAGGGTCTATTTCTGGGTTCTCTATTCTGTTCCATTGATCTATGTGTCTGTTTTTGTGCCAGTACCATGCTGTCTTGATGATGACAGCTTTGTAATAGAGCTTGAAGTCTGGAATTGTGATGCCACCAACGTTGGCTTTTTTTTTCAATATCTTTTTGGCTATTCGAGGTCTTTTCTGGTTCCATATAAATTTTAAAATTATTTGTTCCATTTCTTTGAAAAAGATGGATGGTACTTAGATAGGAATTGTATTAAATGTGTAGATTGCTTTAGGTAGCATAGACATTTTCACAATATTTATTCTCCCAATGCAGGAGCATGGAACATTTTTCCATTTCTTTCTGTCTTCCTCAATTTCTTTCATGAGTACTTTATAGTTTTCTGAGTATAGATTCTGTGCCTCTTTGCTTAGGTATACCTAGGTATCTTATGGTTTGGGGTGCAATTGTAAATGGGATGGACTCCTTAATTTCTCTTTCTTCTGTCTTGTTGTTGCTGTAGAGAAATGCAACTGATTTCTGTGCATTGATTTTATATCCTGACACTTTACTGAATTCCTGGACAAGTTCTAGGAGTTTTGGAGTGGAGTCTTTTGGGTTTTTCACATATAGTATCATATCATCTGCGAAGAGTGATAGTTTGACTTCTTCTTTGCCCATTTGGATGCCTTTAATTTCCTTTTGTTGTCTGATTGCTAGGCTAGGACTTCTAGTACTATGTTGAATAGCAGTGGTGATAATGGACATCCCTGCCGTGTTCTTGACCTTAGCGGAAAAGCTTTCAGTTTTTCTCCATTGAGAATGATATTTGTGGTGGGTTTTTCATAGATGGCTTTGATGATATTGAGGTATGTGCCCTCTATCCCTACACTTTGAAGAGTTTTGATCAGGAAGGGATGCTGTACTTTGTCAAATGCTTTTTCCGCATCTATTGAGAGTATCATATGGTTCTTGTTCTTTCTTTTATTGATGTGTTGTATCACATTGACTGATTTGTGGATGTTGAACCAACCTTGCAGTCCTGGAATAAATGCCACTTGGTCGTGGTGAATAATCATTTTAATGTACTGTTGAATCCTATTGGCTAGTATTTTGGTGAGAATTTTCGGATCTGTGTTCATCAAGGATATTGGTCTTTAGCTCTCTTTTTTGAAGGGATCCTTGTCTGGTTTTGGGATCAAGGTGATACTGGCCTCATAAAATGAGTTTTGAAGTTTTCCTTCCATTTCTATTTTTTGGAACAGTTTCAGGAGAATAGGAATTAGTTCTTCTTTAAATGTTTGGTAGAATTCCCCCGGGAAGCCGTCTGGCCCTGGGCTTTTGTTTGTTTGGGGATTTTTAATGACTGTTTCAATCTCCTTACTGGTTATGGGTCTATTCAGGCTTTCTAATTCTTCCTGGTTCAGTTGTGGTAGTTTATATGTTTCTAGGAATGCATCCATTTCTTCCAGATTGTCAAATTTGTTGGCGTACAGTTGCTCATAGTATGTTGTTATAATAGTTTGTATTTCTTTGGTGTTAGTTGTGATCTCTCCTCTTTCATTCATGATTTTATTTATTTGGTTCCTTTCTCTTTTCTTGTTGATGAGTCTGGCCAGGTGTTTATCAATTTTATTAATTCTTTCAAAGAAACAGCTCCTAGTTTCGTTAATTTGCTCTATTGTTTTTTAGGTTTCTATTTCATTGATTTCTGCTCTGATCTTTATGATTTCTCTTCTCCTGCTAGGCTTAGGGTTTCTTTCTTGTTCTTTCCCAAGCTCCTTTAGGTGTAGGGTTAGGTTGTGTACCTGAGACCTTTCTTGTTTCTTGAGATAGGCTTGTACCACTATATATTTTCCTCTCAGGACTGCCTTTGTTGTGTCCCACAGATTTTGAACCGTTGTATTTTCATTATCATTTGTTTCCATGATTTTTTTCAATTCTTCTTTAATTTCCCGGTTGACCCATTCATTCTTTAGAAGGATGCTGTTTAGTCTCCATGTATTTGGGTTCTTTCCAAACTTCCTCTTGTGGTTGAGTCTAGCTTCAGAGCATTGTGGTCTGAAAATATGCAGGGAATGATCCCAATCTTTTGATACCGGTTGAGTCCTGATTTAGGACTGAGGATGTGATCTATTCTGGAGAATGTTCCATGTGCACTAGAGAATAATGTGTATTCTGTTGCTTTGGGATGAAATGTTCTGAATATATCTGTGATGTCCATCTGGTCCAGTGTGTCATTTAAGGCCTTTATTTCCTTGCTGATCTTTTGCTTGGATGATCTGTGCATTTCAGTGAGGGGAGTATTAAAGTCCCCTACTATTATTGTATTATTGTTGATGTGTTTCTTTGATTTTGCTATTAATTGATTTATATAGTTGGCTGCTCCCATGTTGGCGGCATAGATATTTAAAGTTGTTAGATCTTCTTGTTGGACAGACCCTTTGAGTATGATATAGTGTCCTTCCTCATCTCTTATTATAGTCTTTGGCTTAAAATCTAATTGATCTGATATAAGTATTGCCACTCCTGCTTTCTTCTGATCTCCATTAGCATGGTAAATTCTTTTCCACCCCCTCACTTTAAATCTGGAGGTGTCTTTGGGCTTAAAATGAGTTTCTTGGAGGCAACATATAGATGGGTTTTGTTTTTTTATCCATTCTGATACCCTGTGTCTTTTGACAGGGGCATTTAGCCCATTAATATTCAGGGTAACTATCGAGAGATATGAATTTTGTGCCATTGTATTGCCTGTAAGGTGACTGTTACTGTATATGGTCTCTGTTCCTTTCTGATCTACCACTTGTAGGCTCTCTCTTTGCTTAGAGGACCCCTATCAATATTTTATGTAGAGCTGGTTTGATGTTTGCAAATTCTTTCAGTTTTTGTTTGTCCTGGAAGCTTTTAATCTCTCCTTCTATTTTCAATGATAGCCTAGCTGGATATAGTATTCTTGGCTGCATGTTTTTCTCTTCAGACCTCTGAAAATATCATGCCAGCTCTTTCTGGCCTTCCAGGTCTCTGCCAATCTAATATTTTTACCATTGGATGTTACAGACTTCTTTTCCCGGGCTGCTTTCAGGATTTTCTCTTTGTCACTAAGACTTGTAAATTTTACTATTAGGTGATGGGGTGTGGGCCTATTCTTATTGATTTTGATGGGGGTTCTCTGAACCTCCTGAATTTTGATGCTCGTTCCCTTTGCCATATTGGGGAAATTCTCCCCAATAATTCTCTCCAGTATACTTTCTGATCCCCTCTCTCTTTCTTCTTCTTCTGGAATCCCAATTATTCTAAGGTTTCATCTTATGGTGTCACTTATCTCTCAAATTCTCCCCTCGTGGTCCAGTAGCTGTTTGTCCCTCTTTTGCTCAGCTTCTTTATTCTCTGTCATTTGGTCTTTTATATCACTAATTCTTTCTTCTGCCTCATTTATCCTAGCAGTGAGAGCCTCTATTTTTGATTGCACCTCATTAATAGCTTTTTTGATTTCAACTTGGTTAGATTTTAGTTCTTTGATTCCTCCAGAAAGGGCTTTTATATCTCCCGAGAGGGTTTCTCTAATATCTTCCATGCCTTTTTCGAGCCCGGCTAGAACCTTGAGAATTGTAATTCTGAACTCTAGATCTGACATATTACCAATGTCTGTATTGATTAGGTCCCTAGCCTTCGATACTGCCTCTTGTTCTTTTTTTTGTGGTGAATTTTTCTGCCTTGTCATTTTGTTCAGATAAGAGTATATGAAGGAGCAAGTAAAATACTAAAAGGGTGGCAACAACCCCAGGAAAATATGCTTTAACCAAATCAGAAGAGATCCCAAATCGTGAGTGGGGAGAAAGGGGATAAAAAGAGGTTCAAAAAGAAAGAAAGAAAAAAAAAAGAAAAGAATTAAAAAAAGAAAACGAGTAAATAAAAATACAAATATATATATATATATATATATATATATATATATATATTAGATAAACTAGTTTAAAAATGTTAAAAAAGAAAAGGGTATAAGTTAAAAAAAAATTTAGCCGAAGAAGCGAAAAAAAAATGAAAAAAAAAGTAAATTAACTGCAAAACTAAAAAAAAAAAAAAATCACAGGGAGAAAGCCATGAGTTCGTGCTTTGCTTTCTCCTCCTCTGGAATTCTGCTGCTCTCCTTGGTATTGAAACTGTACTCCTTGGTAGGTGAACTTAATCTTGGCTGGATTTCTTGTTGATCTTCTGGGGGAGGGGCCTGTTGTATTGATTCTCAAGTGTCTTTGCCCCAGGCTGAATTGCACTTCCCTTACCAGGGGCCCTGCTGAGTAATCCACTGGGGTTTGCTTTCAGGAGCTTTTGTTTCCTGAGCACTTTCCGTAGAGTTCCAAAGGATGGGAAACAAATTGCAGCCTCCTGGTGTCTGGCTGGGAGGAGCCGAGTGCCGGGGGGCCTCACTCTTCAGTGCGCCCTCAGAGAACAGTGCCCACTCAGAGAACAGTGCCCAATCACTCCCATCTGCCTGACCTCAGGCCGCACTCCGAGCTCACCAAGCCTGCGACCAGTTCAAAGTAATCCCGAGCTGTGAGCTCACTCTTGGCTGTGTCTCTGTAGCCGGCTTTCCCGTTCCAATACCCGCAAGCTCTGCGACACTCAGACACCCCCGATCCTTCTGTGACCCTGGGGGACCTGAGGCCACGCTGACCCCGCGTGGGCCTCACCCCAGGTGGCCTCTGGAGTGATGTCCCTCAGCGGAACAGACTTTTAAAATTCCTGATTTTGTGCGCGGTTGCTCCGCCGCTTGCCAGGAGCCCGCCCCTCCCCCCGGGGTCTATCTTCCCATTGCTTTGGATTCACTTCTCCACTGGTCCTACCTTTCAGAAAGTGGTTGTTTTTCTGTTTCCAGAATTGCTGTTCTTCTTCTCTTCGATCTGCCGATGGATTTGCAGGTGTTTGCAATCTTAGATAAGATAAGCTATCTAACTTATCTCCTGCTAGATGAAGTAGTCTCAGCCTGCTACTTCTCCCCAGGATAACATGAATTTTTATTTTGCCCTCTCAACTGTGCTCAGGAAGTAACCTATTTTTTTAAATGCACAACTTCTTAGGATTCTCCCTGGTTTAAAGTTTTTTGTTTTATTTTGTTTTGTTTTTTCTTTTCTGCAGCCCTTGGTCTTTAACCAAAGAGTGAAATATCTGAGGAGAATCGCTTGTAATTTCAGGTGGTTTTGTTTTAAAATGTAATTGCCTCTTCAGAGTGGAAAGATAGATGAGACAAAATATTAGTAGATGGAGTACACTCAGGCAAAGAAGGGTAGGAGTAGGAGTCATCTCAGTCTTAACAGTTTTTTGTCTTGGGTATCATGCCTGTGTGTGTGTGTGTTCGCTCGTGTGAATGTGCCTTTGTAATGAATCTTTTAATAAGACTCTTTTGGAATCTTCAAGCCTATTTTAGAAGCTTCACTATGCCAGTTAAAATAGACTTCCCATTTTGTTTAATTTGGGAACACTTAATTTTAAGTGCACTTCTTAAATGAACAATCTTGTCTATTTGGAACCTTCCCCATAATGGCCACTGTAATTTTAGGGGTTTTTTGTTTGTTTGTTTGTTTGTCAGCTGGTTTTTGTTGTTGTTGTTGTTGTTGTTTAAATTTCTTATTGCTAGATAGCTGCAATTTCTGAAACTATAATTCTTAAGATAAGCAGGTGTGTAGGAAATGTAGTGTGCTTGATTCTAGAATTCAAATGTCTCATTGGCGAAGACTTTGGATTTCTTGGAGCCAAAGTATTCTGGAAAAGGAATGTGCGCAAGTTTGGGGATTGTGCATGTTACACAGTTACACAGTGTACCTTATTGCCCACTCTTCCTGAAGATGGCAGATGATCTAGTGTCAGTCTAACCTGTTCTGTAACTTAACTTATTATAGGAGTCTTTTGGAGTGGCAAGCACTGTAATATCCTTTAAATACTTAACCTGTGCCCATCAGTTTTTGCAGCTTTTTGGGTTCCTAAATGCCCACTAGCAATAGTCTTTTTTTACACAAGATAAGACATACATTGGCCTTAATGTATTAGAAGTACGGCACTCTGCCGTTAAGGATGTCCTATGAACACCACCACAATTCCTGTGAAAGCTTACTTTTTTCACCCATGCATTATGGACTGGAAAGGTAAGGTTTGGGTCTAGGAAAAAATATGGGCTCTCTTGGGCTCTGGGTATAATTGTCCACCAGCTCAAGCTGACCAGCCCTGTAGAGGAAAGCCAATTAGATCAGTAGCTCAAATGTGAAATAGAACAGAACTCAGACTGAGAAGAATTTTATATAGCCCTCTGAAATGGCAAAAAAGACAATGATCTCAAAGGGTTCCCAGATACCGTGCCTGTAGTTCTTGTTCTCTCCAGATGCTGCTGTGAGTTCACTTTGGATCCCACCACTCCCACCAAATCTGTTAAAAAAGTAAATAAATAAAATGCAACCAAGTAAATTTGGAGACCTAATTGGCTTTATTAAATGATGCATGAACCAGGCAGCACCTCACCTAGGAACTAGAGAGGTAGAGCTCTGAGGAGTTGTACAAAATGGAAGTTTTTATAGGAAGGAGGGTTGGGCAGGGAAGTTATGAGCAGAAGAAAAGAAATGACTATTTCAGGCCAGGTCACTTTCCTTTAATGCAATCCCTATCAAAACACCACTGACATTTTTTACAGAGCTGGAACAAACAATCCTCAAATTTGTATGGAACCAAAAAAGACCCTGAATCACCAAGGGAATGTTGAAAAAGGAAAACAAAGCGGGGGGCATCATGTTGCTTGATTTCAAGCTATAGTACAAAGCTGTGATCATCAAGATAGCATAGTATTGGCACAAAAACAGACACATAGATCAATGGAACAGAATAGAGAGCCCAGGAATGGACCCTCAACTCTATGGTCAACTAATCTTTGACAAAGCAGGAAAGAATATCCAAAGGAAAAAAGACAGTTTCTTCAACAAATGGTGTTGGGAAAATTGACAGCAACATATAGGAAAATGAAACTGGATAATTCTCATAAACCGTACACAAAGATAAACTCAAAATAGCAGAAAGACCTAAATATGAGACAGAAATCCATCGAAATCCAAGAGGAGAACACAGGCAGCAACCTCCTCTTCCTTGGCCACAGCAACTTCTTGCAAGTCACATCTCTAAAGGCTTGGGAAACAAAAGCAAAAATGAACTATTAGGACTTCATCAAAATAAAAAGCTTCTGCACAGCAAAGGAAACAGTCAATAAAAGTAAAGGCAACCTATAGGATGAGAGAAGATATTTGCAAGTGACTTAACAGATAGAGGGCTGGCACCCAAGGTCTATTAAGAACTTATCAAACTCAACACTCAAAAAAATAGAAAAGTTCAATGAAGAAATGGGCAGAAGACATGAACAGACACTTGATGAACTTCTATTGTTTTACTCACTCTCCTTTGTACATGAGATTTATTCCTCAACTCCGTGAGGCAAGAACTTAGCTCTCCCACTTCAACACCATTTTGGGCTATGGTTTTTCCTTTTTTTTTTTTTTTTTTTTTTTTACTGTTATACCAGCATTTAGATTTGCAAGTTTATGAACACATTTCATAATTTCTAGAATCATATGCCTTTTGAAATTTTCTAATGTAGGGTAATATTTCCAAAATATTTCTTTTTCTAAAAGTAGACAAACTTATGTTTAGTAATTACTGTTGTAGTAATTTGTCCTGTTTAGAAAATAATCCAGATAATTAGTGAGGCTCCATTGTCTAATTTAACTTAGCATAACTCAAAGGTTTTAAGTTACTAAAAATATTTGGGACACTTTTTAAAAGTTAAAAATTTTAAATTTTATTTATAACTAATTAATTTACTTGTTCTTTATACAATGTTTGGATTAGTCATGAAAATTTTAAGACACTAAACAGCCAACCATAATCTTTATTATTTTTGCTGACAGATCACAAAAGAAAAAACATATAATTAGTAAATTCAGGCAAAATAAAAGTTTATGTGCATTATATTTGATGTTGATAACTCTAAACACATGCCTGTTTTAATTAAAACCTCAAATTAAAACTAGCTTTTATATTGAATATTTTTCTAGATTATGTGAACCTAAAAAATGTTTGGGTTAGTTTCTATCTTCCTAAAAGTTTTAGAATGCCCAATTTTTAAGGCACTTGCTTTTAAACCAACTATATAAAACTCTTTACTATTAATTTAACAATGCTATCCAGAGGTATAAAAAATCTCACATTTGCAATATGTGTGTGTGCGTGTGTACACACACATATATATATTTAATGCATATACACAGACCAATGTAAACACCTTACAGTTACTAATATTTGTGGAGAAGATTTTTAAGATTTCTATTTGTCCCTAGAGTTAATCTTCAGTATGCTGTGCTAGAATTTAGGCCCAAGAACCTTTTAGCAATGTATGTTTTTAAAAAACCTCTTTTCCGTTTTTTTTTCCTCCTTCTGTCTCGGGTGATTGTTGGCTGTGTTTATATTTTAAAGACATGATAAGATGGATAACTTTAAGGGATAGAGAAAGAAATGTAAGTTCCTGGAAAAAGAACTTTGTTTTCCCAAGGCTAATAATTTACAAGACTTTTAAGATAAACAACGGAAGTTCTGGATTGGTAAAGAAATATATGAACTTTGAATTGCTTCTAGAGCTACATTTCTAGTTTTGTAATGATTTGTAAGATAGGGGCAGTTACTTCCGGTTTCTCAAAGCACAGGCCTGTAACTTAAATGATATCAGAGGTTTATCCATTTATCTAAATACATTACCTTCAATTTGCTTCTTTCCTTCTGGGTACATAGTTCAAATTTTAACTTAAAAGAGGTCTTTCAAAAAAAAAAAAAAAGACTCCCATCAGGCTTTGAATATCAGCTTCCAATCTGGCTGACTTTTGACTGTAGAGCTACTTAAAAAATTCTATTTCGTTTTCACCCAGGAACAGTAAATATTTCTGCCCATATTAAAGACCCATCGCTGTGGTATAAGATGGGTTCCTGAAGAAAGTACAGAGGATACTACCTTCCCGATATTCAGAGTGACTCCCAAAGATAACCAAAAGATGCCACTGTTTCTGGATTTCTTTTCTTTTAGCACCTGAAATTCTTAGTCACAATGCTTTGAAGAATGGAGAGAGAGCAGAAAAAGAGTGGTAGATAGCAAAGCAGAGTTTATTTAGCAATAATACAAAACTCCCCAAGAGGGAGGGGACCCAAGATGGTTGCCCCCGGAGTTTCTAAGTCCAGGGGTTTTGATGAGAATGTTGGCAGGGCGTTTTAATCTAATTAACCCTCCATGTGCCTATCACCCAATCACGTTTTTAGTCCATGCTCTCACCTACCTATCAGGTAGTTGTTCATGGGGAAAGCATGGAGCACTCCTTCCAGGGTGGTGTAAAATCCTTTTAGGGTGGGGCCCTTTGTCCCTGTTTACCTTTCTCCTGACTATCCCTCATTACCACAACCTGCATGTCTCAGGCAGGAAGACAAAATGAGAAAACAGGTAGGAGATAGCTATTTCTTTGAGCCTGCAGGGCCTTCCTTGCCTTCAGCTCAAAATAGTCCATATGGCAAGGTGGCATGTATTGGGGATTGGGGTAAACTTGCTCTGAACCCCTTCAGTACTGCCTTAGAAACTTTAAAGAAAATTCACAATCTAGAAGCTAAAATGATTTTTTTTTTAAATGATCTGTTTTGCTAAGGCTATATGGAGAAGGTGGATAGGAAGGGGTGAAAACAGCATGGGGAGAGAGAACAGGATGAAAGTGTTGAGAGGCTTTGGGGAAGGAATGGTGGGTAGGGCAAGGGGAGGGGGAGGAGGAGGTGTTTGTGAGGCTTCAGCTCATATACCTAATTTGAAAGCTTCTCAAAAGATCAATTAGCTTTTAAACATTTTGAGTTGACTCCTTGAAAGGAAGCAACCTTTTCAGTATTTCTTTTGGAGGCCTCCAGATGCCAATTAAAATAAACTTCCCACTCATTTGCTCTGATTTTTATAATCTTTCTCTTTACAATTTTGCACACATTAATTCAGGGATATCAAAAGATGGGGATATTCCATCTTAGCCAATGAAGTTTTAAATTACCCTGGGTAATATGAGTCTAATAGGGCAAGGATTTATAACATGAAGGACCATATTCTTTAAACATATCCAATGGTGGTTTGCAAAGAAGGTTAGTCATTTAGGGCTGTTATAGAGGAAATATTTCCCGAAGAATAAGATAGGATTTAACTTGAAAGAAAATGTGGCCACTTGAAAATAAGTTGAACACTTACCGGTAAATATCTTGTAACCCAAATACTCCCCCATTTAAGGGGAGAAGGACATTCTCTCCTTGAAAGAGTGAGGATAGAACAGGTTACTTTGCTCAAAAAAAGTCTGGCCTGAACCTTGAATAAAAAAGGAAGGAGGCTCAGATCCAGGACAACTCACAGCCAGAACTCTGAGCCTCACCCTTTGGAAATGCACAGAGAACCATGATCTCCCGGAGCCACCATCCACCTGTCTACACAGGCAACCAGGATCCAGTATCCATTCCTCTGGATCCTGCCAACTGTGCCAAGAAACATTACCTACTAAAGAATTCACCAAAAATTTAGGCAAACAAGCATTTTTTTTAGGCAATTGGGAAATCTATTCAAGTAGAGACCTATTCAAGTATTTTAGACAATTGGGAGACCTATTCAAATAGAAACCTGAACCCTGTTCTAAAGACCGAAAAAGGGGAAGGAGTATAAAGGTAAATGGTCATGTGAACAGTTCTCATTTATATCCTCTAGGCAAAACAGGGATTGAAGCCAGGTTAACTGGACTTGCTTGGGTTAATATGCAAATGAGGGATTGAAATTGGGCAAATGACATTGACTTGTTTATAAGTGAAGAATGCAAACAATTCAGATGTCATAGTGAGGAAGAAATTAAGTCCAGGCTGAGGGCTGATAGCTGGCAAAAAGTTCACAGTTCCCCCTCATGAGGTCATGCATAAATTCTTCACCCCTTAGGGCCTCCTGACCCTGTTTTTTTTTTTTTTTAAGATTTTATTTATTTGACAGAGAGAGATCACAAGTAGGCAGAGCGGCAGGCAGAGAGAGAGAGGGAAGCAGGCTCCCTGCTGAGCAGAGAGCCCGATGTGGGGCTCGATCCCAGGACCCCAGGATCATGACCTGAGCCGAAAGCAGAGGCTTTAACCCACTGAGCCACCCAGGTGCCCCCTTCCTGACCTTGTTTTAAAGGAGATTCTCTAGCGAGGCTGGCTTGCTCCATTTTCAGTCTTTTACAGTGACCATAAGCAGGATGCAATATTCGATGGGAGCCACATTGCTGTTGCATTAAAGCATCCACAATTATTTTGAAAAGCATGACTTTCTTATGTTTTAATATATTATCACAATAAGTCACTTTATAGCATGTACCAATATACTATCCTGCTCTATTGGTCTTGAATTTTATATGTGTGAATGTCTTCTCTAAAATATCCACAGTAATACATTTTTTTCTTCCCAGCCCTTAGGGAACAGTGTGCTTTAATTAGCATACACATTACACAAGTATCTGCTCATCTTAGTCTTCTGCCTGAAAGGGATTGAAATTTGTTCCACCAAAGAAGCAAAATCAACACACTTGGAGCCTGAGTACAGGTATATTAGCATTTCAGAGGCTCAAGTGTCATAACTGGTTTAACTAAACAAAGCCATAATGTACATTTCAGAAAACTGCTGGGAAGGAAAATCAATTCTGTATTTCAATTGAATTCAAATAAATCCAGCACTATGTATCTGCAATCTGCATATTCCTGCTAGGATTTCTATGAATTATTTGCCATCAAAGTTTTACTTAAGCTTGTTTGAAAAGAGCACAAATTTGCCATTTTTCTTAAACTGAAAGGTTTATTCTCAACAGATTTGTGGATCTTTTGTATCCTTAAAAGTGACTAATGTTGACCTGTTTTTTTTTTTCAATTTATTACTGCATTTAATTATTAAAATTTTAAACTCTGAATTTACTCATTATGGTTAGGAGACGGACTAAGTGAATTCATAGTGGTATGTAATGCTTAGAGTCAGATTGATCAATGTTAGTGAAAAAAAAGGTACCAAATATTAAGTCATGTGTACATTCACTGTTTCTATAAATTGATATGAGACTGGCCCTTTAAGGGAAGTCTAGGAAGCTAATGGATTGTTGGATTACTCTTTAGTACTTAAAAGTTATTTTCTTTCTTTCTTTTTTTTTTTCTGACTTTTAGGATAAGACAAGATGTCATAATATTTGAAAGATATGCTGCAGATTAAAAGGTGATGAACTTAAGGTCTTTTACTTATGGTCTATCTATTTAAAGAATAGATCAATACAGTATAGTTTTTGAGGTTAAAAAAATAAGTTTATAAAACTTTTTGTTTTTGCTTCAAGCTTATGTTTATTTGGTGCTCTAGCTTTGGTGTAAAACATTCTTTTTGGGGGGAAAGAGGGAGAGGTAGAATTTTAAGGAGGCTCTAAACTCAGCACTGAGCCCTAGGCAGGGCTTGATTGTAGAACCCTGAAGACCATGACCTTAGCCAAAATCAAGAGTCCGAGGCTTAACTGACTGAGCCATCGTAGCACCCCAAAATTGAGTCCTTTCAACTAAATTTATTTCACTTATTTCATGATTAACTGGTACCAAACCTTGGTCTAGTGACACTTCTTATCCTTCACTTTTAGCACCTGTCAGTTCATAATTAGTATTATACATATGAAGTTATCTTTCTCTTCCAGTATGTGGTATTCCCCTCAGAGAAAAAATGTTTTTATTTGTCTTTTGCATCACACCCAGTCAGCCCCTAGTATATGTCTTATTACTCAGCATCTAAGTTACTAAAGGTTGTGCCATGTAGGTATCCTGGGAGAAATTTATTGTCTTTTGTTTGCTATCTTAATTGTAAGAACCTACTTAGCTGGAGCAGCACCCCCCTCGGTAGAACAGTCATTTTGTTGTTTATGCAGTGAATTTAGATTGACGCTGCCCCCCCCCCCTAGAGGAACTCACTTAGAAATGGGTCTGGGAAACCGGTAAAATATGGCCGATCAGCCGCTGATTAAAGAGCCCATATACCAGGACGTGTCAGCTCAGGGAGAGATAACAGAGCCCAGAATGCAAGGATGAGTCAGGCCAGGTGGAGATATCCAATCAGTAAAGCACACTACCACAGAATGTGGGCCCCGCCTTTTGGGTGTCTTTTGGGCATCAATTCTGACCAAGGTGATAGGCTAGTTCAAATAGCTACTATAGGGTGAATTGTAATTCAATTGGCCACCTGTGTGTGACCTAACATGACTGTGCCACCTGTGTGTGGCCAGGCTCAACCACATGGCCTTTGCTCTATAAAAGTGAGTCTGTAAGGCAGGGAGGGGTCGCATTTTCTGTAAGAGGCAGCCCCAGCTGGTCAGTTTGGTTCTCAGTGCTTGACGAGAAATAAAGCTTGCTTTACCTTCACTTTGTATTGGTCTCGTCCTTTTGTCCATGGACCCTTCGTTAATTATTAAGATAAGAGTGGGAAATGTGTAAGAATAAAATTTGAGCAAACCAGTACTTTTTACCTTTAATGTTTACATCTTACTGTAGAGACTACCAAGTAGCTCAACAAGGATAAAGACACTTAAAGTCTTATTTCACCAATTATCTTTTCTTTATGAAGCCCATGATTACCTGAGGAGTATTTTGAGGGCCATCCCTAATGACTTAATTTTCATTTTTAAAGTCGTCACTATTTTTCTAGCTTTAACAATTTCAATACGTCTAGGGTAGACAATAATAAGGTCTTACTAAATAAATTATAGGCTAAAAGCATTGTTGAGCCATTTGCTTAATTTTAAGACTCATTTACTGACTCTTCTTGGGTGAACATTTCAGGTCTCATATTTAGGTCTTTAATCCATTTTGAGTTTATTTTTGTGTATGCTATAAAGAGTGGTCTACTTTCATTCTTTTGCATGTTGCTATCCAGTTCCCCCAACATTATTTGTTGAAGAAACTTTTTTTCACTCAGCTATTCTTTCCTGCTTCATTGAATATTACATGACCACACAGTTGTGGGTCCATTTCTGGGTTTTCTAGTCTGTTACATTGATCCGTGTATCTATTTTTGTGCCAGTACCTACCTTAGTGTTTTGATTACTACAGTTTTGTATTATAATTTGAAATCCAGACTTCTGATACCTGCAGCTTTGTTTTTCTTTTTCAAGATTGCTTTGGCTATTGGGGGTCTTTTGTGGTTCCATACAAATTTTAGGATTATTCTAATTCTTTGAAAAACATTGTTGGTATTTTGATAGGGATTGAATTCAGTGTAAAATATTCTTTATTTAAAATACAAAATTCTACAATTTATGTTACAAAATTAGAGGCAATTACTCTAAACCATCAAACTACGGAGACCATCGGGGCTGGAGCATTACACAACTGCAGGTAGAACTACACAGAAAACACTGAGAATAGCAACCCTCTTTTGCTCTGTATGTGAGTGGATCTTTGGGGTCAGGCAATGCCCTACAGCTTCCATGAAGGCTATAAATGTTTCTTATCTTTTGTATCAAGTATCCAAATAGGAGCACTTGAGATTCTACTTGTTCTCTTTCTCTCTCCCTCCCTTCCC
The DNA here is from genome assembly GCF_011764305.1 of Mustela putorius furo. Taxonomy (NCBI): domain Eukaryota; kingdom Metazoa; phylum Chordata; class Mammalia; order Carnivora; family Mustelidae; genus Mustela; species Mustela putorius. Next base: position 19,388,707 of record NW_025422019.1, on the reverse strand, counting down.
TAGTGACAACACTTTAAACCACCAGAGTATTTTCTCCATTTGTTTCCAAGTGATTAGCCTCACTGGCTTGTTCTCTTGTTCTGTCCAAGGGAAGATACAGTACTAGCCATTAAAAGGGACTATCCCTTATTCTGTTAAAGATAAAAGAATGGGAACAATAATTTTTAGGATTTGTCAGTGACCATGGAGCATGGCTCCATGTTCATGCTTAAAATCATGGATAAATTGATATGAAGATCTTAGTTTGCAATTTGGGATTAATAGCAATTCCAAACATTGGCTAGGCTGTGGGATTGCCTGTTAGTTAAAAGATTAATCCCCTGAGTACTCACAGATTTATTCTAGTTGATTTGTTATAACTTACTGATGGAATCATGTCTCAAAGTACCTAACTGCAATGTAAAATGAGAATAATAATGTGTTCTTGTCTAATGTAGTAATATACAGTATATTAGCTCTTGAGTAGTTTCAGATCTCCTCTTATTTGACTTAAAATTTAGATTACCTGAGAAAATGTATACATACACATATGCATATATATATGTACATATATACATATATGTATATACACACACATACAAATGTATTCTCAACTTTGCAGTCACGAACAAAACTTTCAGAAGTTGCTTTTTATCGCAATGGTTATAGATTCTTTCCATTTATGATATAATAATCAGTGAAGAAAGGTTTTTCTCCATTTTTTTTACTCTATTTAATTTTTTTTCTGCAGCTTTTTGCCTTTTCATATTTGCTCTTTTAATTATATGTTTCATAGATACTATTTTGTTGTATTTAAATATAGTTACATTAAGAAGGTGTGTAGGTAAGGGGTCTGGTGATAGAGAACAAAGGGGGTAGGTACTTAGTATTCTATTTTAAGGAATCTATACAGAATAGTATCTGTACAGAACATATTTATTAGGGGTGAGTGGCTACATGTGAGTCCTTAGACTGCTTCCCTTGTGCCTTTAAATACATAGCAAATTAATAATGTTTGATACAGAGATATTTGAAGAAATGAGAAATAAATTGAAGCTGTATTTTTAAGAACAAAAACAACAACTATAAATGAAGCTCAAGTGGTTATTCATCCCTGAAATGAAAAACAAACCCATGGAAAACAGACATGGATATCTAAATCCCTGATATACTCAGGGCTCTTCAAAAACAGAATTCTGATTGGATGTGTATTAAGTTTTTTTTGGAATTACATCCACCAGTTTTTAAACTTATAAGGAAAACACAGCAAAAGGTAGCATCTGTTAGATACAATGTGAACTATTAGCTTGAGGTAGTTCATATTTCAACATTAGATTAGCACTACATTTCTTTCTATGAGGTGAAATCTTTATGAAGCTGGGTTTTCACTGATGTGATATAAATGAATAGTGAATGAAAATCAATATGGAATAGAAAAGAGGGTGGCAGCATCCAATCTAATTCCAAGGTTTAAGTTCCAGGAGCACAAATCCACTTTATATGTTATAATAGTTATCTTAAAAATGAAAAAAAAAAAAAAAACAATCCTTCAATTTGTGTGTGTGTGTGTGTGTGTGTTTGTTTTTTTTTTTTTTTCCCTCTGGAAATTTACTAAGTGGTTAAGCCATAAATTATTAGGTTGTCTGGATCTTAATATTTTATAAACAGAATAATTTTGTATTACTTTTTTTTTAAGATTTTATTTATTTATTTGACAGAGAGAGATTACAAGTAGGCAGATAGGCAGGCAGAGAGAGAGGAGGAAGCAGGCTCCCTGCTGAGAAGAGAGCCCGATGCGGGGCTTGATCCCAGAACCCTAGATCATGACCTGAGCCAAAGGCAGGGGCTTAACCCACTAAGCCACCCAGGTGCCCCTAATTCTGTATTACTTTTGACCCGTTGACCACAATGGAGTAATTACTGAGACACTAAAGGCCCTGTAAATCAAGGAAGTCTGGGAAACTCTAAACTACACAATAGCAGTGTTTCACACTGTTGAGCAGTTTGAATCTCTTGACTTTTCTATGAATAAATAACAAAGACCAAGTGACACTGTAGTAAATTTTTCAGTGTTGTTGCTTTGGGGCTTTTTTAGGTTTTTGGAGTATGTATGTGTGTCTGTATAGTCTCTAGACTATGGCTAAATATTCCCTAGGTTCCCTGTCTCTAACTACCAATGAATTGAGGTGGAGTTTTCTTAATTAGGTATATGAGTAGCATGTTCTTCTTTCCACAACTCCCATTTGTTGTGTGAGATTGATGAGGTTGCAGTATGATAGACATGGGATATAAACTCATTAGTAGGGAGTCTTCCAGTGATTTGGTTGAGAAGGAGGGTCTTAAGGAGTTGTAAGGGCAGAACCATTTTACACAGCTTTATAAAGGAATTGATGCATCTCAGTTTGGGCTGATTTGTTCTTGGGCCAATTCAAAAATGTGAAAATTATTCTTACCCTGGTCCTCCTTGTAAGTAATGTAAAAGTTTGATCTCTGGATTGGCAATGTGGTGGCAATTAGGAGTCCTCTCTCTTCTACTCCATCAGAAAGTATAGCTCAGGGTCACTTGGGTGGCTCAGTCATTAAGGCATGATCCCAGGGCCCTGGGATCAAGCCCCGTATCAGGATCCCTGGTCAGCGGGAAGCCTGATTCTCCTCTTCCCACTCCCCCTGCTTATGTTCCCTCTCTCGCTATCTCTCGCTATCTCTTCCCTCTCTTATTTATTTATTTACCAAATAAATAAATAAGTAAATAAATCTTTAAAAAAAAAGAAAGCTTAAATTCCAGTTTACTTTTAAGCCCCTCCTTATTCTCCCAAATGAAATTAGTCAAGATTTCCTTGTGCTCCCATTCATATCCGTGTTCCTTACTGTTTGTATGTATTTCCTCTAGTTTATAAATTCATAAAAAATAAGAACATATTCAGGAAGCCTTCATCAGATTTTTCTAATAAGCCTCATAATCTTAGCAGTAGCCAAATAAGTTTTTGATTATTATGCTTTATTGAAAAACAAATATTAACCAATGATTGTTGCCCATTGCAGGACTTCTTAACCTGCATTGGCATTCATGTAAAATAATAATTCTATAACATGTCAGGATAAATGGATGAGGTCATGACTGAGCTCTTGAGAGGGGTTCTAATAATCCCCAAGGTAGACAGGAACTGCTCTCTCAACACACCTGTGACCCATGGGTAATATGCATGCACACTTGGTATATTGATTGGTAACCTGGGTTTTACTGTACTTTGGTTACAATAACATCTTGGCATAAACTTCTTAGAGGATAACATAAATGTTATAATAAATATAAATATAATATATAATATATATATAATCATAAAATTTATGAAATTCCTATAAAATCTGTGTCAAAATCTTTGAGGTTGCTATTTAATGTTATTGAAGAACTATGCAGAGTTTACCCATAATCCCATCTCTTCTTGAGGCTTCTGTCCACAGAGGAATTTTTTGAGGCAGAATCATTGAACACTGGTCTTACAAGATTCTGCTACCATAATCATCTCTCATTCATGGAGTATTTGCTATACTGAAATTGATAGTATAGGCCAGGTAAGTAACAGATAAAGGGGCCTGGTTCATCTGGGTAAGGAGTATAGGAAGTCATGAGACCATGGTAGTGGTCTGCATCACAGCATGTTACTCCACTGTTTAAAACCCTCCTGGGGCTGCCTGTGAATTAGAATAATATCCAAATTCCTCACAATGGCTTCCATAGTTGTGAGCTATATATTGCTTGTGTCTCTAGCCTCATCTGTTCTTTCTACAAATATTTATTGAATACCTATGATATTCCACATATTTGGGATACATATAGAAACAAAATTAAGATCCTTGCCCTCATGTTGTTAAAATCTTGATGTAAGGAAAAAATGCAATAAGCTATAAAATAACTATGTGTAGTAAATAGAATTTTAGACATGGTAGGGCTATGGCAAAAAGAAAAAGTTGGGGAATAAAGGGGATTTAAATGCCAGCAGGAATGGGGTTAGCATTTTTTTTTTTAAATAAAAGGCCAGAAAATATTTTAGTTTTTGCAGGCCAGAAGGTCTCTGTGGCAACTACTCAATCCTGCCCTTCTAGAACAAAGACAGCCATAGATAAGACAACAGGCATGGCTGTGCTCCAATAAAACTTTCCACAAACAAGAAGTTGGCCTCTTTTGGATGTTGGGCCATATATAATTTGAGGAATCCTGGATTATAGTGTGAAATCATCATTTGGAGAATGTTCTATGAAGAAGGTAGGATTCAAGCTAAATTACTTTCTTTCCTAATGTCTTTTATAAATTCAATCATAACATTTATCATGGTGTTGACATGTTTTATTTGCACATTTGTCAGCTTTGTTTCTGTCACACCCTCTGAATATGTAAGTGCAATGAGGGCTGTGAGCTTATCTCTTAATGCTCAATATCCAGAGTAGTGTCTGGCACACAGTAGAAACTGGCGAAATATGTGTTAAGTGATGAGTAGAGAGTAAGTGTTATTTCTAGAGTGCACTCAGTACTCAGTTCCAGCAAATTATGAACATGAACAATTGAGACACTTTTTACCAGATCTTCTAGGTTTTGAAGAGACGCTAGAAATTCAAATTTTGCATGAAATCTCTCCATTTTAAATGACTGCAACTAATAAACAAAATCTCTGTACGTTTTTGGACGACTTCCTGTTTTAATGACTTGGATTTGGATAATATCTAGTTGAAAATAGGATGGGTGAGCTGAGGGTCTTCCTATTCTACCATCTTCCCAAGTTCTCTGACCAATTTCATTTCTTATCTTTTTTTTTTATTACAGTCATTTTAACAGCTATGAGGTGATATCTCATCATTCGTTTGATTTGTATTTTTCTGATAATTAGTGATGGTGAGTATCTTTTCATATACCTGTTGTCCACCTCTGACTTCTTTGAAAAAATGTCTATTAGAGATCCTCTGTTCATTTTAATCAGATTTCTCTTTGCTATTGTTGTATTAGTTCTTTATGTATTTTGTATATTAACCCCTTATCAGATATATGGTTTGCAAATATTTTCTTCCATTTGGTAATTTACCTTTTCATTTTGTCGATAGTTTCTTTTGCTGCGTAGAAACTTTTGGGTTTCATGTAGTCCTACCTCTTTATTTTTCTCTTTGCTGCCTTTGCTTTTGGTGTCAGTTCTAAAATACCATTTTTATATATTTTACTATTTGTAGTCTTTTAAAATGGAGAGATTTTATGCAAAAAATTTCCCCTTGCCTGAGGAAGACTATCTAAGAAAATATTGATAAGGCCAATATCCATGAGTTTAGTTCCTGTTTTCCTTTAGGAGATTTAAGGTTTGGGGTCTTATATTTAGGTCTTTGATTTACTTTGAGTTTGTGTACGGCTTAAGAAAGTTGGCTAGTTTCATTCTTTTGCATGTGGTTGTCCAGTTATCCCAACACCATTTATGAAAGAGACTGTTTTTCCTCTGTTGTGTATTCTTACCACCTTCATTGAAGGTCAATTGATCATTCAAGTAAGGATTTATTTCTGGGTTCTCTATTTTGCTCCATTGATCTATTTCCTGTTTTCGTGTCAGTACAATACTGTTTTAATTACTGTAATGTAATATAGTTTTGCTTTGTAATATAGCTTTGTAATATGTTTTGTAATATGGTTAAGTTTTGTAATATAGTTTTAAATCTGGGGCTATGATACCTACAGCTTTATTCTTCTTTCTCAGGATTGCTTTGTTTATTTGGGGTCTTTAATGGTTTCATAGAACTTTTGGAGTTTGTTTTGCGTATGTGAGAAAACTTTATTTTGATAAAGAATGCATTTGTAGAATGATTTTCATAGTATGTGCATTTTAATAATGTTGATTCTTTCAACCCATGAGCATGGAATATCTTCCCATTTATTTCCGTCCTCTTTGATTTTTTTCATCATTGCCTTACTGTTTTTAGAGTATGGGTCTTTCACCTTCTGGATTAAATTTATTTACTGTATGTTTTATTATTTTTATGTCATTATAAATGAGTTTGTTACCTTAATTTCCCTTTCCACACAACAGATTTTGGCAAGTTGATTTTGTCCTTCAGCTTAACTGAGTATGTTTATTACTCTTAATAGGTTTCTTGTGTGTGTGTGTGTGTGTGTGTGTGTGTGTAGAGTCTTTAGGGTTTTCTACATGTTATCTGCAAGTAGTTTTAACTTCTTACCTATGTAGATATCTTTTATTTTTTCTGCTTGTCTGAATGCTTCAACTACTTTCAGTACTGTGTCGAATAAAAGTGAGAGTGGACATCCTTGTCTTATTCCTGATGCAAACTAAGAGAAAGGTTTTCAGCTTTTCACCACTGAGTATGTTTTTAGCTGTGGGATTGTCACATATAACCTCATTATGTTGAGAAATATTTCTTCTATACATACTTGGTTGAGCATGTTTATCACTAATGGGTATTAAATTTTGTCAAATGCTTTTTATGTATCAAAATGAATGTAGAATTTTTATATTTCATTTTCTTAATGTGATGATCACACTGGTTGATTTACATATACTGAATCAAATTGCATCACTGGTATAACTCCCACTTGATCATGGTGAATGATCCTTTTAGTATATTTTTGAATTTAGTTTACCAATACTTGATGTAGGTTTTTTGCATGTATGTTTATCAGGAATACTGATATGCAACTTTTTTTTTTTGTAGTATCTTGTCCAGTTTTGATATCAGGGTAATGCAGGCTTCTCATGGGATAAATTTAGAAGTGCTCTTCTATTTTTTGAAACAGCTTGAGAAGGAGAGATATTAATTTATTTGTATGTTTGGTTGAACTCATCTATAAATTCATCCTGTCTTGGAATTGTTTCTTGGCAGTTTTTTAAATTATTAATGATTCAGTTTCATTGCTAGTAATTGGTCTGTTCAGGTTTTCTATTTTTCCTTTTTCATTTTTAGGAGATTTATGTTTCTAGGAATTTATACATTTCTTCCAGGTTGTGCAATCATTGGCATTTTTTTATAGTAGAAATACAATATTTCTGTGGTGTCATTTGTAACCTCTCTTTTATTTCTAATTTTATTTATTTGGGTTTTCCGTCTCTCTTTTGATTAGACTAAGGTTTGCCATTTTTATCTTTTCAAAGAACCTGCTTTAGTTTTATTGATATATTCTATATATTTTTTTCTTCAAGTTTAATCTAAATTCTAGTTGGTTAAAATACAGTGTAGTGTTAGTTTCAGGTGTAGAATCTAGTGATTCATCACTTACATGCAACATCCTGTACTTATCATTACTACTGCCCTCTTTAACACATTACTCATTTAACCTATTGCCCTCACCCACCTCCCCACCAGTAACCTTCACTTTGATCTCTGTAGAGTCTGTTTTAAGGTTTGACTCTTTTCCCCCATGTTCATCTGGCTTTTTTTCTTAAAGTTACATATATGAGTGAAATCATGCAGTATTTGTCTTTCTCTGACTTATTTTGCATAGCATAATATTCTCTAGCTCCAACCACATCATAGCAAATGGAAATATTTCTTTCTTTTTTATGGCTGAGTAATATTCCGGTACACATACACACACACATCCCCCACCATATCTTCTTCTTTTTTTTTTTTTTCTGTAACTTCTTTATTCCCCACCTTTTTTAAGACTTCATTTTAGTTTTTCAGTGTTCCAAGATTCATTGTTTATGTACCACCCCCAGTGCTCCATGCAATACATACCCTCCTTAACACCTACCAAAAGTCTCACCCAACCCTCCACCTCCCTCCCCTCCAAAATCCTCAGTTTCTTTCTCAGAGTCCACAGTCTCTCATGGTTTGTCTCCCCGTCTGATTTCCCCCAATTTACTTTTCCTTTCCTTCTCCTGATGTCTTCTGTGTTATTCCTTATGCTCCACAAGTAAGTGAAGCCATATGATAGTTGACTCTCTCTGCTTGACTTATTTCACTCAGCATAATCACTTCTAGTCCTGTCCATGTTGATACAAAAGTTGGGTATTCATCCTTTCTGATGGAGACATAATACTCCATTGTATATATGGACCATATTTTCTTTATCCATTCATCCATTGAAGGGCATCTTGGTTCCTTCCACAGTTTTGATGTCCATGGCCATTGCTGCTATGAACACTGGGGTACAGATGGCCCTTCTTTTCACTACATCTGTATCTTTGGGGTAAATACCCAGTAGTGCAATTGCAGGGTCATAGAGTAGCTCTATTTTTAACTTCTTAAGGAATCTCCACACTGTTTTCTGAAGTGGCTGTACCAACTTGCATTCCCACGAACAGTATAAGAAGATTCCCCTTTCTCCACATCCTCTCCAACACTTGCTGTTTCCTGTCTTATTAATTTTGTCTATTCTAACTAAGGTGGTATATCAATGCAGTATTCAAAATGTGGTATATCAATGTGGTTTTGATTTGAATCTCCCTGATAGCTAATGATAACATTTTTTCACATGTATGTTAGCCATTTGTATGTCTTCTTTGGAGAAGTGTCTGTTCATGTCTTCTGCCCATTTTTTGATGTGATTATCTGTTTTGTGTGTGTTGAGTTTGAGTTCTTTATAGATCTTGGATATCAGCCCTTTGTAGTATTATTTGTGAATATCTTCTTCCATTCATTCTGTGGGTTGCCTCTTTGTTTTGTTGACAATTTCCTTTGCTGTGCAGAAGCTTTTGATATTGATGAAGTCCCAAAAGTTCATTTTTGCTTTTGTTTCCTTTGCCTTTGGAGACATGTATTGAAAGAAGTTGCTGTGGCTGTTGTGGAAGAGGTTACTGTCTATGTTCTCCTCTAAGATTCTGGTGGATTCCTGCCTTACATTGAGGTCTTTTATCCATTTAGAGTCTATCTTTGTGTATGGTGTGAGAGAATGGTTGAGTTTCATTCTTCTACACATAGCTGTCCAATTTCCCCAGCACCATTTATTGAAGAGACTGTCTTTTTTCCACTATATATTTTTTCATTTTGTCAAAGACTATTTGACCATAGAGTTGCAGGTCCATATCTGGGCTCTCTAATCTGTTCCACTGGTCTATGTGTTTGTTTTTGTGCCAGTACTATGCTGTTTTGGTGATCGCAGTTTTGTAGTAAAGCTTGAAATCTGGCAACATGATGCCCCCAGTTTTGTTTTGTTTTTTCAACATTTCCTTAGCAATTCGGGGTTTCTTCTGATTCCATACAAATTTTAGGATTGTTTGCTCCAGCTCTTTGAAAAATGCCAGTGGAATTTTGATCAAGATCAGTTTGAAAGTATAGATGGCTCTAGGCAGTATAACATTTTAATAATGTTTATTCTTCCAATACATGAGCATCGAATGGTCTTCCATCTTTTTGTGTCTTCAATTTCTCTCATGAGTGTTCTGTAGTTCCTTGAGTACAGATCCCTTACCTCTTTGGTTAGGTTTATTCCCAGGTATCTAATGGTTCTGGGGCTATAGTAAATGAAATTGATTCTCTAATTTCCCTTTCTATATTTTCATTGTTAGTGTATAAGAAAGCAACTGATTTCTATACATTGATTTTGTATCCTGTCACATTACTGAACTGCTGTATGATTAAAACATTCTAGTAGTTTGGGGAGTGCAGTCTTTTGGATTTTCCATATAAAGTATCATGTCATATGCAAAGAGAAATTTTGAGTTCTTCTTTGCCAATTTGAATACCATTTATTTCTTTCTGTTTTGTGATTGGTGTTGCTAGGACTTCTAGTACTGTGTTGAACAAGAGTGGCAAGAGTGGTCATCCTTGTTTTGTTCCTGATCTCAAAGGGAAGGCTGTCAGCTTTTTCTCATTGAGGATGATATTTGCTGTGGGTTTTCATATATATACTTAATGAAGTTGAGGGATAGGGATATCAAGTAATCAGGAATGGATGCTGTATTTTGTCAAATGCTTTTTCTGCATCCATTGAGAGGATCATGTGGTTCCCTCTTCTCTTATTGGTTTGTTCTATCACATTGATTGATTTGTGAATGTTGAATCACCCTTGCATCCCAAGGATAAATCCCATCTGGTCATGGTGGATAATCTTTTTAATGTACTATTCTGTCCTATTAGCTAGGATCTTGTTGAGAATCTTGGCATCCATATTCATCAGGGATATTGGTCTGAAATTCTCCTTTTTGGTGGTGTTTGCTTGGTTTGGGGATCAGGGTAATGCTGGCTTTATAGGAAGACTCTGAAAGTTTTTCTTCTGTTTCTATTTTTTGAAACAGCTTTAGGAGAATAGGTATCATTTCTTATTTGAATGTTTGGTAGATTTCCCAAAGGAATCTGTCAGGTCCTGGGCTCTTATTTTTGGGGCCATTTTTGATCACTGCTTCAATCGCGTTACTAGATATTGGACTATTCAGGTTGTCAATTTCTCCCTGATTTAATCTTGGAAGTTTATAGGTTTCCAGGAATGCATCCATTTCTTCTAGGTTGCTTAACTTATTGGCATATAATTGTTGATAATAAATTCTAATGATTGTTTTTATTTCCTTGGTGTTAGTCATGATCTCTCTCTTTTCTTTTGGATTAATTTGGCTTGTGATTTATCGATTTTATTGATTCTTTCAAAGAACCAGCTTCTAGTTTCATTGATGTTTTCTACTGTATCTCTAGTTTCTATCTCCTTGATCTCTGCTCTAACCTTGATTATTTCCCTTCTTGTGCATGAAGTTGGCCTAATTTGTTGTTGATTTTCCGGTTCTTTAAGGTGTAAAGAGAGCTGGTATATTCTGGATTTCTCAGTTTTTTTTTTAAAGATTTTATTTATTATTTATTTGACAGAGAGAGAGATCACAAGTAGATGGAGAGGCAGGCAGAGAGAGCGAGAGATAGAGGGAAGCAGGCTCCATGCTGAGCAGAGAGCCCGATGCGGGACTCGATCACAGGACCCTGAGATCATGACCTGAGCCAAAGGCAGCGGCTTAACCCACTGAGCCACCCAGGCGCCCAGGATTTCTCAGTTTTTTGAGTGAGGCTTGGATCGCTATGTATTTTCCCATTAGGACCACCTTTGCTGTATCCCATAGGTACAGCAAATGATGTGTCTTCATTCTCATTTCCATGAATTGTTTAAGTTCTTCTTTGATTTCCTGGTTGATTAAAACATTCTTTTTTTTATTTTTAAAGATTTTATTTACTTATTTGACAGAGATCACAAGTAAGCAGAGAGACAGGCAGAGAGGGAGGAAGCAGGACCCTTGCCGAGCAAAGAGCCTGATGCAGGGCTCAATCCCAGGACCCTAGAATCATGACCTGAGCTGAAGGCAGAGGCTTTAACCCACTGAGCCACCGAGGTACCCCTTATTAAAACATTCTTAAGCAGAGTGTTCTTTAGTTTCCAGATATTTGAATTCATTCCGTACTTTTTCTTGTGGTTGATTTCCAGTTTCAAAGCATTGTATCTGAGAATATGTGAGGAATAATCTCAATTTTTTGGAATCGATTGAGCTCTGATTTGTGGCCCAGCATGTGGTCTATTCTGGAGAAAGTTCTGTATGCACTCAAGGAAAATTAGTATTCTGTTGTTATAGGGTGGAATGTTTTATCTATATCTATGAAGTCCATCTGGTTCAATGTGTCATTCAATGCTCTTGTTTCTTTATTGATTTTCTGCTTGGATGATCTCCCATACTGAGAGTGGTATATTAAATCCCCTACTATTAATGTATTCCTATCAATATGACTTTTTATCTTGATTAACAGTTGTCTTATGTATTTGGCTGCTCCTGTATTGGCAGCATAAATATTTACAATTGTTAGATCTTCTTGGTGGATAGATCCTTTAAGTATGATGTAGTGTCCTTCTTTATCTCTGATTATAGTCTTTAGTGCAAAATCTAATTTATCTGATATGAGAATCACTACCCCAGCTCTCTTTTAAGGCCCATTGGCACGAAAGATGCTTTTCTATCCCTTCACTTTCAGTCTGGATTTATCTTTAGGTTCCAAATGGGTCTCTTGTAGACAACATATGGGCAGGTCCTGTCATTTTATTCAATCTGCAACCCTGTACCATTTTATGGGAGCATTTAGGCAGTTCACTTTGAGAGTGATTATTGAAAGGTAACTTTTTATTGACATCATGTTGCCTGTGAAGTTCTTGTTTCTATAGATTGTCTCTGTAAATTTCTGTTCTATGTCATTCTTGGGTTCTTCTTTTAGAGAACTCCCTTAATATTTCTTGTAGTGTCTGCTTGGTGGTCACATACTCTTTTAAATCTTGCCAATATTTGAAGTTCTTTATCTCTCCATCCTTTTTGAATGTCATCGTTGTTGGGTAAAGTATTCTTGGCTGCATGTTCTTCTCACTTAGTGCCCTGAATATGTCTTGCCAGCCCTTTCTGGCCTGCCAGAAAGGTTTCTGTGGACATGTCTGATGTTATTCTGACCGACCTTCCTCTGTATGTAAGGAATCTCTGCCCCCTAGCTGCCCTCAGAAGCTCTTGTCTAAAATTATGATTTGTGAGTTTCACAGTCAAGTACCTTGAGGTCTTTCTAGATTCATTGATCTTGGTGGGTGTCCTTTCTGCCTCTAGGACATGAACGCTTATTCCATTCCCCAGACTGGGGAAATTTTCATCCAGATTTTGTTCAGCTATATATTCTAGTCTTCTCTCTTTCTCACCGCCCAACCCCCACCCCCTGCAATTATTGGAATCCCAATAATTCTGATGTTGGAACGTTTCATGGCATCATTTATTTCCCTAATTCTGTTTTCATGGTGTCTAAGCAGTTTGTTCCAGGCTTCCTCCTGATCCTTTTTCTCTATCTGTTTGTCCTCTAGATCACTAGTTCTATCTTCTGCTTCAGTTACCCTAGCTGTTAGAGTATTTAGATTAGATTGAATTTCACTGATAGCATTTTTAAGTTCTGCCAGGTTGGCTCTCACTTCCACCCTTACAGATTCTATGTTGTCACTAATGGTTTTCTCCAACCTAGCCATTGCCTGGATAATTGTTACCCTGAATTCCCTTTCCAACCTACTGTTTATGTCTATATTCAGGAGTTCTGATGGAGAGGGCACAGTCTCTGAATTTTTCCTCTCTTGAGTGTTCCTCCTTCTTGTCATTTTCGTGAGAGGCAGCTGAAGGGATGTATAGCTGAATATGTCAACCAAGATCCAGACAAGTTGCACCCTGGAATGTTTTGGAGTAATTGGAAGTCACCATGAAAAAGAAAGAAAGAAAGAAAAAGAGAGAGAGAAAACCCAGCCAAAATGGCCCCAAGAGTAAAATATATAAGGTATATGAACAAAAACGGACAAAAAGACTGACAAAAGTAAGTTACGAGAAAAAAAAAAAAAAGAACCCAGCCAAAATGAACCCCAAGGATAAGATTTATATAATACCAAAATAAAAACAAATACACAGAAACACTGTCAAAAGAAAAAGATGGGATGGTGCTTATAAATCCTCGATGTGGGCGAGGAAGGTTATTTTGGGGCTTGCTGGGTGTATCTTGATATCTTTATTAAAGGAGTCAACTTTCCAGAGATAACGAGAGATTAAAACTGATTGATTTATAGGGGTAGTATTGAATCGGAAAAAAGGATTACCTTGAAGCTCATATCTATATGTATATTTAAAAAAAGAAAAAAAAATAGGTATATGTATGAAAAATATACACGTTAAAAATGGTAAGGAAGTTAAAAAATTAAAAGAGCAAGAGTCCTGGGAATGAATTTTTTTTTTAAAAAAAAAAGTCGTGTCTATGAAATATACAGGTTTTGGGCAATATTGGGAGCTTAATATATTGTTTTCCCTGATGTTGGGATTTTACAGTTTTATGGGGACCCTATAGTGGTTGTCCTTTCATTCTTTTGGCTTGCCTTCTGGGGGTGGGTCTGCCATGTTGTTTTTCAGTCAGTCTTGCTTGGGTTGAGTCATGCTGCCCCCTATCAAGGGCCTGAGCTCTGTGGAAGCCAGTTTTTCAGGCTTTTATTCTCGGGAGGTTTTTGTTCTTTGTTTTTTGGAGGTTTAGTGGAAAGTAGACCTCTGCCTCAGAGAGAAACCTCAGTCTGCTCTGCTCTGGGTGGTCCAGAATATGCAGATCCTCCTCTGCAAACTTGACTGGACAGCACAACCTCCCACAGGTGGTGCACACCCCCAGCCACCATCTCAGTGGTTGCCTGAGGTCCCCACTTGTTTCTGTGCCCCCGTGCCACTAAAACCACAGGCAATATTGATCCAGAGAGCCTGCTTCTGGAGGCTGCCTTTGCCAGGACTTCTGTCTGGAGTCCAGGCCCATGCAGGGTGTGCTCAGAACCTGCAGTCTCATAGGTCACAGAAGGATGCTGCCAAGGGATCCCAACCAGAGTTCGCACCGGGTTCTCTCAGGCACAGGCTGGGAATGTTCAGATCCTTGGCTGGTGGCAGAAGGCCATGATCCTAGGACTGTCAGCTGGCACCCACACCAAGCTCTCTCAGGCATGGGAAGAAGTGCGCTCAGCCCCTGTGGTGGTGCAGGGTGCAGAGAGCATGGAAGGCTGTGGATCTAAAGGCCACTGGCTGGCGCCCACACCAGACTCCCTTACACATGGGTGGGAGTGCACCCAGCCCAACAATGGTGCAAATAGTGCAAAGCCAGGGGCTCAGGGACCACAAACTGGAGGCTCCACCACACTCTTTCTGGCATGGGTAGTTGCCAGTGGTGACTGTCCTGGGTCCATGGGCGTAGGCCTGTGCCCATGATCACCCAATTCCACCATTTGTCCCTTAAGTTCTTTTGTTCTTTTTGAGTGCTTTTAACCAGACTCCAAGTTAATGCTCGTCCCCAACCACAGGGCACTTTTGTACTGGGGTATTATTTCCTAATGGGTCACTTCTGATGGCTCCCTTCCTCTTCTGTTTATTCTCCAATATCAGTCTAAGTGTTCCCACTTCACTTTACCTCTCCACTGATATCTTCTGCCCCCATAGAAATCCAGAAGTGGATAATCTTACATCCCAGGCTGATTTCCTGGGTATTCAGAGTGTCCTGGTAGATAATTAGCTCACTTTAGGGGACCGGTTGAAACAGGGTCTCCAACTTCTCTGCCATCTTGCCCATCCTATTTCCCCACACCATGTCTTCTTTATCCATTTGTCAGTTGATGAATATTTGGTCTCTATTTATAACTTAGCTATTGTTGTTAATGCCGCCAAAAACATGAGGGTTTGTATATCTTTTTGAGTCTGTACTTTTGTATTCTTTAGGTAAATATCTAGTAGTACAATTGCTGGACCATAGGACAGTTCAATTTTTAACTTTTTGAGGAACCTGCATAATGTTTTGCAGAGTGGCTGGATCAGTTTGCATTCCCACTAAAAGTGCAAAAGTGTTTCCCTTTCTCCATGTCCTTGCCAACACCTATCATTTCCTGTGTTGTTAATTTTAACTATTCTGCCCAGTGTGAGCTGATATCTCATTGTGGTTTTGATTTGAGTTTCTCTGATGATGAGTGATGCTGAGCATCTTTGCATGTGTCTTTTCACCATCTGGATGTCTTCCTTGGAAAAATGTTTATTCGTGGTTTTTTGCCCATTTTTTAACTGGATTATTTGTTTTTTGAGTTTTGAGTTTGATAAGTTCCTTATATAATTTGGGTAATTACCCTTTATCAGAGATGTCATTTACAAATATCTTCTCCCTTTTTGAAGGTTGCCTTTAGTTTTATTGATTGTTTTCTTCATTGTGCAGAAGCTTTTTATCTTGTTGAAGTCCCAGTCATTTACTTTTGCTTTTGTTTCCCTTGCCTCAGGAGACGTATCTAGTAAGAGGTTGCTATGGCCAATTTCAAAGAGGTTACTGCCTGTGCTTTCCTCATGTGAGGTGGTTTCCTATTTCACATTTCATCCATTTTGAATTTATTTTTGTGACTAGTGTAAGAAAGTGGCCCACTTTCATTATTATGCATATTTCTGTCCAGTTTTCCCAACACGATTTATTGAAAAGACTGTATTTTTTCCATTGGATAATCTTTTCTGCTTTGTCATAGATTACTTGACCATAGAGCTGTACATTCATTTCTGGTTTTCCATTCTGTTCCAGTGATCTGTGTCTATTTTTGTGTCAGTTCTATACTTTTCTTAATCACTATAGCTTTATAATATAACTTGAATTCCTTAATTGTGATGTCTCCAGCTTTGTTTTTCTCTTTCAAGTTGGCTTTGGCTATTAAGGGTCTATTGTGGCTCCATAAAAATTTTAGGATTGTTTGTCCTAGCTCAGTGAAAAGTGTTGGTGGTATTTTGATGGGGGTTTCATTAAACCTGAAGATTGCTTTCAGTAGTATAGACATTTTAGCAATATTTTTTCAATCTATGAACAGGGAAGGTTTTTCCATTTCTTTGTGTCTTCTTCCATTTATTTCATCAATGTTTTACAGTTTCCAATATATGGATTTTTTACATATTTGGTTAATTTATTCCTAGATATCTTATGGTTTTTGGTACAATTGTACATGGGATCAATTTGTGATTTCTCTTTCTGCTGTTTTAGTATTGGTATATAGAAATATGGTAGGTTTCTCTACATCAATTTTGTATCTTGCAAATATACTGAATTCACATATCATTTGTAACAATTTTTTGTAGATTCTTTCAAGTTTTCTACATAGAGTCATGTCATCTGCAAATAGTGAAAGTTTGATTCTTTGCTGGTATAGATTCTTTCTTCTTTTTGTTTTCTGATAGTGAGACTAGGACTTCCAGTACCATGTTGAATAACAGTGGTGAGACTGGTCATACTTGTCCTGACCATGGAGAAAAATCTTTTCCATTTTTCCCCATTGAGGATGATATAAGCTGTGGGTTTTCATTTATGTCCTTTATTATGTTGAGGTATATTATCTCTATCCCTAATTTGTTAGGGGTTTTATCAAGAAAGAATGTTGCATTTTGTCAAATGCTTTCTGTGCATCCATGGAGAGGATCATATGGACCTTACCCTTTCTTTTATTAATTTGATTTATCACAATGATTGATTTGTAAATATTGAGCCACACTTGTAGCCCAGGAAGAAATCCCACTTGATTGTGGTGAATGATCCTTTTAATGTACTGTTGGATTCATTCTGCTAGTATTTTGTTGAGAATTTTTGCATCCATGTTTATCAAGGATACTGGCCTGTAGTTCTCTCTCTTTTTTTAGTGGAATCTTTGGTTTTGAAAGCAAGGTAATGCTGGCCTCAAAGAATGAGTTCAGAAGTTTTACTTTCATTTCTATATTTTGGAATAGTTTGAGAATAGATATTCTTCTTTAAATGTTTAGTAGAATTTCCCTGTGAAGCCATCTGGTTCTGGACTTTTGTTTGTTGGGAGATTTTTGATTACTGATTCAGTTTCTTTGCTGGCTATTCATCTGTTTAACTTTTCTATTCCTTTTTCAGTTTTGGAAGTTTATGTTTCTGGGAATTTATCTGTTTCTTATAGGTTGTCCAATTTGTAAGCATATAGTTTTCACAATATTTTCTTAGACTTATTTGTATTTCTGTGGTATTGGTTGGTATTTCTCCTCTCTCATTTTGATTCTATTTATTTGTGTTCTTTCTCTTTTTAAAAAGAGAACATTGAGCTAAGAGTTTATTTTTTTCAAAGCACCAGATCTTAGATTCATTGATCTGTTGGGTTTTCTCATTTATTTCTATAGCATTTATTTCTTCCCTAATCTTTATTATTTTCCTTCTGCTGCTGCCTTTAGGTCTTGCTTGTTGTTTTTTTCTAGCTCCTTTAGGTGTAAGGTTAGGTTGTTTCAGATTTATCTTACTTCTTGAGATAGTCCTGTATTGCCCTATATTTCCCTCTAATGACCACTTTCACTGCATTCCAAAGATTTTAGACTCTCATGCTTTTGTATACATGTGTTTCCACTAATTTTTTAAAAAATTTCTTTAATTTTCTGGTTGACCCATTCATTCTTTAATAGCATGTTCATTAAATTTGCATTATTTCTGTATTTGTATATGTGGTCTTTCCAATTTTTTTTTTTTAAGATTTCATTTATTTGAGCAATCACATGAGAGGGAGAGAAAGAGCATGAGTGGGGAGCAGGGTGAGGAGAGTGAGAAGCAGCCTCCCTTCTGAGCAGTGGAGCCTGATGTGGGGCTTGAGGTCATGACCTGAGCTAAAGGCTGATGCTTAACCCAGGCACCCCACCAATTTTTTTCTTATGGTTGACTTCAAGTTTCATAATGTTTTGTTCAGAAAATATGCATGGTATGGTCCCAATCTTTTTATACTTGTTCAGGCCTTATTTGTGACCAAGTATGTGATCTGTTCTGGAGAATGTTCCATGTGCTCTTTAAAAGAATGTACATTCTTCGGCTTTAGGATGAAATCTTCTGAATATATATAAGTCCATCTGGTACAATGGGTTATTCAAAGCCATTGTTTCCTTTTTTATTTTCTTTTTAGAGAATCTTTCCATTGATATAAGTGGGTGTTAAAGGCCCCTACTATTATTTTATTATCTTTAAGTTTCTTTCTGTTTGTTACTGATTGTTTTATAGACTTGGGTGCTCCTAAGTTGGAGCATAAGTATTTCAAATTGTTAGATCTTGTTAGATAGTCCTCTTTATTATGATATAGTGGTCTTCTTCATCTCTTGTTAGAGTTCTTAGTTTAAAATCTGGTTTGTCTGATGTAAGTATTGCTACTCCAGCTCGCTTTTGATGACCATTTGCACAATAATTGTTTTTCCATCCCTTCACTTTCAAACTGCAGGACTCTTGAGGTCTAAAAGGAGTCTCTTATAGGCAGCATATAGATGAGTCTTTTTTTTTTTTTTATCCATTCTGACACTCTAGGTCTTTTCATTGGAAAATTTAGTCCATTTACATTCAGAGAAATTGTTACGAGTAGTATCATTACTGTTGTTATTATCATCATCATCTTCATCATCATTATCATCATCATCATCATTGTAGGCTCCATGATGGGTGTGGAGCCCAACATGGGGCTTCAACTCATGACCCTGAGATTAAGAGTTGGACTTTCAACCAACTGAGCCATTCAGGTACCCCCAGACTAATTATTGATAGAGGTGTGTTTAATGCCATTTTATTACTTGTTTAGTTGTTTCTGGAAATTTTCTCTATTCTATTCTAGTCTTTGTCATGCATCATCTTTCCTTCCCACTCAGAGAGTGCCCTTTAATATTTCTCAACTGGTTTAGTGGTAATGAACTCTTCTAGTTTTGTTTATTTGGGAAACTCTTTATTTCTCCTATTCTGAATGATAGGCTTGCTGAATAGAGTATTCTTGGCTAAAGATTTTTTCTCATTTAGCACATTAAATATATCATGCCATTCCCTTTGTGACTTGCCAAGCTTGTGTGGAGAGATCTGCTCCTAACCTTTTGAGGCTTTCCCTATAAGTTAGGGACTTCTTTTGTCTTGTCATTTTTAAGATTTTTTTTTATCACTGTATTTTGCAGACTTAACTACAATAGTTCTTAATGTTAGCCTGCTTTTGTTGATTTTGATAGGAGTTCTCTCTGCCTCCTGGATTCAGATATCTGTTTCCTTCCCCAGTTTAGGAAAGTTTTTGGCTATAATTTCCTCTAGTAAACCTACTCCCCCTTTTTCTCTCTTTCCTTCTGAAATCCTATGATACAAAATTTATTACATTTGATAGACTGAGTTCCTTAAGTCTACTCTCCTGATGCAAAATTTTCTTTCTTTTGTTCATCTTCATTATTTCCATAATTCTTTCTACATCACTTATTCATTCCTGTGCTTCTTCCATCCTTGTGGTCATTACATACAATCAGTTTCTAATCTCAATTATTTCATTTTTCATTTTGGCCTGATTGTTTTTCCGCTCTTTTATCCCCATGGTAAAGTCTACCTGATCTCTTCCATTCTATGCCTAAGCCCAGCCAGTATCCTTGTGATTGTTGCTTTAAATTCTGAATATGGCATATTATTTATATCTGTTTCAATAGATGCCTGTCCCTGACCTTTTCTTCTTTTTTTGGGATGAATTCTTCCATCTTGGCATTCTATGTTTCTGTTTTCTCTGTGTCAGAAAAGCCTGTTACACTTCCTGCTCCTGAGAGTAATGGCTTTATATAATGTCCAGCACCTGGAGCTTCAGGAAGCATCTCTAGTGTGTGCTTTGTGCACCCTGCTGCTGTGTTTCAGCTGCTCTATCGCTCATGCCAGTTGTCTGAAGAGGTTCTTCTTGCTTACAGTGGGGAGTCTTTGGACCTTGGCCACAGTGTGGCAAGTTTCAACTAACTGTGCTCTGGCCTTCTTGTTAAAAAGAGACCTGATGCCATTTCTACTAGAACTAAAGCGTTACAGAACTCTGGTCAGTAGATGTATTGCATACAGGGTCTTGTGCTGGTCTTCTGGGGAATGACCCTGCTATGCTGGTCTTTAGGCACACTTGCCTGAGAAGGTACAGAGGGGTGGGACTTGGGTTAAGCAAGTTAGGCAGCGAATATTGGTGTTGTGCTCTTTACTGAAGTTGGTTTATGCTGAGTGGCATGGAGGGAAATGGCACCAGCCATCTTCCTTGTCCCCATAGAGGGAAGTCTGTATTTGCTGCTCTCAGGGAAGCATTTTCAGAGGAATGAATAATTTTTCCTCATATGCCCCAGGCATTTTTCAGATTGCTGTTTTTACATTATCTGTCTCTGGGTCATTTGCCTGCTTGGAGCAGTTCAGTGTAACTTGGGCCTTATCCCAGCCTTGGCTGCTGATTTAAATTCCAAACTTCAGAGACGTGGTGTGGCAGGGACCTGTGCTAGTTCTATGGCAAAGTGTCCTATTGTACTGGGAGTGATGCAGATTTGACCCAGATGGGCAATCCCACCAGAGTGCAAGGGCATATGGTTTAGAGCAATGCAGGCTAAACAGCCAGTGTCCAGGTTAGCTCCCCTCAGCAGGCGTCTCTGCACCTATGCTGGGGAGCAGGGGAGGGAAATGGCACCAATTGGTTCTTTTGTCTGCAGAGAAGCAATGCTACATCTCACAGATGCATTCCAAAAAATACCAACAGTTTCTTCCTATGTGCCTCAGGTAATGCTCATGTCATAGAGTCTGTCCCTTGGTATTGCTTCCATGTCCCTCTCCAGGAATTGAGCAGCATCCTTTGGTCTTTATCTCAGCCAAGCACAGGTACCTCTAAAACTCTAGTCTTTGAGCCTTGCTAGCTGCAAAATCTCATGAAAATTAGTCCCTTTTCCCCTTAGTCAATGGCTTGGGAAAATGTTCTTCCTGTGTGCATACTTGTATACTCTCTTGTCATTCTCTGTGACCAGGACTCCCTCCCCTATGCAGCACACATGACCTGTTTCTTCCTGAACCATGTCTCTGTACTTCCTACCTTCCTCAATGCAGCCTCTTCTGTCCCTCTAGCTATGCAGTTTGTTCTATCAGTCTTAACTTGTTATTTAGTCTTCACTTGTGTGTAATTCTTCTGGTTCTTATAATTGTGTTTCATGTTGTTGTGGTCAGAAAAAATGTTTGATGTGACTTCAGTCTTCTTAAATTTATAGACTTGTTTGGTGGCCTAACATGATCTAGATGGATGCATAATGTTCCATGTGCAACTGAGAACATTGTATATTCTGCAAATTTTGAAAGGAATATTCCATATATACATGTTAAGTCCAAGTGGTCTAATACGTTAGTCAAAGTCACTATCTTCTTGTTGATTTTCTGTCTCAATGATATATCCATTGATGCAAGTGAGATGTTAAAGTCCTCCACTGTTTCCATATTACTGCCAATTTCATTTTTATATCAGTTAATATTTGCTTTATACATTTAGGTGCTCAAATGTTGGGTGCAAAGATATTTATAATCATATCATTTTTTTTTAATTCATCCCCTCATCATTATAATGAATGCCCATCTTTGTCTCTTGTTACAGATTTGTCTTTTATTTATTCATTTTTAAAATTGAGATATAATTGATATATAATATTGTATTAGTTTTAGGTAGTATAACAATGATTTGATATATGTATTATTACAAAATAAGTATTACAGTAAGGTTAGTTAACATTCACTATCACACAGAGTAACATCTTTTGTTTTCTTGTAACGAGAACTCAAGATCTACTCTCAACTACTTTAAACATGCAAAAAAGTATTTTTAACTTAGTCACTACGCTGTACATTGATTTTTTTTTTTTTTTTTTTTTGGTAATCAGAATGACTTGGGAGAAGAGCACCACTGCATTTAAATGCACAGGGCCAGAGATGCTAAACATCCTACAAGGAGTCCTACTGCCCCAAAGTACACCACAGTTCTACATTGTAAATGATAGCTGAAACCAAATGCCAGGGATATTGATGCAATTTTTACAAAACACCAACCTCATTCCTTGTGTATGTGTGTTTAAAGTATAGTTGACACACAATTTTGCATTAGTTTCAGGTATACAACATAATGATTTGACAAATCTATATGTTATACTATGCTCACCATAAGTGTATCTACCCTCTGTCACCATACAACACAGTTACATTACCATTGAATGTGTTCCTTATGCTACATCTTTCATCCTTCATTCATTCCTTAACTGGAAGCCTGTTATCTACCACTCCCTTTCATCATTTTTTACTCTTCTCCCTTCCTTCCTTTCCCCTCCAGCCCTCACTAGTTTGTTCTCTGCTTTACTTTCTGGTACTCACTAGTATGTTCTCTGTTTTTATGAGTCTGTTTCTGAATTTTGTTTGTTCTTTACATTACACATATGAATGAAATTATACAATATTTCTATTCCTGTGACTGACTTATTTAACCTAAAATTATACCTTCCAGGTCTACCCAAGTTGTTGGAAATGGCAAGGTTTTTCCTTTTTATGGCTAACATTCCATTTATATATGTAACATGTCTTTATCCATTCATTTATGGATGGATGCTTGAGTTTCTTCATGCCTACAATAAATTTTCATATTTACTATTGTTAATAATGCTTCAATAAACAGGATTGTATGTATCTCTTTGAATTACTATTTTCATTTTCTTTGGATAAATACCCAGTAGTGGAATTTCTGAATCCTATATATATATATATTTTTTTTTTAAGAAACTTCATACTGTTTTAAAGGCTACACCAACAATTCACAAAAGTTCCTTTTCTTTCACATCCTTGCCAGCATTATTTCATATCTTTTTGATTCTACCCATTATGACAGGAGGTACCTTACTATAGTTTTGATCTGCATTTCCCCAGTAATTAGTGAAGTTGAGTATCTTTTCATGTGTCTGTTTACCCTCTGTATATCTTCTTGGGAAAAAAAAATGTCTATTCAGGTCTTTTGCCCATTTCTTTTTTTTTTTTTTAAGATTTCATTTATTTATTTGACAGGCAGAGATCGCAAGTAGGCGGAGAGGCAGGCAGAGAGAGAGGAGGAAGCAAGCTCCCTGCAGAGCAGAGAGCCCGATGTGGGACTCGATCCCAGGACCCTGGGATCATAACCTGAGCCGAAGGCAGAGGCTTTAACCCACTGAGCCACCCAGGCACCTTCTTTTGCCCATTTCTAATTGGATGTGTGTGTGTGTGTGTGTGTGTGTGTGTGTGTGTTGTTATGTAAGTTCTTTATATTTTTTAGATATTAAACTGTTATCAGGTATCTTACTTGCAAATATCTTCTCCCACCCAACAGGTTGCTTTTGTTTTGTTGATGGTTTCTTCATTGTGCAAAAACTTTTGATTCTGGTATATTTCCTTTTTTTTTTAAAGGTTTTATTCATTTATTTGACACAGAGAGTGAGATCACAAGTAGGCAGAGAGGCAGGCGGTGGAGAGAGGAGGGAAGCAGGCTCCCTGCTGAGCAGAGAGCACAATATGGGGATTGATCCCAGGACCCTGAGAGCATGACCCCAGCCAAAGGCAGAGGCTTAACCAACTGAGCCACCCAGGCACCCCTGATTCTGATATATTTCCAATAGTTTAGCTTTGGCCTTGTTTCCCTGACTTCAGGAGACATCTAGAACAATGTTGTAAAGGTTGATGTCAAAGAAATTAATGCCAATGTTTTCTTCTGGGAGTTTTATGGTTACAGGTCTCAATGTAGGTCTTCAATCTCTTTTGAGTTTATTTTTGTGTATAGTGTAAGGAAGTGTTCCAGTTTTATTATTTTATTATTTTGCATGTAGCCATCCAGCATCACTCATGAAAAGACTTTTTCCCATTGTTTATCCTTGCTGCCTTTCTTGTAGATTAATTGACCATATAGGTAAGGTTCTCTATTAAGTTCCATTGTCCTCTGTGCCTATTTTTGCTCCAGTAACTTAATGTTTTGGTTACTACAGCTTTTTGTAGTATATCTCAAAATCTGGGGTTGTGATATTCTAGCTTTGTTCTTTCTCAAGATTGCTTTGCTTCTGAGGTAAGTTTTATGGTTTTATAAAAATCTTGGGATTTTTTATTCTAGTTCTGTGAAAAATGCAATTGATATTTTGATAAGGATTTCATTGACTGTAGATTGCTTTGGGTAGTTTGGACATTTTAACATATTAATTTTTTCAATCTATGAGCATGGAATATTTTTAAGTCTTTTTGTGTGTCATTCCTAATTATTTTCTTTTTTCTTTTTTTTTTTTTAAAGATTTTATTATTTATTTGACAGAGAGAGATCACAAGTAGGCAGAGAGGCAGGCAGAGAGAGAGAGGAGAAAGCAGGCCCCCTGCTGAGCAGAGAGCCCGATGCGGGACTCAATCCCAGGACCCTGAGATCATGACCTGAGCCGAAGGCAGCAGCTTAACCCACTGAGCCACCCAGGCGCCCCCTGATTATTTTCTTCAGTATTTTATAGTTTTCAAATTATAGGTCTTTCACCTTCTTGATTAGGTTTATTTCTAGGTATTATTTTTGGTGCAATTGTAAATAGGATGGTTTTCTTAATTTTTCCTTGTACTTCATTATTAATATATAGAAATGCAACAAATTTTATAGAAATGCAATTAATTCTGTATCCCTCAACTTTGCTGAATTTATTTCTTCTGAGTTTTTTATTTTAGAATTTTTTGGATTTTCTATGAATGGTAGTATTTATTCTGAAGGTAGTGACAGTTTAACTTTTTCCTTATCAGTATGGATCCCTTTTATTTCCTTGCCTGATATAGCTGGGACTATAGTACTATGTTGAATAATAATGGCAAGATGGGACATCTTGTCTTCTTCCTTATCTTAAAGGAAGAACTCTCAGATTTTTATCATTGAGTATGGTGTTAGCTGTGAGATTGTCATAGATGGCCTTATTTTGCTTGGGTATGTTCCATCTAAACCCACTTCATTGAGATTTTTTATTGTAAATTGATGCCGAATTTTGTCAGATGTTTCTTCTGTGTTTATTGAGATGATATATGATTTTAATCATTCCTTTTGTTGATGTCGTGTATCACTTGATTGAATTGGGAATGTTGAACCATTCTTGCATCCCCAAAATAAATCCCACTTGATCATGGTGAATATATTGTTGAATGCAGTTTGCTTGTATTTCGTTGAGGATTTTTGCATCTATGTTCATTAGGGATATTAGGCTATAGTTTTCTTTTGCGGTGTCTTTGTCTGGTTTTGGTATCAGGGTAATGCTGGCTTCATAGAGTGTATTTGGAAGTCTTCCTCTTTTGTTTTGTAGAATAGTTTGTGATCAGTAGTGATTCTTTTTAAATGTTCCGTAGAATATACTTGTGAGTTCATCTGGTCCTGAAATGTTGTTTATTGGAATTTTTTTTGATTACTGATTTCATTTTGATAGTGGTAATTGGTTTATTCAAATTTTTCCCTCCTTTCTGATTGTTTTTAGAAAATCGTGTGTTTCTAGGAACCAATCTGTTTCTTATAGGTTGTCCAATAATTTGTTGGCATGTAATTTTTATAGTATTCTTTCATAATCCTTTGTATTTCTGTAGTGGTGTCCTATTTTGTCTCTTTTTTGTATCCCTGTCTTTTTTTTTCTTTATAAGTCTGGCCAGGTTTATTAACTTATCTTTTTAAAAAACTAGCTTCTAGCTTTATGATCTTTTTGTGTTTTTTTATTTTATTTATTTCTGACCTTTATGATTTTCTTCCTTCTTATAATTCTGAATGAAGTTTGTTCTTTTTCTATTCTCTTTGTTATAAGGTTAGCTGGTTTATTTGACCTTGTTCTTACTCCTTGAGGTAGGCATGTATCACAAGGTATTTTCCTCTTAGTATTGCTTTCAGTGTGTCCAAAAGATTTGGAACCATTGTATTCTCATTTTTATTTGTTTCCATGTATATTTTTCATTTCCTCTGATTTTTCTTGTTGACCCATTGGTTGTTTAGTAGTATGTTGTTTGTTTACATGGGTTTGTATAGTTTTGAGGGTTTTTTTTTTTTAATTGTTATTGATTTCTAGTTTCATGTTATTATGGTTAGAAAAGATGCAGGATATTATTACAATCTTAAATTTATTGAGACTTTTTTTATTGTTGAACATGTGATCTATCTTGGAGAATGTTCCAAGTACA
This sequence comes from Mustela putorius furo, assembly GCF_011764305.1. Lineage (NCBI taxonomy): Eukaryota > Metazoa > Chordata > Mammalia > Carnivora > Mustelidae > Mustela > Mustela putorius. Next base: position 19,362,289 of record NW_025422019.1, on the reverse strand, counting down.
CCGGAAAACAATGTGTATTCTGTGGCTTTGGATGGAATGTTCTATATACATCTTGTAAGTTCATCTGGCTGACTGTATCATTCAAAACCAACATTATTTCCTTATTGATTTCCTGTCTGGATGATCTATTCATTCATGTAAATGGGGTGTATTGTATTATTCTTAATTTCTCCTTTTGTCTGTTAATGTTTTTTGTATTTAATATGGATATTCACAATTGTTATATTCTCTTTTTGGATTGATCCCTTTATCATGACCTAATGCCCATTTTTATCTCTTACTGAAGTCTTTCTTATAAAGTCTATTTTGTCTGATACAAGTATTGCTATCCTATTTATGTGGGATATCTATTTTTTTTTTAAGATTTTATTTATTTACTCGACAGAGAGATCACAAGTAGGCAGAGAGGCAGGCAGAGAGAGAGGGGGAAGCAGACTCCCTGCTGAGCAGAGAGCCCGATGCGGGGCTCTATCCCAGGACCCCGAGATCACGACCCAAGCCGAAGGCAGAGGCTTAACCCACTGAGCCACCCAGGCGCCCCAGCATGGGATATCTTTTTTCCTCCTTTTACTTTGAATCTATATGTGTGTTAGGTCTTAAGTGAGTCTCTTTGAAGTAGCATATGAATGGATTTTGTTTTTGTTGTTTTTTAATCCTCTCTGCTACCGTATCTCTTCTTAATGGAGCATTTAGACTATTTACATTTAAAGTAGTTATTGATAAGTATATTCTTACTGCCATTTTATTAATTGTTTTCTCATTGTTTTTGTAGTTCTCTGTTGTTTTCTTCTCATCTCTTTCCTTGTGGTTAATGACTTTCTGTAGTGTTACGCTTGGCTTCCTTTTACTTTTTTTGTGCATCTATAATGGGTATTGGATTTGTGGTTATCATAAGGTTTATATATTAACAACCCAAGTATATATTAGTCTACTTAAGTAGATGGTCACGTAAATTCAAGCACATTCTAAAATGACAAAATGACTTTTTTTTTTACTTCCTCCTTTACATTTTGTGCAAATCTTGTCATATTTTACATTTTTTGGTTTATAATTTTCTTCTGAATATTCTTTCTCTTTTTCCACTTAAAGCAATCCTGTTAGCAATTATTGTATGGCTCAATTGGTTATTGACTCTTAATCTATTACTTATCTGGAGAACTATTTTTCTCTCTTTAAAGCACAGTACGCAAGAGTTGTAGATTTTTTTTCCTTTCAGTACTGTGAATATACCCCTTTCAGGTCTGCAAAGGAAAAATCAGCTGATAGTTATAGGGATTTTGTTGTATATAACTTTTTGCTTAACCTTTGCTGCTTTTAAAATTCTGTTTATCTTTAATCTTTGACATTTTAATTATGTGTCTTGATGTGAACCTCCTTGGGTTCATCTGCTTTGGAGCTCTTTGTGAATCCTGAGCCTGGATGTCTGTTTCCTTCTGCAATTTACAGAAGTTTTCAGATTTTGATTCTTTAAATTAATTTTCTTCCCCCTTCTTTCTCTTTTCTCTTTTTGGGATGCTATAATATGAGTGTTTTTTGTTTGATGTTGTAAAAAAGATTCCTTAACCTACTGTCATTTTTTAAAGTCTCATTCATTCTTGCTATTCAGCTTTGTTATTTTTCATTACACTGTTATTCCAATTGTCTATCTGTCCTTCTGCATTTGCTAGTCTTCTGTTGTTTCCTTGTAGTGTATTTTAATTTTTTACTTTATTCTTCAACTCTGATGTGTATGTGTGTGTGTATTTCTTTGTTTTTCTCTCTCTCTCTGTTGAAGTTCTGAGTTCTACCACTCTTCTCTCTTAAATCTTAAATCTTTTTATCAGATATGTTGCTTATGGTCTGTTTCTTTTTTTTTTCTCTCCACCAACCCCTCCCCCACCAAGGTTTTTAATTTGGAACATATTCCTCTGTCTCCTCATTTTGCTTGACTTTTTCTGTTTGTTTCTATGAATTAGGCAGAATAATTATTTCCTCAAAACTTGAAAGAATGGTCCTGCATGTGGTCATCCCCAGTATAAGTTGTGTGTATGTTGTGTCTTTGGTAATTGTTATGAGCTAAGGTTCCTGGGTCATTCCATGGGACTGCCCCTGATGGAAGAGCAGAACTGAAGTGGATATGGATCAACATGGTTATAGGGTTTTCTCTGCAAAAGTGACTCTAGCAGAGACGTTGTAGCCAAGGTAGGGCATGGGCTGGAGTGTCAGCAGTGTTTCATGCAGGGTTGCCCTGGCAGTATAGCTGTAGATGAAGTGGGTAATACCAGGGTGTTCTGCTACTATCTTCACTGCGAGTTCTCTGGGAGGATAGCTAAAGCAGAGAGTGCAAGCTGGTGTGTTCTTGTACAGAGCACCTTGGAGAGGCATCTGTGAAGTATGAGTTAGGAGTTACCAGAGAGCTCTGCACCAGGGGTGTGAGCAAGCTGTCTGGCATAAGTGGTGAGGGACTGGAGTGTTCTGGGGTACTTTGATTTTGTGTCACCTTAGCACTTCAGTTGGAGTTATAATTAGTGCTGACTCTGGTGTCTCAGTGTGCATTGCACTGGGGACACCTTGGTGGGATAGCTGGGACTGGTGTGGGCTAGAGGCCCAGGGCTTGCTGAAATGGTAAGCCAACTAGGACACCTGGATCCTGTTTCTGTCCATGCTACCAAGTTGGAGGGAAACATAAACCATGGTGACAGACAGCTTCTCAGTCCTGGAGAGAATTCCAGTAGCTCCTCCCTTGTCATTTGGCCGTTTTCTTTTTCCTTTCCTTTTCCTTTCCCTTCCTTTCCTTTCCTTTTCTTTCTATTTCTTTCCTTTCCTTTCTCTTTCTGTTCCTCTTTCTTTTCCTCTTTCTTCTTTCCCTTTATTTTCTCTTTTCTTTCTCTTTTCTTTTCTTTTTCTTTTTTGGCCAGTTTCTTTATATTCCAGTAGAGCATTGTTGCGCTCATTTGTTCTCTCTCAGGTGCACTCTCTCTCTGTCTTTTAAACATAGTTGACAATGTTATATTAGTTTTAGGTATACAACTTTGTGATATGATAAGTTATCACAAGTGTAGCTATACCATTAAAATGTCATTGACTGTATTCTTTATGTTCTGCCTCTTATTCCTGTGACTTACTTATATCATAACTAGAAGCCTATATCTCCCACTCCTCTCCACCCTTTTGCACAACCCAAGGAGTTTGTTTTCTGTATTGATAGGTTTGTTCCGCTTTTTGTTTATTTTTTTAAATCTCTTTAATGAGTGGAATCATATGGTACCTGTTTTTCTCTGTCTGATTTACTTCACTTAGCATAATACCCTCTAGGTCCATCCATGTTATCTCAAATGAGGCAATATCCTTTTTGTAAATAGATGCTTAATATTCCATTGTATGTATATGTGTGTATGTATATCCATACATGTACACAACATATCTTTCCTTATCCATTCACCTATTGATGGACACTTAGGTTACTTCCATATCTTGGCTATTGTAAATAATAGTGCAATAAACATAGAGATATGTATATCTTTTAAAAATTATGTTTTCATTTTCTTTGGGTAATACCCAGTAGTGGAATTATTTGCTGCTTCCTGATGGCACACAGCAGAAGAATGAGGCACAAGCAAGTCAGTTGCAAGACAGAGGGAGCAGGGGTCGAAAGTAGAAAAGACTATTGCCATGAACAACTCCTCAGTCTCATATTTATTGGCTATTTAGACAATAATCAAAAAAGATCCAAAGAAGGCTATACATTAATCATATGCCTTGTAGATAAACAAGAAGGAATATGAGTTATACACTGATTATAAGTTTTATAAATAAGCAAGAAGAAAGGCAGGATATGTCTGGTCAAGTAGTATAGAATTTACAGTTGAGCAAGCACATTCAAAGGGATCACCTAATTAACCACAGGTGGTCTCTGGAGAAGGGGAAATAATAGAAAAAAGAAGCAGGTGGTGTTCCACCCTGAGCAGGCCAGGTATTCCCAGCTGCTCGGCTTCAAGGACATATATCGTCTTCTCCCCAAGAGGCCCGTTGCTAATACATTTTTTTTCTTTTTTCTTTTTTTAAAAAATTATTTGTATTACCATATAATGTATTATTTGCCCCAGGGGTATAGGTATGTGAATCATCAGGCTTACACACTTCACAGCACTTACCATATCACATACCCCTCCCAATGTCCATAACCCAACCCACCCTCTCTACATTGCCGTCCCCCAGCAACCCTGTTTGTTTTGTGAGATTAAGAGTCTCTTATGGTGCGTCTACTTCCCGATCCCATCTTGTTTCATTTTTTCCTTTCCTACACCCCATGCCCTCCACTCTACCTCTCAAATTCCTCATATCAGGGAGATCATATGATGTCTTTCTCTGATTAACTTATTTGGCTCAGCATAATACCGGCTAGTTCTATCCATGTCATTGCAAATGGCAAGATTTCATTTCTTCTGATGGCTGCTTTTATTGTATATATTGCTTTTTATTGCTTTATATTGCTTTTATTGTATATATTGCTATTGTATATATTGCTTATTTTATTGTATATATTTTTAACCCATCTTCTTTAGCCATTCATCTGTTGATGGACAGCTAAGTTCTTTCCATAGTTTGGCTATTGTGGACATTGCTACTATAAACATTTGGGTGCATGTGCCCTTTCAGATCACTACATTTGTATCTTTAGGATAAATACCCAGTAGTGTGATTGCTGGGACAATATATCCAGCATAGCTCTATTATCAACTTTTTTGAGGAACCTCCATGCTGTTTTCCAGAGTGGCTGCACCAGCTTGCATTCCCAACAAAAGTGTAGGAGGGTTCCCCTTTCTCTGCATCCTTTCCAACATCTATCGTCTCCTGACTTGTTAATTTTAGCCATTCTTTAACCAAAATTGTGGTTTTGATTTGTATTTCCCTGATGCTGAGTGATGTTGAGCACTTTTTCATGTGTCTGTTGACCATCTGGATGTCTTCTTTGCAGAAATGTCTGTTCATGTCCTCTGCCCATTTCTCGATTGGATTATTTGTTCTTCAGGTGTTGAGTTTGATAAGTTCTTTGTAGATTTTGGATATTAGCCCTTTATCTGACATGTCATTTGCTAATCTTCTCCCATTCTGTTAGTTGTCTTTTGGTTTTCTTGACTGTTTCCTTTGCTGTGCAAAAGCTTTTGATCTTGATGAAGTCCCAATAGTTCATTTATGCCCTTGCTTCCATTGCCTTTGGTGATGTGTCTAGGAAGAACTTACTGAGGTCAAAGAGGTTGCTGCTGGGATGCCTGGGTGGCTCAGTGGGTTAACCCTCTGCCTTTAGCTCAGGTCATGATATCAGTTTCCTGGGATTGAGCCCCACATCAGGCTCTCTGTTTGGCAGGGAGCCTGCTTCTCCTCTCCCCTCCCCCTGCATCCCCACCCACCTCTCTGCCTACTTGTGATCTCTGTCTGTCAAATAAATAAATAAAATTAAATGAAAAGAGGTTGCTGCCTGTGTTGTTTTCAGGATTTTGATGGATTCCTGTCTCATATTGAGGTCTTTCAACCATTTTGAGTCTATTTTTATGTGTGGTTTAAGGAAATGGTCCAGTTTCATTCTTCTGCATGTGGCTATCCAATTTTCCCAACACCATTTGTTGAAGAGACTGTCTTTTTTCCATTCAACAATCTTTTCTGCTATGTCAAAGGTTAGTTGACCATAGAGTTGAGGGTCTGTATCTGAGCTCTCTCTTCTGTACCACTGATCTATGTATCTGTTTTTGTTTCAGTACCATACTGTCTTGATGATTACAGCTTTGTAATAGAGCTTGAAGTCTGGAATTGTGATGTCACCAACCTTGGCCTTCTTTTCCAACATTCCTTTGGCTATTCAGGTTCTTTTCTGGTTTCATATAAATTTTGGAATTATTTGTTCCATTTCGTTGAAAAAAATTGATGGTATTTTGATAGGGATTGCTTGAAACATGCAGATTGCTTTAGGTAACATAGACATTTTCACAATATTTGTTCTTCCAGTCCATGAGCATGGAACGTTTTTCCATTTCTTTGTGTCTTCCTCCATTTATTTCATGAGTACTTTATAGTTTTCTGAGTACAGATTCTTTGCCTCTTTGGTTAGGTTTATTCCTAGGTATCTTGTGGTTTGGGGTGAAATTGTAAATGGGATTGACTCCTTAATTTCTCTTTCTTCTGTCTTGCTGTTGGTGTATAGAAATGCGACTGATTTCTGTGCATCAATTATACATCCTGACACTTTACTGAATTCTTATATGAGTTCTATTAGTTTTGGAGTGGAGTCTTTGGGTTTTCCACATAAAGAATTATATCATCTGCAAAGAGTGAGAGTTTGACTTTTTCTTTGCTTATTTGGATGCCTTTCATTTCCTTTTGTTGTCTGATTTGCTGAGGCTATGGCTTCTTGTACTATGTTGAATAGCAATGGTGATAGTGGACATCCCTGCTGTGTTCCTCATCTTAGGGGAAAAGCTCTCAGTTTCTCCCCATTGAGAGTTATATTCACTGTGGGTTTTTCATAGATGGCTTTGATTATATTGAGGTATGTACCCTCTATCCTTACACTTTAAAGAGTTTTGATCAAGAAAGGATGTTGTACTCTGTCAAATCCTTTTTCAGCATCTGTTGAGAGTATCATATGGTTCTTGTTCTTTTTTATTAATGTATTGTATCACATTGATTGATTTGCAGATGTTGAACCAATCTTGCAGCCCTGGAATAAATCCCACTTGGTTGTGGTGAATAATCATTTTAATGTACTATTGGATCCTACTGGCTAATATTTTGGTGAGAATTTTCACATCTGTGTTCATCAAGAATATTGGTCTGTAATTCTCCTTTTTAGTGGGGTCTTTGGTTTTGGGAATCAAGGTAATTCTGGCCTCATAAATTGAGTTTGGAAGTTTTCCTTCCATTTCTTTTTTCCTTTTCTTTTCTTTTTTTTAACAGTTTCAGTAGAATAAGTATTAATTCTTCTTTAAATGTTTGGTAGAATTCCCCTGGGTAGCCATCTGGCCCTGGGCTCCTATTTGTTGGGAGATTTTTGATGACTGTTTCAATCTCCTTACTGGTGATGGGTCTGTTCAGGTTTTCTGTGTCTTCCTTGTTCAGTTTTGGTAGTTTATACATCTCTAGGAATGCATCCATTTCTTCCAGATTGTCAAATTTACTGGGATATAGTTGCTCATAATATGTTCTTATACTTGTTTGTATTTCTTTGGTGTTGGTTGTGATCTCTCCTCTTTCATTCATGATTTTATTTATTTGGGCTCTTTCTCTTTTCTTTTTGATAAGTCTGGCCAGGAGTTTATCAATTTATTAATTCTTTCAAAGAACCAGCTCCTAGTTTCGTTGATTTGTTCTATTGTTTTTTTTTTTGGTTTCTATTTCATTGATTTCTGCTCTAATCTTTATTATTTCTCTTCTCCTGCTGGGTTTAGGCTTTCTTTGCTGTTCTTTCTCCAGCCCCTTTAGGTGTAGGGTTAGGTGTGTACTTGAGACCTTTCTTGTTTCTTTAAAAAAGGCTTCTATCACTATATACTCTCTTTTCAGAACCACCTTTTCTCGGTCCCACAGATTTTGAACAGTTGTGTTTTCATTTTCATTAGTTTCCATGAATTTTTCAATTCCTCTTTAATTTCCTAGTTGACCCATTCATTCTTTAGAAAGAATCTCTTTAGCCTCCATGTATTTGAGTTCTTTCCAACTCTCCTCTTGTGTTTGAATTCTAGCTTCAGAGCATTGTGGTCTGAAAATATAAATGGCATGATCCCAATCTTTTGGCACTGGTTGAAAACCTGATTTGTGACCCAGGATGTGATCTATTCTGGAGAATGTTCCATGTGCACTAGAGAAGAATGTGTATTCTCTTGCTTTGGGATGGAATGTTCTGAATATATCTGTGATGTCCATCTGGTCCAGTGTGTCATTTAATGCCTTTATTTTCTTGTTGATCTTTTGCTTGGATGATCTGTCCATTTCAATGAGGGGGTGTGAAATTTCCCTAATATAATTGTATTATTGTCAATGTGTTTCTTTGACTTTGTTGTTAATTGGTTTATGTAGTTGGCTGCTCCCATGTTAAGGGCATAGATATTGAAAATTGTTAGATCTTCTTGTTGGACAGATCCTTTGAGTATGATATAGTGTCCTTCCTCATCTCTTATTATAGTCTTTGTCTTAAAATCTAATTTATCTCATGTAAGGATTGCCGCCCCAGCCTTCTTTTGATGTCCATTAGTATGATAAATTGTTTTCCACCCCCTCACTTTAAATCTGGAAGTGTCTTTGGGTCAAAAATGAGTTTCCTGTCGACAGTATATTGATAAGTTTTGCTTTTTATTCCATTCTGATGTGCTGTGCCTTTTGACTGGAGCATTTAGCTCATTTACATTCAGGGTAACTATAGAGATATATGAATTCAGTGCAACTGTATTGCCTGTAAGTGCAACTGTATTGTCTCTGTTCCTTTCTAGTCTACTACTTTTAGGCTCTATCTTTTCTTTGAGGACCCCTTTCAATATTTCCTGTGGGGCTGGTTTGGTGTTTGCAAGTTCTTTTAATTATCGTTTGTCCTGGAATTTTTTATTTCTCCTTCTATTTTCAGTGATAGCCTAGCTGGGTATAATATTCTTGTCTGTATATTTTTCTCATTTAGTGCTCTGAATATATCATGCCAGTTCTTTCTGGCCTGCCATGTCTCTGTGAATAAGTCTGCTGCCAGTCTAATATTTCTACCATTGTATGTTACATACTTCTTGTCCAGAGCTGCTTTCAGGATTTTCTCTTTTTCACTAAGACTTGTAAGTTTTACTCTTAGATGATGGGCATGGACCTATTTTTATTGATTTTGAGGGAGTTCTCTGTGCCTCCTGGATTTTGGTGCTTGTTCCCTTTGCCATATTAGGGAAATTCTCTACTATAATCCACTCCAATATACCTTCTTCCCCCCTCTTTCTCTTTCTTCTTTTTCTGGAATCCCAATTATTCTAAGATTCTTTTGTCTTATGGCATCACTTATCTGTCAAATTCTTCCCTCATGGTCCAGTAATTGTTTGTCTCTCCTTTGCTTGGCTTCTTTATTCTCTGTCATTTGGTATTCTATATCACTAATTCTCTCTTCTCCATCATTTATCCTAGTGGTAAGAGCCTCCATTTTTTTTTTTTTTTTAATTTTCTCTTCCCCGTGACACTTTTTTTTTTTTTTAATAAACATATAATGTATTTTTAGCCACAGGTGTACAGGTCTGTGAATCGCCAGGTTTACACACTTCACAGCACTCACCATAGCACATACCCTCCCCAATGTCCATAACCCCACCACCCTCCCCCCCAGAAACCTTCAGTTTGTTTTGTGAGATTAAGAGTCTCTGATGGTTTGTCTCCCTCCTGATCCCATCTTGTTTCATTTATTCTTTTCCTACCCCCAACCCCAACATTGTCTCTCCACTTCCTCATATCAGGAAGATCATATGATAGTATGATAGTTGTCTTTCTCCAATTGACTTATTTCACTAGGCATAATACCCTCTAGTTCCATCCATGTCATCGCAAATGGCAAGATTTCATTTCTTTTCATGGCTGCATAGTATTCCTATATATATATATAGGAATATATATATATATATATATATATATATATATATCACCTCTTCTTTATCCATTCATCTGTTGATGGACATCTAGGTTCTTTCCATAGTTTGGCTATTGTGGACATTGCTGCTATAATATAAACATTCGGGTGCACTACATTTGTATCTTTAGTGTAAATACCCAGTAGTGCAATTGCTGGGTCATAGGGTAGCTCTATTTCCAACTTTTTGAGGAACTTCCATGCTACTTTCCAAAGTGGTTGCACCAGCCTGCGTTCCCAAAACAGTGTAGGAAGGTTACCCTTTCTCCACATCCTCATCAGCATCATCTGTCATTTCCTGACTTGTTAATTTTAGCCATTCTGACTGGTGTGAGGTGGTATCTAATTGTGGTTTTTATTTGTATTTCCCTGATGCTGAGTGATGTGGAGTATTTTTTCATGTGTCTTTTGGCCATCTGGATGCCTTCTTTGCAGAAATGTCTGTTCATGTCCTCTGCCCATTTCTTGATTGGATTATTTGTTCTTTGGGTGTTGAGTTTGATAAGCTCTTTATAGATTTTGGATACTAACCCTTTATCTGATATGTCGTTTGGAGATATCTTCTCCCATTCTGTCAGTTGTCTTTTGGTTTTGTTAACTGTTTCCTTTGTTGTGCGAAAGCTTTTGATCCCTTGAAGAAATCCCAATAGTTCATTTTTGCCCTTGCTTCCCTTGCCTTTGGCGATGTTCCTTGGAAGAATTTGCTGTGGCTGAGGTCGAAGAGGTTGCAGCCTGTGTTCTCTTCAAGGATTCTGATGGATTCCTTTCTCACATTGAGGCCCTTCCTCCATTTTGAGCCTATTTTCATGTGTGGTATAAGGAAATGGTCCAATTTCATTTTTCTGCATGTGACTGTCCAATTTTCCCAACACCATTTGTTGAAGAGGCTGTCTTTTTTCCATTGGACATTCTTTCCTGCTTTGTCGAAGATTAGTTGACCATAGAGTTGAGGTTCTATTTCTGAGCTCTCTATTCTGTTCCATTGATCTATGTGTCTGTTTTTGTGAGCCTCCACTTTTTATTGCCCCTCATTAATGGCTTGAGCTACAAGTTAGGTCATTGGGTGCTCACTTAGATGAATCCGAGGGCCTGGGCTCTCAGGCAGCCAGGGCTGAGGACAGTAAACCATACTCATCTTAAACATTTTTCTGTGAGTAGATCATCTTGAGGCCAGATCAATATGTAAGTTTCCAGTCCAAGGACTCATTGTATCACCTAATTGTTAAAAATTAGTGCAGGTCTCCAGCATGGTGCTGGTGCTTCAGCCTCTACTAAGAAATAAACCAGAGCATTGAGACACAACCCCATTCTGTCTTCTTGCAAACCTATTGTGTTTTGACTTTGTAAGCGTGTCCTTTCCGCACGTGGCCTCTATTATCCCCTTATCATTGCACCAGGTCTGTGTCAGCCCTCAATAGTGAATACAAACAGAGGTACTTACAGACAACCCTCTTCTCACTTCCTGTTCCCTGCCCTTTGTCTTCTTTCCCCAGATACTACAAAAATTTCAGGGACCACCAGATGAGATCAGGGATCACTCACTGGATTTTGTGAACCTGAGAGCATAAGTCAAATATATCCACAGCACTCTTCAAGGTATGAGTGACCTCATCAGGAGCCTTTTTTTCCAGGGAAACCAAAGACACAGAGGAAGGAGCAGTCCTATGAGAGAGAGAGTCAGCAATCACAGCTGGTGTATGGTGACCTTTAAAGGCGACCAGCCAGAAGGCCCAGTGGAAGGTGGGAAGCAACTTTCTCTGTTGGGTCCCATTTAATCATGATTTCTCTCCTGCCTATTTTATGTTTAGTAAATGTCATCTAACTTCTAATGCATATCTATATCTATATCTATCTATCTATCTATCTATCTATATATGATTTACCAGTCATTTCAGTCAGTCTGCCTCTCCTCCTCCATCTTGCCTCTGTAGTACATGTTTTTCTTAAGGTTATATTTAAGCATCCTTGCATGACTGGTACAATTTCTTATAAGTTCTATTTTAAGCAATACATTGTTCTGAGGGACATTTACAATTATTAGATCACATATATATTTTTAATTGTTTGAGGTAGCTTCATACTGTTTTCCACAGTGGCTGTACCAATTTACATTTCCATTGACAGCACACAAGTGTTCCTTTTCCTCCACTTCCTCAACACTTGTTATTTTTGTCATTTTAATTACAGCTATTCTATCTGGTATAAAGTAATGTCTCATTGTGGTTTTTATTTGCATTTCCCTCATGATTAATAATGTTGAACATCTTTACTTGTGTCTATTGATCATTATTTATTTAGGAGAAATATCTGTTTATGTCTTATGCCCATTTTTAGTTTGGATTATTTGTTTTTTTGGTGTTGAGTTGTATAAATTCTTTTTTTTATTTATTTTTTATTTATTTTTGGCATAACAGCATTCATTATATTTTCAGCACACCCAGTGCTCGATGCAATCCATGCCCTCTATAATACCCACCACCTGGTACCCCGACCTCCCACCCCCCGCCCCTTCAAAACCCTCAGATTGTTTTTCAGAGTCCATAGTCTCTCATGGTTCACCTCCCCTTCCAATTTCCCCCAACTCCCTTCTCCTAACTCCCCATGTCCTCCATGCTATTTGTTATGCTCCACAAATAAGTGAAACCATATGATAATTGACTCTCTCTGCTTGACTTATTTCACTCAGCATAATCTCTTCCAGTCCCGTCCATGTTGCTACAAAAGTTGGGTATTCATCCTTTCTGATGGAGGCATAATACTCCATAGTGTATATGGACCACATCTTCCTTATCCATTCGTCCGTTTAAGAGCATCTTAGTTCTTTCCACAGTTTGGCGACCTTGGCCATTGCTGCTATAAACATTGGGGTACAGATGGCCCTTCTTTTCACTACATCTGTATCTTTGGGGTAAATACCCAGTAGTGCAATGGCAGGGTCATAGGGAATTTCTATTTTTAATTTCTTGAGGAATCTCCACATTGTTCTCCAAAGACGCTGCACCAACAACATGTGTTGGAGGGGATGTGGAGAAAGGGGAACCCTCTTACACTGTTGGTGGGAATGCAAGTTGGTACAGCCTGTACTCTTATAGGATTTTTTATGGTTTCAGATCTCACATTTAGGTCTTTAATCCATTTTTAGTTCATTTTTGTATATGGGGTTAGAAAGTTGTCTAGTTTCATTCTTTTATAGGTAACTGCCTAGTTATCCTAGCATGGTTTGTCGAATAGACCAGCTTTTCTTCATTGTATATTCTTGCCTATTTTGTCATAATTGAGCAGATAATTATGATTTACTTCTGGAGTCTCTATTGCCTTTCATTCAGCTGTGTATCTGTTTCTGTGCCAGTACCATACTCTTTTGCTTACTACATCTTTGTTATATAGCTGGGAATCTGGGGTTGTGATACCTCCAATTTTGTAGTTCTTTCTCTGAATTGCTTTGGATATTCAAGGTCTTATGTAATCCTATACATATTTTAGGATTTTTAAAATTCTAGTCTGATGAGAACTGCTGTTGATATTTAGTAGGGATTGCATTCAGTTGGTGATGCTTTGGAAAATATGAACATTTTAAAAATATTCATTCTTCTGATCCATGAGCATGGAATATCTTTCCATTTTTTATGCCCTTTTCAATTTCTTCCATTGGTGTTTTATAGTTTTTCAGAGTATGAGTACAGGTCTTTCACCTCCTTAGTTAAGTTTATTCCTAAATATTTTATTCTTTTTGTACAACTGTAAATAGCATTATTTTAAAAACCTCTCTTTTGCAACTTCACTAATAGTGTATAGAAATGCTACCACTTTCCGAGTATTAATTTTGTATCCTTCCAATTTACTGAATTTATTACTTCTAGTAGTTTTTTTTTTCCTCCCCCTTTGGCAGAGTATTTAGGGTTTTCTATATGTAGTATCAGGTCACCTATGAATAGTGACACTTTAACATCTTTATGAATATTGATGCCTGTCATTTATTTTTCTTGTCTGATTGCTATGGCTAGAACTTTTAGTGTGATGTTAAATAAAAGTAGTGAGAATGGACATTCTTATATTGTTCCTGACCTTAGAGGGGTAGCTTTCAGTTTACCATTGAGTTTGGTGTCAACTGTGAGTTGTTAATATTTATCTTTCATTATGTTGAGATATGTACCTTCTAACCCCAGTTTGTTGAGAGTTTTTTTTTTTTTAAATCATAAATGACGGTTAAATCTTTTCAAAAACTTCCTGTGTCTATTGAGATGATCATGCGATTTTTATCCTGCATTTTGTTGATGTGGTGTATCATATTGATTGATTTGCAAATATTGAGCTACCCTTGCACCCTGGAATAAATCTCACCTATTGTGATGAATAATCTCTAATATATTGCTGAATTCAGCTTACTAATATTTTATTGAGGATTTTTGCATCTATGTTCATCAAGGTTATTGGCCTATGATTTTCTTTCTTTCTTTCTGTCTGTCTGTCTGTCTGTCTTTATCTGGTTTTGGTATTGTGTAATGCTGGCCTCATAGAATGTACTTCAAACCTTTCCTTCCTTTTCTATTTTTGGAATAGTCTCTCTTGAGGAGAGTAGGTATTAATCCTTCTTTAAATGTTTGGTAGAATTCCCCTGTGAATTTGTTGGTTCTGGACTTTTATTTTGTGGTAGTTCTTTGATTATAGATACAATTTTGCTACTTGGAATCAGTCTGTTGAGATTTTCCATTTGTTTTTGGTTTGGTTTGGAAGGATGGTATATTTCCAGGAATTTATCTATTTCTTCTAGGTTGTCAAATTTGTTGGCATATAGTTTTTGTAGTGTTCTCTTACAATCCTGTGTGCTTCTTTGGTGTCAGTTGTAACTTAATCTTTCTCATTTCTGATTTTGATTATTTGGGTCCTTTCTCTATTTTTTTCTGGATGAGTCTGGTTTGTCACTTTTATTTATCATATCAAAAACTAGTTCTTAGTTTCATTGATTTTCTTTATTATTTTATTAGTCTCTATGTCATGTACTTCTGGTCATTATTATTTTCTTTTTTTCTGCTCATCTTGGGTTTTATTTGTTTTTCCTCCTAGTTCCTGTACATGGAAGTTTAGATTGGTTTTGACCTTTTTATTATTTGCTGAGGTAGGCTTGTATTTTTATGTTTTGTATTAGGCTTTGTATTCTTTTCTGTTAGAATTGCTTCTTCTCTGTCCCAAAGATTTTGCACTGTTTTCAATTTCATTTATCTTCCCATAATTTTTTTTCTTTAAATTTCGTCTTTGATTGGTTAATCTATTTGTTGTTTAGTATTATGTTGTTTAGTCTCCACATGTTTGTATTTTTCCCAGTTTTTTTTTTTCCTTGTGATTTATTCCCAGTTTCATACTGTTGTGATAAGAAAATATGCCTGGTCTAGTTCCAATCTTCTTAAATTTATTGAGGCTTGTTTTATGACCTAATATGTGATCTCCTCTGGAGAATATTACATGGGCCCTTGAAAAGGATGTGTATTCTGTTATTTCTGGATGGAATTTCTGTATATATCTATTATGTCCATCTGGTCCAATGGGTCACTTAAAGACATTGTTTCTTTATTGATTTTTCTGTCTGGATGATCATTGATGTGAGTGGGGTATTAAATTCCCTAAGTATTAATGTATGACTGCCAATTTTTCTCTTCACGTCCATTAATACTTGCTTTATGTATAAGTGCACCAATTAGGGTGCTTAGATATTTGCAATTGTTATATCCTCTTGGATTGATTCCTTTATCATTTTGTAATGCTTTTTTTTATCTCTTGTTATAGTCTATGTTTTAAAATCTATTTTGTCTGATAGAAGTATTGCTACCCTGGCTTTTTGTTTTCTACTTCCATTTCCACTGCAAATGTTTTTCCATCTCTTCATTTTCAATTAGTGTGTCCTCAAGTCTGAGGTGAGCCTCATGTAGGTAACATATCCATCTTTATCCATTCTGCTTCCTATGTCTTTTTACTGGAATATTTAGGCCATTTACATTTAAAATGGTTTTGATAGGTTTATATGTGTTACCATTAAAAAAATTATTTTGTAGTTCTTCTTTGTTCCTTCTTGCTTTGTGATTTTCTATAGTGTTATATTTGTCTTTGTGTGTGTGTGTGTGTGTGTGTGTGTGTAAAATTTATCACAGGTTTTGAATTTCTGGTTACCATGAAGTTCATGTATAACATCCTAAGTAAATAGCAATCTATATTAATTTGATGGTAATGTAAGTTGGAACACATTCTTTTAAAAAAATACACTTTCTTTTTCCTCTCCTCTTCCCTTTTTACTATTTCTTCCACATTTTATGGATACATTGTTATATTTTACATCTTTTTATTCATAATTTTCTTATTTCTATTTATGGTCATTTCTTCCACTTAAAAGATGTCCTTTTATCATTTCTTTGAAGGCTGGTTTACTTGTGATAAACTCCTGGGCTTTTTTTGTTTGTTTGTTTTGGTCTCAAACTCTTTATCTCATGGTCAAATCTGAATAATAAACTTGATGTGTAGAATATTCTTGGTGGGCTTTTTTCCTTTTAACACTTTGTAGAATATTCTTGGTGGTTTTTTTTTTTTTTCCTTCTAACACTTTGAATATATCATGCTACTTTGTTGTGGCCTGCAAAATTTCTGCTAAAAAATCAGTTCATAGCCTTATAGGATTTCTCTTTCAGGTGACTTTCTCTCTCTCTTGTTGTTGCCTTACAGACACTTTCTCATTAATCGTTGACTCTTTTTTTTTTTTTTTTTTTTTTAGTTCTTTGGGAGAGAATGCAGCGGGGAGGGACAGACTGAGAGAATCTCAAGCTGACTCTCTGCTGAGCATGGAGCCTGATGCAGGACTTGAACCTACAACCTTGAGATCATGATCCAAGCTGAAATCAAGAGTCAGACACTTAGCTGTCTGAGATACCCAGGAGCCCCAAAATCTTTGACATTTTAATTATGTGCTGTGGTGTGGACCTCCCTGGGTTCATGTTGTTTGGAACTCTCCATGCTTCCTTGACCTGAAGTTTATTTCCTTCCTAAGATTAAGGAAGGTTGGTTATTATTTCTTCAAATATGTTTTCTATACCTTTCTCTTATTTTCTTCTGGGAGCCCTATGATGTCAATGTTTATTTAATTGATGTTGTCCAAGAGATCTCTTAATCTTTTTTCCTCTTTTTACTCTTCATCATGTCTGCTTTCCATACCCTGACTTCCAGATTGCTGATCCATTTCTCTGAATCTTATAATCTACTGTTGATTCCCTGTATTTTATTTTTATATTTTTAGTTATTTTTCAACTCTGGTTCATTTTAATATTTTTCTATCTCTTTATTGAAGGCCTTACTGAGAAATTCCAGTCTTTTCACTAGCACAGCTAGTATCTCTATGTTCATTTCTTTAAATTCTTTATCAGGAATATGGCTTGCATCTGTTTTATTTAATTCTTTTTCTGAGATTTATTCTTGTTCTTTCTTTTGGAGCATATTTTTCTATTTCCCAATTTTGCCTAACTTTGTGTTTATTCCTGTGGATTAGGCAGAATAGGTCTTTTTCCTGAACATGAAGGAGTGCTTTTTGATTATGGTGTCCCTTATGCAGACTGTGTGCTTTGTGGCCTTCACTGCTTTGCTGTATATGCTAGCCACTCTTTTAAATCATTAGTTTTTATAGAAAAATAATTATAGGGAAAAAAAAGAAAGTAATAAGAAGAAAATAGAGAAAGGAAAAACAAAACCAAAAAGCACAAAAATTAAAATATGACAAAATGGAAAAAGGTAAAATTAATAATTAAAAAGCAAATTTAAAAATTTAATAAAATAAAATAAAAACCCAGAAGAGCAAAAATAGAGACAACCTGTGACTTATTTTCTGTGCCCCAGCACCACACCAGCTGATGTTGGTTTGAGAACCCTGGGCTCACTGATGTCACAAGCTCCGTCATCTGGACCCTGTTCTGGTCTGGTCTTTTAAGGTAGAGATGGAGACTCTCCACACGTCCTTGGCCCTTTTAATTCACCACTTTTTTCTGTGTCCCAGAACAGGTAGGACAGATGTGAGCTTGTAGACCCTTGTCTTGCTGAATTTGCAGCTTCCTGTGACAACCAGACCTGTGAGTTATAGCACTGGGACCAGTGTATTATGTTGTCTAGACCCTGCTCTGGTCTGGGCTTTTAAGATAGAGGGAATGTTCCCATACCTCCTTGACCCCTTTAAACCTTATTTTGATTTTGATTTTTTTTTTTTTTTGGTCTTTTTTTTGTCTTTGTCCCAGTGTGATTGGAACTGGCCTGGGTTCCCAGATCCTGGGATTCCTGAAGTTACAAGATCACTTTGATGATTAGATCCACCAGGTATGGCATAAGGATCTGCCCAAGTTGTATCCAGACTCTGTTCTGGTCTAGGCCTTTAAGATTGAGTGGGAATGTAAACTGTGGTGTTCTCCAGTTCATCTTACCCGGAGAGCATTCCTATAGCTCCTCTGTTGCTTGGCAGAGTAGTTCTAGTGTTGTCTCATTTATATCTTTGTTGCTTTAAGCCATGGCTTTTTTTTTTTTTTTCCCTCCGCGTCCATGGACAGAGGAATCTGTTCCCAGTCCCTCAACACTATGCTTCCCCACTGTTCTTCACAGTGGAGTTCCTTTGTTACCATGTTTCTGTATTTCTTGCTATTCATTTGCCATTCTCTCTTTGGTTGTTTAGTAGCTGTTAATTCAATCCATTTTTCTTCAGGAGGAATTATTTTATTAATAGTTGTCATTTGGGGTGTTCTGTGGGGGACGTTAGTTCAAGGTCTTCCTTCATTGCCATCTTGAAACAGAACTATCTAGTTGCTCTTTTAAACTGTAGTGTGTGTGTGTAGATATGTGTGTTGTGTTGTTTTGTTTAATCTGAGGCACAGATTTTTAAAAAATCATCTCATGGCCCTTCAACATTATTTATGCAGTTTTCAGTATCAGGTATGAAGGTTTCCTTAGTTAATATGTCTCAGTCTCTTGCTATTCTCTATGTGGTCTCTCCCTCTCTCTCTCTTTAAATAGAGAAACTATGTAGGTAGCCCTCTAAATAGAGGTTTCTTTGGTGTCTATGAGTTCATAGGCAAAGGCATAGTTCACAGGGTCTTCCATTGTGACTGGAACTGGGACCCATAGCTTTTGTTTTAAAGTTTATTTTGTCTTATGAAAGTATTACTACACCAGCTTTCTTTTTGTTTACACTTGCAAGGAATATCTTTCCCTGTCCATTCACTTTCATTCTACATGTGTCTTTGGGTCTCAAGTATGTTTCCTGTAGACAGTAGGGTCTTATTTTCTTTTCCATTCAGTCACCCTATCTCTTTTGATCGGCATATTTAGTCCATTTACATTTAAATTAAATACAGATACATATGTTCTCATTGACATTTTGGTAATTGTGTTTTGATTATATTTTTAGTTCTCTTTTCTTGCACTCTTGTGGGTTTGATGACTTTCTTTAGTGTTGTACTTACATTTCTCTTTATTATTTTTATGCATGTGTGTTTATTATACGTTTTTGGTTATGATATTTGGTTATGATAGAATGAGTTTCATATATAACATCCTATATGTATAGCATTCTTTATTAAGTCATTTATGTTCCAACTCATTCTAAAAGCACTAAACTTTTACTCTTTCCTCCATTTTTCATGTATATGATGCCATATTTTACATTTTTTGTGCATCCCTTGACTTATTTTTGTAAATATAATTTATTGCTTTTGTGTTTTAACTTTCATAGTTGCTTTATAAGTGATTAATCTATTGCCTGTACTGCATTTTTGCTTTAACCAGTAAATTCTTTTCTTTTATAATTTTTTTCTAGTTCCAGCCCTTTCTTTTCTACTTATAGAAGTCTCTTCACAAGAAACGTTAACACTGGTTTAATGGTGGTAGAGTCCTGTAACATTTGGGTCTGCTGGGAAACTCTCTCTCCTATATTTAATGATAACTGCTGGGTAGAATATTCTTGGTTACAAGTTTTTTGTTGTTTGTTTTGCTTTGTTTCCTTTCCTTTCAGTTCTTTGAATATATCATGCCACTTTCTTCCAGTCTGCAAAATTTCTCCTGAAAAATCAGCTTATGGGGTTTTTTATTGTATGTAACTATTTTCTTGCTGCTTTTAAGTTTCCTTATCTTTTATTTTTGTTACTTTAATTGTGTTAGTTTGGTGTTGATCTGTTTGGGTTTTATCTTGTTGGGGGCTTCATTTGATTCCTGAACCTGGATGTACAGAAATTTTCAGCTGCTATTTCTTCAGATAACTTCTTTGTCCCCTTCTCTCTTTCCTCCTTCTAGGACTCCAATCATGTGAATGTTATTGTGCTTATCTCATAGGTAACTTTCCCTACCCTTTTTAAAACTTTTTGGTTCTTCATCTGGGCTGCTTTCAATTACCCTGTCTTCTAGATTGTGGATCCATTCTTTTGCATCCTCAAATCTACTATTGCTTCCCTTAGAGTATTTTTCATTTCCGTTATTATATTCTTCAGTCCTGTCTGGTTCTTTTTTCTATTTTCTATGTCTCTTTTAAAATTCTCAGTTTATCCACTCTTCTTTCAAGTTTGATTATCTTTATGACCATTACTTTAAACCTTAATCGGGTTGATTACTTGTCTCTGCTTCATTTAGCTCCTTTTCTGTGGTTTCTCTGGTTCTTTCATTTGGAACATATATATCCCTTTGTCTTCTCATTCTGTCTGAGTCATTGTTTGCTTCTATGTATTAGGTAGATGAACATGTCTCCTGGTCTTAAAAGTAGTGACATTCTATAGTACAGACTTCCCTGGTCACCAGGACCAGGTGATGCAGTGATGTATCCTGTGTGGACTGTATGTGCTCTCTTTTTGTGGTTGAGCAGCAGCTGGTGTTGTGGTGCTATCAGGGCAGGGTTTGTCCCCATAATAGCTGGCTGAGAAGCCCTGCTGCAAATGCTTTGTGTGGGCTGGTGGGGGCAGGGGAGGCTGGCCCTTAGCTAAGCTCTCTGCAATGGTAGGCTGCAACTGCTGTGCCCACCCTAGTTAGTAGAACTGCCCCCTGCACAGCTGGCTGAATGTCCCAGTTGCAGCTTCTATAGATGTGCTGGTGGGTAGGGTTTGGACACAGCCTTGTTAGCTGAGAGGCCTGGGTAGAACCACTCCAGACTTGCTGTCAGGTGGGGCTAGCTGTCAGCCCCACTGTCTGAAATATTTGGCTGTTACTACTGTGGGATCACTGGTGGGAAGGGCCTGTCCCTTTCTTGGTTAGCTGAGTCCCAGTTTCAGCCAGTGCCAGGGCACTGTTGGTTGGGATCAGCTCTCCTTCTCTCTGGAGCAGGTATAGCTTTGGTACATCAGTCTCAGCTAAGACTGCCTTCTGGGTGTGGTGGGCCTTTTTGGGGAGATGATGGTCTGAGCTGAGTCTGCCTGCTGGGTGTGGTGGGGCAGGAGCCATTTTGGAAGGGCAGCTGCTAGGGTGGGTGGGTTAAGTGGGGCAGGTCTCATGGGGATGATGGGGTGGGCAAGCAGTGCTGGCAAGATAAATGGATGGTGTCAGAACAGCCTCCCAAAAGTATCTGGCTATCTAGGCTGATGGAGGACAAGAAAAATGATGCCCACCAGCACTTCTATTTCTAGAGAAAGATTCTGTAAATCCCTGACCCTCTGGCACATGTCCTAAAATTAGTCAATAAATCTTCATGTATAAAGGAAGTGATTTTCAAACTGCTGTTTCTGTGCTGGTTCTTTAAGGGAAGAGACTTGGTTTTCTACAGCTAGGGATGCCCAGTGTGGGGCTTGATCCCCGTGCTCTTCCATGCTTATGATATCCCTTTCACTTGTAGGTAGCCATCCGGGGGTTTCCTGACCACATCTCTGACCTTTCTACCCTTTCCAATGTGTTTCTGTTCTTAAGACATGAGCTGTGGAAAATCTGTTCTGCCTGTCTTTCGTGTGTGTGTGTGTGTGTGTGTGTGTGTTTAAATTTATTTGACAGAGAGATCACAAGTAGGCAGAGAGGGAGGGGGAAACAGACTCCCCACTGAGCAGAGAGCCTGATGCAGGGATCCATCCCAGGACCCTGAGACCATGACTTGATTCAGAGGCAGAGGCTTAACCCACTGAGCCATCCAGGCGCCCCCTTCCGGTGGTTTTTAGAGTGAAGTGCAATACATGCACTAGTTAATTTGGTGTCCATGGGAGTCGCTGAGCTCAGGATCTTCCTACTCTGCCTCCTTCCTGAGATCTTTCTTATTTCTTGATGTAGGTATTAGCATTATAATATATGGAATAACATTATCACTGTTGGTTTTACAAAGCATGCTGTTTAATCTTTACATATATGAGGATTTTCTAGCTTTCTTGTTCTAGTTTCATGTCACTGTTTAGAAAAGATGCTTGATATTTTAGTCTTCTCAAATGTATTATACATACTTTGTGTGAGAATGTTGCATTTGTGCTTAATAAAAATGCTGCAGGTCTAACATTTTTTTAAGGCTTGTTTTCCTTGTTGGTTTTGATCTGTGAAAGTGAAGTAAAAGTGAAAGTGAAAATAGTCTCCGATTATTGTGTTACTATTTCTCCCTTTAGGTCTGGGTCTGTTAATGTTTGCTTTCTGGATTTTAGGTGCTTCTATGTTGGGTATATAAAAACTTACAAATTTTATGTACTTTTTGTATTGAGCCATTTATGAGTATGTAATGATGTTGTCTCTGATTAGAATCTGTTTTAAAGTCTATTTTCTGTGATAGAAGCATAGCTATTCCAGCTTTTGGTTTCCACTTACATGATATATCTTTCTCCATCTCCCCATTTTCAATCTGTGTCCTTAGATCTGAAGTTAGTCTCTGGTAGATATCATATAGATGGGTCAGTGACTGTTATTGTGAACACTTTGTCATATAAGTCACTTGTCTTTGTTTCATTAAGTCTTTTTCTGAAGTTTTATCTTGTTCTTTCATTTAGAACATATTCCTCCTTTTTTTTTTTTTTTCATTTTCCTTGACTATGTGTTGGGTTTCTATCCATTGGATAAAACAGCCATCTCTACCTGTTTTGAATCTGTAGGCTTTGCACAGATAAGCCCTTTTGATGAACCCTGCTGGTCTGTCAGACCTTCCAAGCAGCCTACTTAGTTTTTTGTGGCTCTTAGTGAGGGTCTGCCAGCACCTGTTACTGTCCCAAAGGGGAGGATCTCAGCCAACACTTAGATTTAGGCTGACTGGAAGCTGGACCCAGCAGCTTTTAAATGATGCAAATAGACCTCTTATTGGAGATGACTGGGAGATGGGTTTTTCTCTCTGTTCCTCCTTCACTGAGCCCCGGGAAATAGTGAAGTACTGTCTGCTGTTTGATATCTTCTCATTGAACCTATGAACACAATGCCTGGTGGCCACCAGTCAGGTGATCAGGAGTCTTCCCCTGGCTTGGAACCACAAAAACCAGGGCCCTAGATGCACGTACAATCTATTTTCTAGGAAATAGTGGCCACCTGAACAAGGTAGTGGGAGAACATAAAGATGATGCTCCTATGTTGCGCCTCTTGCCTCTATGATCTTTATATCTGAATAGGCCCCTAGATGTGTGCTAAAGTAGATACCTGACCCTCAGGTCAAAGAGATAGTCTCCTTCATAGAAAGACTGTTGCCTGTATACTGTGCCCTTGTGTCTAGCTGTGTTGAGTCTGTGTGAATCCTTCAAGAACTACTTCTCAGTTTTGTAGTCTTGAGGTTTTGTGATGCAAGCCCCAATGGCTTTCAAAGGTATGGTTTGGGGGGATTCATCTCACAGGTAACAGGTCTTAAAATTTGAGGGGTGCCAAAAGTGGGGCTCAAACCTTTGCTCCTGTGGGAGAAGCTTGGGATGGTGAGTCACTGTACCACAGGTGGGGCTTATGGTGAGATTGTGTCATAGCTTCTTCTGTCCTAGCATTTATATTTTCTCATTTGCTTGATGTGTAGAGGTTGCTCAGTTATTTTGAGGGTTTATTTCATTGGGAATTGTTCCATAGGAAGCTGTAGAGATGTCGGTGTGTCTGTGGGGTGGCGGTACGCCGGGTATCCTCTTACATTGTTATTTTGAACCACAACCCCATCTGACATTTATTTTAATGTCTAAAAGGAAAATGATGTCATTATCTTCATTGTGTGGGTCAAACAACTGAGGCAGACATAATTTGCGATCCTTATGCTGGGTCACACATGGAAAAATGGCACAGCCAGGATTTGATTTCTGAAGAAGAATCTCTTACATTTCTATTGAAGATCGTTGATGCTGTTATTTAAGTAAACTAGTAAGAGGCCAACTCTAGGGTGTGTTTGCTCAGTGACACTATCGATATAAGCCATCCTATTTTCATGTATTTTTTTTTCTTTTTAAACCATAGTGCCATTGGACAAAACTGGTTAATCAGT
Organism: Mustela putorius furo; assembly: GCF_011764305.1. Taxonomy (NCBI): domain Eukaryota; kingdom Metazoa; phylum Chordata; class Mammalia; order Carnivora; family Mustelidae; genus Mustela; species Mustela putorius. The sequence goes on along the minus strand of NW_025422019.1, from coordinate 19,338,284 downwards.
GTTAAATGCTTAACAGAAGTCCTGTATAAACGAAAACTTCTTTCTCTTCCTCGGTGTATCACATTTTTAACATTCCCATTTTCTGAGGACACTGACATATCAGTGTTTGGTTCTAGTGTTAACTGAGCTTTAAATATTCCTTCAAAGCTACTCTGTGGAATTGTAGTTGGCTCTATTTCATAGTGTATTTGATAGTGTTGAGACTGTGGAATAAGAATCCCTTTCTCCGGCAGTGATTTCAGCTGTCAACCCCTACAGTAGTGACACAGGGAAACTGACAGCAAAACTGTTTTTTGTCAAGGCAAGGGCATTTCATAAGTGAATAAGTCTAGAATAGGCAATATCTCAGTCTCTTGAGCACTTTATTTGTTATAAATACAAGTCAATACCACAAGATGGCACCTTCTTACTCTCAACATCTACAATTACAAACAATTATCTTCATAAAATGGTTTCAGCTCTTTAATGTGTTTAGGTATTATTGAAACCTTATAAAAGCAAGACTTGCTATAAACAGGATTGGTGTTTGATGTATATTAAATGAGGTCAGATAATTAAATTCAAAAAAAGAATTTATAAATATTCAGATAAGAAAATTGAAATTACAAAAGCAGAGTTTGTTATCATTAAACTGAATAACCTGTGTGTATGGTATAGTATTATATCTACATGGCTAAATTTCTGTTAAAATAGTTTTAGTAATCAAATAATCTACCTCACTCTCCAATGTAATCACCTAACACTCAATACATATTTCATTCAGCAACCACTTAGCTTTCATCTAGACCAGCAGTTATGCCCACACCATTTTTTTTTTTTTTCAATAAATGCAACCCATGAAGTGCCATCATCCCCTGGCTACAAAACAAAATACAATATTTAAAGGTAAAAACTCAGAGAATTTCTGAAATGGTAAACCATTCTCTCTGTGTTCATGAAAATAGGCAATCCAATTTCAAAGTCTTTGAACCAATGTAAACTCTAGAAAACTCAGTGTTGAAATATGGGAAGAATAAAGACTTGCACTAATATAGTGCATAACAAAGCAGTGTCAGGCTCATCATTTACAGTAAATGCCTTGATTGGACTTTCCTCCAGATTGTCATCATGCTGCTGAAGATAAAGTTTACTGAAGTCTGTGGGAATTCCATCATATTTTCTTCCTCCCATTTCCAAACAGGAAGAGAAGGGTTTTCAGGACCCTTGGGAAAATCAAAAAATTAAACACACACCCACAAACAATTTGAAAGCAAAATGGCAGACCTAAGAATCCTTGACTCCATGTTCAAATGAAGTTGAGGAAATATTACTTTTGCAATATTTGTATTCTGCCCAATGTATCACATCATGAGATTCCTCAAAAAACTGAGAAGTCTGAGAGCTACAAAAGAGAAAGCGGTTAAGGCAGTTGATGTCTACATTTGGATTTCTTTTTCAGGTTACATGTCTAAGTCTCCGTCGTAGGCTAAGGTCAGAGGCTTCTGTTGGGGAGGTGTGCTTTGATGTGGTTTTGGCTTCTTGCTGCAAAGGGAAAAGAATTCCTCAGATATAGGTTCACAGAGCTCTGTTTATCTGCCAAAGACAATTACAAGGTATAGAAATTCATGTGGTTAAATGACAAAAGATTGAGTGCTCTGAGCATGTGGGTTTCTTTTTTGAATACTTGTATATTTTAAGAACAAGCTATCGTTTTTTTCGAAATCTTAAAAATGGTTTCATGGAAGCAATGAACTCGGTAGAGAGCTACTTTTCTCATTCTTGTTTATACTCAGTAATGCAACCAGATGCTGTTCACTAATTCCTAAGCTACCATGACCCTCCTATCAGAGATATTTCATAAGAGCAGCTGGAACAGCCAGACTCCTCCACCTTACCCTAGTGGTGTTCTTAATTCGCTTCTGCTCTGACCTAAAACCTGACATTTGGATGCCATGGCACCAGAGTCTGCTAGGAAACTTTCTCTGATCCTGCACCATGCAGAGCCACTCTTGCCTGGTCTCTGTTTGACCTGAGGCTGACAACTTTGCCAGGTCAGGGAGGGCTGCTCTTCCTTCTCACAGAGAATCTGAAATTGACCAACCTGGGCAAATCATACAGTGATGGCCCAGATGTGGGGCAAAACAACCTGCATTATATTTTGTTTCTTAGTATGGGTAAAACTCAGTCTATGAAGGTTGCTAATTTGAATTTTATCTCATTGTACCCCACCCCTACCATACTGTTTCTCTTCCTTCCTCAGTGCCTTTGCTTTGCCATGCCTTCAGAGCCCAGTTCTTTGGTGTTGCCAACTCTTGCCTTGTCTCGAAGTTATTTTACAGCAGCATCTATCATTAATTGAAAGCATGCTCAGTGCCAAGCTCTGTGTGCTCAGCTTTTTACATAAAATACCTCAATAAATCCAGAACAACCCTGGGCAGGGGGTGGGGAGAGCATTAGGGTCAATACTTTTTTAAAGAGAAGGACTAGAGAGGTCACTTACCTTCTCCCAAGTGACTGAGCAGCTCAGGCTGAAATTTAAACACATCTAACACAGACGCCCAGGCCCTTAACCTCTTCAGTGCACTATCCATGCCATTAATCTGGCATGTGGCAGACACAACATTTTTTTCTGAACATAAGAATTTTTATACTTTGAACTTAGAAAAACACATTTTCATGTGTACAATTCAGTGGCATTTAGTATGTTCAGTGTTGCATAACCATCATCTTATCTAGTTCCAGAACATTTTCATCACTCAAAAGAAAAACTCTGCACCCAACAAGTTATCTTCCTATTTCCCCTACCCTTAGCCCCTGGCACCCACTTAACTTTCCATCTCTTATCCGGATATTTCATACAGTAGAGTCCTACTATATGTGGCCTTTCTGTCCGGCTTCTTTCCCCTAATGGTTAACATTGTATTACGTGAATTTTACCATATACACAAAAAGAGATGCCTGATAGAATTAAAATGAGCCTAGAGAGTATCACCTAGTTCTAAAGCTTTTTTTTTTTTTTTTTTTGGTTTGATAATGAATATTACAAAAAGAAGAAATTAAAAATGATTTTAACACAGATCCTATCAGTGTTCCTGCTTGGCATCTGGGGTGCAGTGGGGACTCAGTGCATGCTGAGGGTTGGGCATGGGCTGTAGGCAGACACCTTCCAACCAGGGAAGCTGAGGACAGGCAGAAACCAGCTCTGGCATCCTCTGCCATTGGAAGCCAACTCTCTGATTGTGTGCTTCTCTGAAGGGTATTCACTGCATGATTAGAATAATATTCAATTTTATATATAAGCATATTCCAGTGGCTCTAGTTCTACTGCCTGGCCCAGACTCTAGCATCAAGAATGGACCCAGCTTGAAATGAGGTCCAGAGGATGCTACTGTAGCATTTAGAAGTACTAAGAGATCACACCACAGTTTAGGACAACCAAAAAGAAGACAGCTGTGAATCTCCAGTGGTGGTGGTGCTGCTGAGAGTGGAGGTTGTCTTAATACAAGAGGGTTCATCTGAAATGATAGTTGGGATCTTCTCCATCCTGCACCTCCTGTCTTTTCAGAGGAGAAAGGAAGAGAACGGGAAGAGATGTAGGTGCTTCCAAATAGTTCTTGACCATCTTTTCTTAATTAGCATTTGCCAAGGGCTACCAGGCAAAGAGAAATGAAAGAAGATCCCTGGGGAGTGGGGAAGAGGAATAGAGATGGCTGGATCTTGATACTGATGTTGCCTGGGAGACAGCTAAACTTGGCCAGCCTGTTGGGCCTATAAAATTCTGCTCAAAGTATTAGAGATATTTTTATGAATGAGTTCCCTGTATGGGACTATGGAAAAGAAAAGGGGTCTCCTAATACATAGGCCTTAAATCCTTGTGGGCCATGGAATGCATTGGGGATCATTTGGATGAAGACCTCATTTTTTATGAATCACTTCAAAGTGGGTAACCTCTCAACTGCTACTAATATCATAACTATGAATATGTGAGATCTGAGAAATTTTAGAGTTTGAAAGTTCTTAAATGCTGGTAAACTGAGTAAGGTCATATATGCTGGGTAGCTGTGACTTTACAAATCTTCCTGACTAGTTAAAAAATGCCTGAGGAGAGGAGCTATTCGTAGCAAAGTCAGCAACTAGAAGGCCTGTCTTGAGAGGCCCTGCTCTCTTTTCTTTCTCCCTTACTGGTACTCACTCTCCCCTTAAGAAATACTTTTTCTCTTCAACTCTGGTATCAGGAGAGGTGTGACCACCTCACACTAAATCAGGACCCGCTGATGCCTGCCACATGGGCCACCACCACTCATCCTGTACCCACGGTGGATCTCTAATCCATCACACTATTCTTCCCTGTCGGACTGAGGTGTCACCTCATAACTCTTCCTAATGGAGCCCTCTTGACAGCCACCACCACTTCCAGGGTTGGCACAGGGATAAAGCTATTATGCAACACTGACGGTAAGAGACCATTGCGTGACACACATTTAAAAGACCTCCTCTGGGATCATTTGCATGTTAGCAAAGGACAAACCCAAGAAGCCAGAAAAACAAACTGATGATAAAAAGGCATACTGCGGGAAATTAACAGCACCACTGAATTCAAGCCCCAAGGACCCATCCCCAGGCCAGGAGAGATTAAATAGCTTGATGAACACCTGAAATGGTCTTTGGTTTATGCAGCCACTCATGAGGGCGGAGCCTCGGGGAGTAGGTGCACTACTCTGAAACGTGGGCACGACGATGGCCCATTTACGGAGATTGGATATGCTGGAGTTATCTAGAGCAATTTTCTGGCACTATGTCTAGATTGACTACAGGCTCACCCAGCGCTCGTCTTCGCTAAATTGCCTCATGGATCTTTATTACCAGGGGAGCAGGGGCATCAGTAATATTTCAAAAACTTCGAGCACTAATGGTAGATGTACAAAGGGTTGTATCTGAACGAAGTGGTCCTTAAGAAGACGATTTTTCTATATTTTCTCAAAAGCATTTCTAAGTTTTATTATAAACTGCTTTCATCTAAAGTATACACCTAAGGCCTGGCATATTGCAGCAGTTCTCTTGTCCTAAGCCTTTTATTTTGGGGAGAAAATATAAAATCTCCAAAACTGTCATCATCTAACTCCTCTGCAAGCTATTTAATAGAAGAAAATGCCGTGAAAGTATCTATTTGGACTCTCTAGGCAGCTCCTGTGTAAAAGGAAATGGTAGGTGTTTTGATATCAATAGGTCTGTTTCGAGGTCTATAGCTTACTTGGGAAACAAGGAGCCTCTAAAAAATATGAAAACGTAGCCACTACATTGAACCTAAAGGGTTTTTAGGGTCACTCAAGAGAAAGAAATTGCACACCAGAAGACCAGTGGAAAGCATGTAAAGCTCTGGGCCTAGACCACTAGAAGTGATTTTACCAGGCTCATGACCTCAGATAAGTGATCCTCAGAAAAGTGAAATAACTTAGCTCGCTTTAAAATGGGTACAATAAGAGTAACAGCTCGGTAGATTTTTGTGAGGTCTGAAAAGGCAACCTATGTAAAATATTTACTCATCCACTATTCTACTTCAGGTGGTAGAGGAGGGAGATATTTAAGAAACAACTATAATCACAGCCTAGACAAGTGCCAGACAGGAGGAGGAATTGACAAGTTATTCCAGACTATTTACGGGAAAAATGCTGGCATTTGCATTTTACTGGGAAGAAGCAACAGAGTGTCAATAGCTAAACATGAAAATTCATTCTAGATGAATGGAATAGAAGGAAGAAACCCTGGAACCAGAACCATCCTTGCAAAATTAGAAGGTACCACTGTAAGTACCCTACTTATAGTACATTCGGTACTTTACATTAAGTACATTCAGTACTTGGAAGTTTTTCATATAATGAACCATTTGTAATACAGAAAATACATGATAGACATCAAAAATATACATGCACAGTACAGATATAATGGTAAACTTCCCTAATTCAATGGGTACCTTGGGTCTTGAATAAAACTTATGAAACAGCAACACAAACTAAAAGTGCTGTATCTCAATAACTTAGACATGAAGATGGTAAACTTGAAAAACTGAACCTGACTGTGGAAAGGGAGGTGAAAGCAGTAACGAAATGATCCAAAAGATGGACACAAGCTTTGTTCCCTACAAAAGAAAAGGAGTATGTTATAATGAATTAATTAATACAGGATTGTTGGGAATTAGAACTAAACACATGGGTTAAATATTCCAGCAGAAAAGGTACCATTTTTATCAAAATTAAGAGTTTATAAAGGAGGTAATTTAAAAGGAAGTCTTCAGTAAGAAAAAGTGATTTGGGCCTATCCAACACAGCAGACTATCTAAGGCATAGGGAAACTAAGGAAGCCTTAAGGATTGTTCAGGCTTCAATTGTGGAAGACTTTAGTGGCTGGTTAGGCAGCCAAAACCTAACTTTCATTTTGTTGTCAAAGAAAGCCAACACTGGTGTCTGAGTAGGAGAGGGGCTGATCATATGGCTTTTAGGAAGACCAATTTGGCTGTAGACAGAAGAAAGGAACATTTGTTTTGAGTCCAGATATATAGTTATTGTGCTACTCCTAAAGGGAGAGGACCAAAGTCAAGCACTGAAGCTGAGAAAAAATAGATGTGAGAAATACTGTACCACTGGTCACTAAAATAAGGGAAAATTACACTGATGTTTACATTTTCTAGAAAATTGTTTCCAGGATTCAATGATATACCTAATTAATCCCCTGAGTTTAGAGTCATTCAGAAAGGGCCTCAGGGTGCCTGGGTGGCTCAGTGGGTTAAGCCTTTGCTTTCGGTTCAGGTCATGGTGTCAGGGTCCTGGAATCAAGCCCCACATTGGGCTTTCTGCTCAGCAGGGAGTCTGCTTCCTCCTCTTTCAAGCCTAGTTGTTACCTCTATCAAATAAATAAATAAATAAATAAATAAATCTTTAAAAAAAAAAAAAGAGGGGGGCCTCAATAAATACTTAATTTTGAAGGACTACAGAAATGTTAAAAGGCAAACTTAATGACTATTACTACAAATTACTACATCCCCAATTCTAAATCCTATGGTTCCCTCTACCCTGGAATACCTAAGAGATTAAAAATTAACAAGTGTGGTACATCCAAGTTTTTAAAGAGAACAGACTATCTTATTCCCTTGCAGTGTGTTGGTCCATTACTTTCAGAGAAGTTTCTCGTCTGTTAACCTTCCTATATTTTGTCGCAATGTAAGACCTTTTCCTTCTTTTCTAATCTGTTCCACTGATGAATGCAGCCTATCGCTCTGAATCTCATATAAAGCTTTCAACTTCACATTTGTTCATTACGACGGGATCTAAGAATACACAAAAAATTTATCGAGACATAAAAATTGGTCAGGTCATTTGATTATAGGGTGAAGGACTAACCAAAGGTGTTACTTTTTACTACAGCTCTATGGAAAGAGTAGTTGGATAGAAATCCAATTTCTAGCACTAGAGGTGGCAGAAAGAATTAAAGTCATCTTATTTTCTTCTCTAATTTTCACTGATCCAGGGCAAAGATTTATAAACCTGTGTAACCTTGGAAACAGAATCTGAGGCAAAATGTACAAAGGCTGGATTTGAATCGAGATTAAAACCTGGGTAAAAATTCTCAAGGAAATAGTTTAATAGATGATGAATATAAACATCTCAATTTGGAGAAAAAAAAGTAGAGTAACACTTTGATTTCATGAAAGTAAAAAAAAAAAAAAATCCTTTAGAAATTTTGCTTGGAAGCTAATAAAATATTCTCAACACACTTGAAAACATTCAAATGTATCTACTCCTGGCTAGTTTTAAGAGCAGCTCATTAACTAAAATATATTCTGTACAGTAAACCAATTATCATTTTCTGAGAATAATAAATTTTTAGGAATAAGTCCCTTACAAAATGGAATTGACAGAAGATTTTACATTTGGTCAAGGTAGATAAACACCTGGCTCTACTATTTAAAATGTACTAAACTGGTTGTTCGAACCTATGGGTCAAGATAGGTCAATTTAAGAATTAGAATTTTCTAGAGTAAAAGCTCTTAGCATTAACTGCAGTTTAGCATTACCTGGGATGCCTTTAAGTATCCAGATGACCCAGCCAAAGGCAAGACTAATAAAATCAGAATCACTGGGACTGGGAGCCAAGTATTGGTCCCCAGGAGGTACAAAGAGATGCTAAGATAAAGTCAAAGCGAAAAATAACCAAAATACTAAAATGGGGAAATCCTCACTAGTGATTTCCCTCTTATACCTTCTGATTAAAAGTAGGTAGTGTCAAACGAGGAAGGAAAAGGTAAGTGATTTCAACTATTCTACTGTTGATAATTATTTGTGGGTAAAGGGTCCAGTGATAATGGCCAAGGATCTTTTAGTAAAACACATCACCAATCAGAACATGGAATATAAATGTTTTGTGAGTCAGTACTTACCAAAGAAGGTAGGAAGTAAATACTAGGAAAATCATGATAAGAAAACCTCCACCTGAGACGCCATAAACCCAAATTTTTACTCGGCCATCTGTTTAAGATAGAGATTAAATAACAAGCTTAGCATACAAAAGTCTTCTCATCTGAAATATTTATCATCTGAATTCTGAGACTGGCATAAGTCACAATCATAGTGGAACTACCCACATGCAACAGCTAGAAAACATCCGACAAAGGTGAAAATGTTAAGACACTATCAAATTTTTCACAATGGCAAACACACCAGTAATCATTACTTCATAAAATCTAATGATTGTCAGGCTATTTTAAATGTATTTTTATGTGTGTTTAGTCTCATATATACAATACAGAAAGTACCGCAATACATTTTGACAACATCAGGAGAAGCAAAAAATAAAGAGGCCATCCTGAAAGCAAAGCAAATTACTGTCACCACTTTGGTGACACCTGATGTTGAGTGAACAAAAACTAATGCCCAAAAGTAATAAACTCACTAAATTATGTCAAATTATAACCACGCGTGTAAAAGCACAGACATTATTTTTATGTCCTATGTGCCAGAGTTAAGAAAAATAAAACCACGTAAGTCTGATCTATTTTGTGATTTTTACTGTTATGTACAACTTGAGTGTAAGTATGGTTTTTTATGTTCTGTTTATGTGAGCACCGTCGAATGCCAGAGCGTTCCCAAGAACAGCCTTCCTTTCTGAAAGACACACACACACACAGAAGATTCATTACACTACATGAATTTAACTAACTGCATGTCCAAAAAATCATCAGCATCTTATTTGAAAGGCTTCTGTGGGGTGAACAACAATAAAAATCTATGGTAATCAACATTTGTTTGGAATAAAATCACAATTACATTCAATTATATTGTCACTCCCCATTAGAGTTTTTGCTTACAGGACACTTTAAAACCTCAGTCAGGTTTTAGAATGAGGTTTCAATGTAGTAATGATGTTTTTCTACGGTCATGAAACTTTTAACAAAGCTTTGATTCTGATCTCTTTGAAACACTAATGATGAAATCCCCACTTCTGAGTTTTTTACATTTGGGGGGCGGGGGGAAGTCTTCGCTAAGAGAGAAAGCACCTTTCATCTTCTTACTCCTAAACCTCACAGAGCTGAAGTATTTGGAGGCTCCAGAACTTTGAAATCCCCAGTGTAGAGGTATGTGGTCCATGTTACTTAAAAAAGAATATAACTTTTTATAATAGCATAATGAACGGGATCAAACTATGAAGAAAAGGTAAGTCATGAAAAATAAGTTGTGCTGCTACCCTCTCTCAATTCCTAAGCCAGGAGCTACCACTGTTAGTTATCCTTTTCCTTTCCTTTAGCAGTTGAGTTTCCTTTTGTATAGGCAAACGTTCGAGTACAAGCATACAAATATATACATCTTTTTTTTTGGCGGAGGGGGATACAAATGGCACATATTTTGAATTATGCTTTTTCAGAAACAATTTCCCATGCTAGATCAGAAGACAGGTCTTATTCTTTTTAATATGAAGCATATTGGATAATTGTATCATTTTCTTTTTCCATTTTCTGTTTATAGACATTTAGATTGTTTCCACTATGCTTTAGAACAAACACTTGTAACAAACATTATTTAGTAGACATATATATATCAGTATGATGGGTTCTTAGGAAACAAATTTTAGGTCAAACTGTATGAGGTGTATTGCCTAAATGTCTTCCTAGCAGTTGCTCCAATTTATACTATCATGAGAAAAAAGTATACACATACATGTATTCACATCCAGGCTGCCACTGATGTCTTCATTAGCCCCCAGAGGCTAAGGACTTCACTTGTGGATTTGAGCATTCATTTCTCTAGAATCTCACACTAATTCTTCTTCCTGAACTGGGGGCTACAGGTAATGGGGGAGCCTGGCTACATTTCCTACTACCCTTCCTTCAGATTTAAAGCTACTGCTCATTTAGTAACAAAATGAATGAGATGTTTAAAAAATCCATGGCCTGCCCAGATATAAAGCAGAATCAGCAGCGAATAAGATACTGTGGGCATCCTGAAAAGTTGGCTGAGGAGCGTACATCTGGTTTTTCCTAGATCTAGTTTCCTTTGGGCCCGGGCTCTGGTTTTTGCTTCATTTAAGCATATCATTAAGATGCTTTTGATACACAGAGGCCTGGGGTCTGAGAGGAATTCTCAGGGTATGTTTTGCGTGAGCTCTGTCTACATCTTCCCTCTCCACGTCCTGTCAGGCCTCTTTGCTTAGTTATTATTAGCATTTTTGTTTCCTAGCAAAGATATGTATGATTAGCACCAAGAACCTTGCATTCATTTTCAGCATGCTTTGTAAGGGGGGAGCTGAGACAAATTCTGTGACCTGCTTTGCAAATCTTCCTATCGCTTACTAGTGACAAAACCTTAGTAAAATTCATTTTCGCTGTTTCAGACTCCTAATCTTAAAATCATTAGGTTTTTGCAACCTAATGAGATCATTGACTCAATACAACCAGCCCAGAACTGCAGGTTACACAAAGCTTCTAATGTTCACTCCTCTCCTTAATAACCACTAATTCCTGACTCCTATAGGCCCAGCACTGTGATAAAACTCACATCACGCCTGCAAGGTAGGGGTCTTTGGACCCGTTTCCTCATTTATGAAATCAGTTGAGAGAGATGAAGACATTACACTCAGTCACAAAAGAGGGACATTCTGAGTTTTGATGTCAAGGTCTGTGTCTGAAATTAAGGCTCTTTACTGTTCTACCAGTGTTTCTCAAACCATATAGCATCCCTCAGCATTTCCTGAGGTATCTGCAGGTTCTTGATCTAAGGCAACTTCTGCTTTTAATTTCAATTATACACACATATTCACAGTTAAAATGACATTCTCTTTTGCAGAGGTAATTTACAATGAAAAGATAACTCTAAAGGTTAGTATCATGGGGACTCAATTCAATAGCTTGTAGACTGGGGTTGAAAGAGACTTCTCTTCAACTATCCAGGAGAATATTTTACATTGAAAGGGACTCTCCCTTTATGACGTTCAGATTTGAGAAACCTTGGATTGGACCACATCACTTCTTTCGTCTCTCCTCTTTTACTCCTTCCCTCCATTCTAAAGAATGTCATAAATGGGGCGCCTGGGTGGCTCAGTGGGTTAAGCCTCTGCCTTCGGCTCAGGTCATGATCTCAGGGTCCGGGGATCGAGGCCCGCATCGAGCTCTCTGTTCAGCAGGGAGTCCGCTTCTCCCTCTCTCTGCCTGCCTCTCTGCCTACTTGTGATCTCTCTCTCTCTATTTCAAATAAATAAATAAAACCTTAAAAAAAAAAAGAATGTCATAAATGTCATAAGCAGTGGTGACAATAGGAACCCCAATGTCCCTCAAGTAAATGTGTATTTCTTACTCTTCAGTGTACCTGGATCAAGAGGTTGAAGTGACCATCCTTTAAAAATGTCATGTATCTTTGAATTCACAGGTCTGTTTTTCCCCGCAAGGTTCTTCACATCAGCTTTTTTCTCCTCAGAGCCGGGTACCTTCATACAGTAATCCAGGAAACCATTTGACCTCATGATCTCTCTGTAGCCCTTCTCACAACCGCAGACTCCACCCTACAGCATACAAAATAGTTTTCTGGTTACATGGTGATGAAAATGAACAATGTAAAAGTTGGAATCACTTAATAGCTGTGTGATGTGTTATGACAATTTGGGGTTTTTCAGCAATAGAGTTGCAAAAGAGATGAAAAACAGAGCAGCTCCTTTCTTGTGAATTCCAAAGTCAACCTTAAAGACATCATCAGATCTCATGCCTTCCAAGTAAGAAATCACAATTCTTTGTCAACAGAGGGCATCAATTCTATCCTTTTCTCCCTTACAGAGGTGTTCAAGGCATTTAATCAAATTATCCTCCATTCCCTGTCTCCCCAATGCAACTGTTTGAAATTCCTGCCCACTCACTGGAACCTGCTGCCCTTGATGCTGAGAAGTAAAGCAACAGGGATTATGTAAGAAGCGCCTTTGGGCTTTGTGCTCTTTGATGTCTGTTGCCCTGTCAGCTGCTGAATGTGCTTACCACCTTCTACCACTGGTCACTAACTAGTCTGAACTACTTCTCTGCATGGAGGCTTGGCTCTGCACTCAAGGAGGGCAGCCTGAGTGGAGAAAAAGAAAAAAGACTTCACCAAAGGCACATGCTCCACAGTCTTCCTTGGAGGAACCCGGTGTCACACTACAACACGTTCCTAGTTGGCACTGTAACAATGTGTCCTTCCTATTTCTCTGAACTCCTGATCATTTTCATGTACAATGAACCTCTCCAAGATGCTGGCTGGGGTGAGATGTAACAAACAAGGATTTCTCTCTGTCTCTAGAATTGAAACTGAAAATAATTGCTCTTCTGTCCTCCAGTAAACATAAAGACAATAGAGAAGAAGAGAATAAGTTGGGCATAAAATTATGAATCTGTATGAGTTTGCGGTAGGGGCACCTTACCTGAAACTATTTAAAATGTTTTGAACAGACTCTAGTCTCACATAGCCACTCAAGGCTGGGTGAGCCATAAGGATCAGTACATTTGGGTCATCGATTGTTAACTGAACATATGATGTTAAGGAGCAAAAGATACTAAAGCTAAGGAGGGCACCTCCATCTTCTACAAGAGGAAAAGGTAAGAAAAATACATTAAATCTAATAATTGCCGTTGTTTAGTAAAAGGCAGCATTCCTATAATAATGACATGACAGCATTTTATTTGAAGATATTACATGATGTTTAATAGAGAGCTAATTAAGACGATTAAGATCACCTCTAATCTAACTGAAAAGCTGTAGCCAATCACATGTGCCAAAAGTTCAAGGCAAAAGGTTTTATTATGTTTATTTTATTATTTTATTGTATTTTAATAAAATACTATTTTATTTATGTTTTATTCAAGAGGATATCCAGACAGCTGGTGGACATCTACACCTCCTCTTTTGCAGACCTGATGAGCCTAGAAGTTGTTGCTGACCTCTTTTCTCCTCTGTAAGCTTAGGCACTAGCTTTTCTGTGGAAGAAACTGACCCACCTTGAAGTGAAAGAGCCATAAAACAGGACGGAGTGCTTAAATTATTTTTAACAGGATCATTTTTGGAAACAGCACATAATAAGAAACCTGTTCCTTTAAGGAACATGATAGAGGCTCTGCTCCCTATGAGGGTCATTGATTAGAATACGCTGCACATTCTGCATTAATTCCTGAGCAGTGGTAAATGGGAGTGAAGGGAGAAGAATGGAAGAAAGAGCTCTGCTTAAAAAAAAAAAATGTACACATGTGCATACATACTTTTTCTCCACAGGCAAATATTTAACTTATTTTAAGTGAACTGAAAATTTATTCATATTAGTGTAGTCAGTTTACTAAATAATTAGCAAATATGAACACTGATAAGATCTTTCAAAATCATTTGGGTAGCTGAAAAGCTAATAATGAAAGAATAAATCAACTGAGAACATTTATTGATAAGCAGAGCTAATATGAATTAACTATCTGAAAGGCAGATTTGGCTATAGCCTTCAGACATGGCTCTATTAAAAAAAAAAAAATCCTTAATGGCTGTGATTATTCCTGCAAATTCCTCTAGATGGTACCGTGAGCACATGGAACTGCTGCTAGGGCTGTAGCTTGAGGGACGGAAAACATCCCCCAGCATATGCAGAAGACAGCAGTTAAAGGTCTAGAGGCTTCAGCGCAGGACTCACCTGTGTACAGTAAGAGAAAGGTTTTTTGCAGGCTGGATTACACTGCCGAATAGCAGCAGGACGTGCCTGAGGGGCGCAGCCTCCTACAAAGAAAAACAAAAACAAAAAGAAAAGAAAACAAAAAACACAAAACCCACCATCATTTGTGGACTTTTCTATGATAAACATTAAAAAAAAAAATGGTTTTCCTCTCTGGGCACTCTGTAACAGTACTCTTTTTTATATGCATCTGCTGACACATGGTCCAGCTGTATTTTATTGATTAGGAAGAACTGTTCAAGATGGGAGGCTCTGCCAACAAGACAGTTGCGGTAGTTTTTGTACCTATTCATTGGCAAATGTAATTCTATCACAGGACTCTGCTTGAGGGCCACATCTGTTTGCTGGGCCAGAAAAAGAATGGATGAAATTTCAATTTCAGTTCAGGAGCCCAAAGTACACCTGCTCAAAGACCCATTCTTTGTATATTTTTCTCCAGTGCCTGAATACCCCAACTAGGCAATAAGCCAATTGGCAACAACCAATGTTAAAAGAAAGCCACAAGTAGGTTCATGGACCACAATAGCAAACTTCTTGGTAAAGCTTTAAAATATATCTCAGCTAGAATGCATACACACACACACACACAGTCACAAATGGAGCTTGACACATTTTCTTAAAAAAGCAAATGTATAAGCTCCTGGAGAGGCAGTCATACATCTGATACAGTACTTTCAGGTATTAAATATTTTTGAGTAAATGGATGGAATAATGTCTCTGTACTCTGCGATAATTTACACATTAGTTATGCCTTTCAGGAGTCAGGTACTAGGCTAAGAACTTGATGTATTGAGGGTAGCATTTAAATTGTATTTATGTAATACTGGTTTCACTTATAGATTCTAGCTTTTGCCTTACTATAATTGCCACCCAGTTATAGCTTATGATTGGGTACCTAGCAAAAAGCTTTCAGCCCAAGATGGTGTAGGAAACAGACCTACATTTTCCCTGTGAATGAAGCAGCTAAATTCCTAGTGTTACTGAAAGAATAAAAATCCTCACAGGGTAAAAAAACAAAAAAACAAAAAACAAACACAAACCTAAAATCCAGAACTATACCTCCATGTGAATGGATAATTTGGACAGAGGAGTAATAACCACATGGTGGTGTTGCTGCCAGTACTGCTTGGGGTGGGTAGGGGGGTGTTTCCACTGAGTACCAGAGATCTCCAAAGAGCAGTGTCTGCAACCCTGGGGACAGAATCTCTAGGGAATTGGTAGAGATTCCCTAGAATCTCTAGTAGTCTTATCTAGACAACACCGTGCATCTTCTAGTATCTAGAAGATACCAGAATTTGTGTAGCTCATACAAATGTTGTTTAAACTTAAAAAATGAAATGAAGCTGATAGTTAACAGCCGATAGTGATAACCTGAGCTCATCAATGGATGGCCCAGTGCTGTACACTGTGCAAGTCCACAGAGGAGAATTTGATAGTGTAACCTGCACCAGCCTGCTCTCAGGGTTCTGAGAGGATGCTGCTTGTGATGTTTCTGGTTAAACAGATTCACAACGTATTCAGTTTCAACAATAACTTACAGAATGGGCAAGCAGCTTAAAATAAATTACCATATGGATAAACTATGGATTAAAGGGAATACAATAACACAAATATAGGCAAACAAGACAAAGACAGGGCTGACAATTCTTCCATTCCTATGGAAGAATAGAAATTCTCATTGATATGATAAGCTCTGTCAGCTGCAGTAAAAACAATGACAATTTTCTGAGAAGGCATTAAAAAACTTTAAAATTGAGATCATTTGTACAGATTGTATCCACTGTCATGAGTAAAAAACCTTTGATCCATCTATGTTTAGATATTAATAATAATGACTAGCAAAATACCCAAAACCAAGCTTCCAGTGCGATACATTTTTTGCACCATTAACAAATTTATTATATCTTTATCCACCCTTTTACGTTCAACTTTTGTATGTGTTTTATAATATGATATGGTAGCATCGTATAGCATAGAATGTTGAGATATGTCCTCAAAAACTTTTTACTGAGAAGGTACATGATTTAAAACTTTAGAGACTGTTGTTTTAAACTCCCATGTGTCTTTTTCAGACTTTGTCTCAGAACATGATATTTAAGGAAATTTTATTGTGTAAGTTGTTGGATATTATGGGTCTTGGGATAAAGTTGTTTGCTTTCTAAGATGCAAAGGTCTACTACTCAGCCATAAGAATGAAGTCTTGCCATTTGCAACAACATGGTTGGACCTGGAGGGTATTGTGCTGAGTGAAATAAGCAAGACAGAAAAAGACAAATACCATATGATTACACTTATACATAGAATCCAAAAACAGAACAAATGAACAAACAACAACAAAAAAGAAAGAACCAGACATAAATACAGAAAGCAAACTGGTGGTTGCAAAAAATGGGGGTAGGGGGGTGGGTCAGATAAAATGGGTGCAGAGGATTAAAAGGTACAAGTTTCTAGTTATAAAATAAGTCACAGGGAAGTAAAATGCAGCATATGGACTATAGTCAATTATACTGTAATACTGTTATCATGGTGGGCATCTTGTATATAATTATTGGATCACTATGTTGTATACCTAAATCTAATTTAATGCTATTATGCCAAGGATACTTCAATTAAAAATTTAAAACAAAATAAGGCCTAATGACAATTTGCTATGAAGATCATCTAAGGCCACCTGCTCAGTCTTCTCTTATACTTTGTAAGCTAATTCTTCTCACAAACAGCAACACTCAGAGATCTTTTTGAAGTGCCCACACAAATCTTAGGCAGGAATACCTGTGACATTAATGCCATCTGAACGTTGGCACCATACAGTTCGTTCATTATTGTTCCAAAGACTTGCTTTCCATGTGTAGTGATAACATTTGCCTCCTGCAAGTAAATATGATAACAGCGGTTCTATTACACCTCACATAAAAATAGAATAAGCATTGATCAATCAAGGCTGAGAATCGAGAAGTGCTCTTGGTACCTGTACAGGGGCGTGTTTCTAGAACCTGCTGGGGGCAGCTGTCTTGGTTCTCAAAAGACTGGATTATAAATGCCCTTGACCTAGACTGGCGGCCCATGGTCTCGAAGCTTCTTCCATTGATGCAGGTTAATTCACATGTGCTCCATTCTGACCATTCCATTAAGTGGCAGTCTCCTGGATGGTTGTGCAGGGCAGAGGAAGGAAAATAATATGAAAACTGGCATTTGAAAACGTTTACCTGGAAAGGGTACACAATGGCATCTGTGGTGATGGCACAGTGACAGGGGTGGGTTGTACACACTATACATGCCAACTTGATCAATTTTTCACTTAGGATATGCTACGAATGATGATTGATGGTTTAACCTAGTTTAGCAAGAAAGTATAAAAAACTAAATTTTCATTACTTCACTTCAAATCATGGCAGCCTTATCTAGAGGACACCATGTACCTTCTAGTAATAATAAACTTCTCAAAACAATAACTCAGTTTTCAAAGAGAGGTGTAACGTCATAAAATAGACATCCATAGAAACCATATAAAAGGGAGAAGCTGGTATCTGAAGTGGGATATCTTTGAGTCTAAAGGATGTTTAATAATTTGAACATACACAATTGTGTGTGTATATAGATGTATGTGTCTACACACACCTGGACCTATTCAGCTTCCTGAAAGGCCATATCAGCTAGGTTGGTTATTAGGACTAAAAATCAACTCATACATTTTATGTAACTAATAATTACCTTGACAATTACATAATTTTTTCATGAACCTACAGCCTTACTTGTTTCCACACACCATCTTTCAGGGGTTCATCAACTCAAGGAGCCAGTCAGCATTTTTTCGAGTGATAGCCAGTGTGTTAGACACTGTCAGGTTAGGCATTATTAACAGATTTTCTAGATAGAACAATCATTGGTCCAAGGCACTAGATTCTATGATCCTGATAAAACATCAGTGATTTGACAAAATTCTAACTTCATTCTTAAATTTCCAAGTCTGGTGCCTTTTTTTCTTTTTCTTTTTCTTTTTTTTTTGGGGGGGCTTCTTACCTACCTTGCCTCCTTGAAGCTGTAGGGATCTTCCAAAGTGATAATTTTATTGCATTTTTAATTGTTAATTCAAAATTTCAATTTTGATGAGAGCTTTTCCAGGAAAAAAAATTTTTTAATGACTTTAAAAATCCACAGGGAAGTCCCTCCCATCGTTTAAAACTACATACCTGGGCAAGGCACAGAACATGGCTGTTTCAGGATGCTGTCTTGAAAGGGCATTTCTCCACACAGTGCAGCGTCTACACTTACAGCTGACTGAGAGCTTGAACCATTGTGGACCATGCAGGACAGGCTGCGGATCTGGACTCCTTCCCCACAGTCTCCACCCTATTAAAGCAAAGAATACTGTCAGAATTACCCAAACAATAAGCATCTCCCAGGTTTTTGGCTCTGGCCACCTCTCACCCAAGAAAAATCAGTAGCTTCCTTCTCTTGGGAGTTATCTTTCAATTGTTGACAACAAAGCATCAATGAGCAATTCTCTTAGAGCTGACAGAGAAGCTGAAGTAGAAATGCAAATTTATTCCATGGAATTTATGTATTCAGATTAGGACGATTCATTTCGGAACTCAGCCAGGATTGACTGAAAAAGAACAAACAATACAGAATTTGTCTAGGTGTATGTATTAAAATGGCCTAATCCATAATCACTCCCCAAGAGAGCATGGGTACAGCCACAGGGCACACATTTCTCTTTTACTTTGCTTGTTTTTCTTTGGTAGGGAATTCAGTACTTTCTTATATGGAATAGGCTGGGGTTTCCAATAAAACACCGATTTTCTCTCTTGCCACAAGAAGTTGTTTTCCCAGCATGCCTTCTTTTTGAATAATTTTTTTTTTAAAAGATACTTAATATAAATCCCACTCAGATTTTTCTGGGCAATTAGAAAAAAATTGTGCAATGTATCACAGAAACAGAAACATAGAACTGGAAAGCTCTTAGTGATTATCTGACCTAACCATCTGCCTGATGAAAGGTTTCCCACTATAATGTGTTTGGCAGATACTCATGAGTATTTTCTCCTCAGTTTTTGTCAGGTGTTCATACTTCAAAAATAAGTC
Organism: Mustela putorius furo; assembly: GCF_011764305.1. Lineage (NCBI taxonomy): Eukaryota > Metazoa > Chordata > Mammalia > Carnivora > Mustelidae > Mustela > Mustela putorius. The sequence continues at coordinate 19,319,009 of NW_025422019.1, read as the reverse complement.
CACTGGATATGAGGATAGCTTTAGAGAGCAGCTCTGTTTTTTCCATAAGTACCATAGAAAATGGAGCGGAAGGCAGAGCTTCTATGCTGAGGAGGTAAAATCCCAGGATGGCAAGAGAGAAGGTGAGGAACTACAGCAGGAACGGAGGGAAAGCAAATACAAAGTAGTGAGTTATCAAGCTGGCCTCAATTTCACAACTTCACAAAGTAGTGAGTTACCAGCTGGCTTCTTGGACACCCATGTCTTCCAGACAGGCCATGTGATAACACCATGCCTTGGTACCATCTAAGACGAGGGAGGGAGGCAATCCCAGGCAATATTAACTCCCCTACACTTCTGAGCCATGTTAGTTCCCGCTAGTTCCAGAATTCAGTGGAAGAGGTAGAGTTTTCATGACTACTGATCGTATGGCGGGAGTCCAGAAGGAGAGAGAAAGAGCTAGAGCAAGTTCTCTGCACCCATGCTGCTGCAATCAGGGATGCCACGTGCTCTTATCCATCAACTCCTTATTAGGTGGCAGTCTGGTAACTGTGCCCTGCACTGGGAAAACTGGGTTTTATGTTCTTTTTATGCCTTCCCCACTGCAGGAGCCAGAAACTGCCTTTCTAAGGATTTGGAGCTGCTGTGGCCTTTGGAGCGGCAGGAACGAAGGAGGAGGTTGTTGACCAGTGCAGTCAGAATGGAGGGCCAGAGCATGGAGCAGGTCTGGGGTGGGTGCTGGGCCTGCTGAACACCGACCAGGGCCAGGCATCGTGGCAGCAGCTGCTGAGTGCCAAGGGCAGGTTGTTGGACAGACTGCTGGATATCCAGGCTGGTACAGTGCGGTTGCTGAGAAAAATGCTTTACATAATAAGGAAGTTAGGATTCAAAGACCTATTAACAAGAAAGAAAAGGTGTAACTTAGAGGAGGTCCGAGTTGGAGCAACTTAAAGCTTGAAAATCTGAAGAGGCACATAAATTGGGGCCATCACCTTTGCTTCTAGAGATTTTAACAAGAGCTAGCATTTCTTTATCCAAGATGACAATTTCACACCTGATTTATCAACACTTCATAACCGCTCCAGTCATTTCTCTGGCCACTATGAAACTGTCAAAAGAAACGCACCCTAATTTCGGACCCAAGTGCATTTTTTTGGGAGAGAGAGGTTCAGACTTAATTCGCAGCAGATTCATTTAGCTCTAAAATGTTTACTCTCTAAAGTGGAAAATAGTATAAGTAGAATTTCTTTTTTAAGGGTCTCTCTTAGAAGTCGTTATCCTGGATGATGGATCCATTGCTGACTTGTCCAAGGTGATGTTTTGCTACAGAGTGTGTGGAGAGAAGAGTATGAAGGCACAGTAGCATGTATGACATTTGAAATGTGCTGTCTGGAACTTGGGTAACAGAAGATGCAACTGATTAGAGTTTTGTTTGAAAAGACAGGAAACAAGTCTCCATCAGGGATGCCTTTAAACACCAGGACAAACAATAATATGCTTCTCGTATGTATCCAGAGCCAACCTGAATCTCTTCCATCTTTGACAACAGCAGCCATAAAATGAAGAGAAATCAGTATCTGAAGGATAATCTCATTCACAAAGCAAGCATTCACTCACTCTCATTCATGAAGCTTTATACACTAGAGGCTGAAAACAGACCTAGGCTTCTGTGAGCAAGACTGTCAATAACCAAGGATCCCCCCACTGACACTCTTCTGTTCCCATCATTGATGGACGTATTGTATGTTCTGAAGTGGCATCTCCACCAGATGTGGATAGGCAGATGGTGACAATAATCATAATCACAGTTTTAATCAAAATTATAATAGCAGCTACAATTGATTGAGCTCTTAATTTATGCCAGGTACCATGGTAAGCACTGTATTAAAATGGTGTAATCCCAACGAAAAGTTTCTGGAAACACAGGTACGATCTCTCCTGATAAGAGATGAAAACAAAAAACAAAACAAAACAGAACAAAACAAGAACAGACTTGGAGAGCTTACAGACTTGGCAAAATTTGCAGAGCTAAGAACTGACAGAACCTTGACCAAAATAAAGCCCGCTAGACTCAGGAGTCTGAGCTCCTAAAACAGATTTATCAATCTCTATGTGGATACATGTTACCAACGGAGGACTCTGGAAAGAAAAAAATCAGAAAACACTAAAGAAGTAAAGCCCGAGGATGAATGCTTCCTTGTGCTAATCTCTTTCCATGTAAGATTGTGGCTAAACTGGCACATCCGCTGGGCCCTGTGTTAGCTCCTCTGCTGGTCTGATCCATTGGATGGCAGTGGGCTACGTGGATATCCCCACCACCCTCAGGGAGTGAGTGCCCAACCTGTATTTGGCAGGTAAGGACAAGGAGAAGCAGGGGTGCAGCTGTGCGAGTGGGGATTTTCCTTTGTGTGCAGAGGCCCACATGTATTTTGATCAGTTGTTCCAAACTCTGTTGACATATACATTTAAGAAGAGGCAACCTTCCAGAAAGATAATGGGTTAGCCATCTCATGAAGATTTCACAGTTAGGCTTCAAGAAAAGCAGAAATGCAGCTTGAACTCGGGCAAAATTCAACTCCTATCATCATGCTTCCCTTTCTCTTTCACCTCTTCTTTTTCTGTACCTTTGTTTCTTCTTGTTTCAGAGCTACTTATTTCAACCACAAGGTAGGAAAATGTGACAGGTGAGAGTTCGCAAATACATGACCTTCCAACAGCTTTAGTCACTCCAAATTCTTAGGGAAGAAGGCTGAAGGGGTACCCACCATTTGGGTAAGGTGCCAACCCTGGAACAATTAACTCCAAATGTGTTTTTCAAGAGCTTTGCCTGGATTAAGTCAAACTGCAGACCTCTCTCCTGCCTGGAGGTGCCAGTGAATAAGAAGAAGCTCATCTAGAAATCGGAAGCAGTTCTGAGATTTGAGGATACACTTGCTGCTAGGGGCTCCCATGGCCTCAAAGCCTGGCTATCTCCAAAGGATGTGATGACCCCCAACCCCCACTGGAATTTCTGAAGAAAATGTTTACAACCCACCGCTCTTACTCCTGTGATTCTGGCAAAAGCTCAATATGTGACAGCAACCTGAAACACTACATTTGGCATAGCCCCATAATGTTCCCATGGGACAAGTGGACAGATATGTGTGTAAAAAAAAGAAAGGCTCCTGGGTGGCTCAGTGGTTTAATGCATCTGCCTTTGGCTCAGGTCATGATCCCAAGGTCCTGGGCTTGACCCTGCACTGGGCTCCCTGCTTGGTGGGGAGCCTGCTTCTCCCTCTCCCACTCCCGCTGCCTGTGTTCCCTATCTTGCTGTATCTCTCTATCAAATAAATAAAAACTCTTAAAAAGAAAGAAAAGAAAAGAAAAGAAAAGAAAAGAAAAGAAAAGAAAGGCTCCTAACACCTGAGAAGATTAAAAGGGAAGGTACGAAAGAACAAGTAAGGTAGAAGTAGTAATTGTATGCCTGGCAAGACTTGGAGTAAGGGGTTTATCAGGCCTGCATCTTCCCACCCTCCCTGCTAACTTTCATCTCCCTTCCCCTGCAATGGGTTCCTGAATTCTTTGAGTTTATTTTCTCTACTCTGTCAACAGTTATCACCGTGCTAAGGAAAAACATTCCTTCCATTTCCTTATTGGGATTCCAAGCGGCATTTGGAAATTGCTCAAGATTTAGGAAAGAAGATGATTTTCAACTCATAGACAAATTATTCGTATTTAAAGCCATTAGGTTACTATTGAATTAATGAGCATGGTTCTCTTATTTTCTGTAAAAAGGAGACTGAACAAATGTACCACACACTGCTGTTCCTCTGGGACTTATTAAAATCCATGGGCATTTAACTTCTGCAAGACAGTAATGCGGCATGACAATGTCATTCTGACAAGAACACTAAACATCTCTCGGAGAATACTCGGCAGATTTCATAACGTATAATCACAATTATTGTTACCTAATTAAAATGTGCTTTGGAATATGAACTGAAGGATAAACTAGTAAAATAAAAACCTAAAGAAAATCAATTGTGCTTTTTCTTATACAAGAAACCACAGAGAAAATGCAAGAGAGGATCTTTGCTGATCTAGCAAAAGCTCTGTGTATGTGATATATGATGATGTTGCTAGGCATTTATATTTCAGGTCAATAAAAAAGTAATCATTGAGGAAAATGTAGTAACCTTGGTTTGTGTAATAATGTTAAAATATAACTTTCATACACTTTTGGTTTTCTGCCCATATGCAAGATTTTGTCTAAGCCTTAAAGTGCCTCTTGAAGAAATAAGGCAAGCTGTGCATTTCCATCGCATCAGGGTTTTGCCTAATTAAATAATACTTTGATATTTTCAACAAGCCAAGAACATAACATTGTATTCCAGAGAATACCTAAGAAAAAGAAAGTCCCATGATCCCATGAGAATCCATGCCTAATGAATGGCTATTTTCCTGGCAATAACTCTCGGCATAAGGTTAAGTCATTCGGTTGTAATTTTGAGTGTGTTCTATTGCATAAAAATACATAGTGCCAGGCCCCTAGTGCTGTGAAATCTATTCCATCCGCACACAGGTTGAGCAGACAAATGCTTTAGACCAACTAAAAAGCATTTCTTTAACTATCATCACGTGACCTACCTCCAATTTACATGCAGACCAGTTGCCAAGGACCCAGCTGTAGCAAGGCATCACTGGGCAGGTTTTCTGCTGGGTCAGCTCTGTGGGGCATGGCCGTCCTTCTCCTTGGGTTGGCATAATGACGAATCGAGCCCGGCTCATTTGACCTAAAATGATAAAGAAGGTGTTGGCTTTTTGTTTATAGGCTGGCTTAGTAAGAGAATTAAAAAAACAAAAACAAAAACAAAAAAACCAGAATGGGGCGCCTGGGTGACTCCGTGGGTCTCTGCCTCTGCCTTCGACTCAGGTCACGGTCCCAAAGTCCTGGGATCGAGTCCCGCATCGGGCTCTCTGCTTGGCAGGGAGCCTGCTTCCTCCTCCTCTCTCTCTCTGCCTACTTGTGATTTCTCTCTGTCAAATAAATAAATAAAATCTTTAAAAAAAACAAGACAGAATGTTGTCTTACATACACAAGTCTTCATTAAAATACACCCAACTTTGTCATGTCTGGCTCTCAGTTTTTCCTGCCATTTTAAGTTTCCTATAGACATGCAGGTTATGGAAGATTTCCATAATGCTTAAGGTCTTGGAATTCTGTCTGCCTTTTACTTTAGTCTTCCTAACTCCAAACTCTGTACTGTTGCCCAAATAGACTGATCCTGTAAACATTGAGGGAGTGCTAATTAATTTGACAAATATTTATTAAGCTGCAGTATGATCCAGGCATCTTGCTATGTGCTAGGAATACAGGGATGAAATTGCCAGATTTAGCTTCTGCCCTCATAGATCATGTACTTTAGGCCAAAATTAAAAATATTAAAAATAGAGTTATATCTTTCTTGGTAGGTTCTAAATTAGCAAGTAGGGTGAAAATTACACACAACCTAAATTATCCTAGAAAATTACTTAGGAAGTTGCCATCCCAAGGTCTCCAGACTATCTTTCAATTAATTCAATAGGGACAATTGTCCTACGGCTTAGAGCCAAATTGTTTTTTCACTAAACACAAGATGAATGAAGTTGTTGGCTTGTGTGAAGGAGGCTGGATTTTTGAAAAAAATATGCTCAAATACTGGTATTTCAATTCATTAAAAAAAAAAAAGACAACTGGTTAATAGGAATAGCCAAGGAAAAAGCAGGGCTCCCATGTTATTTAACACCCACTCATAAGCATCAGGTCTTAAACCTGTTAAAGGGGAACAGTGGGCAGAATTTAAATGTCTGAGTTTCTCTCTTGCTCTCTCCCCAACTCACTCCTGTCCTTAATCTGTCTTTTTTGATGAAATACTAGGTACAACTAGTTTCATTGCTATTGTCTGTGAATATGATGTCCTTCCACTATTGTTAAAAAGTTAACTATTTAATTGTATTTGTGATAAAAAACAACAACAACAACAGACAGTTCCATGACAGCATGTTATGGGGGTACATGCCAGTCTGGGAAGGAGTCAGAACATTTCCATGAGCAGCTGACCTTTGAGCAGAAACCTGAAGAAGTCAGCCAGGCATGATGTACGAGAGGTGTCTCGTTGCCGAAGAAAGGGCACATGAAGAAGCCCTGAGATGCAAAGGAGCAAACCACATTTGTGGCACTGACAGAGGCCAGTGTGGTCCAAACAGAGCTAGGGGAAGAATATGTTGAGGAAGTGCTATTAAAGCTATTTAAAATTGTTGTTGTTGTTGTTTTTTAAAGATTTTATTTATTTATTTGACAGAGAGAGATCACAAGTAAGCAGAAAGGTAGGCAGAGAGAGGGGGGAAGCAGGCTCCCCACTGAGCAGAGAGCCCGATGTGGAGCTTGATCTCAGGACCCTGAGATCATGACCTGAGCCAAAGGCAGTGGCTTTAACCCACTGAGCTACCCAGGCGCCCCTATTAAAGCTATTTAAAGTGGGGTCTTTTAATTGATGTCACAGATTCTAGATTTCTATGTTAAGAAAAATGGAAAGTGAGGGAGAACTTCAACACAGAATTCCCTTGAAAGCCCTGGGTCAAGATAATTCTCAGATGTTCTCAAGTTCGGGGATGAGTAAGAGTGACTCATCTTTCACTAGACTAGACCTTTTCCTGGCTACTAGAAGATTACAGATTTTGTGCTAAACTAATTCTCTCTGAGAAAACCTATGGGGAAAACTAGAAGTTGTTTTTGTTTTTGTTTGAGTTAGATTCCACTCCCAGTGTGGAACCCAGGGTGGGGCTTGAACTTACCACCCTGTGATTGAGACCTGAGCCAATATCAAGAGTCAGATGTTTAACTCACTGAGAAACCCATGTGCCCCTAGGAGGCTCCAGTCACCCCATTCTTCATCCTTAAGGTTCAGGCTCTTGTCCCTAACACGGTGCTTCACATGTATTAAGCACTAACTGAATATCTGTTAAATTCATATTTTTATACATTGTCTATGTAATATCTGGTATCTGAAAATGTATGATAATATATCAATTATTGAGCAAGTACCAAGTACGAAGGTAATGTTCTAAATACTTAAATGCGGAAGGATAAAACAACTCTAAAGGAAAATTCTTCCAATACTTTGGATAAGGAGGAGGAGGGAGACTCTAACTCACTTGTCTAAGGTCAACAAAATGAGTGATGTGAGTAAGGTGCAAGACAAGATTCAAAGTCAAAGTTTTGGTCCAGAGGGTGCTGTATTAGTCCTGAATTGAGAGAGCAAGGATAACCACTTACCACGTCCTTTTATGGGAAACATAAAAGGAACTTCGGATGAAGATAAATTTGAGTCAGCAATGACATGTGTTTGGTTAACGACAGAATCAACCCATTCTTCCTGGGTGTGAACTCCTATGAAGACCATGCATTTTTGATGTTCTCCCCAGCATGACCCAATTCAAATCATAGTAGTTGGACATCAGTCATCTGAAATCTTGTCCCTGCTTGGTGAATACATTTGGTTCAAGATTTTACATTAATTCCTGCTTAAATACTCCTCAGTTTTATAATATTCTTTATGTTTATCCTCTTGACCTAAATACCTATTACCCTAAATGTCATTATAATTGGATTCTATTCTATCCATAGCTGTAAGAATAATAACAATGCAGTATTGCCTTTATCACAGCTAAAGAGGCTCTATTTCATTATAACCAAATAATTTCAAGTTTGTGCTTGAATTGATGGCATGTAGATGGCCAATACTTTACAACTATTTTAGTCATTTCTATTAAAGTGACAGATATCTTTTGCTGGACATAGAGCTGGGGGGAACCTAATGTATTCAACAGAAAAAAAAATGATGCTATTACTTTTTGAAATAATGGAAGTCTTAAAATCATTCCTTGAAAGCACAGCCATAGGATTTCTCTGCCTTTTGCTATCCTAATGCCAGGAAGAAAAGACAGTGAGGTACACAAAAATAAGATTTTCAAACAATGCCAATTACTACCAAGAATACATTATTTTAAAACCAAGGAGCTTATAACAATCCTATACTTTGAAGCGTATTGTCATGTTTAAGTGGCTAATATTAAAGTTCAGTGACAAAATGTTGCTAATGAAGGCATGAGTGTGTAAAAGGTTTCTGTGGGGTACTTGATATAAGTTTCTTTCTTTTTTTCTTTTTTAAGTTTTATTTGTCAGAGATTTTTTTGTTGTGTGCACCCAAGCAGGGGGAGTGGCTGACAGAAGGAAATGCAGGCTCCCCAATAAGCAAGGGGGCAGGGCTCGATTTCAGGACCCTAAGATTCATGACCTGATCTGAAGTCAGCCCCTTAACCAACTGAGCCCCCTGGGGGCTTTTCTTTATGTCAGGGATAGTTGGGTTGTATAAATTATCAGAGAAAGCACTCCCGAAGTTAATCACTCTTTCACAAGTCCTGCAGTTGTAAATATTAAATCTAGCTACAGATACAGATACAGATCTAGATACAGATAGAGATGGCATCAGTGAGGAGGCCCACCATCTTCAAAGGTAGTTGTTTAAAATTGCCCAGGATTCCAAACATCAGACAGGTTGGAATATCCAGCCAGGCAGTATCTTTCAATGCTGATTATTCTAAAAGGAATCCCTACAATCAGGAGCCTAAAGAAATAGTTTTGGTGATAGTGAATTTCCATGTGAGGGGAAAAGCAGAGGAAAATGTGGCCCAGTTGAAGATATTCAGTTTCAACGTGATATAGAATGTAAGGGAAAGAGAAGTTTAAAATAGCTGATGTACGGTGAAAAGAAACCTGGACTTGGCATCAAAATTCTCTAGTTGGAAACATTTCTCTCAGATTAACAGCTCGTAAGTGATGGGACTACATGGAAGTACTTAACTCCTCAGAACATGAGTTTCCTCTTCTGTAATATAAAGTATACAGAAAGTTCTTACTATCTGAGGATAATTCTTGTGAGGAGAAATGCCACTTAATCAGTCTATTTAAATGGAAATTAAATTTTTTAAAATAAAGTCGAAATGGGACTTTTTCTGGAAATAGAAACATGTGGGTGGAGTTTATTTGATCTAATATCAACTACTGTGTGGATGATAATTGTTACAAAGTGATCATTATTAGGAAAAATTATAAATCAGTCATTAATATTTCTTATGTAATTTTGTCATTATCCTATAAAAGATGCATTGTTTCGTGATTGACTTTTGCAGTTTGATCATCATTCTTTGGCCTTTGACTCACTTTTCATCAACTTTCTCACGAGCTCCCTTTAATCTTTGATGTACAAATGGTTCCATTTTGTATCCTTTTGTTCTGGGTATGGACTCTATTTGCAGCTAGAGACTGATCAGCAAATATTCTGATGGAATGACAGAACATGTGTCAATGGAGAAAGGTTGTTGGTTGGGGGATAGCTTCGTAAACGGTCAGTTCCTTAGTGAATATGTTGATGTTATAAAGGCTTTTCCTTCCCTCAGAATTCACAATTATACTGACTCAGGTGAAAAGCACTGAGATGATGAGGATTCCTTAGCAACATCTCACATTGGTTATATAAATAAAAAAATACCATATATAAACCACCATATAGTATCTAAACTACAGCAGTTGGTTGTTAAAACTTCTATTTTTAGCCATTTACTTTAACAACTGATATTTCATATCTATTTCTACAACTGGCACTGACTGCTTCTCCTTGTGTTCTGTTGGGCTTATGATATGAAAAGCATACAGTTATGAAATCCCTAATGATTCTGCCTGGTCCCAACCCACCAAACCTCTTACACCGTAGCTTGGATTCCTTCTGCCCTCAGAGTAAGAGTGAAGATTTCTACCATGCCTATCCCAATGCTTCCAATCTAAAAATGGGGGCATTTTCTTGGAGGCTCTCTCTGGATTCCTCTTTTTGGGTTTATGTTTTTCAGTAAAAGAGGGCTAGGAATCTATTTGGAACTGAATTCAATGGCAGCTATAGATAAGATGTTTAACAAGCAGTACCAACGAGATGTAAAAACCCAAATCGACTCTGTTCATCTACTCTTCAGGCTATAAAAGAGAGAATAGCACTCCCTTACAAAATATCTTTCCAATTTAATAAAGACCCAAATTACAGTAGGGTAGGTTTGCTAGCAATTCCCTCTTTTTCTCTCCTCCCTTGAGGAACATTGGGAACTCATTATGAGCAACAGTGATATTGGGTCTACTGTTAAAATAGCAATTATTACTTGCAGTGATGAAGAAAGAATTGCACGGTACGAATGCCAGGAAGAAAAGACAGTGAGGTACACACACCTCACACACACCCGAAGAGAGGACTATATTGGTGCCTACATATAGGTTTAAAGGATATTGGACCAGATCACACGCCCACTGAAGTATTCAGACTTCACTCTGGGGCTCCACTGACAGGGGCTGTGGAAAATGTAAGCAGTAAAAAACCTCACAAAATAAATATTTGTCACTGTATAAATTCATAAAAGGAAATGGAGTCGATGCAATGTTCTCTGACCAGACTTCCAGATCCAAGGAGCCAGCCACCATATACCTTTATAGTGGCATGCTTTAAACAATAGTTCATCTGCGGCCCTGACATATGGTCATTGGGTTAATTGAAAATTATGGTTTTGATAGCTCTGGGCAGCTTGAATATGACCAAACAATGCAAAGTAGGTATGGAGGGGAATATGGAAAAGGAAATACGAGAATAATGAGCAATAAAGAACATGCCTACGTAATCTTAAATAGTTCATTAAATAAAATACCTGAGCAATTTAGATAAACATACTCACAAACTCCAATGCACTGCAGACATGGAAATAGAACAACAGTAGTATAAGAAGTCACTTTGAGCTTATAGCATGTTATTTGAATATCAGGACTGGTTTGCTTTCCACCTGGGCATTATTTCTTTTGAATAGGAATTGAATTTTCAAGGCTTATGCATAATGGTCTTCCACAGCCGACATCTACAAGGGATTGGCCAATTTACACCATGAAAGGTGGGGCTCAATGTCACTAACTTCAACTTGATGGTGGTCCTTTCTGATGTTCAACAAAAAATTAGGTTATTTAATATGGTGTTTCCATTTTAAGGATTTCCTCCTGTGGATTTATCTTTAAGATTTTGGTGCCTGCTACTTAATGTTAGTAACAAATAACAGCAGATGACAAAAAAGAAGCCAGGGGCTGCTCATAAAAACCTCATTAATAGCTGATCAGTTCAATCTATTAATCAATTTTGATCACCTATGTCTCTGGTTAGGACAGTTTGTGGTATAATACCTTTTGCATTACAAAAGCATTCAGTGTTATGGAGGGAGGGACTGAGTTAAGTGAATACAATGTGCTATGATACAGAGGTGATATAAGTACATTCTAGTTTAGATTTTTTCCTTTCCTTATCCTGCTTGCTTGGCTCTCCCTTCCCCAGAGAGTACCTGCTCTCCCCACTACCCTCAAATAAATCACTTCAACAAGAATCCCAATCTCAGACTCTGCTTCAGACACAGTTATTAATATTCTTGCTTCATAAACTGAAGCTCAGAGAAGTTAAATATGTTTTTGCAAAGTCACACAGCTATGTGGGAACAAAGATCCATCTTATTCCAAAAGCATGTGCTTCTCAAAGGTTTTCAATCTGGTCCAAGTCAGGCATCAGATGCTGTGCTGTAATTATTAGACCACTTGGACAAGTCTGAAATGTATACTTAGGTCTACCCTGTACAATAAATGTGTTGCCTGTATTCATATATTTCCTATTTTCCTTTAGTAAAAGGTATTTACAACTATAGTACTAACCTCTTCCACTCTGAGAGCTCTTTATTTGTTTGGGGGTACTTCTCAGTACATTCCTGAAAGCAGTGGACAGTTACATTGTCTAAAATGTTCAATTTATTTCATGAGGCTCTTTGTACTCTTAACAAATATCTCTTGGAGGCACCAGGCTGGCTCAGTTGGTAGAGCATGTGACCTTTGATTTCAGGGTTGTGAGTTTGAGCCCCACATGTGGTGTGTTTACGGAAAGAAAGAAAGAAAGAAAGAAAGAAAGGAAAGAAGAAAGAAAGAAAGAAAACCAAATTAAAAAAAAATACTGCCTAGACTTTATATCTAAGTTTAAGTGTAAACACTGTTTTAAATATCCACTCTGGTGGTCATGGATTTGGGATCAGTGTTACACTCTACTGTAACAGAGTGGGGAAAAATTTTGGCCCTGATCTGCAACTTAGACTGATCTTTGGCCTATAGTTCGCAGTGTTAGAGAAGGAAGATATGGCAAAAGTTCTGCATTCAGAGCTACAGTCCAAAGCTTTTTCCTACAGAAGGATTTTTTGGCCTACCTAAAAATCGTTGCAGGCCTCCGGATACCTTTCATCCAAGAAGAGAACACTCAAGTTAGGCAAGATAAAGATTCTATAAGGCTTTCACAGTAAAGATTCTATAAGGCTTTCACAGTAAAGCAGACTAGTCCAAGACTTGACCATATATCTGGGAGTGAGGTCAGCTAAGTAAAAAACAACTAGACCACAGTTTCAGAAATTGAGACATACCACGGTATCACGGATCGTGATAGATCTTTCAAGGACAGAAGATTAGGCACCCTTAACTTGGTTTAGAAATCAAGAACTCCTGACTTCTCTGTAGTGTGTTCTAGCCATTCATCTCCATGTCTCCACTCAACAATCAAATTTCTGTCCCATTAAAAGCTAACAAAACTTGATGGATGACTGTAAAAACCTATATACTGCAGAGATACCCCAATAAGGAGCTCCTCACATGATGCAAAAGGAGCAGGGCAGAGAGAGTGATTTTGGTCATCCTGCTCCTACTGTGTCCACCAGTCACACCTTTCCCAGGTCATAGTGGATTTCTGTAGCTACATTCCGATTGATGTGCTACATAATATGCAACATTATTGATTAGGAAACAAGTATACATTTAGTAGGCTTAAAATTCTGGGAGACCTCTTAAAACTCTTACTGCCCTTTGTGTCCTAATCTGAGATCCATTTCTTCTACTTATTTTTAAATATTCCTATAAATTATGAGAATTTTTATACAGTGATACACAGGGTCATGGATATAACACAAACATTTACAAGTACAGTTTCAGATGCAAAGGGGCAAGCGGAGCAAATGGGGCTTTGGAGATGCATGAACATGGGTTTCAATCTTTCCTCCAGAACCAGCCAACTACATGACTTGAGCAGGTTACTTGTTTATTACCCCGCCTGTGAAGATCTGCCTATGCCTATACTTCATAGTACTATTGTAAAAAGTTACTAAAACACTTCTGCCTCCAACAATTGTGGCTTTAACCAAAAGATGTCAAGCAGTAATTATTCTAACATTTCATCAGTTTACAGATAAAAAGTAGTGCAAGTGAGTTCTCCAAAGACTAGTTCAAAGACCTACAACTTGCCATTGGAAAAGCTAGCTTGAAAGCTCAGATCTTCTGATTTCTTGTTCAGTCTTTTGTATCCCCCATTCTGCCATTTTATAATTTAGCTCTTATTCTCTTGTCATAGGAACTAATTACTTGATATAACAAGTAAGTTTGAATTGTTATAACTATTGGACTGTGCCTGGTCAAGGATACCACACTGATCACATTTTATACAGACACTAAAACTGAAGACTACCAGCTTATTTTTGCTTAAAGAAAAAAAAAAAAAGCCAGAAAGATCACAAAGGGGTGGTACTTTGGAGTTAATACAAAATTATTTTTGCATTATAAGCCAGAGTTGACAGAAAAATTATATGCCATCTGGGAAAAGAAGAATCAGGCTGGTTTAAATAATATAGAAAACATAAACTCATATACACTGAATTAAAAAATACAAAATAGGAAAAAAATCAGTTTGAGATTAATAACATTCTTAGAGTGTTATCAGTCAAATAATAATTATGAATAATTCATGATATGCTAAATTTAGGGAGTTCTACATTCCACTGAACTGATGAAAATTCAACAAAGAACATGACTAATCCAAATATTAAGCTCTTCTATTACAAGCTTTGATCTTTGAAATCTATCTAAAAAGATTCCTTAGTGGAAGCTTAAAATCAGTCTCTCTCTGACGTGAAATAAATTGGATTCAAACTGTTCTGACCTTGAAATCTTTAACACAATTAGAAAGTCTATGCCAAGCATCAGGTGTACATTAAAGAGACAATCCAGACACTTGGAAAATAAAGGAAGAACTCATTTTAAAATCTCTCCCCAGATCAAGGTAGTTCTGTGGACTTGATGGCGGAAGTGTGGCTCGTGGGGGGAGCACCTGGGACAGTCAGCACACCAGCGTTTACCTGACAGCCAGGAAACTGATAAACTGCGACAACTGTGTGAATTTTTTGCCTTTGATAAAGAAGTCCGCGGAGAGCCGCAGGTGCTGGAGTCAGACTCCCATGCAACTTTCTTGCCCACTTTAATGTGGCTAAATAAACTCTCTCCTCTCATGGTTTCTGCCCCATTGCTACCAACAGTTGGAAAAATGAAAGCGCCTCATACAAAAGACAGCTGCTGGCACACTGTCTCGGAAGGGACAAGGTACAGATGCTTTCCGATGATAGCTTCCAACCCTTTCAGCTCCAGAGTTTGGCTTCTTTTAAGAAACACATTCATCTGTGCCATACACTTTTGCTTTTGATTATTGCTGTTTGCTTGTTGCTTTTAGGTTGTGCCTGAGGATTAAGGCTGGATCTAAATAAGTAATTCTCTCATTTTGGAAACGTTACTATCCGCCTGTGGTGGGGGCAGGGGCGGGTGATGATCAGAGAAGAGTGGGGCTCTAAGATTAGGGGTGGAACTGGACAAGTTTGGGGACTGTGGGGTAAAATGGAATGTAGCTGAAGACTCTCTCTGCAAAATCCTGAGGGTGGGTGCTTAGAAATTCTAGGCCCGTGTGTTCTATTCTTCCTTGTACCATTCAATTTATTTGTTAAGATTGAAATTGGGTACAAATATAATTACAAAGATACTGATTTTTAGATTTTGTCTGTAGGTCCTGACAAGGGCTTCAATGTAACAGGTAGTCAAGGAGTTTCAATGTAACAGGAAGTCTAAGAACACTTGTGAATTGAGTAAGAGCAGCCTCCTAAAGAAAGCACCAGTTGTAAGAGCTGTGGCACCTCGCCATTCAGTGTTGACATAAATATCACCTCTTGGGTGGTCTTTCCTCCCCTGTCCCTCACTCCCTGGAAAACTACTTGATATCTTTATTCTCCATCACATGATCGATTTTGCTTTCATTGTGGATATTGGTTATTTCTGTGTTTATATCTTCATTTATTTGCTATCTGTATTGTCATCATCACCAACTACTTTTCCACTGGACATTCACTGTATGACGTCAGGGGACTCTGTTTGCCTGGGATCCCTTCTGTTCCTTACAGTGTGGGCTCAGCTGTTACGAGAACAACTGACACTCAGAAAGCATCCAATGAATATTTGTAAAACATGAATACACTTCAACAGTCCTGCCTTCAAGAACAGACATCTAACTGGCATGGTCACCATATAATTTATTTTTCACACTGCCACTTTTGACAATGAAAGAAGACACTGTTAGGTGCCAGGATAATAGATATAAGCTTCATAAATCTTTTTTGAATGAATTAAGAAACACAGAATACACACACCCTTAGATCACTGGAGGGTCTGACAGATATCAGGATTATGCAATGTGTTTTTAAATGTATAATTACATCTGACAATTCAGGAGATCAAGACATATAAAGATCAAGAAAGGATTCCCAAGAAGATATCCTAATAGACCCTTAGAAACTAGCAAGAGGTAACTTGTAATTAGTGCTATTTTGAATGCCAGTGCATACTATTTCGACAACTTCCAAGAGCTTTATGTAATTTGATTTCTCCAAGTAGTTAACATTCCTTCCCCAGTCCCACTGGTACCTTAGTTCACACAGTAACTTCCTTAGGAAATCTTTGATTGCTTCTCTTTGTTTATTATTCTAAGGCTTAGAAAAGGTGAATTTAAGTTCAAACTCTAATTACCTAGAATTCTCTAATAGTGGGATTCAGATTTGGGAAAGTTTTTCTTTTGTTTGCTTTTGTCTTTCTAATAGACAAACAGGCTGCTGAGTCCATAGCACAATAAAACTGCTTGAAAAATTAAATACTTGGTATTAAACTTAAAATTAAGGGTCTTATTTTTAAAGGTAGTGTATTAGTATAACACAGAGCTCTGTCATGTTTCATTGACTTGGTACAGTGGCAGAATTAGGACTGCCAGGCAAAAATAATAATAAACAGGTCTATCTCTTTTGCATTGAACATATTCTTGGGTAATGGTACCTAAGACATGTGCATTTAGTTCGAGGGTGAAGAAAACATCCACTGGCAGTTTTGGCTGCCTTTGGGCTTGTGATCCAGTATGTGGGTTCTTCCCCTATAATGAAGAACTGCAGGGGCAATGACAGATATTAACTGAAATTCCTCCAATATGTCAGGCACACATATGCTCAAGGGAACTGGGGAGAATTCACTCATGAAGAACCCAAACAGGGTCTTTGGCCCTTCAGACATACAGACATAACAAATGATTCACTTCTTGCATGAGAAGAGTAGTAGGAGGCAGTAGTGGGTTGACAGTAAGATGCTCCACATAAGGAAAAGTAGCACACACTCAAGGATGACTGAAATACACTGTATGAGAGCAGAGAGAGCCAATGTATCAGGGGAGGGTGACGGGCAAAGAGAGGCAGGCATAGGTGAGATCCCACGGGTCCTGGTGGACCATGTTTACAGTACAGGACTTCATCCTTTGTCTACTTTTCCATGCTACCCTTCACCACTGTAAAAGAGACCCCTCCCAGAAACCCATAAGGACGAGACTACTGTGTTTATAGCTGTGGAATACCCAGGGTGAGTCACTGCTGGACTCCTTAGCAACCAGTTGTTCTGACAAAAGACATCACTAATGTGAAAACCACCTCTCATTTGTTTGAGTCCATAGTGAACTCATCAACATACAGTATTATGTCTTTGCTGATTTATGGTCTACTGTTCAGCTACATTGTAAATCCATGAGAAGAGGCAAGTGTGTACCTCCACCCACTGCTGCTCCCAAACACATTCAACAAGAACTGGCACATGGGTATCTGTTTAATAGATTTAAAAGTCCATAAGAAAACAACTATTCAGATTTGCATTTTAAAAATAAACTTAGGGGGCGCCTGGGTGGCTCAGTGGGTTAAAGTCTCTGCCTTCGGCTCAGGTCGTGATCCCAGGGTCCTGGGATGGATCCCTGCATCAGGCTCTCTGTTCAGCGGGAAGCCTGCCTCTCCCTCTCTCTCTGCCTGCCTCTCTGCCTACTTGTGATCTCTGTCTGTCAAATAAATAAATAAAATCTTTAAAAAAACACAGCAACTTCTTTCAAGATATGGCTCCAAAGGCAAAGGAAACAAAAGCCAAAATAAACTTTTGGGACTTCATCAAAATCAAAAGCTTCTGCACAGCAAAGGTAACAGTCAAAAAAACAAAAAGGCAACCCACGGAATGGGAGAAGATATTTGCAAATGACAGTACAGACAAAAGGTTGATATCCAGGATCTATAATGAACTCCTCAAACTCAACACACACAAAAGAGACAATCATATCAAAAAATGGGCAGAAGATATGAACAGACACTTCTCCAATGAAGACATACAAATTGCTATCAGACACATGAAAAAATGTTCATCATCACTAGCCATCAGGGAGATTCAAATTAAAACCACATTGAGATATCACCTTACACCAGTTAGAATGGCCAAAATTAACAAGACAGGAAACAACATATGTTGGAGGGGATGTGGAGAAAGGGGAACCCTCTTACACTGCTGGTAAAAATGCAAGTTGGTGCAGCCCCTTTGGAGAACAGTGTGGAGATTCCTCAAGAAATTAAAAATAGAACTTCCCTATGACCCTGTAATTGCACTCCTGGGTATTTACCCCAAAGATACAGATGTAGTGAAAAGAAAGGCCATCTGTACCCCAATGTTTATAGCAGCAATGGCCAAGGTCGCCAAACTGTGGAAAGAACTAAGATGCTCTTAAACGGACGAATGGATAAGGAAGATGTGGTCCATATACACTATGGAGTATTATGCCTCCATCAGAAAGGATGAATACCCAACTTTTGTAGCAACATGGATGGGACTGGAAGAGATTATGCTGAGTGAAATAAGTCAAGCAGAGAGAGTCAATTATCATATGGTTTCACTTATTTGTGGAGCATAACAAATAGCATGGAGGACATGAGGAGTTAGAGAGGAAAAGGGAGTTGGGGGAAATTGGAAGGGGAGGTGAACCATGAGAGACTATGGACTCTGAAAAACAATCTGAGGGGTTTGAAGTGGTGGTGGGGTGGGAGGTTGGGGTACCAGGTGGTGGGTATTATAGAGGGCACGGATTGCATGGAACACTGGGTGTGGTGAAAAAATAATGAATACTGTTATGCTGAAGATAAATAAAAAATTTTAAAAAAATTTAAAAAATTAAAAAATAAAAATACACTTGGGCTATGACTATAATATGTGGCTTTTAAGTGGGGTAAAAGGATGAGAAATGAGGTTGAGAGACAGAGTGCCTAAGTCTATAGAATAATCCTTAAAAGATCCTAGGGAGTCTCTGATGACCCTCTCCACTATTGGGAGCTACGAAGATAGAGATGGAAATTAACATACAATGTAAACTCCCATGATGTGTCAGTTACTGTACTAGGTGTTTATATACTTCATATTATTTAATTCTCTAACGAAAAACACCTTTAGTGTGCATGAATTCTATTTTACAGATAAAGAAGCTGAGAATCAGATTAAGTAATTTCCCTAAACATCTCCAACTTGAACCTAGATTAACCTAATGCTTAAGTGGATGCCCCACTGGAGACTATACCATGCTGCCAATCAGAATATTTGAGTGAGGAACAGTCAATCACTGAAATTTTCAGATTTTCCATTTGGTTTCCTGAGATTCTTTACAGGCTCTCAATTGCACAGGATATGGCATGTCACCACTGGACTTGTGACTCTCATATTTTCATTGTGAATGATGCTCTTTGCAGAAATAGTTTTCAATTTCCTTAGCCACATTTTTCCTAGTACAGATCCTGACTACTGTTTTCAGCTCTGCCCTCCAAAATCTGATAGCTGAGTTCACATATGGGCCCCTTTTCCATGCTGCATCTTGCCCCAGTTCCTCAGATAATCCCAACGGAGGCAGAGAATTATCTGTAACTCCAGTGACTTGTTTGGAGGTAGCTTAGAAATCAGCCTATATTCTAGTGCCAGTAGCCCAGTCACTTCTAGAAATCTGTCCCAAATATTTTTGTTGGCAATCAGATCCAGGTCTTCTTATATCTTCCTTCCATTTTGATTCCATGATTCCTGCAACTTGCAATTCTTCCCTTCTCCTCTGCTTAGTACCTAACCATACAACAAGACTTTTCCCTAGGACCCTACTCCAAATTTCTGATATCTACCTTACAATAAGCTAGAATCTTTTTCAGAACCACAGTCCTATCCTAAACCACAAGTCTGTGCTTTCTAATTATTTTCTTGAGCTCTTTTCCAGGGACAAGGTCTTGGACCTCACTTTAGTCTGGTGCTGGAGTGCTACCTATATATCCATTTGCCTAGCTTCTGAGTATCAGTTTCCTTTCCTTGCTATTGTATATCATTTGTCCACTGAGGTCCTAGAAACTTGTGGTAATGGTTTCTATCTGCTCACTATAGATTTATACTCCTTTTCCTCCATAGTGAACACTATTTCTGAGAAGTGACTGGCCATCTAGAAACTACATTTGCTGCCTGACCGTCTTGCATTGAGCTGGAACATGGCACTAAATTTTGTATAATATGGATGGAAGGGATGTATGCTACCTCCCATCAAACCCTGCATAGAGCCCACTGGAAGGCACCCTCCAGAGACAACTGGTCATGTTACAGTGATAGATCCTCCATCAACCTGTGTTCTTGACTGACTTTTCTAAAGTGCAAACAACCCTTTTAGATGAGCGGAAAAGTAGTCTCTAGTCTGGTATATTAAGCTATTTTGATTTGGGGATTTGTCTGACACAAAATTACTTACAAAAGACATACTTATTTCAAAAATATTTGAGTGAGGAACAGTCAATCACTGAAGGCCAGTATTTTTTTTTTTTTCAAGAAAGGGGTAGCTAGAGAGAGGGGGACAGAGAGAATCTTAAGCAGTCTCCACACCCAGCACAGAGCCCTGAGATCATGACCTGAGCCAAACTCAAGATTTGGATGCTTAACTGACTGAGCTACCCAGGTACCTCGAATTTATGACCTTTTGAAAAAACAGTGTCCCACTGGGCTACCAGCGCTTTTGGTGTCTGCCACTGTGGCCAGGTCAGGCTTGCAACCTCTACCTTGACAGAAAGGACTGATACAAAGCAAGTTCTATCTGTCTTCCCCTCTGGGTCAGCCTCACACTGCCTCCACCAACTGGCCAACGTGCCTTATGCCCATTTGTCAAGCTATGGCATCCAGAAAGGTATTTAAAAACCAAACTGTTGGGCACCTAGTTGGCTCAGTTGGTGAAGCAACCGACTCTTGATCTCCGCTCGGGTCTTGATCTCAGGGTTGTGAGGTTCAAGCTGCATATTTGGCTCCACACTGGGCATGGAGCCTAGTTTAAAAAAATAAAATTAAAATCATCATCATAATCATCATCCAAAGTGTTTACTGGGGACAAACACAGGGAACCCAAATACCTCCATGGCCACAGGTCTTTGAACATTCGGTCCATGCTGTCCACCCCGAGAGCTGACAGTTGACCGCACATTCCACCAGGCACTGAATGCTCATTCTCTGAGGCTTCTCCAAGTTACGCTGCAGATGGAAATAAAATATGATTTTAATGCAGAAATCCTATCACTGTTCTACCAAATCACCTTTCATGGGAAAAACTTTATTCTATGATAATAATCTTTCTATGTCTTTGTATGGAAAAATATTTTTCTTATATAAACTGGCGGCAGTTTTAGAAAATGGTTGTCCTAACTTCACAGAATAAAAGTTTGTTGGCCCAAATTTCTTCTTTAAAAAATCCTCAGCTATAGAATAGACCTGCAGTTAGGGTACTGGGAAAGCAGACAGTTATAGAACACATCCTCGCTGAGCAAGCACAGAAGCAGGAGGAAGCCTCGCTATTAAATTCAGGTACCTTGCACTTCTGGATGGGCCAAAAGTACAAAGAGAGCACAAAATTAACAGTTATCTAGGCTAAAAGTTAAATAAATAAATAAGAATAAAAACAAAATTAACAACCCAAATGTGCTCATTAAAAACCACATATTAGGTTGAAAACATGACCTAATACTCTAAATTGCGAAAAAAAAAAAAATGGTGGTCTAGTTTATTTTCCTCTTGTCCTTTCTTAAACCAGCATGGAGGCAAAATTAGTAGATTTTTTTAATGGCCAAACTAGAAGAGATCTTTATGAAGGAAAATAAGTCATCTAAGAAACACAGAAAGGATAATGAAAAATCCTGTTACAGAAATCACAGACTGTGTGCTTATTTAGGAAAACTCTGACATGCAACACATGTTAAATGTTAGCAACGTCCACACCAAGCTAAAATGGATGATGAACATGATTACATGCTGCATAGGCAATAGAGAAATTACTACATAGGATCTTCAACCCATTTGAGATACATGGATACTCTAGATAGGTTAATAATTTGAGACTTCTTTAAACTAATATTCTTTAAATATTTATGGAACACATAGTATTTGAAAAGCAGAGAAACTTATTTTTCTATTACTGAATAGTTTACATTTTACTTTGTATCAAAAGCAAAGATTTATTATATTACACCAAATGTAAGATTTTTAACTTATTTGGAATTGCTGTACATTGGTGATTTATTTTTTCTAAAGCAGACAACTTTTGGAGAAACAGGCTAAATGAAATGTTAAAATCAAGCACTGACACTTGTGAACAGAACTCTGCCCTGTCTTAACCAGTTTTAGAATTTCACCAAATAGGATATCTAATTTTAGATGGCTTGGTCTCAGGGTTATTGTCTATGGCTGTCCTGTTTGTTTAGAGAGCTGTTTTTATACTACTTAATAGGAGAATACTTCAGTCAGGATAGGGAAGAGAAGTTTGGTTTTCTCCTGTGTCAGGAGAAACGGGACCAGTTTTCATTTTGTGAGTTTGTTTAGGAAGCCTCTGTGGAAGCCTGAGTTAACTGACCTTGTATTTTCAAATTATTCCAAAGACTGTGTTGGTGATTCTACCAGTATGAGAGAACGTGGTCATCCTTACTTCTATTAAACTGTCCCCATAGAGATTTTAATATGCAACTTCTTTGGAACAGGTTTGACTACAGCTTTTGCCCAAGCTCTACATAGTTTATCATAGGAAAGAAAGGAAACATAACATTATAAAAATTCAGAACCCACTAACTGGAACTTGGCAGGGAGGCATTTTAACTTAGGTTGAGAAGAAAAATACAACTGTGCTACTTATCTAGCAATCATTTGCTAAACAAATGAACAGCACATTCTAATAACAAGTGTCAGTGTTCACCTTATAGGCAAGGCACAGTATTCACATATGTAAATAAATTACCAGCCTAATACAGAGTCCTATCTAAACATTCAAGTCACTGGATGTGAATAGTTTGCTACTAACTAAGTACATCTATATATGTCCTTGAAAGTAGTAACAATAATTTTTTAATGAGTCCTTCTCCTCAAGGCAAAAGGACCTTTCCCAGTCATTTCTGACCAAGTTCAAACTAAGGGGGTATAACTGCCCCACACCAGTTCTTTCTTACTCTCACTGAACCGAAGCTTCAAGAAGGAATCAGGTTGTCTTTTATATTAAGCATCAAGGTTGCAGCCTAATACTAAGAAACAGAAAGCCTCAAATGTGAAATATAAATATGGACCCATTACCTGCTCACACTGGTCCACACCAACTGGCTTGCCGTCACTGCGCACACAGCTCAGAAGGCGGGTCCTGACGCCTCGCCCACAGGTGGCATTTTCACTCAGCTGGCATGTGCTCCACTCTACAGGTAGAGGATCACCACACTGAATTTCAGAATTATGGTCATGCGAGCAAAATACAACAAACCTTTGATTATTTGCGTTGGTGAGGGAGGACAGTGTATATATATCTATATACGTGTAACCCTAAAATCATTTGCAGCTGGCTTTAGAGAGCACCTGCAATTCTTTCATTGCAAAACTAATAAGCAACCAAATAAAAGTGTGTTACCTTCCTAAGTTTGCTTTCTAAAAGTAAAGAGCTGAATGGTTTGTTAGAGACCATGTCCCTGTTGACTGAAGAGGATGGGAAAGGCACTAACTAGGATGGGAAAGGAAAACTAGTTTGGAATCCTCAGTTTGTGGGTGAAAACCGAGAGAAAAGGAACCCAGAAACAGTGCTACTGTTTGATGTAACTTGAAAATATTTTCAAGGAATAAATCCAATCATTTAAATCATTTCATACTTCAGTACAGTGGCACTAAGGTGCCTCAGAAAGGAAAGAGAGGTACCTCAGGACTATATGCTTATTACAAAAAAATCTACTTTTTTCAAATTATTCTCTCATGAGGGAAGATTTTATAGATTTGAGTAGGTGCATCATAAATCAGATAATGGAGTTTGAATGAATTATCCTATAATTAATCTGATTTTTTTTAAAAAAAGATTTATTTATTTGTCAGAAAGGGGGGTGGGAAAAGGGAAAGGGAGAGAAAGAGAGAGCCCACAAGCAGGTGGAGTGGCAGGGAGAGAAGGAGACTCCTTGCTGAGCAGGGAGCCTGATGTGGGGTTTGATCCCAGGACCCTGGGATAATGACCTGAGCTGAAGGCAAACACTTAACTGACTGAGGCACCCAGGTGTCCCAGTTAATCTGATTCTTAAACAAAACAAAACAAAATAAAACAAAACAATAACAAAAAAAACCTCTTACTTTGGTGTAGTTACAAAAAATGCTCTTGGATGATAAACATTGAGAACCTCTTTAAATACATTTTCAGGGGTGCCTGGGTGGCTCAGTGGGTTAAGCCTCTGCTTTCGGCTCAGGTCATGATCTCAGAGTTCTGAGACCTAGCCCCACATCGGGATCTCTGCTTCCCCCCTCTCTCCGCCTGCTGCTCTGCCTACTTGTGACCTCTCTCTCTGTCAAATAAATAAAATCTTTTAAAAAATACATCTTCAAAGCTTGATAAGTAATCTATGAGTTTAACAGGAATAGTAAGCCCATGTGTAATAAAATCAGTATTTTATTTTATTTGAAGGAGAGAGAGAGAGAGAGAATGCAAGCTGGCACAGGTGCTTGTGTGCAAATCGGGGAGGGGCAAAGGGAGAGGGAGAGGCAGTTTCTCTGCTGAGCCCAGAGTCCCACGCAGGGGCCTATCTCACACAACCTGAGCCAAAATCAAGAGTTGGTTGCTTAACCAACTGAGCCTCCCAGGCACCCCATAAAATCAGTATTTTAAAGACGTGTTCTTCCAGTATAACAAATTATACTGTATTTCTGAAAAATTACTACACAAATCAAACATCTGAAGCACCTTTAGCTAAAGCAAAAGGACAAACACACTAAGTCATCTTTTGCCAATAAGGACAATCAAATGGGCCCCTAGAATTCCCTATAAAGTTTTCTACGTGGGAAATCTCAGTCATGCCATTGTGACCTTAGTGGGGAACTGGTTTCACAAGAGGATGCTGCTTTGCCTCTGCGGGCATGTGGTGGTTTGGTGGTTAGTAATGAATTCAGTGCTGACACTTAACACAGCTCCACATTTGGTGGTATTTTGTATATCTGCTCCTGCAGGTAATGACAGGTAGCAAACCAAGGTAACTAAACAGACTGTGGTATTAGGCACCGTGGTGCCCACACCTGAGCAGTGGCTGAATAATGAGGGGCGATGGGATTCCCAGTGGCTCCTAAACATCACTGAGACCCAGAGAGCAAAGTACGTTATAAGCTTGAACTTCTTGAAATAATAAAGGCCATAGAAGAGCTAAATTCTATGACAGCATGACTACATTCTTCCCTAAATGGTAAATTATCCTCTGCTGCATATTTTTCTTGTTTTGGTTTATCATGGCTTAATTCAGCTCTATTCTGAAACTTCACCAATTCTTTCTAAGCATCTTGAAACTCATAGATTCCAGGTGGCTTTGCTGGATCTACATGCCAAGAGTGGGCATTTCTTTTGTGAAGGGACACTGGAAATGTCAAATCCTCAGCCTTTCATGCAATATGTTCTCACACTCTACTGTCAGACCTTAATCCCAAGAATGAAAACACACACACACACACACACACACACACACACACAAATATATATTCTCCCATTAGTATATGTGTCAGTGTTCAGGGGAAATAGCCTTGCTGTGGATTTCAACTGTACCTGTTAGATTGTACTGGAACTGGAAGCAATTTTCATTGAGGAGGCAAGGGCGCACCTGTGAGTCTTCAGCACATGTCCTTGAATTCAGTGAGGGTCTTAGCAGATGGCGGGTTCTTCTCTGCGTTGAGTGAGGATCACATGACTGTGAAAATCAAAGGGCAGGCAGAGTTAGAATGGACCCAGAGTTAGTTGGCAAATTATATATGATTATCTGTGTATGTATAGCCACATGTATAACAGCTACAGGGAAGACACAACTGAGGTGTTAAACATAATATTTAGAAACTAAAACCATTTTGTGATTCACTATAAATTGTTTTTTTATTTTTCCCACCTGAAAGCTCTTTTTCTATGTCATAGTGATGGCTACTTTGCAATCTTCCATGTAGAATGAGGCACACAGACACTACTTTCATCAATTTAACACTTTCTATGCTCTCAAATAGCCTGGCACATAGCAAGAGATAAGTGCATTTTGAATGTTTAAATGAATGAAAAAAGGAAGACCAGGTCCCTTTGCCCTCAGATAGTCTAGCCCAATAGAAATAACTACACAGAAGATTTTAATGAGAAAATCAAAATATACCCCCAAACAGGTATATAAAGAGAATTATAAAATCACTATTGCCAATATGCCAGAACTTCCTTTTATTTGGGAGGCCCTCTGACCCACAGGGGATGAGCCCCCTGCCCGTCGTACTGACCTTTCCACAAAACGAATGTATAAATGTGAACTTCAAAGACCTCCTGCAATTATCACTTTGCCCATGGGTCCTCTTCTAGCTTCAGTTCACATAATTCCCTTGAGCCAGGTAAACCTGTCTGCCACATTTCATCCAGCTGCTCTACCCATGGTGAACCTTCAAGCTCCCCCTACTGGAATAATCTTTCAATTGTCCTAAATCCTACCCTCCCGCCCCCCTTCAGAACTCTAATAAAGGCTTTATTGACACTCCTCTTTTTTTTTTTTACGATTTTATTTATTTATTTAGTCAGAAAGAGAGCGAGTGAGCACAGGCAGGTGAAGTGGCAGGCAGAGGCAGAGAGAGAAGCAGGCTCCCCGATGAGCAAGGAGCCCGATGCAGGACTTGATCCCAGGACCTGGGATTATGACCTGGGTCGAAGGCAGTGGCTTAACCGACTGAGCCACCCAGGCATCCTGATACTCCTTCTTTTAATAAAGATAAATTTTTCTCTTCCTTTCTGAGCAACTCTCTACCTGTGCTCAGGAATTACTGTATAGGATTTGTTTCTGAACACATACACATACCCATATACTTAAGCGCTGCACCGGCCCTTATGATACTGCCATTCTTTCTTTATTATCCTGGCTCCTTCCTTTCTTTATAAACTCTTTGAGGGCAATGATAGATCATGGTTTCTACTTCCCATGTCAATCTCTAAAAATATTGGTTTGTATTTTACATAGTAATTGTTCACTAAATACCATTAGGTAGGTCACAACAACACAATTCCAGACCCCAAATCTAAAGAGGCAATAGATACTTAAACCACAGGAGAAATAAAAGCCTCTTAATTAAGGTCACTAAAGTAATAATTTCTATATTGGGATATTTTATTTGTTTTTATTCCTTTTAGTTTTCAGATATTATAGCAAGAACACAACCTGTAAACTGGATCTTGGTTGTTAATCAAAATGATAATACTGGATTGCACTGAAATTTGCAAAAAATGCCACAAAATTTTCTGCTAATTTTAAATATTTAGTAGAGCCACTGAAACACATTTTTTATGCATGTGACTTTATAGTTGGATAATCTGTCAATATTCGTAAACTAATTTTACATTTTAATTGTATCAAATTGTCTTTAGATGGGCCAGTGAAACCTGGTAATTATAGTTAATTATCTGCAAATGAATCCCATGCTAAATCCTTACCAATAATTTATTATTAGTTTACCAATTAGTTTGATTGTTTGTTCTCATAAGAAGGAATAAGAACTTAAATGATTTGCCAATGAAAGAAAAATGAAGGTATCTAGGTAGATATCCCTGATTAGTGTTCTACTGATTTTCTACCTTTAAAAAAAAAAAAATCACTTGGTGTTGAGAACCAAATGAATAAATGTTAGGATTTATGTACCTGCTTAGTCTAAGCCATCAAATAAAGCAAAAAGAAAATAACACATGCACACATCAAATCATTATGTCACCTTGAACAATTTACTTATGTAGTCTAAATCTTAGCTCCTCATCTAAACCTGAGTGAAAAGAGGCCATGAATGTAACCTGATGAGATTTGGGCATTTCCTCCCTTAGACCTCATTGTCTATTAGTCTCTAATTCTGCTGGATGTGGTTTTAAAATATTCAGTTGAGGGCACCTGGGTGGTTCAGTCTTTTAAGCATCTGCCTTTGGCTTGGGTCATGATCCTGGAGTCCTGGGATCAAGTCCTGTGTCAGGCTCCCTGCTCACCGGGGAGTCTGCTTCTCCTTCTCCCTGTGCCCCCCGCCCACCCTGCTCTAGCTTGTGCTCTCTTTCTCTCTCTCTCTCTAATAAATATTTTTAAAAAATATTCAGTTGAGCATAATCATTCACAATCATGTAGACCTTGGTAATTACTTTCTAGAAATAAATATATTGAAAACCAACACTGCAGCTAACTCTTCTACAAATTTTCTATCCACAGAAATAGAGAGGGGAAAGTGTGGATGACTGGAGTCCACAAACACAATCCAATCTAATCTTAGGCAATATTTTTACGTTCCACTTAAAAAAATGCCCTAGCAACTGCTAACAAGTGATAGGTAGGTTAGTGTTTTCTCCTTATTTCTTTCTATTGGCAGGTTATAGGAAGTTCATAAAATAATGACTTGGTCACAAGGAAGAAGAGAGTGGAGCTAAATAAAAAAGAATGGTAAAGGAGGCTTATGGCTGGATGATTTCTTTATTGGATCAAGACTCCTCAAATACAAACCTGGATCTCCTCTCCTCTAGGGTATTTATATAAAGACATATTGTCAATTTCCTAAATGAAGTGAGAAAGTGATGTGTGTATAACTAACCCAAAGTCAACTTCGGATCAATTTTAGTGTAAAGATCAAGGTTATATAGCTAAAGTTTATTTGCTAGTGAAAGAGATGACCAATAAGAACCAGTTAGTCTTTGGTAAATAAGCCCCCTTTATGAGACTAGATTTTCTAACTTATTACCTTTGAAAACCAGCACTTACCTTAAAGTTCAGTCCTTTCTTATGACATTGTGCTTTTATACCTTTTGTTCTCTCTAACAATAGGTCCTTTACCCTTGGACCTAACCTGAATATTGGTATTCAACTGTCAAAATTAAATCAGATATCCCATCTGAGAACCTTCAGTGACTCCCTTATACCCATAAAAATGGAATATCGTCATTTAGTCCACATTTCCCATTGCACTTGTACATGTATCAATGTGTGTTCATTCTTTCCCATGGGCTATTTGAAGAGAGTCCATGTCTTAATTTTCTGGAACATTTGTTCCAAGTTTGGCATAAAGAATGTAAATAATAAATACTTGCTATGTGGGATAACTTGGTTCTTCTGAGGCAGTAAGATGATATTTCTAAGCTACCATTAGTAGACAAATGGTCAACCCTGGACTACCATCATAGTGCCAAAATGTAAGAATTCCCCATATATCTGTATATCTGATAAAAAGAGAATGTAATCTTTTTTCTTATTCTCACACATTTTCTATAAATTCTAGATGATAATTCACAAAATAATAGCATCCATCATTAACTTAATAAAACACATCAACAAATGAGTTTTTATTTACCCAGTTAAAGGATGACAGTTAATCTAGATATTTTAAAGAAACCCAAATACAAATGTATAATTTGATATTTTTCTAATACTTAGCTACTAACAAACACCATTTAGTAAAACCACACATAAACCCAGGTATATGTGCATTTTAGTCACTCAGCGTACTTCCTGTCTGGAAATCAGCATAATTTTATGGTCTGGCCTTGTCAACTCCCACAAGATACAGAAAATGCATACTTTTTGTTGTTATAGAATTTATTTGATCATTCTGAGATAGTCTCTCCTTCATTTCATTGATTAGTCCCACTGAGAGAAGCTAGAAGACTATTTTTCTCCACATCTCTCATGAGGCAAATATGGATATATAATGCCATTGACTTTTCTTATTTGGAAAAAAGGTGTAAAAAAGATTTGCAAGATACCATCACAGTGCTTTGTAAGAAAATTTTTAGTAAAATTAAATTCTGATTCTCTTTTTCCACATCCTTGCCAACACTTGTTTGTGTTTTTGATTCTAGCCATTCTGACAGGTGTGAAGTAATACTGCATTGTGGTTTTGATTTGCATTTCCCTCATGCTTAGTGATGTTAAGCATATTTTTATGTGTCTATTGGCCATTTGTATGTCTTCTTTGGAAAAATGTCTGTTTATGTCTTGTGTCTGTTCTTTTGATTTTGCATTTTATTTTTTTATTATGTTCGGTTAGTCACTGTATAGTACATAATTAGTCCTTTTTGCAGTGTTCAGTGATTCATTAGTTAAGTATAATACCCAGTGCTCATCACAGCATGTGCCCTGCTCAATACCCATCACCCTGTTACCACCTGCTTCCACTCTCCTCCCCCTCTGAAATCCCCAGATTGTTTTTCAGGGTCCATAGTTTCTCATGGTTCATCTCCCTCTATGATTTCTCCCCCTTTGGATTTTCCTCTCTTCCCCTATGGTCTTCTGTGCTATTGCTTGTGTTCCACATATGAGTGAAATCATATGATAATTGTCTATCTCTGTTTGACTTACTTAACATAATCCCCTTCACTTCCAACCATGGTGATGCAAATGGTGGGTAGTCACCATTTCTGATGGTTGGGATGAAATAATATTCCATTGTGTATATGTACCACATCTTCTTAATCCATTCATCTGTCGAAGGGAATCTTGGCTCCTTCCATAGTTAGGCTATTGGGGTATATGTGCCCCTTCTTTTCACTATGTATCTTTGGGGTAAATACCCAGTAAGTGCAATTGCTGGGTCATAGGGTAGCTCTATTCTTAACATCTTATGGAACATCCATACTGTTTTTCAGAATGCCTGTACCAACTTGCAGCTTGTTCCCCTTTCTCCCCACTGACATTTGATTCATGTTTTGTTAATTGTTGCAATTCTAACTGGTGTAAGGTGGTATATCACTGTGGTTATGATTTGTATTTCTCTGATGGTAAGTGATGTTGAACATTTTTTCATAAAAGACCCCAAATTGGCAAGGCTAGGATGAAAAACAAAACAAAGCTGTAGGCATCACCCTGCCTGCAATTAAGCTATAATACAAATATCATACAAAGCTATGATCACAAAGACAGCATCGTATTGGCACAAAAACAGACACATAGACCAAGGGAACAGAATACAGACTCCAGAAATGAACCTTCAGTTCTATGGTCAACTAATCATTGACAAATCAGGAAAAATTATCCAATGGAAAAAAGACAGTTTCTTCAATAACTGGTGCTGGGAAATCTGGACAGCTACATATAGAAGAATGAAAATGGACCATTCCCTTACACCAAACATAAAGATAAACTCAGTATGGATGAAAGACCTTAATGTGAGAAAAGATCCATCAAAATCCTAGAGGAGAACATAGGCAGTTAGCTCTTTGACATTGGCCATAGTATTCTTTCAAGACATGTCTCCAAAGGCAAATGAAACAAAAGCAAAAATGAACTTTTGGTACAGCAAAGGAAGTAGTCAACAAAACTAAGAGGCAGCCCACTTATGGGAAGTGGGCAGAAGATATTTGCAAATGACATTACAGATAAAGGGCTGATATCCAAGATCTATAAAGAACTTCTCAAACTCATCGCTTCAAAGATCACTTTGCTAAGATCAAGTGAAGAACTTCTCAAACTCAACACTCAAAAAACCAATAAAACAGTCAAAAAATGGGCAGAAGACATGAATAGACACTTCTCTCAAAAAGACATACAAATGACTAACAGACATATGAAAAAAATTGTGTCCATTTTTAAATTTTATTATTTGTATTTTTGGTGTTGAGTTGTCCTTTATATATTTTGAATATTAGCC
Organism: Mustela putorius furo; assembly: GCF_011764305.1. Lineage (NCBI taxonomy): Eukaryota > Metazoa > Chordata > Mammalia > Carnivora > Mustelidae > Mustela > Mustela putorius. The sequence continues at coordinate 19,287,544 of NW_025422019.1, read as the reverse complement.
CCTATCAGATACATCTTCTCTTATTCAGTAGGTTCTCTTTGTATTTTACTAGTTTTCATAAATATGCCAAAGCTTTTTATTTTGGTGTAGGCTTTTACTTTTGTTTGTAGTTTACTTTTACTTTGTTTCTGTGATGAGCAAGGAGTAATGCGTAGAGTTGTTGAATCAGTATCTTGTAGACTTGAAACTGATATAACACTCTATGTTAATTATACTGGGGTTAAAATAAAAATTTAAAAAATGAAACCCTGATTCTCAAAGGTTGATAAGGGATGACCAGACCTCTATAGGAAAAAAATCTGGACCTGAAGAATTGTTACTCATGTCTCCTATGCTTAAAAATATTCTCAAGAATTCTGAGAAGATGGTTACAGAAATGAAAAAAAAAGTTCTTTGGATAACACGGTCCAATAGGAAGAGCAAAGACAGAAACATATGGATAATATGCTTTAGTAAAATTAATTGAGGAGTTATCCCCATAAACAAACTATGAACAGGGAGACCAATGATTGAAGTTGCAGCACATATATGACATCTGTATCCAATAAGCAGAAAGTAAAAAAGAGGCATCTGACATACCCAAAAACACCGAAATGAAAAATTAAACTTGAACACAGGAGGATTTTGTATACTCTAAAAGCAGGTGACCATAAGGGGTCCATGGAGAGGTTTTGGGTGTTGATACAGTATGAGTCCAATGAACTTGTAATATCAACAAGCCAAAACTCCTTTCTGGGACAGTTTCCTGCACTGAAGAGAAATGGGTGGGAGGAGTTTCCAAATTGAGAAAAACAGGGAAACTAGCACTGAAGGAAAAGAAAGGACCAGTAAATGAAGGGGGAAGGACACAGGATCCGGAAAATCTCAAAAAGGAAGCTGCTATTGTTCTCAGCACTAAAAACAAAACAAAAGAGAGAAAGAATAAATGAGCCCTGGACCACAAAAATGAAATTAGGAAAAACAATCCTCAATCACAGCTCCCTCCTAAAAGTTCACAAAATTTGACCTCACTCCAAATAACAGGGCACCTGGGGGTTCAGCTGCTTAGGCAACCCACTTTTGATTCAGCCCCACCTCAGGCTCTGCATTGGGCATGGAGCCTGCTTAAGATTCTCTCTCTCCCTCTCTCCCTCTGCCCCTCCTCCTGTCTCTCTCACCCTCCCCCGCCCCAAAACAACAACAACAAAAAGCAATGAAAATATCAAATTCAAATTCCAAATAACAGTATTATGAAGAAAGATAATAAAGGTCACAATAGGATACCCATAGATAAGAAAGTATAGTAGGAAGACATGCATGAAAAGCAGATGAAAACCACTATTTCAAAGTAAACAAATCAGAATTTAGAAAATGGCACAAGATATGAAAAAACACAATAATTAGAAAAACACAGACTTTTAGTGATAGAACTCAGTAAGTAGAAATAAAAGAAATATTTTGAGAAATGAAGATAAAACTAGGAGAAATACAAGAACAAAAAACCAACTGTTTTTGCTCAAGAAAAACAAAAAATGGAAAAAAGGAATTAAAAAACATTTAACAAGAGATAAAAGTGTTTGAGAAAAACTAACAAATAGAAAAGTAAGTCAAAACAGATGCCACATGCATATGATTTTAAGACAAGAAACTTCATACCATCAAAAACTGCAGAGTTATTATAAAGATATACAAAGAAAACAAAGAAACAAACAAACATGATCCAAAGAATTTTATGTCCAACAAAGCTTTCAATTAAAATACCATGCATAAACTGTTGACAATATGTAAGAACTCAAGGAATGAGGTTTCTAGAAATCCTTTCTTAGGGATTTATTGGACACAGAGTTTTATATGTCCAAAAGGACTTGTGGTAAGCCAAATTTACATGTAGGATTTACATGAAGAGATAGATAAAATTCAAATATAAAACACAAGCCTATGGAAAAAATACTGACATTTTAAGGTACTCATGTTGGTCCTAGAAGTATTATACTTCTGAGAATGTTTTCTGTGTTACATGGAACAAAGCAAATGTGTAATTATTATATATTTTGTTTCTTTTATCTTCACTGTCCTTGAAAAAGTATATTCTTAGTATAGAAAAAAAGGAGATATAAATTTAATGTAGAATTTAAATGAACTCCTATAGGTCATCAGTAGGAACCCCTGATGTTTTTCATCTTCAAAATAAAGGAAATGTTACTATATATTTCAAATCTTTGTCTACTAAAGTGGCTTTGGGATACTTAGTGAGTTTAATGAAATTAATGAATGTAAGCATTTTGAATTCTTAGAGTTGTGGATTTGCAAGTGTGGTTAACTCTTAATGATATATTTTGCATAGGTAAAGAGTTGCATGCAAAAAGGAATATTTACTATGACAACATAGCAAACCTGATGAGAAATTAAAGTACCATAAACTAAAGTTACTGGTCAGTCAGAAGGGGCAGAGGTTGGATTTCTAGGCCCTACAGTGATGGGCTCTGTTTATTCTATACTTTAACCCAGATCTGAGTGGTCCAAAAAGACATATAACCCTATATATAGCAGAATAGTCTTAGAGCTTCTGTTTGTCTTTTGGGGCATTAAATGGATAATAACCAGTGGAGACTGAAACCATATTCTGAATGTTGTCTTGAACCCTAAATACCAACAGGTAACATTTTAGAGTTCAAACATATGCCGAGTACTATGGTGGACATTATGTGGGGATTATTACATGAAGCCCTTCAACCTCCTGGTGATCTAGGCATACTTTTAATACCCTCCTTTTTACAGATGATGGAATTGAAGCTCAAAGAATATAACAATTTCATAGTAGGTGCTCAATCCAGGATTTGAATTGGGGAGGGCTAATTTGATCTTCAGTATCTCCAACTATTCTACTTGTATAGTAGTGGTACTTGAGGAGTACATTGAGGGGGGGACAGTGGGAAGAACAATGTACCAGAGAGCTGAATCGTGACTTGGTTACTGTGACTATTTATTTTAACCTGGGAAGAATTTAGTCTGGACAATGGTAATTAGAGATGGAAAAGGAGAGAGAGAACAGACACAAGGAACTATGGATTAGAAACTAACCAAAAAGCAAGAAAAGTCAGAGGCTGAAGAGTGGGAGAGTCAAGTTATGGATAGGATGATGAACAACCTAGCTTCCTGCCTTTGAGGAGAACATAGTTCCTGAAAGATGCTCAAATTCTAGGGGCTGGTGCACCGTATTTAGAGAGTTAATTGGAAAGAGGAGTGCCACATGTCTAAGTGTAATGAAACTGACAAGAGCAGGGGCAAAAGCTGTCATATCATCAACATGAAATAATGTTCCTGGTAAAGCTTTCCTGGCCTACTGCTAGGAGGAAGTTAGGATGACACATAAATATCTAGAGATTTTTGCTTGGCTAAGATGTTTGGGTGAAGATTTTATAATAGTCAGGGACATCCCCATATAGTCCTTCTGGTTGGTATTTTATGACTAAGGAGTAGTGAAGGTATAAATTCATAATCCAATCAGAGACCCTGGAACAAAAGAATGATGTATGGCCTATCCAATCACCATTTATGTCTTATAAATGGTGTCATCTGCTTACATTATTATTGAAGCTTGGGAATGAAGAAGGAAGAATAACCAAACACAGTCCAAAATAATGACCTACATTTTTCAAAAATGTCAAAGTCATGAAAGAAAGAGACAGAAGAGACCAAAGATGTACAACCATTAAGTGCAATATGGTCTGGATACTGTAAACAACAGACTATAACTGTTAGAAAAGACATTATTGGGACCATTGAGAACTTGAAGATACAGTCCACAGATTAGCTGCAAGTATTGTCGGTGATGTATTCCTGAATTTGTTACCTATGCTATGATCATGTTAAAGAATATCCTATACTTGGGAAATGCATACTGAATGGTCAATTTATATATGTAAAAAATATATATGTGTGTATACACACACACACACACACACAAAATATACACATATATTAGGGAGAAAGAGAGAGTCAAGTGGATTCCATCTCACAACCATGAAATCATGACCTGAGCCAAAATCAAGGGTCAGATATTTGACTAAGCCACCCAGGCGGCCCCTGAATAGTCAATCTTAAGAGAGTAAAGGGCATGATGCCTTCAACATATGCAGGTGGTCCAGAAAAAAGAGTGTGTATATACGCACACGTATACCATTATTTTTTCATATATACGTGTGTGTGTGTGTGTCCATGTGGAGAAAGTGGTACCTGTATGTACAGGGCAGGGAAAGATAAAGTATATGTTACAAGCCTAAAAACTGATGGTGTGACTTTTCTATAAATGTGAAATTATTTTGAAGCTTTTTGTCAATAAGAGAATTTTAAGTGGTACTGGCCCACCAATATTTAGGAGATGCTAATGAAGAAACAAGGAAGCATATGGTCATAACTAACTATATGCCACCTGGAGGATCCCTAGGTGACAACTGCCATTTGAATTGAGGTCACACAAACTCAACGTCATCGTTCTACCATTCCTTTTTTTCTTTTTCTCCTTTCCTTCTCTTATTTATGTGATCTTACTTATCTTTCTTCATTCTAAGCCCCAACCATCCAAGAACCAAATAAAAAACCAAACCAACATAAGCAAAAAAGTGCAATGCAATTCCTGGTGTGTGATGGGCCCCCCAAGGATGCTGTCAGCAAGGAGAACCTCAGCAGAGAGGTGGTGTCTGCCAGCAGGGAAGTAGTGCTGGGCCACTCTTCAGAACTCAGGAGATTAAAAAAGACTCAATTCTGTGTTACTGTTTTAATGTTTGTGCCCTTCCACCATTCCCAGTCTGACCATAAACCAAAGAAAAGGGGTTAAACACTGTACCTAGAATGTGTCTAAGATCTCACTCTCTATTTTTGCCTTTCCCCTCCCATCAAAGATCCTTGGGCCCCTTTCCTCTCAGGAGAATCTGATCATTGGTTGGCCAGAACCACTTCATCTGCCAGAAGAAGAGTGCCGTAAGTTCCACAGAGGGGGCTAATAACATAGAGGGCACCCACATGGGAGGCTGACCTGGGCTCGCTCTTTCCAGTCACAGCATTGTTCTAGACTCTTGCTCACACTGAATCTTTTCTTTCATCTTTTTTTCCCTTTCCTCCATCATCTACTCTGCCTACCTAACCCTTACTCATCTCTAAGGTTGACATATGTATATTTTCTGCCTGGAAAACTTCAGGGATCCTCCCAGGTGTTAGGAAATGTGCCAATATACACTGACACGACCCCCTTTGCTTTTTAACACCTGCTACTCTGTTGAAATTGATTAGAAATTTTCTGCATTCCTCATTAACTGTATATTCCTTGAGGAAAAGGGCTCTTCATCATTATATCCCAAGGTCTAACATAGAATTCATCACATAGATGGCACTTAATATTGGTCTAATATACACTATTTTCAATTTAGTTTTGTACTTAGGTGCTAGACACTGTGCTAAATAACTTATATGTATTAATCCTTACTATAACTTCTGAGTTGTGCATGATTATTTTAATTTTCCTGATTTATTCAGGTTAAATAACTTTCTCAAAGTGCCAATGATAAAAAGAGAGACAGGAAGGAAAGAGAATACAAATGTATCTAGGCTTTTCATAAATTTCAAACCTATTTCCTGCAAATATTTACTCAACACAGCTGTGTACCTAACATATGCCTTTCAACCTGGAATTTACCATCTAGAAAATAAGACATGCAAACAAATTGAGAAGTTCTATTTTATCTGAGGGTCCTCCGAAACAAGGGAAAAAAAAAACCAAACTGGGTGTGGGAATTTGGTCTCTATAAGATCTGCAATTATAAGATAATTTGAATGTAGAAACCCCATACTATTTATATATGTCATTTCAGAATTACCATTTTTTCTATTACTGCCACACAGTAAGTGTACTATTTAAAACTTCAAAACCCTACAGATAAATATGAAGAACTAAAGAATACTAGTGAGATAGGATAAAGTTAATCTAGCCAAACACATTATATCCTTTAAGAAAATATAATTCACTTATAATTACTCACAGATACATTTCTTTCTTTTAAAGATTTTTTAATTTATTAATTTGAGAGAGAACACAGAGGGGGATGGAGAAGCAGACACCCTGCTGAGCAGGGAGCCTGATGTGGGGCTCAATCCCAAGACCCTGAGATCATGACCTGAGCTGAAAGCAGACGCTTAACCAAAAGAGCCATCCAGGCATGCCCCCAGATACTTTTCAAGGTGATATGAATATTGTAACCAAAATGGAAAGGGGATTAAGATTTGGAGAACACTACATAAATTTCAAAAATCTGAAGTGTGTACAAAAGCCACCAAGAGAATTTCCATTATAACTGATCAGACATGCCATTGTACGGAGAGTTTCCCTGGCAATCAGCGCTGTAGTGTACCATAGGGGTAAATATATTTTCACATTTTTTTTCCCATTTTACCAACTTGGGGGATTGAAATGATATAGAGAAGGCTTTGTAGGGTAACCTTCACATACTGTAAACACATGTTTAAAATTCAAGGTGAAAACCTGGCCTTTTCTACTTGGATATGAAACTTACATTTGGGATGAAATCGAAATCACAAGTGAAATGGAATATAGATCACAAACCCGAGTTCAAAACCATTAACACAGTAGTCTGATACTGAAGTTTTAATAATAGCCATCATAATAATGAAATATCATTGACAGTAAAGAAAGTTCTCAAATAGATCAAAGAAAGCAATTGAGTCATTTCAAAAAATTAAATTTTATATTTCACTATCTTAAAAAGTTAAAATAGTTACTCTCTTCATACATCCTAGAGAAAACTCATACTTACTTGCAGAAAGCAGTGAGCAATTGGAAATATTACAAGTAAATTTGGGCTCCAACTCTGTCTTAAAATTGTCCACATTATTAACTTTTGATGTACTTATAATCCCAATTAAAATAATTTTTGAAATTCTAAAGAATAATGATTATCCTCACTTTTATAGATTAGTAAATTGAGCTTCCAATAGTGTCAACACCCTGTCATAGTCACATAGTATAATACAAAGAACATATATACAAAGAACATATATATATAGTATATATACAGTATAATACAAAGAACAGAAATCAGAACCCCCTTGTTATCTTCTTAGATATCAAGAATGGTATCATGTATTACCTTTATATACCTACTTTATAAATACTGTTTCACCAATATTAATTAAATAGCAAGAAGAATTACGATAGCAGTTAAGTAGTCTTCATGCCCCATTCTACATTATATGGGTGGTTGAAATCTTCCAAGTACACTGTTTCATAATCTGGATGTTGCTATGTCAAAACCAGCCTATATAGAAAGTTAGAGATTTCAAGAACCTATTTTAGCACATTGTGGTTACAAAAGGGGCATCAAAAGAAGCCTGCTTCCTTAACAAACTAAAGCTATTCCCTTTGGAAACAGAAGTCATCTCTCCATGTCTGTTTCTTCACTCATAGATTCACCACAAATAATTCACAATGAAGAAAATAAAATAAGTTTGAGAGCACTCTAAATAACAAAAAGCATTTTACAAACATATAAGGCACTTGGTGAGGGAAGGGGTCCATGCTGGACTGTGCTACAAGGCAGCAGTGGATTCAGCAAAGCATCATCTAAATGAAAACTAAGAGCCATCAAGTTCCAACTCATCACCAGTTACCCAGAGGTTGGAGCCACTCAATCAGGTGTCACCAAAAACAAATTGAAAATTGGTGGAGCACAAAATCAATGACAATCAGACTCTCGAATGTGAGTCAGTGAGTATGAGGAGGGCTAATGACTGCTGAAGCAGAGTCTTTGGGGATGGTAGGTGCACAGGAGGGGCATAAACAGAATTCCTCATTGCAAGGTTTCTCAACTCCCTATTGACATAGACTCAGATGTACAAAGGATAATTTGGAGGGTATTCCAAGAAGTATGGTGTTTTCTTAGAAGTCCAATGCAACAAGAAAAAGGCCAAAGAAAGCAATTTAGGTAAATGTCATCAGTAGGGTCGAGGGGGAGGGGAGAGGCTACTCTAAGTTTGGAAACTCAAACACAGTTCACAGAGGCAAATTTTCAGAGCATTATAGTCAATGGACATGACTAGTTTTCATAAGAATCTCTTGCCAGAGTTATGGAGAAAGTTCAAGCCAAAAAGAATATAGATGCTTTAAATTAGGCTCAATTTCAAATCTGGACCCTGCAACATCAGCTATTATAAGTCTTCAAACATTTCACTTTCCCCACTAATAAAAAGGGGCTAATCACACTATTCTATAAGTATAAAGTAATATATACATACAATATGCCTAGCACAGAGAAACACTGGGTTTGGTTTTTTTGTTGGGTTATTTTGTTTTGTTTTCAATTTGTTTTTACTTAAAGAGTGATTCCAAGGATACATTGAAACCAATGGTCTACATCGTTTCCAAATCTGAATGCCCATTTTGCTTCTGGTGTATCTTAAGTTATAAAACTGATGGAGACAGGTGCAAACAAAAATGTGCCTGCTTGGTCTACACGATTGTGGGTGTGTGTGCGTAAAAGTGGGGAGAAGTCGTGGGAGGAGACGGGAGGAGGAGAGTGGAGAAAGAAAACAGAGCACAAAGGAAGCCTGAATTGGAAAACGGTCACTTCTTATGGTCACAAGCTTGCAGAGAATTCCTCTGTCTTCCAGGAAGGAGGACTTGGAAGGGAAAGGGCGAAAGGATGAGTAAAGACCCACCTATGAGGAGCGAGAGTCACTGCACAGGTTTCTGGTTGATTCTTCTTGTTATACATTAAATCCTCTGGCTTCTATTAAAAAGTAAAGCTTTATAAAAGCATTGAAAATGAATATCTTGAGGTAGATGTTTATTGCTATCATATGAGAAGAGAGAAAAAAAAAAACAAGAGAAAAATCTCTAAGGTTTCCTTTAGTGGGTTGTAAATCATTGAATTATGAGTTACATAGATATTTACAAGCTTGGCCTAGATAGAGTATAGTAATCTATAAATGCTGCTCAAGTGATTTATGGCTCAACTGTTCTAACACATTACCAATAGCAGGAAATGTATTTAATTTATTCTCAGGGATGCACATTTACATTATTCACAACAAGCCATTTATAGGGAAATGTGCAACCCTTAAACTAAAGTGAATGCATCTCTAGTGGGTTTTGAGCAGTTATAACTGTCTAATAAATGCTCATATCCTAACTTACTGTATAAGCCAGTGTAAATGTTCACTAGCTATCCTGTAAACACTTTATTCTGTGAATTAGTGAATAGTTCTAGAACACATGGCAAAACATGGAGACTAATAAAATTGTTTGGGTCCTGAATTACAAAAAACCTACTGTCCTTGCTGAAATTTTGCTAATACATGAAAAAGAAACTCATCTTTTATTCCTGATCCCATATTCTAGATTCTTCAGATATAGCAGAGTGATGTACTTCAAAGTTCTGAGGATCTCTTAGCATATTTGGCTACTGACCAGAGAATGTCCCATCTGGCAGACTACTAGGTCATTGGTCTGATTTGCAATCTACCTGCATCAATGCAAAAATAATATTCTGAACCTTTCTGGCTTCTTTATAAAAATATGCATGCATATAATTTGGAGATTGAGGTAAAGAAAAAGGGAAAGGAAGAAAGGGGGGAGAGAGAAGACAGGAATAGGGATGGGAGGGAGTGAGGGATATAGGAAGTGGGAGCCCCATGCTAAATCACCAGGGGTTTTCATATGGTTTATCATTTATTTCCCATTTATCATTTATTATTTATTTCATATGTTTTATCATTTATTTCATATGTTTTTATCATTTACTTCCCTAGGTAATCATCTAAATAATGTTTTATATATCTATATATAGATATAGATATGTAGGACTATACCTCTAGATACACAGTGTTTATAATTCCAATAATTCATTCTCTTACCAGTCAACAGTGTAGCCTCAACTTAAAGTAGTTAAACTGGGGACACCTGGGTGGCCCAGTTGTTAAGCGTCTGCCTTCAGCTGAGGTCATGATCCCAGGGTCCTGGGATCAAACTCCTAACAGGCTCCCTGCTCAGTGGGAAGCCTGCTTCTCCCTCTCCCACTCCCCCTGCTTCTGTTCCCTCTCTTGCTGTCTCTCTCTGTCAAATAAATAAATATATAAAATCTTTAAAAATAAAAAAATAAAAGTAATTAAACTGAAACTGCTACACCATGTACTTTTCATAGATCTTAATTCAGAAAACTCCATGAACAGAATATTGCTCTTTCATAAATTTTTACAGTTATAAAACAGAATTATATTATGTATTCTAAACATAACATTTCATTGACTTTGTGTCTTTTGTTTTTGATGATGCCTCAGTTTCTCTAACTATATTCTCTTGGCAATTGGTTGAGTCATTCCTTGTCATTAAGCAAATACTTAACGAGAAACTAACTCTTCCAAGGTCTAGATTCCCAGATAAGTTCTATTTAGTGATAAGGTATCTAAAGATAACCACTACATTTTTAAAAACAGTTTCCTCTTCTTTTGCACTGTACTTTCTTGAATTAGTAAATGACTTTGACAGTTAGTTTGTATAGCTGCTGCATTTTAAACACAAAGAAATTTGTTTCCTAACACTGAAAAGACAATGCCTGAGGCCTGATGGACATTGGAGAGTTCCAAGGTCTAAGACTGTTTAAAAATCAGGGAATCATAACTCAATTTTTTAGGTGTTTGATAATACAGGTAGAATTCCATTATTCTAAATGCAATTATGACAAAGATTGTATACAATGATCTATTTTCATGTATTATGCAATTGTCCGTGGCAACAGTAATTTGCTGTATTAATTACAACGATGCTCTATGGCAAAAAGTTGCCCAACAAAAATTTCAGCTTATTTCTTTCAAACTAAGGGTCATTTTCAGAGAGAATAAAGAATGTTTTATATTAACAAAGTTATTCCCATTGTAATTTCTCTGGAAATGTAAAAGTCTAAGTAGGGAAGAGCAGAGAAAAGAGGGCAAATAGTTTTATTTACTAATGAAAATGAAAGAGCTGAAGTGTATTTTAAAAAATCTATCTCAAAGTTTTTCACTAACCCTTAATAGAAAAAAGAACCTGAAAAAGTTTTTGTAACTGACTAGGACAATTAGTAGCTATTATGCTCTGGGATAATTACTTAGCTTTGTGTCCTCATCTACAGTAGATCATGATCATATCTATCCCAAAACCCTCATAATATGTTCGTGAGATCAGATATGTGAAGGTGTGGAATTACAATACTATTTCTTTTACTTTGGATTTCTTCAGCAGACATCAACATATTCTGAAGAACCTAGTTTTATCGTCTTAATCTTTTCTCTGGTGGCTGTGTGTGCACATGCACACACAATCAGAGGGAAAATACATATAAAAGTTTTACCTTGTTTTTACAGCTCCCACCATAATTGAATTTTCCAAAGTTGTGCTGAGATTTCCTTTTAAATTACCCCCTAATATTGGCTACTTACAATATACTAATATTACAAAATTTCAAAACAATATACCACATTCCCTCTCTCATATCCACGGATTTTGGAACTCTGGGCTACCAGAAATACTAGTTTCAAAATATTCTTTTTTGTGAAATACCACATAGTAGCTTACACATTTATGAAACTAGCAAATAAATATTAAATATTATTATACCCTTCTATTGTTTCTATGGCAATGCACTTTCTCTATAATCATCTTGTTTTATTAACTTAGTTTAAACCTTTAAAAATAGTGTAAAATCTATAGTAACAGATGAGTAAATGTGCTGACCTATCCACTGTTACTGGACCATAGAAAATATTACATATTACTACCAATTTTGAAAAGAAAAAGGAGGAGGAAGAGGAATAATAGAGGAAGAGAAAGTCAAGGCAGAGAAGGGAAAGGAGAGAGGGAGGGGGAGGAGGAGAAGAACCAGGAGAGAGAGAAGGGAGAAGGAATTGAACTACACATCTTAGGGACTCAAAGAACAACTCTCACATGACTTCAATTTGTATACACTTTGATGAATCGCACTGAAGTCAATTCACTTTATTTCAATGTAAGATAAATACAAATCGAGATACAGCTAGCAGTGTCTGATACTTGATCAGAGTATGTTTAACTAGGATAAAAGATTTTGGTTGCAGAAGCTTTATCTGCTTGTATGAGCAACCAGATGATGTTTGGACACACAGCTAAATGAAGTCTAATTAAAGGATTATCTATAATGGAAGTTTTTACGAAGTATGCAGCTATCAAAATGCATACTAATTCTATGTACTGCAAATTCAATATAATTCATTAATCCAGCATTCTAAACTTTTGTTCTTGGTTCCCATTTAACGGAATCCCCTGAGTTTTTTATCAGCTACACTAGACTCCGGTAAGATAGCTTCTGCCCTGTCCTTAGAAGATGTATCAGCCAGTATGTACTCATGCTTTTTGCCTGTGTTTAGGGACTTTCTATATGTTCATCATGCCTGCAAGATATAGGACTTTTACTGGGAGTCTTTTTCACCCTCATGGGATTACAGTAGTCTCATTCTCTTTTAAGTCCATATTAAGATTTAAAAACTGACATATATTTAACTGTTTCATATTATTCTCTCCTTTTGCTACTCATATAAATAACTTTTTTTCTCTTCATTGAGATTCTGAGTTTTTTAAGGATTAGAACAGTGCAATACAGATCTGCAAAAGTACCAAGCAATGTATAAACTCTCCAAAGCTTACATTCAATACTTAATAATTAAAATATTAAGTAGGCATCTAATATAAACTTCACTTGAAGGAGTTTGTAATAAGTGACATTTTAAATAGTTGTATGTGACTGATAAGTCATTCATGATGGATCTATATGTATATCTGTACCTATCTTCATTGACACATATAGAAATGTATGCGTATGTATACATATGTAAACACACATATACACAAATATATTTTTAAAATCAGAATCCTCCTAAAGAATGATCAGCAAAAGGGATATTTACTTATATATAAAAGATAATTCATTCTGTTTTAAAGTGAAAGTTGAGTACTTCCAAACCAAACCAACATAGTAAATCGTTAAATTATCTGGATTAATATTTGAATAACTTTTAAGTTAAACAAGTTGATTTGAAATTATGCAAAGAACACAACAAAAGTATTATGAATCAGGAAATATTTTTTCTATATTATACCACTTTCGCCCCTTTGAGAAAGTGTTTATCTCTTGGTTGTTAGGATGTGTCTGTTTTAGGGCTGTTTAGTTGGCCCGATAGCTATAAATATGATGGAAAGCATGCCAAGACATACGAAGCCTACCATACCAATCTTCTCGGACTACTTCTTTTGAAAAGATAGATACAGAAAGAAGAAACTGAATAGACTGACAAAAGGGGCATATATGGCATTTTTGCATGTTCTTATAATTAAATATTACAATTTTGGAATAAAGAAGTATAGAAAACAGAACAAAGAGGAGTACTTGGATTTTGGAGGCCATAATACAGTGATGATATATCATAAGGAAAAGGTCTTGAAAGACAGATTTTTCTCCCCCTACAGAAAGAAGTTATTTATTTATTTATTTGAGATTTATTTATTTATTTACTGAGATTGAAAGAGCAAGAGAGAGAGAGAGGGAGGGAGCATGAGTTGGTGGGAGGGGCAGAAGGAGATAATCTTCAAGCGGGTTCCCCACTGAGTATAGAGCCTGATATGGGTCTCAATCACAAGACCCATGAGATCACAACCTGAGCTAAAATCAAGCGTCAAAGGCTCAACCAACCGAGTCAGGCAGGTGCCCCTTTACAGAAAGAGTTTTTAGCAGTAGTGTATTTAGCATAGTTATTTCATATACATTTAATATTTAAAACTTAATATTAGCAGTCTTGCCTAAGCAGGGAGGCTGACAGTGAGGAAAACACAGCCCAAGGTTACAGAATGCTTTCCCATTTTTACAGAATGCTTCTCAGAAAGCTAACTTAGGTTTTGCTTTGTGAGAAGCATTGTGGGGAATCTGCAGACTATACCACTGTGGATTATCTAGAGATAGAGAAGGGGGAAGAGCTCAGAACAACAAGCACATGGATCTCGGCAACTTAGGTTTCTGTTGGCAATAGTGTCGAGGCAAAATACCAGCCAGTAGCTTTGCCTACATATATTTGTGAGCGGGTAGCCCCCTCTACCCAGGGAGTTTTGTGAGTATTTCTATCTGGTTTATGTCCCAACCAACAGCTTATGCTGAACATAGGGCCCATTTTACAGTCCTGCCTGGATAACAAAGCAAGTCAGCAGCTCTCTAGATGAACATATCCTCTAGCCCCACCTACTCAAGGACCCTTGAGACCTTGATTCTCCATGAAGCTCATCCAATGGCTAGTCTGGGTAAAAGACAAAGCTAGCAGCCATGCGCAATGGTTGAGAAGGGCCTCCAGTCCTGCCTGAGCAAGGATGCTGACAGTGATCATGGACAGCCAGAGAGTCCAGCCTGCAGTGGTGCCTTCCTTTGGAGCTCAGCCTCATCTGGCAAAAGAATACATACTACAGTCCAGTCTAATTGGTGAGCACAGCTATGGTTTCATTCAGGGAAGGAGCCCAGCTAGCAATGACTCCCAGTTGTGGAGTCCAACAAATAGCACTGACTTGTCATGGACAAGTGACCCAATCCAACTAGAGAATCCAGAATTCAGGCAGTGGCTCCACCTAAAGGTGGAGCTCAATCGTCAGCCATGCTTCATCGGTGAGCCCTTTGAGTGGTCCCACTTGAATGTGGAGCCCAGGACCACTCCCCCAATCTCAGAGCATGAGCAAAAACCCCACACTACTACAGACTACTACTACAGCAAGTGTCACCCACTGCAGACATTACCAGCTAACCCATTCAGAACAATGAACTTAGCTGAAAGGAAAAGGTCTTTTGTTGCTGAAGGGGAACTGTAAAGGTTGGACAAGGAGGCAGCTTCCTCAATTGTAATTACCAACTCAAGGATATAAAGAACATAAAGAATAATCAGATAAACCTGAGACCACCAAAGGAAATTAATAAAGATCCAATAACCTATTCTAAAGAAATGAAGATTGATGAACTGTCTTCAAAGAATTCAGAATAATCCCCTTAAGAAGTTCAATGAAGGGGCACCTGGGTGGCTCAGTGGGTTAAAGCCTCTGCCTTCGGCTCAGGTCATGGTCTCAGGGTCCTGGGATTGAGCCCCACATCAGGCTCTCTGCTCAGCATGGAGCCTGCTTCCTCCTCTCTCTCTGCCTGCCTCTCTGCCTACTTCAAGTGAATAAATATAAAAAAAAAAAAAAAAAGAAGAATTTCAATGAATGCAGAGATAAACATCTAAACAAATTTTGGCAAACAATGAACAAAATGAGAAGTTCAATAAAGGAATAGAAACCATCACACACACACACACACACACACACTATACACTCCTACACAAACCACATACAAAAATGGTTAAAAATGAAGAATACAATGACTGAACTGAAAAATTCAATAGTTTCAACAGGAGTCTTGACAAAGCAGAACAAAGAATCCATGAACTTGAAGACAAATCACTTGAAACTAACCAGTCAGAGGAACAAAAGGAAATAAGAGGAGTGACGAGAACCTATGGTATTTATGGGACATTAAAATATTCAATAAATGTATTATCAAAATCCCAGAAAAAGAGGGAGAGAAAGGGACAAAGTATATGTTTAAAATAATAGGTGAAAACTTCTCAAATTTGAGGGAAAAAAGAATACCCAAGAATACCCTGAGATAACAATTATATCTGAATAAGTAAATACTCTGAAAATAACCTGAAGACTGTCAGCACAGACCTTTCACAGTTAATCACAGAGAGAAGGACACAATGGAAAGGGTAGGAGGGGCAGAGATGCGGTTGATAAGCAAAACCCTTTTGAGACTAACCATAAATAGGAGGGACATCACAAGCCCAGAGAAGTGAGAGGATCACCCCCCACACTGTGCAGGGACTTCTGCAGCCACAAAGTGCCTCCTTTTCTTCAGGGAAGGAGTGATAATCCCATACACCAGTGCATCTGCAGTTCCAGCAGCCAAGCCTTTTAGCTGACTGTGCAGATAGAAAGACCTGGCACTGGATACACCCACAACTGAGGCAGAGAGGTTGACTGTAGATACCTAGTCTGACTATTGGCCTGTCTTCCAATAAAAGTGTCTGTGGGCCTCACAGAGTGCTCGCAGAGTCCTTGCAGATAGCTAAACTGATTGCTGCCTCTACCTATGAGCCCACCTAGGCTTCAGACAAGCCCTTCACTAACTCAGGGACCAAATAGCCTAGGATGCTCACAGCAGGCATTGTGTCATTGCAGCTAACTGGGCTGAAGAGAGAAGTAGGGCACACACCACCCACATCAGAGACACCGTTGGAATACCTGGTCCTGGCGACTAGACAGCATTGCCCTACAGGGCACCACAGGAGCTCTTCTATACAAGGACACTACTTTTAAGACAAGGAGATATAGCTGACCTACATGATACACAGAAACAAACATAGGGAAGAAATGAGGAGAAAGAAGAGGATTTACCAAACGAAAGAACAGGATAAAATCACAGCAAAAAAAAGCTAAGTGAAACAGAGAAACAATATATCTAATGAATTATTTGAAGTAATGGTCATAAAGATACTTACGGAACTTGAGAACAAAGTAGATGAATCGAGTGAGAACTTCAGAACTAGCAACAAAAATGGAAAATATAAACCAAATGCAGAAAGAGATGAACTAGTAACTGAACAAAAGTCAGACTAGAGGGAATAAACAGCAGATTAGGGGAGGCAGAAAGACATATCAACAATCTGGAAGACAAAGTAATAGAAAGCAACCAAGGACAACAGCAAAAAGAAAAGGGAATAATAAAAACAGACAAGCTCAAGGCAACATAGTGACGTTATCAATTGTTATAACATCTACATTACAGGGATCCCAGAAGGAGAAGAGAGAGAGAGATAAAGGAGATTAAAAGGCACAAACTTCCAGTTATACATAAAGAAGTCACAGAGATGAGAAGTGCAAAATTGGGAGTATAGTCAATAATACTGCAATATTGTTGTACAGGACAGATGATTACTATATTTATTATGATGAACACAGATAATGGATAGAATTGTTGAATTAAGTTGCTAATAGAATAGAATGTTATGTACTAATAGAATGTTATGTAATTATACTTTAATAAAAAGAACACAAAAGAAATAAAGGTGGATACACAAGGTAAGGAAATTTATGGGATTCAACAGAAGCATTTCATTTTTTAGCTATAAAAGCCTTCATTAAGAAAAATAAAGATCTCAAATAAATGATCTAACATTATACCTCAAAGAATCACATAAAGAATAGACTAAGCAAAAGTTAGCAGAAGGAAGAAATAATGTTACAGCAGAAAAAAATGAAATAAAGTTTATGAAAATAGAAAATATCAACAAAACAAGGCTCCATTATTTGAAAAGATAAAATAAAATGTATAATCCTTTAGCTAAACTCACCAAGGAAAAAAAGAACTCAAATAAACAAAATATTATTAAGAGAATACACTTGATCCTTGAACAATGTAGAGATTAGAGGCATTGAACTCCCATGCTGTCAAAAATCTATGTATAAATTTTAGCTCTCTGCAAATGTAACTATTAGTGGCCTACTATTTATTGGAAGCATTACTGGTGACATAAACAGTCAGTTAGCACATTTATCTTATATGTATTTTTTACCTTATTCTTGTAATAAAGTAGAGAAAGAGAACGTTAAGAAAATACAGTTACAGTATTGTATTTATTTTTAAAAATTACATATAAGTGTACCCACACAGTTCAAACCTATGTTTTTCAAGGGTCAACTCTACATTATAACTGATATGAAAGGAATACAAAGGATCATAAATGACTTCTATGAACAAGTACAGACCAACAAAGTGGACAACTTGAAGAAATGAATACATTCCCAGAAGCATATAATCTACATAGACTGAATCATTAATAGAAAATCTGAACAAAACAATAATGAGTAAGGAAATGTGATGAATACTCAGAAACTTGTCAACCCGGAAAAGCCCAAAACCAGATTGTTTCAGTAGCAATTCCTACCAAACATTTAATGAAGAATTAATCCCAATCCTTCTCAAACTCTTTCAAACAATAGAAGAGGAAGGAATACTTCCAAACTCATTTTGCAAGGCCATCATTATCCAGATACGAAAACACAGCACAACAAAAGAAATAATCAACAAAATAAAAGGCAACCTATGAAGTGGATGAAAATGTTCTCAAAACATACATCAGATAAGGAGTTTACATCCAAAATAAATAATGAATCCATACAACCAACAGCAAAAATAAAGTAATCCAATTTAAAAATTGGCAAAAGCCTAGACAGACTTTATTTTTCCCAAAGAAGAAACATAATAACCAAAAGATATATAAATGGATGCTCAACATCTCAAATCATCAGGGGAATTCAAATCAAAACTACAATGAGATTTCACCCTTATTAGAATGGCTATCATTAAAAGGGCAAGAGATAATAAGTGAGGATGTGGAGCAAAGCATTACGTAGTGTTGGTGGGATTATAAATTAGTACAGACGTAATGGAAAGTGGTAGAAGTACATCAAAAAATTAAAAATAGTATTACCATAATGTTCCAAAACATGGAAACAGCCTAAGTCCTGGTTTGCAGATAAATGGATAAAGAAAATGTAGTGCATATGCAATGGAATATTATTCAGCCATAAAAAAGAAGAAAATCTGCCATCTGTAACATGGATAAATCTCAAGGACATTAAGCTAAGTGAAGTAAGTTGAACAGAGAAAGACAAATACTGTATGATCTGACTTATATGTAGAGTCTAAAAATGTCAAATTCATTAAAACATAGTAGAATAGTGGTGCTGGGTCTGGGGAGAATAGAGAAATACTGGTCAAAGATACAAACATTCAGTTATAAGATAAATACATTTTGGAATCTAATGTATAGCACAGCAACTATAGTTAACAATACTGTACTGTATTCTTGAAACTTGCTAAGAGAGAAGAAGAGTTAATGCTTATTTTTCTCTAGTTGCTCAAAAAAATAGAAAAGGAAGGAAAACTTGCAAGTTCATTCTATGAAGCCAGCATTATCCTGATACCAAAACCAGATGAAGACTCCTCAAAAAGGAGAACTACGCCAGTATCTCTGAACACAGATGCAAACATTCTCAAAAAATTACTAACAAACTGAATTCAACATTACATTAAAAAAAGCATTTACCACAATCAATTGGATTTATTCCTAGATTGCAAGGGTAGTTCAATATTTGTAAATCAATCAACATGATACACCACATTAATAAGAGAAAGGATAAGAATCATATGATCATTTTAATAGATGTAAAAAAAAAGGATTTGACAAAGTACAACATCCATTCATGATAGAAACCCATATAAAGCACATTTAGAGAGAACATACCTCAATGTATTAAAGACCATCTATGAAAAATCCACAGCTAATATTTTCCTCAATGAGAAAAAGATGAGAAATTTTTCTCTTAAGTCAGGAATAAGACAAGGATGCCCATTCTCACCACTATTATTTAATATAGTACTGGAAGCCCTAGCCACAGCGCACAGACAACAAAGAAGTAAAAGGTGTCCAAATGATCAAGGGAGAAGTTAAACTTCCACTATTTGCAGATGACATCGTACTATGTATAGAAAACCCTAAGAACTCCACCAAAATGTGCTAGAACTGATAAGTGAATTCAGCAAAGTTGCAGGATACAAAAATCAATGAACAGAAATCTGTTGAATTTCTACACACCCCCAAAAAAACAGTAGAAAGAGAAGTTAAGGAATCAATTCCATTTACAAGTGCACCAAAAATAGTAAGATACCTAGGAATAAACCTAAACCAAAAAGGTCAACTTTTGTAGCAACTTGGATGCGACTGGAAGAGATTATGCTGAGTGAAATAAGTCAAGCAGAGAGGGTCAATTATCATATGGTTTCACTTATTTGTGGAGCATCACAAAAAGCATGGAGGACATGGGGAGTTAGAGAGAAGGGGGTTGGGGTAAATTGGAAGGGGAGGTGGATCATGAGAGACTATGGACTCTGAAAAACAATCTGAGGGGTTTGAAGTGGCAGTGGGGTGGGAGGTCGGGGTACCAGGTGGTGGGTATTATAGAGGGCATGGATTGCATGGAGCACTGGGTGTGGTGAAAAAATAATGATACTGTTATGCTGAAAATAAATAAATGAAAAAAAAAAAAGGTAAAAGACCTGTATTCTGAAAACTGTAAAACACTGATGAAAGAAAGTGAAGAAGACACAAAAAAATGGGAAAACATTCCATGCTCATGGATTGAAAGAATATTGTTAAAATGTCTATACTACTGAAAACAATCTTCAGATTTAAAGCAATCCCTAACCAAATACCAGCAGCATTTTTAATAGAGCTACAACAAAGAATCCTAAAATTTGAATGGACCCACAGAAGACCTCAAATAGCCAAAGCAACATTTAAAAAAGAGAAGCTGGAGGCATACCAATTCCGGACTTCAAGTTATATTACAAAGCTGTGGTGATCAAGTTAGTATGGTACTAGCACAAAAATAGACACATTGATCAATAGAACAGAGCAGAAACCCAGAAGTGAACCCACAACTATATGGTCAATTAACCTTCAAAAAAGCAGGAATAACCAATGGAAAAAAAGAAATATGGTATTGGGAAAACTGGACAGTAAGATACAAAATAATTAAACTGGACCACTTTTTTACACTATACACAAAAATAAATTCAAAGTGGATTGAAGGACTAAATATAAGACTTGAAACCATCAAAATCCTAGAGGAGAATAAAGACAGTAACCTCTTTGACACCAGATGTAGAAACTCCTTTCTAGATATGTCTCCTGAGGCCAGGGAAATACAAGTAAAAATAAACGATTGGAACTACATCAAAATAAAAACTGCCCAGTAAAGGAAACAATCAACAAAATTAAAAGGCAACCTTTCCAATAGGAGAAGATATTTACAAATGACAATCTGATAGAGGGTTAGTATCAAAACATGTAAAGAACTTATGAAACTCAACACTCAAAAAATGAAAACTCTAATTAAAAAATGGGCAGAAGACATGAATAGACATTTTTCCAAAGATGGCATGTGGATGTTCAATGGACACATGAAAAGATGCTCAACATCACTCAACATCAAGGAAATGCCAACCAAAACTATAATGAGATATCATCTTGTACCTGTCAGAATGGCTAAAATCAACCACACAAGAAACAATAGGTGATGTTGAGAATGTAGAGAAAGGGGAACCTCTTGCACTGTCGGTGGGAATGCAAACTGGTGCAGCCACTCTGGAAGACAGTATGAAGGTTCCTCAAAAAGTTAAAAATGGAACCACCCTATGATCCAGCAGTCGCAGTGCTACATATTTACCCAAAGAATACCAAAATACTAATTCAAAGGGGTGCATGTTAATAGCTAAATGGTTAAAACGATGTGGCATACACACACACACAGAGGAATCTGTCTTTCAGAGAAAGACAAATACCATATGATTTCACTTATATGTGGAATATAAGAAACAAAACAAATAAGCAAAGGGGGAAAAAGGGAGCGAAAGAGGCAAACCAAGAAACAGACTCTTAATTCTAGAGAGCAAACTGATGATTACCAGAGGGGAGATGGGTAGAGGAAATGGGTGAAATAGCTGTTGGAGATTGAGGTGAGGAATGCACTTGTGATGAGCACAGGGTGTTGTATGGGAGTATTGAATCACTATATTATACACCTGGAAATAACTGAAATTAAAATAAAAACGTTTAAAAAGTGTGAATGTTTTCACCACAAAACCAGAAACAAAAACAAGGTAACTTTGTGAAGTGATGGATTTATTACCCCCCCTATTGTGGAAATCATTTCACAACATGTATATATATCAAACTATCACACTTGTACATCTTTAAAATTAAACAATGATATTTGTCTACCTTTTTCCCAATAAATCTGGGAGGAAACAAGAAAAAAAAAAGCCAAGAAAACTATGCCCCCAGGATAAAAGTAAATCAGTGCATTTTAAAAACAAATAGGTAATTCACTTGAATAGGTGTTTTAAAAATAAAATCTCTAAGAGGCCCATGAGCCCATGAAAAGTTACTCAACATTATTAGTCATCAGAGAGATGCAGCTTGAAATCACAATGAGATAATACTACAAACCCAATGGAAAGGCTAAAATTTAAAATGGAAAAAAAAAACCTTGAAAACTTTAAATGTGGATGACGATGTGTTAGAATTGGTACCCTTGTGCATTGCTGGAAGTAGTATAAAATGGTTCTCTAACTTTCAAAATAGAACATTTTTTAAACATTTATTTATTTATTTATTTATTTATTTATTTATTTGAGTGAGAAAAGAAGCAGGGTATGAGTAGGTGAAGGGGCAAAGTGAGAGAATACCCAAGCAGACCTCTAATGAATGCAGAGCCCGACATGGGGCTGGATCCCACAAGCCATGAGGTCACGACCTAAGCAGAAACCAAGAGTCTGAAACTTAACTGACCTAGCCCCCTCAAGCACCCCTGAACATTTCTAATCTAAATATGCACCTGTCTTATGACCTAGTTATTCTACTACGTGCTCAAGTTCAGGGTTGCATGGGTGGCTCAGTCTGTTAAGCATCTGACTTCAGCTCACGTCGTGATTTCAGAGTCCCGAGATCAAGCCCCACATTGCTTCTTCCTCACCCTCTGCCTGCCGCTCCCCCCTGCTTGTGCTCTAACAAATAAATAAAATCTCCTGTTACACTGAAAAAAATAAATTAATTAAAATCTTCAAAAAAGAGAGAGAAATAAATTCATATATCCAACAAATGACACAGAATGTTCATAGTAGCTATACTTATAATAGCACTAAACTAGAAATGACCCAAATGTCCACGAATAAGAAAATGCATAAATCAATGATGCTATATTCCTACAATATTATTTAGTGCTAAAAAACAAGGTATTGATGTGTTCAACACTCATAAATCTCAAAGATATTAAGCATAACAAGCTGACACAAAAGAATATATACTGTATGATTCCATTTATATAAAGTATAAGACATAAAGCTAATAAGATCAGACACAAAAAGGTACATATTGTAATATTCTAATTCCATGAAGTTTAAGGCAAGCAAAACCAATAATTGTGATGAAAATAATAATAATAGTGGTTAATTAGAGGTATGGAATTGTGCATACAAAGTGAAAAGTGGCATCAAAGTAGGTGTCTATTCTGTGCTAGGATTGGCCTGCACTTTGATCTGTTTGATGGTTAATCAGATGTATAAAAAGTAAAACTGTATTAAGTTGCTCCCTTAAGATCTGTGCACTTTAATGCACGAAATTTATACCTGATCAGAAGACTATTAAAAATTCCTAAAATTAGAAAGGGAAAAAGCACATGTAATACCATAAATCATACTACACTTGATAATAGAGAAATGCAGGATGGACAAATGTACATCCAGTAATAGATGGAAATGAGAGGGAGTGTAGGAAAAACAGTTATGCCCTAGAATACAGTAAAGCATTTGAGCTTGAAGTCTGGTCATAATTAACAAACTCAAGGTATCATTCCAACTTGCTTGAGGTGGTATTTGTGATTAAAATATAGCAATTAAAGAAAGCAAAAAGAATGTAATAGAAAAGGAAAAAAATTAGCATTTTCTATATGGAAATCTACAAATAGCAAGTGATTATATAAGATATAGAAGCTGATAAAAAATGATCATTTAGCTCCATAATTGCAGATTTTATTGACAAAGACAGGATTTTTTAAAAAGATTTTATTTATTTTTTTATTTATTTGTTTATTTATTTAGAGTGGGAAAAGACAGCATGAGCAGGAAGGGGAGAGGTAGAGAGAGAGAGAGAGAGATTCTCAAGCAGACTCTACACCGAGTGCGGAACCTGACACCGGGCTCGAACTCAGAACCCTGAGATGATGACCTGAGCTGAAACCAAGAGCTGGATGCTCAAACCTACTGTACCACCCAGATGCTCCCAAAGATAGGAATGTATACTTGTAGTAAAAATCTTCTTTAAAAGAAAATATAGAAAAAAATACTGAGTGATGATAACACATATAAGAAGAAAGTAAAGCAGAAAAATTGTCAGATGAAATACAATAACGAGACAAAGTTCTGATGAAGCAAACATCAATTTAAAATTATTGAAGCAAACATTTATGAAACTCACTTTGCTAAATGACATTATATTGAACTATGAAAATAAAACCTGATTATAAAGGAGAATTTGACAGAAATACAATCTTAATAGCATACTCTAGTAGACCACTGTCAGTCTATAACTTTTCAAGTTGGCTAATGACAAGCATGTATACAAGACTATTACAAAATATAAAATTGAGTTTTTCCATATACACACATGCATCCTAAGAAAGGCAAGAACTTATTTTTGGGGGGGCCTGGGTGGCTCAGTGGGTTAAAGCCTCTGCCTTCGGCCCAGGTCATGATCCCAGGGTCCTGGGATCAAGCCCTGCATGGGGCTCTCTGCTCAGTGGGGAGCCTGCTTCCTCCTCTCTCTTTTCCTGCCTCTCTGCCTACTTGCGATCTCTGTCTGTCAAATAAATAAATAAAATCTTTAAAAAAGAAAAAAAAGAACTCATTTTTCAACCAGAGTGCAACAGTAACAAATAATGATCCTATACCAGTCTCCTATGCAACCCGCAACACATTTTTAAAGCAAATTGAAATAAATAAAATCTTAAATAATTAGGAAAGCCATTAAAATTTAAAAATTTAAATACACTTTGAAAAACAACTATTTAGGACACAAGGACATCTATATTTTGATGGACTTTCTAGTCAACAGTGAAAATGAGAATACTTCATACCAAATTTAAGGTGAGAGCCAACTACTTACTTAGTATTCTACCTGCTCTTACCCTGTCTACATTCTACTACAGATAAATCCTCTAATATCCTTTACATTAATATTATTGAATGTTTTCATTATTGCAAAAGGCAGCAAATACATTAAAAAGTGATTTATTCTATTTGGGAGAATACATACCTTAAAACCCAGAAATAATGGATTGATAAGTTTAACAACCAAAAATAACAGATTAGAGAATAAAACAAAAAGACCAAAATTGATCATGAAATGAAACCTTGCAATTGATAGCACTAAAATAAATAAATTTCTGGCAAATCTAACCAAAACAAATGAAGAGAAAAAATAACAAACAGGAAAACTGAGAGACAATAACAGATACAGAAAGTCTTCTCCCCAAGGGGAATTTTTAAATGTAGGAGAAAAAGAAAAGTATGTTCCTATACTTAACTCAAGGGATAATAGAAATCTGGAATAAATTGATAAGCCCGGGAAATGGAGGACATAACTAAGGTGTCTTATCAAAAGGTTATGTCCAAACAGTTTTATAGACAAATTCTATCAAACATTAAGTATCACATACTTTCTCAGATTTATAAACTGTTTCAAAGCATAGAAAACTTTTAAGGCATGCAAAGTTTATTTAATAGCACTGAGGGAACTCTGGCATCAAAAGCTTACAGTATTGGGTTGCCTGGGTAGCTCCGTCGGTGAAGCGTCTACCTTTGGCTCAGGTCATGGTCTCTGGGTCCCGGGATCAGGCCTCATGTCGAGCTTGGGGCCCTGCTGAGCAGACAGTCTGCTTCTCTCTTTCCCTATGCCCCTCCACCCCACTTGCTCTGTCTCTGTCTCAAATAAAAAAATAAAATCTTAATAAAAGCAGTTTACAATAGTAATACATAAAAAAGAAATTTCAAGTCAATCTCAACTATACAAATATGATGGGAAAGAACTAATTTGTTCGATTATATAATAAATGCTTAGAAAAATAAACTCAGAGCCATAATAAAAATATAATACACTGTGAAAGATTGCATTATTTTTTTTTCTAGGACAGCAAACACAGTTCACATAAAGAACTTACAAAATACCATGAATTCAGCAATTTATACACATGCACAGAATAACTGTAATGCACGTCAAGTATTTAATCAAGAAAATCTAAAATCCACAACTGCTAAAATCTCATATATGTCGAGAAATAAATATGTTACTGTCATAGACAGGTATACTAGGCAAATCAGTCATGGTGTCTGTCATGCCCAAACTCCCATTACAGTTGGCCTCATCCTGCCTCCTGTTCTGGCTCAGAGAACAATCATCAACCTGGCTCATGTCAGGATTAGGCTCTGTGTGCACCACATTGCTGTGCCTTGACAAAAACTGCTTTTCTTTTTTTAAAGATTTTATTTATTTATTTGAGAGAGAGAACACAAGTAAGGAGGAGAGCAGAGGAAGGGAAGGAGCAGACTCGCCCTGGAGCAGGGAGCCTGACACAAGGCTTCATACCAGGACCCTGGGATCATGACCTGAGCCAAAGGCAGCTGCTTAACCAACTGAGCCACCCAAGTGCTCTGTAAAAAGCTCAACCAGGGGTGTAGCTCATTCTTGGACTCTCACAAGAGAATACTGTGAGTACAGTTTAGGGACAGGGAATTGCTGAAGCACAGCTCAGATATGTCAAGTGGAGCCTAGGTACTAACAGCAAAGAGAAAAATCAGGAGCACTATGGAAGAGAGATATGAATTCAGACAATTTCACTGTAATTTCTGTCTTTAAAAAAAAATTGTAAATGGTAGTTTGGTTGTCTTAGCTTTAGTTTCTGGTCTTGGTCTTTCGTTCTTTGAAGCCAAAAGAAAAATATTATAAATTATTTATCTCTATATGATTGTCCTAATAACTATAAAATAATGTTGCTGTGAAACTCAGGAATATGACAGGGATATCCAATAACAGTCATTATTTGAGATGATATAGTTATATCTTTTAAAATATCAAGAAAACACACCCAAAATAAAAAAGAGAAAGTACAGAAGTCTAGTGAAATGAATAGAAACATGAAAAAAAAAATAAAAGCAAACCCAATACTTTGGGCTCCATGCCAGCAATAACACTTACAGTGGTGCTATTTAAAATGGTAATGCCTTAGTATAAACTTTCCATAAAATGCCTACATAAAGAAGGCCACAAAATTTCACAGAGATACATAAAAGAAGGGCTGAATTAAAAAAAGAAGTACACAAATCGTCAGGATTTTACAAAGCTAGAAGTTAGACACTAATATTTTATTTACATAATTCTCTACAGCTTTCCGTATGCCTAAAATGTTTCATGATTAAAAAAGAGAGAAAGAGAGTCCAATCAAGATGGTGGAGTGGGAGAATCCTGAGCTTACCTCCCCACACGGACACACAAAGCTGCAACTATGAAAGGAGCAATTTGCTCTTTCTGAGTGTGACCTCAACACTAGCAGACAAGCTCTTCCATAGCTAACACTACAAAGGAAAGTCACATCCAGAAAGTAGGAGGAACAGATGAGGTTTGGTTGGGACCCACAACCCTAGCATTGTGAGCCACAAGCCCGAGTGGTCTCACAGGCACTGATGTCCTCCCTGAGGAGGGGCTCAAGCTCTACATCAGGCACCTCTCATCCCCTCATCCCCACTTCTGGGGACTTGCATAAGGAAAACTAGCCACCATAACATCTGGCTTTGAAAATCAGGAAGCCTTCACTCTGGGAGTGCCAGAGGGGTACAGATACTGTGCTGTAAAGGATGCCTGCACACTCACTCCTCTGAGACTCAGCACAGAGGCATCATTTGAAAAGCGCCTGGGCCACTTAATGGAAGCAAACTAAATATTAATCAATAGATAAGTGGATTAAAAAGATATGGTTTATATATGATGGAATATTACTCAGCCATTTAAAAAATTAAATATTGCCACTGGTGACAACACAGATAGACCTAGTGGGTATTATGTTAAGTCAGAGAAGACAAACACCATATGCTTTCACTTATATGTGGAATCTAAAAACTAAAACCAATGAACATACAAAACCAAAACAAACTCATAAATACAGAAGACAAACTGGGGGTGGCCATAGGGGAGAAGGGTGGGGGAAATGAGTGAAATAGGTGTAGAGGATTAAGAGATACAGTATGTAAGATATACAGTATAGGGAATTGTAGTCATTAATACTGTAATAACTATATGTTATATGTCACTCATATATGGTGACAGATGGTAACTGTACCAGCCATGCAGAGCTTTTCATAATGTATAGAAATGTCGTACAACTAGGTTGTGCATCTAAAACTAATATACTATTGTTTGTCAACTATATTTCAGTAAAAAGGGAGAAAATATACCATGTTTCTTTTAAACTGGATAGACTGAGGTAAAAACCTTTTCAAATTGAATTCAGATTTAATGGAAATTGAGTAAATAGCCAAGATTCTTTCCCTTCAAAGTTTAAGTAAAATGCAAGAAGTTTTATTAGGAATAATAAGATATATAAATAACCAAAAAGAAAAATAAGTGACAGGAATGTACCTGCTTAAACACTGAAAATGTATATCAATATATATTTAAGCTATATGAACTAAAACACAAAACTCAAATACCAATATTTGATGAGAATAGAAATGTCAAAATGCCAGAAATAGACATACACACAGACACATTTATATACAGGAAGTGAAAAATATATAGTGTGTGATAAAAAGAAAAGGAGATAATCACAGATATGATATTAAATGAATTCAAAGAGAAAGTTGTGTGCACTTTAAATTGATTTTCAAAAAATCTAGCACAATATGCCATATACATGCATTATGTGAAAATCTAAAATTGGCTCAAGAAGTATATGTTAACTAACTAGAATTTAAATAAGAATTTTTTTAAAAAGTAGATGATTTCAAAAGAATATAACTGTATAAGAAATTCGAAGGATTTTCAAAAACATACTATTAGACAATATTCGGGCATTAGGTGTTTAAAATTTTAAAGAACTAATTCCTGTATTTTAAAAAAATGGTTTCAGAGAAAAGAAAAATGTGGAAACCTTTCATACGTATTTTTTCAAATAAGCACAGTAAATAAAATATGTTAAGATGGGAAGAATGAGAGGTATAACTATCCTGAACCAATTAAAATAATGATAAACTATAATCAAATAGAGTTTAAGAATAAAAGCACATTTGAAAGTTAGAAGCTCTATTTTGAAATAAATATTTATAAAGGACAAACTCTAAAAATTCTATCAGTGATATGAAAAAATATTTGCTAAAACTAGTCATTTCTAAAAACATATTTTTATAAACAGATAGTTACACATAGATTAAAAGAAATTGAGAGAAAATTCTAAAATTCGAGAAAGAAATGGTTCAAACATGTTACAGTTAAAATCACTGATAAGAGTAAAGTGATTTTTTGTTTTATTTTTTTAAGATTTTATTTATTTACTTTTTTTCCCCAAGGGTTTTATTTATTTATTTGACACAAAGAGATCACAAGTGGAGAGGCAGGCAGAGAGACAGAGGGAGAAGCAGGCTCCCTGCTGAGCAGAGAGCCCCATGCAGGGCTTGATCCCAGGACCCTGAGATCACGACCTCAGCTGAAGGCAGGGGCTTAACTCACTGAGCCACCCAGGTGCCCTTAAAGTGTTTTTTTTAATTTGATTTATAGCACTACTTAGAAAGTTCTTGTTAATAAAATGTCTAGAAAAATAATAATAAATATAAAAAATAAATAAAAATAATTATTGGCAGATTTTGTGGTTGTATATAGATTATAGGATTATATGATAAGGAAAATCTAAGAACGTAAACTAATAAAAAAAAGCCACCAGTAGAATAAGAAATATTAGAAAGTAGGGTAGATGTAAGATGTTCATAATAACCAAGTTTAATTAGATCCTAGCACTAACCAGCAGAAATGCATAAGCAGCAGAAATGCACATGGGGAAATAAAACATTAACAGTGATGAAAATTTTGGTTGGAGAGGTCAAAAATAAAAGAAAAAAAAACCATGATCAAATAAAAATATACCTAGAATATGAAATACAGTCAGTGGAGGAATCTTTATTTAGAATTTAAGAGAAAAGTCATTCTCATAGCATATATAAAGTAAATGCCACATGAATTAGATATCCTCATGTACTTTTTAAGCAATAAAAATATTAGAAATTTTTAAAAAATAATAAATCTGTCAAGTTTTTAAGGAAGAAACAACTTAATTTCATGGCAACTAGAAATTTTTCTATGGTGATAGAGATCATAAATTGCATTAAGATTCAATTGATAGAGATTTGGTTTAAAGATAGAAGACACAACTCTTTCTGGAAATGCTACCAATATGGCATTCAAGGGATTAAAATAAAAGTAAAGAAATTTGTTTTTAAAAGTGCACAAATGATTACGGTGATGATGTTAATGTGAAAGTACAAAGAAAAAAAATTAAGAAACTAGAAAGCTGAGGTGCTAACTGCCTTAACTGACCTGAGAGTACTAATTTCAAACCAAGAATGGGCAAAGGGGAAATGAATTTGTTCTGGAGAGCCTCAATAGACTAGGAATTTGACGAGCAAGCACATCTGAAAAAGGAAGTGAAATTAGGGTTCAAAACTGGAGTACTCATCAAAAGTCTGTTTTTCAAGTAGTTATCCTAACCTTGTAGCCTCTCCCCACTTAGCATAGTCAGATGCTTACCTTTCTCAACTCTAGCTAAAGACCAGGCTTTTATTGTTCAAAAAAAATAATAAAACACATTATATGTTAACTAACTAGAATTTAAATAAAAATTTGAAAAAAACTTGGAGACAGACAAAATTAACTATCTTCAGTCATCCTTTTGCTAAAAACTTTCAACAGAGATTATATGAGCTTATTCAAGCTTCAGTAATCCTTAGTAGAATAAAAGTTTCACATTTAATGCCAATTAAAAAATAAAAATAAAGCTTAAAAGTAAGGTAAAAAGAAAAAGGTAAAAAAGAATTCTCTGCACCAGGGGCACTAGAGACAATTGAGCATAAAGCTAACATTTGGAAAATACAGGGATGAGGTGAAAATTTGCCTGTATAATAAACAATTAGACCTCAAGCCTTTTCTCCTACTTTGTTCTCACAGTATTGTCAACCAGGATTATATGACCCATATAACATTATCTGAGAACTACAGCCATCCCTAGATTTTGAATAATTTCAGCTATTACTTCCTTAAATATTTTTCTATCCACTTTTTACTCTCCTTCAAATGCTCCATTTACAGTTATATTAAATCACTTGTTCATGTTCCTCAGATCACTTCATCTCTACTCTTTTTTTTTTAATTTTTAAATTTTTAATTTTTTATAAACATATAATATATTTTTATCCCCAGGGGTAGAGGTCTGTGAATTGCCTGGTTTACACACTTCACAGCACTCACCAAAGCACATATCCTCCCCAATGTCCGTAATCCCACCCTCTCCCCCCTCTACTCTTCTTCTTTTAGTCTTGTTTTGTTTTGTTTTAGTGTACTTTTATTACCATGCCTTAAAATTCACTTATCCTTTCTTCTGCAAAATCTAATATGTCTTTACTCCCATTTAGCACATTTTTCATTTTAGACATTATATTTTAGATCTCCAAAAGTTACATGTGGTTTTTTTCAGTATCTTCTATTTCATTCATCATGTCCTTATTTTCCTTTAAGTTCTAGAACATACTTAAAAATTTGTTGCTGTTTTTGGTTCCTTATCTTTAATTTCTATAATCTCTTCTATTTCTGCTTCTGCTAATATTGACTAGTTTTCCTCTAGCTTATGGATCACAATTTGTTGTCCTCTCATATGTATTGTAACTGGGTATAAGATATATGCAGAAAAATGCAAATATTGCAGAAACTAAGCTTAATGACTTTTTGCAATGTGAAAACATACGTATAAGCAGACCAGAGCTCAAGAAACAAGTATTACCAGTTCTACCACCTAAGCCTCTATTATTCCAATCTAATCCATATAAACCAATGATATTTCATCATTGCTAGAACTAAAAGTTTTCTGCCCTAATTCTCTTTGAACCAGTCTTATAGTTATGCTGGTTTAATTATTAAGAAGTCAATTAATTTGACACTTTGTATAAGAGTCATGTTTTTAATTTTCTATAATCATACTCCTACAAGGTATAAATAATATGGTTATCTTTTGCTGTCCTTGTGATTAGTCATTATCTCCTAGAAAGATATACAGAAATATTTATGGATGAATGATATGACATGTAGGATATACTTTCAAGTCATTGATTGGAGAACAGATAAGAAGTGGAGGAGAAAAAATTATTATGCATAGATAATTATTGAAACTGTGATCACTGTTGATGCTGAATAATTAACTTATGAGATTCATTATACTATTTTTTGAGAATGTCTATTTAAAAAATCCTTATTTTTTATCTCTAGATCTCTAATCTCTAAAATGGAGATATTTTTAAATAGAGATAAAGATAGAGTAGAGGTAGATAGGGAGAGAGACAGAGACAGAGATACTAAGAACAATGGAACCCTTATTTTGTATTCCAAATTGGTGATAGTGAGATTCAAAGAAATCACACTGCATAAGAAAGAATAACAAACAAATTAAATTTTAAAAAAGCCAGAGCAGCCCGAAGGCTATCTTTATAGGGTTATCATTTGCTGCTACAGTGCATGAAATGAGGTCCCTTTCTGCAGGGCCTAATGTAATTCTGGAAGTAAAAATGGTTCTAGGTTATATGAAATCTCATTTCATACTAGGGTAAAATACTCCACAAATCTCTGAGTAATCAATTATTGGCTTCTGATAAAGAGCCAATATCAATTTACAAAAACAACCAAGAGTTTGCTGTACAGAATACAGAAAATAATCATTCTTCTCTTCTGGCTTTCAGTTGTGAGTCAAAGAAAAGCACTAGGCAGCTTGAGGGACGAGACCATTAGACAAGCCCCCAGAGACAAATACAGGTTGTCACCTGCATGTTATGGACTGAGGAGAGATTGATAAAGTGCTTGGAGGTGAATAATGCTAGCAGTATACATTGGGGTACATTGTTTCCCTGGAAACATAACTCTTAGAGTGCTGTTTTACTGCTACAGTACTGAAAATGCTGAGTCACCAGTAATAAAATGTCATTGTTGACAGCCTTTACCGGAAATAACATTGGAGCACCATGATGAAAATAAGGATTTTTTTCCCTGTTTTTTAAAGATTGATTCTTTTCTTTTCTTTTCTTTCTTTCTTTCTTTCTTTCTTTCTTTCTTTCTTTCTTTCTTTCTTTCTTTTTTGAGAGAGAACACAAGAGCAGGGGGAGGGCCCAAAGGAGAGGGACAAGCAGACTCCCCACTGAGCAGGGAACCCCACGTGGGATTCTACCCTAGGACCCCAGATCATGACGTGAGCCAAAGTCAGACCCTTAACCACATGAGCCACCCAGGAGCCTCCAAATTAAGGTTTTTCTTAACCCTCAACTGCTTAATTCTGGAGGACTTAGAAAATTCATCTGCATTTCTCTTTCTTTTTTAAAGAAGCTTCTTCACCTGGAAGAGTAACAGTAGTGTGTATCTTTTACTAACGTATCCTGCACACAGAGTCAGAGAAAAAAAGTATAGAAATAAGATGTCTTTTGGAAGCACAATATTAAGACTATGAAAGAATCCAGATTCAACTGCACTTAACCCCTACATAGTTTCTATGCAAAGTCTTCCTTTGTGATGCTTCTGAAGAGGTTGTCCTGGTAATAAGGCAAATATTTAGAGCAAATGTTTGATCATGACGTTGCATGCAGACCACAGGTAAATGAGTGTCCAGTTCCTCCAGTGTAAGGGGCTGCCTGTCTGTTACACTAACTGGCTTCTGATGCATTCAGCTGGAAGTGAAACAAAGTCCAGGTAGGTTTGTTAAACTTAAGTCATCTTTCTGGAGACGTTCTGCAAAAGCTTGCTACTGTAATATATACATCAGTTTGGAAATTCACCTCCAGGACCCTCTTTGCTCTCTCCCATCAACATTATTGTTTAAGAAATTGCTTTGTTGAGCTTCCAAGGAGAGTCACAAATAGAAAATCTATATTACTCGATGGCAAATTTCTGTAAGGATTGGCAGCATACAGGGAGAGAACTATATATTCCTTTAGATATGTCAAGGGCTAAGCAGTTTCTGATTAGAAATTTGAAAACCTCTCTTGAAGAATGTAAGATTCTATGACTAATACTCATCAGCATAATATGAAGAATAAGGATTAAATGGGAAATAATTAAGATTAGGTAAACAAAGGATAAATACTTGGTAATAAACAATGAACTGTCATATAAATGTATTTTTCATATGTGTATACATGCACACTTGTATATATACATATACACATACCTTTAAAGAGTGAACACTATTGCAAACATTTTTAAATGTATAATTCCATAAGCTTCCTTTCCCATTAAAGCATTCTAAAGAAGTAAGCATACTGGGCTCAAAAAATGAAGAAGATGCGTGTGTGTGTGTGTGTGTGTTGTGGGAACATGAAAAAACAAGAAGAGGGGCTCCTGGGTGACTCAGTGGGTTGAGCCTCTGCCTTCAGCTCAGGCCATGATCTCAGGGTCCTGGGATCGAGCCCCACATTGGGCTCTCTGCTCAGCAGGGAACCTGCTTCCCCTTCCTTCTCTGGCTGCCTACTTGTGCTCTCTCTCTCCCTGTCAAATTAATAATTAAAATCTTTAAAAAATAACAAGAACATAAAAATAAGTGAAACACATGGTTTTCCATTTTCTTTAAATTCTGACTTGAACTGTGTTTGTTTTGCTTGATCCATTTATAGTCTCCAGTTCTTGCCAGTACAGTTAGAATGATCTCAACACAATTTTTAATGCCTTGTCTCATTTGCTCTTTGGTATGGTTTGCAATTTGCAGTCACTTTAAGGTCAGTGACCCATTCATTTGAAGTTATCTTTCTGAGGCCTTATTTTTGGGGACTGCTATCAAATTAGGCACAAGTCATTTTTCAGCAAAAGAGGTGACATTTTATTTCTGTAAGATCATATAATAACCAATTTTGTGTGAAAGAACGGATATTTCCTGTACAACTTAAAAAATATATAACAACCTGTCTTAGGTTTCCCAACCACACTGTACACAAGGCAAGGGGGAGCTTTCATTTGCTTCTTCCTTTTGCTTTTTTTTTTTTTTTTAAACAAACCTGGATTAAGAATAATCTGTGCTGTCCACTTTATACACATTATCTCTAATCTTTAAATAATCTGGAAAAATAATGATTATTGTCCTTATATTCCTGACGAGAAACCTGTAATTCAGAGGTTTCGGTAACTTGTCCACAGTCCCACAGCCAGCAAGTGTAGTTGGGCATTAGATCACATGCTCTTTTGTGACTCCTTTTCTTTCCCTCACTGGCAAACTATTTAAATGAAGTAGGTTATGGAATTTAGAAGTATGTTCCTTTGCAAATACAACAGTCAGAGTAATCCAGAAAAGGAGACGACAGATCATACTGGTTAGCATATTCTCTAGGACAGGAAACACGTATTCTGTTTTCTTTGTAGTGGTTAGGGGTTATGTGTGGATTACATGAGCTTAAGTAGTCGCTGTGACTTTTACCATCTCTTTAGAAGCAGCACGTTACTAATCTGAGACTCAGTTTACTTATCTATACAATGGAAGGGTAGTAGTATCTGTTTTGTAGTGGCATTCTGAAGATTAAGTAGGAAATAAACAGTGCTAAGCACACTGTCTAGCACATGGAAAGCAATGGCAAATATAAGCTAGGTAACCCGTTAATACTGGTGTTGACTCAATATTCAACAAACAGTTGTGATTCAAGTGAGGCTAACAAAAAACATGGCTTGAATGTAATGGCCAACAGCCTTGTGACTCAAAGTGTGTTCCCAAAGAAGCAGAATCAGCATCACCTGGCAGCATTCTAAATGCCAACTCATGGGCCCCACCCAGATGTCCTGAACCAGAATCTCTGCAACAGGGCAGAGCTGCTGTGTGTTAACAGACTTTCCAGATGCTTCTTATGTGTGCTACTGTGAAAGTCACTGACCCAGAGTTTAGGAAGTATACTTAATAATTTTCCATATTGCCTACCTCTTTATTAACAAACATTGTGTGAACTGATAAACACTGCTATCAGTTATTGAATCCTTTGCTATCCACACACGGGATGTACTTATAAAGATGCTGACAACTACGATTCCTTAGGAGCAGCGATGGTCTGTCATATATGTTTGGCCTCAGACTATAGGACTCATACAGAGAATTCGAGACAGTTTTACTTGATTAGTTGGTTTTGCTAAGACTCTTTTAATTGACTGGCAAATCTACTTACTTACTATGTTTAAGCCATATCAAAGCATAAATTTCAGAATACTTTATAGATATGTAAGAGAAACACATTTTTGTCTCAGAAATATCCTTTATTTGTTTTTTGGTCGGGGAGAGGGTGGACTTGTTTACTTGTTTGTTTGGTTATGTGTTTGACTCTGAAAAAGTGCCATGGAAAGAAAAAGATGAAAGAGAAACACAGTGAATTGGTCCTATTAACACTTGTCACACTGCAGACTCTCAAAGGAGAATTCAGTAAGATGGCCAGTATTTAGATCCATAAATCAGAACATGCTATAGAGAACAATTACACAATAATTGTTTAATTTTTCTCAGAAAATGCACACTGAAGTGCTAATTAAACTTCAAGCACAAAGATCCAGATTGCTAACTCCGCTATAATCATGATCATGATCACTGTTGAGTACACCTAGGATGTTGGGGCATTATGCTATGATACTGAAATTTATTAAATTTATGTAACATATTTAGGAGATGGGGGAAAATAATCAGGTATGAGCTCTGATTACCATTTTTTTAAAGTCTTTATTTACACTTGAGAGCAGCATGGCATATGAAAAAGAACTAAGCCATTGTGGTTGAATAGACCTGAGTGACTGTGGATAAATGTCCATCATCACAGCACAGTGTTAGGAAATTCCAGCACAGTGCTTATTACATAAGATGTGCTCAATGGAAGTTATTACTGTTGTCACAGCTATGATGATGATAATGATGATGATATGATGACAATGTAACTTTGCAGGTGCATAAGCATTTGACAGACCAACCCTCTCACTTCACGCTGACAAGTAAGGAACTGCTTATGTCATCTTTCAGACATATGAAAGGAGGCTGAAAGGTTTTCTCTATCTCCAATTTCTAAATGCTCCAAAAATAGTGTAATTATGTCTGGAAAAGTCAATCTTAAAGGGAATTGCCTCTTAGAAACCCAAAGAAATAAACACAGAATGCCAGACCATCACAACATCATATAAAATGCTCCTAAACCAGACCTTTTAGCTCAGTGGCCAGAATCCTTGACTTAGAAGTGCAACATTTTCATTTTCATTGTAAAGTGTTTATAGCTTAATGGAGTTTACTATGAGCAAATTAGAAACAAAGCAGAGTGAGTAAGATCATGACCTCTACATTTAATTTAACTTACTCAGATTGCTAATTCTGCAAGTCGATTAATAAAGAATGTATGCTGCTACATTTTTGAAGGTATAGTCATATTATAATCATACAGACAACTAACTTGCTTTATTCTTAAAATAAATGCTACATCTTTAACCCACTGAGCCACCCAAGCACCCCTAAATGCTGCATCTTAAAGAAAGAAAAGTATGGGTCTAAATCCACTTTCATTCACCCAAGTTTAGGAAGCCAAGGACATAAGAACAAAGGCTTTGGCTTCATCAGATAGTCTAAAGTTTAGCCCAGCTGCATCACTTACTCAGTGCAAGCTATTTAGCCTTCCTGAGAATCAGTTTCTCCATCTGTACAATGGGACTGATAATAGTATGTACTTAGTAGGATTGTTATGGGGACTAAAGAGAATAATTTTAAATGTGCCTTGCACACAATAAGTGCTCAATAAATGTTAACTTTCATTGTACTTAAGTTACACATAAAATAAGTAGGACCAACATTCCATTCCTTCAAATTACCCTTAATTAATAACTCTTCTTCTTAATATTGTGTTGTCCTAGACCCAAAAACAACTTAAAAAAGAAAAAATAGTAACAAAGGGAAATCTCTTTCAGGAATAGAATTATGGAAATGTCAAAGATAAGGTTGCAAAGATTAACGATGAATCAATCATTCAAAACTGCAAATACAGGATATTAATTGATTTCAAAAATATTTTCCATTTATATGCAAAGATTTTATACAACCTTCCCACAAATTATATTACCACTGTAAACCTAAGTCTCCTTTCCTAATGTTTGGAGCCATATAACATATTCCTTATCCTCATTTTCTTTTTTTAGCTCTGTAAGCCAAAATACAAATCTAAAGTATCAGAGTTTAGCTTCAGAGAATATTAAGTGGAACCATTCTATTTCAGGAATATTTATTTTCCCATAGTCACGTTATGTTTCCATTAAAAAAAAAAAAGGCAAATGCTTTAGATTTTTAGAAAGGGTGTTCTGTGTGTGGGTGTGTTTCTTGGTTTTTTGGGGCTTTTTTCCGGTCAGCTTTGGAAGAAGAACACGACAAAAGAACACCTCATCTTTGGGAAAACAGAAAAGGCAAAAACAAATCATCACGAACAGAAACAAAATTACACAGTAGAGCTGAGCTACTAAGATATAATTGATTCTGCCAGGATAAAAATGGAACAGAACCAAGAGATTATAATGAGAATCATTTTGGTACTAAAGAAGACCCCTTT
The DNA here is from genome assembly GCF_011764305.1 of Mustela putorius furo. Classification (NCBI taxonomy): domain Eukaryota; kingdom Metazoa; phylum Chordata; class Mammalia; order Carnivora; family Mustelidae; genus Mustela; species Mustela putorius. Next base: position 19,248,917 of record NW_025422019.1, on the reverse strand, counting down.
AACAATGGGTGTGCATTCAAATCCTAGTTTGATCATTACAGGCTCATTTTCCTTGTTCGTGTTCCCATGATAAAGGCCTTAAGAGAAGCACTGGCATTTTAAATTGCTCAGTCTCACTTGCTTAATTTTTTTTTCCCTCCTTCTTAGGTAAAATTATGTTCTTATGTTATTAGAAGAATGTTTTGGAGAACAAGTACTGTGACTATATAGTGGCCAATACTGAAGGATTAGGGTACTGACAGGGGAAGAGGAATTACCTGTGGGCATTTGCTCCAAGATCCCCACTCAGACATGACACATTCACTGGGACACAGAAGAGAGCAGGACTGGGTTTCTGGGGGAATTTCATCCTGGCTGCATAGGCTATTATCCACAGCTCCCCCTTCACTATCAGCAGCATTCACACATCTGCAAGGCAAGATCAAGGTTAAAACAGTGGAGATGTAAAACAGTGGAGAGTAAATATAGAGTAGTTATGATATGCCATATTTACTTACCAAAGAAAATTAAATGTAAAATAAGACTAGCAGAGAAATCAAGGGGAAAAAAATTCCTTCTTCAGCCAGTTGACCTTTATTGAGTGATAACCTTTCAGTCAGCAGAGCAAGAGAGAACAACGGGAAGACTAGAGTCCACTGGCATTCTTAAAGAACTCTCCATGTCAAGAGACCTACGCTATTTTTACCAGCACAGAGTGAATTTTCTTTTTACTGTAACAAATCTTGAAAGCTCTTCTTCTCTGAATGAGTTCATCACTTTGTAACAGTGAGAGCCTTCCTAGTTCCTGTGACTCTCTTAGACCTTTCTTACACTTGTATCTCACTTAATCCAAACTGCCCTAATCTCTGTCCAACACATTTAAGGTCATGGCCAAGGAATGTGAAACATAATTGAACATGTCTTTCTTTCAGGTATTTTCTGCATTTTCAGTATGGAATTTTGGTATCGCAAACCAAAGGGCAATATGTAAGCATTTTCATGTGGCACTTGAACACAAGGTATACAGACACTTGGCCTAATCTGTATTGGCCTTTGAGATAAGTGCTGGCTAAGGCAAGATAAATAATCATGCTATTGATTCAATCAAATCAAAACCAAAAGTGTTAAGACCACTATATATCCATCAGAATGGCTTCAGTAAAAAAAAAAAAAAAAAAAAAAAAAAAAATATGGAAAATATCAAGGGTCGGCAAGTACATGCAGCAACTATAACTCTTCTTACTCCACTGGTTGGAGCATAAATTCTTTGGAAAACTAGTTGGCGGTATCTACTAAATGGCAACATATATGTAACAAATGACCCTAAAATTCTATGCCCATTTACATACACAAAAGAAATGTGCAACAAAAAAGAAAAAAAAATGAAAGAAAATATTCGTATCAGCACTATTTGTAATCATCCAAACCAGAAACAGTCCAAATACTCAACAGTGTCAACAGATAAATATATTGTGGTAAATGGTGGGAATGTATGAACTATTGTGACATGGTAAAACATGAGTGACATTCAAAAATTCAATGCTATACAAAAGAAGCTAGACACAAAAGAATACACTGTATGATCTCACTCATAGAAAGAAATAGGCAATATTCATCCTGCTGTCAGAAGTCAGAACAGTGGTTACCTTTGGGGGAATGGTTACTTACTACTAGGGGCTTAAGGTAGCCCTGGTAATATTTTGTTTCTTGGCCTCTGAGGTGGTTACATACCTGTGTCCCTGTTGTGAAAATTAAGTTAACCATACTCTATGAGTGGGTATTTCTCTATATTTATATTAAATCTCAATTAGAATTTTATGTTTGAATTATCTTAAAAAAATGTTTAAGAAAGACTAGCTACATGCAAGCCTCTTTTTCTAGGTGTGGGATACAAGCTTAGTATTTGTTAATAATGACTCATTCAGTAAATGATTCATTCAGTAAATATTTTTGAGGACCGACTCTGTACCAGGCCCTTGCCTAGTTGCTGGGGTACACACCAAAAAAAAGAAAAAAAGAGGGAAGATCCCTATTGTTATGACACTTTTCTTCTAGTGATAAATAATCGAAGTGAAGGTGAAAATGACAATGACAATGAGATAAATGATGCCATTTGCTGATCTGATCACTTGAAACAGGAAGCCACAGCCAAGGAGTAAGCATTTTAAGACAGATATGATGGAGAGCTATTGGTGTCCCCCAAATAGTGCTAAGCTAGAATGAAATATCCTATGCATTATGAGTTTCTTTTATACATACATCTTTTATACATTTTTTTTAATTCAGGAAAATTGAAGAGTAATCTATTACCTTGTACAAAACAAAGTAACCTTTATGAGCTTGACTTGGTAAAGTAATGAAAACCTGTACATTGTATAAACAAGGTTAACAAAAATGCTAGAAGATGTTAAGTAATGTTTTCTAATGTAAGAAGGCATGGTCCATAGAATCATCTATGGACCTTAATTTATTTTGTGGTATTAATCAATAGTGGAAGGAGGGACCACAAAATAGCTTATGTGTCTTCTTCCGGACAAACTTAAAAGCTGGAAATTGCTTTCCTTCTTGCCTGCACACTCTCTGTTGATGTTCTTTTATTATTTCCCTGAGAAAGAAGACATAGACTTCTGGACAATGGTGTCCAGCTGAATGTACGCACCAGTCTTTGTTCACTCTTAATAAGCCACAAAAACAATTGTAAAGTCATTTGTTACAAAATAACCAAAAATCCACAAAGAAAACTCAAAAACTCAAGGTGGGGGGAAAGACATTACCTTACAAGGACAAAGAACAAAGACAACAGATGGGAAATAGAAAAGCTGAAATACCAACACTCAAGGAAAAACAAAGAACGCAACTCCATTCATACCACAGAAAACATAAAAAATTCAGGAGCTTGTGTCACCAAGTACTTCTGGAAATGTGGATAAAAGTGATGCTGAAAAATTGGAAGATGTACTGAAAGTATGTTTAAGAGGTACCTGGGCCCTCAGATCTCCCATCATCCACAGGGCTAGGTGATGGCCCCTCCCTTACCCCCCTCCCCCGCAGGTAACTGAATGTTTATTATTTGGAGAGGGTCATAAAAATAGTCAGTCTTTGGACTAGAGAACATAGCTCACTTAGGGATGAGAACATTATACTGAAAACAAGGGTTTACATACAAGTTAACACACTGGAAGGACTACCACAAACTTAGTGGTTTAAAGAACAAAAACTATTTTACAATTCTGTAGTATAGAAATCCAACACGGGGCACCGGGGTGGCTCAGTGGGTTAAGCCTCTGCCTTCAGCTCTGGTCATGATCCCAGGATCCTGGGATCGAGCCCAACATCAGGCTCTCTGCTCTGCAGGGAACCTGCTTCCTCCTCTCTCTCTCTCTGCCTGCCTCTCAGCCTACTTGTGATCTCTGTCTGTCAAATAAATAAATAAAATTTAAAAAAAAAAAAAAAAGAAATCCAACACGGATCCCACTAAGGTAACATCAATGCCTTGGTAGAGCTGGATTTCCTTCTGGGGGCTCTAGAGGAGAGACTACTTCCTTACCTTTTTCCATATTCCAGGGGCCATCCTCATTCCCTGGGCATGGCCTCTTTCTCCATCTTCAAAGCCATCAGACTTGCATCTCTCTGTGCCTTGCATCTCTGGTCGCATTTTCCTTTTTCTCTCCCATTTCCCCTTTCACATTTAAGAACACTTGCAAATGAAGTGTCCCTGTCCAGACAATCCAGGTATATCTTCCAGGCTCAAAATCCTAATCTAATTACATCAGCAAAGTTCCTCTTACTATAAAAGGTAACAGATTCACAGATTTCAGGGATTAGAATGTGGATGTCTTTGAAGGGGGCACAATTCTGTCTACCACATCAACAACCTTCTTTCATTAGGTTCCAAAAACACTGGCTGTTAGTATTATCTATTTCACGCTTGATTTATGAAAAGACTTTTCTGAGGGTTCTGATAAGCCTAAGAGTAAAGACTTGAAAAGACTGAAATTGAAGGTATCCCCAAATAAAAATGCCCCTGCAGTTACATATCCTGGATCATCAATTTCCATCCCCATCTTCCTTCAACTGTCACCTCATTTCTACTGAAAACTCAGTACAGAACTGTTTTGAAGCATATTTGCTATTCCCACACCTTCCCCCTACTTCCTTCATGACTGTCTCTTGAATTTCGTTTAATCACACTTTTAGTACATTCCAGAGAAACCTCTTATCTGGATCATTAACAGACTCCCCTCATTGCCAAACTCAATGGTCAACTGTCATCTTAGTAAACTTCTGAGAGCCTTTTGAAACAACTGATGACTATCTTTTTCTTGAAAAACCCTCTTGCCTTCCCAATTTCTTGCTTTTCCTCATTCTCCAACAGCTCTTGCTCAGTCTCATTTATAAAGCCCTCTCTTTGCTATCATCCATGAATAATGGAGTTCCTCAGGGCTCAATTTCTTATGTCTTTTCTTATCAATATATACCAAATGAATAAGCTGTTGATGACCAAATTTATACCACTGTCTCTCTCCGAACTCCAGTCTCTTGTCACAGTTGGAAGGCAAATTTTATGTGTTCAAAAGCTAGCCTTTGATTTTCCTCTCAAACTTGCTTCTAATATTCCTCATCTCAACAAATGGCACCCTCATCCCTGTGATTGTTAGACACTGAAACCTAGCGGTCATCTTTGATGCTTTTCTTTCTTCCATGTTCTACAATCACTTTATAAATAAATCCTACAGTCTGTGCCTTCCAAATATAGTCCGAATGTGACCTTGTCAGCACCTTCATTATTACCAAACCCAGTCCAATCATCGTCTCCCACCTGGAATTTTGGAATGTCTTTGAAACCTTCATCTCTGCTTCCATTTATATACCCCCAAATACCTTCTCTACATCCAACAAGGTCCTTTCAAATTTAAATTAAGACCTTGTCATTTCCTCTGTCTCAAACCTTTCATGGCTTCAAGTCGCAGTTAGAAAAAAATCCTTTTGCCTTGTTTTAGAAGATTGTGTGATTTGAGTCCCAGCATCAGCTATACAGAACACTTTGTTATTCATCTTGTTATAAAAAGCCAAGAAGATTTCTGCTTTGGATACTCTTTCTTCCTGGGATTTCTTTCAGTACCTCTTTATATTCATTCAGGTCTCTCATGTTATTCTCTGCTTGGATATTTTCCTGGCCAACCTCTCCAGTCTTCTCCATAAATCCAACCCAATTTTTATTCTTTTTTTGGCATTTCAAGCAAAGGCATTCCATTACATTCATGTGTTTATCTTTTTCTCTGCCACTGTAAGTTATTTAAGGATAGAAACTTCTTTTGTTCACTTTTTTAATCCCCAGCACCTAGACTGCCTGATACATAGAATATTTTTTTTGAATTAATAAGTTATTGCAATCCGGGGTGCCTGGGTGGCTCAGTGGGTTAAAGCCTCTGCCTTCAGCTCAGGTCATGGTCCCAGGGTCCTGGGATGGAGCCCCGCATCAGGCTCAGCGGGGAGCCTGCTTCCTCCTCTCTCTCTCTGCCTGCAGCTCTGCCTACTTGTGATCTCTGTCTGTCGAATAAATAAATAAAATCTTTAAAAAAAAATAATAAGTTATTGCAATCCAAGATGAATCATAAGAATGTCTTCCAGTTTTGAAGTTTCAAGAAAGAGAAGGACAAGCTATTTTGTTCATTACAACAGTGTCTTATTAAGACCAATAATGGTTTGGAATGCAAAATACCTAGAAAAATCTACTTCACATATTTAAATGTGATCATACACACAAAGCTGCCACAACAAAATATCACAGAGTAGGTGCCTTAAACAATAGAAAATTATTGAGGCTCCACATCTTGAGATCAAGGTGCTGGAAGGGTTGGTTTCTGCTGAGACCTCTCTCCTTGGCATGTGGATGGCTAATGAATGGTGTCTTTATTTTTCATTTTCTTGTTTAAATTCAGTTAGCCAACATATAGTACATCATTAGTTTCAGGTGTAATGTTCAATAATTCATCAGGTGCATATAATACCCAGTGCTCATCACATCACATGCCCTCCTTAATGTCCAGTCACCCCAGCCCCCACCCACCTTTCCTCCAGCAACCCTTTATTTGTTTCCTATAGTTAAGAGTCTCTCATAGGTTTTCTCCTTCTCTAATGACTTCCCATTCAGTTTTTCCTCCTTTCCCCAATTGTCCTCTGTGACCTTTCTTACACACACACACACACACACACACACACACACTCCCCACATCTTTATCCACTCATCTGTTGATTGATATCTCAGCTCTTTCCCCAGTTTGGCTACTATGGACATGGCCTCAATGAACATTGAACAGCAGGTGCCCCTTTGGATCACTGCATTTGTATCTTTGGGGTTAACAACCTAGTAGAGCAATTGCTGGATTATAGGGTAGCTTTATTTTTAACTTCTTGGGGAACCTCCACACAGTTTTTCAGAGTGGCTGTACCAGTTTGCATTCCCACATGCAGAGTAAGAGGGTTCTCCTTTCTCCGCATCCTTGCCAACATTTGTTGTTTCCTGACTTGTTAATTTTAGCCATTCTGACTGGAGTGGGGTGGTATCATTGTGGTTCATATTTGTATTTCCCGGAGGCTGAGAGATGTAGAACATTTTTTTATGTGTCTGTTGGCCATCTGGATGTCTTCTTTGGAAAAATGTCTGCTCATGTCTTCTGCCCATTTCTTGACTGGATTATTTGTTTTTTTGGGTGTTGAGTTCAATAAGTTATTTATAGATCTCAGATACCAACCCTTTATCTGACAGGTCATTTGCATATCTCTTCTCCCATTTTGTAGGTTGCTTTTTACTTTTGTTGACTGTTTCCTTTGCTGTGAAGAAGCTTTTTGTCTTAAAGTCCCAACAATTCATTTTTGCTTTTGTTTCCCTTGCCTTTAGAGACATATTAGCAAGAAGGTGCTGCAGCCGAGGTCGAAGAGGTTACTACCTCTGTTCTCCTCTAGGATTTTGGTGGATTCCTGTCTCATATTTAGGTCTTACATCCATTTGGAGTTTATCTTTGTGTATGATGTAAGAAACTTGTCCAGTTTCATTCTTCTACATGTGGCTGTCCAATTTTCCCAGCACCATTTATTAAAAAGAGACTGTCCATTTTCCACTGGATATTCTTTCCTGCTTTGTCAAAGATTAGTTGGCCATAGAGTTGAGGGTCCATTTCTGGGCTCTCTGTTCTGTTCCATGATCCATGTGTCTGTTTTTGTGCCAGTACCATACTGTCTTGATGATTACACTTCCTGTGGCTTTACATGCTCTTCCCTCTTTGTGTGTCCTAATCTCTTTTTTAAGGACACTAATCGATTGGATTAGGGCCCATCCCAAAGACATCATTAACATTAATTACCTCTTTACAAAGAGCCTATCTCCAAATACAGTCTTATTTTGAGGTACTGAAGACTAGGACTATAATACATAGATTTTTGGGGAACACAATTTACCTCATAACAGAATGATATTCAATAGCTGTATTATTTGTATTATATCAAGCTCTGTAAGTCTGAGCTACGTATGGCTTAAAGGCCTTCTTATTTAAGTATGTTTTTCCTCAGTCAGCCTGCCATAATTCTGTCGGTAGCAATTTATTCTCTTAAAGCTTTCCTTTCTCTCCTGAGATTTTGCTGAGTACTGCTAAGAAGTCCTGGCAAGGATGAGAGTGGGAGTTATCACAGCTCGCCCTCTTGTTAATTGATAAGCTAGGTTGATTAGTCATTTCCCAAAACCATGAGAATAAGACGCAGGAGACATAGACTTTGAAGAGAAAAAGGTCTATGACAGCATGAGCCCAGGAGTCCTCAGAGGAAAGAGGAATGAACAAAGTGACAGAAAGACAGTTTGTCTGTCAGCCAATTGCTTGGGTTGATGCTAGTTTCACCAAGAGCTACTTCTTCCAACATGTCTACCAGTGATTTTACAACACTGAGACTAAGTCTCGGAAATGATGTGTATGTACCAAATTACTGAATAAAATAAATTCACTGATATTGAATAACAACCAACATATATAAGTAGGCTCTGACTTAAACGACTTCAATCTAACAGTTAACTGAACAGGGAGTTACAGGATTTGAGAACTGTCTGTCCATTTGAAATGGAGCTTCCTAAATCCCACAAAATGATACACTGTGCTCATGCAATTGAATAGTTGACTAAACTATATTTTCTTCTTGATTTTACATACTAACCATTGTTTATCATTAATATTTTAGTTTTCACTTATTCAAGCTAACATTTATTACCAGTAACCTTAATTGATAAAGAAATTCATTCTTTCCAAATCATTTTTAAAGAGGCCATTTAGACAAACTCGGACCAAGTGTTTCTTTTGCTTATTACTGCTATATTTGCAAAACAAAAAACTTTAAACAAGATCCTTCCATAAATAACCCAGAATTCACTAAACTCTGTCAGAGGTGTGCTCCTTTTATATTAAAAGTCATCACTAAGGTTCATAAGTATTCTCAGACTGTAGTTTCCAAGACCAGCTGTGAGGGTTTAAATTGACCTTTCAACATACTGACATTCAAAATTAAGACAATGTCCATCAACTACACTACCCACAGAGCAAAAAAGAGACATGATATCACAGCCACAATCTCCAGATTTGTTAACAGTTATGGCTATGCGTCAGTTTGAATCAGTGAAGGGATACCAGCCTGCTCCATGCAGTTAGCTTTCCCACTGAAGTCATTTGCGGGGAATGGCAGAGATTGTGACTCGACTGCAGAGGATATCCCACTGTACACAGGGCAGTTAAGGCACCTATACTTCAAAAGATGCTTAATGATTAGCAAAAGACAGAGTATGCAGTATGAAAATCAGGGTGCACTTGGATAAACAACACTCTGGTTTTTTATAAAAATGTGTAAGTTCCACTGCCCCATTTCCCAAATGTCTCCATTTCCACACACCTGATTTTCCTAGATTGCGTTCCTCCTCCACAGCGTAGAGACCTCAGCTCATTGTGGATTTTGCATGGAGACCAGTGTTCTACCACCCACGAATACTGATTGCATTCACTGTAGCAAGGGACTGCCTCATGCACCTGTCAAGAAGAGGAAATGAAAAGAAAAAAATTATATGGAACTATCCAAGTTATATAAAAAGAGCCTATCTTTTAGAAATGCTGCTGAACATAGCCCAAGAACTTTACTCTGTCTAAAACAGCCAAATTACACTCCCCAAAAGCAAGATGTATTTGGCTTCTCTGAAATTACTGACTTGCCTAAAGAAACATACAGGGGAAATCAACTAAGACATGATGGTATGCCTTCACGGAGGAGAACAAAAGACAGTCATTTCCTACCACTGAGAAGAGGAATTCTATTACTGTTTCATTTCCTCAAAGGCCTCACACAGCCATCTATTAGATGGTCCAGCTCTCAATTATATGGCATACTGTATTCTCAGATGTACTTTGAGATGTCAATTGAAATAAATATATGTAAAGAAAATTTACTCTTGAATATAAGAGGTCCTTAGAATGCATAAGAAAAGTGGTATTATTTGCACCAGAAATTTCTTTCTATGCCCCCAAATGATCAATGCTAACAGGCAATCATTTAGCCTCCTGGGTATTGTGGCTTCATATGAATTTAGCTATTTGTAGGATGTTTTCAGAGCACAGCTATAACACACACACACACACACACACACACAAGACAAACACTGCTAGACTGTTAGAAGCAGGGCATGATTGATTACTGACTGTAAATATTTACAATTTTATGGTAAAACCAATGATTACAGTAAATGAATTCTTAGGTTACTTCCTATGCACTTGTTGGGGATGATTTTTTTTCACCTGGAATTGTATCCCATTGGGTACTCAATTGAGTTTGCCTCCCTTTTAAAAACTGAATTTAAAATGCATTACTCAATATAGAGCACAGCCCTCTCCCTCAGTAAGAAAATGTTTCATTGCGTGTTACTCTAGATCACAAAGATGACTCTAGTATAGCCTATTGATGAAGACTGATTCAAACTATTACCAAAATAGTTAATTAATGCTTTTCCTTTTAAATAAGAACTTATGCTCGAGTTCTTTTCTCCCACTGCCTTTCTAATTCCAAAAAATTGTAAATGATGACTAGGCAGTGCTATCCAAACCGAACCATTACTTGCGAGTTCCCACTAAATGCGAGGGAAAGCACTATGTAATGGGATAATCAGAAAACAAGATTGGAGCACTGTCAGCATGTTAGATGGAAATCAAATGAGAAAAGGTTATTTGTGACACTACATCTTAGGGATCACAAATAATGTCAGAAACTATTTTTAACTGTGTGGTTCTATATGGCTCTCTCATGTAGAGCACACAAGGAAAAGGAAAAACCACAAAGTGAAAAATATGTGAGGGCAAAATGAAAGGAGATGGGAAAATAGAACTAGAAATGGGTGCAGGAGAGTAAGGAATTAAGTAATAAAAGAAGCACATTTCATGCTGTGAATGCTGCCAAGAATGGAATGAAAGGTTTGGAAGCAGAACCTACATTAGAATAAGGAGGTAATAACTTGTAAGGGAGAAAAGTCTGCCTGACTCCTAGCATGGTAGAGGTAAGAGAAAAATCTACAAAATTGAAAAGACATGACCCCAGTGGAACAGACACCTGGAAAGTGAGCTGATGACAGCTGCGGGTTTACCCAACTCCACTCTACCACAAAAATGAGCACTGAACTGAATTTGTGGGCTCGTTCTATAAACTTTTCAATGTGTATCAGACAATTTAAATAAAGCTCTTTGGCTTTCATATGAGATACATGAAAGTCTGCCAAAGCACTTGGTACAGACAAAGGGTAGATGGAAATATTCATTAAAAAAGTATTTTCCCATGCCTCATGCATAAATTTGAAGGCAGATGGATGGAGTATCCTGAGAGGGACCTATTTTTCTGAAGTTACCCATACTAAACAGAGCTTACATGTCCACCCTACCTCCTACATAAAGCCCAAAGACAGACAGAAAAATGAAAACCTGTGTAGTTGCATGTTGCTCTGATACACACATTTAAATGTCTGGTTGTATATTTGATTTACTATTTTTACTCTTTATGCTATGCAACTTATACCTAAGCAGAGTAGCTAACCTCAGTGAAAAGTTGCTGGAAGATAGGGAGCCTATCTATGTAGGAAGATGTTGACTCACCCTTTTAACTAACGGGTATTTAAAAAAAAAAAAAAAACTCAAAAAAATTCACATGGATTTACTTGATTTTTTTTTCCCCACACATGTATGTTATTTTAATATTGCTCATATTGTTACTTCTAGATGGTAAATCCATACCCTTCCTTCAAAGTCCAAGTAAACCCCAGCACTTCCACAAGGCTTTTCCCATGACCCCTAGTTGACATGTTTTGGTACTACAGTCTCCGTTTAAAGCAGACTTGTAGTCAGATTATAACAACAGGATGCACATGTATTGGGGCTGGAACAGTGCTGGTTGTTAGAACCTCATTGTGTGTTGCTGGAGGAACAGACACATTTAACTCTTGGGTCTTTCCTATTTCTCACACTACTTTAGCTCTTTTTCTCACCTTGGTCTTAATGGCTGCTTTTTACTTTATATAATAAGTCTACTTTTTTACTTTAAATAAAACTGAGAAAATAAGCACAGTTTGTACTTTTCACACCTAAGGATGCTTCTAGTCCTAACCAAAGTCAGACCCAGATAAGCAGCATTTGCTTAGGCGACCACTTAAAAAGACTCTTGAGTCTTAGGCAGGCAGAAACCTAGTTTCCATGATGTCTGTATTTCACAAGACATGGGGAATGGAGGGGCTTCAATAAGTACTGGTTGAATTGAAAAGGGTCCAGGTTACTAAATGACCTTCACACAATCCTCTAGAGAACACAAATTCCAAACAGAACGTGTAAGGGGTATTTTACAAAGCCCAAAGGACAGTAAGAGGGAGCAAAACCAAAAACCTTTTCTTTCCACCATGGGGTTGGATGAAGAATAGCAATCACTACGCCATCAAAAGGTGCTGCTCAATGATTTTGTTATAGGAGAGAAAGGCTTTTCCTTAAGAATTGTGAGAACAGTCTCCTTAGAGTCCTTGTCCATTAGACATGGAATCTTATTGAGAGGATTGAAAACACCCACAAGAGGCAAAAAGTGCAGCAGGCATTCAAGAATAAAAATTAACTACCCAGCTGGCCAATTTCTTCTCCTGTCAGTCCTTTATGTTCTGGCTATTTCATTTTGCTATTTAGTTGGTGCTTATTACAGTTTTATAATGGAAATGTGTTAAAGCAAGGATTTTATCAAGGAATCATATGGAAATGTTCTGAAGGAGAGAAATGAGCCATGGGAAAGTTAAATGAAAATCATTCGTAAATGGCACAAATTAGAAATAAAATAACAGGGTCTAATAGGGCCATAGATGCTAAAAATGCTACTGAAAAATCTAAATCCTCTGAGAGAGGCAACATTTCCTTCTCTTAGTAATGAGTTCTATTTATTACTTCTTCAGTGGGGAATTGTGTTTTCATAATTTTGCTAGTTCCAGAGTCATATCATAAACGCATTCATTGAGTCGGTCTTTTAATATTTATTAAATAAGTCTCTGCTCGTTGTAATTGATCATTTTAATTAAGTACTATTTCCTGATACTCATCTCCAACTATAGCAGACTTCCCTGGCATAAACTTGGAAGCAAGGTCTCTCTAGAGCTCAGCAGATGTTACCACTGCATATCAGAGTCCTAGGGTTCAAGGGCTCAAATAAAGCAAATGAACAGTAACCACAATAAGAACAAAAATAAAGGAAAACTCATAACTTCCAGTTTTCTATACTAAGGCACTTTTCTCCAGTGAATCTGCAGTCAACACCCATGCAGAAATCTTCAGGCTGAAGACTTCCATGCTGTGTACTGCGGTTACTTGGTAGAACTTGACAAAAGCCCATTTAGGACGAGAAATTCCTGCAAATCTGAGCCAGGGCCTATATACCATTGGAAGGTGAGAGGAAATGGTCTTTTGGGAGTGGTGAGATCAATAAAGCACTATGGGTTCCATTCTCCCACAAATGTTTTAAGCTTTTAACATAAGATGTACAAATTTACCTCAGGTCTAGGACTCTCATGTCTTAATTCAAAGACCACCCCCTCACCATCACCACCCCACCCCCACCCCCGCCGCCCAGCCCTTCTCTAGTTGTCTGTTTCCTCTCTTTCCTCCTCCAGGGTTCACACTTCCCCTTCAGAAGGGTCCTCTATACTAAATCCTCCCTCAACCAAATTTTGCCCCTTTTCTCATTCAGTCAGTGCTAAATTATGCACTCTTCCAGTATGAATGTCTATATGTCTGGAAAGTATCACATTTAGGCAAGTAAACTTTTCTTCCATTTGTGTTAATCGCGCATTTATACCAGTCTGTATAAATACAATACATGTGGTGCTAAATTTCAGTCCTCCCGCAACTGTACCCACTGCTTTACCATGGGCCCATCACTGGCCCCTGGTTATCAATGACTCCATATGATGCTGTGTAGAACTTTAGAGCTTGTATAGGACATGTCATGCTTCAGGTCTTAATCATCAGGATCATTTGAGCTACACAAGGTTATAAGAATTCCTATTTCTAGGTGAAAATAAAGAGAATTTGAAGATGCCTAGTCAGTCATTCATGACAGATTCATGACAGAAGAATGATTAAACTCGTGCTCAAATGGAGAAGAATTCTGAATCCCACTCTTCTGATGCAAACAGTGCATGGGTTTTGCCTGTTTAGCTTGTTTACGCACATTGTCATGCTCAGAGAATATCTTTTTAATGAGGAAGATAAGGCTAATATTTATCAATTCCTAAAAAGGGAAGAATAAGAACAAGAACAGAATTTTCATAGATGTCTACAGAGTAGATAATGTCTACTAATATATACACATATTGTATACATTATATATATGTGTGTGTGTGTGTGCACATACACATACACTATTTAAACAACTGCACAAGCAATTCATCCCAAGGCTTCAGGTATGGCATCTTTTAAGAATTTCAAAAAAACTAGGAGGGATCTCAGAAAACCTACTTTCATGTTCAAAGCAAGAGCAGGCCTGAGTCCTTTAGATGGTTGCAATTCCTTGTGTGAATGGGGTGTTAAAAAAAAATCCACAACTGTTTTTAAATTGGTATCTGTGGGAAAACCATTGTGCCCATCATTTGTGCAATGTGTTACTCAACAGGGAGGCATCTGAACTCAGGTATTTTCTGGAAATCTGGAATAAAGCAATCTATACTTGTGAGGCAGGCAACTGTCCGTTCTAGCCTCAATGTTCAAGTCTAAGGCCTTGGCTGTCTTCCTCTTCTAAGACGTTTTTCTCACCCTGGCTTCTCTAGCTACACAGCAAATGAAAAGATTTCCTGAGCATTCCTTGCTCAGGAAATCACCTGCCTGGTCTGTGAGATTCGCCAGTGGTTTTAAATATGCATTATAGGTTTTCTCTTCAGTTTTCACACTAAAAAAATCTCAAAACAAACCTCATAATGCTTCATGAGTCTTATTTGTTAAATCTGGAGACAAGTTGTTGAACTTTAAAGCCAATGGGAAGTTTATTAGAAAAGTCTACATTCCTCATCTTTTAATAGGACAGTAGCTTTCGAGCTGCATATACAGACTCTGATAAGTGTAGTATTGTACTGAGGGACCCATAAATCCATTCCCAAACCAAACCTTGCCTGTAGTCTCAAAGAATAAAATAATCTCAGACATATTGTCACCACTGCTTATCGAATGAATGTAGTCAATACTGTGATTAATGAAGTTTTAATTTGAAATTGCTCATGAGAAAGTTTCTCAATCCAGGCTGGCTAACGATGCAAGATCCTTATAATAAAAATGCAGGGAACTACTGCCTTTACATATAAAAAAGAGAAAAAAATGGACTAACAATGGGCTATGCCTTGAAATCATATTACTGTTTCTATTTTGACAGAAGATATGTTGTACAGAATAGCTTTTTTCTAAAGTGGACGTGGAAGAATATTTCTTACTGAGAAGGTCGTAACTCCAGATTTTTTCCCCTTTCATTTTTTTAATGGGCTAAAGCACTCAACTCCTTACCTTCATCCTGAATACCACTGATGATCTTTAAAGCACAGTGTCCTCAGAATCAAGATGAATAACCTCTCACAGCTAAGCCAGCTCTGTCATTCATGCAGTCCTATTTTCCTCCCCACAGTAGGGGTGGAGGGGGAGATTGGTTTGGGTACAAAGACTGAATAAGTTGGAACCCAAGCCTTGCATATACTTCTTCCCCTTCCCCATGTTTCTTGCCTCCTTCAAGGATATTACACATAGCCTTAACTTTACAGATGGTATTTTATAGTGGGGAGCCACTAAGTTTTCATGTAAAACACCATGTAAAGCTCAGTTATCTGTGCTAATGGAGTTTAGATTATTTGTAATGGCAAACAAATAACAATGTCTCAGTTGTATTGTTGTTGTTGTTTTTTAAAGATTTTATTTATTTATTTGACAGAGATCACAATTAGGCATAGAGGCAGGCAGAGAGAGAGAGGAGGAAGCAGGCTCCCCACTGAGCAGAGAGCCCGATGTGGGGCTCCATCCCAGGACCCTGAGATCATGACCTGAGCCGAAGGCAGGGGCTTAATCCACTGAGCCACCCAGGCGCCCCTTGTTGTTGTTTTTTAATCCATTATACTGTATTTCCCTGGTAGCAGACTTACATTTCTTTCTGTGTGTGATTTAAGTGACTATGAAACCACAGTCTTAAAGTGAATGCATGGTAATGGGTAATGAGTAAGTTTGTCACTTCTTCTGGACAATCAACAACAGTCTTAACAGTCTTAAAGTGAACTGCATGGTAATGGGTAATGAGTAAGTTTGTCACTTCTTCTGGACAATCAACAAAAATGATGATTGCAGAGATCCTATGCAGGGCATGATATTCTACAGTAAAGAACACACACACACATATACACACGGGCACTGACTGGACTCCCTCTGTGCCTGATATGTGGTACAGAATTGAGGGAACACACTGACATAGACCAGTTGGGGTAAGTTGAACTATAAGGCCCACACTCTGTACCTCAGCACTATGTAAACAACCATAAAAGATAGAATGAGAGGGGAAACTCACTCCACAGTTGGACCAACTTTTCCAACACCCTGGGAGACACCACCCACTGCCATGCTGTGCTATGATAAAAAAATTCAGATGGGATTCTGTAGATTAATCATAGTATGCCAGGGACTATGGTCATGGTGGTCCATCAGATTTTCATAGAACAGATTGCAGTTATCAGTCACACTGAAGTGGGGGAGAAAATACCCATGTTAATACCATGGATACTTCCAGAAAACTTTGGAAGAAGTGAACTAACAGCCTTTCAGATAAGAGGTTATGAATGAACCTTGAGGATGTTACGTGAAATAAGCTAATTACAGAAGGACAAATACTATAAAATTCCACTTATATGAGGTATTTCAAAAAGTGTAACTCACTGAAGCAAAGAATAGAATGGTGGTTGTCGGGGCTAAGGGAGAGGGAAATGGGAAAATGTTAAATAATGGTATAAAATTTCAGTTATGCCAGATGAATAAATTCTAGAGATCTGCCTATAACACTGTGCTTATGGAGAATACATTTTAAGTGTATTATACACTTAAAAATTTATTAAGAGGGTAGATCTCATGTTAAGCATTTTTACCACAATAGAAATGTATTAAGAATTTTAAAAAGAATTATGTGTCTCAAAGGGTTAGATTGCACCATGGAAACCTGACTCGAGAAAAAAAGATGTCTACCCTTCCCATATATGGGATACTAGGAGTCTGGTGTAAAGATTAGGTAGATAAATAGATGGATGGATAGACAGATGGAGAGAGAGAGAGAGAAAGTGAGTGAGTAAGTTTGTCACTTATCTGGGTCACAGACTACGACCAGACCACCAGAAATCAGGGGAGAAAAGAAAGCTTTCTTTCTCTGAAGACAAGAGTCTGAAATGGAAACTCCTGCCTTTTGGCAGGTAACAAAAGTTTTACAAGTTAGAGGCATAAAGCAGGGATGAACAGATCTCAGTTGTTAGAAACAAATGTTCTAAGAGTATGTAGATCAGAAAGGTATTTGGTGCTATTTAGGGTTTATCAAAAAAGATAAGGGTGTGGCCTGAAGCTTGCAACTCATTATCTAAGTGTCAAACAGAAGTGAAAGCTTGGGGGAAATTCTTCACTTTCCTTATCAGCCTTTGATGGGACAGAATCCTATACAGCTAGCTCCCACTTGTTCTCAGTAGTTGAGACCATCATGCTGTCCCTACACTCTAGATACAACTGTTTCTTCACTTACTAAATGCAAGGAGCCTGTGAAAACATGCCTAGGAAATCAATAGAACTTGGATGATAAAAATGTAATTGTATAAAGAAGAGGTTTAATCTAAGTTGCACACCCCTTAGGCAGAGAAATCCTACACTTGTGTGGCCAGACCCTCCAATACAAATGCACAAAGAGCCCTAGTTAGGATAATCTAATAGGAACTACTTCGGATGAGAGATTTGCTAATCAGGCAAACAACCCAAAATGTAAATATAATTCTCAAGCTGTACTCAAGGGCCCCAGTACATACAAGATCAAGCCTAGAGACTGCAGCTAGCTGCAGTTACATAAGTAAGTAAATGGGAAAATGTGATTAGATAAAATTTTATTTGTAGACAATAGGAGCCAGTAAAATCTGAGATTTATATCAAGAGAAAAATTCCAAGTAAAGTTTGGGGTACATTAGTCACCTCAAATGGGAGGGAGATGAAAGCGCAGGAGAGCTCTGAGCAAAGCAAAAATGGCAGCCTCCCAGTAGGAGGCTACAGTTTGGGAATAATGATCTTCTTAACTTGCTATTTCCACAAAGCTTCCAACAGAATGAGGAAGAAGAGACACCGGGATTTGGAAGTGAAAATGAAAGAGACAACCCAAACATCAGTGTGCTACTTTTTCAAGTCATTTAAGATTAGTGTATTCTAGAACATAGGAACACATGAAAGATTTTTCTTTTTCACTAAGAGAATTGTGAAGAAAAAGAAGAAAAAGACAAGGCATCAGTTTCCCAAGAGCCCTAAATTCCAGGGAGTACTGCTAATGAGCAGAACAGCAGAAACTCTTGGGTATTTGCCCAGAAAACTTTTCATGACATATTTACCATCTTATTTTGTCTTAAGTTGGCTTAGTTGGGATAAATCTGATGCCGTATATGACCTGAAAAGCAATCTGATCTTTGGAAGGTTTGCTCAGAACTTACCAGTACTCACAGTAGGCAAGCACAAAACTGGCTTCTAGCACATGAATTAAAGGAAAGCCTCATAATTGGTGTTGCACATGCACTGAGGGCTCTAGGCTCATCAGGCTGTAGTCTTTTAATCATTACCACAAGTAAACCTTACCTACTCTGAAATGCATGGGGAGTTCTCACATAGCACTATTTCAAAGTCAATCAGGAAGTCAGAGAGAACAAAAGGGGCCATCAAAAATTTAAATAAAAAAAAGAAAAGGGTGGCCATTTTTCAGTTCAGTAAAACCAATTTAAACCAGAAGGAACAACATAAGAAATGCTGACTGAAAACTCCATTCCCAACTTGGCTAATTTCTAAATGATCCGATTGTAACAGGCAGAGGAGAGGAGGAGATCCGTGTATCTTTTCATCCAACAAAAAAAGAGACAATTATTAATTCCCTATAGGTTGGAGCCAGAGAAATAATTATAAAATGCCCCTAAAGAGACTTTTTGCACAGAGGTTATGTGTTATACACATACACAGAGCCATCTTTTTCTTCTGTACAGAACTGTGTAAAGCAGTAGTTCTCAGACTGCATTGGGCTCTCACAGTTTTCCCTGTTAAAATCCAAGGCCAGGCACAGCAAAAAATGGCTTTTTAAAATATGAACTCTCGGTGTGAGTCCTCCCATAAGAAACTGATGTGTCGGGGACACAGTTAAAGTGAAACACAGAGCCACACGTGATGTTTATAACCCAGGATAGCACAGCCTGACCTTTGCAGAACTGAGAGGCAAGATTGATTGGATAATGGAATCCCTGCCATTCACTTACATGGTGATAAATTGGGATCCTGGCTCCGATTCCCACCCCAGTTTCATCAGTCGGAGGCTCTTATTAGGGACTAATTGGAAGCTGCTGCTTTATGGAATAAAGAGTATCTTGTTGCAAACATTCTTCCTTTGAGGCAGACAGTGAGGAAGAGACAAGGACGAAGGCAGACCTTTCTGGTTCTTCACGAAATAAAAACAGAAGATGAGAGCTGCAGGAAAATGATCATTTAAGGCAGACCTTACCTGGCCTCCATTTTAGTAAATTTTATTTTGACCAAAGGGAAGGCAGCTGATGTTACGCAGGAGTCAGGTGTAACAAGAACAAGTATTACTATATACAACACAAACAACCCACCTATTCCTGGGTACGTACAATATACTGGTTACTTGAAAAATCTGACAGTGAAGGTCTTAAAATGTGCTACAGAATGATCAGTTAACCCATTTACATAAAGCGGACATGTTCTTACAAAGCTGGCCTGAATTAAAAGTTAAGACATAAATAAACCTGTATGTATGCAACCAATGGCAGCCTTTCTGGGATCTAAAGTTATTTTGTGTCCCTGGTTCATACTTTGTGCTTAATAGATGTATATTAGCATAAATATGAATGAGTGCAGAAATATTTCTCTGAGCTTGCTTCTTGAAGAACATATACCTAGATGAAACCACGAAGCTAAAAGTCTTGCCCTCATAATAAATTTTACTGGAATTTTAAAATTATGTACTAATAATTCAAATCTAACTGCTTGTAATTGTACTCTAGTCCCAAGATTTGGAAGTAGATATTCAAGTGAATTCAGAGCCTTACATTTTTTACGTTTATGTGATTTCAAAATTCTCCCATTTCTAAGTTCTTGATCTCTGAATATAGATCTAGTAATTGCAGTGTGTTCCCCATTTCCCCATTCCAATGATGGATGCCTTGAATTAAGAAACATACAAGCTTCTAAAAGGATTGACTTTGTTTTCCCTTAAAGGTAGGTAGTATTCAAGATGGTCAGCTCTCACCATCCTTGGCTAACGGCAGATTCTGCTGGCATAAGCCAGGCTCATAGTGACTACTTGATCCCTCAGAAGGTAGAGGTGATTCCCTGCACATCTCTTGCATTGCACATAGCACCTTTCAAGTGCAGGGCCCTTGACAGAGTCATAATAAATTCCTGTTGAACTAAACTACAGGAAGTATAGGATTTATTGTTCTAAATCTGAGCTGGCATCTCACTTGTGGAATGGGGTCTTGTTAAAATGTTCTTCCTTAGCAGGAATCACCCAGCTTTGGATGGATAAAACAGCACCTGTAGAGCAATCTAGGAGATGGGCAGCATCAAGTACTTTACTTGTACTGGATTCCAATTATCCATTGTTAGATTCTTTGGTGGGATCCTATTAAATTAATAATGGGGTCCTCTTTGGGGGTGGCTTCATTTCACTCATGAAGTGATCCTTTACACTATGTGAAAAATTATCTGTGGTCTAGTGATTAGAAAAGGAAGCTGTGAGAAAGGGGGTTTGTATCAGGTTCTGCCACTGATTTCCTTAAGGGACTCTTGGGGTCTAACTTTTTTTTCCCCATCTCCTGACTTTAATACTTACTTTCAAGAAAAGAACAATAATGCATTAGGCATTAGGGAAATTCAAATCAAAACCACATTGAGATACCACCTTACACCAGTTAGAATGGCCAAAATTAACAAGACAGGAAACAACATATATTGGAGAGGATGTGGAGAAAGGGGAACCCTCTTATAATGTTGGTGGGAATGCAAGTTGGTGCAGCCACTTTGGAAAACAGTGTGGAGATTCCTTAAGAAATTAAGTGGAGCTTCCCTATGACCCTGCAATTGCAATCCTAGGTATTTACCCCAAAGATACAGATGTAATGAAAAGAAGGGCCATCTGTACCCCAATGTTCATAGCAGCAATGGCCACAGTCGCCAAACTGTGGAAGGAACCAAGATGCCCTTCAACAGACAAATGGATAAAGAAGTTATGATCCATATATACAATGGAGTATTATGCCTCCATCAGAAAGGGTGAATACCCAACTTTTCTATCAACATGGACGGGACTGGAAGAGATTATGCTGAGTGAAATAAGTCAAGCAGAGAGTCAATTATCATATGGTTTCACTTATTTGTAGAACAATAAGGAATAACATGGAGGACATTGGGAGAAGGAAAGGAAAAGTGAATTTGGGGAAATCAAAGGGGGAGATGAACCATGAAAGACTGTGGACTCTGAGAAACAGAGGGTTTTAGAGGGGAGAGGGGTGGGAGGTTGGGTGGGCCTGGTGGTAGGTATTAAGGAGGGCAGGTATTGCAGGGAACACAGGGCATGGAGCACAAACAATGAATTTTGGAACACTGAAAAGACAAATTAAAAAAAAATCAATAAGGATACATGAGCTTTAAAAAGTTTGAGAGCTCACTGTAATAAGTAACATCTGTTTTGAGGAAGATAAGCATTGAAACATGGAAGTGAAGGCATTCTGAAGCTGAAAGTAAGCTGTATGATCATCTAGTGCAACTGCCCTACTTTCTTCATCAAAAACACACCTGCATTTCCATGTAGATTAACCTAATAAACTTTGAATAGTTTCTAACATTCTAGGTTTCTAACAAGCTCAAAACCTGAGAGAGATGACAGAATGAAAGAGACAAATGCCTTCAAGTTTTATGCTTTCTCATCCTCCACCGCACCTAATACATTGCGGAGTAAAAGATGTCCAATCAGTGACAGCTCAGCGAGCAAAACAACTTCAGTCACTCCAAAAATAGCACTATTATTTCTGATAAAGAT
Organism: Mustela putorius furo; assembly: GCF_011764305.1. NCBI lineage: Eukaryota > Metazoa > Chordata > Mammalia > Carnivora > Mustelidae > Mustela > Mustela putorius. The sequence goes on along the minus strand of NW_025422019.1, from coordinate 19,227,056 downwards.
ACAAGGGATATTTACTATTCCACAATCACATCAATTTTTGACATTTCTTTTGAGCATGAAATGATTCCTACTAAAAAAGGTAAAATCTTTTTACAGCTGAGACATATCAAGTGCCCTACATTGCAAGACTTAATTAAAAACTATTAACAATTTAGTGATCACTTACAAGGTAAGTGTATAAGGCATTGATGAGGATTAGAATGAAGACAGAGTGAATATCATGGGAACTATTCTTCAGTAAAGATGTGTGTTATCTGGTAACAGCAGTTACAGATTGTTTAACAGTTGAAAGTACATGTCTTGTGCTTACTCATTCACTCATGCATTAATTCAGATATTACCGATGTTGTACTACGTAAGACTGACCCAGAACCCCCTTAGACGTTAGATAAATAAAGTGGCACAAATCCTTTTCTTTTGCATGTTGGGAAACTCTGGCCCATGGGCCAAATACGGCCTTCTACTTTTTTTTAAATGAGATACAATTTACATATTCTAAAATTCTTTTAAAGTGTACAATTCAGTTTTTAAAAATACATATGTAAAGTTGTGAAATCATCACTACTACTTCTGATTCCATAATATTTTCATCACCCTGAAAAGATACATTAAACTCACATTAGCCATTACTACCCATTCTCTCCTTCCCCCTACCCCAGCAACCGACCATTAGTCTTTTTTTTTTTTCCTTTTGTGTATTCTGGACACTTTATATAAATGAAGTCATACAATAGGTGGCCTTTTGTGTCTGGTTACTTACTTACACTTAGCATAATATTTTCAAAGTTTATCCATGTAGCATGAATAAGTATTTCATTATTGTTTATGGACACCATGCAATGAACATTTGTGTACTAGTGTTTGCACTGGATATATGTTATCAATTCTCTTGGCTGTCCACCTCAGAGTAGAATTGCTGGGTCAGGTGGAAACTGGGTATGCTTCTCTGTTAATTGCCAAAGAGTTTCCCAAAATGGCTGCAACATTTACATTTCCACTAGGAATATACAAGGATTAGGATTACTCTACCTTCAACATTTATTAATGTCTTTCTGATTTTGATTATAGACATCTTAGTGGCTGTGAAGTGATACCTCATTGTGGTTTTGATTTGTATTCCCTAATGACTAGTGATGTTTAGCATCAGAGCATCTTATTATTTTTTATACTGTGATTATAGATAGTTTCTTTCAAGAACACTATGGAGCTGGGATTGTAAGCATTCATGTAACACAATTTAAAATGTAGCAAGCCTTTCTGTTCTGAGATTCAGCCATTTTTCTTGAATACATTCATAAGATATATGAATGCTTATTGGCCATTCATATATCTTATTTGGAGAAATTTCTAGTATGGGTCTGTACTCATTGATTAGTCTTCTTATCGTTGAGTTGTAAGATTTCTTTATTATTTCTTGGATACTAAATCATCGTCTGATAGATGATTCACAAATACGTTGTCTTATTCTGTAGTTTGTCTTTGCACTTTTTGATGCTGTACCTTCAATTACAAAAGCTGTTGGCCTGGATGAAATCCCATTTACCAGTTCTTCCCTGTCATAACTTGAGCTTCAGGTATCCATTGTCTAATCCAAGGTCACGGAGATTTATACTGAAGTTTTAAGAGTGGAATAGTTTTAGCCCTACATTTTGGTCTTTGGTCTGTTTTTAATTAATTTCTCTGTGTATAAAAAACACTTTCTTTTCTATTTGCATAGCTATTTTTTTGTTGTTGTTGAAAAATGAGACATTGGGACGCCTGGGTGGCTCAGTTGGTTAAGCAGCTGCCTTCGGCTCAGGTCATGATCCCAGCGTCCTGGGATCGAGTCCCACATCGGGCTCCTTGCTCCGCAGGGAGCCTGCTTCTCCCTCTGACTCTGCCTTCCACTCTGTCTGCCTGTGCTAGCTCTCACTCTCTCTCTCTCTTACAAATAAATAAATAAAATCTTTAAAAAAAAAAAAAAGAAAAATGAGACATTTAGAATAATAAAACGTGGCAACTCTGGAGACCAGCTTCTTCCTTCTCTCTCCAGTATTTGTTATTGTTGTTGCTAAGGTTGTTTATTTGTTGACTTTTTTTGAACTACTTCTATGAAGTCTGTGTTTGTTATGCCTAATGATGTCTCTGTCTAATGATCTGACACAGATTCCCTTTAACACCTGGCACTAAAGTCCCCAGTCTTTGCCAAGGGCCTCTATGTGTGCTGGGGCACACTTTTAACCATTCAGCCAGGCAGTTTACAACTCTGTCCTTGTGTTCATTTTGTGCTTGCATAAAGCCCGAAGGTTAGCCCAAGGTAAGAGAGGCTTGTTAGGGCTTTCCTAAGTATGTGCACAGTTATCTGCAGGTCCATGATCTTGAAACTCCCAGCAATATGTCAGAGTTTTCCCAAACTCTTTTGGATATCTTATTCCCTAGCTTTTCCTTTTAAGCTTTCTGTTAGTCTATTGTTTGCCCTAACTATTAGCTACAAGTTAAACAATTAACCTCTGTTTGTTTTGGAGTAATGTCCCCAAGTTCTTCACTCTGGGATGGTTCTGAGTCAGGTCAAAGTCAGCCTTGTGAGTGGCTTCTTCCACAGCCATCAAGCTCTGCAGCTTCCAGAGCTCCAACTCTGTTTAGCCTTCTCCAGTGGCTGCCAGACGACTTATTATTTTTCATACTGTGATTATAGATAGTTTCTTTCAAGAACACTATGGAGCTGGGATTGTAAGCATTCATGTAACACAATTTAAAATGTAGCAAGCCTTTCTGTTCTGAGATTCAGCCATTTTTCTTGAATAAATTTTTCCCAGCTTTTGATTAATTTACAGAGTCCTGAGAAATGTTATTTGGGCAATTTTTGCCAGTTTTCTTGTTGCTTTTATGCAGGAAAGGATTTTGGGAGAACCGTTCTCTACTATTCTCACTGACATTGCCTATTTCTTTAAATTTACTGAGTCACAGACATGCTCATTCATGTATGTCTTATCTACGACTGATTTTGTGCTCCTGTGGTAGGGCTGAGGAGCTGGGACCGAGATCCTAATGCTTGCAAAGTTTATATTTGCTTACCCTTTCTCTACATCTCAGCCCATTCTACCACATATTCTCCATGTTATAATCTATATGAACCTTCTAAATCTTCTAGTTTTTATATTGTAATTTTATAAACAAATTTTAGGGGAAATTTTCAAATGAGTGTTTTTGTTTCAAAGTTAAATAAAAATGAAATATACCAATCAATAAATGAAGGATTGATTATTCAGAAAGAAATACGTTGTGAACTAGGAGAAGGATATACACCACCTTCAACCTATAAAAACGAAATGACTTTATGTCAACAAAATGAAACATCTGGGGTCACTGAGCTTTAAAATAATATCCCAAGTTGCATGTACCATATAGCATGGCATAGAGCCCTGTTAGCAAAAAGTCATCCTTTTTACTTAGAGAAAAAGTTTCCATAGGACTCTAAGTACTTATCTGGACAGATCATTTTAAAACAATCTTAGAGTTAAATAGGAGAATGTGAAATGAATCTTTAATTTTAGCAAATGTATCTTCTTCATAAATTGTTTATATATGCCCAAAGCATACAGTGGGAGACAGCACTATCAATATTATGCCATAATTTTATATACCATATGACCAGAAAATCACAACTTGGCCATGCAGATGATGCTTAGACATAACAGTAGGTATTATGTTATAATAGTCTTCGGACTTGAAATTCCACTATCTAGCCCCAATTAACAGGTTGAGTGGGTCTGGAGTTGTACATTCTGTACCCTCCCCCAGTGTACAGGATCCAAATTACCTAGCCATTTTACTTTTCAGTGACAGTCCTCGTAAAACTTGGCACAGGAAAAAAAATAAATCTAGATTCTTCCATACTGACAAACTCACTTTAGGTGTAATTAGCTCCTGGCCTCTAATGCATCACACATAGCACTCTAGTCTACTATACAGTTAGCCGCTGAAAAATTTACTGATGTTTTTATTATGTGACCAACAGTATTTCGAACAAAACTGGGGTGGGCAGAAATAGCAATGTGGACTTATTATAACTTAAGGGAACTTAAGATTTATAAGGGATACTGATGTAAACTTGAAAAAAAGTTTAATTCCTTTAAAAAACAAGAGGAGAAATTGAAAGAGAGAAAACTATTGATACACTGAATGCTATTTGCTAAAAATTTGGTGACCCTAAAATCAGCATCTCAGTAGGAAGCTGTGTATAGAATTCTCAATGCTAAGTTTTGAGATAGATCATGCACAATGCCATATACTTTACTCTGAAAGTACAGAGCAGATTTAATATCAGAAACCTTTCCAGAGCCTGATATATTCTGCTGATTCTAAAATCTTGAGAGTGTCATTTTCTTCAATTCATAAAATAAACCACACATGACAAATTTAAGCAGATATAAATCAATTTTCTGGATTTCTGAAATAGTCATTTTGTTGATGTAAAGGTGTACATTTAAGAGCAACATATAGGCAATGGACTCTCCCCTGGTAAGATTTTTTTTCTTCCATGTGTGAATAATGTTTTGATCGGGATTTACAAAGAGAAAAAAAGCTGATTCGTGAAGGAAAACATCAAAGCTTCTTTTCACTAAATGAAAACAGTAAAGATCAAAACAGATTGCAACACCAACCTGAGCCTTTGTAGAAGTCCATGTTGGCAATGCATGATAAGCAAAAGGGAAAGAAAATTATATATGCATTAGTTGAGCTGCTATTATAATGCAAAAATGAAAAAAAATAGAAATCCTTTTCCCGGGTTATTCAAAATTAATGGCTTACATTTCAGCTAGAATTTGAATGTTTCCCTCCCAATTTTCAAGCAAAATGCCTCCTCTTAGTAAATATGAGTCATGTCTGTGTAGGATAAAAACACATGGATCTGAGAAAGTTGAACAGATTTTTCCCAGCTGTCCTCTGGCTATGATAGCTGAGTCCTATGACCAAGGTTTAAGGAAATACACGAAAGCTCTGAAGTTTAACTCAAACGCCCTTAGTATCCCAGTTACATACAGCTCATCAATCACGGCAGAAAAAAAAATTATTTTTGAAAGATAAAAGCAACATATAGACCAGACTCTTAGAATGCGGTTTCCATGACACTTGTTCCAACTGCCTTCTCTTTCCCCACCATGTATCTTTACTCCTTAATCTTTCCATAATTTTAATTTTGAACTTAAGTGCTACTTAATTACTGACATTTCTACAACTAGACATAAAACTGTATGCTCCCTAAGAGAAGGGTCATTATCATTTTTTTTTATTGTTGCCCATCATTGTATTCTCAATGCTTATCCAATGCCTGGCATCGAGGAGATAGTAAAAAATGTTTGTAGAGAGATCAATGAATGTAGTCCCAAGGCAATGTAAATTACAAATCTTATGATATGTCTGAAAAATTATAACCTAACTCTAAAATCAATTTTCAATTTGAATTCAAGTTTTACTCTTTTATGTAATAGATCAGAAATCTTAACTTATGCAATAACAGTTGCAAAGGAACTAAGTTGGGTAGGCCAATTAAACATCCATATACCTGGTATCTTGCAGATTCTAGTCACATTTGAATCAGTCCTTCATCATCACAATCTATAAATAATGGTTGTTTACAACCAAAAATTACTTTACAAACTTAGCAGGTGGCTAGACTAACTATTGCTATTTCAAAAGCCACTATTAAAATGAATTTGCTGGTTATAGATTATACAGGTTAGTCAAAAGAAGAATATCTTTGGCTTTAGATAGAAGTATAAAAACATTACAAGTAGTTAATGATAAGAAACTTAGAAAAATTCCTGATACTAGAGAAATGTCTGTTTTGTGATATTGACTAGATATAATTAACTCAGAGTTAGGTGAACAATGAAAAATGTTCACACAATTATTTTATTGCATATTAGTTTCACATCTATGGAAGTGGTTCATTTTCTTCAATAGTTAATAGTAAGTATTTTAATATTTAAATTAATATCACCACCAGATCTTGATGACTGCTGCTCATGGGTTGGAACTGAGATGAAAGAATAGAGAGCTTTGGGTGTATTGCTTATTTATTTATTTATTTATTTCCTGGAAGATGTTGATTTATTTGCTTTTCTCTCTTCTTCTGGTGTAACAAACTCCACAGTTCAAGGCCTTTGTGGATTTTGTCCACCTGCATACCCTAAGTACCCAGCATGGGGTCTGCCACTTGGGAGGGAGACAAACCATAAGTGACTCTTAATCTCACAAAACAAACTGAGGGTTGTATTGCTTATTTTATTCCTCTGATGGCGTCAACACCTTCAGTTTTTTGACCTGTCCAGAACTCAGAGTTATTGTATGGTTCTATGAATACAGCTCCATAGTTCAAGGTTTGCTAAAACTATTCAGTTGCAGTTAATTGTACTTCCATAGAAAATATGTATAAATATGTAGAAATAACAAGTACATTATTAACATTAAGGGCCAAGAAGTCTCTCAATGACTAATAATGGGTAATCTCTTTAATATAGTTTGTTAAATTTCTAAAGGGCAACAAACAGTAAACAAAATTACCCCCATGTTATTCCTAGGATATCTAAGGAAGTTTTCCAAAGCATTAATAACTGTATCAGATCTGGGAATGTGACTGTACTTGATGAATTTAGTTATTTTCCAGAAATTATATATATTATCTTTTCTTTTTCTGTCTTTTTAAAAAATCTTGGTACCATAATGATTTAATCTGTGGTTAAAATATATAATTTTAGGACAAGATTAATTCTCTCTTTTTAATGCTTAAAATTCTTTGAGATATTTCAACCACTCTATCTCTATATGCAGTATATATTTCCTTAGCTTTAGTCAAATTGTTTTTGGCTCTTTCTACTTTAAAATACCACTATTGGGTAAACTGTAATGTGTCTAAACAGAAACTGCTTACCTTTCCTTCTGGACCAAATCCATTTTCACACATCTAAGTACTACTCTGTCTTTAAAGCTCAGTTCAGTTCAGGTCTTACTTTCTCCTCCTCTAAATTTCCCAAAATCTGTGCTTCCACAGTCCCCTGAATTCCTGAGGCTCAAATAGAAATGCCCACAGATTTGGAAAGATATATATTCTATATATTTGGAAATATATATATTCTAAATATATACACATTTTATGCTCCTAGATAGAGTCTGAGTATGTTTTAAGACCAGGATCTATAGCACATACATCAGGCAAGTTCAAACCAATTCACCTGACTACTGAAAACACTGCAGCAGCTACCATTGCACTGAGAACCATACCTGTGGTTCTCTTACTCATGATCCACTGAGCCATAAGTGACCCCATCCTGCCTATTTCTCTAACTTTATCTCCAGGTCTGTCCCTGTAGCTCATTCCACTCCAGCCACACAGCCCTTCATGCTGTTCCTCATACAAGAAAGTGAAAGCCTGCATCTGACTTTATGTCCCTCCCAGTATCCTTTCCACTGTGACATTCTGCCATGCTCCCCTTCGCACATCATTCCTGACTATGCTCTCATGTCACTATCTCAAAAAACCTTCCCTGATTGTTCTATCCCTTTACTCTTGTTTATTTCTTCACACTACCCATCATTACCTGCAGTTATTTATTTATATGCTTATTTGCAATCTATTTCCATCAATTGAATTTAAGTTTCATTAGAGCAGAGCTTTTGGCTGTTTTGTCCTTAGCTGTATTCTAAGCCTATAGCAATAGGAGGTACTACCTAATTTTTTTATTTCATGAATAATTACCTCTTTATACATTAGGCACCTCGTATAGTGTCTTAAGCATGGACTAGAGGGTTGGTAATTAAAGAATAAGAAAGCTTGGTAAAAAAGATACTTTGTAGAAATGTTGTGTGGGTCAATGTGGTCAGTAAACTTAAATAGGGACAGGTGTTAGAATTTTACCTTCATGTAATCTGATTTATTTATTACCTTAAATTACATATCAATGACAGTTAATACACATGGTAGTTAAGACAGTTAGGGAACAGGAACATCTTTCCTTTTTATTTGCTCTGCATTTCCATAAATAATAAATTTCACCCAGATGTATTAATATAAGTGGAGAAAAGCTATATAGACATGTAAATAATGAACACTGATGGAAATGTGAATTTGAAATATGAACCAGAAGTAAAAATGAACTGATTCGTTATCACAGTTTATATATTAAGTATTTTCCATAGTGTTACCTGTATTTACTTTTTATAAACCCAAGCACCATAAAATTAAGTACAATGCTAAAAATATCTGAAATCTACCTTAGAAAAAGCTAGAGAAGAACAGAGATTTTAATGAATAGATAGTTAAGGAGGAGTTCAATAGATAAAACTAATCTTCTATTCTAGGAGGATATATGAATTGAACGTTTTTTTCTTATGAAATATTAAAATTAAACTAAGATATGCCAGGATAGTCATTCTCACATTTTAATATGGAATCACATTAAAGGATATGCTATTATATGGCTTTTATATTAAAGTTATCTGTTGTGATCATAAGCAATGAGATTTTTCACTTAATGGAGAACCTCACAGAGAGATGCTAGGGACATATTTATTACTCACAGATCTTTATGTATGTTTCTGCATACCTTAAAGTTTTGGGGAAAAAGAAAGCTATTGTTATGTATATTTTTAATATGAGGTGCACAAAACTTCCCCATAAGCTACATATTTTGTATTTAGTGCATGGGGGTATAAATGAATTAGATATTATATACATTTTATAATTAAAAAAAGAGCAAGTTGTGATGCAGACATAACTCAAAGATGCTTCCTCTTTCCTTTATTATTATTTTTTGCTTCCTCTTTCTTAGGGTACATGTATTTTGATCTTATCTCAAAAACCAAATGAGAAAAAAAAATGCATTCCCTAGGAATCTCACCAATGATATTTTTCAATGAGTACAACTTTTAGTTGGTTGTAAAATGGTATTCTATGATCATGATGACATAAAAAGGATTGCTACGCACGATTTAATAGTTACCACTGACTTTTAAAAATAGATGAATGCTGTTAGAAGCCGGTTATCATTAATCCTCTGAAATCCTCCAAAAATAGGTAAGAAGGGAGAAAAAGAAATGACTTTTTATTGGATGGTACAGAAATCAGAAACTAAAAATAGAAGAATAAACTTGGATCAAAGGAAAAGGGGAAATAGAAGGATTAGGAAAATAATCGATGTTTCAAAATTCAGAATCAGAACAAAACAAACTCCTGCTAACACTATTAATTGTGCAGTTATGCCTGTGTGTGTGTCTGTGTAGCATGTTGGGTGCCTGTGGTAGGTGTGCATGAGTAGTGTTACTTAGTATATATTTTGAGGACATTTGAATAGGCAAGAGTGACATTAGAGAGAGAATGCTCTTAAGAATGGAGTTGCTAAATCAAGTGTTTAGTCAAAGTTTTCATTGTGCTTCCATCTAATAAGAGAATTCATCAGGCAAATTGCTGGTTTTGAGAGTCCTTTAATCAGATGGAACTGTGAAATCTCAGTAACCTAAAAAGCCCAGTGGCAGTCCAGGCTAAGGGAGTGCATACTATGACTACATTAAGACAAATACAATCATCTATCTGGGGATTCATTACTTTCTTCGTTTTCAGAAAGCTCTTCACATAACATTTATAATACACTGCTTTGCACAGCACTGGACTAGATCACTAAACAAAGCCATTTGGAATGGAAGATCTAAAATAAAGAAGCCAAACCATGAACCAATAATGACAGCTAACTAGTATGCCAACTGCTTTAACTTTTTGCTGCATAACAGAAAAGCAAGATTTGTTTCTTTCCAGTAGGCATGCTGAGATAGAGTGATGAAATTAAGTCAGGCGAAGGTAAATCTGAAAGTTGTAAAATAAAATGATAAAGTTATTTTTCATGGGAAGACACAGAGGAGAGATAGACTTAATTAGTGTAGGAATAACAGGCTTTACTTTGTTTTCTTATTTCTGTGGGACAAATTTATAGACAGTATGTTATGAAGAATTCCAACATTCCTAATACTAGAGGAATGAGTTAGTAATAATGCATTCTGAAGAAGTTAAATTAACAATAAGGAGTCAATTACACTCAAAATAGATATATTTTGTCTTCTCCATCTACTAGGCTATCCTGTTAAGAAATACATTACTTCATTATGCATGTATCATTATATATTTATATACAAATAATGTTACATATAACTTGTATTACATAAGACATAGATATGTATATGTATGCCTACAGCTACAAGTATATAGACATATGCCTACAGCTACAAGTATATAGGCATACGGGTGTATGTATTTATAGAGATACACCTATATCTATATACCTATAGTAGGTATCTATATCATACATCTATGTATCTATTTTATCTGAGCAAATAATACATGGTCAAATACTTGCCCATTTTCCTGAACCACATATTTTAAGATGTTTCAACTCAAGTTTTAAAAAATATTTTTTTAAATTTATTTTTTATTTACTTTTGGCATAACAGTATTATTTTTTCACTACACCCAGTGCTCCATGCAATCTGTGCCCTCTATAATACCCACCACCTGATACCCCAACCTCCCACCCACCCGTCAATTCAAACCCCTCAGATTGTTTTTTAGAGTCCATAGTCTCTAATGGTTCACCTTCCCTTCCAACTTCCCCCAACTCCCTTCTCCTCTCTAACTCCCCATGTCCTCCATGCTATTTGTTATACTCCACAAATAAGTGAAACCATATGATAATTGACTCTCTCTGCTTGACTTATTTCACTCAGCATAATCTCTTCCAGCCCTGTCCATGTTGCTACAAAAGTTGGGTATTCATCCTTTCTGATGGAGGCATAATACTCCATAGTGTATATGGACCACATCTTCCTTATCCATTCATCCGTTGAAGGGCATCTTGGTTCTCTCCACAGTTTGGCGACCGTGGCCATTGCTGCTATAAACAATGGGGTACAGATGGCCCTTCTTTTCACTACATCTGTATCTTGTTTATTTATTTGTCAGAGAGCGAAGCGAGCCAGGGTGCACAAGCAGGGGGAGCATCAGGCAGGGGGAGCATCAGGCAGGGGGAGCATCAGGCAGAGGGAGCATCAGGCAGAGGGAGAATCAGGCTGCCTGCTGAGTAAGGAACCTAAGGACACCAGACTCTATCCAAAGAACCTGGGATCATGACTTGAGCCAAAGGAAGACACCTAACTGATCGAACCACCCAGATGTCTGGTTTCAAATCAGTTTTTAGTGTCAAAACCATGATTTGGGGCACCTGCATGGCTCAGCGGGTTGAACCTCTGCCTTTGACTTAGGTCATGATCTCAGGGTCCTGGGATCGAGCCCCACATTGGGCTCTCTGCTCAGCAGGGAGCCTGCTTCCCACCCCCTCTCTGCCTGCCTCTCTGCCTACTTGTGATCTCTGTCAAATAAATAAATAAAATCATTTTTTAAAGAAAAATAACCATGGTTTATCCACTATTTATCTCATTGGCATCAGACTTGTTCATCCTAATCATAGAAACTTGATGTATTATAGTCACTAATCAGCTAGTTTATAGACTCATTTTCATATACAAAACAAGTTACAGAATTTCTGAATCACCCATTATTAAGAAACTACTAGAGTGTAAACCTCTACAACTAAAAGCAGAATCTGGATAAGAAAGAGAAAGGAGAAAGTCAGCCATATTCTGTATCTTGAAACAGACTCTGGGGGATACAAAAAACACATTTTGCCTCTATTCCATAACCATGCAGTTTAATCATTTCGGGAAATAATTTAATTTCTTGCAATCTCTAATAAGGAAATCTTACCTTAGAGATGTTCACTCTTCTCCAAGGGCTGTGATCTCATCAAATTAAATCTAAATTAAATGTGTTTTATAGGAATTTATTGTTATAAAATACATAGAAACAGAATAATCTAGAAAAAAATTTTCCCCTCTATCTAAAAGTTTTCCCTTTTCTATAATTAGATTATCTCTAGTTTCTTTAATGGTTAGTAATACCAAAAGTCTAAGAATTTCCCTTGTAGAAGCTGAGTCAGTCATGACTTCATTTGTTTAGAAAAGCATCCTTTGCTAGCATTTGAAATGCAGAGAAACTGGCTTAATACATTTGACCAAGATAGTTCTAATGATACCCCAAGATGTAGATTCAAAATGGTCCTAATGTAATTGCGAGGCTTATTCGTTCACTCAACAAACATTTCCTGAACACTTACAGTGCTCTCAATATAATGCTAAGCAACTGACTTGGTAAATCAGAGCTGCTATCCTCACTTCCTTAAGATTCAACTCCAGAAATACAATTAAAATGAGCTCTTCCTTTCAAGTACATTTCGCTCCATCAAATACACTCTTTCTGTTTATTTTGGAAGAGTTTAATCATCTCTGTTTGGCTATAAGCCCTGGAGTTGGGCTCATCTACCTGCCCAGAAAGCACTGCTTGATATTCTGTGAGAATACCACAATCACCCAAAGTCTCCACGTCACTCCAGGAAGACACTGCACCTACTAAGAATTTAAGATAATGCTGAATTAAGCATAAGTCACTAGGTAGTGGTATAAAGCAGATGAGCATTCAGGGGAAATAGTCACATAGGCTCCTCTATCTTAAGTCCACCTTTAGCCCTTGAAATTTACTGCAGGTGTACGAAATTACATGCAGATATAATAGCACCTGAAATTAGCTGACTGCAGGTGTAACTGGTCAGTTGTACCCTCCCAAGGGAGTCCTTGGTTAATTACCTCAATTATTAGGTAATTACGGGTATAATTATATGATTTCCATATAATTTTATTGCTTAAAAAAACTCTAGTGCAGAAAATAAGATATAACATAAGCTGTCATAAAATTTACATTAAGTGAGAGTGTTTTGGGGTTTCAATGCTGAAGAACTGAATTTTACACCAACAGGCTGGGTGTGTGTGCACCTATACTCAGACACTGTTTACTTGAATCATACTTGTACATTTTCTGACACAGTGGTGCAGCAAGGGCATCTGAGTCAATATATTTTCTTGGGTTCAATATCAAGTCTACATACCACCATTAAGTGTGGAATATATCATGCTCTGTAAGACTGCTTTCCTGAACATCAGAGTGCAAGTAATACAAATATTATACAATCAAGTGCTGTTTTCAGAGGAAAGCAAGGTACATATCTCACCTTACTGAAATGGGAAAGAATGCCTATATTTCTCTAGTAAAAAGAACTTGATCACTGTGATTTTGTTCTATTTTCTGGATATGCAAACAATGAATTTAACAGTTAAGAAGATTCGGGCTATAAAAGTGCTTTGTACTGTTGGAAAATCTATCCCAAACACTGCATGTGTTTGGATATTTGGGAATTGATGAATCTGGCTGGTTATATATCAGAGTTCAAGGATCCGCGGTGCCCATGTCCTAATTCCAGCCACTAAGCTCTTGCCATGTTCCTTGTGGGACCAAGCCCTGTTACTTATCGCAATTACAATTATAGGTCCTACCCTTGTTCTCATGTACTTGAGTCTACTTTGTGCTTTACAGAACTGAGTTTACTCTTTCCAGTCCTCCTGGAGTCTAGGTCTGCAACCTGACCCCTAAGATCAGGGCTGTAAAAATGATCATCAGGACTCACTTTAATTGCTGCCTCTTTGCACATCCCAATTGGGTCTGCAGGAGTATGGCTCATCTTTCCATATTGGTAATTCAAAGAGCCTTGTGCTCAAACAGCCCAATTATCCAAGAGAGACCAATGATCAATGACTTGAATCTCTGTCTTGTAAGTATCACCTGGCAGATCCAGAAAGTAGCAATCATGTCATAGTTTAGTCTCATTCTGGTTGTGCTCCCGCAACACCATGCAGGGGTTACAGTCTGAATAGTGCACCTTGTCATAAAGAAACATGGTGAATCCTGGGGGGTCATTTAGCCACGTCCAGCAATAGCCCCAAGGAAATCTCACAAATGGCTTAACAGATCAGGTTGTAGGAACTTTGTGGCCAAAGAAAAAGATGTAAATCCGTGAAATGTTCACTTTTTAAAAAGTTCAGTAGTCAAATCAACTATGTATAATACACAGATACATGTAATATACATGTCCCTTGCTTTCATCATGCACATTTACATATCAGAAGTCTTAGACTTCCTGAAAAAAAAAAAAAAGCTTACGTTTGTTAAAATTCAACCATATTTTAACATGAAACTCTTTGGGGAAGAGAATATCTGATACTAGTCTTTATAGCATTCCTCGAACATGCTCTGGAAAACACTGTTCCCCAAAGCTGCCTCGGCAAACATGGCTTACTCATTTTGGATCCCCAGAGCTTCTTTACCTATTATTTAGTCAATAACTGACTACTGCAAAGGGTGGAGGAGGTAGGCACATCTGTACAGCTTACTGCAAGAGCAACAGGATGAGGATTTTTCTTACAGCTCTGCACAGTGTTTAACATCGAATTCTCTCAGGTATACCACAAAACATGCTGTGCCACTAACAGGAACTTTTTCAATTAACAGTCAGTATTTAGAGAGAGCAGTAAAAATTTTTAAAGGCTCCTTTCTGCTTCATTGTTCCCACACACTACTTAAAAGGCACTTTCTTTCCCTTTTAATGTTAATTGAAACATCATCTACTTGTCACTCAAATTTCAAATGTGGGGCAGGTCAGTCCTCCAAGTGCTGCTTTGTAGGTTAGAGGCCACACTCCAAACCCACATGTGTGACTATTCTCACCTCTCCTCCCAACCACAGCAAGAAAACTTGCAGGACGGTTTAAGTCATCTGATTTAGAACACATACCCTTCTCGGAAAGTTTATACTTTCCTTGTGAATTTCTGAAATCTGCTATGGTTTCTCCAAGTGCCCAAGCACAGGGGCACTGTGACATCCTTTACTTTTATTTTTTAGAGGATTTTAAATTCCTTAAAATATCCAGATTTCTTGGACACTTCTCAGTCTTTACTGCTTGCTTATTCTTCTTCAAGGCTCAACTTTCAGTCATCTTAGTGAGGCCTCCCGAAACACAATGACATGATCTGGGCTTTATTCCTCTGACGATCATTAGCCACTTAGCACATGCAAGCCTTATGCTGTTAATAAATTTTAAGTAAAAGAGCCTTTAGAAAAAGTCCTTGATTTCATCAAAACCCCACTTTGCCTATAGGTCATTGTATTTCTGATGCATGTCACAAGGAATCCCTCATTTCTCCTTTCACTCACTCATTCATTAAACAAACATGTGCAGAGCATCTCATAAAATATTATCTAGATGGCGGATATTCCAGTGGAAGAAGTGAGGGAGGGGAAGCACGTGACCATCACATGAAAATGAACACTTCCTAAAGGTGAAGGAAGGGGACTATTTCTGTGAAAGTGGGAGAATCCCAAATTTATTTTAATCTCTGTCACTAACGATAAGTAGGAATTAGCTTAAAAACAACGAAAAGAAAGATTTTCTTATCTGAAAATAATTACAGCATACAATCTGTATGAAAATTTAATGACTACATGTAATTATATGCTCAAGGAAAGCCAAGAACTTTTGAAGTGGCTGGAACGTAGAGGGTGGAGGAAGAAGTAAATGGTACAAAGTTTAAGTCTAGAAAGTGTTAGTCAATCATGTGCTTCCTGTGTCATCCCAATTGATGTGGTCTTACCTTATAGACCAGCTGATCTGGAACTCTGATGTGTACTTTAGAAGCTCCTAAGGATTCTGTGGAAGGAGGTCTAAAGCGAGTTGCAGGAATATGCATTTGTAACAACTCTACTGATTCTGATATAGGTTATCCTCAGATGAAGTTATGAGAAATGCCATGTGTATGCAATGGGAAACCTAAGGAGGTTATTAAGTAGGCTATGTGGGGGCTGAATTAAGCTGGGGAGTTTAATTCTCCACTGCCAGGAAGCTTTGGCACTAGGTCAGGCAAAGGGGAGGGGTCAATTTTAATAATGACAGTTATAAACAGGTTTTTATTTATTTATTTGCTCCTATTCTTGCCTAAGACGAGACTGTAACTTAATGATTTGTAAGTGAAGGCATTTAAGTATCTTATTTTGATTTATAATATTCTAGCATGTATCACTCGTACAACACAGCATATTATCCCACAAAAGCCTCATAAAAACTCAGTGAGGTATTTATTACTGTTTCTGACAGATGAGGAAACAAGGGCTCAGAGAGTTGAAATGAGACAGTGTTACACAATTCATCCGTGATTGGAAGTAGAGGGTACTTGCTAAGTGAAATAAATCAGACTGCAAGAGACAAATACTTCATGATTTCACTTACATGTGCAACCCAAAAACAAAATGCATGAATGAGCAAATAAAAAGCAGAATCAGACCTATAAATAGAACAACTAGTGGTTGCCAGAGGGAAGGGCATGAGAGGAGTGGGCAAAATGGGTGAAGGGGCGTGAGAGATACAGGGTTTGGGTTATGGAATAAGTCGCAGGGATGAACGGTGCAGCACAGGGAATATAGTCAATGATCTTGTTCTGGTGTTGTACGGTGATAGATGGCAGCTACACTTGTGAATACTGGGTAACATGTAAACGTCTTGAATTGCTATGTTGTATACCCCAAACTAATGTAACATCGTGTGAAAACCATATTCAAAAATTTTTTTAAAAGATTAAATCTAGGTCTATGATTCCTTTTCCTACACCATGCTGCCTTGGCAAATGACTGCAAAGTCATGTCCCAGGTATGCAATGAAATACAATAGTCATCACTTTTCTGCTTAACAAAGTTGAACATAAATTTGTATTACTGGAGGTTAAAAATATAAATACCAAATTATCTTGTATTAGGATTATTGCTATTGCAAATGACATCAAACCAAGGACAAATGGTTTAAAGAAAATGAGAAATTATTCATTCTTATGGCTCAAAAGTCCATGGTAAACTCTAGGTATTACTTGATTTAGAGAATTAGAAAGGACTCTAGAAACAAGTTTCTCCTTCTCCATCTCCTGACTGTTTTCTCTTTGTTATCTCCATGTGCAGTGCTACTGGTCCTGGCATGATGGCTTCCTCCAGAATATTAGCCTCATATCCTCCAAAGTTCAAGTATAATGGAAAAGAGCACACTTTTGCCCCCAGCAAGCTCTGTCAAAGAATGCTGAAATTCTTATTGGACCCCATGTTCATGCCTGAGTCAACTGCTGTATTCCAGGGCTACTCAATCCTCTGACTTTCCAGGTGGGAGCCCATTTTTTTTTTACCTTTGGACTCAACTTAGACTCAACACCATAGACAATGAATGGGGGGAGAAAAGTTCCTCAAAATAAAATCAGATTGATGGTACCAAAAAAGGGGGGCTTCAACTTGGGGCAGTAAGATTAACAAATATTCACCACATTCAGCTAAAGAAAGGAGCAACATAACTGACTGTGACTGTATATTACTATCATAAATCAGTTAAACTCACTGAAGAATTAGAAAATATTTTTCTAAATTTCCTAATTACTTTAGGATAACACATCGTCAAAATAAGTGGACTTTTACTTTAACAAGAGTATGTTTTGAGATGGTTTCTACACACACACACACACACACACACACACACACAATATGATTTCTGCAAGATTATTTGGCTAAGAACTCAATCCATTCAAATAAAATTATTCCATAAAAAAGTGAATCCTGTTATTTTGTTTTCAAAATAACACTGCTCCACTGAAGTCATGCACTTAAAAAAAAAAAAAAAAAAAAAAGCTTTGAAATTAGTTTGTGTGCACATACAGCCACACTCATTCTTCAAAGTACATGGATTCTTTTAATCCTTTAATCAGTACTTTATTCCAGCAATTCATATGTTTTTATTCCTTTTCAAAAATAAGTCATTTCTCTAAAGAAAGTGGAAGAATTTACTGATCCATCTCTTTGGTGGCTTGTTTCAGATTGGAGAAGCAGTACAAAATTCCTGAGTTTTACTCTTCGGTGACATTTAATGTTTTTTGTTTTTGTTTTTGTTTTTTTCCCCAGTATTTGTGTTAGTTTTCAACCTGTTAATCCTTCAAATCAGGTGTCTTGTTTCACCTTCAAAGAGGTGTCTCTAAGACACCTCTTCTCTATGCTCTGATAGCTCCTTATTCAAAACATTTATCACATCGTGACACAATTATTAAGCATTAATAATAAAATTAATTAAACAAATTAAAAACCATTAATTAAACTAAAAAAAAACCCTAAAAACAGTTCACTCCTACATAAACCAAAAGCTCAGTAATGTCATAGCCCTGCATTTTCAGCCTCTAGCATACTGCCATACAAATAATAATTGTTGGTTGAATGAACATATGATAAACAGTCATGTGGTAACTAAATATTTCATTTTTTTAAAAAGTTGATTCTGTTCTATCCTCCTGGATGAAAGTTTATGAAGGGAATGTACTCAGTAGCCAGATATTTTATTCCTGCAAGGCGGAGGCTGGTAGGGGATATGGTTCTATGCCCCTCTCTCTAGGGAGTACATGCACTAGCACTGGGGAGAAGAGGGAAAAAATGAGGCAGAGAACAGACACCAAATGGCTTGTGGGTTGGAAGTGCTGTCTAGGCACAAATATCTGAAGCTGAAGAGCCAGAGCTGGGAAACAACACCCTGACACCCAAGAAGAGGTGCATGCAGACTAAGGAAGAAAGAAGCTGGCTAGTTTACCAACTGTGACAGAAGCTGGATGGAGCAGTCTTTTCTGTGACTCCAAAATAGGGATGTAGGACTCTATTAAAAGCTTGGAACAGAAAGAGTAATTTGGGCACACAGACACTTACTCATCCAGCCCCTTCTGACTCAATGTGTGAACTCACGGACAGCTCTTTGCTCTCCAGCTTTTCTTCTTATTAGTTGCTACATTTTCTGATTGCAACATTTCCATTTGTAAGTATGGCACATTATGAAATATTGGTGTTAATGACATTTAAACGAATTAAATTGCACTAGTATGGTTGCCCAATGTTGTCCACATGGATCAACACAACAAATTAGAAATGTAAAATATTACTTAAGCTGCATAATGGCAGCATATTTTAAAATTCATCCCTGAGTGGCAGTTAAGAGTTTCTAGAGGAGAAAGAAGAATTGTACTTTGTGGGATATAGATAAGTAGGTATAAGTAACTACTTCTGGGAAAAGACTTGCCTAATGAAATTTACTTCCCCAAGACATGCTGATAGGCTGCCTGCCTAAGTGAGGATGCCTAAGCGATCACCTGGGGCAGTGGTTCTCTTTTGTGATGTTAGGAGTTAGAATAAAGTGGTATGTCTGGAGTCAGGAAGACCGTGCTAGAAATCATACATGAGGTGGGTCTTCTATTTTATACTTAGCAGTTCACCTTAAGTATTCTGCTTATGTGAACAGAACATTCTTGGGTGGTCCCACTACTCTGGGCACTCTGAACTTCTTAACCAAACAGCAAATATGTATTTCATTCTAAGAACCAAGGATGTACAAAGCATATGGGAAAGTCTTCAACCCCAGTTGCTGGCACACATGATAAAGACAGTGAGCAGCAAAACACCAAACAATGCTGTCTAGAACTCAAATGAGTACATGTTCTAGGGTAATGATGACATTCAAAATGCTTAATAAACTGTATGGCTGTGTGACAAAATACAAAATATATATTGGGTTTCTGCCCCTGATTCCTAACACAGAGCTACTAAATCACTTAAGTTTCCTAGGTTAAGAGAAGCATCTTTTTTTCTAATGAGGTAACTAAGGTATGGCTACTGAATAGAAGCCACACCTTACAGCTAGTACCTTACAGCCCCTACTTCTGACCTCCAGGAAAGGGAGAAGGGCTGAAGATTAAGTCAACCACCAATGACCAATGATTTAATCAACCATGCCTCTTTGATGGAACCTCCACAAACCCTGAACAATAGGATTTGAAGAGCTTTGGGATTGTGAACACATCCAAGTGCTGGAGGGTGGCACATCCTAACTCCAAGGGAACAGAACTCCTGTGTGTAGGACCCTTCAGACCCTGACCTAAGCTAGCTCTTCACCCTTTAGAGCAATATCCTTTATAGTAAGTAAGTAAATGTTAACAAATGTTTCCCTGAATTTTGTGAGATGTTTCAGCCAAGTATCATAGTTGAGGAAGGTTGTGGGAACCCTCAACTTTATAGTCAAGTCAGACAGAAGTGTGGGTACCCCGGGGCCTCAAGGCTTATGACTGGCATCTGAATTAGGAATATTATGGGGTTGAGCCCTAAAATTTATGGGATTTGACACTAATTCTCAGTAGCGTCAGAATGGAATTAAATTCTAGGATATCCAATTAGTGTCCAGAGAGTGGGGAACTGGTTGTTCTGGGGAAAGCACCTACACACTTTTGGTGCCAGAAGTGCTGTGGACAGACTAAAAGTTTTCCTTTGGACTACTATACACCAATCAGAAAAGTCACAAAACAATCAGAAGGAGTACCGGTTGGTGAGCTGGACAGGTATATATCCACAGAATGTCATTCTGAAGAGATTGAAGAGCTCTCCCAAGCAGGAATGACCTAAGATTGGGAGCTGACCTCAGATCACAGCACAGTAATTTCCTGAATTGACAAATATTCTTTTGCTGCATACTCAATCCTTACAAAACAGAATCGAAACTCTTTGAGAGTTGGGACTGTTTCTTACTTAACATTTAGTAGGGGCAGTTGATTTTAGAACACTGGCTTGACAAACACGAGCAAGGATGCAGCAGGCACCTATTAACAATGTAGAGGTTTCTGTTCTGGACTGTGTAGAAAAGTGATGAGGCACCTTGTACTTCAAAATAGCTTGGTCCCCAAAATAGCAGTGAACAGGAAAGAAAGAAAAATGAACAGTGAGCTCTAACAAGCATGGTTCCTAAGCTCTGCCAGCCAAGCAGCAATTTCTAGTGGCCCATGGCAGGGAGGGCGAGGGTGCAGTACCACATGACGGGCTTCTTCATGAGCTGGAAAATGCCTCTTAGGCTAACGGCAAAGCCTCCCCAAGCTGGGTTGGGATTTTCCAGTGGCTTACTGAATATCCTATTAGTATCTCAAGGCATTCTTTGAAAATGATGTTTGGATGCCAAATGTTTTGACATTTTGACAGGCTACAAAAACTCAAAGCAGTAGGACTTTGTATTGTTGCGTCTGGGTCTGGGTGAAGTCTGTCGTCTGGGTTTCAGTGAAGTAAACACACATGTAGTTTCACTCAGTAGACTGTAAATAGGATTGGATAAAATCCAGAAATTGATTAGTCGACTATTTTAATGGGGGAAAAAATCCATAAACAACTACCTTGACATAAAATTAAATCTCTCCAATGTATTTAAGTAAGAAGCATGTGTTGAGAACTTACTTCTACAGAATATGGTATAGCAGTGTTTTCCAATCATGGCTTCACATTTACCATCATATAATAATCCTTTAAAAAATGGTGTTGCCTGAGCACCACCGTTGAGCTTACCCAGACTATGCCCTAGAGATCTGTGAGTAGAAGTTACAAGAACGAGGTCAGAGGCTGACTAAACAGCATGATGGATTAACCATGACTGGCCTAGACTCATCTTGATGAACTCAGCGTGGTTGGACCTATAACTGACTGCACACATTTGGGTTCTATGAACATGAAAAAAGGAATGGAAGGAAGAATAGCTATGGGGCAGGCAACCAACGGTATCTTCCATGTACTCCAAGTATCTCAAACTGTTCTTAGAAATTTTCAGAATGAGATGGAAAACTTCCCAGAGCATAGTTCAAAAATAAAAGTATTTATCATATCAATTCAGCTAGTAAACTTCCTATTTTGTATGAGTACAACACACAAAAGTAACTGGCAATGGAGCAGAGAAATGTGGGATTGGATTCAATCATTCTTAAGCCTCCTTTTACCTTTTAAACTCTATGATTCAAGACACTATGGGAAACTCTAAATGTGAGAAGAAACAGCTTTCTGGCTCACCAAATATAATCTTATAGAGACATATTGGGACACACAGAAAAAATTTGAAGATTGTGTTGACAACTGAAATTGATGTGACAATAAATGAACTTTGAATTAACAAATTAGAAGGGGCATTTAATAAAATAACAACTGCAATCTGTAATCAGGAGCGACTATATGCATAGTCCATTTCCATGAGTGTGAATCCAAACTAATACATCTACACCATCACATTGGTCTAAGAAAAGTATATCACTCTTTGAAGCATCTTTAGGTTGTGGCATTTATAATGTCAGATATTAAGCCTCCAGAATATTCGTTCACAATACACATTTCTATTTAGTAGTCACTACGTGTAACACCCTCCACCATGTGTTAGGGATATTTAGAGATGAACGAGATGCAATCCTTGCCATCAGACAGATAAACAACTAGTTTGTATGCAATCACCCAGCACAAATGGTAGTAACTGGCAGACTCTTAAATGCAGAAATGATCTATCTGGAGCCAGTATACACTGTGTCATAACATATAATTCTGAGTGCTCTGTTCTGCTCTGCTGAGAAACTTCTAATCATATTCTCCTTTGTTCTCATTCAGGTAGCAGGTAGGTTTGCTACAAAACTTTGCTCTTGTAAAGCTGGGTTTATAACAACGTCAATGAAGTAATACAAAGCACTGGAAAGCTTGCAGCAAAAGGGGTTGCAAATAAGGTTTTCTAATGCTAAGGACTGTCACAGTTGCCCCATCCTTATTTTTCCTTCTACATTGAAAAAAAAAAAGAAGAAGAAGAAGAAGAAAGAAAGAAAGAAAGCAAGCCAGCCACTCAGAATCACTTTCTTTCCCTCACCAGCAATTCATTCAACAAACACCTATCAAGGACTTCCTGTGCAGCAAGAAATACGCTAAACACAGAGAAGAAAATGAAGTTGCAAGGAAGACACAACTCTAAGGAATTTCTGGGTTGTAATCATCCCATTTTTGAGATAAACAGATAGAGACACATTACCTAACTTACTCATGTTACAAAAGAAACAAATAGAAAACTAGGAATTAAGATTAGGTGTTTTTATACCTAAATGCTGCTTACACAGGGTATCCATGGGGGTTACTGCCCCCCAGAAGGGTCAAAGTACAGGACCACTCTGGATGTGTAAGACTGTGCTTAATGCCTAGAGCACTGAGTGTCTTGTGCTTGAACATAGCACAGAACATAGACATGAGATAACTCCACAGCTAGGGGACACATGCCAGCAGAGCATGGCCCTGCTATATGGACATCCTACAACTGACAGGCCCTCTGATGCTCTACTGTGTGACACAGTGACCATATGCTAGGAGCACTCCTGCTCTGTGGGGAGCCAGATGGTCAGAGAAATCTCAAAAGCCAAGCAGATGCCAGCAGCCCCTCTACTGTCGCTAATCTACCAGAAAGAGCCTTGCCAGCTGGCATCTGCAGCTCCCCCAACCATGCTCTGATCACAGAAAACAAACAGGGCTGAGACACTGACAGCTCTATTCCTGTATTAGCTCAGCTCTGCCAGCAAGAGATGAATCAATGGCCAAAGGAGCAGGTCTGAAAAGGAGGCAAAGAGGCAAGGGATGAGTATGATTGTGCCTTCCTCTGGGCTGCTTTTCCTTAGACAAGCCCATGATGCACTTTGCATGGCCTACTATCAATTAGTCATTGCATTATCTCCCTACTTATTAGAATACAAGCTTCTTGGTGACAGTGATGGTCTCACTGACCTCAGTCGTCACAACTCTTTCCTGGCACAGTGGCTGGCACAGAGTGAACACTCAACAAAAATGTTTTGCTATTTTTGTTAAGAAGGATGCTGTACTCATGAATGGGGATAGTATACGTATTAAATAAGGATGGTGAAATTTACATGATGTGAGGTCCTGAGATCCTAAGCACACCTCCTCCTCATCTAGAAAAATTCATACAAATTATACATCCTCCCATAGGCGACGCTCAAGTAGCTGTGTTTGCCTCTATAGCAGATTTGCTACAGAGTAACCCAGGCCCAGCCCCACCCTCGCTCAGCAAATGATTAGAAATGGGGAGGGGGCTGATATTTTACTTCTCTCTACCATAGACTTTATCACACATAACTTTCAAACAATTTGGAGATGTGTTAAAAGTCTAAGTGCTGATGATTTTTAAACACTAATCATGATTCATCCAGCATATTAAATTATCAAATGTAATTTTGTAGAAATTTCATCACCCTCTAGCATTATGAAAGCAGTAATATAGAACTGAAATTTAATATGAAGCATTGCCATGCTTATTGGTTTTCTAGTACATAGACTATGCCACAAAGATGCTAAAGATGAAACTATCTTGTGTCTAAAAGAACATATTGCATTTGAACAGACTGGTTAAAAGGAAATCAAGCAATAAATGACTTTACTATTCTTACAAGGGTTCCTACTGCCACAGTACCTACTTAGGAGTCTTCAGACTTAAAATATACCTCGTATTTATAGGCATCTTTGTTTTACACATTTAATGCATTTAATGGAGAGTCGAGAATTAGTTTCAGTGTCCCTTACATAAACTGAGTAGCTAGTTCACTTATACCTCATTTGTTTCTCTGTTAAATTGGAGTACTTCAACATACTAATGATGATGATTATTATATAGATAGAGCGCTTCTAGTATCTGGCATATGGTTTGCATTCAATCACTATTAGATTTTCTTAGTTATAGAAGATGCCATCATCATCATCATCATCATCATCATCATCATCATCTTTGATGAAACAGAGCAATAATGTTGGATGAGACTTAAAGGGAATTAACTAATCGACACTTTCCTATTTCTTTAGAGAAAAGAAGTCACACGCTAATAACAAATGTGTTATCAAAGTCACCCAACAAATCAGGGAGAAAAATGAAAACAAGAATGCATCCTAACTCCAAACCTAGAGCTTCTCCACCAACTAATAAAATATGCACCATTTTTAAGTTGTTATGTGTATCAGACAATATCAGAAACAGGGAATCTTTACCTCTTAGCATCTCCCCTGAGGAGCCCACAAGGCTCTCATTCCCATAGATGGGCTCTCTGCCTATATCTGTTCAGCTGCCTTTTAAGGTCAAAAAGGAAAGGATAATATGTAGTGAAAAGTTCTGATACTCTTTTGCTGACATTCATTCGTTCCCTAAGGTATATCCTCTTTTGAAAGTTTCAGTGACCATGTAAAGTTCTGTTCTTATATTTTAAGTATTTATAAACTTTTAAGAAGAATTTGAAGGAAACTATAAGGTCTACACATACCAAAATAGGACCACCAACACCCCTGCCTTATGGCAGATGCTTTATTTTTGTTTCCTTTTGATGTGCTAGACATTTACCTATTAAGTTTCAGCCCTATACTTTTCCTTCTATATTTACCTTCAAACTGCTACAGCTAGTAGCCTGAAATCTACACTTTGTAGACTTTCTTGCCAGGAAGTTTCTTGTTATATTCTTTCACTCATGCCAAAATGGAAATCACTAAAGTTTCGACATTCACCTTCTGGCTGATCCTCCTGTCATGGCGGGGGCAGGAGCCATCCAAGTTCCACTAACTAAGCATTTTAAAAACAGCAGCTAGGAGCTCCATCAAATGGAGTAAAAACACTCTTGCTCATGGTCACCTGACTGCATGATTACAGGAACACTGAAGATAACTATTCTAACAATTTTAGTGGCAAGAAGGCTCTTATGGACATCAGCCCCCAAACAGTGGCATCTTCCTGACATCTGGGCAGTCTTCTTCTTCTCTAAAACTGCTAATACTTTTTAAAAATATGTTTTTATTTCTTACTTTTTTAAATATTTATTTATCTTACAGAGAGAGAGAGAGAGAGAGCAAGCAGACAAGCAGGGGGACAGGCAGAGGGAAGGGGAGAGAATCTCAAGCAGACTCCCTGATGAATGCAGAGCCCCATGCAGGGCTTGATCTTATGACCCTGAGATAATGACCTGAGCCGAAATCAAGAGTCAGACATTTAATGGACTGAGCCATCCAGGTGTCCCTGTTTAATACTTTCACAACCTTTCCTATTTAAAAAAAAAAAAAAAAATCATTCTCTGGCTTAACTACCTAGTTTCACGTTGATTTCCTGAGTAGAAAATGACTAATACACAAAATTTTTACAAAAAGTCCTCAAGCCAGTATTGTTACCTCCACTTAGTAGATGAAAAAATTAGAAAATTAAGTAATGTGCCCAGGGTGATCTGGCCAGCAAAGTAATTAGAATGGGAAGTATAGTTCTATTGAGCTCAAATACCTTATTTTCAACGGTAAGAACTACCTACTTAAGCACTGTGTGAAAAATTTAAGTGTATTTGATTCTGATTTTGACAAAATACATACTACATTTGTAAAACTTGGAAAAATACAAGGACTAAGCATTTTCTTCTGAGTTTTTAGGTGGACTGAGCAGTGCTCTGATAATTCCTTATGGCCTTTAATTGACATGACCTGCAACATATATCACATATGCTGTCATATGTATCAGCAGTAAGGAAGGGTGCAAGGTCAATTTTGAGTCATTCATCAATTCTGAGTCGATGTTCAGTGGGAAAATACTCTATCAATAATGAAAAGAGACAGTTTACAGAACGGGTAGGAGAAAGAAAATAAAAGTGTACTGAGGCACAGAGAGAGTAACCAAATTACTACTTCGAGACATATAAAAATTGTATTTTACAAAGGTAAATGGAATGTTATAGTCATTCCCTGTGTCAGACACAATTTATGTCTCGTCTCAGAGGCTCTGGATATCACCTGTCTCCCCCACTACTCCAGCTTTGGTCATAGAGACTCCCACCTTCTATCACTGCCTCATCTATAAACTCTGTTCCTTGCCTGTTCGACCTCGATGAAGTCTCCAGTTTTAGAATAGCCCTAACCCTGTTTCCTCTAGCTTTGCCTCAGGATCTGTTTTCCATGGTTCCCTGGGTAAAACAAAAGACAGGAAAAATGACTCTTAATGAAAAATTTGCTTATTTGAGTTAAATTAGGTTTGTTAAATTTATACAAGATTTTTGTTAGATTTAATAAGTGACTATATACTCTAAAAGTTATTGAAGGCTTGGAATTTACCAACAGCAATGTATTTATACATACTTGCAATATTCGGACCTAGCTTTTCCAAATGTAAATTATTAGGAAATTTTACCTTCTCTGCTCCATTGACCAAGCCTAATTTTTTTGTGAAGCTGAATCCTACATTCTCCATTTCCTCTACCTCCAATTAAAACATCAATGCTATAGAGAGGTCATCAATTTTTCAACAGTTACTTTATTATGCCCTTTCAGATACGTGTTGCAGCAAAACTTTCTATTTCCCCAAAATTCTCAACTTCAAATAATTCACACAGAATCACAACATAACCTGCTACTTATTATTATTTGACTGGTTGACTGTATTAAACTTGGGTTATGAACTAGAGAAACAAACAGCAATGTTAAAAATATGATAAACAAACCCTGATTGCTTAAAGAACCTTGAACTCTTCAATGTGGGAAAGCTTGAGAAAGACCCGGGGAAAGAGAGATTTATAGAATATGCCCTTCTGAGGTTTTCACTGCTGTTGTTTAAATGCTCAGTGTTTTTTGTTTGTTTGTTTGTTTGTTTTGTTTTTTCTTGTTTTGTTTTTAAATGTATAATTCAGCCAGTGTTAGAAGGTAAATAACAGTCCTTGAGAAGCTTTGGTATTATTCTAGGTTTGTTCTCAAATGCTGTGAGAGAAGAGACTCTATATGCTGATGATTATTCCAGAATGCCTAAATTTATTAATTTCAAGATTTTTATTTATTTGACAGAAGGAGTGAGAGCAAAAGCAGTAGGAGTGTCAGGCAGAGGGAGAGGGAAAGCAGGCTCCCTACTGAGGGCTGTGGGGCTGGATCCCAGGACCCTGGGATCATGACGTGAGTGGAAGGTAGACACTTGACTGAGCCACCCAGGTGCCCCCAGAGTGCCTGAATTTAAATCCCGGCTCTGCCATTTAGTAGCTAGAAGATCTTAGGCAAGACATTTATTCTGTTCATGCTTAGTTTACTCATCTAAAATGAAGTCAATAATAATAAGGCCTCACAGGAGTGCCGTGAAGATAAAATACATGATTACACAACAAGAATTTAGAATTGTGCCCGCTTTAAGCTAATCTTTACATACACAAAATCTTTTATCATAGGCTTTTCAAGATCCTTTAAAAATCTGTTTAAAAGTCTTTTAAATGAAAAACATTCATTTAAAGGGGAAACAAAAAAACCCTTACATATATATATATAGATTTCATATGACTTAAGAAAACATTTAAAATAAAATGAAAGAATTTTACTTCTAATAAGGCCTTACTGAGGAACATGGCTGGTTGTACTCTGCAGAAAACCAGTTTTAAATTGGTCAAAATTATTAAAAATAATCATTTCAGGACATTGAAAAATAATGGTTGGCAAGACATTGCAATGGTTCATTTTGCAACACTGCTAATTTATCCATAAGAACAGATTTTGTGGCCATATTTCTGGGCACATTCCCATTATCTCTGTTCAGTGGCATAATACTGTAGCTCTACCAGTTGGCATTTACAGACTCCATTCAGGGCAGGTGGCAAAGCAGCCAGAAATTTTAAGTGAGGAACTTTGCAAATGGGAAAGATGTAGAAAGGCTGAAAAAATACTGGTTTACTCTTAGATTACACATCAGGATCCAGGTGAAAAATGAAAACCTGGGGAGTAGTGTGGATATGCCATACTTTTAAGTCCATCTGTCAATCAACAAGCAGCTCAGGGGGTAGAGGATGGAAACTTTACTGGAATTCGCTGTATGAACATGATCTCTATATGGGTCACTGACTGACCATGAAAGTCTGCAAGAGACCAGGGCTATTAACACTGAGCAGAAACATCAGAGACTAAACAATAGGATAATCAGAATTTGCAGTTTAAGTCCAGAGAATTTAACTGACTATTAAAACAGCACAACAACCCTCAGAATAAGAAGATGCCTGCACAGAAGTAACTACAACACATCGTCTGTATTGGCCAGCTTCTCACAAAAGAAATTACTTGACATGCAAAGAAGGAAGAAAGTTATCAATGCACAGGGAAAAAACAGTCCATAGAAACTGACCTAGAGTGGATTTGATGAAGACTTCAAAGTAGCTATCCTAAGTCTGAGTAAAATTAAGGAAAATATATACAAAGAATTAGAGGAAGATATGTTCAAAGAATTGAAAACATATGGAAATATAGAAATAATGAGCAAATAAATAACTCTGAGAATACATCAATATCCAATTCAAAGATGAGACAAATGTTTAAAGGAAATGAACAGCGCTCAGAAATCTACAATAAAATATCCAGTACTCCAACACTCATTTAATTGAAGCTCTAGAAGATAAGAGAGGGAAAGGGTAAGAAAAAACATTTTAGCAAAATAGAAATCTTGAAAGTAGCAAGAGAAAAATGACAAATCACATACAAAGGAAAAAATTATAGGAGTAAGGGTAGAATTCTCTTCAGAAATAGTGGAACCTAAAGCATTGGAATGCCATTCAAAATGCTGACAGGAAAAAAAAAAAAAGTTAATGAAGAATTCGACATCCAGCAAAATCATTCTTCCAAAATGAAGATGAAATAAAGACTTTTCCAAAACAAAGAAAACCAGAAAGAATTTGTTGCTAGGAGAACCAAAAGAAGTCCTTAGGCTTAAGAAAAATAACAAAATGATAACTTAGCTGCGCTGGAAAGAACACCAGAAATGGTATATACGGGGCAAATCTCACACACACACACACACACACACACACGCATTTCTTAACTTCTTTAAGACTCAGAATTGTGTAGGGTGGCTGGGTGGCTCAGTGTGTTAAAGCCTCTGCCTTCAGCTCAGGTCATGATCTCAGGGTCCTGGGATGGAGCCCTGCATTGGGCTCTCTGCTCCATGGAGAGCCTGCTTCCTCCTCTCTCTCTGCCTGCCTTACTCCCTCCCTGTGATCTCTGTCTGTCAAATAAATAATCTAAAAAAGAAAAAAAGACTCAGAATTGTGTAAAGCAGAATTTATTATGTTATTTCTTAGGGTTTATAAGGCAGATGTAATATACTTGACAACAGTGCAAAATGGATGGGTGAAATGGAGCTACACTTGGGGCAAGTTTCTGTATTTTATCAGAAGCCAGTATTAGATTATAATAAAGATGATGTCATAATCCCCAGAGCAGCAACTTTATAAAAAGTAAAGGAATATATCTAAAAAGTCAATAAAGAAGGTAAAATGACTATTATGATTCATAAAAGGAGAAAAGAACAATAAAAAAAAAAGGACTAGGAAACAAGTAGCTAAATACTGTATCTAAATCCAACTGTATCAATTATACTAAATATTAACTTACTCAACCCAACAAAAGAGATTTTCAGACTGGAAAAAAAAAGAAACTCTAACTCTATAATGTGTACAGGAAGCACATTTTAAAATTAAAAAATGTAAACAGGTTCAAAATAAAAGGATGGGAAAAATTAAGCCAACAAATAAATAGGAGTTGCAATTGCTTTACTAATTCCAGACAAAACAGACTTCAGGAAAAGAAATACTACTAGAGAAAGGAACTTCATATTTAATGATAAAAAGAATAACTAAATCATAAGTCTGTAACAGTTACAGAAGAAAAGCACCTACCACAGGAATAACAGCAAATGAGCATGAGGGATATCTGGGGGATGACAGAACTATTCTAAAACTTGATTCTGGAAGTAGCCATATCTCATGTCACTGTAAACTTAGAATGGCTGGATTTTACTGTTAATAAAGCTATACAAAATACATAAAAGAGGAAAGAAAAAAAGAGAGTGAGAGACAGGAAGATGGCCTTAGAGTCTATAGGGCTGCCCCAAGCTGTGCAGGGCTCTAGGCCACATTTCTGGTAACTTTCCTGTCTACAGAAGCAATTTGAGTGCTGCAAAATCAATTTGAGTACTCTTCTGACCTCATATGGCCCTGAAAACAAACAGTGCTGTGGTCACTGAGAATGATTCACTTGCCAGTAGGCCTCATGGGAAAGAGGACCTGCCATGGTGCCCAAGACAGTGGTGATCCATAGGACTTTCTTAGTTAACCTGCATCAAATAGATCTTCCTGCGGTAGGAAAAAAGATGCACCCTAGACAGACCTAGGTCTGGCTCAGGACCCCTCCTAGATAGCACTGCTGATCCTTGATGATTTTAGTAGGTAAAGGATATTTTCTATCAGGGAGCGAGTTACAAATCTCAAAATCCTTTGAGAGGAGACAGGAGCACCATGCCCGGGAACAGTGATAGTACTAAGAATATATATATATGTTTATTATATACATATACATATATGTATATAAATTCAATTTAACAAATTCAGTTTAGGGACGCCTGGGTGGCTCAGTTGTTTAAGCGGCTACCTTCAGCTCAGGTCATGATCCCAGCGTCCTGGGATCGAGTCCCACATCGGGCTCCTTGCTCAGCACGAAGCCTGCTTCTCCCTCCTCCTCTGCCTGCCACTCTGTCTGCCTGTGCTCACTCTCTCTGACAAAAAAAACCAAAAAAACAAAAAAAAAAAACCCAAATTCAGTTTAGAAATATTTCTTTGAACAAGTGAAATCTAAACTTGGTTCAACTCATTCATATTCAAACAACACTTTAAGGTATCTTACTACTATTCAACAAATATAGTAATTATTGTATGCCAGTCACTATTTAAATTGTTTAGTAAATACTAAGCTATTTCATGATTAAGACAACCTTGTGAAGTAGCTGCTATGATCTTTCTCCCATTTTATTTTTTTAAAAGATTTATTTTTAGAGAGTGTGCGAGTGAGCAAGCAAGTGGGAAGAGGGGCAGAGGAAGAGAGAATCCTGAAGCAGTCTCCCTGCTGAATGCAGAGCCTGATGCAGGGATCAGTCACAGGATCCTGAGATCATGACCTGGGCTGAAATCAAGAATGGACCACTTAACCAACTAAGCCACCTAGGAGCCCACACCCCACTCCCACCCATTCTAGAAAATTTATTTTACCTAATTAAAAAAAAAAAAAGGCAGGGGAAAAAAAGAAAGGAAACAAAGAGGGAGGGAAGAAAATGCTTTGAATGTAGTAAGAACTCAAGACTTGAAATGAAGTTCCTATTTGAAGAGAAATGATAACTTTTCAAAGAGCTTTATTCTCATTTATTACCCATTTCAGGCTCTCACTAAAGTCACAGGAGGAAGTGGGGATCCAGGATTTCATTGCGTTTAAAGCCACCTGCCTTTATTGGCAGAGCTAGCTAGTAACAGAATAGTTCTCACTAACCCCCGCTGACTCCAACAAACTTCATTCCAGAATTCTCAAATCGCCAAACTCTGAAGTCACAGGAATTTGTCACTGGTGGTGGTGGGGGGAACAGTAGACTTTCTAGTATGATTTACAATCTGGAAATCCCAAACCCATAAAGCGTGATTGCAGTTTGACGTCCCCTAGGGTTGGCAATTCTTTAACTTTATGTTGAGGTGGCTCTATTTTCAGTGGTTTAAGAAGCCTAAAGGTAGGATTGTTACTTTCTGGCACAGACGTGAAACCCATTTGTAATTTCCTTCCTGTTGCTAGCTGACATGGTAAGATGACTGACAATCAGGCCAGACTTTGGATGCATAAGAAAACTCTATTGATGGAAGGATTATCTATTTTCCTTTCAAGGATATAATTATGTACTGTGCTGCCCTCCCCAATACCTTCAAATACCTCGGGTCTACCAGCTAAGCTGCTATTATTATCCTGAAGTCAACATTACTTTCTTCAGAAAACAGCAATTATGTGATTATGTCTTGCAAGTCTCTGGAGATGAGTGTGTCTGCTGAGTTTAAGGTTGTCAATTCACTTTTCTTTCCATTTGCTGCACAGAACTCCTTTCTGACTCAGAGATTTTTACTATTAGCTGCCTCCTGAGCCCAGGAGACAGGCGTCTTGCAGTAGCTTCCAGGACATTCCCACACAACAAAGGCGGAAAGTCTATTGCTACTGAATCAAGTTTTTTATCATGAGGTCATCAGAAAACTTCAAAGAACACTATATAAGAGAGTGAAAGATGCCCACTCTCTGAAGCATTTTGTGTGGTAAACGTTAATGGATAAGCTGTTTGTGGGCCTCTCCTGAACCTCCCTCCTGAGTATTTACCTAAGACTTTCCACATCCCCTTTGCTCTCTACAATGCAGCGTTTTGAGAGTCAGAAGTAGAGAAAGTCAAAGGCAGGTAGATTTATTCTCCTTAGAGAAATAAAAGGCTGGTTGATAGTAGTATAAAAGTAAGGACTTGAATAAGTTTTTATCCAGCTATATTGGAGAAATTAAGAGAAAATAAGAAAATGCCTATTCTTATTAGAAAATGGTTTTCCCAAAGGAAAAACCAATCGCTAGAGAAAACTGCCCTCAGCTGTAACCAGTAATACTTGTGATTAAAGAGACGTCTAAGTGCTTTTTGTGCTTAAGTCCCTTCTGAAATAAAGCCACTGACTGTATTAACCACGGTTCTAGTTTCTGTAAGTCTGATACTTTATCTACCGTGTATCTCCTGATAATAGGTCTGGGTCACCTTGCCATGGTCTCTCGCCTCCCTCAACTAACCCAATCACTCCTTAGGGGGATCTTCTTCCCAGAGCTGCGCTTTTCATAAACAAGCCAATCAATCCAGAGCCCACACCCCAAGCCTCCTTTATGAGGCTTTCACACTCCCAGCCACTATACAACAGCCTTGATCACCCCTCAACTTGGTACCAAACTGGAGACTGTCCCTATGCCCCAGAGCCCACTGAAATGATTCAGACTACCAATCGTAGACCTGCTTAGCCAGACTCACCCATTCCTTCCTGTGAAAAGCACAATAAAGGCTCTTGCCACAGCAGTTCCCTAGTTCCCAACCGCTGTACAGCCAACCCTTGTGCTTTTCAGTGTGGCCCTGTGTGGTGTGGTCCCTCCTCTGGGGATTGATGAGTAACAAATTATCTTTTCAATGACAGTTATCTCCTGATCTACTTGCCTTACTATGCTTCCAATTTTCTATTAATGCACAATATTTTAAAATCTAGTATTTATCATGAAAGGTTACAACTCTGTGTACATTATCCCAGATGGCTGGTCAGATTATTGGTCCAGGGATGATCAGGTGACACAGAACCATCTAAATAGTGGACAATGGCCCATGAGTTGGTCTGGGACACAAGTTCTATGGAACTGGGCTTCTTTGATTACAAGTGGAGAAGTAATGGAATCACAAATACAGACTGATCAGTAAGGGGGTGTGCTCTCCACCACTGCAATCTAATGTGTGATGCCTGAAGCCCATCAGAGCTGCAGAATCTCAGGTCCCTTGGAAGACATACTGAATCATAATCTGCATTTTAACAAAAATCCCTAAATGGCCTGTATGCTCATTGGAAAGGACCAGTTCTGGTGGTCATGAGCGTAATCTCTCAGTACCACAAACTGCTGAACTCTGAAATCCTTCTGTGTTTGCGCTGACCCAGGCTTCCCAGCAGCTGCTCCTAGCTCCCCACTGATTACAGCAGGAATAGTATGTAGGCACATTCTTGGGAAACTGGGGATTCCCCCAACAGGTAAATTTGACTCAAGGACTCTGATGACCTTACTCAATTTCCCTTAGAACTGCATTATAAAATGTTTGCACCAAACTTCCTTTCTTCCCTCCCCCTCTCCTTCACTCAGAGTCAGACCTGCACTGTTGGTCCAGTGACTCTACCAATACTATCGTGTTTTCTACTATAGGCACAACCCCAATAAACTGCTAACACCTTTAACCCTGAGAGTCTGCCTTTGAACAACCGGGATTAACCTACAAACTATACCATCTCAAGTGGCAGACTGACAGATCTACAAAACTGACACAAAGAAACTGCCCGAGTTGCAATTACATCGATATAGATATTTATCTTTCCTCACCAGAGGCGGTCTCCGATATCCGAGACTGATTATCAGACAAATGTTGGGCCCCAGGTAAGTACAGAGCAAAGATAAAAGGGGGGGGGCACTTTTCCAAATCTGTGGTGGGGATCAAATTTTTGTTTGACTCAGTTATATTTGTGTTATATCAAAAACTGTTTTACGTAAAGATTGGACTAAGTGTCATTATTGAAAGGACAGGTGTTGGAATTGCTGCTGTTATTTTGATCAAGTTCATAAAGAGAAATAGTCAACCTACAGGGGTTAGATGGGAGGGAAATAACCCAACACGATCCCTGGAAGCTGGTATCTCAGCAGAGCAGTACCAGTTGAGGAAGAAGACACAGGCCTTAAGTTAGACCGATGTAATAATGACTTTCGTCATCTAAAAAATACACACAAAATATTTTTTCAATTACATTGTATCCCATGAATTAAAATATATATTTTGCATGTACTTCTGCAGTACTCTAAAAATGTTATAAATTTATCATCTGAAAAGAAACATTACAAGCCATGACCCAAGGAGTGAGAGATCCTGCACAGGACTGAGACTGACCAGAAAAAGTCTTCAGAGTAAAGGTAGTCTGAAGACAGGGTATGTTCACTATCATAAAGGGGACAATCACTGACTAGGTGAATCCTCTACAGGATCTGATTTCTCTTTCCTATGCTCTCAGTGGAGTATTATCTCCTTTTAATAGGGGAGGGAACCAGGTTCACAGAGGTTACATAACTTGAATGAAAACGATCCATTAAGAAAGTAGTAATCTGGAAGTTGAAACAGTCTGTTTTGTATCAAGCCCCGTGCTATTTTTTACTGCTCTCTAGCTGCATTGCTTAATACTCTCCTCCTGAGAAGGTCATAAACATAAGATTATGAAACAATAGTATCTTCATATACAGAAATGTAGAATTTTCAAAACGCTTTCACATGTCTCTGTCCTCTAACACAGAGCATGCTTATTAGTACTGCATATGGTGACAAGCTTAAGATGGGGAATATTGCTTCAACTAGAGTGGTAGTTATATAAGTATATACATTCACCATAATTCATTGAACTGTACAGTACACTGGGGAAAGCATTTTATTATATATGAATTAAACCTCAATGAAGTTGGTTTCAGGAGTTAAAAAAGGTGTCCCAGGGTTGCAACAATGGTAGGCTTACCGATTATATGTTCCCTTTCGATGCATGGTACTCTGCAAATAGCAATGATAGAATGAAGGTTTTGCCTAAAAATATCCATTTTCCATCCTGCTTCTTTAGAAATTTCCTTACTGTGTATAAGCTATTATAAAATATGTGTAATATATAATAATGACTATCATTCTCTAAAAATTACACAGGGCAAGGATTTTTTCCAATTACATTATAATCTTATGAATATACACACTTCACAAGATTTTTCTACAGGACCCTAAGGATATAAATTCTTCAGCCTGAAAATAAACATCACAAACCACGGCCTATAGAGTCAGAGATATCATAGAAGGTTGAGATCGACTAGAAGTGGTCTTCTAAGTAAGGGCAATTTGAGGACAAGTTATATCTGCACTGGATTAATCAAAATCCAGACTGTCCCAAGGTGTAAAACTCCCAATTCATTTAAATTTATCCAGCTAATACTTTTTGCAGCCATGATGAAAATTTTAGTTCCCCAGAGTCAACTAGTTTCACCACATTTTAGTCTTTTTTAAAAAAATGTTTTATTTACTCATTTGCCAGAGAGAGGGAGAGAGAGCACAAGCAGGGGGAGTGGCAGGCTGAGGAAGAAGCAGGCTCCCTGCTGAGCAAGGAGCCTGATGCCTACTGATTCCAGGATGCCAGGATCATGACCTGAGCTGAAGGCAGACACTGAACCAACTGAGCCACCGAGGCCTCCCTACCATATTTTAGTCTTAATCCACAAGTAAGATAGTTGATTTGGAAGCATTTACTTAGGGCCAAGAGTAGAGTTTAGCAAGTAGTTAGATTGTATTCATTTTGCCCTCAAGTGTAAGAGCCTATTCAGCCAGAGCGGCCCCACCCCGGCTGAACTACCATTTTGTTGTTTATGCAGTAAAACTTAAATTGACCCTGCCCACCCCCCAAACTTACATAAAAGCAAGTCCGGGAAACCAGTCCCAGGTAACAAAGCCCAAATACAAGGGTGGGTCAGGTCAGGTGGAGACATTCAATCAGTGGGGGCGCATACTGTCTCCTAGCTACCAAGGAGATGGACCCTGCCCTTTGGGTGCCTTTTGGGCGCCCATTCTGACTAAGGTGATAGGCTAGTTCAAATAACTACTATGGGGTGAATTGCAGTGCAATTGGCCACCCATCTGTTACCTAGCATGACTGTGCAGCTTTCTCTGTGTTGCAATCTCATTAGCCACCTGTGTGTGGCCAGGCTCAACCACATGGCCTTTGTTCTATAAAAGTCAGTCTGTGAGGCAGGGAGGGGTCGCCCTCTCTGTAAGGGGCGGCCCAACCAGTCTGTTCGAGGGTCGGTTTGATTCTTGATGCTTGGCACAAAACAAAGCTTTGCTTGACCTTTGCTTTGTATCAGTCTCGCTTCTTTGACCATGGACCCATTATTGGGGGACCTAACACAAGGTTTCATTAACAGAATCAATGCATTCCCTTTCAAATATCAAAGTTGTTTTTTCTCTTTCTCCATCTCTCATAATACACACAAACATGGTACACAAACAGATACATACGCATGTATGTACAAATGTATCTGCCTACCTATATTTAAGGATTTATGTTGTATAGTGATCTACTGATCTGACTTACTAAGAGACCTGCTAAAGTGCACAATCATTATGATGAAAGAATGTTAATGTTAAAAAAAAAATAAACACAAGGATCCTAGCCTTAGTACATAAAACCTGACTTCATCATCATGGGTTTTATTATCTAATATATTTTCAGATTATGCTAAAATGTTTCACCATGCATCATTTATTGGTTTATAAGTTTCTTGCATTTAGGCTTAGGATAAGTACCAAGAGCTGACAAATCAACACTTTCAGCTTGTGCATTGATCATCACTGCCCACTTAATCCTTTCCTGTTTAAATTACTCAATTCATTAGCTAGACCACAGCCGCAAAAGCACTTCCCAGTTGCATTCAAGAAAAGCTCAACATTCTTCCTGAGGAAAAGCCCTGCTTAGATTTCTGTAACTACCCTCACTCACATTTAGACCCTGAATTTAACTTACCTCTGCTCTTCTGTGGCTTTAGAGATGTTAATTTCCTTGTTAACCCACAATTAGAGGAGTAAATCATAGGCAATTTTCTTAAAGAAATACTGAATTAAATGCAAATTACTTGAGTAATTCCTATAAGCACAGTTATATTAGTAATGCATCCATGAATCTTTTTTGTGCTGTAGAAAGGGGGTGTGCTAAATTTCACTCTACTTTAAGGGAAGTTTCCCATCTCTAAAGCCTATGGAGGTATAAATCAATATAGGTAGAAAGATGGAGGAATGGGTTCATTTTCATATTATGTCAGGATAAAATTCAATCAAAACTTTTTAGGAATGATCTATTTTCACCTCTTTAATAAAATACCTTTACCAAATTTATTGTTTTCTTTTAAAAGATGGATGCAGAACACCTCAAGGTAAAACTGAAATAATTCTGGTATTAAGAGTGAATTCATTCCACATTCTATACTGACTGGGACTGCATGCTGTTGTAAAACTTTGTGAAAAGAGACACACCATATTCTCTTAAGAGAGATCACTCCCCCTCCTCTCTGCTATATTCTGGCTCCTCTTTGCAGTTTATGAATACCCTTCAGTGTTGATTTAAAGAGACGTGTTTCCGTAGTGTGCACATATCATTTTGTTCAATCCTCAATGGAAGCCCCCTTAAATGCATCTTAGTAGGACTATTTTATACATTAAGAAGTCGCTTCAGGGAGTCTAAGTGATGTTCAGGGTTGCACTGATAGTAGATGACAGACCTGGAAAGCAAACATAAGTGAGCCTGACTTCAAACCGGCTTTTCTAATTTGCCTCATTAACTTTGTTGCTGTGTTAACTCTTGAGGCCCCTGAAACTCTAAACTAGTACCTACCAAACCAAAATGAATACTGAGCCATCAGACTGAATATGCACATCTATAATCAAGGTCTTTGGTACTGAGCCAACAAGATGTGTCTCTGAATTATTCACATAACCCTTTAATTTGTATTTTTGATAGCAGATCTAAACAGAGTCAAAACTTATTCTTAGCTTACATTGAATTGTTTTATTATCTTCTCTTATACATTCATATAGGCTTTGTTACTCAACATTCAATTCTTTATTCTGAGATTTCATAATAGGTATTTTAATTAGGTCACAGTTTCACTAATGAGTGATGGTTCTCAAAGAAAGAGGAGTCTTCAGTTGGAAATGAGGATTTTTGTCTGAACTCCATGCTTACATAGTGGGTATCTTGAAATCCATCTGCTTTTGTTATTTTCCCCCGCACATTAACAGGAATTAGATACCATGACTGTCTTTTATTATCTTATTTTTTTTTCATAACCTGCTTTCCTTTTGATTTAGAATATTTTAACCTCATTTTCCACTCCCTTGCCCCCAGGATTTACAATATCCTTCTCACTGATCACTGTTCATATTGCATTGCCTGATCTCTCTTGCATTGTGTACCGTCTCCAAGAATTTGGTAGTCTTCAAGTGTGGGGTGGGGAGAGGAATGGGGAATGGTTATACCTACTCACTTACAGCTATAATCAGCTACAATCACACATGGTATTTCTCAAATCAGTCCCCTCCTGCTCTACTTCATATCCCCCAGTGTTGATATATTCTGTTCATAAACCCCCTTGAAGGATTTTTGGTATTGTGGATAGCTCTTGGAGCCCTTGGAGAGAACATTATTATCTACTGATGGGCATTGGTGAGAATGTAAGCTATTCAATACTTATCAGATGTAAATAACATCAGAATCATATGAAAACCCTTCAGAGCTCATAGAATGGTACTCTCTAACATAAACCACTGAAAGAGTGTATGTAGAAAATGAGAGGGCTCTCCACTGCAAATTTGGGAGTGATTACAAATTTAGAGGAATGATTTATGAGAAGATACTGAAATGATGGAATGAGGAAATTATTTTGTTATTACTTACACAAGCATCAATTAGAATGTATTTGTGCTTCAAGCAGGCTGAAAATGTCCATATCCTTTTTTTCTGCAAGTGCCAAGATATATTTAATTTCTCAAAATAATGTAAGTTAGACAAGTCCCTGCAATCTCTGTATTAGCTTATGTTTACAATGAAAAATTGAGACTAAAAGAATTGGTCTTAGATTAGATTGGAATAGAGCAGACTGAAGAAGCAAGTGTTCTGTGGATCTCATTATATTCCATGCATACAATAAATCACATTACACTAATAACTGGGATTTTTTAGTCCTATCACCAGACCTCCCATTTGTGTGTTTCTTAAAAGAGGCTCCCAGACTATTTCAAGTTTTCTGTTAGTCTGGAACAGGTGTCCACAGGTTTTTGTTGAGGGGGGGCGGAGGGGTGTTGATGTTCAGTTAACCAGCATAAGGTCAATTCGCTTTTCAGCAATAAAATATCACCAAATAATAGATCCAAAAAAGAAGCACTGGCAAGTAAACTCTAAACCCTGAACCTTGGTTTGGGATTGGTGGTGTACCTTGTTTTAGATTATTCAGCTTTAGAAGATACATAAGACCACCTAGTCTGATGTTTTCACTGAAGGATGGGAGACTGAGACCTAATAGACATGCTCAGAGTCTCTGGCTACTTAGTCATGAAGTCAATTCAAATTGTTTAAATCATGATAATAAACTCTGCATGTGAACAAGGGACCTTTACAAGTCATGACATACTGAACTGAAGTAATATTAATTCACCTTTTTATTCCCTGTGCCTAACATAATACTTTGACACATACAGAACTGGGGTGGGGGAGGGGAGGCTCAAAAAACATCTACTCAATGAACTCAACAAGAAGATAGAAAGATCTCCAGATTAATTTCATTTCATACCTATCTGAAAATACTTAACCAGTCACAAGAACTATTAGTTCTTATACTACCATTTTATATATAGCTAAGTTCTTTATGCCTTAGAAAATTCAAACTGCAGTAGTAGTGAAGCTGGTATTCCATGGTACAATGAGTTCTATTATGGTGCCTAGCATCCAGGACTTCAAGGGAAGTAAATTACCATTGAATCTATGTTCTCCACATGCAAGTTACATTTTGTTTCACCTTGGTGAAAAAAGTATTCAATTTGAGTTTTTTGAGGCTTAGAACGAAACCAACTCTCCATGAAAACCAATATTAGTTTACTCTCTTAACGTTGCACTTGCATGATTTCAAAAATGAAGCCAATGAAGGAGTCGTGAAACCTTCCTGCTATTTAACAGTGCCTTTATTTCATGAGGATAACCTCACCTAGCAGTAACTAGCAGTAGGAATTAAGTTACACTGCTATTACGGATTTTTGTAAAGGAGTTAATTCTTCTCCATATACCAGAGGAAATTCTTCATTAAAGAAATATATATATATATATATATATATATATATATAATTTTTATTTTATTTTATTTTTTGCTGTATTCAGTCAAAAAAGTTGTATGCAACTGCCACATTTGGAAATGAATCTCTATTTACTACCATTTACTACCAACTTGAAACAATTTAGTCCACATTAAATGTTTTCAGGATCTAAGATTTTTTTTTTTTTTTTTTTTTTTTGGCCATGAAGTAGTTGAAAGAAAAAGTTATTTTTTTTTTAATCTTTTAAAAGTTGTTGTACCATTAGGGTTAGTAAACAGAACTTTATCTTCTTTAACAAGCCGAAGGAGGCCTGAAGTAAGAGCTAGCATGTCTGTATATAGAGTTTTGGCTCTAAGAAGCCCAACAAAGGAAATTATATTTCTGGATGATTGGATTTACTTCATTATAGTTTGGGCGAGGGTTAACTTGAATGAGTATTTCTTAAACACTTTTTATGTTACAAATCCTTGAAAAAAATTAATGAAGTCTAGGATTGCTCTCCACAGGAAAAAAAAAAAAAAAGAAATGAACACATGAACAATCATAGAATTTTTCTTACATTTTCAGGTGACCCCAGAAGAATTACATGGACTAGGACATTGGAACCTTCTAGGGGTAACCTCTGAATGTATTAAT
The DNA here is from genome assembly GCF_011764305.1 of Mustela putorius furo. Lineage (NCBI taxonomy): Eukaryota > Metazoa > Chordata > Mammalia > Carnivora > Mustelidae > Mustela > Mustela putorius. The sequence goes on along the minus strand of NW_025422019.1, from coordinate 19,185,030 downwards.
TTCTAAATCCCTAAATCCAGGCACACTGTAGGCACTCAAAAATTGTGGCTGAACTAAAAATTATCTTTATGAAAAAAAAAAAAAAGACAAGTCACAACTCTATGGATAGAAATTAAATCCATTTTTTAAACTGTCCTTACTTACAGAGTATCTACAACATCCTGATCACTTTAGAACTCTCCTAATTACAAGAGTTTATCATATAATTAAGTGGATCAGAGATTTATACTGCCCAAAAAGCTCAAATATTATCCATGGTTTTTTTAGAAGTGAAGCTGAAGGAGAGAAGAATGGAATGGTAATTATAACTGGTAATAATCTAAAAGAGCTGGCCACGTAAAAGAAATCAGCATGTAATAAAAGCTGGCCAGACATTTGGGAGTGTAAGGAAAACTACAAAACAGAGGACTCTCAGAGGTATGTAACAGGCTTATCTGCAAGGAGAGACAAAATTTTGACAGAGATCATGGATTAATACATCCAGACTCAAGTCTAACTTACTTATTATTTATTTTAAGGATTTATTTATTTCAGAAAGAAAGAGAGAGAAAGTAGGTGAGAAAGAGAGAGCACAAGAGGGCCAGGGGAGAGGGAGAAACAGACTCCTCTGCTGAGCAGGGGGCCCAAGGAGGGCCTCAATCCCAGGACCATGGGGTCATGACCTGAGCCAAAGGCAGATAGATGTTCAACCAACTGAGCCACCCCGGGTGCTCCTAAATTTAACTTTAAAATGTCAGAGGACACAGACCTGCATTAGCTGAAGTGGAAAGTGCATTGATTTGGTGGTCAGGAAAGCTGGTGCTGGTCTGAATCATTATTCTTTGGCTCAAGAAAGAGACCTTAGCAATGTCATCTGTGACTATTGGTCTGGAATCTATACATCACTTGCAAGATGAGAGGGCTGATTAACTGGGCCTGAAAGTCTTGGTAGCTTTAGAATTTTAGCTTTCTTTGATATATCTCTGCTTGCAAAATTTCAAAGGATGGTTCAAACCACACTAACCAATTTAAGATTTTTCTTGCTTAAATTTTTGTGACTCTGACTTAGGACACATAATGTTTTAAAAAAATAAGAATAAAAAGGTTAAGATGTAAATAATTAAGTCTACATTAAAATGTGATTCCCTAGAAAGATAACTGTTGTTTTTAATTTTTTAAATGTAGAAAACAAAGTGAAAAAACAAAATTAGCAAATGAATGTAGTAGGCTTGCAAGGAGGTAGAACCTAATTTTGTTTGGACAGAATGTATCATTTAAAAGTTAAGAGGCACATATCTTGTTTAGGTATAAATAGCAAAGATATTTTAGAGAACTTTGTTCTGCTAAGAACCATGCACATGGTCTCTTTCAGTTACATAACAACTCATTGCTTGGACAGGAATGAAGTAAAAGGGCACTGCAGAGGTTGCTAGGCAGTTGGACTCCTAGGACCCTCTGGCAGGCCCTGAACTCATCAGTGAGATGCTAATGACAGCTGAGGTTTGGACCTTCTAAATGACCAATTTACTTATTCTCAGATCACTCCCAAGATAGCAGTGGGGGTGAAAAGGGTATTAATTCCAGAGTAAACCTCCCTAGATTTTGGAATTATTACAGGTGAAGGAAGGTTAAGACCTGACTTCTGACCAACACCATCAAGGAAAGAAGGGTTCAGCTGGGTAGAGTAGCTATAACAGCCAGGGATCAGAAGGCTGCAGCTTTGAAAGAAAAGAAGGCTAATGAGCCTACTGTCTTACTGCCTGGCTATAGTAAATATTATGCCTGCCATTTTTTTCTTGGTTATTATTTAATCTGAAATGATCTATTCATTGATGTTTTTATGCATTTCCCCCACATGCTACTATATAGAAAAGATTACAAGTTGGTCAAATAAACATTTTAAATATATAGTACTTAGTTCCGTGCTAAGGAGTCTATTTACGCTATATAGAGAAATAACCAATAATTACAATATGTTAAGTGATGGATGATAGAAAGCACCCTAGTAGTCCTTCAAAATGCAAAGCAGCCCTCATTGTGGTCTGGGATGGTGATGGTGATCTGGCCAGCATTTTTGGAAGAGAGGACATAAAATATGCACGGGGTCTACAAAGGCAGAGAACAGGAGCGCCTGGGTAGCTCAGTGGGTTAAAGCCTCTGCCTTCGGCTCAGGTCATGATCCCAGGGTACTGGGACCGAGTCCCACATTGGGCTCTCTGCTCAGCAGGGAGTCTGCTTCTCCTCTCTCTCGGCCTACTTGTGATTTCTGCCAAATAAATAAAATCTTTAAAAAAAAGAAAACAACAAAGGCAGAGAACAGAGAAGTGGGTTGGGTGGGCAGGGTAGGGATTATACAAAGGGTACGTTGTTTGAGATCAAGAAGACTAGAGTGTCTATAGAGGTATTATAAAAACCATGGTTACAAAGCTAAGGAGGATAAACCTTCTCTTGATATAATAAGTAGTGGCTACAAAAATTATTATAGAACCAAAATATACTTTAAGAAGTTAAAAGATATGAGATTAAAAAAAAATATACAGAAAGAGTGAGTGCAGAGTGGGCAAGGATGATCGAGTGACACTGAATAAATGCTTCCTAAGGAAAAGGAGATCACTATTTTGTATTACCTGCTAAACTAAATGTTTAAAAAAGGAAGGAAAAGAAGACAGATTATATTCCCTGTTCATATATAGAATGATCACAGGATCATTTCTGAATATGGTATAGAAGGAAACCATAATGTATAGAATCTCATCTAAATACTATCCTCCTGTTTTTCTGTACTTCACACCCAGAAAGAGAGAGAGGTGAGGAAAACTGGCAGAAGGTATGAATTTATTTTTCAAAAGTGTATAAATTCTAAGGAATATTTATAGTTGCTCTGATCTACTTCCTCTATTTTATGAATCTTTATTGTACTCTCAGGTACAAAACAATATTTAGAAAATATAAGGGATCAAATCATCAGAGAATATTCCATTCCTTGCATTCATCATACCATGTTCTATTTAATAAGGCTATGAAATAGACTAATAATTTGAAGCTATTTTCAACAGCAAAGATTAAATTAGTTACTTTCTGTTAACCACAGCTTTAAATTTTATTAATGAATGCCTTCTCTCCATGCATTTTAGTTAATCAAGAGTCAGGAAGATTGATTTCTCATGGGGAAATGATATGCTGTTGTTCAATTTATTTACTAGTAAAATTTTATATTCAAAAACTCCATGCATCAAATTTAATTACTAAGCAGATGATGCCATATAAAGAAGGGGAAGGTATGGAGAAATGTGAAGATTTAAGCTGTAAATTTTAACATCATCATTTTCTAAATGATGTAAAGGGTATAATGCCCATTGGTAGGTAGATTTCCTTGAGTATTGGTATTACTCATCTTAAACTACATGCTAATCAAAATGAAAAAAAAATTAAGAAAGAAATAGGAGCAGGGGATAACACATTTCCAGCATGTTCCTATTCCCTGCCTTTTTAGGAGATTTTGGACTTTAAAGGTTGTCAGCACCTTGCCTCACATGTGTGGCTTTGTTTCTCTCTAGTCCACAAACCAAAGGTAAAATTGGACATATGAGCTGACCTTTACCATCAGCCGTTCTTTTATTTGAAGATGATAATGGATTCTCCTCCTGGAGGAAGTTGTGAACCACGAGAGCCCTCATTTATCACACTGTTCAAGTGTGTGAAGTGGTGACAGTGGGGGGAACAGGAGGCAGCGGCTCCCAGGACAACAGTCGACAGGCATAGCTGCATCATGGTTTATTACTTCAAAAATGTTCTTTGATTACATATAATAAAGTTAATCTCTTGCTGACATTTAACCTGCATCTTCATGGCCAAAATAATAAGACCCATTCCGCAAGCTGTTAGAGAAAGCTATTGTCAAAACTATGAAGGGAAGGCCTCAGTAAATCTGACTCCGAACTTCTTATCAATCTCTTTCCAGAAAAATCAAGGCAGATTTGAGGAATACTATAGATAAAATACTATAGATAAAACAAGAAAGAACTGCTGTCCAAAATATATTTTCTTTAGTGTATGGCTAAAGTGCTTAAAAGTATAGCATTTCTAAGTGCTGATTTCTTGTGTTATTTATTAGCTCTTAATTTATGTTGGAAACTATGCTTGGTGCTTTAAATGCACCATCTAACTGCATCACTGTAAGGTTACTGAAAACTAGCCACCGCTAAACCTTTTTATAGAGCAGGAAACTGAGGAGTGGGACCAGAATGATCACTCAGGTGTTCCTGATACCAAATCTTAACCTTTGTCCATTAGGCCCATTTACCTCCTCTCTACTCATCTTGAATTAAGAATTTTCCTTTTCCAAGACAAATTACACTGGGCAGATGACAAGACTATGCCTATCAGCCACTTGCTTAAACCTTACTGCGACTCATTTCAATTCATATGATTTCTTCTTTAGAGTTGGTATCTGATGCCAAAATGCTAGTCTGTGGTTCCTAAATAAGAGAGACGTGGTCAAAGGGTCCTAGTAGGCATATGGATACAATGAATATCTGGTGGGTGGGAACACTGAACCCTGGAAAACAGGTATAAGATGGAAAGAAAAGGAAGTTTCAAAAATTAAATTCATCATCTTGCTGTTAGCTTGACTTAACTGAGGTTGGAATCTGTTCCGGAAGTTGGCATAGAAAGTCTCATTTTCCTACCATTAAAGTACCAGGTATTTATTTGCATCCTCAAGGAGCAGAAAAAGAATTCAGGGTTAAATGTAAAATTGTAAAGGATGGATATAGTTGAAGAAAGAGCTAATCAAGAAATTGCTCTTGTCTTCCTAATTGAAGTGCAAAGAGATTAGCTAAAACCAAGACCAAATTAGAAGCAGGATTCTTAAAGAAGAAAAAGAGTGAGAGAAGGAAAGAAAACACTTTAGATTTTGCAAAGATCAAATTCACAGCACAGATTGCTTAATAAAACTGGGTAATAATCATGGTATGGAGGATACTGGAAACAACCTGGAAATTAATGGAATTCTACACTAATTTTCTAGAAACAACTCAATTCATTTCCTTCAAGTAATTTTTCTCCCATGTGTCACTTTCAAATGGTTTACCTTTCTTTCAACTGACTTTGAAAGTAAGGAAGGCAAAAATCTTTAAAAAAATTAACTGGAAAATATTATTTCCAACAGTATATAGCATGAAACAGGTCCTGGCTCAAAAGCTGTGGCCAACATAATACACTGGCTTCCAGCAGCCTGAGGGTGAAGAGGCTTGTCAAATGCTGTCTTTTGGCCACGCCTCTATTCAAACTTGTATCCACATGAAGGCAAAATAGTCTATCTAGTTAAGACGTATTGTGAATAAGAAAGCAAAAGGCAGTAGTTAAACACATTCCTTGGCAACATGTAAACAGAACTGAGCAGCTGACTTGACCTAATATTATGTCCTCTAGTTCCTGGCTGTTACATACATCTAGACTAATGGACACAGTGAATAGTAATAGTCCTATCAAAATAGTTGGTCACTCCTATAATTCCTTATAGGAATTAGAGTAGTTAATTCAGAATAAAAGATCAATGTGTTTTCTCCCTTTTCACCCTTCCTTCTCTTTTCACATTAAATCCAGTTGTTAGGGGGGAAAAATCACTATTTCGTGTGTGTATGTGTATGTGTATGTTTCGTTCCTTTAAGGTCCAGTGAAAAGCTCTAAGAGGTCCTAGTTTTACTACACAGTATTACTATGCACATACTAAGTACTCAACTAGACAATGGCCTACCTGCTGGAGAATTCATCCTTGTCATTATCTGGGACAATGTATCTTTAGCTTAAAAATACAGGGACACGCAAAAACTCCACTCCCATGTTCACTGCAGCACTGTTCACAATAGCCAAGAAGTGGAAACAACACAAGTGTCCCCTTATGTTTGTTATCTTGATTGTCGTGGTATTATCAGAAGAATAGATCAAGAAAATCTGGTATATACATAAACTAGGATATTATTCAGCCTTAAAAAAGGATAAACCATGGGGCTCCTGGGTGGTTTAGTCATTAAGCGTCTGCCTTAAGCTCAGGGCATGATCCCAGGGTCCTGGAATGGAGCCCACCCACTTCAGGCTCCCTGATCAGCATGAAGCCTGCTTTTCCCTCTTCCACTCCCCCTGCTGGTGTTCCCTCTTTCTCGCGGTCTCACCCTCTCCCTCTGTCAAATAAATAAAATCTTAAAAAAAAAAAAAAAAGGATGAACCTTGAGGATATTATGTTCAGTGAGATAGTCCAGTCACTGAAAAACACTGCATGATTCCAATTGCATGAGGAATCGAAAAGAGTAAAATTCATGAGAACAGCAAGTACAATGGCGGCTGCCAGAGGGTGAGAAGAGAGGGAAGTAAGCAGTTGGGCTTGAATAGGCATAAAATTTCAGTTATTCAAGACGAGTAAGTTCTAGAGATCCTCTGTACAACATTGTGCTTTCATACACTACATTGTACAAATAAAATTTTCCTTAGGTGGATCTCATGTAAAGTGTTCATACCACAATAAAAATAAAACAAAAACTGGGATCAACTGAATAATTAACTGTCACTGGTCTGTGGATCTCAAATTCAGATTTAAAATAAAACTGAGGTAATTTCTTTTTTGTATTAGTGTGACCAGAAGGACACATGTAAATAAAGGTTTAACTGTATCCTCTAGTAATTTATCAAGCATTTGTTTGGAATCCAAAATACACTTACATTCATTTTTCATAAGAATTATCTTTGCAATAAAACAATCATAAATATATGTATGGACAGTTCTTTTAAACAGCTTCTGGGGTGTCTAGACTATGTCCATTATCCCCTGGAGATCCTCAGACACTAGTTGGATAAACTTTCACATAAAAGATTAGCCTATTTATCACTTTCTCAACAGCAATGCTTCTGTAAGGATCTTCCGAGGGATAAAAACAAAACACAACAGCTCTGGCACCTATTAATATCTTTATCTTACTTTCTAACATAATTTGGAATGGATTTATAAAAAATATGGTCTTGTGTATGTAAAGGGAATTGTCATCAATAAAAAAACATAATTAAAATTTACACTTTGAATTCTGTAACATCTAGCAGAAAGTTCTAAAGATCTCTATCCGGACTGCCAATGATCCACAGGAGGTCAAACTTAGCTGGTACTCAGTGGGTACCTTTTGAATATTAGTAGGCAAACACTAATGGCTTGAAATAAACATTTTAGTTGTACTCACTTTACCACTGTTTATAACATCATCATTCATGCTAGCTTAGTGATTACTCTGATCTTATGTACTGTCCAATCTATTTGCATTTTCTCCTTGGGGAAACTCAAATTACTATTGATTTCTCTGATGGATTTTTCTAATGACTATCTGTTGCTCCTGAGTTGCTCAAGTGTTTTCTGTACGTGATTCCATGTGGAACGAAAATGTTGTTCTGGGCAACTTGCAGTCATGCAGTACACAACAAGTAGAGCTGTGTAGTGATGCAGGAAGGAGACGACAGGAAGAAAAGGTTTTCTCTTGAAATGGAGGGATGGTTGAGATATGGTCCGTGATTTCAGCCAACAAAACATAAAAACATCCCATATCGAGGATGTATATAGGGTGTGTGTGTGTGTGTGTGTGTGTGTGTGTGTATGCATATACATCAAGAATAACACTGAGTTCCAATCTGGGATTTCCTCCCGCCCATCCTCCAATCTTATTTGGGTATAACTGATATAGCAGTACATACTATATTTAGAATTTGTTAAGTTTGACATATACATGTTAGGAGCCTGACAAGTACCTATCAACCCCTGATAATACCACGACAATCAAGATAACAAACATAATTATCCTCGAAGTTTTCTTTTTGTCCCTTTTTTGTTGTCATAAGGACCTTGAAATCTATACACATTAAAATTTTTTTTAAGTTTACAACACCATATTTTTAACTATAGGCATTATGTCAGGATTTCCTATTTTTAACAATTCATATCATCTAAAGAATAACTCCAGAGTGATTTTAAAAGCTACAGTTAGAATCTTCAAATATATATTTGATTTTAATCCAACAAATGCAATTCTTGAAACAAACAAATGAAAAAAAAAACTTATGGTCCCCAAGAACAAAATTTTTAAGCACCAAAGAAACAAAACCTAATTTTTTTTATTAGTTCTGGGATTGGGTGGGTTAGTATTTTCTCAGGAAGAGAAGAAATAGACCAGATCAGCTTTTCTATTTGTTAGCATTATAAGCCACCCAGGAAAAAAATGTAAAGTGCCTCCCTTAATCAAATATTAATAAGTATAGGAAATTAAGTTAACATCAATGGAATTTCAGTTTTATTTCTAACATCTGAGAACTGAGGGCAGTCAGGAATACTGCTGTGGGAATATTGGAAACTTCATTCTAGTCCTGGATTTACCCATCATGCTTGAAAAATCGTGTTATGTATCTGTGACTAATGCTGCAGTAAAGGTGGAAGTTTGTCATGGACAAAGTTCTTTCCTGGTTATCATCTAGCAATTTCACATTCAATCTCTGTCCATTCAGACCTGATGATGTGCAACTCTCCTCTCAAGCAAAGCATGACTGAAGGCTCCCTTCTCTAAAAAGTGATGGGACGTCTTAGTTTTTTCACCTCAGAAGATCTGTGAAGAATATACTGTGTACATGTACATATGTGAAATGGAGAAAAAGAGAATGAAAGGACAAAACTGTGAAGTCTCAGCCTCATAGCAAGAGAGCTATTTCATTAACAGCTTTTAGAGACTCGATCATAGATACCTAGTGTGGCAATTATCTTTCCCCATAAATGAGTAACATTTGGGGTACTACCACCTCAGTTTCCAATTTCATTAATCAGTGAAAATGTCTATCTTACGTTGTAAGCAGTAGATAAAATTAAGAAGGTCCAATCTTAAAGTCATACCCCTAAATCTCCTATACCAATGTTTTGAAACTCTAAGTACCTTTTCTCAGAGAAAAAAAAAAAATATATATATATATATTATATGTATATATTTACCCACACATATATGTATATAAAAGATACATATAGAGAAGATATATGTATATGTGCATACATATATAAAACATAAGCCTATTATGTATATGTAAAATATATATCATACATATATTGGCACATATACATATACATTATGTATGCATATACCTGATAACGTGCGAACACCCTATCTAATTAGTATTTATTTCATAATTTTAATAAGTTACTTCTAATTTATTATAAAGTTAGTAACAGTTGAAATATTTTTACCTTTTTCACTCTATTCTATTTGGTCCTATACCGAGTGTTTTGCTATGCTTCAGATCTAAATATCAAACAATTAACTGGAAAGCTACACCTAGCTACTTTAAGGAACCTCAAACTAAGCATGTCTGGAACTAATCACATCATGTCCAGCCCTCAAGGTTTTCTCTGTCCATTAATGGGGTCAGCATCTCACTAAGCCATCTAGCTTGAAAGATGATTCTCCCTAAACCCTCTCTGCCTCAAATTCCAATCCATCAACATGCCTTATAAATTCTGTCTGTGAAACGATTTCTGAGGCTATAACCAGTTGTACCCAACAACATACTGCTCCTGACCCTTACTAATGGCTGAGGACCTTTGTGTTGTCTTGTGCTCAAAAGGCTTTTTCTTCATTTCCTATTCGTTAACATCATCTCACAGGCTCAGGTCAGTTGTAACTTCCTTTACAAAACCCTCCCTAACTTCATTACCTAGAATTAATTGTTCCCTACTCAGTGTTTCTGGAAATCCAAGTATAAAAAAATAAATACACACTAATTAGAATTTAAAGAAGCAGTTACTGTAAGTGCCTTCAGGGGAAGGGTTAGATCATATTTACTTCCAAGTGTATTGCTCCTGGAACAGTGCCCAGCATATTCAATTGTCATTAAGGCTTTCAGCTGGTAGAAGGGGCCTCTGCTCCCTCACACACCAAGTCCGTAGAGACAGGCATTAATTCGGACTCCGGAGACAGGGTTCCTTTTGTCTAAGTCGTAGATCTCTGAGTTGCTATCTGTGCAACTAGGGCAATGACTTTAACCTCCCTGAAGATCACTTTCTTCAGCTTTAAAAAAAAGGCAAGGGAGTAGCACCTTCCTCACAGGATCAATCCAAGAACTAAAAAGATAACACAGGCAAAAAAAAAAAAAAAAAAAAAAAAAGTTCTGGTCATCAGTTTGAACTCTTTATATTATTATTTTCTTGAGCAGGAGAGCCACCAGAGCATCAGAACCAATGGTGGTTTGGTGCAACAGAGGGCCAACACAAGTGAGGATCTATAGATCCTAAGGCATCCTATTGAGGACACTTCTCCTAAATGGGGCAACACATACTCTCATAGCTCTTACCCATGACTTCTATCACTTAATGACTTCCCTTCTCAAGGAAGCTTCTCAAGCTGTTTGCTGCAGCAACAAGAGCACTGTGCAATGCTCTAATGTTCCAGGAGTCTGACTTAAAACTGATCTGTAGTTAGAGAATGTAGGCTGTAGTGGGCATAAGGATCTACTACCTTTCCCTGATTATGGTCAGTTCTCCCCGTTCTGGTACAAGGTGGGAAGTCAGGACACAATCAAGGTGCAAAGGGTGATGCAGAGAAGAGAAAGCCCTAAAAGGAGGCTGAGGAAAGGAATAATTATCCTTAGCAGCCTACTGAGCCCTTCAGCCAGGAAAGATATTTCCAGATGGCAAGTTATAATTAAGAAGGCTGGTAGGCGTCCTGAAGTCCAAGACTAGCATTTCTCAAATGCTACTACATGTATCTCCTGTGACTGCTCAGTGGGGCTTCCATGCTTAAGAAAGTTAGGGAAATATATCCACCATGTCATCTGGAGATTTATATTATATATTAGCGTATAGTAAAAATTTTGTAAATTAAAAAAAAAAACATAGTCTAATTCTGTATTTCTGAGAACTAAACATAAGAATTTATACAATTACTTCTATCTTAGAATGCTAAGTGACTTCTTGTTGAACATGTGAGATATGGTTGAAAAGCTAATCTATACTAATAAGCAGTCAACAGTTTTAGATACAAAAATGAACCCTATGGCTAGGCTTTCACAGAATGCTATTTCCACAAGCCCAAAAGAAATGCACTCTTCACTTTTACAGGCGCTGTTCCTGAGAACACTTGGATGTGTGAAAGGCTAATGGGATCTGCTATTTTATTTGTGTGACCTGATTTTTACTGTCTTTTCTAACTCCAGATGTGCTGTGAAGCTTTAACATGGGGCTTGAGGGCTGGCAAAGGACAACCCATGAGCCAAATCCAGTCTACTGCCTGCTTGTGTATAGAAAGTTTGTTGTGAAACCCAGACATGTTCTTTGCTTAGTAAGGTTTCTGGCTAAGTTTGCCACACAACAGAGCCAACTAGTCCTGCCAGAGATCATGTGGCCTACAAAGCCTAAAATATTTACTATTAGAAGCTTTGCGACTCTAATTTCTAGGATTACTAATTTAAAATTAGATGACATCTTTCTAAATGTATGATTATAGACTTTACTATCCATGTTAATCCAATCTGGAGAATATCCCCTTAATAAGTTTATCTAATGCCAGGAAAAAAAGAAAGAAAAAAAACCCAAAACCTTAAAACTGTCATGGATACAAAACTAAAACATCAAAGACCAGCCGTTCCATAAGAGTGCAAAAGTCACAGCATGCAGACAGTCTCAGTGTTTTGAGAGAGAACTAAGAGTTGCACATTTAGAGAAATTTTTTTTCCCAGAATTCTGACTTAATTTTTAAAGCTTTACTAAGTTGTCTTCTTAAAACTCTAGACACTTTCCAGAGTCCTTCACATCATTAAAATTTTAATCTTGTTAATTTATTAATACACTTAAATTTAGCCTCTTCTGAACACTAATGAAAATCTTTATTTGAATTATAATTAATTGGAAAGTTCTTGAAACATGCAATTTAGTTTAATCAAAAGTGAAAATTCTCATCTTTCCTCAGTAAAGATAGAACTTCAGAGTTATTACTCAGTATGTATGTATGTAGAACACTACATGCATTTTGAATAAAATAATCTAATACTTAGAGCTGTTTTTTTATTGAATTGCAGAATTTGTTGAGACCTACATGGGTACTGTGATAAACATCTTGTGTTGGTATTTTAAATTAACATAATATCCTGTAAATCAAAATGAGTTTCCAAAAACTCTAAAATAACATGATCACAGATTTTTTGTAAATATTGAGATAACAATTATGATTTTAAATTGCCTTGAAAGAATATACTGAGCATATTCTTTGTAGAATCACTGATGGTAATCTATTACTACATTCTTATCCCAAATTTTAAATAGTCCAAAAGTTCTTTAAAAATAGTTAGTCTGGGGGCACCTGGGTGGCTCAGTGGGTTAAAGCCTCTGCCTTCGGCTCAGGTCATGATCTCAGTGTCCTGGGATCGAGCCCTTCATCGGGCTCTTTGCTAGGCAGGGACCCTGCTTCCTCCTCTCTCTGCCTCCATCTCTGCCTACTTGTGATCTCTGTCAAATAAATAAATAAAATATTTTTAAAAAATAAAATAAAAATAAAAATAGTTAGTCTGAAGACTTTAACGTTGATCATACATCCAAATACGTATAAACTCCACCTGAATGTTAGAGTAAATGGAGAGTAATGACATCACATGGAGAATAAATGACATCACTCAAGCCCACTGAGGGCACTTGCCCTTCTGAAAAGTTTACTTCCCTTTTGGAGGCTCTGAAAAAGAATACCCAGTCCTAGAGCAACTTACACTTGGACAAAGAACTGAGAAAAGGGAGTAGAAATGGGACATAGCCCTTAGAATGATCTATTAGCATTATATATATATTTATATATATAATTTATATATATATAATTAGCAATGATAGCTATCATTTTTTGAGGATTAATATAGTCAAACTGTAGTAATTTCTGTATATTATTTTTCCATGTGCTAATTCAATAATGGAGATATTATCATTACCATTTGTGATTAGGATGTTGGGAGAATTTAACCTTGCCAAAGGTCAAATAATAAATGATAACAATGATAGGACATGCTTACTGGACTTCAGTGTCTAGGCCCTCATAAATATGCCTTAAGATCTAATGGACAGGGGCGCGTGGGTGGCTCGGTTGCTGGGTGTCTGCCTTCAGCTTGGGTCATGGTCCCAGGGTCCTGGGACCGAGCCCTGCATTGGGCTCCCTGCTCAGTGGAGGCCTGCTTCTGCCTCTCACTCTCCGTGCTTGTGTTCCCTCTCTCACTGTGTCTCTCTCTGTCAAATAAATAAAATCTTTAAAAAAATAAAAAGATTTAATGGACAGATTCATTAATTGGAGCAGATGAAAGATGGAGCAACAAAGCACATTTAGCAATTTTAAAATCTGACTGATAGCTCAGGTGTCCGTGTTACGATCCAGAGTTGGAACTAACACAAAGCTTATGAGGAACAGGAACAGGTCTCTGAAATATCTGGCATTGCTATACATCCTGCTCAAGTTCAGTTAACTGTGTGGTCCCTGGAGAAAGTGCGTGCCACTGGTAATGCTAGGGGGGAAAATAAAAAACCGACTGACCCAGGAGAGTATACTTTCACAATCAGAATCGAAGCCATCCGATGGCTTTTCTTTAGGTCTGATTACTTAAATGAGCCTGGGATAAGTAGAATCCAAGAGAAAAAACTGACTAATGGCACACAAAGTAAATTGTTGGAAAAGCCTTATACTACCCCAAAACAGAAGACGGACGAGCAACTGAAGAGCAATATTTACAGAGAAGAATTATAAGAAGGCATGGTAAATGTATGTACTCACGTAGTGATTCTAAACTTGAGTAGGAAAGATTCTGGTCATGAATGAAAATAGTGTTTTTTGGTTTTTTTTTAAAGATTTTATTTATTTATGTGACGGAGAGAGACACAGCGAGAGAGGGAATCCAAGCAGGGGGAATGTGAAAGGAGAAACAGACTTCAGTCAGAGCAGGGAGCCCTATGCAGGGCTCAGTCCCAGGACCCTGGGATCATGACCTGAGCTGAAGGTCGAGGTTTAATGACCAAGTCATCCAGGCACCCCTGAAAATAGCCTTCTGATAGTGAGGATCATTAGAATTGTAATGTCTTGGCAAAAGGGGTTAGGTAGCATTCTTCAAAAAATTAAAAAAAAAAAAAAACCCTCTAAAGTCTTTTTATGATGAATTTATTATGACTAAGTGGGAAATCTAAAAGGGAAATGCTAATTTACTTCAGCAGGTTCTACACTCATCCTCCTACTGTTTAAAGTAGTAATTTTTGGTTTTTTAAATATTTTATTTGAGGGACAGACAGTGCACGAGAGAGAGCAGGGGGAGGGGGAAGGGCAGAAGGAGAGGGAGAAGCAGACACCCCACTGATCATGGAGCCCCATGCAGGGCTCTATCCCAGGATCCCCACACCCCCCCCCCCAAAACACACACTGCCCTACTAGAGATTATGACCTGAGCCTAAGATAGACACTTAACTGACTGAGCCACCCAGGTACCCCAGGTAGTAGGTTCCACAGTGTGGTTTATGGACGCCTAAGGCATCCTTGAAAACCTTCCAGAGGATCTATAGGGCAAAACTACCTTCATAAAAATTATAATACAGATGTCACTGGCCTTTGAATTTAACTCCTATGACATTTGTAATGATGATGCAAAAGCAATGTGGGTAAGACGGCTGGTACCTAAGATGAAACAAGGAATGGCACAAAACTATACTATTGTCATTGCATTCTTCTCTACTATGATATGTGGCTAGACACCCTTATAATATGCTGCATAACAAATTCTAAAGTGTGTGCAAAGCCCTTCTACCACTCACTGAATTTAGATGGTTCTCTCAAGAAAAGGCACTTATACACAATTGAATTGCAAGCTAAATTCCCTCCATCATAAGTTAACACTTTTACTTAAAGGAAAGAACATTTTGCAGATAAACTATGGTTATACAGACTTGAATAGTCAGCAGATAAATTCTTAAAAAAAGGAAGTGAAGAAAAATAATAGCATCTGTCCACCTTGATAAAATCAAGCTTCCAGGGAAAAAGTAAAATTGTGGAAAATTTGAATCTGCCACCACAAACTTAGGAAGCTTCTCAATACATAAATTTTTTCTGATAAGATCAGTGGTGATATTAATATAAATTTTGGATATTATGTAGTGAAATAGGTCAATGTTTCAGCATAACTCAATCAATAAATATACACTAGATGACTCATACATCATGTTACTAAATCATGGATTAAAGATTTATACAAAGCGTCAGATAGCTCACTGGATTTTAAGGTGACAGTGTGAAAAGTGGATTGTTATGATTTCATGTTTTACATTGCAACTGAATGTTGAAAAACTATTAGTCAAATTTTGGTATATATCAAAGACTATCCGAAGTTATCTAAAAAGGTCTACTAAAATACTTCTGTCTACATATCTGTATAGGGCTGGAATTTCTTATGCTTCACTAAAACCTATTACAAACAACTGAACCCTGAAACAGATATGAGAAGTTGGCTGTCTTCTATGATGCTGGAGATGAAAAAAACTGCAAAATATCAAATGATGACATTTTTAAAAAACTTTTTATTTTGAAATATATAGTTATTTTTCACATAGTATTGTTAACATGTAAGGAATTTAACTTTAATTATTTTAAAGAAATTAAATCTTTTTTTAATTACCCACTTTATATTTTGAAAACAGTAAACACAGAAACAATCCATATAAACAAAAGTTCTTTTGGAAAGTTTTTAGAGTATAAGGGAACTTAAAACCAGACAATCTGAGAATCATTTTTTTTTTAAAGATTTTATTTATTTATTTGTCAGAGAGAGAGCAAGCGAGAACGAGCACAGGCAGACACAGTGGAAGGCAGAGTCAGAGGGAGAAGCAGGCTCCCTGCGGGGCAAGGAGCCCGATGTGGGACTCGATCCCAGGACGCTGGGATCATGACCTGAGCCGAAGGCAGCTGCTTAACCAACTGAGCCACCCAGGCATCCCGAGAATAATTGTTTTAAGGGTACTATCCTAAAAGCCTTTTATTTTTTTCTAAAGGTTTTGTTTGAGGGAGGGCGGCAGATGAGGGAATGGGACAAGCAAGCTCCCTCCTGAGAAGCCCAACACTGGGCTTGATTCCAGGACTAGAGATCACATCCTGAGCCAAAGTCAGAGGCTCAACCAACTGAACCACCCAGGTAACCATCCCCCGCCCCCCCTTCCCCCACAAAAAGCCTTTTAGATGAAACTGATTTCTTTCCTATTTCAATTGAAATAATTTAGTAAGTGTTCTACAAATTTCACTCTGGCATTAAGACAAGCAATTAATATTCATGAACAACAACTATGTACCATAAACAAAGCACTACAAAATGGGCAGCAGAATGACTAAATTAAGACCTTTAACTCAAACACCTGCAGATTCTGGGCATGTGACATAAATACATAAAATAATCTCCATATAAAAATATTCTTCAAAGTCTCCACATTATTTTTCCGTCAGTCATGTTATTTTTCACAGAAACTTCAATTCTAAGAGTATGGCTTTCATTGTAAAACTGTCATAAGAAAGCAGTAACACAAGTGTCATCACAAAGAGTCATGGACCCTACTGTCTCTGGCTTCTTCCCTGAGTTCAGAGAAACTCTCTCTGGCCCTGTTCCAGCTGGACCTCTTCCTTATGGTGAAGAATCTGCAGAGGCAAAGAAGGGACTGTGGCTCTAGGTGGTCTGCTCTGTGCCTCCTTCTAGCATCTGTTAGACCACCTTCCAAAAGCCTGAACTCCAGAAGTCTCTGGCACAAATATTCCTCAAAAAAACTAAAACTTGAGCTACTCTATGATCCAAAGAAGAATATGAAAACACTAATTCAAAAGTATATATACAACACTAAACATAGGTTCATTTAATCATTACTCATAATAGCCAAATGATGAAAGCAGCCCAGTGTCCACTGATAGATGAAGAAGAGGTGGCATATATATACAATGGAATACTATTCAGCCATAAAAAGGAAAATCTTGCCATTTACAACAACATGGATAGGTGTACAGGGTACAATGCAAAGCAAAATTAGTCAGAGAAAGACAAATACCATATGATTTCATTCATATGTAAAATTTAAGAAACAAAGCAAATGAACCAAGGGGGGAAAAAAAAGACAACTCAAAAAACCAGACTCTTAACTATAGAGAACAAACAAATGGTTACCCAAGGGGAGGTGGGGGGATGGGTGACATAGTTGAAGGGGATTAAAGAGTACACTTGTGATAAGCACTGAGTAATGCATGGGACAGTTGGATCACTATATCGTGCACCCAAAACTAATACAGCATTTTATGTTAGCTACACTGGAATTGAAATTAAAAATAAATAAATAAAATAAAGAGCAGTAAAAAATACTTCTTTGCCAAATGAGTTTGAGTTTCTTTCATAAGTTAGGTCTCTTCTCTATGTTTATTCTCCTGACGGATGGGACCCATCTCTCTCTGCACGTTAAGTACCCTTAGACCTGAAGGATAGCCATGGGGTGCTGGACTGTAGTGGACAGAGCATGTACTAATAGTGGGACAGCGTTGGGGCCAGAAAAGCACAAGGACAAAGCATGGGCTGAAGACTGGCTCTCCTGATAGCACCACTTCCATCCCAAATGTAAACTTAGCCTTCTGGGTTGTTACAAAAGTCTATTTGTTAAGGGAGGAGTAGATGACATATTTCATCTCCCTCCCCCCGCCGATACAACATATTTTATACAATAGTGTGTTGCCCTGATTTATAACCTGATTATCAAAACATGAAATGTGGGTAACTGTATGCTCTTGCCAGGCTGCCACTATTAAGGGATGAGCCTGGTTATGAATGTTGGCCTAGGTGCAGGGCAGGCCTAGGGGACAGGGAAAGAAGATGACCAGAATACCTGGTAGCAGACACGGATCGGTCCAAATAATGAACTTGGCAGTGGATAACTTTCCAAGGGACAACCAGATTATAACATCTGGATGTGAAGAAGGTATGTTATACGGTGAGGTTTCCAAAAACCTTCTCCCCAAATCCTCACCAGTATCACTATTAATTGCAATGCTAATAATAACAGCTGCTACTTACAGAATACCTAATGCAAAGCCAGGCATATAATGTTGACTGTGTTATTGCCATGTCATTTATACTTTCAAGATTTTCTTATCTGTGGGAAAGCTTTGGAACTCAACTGTCTATTTCTATTTAGCCAGTCCCGTTTATAATTCTTATCAAGAAATCTGCTTACACTTCTGCAGGGTGCTTGATTGTGGAACTGTAAAGTATGTGCATGTAGATTAGAAGAATTTACCTGATCTGTGGAGGGATTAAATCTTGGCACAAATGGTAATTAAGTGAGTTAATCTGCTTCCATATTGATTCCAAGCTTGTAACTCAATAACAGGCTCTGGGTGAGTGCAAGTTGAACCCTTTTGAGCAATATGGGCATCAGGCATGAAACTCTTCTTCTATGCCAATAAAGTGTCATCTCTTGATTATGACTCCTTTTATTGCTTTTCCATAACTCCTTCAAATGGTATTCTAGATGGGCTATAAAGTAGTTAATCAGAATAAATTAAAATTTGTACTTAGCACTAAAATGTAAATTAATTGTAGGTTTTCTCTCAAATCTAACCATTTTAAACATCTGGTATATATATTTTAGTGCTTCATTCACTCTAATGGTGATAATTTTAGCAAGTTGTTAAAACTACTTTTCACTTCCTCATCATAGCAGTTCAAAGGATGCAGCTAATGTATCAGCATCGAAGCATCTCTCACAAACTCATTAGAGAAACAACCAATCCTCTTTGGTTCATCATAAAGTAAAATAGAGCAGAACGTTATCATCTGCCCACTGCCAACCACACAATGAAACCACTGGCCTTACCGTGAAGAAAGTTTAAAGTTTTCAAGAATCAAGGACATTAAGTACAGAAAATTAATCTTTTCACTGCCATTTTTTATACTTCTGAATATCAATTTTCACCAGCTGTGATAGTTTCTTTTTTAACATCTGCTGGAGAGTGGAAAAGATGCATAGCGATTGTATTTAAGCATAGCAATACTTTTTTTTTTTTTTTTTGATGATTAAGGCCAACAGAATTATGGAAAATTCATGACTTGCAAATGATATAAATTATATAAAGATTGAAAATGCTCATAACTTACTTTTAATTAAGTAATAAGCCAGAACAGATTTTTCAGTAGTTTTGAGTAATGTGCATTGCAAATGACAGGCAATAATTCATGCAAAGAGGATCATATATTGAGTTCAAGATGTTCATATTTCATTTTTACATTGCAAAGCTGTTTCAATTCAGTTTTTTCTCTTAGAGCTTTGCTTATCCCCATTTTGTGTTAAATAGCCAACTTGACCAACTGTTTCCCCAAAATTATTCACTATTTTACTCAATTGTTTTTCTGGTTTGGCTTCTTAAATATAGAGGGCTTCGATCCTAATGCTTACAACACTGGGCTGAGAGCAAAGAAAGAATCCAGACAGATCTCTCTTCACATCATCAAATGTTCCATTTTCATAAATGATTTTCCCTGGACTTTACTGAACTTGTCATTTGTGCAGCTTCATATAGACACAGCTTCAGAGATCACATATAGAAAAATCACATTTTAAAAAGTAGACAAAAGTTGGCAATCCAGTTTTCAACAAAATGGTGTATGGATATACTGCTTATCTGATTTAAGTCTGCTTACTTATCAGGTAGGCTGAGGCACTGGAAGCTTGGTGATGCCAAATAACTTGTAAGACAGAATGATGCTCTTGCCAAAAAAGAAAGAAAATTTATCATGGAAGAGTAAAGGCAAATCAGGTAATTCATATTCTCATAAGGAAAGTTATTAGGTCATTTTTCTTCACACATAAGAGACTTTCAGATACTCGATTAAAAACATTTTTTCTGGGGGCGCCTGGGTAGCTCAGTGGGTTGAGCCGCTGCCTTCGGCTCAGGTCATGATCTCAGGGTCCTGGGATCGAGTCCCACATCGGGCTCTCTGCTCAGCAGGGAGCCTGCTTCCTTCTCTCTCTCTCTCTGCCTGCCTCTCAGTGTACTTGTAATTTCTCTCTGTCAAATAAATAAATAAAATCTTTAAAAAAAAACATTTTTTCTGTCTTAATATAAGTCTCAAAAGGTTACTTAAAACTATTTGTGCCTTATCAAATTAAATGTCAAAAAGAATAAACTTAGGAGCATACAGTAGGCATTTTAGTTGACTTCTCAAAACACATGGCACCCTAGGTGATTCTCCAGTCTAGGAAAGAGCTCCTCAAAGGCAATACATTAGCATCTCCAGGTGTTATCTGCAGACCCAGAGCTTGTTAAAATCCCAGTCTCCATCTCCTTACCCTCAGACCTACTCAGTCAGAGTCTCGATTTTAGCAAGTTAGGTCCCATGATTCTCAGACAAATGTAAGCACTGCCCGGCCACACAAGTGTCTCCAAAGTGGATTTTAGATGTGCCTGTAACATTGAGTCTAGGGGGTCTCAGGCCATTCACTCCTGCCATAGATAGCTTGAAACACATTCCAGTTTGCCAGAGGAGCATTACTGATTCCTATATGGGCCATGAAATTTTAAAAAAAGGTTAGAAAGTCCTTGATTGAGCTAATCAAGTTCATCCCATGACCCCTTCCAGAGATGGTTTAAGAATGGGCACAAAATCCAACTTCAGCCAATGAAGCACGAGATAGTCTTTTAGGGAGTGAAGGAGACTCAAGGAAAATTCTTTTGTTCCTAAGATCCCTCAAAGAGAGGCACTTTCTTATTCTTCTGGTTATTGCTGCATCAGGAGGCTATGCCTGAAACTGCTCATGTCAGTCCTCCTAAAATCCTGCTGATGAAATCAACACCAAAGACAACAAAGCAGACAGGTTGAGAGCAACTCTGTTCTTGATAACAAGGCTGAGCCACAGAACCAACCAGTCCTACCGCCTGCATCACCACTAGATTTATTACATGAGGTAATGTATTGCCTTATTTTTTTCAGCCAATTTGGGTTGAGGTTTAGGTTAGTTGCAAATCATCGTAAGACAGAGAAATAATGGATAATTTTGCTGATTGGGTCCAAATTGCTTCATGCATTTTTAAAGGTAAAGCAGTTCTGATACCACAATCATCTAGAGCATTATCTATAATTCTAACCATTCACTCGAGATTCCAGAAATACAAGTTCCCAGTGAAAACTGAGCAGTGGAGTTGAAATGAGTGTAAATGAGGTCTCCTCCTGGCACAGCATTTATTCTCAGTGTTTGCTGAGTGAATGAATGAATGATAGCACAGGTGCACAAAATTAAAGTTGCCTTTCAAAACATTTATAATTACCTTAAATTCCATTTGATTTTTACCTCTTCTCTTTCTGAAATCTACCAGGGCTCATTAAAAAATTACTGTTGCTAAGGAGTCCCTGTCAACATCATACACTTAGGTAATTTCACTGTCATATTTCTCTAGGTCTTCTCCCAGTGTACCTAGTTTTACGGCATGGAGATATACCCGTAATATTAGAATAATGCAAAGTAAAATATATTAACTACTATATCGCACCACTCCAAACCATGGGTCCATGCAGTATCTTATATTTTTCTACGTATTCAGGGGTATTTGCACAGCCAAGAGATAAGTCTCCTCACGCCTAAGGAAAAGGGATTTGCTGGAGGCCTTATGTTCATTTAAATCCTCTCCTAGAAGAGGTTACTTTCTCATGGTAAAGGTGGTATCTCCCTTACTGATACAGGGAGATTTATTGTCAGAAGAGAAGAGAGTGTTGCAGAATGTCAGAGTGTCCCTTACTTGTTTTCCTAGAGAATGAGGAGTATGTAGTATATGCTCGTGTCACTGATATTTCCTATGGACTTTCTCCATGAATATCCCAACTTTCTGGCCCTTCAAGGTATGAAAACCCTAGGCATGGGTTTTCAGAGTCTCTTAGAGTTCCCAACAAGCTTCTGCTTTGGTAGCTGCCATGTTTTCCGGCTTAATAACATCCCTCTTACTGATTTTTTCCCTTCCCTGAAGCACTTCTTCTTTTCTTAATGATGCTTCCTGCACTTGAGAAATTCTTGTTTTTGAATCCTATCTGAGGTCTGCTTCTGGGAGAACCTAATCTAAAACAGGGTCATCCCTTTTCAAGGTGCTCATCCAGAACCAGACTGTACATCTGTTTTAGGGGTAGCAAGGAGAGGCAGCCAAAAATTAAAATCAACAGTAAGTAGGGACATCATATAGTAGGAAAAGGAATACCGAAGAAGGGCAAATAGAAGAAGTGTGAGTAGAGAGGTGGTCAGGGAAGGCACCTTTAGAAAGTGAATGTGAGCTAAGACTTAAAAATATCAAAACACAAGGCACATGTCAAATGTCTTTTTAAATGAACAAAATGTAAACTTTTGGATCTGCAGTGACTTAAATACAATTATGTTCCCTTGCTCCAGAACAGAGCAAAGCAATAGCAATTTCACTCTGTGTTATTACCACTCTGCTTTATGACACATGGAACCTGCTGGCCTCCATCTGACATACTGTGCATTGGAGAGTCTGCTCAACTCAAACTTCTTCCTTAATATTGCTACTCAAATCAATTTACTTTCAGTTCCAAGGGTGACAAGATTGTTGTCTACTAGGTGGAACATGGCTTTGGACAACCCTTCTGCTATTAGAGAATATTCTTTGGAGGCAGACTTGGCAATTGTATCTGTACTTCCATGCTTTCAGCACAGGTCATAAGCACAGTGTCCCTTACCTTGCCATCCAAGAGAGATTTCTCACCAGGGAAGAAGCTGCAGCTCCAAATGGCCCCGGGAAGTCTATATGTAAATAGCAATGGAGTGGGACTTTAATCCAATGTGGAGGGAGTTTGATGAGTAGATTCCAGAGAGAAGGCAATACAGTAAATCCAAGTATCTAACATCATTAAAGAGTGTTTGGTGACTCCTAAGTTGAAAGTCCATTTTTGTTAAAGGACAGCATGTTAGACAATCACTTGATTGATATGATCAGCCTTAAAATGCGAGTGCCTCACTCTCTATGAGAAAGCCTGTATGAGGGCTATTGAGGAGACAGAAACATAGAAGTAGGGCTCCTTCCTCTGGACTCACAAGAAGCTTCCCTGGCCTGAGGGCCTTGCTGTCTTGGAAAGGACTCTGAGCTCAGAGACATGTGTTTCAGGCAATTTCATTAAATGTCTTATAAATTATATTACATAGTTTGCACTTTATCCCAAAGGTAACAAGAGATCTAAGAAAGGTTTTATGTACAACCAGACCCGTGATTTAGAAAGCTCATAGAGGCTGCTGTGTGAGGAATAGAGCAGAGGGGAGAAAAGGAGAGATCAGAGACTGCAGAAATGTGATGGTTATAATGGTTGTTTAGGAGAGAGGTGAGCAGAATTCAGGCAGGAGGCAGAACACTTGTTCTCTTTGGAAAGGCAGCTGTGGCTTAGGGGAAGACACCAGTCGCTGATCTGCTGTGATAGAACACATGCTGAGATAACACTTAATGTATCTGTACAACTTCCACACCCCTTTTCGTGGTGTCAGGCCATATTTCTAGAAGTATATACTGTCTGTGTTTAGGACAACTTGAGATAATTTAGAAGTTAAAAAAAAATGCCAATTCTCTACTGAAGTTGAATGTATAAGCATACCCAATGAAAGGAAGTATACTCTCAGGTATGTATTCAACAGAAATGCACACATATGAGCACCACAAGATGGGGATAGTCATAGCAGGGTTATTTCTAATAGCCCCAAATTCAGAACAAATCAAATATCCATCCATCAACAATAAAAATAGATAAGATGTGGTCTATACAATAATATGATATACCTAAAGACATAACAGAGCAATGGAAATTAAATATTAGCACAAATCACAACATGGATGCTGTCACAAACATGCTGAGGAGGAAACGACAGGCACAAAGAATATACAGTGCAGAATCCATTTATGTAAATTATTTTTACAATGAAAAAACTAACTTATAGTGAAGTGGTACAAAAATACGCCACCCTAAAATATGGCTGTTTGACAAATTATTTTAATCCAGTTATTTTTAAGAAACTCAACACAGGAGAAGTTTTGAAAACCAAGTATAAGTTACCCTGTTGTAAGAGATATTTACATATATGAAGGAAAACTTCATTTGTAAGGGTGCCTCTCTCTCTGTAGCAGGAAAGAGTGGGGGGATGACTCAATCTCTAGAATCTCTTATCAACAGAGAAACAACAACTTAAATACACATAACAACCTTACTTATGTTTACTGTGCTTTTCCCTACAACCTGCCATTACCCACTCCCCAGCCCCAACATCCTTTCTGTCTTTAGTTGAAGATGGTATTTAGGGTGATGACTTCTGGCCATTTGAGGGAGTTACTCCATATTTCTGGGTCACTCCCACATATACAGGAGATATACTGTGACTAAACTTTTGTTTTTATCCTCTTAATCTGTCCCAAATGATTTTAATTCTTAGACCAGCAAGAAGAACGTTGCAAGGTAAAGCAAAAATTTTTCCTCCCCAACAATAATGTTGGAAGTAGTAGTTCTATTTGGTGAGAGGAAGTGGGTAGTAAGAAAGGTGGAGCAAAAAGGGGCCATCTGAGATGTTGATAATATATGGTTTCCTGAAGCTGGTGGTAACTGAAAGGAAAGGTTCACTATGAGAAAATTCATAGAGCTCTACCCATCATGATTTGGCCATCTTTTTGTTATACTCCTTAAAATGTTAATAAAAATAAAGGTGCAAAGAATCACAAATTCATAGGAAATTAGTCACAAATATATAAAAAGTTATGTTCCTTTCTGCTACAAAAAAAAAAAAATGCGGTGCTGAACAGGATATTTAGAAATAAAATAAATTAGGCTTCCTGTACAGGAAGCAGTGACAGTAGCTTTACTATGTATCTAAGCTGAGTTATTACGACTAAAATATTTGACCACAAATGTTCAAGTAGCTAAATGTAAAAAGAGAAGGAATCTGCATAACTTAGTTCTAAAATGCAGTATTATATAGGTGAAAGCAAATGGAGTTGGAAACACAAATTATGTGTTAGAAACCGAGGAAAATACATCCTACCTAACATTTATCAAGCACACACTATTCTTCCAAAAGTGAGATAGAAGTTTGTATTTTCATTTTCTATTAATACAATAATTTCATGAGGTAGTTGGCATTATTATACCCATTGACAGATTATGAAGGTGAGACTCAGGTTAAATAATTTTCTCCTGTTCCCACAACTAGGAGATGACAGGGCAGCATTTGACCTCAGACCTGATTGACTCAACCTGTTGCATATATCAGTGGGTAGATTTGGGCAAGTCATTACACCTCTGTAAGCCTCAGTCTCCTCTTCTGTGAAGTGGTGGGGGGGGAGGTTGTAGACCTCATATTGCCAGACCCCCAGATTGGCTTTGAGTAGCAAACAAACTGGATGTGTTCACTGTTTGGATTCAAAAGGACAGGCTAGGTTAACTACGAAGAAAATCTTTTCCAGAGCTGAACTCAGCAGAAATGGTAGCCTCAGAGGCAAGAATCTCAATTATGGCAGCATTCACTAAGTTGCCTGATCAGGAGAACCAGTAAAAACAATCCATTGTTAACAAATACACATTCCTGGATCCACTCTAACTGTGCAGACCACAGTCTCCGGAGCAGGGTCCTGGGAAAGTATCTTTACACCACTTCCCACCCCCATGGTGGCTGTTCTATTCTTATGATCAGTAAAGGTTATGAAACAATTTATATGTAAACAGCAAATCATGGAACACTATATCAAAAACTAATGATGTACTGTACAGTGATTCACATAATAAAAACAAAACAATGAACTCTGGATTTCAAAATTCAGATAAGTTTCTCAAAGAAACTATTTTTATCCTGACTCTCAAGTCATGTAGGAAAAAAAATAAATAAATCATGATTCAATAAATGCTTTTCTGTAGGGGTCTAGTGTAGGATCCAGGCAGGATCTAGGTAACCAGCTTTCTGGTAACAATATTGGGATAAAGCTTGAAAGATCTAAAGGGTATAAACTTTAACTCATACGTAAATCCTGAAGATCTAATGCACAGCATAGTGATTATAATCGACAATGCTCTACTGTTAGCTTCAAAGTTGCTAAGAGATTAGATCTTAATTGTTCTCATCACAAAAAGGAAATGATAGTTATGTGACATAGGAGACATGTTAGTTAATGCCTTAATAATGACATTGCAAATATAAATGTATCAAATCAGCACACTGTACATCTTAAATGTATACAATATTATAAATTATATCTTAAAAAACAGATTAGTTTTTCTCAATTGAGAATGATATTTGTGGTGGGTTTTTCATAGATGGCTTTGATGATATTGAGGTATGTGCCCTCTATCCCTACACTTTGAAGAGTTTTGATCAGGAAGGGATGCTGTACTTTGTCAAATGCTTTTTCAGCATCTATTGAGAGTATCATATGGCAGATGAATGGATCAAGAAGATGTGGTATATATACACAATGGAATACTATGCAGCCATCAAAAGAAATGAAATCTTGCCATTTGCGACAACATGGATGGAACTAGAGCGTATCATGCTTAGCGAAATAAGTCAAGCAGAGAAAGACAACTATCATATGATCTCCCTGATATGAGGAAGTGGTGATGCAACATGGGGGCTTAAGTGGGTAGGAGAAGAATCAATGAAACAAGATGGGATTGGGAGGGAGACAAACCATAAGTGACTCTTAATCTCACAAAACAAACTGAGGGTTGCTGGGGGGAGGGGGTTTGGGAGAAGGGGGTGGGATTATGGACATTGGGGAGGGTATGTGCTTTGGTGAGTGCTGTGAAGTGTGTAAACCTGGTGATTCACAGACCTGTACCCCTGGGGATAAAAATATATGTTTATAAAAAATAAAAAATTAATTAAAATAAAACCAGATAATTAACAAGCCATTAATATCTTACTTTCAAATAGATAGTTTTGTTGTTTTTTTTTTTAAAGAAGGCACTATACTCCCATCATTTCAATTTTGTTTTCTGAAAGGTATGTTTATTATAACCAAATCTTGCGGTTAGAGTCAAAACCATGTTCTTTGAATACCTGAAAAAAAGAGGGAAGTTTCCATTTTGTATTTAAAGCTTAAAAGACTGACAGAATGATTCAAAAAAGATATGAAAAGTAGGTTCTGTCACTATTTTTCTACAAAAACACTTGAGAGCTTCTACTTTAAGTACTTGGTTAAAAAGACGGTTTTAGAAAATTGGAAACACAGATGATGTGATATCCTGCTGAAGCTGATGTTATCCAATGTAGTATTTCAGGACTTGAGGAGTTAAGAGACCAGGGATAATATGAGATATGGGAACACAGTGAAAGAGTTACAAAGACAAAATTTGACAAAATTTCCCTGTTCATAACTTTGTAGCTGTGCCCAGCCAATCCTGGATTCCTGCTTAGGAACAGTACAGGGGCTAAGGGCAGGCTGTCCCACTATGGGCTACTTTGGCAGGAAAAATTACTCTAAGCTGAAAGCAATCGAGACCCGATCAGCTCAAGAGAAATTTTGCACCTCCCTTAAACACACAGAAGGTCTTTCCCAGAATAAGGATCACTCTCAGAGATAATATTATCAAAGTGGTCCATCTGCATGGCAGGGCAAACATCTAATTACCAAACATCTGCTCTTCCTAGCACCCTATGAAATGTATTCCTTTCCCCTGAAGTCCCAGACTCCTACCCTTGGTTGAGAATGACATGTAGACCTCATATTGCCTATCCTTGGAATTTTCATATCTATGTGGATTCCCCATACATGCTCTACTAAGTTTGATTTTCTCCTGTTAATCTGTCTCAAGTCAATTCCATTCTTAATCCAGCTAGAAGGACCCTTGAAGAGGACATAATTCTTGTTCCCTGACAACAGCATTAGGAATACTTACCAAAGCAGCCTAATAAAGAACATTCTAGAGATACATAAGAACATCTGAATAACAAAAGTAATTTTGAGTATTTGCAGAGTAGCAATACCCAGTATCAAAACACAGTAAAATTCAAGATAGAGTGGACAACAGGCATAAGAAAATTGCTTTCATGAGTGATTCTGGCAGCTCTCAAGAAAAATGATCAAAGTTCCAAAAGATTTTAACAAGCCCGAGGGGCATTACTTTGGAATGATCAAGAATAGTTTATGTGTAGACACAAATGTGGGGGAAGAGAAATTTCTTACGAAAAACAATTTTTCTTCTAGACGGTGACAGGGCAAGAACAGAAAAGAAAAATTGCCTGTCCTCTGAGCTCTACTCAGCTCAATTAGTGAGATGTCACAACATGAGAGCAGTTTGGATTGGCAGACAGGCATAAAGGAAAAAAAAAAAAAAAAAAAAAAAAAAGGAAGAACACTGGCCCTTAGGAGCTGTTTTATCCTGCCTCTGAGATGGGAAGCAGTGTACCGCGTTTTGGAATAACTACTACTATATTAGAGAGAGGTGATGTGTTCTAGAGTATCTGCCCTATTAAATCCTCCCAAATAATCCTGAGGAATGAATCACTGTGCTTCCCTTAATTCTATGGCATATATTTCACACTTAAAACAAAGCCTTTTCAAAGGTGCAAACACCAACACCCCTCCCCACACAAGAATGGTACACCTGAATGTACTTAATCATGGATAAGCTTGGACTGCCTACCATTTTAATGCTCAAGAATAGGACTTCTTACTCCATTACAGTCTGGGTCTCTTGCCAAAATACTAAGTCCAAAGTGAGCAGGACACTGCCAGGAATGATTTGGACTAGCCTAGAATGAGTGGGAGTTGGGCTGGTCAAAAAGAAGCAAGAAGTCAAAACTGGTTAAGTCGAATTAAAGCTTATGTGTAGCCATATTTTTCAGGTAAACAGATATTCAGATAGAGTGACAGTTTCCACATCATAACATTTTGCTATTAGTTAACAAAGTAGTATTAAAATGAGCACAAGCTCTTTCTTTGTAGAAATATTTTTTTATCCACAAGCCTCTTCTAAGAAAGAAATATTCATGCTAAAATATTTCTATGCATCTTTGGAAAGAAAGTATTCTTTAAAACATTATTACCTTACTATGAAAAATAAAATGCACTATACTCATTTTCAAATTTAGATCACTTCTCTTTGGGGAGACGACAGACCTTTAAAATTGCAATTATTTATAAAAAAGCACACATATTTAATTTATATCCTCTCATTTAGTTGCAAACATAATCAAAACTCAAAAATGTATTTAAGTAGGCAACATATAGGGGCGCCTGGGTGGCTCAGCGGGTTAAAGCCTCTGCCTTCAGCCCAGGTCATGATCCCAGGGTTCTGGGATCGAGCCCTGCATCAGGCTCTCTGCTCAGTGCAGAGCCTGCTTCTCTCTTTCTCTCTCTCTCTGCCTACCTGTGTTCTCTGTCAAATAAATAAATAAAATCTTAAAAAAAAAAGTAGGCAGCATATATTTTTAAAAAGAATAGGTAATGAATCTCAATGTATCATCCCTCCCACCCCCATATACACTGTTAACACACAGATTTCCAACCAAAAACAAAATAGAACTTCCGGGAACTCTTGCCTTCAATCACGTGAAGAATTCATAAGGGGAAATAGAAGTCCAACAGAACTTTCATGTCCCTACATTTGAGCTTTTATTAAGGAGAATTTCAAAATAAAAAAATAGCAAAAATATAACGTTAAATAATTTACTCAACATATTATAGACTATAAAAATTTAAAATATATTATGTATTTTATTATGCACAGGAGAATCAAGGGCATCAGCCAACTGACCTGATAATCCAATAAACTATTTAGAAGTTTTCTGCCTTGATAAGAGTTTTGAGTAAACTACATGCCAGAACTATTTAGCATCACAAATATACTTAGCATAAAGCTATTCAAGTATTGCTGTCACTTTGGCAGTTCTAGAGAAAAAGCCATCACATTGATAGTTTCAGGTTTAAAAGGGATGCTTTTTATGAGAGATTATAAAAATTGATTCCACTGACAGGTTCAGAGCAGTGTATGAGCTTATGTACATAATACCAACCTTTTTTTTTTTAAATCACGGAGATTTCAGTGGGGATCCAACAGTCAGGAGTTTTCAGATCAATTTTGAAATACTCTTTGGGCAATTATAGTTTGGAGGTCCCTATGTCTTTCTTCTAGAAGGACTAGTGTTTTTGAGAATTTAAATGATACATCATAGCATAGGAGACCAGGGTTCTAACATTTTTTCTACAGAACTAGCCACCCACTTATCCAGAGAGAAGGCTTTTTTTTAAAATAAAGCATCTAGTAAACATCATTTGACAATACACAAGGTAGTGCACTAGGGGCTAGAATGAGTTACAAAAATAGAAAGACCTTGCCTTCACAAGACCTCCCATTCTACAGAGAAATGAAGAATGAATAAGCACATGTAGGTATGCTGACATTTACCCAGACATGTGCATTATATATACATATACACAAATTGTATATATGTTTACATATATATTTATTAACTGTCTGTTTGGCTCAATCTGACATATTCAGAATTTTCCTTTTGTACAGGTACTGAAGATATATGTGCCTCTCTTACTGCTAAAATTTGGGTTAGATGTTTTTCTAAGCACTTACTTATGTGAACAGAACAGAGAGTACTAACCTGGTTCTAAAAATAGGAAAGTAAATCTAAACCCGAGAACTAATTGGAAAGGAGACACATAACCTAAAGCCAGTAGTGAAACTGAACTTTACAAAAAAATGCTCTGTGGGTGTAGCTCTAACTAGATCATATTTCCAGCTTAGGAAAACATATAGCCATCTTTTCTAAAGAAAACTTGCCATAAATAATGGAAGTTGGGGAATATTTCCTCAATAATGAAAATTCCTGCCAACCCAATTTATTTTCAGAGGAGTTAAGAAATTATGGGTAACTTTCAACAGTTTTCTATATAGTACGTAACATGCACACATACATACCTCACACAAGAGGCTCTTATATTTAAGAGCGAATATATAATGAAGTCAGCAAAGATTGGTTTCCACAAATCTACTCCCAGGTAAAAAGTGTGCTTGCTTTAGAAAAGAAATTGCTCTAAGGAGAATTTCTTCTAAATTTACAATTTTTTTTTTTTTTTTTTTTAAATAACAGTATTCTTCCTTGCCGTTCAGAGACTTACAGGTAGAGAGGGAAGCCTTATTACCTAATGCCCCTATCAATTAAATTATGTTAAAATACAAAGTATAGATTAGGGTGAAGTTTTTCAATTCAAGTTGAATTAAGGCACACTCATGCTAGACATCTGAAACCTCTTTATAGCAGAACACATACCACATACCACACTAAGTTTGATTTCTCCTCATTAAAAGCCAGGATTCGTTTTGGAGCATAGCAAACAAATGTCTCTGGAATGCTAATATTCCCTTTTTGAAACCAAGAGTTAGAAATACCTCTTGCAGACAGCCCCATCCTCACATATTTTTACTTATGGAATTTACCTAAGTTATTCTTAAAGTTGGGTTCAATTCTTTTTTCAGCTTGTACTACTTCTTAAGGTTACCAGTTTCATGTCAATCAAGCGTTCTGAGAAAGTTTCCTTTAAGTCAAAACAAGTTGACAATTATCTTTATCTTATTCATACTCTCAAATTTGATAGACATACTTCTACACATTTGCCTTTGCATACTGAAAATAGAGTCTTGAAGTCTGCACTCCAGTGAAGTCCCTTTAATCCCTTGGTAATTTCCTAGTTCATAAAATTAGCATATTAAAAATCGGTGTTTAACGTGTTATTAAGGCTTAGCTCTCATTGAAAGTTATGAGAAAGAATAACTACCATGTATTGTTTATAAATGCTTAGTAGTTATTTTTCTTTTCTTTTATTTTTTTAATTTATTTGACAGACACCTCACAAGTAGGCAGAGAGGCAGACAGAGAGGGGGAAGCAGGTTCCCTGCCCAGCAGAAAGCCTGATGTGGGCCTTGATCCAAGGATGCTGGGATCATGACCTGAGCAGGAAGGCAGAGCTTTAGAGCCACCCAGACACCCCAGTTATTTTCCTTTTTAAATGTCTGGAAAATCCCCTAGGGAGGGGGAAAGAGTCCTCATACACAGAATTCACTAGAAAAATTTTCCTTGTATTCATAAACCTGTCTTACACCTTTCTTTGTACTAAAGCAAGGCTTATTATCTCCTTAGACCATCTTTGCTCTGATTGTTGCTCTCCTGTTTTTATTAATCATATTGTAATATTTCGCCTCACCAAACTACAATATTTGTAAAGTTTTGGGGGTTTCTTTGTTTTTACAATCTCTATGTTGATTTTATGATTTTCTGCCTTGTCTTCCCCCATAGGTTTGTAATAGTTTTGAGAGAAAAAACTATGGTCACTATCTAACTGCATAATCTTAAAAAAAAAAAAAGAGAGAGAGAGAGAAGAGAGAAAAATTAAAATACTCTGCCATCTTAGAACATAACTATTTTTTGGTGGAATGGTAATTTTTCACTTTTCAGTGAATTATGGGTCTTAACAAAACTTATGAGAAAAATATCTAGGATGTTGGCCTTAATTGACACATGGTATCTACTTGCATGTCTGTATGCATTCAAATTAATTAAGAATGGAAATATGGATTTCCATTCCATTAAACAATCTGTATGGAAGTCTAATCAAAAGGGGGATCAGAAAGTCTAATCAAAAGGGCAGAAATTAATAGAATTAGTAATTGAAGCCTGTGCATGCAGCTATTCTGTTAAAATAGCTGCATGATTAGAAAGGAACTATATATACATATAGGACTCCTTTCACAACTTTAAGAATAAAGAATTTTCAACAATCAACATGTGCGCTAACTATTCAATTGATTAAAAAATACATCTGTCCAAATCTGATAACCACTATATAATCATGAGAGAAATTTGAGGTCTTTATTAAAATTCTTAACTAAATCTTAGACTGTTACATGGGTAAAGGCAACTAACATACTCTAATCAATTTTGCCGAGGATGGCAATTTTACTAGACATCTGTATGGAAGGGTATACTCCAAATTCTATTTATGAAAATAGCTTTGACTTTTTGGGTAACAAGTAGAGAAATAGCTTAGAAAAGATATGAAAAAAACTGGAAACTTTAGTGAGGTTGAGAAGAAAAAAATAGATGAAGAGTTTGGTGAAGGAAAAGAGTACCCCATTTTTGGAGTACATGGATGAAACCATTAACTACTTACTGCCATAAAGTACTTGACATTCTCCCAACATTAGTATTTATATATATTTTTAGTATTTATATTTAAACACACACACACACAAACACAAATCACTTTTATAATATGAATAGTCAAGTTATACTTCAAGACCATACAAAACCAGGTGGATTATTTTTCATACACATTATCATTGCCAGTAATACCAACTTGGTCTCTGCATTACCTAGGAGTGGACAAGACCTCCATTACTAACTCTCTTATATTACTCTATGTCCTCCTAACCCCTCTTTTGAACTTGTGATAACTTTTTATGAGTTATTTATAGCAAGAGAATGACTTCCATTTCCAAAGGAAGTAATCAAGTGAGTAATTTTTTAGTTGTTTTTTTTTTGTTGTTGTTGTTGTTGCTTCATGTACTTTACCTGATTCTTGAGATCCAGTCTGGGACATGGGCGACCTCCATTGTAAGGTTTTTCTTTTAGCCATTTGGACCGAATTCGCACTCCAATCCCACAAGATGAGCTGCAAGACCCCCAACTAGACCAGTCGCTTAACTTGCAATCAAATGGGCATGGGATGACACACTCTTCTTGAATATAACCTGAAAGAAAAAGATTTATGTGAAGGGAGGAAAATCTAGGCAAAATGTACTGATCAAATTTACCTCTTTATAGAAAGTAAAGAGTCACAGCTCAGATTGTTCAACAACATCGCTGCAATGGCTTCAGTGATTTTCTATTCAAATAAACAGACAATGGTTTAAGAAATAGGTAATATAGTCACATCTGCATTCCAAATTTGTGCCATCTTATCACTTTATAGCCAATTCTTGGAGGGAAGAGCAAAGAAAATGCAGTTACTCCTATTTTCTGTTAGGAAGAAATAAATTATCGCAGGGCTAATGATGGCACTATCTCCCCTCACTGAGCCTTATGTTCTATAATTCCCACAACTCACCATCTGGAATCAGGGTGCATAAAAGAATGCACCTTTTTTAGTATTTGTGATCTGCAAAGTTTTCACTAAAAGAGCTCTTGATTCTTACTTCCAGGTAGTGTGGCTTGGAGTTGGGAGGAGGAGAGACAGTGGACCACAAATTAGGAGAAGCAGGATATTATACCAACTAGAGGAACGGTGAAAAGTTCCATGATGATATTGACTGGAATCAAGAGACATGGGTGGAAACGCACAGGTAGATGCTCTAGTTATCGGGACTTATTCCTGTCCCAGCCCACTTCCTGCTATAGTCTTTTTCTGGACGATCCCATTATTTAACTATCGCCTCCACTGATCATTACCAAATATTTATTTCCAATTCCAACCTTACTGACTTTTCTAAGACCTACTGGTCCACTCTAATTGGATGCCTGATTATCTCCAAATTCAATATATCTAAAAGTGAGGCCATCAATTTCCTTTAAAGAAAAAAAAAAAAAGAAAGAACGAAAGAAAGAAAAGAAAAAAGCTAATTCTCTTGTATCATTCATCTTAACTAAGTGCAACCTATCTGATCCCTGTACCCTGGTGTCCATGCCTGTATAATTTTATCCCTTTAAGTTTGGGTAGAACATTTGACTATAATAGAATTCCATTCCCATGATTAGGTTATAATATATAGTAAAAAGTGAGGAACTTCACCAATATAATACATCAAATTAGTATCAAATTTTGAGCCCTGAACTCATGACCTCTGTGGACATACCAGATCTACATGCAGTTATACAGCAATTCC
Organism: Mustela putorius furo; assembly: GCF_011764305.1. Taxonomy (NCBI): domain Eukaryota; kingdom Metazoa; phylum Chordata; class Mammalia; order Carnivora; family Mustelidae; genus Mustela; species Mustela putorius. The sequence continues at coordinate 19,150,098 of NW_025422019.1, read as the reverse complement.
TCCTGGAGGACTGTGAGCTAACTAAACAACTTCTGCACAACTAAAAAGAGACCATGTAGAGAATGCAAGACAGCTGTGACACAGTAACTAAAGAAACCGCCATGCCTAGTGCTGTGAAGTACAGTGAGAAAGGATAGTACTGAGGGACCATAAATGGGTTCGTCTATCCGGGGCACAGACACAAACAAGCAAACAAACAAACAAGGTTTTAAAAAGCACTAGAATGAAAAGAAAATAGCCTTAGAACCTTGTCAAGTAGAAAACTGCTAGAACTCTCTCCAGGTTGGAGAGGCTGGCTAGGATCACAGTGATATTCCCCCTCTATCCTCCGGATAGGAGGAGGGTCCAGGCATCCTAGCCAGACTACCACTTCAGCAACCCCTGGGCCCCTAGCCCACACCAGCCCCAGATGCCCTTGGGGCACAGAAAAGGCCACAAGTTAAAAGAGTAACTAGAACATAAAGGATCCAGCCTTAGATCTCTGCCATACAATGGGAAGGCTGCTGGAAATCTCTCCAGGTTGGAGGGCCTGGCAAGTGCCACAGTTTATTTACTCCTTCCATCTTGATGATGTGGACAAAAATGGGATCCAGGCACCACAGCTGGTGAGCCTATTGCCTCTAACCAACACTAGCCACAGCTGTCCCATCAAGGAGGCCCCAGGGCAGCCCATACTGAGATACACCTGGTCAGTACTCACTATAGCTTCAGTTATCTTTCTGAGGTGGTGTAAGCACAAAGCACCCCAGAACACTCCAGGTCTGCACCACTTACGCACTATATAATTTGGCAGGGGGAGCCCTACCTGGAGTGCTTTGGGAGCACCTGGGCCACTTCCACCTCAGCTCCAGCCATTGTGCCAGGATGCCTTGGGTGTGAAGTACCATGGGGGACACAGCCCATGCCCATATAGCCTCCAGTCATCCCACCAGGGTGCCCCTTCTGTGCAGAGTGCCCTGAAACACCCAAGCTTACATCTACTTCAGTTCAGCTGTGTTTCCAGGACAGTCCCAGCCTGGAGGGTCCCAGGATCCCCAGCCCACCACAGCCACAGCTCCAGCAGTGAAAGTCACCAGATATACCTCTAGTTTAGGCGAAGTAGCTGTTTTACCAAATTCATATAAACAAAGTCAAGCAAATGGGAAGACAGAGGACAATTTCCCAAATGGAAAAACAAGGCAAAACCTCAGGAAATGAACTAAGTGATGTGGAAATGTGCAATATGCTTGATAAAGAATTGAAAGTAATGGTCATAAAGATGCTCACCAGACTAAAGAGAAGAGTGAATTAACTCAGGGAGAACTCCAACAAAGAAACGGAAAACATAAAAAATAACAATCAGAGTTGAAGAATACAATAACTGAAATGAAACATACCCTGAGGGGATCAAAAGAATGAATCAGTGGTCTGGAAGACTGGGTAATGGAAAGTGACCAAACTGAATAGCAAAAAGACACAGGAAAAAAAAATGAGAATAGGTTAAGGGATCTTTTGGACAGTATCATGTAAACTAATGTATGTATTATATGGAATTCCAGAAGGAGAAAAAAAGAATAAAAGGGGCAGGAAACTTATTTGAAGAAATAGTAACCCAAAAATTTTCCTAACCTGGGGAAAAAGAGATATTCAGTTTCAGGTAGTATTAAAAGCCTCAAATAAGATGAATCCAAGGAGGTCTACACCATGACACCCAAAAATAAAAGTGGCACAGATTAAAAATAAAGAGAATTTTAAAAGCAGCAAGAGGGGAGCAACTATTACGCACATGGGAATTCCCATAAGACTATCAGCTGATTTTTTTTTTTTTAAAGAAACTTGGCAGGCCAAGAAAGAGTGGCAAGATATATTCAAAGCACTAAAAGGAAAACAAAACAAAACCTACAACTAAGAATACTCTATCCAACAAGATCATCATTCAAAATTAAAAGAGATAGTCTTTTCCAAACAAAAAGTCAAAAGAGCTCATCACCACTACACTTACCTGAAAAGAAATGGTAAAGGAGCTCTAAGTGAAAAACAAAAAGTCATAAAGAGTAAAAAAAATGAAAGAAAAGGGGACTCATAATAAAAAGATGTAAAATATGACAACATATACATGAACTATAGAGCAGGGAGTAAAAATGTTCTTTTAGAATGTGTTGAAGCTTAAGTGACCACCAACTTAATATAGACTGCTATATATTTAGGATGCTATATATGAACGTCTGGTAATCACAAACCAAAAACTTCTAATAGATACACACACATACACACACACACACACACAAACACACACACAAAAAAAAAAAAGAGGAAAAAAGCCAAACAGAAGACTATAAAAAGTCATTAATCACAAAAGAAAGGAACAGAGAAGTATGTAAACAACCAGAAAACAATTAAAAAATGGCAATAAGTACCTAACTATCAATAATTACTTCCAAAGTAAACGAGCTAAATGCTGTAATAAAAAAATGTAAGTTAACTGAAGGGATGAAAACCAAGCCCCAACTATAAGTTACCTGTAAAAGACTCACTATAGACACATACGAACAAAAAGTTAATGGATAAAAAAAGATATTCCATGCAAATTGAAGAGAAAAAAAAGCTGACTTAGCTGTACTTATATTAGACAAAGGAGACAAAGATTGTATCAAAAGACAACAAAAATACGACACAATGATAAAGGGATCAATCCAGTAAAAAGATAATGATTGTACAAATTTATGTATCCAAAATTTGAGCACACAAATACAAAAAGTGAATATTTGAAGACATAAAAGGAGATACTGACAGTAATACAATAGAAGTAAGGTACTTTATCATCCCACTTACATCAATGGATAGATAATCCATGTAGAAAAAAAAAAATCAATAAAGCAGCAGTGACTTTGAATGACACATTAGGCCAAACGGACTTAAGATGTACACAGAAAATGTCACCCCAAAACACAATACACGTTCTTTTCAAGGGCCCGTGGAACATTCTCCAGAATAGATGTATGAGGTCACAAAGCAGGTCCCCCCAAATTTAGGAAGATTGAAATCTTATCAAGTATCTATCTTTCCCAAACCCAACAGTATAAAACTAGAAATCAGTTATAAGAAAAGGACTGGAAAAAGGTACAAACATGGAAGCTAAATAAAATGTTATTCAACAACTAGTGAGTCAATGGACAAATCAAAAAAAAAAAAAAAAAGAAGAAGAAGTTTAAAACCTGAGACAAATGAAAATGAAAATGTAATAGTCCCAAAGCTTTTGAACATAATGAAAGGTATCCTAACGGGAAATTTGTAGTGATACAGGTGTACCTCAAGAAACTAACAAACAAGCAAGCAAACAAAACCAAATGATCTAATCTTTGTCGAAAGGAACCAGAAAAAGAACAAAGTCAGTCTAAAGTTAGAAGGAAGGAAATAATAAGAGCAGAAGCAAATGAAATAGAGACAAAAAGAAAAATAGAAAAGATAAGTGAAACCTAGGAGTTGGTTCTTCAAAAAGCAAAATTGATGAACTTTAGCCATACTACAAAGAAAAAAAAATTAAAAAGACCCCAAATAAATAAAATCAGAAATGAAAGGAGGAAGTGACAACTGATACCACAAATACACAAAGGATCATTAGATTATAGGCCAACAATCTGGACAACTAGAAGAAATGGGTAAAGCTTAGAAACATAATCTTCGAAATGCAAATCAGGAAGAAATTGAAAAATCTAAACAAACTATGAGGAACAAAACTAAATCAGTCATCAAAAAATTTTAAACAACAACACTATGAGACAAAAGTTCAGGATCAGACGTATTCATAGGTAAATTTTACCAAACATTTAAAGAATAGTTAATACATACTCCCCAAATTAATCCCCCCCCAAAAAAAAGAGGAAGAAAAGATTGAAAATACATTTTGCAAGCATAGCATTGTCCTGATACCAAAACCAAATGCATTATAAAAAACAAAAAAGAAACTACAAGCCAAAATCCCAATAAATGTGGATACAAGAATCCTCAACAAAATATTAAGAAATTGAATTTAATAATACATTAGAAAGATCATTCGCCATCATCTAGTGGTATTTATTCTGGAGATGCAATGATGGTTCAATATCCACATATTATTCAATGTGATACACCACATCAACAAAACATAAGATAAAAATGATAAGGTCTTAATACAAACAGAAAAAGCCTTTGATAAAATTCAACATCCATTCATGATAAAAAACTTGCAAACTTACAAAGTGGTTTTTAGGGAACATACTTCATCATAATTAAGGCCAGAACAGACATCATACTCAACAGTGAATAACGGCTTATATGTAATATCAGGAAAAGAGACAAGAATGTCCATTCTTGCTAGCTTGATTTAACATGGTACTAGAAATACTAGTCATAGCAGTCAGACAAAATAGGTGCCCAAATTGCTAAGAAAATATGAAACCTTCACTATTTGCAGATGGCATGACATTATACATATAAAACCTTTAAAAAGGCAGCAAAAAACTCTTCGAACAAATGAATTCAGTAAAGTTGTAGGGTATGAAATGTATAGAAATCTGTTGTGTTTCTTACATTAACAGCAAAGTAGCAGAAAGAGAAATTAATAATCCCATTTACAATTACACCAAAAAGCACAAAATACGTTTATTCTTCTCGTACGAAAGAAGATGGGATTGGGATGGAGACAAACCATAAGTGACTCTTAATCTCACAAAACAAACTGAGGGTTGCTGGGGGGAGGGGGTTTGGGAGAAGGGGGTGGGATTATGGACATTGGGGAGGGTATGTGCTTTGGTGAGTGCTGCGAAGTGTGTAAACCTGGTGATTCACAGACCTGTACCCCTGGAGATAAAAATATATGTTTATAAAAAATAAAAAATTATATATAAAATTTAAAAAAAAAGCACAAAATACGAATTAACTGAACCAACAAGGTGAAATACTTATACTCTGAAAACTATAATGATGAAAGAAATTGAATATGATACAGACTGGAAGATTTACTATGCTCATGGACTAGAAGAACCAATGTTGTTAAAGTGTCTATACTACCTCAAGCAATGGACAGATTTAATGTGATGCCAATCTAAAACACCAATAGCATTTTTCATGAAGCATAATACTAAAATTTGTATGGAACCACAAAGAACTAGCCAAATAGCCAAAAGCACTCTTAAGGGTAGAACAAAACTGGAAGTATCAAAATCCCAGATTTCAAGATTTACTACAAAGCTGTAATCATCAAAACATGGTACCAGCACAAAAAGACACAGATCACTAGAATAGAATAGAGGGCAGAAAAATAAAGCAATTGCTTTTTTAGTTTTAATCTATGACAAAGCAAAAATATACAATGGAGAAAAGACAGTCTCTTCAACAAATGGTTTGGGGAAAACTGGTTAGCTACACGCAAAAGAATGAAACTAGACCACTTTCTTACAGCACATACAAAAATAAATTCAAAACAGATTGAAGACCTAAATGAGAGACCAGAAACCATAAAACCCCTAAAAGAAAACATGTCTCTTAGACATTGACCTTAGCTACATTTTTCTAGATAGGTCTCCTCAAGCAAGGGAAACAAAAAGGTTTTGCAAAGCAGAGGAAACAAACAAAACAAAAAATGCAACCTACTGGATGGGAGAAGACATATGCAAATGTTAATCGTGATGAGAGGTAATATCCAAATATCCAAATAATATTTAAAATATATAAAGAGCTACAACTCATCACAAGAAAAAAAATCCAATAGAACATGGGCAGAAGACTTGAACTGACATTTTTCCAAAAAAAAAAAAAAAATAGATGGCCAACAGACACATGAAAGGATGCTTAATATCACTAATCATCAGAAATGAAAATGAAAATCACAATGAGGTGTCACCTTATACCTGTAAGAATAGCTAGTATCAAAAAGACAAAAAATAATAAGTGTTGATGAGAATGTGGAGAATATGAAACCCTCTCACACTGCTCGTGGGAATGTAAACTGGTGCAATCACTGTGGAACACAGTATGGTGTTTCCTCAAAAAATTAAAAATAGAAATACCATATGATCCAGTAATCTCACTGCTGGATAGCTGCCCAAAGAAAAGAAAAACACTTTAAGATTTTATTTATTTGACAGACAGAAATCACAAATAGACAGTCAGGCAAAGAGAGAAGGGGAACCAGGCTCCCTACTGAGCAGAGAGCCCGCTGTTGGGCTTGATCCCAGGATCCTGAGACCATGACATGAGTCCAGGTTTAACTCACTAAGCCAGTCAGATGTCCCCCAAAACACTAACTTAAAAAGACATAAGCACCTTTATGTTTACAGCAGCATTATTTATAATAGTTAAAATATGAAAGCAACCCAAGTGCCATCAACCAATGAGCAGATAAATAAGTGGTGTGTGTGTGTGTGTGGGGGGATATTAGCCATAAGAAGGAATGAAATCTTGACATTTGTGACAACATGGATAAACTCAGAGGATATTATTCTAAGGGAAATAAGTCATACAGATAAAGATAAATGCCTCATGACGTAACTTGTATGTGGAATACAAAAACCAAACAAACAACAACAACAACAAAAAGGCAGAAACAGACCCACAAAAACAGAGAACAAACCAAAGCTGCCATAGGGGAGGGTGGTGAAATGGGGGAAAGGGTGTGGGATGTATAGGCTTGTAGTTTATAGGATCTGTAAGTCAGGGGAGGAACATTACAGGGAACAAACAGGGAATGCAGTCAATGTATTTTAATAGTGTTGTATGGTGATAGATGGTAGATATACTTGTGAGCATAACATGAAATACACAGGTGTTGAACCAATGTTGTAAATGTGAAAATAATGTAACATTGTGTGTTAAATATATTTCAGTAATAATTAGAAAGGACAGAGTATCCACGACAGAATATCAGGTGCAAAACATCTACCACAACAACGAAAAAGGAGGGAGGAGTTTACCTGGGGGTGGGCATGACTTAATCAGGTGAAAACTTTTACTTAAAAGAGTGTCTAGTACATTTCTATGGAGGAAGAGATCTCCCAGTGGCCATAAATATGCAAAGTGCCATGGGTAAAATGCCTGTGGAGTGGCCATATTTCAGGCGACTGCAAGCACATTCTAGGAACTGTCAATCAGTAAGGAGGCAGGGCTCTCAGCCCCACAGTGCATGGACATGAATTCTGCCAAGAATTTCAAAGGAGCTGGGAAGAGGAGCTTTCCCAAGTCAAGCCTCTGCTGAGACCTTAGCCTTGGCTGGCATCTTAACTGTAGCCTGTTGAGGCTCCCTAGCAGAGAATCTAGGAAAGCCATTCCTAAATTCATGACCCACGGAAATGGAGGCAATAAATGTTTTGAGCTGCTGAGTCTGTACTAATCTATGCAGCAATTGAAAATTACCATATTATTGCCAATACAAATCTGTTATCTTAAACCTTTCTCCATCATTTTATACATTATTAGGTATAATAATTCCAATTGTTGAAACATCACAAATAATGCCTTTTGCTCTATAATTCTTTTGTCATTTCCTGGTTCAAGATCTTCTCTTTTGTTATTGGCCAGTCACTCTGAAGAAAAAGTTTCTTTTCTAAAATATGTAATAACTTACATGACTCCACTTTTAAAACCTTTGCTGATTCTTCATTTCCTTGAAAATAAGTTGCCAACCACTTCCCAAAAACTGTAGGATTCCTTACCAGAGGCTCTAAGGAAAGGTTTTCAACCCTGGCTGTAAAATATATTCTAACTGCCAAGGACTAGAATGTCAAAGAATGGGACCTAGATGAATACTCAGGGGAGTCTAATATGCAGTCAAGGTTGAGGGCTACCTCTCTAACTTGTTTTCCTCCTGAATCTTGAAGTTTGTCCACATAGGCTAATCCATGTCCTCTGGTAATCTCCATGCCTTTCCTCATGCAAAATCTTTCTCCAACCAGTTTAGCCTTCCTTGTTCATTACAGTCTCTTGCTAACAGAGTCAACCACCTGGCACATTCACTCTTCTGCCATTCTAGTCTGGCAAAACATCAGACCTAGTTCGGTCCAACCGTTTTCCTACCCCACTTAACCCTGGACTACCTCAGCTGAGATGAAGATAATACTAACTCCCCGCTTGTGACATAGCCATGTGCGGTCTCCATCTTCAACAACCACGGGATTCTCGGACTTTCCTCCCACTCCCATTCCATATTCTCAAACTTTAAAAGACCTCATCCCTTCTTTCTCAGAGAAAAAAACAGAAACTCCTTCAATCTCCTGTGAATATGTCTGTATGCATTCTCATGTTTTTCTTCTCTTTTTATATCATAATGGAAAAGGCATCCAGTTTCCTATATAGGGTACATTTAAAGAAAAGATTTTATCCATTTGAGAGAGAAAGATACAGAGAGAAAGGGAGAGAGAGAGAGAATGAGCAGGGGGAGAAGCAGACGCCCCACTGAGCCAGGAGCCTGACTCGAGACTTGTTCCTAGGACCCCAGGATCATGACCTGAGCCACCCAGGTGCCCCTACAGGGCACATTTTTTTACCACTTAAGTTCTCTACAAGCTCTTTCAGGACCTCGGTTCTTTGATTGTATTTCCCCTCTCCTTCCCTGTATGCGTGTGTCTGTGTGTTTGCATATATGTGTTATATGCATTATATACATAATTTTTTTAAAGATTTATTTACTTATTTGACAGACAGAGATCACAAGTAGGCAGAGAGGCAGGCAGAGAGAGGGGGGAAGCAGGCTCCCTGCCGAGCAGAGAGCCTGATGCGGGGCTCGATCCCAGGACCCTGGATCATGACCTGAGCTGAAGGCAGAGGCTTTAAACCACTGAGCCACCCAGGCGCCCTTATATACATATTTTAAGTTATATAAATGTTATATTAATATGTATATATACACATAAAATATATATAAGTTCCACTTCTTGATTAATATTAGAATGACTTTGCATTTCTGAATAATAATCACTGACTAGGGAGATTACACTAAACATCTAAGAGTCATCAGGAAGGATCCTTGTGGGGTTGAGAAAAATCACTCCATTTGATGTCATTAAAAGACTAATTTTCTACTGTTTAACATAACTATAATTCTACAGTCCTCTCTAAGGAGTCCTGAGTATTAGTATTAGCTACATAACAAATGCTAATGTAAGATTAAATACATACCACAAGCATTGCTTAATTTTATAGAGAAACTGAGCCACAAAATGATTCCATTTGCTACTGAACAAAAAATGAGGACTAGTAATTAAGTGGAATTAATTCTCATGGCATTCAAGCTTCAAATATAAAATTCCAGGAGACTTCATATAAATAACTTTTAAATATTTGAGTCCCCATATAGACCCTATTTTAAAGCAGATCTTGAATTAGATGCCCTTTTAATTCAATGAAATTTTAAAATCATTTTCATCAATGCTTGCATATTGAAGGATTTTAGAGAGCCTCTAGCAACATTCTTTTTTCCCTTTCACCACAAGACATAAACCCAGAGGATCCCTATGAAAGTCAAGGTCATAAATTCAATGAGTATAAAATAATTTTGAAATTCAACAGGATTAAGCAACAGTGACATTTATTTTTCAGGAAACTTATCTTCATGCTGGAGTATACCACAAAGGAAAGCCCATAGTGAAAACCATTAATAATTGCATATTCTTATACCTATCTCATAACTGAAAGGATTAGTTTTACTCACATACTTAATACTTAACGATTTTTGGCAACAGAATATGATCAAATGTGACTATATACAAGGTAGACCTGCCATATAAGAAGTCTAATTCTTGACTACGTAAACTTCACTAATGTTTTAAAAACTCATTTACATAAAACATACCACAGAATAGTTTCACTGGCAACATTCATAAATCTAAATCCAATTGCTATGAAAGAAGCAGTTTTTCTGCCAAAAATATTTTATACTACAATTTATATGCAGAATACAGTGCTTGGACCATCATTTACTTGGCTCAGGGATGCTTTATGCTCCATTTTAGTTATCCATACGCATATGAAGTAGGTATGAAGTAGTCATTAGAGAATTATCAATAGAGCATGTACCTACACTGTGGTTTTATGAAGTATAAGACATTACACATAGTAGGTGCTCAAAAATTATCTGTTGATATTATGGATAAAGATGAATTGAATAGGATCCATTAATAGTATCTCTTAACTATGTTATGAGTAAAGGAAGTGATTTAATGACTTACACCCAATGGGACTGAAGCCCAGAAACCTGGAGTGACTTTTCATATTACTAATCCCAAATTTTGCTCTTTAGGTAAATACAATGGACCTGCGTGATAATACAGCTCTCTGAATCAGATAGTCTCATTGATAAAATACTTCCCAGGATGCTACCTGTGCATCCCCCTCCCCATTATTCAAGTCCCAATGCATCTCTAACCCCCATAAGATCTTGTTATGGAGGATATGAAATATTGAGGATATTAAGCCTGAGGAAATAACCTAGATCAATTACTTATATTTTTCTACTGTGTAAAATAATAGCAAACATCCGAACTAGACAGCGCATGTTTTATTTACTGACACTGCTAAAATAATGAGAATATAGTCCCAACAATAAGACAGGGAAAAGGGGCACCTGGGTGGCTCAGTGGGTTAAAGCCTCTGCCTTCGGCTCAGGTCATGATCCTAGGGTCCTGGGATTGAGCCCTGTATGGGCTCTCTGCTCAGCAGGGAGCCTACTTCCCTTCTCTCTCTTTGCCTGCCTCTCTGCCTCTCTGCAAATTAAAAAAAAAAAAAAAAAATCTTTAAAAAAATTAAAAAAAAATAAGACAGGGAAAAGTAAACACTGACCATCTCTTCCTCAGTTCTAAGTGAGGATCTGGGAATACCTTGTGAATTAAAATGAGATGTCTTAATTTCTTAACCTTTAAAGATTTACTGTTTTAATCTATATATTTTAGTGCTACTATTTATCTCATAATATACCATACTGAAATGCATCTAATGATATAAATCAAAGTACTTTAAAGTAGGTTTAGGGGAAGTGGACAGAAACATGATGTCAAATATTTTGACAATTTGCAAGAACAACAACTTGACAAAGTGGATCAATACATTGTCATTGCTCTCAAAAGAACAGACTGTATTAAACATTTATTTAAAATCTCAATCCAGGGGTACCTGGGGGGCTGCAGTTGGTTAAACTTCCAACTCTTGGTTTCGGCTCAGGTCCCGACCTCAGGGTTATGAGTTCAAACCCCATGTTGGGCTCCATACTGAGTCTATTTAAGATGCTCTCTCCCACTCTCTCTGTTCCTCTGTCCCTCCCACATGCAAGAAAGCTCTCTCACTCTCAAAATAAATACATCTTTAAAAAAATAAATAAATGGAATCTCAATCTATTAGTGTGTGGAAATTTAGATCAAACTCAGTAGGACTGCCAGCTTGCTTTGGGGAATTTCTATTTTGATCTAGTACTGCTCCAGAATAGCAGCTACATTGCTTTCAAAGATGGTGCCAGCTTTGTTTAGGCCTCCGTGGGGTCTGAGATGGGAAAGTTGGAAAGCTTCAGAAATATCATTACCTTTTTAACAAGAGTGGTTTTTTGAAGGTATTCTCTAGTATCTTTCTTGCATACAACCTTTTAGGCCATTAGAAAGCCTTTCTAATGTTAAACCTTATAAAATGATGGTTATGGTATTATAAATAACAAAATATCTTCTTTGGCCTGACAGCCTGATCAGATACCCAAAACACACCTGATTTAGAAGTTACACAATATTCAAACAATCATGTTGACAAAAGAATTTTCCTAGACTCTAAATCTCAAATATTTGGGGATGTGTGGGTAGCTCAGTTGGTTAAGCATCTGCCTTCAGCTCAGGTAATGATCCCAGAGTCCTGGGATCAGATCCTTCATTGGGCTCCTTGCTCAGCAGGGAGTCTTGCTTCTCCCTCTGCCTGCTGCCTCCCCTGCTTGTGTTCTCTCTGTGACAAATAAAATCTTAAAAATAAACTCAAATATTTCATAGCATTATTATTACATTTTATTACACCTCCCAGAAAAAAAATCATTTAAATATCAACTAATCTCTTTAATAACAAATATAACTTATTGGTGTCTTTTTAGATGTAGATGGGCTATTCAAAGTCATAGAGGCCAATAGCTTTATTTTATAAACTGGTCAGAAATAGAAAGGGAGCTTTAACCCAGACTTGACTGAGTTACTCAGCTTACTGGCAAGAAGAAAAAAACAAAACAAAAACAAAAACAAACAAACAAACAAAAAACCAAAATCACTATACACAGTTCCAGAATGTTCTCTTTAGTGCTAGAGTAATAAAGTAGGAAATCAACTCTGCCCTTAAAGAAATTCATATTTTTTAAGACAACAGTCTTCTAAATGAGAAAAAAATGGTATATGATTAACTACTTAAATTATGTGATACAAATAATATACACAAATTTTAACATAATAGGAGCTATAACAAATGCACATCCTAGCTTTACTTTTTGATTTATGTGAAAATACTGGAATAATTTGTGGTAAACACAGGTTTTTTTACTTATTGCTTGAGATGGTTCAGCTGCTAAAACTAAATATATCAGTGTTAATTTAATCAATCAACCAAATCATATAAAGAACTGATCTTTTAAATTGAATTGTCCAGGCAATTTAATCAAGATGGTGTTTCCAGTTGTTCATATATACCAAGTTTCACATTAACGACCTTGTGCCAAGTACCTCCAGGCAGATGAAAGAGAGGTTTCTCTCTTAGAAGACACCGAGCATATTAGGGACAAATGGAACATTAGACACAGAACAATCTGAACCGTTCAATTAGGACAGTATGTACTAAAGCACTTTCTATCAATACTGCAAATAAATGCTGTTAAATTTAGTGACTGAATGCTTTAACCACATAACAAACTTGACATTTGAAACACTACAAAGGTATACAGACTGTTGACAAACTTGTATTACTAAGTAATTCTTAGAATGGTGGCTGCAAGAGACTGCAAGAGACATTTCCTTGCCCTGAAAAATCTTGACTGGCATCACACCAGAAATTCTCTGCCTTACATTCCCTTAAAAAAAAAAAAAAAAGTCCTGAAAGCCAATTTGAGGGGCTATCTTGTATTCATCAGTGCTCTTGCCCAAATATATTAGGTTGTGCTCCCTGATCCTTGAAGTTAGGTGTGATCTTTAATTTGCTTTAGCCAATGAAATGTGAGAAGTGAAACATGACATTTCTAGGTTGAAGCCTTAAGAACCAAAGTGTACTTTGTGTACTCTTTCTTTCCTTTATGCCACAGGGACCAAAAATGTTAGATAGTGGCAGCTCCATAGCTAGGGCTCTGGAGTAAAGCAAAGCCCCTAGCCAACCAAAGACAGATATGGATACTAAGTGATCTTTATGGCTTTCAACCACTGTGATCTTGAAACATCAGTTGCATTTGTTATTGCACAATAATTTCTCATCTTGATGGATCTACCTTGAAATAACAAAGTGGATCTTTCAGAAGATAAAGAGTCAAATCCCATGAACAAGTATTTAGGACATTTTGAAAACCTATATATAATGTCCTGAGAAAATAAAATTAAACCATATCAGCAGTTAGCCCACTTTGAAAGGCAACAGCATCAAATGAGAATATGACCTTGAAAAAATTGAGCCTATGGATAAGTAAGTCAGGAAAATTTATAATGTATTATTTTAAAAAAAGGACTAGCAATATGGATTATAAATCAAGGTCTAACCTTATGTGATCTGGAATAAAATATTAAATCCTAATAGTTCAGCTTCCTCATATGAAAATAAAAATGCAACAACAGTTGCCCTTTTTAACTCCCTTTTACACTGTAAGGTCAAAAAACAAGCAAGCTGTTGTGGAAAAAATTAACATACGGCATAAATGACATGGTAATATTTTATTACCACTAAAAGTTGTATAGCAATGTAAAAATGTTTTTGCATTGTCTTGTTTTTGGTGCTAGTGATTGATGGAGAATATAATTCTGTAACGATGTTTTAGTAAAAAAATTACAGCATGGTAATTTTCAAATTTGGGTGCCACTTCTCATTTCAAATCATTTCCATATAAATTAAAAGCTAGGCTAACATTGACAAAATGAGAAATTCTGTACTGCATCAGTAAATCAGTTGTTGGGAGTCCATCTCTGTCTTTCCAAGTCTGCCACCAGCCAAGGCCAGACACTCATTGTCTCTTACCTGGACTATTATAATGGCCCCTTAACTGATTCCATGTTTCTAATATCTTCTCATCCATTCGTGTCTGCTCAGCCCCCTTATTTATGTCCCAAAGTATGTTTAACGTCCTAAATATATCATGGCTTAACTTTAAATAACCTCTACAGCATGGCAAAACTTTGATAAAAAGGCATTCCAGGCAGGAGTGATACCACAAATTAAACTGAGAAGATGCAAGTGGACCTAAAATGTTCACAAGTCAATGGAGAAATCTCTGCCTGAGAATGTGAGGTTGGGAAGAAGTAGAATATTGGCTACATCAGGTGGAGCTATACTGGAAGGTCATGACGGAGGACTCAAAAGTTGATTAAGAATTGTGGTATTAATGCAGGTGTGCTACTAAAGAAAAGACATCACGAGAACAGGGTACCTTTTTAAGAGGTGATTTGAAAATTCAGAACTTAAATGACAAATGGCTAGGACTTAGGCTAAGAGATCATTAAGTATAGTAGATATAGATTACATTTACTTATATATGTTGTTCGAGAATAATATAAGGAAGTACGACTATTACTTATAATTAACTAGCTCTGACATGTACACATGGCTAATATATAGTCTAAATGGAAATGATTATCTTCCAAATGACCACTGAACCAGTTCTTTAAATAGCAGCTTCATTTCTCAACTGTTAAGACAGGTTTAATATAACAAACTCCAACCATCAGTGACGGCCAGTTTATGAGATAGATGCTTCTAAATATCCCAAGGGATTCGGAGCTTAGAAGTGTCCTTCTTTGCTTTATCTTGTAGGTCCCTAAAGGAAGCTCTGACCTAAATCCAGACATATTATTAGACCAGCATATTGCCTTTGTCTCTTTTATTTATCTATTTTGAAACTAAGAGTTCAATATTGCGGGATTTCATATGAAAATAAAGATTCCCAGCTTCTCTTGAAAATGGGGAGGATCTGGGAATATTTGGATCCTCATTCCAACGTGGGATTAATTGGCTGAAGCCAAATAGCAGGGCCTCTTCAGGTAAAATATGCCTTACCATTTCTCTACAGTCCCTTGGAGTGATAGTCTAAATTTCTAAAGCAAGGATTTCCCCTCAACTAAGGCAAAGCTTAACTCACAATTTCAATATGGAAACAGATGAAGGGAGGCTGCTTGCATTGTAGGGAAAAGTAGAAGATGAAGAAGCCCATGAATCACCTTACTCATTACATGAAGGCATCTAGACTAGCTAGAAACCCCTACCTTGGAAGAGACCCATGCAAGAAAGAGTCCCTAGAGTGTCAAGTTTCTTTAGGGGATTTGAGTTCCACTACTATCAGGACTTTGTATATTACTCACACCAGTACTTAACCGTAATTCTTAAAAGTGTCAGCAAGAACAGCATGAACACTTAAAATGAGAATGAAGATGTTCTCCATTCAGATCCACCCTTCTCTAGTCTCTGTGGCACGGAACAAAGCTCGTAAGTGACGAGGTGTACATGGAACAAACTTCAGAGATGAAACTGTTTTTTATTCATTGGAATTTTGGGCCATCCAATGATTTGTGTTCACGAACAATGAAACATGTTATTACAATTTCTAAATTACGGAGTACATGATGAGGAAAATTCACCTCCAAAAGTTTGCTTTTGCCAAAGAACTGCATGTTTCACTGAGCTAATGCAGAAATCAATGCACTGGAATGAATTCACAGTACGTTAACTTCTTGCAAGTTACTGTAAAAAAACTTTTAAATATCGCCAAGGTGTAAAATTAAAAAGGACTTCCTGCCTTGATTTATACTGTAAGCTGGTAATGGTGAATTTGTTTCACTTAACAAATTTGTTTCCTAATGGATTATGTATCACCCAATCCAGAGATTTAGGCTTTTCTTATCTCCTATAGACAAAAAGCCATCTTACAATTTTATTTAATAATATACCAGCTAAAGGAAAAAAAGTTGTGGGGTGAAGAGATATTTTTGTTTTCCTCTAGTAAAATTGAAATAACAATCTTCTAGTTATACTAATGGTGTCAAGGAACTGTGGATGATACCAATTTATGAAAAAAAAAAAGAGGGCCTTTGAAGCCAGGAAGAAGTCTGAAAAACAGCCTGAAATATGCCTCTGAAGAGAAAACAAAGAAATAAAGAGGGAGAGTTTATTAGTTTTCTCGGGGTGTCCTAACACTTGGCTTGTGGCAGCATGCCTCCAGTTCCTGCCTTCTCTTCGCATGGTCATCTTCCCTGCATATCGCTGTGTCTCACAACCCCCTCTCCTTTTTCTTATAAGGACACCCATCACTGGATTTAGAATCCTCACTAAATTCAAGATGATCTCATCTTGATTTTCTTAATTTCGTCCGCAAAGACACTATTTCCAAATACGTTCACATTCACAAAAAGAAAGTTAAGACTTAAACATATCTTTTGGGGGACATAACCCACCTGGAGTGAGGAATAAAGACAATGATAAGGAAGACAGAAAGCACAGGGATGAGCATCTGGCCTCTGAGTTCAAACCAAGCTAGGCCTACATTCCACTTTAACATGAACTTCAATCTTATCAACCATAACATAAATTGGCAAACTATGGCTTGCTGGTCAAATCCAGTCTCTGCCTGTCTTATAAATACAATTTGCTGGAACAGAGCCATATCCATTTAAGCGCTGCCTACAGTGGTTTTTGCGCTGCAAAAGCAGAGACAACTAATTGCAACAGAGACAGTATAATATACAGTCTGAATATTTGCTATCTGGACCTTTATAAAAAGAGGTTTACAAATTCTGGTTTTTAAGATGGGAATGACAGTCCTCACTGCATACAAGAATAAAATGAGAACTCTTAAGTAGTGTTTGCGACACAAGCAAGTACTCTGAGTTACTTGTCTCTATGAGAGGCAAAGTATCACGGCACATAATAGCATGGGCTTGCAAAGGAGAAAGACTGGAGTTCAACATCAAGCAGGTCACTTCTTTTTTTTTTTTTTTTTTTTATAAACATATTTTTATCCCCAGGGGTACAGGTCTGTGAATCACCAGGTTTACACACTCACAGCACACACCAAATCACATACCCTCCCCAATGTCCATAATCCCACCCCCTTCTCCCAAACCCCCTCCCCCCGGCAACCCTCAGTTTGTTTTGTGAGATTAAGAGTCACTTATGGTTTGTCTCCCTCCCAATCCCATCTTGTTTCATTTATTCTTCTTCTACCCAGTCACTTCTTAATAGTGGTATTAATTCATGCCTGTCACTGACCATTTTCAAGCCTTGATTTTTCTCATCTGCAAAATGGAGTTAATTATTACATCAACTTCAAAGAGTTGTTCTGTAGATAAGGGGATCTGAGACGAGGAGTTAGCTATTGTTATTACTTATCATTCTCCAACAAAGAAGGCATATCATCATCTTAAGTGTATGCAGTGGGTATGGGAAGCAGGAAGACAGTCTAGCTTGGGAAATCCTTGACAAAGATTCAACATCTTGAGTCTTCAAGAATGATACACTCTCTGCAAAGCCAAAACCTCTGGGGCGTGCAGGAATGGGTAGAGTGCTTGAGTGAATTTTGACACCATGCACAGAACAGGCAATGATGAGTTTTGGTATTTGTCAAGGATAATTACATGTTAATTAAAGCAGCCATATTAAAACACTGAACAGAACTTGAAGGCACATAAAGATGGGGATGAAGTTACAGACTTTAAAAACACAATGAACTCATTATTAATACCACCAATCACTTCCTCCTCTTCCTATACTAAAGTCCAAGCTCCTTGACCGAACTTATGGAACTTCCCTAATCTGTTGTTTTCATGTATCTCCATTAGCATTTAAGTTGCAGGAGATTCTGTAACTTCACAATGCTCACCATGTGGTAGTAACTTGGTGAAGTAAAGATCTAATTCAGGAAGCACTTAACACAGCTTCCTTTATTTTTACTTCAAGCAGTCCATATTCCACCTAGCTTTATGTCTTTACAATCATTATCAGTTTAGGAAGGAAGCAGAGGCTATCGCTGTGTATATTTGGAGTATAGCTCTGTTTCGGTGAATTATTTAATCTAAAGTTAGTGAAGTACAGTCATCCTTCCAATGTTCTCAAAGATGATTCAGAGACAGATAAAATCCTCAAAAATTCTTAACTAAGAGAACTGAAGTAGTACCAAGTAAGGTATTTAAAAGCATTAAATTCTTGCTTTTTATTCGTTGGAAATGATTAGGGGAAAACCAATCGATATTGGAATTTATGCAAAATTCAGAGACACAATATACAGACCATGGAGGTAAAAATTACTCTCTGGCTTTGATTCTACAGATGAGACTCAAAAGCTGAGGGCTGTAAATAGTATGATTCTAAATGTAGAGATACGGAAAACAGAAAGCAAAAAGAGGAAAGAGTTTGAGAAAAAATATTCTCACCATTCAAAGTCTACCAACTATTGATTTTTCGTATAATTTTCATTCATTGGTTAATGTTCTTAATTGGGGGGGTTAAATTGTACTTATATTTTCTCACTAGCTACCTAATATTCATTTTGTAGCACAAAGTACCATGATAGAACTATTTAGAACAACCTTAGTTATTTGGCCAAAACTGGAATGAAGAGTGGATAATTACTAATACTGGAAAGAAATATAAAATGTTGCATATGTGTAAAAGATGTAATATTATGCAGTGTCCTCAAAGGAAAAACAAATCTATAAAAGGAAGAGTGGAGGCAGTTAATATACTAAGAGATACACTCTGGAATCAAGCTGCAGGGATGAGAAAACAAGTTCTCACATTACTGGTTGGGCAATCTTATACAACCACGCTATTCCTTAATTCCCATATCTAATATAGGAATAAATAACTGATAATGTTGATATAAAAATAAACTGAGCTAATAGAGCATTTAAAGCCAAGTATACTCTACTGTAAATGCTAAGTATTAGTCATATTTATCAGAAAAAAAATTGGAATACAACTACCCTATGATCTAGCAATCCCACTACTAAAAAAATATGCAAAGGAAATTAAATCAGTATTTTGGAGAGATATCTACACTCCCATGTGATTAAAGCACTATTCACAATAGTTCAGATGGGAAAAAAACATATATATTGATGCATAAAGAAAACATGCCATTTATATTTGTCTTAAGGAAGGATATCCTGCCATTTACAAGAACATGAATGAACTTGGAGGCTGTTGTGCTAAGTGAAACAAGCCAGGCACTGAAAAACAGTACTACATGATTTCACTTATATATAGGATCTAAAATAGTTGAACTCAGAAGCACAGTAGAGTGGTGATTACCAGGAGTTGGGAGATGAAGTTGGCAAACACTGGTCAAAGGTAGAAAGCTCTAGTTGTACAAGATGAACAACTTATGGAAATCTAATGTACAGTATGGTGACCATAGTGAACAGTACTGTATCATATACTTGAATTTTGCTAAGAAGGTAGATTCTAATTGTTTGCACCACACTTTAAAAAATGATAACTATGTGAGGTGATGAATTTGTTAACTAGCTTGATTGGGGTGACAATTTCCCAATGTACACATATATCAAAACATCAAATTATACAACTTAAATACACACAACTTAAATTTATCAATCATATTCCAGTAAGGTAAAAATGAGATGGATGTATATTATAAAGGTAAATGAAAACACACGCCAAATAATGATATATATTTATACTTTAGGAATATATATACTTTAGGATCAACACATGCAGGGTGGATTAGAAGGTTATAAATTAAATATGAGGGAAACTAATAGGATTGAGGATAGAGAATGAATGGGGGAATTATGAAACTGAATTCAGAATCAAAGAAATAGGTGCATGGACGGAGGATGAGAGCATGAAACTCCATCAGATCCTCTCTCCAGGTATTTTAAATATGAGACAGAAAGACAGTGGAAGAGATAGGGGAGAAACGTCTAGGCTGTCAGGCAACATTCAAGAGACCCAAAGACCCAGACACATGGCAAGGAACAGTAAGTAGAGGCTAGAGCCAAGAGTCCTGTGTGATTCCTCCTGCGGCAGAGGACGTTCTCTTTGCCTTCTTCACTCTCCTTGTATCTAACAATGGACCCCAATGTCTGGGGCTACCTAAGTTTGTCTTAATTCTTTGAAATTAAAAACAGTCCAATAATCTATTAGTTTGAGTGGGTATTCAAAAGAGAAAATTCCTGAGGACACACACGATAAAGCACTTTAGTTCAACTTAAGACATTAAACACGAGACAAAAAATTATAATCACCTTCAAGACATGTTATTTTTCTCCTGTCCGAAGCCCTACAGTGGACATTGAGTGGGACAGCAATGGGAAAAAACAGTATATTTGAAATTTCTATGCATGAAGATCCATGGTTCCACCTCTCTGTATCACATGGAGAATCTGAAAAGATTTAAAATACTTGAATTCCCTCTTGTGATACAGTATCAAGAGTGGGCTCTGTGGGCCCTGAGATTTTACTCCATATAAACAGAGGTTATGAAATAACATAGGCAAAGCCCCCAGGCAGAGTGCCTAACACATAGCATTTACTTGAAAAGCTAATATCTTACTCTTCACCCTTCCTAGGCATGGCTCCAATATCCAAGAAAAACTGTTAAAATTATTGATTGCTTCTTTCACGGATGACATCAGTGGGAAGGAATATAGCTGATGAGAAATATGGAATGCTGTGCTTGGGACTTAATAGTCTTCGATATGAGAATAAGGGATGTGGGAAGAAACAGTGTAGAATCAGGAACACTTGAAAACTGGGTCAGGGATGGATGGAGACGCAGGCAAGAGTACAATACAAACATGAAAGTGGAGAACTCCGTTTTAGACAGTTTGGGAGCTGAGCACAACAATTAAAGATGTTAAAATAATGGAGAATATTGGAAGTCAGGAGAAAAATCACTAATTATAGGTCTGGAATATAAACATTGGCATAGATTTAGGTGGCAAGGTAGGTGATAAGGGGATGTTGAGAACAGGAAGAAGTTATCTTGGACAGAATGCTGTCATTGTTTTTATTTGGGATGAGAGGATGAGAGAATCATCTACCTTCTGCTTTAACCTCCTCACTGACTAGAAATCATCCTACAAGAGTCAGCTGAACGGCTGTAAAATTGGAAAGATCTTTTTTTTTTTTTAAAGATTTTTTTATTTATTTACTTGAGAGAGAGACAGTGAGAGAGAGCATGAATGAGGAGAAGGTCAGAGAGAGAAGCAGATTCCCCATGGAGCTGGGAGCCCAATGCGGGACTCGATCCCAGGACTCCAGGATCATGACCTGAGCCGAAGGCAGTCATCCAACCAACTGAGCCACCCAGGCATCCCTCTTTTTAAAATCTAAATGGAGCTTCCTCTACTTACTGGTTCTAAATTGACTTTATTCAATTAAAAAGCCTAAAATATTATCTATGTAATAATATTTCAACAAATCTGGAAAATTATACACACATACACATTTTAAGTATAATAGATATAATTCAGTATAATATCCCCCACATTTATGAATTTATAAACATTTTATTTTCCAAGCTGAATGCTGAGGGGAAAATGCTTGGTCCTTTTTGCTCAACATTTTGATTAACAACTTCGATAAAGACACAGATGGCATGCTTATCAAATTTTGGGATGATATAAAGCTGAGAGTTATAGCTAATATGTTGGATGTCAGAATCAAGATTCAGAGTGCTTAACAAGCTGGAGTAATGAGCTACAGCGAAGAATAGGAGAAAGAAGATAGGAAAAAGCACAGTTCTGCATTATGGTACCCAAAAGGCAACTGAACATACATACTCAGAATGGGGAAATAAATAACTTTATAGTGGCTCCTAAAAAATAAGACTTTCTGATTTGGTTACAAACTGAAAATTCATCAGTAGTCACTACACAAATTAAGCATTTCATTTATTTTAATGTAAATTTCATCTACTGGGAAGTATTTAAGATGATTAACAAAACATGCACAAAAATACTATTTAAATGGCCCAAAGAAAATGGATAAATACAATATAATTTTGAGGATATTGTATTCCTACTCAATCAAGAAACACTGAGTATCTGTTTTCAGCTAAAACACTCTTCTTTGCCTATTAAACATCTACTCATCCTTACTTTTTAGATCGTATTTTCTTTCTTAGAGCGGTCTTATCTGATACCCATTTTAAATGATGTCCCCTCTTATTCTGTTCCCTGATCAATTTTGTCCCAGCACTTAGGATGATTTGAAATTGTATTTCCTGTGCATATATTTTCTTAATATATGTCAATAATTAGGTGATCCTTGCTTTCATGGGCCCTGTAGTCTAAGTTTTGTCTAACAATACATAACCAAGGTGTAGCATAGTGCTGGATACAAACTAGGTGTTCAATAAATAGGTCCTACATTAATGAATTAATGAGCTAAGAACTGGATACTAATAATTTGGAAGGGGAACAAAACCTATAAAGAGAAAATCTAATATAACTCATGTTTTACATGGAAGTATGACTATATTTCTGTAAGAATACAGAACTGCTCTATCAAAATTGGGGAAAATGCTCTTTGAAGAAATGGAGTTGAGTGAAGGTTCAAAAGATGAATGGAAGTTCACCATAAAGAGAAACACCTTGAAAAGACAAGACTGAGGAAGGAACATAACAGGCAAAGGAAAGAGTCACTCAAGGGCAGAAGGTACATGGGGAACAGTGAGAGGAAGTCCAGTGTGGTTGCAGCAGATGGTACATGTAATGTGTGTTTGAAAGTGACACTGGCACACCGTGTTCCTTTTACCATCATTAAAGAGCTTACTGCCAAATAGAAACATATTGGAGAAAAATGAGCACAATAATCAAGAGCTACATATTGCATATGAGATAGAGTACAAAACACTATATTTGGCCTTGAAAATAAAACGCTTATAAATTTATAAATGTAGAGGGCACACACACACACACACTATATTTAAACCTATATCTTTATCTATATATAGCATATATATTCCGATTTTTGAAATACTCTTATGTAAACAATATTTTGGATTTTTTTTAATTGAATAAAGTTAATTTGGAAACAATGAGCAGAGGGAGCTCCATTTAGATTTTAAAAAGATCTTTCCAATTTTATAGCTGTTCAGCTGACTGTTACAAAGATTTAAACAGAAGGTGAAGACTCCTCTCTCACCATTCCAAATAAGAAAGAGGTCTTAAGCATTCTGTCCAAGATAACCTCTTCCTGTTCTCAACATCACCCTCCTCACCTACCTTGCCACCTAAATCTATGCCAATGTTTATATCCCAGACCCATAATTAGTGATTTTTCTCCTGACTTCCAATATTCTCAATTATTTTAACATCTTTAATTGTTGTGCTCAGCTCCCAAACTGTATGAAATGGAGTTCTCCACTTTCCACTCTCAAGTTTGTATCATACCCTTGCCAGTGTCTCCATCCATCCCAGACCCAGTTTTCAAAAGTATTGCTGATTCCCCTGTTTCTCCACTTCTCACCACTATTGCTCCCTCTGACTCTCAGGCACTTTCTTCCCTGTGTTCCCCCGTGGCATCTGCCTTTTTTAATTCTCACAGGGGCTACTACAACTCTCTTCCAACTGGTTTCTTTACCTTTAATTTTTCTTTTATCTAATCCACAATTTCCAACTTGAAGCCAGAATGATCTTTCCAAAATAAATTTGGAATCCTATCACAGCCCTGGTGAACAACCATATTTCTAAAGCTGCAACGTCTTGAGAGTTTGAGATTTACAGAATCAATGGGAGAGTTAAAGGTAGAGTCAGAACATGGTCTCTTGGTTTCACTTCTCCTCAAGGAATTTTACATATAGGGCAACTATTGGGAACATCTATTACTAATGAGAGTTTCCTAAGCAAACATTATGGGTATATAAACCCCAGGAATGAAACAGTTGAGAACTACTGTCCTAAAGCTGTTATATAGGTCTAGTAATTGTTTAGTAGGTCAAAATTAGAAAATAAAAAGAAATAAACAATACAGAATCTGGAAAGAAGTGGATCCCCTAAATTATGAAACAAAAAGAAAACCCCAAAACAAAAAAAATGAAAATACCAATTCCATATATTGTTTTTCAAGAAAATAACCAAAAGCCCCATTTTTTTTTCTTATAACATTTCAGCATTCTATTTTGTCAAGTAATTTTCCAGATTGTTCTATCACTCATAAATCCCCTTGTGTAGATACTGGACACTATACACATGAAGAAATAAAGAACATAACCCTAGGTGAATGTTTGAGACGTTTCCAATTATTTTTAATTTGCACATCTTTAAAAGAAGTTTAAATTAAAAAATTTAACAGCCTTAACATACTTTGGTAGGCAGAAGAATGGCCCCCCAATGCTATCCTAGTTTTAATTTCTAGAACCTGTGAATGTTACCTTATATGTCAAAACAGACTTTGCAGTAGTGACTAAATTACCAATATTAGGATGGTAAGATTGTCCTGGATTATCACCACAGGCTAGAAATCCTAAACGTTCTATTAAGAGGGATGTAAAAGGAGATTTGACACAGAATCAGGAGGCAAGGAGACAATGAAGCAAAGGTCTATGCCACTGGTTCTGAAGATTCAGGAAAAGGCTATTAGCCAAGGACTGCAGCTTTAGAAACTGGAAGCAACCTAGAGCCTTTCAAGGGAGTATGGCCCTGATGAGACCTTAATTTTGACTCAATGAAACTGATTTTGGACTTCAGATTTCTAGAACTGTGAGAGAATAAAAGTTGTATTTCAAAAGTCACCAAGTTTGCAATTTTGTTATAGCAGTTGTACAAAGCACATTTACATTAAAATTCTTTACACATAAGCATGGGTTTACAGCATGTTAATTATTGAGTATATATGATGTGCTGTCTCTTTGCCAGATGTTAGTAAGGAAAGTGATGGAGTAGACTGTCCCTCCCTCAAGGAGCACCTATCAGCCTCTGGCAGGAGCAACTAGCAATAAAGTAGTTGAAATGTGAGAAGCATCTAAGAATCAACATAGATACTCTGAGCTCTTAATGGGTTCCAGGGTTTGGGGAGAGGGTGGACTAGTGAGTCAGCTTGTGGTCTTCTAGAGGAGGTGATGTTTTTGATGCTTGTCTGGAAAGGTTATTAGGAGTTGACCAAAGAAGGAGGTTGTAAAGCAGAAAGATTAAAGTCATAGCAGAGATAAAATGTAGAGGTACAAAAGGCAAAAGCCCTTTTGTTCTTATTAGGACAGCCAGATTCTGGTTACTGCTGTGTGCCTTCTTATACATGAAGTTAGAATTTTTCATAATGAGTGAACTCAGATTACAATACAAAACAAAACAAAACCAGCGTTTTTACTGGTGCTGTTAAGTTCACTCTCACCACCCTGCCTTGATAGATGGGGTGTGTCTCTTTCCTAGAGGTGACAAAATGAAGTATCGCCACTTACTCTTTTTAAAAATCTTTTCAAAGATATACTTAAATTATCTTAACACAAATATAAAGGCTATGTGTCTATGGTAAATCTTGATCAAAGCACTATTTTCACTTTGTAAAAATCTTAGATTTTTCATAGCTTTTGCTGTTGCTCTGCAAATTGAGTTACATCTCTTCTTTCTCAAGGATGTACTGGTTTTTTAACCTGAAATAACTTTCTAAATTAAAAAGACATGAAAAATTACTTATCAGTGTGATATTAAAAAAAATGACTGGCATTTACAATAAATTTGCCAACTTTATCTTAAAATTTTATTTAAAGACTACCTTTTCTCTTATTTCTTTATTGCTATCATCCTCTTTTAACCTAAAATCACACCTTATAGCATGACTACTGCAATAATCTCCAACACACCCTTGCCCCTTTGAAGTCAATCTGTACATGGTATAGATTTTTAAAATAATTTTTTTAAAGAAAAAGTGATTTCAAAAAAAAGAAGGTCCTAAAATGATAAAAGGGTCAATACAGCAGGAGGATATAAAAATTGTAGAACAAGGTAGCACCTAGATATATCAAGAAAAACTTAGATATAAGGGGAGAATTATCCAACAATACACTAATAAAAATGTTTAATATTATACTTTAAAATCCAGGAATCCAGGCAGAAAATCAGTAAAGAAATATTGGCATTAGACTTGTTAGACAAAACAGACTTTATAGACATATACAGAACATTGCATCCAAAAGCAACACAACACACATTTTTCCTCAAGTGCACATAGAATATTCTCCAGGATAAATCATATGTTAGGCCACAATACAAGTTTTACTAAAAGAATACTGAAATCACATCAAGGATTTTTCTAAACACAACAATATAAAATTACAAGTTACAAGAAGAAAACTGGAAAATTGACAAATATGTGAAAATTAGAGGATATGCTACTGAAAAACTAGTAGGTCAAAGAAGGAATAAAGAAAATTTTAAAAAAATACTCTGATTCAATGAAAATGGAAATACCTACAGCAAAACTGAAGAGATGCAGCTCAAGCAGTTCTAAAAGGAAAGTTCATAGTGGCCAATGCCTATTTCAAGGAACACAAAAAACCTAATAACCTAATTTTACAACCCAAGAAATTAGGAAAAGAGCCAGTGAAGTCCGAAGTTAAAGGGAATGATATAACAAAGACCAGAGCAGACATAAATGAAATAGAGACTCAAAAGAGAACAGAAAAGATTAATGAAACCTACAGCCAGTTCTTTGGAAAGATAAAATTAACAAACCTTTAACTACACTCAAGAAAAAGATAAGACTCAAAATAAGAAATGGAAGGGGAAACATAACTGGTATCACAGAAATACAAGGGATCTTAGACTACTCTGAACATTTATATGCCAACAAATTGGACAATATATAAGAAATGAATAAATTTCTAGAAACACACAAACTACCAACACTGAATCACAAAGAAGTAGAAAGTCTGAAGAACAGAAGAATTACTGGTAAGGAAATTGTATCAGTTATCAAAAACCTCCCAGCAAACAAAAGTTCAGGACCAGATGGTTTTATTGGTGAATTATTTTTTTTTCTTATTTATTTATTTATTTGAGAGAGAGTGAAAGAGAGCATGAGAGAGGAGAAGATCAGAGGAAGAAGCAGACTCCCCATGAAGCTGGGAGCCCTATGCGGGACTCTGGAATCATGACCTGAGCTGAAGGCAGCTGCTTAACCAACTGAATCACCCAGGCACCCTCACTGGTGAATTCTATCCAACATTAAAAAAATAAATAAATAAAACCAAAACCAAACCAAAACAAAACAAAACAATGCTTCTCTAATTCTTTCAAAAAGACAGAAAAGTATGCTATGGTGAGTGCTGTGAAGTGTGTAAACCTGGTGATTCACAAACCTGTACCCCGGGGACAAAAATATATGTTGATAAAAAATTAAAAAGTTAAAAAAAAAAGACAGGAAAGGAGGGAAAACTTCCAATCTCATTTTACAAGGCCAGCATTACCCTGGTATTAAATCCAGGTAAGGGCAACACATTTAAAAAACAAGCTAATATATCTCATGATCATAGATGCAAAAAATCCTCAAAATATTAGCAAACTGAATTCAACAATAGAGTAAAAGGATCCTATACCATGATTAAGTCACACTTATTCCAGGAATGTCAGAATGGTTTAATATCCACATAGTCAATATAATACACCATATTAACAAGGCCAAAGATAAAAAGCATATGATCATCTCAATAGATGAAAGAAAAATAAATAAAATATTTGACAGAATACAACATCCATTGAGGATCAAAACTCTCAACAGTGTGTGTGTAGAGAGAATGCATCTTAACATAATATAAGCCGTACATGACAAGCTTATTGCTACCATCATTCCTAATGATAAAAAGCTGGAAATTGTTCAAAGATCAGTAACAAGACAGGATGCTCACTCCTACTAATTTTATTTAACATAGTATTAGAATTCCTAGCCAGAGATAATAAGCAAGAAATAAAAGGTATCTAAATTAGAAAGAAATAAAACTGTCACTATTTGCAGATGCAGGATTTTACGTATAGAACACTCTAAAGACTCAACACAAAAAACTGTTAAGAACTAATAATTCTGGTGAATTTGCAGGATACAGAAATTCAATATACAGATCTATGATCAGCTGCATTTCTGTATATATACACACACTATTATTGAACTACCAGAAAGAGAAACAATTCCATTTATAATTACATCTAAAGAATCAAAACCGAGGAATTTAACCAAGGGGATGAAAGACCTATAAACTGAAAACTGTGACACTGATTAAAGAAATTGAAGAATAAATGGAAAAATATTTTGTGCTAATGGACCAGAATTGATATTACCATGTCCATGCTAATCAAAAGAATCCACATATTTATTGCAATCTTTACCAAAATTCCAATGGCATTTTTCAAAGAAATAAAAAAGAAGTCCTAAAATTTCTATAGAACCACAAACATCCCAAATAGCCAAACTAATTTTGAGAAAGAGCAAAGCCAGAGATATCATGTCAAATATTAATGTCAAACTATACTACAAAACTAATCACAGTAGTGTGATCTTGGCATTAGAAGCAGACTCATCTATCAATGTAACAGAATAGGTAGCCCAGAAATAAACCAACACTTATACAGTTAATTTATGACAAAGGAACCAAGAATATACTATGGAGTAAGTATAGTCTGTAATAAATACTGTTGGGAAAACTGTACAGCCACATGAAAAGAATAAAACTGGACTACTATTTTAAAGCTACACAAAAATTAATTCAAAATGCAATAAATACTTAAATAGGTAATACCTGGAAACATAAAACTACTAGCAGAAAATAGGTGGTAAGTTTCTATAAATCAGTCTTTGCAATAATCTTTTAGGATTTGACACAAGAAACAAAAGCAATAGAAGCAAAAATAAACTACGGGGACTATATCAAACTAAAAAGACTTCTGCCAAGCAAAGGAAATGATCAACAAAATGGAAGGAACTTATAGAATGGAAGAAAGTATTTGCAAGTCATATCTGATAGGAGGTTAATAACCAAAATAAAGAATTCATACAACTCAGTAAAAAACAAAAAAAAACCCAAAACACACACGCACACAGAAAAAGGAAAAGAAGGGAAGTTGGTGCAGCCACTTTGGAAAACTGTGAAGATTCCTTAAGAAATTAAAAAAAGAGCTACTCTATGACCTTGCAATCTTGCAACTGCACTACTATGTATTTACCCCAAAGATACAGATGTAGTGAAAAGAGGGGCCATCTGTATCCCAATGTTCATAGTAGCACTGGCCACAATCATCAAACTGTGGAAAGATGCCCTTCAACAGAAAAATGGATAAAGAAGATATTGTCCATATGTACAATGCAGTATTCTGCCTCCCTGAGAAAGGATGAATACCCAACTTTTTTTTTTTTTTTTATCAACATGGACAGGACTGAAAGAGATTATGCTGAGTGAAATAAGTCAAGGAGAGAGAGAGAGTCAATTATCATATGGTTTCACTTACTTGTGGAACATAAGACATAACACAGACGACATTAGAAGATGGAGAGAAATGTGCTGGGGGAAATTGGAGGGGGAGACAAACCATAAGAGACTGTGGACTCTGAGAAACAAACTGAGGGTTTTAGAGGGGAGGAGGATGGGGGTTGGGTGAGCCTGGTGGTGGGTATTAAGGAGGGCACGTATTGCATAGAGCAATGGGTGTGGTGCAAATATAGTGAATTTTGGAACACTGAAAAAAAAATTAAATTAAATTTAAAAAAAATCCAAAAACCCAAATTAGGAAGTGGGCAGAAGATCTGAATAGACTTTCAGACAGATAGATGGCGAACAAATACAAGAAAAGATACTCAACATCACTCATTATCTAGATGTAAATTGTAGCCACAACAAGAAATCACCTCGCATCTCTTAGAATGGCTATTATCAAAAAGACAAGAAATAACAAGTATTGGCAAGTATGTGGAGAAAGAATACTTGTGCACTGTTGGTGAGAATGTAAACTGGTTCAGGCATTATTGGAAACAGTATAAATGATTCTCAGGAAATTAAAAATAGAACTATCAATGATTCAGCAATTCCACTTCCAGTATTTATCTGGGAAAAAAAAAAAAAAGAAAACACTAACTTCAAAAGATATGTGTGCCTCATGTTCACTGAAGACTTATTTCCAATAGCAAAGCTACAGAAGTATCCACTGACAGTAGATAAATAAAACACAATGGAAAGGTACAACAGAGTATCACCTAGCAATAATAAGAAAAAAAAAAAATCTTGCTATTTGTGACGACACAGATGGACCTTGAGGGCATTATACTAAGTGAAGTAAGACAGAGAGAAGGACAAATACTGTATGAGCTCACTTATATGTGTGTGTGGCATTATGCTAAATGAAGTAAGACAGAGAGGACAAATACTGTATGAACTCACTTATAGGTGTGTGTGGCAGGGGGGGACTACCACCACCAGTGATGAACACACACACACAACTCAACTCATAGACATAGGAAACAGACTGGTGGTGGTCAAAGGTAGGGAATTGGGAGTGGGCAAAATAGGTAGAAAGGAACAAACTTCCAGGTCTAAGTAAGTCATGGGGATGTAATATACAATAGATTATTAACTGTTTTGTACATTAGAAAGTTCTAAGTCTTAAAACATCACAATTGTAACTATGTATGTTAATTGATGTTAGACTTAATTGCTCCAATTTTACCATTTATATATAAATACTGAATCATTGTGCTGTATGCCTCAAACTAACCTCTTGTATGTCAATAAAAATATTTTTTAAAGCTTGAATTATATTACCTCCTTTTCTTTTCACATATGATTGTATTAAATTAGATCCATACTCCTTGCTTTGTCCCCCAAAAGATTCTGCCTACTTGTTCTACCTCATTTTACAGAATTCTCTCACTCCCAATAGTAAACCACAGAGCTTCCTTTGTTTTTGTTTTTTTCCTTTTTTTTAAAAGAAGATTTTATTTATTTATTTGACAGAGAAACAGTGAGAGAGAAAATACATGCAGGAGAGGGAGAAACGGGCTTCCTGCTGAGCCGGGAGGCCGATGTGGGGCTCTATCACAGGGTGCTGGGAAAACAAAGGCAGACGCTTAGTGACTGAGCCTCCTGGGCACCCCAAGCTCCCTCAAATTCCTGATAGGATTTTTTAAGAATTGCACTGATGTTATAAATTAATTGTAGAGAAACTTGACATCTTCAGAATGTCAACTCATCCTTTGCTATGAGCATCTTTTCTCTCCCATTTATTCACATTTTTAAGTGTCCTATAAGGTTTTTTTTTTCCCTGTTTATAAACATATATTTTGAATCACCAGGTTTACACACTTCACAGCACTCACCAAAGCACATACCCTCCCCAATGTCCATAATCCCACCCCCTTCTCCCAAACCCCCTCCCCCCAGCAACCCTCAGTTTGTTTTGTGAGATTAAGAGTCACTTATGGTTTGTCTCCCTCCCAATCCCATCTTGTTTCATTGATTCTTCTCCTACCCACTTAAGCCCCCATGTTGCATCCTTTGTTTTGCTGGCAGAACTTCTTTCATATTTTACTCCTTTACTCCTTAGAACATGCTTATTCCACTTCCTGAAATGGTCTCGTATATACTTTTCATGTGGTGGCTTCTTTCTCCTACTTCTTTCTTGCACTTCAAATTTTTGTCACTTCAGCAATGACAGTCTCTTCCACAAACAGTGTTGGGAAATGAAACAGTAACATGCAAAAGAATGAAACTGGACTATGAATACCCAACTTTTCTATCAACATGGACAAGACTGGAAGAGATTATGCTGAGTGAAATAAGTCAAGCAGAGAGAGTCAATTATATGGTTTCACTTATTTGTGGAGAATAAGAAATAACACGGAAGACGTGGGGAGATGGACAGAAGAAGGGAGTTGAGGGAAATTGGAGGGGGAGATGAACCATGAGAGACTATGGACTCTGAAAAATAATCTGAGGGTGATGAAGGCGCAGGGGGTAGGAGGTTGGGGGATCCTGGTGGTGGGTATTATGGAGGGCACGCATTGCATGGAGCACTGGGTGTGGTGCATAACAATGAATTCTGTTACACTGAAAAGAAATTAAATTAAAAAAACTGAAAAAAAAAAAAAAAGAATGAAACTAGACCATGATCTCACACCATACACAAAAAAATTCAAAATGGATTAAAGACCTAAATGTGAGACCTGAAACAATAAAAGCCTAGAGGAGAACACAGACAGTAATTTTTTTGACATTGGCTATAGAAACTTCTTTCTAGCGATGTCTCCTGATAGAGGGGAAACAAAAGCAAAAATAAACTATTGGGACTTCATCAAGGTAAAAAGCTTCCGCCCTGTTAAGGAAATAACACTACATAAGCCACCTTCAGAAGGGGAGAAGATATTGCAAATGACATCTCTGATAAAGAGCTAGTATCCAAAATATAAAGAACTTCTAAAACACAGCATCCAAAAAATGAATAATCCAATTAAAAAATGGGCCAAAGACATGAATAGACATCCAGATGGCTAAAAGATGCAGGCAAAGATGCTCAACACCACTCACCATCAGGAAAATACAAATCAAAACTATGAGTTATAATCTCATACCTGTCAGAATGGCTAAAATGAACAACAGAAGACACAGGTGTTGGCAAGGATGTGGAGAGAGGGCAACCCCTCTTGCTATTGGTGGGAATGCAAACTGACACAGACACTCTGGAAACCATACGGAGGTTCCTCAAAAAGTTAAAAATAGAATGACCCTACAATCTGGCAATCCTACTACTAGGATATGTAACCAAAGAATACAAAAACACTAACTCAAAAGAATACATGCCCCCTGATGTTTATAGCAGCACTATCAACAATAGCCAAATTATAGAAGCAGTGCAAAGGTCCATGAATTCATGAATGGATAAGGACGATGTGGTATGTATGTATGCATGTGTATGTATATATATGTATGATGGAATGTTATTGTTCCATTTGCAATGACTTGGATGGAGCTAGAGAATATTATGATAAGCAAAATCAGTCAGTCAGAGAAAGACCTACCACAGGACTTCATTCATATGTGGAATTTAAGAAACAAAGCAAGTGATTAAAAGTGGAAAAAAGGAGAGGAGAGAGGGAGGCAAACCAAGGAATGCACTCTGAACAACAGAAAACACTGCTAGTTACCAGAGAGGAGGTGCATGAGGTAGAAGGGAATGGGTTAAATAGACGATGGGGATTAAGGATTGTACTTGTAATGAGCACTGGGTACTGTATGGAAGTGTTAAAAAAAAATCACTATATTATATACCCAAGAATAGTATTACACTGTATGTTAACTGGAATATAAGTAGAAACTTAAGGGGTGCTTGGGTGGCTCAGTTGGTTAAGCACCTGACTCTTGATTTTGGCTCAGGTCATCATCTTAGGGTTGTGAAACAGAGCCCCACACTGGGGTCTGCACTAGGTGTGGAGCCTGCTTAAGATTCTCTCTACCCCTCTACCCCTCCGCTCCTCAGTGTGAGCACATGCTCACTTTGTTGCTAAGGGAAAAAAAAAAAAAAAGGAAAAACTTTAAAAAAGGTAAAAGAAACTAGGATAGCTTTGGATTTTATCAGAACATTTAAAATTGGTGTGCAGAAAGAGAAGAATGGCAAAAAGTAGGCAGAGTTTAAAGAAACAAAAGCTGAGAACTTCCCAAACCTAAGGAAGGACTTACATATACATATCCAGGAAGCTGACAGAAGACTCCATTATCTCAATGCAAAAAATACATTTTCCAAGAAACATTATATTGGAACTGTCAAAAAAAAATTAGTCAACGGTAAAGAATCTGAAAGACAACCAGGGGAAAGAAGTTACTTAAAGAAGCCCCTTTAGGGCTGAAAGATAAAAACTGTTAGCCAAGAACATGTGAGCCGCAAGTTATCTTTCAGACAGGAGGGAGAAATAAAGGCTTTCTCAAACTAAGAAAAGTTGAGGGAGTTCACCACCAACAGACTCACAAAAAGTGCTGAAAGGGATTCAAGGTGGGATGAAAAGACACTAATCAGAGAGAGGAAAACATATCAAAGTGCAGAACAGTTTGATAAAGTTGAAAAATAGAAAGCAAACTCTGCTAGAATGCGTCTTAACCACTGAACTACAGTATAAAAGTTGAAAAATATTATAAATCATCATAGTGACTACAATTTGTTGAAAAGCACAAGGCATAAATCATAAAAGAGGTAAACTGCGCATCAGATATATACAAAGGAGGGATGAAAGATAGAGAATCTATAGGCACATGGAGATTAGTCATCAACACGAAATGGACAGTATTATCTGTGAGAAGTTTTAAGTAAGCTTCGTCGTAACTGTCGAGCAAAAATCTGGAGTAGATTAATCAAAATAAAAAAGGGGGATACAGAGTATATCATTGTGGAAAAGTACCAATTTACAAGGGTAGGCAGAAAAAGGAAAAATACCCTCGAGATACACAACAAGAAAGCAAATAATAAAATGGCAGTAGTAAGTCCTTACATATCAATAATTACTCTAAGTATAAATGGGTTGAATTCAATCAAAAGGTACAGAATGGCTGGATAGAAAAACAAGACAATCATATGATATGTACAGGAGACTCATGTCACCTTTAAAGACACTCATACACTCAAATTTTGAGGGAACAGAAGAATAGATCTCATGCAAGTATAAACCAAAATAAAGTAGGAATAGCAATACTTTGAAAAAATAGACTCCAGGCCAAAAAGCTAAAACAAAAACAAGAAATAAGAAACCAAGATTATTTAATAAAGGAGTCAATATATCAAGATGTAATATTCATAAATGCATACACATCCATTATCAGAGCCCCTAAATGTATTAAGTAAATACTAACAAATGTGAAGAGAGATATAGACAATTATATAAAAACAGTGGGGGTAGGGCACCTGGGTGGCTCAGTGGGTTAAAGCCTCTGCCTTCGGCTCAGGTCATGATCCCAGGGTCCTGGGATCGAGCCCCACATCGGGCTCTCTGCTCAGCAGGGAACCTGCTTCCTCCTCTCTCTCTGCCTGCCTCTCTGCCTACTTGTGATCTCTGTCAAATAAATAAAATCTTTAAACAAAACAAAACAAAAAACAGTAGGGGAGTTCAACACCACACTGTCAGTAATGGATAGATCATCTGAATAGGGGAAAAAAAAACAAACCAAGGAAATGCTATAATTGAACTGTATTTTAAATCAAATAGACTTGACATATACAAAACATTCCATCTAACAGAAGAATATAGTTTCCTCAAGAAAAACTGAAAGGTTTCCTTTTAAGAACAGGAAAAGACAAAATTGCCCACTCTCACCTCTCTTATTGGATACAGTACTAGAAGTCCTAACTGGAGAAATTAAATAAGACAAAAAATGGCATCCAAATCAGAAAGAAAGAAGTAAAATTGTCACTATTTGCAGTTGATAATTTGTGTATAGAAAATGTCAAAGACTTAGCCAAAAAACTATTGAAGTTAAGCAATTTCAGTAAAATTTCAAGATATAAAAAAAATTTACAGATATCATTTATGTTACTATACACTAATTATGAAGCATCTGAAATATAAAACTACCCCATTTGCCATAGCACCAAAATAAACAGTAATAAATTTAACCACGTGAAAGATCTATACAATGAAATCTATAAAACTTACTTGAAAATAATGGAAGTAGATACAACATATGGAAAAAAACAACCTGTGTTCGTGGTTCTGAAGCATTTTGTTTAAATATCCATGCTACCTAAAGCCTTCTATAGAATCAATGTAATCTGTCAAAATTCAAATGTCATTCTTCACATAAAGATAGAAATGGAACTACCAAGGACCCCAAATAGCCAAAGCATTCCTAAGGAAGAACAAATATGGGAATGTCACATTTTTTAATTTTAAATTATACTACAAAGTTATTGGAATAAAAACAGAATAATATTGGCATAAAAATGAAACGCAGACCAATGAAACAGAATTAAGAGCTCAGAATAAACCCATGCATTTTTTCCTCAAGAATTTTGATGGATTCCTATCTCACAGGTCTTTCACCTATTTAGAGTTTATCTTTGTGAATGGTTTAAGAGAATGGTTGAGTTTCATTGTTCTGTATATAGCTGTCCAATTTTCCCAGCAACATTTATTGTAAAGACTTTTCCACTGCATATTCTTTCCTGCTTTGAGCTGAGACGTCCTTCAATGGATAAATGGATAAAGATATAGTCCATATATACAATGGAATATTACTCAGCCATCAGAAAGAATGAATACCCAATATTTACATCTAATGGATGGAACTGGAGGAGATAATGCTAAATGAAAAATCAAACAGAAACAATAATCGTATGATTTCACTTATTTGTGGAACATAAGAATAGCATGGAGGACATTAGGAGAAGTAAGGGGAAAGTGAAGGAGGGAAATCAGAGACAACCATTAGAGACTATGGACTCCAGGAAACAAACTGAGGGTTTCAGAAGGGAGAAGGATGGGGGGATGGGTGAGCACAGTCATGGGTATTAAGGAGGGCATGTATTGCATGGAGCACTGGGTGTTTGTTATACGCAAATAATGAATCATGGAACATTACATAAAAAACTAAGGATGTACTGTAATGTGACATACATAACAACAACAACAACAACAAAAAATCCAAACAAACAAACATGCATTTTCAGTGAACTAATACTTGATAAGAGAAGAAATAAAACTTAATGGGGAAATGGTTTCTTCAAATGGTGTTGGGAGAACAATGCAAAACAATGAAATTAGACCCCTGTTTTACAGCACTCCAAAAATTAACTCAAAATATATCAAAGCCTTAAATAAAAAACCTGATACCAGGAATCTCCTCGAAAAAAATGTTTTAAAGAAGCTCTTTAACACTGTTCTTGGTAATGTTTTTCACAGGTCACCAGAGCAAACAAAACAAAACAAAACAAAATAGGAATACATCAAACTTAAGCTTCTGCATAGCAAAGGAAACAATCAAGAAAATGAAATGGCGACAGAGCTAATGAGAGAAATTTTTTGCCAACCATCTGATAGCAGGTTAATACCCAAAATATATAAAGAACATTTTCAATCTAACTATGAAATAGGAAGAGAAACAATTTCCCAAAGACATCCAAATGGCCAAGAGGTACAGGAAAAGATGCTCAACATAACTAACCATCAGGCAAATGCAACTCAAAACCATGGTGAAATAACACCATAACCATTAGAATGCTTTTAATTAAGAAAAGAAATAATGGGTGTTGAGGAGGATGTGGAGAAAAGGGAACTCTTGTACACTCTTGTGGGAATATACATTTCCTCAACCACTCTGTTAAACAATATTAAAGTTACTCAAAAATTAACCGATCTACTATAGGATACAACAATCTCACAGCTGGGTATATACCCAAAGGAAATGAAAATAGAGTACCATGTTTATTGCAACATTTTTCACAATAGCCAAAACATGGAAAAATCTTAAGTGCCCATCAACAGATGAATGGATAAAGAAGATGCGATCTATATTTGTTAAAATATATCTCGTATTAAAAAATGAAACATTTGGCCAAAGGAATGATAACCTACCATTTATGACAATGTGGATAGACCCTGAGGACATTATAGCAAGTAAGGTAAGTTAAAGAAAGGCATGTACTGTAGGTTATCACTTATATGTGGAATTTAAAGAAGTCAAATTTGTAAAAACAGTAGAATGGTGGTTATCAGGAGAGGAGGGATGGGGTGGAGTGGTTAGGACAGATATTATCAAACTGTTTAAATTTATAATGAGTAGTTCATAAGTACTAGAGATTTGATGCACAGTATAGTGAATACACACACCAAGTTTGTATTATAATCAAACTTGCTAAACGACTGGTACTTAATTATTCCAACCACTAAGAAATAACTCTGTAATGTGATAGTGATACTAATTATCACTACAATGCCAATCACTACCATATGAATAATCAAACGGACATACTATAACCTTAAATTTACACATTGGAAGTCAAATATATTTCAATGGGAAAAAGGAAAATCTAGTTTTGGAAAATGAACCAATATATATATAAAAACCAAAAACAAAAATTAAAGTCAACCAGTTTTGGCTTCCATAAAATGGGTCCACAGCTTGCTTCTGGTGTGTATAATGTTTCTCTGAGTCAAGCTACTGAAGAAAATTTTTTAGAGTAACCCAGGAAGCAGAGCCAATGATATCACCAATTAAAGGGTTATTAAGCCTTAGGGTGTGTTCACAAGATGATACAGGCATATCTTGAACAGTTAATCCATTGATTATGAAGACAAACTGTCATTTACCTGACTTCTATAACAAATGAATTCAACTCACCATAATTATTATTGAGAAAGCTTATTAAAACAAATACTTTGATGATAGAGACCAAATCTTTTTTCCTCCTAGAGTTTGCCAAACATGAATTCTTTCATATGCTCTGTAAAATTCCTTACCATTTTAGTCTTACAAAAAAAAATATACAAACTAGAGTTTGAAATTCATTATGTTACATTGTAATCACTAATCTCAGCATCCCCTATCAACCTTCATCCCGACTAGATTGAGTCTCATTCTTTTCTCCATTCACCCTTCTTTCAAATTCTCCCAAGGTTCAAAAAAGGCAGTCTTCTCCTTGATTAACAGCTCACAAAATTCTCCCCGATGGCTTTTTTCTACAGTTTTATTCTATTAGTTTGGGTATACTTATATAGTGCATTGCAAAACACTTTAAGTCAATGTTTCCATTGGCAATTTGTCAACTACCTTAGAAGAAATCCAAGGCCTGATGCTTTCTATGCGTATGATCAGAGCACCAAAGACCACCACAAAATATATTTTGTATTAAATACAGCTTTTCTAATGAAGTAAAGCAACTGCACTCGTCCACAGTTAACTAAGTGGTCAATGGTAAAGTATAGAGTTAGGAGAGTCAAAGATCCAAAATAATCACATTCCAAATAATCAGTAAAATATGGACACATATATTCCAAATGCCTATATTTTATGAAAGGCAGTGTGTTATTAACAAAGGAAAACTGAAAGAAATATTATAGAACAAAGCTACTAATTCTAGACTTGGATACACCTCCTGGCTATATGTGTATATTCCCATCTCCTTATGTTCCTCCTCATCCATTTCCTTACCAGAGCTGCTGCAGTGGGAGGGGTCAACAGGTCTTCCGTTTTTATCAGAGCAGGCTATTGCTCGAAAGCGCAGGCCTTTTCCACATTCTTTGCTGTCTCCTTGTACCCGATATCCTCGTTGAGACTCCCTTCTGCCTTCTGGAAGAATGCAATCTGACCAGTTTCCATAAGGCTGAGATATAAATACATCACAAGGGCACAGTTCTGTTTCTATGAGAGGGTACAGGTCAGAGTCCTGGCATTTCTCTTTCTTCCTGCTTTTCCCTGTTTCAAAAACAAAATAAAACAAAACACTGATATATTAATTTCCAATCTGTTTTGTTGAAAGTCACATTATTGTCTTTACTAATGTTTATTTACTAAACATCAAATAAAATATGGCCTTCCCCTGCCCTTCTCCACAACGCCCCCCCCCTTTTTTTTTCCATGAAAGCAAATCCTAGGACAATGGAAGCAATTCTCAAAGCAACTGTGAAATTAAAGTTAATTTGAGGGGCGCCTGGGTGACTCAGTCTGTTAAACATCTGCCTTTGGCTGGGATCAAGCCCCACATCAGGCTCCTTACTCAGCAAGAAGCCTGCTTCTCCCTTTCCCTCTGCTTGGTGCTCCCCCGGCTCATATACTCTGTCAAACAAAATAAAATAATAATAATAAAGATAATTTGGAAAAAATTTAAAAATGGTTTATATTGGATAGAGGCAAAAATAAAAAATAAGAAACTGAAAGCTGTTTGCTACAGTGACTCAACAGCTGGAAAGTTTTTGTTTATATGATTTTCTCTATAACTTGTTGGTAAGAACAAACAGATTACTTTGTTTTCCTGAAAATTAATGGTTTCCAGGGAAACCAACAAAACACTGGAAATAGTAACATCCTGTCATTTTGATGTGCGTTTTTGGAAACAGTTTATTTATTCAAAGAACAAAATGATATCTCATCCAATGGCCCTGGAGTGAGGCTAGGTGCCACTCGGGGTGAGAATGACAAAGTTGAACTTATTTTGGTCCTTGCTATCAGGCAGCTCACAAATGCTGACACAATAGAAGGAAATAAATGGTCAAATAATGTTGGGCAATTTAATC
The DNA here is from genome assembly GCF_011764305.1 of Mustela putorius furo. NCBI lineage: Eukaryota > Metazoa > Chordata > Mammalia > Carnivora > Mustelidae > Mustela > Mustela putorius. Next base: position 19,109,745 of record NW_025422019.1, on the reverse strand, counting down.
TGAGAAAAAGTTATGACTTCCACTTTGAAAGACTTTTTTAACCTAAGTATTCTAGAATATGACTTTACCTTAACCAATTGACTTTGATGGAGCTTTTAGCTGTGAACCTGTCTTTGAGTAATGAGAATGCAGAATTATTTCCCATTGCTGAGTACTTGATAATCATGTTTAATGGGATTTCAAGTCCACATGTAACTTGATTCAACTTTCCTGCCAACACACTTCTGCTAGATTCCTAAACGTTTTCTAATAGATCTGATTATATTTTGTTTCATGATTAATAAGTCATCAGCTAGAGTCTTGGCTGGTTATAAAAAAAATATGCAGTAGGCTGCTTTATTGGTCTTATTCCCAGTGTTTATAGGGGTTTTAGAAAAGCTTGATTTAAGCTGATGCATGGGATATTACCTCATTGTCAAAGAATTTATACACAATTTTATAGTTGTTGCCTGGATGACTGGCTCTATGGTCTGACATGTTGCTTACGGTCATAATAAATAATGATTCCTGCAGGGTCTGAAAGATGTTGCTGGAGCTTCAGCCATGCCACTCTCTCTCTCTCTGGGAGGATGTATTCACTTGCATTTACCATTAGGAGCACTTAATGAGAAAATGTTTGAGAAACACAGTCTTCATGGTGGTGAGAATTTACTGGTTGAAAAATAGGTCTATGTGTGGTTTCTTCCTACCAATACCCAGCATATTGAAGTCTCTGGCACTTCTTAAACGTCTCCATCTCTTCAATTTCTATTCTCTTCTCAACTTAAGCCTGGATTCAGAGTCCACTTATTTCTTGACACTCTACTTACTACTGACAAAGTAATAAAACAAATGAAGCCCTGGAATGTCTCTCTACGTTACCCTTCAGGCTTAATCATTCAATGATTGTTGAGAATGTTGATAACACCATCACTGTTGAAATAGTCTTCCCAAATTCCATTGTACCTTGTACCTTACCTCACCCCCGCAATCCCTCTGGGAAGATCACATTTGTTTGTTACATTATTTCCCTTCTCTACATCTCTTACATCTCTTAACTGATGGGCCTTCTCAGGGAACTGTCCTAGGTTCTCTTCTTTTCTGATCCGTTATCTTCACTCATGAGTTTAAAGGACCCTCTATATCTCTTAAATTCTTATTACCTCCATTCTAGGTTTCTAGCTCAAGCTTCTGAGCCACAGACTAGAACCTAAATGGCCTATCAAACTCAACCTGGCAAAGTCATACTCAACCTCTTCACACCTGGGCCTTGCTTTCTTCATCTTCATTTCCCAATTATCTCAAGAAGGCCAAGTCAAAATCTAAAATGCCACGTTTGAATTCTATTATACTATCTGCATCTATCTGTTTAATGACAAAGATCTATCATTTTAAATGGCTATCTCTTGAATCAGTCCTTGTTTCCATTCTGACCAATACTACCCATATGTAGCCCATCTCCAAATCTCTTAAATCCCTGCAACACCTTCTTCCAATATTTTATAGCCATTGTACTTCATATTCCCCCAGTCTTCTGCCCACACTGCAACTAGAAGCAGCTCACAAAGATGGAAATTCGATCACATGATTTATCTACTTAAAACTCCTCATTGACTTACCATATTTCATAGAATGAAGTCTAGACCCTCTGCTATGGTCATCAAGGCTCTGCGGTACTGAGGCCATTAGGACCTGCCTCCTATCTAAGTTGTGTCATTCTGCCTCTGGCATGTGACAAGCTAGACATACTGCACATCTTTCAGTTCCTAGAGATTACTCATTGGTTTCTGGCCTTTGCATTTTTTAATTACTTTTAATACCATAATGTATTATTTGCCCCAGGGGTACAGGTCTGTGAATCGTCATGCTTACACATCTCACAGCACTCACCATATCACATACCCTCCCCAGTGTCCGTAACACAACCACCCTCTCCCTACCGGCCTTTGCATTTCTTACACCAAAAGTTATCTTAAGTTCCAACCTCCCTCCATGGTCTAGTTAATGTCTACTTGTCCTTGAAGTCCAAACTAATATATTACCGTTGCCAGAAAGCCATTCTTGAGACTCTTCATCTCAGGTATGTAAAAGGTACTCTTCTGTACTGTCCTTACTCTGCCTATCACAAACTGCCTTTCCAAGTATGTTCGCTCCCCAGTTTTTGGAATTTGTAATTATGCTACCTTAGATGGCAAAATGGACTTTGTAGATGTGACTGGGATTATGGGCCTTGAGAGGAGATTATTCTGGATTATCTGGGTAGGTACAACCTAATCACATGTCTTAAAATTAGAAAACCTTTCCTAAGAGATAGTCATACATAATGTTACTGAACTTCAAGATGGAAGAAGAGTCATTAGCCAAGGAATATGGATGGCCTCTAGAAGCTAGGGGGAAGGAAAAAAAAAATACATTTTCCCCTAGAGCCTCCAGAAAGCCATACAGTTCCACCAACATCTTGTTTTCAGCCTTTTGAAACTGAAGTTTGTTTTAGACCTACATAACTAGGAGATCATACATTTATGTTATTTTAAAGCCACTCAATTTCTGGTAATTTGTTACAGCAATAAGAATTTAATGTAGCACTAATACAACAGCTTTTGTCAGAAATTCTATATTGTGCTTTAATTGTAATAAAATCTCTATCTTCCATTATACTATAAACTCTTAAATTAGGATCATGTCTATTCCCTAGTAGTATTCCTAAGGCATAGCATGCATAAGTGGTCAAGAAAAATGTTCATTAAGAAAAGGAGATTTTAAAAAGTGTGGTAGGGGGAAAAAGGAAGACAAAAGGAGTAAGTGAGAGCAAGAAAGAGGAGGAAGAAAAAATATTCATCTATAAGGCAACCAAAAGTTGCTGGCAGAACAAGTATTCTGTATGAATATATGCGCTCTCTGTATTTGGGATAACCTTAAATAGAGGACACCACTGTTTGAGGATGGATTTGAGTATGTTAATGCAGAAATGGTTCTCAAGAAACAAATTATTAGTGGTTCTTTACTTTGATAACATAGTAAAAGAAAAAGAAAATCAGTATTAATCTTTGGATCAAGAACTAGTTTACTACTAAAACAAGTTAACAAACACACACACAAAAACAACAATAGCAAAAAAAAAAAAAAAAAAAAAAAAGATGGGGCACCTGGGTGGCTCAGTGGGTTAAAGCCTCAGCCTTTGGCTCACGTCAGGAACCCAGGGTCCTGGGATCAAGCCCCGCATCAGGCTCTCTGCTCGGCAGGGAGCCTGCTTCCCTTCCTCTCTCTCTGCCTGCCTCTCTGCCTACCCGTGATCTCTGTCAAATATATAAATAAAATCTTTAATAAAAAAAAAGAAAACCAATCCCTAATATAATTGTAAAGACATTCCCCCCCTTAAGTGAGATGGAAATTTATGACTTTTGTTTCAATAACATAAAACTATTAAATATGTTTTATTTGTCCAGTTATTTTACATATTAATAACCTAAACCAATCTATCAATAGATTATTTTCAGCACTTATAAACAACTGCTATAATTAACATTCAATCCAAAACCTGTGATGATATAGTTTAGGTACAACACCCAAGACATCCAGATACTGAAGTTTCATGTTAAAAATGGAAAAGAGAAAAACACTAGATGGTCCCTTATTCCATGGAGTAGCTTGTATTTTTGTCTACATGCTTCTTTATGTGTCTGTATTAAAGAGAATCACAGTTTTATGGTCTAAGTCCACCTTTTACTACCATTCATGTAAGAGATTGATTTTACCACCAAACTACATGTGAGAGACTGAAATACAAACATAGTACCACAACAATAAAAAATGTCTTAAGTAAAAAATTTCGATTCACTACTGCCTACTGCACACTCAGTGATACAGAATTGTTGTCCACCCCCCCCCCAAATCTCATGCGGTTCATGAAATTGACCAGTTGGTGTCTCCAAGACATGAAGACACACAGATCAATTACCCAGCAAAAAGCATAACCAATAATTTAGAAAAATTCTAAGTAATTTTTTTTTAGTAGGAGTAATTCTTGGGATAGAGTTTGGAGAAAAATGTACAATGGTTCTTTCAATATTTATGTAAAAAGTGTATTTTAAATAAGCCTAATGCTTACTTAGTTTTGACAGTTCAAAATAAACTGTACTAGTTCAATAAATATCTTAAGTTCTTCTATATTCCCATGGTCAACTTGCAGGTATAAAATACTATTAGTACACTCAAGAACAGAAAGCTGGCCAGTAATTAAATCCTTGTTTTCCCTCTAAAGGATATTCTCATCCCAAAGATGGAGAATTGCCAGGATGATGGCTTCTGAAGCCTTACACATGAACGTGCACACCAAGTTTTACTGTTGCCGGTGAACTTGAAATTACTCCTGTCAAACACATTCCACCCCGTTATATTCCCTAGAAGAACTTTTTTCATCTTAGAAACACAAGCAGTGTTGCACAAAGTTATGTATTCATAGATTTTTGTAGAAGAGAACACAAAGTATAGCATATTTTTTGTTTCTATTTGATTAGAGTTTACCTACTCATGAATGGGCTTCTGATTTGTGTGTAGAAACCCCGTTACAGGCTCTCATCGATTAAGTAAATCCATTAGAGTTAAATTTAAAACATAATCTTGTAAGCCATACATTCAAACAAGGGGAATTTGAAACTGAGAGAATTAGCTCTTGAACTTCTTGTAATAACAAATGGTCTTCTGTGCTTAATTCGTCAATGTCAACAACAATTATATTATCCCGATGATTATTTTGGCATTTTTCCTTTGGGCTTTTATTACCTAAATTAAGTTTTCTGCATATTCAAATACAACTAAAAGAAACTGTGGGATATTTATCTAGCCAAGAAATACAATATACTATACTGCATCAATAATTTGTACATTATAGGCAAAAATTGCCCCAGCACCTTCATTCATCTATTAATTGATTTTATATCCATTAAATTGCATGGATGTAAACAGAGCCAAAATAATAGACCACAAAAGCAGAACCTACATATATAATTTGACTTATGTCTTACAATTAAAATTCTAAAATGTCAAATTGTTTATAAAGTAATGGCAAAAGAGAATGATCTAGATTAGATCTGCCTATTGAGGCATTTTACACATTAGTCACTGCTTTCAGCCCTGCCAAGATCCTGGCATGACCACATACCAGAAATTTTGCCATTAACTACTCCAAGGTAGCAGGTGGCTATGTTGCCATTTACCACTGTAAAGGTTATAAAGCCATATAGAGAGGAACTTCACAGCTGTAGAATGGTTCACACCATTCATTTCACAAGTATTAATTTAGTACATATTATGTGCCAGGAATAGGTGCATTAGATGCATAGCATCAGGAAGGATAATTTTTATGACCATTCTAAAGTCTATCAAGGGCTGAGAAAAGGAGAGACCCGATATAATCTCTAGTATTCCTGAAGTTTCCATTCTCTTTTGCAGGTTCAGAAGTGCATCCCTGTCTGAAGCTAAGAAATGAAAGGTATACCCTACCTGTGAGCTGTCGCCGTCGACTTCGGGTTGTTTCACAATTTGTGGAGCAGGGAGTAAACTTGGACCAAACCGTGAAGGTGCAGTCATCTCGACACGGGACTGTGCATTCTTGTACAAGGGGAGGCATGCCATTTGTCTGCTTGAGGCATTCCATCATTTCTGCCGACTGGTTATCATCAGAGACACAGGAGACCGCTTTAAAAAAAAAATGAATTCTTTTGTTATTATTTTGATTAAATCAATCTGTTGCTTGTACTTCAACAAAAGAGCAGAATCCCCCAATGTCTGAAAATTTGGTTAACACTGTGATTGGAAAAGGTGTTCAACACCGCTAACCTTATTTCTCTCTGGAAATTAAACGTTTAAGGTTGCCAGTGGGGGTATCTGAAGATTTAATTGGTTTCATTATTAATTCAATTTGGTTGCACTGACAGCAACCAAAATAACTTCCAGTAATTTATTGTACATAAGCTTGTGAGTATCTGATCTCTAGGGATGATCTAAAACTAGGAAAGAATGTGTAAGAGTAAAACGAGGACAAAAAAGGGACAAGACCATGAATATCATGTGAATTGTTCTTTGATTTTAATTTACTTCTCTTTAATTTACTTCTCTTAATTTACTTCTCTTTTTTTAATTTACTTTGATTTTAATTTACTTCTCTTTAAAATACTTCTATTTTTGTTATATTTGTTATATATATTATTATATATATTATATTATATATTATTATATAATTTTATATATTATATATATTTGTTTTATTTATTATCCTTATTAACATTTCAGGAGAAAATTTTTAAATTTTTTCAAGTAAGGCATAATCTATCCAGGTAACTCCCATTACAGATATCAATTTCAGATAATTCAAAATTTATTTCACAAACTTTAACTAGAAGGTCTCTAGTCATACCATAAAACAACTAATAATCTTGAGGTAAAGAACTTAAGAAATTTTGTAAATTCTGTATTTGATTCTTTAAGCTAGTGACTTTTTATTCATTTATACAGGGTATTTTCTGTATCTTTTATTCACCCTAATTATGAATTTTGTAGGGATCTTTGTAGCCTCTAGACCCATACTGGCACTACTGACATTTTAGGTTGGACACTGCATAGGTATTTGTTTCTTGTGTGCCGGAAGACATTTAGCAGCATCTTTGGCCTCTACCTACTAGATGTCAGCAGCACATACACCCTCCCAGTTGTGAAAATCAAAAGCTCCAGACATTGTCAAATGTTGCCCCAGGTGAAAACTACTCTTCTAAACTCATTGCTAACCACGGAGATCTAGGAGAACACGTAGATTCTATGGCATGACCTTGGACCTACTGCATCAGCATCTCTGGAGCAGAATTCTAGGCATATATTTTTGTCTTTAAGTGTCCCAGGTGGTTCTGCTGCAGCCTGCCCACAGACAACCCATTTTTGGCATGGTGCCTGTGGATATAGGGTAGGTTAATTGGTATTTGCTAAATTGTTCATCCTAAAATCCCAGTTTAAGATAATTTTTATGACAACTCTAAAATCTACCAAGTTATAAGGAATAAACACACCACAGCTTAGGATCAACATTGTTAAGAATCAACTTTATATGAAAAGTTTTATAATGCAGGGTAACTGTATATAGGGACTCCACTTAATTGCTCATTCTTATATTCTGAACTTTTTTTTCAAAAAATTTATTTTTTCAGTGTTCCAAGATTCATTATGTATCACACCCTGTGCTCCATGCAATATGTGCCCTCCTTAATACCTACCACCAGGCTCACCCATCGCCCTGCCCTTCTCCCTTCCAAAACCCTCAGTTTCTCAGAGTCCACAGTCTCTCATGGTTTGTCTCCCCCTCCAATTTTCCCTATTTCTCTTTTCCTTTCCTTCTCCTAATGTCCTCCATGTTATTCCTTATGTTCCACAAGTAAGTAAAAGCATATAATTAACTTTATCTGCTTTACTTATTCCACTCAGCATTATCTCCAGTCCTGTCCATGTGGATGTAAAAATTGGGCATTCATCCTTTCTGATGGCTGAGTAATAATCCATTGTGTATATGGACCATATCTTCTTTATCCATTCATTTGTTGAAGGGCATCTTGGCTCTTTCCACAGTTTGGTGACCGTGGCCATTGCTGCTATGAACATATGGCCCTTCTTTTCACTACATCTGTATCTTTGGGGTAAATACCCAGTTTCATTATTCTGAGCACAAAGAACAACTCAATCTGATTTTTTTTTTTTCTTAATAACCGAAAGCCAAATCCATCCAATGTTTTAGGACCAAGGAGTTACCTAAGATGACAATGAATGTATATACAATACTTCCCAGTTTGTACATCTGCTCTGTGCCATGTGGGGTTATTCACTGGTTTTGAGCAATTTTTGCTTTTGTTTTTAATCTATATTCTAGGAACAAAATCCATTCCAACAAGGTCAATATCACCTATGTTTTTTTTCCATTGGAAATATTATAGCCATTAATGAATACACCAATATACTTTATCTTAAGTAGGATACATGCAAATGTTATTTCAGTTACATGTTTAGATAACCAATCTGGAGTCAGTTTAGGGGACTTCTATCTTCCCAAGTTATTTTTCCTCCCAAGATGACAATGCACTGATTAGCATGAAGTGGAATTTTAAATACTTTTAAAAAGCATTGTTATTTGAAATCTGAACCTCTATGTATCCAGAGGTAAGGCTTTTCCAAAGAAGTTTTTAAAATTATTTTCCACATTAGTGTATAGTTGACAACTATGATAAACATTCAATGATATTTTGAAATTTTGCAAGCTAAATGATCAAAATCAGGATTTAGGAATGCCTATATTGAGCTATTTTGCATTAATGAAAGAAAGCATCAAGAATAAAGAATAGCTATAGAATATGGTGTAATTCAGAGACATTCTTATCAAATGGTATGAATACAAATTCCAATTCCAAACATCTGGGAATTACATGAATGGAGTTATTTAATCTTTGCACATAGACTCATCTATAAAATGATTATAGTAAGAGAACCTACAACAGAGTTGTGAGAAAGCTTAAAACAGTATCTCTCATACACTCAAGGTTCCAAAATGCTATTGACTTAACTTTTAGTATTTAATTTTTAATTTCTTTATTAAATCTAGCAGACTGATAGTTCTCCTCTCAGGTACACATACTACCACTCTCCATGGCCACCTTCAGAATCTGAGGGATAAAGGAAAGAAAACCATGGTTGAATCTCACAGGAGTCTGGCACCACACTTAAAAAATCACCATTAGTCAAAGAGTATGTCAAATATGCCCTAAACACATTCACTACATTAGCAGGGCTATGTAGACCAAATCAGATCAAGGGTTCCTAAACGAACTGATGTATTAGAGTAGTCTAACAGAGACAACAGAGATCTCCAAGGGCCAAAGAAAACACTGGCAGTTGTAGCATGAAGTTTCATGATACCCACTTTAATCTCAATAGCACTGTTCTGTGTTATTACTGATGATCTGTTAACTTAAGGGTTGAGTGGCAACTGATACACTACAGATCATACAATCATCGAATTAGGTCAGGCATTCTGGCTTTCCGATTTCTCCAAGTTCAAGATGCTAATTTCTTTTCAAGTGTGAAAAAAAACACCAGACAAATTTAAAAGAGGGGTGCCTAGGTGGCTCAGTTGGTTTAGTGAATGACTCTTGTTTCTGCCTCAGGTCATGATTGCAGGGTCCTGAGACCGAGGCCCCTGCTGGACTGCCACTAAATGAGAATTCTGCTAGAGATTCTCTCTCCTCCTCGCCCTCTGCCCCTCCCCCACCCACCTACTTTGCAAGCATGAACATGCACACACACTCTCCAACTCAAATAAAATCTTAAAAATATGAATGTTTCTTGGGAACATTCTAGTATAAAATGAATCATTCAATAAACATTTATTGGAAGACTGGATACTGAATTATACCAATGGATACAAAATTACTGAGGAAAAACAGCAAGAGCAAAGTCTGCAGGACTGGAAAACCAGGAAATGAGAAGATATTTGGAGTAAATGAGGATAACTAGTAGCTAGTGGCACAATCCAATTCAGACCCTCCTTCCATTAGGCAACTCATGGGGAAAGGTTATTTTTAAAATGCATTATTTTAAATCTTTAAAATAGTTCTTAACCACTAGAAGGTGTGGAGACTCCTTAAGCCCAAAAACTTATTTTGAAAAAACAGATGTGGCAAAGTATACTGATAAAATTGTAAGTCCTAGTGTCAAATAGAACTAAGTGACTCTCCATTTTTTTCTACTGTTACCTTGGACAAGTTATATAAAAAGACTCCATTAACCCATCCATATAATTTTAGAGTAATATCTATACCATATAATAAATTGACACAGGTGAAGTACTTAGCACAGCAGGGGGATGTTGGTGTGCAAGCATCAAGTGCATGAATGGGGGGAGGGGCAGAGGGAGAGGGAGAGAACTTCAACAGACTGTGCCGAGCAGGGAGCCCAAAGCAGGGCTCCATCTCACCACCCTGACATCATGACCTGAGCTGAAACCAAGAACTGAATTGAACTCCTAACGAACTGAGCTACCCAGGCACCCTATGGAAGATGGCCTATTTTTATGATAAAGTCTTCTAGAAATGGAAACATAACAAGCATCAGTAAAGAAGAATCCAACATTACTTGACTTGGCTCAGGAAGAATTTTCCAAATCCCACTACCAATAATCTTGGCCCCTAAGAAGTGTAACTGGAGTCTCCTTTCAGTTAGAGTATTAAAGTCAGTAGCCTATTCCAAAGCTTACATGGCTCTCCCAAAGATATGGTCTATTCTATTTCCAAGTGATGCTCTGTGCATCCTGCTAATTGTTTATGAAAATGAGCCTTATAAGCTAATAGAGGAGATCAGAACTCCAGAGAAAGTCAGAAACTGAAATCCAAGTCCTGTTGGGAATACGTTCCAGAAGCACCAAGATCAAAGTCCTTAAAAATCTTAAGTGTTTCATGAAAGGACCATGAACATTTGTGCAGAAGAGTGCTGGCCATATTTGCAGCTTCATATTTCACTCAGTGAGGTGATTATATCCAGCATAAACATGAACCATACCTCTCTAAGCTAAAGCTAAATTCAAAAGCCTTTTAACATCTGAGGCTTAGGGGGATTTATCAAACTTTTCTGACCATTAGAACCATTTGTGCTTCATTACAGATAAGGCGAGGGATGAAACAAGGCAAAGAAATATAGCTTATGCCCTGAAGTCAGAAATACATCTTGAAGTCATTCTACTTCTGTGGTGGTCTAAACATCAAACTTTGCTTATATACCTGAATCTTAATTACCTACAGCTTGTTCCCTATTGATCTTATTGAACTTGATCCGTTCATCCATCCATCCATCCAGTCAATATATAAGCAACTATGAAACATTATAAAATCAATATGTGTATATATAGATATGCATGTACATACACATAATCTGGCTTCTGGGAGGTGACAGTAGTGGCAGTAACAGAAAGGTAGATGGTACAACATTGTCGTCTCTGTAATAGAGACAACCAATGAGGGAACTTGGTATAGAAAGGAAAAGTAGGTACTGCAATCTTACATGGAAAGGACGTGCTGTGGACAAGCAGGAAAAAAGCCATTACCAAAATTCATCTATCAGATATTTGCTATTTAGTTTCACCCTGAGTCCTGGGTCCTTTGGATCATAGCAAATCACTTGCAGACCACAATCTAGAGAAAGTTTTTTTTTGGTGGTGGTGGTGGGGAGAGGGCTTCTAAGTAGTTAAAGTCCTCTATACTAGGGGGCAAAGTCTTTTGAGGAAAGGGAGAGGCATTTACTACTGACCCTTCCTGTCCTTTATTTCTACACGGACTAGATTGTTTAAGGAATGGCAATTCAATGCTCAATTATAATCATTTATTAAACTTGGAATATTGTTGTCTTTGTGAGAGGAAAATTGTACTGCCAGGTAAAATTAGTTCCAGTAGCTGCAGAACAATCTCATTATTGGGCATGTTTGAAATTTAGTGACCTTAGGCTTTGGACAGAAAGTTCTCAGGCTAGCTGCCTGGGACAGCTGAGTATTCTTAAGGAACAATGGAGAGGCATGTGTTTGAACAAAGCCACACAGATGAGAGCTCTCAGACAACAGTCACCTACTAGTAATGGGAATGGTAGGGTGACCAGAAACCCCCCCCGAACTTCTGTGAAGTTTGAAGTCCTATTTTCCCATTTACAGTGTCTAACAATGTATAAAACACATAGAATTGAGTTCAGCTTCTTCACCTTTCTCATAGTTATGACATAAGCTGAGCCTTAGAGAGGAAGAAAAAAAAAAATCACAAAAAGCAGAGAAGAGTTACTAATTGCTTTCCCCCGTTACCTCTTTTCAATTTTAGCAGCATGAAAAGGAATACCCTGACACAAACTGTAAAATTATCTGATAATCTAGCAAAAGAAACAAAGCAAGGACCTAGCTGAATTCTCAGTATGTCTGAATTAATTTTTGAAAAAGAACTACGCACTGTTAATATGGGAGGCTTAAGCAACCTTCTCAGGCTTCCAAGGTGACTGAATTCATCAGATTTTTAACTGTTACTAAACAGCTAGTCTTTTTATCCTCTATCACCTCTAGACTCAGGTCATCAGGCATGCCGTGATAAGTTGGTCTTTTTTAAAATTTTCCCCCCCACTTACAGCATGAAGAGTGCAGGGGTCACTGTCCTGATAAGAAAGAATGATACTCAGCCTGGGAAGAGTAAGTAATGGAAGCTGCTACTTCCCCATCTGTCTAAACTCCCCCTTCACCAAGGACAACCACATTACTTTCCCCAAGTTACTATGGACTAGAGTTCAATTGTCATAGTTGACAAGAAAGGTTAAGAAGAATTTCGTTTTAGAGGTGATGATTTCCAGGAAGCAGGGGTAACATGATAAAAAGCCAGGAGGGCTCTATGAGCTTGCTGTCCTGCCGTGAGGTGCTTCAAGCACAAAGCTCCATTTACAGGTGTGTCAAGAAACAGAAAGGAGGGACAGCAGCTGCCCAGTTCAAAAAACAGTCTGACAACATATTCTATCAGGCCCTGCACTGGTAGCTGGGGAGACACAGATGGAAGAAATGGTCACTGTACCGAGGGTCCTGCAAGAGCACAGCATGGGAGCCTCTGGCACCAGGCAGTCAGTGTCACTTCCTGGAAGGACAGACACATGAAAGTGGGGTAGGACGTTCCCTATAAAAACAACTTAAGCCAGGCCAGGAACTTGACATACCATACACCTGTGCAGAGAACCAGCAATATGGTGGGCTGGCTTCCTGTCTTTGCTCTGTACACTCCTAGGACTCTACTTCCCCTTTGATAAGATCCATTATGTACAGAAATACATGGTCTATATCTGCGATGTTACTAAATTAAGGACATTATGCCAGGCTGCCCCAGACAAGTATGGGGTCCAGTGTGAGAAAGTAAGAAGAGGTCATAAATCACAAGTCTAAAGAGTTAAAAGTTAAAAACTGAAATTAACAGATCTGTAATAGATCTGTTCTACTTCCCTACACTAACATATTTGCTTTCCTAACATCTTGGAAAGCTAGGTTCTAATAACAATTCTGGGGTGAAGTTTTCATCTGGAATATGCCTCCATCCCAGCCCAATACCCTTGCCCCCTTCCTTCCCTTCTCATTCCAGCTGAATTCTACCCCAGCCAGGACCTTCCTGCACTTGCTGTCAATCCTGCGAAGCTCAATTCACAAGTCAGCTGCCAGTCATCCATGCCAGGCCTAGAGTACACATGTAGCTAGAGTAAGCTTTCCTCCAGTCAGACTCCAAAGAGGCCTCTTTCATCCTTGAGGCTGGCTCAGGGCCATATAGGCAGGGAGTTCTAGAGTCCTAAGGACTAGGAAGAGATAGGCGTTGGGTAGGGAACCTGGACTCCATTGGGACTCCTTATCTTTGAGAGGGAAGGAAGTTGGAAAGGCCAGAGAAGGGCCCTTGAATGTATGGGAGCTAGGGGAAACCATCTTTTGGTGAGTCTAAGGGCAGAACTGCCTTCCCTTCCAATTAATTCTTTACAGACTGATAGAGTCTTCCTTAAGACCTCCCTTCCTGGTAGATAATCAGGGAAAGTACCAATTCCAATTAAAGCTATTTTAGTTTGGCCTATTTTAATTTGTTCCCTTTTTTTTTTTTAAAGATTTTATTTATTTGACAGACAGATCACAAGTAAGCAGAGAGGCAGACAGAGAGAGAAGAGGAAGCAGGTTCTCCACTGAGCAGAGAGCCAAATGCGGGGCTTGATCCCAGGACACTGGGCAGAGACTTTAACCCACTGAGCCACCCAGGTAACCCAGGACATGGCTTTTGGGAAAAACCCAAAGCCATAATGGCAGACAGGCCGCAGACAGAGAAAACTAATCAGATTAAGTAGGTAAATTAAGAAGCATCTAAAAAACGTGAGGCCTACCGTACACATAGTGCACCACTGGGTACTGAGGTCCAGGACTGCTGTACCTGGGTTTGGCTTCTGTATGGAAAAGTGTCCCAAAAAGTGATTGACACCCATTCAGGTGCCCCTAAATGGAGGGAGGGATTCTTTGAAGCCCACAATGGAGAAGCCAGAGGCACAAAAAAGCGCTCTGTCGGAAAGTCCAATGCTTTTCTTTAGTTTCAGAAAAAGCCTTAGGATTTTCTTTTTTCCAGTGCTAATTTATTTCCAAGGGGTTATTGTTTTCTGGTTGCCACTGTAACAAACTACCACAAGTTAAGCCACTAAAAAACAAAAGTTTGTTTTCTTACAAATTCTGGGAGTCAGAAGTACGACATCAGTTTCACACGGCAAAAATCAAGTCGTCAGCAGGCCTGGTTCTCTCTGGAAGCTAGGGAGAGTCAAAGGGCTCACTCACACTTTCCAGCTTCTAGAGACTGCGTGTTTCCCTCACTGACAGGCCCTAGCTCTGGCTTCAAAGCACACCTTGTGTGGAAACTCAGCGCATGCCCATTTCCTTCCTGTCGCCCACTTCCCTTATAAAGGCTGCTGTGATTACATTGGACCCACCTGGATAACCTGGGCTAATCTCCCCTTAGAATCCTTAGACTTAATTACATCTGCAAAGTCCCTTTTGCCTCATAAGGTAAGACATTCTCAGCTTCCAAAGATTAGAACTTACCACTTTGGGGGGCGGTTATTTAGCCTGCAAAACAGGGGAGAAGTATTTTTTCTAGATCCAAGGTACTGCCTCATTCACTGGAATAAGAACCAGGCCTACTTCATCTGCTCCCAATAAAAGAAGGAAGGCATATTTGACACAATCAAATTTACCATTACTTCCCCAACCCCTACTCTCATGCTGGTTTGTTTTGTTTTGTTTTAATTCTTTCATTTTTCAGTCACTGTGCCTGGCTTTCCTCAGTCATCCAGACTACCTTTAGAACTACTCTCCCCATACTCTGCTGGGGTATTCTTAGGGAAAACAGGCAAGTGAACTTATTTCTTATTCAAGATCAAGCATATTCAAGAATGTACATCTAGAGGCACCTGGCTGCTCAGACAGTAAAGCATGTGAGTCTTGATTTCAGGATTGGAGTTCATGCCCCATGTTGGGTGTGGACCTACTTTAAAAAAAAAAAAAAAAGAATATATAATATATAGCTACATTAAACAGAAGTGCATTATTCTATTTAGGTCAGTCTGAGCCAGGCAAAATGCAAAGCCACATCCCCCCACCCCCGTGCCCCATCCAACCTTCAAGCTTCAATTTTTGGCTTCATGAATGAATGAAGGGAGAACCTCTTCAGAGAAATACTGGAATTGAGGAGAGAATGAGAACAGTAGAAGTAATTAAAAGTACTATGTCCCATAAAAGAAGGCCAACTCTATGCTCTCTTTCATAACAAGCATGTCTTATTGTCTCTACTATGGGGACATGCTCTGAACTGTCCACCATAAGTGCCAGCAGCCCTGAGCCACTCCCTCACTCCACTCCATGCTCAAGAGCCAAGTGCTGGCCAAGGTGAGGATGCACATCAATAGGGTCCCATGCGCGCTATGTGGAATAGTCTTCCCATCTTGTCTGTGCTGTTACTCTGGCTGTAGACAAGAGAGAAAGACTGTCCTAATCCTCTCCCAATGTGGCCAGGCCCAGTGTGGGGGTAGGACCAGGAGCCCTGGTCGTATAAGGAAGAACAGGATAGGTGACCATCTAGCACTTGCATTTCCTAGGTGCAGACATCAGGTCACCCCAGAATGACCAAGTCAACTTCTCCAAACAAGGATCAATCCCAGGCCCTTCCCCTTTGGACTTTAATCACAGGAGTCGAACCAACCAACACTCCACATATTCTAAATTTACTCGGTGGATGTGTTAGCGATTGCATTTCTGTGACAGTTTTAAGTTAATAGAGAAGGCATGAGTCGATTGGAAGTAGAAGCCGGTTCTTGGCCATATCCCACTTGCATTCATTTTTTTCCCTGCATTTTCTCTCTCCCCATGCAGAACACAGCATGTGGGAGCACAGCGTTTGGAGGTCCCATTCTTCAAAACTAGAGTCTGAATAAAGTGTGTGCTTATGATTACACGCTGACTGACATATATGCAACTTTTGAGTGGAACAGCATGAGTTGTGGAGATTGAATTAAACAATAAACCCGCAATTGCTTGTTAGGGTGCTTTAATTGACTCATAAGTACCATATGTGAAGCTGCGTGGCTACAGGAGCCCAATTATAAGCTTGCTTATGGAAAGATACAACTCATTTTGCATGTTGGAAACATACTCCCCAATTATTGTTGCCTCTAAGAAAAAAAAGCATTTTTAAATAAATAAGAAATACTTAGTGAGCTAATAATGTACACTTAGTCCCAAGGTAACCCTGAAGCACTTTATTTAGGTTCTAATACAAGATCAGAAAATGCACAGTGAAAAAAATGCCCTTCTGCTTTATTCTGTTAAGCCCGGAGCTCTCTGTGTTCACAACCGAAGAAGCCTACACAGGACTCTTGACTTGAGGGATTTTCCCTCCTAACTGACAAAAAACTGGTAAAAATAAACACTTAGGGAAAAAAGAGAACAAAGTAAAATTACAAACAATTCATAAATTAAACACAGCTAATACATGTGAGGGTTACAGAGGAGAAAGGGAGATCTTAAACTCTGGCTGCCAATCTAGTGGAGCAAATTCCAGAAGGTAATGCTAGGAATGGGGTCAGGTGATCAAGCTGGAAGCACATTGATCAGGATCAGCTGTGGGCTGGTGGAAGTGGGCAACACAGGAGATACATGCTGACCAATTAGTAAAATCAGGAGATTCCAGATACACAGAGTGAGCACCTTCGTTGAACCAGAGTTGAGAAGGTGTAACCAGTGGGAATCCTAAATCTAAGGAGGAAAAGCATAAAATTGTCCTTCTCTAGGGCACCATAGAGCCTGACCGTGGTGTTTGCATGAACACAAGTGGTCTTGGAGTACCTTTAGACCACCAGTGATTTTCAGTTAGCCACAGTGATGTCTCCCCAAATAAATAAGTAAGTACAAAGTGTAGCTTGTTTGCTAACAAAGCTGCCAGGGAAGTGTTTTAATCTCCTGCTACTCCTTCCCTTAAACTAGACCAAGAAAGATGCATACTCTGAACACAAAGACAGGAGATGCTAGGCAAACCCAGCTTCAAAAAGTTTGCAGCCACTCCTGCCATTTAGATCGCCTCTCTGAGTCCTTCCTCCTACACAGATAGTAAAACCTGTATTGAGAAAAGACATTATAAATGCATGTAAATCATCACACTCAGCAAGACATTGGCAGCAATCACTCTAAGTTAAGTCCTGACAGTGAATAGGAAGGAGCCATCCCTGCATCCAAGCTCGTTATATACCAGCGATTCTCTCCCTGATTTTAAAACTCCTTAGAGTAGCTCCATTTATCTCAGCTGACTTTCTCCCATTAAAAATAATGCAAGGGGGAATGACTGCTAATGGAATAGTGTTTCTTTTGGGGGAGATGAAAATGTTCCAGAATTAGATTATGGTGATGATTGCACAACCCTGTGAAAGTACTAAAAATGACCAACTTATATACATTGAAGAGCAAATTATATTCCAACAAAGTTGCTATAAACAATCCATACTGTATTCTGAATCTTAAAGAAATATAAATTATAAATATAATTCTAAAAAGAAGTTCAAAAGTCATGTCAAAAATCATGTCAACCAGCTGCAGCATTTCTAGAAATACTGGGAATTGGAAGCATTTAGCAGCTACCAAAGAAATTCTCTGAAAAGTTATGCTGAAAACCATTTATATTAACTTTTATAAATAAGGATGTTCCCATAAATAATGAATTAGGGCTTTATCATTAATACAGTTCTTTTTCACATGTTTCTGAGCTGCAAACTTTTAAATTTTGTCCTTCATTAAGAAAAACAAAATTAAACAAACAAACAAACAAACAAAAAGCAAGCACATTTGCCTAGACTTTCTGTGGTGCCATACTTGCCAAATCAGAATTCTGTAGAATGCTACTTGGAGGATGCAGTTGGTTGACCTATGAAATGTAACAGTAATAAAAGACAGAATTTCTGCCCTAAGAGGGCTTAAAATCTACACAGAAAACTTTTTTTTGGTTAAGATTTTGTTTATTTGACAGAGAGAGAGAGATCACAAGTAGGCAGAGAAGCAGGCAGAGAGAGAAGGGGAAGCAGGCTCCTGCTAGGCAGAGAGCCCGATGTGGGGCTCAATCCCAGGACCCTGAGATCATGACCTGAGCTGGAGGCAGAGGCTTTAACCCACTGAGCCACCCAGGTGCCCCACACAGAAAACTAATGTGTGTGTGGGGAACACCATAAATATCTTAGAACCATCTGTATGTAAACAAATTTTGAATACAAAAGCATTGTATAGTGGTTAATTTCTTACCACGTTTTAAAAGCTGTCAAGTAAGAAATCATCTAATTCCCCTCATAAATTCTTTCTCTTTCCTTCTTTCTCTAGCATGGCCTCATTAGAGGTGTAAGCTAATGGTGAGATGCTTTCTAGCATTTCCAAGTCATTTTTCTCACTGCCACTAAAATGTTTTCAGATTCGTTCAGAAATATCTGCCACATTCAAATTCTGGGTCTTATGCCGAATGAAGTCCTCAATTCAAATCATAGAAAAGTTTCTTGACATTTCTTTTATATATTTGAAAAAAAAAATTCATACACACTTCATTCTACAGAATATTGCCTATAACTATGCAATCTGCTAGAAGCTTTATACTCCTCCAGCCTCTATTTTATGTACATGTACAAGGGAAATGTCTATTTGGAAGCTGTGAAAGAATAAGTATGCTAATTCATACACCACATGGAGAAGGTGATTTATTCCATTTTTAAAGGAATATGGCAGTATTTACATAAGTTTCACCTGTATCTCTGCAAACAGCTGTTGTGCAAACAACTTCTAAATCAGGAGGAAAAACGAGCTGGGTATTTTTTAAACAGTAGCTCTGCACTTCACAGATGGACGGTGCTTTAGTTACCTGCCACACTTCACATAAAGGCATACAGAAGACTTGGGCCAAATCACTGCACCAAGTAATTACAGAATTAAAAAAAAAAAAATACTTACCCTTGAGTATGAAAGCTAAGATTCTTAGATGCCTCTATAAAACAGAAACTTTATTCATATCTGCCACGAAATAAGCTATCTTGATAATGAGCACTGTATCATTTATCAGGAAGCTCCACTTTGCCTCACATAATCCTTCTAGTAACAGTAACTAAGTAACAAATGAGATGTGAAACTCCAAATTAAGAAGTAATTTGGTGTTCTCTATTGAAAAACAAGTGCAAAGACCCGGGATATTCATTATCTCACTGTTACAGAGAAACAATAAATCAACACAATATCCACATGTACTCCCCACCCCTAGCTGAAGTAAACTACATTTGCTTGTGGATCTATCCACCTAAAACATGTTCCGAGGAACTTTTCTTTTTTGACAAATGATTTACTCTTTGTAGATCACTACGAAGGAGTACTCATGCTTTACAGGGAATCATAATCACTGCCATTATAATCAATTGTCTGTTAGGTACAAGGCTGATGCCATGTCAAGAAGGCATTTGTTTTCATTTTTGTTAGGTCTCCTCCCCTATAGGCTCTGCGAAGATGCTGCTGAAATTATGTTTATTCAACCCCAGATTGTCTTTGGTACCTCTGGAGGCCAAGCATTTGCTGCATCCTCTACGAAAAACACATTTGTTACACTTTCATTCTGTTCTAGAATCTCAAACTTAATAAAACCCTACAATAAAAGTCTGAGTAACAATGGGTTATAGGATCATATTGTAATTCTTACACACTATATATTTATTCACTAGTCACAAAACTGAGCTTCTCTCACAAGACATTTTAATGAAGAATAACTCACTTCATATAATATGCAGATGGATTCCTGAAAAGTTGTGTGCAGTACATAGGAAGGAAAGAATCATATTTTAATGCAACAGGAAGCCTGCTATCAAAAGGTTTTCTACCTAGAATAATGGTATTTAACCTCAAAGATTCATTTTTCAATGTAAATAACCCATGTTCTTATGTGAAACTGAAATTGTCTGAAGTGATATTCATCATTCAAAATCAAGTGACCTCTGATATCTTAAATTTTATACCTGCTAATGTTAGCTTAGTTAAGAGTGAAACCACCTTCCAATGTCTTACCAGTTTTAAGTGAAGACAGGAACTTGATCTATTTTTACCTTTAAGCATGGAGAAATAATTAAACCTAATGTGACTAACAATATTAAATTCATACATTTTACTACTTTGTGCTAGTACTGGCCAGCTGCATAATTCAAATTATCAAGGCTAATTGGGCCTGTAACCGAATATTCTTCTGATAATACATTGTTTTCCACATTTGTTTCAAGTCTTCATAGCACCCAAGTGGAATCTGCTTTTTAGCCAAAGCTCCATGCAAATGACCAGGACCCAAACACAAGGTGTGATGCTGAAGGTGTGACAGCATCAATCAGGAGATTGAGTCTGGCCCTGGCTTTTCCGGTGAGAGCTGTATGACCCACTCTGGGTAAAACTCATAAAGAATCAAGTGTATTTATGTGTATAATGAAGAAGTTGGACTAGGTTGATCGGTGACCCTTCCTGCTGTCATACTCCACGGCATTGTACGTATAGGCATGACAGAGCATTCTCAAATATATTGTTGTAATCCATGGTTTTATTGAGAACTTGTAAGGTTACCGCCCCCAGCTGGTCCTAAAGTAAGCATTTATGCATAATTGTATTTATTTCCTTTAATGACGTGTTGTTAAATACATACAGCATGCTAACACACAAATGCTAACACACTCAACAATTTTGGTAAAAATAAACCCATACTTCACTTAGGAAGGCATTTTATGGGGCGCCTGGGTGGCTCAGTGGGTTGAAGCCTCTGCCTTCGGCTCAGGTCTTGATCTCAGGGTCCTGGGATCGAGCCCAGCATCAGGCTCTCTGCTCAGCAAGGAGCCTGCTTCCCCCTCTCTCTGCCTCTCTGCCTACTTGTGATCTCTGTCAAATAAATAAATAAAATCTTAAAAAAAAAAAAAAAAGGGAAGGCATTTTATGTAACACATATAAATTAGTTGGACTTTCAGGTAAAGATGGCAGAATGGAAACATGATTATATTTCCACCTCCTTCTAAAATGTCATTAAACTTTGTGAGTCCTTAATGCGTTAAGAGAAAGGGAAAGAACAAAATTGTTTCATGATTTTGGAAGCCATAAATCAATGGACAAGAGGCAAAAGGCTGTACAGACCGAGAAAAATATTAAATTTAAGGGGCAAAAAACAAAAGCCAAGAGTTCATCTGACTTGCAACCCAGGCTCTCTAGAAATGGGGCTGAATGAATGAAGTTGACATTGAATAAGAAAGACCCATGAAAGTTTTTCTGAAATATGATACTGAAGGATCTGATTATCTTGAATAAAATATTTACTTAATCAGTTAAGAGTTTGGGATTTTTTTAGGGCTGAAAAGATGAAAAACAATGCAAAGGAAAAACAAACAAACAAACCTAGGGGTGTCTGGGTGGCTGAATCAGTTAAGCATCTATTTTGGGCTCAGGTCATGATCTAGCCCCAAGTCAGGCTTTCTGCTCATCAAGCAGTCTGCTTCTCCCTCTCCCTCTGCCATCCCCTCCCAAGCCCCTGCTCCTGCTCTCTTTCTCTCAAATGAACAAAAATCTTTAAAAAAAAAAAAACTAGAAAAATAATAATAAGATGTTTCAAGGAAAAAATGATTATCATAGTTCACTTAGAGTAAGACTTTCAAAAGTACGTGCATAATCAGATCAATATAAACACTGAATATATTGATCTAACAAAATTACGTGATAATCATATGGGGAAAATGGGAAGTATACCAGCATTGTGAGGGCAGGATAGTACAAGAGAACTAAATCCTTATTATTCAAATAGGGAAGGCAATAGTTAATGTGTAAATCTGAAAATATAACAAGTCAAAAACCAAACATAGTTTCTGGAGATATGATTTAAAAACAGCATCATCAGCTTAAAAGTAGTTAAAGAAAATGGAGGCAAGGAGAAAAACCTTATAGAATTATTTATTTACTTATTTATTTTTACTCCTATTACAGAACTATTTGATCTTTCAAATTATGAAGATCTATACATTTGATAAAACACTTAAATGAATAACTGAATGAATAAAATAGACTAACTCTAACATATTTAAAATACTCCCAGGTATACAAAATACTACTTTAAATCAAATACATACTATGTTAGATTATGTCTCATAAATACATTCTTTATAGGTAATGCCTTTCCAATTTTTCTCTCCCTATGTATTTATCTTTCTCAAAAAAAAAAAAAAAACAAAAGCTGGCACATTTTTTTCTTCTGACTTTGTGAAAATAACAGAAACATCTATTCTTTCATTTCACTTATTAATGGCTTACTATGCATTTCTATTAAACATTATAAAATAAAAACACACACAACAGAAACCCAATCCTTGGCTTTTGACAGCTGAAGTGGCTGGTTGGCCCAGGTGTCTGATGTAATTTACTTTTAACCTCTAGAAGGAAAAACGAGGACCTGACACAGAGAAAACTGTTGATAACAGAGGTCAAAATGATGAAGACGAAGCAGGATGGTTATTGGCTCATAATGAGAGATGAATTAGCAGGAACATCAGGGAGTACAAAAGAGAGTAAATTGTTTCTGAACTGTGTGGAAAGGCAAAGGTAGCTGGTTACTTAGAAGTTCTCAGTTTACTTTCCTGATTTAGAACAATTCTGCCCCTTTTAGGACATTCAACCCCCAAAGACCACTGATTTAGAAATTACATAATCTCAGGTTTTATTTCCATATTTTTATTTCTCTTTTTCTAGAAGAGTAGCTCTAAAATTAGGTATCCCTTAGATCTAATGCGTCACAAAGAAAAGTCTGGTGCAAATTTAAAGCCGTAGACAATGGATTTTGGTATTGAAGTCACCTCTATTCCTCCAAGCTGCTGTTTGCTAAAGCAAATAATGCCAGAAATCAATCTGAAGGACTGCCGAAAACAATAACAAACCTAAGCCAAAATAATCTAATTTTATTCTTGGCCAAGACAAACTCATGATTGACTACAAGAGACCTGCTTCCTCCCAAACTGTGGTACCCTGTGGGGAAAAGGAAGGGAAATGTCTGAGGTTGTTTCAAAACAACAACAATGACCCAGGAGGGATAGTCAAAATGAGTTCAAATCAAATCCAAGGAAAGGTGGTGGACCGGGTGGGAAAATGGGAAAATGTTCTTTAAAAACTTGGCTTTAACACACTTATGTACTGTTTACATTCTAATCTGCCAGTAGTCTGTTTCCTTGGAAAAAATGAATCCTTATAAAGGAAACTAAGACGACTCAGGAAATAAACATCAACTTGGACTGAGCTCAAGAAATTCCAAGCAGAGTTCTAAGACTACTTTACTTAATTATGATTGAGAATTCTGAAAATTATGGGATGGCAGTCTTTTGTGGTCTGGGTTCCCAATGCAAGTAACACAATAAATGAACACATTTATAATTAGGTAAGAATTAAGAATTAATGAATTTGGATAAAGCTATAACTCAAAACACAATTTTTTCCCTAATGAGTTGATAAGAAAATTCAGTTCTTTTTAATAATTTCCAGAGGTGCCTGGGAGGTGCAGTCAGTTAAGCGCCTGATTCTTGGTTTCAGCTCAGGTCATAATCTCAGGGTCTTGAGATCGAGCCCCAAATTAGGCTCTACGCTCAGCATGTAGTCTGCTCTAGACTCTCTCTCCTTCTGTCCCTCTCCCTGCTCTCTCTCTCTCAAATAAATAAATATTTTTTAAAAAATACTTTCCAAATGATAGAGACTTAGACAACTCTTTGTTTGTTTGTTTTTAACAGTGAAGTGCTCTTGGCTCTATAATCTTCGATTCTGATCATCTAAATGGTCACAGTAAAGATATGTCTGAAAAGGAACCCAGGCATTTGAATATAACATCATCGATAAAATGGGTTTGTACTGAAACCGACTGAGTTGGTATATTACCCTTTGACAGTTCAATGTAAGCTAGCTGACGAATCTAGAATTAATTTAGCTAAATACTTCCTTTACTGATGACATTATTTTCATATGGCTAGGAGAAAAATCAAAGGGTTAAATAAATGCCAAAATACTGATCCACACATTTTTTAAGAGAAAGGAAAAAAAAAAAAAAAGAGGAAGAAAAGAGAGAGAAAAAAAAAAAGCTTATATTTTTGGCAAGAAATTTTAGTATAAAAATCTATAACTTTTTTTAATCTAGAGATTTAAAGATTTTTTTTTTTTAACATATCCTAAATCCAGACAGAAAACAGTGAGTTCACACTTCCTCCCTACTCTTCGCTTCCCTAACCTCTGGGTATAGGGAATTTTTATTCCCACTCTATCATTCCTCTTCAAAGGAAAATGATTCTCAGTCCTTTAGGGCCTTGACCTACATAACTCACCCTCTCCAATATATTTAGGGAGATACATCGAATGGGTTATGTTATGGACTGAATATCTGTGTCCCCCAAAATTCATATGTTGGAGTCCCAACCCTAATAGTATGGTGTTTGAAGATGAGAGCCTTGGGTGGGGCACTTAGGATTAGATTAGATCATAAGGGCGGGACCTCCGGATGGGACTAGTAGTCTTATAAGAAAAGCAAGAAGTGAGAGTGAGAGAGTGAGAGAGAGAGAGAGAGAGATACTTCTCTCCTGACTGGCACATACCCAGAAAAAACCATTCAGGTCATAGCAATTAGGAGGCCACATGCAGGCCACAAAGCCACAAAGAATCCTCACAAAGAACCTGATTCTGCTGGAACCCGAATCCTCGACTTCCAGACTCCAAACTGTGAGAAAATAAATCTCTGCTATTTCAGCCAACCAGTTTCTGGTGTCTGGTTATGTTAGTCCATACCAGTGTAGGTTATAAATATTATAGTATTTTAAAGCTAGAAAGGTACATAAAGATGACTCAATCCAAGGGTTAAAAACTGGTGGCCTTTGAATTAGCCTGCAGACTTGTTTTGTAGGTGTGCATAGAATTAAAAAATACCTTATGGAGGAGAACTATAATTTTATAGAAGACCCATTATTGCCAATTGCATCACTCCTGCCCTAATAACACATTTGTGTAACTTGCTTCAATGCCTGTGTCTCTGATTTCTGTTGACTCTCTCCTTTTATACATGAAGAAACTAAATTTCAGAGATGTAAAGTGACTTGCCCAAGTTGAAGTAAGTAATTAAAATGAAAAATGGGTCTAGAATCCAGATCTCTTGATACCCTATCAGGCTTTCTGCTATGTAGGCTGTCTAAGGCTTAGCTCACTACATATTAGTTACGCTAGTTAACTACAGCATCACCAGGACATGAGACTAACAAACAGTTTGGTTACTGAAGCATGAATTCCAGGGGAAAATATCAAGCAAAAAAGGAAAAATAGTCATTTATTTTTCATTTTATCTATTCTTTTGCTCAGACGAACTAATCCTGGAAAAATACACATAACTTTGAAGGTGAAATGCCATTACTCTGGAAGTAAAGAGGCAAAGCAAAAATTTCATACTATCCTCCTTGAGCTAGTTCTGTTAATATTCATTTCAAGCGCTTTTGGTAGACAAATATGATAATAGAGATGACAGCAAAGGAAATAACAGAAAAAGGAAAAATAGTTATGGAAATTCTACAATTTAATATTGTATTAGAAGAGTGAATAATCTATAAAATGTCTATATTTTAATTTAATTATATTATGTAATTATAGGAAATATTAAAAACTATTTAAGATTTTGTTTATTTATTTATTTATTTGAGAGAGTTGAGAAAGCACAAGCAGGGAGAGGAGCAGAGGGAGATGAACAAGCAGACTCTATGTTGAGCGTGGAGCATGATGTGGGGCTCAATCTCATGACCTTGAGATGGTGACCTGACTTGAAATGAAGAGTCAGACTCTCAACTGTTTCAGCACTCAGGCACCCCTTAAAATTATTTAAATATTAAATAATAGTGAAGTATTGTAGTTAAAATTTCTTAAAGTTTGCCTTTCAGAAACATCTTATATGCCACCCATCTCCTGATATTTCTTCTCCTCGCAATAACTTATTGATACATAACCAATAAAAGAAAAATTAGAGAAAAACTAGGCAGCATTATGTCTTTTTTGCAAGCTTGGAAAGATCTGAAAAAGCAAGTAGTAACAGCTAAGGCAGGGAATTATTCCATTTCAAAGAAGAGGAAACTAAGGCTCAAAAAGGCTCAACCTCAAGTTCAGCAGAGTCAACCACAAATCTTGTTTTCTGCATTCTGGTCCACATTTCATATACGGAGATGTCCCTGAGGACATTGTTTCATTAAAAAAAGGTCATAGAGGGGTGCCTGAGTGGTTCAGTTGGTTAAGCATCTGCTTTCTGCTTAGGTCATGATCCCAGAGTCCTGGGATCCAACCCTATGTTGGGCTCCCTGCTTGGTAGGGAGCCTGCTTCTCCCTCTCTTCCCTGGTTGTGCTCTCTGTCTCTATCTCTGTCTCTCTCAAATAAATAATAAAATCTTTAAAAAAAAAAAAAGGGTCATAGACTTCAGTGTGTTTTTATCTGGCAAGTTAATTTTTGGTATCGATTACCTAAGCTTAAAAAATGTAACGGTTATTTAGTTAACACAGCCCTGCTAATTATATGTTAAACTCATATTTCCCCAAATTACTGGATTTCAAATTAGATTTCTATATTACAAGTAAGTTACTTATTCATTGCCTTATTCATTATCTCAGTAAAAAATGTCTCAGATGCCACCTGTCTTGGGAGCTTGTACGTGTTTGTGAATATAAAGTCAGTGGGTTGTGGAAAAGATAGAAACCTAAGTGTTGAACAAAGCCCACCTTCTAGACAGCACCTCACAGGAGAACAGGAGGGCATGTCATATGCACATCCAAAAAGAGTACGTGGGACATGACCTGTTTTTTTTTTTTCCATAGCTGAAATTTTATTATAATTTTTTATTTTTTATAAACATATATTTTTATCCCCAGGGGTACAGGTCTGTGAATCACCAGGTTTACACACTTCACAGCACTCACCAAAGCACATACCCTCCCCAATGTCCATAATCCCACCCCCTTCTCCCAAACCCCCTCCCCCCAGCAACCCTCAGTTTGTTTTGTGAGATCAAGAGTCAATGACCTGTTTTTCTAACAGTTCATGGTGCCCTGGAGGGGACTGAAGGTTTTAGAGGGTGTTGAATGTTACTACAATAGCCTACAGGTGAGTGTGCTCTTCTACAATGAGGCCTAAATAAAAGGGCAGATTAAGGCCAGAGGCCTCTCCATAGCATCCTGCTATCTCTCCATAGCATCCTGTTGTTTAAGGACTTAAACCTCCTTCACTGAGAGCCTACTTCGAATTAACCCACCCCCCATCATGGCTGTCTTCCTTTGGAAGTATGGTGGCTTAAAGTTCTTCATAATCTCTCTAAAATTTCACCTTCTTTTCCTCTGCTTTGATGCCTTATCACTGACTCCCCTTTTCTTTAACTCTCAGATCTTTTTTTTTTTTAAGATTTTATTTATTTATTTGAAAGAGAGAGAGAGAGCATGAGAGGGGAGAAGGTCAGAGGGAGAAGCAGACTCCCCATGGAACTGTGAGCCCAATGCGGACTCGATCCCGGGACCCCAGGATCATGACCTGAGCCAAAGGCAGTTGCTTAACCAACTGAGCCACACAGGCGCCCCAGATCTTTTTTTAGATAAGCTGGTTTTTCTGTGTCCCAGCACTAAGCCCTACCAGACCTTTCTTTCAAATGCCTGCCTGGCTCAATCTACCTCTGGACTGAGTGGTGGCTAAGATGTTCCTGGTGGTAGCTCCTTCCCAGGACCATAAATGATGCATACAGTTTTGCCTGATAATATGGGGAAGGATGACATCCTGTAGAGAGGGAATGGCATGGCTAATTAGCCCTCCTTGGACTTAAACCTAAGGTTTATGTGGGAAATAAGGCTATAAATGTAAGCACACACAAAATCGTAGAAGACCCTAGATGCTCTAATAAGGGTTTTGGTCTCTACAGATAATGGGGTGCGGGATTTGTTTTGTTTGTTTTCAGCAGAGGAATATGTATGTTAGGATATCTGATGAATGTCCATAAGTAAAAGCTGTCTCTATAAACAGCTGCAGGCACTCAGAGAACCCACAAATCCATATATTTATAACTAAGGACACCGATATAAATGATTCATGAAAGCTGACAACCAGATTGTGATACTTGGAAAAGTAAAGTTACTAGAGCCACGCTGAAATCATCACTCAGTGAGTAAGTATCCATGAAGCTCCTTCCAAGTGTGAGACACTGTGTTTGGCACTGAAGAGATCCTGGGTACAAGATGGCTTATCAGGGGTCTACAACAACTCCTGATGACTCCTGCTTCCCTTGAAACTCCAGGTGGTGACAAGCAATACCAGAAGTAGACTGGGGGAGGTCACTGCTGGTGCCAGTGTGGCTGCTTACCTGAGAACCATTTTCCTAATACACTCCCCTTTCTTCCTGCAAGGTGATCTCTTCTAAACCATTAATGGCCTCACTGTTGTTTAAGATATTGTTTCCTCAAATCAATTTGCCATATTCATCTCCAGCCTTCAATATACATAGTTTTTTATATCTGTAGTAAGTTTACATCTAAATCATCTATGTCTGCAAATTAAATCAGCCCTAAATCATCACCAAGAATGTTCTGGCAGATGCTATGAGAGTGAAAGGTCTGTTCGATTTTGAATCATTTTATAAAAGAGAAAAAGAAATAAGGCTCTTAAGAGAGTCTTAGATAGCCATATATTTTTTTCTTTTTCTTTTTTCTTTTTTTTTTTTAGGGAGCATGTCCATGAAGAAATTTCAGTGGGAATCTCAGAATTTCTTATAGGGGAAAAAAAAAAATGACTAAAGAGTCTTCTATCTCATAAAAGAAGTTTGCTTTACTTGTTCTCAAATATTAGAAAGAGGCACATCTCAGGACTGGTGGCTAAGGGCATCATCATGAATAAGGGAACATGTCAGGGCAAAGGCCAAAGAGAATACGTGGAGAAATATTTTGCTCTAAGATATGAATAAGTGGTAGGATTAAAATGCAATTTACAAGGGAATTGTTAGAAATACAGGGTAAAGCCTTACTCTCCATTTGAAATGTTCTAACAGGTGTGAATAAGAGTGAGCTGCAGAGCAAATTATCATCACAGCTCTTCCATCACAGTTATTATTACTTGGCTATTGCAATTTCATCCCTATGATGTGTCTCACCTTACAACTCTTAACACTTGGGGATGGAAGATTAGAAAGGGGGGTATTGGTATTGGTCATGCATTATCCTCAAAAGAGAGACTTAGAAGGCCCCCAAAGTTAGACTGTCCATTTTCTCCAAATTCCTTTTTAAAATAGAATACTTTCCAGTGTTTTTTTTTTTTTTAAGTCTGTCCAGATGGTCTCAAAACTGGCAACCAGCAATGGGAAGCAGAGCCCTGAACATACTAAACAACTAAGACATCGAGGGCCCAACATTTTGCTATGTGCTTGGTGAAATCATTATCTAATACTTGTAACAGTACTACCCATGAAATAATGTAGTCTTTGCTTGTAGATAAAACTAAAGCTCAGAAAAGCCTCTCATTTTCCCCCAAACCACAAAACTAGCAAATGGAGATGCCCAAATGTATACCTATGGTCACCAAACATCACAGGATACAGTCACTACTGTTATACTTAGACACTTCCAAATGGGGAAACAGGTATTTTTTGAAGAATAGCAACATCTGAAGATGTTTAATTGTAAAATACCAATTTCATTATTTTTCCTTCTTTTCACATATTTTCTTTAAGGTTGAATTTTCTTAATACCTAGCAAAATCTTTTCCTGGGCATTTACCAATCTTTCGTTTAATGAATCATATACATAGAATGTCACTAATCTGTTTTGACAAATATAATTATAAGCTATGTCTCCAGTGAACACCTAGTGCATTTTCAAGCCAAGCATAGTGACATCTGCTACCAAAGAGTAAAAGTATGTGTGGTGTATGCATGTGTGTGTGTGTGTTTCTCTTCACTAGGGGAGAGAGAGGTGTTTGCTAGTAATTTAGTTTGAATAGTAGGCATTGACACTATCAGTTTATGTATTTATGCACACAAACCACACAAAACAACGCTTACAACTGTGGGTTTTCTGGGCGATTCTCCTGGTGTTGGCTGGGCTCATTCATGGGATGGCATTAAGCTGGAAGATCAGCTAGACGCTGGGCTGAGTTGTACAGATGGAATAGCTGGGCTTCTTTTCCAGACCCCCTCAAGGGATGACAACAGCTATCCAACAGGACAATCACTAACGGGCAAGCATTTGTAAAATCTATGCTTGTATCATCTTAACTAACATCCTGCTGGTCAAAGCAAGTCACGCAGGCAAGCACAGAATCAATGTTGGAAGGGCTACACCGAGGACGTGGATAGTAGGCTCTTATTAGGAGCTATTAAAATAACACTCCACCATAGATATATTTTTGGACTTGAAGATAGTTTTTTTTTAGTTTTCCTAAAGGGATGTTATCAGATACTTGATGTTTAAGGATTAAAGGGGAAAAGATTATATATATATTATATATATATATAATATATATATTTATATATATATCATAGTGTTGATTCTTTTTTTTTTTTAAGATTTTATTTATTTATTTGACAGAGAGAGATCACAAACAGGCAGAGAGGCAGGCAGAGAGAGAGGAGGAAGCAGGCTCCCTGCTGAGCAGAGAGCCTGATGCGGGGCTCGATCCCAGGACCCTGGGATCATGACCTGAGCTGAAGGCAGCTGCTTAATGCACTGAGCCACCCAGGCGCCCCCATAGTGTTGATTCTTAAAGAGAGAAAGGGGGCAAGAGTACTAGCCCATTTACTGGTGGATCATGGAATCAGTCCCGAAAGGATACACCAGGGCAGGTATAGATCCAAGGGATATGTCTGGGAAATAAAAGTACTGAGCAAAACTGGTAACATGTGACAGGGTACCCTTGGCCAGACTTCACACTATGTGTATAGAACTGCCTTCACATAAAGAACCTTGGTGGCCCAGTGATGAAGATTAATACTACAGGACCACTATAACAGACTAGCCTTCAACAGCAACTCCCGAATCAATGACAAACCATGCCTTTTGGGGACTTGACAGATGCCCACTCTTACCCTCTTAGATGTGCATGGCAGACTACTACCCCTATGATTTTCAGGAACCAATAAGCTAAGGCAAGGGGCAAAAAAGCACAGTTAGTATTAGCTAAACATTACAGAGCATTTACTTTGTTCCAAGTACTATTCTATACACTCCACAGTTGTATTCTATTATCATTCCTACTGTATAAAGAAGTAGATGCAAAAAAAAAAAAAAAAAAAAGTTCGTTAACTTTTCAAATCCAAGGAGCTTACGCAGCAGAGGTAGGATTCAAAGCCAGGAAGTCTCACTCCAGAGTGTGGGCTCTGAACCACTGGTCATTCTGCCTTCATAGAGGATGGATTAATTAGAAAAATTAATGGTGTGACTATATTTACAACTCTTTAGAAAGTTCATGCTGATTTTTTTTTAAGATTTAGTTTATTTATTTGACACAGAGAGAGAGATCACGAGTAGGCAGAGAGGCAGGCAGAGAGAGAGAGGGGGAAGCAGGCTCCCTGCCGAGCAGAAAGCCCTACTCGGGGCTCAATCCCAGAACCCTGAGATCATGACCCGAGCAGAAGGCAGAGGCTTCACCCACTGAGCCACCCAGGAACCCCCATGCTGATTTTAAAAAGCATTCATGCATTAGGAATTATCTATTCACATGCTTTAATGTCTATACAAACATATCTGTTTTTTTCTCAATTGTAAATAGGAATTTCTTTTACTTTTCATCCTCTCTTAAGATACTTATAGGAGGAATATATAGGTGTTACAATATATCTTTACAAAAGAAATCCTTTATTCTTATTGAAATATTCCTGCTATGATTGTGTCATTTTCTTCCTTGTAAAGTAAATATCAATAGTATGATATTGCTTATTTTGTAACACAACCTTGATGGGCCATTCTGATACTCAGCCTTGCAGCATTTAAATGACCATCCACATTTCAATGTTAAGAGTTGATAGCAACTGGCTTATGTTTTTATTGCTCTGGCTCCAGCAAAAATAAAACCCTCCATAAGAACATGAAGCTTCTAAAAAGCTTTAAAGTTTGTGGGTCTTCTTAAAAAGCATAAATATTTGAGGTTTGAAACTCATTCATGATTACTCCTTTCACAAACCATTAAAAACTCTATCATTCCAAATAAATCTATTAAAGATACTTAAGAGTGGGTGCTTACTAAATTTTTTTTTATTCAGTTGTTTACTTCTTTGCCATTTCCTTGCTAGACTGCAGTAGTCCCTTGCTATTCTTTTTATTTACCAGTTATTTCTGATCTCTCATAACATCTGCTTGAAGCCTGACTGTTAATTTTAGACAAAATGAAAATGCATTCAGAATATTCCCTTTTGATTAGATGATCAAGTTGCAGGAATAAATGGCTGTTCAGATACCCAGAGGGACCTGAAATTCAAATTTTGATCAAAATAGGATTGAGTTTATGAGCTGGTTTTTGAAAAAAGTTGTTCTACCTTGATTTTGTATTTCATAACTACAAAAAAAAGCAAGATTACCATAGATTTTATAATATGATATATAACCACAAAGGCAACTACTAAACAACTCAGTCACAGGTGATGATGGAACCTGTATGCACAACTCTTAACCTGAGGCTATTTCCTATCTGTTAGATGTTCCCCGTGTTATTTTATTTATATATATTTTATATATAAAGATATTTGTTTATAATTTTAGATATATCCCTATAAACATATATTTTATATACACGGAACATAAAATACATATATAGAATATAGAATATATACATATATATATAAACATATACATATTTATATAAACATAAAATTTGCTTAGAGACCTATAACAGACAATGCTTGGAGACCTATAACAGAAAGAATCTAAATGTACCAATATGTTGTCTTTACACTGCTTAGCAGAGGATTTTAATATATGAGTATTAAATAAAAATTGATCGAATTGGTGAAACCATGAATATAAGTTATAGGCTCTTTCCAACAGTGAACCTCCAGGTAATTTAACTAGTTTCCCGGTTAAACAGTTCCTGTTGAAAGAGGGACTTTTAAATGTGAAGTGTCATGCATTGCACATTTACCAGAGGTATCAAGAAGAAAGAATTCTTTCCTGATGGCAGTATTATTTATTATTATATTCATGCATTCAACATCCAAGAGCTATGAGGTTGTGGGGGTGCAAAGGCAAATCAGACACTACTCTAACCCCTTAAGAAACTCACAATCTCATGGGAAACACAAATACATAAACAAATAATTATAATGTTATGTAATAAAATCTTTTCAGTGGAGTTTTGCACAGAGTTGTCTGGAAGCAGAGGGGAGAGAGAGATGCTGACTCTGCCTCCAGGGCCAGCCATGTAGTTACAAAGAGGATTAGTGGGAGAGAGACGAGCATCAGATATCAGACACAGTTGGAAGACTGTAAAAGCAGACCATATGGATGTAAGATTACCTGTCTCTAATAGAATGTGACACAGAGATTGATTCAAATGTGTTGTATTTTTTTCTGTTATAGCCACAGCCTACTAATTCTCCTAAAATATACTTTACCTCTTTTTCAACCATGTGTAGTTTCCTGAAATATGTAAAATAAAGATTGTAAAAGATTTGAAGGAAAGCTTCTATCTGGTTGAAGCATCTATTATATTCAGCAGTGTAGGTATAAGGTTCTTTTTTTCGTATGTATTTATTTACAAGTCTTTATCTAGAAAAACAAAAAGGATAAATCCAGGTCAAATTCTCTCTAGTAAAGGATTTACAGAGTGCCAGGCATGAAAACAAATACACAACCTAATTTATACAGTGTGCTAGGAGACCTGGAAGAATAAATCTTTACCCCTATGATTCTGTTACGGAAATCTGTGCCATCATCAAGGATAGGACAGAGTCAACAGAGACATTCCAGCTTTAAGGAATAGGAGTATGATTGGTTAGGTCAGTTAAAGATACACAGGGAGGTTGGGATGCATGGACCACTGTCTGTAGCTGTAGCGCCTTGCAGACAACTGGGACAAAGGTCCACTGGAAGCCAAGAGTAACAGGAATGGTCTAACAGCACATCTGGCAACTGATGCATCTTGCTAAACCCTCAGATGAAGCCACCTATTTCTCTAGAAGTTAGCAGATCATCATACTCATTGCTCAGTTTCTTTCTGCTTTGCTTACTATCTACATCTTCACGGACTCCTGATTTCTTTCCAACCAACACTGCATATCTATCTCTCTTTTTTTTTTTTTTTTTGCATATCTATCTTTAAAAAATTGGAAATCTGAGTCAAATAGTCACTGACTAATAAAAGACATCTCAACGGAGCAGATTTCCATAACTAGGCCAACTTATGAGGTACCCAGTCTCCTTTATGGCTAACTCAACATTTCTATACTTTATTGGAATAATCCTTGCAGGGGACACTAATTCTAGCTGATGTTAAACAGAATTAATTCTGCCATCAAAAAAGCTAGTGAAGATGCATACCAAATCAACCTGTTAGGTCGTCATAATGTATGTTTACATATTGAAGCCTCTATAATGTTCAAAAAGAAAACCAGTTTAACTATGCTTAAAAGTCATTTACTTTAAAGACTTTTTTTTTTTTTTCCCCTGAACATTTTTTCCCTCTGCACATTTACCATCATTCCCACAGCAAGCTCAACCTTAACTCTAGTTTGGCAAGCATGACTCTGGTCAGCCTCAAGTGCAACTCTGAGACCCCGTTCCTGGGTTGTGGGGTGAATGTCAGGGGGACACAGGATACATACTCAGTGGTCTGTGCCAGGAACCACTGGTGAACATTTGCCTCGGGAGAGGGCTGCAGGCATGAGAGGCATTCTGAATCTCAAAGATTCCAATCTAGATAAATCCCATAAGCCCTGAGACAGTAATTTCAAAAACAAGATCCCCTAAGTTTGAGAAGACTATTTCTCAACCCTTGAGCTTAGTCAGGTTCTGGAAAGGCCAACAACACTAAACTGATTTTGAATGGAAGGGAACAAATTCCCTCCATAAAAAGCAAGATATTAAACGTGAAAACCTGTGGACTTTCAGAAGCAACCATGGTTCATCTCATGGCCTCTTAATTTCCATTTGGATTTTGCAGGCAGATAAGAAAAGTAAAAGAGAGCAGAATTTTTATTCTATACTGACTAGTACACAGAATCCAACTTTCCTTTAGAATTATATAATTTTTTTTCTCTTCTTTCTTAAGGTAAAGTGTTCCTTTTGAAAAAGAATAAATAATACAACCATTTAGTGTTTTGTGGCTCTAGGGAGACTCAAAATAATACTATCAATATTATTGAAAGTCTATCCTTAAAATTTTCAGTTGGCAAAATTTCTCTCTAGGCTTTCCCATCTCCTAATTGTCTTCACTCCCTCGAGGTCTTCTCTTTCCCTCCCATATGCTCAGTGTCCTCATGCTCAAGTCTGACCCAGAGTCCAACGCTGATAATGATCTACATTTTATCTATTTCCTAAACTCTATCAAGACTTATCCATGGAGACTTATCCTTCTATTGGAACTCTATTTTGTCTTTAGTTGGAAATTATTCCTTGTATAAATGTTTGCTAACATTGTAACTCACTCTGCTTAAGCACAGACAGTTGGGTAGTCTTTATTTTACCAACAAATAATATGAAGCCTTAACAGGCAAAACTTGCCTGAATTCCCAGAATATTGTGTGTATCCTGGTGAAAATACAGTACTTCATTTGATGGTTATAAGAAACAATCTATCAAACGTATGACTTTAACGTTCCATGTTCAACATAACTTGCTAATTACGTAAGTTATTAAATGACACCCCAAACTCACACTATGTTCTACCATTCCACGCTCTAATGTTAGAATTCCTGAGGGTTTGCTCTGAAGTCTTCATCTCTTCTCACCTGACATTCTGCCATCTCTCAGATCAGCAGATCTCATCCTATCCCAAAGATTCAATTACCAATACTGAGACTAACAATTACCAGGCTTGAATCTGCAACTCAACCTTTCCATTTAGCTCTCATTGTCCACAGACATCTCTGCTATTTTTTCAGAATCTTCATACTTGACATATCCCAAAGTCCTATTAATGATCTTTTCTCCATTCTGCTTCACTCTAGAGACTAACTCCTCAGTGGTATCAATGCTGTCATTGTTCAAGCTGGAAACCCGAGTGTCTTCCCGGGTACTTCTCTCCATTTTACTCCCCTATCCACTTAATCTTGGGTATTTTTCTTTTAAAACTCGTCTTCAGCACATCCTTTTTTCTCATCTCCGATGATATGTTGATAATCAAAGCTACCATCAAGTCTTCACCAGATTATGAAATTAGTCTCTTATATGGTCTCTCTTAATCCAGTCTCTCCCCACAAAAAATTCCTACCCCACACTGCTGCCAGAGCGATCTTTTGAGAGCCTAAATCTAATCATGCCACTCTCCAACCTAACCCTTTACTATGGTTCTATTGTTTTCATCATAAATTCTAGGTACACTCACTTACAGACTTCCATATGATCCTTTTTCCCTCCCCGCTGATGTAGCTTTATTTTAGGCCACTCCTCAACTCTATTACTGGCTATACTTTAGCCATTAGTTCTATTTCAATTATTCCAATGATCTGAACAATTTCCTTACATATAGATTTACATATACTATTTCTTTGGTTGGAAATGAAGAACTCTTCTTGACCAATCAAGTTCCTTTCACCTGGCATCAATTTTGCTAAAGTCATTCTTTTTATTCTGAACTTTTCCTTTATAGCCCTTATCAGAATAATAATTACTTATATTTATAAGCACTTGTGTAGTACATAACTTCACCATTAAGTTAAAAGATACAGGGGGTAATGCTCCCTATACCCTGTTCTCCATTCTATCCTTAGTATCTTGGTACATAGCAAGTTATCAAAATAATTCTTTTTAAAAATAATTATGAGAAACACCTACTATTTAAAAGACATTTTTAGTGAGACATGACAGTAATAGCACTCTTTCCAACCCCCAGGTATGTGTTCCATAGTAGAAGTATGAAAAACTTAGTCTAGCAAATTAAGATTAACAATGACCACACCATATCTGGGAGCTAGTGGAAAAGAAAGAGACTTTTAAAAAGACACTTCTCCCTCTTAATCTCTCGTAGTTCCTTTGATATTATGACTTTAGCATATAATAGTTCTCATTAGCTGATCTTTGAGCAGAATTCTGATAAAGTATGGACTCATTTTTTAAAAAATGAGAGAGAATAGAAATTTGAAATAACTATCACAAGTAACTACCTGGGTATTCAAGAGTCAAAGAAAAAATGGTCTCAATAAAATGTTGAACACAGCAGGCAGGAGCAATAGCCTACTTTGAAACTGTAACGGGAAGCAGAGTTTGCAGTAACTATAAGTGGGTCAGGCAGCTTTGCCCTCCTGGCACAAGTTTTTAAGGAAATTGAAAGGTTCATGAATTAAAGATAGACCTTTCTAAAATATTACAAATCTATAGCTATCACCTGGCACATTATTTAACAAATTGCTAAGGATTTTCATGAACTTTGCACATGCTAGACATGATTCTTATAAACAGCATTGGGGTACTATGTCCCAGCTGGCTTTTAATCAGCTGAAATGGAATGCAATCAGTATCGCAAATTAGTAATACTCCTTTTCATGATCATCTTGTTCCATAAAGAAATGACAAATGGCTAAAAATGCTGTTAAAAAAATCACAAAATAATGTCTCCATAGGGAACATAAGTTAGTTTGATTTGAAGATTCCCATGATTGCTTATACATGATTTCCCAAAGCAAACGACTTGAACGGATGCTTCTGAGGCCATTTTTCATTTTGATCATAGAGTCCAATAAAGGGTTTTGCCAGAGGACAAAATGTATCAGCAACCTTATCGAAATTTGTCCCAGTCTGTGAAAATAGTTACACACACACAAGCACACACACACACAGGCACACACACACACACATTCAGGAAATTACCATCATAGATAGCCAGAAAAATATTATTTCATAATTATTTTATGTTATTGATTTTTCAAGACTTTCAGATTTATAACCACTTTTTAAAACCTCAAGTAAAGTAAAGAACAATATCCTGTAGCCAGGGATATACTAACCATATGCACAAATTACTAAACTTTTAAGACAATAGGAATAAAAAATGCAGCATGTAGGTTTTAGCACCTTGACCTTGACAGCGATTAAATTAAACTTTTGTGCTCTACCACATCCCAAGCAAAATTGGGGAAAAAAAAAAAAGCTGCATCTCATTCTTAGAGATAGGATAAGAAACAGTTCTACACAGCTCATGAAATACTACTACTGTTTCAGATAGACATTTTGATTTAATGTGCATTGCAGACAATTCAAAAATTATGACTGAGCCCTTTTGTGACACACGTACTCACCACAAAGCTTGAATTACTCATTTGTTTATCTCATAAAGCATAGGTTGGTGCAACATAAGCACATTTCTAGCACACTCCATGGAGACATAATCTGTAACTGTTTAAAATGATAAAAGGCTAACAAAATGGATTGAACACTGCATATTGAGGGCATATGATTAATAGCACTCAGAAAATAAAAAACTAAAGAAAACACACCAAAAAAAAACATGAGTCTGAACATATGGCCTTGCAGTTATGGATACTGTCATTAGGCATTCAGTGGCAAACGATTGCTTTTTAGTTACTAAATCATGTTTGGCTTTTGACACCACCTTGTGTAACCTGAATCTAGATAGTCTAGTGGGGACATTTTAATCATATCTTTTGTTGAGTGTCAACGTCAATTGGATAGCCATGAAATTTTGCATGTAGTTCTTTTCCACAATATTTTTCTTCACAAGAGGGCCCTTAAGATGGGTCAAATGCCTCCATATGGACTTTTCCACATTGGTGAATTAACACAAATAAAATGATTAATGGTCCAATTCAAGCGCAGCTACTGTGAAACACTGCTCTAAAATCCCCCTAGTAATGCTACAATTTTTGAAAATAAATCCCTTACAATTCAACAACAAAAAGGACAAATAACTCAATTGAAAAATGGGCAAAGGACTTGAATAGACATTCCTCCAAAGACACACAAATGGCCAACAAGCATATGAAAAGCTGTTCAACATTGCTTGTGATCAGGAAAACCAAATTAAAATTAGGATGAGATACCACCTGACACTCATTTGGATGGCTAGTGTCAAAACCTCCCAACATCCCACTATACCCCCGCCAAAAAAATAAAGCCAAGG
The DNA here is from genome assembly GCF_011764305.1 of Mustela putorius furo. NCBI lineage: Eukaryota > Metazoa > Chordata > Mammalia > Carnivora > Mustelidae > Mustela > Mustela putorius. The sequence continues at coordinate 19,070,332 of NW_025422019.1, read as the reverse complement.
GTTGGCATAGGTGTGGGTTAATAGGAAATCCTGGCACACTGTTGGTGGGATGTAAAATGATGTAGCCACTATGGAAAACCGTATGGTAATTCCTCAGATAATTAAATATATAATTACTGTATGACTCAGCAATCCTGCTTCTAGATATATTCAAAAGAATTAAAACAGAATCTCAAAGAGACATTTGCACACCCATACTCATTGCAGAATCATTCACAAGAGCCTGAATGTGGAAAAAAGTTCAATGGTCATTGGTAGATTAATAAAGAAAATGTATCATATGCTAATGATGGAACATTATTCAGCTTTATAAAAGAAGAAAACACTGTTGTATGTTACAGCAGGGTAAAATCTGAGGACCCTACGCTAACTGAAATATGTCACTCACAAAAAGCTATACTGCATGATTTCACTTATATGAAGTATTTAAAGTAGTCAAATTTAGGAACAGAAAGAATAGTGGTGGTTAGCGACTGAGCAGAGGGGGAAAGGGAAATTGTTTATGGGCATGGTGTTTCAGATTGGCAAGACGAAAATGTTGTACAGCAATGGACAAATTATTAACAACCTCTACTGTACACTTAAAAATAGCTGATATGCGGGCACCTGGGTGGCTCAGTGGGTTAAGCCGCTGCCTTCAGCTCAGGTCATGATCTCAGGGTCCTGGGATCGAGTCCCGCATCGGGCTCTCTTGGCAGGGAGCCTGCTTCCTCCTCTCTCTCTCTCTGCCTGCCTCTCTGCCTACTTGTAATCTCTCTCTGTCAAATAAATAAATAAAATCTTTAAAAAAAAATAGCTGATATGGTAAATTTTATGTTATGTGTTCCTTGCCACAATGAAAAAAGGCACTGGAAACAAAGATAAAGAAGAAAAAGGAAGGTGCACAAGACCGAAACCAGCTGACAGCACCCCAGCCTTAAACACAGACATAAAGGGGCAGATTCTCCTTCCTGCTCCCCATACCACACCAAGCAACTCAGAACACTTCATCAAGGTGGGTAACAGGGGTGAACTAAACTAAAAAAATAAAAAGAATATGTCTTATCAAGATGTCTTATACTGTTTCTTACTTTGTCCTTTCTATTACATACTTATTTTGCATCAGCTGAATTGCTCACATCCTAAATTTCTCTCCTAATCTCACAAACTGTCCAGTCCAGGGAATCCCCATGTCTCCTTCTACTCCCTACTCTAGCCTGCATTGGCTGTTCTTGGCCTAATGTACTAGCATTTTTCTTTGTCTTTATTTAATTGTTCTTCTTGGTCACAGTCACTATTTTTATGATTCCATATCCATTCCCTTTGTCTCTCTGGTTTTTTTTTTAATTTTTTAATTTATTTTTTTAATAAACATATTAAAGTATATTAAGTATTTTTATCCCCAGGGGTACAGTTTCTGTGATCACCAGGTTTACACATTTCACAGCACTCACCATAGCACATACCCTCCCTAATGCCCATAACCCCAACACACTCTCCCGTCCCCCCTCCCCCAAACAACCCTCAGTCTGTTTTTTGAGATTGAATCTTTTATGGTTTGTCTCCCTCCCAATCCCATCTTCTTTCATTTTTTTCTTTTCCTACCTCCCGAACCTCCCACATTGCATCTCCACTTCCTCATATCAGGGAGATCATATGATAGTTGTCTTTCTCTGATTGGCTTATTTCGCTAAGCATGATACCCTCTAGTTCCATCCACATCATCACAAATGGCAAGATTTCATTTCTTTTGATGGCTGCATAGTATTCCATTGTGTATATATACCAGATCTTCTTTATCCATTCATCTGTTGATGGACATCTAGGTTCTTTCCATAGTTTGGCTATTGTGGACATTGCTGCTATAAACATTCAGGTACACGTGCCCCTTCGGAGCACCACGTTTGTATCTTTAGGATATATACCCAGCAGTGCAATCGCTGGGTCATAGGGTAGCTCTAGTTTCAGTTTTTTGAGGAACCTCCACACTTCTTTTCCAGAGTGGCTGCACCAGCTTGCATTCCCACCAACAGTGTAGGAGGGTTCCCCTCTATCTGCATCCTCGCCAGCATCTGTCATTTCTTGACTTGTTAATTTTAGCCATTCTGACTGGTGTGAGGTGGTATCTCATTGTGGTTTTGATTTATAATTCCCTGATGCTGAGTGATGTGGAGCATTTTTTCATGTGTCTGTTGGCCATCTGGATGTCTTCTTTATAGAAATGTCTGTTCATGTCCTCTGCCCATTTCTTGATTGGATTATTTGTTCTTTGGGTGTTGAGTTTGATAAGCTCTATAAAGAGCTTGTCTTTTTAAATTGTTATCTCTTATTTTGATTGAGTGTATCCCTAAGTAGCATTAGTTCTTATGTCCAGTTATTTTTCTGAATTATTTTCTATCTTTCTGGGACACATCTAATTCTTCCAGAGAGGTCTAGGTCTAGAAAGCACTATATGTTTTTATATATCTGTTTTTTTTTTAAGTTTTATTTTCTCACCACATTATCAGCAGGATAGTGTGGTTTACATGACAAGTTGTTTTCCCTTAGTTCCCCAGGGATACGGCTTCATTAAATTCATGTAGCTACAACGCTTAATCAAAAAACCAATATCAAAATCTGATTTATTCTCAGTGTGCTTCCTCAATTAACTCCTGCTGGTAGGAGTAAATATTCCCATTCACTGAGTTTTCTTTCTTGCTTTGGTAACGGTGGCTTTCCTTAAATGTCTGTTGACATAATTATTTGCATTTGTTTGTAGTTGAGATTTTCTATTACATTATTTGATGTGTCAAATAGTGTAATAGGGTGGGGGGTAGGAAAGGCAAGAAATAACTGCTGTGGCTTGCATTCAAGTCCATTTTCAGGAGGGATTGGTGGCTGAATATGTAATCAAAAAAGACCCTGGGGTCAGTCTCTGAACAGGGTCCCCCCATTCCACTTGGAATCACCAATTTTTCTCTTCCATCTAAGCCACTAAATATCAGGCTCCATCTGAAATGTGTATCTCCATCACTGTTGCTTGACCCAAGTAGAAGTAGGGAGATACAAGAGGGTCAACCTGTTTCTGTTCTGTTGATAACGACCTGTTCTTTCATTTGCCCTTAGGCCACCCTCATGCTCTTTCTGCTCCTTAAGGCCACCTCTTTGCGATGGAGCACATCCTTGCCTTTGTAGCAGTTAACGCCAATGTAATAATTAAAGAAATATGATTTCTTTCCAACTTGCGATGTTTCTTTCCTCCACATGAACTCAATTCCACCAGCTATAACACTCCCAGTCCATCTCTCCACTTTTGTTGCCCCTCCCATGGAGGGCAGGAAATTGACTGCAGTATTTGGAATAATATGGGTATAACAAAATATAGCACCTTCCTTTTCATCTCATTGAAAATTGAGCCTGCCTGCAGAAATCATGAGGTCTCCTCTGCTCATTCATACTATGGATGTTTCAGCGGCAGCGACCTCATCCCTAGATGTGGGAAGGCTTGTCCCAGTCTGATGTTGCCACTAGCTGGTGAGTCCGTTTCACTCCCACATTTGGAAACTTGTTTGTCTCCAGATATAAACCACATTCTCCAATATCAACTTGACAAGCAAAACATTTAATTACCTGTGCCTTAACCCACTGTCTTTCTTCTCAATTCATTCAGAACTCAAGGAGGAAATGAAACACCATTTATTAGGTCATCTCAAAACCCAGCATGTGTATTTGAGACCACTGCTGCCATCACCTATTGAATCCTTTATGACAGCAATTTCTGGTCCATCAAGGACTCAACAGATTTCTTAAGAGTGAAATTATACATCAAATTATCTTTCTATAATTTCTAGGGGTATAGTATAGTATATATTTGTACACTATTCAAGCTTTAGTGTAGTATTTGTACACTATAGTATGTGTTCAGCCTAACATCTGGAAACATACCCTTACTATAAAACAAATATATGGTCTAGTCCAGAGGTTCTCAATTAGGAGGGGTAGTGCTCCTCTCAGTAGTATTTAAAAATGAGAAGCACTGTGGTTGTTGTGATGACTGCGTGGTATTTAGTACCTAGGGGTGGAAAAGCTAAACATCCTGCATTGTCCTGGGCAATCCTTTACCACAGAGTCATCCTGCCCAAAATACCGATAGTGCCAATGTTGGGAACCAAAAGAGCCAATGCTGGGAAACAGCTCAGCCTAACGTTTGGTTATTTAGATAACTCTCCTCAAAATTCCTTCTAAAACCATTACGTCCCTTACACACGAGTTTTAAAATATATTTCATCTAAAACCTAGAATTTTAAAGTGAAATCAGAATTTCCCTTAAATTACATAATATGGTGAATGTATTTCAGATTTTCATCTACTTGATGGAAAGAAATTTCTGGACATAAAAGCACAATTCAAGATAAAATATCTATAATAAAGGAACTGATTTCAATTGTACTGACTACAAACCATATATATATATATATGGCATATCACCAATGTACCAGACAGTGAACTAATAAGTTTCTATATCAAAACAATCCTATGATGTACTTATTAGATCTTTACCCTAGAGAAAAGAAAACTGGGGTATCAGAATATCAGGAAATGGGCCAAATATCACCTGGTTAGTAAGTGGAGAAACAGGGATAAAATCCCAGAACTGTCTGATATTAAAAAGGAAAAAAAACCTTATTCTGTTCTCTCTAGTCAATCGCAGTCAATGCCTGGTAACATGGTTAAACTGGGAAGCAAAAAGAGAGCTAAAGAGGGAGGTATGGGCAGAACAGGAGACCTGCATGTATGTAAGTGAGAAAAGAGCATCCCTTTTTGCCCCTCCCAAAGCCACCAAAGCCCCTGAATAAAATCTTACAGCTGCTTCCTCCCATTGGTTGGTCCCTCTCCCAGAGTCACATCATGGTAATCACTTGACTCAAAACACTTTCCTTTATGACTCCCAATAAGAGACCAATTTATTAACAATAGCTGCCAGATAAATTTCTCCGAAGCCCCAAACCAGAAGTGGTTATAAAAAGAATATCATTATTTTATATATATTTTTATTATTATATATTCAATTTAGAAATTAGGACATCCACTTTAACTCTGGTTCCCAATCCATCCTTTAATACTATGCTTTTTTCTCTGCTTCATCCACTTCTGTGTTCTCAAGTACGGCAAGAAATACTTTCTCTTGATATTTTTAGTTTTCTCTTTTCTCATAGCGCTCCATAGAGCATTACAGAGCTCGTGCTTGTTTGCTCTTCTCTAGTTATTTTTGCATCTACCACAAACACACCTGCTTCAACAATTTCTGGTTGCATTGGCTGCTTGCCGTCTGACAGGAACAGTTGTGCTTATTTGTCTGAGCAGAAGGACTGCATTTCTAATGGCACAAGACTCCAATTGCTGACGCAGGTTTTGGAAGAAAAGTACCAGAGGTCAGGCTTTAATTTGTCTTCCGAAGATATTTATTCAGAACAAAAAGCTTGTCCTTTGTCAATATTTTAAAGAAAGTTCAGGGTGCCTGGGTGGCTCAGTCGGCTGGGTGTCTGCCTTTGGTACCGGTCATGTTCCTGGAGTCCCAGGATCAAGCAAGTCCCACAGTGGACTCCCTGCTCAGAGGGGAATCTGCTTCTCCCTCTGCCCTTCACCGTACTCTCTCACTCTCTCTCTCTCTAATAAGTAACTAAAATTTTTAAAAAAAATAAACAAAAGAAAGTTTAGGCTGGTACTTCCTTATATTACAGAGAAATAGATTATATCTCCCTTGAGAGTGGAGACCTGTATCTACTATATGTACTATCTAGTTGATTAAATAAAAGTAGTCATTCAGGTATAGAATCATGAAAAGGATAATTTACTGATGCTAAGGGACCTTAATAAAATCCCTAAAAGACATTTAACCTCTGCAGACATGAGCTTTACTACCTTTTCTATTCCTCTTTCCTTTCCTCCATCAGTAAATGATCTCATGATGTGTACTACATCTACAGGCTTTGTATTTAATGAAAAGATCAAGTTTTAGTATGCCAGACTAAAAAACCCGTTACAACATTTTGTAACACATCTTAAGCAGATTTTTGGCTTTAATAAAGCAACATCAAATGTCATATAATTTAATATTATTAATTAAAAATATATGGGATTTTTAGTTTGCATTTAACTTTTCTTACTTTATAATTCATAAGCACTATAAGCGTAAATAATGTTTTCTTAGTTTTATGAATTTAGATGTAGCAAGTGGCATTAAAATTAAACTAATTTAAATCAATACTAGGTATGTAGAGTGGTATGTACATTTCTAAGATGTCACCATCAATTTTTTCTCTCCTTTTTCTGCAGGCTATTTCCCCATTGATAGTGACTGGCCAGGCTTCCTACTCCTCAGCCTCGAATCCACTGGTCTATAACTGCTTTGATCAATAGAATACAGTAGAAGTAATAATGTGTGATTTCTGAGGCCAGGTCATCAGGAACCTTGTAGTTTCCACATGGCTCCCTTGGAACACCTGGTCTGGGAGAAACTACCTGCCATGTGAAATGTCCAGCTATTTTGAGACTGTTATTGTATGAGGAAGCCTAATTAGCCATTTGGAGTGAATATTTGGAGAAAAAAAATACCTGACTAGCTTCTTCCTGTTCAGCCACTCTTGGCCGAGCTTTAAACATGTAACTAAAGAAAACATCAGCAGTCCTATCAGCTGCCCCACTGCAACTGTTTGATGGATCTCAAGTGAAAAACTCCAAGCTAAAATAGCCAATCCCTGGAAGTATGAGAACTAATAGCACTGCAGTGTTATCTTAATCCACTAAATTTTGGGTTTGTTACATAGCCATAGAAGTGTCCATAAGAATATATTTTTTCCTCCTTAAAATACGTTATAAGGAGCCAACCCGAAAGAGCTCCCAATGACCAAATCTGGGAAAATTTGAGCAATAAAATAATGATAGTAATTGACTATAATTTATTCAAAAAATAACTATCCAAGATATATATTATATTATATATTAACATAACATTTATTATATCTATATAATCCATAATATAAATAGTTCAATGAATTGATTGGTGGAGAAGAGAGAATTCTTCCTATTTGTAGTATTCAAATGAATAAATATAGTAAGAATGATGGAAACAGAAAATCACCACTTTACAAATGCTACATTTACAAATTTTGTTAATTAGAATCATTGATGGGTCACTAAAATTAATGGGCAAAAGAATGAGAAACAGGATATTTGTATAGTCTCAAAATAAATTTCGACAAAAACACTTAGTTACAAGAGAAAAATAGCCACTTCACATTGGAGAAACCTGCCCGATAACACCTTAAGAAAGTGATCAAAATTAAGCTGTAAGAAGACATGCTGATATCATGCAACTCCTGATTTGACACCATTTTTTAAAAATATGTTATTTATTTATTTGACAAACAGAGATCAGAGAGGCAGGCAGAGAGAGAGGGGGAAGCAGGCTCCACACTGAGCAGAGATGTGGGGCTCGATCCCAGGACCCTGGGATCATGACCTGAGCTGAAGGCAGAGGCTTTAACCCACTGAGCCACCCAGGCGCCCCGACACCATTTTTGTCAAAGAGATATAATCTCAATCTAAAGAAAAGAAAAACATCAGATAAACCCAACCTGAGAAACATGCTATAAAATAAATGACAAGTGATCTTCACAATTATCTGGGCCATGAGAGAGAAAAACTGAAGAATCAGTCCTTGATTGAGGGCAATGAAGGCAGCATGACAACTAAATGCTAGTTTCTGGAAAACGAATCCTGGATTGACTCTCAGACCAGAAAACCAAAGCAAAACAAAAATCAAAACTCATGGGAAAATTGGTGAAGCTTGAATAAAGTCTGAAGATTACTTAAAGTACTATGTCACTATACTTTTCTGGTTCAGATAATCACATTATTATTTATACGTAAGATGTTAACGGCAGGGAAAACTGGCGTACAGATAATCAGTGTATTGTTTTGCAACTTCTTTGCAGGTCAAAAATTATCTTAAAAAGGAAAATAAATATAAATCTGATATGTAAAAAAGACTGGAGTGGAGGAGGATTTGATGTGACCTCAAAGATCTTCATTTTAATCTTGAAGAACAGACATTTACATGGTTAATCATTTGTTTATGTAGTGAGCACATTCGTGAGCAAGCGGGGAGAGAAAGAGAGTGAGAATCCCAAGCAGGCCCCCCCTCAGCTTGGAGCCCCACATGAGGCTCAATCTCAAGACACTGAGAACATGACCTGAGTTGAAATCAAGAGTCTGGTGCTTAACCAACTAAGTAATTGATTATTTTAAAAGACATTTTAAAAATAATCGGGGACTTTTATGTAATGCAATGCTTCACTAAATAGATCAAAAAGAAGCTGACATACACAGTTGTATGGTCGTCTGTCCGAGAACGTGACTTTGTAATTTAATTGCCTGTCCTGTGATCATCTGGGTATGGACGTTCCCCACACAAAGAGCGAGGCCATGAAAAGAGCCACTGTTATGCAACTGATCTGCTGACAGTCTTACACATGTCTTGATTCTAGTTCGATATGAGTTCATTTTGAAGGTAGAGCTAGAAGGGAAGGAAATTTAAGTTCCATCGCATGATCTCTGTATTTTCTGATGCACAGGGTAATCCCTGGCTATCACGTGGATATGTAAATTGCTTCCACACTGGCCATAGCAAATTGGACCCAGAACTGAAAGGATAAAAATTAAACTTATTTGAGTTGGAGCAGATTCAGACAGACTCCATCAGGTGGTACCATTGTAGCATCCGAAGATAATAAAGGTAGAGTTTGGGGAGGAGGCAAGTCACCTGATAGTTTTTCCTGTTTCAGCTCTTGACAGGCAGTTATGCTTCTCAACATCAGACATAACTATTAACTATAAATGGCCCCAAATATTTAGAGTCACCCTGAATATTCTGGATAATCTAATCCTCCTGATTAACTGCTGCCTTGACACTTCGGTATTGATAATTGAGAATTTTCTTCTACTGACTCAAAAAAGCAACATGCAACTTTCAGTAATCAACAACTTTTTAAATTTTTATCCAGACAGTTCCTGACTCACAGTGATTTGACTTAATGATTTTTTTTTTTTCAACTTAACAAAAGTGGGAAAGCCATATGCATTCTGTGGAAACTGTTCTTGGATTTCTGAAATTGGATTTTTTTCCTGGGCTAGATATGTGTACAATTGTCTCTTGTGATGCTGGGCAGTGAGCCACAACCCCCAGTCAGCCACACAATCATGAGGGCAAAGGACTGATCACTTACAACCGTTCTCTCCCATACAGCCATTGTGGTTTTTACCCACAGTATAGTATTCAATAAAGTACATGAGATATTCAACACTTTATTATAAAATAGGCTTTGTGTTGGATGATTTTTTCCCAACAAATGGGAAATTACATTTAGGCAAATATAAAGAGTTCTGAGTGCAGTTAAGGTAGGGGAGGCTAAGATGTGATTGTAGTAGGTTACGGCAATTAAATGAATTTTAGACTTAGAATATTTTCAGTTTACAATGGTTTTATCAGGATGTTATGCAACACAGTATTTTATGCTTCGCTAAATAGTAAGCATTTCTGCTCTTTGAAAATTAAGTGAACTAAATAATATTTATTAATGCTTCACTAATTTAGCCACAACTAAATTAAGAAAATATATAAATAAATAAAGCAGTGGAACAAAAATAAAACAAAAAAACACTACTAAAAACTAAAAAGAGAAAAGAAAAACAAACATTTCAAACTTGGGAGGGCAATATTCTTCACTTCAAACTAAGAAAGTTTGCTCTTGAATCTGCTATATCTGAATTTTTTTGTTGTTGTTAAGATTTATTTTATTTATTTATTTGACAGACAGAGATCACAAGTCGGCGAGAGGCAGGCAGAGAAAGAGGAGGAAGCAGGCTTCCCGCAGAGCAGAGAGCCTGATGCGGGGCTCGATCCCAGGACCCTGGGATCATGACCAGAGCTGAAGGCAGTGGCTTAATCCACTGAGCCACCCAGGCGCCCATGCTATATCTGAATCTTAATCACCATTCTCTATAAAAGTAAAATCACCTAAAATCAGTATTCTGGTCTTTTCCTAGGCTTTTGCTATTTTCAAAACCAGAATTTGATCTATTTATTCCAAGTGTACTGAAGGGCAATAACTACAATTCAGAATCACCTTACTATCCCCTCTGTCCTTAATCTGGTTCCAATCTGTCTAACTAATGTAATGCATGGCAAACATTTTTTCTCTTCCCAAACCAATATTATCACCAACTGTTGCTGATTTATTTAGAGGCTGTGAGCCTGGGTTATTAGCTCTGTCAGGAAAATTCAACATGGATGAGAAAAAACTTTTTCCTGGGGGTGGGGAGAATAAAAAAAAAAAAAAGGTTAAAATAAAAGAAGCAAGACCCGGTGCATCTAATCTGTTGCATGTGGCACATTGTTGCTCTGATCTCTGTTGTTTTACAGACCCTTCAGGCAAACAGCATAAGGAAAAAGATCAGATTCTGTTTGCAGAGCCCAGGAAGAACACTCACTTACTTGGTAATCTAGTACTAATAGTCAGTGCTTTTGTTACCCTATCTGCAAGCACTCAGAAAATCCCAATACTAGGCAATTTGGGGCTTAAACAGGACAAAGAGACAGTGGCTAACTTACAAGTGGTTGTATACTTAAAGTATATATGTTATGATTAACTCAATTTGAATTTCCAAATAACTACCCTATGTTTCCACAGAAATAAAATGTTGCTGGGGTATATGATAGAAATCCAGCTAATCCAATTCTCAGCTTATTTAAGAGTCTCTATTAACAGGATCTATTTGGGAAAACAGAAACAGGTCTCAGCAAACCACCACCTGTGAGTCCAATTTAGACTGTTACCTGTCTGTAGATAGATTTACTGGACTGCAGCCATGCCCCTGTGCTTCCATATTGTCCACTGTGGTTGAATGGAAAAACGGAGTAGTTGTGACAGAAACCATATGGTCTGCAAAACCATAAGTGTCTACTATTGGGGGCTTTACAGCAAAAGTTTGGTGACTCCTAGTTTAGAACCATGCTGGAGAATAGGTTTAGCCAAAGTAGGAAAAGTTGTATCAAAGATGAGAGCTTTTGCATCCAGCCTTCTGCTTACCACTGCACCTCATCATTGGTGTGCCTGTTCTGCTGCAGGCTACTGCGGCCCTGGGAGGAGGCAGCAGTGAAAACAGAGAAGGGAGGGTTCCAAGGCAGTAGCACAAAGTACAGAATGAAGGAGAGGGAATGAAGAGAAAGCACCTGGGTATCAGAAGGGAACAGAGTACTTTTAGCTCTCCAACCATGCTTTTCTTACAAATGCTAGCTCTCTTTTCTCTAGTTATCTGTGCTATAAAATTTTGGATTTTGTTTACTAATTGGTTTTTTGTTTTTTTAAGATTTTTATTTATTTATTTGAGAGAGAGAGAGAAAAAGCATGAGAAGCGGGGAGGGTCAGAGAAAGAAGCAGACTCCGTGCCGAGCAGGGAGCCCGATGTGGGACTCAGGACTCCAGGAGCATGATCTGAGCCAAAGACAGTCGCTTAACCAAGAGTCACCAAGGCACCCTATAACTGGCTGTCTTTTTAATCCATTAAGCAATTTACTTTCTCAAGTAGGCAATAATCTGTTTCTGTGCAGATATTATGACTTTTATCCTTCCAGAATGTCTGGAACCATTTTGGCATATGCTAAGTAAAATAATCAAAGGTGACTGATGGATTAGGTACAGAGGCTATGTTCATGCAGAGGTATTCACAGACAAGAATACATGAGACTTAATTTGGTCAGGTGAGTGTTTCTGAAAATTCTAAAAATCTACTGACTAAGGGACCATTATTCTTACCAATAGTCTTGACATTCTCCTGAATTTCAAATAGTTGCAACTGGAAACAATGAATATTTATTAAATATTTTAATCATATTTTTGAAAATTACATTGCCAAAGGGCTGAAATTTTATTTATTTATTTATTTATTTATTTATTTTTCTTTTGGTCTTCCAATATTGGCTCTGTGTTGCACAGTTGCTATGCCATCACTCATGATGTCATTACCTGCTAAAGAAAAGATACTCTGGCAACCATCCAGTGATGAAGGAAGGCCAGTAAAAGAGCCAGACAGTAGAAAATGTCCAAATTTTATAGCATAGACAATTAGAAAAGAGTAGACAAAATGTAAAATCCAAAACTTCATAGCTAGATAACTAGAGAAGAGAGAGTCAGAAATCATGTCCACTTCCTGATCCCTGATGGCTCATAAGAATGTCAAAGTATCAGTAAGAGATTGCAATTTTAGCATCATACTAACTGGGCTTTCAGCTAACTTGCCATAAGTTGCCCTTAAAAGGAAATTAGAATGTTGATTAATGCAAGTTTAACATAGAGCTAAGTATAATAATGGCATAATATCACTGGCAATAAGTTTACTAAGACATTATCTAATTTAATTTTTATAATCACTATGTGTCAAGTTATTAGCCCTGTTGGAAACTAAGTTTATGAATGATCATGTAACTTGACCAAGGTTAACACAGCTAGATAGGAAGAAAACAAGATGGAATTCTAGTCGGCCTGCTATCAGAGCTCACATCTACTATCTTGCACTTTCTTTCCATGAATAATTATGTATTCATATTTGCATAAACCTAGTCATTATACTAGATTCTGGGAAATCAGGAGTAAGTACAACAGACATGAATTTATAATTTGGCTTTCATGGCGTTTATTATCTGGTCTTGTCACATCATTAATTAAAGAGTAGTTATTAAGTAACTAATTATACAAATTCATAAACGAAAGCTGTGGAAGAAGGTGCTATAAAAACTAGGGGTGTCACAAGGAGATATTAGCAGTGTGGAGACAGAGAAGTTTCCTTTCCTGAGGAGAGTATTCCAGGAAGAAGGGGGAGGTATGCAGAGGGCCTGAGATTGAAGAGAGCAAATGTCTATTCTAGAGAATGAACAAAGACTGGTGTGGCTTGGTACGTGGAGTCTGAGGAGGAACGGGTTTTCCAGGCATGAAAAGGAATACAGATATACAGGTCTTTCTCAACCATGTTAAGGATCATGCCTTTGTCCCAAGAGTAGAGGAAAATCACTGAAGCATTTCAGGCAAGGAAAGGACATTTTTCCGTTCTTGGATTTAAAAGAGTGGAGAATGGACTGAAATGCTAATGTGGATTAGGGTGGTGGAGGTGGAGGCATTGTGAGAATCTTCAAAAAGTAAATATGTGAGAACCTGGAGCTGGGCCAGAGATGGAGGGGGAGAGATGTCCAGGATGATGCCTAAACTCTTAGCATGCACTCATCTACTCTCTACTTACAACTATCCTCTACCCTACAGACACTCCCAGTATTTCTCTTGAGAAATTACTCAGAATTGAGGCATATGATTTCTTGGATACACATGACTACACAGCCACCTAACTCCTTCTGTTGCTCACTAAACCTTTCTGTGGTTAAGAGGATTTGGGTGTGGTGCATAAACAATGAATTCTGTTACACTGAAAAGAAATTTTAAAAATATATTAAAAATAAATAAATAAAAGTACTTTCTCTTTCTACTACTTCCAAAAAAAAAGAGGATTTGGGAAGGTATATTGGAGAAGGAAAACCAGTTGGGGCCCACTAGACAGTAGTCTCCTTGTACCCTTTCTCCAAGAAAGAGATAATATTCACTGCTAGCATATATTCCATTGCTATGTTTTGATTCATGTTTCAGAGTGAGAATTAAAAAAAAAAGATTTTATTTTTGTTTGTTTATCACAGTTAAATAACAGGAAAATTAGCAGTGTCCTGATTAACATTTAAATGTTTTATGTGAAATTTCAGAAGTGTTCTCCATGAAATTCAATATAATTAAGCATTAGCGTAAGAGGACGACCAAAATCTGTTGCTACTGGAAACTAGTTACTGTATTTGTTCGTGAGCTTTTCTCTGTCTAATTTTTAGTAGAGAAGCTCTTAAGGGTAAAATAAATTCAATTTAAAAATTAGCAATATTTTTCAAATTAGTTTAAAAAAAAAACATGTTGTCTTTATCTAATTGATTGAACCCATCCATGTTGAAGACTAAGATGTCAAGTCTCATAGACCCATGTTCCACTCATAGAGAAGGAGTAGTAAAAAATGTCAATAACTTGCAAATATCTAATTGTAAAGTGAGTCCCCCATATCAATAAGGGAAAGACAGTAAGAGCACTGTAGACCTTTGCCTCCATGGTATCTTGAAAATTCATCCAATCGATTAAAAAAAAAAAAAGTCACCATGGATTATCAACTTTTCAAAATGCCAGGATACTTTTCACAGAAAGGCCCCTGAAATAATCTGGAAACATAAAAGGTCACATCTGTAAAACTTGACAGCTTTTACTTAAAATGATTAATTAATGCTGTTTAGCTATTGTGCTATAAAGAAATGCATGTGTAAGACCAGAAATTGAAATTAACTTCATTCTCTAACAATTCTGACATTGGTGCTTGAAAACATCTTTTTTTTTTTTTTTAAAACCACATCTAGCTTTACACATTTCAAAGTCAGAGCTTACTTAAAATGATGCACTATAATTGTCTCATATTTATTGATCTATGATAAGCTCGCAATAAATATTTAATGATAGAGAAAGGTAGAGGAGAAGGGAAGAGAGATAGAGGGAAGAAGTACAAGGGAGTAAAGAAGAGAAGTAGGTAGAAGGGAAGAAGATATGGAGGAGGGAGAGGGTAGTGAAGAGAAAGTAAAGAGGGAGAAGAGTAGAATCCATGGAAAGAGGAGAAGAAAGACATCACTGGAAAAGTATCAGTCAGAGGCTAGATTAACTAATTACAGTAAGATTAAGTACGTAAGAGTTTCTGCTCCTTGGTATCATAAGTAGGAAACCACTCTAATGAGGTACTTCTAATACTAACAGTAATAAATCAAAATAAATCAATCAAATCCTAAATGCACTGGGTGGTTAATACAGGCCAGTGCTCTTGGGTAAGATCAATAAGGAAGTCCACAATGCTCGGCAGATGTCACTGAGAGTCTCAAGTGTGGCCATCAGCTGGGCTTGCCAGACCCTCCCTGGCCAGACTGTTCCAGCTGTTTCATGCCTGCTCTTTCAATCAGGGACTTTGGCAGGAGAATATGCAAGTCCTCAAAAAGTACACCCAGCTTTCCCTTAGAAATGACAAATAACTTAGTAATCACTAAAGGAAGGAAAGATGACTTAATCAAATAGAAGTAAAACCATTAAATGTGTGGATAACTGTATTTTCCAGGAAAGAATCAACAAGCTTAAGTGTTCTAGCATTGACCCACAGAGAGATTTTATGTATTTATTATTTTCACATTAAACATTTATCATAAAATACACCTAACCATGCCTGCTGTGTGTATGAAACTGTTCTCTATTTTGTATTAGAAAGTCTTGGGTTTACAGAAAAAAAGGACACATAGAGACATATAAGTTAACAGAATGACAAACAGCCTTTTAAACTATTTTTTAACTGCATATATCAAGGGGGTGTGCATTCTTCTGACATTCTCATATTGATTTGTGTTGGTTTAGTTGCTATTTTGTGAGGACTCAACTCATTTTTACTTGTGTACATCCAGCTTCATCAACCATTTTGTTTTCAAAGAAAATTCATTCCAATGTCTCCTATTTGTTTTTATATCTCCGAGCAGCTCTGCGTTTGGTGGAACTGAAATCAATGCCCTGGACTGACTGGCAATTTTTCTTACTCAGAAGGGCAATATGAGAGAACTGGCAGGCATGATTTGGGGTGGATTTCATGGTTTTAGAGAAAAAAAAAATAGAGCCACTGCTTGCTTCGTCAGTGATTCAACCCCACTTTCAGAAATCTAAATGACTTTGTAAAATCTGCCCTGAAGTTTCTTTAGTTCCGTTTACACTGAGCATCAGTTACATGCCAGGCAAAAATAAAGGTGTGTTTATACATTGTTACAGTGCTGTTTGTTTTTTATGCATTCTTTATTTATGTATACTATTCCTTCCTGAGGGAGCCCTAATTTTCCTTTGGATATCTATTCTTGCTCACTGTGAATATGTGTCTCAAGAAGTTAAATCCCTCAGCACTGCCAGAGGTAGGCTTGAAGTGTATAAAGCTTATACTTCTATAAATATTTATTGGCTCAAGAGTGCAAACTCTAGCATATCAGGTTTTGCTATTTCCCCTATTAACAAGATTGGTTCTAGAATGGGCTTGTGCCCCAATCTAAGTCAACGGTGTATGAGAGGATATTTCCAAAGGCTTCTAGGAAAAAAATGTTCCCTCATACTTAAGAGAAGTCACCGGGAGGATACATCACTTCTCCTTTAGATATCATGGCAACATATGGATGTTAAGTATGGAATTGTGTAGCCATAATGAAGCCAGCATATGAAAGAAGTACAGAAGAATCAAAACAATCAGAAAAAAAAAAAAAGCAGATGCTAAGTCTTGATTTCTGGGTATAGGATAATTTGAGTAGAATTTTAAATTACTTCCACCAAAATCATCCCTCCAAATACATATACCATCTCATTTCTTCCTACCAAATAGAAGAAATAGATATTATTCCCATATTACAGATATTAAACTTAGCTAACATGTCTTGAGTACCAGACACTGTATTAATTTTTTTTCAGATTATATCATTTAGTTCTCAGTCTTCTGATGTAGAATCTTGTCATTTTAAAGATCATGAAACTGATGTAGGGTAAGTAATTCCTTACAGTCCGTGAACTAATACATGAAGAAGTGCAGGTCTCCAAACCCCATCAACCAGGTCTCCTTCTGAAATACCATTTTGTTGAGTACAAGTATTTTTAATCTGCTTTCACTGCTGCCTTTGCTCTTTTCTATGGTAATGAAAATAGGGAAATGGAAAAAGGAAAAAAGACTATGGATGAAAAGTAAACTAAAATAAAATTGAACTGTTTGCTTTCACTTCAGTTTGGAACCTCCTCCACCCTGCCCCAGACATGGACCTTCTGTCTGGGACCAGCTGTTTTAAAAAAAAGAGGAGATAGGGTATGGTACAGAATTCAGAGAAATGATTTCTTACTTAGCTGTAACTGCCTGTGCAGGGACTACTTCTTTCTATAGCAACAAACTCATGAATAGACACACTATATAATGCCAACACCTATGCAAAGCCACAAGCTGGATAAGAAATAAAACCACTGAATTTGAGTAAATCTGTCATATCATATCATGGAACTGAACAACCAGTTGAAAGCAGTTAACTATGAAATGGAGTTTGCTGACCTCTATTCTCAAGGAAGAGGCACATATTGATCAAGCTGACTTGTGTCTGAGGCTTTCTTCCTCCTGAGAGAAAACTCCTTGGAAACCGGTCAGTAAAATGGAGCTTTGATTTTGCTCTGACTCCCATTTTAATTTGTCTTCTTGGTCCTTTCTTTAACTAGTTCCCTTGTGCTTTTAGACTCTTGGTTTGATTAGTATTTCCTTTGGTTTATAAAAACAACATATTTCTTTAACTTTCATTTTTCTTTAGACTTCTCTAGACCACCCCCCACTCCAAACTGTCCATTGTTAGCATAGGGAGAAGAACTATGTAAGAGTCACTATGAGAACATAGTAATCCCTCCACAAAGTATGTTGGTTAGTAAACATGTCATTTATATCCATTTTCATTATAATCACTTTGAGGATAGGAACTATAGAGGCTTTCTGTTGTTATTTCACAAAGTATAAAATAAAATTCAAAGCAATGAATGAATGAATGGGTTTCGAAATATTTAGTAATTTCTTATTGAATGAAATAAACAGGAAAAATTTCATTAATTATTGGCTGACTACATTTTTCTCCTTAAGAATATTAATTCAAGGAGCACCTGGTTGGCTCAATGAGTTAAGCCTCTGCCTTTTGCTCAGGTCATGATCTCAGAGTCCTGGGATTGAGCCCTGCTTCACTTTGAGCTCTCTGCTCAGCAGGGAGCCTGCTTCCCTCTCTCTCTCTGCCTGTCTCTCTGCTTACTTGTGATCTCTCTCTGTCAAATAAATAAATAAAACCTTAAAAAAAAGAATATTAATTCAAGCATTATAGACGTAACAATGGATAGGTAACTCATTGGGAAAAAGCTATATCACTAGTTTATTTTTTATCCACTGATTGAACAAACATTTAATGAGTGCTTGCTCATAGCCTTGGACAAGGGTCCAAGGCTATACATGTTAAAGGGGTTGGTCTTTGCTTTACGGTAATTAGGATACAGAGAAATAATTAAAAACTGCAAAACAGCATGGTAAATGAAAAAAAATTAGTGTCAATTTCAAAGGTAACTACTCACTTTTACCTCTGAAACATATTATATCTCCAAGAGTTTTGACCAAGAAGGAAGAGATAACCTAAGTCTCAAATGATGATAACTCCTGTGGCCACTCGTTGCTGTGAGCCTCAGAGAGTGATGTATTTTCCTAATTAAAATTCACTTTCAAAATGATTATGACCTAGGGAAAATATGAAAATAAATGAATGGTATTACTGCTGACAATAATGTGGCATTTTGCTTTGCAAGAACCAGAACATTTAATCTTGTCAAATAAAATCTCATTCATCTTCCTAAATTTTTTCTTATAAAATGATGAATATGTGCCTGTGAAGCTGATGGAATTAATATCATTCCAAATTACCAATTCGCTGAAGTTCGTCCTCTGTTTGGCTTGGCGACAAATTTGTCATCAAGTTTCCCATCAAATTCATTCACATAAGCAAGAGACAACACACTCACCTACTTGCTCATACTTAATCAAAATAGCTTCCATTCCTCCCTCCACAGGTAATAAGTATCAAAGAAGGGATGCAAGCCCAGAACTATGTGCAGCCAAAATTCTCTGCTTAATGCCACATGCTACCTTCTTTCGGTTGAAAGTAAAAGAAGTTACTTAGGAAACTTTAGTGAGCACTTTAAGGTTACTTTGTCAGGAAAAAAGAGAAGGGAGGATTTTATAAGAGTAAAAGAGGACACTTGGAACACCAGTCTTCTGGTGGGAGAAAGACACTAGGGTTCATGAATGCCAGGTGAGTCCACTTGTTCCCCTGCTCATGGGCTGAATGGTGTTTCTCTCATGCCTCCTCTGCCACCATCCTCATACTTGTTTCAGTCTACTCCCTCTGTTAACTATGCTGATTTTATTTACTTATGTATTTATTTGACATTCCACTTAATAGACCCTTTTTAATCCCATGGTGTCTGCTTACAAATATTTTTTCACATTCAAAACTTTTGATTGAACATGATCCATCACAGCCTTTTGACTTCTCCATCAACACAATTCTTGAGTTTCTACTAAATTATGTGTGTAAATATGTGTTGAGTGGCTTGGGCCAGTGAGCCTGCCCAGGAGTCTGGAATGTGGAGCCAAACAGTTAACAGTTGTGGTTGTGTGAGGCCTGCCCTTTCAATAGGAGCTTTGGGATGTTTCCAGTACAAAAGTTGTGCAAGTGTCAAATGACATTTTTGATGTATTTATGATAGAGATAATAAAACGTTCTTTCCCCCATGTCTTCCCGTGCCAATCACAACAAGGTTTCTATACCTGAAAGACAACAAAGAATGGTTCTGTGTCAAGGAGAGATGGTCCAACTCTAAATGAGAGAGTATTATACTTGGGCATCTCTTATATCTTACCTAACCATATTATTACTATTTATAAGTCGTGATTTTAAAAAATGTCTGATCAAAACTCAAAGTCAAAATAAGCTTTTGTCTCAGCTTTAGTTGAACACTGGTCAGCTAACATTTATGAAATGAAGAACAGCAAAGTTAAAGGATGTCATCTCTAAAGTGACAACATGGGCTTGACTCCCAATTCCACACTTTCTTAGTCAATGAGTTTAGCAAAATTAATTTCTCTAAGACTTAGTTTCCTCATACATAAAATGGGTACAATAATAATATCTATCTCATGGAAGATTCTGAGTACTAAATACCATAATCCATACAGTTAGAGTTTAAAAATAACTTTCCATTTCCATAAAAATAACTATGGTTATTATTATAACCAGAGTCCCTGCTACACACTGTACTTCTATAATTGCACGTTAATCATCATAATTTCTCTACTGGGAAAATGCTATTGCCTGTTTTTGACAGAGAAGGTGGATCTGGGACTGGAATTAAATTTTTCACAGGAATTTCCAGTCCAGTGATTTGCAACTTTATAAAAGCTTCTACTCAAAATCCAGATTAGGGTTTAAATTATGATCCCACACCAGAGAGAAAAGGGAACTGAGTTTTGGAATGAGCAAATGACTTTTTAAAGTTTCAAAATTATATTCCCACAGTGGTATTAACACTTGACAACCATGATGCTCTACAACCTTAAAGCCCTGCTTAATTCAACATATGAGGAGTAATGGCAGTGCAAAGGCAGCCACAATACAGAATCTTCGAGTGCGTAAAAAGCATCTGCTTCCCCATAATGTCTCAATGAATCATTATGACAAACAGAAATAAAGCCAATGCATCTCAGTGTATAGCTGATGCTGCTTTTCTGCTCACAAGGCACAGAAGTTAATTATTATGAACAGATGTGCTTAGATTGGACAAGAATTTATACTCCATGAAATTCAGCATGGACTAAAACAACACAATATGGTTGGGGTATTTGTATTTCTTGGTAGTTGTTGAAAGAGATGCACAGCTCACCATCTCACAGGATTCATTTGAATGCCCTTGAGGGCATTATTTTCCTATTGCCAACATTTTCATATACATCTCACTCCAAAATAATCCACTTTGCACATTACCACATTGCCTCACTCCTATGGTGCCCCGTGATTGGTTGGTTCAGCAACTGACATGACAGATTGATGAAGCCAGGATCAGAGGAATCTTTATCTGGGGAAGTTAATTTTATTCTGTATCATGGTAAGGTTCTCTTACCCCTTCTGGAGTAGTTGATCAGATAAAACTATGTAGATTCATTAGCACAAACACTATATATATACATATATATGTATATGTATATGTATATATATATATATATTTTTTTTTTTTTAAGTAGGCTCCATGCCCTGTGTGGTGCCCAGTGTGGGGCTCAAACTCATGACCCTGAGATCAAAATCCAAGTTGAGATGCTTGGATGCTCTCCAAGTTGAGTTGGATGCTCAACTGACTGGGCCATAGCTCAGAATGTGTATGTATGATCTTTATATACAAGGCACATAGCAGGCAAAAATCAATCTTTTTTTATATAATTTTTTATTTTTTATAACATATATTTTTATCCCCAGGGGTACAGGTCTGTGAATCACCAGGTTTACACACTTCACAGCACTCACCAAAACACATACCCTCCCCCCAGCAACCCTCAGTTTGTTTTGTGAGATTAAGAGTCACTTATGGTTTCTCTCCCTCCCAATCCCATCTTCTTTCATTTATTCTGCTCGTACCCACTTAAGCCCCCATGTTGCATCACCACTTCCTCATATCAGGGAGATCATATGATAGTTGTCTTTCTCCGCTTGACTTATTTCGCTAAGCATGATACGCTCTAGTTCCATCCATGTTGTCGCAAATGGCAAGATTTCATTTTTAATTAACGAATTAATTAACTCATCCAAAAGATACCTAGTATACTTAATATATAAAGAACCCATTCTACTCAACAGCAAAAAATCAAAACAATCTAATTTAGCATGGGCAGAAGACCTGAGTAGATATTTTTTAAGAAGATATTCTCATGGCCAACAGGCACCTTAAAAGATGTTCAACATCACTCATCGTCAGGGAAATGTGAATCAAAATGTCAATGGTTACCACCTCACACCTATCAGAATGGCTAAAATCAACAACACAAGAAACAACAGGTGATGGTGAGGACATTGAGAAAAGGGAATGCTTATGTGCATGGTGGGAATGTAAATTGGTTTAGCACTATGGAAAACACTATGGAGGTCCTCAAAAAAACTATAAATAAGACCTCATGATCCAACAATTCTACTTCTGGGTACTTATCTGAAGAAAATGAAAACCTAACTCCAAAAGAGATATGCACCACCATCTTCATTACAGTATTATTTACAATAGCCAAGACACGGAAACAACCTAAGTGTCCATCGACAAACAAATGAATATGTGATATAACACACACACACACACACACACACACACCCCAATATTATTCACTCCTAAGAAAGAATGAAATCTTGATATTTCCAAAAACATGGATGAAATTTGAAGGCATTAATCTATGAAATAAGTGAAATAAATAAAATAAATCAGAAAAATCAAATACCATATGATCTCACTCATATGTGGGTTCTAAAAACAAAACAAAAACTGAACTCATAGATACACAGAATTGATTAGTGGTTGCCAGAGGCAGGGAGTGGGGGTGGGTAAAGGGAGCCAGAAGGTACAAACTTCCAGTTATAAAGTAAGTCAGTCATAAGGATGTAGTATATAGCATTGCTACTATACTTAATAATATTGTATCACACACTTGAAAGTTGCCAAGAAAGTCAATCTTAAAAGTTGTCATCCTACACAAAAATAAATGCTGTAATTTTGTATGGTGATGATTTTTAACTAGACATTATGATGATCACAACATATATAACATGGAATCACTATATTGTACATCTGAAATAGTATAATGTTGTATGTCAATTATGCCTCAATAAACAAAATAAAATAAACAAAAGATACTTATTTTAGATTTACCCTGTTCAATGAATGAGTTAACCAATATTTAGTTCAAGGCTACTCAAAGATGGATAAGAAATTTTCCTTTCTACAGTGTTTAGAATTTAGCCTGCAAGAGATGCAATGCTCTAAACTACAGTTTATGTTAAGTGCTAACATGGAAAGAATGATTCTTACATAGTTAATAAAGAAGATAAGAATAATGAAAAATTCTATAATTTGAGGGTTAAATAGAGACCGACTTCTTCATGAAAACTATGTAACTGACCTCATTTAATCTCATAGCCATTTTATGGCATAAGTATTATTGTCATTTCAAAGGTGAGAAAATTAAGGGTTAAAGAAATTAAGCAATTTGTCTAAGTCACCTATAAGTTTAAAGCCAGAGAGTCTTAAAAAAAATGAAGTCACAGATTCTAGGTTAGTGTGTAAATGCATTTTGCTATACTGCTCTGAGAAGCTAGAGAAAGGGAGGAAAAATTCTGTCTCGGAAGTTGGGAGGGCTTCATGGAAAAAGTGGCATCTGATCTGGGCTTTCAGGATAAACAGTATTTTATCAAAGAAAGGGAAGAACATTCAAGGTAAAGGACTGGCTGTCACAGACAGGAGCAGAGAAGAATTAATGAATTTGCACTAATCAGGACACAATTCTTCCAGTCCACTTTTGTAAGCATTTTTTACATACATATAATAAAACTCATTCACCTATTTAGATATAAAATCATGGTTCAGGTATTTGACACAAAGGGACAATTCCAAGACTATTCAACATATTATAGTCAATTTTTACATGGTCCAAATATACAGAGATTAACTCAAAATTAATAAGGCTTTATGAAGCACAAATTCTGGATCTAATGTTATTTCCTTTTTTTTTTTTTAAAGACTTTATTTATTTATTTGGAATAGAGAAAGCATGAGCCAGGGAGGGAGGGGCAAAAGGAGAAGGAAAGGTAGGCTCTCCACCAAGCAGGGGTCCTAGGACCCTGGGATCATGACCTGAGTTAAAGGCAGACAATTAACTGACTGAGCCACCCAGGCACCCTATGTTATTTCCTTAAGCAAAGACTGATAAATCTTACTGAAGGCATAAGATTTCAAAATAGTTATACTATCTAATGAACATGAAAGATTCTTTTCAGAGAAAAATGAAACTTTTTTTTTTTTTTTTTGGTATAAGTATGGTCCAGTAGCCTAAAAATGACAGTGCTGTGCTACGTTAGAGAATATATCTATATATAGAGAGAAAAAATATAATATTGGACTATAAGAACTGGGCCACAAGGTAATATAATAATGATATATTTACACTTGTATAAGACCATATGCTAAATATGTGTACTATGACAAGAAATAAAACAAAAACAGTCCATATGGGAGTATACATTGGTTAGGAATTGTATTCAGCTGCTAATAACAAATCCAACTCTAGTGGTTTAAGCACATTAAATTCTCTACCAGTTTTATTCTCTATTGTAAAACAAACCCAGTGACAAATAGTCCAAAGCTGGTAGAGCAGCTCCTGGAGGATCTTCCTGTCTTTCTGCTCTTTAGTCCTTGGTGTGTGTCCTGCATCCTCAAGGCCACAAGATGGCGACGAGAGATCCAAAGGTCTCATCCACCAGCCAGGTAAGACCAAGCCAAGGGGACACCCAAGTCAGACCCACTTAAGGATATTTTCTAGAAGCCTTATCCAAATTTCTACTTGTAACTCACTTGCTACCTCTAGCTTCAAGGAAGCCTGAGAAACAATAATAACAATATAATTATTATTAAACACATAAATGTGTTTAATAATAATATATCATTATACACATTTATTTGTTAATATTTTAATTACAAATTACAAAAAATAAAATATTAATTACAATTAATGTAAATTAATATATTTGTTAATGTATTAAACACATTTATTTGTTTAACAATAATACATCATTAAAACATAAGCATTTATTTGTTTAATAATATATCATTATTAATAAACACATTTAATAATAATGATATTATTATTATTTTAAGCCCAAGTACTTCTAAAAAGCCAAGTTTCTGTTATTAAGGAAAGGATGCAAATGACAATTGTTCAGGCAACTATAAGTCTCCACCATAGTATCTGATATGAAAAATCCAAATGTAAATTAAGTTGAGGAAAGAGCAGCAACAGCAGTGATGGATCTCTGCAGAGCTTCACACTCTGTCCGGTGTTTCTGCAGACCACATGGTCCTGAACACGAAGTGATTAAACAACAACAACCAGATTAAAGGGGCTTGGGTGTGCAGATACTGAGACACAGAAATACCCGTGGGATTCCCAGTAAGAAGTAACTCTTTCTTCCAAAAGCATTCTAAACCGCTCCTCTGTGGCCATAGCAGGCAAAGTGACAGGCGAGCACAGACACATCATCTTCAGGTAGGAGTTATAGCTGTAGGTGGCATCATGCAGCCACGTTCATTACGGAGCAGAGAAGGAAGTCAGCAGCCTACAGAGCATACTAAAGGCAAGAAAAACCTTCCACAGAAACAAAGAGATAAACATCCATTCTCTAAGCTTTGAGCAAGTGCACTGTGAACAAGTGCTCTGAATAAGACAAAAGCAAGACGAGCTCCTCTCTGCAGCTAGTAGCAAGAACCTTGAAGCAGGAGGAGGACATTGTGGTAAAGCTCACATGCAATAAGCTTGGGATACATGAGTACCCCCAAGACATGAAGAGTATAGAATAAAAGAAAATTGTGGCACATTTTTACCAGAACCTTAGTGAGGAGGAGCTGGCTCTCAGGACCCATTATATGTCTTTCATAGAAATACACACATAAAGTTTAATCACTTGAATAAAGATTGATTGATTGATTGACTGATTTGGTCTTCAAAAGCCCCAACTGTAAGAATACTGTATGATTTTTCATGAAATTATGGAGAGTAGAAAGAGATACTTAAAGGAAAGATATTGTATGTATTAGACTAGAGTTAGATTTTAGGGTGAGAAATAGTAAGACCAGCAACTTGCATTACAAAATTCCACGTAATGAGTCTTATTTCCAGAAGCTACACATCACACCTTTCCATATTTGATGTAATTCAGTCTTCACAGTATGCTTGGAAAGAAACTATTCCCATTTTATATGTGGGAAAACTGCAGAACATGAGGTTAGGAGATAAAATCAAGGTTACACACCTATTAGACAGACAAAGTTCAAACTCAGATCATTAGATTTCAAATTTTATGTTGCTTCTGTCGGAAAGGCGTAGAGAGATAGTATAGTATCATGACTTTCCAACGTTATTGTTGCTCAGTGTTCACTGCCTCCATCCTCTGCTGTCAATACCCAGATTTTTCTTTGGAGGGAAAACTTTGCCATCATGCTCAGTAGATGCACAGGCCTGGGGTTAGTCCTAGACCACCGCAATAAAGTGAGCATTGCAATACAGGAAGTCAATATTTTTTGTTTCACACTGCACATAAAAGTTATGTTTATGCTGCGTTGTAGTCTACTAAGTGTATACAAGCATTACATCTTACAGAAAAAAAATGTAGATACCTTAATTAAAAATAATTTATTGCTAAAAAATGCTAACCATTATCTTTGCTTTTATTAAACAGTAACCTTTTTGCTGGTGGAAGGTCTTGCCTCAGTGTTGACTGATAGGGTGGCAGGTTGCTGAGCACTGGGGTGGCTGTGGCAATTTCTTAAAATGAGACAATAATGAAATTTAACACATCAATTGACTGTTCGGTTCACAAGCAATTACTTTGTAGCACGTGATGCCATTTGACAGCACTTACTCACAGTAGGGTTTCTTTCAAAATTAGAATAAATCCTCTCAAACCCTGCCACTGTTTTGTTAACTAAGTTTATGGAATTCGAAATCCTTTGCTGTTATTTCAATAACTCTCATATGCAACGTCCCTGTGCATAGCATCTACACCTCTTCACCAGGTGTAGATCCCATCTCAAGAAACAACCTTCTTGCTAATCCATAAGAAGAAAGTCGTCATCCATTCAAGCTTTACCATGAGATTGTAGGTTCTCAGGTTCTGCTTCTAATTCTAGTTCTTTCCATCCCATCTGCTGTTACTTTCTCCACTGAAGTCTTGAACCCCTCAAACGCATCCATGGGTGTTGAAATCAACTTCTTTCAAAATCCTGTTAAATGTTGATATTTTGGCTTTCCCCCACAAATCAAGAATGTTCCTAATAACATCAGGAATGATGAATTCTTTCCAGAAAGTTTTTAACTGACTTTAACTGTCCAGATCCATCAGAGGAATCACTAAATCTTAATCCACATCAGCAGTAAAGCTCTTTTCCTTTTTTATCATTCATGTGTACACTGGAGTAGCACTTTTAATTTCCTTCAAGACCTTCTCCTTTACATTCATAACTTGGTTAATTAACTGTTTGGCACAAGAGGCCTAGCTTTTGGCCTGTCTCAGCTTTGACATGCCTTCCTCACTAAGCTTAATCAATTTCTAGTTCTTGATTTAGTCAAAGATGTGTGGGAGACTTGAGGAAGACAGCAAAGTAGGAGGATCCTGAGCCACCTTGTCCCATGGACACACAGAGATAATGGGTACATCTGTGAAGTTAACTCAGCATGACCCAAAACCTGGCAGAAAAGACCTACAGCTAATCACAGAGAGGAGACCACATTGGAAAGGGTAGAAAGGGTGGAGACACGGTTGAGAACCAAAAGTCTAGTGAGATGATGGCAAACAGGAAGGATACCACAAGCCAAGAGAAGGGAGAAGAAAATGCTGCATTAAGAACCCTAGGCACCAGGGACTTGCACAGAAAAGACAAATCCCCGAAACAACTGGCTTTGAAAACCAATGGTTCTTAATTTAGGGGACTTTAAAAATCAGTAGACATACCTCCAGGAGAGTCAGAGGACAATAGGAAACTATTATATAGTGCCCCCTTTAAAGAGCCAACAAAATAAAACTCAGCTGACACAGCAAAGAAGCAGCAGTTTGAAAAATGCCTTGGGGGTGTATGAAGATCTATTTACCAATCTCAGAATGTGTGCTGGAGGGCAGGGATTTTCAGGAGACATCTCCAAGAACAAAGGAGCTTGAGGGTACTATTTCTCTTCCTCCACTCTGGCCTAAATAACTGAACACTTGTAGGAACGAGCACTAATAGGCTCCACATATCTTGCTAGCTCTACATGTCCTTTCCTTGTGGTCACCTCTAGCTCAACCCCATCCAATCCTCCTATCTTAGCAGCTGCACCTCCAATGTGCCACTACACAATGTGAGCAGCCACAGCAGGAACCTGCACCACTCTAAAGTGACTCCTAACCTGGAGAGGGGGAGATAACCTTAGACACCAGCATGCCTGCAGTTCTAGCAGCTGTGGCATTTAGCTGGCCACCCAAGGAGAGAGCCCTGCCATTCAGTGCATTTACACTTGTGGCAGAAGCTGATTGCTAACAAGTAGTCTGACTACTGGCCCCACTCACCAATCAAAGCCTCAGTGGGACCCCCAGGGAGTAAGCCTTGCTGATGGATGTGCCAGTGCAGAGAGGCTATTTGCAGACAGCTAGCCAGACTGTTGACCCTGCAACATGCCCATGGAAGTCTCAGAAGAACATCTCAATAGTGTAGGGACCAAACCCTACACAGTGCACACATAGCAGGCAAAGCAGGTTACTACAGCTAAAGGTAATCATGGCTCAGTCACAACAGTAGAGTGCACACAGTCCACATAGGAGACAATCCTGAATTGCCTGTTTTTACACAAAAAAGCATTATGCTACAGGGCCAAAATGGACTTCTTCTATGCAAGGACAATAATTTCAAGACCGGGACACAACCATGACCTCTGTGATTCACAGTATCAAATGCAGAGAGTTAGACAAAATGAGAAGACAAAGGAATATACCTCAAATTAAAGAACAAGACAAAATCACAGCAAAAGAGCTAAATAAAACTTAGATAAGCAGTATGCCTGATTAAAAAAAAGTCAAACTAATAGTCATAAAGATACTCACTGCACTTGAAGAAAGATTGGATGAACTCAGATCCTCAATAAAAAGACAGAAAATATAAAAAAAGAATGGTTGAAGATGAAGAATTCAATAACTGAAAAACAACAAAACACTAGAGGGAATCAAGAACCAATTAGAGGAAGGAGAATAATGGATCAGTGATCTGAACAGGTAATGGAAAGCAACCAATCTGAACAACGAAAATAAGAGAAGAAGAAGAAGAAGGAGAAGGAGAAGAAGAAGAAGAAGAAGAAGAAGAAGACAACTAAAATGGAGAAAAGGTTAAGGGAATTCAGTGACATCATCAAATGCATTATAGAGATCAAATGCATATCAAGATCCCAGAAGGAGGAGAGAGAAGGAGTAGAAAACTTATTTGAAGAAATAATACCTGAAAAATTCACTAATCTGGGGAAGGAAACAGATCCCAGATCCAGGTGGCACAGAGAGAAACTCAACAATACATTAATAAATTACTCTCCATGATTAAGGAGAATTTATTTTAGAGATGTAAGAGTGGTTCAGTATTTCCAGATCAATCATTATGATACATCACAATAAGAGAAAAGACTGAAGAGAAACATATGATCATCTTAATAGATGTAGAAAAAGAGCATTTAACAAAATGCAACATCCACTCATGATAAAAGCCCTCAACAGAGGACTCAACAGAGTGTGTTTAGACGGGACATATCTCAGCATTACAAAGGCCATATATGACAAAGCCACAGCTAACATCATACTCAATGGTGAAAAACTGACACCTTATCCCCTAAGATCAGGAAAAAAAACAAAGATATCCACTTTATCACTTCTATTCAACATATTACTGGAACTCCTAACTGTAGCAATCAGACAAAAAGAAACAAAAGGCCTCCAAGTTGGTAAGGAAGAAGTTAAACTGTCACTATTTACAGATGACATGATATTATATATAGAAGAACCTAAGGAGTCCACAAAACTCTCAGAATTGATAAATGAATTCAAAAAAGTTGCGGAATACAAAATTCTTATACAGAAATTAGCTGCTTTTCTATACTCTAATAACAAAGTAGCAGAAAGAGAAATTAATAGAACAGTTTCATTTGTAATTGCGTCCCAAAATAAAAGAAAATACCTAGGAATAAACTGTACCAAGGAGGAGAAAGACTTGTGACCTGAAAACTATAAAACATTAGTAAAAAACTGAAGATGACACACACAAATGTAAAGACACTTCACACTCACGGCCTAGAAGAATCAACATTCTTAAAAAGTTCAAAACATCTAAAGCAATTTACATATTTAATGTAATCCCTATCAAAATACCCATAACATTTTGTTTTCACAGAACTGGAACAAGTAATCCTAAAGTTTGCCATTTGCAACAACATGGATGAACCTAAAGGGTATTATGCTAAGTGAAATAAATCAGAATAAGAAAAATACCATATGTTTTCACTTATATGTGGAATCTAAGAAACAAAACTAATGAATGAAGAAACAAACACACCAAAAAATAAAGAAAAAGAAAGGCAGACACTTAAATGCAGAGAACAAATTAGTGGTTGCCAAGGGAAGAGGGTAGGGGGATGGGTGAAATAGATAAAGGGCACTGAGAGGTACAAACTTCCAGTTATAAAGAAATATGTCTCAGAGGTGTAAAGTGTAGCATAAGGAATACAGTCAGTAATATGTTGATGGCATTGTATGGTGATAGATGGTAACTACACTTACAGTGGTAAGCAAGTCATGTATGGAATTGTAGAATCAATGTGTTGTACACTTGAAATTAATATAACATTGTATGTTACTTATACATCATTAAAGGAAGGGATTTAAAAAAAAAATTCAAGTGAGAGTTGTGACTCTTCCTTTCACTTAAACATGTAGAGGCTACTATAGGGTTATTAATTGGCCTCATTTCAGTATCGTTGTTCCTCAGGGAAAAGGAAGGACCCAGGAGAGGGGGAGAGACAGAGAATGGCTGGTGGGTGAAGCAAACAGAACACGCACAACATCTAAATTTGCTCTCTGTATGGGTGCCATTCATGATGGCCCCAAACAATGATAATAGCAATAGCAAAAATGACTGATCACAGATCACCATAACTATAGTAATGCTGAAGTATGAAATATCATGAGAATTACCAAAATGTGACACAGGAGGAACAAAATACACGGGATTGCCACAAATCTTCACCTTGTAAAAAAACATAATCTCTGCAAAGCACAATAAATCAAAGCACAATAAAAGAGGTAGGGCTGTATTTGAGATTCACTTGACTCCATCTCACATCTCCTTTGGTGGGTACTGGACTTGGAGCTAACCTATGAGAGTCATATTGACTCTTTCAGGGACATAACCCTAAATCTGGGCATCAAACCTCAATTTGCCAGACAATTTGCAAAACAGAAGTCCTCGTCGTCCTGTGGTCATTAGGCCTGAAGTGGAGAGGTACTTCCTTCATGGCTGGGCACAGCCAGAGAAAGGAGCCAATATAACGGGAAGTAGAGCCAAGAAGGAAACTCAAGCTCTGATGACATTATGTGAATTCTCAGATTCAGTCATATTTGATGCACCATCCATGCCCTAGAGTTTTGCACTATGTAAGATAATAAGTTCCACCTTTTTTCAATTGGCCTAGTTTGTTATATTTTCTGTTATAGTAATGAAAACAATCTTGACTCATAAAGTTGGTTTATAGAAGACAAAAATGTGATGTACCTACAGGATGCAATTAATATTAATTACTTAGAATTCCAGCAAGGTATGGAGCTGAAGTGCTGTGAGTTAGTAAAAGTATTTCACCTTCTAGTGACATCTGTGCATAAACTATAAAAGTATTTGATTAGAATGTTCTAGAGTTCTTTCTTTTTTCGACTTGACATCATTTGATCCTCTAGAATAAGTAGTCCAGTTACCATATTTCATAAAGTACCCATATAAGTAGGTAATTGCAGAAAGTATAGTCACTCCATTTCACGAAAAAGGTTTAGGTGTAATACGCTCATTACATAATAATCAATAAACGCTATTTGAACACCTTCCATTCATAAAGAATATTCTAACGTATGAAAGGACTTCAAATGACTGCTCACAGATGTTTGGGAAAAATAAAAACAGATCAGAAAACTGCTATGTAAGCCAATGTCATTTTACAGATAAAAATAATAATCAATATTCTGCAAAGATAAAGGGACAGAAAAATTAAGATATATAAAAAATCTACATATCAACATGACCTGAGTCAGACTGTCAACTGCATTCAGAGACCAATGTAACATTATGAATAAGAATTACATTTATAAATTATTTCAATTTATATTTTAAATTCCAAGAGACTTTTCTCCCTATGGTTTTACTTTTACTCTTGGAATACTGATTATATCAGAACCTGCCAAGTTAGAGGATTAAAATGCCTTAATTATCCACAGAGAGTAATAAATTGATATAATGCTAACACTCAATGATTTTAAATTCTACTTCTTTTGCTGGTTCATCTCTCTACCTATCCTTTTCCTCAGTCAAGTTAAGAAACATACAAACCTGATCACTCTTTATTCATAGCACTTAGTTCTTACTTAGATGACTGACTTCTGTGAAGTTAGTATTTTCTTTCAATAAGTTGGAAATATTATATGAAAAATTGGGAAGAGAGGAATAAAACCTATCAGGAAAATTACTGGAGTAAATTCTTAGTAACTTTCGTTTATTTGTTTGGTTGGTTATTTTGGCTAAGTGTCAGAGGTTATTTTTAGTGCAGAAATGAAGACTGTAGCATTCTGTTAAGATAATGACTTCATCTTTACCATATCCTAAAGCTTCTTAGTTTAAAGGATTCCCTTGAAGTTACCATTTGTGGTAAACTTTACTCCCTCCATGCAGCCTATGACAAGACTATAACTTCTAATACATCTATGAAAATATATACCTCTTTGCTATAATTGCCAATGTATTTCCACCAGATTTATCCTTCTGAGGTAATATGTTTCACTCAAGCAATAATACTGAAATGATATCAAAGGCTACAGAATGCATACAATACCAAGTCTTTAAAGTCAAAATAAACAATAATGAGTTCAAAAATTCACAAGAACATAGAAAGTTCTTAAAATGAAAGGTACAATGGAACAATTTGCTAGGTGTTAAAACAGACTACAAAATGAAGAATGCCACAAGAGTGGAATTGGTAATACTTGAGTAGATGGATTTAAGGAAAATAGGGCTCAGAAACAGATCCTTACATGGGAAATTTTGACAGGCTGCTTTTCAAATCATGAAGTACTGGGATAACTGGTTGGCTACTTAGGAAGGAAGACATTCAATCTCTCAATCTTTATCCCAAATATAAGTCAATATAATAATTAAATTAAAAATTTTTAATATAACAGCAAAATATAGGTAGATATTTTTATAAGCTTGGGATAGAGGAACTTTTCCAAAATAACACTGAATCTAGAAACCAGGGTAAAATCTGATAGATATACCATTAGAAAATGTTTAAAAATTATGAGTATCAATCTCTGAGCT
This sequence comes from Mustela putorius furo, assembly GCF_011764305.1. NCBI lineage: Eukaryota > Metazoa > Chordata > Mammalia > Carnivora > Mustelidae > Mustela > Mustela putorius. Next base: position 19,037,183 of record NW_025422019.1, on the reverse strand, counting down.
CTGTCCAATTTGTTAAAAAAACATAAAATGTCCTAAACAAGGTTAAAAGACAAATATCAGATTGAGAATATACTTGAAAAATATGTATCAAATAAAAGTTTCCTATTCATAATATATCAAAGAATTCTTTCAAACTATAGGAAAAAACAATAAGACAAACAGCTATAAAAAACAAAGAATTTTGAGAGACAATGTTTACAAGGGAATATAATTGGCTAAGAAATAACAGTAATCAAAGAAATACTGGTACAAAAGCATGTTATTTCTTACCCATTTTGATCAAGCAAAACTAACAATCTTGAGTAGACCTAGCATTAGCTAAAGCAGCAAGGCACAGGGTCTGTGCTATACTATTGTTGAGAGAATAAAATAATATTATATTTTAGGAGGTAATTTGGAAGTATTTACTAAAATTTCTAAAGAAATTTTATGATCTCTAATCCAACAATTGTACATGTAGTAGTAAATTCTAAAATTAGAAGTGTGATAAGTTAGTCACTGCTGTTTCTGATAGAGAAACACCTTCACATCAGTCAGTAATAAATTAATTACCACAAAATGAAGCATGCATATAATCAGTAGCTTCGTACCAATTAAAAAGGACTCTTCAGAAATGACTATTAGGAGCTATTAGGAGATTTAAAAAATAACAGGCATGTTTCTGTTTATACATTTATAAAGAGATGTGTGAAAGGTTGTTTGTTAAAATTTAATTAGTGATTTTCCTAGGCCAGTGAGATTGCAGGTACTATTTATTATATTAATTAATCAATCACTTAATTTATTACAGACTGTTGTGTGTCAATGGGATTTAAATATAAATGTATATGATATTTTAAAAGGTATAAGTCATATTGTATTTTAGAAATTAAGAAAAATATGTAAATATATAAAATAAGCAAAAAAAAAAAAGGAAAAAATTGCTTGTCTGATACCTGTACCTTGACAACTGCATATTAATGTGTACTCCTGGACAATTTAGGGCTAGGACACATCAACTTTTCATAATGATTCTGAATAAATCCCAAATAATCTCTTTAAATACGGCTGTTATATATAACACTATTTAATCACTTGTAAAGCTCTTCCAGGACTTCAAAGAAGAGAATGATTTCTGCTAGATCTTTATTCATAGATGAAAGGAGCCTCAGCAGAAAACAAACTGATCTAGAACCCGACCAGAAAGCTCAGAGCCAATAAAACGAGTCCTCATACATTGTTAAAAAATGCCTGCTCCCTTATTTCTGATTATCTTTTTCTGCTTGGAGCTCCAATAGAACAGAGCCCTTTCCATTATAGCTGGGGTTGTGTCTTGAGTTTGCGAGTATGAGTGCACATATGTGCAACATTGTAGGGGCAGGTGGATGGAACAATCTTTCCTCTACAGTACATCACGTATTTTACCAGATGAGACAGCAGGGATAGAATGACACAGTGCTTACATGGTAGGAAATAGTTGCCCTACTTGCAACCATACCGGAAAGAGTTTTCTTCCTGCTCACAGGTGGTAGCTGCCCCTGTGAGTGAGCTCTAAGACTTCCATCAGAGTTCCCAGAGAGGAACATTCCTGCTGGTCAGTTTCGGGAATCCTCTGACTGACAAAGGCACCAAAGTCAAGAATGATAAGCCCTAAAATACATGCTAATCCTACAATTTACTCTGAGAAAAGTGTAATTTATGTTTGTGCAACATAAATCCAATTTATGTCTAGCAATATCCTAATGCATACAGAATAGTGAAAGATATTCAGTGGTACATGACTATTGATTTTTTACCTTTCATGAAAATAGTTTCCTACAAGTGGATACCGATAGTCTTTTTAGGGACACATTTCACATTCGGTACTTAGCATTCCCATTTTCACACTCCAGTAAATAAGGCTGCAATGAATCCAGAGCATTATCATGGCTTTTATAATATGTGTGTTTCTTTAGAAGGTAAATGAACACAACCTTTGGATACAGGATGAAATAAAATTTAATACTGATTCAGAGCAGCTTCCTCTTATTCCTGGATTGTCAAGACATGTTCCTAGAAAGTTTGGGGTCTCTTTTGTTTTTTTTTTTCCTGCTTGAGATCACTTAATGTCCCCTGTTATCATGAGGGATCTGAGGGTTACCCTGACTGAAGGTGATGTGTGCTAGAGGGCTAAAAAAGAAGCTTCTCACAAGACTGCTGGGAGCACCAACATCAAAGACAAAAAGACAACTGGAACTCTTCTCTTAAGGGTCTGCTGTGTTGTTAAACCTGAAAGAGTTGCTAATCCTAAACTAATCCTTCCCTTCCAGGGGATATGCCTATTTTGTAATGCTGCTGCAGAAGCCCATGTTCCATGTTTCAAACTAGTCCTTCAGCTGTAAATATAAATGAACAACCAAGAATCCCAAAACATATAAATGAGGAAAACTGACAACTTAATAGAGGAAAACAAACAAAAAAGATGACTAGAGATAATGAAGACTGCAGCAGAGAATTTAAAGTATTCCTGTTTTTGAAGACTTAAAAGAAAATTATATCATTTTTTTTAAAAGTTGTTACTTGAAAATATTGTGTTTTTCTATCTTTCCATCTACCTATGTCTTCCTTTAATGCCTTTTGAAAAAGCGACAATCAGAAATTAAGAATTATCAGAATTTAAACAATAACATCATTGGTATTTATAAATATTCAGTAAACATGTTACAAAATAGAATATGCATGGCTAAAACCATATCCTAGATCTGAACAATAAAAGTTTTTTAAAAATCAAAGAGAAAAAGAAAAGAGACAATAAGAGAAAAAAGTAAGGTACAGAAGATAAATACAGAATACGGATGTAAGTCTAAAGATATCACAGAATAAAGGATAGAAAGAAACAGAGAAATAATAAATATAAATTCATCACTGAAGATACATGTAAATATCTACATTTTGCCCACTAACTATAGAGAAAAACCTAAAATGACAAAACGATATTAAAACAATTAACTTATAGATGAAGATAAGAAAGAAGATGTTGGTGATGATAAACACATAGGCAAATTCTTCTAAAATTTTAGAAGTCCGATTTTAAAGTTTTTTTTTTTTTTAAGATTTTACTTATTTATTTGTCAGAGAGAGAGAGAGAGAGCGAGCAAGAGAGCAAGCACAGGCAGACAGAGTGGCAGGCAGAGGCAGAGGGAGAAGCAGGCTCCCTACCAAGCAAGGAGCCCAATGTGGGACTCGATCCCAGGACGCTGGGATCATGACCTGAGCCAAAGGCAGCAGCTTAACCAAATGAGCCACCCAGGCGTCCCTGTAAGTCCAATTTTAAAAGAAATCTTATAAGTTTGGAGAAATTGAAATAAAACATCACAAAAATAGGCACCTAAAAGAGTATGTATTTTATAACATGTTAAGTCACTTAATTTCCCAGAAACTTGGAAGTATCCCAGAATTCCTTTACTTGTATATTTCAGGTCAGAGTGGGCCACAAGGAAGATTTCCAGGGATCTGAAAGAAGGATGAGAAGCAACAGCCATTTTGTAGCTCAACAATTGTTGCTGATCTGCTGACTTCCTTCCTTGGCATGAAGTAGCAGCTAAACCTACAACTGTTCTACCTCCCCTTGGATCCCCCTATAGTTTGGGGGCTCCGAGGCCAGGTTATATGTTTAAACTCTGATAAACACACACACACACACACACACACACAACAACAACAACAACAACAAAAATAACCAGCTTCTGCTGGATACTCTCATTACTAAGGTCAAAGATGAACCTGAGTTTCAATTCGCCCTTGTGAGGTTCCGACTACTGCTTGTGGATTCCAGACTACTGTGACTTCTTGCAAAACTTCAGTATTAGATAAATACAGTTTTATAGAGACTGCAGCGTGTGTGTGTGTGTGTGTATGTGTGTGTGCGTGCATGTGTGCGCGTGCATGTATGTGCGTGTGTGTGTGTTGTGGGGGGATTATTTCAGAGCCAGAATACTGTACTCAACAGACTGTCATTTCAGTTTAATGGAAAATAAACTAATTTTTTAACACAGGAATCTCTGGAAATTTTCCACTTCAGGACTCGTGAAACATAAACCAAAAAAATAAAATGCAAAGGTACACACCCACCCCCTTCCCCCCACCCCCGCCCCACACACACAAAGAAAGAAAAAAGAAAAAGAGAAAGAGAGAGAAGGAAAAAGAAAAAGAAAACAAAAAAAGATTGTGGAACTAAATTTAAGTTCAAGTCCTAGTTTTACAATCAAGCCCCATGATCATGTTTCCAAGAAGGCAACATTCATCATTCAACAACTGTATGATCAAAATCTGGAAATATAATTATGATACACAGCAGCTAAGAAAAATATATATATCATCTTTTTAAAAAGAATTTATTTATTTATTTGAGAGAGAGAGAGAGCCCAAGTTGGGGGGATGGTGGGTGGGGAGGGCAGAGGGAGAGGGAAAAGCAGACTTCCTGCTCAGCAGAGAGCCTGATGCAAGGCTGGATCCCAGAACTCCGAGATCATGATTTGAGCCAAAGGCAGTTGTTTAACCAACTGAGCCACCCTGGCGTCCCAATCATCTTTTTGGTTTTTTTTTGTTGTTGTTGTTCTTGTTCTTTTTTTTAATCTAAAGGAACAAATAGGAAAAGAAAAAAAAAGAAAAAGATCCATAGATCATAGATGAAAAAAGCGAAATGTGGTATAACTTGAAGCACTTAACAGGGCATACCAGAATTTTCTGGAAAAACAAAAGTATACATATAACAGTAAAGAAATAGAAGATGAATAAGAGGGTCTACTGAGAATATGAAGTCATGTGATTTGTAATTTTTATTTAATTTATAGTAGGTACTAACTTAATAATTATCCCATAATGAATTTTTTCTTCTTAAAAATGTTGTTACTTACAGAAATTTTGCCTTTTGCTTATTTGCCTTTGCCTTATTATTTTTACTCTAGATTTCTATATGAAAATGTATTCTTGTCTTTATTTATTTTTTCTTTATTTTTCAAATTTTTATTAAATTCTAGCTAGTTAACATATAGTGTAATATTGGCCTTGAGCAGAATTTAGTGATTCATTTATATAACACCCAATGCTTATCACAACAAGCTCCCTCCTTAATACCCTTCACTCATTTAGGCTAACCTCTTCCCACCTCCCTTCCATCAAACACTTTGTTCTCCATAGTCAAGAGCCTCTTAAAATTTGCTTCCCTCTCTTTATTTCATCTTCCTATATGCTCATCATTTTTGTTTCTAAAATTCCACATATGAATAAAATCATATAGTATTTGTCGTTCTCTGGCCGACTCTTTTCACTCTTTTCACTATACTTTAGTTCCATCCATGTCACTGCAAATGGCAAGACTTCATTCTTTTTGGTGGCTGAGTAGTACATACATATATACCACATCTTCATTATTCATTCACCAGTCAGTGGACATTTGGGCTCTTTCCATAATTTAGCTATTGTTGCTAATGCTGCCAGAAACATCATGTTGTGTGTGCTCCTTTGAGTTAGTATTTTTGTATCCTTTGTGTAAATACCTAGTAGTGCAATTGCTGTACCTTAGGGTAGTTCTACCTTTAACTTTTTCAGGAATCTCTATATTGTTTCCCAGTGTGGCTGCACCAGTTTACATTCCCATCAACAGTGTAAAAATATTCCCCTTTTTCTGCATCCTCACCAACACCTGTTGTGTTGTGTTGTTAATTTTAGCCATTCTGACTGGTGTGAGGTGGTATCTCATCCTGGTTTTGATTTGTATTTCCCTGATGATGAGGGATGTTGTGCATCTTTTTCATGTGTGTTAGGCATCAGGATGTCTTCTTTGAAAAAGTGTTTATTCACGTCTTCTGCCCATTTCTTAACTGGATTATTTGGTTTTTTAGGTGTTGAGTTTGGTAAGTTCTTTATAGATTTTGGATACTAAGCCTTTATCATATATAATATGCAAATATATTCTTCCATTCCATATGATGCTTTCAGTTTTGTTGATTGTTTCCTTCACTGTGCAGAAACTTTTTATCTTAATGAAGTCACCGTAGTTCATTTTTGCTTTTGTTTCCCTTGCCTCTGGAAATGTATCTAGTAAGAAACTGATATGGCTGAAGTCAAAGAGGGTGCTTCTTGTTTTCTCTTCTAGGATTTTAATGGTTTCCTGTCTCATATTTAGGTTTTTCATCTATTTTGTGCTTTTTGTGTAAAAGAAAGTGGTCCAACTTTCTTCTTCTGAGTAACACTGTCTCATTTTCCCAAAACCATTTATGGAAGAGACTCTTTTCTTCCCACTGGATATTCTTTCCTGATTAGTTGACCATATAGTTGTGGGGTTCATTTCTGGGTTTTCTATTTTATCCCATTGATCTATGTGTTTTTGTGCCAGTACCATGCTCTCTTGATGATTTCAGGTATGTAATATAGCTTTTAGTTCCGAATTGTGATGCCTCCAGTTTGTTTTCCTTTTTCAAGATTGCCTTGCTATTCAGAGTCTTTAGGATTTTTATTTTAGGATTGTTTGTTCTAGCTCAGTGAAAAATGTTGGTGGCATTTTGGTAAGGATTGCTTTAATCTGTAGATTGCTTTAGGTAGTATAGACACTTTAACAATATTTTTTCTTCCAATCCATGAGCACAGACTGTTTTTCCATTTCTTTGTGTCCTCCTCAATTTCTTCATAAAGTGTTCAATAATTTTCAGACTTCATATCTTTTACTTCTTTGATTAAGTTTATTCCTAGGTATCTTATGGCTTTTGATGCGATTGTAAATGGCACTGATGCCTGGATTTTGCGTTCTTCTTCTTCATTACTAGTGTGTAGAACTGCAACAGATTTTTACATTGATTTTATATCCTGCCACTTGGTTGAATTCCTGTATCAGTTCTAGCAATATTTTGGTATAGTTGGGTTTTCTATATAGAATAATATCATGTGGTATGCCACAGTGAAAGCGAGACTTCTTCCTTGCCAATCTGGATGCCTTTTATTTCTTTTTGTTGTTGGACTGCTGAGACTAGGACTTCCAGTACTATGTTAAATAACAATGGTGAGGATGGATATCCCTGTCTTATTCTTGACTATAGAGGAAAAGCTCTCAGTTTTTCCCCATTGAGGAGGATATTATCTGTGGGTCTTTCATATATATATGGCCTTTATGATGTTGAGGTATGTACCTTATATCTCTACTTTGTTCAAGGTTTTAATGCTGTGTTTTGTCAAATGCTTTTTCTGCATCTATTAAAAGATCATATGGTTCTTATCCTTTTATTAATGTGGCATATCACGCTGATTGGTTTGAAAATATTAAACTACCCCAACCGCCCAGGAATAAATCCCATTTGATCATGGTGAACAAATCTTTCTATGAATGTTCAATTTGATTTGCTAGTATCTTGTTGGGCTAGTATCTTGTTGGGAATTTTTGCATCCTCGTTCATCAGGAACACTGAATTGTAATTATCATTTTTAGTGGGATAATTGCCTGGATTTGAATCAAGTAATGCTGGCCTGATAGAAGGAGTTATGGATTTTTTCCTACCACTTGCATGTTTTGGAATAATTTGAGAAGAATATGTGTTAAATCTTCTTTAAATGTCTGGTAGAATTTCCCTGGGATGTCAACCATCCCTGGACTTCTATTTTTGGGAGATTTTTAATTACTGATTTAATTTTTTTGCTGGTTATGGATCTGTCCAAATTTTCTATTTCTTCCTGATTCAGTTTTGGTAGTTTGTAAGTTTCTAGGAATTTATCCATTTCTTATGGATCACCCAATTTGTTGGTATATAATATTTCATAACATTATCTTATATTGTTTGTATTTCTGTGGTATTGGTTGTAATCTTTCTTTCATTCATGATTTTATTAATTTGGGTCCTTTCTCTTTTCTTTTTGATAAACCTGGCTAGGGGTTTATCAATTTTATTAATTCTTTCAAAGAACCAGCTCCTAGTCTTTTTTTTTTAAATTTTTTCTACTATTTTGTTTGTTTTATTGTTTCTATATCATTTATTTCTGCTCCTATCTTTATTATTTTCCTTCTGCTGGCCTTAGGCTTTATTTGCTGTTCCTTTTCTAGTTCCATTAGGTGTAAGGTTAGGTTGTGTATTTGAGACTTTTCTTGCTTCTTGAGGAAGGCCTATATTGTTATATACTTCCCTCTTAGAACTATCTTTGCTCATCCAAACAATTTTGGACTGTTGTGTTTTCATTTTCATTTGCTTCGATGTATATATTTTTTAAAATTTCTTTTTTAATTTCCTGGTTAACTCATTCATCAACAGGATTTCCTTTAACCTTCATGTATTTGGGGGCTTTCCAATTATTATTTTATTTATTTATTTTTTTGTGTGGTTGATTTCAAAAAGTTTCATACCGTTGTGGTCTAAAAATATGCATGGTATGCGTTCAATCTTTCTGTACTTGTTGAGGCCAGATTTGTGTATGAATATGTGATCTATTCTGGAGAATGCTGCATGTGCACTCAAAAAGAATATGTATTCTGCTGTTTGGGATGAAATGTTCTGAATATACCTGTTACATCCATCTGGTCCAGTGTGTCATTCAAAGCCATTGTTTCCTTGTTGATTTTTGCTTAGGTGATCTGTCCATTACTGTAAGTGGGGTTTTAAAGTCCCCTACTATTATCGTATTGTTACCAATGAGTTTCTTTATGCTTGTTATTAACTGATTTATATATTTGGGCTTCCCCAAGCTAGGGGCATAAATATTTACAATTATTAGATCTTCTTGATGGATAGACCCCTTAATTACCATATAGTGCCCTTCCTCACCTCTTGTTACAGTTTGTTGTTTTTCTTTTTTTTTTTTTTAATTTTATTTATTTATTTGACAGAGAGAGATCACAAGTAGGCAGAGAGGCAGGCAGAGAGAGAGAGAAAGGGAAGCAGGCTCCCTGCTGAGCAGAGAGCCCGATGCGGGACTCGATCCCAGGACCCTGAGATCATGACCTGAGCTGAAGGCAGCGGCTTAACCCACTGAGCCACCCAGGTGCCCCCTTGTTACAGTTTTTAAAGTCTAGTTTGTTCGATATAAGTATGGCTACTCTGGCTTTCTTTTGACACCCATTAACATCTTAATGTTTCTTCATCCCTTTATTTTCAGTCTGCAGGTTTTAGGTCTAAAATGAGTCTCTTCTAGGCAGCACTACATGGGTCTTGTTTTGTTTGTTTTTTTTTTTTTATCCATTCTGATTCCCTATGTGTTTTCATTGGAGCATTTAGTCCATTTACATTCAGAATGATTACTGATAGATATGAATTTAGTACCATTGTATTACTTGTAAAGTCATTGTTTCTGAGATGTTCTTGGTTCTTTACTCTTTGTTGCTTTTAGTCTTTCCTTCCCACTTAAGAAGCCCCGTTAGTATTTCCTGCAGGGCTAGTTTAGTGATCACACATTCCTTTTGCTTTTGTTTGTTTGGGAAACTCTTTTGCTCTCATTCTATTCTGAATGGGAGTGTTGGCTACATATTTTTTCCTTGTTCAGCACATTTAATATAGCATGCCACTTTCTTCTGGCCTGTCAGACTTCTGTGGAGATATCTTCTGGTAAGCTGATTTGTCTTTCCTTTTAGGTTTGGGACTTCTTTTCCCTTGCTCCTTTCAGGATTCTTTATCTCTGTGTTTTACAAATTTAACTATGATGCATCTTGGTGTTGTCCAGCTTCTGTTGATTTTGATGGGAGTTCTCTGGGCCTCCTGGATTTGGATGTCTGTTCCTTTCCCCAGATTAGGGAACTTCTCAGCTATAACTTGCTCAAATAAACCTTCTGCCCCCTTTTCCTTCTCTTCTTCTGGGACTCCTATGACAGGAATGTTACTAAACTTTATGGAGTTGCTGAGTTCCCTAAGTCTACATTCATGATCCAATATTTTTCAGCTTCATTATTTTCCATAATTTTATCTTCCATATCACAGATTCATTCCTCCATTTCTTCCTCCTTGTGGTCATTACATTCAATCAGTTTTGTATCTTGGTTATAGCATTTTTTATATCAACCTGACTAGTTTTTTAGGTCTTTTATCTCTGCATTAAGGTCTCTTTGGTTTCTTCTATGCTTTTCTCAAGCATAGCTAGTCTCCTTACGATTGTTGTTTTAAATTCTAGTTCAGGCTTATTACATATATCTATTTTAATTAGCTCCCTGGCCAAGACCTCTCCTTGTTCTTTCTTTTGGAATGAATTCATTTGTATTGGCATTTTGTCTAGATCTTTGTCTTTTGTGTGTTAGGAAATCCTGTGCCTAGTTCTATTTCCACTAGAATTGAAGATTTGCAGCACTCTATGATCAGTGTGTGGTGTGAAGGCAGGGTGGGGGTAGGGGGGGTTGTGCTGGTCTTATGGGGGAAGGACCTGCTGCTGTTCTGGTTCTCAATCACACTTGTCCTGTTAAAAAAGGCCCCTGCAGAGTACAGTAGGGTGAGGTTTCATATGAGCAGCTCAAACCTCCACTGTGGCATTGTACACTTGCTGATGTCCCTCTGTGCTGTTGGGAGGGGTGAAAAATAGTGTTGGCCTGCTCTCTTCCCTGGAGATGGGAGTTTGCACCCATATCACCCCTTCTGTGATAGTCCTCACAGAAGAGCAAACAATCTCCCTTCTTGTGTTCCAGGCTTCTGTAAAATCCCTGCCTTCGCCCTGTTTGTACTGGCACTGTCTGCCTGCCCAGCAAAAGCAAAGTGCACCTGTGTTTCATCCCAGGTGCAAGGTTGAGTTTCAAAACTACAAATTTTAGGGACCCCATATGGCATGGACTGTGCTGATCCTACGGGGGAGGATCTGGCTGTGCTGTAGCTGGGTTTGTCCCAGAAAAGCACTCTTATGAACCGACTGCACAGGGGCTTGGATTTTATGGTAAAGCATAGCAAAAAACAGGCATCCTGGTTAGTTGCCCTCAGCAGTGTCCCTGTTCAAATGCTAAAGAACAAGGCACCTCAATGGCTCCTGAAGGCTCTTTTGTCCCTTGTGAATCGGTGCCACCTCTCCTAATGCATTCCACAAAGGGGAACTGTTTCTTGTAGTGGAACCTAGGAGATACTCAGATCACACTGTCCACTCCTGGGCCTCTGCTCTCCTCCACAGGAGCAACTCTAGGCCTGCCACCCTCCACCGGACGATGGTGCAGACCTCTAAAACTTTAGTCTTTGAGCTCTGCTGCTTATAAAAACGTAGTAATTGGCCCCTCTCATTTTCCCCATCAATGGTTTTGGGGAAGTATTTTTCTCATGCAATCCCCTGCATGCTATTTTATCTCTCTCTGTCTCTGTCTCTCTCCTCTCTCCATGATCAGGGGTTCCATCCACCCCTCTGCAGCACCCTCAGTTCTTTTCTCCCCCAAATCACGTCACTGCATCTCCTACCTTCCATGATATGGCCTCTTCTCTCCTTCTAGTTGTGCAGTTTGTTCTCTCAGAATTCAGATCGATTTTCTGGGTGTTCAGAATGACTGGATAATTATGTAGCTGTATTCTAGCAACAAGGCAACAAAAGGTCCTCCTATACTCCCTGTATTCTTGTTTTTAAAAGGAACACAAGGTCTCTAATTGCATTGAAATCATTTCATCTTTACTTCCTAAAATAATGCGTAGCACACAGTCATTATTTGACAGATACTTTTTGAATTAATTTTAAAAATAAAGGAAGATTGAGTTTGCTATTTAGACAACAGTGGTACATTCTGACCTTAAAGATACAGTTCATCAATTATTAATGGAAATAAGTTTATGGCCACTAAGAAACACAATTAAAATTATAGTAATAACTTCAACTTCTTAATGTTTTCCTGAATTTTTTGAACTTTAGATTAATTTTTGAGAACCAGACAATTTTATTTTTGAAACTAAAAAAAGCATTTGCATTAAAGTAAAGCTCTCATATTCATTCTTGTTCATTTTCTTCTTGTACATTTACATAAAATAAAACATAACATTTTTAAATAAAATAATTAATAGGTATCTTTTCTCTAGCAGGTGAGTTTAGGTTAAAAAGTATTTGCTTCATATGACAAAGAATCTTCCCTTATTTTCTAACATTTTTACTAAGTATATCAGTTATTATAATCAGAGAAAATTAAACATAAGTTATAAAAAGAATGAAAAACTTCTATATATATTTATACAGAAATATATTTGTATTATTAATGTTAAATAAAATTAAAAAGATTTTAGCATAATATGAATCTGAATTTTAAAAATACCTCATGTTTGTACATGTACTTCTGGAAGGATACACACCAGGTTACTTTTGAGTTCATTTGAGAAGTGAGATTGTGGTTAACTCATGAAGGAAAATGGCTGAATTTATAATGTACCTTTCTTTTATTTTACTTTTCAATGACCATAATTTCATTTTCTAATAGACATAAAGAATTAAAAAAAAACTAAACTCATCCCTTCTTGCCTTAAAGAACATCCTTTGAGCAATTCCTTCCTCTTTATCCAACATGAGTCTCTTTCGACTGAACCATTTACCTCACCTATTAATTTTCCAATATTAGAAACTAGCAAAATAAATGAATAAACTCCACTGCCCTAATTTATTCCCTTCACGTCAAAAGTTCTTACAAGGTTTTTCCTTTTTATCGTGTTCCCCAGGCTCCTTCTCCAATCCTCTCAAACTCACAGCAAGCATGCTTTCACAATCCTCCCCCACCACCACCTCCACATACTCTTCTTGCCAAGATCAACAGTGACCTCCAAGTTATTACATCTCACAGGCCATTTTCCAAACCATCTTTCCTCTTTCAGTAATACTTAGCACAGTCAGTCCCTCATCCTCTTTGAAATATTCCATTCTCTTCGTGTGCAAGGCTCCATACTCACTTGATTTTCCTCCTATACAACTGATTCCTTTTCTTCTGTCTCTTTTGCTAGCTCTTCCTTATTTCCCCAACCTTTTAGCTTTGGGTCTGTCCTTGGACTCTTCCCTAACTACATGGATTCCCTTGGTGATCTCACCCAGGCTCACAGTTTAAGTATCAACTATGTGCTCAGGACTCTCAAAACTGTATCTTCAGTCATCCTGGGATAATCCTTCTCTCATGACATTTATCTGATACTTTTAAACATCCCAACAACCCAATTCCCAAAACATATTCAAAATCTGAACATTTTAGTCCTCTAATCATAACACCTTGGTCAAAGTCACCAGCATCATTCCCCTGGATGGTTAGTAGCCTCCTAACTGGATCCTTACTTGGATCCTTCCACCTAAAATCTATTATCCACTCAACAAACATGTAAGGCAGATCACATCAGTATTCTGCATGAAGCCTTCAATGGTCATCCATTCCACTCAGAATAAAAATCAAAAGTCCTAACAAGACTCTTCCACCTATCTGACCTCTTCTCTCCCTTTTCTCCTCCTGGCTTTCATGCTCAAGATTCACTGTCTTTTGCTGTTCCTTGAATACAAGTGGCTCTTTACTATCTCAGGACTTCCTTGATCAACATGTTGGAAATTAAACCATTTTCCTCACCAAACTCCTACATTTCTGATCTCCTTTCCTGATGCATATTTCTCCAACACAACATACGATCTGACATAACATACCATCCCTTTCTTTTGTTGGTAATCTATTTCCTTTCATTATAATTTAATTTCCAGGAGGTAAGGAATTTTGATTTTGTTTACTAATGTATTTAGTATCTATAACTGGTGCCTATGAGATATATATATATATATTATATGATTGGTGCCCATTAAGTATCTGCTTAATTAATTAATAAATAACTGAATGAACTGAGAAACAATCATGCCTGAGAGAGCCAGAAGAACATTTTGAAAGCCAGGGTCTACAGCCAGTCACCTGGGAGCCAGGAAAGAAAAGGCAGGATCAGCAGTTCAAAAGGAAACTGGGGGCAGTTGGGTTAATATCCATAATAAACATTAATGGGCTAGTTGTGATTCAGTGCCAGGTGCAATAATTTTTTTAAAGAGCCAGTGGGAGGGAGATTTTCATATTGCCTTATGAATTATAAGAAAGGTTATAAATTCCAATTATAAAAAGACTTAAATTCCTTTTGTCAGTCATGAGAATTACAATAAATAAGTTCATCCCTAGCATAGCCACATATACTTTATTCTCCACCCCTCTACACCAAGGTGGTTTTTATAGCTTTGATGCTTTTTTCCACATGTCCTTTGCTTTCTTTGTCTTCTCTGGCCTGTCTTTTCCTTTACTCTCCTCAGTCACTGCAAGAGCTCTTTCAGTGTTGCTTCCCATACACACTTAATCCCCTATCTTTACTTTTTCCATATTCCAATATCAAATAAACTACCCATTGTCACAAGCATGAATGTTTTTCCTTGGCTGATTTCACTTTTCCTTTTTCCAGCATGTGCCTTCTATTAGAACAGTGCTATCCTCTCATGGATTCTTATGTATTTCCCATCTCCTGATTTTCAGGCAGTATAAATTACATGTCAGGGATAACATATTCCTGCTTTTTCACACTGAATTGGTAATAAATTTTGAAAATTTCATTTTCTATATATAAATGTCCTAATGAACAACAGTTGGATAGAAAACACACACACACACACACACACACACACGCACACACGCACACACGCACACTTATCCTATAGTCTATAATCACTGGACCACACATCTACTAAATCGGTAGATGGAATGGAGAGAGCACACTATAAAATTATCATTGAAAGAAAGGAAGTGAGGAAGAAAGGAATGCAAGAAGGCAAGCTTGTAAATGTTCATAACCTTTTGTAAATTACAAAATAACATGCCGAGGTTAAATTCTTCATTATATTTGATTAAATAATATTGCTATAATAAGTATGGATATTTCAGTTGGAATAAATTAGCATTTTTTTCTTATGCTTTAGAAACTTGCAGAGGGCGGGGCGAGCAGGAATAAGAAGCAATTAAAAGAGCATTAAGTTTATAAATGCTAACTATAATGAGATTGCTATTTGATTTCCCTTAGCACATAAAATGAGAGGAAAAATTCTATCCATGAAAAAGAATTTTGAAAAATCATAATCAACCTTTATCTACTTCTATTCATTTCATGAAGTAGATAAAATATTCTTCATCAAGCATATAACAGTGAGACACAGAAATGTTCCTATAGGGAATATTGTTCAATACTTTATTGTCCAATTGAGAAAACAGACATAAAAGATTGTATATAATATCATGTTTTATGGTGTTTCTCAAAAATATAGCAAATCTATAGAGAGAGAAAGTTTAAAAATCATATCTATCATTTGCTGTGCCAAATCAATTTCCTATAGTGAATAGAAAAAAAAAGATACAATAGCAACTATTCAAAGTTATAAATATGTATGTTTAATTTTAATAGCCATTTAAGCCACAAGTTTAGACATTTTTAAAATGTGATAAGAGTATGTTGCTGCTTTTCAACAACAAAAAATATGTTTCCCAAATCTTTCTATATCTTAATAAACTAGTTGATAGTTGCACTTTATAAAGTATGTTATTTTGTAGCACTGTGCTCAAATTTCTTCATCTGAAAAACCTAAATATAACCTTTCAATGGCATAAAATAAAATCAATAGCTCTTATAGTTCATCATATATTTATACATGTTTAAATAAAGACTACACCAAATTAGTTTGGTACATTTGCTCTAGAATATTGTCTGTACTATAGAATTTAGGCACTTTGGGTTCAATCCAAGAGTGTGAGAGGAGAAAATGATGTACAATACCAACTTCAAGGTCAGGTAATGAGTCATGATGGAACTTGGCTTTAAAAATTTAAATAGCCATATTTATGGATTCATCTTTTGGCAGTCAATTTATTCTCCTTTAAATACCTGCATATTCCTTACCTGGAATTTGTGGCTTTTGAAAAAGTTCTTAAATCTCACCAAGCTAAACTCGGTATGCTTACCTATAAAATATGTTGTAAAGGCAGGGACAGTAGGATCATCCTATATTTATTTGCTCAAATCTCCTCCAACATTCATATTGATAATTCTTTGAAAAAGACAACAGATCTTAACGAGAATGCCCAATCCAAGAATAATAAGAAAACAATTCACTGGAGATAAAGACAGAAAAGGCAAAGCAGTAAACATGAGTTGAATATTTGAATCTGATAGGCCAGTTATAAGGAACCTAGTTTGAAGAGTTCTATGGTTAAGAACAGCTGAGTATATTAGAATGGCCCAAGCAATGAGCAAAGAAGCCATAACATCCAGGATTTTCTAGTCACTGGAGTTTTTCCCTAGGGACTAGATACTTGTGATGGTTAATGTGTGTCAGTCTGACTGGATCTCAGAGTTCCCGGATATTTGGTAAAACCTTATTCTGGTTGTATACATAAGGATGTCTCTGGATGAGATTAACATTTGTAGTGGCAGACAGTAAAGCAGACTGATCTCCAATGTGGGTGGGCCTTATCCATTTGTTGAAAATCCAAATTAAAAAAAAAAAAGACTGAGGAAGTAAGAATGTTTCTTTCCTTACTCTTTGAACTAGAACATTGTTTCTTTCTGGCTCTTCCTGGGTCCTAAATCATCTACTCTTCAGATTTAAACTTATACCCCTGGCTCTCTTGAGTCATCTCTATCTTGTCCACTGAGAATTTTGGCATTTGTTAGCTTCCATAATCATGCGAGTTAATGGCTTATAATATAATAATAATAATAGTATACTTATAAAATATATTATATAAAATTATTATATTATCATATGTTATATATAATATTATGTATATATTTTTTGTTTCCCTGACATGATTTTCTTCATAGTCTAGGAACTTAGAGATCAATAGAGAATATTTACATAAAAATTTGTGATATGAAGTATGTGAAGAAAAAAGTCATGCCAAATGGGTTTATTCTCTCAAAGAATGCTGAACCACTTACAGCAGAATAATGGTATTTAACTTTTGATGTTCTGGCTTAACATGCTATTATCATGATACTGATAGCCATAAAGCACATAGCTTCAAACAAAATTCAGAGGAAGAACTCTATCATCAGTGAATGAAAAAGGCCAAGTAAAGCAGGACACAGATTTACAAAGCCTAACTCAGTTTAGCCAATAGAAGATAAAATATTTTGGATGTCAGTTATTAATGGTAACAAATTAGTCACATGAACCTCAGCACTTAAAGAAATATAGGACTGGAAATTCTACTAACTAAAAAATCCTTTTTCATTTCAGTAGGGGGAGCATGATATAAGGCAAAGTTCAAAATTCCCAGGGAAGGGGCACCTGGGTGGTTCAGTTGGTTAAGCATGGCTCGGGTCCTGATACCAAGGTCCGGGGATGGAGTACTGTGCTGGGCTTCCTGTTCAGTCTGCTTCTCCCTCTCCTCTGCCACTCTACTTGCTTATGCTTTCTCTCTCTCAAATAAATAAACAAGATCTTTTAAAAAATTCCAAAGGGAATCTTATAAAGGCAACATGTACAAAGAAAAAAATAACATCTGTATATGTTAAATATATTTTAGAGAAAAGACTGAAAATCTACCATTTAAATATAGTACTATAAACTAGGTAAAATAGAAAAATAAATATTCAGTTGGCAAGTTAAGCCATTTCCTCAGCATTTGTGGTTATGATATTGCTGGCTGTGCTAGTGTTTTAATTGCAATAGATCATTGTTTACCTTTCTTCTTTTTATTTACTTTTTTATAATTTTTTGACTTTTTACCTTTCTTCTTTTTAAAAATGTTATTTATTTGAGAGAGAAAATGAGAAGAGCAGAGGGAGAGGGACAAGTAGACTCTGTGCTGAGCACAAAGTCCAATGTGGGGCTCCATCTCACAACCCTGAGATCATGACCTGAGCTGAAATCAAGAGTCAGACCCTTAAATGACTCAACCACCCAGGTGCCCCAGATTGTTGTTATTCTATTGTGACTCCACTGAGGAAATATAAAGAAAATGGAGATAATAATTAGCTCACCTAAGAAATTACATGTCAGTTAAGCATCCGACTCTTGGTTTAGGCTCAGGTCATGATCTCATGGGTCATGAGTATCAAGTGCCATATTGGACTCCACAACTCAGTGGAGAGTCTCTTTGAAGATTCTCTCCCTCTACCCCTCCTCTGACTCACACACTCGCTCTCTCTCAAATAAATAAATAAATCTTAAAAAAAAAAAAGAAAAGAAAAGAAATAACAAAATTGCAACTGAGAAAATCAATTCTGGTTAACTTAAGCCAAAGAGACTAAGAGATAAAGGAAGGGAGAAAGAATGATAGGAGATGTTTCACAGAACAAGAGAAAAAAGTCATAACAACACCATATCTCAAAAACAAACAAACAAAAAACTAGGGCAGTTCTTAAGTTTGAAGAGCAAGAAAATTCTATAGGAAGCACCACAATCGGTTCACTTAACTTAATATTCAAAACCTAAGAGACTAGTCTTAATGACTGGCTGGGAAATTATGCCCCCTATACCTTGGCAAGAAGAGAGCAGCAATCTGATTCACAGTTCCACTAAGAAATAAGAAAACTCTATCGTGGAGATAGGAGGGCAAACGTAAGAATTTAACGTATAAGATGAAGTGAGTGAAGAGCTAGTCATGCTATTCATAGAAAGGCTGATGCAGGGTGAGGTCGTGATCAAGTCATGGTCCAGAGCAATTAGAATTAACTGGGATGATGACACTGTGCCCAGACACTATGGAAAGACAAGGGTTTTTATGTTCAATGGATATCAGTGGTTAGGCTGAGGGAAGAACTACTGTCATATGGAAAAAAATATTCCTAGTTTAAAAAATTGTGGTGACAAAATTATTCATCTAATAATACAAGGGAGAAAGCATACTTAACAAATGCCAACTGTGTTAAAAGTTGATTAGATTATTAAAATGATATCATTACAAGTTAAACTTAGCAGTTTCCAAAACATAAACACGGAATAAATAGTTGTCTATTTGTGGTATAATTATACCATTTATGTCGCTCAGACTTCCAAGGGAAGTTGCTGATAAGGTGGTAGAGTATTCAAATCTGCAGTGTGCTTGAGTGCTTCAGCAGCTAATTATGAGTTTGCAGGTTTGCTACTGGCATTATTACCATTTCCCATCCAGTTGCAAATTCTGAACTGCTCTCGATCTACACATCTAAACGAATTCTTTAAAAATGCCTTTAGCCTGACTCTGGCCTAAATTGCATTTGTAATTATTTTACAGCTATACACCCAGTTAACTAATTAGCTTATTAACCTGAGCATAGTTTGTAATAAATATTTATATGGGAAGCATTCTGATTAGTCCTTTAAATGAGAAGGTATTTTAAAATTATGTCTGTTTAATGATGAGAAAGTGAAGCTAACACTACACTTCTGGCTCTAGAAGTAGGATTTCTCCACTTCGTCACTATTGATATGCCAGAGCCAAGCCAGTTGTACCTCCTGCCTTCCAGTCTTTACCAAGAGAAATGTGAGTGCTGTGAAGTGTGTAAACCTGGCGATTCACAGACCTGTACCCCTGGGGATAAAAATATATGTTTATGAAAAATTAAAAAATTAAAAAAAAAAAAGAAATGTCTCCAGATGGTGCCAAATATCCCCCAAGGGGCAAATTCACCACAGGTGGAAAATCTCCGCTCCGGAGAAAGTGAACCTTCCCTTGCTCTACTGTAAGTAAGGTACAAAATCCTCCCACTTTCATGTAAGTTCCTAGAGGGGAACCTGATAACTACACAAATTTAATTCATGATCCCACCATCAGAGAATCAGATGGTATGGTATTTTATTACCATCTCATTATCTTACACAAGAAACAGACTTCTGAAACAATCTGTAAAATATACACACTATAGCGTAAAGGTGACAGGGATTCTACTCTCTAGGAGATTAAGCTCCTATAAGCACATGGCTCCTTTTTCCATTTCTTGACTGAAGAATAGATAAAAAATTTTGTAATAGTAATTTTAATATGCTATACTTTCTGATTTTGCCTTTGCAGAATAAAATCACATATAAATTATATGTATTTTTATTTATCATATATTGGCCAATGTTCTGAACTTCCTATTCTGGTATACAAAGTAGTAACTGTTGAACAAAGATTTGCTGAACAACTATTAGCATATAGTACAAGGCAATTTGGAAGCACTGCTGAAAGAAAGATGAATAGGGTACATTCTAGGCATTTTGGGAGTTGAAATATATAATGGGGGACAATGAAGGCATAATATAATACAACAAATACAGTATGAGTAAGTAAGGTGTGTACACTTGGAAGTATTTAACTACAACTGGAAGAATGGAATTGTTGGGGGGGAGGAAATAATATCTGAGAGGGGACCAGAAGAAGCTTAACGTTAATGAATGCTTTGTGGATGATGGGTGTCACTTGGGCAATGGCTAGCTGATGGGGCTCTGAGAGACAAAGAGTGGGAGAAATAAAACAGAATGTTAAGAGGATATTTGGGGCACATGTAATGACTTTGAATGAGAAAAGGTCAGCCAGTGAAAATTCTTTGGTATGTGAATGATAAAAATCAGATGAATTACTCTATACAGATAGCCCTGGCTTCAAAACAAGGATGGATTAATAAGAAATGTACCTAGATATAAGGAGAACCATTGGAAAGTTACTACAGAACTCAGAAACACATTTACAGTGATCTAGAAAAGAGAGAAGAGACTGTGGGGAACTTACGAAGATGGAACTGGCAGGATTTGATGGCCAACCTTCTTTATTAATGGATGGTAGAGAATCAGCTACTTGAGACTGAAAAATCAGGAAGAAAAATCTAGTTTCTGGAGTAGTATATTCATTTTTGGAAGTAATGAATTTAAACCATCAGTGTATCTTCTGCAGGGTGAGTAATGATCAGCAGGTGAAAATTCCAATCTGGAGTTATGAGAGAGATTTGCCTTGAAACAAAGACCTGGTGATCATCTTAAAGCTTAAAACTTTAACAGCTTAAAGCTTAAACCTCCAGGGAAAGTCAGGGTTCTCCATACAGACATTAAAATGGGGACAATGAAAGCAAAGAGGAAAACTATGAAGATTGGGGCCATGTTAAGGTTTGGACAGAAGAAAAGTCCGGCTTAGAGATAAGGGTCTAAGTATTCGAGGGAGGTAGAGAGAGGCACTAGGAGAAAACTAGGACATGGGAGTGGAGGTGGGGAGTCTCACAAAGAAAGGGATACCATTTGGAGGTAAATAAACATATACATTACTCAAATATATGCATGATTTAAAATTAGAAGATCATGGGTGACTAACGGGAATGCCATTTTATAAAAAGTCTCATCTTTCTTCCTCACTGCTCCTGCATCTCTGTCCTGATATTTCCCCCTAGAGTTTAGAATGAAGGGAAAAAGATTTTCTTGTAACTCCTGAATTTATCTCTTCTTTCAGTTCCATCCCCTCCTGTCTCCAGAATCATACTCACTTTAGTATTTTCTCCCTAACACCTTCAATATATTTCTTTAGCCATTTCTTTCTTTCTTTTTTCTTCATATTTTTGTAGGGTGTTCCTTCTGGGCTCTTTGAACCCTGGGCTATAATGCTAACTTCTTTTGACAAATATTCTGTAAAGTCATCTATGAAATACCTATTTCCTCTCAGACCTTGGTCTCAAAACTATGATTTTTTTTTCATATACAATTACTTCACTGAAACTAAACTGAAAATTCGGTCCAGTCAGTTGCTAAATCCTTTCTCTCATCTCTATTTACACAATTAGTTTTAAAACATTTGGCAACACCACATACATATTTATTAAAAATCCCCCCCCGGGATTTTTATGATAAAGTATCCATATTTCTCAATAACATAAAAAAAATTGGTTGCTATTTCGTGAAAAAATATTGTTTGTAGGCAAATAAATTTGGGCAAATTCTCTCCTAAAAAAAAAAAAAAGAAGAATAGATTTCTTCACTGCAGCATTTCTAAAAGACTTCATTATGCTAGTTGAGAATTTTTAAGAGGAATATCATTTGGTCACAGAACAGCCTTTTTGTTTCATGTAATCCATGAATCTTTTTGCTAATTTCCCCTTGGTTTAACAATATTCACATTCTCCCTGGACCTGAAATATTCCTAACACCCAAGCCTTGAAAAGAGGAAGGGAATTAACACCTTGTGAACAGCCACAAACACTGGTAAAAGCAGCAAGAAACTGGAATCATTATTCCCATTGTGGGTGGGAAAACCGAGGCACAGAGAGGTTAAATTGTTTGATCAAGTTCAGACAAGGAGTGAGTGGGAAAACAGTGATTTGAGCCAAGATACTTCACATTCCAAAGAGAAGGAAAGATCTTTTTATCACATGGGATTTCCTCTAGGTCTTATGTCACTACTTTTTCTCTGTCCTTTCTCTGAACTGGCATCAACTACAACCTATAAGCAGATGATTTCAAAATAAATGTTATTTTTCTAAAAATGACATCAAATTTCTTTTCAATATTAATCATTCTCATTGGTCTAAAACTACTGAATCTTTTCAATTCATCACCATCTTTTGTTCTATATATACATTTGGCAAGTAAATACCACTGATTTATTTTTTCTTAAATGCTTTTTATGGACTATGCTTCTAATGAATTCCCGAAGTCAGCATTCCTACTGGTAGAGGTTTTCAAAACCCTTTGCAGCATCATTAGTGAACCTCAGACTTCTTAGTTTCAGTCCCTACTTCCAATATATTGCTATGAGGTTGATTCTTCTCTGAATTGATTGAGTGTAATTGACTTTAACAGGTTTCTAAATCTCATTCCTCAGGCATCTGATGCATCTTTGATAAAAGACTGGTCTTTGTCCCACCACGTGAATCCTTCAAACCGTGGTTGGCATAAAAAGGTACTTGTTTTACAATTTTTGTAACTATTTGAATTTAGAATAGTGGCTAGTCAGAGTTCTGATGCTCCTCTGTTAGTTTTCAAAGACTCTAGAGCAAGTAGGAGCTCCCCCTCCTTCTGCTGCTACTTGGAGTACTGGAGTTTCCTTTTCCTTTTTTGTTTTCTTTTTCTTTAGAAATACCAAAAAAAAAAAAAAAAAAAAAAAAGTAAAAACATTACTTGTTTCTGATACAAGCCTAAGATGGCTCCTGAGATAACCAGAAATGAATATCTTGGCCTTAGTCACCTGAGTGCTAAGGGAAGCCTAGAGATTCACATCTATTTAAAGAGACTGAATTCTGGTCCTGGACAAGGGAAGTATAATCCTATTACATTTACCACAGTTTGCAGTAGACTTTGAAATTCATATTAACATTCCTGAAGGGAAGACAGTACTGTAACTAGGAGCCATGAGGTCAGAAGAGAAAATTATTGTTCCTAGTTTAGCAAATGATTGTATTGCTCAAATGAGGAAAAAAAAAAAAAAATGACCCCTTAGCCATCCCCGCTCCTGAGACCCATTTCATCAGGAACATAGCGACTAGGAAAGTGAGCAGGTGGACTTCAGAGTTAGTTTGTACTTTGTGTTATAGCTTCTTGTGTTAAAAAATGGAGAGGCTAGTGAAGACGGTATCTCCAAAGCAAGCAGGTAACACTGTGTTACTAAAGCGTCATGCCTTAGGTTACTCACCTCCTTTAATAGCTTTTAATTTATTGCCAATTTAAAAAAAATATGCATATTCTACCTGCAGCAACCATGAAAGCTCCAAAGCTAATCTTATCCTTACACATGAAAAGGAAATGAAAAATAACTCCAAGAATTATTATTCACTTATGTAAAAAAGGCAGTCTTTGCTAGAAGTTTCACACTTGACTCTCTAAACCAATGCCTATGGTATTAGAAAACCCATTCTTTTGTTAAAATTGGAGGATATTGTAATTTAGAGAGTTGCCCTACACTGTCAATATAACTTCTACATTCTACCTGATCCTTCTTGTATTTTCACACTAAAAAAATTACATTTAGAGGAGATGTTTTTGAAGTTCCTTAAAAATATTTATCATCAGGCATTTTTGAATCAGGTGCTAATTAATAAGATACATTAATTTAAAAAAAAAAAGATGTCCTCCAACTGGTTATTCTGGTGTTGAAGTCAGAACTGAAGTTAGAAATCACCCCAAGAATGATTTTTAATATCAAGAATACTGGGCTCTGATTATTTTTTCCTGGGAGATGAGAAGTTATTAAAATGATATTGTAAGTTATTGAAAATAATGTTGTTCGTTGCTTAGATTGAAAGCTTTAGTACATTGATTTGGGCTCTCAAGTAGTATCATACCCTCCTTTCTTGAAACTACCCAGGAAGATATCACTATATGACCTTCCTCATTTAAGAAACACATCTCTAGAAGGAGTTCCTGAGGCAGCTACAGTTACCTCCTCCCCGCTTAGAAATGCTCATTTTGTTCATCTTGAATTAAACAGAAGTAATAATTCTGCTTCCGTTCCCAGCAAACTTCCTGCTTCCAATAATTAAATAGTGTGTAGTTTCCTCAAAAAATTAAAAATAGAGCTACTGGCTCAACAATTGCAATACTGGGTATTTACCACCAAAGATACAGACATAGTGAAAAGAAGGGTCATATGTACCCCAATTTTCATAGAAGCAATGTCCACTATAGCCAAACTGTGGAAAGAGCCAAGATGCTCTCAACAGATGAAAGGATAAAGAAGATGTGGTCCATATACACAATGGAATATTACTCAGCCATCAGAAAGGATGAATACCCAACTTTTGCAACAACATGGATGGGACTGGAGGGGATTATGCTGAGTGAAATAAGTCAAGTAGGAGTCAATTATCAGATGCATCAAAACTATTATAACAGATTCCATCAAAACTATTATATAAGACTTGGCCTCTCACAGGGACAAAAAACAATTAAGGAAGAACAAAAAATCTGACAGAGTTCTGCCTCCACATACACACTGCTCAGTGAAAACAAACCAAAAAAGAATATAGGCCATCGTAGAAGTCAAGGATATTGTAGACAGGACAACCTCAGTCTCCAATACCTACTCTGCGTCTGGTAGAGAGTTGATGAATAAGAAGAAAGTAACATCCAAAAGACACACACTGGCAAGGCGATGTGAATCGCATTATAAGAATTAGACCAGTCCACAGACAAATTTAGTCCCCTTCTAGGAATGGCAGCACCTTTAACTTTTTCTTTTATAGTATGAACTTTGTATCCTTTTAAGGGCAGTTTCATCAAAAAGAATGTTAGAATACATAAGTTTATTCCTCTTATGTTTTCATTTGCCACAAAAGCTGAGTAACCATGCCTTCTTTATTCCGATTAAGTACAGAGAGCTGGGCAGAGAAAATCCATGGCTCTCCCGAAAGTATGGGACAGCTAGGACGTTGGAACCCCAGATTCACATTTCCTTGGAGATGGTATAGACATTTAGTTCCAGCTGTAATTCTACTTGCCCTTTTATTTTCCTTCCTTTCTTTTTTTTTTTTTTAATTACAAGAGTATAATATAAATGTATTCTTACTGCAAATCGACTAACCAGGTCACCAATATAAACAGAAAGATAAAACAATGAATACCTCTGTTTTGAGCAGTATAATGGCTTAAAAATTATAAAAGACCTTACAAATGAAAAAAAGAAAAAGGAGGAGAAGTCAAGATGGCGGAGAAGTAGCAGGCCGAGACTACTTCAGCTAGCCGGAGATCAGCAAGATAGCTTATCTAAAGTTTGCAAACACCTGAAAATCCATCGGCAGATCGAAGAGAAGAAGAACAGCAATTCTGGAAACAGAAAACAACCACTTTCTGAAAGGTAGGACCGGCGGAGAAGTGAATCCAAAGCGACGGGAAGATAGACCCCGGGGGTTGGGGCCGGCTCCTGGCAAGCAGCGGAGCAACCGCGCACAAAATCAGGACTTTTTAAAGTCTGTTCCGCTGAGGGACATCGCTCCAGAGGCTACCCGGGGCAAAGCCCATACGGGGTCAGCGTGGCCTCAGGTCCCGCAAGGTCACAGAAGGATCGGGGGTGTCTGAGTGTCGCAGAGCTTGCGGGTATTGGAACGGGAAAGCCGGCTACAGAGACAGAGCCGACAGTAAGCTCGCAGCTCGGGGTGACCTTGAACCGATCACAGGCTTGGTGAGCTCGGAGCGCGGCTGGAGGTCAGGCAGACAGGAGTAACTGGGCGTGGTTCTCTGAGCGCGCACTGAGGAGTGCGGCCCTGGGCTCTCGGCTCCTCCGGGCCGGAGACCAGGAGGCCGCCATTTGTATTCCCGTCCTCCGGAACTCTACAGAAAGCGCTTAGGGAACAAAAGCTCCTGAAAGCAAACCCAAGCGGATTACTCGCCCCGGGTAAGGGCGGTGCAATTCCACCTGGGGCAAAGACACTTGAGGATCACTACAACAGGCCCCTCCCCCAGAAGATCAACAAGAAATCCAGCCGAGACCAAGTTCACCTACCAAAGAGTGCGGTTTCAATACCAAGGAGAGCAGCAGAATTCTAGAGGAGGAGAAAGCAAAGCACGGAACTCATGGCTTTTGCCCTGTGATTTTTTTTAGTCTTGCGGTTAATTTAATTTTTTTCTTTTTCATTTTTTGTTTTTTTTTCTCGCCTTCGGGTAAAATTTTTTTTTAACTGTTACCTTTTTCTTTTTTAACGATTTTTTACTAGTTTATCTAATACATATATTTTTTCTTTTTTATATTTTTCTTAGGTGTTTTCTTTTTTTTAAAATTCTTTTCTTTTTTCTTTTTTTTTTCTTCCTTTTTGAATCTCTTTTTATCCACTTTCTCCCCCCTCACGATTTGGGATCTCTACTAATTTGGATAAAGCATATTTTCCTGGGGTTGTTGCCACCCTTTTAGTATTTTACTTGCCCCTTCATATACTCTTCTCTGGACAAAATGACAAGACGGAAAAATTCAACACAAAAAAAAGAACAAGAGGCAGTACCGAAGGCTAGGGACCTAATCAATACAGACATTGGTAATATGTCAGATCTAGACTTCAGAATGACAATTCTCAAGGTTCTAGCCAGGCTCGAAAAAGGCATGGAAGATATTAGAGAAACCCTCTTGAGAGATATAAAAGCCCTTTCTGGAGAAATAAAAGAACTAAAATCTAACCAAGTTGAAATCAAAAAAGCTATTAATGAGGTGCAATCAAAAATGGAGGCTCTCACTGCTAGGATAAATGAGGCAGAAGAAAGAATTAGTGATATAGAAGACCAAATGACAGAGAATAAAGAAGCTGAGCAAAAGAGGGACAAACAGATACTGGACCACGAGGGGAGAATTCGAGAGATAAGTGACACCATAAGACGAAACAACATTAGAATAATTGGGATTCCAGAAGAAGAAGAAAGAGAGAGTGGAGCAGAAGGTATACTAGAGAGAATTATTGGGGAGAATTTCCCCAATATGGCAAAGGGAACGAGCATCAAAATTCAGGAGGTTCAGAGAACACCCCTCAAAATCAATAAGAATAGGCCCACACCCCGTCACCTAATAGTAAAATTTACAAGTCTCAGTGACAAAGAGAAAATCCTGAAAGCAGCCCAGGAAAAGAAGTCTGTAACATACAATGGTAAAAATATTAGATTGACAGCTGACTTATCCACAGAGACCTGGCAGG
This sequence comes from Mustela putorius furo, assembly GCF_011764305.1. Classification (NCBI taxonomy): domain Eukaryota; kingdom Metazoa; phylum Chordata; class Mammalia; order Carnivora; family Mustelidae; genus Mustela; species Mustela putorius. The sequence continues at coordinate 19,009,716 of NW_025422019.1, read as the reverse complement.
CCAGAAAGAGCTGGCATGATATTTTCAGAGCACTAAATGAGAAAAACATGCAGCCCAGAATACTATATCCAGCTAGGCTATCATTGAAAATAGAAGGAGAGATTAAAAGCTTTCAGGACAAACAACAACTGAAAGAATTTGCAAACACCAAACCAGCTCTACAGGAAATCTTGAAAGGGGTCCTCTAAGCAAAGAGAGAGCCTACAAGTGGTAGATCAGAAAGGAACAGAGACCATATACAGTAACAGTCACCTTACAGGCAAAACAATGGCACTAAATTCATATCTCTCAATAGTTACCCTGAATGTTAATGGGCTAAATGCCCCTGTCAAAAGACACAGGGTATCAGAATGGATAAAAAAACAAAACCCATCTATATGTTTCCTCCAAGAAACTCATTTTAAACCCGAAGACACCTCCAGATTTAAAGTGAGGGGGTGGAAAAGAATTTACCATGCTAATGGACATCAGAAGAAAGCAGGAGTGGCAATCCTTATATCAGATCAATTAGATTTTAAGCCAAAGACTATAATAAGAGATGAGGAAGGACACTATATCATACTCAAAGGGTCTGTCCAACAAGAAGATTTAACAATTTTAAATATCTATGCCCCCAACGTGGGAGCAGCCAACTATATAAACCAATTAATAACAAAATCAAAGAAACACATCAACAATAATACAATAATAGCAGGGGACTTTAACACTACCCTCACTGAAATGGACAGATCATCCAAGCAAAAGATCAGCAAGGAAATAAAGGCCTTAAACGACACACTGGACCAGATGGACATTACAGATATATTCAGAACATTTCATCCCAAAGCAACAGAATACACATTCTTCTCTAGTGCACATGGAACATTCTCCAGAATAGATCACATCCTCGGTCCTAAATCAGGACTCAACCAGTATCAAAAGATTGGGATCATTCCCTGCATATTTTCAGACCACAATGCTCTAAAGCTAGAACTCAACCACAAAAGGAAGTTTGAAAAGAACCAAAATACATGGAGACTAAACAGTATCCTTCTAAAGAATGAATGGGTCAACCGGGAAATTAAAGAAGAATTGAAAAAAATCATGGAAACAAATGATAATGAAAATACAACGGTTCAAAATCTGTGGGACACAACAAAGGCAGTCCTGAGAGGAAAATATATAGCGGTACAAGCCTTTCTCAAGAAACAAGAAAGGTGTCAGGTACACAATCTAACCCTACACCTAAAGGAGCTGGAGAAAGAACAAGAAAGAAACCCTAAGCCTAGCAGGAGAAGAGAAATCATAAAGATCAGAGCAGAAATCAATGAAATAGAAACCAAAAAAACAATAGAACAAATCAACGAAAGTAGGAGCTGGTTCTTTGAAAGCATTAATAAAATTGATAAACCCCTGGCCAGACTTATCAAAAAGAAAAGAGAAAGGACCCAAATAAATAAAATCATGAATGAAAGAGGAGAGATCACAACTAACACCAAAGAAATACAAACTATTATAAGAACATATTATGAGCAACTCTACGGCAATAAATTTGACAATCTGGAAGAAATGGATGCATTCCTAGAAACATATAAACTACCACAACTGAACCAGGAAGAAATAGAAAGCCTGAACAGACCCATAACCAGTAAGGAGATTGAAACAGTCATTAAAAATCTCCAAACAAACAAAAGCCCAGGGCCAGACGGCTTCCCGGGGGAATTCTACCAAACATTTAAAGAAGAACTAATTCCTATTCTCCTGAAACTGTTCCAAAAAATAGAAATGGAAGGAAAACTTCCAAACTCATTTTATGAGGCCAGCATCACCTTGATCCCAAAACCAGACAAGGATCCCACCAAAAAAGAGAGCTATAGACCAATATCCTTGATGAACACAGATGCGAAAATACTCAACAAAATACTAGCCAATAGGATTCAACAGTACATTAAAAAGATTATTCACCACGACCAAGTGGGATTTATTCCAGGGCTGCAAGGTTGGTTCAACATCCGCAAATCAGTCAATGTGATACAACACATCAATAAAAGAAAGAACAAGAACCATATGATACTCTCAATAGATGCTGAAAAAGCATTTGACAAAGTACAGCATCCCTTCCTGATCAAAACTCTTCAAAGTGTAGGGATAGAGGGCACATACCTCAATATCATCAAAGCCATCTATGAAAAACCCACCGCAAATATCATTCTCAATGGAGAAAAACTGAAAGCTTTTCCGCTAAGGTCAGGAACACGGCAGGGATGTCCATTATCACCACTGCTATTCAACATAATACTAGAGGTCCTAGCCTCAGCAATCAGACAATAAAAGGAAATTAAAGGCATCCAAATCGGCAAAGAAGAAGTCAAATTATCACTCTTCGCAGATGATATGATACTATATGTGGAAAACCCAAAAGACTCCACTCCATAACTGCTAGAACTTATACAGGAATTCAGTAAAGTGTCAGGATATAAAATCAATGCACAGAAATCAGTTGCATTTCTCTACACCAACAGCAAGACAGAAGAAAGGGAAATTAAGGAGTCAATCCCATTTACAATTGCATCCAAAACCATAAGATACCTAGGAATAAACCTAACCAAAGAGACACAGAATCTATACTCAGAAAACTATAAAGTACTCATGAAAGAAATTGAGGAAGACACAAAGAAATGGAAAAATGTTCCATGCTCCTGGATTGGAAGAATAAATATTGTGAAAATGTCTATGCTACCTAAAGCAATCTACACATTTAATGCAATTCCTATCAAAGTACCATCCATCTTTTTCAAAGAAATGGAACAAATAATTCTAAAATTTATATGGAACCAGAAAAGACCTCGAATAGCTAAAGGGATATTGAAAAAGAAAGCCAACGTTGGTGGCATCACAATCCCGGACTTCAAGCTCTATTACAAAGCTGTCATCATCAAGACAGCATGGTACTGCCACAAAAACAGACCCATAGATCAATGGAACAGAATAGAGAGCCCAGAAATAGACTCTCAACTCTATGGTCAACTAATCTTCGACAAAGCAGGAAAGAATGTCCAATGGAAAAAAGACAGCCTCTTCAATAAATGGTGCTGGGAAAATTGGACAGCCACATGCAGAAAAATGAAATTGGACCATTTCCTTACACCACACACAAAAATAGACTCAAAATGGATGAAGGACCTCAATGTGCGAAAGGAATCCATCAAAATCCTTGAGGAGAACACAGGCAGCAACCTCTTTGACCTCAGCCACAGCAGCATCTTCCTAGGAACATCGCCAAAGGCAAGGGAAGCAAGGGCAAAAATGAACTATTGGGATTTCATCAAGATCAAAAGCTTTTGCACAGCAAAGGAAACAGTTCACAAAATCAAAAGACAACTGACAGAATGGGAGAAGATATTTGCAAACGACATATCAGATAAAGGACTAGTGTCCAGAATCTATAAAGAACTTAGCAAACTCAACACCCAAAGAACAAATAATCCAATCAAGAAATGGGCAGAGGACATGAACAGACATTTCTGCAAAGAAGACATCCAGATGGCCAACAGACACATGAAAAAGTGCTCCATATCACTCGGCATCAGGGAAATACAAATCAAAACCACAATGCGATATCACCTCACACCAGTCAGAATGGCTAAAATCAACAAGTCAGGAAATGACAGATGCTGGCGAGGATGCGGAGAAAGGGGAACCCTCCTACACTGTTGGTGGGAATGCAAGCTGGTGCAACCTCTCTGGAAAACAGCATGGAGGTTCCTCAAAATGTTGAAAATAGAACTGCCCTATGACCCAGCAATTACACTATTGGGCATTTACCCTAAAGATACAAACGTAGTGATCCAAAGGGGCACGTGTACTCGAATGTTTATAGCAGCAATGTCCACAATAGCCAAACTATGGAAAGAACCTAGATGTCCATCAACAGATGAATGGATCAAGAAGATGTGGTATATATACACAATGGAATACTATGCAGCCATCAAAAGAAATGAAATCTTGCCATTTGCGACAACATGGATGGAACTAGAGCGTATCATGCTTAGCGAAATAAGTCAAGCAGAGAAAGACAACTATCATATGATCTCCCTGATATGAGGAAGTGGTGATGCAACATGGGGGCTTAAGTGGGTACGAGAAGAATAAATGAAAGAAGATGGGATTGGGAGGGAGACAAACCATAAGTGACTCTTAATCTCACAAAACAAACTGAGGGTTGCTGGGGGGAGGGGGCTTGGGAGAAGGGGGTGGTATTATGGACATTGGGGAGGGTATGTGTTTTGGTGAGTGCTGTGAAGTGTGTAAACCTGGTGATTCACAGACCTGTACCCCTGGGGATAAAAATATATGTTTATAAAAAATAAAAAATTATATTAAAAAAAATAAAATAAAAAATTTAAAAAAAAAAAAGAAAGAAAAGAAAAAAAAACCCACTGAAAAAATATGTATTTTCTGAATGTATTGTTGGGCTGGCTCCAAATCAAATAACCCATAAAGCACAAAACAGAGTAAAAGCTTGGGATACAAGGTAAGCAAGCCAGACAACTTTCATCTTGAGAGCTTCTACCAAATCTTAGAGACCCCAGTTTCCTTTGTCATGTCCTCAAGTTCTACTATAGAGAATCTCATAAAAGGATCCACACTAAAAACGACAAGACAAAAGCCACTCCTCCATGTAGGGGTGAAGTAGAGAGAAACATGCAAAGCAAAATGCCTTGGCAAGGCCACTTGCATATCAAACACTGAACACTGGATGGTGAGGGGCGGGAAAATCTCTTGTGAGAATTTATAACCCCAAGCTGGTCTTTCCATGATTTTATGGTCTAAATTCATGTTCCCTCTGTGATTCTAAAACTCCTCAAAGAGAAATTTAAATTTAAAGTGTTTTTAGATTGATAGGGGAATCCATGGAACTGAAAAGTATAAAAGCCACCTGGCTAGCATGCTAAAGCAGGTGAAAGAAGAGAACTGAGGGTCTCCTAATTCCTTACTTGGGCTTTCTTTTGATCCTCCTGATTTGAGGCTAGGCCTCCACTCTCCTCTGCTGGTTGTCCCTCTGGTTTTACATCCCCAGAGACCAAGCCTCTAGGCTCCCACAAGAATAGGGAAAGGGATGACTTTCTGATGACTCACTGTTCTTTAATCAGACTTCCAAAAGCCTCTGTTTTCTCCCACCCTTAAGATACACACACACACACACACACACACACACACACACACAAGCATGCACACACAGACACAAACACATACTTATCTACTTCCTTCTGCAGAATGTGGTAACTTTCTGGAGTTCTCCAGGACAAATCACTTCATTTCCCTTCAGCCTCCACACCTTCACCCCTACCAACACTTTAGCATAATCTTGTTCTGCAAAGTCCTTTCCTGTATCTCCACTCACTTTCTAAACTGTATATTGTGACTGAGGTTACAGATGGCACCTCATTTCCTTGAAGGTGAGTTTAATGTGCTTCTTGTTCTCTGGAGCAATTTTACAAACGATATCTCATTGGACATTATTTTTTTCTTATTGTTTCACATCTTCCTTGCTGGTTTTGAAGTAATCTCCGGAGAAAAGACAGAGTAGAAATGTCTTTACTTCACTATCTTGAAATTGGAGACCCAGGACACTACTTTAAAAGTACAAATTTCCCAACAGATAAACACTACAAATTCTCTAATATTGGTGTCTAATTTAGAGAAAACTCAAGGAGATAACTTGTCTAGTCTAAGGGACTAGGAGGTCTCCAGTTAGAATCTGTTTAACTTGAAATCTAAAGTAGAATTATTCTAAGACAGATAATTTGCCATTTATGTGATAAGATTCTACATAATTTAGGAGCAACATCTCCTCAGAAATTACTAAAAGGTTTTGCAGTAAAAACCAACCATTATGATATGCTAGTATCAAACTCTCAAAATCTAAGCCACCATATGGAGTTAACCTGTGCGGCACACGAAAGTGCCATTTTTAAAGAACTTCATTCCTAGAGATCCTGCTGATCTAGATATATTATAACAATTTTCCAGTAGAAAGTAGTCAAGGTCTTACAATGACAAGATCGTATTATTACAACAATTTTCTGACATAGGCAAGTGAGGTGGTCCTTTCCCTTAATTTATGTACTCTCTAGCTTCATAGATGTCCTGAATGAAATTAACTTGCCAGTCAAATTCACATCTATAAATCTTCTGAAAGGGACATCATTTCTAAAGCATAACTACTATAAAACTGAAATGACCCAAAATTCCTATGCTAAAGCCCTAACCTCACATATCACTGTATCTGAAGATAATAAAGACCACCAGAAACAGTTTGCTCTTGGATGGCAAGGCCAGCAACGCACCTTTACTCTCCTACCTCAGGGGTATATTGACTCTCCAGCCCTATTTCATAATTTAGTTCTGTGGGGACCTTGATTGTCTTTTCCTTCAATCAGATAGCATACTAGTGCATTACATGAATGGCATTATTCTGAATGGATCTAGTAAGGAAGATGTAGCCACTACTTCAGATCTTGTGATAAGAGGGTAAGAAATAAATCTGAAAAAATCAGGGACTTCTACCCCAGGGAAATTTCTAGAGCTTCAGTCGTGTAGGGCTTGTGAAGATATCCCTTCTATGGATGAAGAATAAGTTTTTGCACTAGGCACAACACCTAGTGGGCCTCTTTGGATTTTGGAGGCAACATATTCCTTATTCAAGTGTGTTAGTCCAGCCTATTTACCAAGAGACTCAAAGAGCTGCTAGTTTTATGCAGGTCCCAGAATGAGAAAAATCTCTATAGTAGTCCAGGCCTTGTTCTCCCACTTGGGCCATATGATCCTGCAGATCCAATGCTACTCAAGCATCAGTAGCAGACAGGAACTCTGTTTGCAGACATTAGAGGCTTCTATAAGTGAATTGCAGGAGAGGTCCTCAGGATTTTGGAGCCAAGCCCTGCCACCCTCTTTTACAAAACACCTTCTGGCCTGATACTGTGTCTTGCTAGAGAATGAAGGCTTAATCACGGGCCACCAAATTAGTGTACAACACAGGCTGCCTTCACGAACCAGGTATTATGTAATAAACCAAGCCACAATGTAAGACATCATCAAATGGACACAGTATATAGACAATTCAGCCCAAACAGGTCCTGAAGGCATAAGTAAGTTACATGAGCAAATGGGCAAATATCCACAGTCCCCACTTCTGCTACAGTACCTGCTCTCTCCCAGCCTAGACCTATGGCCTCAAGGAGAGTTCCCCACAATCTGTTGATAGAAGAGAAGAATCTGCCCTAGTTTAGAGGTGGTTCTGTACAATATCTAGGCAAAACCCCCAAATGGACAGCTATAGCACTACTTGTTCTTCCTGAGATATCCCTGAAAGGGAAAGGTAAAGAGAAATCTTCCCAGTGGATAGAATGTAAAGCAATGTAGTTCACTTTGCCTAGTAGGAGAAATGGCCAGATATGTGATTACATACAGATTCATGGACTGTGGCCAATGGTTTTGTTCTATGGCCAAGGTCTTGGAAGGGACGTGATTGGAAAGTTGGTAACAAGGAAATCTGGGCAAGAGTTACATAGATAGACCTTACAGCATGGGGAAAAATGTGAACATATTTGAGTCCCATGTGAATGTTCCCCAAAGGGTGACTTCAGCAGAGATATATATTAACAGCCAAATGGAATAGTATGGATACTATACCATACGATACCATCACCCTCTTTCCCCAGTGACTCCTCCCATCATCAAATGGGTTCATGAAGAAAGTATGCATGGTAGCAGAAATAGAAGGAATTCTCAGGCTCAGCAGTATGAACGTCCACTGGCTACAGCCATCACTGAATGCCCAATATGCCAGCAGCAGGCAGCAACACTAAGTCCCTAATATGGCCCCACTCTCTAGAGTGACGAGCTGGCTACATGGGGGTACGTTGATTACACTGGACCACTTCCATCATAGAAGGGACAGTGCTTTGTTCTTACTGGAATAGAAATTTATCCTGGATATGGACTTGCCTTCCCTGAGAATAATACTTCTGCCCAAACCATTATCCATGGACTTACAGAATGCCTCACTTCACAACAAACAAAGTATTGCAATGGGTCCATTCTCATGGAATTCATTAATCTTACCATGTCCCCGACAATCCTCAAGCAGCTGGCCTGACAGAGTGGTGGAAAGGTCTTTTGCAGACTCAATTACAATTCCAGTCAGGTGGCAATATCTTGCAGGGCTGAGATAAGGTTTTACAGAAGGCTGTATATGCTCTGAATCAGCACCTAATTTGGGGTACTGTTTCCCCCACAGGCAGGATTCATAGGTCCAGGAATCAAGAGGAGGAAATGAAGAGAAGTGGCATAACTCACTATAACCTCTGGTGACTCACTAGTAAAATGTTTGCTTCTTGTCTCCTGTGATCTTATGTTTTGCTGCCCTATAGGTCTTTGTTCCAAAGGAAGCAATGCTTCCACCAGAAGACACAATAAGATTCCATTGACCTGGATGTTAAGACTGCCACCTGGCCATGGGGGACTTCTCTGTCATAGGGGACAGCTCTGAATCAACAGATACAGCACGGAGTTATTGTGCTGCTGGCTTGACTGATCCCAACCAATACATTAATTGTTTTTGCAACAGGAAGAGACACTTCATTCTAAACAAAGCTTTTAGAAAAAATCATAAAGACATTTTAATGCAGTTGGTTCCACAGGGTCTGATTTTGCTACATATATCCCTTGAGCAACAAAGTGGTTAGATTTTAAGAATAAAGCACTTCTTATTAAGCCTCATTTGATTGGTACCTGGATTATGAATGAAACAGGAAACTGAACAGTCTGATGAGACTGAGCGCTTTTCAGAGATTGCAATACATCACACCTTGGCATTGATGATTAAAAGCACTTCTACTTTGAACCAGAAGACTACTTGCAATGTCTTCCAGGAATTTAAATAGTTCCTTTCCGTGCATATTATATAGAACACATAGTAACTATATATGTAACAATTACATTTAAGTCATGATTATTAAGATTAGTCCATTCATTCAATTATCCTTAATTCATTTAACAAAGATTAAATTTGCACCTAAAAAGTGCAATGACTACTGTTGGGTCTAACCATAGACATATTTTTCATTCCTTGGATTATGTCTAACATGTGTTTGGAACACAAGCACTAAGATATGCAAATGACTGAGAACAGATATCTGCTTCCATTGCATAGTCCTCAGATACACTAGCTTGTTACGGTTAAAAGATGGTATAATATCAACATTACTTAATGCCTAACTTAAACTCAAATACCGATAAACATAAATAATTCAGTCCAATAATATCATTAATATTCAAATGTAAAATAAGCAATAGTTTATAAGAATAACATAATTTTATATTACATTTTAACAGAAAAACTGTTTTAAAATTCCCTTACCTCTTGTTTGTACCCCCTTTCCACAGGCTTCACTGGTGCCCATTATCGCCTGCCTGACAGACTCTGGCACCAATATACAAGGGCTCCATTTCTGTGGCTTCCATCTGTGATTACAAAGAAGAGCAAACTAAAAATTTCACCATAACAAACATACAAAAGAAATACACAAAATTAACGAATTTGAAACCCCCAAATCATAAAAACAGTAATTCAATAAAACCTGATTAAAATCAATGTCATAAAATGGAGCAAAAGGGAAGAAAATAGTCCACTCTATCCTAGATTCATGGTTAATGCAGTATTTCCATTTTTTAAAAATGTTGACATTTTCTATATAAGCTGTAGTCCATTGGGCAAGGCGGCAGTAAAAATCCTTAAAAGCACAGATCAATCGAGAAGTTTTACCTACCATATTATCTAAAATTATTTTTTAAAGAGGGGGGAAGAAAAAGAAAGAGAGAAGGAGCAGGAGGAAGAAGAGGTGGAAAGGAAAAAGAGAGAGAGAAAAATCCCTATGTCCCATTGGAGCCGGTGAGAATCAAGGTTTGAACATCTGAAAATTTGGGATGAAAACTTTCACAATTGATCTTCTGCTTCTGAGATTTTTATAAGGTGGTGTCTAAGATTTTAAAGTGATTCAGATATCTCAATAAGTCATAAAGTAAAAGGGTGATGGGGGGGGTCACAGGGACCTATCTTATGTGATAGTTCATCTCATGGAAGAGGAACAGATCCTCCTTTGATGAATCACCAGTATTTCTAGTTCTCAAAGGAAATATTCACTGCGGAGGCCTTGTGGTTTCTCACTGTTTTCATTTCTCAGGTAAACAAAATTTTCTATTTTTATGATCCACAAGACAGACTGACTTAGATCCTTAAACTTGTCTTCAGAATGTACCAGAGGGGCGCATGGGTGGCTCAGCGGATTAAGTCTCTGCCTTTGGCTCAGGTCATGATCTCAGGGTCCTGGGATCGAGCCCAATATGGGGTGAGCAGGGAGCCTGCTTCCCCCTCTCTCTCTGCCTGCCTCTCTGCCTATTTGTGATCTCTCTCTCTGTCAAATAAATAAATAAAATCCTTATTAAAAAAAAAAAAAAAGAATGTACCAGAAAACTCAAACCTTAAGAGTAACCACAGATTCTGCTCCTTCCTTAGTATATGTTCACACTTTTCAGAGCCAATAGCACTAATAAGAGATGCTACTTCAAAAAATGAAACAGAAACATGAAGCAAAAATATTATTGGCCAGTTTTGTGAGATGAAATAATTGATAGATAAAGATCTCTAGGATTTTTTCATCTTGCAAAACTGTTTAATATTACATATAAATTACATATGTATGTACAATACATATGTACAACAATATTACATATGTATGTATGTAATATATACATAATATTATTGACCAGTTTATATGTAATAGATAAGTAATATATATGTTATATATATAAAATATAATATTGACCTCACTCAAGTGGCATTCATACTAGGAATAGTTGAGGAATTGAGAAATCAAGAAACACCTAAACTGAAAAGCACAATTTAAAGAACCCCTTAATTTTAAATAATTGTAAATTTACTTTGCACATGCATAGATTGATTTAGTATAATTCCAAAACACAGAAACTGAAATGGCAAGGGGTTTTAGTCCAATTTTTCAATAGGATGTAGCAATCATTCAGATCCCTTCAGTTTACCGAGGCTTTCTAAATCGAAATGAGACCATGGAGTTCAGTCTAGTTCAGTGTGCTGCATAAAGTGAAATAGAAGGAATTTCAGGACTCTCATTAAACTTGGTTTTGGAATGAGAAACTTGGGCTCAGAGAGGTTAAGTTAAATGCCTGAGATTGTACAACTCAGAGGCCAGCTGTCCCTCCTAAAACCCTGGATGTTCAGCTACAGACCCTTGACCCCATGGTCAGTTCTCTGTAAGGCTACATCACCATGCTGCCTTCCCTTTTGGTTATTAACTTAATGTGTTGGGAGATACTCAAATTCACAAAAATTTCTACAGACATTTTGATTCTATTTTAACTATGTAAGTCTGTGATTATGTCACCTTAATGGAATCAAAAAGAAGATTCAGAAGATAATGATAAAGATCCTATATTAACTTGCCTCTCTAACATACCAATGAGAAGGGATGCAAAAACTAAATTGGAACCATGTTGTTCAAAATTCAAGGCTGCTTTACTGAGGAGCAGAGAATCATGCTAATAATGTGTATACATACTAAACTAGGCATCATGAGAAATGATAACACTGATCCAATCCAGACATAGCAAAACTAGTTCCTGGGGGAAATGGCAGGAGGTCAATGATGGAAACAAGTTCAAACGTGAGTAGCTAAAATGAAATGCAACCAGAGTGAAGAGAGTAGACAGTAGAAAGGAAAAATCTCACTAATAACATCTAGGATATTCTCTGATTATAATATCCTCGGGTCCATAAAAATACCTAATAACATTTGATTTGGTTAATTTTTTCAATTGGCTACTTTCCCCAAGAGCTCTTTTGCTGGGCTCAGAAGTTTCAATATTTATGTATGGTACACAGGGATGACTATTGACAGTGTTTCCATAGCAGCCCTGTGGCTAATGAGAGAAAACTGGTAGTCTGGGCATGTTCCCAGTATTGATTCACATCCTCCTTAAACTGGCCGTTAGATAGAAACAATGAGCATAAAGGATTATAGAATTGATAGTAATGCAGACTCTTCAATGACACTCTAACATTATCTAATGTGAGGAGTCTTCTTTAAAAAATAAAGAGAGAGAAAGAAGGAAAAAGAAAAATAACTTGTATTTTCCTGGCAAATTAGCCCTTGAATTTCATAGCTTTAAGATATAGTTTTTTCAAATAATCAGGAGAAACACTAGACATTTTTGCACAAAGCAATGAAACTCAACAGTGAAAAAATTTATTCCAGATGTACTTTAAAGCAATGCTTCAAACCAACATTAAAAGAATGAGCATTAATGACTAAACACACAAATCTCAGGGATTGCTTTTATAAATAATAATCACCAGTTCATCAAGAGGGAATATATAAGTACCATATATACTTTAAAAGTCATTTTCTTTTTTTTTTTATTTTATCCATTGGTTAAACTTTTCCTAAGTAGATAATTCCTTAAAATGTGCACATGACAAAATTTAAAAACCAAATTTTTTTAAATAAAAGTAAATAACTATTTTAAAAGTACATATTTATTCTTAGTTCTTAATTAAAAGCTTTAGGATAAAAACAATAGAATGAGGTAACTTATGTGTGTGTTTGTTTTCCAGGTAAAGACTTTATCCTAAATCTCTTTGGATCCTAATCCTTAAAACTGATTGCCTGGGTGGCAGAACTCCAGCAGCTCACTTAAAATCAAAACATGTTTATTTATTTTTTTCTGTTAAATGACTTTCATATTCTTTACTCCTTTGAATATATTCAAAAGAGGGGGAAATGTTGAACTATTAAAGATAAACATTATCTCATCTTATTTCTCACTAAAAATCATAAACTATATAAAGAAGATAGGTCATGATTTATACTAAAATCTAACGATTATTTAAAAAGGTAACTAATTACCGATATATGGGACACAATGAAATATCTTCACACTCTCGCTCTTCAAATAAGGTATCTGGGCATTCTTGGCCTCCATTGGCTGCTTCCTGGATGATAATCCTGTATCGAGACTGTTTTACTGTGGCATTTCCTGAAGTAAAGGAAAAATAGAATTGTAGTGTCCTTCTGTGAGGATGCAGGGGAAAATTTAGGGTTAGTCACAGAAGGGAAGGGATGGAGAAAAGAAGAGAAGGAGGGGGGAAGGAGGGAGGGAGGAAGTAGGGAGGGAAGTGGAAGGAAGTAAGAATACGTGGTCAGACTACTTAGGGAATGAGAATAACAAGAGAATAACAAGCAATAACCAAGGATTAATACTTCATATTATACTCAATCTTACTCCTGTGAAATAATTAATCCTAAATAATGCGATTTCAAATCTATTTGAGCTCATATGCAAAGACCATTTTCCAACTGTATTACTATGCTTTAAATTCATCAGAATTTATATTACCTATGGCGTAAGAGTTACATGGCATAACCTAACGAACCCAAGAAACCCTCTTTGATCTCAAAACAATAGCTTAAGGGCCTAGTTTTACTATGAGCGATTCATTCTCTCCAGCAAGGCACTTCCCTCTGTGCGTGACTTTATAATGCAAACACTCATTAAAATTAATACATTAGTAATTTACTTATTTATGGATATTGGTTTCTTACATTTCGTATTCCTCATAACCTGACATGATATGTATATAATTGGAACTTAGGGAAAAGGCACTAAAATTGTGACAGAACAAAATATTGTCTTCTTTCTGGTTTGGCTGAATAGGAGAAGTATTAATAGGCATCTCAGTAAAGGCAGCCCATGTTTACTTTAAGGTGCTGGGACACTCATCTCATAATCTTTAGATTCCTCTTGAATCAATAACAACAATAAAAACCAATTATATTACAGTGCCTAGCAACTATTTCAATTACCATAAGCAAAATTTGCACTAGATAAAAAGATTCAAATTCTTGAACTTACAATTAAAAAGAAAGAAAGGGAGGCAGATAGAGATACAAGTTTAAGACATCAATAGTGTGAGAAGAATCAACAGTGTGCACTCTTAGGAGAGTACAGAAGAAAGAGTAATCATTTTTGTCTCTGGAAATCAGTTCCTGGAGGAGAGGGATTTTATTCTGGGACTTAAAATCTTAATAGAAAAAGTAAAAAAGCTGAAGCCATTTTGGACCAAGGTAAGTCTGAGAAAAGACACTGCTGAGACATAAATGGGTGCATGGAATTCACAGAGAAAGGGAGCTGCATTCAGATGGAAAATGTGTACATTTGGCTTGTGAGTGTGCCTTTGTTGAGGAGGTTACAAAAGAATGAAGAGAAAGGGGAGTGTAGAAGAAAATGGAATTAACTGGTAGGTTTGGGACAGATGATGGATCTGACTACATTTAGAAGAAAATTTCTAGAAAGCCAGTAAACTAAGGGGAGTATGACAAAAGGGGGGAAAAAAGCTTTCATTAAAATTGTATATTCATATAGTTTTTTAAAAAATCTTTAGTACAATGACTTATAGTGAGAAACAATGGACCCACAACCAATTCTTCCTTCTAGAACATTTTGAACTCTATTTAGTTCTTCTGTGGTTATCTCCAAATCTATAAATAATAAGCTTATGTCATTTTTTTTCTTGATTCATTAACTTTAGGCATCATTTACTGACTTTCTGTTATAACTGATGGGAGTTTACTTTGCAACACCATTCAGTTTTTTATAATTGTATCACTATTTTTATGGCTCTAATGGTTATTTAAAAGCTTTAAATAACCCACTTTTTTCCAGTCCCACTCCTCATTCTTGCCCTCTATCAGACCAACCACTACTGTTCAAAAGAATCTTCATGGATAGATGAGCTTCCTCTTCTCTTGCCATGCACATTCCTGATAAGTTAAGTCATAGCTTCATGTGCTGCACCATCACTTTTTCTGCTCTTTAGTCTTGCTACTAAGTTTTTTGTTAATGAGTTTAGAGCTCTCATCCACTGATGGTCCTCTTTATATTTTTTAACAAGGAATTAGGGCTTTTATAATTCATTTCTATTATTTTAATGAGATTATGGAAAGAAAAGGAAACCAACATATTTATACACTTCATGATCTTGACTAAGTTAAGCATAGGATCTTTTCCAACTACTTACAGTCCTATTCCCCTCCTTTGTTTTTTTTTCTTCCCCCATATTTAATCTGCAGTCTAGCCAGGAAACTAATCATAGGAGTATATCAGTGACTCCCTTATCCATTGGCTTTTGGTTGGGTTTGGCCAATAGAGGGATGGGGCACACAATATAAGGAGAAAAAATGATAAGAAAAGAGAAAGATCAGGGAATTTATTCCAACAGATTTCATTTTCTATATTACCTCAGTTTGTTCTCTACCCAAACCAAAAGCAATGGTTTCTATGAAATGGCCCTCTCCTCCAGCTACAGTTCTACTAATTGTTCCTACCTCTATCAAATTTCAGGCTCCTAAATGTCACTAGTCCAGGTGCTAAACCATCGCCTGTGAGCTTAAGTAACCCTTCCCAGTATTTTGGAAATAACCCCTTCATTAAATTTTTCCCAATGCCCCATTTGAGTGGGCCATCTTTTTCCTGCCAGGACATGCTAATAAAATCAAAGGAGATAGACATGTTACTACATGACAGGGAAGAATGTTATAATTTGCTTTTTTCTAAAAGTACTTAAGGTCCGGTGAGGAGTATAAAATAGAAGGTTAAAGAGGGGGTGGGGAAAGTGTAATTAAAACAGTTCTGGTAAAAAGCTGAGAATTTTACCCTTTACGTTCAGGAAGAAGACAAAAATGGCCACTCTTCCCACTTTAATAGTATTAGAAGTCTTAGTCACAGAAATTAGACAAGATAAAGAAATAAGAGCATCCAAATTGGAAAGGAAAAAGTAAAACTGCCACTCTTTGCAGATGACATGACACTACATCTAGAAAACCCTAAAGATCCCATCAAAAAAGCTATTAGAACTAATAAATGAATTCAGTAAAGTTGCAGGATACAAAATTAACATGTAGCAATTGGTCATATTTCTATACACTAACAATCAGCTATCAGAAAGAAAAAAATTAAGAAAATAATCCCATTTATAATTGCATTAAAAATAATAAAATACCTAGGAATAAGTTTAGCCAGGGAGGTAGAAGTCATGTACTCTCAAAACTTCAAGAACTGGGGCACCTGGGTGGTTCAGTGGGTTAAGCCTCTCCCTTCAGCTTAGGTCATGATCTCCTGGGATGGAGACCCGGGTAGGCTCTCTGCTCAGTGGGGAGCCTGCTTCCCCATCCCGCCTGTCTCTCTACCTACTTGTGATCTCTCTCTCTCTGTCAAATAAATAAATAAAATCTAAAAACAAAACAAAACAAAACTTCAAGACACTGATGAAAGAAACTGAAGAAGAAAAAAAATAAATAAATGGAAAGATATGCCATACTCATGGATTGGAAGAATTAATATTATTAAAATTTCCATACTACCCAGAAAAATCTATAGATTCAGTGCAATCCCCATCAAAATACCAATGTTATTTTTCACTAAACTAGAGTAAGAAATACTAAAATTTGTATAAAACCCCAAATTTGTATAGAACCACAAATACAAATCCCAAATAGTCAAAGCACTACTGAGAAAAAACAACAACGTGGAGGAATCAATCAGACTTTCTGATTTCAAAGTATCCTACAAAGCTACAGTAACCAAAACAGTATGGTATGGGCACAAAAATAGACATACAGATCAATGGTTTAGAATAGAAATAAAATAGAAACAGAAAGAAATCTACACATGTATGGTCAATTAATGTATTGCAAAACAGACAAGAATATATCACGAGGAAAAGACAGTCTCTTCAATGAATGGTGTCAGCACAGCTACATGCAAAAGAATGAACTTGGACCAAAATCTTATACCATACACAAAAATAAATTAAAAATGGATTAATGACTTGAATATAACATCTGAAACTATAAAACTTCTAAAAGAAAAGATAGGCAGTGAGCTCTGTGACATTGATCTTAGCAATACTTCGTGAACCAGTCTGTCAGGCATGAACAACAACAACTAAAATAAACAATTATATTTATTATATCAAACTAAAAAAACCTTTTGCACAGCAAAGAAAACAAACAACAAAGCAAAAAGACAACCTACTGAATGAGAGAAGATATTTGCAATTATATATCTGGTAAGATGTTAACATCCAAAATACATAATGAACTCAGGTAACTTCATATAAAAAAAAAAAGTGAAACATGAGCAGTGGACTTAAATAGATGTTTCTAAAGCAGATGTACAGATGGCCAACAGACACATAGAATGACGTTTAACATCACTGATCACCAGGGACTTGCAAATCAAAACCATAATGAAATATTACCTCACTCTGTCAAATTGGCTATTCTCAAAAACACAAAAACAAGTGCTGGTGAGAATGTGGAGAAAAGGGAACCCTTGTGCACTGCTGGGAATAAAAACAGTATGGAGGTTCCTCAAAAAATTAAATATAGAACTACCATACCATTCAGCAATTCCACCTCAGGTTATTTATCTGAAAAAAAAAATGAAACTATCAATTTGAAGAGATCTATGTGTATCCCTCTGTTCACTGAAGCATTATTTAGGGTAGCCAAGATACAGAAGCAATCTAAGTGTCTACCAGTAGATGAATGGATAAAGAAAATGTGCTATATATACCCAATAGAGTATTATTCAGTCAGATAAAAGGAATAAGATCTTGCCCTTTGCAACAACTTGGAAGGGGCTAGAGGACATTATGCTAAATGAAAGTCAGACAGAGAAACAAGTATCATATCATTTCACTTATACATAGGATCTAAAAAGCAAGACAAACAAACAAAACAAAATAGAAACGGACTTGTAGCTATAAGAAACAAATTGTTGGTTACCAAAGGGGGCTGAGATAGGGGGGTGAAATAGGGAAAGGGGATTACAAGGTACAAACTTCCAGTTATAAAATTAATAAGTCATGGGGATGTCCTTTTCAGCTTCAGGAATATAGTCAATAATATTCTAATAATTTTCTATGGTGACAGATGCTAACTACACATCATGGGAATCATTTCATAAGGCATAAAAATATTGAATCACTATAATGTATACCTGAAACTAACAGGATATTGTATGTCAATTATACTTCAATAAAGAAAAAAAAAGTTCTGCATAATTATATAAAACTATCTACATTTGGGTGTGGCCAGCTTTGTAAATAATTATGCTTTTAGGAATAAGTCTCTTCTCCCATTGCCAGTTAATTCCAGTTACACTGTACTTACAGTGATAATTATTGCTTATCCTTAGGATTTGTACTTGTGTGGGTTTTTCTGTGTGTGTGTGTGTGTTGTCCAAGTGTTATGTTAGGAGACCCAGAAATAAAAACTGAAGAGAACAGGAAAAATGAAACAGATGCCTTTACCTTACTTAAGAGAGAACATGGATCAATGTTCATCCCTTCACACTGCATGCTCATGTGTGTGTGTGCACACAGTTACACACACACACACACACACACAATGAACATTCCCACACAAAGGTTTTCTGCTTTATCATATAATTGCAAGTCAAGCCATTCAAAGTTTGGGGAACACAGTTGCATTGAATATCGTGCCCTACAAACATTCAGGTGGAGGGATGGATTCTATGGGCAAAACAAAATTTTAAAATAGAAGCTAGATTTTTTCAGAAAGAAAACTGATTGACACTGTACAGACATGACGAAAAATGTGTATGTTTTCAAAGAAGAAAAGAGAGATAAACGATGATCTTGACATAAGGAAACAATACCAAGATCTGTGAGATAGGTGCTAATTTTTTTTTTTTTTCTGTGTGATGCGTTTCTTTGTCCTAAACTTTGGAAGGGTCATAGTTAGCATTCGGCTTTAAAGGGTTTTTCCACTTTCTGTGATAAAAGTACCTCAACTTATAACCGGACCTGTGGAAGAGTCAGTTATGCACAAGAGATATGGTTTAGCTGGTGTCATGGAAACTTAAGGGCAGGCAACATCTGACTTGGGACGGAGTAGTCAGTAGTCTTCTCACTCCAACTCGACTTCAGGCCAGCCTAAAGGGAGCAGTTTTGTACCAAGGAAGGACAATAATTCCAGAAATCCAAGAAGTTATTAGCAACAGAAGAGGATGCTTCCAGTAGCACCCAGCGTCAAAGTCAGAAGTCAGACAACAGAGGACGAGCAAAAGGCTAACGCTCTCAGGAACTGGTGTCCAACAGAGCCCCACTTTCTGTTGAATACATAGCAATGGATTTCAGGGAAGTAGACAGAGAATGGAAGATAGTGGCTTTGAAGGTGGAAAGTATTTGGATTACATACGTGTGTAAAATGCATTTTAAGTTTCCAAGAATTATCTCCTTCGTATATATCAGATCTGCTTCTGGGTATTTTACATATGCTGTCTCATTTTATTATTAAAATATTTTATGAGGCTGATATCACTACCACCATTTTCACTTATTTTAAAATTATTATTATTGATCCCACTTTACAGATAAGAAAATGGAGGGTGGAAGAGATAAATCTTTTGCCCAAAGTCACCTAGCTAGTTCTAAAGCTATTAAAAGAATGCCAGTAAAACTGTAACTAAACAGATATCAAAGCCCATCCATAATCTTTCCATATGAGATTTTATGGTGAAACAAAGAGCAGGGAGCATCCGGGGAGGAGTTCCCAGCCTCACTCCTCTGTTATTCCCAAGGGATACCTCTTCCTTTTTAATTAATTCTCCAGGAGAATTAATTTGGCAGAAGGTTTCAAGTGCCAATAATAGTGCTTGTGGGGCTTGGTAAGTGATGTTTCCAATCTCATTAGGACCTATGAAAAAATAACAATAAATTAAAGTTCCTGTTTGGGTGCCTGGGTGGCTCAGTGGGTTAAGCCTCTGCCTTCAGCTCAGGTCATGATGTCAGGGTCCTGGGATCGAGCCCCACATTGGGCTCTCTGCTCAGTAGGGAGCCTGCTTCCCCTCTTTCTCTGCCTGCCTCTCTGCCTACTTGTGATCTCTACTCTCTCTGTCAAGTAAATAAATACAATTTTAAAAAATTTTTAAAAATAAAGTTCCTGTTTGCAAACATAAGTAACAGTTCAAGCATGATTATGCTTAATAAACAACTAGTCTAAATTCAATTTTGATTTATGCATATTTTATCACCACTTAGTCATCAGACATAATCATACTTAAGTTAATACTTATAGTCAAAAGAAGTAACATTTAGAGAAGATGGCAGCTTAAACATCAAGAGCCATATTTAATATCAGAAATATACAAGTGAGTTATTTATCAATATAGAAAGAATATGAAATATTTATAGATTCTCTGTGAATGTCCATTCCACTCTTTTCCCAGAAAGATGGTAGCAAAGATGGAAGAAACTGGTCTGTAAGAGTAGCTCTGGGTGATTCACAGCCAGGCAAGGACGGCATTTCATACTGAACTGAAGATCATGAGTGCTGGTCCCTGGTGTCAGGGTTCGTCAACCAAAGACTAGGGCTAAAGAATGGACCCGCTAAGCTTCCAACTGATCTGAAGTCTGAGTGTAGATAAAGAGCAAGTGGAACATGGTAGAGCATAGTGAGTATAAGCCCTGGGTGACAGAGAGGCATACAGATGAGCACAGGAGGGGAGGTCTTCCAAAAGCAAGCAGGTGTGTAAACTACACGTGGGATTACTGTGTATCAGCAGTATCTATTAATACCTACTGAATATCAGCAGATATGCTGATATCAATCTGCAGAAATCTGAAGAAAGATTTAAAAAAAAATCACTGCTCTGGCTTTCCCTTGTTTCTCAATTATCTTCATTATTAATGGGTCTAAGAGATCTTAGCGACTCATTCTGGTTCATGGCGCCAACATTCTCCTAGGTTTGTTGCCTTAAGACTCTAGATTCTCATTGGGTGCTCTTGGTCCTCTTCCCCATTTACATATCAAGTTCACCATTAAACAAACAGAACAAAAAATCTACTCGTGATTCCTATGTAATTGATCTTGAAGCAAAAGGATGGCACCAATATTTGAAGATGCTTATCATATAAAGAACCACATGTAAGTACTTCCTGAGGTTTAGTAACAACTCGGGTGCCTATTAGATTCCAGGCAAGTCCTTTAATCTTGCTAAACCTCAGCTTCCTTGGCTGTAAAACAGACCAAATAAAAGGGTCTAGTTAATATGATTCCCAGGAGGATTCAACGAAATACTGCCCGTAAAGCATGTGCATATTGCCTGGTACCAGGAATCTTCTCCAACATGAGTTCATGACAGAAGGTGAGAAGAAAGATTAAAAAAAAAAATATATATATATATATATATATATGAATGAAGAAACCCTTCAAGAGTTGAGGCTTCTTCATATTTAAAGAAAACTGTGATAATCCAGTCTATTCAGTGCTGTCTCAGGCCATGTTCCAAGCATCCGGAGTAGACGATGAGTGGCTGAAAACCATCTCACATTCCTGGTAAATTAAATTACAATTGCAAGGCAATTTGTATCAACCATTTTCTGGTATCATAGAAGAGGAACAGAAAAGGTGATCAAATCCCTTGTTTGCTCAAAGAAGTCTTAGTTAATGCCAGTTATCCCGGCTTACATAAGAAGAGCTCATCCACTCACTTTCAGAAGTGCCTCTGTTTGCATGAAAATTATATGATCACTCTGAACAAAAGACCACTCCCCTTGCAAATACAAGAAACAAGCACATTTTGTTTCTCACTGCAGCATAGGTTTGCATTTCAAATGTATGAAAAAGGTACACTGCTCTTAAAATTATCTGTTCAAACTGATCACTGGGCCTTTTTATTTCTTGCCAGAGAATTCTGCTTCAGATAGCAGCCCGTGCATCCAAAGAAGATGGTCCTGTGCCCCAAGCACACTTCTTCATGAATTAAATTAAAATTGAAAGGGAAAGGAAAGTATAGGGCTTACCTGAAGATAACTAACTGGAGTTACGTGATATGTGTTGTTATGATAGAAACATCATGAATGAAAGCTATATAACTAAACAGAAGTGGTATTTATTCAAAGTGAATCATGAATATAAGAAGAAAACAACTTTCACTTGGCAAAAATTCCAAATGGTCATTAAGAAGTCTGTTTCTAAGTCAGATCTATGGACAGACAGAGATCACAGTATGATGGTAAACAGCACAAGTTTCTTCAACATCAAATCCCCTAGAAGGAACATTCTCTCTACTGACTAATTATACACAAGAGAATGCCCCTTTCTAGTCTAGTCACAACCATTGGTGAGATTTCTTTTTTAGAAAAGGTACAAATGAGGATTCACCACCAGCTCAGCTGTCTCCTACTTAAATCTGGAGAAAGAGATATACTGTGACTCTCAGTTCTTGGAGGGAAGCACCACATACACTGTTGTCCCTGTTGTTAAATATTTATCAGGTTTCTGCTCTATGTAGGAGAAGCAACTAGGTGCTGAGCGTGATACTGAAATGTACATACATGCATTATTAAATCTCCCCAGTGAAGCAGAAGTGAAACTTGATGGATGGATAATAATGTAGAAGTTCTCCACAGTTTTATAAGTATTCAGAAATGATAATATAGACTTTGTATACACTATTCAAAGCCCACTGATCCACTACACTCGTTGAGGAGAAATGGAAGGCTTAAATAGGGCCCACCACAATGCCCTAGAAGAAATCTGAGGGGAGAGTTTTCATCTTCTTCTTTCCTCATCATCTTGGTATTCTAGACAGAAAGCAAATACATCAAGAGTAGTCTCCTCCACCCCCCAAAGTTCCCTCTCAGCCTAGACCTCCAAGTACTTCAAAATGAACACTGAGCGTATCTATATACCAATGAAATTAAATAAAATTGCAAAGCTTTTCTGTTAAACTTCCTAGGACTGTTGAAAATAAGCTCCAGGATATCCATATACTTCTTTTAAAATGTTGCCTGAAAAAAAATGTACTCTATATTCCTAAATGTTCATAATCATCACTCACTTTGCAACAGAGGCCACATTCAATGGCTCTGGCAATGGACAGGACCTCCAGGGCTGATTTCTAATCCCAGCTCATTACTGAATTGCTATATGACCTTGGGCAACACACTTAACCTTTGAGAGCTTCAATTTTCTTGCTTATCCTATGTGGGTAATACTGCTGGGCCAACTCATAGGACACCTGTTAGGAATGCCTAATTAAATTGGATTTAAAGCATTTTGCAAATGTAATATATGTGAGTGCCTGTCCACTTAAAGTTCCTTATTCTTTAAAAATGTGAACCCTTAATTTCAGATGAAGCAACTCATGGTTTTATCTGCATAAACTATCTAGGATGGCCATTGTGGCAAATAAACATGCTCTCTCTATGGTACTTACCGAACACTCACTGAAGCCTATGCAAAAGCTCTAATTTCTAGAGATTATCTCCAAATTCCTCTACTTGTTATGCTCATCACTGCAGCTCTTAAAACATTTGCAATTTGTAAAGCTGACCTTATCAAATAGTGACCACCTTGGAGTGTGGCCCTTCCTTTCTCTATATAGGATAACTGGAGTTACCCACAACTGATCTTGCTTTCGACTCAACCCATGTGGTCCTTAATGCTCGCTACGTATGAGAATCTCAAGGGATGCTCTTACAAACTCCTAATGCCACCGCCCCCCCGCAACTCACAACACAAACTGTGTAAATCAGAATCTCAGGTGGGTGATGACCAAATATTTGTATGTTTAAAAAATCTCCAGGGCAGAGAATCACTGATTTAGCACATTGAAAGCTGGCAAGTCTTATTCTTCCGCTATGTAAAACAGGAAAAAGACAATGCAGCATGCTTAACCAAGCAACAGAAAACAAATGAGCACTAGCTAAATCATTAATGCTCTCAACACATTTTAAAAATGCAACCTGCCCTCTAGCTAAGTACATCATAATGGGTATAATTGGAAATGTGTACTATAAATGAGGAGGGTTAACAACACTATTTATAATGACAATTTGCACTTGTCTTTTCTTCTTGCCAACCCGTGCTGAAATGACAGGGATTTATTTTCCCTCCATGCAGAACCCTTTTCATTTTAGCAGATGAAACGTCTAGTGGCTGCTTGCTACACAGATCCCTAATGCATCGCACTCCATCAGCCTTAAGAGTACGGTATTCTGCAACCACACTGGACTATTTATAGACAGGTTTGAGGGACACAGATGCCATCAAGGTATAAACTCAAGACATAATCCTTATTAGGCATGAACACTGAACCATATATTCATAACAACTCTTTTAAATAATCCATATTACCCTAACTTCTTAATGCTTTATGCCTTCATGGGCATAAAAGGTTGCTATTCCTGCCCCGCATTGTGTTGACAGCTAGAGTACAAAAGGACTTCCAGGTCAAGCTTATGTGTCACAGCATAATGAGGACACAGCACAGGGATATATAACTAGCAACTTCAGACCCTCAGATCCTCTGTTCTTCTCATAGATAAGTGAAGTGTATCACTTGGCTTTCTGCTTGGCATGCTCAAAAGACACCACCATTCACTATGGCTCAACCACATAAATCCTGGTTTCTGCAACTTTTTGAAATGTCCCTTCTCGGATGTGTCTACAAGTAAAAAATGGTTTGCATCAATCTAAAGTCTCTTGCTCTTGAATTCCTTTTTTGGCTTAGTGTTGATGTAATAACAACTTAGTATCGGTGAGTTTGGAATATCAGTCAGGTTTGGGAACTTAGGAAAATACTTATCTTCTAGTACCTTGAAAGGAAATAATTAGAAATAATCCTTTGGGGCTTTGAAGAAGAAGAAACAGATAATGGAATGGAATTAGTTCAGGGTTTGGAACCTGGTAATATGTAGCAACTGTGTTGGGGTAAGCTAAGAGTATTTATTCTCCCTCTACCTCTAGGTAACCCCCTATGCTTGAGACTGAACAGATAGATGGTCACCTCTTTCAAGAAGTCTTTCCCACTCCATCCTCAGCCAAGTAGCCCTCTTCCCATGCTTCCATGCCTCTAGAAAGATCCACGTTGCATACTTTTGTCTTCTTGTCTCTCTCTGCTCTCCAGGTCTTGTAGTGCTTAAAACCTAGAAGGCATCTAATAAATGATTGTTGAATAAATAAGGAGATGGGTGCGTAAAAAATCATGACTGGATGAAAATACAGCCATCTACAAATATCTTTTTCTTGAAAGGAAAGTTGGAGACTTCTACCAGTAAGGCAGATGATATAGCTGGAGAAAATCTGCTGGCACACAGAAAAATGAAAGCTGAAGAAGTTCATTTTTAACTCAATTTAAAACATTTATCTTTTTAATTTTGGAAATTTTTAAACATATCAAATGAACCCAATATATTCATCCATCAGCTTCAATAATCGCATGGCTATGCTTTTATTTAATCTATACCCCTTCCCTTTCACACACAGCTGGATTATTTCTAAGAATATTCAGATATAACATTAATATTAACCATTTTTGTTCATTCAATGACAAACCTCACTCTGAATGGTGGTATCTACACTATGTATCTACACTATGTGGAATGAAGCAAGGTTTACTTTCCAGAATATAATCTTTAAAATAATACAAAAAACAACCCAGGCACTTGCCATGATTCATTCCCCTGCCAAGTGTTCTGCATAAATCAGCTCAATGCTCATAACAATCCTAAAACACAGTTACTCTTGTTATTCCCATTTTGGAGGTCAGAGAATGGAGGAAGAGAGACGTTTTGTATCTCGTCCAAGATTCCAGTATGTAATAAAGAGGACTCGAAACTCAAGAAGTCTGCATCCAAAGTATGTGTTCTTACTGGTCTGTTTTGCTATCTATGCCTCCAACACTTGAATGTTCTCAGTCCAATGCAAGCAGCATTGCAGTCCAATAAAATGGCAATCCAATAATGACAACTGTTCCCAGGAAGTAAAATTCAAAACCAGTTAAAAACCTGGCCCCTAAAGAAAGTCACAAGCTTACAGGGTCCCAGGCTTGGTAGGGCTCTTAGTTTAATGTTTTGCTACAGCTGTCTTGAAACTTTTAATAATTTATAAACAAGGCACCCCACATTTTTATTTTGCAGTGGGCCTTGCAAATCATGGTGCTGGTCCTGATAAAAACAATGGTGATGTGGGGAATTAACGAGATCCCCTCCATCTTGGTGATCATTTTAAAGCTTGGAAGTATACAGAGAGGTGACTACGAAGGGTTTGCTCCATCCCAGAGTTCTGACAGTTGTTTACGGTTCTTCTCTCTTAGCATTTAAATTCCTTGAGAAGGAGAGAGGGTTTGCATAATCATCCAGTTACATGAACTCCACAGGATGGGCAAAGAACTCAGTACACACTGGGTCATGAAGACAGACTATTATATAATGTTGAGTTATGGTAATTTATACAGTTACCTACAATTCACATTTTTTTTTTTATTCAAGAAAACAGATTCTCTTCATTTCTTGCCCAGATAATTGAATGCTCTCATAATTTTCCACTGGTTTCCAATGCTGTCTAACCTCATTATTTTCTGTACTTTTTTTTTTCTAAAACACAAATCAGATTTTATCACACCCATGCTTAAAATTTAAAGTGTCTATTAGAATTCCAGATAATGTCCAAACTTTTTAGAATAGCATAAATCTTTTCATAAACTGGCTCCTGCATATTTCTCTAACCCTATTTCTTATCATTCCTCCATTATGCATTATACAACCCAAGCTCCACTAGCTGCTTGTAATTCATTTAATTAAAATGAACTCTCTCACTGTCAAGCATACACACACACACACACACACACACACACACACACATATACATCCCCTCTTCTATATTTAAGATACTTGTACTCCATGTTTACTTGGAATTTCCTGATCTACCAAATCTTACATCCTCTGACACTTCACTAGAGTAAGACCCCCTCTTCGGCTGCCTAATACTCTGTGCTCATTTCTGTTATAAAAAAGATAGGTTTGTGCATTTGAATCCTCTATCAAAAAGCCCCTTGAATAAAATAATGACATCTTATTAATCTTAATATTACTAGCAATTGGCAGAACGCTTGGTATATAGTGAAGCCTACAGAAAGTTTACTGAATTACTGATACATTCATCTGTTATCTTTCATTCGATTACCATTTAGGCACTTACTCCGTGGCAACCACTCTTCAGTGTGTTGAAGCAGTGAACAAGCTATGGAGCTTACTTTGTAACTGGGAGAATGGTTAAGTGCTATGAGGGAAACCTGTGTATGAGCAAGAAAGAGAATGGGAAGAGGGGATTTCTAATAAGGCTGTCAGAGAAAGGCTCATCAAGACATGATATTTGAACTGAAACCAAAATGTTAGGCAAAAAGCATTCAGGGAGAAAAGCATTGTAGGAAGGAGGTACAGCCAGTGAATGTCTGAACGAGATATAATAAGCTTGGTCAGAAAGGAGGCCAAGGTAGCTAAATGGAAAAGTAAAAAACACAGTGAAAGGTGGAACAGGATTTTACAAAATTTCCTAGTACCAGTCTGTGAGGGTGGAGTCCCCTAGATGATTCCTCCCATGAGAAGGGACATATCCACCTCTACTATGCTCATTTCCCAGGATTTTCTCCTTCTTCCCCACTTGTGTCTTCTTTGGGAAAGATGAGGAGCATCTAAATCATGGTTTTGGGAGAAGGAGGTGGACAAATACAGCTCTTCCATCTCTCTCCTTCTTGTTTTTTAGGATTTATCTGCTCATAGAATGCACATATTTTTTTTTAAAGATTTTATTTATTTATTTGACAGAGAGAGATCACAAGTAGGCAGAGAGGCAGACAAAGAGAGAGGAGGAAGCAGGCTCTCAGCTGAGCAGAGAGCCAGATGCGGGGCTCAATCCCAGGACTCTGGGATCATGACCTGAGCCGAAGGCAGAGGCTTTAACCGACTGAGCCACCCAGGCGCCCCTAGAATGCACATATTTTTATCTGTTCTGGGCCCTGGTCATCAAATTTTTAGTTGTCTAAACATGGGCTGTAACCAGGTGGTTAGGCCTATCTAATTATAGAGTTGAGGATCGGCTGATATTTTGATCCCCAACATCTTTGACTAATTCTCAATTGTTTCTAAATTTGGGTGGGGGAAAACATGGGTGGGGTAAAGATAGACTCCCTCAAAGTCCAAGACCGAATGTGTGCTTCTTGCTCATGTACAATGGTATTTCATGTTCCACGCAATCTATGTTTATTAAACTCCTACTATTTTTCTGCTACAAGAAAGTCTCTCTCTTTCTTGCTCTCCTTCATTCTTACTACACACCTACATACAATACACTTCTAACTATCTTTCATTTATAAAACTAATAACTTTATTGCTTGAGCTTGAATACCCAGAGATCATACAGCTTACTCAGGCAAGATGAAATACAAAATGGAGGACAAGGAGCGAATCGGTGCACACTGAGTAACTACTGCTAAGCTAGCCTCTTCACATAGGATAAGAAGACCCTAGGAGGTAAATTGTCTTACAGACGTTACATGCTATATCTATGTTACAGATGAGCATATAGAGTTTCAGAGAGGATAACTAAATTGTAGAACACACAGCTAAGGGGCAACACTAAAAGTCTAGCATAACTATGTTATATTCTTTCCACTACACATGAACAAATTAGAGAAAAATTCAAGAAAGAATATAATTAAGTGCTAAACTGAATATAAATCAATTTCAGTTCAAAATGCATTTGGTCATTGAGCAGAAGAGGATATTGCTGGCTCAAGTTAGAAATGAGCACATTTCCCACAGAATCTGTCATTGTACATATGGTCTATATTCTTACTTTGATGATCATTCATAAGGTCTCTAAATAAAGTTAAGCATATTTTAGGTATCCGAGCAATCTAAGTTTAACCTGAAAAGACCTCAACTGGCAAAGAATTCACAATTCCTAGCATACTCATTACTTATCACTGAAAACATGCCATTCAATAGATATTCCTATCTGAACTATTTCCATTTAACAACTTAATTTTGAGGGAATATCAAGAAATTAGCAGAATATCCAGTGAAGAGTTCTCTATTAGGAAGACTTAAAAGTTGTTTGTCTCAAATATGAGCAATCTACCTCATTTTAAGCATGAATTTAAGCAAGTTCTATCTTTTTGATTTTTTACCTTACGTAAATTATTTGACATTCTTATAAAACCTGGAGCTCCAAGTTGACATATTAGGATCCCAGCATTTAGCTCTACCTCTAACCCTAAGCTTCATTGTAGTAAGACAAATTAAAGAGTTTACAAATCTACCATCATATTAATTAATCAGTGAGTCAAAAATCTCCTTAAACCATACACTAATTTAGAATCATAATAACATAGGATCAAAGCCAAGGAAGTGATAAATAATTTATTCCTTTACTTCTAGAAAATTATTTAATAAACAAATAATACCCCATCTAAATCACAACTAATTTATTCTATTTCTTCATAAGAAGTATATTGAAACTCTAAAAATAAACTCCTAATTAGAATGGGTAACTTAATTTCTGAAAGGTAGCTTATTTACCTCTGAAAGCAAAGAGAAATTATATTGTGATGCATTGTATTACGTGCAGAGCATTCTAGAGATAGGAGAAAGAAACCAGCCAGAACTTAAAAGAGTTTGAACAGAAAGAGCATTCATATCTGAAGAAACAGGGATTTTTGCTACCAAGGCGAACAATAAATTATTATGAATATCCACATGAGCCACAGGATTTATTGATGGTAATGTAGCTTGACTTTTGAATGAGGGAGATTAATAATGCTTTGTAGCAAGTATTAGTTGCAAATATAGAAGGAAGACAGTGGATTTCAGATATAAAGAGTGGAACTTCATGCACCAAATCTACATTTAAAAAATTTGCCTGCTTTTGTTTATTTTGTTTTGTTTGATATGTTAGTTTACTTTATAAGACAACCAAGACGACACCGTTGATGACAGACTGTTGATAGAAATCCCAGCCTAGACATTTTGGTAAGAACTCAAGTACACACAGACTGCACAATTTGTTTGATAGAAGTAAAATATCTGACTCCAATCATACTCAGGGCGAGAGCTTTCTTTCTCCTTCCAGTTTCTACTTTACATGAGCACATAATTCTACTGCATTTCTGTTGCCTGGGGCTTCAGTTTTCCTTTTCTGTATTTCTACTTAATGTAAACCACTCTTCCTAAACCAACTCTGAAGTGAAAGAGGATGGTTTTTGCTTTGGAATCAAGCAGGTAGGTTTCGCCATGCCTCTCCCTGCAGTTCAGCACCTACAGAGTCTGGATGAAGCAGAAGTGAGGGTATGAGTCAGGTTCTGGATTCTCTTCCAAAGAACTGAGTTTGAGTGTTCTAGAGAGGTCAGTCTCAGTGGGGGAACAACCAACCATGGCCCTATCTTAAGGAGAATGCTCCTGCACTCATCTCCTGCTACCTTTCTGCACACTGTCCCCTTCCCCTATCAGATGGGTTCTGAACTGAGGGAGCTGGTCCATAAGCTGTTGAAGTGGCTGAGGGCCTGACACACACCGGACCAGCAGATTCTCTTTCTTGTAATCTCAATAAAGAGCCAGAAGGTAACTTTCTGTCCATGTGGAGTGCTTAACTAAAGAAAGTGTGGTAGAGTTGAGCCTGGGACAGCCATTTTGGGGCTCTGTATCTGCTAGTTATAAGCATACAGATTCAGAAATGGTCCAATACAAGAAGCAGGTCACTAGGTGTACACAGAGAAGCAGAGACAGGAGGAAGTGCACTGGACCAGAAACTGAAGAGTGAAGCCTCGCTTCCTGTTTGCTTTTCTAGTTTCCATGACGTCCATGGGGATATTTTCCCCTTCTTTTTGAATATCTGTGAGATTTTCCGTTATCATTTCCCAACAAGCCATTTTAACCTACTACAGCTTAAAAACTTTGGATCCCTGAAAACTAAAATGATTAGAACTATATAGTAAATGCAAATTACACATTTCTTAAATAGTCCATTGTCTAATGGTTAAATTAAATGTCTCCATATAGTTCAAGGGTTCTCAAACTTTAATGTATCTTAGTATTACTAAGGCAATTGGTTTAAAAATGGCAGATTTTGAGGGCCCAGTCCTGACCTCAAAGTCAGAATCTCTTTGGATTTTTTTAACAGGCATTTCCAGTAATTCTGAGCTGGGAATGCATGGGCCACACTTTGAGAAATCTGATCAAATTATTGTTTTACTCAGGTGCCTGCGCGGCTCAGTGGGTTAAGCGGCTGCATTTGGCTCTGGTCATGATCCCAGGGTTCTGGGATTGAGTCCCTCATCAGCTCCCTGCTCAGCGGGGAGGCTGCAATTCCCTCTCCCTCTGCTCCTGCTCTGCCTACCTGTACTCTCTATCTCTGTGTCAAATAAACAAAACTTTTAAAAAAATTATTGTTTTACTCTTGGACCAGTCTGGGCCACATGACCATAATTTTGCATTTCAACATTATACCTTTGGGTTTTACTAAAATAACACAAACCTAAAACCATGAAACCTTTTATTTCATTTCCAGTGAACACACTGCCTTAGTTGGTGTGACCTAGGTTGGAATGTGGAATTGCAGTAGAAAATGCTTTCTGGGAATTACCAATTGAATAGGCTCTGATTCCCATGAGATACCCATATGATTCTATCCAAAATAATAGTAAGCACACAGACTGATGGACATAGGAATGAGTGAATTAATGAATGAGTGTGTAAACAAATAAACAAAAAAGATGAACCATGTTTTTAAACTTGTATGTTTGCCAGGAAGCCGGAGATAAATCTGATTCTTTATGTCCTACATCTTCTGTCACTGACATCACAATGCATGTTCTTGCAGTAAGCTACAAAATCATTTATGAAAGAAATTTAGTTGTAAAGGCATATCAACTTTCCTCTCAGCAATTTGCTAGCTTTGCTTAAGCAGGTTGCTTTTAACTGGCATCCATTTATTTGACATGGATTTACTGAGTTCTGTTCTGTCTTAAGTTTATTACTAGGCACTTTTGGGAATGAAAGCAGAAAGGGTTCCAGCCTTCAAAGATTTCACATCCCTTCAGAGACACACAAAACACCTTTACCGATAGTTAGAATGCAAGCAAGTCAGACAGGATTATGGGACTCAAGAGAGGAATGGTTGCTTCCAGCAGCAGCATCAGGACAAATTCTGTAAAGGAAAGGATTTACACCTTGGTTGGATCTGGGCAAGCAGCAGAGATAAGGAGAAAGAGATCCTTGACAGCAGAATTCTGGTTTTCCTTACTATTTTCTCTCACAGCACTTTGATCTTCTACCAAGCACATATTATGATTTGTATCTGCATGCGCATTGGGTAATTGTGGGTTCAATGCCTCCATTTTCCTATAAGTAGACTCTACCCTCCATGATGGAAGGATCTGTCTCCACTCACCAGTCTGCATATCTGCACATGGTGCTGAGCACTATGGCTAGAAGGCACTGATATTTCAGCAAATGTTTATTGCTGAATGAGTGGATAAGAGCCTAGGCTTCCATGTGGCTTTGCCCTCTATTAGAGTTGCAATCTTGGGTCCTATCCTCCAGCCTCTATTTCCTCATATGTAAAATGGAGTAATAATAGTTCTTCCCATACAGGATTGAGGTAAGAATAGGATAATGCACATCAATAAATTACAGCTTTTATTAATTTGATAAGAAGAGACAGTGAGATGAAACAAAGACATGCTGATATTACAGCTTTTTAGTGGTAAGTCTGACCTTGTCTAGCTTTTTAAATATATATAACTATATACATATATAGTTATATATGTATATATATATAACTATATAGGCTCACCAGGAAAGGCAATGTGGTAAGTTTAATGTAACCTGGGTATTTGTATCTGCCCTTTGCTCCTTTTGGCCCAGGTGATCAGGAGTCCTTCCCTTGACCAATCCTCTCACCTAATCTTTGGAGCAGCTCTAATAGAACAACTTCCTATTTCACCAAACTGTCCAATGGTCAATGAAACAGCACAAGTGAAAGCAATGTATGATAGGTCTGTGAGGTGTCATGACCCTTCACAGGTTTGAGAGTCCTAGGCTCCAAATTCTTGAATTGCTAATACACAGGCAAAACGAGCTGTGCCTACTGGCAGGAGAAAGAACTTGTGGTGGGATAAAACAGGCAGGCTCTGGAGTCACAGAATCTGCATTTCACAATGGCTGTGCCTCTGCCATGCATGGCAGCTAACCTTGAACCTGTTACTTCATCCTTCGGAGCTGGGGGCTCCTCACCTCTTTAGCCATATGGGATTACACCCAACTCCCAGGGCCATTGTAGGAAGTGAGGAAAAATCCCAGCTGGTGATGCCGTGAACTCTAGGCCCCTGTAGCTGTACATCAATCTCTGGTGCCGAAGAAGAGGTGGTCAGGGCGAGAAGGAAGAGTGCGAACTGAGAACACTTCCTTGTCAGCTCTTATGTAGACTAATATTTCCTCTGAAGTTGAGATGTAGCTTGCACCAGCCGAGTTCCGACCTCTGAGCAGCAGCTCATGTTGGGAAATGGGCAAGGAGCTCTGATGAAATAGTCTTAATTGTTGTTGTTGTTGCCAAACCAATTTCATTTTATTTTGCCCAAATCAAATCCTCCTCATACTGGGTTTTAAAAGAGGCTGACAGAGGTGCCCAATTTTAACTAAAAGCAAAACCAAACCAAACAAAAACAAACATACAAGAGCAAAAGTTACATGAAATTAAGAAAATTTTATCCATTATTTTACTTCCCCCCTGAATTGAGGGAAAGTGTCTTTTACAGATTTTATCAGCACAACTCCTCAGTTTGGCAGGAATATGATTGAGAACTGTAATCTCCACAAGCCCAAGTACTTGTCACTCCTCCTACTAAATTTTCAGGAACATTTATTGAGTACAAGGACAATGTAGTGATATGTGGGCTTTAAATTATAGACTAGGGGTGCTGGGTGGCTCAGATGGTTAAGCCTCTGCCTTTGCTTGGGTGCTGATCCTAGTGTCCTGGGATCAAGTCGTGCATCGGGCTCTCTGCTCGGTAGGAAGCCTGCTTCTCCCTCTCTCTGCTGCTCCCCCTGCTTGGGCTCGCTCTCTCTCTCTCTCTCTGTCAAATAAATAAATAAAATCTTTAAAAATAATTATAGACTAAAGATGGCAAGTCATCCCTGGTGGAGCTTGTATAAAACAAAGTCACCTATGCTCTGCATTGGGAGGCTGGAGCTTGGGACATGTATGTGGGATACGCACCTTATTTTATGTATTCGAAAACACTCAGGAATAGATAACATCTAATATTTACAGAGGTGGTGACTGAAATTTAGTTTACTTCCTCAAAGAAAGTCATTAGACCATCATAATTCCTTTGACACTATTTTTGGGGGCCAGTGTCCCAGGCCCAAATCTTGATTACTCAAACACACCAGATTCCTCATTATTTGATGCAAATTAGTACCCCATTCACCACTTCCCAGGTAGACAAAAGCACAGATGGGACTGCTAGGAGAAAGAGGGAATCCTGTGTGCTGCAAAGAGGACAATGAAGAGAGGGTGGTGCTAGTTCACATTCGAATGGGAGAAACTCTGGATTCTAGGAGAGGTGACTTTTGACTAATCCAACATTCTAAAAGACCAATATCTTTCCCCCTAATTGGCCTGGACCAACTCAATAATGTGCTTCATCTTTATGGAAGCAAAATCTTTAGGAATTAGAACTGGTTGTGGGAAAGATACAGAGTTCATGTATTCATTCATTCAACAACAACTGCTGAATGCCCTTCATGTCCCAGACATCGTGCTAAGCACTGCAAGTTCATAAATGAAATCAGAAAACAACAGCCCTCTAGATGTTATCGCCTTGTCCAAGAAAAACACGGACATGGAAACAAGTGCCATCATACTGGCACAGGGGGTCTAGATGTTGCAGGACACCAACATAATAAAGATAAGTTCCCTGTTCCTAAGGAACTTACATACCACTACTGCTAATAAATCTCCATTTACAGAACATTCTTTAATGTGCCCTAGTCTTAGTTAATCCTTATAACCACTCTAGGAAATAGGTGCCAATATTATCTCATTTAAGACAGGACGGAACTGAAACACAACAAGTTGAAAGGGAGTCTGAAATGACTTATGTGTCAAAGATGGGACTTAAGAGTCCATGCTCTTAACTGTTAGCCCACACCATCTAGGCAGTTAAAAAAACAAACAAACAAACAAACAAAAAAATAGTACTCTCTTTGATAGTGAAAACCTCAAGACCTATCTCTAGGAGGCTTGACACAGGAACAAAGGTTACCAAATGAAGTTTCCTACCAAATCCCAGCAGCCCTTCCTGTTTCCATGACACTGCTCTCCAGCTTGTCCCTGAGATGAAAGTTCAAGGAGCTCCCTCAGCCTTTAATTATTGATACTGACAAATAATTAAACATTAGCTCTGTGGTTTCTAGGAATTCAAAAGAGGAGCTATTTTGAATATGGTACATTTTATCTTCCAGCCCAATAACTACATATTTTCCCTTCTATAGAAGTGGTAGACACACACATCTGGGAATTATTTCAAAATAATCCATGGGTTGGGTGAAAGAAAGGGGGATGCTGGTAACACAGGGAAAGCAAGAGCACGGGAAAACAAATTGATGATTGTTTTCACTTGGTGATGGTTACACAAGAGAACGTTCTAGTAATCATTAATATTCAGCATTAACATGCTATTAATTTATGTATGTCTGAAACTTCACAAAATTCAGCATTAGAAATATAAAGTAAGCCCCTTTAAAGACAACCTGAGAGAACTCCTGGAAAATCAGTACTGATCTGTGACTTTAAAGTAAAAACATGAAGCGTGATGATTACAAGAGCAGTGGCCAAGATAATTCCCAACCAAACCCAAACGAACAATTATCGGTGATCTCCTACATTTGGTTAAAATGTATGTAATGGCATGTTGCACCATATAAAGCATTTAATGAGTATTTCTCATCCTTACCACTTACGGAGTCACTTGAGGAAACTTGTAATTTGCAAATGTCCCTTCAGCATGAAGAGATTCTGACTAACAGGGGCTAGGGAGAGTCTTGGACATCCATGCATTGAAAAACAAACAAACAAACAAACAAAAAACTGCACAGGACTGAGAACCTCTATAATACGAAAACAGGTGTCGTTATTAAGCAAATACCATTGGCTACTTCAGGCAGGCATTTGCTCCATAGGCTGAAGGAAGAAGAAAAGAAAACAGCAAGAAAAGTACCAAAGACTGGTTCTTGATCCTTTGGTGTATTTATTCCTGACACTTAAAAATCAGAGAGGCCACAACTGGTCCACAGCTTGACAAATACCTGATTTGCATAGAAAAGTGTGGGACTATCATTAAGCATTTAAAGAGAGACACATTTGAGGAGGAGAATGATGGCAGAAGCAGTGGCTGGCTACTAGCTAGAGATATTCATAGCTTGAGAATACTTTAAAGTCATAGGATTTAGTTCAGGAAGCCAGCCAGGGCCAAATAAAAGCTGACACAACTCATCCATTGCTAAGGCACAAATCGCTCCTAGGCTCAGGTCCCCGAAGCCACCGTGGCTCTCTGAGAGGTTCCAAATGGATTTCGCTTGAGGTTCATATTAACCCAGTGATTCCCTGATCGTATGAAAAGCCTATTAAATCATAGTGTCTTGAAGTAAAACCCAAACATAAATTAAAAGTGTATTCTAGGGGCACCTGGGTGGTTAAAGCCTCTGCCTTCAGCTCACGTCATGATCTCAGGGTCCTGGGATGGAGCTCCATATCGGGCTCTCCGCTCAGCAGGGAGCCTTCTTCCTTCTCTCTCTCTCTGTCTGCCTTTCTGCCTACTTGTGATCTCTGTCTGTCAAATAAATAAATAAAATCTTAAAAAAAAAAAGTGCATTCTAGAGATCTAAAGATGATTCCATTATGCAGCCAAATTTGGGGACTGTGAACATAAACTTGGCGAACCAATCTGAAACCACAGCTGCAAAAAAAGAGTTCCTCATTCCTCATGAGCCAAGGTTGTCACCTGCTCTGGCCCATGTTTCTCCTGATTTTTCAGTGTGGGTTAAACCACTTTTCTTCACCCAACACTGTACCTTACCTCTGTCCTCACCTGCCGATTTGTTCCTAGGCTATGCTTTTCACTTTACAACTTCGACCGTGTCTTTGCCTTGCTCAAAAATTTCAAATGAACCTCATTCCATCTTGGAGCCTCATAACCAAAACATAGTTATTGTCTGGGAGCTTACAGAAAGGTACAATTCCAGGCCATACCTGGGTCTATTAAATTAGAATCTGTATTTACTAAGATCCCCAGGGGATTTATATGAGCATTTAAGTTTGAAAGGTATTATTTAAGAACACCATTCTCCAAAGTGTGTATGTATATGTATATATATATATATATATATTTTTTTTTTTTTAAAGAATTTGTTTATTTATTTGACAGAGATTACAAGCAGGCAGAGAAGCAGGCAGAGAGAGAGGAGGAAGCAGGCTCCCTCTGAACAGAGAGCCCAATGCGGGGCTCGATCCCAGGACTCTGGGACCATGACCTGAGCCAAAGGCAGGGTTTTAACCCACTGAGCCACCCAGGCGACCCTCCAAAGTATATTTTGAAGGACACTCTCAAGAACAGAGAGTATCCTGTCTAGATTCAAGGTCACACCATTCTCTCTTTTTACAGGACATCGGTCCATTCAAAAAGTAGTTATCAAGTGACAACTATGTCCCATACTGTGTTGGGTTTAGAGGATCCAGCAGTGAAGATGACAGAAGTAGTCTCTGCATTCATGGACTTAGAGCAAGGGCAATATTGACAAGGAAAGATAACTATGGGGATATCATAAAAGGGGATGTGCAGGATGCCCTGGGATGATCTAGTTAATGAGGTATATTGGGGACAGCCTAACACATCTGGGAGATCTGGAACATGAGTAAAGCATTCCTGGAGAAAGTCTGCTAATGCAGGTCCCTGTGGATGCACAGAGTCAAAACAGGAGGGGCATCTGAATACAGTGTCAACTTCAAACACAACAGGTGCAAAGGCCCACAGCAACTACAGAAACGCTTGCCCAGTGCTTACTCCATGCAAGGCAGGGCTCTAGGTGATTGTCATATACGTAGCTGTGACTATTAACCCTGTTGATAAACAAGGAAAACTGAGGCACAGAAAGATGAAGTAATGTGTCCCCATCACAGAACAAACTTTGAAACTCATCCCTGCCCATCGGGCTCCAGCGTCGTGCTCTTAGCTGCCACACTCTACGACGGCTGAGCTGGAAAGAACATAATACATTCAAGAAGCTGCAAAACAGACCGTATGCCCAGAGTTCAAGCAGTGTTTGTTCACAGATTTTTGTTTGTTTGTTTTGCTTTTAAATCATCAGAAAGAGAGTGCATTACCATTGAGGAGCAGCTACTTACAACTCACATTTGGGGGGTCTTCCCAAAGTGACTGAATCAGAATTTCTAGCTATGGAGCTGAAAACCTGCATTTTAGTAATGCTTCTAGATAATTCGGAAACAATAAAGTCTGAGGACCACAGGTTTAGAGGTACCATTTCCTTCAGTATTCTCCTCCTCCTCATAGCCCCCTCTAATTAACCCACAGTTATTTAATAATATACTGGCTCCAAGGTATAAACTAAACATGAGGGTAAATAGGATTGAAGTGGAAAGTTGGAATAAATCTGAAAATTGAATCTTTGCTCCTCCAGGTCCCCTGGCTGCCGGGCTGTGAAAAGAATTACCTAGGCTTGAAAAATTGGAGGCAAAAAAAAAAAAAAAAAAAAAAAAAAGACCACAGAGGCTGAGAACCATTTTCATTACAATGCCAACTATTTAAATAACTAATTGAATCTCTGAAAATTGAAATAAAATTTAAAATTGCCGGAAGAGCAATTATTTCCCATGCTCTCTGATTCCTCCATCCTTAGCCAGTGCGGGAAGGCTCTCAGGCAACAGAGAATTTTCTTGAATGTAGAATACATGCAAGAGCAGCAGCCGAAGTAATCTCTGGCCACTAGGGCGCACTGGCTCAACAAAACTAATGTGCCTCCCCAGCATCAGGGGACCCTGACAGCTCCAACACCAATATCTTGCTGCCAGGGGGATATTCTGTTAATTCAGTCTTTCTCATAATCACTTAACAGAGGAATTATGCTAATCTCTCATGGGGAGATCTCAATAAAACTCCTTCATCAAAGCTTATTGTATTTTCCTGCATTTTCCCAATATTTATCTTTACTTATCTTTGAATGTCTTTTAAATGTATTCCCATTAAAATTCCAAAAGTCAGCCTCCTAGATGCTGCCTTTCAAATGGTTCATAGCTTTTCTGTCCTGCTCTGTCTAGAAGCGGCATGACCTTGCTCATTCAGCTCACTTACTTTATATCCCCATTCAAGAAAGTAAGTTTGGAAAAGTGTCTGGAAGGGACTGTTATTTTAATTCCTCAAAAAATCAGAAAAATATTCTACTATATTTTTCAAGGCTATTTCATATCCTAATTATTCATTTAAATGCTATCCATAAGGAAGCTCACTGGATACAACCATATTAATTCTGTGACAAAAGAACAGTACGAAGATGAAATGGCACAGGTTATGAAAACCTTAAACAGGTTCCCCAATATCACAATATAAGACACCGATGGGAACAATGTTCTGTAGCTGCCACTATCCCTTTACTGATCACTGCGAGGGTGTTTGATGTGTCAGGGGCAGAACTATATCAATGTTGGTCCTCTTTTCACATCACACCCATGATAGCGTGCAACACAAAAAATGTGGGGCATCCTGGATGCTCAGGGATGGAATTTCCCAAGGAATGGTGTGAATGCTCTCAGTCTCTGGGGAAGGTTCTCTGCCCCCAGAACTGCATGCAGTGCTTCCTTGCCCCTTCCTCCAGGAGGCTAGTACAGCCTTGTCCTGCCTGAGAGGACATGACTACCCAGAGGAGGCTATGATGTGTGAGGGGGTACAATAAACATTTCTAAGAAACTCCTGAGTGTTTTTAGGATGTAGTTATTAAGTATCCCAGATCACTGCCCCCAAACACACCCAGTTGTATAAATTATCACCATTTATATTAAAGAAACACAAATCTTATATTGTCAATTCCTACACATATTCAACACTTTTTACATATCTGCCCTGTTTTTCATAGGCTTATATTTATCAGTGATGGAAGCACAATGCTTAAGGCCCTATAGGCAAATAAAGATGCCTCCAGTCAGACTCCCAGCACACAAGAGCCACAAAGAAACGGTGTCGGTGATGAGGCTTTATAAGGAACCACATGTGTATGGCTGTACAAAACACCGCAACAGGGTTCCCAGAGGAGGAGCATTGCTGCAAGGCTCTCCGGGGATGTTATGGCATCTACTAACTGAATATGTTTTCCCTGCCAAGTCGTGATGGATCTGGAAATCCAAGACTTCATTTACAAGTTTTACCAACCATGTTTGCTGTGTGTGCCAGGGGGACATGCAAATGGAAAAGAAGGATGCTCACATTCTATAGCCTCTCATTTATTTAGCAGTAGGGGAATACAATTCAGGCGGTAGGAAGAAAAGCACTAAAACCAGAATGCACCGACCTGGTTGGCAGGACCTCGGGCAGGGCGTCCACTCACTGAAAGCTGTCACAATACAGTCTTTTTTGCACGGGAGAAGGCAAGGACGCACTGTTTCGGGCCGAGTTGAATCTGGACATCTGTCAATGTGAAGACACAATATCAATGCCTCTTGGAAGAAGTAAGTGATTTAGCGGAGAACTGTAGGATTTCATAACAGAAAACATGGAGGCCCTGATGTTCCTTCAATAGACAAGGAAGAGAGAGCCAGGAGGCTGCTTGCCCAAGGGCTCCCAGCCAGAAGCGAGTCGAAGGCAATGTCAGCTCTCTTGACCTAAAGACCAAAATACTTCCCACTCATCCAGGAAAAAAGCAATCCCTGAAACTAATGAAAGGAAATGCCTTCACAAGAAACTGTCGTCATCAGCATCAATTCAAAATGGCTTTTTTTTCTTTTTTCAGAATAAACATATCTGATATATTTTTTGAAAAGCATTTTATTCAGGGTAATATATCAAATCAGTGATATTCTACAAAAGGGATCAGAAAATACAAGCCAATATATGAATATATGACCATACTGGGAAACAAAAATCATTGAAAACCACTTAAATGTACTCTACCTCTTTGATAATGGAACAGAATTTTAAAATATTTAAGCGATTGGCAGGTATCTCTTCAGAACATGTAGAGTGATGAGCAAAATATGACAGATGGCAAATGTCAAATATACTAACAAGCATTAACAAGAGAAACACTGCAGTTCCATTATTTTGCTAATAATAAATGCTCTCACTTGGGAGGAAAATCTACAGTCAATTGATTCATAATCACTTGGAAGAACTAAAGTCTCAGAAAATGGCAATCAAGACTTTGTTTGTTTTCTTGCCTGCTTACTTGTTTTATGAACACAGAGGGCTAAAAACTACATTATCTTCTAAGACTGTGATATGCCAAAAAGTAAAATAGGAAAGCACTCAGCAATGTATATTTGCATTTTAAATTCTGTTCCCCAGAAGTTCCTCATAAAGCACATAAATGCCATGTGGGTAAGACTTAACAGCATGAGCTCTGGTATTAAGTAGGCAGTGCTGAGTTAAGGGCTTTGGCTAGCTTCTTTCATTTATTCCTAATGACAACAGTGAGAGGTAGTATAACCTTCATTTTTACATGATAAACTGAGGCACTGGAATAATCATCAATGGACCCAAAGCCACATGGGGAGAGACCATTTGAGAAAACTTATAATAGGGAAAACAAAAACAAAACACCAGGGCAGCAAGTTCAATCAACAGACCTTCTTGAAGGACAGAAGAGAAAATGGAGGAGATAAAGTTAGTGAGGCAATAATGAATTAAAAAAAAAAAAATACCACAGAGAGCTGATGAAAAAATGACAGTTCAGGTGAAAAGTCCACCAACGGGATACAAAATGACAAACATGTCAATGCAAAGGCTGTCCAGTTTTTAAACATCAAGAAAAAGTAAGAGAATAGACGATAATGGATGTGGCAGAAGAGGAATAAAGATTTGTCATCCAAGAATCTGGCTGACGTCAGACTTCATCAATTTAGAGAATGATCAAGATGAAAACATTTTCTTGGTTTTAAAACTTGAAAAACAATATATAAGCCAAATGTGGAAGACTGAACTTGACCGTGGAACAGAACGTACATGCTATCATTCGGGCCACCATCAGGTAAAGACACCATGGACAAAGCAGGGGGCATGGAAGGGGAGGGAGACAAGGAGCAGAGGCTTGGATGTGCTTATGTGACAAAGCCGGCGGGCCGAGTGACGATCTAAATATAAATGAAAACAGAAATAAAGTTCTAAAAAGATCAATTGAAAATACTATTGCAACCTACTCACAGAACACCAACAATCTGGGATTTGAGACAGGACTTGGTGTAAATGGACTAAAGTTCATTGCTTTCATGAGAGGGAATCAAAGAACGGGCATTTTAAATCGATAAGTGAGGAGATGTATGAATGACGTGTGGGAAATGTATCATCTAGAGTTAAGAGGTAAACATGAGAAAGGGAAGAGAACGAAAAATAAACACTTGTGTTTGCTTGTACTGACCTAAAGATACAATGGATGGAGGTAAGACACTATGAGTGGCTGCCAGTGGCCGGACAGGGAGCAGGGAGAGAGGGGTGGGAGCAGGGCTGTAAGCATCAGATCAGGCTTCTGTTATATATTATATTTCTCCTTGCATGTCATTATGACTTGTGAACCATGTGAAGGCTTACCAAGTCAAAACAGAGAGAGAGACAGAGACAGAGACAGAGGAGACAGACAGAAAACATAGAACAACTGTTAAAATG
This sequence comes from Mustela putorius furo, assembly GCF_011764305.1. Lineage (NCBI taxonomy): Eukaryota > Metazoa > Chordata > Mammalia > Carnivora > Mustelidae > Mustela > Mustela putorius. The sequence continues at coordinate 18,966,825 of NW_025422019.1, read as the reverse complement.
TAGTTGTGATTGTTTTTGAGATGTGGGACACTGAACGGAGCAGGAGATGAGTGGGACCTGCTGCTGGTCGTCGTTAGTCTCTCTGATTTTACTTCTTCTAAGGACTATGTAACACTTGGATAAAAATGGAAAATGGAGACCCTCACAGAAACAGAATTGGTCAATAAATTATTATTCCCATTATTATTAATCATCCTTAGCATATGCAGAAATGCCGTCTATCAAAGAGATCAACTCAATAAACAAAACAAGAGGAAGAAGAGTGTCTTTGTCAGAATATAGTGTTACTTAAACAAGCTACTCAGGTAAGGAAAATTTATGTCATACTTTACTAGAGATAGCAAAAGCCGCTAAAACCATTCCCAAGTCCTTTATTCACGCTCTGAGGTCTAGTAAAATTAAACTGAGCTGTTGTTTATTCTAACTCCTCTCCAACAGCGCCTGGTGTATGGCTAGAAATGAAAGTGTGACTTGAGCAACACCAGCTTCCCTCATGCTCAGTGGGGCAGCAGGGGCCCCACGCCCAACCAACCACTTCGAATTCACTCATCCGTGGGCAACATAGCCTGGAAATAACTGTGGCGCTGGCTTCGGGCTTTCTGGAGAGGAAGGCTGATCCTGCAGGGATTTTGCTCACTTCAGTTAGGAGTAGGTGTTCATTTCTTTTAGGGAACTGACACTGCCTACGTGATTTACCCCTGATTAGTAACACTCACAATAAACACTCGCTGTGCCTAGTACCCACTCTTCCTAATACAGCCCCTTTCTCTCTGCATGTTCTTCCATTCAGTCCATAAGAGAGAAACAGTATCACCTCCTCAGTGGCAAAGATCAAGCTGAGGTTATTTTGCTTTTATAGAGGCCATGAACTGGAACGTGATTTCTGGTCAGACAGGAGCCAAATATTCTCTTGTCAGTGAAAACGGTTTTTTAGTTCACTTCTTTTGCCAGTAAGGTTGACCTTTTCTGCAGGGGTTCAACTTCCTCTTGCTTTCCATTCACATGATGTCTACCCCTTCAAGAATCATCATATTTCTCATATTCATAAGTTTCTTCATAGTCTTCAAAAATACTCTCTTTGACCATTAGCAACATGTGTGCCCTCCACTTCCATACAGGAAAAACTGTAAGGTTCATTTTCTGTGGTGTTGTACGGACGTTGACCAAAAAAAGGCTTTTGACCACTTTCATGCTGTTTGTGTGTGTGCGTATATGTGTGTGTGTGTGTGTGTGTGTGTCTGTCTGTCTATGTGTGTCTGTGTGCCCTGTGTATGCATGCATGATACATAAACTAATTTTTAATTTGATGGTGGAACTCCATCTTATATCATATCTTCAAAGTGCCATATTTTAGCTCAGTGTAAATATTTAATAATAGCAGGTGAATGATTGAATAGTATTCAATGTTATTGGAGCTTGAAGATAAATAAATCCTTGGAGATATTAGGCTAATTCATCTGGCCATTTCCAAAACAAAATTAAAGCCTTAAAACCTAGGGAAACATATGGATTCACTTTTTAGTTAGTAAACAAAGCATGGCACCTTAGCTTTTGTCCTAATTTATACTTCCTAATTTCACGTAATGCTCAGACTCCAGATTGGCAGTGCTCTCAATAAAAGGATCAGTGTGTTTCATTTCAGCACATATATTTCCTCGGACCAGCACTGGAATGCTCTATAACTCTTATCTCGTTGTCACCCCATAGCCTTCGGCTCCTTATAAGCACTGTGCTAAAATGCATCAAACTGAGGTATTTTTTAGTTACGCCTCCATAATCAAGATGCAGAGACAATGCTCCATTTCTTCAATCAGTCCTCCTACCCAGGAACCAGTGCACGTCTCAGTCAGCTATTGGGGCAAACCTGCCAACTCTGTCAACATTAAATGTTTAAATGGAACTCTGTATTATTCTATCTTACACAATGCCAGGTGTTTTCACATTAAAGGCAGAAAGTGCCTTATCAGGACTTTCGGAAGGCTCCAAATTGTGTGCTTTTAATCTTTTTTAATATTATTTTTTGTACAATGCAACTGAAAAAAAACAATGAATAGTGAAACAAAACCAAACAAAACCCCAGAACTATCCCAATGAGCTCTCACTTCTGTTCCACTTCTGCCCTGGCTAGTTTTCATTTTCTGATATGATCAGTTCTATTACTCATACAATGGTAACAGTCTCACCTATACAACTGAATAGAAACCAAACGCCAAACCAGGGAAGCGAGAACTTGCTAGGAACTCTGCCTCCCAATACAGTGGGCTTGGAGATAAAACACATTATATGAGCCCATCCGTTCCGTGGAGAGTTGCTTCCTTCTCCCCTGAAGGCCCCTCCTTCTTTACGATGTTTCCTTCTCCTTTGCTACTCCTATTCCCATACCCCCACCCCAAGGATTTCACAAATGGCAGGGTATCTCTTTCCACTGCAACAGCTTTCACATAAAAAAGAACAAAAATAGGTATTTTTCCAAAGGACAGAGTAAAATATATTTTCTACTGATGATAGTTTCACTATCTCACTATGTGCTTCACTGGACACTAGTTATTAATTTCTTAGCTCAATTAATGTTCTTAACCTAAAAATTTCCCATAAATTTTACTCAAGTCAATTCAGGTTCCTCATATTTAGCAGGGTTGTTTGGAGACATACAATAAGAATTCAACCTAAGTTGTTAAGTCTCCAGCTTCATTAACAGTGTAAAAAGTCATCAGCAATGCCTGTGTGTGTGTGTGTGTGTGTGTGTGTGTGTGTGTGTTAGGGAAAATATCTGTACAGTTCATTTTTTTGTGATGGTAAGCTGAGCAGAACTAGGGGTTATTCACAATAATGACATGTATGTGCTCAGACTTTTACAAAAAAACAAAAACAACTGTCATTTGAAGTAATTATAAAAATAGAAAAGGGGCTCCCAGATCATATAATCCAAATTTTATGTCCAAACAGTCCTTTAAATGTGACAATTTATTTGGTGTTGCTCTTAATTCTAATGTCCCTTTGCTAAGGAATAAGCAAACCGTATTCCTATCAAGTGGATTTTTCCTGTTCTGGTTTAGAGCTATAAAGTTTGTGTCAGGGAGAAGATAAGACATCAGGCATGCCAAATTTTCTCATCACGATAAGGAATAATAGTTTGCTGCATTTTATATGTAGAGTTTACTACCATACCTAAGCCATATTTAATTTTATTTGTATATTCAAGCTGATATTTCATGCATCCTTTTTAAGCAGCTGAAAATTTACATCATAAAAATGAACATTATCAAGGCTGCAACCCAGACCAAAATAAAAGAAATTCTCATGTCTGCATAATATCTTTAGAAGCCTTTTAGGATTTTACCATAACCCCATGATTTAGATTTTCACCTGAGCCACATGATATGTAAAATATTTTTGTCCATGTTTGGCTATAACTCTCACTGATTTGATCAGTCCATGCATACCAGGAAAGTTGCAAAACACAACTGACATAATTTGATATTCCAAAGAACAGAACAAGCAATGTAGAGTCAGATCTAAAGCAGAAACAATATTTATGAATTAAATAGAGTAGAAGGTCATACATTTGATCTAGTCATTACTCTCTACGGCAGTCCCCTTTGCCAAAATGTAGGATGGTAGATCACGTAATTTTTCTTTTTTTTTTTTTTTTTTTTAAAGATTTTATTTATTTATTTGACAGACAGAGATCACAAGTAGGCAGAGAGGCAGAGAGAGAGAGAGGGAAGCAGGCTCCCCGCTGAGCAGAGAGCCCGATGCGGGGCTCGATCCCAGGACGCTGAGATCATGACCTGAGCCGAAGGCAGCGGCTTAACCCACTGAGCCACCCAGGCGCCCCATAGATCACGTAATTTTTCTTGAACAAAGGATAGTCTTCAGCTTTTCTCAATCTTCTGCAATTCATACCCAATCCTTGTTAAACTCCGTAACTTTCCTACATATCAATCTTGTTCAGTCCTGGATTCCAGCCATTTATACAGTAACTATATGTCAGACATTGTGTTAGCGTGTGGGGCTGCAGCAATTAAGAATATCCAGCTCCAGCCCTCTAGAAGCCACCCTTGGAGAGAGAGAGAGAAAAAGAGAGAGGGGGGAGGTCTTCTGGACTACGTTTCACTGCAAGTCATATCATCTCCACTTGCATCTGCACAGCCATCAGCTCAGAGGTTGCTCCAACCCCAGCAGGACCTGGCCAGTCAGCACTAATTCTGCCATCAGTGGTTCACTTCCCTCCACCGAGCTCCTACGACTTTCCTCACACAACTATTGTGGTTTCCATGCCAGTTGGGATAAGCCCCACAGGCTAGTATCAAGGTGCCCCAAGGTGAAATTAATCAGGTGTTTTGAGTTGCCTAGGACAGCAATGCAAACTGGATAGAATTAGAGGAAGAGCCAATGTGTCTGCCCACATTGCCAGGAAGGGTAGGGTTATCTTCAAAAGGATGGGTCAGGGCTTGATGCTGCCAGAAAATGTTCTCCTTCAGTTTCTGCTTCTTTCTGAGCATCATTTCCACTCCCCTTGCCTGCTTTTTCTTCCAGGACCATGCCTATGGCAACTGTCAATTCATATACTTAGAGCCTCATGACCAGAATGAAAAGAAGGTTTCATTTTCCCAATTCAGAAATTCCCAGAGAAAAGCTCTAAGTGGCCTTGTTTGTGACCCTAGACAAAAGATGGAGCATGCCCATCCTGGGGATATATCACTTCTGTGATGGGGGTGGGGTCTTCCCCCACAAGGAAGAGCCTAGTTGAAACAAGCCATTAGGAAATCTCCATGGACAGAATGGTTACCCAGTCACTGTACACTTCATAGGTCCTTTACAGTTTCTTTTCCACAAGGCTTCCCACATGGACTGAGGAAAAGTCACACCTCCTCATTTGGTCTAGAAATAAAACTCCCATAGCTGAGTTCTCTGCCTAATTACTCTTTTCCTCTATCACTTGAAATTGTCCCTGACCCTTTTTGATATCTATATCCTACTTCCCACATCCAAATTATTCTACTACTTTTGTTTTGTTTTGTTCTTTAAATATCTGTCTTCAGGTGCAGAGTCTAACATGTATGGGATCACAACCTACTTACAGGCATGAATTAGTCTATTCAAATGGCTATATGGATTTATTGCCCACTGTGTAAGAGATCAACGGAACCCATCAGAGAGTGTTAACACAACCCTATCCTTTCAAAGTGGAGAACTTAGCCTCACATTGACCTAGTCTTTACATGATTGAAAAAAACACCAAAAGTACTGAGATGGGATCAAGAAAATGTTGGATTACTCAGACAGATTGATTATTTGTGGACCACACTTACTTTCCACTGGCTAATGCATGTATTATAACCTTACTAATGATCCATATTATAACTCTACCTTTGTTTTTGAGAGATATATTCTAGTCTTTAAGAGTCAAACGAAACAAAATTCTTTTCCTCCAGCACAGACTGAAGCATATTTGTTGCTTGATAAATGTTTTTGACTAAAAATACTCATCTATGCAATGCTTATATGCACTTTCAATAAATTATTGGTGATACCTTTTGGCCATCACTTGTCCCACGTGATTCTTGACACAAAAGACCCTCCGTGTCTGAATGCCCACACCACATGTAGCTTCTCCAGTCCAGCCAATGGTTGCATTAAGAGCAGTTACCAATGTGTCTTCAGAACAGGGGCCCCAAGGTAATGTTTCCCAGTAGAGCTGCATACAGGAATGGTCATTGCATGAACGATATTCTTGGAGGGCCTGATTAGGGGGACATGGTTTTCCACCTGTGAAAATCAAAATCCAAAAGAATACATAGTTGTTGCTGTTGTTATTACCAGGTTGCTATTGTTATGTTGTTCTTATTTTTGTTGTTTTTGCTGTTTTAATGGTCCATAAAGATGGTATTTTTGACACAGATTCCAAAGGCTTGGTCTCCGTACCCTTCTGCCCACTCTAGGGCCATGGCCCTTTTGTCCTGAGTACAACCAGAGGGCAATATTTTTCACTTCTCCCTCCTAATAGGTAGCCGGATACATGGATTAGACCAAAAACAACAATAAGAACAACAACAAAAAAAGACAGATTCTATTTCCCACCTTTGCATTATGTATCTCTGAGATAAACTCCAAAGAAATCTGCTTTTATTTTAGTAACATGATGACTACATAAATTAGTCAGTTAGATACAGTAGCCATGACCTTGAAGTGATATCAGGTCAAATACACACACTTACACACACATTATCTGGACTTGGCCTCTTTTTCCTAAAAGAGCATTATTTTTCTCAGAGAATCATTTCAAAACACCCACTTTCCATCAAGCAATGCGTTTTACTGCAATTTGAGAAATCCAGAAATGTCTCTTAAAGTTTGGCAGAAGAGAGCCCATCCTTACACTCTGAAATAATACCTGACAATGTGTTATCCACTGGCAGGGAGACCAGACAGATGTGCACCCTTACACTCCTGGGTGAGTCAGAAAATCAAAATTCATTACTGTCTTTTCTTTCACATTTTTATATCCATGTAAAAACTGGCATTTATCTAAACTATTGATTTTTTTCCTACTCTTCCACCCTATGATGTTTTATTCAGTGGGCCAAATGCTCAAAAAGATTTGTGACCTTGGTTTTGTTATTCTTGTTATTTTTTTCCCATTAAATACTACTGACTTTTTTCTCCTCCCAGAAATATAAAAGACAAGAGCGGGAAGCAACTGCACTTTAAGAATATGAAAATCCTCATTCATCTTGACCCTGGCTCCATTTTTCAGGATCACAGAACAGAATCTTGTTTCAAAAGGAGCTCCTCACAGCTAGTGGCCACACTATCCTGCTGTTCTAACTGAGCCATAGGCAGACAAAACCAAGGGAGAGCCTGAAAGAAAGGACACATGCGTCAGGGGACAGGGACCATTGCTATACATGATAGAAACAGCTGCTCCTCCAATTTGTTCTGATGTCACCCGTTTACATTTCCATAGCACATTTTAGCTTCTTCAAAGCCATTTTCAGAGCCTTCATCTTCTTCCCTCTCACAACACACCAGCATGACAGAACAGGAAATCAGGCCGACGTTAGTAGCAGTTCCTGGTCAAGAAGCCATATCTCTTGATTCCTCATTTGCAGCCCTTTTTACCAGGCATATTCCAATTATATTCCCAAATGTATGAGCCATCTGAAGCTGGATGTGTGTCAGTCACACCTTGTTTTTTTATCCCCAAGAAGGTGTAATGAAAAATAACATCCATCTGACTGCCATGGCCAATACATAAGTTTGGGCTAAGATAGTTCATGTAAATACAGTACTCAGTCTAGAGTAACTAGAGGATTAAAGAGAAAAGGCATGCATGGAAATGAGACTACATTTTGATTAAGGCAATAGAGCTATCACCTGTATGTGGCTACCTCCACAATACGACTTTCTCAGTTGCCTACTAGAAAAAGAATAAGAACTGGGCAATTGACTCCACTGTCGAACCCTTTACTATTACTCACCTTCTCCCGCCAATGCCAGGATGGTCCTTGACCTGGTCTGTTTCCCATCTGAGTTTTTATTTGAACAAGACTGGGAACAAGATGACCACTCTGTCCACTCACTCAGCACACAATCCATCCGGCAGGGGATTTCACAAGCCATCCTTTCAGGAGGCGGAGATGCTGGGCAGAGACTCCCTGATACATCTTCTCCTGTAATCAACCAGGTTGAGACAGATGCTGATTAATGCACAGGTAAGGACAGTTAAGGAACATTTAGGTATGTTGCTTCCTCTGTTACTTCATTGTAGCCCAGAGGACTTCACCTGGGTCTAAACCAATAAAGTGTGAAAAACGATGGATTCTTCAGCAATTCATAATATTTACGTTGAGGAAAACTGCCAGGAGATCATTTGGCATTTAGAGAGGTAGATGCCACAGCAAAACTCTCATTTGTCATCCTTCACAAGGACAAAATGGGCTTCTTCCAGGAACAATTTAGCCATGGATGACTACGGGTGGACATGATTGACCTTCTATTGACAACCGTGTGTAATAAGTATATGTGTTTTTGCAAAACAGGCGCCAGAGTAGTCTGTTGGTATGCAAACGTCAATTTATGTTGAACATTCTATCCTATGCATAAAGAATTACATCATTCTAATTTTCCATAGTATGTTTTTTATCTCCAAAACTGTAACTTTAGGCAAAGTTATCATATGATAGTTCTTTTGTTCTGTTTGGACCTCATGGTAAATAATACCAAACCAAAGTGGAAAGGGACATGTAGTTAAAATTATATAATGTTGACACAAACGTTGAAAGCTCAACTGAAATTCTCCATAATATATTTATTATTCCTCCTCTGAATGATCTGATGAATTACTCAAATAAAAACACACATAAAAATATATGTTTATAAAAAAAACACACACACATATATATATTAAATAATGGGGGGTAGTTTTGTTTGTTTGTTCACAATGAACAGATGTTAAAACTAAAGGAATCATATCTAAGTTACTTTTCTATATCTCAAAAAACTATAATAATTTCAAAAATTCTCTTTTAGGTTATTTACTCCCTATTCTTATAATACTAGTGTTACTCTTCATAAATAATAGTTCAACTCTTAGTATTTGCACTGTTCACTCTCATCTCATAAAAACAGAAGACACGAAGAATAATGATGTCATTTATAGTTTGAAGTAACAACACAGAGGATGGAATGGCATCTACAGGAAAGAGGCAATTTTATCTCTGTGACTTTACACCCATGGAATTCTCCTGTCATAATCTGCTTGATGCAAAATAATAACTAATGTTTATGGGGCATCTACTTTATTCCAGGCACTATCCTTGTAAGAAGCTCTTGGAGGCAGGTATAACCCATTTTGTTTTATAGATGAGGAATCAGTGGTTCTGGAAGGAAAACTTGCTCAGGGTCACACAGGCCTGAGTTGGGAATCAAATTAAAATTTTCTGAATCCAAAACTTCTGCTTTTCCCATTAACCACATTGTGTCTAATTTCAAGGAGATGGATATTCCTTTGCTGAGGAAGTAAATAAAACCAGCCGACAGTGAGCAAGAATGCCTGGAGGAGAAGACAGTACACTGTTAATATCTGCATTCATATTTGTAAATGAGGCCAGGCTCATTGCCCCTGAGGTACAAATAAAACTTTTCAAGCATATTATGAGAAGTAATAGAGATTCTAGCAGATAATCGAGCTGAAAGACCAGTCCCAACCATTCTCTTTTCAGTCTTAATCCATTTTCAGGTTGAGAATGTATTTTATACATATATACACATGCACACAGATAGTCTTCCTCTGCCACACACACACACACACACACACACCCTAACACGGCTGAGGAATGGTGCTTTCCCAAGTACAGAAGCAAGGAGACCAAACAAATGCCCAACCTGCATCTAATCAAAAGTCAATTTTCACACTTGTGAATATTATTAATATAATTTTTATACCAAGCGTTTTTTTTTTTTTTAAGATTTTGCTTATTTGAGAGAGAGAGAGAGAGAGATCACAAGTAGGCAGAGAGTCAGGCAGAGAGAGGGGGGAAGCAGGCTCCCTGCTGAGCAGACAGCCAGATGCGGGGCTCGATCCCAGGACCCTGAGATCATGACCTGAGCCGAAGGCAGAGGCTCAACCCACTGAGCCACCAGGTACCCCTACAAAGTGCTTTAAAGCAGTGTCTGGCAAAGCATTTTTTTGATGAATAATAGGCATTAGTAGGGCTCTTACAAAAAACTGAGAGAAAAATGTGAATACTGAGTTAAAACAGTAAACTTGGTCTCACTACTGAAGAACTACTCAGAGTGTTGAAAATGCCAACATACAGTGTAAATTTCCTAGGGTGGTAAAGGTGGGTAGTGTTTTTGGCCTTATTGGACCGGTGACCATCCTTTTTTGAGAATAATATCTCCTCGAAGTGGTATTTTTATGAATATGTTTTCAGAAAACCCAGCCTTCAAGAGTTACACAAATATCAAATACTATTTGATGAATGTGTACTATGTTCAAGGCATATGATGAGGTAAAAATTGACAAAGATGCTATTATTTACCCCCCGTGAGTTCACTATTCATAACAGAGATGAGCTATAAACATATACAGAGAAAACTTAGTCCAAAGTAAATGCCAAATTCCAAAGATGTGTTTCCAACAGAAAATACTATAGTAGCTCAGGGAAGAGAAGGTCCTCTGGGGTCTAACATGATAGCAGAAGGCTTTCAACAAGGAAAAACAGAATGGTAGAGACTTGGTGGAAATGAAAGAGGCTACTTCAGGCCACGAACGTACCAATGAAAGTAGGGTGGTAGGAAAATACAATGTATTCAGAAGACACTTCTGTCATATTTCTGCCTTCTTTAAATTCCCAGTTGCTCAGGTTTGCCATGACCTAAATTTAACACCCGCCGCAATCATCATTCAGCACCCTCAGTATTCATGTCAGGGGCTCAAATGCTTTTTAAAACCTAAGCTTTCATATCAACTGATATACCTATTTCCTCAGTGCAGTTAAATGTCAATAATCCCACCAACATTTTGATAGCTTGTCTATACAGGCTAATTCATACATGGGAGCAAACAGATGAGATTTTCTTTAGGAAAACCAAACCACTAGTCATAAGAAGGTCTTTAATTTGTGAGTGAGCTGCACAACGGGATCCTAGTTACAAAGTGTCCTAGCAGTATACAGTTAAGTGTTTACAGGCGAATCCTAAAAACAAAATAAAAATAAAAATAAAAATAAATGAAGGGGAATCCTAGCACCACTTATCCTCTTGAGTATGTCACCTTACTTTCTGGAACCTCAGTTATTTCATCTGTAATAAAGAAATAAAAACACTTTTCAGAGATATTCTAAGGATTATAAATCATTTGTGCAACATACATAACAAGGCTTCTAGCATATGGGACAGCTCTCAATATACACAAAGCTTTAAAAAAAAAAAACTGTTGTTTGCAAAGATGTAAGCCACAAAAACCTAATGGTCTTCTTTATCTGAAAAATCTAGAGATTTACGTCACTGCCATGGGAAGCACTTGCTTTGCCACTCATATATGTGTACAAATAACCACCAACAGCTTCACAGGCTGGTTCAAATAAACTATAAAAACTATTTATAATTATCCAGATCATTTTATTTATATGGCTGGTGAATCTAAACCATTTAAGAGCCAAAAATAAAGCACTTGAGCCTGAATAACCTCATCTGCCCATCCACATCAGTATAATTACCTTCCCATTGTATAGAGAGAATCCATCTCAAAAGAAGAGCGTTTATACTTTCCTGTTTTCATTTTCTCAGATGGATCAATGAGACCAACTGAAATCTCAGGCAAGCATGGAAAATAAAGTGGCACATAGGACAGAAACTTAGCCATTAATAGTGATTTCCACAAGCTCTGATAATCTAATGTCATAATAAAATAGAATATATTTAAGAGGGAAATTGAATTCATCTTTCAAGAAGACTGTGAAATTGCTTCCAACCCTCATCAGCCTCCCTAGGATCAATAATGACAAACTCTGCAATCTTTCCTCATGGAGTAGATGTATTTAAACCGACTGTGACTCTGAGAATATGGGATGTGATGCTGCTTCAACGTGGTCACTCTATTTTTTTCTTTAATAATTTAACATGGTGAAATTCACATTATGTACAATTAACCACTTTAGAGTAAACACTTCAGTAACATTTAGTAAAGCACAATATTGTGCTACCACTACCTCTATCTGGTTTCAAAACATTTTCATCACTCCAAAATAAAACCGTTTACCCATTAAGCATTTTCTCTCCATTACCCCCTCTTCTCATACTCTGCAAGGCACCAAGTTATGTTCTGTCTCTACAGATTTATTTCTTTTGAGCACTCCATATTAATGGAATTATACAATTACTGACCTTTTGTGTCTGGCTTTATTCACTTACCCTAGTATTTGCAGGCCCATCCATGTTGTACCATATACACTATTTTATCCCATTTTATGATGGAATAATATTCTATCGTATGTATATGCCACAATTCCCTTATCCATTAATCTGTTGATGGACATCTTTTGGCTATTGTGAATAGTGCTATTATGAACATGCTTATATATGTACTTGTTTGCTATTTTCAATTATTTTCAGTATATGCCCAGGAGTAAAATTTCACAGTCATATTGATCACTCAGTTTTGTTTGTGTTTCTGAGGACTGTGGCATAGATGGCCAGATGACTAGGTCTTGGCCATAGTTCACACTATTGTCTTCTGTTTTCCCATTTCTAGCTAAAAGCAAAAGTACTTAGATGAAGGAAAGATTCCTGAGCGTATGAATATGCTCACAATTCCCTAAAAATTTTCTTTTTTCCAGTTCAAATACTACTTACAATATAAAGAGCTCATGCAAACTCAACGGCTACTGGTCAAGCAACCATCTAAATTTAATGCTAATAAGGTATCAGAATTTGGGTTTTTCACAGCAAACTAGTATTCAAACTATACCTATGCTATATACTACATCCTATAACATTCTTTGTTTTGTGATCAGTAAGGAATTAGAATTTAATATTGTGAAGTACCATCTATCTTTTATATTTTTTAAGATCTATTTATTTCTTTTAGAGAGAAAGGAGGGGAAGAGAGAGAGAGAGCGAGAGCATGAGTGGGGGGTGGGGCAGAATGAGAGGGAGTGAGAGAATCTCAAGCAGACTCCCTGCTAAATGCAGAGCCCAACAAGAGGCCTGACCTCATGACTCTGAGATCCTGACCTGAGCTGAAATCAAGCTGGACACTCAACTGACTGAGTCGCCCAGGCGCTCCTATCTTTTATAATAACAGAACAAACAACTATAATTCTTAGTTTTCTCACCTATATTATGTGTACAAGAAGAAGAAAGGATTTTAAACAAAATGGAGGAAGGAAAGAGAAACTCAGCTATTCACAAATCTACAGTACAATGTGCAAAGTGGACCAACATTTGTCATTATACAAACTTCAAACTACCTTGCTCTCCCCCAGATAATGTACTCTGGGTACTTTATTGATATTTTCTCTTGATATTATTATACTACCTATGGAAAATAATGAAATAGTTATTAAAAATACTCTACATGTCATAAAATTTTATGCCCTATTTAAATCTCAGAAAAGAATGCCAATAAATGTTGATTAAATGCTTGCCGACAGCTGAATAAGATATCAACAGATAATACATGGCAAATTTACTGGAATTGATATGCACTTAATTTCATTTTTAAATTTAAACATTACTTTCTTAAAGGTAAGCAGCCCCTGGCCACTTCTGGAACGAGACCTTAATCAGCTAAGGAAATGTTCCTATTTCAAAACAATAAAAGATAAAATAAAAGCTAAGGGCTAAGCAAAATCTATGGGCACCAATGCAATCCCCACAATACAATGACTGTTTCTGCTTCCTCCTTTCACAATTTGAAACGTATTTTGTCTACCTAGTTGACACATAAAGGAAGATGAAGAATCCCACTGTTAGGTATTGTTAGGGTCCTAATAATAAAAACAACAGCAACTGCCATAAAATAACATCAGCATCTGGTATTTGAGAAGGCACAGAGCATATTATACTCTGTGCCAACCACATTAATGTAGGGGTCTACTGAATATTCAGAGTAACATCATTAGTTAGGTACCACCATTATACCTGAGACACAGGAAGGTTTTAAAAAAACAAAACAAAGCAAAACAAAACCCTGTCCAAAGTCATATAGCTAGTAAGCATCTGAACTGGAACTAGACATTACAAAGTGTATTCTTATCTACGATGCTGACTACATCCTGGTGCCAATCTCACATGTGCACTCCTCATCACATTCCCTCTGGCTGATGCCAAAACATAAAGAAGGGATAGTACACAATCCAGTGTCCATCAACCCATAAATTTAGTATTAGAAAGAATAATCCCAAAGGGGTGGGCACCTTGATCATCTGGGAATTGCATCATAGGTGGGGCAGAATACAGCAGTTCTTTGCAAAAATGGAAGCCATAAGCAGATTAAAACAAAACAAAACAAACAAACAAAAAAGCTCAGAATGGAAGAATGGTAGAATAAGAATGCAAGACCAGATAGGAAGAGGAAAATAGGGACACACAGCAAAAACAGTATAATATATGTTAGATAAATAAATAAATAACATAGACACAAGCTAAAACAAGATATATAATAATGATGTAAGGATACTCACAAAGTTAAAAAGAAAAATAAAACTCTAATAGCTGATAAAAGATGAAAAAAGAGAACATAAGAGCAAAGGCTAAGATGAATGGGTGCACTCAAAAGAACTGGTAAGAAATAGTACAGCTAAAAATAAGAAGACAATACTTCTGAGGTAAATATGTTTAAGGAAGCCAGAAGTTAACTACATGGCAGGTGAGCTGCTTGTCCAGGAGCCTAACAGAGAAGCCATATGAGGTTCCCCAGCATATAATAACATCATCAGAGCAGCTAACACTTTGATTGCTTCAAATGTGCCCAGCACAATCTCATAATTTGCAGGTCATTATTAACTCATGTAATCCTCAAAGCATTAATAACAGTAAACTCATGCACTGGATGTAATTTATGTCAGTTATTACTCTATGTGATTTTAACATATCAGCTCATTTAAATGTCACAATACTATGAGGTAAGAACTATCATTATGCTAATCATACACAAAACAATGTTGACCTGATCAAGGACAAAAACACAAGTAAAACACTAGAGCTTGAATTTGGACCAGGACAACCTAGTTCCAAAGCCTATTTCTTAAACATGATGCTTTGTTGACACTCATTATCTTCTACCCACTGTCTGGACAAATTATGTATGTTGCTACACAGGGCCTGATCCAGTGGAGTCAGTCAAGCGTAGAGGATTACAGTAACTTAGGTCATAAGTACTGTGCTAAGTGTTACTCAGGGTGAGAGAAAATGCAATGACAGAAACACTAGAAGCAAACTAAAATTGCTCAAATAAAAGACAAACAAACTCAAATCTAACAACATATCTTAGCACTGAAATGTCATATTTCCTTGGGCTTACTCACATGTTCCAGGAGAAAGTAACCACTATTTCATGTGTGTCTCTGAAAGGTTTGGAAATTACTCATTACATCTTAGGTAAGGGGAAAAATTACTATCTAGCACTGTTTTTGACATCTACCAAAATTGGACCCTGGAAAATAACTTTCTTTTTTTCTAAAAATGACATCAATTTGTTCACAAGCCCCAATTCCTGGTTGGAAGTCGAAGCTCAGACAGGAGCTGCGAAGCGATGGGGAAACATAAATATATCTATTTAAAATTCCTACTAAAATATCCCCATTGACCTTGTCTTTGTCTATCAGTACATAGCTTCTGATTTTCTAGCCCACATACTTCATACTCACCTAGACCTGACTCTAACCTGTTTCCAGCTTTCTGGGGCAGTCAACACTTCCACATCCCACACTGGGGCATACAGGGATTTTGGGATGCCCCCATGTCCTATATAAGCCCACAGAGACCAAACAGGAAGGGTGGTAAGTGGCTAGCTCTGGTGTCCATTCTGTCCCTAAACATGGTACACCACCGTGTCACAGCTGCAGCCCCAGTCCTATATGTGGGATGCAGGGAATGCTGTGTGTGTGCACAGTTACTGCCCAAAGTGTCAAACAAAGGAACAGTCCCTCTGCTTTTGCTTTTCCTTTAACCTATCTGAGACATCCATAGTTTTTATTTTCACAGCCCAATAATTCATGTGAGCACGGCCAGAGAAACTTTCTTCTGTGTACCTTCTCTTGTGTTCTTCCCTAGGCTTCTCCTTTCTGGCCCAGGAGACTGGCCAGTTTAGAAGTCTGGCTGATGCTAAAGCTGGATGAAGTTCTTTGACCTCCCATCTTCATATCTACAGGAAGCTATTCAGAATTCACAAAATATTTTTCTCCCATATGCCTGGCTCTTGCATATGAATCCTGGTTTTCAGAAGTATTGTCTCATGTAAAAAGCCTCAAATGCCATTTTGGGGTACTGACTTATACTTCTGTTTTACGTTCAAGGGTTAAAAATTTTGATCTTTTGGACACAGTGGATAGCTCAGAAATTAGGGTGTGTGTGTGGGGGGGGTATGGGTCTTGTCCACAGTGAGAAAAAATAAAAGCACACTGTTACATCTCAAAACACAATCTGATGACATCCATTTAGTATGGAAACTCTGTCATGAGAATTTTATAGAGATCCCCTATATTTTTAAAAAGATGAATCCAGAATAATAATAATGGAATATGAATGTAGGACATGCTTCTTTAAAGGTAAAAACTTGAAGTAAATAAACATCAGTTTATAAAGAACAGACTATTTGATGAGGAGTTGTGACATCTGGATTTGAGTTCTGACTTAAACACCTAACCAAAATGTGGCCCTAGGAAACTGTTCGGGTTTTTTTAGGCTTCAGATGCCTTGTATAAGTGGTAGGAGGGGCATTGCTATCATCCCAGATTATATTATTCGGTCTGGTGATAGATCAAAGGGGCTAATGTAAAATAATACTTTGGAAATTGCAAAGCATCATTTATATATAATGTGTCTTTTAACTATTGGTGAAAATGGGGATAAAGGATATCCCAAATAGAAAAATGATTTGGATCAAAGATACCATCTCTATTCTCCATCCTAATTTTGTTTCAGCTAGAAAAATAAAAGAGGAACTAAAATGAGTATAAAGGCAGAAACAATATTATTCATTTTGTCTCTCTATTTACCTATTTATATATCTAGCTATTCAGAAAAGAATATGGACCAGCATGAATATGTGGTATACCTTTAGAAAGTACTTCAGGTTGTCTAGAAGTTTGCAAGTATTTGAAAATCAGTATTTTTAAGTTAAACTGGGTAAGTTAATAAACTGATAATATAAGAAAATATATAAAAGAATGATCATTTCTTTTATATAATTAACCTTCTAAAACACAATTTGATTGCCTATAAACAAGAAATGAAATTTATTTAGCTACCTCATTATTATTGCACAATTAAGAGGTTTTCTATTTCTCTGTGACAAATAACACTGCAAAGAATATTCTTGACCAAACGTTGATTTCCTAGGAATAAATGTTGAGAAATGGAAAAACAAAGTCAAGGGACATGAACTTCTTTAAGGTACTCACAGGAGAAAAGTTGCCTGCGTGTGTGTGTGTGTTTTTTTTTTGTTTGTTTTTCATTATTATCCACAAACTTTTTAATTTATACACAATAAAATTCCCTCTGTATTGCAGAGTTCAGTGGGTTTTTGCAAATGCATAGAGCCTTGTGTCTACCACCATTATCATGACACAGAACAGTTCTACCAACACAATCATAACCTTGTGCTGTCCCTTTGAGCTCAATTGCTCCCCGGCAGTCCTAAAACCTGGAAACAACTGGTCTGTTCTTTGACGCTATAGTTTTGCTTCTCCCCACCCCCAGAATGGCATAAAAAATGGAATTATATAGCATACAGTCTTTGTAACAAAGTGCATTTGAGAGGCACCATGTTGCTATTTGTAACAATTAGTTAATTAGCTAATTAATAATCTGAGAAGCATTCCATTGTATGGATGTAGCACATTTTGTTTATCCATTCCCCTTCTGATAACTAGAAATAGATTTTGGTGACTAGAAATAGATTCACATAGGTTTTTGTATGAATGTAAGTTTTCATTTGGGGGACATAATAATTAGGCATTCACTGTAACACTGGGTGATATGAAGTAGGTAGGGGTGCAGAGCAATTAGAATCTCCATACATTGTTGATGGGAAGGCAAAATGGTATGGCCATTTTGGAAAATAGCTTGGCGGTTTCTTATAAAATCTGCACTTCGTATCACTCAGTGTTACAGTGAATGCCTAATTATTTATGTCCCCCAAATGAAAACTACATTCATACAAAAACCTATGTGAATCTATTTCTAATCACAAAAATGTGGAAACCACCCAAACATCCGTATTTTTGGTGTTCTTTGTTTAATTTTCATCATTCTTATAGGGGTACAGTGAGATTACACTGAAATATTGATTTACATTTTCTTAATGACTAATGATGTTGAACATGTTTTCATGGGTTCATTTGTCATCTCTATATCTTCATTGGTAAAATGTGTATTCAAATCTTTGACTCATTTTATAATTGGGTTTTGCTGTAAACTGACTGTGTCCCTTCAAAATTCATATCCTGAACCCACAATGTGATGGTATTGGAAGTGGGACCTTTAGGAGAGAATTAAGCTTAGATTTTCATAACATTGTGACCCTATGAAAAGATTAGTGTCCTTATAAGAAGAAAAAGAAAGAACACATGGTAAGAAGATGTCTGTCTATAAGCCAAGAACAGGTGCTCACCAGATATGCAAGCATCTTCATCTTGGACTTCCAGAACTGTGAGAAACAAATGTCCATTGTATATAAGCCACCTAATCTGGTTTGCTATAGCAACCAAAGCTGACTAAAACAGGTTGTTTGTTTTCATATTGTTAGGTTTTAAGAGTTCTTTATGCAGTCTTGTATTGAGAAGATGTGACCACTGGTTGACCAGTGAGCTACACCCATGTAATCAGAGGCTCCCCACTCCCTCCCTTATCCTAGGAAT
Source organism: Mustela putorius furo (assembly GCF_011764305.1). Taxonomy (NCBI): domain Eukaryota; kingdom Metazoa; phylum Chordata; class Mammalia; order Carnivora; family Mustelidae; genus Mustela; species Mustela putorius. Next base: position 18,948,232 of record NW_025422019.1, on the reverse strand, counting down.
ATGTAACCCACTTGCTTCCCCTCTCCCAGAGGCTGCCCAAAAACATAGCCTTGAGATACTGATGAGGTGTTGAGACCATCTGGACTGAATACATGACTGAACCCACTTAAGGCCTCTGTATAAAGCTACAGCTACCCAAGACAAGCCTTGTATGTAAGTTCCCTCACTCATTACACGTGCCACCTATCAATCTGGAGTGGCCTGTCTCCTTCTTCAGCCTCTCTCTGCTTTCTGCAAAAGGGGACTAGTTTCAGATCGCATACAGGAAGTTCCCAAGGGGAATGTGAATGGGCCATAGGAAGTGGAAGTCATGGGGACAATCCCTATTTGCCCACGAACCTCTAGGTAGGGAGGAAGGGCCCATATATTAGATGCTTGTGGACTATTATGAGACAACAGGAGATGCTTTAATGTGCCTGTGTGAGGATGCACACCACAGTGCACTGCAGCACAGAAGGGAAACACAGGCTGGCCCCTAATGTGCACTGTTCGGCTGGCACTGATGTCCTACTAGAGGCTGTGGCTCGGGTTACAGAGTTGGAGGAAGAGCTGAGGATACAGAAGGACGTATGGTGGCCCATCCACTGCTCTGCCAGCTTCGGGGCTGGCCAAGAAGCTGGAGGAGCAGGATCATCAGCTAGAGAACTTCGCATGCCCTCCTGCAAAGCTAGGAAGGCAAAAGCCGCTGCAGTTCAAGTCCAAGCACCTCCAACAAAGCCTGATGGGGATGCTAAGCAGTGGAGTCCCCGGGAAAAGAGGAGAATGAAGAGGGGGATACTGTGATTGACAGTGAACATGGGAATGTCCCATGTCCACTGACCCCTGATACAAAGGAAAGCAAAAGTAGAGCAACCACCACCCCAGTCAGTGGGGCAGCCCCGATTCAGGAAATATTCCTGGTGAGAGAATATATGCCTACTAACCTTGCTGACACATCTGACAAGTTCCCATGAAAAGCTAGGGGAAGTGTCCAGACATGGTTAGTGCAATTATGGGATACAGGGGGCCATGGCATTACTCAGAAAAGGTAGAAAACAGAGTAGGAGAATGTAACCATCCCCACACATCCTGTCCTCTGGCAGCACCTCCAAGGTACTAGTAGGATTCAAGATACTCACTCCCTTATACATTGGATTATTCTACCCTGCCAGAAGGCTTGGCCCAGTGAGAGAAATCTATAAGGGAGCTACAACAAGTTCTTGGGGAGTTAGGAATGGGACACCCTGTCCTGATCAGGCCATATTCACTACAGGAATGAAAGCTAAGATCCTCCAGTCTGCTCCCCAGTACCTGGTATGAGACCCTGACATACATGCTGAGCCCAGTTGTAAGACATTTATGATACTGAGCAATCCACTGCTGATCTGGGGGAAAGGGTCAAATTCCAGGAATGCACAGGAGCTGTGGAGAAAACCCAAGACAGAGGGAGTTCAGAATGCCAACAGGCTATCCCACTTGGCTGCAAAAGTTCAGGTAAAAATAACCCTAAAGCAGATATGGTTTGACTCCATTACTGCAGGGCCCTCATGTAAACAGAGAGACTGACAACCTCACGTTGCATTGGCTGGCCTGTGGAAAGCCTTAAAATCTGCACCAGAGTTTACAACTGCCCCATCTACCCCTACCACCCATGATGTCTGGCTTGCTCCAGCAGAGGTCTCAGAGGCATAGTCCTATTTGGGTTGAGTGCTTCCTATGACCTCAGATAGGAGGCAGACCAAACTCCCTCCAGGTGAGAGCCACTGGAGGAGACTGGAGACCTCATGTGAATTTTAGTATTTATTAGTCCTCCAGAATATACAAAAGGTGACAGGTATGAAGGAGACAGGAGCTGTACATACACAGTAAAACACAGCAACCCTCAGAAGTTGTCTGGTCCCTCAGTGCCATCAATAGAAGGACAAAAATTCACAGTCAGGGAGGTTCTATGACCCTGCAAACTGAGCATTCTCTCAACTCACCCCCCACGCCATATGAGATCTTTATTACTCCAATACCAGAGAATATACTGGGCACTGATATCTTACAGGGCCAAACTCTGCAAAACTCTATCAGTGAATTCCACTTCCAGGGCTAGAATCATCAAACCAGTATGAAGAGGAAATGCCAACTGGCAGCCAGTAAGCCTGCATTTCTCCACCCCCCACAAGGAGTGGTAACTGTCACACAATACAAATTGCTTGGGAGCATAAGGAGATGGGAGATACTGTCCAAGAATTGCTCTGGACGATTGTTGTATGACCGGTCCATAGTTCTTTCAATAGCCTGTCTGGTACAGCTGGTAAGAAACTACCAAGTGTTTTTGGTTTGTTTGTTTGTTTTTTCCCCTCAGACTAATAAGAATTGAACAAGGTAACATCCCCTATCCATGAAGCTGTTCCCACCACTGCCAATATTTGAGATGCCTCTGCCAGGGTCATAGGAGTGTGCCATGCTCTGCTGGACTTAGCAAATGCCTTTTCCAAAATACCCCAGGCCATCACAGGGTCTGGGGTAGTCAGTGACCTCTCCCTGTTCTCCTTCCCCACATTTGTAAAACAGATCCATGACACGGATGATATAATGTTAACAAATGAAGACGTGCCGCTCTGACAGGACACCTGCTGGCTTTGCTGGTCTATCTGTGAGGGAGAGGGTAGGTGGCGAACCCACACAAATTCAAGACCTGAGAACTACCTTAAGGTTTTTGGAAGTCACTAGTCAGGTGAGGTGCATGCTGTCCCAGGAGCTGTGACTGATAAAATGCAAGCTCATTGAAGCTCTAAAAATGTGAGTCAGTGCAGGCCTTTATAAAGATTTGGGAGTTTGGGAGGACTTTTATTCTCCACTTGACACAGTGCCTCCCTCTCTTATACCACCTGGGAAAGAAAGGACACATACAGAATGGGAATTGGAACAGCAACCTGCTTTTGAGAAGACAAAACTCTAATGACATAGATGAGAACTCTGGGCATCTCTCAAGCAAGCTATCATTTGAGTTACATGTGTCCAGGACTCTGAAAGCTATGGGTTGGGTAGGTTGGTAGAGACAACCAAAGGAGAGGGTGCGCCTATGCGTTTGCTCCTAGCTCTAAAAGGGATCAAAAACTTGATATGCCCCATAAAGGAAAAGCTCCTAGCCATGTATCCAGAGCTCCTCCAGGTAGAGCATCTCTTGAAGGAACAGTATCAAGATAAGAACTTCCCTTCCTATCAAGGGTGGGTTGAGAATAGTTCCGTCAACCCACCTCTGCCATGGTTCAAACCCATTTTGATTAAGTGGTAGACCTATTTGGAACAGAGGAGTACCCTGTCTGCCAGCCCACTGTCTCTAGAAATGTGGGTGCTATTATGCCCTATAGAATGTGTAGATCTTCTAAATGCCACTGCCCTTATTACTGTGGTGGCCCCCGTGGCTTGTAGAGAGGAAGTGGAGTAAATCCCCACTGATGCCTGCTATACGGATGGGTCCAGTGGGGCCAATCCCTTTAACTGTCAGTTGGACTGTTCCAAAGGGATTTACCCTGTGGATTGGACAATGGGAAGCCAAGAGGTGGATGATTTTATGAAAAAACCCTTGTGGGGTCAGGATATGTGGAAAGACATTTGCATTCTCCTACAGGAAGCTGAGGCTGTCCTCACTGTCTTCTTCATCCCAGCTCATATGACACTGACATCCCCCCAATGATAGAGAGCCACTGTTTTGCTCAGGTCTAAGCCTTAGCAGGTGACATTTCAGTAGACACAGAAGATTAGGTGCACAGAGAGAGTGGCCACCACAGTGCCCAGGTGGATGGCATATTGCCAAGGATGACAGATCACTTTTGAAATACAGTGATTTGATTAATGAAGTAACAGCAGGCCCTATGTGTTCTCAGTGACGTCCAAGGCAAGTGCCAAAGAAGTCTGGGGCCATCCACCAGAGTTCGAGGAATTGGTGAATTGATTATATTGGCCCCAGCCACCCTGAGTGAAGTTACCAAATATGTCCTGGTTAGTGTGCACACGGCATTGGACCTAACCCGAGCTTTCCGTTGTCACCATGCAAAGCAGGCTGCCACCAGGTGGGAGCCAGAGAAGAGGATCAAGTATGGATGCTCTTGTGGAACAGACAGTGATCAGGGGCCACATTTTCAAGGCCATAATATGCAAGACTTGGCAAAAGAACATGCCATTAAATAGAGGTTCTTTCTCCCCTACAACCTGTAAGTAGCAGGACTGATAGAAAGAAAAAAATGGAATATTAAAACAGCACATTAAATTAATAACAAGTAAAACCACCTTGACTGGGTGAACTGTCCCAAGTACTGTCCCAAGCTTTAATACATTTGAATGATCAACCAGTAGAACCTGTTGTTCCATATGCCTGACTGGGGACCTCTGCTAAGGCACCAAATACCATGAAGGTGTATGGAAGTCTCGGAAAAGAGTCATTGCTCCAACTCTCACTGTGGATCAACATGCTGTGTTGCTGAGAACACCAAGCCCCATCAGCCAGAGAAAGGAGTTACCTACAGGAATCTGCAATGCGATGGGTGGGTACTTTGTACGCTCTCAGTAAGGGAGAGCTACTCAATCTCCACTGGCATCCCACTGTCCTGCTATAAGGTGACTTGCTGAAATGCGTTACAGCTGGAATGGAACATGCGCCATGAAAGACGGGAGAAGGAAAGGGTCCTGGTCTAGCTTCTCACACTTAATCCACCTCTTCATGCCTGACAATGCTGCCTCCTCCAGCCAACATGTGTGGTGCGCACAACCAGGTCACACTCCTAAAGCTACTGCCCCATTAATATCTAAGAATTAGGCCACAGGGGTAATTTTTATAGAAGAAGACCTTCATATACAAGTTCCTATTAAATATTTCACTTTTTGCCTTAGAATTCTGCCTCCTATGGTGTCTGGTCACAAGAAGGCACCTGATAGAAATGCTATTTACAGTGGACCCACTGGTATGGCCAACAAAAGAACCCAACAGCTGTTGTGTATGTGGGCAGGTGTCCCTCTCTAGCTTACCAAACTACCACAGTGGTATTGCCACTCCAGGGAGGGGATTGGAAAACCCTAAAGCAATACATTAAGGAAGAACAAGTTACAATTTGTACTCTCAATTCATCTGATATCACCAATACAGATCGAGAAACCTGTGTCATACACTACCAATAACAGTGTCAGTCACTGTCAATCACATTGCACAGGCAGCCCATCAAACTGCTGACCAGAAGCATTCTAAAAACACCACCATCAAAGCCATATGTGGCTATGCTCAGATTTGGGAAAGGTTCATGTGGCTTAAACCAGGTTATGGACACTGAACACCTGAGTAGCCCTAAGTTGCGAACAGAAAAATCACTCTAGATAGAACCAACTCAACTGTACAAGAAATATAGGATGGCTATCACCAGAACTATGTGGTCATTCTGTTTTATTAAAGGCTAGTGGCTGGTTTGACACTGACTGGGATGGCTGCCACGTACTTCTTAAATTAGCTCTGAATGGGACGCAGTGGTGATGTGGCACAAACCTTTGGCCGTGGCTTCCACCTTCATGTTGAGCTACTGCACCCTGGGTTTTCCCTAGACATAGGAGAGAATCCACCCCATGTTAAAAATCGCCAACTGCCCTCTCCCCAAGGCCAGATAGGAACATTCTGTTTTCTACTGATCTGATCATTGTGTGCCTGCTTTGCCTTCCCAGCTCTGGCCTGGAGAATGTTGCTGCACGTATAGAAGCCCTTATTGAATCCACCGGAGAGCCTTACATCATAGCCAACCAAGTCTGTCATTCCTGAACACTGAAATGCCTCTAATGAGAAAAGCTGTCCTCCCAAACAGAATGACCTTGGACATTATTCTACCCCATAAGGAGGCAACTGTGCTATTCTCCAAACAGAATGTTGTGTGTTCAACCTGAGGATTATGCTAATATATCATCTTTATTAAATCATATGAGGACACCCTGAGTGATCTGACCCCCAGGCTAGAGGACTTAATAAATCAATGGTTTGGAACAAGGGGCTCTTGGTGGAAATAGATGTCACTGATTTTGAAAATCAATGTCTTAATCTATGTTTTCTTTTGCATGGGCCTGTATCATCACAGTGGCATGGGAATCTGCCTCCAATGCAGCCACACTTTTGCCAAAGAAACTATCTACCTCTGTGCTAGCGAAAGCCCTCACTGACTCCTCAGAGCACACTGTTGGGGGGATGAGCATCACAAGAACTGGTCACAAGAGATGGAATGCTGCAGGAGGTCATGGAGAAGTTGTAACTCCTAGGTGACCTATGACCTGGAACCAGGCAATTAGAGGCTCCTCACCCCCATCCCCTGTCCTTGGAATGTGCATTCTGCTTCCCTTCTTCACTCGCAGGAGCCCGAGGACACAGCCTTGAGATGGTGATGTGATAGTGAGACCACACGGACAGCATATGGGACTGAATCCACTTTAAGAATGCCATATAAATTTTAAGTTTTGGCAGGCAGGTTCAGATATCTCATTCTGCAGCCACCCAAGACAAGCTCTGTATACAATTTCTCTTTGCTTATTAAAAGTGATACCTACCGACTGGGAATGGGTGGCCTCTGTCTCAGGTCTCTTCCTGCCCTATGCTTACTGGGGCCAGTTTCAGATTATCCTCAGGAAGCTCCTGGGATTGTAAACCAACATCTGGATAAAAGTTCTTTATCAGACTTGTTATATGCAAATATATTCTCATAGTCTGTGTTTTCTCCCCCGTTTTCTTAAGAGTATATTTTGCAGAGCAATTTTTTTTAATTTTTAATTAAAATTTTAATTTTAGATCTAATTTATCGACTTTGTCTTTATGGGTTTTACTTTGGTGTCATATCCAATTTCCTTCTAAGAAGACAAATGTTCAAGAAGGAACAGAAAATATGTTTCCTGCTGCAATCATAAAAATGAGTTGAAATTTACATACCAGGACCTAAAATTTCGTAATTGTGGATATTGTGACTTCTCTAACTAGCATGCCCTGGTGCATAAGTTTTTCACATTTGGTGCTAAAGCACAGCTTCTCCATGACAAATATTTACTGATATAACTGAGAGTCCAGCATTGTAATATACTGTGATATAACGGACATTACCTTCTAGCTAAAACAACATTTCTGTCAGAGCCAAACACTATAATACACAGTCTATAAAGACGGGACTTTGTATTTTTTAACATTGCCTCAAACATTGGATAAAATGTCAAACACAAGTAAGTCTCAATAAATTGTGGATGAAGGATTGAATGAGAAGTACAGGGAAAGATGTTTACTCTAAGGTACAAACTATAACTTATGCTTTTGTAGAAAGCACCCCAACCTGTACACCTGTGATAGGTCCATACAGAGACATCAGGCACTAATTGGGAAACAATTCCCCAAAATCAGGTTTTCAATGCCAACATTAACTGGGAAGCAGTATATCATAATGGACTCTGGAGTCAGACTGCCTGGGTTCATATCCTACCTCTCCCACATATTTGTCAATACTTGGCTTCTCTGAGGTGTCCTCACCTGTACAGTGAGAACTTCTAGTTCATGGATTACTGTGAGGAAACAGTATCTTTTTCATAGCACTCCTATTTTCCTTGGTTAATGTAAAAAAAAAAAAAAAATCAGCTGACATATGCAAAGCCCTGAGCCGGGAACCTACAACATAATAGCTAATATATATTTATTATGATATAATTGTGATACTAACATACTGAAAGCTACAGACCATGGCAGACTATTATCATTCCAACAGATTTTTAAGCTCCAGCCTCTGGGAAGCCTGCCTTTGAATAAAGTATGAGAAAGGCAAGATAAGTTAGCCTTTTTCTCGAGTTGGTATATCCCTCTTCTTTTCTGATTGAATTACATTCCTGCTACTATCGTAACTGTAATACCAGTTCTTCCCTTCAGACCTTGCACAATTTGGGATTCATGAAGAATATGTCAAGTTCACCAATATCTTTTAAGAAGTTTTGTACTATAGAACAATTCTACAAAAGCAGAATATTTTAAAGCAGTCAAATATCTCTGATTGTATAATTCTCAGAGGATAACCATAGTGTTTTCCTTTAAAAAGTATTGTTGATGCCGTTTACTATACTTTATTTCCTAGCTATTAAATTGTTCCTATTCAATTTTGCAGAACATGGCAGGTGTCTAATTTTTTTTTTGTACCATATTGAAGAAGAAGAATAAAACGTCAAACCACAAAAGTACACTGAAGATTTGCAGTGTTGAACTTGTGGATAATCATGCGATAACCTTTCCTCATCAAAATGTTGCCAATTAATTAAGATCCTAAAATAATGACTGTATACTGTTTTTCCAATTTGTTTTACAAACTCAGTTCAGATATAGGATTACAGTACCATAGACCAGAATGCACACACATTAATGCTCAGAATATGATCCATTATCCGTCAGAACTAGAGATCCAACAGAAAGCTTTTAAAAGCTTAGTTCAGTCTCTATAAAGCCAGACAAATAAAAAAATAAAAAAACAACTCTGAATGAAAATTAGGTAGATCATAATTGGAAAAATGGAATGTTAAAAGATGAACACTGAAGGTTTATTAAAGTTCTGTTCAAATCAGGCTGATGTCAGGTGGAAATAGACAGGTATGACAAATAAAGATGTTTTCACCTAGATTAATTATGTGGATGGTATGAGGTCGATGAATATATGGATTTCCATTATCACAGTCTTTACCCACTCTACCTCACTAATATCATCTTAAGATTGATATTGGGTCTCCCAGCAATTGAATGGATTCTAAAGTAGAATAAACCCTATTTCCATCTGTCTATCTTCTCCAAACTGATCTACTAGTTATGACAATTCAATTTAGCACTGCAATTTTTCTAACCAATCTCAAAGAGTTCCAAAAAAGCCAATAAGTGAAAACTTAAGATAAGTTTAAAGTATAAATAAAATGTAGCTGACATATTTCAAAACACAAGGGGTCAACTTAAACATCCAAACATCACTTTATATCATTGCCAAATTCTCCTCAATGCTGCATAAGAGTAACTGTGACATTTGATTCAAGCTGTGTGCTCAGAATAATAAAAGCTGAATATAGACACTTGAAATCTATGTACTCCTTTTTCTTCTGCAGTGAGACCAAAAAGAAACATGCTCTTATTTCATGAAATAAATATTATTTTATTGGGTATCTGCTTTACTTAAGAGGTCAAGTCCTTAATTAGATCATTAATAATTATGTTGACATTTACTGCCTGCAAGGCATGGTTTCTTTGGAAGCAATTTAAGAACAAGAGATATTTCTGATCATTTATCTTATTCTAACTGGCCCACTGGTTAGAAGAATAATTTTCTAATCCTTCTAGGCAGTTAAACTAGCACTTATTAGGTTATTTGTACATAGGCACTTTTTTCCTGAGACATAATAAATGAAGGGAAACATCTGCTCAATAAATTTAAAGTTGTAGAAATGTCTTAAGTCTTTAACCATTATATTGCTTTGCTTGGCCAAAGAAATGATTTACCGCATGTATTTCTGAGTCCCCATTGCCTAGAACAGTATCCTCCTTTATAGCAAGTATTCAATAAATGGCAATCGAACAGAAATAAGTGTAATTGAGCTAAAGAGAAGTTTAGAGTCTGAGACCTTTCTGGCACCCATAGAGCTAGCACAAATTGAGGAAATTTTAAAATGGTTAGGAATATACTAACATTTCTGTATCTGAATGAAGTTCTACTACTACGAGTAAAAACATTAGAAGCAGAAAGTTTTGGGTTTGAATTCTAGCCTGTCCTTAACAGTTGTGTGTCATTGGGTAAGTTCTTTCAATTCTTTACATGTTGGCTTCCTCATCTAAGTATGTGTATAATGATTCTGAGCAAGATATACAGGAGTTATGTGATGATTCAGTGTGATAAGACTGAAATGCAATAGGAGCACAGTAAGTGTTCAATATGTGTTGGTGATAATGATGATCATGTCAACGGCAATGACAACATTATGTCCACCAACCTCTATTAATGCCTTGAGGTCTTGCACAAGTTCATTGCAGATACCTGCAATCAAGTCTGATAAAGGCTAGTTTAGCATAGGAGAAGATTAAGAAAGAATGTAGAAAACAATGGGCAAACCAAAAGGCATTTGGGGAAAACCTTGTGAGGCATCATCTGATTTGTCAGTGGATTTACTTGCCCAGGATTTTTATTTTGCTTGGGGTAACATTTCACTAGGATACATTTCCTCAGGGAGAGATGAGGCGAAACTATGCTAAATAGCAAGAGAAACATGTCAAATAGAAACTTATGCATCAGGGGCTCTCATTTAGGTTATCAAAAATAACTAAAAGAGTCAAGAGAGGATAACAGAAGATTACAAAAAAAAAATTAAATTCTGTATCTGAATGAAGTTCTACTACTACGAGTAAAAAAAATTTGCCCTTGAAGCCATTGGGGTGGGGGGGTAACCTAGATAGTACTTTCCGAGCATCTTTAAAAATATGAACACTGCCATTGGCAGTGAGCATCTGCTTACAGACCTGTCCTCATGTAACTTTCCAATCTAGTTTGTGGAAATCAGCCAAAGCTCAGGAAACCACATTTGCTTTCCCAGTGAAATTTCACAAACTATTAAAGCCTAATCATAAACCCGTTCTATACATCAAGCCAAAGCCAAGCTGTCTAGCAAGAGCTTGCTGAGTGTGCTAAACCCATCCTTGGACGTTTGGGTACCATAGTGCACTTTTGTCCAACTCAGATGTAATTATACATCGTTTATTGCCAGACTGTGCCAGAGGTTCCTATAATTTTGTATGTATGAAATGTCAGCAATATGGAAAAGGAAATCTGTTCAATTTCTCTCATTCATTGCTTTACCTACAATCTCAGGCCTATGTAAATGTCGATCCATTCTTCAAAATTAATAGGTGGGAATGTAAGAAGAATATGTGTAATATTTTTCCTCAAAATACAAAAAGGCCCAGAGTTAGAGAAAGTAATACTGTTTCTCTTAGAAAATATTCTTCAATTTTTTCACTATTCACTTATAATGGAAGAGAATATACTGACTACTGCTTTTTGGCAGTTTTTTTTATACTGATGTGTTCAAAGGAATAAGTATGTAAACAGAGAAAAATATTAAAACTTTCGATGTTAATCTATATTTTAATACCCAAGCATATCTTGACAAACTTTCAAATACAGAATGCATGAAACTCATAAAATATATATAAGTGTGATTGCATTACTGTTTCTAATTTATTTTCCCCTCAACGAAATTCTGTCTTTGAGTTCTTATTTATTATGCCTTTTATTCAATTGAGTACCTAGGCAGAAAATACAATAAAGCTTTGCTAATTTCATAAAATATTGAAACACTGACACTGAAAATAGAATTTCACTATCTTTGTGTACTTCTGGGCCTATCTCACAATTTAATCTAAAAACCTACTTAAGGAATGCATAATTTCCTAGACACTTATTCTGATAAATTACATTCAGCATCTCAGAGAAAAATATTCATATTCAGAAACAGCATTTTCACTTGTTCAAAAGTAGTCAAAGAGCTAATTCACAAAGATTAAGAGATTAAAGAAGACAATAAATGTGGTCAATGACTTGACATATTTCTTTTTAAGTGTGTCTCCTATCCTCTTGCAAGGTTTAGAATTGAGCAGAAATCTTGCCAGAGAACAAAGATTATTTCTGGGTGGTAATGTTTATTGGGGAAGCATCTGAAAACTTACTGTACTATCCTAACTTCCTAATAATCACCTTCAGTGGCTGAGGTATATGGAGGTCTCCAGGTCAGCACACTACTTCCTACACTCCAGAGGACAAACTCCTTATTCTAAATAACTCCTCCTTCTAGAGGAACTTGACTATTAGTTTTCAGAACTCATAAAACCTTTATGAAATCCTCAGCTATTGTAGAAAAGGATGAAAATAATTTCAGTCAAAATGCATGTATCTCAGGGTACCTGGGTGGCTCAGTGGGTTAAAGCCTCTGCCTTTGGCTCAGGTCATGATCCCAGGTCCTGGGATCTGCTCAGCAGAGAGCCTGCTTCCTCCTCTCTCTCTTTCAATCTCTCTCTCTTTATCTGCCTGCCTCTCTGCCTACTTGTGATCTCTGTATGTCAAGTAAATAAATAAAACCTTTTTTAAAAAACCCGCATATATCTCTTACCTTCTATCAAAGCTAGGACTTTAAAGACTTGCATATATATTATTTACCACGCTAAAGATGCTTTTAAAGCTCATATTCTTATTTTAATAGATGGATTTGTTCCATGGTCCCTGATTCAGCAACCTTATCATCCAAACATAGAGAAGATGGTAAACAGAAGGAAAACTCAGGCAACAGTACATAAATAGGTGTAGTAGCAATATTAAGAGCTTCTTCTTTCTTTTTCTTCTAAGGGACGGGTCTTTATTTTGCCTTGTAATACCTACATGTGATTGTTGTTTTTTTTTCTTTCTAATATTATTTTTTAATGATGATATTGTTAGATTTGTTTTTATTTTATTTTATTAATTCAAATAAATAACATATAATGTATTATTTATTTCAGAGGTACCGGTTTGTGATTCATCAGTCTTATATAATACCCAGTGCTCATTACATCACATACCCCCCCCACTGTCCATCACCCAGTTACCCCATCCCTCTACCTCTCTCCCCTCCAGCAGCCCTCTGTTTGTTTCCTATGATTCAGTCTTTTATGGCTTCTCTCCCCTTGGTTTCATCTTGTATCATTTTCTTCCTCTCTTCCCCTAAGAGCTTCTGATTTCTTTCTTTCTTTCTTTCTTTTTTACAGAGAGAGATCACAAGTAGACGGAGAGGCAGGTAGAGAGAGAGAGATAAAGGGAAGCAGGCTCCCTGCTGAGCAGAGAGCCTGATGTGGGACTCGATCCCAGGATCCTGAGATCATGACCTGAGCCGAAGGCAGCGGCTTAACCCACTGAGCCACCCAGGCGCCCGAGCTTCTGATTCCTTAAAAAGAAAAACAACATGTGTGGGGAAAGGATATATACTATCATTTATACATAGAATTTATGAAATAAGGTTATTAGCTAGAACCAGAGCCTTCAACTTACTATTCTATTTCTTTTCCTCCAACCTGAACCATACTGACATGCAAATTCTAACTCTGAATAAAATATATTATTATTATTATCACAGAAGAGTCTGAATTTTACTATAAAATAATCATTGAACACTGCATCAAGACTAATTATGTACTATCCAGTGGCTAACTGGACATAATTTTAAAAAAGCAATGGTGAGTAAGGGGGTAGCTTGTGTGTAGGAGGGAGGTCTGTGGCAGAGGAGTTAGACTGTGGAAAGGTAATGGTAATAAAAGTACAGCTGAAGGCCAAAAAAAACCCCAAACCATCAAAAATATCCTTTTTGATATTAAATCCATGTCAGTAGTCTTCCTTGTTTCTCTTTCTATTATGTTAACTTGATTTTGGAAACATTCTAGGAAGCAAAATATAGTCATCCTATTTAAAAAAAAAAAAAAGCAGGGACGCCTGGGTGGCTCAGTTAGTTGGACGACTGCCTTCGGCTCAGGTCATGATCCTGGAGTCCCGGGATCGAGTCCCGCATCGGGCTCCCAGCTCCATGGGGAGTCTGCTTCTCTCTCTGACCTTCTCCTCATTCATGCTCTCTCTCACTATCTCTCTCTCAAGTAAATAAATAAAATCTTAAAAAAAAAAAAAAGCATACATATTCTCTAAAGGGTATATCAATTCTTTTGGGGGGTGTATATCTGATATATCCACATTTTATAAATCATAGTAATTATAGACAACAAAAATAACTTTAAAAAATGCTTTTCTATAGCCTTTGTTCTAGGCATTTCAGACATTTTGCTTTGATGACAAGTATGAGCAAATAAAACTGGCTGAGGTCTTTGATTTAACTTTGGCTTTTAGTCTAACTTTTTTTGTTTATATATATGAAGAGAAGAAGAGACTTATTTTTTAAGACTTTATTTAATTGACAAAGACAGAGACAGAGACAGAGGGAACATAAGCAGGAGAAGAGGGAGAAGCAGGTTTCCCAATAAGCAGCGAGCCCCATGGGGGATTCATGACATGAGCAGAAGGCAGGCCCTTAATGACTGAGCCCAAGAAGATGAGACTTTTGATATACTTTTCAAAAATTTAAAATAATCGAGGGGTGCCTGAATGTCTCAGTTGGTTAAGCATCAGTCTTCAGCTCATGATCCAGCATCCTGGAATCGAGCCCTTCATTGGGCTCTCTGCTTAGAGGGAAGCCTGTTTCTGCCTCTCCCTCTGCACCTCCCACCATCTCATGTCTGCCTCTCTCTTAAATAAATATTTTGAAAAAGTTAAAAATAACCTAATTTTGAACAACACTGACTTTAATTATAGAGCCTATTAAATAAATGGTGATCCCAGATATTAAAACCATAAACAGAACCAGAATCCATGGCTTCTGTATATTAAAACTCCATCCTAAAGCAATAAGGGCATTCTAAAAATTTCGCTCATATTTTAAAACACAGATTTGCATTAGTGTTTGGTTAATGGAATGACTGAGGTGTGCCTGGCCAGTTAGGTATCTGGGTGTTCCCAAATCTGGCTCTGTGGTCCAACTCTCCCTGCCACTTACCATCACCTGATGGCTGGTGTCTACTTTGGTTTAGATGAGAATGAGAACAACTCCAGGTCTTAAGTCTGGCTGAGATTTCCAGGAGCAAGATCAAGATCTCAAAATGGGTTTGTTAGTATTGGTTTTGTCAACCCAATCTGACTGGGAGAATACTCGGGATGAAGGGTCCATTCTCTGTTTCCCTACACGAATTTTATTTTATTTAGATAATTGCATACACCATGTATAATACATGTCATCATCTGCTATTTTATACACTGTATCATACTATGTATGATGTATCAACTATGTACGTATGTGTCAACTATATTATAGCATAATATAAGCTGTATTATAGTACATACTATATATAACCTAATATTAATGTTATAATCTGAAAATACCTCTTATATATAATCTTATATAGATTAGTCTAATTTTAAATAATATCAAATACATATTATATACAGAATACTATGTATTATGCTATTTTATAATTATCTGTTAATTTAGTAAGAAATTCAAGTGGAGGGAGAGAGCTGGTGATGTACATCAGATATACTGAAGATTTGTCAGCTATGTATCAGATATTAGGTATCTATCTATCTATCTATCTACCCACCTATGTCACTAGATTATAAGTTTTTAAAGTATTCATAGAAAATTTTGAGAGCTTATGTGCTCTATTAAAGAGAAATCAGAGATGGACAATAGTTAAAATAGTAAACATAGATTGAATAAAGGAGTCTTGCAGTAGCAGGGAAAGAAACTTGCATATAGAATGGGGCTGAGGTCTGAATACAACAGGAAAAATGGGGATTTACAGCCAAAAAGCAGAGGGGGGAACTGGTGGAGAGAAAAATTACTAAAAGGGTAGCGTAACTCTTCTTAACCTGACCTAACAGAATCTTACTGAAGACAGGCCAGGATGATCATGTATCCCCTGGGGGAGGATGTAAGAGGAAGAATCTGTTCAGATTTCAACCAGGTATCAAGCGTGGGGATTCTCTGTTAACTGAACAGGATTCTTGCTAACACTGGACTCTACAAGGATGGAGTCTGAAGTCCAAGGTCAGGCCTCGCTGAGAAGAGGGCTCAGAGAAGCCTCACTAAACGTGGCCAAAGAAAGAAAGAAAATCATCATATGCTAACAGTCCTCAGTGTATTTGGAATTACCTCACAGCCTCCTTCAAATTCAGGCTTTCAGAGCTACTACATACTTGACAAGATTCCTCTATGCCTGTTTGGCGTACAGATATTAAGAAATTTGGAACAATTTCAACTTAGGCAGATGCCACAGATCTGGGTCTGAGTTGACCTACATTCTTGTCCTTGAATCTGTACTCAGGTATCAACTATCAAGGAGAATATTCTAGTTCTTATTTCGATTCCTAAGCCATAACTCTATATCATTTGCTCTTCTCTCCCAGGCCTTCTCTTCATAGCATCTTAGTCTCATCCCTAGGGCTGTCCTCCACACTCAGTGCCTCTCTTTACATATTCACAGACTCAGGTCTCACCTTGAAAATGCTTTATGTCCATGATTGACTATGGATTGCCCTGAGCAATATAATTTCTGAACTAGAAGTCACAGGAAAAATGTGATAGTCTTTAGGTAGCAAAGAAAACACCAATATAGAGAGGAGGCCTAACTTAAAGCATTTATTACTTCCATATCAGCTCTCAGTACATTCCACTTTGAAAGTCACTGGTCTCAATTCAGATCAATTTGCTTTAAAATTTGCTTTAAAATTATGCTCCATGCTCTTTCTCTTGGATACATTTTCAATCACCCAGTTTGACAAAAATATTGACAAATCAACTGGACCCAGAATAATTTACCAGCATTTCCAAATCTCACCAAATATCAGTGAAGAGTTTCCTTATAAAGGCTTTTCATAATTCTGATAAGAAGAGCTAATGTAGCATTGTGTGTCAACTATACTCAAATAAAAATAAGTTGAAAAGAAATTTTTCATAAAAAGAGTAACAGATAATTCTGTGCCATTTAAGCATCTCATTTAAGTGCTAATAAAGACATGCTTTTGAGAATAAAATCAATAAAAATTCTACTTACACAGACTGAATTCAGGAAAACACACCTATAAAACTATGATATCTGCCAAAAACAGATGCTTAAAACTGACCAGAATCAAAGCTTAAAGAATCCAAGAGTGACATTGTTTTACACAGAATGCAGGTTTTAAATAATATTTGATAAATGTTTAACAAAATTGCTGACTTTTCAAGCATACGTTAGAATATATCACTACAAATACTACTGTGATTTTATATTCATGTGGGGTTTTATTTCTGTTTTTGAATTGATGTTAGATTTCCTTTTTTATTTAGCTCCAAGGGGATAAAACCTGTTCCTATTTTTCTCAGCATGGTATACTCAGTCCCACACTGAACCTAGCACAGAATATGCATTCAATAATTACCTGTTGAATGAATAGATGCAGGCTTAACTAGAAAGGCTGATTTTATACCAGCTTTACTGGGGTATAATTGACATATGATATTATATAAGTTTAAGATTGCAAATGTGAGGATTTGATAAACATATAAACTGCAAAGTGACAACCACAGTAAAGTTAATTAACATATCCTTCACCTCACATCATTTCCATTTTTGTTGTTATGGTGGCGGTGGTGATGGTGAGAACATGTATGATCTATTTTCTTAGCAGTTTTCAAGTATACAGTACAGTTTTGTCAACTACAGTCACCATGTTGTACATTAGGTCCTCGGGACTTACTCTTCTTCTAACTAAAGGTTTGTATTCTTTGACCAATAGTTCCTTATTTCCTCCATGCCCCACTCCTGGCAACCAGTGCTCTACTCTCTGTTCTGCTTTTTAGAATCCACATATAGGTGAAATCAGTCATGGAATATTTGTCTTTCTCTGACTTAATTCAGTTAGCATAACACCCTTAAGATCCATTTGTGTTGTTAAAAATGTACTCAGAGGTGAGGCTGCTGGTAGTTTTATTTTAATTCTTTGAGGAACTTCCATACTGTTTCCACAATGGCTGCACCAATTTATATTCCCACCAACAATGGAGCGGTGTCTCTTTTCTCCACATCCCTGCCAACACTTGTTGTCCCTTGTGTTTTTGATGATGGCTATTCTGATAGGTGTGAGGTGATACCTCATTGTGGCTTTGATTTCTATTTCTGTGATTGTTAGTGATTGCAGCATCTTTTCATGTATCTGTTGGCTATTTGTATGTCTTCTTCGGAGAAATGTCTGTTCGAGTAAGACTTTTGTCTATTTTTTAATTGGATTATTATTTCTTAAGATTTATCTATTTATTCGAGAGAGAGGGAAAGAGCATGAGAGTAGGAGGGGCAGAGCGAGAGAGAGAGTCTCAAGCAGGCTCCACCCTGAGCAGAGCTGGATTTCATAAACCTGAGATCATGACCTGAGCCAAAACCAAGTCAGATGCTTAACTGACTACACCAACCAGATGCCCCTTAACTGGATTATTTTTATAGTTGTTATTGCCATTGAGGTGTATGAGTTCCTTATATGTGCTGGATATTAACCCCGTATCAGATAAATGGTTTGCAAATATTTCTTTCTACTCAGTAGCTTGCGATTTTCATCTGGTTAATTCTTTAGCTATGCAGAAGCTTTTTACTTTGATACAGTCTCACTGACTTTTGCTTTTGTTGCTGATATGTTTGGTATAAAATCCAAAAAACTGTCAAGACCAATGTCAAAGAATTTTTTACCTATATTTTCTTCTCGAGGTTTTATTGTTTTAGGTCTTACATTTAATTCGTTTTACTCCACCTTGAGTTAATTCTTACGAGTGGTATAATGTAGGGGTCCAATGTCATTCTTTAGCATGAGAATATTCAGTTTCATCAACAACATTTATTGAGAGACTATCTTTTACCAATTGAGTTACTTGGCTCCACGTCAGTATTATTTGACCTTTTATGTCTCAGTTTACTTCCGGGCTCTTGATTCTGTTCTTTCATTCTGTATGTCTGTTTTTAAACCAGCATCATACTGCCTTTTTTTTTTTTTAAGATTAATTAATTTATTTACTTGAGAGAGAGACAAAGAAAGAGAGGGTGCATGAATGGGGGGAGGGGCAGAGGGAGAAGGAGAGAAGACTCCCACTGAACACAGATCCTAACACGAGACTCCACCTCATGATGCTGAGATCATGATCTGAGGCAAAATTGAACTGGAGGCTTAACCAACTAAACCATCCAGGCCCCATACCATCATACTGTTTTACTTGCTACAGCTTTATAATTTGGAATCAGGAAGTAGGAAGCCTATAGCTTTGTCAAGATTGTTTTGGTTATCTGAGGTCTTTCATGGTTCTACATGAATTTTAAGACTTTTTTTTCTGTTTCTGTGAAAAATTGGAATTTCGATAGGGATTGCACCAAATTATAGATTGCTTTGGGGAGTATAGGTATTTTAACAATATTAATTCTTCTGACCAATGAACACAAGATATCTTTCCATTTATTTGTGTCCTCTTCAATTTTTTTTCATCAATGTCTTATAGTATTAATGTATAAATGTTTTACTTCTTTGGTTAAATTCATTCTTGAATATTTTATATTTTTAATGCTATGGCAAATTGAATTGTTTTTTTTGTTTGCATATAGTTCACTGTTATGTACATGAATAAAACTGATTTTGCATATTGATTTTGTATCCTGAAACTTCACTGATTTCATTTATCTTTCTTTCTTTCTTTTTTTTTTAAAGATTTTTTTTTATTTATTTGTTTGACAGATGGAGATCACAGTTAGGCAGAGAGAGAGAGAGAGAGAGAGAGAGAGAGGAGGAAGCAGGTTCCCTGCTGAGCAGAGAGCCCGATGTAGGGCTTGATCCCAGGACCCTAGGATCATGACCTAAGCCGAAGGCAGAGGCTTTAACCCACTGAGCCACTCAGGCGCCCCCCCCTTTTTTTAAAGATTTTATTTATTTATTTGACAGACAGAGATCACAAGTAGCAGAGAGGCAGGCAGAGAGAGAGGAGGAAGCAGGCTCCCTGCTGAGCAGAGAGGATGTGGGACTCCATCCCAGGACCCTGAGATCATGACCTGAGCCGAAGGCAGCGGCTTAACCCACTGAGCCACCCAGGCGCCCCCCCCTTTTTTAAACTAGGTTCCACACCCAGTGTGGGGCTAAATGAGAGGCTTGCACTCATTACCCTGAGATCATTACTGCTGAGATCAAGAGTTGGATACTCAACCAAATAAGTCACCAAGGCACCCTTCATTTATCAATTCTAACAGTTTATTTGATGGAGCTTTTAAGATTTTCTACATGTAATATCAAGTCATCTGCAAAAAGAGTTGATTTTACTTTTTACTTTCTAATTTGAGTGTCTGAAGGCCAATTTTCGATCCTTGATTTTCTTTTCAAATCTAATAATATGCAGGTGCTCATGTAAATTCCATGAAAGATACTTTAAAATAAGTCAAAATTACAATGGCAAAAATGACCAAAAAATAAACTTGTGGCACACTTAACTGTTTATCAAGCAACTTCCTACACTGTGAATCATATATTCCTCACCACAGGTATTAGTAGAGGTATTAATAGTCTTATTTTGACAAGGAATCTGAGGCACAAGATTAATCGGGTTGCCCCTCAGTTAGCCAACCCATGATAGAGCCACATTGCAAACCCAGGTCTTTCTACTAAGATCATGTATAAATTCTATACTAAAAGTTCATCTAAGTAATTAAGGTACATTATTATAATATAAAAATAAATATTAAAATAATATTAACAATAAAATTACATAATGCACAAATACTCATTAAATAAGTTGATTTTTCACATTTTTTCTATACAAAATTCTAGCTTTATTGAGAAAATATTGAGTTTGAGACATTGAAAGCACAGCTATGACCTATTCGTGTATGTATGTGTGGGGATGGTGTATTTGTGTGTATGTGTGTGCATGTGTGTGTGTGTGTGTGTGTGTGTGCATGTTGTTGAGTGTAGGGTGGGCAGAGTCTGGGTGAAGAAACAGACAAGCAACCTGTGCTAATAGTTTTAAATGGGCTATGTGCTCAAAGTCAAATTTTATGAGCAAAAATATCAAACAGTTGGACCATAAAATACTCTTCCTTATGGGTAGTATCTATATCTGTTTATGCAAATCTCACCTCCTGAACTGAAGTGCAAGATACTGGAGGTCATTTGGTACCTGTGAAACATTAAATGGCTGGGAAGTACCTTGCTATAATAGGTTCTCAATGAATGTTCACCTTCACAAGCTGCTGAACTTCAGAAAGAAAAAGTTAAAAAAAAAAAAAGGTAAGAATTAATAATGTTCCTGCAATCAATAGTATCAAAGTTTCAAAGAAACAGCTATAGTTTCAATAAATTCTTCTTTGCTCCCCAGATAAATTATTCTAAAAACCCCTAAGAATAAATGAAATATAGATAAGGAGTTCAAAATCCATATGACATCCAAAAGCTTGATATATACCTGGAGGGCTAAATTCTATCTTCTGAAATAACTTTTTTTAAGCTTCAAGTAGAACATAATCTCATTAAATGACATAATGCAAAAGTGAACATAAAAGTTGTACAAGAGAAATATTAAACACTTCCAGAAGAAATTAATGCTTATTGCTATAGTCTTTGATACTTCTCTCATCTCTACTTAAATGCTGTTTAAATGTACTATTACATCAAGCCAAGTCAGCCTAGTAATTTCTTACAAAATTCTCCCACTCAAAGTTTATAAGGATTTGACAATGACTTGTATTTTACAGATTTATTTTTGAATGTTTTCAATGTTTAACTTGAAAAGAAAAAAATATAGACACTCCTACATGACTGTATGAGCAAATGCTTCAAATCAGCTTCAATAGGGGATTTTAAATACATGCACATATTCTAACATCATTTTACAGAATACCTCTTCTCCCTGTATATCTCTGCACCAATTATGCAAATTTTTTTCCAACTACATGGGGCAGAACTCTTTAATATTTCATGCCTATGTGCTTAGACATGTATGCTTATCGATTACTTGGTAGGAATAGCTACTTAAATGTCAAAAAGTAAAGGGTTGATAGACTATGAAGAACTTAGATAAGCAGCATCATTGAAGAGAAAAATGAACAGCATGCTGTGTTAGTTTATTCAGGATGCCATAAAAAATTTCCACAGACTTTAAACAACAGAAATTTTTTTTCTCACAGTTTCACAGGCTAGAAGTCCAAGAGCAAGGTGTCAGCAGACTTGGTTTCTTCCGTGGCCTCTCTCATTGTCTTGAAGATGAGTTTCTTCTCAGTTGGGTCCTCCCACAGCCTATCCTCTGTGCATGCCACCTCCCTGGTCCCATGGTGTCTCCAGATTCCCTCTTCTTACAGCAACATTAGTCAGAATGGATGAAGACCCACTCTAAGGGCATTATCTTAACCAATCACTTCTTTTAAAGTTCTGACTCCAAGTACATTAACATTCTGAGGGGCTGAGGTTTAAGGCTTCAACATATGATTTGGGGGGGAATACAATTCAGCTCATAACACGTGCCAAGTTACTGTAACTATAGCATTTCTACAAATTTGGATAATACTTGGTAACTTCTCCATCTTCCATATTAGAATTGCAGGGAAATCAAATAACTATTTGGAGATTATTGTAATGATGTAATCATTTGCAGAATCCAGCGGTACCTAGTTCAAGTTCTTAAATTTGAATATTAAACAAATGAATTTACATATATGACTGGATATTTTTTGTTATTTAAATTCTAGCTAGTTAACATACAGTGTAATACCAGTTTCAGGAGTATAAACAGATTTTTTAGAAGAGTTAATAGATATAGTAGTAATTACATTATTTCCAGATAAGCAATGTAACTGCAACTTGTGTTTGGCCACAAATCTGGCCACTAGTAAATTGAGTTTGGTCACAAATCTGGCCACAAATCCTGGTACTTGTCATTGGCAAGAAAACGGAGCCCATTCATCATTCATTTATTATCCATTTATGTTATGGAAACATAACTCCTAACATAACTCCTAACACAAGATGTAGGAGAAACATCTTGTGTTAGGAGTTATGGATTCAAGAAGAATTAAAGCATGTTTCCTGCCTACAAGAGGGTCAGACTCTAGTAAAGTTAGCCATGTAAGCAAAAACCTATTTAATCAGTGTTAGTGGTATGTAAGAATAGCATTGATGGCACAGAGGGCATGATTGATACGAACACATGCAGAGATAGGAAAAGGCTTCACAGCACAGGTGTCAAGTAAAAGAGGTTTGAATGGATAGGAACTCAATGAATTCCACGAGAAAATTACACAGTTCAGACTTTTGTCTTTGTGTTCTTATCCCATCGCCCACTTCTTTTTTTTTTTTTTAAGATTTTATTTATTTATTTATTTGGCAGAGAGAGAGAGAGAGAGAGAGATCACAAGTAGGCAGAGAGGCAGGCAGAGAGAGAGGAAGGGAAGCAGGCTCCCCAGCGAGCAGAGAGCCTGATGCGGGGCTCGATCCCAGGACCCTGAGATCATGACCTGAGCTGAAGGCAGAGGCTTTAACCCACTGAGCCACCCAGGTGCCCCCAGTCACCCACTTCTTAAGTGACCCACCTTCCCAACTGTCTACACATTCAAGGCCGTCTTGAATCATTACTAAAGCCATGTTCTTTTCACTTGTTTCTATGCTACATGATGTATTAATATGCATTTCTTCCTGCAAGACATCTAACTTCTGCTCTAGTTGACAAAAGACAAAGAGAAAAGGGGTCTGTAGAAATCTGTCTCCACCTGTTGCCTCACCTTTATTAGTTCATTAGTTCTTGATTAACTGAAGGCTCTTTACAATATGTCTTTCCAAGGCAGCGTGGCTTGGTAGAGAAGTGAAATGAAAAGTGAAATGAACCAAGCTTTTGTCCACAAAGTTCTAGATCTGAGCAATAACATCACCCATTTCTAATCTTCTGACCTGGAGCAAATAAGTTAAACTTGCTTAACCTCCACTTTCTCATTTGTAGCATAAATATTTCAATGATAAACTCAGCCTGGCTTAGCTGTTAATACATGAAAGCAGAGAACACAGTAGGTGCCCCTGACTTCTAGAAGCACTCTCCTCCTTTTCATTCTCACCTCCCACTTCTTCTCTTAATTCCTTCTGATACTGTCATAAATTACCTATTTAAATATCCATTCCTTTCAGAAAAAAATAAATGCCACTTCTTTCTAACATCGACATTCTCTCCCCTTCTGAACTCTACCTTCTGGAAAAATAGTGACAACATCCTTCCTGAAGCATCACTCGATCAATTCGTATCCCTTCTGTGAACAGTGCACATTCTTGTCCTAATTAGATCAAATCCTCCCCATACCTAATTACTTCTATTTCTCCCAGTATGGGAATTTGTTATTCATAGCTCCAACCATGAAAATGCATCGATTATTCTTCTTGTATTCAACTTCAAGTTCTGGATCTCAGCAAGCAATGTGCTCATGAATAGTGACTGTCTAATAAGTTAAACAATGTATCCTTGCCCTCACTCAGATATACTGCCACAAAACATACCTCTTCTCCCTACCCATAATGTCTTTCTGAGTAAAGCTTGCTGCAATCCAACCATGGGACCTACTCAATCCTTGCATAGGAAGTAGTTATTATCAGTTCTGTTTGTATATTAGAATCATCTAGAAATCTTAAAAAACGTATATTGATGCTAAGGTTCAATCCACATTCAATTACATCACTGGTGTTTGAGAATAGGTCAATTAATATTTTTTAAAAGCTCACCAGGTAATTCTAACATGCAGTCAGGACTGCGAACCTGTGAGTGGCAACTGCTTACAAATGACTGGTGTTTGTTACATATGACTGGGGCTTTAAACACCTTCATTTATGTTTATTGTTTCTCCTTCATTAATTATATTGTGGAACATAAAGACCATTTTCCTGTTTAGTTTGTCCAGGTAGTAGATACTTGCCCTTAGGCAAGTCATTTAACCTCTTATCACCATATTGTCCTGATCTGCAGAACTTAATGAGGTCCCCTACCTCCCAGTATAGCAGCAGGAATTAAATGAGACTGTAGGTGGAAGATGGCAATATAAAGAAGTCTACACAAATAATACATTATATGTTAATAAAAGAATTTTAAAAAAAGAAGTCTACAGCTGCTTAAGAATCAGCCACTGAAAATAAAATGCCCTTACTCCAGAATCACCTTCCACAATCCTCTCCCTTCAAGAAAAGAAGGAATATGAAAGACATGCAGATGGCCTCCACCCAGGTTAAAAAAAAAAAAAAAAAAAAAAAAAAAACAACCAAAAGCAAAAAGGAGAATCTTTGCTGAAAATCTAAACTACTTTCTTGGTCAGAAGAGGTGCAGATTTGTATTGCCAATTTACTTCATAATAGAAGGAAATAAGTTAGTAGATAATATCAATATGGAGAAATATGCTGACAACAATTTACTGCTGACATTATTCTTAACACAATGATAAATAATGTATTAGAAGAGCAAGTAGGGTCTGAATTAATGCAAACTACTGTAAAATAAATGTACAGCTCTTGTAGAATCACTTCCCCGGGGTTTAAGATGCACATAATATTAAAAGTGAAATATTTAAATTCAAAGGTAGAGCTCTCCAGGACTCTAGAACTTTTCAGTCTGGAGCTACTTCTGTACACCTGCACTTTTATAGAAAAGGATGAAATTGGAGGAAGAGAGCTTCCGCACTGAAGAGTGATGTCCAAAAGCATCTAAACCTTAACACTGTAATGGCGGCACACCTACTAAACCCAGAGGCAGTGAGAAAACCTCCAAAATATATAAAAGAACCAAAAATTACATAACTTAAAATTAAAATAAGCATTAAAGAATTGGGTTTAACTATCCATTTCCTTAATTTCCTAACTGCATCCCCAGAAAATATTCCCTTGTTCCCTGGATTTTTTTCCAGCGAAAATAAACTTAGATCATCATTAAAGTGACTGAAAAGATTTCTTATAAATTCCATTCATTTGTAGCAGAAGAATCTTTGGGATTCTCTAGAGTCCCTTTGGGACCATACAGAACAAGTTTAGTACATGTTCTACATGGTAGACTTTAAATGCCTAATGACAACTCTTTCAATCCCCAAGAAATCTCTAATATATCTACAGTTTTTCACTGTTACTGACACTCTATTCAGTAAAAAATGAATAGCAAAACTGGCATTAGAAAATAGTATCTAGTGGCATCCTACTATCTTCCTTCCATTGAGATTTGGACTACGGTGGGACCTAGATCCAATTTATCCAGAGTCAACAGAGATTAATGAGGGTGGTAGTGGGAAGAAACTCCTTTAGATTATCCACTTGTGGTTCATCTGTTCTTGTAGTCTCTCACACAATAATACCTGGATGCTATATTCAGATCCAATATCCCATGATGATGAAGGTTTTTGTCCTGTCATTTGATGTTCCTTGACTCTGGTTTTTGTTAATCATTATCATAATCTTAACAATCACTAATGTTTTTGTAAGATTTTCCCTTTTCGTAAACCCTAAACTTCTAGATGAAATCACTACATCATGAACTATGAAAAATGTTACATTTCACAATTCATACTTTTCAAGTGTAATTTAAGAGATTCAGTTGATTTTTGATTTCCTGATGAATTTTATGTAGGTAATATGCCAAAATAAAGCCACACATATATTAAATAAATGTATGTGTGCATAAATATTATCATATATGTATTTTAAAAGACAATGTATCATTTTTAAATGATACATTAAATTTTTTAAATGGTTTGCTTAAAAAAAAATAACAATAGAATTCCAATTACAATTTTTCAATAAGTCTAATTCATTAACCTCGGATCTCAGCCTCACATAGACAACTGAACAGCAGATAAACTGACATGCAAAAGGTCACTAATATTAATTCACAGCTTATACTGTAGCACAGAAAATATGGAAATCTGAAGACAACAACACCAGGGGAAAATAATATGCACCATGGTTCTCTGGACCATTAACAGGCATTTTCTACAGGAAGACAAGCAAATAATGGGGAAAATAAATTTTTTCTTTTAGCCATTCTTTAGAAGTTTGATGTATTCATGTAAAAAAAATGAAGCAATCTTATTTTAAATTGATTTTTCTTTTAAAAAATTTTCCAACTTTAACAGATTGGAACGTTAGTTTCATGGTGTCCACCCTAAGAGCCATACAACAGACTGTCTTCTATAAAGAACTCCCAGAGGACTGAATAACACACACCTTGACTGTCATTCTGTTCCAATTATCATCAAATCACCAACCTGAGAAACATTTGATGTTAATTCCCTTGCAACTCTAAGCTGTTCCTTTTCCCTTGAGATTGTCTATGGTTATATTTCTCTCACACATTCATATTTCTCATGGAATGACCTGTATACTCCCACCTGGCAAGGGAAAAGTTGCCTCTGAGGAGAGTGTGAACACTCTCTAATATTATATCTCCAAATTCTTGCAATATCAAAGGTCATGTAAAGATGCTAAATTTCAATATGAAGTGATAAATACAGTGCATAAGATTCTATTTTCTGAGGTTCAAAGATCCTTTCTAATGTGCATACTCACACACACACCCCTTATTCTTTGTTGATATGCTTTAAGGTTCCCAATGTTATTTCAACCACCTCAGTCCTTTAATGCATTAAGCAATCCTCAAAGTTACTAATAACACATTACTATTTTAATTGTTAACAAATTACTAAAATAATTTTTAATGTTTCCTTTATCTCATATTTCAGTAAAAGAGTAAGAGTATTAGACTAGAACCAGAAGTATGACCAAAGTCTAGTCCATATGTTAATTAATTAAAAAATATATTAGGTGTCATTTATTTTCTTTAATTGAGAACTATAGAAATATACCTATTTAAAATGTGAATTATCTGGGGCACCTGGGTGGTTCAGTAGTTAAGTTTCCAACACTTGGTTTTGGCTCAGGTCATGATTTCAGGGTTGTGAGACTGAGCCCAGTGTGTTGGGCTCTCGTGCTCAGTGTGGAGTCTGCTTGAGACTCTCTCCCTCTCCCTCTACTCCTTCCTCCACTCCCATGTGCACTCTCTCTAAAATAAATAAATAAATAAATAAATAAATAAATCTTTAAAAAACAAAATGTAAATTATCTGTCTTTAATACCCATCCCAATGCCAGAAAATCAAACATTATTATTTTCCTATTCAGGAAAGGATAAATTTAAAAAAATAAATAGCTTTATTCTGTGCATTTTAATACCTACAAGGAATTGGGAGTTCTTGTTCTATTCACTGCTTGATACCTTAGATGAAGGAATATCTTATTTGAGAATGAGGAGTAAATACCATCTATCTTTTTGGAGAACAAAGTAAATTTGGGGGAAAAATAGAGAGAATTCCAATTTTAAAAAGTGTTTACATGAGACTTCTACCTTTGGTTATGATGGAATAGCTTGACACATACCAACAATCGTACTGAGAACAACAAAAAGCCAATTAAACACTTTCTATTAATTGATTAAATAATCAATCACCTATCACCATAGAAATGCTGAGTCAAATAGAATTCTGAAGTTAAGATTCCAGAAAAATGAACTCAGAGATTTGACTATACTCTACACTCTTTCTGTCTCTAGAGCATTTGCCAATTCTTGGTATGAATCGAGGCCAGATTCATGGAGTCATAAACAAGAAACCCTATGAAATCCGTATTTCCCAGACTGCTGTAACAAATTTCTATAACTTGGTGCTTAACACAACAGAAATTTTTCTCTCACACTTCTGAAGACCCAGAAGTCCAAAGTGAATGTGTCAGCAGACCTGAGTTCTCTATAGAAGCTCTAGGGCAGAATGGGTTCCTTGCTTATTCTAGCTACTGGTAGCATTTGCCATTTCTTGACACGTGGTCACACAACCCTCTAATCTACATCTGTCTTTTTACATGGCCTTCTCCTCTCGGTATCTTCCCCTCTGGGTGTCTTTCTTCTTCTCTTCTCTTGGATAGTGGGATAGCATTCAAGGCCCACCGGATATAATCCAAGATTGTATCCTCATCTCAGGATCCTTAAATTAATCATATCTGAAAACACACATTTTTTTCTTCCAAATAAGATAACATTCACAGGCTCCAGGGATTTAATGCCTTGGGGGAACCATTTTTCAACCTGCCGCAAAACTCAAGGAAAACAATAAAAATAAAAACATTGATGATCTCACTCCGAAAAGCAGAATACTTAGAAGAAAAGTATACTTTGTAACATAGAAATTAAAAACCTCTTTTCTTCAAAAGGCAATGTTACGAGAGTGAAATTACACAACACACAACGGGGAAAAGATTGTGTGAACAAAAGAAGCCATGTCAAAAATATACTGAGAATCAAGTACTCTTGAGATCAGCAAAACGGTGGGGAGACCACCCAAGAAACTGGCAAGGCTTAGGAACTCCACAGAATAGATAAGCAAATGGCTGACCAGGGTATGAAAAGGGCTCAATATCTTTAGTCATCAGAGGAATGCAGCTTCAATCACAAATGATATTGCTGCTTTTCCCACCGAGTGCCTACTTGGAAAAGACCAACAGCACCCAAACTGACAAGGGTATGTCGCACCCAGGACTCTCATACACTGACTTTAGAATCCTTGCTGGGACAGCCAATAAGCTGCTGGGGCAGCTTGTACTGAAAGTGGAGGCATGCACACCAGATGACCTAACAGTGCTGCATGGAGATTTAAATGCAAAAAAGACATACACCGAAATGACCATCAAAATACAATGAATAAATAATCTAACAAACAATGGAATGCTATTTTGTAAACAACGAGAACAAACTACATGTATATTTATCACTAATATTCAACATGGATGAATCCTAGAAACATAATGCTGAAAGACAATAGTTTATTTCTACATAAATTCCAAAAACCAGGCAAAGTTAGACTATGATGGTACAAGCCAAAATAATAATTAGCTTGGACGGTGTGTTTCCCTGAGATGGGACATAATGAGGAATGCTGGGGAATTAGGAATGGGCAATTTCTTACATGTGTACTGTGTACATGTATGATATATATTTTACAAATTCTTCCAGGGAACATTATGATTTCTATGTATATATTATGAATATATGTACATGTATATATTATGCTTGGTATATATTATACTTTATAAAATTATTTCAAAAATAAATAGGATAAACTCATTTTAAAAATCGGTTCCTAATAAACCAAGAAATAAATAAAAATGTGAACAATTTGAACACTCAATTTAAGGCATTTACATAAATTTTATGTGTAAAATGCCACAATAAAGTAGACTCAAAGGAGATTTAAATTGAAGCTAATGATTTAGTTCTCTTACCAATTGAACAAGCACTTAAAGAACAACCAAATCATACCCAAATTGGGGTGAGAATGACTAAAGCATATAGGAATACACAAGAAGAAAAAGGCAACTCCATGCTCCTGAATAATTTATAGCCATCACAGAGAAATTATATATATAATTTGAGTAGAGGAATTTGAATGTCCTGAATTTACACTATTTGTAATTAACAATCAAAATAATGGATGACATTAGTCCCCCTCAGTATTCCAACAAAGGGATATTTATCTATCTGTCTGAAATATCTAAGGGAGAATGCAGTGGTACAGATGTAAGAATTTGAGTAAAGGGCAAACCATTAGACTGAAAAAATTCAAGTTTCCAATGCTCCTTGGAGAATTAAAAGGATATAATTATATGAAGATTCTGCAACAGGCAAGTCAGATTCTGAGATTTCTTCCTGGATCTCAGTTTTATCTCTAGAAATATTTGGCCACCAACATTGTTTTCTCATTAATCATTCTAGCCATGTGGCCTCTGGAAAATATTTTACACTATCTTCATATTTTTCATTTTCTCTATTAAAACCCATTTCCAGCTAAAGTTCAAATGTGTAATGTAAGAGTCCCATATCTGCATATTTCCCTGAGTTAAGCAAAAATTTTAAAAAATTTTCAAAAATCTAAGATAGGGAAATAAATTATCCTCACTTATCAAAAGCAAAGATACAATATGCTATGTTTATTCTCAACATTCCTTTAGGGATATTCATCACAGCATGATTTTTCCCCCCTCCACTACATGGAATTAGTATTAGAATTAGCTTTCACTGTCCTTTCAAGATGATCACTCCATACATAAGATCCTTTGGAGAGCAACTAAAAGGAATGAGCTAAAACACCTGCATTTCAATACATGACAAATGTAAATGTATATGTACATATGAAAAATATTTTGAAACCTCAAGTTAATAATGTTAGCAAGCCAAGCTTTGTTGATTATTGAGACTAGAGAGGGGCTGAATGAGGAAGGGGTTCGTGAAGGGGAACTTTTATTTTTGATGTTGTATATATCTTTATTTTTTTAAGTGCTTTAACTTGTATAGTACATAGTCTTAAAGTTATAAAAAGACTGAAAATATCATCTTCTCTTTTAATATACTTCCTATAAAAAGAAGAAAAATGAAAATAAATACCAGGGGGAAAAAAGCATTGTTCTTAAAAAATTTTCACCATTGCCAGTGAAGAGCTACACACTGAAAGATGTATAACACAACCCACTTGTAGAATGGGAGGGCATAGTCATTATTTATCCAATTATACTGTAGATCACAAAAGACTGCTCTGGCGAAGCTCTGTAACCTAGGTCTGCCCCCTACTGGAAGAGTGAGTGGCCCTAATGCTGTCCGTCCTTTTCATTGTTAATTTCAAATAGATAATGCAAAACCAGCAAATCCCTCTACTCAAAGATCTTAGGTGAAACTATGACAACAGTCTCCCAAAGGCATCCTAAAACTCAAATAATAAAAGCAAAAAATTAATAGTAAGGTAATTTAAATTTTTAGTCTAGGAAACAAAACAAAAATGCCTTCCAAAAGATGTTTCCTGTATAAACTGTTCACCTACCAATATATCGCAGACGAAAGGCTTAGTGTTGAGCATACAACCATTTAATGAGAATCTGCAGAAATCAGGACTTAATCAGGAAACAAATTCCAATTTCTACATAAAGACCCCCTACCCCCAGCCTTTTTCTAAACATTTTTACCACACAAAGAATGTATATGCAGTGGAGGGGAAGACAGCACTATCTGGTCATCACCAAATGATTGAAAGTAGCAGCTGAAACTCTGAGCCCCTTTTTCCAGAAGGTTAAGTGGTTGAAAGTAGCAGCAGAATTGTCTTGAAAGTAGAGATTCTAAAAGCTTAGGGGAATGTGGAGGAAATGTGGAGGAAATGTGAACTCCAGGTAAGTGTTTTTCCATTTACTCTCAGTAAGAAGATTTTAGTTAAACATAAGTCATTCTTCTCTAAATGTCCTGGTGTACCCTTCAGAGGTTTAGGCATTATGTTACAGGTTACACCACTGAAAAGATTATAAGGAGAAAACGTTGCTTTCAAATTCTCCTTCTGCAACTGGGGGAGAAGGGCAGGCAGCAGAGAGAGGAATCCCAGAAGGAAGAACACAAATGAGGACAAGAGAAATTCATTCAGCCCATTGATTTCTGAACCCATCACACCTCTGAAGAATTTCTGATAAATGAGTATATAGATTCATTAGTATTTCCACTTTTCTTTTTTCCCTGTGGTAAAGAAATAATGAAAAGTAGGAACTAAATAATTGAAGAGCTGGCAAGCAGAAAGACGGAGTACAAACAGAGGCATAAAGGATGAACTCGTTACTCCTTGAAAATAAAAACTGAACTCTCTCTCTCTCTCTCTCTCTCTCACACACACACACACCATGCATATGAATACATGTGTGTATCAGTATGTGTTGGATAGGAAATGGCCCAAGTCATGTGGTTGATAAGAGGAATCAAGTGGCTATCAATAACTGTATAGACATGGTCTTACTCTCATTCACATAATGGGCATTTCTCACGCAAAGGGAATCCCGCATTTTCATCTTCCACAAACAATGTGTACTACATGCTCTGAACAAAGGCTGTTGCCCTAAGATTATGGGAAGAGAATGCTGAGACTATGTCAGTGATGTTCCCAAGCACCCCAAACTCCCTCTTGCCCCTTCTGGTTAGAGCATTTCTGAACTATTTCTGAACTGCCAGCTGTACTCCATATGTCCGTAGTTCATCTTCCCAAAATGTATAACTTACTTTGATATCTCCTACTCAAATCTTCAATAGCTCCCCATTTCATAATGTCCAAACTTCTCTCTCTACAGTAGATGCTCTATTTTTCTGCTGAATGCTTTCTAATGGGCATATATTTTGGTAATTTAATCTTTATTTCAATGCATTTTTCATTCTTTTACATGATTCCATACTGCTAGATATTATCCCCCAAATTCATCTTTCAAAACCTAACCCCTAATGTGATGGTGTCTGAAGGTGGGGCCTTTGGGAAGTGACTAGGTAATGAGGGTGAGACCCTCATGAGAGGGATTAGCACCCTCATAAACAGACCCCAGAACTCTCTTGCCCCTTCTGCCGCATGAGAACAGAGACAGAAGTCAGTTACCTGTGAACTGAGAAGCTGGTCCCACTAGATCATGAATCTTTTGGAGACTTGATCTTGGACTTTCCATCCTGCCTATAGTGTTCTATTATAGCTGCCTGAATGGGCTAAGACATACACTTCCATAAAAGTTAGAAGAATAAAACAAAGTATTCCTGCATACATTTTTCAGTTTTCAAATAAACAATTTATTTGGTAGAGTTTTAGATTCACAAAAAGGTTGTAAATATAGTATAGAGAGTTCCCATATATTCCACATCCCAATTCTATTATTGACATCTTACACTGGTATGGTATATTCAATCACAATTTAATGAGCCAAACTGATGCCTTATTACTAAGTAAATTCCAACAATTTTTACAGATTGCCTTATTCTTTTACCAAATGACTTTTTCTGATCCAGGATCCCATTCAAGGTACCACATTACATTTAGTTACTATGTCTCCTTAAATTCTGGTTGGTTATGACAGTGTCTGAGATTTTCCATAGTTTTGCTGACCTGGATAGTTTTGAGGAGTGCTAATCAGGAATGTTATAGAATACTTTCCAATTTGAGCTTGGCACTTTTCTCATGGTTTAGACAAGAGGTTATGGGTTCAGGGAAAGGAGACAAAGAAAATATCTAATTACTTCATATCAAGAGTACATACTAGGAAAAATCACGTTTTTTGCTCCAATTGTTATAGCTTTGGCCATTGGGAGCCATTTCAGGTACATCTGTTTTCTTCTGACATACACATATCTTTGTGTATGTGTGTGAAAGAGGCTGTTTCACACTTTCTCACCTTCTGGCACTACTACACGACATTCCAGGCTCATTATCTCCCAGTCTTCTATCTTATTCTCATCATTCCTCCTAGAAGCCCTGGTGCCTTTAATTGGAGAATGATATTAGAAATTAAGGTCTGGGTGCTAGGTGTGTTCACTGCTTCTGTGATGACATAGCTCCTAGGTCCTCTCAGCTGACAAAACTAAGAAATATATGAGTATCTAGTAATCTATGTAGACACACACATCTGTAGATATTTCCATACATATCCATTTGTTAAAGAAAACATAAGTTCATACTGATGTCTCCAAGTTTAACCTACTATTACATGGATCATTCTAGCTTCCTCCTTCTCTTTGTCCATAAACTTTTACTCCAACAATGAGACATCTGGTTCCCTCTGTCCACCATCTATTTACGTAATAGTTCAATGCTGGTATACACGTAGAATGGTTTCAGAAGTATTAACCTGCACCCCTCCATGTAGAAAACAATCTCATCACTTGGGAACTGCTTATGCATTGCTCTTTTGCCTGTCGTCTTATACTTTCCAGTCATTTCCAAAGTTAAGTTAGTTAGTACCTTTTCTGTCCACAACCTTCTGTAAAGTCATTTTAGACATTTCAATACAGTTAGATGATTTTGTCACCATCTGCTTTCCATCCTAGGATCCTCAATAATTATAATTTTCCCTATGGTTTTCAATAAAATTTTCTCTTTATTCATGGTTTTCCTGTAGTTTCAATATGACACCAGAGTGTTTGTGCTGTTGTCTGTGTGGGCTATTTATTCTTGACTGTCCTAAATGGCTCCATTTTTTTCTTTCTTCTCTTGTTGCCAACTACATGCCTGTTATACCTTTTGAAATTGTCCCTCAGTTCTTCAATGTTCTGTTTCATCTTTCTCGTTCTTCTTTTTTCCTCTTTTCATTTCATTTTGGGTATTTTCTATTGACCTATCTTCAAGCTAACTGATTCTTTCTTCACTGTGTCTGGTTTAAACTGACCCATCAAAGACTTATTCTTCATTTCTGTTATAGTGGTTTTTATACATTTCCTTGTGATTTTTTTCTTATATTACCCATATGTTCTTCTTTTTTTATTGTGTTATGTTAGTCACCATATAGTACATCATTAGTTTTTTTTTTTATTTTATTTATTTGACACAGAGAGAGAAATCACAAGTAGACAGAGAAGCAGGCAGAGAGAGAGAGAGGGGAGGAAGCAGGCTCCCTGCGGAGCAGAGAGCCCGATGTGGGGCTCGATCTCAGGACCCTGGGATCATGACCTGAGACGAAGGCAGAGGCTTTAACCCACCAAGCCACCCAGGCGCCCGTACATCACTAGTTTTTGACGTAGGGTTCCAAGATTCATTGTTTGCATATAACACCCACTGCTCCATGCAATATGTGCCCTCCTGGTGACACCCATCACCAGGCTAACCCCATGCCCTCATTCCCTTCCCTTTTAAAATGCTCAGTGTGTTTCCTGGAGTCCATAGTCTCTCATGGTTCGTCTCCCACTGTGTTTTCTCCCCCTTCATTTTTCCCTTCCTTCTCCTAATGTCCTCCATGTTTCCTTATGTTCCACAAATAGGTGAAACCATATGATGATTGACTTTCTCTTCTTGACTTATTTCACTCAGCATAATCTCCTCCAGTCCCATCCATGTGATACAAATTTGGGTATTGCATCAGATCAAAAGCTTCTGCACAGCAAAAGAAACAGTCAACAAAACAAAGAGGCAACCCACAGAATAGCAGAGGATATTTGCAAATGGCACTACAGACAAAGAGCTGATACCGATCTGTTCTTACATGTTGTTACTTTTTCTACTAGAACCCTAAACATTTTAACCATTATTGTTTTAAATTCCATGTCTGGTAATTCCAACATCTGTGTCACATTTGTCTCTCGTTCTAATAACTGTTTTGCCTCTTAAGAGTGTGTTTTCTCTTGTTTTAGGTATTCCTTGTAGGTTTTGCTGAAAGTTGGACTTATCATACCAGCCAATAAGAACTGAGGTAAACAGAACTCTATTATATGGATTGAGGTTAATCTGAAGAAAAGTTAAGCTTTTTTTTTAACTTGGGTGATAAGTATGAATATCGAGAGCTTCAGATTCTTCCAATGCCTTTGTTTTTGTCTTCAGTCTTGACTCTGGGTTTACCCATACATTCCTCCTTGGAGAGAATCTGCTTTTAGCACCCCTTTGAGTTGTAATCCACTGTTATTATAATGGAACCCTGTTAATGTGATGGTAAGGTCCACTTTATAATCTTATAACCAAATCTCAGTCTTTTAATGGCCTTGTATCTTAGGGCTGTGACTTCCACAGTGTTTCTGTAATGCTATATACCTTTTCCTCCCTGCCCTCTTTCCTATTCCCTCTCCTGAGCATTCCTAATCTATTTCTGCTTCTGACTTAACTCCATCCCTATTAGCTAAGTAGGGGTAGAGTAGGGAGGACTTCCCTTCCCCAGTCTGGGATAAAGTTTAGACTTAAGTTCTGATAAAGTCCTTTCTCAGGGAGAGCAGAACTTTGTGATAGAGGAGACTTAGTATATTTCACAATTGCTACTCTTCCCCTCTCCCCGCTACTGCAAAGGAGATCTTTCTACAATTTTCACCATTAGAACCTGGTGGGGTTCCTGAAGGGAAGGCCCAGGAAAGCGTGGGCCCATTTCCTAAGACTATAGTCCCTCAGGTTGCTCACTGTCAAGTTAGCCCGCATTCTACCTCTAGCAATTTGACAAAATTACTATTTATGTGTTTTTTTATTTATGGTTTCAGCAGCCTCTGCTCAATGTGTACAGATCTCAACAGTGTATTTCTGTAGATGCACCTGTCTCTCCAGATGTTAGGATGTCACTTTGCTTTGAAGTCTTGATTCTCTGATGGGTCCAAGAAAATTCGTTTTTAGTTTTTCCAGCTTTTCTTTAGTTGTAAATATGTAACTGAAGACTTTCAAGCCCTTTACATGTTGGGATTATTTGTCTGTCTGTCTATCTATCAGTCTAACTATCTAATCATCTATCACATCTATCATCATTATACTGATATCACCAATTGTAAACCAAAACCACAGTGCTCATGCCATAGTTTCTCCTTTCCAGATCTGAAACTCACTTCATCAACGGTGCAAAACCTGGCTCAAAGGATAGTGAATAACAAGTTGTTCCAGAACTGCCAACCCATGCTTTCACAAAGAAAACTTTTTATGACAGAATTGGAGTTTAATATTTCTTTAGAATGTTTTGGTTTGTTTTTCTGTCTTTTGATGATAAATGTATGATTCAAACACTCTTTAAAATTTACTTGAGGGATGAATGTGTGGCTCAGTCTTGGTTAAACATCTGTCATAGGCTCAGGTCATGATCCCAGGGTCTTGCGATGGAGCCCCACATCGGGATCCCTCTGCTCAGTGGGGAGTCTGCTTCTCCCTCCACTCTGCCCTTTCCCCCTCCTACTCATGCTCTGTCTCTAGCTCTCAAATAAATAAAAATAGTTAAAATAAAAGTTGCTTGAGTTGATTCTCCTCCCCCACCTCAACTTATGGAGACTATGTTTATTCATTTTAAATACAGTTCAGTTCATTTCTTTCTGTTTGATTTTGCTTTAACTCCACATCCCTCTTATTATTATGGGGTTTATTTATTTTCTGTTGCTTTTTAAATTTACTTTTGAATATATGAAACATTACCAAAGCTCTAAAAATCGGGTCTGTGAAAATGGTATATTCACAAAAGGGTCATTTTCTACCACCCTTATTCCCAATTCCTTCCATCTTTTCCACTCAATTCCTACTCACACAGTATAGGTAATTAATTTTAATCTCTAGATTTTCTTTTGTTTTTCTTAAATTTTCTTACACAAAAAGTAGCATAGTATACTAACATTTATGTGCTTTGCATCTTTAATTTTTTTTTAAAGATTTTATTTATGTATTTGAGAGAGAGACAGTGAGAGAGAGTATGAGAGAGCAGAAGGTCAGAGGGAGAAGTAGATTCCCCGTGTAGCTAGGAGCCTGATGCAGGACTTGATCCAAGGACTCCGGGATCATGACCTGAGCAGAAGGCAGCTGCTTAACCAACTGAGCCACCCAGGTGTCCTGCATCTTTAATTTAATAATACATCAGCCTATATCACTTCAGTGTGTGGAAGCACCATAGTTCCTTCAACACTTTCCACCCAACACCTCTCCTGTGGATGAGCATTTACATTATTACCAGTGACTCGTACTGGCAAACAATGCCACAACAAATAGCCTTGCTCATGTATCCTTTTACACTATAGGAGGTATATTTTCTTGGTAAACATATGTAAAGAAGGTAAGGTCAAATAAAAGTATAAGAGTGTACATAATTTGTAATTCCAGTAGATATTTCCAAAGCATATTTCAGTACAGTTTTCATTCATACTACTATGAGTAAAAGTGAATGAATCTAATATGCCTAAAGGCCATTTATGTATGTTTTTGTGTATTATCTATTAATGTTTCTTCAAAAATTGGTATTGAGGGGCGCCTGGGTGGCTCAGTGGGTTAATCCTCTGCCTTTGGCTCAGATCATGATCTCAGGGTCCTGGGATCGAGCCCCACAACGGGCTCTCTGCTTGGCAGGGGTCCTGCTTCATCCTCTCTGCCTGTGTCTCTGCCTACTTGTGATCCCCGTCTGTCAAATAAATAAATAAAATCTTTAAAAAAAAAATTGGTATTGAGATTTTTACTCTTTCCCCCATTTCTCAAAATAAAAATCCTTTATATAGTAGGTATATTAACCTTTAAGCTATGAGATGCAAAATAAGTAATGATTAGGAAGATATAACTCCTTAATTAGAAGGAATTTTAGGAGAAGTGAATTTGTGATTAGCACTGGGTGTTGTATGGAAGTGTTGATTCACTACATTGTACATCTGAAACTACTATTACACTGTATGTTAACTAACTGGAATTTAAATAAAAACTTATAAAAAAAAACAAGAAATTATTTGGTAAACCTCTATGCAAATAAATTTGAAAATCCAAATGAAATGGATATTTCCTAGGGAAATACGTTTACCAGTATTGATGTCATTAAAAATAGAAAGCATCAACAGATTAATTTTCCTAGAATAAAGAGAGAAGGTAATCATGGAACCATACCATGCCAGGCCCATATCGTTTCACAGGGGAATTATTTCAGCCTTGAAGGATCAAATTTCTCTACAAATGGCTACAGAATATAACACTGAAAACTAAATCTAATAAAGACTAGTTAAATTGGTACAGAATACAAAAATATGTTTAAACGTTAATGCAGATATTCTAAATAAAATAGTACCGAACAAGGCCTTAAACGACACACTGGACCAGATGGACATCACAGATATATTCAGAACATTTCATCCCAAAGCAACAGAATACACATTCTTCTCTAGTGCACATGGAACATTCTCCAGAATAGATCACATCCTCGGTCCTAAATCAGGACTCAACTGGTATCAAAAGATTGGGATCATTCCCTGCATATTTTCAGACCACAATGCTCTGAAGCTAGAACTCAACGACAAAAGGAAGTTTGAAAAGAACCCAAATACATGGAGACTAAACAGCATCCTTCTAAAGAATGAGTGGGTCAACCGGGAAATTAAAGAAGAATTGAAAAAAATCATGGAAACAAATGATAATGAAAACACAATGGTTGAAAATCTGTGGGACACAACAAAGGCAGTCCTGAGAGGAAAATATATAGTGGTACAAGCCTTTCTCAAGAAACAAGAAAGGTCTCAGGTACACAACCTAACCCTACACCTAAAGGAGCTGGAGAAAGAACAAGAAAGAAACCCTAAGCCTAGCAGGAGAAGAGAAATCATAAAGATCAGAGCAGAAATCAATGAAATAGAAACCAAAAAAACAATAGAGCAAATCAACGAAACTAGGAGCTGGTTCTTTGAAAGAATTAATAAAATTGATAAACCCCTGGCCCGACTTATCAAAAAGAAAAGAGAAAGGACCCAAATAAATAAAATCATGAATGAAAGTGGAGAGATCACAACTAACACCAAAGAAATACAAACTATTATAAGAACATACTATGAGCAACTCTACGCCAACAAATTTGACAATCTGGAAGAAATGGATGCATTCCTAGAAACATATAAACTACCACAACTGAACCAGGAAGAAATAGAAAGCCTGAACAGACCCATAACCAGTAAGGAGATTGAAACAGTCATTAAAAATCTCCAAACAGGACATTGGGGAGGGTATGTGCTTTGGTGAGTGCTGTGAAGTGTGTAAACCTGGTGATTAACAGACCTGTACCCCTGGGGATAAAAATATATGTTTATAAAAAATAAAAAATTATATATAAAAAAAAAAATCTCCAAACAAACAAAAGCCCAGGGCCAGACGGCTTCCCGGGGGAATTCTACCAAACATTTAAAGAAGAACTAATTCCTATTTTCCTGAAACTGTTCCAAATAATAGAAATGGAAGGAAAACTTCCAAACTCATTTTATGAGGCCAGCATCACCTTGATCCCAAAACCAGACAAGGATCCCACCAAAAAAGAGAGCTATAGACCAATATCCTTGATGAACACAGATGCGAAAATACTCAACAAAATACTAGCCAATAGGATTCAACAGTACATTAAAAAGATTATTCACCACGACCAAGTGGGATTTATTCCAGGGCTGCAAGGTTGGTTCAACATCCGCAAATCAGTCAATGTGATACAACACATCAATAAAAGAAAGAACAAGAACCATATGATACTCTCAATAGATGCTGAAAAAGCATTTGACAAAGTACAGCATCCCTTCCTGATCAAAACTCTTCAAAGTGTAGGGATAGAGGGCACATACCTCAATATCATCAAAGCCATCTATGAAAAACCCACCGCAAATATCATTCTCAATGGAGAAAAACTGAAAGCTTTTCCGCTAAGGTCAGGAACACGGCAGGGATGTCCATTATCACCACTGCTATTCAACATAGTACTAGAGGTCCTAGCCTCAGCAATCAGACAATAAAAGGAAATTAAAGGCATCCAAATCGGCAAAGAAGAAGTCAAATTATCACTCTTCGCAGATGATATGATACTATATGTGGAAAACCCAAAAGACTCCACTCCAAAACTGCTAGAACTTATACAGGAATTCAGTAAAGTGTCAGGATATAAAAATAATGCATGCACAGAAATCAGTTGCATTTCTCTACACCAACAGCAAGACAGAAGAAAGAGAAATTAAGGAGTCAATCCCATTTACAATTGCATCCAAAACCATAAGATACCTAGGAATAAACCTAACCAAAGAGACACAGAATCTATACTCAGAAAACTATAAAGTACTCATGAAAGAAATTGAGGAAGACACAAAGAAATGGAAAAATGTTCCATGCTCCTGGATTGGAAGAATAAATATTGTGAAAATGTCTATGCTACCTAAAGCAATCTACACATTTAATGCGATTGCTATCAAAGTACCATCCATCTTTTTCAAAGAAATGGAACAAATAATGCTAAAATTTATATGGAACCAGAAAAGACCTCGAATAGCCAAAGGGATATTGAAAAAGAAAGCCAACGTTGGTGGCATCACAATTCCGGACTTCAAGCTCTATTACAAAGCTGTCATCATCAAGACAGCATGGTACTGCCACAAAAACAGACACATAGATCAATGGAACAGAATAGAGAGCCCAGAAATAGACCCTCAACTCTATGGTCAACTAATCTTCGACAAAGCAGGAAAGAATGTCCAATGGAAAAAAGACAGCCTCTTCAATAAATGGTGTGGGGAAAACTGGACAGTCACATGCAGAAAAATGAAATTGGACCATTTCCTTACACCACACACAAAAATAGACTCAAAATGGATGAAGGACCTCAATGTGCGAAAGGAATCCATCAAAATCCTTGAGGAGAACACAGGCAGCAACCTCTTCGACCTCAGCCGCAGCAACATCTTCCTAGGAACAATGCAAAAGGCAAGGGAAGCAAGGGCAAAAATGAACTATTAGGATTTTATCAAGATCAAAAGCTTTTGCACAGCAAAGTAAACAGTTAACAAAATCAAAAGACAACTGACAGAATGGGAGAAGATATTTGCAAACGACATATCAGATAAAGGACTAGTGTCCAGAATCTATAAAGAACTTAGCAAACTCAACACCCAAAGAACAAATAATCCAATCAAGAAATGGGCAGAGGACATGAACAGACATTTCTGCAAAGAAGACATCCAGATGGCCAACAGACACATGAAAAAGTGCTCCATATCACTCGGCATCAGGGAAATACAAATCAAAACCACAATGAGATATCACCTCACACCAGTCAGAATGGCTAAAATAAACAAGTCAGGAAATGACAGATGCTGGCGAGGATGCAGAAAAAGGGGAACCCTCCTACACTGTTGGTGGGAATGCAAGCTGGTGCAGCCACTCTGGAAAACAGAATGGAGGTTCCTCAAAATGTTGAAAGTAGAACTGCCCTATGACCCAGCAATTGCACTACTGGGTATTTACCCTAAAGATACAAACGTAGTGATCCAAAGGGGCACGTGCACCCGAATGTTTATAGCAGCAATGTCCACAATAGCCAAACTATGGAAAGAACCTAGATGTCCATCAACAGATGAGTGGATCAAGAAGATGTGGTATATATACACAATGGAATACTATGCAGCCATCAAAAGAAA
This sequence comes from Mustela putorius furo, assembly GCF_011764305.1. Taxonomy (NCBI): domain Eukaryota; kingdom Metazoa; phylum Chordata; class Mammalia; order Carnivora; family Mustelidae; genus Mustela; species Mustela putorius. Next base: position 18,905,675 of record NW_025422019.1, on the reverse strand, counting down.
TGAAATCTTGCCATTTGCGACAACATGGATGGAACTAGAGCGTATCATGCTTAGCGAAATAAGTCAAGCAGAGAAAGACAACTATCATATGATCTCCCTGATATGAGGAAGTGGTGATGCAACATGGGGGCTTAAGTGGGTACGAGAAGAATAAATGAAACAAGATGGGATTGGGAGGGAGACAAACCATAAGTGACTCTTAATCTCACAAAACAAACTGAGGGTTGCTGGGGGGAGGGGGTTTGGGAGGAGGGGGTGGGATTATGGACATTGGGGAGGGTATGTGCTTTGGTGAGTGCTGTGAAGTGTGTAAACCTGGTGATTCACAGACCTGTACCCCTGGGGATAAAAATAAATGTTTATAAAAAAATAAAAATTTAAAATAGTACTGAACAAAATCCAATACCATATCACGAAAATAATACACCATGTCCAAGTCGCCATGGAAAAGAAAAGGAAAGCAAGGTTGGTTCCATATTAAGAAATCTATTTATGCAATTCATCATTTGACAAAATTCTACATGCATGATAAAAATATGATAAAAATATATATATAAGAAAGTAGGAGTTAAATACATTCTTAAAATATATTTACCTTAAGCTTAAAGCTAGCACCTTTTCTCAGTGGGGTGACGCAAATGATGTCTCCACCAAGATCAGGTAAAGGCAAAATTTCTGACTGCCTGAAACACTATTCATCAATAATGTAATATCCATTGTATTTAGACAAGAAAAATTAATTATTTGGATAAAAAATGAATAAGGAGAAGTAAAGCAATATGTTTTTGTGGGGATTATATTATTGTGTACTTGGAAAACCCTTAAGAATCAATGGTAAAATTAACTCTAAGGATAAAAGGATTCAATGAAGTAGCAAGCTATAAAATTAGCATAAATCAATAGTCTTCAATTACACAGAAAATATTTAATTAGAAGATACAAAGAGAAAAAAAAAACCATTTACAACAGCAATGAAAGTGTGAAATATTTAAGAATAACTTTAACAAGAAATGTACAAAACTTATATATAGAAAATATTAAAACACTCTTGAGAGACATAAAGGATTACTTGAACATAGGCTCCTTGCTGAAAGAATCAACATTATAAAGACAGAAGTTCTCCCTCAGTTAATTCACAAAATTAATAAAATCCAAATAAAAATACATACTTTTTCTCCTCATGCAGCATTAATCTTTCTAAGGCTGCTTGCTCAGATGAGGCATGCCTTTTTTAAGTCTCTTCCCAGAAATGAAATCTCTGAACTGAAGTGCACTTTTCATTATGCTCATACACAGAGTGATTTTTTTTTTCTCTCTTGTGGTGGCGTTAAGAAAGTTTTAGGTCTGTTGATAACTTTCCTGCCCCACCCCCTTTCCTACAGGGAAGCCCTCTCTCCTCACCCCTTAGGGACCCTTGCACTTCCTGAAGGCAGGCAGTGCTAGAGATAGCTTACTGGATTTGATGTTTACTTTTCTACTTCGTGAAATTGTGAGTTTGGGTCCTCTCTGTCTTCTACTTATGCTGATGTTGTGAGTTTGGTATAGTTGTATTTGTTACTCTCATTTTTCCTTCTTGGAAAAGTTGGGAATATCCATTTTAGGCGACCCGCATTGCACTGGCTGTTACCTCATTTAATCTTTTTAGGAAATCTGGGAGGTAGACTATTAACCCATTTCCTAATGGGAAAGCAAAGAGTGAAATTCACACTCATCTAATGCATACCTAAAGAGACCAGGAGGAAGAAAGTAAACATTTGGGAGTCATACTGAGGATACACTAGTTTGCTTCTGTGATCTGCCATTTAGGTCTAAGAAATGATTGATGCTTCAAGGCCTGCAGGCCAGAAGTCTTGTATGCATCTCCTATTCTGTGGCCTCTGGGTTTCATATCCTAGTTATTATAATTAGCATTTCTTAACAACAAATTCTTGATTTTATGGGAATCTGGTCTGTTTACAGAAAGTCTAATAGCATGTTTATCCTTAAGGATACCGGTAAGGTAGGACACGGTACTGCCAAGGGTATTGGCAGCCATTCCTTCCCTTCATAATCTGGGTCTGCTCCTCAAGATGCTTTCTCATCAGTGAGATTTGTCATGTCACTTCTTGTTTTCATTTCACAGTCCTTTCAAAAATAAGTAAGAAATGCTTACATACAACTCAGCTTACACACATACATGAACGTCCAGCGGTGTGTGTAGGCACATATACACACACATGTGCACAACGACTGGGGTAACATGGATACTCATCAGACCGTTGGATTGTAGAAAGGGCTGGTAAGTTGTGGGAGAGGGGCTAGGCTGTGGAGGGGCACTAGCGATGTGGCACTAGCAACCCAGAGTAACCTATTTTAATACTTCCACAACGAGCACATTCCCTCTGAAAATCAGCCATGTAAACATGCACACAAACGCACTCACACAGTCACACAGATGTACAAACACAAGAAGCTTTCCTTTAGAAGCTACGGAAAATACATCAAGATCAGAGTTCAAGGCAACATGCCCAAAACTTAGCTTAATATAAAGACCTCACACAGCATTTTCTATGGTTCCTCATCCTTTGTTCCAGGTTTTTCATGGCTGAAGGTGAACAAAGAAATACTTACTTTCCCTTAGATGTTTCTTATTCATGTGGCGACTGAAAACTCTCACTATTCTAGAAAAATGCCCATTGCTTTTCTGCTTCTAAGCTTTGCTTTCACAATTCTTTACAGTTAAAATTTTTTCTCCAGCTCTTATTTCTCTTCTCCAGTATCCAAATCACTTTAATGCTGAGTCTCTTTTCAAGTACCACCTTATCTAGGAAGCTCCTGTACCCCAACCACGATGGCCAGAAAGACATTTGAGATTGCTCACCAACAGCCCTTGAACTACTCTTCCCTTAGGACGTTCCCCCTGATGATCCTATTTTGAAATGCATCTTGTTCACATTTTATACTACAAAAGTTCTGGAGTATATTTTATGCATCTTCCTATATCCTAGAATACATCTGCATGCCCTCACCATGTTTTGTCGAATATACACATGTGACATAATGATACCATATTATTTATGATATAGCCATGGTCAAACTGGAATACATGTAGAAAGTTGCAGGGACTTTCCCCACCCCATCTCTGGCCCCCACTCTCTGCCCCACTCTGTGGTGAATCCTTTAATCCCAAGAATTCCATGGGAGGTAAAAACCCACAAAACACAAATAGTGACAGCAGCAATAACTCTTCTGAAAATTCATCCTAAGGAAAGCATAAAGATTCAGTTGTACAATATTCATCCATAATGCCCCAAAGAATGGAACATCCAAAATATCCAACACTAGGTGACACCTTAAATAACTTATGGTGCATTTGTCTTACGGTACACAATGAACCCATTAAAAAAATGATAAAGTGCTCATACATGGTGGAGATCATTCTACAGTATGTCCGCTCTAGTCCACATCTGTACAACTAGGGCTGTGTAAAACCATGCATGCATCATAGTGGGGGCATATCTGGAAGATAGTTAACCAAATGAGGGGGCAAGAGAGAGCTTCCTAGAGACAACACCTAAGCTGAGAGGAGTAGCTGAGTGAGGTGGGAGGGGAAATGCAGGTGTGGTACAGAACTCACTCCAGGTGCATGAAACTGCACAGAAGAGGCCAAAGGAAAAATAAATTTGGGGAACCCCAAGGAGTTTACTAAACACTAGTCTCGGGGGCCTAGGAAGAAAAGCAGCCAAACTGGGGCAAGCCCCAGGTTCCCTACTACTGTGCCAGGCTGGCTCAAAGCAGAGAAGCAAATCCCTGTCCCAACCCAAGCCCCATCTTCATTCCCATCTAAGCCCCAGGACAGTGAAAAGGCAAGTGGACAATTACAGAATTTTCAAAAACCCTGGAAAATAAATTGTACATGGACTGTAAAAGAAACAATGAGATCTTGTAATCACAAACTAATGTGGAGAGGATGAAATCATGGAGGAAAACAGAAGTCCTGCATTGATGGGGAAGTGTTCTAACAAGTAAATACCTGCCAGGCCAGTAGGTGAAGAGACCAAGGATGGCAGTATTTGTGCTTTCAAAATGGCTTGCCTTTCTCAGGAAGAGTGACTTCACCTGCAGAGGTTATCACTGGCACCTCTTCAGGCTGACCAAACCCTCAGTAAGAGAAAAGTCCCTCCTGGTCCCTAAAACCTTTGTAAGGGCAACAACAACACTGGGTGGCAGCAGGGCTTTCAAGATCCCCTGTGAGCAGCAGTGGGGCTGTGAAAATGCAACATCTCAGCTGAGCCCACAATAAGTGGTCTGACCTGAGGAGTCAGACAGCAAGCCAGAGCCACCTAACAGCTGCTGGCTTGTCAGTAGGCAACCGTCTCCCAGAGCAGCAGTGACAGCTGACTGGATAAGTGCCCCATCAACTCTCCACATGAGGGAAAAGGTGCAATCCCCTAAAAAAAAAAAAAAAAAAAAAAAAGCCTTGGAAAAAGCCTACATTTGTCGGAAATGTGATTTCCTGACATCATGAACTAAAAATCATTTCCCCTGTGAACTAAAGTGGTGGATAGGCATACACTCCTTAGCCAGGCACTGGGGAGCCTCACCAGGCAGTGGGTACTGATGTCACTCTGATCCTTGAAAGCCCAGGAAGTGATGACCAGAAGAACCATGCAGTACAAAAGCCAAGGCTGTAAACACCCAAGGATACTTTGGCCAAATGTCATCAAAGTCAGTGGGTTCAGAAAAAGAGCAAGCTCTCTTGCTGTAGGCAGGGCCGGCAGAATCCTTATTCACCATGGCAATCCCGCACTCCTAACCCTCCTCCGAGATGGCTCAGAACAGATGTTAGGATGCTGAGTCTCCATAACATGCCACCCAAACTCAGGCAACTTGTTCCAGGCCTTCAAGCAATCTGGACACAGAATTCAAAACTGGCAAAACAAAACAACTGATAGGAACTATCATGTACTAAGTGCCTGATATGTCCCAGATTCTGAATAACATGTGACATTCACGCAGCCTCATGTAAGCCTCACTACAAGCTTGCACAGTTCATAAAAATAATCTCCACTCTATCCATTATGAGAAATACTGAGGACACCATAAGAGGCAGACAGTCCCCAGTCAGTCAAACCCAGAGCAAGGCTTCAATCATTTAGACTTCAGCAACCTTAACTGTAGGCCTACTTCCCTCTTATTAATCAATGCTCTTTTCTGGCAGCGTGGATTGGCCTTCCACACAGAGGTGACCTTATACAAGTTGCTGGACGATATTCAGCACGGCTGAACTAGACGAAGCCTAAAATAACATCCACCATTGAAACTCCCAGATTCTTGTGAGCCTTGTGATATGCTAGGCATGGCGGGTAATTCAGAATCACTAAGCCAGTTTTTATTTTCAAAGAGCATATATTATATGAAAGAAACCCAAATTAAAATATACAGTTGAACAATTAAATGGAAAGCTGTGGAGTAATAACATGTGAAACAGGAGAGCAGGGAAGGGAATAGACAATGAGGGCAGCATAGTCAGAGAAGACGCCATCTTCAACACAGCACACACTGCCATGGCAAGTAGAGGAAGGGAATCAAGTGATCAGAAGCCCCAGGTGACAAATCCCGAGGCTCCTGTGGATGGAACAGTCCTGGGCCTGAGCTCCAGAGATTTCAGACTACAGGTGACTCAGTCCTGCATGATGAAGCTCCAGGCGCAATGAGAAAGAGGAGGGCCTGCAGTAGACATGATGGCTGCACACAACACAGGACCTCTGCTGGGGATGATGTTATAGGCCCAATTTATACATGGTTGTTTGTTCTAATCCTCTGATTATTTCCCTTATGGGTTCTTAGCAACTGACATAAGGGTTCTTCAGGTCAAACCAGTTTCCATGGCAAGAATTTTTGAAAACCTTACTTGTGGTGGAAAGAGCTGGCCCCCAGGTCTCATGTAGCTAGTGGTGACTCTGCCTAGCATAGCAGCAATGCAAGAAGTCAGAACTGAATGTGGTGTGTGAGAAGATCAAGGAGGAAGGTGAGATGTGAACTAGCTCCAAAGGTGGGCATGAGTTGAAGAGACATGGTGGTTCATGCAGTAGGGCTGGGCCTGGGAGAATTACTAAATGGCCAAACCAGGATCCTTCTGAGAGTGAAAAAGGGTACAACAGGGAAAAACTGGGTTTTCCTAAGCAAACGAGGGTGAATAGTCATTCTGTGCACAGCTCTCTTTTTAATCTTCTCATGAAGACTTCAGCATCACATACATTTCTCACAGATGCCTCAGTTTAACTAATAACTTCAGCGGGAAAGAAAAGGTTTGAGACTTCCTGCAGACTATCTCACCATAGAAAAACCAGTAAAAAGAACAGGCTGCTCCCAAGGACTGCAGAGAATTGGGTAACATTTGGTCAACCTCAGAAGGTAGATGACAGCAATCCCGAAAATGCCATCCCTGGGAATACTGGTCTAGAAAGCTTCAGTAGGCACAGTGCAAATAAAGTGCTCAATGCTCAATTTTAGGGAACTCCTGAGGAAACACAATTAAATGGGTTTCTCAAGGCGTTCTTCTTGAAGCCCTTTCTACAACAATGATAGATTATGAGTTTCAATTAGAGAAATAACATGGGCAGCGTTTTCTACTTTTCCCCCCACTTTTATTCAATCAAAGAATCTATTTTTCCAGGTTACTTATTGAGAAGCCCTAGAACTAAAGTCCCATGGTACATGATTTGGAAACTACTCTGTTCAAGGGATGAGGCAGATTTCCAGATATAATATCTACCCACAATGTTCCATCCCATAAAATCAGGAACATCAAAATAACCCTGGTTTGAGAAATGGAATATCCATTTGCTGATAAATGGGGTGGTAGAAAGAGGACTTGGCAGACTGCAAGGTGGCTAGATTCTAATCTTAGCTCTACCTGTCTTTGAAAAATGAAGCCTTTTTGAATCTCAATATAATGACAGGGTTGAATTCAATGCCTAAGAGCCCTTCAGCTCATAAATCTTATGATTCCTATGGTGCCATTAGGGAGATCTAGCTTCCTTTAACTCATCAAACTAATACTGAGTGCCTACCATGTATTAGGTACTGTGCTAAAATTGAAGACTACAGGATGAGCAATGAGGCCTTTCCTTCAGTGTGTCTAGAGCTGGTTTCTTTACTCTTCCTTGGAAAAGCAAAGAATTTTTTTTTTCAAATTTAGCATAAAAATCTTACATTTTTGAATAAATAAATTGTTCAGACAGAGTGTGGATGGTGGATAGATTTTAAAGAAGATGAAATAAAATTAAAATCGATTACCCATACTAGGGAACTGTATTTGGAACCAACAAAAGAGAAAACACTGGTTAAACATTCTGGTCTAATGACCACAAGATATTAAATCACACAGAATAAAGAACAACATACTTCCTTCATCACAGCTCAGCACCTTCTCTCAGGATTCTCATGCTTTCCCTGTGGTGAAAGTCATGGTGGTTATTATTCTGACATTCACTTCAGGCCTCCCAAATCACCTAACCCAATCCTGGGCTTCTGGCCTCTTAAAAGCAAAAGGATCAGAAATACATCTGCCTAAACTGTGCACTAGCCACTCAGGTGTGTCTGTACCGTCCTCTTATTCCTGAACCTGTATACTTCCAAAATCTTAGCTACTGAATCCTGGGGGTCTATACAGGGACATAGGGTGGAGACAGATATTATTAAATACAATATAAACATATATAATATATATATATATGAGAAGCTGACCAATATTTCTGTCCTTATATAATCTAGGGGAACAATTAAAAAATCCACATGATATGACCATAGGACCATCTATGTCTCTATCTCTGTATCTCTACTTCTTCATCTCTCTATCTCTAGCTATGTCTAAAACTTCAGTTTCCTAAACCAATATCTTGCGGAAAAGAAGGAAAGAGAATCAGGGAGCTAGAGGTAAGGTAAGATAATAGAATGCTCATATACTAGGAATCTATTCATAAGGCATAGATGGGCCATAATTATTTTAAAATATGTTTAGAGGTGATGATAGACATTTAGGATTATGAGGCTTCATTCCACTCACCCAAAATTGAATTACTGGGAATAATTTTTACTCTCTTTTGAATGTGTATTTATCTATAACTTCATAACTTCATAACCTTTATAACCTCAGCCTTTTGTTTTGTTTTATAATTCTCACATTGATTTATATATTACAACAAACTATGTAGAGTTATGGAGAACAAAATGAAGACTTTGCTCAATGTATATTTGCATATAGAAAATATTATGTATGAAGGCAATAAGAACATGTTTTTTATTTTAAAAAATATCTTTTAAAAAGAATTTTAAGAGCATGTGGGTGGCTCAGTTGGTAGGGCGTCTTCCTTCGGCTCAGGTCATGATCTCAAGGTCTTGGGCTCAAACCACGCATTGGGCTCCCTGCTCACTGGGGAGCCTGTTTCTCCTTCTCCCTCTGTTCCTCCCCGTTACTTGTGCTCTCTTTCTCTCTCTCAAAGAAAGAAATACAATCTCTCTTAAAAAAAAAAAAAAAAAAAGAAGAAGATGATAGCACAGTTTTTGCCTTATGATCTTGGGCAAGTCATAAAACCTCTCTTGCCTTTAGTCTTCTCTGTCATAAAATGAGGGTAAGCCACAAACTCATGACCACCACACAGGGCTGCTGTGAGGAGTAAAATGAAATAATGCAAATGAAAGTAAGTGTTTTGAAAAGTGTAAAATAGTATATAAGTGGAAGGTGCCATTATCTTTAATCAAAACCACCGGAGAACACATGCATTTTTCATCCTTGTTGCACACCATAAACAAATTTGAACTCTAAAAATGAAATCAGCCCAAAGTAAAATGTTAGAAATGACAATAAATCATTTTTCAGAACAAAGAAATTGATTTTCCATAGATGTCCATTCCTGCTGCATGTAAAGACCTATATCCATCAATGCCTAGGTCCCCTGTCTTGACAAAGGGTATAATTATGGCCAATCACACAGTCTCTTGGCTCATGTTACTATCAGAGCTTGGGGCCACTATGATTCCTCTATATTACCACAGGGATATGCCAAGCTTTATAGCAAATTGTGCTGCTACTGAGACATTTTTTAAAATTAATTAAAAAAATAAAAGCCATTATTTTCAAGAACGTGATCTAAGCCTGAAGCTTGGGCTACGTGTGCACTTTGTAGTTCAAAAGTTCTAAATCTTTTACAATCACCATTTTTAAGCAATATTTTCAAACATCAAAGTAGACTGACCAAAGATTACCAGATACTTTACTTTTGCAAACAAGATCAGTTTCCAAGAAAAAATCAAGATAGCTGCCAGACCCTCCATTAAGCCTTTATATTATTTTATTTAATCCTAAAAACCAGCTATATTGTACCAATGTTATTTTCCGGTTTTTGATAACTGAATTGTCATTATGTGGAGATGTTAACAATAGAGGAAATGGATGAAGGATATTAGGGGTTTCTTCTACTGTTTTTGCAAATCTTCATTTTTTTTTTCTGTAAGTCTACAATTAGTTCAAAATAAAAAGCAAAAATTAAAATACAAATCTTATAAAATAGCATCCTATTCCCATGAGTCTAGACACTAAGTCTCTGAGAGATTACTCATTTGCCTGAGGTCAATTATTGTTTCCATTCATTTATACATTCAGTTTAGTCTATAAAGTCTTTAAGGCTGCTCATTTACACAAAATAGAAGTTAATAATTTTAAAAATAAATAGCTAACAACTTTACAGAGTAACAGAGTAGCCACAAACCAAGAACTGTCTTTAGAACCTGACAAAGATCAAATCAATACCTGCATCAACCCATGACATAGGCCCTATTCTGATTTCCATTCATAAGAGAAAACTAAGATGCCAAGGAGATCAGTAACCTGCTCAAGGTCACACTTCTAGCAAGTGGGGGAATGAAAATGACATCCAGCACTCAAAATGAGATACTCAAAATGGCAGAGAAGAAAAGTAGAAGCTAATGGGGAACATGAAGTGAATCCAGGACAGAAGCAATACGGGAGTCTATCAACAGTACAATTTGCAAGGTGCATTCAACAGAAGCTAAGCATATGATCAGGAAATACGCAAACTTTTGATGTAGCCAGTGTTTCTCCTAAAGATCCTCACATAGCATGCTGATAAGAACAGTATAAAGAACCTAACTTTCACATCTTTTGAGGAAGTGGCAATGAGTTTTATGGGGAAGAGTATTATAACCTGACACACTACAGGCAGCTGATATCACAGCAATAAATGATTCTGTAAAAACAATTCTGTAGACTGTCAACAGTGTGTACTCCAGGGACACAACCTTCCTCTTCCCTGACTTAATCCAGGAAATGATTTTGGAATATCTGGACTCATGTTTCTCTCAACTGCACTTGCGGTAAGTATTGGATGGAGATGATTTTGAGATTGTGTTCCTGCCAATTCCTTAAAGAACAGGGCTCTACTTATCTCAATAAACACACTCCTTAACCACACTATTCTTTCCAAAGAGGAAGTCAAGCTTCTCCCTCACATCATTCTCCCACATCCAGTGGAACAGCTTATACAGTAAAAAACCTCACTTATTAATCAGGGAACTGACTACCCTTTTGAAAAAATACATTCCCTATTTTCCTGAAATCTAAAATTGCAGCCTGATGTTCTTTTTTATTTATTTTTGGGGGTGTTTGCTTTTAGTTGTAATGCATTCAAAATATACTTCAAATTTCCTCATCTTGATTTTTATTATTATTAAATTAACTAATTAGTTAAAATTCATTATTTAATTAAATATAACATTTTCTTGATAACTTTGGGAAGACTGGGCATCCCCTGGTCTGTTTTGCCATCTGGAGAAATCCTCCTGGTGGTAACTAAAAATATGTGAGGCCATTCTGGGTTGATCAATGACTAGAGGACACAACTGGCATTTTATGGGGGAGAGTCAGGGAGGCTAATTATCCTTCAATACAAGAAAACCAAGAACAATATAGAACTGTACTGCCCCAAATGGCAGCACAGGACTGACAGAGCTACCCCTTCTTGCAGGATGGTGTGGAGATGCTTACCATAGTAACCCTGAGAGAAAGTTTCCAGCCTCTCTGTAAGCACCTTCAGTGACATGAGCTCATCACTCTAGTCACCATAGCTAAGGCAGCTAAAATGGAACATGTACTCACATGTCAAGCCAAAATTTGTCACCTTGTAATTTTGACCTGTTTGCCTTCTAGACAGTACGTCCCAGGAAAATCATATCCTCCTCTCAAGGAATCACTATTTCAGCTTATTTTCATAAACTCTGATGTAATAAGGACCACTTTGGCGTATGGAATGTTGCTTGCTTTTTATTCCCTCAACTTCACAGATTCCTTCGACTTCACAGTATGGTGTTATTAGCAGTTCCGTTCCTCCCTGTAGGAATACCTCTACTCCGAAGGAATAAAGTTAGTCGTCCCTCAGGAGCTACTTTCCACCTTCTCCTTTGTGATTTTATGTATCTTCTTTTTCAGAGAATCTGCTGCTCTCTCTACTCCCAATCCTGCCTGATGAATAAATTCTATGCTGCTTAGCTGTCTGAATACGATCAAGATTACAACTAAAGTTGCCAGGGAAAACCAGATAAGTGCTATATATCTGGCTCAAATACATTTTGTTGTGCCAGAAGGAAACATGTGTGGGCTATATGTTTTCATTGTACCTGATGATCTCTCTCTTGCTGTTGGCTCAGCTCAAAGAAAAGAGAGGCAAGATGCTTAATGTGCAGTTAGAAATGGGTTTCATCTTGTGGACATATCAGTCAGTTGGCAGTGGTTGCCTTGAGTGCAGCACTGAGAGTGAATCTCAGATGAAGTCTCACTTAAAAAGAAAGAAAAAAAAAATGAATGAAAGCTATTGCAGGAGACTGAGACATGGCAATGCCAATGTTGCTGGTGTGTGTGCTATGTATTTGCTGACACTGATAAAGTAGAACAAGCACTGATTCGGAGTCCTAGGTCTGAAATTCAAAATTCTGGTGTTAGAACTTACTAGTTCAGTGACTTTGGTCTATCAACGTCTCTGGGCTACAAGGTCTTCATCAATAAAATTGGAATAATAATAATACATCCCAACTGGGCTGTTGTGTAAATCAACTGAAAGGACTCTTTTAAGTTCTATAAATATTTATTGAGTACATCTTAATATCCAGACACTCTGGCATCATGCCAAGAATAAAACCACGAATGAGTCAAGGTCACTGCCCTTGTAAAACTAAGAGTCAAATGGAGGAAAAAAGACAAGTGAGCAGATAATCTCAATATAAAGTGGTAAAGACATTAACAACTGAACCACAAAGTGTTATGAGAACGTAGAAGACAGGCGCCCCATCAATCAGGATGACTCCTACAGCAGCTGATATAAACTGTGATAGAAGCTGGCTTTTACAATAAGGAAATCTATGGTCTTATGTAATAGCCAGTGCTCAGAATGCTGACTCACAAGTTCAACAATGCCTTCCAGAAGACAGCATGTCTTTTTATCTTTGCCCTACTGCACACAGCAAAGCTTTCATCCATAAGTCACAAAATCTATAGATCTTAGGATGGATCATGGCAGCAACTGAAACAAGACCCTTCCTTTTTCATGTCCCTTTCCTCACATCTCAGTGGTTCAGATGGATTCAATCTGGCACATTTCTGAACTGATCATCTGTCAAGGAAATAGAATTATCATAACTATGACAAATAATCTAAGGTGGGTGGTAACTGTGATGTTTATTTGACAGTTTAGTTCAGCTTAGGTGTGGGGGGGGTGGTAAGTGAAGTGATGGTTTTTTAAAGCACATTAATCCAAGTTTCAAAGGATGAGATTGGCCAAAGAAAGAAGAGGATGAGCATCTCAGGCAGGGGAACAACATGATTAGAGGTCAATTACCACAGAAGTAAGAGGTAAAAGTAGCACTTGGTGTGAGCTATGGATTTCCTACATGTTTGTGGACTGAAGTCCACCTCTGGGGTAAGAAAAGTATTATGGTCTTAAGATATCCATAAATTAACATTCGACACTTTTTTTTTTCCCTTTAGTTTGTGTTTCTTTGAAATAAAATACATTATTTCTCTAAATATTTGATTTCTACTTCTTCGGTAGGTAGGTCTCCATGGAAAATGGAGTTGTTTGGGCACAGCAGACACTCAACTTGGTAAATATGGAATGAACAGTACAACTGAAAGGGTTACACACTATAAATTGTTAACTTTGATGCATTAATCACTTAGACACAGTATACGTACAAATTATTTTAATTTAGAAAATTAAAAAATTCTTAACTATAAAGTCTGAGTAAAATTTTCTTCTAGCCTAAATAAAACTTTCTTCTAATAGATTTTGGGTGGGACGGTAGGCTTTTCAGGGATAGGTTTATTTCATTATATTTTCCTGAAAATACTCAAATGAGTACAGCACAGGTAAGCCTCCAACTACATTCCCAGTCTAGTCATTGACTATCCTATCAGTGAAAATTTGTCCATCAGATGAGGAATATGTTTTAATCCATATTCCTTACTTTTCTTATGTCTACATAAGAATGATAAGTGGGGAGATGCTATATCAGGAGTGACCAGCCAAAGGCCATATGAAACAGCTAAATGCCACTTTAAAAAGCATTTCAAAATGAGAAAACAGACTGCCACTAATGCTAACTAGTCCCTGTTATTAACACCAGTGGAATGGACAGTGGAATAGGGAAACTCAGAGCGTTCCCAGAACATTCAAAGTAATGGTCAGGGTGACAATCTGTCATTAATTCCCACTGGAAGGTCAGATTAACCATTTAATCATTTGAACTACATTTTGAGGTTTCAGTACAATCTATGGTTGTTTTGCTCTTTGAATGGTATGGACTGGGAACAGAAAGTAGACAGCCCAGTGAGAATTTCAGAAGAGATAGAAAAAGAAGACAGCCTTTCTATGAGACACACAGGCACACTCAGGAACTAATTTCCTTTAAGGTATTTCCAAATGACAAAATCTGGAAAAATCAGATTATAATTAATGAGGTAGGGATGTTAATACAGTCATTTCCTTAGGAATCTTGGTAAGAGATAAACAAGACAAAAGCTATCTAAAATGTCTAGGTATGTAACAGGGTGGAAAGAGGAAATAATTCAAAATATAATACCTGTTTATTGACAATGTACAGTATGCATTGTACAGCATGCATTGCAGTTCCTCTCTCTTTAGCATTTAAATTGATTCACCACTTACATCTACTCCCCACCTTCCCGTCAAACCCGGATGGTGAAACTGATTAGAATGAGTCTCTATTTTTCCTCTTTTGGATTCCCTCATTGCCAAGCATTATTAAAATTTCACCTTTAATTTCACTGCAAAACATCTAAATGAAAGAGAATGCAGAACTTGGCTATGGGAACTCTCAAATTTAATCTCCTTTGCAGTCTGGTTCCTGTAGCGTGAATAGCAGCCTGATCTTATTGGCACTTCCAACTGCAAAGTCAGGTTCATTTCAAAATTTAATACAATGTATTTGTCATCACCACACTTCCCTCGGTAAGGACACTGACACCAAAATGCTACCAGTTGGTGGTCTGAAAAAGATAGGTTGCTGAAAAAGAAAATTCTCTCCTCTAAACCTAAATAACTCATCTCACATATTGTGTGTCTTCTGTTTCTGCAAGAGTACACTATTGCTTTCCACTATTTGATCTTTTAGTAATCCATCTAGGTAACAATAAAGAAATAAAAGAATATTTACTCACTGCTTGCTTTTGGAAAGACAGTAATATATTTCATAGATTTCAAGAATAACTTCCCCAGCAGGAAATAAGAAACAACAGATTAGAATCAATACTGTTGATTCTACATATAGGACACATCTGTCACTGCAGTAGCGTACTTCTGTTATATACTAACATTGTGAGGCTGCCAACAAGCCCCCTTCTGCCTAGAACAGTATCCCTCAAAATGTGGTCCCTACACCAGCACCATCAGCATCACCTGGGAACTTGTCAGAAATACAAATCTTTGAGCCTCATTCCAGACCTACTGAATCAGAAATGCTGGAGGGGAGGCCATTCCATTTGTGTGTGTGTGTATGTGTGTGTGTGGTTTTAATTGAAGCACAGGTGATACATAATGTTATATCAGTTTCAAGTGTACAACATAGTGATTTGATCAGTCTATTAGTTATGCTATGCTCATCACTATGCTATGCTCATCACAAGTGTAACTACAATTGGTTATCATACAACACCATTAAAATACCACTGACGATATTCCCTATGCTGTACCTTTCTTCCCTCTGACTTATTCATTCCATAACTGGAAGCCTGTGTTTCCCACTCCCCTTCACCCATTTTACCATACTTCTACCCCTTCCACTCTGGCAACTGTCAGTTTGTTCTCAGTATTTATAGGTCTATTTCTGTTTGTTTTTTTTATTCCACATACGAGTAAAATAATACGATATTTGTCCTTCTCTGTCTCACTTATTTTGCTTAACATAATAGGCTCACCCATGCTGCTGCAAATGGCAAGATCTCATTCTTCTTTACAGTTAAGTAATAATCTATTGGACATATACGCCACATCTTCTTTATCCATTCATCTATTAATGGATGCTTGGGTAGCTTCCATGTCTAGGCTATTTAAATAATGCAGCCATAAACATAGAGATCCATATGTCTTTTCAAATTAAGGTCTTTGTTTTCTATGGATAAAATCCAGTAATAGAAATAGAAATAGAATCCCATTGTATTTCAATTTTTTTTAATTTTTTGAGGAACCTCCATACTGTTTTCCACAGTGGCTGTACCAATTTACATTCTCACCAGCAGTGCACAAGGATTTTCTTTTCTCCAAATCCTAACCAGCACTTGTTATTTCTTGTCTTTTTGTGAGTAGCCACGCTGACAGGTGTAAGGTGAAAATGTATTGTGGTTTTGATTCGCATTTCTCTGATGACTAGTGTTTTTATAACCCGACAGGTGATTTTAACACTGTAGGTTTTGAATGACTGATCTACAACAGGGGATACAGAACATGTTCCCCAAACACTTCAGACCCAGTGTTCCTACACAAATAATTCCTTTAATATTCAAAAGAAGTCTTTTTTTTTCTTGTTCTTATTCAGAAATATTCCAGTACATTTCAGAATCCATTACAAAATAAAAACTAGCTAGCCCTTCCCGCCCCCATTATAAAATAGCTCAACTGTTGGAAAACAAGACTCAGGAGGATGGTATAAGTTACCAGCACTGCCTAACTGGGGAAAAAAATGGGACTCAATATTGTTTTTTTTTTTAATGCTTTCACATGGGAGGACAGAAGCATTCTATTGAAGCCATCTGGTATTACCAAATAATTTTAAACAGTGAGGGTTGTTCAGGAGTGCCTGGGTAGCTCAGTTGGTTAAGCATCCAACTCTTGGCTTCGGCTCAGGTCATGATCTCAGGCTGGTGGGAAGGGATCCATGCCCAGCATGGAGTCTGCTTGTCCCTCTTCCTTTGCTACCCCTAACCCTCTTTCTAAAATAAAATCTTTTAAAAAAATCGTGAGGGTTGTTCAAAGTATTGAGCTCATCTCATTTCTTCCTTAGAATCTGTTTCCTTAAATGTTATCATCAATATGGTATGGCTAAAATTGGATCCTGTTTCTTCTACAGGAATGGATCTATGAAATACCTTTGCAGGCATTTCTGTCTCAGTTTGAGTCATACCACAACCAAACCCTGTGACCAAGCTTCTTAAGCAAGTATTATTGGGGTGTAATTCCAGAGAATCAGTGCAAGAATTGGGGATGAGACAGAAAGGGAAGGAGGCTGAGAGAGGATGAGAAAGCATGTGACCAAATCAGTCTCCAGGATGAGTAGGTGGTGCTTCCTCTCACTAGGAAACAGCACAGAACAGGCATCTCAAGGGGACCCCACCTGAGGGGAAAGGAAGCTGGTATTCATACAACCTTCAATCATTGGTTGAAGTCTGCTCCCTGGGATTGTTAATTCCCTGGCACTTCTAATGGCATGTGTGGGCAGAGAAATTCCTCAGCCAAAGAAAGCCAGGTAGTGTCAGCTGGAATTTGGGGACTGATATGCACAGAAATGGTATATGGCCCAGCAGATCTGAGCAGGAAAAAACAGTACATGCTATATCTGACTATTTCAAAAAGTCTATCTCTGGATTTACACTGCTAATACAAAATGCATGTCTTTATTTATCCCCTTCTCCTTTGACCCCTCTGAACTCCTGGCAATACAGTTTTAAAATTCCAAAACTTTATGTAAAGTTAAGTATGATGTGTATGTGTGTCTGTGTGTGTGTTTCTTCTTGGGATAGAAACAAAAAAATTATCAGTGTAATCATAACAGTTACCTTCTGGTAACTTTTAAAAAAATCCAAATTTCTACTATCCCTTTCAAAATACAAATCTTGGGGTGCCTGGGTGGCTCAGTCATTAAGCATCTCCTTTTTGCTCAGGTCATGATCCCAAGGTCCAGGGATCAAGTCCTGCATTGGGCTCCTTGCTCGGGGTGAGCCTGCTTCTCCAGAGACTTTCTCTCTGCCTGCTGCTCCCCGGCACATCTTAATAAACTACACCGTTATGTCCACCAAGTGACATTGTTCAAAAGTTTCAGAAAATTTTTATTTGAAGTTTATTTTGAGGCTCTGTATTCTCTGTGGTGGTTCTAATTTGTAGAGTCTGTTTAACAGGACAATTTACCACAGATTATACTTGTGTGGCAAAGAAATACCTCACCAATATTTATTCCTTGTTCTTCCTGAAATATAAGAAAATAAATATTGGACTGAAATAGCAATTAAAAAGTCTTGTAAGAAAAGGAAGAAATACAGAAAACAAGTAAAGTAGCACTTGTTGACCAAAATGAGATAGAGCATGATCAAAGTTTAGAAAATACGACTTGAAAACACAAAAGGGGTTCTAGTTAGAACTCTGGCAATTCACAAAATATTCCAATAAATAACTTATCTGAATGGTGTTTGATCTTCTCAAACTGATCCAAAGGACATTTCTTGAAAATTAAAGATAAAAATAAATAAATAAAACAAAACTTTCATTCCACTCATAGAATGAAATATACTAGAAAAATTTTAATCAGCTTCAGTTAAATGATTGTTTTAACATGCTCTCTACCAATTAAAGTCTTCCTACGAGTACTAACAAGCACATGCTTATAAGAATATACCATTTTATCCAAGATTAAATATCACATTTTCGGATTGTTCACGGTTAATGGTACAAGGCAAGAAGTCACAAGAAAAATACCTCTGAAATGAAAAGCAAAGTAACCCTAATGATGGGAAATCTTTCCTCAAGCTTTTTCTGCAAATATGTACACCACTTAAGAAAAATATTTGCATGGATAAAATCTAAGGCAACTGAAAAATAAGTATCCCTGTGTGCAAAGGGGCATTCTAGTAACACTGGAGAACCCTAGCTCCATGTACCTGTCAACACATAAACTTTATTCATCTCAATGTAGTCTACTCTGCATTACAACAACATAGGTATTTGCTTTTAATAAGTACAGAATGTACAATGGATTACCTCTGAATAAAGACATTTGCTGAAATATACACTCTTTTTTTTTTTTTTTCCTCAACATAACCTAGCCAGCAAATTATGGAGCAAAGCAGGTGGTGAGTACTCACGATCTGACTGCCCCAATAAACAGCCTGGTGTTCATCCGATGGTCTCACAGTGTCATCTGTCCACTTTGCATTGTGGATACTTGAAAGATAATGAATAGGGGTGACTTTGAAGCACTAGTAATTTGCTATTCACTGCCCTGGCTTTATGGGAATTTTCCCAGCCTGCTCTGGGAAGATGTTATATAATGGTAAACTTTCATTAACTGCCAATGAAACGTGGCAACAATGAACTAGTTTGAGAAACAAAGTTAAGACACAGTGAATTCACTTGGTAATCTAAAGGAGGAATGGCTTGGGTATGAGGTCAGCATCACACTCCATTTACCTTCAAATGCCCTCTTCGACATGGAGGAAACCTGCTTGTCAATGAAACAAGAAAAACCTATGTATATTCTATACTCAGTAGACTTCTATTGACCCAGACTAATGATAAGATGTTGTTCAGAGGAAAGAAATCAAAGCTCACTGACCACTCCAAGTGTTAGAAAGCAGATTCCAAATCAGAATCCTCATTCATGTAATCTGTTATACAATTTTCTTCCTAAAAATGAGTATTACTAACCCATTGTTTGCTACAATCACAAGCCAGGTGAGACACAGGAACTTTCATAAGACTGGACAGTATCATTAATAAATCAAAGTAGAGAATGAGTCAAATCATACCTTCTGCACAGAGAGCTGTAAAAATTCATAAATGATTATTTGGATCTTTTAACTACAATTCTTAAATCCAAAAGGTTTTTCATATCTCAAATTGCTATTTCCATTACTTACTGGTTTCAATGTGACAGAGATTCTGTATTTTCAAAATTTTAAATCAAATTTTAAATTTAAACGTAAATTTAAAACAAAATTTTAAATCATTTTAATTTTGTTGATTTAAATTAAATTGTTGATTTAAATTAATTATTTAAATCATTAAGCTAATCATTTCGACTTCTGGGAAAGAGAAATATGTCTGACTAGCAGCACAAATCCCCAGGAAGACACTGTTAAGAGTCTTCCAGAATCCTGATCAAGGCTATGTGGAAATCTATTGGCTTGAATGGGATGTAGATATTCTGCAGGAATGCTGAGTGATTTATATACATACATACATACATACATACATACATGTCTGCGTGTGTATGTGTGTATATATATATATATATAACATGTTATTACATATATATATAAAATTAAGTAAGTGACCCTTGCAAATTAGCAGGCTTCTATCCTGATTGAGTTTTCATTTTTATTTTCTTCAACCAAAATGAAGATATTTCTTTTCATCTTACCCATTTAACTCTAAATAAATTCTGAAATAAAGGGCATATAAAACAATGAATAAATTCAGGGTGATTAAAAGAAAACTGTCAAATGTTACAAGAAAAAAATCACAGATGAGTTATTAAATATATATTAAACAGTATTAAAAATATTAAATATATTTCAACCTTTTTCTTTCTCTCTAAGCATTTAAATGAGTGTCAACAGTTCTGTCCATTCCCTTAGGTATGGAAAGACTATGATAATATGTGGAGAATCAAAAAGGAGCACTTTGCTAAACTTCTATCATAAATCATCCAGAACTTCACAGAAGCTGAACTGCAAAATGTGTAACCAGACTACATTTTCAATTTCTCACTAGACAAAAGACTGCTTCAGCTACCAGGAGGCCAGCATGTTCTCATAAGCATGACATGGCTGATACCCACAAATGATTAGGGAGCCATTCAGGTATGTAAAAATCATAAAGACTTCATGGGACTGATATGAACCAGTAGTAATTTCTATTTCTCCCCCAAAGAAATTGAGAGTGTAGGTCAATGTTGAAAATTTGTCCTTTCACAGGAATAAGAAAAGAAAAAAAAAAAAAACCTCCTAAGGTGCTCTACAATGGTAAAGTTGATACCTCCAAAAAAAGAAGGCTACATCCATTTTCAGTGGGTGTGGAGGGAGGAGAGGCAGTTTCCCCACACCATACCACAGAACCCTCCAACAAAAGCTGGGTGTCCTAATATTCAACTCAGTCCTGATACTACCTAGAAGTAGCATCTAGTTCCACAGGTAAAAGGCTCAGTCCTAGAAGTCTGCCCTCTACTTCAGAGTCCAACTGCAAGCCCAGGTAAGTGTAAGGGCCTATTTAGCCAGAGCAATTCCATCTGGTTAAACAGTGACTTTGTTGTTTATGCAGTAAAACTTAAACTGACCCTGCCCTCCACTCAGGGAACATACTTAAAAGCAAGTCCAGGAAACTAGTCACAGGTAACAAAGCCCAAATACAAGGGCAGGTCAGGCCAGGTGGAGACAGCCAATCAGTGGGGCTCCATACTGCCTCCCTAGCTACCAATGAGTGTGGGCCCTGCCTTTTGGGCACCTTTCGGACGCCAATTCTGACCAAGGTGATAGGCTAGTTCAAATATCTACTATAGGGTAAATTGTAATTCAATTTGTCATTCGTGTGTGACCTAGCATGACTATGCAACTTTCTCTGTGTGTTATAATCTCATCTGCCACCTGTGTGTGGCCAGGCTCAACCACATGGCCTTTGACCTTTAAAAGTTAGTCGGCAAGGCAGGGAAGTGTTACCTCTTTGTAAGAGATGGCCCCGACTGGTCAGTTCGATTCACGATGCGGGGCGCGAAATAAAGCTTTGCTTGACCTTCGCTTTCTATCTGTCTCGCTCCTTTGATCATGGACCCATTATTGGGGGACCTAACAGTGAGCTATGCTTCTAACCAGCCAGCTATAAATTAGAGGTTCCAACAACCCTCTCCAAATCAGGATGCCAATCACAAGTCCAGCCTAAACCATTAAAATGGTTACCTGCACTTTAGACCAATGGGCTATAAATCAGAGGTTGCCACAATCCCCTCCTTGGGCTTGATTAATTGGCCAGAAAGGCTGCCAGAATTAACGAAACCTGTTTTACATACTAGATGATCAATTTACTGTGAAAGGATCTAACTCAGGAACAGCCTTATGGAAGAGGATGGGAAAAGGGCACAGGGTTTCTACCCACCATGCTCTCCAAATCTCCACGTGTTCACCAACCTGGAAGCCCTCCAGGCCCAGAATCCTTTTGGGTTTTTATGGAGGCTTCTTTACATCTGTATGATTGATTAAATCACTGGTCATTGGTGTTGGATTTAATCTCCAGCCCTTCTCCCTCCCTGGGATTGAAAGTTCCAAACAACCTTCCATTTGGTTAGTTCCTCTGGGGACCGACCAGCTCAATCCTTAGGTGCTTTTCACAAATCACCTCATTAACATAAACGCTGTTGTGGGGGAAGCCCTTGTTATGAATAACAAGCTCTTTTTTTTTTGAGTCACAACATACCCATGTCACCTTTTTAGAAGGGATTTCAGCAACTGAGGGCAAGAGACTAAATATAACCAAAGATGCTCCCATTGCTCTTATAGCTCAGAAAGTTTCAAGAGTTTTAGCAGCTCTGTGCCAGAAATGGGAAGAATATTTATTTCTAATTATAGAATATTTATTTCTAATTATAGATCACAATGTAACACTCTGCAATACCATAGAAGGCACAGAACAAATTGTGAAAAACTCCTCAGCCCTATAGACATAATATATCATGACAAGCCTCTAATACCTGCTGTGAGATGACAAAGCTTGACAGTCATTTGTCATTGGGACTCAACCAATGATCTCCTCGTTTCCACCGTGGGAGGTTGGGAGGAAGAAGTAGTGTGGTTTTTCTAATACTCATTATTATCTTCATATTATGTAAGAATGCTCTTTGCACAATTCCCCCAGGGCAACAGTAATAAATGTGCATTATAAGTAAAATAAGCTTATCGCTTATTTTGAATGGTTATGTGCCAGACATTTCACTAATCACTTTTATATAACCAATTTAGCTCTCACAATCTGAGAGTGAGAGGCAGGTTTTATTACCCCCATTTCAAACTGAGGGAAAGGATGACTCCACAAGTTAATTAATTTTCCTGAGATCATCTAGAAGGTGAGTAGCAGACTTGAAACTCCCACCTGGCTGACTTCAGACTTCAGGCTCAAACCTCTATACTAATCTTCCTGAATTCAAAGGAAAGTAGTACAAAAGTGATCTTATTTGCCTCTGTTAATAAATTATACATATATTACCACAATTCAAAAATTATTTGGTAATACTCAAAGCCACAATCAGTTGTAACTACTCAGTCAAAAAGGATGTAGCTTTGTATAATGTGTTGTTGACCTCTATTTAATTAAACAAATACCTTTCATGAGATAACCGATTATATTGCTTCATAATGTGTGTATCTGCCCAATTAAGTCAGTGGTTAAAAAAAAGTAAGAAGATCAGATAAAAAGAAGGAGAAAATAAAGAAGAGGGAGGAAGGAAAGAAAGGAAGAAAGTGACGGAGGAAAAGGCATGGAGCCAGTGAAAGAAAGAGAAGAAAGGGTACAGGAAGGAGGGGAAAAAGGAAACCATTGCTGAATGCCAGTCCCATCTGGAAGCAAATAGCCACTCTGAATCCACCTTGTAATTTCTTGTAGTCTATGGATTACTTCACTTCATAAACCAAAACATTCCATTCCACATACCAAGAGCATTATAAATGGCATTAATAGACACACTTGATATTCTTCCAAAAGATTGATTATTTTTTCTAAATTGTAAGATAAAGGTTTAAAAATGTCACTTTTCTCATTTCCGTGTGACTTACATATTTTCTAAATCACCCTTCATTTCAAACAACCCATTGTAGGAGAAGCTTGGCAATTAAGGAAAGATACCATCTTCAATAGTTTTGTAAATCTTGACAATTTATATGTAAAAATGGATCCTTAGAAATGTCAGTATTATGTCTCGAACTGATTCTGGTCGAATGTTAGATAAATGAAAAGATTTAGTATTTTTTTTTCTTTAACTTGGGAAGAATTGCAGCCCTGAAACCTTTACAAGGTATAGTATTTGTTAATAATATATAAAGGCATGTTACGTATCGACCTCAAAAAAAGGCAAATAAAACTTGTTTTGTATTGATAAGCTGACGACTACTCAGAGGAATTCTCTATGCTCTGTCTTGATAAATTGAAAACTGCAGAGAAATCTCTAGGTTCACTGTATAGCATTCGGGCATAATCATACAAATTTCTTTTGGAGTGTGGCCTAATAAGTCAAGGCAGCTTACCTTGCAGCAATGTGGCATCTGACTTACATGTAAATACTTACATTTAAGTGTTTCTCTCCCTCAGGAGAAGGACCTGTTAGACAGCAGTGACATCACAGGGCAGATATCACTTAGCAACCCATGTTTTTTTGCCTCATACCTCGGTCATTCTGGCAGACGGCCTTCAGGATGCGATGCCCCAGGCCACATTTTCCATGATCAGGGATACAGATCCCTTCAGACACCAGCCACCGGTAACACATTGGATCCTCGCAAGGAACCGACTCCACCAAATGAGGGCAGTGGCCTGCAGGCCCTGTGGATTCCATGAGGACATGGCGCCGTCTCAGTCTAAATCCTGAAAAGGAAAAAACAAGAGGGTCACAGGATTCCATTTTTATCCAACAGAAGAAAAACAGCAGCAGATAGAAAAGGATGGAACCTCTATTTCGTCCTCTAAAACATGTATTATTTTAAGGTGTTTTCTTTTAGGGGAAATGGAGGGGCGATATGAAAAGAAAGGGAAAGAAAATGGGCAAGAACTAGAGTAGAAAATCTGTCCTCCAAGACTTAACAACCTTGAAGATGCCACACATAACCAAACCAAGTAGTAAGTAGCTTGTGCCCAATGGCCTCCATAAACCAGCAGAAGTGAAGGAAGACTCCCAGAAATAGCCTCAACAGAGATAAACCCACATTTTTTTTTCTGTTGTTTTTGGCATTGTGGAAAAAATTCACAGCTTCATGCCCTGATATTTCCCTGGATTCCTTCCCTGAGATTTCCAGGTCAGTCTGCTCTGTGAAGACAGTACTTCTTTGGGCTGCATTCCCCATCTTGGCTCGACATGTAATGTGGGACTAAGGCCCAGCGCCTCACTATACTAAGGATGTAAACAGGTCTTACATGCTAGGAGCTTACAGAGTCACAAACTCAGTGTTGCAAGAGCCAAGCAGGTACAAATTGAGGGAAATGAGTCAACCATACAACTGTGGGAGTGCTGAAGTGTGTGGCGAAGCGGAGGACGTGTGCTTCCTCTGAAGCAGCTTCCATGGACTGTCGCCATGAGGGAATGTGGACCCTCTGTTAACTAAGCTCCTAATCTGTGTCCAAGAAGACAGAAATCTAAGATGTGTTTTGTTTTTATATGACAGCACTCCATGTTTAACTAAATTATCTTTTTAAAAAACAAAGTGGCCTAAATTTTTTTAAAAAGTGACTGAGAACTAGATACAACCCCTTTAGTCTGTGAGTTTTCCATCTCTGGCCCTTATGACATATCACCTCTGAAGGTTATGCCTGCGTGGACCTCCTATTTTACTTCCCCTCTCTAACCCACCAAATTCTGTTTACCAGTTTAATTTCTTTAGTTCCTTTTATTTTTAACGAAACCGATCTTCTTGGGTGATAACATTTTAAGGAATTATTCACTTATTCCTCTGGGTAAGTTCAAAGAGAGAGAGACCAACAGACAGGCTGTGATAAGAAAATGGAGTGTATGAGAACACCGAATTCTCAGCATGAGATTTAGATACCCCCTACTACCCTTCCCACAAGAGGCTGGGAGAAGGACAAGTTAGGGAACATGAGAGGTCACAAAGCCAGGTATATCTTTCTCCCAGACTTCCCAAAGCCATGCCTACTTTCCCACCAATGGGAATGAAATGAAAAGATTACAAAGCTCCAGGCATAGCTGGGGAAAGACTCTCCTGTAAAACCACACAGCCAAGGAGGTTTGAACTAATGGACTCATGGTTTTAGGCCACAAGAGGGAGCCGAGCTTCTTCAGAATATTATAGGGCTGGATAAGAATTTCGGATAAACAGTCTCAAGTGCTTTTTTGGTTTTTTGGTCCAGAGTTAACCTATGAACTAACTAACTCTCTCTCTCTCTCTCTCTCTCTTAAGAAAGGAAGAAAGAAAGAGGGAGAAAATAGGGGGAGAGCTAGAGGGAGAGAGAGAATCTTTGGCAGGTTCCACACCCAGCACAGAGCCAGACAGGGAGCTCAATCTCACAACCCTGAGATCATGACCTGAGCCAAAATCCAGAGTGGGACACTTAACCAACTGAGCCACCCAGGTGCCTCTGAGCTCCTTTTAAAAGATTCTTCGGTTCTTACGTAGATGATCAGCCACATGGGGGAAGGCATCATTCAGCCAATCAGAGATTACATGCATGGATCATGGCATTGCAAATATTATGGTCAGGGACGATTAAAATAATAGATGGCTTCTGCCATACTTCATACCTACAAGTCTGTATCATCAATTAGTTACAACAAAATCTGCAGAAGTGTTCAGCTCTCCTCCTGGGAGAAGGAAGAGACACAGGAAACATAAAGGTTTCCAACTGCACTCAATGGCCATCAGACTACAATGAGCTCCAAGGGCTCACTGCCATGCAATTTGGATGACCTCTATTCTTAATGTAATGTCCATATGCTGCTTACTGACATGGGTCTTATGTTTGTCCTTGTTTAGTTTATCTGTTTGAGCAACACATAGCACGGGTCTCCATGATTGATAAGGTTTGACAACTGTCTCGGAAACTTAGTCTTCTTTACTGAGGATCTGGGTGTCCCGGTACCTAGAGCTTCATGTCATTGAGGTGTATATGCAGTTTCCCTCTACAAATCAAGTTGCATCCATCTCACTGTAAATCTACAGACTACATCTCTTTAGTCAATAAATTCTTCTAGTCTTTCATTTGTGCTGCCCTTATCTTGACTGTAACTAGGATCAAATCACAACACAAGCTCAGCATAAAACAAAAACCTTGGAGTCTCTTGTTAGTGCTTAACTTTAATCACACATCCATGTTCATGCCTGCAATTGACATCAGGCTTCCCCCAGGTGCTTCTGTTCTGAAAGATACATGACTGCCAAGTCCACAGTGGCTGGGGCCAGCCAACCACTTACCTTCACTTACCGAGTTCCATATTAATCAGATCGTATCATTCAGTAAACATTAACTGCCATATGTAGATCCCTGTAATGTACTGTGGGAAGCCACAGGAGGAACAGAAAATATAAATCTATTCTTCACAGAGCATATAGTCCAACAAGGGGAAAAGGCACATGCATTAATTAAATATCTACCCTTTCCCAAGATGGTGCCAGCCACTTTACTTATATTAACCCAAATTAATAAATCTTACAAAACTATTTTGTAGGTTGCTATTCTCATTTTATGCATGTGAAAACCAAGATCAGACGAGACATCATTACTGCTCCCGAGGCACATTTGATTAAATGGATATGTGTGAAATTCAATGGAGGATTTTTTCAGATATCACCTCTTCATAAGAAAGAATTCTAGTCAGCTCTTGTGTGTGATGTGTCCTAGCCCGATTCATGTAGTGAATCTGCAGGGACTATGCACCATTTCCTTCAAATGAAAGTGGACAGATTAGATAGTGGAATTTAAGGCATGAGGCAGCAAGAAGGAGTTCTAATAATCATTTAATGACTACAGATTCAATCCACTTTTAATGAAACTGGTATTTGCAGGGTTTTTTTTTTCTTTTATGAACCCAAAGTTTAGTATATATTCTACTGGCTTACTATATATTCTATTGAATTCTAGAATAGAGTGAATTGTGGGTTGGAGAGGAAAAGGGGAAGAAACACAAATAACAGTAGATAAGCCAAAGTTGTTGTTGTTGTTGTTGTTGTTGTTGTTGTTGTTGTTTTACATGAAGCCAAGGGAAAATTCAAGGAGACATGGGAGGTAAGTATAGGTCTGATGACTGTACTTCTTCAGGTGTAAATGGCCCAAAAGTGTCCACGTAAGCTTCTGTGAAGTTGTTCATGGCCAATACTGTCTCCACACTATCACCACCGGAACAGGCTTGAAGCAGCAACTAGCACACTGACCAAGGACAAGAGAAGCTTATGCCATCTTAGGTATCTATTTGCTCCTTATCTCTGGCAGCCTTGGACATGGGGTAACAACTTTAAACCAAAGACCCTGAGCACATTGATTCCAACTCTTTAGAAATCAGCCACCCTTCCCATAAGTTTAGCATTTTACAGCATCATTATTAGTTCGCATCCACCTGTGAATATAGAAAATAAGAAAAGCAATGAAAATCACAAGGGAAATTGTGATTATGAGAACTCTCAATACTTAGAATGAGAAGTAGGCATGAAAGCCCCCACTCCCGACCATCCCACTCCTAACAGAGACATAGAAAAAAAAGGGGGGGGGATAGAAAAAACTATCTCTGAGCATACACATTTTCTGTAACAAAGCAAAATAATTTTATAGACTTCTCATTATAAGTGGATCTATGTAGCAGGCAAGGATGGAAAATGGAAATTTTTCCCCACTGTTGTTATATAAGATCTAAAACATGCAGTATTTCCTTGCTTTGGCGTGTTGTCTAAATTGATTTGTTTCAGAGCATAAAAGACTGTCTTTGTAAAGACAGTCACGGGTTCTCACTTTCAAGATGTCTTTTTCTATGGGGATTTTAAAACTTTGGATATATGACTGGGGGTAATATCATATTGCGGACATTAAGGAACCCCTGAAGTCCTACCACATAAGCAGTTACCTATTGTGGCACTGTATCAGGAAGCGTCCATCAAATTGTTCTTTAAAACAACTTCTGTGGGGACGCCTGGGTGGCTCAGTGGGTTAAAACCTCCGCCTTTGGCTCAGGTCATGATCCCAGGGTCCTGGGATGGAGCCCCACATTAGGCTCCCTGCTGAGCAGGGAGCCTGCTTCCTCCTCTCTCTGCCTGTCTCCCTGCCTACTTGTGATCTCCGTCTGCAAATAAATAAAATAAAAATCCTTTAAAATAAAAAAAATAAATAAAATTAAAAATTAAAAAAAAAAACTTCTGTGGACAAGGATGTCTTTCTGTTATATGTCTGAAAGGGACAAAGATGTCATATAAATGTATGTCTCTGTATTAGAATTTTTTAAAAAAATGTATTATACCTATGTATAGAGTTCACCCATCAGCAATTTTTTCAGGTTATTTCTCTTTCATATACCTCTAATTATAACTCCCTGGGAGTATATCAAAGGTAAAGCAATGAATGATAAAACCTGATCCAATTTAAATTCCTCTGAAAGGCATTCTAGCTTCACTTGACAAGTACCAACCTGCTGAGTACTATTCCTCTTGTCTGCCTATCACAGACCTGGTGGAAAGTGTGAAGGCTAGGGACCATGGCTGATTTGTTAACATACTCTGAATGGCTGACAGCCACAAAGCTTACAGGATTCCCAAACTGAAGGGTACCTGCCTTAGAAAAACGGCCATCTTAAGATCATCTCGAGAGTAACTAATTTCTTCTGTAAGGCAATATAACATTAACTGCTTTTCCATCCTTTTCTATTTTTTTTTTAAATTGAAACAAAACGAACATACCAAAGCAGTAACACAGCGGGGAAAAGACTAGTGAAGAAAAAGAAGTAATTATCTCCAACTTTACACATTCATTTTCTTGTTATTATTTGCTGGTATTTCCCTCAAATCTTCTAAAATATATAATAGAGTATAAAATAACAAAGAATGTGTATGTGTGTGTATATATCTATCCATCCTAGATTTTTGCTACAGGTTCACTGCATTTCTTTGGGTAGGGAATTCAAATGTGAAGCTAAACAGTCCAGTTTACATCCCAGAGTTTTGTGATGTTTAATGCATTAGCTTGTGTGTTCTGGCCTCTGTGGAATTCTGAATTACCTTTAGTTTGTGCCAGTCAGTGACTCTGGTAGGACCATGGGACAGACTGAGATTGAGAAGATCCCAGACCTCTCACTCACAAGTCAGTAGAAATAACAAGAAGATTGCTCACCATCATTGTAACATGCTTAGACTCCTTGTAGGCACAGAATCATTTCCCTAGAGGGGAAATTCCATTCTTTATCTTTCCCAGGAGGGATTAGTAGCAGGTGGTCCTGGCAGATTTTAGCAAGACTCTAAAAATCAAAATTGTGTCTGCTCTAGGGAAGCATTTATAAAATGCCAAACTCCCAGACCTGAATAATAATCATTGCTGTATACAGGCTCTTCTGTCTGTGATTACTTAGTGCCTAGGGCAGGTCATTTAGCCTAAGTATGGGCCCTACAGACCAGAGACTGGTTCTCATCAATCCCAATGTGAACCTACACTCTTCAGGTGGCTGAGGAGATGCTATGACCTTCAAGTGAGAAGTTCTATTGTCTCCACACTTTCCTTGAGCTCCAAAGGCTGAACCTCTCTTGGAAAAACTAACTAAGGCAAAAAAAAAAAAAAAAAAAAAAAAAACCACATTCCAATTATCTGCTATTCTCAAGCTATTCTTGGAACACCTTTCCTTTCTCACACAACTGCAGTCTACTTTCCCTCTCGTCCCAAAGGTGACAGGCTGGAGCTAAGAAAAATCCCATGCTGCAAGCCTAATCTCCTACAGTGGCTCAGTTATTGGCTCTCAAGACTTTTGGGTCTCACTGGCCAATGGGGAGCATGGACTTCTGCCTCTATCCAAGTTTCCTTAGGCTATGTAGGGAATCACTAAGGAAGCGCAGTGTTTAAAAGAACACTAGACTAGGGAGACAGGAACCCAGGTTCTTGGCTCTGGCTGGGCCTTTATTAAATCCCTGTGGGATTTAGGACAAATGGGTTCACTTCTCTACACTTTAATTTTGAAATATTATGAAATGTCACATCCTTACTGAGCCTAAATGCTGATACAAAGCTGGGCAGTATATTAGTATCTTAGGGATGCCAAAAGAAAAGAACACACTGGGTGATGTAAAAGAGCAGAATTTGTCTCACAGTTCTGGAGGCTAGAAGCCCAAAAAAGTGTCAGTAGAGCCATATTCCCTCTGAATGTTCCAGGGAAAGACTTCTCCCATGTCTCTCCCTAGCTTCTGGTGATTGCTGGCAATGCTTAGCATTCCTTGGCTTATGCACATACCACTCTAATGTCTGCCTCCACATAGCATTCTTCTCTGAGTATCTCTGTGTTCAAATTTCCCTCTTTCTGTATCAGTCATTAGAATAGGGCCTATCCTAAGCTAGTATGGCGTCATCTTAACTTGAGTCTATATGCAATAGCCCTATTTCCAAATAAGGTCATATTCACATACACAAGGTGTTAGGAATGAAGATTTCCTCTTTTTTTTTGAAGGACACAATTCACCCCACAACAGGTGATGTCTAATAAATGGATGGACCAGAGTGAATCTGCAAGAGTTGACCCACACAGTAGAGGAATAGGGGCTAAGAAAAGTTTTGGCATTGAAGCATCTTGGGCCAAGGGGGCAAACAGAGGGGTCTGAATGTTGTACATTTCCCAGTGGAAACAGTTCCACAGACTGGTTCGATGTTACATATTAAAGGAGGATTACATGATAAAGGAAAAAAGTTGAAACAGCACTTTTCACAAAGGGTTTTGAGAAAATTTGCTCAAGTAACAAAAATTACAACACAGAATGAGGAAGAAAGCATTCTCTGGATTGCTGTAGAAATTCTATGGCCCAGAACAAAGGGGACAAAGTACTTAATAAATATCTATTAAGTTTAACCTCAGGATTACTTCTATCATCTTATAGTATTGGCAACTCATATTTCCTTGAGAGAGCCACCCCTTCCTGACTCTCAGTGGTAAGGTTTGGCCAACTTTTTCCCTCCAGTGGTGGGCACATGCCTAGGACTTGGCCAATCAGAGTCACTGGGTCAAGGTTATCACATGACACAAACCAGCCAATGAGATTCAATTCCAGGACTCCTCTTAGAAGCATTAAGGAAGACATTTCTTTCTACTTTATCTATGATCTAGAATCAAAATTACCTCTTTTTCTTTTAGTGTTGAGAATGTTAAGGATTTACTCTCCTAGCAACATTCAAGTATATACTACAGTATTGTTGATGATATTTATCATGCTGCACACTGGATCCTCGGAACTTACTAACCTTATAACTGGATGTTTGTATCCTGTGATCAACATTTCCCCACATTCCCCTCCACCCAACCCCTATAACCACCACTCTACCCTGTGTTACTATAATTTCAGGTTTTTTAGAATCTACATATACGTGAGATCATATAATATTTGTCTTTCTCGGGGCACATGGGTGGCTCAGGGGGTTAAGCCGCTGCCTTTGGCTCAGGTCATGATCTCAGGGTCCTGGGATCGAGTCCCGCATCGGGCTCTCTGCTCAGCAGGGGGCCTGCTTCTCTCTCTCTCTCTGCCTGCCTCTCCGTCTACTTGTGATCTCTCTCTGTCAAATAAATAAATAAAATCTTAAAAAAAAAATATTTGTCTTTCTCTGACTTATTTCACTTTGTATAATGTCCTCAAATTTCATCCATGTTGTCACAATGGCAGGGCTTCCTTCTTTTTTGTGGCTAAATCATATCACTATATATATATATACGAGTGAATGGAAGTATCTATGGCTGCATGTGATCGTGCACACGCACAAGCATGTATATAGCATATTTCCTTTATCCATTTATGCATCAGTAGTCATTAGGTTATTTCCATATCTTTAGTATGGTGGATAACACTGCAACAAACACGGGGATACAAAGAGCAGATCTTAAAGATCTTACCACAGGAAAAAGGTAACTATGTGAAGATGGATAGATGTATTAACAACCTTATGTGGCAATCATTTTGCTATCTACATGTATATAAAATCAGTATGTCACATACCTTAAAATTACCCAATATTATAGGTCCATTATATTTCAATAAAGCTGAACAAAATTAATTGATTAATTATAAAAATAATATGTCATCCTTTATAATATACTATATTGTTTTTATTACCATGTTTTAGAGAAAAAAATTCCTCCACATAAAATGTACATCCCAATTTTATGACAGAATTAAATCTAGAAACCTAAAGTATGGAAAGAATGGATCTAAGGATCAAGAAAACAGAAAATCTCTTAGCTTCATCTCCAATTTCCAATTCTTCCCAAGCCATACTGGAAGTTTAGATGAAATTGAAAGACTTTTTACAATCTACCTTACTGAAATCCCAAATGGAGTTCTATGTACTTGAGATTGGATTATTAGGATGAGATGGGGGGCCTGATTTTTTGTTTTGTTTTGTTTTAGATCAAAAGTCAATTGGATAAAATAATGCTAAAATATACTGCCTCCAAAGAAACAGAAAACAATTATATCACTGAAGTGATTCAGAACATCCTATACTGGACTTTTTGTTAACAAACTTTAAAAAGTAGATATTTTAAATCACAGTGTTTCAAAGAGTTACAGAAATTTTTTGTTGCCTTGTTATCCATCACCCAAGGGCATGAATAATCACTAAAAGGCATTTGTTAACTAAAACTATATCTACCAACAAGAATACATAATAAAAGGGCAACAGAGGACAGACGGACAGAAGGAAGGAAAGAAGGAAGGAAAATCAATGCTGTTCTCTTCTCCATGGAGAGGTCCTGCCTTAAACTGAACCTAACATAGAGAAAAGTAGAACTAAGAGATGGGGAAATAGAAGACTGTAAATGGAAAGAGAAAAGAATGGAAGACTGTAGAAACAGAAGTCTGTAAGGAGAAAAAGAAAGAATGAGAGAGTGATACGGCTCACCTCTTGATATTTTTGGCTGCAGTCCTACCTTCCTTTCTGTTTTTAGCCACATAAGCTACTAGATTTCTTCTTTTGGCTTAAGCCAGTTTGAATTGTGTTTCTGTCACTTAAAACAAAAAAGTTATGAAATAATATGAGGCCCACTTGCCTTGGTCGGATTCTACAACTTTGAAAGTAAATAAAGGCAGCACTCAGCACAGCAGAGTTGCCTTTGTATCTACACACATGGCCACAGTAGCTGTGGGAGCCTGAGTCCGATCATCCATGATTTTCTGGACAATAATCTAAATGGACTGGCCGAGGTGAACGTAGGAGGGTTGGTTCCAATAACATGTAAGTCACCCGGGGTAGTCTCATATGCAAATATAGGAGACATGTAGACCACAAGACAACAACTTTGGGGTGTTAGCATTAATGGGAAATTATTTTTAATAAAATAATTCTTATAAGCTTTTTAAAAAAGATTTTATTTATTTGACAGACAGAGATCACAGGTAGGCAGAGAGGCAGGCAAAGAGAGAGAGGGGGGAAGCAGGCTCCCTGATGAGCAGAGAGCCCAATGCAGGGCTCAATCCCAGGACCCTGAGACCATGACCTGAGCTGAAGGCAGAGGCTAAACCCAGTCACCCCTTTAATAAAATAATTCTTAAACTGAAGAGGCTTGGAGGACATTCTAGCTACAAGTCTAAATAAAAAGTAGCACAGGCTTCTCCACTGCACACCTCCAGGTTTCACTAAGATTCAGTTTTCTATTATTTGATAAAAGAGTTAAAATTAGCTTCTTCCTCCTCAATCTAGAGTCAACACACATCCTCTTCTGTCTTAGAATGAAAAGTGAGAATAAAGAGAAAAGCCCAGAGCATGGGTGTGTGAACTTGGACGTGAGCAATCTGGGCATTGCTAAACCGTGGGTTTCCAAATGGATACAGGATTAAGCTGAGAGCACCAGCTTTGTAGCACCAAGCCCTTGGCCATGTATCCTTTCTTTTCATGTGTTAGCTAGGGTTAGTGCTCAGCAAACATAGCCTAATTTCTAGAATGTCCTTGGAGCTCATTTCTCTTAGAAAAAGGAGTATTTCTTTTTAGCATTGCTACTCAAGGGAACATAGTATCAATACAAACCGAAGGGTCAGTGAAAGAAAGAAGTCACCAAAAGTAAACTTTTGAATACGAATATGTGTATATAAGAGCAAACGAAAGGAAACAAGACTACAGAGGCCTACAAAATTAAACAAGCATATAAAGTTTGAAGACTCCTCTTTAAGCCCAAGGACATCAAAAAATAAACAACACATAAATGCCCCTCATAAAAATCTGAAATAGAACATCAAATTCAGCATGTGGAGATCTGAACATAAAATAGACAGGCAAAATAGTTGTCTTCTGATGCGATTACAGAAATCACATCTAATCTCCTCAGGATAACCACTACACATATAAAACACTATTCTACCATATCCGAGTAATAGTCACATCACCAGCTATGAGCCTAACTGGAAGGTCAATCACGGTCAGATTCTTGCTCCATGCACATGTCCCCAGCGGCCTCCCTAATAACAGAATGCTGTCGGGCTTGAATTGGTTATCTACATTTTACAAACAAACATTGTCTTAAGCAGGCTTAATCGGCTACTTAGCTACCAGAATAATTGTGTGTACACTAGAAGAAAATGAAGCAGACACAAACAAGACACTCACCTTTTCTCCCCTGAGGATCGCGGCAGCTTTCATGGGCGCACAGGCCCCAAGCTGACCAGGAAGATACTACACAGTCTGTAGAGCAAGGGAGATTGCAAAGCTGAGAGGCTGAAGGGGCAGGTCCCAAGCATGAAGTCTTTTTCACAGGTCTAGAGACTAAAGGAGAGAAAAAAATAAAATAAAATAATGGTCTATGTAACATTTACTGGAAACCCCTAGAATTATTAATGTCTTTATTTATGTGCCTGCCTTGCCCACATCAGCTTTCTGGTTAGAGTATATACAAATAAAACATAAACATGCTCTAAGACTTGTTGTTTGTCTCTGCACTATTAGCATTTTGGGTGAGAAAAGGTAAAAAAAAGAAAAAAAGACAGTAACAAAGGGCAGCACTTGAGTTTCCTGCCTCACAGAGTATTCCCTGGGAATTCAAGAGAGGACTGGAAATATAGATACAAATTATCCAGAGTTATGATTTAAAAAAATTAAATGGCTTTGTGAAGTTTCAGGATGAGTCTATCTTGACTATATAAATGACTAGGTTGCTGCGAAAAAATCAAAATCAAACCCCTGAGGTGGGATGTTTAGCATAACCAATCTACTGCTGTTACTCCCCTGAGGGGTGGAGCGCTCAAAGACACAGAAGAAAAATGGTTCTTAGAAAAGAAGAAAAATCGGGATGTGTGACTGCAGAATTAGCACCTTGAAGTCAGTTTCATTAGTGAGGCTTTCTAGAAGCCCAAGGAATGTCTGAGAATTCGGGGGGAGATGCCAACCTAAGAGCCTTCCAACCCTTCCTGGTGCACCTGCACCCAGAGTGCACCCAGAACTGGGTCATTTCAGGATGCAGTGACCACCTGGCCACAAGTGGCCCTCACCAAGTGCCTCCTCCATGCAGGTCTACTCTGGGTACATAAAAATATGCAGATGAAGGAGAAGATGAGATGCTGATTCTCATTATTATAACAGGATAGGAGTTAAGACAGAAATGACACAATAAAAGAAGAGCCAAATGTGTAACTATGTTTGTGCCGAGTGAGCCCACACTAAAGTGGTTTTAGAGCAATTCAGAGCTTGTGAGCAAATGGTTCAAGTTCAGATGGTTTTATCTACTGAACTGGCTTGTACTACTGTCTAAATATTTCCCATACATGTCCACCCCTTTAAGCAGATGAGAAGTAATTCATAGACAAAGATGAGTGTTACAAGATGGTGGTAAATCACACCATCTACTTTGCTTCTTGACTCTTTACATGGATGTCAGTTAAATCCGGTAAAGATGGCAATAAATCACAGCTCTGGCCAGCAGAACTTTGAACATAAATGAAAACAAGAGAAAAAAAAAATACTGTTTTCAAAGAAGTTGTAACCCATGGGGGAAGAAGTGTTCCTAATGAACAATGGGGCAGCTTGAGGTGTTTATGAGGGTGAATGGGAAAAACAAAAGTCCATGAAAAATAATGTTTTATTTGCAATGAATTGTTTATTTGCAACTAATTCTTATATATTTAACTAATAGGATTTGACCTGACCTAAAATAAGAGACAGGGGCAAACAAGATGGTCAATGTAAATGTCAAAGATCACAAGCCATGTGGAGGAGGCAGGGACAAGAAGAGAGAACAGATACTGGGGGCAATTGAGGGGTTACCTGGGGAGGTGAAGATCAAACAGAGACTGTGTTGGCCAGAATGACAGTGAGATGGGGGTTTGGAGTGACTGGGACTGGGATGCACATATGACATTGGTGGATTGTGGATCAAGAAGAACCTGGGATAAATAAATAAAATTAAATTAAATTAAAAAAAGAAGAAGAACCTGGGATATACTTTAGTAAGATGAAAACAAAAAGAGAAGAAGAAGGTCACCCACCCCCACTCCTACCAAAACCACCACCTGTGAGTTGGTGGAGGGGTCTGTGATTCCTCCCCTAAGAGTGAGCAAGAGAAGACACACAAGACTGCTATTCATGGAATACATTATGCATTCATTCCAAAACCATTAGTTCCTACTTTAAATCAGACCTTCTTGGATAGTGTCTGCTTTCAAGGAGCTCTCGATCAGGAAGGGTAAGTCAAGCAGAACATTAACAAAATTGATGGAAAGTGATGCTTCAGAGCGTCACAGGAATTGAAAGCTCTATAGCCAGAGGTCTTAAGACAGAAATGCCTTGGGGTCTGGGCCCATATTTGTCAGCATGTGTTCTCACAAACTCTAATGTTATTTCCCCCCCAAAAAAACTAAGTAGTGAGGGAAAAGGAAGTAGGGCATGCAAACTAATTAATCTACTTATTTAATAAACATTTTTAGTGCATTCCCAACACTGGTTATAAATCAATCCCTTTAACCTCCATAACTTTGAGATATATGTTATGAGATATATGTTATTACCATCTCAAGTTTAAAATGGGGGTTCTGCAACACAGAAATAGTTACTCATTTGCTCACATTCTTAATTAGTCAGGAGCAGAGTTGAGATTGTGACACAGGAAGCATGGCTCCAGATGCTCTTAACCACTGTATATTATGTGGTCTTATTATAGGTCATTCAGCCTACAGTGGTATCTACCATGTATCAGCACTGTGTTAGGTGCTGAAGTCAGAGCAGTGAATAAAACAGACAAGGTGCCAGTCCCCCCGGGACCCATATTCCCGTGTGAGCTGATACTAAGTATACATGAATTCATGAGTGAGCCCCAACAAGAAGACTGGAAAACTGTTACTGCTGCTTCTCCTTTCTTTTTTCATAGCTGTCTTACTGCAACACCAGACAGATGTTAGGGGTCTGATGATCAATGTTGAGAAGATACCCCAAACCTTTCAGCTCCAAGACCCAGCAGACACTTGTTGCTCTAACTTTTGTACTTGATGTTGAGCTGGGCCATTGAAACTAATTAGTCTACCAGTGCAGCACCAAGGCCACAGCAGGCCTTCACTAATCTCATCAGAAGCTCCTGAATGTCTATCTTTAAATCGGCAGTACAGTTGGAAAGAGACTGGGAATATGTCCTGCATTAAGGACAATGTTTTACAGACCATTATGTTTATCTGGCTTATTTTTCAAGAGCTATATGAGTGACTGGGAAGTAGGGGGTTAAGTCCCCCAAGGTCCCCTTTGATAAATACTGAACTGTCAATCAGTTAACTGTTAGATATTAGAGATAATTGTACTTCTAAGATTTGGAAGTCAGGAGAGACATGGTGTGCAAGAGAGGAGCTGGGGGGAGCGGGGTTCCCTGGAGACTATTAAGTGGCATAATTAGGAAGCCCAAGGGTGGGAGTGAGGCCATTTGTCAGAGCGTTCAGGCCTCTTTAGCACCTAGTGCTTTGACAGACAGTAGATCTTAATCCACATAGATAAATTCTTCAGTCCCAGGCGACATGTCTAAGATGCTTCATTTAAGCATTGAATCAATGTTCTTGGGTCAACCTATCTTTATCTCAGACCCTCTCGGCTACATTTGTTCTACAAATAAATCATAAGTATGTCACAAAGCACTTACCAGCTTCAGACCACTTAGGTAGTTTTCTCTCCCAAGAACAGCAAACACAGAATATCTCTACGCCTATTGACTGTTTAGAGCTAGAAGGGAGCTTTAGAGCTAATTTGGTTTAATTCGTCAATTTTACTGAAAAACTGAGCTCCAAATACACTGGATTGTTTCTACGAATTCACTCAGCAAGTCCAGGGCAGAGCAAGACCTGAGCCTTGTCCCAGGTGGCTGACTCACCTCTACTTGTCCCTGATGGCTTTCCTTCCATGGAAAATAGTCACCAGACAGGACACCTGAGATTGTCTGCACTGGGGATACTTTGCTGATGAATCACAGTAACCACAGTGGAGGCAGTCAGTCAGTGACATAACAGACTCAAGACATCTATTGAATGCTGCTAGCTCACTACAACCTTTCACATAAAACCCAAATCCTTCCCCTACTTCATTATTGCTTTAAAACTCCTCCAAATACTCATGCAGACCTCCCCCACCAAGTAGGAGGTGGTGAGACCAAACTTTGCTCCACTTCAAAAGACTACTTCTCTGATTTGTGGCAACTCACATTGTAATATAATTACCTTGGGAGGTGGGTAGGATGTGGGGGCAAACGGACCACCTGGATTCGGATGGTTTGTGTAGTTTACTTGGCCAAACTCTAGCCATGATGTCTGTAGAAAGAATTGCTGTTTTTCTACCCATCTGAAACCCTTTCTCTGGAGATACTGACTGAAACAACTTTATTTCTATTTACCAACTCTGTCATCTCTGATGCAATCAATCCCTGCTCTAAGCAGTGCAGGTCTTTGCTTGTCTTTTCTTGTACCAAATGCTTAAAAAAAAAAAAATATATATATATATATATATATATATTCATTTATTTGAGAGAGAGAAAGAGTGCAGGGGGAGCGGCAAAGGGAAAGGGAGAAAAGCAGACTCCCCATAGATCATGGAGCCCCATGTGGGGCTCAATCTCATGACCCCAAGATCATGACCTGAGGTGAAACCAAGAGTCAGATTCCTAACCAACCAGGACACCCAAGCACCCCACCTTAATGCCTTTTAGACTACATCACCTTGAATTCTTTGCCTATCCTGTGCTGACCAGCTAAGCAACTACCCAAGGGTCTACAGTCTATTTAGGTTTTGCAGGCAGCAAAATCAGTTCTTATATAGACTTCTTAAGTCCACAAAGTTTTAAAGAGCCAAAATAACTTTCAACTCAGAAACTGAGATTGCTACATAGCAGTAGCTTTCCAAGTGCTAGAGAATATATTACAATATTATAAGTGAGTTTATATACGTAATAGTAATTAATACTTTGGATATTCTGGTGCCTAACCTAGCATTTTTCATTTGCAATAAGAAATCATTACATTGACCTGCCTTATAAGAAATGTGAAAGTCTGCTACTAATAATTGTAAAGTTGTCTTAAATAATGTATTACTCCACACACAGAACGCTAATTAACAAAAGGAAAAATAGGCTGGGTAGGTGATATGTTTAATGTTAAAAAATAAACACACACAAAACTGTTCTTATTCTAGAAATGTATAATTTTCATGATTTTCCGTAATGACAAAGTGATTTTAGATGAGCACACAAATCAATTACAAATC
Source organism: Mustela putorius furo (assembly GCF_011764305.1). Classification (NCBI taxonomy): domain Eukaryota; kingdom Metazoa; phylum Chordata; class Mammalia; order Carnivora; family Mustelidae; genus Mustela; species Mustela putorius. Next base: position 18,865,539 of record NW_025422019.1, on the reverse strand, counting down.
ACACACAATTACAAATCAAAATGATTTGTAATTAAGAAGAAAAATGTCTGTTGTGACATCAGCATGTGACTGCCATTGTAAAGAAAAATGAGGGCTTTCACATTTTATTTTTTGAGACTAAATCAAGGTCTAATCTGAACTAATTTGAATTAACACAGGAATAAACTGGCAAAAGTTCAATACAAGTATATTATCCCCCACCCACTGATGACCATTTTGTAAGATCTAAATTTCAATGCCTCTTAATGCCTCAAGAAGAAATTAGACTGAAACTGCATAATAATAATATTTAATTAGTCATAATTAATAACCTGATACTTCTGCTGTAATTTAAAAAATGAGTTATATTTGCTTAAAGTAGAAAGAGCTATCACAGGCGCTAATGATGTTTTCTTGTTTTAATATATCTATTATTGGATGAAAACTCAAGTCAGTCCTTGAAAATTCAGGAAGTGTTTGAGATAATTCTGCCATGGCATAACAGAGCTCACCTTTCCCTCTGTACAGAAAGAAGGTTTCTTGAAGATAGTCAAGGAATTAGTCACAAGATACTGATTTTTTTCCTACTATTTTCAAGGAGGTAAAGATGAAAGGAGGAGGAGGAGGAGGAGGAGGAGGAAGGTGATCACTACTTCCTGGGGACTCTTAAAAACCTGGACTCTCACTGCTTTGTATCTTTGTGATACCAAAGTCCTCCTGCAGATAATACATTCCATCTTCTGTTGATTTTACATAAGATATTTGATTTCCAGAATGGCATCAACCTTCCCAAAGAAGCTAGACCAAAACCAAGTTATATTCATTTCAACTTTCCAAATGAAATGCAGGCACTGTAAACCCCAAAGGGAACTCTCACTCAAAGCTTAGAACCCCATCATTCCATGGGCTCTCCAAGAACCACCATAACAGAAACAGCAGTTGCTAAGATTTAATTCAAAACTAATGAAAGAGCCTACTTATGTAAAAATGCTGCTTTCTAAATGATTTTTGAGAAACAATATTGCCCCTGACATATTCATTTAGGGAGTATACTGACTTGGCAGAAATTCAATCCACCTTACCGCTAAAATAAATAGGCCTCTTCTACAGACTGAAGGAGTCAAATGGTTGAAGGGGAAAGATAAATAATATTACAGTTTTAACCAGAAAGCTATTTTCCTTCAAGAAGCTTCATGTATTATTTCAATTGCCTTTTGCCACTGGGATTTGCAAAATAATGGATCATTCTTCTAACTTAGTGGATAGAATAAAAGCAATCTGTCTTCTAGCACTTATAGGCAGCTTAAAGAATTAAATCACATCTCATCCTATTATACTTAATAAAGCTTAATTTTAGCCATATTGTGACTCTCTTGGCAAAGTTCCATGCAATGCAACTTGGCAAGGAGACGCATGTGTATGTACTGCGAATTTAATACCTAAAAATAATTCCTGCAATTAGAAATAATTACAAGAAATGTAACCACATATCAAAGAGTTTTCTAAATTTCATTCATTTCATAAAGCCAATCAGAAAATGCCTAGTGATTTTCTTAGTGCTACACAGTAACAACACTCGAGGTGAAAGATGGAAAACAATATTCCGAATACAAATGAGGTACCTGTACAATTCTGGAAAGAAATCAGAATCAATATCCAGCACTTGCACAATATAGCAGCCTTCAGGCCAATATTCATATATTTCTATTATCACATATTCTCACCTCTGTTCCCTTTTTTAAGAATTTCCTTCTGATTGTTTCTCAGCCTTTTAGCTCAGAGCTAAAAGTAGGGTGCTGAGAGGATAGAAGAAACAAAGGCTGACCTAAATGGCATCTTTCACAGTGTACAGTTAAAAATACCATTATTGATGAGAAAAAAGCAGAAAGGAGATTAACGCAAGATGGGGAAGTGATCAGGCAAGGAGAAAAAGTGAAAAGCCAGAGAGGCAGGAAAGAGGAAGAGTTACCTCCCAAGATGTCAGTGGCATAACTAAGCAACACCATGGAAGTAGAGTGTTTGCAAAGGCTTTAGCACAGGAGTACTCTTCTTACTCACAACACGTTGCAACCTACAGTTCATTTCCCCACAGAAACAATGACAAGAGCTGAATGAGAGCAAGTTTTCCTGGGAATGACCACAAATGCCTTTTCTGTTGATTAATGTTAGTAATAATAGCTAATACATACTAGCAACCCACCTGGCTCTAGGCAGTATGCTAAAGACTTACATGCAATTTCTCATTCATCATGATCACTTGGAAATGTCATTATCATGTTCACTCTGTAGACAAAATAACTGAGGATAAATTATTTGTCCCAAATGACAAAGCTAATATGTGACAAAGGTCCAGGGTTCTTCAAAGCCCCTAATCTCTAATACTAGGCTCCACTATCATTTTGTATTTGCAGGAAAAATAATGGTAGACAAAAACCCTGCTGGGGGCACCTAGGTGGCTCAGTCAGTTAAGCATCTGCTTTAGGCTCAGGTCATGATCTCTGAGTCCTGGAGTCAAGCCCCACGTCAGGTTCCCTGGTCAGCTGGGGGTCTGCTTCTCCCTCTCTATCTGCCCCTCCACCTGTTTGTGATTTCTCTTGCTCTCTCTCTCAAATGAATAAAATCTTTAAAATAAGAAGAGAAAGGGAAAAAAACCCTTTCTGTAATAGTAATAATTGATCAGGAAAATAAATAGGTGAACATTCTGTCCACTTCCAAAAATGTTTAAAGTGAGATAAAAATAGAAAAAAAAAAAAAAAAAGAAGAAGAAGTTTAAATATATCAATGGTAAAGTCCAAGCCCTAAGAAAGGTAATTGTTGGGTTGGGGTTTTGTTTGTTTGTTTTTTATTTTTTTTTTTTTGTATTCTGTGTTTTGTATTTTTAATGTGATTCTGAAAGATAATGTTTGAGGGAGGAGGTGGGTGAAATTAGTTTATGATGACTATTTTCATCATAAAAGTTGGTTAGGGCCATTCCTAAGGAATTATAGTGATTTCATAATCAGCAAACCCCAGCACCCTTAAGATTTCTTGAAGAGCAAAAGATGACCAAAGAAACCCTCAAGGCAGTTTAGAAACCAGGGAAAGGCGACAAGTGCAAGTGAGTGCCCAGCTCACCTTCTACTGGATACTGCCAGCATCGCTAGAACAATCCTCTCTCTTATCAACCACATCCAACCCAGCAAAGAAGCAAGGGCAGAGGTGACAGTAAGACATCCCTAAGTCCCCTGGGCAAAACTGAAAGGAAGAGGATGTTTAAAAATAAATAAATAAATAGATAGATAAATAAATAAATAAAAGAAGGGGGAAAAAAGTGTCTGAGATAAGGATGTCTCAGAGGAGTAGGAAAGGAGCAGGAAGATCTGGTAAGAAGGGTAAGAGGGAGACAACAGAAAGCCAAGCTAAGCCTCCCAGATTTCGGTCCTGGTCACAAGATTGCCCTATCATTCCACCAGAAGCCAGCAAGCCAGACCTTCATCTGTGCTGATTTGGAAGGTGGCATTTCAACCTGGGAATAGCTGAATGAAAAATTTTAATAATGGTAACAAGAAGGGGAAATCCATATTCCCCAAGGCAACACGAATCTCTAAAAACATCATCACAAACTACAAAACTTAAAGCTCTTTCTAAGAGTCAAAAGAAAAAAAAAGGAAAAAAGGGAAAAAGGGGGAGGGGACATGTGGTACATATTGTAGAGAGCTAGGAAAGAACTGTCTCTAAAATAAATATGCACACCGTCCTGTTTTTAAAGGAAGGGATACTGAAGGCCTAGTTGTTCCTGATATCCTTGTTAGCATATGCTACTTTAAATGTGCAAATCATTTCAGACTGAACAAGTTAATTCAACTTCAAAGGAAGGCTCATGGGATTCACCAGGTCCCTAAGTGGTGATAGGAACGAGACACTGCATAATAATTTTTAAAATGCAGAATACTTCATTCTTTTGTATGAGAAACTGCTTTATTCATTTTTGAAGTTAAACAAAAACTACAACCCGAAACTGCATTGCACAGCTGGATGAAAGCTCCTTCCTCCCAGGCCTATTCAGACACTACAAGTCCTACATTGCATGGCTAGCTCTTCTGTGTGTCAAGGCCAACGTTAATGATTAGTAGCTTTCAACCTGACTAAATCAATGGGGTTTCACACTAGTTTCAATTCAGAAGCGCTGAGTCAGCGTTGGGAAGGGGGTAGGTAGCAGAGTGTACAGGAAATATTTACATTTTTCAAAATCTTTGTAATTACCAGGTTGGGGAGTCAGTCTCTAAGTAATTTATGAACTATCATTTTGAAAAACTAACTGAAAAAATATAATTATTTTAAAAAACATGTTTAAAAAAACATCAAGCTGATAACCTACAATTACTTATATGAATTGGGTAAATTTCTTGGCAATTGAGCTTCAGTAAAATAAAAGGGCTAGCCAATATTTCTCACCTTTGTTACATTCTATCTTCCCTAAGGAGCCTTTGTAAAGACATTTTCCCTAATGCTCCCTCCATCCCCCATGGTATTTTCATACCACACATATACTATATATATGTGTATGCTTTATATATAACAAGTGTAGGATTTGCTTCATCTCACGAGCCAATTTTCGCCCCCTTGGTGGTGATATCATCCTCCACTGGGTATGAATGAAGTAAAACATATACTGAATTGAATTGTGTGCTGAGCAACTTATAAGTAGATTCTGATTTAATTAGCAGAAGTTTCTGTGAGGTAATCACTACTAATTTCTGCAGTTATCAGTGAGACAATTGAAGTTTTAAAAGGCTGACCAAGCGGGGGTGCCTGGGTGGCTCCATGGGTTAAAGCCTCTGCCTTCAGCTCAGGTCATGATCCTAGAGTACTGGGATTGAGCCCCACATCAGGCTCTCTTGCTCAGCAGGGAGCCTGCTTCCCTCTCTCTCTGCCTGCCTCTCTGCATACTTGTGATCTCTGTCTGTCAAATAAATAAATAAAATCTTTTTTAAAAAATAAATAATTAAAAATTAATTAAATAAAATAAAAGGCTGACCAAGGGGTGCCTGGGTGGATCAGTCCTTAAGTGTCTGTCTTTGGCTCAAGCCCCACATCAGGCTCCCAGCTCAATGGGAGTCCTGCTTCTCCCTTTCCCACTCCCCTCCCCGCCCCTGTTTGTGTTCCCATTTTCACTCCCTCCCCCTCGTTTGTGTTCCCTCTCTCACTGTGTCTGTAAAATAAATAAATAAAATATTTAAAAAAATAAATAAATAAAAGGCTGACCAAGCTTAAGTAATAAGTAAATGCAGAGGCAGGACTTGAACCCAGCCTGCATGATTCTGGTTTACCCTTTTAATCTCCATTATTAGACTCTTCCGGCTAAAGGCTCCAAAACTAATGGGTTCATCATGCATTTCCATGGCTCCTGGCTAGAATCTATCTTTTTAAGTTGACTACAGTGCTTCTAAATACCTGTGTTTTTCTTGAAGTCGGAATCCATATGCTGATATAGTCATTGCAATAAGCAAGACACAATTCCATTAACCAATAAGATATGCTATTTTCTGATACATTCACAGAATAATTTAAAACAGCTAATATGCTGTATAATTTTATGAATTTTTTGGCTAAATACGAATCATATTATTAAAAAGTTGTTTTAAGAAGGTGTATGCTAGGGATGCCTGGGTGGCTCAGTTGGTTAAGCAGCTGCCTTCAGTTCAGGTCATGATCCCAGCGTCCTAGGATTGAGCCCCACATCCTTGCTCTGCAGGGAGCCTGCTTCTCTCTCTGACTCTGCCTGCCACTCTGTCTGCCTGTGCTCGCTCTCCCCCCCCTCTCTGATAAATAAATAAAATCTTAAAAAAAAAAAAAAGGAAGGTGCATACTATATATTTTTTTACATTTATATATATCATCAGCAAAAAATAGGGTATAAGATCACAAGGACAGTCATTAATATTTTGAAAAATTATAATTGTCTTCTATGAAGTCTTAATTTGAGAAAGCATTGAAATTATTTGATTTAAAAACACAGTTGATTCTATATTAAAAGCAGCATAGATGTCTTTATAGGTTACTAAATGCAACATAATTCTGTAAATGTTATTACCTGTTTTCTGATTCTAAAAGAATTATTACCTATTTTTAAAAGACTAGGTGAGTTGAAGTGTTCAATATAAAGGAGATTTTTATAACATAAGAAGAGATATAGTTGCATGTAACAATCATTTTATTTTTTCTAACATTTATATTTTCTTAATTCAGGTGCTAACAAATATTGTTTTGTTCAACCCAATGAAGTTCAAAGGTAAGACACATTTATTATGACTAATATTATGACTAATATTATTTTGAAGTGGAGAACCCTATAAGAATAGTAGTCATTGTTCAGAAAATGTTCAGACCTTTGGTGGCTCAAAATCCTTAAAGTAGTGAACTCAGCACAAAAGTTAGGGAGCCTTTAGGGGCTCCCCGTGGGAGATGACACAGAATCATGAAGCATCTGCCCTGAGGACCAGCACTACCTATCCAGAACCATCTTGCTTCAAATTTGACTCAACAGAATACAAACAGGACACATGCTCCTAATGCCACCATTTCTGTTCTCTGACAGATTACCTGTCCTGAGAACAAAGACAAGACCACACCTCAAATGCCACCAGCAATACCAAATTTTGTTCTCTCTACTTAACATTGATTGCCAATTAATTCTAGAGGACATGTTTCATCTAGAGTTATTTTCTTCTTTTAGATTTGTAATGATCAAAACATATATAGCTACATTTTTAAAGAAGAGAAACCTCTCATTTTTTTCCTTGAATTGAATACTTGTGGTCTGAGGAAGTTTTACGTCAAAGGGAAACCAGCCAAATCCTAAAGAAAATGGTAGCCTACTCAGCATATTATATTCCTTCCAGCATCATATTCCTTTCAGCAATATGGTCGCTTGTGGAATCCTGGAATGAAAGAAATTCTTAATGATATCTTATATAATATCCTGCTTATACAAATGAGAAAATCAAGGCTTAAAGCAGTTATATGACTTGTCCAAGTCCAGCAGTTCGTGTAAGTATCAACCTATAATCTCCTGTCCTGATATTTGGTTGACTCATTTATAGTGCCTCCAGTTAAAAAAAAAAAATCCTTAATCAACCTTATCATATCCCATTCACATCTATCCTCTACATACTCTACATTCACTTTTCTTCTTCTTCTCAATTAGATTGCAAAACCTCAGTTATTAGAGCTGGATCACTTATTTCTATCTGAGAATCTTTTTTTCCCTCAATAAGCAGTTTGAAGAAATATTTCACCTATGATGAAAGGCTGGGTAGACATTAAAAAATAATACATGAATTGAGTTAAAGTCCCAAAGTAATACAGATTCCACAAGATCACCCGCTGTCCTGCTCACAACCACAATTCCAATGCATTGCTGAGAGCCAGGGAGTTGGCATCCAAGAAATACTGAATAAACATGTCAACAAATTTTGAATTTCTATTCTAACACAGATGTTTAATAAAAAAAGAAGTTTGGTAGCAAATGTTTGGTTGACATTTCATAGGGTATAAGAATACTTGGAGAACCCTGATATATATATATATATATATATATATATATATATATATATATATATGGGGTTCTACATAGGGTTGGACAGGTTGAACCTGTAAAAGGTCACCTTGCCAAAGGGCAGATAGGGGCTAAAATTCAGCCTGTGCTCCTCTTGCAAAGTACACCCTCAGGTTTATGCCCAGAGGGGATCTTTTTCTAATACTTTCACCCAGAGGGGGAGACTTGTATGTAATTCACAGAACCATACAGTTTATGCTGCTTACAGTTCACATACAATTTTTAATTTATTTATTTTTTTAGAGAGAGAGAGACAGGGGGTGGGAGAGGCAGAGGAGAGAGAATCTTAAGCCCAGAGATGTAGGGTTTTTTTTGTTTGTTTGTTTGTTTGTTTGTCTTGTTTTTTTTTTTTACCTGAGAGATATCTATTTTAAAAAGAAAAAAAAATTCAGGTGACTGATCAATAAATATCCCACATCAATGAAAACACAGTAGATGGAAAAACTAATCAGTAATAGATTCTTAGGGTCTTAGACTAGCTACCGCAGTTTACTAGAAATTTGACACTGAGACACAGAGTGACAAGGGCCAGTGGAGCTCAGCGTGAGGTTAATAGAGGTATACGTTGAAGGTCAGAATGTTAAATTTATTTGTTAATGATTCCAAAATCCAAAAATTTAAATAGAAGCAGTGTGAAAGTATCCACAATAGGCCACTTTCCTTTTGTAACCTCTTGGCAATATGCAGTATAATTTTAAAAAGAAAGACTATATTCTTCACAAAAAGATGGTAGCAGAAACTATCTACTTAACACAAATCACTGTCAAATAAGACATGTCAACTGAGCTGAAATTGCAATAAAGTGGCAAACTTCTAAATCCTCCTTCCTACCCCACTGCTGTTTCTTCAAGTCAAAGCAGCTATTAACACCCAACCCTTTTTCTAAGCACTGCTACAAAGCCCCAGAGAAGAGAGCATAATCCTGTATCTTGATGATTCTACCATTTGATCAGCTAAATTAGATTTACACTAATGAAAACCAGGGATTATTATCAAATAGGTATGAATTAGGCATTCAAGTGCCTAGAGTCAATTGAACATGACAAAGGTATTCCCAAGAGAAACAAGATCAGAGACCGGGAGAGAAATTCTGAAAAAAAGCATGGGATAACCTGAGCATAATCATGAAGCTGTTCTGCAGGACCTTCTCCTTTTTTTTTTTTCCTTCCTTCTTTCCCCCGACCCCCACACCCCCCATCCTTCCTTCCTCCCTCCCTCCCTCCCTCCCTTGTGCATAGTTGACACACAATGTTACATTAGCTTTAGGCATACCACATAGTGATTCAACAACTCTGTATGCTATCTATGTTCTCAAGTTGGTGTCTCATTTTTTAAGATCCCCAGGCATGCAGCACACTCTTGCTGCCTTTTGGCCAATAAATACACACTGGGGTGGGGGGTGGGGGGCGGGGGTATACAGGCCTGGGTTTCTCAATGCCCTGAAGTTACTATTCTTTCCACTTAATATTAAATTTCCATTCCATGTAACTGGCCCCATTTTGTATTTATAACCTCACATTCAAGGACATCAAAGGGAAAAAATTCTTATATAATGAAATCGCATCAATATATTGTACACCTGAAACGAAGATAACACTATATGTTAACTAACTGGAATTCAAATGAAAACTTTAAAAAAATGAAATTGCTCTTTTAAATAAATAGGCAAAAATCCAAATGATAATCATTCGAAAATATTCCTTCTACTATATCCATTGAACCACAAATTGAATCTAGCAGTACATTAAAACATTAAGAGACCACAAATTTATTCTAGCAGCCCATTAAAACATTAAAGGAATTAGGATTTTAAGAAATTAAAAGAGCAATATTTTTTCTTCCCTAAAAATGCAGGGATGGCTAAATATCAAGGTATTTGTAAATGTAACTTAATGCACAGATAAAGAAAGGAAACTCAAAACTCATCTCAGGGTTGCCTGAGTCGTTCAGTTTGTTGACTGTCTGGCTCTTAGTTTTGGCTCAGGTCCTGATCTCATGGACTGTGAGATGAAAACCGGAGGTGGGCTCCCTTGCTCAGTGGGGAGTCCACTGGGAGATTCTCTCCCTGTGCCCCTCTCCCCCCCAAAATGAATAAATCTTTAAATAAAAAAGCTCATCTCACTGTGTGTGTGTATGTGTGTGTGTGTGTGTAACAATACATGGCATAATATGGTGTAACTTTGTCATATAATATATAAATATCTATTTACATGTAAATTCCACAATCAAATACCCTAATCCCTAAAACAAATAAACTAACTCTCTTACTCACTAAGTGCCATCTAATATAAATCACAACCAAATCACATTTAGAATGAAAAACTCTTCATTCATATGTTTATGACTTCAGTCATATACAAGGCAAGGATACCAGCTAACATTTTATGAACTACTATTATATGAGATTTCCTAGCCAGTAAATTACAATTTAAAAAGACATAAAAGTTATACCTATTAAATGAGAAAAGATAAATGTTACATTTAAAAAATTTTTTTTTAAATTTTGAGTATAGTTGATACACATTAGTTTCCGGTGTACAACAGTGATTCAACAAGTTTACACAATATACTACACTTACCACAAGTGTAGCCACCAACTGTCGCCATACAGTACTGTTTTAATATCATTGACTACATTCACTATGCTGTACCTTTTATTCCTTTGACTTACTCACTGAATAACTGGAAGCCTATATGCCCCATTCCTCTTACTCAATTTGCCCACTCTCCTATAACCCTCTCCTGTGGCAAACACCAGTTTGTTCTCTATACTTAGAAGTCTCATTCTGCTTTTTGTTTATTCATATGTTTTGGGTTTGTTTGGTTTTTTTTAGATTCCATATGTGAGTGATATCACATGGTATTTGTCATTTTCTGTCTAACTTATTTCAATTAGCATTATATCCTCTGGGTCCACCCATGTTGTCTCAAATGGCAAGAGCTCATTCTTTTTTATGGCTAAGTAATATTCCATTGTGTTTGTTATTGTTGTTGTTGTTGTTGTTATTTTTTAATCCATTCATCTATTAATGGACATTTAGGTTGCTTTTATTATCTTGGCTATTAGAAATAACATTGTCATAAACAAATAGGTACATAGATCTTTTCAAATTAGCATTTTTAATTTTCTTTGGGTAAATATCCAGTAGTGGAATTATTAGATTATATGGTATTTCTATCTTTAATTTTCTAAGGAACCACCATACTGTTTTCCAAAGTTGCTACACTAATTAACATTTCACATCTGCAGTGTAGAGGGTTCCTTTTTCTACATATTCGATCTAGTATTTGTTATTTCATGTCTTAGGACTTTAGCCATTCTGACGGGTGTAAAGTAATATCTCTTTGTGGTTTGATTTGCTTTTTCCTGATGATTAATGATGTTGAGCATCTTTTCATGAGTCTGTTGGCCATCTGCTTGTCTTTTTTGGAAATATATTTATTTAGGTTCTCTGCCCATTTTTAATAATCAGATTGCTTGTTTTGTTTGTTCCTATGTTTTATTGTTTTGGTGTTGAATTGTATAAGTTCTCTATATATTTTTAATATTAATTCCTTCTGAAATATATTGTTGGCAAAAATATTCTGCCATTCAGTATGCTGCCTTACTTTTTAAAAAGATTTTTATTTATTTATTTGACACAGAGAGAGAGATCACAAGTAGACAGAGAGGCAGGCAGAGAGAGAAGGAAGCAGGCTCCCTGCTGAGCAGAGAGCCAGATGCAGGGCTTGATCCCAGGACCCCATCATGACCTAAGCTGAAGGCAGAGTTTTCAACCTACTGAGCCACCCAGGCACCCCTTGCCTTATTGTTTAGTTGATGTTTTCCTTCTTCATGCAAATGCTTTTAGTTTTCATGTGATACTAACAGTTCATTTTTTCTTTTACTCCCCTTTCCATAGGATGCACATCTAAAAAAATGTTTCTACACCCAATGTCAGAGAAATTACTGCTTGTGTTCTCATATGTAGGTCTTTAATACATTGAATATTTTGAGTTCTTTTTTGTGTGTGGTGTTAAAAAGTGGTCCAGTTTTTTTTTTTTACATGTAGCTGTACAGTTTTCCTAGCACCATTTATTGAAGAAACTGTCTTTTCCCCCATTGTATATTCTCACCTCCTTTACCATAGATGAATTGACTATATAATTGTGGTTTATTTCTGGCTCTCTATTCTATTCCACTGATCTATGTGTCTATTTTTGTGCCAGTACCATAACGTTCTCATTTCCACAGCTTTGTAGTATATCTTGAAATCTGAAATTGTGATCTTTCCAGCTCCGTTTTTTTTTTTTCTTCTCAAAAAAGCACTGGCTATTCAGAAACTTTGTGGTCCCATAAAATTTTAGTATTATTTTTTCTAGTTCTAGTTCTAAAGAAAAATGTTGCTGGTCTTTTGATAGGGATTGCACTGAATTTGTAGATCATGTTGGGTAGTCTGAACATTTTAACAACATTAATTCCAAACCAGGAGCATGGGATATCTTTACTTTGTTTGTGTCATCTTCAATTTCTTTCATCAGTGTTTTACAGTTTTCAAAGTGTGGATCCCTCACCTCCTTAGTTAAGTTTATTCAAGGTATTTTATTCTTTTTTGTGCAATCATAAGTGAGATTGTTTTCTTAATTTTTCCTTATGCTACTTTACTATCAGCACATAGAAATGCAACCAATTTCTAGATATTGATTTCATACTCTGTAACTTTACTGAATTCAATTTATATTTCTAATTCTCTTCCTTGTGGGGTTTTCAGGATTTTCTCTGTGTAGTATCATGTCATCTGCAAATACCGGCAATTTAACTTCTACTTTACCAATATGGATGCTTCCTATTTATCTTTCTTATCTGATTGTGTGGCAAGGACTTCTAGGTCTATGTTAAATAAGGGGTGAGAGTAGACATTATTGTCTTGTTCCTAATCTTAGAGGAAATGCTCTCAGTTTTTTCACGATTGAGTATACTGTTAGCTGTGGGTTTTTTGTACATGGCCTTTATTATGTTAAGGTATGCTTCCTCTAAACCGACTTTGTTGAGAGCTTTTATTATGAGTGGAGATTGAATTTTGTCAAATGCTTTTTCTGTATCTATTGAGATGATCATGTGGTTTCTATCATTCTTCTTATTAATGTGGTATGTCACATTGATTCATTTGTAAACACTGAACCATCCTTGCATCCTAGGAATAAATCCCACATGACTGTGGCAAATAATACTTTTAATATACTGTTGAATTCAGTATGGTGATATTGTGTTAAGGATTTTTGCATCTACATTTATCGGGATATTGTCCTACAGTTTCTTTTTTGTGGTGTCTTTTTCTCTCTTGGAACCAGAGTAGTGCTAGCCTTATGGAATGTGTTTGGAAGTTTTCCTTCCTCTTCACTTTTTGAATAGATTGAGGAGAGTAAATATTAACTTTTCTTTAAGTATTTCGTAGAATTCACCTGTGAATCCATCTGGTCCTGGGCATTTGTTTTTAGAAGTTTTTGATCACCAGTTTGGTTTTGTTTCTAGTAATTGGCCTGTTTAGATTTTCTATTACTTTCTGCTTTAGTGTTAGAAGATTCTGTTTCTAGGAATTTATTCATTTCTTCTAAAGTGTCCAAACTGTTGGCATATAATTTTTGTAGCATTCTCTTTTAATCCCTTGCATTGCAGTGATATCAGTTGTTACTTCTTCATTTATTAGAGTCTTTTTTTTTTCTTTGAATCTTGATAAGTCTGATGAAGGATTTATCAGTTTTCTTTATCTATTCAAAGAACCAGCTTCTGGGTTCATTGACTATTTTGATTTTTCCCCCAGTCTTTATCATTTATTTCTGCTCTAATCTTTATTATTCCCTTTCTTTTACTCACCTTCAACTTTGTTTTTTCTTATTTTTCTAGTTTCTTTAGGTGTAAGATTAGATTGTTTGAGCTTTTTCTTGCTTCTAGAGGTAAGCCTGTATTGCTAAATACTTCCCTTTTAGAACTGCTTTTGGCTACATCCCAAATAATTTGGACAAGTGTGCTTTCATTTTTCTTTCTCTCAGGTATTTTTTTTTTTTAATTTCTTCATTGATTGTTTTTTGACCCTTCTGTTATTTAGTGTCATGTCATTTGGCTCCCATGTATTTCTGGTTTTTTTCTAGGTTCTTTCCTTAAGATTTTTTATTTTATTTATTTAACAGAGAGAGAGATCATAAGTAGGCAAAGAGGCGGGCAGAGAGAGAGAGAGGAGGAAGCAGGATCCCCACCGAGCACAGAGCCTGATGCAGGACTCAATCCCAGGACCCTGAGATCATGACCCGAGCCAAATGAAGAGGTTTAATCCACTGAGCCACAGGCGCCCCTTGAGATTGATTTCTAGTTTCATAATGCTTTGGCCAGAAAAGTTACATGTTATGACTTCAATCTTTTTCCATTTATTGAGAATTGGTTTATGCCTTAACATTTGATCTACTCTGGAGAATGTTTCATGTGCACTTGAACAAATACCTACTCGCTGTCTTCAGATGGAATATTTTGTATATATCTGTAGGTCTATCTATTCTAATGTGTCATTCAAAGACACTGTTTCCTTATTGATTTTCTGCGTGGATGACTATCCACTGACGTAAGTGTGCTGTTAAGTCCCCTACCATTGTGCATTACCATAAATTTTTCTCTTTATATCTGTTAATACTTGTTTTATATATTTAGCTGTTCCAATCTTGGCTGTATACATATTTACAATTGACGTATCTTCTTGTTGGCTTGATCCCTTTATCATTATGTAATGCTCTGTCTCCTGTTACAGTCTTGTTTTAAAGGCTATTTGTGGTTTGTCTCCCTCTCTGATTTCATCTTATTGTTCCCCTCCCATAAGAGACTTTTAATTATAGGAAACAAACTGAGGGCTGCTGGAGGGGTGGTGGGTAGAGTGATGAGGTAACTGGATGATAGACATTAAGGAGGGCATGAGATGTAAAGAGCACTGGGAGTAATTTACAACGGATGAATCACTGAACCCGCCTTCTGAAACTAATAATATACCCTGTGTTAATTTAATTTAATTTAATTAAAAAAAATAAAACAAAGGCATTTTGCCTGAGTATATACTACTCCCGCTTTTTTGTTTGTTTTCAGTTACATATTATTGCAAACGTTCCTCCATCCCTTTTCTTTCAGTCTGCACGTGTCCTTAGGTCTGAGGTCAATCTCTTCCCAGATGTATATATAAACATCTTGGTTTTTTAAATTCATTCTGCTGCCCTATGTCTAATTATTGGAGCATTCAGTCCCTTTATATTTAAAGTAATTATTGACAGGTATGCACTTCTTGACGCTTTGTTGATGTTTTCTGGCTTTTTTTTTTTTGTAGTTCTCTGTTCCTTTCTTCTTCTCTTGCTCTTTTTCTTTACAATTAATGACGTTGTGTTGTGTTATGTTTGTATTTTTTTTCTCTTATCTTATCTATTACAGGTTTTTGATTTGTGGTTGCTATGAAGTTTATATATAATGTCCTGAGTACATAGTAGTCTATATTAAGTTAATGGTGATTTAAGTTCAAATATGATCTTTTAAAAAAAAGACCTCTCCCTCTCTCTAACTCATTCATCCATGTTTTACATATATGTCATCTTACTTTTCAACATTTTAGTCATAATTTGCTTACAACAAATTATGTCCATTTCTTTTCCACTTAAAGAAAACCCTTTAACATTTCCTGTAAGGCCAATTAAATGGTGATAAACTCTAACTTTTGTTTATCTGGGAAACTTTTTCTCTCTCCTTAAAATAAGAATAATCGTGCTGCTGGATAGAATACTCTTTGTGGGTCTATTCCTTTCAGTACAGAATCTCTTTAGGCCTGCAAAGTTTCTGCTGATAAATCAGCGGAAAGATTTATGAAGTCTTCCTTGTGGTAGCTTCTTTCTTCTTACTTGCAGCTTTAAAATTGTCTTTATTTTGGGGTGGCTGGGTGGCTGAGTTGGGTATGTGTCTTCCTTCAGCTTGGGTGATGATCTCAAGGTCTTGGGATAGCCCCACATTGGGCCCCCTGCTCAGCAGGTAGCCTGTGTCTCCCTCTGGTCCTATCCCTAGTCATGCTCTCTATCAAATCATTAAATAAAATCTTTTAAAAAACTGTCTTTATCTTTAACCTTTAACATTTAACTAGTATATGTCATGGCACAGACCTTCTTCAGGGCATCTCTGTGCTTCTTGAACCTGGATATCTGTATCTTCTCCCAGGATTGGGAAGTTTTCAGCTATTATTTCTTCAAATAAGTTTTCTGCCCCATTCTCTCTCTCTCTCTCCTCTTTGAGGCCCCTATAGTATGAATGTTTGTTTGTTTCATGTTGGTCAAGAGATCTCTTAACTTATCCCCCATTTTAAAAATTCTTTTGTCTTTCTGTCATTCAGCTTGAGTGCTTCCCATCATCCTGTTTTTCAGAGCACTGATCTATTCTTCTGCATCATCTAATCTACTGTTATTTCCCTCTACTTTTTGTTTTTAATTTCATTATCGTGTTCTCCAACTCTGATATATATTTCTTTTTTTCCATCTCTTTATTAAAGATCTTACTGAGTTCTCTCCCTCTTCTCTGTAGCCCAGTGAGCCTCTTTATGACCATTATTTTAAATTCTTTATTAGGCATATTTCTTACCTCCATTTCATTTAGTTCTTTTTCTCAAGTTCTGTGATTTTCTTTCTTTCGGAGTACATTTCTCTGTCTTCCCATTTTTTTTTCTTTTTTTCTATCAATTAGGTGAAAGAGCTACTTCTCCTACTTCTCCTTAGCTTGAAGGAATGGTCTTGTATATGGTCATTTCCTATGTAAACTGTGTGTGCTTGCTGACTTCTGCTGCCTGGCTGGAGCTATGGCTGGTAAGGACTAGAGGTCCTGCGGTTCTCCCTGCAGTGAACACCCTAACAAGATAGTTAAAGCTGAAGTGGGCACAGATGGGTGTGGTCCTTGGACTCTCCATTGAGCTAATGCCATGGAAGGACAGCTAAGGCTAAAGCAGGAGCAAGTTGGCATGTCCTGAGGTTCTACATGCAGAGGGAAACTTGAAGGGATAGCTGAAGCTAAAATGTGTATTATCTGGGGTGTCAGAGGCTTTCTGTGAGGAGAGTGCCCTGGCAGGGTGGCATAAGCTAAGTCAGAGAGTAGGCTGGGAGGTCCCAGGGCTTCCCACGCAGTGAAGGGCCTCATAAGACAGATAAAAACTGATGTGTATGCAAGATGAGGTATTCTACATGGGTGAACACATGAGGGTTCTACATGCTGTGAGCACACTAGCAGGACACCTGAAGCTGAAATGAGTGTTCATTGAGGTATCCTGAGATGCTTGTGCAGGCAGCACCCTGTAGGCTAGCTGCAGCTGAGGCCGTGTGCGGGCTGGGAGGGGCCTGGGCTCTGTGCGCAGAGGATGTCTTGGGAGGATAACTGAAACTAAAGTGGGTACAAGTCAACAGACCCAGGCCTCAATGCAGAGGGCACCTTGGCAAGATTGTTAAAGCAAATGTGGATATGAAATAGGATGTTTCTGGACTCTCTGCACAGAGGGTGCCTAGAGGGGCACTTTTAATAATAGGGTATAGGCCAGGGAGTTCTGGGGTGGGAGCCCTGGCAGAAAAACTAAAGCTAAAGTGGGTGTGAGCTAATGTGGTCTCTGGGATCAGTGCAAAATGTGCCCTGAAGCCAAAGTAGTTGCAAGCTGGGTTGTCGTAGGTCTCTCCACACTGAGGGTGACCTAGAGAGATGGCTGAAGCTCACATGGGTATAAGCCACAGTGTTCCAAGGTGCTCAGTGCAGGGTGTAACTTGGTGGGATGGCTGGAATCAATGTAAGCAAGGGCCTGGGGTACCTGAAGGTCTCTGCCCAGGGGCACTCAGGCAGGCCAAAGAGATCTAAGGTAGACATCAGCGGGAGAGTCTGAAGTATTATGTACCAGGGGGGACCAGCAGGCCATCTGAAGCCAACGTGATGTGGGTCTCACGTGTTTTGGGAGGGGCTTGGTACCTGTGTCACCTTGGTGCCAAGGCTGGAGCTGTAGTGGGTGCTAACCAAGGGTGTCCCCCCATGCATTGCCCTGTAGCTATGCTGGTAGCTGGACATGGTATGGGCTAAGGTCCTGGGGCTCAACTCAGGTCAGTTAGGGTGCCCAGACTGTGCACTAGTCTGCACTTTCATGGTAAAGGAAGAGTATAGACTATATGTGTCAGCCTCTCCCATCCAAAGACAGAGCCAGCAGCTCTCTCACTGTTTGGAAGACTTCTAAGGCTGGCTCTTTTATATTCCAGTTGGCTTTTATACTTGGCTTTTTTGCTGTATCCAAAGACAGACAAATCTGTTCATCATCTTTCAGTACTATGCCTCCCCACTGCAATTCAAAGCTTTGGGACTGGGGCATCCCCTTCATTACCCCATCTCTGTCTTTCTTGCTGTTTCTGTTTGCCATTCTCATTATCTTTTATTGTACAGAAGCTGTTCAGCCCATGCTTTGCTCTTCTTCAGGAGGAACTGCTCTAGATATAGATGTCATCTGATGGGATCTGTGTAACAGGTGAGTTCAGGGTTTTCCTATGTCACCATTTTGGCCTGGAACCTCAAACATTATTATTCATATATGTCTCTTGCCTATATTATTTAAGAACATCAAATAAAAACTAAGAATTTATAAGACAGTACAACAAATAAGGTTTTAGTTATCTACATTTAATAACAACTTTTTTCTCTGTTTAAAAATATTGTAGGTGTACTATCCATCGAAGTATGGAGTGACATACGTAAAAACAAAAATCAAAAACAAAAAGAAAGTTCCTGGTAGTCGTTTCAACAAAGCTATAGTTATATCTATGTCACCTTCTCTATTAAAATTTGTATTCATTATATCCACTATCCAAATGCCTAGCAGCCAAGGGTGATGATAAAGGACACGGAACCTAAGTGGGAGGTTGTAATGGTGAGCATCAAGGCTGGAACAGGGAGAGTGGCCTGTCCCCAGGGAGAAGTTATTTTACCACTGATACTATTAGGAACTGTAGGCACATGGAGCTAATTTTCTTAAGCTTTTTGTTTCAGTGTAATTACAGATTCACATAAAATTACCAAAAATGTGCTTGAAGGTCCTGTATACTTTTGCCACGTTTCCCTCATGGTACCTTACTGTACACTAGAGTACAATATCAAAACCAGGAAATGGATATTGGTGCACTATCCAATGCTTATTCAGAGTTCGTAAGCTTCACATACATTCGTGTGTGTGTGTGTGTGTGTGTGTGTGTGTTTGTGTGTGTGTGTTTCCATGAATTTTTTCTCCTATGTAGATCTGTGTGACCAGAAACATAATCATGACATAGAACTCTTCTGTATCATCATAAGGCTCTCTTGCGCTATCCATCATAGCCACATTCCACCCCCTCCCAACACCAATTAACCTGGCAGCAATTAATCTGTTCTCTATTTTTCTCTAATTAGTCTTATTATTGCTTATGCATTCTGTATAGACAATGCACCACTTATTGCCCAAAGCAGCCTTACCTTTGCATTGCCTTGCCCTTCATTCACCACTGGCATGTGATAATGCCCATTGAAATCTGAAATCTCATCACATTTGACTAAATCCCAAATGTTTGCCTTGGCCAGAAACTCTCTGCATCCTCTGCCCTGGTCCCCAGCTAAGCCTCCTGCTGTCTCTTCTGCCTCACACTCCTCCATGTGAGAACCTCTTTGCTGCATCAGGAAATATGCTAAGCACATGGTTGCCCTAGGTCTTTGCATCTTTTCTTCTGCCTTGAATATTCTTTTTCCAGAGATTTAGTCTCACTCTCTTCTTTACTTAAGCCTCTGCTAAAACATCACCTCTGGCAAAAGAATTTTTCTGACTTTCCTATTTAAAGTGATACACACTCTCAGTTGTCTCTTCATTATTATCTTGGTTTGTACCCTGCAATATTTTTCTTCATCGCACATATCACCCCCCATACGTATTTTGTCAAACTATCCATTATCTCTCTTCCCATCAGAAGATAAATACCACAGGAAGAACTTTAGATGCTTTCTTTAAGGCTGTATTCCAAGTCTCTAAAATAGTTCTTAGCATATAACGGATACAGAGTAATTATATAGTATATACATATATATTTTATGGTCATATATTATGACCATACAGTAAATATTTGGTGAATAAATTCTCACTGATGATCATGGAAATAAACTTCAAACAAGGAGACTATGATTCTCTCTTGTCTAGTCAGCAGGAATATGAAGTATTGGCAAAATATAAAGAAACTGGCAAGCTTTGACATTGTTAATGAAATTTGAAATGGCACAGCATTTTGGGGAAGGAATTTTGGCAGTTTCTATCAAATGTGAAATGCCCAAATCCAACAATTCTACTTCTAGGAATCTCATTAAAATATTGACAGCTGAGATTTGAACAAAGCTAGATGTATAGCTGAATGTCCTCAGCATTATCTGAAGATAGCTGGATGTTCTCCTCAACACCATTTGTTATAAGAAACAAAGGTCTAAATGACTTTCTAATAGAAACGGTGAAATTAATGATGATAACTCACACCATGGACATTATGCAATTCTATAATGGGGGACCTCTATATATATATACACCATCATGGAAAATCAAGTGACCAAAGGCAAGTTAGAGAAAATTATGCTAGGTATGATTTCTTTTTTGTAACACACACACACACACACACACACACACACACACACCTTTGGATGTGTGTGTGTGTGTGTGTGTGTGTGTGTGTATGCTGTGTACACACAAATTTAGACCAGGAAATAATTATGCCAGTTAATTTACATTACTCCTGAGATTACCAGGGTAGACTTGAGGGAAATATTTTAACTTTTTGTACTATATATTCTCTACCTAATTTTTCATAATAATGCATTTCTTTTATAAATAAAATGTGATTAGAAAAAAGTAAAAATTAAATGCAATGTAGTCTCATTAAATTAGTTTAGTATCCTTGACATATAATGTCATAAGGTATTTGGCATAAAGTATTATCCTTTCACTGAGGATGCTTTTATTTAAACAAAGTTCTTAAACCAAAGGAATATATTTCTAACAGGAGAATTTCAGCAAGAATATTTCTACTATGGAGGGCTTCCTAGAGCATCTCACAATGGATCATGAAGGCAAAGGCAATATCTGCATCAAACAAAGGACAGATTGGAGGAATCTCTAACTCTCCTTTTTTTCACCACCAAAAATCATGGCCCGTTGACTGGGAAAGTACTTAAAGGCTTGGACTGGAATGTTTAGGATTCCATAACTGGGATTCAAATCATTATAAGCATAGAGAAAGGAAATCCCCCTCTCTGTTGCGCTCCTTAACCTCCTCTTAAAACCAGGCGTCCACTTTTAGTGGGCTAACCCCTGGTTTACTGGATGTTCCAGGACCACTGGTTGTGAGTGGATTTGCTCTGTACCACAATGTCTCTATAATGCACCCAAATCACCTCAAAAACGTGTTTGTTTAGATCCAGAATAGCAGATTCTCTCATTACTTGCTCAGTCTTTTCAACATGAAAAGCATCGGTACAAGACTTTCTCAGTGTTCTGCTTGGAGAATGGGGATGACTAAGTGCAATTTAGTTAACGTTACTTGAAAATAATTCTACGCACATACCCTACTGACCCTCAATCAACAGCAACATGTCCCTCCAGTAGGGGATGCATATTAACACAGCAGTTAGCACTCCATGAATAATTATAGGCTGTACTTCAAGCTGTAAATGAAAGGAAAGGAAGAAAACGACCAAAATAGAGCTGCAAATGTTAATACATGAAGGAGAGAATGCTGAATGACAGGACAGAAATAAAGGACAGTAGAAGCTTTGCTTAGTAACACACAGGAGTAAACAATTAATAATTTAATGTTAATAATATTAAATAATGCAATGATACCACCATACAGGATGAATAAGCAATATAGCAAAAGGAGGTTCATAGGATATTGTAAGTACACCATGACTTGCTGGGCAAGGGCCCTCAACTAAAATACGGCACACAACTACCATCAAAAGAACCCAACAATTCCGTATTAAAAAGGAGGTAGGAATATAATTCAGATTTGTAGAACTTACAGAGCACAGTGGTTTCACATACGTTTTCACATTAAATTCACAGCCTTGCTCATGTGCTTAGAAATCAGTGACTCTAAACACATGGCAGGCAGCTCAGGGGAGGTACAAGAAGAGACAGAGGACGAGAAGTAGTCTTTGGAGAGAATGACAAGCCCAGCCAACCTGGAGGACACAGCCTGTGCTTTATTATCCTAGACTGAAAATCTATCACAACACTTTCCCCAACGGTGAAAAGATTCCAACTTCACAAATGATATACAATGAGCACATGAAGACGTGTTCCACTGTTAGTCACTAGGGAAATTCAAATTAAAACTACAATATCCAACAAAATAGTCAAAAGTAAAAAGTCTGAAAAGGCTCAATGCTGGTAAGGATATAAGACAAGAACCTCATATTTACATACAGCTGGCAAAAGTGTACAATGGTACCAGCCATTTAGAAAAAAAAAAGGATTTGAAATATTCTGATAATACTATACCTGCCACATTATCCAGCAATTGCATTCTTATGTGGTTACCCAAGAAAAATGAAAGGATTTGTTCACATAAAGCCCTGCACAAAGAATGCTCCTAATGACTTTGTAAATAATAGTGAAAAACAATCCTGATGTCAACCAAGGGGAAAATGTATAAATAAGCTGTGCTGTATTCATACAAGGGAATATTACCCTATAACATAAGGACAACTTGGATGGAATCTAGGAATGCTATGCCAAGTGAAAGACAACCCAAAGCAAGTACATATTATATGATTCCATTTATAGAAAATCCTAGAACGGTATAAACTAACTGCAGGTCATAGAAATCAGATGAACAGTTGCTTCTGATGGGAACTGGGAGGGAAGTAAAATGGGACGGACTGGGAAGGGGCAGAAGGAACTTTCTGGGGCAGTAGAAATACTTGTTTGGACATGCATTCATCAAAACACGCATTTACCATCTCAACTTATTACTATATGTAAATTGTAACCCAATTAAAAATCACAGAGGTAAGTTAGGGTAAAATGAGAATTTCGGCAGTGTAAATGCTTTATAAAAATCTCATTTAACTAAAAGAACAGCATCTGGAAAATTCTACCAACAGCAGTTCATAGCTGAAATTATAAAGAAAGTAGGAAAAGAAGCTGCTATCCCAAACAAAGCCTGACAAAGGAGAAGTTATCTATTGGCAGTGTAGACATGAGTAGTGCTTTGGCAGGAAGCATTGTGAATGGGATTCACTGAGGTTCTGTCCCCTACAGCTTATTTGGTCACAGTATATGGACATTCTTTTCCTAAACCCCAAGCTTTTGATTTGCTAAGTGCAGAATGTTAACAAGAAAATACTTGAATTTGAAGGACAAGGAGAAGGAAGAAGGAAGCAGAAGGGAAAGGAACAGGAAGAGGAGGAGGAGGAGGAAGAGGAAAAGGTAAGAGATTAAAGTAAAAAAGGAGATAAAGAGGCCACCAGAAGATGAGGCCACCAGAAGATATAAATTGCAAAGATGATCCTGAGGAAGAACAGTGCAGCCTGAGGAGGAACACTATTAAGTGAAATTGAAGTAGGATGTGCCTCTCCAGTTTTCTTTTCCTTTAAATCTTCAGGAAAACATCCATTACTCAGTAAATCATTATTGCACCAGAACTCTTGTTTGAAGATTGCGTGCCAAACCCCAGTCTTATTCCAAGATGGAGATGGGTCAAGGGTGGTGACCACCTGTGATGGTTTGGGCCCTTCCGGGTTCCCTTCAAGTTCTTGTGGAATCTGACAGATAGAAGACTAAGCTAGCCTTGCAGACCAGATTTTAGAAATCCAAAACGATCAGAGAAAACTCATATGTTAGATCTTTTAAGATATAATACACTTTGAGGTGTAGCCTCCCCCAAAAGGAATCTTGACCCCCACAACTACAAGAACCCCAAAGAGGATTAAATAGGATAAAGCTCCAAGGAGGCCTTTTGGGCTACAAGGGGGCTCTCCGATGAGCACACATTTTAAAGTCTTGCACAAATATACAAAAAAGGAAACACAGCCAGGAACACGTTTTAGTGACTTCAGCATGGCATCATAATAATGTTCTAAGGGCTAAGCCTTGTAATAAACTGGGCCTACAAAATTGCTAAAGAAAGCCAAAAGAGGGGAATGGGCACTTTAAAAGTTTTATGTAAGAAAAATAAGGAAAGTGACAGGATGATTTTTCAGCTGGGGCAAATGAATAATGAGCTATAAGGGGAAGAATGGTAATAATCGTTTAAGAGTTAATACTCGCTGAATATTTCCTAAGTACCAGGCATGAAGCTAAGCATTTCACGTTTACTATTTTCTATGATGTTATAACAGCCCTGGGAGACCAATGGTATCGTTGCCCTTACTTTAGGATCAGAGGAACTGAGATTCAGAGAGCAAGTGACTTTGTCTAGGTCACACAGCTACCAGAAGATATGGGCAAAAGTCTGAATTCAGCATTTTGAGTCAAGAGCCTCTCTCTTGGGCACCATGTGGTAATTTACCTTTCAAACTCTCATTGTTGCTGTTACTACTGAAATCCTTGTCTATCTCTGAAAAGGATATAAACAAGTTGGTTAAAAAGGGATCAAAAATCTAATATTGGCAAAGAGATCATGCAGCTTTTCAAAATAAAGTTAGCCTCCAGTTCCAGGTAAATTACAGCCCAGAATGGGCAGGAAATGTAGATAACCAATGACTCAACCGCTGTTGAGATGGGAGAGAAGGGCCCCAGAGGCTGGCTGTTTCCCTCTGACATTCAAACTACATCATTCAAGCCCTTATCCCCCGTGGCTATTAGAAGGTATGACCCCACATTGCCAATGCGTGTCCTGAGGTTGGTCCCAGCACCCTGTGGAACACTGATCCAGCTGACCCAGATGTCTCTGTCACATTCTCTGCAAATGAATTCACAAGATCCCCCAAGCTTCCCCACCAAACTGAATTCCCACAGGTACCGTCAACAATGACAACAGGAGGTCTCTCTTACTAAGCTATAGAGGTCAATCAATGGTACAAGAGACTTAAAAATACCATAGGGAAAATACATCACCTAAAAATAAATTTGAAACTCAGCACTGGAGTTTAGTGGTCATGCTTCCACAGGGAATCGTCTTGCCTGGCCTTTCCAAGGCCAGACCAAGGCCAGGCCTGCTGCTCCCATTCCCGGAGGACCAGCCTCCCTCACAGGGCCCTCTGTCCTGGAGCAATGATTAACAGCTTGGGCTCCAGACTCACACTCTTTGGATAAGAATCTTAGCCCTGCCATTGTAACTTCAGGCCGGCTACTGCTAACTTCACTTTATTCATATCTATAATGGGGATAATAATGTTGCTTATGGGATAGGGATGTTATAAGGATTTTATGAGATTATTCATTTATAGCATTTATATGGCATTTACATCTTATAACAGTGTCATGAACAAAGTAAGAATCAGCAAATATTAATTATTTGTGTTATTTCTGGTTCTGAACAATCCAAATCCCGAAATCTACAGTTAAGCTATCCAGTATGTTAGTCAGGTGCCATGTACGCACATACGGCTATGGAATGTGAAATGTGGCCAGTCCAAAAATAGGAGAGAGAGTATAAAACACATACAAATTTTCAATACTTAATTAAAAAATAATTTAAAATATCTTTTTTATGCTGATTACATATTAAAATGTATTTAAGCTGTGTTGAGTTAAATAAGGTATATTATTACAATTAATTTCACCTGACCCACTTCTTTTTGCATTTTTAAAATGCATACTAGGAAATTAAAAATTACATATGTGATTCACATTTGTGTCTCACCTTAGATTCCTACTGGACAGTGCTGGTCCAAGGATGGTCCATGGAGCAAAGGCATAGGATTCTCCTGGGAGCTTACTAGAGATGCAAGATCCCTGTTCCATCTCAGACAGACTAAATCACAATATGCATTTTAAAAGATCCCCAGGTTTAAAAAAAAAAAAAAATCCCCAGGGAATTTGCATGCTCCTTACAATCTGAGAAGCACTATCCTACAGGAAAAATGAATTTGCCTCCTACATGGTGTCTGTGGCAAAGAGGGAAATCCCTTTTTACTTTATTAAGTAGAGAAGGTGAGGTCCCATGTGCTCAGTCTTTTTCAGACTTTTCGTACTGGGAGATCCATGAAAATCCTCATCCCCCCGACCTTTACCCACAGAACTCTGTGTCTTCAGATTTGCTTTAAGATGGATTAAATGAGTAAATTTGGACATAGAAGTGGCAGAAGAAAACAAACCAATTTTGAGTAACTGTTCACAAAGGGAAAGAGGGTGGATTCCACTGTGTATTCAGTATGATAACAATTCCAGGCAAAATTCAAAGCTTATTTTTAAATAGACAGTGGCCAAAAAGAAAGGAAATCACACTTCATTATGAAATGATTAGAGTTCATTAAGCATCCTTTATGATGAAAGAGTATGAAAATATGGCCCAGGAGGAAAAGTTGAAGACTGGGGGTGTTTGGTATAGAGAGAAAAATGTCAAGAGTATAATGTGGGTATTTTTAAATTTTTGAAGAGTTTTTATATGAAAAATAGATTAATTTTATGCAGCTCCTAAGTGCAGAAGCAGCTCCTAAGTGCAGAACTGGGGGAAATGGGTGAAAATTAACAAGAAGCAACAGAATATAAGAGAAGTCTATGTAATAATTGAAACTCCGCCGAGTAATGAATTAGTTACCACTAGCATGCAACCTGAAACCACACTCAATGATGCCTCAAGAAGAAACCACTGTGTCAGAAAAGTTTGCACCAGACAACCAATACACCCCCTTTGTTGGTTTGTAAGCTCCTGCCTGCCAAATCTTACAAGTTTATAAGGAGGCTTTAACTGGGTTCAGTCATGTATATTGTCCAGATTGTCTCAACATCACATCATGATCTCAAGGCTGGGTCCTTGGGAGTAGGTCTGGGAGTGGGGAAGGCAAGCAGAACCCACATTCCAAGAACAAGGACCAGGGTGAGAAGCCTCTAATTGCATGGGTCCAACTCACAGGTCAACCAGAGGTCACATCTTCTCCACGACCTTTCCCAACATCCTTTCAGATTATACTGACATTGTGATTCTAATTTCTCAGTTAGTAAAGATGACAGAAATGGTCCCAACAACACTGTTAAGGTTATACTTTGACTTCCAGGCTTAACCTCAATAAAGAAATAAACAGGTTAGCCTGGAGCTGAGAGACCGACACTTAATTTTGGTTACTTAATAAATGCCTTGATACTATGTTATATAAATGCAAGTACCATAGTTTCCTTGTCTTACCAATAGGAAAAGGTCTATTACAATGTATTACAATTTTAAAGGAACACTCCCGAAGACAAATGTATGTGTGGCTTCTTTAAAAAACGTGGTGGGTTTGGGGAAGGGATGCATTGAAAAATAAAGCTCCTTTAAGAAGTCTTCTATCTGATATAAAAAGAAGAGCAAAAGAGGTTGAACTGTGACAACAGCGTCTAAGTTATATCATAGAGAATGCTCTCCTCTGCTAAGGAGAAAATAAAAATCAGGAGAAAGCGTCAGTAAATTAAACTTCAGCATTTTAAGAGGAAAGTTAAGCAGACTGATGGTGGCCATGCAGCTGCCCATTCTTTCAAGCCTAAAGACTATCTCACATCACTTGGAAATGGGGTTAAAAACAAAAATCATTTCATCTTTGTAACAGGTTACAGATTGTCAAGGATCTTTGTTTGACACAGCATCACAAGAGAAGTTTTCCAAAGGGTCATGAAGAAAAGCCATGTGGATTATATAGGAAATAAGAATAACCAGGAAACAGAAAGCCATAAAATCTGAGCCAAAGACAATCTGATTTTGCAAGTCATTAAAAGCTCTGCTATAAAAGCAGCAAACTCCACACTGAGCCCTGACATCTGAAGTTATTATCATTGGAAACAAGTTCTCGTAGGAGCTCTCTGATTCCTGGGGCTTCTTTCCAGCCCCTGGAACTCAAATAATTGTCAGATTTAGCAGGAAAGAAAACGTTAGACTAGTGGGTAAACAAATATGGGGAGGAAATCAGTATGAGTTAGAGAAGGTGCATGTTTTGTAAGCACATTAACTTTTGGGGCCAGGGGCATGGATGGAAAACTGGCCAAAGTGTTAGAAGTCTAAAATTTACACTGACCAACTGGGAGAGCTCAGCAACTTTCAGCTACTACAGGTCTCAATTTGCATATTTAAGGATAAAAATATTAAATTTTGTCATTGTTCCTAACCTTCCCTATTGATAAGAATTACACACACACACACACACACACACACACACACTATATACATTAAAAAAGTCGTACAAATTTCCAGGCCCACACTAAACCCACTGGATGGAATTTCTAAGGGAGGAGCCCAGGAAGAAATATGTTTAACAAGTACCATAGATAATTCATATCACCAGATTTGTTAATTACCTCTTACATGAAACTGAAATTCCCTCCATTTCAAAATGCCATTTCTTTTTTTTAATTTGTTTCAAATAGTAGTTTTCCATAACCTAAAGAGATAGATACAGATAGTTTCTATTTCATCAATAAGTAATTACTTAAATTAGTTTAATAAAGTTGTCAGTCTTAAAGATGATAGATGTAGGGGCACCTGGGTGGCTCAGAAGCATCTGCCTTCAGCCTGGGTCATGATCCCACAGTTCTGGGATTGAGACCCACATGGGCTCCTTGCTCAGCCGGAGATGGCTTCACCCTCTCCTCCCCTCTTGTACTCTCTCTCGCTATCTCTGTCTTTCTCTCTCTCCAAATAAATAAATAAAATCTTTAAAAAAAAATTGAAAGATGTAGTTGCAATCTTTCTCCAGTCTAAAGAATACTAAAGGGGACTGGTCTACCTGACTAGCCAGAAGAAAACTACAGATATAGAATGTAGTAGAAATAATGTATTTGTAGTGTCAATTCTATTTCTGTGAAAAGGAGACATCACAGAAACAAGAAAAAGATTATTACATAAAAATAAGTTTGCTTCTGAATGTAACTAATTTTTACATTTATATTTCCCACTAGTATTTACTATACCTATGAGATAAGAATAAATACATTCTATTATCCCTACATTATAAAGGGATAAATTGAAGCTCAAATTGGGTAACTCATCTGGCCCAAGGTTAAGTATCATCATCAATGGTACAGGCAGAATTGGAATTCTGTTCACTTAATTCCCAGTTCAATATTTCTCTTCACATTATTTCATTTTATCAAAAAGTAATAACTATTATCTCAACTTTACATACTTCTGAAAATTCCCATGATAAAATCCACTCCCCCATGGTTGTTACTTTGAAATTAATAGGAGGCAACTTACAGATACAAATCTTTCATTCTCTGAAGTAGAATTCTTAGAATATTAACTCAACAGGCCAACAGTTTGGGCAGAACCATTTTAAATATTACATCTCAAAAAAAAAAATGCTGCACAGAAGCTAAGCTGTTACATATTTATTTTTCTATCCTTAACAAATTCTTCTCATAGCTTGTTGGATAAAGCTACACATCAATAGCCCAACACTTCCATAATACCGGTTTGCTTCAGGGAAATAGAATATATATCCCAAGAGTGTGGGTACTGTAATTTTCATAACAGAGAGGTCATTTCTAAATTAAAGTAGCTGTTGCTTTTACTTTTTGACTATAACACTTTCCTTTTATGAATTAACATCACAAAGTAGGGTATCAAAACATAAGTTTGCTTTTGGACAATCAAAGATTTTGGAGGACTGGGGATATTTTATTGTTTCACATACTGGAGACACAGCTCCAGATTATAATTGGAAAAGTGGCATATCACTCACTATATGCAATCATTTTAGTTACATTTTAATAGAAAGAAAGACATATTATTATTTTTTAAAAAAGTTTATTTATTTATTTGACAGGGAGAGTTGAGCACAAGCAGGGGGAACAGTAGAGAAAGAGGGAAAAGCAGATTCCCCACTGAGCAGGGAGCCTGATGTGTGGCTCGATCCCAGGACCCTGAGATCATGACATGAGCCAAAGGCAGATGCTTAACCATCTGAGCAACCCATGCATCCTGGAAAGTATATTAACCAGTGTGCCTCTGTGTGTGTGTGTGTGTGTGTGTGTGTGTGTGTGTACATATGCATGCATGCGAGCGCATATGTGTGTGTTGCTGCTGGGAGACAATTTCTTCATGGATTTGTTGTATGTCTGTATACCTCACCCTTAGAGACATTGACAGCTTTTGCTCCAGACTAACTTTCCAAGGACGTTATTATAGCAAATAGCCCTAGAAGAGAAGGATAATGTCACTCTCTGGGACAAAGGTTGTGCAGATTTTCCTTCAGTCGCCTTATGAAAGATTGGGATTTCTGAAGCTTAGTATGTCTCTCCTGCCACAGAAGTCACTTTGTGTGCAGGTGTCATGAGTGCAGCCCTGCAGATGTGTTGCACTGTGGGAGCCAGGGCTCAAGAAACAACAGATCTGGCTACTGACACTGCTGTGGGTAACAAACTGCCCTTTGTCCCTGACCCAGGTCTCGTGTCTTCCATCAGTATCTATGGAATGGTTGCAGGCTAACAAGCTAGCTTGCCAGTAGGGTAAAATCTGAGCTCCTTCACAGTTCTTGGTATGTGTGTATGTCAGTTACTCACATGGGAGCTAACAAATAGCTCTTCCTACAACGGCTTTGTGTGATTCTCTTAGAACTGTCTCTCAACGCTCTCTCTGTGTGCTAAGAAATCCTGGAGAGTCACTTTATGACTGATCATTTCAATTAAGGAACAGAACAGCCCTAGGCAGTTTTTTTTTTGAAAAATCAAAACTTCCGTCACGTATTCTAGTATACATTCCAAAATTCTCACACCTACCACTTTTTCTATGTCTAACTGTTGCAAGGGAATGCTTAAGGCATGGTCTATGGACTTCTTGGATTAAATTCAACTGGGATTCTTTGAGTGGGATGCTAAATTCCCCGATTTAGAGTACAGTATCTAATGTATGAGGGGGTCAATTCTGAAAGCACTCATAGAGAACTTAGGGGACTGCTGTGTTCTCAAAGACTAACTAAAGTTCAAGGAGGTGTTAACTTCAAAAGAGCTTAGATCCCTCACCCACCTGTTGTACTGGATGCAAGGCAATCAAGTGTTCAGGCCAGTGCCTGGGTCATGCCCTATTTGTTGTTCAACTTAACCTCTTCCAAGAGAGAACAGATCACATAATCCTTTAACTAAAGGATTTTGCCACTGCATCATATTCTAACATCTCATTTTACAGATGAGAAAGCTGAAGTGTTGGCATGTCAACAGAAACTTTAAATGGCGCACTCCTTTCCTCTTCTAGGTTGTTGTATTTTCAGTCCTGCATCTTAAAAACGCTTTTTACACACTCATAACATAACACTCATTGTATTAAACCCACATGAGTTGTTTTTGTGCTTCTCTCTCCAAATTGGCTTTGACTTCCTAGGATTTAAGATTGATTTGTTCATCCCTTGATCTCTAATATTTCATATGGTTTCTAGCCTATGTCAGGTCTTCAGTAAGTGTGTGAATGCACAGAAAAGCAAAGCCGTCAGCATCTGAAAAGGAGAAAACCAGTTTACTGAGCTCTTACTGTGCATCAAGCACTGCGTTATAATTGTTTCTCCTTTAAATACACATCATCTCATTTAATCTCAACAAGTCTGTTGGCATCTCCATGTTACACATGAGAAAACAGGACACTTAAAGAGGCTGCATGACTTGCCCAACATCACATGGCCAGAAAATGGGGGAGCTGGTGCTCAGATGTGGCAATCCCCACTTCAGAACTAAGTTTGTTCTTATTAAGCTAAGTGGACCACTGTACCCCTTTACATCATACCACATAATCCATATATTCATACGGATGACCCTCTTGTTTTGTTTTAACAAACCCCAAGTATTATTTATTTCTCAGAAGAAGTGGGAGGGGTTTGAGTAGACAGTGTATGACCATCTAAACATGGTGCAATCTTATTGTCTACTACCTGTGAATATTAGGTTATGTGGCAAAGGGAAGTTAAGGTCATATGGAACCGAGTTTCCTGATCAGCTGACCCTGAGATATGAAGATTATTCTAGATTATCAGAGTGTGTCCAATGTAATTACAGGGATCCTTATAAATGGAAGAAGGAGGCATGAGAGTCATAGTCAGAAAGACATTTGAAGATGGTATGTTGCTAGCTTTGAGGACAGAGGACGGAGTCATGAGCCAAGAAATAAGGGAACCCCCTGAAGCTGGGGGAACACACCCCTGCTGGCATCTTGATTTTAGTCCAGTGAGATCCATTTCCGACTTCTGACCTCCAGCACTGTAAGGTGATCAATTTGTATTGTTTTAGGTCATCAAATTTTTGGTAACTCATTACCATAACCATAGGAATACAGGGGGATGATTAATAGGAAATAAAGCCTGTGCCAGAGACAGTGAGCTGCCCCTCAAAGATAAGAATTTCCCTTCCAAACCACACTCCTGTTGCTAGAAAGGTGGGTACTCAGCCAGACATCCCACTTTCCAAGCGCATCTCATCCCCCTGTCCTCTCTGCACTGAGACAGAGACAATGACTAGTCTCCTCAGTGAGGAGACACTGTGGAAGAGTCTTAGCTCTGAGTCAAGATGCTTAAGTTCTAGGTCTGTGATTCTCCTGTTTGCTGTCCAGATGATGCAATGTTAGCTTTTAACCACAAGATGGAAACTCGCGCACAGGACAGTCAACTAAACTTGCCTGAGGCCACCAAGTATGGCTGAACTAGGGGCAGCGGGAGCCAGGGGAGGCTGCCGAGGTAGGCAAGGGACAGATCATGCATGGCTTGTGAGTGATGTTAAAGCTTTAATTTAGAAAAAGTCACTGAAGTCATTTTGCATGGGAATCACACACTCAGATAAGTTTTCCTATAAGGTTGTTTTGGCAGGAGTAGAGAAGAAAAATAATCATAGCTAACACTTATTAAGTGCTTATCACATAAGGCTCTGTTCTAAGTGGTATGTAGGTGTGTGCACATGTATGTTCATTTGATGAACCGGAAATTATCATTATTTCTATCTACAGATGAGTAAACTGAAGTATTAACTCATGCAAGATTACACAGCTTATAAGTGATAAAATAAGAATCTGACAGAGGCTGCAGAGCCCGTGCCCTGAAACACATTAAACAGCCCCCCTCTATTTAGAAGGGGTAAGAGTAGAAGGAAAATCAGCCAGGAAACTATTATAGCAGTTCATGTGAGAAATAATGCTAGAAGAAGTAATAGATAAAATAAATAGAATAAACAAAGTATATATTTGAAGCAGAATTAACAGAATATGATGATAGATTGTAGGCAAAGACATGAATGCCAGTAAAATATCAAAGATGCTGCTCAGGTTTCTAGCATAAGTGCTTAGAAGGAAGAAAGGCAATTTCCCAATCCTGGAACACTGGAAAAGGATGTGATATGGGATTGTGCGGGGTAATGAAGAATCTGGGGGAACACTGAATTTAAAATGCTATGTATTATTTACATAGAACTAGCTGGGTCCAATTCTAAGCTCCAGGTCTATAAAGAACAGGGACACCTTGGATACCTATCACCAAGAGCTAGAAATAGAATTAGTCTTAGAAAAACAGTTCTTAAAAGAATAAAATGAACTGTGATTATATATTCCATATGGAGACTCATAGAATGTTTGGATGAGAAGTGGCACCACAATTCAGCTGATGTTCCAGCTTTTCCATTGACGTGGGGGGATTGATTCTCCACCCCCTCTCAGTATGCCTGAGAAAATGGCCAGATGACACAAGGAGTCATTTAACACATCTTAAGCACACAGAGGTCTTACTAAGCAACTCATCTCTGGAGGACAGCATCTGATGGCAAATTCAAGTACAGCATGGAAAAATGCTAAATACTAGAGCAAGTCAAGGAGGAAACTGTGAAACTTTCCTGCAGAAAGAGTTGGACAATAAGCGTATGATTCTTCTATATCTTACTTGCCAGGGCACTCACATATTCAACAAGGCTGGAGAAATAGATTTGGAAGGAGTAACTTTGTTTCAGAAATTGCACTGCCAAGAGGAACCTCATTACCTCTTGGCTTGGTGTTCACAAAAAATCTAATCCAGCTGACAAAATGAAGTTTAGTAAGACACCCAACTAAAGATTGTAAATGCACTAGTCTCAGCATGTTTTTCTAAATGCAATCTTCTACCCTGAAAAGGAGAATCTAACTGCTCATTAATGAAGTGCAGGTGCATGTGAACAATTGAAATAAAGGGAAAAGTTGCTCCAAAGTGAAAAGCAATGCCTAAAATGGAAGGGTAAGACTATATGTGGGGGGCTTAACCATTTGTTCAAGAAATACCCATTGAGCTCTTACCTGCCTTTGGCCAGGTGCGGTGCTAACTGCTGTGAAGTCTATCACAGTCACTAAAACTGTTGCTGCTCTCAAGATTTATGCAAGATGAGGGGCGTGTGGGTGGCTGTTAGTTGAGTGACTGCCTTCAGCTCAGGGCATGATCCTGGAGTTCCAGGATCGAGGCCAGCATCGGGTTCCCAGCTCAGTGGAGGGTCTGCTTATCCCTCTGCCCTTAGCCCTCTCATTCTCTCTCTCTCTCTCTCTCTCTCTCTCAATCTCTCATTCTCTCTCTCAAATAAATAAAATCTTTAAAAAAAGATTTATGCAAGATGAAAGGGAAGGATGAGGAAGGGGAAGAAATGAAAACAAATGGATGAGGAAGAAGATGAAATATATAAAAGAAGAGGAAGAAAAATGAGGTTGGGGTTGAAGCGAGAAGGAGAATGAACGATGAAGAAGAGTTGTTTACAGCCCCTGCCATACTATAGGCTGATACCAGGTCTCATCTAGACTAGAAGAGTAAATCCTTAAAAACAGGATCTTTCTTCATTTGACGCATATTCATTGTTTTGTCATGGCTGAGCCCTCAAGAAAGCAGAGTCTGCAATGAGAATTGAGTGTTGACACTTTATCTGGAAGGGACAAGTTCAGGAGGCAGTAAGGAAGAGAAAGCGGGAGGCACGAAGCAAGGGAAATATGAAGAAATGCCATGTGATGGGTTACTGGGCTGGCTACCATTTTGCATTAAACCACACAGATGTATAGCCAGTTCATGTATTTGGAAAACAGAATTTCTCTGGAAGGACTGCAAGAATATATTGGAATAATATATAGGTGCACTGGAAATAGCCTGGCTCCCTTTTCAACCCTGTTTCCTTCTGGTGATGTTTCACACCTTATGGGGCTAAGTCTCCTCCACTTCCAGGTTGCAGCACCATAGCCCCCCAGCTGCTCCTCAGGAAGCCAGAGCCCACACCTCAAAATGTGGTGTTGTAACCAATGCTGAAGTAGATCCACGTGCTTATAGAGCATCAACCAAGAGAAAGAAAGAGGGTGGAAAGGAATATGAGAAGGGGCAGAGCTTGAATTCAATTCAACTCTCTTTTCTGTGCCAGAGAGGGTGCTGAGTGCTGGGAAAACAAAAGCGAAGGACAGATCTGGCCTGACCTTGTGTAGCAGCCTGCTTAACGGTGCACACAAGCAAGCCAAGCAAGCAGTGAGATAAAGGGCTTTGACCACTGAGGACCAAAACCACTGGTTTTGCTCTAAGTATGTTCTATGCCATTCTACTTCTGTGCCTTTAATCCAATGGCTTGTTTCGTCTGGGATTCTGTCCCCTTCACATGAACACCTGTCTAAACACCTGCCCTTCTTTTATGGTCATGTATGTGGTCTCTGAAGGTTCCCAGAAGGAGCAAGTTATGAGAAGTACGTGTGATCTAGGTGATAGGCCAGAGCCAGGAAAAAGGTTTGTGTTGGAGGTGGGGTATGGAGAGACATAGGATAGCGGTCAGTGGTCAGACAGAAACTGGCTCCCAAGGCCTAGAAAGCTAAAGAAAGGGTTATGTATTGTTGGAGCTCAGACTGTTGGACAGGGATAAAGAAAGCAATAGTGTAATTCCTACAATCTATGATCTGATCATTATAAGGCCTAATACCATAGCTTAGAATTCCACCTGACTACCTTAAATCCATAGCACCTACCTTCAGCTGCCCCCTTCAGTCCACCTTTATTACTGGTTTTGCTCTAAGTATGTTCTATGCCATTCTACTTCTGTGCCTTTAATCCAATGGCTTGTTTCGTCTGGGATTCTGTCCCCTTCACATGAACACCTGTCTAAACACCTGCCCTTCTTTTATGGTCATGTAAAAGTTTTCTTCTTCATGAACCTACCCTATGTTCCCCACATCCCACTGCTTTAATATTTCCTTCCCTAAAAATCTTCATTTTCTCCTAAAGTGCTTACATCACCTATGTATTTTTCTTGGACTGATACATCTCCCCTCTGAGACTGCTGAAGATCAAAACAAAAACAGATGGACATAAATCATTTGAAATCATTTATGGCTTCTATAATCTTTTTCTCCTCTGGAGAACAAGAGAAATATATTTAACTCTAGAAATTATTCAGGAATCAATTACTTCATGTCAAAGGCCAAGATCACTCAGCAAAGCCACTGTTTGAGTCCAAGCAGACCTCCCTGGCCCAGTGACCCTTCTTGTTTTCTCCTTTGCATTCCTTCTCAATCTCTCCTCATGGACTATCTCCACCACCTCATTATCCTCAGATCTTCCATTTTATCTGACTCCATTCCAGGCCCTCTGGACACATGAGCTTGGCAAGGAATGCTGATATCCAATGATCCAGCAGATCATTTTGGTTTTGTTAACTGTAAAGCAATTTCTTTCTCTGCACTGCCTGTAAAGCAAAAAGAATCCAACAAAACTTAATATATCATCTCTCACATGATGAGTTTTTCATTTTGAATTCCATATGCATTTGTAATTTTCTGTTTATGTGATGGAATCTGGCACTGGGAAATACAAAGTAGGACCCCAAGAATGGCCTTCAAAGGCTTTATAGCCTATGGGTGGTAAGGACAATAATATCAATGGCTGGATATCAGGCAAAAAGTAACGTGTTTTACAGGGCTATGGGCTTAGTGTAGGAAGATTAGCAAAGCTGAAATATCACTGGTAAAAGAATTGGAAAAATTCAAACTCACCTCTGGTTCTAGGCTCTTGTCAATCTTGCTTCTGTGTGACGCTACACACTTTGGTTTCAGTAGCACGTGGTACTGAATTACTTTTGTTATACTGATTTTGAAAAAATACATCATAATATATTGCATGAAGAAGAAGGTATTCCTCCTCTTTTAGAGATCAAATAAAGCAGGACTCACATCTCGTCTAAAAGGCCCATTTTCCCGCAAGTCATTTATTTTTCCCAGGTGTAGTCAGTACTCAGTGCTAGGTTTTCTCCTCAAATATCCCACCCCTATCATCTGTCCAAGCCAGTTCCCTCCTGTTCCATTTCAATCATATGAATTATATCTTGAGCTAAATAAATTAAGACATTTTTAATGTCAAGAACAGCCTGATAATTTAATGAGTGGTAAAATAAGAACTCTTCAATATTTCTGCTAAGCACTTTAATTCAATAAACATTTGCCATATCACACTAAAATAAGTTTGTTATACTTGATTAAAAAGAAAAAAAAAATCACTAAACTAAGATACAGAACCAATGAAATGGAACCAGTAGAAACCAATCTCAATTTAGGCTCCTGGTGAACTAATTGCCTTTAAATACATAATAATCTTTTTCTAAACATTTCTCTGCTTTCTCACTTTTTGGGAAAATGTTTGGAGAGAATATTTGAAATATAAATATGCATATATTTGAACTATACATATACGGACTTTCTCCAACACCCAATAACTGAGGGTGTCTCCAAAGTGGAATGACTAGAATTGTCTTCTACCTTTTGGTCTCATATGAACTTCCATCAAACAGCCTGTTGTTAATTAGCAAAGATTATTTCACCCAGTTATCTCTTTTTCTCTGTTAGCATAAAGGAAGAGAAAATGCTGTAAACCCATTTCTCTTCTATGAGTCAATACTAAAGGAAGTTCTAAGAGCATTTTTTCCTTAAACTTTATTCTCACACCCAAATGAGTTTATTGAATTTAAAACCAATTTCTAAAGATGGTCCTCAAATGATGGTGGAATAGATATCTCCTTCAATTGCCCCTTCAGAAGTCTGTTCATCTGTTCATAATGTAAATTACTTTATTTCATAGCACAAAAACTTCTTGGATAACCAGATAGGTTTGCAAGTAGGACATAAGCACTCCCCAAAATTCTCTTGGTATACTGACATTCAAGCATTCTTATAGACAGCTAAGAATATGATATTTCTTCTCCACTTAAAAACCTGTAGTGCTGAAAGAAAGGCTGTACCTGTATCTCAAAAACAAAGTCACACCTCCAGAATAGCACAAAAAGCCTAGATTTCCAGTGTCACTGTTACTTTCTTACTCCCTATGCTCCTCTCACACCAATTCACATGCTACCACTGAACACAAATGTCTCCATTCCTTTCCATATGTCCCCTCTGACCCCAATGAGAACATTCTTCCCTAATGATCCTACAAAGTCTCTTTAAGCAGTACCTCCTTTATGATGATAACCCTCAGATATCATTAAATGGTTATAACCATATTATATATGTAATGATCATAGTACTTATGATATTATAGCATAGTTGCTAGTTCAATTGTTGTTCCAATTAAAAAAAAAACTATAAAGTAATGAGAGGCAACTTCATCATATCAGTGTCTAGTACACAGCCTAAAACACAGCTGGCATTTAATGAATTACTGAAAAAAAAAAAAAGAGGCTATGATTTTCAACCACTTTTTACTCACCAAATCAATATATTTAAAAACAACACAGTGAACTAGAAGACTGGAACAGCATTCATGTAGCTTATCTAAGTTCTATACAGGTCAAAATTAAAGCCTGCAACCCAAACATATTAAGTCTCCACACACTACCTAGACCCAAAATACATTAAGTCTCCACATACTACTTAACATTCCAGAACATATTCCCTTATCTGACCATGTACTTCCTTAATGTCAACGCTGGGTCCAACATGATAAAGATGTAGGACTTTCAAGAACTACTTAATCTTACTGGAGTGGAGGAAGCAACTAATGCATTTAACAACTCAAAGCTAAACTGTGTCCCATCCTTAAAAGAGCTGTGTCCATTTAAGGTCAAATAATGAATCTGAAATAAGGAGAAAAAAAAAAATCAGGAGGGGTTCTTCTTAATTGCAACCACACCAATACCTTTCCCCAATTTTTTGTTTAGGATTTTGGAGGGTTTTTTTTTGGAGGGGGGAGGGCGGTTCTTCCTTATCATATAAATACATTCTATCTCCATGTCATTTCACTCCATATTTGTTGCTATTTCAGTCTCTAGGCCATGTTTTCATGAATGGAAAATATGTAGGTCCCAGTCTTTATTAAATTTTGAAGGTGTACTCTTTATTTCAATGATTTATCTCCTGAGAAACGATGCTTGAATGCAGGCTGAGTGGCTTTAATTTCATTTGAGAAAAGATCAAGAAGGAAATGGTCTCGCTGAACCAAACTTTAGACTTAGAGGTGAGCATCACTCTTGCTGGTATTTCTGAATTATATAAGAAAAGAACAACTCTCTCTACAACAATAACTGGTAAATAAAATCATAAATACTCTTCTATATTTTCTTCCCCATTCTATTGGCTTAGCTACTATTGCAGGTAATGCTTCTCATATTGATTGTTACAGCACCACTGTGGCTGCATTTAAAACATCACATGAACACTGAACAAAAGAACCAGGTAAATATGCCATAGGTATTATGTTGTTTCTCTAAGCACCATGAATTGAGGTCAAATGGGGAATGGGATGTCTAAGTCGCTAACAGCAAATTCCGCCTCAGCATCCAGCCTATGGAATAGACTTGGAGGCACTTGGGAGAGAATTAACATTCCTTTTGGTACTCCCATCCCTGCATTCTGGAATTCAGATTCTATTTCATTCTACTGCATGAGAGATCCATGGAAATGGGTCTTGGTTTGGGGGGTTTGTATTTTTGTTGGTTGGTTGGTTGGTTGGTTTGAGTTTTGGTTTTAGTTTTGGTTCATGGGTGGTGTTGGTAGTATTTTCCCCAGGGTAGTGTTGCCCTAAGATCCGAAATGCAGAGTAGCAACTTCACAGTGAATGGTGGAATTTTATAGGGAAGAAAAGTCAAGCAATTTCACTCTAGAGATTGAAGAGAGTATTCTAGAGTATAAGGAAAAATTAACCTGTGGGAAAGTCAATTGTCATTGAGAAAAGGGTTTCCAAAATCAATGCTATGAAAATTCCTTCTCCCTCTACAATCTAACATTTAAAAAAAAAAAAAAAAAAGGCCAATGTTCACAAAAACTGAAATGTAAAAGCTGTCACCAATTTTGGCCTTATTACTGCTTTAGCAGAAAAGGTTAGAGATATTTAAATCTGGTCTCTTTAATTGGGCAAACACACTCACTGTTCCCTTACAATAGCAATTCAATTGTTCTCTTATGTTTAACTTAAGCCAAGAAGAAATTCTCATGTTGTTAGATGTGTCAAGGTATAACTATAAATGATAACAGTAGGAAATTAAGGCATTTATAAGAATGGAAAGTAATGGCTGAACAATCTTTCCTGTCCACTGCCACACAAGAGCAAAATAAAGCCTATTATTAATGACTAGCAAGGTTGTAGTAAGCTACACTATATATTTAATGCAATTGCTGACCTCTGGAAACCCTAGTAGTGTAGACAATAATAAAAGGGAAGAAAGAGAGGTAGAATTAAAAAAAAAAGTTACCAAGGTCTGAAAGAATAATCTAGAGTTCTTTATCTAAATTCTGTTATTCCAAAGTCAGAGAAGTAAGCATAGTCAGGTTCTACCCTGAAACAGAAAGTGTATACACTGTCACTTTCTAAAAGTAACATTAGATATGGAAGAAAATTGAATGAAAACTGTAACTTTAATTGTCCAAGAAAACACTAAGGATTCTGTAAAGATGATCCCTCTATGAGTGAGAGGGTGAATTATCCAAGGCTATGGTCACAGATGCCTCTGGAATGTTGAGAGGCCATGTCACCAAAAAAAAAAAAAAAAAAAAAAAAAAAAAGGGAAAAAAAGGTACCTGGTATGAAGAGGTTTATAGGGTAAAATGCATTCACTTCCATACCAAGGAAGTCTGCATCATGCCTTTATAACCTAATTCTACAGTAAAGGATTTATGTACATACTCAGGAAAACATTCCCACCTTGACTACTGCAGAGGGCACTACCATGTCCTCTGATGTGGCTGAAATACTCTTCTGGAGTAGAGGCAGTATTGCTCACTTTTGGCTTTCAATCAATTGACTTAAATAAGCCTGGGCCAGTTTTTCAGTCCCCATCTGTTGTCACCATCTCAAACTCTGGAGCAAATGCACTCCTGCTGAGGCTGTACGGGCTTATCAGAGAGCCTAATGTGAAGAAAGTTCTTTTCCTCCGCCTCTGCCTCCTTTCTCTTCTCCTTTCCACATTACTTGAAACTTGCCAGTAAAATTAGATCCTCAACATTTGAAGTGACATTGTCTGTAGAAACTCCTACATTCAGAAATTCATACAAACAACCCTCTTGGGAGAAAAAAAAAATAAAACAAAATAAGAATGCTACTAATCATGACCACCCAAGTCTACCAGCCCCCCTCAGCTTGTAAAATTTGTTTTTGCTACAGCGCTTAGGTATATTTTTTCATTTAATGTTCACAATGATCCTTAAAGGCTGAAGTTATTATTATTATTGCTATTATTTTTAACTAGTCCCAGTTATTGCAAGTAGCAAAACTTAGGCCTGGTTTGTAAATTCTCAACAAAACAAATATTAAATCTGTGAGTGCTGAGGGTCCATTATATCAAGAAGAATATGAGGAAATGGTGTTGGAGTTTATTTCCCTTCTAGTCAGCAGCACCATCTGTCCCTGGGACTGGCTGCCTACCTTCCTTGGCCTTCTGTGCAGTAGACACTGGTGTGCTCTGGGCACAGTATACGTCCCGGGTCTGGATCCCTCCTCCACAAACGGGTCCCGTCACATGCCAGTGGGGGTCCTGCTGCTTGAGGAGAAGAGAGACTTGGCATTCTTTCCATTCAGAGGTCCTCCAGGCATACCTGGATTTATTTAAAAGAAATTTGATTTATTTAAAAGAAGAAGAACAAGTAAGGAAAATATAACATTCTAAAGAAGACATAAGTCATGACATCACATATACATAATAATCTCTCTTTGTAGGGCCAAATCTTCACCTATGGATAAAGAAGTCTATTGGTGTTGGGTACTAAATCCCTTTTATTTCCTAGGGGGGGAAAAAATCATAGCCACTTTTCATGGTAACAGAGGATGAGAGGAGTAAAGAAAGGAAATATGGATTAACGGATTGTGTCTCAGCCCTGAGGCCCTAAGAGAGTGAAGAATCAGTGGAAGAAGATGGAAACCAGAAGAGCCTGTTGCATAGCAGCTGACCTGAACATAGGCATCACTTCACAGACCTCTAGATGACTATGAGAATGACTTTCATGGCCTTTTGAAATTAGTATAGTAGGGCGTGAAATGTGTGAAGTTGGGGATACATGGTTTTAAATGGATAGTGATGACCAACTTTTCAATCTCCTTGCTACAGGAAAGTATTTCCACTTATTTGACCCCATTGGGATAAAGGCATACACATTAAAAATGAGTTAATAATGTGGCACTGTATTGAACCGTAGAGTACTTTTTTGTATATGCAGAAATATTATTTAAACTGACTTAGAAATATATCTTCTGGTTTATAAGTGGTTAAGATACATAGTGATAGACACACACACACACACACACACACAAGGGAAAAAAACACAATGGAGTTTATACACAACTTGCTGAAAACAAAACAACTATAACAACACTGCACTCAGACCTGGAGAATTATTTCAGACAGAATTTCCTTTAGGGGGTTATTGCAACATTTTTCAAGCCCACAGCATTAATAGAACCCTACAGCATTCACATAAATACCAACAGTCTCATTAACTTCTAGAAAAATAAACAGAACCTTAAAACATTCTCATAACTGCTGTCCCATTTCAGATTTGAGGAAAAATTTCTCAGCCTTGTGATTGCTCAAAAGAAAAAACAAAAAACAAACAAAAAAACAGCAATAAAAATAAGAGTGTGTAACCAAAATCCTGGCCTTACAGAAACTAGCATAAAACTGAAATTAAGTCACAGACACCAAAATAAAAAAGCAAATCTCTAAGAAACCTAATAGTGATCAAACCCCTTTATAAATGCATGGCCTCACTCTGAAAAGCTTGAGAGATGACAATCATAAATCTTATAAAAAACCCACAGTAGAAAGAGTATTTGGACAATCCTTTGGGGTTTGCTGTGACACAACTGTTCTCCCTCGGCTTCCATACTTCATTTTCACATGGTTCTCCAAGACTAGAAACTTAGACAGTAGTGATGAAGTCCCAGAACCTAAGTCAGGTTCGGTGGGGTGAGGAGGTTCAGAGCCGACGACTAAAGAAAGAATTCTTAAGACGTCGTTGGTGCAAAAGGTGATTTATTAGAGCACGGGGACAGGGTCCGTGGGCAGGCGGAGATGCGGCTGCCCCGGGTTGTGAGGGGTGGTTGGTTATATCCACAGGAGTTGGGTAGGTGAGGACAAAGGGGTGTTCAGAAGGGCTATTGGGGCAAAGAATACCATCAGGATATTGAAGGCTTAGTTGCTATCAAGTAAAGACAATTGGAAGTCTGGTGGAATGTTACATTCCTGCTATCAAGCATCCTTGTTAATGAGATTTAGGTTTAGAAGAAATTTAACTTTATTTACTTTTCCTTCTACCTCCACCTCCTTCGGTTTTTTATGGAGGGGAGGGTGACATTAGGCTTGAGGAACTGAGTTCTGTGTCTTTGGAAATTGGGCTATTGATAAGGTAACTTCTTTGTTGTAATCTCAAGGACATTTGTAAACCAAGGGAGACTCCTGTCTTGCAGGATTGTGATCTCAGCAAGTTAACTATTTATCATTTTATGGCAGTCAGGGGTGCCTGAGGAATGCTACACCTATGGAGGGGAGCGGATGAAGGTGGGGGGTGCAAGGCGCCAGCTCTT
Organism: Mustela putorius furo; assembly: GCF_011764305.1. Classification (NCBI taxonomy): domain Eukaryota; kingdom Metazoa; phylum Chordata; class Mammalia; order Carnivora; family Mustelidae; genus Mustela; species Mustela putorius. The sequence continues at coordinate 18,821,818 of NW_025422019.1, read as the reverse complement.
GCTTTGTCCTCAGCCAGCCTCCTGCTCCCTCATCAAGTAGGTAGGCAAGACTTTGGAGTGCAGATCCTGCTTTGGCAGGCAATATGGATAATAATCTGCTTCCAATTCCTGGTCATGAGAGACTGAGAAAAAAGTTTGGTTCTTCCCAGAAGGAGACCTTCTCCAGAGGTCAGGTTCTGAAACCTTTTCTCCTCCAAGTTCTCACCCTGTTCCCCATGGTCACTCAGGCAGAAGGCTTGTCCCTCAAGTATCTGAGTCTCAAGGCAGGTGGCTCTCTATTCCAGAGCAAAGTACAATGAGGTAAGGATTTGTTGTAGGGGATGTTTACCAAGGGCTCACTTCGGACCCTCTTCCTCCACAGGCTGCCTAGGAGAAGAGCTCCCTGGCCATTAAGGAGAGGGTCAGATACATCAACTGAGTAGGAGACTCCTATGATATAATTTGCAAATAAGGTAGGGAAAAGGGAACAGTGTGGTATAGACAACAGGCATGATTTACGGCTCAAGGGATCTGTGCCCTGCCACTTACTAGGCACATGTGACCTTGCCCAAGTTCTGCTTTCTCATCTGTGAAATGGGTATAGTAATGCCAAATGCTGAACACGGCACATAACTAATGTTCAATAAATGCTAATTCCCTTTCTGCTTAAGTCCTTTTGCATGTACGTTTTGTTCCTTGCTTCCATAGAAATACACACACACACATCAATATTTTATGTCTGAGGATTTAACTGATATCATCAAGTCCTAATGTCAGAGATCCAGGAATACAATGGCCTAACTTCTAGCAACCAAAGTTCAGCAGAGTATAAAAGAAACATAGCGTTCAGAATTACAGCAAGTCACAGCAATTTGTTTGCTTGTTTGAAAGGACTGGGCCATGCTGTGTAAATAGCTTTTTCAATTAATTTATTGTGACCTTAGAAGAATTAGCAGTGGAAGAATTTTGGAAGTCATTATGAAGAAAAATGAAAAGTTTAATGACTACGGTTTTATATAAAGTAACAAAAACCCTGTCCGTAGCTCATTAACCAAAAACACCCAAATTCCATTCACTGGCAAATGACAAATTCTCTAAAGAAATATAAGGCATTTATCACTATCTCAATTGTTTACCACCTCAGAGAAAGCAGGAGCCCAGCAAGCAGCAGAGGGAAAATGCTCACCAGGAAAGGACTTCTATATTCCTTTTTTAAAATGCATGTGTTTCATCTTTGCTCATCCTCATTGTTTCAAACCCATTACCTATGTTTACTCACAAATCACCCTGCAACCATGAAAACTAAACATCCAGAACTCCTTCAGTCTGGTAAAGTGTCTTCAGGAACTGACAGAATGAGGAACCACAGGTGCCTTCCTGCCTAACAGCACTCCCTTTGTTCTTTAGAAGCTGTTGCAGCAATGGTCTTCCAGCCTCCAGACAAGCTGGCTCCCTGACTGCCTGGGACATTCTCTTCCACAGTGATGTCCCTGTCAAAGACCTTTCCCACCCCCTCTCTCCCAACTCTTGCCTTTTAACATACCCTCATTTTGTCCTTTTGGTTAGGAAGGAAATATAGGAATTTCAAAGGCCAGAGTCCTACCTCCTATGGGTACATGGCACTTTGAAATCCATTGTGGAAATGCCTCAAGTAGATTAAGAGAGCCATGCATGGAACGAAAGACATTAGTCAATCTCCATCCTACAAATGTGTAGGATCCATTTGCTCTTTTCAAAAAGTTCTGGCTGAACACAGTAGCCGAGGCATTAATTTATGGCATATCCTTCAAGTAATAATAAGAGCAACCAATACCTTCTAGATGCCTATTCTGTGCTAGGCACTGCACTAACAAACTGAGCCACGTAACCTCATTAAATTGTCCCAACAACCCTATGAGGAAAATATGGTTTCCCCTTTTACAGATGGGATATTGGAATAAAAAGGAAGTAATTCTTCCAAGATCATATAAGTAAGGTTCCAACAAGTAATTCTTCCAAGATCATATAAGAGCAAGGTTCAAAGTTAGATTCATCTGACTCTGAAGCACATCTTTTTAATGAAATGACAGATAAAAAGTGAATGGCAAACCAAAGAAATTTGATCAAAAGATACAGAAAATAAGTTCAATTGACAATAGGTAGTTACCTCCCCAGTTACTAGGAGGACAAGTAAATCTTGCTCTTGGTTTGAGGAAGTGTGTTCTGGACTGAAACCAAAACCAAAAACAAAAACATAACAAACCCTCCCCCGCCAAAAAACCCTTCCCTCTCCCTTTGTTGGTGACAAACATATTGTCAGTGACAACTAAGACTATCTGACACTGCCAAAATATGATTTTTTTTTTCCTTTCAGTCTCAAACAAAAACTACATTTTGAGAATATTTTACAGCCAATTTATAATTAGAGCTCTGTGGTTACACAGGGCCAAAGTTAGTACTTTCAGGATAGAACTGTAAGTTTAAAAGAGAAATAATATATAAGCCAAATAAAATGGTCTCTAATTGTAAAAATGAAAATTCCCACTCAGAGTTACAGAAGACAACCTTTTAAAGAGGACTAAAATCAAACTCTCCACACTGCTCCGTGAGGATTCTAAATCTTGGGTAAATTTGCCATGATCCGTTCATGTGAAAACTCCAATACTGCCCACTCCCGGACTTTCCCAAGCTGCCCACCATTAGTGAGACCGCATACTGACAGTCACTCTGAGGCTCCCAGCCTCCGGGAAGAGAAATGCTGGTAACTCAATACTGAATGCACAGGGAAAACAACTTACACAAGGGCCTTTTATTTAACACACAGATCTGTAAGAGAGACTGCAGGCAGGGGGAGAGCTAAAAAACAGGACTCCCTAGAAAGAGAAATAGGCCTGCCCAAATAGTAAGTGTATCACTTATGCAGCCACACATCCATACATCCTTTCTTTCAGTAAGTAATTCCTGAGCTCCAACTATGTGCCAGGCCAGATTTCAGATAATAGAAATGCATAGCAGTGAGCAAGACAAAGCTCCTGACCTTGAGAAGATTGCCTTCCAGTGGAGCAGACAGACAGAAATGCATCATACGTAACGTGGCATCAGATAACGAGGAGAAGAAAGAGATGTATGAGGAGAGCTATTTCGGTGCCATGGCCAGGGGAGTCTTCAAATCCTGATGAACATGAGGGAATGAACACAGGAATGGCAGGGAGCATTCTAGGCAGAGAGGGGAGCATGTCCACTGGTGCAGGGAGGAAGAGTGCTTGGCACTTTCTAGGACATCACAAAAGCCAGTGTGTCTGGGCCAGGTGGGTCAGGATAAGAGGGAATGGACATGAGGAGCAGTCAGGAGTCAGGCTATGAAAGAGCCGTGTGGGCCAGAGTTAGGAGCGTGTTATTCCATATGAGCTAGGAAGTCATTACAAAGGTTTGAGGAGGGCAATAATTTGGTGTGATTTAAATCTTTAAAGGATCACCCTGGCTACTGAGTGAAGAAAAGACCATGGGGGATATAAAGAAGGGAGACAAATTCGGAGGACTTTGGTCATTTAGGAGGGATGATGGTGGCTTCAGCTGGGGCGGTCAAGCAAATGTGGGGAGAAGTGAACAGGTTCAGGATATACCATGAGGTAGGGACAGCTTCTAATGGATTGGATAGGGATGAGAGGGAAAGGGAGGCATGAAGAATGATTCCAAATTGTTTTTCCCCAAGGACTGGCACCACAATTTGTTGGCTGTGAATTCTTAAATGAGATGGCCAGGAATGGGGACAAGAATCCCTTCCTTACTCCTTCTACACTCTCCCCTTCCATTTGAAGAACAGGATATCAGGGCAAATAATGTAACTGTGAAATTCAGTTTTCCTTCATTTGCCTTCTAGAATCTACTTTCCAAATCCTTCTCTCATGCCTGAAACGCAGTACCCACTCTCCTCATATGTTTCCTATAATGTAAGTCTCCTCTTAGGAAATGATCAATAAATGATATATTTTAAAAGTTAGGAACACACTAGTCATGGTGAGCACCGGGCGCGTAATCACTATATTGTGCACCTAAAACTAATATAATACTCTATGTTAACAATACTGGATACATTATAAAAAAGTTAATATTAAATAAGCTATCATTCTAAGGAGGTGTACGCAACTTAAAGAAGAAACCAAGATTGAATCAAAGAAAAATTTCCAATGGTAGAAATACATATTCCCATTAAGGAATATATAAGACAAATTCTGGACTAGGGAAAGCAGTTCAAGGTTCCCAAATTCAACTGCCAAAATAACCACCCAGTCTTCCAGACAGTGATGTTGTCTAATTCAAGGAACGCTGTACTCAAACTTCTTCAAATGGAAGGGTGGGGGGGTGGGGACAGAAGGAGTTCGGAATGGATTCATCGCTGTGAAGCAATGAATAGAGACATCCTAAATTAGCAAAGCCAAAATTAGAAAAGTAGGCACAGTTAGTGACTATTTTTAAAAGACCTCCATCCTACTAATGTGACACAAAGTGATTCTAATAGCAACAGGATGGCAGCCCCATCAGAGTTTTATAGCAACCTCTGCCCTTTAAAATGTATGCTCTATCACTTTCACGAGGCTTGGAATTGCTTACAAAGTGTGGATTTCTTTTCTCCTTCTAAAGACTTGGATTTAAAGCAAAGCAACATGGAATAGCATCTTAAGTGACTTAATGATGACAGATTGAAAGAATAATTGCATTCGTTAATGCTCATGTTTTGACTAAGCACATATAGATTTGCAAACACACTTGGAATTGAAACCCTAGTGCAAGGTATTGAAATTAAATGTGTGTATATTAAAAATCAGGGTACTACAGCATGACTAATTTATGATAATGTCTGTTGTCCTTTTAAAGTTGTAAATGCATTTAGAAAAGAATTAACTTGTCATTTTTTGCTGAAAAGACGACTAAAATAAAGGGAACGGATCGAGCTTTATATATTTTATGCTCTAGTAATTTTTTATTGAATAGAGTGGGACTATTGATTATGGAAAGCTACTCTGAAGTGCAAAGCTCTTTGCCCTTCAGCAGATGGCTTTGCTAGCCTAACTCCACATATGTATTATTAATAAACTGCTATCGCTCTGCACAGCACTTAGCAGTACGTTAACTTTCTTACACTAACAGGGGAACGAATCTCCCATCTGAGAGGACTTAAAGTGGCACAATGGGGACTCATGAAACAATATGCACCAGTAAAGACAGACTCAATAAAAAGGCATCAGTCTTCTTCTGTTGAAACAATTTATAGATTCTTTGAAAACTATTGTTTCTTGTCTAAAGCAGAGTCTCCTGAGGGCTTCAGGTCATGACTGAGTCTTTCCTCCTCAAGTGCTATAGGAAAGCTGTTTAATTAAAACAGTTTACAAAAAAGAAAAAAGAGAGAGAGAGAAAGAAAAGAGGGAAACAAAAAAAAAAAAAAAAAGGAAGCAACCTTAAAGAACCCACTAATTCATTTTCAAAAATGTACTGAGTTCCCATGATGTACAGGGTACTAGTGCTGTAGTAGATGACCAACGGGAAAATACAGATGTGGTAAATGATAGGCATGCCGTTCTGTTCTGGAAGGCAAACTTTTACAAATTCAGACCGTGATCTCATCCCTCACCCTTTCCCAAGCTGCTCTTATAACCTAATGAAAACAGAAACTTCTTATCTGGAAAACCAGACATACTGTTAGCAGAAGCAAGGCAGCCATTGGGGACCGTGTCAAATCAAGCTTCATGTGTCCATCCCTGCCCTGGGTAGATGTTCTTATTTAATCTCCTTGACGAGGCCAATATCAGCTGCTCTTTAAAAGAAATGACTTTGAATCCTTCACACATGCTATATAATAAGTAGAATCATGGAAGAAGGTATCCTGTGCATAATAGTGTTCTGGAACTGCCCTACATACAAGTGTTCATTTACTCATTCATTGTTTTCTGAGCATTTACAATGAACCAGGCATTTTTATAAGTGCTACGCATTCTGGGAAAAAAGTAAATAAACAAAAAGCCACATTGCTAGGTATGGGAGGATTTGTAAGAACATTACCAACTATTAAACACTCTTAAAGGGGCACCTGGGTGGCTTAGTGGGTTAAAGCCCCTGCCTTCAGCTCAGGTCATGATCTCAGGATCCTGGGATTGAGCCCTGCATCTGGATCTCGGCTCAGCAGAGAGCCTGCTTCCACCTATCTCTCTATCTCTCTGCTGGCTCTCTTCCTATCTGCCTGTCAAATAAATAAATAAAATCTTAAAAAAAAAACACTCTTAAAGAATATAGAGATTGTGTTCTGGATACTCTAGTCTTTAAAGAATAATTAATTACAGAGCCCTGACTTCTGGAGGCTCAAGTTACAAATTTTTGAACTGGTGGTGGTGCAAAAGTGATACACATTCGGTAGAAACCATACTTTGAATTTTGAATTTTGACCTTTTTTCACTTGTAAGTATATGGTCTGATATTCTCGTGGTGCCTGGCCAGGGCAATAAGCCGTAGGTCCCAGTCAGCCACATAATCACAAGGATAAATTACAGATACACCTGCACCCATTCCGTGAACCATTCTGTTTTTCACTTTCAGTATAGTAGTCAGTTAATTACATGAGATATTCAATATTATAAAAAAGAGGTTTTGGGTTAGATGATTTTGCCCAACTATAAGCTGATATAAGCTTTTTTTTTTTTTTTAAATTTATTTGACAGACAGAGATCACAAGTAGGCAGAGAGGCAGGCAGAGAGAGAGGAGGAAGCAGGCTCCCCACTGAGCAGAGAGCCCCACGCAGGGCTTGATCCCAGGACCCTGAGATCACGACCCGAGCCGAAGGCAGAGGCTTTAACCCACTGAGCCACCCAGCCGCCCCTGATATAAGCTTTTTAAGCACATTTAAGGTAGACTAGGCTAAGCTATGATGCTTGGTAGGTTAGATTTCTACTTACAATCTTTTCAACTTTTCAAGTGGTAACTCCATCATAATTCAAAGAAGATCTTTTTTCAAGATTCTTAAGATGCACGAACTAAGTGAACACAGACTGAAAGTCTTCTGTTTCCTAAATTCTCCAGCAATTAGCACAGTGACAGGATGAAGCAGGTGTTGGACCAACATCTCTTTACAACACTCCAACCCTGTTCCAGCAATGACACAGTTCCAATGGGCAAAGGAGGCCAACAGCCAAGCCAAGTTTTGCCTGCCAACCTTTTCCTTAGCTCTGTCCTTGGCCACAATATCATAAATATCCATCAATGAATCCCCAGAGTTTTTGTTTGTTTGTTTGTTTTGTTTTTTTAAGGAAAAAGAATTTCATCGAGAAAAATCTAAAGTTGGGTTTAGTGCCTCAAAGAGATGTTAGGGACAAACAGGCTGGCCACAGGGGGTTGTTATAGAAACAAATCAAAGTAGGCTAAAGGAAACCCAGATACAAGTCTCTGTATAAGTCTGCACAGATAGATCATAATAAGGATAAATTCATACATAGTAGAGACAAGGAGAGATGGGTTACAAGAGCCAGCTATTTAGTGCCAGATCCAAGATGTGAAACAATGTTTTACAAATGGACTCTTCTGCACAATTACATCATGTAGTACATGTAATTGTCTCTGCCTTCAGATCCTCATAGGAGTTTTTAACCTACATTGGTCATTGTCAGCTTTTAATGGTGCTGTCTTATATTGGATTTCAGATTCTAAATGATCATTTAAGAGACAGAACAGCCATGTTTACATGAAAATTGCTATCTCCTGGTGAAGTGGTGGAAGATGCTGGTGGGTCATCTGAGGTGTCACTTCCAAGAAAGACATTGACATTTTCCTATATTCTTGTATGTTATAGTGTCGTTAGCCAGAATGGGCCTCTAAAACAACACAAGGGATCTGGAGCCACCGCTGTTCCAGCATCAGCTCATGCCTCAGTTATCTAACATTAAGCATTTAAAATGCTTTCCTTATACTATCTAGTAAACAGGGCCACGTTATTATTTATTGCCTGAGAATGCTTTTCACCATCTTCTGAGTTGAGATGTAGGATCTAATACTTCAGATGCTAATGAGGACATTAAAAAAAGACACAAGGACCAAGGTAGTTTATAAAACACGTTCTTTCAATGTTTGGAGGTACAGAATGACATAAATGCCCAAGATCATGATGCCTAATGACAGGAGATAAACACACCAAGAGAAAAGGTGGCAAGGGACAAGAAGATGTATCCTCTCTCTCATTTCTAAGCCCACCTCAAAATATATAATGTGAGTGCTTAGTGTTATGCTGGAAGGGGGCATAAACTTACAAGCAGATTGTAATGCAGAATGAAGGGGGTTCTTGGAGTCTATAAACGTCTTGGTTAAACTCTTGAAACAAACATAAGGCTGTACTATGCCAACATCTTTACAGTTCTCTAACTTACCATGGTAGCATAACATAGACTAGCTTCTGTCTCCTTTCAAGTTTATTTAAGCCAGTTGCCCCCAAGGAACTTCCGAAGTGTTCTGGTCTCAGGGAGCAGTTCTAGAATGGGTTCCTCGGGGCACCTGGGTGGCTCAGTGGGTTAAGCCGCTGCCTTCAGCTCAGGTCATGATCTCGGAGTCCTGGGATTGAGCCCCGCATCGGGCTCTCTGCTCAGCGGGGAGCCTGCTTCTCCCTCTCTCTCTGCCTGCCTCTCTGCCTGCTTGTGATCTCTCTCTGTCAAATAAATAAATAAAATCTTTTAAAAAAAATGTTAGAATGGGTTCCTCTTGGTGACCATTTCTTTCATTGGATCACACCTCCGGGACTAGCCTTCATAGTGTTGAGAGATAAAAGGCCAATCATTGGAGTCCAGCTTGTAAGAAGAGTGGCCCCAAAGCCAGGCATCTAAAGGATTTTTTGAGCAATATTAGTATCTAGGACCTAGGATACTTCTCTAGCTCTTCCCTTTTCGTGGAATATTCCCCTAGTTATCTGAAAGGCTAATTTCCTCACTTCCTTCAAGTTCCCCCAACATATCCTGCTTGTTCAAATGAGGCTTCTGTAATGCCTCTGTCTAGTTCTGTAACCTGAGCTGAACCCACATCACAGCATCACAGCAACTCTAATGTATTTTTTTCTCCCACAGCTCATGTACACAGTATATAGCTTATTTATTAAATTTATTTGGTACACCTTCACTAAAATTTAAGTCCCATGAGGGGGAGAGGATTTTGACTATTTTGTTCTCTGAGGTATCACAAGAACTAAACGTAGTGTTTGGCGCATAACCAAGAGGTCAAGTTACATTTACTGAATGGATGAACACGTCTCTTACAGCACAGATGGTGGAAGGGTAAAAGCCAAACTGCATTCTCGGAGACTGAAAAAAAAAAAAAAAAAACACTATGCAAAGTCGCAGAAATGTACATTTTCCTGCTGGGGAGAAATATGGTGTATTAGATTGCTTGATGTATAGGAATTGCTAGTGAATTCTGGGAAAGGAGAAATGGGCATTTTTGTTCCCTAATAGATTTTTGTTTCCATTTCCCTTGTTCATAATGAATTTTAGTCACCAATGTCACACTAGAAACAAACTTAGTATACAGCCTTTATGCTTTCCTGTGGTAGAGGCCACAGCTCAGATTTCAGACAAATAAGAATGTCAGCCAATGTTAATTCTGTTGTTATTTATGCATTCTCCTGGAATCAGTAGCTAACACATCATTCTCCCTAGGAAACCCTGGTTGGTATTCAGTGAGTTTTCAAGGACTCCTATTTCCTACAAATTCACTATTTGAGACGGTTTTTAAAAATGTCAAATCAGTAACATTTCCAAACACCAGAACTAGAGGGCCAGGTACATTGCCAATGAAATTTGTCGGACCTATTTTCAGATGTTAAGGTTCAGTCATATGGGGATCAATAAAGAAATTCATCGTGGATACATCTTGAATTACTACCATTCCACATTATTTTGTTAGAAAACTTGATACATATAAACACACGACTATGTGTATACATATCCTGATCTCGATATGTCTTTACTATGACTATCATGAAAGTAATAAAAAATATATTGATTTTGAAGCCAAATAGACTTCAGTTTGAATCTGAACACTACCGATCTACATCACTTTTACTATACGTGTCCCATTTTGATGATAAACTTAATGTTCTTCTAAATAATCTGTTAAAACTCTGACGTACTTACTAGCGAACAGTAGGTACTCAATAAAAAGTAGTCATTATTTAAAAAATGTAAATGCAATTCAACTTTCTCCTGATCATCACACAGGAACTTCTCTGACTCCCAAGAGAACTGTAATAATTTTTAACAAAGAGAAAAAAAGGGAGAGGGGAGGTCTGTATATAAATCAGTATCTGGAAGAGGGCACTATCCATTCCATGAAAGGAATGAAGAAAAAAGGAATCAATGTCCAGCTTATTATTAAACCCAGATTCTATTTCTGGAATCCTAACATTGAGAACCCTTCTGAACTATGCCTCCATAGAGAAAAAGATTTTACATTACACAGAAATAATTTCCTACCCCATTAAATTACTGCAAAGAAAGGAGGGATTCTCTTTTTGGAGGAAATGAGCACACCTGCAAACAGCAACATAAAGGGTTGCCATCTTTGTAGTGTCTCCCATGTGCTGAGCACTGAGACTGACATTTTACATATCTAGAACGTATGTATTTAATCCTCAACACAGGCAGTATAATATAGACACAACTTATTGAGGAAGGAAATGCTTTAGAGAGATTGTACAGCTTGCCCCAAAACACACAATTAATAAACGATGGTGATGCAATTTTAATACACGTCTATCCAAATTCAAAAGGAACAAAGATCTCAGGCTTTATGTCATTTCCAGTCTCATTCTTTCCTCAATATCAGTATTTTTAAAGAATGGACACATACTCAACACAACTAGGGAGAATTCTGTGAGACCAAGTTAATCTGTATGGGATCATAAACTACACCTACCTCTTCTCTTTTGAGGTCTGGAATGATATGACTTTAAGGGGTCATAGTGGTAAAAAATGAACAGTCAGTACATAAGGAGTTGAGTCTACACTGGTTTCAATGGTGAAGTGGAGGAAGTGAGTGGTTAAGATTCTGACAACAAGAAATTACCTCTTGATTCCTCCACCCTTGACATATTATTTCAGATGTAAGGAATAGCTAAGCCCATCAACAATGCCTGTTAAGTTTAATTAATTATTTGGTTAATTTCTGCAAGAAGCTGTATTTTTTTTCCTCATTTTACTTTTCACTGGGAAAGGAATTCTTGAATCTTATAAACTATAAGAAACTAAAAAAAAGGTCTATCTAAAATAGCTATATATTTAACAGATAGAATTCAGGGCAGCCATCCAGCAGGAATTACCACTAATTTATTCCCAGAAGTCTTCTGAATAGTTAGGTAGTCCCAAATGACTTCTGCCATTATCAAACCTGGCCACCATAAGCCAACAATCCAGAGAAAAATACACTGGAGGTCTTCACCAAGGACTATACATATAACCAGACAAAATATAAGCAATACAGTTACTAATCAAGGTCAAGTTTTTACCCAAATCCTCTGGCCCCTTATGGACTGTGTATTAGAAATGAGGCCATAAGCTTGCAGTAACCTTTCGAGACAGAACTGCATTAGAATCAGGGGGTTGCCATCCACTATCTATGTAACCTCAAAAACTATTTAAGCATCAACAGTTTCATCTGCAAAATAAAGATGTTATGAATAGCTTTTTAGGTTATCATAAAATTCAGGTGTGACATGTCAGGTAATAAGCAATGATTACTAAGCATTAATCATGTGCCAACTGTTGAATGAAGTACGTACTGCTAGTAGATGAGTAAACTAGGGCACTAGACTTAAGTTACTTGCAGAAATTCACAAATTCAGAAAGTCACAGAAATAGGATTAGAGCACAGGAAATCAACACAGTCCATGCTCTTAACCCACTGTGCCATACTACTTAGCGTGGCTGTCGATACTGAGTAAAGGCTCAACAATTATGAGTAACAGCTACTGTTAGTATTGTTAACATCCCTATCCCGCATAAAATGAGGTCAAACAGAACAGTGAATACTCATGTCAAAGAACACACAATACCTGGGACATGGCTGTAAGAGTTCTTCAACAATGCAGGCCTCTTTCTCGAGAAGTTCAGGGCACTCCTTTCCACCCCCAATAGCAATATGCTTCACATTCCGGCGCCTGCTCCTAAATCCTGGTGAGAGACTTCCTGAACGACACGTCTTGGAGCAGGGGCTCCAGGAGGACCACTCAGTGGTTTCACAATCTTTTGGCATGATGCAAGACTGGACAGTCAAAGGGAAGGAGTCTTGCACGCAAAGGCTGAAAGAACAGAAGCAAAAAACCATAGGGCATAAATTAAACAAATGCAACCAATGTTATGAAGTGCCTGTTATGAGGGGGAAAAAAAGAAACAACCTAAAATTTGATATGAACTTTTAAAAGGACTTTAAAAAAAATGTTAGAGGCATCATGATAAAATAAAGAAGAACATCCATTTTAAGATTGCATGCTTTATTTTATCTGAAACTGTGAAGTTATTTCACTCTAGCAAGACACACGTGTAAGATGAGCCCACCCTGAACTTTGCCTGAAGCATTATCAGAAATAACTGAGCCTCCTCTCCTTTGCCTTCACCTCTGATATAACCTAGAGTTGCCGTTTGTTGACAGGCTCCCAGGTGTCACACATTGTGCTGCATCTCACAGGCACTTTCTCACCACAATCTCATGTGTTTACATATTATTATCTCCATCTGCAGAAAATAGACTCAGAAAGGCTAAACCATTTGTCTACGGTCAAAGATACAGGTAACTATTAAAAAATAAAACAAAAAAATAAATAAAAAGAAAAATAAACTTGTGGTATCATGTTTTCCCCACACTGTTAGGCTCTGAGCATCAGTTTCCTCATTTGCAGGTGCTATCTAATACTAACAATCTAATTAGGAAACATAAATAAGAAGGTATCATAATAGGATAATCTGATGATTTCAACATAAAAGCATTTATAATGATGAGGGGGAAAGTTGATGAGGAAGTGATGGACCACTTAGGAAGGCTGGGGGGATGGGCAGGGCTGAGGGGGAGGTTCTAAGAGTGAAGGACATTAGAGCTGCATTTCTTTTAAAGATAAATGGGAACTTCTCTGGCACAGAAGGAAGACTATTTTAGGTCAATGAAATAGCATATATGAAGCCTTAATATAAAATTTTGTGAGGATGGAAACCAGTGTTCTATAAGCAGTAGATGTACTGTTTCACAAGAACTAATTAATAAATTTTTAGGAATTTTGCAAGCTAGCTGATTTCATGCAGATAGCTTAAAACTGGCCATGGCAGGAGTATTTACGTAACAGAAAACAACAAATGTTACAAATCAAGTCCACCACTCCCACCCTACCCTGAAGCCCAAACCACCAAGAACTGGGGTTAAACATTTATATGCACACCAAACAGGGTAAGTAAAAGGCAACTTGTCAACTGTCAAAAATCTGTCCATTTATAAAGCATAAAGTTCAAAGAGGAAAGTGGATAAATATTAGGTGTGTGGGTTCTTCAAAAGTAAGTCTGGAAAGACTTCATATCATGGACTAACAAATTCAGATTTACTTGAGCATTAAACAATTTTAAGTGGAGGAAAATCAATTAAACTCCTATAAGAAGATAATGCTTCGCATATTAATTGGCATTCCTTTTTTTTCCCCATTTTTTGGTGTTAGCCATTGCCTTATTCTATGAAAGTCCTCCATTATCTTGGGGAAGAAAAGAATAATTTTGACAGGAATATAAGTCAATATATGTTCAAATACTGACTTCCAAAAGTGGGCCTGTGAAAACTGGTGGAGTAATGAGCTTTAGTCAGGCTTTGGTAATGGTTCTTCTACATGTGTTTAAAAAAGAGAAATGTATTAGAATGATTCCATGTTTCTGATAAACAAAAATATGTTGATAAGGGAGCCACCAACAGAGAAATGGATTATAGAAGGTGAGGGGCAGGAGAGTATAAAACATGCTCAAATTCATGTAAATTATAGTGAGATTTCCATATTGATATCCTTTATAAAGGCACAGAGAATTTGTGTGGTTTTCAGAAGTCATAATAACATAAGATGAACCTTTGGTCGGGTGTGTGTGTGTGTGTGTGTGTGTACATAAAGTCTATTTAGATCACATTATTCCCTTCAGAATGAAAAAGGAAAAACAGACCTCACTACCATTACTCACTCCCATGTAATTTTGGAAGCTTCGAGAGAAGACACAATAGGAAGAACCTCTCTTGAAAATGCCCCATCTATGTCAGAATATATTATTTCTGGACATGGTTGGATGTAGAGTAAGAGGATCATCTCTTTTGCTATGTAACACGATGGAAACCTCTTGATGAAGAAGATTCTAGGTCTTCACTCTTCAGGAACTGTTACTGGCTTCCAAATTCATATATTGAAGTACTGTCAGTACGTCAGAATACGTGCATATTTGAAGAGTCTTTAGAGAAGTAATTAAGTAAAAATGAGCTCACCAGGATGGGCCCTAATCCAGTATGAATGGTGTCCTAGGAAGAGCTTAGGACATAAGCACACACAGAAGGAAGCCTGTGTGAAGACAGAGAGAGAAGATAGCTGTCTCCAAGCCAAGCAGAGAGGGCTCAGAAGAAACCAACTGATCTCGGACGTTCCAGACTCCAGAACAGTAAGAAAACTAATTTCCATTGTGTGTCAGCCACCCAGTCAGTGATACTTTGTTAAGGCAGCCCTAGCACCACCATACGGAATTTAATGGGGTTTTTCAATTTGTGTGTTTTTAGGAAAAAAGTCTCAATTTCCAAGACAGATTTTCCTCTCCCTTTTATAAAGAAGATCCCACAGTATGCAGTTCTCTGTCTACAGGTTAGGTGGTGGTTTGCTTCTTTCCATTTACCAGCTTTGACTCTCTGTTGCTCATCTTCCTACTGGCTCAGTAGAATGGATAACAAGACCTGCCAGGAATTGCAGGGATTAATCAGGGACTGTCACATCTTTGAAAAGGGCTCCTAATTTTTGGAATTAGGAAGAGCATATGTTCCACTCATCATATATTCACTTATTTTTAACATTATTTTCACAAATGTGCCTTCTTAGTTTAAAAAAAAAAAGTCTTAAAATATACCACAGAGGGACCTGGACTACTTTGATCTTCGAGATTCCATTTTACTGGAATAGGTGGGCAAGCACTAAGTGGTGAATAAGAAATATCTGGGTCCTGAATTTTGCATCACAGTACAATAGCATAACCTTGGTCTCTCTTGGCTGCTTAGTTTCATTATCTGCAGGAAAAAACTATAATAAAATGTGATTTACTCACACGCACCCAACATAGTTGTAGTCACTTTTAGTATAAGTAGAAAAATCTACTAAACTAAAGCCCATAACAAATATCATTGTCTACACACTGAAAGGGAATCAGTCCTTTCATAGAAGGTGGTGTGTCTTTTTAATAAAACAAACATATAGTATGGATTTGGCTTTAAAAAAAAAAAAAGATGCTACGGTAATTATACCTCTTTGACATTTACAGAACACGTTGTCATTTGTAAATTACTTCACAAGCATTCACTGTAAAGGAAATCACTGAAACAAAAAATTACTATAGTAATTCTTATTTCCTCTGGAAATGTAGGGAAATCTCTTTATTTAGAAAATAAGGACAGAAATTCTTAGAAGATAAAACTCAACAGAAAAGTATCTTCCTTTCATCAACATTTCAGTTACTGCTTTAAAATAATAAGTCACCAACTGGGTGACTCAGTTGGTTGGGCGGCTGCCTTCCGCTCAGGTCATGATCCTGGAGTCCCAGGATAGAGTCCCGGATCAGGCTCCCTGCTCAGCAGGGAGTCTGCTTCTCCCTGTGACCCTGCCACTTCTCGTGCTCTTTCATTATCTCACTCTCAAATAAATAAATAAAATCTTTTTAAAAAATGAAATAAAATAAAATAATATTAAGATATCTCAAATATTCAGAAAAGTAGAATAATATATACTCCTAGACTTTACTAGCAAAGGTTAATATTTATGACAGATTTCATTAAATAAAATAAAAAATTACAATTTCAGGTAAAGTCCTTGTGTCACTTATAATCCTATCTCTAGCTCTCTTCTCCAGACACAGCCACTATCCTGAAATTATTATTCTCTACAATGTTTTTATACTTTAACTAAATGTGTATATGTTCATAAATATCTATAGCATTCATTGTCATGCATGTTCTTAAAAGTTTTACATAAATGTTTTATTAAACATATTATTTCTGGAAATTATTTTCCTTACTTAATGACTTTTAGATCTATCCATGTTGATAAACACAGATAGTGTACATTCATTTTTATTAGTAATATTCCAATATGAGTCCTTAGCAATTCATTTATTCATTTTCCCATTAGCATACTTTTTGGTTGTGTTTAATTTCTTGCAAATCCATGGGATTATATATTGAACCTCGTTTTATATGTCTCTGTACTACACATGTGTAAAATATTTTCTTTAGTATATTTGCCCTGATTTGGGCCACAAATAATCATATCATCAAATGCACTAGGTATTGTGAGATTTTTCCCTTCTTACATGTTCAAAAGGTGTATCAGGCTTGAGTTTGTTTGGTTGGTTGGTTGGTTTTGGTGGTGGTGATGTTTTTTGTTTTTTTTTTTTCCAATACAAAGAAAGTACATTTGTTTTTTGAGCTTACATTGAGTTTTATATTCATCTCACACCCTTAATGACTATTCAGACATCCTACTCTGAACTGGCCATTCACACTGCTTATCCATTATGGCAGAATGACTGATGCTCACCTTTTTCCAGGAGTGCTAATTCCCTTATCTCTTGTTTCCTTGTAGAGACCTGGCTGTTAGTTCTATGAAAGCTGACTGGAGGAAGGGAGTTGTCAGGGCCCTCTCACAAACTACTCATAGATTTTCAACCCATCTGCAAATCAGAATAATTTTCACACTTACACTACATTCTACAGGTAAAGGAATAACTTTTAGGCCTAGTGAGGACATCTATTCTGAGTTACTTAGTGTCAATAACTGTCAAGTCTTCTAAGAACCTTGTATCAGTCAGAATCAAATAGGCTATAGTGTGAGAGCAAATCCTATAATCTGAATGATTTGATAAAATAACCGGTCATTCTCCTTCTGTATATAGTTCAGTGCAGACTGTCCTAGAAGGTACTCTGCCTGAAGACGTAAAGATCAAGCTGTGCCCATCTTATATATTCACCATCCAGAATACATGGCTTCCAAGTTCACCTTTAGAAAGGAAAGACACAGTAGGAGGATGGCCAAAAGTGATTTATAACTTTAGCCTAGAAGTGGCTTACATTACTTCAGTCTGCATTTCATTGGCCAAATCAATCAAATAGGTCCAACAGAACTGCAAAGAAGACGGTGAAATGTCTTTCCATGTGCTGTGGAAGAGGCAAAAATGTGATAAACACATAGCTTTGTGTCTCGTACATCTGTGCCATATAAATGGATTTGCTTCTTGCAGATCTTCCAACTGGAAGGGAGGTTTCAGCTTTTTCCACTCTGCTAGGTAAATTACTGCTCATCCATCTGCTTTCCAGCTCCCAAAATTTGTTGACATTTCTATTTAGCTGTCATATCCGTTCCTATTATATTTGTCCTTGAGAGTTTATGTCTTTTTTATTCCTTTACTGTTAGTTAAGTGGGGTTCTAGAATACAGGAGTGATAAATGATTATGTTCGTTTTGCCATATTTAACAAGAAGCCTGAAAAGTTATTTGACACAGAGCTTTGTTAAAGCTACAAAATGATCCAATCTGTAAGTTAACAAATTCTTGAAGAGCCAAGTCTACCCTACACCTGGAAAAACTACCAACTAGACATCATTAAACATGTATGAGTAAAGTATTAAATTGTAGAACAATTTTCATTTCCACTAATCTTATCCTACATTATATAATATTTATTTATAGAATTTAATACTTCCAAAATATGCTGTATAGTTTAAAAGTTATTTTTATAGAAGTGAAACTGCAACTAACTTGGGCCATTTGGAAGCACAGTAATTCTAATTATTTAGCAAGAACACTGCTATCCATATGGTAGCAGCTTACCCAAATCACAGCAGACTAACAAGGGAACAGTTGCTTCCAGAGCTTACAGATTCTAACTTAGAGAATGACTGCAAGATCACATTATGAAAATGACACGAGGGAATAAAAGGTAAATGGAGAAATGAGGAGAAATAAACTAAAACTGAGAAAATTCTTAAAAAAAGAATACATTTGGGAAATTAGATAGAATATATGCCATCAATTTTAGTGATTTTTGACTCTAAACTAGTGGCATTTTTCTGCCACCAGCCAAACTAAATGGGATATCTGAAAAGAAAATAAGAATTATAGCCTGATGAAGAAAAAATAGGCACCTAGCTGGTCTTACATAAAATTCCTGGACACTTTAGAAACCGGACTAAAATGTCAGCTGCCTATGACAATATAAAATTCAGCAAGAAAAGACGTTCAAATAAGCAGAGTTTCAAATGTCTGGAAGACAAATTTGAAAATATAAGACTGTAAAATTACTAAGAAAGAATACTAAGCATTACTGAGAAATTTTAGCTGGAAGATTATGAGTTTAATTTTTCCTATAACCTCCTTACTTGGCCAAATTAATCTGAGGTAAATGATGTCTTGTTTAACAAAAATTGTATTTATATTAGGTTAGAATATATAATTAAGAGGACCATACTTCAGTTATTTAACTATTTTCTTTCTGATCCTCAATAAAAATAAAATTAAGCTATTAAATGTCTTTCAATTTCTTTTTTCCAGTTTTATTGAAAAATAATTGACACACATCACTGTGTAAGTTTAAAACATACAGTATGACGGTATGATTTACTTATTGCGAAATGATGACCATATTAGATTTATCTAATGCTGATCTTCTCAGAAGAAGAAAAGAAAAAAATTAAAAAAAAAATTCCTCTTTGTGTTGAGAACTCTTAGGATTTACTCTCTTAACTTCCTTACATATCATACAGCAGTGTTAGCTATAGTCATCCTGCTGTACATTGATCCTTAGTACTTATTTATCTTAAAACTGGAAGCTGGTATCTTTTGACCACCTTCCTCCATTTCTTCCTCTCTCTTACCTTCCACCTCAGGTAACCATAAATCTGATCTCTTTTTTAGTATTTTGGTTTTGGGGGGGGGGGTTTGGTAGATTTATTTATTTATTTACTCGACAGACAGAGATCTCCAGTAGGCAGAGTGGCAGGCAGAGGGGGGGGGGGACAGGCTCCCTGCTGAGCAGAGAGCCCAATGCAGGGCTGGATCCCAGGACTCTGGAATCATGACCTGAGCCGAAGGCAGAGGCTTTAACCCACTGAGCCACCCAGGCGCCCCTGTGATCTCTTTTTCTTTGAGGTTTTGTTTTGTTTAAGATTACATATGTAAGTGGGTCATATAGTATTTATCTTTTCTGCCTGACTTATTTCACTTAGCATAAAGCCTTCAAGGTCCATTCATGTCTTCACAAATAGTAGGGTTTCCTCATTTTTTGTGTCTGAATAGTTGCAATTATACATATCTTATACATTATATATATTGCGTATATATATTTACACACACACACAGATACACACACAACCACAATCCACAATTTCTTAACCAATCCATCGATGGCCACTTAGGCTATGTCCATGAATGGTTCTTGTAAATATGCTGCTATATGAACATGAGGGTGAAAATACCGTTTTAATTTAGTGTTTTCATTTCCTTTGGATATATTCTCAGAAGTGGAATTGATACATCATATTTTAAGTTCTATTTTTAATTTTTTTAAAATCTTCCACACTGCTTTCCATAGTTTCTATACCAAGTTACAATCCCATCAACAGTGCACAAGGGTTCCCTTTTCTCCACATCCATACCAGCATTTGTTATCTCTTATCTTTTTGATGACAACCATTCTAACACACGTGAGGTGATACTCACTGTGGCTTTAATTTGCATTTCCCTAATGATTTTGAGCATCTTTTCGTGTACCTGTGGCCCTCTCGGTATCTTCTTTGTAGAAATGTTTATTCAGGTCATTTACCCATTTTGCAATTGGGGTATGTAGGTATGTATTAAGCCCTGTGAATTCTTTATATTTTTAGAGATTAACCCCTTATCAGATATACAGTTTGCAAACACTTTTCCCCCTTCTGTCATTTGTCTTTTCACTTTGTAGTTAGTTTCTTCTGTGCGCAGAACTTTTTAATTTGCTACAGTCCCACTTATCCATTTTTTAAATTTTGTTTCTTGTGCTTATGGTGCTGTATCTAAAAAATCATTACCAACACCCATGTCAAGGAGCTTAATTCTTCAGTTTTCTTGTAGGATTTTCATCGTTTCAAATGTTATATTTAAGTCTTTAATCAATTTCAAGGTCATTTTTGTGAGTGGTGTAAAATATCAATGCAGTTTCATTCTGTTACATATGAATATCCAATTATCCCTGTACTACTTTTTGAAGAAACTGTCTTTTCTCCATTGACTATTCATAGCTCCAGTGTCAAATATTACTTGGTCATATATATTTGGGTTAATTTCTGGGCCCTTAACTCTGTCTCATTGGTCTATTTACCTGTTTTTATGCCAATACCATACTGTTTCGAGGACCATAGCTTTATAATATAGCTGTAAATATAAAAGTGTGATGCTTCCTGCTTTTCTCTTCTTTCTCATGATTTCTTTGGCTCTTGGGGGTCTTTTATGATCTATATAAACTTTAGTCATTTTTTTTTCTCATTTCTGTAAAAAAATGCCATTGGAATCCTGATAGGGATTGCATCATCTATAAAAGGCTTTTGGTAGTATTGACATTTAAACAATATTAATTCTTCTAACCTATGAACAGAAATTTCTTTACAATTTTTGTGTCTTCTTTGATTTGCCATCAATGTCTTATAGTTTTCAGCACAGAGATCTTTCAACTCTTTAGTTAAATTTATTCCTAAACATTTTATTGGTTTTGGCATTGTTATAAATGGAATTGACTTATTTTTTTCAAAAAATTGTGTTGTTAAAGTATAGAAATGTTACTGATTTTTGAATGTTCATTTTGTATCCTACAACTTTACTGAATTCATTGATTTGACCCAACAGATTTTTTGTCTGAATCTTTAGGATTTTCTATATATAAAACATGTCATCAGCAAATAGAGACAATTTTACTCCTTCCTTTTAATTCTGATACTTTTTTTTCATTAGCTGATTACTCTAGCTAGATCTACTAATACTGTGTTGAATAGAAGTGATGAGAGAGGCACCCTTGTCTTGTTCCTAATGTTAGAGGAAAAGCTTTCAACTTTTCATTATTGAGTAAGATGTTAGCTGTGGACTTTTCATATAATGTCTTTACTATATTGAGATATGTTCCTTATATACCTAATTTATTAAGAATTTTTATCATGAATAGATGTTGAATTTTGTCAAATGCTTTTTCTGCATCCATTGAGATGATCATATGATTCTTTTTTTCATTTCATTAATGTGATGTATCACATTGATTGGTGCATTAAAACATGTTTACATCCTAAAATAAATCCCACTTGATCAACATCACACCATCCTTTTAAAAGTGTTGCTAATTTCAGGTTGCTAGTATTTCATGAGAATGTTTGCATCAGTATTCATTAAGGATACTGACCTATAGTTTTCTTTTCTAGCAGTGTCCTTTCCTCGTTTTGGTATCAGGATAGTGCTAGCCTTATAAAATGAGCTTGGGATGGCTCCTTCCTCTTCAATTTTTTGGAAGAGCTTAAGAAGGAATGCTGTTGATTTTGTTCAAATGTGTGGTAAAGTTCATCAGTGAAGCCATCTAGTCCTAGGCTTTATTATGTTGTGATATTTTACTAAAAATCACTAAATCTCTTCCCTAGTAATTGGTTTATTTCTAGATTTAGTCTTTGTAAGTTGAATATTTCTAATATTTTTTCCATTTCTTCTAGGTTGTCCAGTTTGTTGGATTATAGCTATTCCTAGTGGACCCTCATGATCTTTTCAATGTCTCTGGTATCAGTTGTAACATCTTTTTCATTTATACTTTCTAAATTCAATACTTTTCTCCTTTTTCCTTAGTTAGTCTATCTAGGGGGGTTGTCAATTTTCTTTATCTTTTCAAATAACCAACCATGTTCATTAATTTTTTTCCAGTGTTTTTCTGTTGTCTATTTCATTTATTTCTATTCTAATGTATATTATTTCCACTAACTTTGGACTATTTGTTCTCCTTTCCCAAGTTCTTTAAAGTGTACAGTTAGATTGATAATTTAAGATATGTTTTGTTTCTTAATACTGGCATATCCTGCTATAAACTTCCCTCTTAGAACTGCTTTTGCTGCATCCCATAGGTTATGGATGTTGTTTTTCCTCTTTTGTCTGCCTTAAGAAAAAAAATTTTTTTTTTTTAATTTCCCCTTTCACTTCTTCAACCCACTGGTTGTTCAGGACAGTGCTGTTTAAATTTCCATGTGTTACTGAATTTTCTAATTTTCTTCTTGTTACTAATTTCATGTTTCCTGCCACTGTGGTTAGAAAAGATACTTTGTATGATTTCAGTCTTCCTGAATTTTCTAAGACTTATTTTGTGGCCTAACACATGCTCTATAAAATCCTACAAAATGTTCAATGTTTATTTGAAAACAATGTATATTCTGCTGTTGTTGGATAGAATGCTCTGGTGTAACTGTTAAGTCTATTTGGTCTAAAATGCAGCTCAAATCTGCTGTTTCTTTATTGATTCTCTGTCTGGATGATTTATACTTTGTTGACAGAGGGATATTAAAGTTCGTAACAATTACTGTTTATTCCTCCTTTTAGCTCTGTTAGTGTGTGCTTTATATACTTAGGTGCTCCAATACTGGACACACTCAATATTTATCATTGTTGTATCTCCTTGATGTATTAACCCAATTATTATTATATAATGACCTTTTTATCTCTCTCTCTCTTTTTTAAAGATTTTATTTATTTGACAGAAAGAAAGACAGTGAGAGGGGGAACACAGCAGGGGGAGTGGGAGAGGGAGAAGCAGGCTTCCCGCTAAGCAGGGAGCCCCACGTGGGACTCAATCCCAGGACCCTGGGATCATGACCTGAGCCAAAGGCTCAACAGCTTAAGAACTGAGCCACCCAGGCGCCCGTTCTTTGTCTCTTTTTACCATTTTTAGTTTAAAGTCTACTTTTTTTCTGATTTAAGTTACCCCCCCCTTTTTTTTTGATTGCCATTTGCTTGAAATATCTTTTTCCATCCCTTCACTCTCAGTCTATGTATCATTAGGGCTAAAGTGAGTCTCTTCTGGGTAGCTTTTCATTGATCTTGTTTTTTTTTAATCCATTTTGCCACTCTATATGTCTTTAAAGTAACTATTGTTAAGTAAAGACTTATTGCTGTTATTTTGTTAATTGCTTTCTGTTGCTTTGTAGATTCAATGTTCCTTATTTCTTATTCGCTGTCTTTTTTGTATGTGTTTTGATGTCTTTTGGTCAATATGCTTTGTCTTCATCAAGTTCTTTTCTATAATTACTAGAGAATTTTCCTTCGGGGCTGTAAGAACTTACATAAAGTACTTAAATTTACAGCATCCTCTTTTTAAAACTGATAACTTTAATAGAATTAATTAATTTTACTCTTCCTTCTTCACCTCTTTCCATTTTAGGTTATTGATATCATAATCTATATTTTTTTGATATTGAGTAACTAATAAGAGATTACTGTAGTCACTATTTTTGCTACGTTCTTTTTATAACTTTTAAACTAGAGTTGCAAATGAGTTATGCATCACTGTTCTCGTATTGCAAAATCATTCTATGACTATATATTTATCATTACCAGTGAGCTTTTTGTGGGGTATTTTTTATTTTTTTGTTTTTTTTGTTTTTGCTTCTTTTTTTTTAAATGTTTTTATGATAATTAGTTCTGTTTACTTCTGCTCAAAGAATTCTCCTTAGCAATTCTTATAAGGCAGATTTGGTGGTAATAAAATCCCTCAGCTCTTGTTTGTATGAGAAAATGTTTATCTCTCCTTCATTTCTGAAGAACAGCTTCAATAGGTATAGAATTCTTAGTTGACATCTTTTGTGCTTTTAATATTTTGAATATGTTATCCCATTCCCTCTCTGACCTAAAAAGTTTCCTCTTAATTTCTAATTTTTATTTATATGATTTTAAATTTTTCAATAGGTTATAAAATTAACGTCATACACTAATACTAAGATAACAATGTGAGATTTTAAATAAGTTGTTCAATTGCTTGGGTGAGTTGAAGAAATTGTGCTATAAACATAAAGATAAGCACACAGGTATGAAATTTGTAGAAGGAATATCCTTGAGAGTGATATTATATTATATTATATTATAATATATATATATATATATTATATTATATTGAAATGGAATGTTTTTAGTACTGCGGTCATTTCCTGTTACTGGAAAACATAGATTTAATATGTGCAAGTCCCAGAATAAAATGGTTTTTATTTTCTCCAAATTTCTTAGAATACTAAGAATGGTATGTTAGTACACACTTACAGACATGTGTATAAACAGAGATAAAAGCAATTATCAGCAATGACCTAAAAAATCTTAGCCATTACACTCATTTTACAGAGAAGTAAGTTGATGCTTCTTTTTTTTTTCCTAATGGGTACAAAGAAAAGTATTAGAATGGTCAAAATTAAAACTAAACCCATGCCTTTTAGGGGAGAATTATGATTACAGGTAATCCATGTGAGAATTCTTCTGGTTTCCAACTCAAATTTATAAGATCTGGCAATGCATTGAAAAAAAAAGTGCCTATCATGACTTCCAGGTTTGGAGAGCATTGGCGGTTGCCTGATGCTGAATTTCTCCCACCGCTATTGCAACAAAAAATTATCAATAACAAGAAAAATCAAACCACACATGACCCTTGTGTTCACCATTGCTAGATACATAGAATATGAACACACACACAACACACACATACACACACACACAGAGGCTTCAAATTATATGTAAGTAGAAAAGTTCTAACAGATTACTTCAATGATCACTTAATAAATACAACCTACTGGTTAAGGAAAGTGGGGAGATGGTGCATCTCCAGAGATTCCATGGAAAAGACTAAGAGGAGTGAAACTTGTAGATGAAGGACTGACAAATCATTTCCAGAAGAAAGTTTACTAGTAAGTTCAAAATACAGAACACAGGTCAGAACTTGGTAGTTCAGATATAGATGCAGAGAAAGGCCCTGAAAGTGTGTGGCCCTGGAAGTGGCAGTTTGGAGAAGCATTCCTGGGGGAGAATCCCAGAGGGAGAAAATGGCTTGTAGGACTTAGAGTTGAGGCATAAAGGGAAGGAGGGAAATAGAGGGCAGAAATAAAGGATCCAGTAGAAACAAAGGTGAAACAAGACATACCAGTAACCCCCCCGACACACACTACTTCTGGCAACATGGTAAATGGAACTTCACAAAAGAGGGCAAAACTGACAGAAAAGGATGTTTTTAAAATAAACGCTGTTTTCAAGAAATGAATAAGAACAGAAATAAAGCAGACTATATCCATTCAAAACCATAAAGAAAAATCAGAAAATGTGAAAGAATTTCTGCTGGTGAGAAGTCTCCTCTACACAAGAAGCTGAGAAAATACCGTAACACAATACATGAAATTGTAGTAAATATCCTCGAATAAACATGTGGATATATTTTTAAAACCTACCTTGAATGAAAAATACAAATGCTAAGACCATAATGGACAAAGAAAAAAAAAAAAGAAGAAGAAGAAGAGAAAGAAATAAGATAAAATAAGGATTTACTGGGACGCCTGGGTGGCTCAGTTGGTTGGACAACTGCCTTCTGCTCAGGTCATGATCCTGGAGTACCAGGATCGAGTCCCACATCGGGCTCCCAGCTCCATGGGGAGTCTGCTTCTCCCTCTGATTTTCTCCTCGCTCATGCTCTCTCTCAAATAAATAAATAAAATCTTAAAAAAAAAAAAGAATTTACTGAACTCCAGAAAAAAAATTAAAGAGGAAAAGATCATTTTAAAAAATGAACACTAAATCATAGATGCCCAAGAAAGAAGAGACTCAAATAAACACAAAATACAGGGTGCTGAAAAAAACTAGGGGGAAAAAAAAAAGAGAAATAAGATGAGATAAAGAAAGAAGTAAAGTGGGTCCAAGAAAGTGGAATAAAAAAGGGAAGCAGAAAATAGGCACATTAGATGTTCCTGGGGAAAAAATATTATAGAACAAATCCCTGTTTAAAAGTATAATTTTAAAAACATGTTCCAAAAATTAAAAAAGACCAGAACCTATATATTGAAAGGACCCAGCAGATACTGGTGGAAATCTGACCCAGAACAATCAACCCTGAGACATAAATTAGTGAAACTATAAGATTTTCAAGATAAAGAAAAGTAATCTGACAAAAAGATGAATTAACTAACAAATGCCAAAAATAAAAAATAAAAAATAAACTGGCAGCAGACTTCTTGGAAGCAACATACAGATCAAGGCCTCAGTGAATTTTCAAGAAAGGTAAAGAGAAAATGGGAATCAAAAATATTGTATCCTGCTAAATTAACCTTCAAAGAGTTTTTAAAGTGCCAAATTAAGGAAGTACTTTGTACTGTGACTTTGCATAGTCATCTACTGCATGTTGAAATGCATCCCACCAAAGACAAGTTGGCTAAAGAACTGAACATAAGCATTTCATATATATAACTGTAAAATTAAGACTACAATGAGGGTGAAGTCATGGGTAAAAGAATAATAAACAAACCATTGGTTCTGCAAAATAGAAAGAATTCACCTAACATATGGAATCATAAGAAAGAGAAAAATGGGAAACTAGATAAGATCACAGGTAAGAACTAAAAGTCATTTAAAACTAACATAACACATAGTAATAGATTAGGTTACATAAAAGGGAGGAAAAGGCACTATAAGAAGAATTGATATAAAGGTAGTCTCTAAAATAAAAATAAAAGCATACCTAAATACCAAAACTAGATTTAGAAGCAAAAAGTGTACTCCAAATAAAGACATATAGTAAATATGGATGATATACACTATAATTCAATATAAGATGATGGACTTGAGACCAGTCCTGTCAACAGTCTTATCAACGAATGTGAAGGTTAATTCATCTGTTATAAGACATTTAATTTTTACATTGACTCAAAAATTGAAACCTAATTCCATGCTGATGGTGAAAATTAGACATAATTAAAATGTGGTCATTCAAAAAGGCTAAAAATAAGGGGATAGATGAAGATGTAATAGGCAAATGAAAACAGTAAGAATGCAAGTGTTGCATTCCTCACATCAGATAAAGTAAAATTAGCCAAAAATGATGAGAAGAGTCAAATAAGGATACATTATAAAGTTAAAGCTACATTCCACAATGAAGTTATAACGGTTTTTAATATCTATGTGCAAAATACAAGCAACTGTGCATAGAAAAAATAGAAGATGCAAGAAAAACCAGAACGCTAATAATAGGGAATTTAACAATTGTTCAGTCTAAGTGAAGACAAGCGGACAAAAAATGAGATATTGAAACACCTAAAGTACATAATTAATAAGGTACATATATAGTCACACCAATAATAGAGGATAAATCATTTTAAGTGCAGAGACCATTTATAAAGATCACTTATAGTTTATAACACAAAGAAAATAGCAGAGTTTCTATAAAATAAAAATACCACAATTATTAACATAAATTTATTAAAAACCCTATCCAAAATCCTTTCTTAGAAAAAGACTGAAAATAAATGTAAAGGAAGCATGAGGAAGTTAATAATGAAAACAATGTCAAAATAAATGAACATAATAACAGTCGATCAAATTCATAATCCAAAATCTTATTTTGTTTAAAAAATAACCAGAAGACAAACCACTATATTAAAGAATAACTGAACAGAGAAAGGACAGATATATAAATATCAAAAATGACACATGGTAAATAATCCCATACAGATAATATGTCTATGCAAATAAGTTTGAAAATCTGGAGGAAATGGGTCATTTATCTTAAAAATATAATCTATCAAAACTATTCCCACTTTGAACAGACCATGTCTACAGAAAAAAACAGACAATTTTCAAAGAAATAATACAATAAAGTATCAGGTCTAGCTGTTTTCACAAAGAAATCCTACCACACCTTTAGTGACCAGAGAGTCTCAAAACTACATAAATTATTTAGAACATAGAAAATGAAGGGAGGGGCTCCTGGGTGGCTCAGTTAGTTATGCGGCTTCTTTTGGCTCAGGTCATGATCCCAGAGTCCTGGGATTGAGTCCAGCATCGGGCTCCCTGCTCAGCAGAGAGCCTGCTTCTCCCTCTGCCTCTGCCTGCTGCTCTCTTCTACCTCTGCTTGCTCTCTATCTCTCTGTCAAATAGATAAATAAAATCTTTTTTAAAAATTTTAAAAGAGAAAATGAAAGGAAACTTCTATATTACAGCTATGAAATAAACATTATAATATCTCAACTTGGTATACAGAGCAAAAAGAAGAAAACCACAAAGTGAAGTATGTGTTACAAATGCAAAATAGCTCAATATTGGAAAATATATGGGTATAATTCACACTTAGTAGATACAAAGAAAAAATCTTGTGTTTATATGTTTATCTTTAAAGATAGGCCTACATACAGACGGCTAACCTATGAAAAATATTCACCATCACTAGCCATCAGGGAAATTCAAATCATCATAGAGATACCACCTTAAAACAGTTAGAGTGGCCAAAATTAACCAAACAAGAAACAACAAATGTTGGAGAGGATGTGGAGAAAGAGGAACCCTCTTCCCTTGTTAGTAGGAATGCAAGTTGGTGCAGCCACTTTGGAAAACAGTGTGGAAGTTCCTCAAAATTTTAAAAATAGAGCTACCCTATGACCCAGCAATTGCACTACTGGGAATTTACCCCAAAGATACAGACGCAGTGAAAAGAAGGGCCATGTGCACCCCAATGTTCATAGCAGCAATGGCCAATAGCCAAACTGAGGAAAGAGCCGAGATGCCCTTCAACAGAGGAACTGATGAAGAAGATGTGGTCCATATACAATGGAGTATTATGCCTCCATCAGAAAGGATGAATACCCAGGGCGCCTGGGTGGCTTCTGCCTTTGGCTCAGGTCATGATCCCAGGGTCCTGGAATCGAGCCCCACATCGGGCTCTCTGCTCCATGGGGAGCCTGCTTCCTCCTCTCTCTCTGCCTGCCTCTCTGCCTACTTGTGATCTCTGTCTGTCAAATAAATAAATAAAATCTTTAAAAAAGAAAAAAAAAAAGAAAGGATGAATACGCAACTTTTGTATCAACGTGGACGGGACTGGAAGAGATTATGCTGAGTGAAATAAGTCAAGCAGAGAAAGTCAATTATCATATGGTTTCACTTATTTGTGGAACATAGGGAATAGTATGGAGGACATTAGGAGACAGGAGAGAAAAATGGAAGGGGGGGAATTGGAGGGTGAGATGAACCATGAGAGACTGTGGACTCTGAGAAACAACTGAGGATTTTTGAGGGCAGAAGGGTGGGGGGATGGGTAAACCTGGTGGTAGGTATTAAGGAGGGCACGTATTGCATGGAGCACTGAGTGTTATAGGCAAACAATGAATCATGAACACTGCATCAAAGACTAAGGACGTACTGTATGGTGACTAACATAATAAAAATACTAATAATAATAAAATAAGAAGATAGACCTAAAAAAGGCCTTCAACACAATTTAATACCCATTCTAATACAAACTCTTAACAAAAAACAGGAATGGATGGCTATTTCCTTAATATGATTGAATACACACACACATGTGCATGTGCTCCTCTTGTGACAGGTGGAACATGCCTCTCCCCACAAAGAAGTTCATGCCTTAGTCCCCGGGAACCTGTGCATATGTTCCCTTAAATGACCAGAGATACTTTGCTGATAAGGATTTCAAGATGGGGAGATTATGCTGGATTAGCCTGGTGGACCCAAAGTACAAACAAGTTTCCATAAAAATAAAAGAGAGATGCAGGGGTAAGGTTCAGAGAATTCTCAGAAAAAGATCTGATGAAACTACACTTCCAGCCAAAGAACTCAAGCCATCTTGCTAAGCTGAAAAGGCAAGGAAACTTCTTGCTAGTGTCTGGAATAAATGAAGCCTGCTGAGGGCCTGACTCCATTCTAGTGAGATCCATTCCAGACTTCTGACTGCCATAATGGCAAAGTAATAAATGTGTTGTTTTAAGCCACAAAGTGCATGATAATTTGTTACAGTGGTAATAGAAAACTGATCAATGCCTCAATCCTAAAAACAAAGTCTTACTTAATGGGGAAATCCTGGAGGCACTATCAATGAGAGTTAAGAAAGTTAAGAATACGAAATATCTTCACGACTATTTAAGATTTTTCTGTATTCGTACATTAAACCAGAGAAAACAAAGGCATGAGAATGAGAAAAAATATATACAAAACTATCTCTATTTGCTGATAACATAACTTTATATTTGAAAATCACCAGAAGATAAATGATAAAAAATGACTCATCTAATAAAAGAAATCAGCAAGCTCCAAGTTATAAAAGTAACATACATGTGTCAATAGCATTTTGTGTTAACCACTTAAAGAAAATAATGGATGAAAAACAAAAACCATCTATAAAACCAACAAAAGTATAAAACTTAACTTAGGGAAACAATTTAAGAAATGTTTAAGATCCCTACAAATAAAATTAGAAAACACCTCTAATAGACACATAAACAGACTTGAAATAAATGAAAACATAGCCCTTGTTTTTTGTTTGGATGTCTCGATACCCAGGTGTTATTTCTTTCTAAGCTAACTTTTAAGTTTTATTTAATCACAAAATTCTAATGAGCTTATGTTATTGAGCTGGACAAGCTGATCATAAATTTTGTAAGCAACAGTTATGAAATACAGAAAAAAAACAGTTATGAGAAGGGACTAGCCCTAGCAGATACTGAATTATACTGGCAAAGCCTCTCTAATTAAAACAGTCAGAGACTAGCTCATAAATAGACAGCTAAGGGGTGCCTGGGTGGCTCAGTCGATTAAGCATCTGTCTTCAGCTCAGGTCATAATCTCAGGGTCCTGGAACTGAGTCCAGCTTCAGGCTCCGTGCTCAGCGGGGAGTCTGCTTCTCTCCCTCTCCCTCTGCTACTGTGTTCTCTCAGTCTTGCTCACACTCTCTCTCAAATAAATAAATAATAAATAGACAACTAAAATAGAATATGATCCCCATAAGAGATTCAACTGCACATAGAAAGGGAATATCTGACAAAGATATTCTCTCAATTGCAGGGTCAAAGAGAGAGTCTTTTATGAATGGAACAGGTACTGGAAAGACTTCAAAAAAGAAAAGAATTAGATCCATTACCCACATTATACACAAGAACACACTTTGATCCAAGATTCAAATTTAAAAAATAAAATTATACTTGCTGTAAGAGAAATCATACGTACATTTAAACTGGGCATGGAAAAGCTTTTCTAATTATGACTGAAATTCCAAATGCAATATAGTTATCAATTTGATTATATAAAAACTCTTTAAACTTTTGCATGACAAAAAACACCTTAAACAAAGTCAAAATACAGACTGCCAATTGAAAAATAATGTAAGAACATACATTACAGATACAGGCTTAATATCTCTAATTACAAACATGAAAAAATAAAAGCGGAGATAAAACTGCCTATAGAAATATGGGCAAGCAACACAGACAAGTCACAAAATGATCTATAAATATCGCCCTTAAGTATAAAGGTAAATACTCAAATTCACAAACAGTAAGAGAAATGCAAATTAAAATCTTATTACAATAAAGTTTCTCACATTTCAGATTAGGAAAAAGCTTAAAAAAACTTGACATATGTTCTCTTTGTATGTTTGTTGATGGTAATGGAAGATGGCATCACTCCCATAAAGAATGTAGCAATATCTAAGCAAACATATATATTTATCCTTTTCCCAGCAATCATACTTTTAGGAATTTATCCAGAAGGAAAAACTCCACCAATATCAAAATATAGGAGCAAAAATTTATTCATTGGGAATTAACTGTAACTGCCTACTATTAGAAACCTACATGTCTAAGCACAGGAATCTGTTCAAAGAAGCTACAGTGTACACATTCAATGAAGCAGTATACAACTACCAAAAAAAAAAAAAAGTGAGGAAGATCTTGAATAACTGATATGGGGCAACTTATAGAAAATAATATTAGGTGACAATGCAAAAGAGATTATATATATAGCATGCTACTCTAAAAGAAAGAAATGAAAATGACAAAACATAAAGAAATACAGAAGGGGGACACCTGGGTGGCTCAGTCAGTTAAGCGACTGTCTTTAGCTCAGGGCATAATCCCAGAGTGCTGGGATCAAGTCCCCCATCAGGCTCCCAGCTCCATGG
This sequence comes from Mustela putorius furo, assembly GCF_011764305.1. Classification (NCBI taxonomy): domain Eukaryota; kingdom Metazoa; phylum Chordata; class Mammalia; order Carnivora; family Mustelidae; genus Mustela; species Mustela putorius. The sequence continues at coordinate 18,789,392 of NW_025422019.1, read as the reverse complement.
GGAGTGTTTCTCCCTCTGACCTTCCCTCTCACACTCTCTCTCACTCTGTCTCTTTCAAATAAATAAATAAAATCTTAAAAAAAAAAAAAAAGAAAGAAAGAAATACAGAAGGATAAACTAGAAAACAAGAACACTGATTATCTACAAAACAAAGGAGACAGTATAAAAACATACGAGAGGGAGTAACACTCCTCCCAGTAACTGTATGTATACTTTTGATTTCAGAACGATGTTAATGTTCAATATATTTTTAAAATAAAATTAAATCAATACAGATGACAAGAGGAAAACTAAATCTAAAACTGAAAGTAAACTAAAAAGAAAAAACAGGAAAGAAAGTCTCTCTTCATCCCTGCCAACACAACAAAAGCAAAAAAATATTCTCTGCCACTTTCAAAAACCAAATTATGAAAATAATTTTATATTCAGGGTCAGCATTTATTTATGTTTTAAAAGGGATAGGAATAGAAAATTTCTTTCTAAATCTACTCTGGTAGTAGGGATAAAAAAACAAAAGCAAAAGTAACAATACAATTTGAGTTTTAGTGATAGGATTCTTTTTATAGTCAAAATTTATTACCTTTTCGGAACTCTTTTCAAGGGAAGTCACAGAGTATATTTTTAAGAATAGCAGCCTGAGAATTTAAGTATGTTTAACATGTACCAAATGATCACAGCTCTTAAAAGTTTGCCCATGTCAACAGTTCCTTTATATTAAAATAAAAGTAAAACCCACTTATTTGAATTTTATTCACCAAAATAATAAATATATATCACTCTTTTTTTACTCATATAAACAGACTGCTTACTCTAAACTCAGATTTCTTCACTCATGCACTTCCACTTTAACAGAAAAAGAAACAAAGTAAAACAAAACCAAACACTGAATAAAGAAGACATTTTATTTCACTAAGTTAGGTACTATAAAGGTTCAATAACATCATCACTGATATCCGAAAAAAAAAAAATGAACAGGCTATAAGACAGCTATTTAAAAACATAATAATAGAACCACAGAGAAACTCCCATCAAAATAAAAGAGAAAAAAAAAAAAAAAGGATATTCAATGAGACAATTAAGAACAAAAGATCTTTAAACCCAATAGGCAAATCAATGATGAGGGAGCAGAGTGGCACCAAGAGTAACACAATTGCCCACCACACTGCAAACATAAGTGTGAAGGGAAAATTGCTTGAGGTGATTATCAAACATTAACAGTAATCAATGAGAGAACTAGTAAAGGGCATTAATTAAACCTCCATGGTGTCCCAGATTGTGAAAGTGACTTTCCAGCAAGGCACAAGCAGAAGCATGCATTATGGAAGTATCCTGTTCTAAATGATATGACAACCAGCCATTACTAAAATCAAAACAAGGGGAAAAAAATGCCACTTGTCCCTACAGTCTCTACGAAACCACTGAGAGGAAGACAATGTAAAGGTAGATATAAGTTTTGCATAAAAGGGATCCATAATTTCGGACAATTTTTACTGATTAAGGGAAACTTGGAGAAGTTAACAGACACAAAGATAACAGTGTTTTCCTGAATGTATCAGATCCACAAAGAAGGAAAAGAAGTGGAGATTTGAAATGGTTTAGTAAAAATCTGGAAGACTATAATTCATGAAGTTAGATAAAAATTAGACGACATTGACAACAATGTGACCTCAAAGATGTCAAGGGCAATGCTTCTGTTCATTGTGGTAGAAAACAGAGAAACAGAAATATTGCCACTTAACACATTTTCCTAATAACTAAATATTTTATGATAGCATGTGAGCCATTTCATAATTCTTTGATGACTCAATGAAATAAACAGTATAAATTTCATGACATAATGTTAAAAGATAAAAGGTTGTTTTCATTCAATATGCTGCCTGGAATTCAAAAGAGAACATGGCAACTTCTGGTTTTCATTCCATCATCTAAGCAGCTTAGAAGGTGTCCTTGCTGTCACCAAAATGAGAAAAAAAAAAAAGCTAAACTGAAAATCAACAACTTTTCTTCAATTCATCAGAGGATTTAGTCATGGGACAGATAACTGTCCCAAAAAGTGGAAAGACAAACAGGTGAATATGGAGAATCATAACTTACTGGAAGAACTTCAGGAGCAGAAAATGTTGCTGGAGCCACTACAGAGTAGGAAAACTTAAGCTGTGATTAACAAATTAACAAATCCACTACAGAGTAGGAAAACTTAAGCTGTGATTAACAAACAGATGTAGTGTAGATGAGCTTTACAATTAAAAACTTCAGGAGGGCCCATTCCTACTAGAAATCCCTTATTTTCCTGAGTTTCACCTCCATAAGTCTGACCAGGTTCTCACAATCAAGAAAAATCTAAATGATGTGGATGGAACTAGAGAGTATTATGCTACGTGGAAAAAGTCAATCAGAGAAAGACAATTATCATATGATCTCACTGTTATGAGGAATTTGAAAAACAAGACAAGGGTCATAGGGGAAGGGAGAGAAAAATGAAACAAGATGAACCAGGAGACAAACCATAAGAGACTTTTAATCTCGGGAAACAAACTGAGAGTTGCTGGAGTGGAGGGGGGTGGGAGAAAGGAGGTGACTGGGTGATGGACACTGGGGAGGGTATGTACTATAGTGAGTGCTGTGAATGTGTAAGTCTGATGAATCACAGACCTGAACCCCTGAAACAAATAATACATCATATGTTAATTTTAAGAAGAAAAAAGGAAAAAAAAGAAAAAGAAAAATCGTCTCATGATCCCATCATGAGAATAGCCATTCTGAAGTATATCTAGAGAATTCACCTTGAAATGGCCCACCCTCAAAGGAAATTAGTTTACCAAAGCCTAACCAACTGGGATTTTACCAGAGCCTAACTGACCTGGGGAAAGGAAATATCCAAATCCAGATCCCTGCATCCTTCTTGTATTACCCTAAGTGGGAAGGAAAAACTTGTGAAGTTGGAGAAGCATTTTTTTTTAAAGATTTTATTTATTTATTTGACAGAGAGAGAGAGAGGTCACAAGTAGGCAGAGAGGCAGGCAGAGAGAGAGGGGGAAGCAGGCTCCCTGCTGAGCAGAGAGCCAGATGCGGGGCTCGATCCCAGGACACTGGGATCATGACCTGAGCTGAAGGCAGAGGCTTAACCCACTGAGCCACCCAGGCGCCCCTGGAGAAGCATTTTTAAAATCCACATCCTAGATGTGGAGAAAGGGGAACCCTCCCACTGCTGGTGGGAATGCAAACTGGTACAGCCACTCTGGAAAACAGAATGGAAGTTCCTTAAAAGTGAAAAATGGAGCAATTGCACTACTAGGTATTTACCGCCAAAATACAGATGTAGTGAAAAGAAGGGGTACCTGCACCCCAACATTCATACTAGCAATGTCCACAATAGCCAAACTGTTTAAAGAACTGAGACGCTCTTCAACAGATGAATGGATAAAGAAGATGTAGTTTATATATACAATGGAATATTACTCAGCCATCAGAAAGGATGAATACTTACCACTATGCTGAGCAAAATAAGCCAATCAGAGAAAGACAATTATCATATGGTTTCACTCATATGTGGAAAACAAGGAATAGAACAGAGCACCACAGAGGAAGGGAGGGAAAACTGAATGGGAATATATCCAAGAGGGAGACATACTGAGAGGCTCTGAACTCCAGGAGAGTTCATGAGAGACTCTGAGCACCAAGAACTGAACTGAGAGTTACAGAAGGGAGGAGGGTGTAGGGATGGGGTAATAGGGTGATGGGCATTAAGGAGGGCACATGTGATGATGAGCACTGGGTGCTATATGCAACTAATGAATCGCTGAACACTACATCAAAACTAATGGTGTACTATATGTTGGTTAATTGAACAAAATAAAATAAAATAAAGTAAAACAAAGTCCACATCCTAGGAGAACAGGTTCAATAAAAGATTGAGACCAAATCATAAGCCTATAATATAAAACATTTCCCCCTCTCCAAAATTCAGAATAACATTAATGAGGATCCAGCTCAATAACAGAAAATTACAATAAAATGAACTTCATTTACCAGACCTTAATTAGGAAGACTTCTCTAAGAAAACTCAAAAAGAAAAGTGAAAAAGGGGAAAAAATATAACAAGGACAGCTGAAGAAAATTTTAGCATTTCACCTCTATAACTACAGCAAACACACCCTAATCCTAGCCAAATAAAGACAAAATCTCATTCTAAAAGCCTGTTTAATCTAAGTTCCTTTTACACAATACACCATGTCCAGCTTTCAACAAAAGAATACAAGACATACAAAAGAATAAAATACCTACTAGACAAAGCACACAGCTTGAAAAAGAGCAAGCATAAGATTCAATATCAGATATAGCAAAAATTTTGGCATTATCATACTAGGAATTTAAAACAACTATGATTACTATGCTAAAAGTCTAGCATAAGAAATTTACACTATGCAATCCTATATATTATGAACAGACAGATGGAAATTCTATGAAAGAATCAAAAAGAAATGATACAAGTTAAAAACACTAAAACAGACATGAAGAATGCCCTTTGATATGTCAATAAACTGGACATAGCTACGGAAAATATCACTAAGCTTGAAAAGTGTCAAAAGAAACTTCCAAAAGTGAAATATGAAGGAGAAAAAAAAGAAAAGTCATAATAGAGTTATGACAATTACAAATAATGTATCAGAAATCAAATGAATATCAGAAGTGAAAGAAAAGAAAAGAAAGGAGAAAGAGAAAGGGAAAGGAAAGGGGAGGGAAGAGAAGTAAAAAAAGGAATGTTTGAAGTAATTATGAATGAGAAATTTTCCAAAATTAATGACAGATGACCAACCAAAGATTCAGGAAGCTCAGGGAACACAAAGCACAGGATAAACTTAATAAAGAAAATAAATAAATAAATAAATAAATAAATAAATAAAATGAAACAAAACAAAAAAACTGCATCAGGACATACAATATTTAAAACAGAAAAATCAAAGACAAAGAGAATATCTTGAAAAAGCTGGCAATAAGAGGTTGAAGTGGGAAGGAGAAACACCTTAGCTATAGGGGAGCAAGGATTAGAATTACATCAAATTTCTTTCTTTCTTTCTTTCTTTTTTATTTTTTTGAAAGGATTTTATTTATTTATTTGACAGAGAGCTAGCACAAGTAGGAGGAACAGCAGGCAGAGAAAGACAGAGAAGCAGGCTCCCTGCCAAGCGGAGCAGATAGCCCAGTGCTGGGCTGGATTCATGACTTCAGCCTGGATTCATGACTTCAGCCAAAGGCAGAGGGCCTCAGGACTGAGCCACCCAGGCACCCCTACATCAAATGTCTTTTAAAAACTATTCATGTGGGGCGCCTGGATGGCTCAACGGATTAAGCCTCTGCCTTAGGCTCAGGTCATGAACTCAGGGTCCTGGGATCCAGCCCTGAATCAGGCTCTCTGTTCAGCAGGGAGCCTGCTTCCCCTTCTCACTCTCTGTCTGCCTCTCTGCCTGCTTATGATCTTTGTCTGTCAAATAAATAAATAAAATCTTTAAAAAAAAAAAAGCTAGGGTGTTAATAGTAAACAAAATAAACGAACAAAAACCTATTCATGCAAAAACAGAATAGAGTGTTGGCAGAAAAAGACCCACACTATATTATAAGCAACTAATGAATCCTTGAACACTACATCACAAACTAATGATGTACTATATGCTGGCTAATTGAACTAACTAACTAAATCAATCAATCAATCAATAAGGTTAAAAAAAATGCCATATGATCAAATGGATAACAATTTCACAACTGAAGATCCTGGATCAAAATCTCAATGCAAAGGAGGATTCTAAACCTAATAGTTCATCATCATTAGCATTTGTCTAAATAAAAGCACTGCTGATTAAAAAAAAAAAAAAGAAAGAAAAAGAAAAGAAAAAATACCCACCAACTCTAAATTCTATATCCAGTGAAATTAACTTTTAAAAGTAGAAACATAAAGACTTTCTCAAACAAAAATTTAGGAAATGTGTCATTAATAGAACTGCCCTGAAAGAAATGTTAGAAAGAAATTCTTTAGAGAGAAGAAAATGGTTCTGGTCAGAAACTTGGAACTACATAAATAAAGAAGGACTGTTAAAGAAGGAATAACTGAAGGTAAAATATTTTATTTTTTCTCATTCATAACTAATCTAAGAGATAATAGTTTGTTCAAAATTATAATAACAATGTATTGAGTAATTGTGGGTTATGGGTAGGAGAAATTAATGGCAGCAGTGTTATAAGGGATGAGACTAAGGGACTGGGAATATTCTGTTACAAGATACTGTACTATATGTAAAGTAGTATAGTTTTATTTGAAAGTGGACTTGGATTAGTTGTAAATTTACATTGCAAACTCTAGGGTGACCATTGAAAAAGGTACGGAAAAGAGACTATAATTGATATGTTATGAGTGGAGACAAAATGGCATAATATAAAATGTTCAATTGCAATCAGAGATAAAAAAACAAAAGAAGTCAAAGAGAGAAACAAAGAATAGGGCAATAAAGAGTAAACAATAAATGTAAAAGATATTAATCCAATTATATAAATAATAATTTTAAATGTTAATAATTTTAATTAAATTAAATTAAAGTTAAATTAAATTATATTTGATGGATTAAATTTTTAATTAAAAAATAAAATAAAAAATTATTTTTAAATGTCAATGATACAAATATACCAACTAAAAGACGGAAAATGTCAGAGTGGATTACCAACAAGACCCAACTGTATATTATCTACATGAAACCCACTTTAAAGACACAGGTAAGGAGACACGGGTAAAATGTAAGGAGATAGAGAAAGAAATGCCATGCTAAAAGTAATCAAAAGAAAGCTGGAGTCGTTATATTAATTCCAGACAAATCAGAATTCAGAACAAGAAAAACAGTTAGGAGGACACTGGGAGATGGAGAGAAGTGAGTTGGGGGAAATCAGAGGGGGAGACAAACCATGAGAGACTGAGGACTCTGAGAAACAAACTAAGGGTTTTGGAAGAGTGAGGGGTGGGGCATTGGGCACTTATTGCATTGAGCACTGGGTATAGTGCATAAACAGTGAATCTTGGAACAATAAAAAAATAAATAAATAAAATAAAATCACAAAAAAAAAAAGAAAAGAAAAACGGTTAGGGCTATACAGAGATATTACATAACAACTAAGTGGTCAATTCCCCAAGAATATATACCAATCCTTGATGTGTATGAACCTAAGAAAAGAGCATCAAAATACATGAGGCAAAAACTGATAGAACTGCAAAGAAAAATAGATGAATTCCCTATTATAGTTGGAGACTTCAACACCCCTCAATCAGTAATGGACAGATCCAGCAGGCAGAAAATCAGTAAAGACACAGTTGAACCAAACAGCACCATCAATCAACGGGATATAATTGACACCTACAGAATACTCCACCCAACAATAACAGAATACACATTGTTCTCCACATTATACAGAACATTCACCAAGACAGACCAAATTTTCAGGCCACAAAATACACTTTAACAAATTTAAAAGAACAGAAATCATATAAAGTATACTCTGAGGACACAACAGAATTAAAATAAAGATCAATAACAGAAATATGGCTGGAGAATCCCCAAATACTTGGGAGATTAAACACCACCCTTTGAAATAATGCATGGGTCAAAGAAGTCACAGGAGAAGTTAAACACTATTTGGAATTGAATGAATATAAAAATGCAACTAATTAAAATTTGTGGGATGTAGTGAAAGCAATGATTAGAAAGAAATTTATGGCACTGAATTCACATAGTAGAGAAAAAAGAAAATACCTAAAAGCAATAACCTAAGCTGCCTTAGAAAACTAGAAAAAGAAGAGCAAATTAAATCCAAAGTAGGCAAACTGAAAATAATAAAAATTAGAACTGAGATCAATAAAACTGAAAACATAAAATCAGTAGAGAAATATCTGAAACCAGAAGCTGGTTCTCAAAAACAGTCAGTAAAACTGATACACCTCTAGCCAGGTTAACTAAATTAAAAAAAAAAAAAAAAAGAGGAAAAAATAAAAAGAAGAAGAAGAAGAAGAAGAGGAAGAGGAAGAGGAAGAGGAAGAAGAAGAAGAAGAAGACGACACAAAGTATTAATATCAGTAATGAAAGAGAGGTCATCAAAAATGATCTCATGGACATTAAAAGGATAATAAAGGAATATTATGAACAAATCTATACTGACAAATTTGATAAATTATGTGAATGGATCAATTCCTTGAAATACACAACATGCTAAAACTCACACAAAGAAAAATCTATAATAGGAGTAGGTGTATTTCTATTAAAGAAATTGAATCAATAATTAATAACCTGCCAAAACAGAAAACACCAGGTCCCAATGGGTCAACTGTGAATTCTAACAAACAGTCAAGAAAAATCTACACTAATTTGATGTAATTTATTTCAGAAAATCAAAGCAGAATATACATTTCCCAATTCATTCATGAGGCCAGCACTACACTATTACCAAAAACCATACAAGGACATAAGAAAGGAAAACTAAGACTAATATTCCCATAAACATATATGCAAAAATATATTGACAAAATATTAGCAAATAAAACCCAACATACATTAAAAAAATACATCATAACCAAATGCGATTTATTCCAGGTATGCAAAGCTGGTTCAACATTCAAAAATCAACTAACACAATCTAACATATACACAGACTGAAGTAAAATTACACCATCATATCTATACACACAGAAAAAGCACTTGGAAAAAAAAAAGTACTTAACAAAAACCAAAACCAATGCATCACAAAAATTCTCAGCAAACTAGGAATATAGGGGGAATTCTTCAACATGATAAATAAAGTTCATGGGGTGCCTGGTTGACTCAGTTAATTGAGTATCCAACTCTTGATTGCAGCTCAGGTCATGATCTCAGGGTCATGAGATTAAGCACCCCCAGCCCACCCCAAACAGGTTCTGCTTGAGTTTCTTTCCCTCTGCCCCCTCCCTGCTTGCACTCAAGCATATGCTCTTGCTCTCTCTAAAATAAAAAAAGTTTTTTAAAGAAGAGAATAGCCACCAAAAAACCTACATTTAGCATCACTCTTACTTGTGAGAAACCAGATGTTTTCTTGCTAAGATCAGGAATGAGGCAAGGATGCCCATCCCTATCACTCCTATTTGACTTCAAACTGAAAGCCTTAGATAATACAATAAGACAAGAAAAGGAAATGAAAGGACTACAGATTGGAAAGGAGGAAATAAAACTTCTTTTGCCTGCAAATGATATGCTTGCCTACATAGAGAATCCCAAAGAATCTGTATCAACAATAATAACACATAGCCCTGAAACTAGTGATTGTAACAGAAAGCAAGGTATATAAAAGTCATTTGCTTTCTTGTATACTAGCAATGAAAAATTAGAATTTGAAATTAAAAACTCAATACATTTGTATTAGCACCAAAATATATGAATTACGTATCAATCTAAAAAATATGTATGAGTTACACGACAAAAAGTGAAGAACTCTGATGATGAAATCAAAGATGTACATAAATGAAGAAATATTCTAGGTACATGGAGAGGAAGACTCAATATTATCAAGATGTTATTTCTTTGCAAATTGCTCCATACACTAAAATCTCAGCAAATTATTTTGTAGATATCGAAAAAACTGATTCTGAAATTTATATGGAAAAACAGAAGACCCAGAACAGTCAATACAACATTAAAAAAAGAACAATTCAGAGGACTGACACTACTCAGCTTCAAGACTTACTTTAATGCTTCAGTATTTAACACATTGTTTTACTGGCAAATAGATAAATAGATAGTGGAATAAAGACAGAGAGTCCAGAAATAGATCCACATAAAAACAAATAATCTTTGAAAACGGAGCAAAGGCAATTCGATAGACAATGTAGAGTCTTTTAAACAAATGATCCTAAAACAACTGAATATCCACATGTTTAAAAAAAAAAAAAAACGAGGGACACCTGGGTGGCTCAGTTGGTTAAGCAGCTGATCCCAGGGTCCTGGGATCAAGTCCCACATCGGGCTCCTTGCTCTGCAGGGAGCCTGCTTCTCCCTCTGCCTCTGCCTGCCTCTCTGTCTGCCTGTGCTGGCTCACTCTCTCTCCCTCTGTCTCTGACAAATAAATAAAAATCTTTAAAAAAAAAAAACAAAAAACAAAACGAATTCAGACATTGACCTCATTCTTTCCCAAAAATTAGACTGGATAATAGACCTAACTGTAAAATGTGAAACTATAAAACTCCTAGAAAACAATATAGGAGGAAATCTAGTTGATCTTAGGTTTAGAGAACTTATTGTTGTTGTTTTAGATGGAACATCAAAGAACAGTCCATGAAAGAAACACTGATAAATAGGACTTCATTAAGATTTTAAAAAAGCAAACAAAAAAAATTCTTCTCTGTGAAAGATGCTTTTGAAACACTCAAGAGGTAGGCCATAAGTTGGAAGGAAATATTTTCAAAACACATATCTGATAAAGGACTAGTATCCAAAATATACAAAGAATTTGCAAAACTCAACCATAAGAAAACCACTCAAAAAATTGGCAAAAGATTTGGACACCTCACCAAGGAAGATAAACAGATGGTAAGTAAGCATATGAAAAGATGCTGAACATCATAAGTGATTAAGGAATTGCAAATTAAAACAAGATACAACTACACACCTATTTAAAAATGGCTAAGATCCAAAACACTGACAATAGCAAATGCTGGCAAGAATGTGAAGCAATGGGAACTCTCAGTTATTGCTGGTAGGAATGCAAAATGACACAGCCACTTTGGAAGACAGTTTGGCAGTTTCTTACAGAACTAAACAAACTCTTACCATAAAATACAGGAATGTGCCCATTGGTATTTTTCCAAATGAGTTGCAAACGTATGTTCACATAAAAATCTGGAGATGAATGTTTATAGAAACTTTATAACTGCCAGAACTTGGAAGCAACCAAGATGTCCTTCAATAGGTGAATGGATAACAAATTGTGATATAGCTATGCAACAGAATACAGTTGGAGGAAGTAATCAAGAGGGTGTGACTTCTAGTTGACCCTTGGTCTGGACCTGGGCAACTGGAGGCTCCTCATTCCCTCCATTGTCCTGGGAATATATACTCTGTACACAGTGGGAACTTCTCTAAGGATGTAGCCCCAAGGGAGTGTTTTGAGACCATCTGGCTGGGAGGGGAGGGATAATATGTGACTGGCCCCATCTAAATCCTCTATATAAACTTTTAAGATTTGGCAGGTGGGTTCATAGATCTACTCATTTTTGCAGCCACCTAAAACAAGCCTCGTAAGTTAGTTCTCTTGCTTATTAAAATGCCACCTACCAGTCTGGAGTGGTCTGCCTCTTTCTTTGGTCTCTTCTTGCCCTGTGTATATGGGGTGGGAGTGGGGGGGGGGTAGTTGGTAAACCAACAAACACTATTCGTGATAAAAAGAACTGAGCTATCAAGCCATGAATATACATGGAGGAACTTCAAATACATATCATTAAGACAAAGAAGCCAATAAGAAAAAGGCTAACTACTGTATCACCCCAACTATATAACACTCTGAAAAAGATAAAACTATGCAACCAGTAAAAATATCATTGAATGTCAGGGAACAGAACTGGGGAGAGGAAAGTTGGGATCAACAGGTGGAGCAGATTTTGGGGTAGTGAAACTATTCTGTACGATACAGTAACAGTAGATATATATCATTATACACTTGTCCAAACCCATAGAATGTGCAATACAGTGAATTCTAATGCAGACTATGGACTATAGTACTATATTGATCTGGCTCACGAATTGTAGCAAACACTACACTGATGCAAGATGTATGAAACTTATGTGTGGAGGGGAGTGATGAGAAGATATATGGAAACTGTATTTTCCACTCAAATTTTCTGTAAATCTAAAACCACTGTAAAAAATAAAGTCACCGAATTAAAAAACAAAACATGGCAAAAACAAGCAGCCTAAAAATGAAAACATTCTCTGGAATTATTAAGAAAACGGTGTCTGCAGAATCCCACAAACACACATTCAAACAATAATCACCCAAATCATCTGCTTAATCTTTTGGGCTTCACGGGGGCAGGCAATAAAAGGCAGAAAAGCACTTTTCAATGGACTTGCCAATTGCATATGGCATAAATCAAAATGAAGCAGCAAAGACAAAGTACACTCATTTGTGAAGTCAAAAGAAAAAACACAAAACAAAACAAAATCACAGTATTACTTTGTTCTTCAATAACAGAGGTAGTCTTTTGAGCCTCTCCCAGCCAGCTGTGGATTCCAAGAAAACAGTAACTGATGATAATGATTAATTCTAGGGATGAGCGTTTCACTGTTTTATAATTTAAAGCACTAGTGAAAGGCATTTAAATTTGGAAAAAACTTGGTAAAATACCAGTGCTTCCGTTTAAGACCTTCTGGGGAAAATTAAACACAACTGTGAGCATATTTCTATATACTTATGTCATGATTTTTTTGGTACCAGAATTTAAAGTAAAACAGTTACAAATAATTTTTAAGCCTAAATTTTCCCTTTTAAAAGTTGTAGTCCATTTCCTTTACAGATTTGTAATTCGGTTTATTATTGAGCAAGGTAATATTGTTTTTTCAAATCAATGTCATTGAAAGCATTCATTTGGACAGATTAACTTACTGCCATTATTTCTTAAGAAGTAATAATGTATAATTATTAAATAAGTAATAATTACGTAATGCCATTAAGTTAATCGATTAACTTTCTGCCATTATTACTACAACAAAAAATCTACAACTAAAATGTTAGAGAACCTTCTTAATCATGAAAACAAAAGTAAACAAAAACAAATTTTAAAAAAGAAAGTCGTGGGAGCCTGGGTGGCTCAGTTGGTTAAGCCGCTGCCTTCGGCTCAGGTCATGGTCCAGGGGTCCCGGGTTCGATTTCCACATCGGGCTCCTTGCTCGGCAGGGTGCCTGCTTCTCTCGCTGCCTCTGCCTGCCTCTCTGCCTGCTTGAGTGTGTTCTCTCTCTCTCTCGTAAATAAATAAAATCTTAAAAAGAAAAAAATAATGAAAGTTGTGAAAATGATAAATGTTTGCCTAACTTACATACCAAGTTTGAGAGTCAACTGGAATTTTTACTATTATAAAGAAGTCTTTTATTACTGTAGTAACAGTAGAAACCTATTTTAATTGGGTGATATTTTGATAAACCGTGGTAATATATGCCCTATCCTCTATAGTTGCACTACTAACTATGGAAGAATTCAGAGCCCTGCCTGGTCTATACTCTGAAATAGTCATAACTGAAACTGAAAACTTCTCTGATGAAATCCCAACCTGGTTATAATGTTCCCTTCACAGGGACTCATAAGGAAACCTTCTGAAATTACGTTGTAAAATATCTAGGTGAATCGAAGATAAAAACACCGAAGACCTCTTTACCTTAACATGGCATTTTTCCCGTCACTTCTGGTGCACCAGACCTGCCGGGTTTGATAACCTATGTCTAAGTCCCAGGGCCTGGACAGGTGATGTGGCTTGTAACTTTGATGTCGAAAGGTGACTCGCTCCTTTGAATCAGAGCTGAAATCCAGAACAGCTCTTCCACTGAGGTTAATTTCTTTAAGATGAGGCAGTCTACATTTACTCCACGGTCCTACTTTAAGGCTGAAAGTATATTCCTCTTCGCCAAGAGGACAGGAAATAGGAGTGTCACAGGCCCTGGACTCGGTCAGGTTGGGGCACGGAGACCCGCCGTAGAGAGGGGGAGCGATGGCCGCCCGCGTCCTGTGCTGCAGTTGCTTCTCACAGCCCTCGCGGCACTCGGACCACGGCGAGAACTCCGACACGATACAATCCCGGGGGCAGGGCACGAGGCAAGCTTGTTCTGTGGGCGGCTGAGGGGCAAAGTGTTCACAAATCTCATTGACGACCCTGGTTCTGTTCAACTTCTGAACGCAGCGCACGGTGCGGTCCTGCAGCCCGTGCTGCGCCGTCACGCACGCCGCGGTCCGAGGCGGGGCTTGGCCGGCGCTGGCGGGAGCCAGCACGCAGCGGTGCCAGTCGGAGACCTCCCACTGGAAGAGGTCGCTGTGCCAGTCACACACCCGGAAGCAACTTCTTTCCTTGGGAGGCCTGTGGTTCTCGTCGCAGTTGGAGACGGGACTCGTCCGCCCTTCCGCGTGGAAGCACCACAGCGCGCGACTCTGCACTCCTCCGGGTCCACAGTCGCCCGTACACCTTCCCCAGGGGCCTGCGGGCGAAAGACAAGGGCGTCAGTTACGCAGAGGTTCCAAGTCGCCATCCACACAAAGATGGGTCAATTTGAACACTTCCCAACACGACCAGTATGAAATGAAGGGTTTGAGTGGACAATATCATCTGGTTGTTAAGAGTGTGGACGCCGCATCAGTTTGCTTTTGTTAACAGTCCCCATTCGGTCTCTCACCAGCAATGTCAACGTGGACCAGTTACTTCCACTTTCTAAGCCTTCGTTTCCTTAACGACCTAAGAGACAGAATAAAAGCACTAACTTGCAGAGCTATTCTGAGGATCGGAGGGACAAGGTGGTGTCAATACACACTTAATAAATGATTGCTATCATTGTAATCATTAGGTTTTAAAGCCTATATATCTAACTCAATATTAATACTTCCTAGTTAGTGTTTCAATCTAAAAGAAAAGCCCCAGGGGAGCCTGGGTGGCTCAGTGGGTTAAAGTCTCTGCCTTCGGCTCAGGTCATGATCCCAGGGTTCTGGGATCGAGCCCCACATCGGGCTTTCTGCTCAGCGGGGAGCCTGCTTCCCCCTCTCCCTCTGTCTGCCTCTGCCTACTCTCTGTCAAATAAATAAATAAAATATTTTTAAAAATAATAATAATAAAAGAAAAGCCCTAAACCCAGGATTTTAATAAAGTAGAATTTTTCATGTTTCCAAGCCTTCACCTCAATACAGCAGGTGGCTCAGAAGAGAACTATGTTTTTAAAAAATGACCTGTCAAAGTATCTTAAATATACTTTCATTTGCTAAATAGGTGTCCCTGCTTTGGGATTTTGCTTGCAGAGTGAATTGCATGAAAAAGAAAATATCTCATGGGAAAGGATATACTAAAAGCAGCAGTAGCTCCACTGAACTGCCTATGGAAATTCTGCCTCTCTGACCCCTGAAATATACCCACTTTGATTTCTCATAGGTATTAACTCTGGGTCAAGCTTCCAACATTAGTTTGTAATACATCAAACCTTTTAATTAATGAATATATTTTTATGGGAAAGAGTCCCACAAAGAAAGGGACAAATAACATCCATTGATGTTTCTCACAGTTTTGCAACTAATCCATAGACATACCATGCAACCTTATCCAGAAGGCTGACTATACGTTTCATAAGGATGGCAAGGTATCACATTTTGTGACAATGGGAAAAGAATACTTTCCTCTCTTTCATTTTACTTAGTTGTAACATGAACCTGAGAAAACTTTACCAGCTTAACCATGTAACCTTTGCCCCTGCACTAGGATGTGATAATAAAGGCAATTCACATCCTGAGAAATATTTTAATTTACCTAGGTAAGAGAAAGAAGGTGTAGTCTTTCTCTCTTCCCCCAAACCTGATCAAACATCCAAAACTTCATGAAATGTGTTTTTATGCACATCCATAATATCTCTAGGAACAGGAAATGTATATGGAGTACATCCCACTTAGGAAGAGACATATACATCCCCAGAGATAAAGATATCTGAAGTTGTGGCCAATATGCTGCAGTGAGGATTTCTCACTGTTAAAGTGCAGGACAAGTGTTCTTCCTCACAGCGTTGGCTGGATATGTAGACCTACTTGCCAATGGCTTCTGTCACTTTATGAGTGAGATTAACATAGAAAATACCCTCATGTCCTTTCTCCTTTCAGTGTCCCCATCGTGGAGCCTCTTCTTGCTGAAGTAGAGGAGTTTCATTGAAGTAAGTCACCTTTTACCCATAGAAATGCCCTTGATGCCTGAGTGGCTGTCGTTGAGCGTCTACCTTCCACTCAGGTCATGATCCCAGGGTCCTGGGATTGAGCCCTGCATCAGGCTCCCTGCTCAGTGGGAAACCTGCTTCTCCCTCTCCCACTCCCCCTGCTTGTGTTCCCTCTCTCACTGTCTCTCTTTCTCTCTCTGTCAAATAAATAAATAAAATCTTAAAAAAGAAGAAGAAAGAAAGAAAGAAAGAAAGAAAGAAAGAAAGAAAGAAAGAAAGAAAGAAAACAAATGTCCTGGAGTTTACCCACACATTGCCCAGGCGCAGTGTCCCAGCACTGACTGCTCCTGGGCACAGTAAATGCGCATAAAAAATGGTACTCTCAGCACAAACTGATTTCATCAAGTGCCCACAATTCTGGTAATTTTCTCCTCAATCAACCACAATTTTGTGCTTTGTTAATTGAGATGTTCATTGTTACATGAAAGTCATTTACAGACTTCATGTGTCCAGATGTTCTGGAGCAATCTCAGTTCAAGTATGCCATTCCTTGTCCAACATGTCAGACTACACATGCAAATTTTCATTATTGTAAAAAAAAAAAAAAAATTGCCATGGTTACTCAGTAAAGAAATACTTCCAAAAATACATCCTTGTAGCAAACTTTAAAATCTATAACCAGTTTTGAATAACATAAAACGGATACTAGATGAAATTGAAAGAAGCTCTTTTTGAAAGTACTAGGTTTCTAAATAATGGCTGTCTGCATACCTTTATTTGTTAACATATCAAATACACATAATTCCCCTAAGGACTTTTTGTGTAAAGAAAGAAAGACCAGAGAAATCAAACCATTTCTAACCAATCTGAAAAGGCTGATATTAAATTTAATTCATCTAGAACATCTTACAAAGTGATCTTTATTCTTATTTTTAAAGCATTTTACTAACACATTTTCTTATTAAAATGTTTCCTTCTTGTAAGTTTTTCAGTCACTTTCAAAATTGTTAAGGTAGCTATTTTTTCATTATTTGAAGTCATTAATATTTTAAACCTTATACATTATTATCCTTCACTTAGCCTTCACATTCATTATCTATATAGAAATGCATCAAACAGCAAAAGTTTTCTTAGATCAAGGGGAGACGAAATATAACTATTAAGAAGTAATTATCACAATTTGTTAAGGGCTAACAGTGCTGTGCTAGGCTTGGATAGTACTAGAGGACTGTTACAATATTCAAGCATTTTACCAGGTGGTTGTTAAATCATTCATACTTTGAAATCAGCCATGATGAGAGTATTTACACCACACTACAAATCAAGGCAAATCAAGGCATTTAAAAAACAAACAAACTGAGAGTTGGTTTGTCATATACCCCTAGTGGTTTGCCCAGTTCCTTCCTATTCCTACAACAGTCCTCTGACATGGGGATAGAATGTTTATTTCATCAGTTGGGGAAATGAAGCTCAGAGCAGTTATAAAGCACATCCAAGGTTACACAGTACCAGGCAGACTAGAGTGGGACTCCAGATCCGTGAGACTCTAAGCATGGGCTCTTGCCCTGCATTTGAAAAGAGTCTTTTCCAGGGTGTGCATTAGTATATGCAATCCTAACATCACAAGGCAGTTCTGTTTCTTAGCTTAGCTATGATCCCTCTGATCTGTTCCTTTGAAAATGAATACAAGTAATCAAGGTAGTATGTGAGGAACAATTTCCCCCTCCTAGCCCTGGAAATGCTGATAAGCACTAGTCAGTACATTTAGGAAGGCACAGTCAGGGAAGAATAGTTTCTCCTCATGTTAAAAGCAAACATTGCAGGGATGCCTGGGTGGCTCAGTTGGTTAAGCGGCTGCCTTCGGCTCAGGTCATGATCCCAGCCTCCTGGGATAGAGTCCCACATCGGGCTCCTTGCTCAGCGGGGAGCCTGCTTC
Source organism: Mustela putorius furo (assembly GCF_011764305.1). Taxonomy (NCBI): domain Eukaryota; kingdom Metazoa; phylum Chordata; class Mammalia; order Carnivora; family Mustelidae; genus Mustela; species Mustela putorius. The sequence goes on along the minus strand of NW_025422019.1, from coordinate 18,771,515 downwards.
TCCCTCTGCCTCTGCCTGCCACTCTGTCTGCCTGTGCTCACTTTCTCTGACAAGTAAATAAATAAAATCTTTAAAAAAAAAAAAAAAAGCTAACTTTACAGACAAAGTTAACTGAACAGCATGTAAGTAACAAGCAAATACAAAGTGAATTGTGTACACGTGGAATAAATGAAAGACAAATTGCAGGGGCGCCTGGGTGGCTCAGTGGATTAAACCGCTGCCTTCGGCTCAGGTCATGATCTCAGGGTCCTAGGATCGAATCCCACATCAGGCTCTCTGCTCAGCAGGGAGCCTGCTTCCCTTCCTCTCTCTCTCTGCCTGCCTCTCTGCCTACTTGTGATCTCTCTCTCTCTCAGTCTCTGTCAAATAAATAAATAAATAAATCTTAAAAAAAAAATTGCAAACAAGATATACAAGATGGAGACCAGACCTCTCAGCAATTAACCTATAATACTATAATAATTTGCATTTCTCAGGCACACAGAAAAAAAATGTGTTCCATGATTTATTCAGTTGTGTTTGCCTATGAACTTCAAACATACGCACTAGTGAAAATCACATAGCCCTGAGGGATTTTGCCATTTCAGAAAACACACATATTGAAGTAAAATGTGAACTACAGTTTGAGAAATCGTGTGTCCCTTGTCCAAGCTCAGAAATAGAACATATTCAAGTTTTGAGCAGTTGCATGGAGAAAATGAATATCGCCTTTAAACTTTTCATATACATAAAATGTGATTATAGTCACAATATATATCTGAGATAAATAATCTAAAGAAACATATAGGAAACCCAGGCTTTTAAACATCAGTCATGTTTAAGAATTTGTTTCTTTATCTCAGAGAGAGAGATTGAGCACAAGCAGGGGAAGAGGCAGAAGGAGAGGGAGAAGCAGACTTCCCAGTGAGCAAGGAGCCTGAATTGGGGCTCAATACCAGGACCCTGGGATCATGACCCGAGTCAAAGGCAGACGCTTAACTGAGCCACCCAGGTGCCCCAAATTTGGTATTTCTTCATTGAAAACAAGTCCCAAGTAATACAAATAAAACAAAATTTAGAACCAGTAAAGGATTAAAAGTTTAATTAGACATAATATGCATTTAAACTAAAACCCATGCTGTGTTACATTCTCAGAAAATACTTCAGTGGTAAAAAAGGAATAATAATTCAGTACTTGTTTACCTGGACCAACATTATATAAAAACACTATCCACCTGCAAGTCACTACCTTTTCTGTGCGATAAATACAGTTGCACTGGAATGAACAGCTAAATATTTTAAATAACATCAGTTTTCACATGTTAACATTTTGGTTTAGAAGTAAAATCTTTGGATGCAAAAGGGTGGCATGGATGAATTCTTGGATCGAATTCACATTTAAGACCCTGTAATTCCATTTTTCTTTCCTGCCTGTGTTTTTGCAGAAAGTGCAAATATGTGGATGCTCTAATGTAATATTCCCCTAGAAGCAGAAAAGTGCTGGCATGTTTTATTCTCTTAATTAAGTTACCCTTAAGTGGATTAGTTGAGATGAATGTATCTCCCAATATTGAAGATGACCTGCTAGGTGCCTGAATTTTAGGTGTGGCATTCTCTAAAATGCCTACAACAAAGGAAAAAGGGAACTTAAGTGGTCAGAGAGAACAAACACATTCTGGTTTTTGCACAGCATTTGCCACCATTTGAGGCAGCAACCCTGACTTAATACCATTCATGTAATAGGAAAAGATGGTTATTTTACTGTGCATTTTTTTTCAACCACAGCTTTTATTATCCTGACATTGCTTTATTTTTAACTTGGGCAATGGGGTTGAGGCATGAAAGGAATGTGAATGCAAAGCTTTAATATCTTAACCAAATTATCTGTGGATAATTACTATACCAAAGCACTCATAAACCTCAACATTACAAAATGTGAAATAAAACAACATTGACTCACTGGTAAGATATCTCACCTCCAAGAAATAGCTTGAAATTTATGTAGTAGCTTTCACTTCCTAAAAAGCCTTCTCCTCTAGTGTGGAGTAATTAAAGTAATGCTTCCCTTGCACAGTGGACAAATATCTAAGAAATCACACTTTCTAAAATAAATCAAAGAACCCAAGGAAAGAGAAAAGACTAGCATCTGAGCATTCATTCACTAAAATAACAATTACTCATCAGCTGCTATTTGACAAGTAGTGTATTAGAGTCTGGAAATATAAAAATAAACAAGACACCAAGTATCTCTTACAATATCTGTGTGTTAAATGTAATGCCAGTCTCCTTCTGATGAGGACATCTGGTCTATTCTGCAGGCCTACCTACACTTACTTTGTACACAGTTGAACACTGAATGTTTTGGTTCCCAGAGCTCATTAGACCTAAAGCAGCAAACTTTAGAGAGAGACCACTGGAGGCAGGGACACATCTAGAAGCCAGAAGATATGGCCATTTTCAAGTCTGCATTTTTTATTTTATACTCTTAATTAATTACTCCTGCTAGAAGAGTATGCTCAAAGCCATGCAGCACGTCCCAAACTTACAGAGAAAACGTGTTCATTTTATATATATATACATATGTGTGTGTATATATATATATATATAACCATATTACTATTTTATATATATTACTGAGTTATGCATTGGATATCAAGAGAAACACATGGAAAATGGAAAAAAAATTCAAATGAGAAAAAATTAAAACCTAATGTATTTTATTTTAAAAAGCCCATTGTACTTCTTACAGGAACCAAAAAAATCCTATATTAATACTAAAACTATCTTCAAAACATATCTGTGGTCTGAAGGATATGTGTGCTAAAGTATTCCGATAATTCTCATCAGAAAATTTTAACAGCAACAGTTCAGAGCTACCAAATGTAACTTTATTCTCAAAGGTACAAAGATTTACTTTTGAAGACAGTTTATGAGTCCACTCGAGGACACCGTGGAGCATTCAGACTGAATATTTATACTTCCAGAAAGCATAAAGCATTGTTACTAACATTCCAGGCTCTTTCTGAATGACTGTGTTTTTGTTTGACACCTAACAGCACTTTCTAAGTCCATTTCATCTTTGTGGACAGATGTCTCTGACTGAAAAGCAAAGTGCCTCTGTTACTTATCATTTATGATTACAAATTATTAGTTGCCAGTGGCTAGAACATCCATTAAAAGTAACTTGACAGCAAAGCAGATTACAAATATATCTGAAAGACTCATCAGCTAATGCAAACACCACAGAGACAGAAAACCACCTTTTAAAAATTGTTTATCAATATTCCTGGTTTGAATTCTACTTTCTAAAAATTCTGAAGCCTAAAAGGAAATCTCAAACCTCATATTCTTCACCGCATTCTGACATAAAGTGGGTCCTTTCCGATCATTAAAACCTATGGCCTGCTAACTGCCTCAAACGTGGGAAGGGAAAGGTAATGTGACAGCCAACGGCTTTTCAGGAGGAAATGAAGCCCAGACAAACCCAATGAGTTGCCCAAGGTCACACAGTCATTTGGAGCAGAAAGGGATGGACAGTTCCATTCCAGACGCCCAGTCCAGTGATCTTTACACTATATCATGCTGGCTTCTGTTGTAATGTCCTAAGACTGCAAGGGAAGAGTAAGGGCTCTATAAATGGTTGTGACCCAAGATGTGTGGGAGGGAAAGGAGGAAAAACATAAAAATAAGTAGAAATTACATAAAGACAGTAAAACACAAGCAATGAGCTACCTGTGAATGTTGAGAGTTTTCATTCTCCTGCACCTGGAGTTCTTCCCAGGGGCCAGTCACAATGTGTTATGTGAAATGTAATCTTTTCTGCCTCTGCATGCTTGAGAACACAGACTAAGCTACTGTTCAAGAACATAAAGAAACAACAGGGGGATCATCTGGGTGGCTCAGTCAGCTGAGCATCTGCCTTAGGCTTGGGTCATGATTCCAGGGTCCTGGGATAGAGTCCCACATCAGACTCCCTGCTCAGCAGGGAGCCTGCTTTTCCCTCTGCCTGTTGCTCCCCTTGCTTGTGTGCTCTCTCTCTCTCTCTCTTTCTCCGACAAATAAATAAATGAAGCCCTGGCACTGATAAGGAATTCTCTATCCCTGAAGTAACTATAACAAATAATAATAATAACATTGCTTTGAACACCTACCATCTTCCCAATACCATATGTATAATGTTGATATTGGTCTGCTTTGCTAGATGAGGCCATCAGAGCACGAGGTTAAATAACATGCTCCAGATAAACAATTCCTGAGGGCGCCTGGATGGCTCAGTCGGTTAAGCGTCCAACTCTGGATTTTGGCTCAGGTCACGATCTCAGGGTCGTGAGATCAGCCCTACATCAGGCTCCGCACTGGATGTTGAGTCTGCTTAAGATTCTCTCTCACCCCCTCCTTCCCTCCTACCCACCCCCAACACCACTCTGTCTAAAAACAAATAAATCAATAAAAATAAACCTGGTTAAACAGCTCAGGAGGCCTGACACTGGCCTCTCCAGTTCTATCTACTCCATGCCTTTTTTTCACAACAACTGCAGTTCAACTACTTTTAGCAGCCATATCTCTTGAACAAATGAAGCTTTGCAATGCCCATTAGATATATTATATTTAGAAGAGGATCTTTTCTGGGCACAGCTGGTGTGAGGGTCTCAGGGCAAAGCCACTCCTCTCTTGCCTGAAGCCCTCCTCCCCTGGGTTGGTCTCAGCTCAATGGCATGGCTCGGGTATAGCTGCAGAACTCCTGGGGCTGGGACGCTTGTCAACGGATATTTATGGGGTGTTCTCATCCCATAAATATGGCTGCACTCAACTTTGACTTTACTTACAATAAATGCTTCAGCAAAGCCCTCGAGATTCCCTGGAGAAGCAGAAAAAAATGATTTACTCAGCTGTTTGGTATCAGTTAACTAGAAAAGGCAAGGAAGAGGATGCCAGAAAGACAGGAAAGCTGGATCCCACATGATGTTCTTCTGAAGGACTTTCTCCCTTAGCTTACTGGCCGCTCAGGCAGTGACTAAACTTCAGGAGGGCCAGAAATTTGTTTGCTTTATACTTCACAGAAAGCGAACTGGAACAGGTGCTCAGGAGGCTGAAATTCTTAAGTCGTGCTCCTCCCCCTCCAAAAAAGAATAAAGTGCTATTTCCACAGCGAATAATCAATACATGTTAGGCTTGATAAAGGTCTTTTTTACTGTTGCCTTAGAGGTTCACTGGAAAAGCAACAATGTTGAGATACGTAAGTAGGCTTTAAAAATACATGAAGCAAAAGGGCAGGGTGGCATCCATTTTATTTATCATTAAGCAACTCAAGGATTAATTTTGCCTATGATAAAAATTGCGCTAGAGCATACTTGAGATGATATTTTTCTCTTAGTAATTTCAATTCTCTAACAGTTACATGGAGTATATCTGCTTCTCAATACATCTCCTCTCTAATAGCAGATATTCGTGGTGAACCAGCGAGAGAGAACAAAACGTAAGCTACATTTGAGTGGACAAACCATCCAGTTCATCTAATTTTTTCTTCCCAAAGAAATAATTATTTCAGTTTTGAAACAGCAATTTTAAGACTACTTGAGACTCTTGTCATCTGAAAAATAACTTCCAAGTTACAGATTTGAAAAATACCTGAGAAACAGCAGATCCGTGGCATAATCACAGTATTATTTTCTTTTTTTTTTTAAAGATTTTATTTATTTATTTGACAGAGAGAAATCACAAGTAGATGGAGAGGCAGGCAGAGAGAGAGAGGAAAGCAGGCTCCCTGCTGAGCAGAGAGCCCGATGCGGGACTCGATCCCAGGACTCTGAGATCATGACCTGAGCCGAAGGCAGCGGCTTAACCCACTGAGCCACCCAGGCGCCCCATCACAGTATTATTTTCTATCTAGAAACACTAGAAATACCTATTTATCCTATATAGTCTAACAAAGAGCCTAAGGATTCTATTTACAAAAAGCATCCAATCAACCACCCATCAGTTTTGCTTCCTAAATATCAATCCAATCTGTCCATGTTTCTTCATCCCAGTGTCACCCCCTCGCCCAAATCACCACCTTTCTTGTATAAAAAAAGGGAGTAGCCTCTTGACTGGCTTTCTAGCATGTACGCCCCCACCCCCACCGCACCCGGCATCGATCCTTTCTTCATACTATAGACATATATCTTTTAAAAATTCAAATTTGTACCCCTTTGGTTGCAGCATACTATCTATATGGCATTCTATGCTTATAGCTCAACCATAGTTTCCCATTCTTCTCAAAATAAATAAAAGAATTTTAACATGACATGAAAGTGCCTACTTGACCTGGCCCCTTCCCACCCCCTTCACTTCCGGGCACCTGGGCCACCCACATTTGCTCGCTGCTCTGTCATCATATGGGCCATCTTTCCATTCCTCCACTGCTCCAGCTTCCCTGCCATACCTGGGCAGCCACAAGTACTATTCCTTGAGCCAGATCACAGGCTCCACCCCCTACTGCCAAATTGATTCCTTCTCATTCTATCTTAAGTCACTTTCTTAGGGAACCCTTCCCTATGCTCCAGCATTACTTTACTCCTCTACAAAACACTCATCACACTTGCAATTACAAATTCAACGGTGTAATTTAAACTCTGTCTCTCCCACTTGATTCTAAACTCTGTGATGGCAGAAACAGATCGGTCCTACTCACCATTCTATTCTCAGCACTAACCTAGTGCTTGGCATATGGTTAGCCTCCCACCAATTATCGAAGCTGGAGCAAATGGCATTGTAGGAAGCAGAATCGTGCCTAAATAGAACTAGGAGTAATGTCACCACCGGAAACTCATCACACAAATGAGTTGATGGTTTTGCCCAAATGAAAGGAAAAAAAAAAAAAAAGCAAAACAAAAAACGTCTGTTCTGTGTTTCCTTAGCATATGTTTGAAGGAAGAAATCCTCAGCGTGATGCCCAATAGAATTCTTAAGTAACTGTTTTCCACAACCCTGTTTGTAATGTCCATTATTCTTTGTTGCAACTCTCTGGGCCCCTTCTTTCCAGACTCCACAAAGCCCCCGCATTGAGGAATGGGGTACCCTGTCTTCTCATGATTAGCATGCTAATTTTACCACTTAATAAATACACAAGTCTGCAGAAATAACTTTGACTTCGGACACAGGTCTCATCCAAATATTCTAATTGACCCAGGAAGTTGACTCAACAAATAAGACTACGATTATCACTGTTTCTCAGAGGATTCAGATTTTTTTTTCCCTCAGAGAATCACGTACCAGATCCTATCATCCCAGCCTACCATTCACAAAACTAAAAAGTAGCCAGGGATGAAATGATCACGTGGTTACAATTTCAGCATAATAGTAACAGCAGTACCCCAGGCACTGTGGACGGACACTGTGCACAACACTTTTAACAATCATGTCACTCAGACCTCAAAGCAGCCTTGCAAAGTAAATTAATTTTCAGAATTCCCAGATGCCTTAAATTTCCAATTTCAGGAAAATTGGCAGAAGAAATGAAAATAGAGTGAATATGATCACTGTAGAGTTTGTTGATATGATTACATTCTCTAACACCCAGAAAAAGACCTAAAAGGGAAGGGTTTGGACAGTGCACTTGAAGACTGTTCATCTGGAACACTCCTCTGCCTGAGGAGGGGAACATGAAGAGTGAGAGGAGTAGAAGGAGTAGATGAAAATCCAAGAACTCTGTCAGGACGCAGGTTCCTCTGAAGTATTCTGTGTAAAATGTCTTTGTTTTCAAACCCTACTGAAGCTTTGAGTGGGACTCTTATACTGAGGGGTCGAGTTTGGGTCAGAGACCGAGTCCCCACATTTGTGGGGGGTTGGGGGAGGGGCAAAACATATTTAAGAAGTACATTTTGTTTACAGAAACACAGATTGTAATTAGAAGGTGATGGGAAGACACTTTTTTTGGAAGACTTTTTTTTTTTTTTTTTTTTTCAAGAGAGACCATGCTTGTGTGCAGAGTTGGGGTGTCAGGGCAGGGAGGGACAGGGGGACAGGGAGGGGTAAAGGGAGAGGGAGAGAGAATCTTAAGCAGATTCCCCACTGAGCACAGAACCCCACACACAGGGCTGGATCTCGGGACCCTGAGATCATGAACTGAACTGAAAACAATAGTTGGACACTTAAACAACTGAGTTACCCAGGTGCCCCTTGAGGACACGTTTGAGAGCTAGCACAGACAGCCTAACAAGATTCTGCCTTTTGGGTTGCCAAAAGTCTTGTCCATCAGGTTATGCCAGATGTTCTGAGAGAAGAATGGTCTTCCCTTGACACATACCTCCTAGCTCAAAAATAAAAGTTTCCTTCCTACCCCTTTCTTCTGTCTGCAGTGAGACTGATAAGAATAAAGATGTTGGTGTTAACAACAGAGACAAAGACAGAGAGACCATGTATCTTGCTTTTCCAGAGAGGAAATGGCAGCCTGGGGTGTCCAGGCAAAGAAAGCCACGGCCACCGAACATCTCCTACAAATCCAAGGCCTCAGCACAGTGGGAAAGCAGCACAAAGGACAAAACACAGCACAGAATTCTAGAGAGGACAGCCAGCCTGCCAGGAATAAGGACCTTCTGGGTGATGACCAGTATGTACAGATAAGGAATTGGTGGACCTCCCAAAGAAAACGTGGAGGCCCTGCTGGTAAGAAGAGCTCCAAATAAATAACCAAACTAAGTTAAACAAAATTATATTTCTTGTACACCTAAAGTTTTAGCTGAGATGAGTACCCACTATAATAATCACCACGACATATAATAATTGAAGGGAATCAGGGAAGCAATAATGAACATATCCCCTACCAGCCCAAGGGCTGACAGCCCCATAGGACATTCAAGCCCTTGGCTCAAAAACACATTGAGAAAATCCATCCTCATTACCCTTTTCTAGCCGAGTGAACACAAGGCAGTGGCCTGAAGCCTGTGTCAACCCCTTTTAGCCTTCTCCTCCCCTGCATGGCTGGAATTTCCCAGGGTGCTTTGTGCGAATCCAATTTACAATGAAAGTGAATTGAGGAAATGTCATCTGAGTTATGGGGGTAGCCTACATTTACATAATGAAAATAATTATGGTAAAGTAGCATTTATCATTTGATAGACTTAATGTTAGTACACAGATGATTAAAAAAAAAAAAAAAACCTGCTGAATTTTAACAGCTTCTGGGGACAAGGAAGGACTGAGCTGCCTTCCGGCCTTTCCTGCAGTAATCACTTCATCTGATTCCAGCCGAAGATGACATACCATCATTCAGGAAATCCCAAAATGTGTTCACTGGAACAGCTGCATCCCCTGAGATCAGTACGCAGAGAGGAGCGCTGTTATTAAATAAATATGGGGACAAAGTGGAGTTAAATAAAATTTAAAGTTTTCTGTTTCCAGGAGTCCTTAATGCTTTCTAAATATACATTCTGAATTCCAAAGAATTTATTCCTAGAGTGCAATGGTTCACAAACATCTTTCCCTACATCATTCTTTTCCTGGGGGGGGGGGGATACACACACACACACACACACACACACACATATATATATATAAAATTTTGCATGGGTGACTCTTTTCTCTTAGAAGAGGTTGTTGACTATATTTTTTAACCTTAATGATTTTAAATAACATGAAATAAAATTATGATTTTAACTTTAAGGTCCAATGCAACTTTCAATCCAAAGCTTAGCACTTACATCCTCTCAGGATACAAACACACTAGACCACAAAGTATAAATCAGAATAAATCTAACTTATAAGATGACTTATAATAAGCCACCCACACATCAGAATCAATCTAAGATCTGCCACCTGTTCACAAAGAATGAAACAGATATAAAACACATAGCAGAGATCCATCTGTCCGTTAGGTGTTAGCCAGGCAATTTCGAAGACCTAGGACATGAGATCAAAGTACATGGAACTGTGATAAGGTTTAAGGTTGTATAGGCATGAAACAACTCTGAGCAAGCCCTGAACATGTCACTAATTCACAGCCCAATAAAAAAAAAGTCCTGCATATGGTCCACCTCTCTAATTTTAGATTTTCTATGTCATTTCAAACATAGCTTGTGCTGTGCTAGATTTTACTTCAGGATATGACAAGATGTACTTTATTGGCCACATATTAGTGGATTATAGTATAACTGCAATAATGTAATCATTGACTCAAAGTTTGAACACAGATTTGCCAACTCAATATTCCATGCAGGAATATTCCGTTAATGTGATATTCTGTAATACCACAATAAACAGAATTGATTTAAATATATTTATACATTTATATAATCACATTCATATATTATATTAAATATAATATAATACAAATTTTATATTAATGTGTGACTTATATTTAAGCCAATTCTATTTCCTACACATGACATGCATGATATATTTAACTATATATGTATTATATAGTATATGTAAATGAATATGTCATATGATAACGGATTGTTATATAATCATATTAGATATAATGTGTATGTGTAAGGATATAAACATACACACATACATATATATGCATGTTGCCTGTTCATTCTATTAAACATCTTATATTTCATTAAAACAAATCAATACCCACCACTAGAATCCATTGCGTCAGTGACAGACAGGATGGCTTATCTGTATCCCCAACCCTTTTCCCACCACCAGGAACCTCAAGGAGTCTTTTTCTGCTGCTCTTCCTTCTTCACAAAGACAAAGGGAGAACTACTCTGTATGCATATCAGAGGAGTGATATCTAACACTTAAGGAAATTCAGTTCTTTCTCCACACAGAGACCACACAGAAACTGATGACACACAGAAAATATTTCTCAATCATCCAAATAATTATTAATTTACCTTCACTGTCAACCTGTACTCTGTTGTATTTCTGTTCTCCAAAAATCAATATGTAATTCATGGTATAGGTATGGAAATGTAATGTGGACCATAACATTCTACTCCCTGGGAACTAACTTACTGTAACACGCTATTAGAACTTTATCCCCCTTGTGAGTTCAGAGAATTAGTCTGAGCACCTCATAATTCCTATCCTGATGAAACACATTATCAAAAGCCTGTGCCACTTTGAAGTAATTGAAGTGCACAGTTCCTAATCTACATTAAGATTAACTTGAGGTTTTCCTTTACTCTGTTCAAAACAGATGTAGTCTCAGCATGAATCTCTCTCCTCTGCTTTTTTTCCAGCTGTCCACATGAGCCATGGGGTACGCTGGACAATTGACATACTGGGTCCCAGAAAGAGATAATGCTACCTTTTTGTTCAACAAGAAGAGAGAAAGAATGAAAATCATCCTTCATACTCAGACTGGGGGGCTGGTGGCCCTACAGCTCCCCTGTGTGCTCTTCCCATTAGAATACATTGGTAAGCCTTGTCTGGCCTTTGAAATTCTCACTGAAGGGTCCCTTTGGAAGTAAAACACCACCATTCCTCTTTGACCTGCCTCTTTCTTTTGATGACTGCAATAAGCATTGGGAGCAGAGCAGCTCTCACAGTACTGCATGGAACCTTCCATTCTGCCTTCCCTTCTTCTACAGGGGTGACTGCAGATGTGAAAGAGGAGTCAGTGCTTTGGAAGCCTTGCATGAACAGAGGAAGATGGAGCAAGGAATAGAATGGCCACACCCAACCTGCAAATCAACAACTTCCCTGGCCATCTGGGCACGGAAAATGGACAAAAGCATAGCAGAGTGGGCAAGGCTCTGCTCAAGGAAAGATTCAACCCACTACCCTACCATGCTTATGTTTATTTTTAATTCCAAACACCTAAAGCAAAGAGTCAACCGTGGTTAACTACTTTAAAACAGGAGCAAGCAGGCTCGTACAAAGTGCTCTGGAGCTCTACAGACTTGAGCCCAAATCCTGATTTTGCCTTTCGGCCCTCTGCGACGTTCAGCAGCAAGATTTGCCTTGATTTTCAATCATTTCAGCCTGTAGGTTGGCAACAGACATGACATATGAGAAACTCCTGACACAGTGCCTGGCACACAGTGAGCACTGAAGGAATAACGGGTCCGTGTGGGAGGCACGGTCTGTTACCAGGCTCTTAATCTACACGAGCACTGATCTCAAAACTGGCAGCTCACATTAGGGACCGGATAACTCCCTGTCATGGAGGACTGTCCCGCACACTTTAGGATACTCAGAGGCAGCCCTGACCTCCATCGTCCAAGAGCCAGTAAGTAGCAGCCCCAGTCTCCAGGCATTGCCAAATGTACTCTGGGAAGCAAAACTGCCACAAGTGAGAACCACTGATCTACACTGCGTCATTTAATCCGAACGCAAAGCCTGGGAGGTGGGTGACTTGTCCGTTCTACAAAAAAGCCACATTACCTATCCAGGATCCCAGCAGTAATAAGGGGGAGCTCTAGGACAGTGAGCCAAGAGCCTGAACTCTGCCTGTGTTCCCCATCTTTAAAATGTGTATTTTTTTTTAAGATTTTATGTATTTGAGAGAGAGTGAGCAAAAGAACATGAGTAGGAGAAGAGGCAGAGGGAGAGGGAGAAGCAGACTCCTTACTGAGCAGGGAGCCTGATATGGGGCTCAATCCCAGGACCCTGGGATCATGACCTGAGCCAAAGGCAGACACAACCGAGCCACCCAGGTGCCCTTAAAATGTGTATTTTAAAGAACAATATCAGTCCATTGACACCTATTCAGGATTCTGTGTTCAACTTCCTGCTGCCTGAAGCAACATTTATTTGACTGCATGAGTCACCTTTCCCCCATTTTTACTACTAACTTTCCATAAACAAATCCTCAGAGCTCCACCTTTCCCCATAGGTTTCAGTGCTACTTTATTAAGGTTCACTTTACCATCCTCATCCTCTGCTCTAGAAATAACCTGGACTTTGGAATCCCAGTTGGGGTTTGGAATCCCAGCTCTCCCACTTGCTAGCTATGGGGCAATGGCCACATAACTTAATCTTGCCTTTATGTCCTACCAAACAGCAAACCAGAGTATGTCAACTTCACGGCTGTTTCAACAGCCGGCTCTCCAGTGCAGCCTGCTATGCAGAGCCCAATTCCAAGGTACATAATTGCGAATGTGAAGTGAAACGCTGCCCTCATGGACTCTGCCTATTCACATACTCAAAAAGAAGAATCTTATCCCCCCAGAGAAACACAAATTTAGAATGACCCAACACGACAAACAGAATGACCCAACTGCCCCAGCCAGTCTAAGGCTGTGATACGGTAGAATGGGCCCAGTGGCAGGGCTTGCTGTCAGCCAAAGGCAGTGTGGGGCCCTTTTCCCAGGAAAAGGGTCAGGGTCTTCCACAGTGCAGATGGCCCATGAGAGGGCAGTGAAGACCTGCTGCCCAGTGCAGACAAATGATATCTTTCATCTAGTTGGATTGAACATGACCGTTTACCTTTCACCCCCTTGTTGCAGTGATTCTGAATAAGGAGGTTTTAATAAGATGCTTAAAAATCTCACAGAGAAAATATGAAATATTCTAATCACTTTCCACTTCTAGAACTTCAGAAATCATGAAACATTCTTGAGTAAGAGATTTATAAAAACACAAATCCTCAGTCAGTTCAGTGTCCAACGCCTGGTTTCAGCTCAGATCATGATCTCAGGGTGTGATCTCAAGTCTTAATCTCAGGGTTCTGAGATGGAGCCCCCTATGGTGCTCAACACTCAGCAGGGAGCCCACTTAAGACTCTCTCTCCCACACTCCCTCTGTCCCTGCCCCTGCTCATGCATGCACATGCTCTCAATCTCTCTAATAAGTAAATCTTAAAAAAAGAGAGAGAGGGAAAAGAAGAAGAGGAATACATATCCCCTTAAACTCCAAACTGGGAGTTGATTATATGACCATTTTGAGCCTAAACTCTGAAGAGTGAAATGAAACACTATGGATTAGAATTCTGTCTTGTGCCAGAAGTTTTACAGGACAAAAGTTAATAAATAAATTAATTAATTAAATCCATTGATTCACCAAAGGAAGAGACCAACAAAACATTTTTTTTTAAAGATTTTATTTATTTATTTGACAGAGAGAAATCACAAGTAGATGGAGAGGCAGGCAGAGAGAGAGAGGGAAGCAGGCTCTCTGCTGAGCAGAGAGCCCGATGCGGGACTCGATCCCAGGACTCTGAGATCATGACCTGAGCCGAAGGCAGCGGCTTAACCCACTGAGCCACCCAGGCGCCCCCCAACAAAACATTTTTAAAAATTTTTATTAGGGATTAAATAAGATGAAAATCTTAACGTATAAATTAAGAACATTTTGGATTATTCATTTTGTAAGTGATATAACCAACACCAATTCTCCTTTATATATCATGCCTCATTTTAAATATCCGCTTTGACATCCCCAAAGTTATTCTTAATGTCCTCTGAATAACCTTTTTCCATACTATCAGTAAGACATGCATCTAATATAACTACACGGTTTATACCATCTTGTCACGCAATTGGAAACGTGAGAAAAAGCAATCTTAAGATACAACTTGTTAGTCTAGAAAATGCTTTAGTCAGATAAATCCATATTTATTGTCCTGAGAGATGTAGAGAGGAGGGCATAAAGCAAAACTGTGATCCACCCTCCCTCCAGGTTAAGACTAGTTGAAAAGTGAAAATAAGGCCTTCTCTCAAACGAGTATGAAGAATAAAAACAGCAGATTATACTCACACAGAGAAATACAATGGATCCCTAAAGACCTGTCCTTTTAGAACAAAAGACCAATATTCATAACATGCCATATACACATATGTTCAGTTCAGAAACATGAGCTCTACTTTCATACGGATCTTCATTAGTCTGCATAAAAGGATCTAGTATTCATTTACATTTAGATCACTTTAATATATTAGCACAAAGTATTCAAGTTGAAACAATATCCACCCATATAAAATATGAATTCAGTATTAACTAAAAATTGCATTACAGTACTGTTTATAGTACTTAAATACTTAAATATATAAACAATTCAATTCTGCATTAAGTGACTGCTATGTAGAAAACAAAGATATCAGAATTATATCATAAATATCAAAAATTCATATTCTAAGGTACCATTTCTGGTCTCAGATTGCTTAGAATCTCCTAGGAAAAGAAGACTTAGCTAAAATCTTATCAATATAAGGAATAATCAGTAGTTACTCCAACCAAACCAAACCAAAGGCTTTAGAAATACTGAATTAGAAAAATATTTCACACTGAAAACTGGATGTTTCGTGGACAGTAGAGTATTGTAACACTATTTTTTTCCCTCAGAGAAGGAGGAGAAAATGGAAATGATGTGAGCAATTTTTGAGGGTTTCACACCGTTTGATTGTCAATCAAATGAGAGGGAAGCCACAAACTTTCAGTTACAAAACAAATAAGTCACAGAGATGAAAAATACAGCATACAGAATGTAGCCCATAAGATTGTAATGAATTTGTATGGTGACAAATGGTAACTACATTTCATAATGTATATAATTGTTGAATCACTATGCCATGCTCCTGAAACTAATACAACATGTCAACTATACTTCAGTTTTAAAGAAAGAGGCAAGGAGGAGTCTGGGTATGAGAAGCGACCTGATCATATGCTCTCTGCCAGCCATGGTGCTGACTGCTTGAAGCATTCAAGAACGTAGTGTGTGCCATCTTCCTTGCTCTTGTGAACAAAGAGCTATATTGGCCCATGTTGATTGCCATTAGAAGCAGTCACTTTTCTATAAGAATCTAACCTAAGGGTTCAATACAACATTCTATAGCTACTGATGCCAAAAATGCGATGATCCCGTAGAAGTTGTTGACAAAGCTGATATTTCAATTAAATATGGTTTAATACAAAGGGAAAAAAGTCCTTAAAAAAAAAAAAAAAAAAAAGGAATGGTGGGAAACAGAGAGAGAAAATTCCAGCCCAGGCACTGCAAAATAGTGAGACAGGCAAAGACTCTGGTAGGGATGAGTAATTGTCCCTCTAAATCTGCTGTGTGGTATTACACTGTGCAAATATTTAAAGGTTACCTTGCATCTGTGATAGAGATACCCTTTCAATGATATTCCCCTACTTGGCTAAGTCCCTCTGGGAAAGGAATGCACACACCATTCTGATTAAATACTTGCATAATGATGTTCTACAGACACTACAGAGTGGCTAGAGGCATTTCAAAATAGTCCTCTTAAGCAAAAGCCTATTGTGACAGCTATGTCTTTTTGTGTTTTTGAAAATCATATTGAGAAAAGTTGTAACAGTTCCTGCCAGTATACTGAGTGAATAATCATTCCCTGGAAATATTGGTAACGATAATATATCTTCATCCTTCATAGTTACTCATAAGTTTGATAGTGTAACTGAGAGGGAAAAATGAGTATTGCTTTGAAAATGACTGTGAATATTACATTTGCCACATTGGTGACATTAAAAAAAAAATAAGATGTAACAGGAAGACTATGTGTGCTGACATTTCATTAAAAGCTCTGTGGACGTTTGTGTATGGCTATTAAGCAAGAACACCAGGAAATGAAGATTACCTTTCAAAAAAGAAAATCACAAGGTAATTCCACTGAACATTTTGAATTGAACAGTGGGTATTTCATGTGAATTTGTGAAAATAACTAAAAGTTGTGGCATTTGTAATAATGTCTTAAAAATACTTATAATTCCATATGAAAAGTTCTGAATCATTTAATCTTTTTTTTTAAGCATCTAGTGATGTGTTTTAAGCATCTGCACATTTTGAATACGTGGAAGCGCATTTTATGTACTCCCGAGTACTGCTGATGTAGTGGGTAGTATATCATCAAACTACCACGGCAGCGATTCTAAGGTCAAAGCCATTGCTTTTGGGTTTGATACATTTTATACATGATTTATGGATTAATTTTATGGAAAATATGTAAGCTATATGTCCCAAAAAGCATTTTATGGCATTATAACAATAAAACATTATAGTTATGGGATGCCCTTCCTCTAGTCATATCAAAGCCCTTTCCTGACATTAGTTAATCCTTGTAATTCCTCCTCTGAGGCAAGGAAGTATTACCTGCACTACCTATCTTTAGAACACAGAGCACACTGGGGCTTTTCACAAATCTACCTGGATTGAAAAAGAAAGCCAACGTTGGTGGCATCACAATTCCGGACTTCAAGCTCTATTACAAAGCTGTCATCATCAAGACAGCATGGTACTGGCACAAAAACAGACACATAGATCAATGGAACAGAATAGAGAGCCCAGAAATGGACCCTCAAATCTATGGTCAACTAATCTTCGACAAAGCAGGAAAGAATGTCCAATGGAAAAAAGACAGCCTTTTCAATAAATGGTGCTGGGAAAATTGGACAGCCACATGCAGAAAAATGAAATTGGACCATTTCCTTACACCACACACAAAAATAGACTCAAAATGGATGAAGGATCTCAA
Organism: Mustela putorius furo; assembly: GCF_011764305.1. Taxonomy (NCBI): domain Eukaryota; kingdom Metazoa; phylum Chordata; class Mammalia; order Carnivora; family Mustelidae; genus Mustela; species Mustela putorius. The sequence continues at coordinate 18,754,170 of NW_025422019.1, read as the reverse complement.
TGTACGAAAGGAATCCATCAAAATCCTTGAGGAGAACACGGGCAGCAACCTCTTCGACCTCTGCCGCAGCAACATCTTCCTAGGAACAATGCAAAAGGCAAGGGAAGCAAGGGAAAAAATGAACTACTGGGATTTCATCAAGATCAAAAGCTTTTGCACAGCAAAGGAAACAGTTAACAAAATCAAAAGACAACTGACAGGATGGGAGAAGATATTTGCAAACGACATATCAGATAAAGGACTAGTGTCCAGAATCTATAAAGAACTTAGCAAACTCAACACCCAAAGAACAAATAATCCAATCAAGAAATGGGCAGAAGACATGAACAGACATTTCTGCAAAGAAGACATCCAAATGGCCAACAGACACATGAAAAAGTGCTCCATATCACTCGGCATCAGGGAAATACAAATCAAAACCACAATGAGATATCACCTCACACCAGTCAGAATGGCTAAAATCAACAAGTCAGGAAATGACAGATGATGGCGAGGATGCGGAGAAAGGGGAACCCTCCTACACTGTTGGTGGGAATGCAAGCTGGTGCAGCCACTCTGGAAAACAGCATGGAGGTTCCTCAAAATGTTGAAAATAAAACTGCCCTATGACCCAGCAATTGCACTATTGGGTATTTACCCTAAAGATACAAATGTAGTGATCCAAAGGGACACATGCACCCGAATGTTTATAGCAGCAATGTCCACAATAGCCAAACTATGGAAAGAACCTAGATGTCCATCAACAGATGAATGGATCAAGAAGATGTGGTATATATACACAATGGAATACTATGCAGCCATCAAAAGAAATGAAATCTTGCCATTTGCAACAACATGGATGGAACTAGAGCGTATCATGCTTAGCGAAATAAGTCAAGCAGAGAAAGACAACTATCATATGATCTCCCTGATATGAGGAAGTGGTGATGCAACATGGAGGCTTAAGTGGGTAGAAGAAGAATAAATGAAACAAGATGGGATTGGGAGGGAGACAAACCATAAGTGACTCTTAATCTCACAAAACAAACTGAGGGTGGGGGGGGGGGGTTTAGGAGAAGGGGGTGGGATTATGGACATTGGGGAGGGTATGTGATTTGGTGAGTGCTGTGAAGTGTGTAAACCTGGTGATTCACAGACCTGTACCCCTGGGGATAAAAATATATGTTTATAAAAAATAAAAAATTAAAGTGATTTGTCAAAAAAAAAAAAAACAAATCAATAAAATAGCTTTCTAGAATGTGCAAAAAAAAAAAAAAAAAGAGTGAGGGGAAAAAAAAAAATCTACCTGGATTTAGAAATACTACAAATCACTGTTACTTTTATTCATTCAGTCAGTCTGTGATGAACCCTAGAAAATGGGCTAGGACCTGGGGTAAGAATGGTCCAGAAAGACTTCTCCAAGCCTCAGCCAGAAGCGCGGAGCCAAGTCAGCATGACCGAGCGCCGAGTGCCCTTCTCGCTCCTGCGGAGCCCCAGCTGGGACCCTTTCCGCGACTGGTACCCGGCCCACAGCCGCCTGTTCGACCAGGCCTTCGGGCTGCCCCGGCTGCCCGAGGAGTGGGCGCAGTGGTTCGGCCACAGAGGTTGGCCGGGCTACGTGCGCCCGCTGCCCCCGGCTACGGTCGAGGGCCCCGCCGCGGTGGCCGCGCCCGCCTACAGCCGCGCGCTCAGCCGGCAGCTCAGCAGCGGCGTCTCGGAGATCCGGCAGACGGCCGACCGCTGGCGCGTGTCCCTGGACGTCAACCACTTCGCTCCCGAAGAGCTGACGGTCAAGACGAAGGACGGCGTGGTGGAGATCACCGGCAAGCACGAAGAGAGGCAGGACGAGCATGGCTACATCTCCCGGTGTTTCACTCGAAAATACACGCTGCCCCCCGGTGTGGACCCCACCCTGGTCTCCTCCTCCCTGTCCCCTGAGGGCACGCTCACCGTGGAGGCCCCGCTGCCCAAGCCAGCCACCCAGTCTGCAGAAATCACTATTCCTGTCACCTTCGAGGCACGTGCCCAGATTGAGGGCTCAGAAGCTGGAAAGTCGGAGCAGCCTGGAGCCAAGTAAAGGCCTTACTTAGCCCTGCTGGCCGCACCCCCACCTCAGTAGCCATCACTGACCATCCCTACCTGCCAATCTGTATGCTTTTTTGATACGTCTATCTTCTGTTTTTCTCAAATAAAAGTTCGAAGCGACTGCCCCCCCCAAAAAAAAAAAAAAAAAAAAAAAAGAATGGTCCAGAAAAACAGGAGCACCACTCCATGGTCTCTTTCTTGGGACTTCTTGTGTAATGTGTGAACTACTTTAATTCATGGGGAACCATACAACACAATAAAGCAATACTTTTCTTATCTAAAAGCTCACACTAATAATCTGGGAACATACCTCTCTACAACATTTTCTAGCAGCCAAAAGCTCAGCCTCCAAGTAGCAAAAATGTGTCACCAAGAGGTGAACTCCTCATGCCACAGAACGTTCTGAGAATTACTTTACACATATCACTGACAGGGATTGGTTAACTGGTTTCCAAGCCAGTGAGTCAAAGCAAAATAAGAAAAAAGAGAGGGGGACAGTTAAACGGTGGTAAGAAGCAGGTACTTCAACAACAAACAGAACACAGCTTCCTCATAAAAAAGAGACACACACACAACTCCTCATAAGGCAGATTGTTGGGCTCAAAGGTCACACCAGTCAGAGGCCGATTAGCTTCTGGGGCTGTGAGTCCTGGAATCCGTTCTGTCTTGATGACGTTACCAGTGCTACCACACTTTCAATGCTCCTGTATCCAAGCTCGTTGCAATATGACGTTGCAGCAATTCCATCACGATGTGGAGTCTTCTTCTTCATCCCCCAACACTGGGCTAACCTCGTGACTTACTTTGTTTGAAACAACGTGCTGCGTTCTGAGAGGTCTCAAGAAGCCTTGTATATTCCTGCTTCCCATGGACTATACGTGCCATGTGAACTAAGCCTGGGCTAGCCTGCTGGAGGACACGGCACCACAGGTGGCAGAAATGAATCACACCAGCTATGACCATTTCACATCAACCAGCTTCCAGCAGACCCTCTAACTGCCTGGAGATACATGGGCAAGTCTAGCCCAGAGCAGCAGAACCATCTGTCTTACCTGTAGACACATACATAATAATAAAATTATCTATTATTCTGGATAAGCCTAATCTAAGACTTGAGATCACTACGATGCAGAGTGCCAAAGGAATCACCCCAACACCCACACGTATGAAAAATACGCTTTCCTAGGCTCTTCTGCAAGCTTCACGGTCCCCTTCCTTCCACTGGAGCACTTACAGAGGTCTGTATACAATATGGACATTTTTGTATTTGTGTTTATACCACCAATCTTTCTCTACATCTGTGTAATTATGTACTCATGCATGAGCACAATTTAGGAATCACAACATGGTGTTACTTCTCCCTCACAAAGATCAGCAATGCACATGAGCATATTAAGGCCTTTGAGAAATCCCACAACAAACTGTCACAAGACTGACCAATATTTTTTCTTTGTTTTGTTTTTCAATTAAAGATTTTATTTATTTGACAGAAAGAGACACAGCAAGAAAGGGGAGCAGAAGAGGGAGAAGCAGGCTTCCTGCTGAGCAGGGAGTCCAATGTGGAGCTCAATCCCAGGACCCTGGATCATGACCTGAGCTGAAGGCAGATACTTAACGACTGAGCCACCCAGGCGCCCCATGACCAATGTACTGAAAGACCTTTTGGCTCACATAACATAAGTATACTCAACAGGGCCCTGACTCCAGGAAGAGAGTTCTAGAGAAACCGTACATTTCAGAAGATTCTACTTTTGTACTCATAGTAGCCCAGGAAAATTAATTCTTCCTCAATTTGCATTTTGAGCTATCCTCAAGAGATATAGTTTTGCCATATTATGACAAATATGTGTGTATATATTTGAGAATCTTAAAAACAGGGTATCGGTTGCCAGTGATTTTTTAAAAATGCAGGTAATGGAAATAATCTAAAAGTACAACAATGAGGAAAGAGTTATATTTATCCACAAGATGGAGTATCTTTTAGCCACAAAAACAATGCTAATTTTAAAAAGAACCTGGAAAATACTTATAATATTATTCTAAGTGACAAAGCAGAAAATATTTTATATTTTGCTATTTCATTTATACAAAATTTACACAGGGATGAAATAAACTGAAATGTTAAAAATGATTTTCTTTGCTTGATGGGATATGGAAAATATATATATAAGTATCAGGGTATTTTTATATAATTTCCAGTATAACTTAACATAAAACAAAACCGATTCTGTTCAGGAAAAAAAAAGTCAATTCTAGGTCCTTGGAAATTGCCAAAGCAACATGTACCTGACTAGTTAACCCTGTTTTTCAGATCTGAGCTTAGATGTGTTTCCTTCTGGGAGATTATTCAAAACCCTGAAATGCAGTAGATTCCCTTCCTGAGAATGTCCACAGCACACTCAGCTCTTTACCATCATGGCACTTAAAACTTCGTGTTCCATTTTCTCGTTTACTTCTTTATACAACTTCCATACAATAACCTCTCAGTGCCCAGCTAGCTCACCACTGTAATCCCGGTGCTTAGCACAGTGACTCAAACATGGTACCTGTCAAATTAAAATCACTGAACTATGGAAAGTTTGAATGTTTTCTCATTTCCTAAATGTACTGCATAAAATATGGCACAGATAATGTAATATCTGCTTTCTAAAACAATGAAATTCCCCCCTTAAATAATATCTTTCATTAAGGCAGCTGATTTTTTGATAACTTATCTAATTTAAACTTCCCGTTAATTTTTACCTATAAGCTCTTTCCTCCATACCCAGTTTAAAGGATAACAGAGATCCCTGTCATGTCTTACATATTTCTATCAGCAGAACTATCTAAGCACTATAAGGTTAGTGCTTATAAGGCTCCTACTCAAGGCTCTCGGTTTGCCTTAGGTTAGAATATACTCCTCTAAGTGTATGACTCCAAACCAGTACATTGTTTTAACATCAAATTCTTACTTAGGTCCAGAACAACCGCTTTAATAATGGAAACTGTTTGAATTTCAGAACTTAAATTCTATTCAATTATCCTCAAAATTTCATGATATGGTACATTTGGGGAGATTTGTACATATATAAGAAGAGCAATAATAACATGATTAGCTTTCATTTACTGGATACTTACTGTGTGCTTGGCATAATGCTAAGCAATATACACACATTATGTCATCTGACCCTCACTTTATGAGGCAGATAATATAATTTTACTCTCTAATGATGGGCAAAATTGAAGCACCTATCTTGAGTTTACAAAGTGCCAGAGCCAGGATTATGAACGACAGAGTTCAATTTATTAATCAAATTGTCATTCCTTCTACAAATATTTACTGAGTGCCTATTCTAATAAAGACATTGCTTTGTGTCCTAGGAATATATCAACGAACAAACAAAAAGTCCGTGGGCTCCTAGAGCCTACATTTTTTTTTTTTTTAAGATTTACTTACATGCCCTCCCTAATACCCACCACCAGTAGAGACTACATCCAAATCAAGATAGAAACCTAAACACATGTGTAAATGCATACTGTGCAAAGATAGCTGAACGCCCACCAAAACGTATCTTTCCTCTGTGGTAGAATGTATTTGCCACCGAGAAGCAGTTGTTTTGCCAGGCTTAAATTTCCCAGCTCCCTTACATCAAGATGTGGTCATGTGACTACTACTTGCCAAGAGAATGTGAGTTGAACTGACCTGCATTCTGCTTGCACAAAGGCTTCAAGAAATCTGGAGTGAGATGCAATCCCCAATTCTCTGTTACCTAAAGTCCTAAGAAACAGAGGAGCCTCCACATGGATGCAGCCTGATTCTCTATTACTTAGAGGAAAGATAACTGTCAACCAGGATGACTGTTCTCTGAGTGATAAATAGCCATCTGCGAGCTAAGGCATTAAACTGGACTCTATTTTTTTTTTTTAAAGATTTATTTATTTGAGAGAGAGCATAGCAGGGAGGGGCAGAGGAAGGAGGAGAGAGAAACCCAAGCACACTCTGCCCTGAGTGTAGAGCCCAACACAGGGCTCGACCCTATGACTCGGAGAACCTATGACCCCGAGATCATGACCTGAGCTGAAGTCAAAAGTTGAACCCCCACTGACTGCACTACCCAGGTGTCTCAGGGCTCTATTTCTTAGAGCAGCTAGCACTACCCTAAACAATACAGAATATGGTACCTTGATTTGGGTGCTTCCGTGAAAATAACCTAAATATGTGACACTAATTTAGTGGTCAAACAGTGAGTGACATCCAACAGATAACACAGTCTAAAAATATGAAGACCTACAGTTATTAAATATTTGAGAACTCTGTTACCTATAATAACAGAAAAGACAGACCAAGTACCTACGTAGCCTATAGCTCCAGGAAGTTTGACTTTTGAGCGTTGGTTTTTGTCAGGTTATACTTGTTGCTTTTCCCAATGCATTACAAGAAACTAATAAGCTCAGGGTGAAGTTGACTGCTTAGTAAACAGAAACTGAGGAACTTGCCGGGTTAGAGAAACAAATGATAAATGACTATAAACATCCTGAGATGGGAATGAAAAATGAGGGCCAATCTTTAGTAAAAATTATAATTTAAGCAAATATACTCAGTTGGAAACAAAAATAAGATTGTGGGTATGGCTTCCCAACCCATACCTATTGTTTCAGGTGGCCACCATTGGATGACAGGCGTGAGTCTGAGGAATCAAAGAACCAAAGTAGTCTCAAAAAAGATATACTGGAAACTGTGCTGGTGGATGTTGGGGAATAGACACACAACATGGGTTGAAAGCAAACAGAGCAAAAGGATATGAAGTCTTAAGGAATTTTATTGCCAAAGAAACGATGAGCCTGGCCTTTAAAAAGCCTTGGACTCTCAAATCCTTAAAGCAATCCTTGGTCTCCCAAAGTTTCATGAACAGGAAGCAAGTTGCAAAAATTGCATGGCCTCTTAAAAACGTATTTTCCCAGGACACCTGGGTGGCTCAGTGGGTTAAAGCCTCTGCCTTCAGCTCAGGTCATGATCTCAAGGTCCTGGGATCGAGCCCCACATTGGGCTCTCTGCATAGAAGGGATCCTGCTTCCCCCTCTCTCTCTCGGTCTGCCTCTCTGCCTACTTATGATCTCTCTCTGTTGAATAAATAAATAAAAATCTTAAAAAAAAAAGTATTTTCCCAAAGCTCACTTCAGATGTGCCCATGGAGAAAACCAGACAAGGAAGAGCTTCTTAGAAGGTAAGTAAAGAACTACAGAAAACAATGGAGACGGAAGTTCCTCCCAAACGCAATCTAGATTCTAACCAGGAGAATCCCTCCACTGTAAAAGTAGAGTTTTCATAATGCCTCTCCTGAGGATTCCATTACTGCTCTGAGACTACCGACAGCCCTGTTCTGATTGGGAACTGTGTTATCTGTATGTTGTCCCTGTTCTACCACTTAATTTGAAGGTAAGAGAGCAATTTTTTTCATCACCTCCACCTCCTGGCAAATAGATGAGGGAACATGACTAGTTATGACCAAAAGAGTCTCAATAGGATACATGTGCCCATTCTGGACAACGACTTCAAGAAGTGAGCATGCTTCCAACACACACTTTCCCCTTCTGCTGCCTTTAGACTCTAGAGAATAATGCCTAGATGAAAGACATCCAGGACTATGCAACCTCACACAGAGGACAGTTGTCTGCCAAACAGGAACATTTATCTTGAGCTACTGCAGAGATAATAAATAAACTTCTATAATCAGAGTATGTGGTGACCCATTTGTTACCCCCTGCCCCCTGCTCACCCTGCTCTATGTAATCTGCATCCACAATAAAATTCTAAATCGATAAAGTTTGAGGAAGAAAATGAAAGATGGTAATGGAGAGGGCTACATCCCAATTAGCTGGGGTGACTGAAATAGAAAGATCAGAGAAGTTCTCTCTGAGAAGGTTACATTTTTGTTGAGAAAGAAGGAGTCTGGCACATTTTTGGACAAGCATTTGGGACAAAAATTGTAGCCCATGTAAAACTTTTAATCTAAAAATGAGTTTTACACTTCTAACAAAGAGCAAAAAAGGCCAGGGTGGTTGAAGTATAGATAGAAAAGGGAGAGAGGATGGACTTGGTGAGTGTTGCGTCTTATTGGCTTAGGGAGAAGATTGGACGAATCTGAAGTCTAATGGGAGATTCTTGGAAGGTTTCAGGTATAATGACATAAATGACCTAGTTTACCTGGAAGCTACATGGAGAATGACATTAGGTAGGCAAGAATGAAGAATGAGGTTACCACAGGACTCCGCTCATGGGATAACGGTGGCGTGCCCGGAAGAGTAGTGATGTTGATGGTGAAATGTGGTCAGGTCAGGCTACAACTTGGAGCTAGAGCTGAAAGGGCTTATGTATGGATTGGACAGTCTGAGTGAAGAAAAAAATGAGAAACCAATGGTACTTATAGGTTTGTCCCAAAAAGCCAAGTGGATGGTGGTGTTCTTTGCTGAGATGTGAAAACTGAAGAAATATTAAGTTGACTACGTGTGGGAAAAAGAAGAATTGTGTGTGTGTACTTTAAGCAGAGCACCTCACACAGGTTACGATTAACTGTAAATTTTTAATATAGGTATACTAATCTATGTTATCAGGTTGCCCCAATTATAATGGGAAAGGGGTGCTAACCTTTGGAAGTTTTGTTGTTGTTGTTGTTGTTGTTTTTAAGATTTTATTTATTTCTTTGACAGAGAGAAAGATAGCAAGAGAGGGAACACAGGCAGGAGAAGTGGAAGAGGGAGAAGCAGGCTTCCCTCTGAGCAAGGAGCCCAATGCAGGCCTCGATCCCAGGACTCTGGGATCATGATCTGAGCCAAAGGCAGACACTAACAACTGAGCCACCTGGGTGCCCCAACCTTTGGAAATTTTAGAGGGACTCAATAAATATATCACATCTCCCTTCTTCTGAAGTCTCAATTTGAACTTGACCAAGAAACAAATCCAAAAACCAATTATGTAAAGATCTAAATATCACTTTCATAAATAATGATGCTGATTAGAGAAGATAACTGTGGACCCCAGGCTAAGCAGCTGTACTGATACTAAATCCCATTTCCTTTCCTGTCAAAGGCAATTCTGAAAAAAAAGCATGCCTACATTGTAGTGAGGTTCCTAAACGCATAACGGAGAACATATTTCAATACGGACTTTCTGAGAAACAAGGCCAGAAATGCCTAAGCCATACAAGTGTAAGTAACCCACCACTAAACCCACCACCAACCAGTTAGGTGTGTCCCATTCTTCTAAGGGAAGAGTGAGGCAACAGATCATGAGTCCACAAATCTTACCACTCAAGAATATAAAGGAAAGGAAAAGAAGTTTCTACCTTAAAACAAATACAAATAAGCGAATATTATAGATGTCTGGAAAGCACCAATATAGGATAGAACGAGGACAAAAGGACAGAATTTTCAGGGAATGGATGTCTTTTGAAAGAGGGGCAGACATGCAAGAAATGGCCTTTTCCCTGATACGTTCAAACCGGGCTCTTGAAACGAAGGGACAGATTTAAACAAAACTGAGATTTTACTTTACTTCAGATAGTAAAAGAAAAAAAAAAAACTAGAAGGGAGAAGAAAATCCCTTGTCCATTAGTTGGATTTGAGGTGAAAATTCTGTTTTCCTATTTTCCACTCTCATACTATATGGGTGGCTCCTACCCAGGGGGAGAAACTGTCACCCTTCATCCAGCTACAAGCTGCCAGCTCCCATTCCATCACTGCCACCACTTCTCGCAAGTTCCTGATGATTTCCTGACAGAACTGATGACTCCATCTGAGGATTCTGGTCCTTGGGCCTTTTATTTTTATTCTTTCTTGACTAACCATTCTTCCCTGAGGGATTAAATAGTAAAACTACTAAAAAGAGTCGACACAAAGGAAAGAAATAGGCTGCACAAAATGCTGTTGTTGGCCAACAGGCTAGCTCAAAGCTCCTTACGTTCCTTCCATCTTACGTTTAATGTGTGGACAAAGAAGGTGTTGCTCATAGGTCCCTTCTGTCTCATGCTTCTAGGGTTCTGTTCAGAATTGCAGGGAACTACATCTCCCAGATTCCCTTCCTGACATAGGTTCACCCACCTCAAGACACTGACAGAAGACAGGGAGGGGCAGAAAGCAGGGGGAACCCCAGCAGCTACTAGACTTCTCCCAGCGTCCAGTCCCACTGCCAGCCACTGCACCTGCAGTCCTACCGCACGACTGGCAGCCCCCAACATGGCACCAGCCCCCGCCACATCAACGCTAAGAAAACTCCTCTTCCCTTCCATTGTCCCTCCAAATCCAGGAGTGATAACAGCTTCCAGTGGTTTCTAAACTCTAGAAGAGTTTGCCACCTTCTGTTTAGCTTCTTGGCTCTTGCATCCAATTCCCTGTTAGATTCCCTCTGTGAAAATATCTAGGATGGTTTCTCGCATATAGACTGGAACACAGCTGACATGGGCAATCTGTGTGTGGGTTTTGTTTTAAGTTTGTTTATATTCATTATGCCAGGAAGATGCAAACTATGATCTTCGGACCCACTGCTTGTTTTCGTAAGTAAAGTTTTATTGGAACACAGTCATACTCCTTCATTTAAGTATTATCTCTAGTTGGTTTTATTGTACAACAGCAGAATTGAGTACCTGTGACAGAAACTTTATGGCACTCAAAATCTAAAATATTTACTACCTGGCCTTTCACAGAATATGTTCCCTGACTCTTGCACTAAAAAAAATAAGACCTTCCATCTAGAGGCCCAGGTAGGCTCCTGATCATTACAGTCTAGACCAGCACTATCCAACAGAAATATAGTGTGAACTACCATGTAATTTTAAATTTTCCAAGGTGAATCAATTTCAACGATATAATTTTATTTAAGTCAATGCATCCTATAAGACTTTCAACATGTTGCCAATACAAAAAACTGTTGAGCCATTTTAGAGTTTTAGTATTATGCCTTCAAAATGCACTGTGTATTTTACATTTATAGTACTGCATTTTATTGTAAATACTTGATTTCTATTTAGGTTTCATAAAATTTATAGTTGAAAACTGTAGATGTATAATACACAACCTATGATAACTAATAAAACAAAAATAGTGACAACACTAAATGTTGGCCAAGATCCAGATAAACTGGCTCATTCCTGCATTGCTCCTGGAAATGTAAAATGGTACAGCCACTCTGCAAGGAATTTGGCTGTTTCTTATAAAACTAAATATGCCGACTACCAGATGATCCAGCAGTTGCACTCTTGAGCACGTATCTCAGTTAAATCTGAACTTATGTTCACACACAAACCTGCATACAAATGTTTTCTTGTAGCTTTATTCATAATAACACCAAGCTGAAAAAAATACAAATGTCCTTCAACAGGTGAATGGTTACCCAATCTGTGGGACATCCATACACTATAATGTTACTCAGCAAGAACTACTGAAACATGGAACAGTGTGGGTAAATCTCCAAATTAAGTGAAAAAACCCAGACTCAAAAAGCAGCTACCCACACAATTCTACTTGCGTAGTATTCTTGGAATGACAAAATTATAGAAACAGAGAAAAATTAGAGGTTGCCAAGGTCGGGATGGGAGAGGTAGGGAAGAAGGCAGGTATGACTATAAAAAAATAGAAGGGCTCATGAGGGATTCTTGTGGTGATGGAAACGCTTTGAATCTAGCTATATGATGTCAATATCCTGATTTTGATCTTGTGCTATAGTTTTGCAAAGATGTTCTCATTAGAGAAATTGAGTCAAGGATACATGGAATCTCTGTGTATCATTTCTTACAACTGCAGGTAAATCTACAAACTAAAAAGCTTAATTTTCATAAATATAGTTTCACACAACCAAGTTTCTGTCATAACTGAAAGTTTTCCATCAACTGAATCATTTATCAGTTTATCAATTTTACAAACTGGCTAAATTTTTAAAAATTAGAAATTCAATCCTTGGGGCACCTGGGTGGTCTGGTGCGTTAAGGCCTCTGCCTTCAGCTCAGGTCATGGTCCCAGGGTCATGGGATTGAGCTCCACATCGGGCTCTCTTCTCAGTGGGGAGCCTGCTTCCCCCACCCCCCCACCTGCCTCCCTGACTACTTGAGATCTCTGTCCGTCAAATAAAATCTTAAAAAAAAAGAAAGAAAGAAATCCAATCCTTAGTCGCCCTTACTACATTTCAAGATCTAAAAAACCACAAGTAGCAGGTGGCTAAATCATTACACAGAGTGACTCTAGATCCTCTTTTGGGGCTACAACCAGCCAAAATATAGGCAAATTTGAACCATTCAACAAGAGAATGGCCACATCAAACTACTCCCAGAAAGCACACATCCTACAAAGAAATACACATGTCTAGTTTAAAAATTCTGCAATTCGAAAAGAGGTAATGAAACCTCCGCAGTATTAAAAACTAACCAGTTGTGACAAACTGCTTATAGAGATGCATTGTTCTCTAGACAGCCAGCTAACAGGATGTTGCCTCCTCGATAAGATGTACATGTCCTCCGTCTACACCCTTATTTTAAAAGGAGGAATACAATAAATAAAAGTGAATTATTTTAGATTACAGCTTTTCCCACCAACCCTTATTTCTGCATGAACAATGGGTTTAGTATGATGAGCGGTGACAGGGACGGCACACATTCACAAAAGGGAAGCTGATGCTGTGCTCAGACGTTCCCTCTCTTTGACAGAATGAAAAATGAAACTGGAAGATGGAATGAAATTGCAGCTCCCACACACTCTGGCTGTTCGCCATGCGGAAGGGCCATGGGAGACGGGTGGAGGTGGTCTCTGGGAATGGAGCACTGAAGAGAGGTGGGAAGGGCTGAGGGGTTCTGTGCCCTTGGTGACCACAGTGATTAGCAGTTGCTGAATGAAACAACGGCAGGGCGTGGGGGTGCCACAACTTCACATGTGTGTGTTTCCGCTGCTGGGGACTTGGATGACAGCCATTGGATCAGGTCATGAGAAAATCAGCAGAAACCATTTTCTAAAGGAAATGCAGCACTTTAGCAGTTCTGGAAGGAGTCAACAGCCCCTGGGTCTAGCACTCAAGGCCCTCCATCACGCGGACTTTTCTGCCTGCCCACGTTTCGTGCCTCTACTCTTGTTGACCTTAGAACACTTAGAACAAATTGCCCCTGCAACTTTCCCTCAGCTTCTACCTCTGCCTACAGGGATATCAGTTCCATCTCCTTTTTTTCATCTTCTAAATTCCTCGTAAAAGCACATCTGCTGGAAAGCCAACCCAGCTCTAAGTGAGCTTGCCTTCTGTGGGATTTCCAGAGCATTTTGCAGACAAGTAAACTGAGGATCAGAACGATTAAGGAGCTAGCTTAAGGTCACACAGCAGGTAACTGTCAAAACGAGCATTCAAATGAAATCTTCTTTCTGTCTCCAAAACCTGTGCTTTTACCTCCGTACTATTCTGTTAACTCAGGACACAGGCATTTAAGCAAACTACATTTTATGGAGCAGCTGATGGATGCCAGGACCTAAACTGGGCACTAAGGACACAGTAAATAATCAATTAAAGTCACTCACAATACTATCATAAGTATACTTTGTAAAAATATGTACAGAGAATTACAAGGTTTCACAGAGATATGACACTGACAGGGGGTTTGCAAGCTGGATAAAAACTTAGCAGGTAGAAAGGGCCTGGTCAAGGCCTGGAAAGGGAGGAAAGAATGCAGGATGATATATTCTAGCTGGAGCAAATGCAGGTTCAAGGGTAAAGAATTCTGAAAGCCAGGAGACTTGTAGAACATAGTTCAACAGCATGCTAGAAATACGGTCAAGGACAGGTTGTAGGGAATTGCATTGTCACACGTAAGAGTTGGAAGGTATTCTGTGGGTTAAAAGAACCACAAAAGTATTCTTAAGCAGAGGATGATCAGATCACATGGGTATCCCTTTCATTTATTCCTCAAGTATATATTGAGTACCAAGCATTGTGTTGAAACCGGAGACATAAATAAGAGTTTCCAGTTGAATGGTGGAGCGAAGCAGATCAGACCAAGAGCTACAGAAAAATAAGGTAAACTCCTAAACAGAGATGTGTGCAGGATGATATGAACACAGAGCATGGGGCACTGCTTAGAACAGCAGGGGACGGTTCCCTGGAGGAGATGGCATGTTGGCGGTGGCTGAGGATGGGCTGGAAGGTATTACACAGGGAATAAAAGGAGAGGATTAAACAACAATAAGAACATTTGAGAATCATTTCATAAAAAAGATTAAAATATTTGATGATGTACTAGAATAGGTATGGGGACAAGGAAGAAACAGAGGGAAGAACTGGGTCGTGATCAAAACCTTTAGTCCACTGTCACTATGGGATGGCCAAGTATTGCTATACAGTAAGAGGAACTGCCAACAATTCACAAACAAAAAGAACTGTATAGAAAGAAAATACTGGAAAGGCAGGAAGAGAATGCCAGATAACAGTATCATACTTTTCTTATTTTTTTAATATTAATCATTACATCACTTAGCTAATCATGGTAAATATTGAGTCATTTCACTCAGAAAAATAGCACATGCTTGAGCTTAATAAAATAATAAGTCCTATTTTATTTGCTTTCTTGTTCCATAGGTGTCTTGCAAGGTGCAAACTGAACTCCCTGGAAACGTGAAGCCTGCACATACAAACATACAAGAGAGTTTTCCAGAAGCCGTGTTTTGTTTGTTGCATCAATCTGAGAGCACAGATGTGTGCTTCTGAATCCTTTTAGTTTTCTAAAAATTTTCAAGCTTTAGAATATAGATTGACACATAGATTTCCAGAGATTGTCTCAGTACTTCTGTTGTACCTTTATGAGGTTTCTCTGGTTTTACTTGTTATGAGACTCATAACCTCATTGCCAACCAATCGATCATTATTTTCAAGCCTTAAAATTGTTTCTATACTTATGTGGAAACACAGTAAGCAGCACCTCTGCAGTACTCTACTATAATATTCTTAATTTAAAAAAAAAAAAAAACTGAAGTTTAAAATGTGATCTATGTTTTTTTAAACTTAATAATTTATTCTAAAAATAAAATTTATAATGTATTTTTCTTATATTTAAGGACAGATCGTTAGTTTTAAAAGAGAGAATTCAAGACTCACTTTCTCTACACACACCAACATCAATCTACACGTAAAAAGGTTGAAAAAGATCAGAGCTCTTGACTGAGAAAAGGAAAAAATCCGCTCCAAAAAGAGTTAAAATAAAAGTCAAAAAGAATCTTTCCTCAGCTGCACAGATGTTAAAATTTGTCATACTGCATCACATACAAGAGAACTTTTGGACGTATTATAACAGTGCAAGCTAAAGCACAGCATTAATTTTGAATCCTGCTGCTGGGCATTTGAAGAAAAAGGAATTGGATATAGATTTTATATATATATAAATTTTATATATATTTATAAATTTATATATATTTTATATATATATATATTTTATATATATTTTATATATATATATATTTTATATATATAAAATCTATATCCAATCTATATATAAAATATATATATATTTTATATATATAAAATCTATATCCAATTCCTTTTAGATATATATATTTATATATAAATATAAATCAATTTTGATCTCAGTTTGGATTGATGGTACATTAAATCTTACCTCCTTGGTAAACTGAACAAACATGGATGCCTGGGTGCAGAGAAAGACAACTATCATATGATCTCCCTGATATGAGGAAGATATGGGTGCAGAGAAAAACAACTATATATATATATATATTTTTTTTTTTTTAATGAGATCTTCAAAAGTTAAAAATGATTGTCCACAACTCTTCAAACTAGGAATGAAAAGTCATGGGAGCATCTCAGAGCATAAGACCTGCGCTGCCCTAAGTGGAGAGGGGTCTGCAGAAGCTGAGGGACTACGGGAGCCTGTACAATGGACACAGAGAGCGCAGGGCTGCCCTGACATCAAAGTGTGGGAGCCAGGAAGCCATGCTTCAGCCGCGTGCTCAGTTCTACTTGGCGGTCTGTTTCACGCACTGGCATCTGCCCTTGCAAACCCAAATACTGTCCGTACAACATTAAGAATACACTAGCCCCCCATGATGACTTCAAAATCAGCTCATCAGACTTAGCTCACATGTGCTGCCTGCTTCCCACTCACTGAGCCAGTCCACTCCCCACACTCATCGCCCGCCCTGTCCTCCTGGTGAGCAATTGTGTCCTGACACTTCCATTCTCTCCAAGGTGCAAATCTCTCCTCAAGCCTCTTCCCAAAATTGGTTCCACCCCCACCAATGATTAAGTTTTTCTTATAAAATGAAAGAGAGGGAGACAGAAAAAGAGAACACAGAGCCCCTTCTTTCAACTCTGTTTGCTTTAAAAAAAAAAAAAAGATTTTATTTATTTACTTGTCAGAGAGAGAGAGA
The DNA here is from genome assembly GCF_011764305.1 of Mustela putorius furo. Taxonomy (NCBI): domain Eukaryota; kingdom Metazoa; phylum Chordata; class Mammalia; order Carnivora; family Mustelidae; genus Mustela; species Mustela putorius. The sequence continues at coordinate 18,737,724 of NW_025422019.1, read as the reverse complement.
ACAAGCAGGGGGAGTGGCAGGCAGAGGGAGAAGTAGGCTCCCCCACTGAGCAGGGAGCCCAAGGTGGGGCTCCATCCCAGGACCCCAGGGATCATGACCTGAGCTGAGGGCAGATGCTTAACCAACTTAGCCACCCAGGCGCCCCTCAACGCCAGTTTTGCCTCAAGTTACTATTCCATTTTTTGTTGCTTTCTGGTTATGAACAGTTGATACACGTTACAAGTCCACAGCCTCCCATCCACAATGCTAGATACAAAACGCTCTAAAAACAATAAATATATTTTTTTACAAACACGTATGTATATGCACATATTTTGTAGTTTATTTGAGAGCAAAACCTTATCTTCTAATTTGACAGTAAAATTGAATTTTCTTATATTCTGGGTGGAAGTATCACCGTGACTGATTACACTGTGCTAGGGGGGCATATGTACCATAAAGTACATATGCACTACATTCTATTTTGAAAACAAACACAATTAGAAAGGCATCTGGCCCCCAGACCTTAAGGTAAAGGACTGTAAACCTACAATATTTTTCATATCAATCTCAATAGTTAGGAGCAATTATGAAAGTATTTATACACTGCATCCGTGATTAATACAGAGGCTGATATGAAACACCAGTGGTTTCTGACTTAAGAAGTCCGACTACAGAACTGCGGTTTAATTTCCATGACAGTACTACGTTAAGGGGCATTAACGTGTCTAGACACTCTTCATATACCATTTAATATTCTCGGAGAATGTATCCTGGTCCACGTAGGTTGAGCTGTCTTAATGAAATAAACCCTGATGATACCCATGAGAATCAAACAACAGACACAAAGAGAAAATTACTATGGATTCTCTCCCCACTGTAAGCCTGCAGAAGCAAGTTTTCACAGAAACATGTGGGCTGTGGGGACTGGGGCTCACACCCAGGTGTCCATGTTTGTTCAGTTAACCAAGGAGGTAAGATTTTATGTACCATCAATCCAAACTGAGATGAAAATTGATCCCTCTAAAAGATGTAGTTTGAGAGAGATGGTGACAGATGACATTTGTCAAAAATATCTCCCAAAGTCGGCTGTGTACTCTGTTCTTATAAACTCTGCAAATTTCCTATTTATTGTTATTCTTTTACTTTAGGAGATAAAGAGAGGGGCATCGGTATGCACAAAGCTGCTGACAGAATTCTTATTATTAGTCGGTGGGGAAAGTTCTCAAGGTCTCCTTCATCTAATTATTCATGCAACAAACACCCACCAGTCTTTTTTTTTTTAATTTTTTATTTTTATTTATTTTTTTAAATTGTTTAATTTTTATAAACATATATATTTTTTTAATTTTTTATTTTTTATAAACATATATTTTTATCCCCAGGGGTACAGGTCTGTGAATCACCAGGTTTACACACTTCACAGCACTCACCAAAGCACATACCCTCCCCAATGTCCATAACCCCACCCCCCTTCTCCCAACCCCCCTCCCCCAGACAACCCTCAGTTTGTTTTGTGAGATTAAGAGTCACTTATGCTTTGTCTCCCTCCCAATCCCATCTTTTTTCATTTATTGTTCTCCTACCCACTTAAGCCCCCATGTTGCATCACCACTTCCTCATTTTAGGGAGATCATATGATAGTTGTCTTTCTCTGCTTGACTTATCTTGCTAAGCATGATACGCTCTAGTTCCACCCATGTTGTCGCAAATGGCAAGATTTCATTTCTTTTGATGGCTGCATAGTATTCCATTGTGTATATATACTACATCTTCTTGATCCATTCATCTGTTGATGAACATCTAGGTTCTTTCCATAGTTTGTGGACATTGCTGCTATAAACATTCGGGTGCACGTGCCCCTTTGGATCACTACGTTTGTATCTTTAGGGTAAATACCCAATAGTGCAATTGCTGGGTCATAGGGCAGTTTTATTTTCAACATTTTGAGGAACCTCCATGCTGTTTTCCAGAGTGGCTGCACCAGTTTGCATTCCCACCAACAGTGTAGGAGGGTTCCCCTTTCTCCGCATCCTCGCCATCATCTGTCATTTCCTGACTTGTTGATTTTAGCCATTCTGACTGGTGTGAGGTGATATCTCATTGTGGTTTTGATTTGTATTTCCTGATGCCGAGTGATATGGAGGACTTTTTCACGTGTCTGTTGGCCATCTGGATGTCTTCTTTGCAGAAATGTCTGTTCATGTCCTCTGCCCATTTCTTGATTGGATTATTTGTTCTTTGGGTGTTGAGTTTGCTAAGTTCTTTATAGACTTTGGACACTAGTCCTTTATCTGATAAGTCGTTTGCAAATATCTTCTCCCATTCTGTCAGTTGTCTTTTGATTTTGTTAACTGTTTCCTTTGCTGTGCAAAAGGTTTTGATCTTGATGAAATCCCGGTAGCTCATTTTTACCCTTGCTTCCCTTGCCTTCGGTGATGTTCCTAGGAACATGCTCCTGCGGCTGAGGTCGAAGAGGTTGCTGCCTGTTTTCTCCTCAAGGATACTGATGGATTCCTTTCTCACACTGAGGTCCTTCATCCATTTGGAGTCTATTTTTGTGTGTGGTGTAAGGAAATGGTCCAATTTCATTTTTCTGCATGTGGCTGTCCAATTTTCCCCATTTATTGAAGAGGCTGTCTTTTTTCCATTGGATATTCTTTCCTGCTTTGTCGAAGATTAGTTGACCATAGAGTTGAGGGTCTATTTCTGGGCTCTCTATTCTGTTCCATTGATCTATGTGTCTGTTTTTGTGCCAGTACCATGCTGTCTTGATGGTGACACCCTTGTAATAGAGCTTGAAGTCCGGAATTGTGATGCCACCAACATTGGCTTTCTTTTTCAATATCCCTTTGGCTATTCGAGGTCTTTTCTGGTTCCATATAAATTTTAGATTTGTTCCATTTCTTTGAAAAAGATGGATGGTACTTTGATAGGAATTGCATTAAATGTGTAGATTGCTTTAGGTAGCATAGACATTTTCACAATATTTATTCTTCCAATCCAGGAGCATGGAACATTTTTCCATTTCTTTGTGTCTTCCTCAATTTCTTTCATGAGTACTTTATAGTTTTCTGAGTATAGATCCTGTGTCTCTTTGGTTAGGTTTATTCCTAGGTATCTTATGGTTTTGGATGCAATTGTAAATGGGATTGACTCCTTAATTTCTCTTTCTTCTGTCTTGCTGTTGGTGTAGAGAAATGCAACTGATTTCTGTGCATTGATTTTATATCCTGACACTTTACTGAATTCCTGTATAAGTTCTAGCAGTTTTGGAGTGGAGTCTTTTGGGTTTTCCACATATAGTATCATATCATCTGCGAAGAGTGATAATTTGACTTCTTCTTTGCCGATTTGGATGCCTTTAATTTCCTTTTGTTGTCTGATTGCTGAGGCCGGGACCTCTAGTAGTATGTTGAATAGCAGTGGTGATAATGGACATCCCTGCCGTGTTCCTGACCTTAGCAGGAAAGCTTTCAGTTTTTCTCCATTGAGAATGATATTTGCGGTGGGTTTTTCATAGATGGCTTTAATGATATTGAGGTATGTGCCCTCTATCCCCACACTTTGAAGAGTTTTGATCAGGAAGGGATGCTGTACTTTGTCAAATGCTTTTTCAGCATCTATTGAGAGTATCATATGGTTCTTGTTCTTTCTTTTATTGATGTGTTGTATCACATTGACTGATTTGCGGATGTTGAACCAACCTTGCAGCCTTGGAATAAATCCCACTTGGTCGTGGTGAATAATCCTTTTAATGTACTGTTGAAGCCTATTGGCTAGTATTTTGATGAGAATTTTCGCATCTGTGTTCATCAAGGATATTGGTCTATAGCTCTCTTTTTTGGTGGGATCCTTGTCTGGTTTTGGGATCAAGGTGATGCTGGCCTCATAAAATGAGTTTGGAAGTTTTCCTTCCATTTCTACTTTTTGGAACAGTTTCAGGAGAATAGGAATTAGTTCTTCTTTAAATGTTTGGTAGAATTCCCCCGGGAAGCCGTCTGGCCCTGGGCTTTTGTTTGTTTGGGGATTTTTAATGACTGTTTCAATCTCTTTACTGGTTATGGGTCTATTCAGGCTTTCTATTTCTTCCTGGATCAGTTGTGGTAGTTTATATGTTTCTAGGAATGCATCCATTTCTTCCAGATTGTCGAATTCGTTCGCATAGAGTTGCTCATAGTATGTTCTTATAATTGTTTGTATTTATTTGGTGTTAGTTGTGATCTCTCCTCTCTCATTCATGATTTTGTTTATTTGGGTCCTTTCTCTTTTCTTTTTGATAAGTCTGGCCAGGGGTTAATCAGTCTTATCAATTCTTTCAAAGAATAAGCTCCTAGTTTCGTTGATTTGTTCTATTGTTTTTTTGGTTTCTATTTCATTGATTTCTGCTCTGATCTTTATGATTTCTCTTCTCCTGCTGGGCTTAGGGTTTCTTTCTTGTTCTTTCTTCAGCTCCTTTAGGTGTAGGGTTAGGTTGTATACCTGAATCTTTCTTATTTCTTGAGACAGCCTTGTACCACTATATATTTTCCTCTCAGGACTGCCTTCTTTATGTCCCTCAGATTTTGAACCATTGTGTTTTCATTATCATTTGTTTCCATGATTTTTTTCAATTCTTCTTTAATTTCCCGGTTGACGCATTCATTCTTTATAAGGATCCTGTTTTGTCTCCATGTATTTGAATTCTTTCCAAACTTCCTCTTGTGGTTGAGTTCTAGCTTCAGAGCATTGTGGTATGAAAATATGCAGGAAATGATCCCAATCTTTTGATACCGGTTGAGTCCTGATTTAGGACCGAGGATGTGATCTATTCTGGAGAATGTTCCATGTGCACTAGAGAAGAATGTGTATTCTGTTGCTTTGGGATGAAATGTTCTCAATATATCTGTGATGCCCATCTTGTCCAGTGTGTCGTTTAAGGCCTTTATTTCCTCGTTGATCTTTTGCTTGGATGATCTGTCCATTTCAGTGAGGGGACTGTTAAAGTCCCCTACTATTATTGTATTATTGTTGATGTGTTTCTTTGATTCTGTTATTAATTGGTTTATATAGTTGGCTGCTCCCACGTTGGGGGCATAGATATTTAAAATTGTTCGATCTTCTTGTTGGACAGACCCTTTGAGTATGATATAGTGTCCTTCCTCATCTCTTATTATAGTCTTTGGCTTAAAATCTAATTGATCTGATATAAGGATTGCCACTCCTGCTTTCTTCTGATGTCCATTAGCATGGTAAATTCTTTTCCACCCCCTCACTTTAAATCTGGAGGTGTCTTTGGGCTTAAAATGAGTTTCTTGAGGCAACATATAGATGGGTTTTGTTTTTTTATCCATTCTAATACCCTGTGTCTTTTGATTGGGGCATTTAGCCCATTTACATTCAGGGTAACCATTGAGAGATATGAATTTAGTGCCATTGTATTGCCTGTAAGGTGACTGTTTTGTATATTGTCTCCGTTCCTTTCTGATCTACCACTCATAGGCTCTCTCTTTACTTAGAGGACCCCTTTCAATATTTCCTGTAGAGCTGGTTTGGTGTTTGCAAATTCTTTCAGTTTTTGTTTGTCCTTGAAGCTTTTAATCTCTCCTTCTATTTTCAATGATAGCCTAGCTGGATAAAGTATTCTTGGCTGCATGTTTTTCTCATTTAGTGCTCTGAAAATATCATGCCTGCTCTTTCTGGCCTTCCAGGTCTCTGTGGATAAGTCAGCTGCCAATCTAATATTTTTACCATGGTATGTTACAGACCTCTTTTCCCGGGCTGCTTTCAGGATTTTCTCTTTGTCACTGAGACTTGTAAATTTTACTATTAGGTGACGGGGTGTGGGCCTATTCTTATTGATTTTGAGGGGCATTCTCTGAACCTCCTGAATTTTGATGCTCATTCCCTTTGCCATATTGGGGAAATTCTCCCCAATAATTCTCTCCAGTATACCTTCTGCTCCCCTCTCTCTTTCTTCTTCTTCTGGAATCCCAATTATTCTAATGCTGTTTCGTCTTATGGTGTCACTTACCTCTCGAATTCTCCCCTCGTGGTCCAGTAGCTGTTTGTCCCTCTTTTGCTCAGCTTCTTTATTCTCTGTCATTTGGTCTTCTATATCACTAATTCTTTCTTCTGCCTCATTTATCCTAGCAGTGAGTGCCTCCATTTTTGATTGCACCACATTAATAGCTTTTTTGATTTCAACTTGGTTAGATTTTAGTTCTTTTATTTCTCCAGAAGGGGCTTTTATATCTCCCGAGAGGGTTTCTCTAATATCTTCCATGCCTTTTTCAAGCCCGGCTAGAACCTTGAGAATTGTCATTCTGAACTCTAGATCTGACATATTACCAATGTCTGTATTGATTAGGTCCCTGGCCTTTGGTACTGCCTCTTGTTCTTTTTTTTGTGGTGAATTTTGTCATTTTGTCCAGATACGAGTATATGAAGGAGCAAGTAAAATACTAAAAGGGTGGCAACAACTCCAGGAAATTATGGTTTAACCAAATCAGAGAGATCCCAAATCGTGAGGGGGGAGAAAGGGGATAAAAAGAGGTTCAAAAAGAAAGAAAGAAAGGAGAATTAAAAAAAGAAAACGAATAAAGAAAAGTATAAAAAAAGAAAATATATATATATATTAAACTAGTTTAAAAACGTTAAAAAAGAAAAGGGTAAAAGTCAAAAAAAAATTTGGGAGAAGAAGAGAGAAAAAAATGAAAAAGAAAAAAATTAAATTAACTGCAAGACTAAAAAATCACAGGGAGAAAGCCATGAGTTCCATTCTTTGCTTTCTCCTCCTCTGGAATTCTGCTGCTTTCCTTGGTATTGAAACCACACTCCTTGGTAGGTGAACTTTGTTGGTGAACTTTGTAGGTGAACTTGGCTGGATTTCTTGTTGATCTTCTGGGGGAGGGGCCTGGTGTAGTGATTCTCAAGTGTCTTTGCCCCAGGCGGAATTACACCGTCCTTACCAGGGGCCGGGCTGAGTAATCCGCTTGGCTTTGCTTTCAAGAGCTTTTGTTCCCTGACGGCTTTCTGTAGAGTTCCAGAGGACGGGAATATAATTGGCGGCCTCCTGGTCTCTGGCCCGGAGGAGCTGAGAGCCCCGGGCCCCACTCCTCAGTGCGCCCTCAGAGAACAGCGCCCAGTAACTCCTGTCTGCCTGACCTCCGGCCGCGCTCCGAGCTCACCGAGCCTGCGACCGGTTCAAGGTAACCCTGAGCTGTGAGCTTACTGTCGGCTCTGTCTCTGTAGCCGGCTTTTCCGTTCCAATACCCGCAAGGTCTGTGACACTCAGACACCCCCGATCCTTCTGTGACCCTGCGGGCATTGGTGGTTCAGTGGTAGAATTCTCGCCTGCCTTCTGTGACCCTGCGGGACCTGAGGCCACGCTGACCCCGCGTGGGCTTCGCCCCAGTTTAGCCTCTGGAGCGATGTCCCTCGGCAGAACAGACTTTTAAAAGTCCTGATTTTGTGCTCCGTTGCTCCGCCGCTTGCTGGGAGCCAGCCCCTCCCCCCAGGGTCTATCTTCCCATCGCTTTGGATTCACTTCTCCGCCAGTCCTACCTTTCAAAAAGTGGTTGTTTTTCTGTTTCTAGAATTGCTGTTCTTCTCTTCCATCTGCCAATGGATTTGCAGGTGTTTGCAATCTTTAGATAAGCTATCTAGCTGATCTCCGGCTAGCTGAAGTAGTCTCAGCCTGCTACTTCTGCGCCATCTTGACTCCTCCCCCCCCATCAGTCTTTAGAGGGGAAGAGCAGCAGAGGTAAGACTGCAGTCTCTGAGGTCAGGCCGACTGGCCTGGAATCCCCTCCTGTGACTTTGTGACACTTCCCCTCTCTTATCCACTCTGTTCCTCATATACAAGATTCGCCTACCTCTGGGGATTCTTGTGAAGACTACAGGTGATTTTCCCTGTAAAACACTTAGCAGGGTGTCTGACAGAGAGTAAGCATTCAACAAATGTTAGTATAGCAGGTTATGAACATTCAAACTCTTTTATTATGCAAATTTAATTATTTTGTTTTACCATTCACTGCTGCACTGGAAAAAGAACACAAATATTGCCAATTCTCTTCACCTCCTAAGAGGTTTCGATGATTTAAGTCCTCCCTGCTCGCAAGAAAAAGGGAAATGGCTTTTGTGTCCCACCAGTTCGGGTTCTGAAAATCACAAGACATCAAAGTCTAATTTTGAAAGAAAAAGAGAATATCTGGTATTTAGGAAGGAATAAAGAGTCTCAGAGAAGTGGAAAGCAGAGCGTGGTTTCCTGAAATTAGAAAGAGATTCTTTAAAGTAGGAGAAATGGTATCGGAGAGGGTTTTAGTTCTGGAATAATGAAGACTCAGGTCTTATAACACTAACTGCACTGTGGGTGGCAGAAATTACCTTCAAGGAATGAAATACCATTATGTCAAGAGAGGTGAGCTCAGAAGGCCTTGAGCTCTACCCTCACCAGTGACTTCCAGTCCCTCCCATGGCACCAGGCAGCTGCAAAGGCAATGGTTGTCTCAGGAGTAACCTCCATGAACCTAAGTTACATCTCCTAACAGTCCATCGGAGGAACTCAGAGACAACAATTATGTGTACCCATAGCCATAAACAAGGACATTTCTTGAAAGACCTGGGGCTTAGAACAAGACTCACACCCTCTGCTTTAGGGATCATCATTCTGATTCTGGACGACTATTTGTGAGAGGCTGTGGGTGCACAACAGTGGGCAAGATACATGGTCGTTGCCCCCCGAGAGTTTATAGTTTAAGAAGAGAGACAGACAACTCAAAAGCAATTTTAGTAAGTCGTAATGCTATGTGTTGTAATACAGGAAATCAGAGCTAAATGGGGATCCAAGGGAACAGAACCAAGTCGGGGGGGGGGGGGGGACAAAGCTGAGCCTCGGGAAGGGAGCAGTTAGGCAGGTGAAGCCTTCCAGGCTGGGAGAACCCCATGTCAAAGCTTCAGAGACCAAAACAACACGATGGACTTCAGGACATGGAAAATGTCTACTGGAACCGGGGCACAGACAGCAAAGGAGGAGGTGGCCTGAGAGATCTGATCTCTGAGAGTCAATCTCACTGAACGACTCTAGTGAATTTGCCGGGCAGCCCTCGCTGCCCTGCGTGAAGACCAGCTGGAAGAATGGGATGAGGGAAAGGCCAATGCCGAGCGGACTGGATGGGGAACACCACGGGAAGCCAGGAAAGCTCAGAGCGGGGATGAAAGAACTCCATGTGATGGCGAAGTGTGCGCAACAGTGCTGTGTTGGTGCGCTCCTGGCGAATTAGTGAGGACATCAATGCAAATTAACGAGGGAGTACAATATATCTCTTCTATACTGGAAACAGAATAGACCATTGCTAGGACCGAATGTTTGTGTCCCCTTAAAATCCCTTGAGGCCCTATCCCTCAATGTGATGACATTAGAAAAAGTGGCCTCTGGGAGGTAATTAGGTTTAAATGATATATGAGGATGGGATCTTCATGATGGGATTAGTGCCCTCAGAAGAGACCACAGAGCCCTCTTTCACAGTCTCTCTCTCTCCTCCTCTCTCTCCCTCCAGAACCTCTCCCCTGCCCAATGAGGCTATAGTCAGAAGGCAACCTTCTGCCAGCCACTAAAGGAGTCCTCACCAGAACCTGAACTTGCTGGCGCCCTGACACCTGATCTCACAGCTTCCGGAATGATGAGAAAAAATAAATATCTGTTTCAGGCACCCAGACTATGAGCATTTTGTTACAATACCCAAAGATGACTAAGACAGGCATTTAAACTTTTATAGATCAAATAAAAGTGCTCCAGGACTGACAACACTTGAAAACTCCAAGCTGAGGGAATGGCTTTAAGGAAGCAGGCATGGCTCTGGGCTTTGTGGAAAAGCAGCAAACAGAACTGTCAAACCCAGCCTGCAGGTGAGGAAACGTGTCTTAAGCAATGGACCCACCTGTATGCACGTGCAACAGCACCAAGGAAAGGGCCACAGTCACGCAGGCGCCCAACACAAGACCATTCACAACTCATCTGCTGTACAAAACTGTTTGCACCCACACTAAACCATGCTGACGGAAACCACGGCCACACAAGTAGCTGCACAAACATCTGAACATTGAGCCACGAAGCTGAAATCCTGACTCAACCACATGCTAGCCACACTGTTCTGGATATACTATCTTCTCTGGACTTCATGTTTCTCATTAGGAAAACACAGGAAATAAATGCTTTCCAGGCTCTGTTGCCAGCAGAAACCCAGGCAATCAGCACAATCAAAAAAAGGTGAATTTGTTCTAAGGATTTGGAGAATGACATGGATCCAACTGCAAGGACAAACAGTCAAATATTCCCAGGGATGGGAAGCAAAAACTAGAAAGTTTGTGGAGAGCAATTATGCTCTCCATGGCTCTGCCTCTGCTTTACAGTCCTCATCCACAAATTCTGGTTCCCAAATTGAACGTGATGAACTATGGCTCTCCATGACCACCCTGTTAACTTCTAGTTACTAACAGAGACTAACTACCTTATCAAATCTCAATTCCTCATTCCTAGGAGAGCACCTGGGTAGCCCAGCTCTATCCCTGAGGTAGCAAGCCACTTACACCATCCTGGTTCATAAAGCTCTCCCTGCTAGAGGTTGGGAGCAGGGCAGCAGGGAGAGGTGGGGAGTAGAGGTTGGGCACAGATCTTAAAGAAAGACCTGTGGAATGACAGGGAATTCCTCACAGGGAAAGCTCATAACGGGCTGTGTTGAGGATTCTTTAACTGCCACATGTAGAGTGGCTAGCCAACAGAACAATCAGTATGTTATAACCTAGCAATGAAATCAAGTAAATACTCATTTCCAGAACAGTTATCCTGACTGGCTGAAATGAAATCACCTGAGTGGGTATGGCATTTGACCTATGAATTCCTCACCACATGAGCATTTCTCCAGTAAGTCTATACCCCAGGCATATTTTATTCAGTTGTTATATTTGGAAATACTACAATTCACTTACTATTTAAAAGAGTTTATTTATGAGAAAGCATGAGATATGCCCGTGTTTCAGAAATCCCTATGCAGTCTGTTAAATGTGCAAATGAAAGCAGAAGGAGGACTATCAATCATAACCCAAGTGGAATAAACACACACTAGGAGACCGAGACACCAGCCTACAATGTTAGAAAGCTGTGGTTGTCCTACACTTCTCAGATGTCGTTAAAAGGACCTTGGGTTTGGTTCTCCAGTGTTCAATAATTACCTGAATGCCACATGAGTACTCAGTTTACTGAACAAAGAGATACACTCTGAATAACAAGTTTTATTTGGACACAGAAAGAATAGAATGTGCAGGCTTTTCTTCCAGTGAGACCTATTAATCTACCTTTTAAGAGTTAAATCAAATCATCAACATCTAGAAAGACACATGTTTGCTTTGCCTGAGTGGATGCCCCTTTCCACGCTGTCCTCTCCAGGGATCTTATTACCTTATTACCAAAGATAATCAAGTTAAAGTTCTTAAATGGTTATGCCACTATCTTTTGCAACTATCTTTTGCATAAAGAGCTAACAATGAGATGGAGCCTCATTGCTGATGTGGAAATCCATTATTTAAATTGTTCTGACCGGGCACCTGGGTGGCTTAGATGGTTAAGTGTCTGCCTTCGGCTCAGGTCATGATCCCAGGGTCCTGGGATTGAGCCCTACTTCAGGCTCCTTGCTCAGCGGGGAGTATGCTTCTCCCTCTCCCTCTGCTGTTCTCTCTCTCTCTCTCTCAAATAATTAAGTGAAATGCTTTTTTTAACAATAGCAAATAAATTGTTCTGACCATCCAACTTTGGATCACCCTAAGTGGATATCTTCTTCCAGAAAAAGTAGCTCTGTAAACTCAGTTTCCCCAGTATTAGCCATAGAACCCCCAAAGTATTTGTTACACTTGAATTATACATTGGGTTCATAAAAATTAATTTTCCCAATTGACTGATTGTTATGAAGACCATGCTATCTGTGTTATTCATCACTTCTCCAGGCTAAGGATGGGGTTGTTGGTGAATAAGAGTTCTTCTGCTAAATTCAACCCATTACTTAATGAATGTCCTTATTCTAAGTATTTTTCCAGATGCCCCATGGAGACTCAAAGATGACTAAGGCATGGTCTCTTCTTTCAGAGAATTTATAATCTAAGTCACGTAAAAGGATCTAAGCCTTTCAATAAACAACAGTGGGGCTAAGCAATGGATGAAAAAGAAATGACTGTGAAGAGGAATTCAGAAGTAGAAGAGGTAAAACAGAGGTAAAAGAGGCTGTAGGTTTCAGGAAGAGGCTTCAGGCAATAGGTAAAATGTTAGTTGAGTCTGAATGGACGGGTGAAATACACATCACAGAAGAGAAAAGAGCTTGTGGTGCTGCATAAGCAAACACAATGGGCCAGGCCAGCAAAAGCACTTGCAGGAAACACTATATACAACAGCCAGACGGGCAGAGAAGGTTCCTAAAAGGCAGCAGTTTTCAGTTGAGGCCAATTTCGGCTTCCAGGGGACATCTGGCAATACCCAGAGACATTTTCAGTTGTCCCAGCTGGAGAGGGGATGCTACTGGCATCTAGTGGGTACAGATCGGAGATGCTGCTGAACATTCTAGAATGTACAGAATAGCCCTCCAAGAATTATCTGACTCAAAACGTCAAACATGGCAAAGCTGAGAAACCCTACTGCCAGAAGAGCTTAAGAAGGATTTGATGTAGCTCACTGAAGTAACCTTCTTTACACCAAATGAAAGAAAAAAGGCAGCGCCCTGTTTAGGAGACAAATAGTATGTGACATTTTAGAGGTAAAGCCTCCTTATTGAGGGCCTCATAAGCAGGCGGGGTGGACTAAGGTGAGGGAATGATTCATTACATGGTCAAAACCTCCATTTCAAACGAATGAGATCTACCCCCGGCCACAATTCTTACTGGTGGTGGTTTCAAGGGGAATCAGGTCAGAGAATGTAAATGGTTCAGCATCCCTATTAGGAAGATGAATCAAGGTACCAGTTCTACTAATGAAATACTAATAGAAGCACCTTGATGATAATGTTAATCAAGATAATGGTAAAAATATCATGTTAATTACTTCCTGAGAAGCCTTTCCTTGCCACTCTCTAGAAAATAGGCTCCCCCATCACTCTTATCTCATCTTGCTCTATTTTCTTCATAGTTATGCATAGTTATCCATGCACAAATAACAGAAATCATGTAGGTAGGTAGGTAGATGAAGGAGAGAGAGAGGTTTCAATTCTTATTGACTGCTTGGCCCGCTGGAATGCAAGGCCCATGAAGTCAGGAATTTAAATCCATTCCCTGATGTAGTTCTAAATTTAGAGAGCACCCCGACTGGCCTTTGAAAAGGTAGGTGCTCATTAAATATATACTGAATGAGTAAATGACAATTACTAACATCTGTATAGTATACGTTTTTACAAAGCACTTTCATTTCTTTAACTGAGGAATGCTATATATGGGCACTTAGATGGAGATTAGTGAGTGAGAGAACTGAGCCCACCCACCCCTTCCATACTTTTCAAGGTCAGCAAGAGGGGCAAGCAATGAAAAATAATTACAGGGGCGCCCGGGTGGCTCAGTGGGTTAAAGCTTCTGCCTTCGGCTCAGGTCCTGATCCCAGGGTCCTGGGGATTGAGCCCCGAATTGGGCTCTCTGCTCAGCAAGGAGCCTGCTTCCCTTCCTCTCTCTCTCTGCCTGCCTCTCTGCCTACCCGTGATCTCTGTCAAATAAATAAATAAAATATTAAAAAAAAAAAAAAAAAAGAATTACAACCAAGTATGATGAGTATTCCAATACTGTGTCAGGAGGGTAGATATTACTGTTCTTTTAATTTTATCAGCAAGAAAATAGCAGGTCGGAGATCTTAATGGAATTGTTCTAAGTCATGTAGGAGAAAAGTGGAGATGAGATTCCTGTAAATATATACCGACTCCTTAGCTATGGAGATTAATATAGTGCACACTGAACTGTAGTAAGAGCCTGGCTCTATTCTGCCTATATCAAGTTTCTTAACACCGCTGCTGGCCATGAGGGGGGTCTACGTATGGTTCTTCATATGATTGCAATGGATAACACAACTCAATCAGATCAAAATGAGCAAAGACATTTACACAGTGAGATAACCTGCTGCCAAGAGTTTGCCAACACCGCAGGGCCTCGAGCCCTCAAGTGGAGGCATGGGGACAGAGTGGGTGAGGGGGGAGTGTGGGTGGAGAGGGCAAAGTCACCTGAATTGATTCAGAGTTAGACACCAGCATTAGGGATGGGAAGTCAGAGTTGCCTTCCCTCTCTGACATGACTAAATGAGGCATTCAGATGCATTCAAACCCAGAGCAAACTTCTGGCTTCCCTGGTAAATATGTTATTTTTGTTTTAGGCAGCAGCATCACTATACTTATTTCTTCAGGAAATATTTACAAAATGTCAACTATATGCCAGACAGAAGTTGGTCCTTGTCCAGAGACATTCTTGATTATTATGGCAGGGTGTGTGTGGGTATGGGTATGTGTGTGGTGGGGGGGGTGTATGGGAAGGAGGGATTCTTCTGGCATCTAGTGGGTGGAGGCCAGATATGCTGCTAAATATCCTACATTGCACAAAATAGCACCTCTAACAACAAACAATTCTCTCGATCCAAGTGTCAATATTATAAAGGTTGAAAAATCCAGGTGTAGACCTAAAGATCAAAATAAACAATTTCCACCCTCAAGGACTTAAAGCAGGCAAATAATGACGATCCAACATCGTAAGCCCGATGAGGGACAACACCTAAGATACCATAGGTGCACAAGGGAAGCAGGACTGATCTCCACACTCTTGACGAAATCACAAGAGGAAATCATGGCTCTCCACCCTTGTTCCTTGATACTCATCATTGTTATGTGATAATTCACCTGAGTTTAATGAAGGGACCAGATAACATATCAAAGAATTAGGAATTTTACTCCCAATGATTTTTTTCACTTTTATTTTTTATTTTTAAAATTCTTTATTAAATTCAATTCAGTTGACATACACTGTATTATTAGTTTCAAGGGTAGAGGTTAGTGATTCATCAATTGAAAATAACACCCCATGCTCATTACATCACGTGCCCTCCTCAATGCCCATCACTCTTCCCTCCACCCTCCTCCCCTCCAATAACTCTGTCTCTTATGATTTATCTCCCTCCCTGTTTTCATCTTATTTTATTTTTCCTTCCCTTCCCCATGCTCATCCATTTTGTTTCTTGAATTCCACATATGAGTGAAATCATATGATGCGTGTCTTTCTCTGACTTATTTCACTTAGCATAATACCCTTTACTTCCACCCACATCTTTGTAAACGGCAAGATTTCATTCTTTTTGATATCTGAATAATATTCCATTGTATATATCACATCTTCTTTATCCACTCATCTATAAGTGGACATTTGGGCTCTTTCCATTTGGCTACTAAGGACATCGCTGCTATTAACATTGAGGCGCATGTGCCCTTTGGAATCACTGTTTATATCCTTTGGATAAAAAGCCAGTAGTGTAATTGCTGGGTCATAGGGTAGTTCTATGTTTAACCTTTTGAGGAACCTCCATTCTGGTTTTCAGAGTGATTTTTAACTTACTCTGTTCCTTTCTGTTTGCAGAACAAAAAGGCCCCACATGACATTTTAGGTCTGGAGACTGTCAGAAGCATTTTTATGTCAACCCTTAAAGAACAGAGCAAGCTGATGTTTCCCATAACAAAAATTACACTGCAGTTTATACAGGAATATGGAACAAAGGATCAGTTCAGAAATGAAAGAAAAAAGGATACTACTTTAAGGTCATTTGTCTCCCCAGTGATTAACAATAGGTACAATTTATGAACTATCACGATCTCTTTCATAAATGATATATTTTTTAATTAACATATAATGTATTATTTGCTTCAGGGGTACAGGCCTGTGAATCATGAGTTTTACACAATTCACAGCACTCCCCATAGCACATACCCTCCTGATGCCCATAACCCAGCCACCCTATCCCTCCCCACCACCTCTCAGGAATCCTCAGTTTGTTTCAAGAGATTAAGAGTTTCTTATGGTTTGTCTCCCTCTACGGTCCCATCTTGTTTCATTTTTTCCCTTCCTACCCCCTCGACTCCCTGCCCTGCCTCTCAAATTCATGTCAGAGAGATCATAGGAGAGTTGTCTTTCTCTGACTGACTTATCTCACCCAGCATAATACCCTCTAGTTCCATCCACGTCATTGCAAATGGCAAGATTTCACATAAATGATATTTTTATTGATTCTTGTTTATATAAAACAAAATATTTTACACATTGTGATGTCCATGAAAATAGAAGGGTTTCTATAAGATAGGCTCTTGTTAAAAAAAAAAAAAAAAAAAGGAGGGGGGCGCAGAGAAAGAGTTCTATCTCTTCACAGTAGGAATAGAAACACATACACTGGGATGCCTGGGTGGCTCAGTTGGTTAAATGTCCCCCTTTGGCTCAGATCATGATTCCAGGGTTCTGAAACTGAGACCCCACACCCTGCTCCTTGCTCAGCAGCTCTCCCTCTCCCTCTGCCTGCCCCTCCCACTCCTTGTAAGCGCTCTCACCCTCTCTCTCTCTCTCTGACAAATAAATAAATAAATAAAATATTTAAAACACACACACACACACACACACACACAACCAAGAAAAATCAACCACATTAAACAAAAGAGCATAATCAAATTTAATCTCACTCTGGGAGAACTTACTTCCATCTAGTCAACTAAAGAAATACACCAACACTTTGAGTTGTCTATTAGGTCATAAGTTCAGTTTTATTAACTGCTAACAAAGACATTTTATAAGTTGACATCTGAAGATGTAATGTACCCTTTGGCCTGAGTGTTTGTTTTATAGTTCCCCTTAATTAAGGTGATTTTACCTCTTACTATTTTTTTTTTCAAAAGGACAGCTTCTTAAAATAATCCATTTCCACATGTTCAATTCACTGTCTGCCACAGAACATCCCCATTAAGACACATTTCTACCCACTCCTCTATCATTACACTATAGAAAGCAGAAAGGACTTTCCACTCTGGATTGCAAATAGAAATTTTGGTCACAGGGTTATTTTCCTGATCGAGTCCAAACTAGGATATAGTCTTTTACCGATAATAGAATGCTTAACCAGGCCTTGCTGGAAGAATGGATTAAATATGAAACCATGAAGTCTTATAGCTTTGACATCATATAAAAGTTATCTGGATAGCTGGATCCTTCTAGTAATTATTGCTGAAAACCAGCCAACAAATATCAATCATGCTCAGAAAAGTATTTCATATATCATTCCATATTTTATGAGGGATATTTGTTTCACAGATATTTTATCAATTGACCTAGAATTAAATTGGTATTTAGGTGATTCATCATTAAACAAATAGACTTCTGGCCTAATGAATTCATCATAAAGAATTCTTTGTCCAAGTTTTGTATTGGCAATATGATCCCTATAGAAACATTATTGTTGACATTTGCCTTAATCTCTGCTTTTTTTACGTTACCATGTAAGTGGCAAAAGAATGTCTCTTTGCAATTCTTATCCCACTACATCATACCTTTACAATGAATGGTCTAAGTGTAGAATTCTAGGTCTGACTAGGCCACAGGCATCATTTGTCTCTCACTGATACAAACTTCACAAGTTATCATCCACTAACTTGTGTTTTCTTCATGAGTTGTTTAACCTCTGATATGGAATTATATTAAACTAATCACCCCTACTTAATCCTCTCCAGATAACTCCTGCCTTCATTTCTCTGTTAGGCGGTCATGTGTCTTTACTGACTATTAATGTGATTCAACTCCATGGGAAATTTTTAATTGCTAAAATGCTTCATACTGTAATTTAAACATTCCTGTGAGAATCAGTACATATTTTAGTTATCTACATTTTCTCAAGCATAATTTAAGCTGCCCACAAAATCTTCCTCTTAAAGTCACAAATGTCTTGACTACAATTTCATTCACTACTGCCCATTTTTACATGAATATTTACATCTTAGAGCTGAGACAGCCAACGTATTTACACTCAGGAATGTCTGTCTGCATGCAGATTTTCACTATTAGTCATCAGCAATGATGTGACATAGAAAATTTTTTAAATAGAATTAAATGTAATACTTTCAAAACTAAGAGAACACTAAGATTAATTTGCTTGTCATCTACACAGCTAGGAAGAAAATGGTTTGTACAACATCGATTTGAGCAAAATTTGCATTTTTTTCATAGAAAATTCTCTTTCAATTGTTTACATTCTAGTCTTCGATATAATAGTTTTGTAGAGTCATAAGACGAGAAACAGTTTACAACTATATAGAAAAATTGAAGATTACATGATACAGAATTTGCAAAATATAAAATGGTCAACAAATATGAAATAAGGTATGTGATAGTCAATTAATTCATATTTGTTACAGTACTAATGTGGGTGGAGATAAATATTTAGTTATTTTGTTATGTCCCACTAATATCTAAAAGCAGCTGGGAGAATTGGCTAAGCTTTCTTTTTCATCATTAATGTGGATGGGGATCTAGCGGGGATACAGCCAACATACAAGTAGGATGAGGAACAGGAGGCATTCGTTAACCTTCAGGCCATGTCACAGACAAATATTCATGCCACTCATAAACAGTCCATATTTTTTACTTTAAATGGCTCAGATGGGCCTTCAGTTTGCATGTTTTTTGAGATAATTTTTACTGCTTCAGTATTGAATGGTGTAAAAATGGTTCTCTGTTCAATATGGTCATTAGCTCAGGTTTTCTTGTTAAGAATGTGCAAAAAATGTAAAGTTTAGGATTCGTTGTAAAAGTACACACACACAAACACACATACATACACACATGGGCACACATACAGTCAAAATTCAAAGCCGTTCTCTCTCTATTCTGGTAGCAACACAACCATGTAATCAACACTGGATTAGACTGACTTTAATTCCAAGACAAAATGAAATCTTTAGAAGGTAAAACTTCAGTGAACAAATGACAAGACTGTGTCATTTGAAATATATATAACAGAATCTAGAAAACTCAACTTTTCTTCCACTTCCTTACATAATAAAAAACCTAAATTGTAGGTTCAGCTTTCTCTACCAGGGAAGCCAAGTTAATGGGTTGACTTTAAATCTGTGGAACTTGGCAACTACAGAAGTTAATTATGACCTAAAATAGCCAACAAGAGAGGTGTATGGTTACTTCTGTTAAGAATCTCAGTGTTCGGGAGCGCCTGGATGGCTCAGTGGGTTAAAGCCTCTGCCCAGGGTCCTGGGATCAAGCCCCACATTGAGCTCTCTGCTCCGCAGGGAGCCTGCTTCCTTCTCTCTCTCTGCCTGTCTCTCTGCCTACTTGTGATCTCTGTCTGTCAAATAAATAAATAAAATCTTTAAAAAAAAAAAAAAAAAAGAATCTCAGTGTTCAGACGCCTGGGTGGCTAAGTTGGTTAAGCATCAGCCTTTACCTCAGGTCACAACTCCTTGGTCTTGGGATCGAGTTCCACATCTAGCTCCCTGCTCAGCAGAGAGCCTGCTTCTGCCTCTGCTTGCAGCTTCCCCTGCTTCTGCTCTCTCCTCTGACAAATAAAGTCTTAACAAAAAAAGACAGAGATATCTCAGCATCTGTGTATAGTCATGACAACACATGCAGCCTGGGTTTCAAGCACTGTAAGGTCTTAGAACACAACAGATGTGAAAGGGTCACAAGGTGCTAGTGCAACAAAGTAGAGAACAGGCAGTTCCACTGCCCGCAAAGCAAAGCCATTGCCCTGGGGAAAGAAAACAGCAGGTGATGTTCACTTCTTTCCTTAGGGAATCCAAATGTAAAAGAACCGCCATGCTTGGCAGGATTCAGCACATTCCAAGTCCTCCAGCTGACTTGTTCATAAACATTTGTTGGCTCAAGAGGAAAATTATTGGTAAAAGGACCTGGCTGAGAACTGAAATCACATTTTCATTTAAAAATTAACTTGAGGGGCTCCTGGGTAGCTCAGTTGATTAAACATCTGCCTTCAGTTCAGGTCATGATCCCAGAGCCCTGGGATAGAGCCCGGAGCCAGGCTCCTTGCTACACGGGGAGCCTGCTTCTCCCTCTCCCTCTGCCTACTGTTCTACTTGTGCACGCTCTCTCTCCCTCTTGCTCTCTGTCAAATAAATAAATGAAATCTTAAAAAATAAAAATAAAAAATTAACTTCAACGTAGAAAAGAAAGAAAGAAACCAAGAAAAAAAAAAAACCAAGAAAGAAAGCCTGAAAACATTCTAGCTCTCCTGTTTTACATCAAATAATTCTTTAAAGGACTGGCCTCACTCTTTCAAGATTGTTCTAAAGGAGCAGGACTCCAAAACATTCAAATTCTGTCTCTGAATTTTGTATGCTACCCATTTATAAAAAGCAATGTGTGGATGTCCCCATCCCACCAACACGGAAAAACTGCATCTAGTTCAGCCTTTCCCATTAGGCAGATTGCCATATGGTTGCTAACTGACTTACAAACCAATAAATGAAGAGACCTCCTAGTGAAACATGTCAAACATTTGAAAAGTTCATGAGGTAACAGCAGCCAACAAGATAAAAGACTGGAGTTAGTACACAGAGGGTTAATTTACTCATATACTATACAAATAAAGTACAAAGACTCCAACAATAATCGACACACAGGCTGTTGGGTTTTGTTGCCCACACACTAAGAAAAAAGCCATTAACTACCTACCTTTTATCTTCTAACTAAAATCTAGTTATAAGAAATATCGGAACAAAGATCTGAGCACAAATGAGAAAGCTAGTAAGATGCAGACAAATATAATTTTTAAAATAACTTAGGAGGAAAGAGTTAAGGCAAGAGAGGGAAAAAGAGGCTAAAGAAATGAAAACAATGATATGGAATCAAACATAGAGAAATCGAGACAGGAAACAGAAAATAAAAATGTTAACATGATATGGAGAATGATGTTTGCATTTACTGAATCCTTGTTGAGAATTCAGTTTGTGTTAGATGTTCTGCAGGATTGTAGAAGACAAAGAGTAAAAACAAAGAGGTATGGGTCCCTGAGTTCTAAGAATTTACAAAGTAACTGAGGAGGAAAAGACATATGCATAAATTTAAAAAACAAAACTAAACTCATGGGGTGCCTGGGTGGCTCAGTGGGTTAAGCCACTGGCTTCATCCTGCATCTGGCTCTCTGCTCAGCAGGGAGCCTGCTTCTCTCTCTCTCTCTCTCTCTCTCTGCCTGCCTCTCCATCTACTTGTGATTTCTCTCTGTCAAATAAATAAATAAAATCTTAAAAAAAAAAAAACTAAACGCATAAGATACCAAAAAAGACATATATTTGTGTGTGCTGAGATACAGCAGGTGCAAGGATGAGCATGGGATTTGGAGTCACAAGGTCTTGTTCTGAGACTTAAGGGTCTCGCAATCCTGGGCAGTCAGGTAACCCACCTTGGGCCTTAGTTTCCTCATCTGCAAGATAAGAAGATTTGGCTACATGATCTCAAAGATGCTTCAAGCAGAGGCATGTAATAATCTAGATGTAAAAAAATTCTTGAAAGAAAAGAATTCTGACCAACTTAAGGAAGGGGAAGTAAAGGGAGTTTTGACCAAGGGTCAAAGAGGAAACTCCACGCACAGCAAAAGTCATGTATCAAACCCAGAGCTAGAAATGAGAGTCATATGTGAAAGGCAAAATACATACTTGATTGACTAGAATGGGGACTCAATCAGAGAGAAATAACAGTAATGAGATTTAAAAAGAAAAAAGGTCAGGTCTTGAAGACCAGCAGCTCAAGTGAAGACAGGGCCACAGCAGAAAATAATAGGAATAAAATAATGAGGAGTATCTGAAGAGTGAGAAAAAAAAAATTAAGGCGAAAAGAAAAAATGTTTGAAAATGGGAAACAAAGAAATCAAGGCACAATTAAACGTCAGAAAAATAGACAAATTGCTCTTGGGTTGATAAATAGGTGAGAAAAGTAAGTGGGCACGAGGAAATGAATGAGGAGGAGGTGGTTTAGATAAAGGAGATTAAGGTTAGAGTGTAGATAAATGGCCAAAGATCTGAGTATTATTTCTAAGCTGGAGCCCATAGGACTGCATCAAAATGTCATCGAAGCAGCCAAGAGAGTTCGGCTTTTGGAAGTGTTTTAGCCAACAACCTCCAAGCATCTCCAAGCAGGAGTGGTCCAGAAGAGGAAGAAAATTGCTGGGAGAATTCTGATGAAATACTTTCTTCCTTCTGAGCCCCAACCAATTAATTGGTCTCAAATTGGACTTCCAGCAGGATCGAGCACAATGCAATGGTAACAATAATTATTATTTTAGCTAACATTTATTGAACCCTTCCATGCACCAGGAAACATGCTGTGTTTTAAAGGCACTATCTCATTCCGTGCTTCCTATGAAAGGACAGAAACAGATGTAGGTGGCCAGAAATTGTGATTCTCTCCTGTTTATCTTTTCCTCAATTACATATGAAATTCAACACTCCTATAAGGAAGAGTATTAAAGTCAGTGCTGAGGGCAAAAGGATTGTCTATATCAGTTGTCAGCAGCACACCAGGGAAGTTCAGGTAGAAGTATCATTACCACCACACACAGGAGAGCGCAGATGAAGCAACAGCATTAGCAAGAAATCAGGGAAATGTCAAACGTGAAAAGGACTGCAGTGCATAAAAGTTAAATGAGGCAATATGATAGAACACATGCTTTTCAAACGCTCAGCCTCGCGTTTTTATTCTGTAATGTAAACATGATATTACTACCTGGAGGGTGGCTGAGGAACAGCTGGGACAGTTTAGTTCTCATGAGGAGTAAAATGAGGAAACATCACTCAAATTTATAATTAACAAGATTGCTTCTGCACAACTATGGGAGACACCCTTTGCAAATGCACTGGCTTGTTGAAGTTTCCTTCTCACAACTAACAGTACGAAAGAAAGTAAAAACATCTTCAAAGGTCTGCCCAGTAGTTTTCTAATTAATGATCAAAAATGCATTTACTTCAGCATAATTCCACATTTTTATGTAAAGTCTTATTTGATTGTAATTAGCACAGACTACAGAACTTAATTAGGACTAATCATTCCTTAATGCAATCAAAACCCCAGAAGAACAATATAAACAGATTTTTATTGGTATTAGTGATGCAAACTTGTAAAATATAGAGCCAATTAACCTATAACAATGCTTCCAAAATATAAAATAAAAATAATTTATGGGTGCATAACCAAACAATTTCATGAATACACTAGCAACATAATAACAGAGTTAATAATCAAACCCCATAGGCTCAGTCTTCCTTCTTAAATGCTAAAGATAGCAGTCACAATTGTGTTGCATGTTAAAATATACTACCTCTTAATGAGATTAAGCATTAAAAGACTTTCCAAGACACTGTAGGTACTATGATATCAACACAGCTTCTCAGTTACTTTCAGAGATAGAAATTCCACAAGTCTAGATGATATGACAGACTTTAGTTATAGCCACCTTAAGTTCTGAAAAGTTAAGCTTCGGGAAAAAATGTTGGGAGGGCTTAGGAAACATTTCTGCTCTGCAAGCTTCAGAGCATAATGCCAAATTTATTTCTCTTCTTCACTGTACCCTAACTTGTAAGCTTGCTCCTCTGACCTCATAAAATGATTTAACCTCTCTGGCAAGAAACTGGTAGCCACTACCTGCAGTTAGACAGTCCTGTTACAATTTATGAAAAGACAGTAAATACAATTTGTCTTAATATAGAACTCTCTAATGAAATTTCTCCACTGGAATTGGAATCCACCCCAAAATGTCAGGAATATTTTACACAATTAGATTCGGAACTCCAACTGTTCTCCATGCATTTCCAAAAAGTCCCAAACTGAACACGTTAGCACAGGATGGAGTCTCTTCCCTGAGCCTTGATGCAAAACTTGAAAAATACAAATTGGCGTACAACTTCTACTGAACCAAAATTACTTCCCAGCTGGGCCTTAGTCAGACATTAAGGGGGAGGTGCAATATTTGAAATATGTAATCTAAACAGTATGCTCATATTTCTAAAATATTGTGAGTTTCTCCTCACAATGTTGTAGATTCGTAGCAGCTTGCTGGTAAGACAGATGCCAAAATCATATGCTGGGAGGGTAGGGGAATAGACTTGTAGATTTGGGGAATTAACTAATCCCTTACCTGCTGCCATAATTTCTCAGTATTTCTAGGGTGATTCAGGCAACTTCATAATGATGCACAAAAAGGATAAATCAAAATCACTACCATGCTTATACAAGTAACCAAAGTTCTCACTTTATCTTCCTCCACCACTTTTACCCAGAGCCTTCCTAGTCTTTCGTTTCTTTCGGTAAACACACAAGTTCATCACCCTTAGCTTTTTAGTAAACATGACATAGCAGAGCTGATTAAAAGGAATCACCAGGAATTTCTGCAAGACTGTGTTGCTTATTTGGGATAGTTGTGTGGTTTTAATGTTAGTTACCAAGTACTAGTTTTTTCCTTTGTGCCCAGAAGAGCAGAATGAAATCACAGGGCATCACTGCTGTACTTATGGGGCTTATACTCTTTCCTGAGGAAGCATGAAGCTCCCAGAAAACTACTAGTAAATCTAAAGGCAAAATACAATTAGTCCTTAAATAAGAAAGACGGGAAATAAATATTCAAAAGAAGGAAGAAATGGGAGTATCTGCATAAGCCTTCAACAAGGAGATGGATCCTGATTAAACTCTTCATCTATGCTTAAAACTTAGGTAAAAGGAAAGTAGGTAGGAGTGTGCAGTAGGTGTGTGTGTGCACACGGGCACGCCCGCCCATGCCAGCATGTGCAGTCATACACAAATGTTAGAAATCATTTCAAAAAGCATGAAATAGATGATGAAAATGAATGTCACTGATTACTTATTTTACCTATCAGTAAATGTGTTTTTAAGCTTCTCAAGTCTGTCACTTAACTTTCTGCTTCTTGAAACAGCTTTTGACGTAGAACTTGAAAATCTTTGACCTGTACTTCCCATTCTCCTGAAAGAATGCACCACCAGCAATATTCTTGAGTGAAAAGTACTAAATGAAAGCAAGTGTGTTCTTTGATGCTAGAAAGCCATTCTGTATTCTACAAGCAGCAAACACTCACTCTCAAAAGTGTGAAATCCAATCCTTCATATAACTTGATATTGCAAAGTTTTATGCTTAAAGTCTAATTCCTCAGGAGAACTTTACAAAGATCTTCCAGTTTCTGCCATTACAAGTGTTCTTCCCAGGGGGAAAAAAGAGAAAGAGAGAGAGAGAAACAAACCACAGGAGACTCTTAAGGAAAGAGAACAAACTGAGGGCTGATGGAGGAAGGCAGGTAGGAGATAGGCTGGATGGGTGATGGGTAGTAAAGAGAACACCTGTAGTGTTGAGCGCTGGGTGTTGTTTGTAAGTGACAAATCACTGAATTCTACTCCAGAAACCAATACTGCAGTGTAAATTAACAAAGCAAAAACAAAAAAGAAGACGACGATGAAGACAATGACAACGGAGACAGAGACAGAGATGAAGAGGAGGAAGAAGAGATGTCCTCCCCATTCTTCCTACAAATGGGATGTGGAGAAAACAACCAGCTGCTCTAAGACATCTTATTGTGAACCATGGGTTGCAATTAACATGGTATACTCAAACGTACAGCAAACATATTCCTACCCTATAAAAATATGAAGTTTAAAAAGATACATTACAGGGGTGCCTGGGTGGCTCAGTTGGTTAAGCCACTGCCTTTGGCTCAGGTCATAATCCTGGAGTCCTGGGATCGAGTGCTGCATTGGGGGGTCCCAGCTCCATGGGGAGTCTGCTTCTCCCTCTGACCTTCTCCCTCTCATGCTCTCTCTCAAATAAATAAATAAAATCTTAAAAATAAATAAATAAAGATACATTACAGGTCTTTTAGGTTCTTTCTGTTTATAAGATTTTAGGAAGTCAACTCTGGTTTTTAAGGATAAATTATGGGCTTTCCTCTTCCCAAAATGGCACCTTAAGAGTAGCAAAAGGGGGCGCCTGAGTGGATCAGTCAGTTGAGTGTCCAACTCTTGGTTTCAGTGCAGGTCATGATCTTGGGGTCATAAGATGGAGCCCCACATCAGGCTCTATGCTCAGCATGGAGAGGGATTCTCTCTCTCCCTCTCCCTGCTCCTCCCACTTGTGTGTGCACTCTCTCTCTCTCTCTCTCGAATAAATAAATAAATCTTTAAAAAAAGAAAAAGAGTAGCAAAAGCTTAGGTGATACCACATTATTAGTGGGCTCCTTGGTCTTTGGTTTGTGTCTTCTGTTGATCTAGTGTGTCCTGAGAGCCTTGTGAAATTGTCTGTTATTTTGAACCTGGTAAATTCTTGGTTGTTTGTTTGTTTCCCCTTAGCTCAGTCCAGTCCAGTTCTCTTCCCCACCTCCCTCTTTGGTAGTGCTGGGGAACCCCTTCTAGGTCTTAGCCATGTCCCGCAGTTTGACCACAGCCTAACCTACACCCCATGCGGTACCAGGTTTTGAGATCAGCTTCCTCCTGCATTCCCAAAAGGTCACCAGGAAACATCCAAATCATTTCTAGGGCAGAAAGCTACCAGCCTGGGCAAGGAGTCATTAACTCAGCCTTTTGCTGTGACCAACTATTGTTATTTTGTGGTGACTGGATGAGGCAATGAGAACATACACAGGTGTCATATTACTTGTTTCTACTGTTTCTGTTTCTCCTCCTCTATGCTTCCCCTCACAGAGACTTGAGGGTTTTATCATTTCCTCTTCCACCATCTGGTGGGACCTATGTACCTGCTTTCCACTTTCTAAAGCAGATAGAGTAAAAAAAAAAAAAAGAAAGAAAGAAAGAAAGAAAGAAAGAAATCAATGAATGTCAACAACTTTGGCTTAATATTTTCAAAATATTATCCCCATGGAGTCTAGATATGACAAAAGCCATACAAAACAGATAACTTATCTAAGATATTTTATATTTTAATCCCTAATTAAATCTCTCCAACATGTGGAGTTAGGGTTATATTTGTACTCTAAGAAGCATAAAGTAATCATCAATAAAACAATTCACAAGTAGGATTTTGACTAAAGAAGAGAAGAAAGAATAGGTTAAGGAGGAGATAAAAGAGAAGAAAAAGGAAGAACACAGAGGAGCCTCTCCCCACACCAGGAATATTCACAGCTGCATAGAGGTTCAGCCATCTATTTCATTCTTCAACGTTACAATAACTCTGGATGCTCACTATGACTAACTGGTGGTGCTTAAAAAACATCCTGAATCCAAAGAGCTATCAATTACATTATTGGGTCTCTGTTTCTAAGGATGAAAAGCAGGCAAAATAGTATTATAGACTTTCAACAATAAGTATGTAAGAAAAAATAATTTCAATCATTACTTAGGAAATGTATCCAATACACATAATCCACTTTCCCAACACTCTGTTCCACGAAAATTTAATCATGAGTGTTTCCAATTCAGTCCCATCAGAGAAAGGACAGTGTTTCACTAATATCATTAGAAGATTGCTCTCTTGATCATTTATTTACA
Source organism: Mustela putorius furo (assembly GCF_011764305.1). NCBI lineage: Eukaryota > Metazoa > Chordata > Mammalia > Carnivora > Mustelidae > Mustela > Mustela putorius. Next base: position 18,710,208 of record NW_025422019.1, on the reverse strand, counting down.
CTTTCATGCATTTGTTAGATGTATTTGTTTTGGCATCCAACATGCTCTTCCCAAGAGTGTCCAATGAATACTGATTGATTAATTATGAAGTTATCTTATCAAAAGCACCATTTTGTGTTCTTAGTAGGTTTCTAAATCACATGTTTAAAAAACACAGTCTGACTCATCTGTTAGTAATTTATTTATTTATTTTTTTTTTTTTAAAGATTTTATTTATTTGTCAGAGAGAGAGAGGGAGAGAGAGTGAACACAGGCAGACGCAGAGGGAGAAGCAGACTCCCTGCCGAGCAAGGAGCCCGATGTGGGACTCGATCCCAGGACGCCGGGATCATGACCTGAGCCGAAGGCAGCTGCTCAACCAACTGAGCCACCCAGGCGTCCCTCTGTTAGTAATTTAAAAGAGTTTCAATGTCTTTTCTAACTACCTACCGAATTGTGAAGTAGCTTCTTCCACTCCGTTAGCCTGTGCACAGACAGTTAAGGGAAAATAGAAATTAATACTACACCAACATCTGTGCAGAGGTGTCAACACAGAATTAATGCATTAAAAAATTAGCATAACTTCATGCTATTACATCTTTAAATTATATGTTGCTATTCAGGGATACAAAATGCTACGTGAGACAAAGCAAAAAGTAAAGACGATTCCTCAAAACCTTTGGGATAAAAATCAGTTGGTGGATCAAGGGATGAGGTATGAAAAACCTAATGTGGGACACACTACTGTTGACTCTGATCTCAATAATGACACGTATTCTGTCCTCATCCCAACTATCTATAAATAAGACCTACCATTAAAAATGAATAGCCCAGAGAAAATTGCCTCAACAATTCTACCTTCAGCAAGTTTTTCTCAATTTCCTCTCTAAAATGAAACAGACAAAAGCAGGTAACAACTACCTTTCTTATTTCTTAGTGAGGTATGCATGAGCTTTTGTCTCCTTAAAATGATGAAATCATGAGAAATAATTACTTGCCAATCATATTCTTCTTTTCCCAAGTAATAAAGAAGAATGATGGCTTCAATCTCGATTCACATCACACTTCCCCAAGAAAGGTCCCCTTAGATGGGGTCATTCCATTTCATGGAACAGAAACATATACAGACTAGCTCAGATTAAAAATAGGTATTTATTGGAAGAATTCAGAGAACGGAGTAGAAATATAGGCAGGAAGAAGAGCTTGTTCTTGCAGAAGGAAGAGGTGAAGAAGTGTTGCCCTCTCCTTTCTCAGGGATATAGATTTGCTGGCCCGTGGTTCCCTCTGTGCACCTCTGCTTTACTACTCTCAGTCTGCTTGCCTGCCTAATGCTAACCTCCAACTCTATCTCTGCTCTTGTTGCTTTGATGACACATTCCATAACCATCTACTGACAAGCATCCATTTCCCACCATCTCACAGCCCCCATCAGAGTTTGTTCTGAGGCAGCCATTCTCAGCCACGAAGTTCTAGGTTGGGTAGGACTGACCCTCTCCCTCTACTCCAAGCACAAGCTCTGAATTGCTTGAAATGACTGTTGATAGGTAAAACTACTGCTCTGAAAAATTTTAACTAAGCTGCTAAAAGACTCCATTAGACAAATGGGTTATGGAGAAATGCAGTCAGGTGAGTTCAGGCACCACAAGAGGCACATATTCTATCTCAGAGTCACCAAATGAAGCAACATTTATCAACCTGTATTCCAAAGAGGAATACTACGGACAAATACAAATAAATGTATATTTTTCCTGCTTGCTGGAAAATGTGGACAATACTTACTACTTAGAATACCTTATGCATGGGCCTATATAAGACTTTAAGAAATATGATATGTATGAGCCTTGGTACTGATGTGCATTGCTTCTAGAATCTGTAAGAAACCACTAAAACTCTGGGTCTCTATGTACATGTATGTATACAGAGATATATCATCCCTTCTTGAAAATGGTTTCTTAATACAAGATTGTTGTTGGGACTAAAAGAGATAGCAAAGGCAAAATACCTTGGGACCCAGCACTCAGCATATGTCATTCTTATTTTTAAGCCACAACCTAAAGTTCTTACAAACTTCTCCATGTTCTCCCCTCTTACAAAACAAGCTGCTTAAATCTCTCACCTTATGCCAGGCCTAATCAATTATGGATTTCCCTGCAAATCCACTTACATACCAAGAGACTCTCAGTAAAAATCGTTTCTAATACAGGCAAGGAGTCAGTGATTTGGTAATGGCTGAGTTAGCCTTGAAGTGAGAACATGACTGAAATGGCAGAAAAACGTGGAAAACACTTCCCTTTGCAATCCTCCCCATTCATCAACTCAGAAAATATACTTTTCTCATTGTTTTCAATAAAATGCATGTACGCATATATACACATATATAAGTGCATATGTATATATATTCATCATAAGCACACAGGTGCTTCTCTCTGCCTCTGTCTCTCTCACTCTCACACATAAACATAGACCTCTTTCATCTTTAGCAATGAAAATCATCTGGTATTCATACATCTCCCTGTGTCAGAAGTCACCAATCAAATTTGAACTGTATGCTGAATCTGGTCAGCAAATGTGCTTTATCTGGCCTGAATACGTTTGAACCAGTGTTTTAAATGTAAGTGAATTACCTATTATTCATTTAGAACTTCAGACAATGTCACACGACCATCCATACACCTATTATGGAAAGTTTGGTTGATCCATTACCACTAAGACCACACCTCCATGTGGCAACCTGTCTCCCTCGGATGGAGCTCAAGTTGTCCATTTTACTAAAACCTAAAGATTCACAATTCTATTCCTGACCACGAGGTTGTGTTACTTACTGCTTATCATATTACACCTGGTTTGATTTCTTATACATGCTTTCACTCATGCTCATTTCATTGCTTTTGTGGCCCCTGTTTCATTTTGTACACTCTGGACTATGCTACTATATCCATTTCGGTGTTTTGCTCAGATTTTAGATTCCAAGGGGAAAGGAGCACACTGGCTTGACTTGCTTTTTATACTGTTTTAAAGTGTCATATTCAAATGGAGATGCCTATTAAATGTGTGACATTCATGATGGCAAGGATACAAGCACGAGATGATTTGTTCTTGTGTACAGCTGAAACAGCTAACGCATTCTCTTAGCCGCAAAGGCCTGCTCTGACAACCCTTGATTACTCATGATCTACTTCTCCAGTTTATTCAGGTAGCTTTGTTTCTCTTCATTTTTCCCACTGTCAGATCACCTCTGAGAATCTCCTCCAGTGCAGGAGCATGAGTGGAAAGATGAAGGAATCTCTAGATTAAACTATCAATGAGGTTAAGTCATTACAAATGAGGTTAAGTCATTACAAAAGTAATGACTTAAAAAGGGAACAAAGATTTAAGACTTAACTTTGGTCTCTGTTCCTCTGTTTGTCAGGTAGTCTAAAATTAGAGAAACAACATTGTCAAAGGCTTCTGTTGTCCTGGGAACATTCTGAGTGCTGGTCTCAGGCTGACTTCTAATTACCGGTAGCTGACCTTCGGAAGGATGGAAAGATGAGTTGCCCAGACATGCTACTCCATGGCAAGCCAGAAGTGCCAAGAAGTTAATACCCCCAGGAGCAGGGCAGTCTTCCACCAATGTCTTGTGAGTTGGTAATGCCAATTACCCCCTCATCCTTCAGTTGTGTGTTTTGTGTTATTTCCCAGAGTCTGTCCTCTGGGTCAAGTTCTGGGCTACCACTGTAATGCTGGTTGAACAGCTAGCTCACCTTTACTGGCTGCCTTCCCTTCATTCCATCACTCTCCCACTCCCTCCAGGTTTTTCCTACACTTTCCACGTAAATGTCTTCCTCTCAACCCTGTTCAGTTCCAGATGTGTTGCTGAAGGAACCCTACATAATGCATATGTGCATTAGCAATAGCTAAACTACCAAGAAACGAATAATTAAATTGGGTCCTGTGAGCATCCCAGAACCTAAATGACACTTTCAGAAACTCCTTCAGATCAGTTAGCCTTCAGTCAATAAAAGTTTTGTCAGAGAACAACTTTTAAATGCCATTCAGTCACTTAAGTAAGGTCCTGATAACTTGAGATAAAAGATTATTGTGAAACAAAGACAGTTTAGTTGAGTTGCCTTTTTTTTTTATCTTGGTTGATCTAACATGTCTTTTTATTGCTATATCAATCAACTAAATGATTTTTCCAAGTCTGAAATAAAATTATATATTGGTGTGTTGGGCAAGAGAGACAATGGAGATAAAATTTTAATTTGTTTTCATGAACGTGACTTTATAGCTTATGTGAGTACTGAAGAGGACTCTAATTTTCATTATGGTAAAGTGACTAATGAAGAAGGCAGAAGCCAAGTAAGAAATCCTATTTTAGGGCCAGACAAGCTTCTGAAAACTGTGAAAACCCAACAGTTGCAGTTCGGCATTGAAAGTTTATGGACCTGAGTTCCAAACTACTCTTGACAAATTTAATTTGGCCTTGGGGCAGTGGCGAGGAAATAAGAGATTTTTTAAGGGAAGAAGTGAGGCAGAAGAAAAATTAATGGGATGAAAGAACTGGCTATGAGGAGAGAATGCAAACAATATGGCTAAGGAGAACTCGCAAACTCACTGCCTTATAAATGAACAGCAAATGGACGTGCTTCCAGCCAGACTGAGGCACCGCTCTCCATGTGCCCACCTCTTCCAGCTAATTGGACGCTGGGGATCACCCAGTACCATCTAGCATTTTGCTTCTCTGGAGCCAGAGATTGAAAAACTGAAGTCAGCAGGGAAGAGGCCCCTCTCCACTGCAAACCCAGTATATGGAGGGACAATCAACACAAAGGTAACCGAAGGACAAATGTACCATTTAACCAACCCACCTTTCTCAAGGTCATGGATGACCTCCATAGTTTAATTTCTTACTCTCATGACCACAAAAGCTGATCAGTCACATGACAAAAGCATTTAAAACATAAACAAAACAAAAAACTTACTTCCTTAATAGCAGCTATGTGTGTGTCCCCTCTGACTAAATGATGAGTGATTTGAGATATGGGATCCCATCCAGCTCAATTTTCCATCACCAAAACACTGCATTTGGCCCATAATAACTGTTCCAAACAAATCTCTTGAGTTAAAATGCTAAATTATATATAAACTCCTTTCTGTTACATTGAAAGGATAGCCTCTCCATTTAATCTCATATTTGTTCAGGCTTTTTAACATATAACCATCTTTATTTTTTTTCTTTTCTTTCTTTTCTTTTTTTTTTGGGGGGGGGTATGAAACTGCCAACAGAGAAGATGTGACAGTTTTGATGTTTCTCACATCTGATTCTCTTGATTTACTTGCTGGTTTCTCTTACAAAAATCACCTCATCTGTCATGTTATGCATTGTTTCTCTCCTGAATATTTTACTTTAAAGGGAATTTTAATTTCTGAAAATGCTCAATGCTCAAAAGAAATGCCATTATCTGGGCACTGTGGCATGTCCTAATCGGTATCTCCATCTCAAACATGATTAGAGGGGGGTAAAGAAAACTGCAAATATTTCTCTGATTCCTCAATTTAATACATTTAACATGGAAAGCTGTTGTAAACTAGTCCACTGTTACAGCAAATGTTCTATGAAATAAGGCCATTTTCCCCCATGTTTTGCAAAGCACCTCCATCACAAGTAATTAGTGTCAACAACAGTGTTGCTCACCCCATGTTCCGGCACAGCCCATCTGCTGAATGTCCTGTAATGCCCTCAGAGAGTCTCAGGTTCATCTGCTCCCTGCTTGGCATTACCCCCCTACAGCTCTGTCCATCTGCTGTCTTCATCACTCTGACCTTTTAAAGTCCTGTCAATGTGCTGGCTCTCTCCCACCCTTGCTCAGGCATCTTGATCACCTTGGGTTGACACAATGATGTACTCTTCCAACTTGTCTTAACTAACTCAGGTCTCTCTGCCCACTGAACAATATACCTGATTCTCACATCACAGAATACTAAAATGAGCACATTTTACGAGACTACCACCCAGGCTGGACATTAGTTGAAGGAACAATTGGTGAGGAGCCTGGAGCTTGGGTTACATTCTTGGCTCTGTCATTAACAAGGTGAATAAACTAAGACAAGTCACTGATTTCCCTCTTGACTTAAGTGACCTCAATTCTAAAATGAGGGGATTATACCCTATTACCTCTAAAAAATATTTTCACTCAGTGACTTAAAGTCATCCTTATTTTAGGTAGCCAATTCACTGAGGACTATTAAAAAGAAGAAGAAGAAGGAGAAGGAGAAGAAGAAGGAGGAGGAGGAGGAGGAGGAGGAGAAAGCAGGAGATGTCTCTAACAGGACACATGCACCAAAAAATGAAGAGAAATGGCATCACATTAAGAATCAACATGTGAGAAACTAACAGAAGTCACTATGACCCTAGTACTAGCCATACCCAGCTCCCTCCCATAATGACTAGATTCCATTTTATACCCAGCCCTTAGAGTAATCTGGTTTAAATGTAAATCAGATCATACCACTGTCTCTCCCCCTCCCCCACAGCTTCCTGCACTTGGAATAAATACCAAATGCCTTACCATGGGATCCAACCTCTCTGACCTCATCTTGGATCATTCTGTCTTTTCCAACATTATGGCCACACTGGCCTTATTTTGGTCTTTCAAACACACCACGCTCATGCCCACTACTTCTGGCAATTGCTAAATGCTCTGCTTGGAATGCCTGTCCAGCAAATAAATCTTCATAGGACCAGCTCCTGTGTGGCTCTAGTCTCAGCTGAAATGACTGTCTCCTCATGGAGGCTTTCTCCTGATCACCCTACCTATCCTAACAACGCCATCCTGCAGTACCTATCATTCCCATTGCAACACCCTGCTTTGATTTCTATCACTACCGTCTGTCTAAATTTACCTTACTTATTTACTATTTCTCTTCCCCTATGAAAATGTAAACTTCAGGGGAACAATGGCATTGCTTTTCCTCTTAACACATGTGTCCCCATCATCTAGAACAATGCTCAAAACGACACTGTTGTTCACTGGATAAATGAGAGAAGGGAGAGTTACCAGGGTGCAGAAGCCTTCTTGGAGATTTTAAGTGACAGGCTTGATTTTGCATTGCGCAACTCTGAAACAGATTTTGAATGGAAAACAGACAGTGTCGCAGGCATCCTTGCGACAACCAGAGAGAGTTGAAAAACTTCTACAAAAAGCAGAGCTGACTTGATCCTTTGGCCAAAGTGTGACCACAGGTGACCTTACTTGGGAAAAGTGGTCTCCACGAACACGTGAGAAAAAAATTTCACATATCCAAAGTTGGGAACCCATGAAAAACTTCTCAAGGTTATAGACAAGATTCTTTGGGAAGAGGAAATATTTTCTGAGGGTAAGAACAACATTCTCTCACCTGCAGTCACACTAAAGATAAACAGTCTTCAGTGGAAGCTCCTCACATACTGAACCAGGACACTTACATGTATCTACAGAGGCCAGTCTTCCCAAGTAAGATCATCTGAGCTCACAGTCTGGCCAGAGAAAGTATTAAACAATCTCAAACTACCTTTTTTTTTTTCTTTAAGATTTATTAATTTATTTGAGAAAAGAAAGAGAGGAAGCATGAGCAGGAGGGGTAGAGGGAGAGAGAAACTTGAGCAGACACTTAAATCTTACCAGCCTGAGATCATGATCAGAGCCAAGATCAAGAATCTGACACTTAGCTGACTGTGCCACCCAGACGTCCCTCAAACTATTTTTTAATGAAGCTTCTCAACTCATTCTGGCAGCTTTGGAAGCAAGTACAGATTAGGTTTGCTTCTTCCACTGCCCAAGGCCACTTTCTCTTATAATAGGTACAAATCAGAAGACTCGCACAATTCAGACTGTAGTACCTGAGTTCATATTTAGCATTCCTATCCCACCACCCTCGGAAGCCAAAGACACCCAAATCCAACTGAAACATCCTGGCCCAACTTGCTTTCCTTAATATAAACCCTTCCACAATTCTGTAGAGATCTGAAGTGCATTGGTGGTTGCCTGGAACTGGAGGCAAAGGGGATTAACTACAGAAGGGCACCAAGGGCCTCACTAGGGTGATGGATGTGTTCCAAAACTAGATTAGCGTGATGAATGAACAGCTCAGTAAATTTACCAAAAATTATTAAACTGTATACTTAACAAGGGTGAATTTCATGGAATGCAAACTATATCTCAATAGAATTTGTTGTGTTTTGTTTTAAAGGAAGTTTTTCAACTTAAGCAGCTGGGTTCACCTGGCCTTCCATTTCAAGGGAGACAGCTCCATGCCATGTAAAAATGAAGTTTTCTCTGTTCTCTCAACTTAATGTAAGGATCTGTGGACGTCTTCACAATAGTATTGCCAGAGGTTTCCAGAAGAGGTAGTTTCCACTTCAAAAATAATGTTATCATTTCTTCTTCAACCCTTGTTGGCAAATATAACGTAACTGGATGTAAAATCTTTAGCACATATCCTTCACTTGATCAAATACAAAAGGACACAATGACTAGGTCACATTAAATGTTGAGAGAATGATCCAAATCAAGTTAAAGTGGCACCAGTCTGGAATTTAAGTCAGACGACTATGTTGTGAGATGAAAAGGCTGGTGGGAGTGTGGGGCTTCCAGTCTTTCTCAGACTCTCAACTTAATATTTCCAGTCTCCACAGTGGCCTCCTCCCTTTCTTCAGGTAGTGAAAAGGCAGACATTATTTCTCACCTAAAGCCTCACATGCCTGACATCTGTCTTGTCTCTATTGCTCCTATTCCATTTATGACTAACTTTTGGTCCTGTTTTCACCCTAATTTTAATTTTAAAATGACCCTATCATCAAGGCACTAAATTAGTGAATAGCCCCAGTGGTTCTCCACCACGGAATTTCCTTACATGTCACATACTTTCCCCAAAAGGAAACACCAATCTTTGATTCCAGAGCAGTCAGTCACCAGTCCTGGCTAAATGACCTCACAAAATTGAAAGAAGGATTCTTTTTTGTTTGCTTTCTGGTATATATTCTGAATGTCAGATGGGAAGATGGGATAACACATATATATGAAACATACCGAAGTGCCGCTTGGACTACTGTGAATCTGTTTTCATCTGAGACATGGAGGGATGGATGATACCTTTCTGGATTGCTGGCAAGTAGTGAGATAACACCATGGTGCCATCACAAAGTAGCTGCTGAATTTAGGAGATTATATAACATACGAATCAACACTTTTACTGCCACCAGCATCTCTGAATCCTGGACTGGCACCAAGTTACTCCCAATAACCACAAGAAAAATTTTTAGTGTGTTGAAACAGCACTGGCCCTGTTTCCAAAATTATAAGCTGTCCTTACAGTCATAGTTTCTTAGGGTGGGAGCTGACAAGATGACAGAAATAAACGTTCTGCAATGAAGTTTACAAAGGCACACTTGCTTTTATTGGCAGGAATTATCTATACCGTGATTCATATTCTTAAACAATGTACACTTATTTGACTGAAAAAATCATGGCAACACCAGTGTTTTTTGACATTTCCCTAAGAAACCCGAGAGAAGCCAACTATCTCTATATTTTGAAGCTGATGTTATTTGCTTCTACATACCTGCTCATTTCACATCTTTTAGAGCTAAACCATTCTACATGATGAAATGAATAGATAAGACCAATGGAAACGGAAGAACACAAAGCTCACAGAACTTATGTACACTTGCTAATTCAACACAGACTTTCTCATTGGTGCTTGTAGAATGATTATTTCTCTTTTAAAAAAAATCTCGCCTTCTAGGCTTTCATGTCATATTTTCCGATCTAAGGGGTACTACCTTAAAGGAAGAAACCATGCTTACTTACACTTTGCATCTTATAAAACACTTTAGCTTGAATAATCAGTGCCCAATTAACCCTCATTGATTTAAGGTGTTTGAATTACCCAGAAACTTCTCACTCAACATGGCTGTGCTACATACTAAGCACGTTCATGAAGTCCAGGTTAGCAGACTGCAAGTTCCTGAAAGAAGGGACTCAACACTTATATTCAACACATCACATAGATCATGGTATTGCCTGGCTCTAACACAGCATACTTCTCATTTATCTGTCAGAGCTTTTAAACAAACAGGTCACACTGTGTGCAGTTAGCTGTCTATCCCCTTGTGAGTTCCTTTTGAACAAAACTGTGAGTGCCTGGAGAACAAAACAGAGTTGCATACATTCCCCAAACCTCACCCAGGTATTCTCCAAACCTCACCCAGGGCCACCTCCATAGTGGCTGTCAAGAGCACTATCAAAGCCAGACGTTGTGCTAGGCTCTGAGCAACACATGAAAAAGACGAAGTCCTCGTTGCCATGGAGCTCACTGGCCAGTAAGCAAGAGAGTTAGATAAACCAATGATCACAAGGCATCACCATACAAGCTGTAACATAGGTGGCTTGGAACTTGAGTGGGCAAAGAAGGGCTCTACTCAGACTGGAGGAGTCAGGCCAAGCTTTCCAGATAAGTGGTAATGAAGAAGACGTAGGTTGAGTGAACAAACAGAAGGCACTCACTCTAGACTTACGAATTGCATCAGCACGATGGCGTGGTATTGGTGATAACAACAGAGAACCCAAGAATCTGCAAACCGTAATGCAGAGGAAGTAAGAACACTCAATGCCTAAGAGCTCCTCAGAGAAAAGGACACAGAGCTACCCTCAAAAGAGAAATGGCAAAAGTCAAATTAAGCTAAAAAGCAGAGTCAACCTATGACCCAGCAATTGCACTACTGGGTATTCACCCCAAAGATACAGATGTAGTGAAAAGAAGGGCCATATGCACCCCAGTGTTCATAACAGCAATGTCCACAATAGCCAAACTGTGGAAAGAGCTGAAATGCCCTTCAACAGATGAATGTATAAAGAAGATGTGGTCCATATATACAATGGAATATTACTCAGCCATCAGAAAGGATGAATACCCAACTTTTGCATCAGCATGGGTAGAACTGGAGGAGATTATGCTAAGTGACACAAGTCAAACAGAGAAATCAATTATCATATGGTTTCACTTATTTGTGGAACATAAGGATTAACATGGAGGACATTAGGAGAAGGAAAGGAAAAGTGAAGGCTGGGGGCGGGAATCAGAGGGGGCGATTAACCATGAGAGACTGTGGACTCCAAGAAACAGAGGGTTTTAAAGGGGAGGGGATGGGGAGATCGCTGAGTCTGGTGGTGGGTATTAAGGAGGGCACATATGCATGGAGCGCTGGGTGTAATACATAAACAATGAATCTTGGAACACTGCATTAAAAACTAATGATGTATTTTATGGTGACTAACATAACACAATAAAAATGTAAAAAAAAAAAAACAAAAAGAAAAAAGAAAAGAAGTCCCACACGAAGTCCCACACTGGGTGCTATAGTGAATCATGGAACACTACATCAAAAACTAATGAAGTACTGTATAATGACTAACATAACTGAATAAAAAAATTTTTTTAAACAGCAGAGTCACAATGAAGCAAGAAGAAAAACACTCCTGCAGATTATTTAAATTATCAGACACCCAAGGTGTCTTCCGATCAGATATCTAAGGTGGAAGGTTGATTCTCACAGCTACATACATACACACCACAGAGCCCTGATCAGCATGCATCCTGCCTTCTTCTTGCCCAACACTTGACTCTTTCATCTCTTCAGCATCCTGTGCGGGGTGGATGAAAGCAGAGTCCTCATCCAGCTCCTGACATCATTTTCAAGGTTAAGGTCACTAAGAGAATCTTCTTGCCCTGTGCAGCTACAGCACTGACAACTACACATTCTTTCTTGTTTGCACACCAGCACATTGCTTTGGTTTTTGCGTAGAACTGAGGTGCCCACCTTTGTTTAAACTACATCACAACTGTCTGGCAATTCTCCCACAGGAAAAAACTTTGCCAGCTCCCTGGGTCAAGTTTCTAGAAATCATTCCACAAACTATACTATAGAGAAAAGTCTTTAAGTATCAATAATTTGTATTCATATACACTTTTTTCTGTAACAGAGATAGAAAATAAAATCTTCTAAGTTTATTGTTCAGTTTGACATTAATTTATTGCATATACAGATTCTCATTTAGGGGTTACCAGGAAAAACTGAACATTTTAAATTTTAACATAATTATTTTGGAAGAAGATTCTATGAATTTTATAGAAAAGGAGGTCAAATGTATGCAATACAACTTTTCTTTTCCTAATAGACATTTTGCCATCCAAATTAAGCATATATTCACAATAGGAAGATAATATTTAAAAAAAATATGTAATTGCATTCCCTCATGTCTAGTAAGAATAGAATTCATTTATTCATTTTCCCCTTGTCTTGAGTATACCAAGTTCAAAAGTATACAACTATCTTTCATGGAATCAACTAAGAAGACAGAGGAGCATATATTAATTAACATAATTGCTCATCTTAGAAAAAATTAAGAAATATTTTGAGAGTGCCTGGGTGGCTCAGTCATTTAATTGTCTGCCTTTGGCTCAGGTCATGATCCCAGGATCCTGGGATCGAATTCTACATCAGGCTCCCTGCTCAGCAGGGAGTCGGCTTCTTCCTCTGCCTCTGCCCTTCCCTCTGCTTGTGTGTTTCCTCTCACACTTTCACTCTCAAATAAATAAATAAAATCTTAAAAAAAAAAAAAAGAAAAGATATATTTTGAAAACATGCATGATTGCTTAAAATCATTTTATTTTGCTCAGTATTTTTAAAATAGTAAATTAATGCTAATTATACCTTTTTAGGTCATGCACTCATATTCCTATACAGCATTACTTTCCCTTTCGATAAACCTACCCGCACATATTGAAATATAAAACAAACAGTGATATTGGGCAATGCAGACAAAGTTAATCTAAATTATATAGATAAATTACATAAAATGAAACACTCTTTAAAAATTTAATTAAAGGAGCACCTGGGTAGCTCAGCTGGTTAAGCGACTGCCTTCAGCTCAGGTCATGACCTTGGAGGCCTGGGATGGAGTCCCATATCAGGCTCTCTGCTCAACAGGGAGTCTGCTTCTCCCTCTGACCCTCCCCCCTCTCATGCTCTCTCTCTCTCTCATAAATAAATAAATAAATAAATATTTTATTATATACCTTATCTTTCTGGCTCATTATGTTTTGACCTCAATGATATGATAGATGGGTTGATCACTTCCCAATCAAGTTAGGCTTTTGGCAATAGTAGCCAACTCTTAAACAATTTAATTACCATCCATGCCACTTTGCTGAGTTATCAAGATGTATAAATTCAGTGGATGGAACTAGAGGGTATTATGCTTAGCGAAATAAGTCAATCAGAGAAAGACAATTATCATATGATCTCCCTGATATGAGGAAGTTGAGAGACAATGTGGGGGGCTTGGGGGGTAGGAAAGGAATAAATGAAACAAGATGGGATGGGGAGGGAGACAAACCATTAGAGCCATTTATCTCACAAAACAAACTGAGGGTTGCCAGGGGGAGGAAGGTAGGGAGAGGGTGGTGGGGTTATGAACATTGGGGAAGGTATGTGCTATGGTAAGTTCTGTGAAGTGTAAACCTGGCGATTCACAGACCTGTACCCCTGGGGCTAGTAATATATTATATGCTAATAAAAAAATTAAAAATTTTTTAAAAGATGTATAAATAGAGTTATTTGGATCAACCTAACAAAATATACACATTGCCCAACAATCTGACCAACTTCTCAGTAATTAACATTTTTAACCTCCAACACCAAATAAACTGTAACACTCTATATTCAGAGATAGCCTGGAAATATAGTCTTTTAATCCTCACAGCATATATTCCATTTATTAACCAGTTACCTCTCAGCCCAGTTCTACCTCTTCTGTACTCTGCTTTATGATTCTGGGCCTGGAAGTTTGCAAACTACATACACTTCTCACATTCCTTGGACAGCTGCCTTCTGGTTAGCTTCTGCTGCTGGGAGGCACTGATACAAGATGAGAGAGATGAAAAGAAGAGAAAAGGGAGGATAATTCTCTCTTTCCAACTCCTATCACTGTGGCAATCAATAGCTCTAAACTCCCCTCCCTGTGACATCTCAGCAGCAGCCCCAGGCACACCCGCAGGACCAACACCAGCCTTGAGAGACTCTCCTGGAGGCCCTAGCCTCCCAGTGGAGCCTCTCAGAGTCACCGTTCCTGGCCCCATGGTGGCCACACCATAAGCCCCTAGGTTCTCATAGCACCATCTCTTCCTTTTGTTACCTAGCCCAAAGAGTAACAGGCACTTTCTAGGATTACCAATTTCTGGATTATCTCTTTGACTACTCAATACTCTCTCAGTTTCCAGATACCTATATTAAATCCATTCTGTTTTATTCTTTTTTTAAGATTTTATTATTTGAGAGAGAGGGAGCATGTGAGCAAGTGAGCATAAGCAGGAAGAAGGGGCAGAGAGATAGAGAAGCAGACTCCTCACTAAACAGGGAGCCCAGTACAGGACCCAGTACAGGACCCTGAGACCGTGACCTGAGTTGAAGGCAGACGCTTAGCTGGCTGAGCCAGCCAGGTGCCAGAAATCTATTCTTTCTTAAAAGCCTACAGTACTGGGGTGCCTGGGTGGCTCAGTAGGTTGAGCCTCTGCCTTCAGCTCGGGTCATGATCTCAGGGTCCTGGGATTGAGCCCTGCGTCAGGCTCTCTGCTCAGCAGGGAGGCTCCCTCTCCCTCTGCCTGTCTCTCTGCTTGCTTGTGATCTCTTTCTCTGTCAAATAAATAAATAAAATCTTAAAAAAAAAAAAAAGCCTACAGTATTTTCTACTTCCTGACTGGAGACAGATTAACATACTATACATTTTTAATTGAAGTATAATTAACATATAATACAATATAATGATTCAACAACTCTTCACATTTTCAGTGCTCATCAAGATAAGGTACCCTTAATTCTTGTTTATTTATTTCACTCATCCTCTCACCCATCTGCCCTCTGGTAAGCACCAGTAGTTTGTTCTCTATATTTAAGAGTCCAAGGATTTTGTTTTTGTTTGTTAATTTGTTTCTTTAATTCCACTTATAAGTAAAATTATATATTTGTCTTTCTCTGACTGACTTATTTCACTTAGCATCATACCCTCTAGGTCCATTCATGTTGTTACAAACAGCAAAATCTCATTCTTTTTATGACTGAGTACTATTATGTGTGTGTGTGTGTGTGTGTGTGTGTATCTATATATATTCCTTAACTATTCATCTTCCTTATCTTTTTATCTATTGGGTGAGCACTTGGGTTGCTTCCATTATCTTGGCGATTATAAACAACTCTGCCACAAACATAAGGTTGCTCATACATTTTTGAATTAAATTTTCATTTGCTTTGGATAAAAACCCAGTAGTGAAATTACTGGATCATAAGATAATTCTATTTTTAATTTTTTGAGGAACTTCCACAATGTTTTCCACTGTGGGAGCACCAGCTTTTATTCCCATCAACCATGCATAAGAGCTCCTTTTCCTCCACAGCCTTGCCAATATTTGGTATTTCCCATGTTTTTTCTGTTTTATTAATATTTATTTTAGCCATTCTGATCAGTATAAAGTGATAGCTCATTGTGGTTTTAATTTGCATATCCCTGATGATGAGTGATGTTGAGCATCTTTTAATGCATCTGTTGGCCATCTGAATGTTTTCTTTGGAAAAATGTCTGTTTAGGTCCTTTGCCCATTTCTAATCATATTCTTTGTCTGTTTGGTATTGAGTTGTAGGAGTTCTTTATATATTTTGGATATTAAGCCCTTATCAGATATATCATTTGCAAATATCTTCTCCCATTCACATTGCACAACAATTCAATAGGTTGCCTTTGCATTTTGTTCATGGTTTTCTTTGCTGTATGAAAGCTTCTTATTTTGGCGTAGTCCCAATAGTTTAATTTTGCTTTTGTTTCCCCTGCCTGAGGAGACATATCTAGACATATCTAGAAAAATGTTTCTAAGGCTGATGTCAAAGAAATTACTGCCTATGTTTTCTTCTAGGAGTTTTATGGTTTTGGGTCTCACATGGAAGTCTTTAATACATTTTAGTTTATTTTTGTGTATGGTGTAAGAAAGTGGTCCCATTTCTGGTTCAAAATCATATTAGCCATAAGATCTGGGTTAATTTGAAAAAAAAAAAAGTATAACCTCTAAGCCTCTATTCACACATATGCAAATTAAATATAGCAGCAATATCTATTTAAGATATTATTATTTGTTTTGGTGAGATTAAAAGAAATGAAGCAGGCTAATCCCTAAATATCGTTTCTGGTATGTGATAAGCAATCAATAGATATTTACGTTATTATTATCATTATTACTATTAACCAAATGCAACATTCTACCTATGTTGCTAGGTGACTGTGCATAATTCCAAAGCATAGCTATAAAAACCATATAATCAAATAAACCATAACTCTAAAACTATGCTATTCTATATAACTCCTGTACAAAGGCATCATGGAAAGAGAACGGTCTATATTAATTCTCTTATATCTTAAAGATATCAACCACAAAATCTGCATTTAAAATGAACTTCAGTATCCTGACTTACTTAATCAGTAACCTTTACCTAAAGGAGTTACATTCACCTTTTTACATATATCTTAATATAAATGGTAATACACGAAACTTTTTATAAAATTAAAATAATACATTTTGGCACAAACTGTATGAAGCATTCTGAATCATATGAATACCAAAATATTATAGGCATAACAATATACAATGCAAGGAGTAAATAAGTGCCAATAGCAGGATGAAAATAAATGTCATAAGTTCAGATGAACATTCATTAAATTCATATAAACCATAATGAGAAAAACCATAATCTGAATCATCATTACTTAATCACTGCCATTTAGTCTAACTTTCATTAAAGTATAAAATCCTTTTGAAATATGTGGTTATTCAAAACATTCACTCATGATATTTTAAAATATTGCTTCCCTAAGCAACACAAATCATTGAGGAATAAAATATTTGTTTGTAACAAAACTCTACCTGCTAACACAGACTCTCTAGAATGCCAGAGTTCAAAAATATTACCCTAAATATTAAAACTCAAGGGTATTACTTTAATGAACGTAATTATGCAAAACACCAAATGTAAAAATGTACTAACAAAGGAGCAATTTGAAAGAGATGCGTAATTACAATAGCTTGCTACAGATGGCATAGCAGTACAATGTATTTGTCAAGTTTGGCTTTGATCAGAAAAGTAAATTGAAAACACTTTTCTACTGGTCCAGAAATAGAATGAATATGTTGAAGACTTAGAAATCCATTTTCACAAATACTTTTTGAAAACAATGAATTTTACTTGTTCTGTAATACAAATACTGATTTTAAAAAACACTCTACTATAAGGGGAAAAGTACAGAATAAATCACAACAAAAATATTTAGTCTTTAAATTCAATTTATTTGCCAAAATAGAATGGAAAAGTAGAAACAAAGTATTCATATTGAAAAGAGAGAGTGAGAGCCACTCGAGAATACGGAGGAACCCAAGTGTGAGGGGTATAAAAACAGACAGGAGAGTAATGTGAGTTAAGGAAGCACATAACTCAGAATGGCCAGTACAGACAAGCCATCCTCTGCTGCTTTAGGAGAATAAGAAGACTGGCTACAGTATAAAGAAAGGAAAGAAAAATACGTGATACCCTCAGTTACAATTTTTGCACTTCTAATCCTAAAATTTCTTGCCTTGATGCATGGGGATTGGAGTGTGAGTGACAGGGAAGGCAAGACTGTAGATGAGAGAAGATATGAAGGAGAAAATAATGGGTGTAAGAGATTATATAATTATATTATCAATTCAATAGGCACCATAGACAAAGTTAATGTCTTTAAATATTTTTTTTCAGGGAGGGGAAACAATTTCCCTAATCCAGTATTTCTCAAACTTGTCACTGTATCACTGGAAGTTTTCAAACTCAAGTCTATGTGGCTGTTCCCAGCTTCAAAAAACTTTTGTTTCAATTGGTCTGGTGTGCAGCCCAAGTATTTGGATATGCTAAAATCCCTCTAAGTGATTCCTATGTGCTGTAACATTTGAGAACCACCATTTTAATCCTTTAGTACTTTCTTCCTAATAATAACTGGCCCCAAACCAAGTTTATTTAATGTTTACAAACATGGCCAAAGTACTTTAAGTGAAACAAGGCTCACCAACTGTGTTTGTATCAGCAAAGGTTTTCAAAAACCTAAATACATTTCAATAGGGGATTGATTAAATGTAATGGAAAACTGTGCAGCAGAATGTTACCTTTTTCTTAAAACGGTGGTATCAAATTTAATACTATTTTATTTTTAAGTAGCATTTTATCAAATATATATACATTCTTTAAAATATCAAATAACACTGAGAGGCATAATGAAGTATTAAAAAAAAAAAAAGTTCTCCCCTTTCTGCTTGTTCTGCTTGTCAAGTAACTGTTTTGAAACTGTTTTTTCTTTCTGCTGATACTGAGCACCAGATTTCTAAATAATATACTTCTATATCTTAATTCATCAATTTTGGACATTATGGACTAACTTCTAATCTAAGGAAATTAAGGACACAGGTCTCACTACTCCTGAAGATTTCTTATTTCAAGTTCAGAAGGAAACTGCTGGGTTCCTATCCAACATTTACCCTCGATCTAAGACATTAACCCCATCACGGTGATCCATTCTCCCTGACAGAAATTTAGTTTTAGGTGTGAGCATGTAACTAATCACGCTCATGGAGAATTGGTGGCAAGTTTTCTGCAGAGTTACTGGGCGAGGTTTCCTAGATCCTAAGAAGACGACTTCAGAAGAATTTTTTTTCTTTTTTTTTCTGTTTCTGGGCTTTCTCATAACTGAATATAATGCTTGGAACTTCTGCAGCCATCTTGTTAATCTGTCTGAGGATAAAGCCAGAACAAAGGAGTGGAGAACTAAACATCTGATGAGAAGTGGAGCCTAATCCTGGCCAGCACTGGGGCAATTTCCTATCTCAGACTTCTTTTTATGGGAGATAGTAAATTTGAATTTTGGTGAAGCCAAAATGAGTTGGCATCCCCTTTTACAGTTCACATATATCTTGAATATCCTTCAGTTCAGTTCTCTTCATCATGCAATATAATTTTTGTTAAACCAATAATTCAGCATCTGTGTTTTACATCTATATGTCTGTTCAGTGATAAACAATAATTATATTTGCTTTTCTATGCAATATTTAATGTTCTTGGAATTTAAAATACATATCATTTTTCATTTGCTTAGTTTGCTTTGTGTCTGTGGTTTTCTATTCCTACACCACACATGAGGTCTTTGAGCCAGCCTTCCACATGGGAGAACAAATCTAGGGTGACCATGTAATTTAATATGCTTCAACACTTCTGAAAGTGAAAGTGTGTGTTATCAATGATTACGCCAGAACCACAGGTATAAATCAGGATTGTACTGAGAAAACCAAGACATGTAGTTTTCATAAATATACCTAATAATCTACCAACGCTTTTTTTAATTAAAGGTCTTTTTAATTAAGGTCTCTATGGATCTTGCCTTCTCAAGCTATAAACTAGACCAATTACTTTCTAGATGAGTTAGCCTAGTTCTATAACTTTCCATTACAGACCTCCTGGATAGTCCTTTCGTCTTATTCCTCCTTGTTTTAGATACCCTGTGTCTAACTTTCATGTTTTCTCTTTATTTACACAGAAAATATTTTCCAGTAGTTTCTGCTTTCTTGGTTTACTCCACTGTATTGTTGAAACACATCATTAAGTAGCTTCGTTAAAAAACAGTTTTTGAAATAGAGAGGTATGAAAATCTCTTTATTCTACATTTAAGCTTAATTAGTAGTTTACTTAAACCATTAAAAGCTATGATATACTACCTTATAGACCCCAAAGTGCCTCTCCAGGAGCCCAATGAAATTTTTATTCCATTTTTTGGTATATAAGTCGGGTTTTTTTCTCTCTCTTGCTCTCTTTGCAAAATTTTATGATGTTCTCTTTACTTCTGGTATTCTGTATTTCACCATTTGTACTTTGACATAGATTTGTTTCTTTTCACTCACTGAGCTGGACATTGATAAAAATCTTTCAATCTAGTTACTGATATATTTCATTCCTGGGAAATTTCTTATTATTTCTTCCATTACTTCATCACCTTTTTCCAGCTTTGCCTTTCTGAAATTATTACTTCTCAAATGTTAGAACTCTGAAGTTGATTTTTTAAATGCTTTTATATCTTTCTTTTGTTTGCTATTTTCCCTTATATTTTTTCCTTTTTTTCTCCTTTTGTTTTGTTAATTTGGCTCTGAGCATCCTCATTTTTTCTTTCTAACCTTTGACTTTTTTTTTCATTATGTTCATTATCTTTTTTTCATTATGTTAGCCAACATATAGTACATCATATGTTTTTGTTGTAGTGTTCATCGATTCATTAGCTGCGTATAACACCCAGGGCTCATCAACACACAGGCCCTCCTTAATGCCTAGCACCCAGTTACCCCCTCCCTTTTGTAACCCTCAGTTTGTTTCCTGGAGTCCA
The DNA here is from genome assembly GCF_011764305.1 of Mustela putorius furo. Classification (NCBI taxonomy): domain Eukaryota; kingdom Metazoa; phylum Chordata; class Mammalia; order Carnivora; family Mustelidae; genus Mustela; species Mustela putorius. The sequence goes on along the minus strand of NW_025422019.1, from coordinate 18,689,719 downwards.
GAATCTCTTATGGTTTGTTTCTCCCTCTGATTTCTTCCCCTTTCGTTTTCCCTCCCTTCCTCTGTGGTCCTCTAGGCTATTGCTTATGCTCCACACATGAGTGAAACCATATGATAATTGTCTTTCTCTGCTTGACTGATTTCACTCAGCATAATCCCTTCCAGTTCCATCCATGTCGATGAAATGGTGTATATTCATCCTTTCTGATGCCTGAGTAATAGTCCATTGACTTTTTTTCTAATTAATTTTTAATTTTCTAGGGCACGTTGATATGTTTTTAAGGATCATGATATTGTGTCATGGATTCAATATTTTCTCTTATTTCTCTCAAGATACTGATTTTGTAAACTATTTTTTTGTTTTCCTGCATTGCTGCTACATCCCACAAGTTCCTTTTGTACATGAGGTTGTTTAGTTGTTTTGTTACAACTTAGTTGTTCAACTTTTAAGTTGGAGTTTCTCCTCAAATGCATGGTGCTCTGGCTGTTCAATTATATCAAACACGAAATCCTGAAAAGCTAATTGGTACCTTGCCGACTAGAGACCTTCACTTACAGAGATTAGGTTGTTGTTGTTGGTGGTGGTGGTGGTGTGTGTGTGTGTGTGTGTGTATGCGTGCGCACTTAAGAGTATTCTCTGTTCCCCAAATACAGGTATTTTCTATGTCTTTCCTCTGAGGGTATTCAGTCCCTATAAAGAAAAATCCTCTATGTCCTATCTGATGTGTTCTGAGAACAGGCAACACATGAGGGCTGGAGGTCTCCATCCATTCCTTCCTTTATACTTTCATTTATTTTCACAAAATTATTTTTACAGAAAAAATTACCTTTATAATTAAATAATAGTTATAAACTTGTATTATAAGAAAGGAAAATAGGATGAACTGATGAACAAATTACCTCAAAAATATATATTTTGGAGGAGCGTGAGGCGAACACCTAGGTGGCAGAGTTGGGTTAAGTGGCCGGCTCTTAGTTTCAGTTCAGGTCATGATCTCAGGATCATGAGATCGAGCCCCACGTTGGGCTCCATGAGGAACTCAGAGTCTGACTGGATTCTTTCTCATTCCCTCTCCCTCGCCCCTTTCTGCTCGTGAGTGTGTGTGTGTGTGTGTGTGTGTACACACATTTTTGAGATCCCACAACATGCAAGTCATACGTTTGAATCTCTCTAAAGTTCAAAAATTGTTACAATTAAATGTTTACTCCAAAACAGTTCACAGTCTACTATAGGGAAAGACATTGACGTAACTAACTTTAGAATAAGATCTCCACGTCATGGTCTTACAGAGAGGTATGTCCAGCAATGGAGGTATTCCCTAACTCATGCTGAGAGGCAAAAGGAAGTAGTCTAAGGGTAGAGCAGATGTTTCTCACTAAAGGGGCCTGAAAAGGGTTTTGAAAGTGAGCTAGATTTTACAAGATGTAAAGGATTTTAGAAGGTTGAAATCAGACAGACAAAGAAGTAAAGGAGAGCTGACAGGGCAAAGTCCAGACAGAGGCAAGGAAATCAAGGAAAAAACTGTTACTAGAAGAACAGCAAGGAGCTCAGTACCTAGCAGAGTTATACGAGCTCAAGATGTGAGTAGAAACTTGCAAATGGAAGACTGAGGTCACCCAAGTAGCATCTTAAATTTTAAGGTAAAAAGTTGGGTTATTTTCTCGGGGCAATTGTACAGTGTTAGTATTTTTTTTATTTAATTAATTCTTACCACAGGTTGGGTAGCATGCTGTGTACTTTTCACATTACAAAATACTCAAGCTGTTGTTTTAGAGATGTGATTCTTGTTGCCAAGTGTGAGACAGATGGGAGGTGAGAGAAACCAGAGGTCAAATAAGAAAGAGTTAAAAGGCTTTCGTTGTCTCCTTAACAGCTGAAACAAAAATCAATCAAAGATGAAATAAGACCTAAATTTTAAAAGCTTCCAGAAAATATATATGTAACTTACAGCACAGGCTCAAGGTAGGAAAGAAGTTCTTAAGCAAGGTTTTATTTTTTTATTTTTTTAAAGATTATTTATTTATTTATTTGAGAGAGAGACAGCGAGAGAGATCATGAGTGAGGAGAAGGTCAGAGAAAGAAGCAGACTCCCCGTGGAGCTGGGAGCCTGATGTGGGACGCGATCCCGGGACTCCAGGATCATGACCTGAGCCGAAGGCAGTTGTCCAACCGAGCCACCCAGGCATCCCGTAAGCAAGGTTTTAATTGTAAATATTGATATTTGTCACCATTACAATTAAGAACTTTTGTTTTTTAAAAACACCACAAAGAAAACAAAAATACAGACATACTGGGAAAATACATTTGCAGCATATACATCTGAGGTCTCTTCCCAAATATATTTAAGGAATTCGTAAAAATTAATAAGAAATAAAGAGAAAACAAAATAGACAAATAGGCAAAAATATCTGAACAATTATTTAACAAAAAAGGAAATCCAAATGTCCAATAAAGAAGAAAAGACCCTCCACTTTGCCTATAATAACAAAAATGTAAATTAAAACTATAAAAAATGCCTTTAAACACATATCTGTTCATACACAGACATACACACCCACAAATAAAACCGAAAACTTTTTACTTATTTATTTATTTATTTATTATTTGACAGAGAGAGACACAGGAAGAGAGGGAACACAAGCAGGGGAGTGGGAAAGGGAGAAGCAGGCTTCCCGCTGAGCAGAGAGCCTGATGAGGGGCTCGATCCTAGGACCCTGGGATCATGACCTGAGCTGAAGGCAGACGCTTAAGGACTGAGCCACTCAGGCGCCCCAAAACCAAAAACATTTTAGAGCTTGATAATATCATGTATTATTACAATATGAAATAATATTGATGTCCACATAATGCTAAAACAAGTATAAACTGGTTTAATTATTTCAAAAAAGAGCTTGCCACTCACAGATTAAAGATACACATGGCCATCAAATCCATGCCCAGATAAAAATCTCACAGAAGGGCGCCTGGGTGGCTCAGTGGGTTAAGCCGCTGCCTTCGGCTCAGGTCATGATCTCAGGATCCTGGGATTGAGTCCCGCATCGGGCTCTCTGCTCAGCAGGGAGCCTGCTTCTTTCTCTCTCTCTCTGCCTGCCTTTCAGTGTACTTGTGATTTCTCTCTGTCAAATAAATAAATAAAATCTTTAAAAAAAAAAAATCTCACAGAAACTCATCCATATCTGCATCATGATATGTTCATAAAATGTTCCAAACAGTATTATTTTTAATATTAAAAATGGAACCCACCCAAATGTCCATTAATAACAGAATGGATAAATAAACTGTGCCAAATTCATTCAACGGAATGCTATATAGCAATAAGAACATACAGCAACATGACACCATATGGATATCAGGAACACAGTGGAGTGTAAGAAGCCAATCAAAGAAGATCCATATCGGGACGCCTGGGTGGCTCAGTTGGTTAAGCAGCTGCCTTCGGCTCAGGTCATGATCCCAGCGTCCTGGGATCGAGTCCCATATCGGGCTCCTTGCTCCGCAGGGAGCCTGCTTCTCCCTCTGACTCTGCCTTCCACTCTGTCTGCCTGTGCTCGCTCTCACTCTCTCTCTCTCACAAATAAATAAATAAAATCTTTAAAAAAAAAAAAAAAAGAAGATCCATATCTTTAGTGATAACTTAATAAAAGAAATGAAAACATTATCACAAATGTCAGAAAAAGTGCTTCCCTCTGGCCGAGAAGGAGTAGATTATGATAAGGACAGGCACATGTGGGTACAGGCAATAATCTATTTCTTGGCCTGGGTTGATGTCTCATGGCTCACATTATGATTATTCTTTAAACTTTCATTTATACATATTTTCCTCTAAGAATCTCTAACAACAAAGATAAAATAAATACTTACATAATTTGAAATTCATGAATATGACAGGAAAGTGGCAGAAAGAAGCGCTGGAATGGGCTGTTTCAACAATAGAAGAGAAAGGACTTGGGGTTTTGAACTATGGCCATGGAGGGGAAGGGAATGGCACTGGGAATTCCCACAGCACAGGTGGAGTTAATCAAGTTTGGTGAATGGTTGTATAGAATAACAAAAGGAAACAGAAGAAGTGAAGATGTCTTGGGGCCCCTGGGTGGCTCAGTCAGTTAAGCATCTGACTCTAGATCTCATCAGTCATGGGATCAAGCCCTGCTTGGGCTCCACACTCAGCATGGAGTCTGCTTTTCCCTTTCCCTCTACTCCTCTCTCTGTTCCTACCCTTGCTCTCTCTAAAATAAGTAAATAAAAGCTTAAAAAACAAAAAACAAACAAACAAAAAAAAGGAAATGAGGGTGGCTTCAAGACTGTATTCTGGTAACTGGCAAGGAGAGGCAAGAGAAGAAGGCCAGCAAGTTAGCAGGAGAAAGGTGGGACAGGTGACAGGAACAGCTTGAACATATTCATATCTCTGTGTAGCAGCCGTACAGAGATGTCCACGACTTCAGACATACTTGTTTAGAATATAATTCCACTGCAATCATTTATTTCAAAGAGCTAACCAAGAAATCCTTTTTTTTTTTTTTTTTTTAAATATCTCCCTCCTGCAAGGTCCCATACTGAGTACTACAGATGATACGATAAGGCATAAACAGCAATCTGTTTCCCAGGAAGCTTATAATTTAGCCAAGGGCAGGACATGTAAAAGGAAATGGCAGCTAAATAAAAGACAAGGCCAAAGGAATTACAGAAAAGATGAGTGATAGAGAGTTTAGTGGGGGAGGAAGAAGAAAGGAAGGGAGAGAGGGAAAGAGAAAGGAAGGATGAATTCGTGGGTAGAAGAGAGAGGGAATCATTTACAAGAAGTATTTTTGTCTTGGAACATGAAGAGGGCTTAGGAAGAAGGAAAGTCATTCCAGACAGGGAAGGTGTTTACTAGCAGAGTAGAGGACACTAGGCAGCTAGAATTTGAGGAACAACAAAGACGATGTGGGAATGGTGGATCGGAGCCAGATTTTTTTCAGCAGCCAAACAGAAGATAAGAAAAACAAGAAATCAACTAGGTCAGAGATCAGGCCACTAAAACAGGACACAGATACAGACCTAGGCTCACATGTGGCAGCAGGAATGGAAGAAAAAGAATGGACTTGAGAAACGTTGTTTAGAAAGAATGAATATAGAGTTGATTTGGAGGAGAGAGAAAAGCTAAAGCCACCTCTGAGACATGAAGTATAGACAGCATGATCCCTGAGACCACTGGGAGAAAGAAATCAGAAAGGAAGATTCTGGAGAGGGAGAAGAGTTCAATCTTAAGCACAGGGAGGATAATGAAACGGAAGCTCATGAATTAAGCAAAAATGCCCAATAAGAGCATTTACTTGGAAAAACAAGTCAGCAGAAGAATGACGTATGCACAGAAAAGGGAAAGCTGGATCTAGAAAAGGACAAAAGATCTCTCTAATGAATTTATTGAAACGGTATGTACTGAGCACCAACCCCATGCGATCCTACCATAGGAACTTCAAGTTAAGAAGATAGGAAAAGAGTAACAGAAGTGAAGGTCATTCATGAGTGTAACAGGTAGGAAGAGAAGAAACCCTTAAAAATGACTATGATTAGCACTTCCCCACATCACCCTGGCAATCGCGGGTGTCATTTTCAATTTCAGTTATACAAGAAGAACAATTCCTAGAGACCAATTGTGTGCCTAGAGCTAACAATATTGTATTTACACTTAAAAATCTTTTAGGAGGGGGCACCTGGGTGGCTCAATGGGTTAAAGCCTCTGCCTTTGGCTCAGGTCATGATCCCAGGGTCCTGGGATCGGGCCCCATGTCGGGCTCTCTCCTCAGTGGGGAGCCTGCTTCCTCCTCTCTCTCTCTCTCTGCCTGCCTCTCTGCCTACTTGTAATCTCTGCCTGTCAAATAAATAAATAAAAATCTTAAAAAAAAAATCTTTTAGGAGAGTAAATCTCATGTTAAGTGTTATTGTCACCATAAATGTCATTAAAAGATATATTCCAATAAATAAAAGACAAAAACCAGAAGGCAAAGGAAAACCAAATTATCTCAACAGGACAGTAAAAAGTTTTAAAAAAATAATAAAAAAGAAGAAGAAGAGAAAGAACAAAAGAAAGAAAAAGAAAAGAAAATGGTTGAAGAAAGACTGACAGAGATGTCAAGAGAACAAATGAACTGTTTGAAAGGCCATGGGTAAACTTCCCGGAAAGCAGCTTCATTAATATGAAGTAAAGGGAAGACATTTGGGAAGGAGGGTTCCGCCTACTGCCTCCTCTCCTACAGCACTTTCCTCATGGCTGATCCTTCATCTCCTTCAGACCTTCAAATGCCATCTTCTTAGTAAGACCTTCCTTAATCCTCCTATTTAAGACAACCCTCTCGGCACTCCCCATACTGTTTGCACTGCAGCACTTAACACCATATATGTTACTTCCTTTTATCTCTCTGTCATCTGTCTCCCCCCATATAGACTCCATGAGAGTAGGGATTTCCAACTCATGATCGTCGTTCCAGTGCTGAGATCAGGGCCTCCACACAGGATGACCTCAAATAGAGTCAAGAGGAAGGAATAGTCACTGTGTTACACAAAAGGCCAGATAATAAGAGGTCAGAGAACTGACAATAGGATTTTTGGAATATGACTTTAGCAAGGGCATCAGTTATGACTGATCATAAGATCAGCGTGAAAACTATGTGACTACAGTGGGTAAAACCGTTAATGGGTAGTGAAGAAGTAAATAGAACATGTATACATTGCCCTCCTAAGGAAGTCTGCAACATAGAAAACAAGAGAGAAGGCTGTGTTTGCTTTGTTGTGAGATAGGAGAGGTTATTCATTATTGGTATAAGAATGAGAATGTTCAAGTAGAAAGGGAAAAGGTTACTAAGGCAAAATAAGAAGAACAGTAAAGTCAGACCCTTGAGAAGTCAGAAAGGGGTGGATTCTGGTGCGTAGTTTGGGGTGGCCATGAACAAAAGTAGAGACAATGACCCCATTGGGAAAGGCAGCAAGGCCTAGCATAGGTGCAAGGTGACTCAAGATGAGACAACTCTTTTCGAATTCCTTTCTCAGTGGAAGGAGAGCAGAGTCTGCTGAAGATTTAAGAAAAGAAGACATGAAACGGTTGTCTTGACCATAAGAGAGTAAATGTCCTAAGGGGTTGTGAAAGAATTCCTAGGTATGCCCAAGTGTCTGTGGGAATTGTGTTGTATGTAATTTTAAGTGAGAACAGTCAGCCATACAATTGTGGATCCTCTCCCAGGCTATGTTCAGTTGCCAGGGTACAACTGGAGAACAGATGAAGGGTTGAGTTTAACCACTATGACTGGTGATACTTTCTGTCAAACAATAACGTAGTGCTGTCTATAGTTGTGACCCGAAGAAACAGCAGATCTTCATGGGGCCTTGGCCTCACCATTGAGCATTTTGACACGCACAAACATAAAATCTAATAATTAAAAGGAATTACGTACTCATACATCTCAAAGAACACTTGAGATCTAACTCAAAACACAACAGATACCACTTCCTTATCCTGTTGCCTGACTCTGTCCCTCAGGGATACCCTTGAAACTTTTTACCACATCTTCCAACCTTCCTGGTCAAAGCCTCAGTGACACAGGGTTTGTGCAGTCTCTGAGCTTCCCTCTTCATTTCCCTTCTCTGTTACCCTCATTCTCTGGAACAAATCACAAAGCTTTCCAATACAAACTGCCTCTCTTCTTCTCCTTTCCTTCTGTACTAATTACACTGACCTGCAAAACAAACGGAGGGGTGGGATGGGTGGAGTGTTAGGCAGTGTGCAATGTCAAATGGTCGACCCAAAGTCTTCCATAGCAAGCAGGAACACGAAGCAGTGCTGAATATTGGTGCATTCATCCTTGTTACATAGCTTTAGTTGTGTCATTCTTACCCCAAAAGCCAATATTTTGACCTACTGCCTCTATCTCCAGAATACGTGTAATATTCAGAACCAGTAATGTAATCTCCATTCATCATTCTATTACAATCTCTACTCTGACCCTCTGTTGAAAGGAACAAAAGAATAACAACAAAAACCTGGGTTTCAAAATGAATATTTTATGAGCAAAACTGAAGTATTAGCTTTTATGTTCCTTCGTGCAAACTAGGTATGTTTTGTCGATGGCAAAAAATAGCCCCCAAAACATGTTATTTCCTTAAGGAAAGTAATAGATCAGTTATCTTTATTTAATTACATTTCTCAGCAAAAATATATCGTATTTTCTGTAGTACTTTCATATTGTTTCACTCAGGACTTTTCTTCAAGTGTCTTGGGAGTATTTCTACACTGAGGTCCTGAGGAAGCATCTCAAGTCCAGGAATTCCTCTGCCCTCCCTTTCTTCTAGTCTCCTGTCCCTAGAGACTCTTTCTTTGTCTTCAGAGGCTAACAGCACATAGAATTCTGTGGAGGCCCTGCCCTCCTCCTTTTTGCTCAAGACTGACAATGGAGGAGGGCACAGCCAGCACAACTTTTCTTAACTCACCAGTTTAAAAAGCAAGGTCTTCAGCTTTTAAGAATTTTATCATATATAGTAAAGAAACAGAAAACATATTTTAATAAAGACAGTAGATTTGTTTCCTATTGCTGCTGCAACAAATGACCACAAACCTGGTGGCTTAAAATAACAAAGACTTAGTGTCTTACAGTTCTGAAGGTCACTTGTGTGAAATGGGTCTCACTAGGCTAAAATCAAGGTGTCAGCAGGGCTCTGCTCCTTCCAGAGGCTCTAGAAAAGAATCCATGTACTGACCTTTCACAGTAAGAGGCTGCCTAGGATCCTGCCTTGTGGCCCCCTTTCCATCTTTCAAGCCAGCAATCACTGATCTAGTCTCCTTCATGTACATCACTCTGTCTCTCTCTTTCACACATAAGGACTCTGGTGATGACCTTCGGCCCATTCAGAAAACCCAGGATCATCTTTCCATCTCAAGTTCAGCCGATGAGCAACATCAGTCCCATCTGTCACTTGAATTGTCCTTTGCTATGTAACATAACATATGCCAGGTTCCAGAGATGAGGTCAAGGTTATCTTGGAAGTAGGGGGATGGTACATTACTCTACCTACCACAGATACAAACATTACAAAATTGAAGCAATGGTTTCAAGTTCTAAAATTCCTTTTCTTGGGTTCTTGATTCCCTTGATGATACAGTAAATAACTGGAAGTGGTAGCAGACATCTATCCTCTTCCACTATTACAGAAGATGGAGCTTCTCACCATGCACCGTTCATGAACAGCCCACATGGACTCCCCTCCTCCATGATCATTTATCTTGCTTAAATATAAAGGTAAAGGGGCACCTAGGTGGCTCAGTGGGTTAAAGCCTCTGCCTTCAGCTCAGATCATGATCCCAGGGTCCTGGGATCGAGCCCCACATCAGGCTCTCTGCTCAGTGGGGAGCCTGCTTCCCTTCCTCTCTCTCTGTCTGCCTCTCTGCCTACTTGTGATCTCTGTCAAATAAATAAATAAAATCTTTAAAAATAAATAAATAAATAAATATAAAGGTAAAGGTAGAATAAATCCATAATAATAACAGCCTCCTTGTGTCAAGCTTCACATGAATATATCTAAAGACCTCCATATTAAAGGACACCAAGTTTTGCCCAGAATGATCCATTATGGGTTTTTCCTCTTTGTGTTACTATTTTCACTGAAAAACATTGACCTAAATGTTAATAGAATAGTTAAGTTAATATAATAGGTTTCCGGGGCACCTGGGTGGCTCAGTGGGTTAAAGTCTCTGCCTTTGGCTCAGGTCATGATCCCAGGGACCTGGGATCGAGCCCCACATCGGACTCTCTGCTCAGCAGGGAGCCTGCTTCCTCCTCTCTCTCTACTTGTGTTCTCTGTCTGTCAAATAAATAAATAATATCTTAAAAAAAAAATAATAGATTTCCATGAGAACCAGAATTTCTAAGTCTTCTGGTCTTACATTTTCAAACATGCCATTGGTTTTTATACCGCCTGCGAGTTCACATTTCATCCTCTACTCTTCTGTTTGTGGAACCGTAAGTGACAAATACAGCCAAAACCTATCTCTCCATAAAAGATTCAAGGTAGAAAACTTACTGGAAACAGAAGGCCTGATATGAGAGGCTATGCGTTAAAGCTGTCCTTTGAACAGCATTCTTTAGAAATGGCATTGAAATTATTCACTTCAAAGAATGGTGTGAAGCCAAAGGTGCTCAAAGAAAGGCTAAAGGCACTCCCATCCCAAAGCTATCCTGTTGTTACCAGCAATGATGAACAAAGATCACGGAAACCCTGTATTTGGAAAATATATTCCACTGAATGCCCTCAGATGAGTACGTATAGGTCACAATCTTCTGCACTATCACTTTGAATGCAAACAAACAACCCAGAACTCTCTGACTCAAAATGGTTGGATTTTGGCTTTTAGTTCTAAATCTGGCTGGTAATAACTCTGAAGCAAGTGTGACTTCCTCTAATACAGTGTGCTAGTTCTTTCCCTAAACTTAATCTCATTCCTGCCTCTGATGCCCCCCTCCAGAGTTTCTCTCTTGCCAGTCTTCAATTCTAGTTGAGGACAAATGTCAAAATTATTTTAACTGAATTAGCACAAAAGCAAACCTTGCTATCTCTGCAATGTATTTGTGGAGGTAATTTGAAGGGCTGTGACTACCTCCCTCCCCTTTCACAGGTATTCTATTTCTGCTCACCTAGATTTCAGGCTGAAAAACCCCTGGTGAAGGAGGAATAATGGCTTTAAGTAACTTCAAGTTCACACGCTGCCAAAAAATCAACAAGGAAACTCAAGATGATTTCTCTGACCAAATAGAAAGTGTTATTCGAAAAAGTTCACAAAATGACTGTTTTGACAACCAGGTAATTTTAAGAGAAGTGGAAAGTAGTAGGTTTTTACAAAACCCATGTTTAGGGACAAAGTGAGGCAGTAAATTCAGGGAAAGGGAAGTTCTATGACAAGAAAAGTTAGGACATCCGAATGTAGTTTCAGCAATTCACAGAGACAAATGCTATAAATTGGACTGAAGGAAGCTAAGCTGCTGGTCAAGAGGGAGCAGCCGCTTACCTTTTTCAGTGTCTATTCCCCCACGCAAGCACAAGTAGCAGTCGGGGAAGAAGGAAGTACTATCAAGGAAGCAAGAAATTATTTAAAATGGCATAATGACTGAAGCAATTGAGTTGAAAATGTAAGATATCAAAACAGCTCATGGCTCTAGAACGTGCTAAAGATCACCTCCAATATCTGTGACTCTGCCACTGATACCACTTGAAACCAGTTCCACTTCTGAAAGAACATGCCAGAATCCCAAGTTGGGAGGAGTATAAAATTCAGGTGCACCGTCCCCCCCATCCCACCCCACCACTACCTCATCTACTGGTATTACCATACTCTTGGAGTCTTGTCTGGCAGAAACCATTCTAGAAAAAGCTCAGTCCACTTCAGGACGGTTCTATGAGGCTGTTCTGTCTTAGAGTAACCTGAAACCAGCCTCCAAAAAGCAGGCCCAGTTCTGTTCTCCAACGCCACTCAGAATACGTTACTCACTCTCCCACGTAAATATCATTCCAATATTTAAAGGCAGTTAGGTTTGCCATGACTCTTCATTCTTCTAAGGCAAAAATCCCAATCCCTCAGAACAGTGAAAAGCACTCTCCCCATGTTCTGATTTACTCTGAACCCCACCCTTTTCCAGCACCCCCTCCCCCTACCACCATGCCAAGCAACTGATTCTGCAGAGGTGGCCTCATTACCCTTGGATGAAAGGTGACTATTACCTTCTGAGTTTGGGGTTTTGAATCTAGATGAAACCAGTCTACAACTGAATCAATGCATCCAAATTAACCATTTTGGCCACTATACCGGGTTGTTAAATCATATTGTGCTTGCAATCAACTAAAACCACTCAATCACTTTCACAGTGCTGCGGATAAACCACACGTCTCCTTCATCCTGTGCTCCCAAGGTCTGCAGTTTATTTGAAGGACATGACCATGGGTCTTTACTTCTAGAAATCCTTAGAGCTACTTTTGCTTTTGGATTAAAAAAAACTGTGAGTATCCAATATTTGCATTTTAATAAATTCCAAAATATCTTTATCTTCTCTCCTCATTCATTCCATTTGAAATTGTTTCTGCCAAGTAAATTACAATGAAAATATTAATTTGTTTTTGTAAATGTAGTAAAATGCTGTAATTAATAAGAAAAATAGGCTTGATAAATCTTACCAGTGTATACAATTATAAGAAATCATAACTGTTAAATTTCATCTTGTTACTTACAAATAATTGTTTTAATTATTGAAGACCTGTGTGTATCCTGATTTAGATATGCAAAATATCACTCCTCACTTTCAGTTGTGTATCCAACTGATAAATATCTCCATTACTGGCTAATTTCAAGACATTAAGAAAAATAATGACCAGATTAAAGCGACCAAAAGCCCTAAGGCACACTGTTAGCCACGAGTAAATATTGCAACTTCTATCATCACAATCTCAGTATGGTCTTTCTATGAGTCAGGGGTCTCTCTAGCTTTGGACTATCATTTGGCTCAAATGTACATACCACAATAATTCAGATGAGTGCTTTAATCCAGACACAAAACACAAAACTCAGGAGGTTCTCTACAACATAATAACAAAGAAAATAAAATGCATTAGACCAATGAAACTGTATTTATCAAGACTCTGCTCTAAGTTCCAAAAAATATTATTAATAATAATGACTACTAATAATGAAATGGTCAAGCCAAAAAATAAATTGTGTTGGCCCATGTCACTGAAAATCTAAGGTAGTGGCAGCAGGACACTAGGCTCACAATGTACCATCAGGACCTCACTATCAATCTCTCAGCTTTGCCCTTCTCCATGCTGGCTGCACAAGTAGCAAGATGGCTGCCAGGAGTTACTATCAACCTATGTCCTATCAGAGTCAATTCTTGAATGGTAATAACTGCCCAAGACCCAGGAATAAATAAATGAACCAACACTGGGACTAAATGACACACATTACCCAGGGTAAGTCACATGCTGCTGTCTAAACCCTGCAAGGAAGCCCTTTTTGAACACTGTGAGGAAAGCAGTGGGAATTTGAACTACTGTCACCAGAGAAAGGGGCAGTGGTCACTGGATGGGCTCAAACTTCAAATGACCACTGCATAAGGTTAATAAATGTCTCATGGTACATTATCCACAGAAGAACACTGGGCCACAGGAAAAAAAAGCAGGGCTGCTATGGGTCAGACCAGTAGGCAAACTTATGTTTCCAGGTGCAAACAGCCAAGTCATCTCCCCCAGTTTGCAAAACATGCAACCACATTTTCCATTTCCAGTGTGAGATTCATTCTCACTTGGGACCAAACTGGCATTGTATGCTGTTAAATAATTTATTTTGCTGACATGAAGTTAAAAACCAGTCATGTCTGCCTTGCAAAGTACCTTTGAGATCAAAGATTTAGTTTGGGATTCATGCAGCTGACTTCCTTACATATTTAAAAAATTTAGGGTAAATTTAATCTTACTCCATGCCTGATTTATTTATTAAATTTCTACTGCCTAAGAGTAAGAACTTTAATTTTTTTTTTTATGTGCAAGAAAGCATGTAGTTTCTACATTCCTCTCTTCTGCTGTCTCCTATGACGGAAATCCCCTCACTTTTACCCTGTTTTTGCATTCATATCCTTCATATATAACAATCTAAATATGTTCTATACCAATTTAAAATTGGAAAAAATTTAATTAAAAAAGAAAAACTGACATCCTGAACTTAAACCTAATGATATTAAAAAAAAAATTTTTTAAGGCAACTTTAAAGGAACTCTCTGATGGCTGATTCTGTGACAGGATTTCTTGAGATGGCATGTCTGTTTCTCTAAGAGTTTCTTTTTAAGGAGCATGGGAGGCTATTATTAACACACAGAAAGAATCTATAGAGAGATTATGTTGGTCATATCAAAACCAATTCCCTTCTGGAGTGAGGCTAATTTAGCTAGGTGATTTTCTAAATTAAGTTAAAAACAATTTGGTGTTATAGGCTGAAACTTATTCAGTTAAAGATCTAGGTAAACAATATTTCTCTAAATTTCCATTTATACATCAGCTCTATCAAGGTGACCCAATATATTCCAGCTATCTGAAAATCACCTTAAATTGCACACCGTTCTATTGCTAAGTCTTCAAGCTCAAACAAGGGCAGAATTCTCCCAAACTATAACTCAGATTCACTGGTGAGTGGTCCTCATTTCTGCATGGTTAGTATGATTGGTTTTCCCTTCACCCTCTATAATTGTCCTAGAGTCACTCCAATAAAAGTCAATCCACATATATGAATTTGGAGGATAATAATAACTAAGAAGTACAAGATTACGACCTATTGATAAAAAGCAAAATGGGTTACCTCTAGAGCCTACTGAAATCATAAAGAAACTACTACAGACAACCATATGCAAATGCTTAATGAAATACAAAAAATCTGGATACTGCCGGCTAAAGCCTGAAAACCCAGAACTGCATTTCTTTATAATCCAGTAGAAGAAGCAAGAGAAACAATATAAATCAAAGAATATGAAAGTCTTATATGATGTTTTAAGAATAAGACATTCACTAACCTGTCAACATGTCAAATGAGGGAAATTACTATGAGATAAGTTGACCAAGAATGTCTGCAGAACATTGCTTTTTTTCTACTTGGCCACACTTTGATGGGTTTCTTCCAATCTCAGTGTAAACATCACCTCCTCAGAGAGCCTTCCGACTCCAGAGTAAACCAGATTAACCCCCTTCCCATTAAACTCCTACAGCAGCCCATTTTTCTCTTTTGGAGACATTTCACAATTGAGACCCTGTAATTAATAATATAATAATTTTTTGTATCTGATTACTATATTACAAATTCAGTGACTATAGAGGTCATGGCCAATGCTCCCAGCACCCAACAGTGTGAATAAATAATCTAGTAAGTACTTTTTGAGTGAATAACTGAATGAACCACCTAACTGTCTCATTCCCTAGAATTTGACTCTAAAATGAAATCCTAAAGTTCATCACTCTTTAGATGACTGGGTAAGACTATATTTCTGACACATTGGTCATTAAGCAAATCTCTTCTCTCTTCAACTTTGAGCTCTAGAAATGTTGGCAATTTTGACAACCTACAGTACCTTAGAGAAAAATGAACACAGTAAACATGATGATGTCCATATGACTCTTAAACAGCTTTTTTTAAGGATAGAAATTATTAGGAGCTTTAAGAATAGATGCTTCTTGGGACGCCTGGGTGGCTCAGTTGGTTGGACGACTGCCTTCGGCTCAGGTCATGATCCCGGAGTCCCAGGATCGAGTCCCGCATCAGGCTCCCAGCTCCATGGGAAGTCTGCTTCGCTCTCTGACCTTCTCCTAGCTCATGCTCTCTCTCACTGTTTCTCTCTCAAATAAATAAATAAAATCTTTAAAAAAAAAAAAAAAAGAATAGATGCTTCTTTGCAGGCTTTATTGTGCACATTTGGGATTGATTAGATTAATTTATGAGGAAAGTGATGTTCAGTTAATGTACAAAGATGGTGAAGTGGCTCTGGGGTCATTTCTCTTTCCACTACGGAGCTCCATTTAATTGTGACCTTTGTGAACCCTTACTAATGCCTTTATACATTTGTACATAAGTGGCCTCATAGTGAAATAACTCTAGAAATCATCTCTACGTGCATAAGAAAAGCTTAAGTATGAGGCTCTACAATTCTTTCTTACCATTTCTCTGCTTGACTCTCTTATTACTTGGGTAGCAAACACTCTAGCCTAATACAAAAAGAAGTTCCCCAGGCTGAATATAGTAGTTCTTTAAAATAGCTTAATGTGTTCTTCAAAACCAGTAATCGGATTAAGCTGCAGTGTCTTCAAAGGAGTTAGCCAGCCTGGAAGCTCAATAAAGAAGTTTGTCTTTCCTGCAAAATTAATCGAAGAGTAAATTTTCATTTCTATAGAAGGGTCTGTTGCTGTCTATTCCTTTGTTCTCAGAGTACAAGTTAAAAACTATAAATGGAAAATCTGAACCATGTTCATTTTACTATTTTCCCCTCTGTATACTTATCCCTTATTTTAGTACTCTGCCCCTTCTTACTAGATCAGTAACAATGCCTCTCACCATGTACCAACACAATATTACGTTTTTATTTACTTATTTACCTTGATCTTTATTTTTACCCCCCTGAGGATATATAACTTTAACTGAATGATATGTGACTTATCTGAAGTTATTTGGCTAAAGTTATAAATTACCATAAATATTTGCTTTGGAAGACTCCGTATGAAACTATAATTCGAAGTGGTTTATGAATTTTTTATTCCCACTAATAGCAGATCTCAGATATACACAAGGGAGAAGGTAACCCACTATCTTAATGTTCTAAAAAAGTATCTCTAGGGATACAAACATCATAGGCTATCTAGGGTCAAAAGTGAAATGGGCTCAAGGCCTTCACATTTGACTCTAGAGAACTTGGTCAAGACAACAAAAGAATAGTATCACTTTGTTGTCATACTCAAAATAAAAATATATGAAGAATTTTAGGTTCTTTGAGAACCTCTTTAGAGGAGCTGGTAAATCATACATTTGACATAGTAATTCACAAAGAGTAAAAATATTAAAGGGGATTTGGGTCTCTTAGATGATTTACTGTCTTGTTCAGATGAAAAAACCCTCCAAAGATTAGTCCTCTGCCACTGAACAAGCCTGTACTTAAATCATCTCAGATATTTCTAGGAAAGGAGATTCAGTAACTTACACTAACAAGAAAACAACACTCGCACACAAGAAAGTCTGCTTCCCAGACTGTTTCTCCGTGCATTTCTATTTTTTACTGAAACTGAGAAATGGAAGCTACAGTGCATTACTCAAACTCAAGCGCAGGAAAAATCTCATTAAAACAATTAACTTGACAAAGAACAGTCTAAATCCCAAAGTTATTTCCACATCATGACCCAGTGAAATATGTTTAGTTGATGCAATTTCATTGAGTTCATTGTAAGTGCTATTTTTCTTCCTGGTCCCTCTTTATTTACAATGTATTGTATATTAAAAAAAAAAAAATCTGAGTTACCTGCATTGTAATGGCAAAGAAGAGCTGATTTATGATTTAGGTTGAAATTCTCAGTTTTTTTCTAACCACCAATGACTATGTTGGTGACTAGCCTATCTGAATTATGTGAATTCAAAACCATCAAAACTATGAAACCATCCTCCTTAATAAAATACCATTATGAAGCTCTGGTACAAATGCCAAAGGAGGAAGGGCAGTAATCATAGAGGAAGTTGGAATATCTACTGTCTCCCTTTGAATTTATGCCACATTTTTTTTTTCCTCTAGTATATTCACTACAGAACTGGCTAGATTTTAGCTTTGTTTTCTCACCAGACCTACCAACCAGGAATGAAGTTTATATATACAACGACTTCTAACAGTATTTCTTGACCAGAAAAAAAAAATAGATGTTACTAATTATCCACTTAGATTTTTATTTTAAAAAACTTAGAGAGTCCATTAATCAACAAACTACTATATTGAACCTGTGGGGGGATGGGGCAGGGAGAGACAATAATAAGGAGATAAGGCATGGCAGGAGAAAAACAGAATGTTTTGTGGTGTCTCTCTGCCCTAAGTCGTTCAGTAAATATATCTCCTAAAATTTAACCCTCAAGTGGATGCTTCATCCCTAGGAAGACTGATTCTCAGTAGGGTCCACAATGTCTGCTACAATTAAGGATGCCATGAGGCCTCCCTCCCACACTGCATCCTCCCTGGACCCTGGAGATGCCAGCACTGAGAAGTGAATCAATGGTGGGAGCTTCTCCATTATTTAAACAGGTGGTTTTCTGAAGTATTTTCAGTCCCCAGCTACTGAATATAAGAGTCTTTACCACAAGTACCACCTATTTGCCTCTCCTCTCAACAGGCCCCAAACACAGTATAATCTGAATAGAAACAGAAGAGGAAGTTATTTCGTTGTTCCTTTCTTCAACATCAAGAGAATGCTACGCATAACCATCAGCCTTTCTTCAACATCCCTCACAAGAATTGTGAAATAATTTGATGGGCCATTGCAAAACAATAGTGAACCCCACCATTTGTTGTTTGAAGATTTTCTCTCTCCACTCAGTGAATCCTAGGAACCCAATTACCTTTGCTTTTTTCACAATGGTGATTCTGGGGGTGAGGGTAAGAACTTCCATGAGCAATTTTACTGATGAATCAAATAATTTAGGCAACATCAAGGGCAAATTCACCTCATCTGAGCTTAACATTAATATTGAGAATCACGCTTAAAGTCACTTCAATGCCAAGGACAGATAGCAAAACATGTGTTGGGATGAGCACTGGGTGTTATTTGCAATTAATGTATCTTTGAACACTACTAAAAAAACTTTACGATGTACTATATGCAGGCAAACTGAGGGAAGGAAGGAAGGAAGGAAGGAAGTCTGTCGGAGCTAACAGCTAACATCTTACTTCTGGACCAGCGGATCTCAACTCTCGCAGAATATTAAAATGATCCAAGGAGCTTTTTAAAATGTAGGTGTTCACGTCTCATCACTGGCTAATTATAATCCGAAATTCTGGGACGGTTGACCCTTGCATGGTAGGTATCAGCTCAGTTGTGATTCTAATACATGCCAGAGTTGAGAACCCCTGGTCTACAGTGATTACCAGCATCCCCTTGGATTTTGCTACAAATGATGAGATTTTTTTTTTTTTCCCACACCACCACAGGAGAAACACTGGAATGGTTACTGCAAAACACAGTTTCCTCAATTATGCTACAGCAACCAGCAATCCTCCAAATCTCGGTGGCTTCAAATAGCAAGCTAGGTGGTTTCAAATGCATGTATTTTAGATACAGACTTAGACAGGAATGGGGGTTTCCCTACCATCATTCTTACTGAGGGAATCAGGCTGATGGAAATCTCCACATCCGTTCATACACAAAGCTGAGGAAGGAAAATAATGATGTAGAGAGTCCCACAATTGCTCGTACAGCTTTCCTCTGGTTGAGACTTGCCTTTGTGGAGAAGATAAGTCTTAGTACCACTTAGTTCCAGAAAGGACAAAGAAGCATGACCACACCAGATAACAGAAGGGAAAAAGGATAGATTTAGAAATCTTTGGTGATCGTTCCTGGCAGTAACCACAGTAACCTGCCAGCTTACTTCAGTCTTCCATAAGGCCATTCAAACTAAGAAGACATTAGGTTGAGGAAGCCCCTCAGAAATGCATCCAGGCCAGATCTCACAGCAGACATGCAGCCACAGACTCTGCACCTTACGAAGGAATGAGGTTCAAAAATCAGTGCATAAGGTAGAAACCATGTCTAACAAAAAGCCACTTGGCAGATAAATTTCAAAGTTCTCATGCTGACACATTATTGACACAGTAGTTTTCAGTAAGTCCCATATAACTAGCTTTTCCTCCTTGTTCAGAACAGTTCTCAGTGTCTTCAGTTGAGCAACAAAAGAAACAGTTGATTCTCGTCTGGGGCCATGTTAAACAGAAATGCATTATCTTTTAACACAAAAATATCACCCAGAGAGGCAAAATGCTGGAGGCCAATGAGCAGAGAGCAGAATCAAATTTCCTATCTCAGGTTTAGTCCTGGATATATGATTGCTGAAGAGAAGAGTGGGCAGAATATTATCTACTGCTGAGGATGCTATTCTCTCTATAAAAATTGTTGTCACTAAGATTGTACGGTTGAGCTGGCATAAACTAAATTCAAACATGATGCAACTTCCCTCTGTTTCTGCAGAACGTTAGAAGATCTGCTCCTTACTATTCTCTGCCCATTCAAATTGTATTCAATCAATGCTGTTGTTCTGTAGTATCAGGTACTTATGCAAAGTTAAATTCTGTAAATAAGAGACTATTAAAAAAAAGTTTAAAAATATTTGAACTATCAGAAGTAATGTGAATCATCAAACTTTTTAAAAAATTATCAATTTTATATTACGTGCATATTTGTGTGTGTGTGTGTGTGTGTGTGTGTGTATTTGTTTTAAAAACTGAGAGAAAATACCACAGAAACCCAGGCAAGAAAAACATTTCTTCCAGCTAGGTGAAAGCAGGGGAGTGTCCTAAGAGACGAAAGTATTTGTATCAGGAAATAAAGGTGTAACGTCCTGGCATTTTGAAGTGTGGCCTCAGTGAGAGCATTCTAGGGGAGACAGCTGTGTGAGCAGAGAGAAGGTATTCTAGAAGCTGGATTGCTCTTTGGTCAACCATGAGAAGTTGGGATTGTAAGAAGCAGTAAGATACAAGAATACGACATTAGGCTGTATCTAGATGGTAAGAGGTTTGCCTACCAGCCTAAGGAATCTAGGATTTTCTAGAGACAATGGGGATTCTGGAAGATTTGTGAGCAGGGAACAGGATGAACAACTTACTTTTCTAAGAAAGTCAATCTGTGACATAACAAGGAAAGACTGATGGGTTTCTTCATGTATTTAGTCAACAGATGTTCACTCTGTTTCTATTTTACGACCCACACCACACTAGGTTGAGTCATTAAAAACAAACAATTAAAAAAAAAAACCTACTATGGAGTTAGAAGGAGCACGACTTGTTAACTGGTAAGACTTCCTTTACAAGGAAGAGGAAGACATTCATGTCAACTGAGAGCTCATGGTGTTGCCATTCACAGAGAAAGGCAGGCTTGTAAGGCATGGGGCAGAGGTGACAGAAGCTATTTTGGACACATCAGTGTGATGTGCCTGCAGGATATTCTCAGCAGATGTCTACTGAGTAAGTTAGACCATGGCAGGTAGCGACATACCTGTGGATGGCCTAAATTGGGGTGTCAATTTCCAAGGCAGAAAAAAAAAAATAGAGAAAAATGTTTCGATTATTAGATGCAGAGCCAAAATCATGTAAAAAGTGATCTAAAGAAATCCCACATGATCTGTAGCTATTAATAGCTCAGTAGGATAGTTCAGTCTAATGTATATTTATATACATCTTAGAACTAATAAGCAAAAAACGTTTCACCTCTTTTGTTCCCTCACATGCCATTTCATAGAAGACCTTCTTCTTAGGAAAATGACCAAGGACAAGAAAGAAGGGAGAGAGAGAGAAATCAAAATAATCTCCAAATTGGATAATCTCTGATCAGGGTGGGCTGTTAACACAAATCCTTCGATTTAAACTATCTCCCCTTGAGGGAAATCATATCTATAACAGAGCACCTTAAGTGAAAACTCAACTAACAGATATTTGATATATTTTTCCCTATTAGAAAAGGTAGCATTCCATATGAAAGCATTGCAACAAATTTGGAAAATCATTTGCAGTGTGATTCTCTTATCTGTGTCCTTAAGGAATAAAACAAACAAACAAAAAAAGGTGAAATACCTAATATATTACAGACTGCAGACTATAATTTTGCAAATATCTCTATTAACCAAATATTTCTATCTGCCATGTCTATGTCATTTCTCACCTCTCCCTTTCCACCTTTCAATGCAGAAATAACTGAAAATGTAATACATAGAAAATGGACAAAGCTTCAAATACTTTCCCTGTTAGAAGAAACACTTCTCCTAGATGCGTGTAATTACAAACATTAAGACTGTAACAGAAAGAACCTATGTGAGGATTAGTTTTGCAGACCCAGGGTATTATACAGAGGAAGGTTTTTCTTGGCTGGGATGATAGTGAGATGTGTTAGCATATACTGTCCCTTTTACACAAAGACAAAAGCTCTGTGTTCCCACTGGGCATCTTAGGATGAGATAGTGGCAGGACCGAAGGGAACAGGGCACTGGGAGGGATACTAAGTAATCGAAACTCTCTTGCCTAAGGAATCCAGTGTAATGAATCTGCACTTTCAAAGATGGCTCAATGGAGGCAGGGGTAGAATGGTCCAAAGTGAGAAGGTGACACATACATACAATGGTTAAGTGTTACAACGGAGAGACAATATGCACATGATGGCTCAGAGAAGAGGAAGGTCATTGCCAATGGTCAGTGAGACAAGAAGTCTTTGTGGAAGAAACAGAAGAAACAGCTCTGGGAATAGGTGGTCATTGGGGATGTGTATACCCTATCCACAGAGAAAGGAAAGACCCAATTGGCAGGGATTATATTAGAAAACCACAGGGCCTTAGGGGATAAAAGTTATAAGGGCCAGTATGCCAGATGAAAGCAAATGGTGCCATTAACTACAGGTAAGGGGGTGGGGGGGAGTTAGAAATCACCGTAGCATGGTAAATATTAGCATCTGTGTTTGGAGAACATTAATATCTTCCACTCCAGAATCGATTAAGAAGGGGTATATCAAGAGAGTGGAGAACAATCTCTTGATCTGGAGCTGCTGGTGGCAATAAAAATGCAAAGGCGATCTGAAGAAATTCTCGACATAACTTGATTAACTGGACTTGGGAGGTGAATGAGGGAACGGAGTCAAGGCCAGCTACAGAAATGCAAGCCCAGGTAACCAGAAAAATGATGCGGTCAATGAAAGGGATGGGAAATATGTTTTTATTGAAACCTGCTTGAAAGGGAGATACTTAGGAAAGATGCCAGGGAATTTTGTTTTGCATGGCCAGCGGGGTGAGCGACCAACAGGGACTCAACAAATTGCAAAGGAGTTATATAAGATCCTTTCTATTATTACTGTCAAGTCACATATACATATCTTGATTTCAAAGGTAGCATGGGTTGTAGTTATTCCTTTTATTTATTTATTTATTTTGCCTATTAATTCTCTAGTGATGAGAATGTACAAAAGAACAGATACTCTACTTTGGCAGTCACCTCTGTTATGCCACATACAGTCAGATTGCTGTATTCATCAAACTACTCTATTACAGACACGGACACAATGGGGGCTTCATCAATCTGGGTCCTCATCTTATTTTTCTTTTCAAAAGCTCTGTCCACACATTGCAGCATCAAATAACAACCTTCCCAAAGATGCACTATGCTACAAAAAAGGAAAAATGTGTCTCAATACAAAGTCTAATCTTTGCCACTGGAAAAGCAGAGAATATTATATTGACTAAAGGAAAAGAACATTTATTTCAGATCTTATGTACCACAGTGCCTGAATAAAAGCCAAACACATGGAAAATGTGTGTGTGCTTGCACATGTGTGTGTATACACACACATAAATACATACGGAATAAATTAAAAAATTGATTTTTGAGGAAAAATGGGTTGGGGTCAGTATTAAAGTTTTAGTGTTTTAAATGAAGGAAAACAAACAGAAAAACTCTGATTGCCTTTCCTTATTACAGGATAAGCTTAAATTGAATTATGTTCTTTTTCCTCCTTCCGTTTCTCAGTCTCTGGGTTCTGTATCTTCCCCTTCTTTGACCCTTCCTGTCTCAGCATTTTCTGTTGTCCAGTAACCCAAGCTTATTTTCCTTCCTTTTAAGCCCAACTCCTTAAAATCGCACATTGCACTCTTTTAGAAGGATGGGTACTTCATTCTCTCCAAGCCCTGTTTCTCTGTGTGTGACCCACAGACCACCCACATCAGCTTCCCCTTCAGCGTCAGTAAAAAATGCAGAGTCCAAAGTGCAGCCCAAGTCAAACTGAGTTGGACTTCTCACCCCTTGCTGCACCTGCCACGATTTTGTGGACTCCGTCCACCTCTCGAAGTACTCTTTTAGTTTTCCTGTATCCTAATTCAGCATGTATAAAAATTAGATAAAAGCAAAGTATGTCATGATACAAACCCTGACACATGGGACTTACTTACTGCAGGATGTAGATGCTCAACTATGGCAAGTATTTTAGTTATTCAATCACAAAATCAAGCACCTAGTCTACTCAGCTCTCTTTAATAGCCAAAATCAAGATTTCTTCAACTGCAAATGAGGTCAGAGCTTTTACTGAACAAGAAGCATCCACCAGACATCCAAGAAGCAGACCTCTTTAATTATGAGAGTGAAGATGACTTACAGTCCAATCTGCACAACTGTGTCACACAGATAAGTGAGTAGAGATGATAATTAATACTGACTGAATATCAACTCTATGCAAAGAACCATTAAATAGTCTATAGGACATATGTAGGTCAAGAATCCTGTACTTAATTTGGGAAAATAATGCCAACTTATGAGCAATTAAAAGAAGATTTCAGTTTAAAACAGGATTTGACACCAGACTGTACAAAATATCCCTGCCAATTCAAGGACTGTGGGTTCAGAGATGTTGAGACATCAGCGAAGGTTTACAGAGGAGATGAGATTTGAACTAGGAATACTAGTGTCTGCACAGGCAGAACAGGAGAGGGACTGATTTAGCTAGGTGAGGGAAGCAGAAGATGGGACAAAAAGGCAGAGATGGCAAGGCAAAACTATACACCTGACACCTTGAAGAAACTGGACAGAAATTCTAATCAGACGAAATGTAGGAGAAAAGCTCAAAAATGAGTGAAGAGAGAGAATGTTGCTGGTTGTCTATGGCCAGAGGTGGAGAAGGTAGTGGGTGACTACTAATAGATATGGAGTTTCTGTGGGGGGATGACAAAAACTCAAAATTAGAATACGGTTGAATAATTTTGTGAATACACTAAAAACCACTGAATATTTTAAATGGGTAAGTATAATGGTATATAAATTCTATCATCATAAAGCTGTAAAAAAGAGAGAGAGAAAAGATGGCTTGACAATCATTGTCACTTAAGGGTCTTCACAATTATCTCTTCAGTAATTATTCCAAAATCTAACAAATATCTCTGCATATACCAAAAAAATACATGACTATCATTGTCCCTTTTATACTTCCCCCTGGCGTCTCCACAGAGTATACCTCTCCTCCTCTTCTCCCATGTTCTCATTACTCCAAGGTAGGGCAGACTTAGCATTCATCACAGCTTTGGGAAAAGTAAATGATACTAGTTACATCCAATTTCCTCATATTAAAGGAAGAACCTGAATACACAATGTATCTGAATCTCAAGAGATTGGTGTCTTTTGTCCACAGAAAATTCCCGTCATGTTAAAAACACATGTCTCTAATCCCATCCATTCAGCTGATATCCAAATAGCTTAAAGCAGCTAGTTATCAACAGATTTCAGGATATATTCAATGTATTCCATCTAGTTCTATCCCTTACATTTTAAAGAATAAAAATGACACAATAAAAATAGCTTAACTACACTGTTACTATTACTAGCACATGATGAACACTCTTACTGACACTCATTAAATCCTCACTACAAAGCCATGATGCAGACTTAATGATTCCCATCATGTCGATGAAAAAGCCAAGGCTCAGAAAAGTGCAATAGTGTTCCCCATCACTAGGAGGTAGTGAAATCAACATTCAAGCAGATCTATATGACCCAAAGCCCATCAAGAAATGTTCCAGGGGCGCCTGGGTGGCTCAGTGGGTTAAGCCACTGCCTTTGGCTCAGGTCATTATCCCGGGGTCCTGGGATCCAGCCCTGCATCGGGCTCTCTGCTCAGCCGGGAGCCTGCTTCCTTCTCTCTCTCTCTGCCTGCCTCTCTGTCTGCTTGTGATCTCTCTCTGTCAAATAAATAAATAAAATCTTAAAAAAAAAAAAAAAAGAAATGTTCCAAAGGGACAATAAGCCGAGTTATGTGTAAGTACAAACAGCAAGTGAAGTTAGGAAAGAAGGCAGTTTTATCTCTGAATCATTTCTTAACAGTCTTTGGATGACTTTAAGTCTGATTGTGAACTTCTAATTGCTTTCTGATTCATGAGCCTACTCTCATGATCATATTTCATATCAATACCGTAGTTTTATCTTAGAAGGATGCAAACATCTTTTACATTCATCTTAATTTTTAAAGTTTCTTGAATGCTCTAGAAATAACAAGTTGTAAGTTAGTATTACCTTGTCTAGTCACTAAAATTGTGATGTGACTTAGGAATGAAAATTTAAAAATGACTGACTTGGCATTCTTCTAGAATGAAATAGTAGAAATTTTGACATAGGCTAAAAAGATTATAATTTAACATGTATCCAGAAGAAAAGGGATATTATATGCTAAGATACTAAAACGACTTAGGTATGCAGAATTTATTTTTGCTATGCTGCAATTGTTTTCTCAAGTTAATGCTGACCAATAATCTATTTTTATTTAAAAATAAATTATTCCCAGTGCATATAGTTGCTGTCTATCTCTACTGACAGAAGGTGTGGAGATTCTTACATCTTACCAGACAAATACAAATTCTGTGGGTCCACAAATTCATTTGGCAATAATTTGTTTATGCAATGATAAAGCCGTGAAGTTACTCATGTTTAAGTGTAAAACAATGGAAGATATAAATTTAGTTTTACTCAAAATGAGAGAGTGTTCCACTGTTCTGAACAATCCATTAACTACTATACCTAAACAAAGTCTTTATAATGTTATGTTTCTCATTTCATGAATTTTTATAGCTAATGTGTTTTCAGCCAAGAATAATGTGGCGATTGGAAGAGAATTCAATAAGAATATGTGGCAATGCAGGAAGTATAGAAGTTAATGAATTCTTCGGTGACTAGAAAACAGTTATTGATCACTAACATTTGCAAAGCTTTAAATCAATGTCGACGACAAAGTGTTTCTGAAAAAAATCAAGAAGAGTTAGATCAAAGGTTTTGAAATCAATAAAATACAGCACCGTCCCTTATCTACAGTTCTACTTTCCACAATTTCAGTTCCCCAAGGACAACCTCAATCCAGAAGCAGATGATCCTCCTTCTGACATATCATCAGGTCAACAGTAGCCCAATGCTACATCACAGTGCTGCCTGCATCACTCACCACACTTTGTTTCATCCCATAAGCATTTTAGCATCTCACGTCATCACAAGAGATGGAAAAAGAACATAAAATCTTTTGAGAGAGAGAGAGAGACACACACCACAATCACATAATTTTTATTACAGTATGTTACTATAATTGTTCTATTTTATTATTTATTAATTGTTGTTGTCACTTCTTACTGTGCTCATTTATAGATTAGAGTTTATCATGGGCATGTATGTATAGGAAAAAACAAGGTATATATGTAGGGTTCAGTACTATCTGTGGCTTCAGGCATTCGCCAGGGTCTTGAAATATATTTCCTGAGGTGGGATGGGGGGACTACTGGATTGATTTTTCCAATGGTGTATGCTAATATGTGGATTTAAGACTAATAGCTTTTGCATGAACATGGCTTGTAAGGAAAAGCTACCAGACAAACTGTCTGAATTTCTGAAATTGATGTAACTCCAAAGAGGGGGAAATTAATACACTTCTAGCATGGGAAATTCCGTTAAAAGCACAACCTAAATGGCTATGGATTTGGAGGATCTATAGAGTTTCACACTTGTTCCTAATTTACTTGCCACTCTACATCAGTAGAAGAGATTAGAAATTGGTTAAAATTTCAATTAGGTTAACTATCAATCAGGTCAATATAATTCAGCATTAGAATATAAAGAGAGAGTAGAAACCTCATTTCTGTAATAATACTGAAGATGGGAGGGACAGAGTGTAGAGAGAAAAAGAAAGAGAGAATGAGAGAAAGAGATTGATTACAGAAATAAGAGTAATGTAATTAAAATCTATCAATAATAAATATCCAGTTAGAATCTTGTAACTAGTCAATAATTTGCAATGATGCCAGGAGGCAATAATTACAGTAATTACCTACTGGTGATTACATAGATCCAAGTTTATCTTTAATTTCGACCTACTTGACAATGTATTTAAAAATGACAAAATACAAGGAGTCAAGATGGTGGAGAAGTAGCAGGCTGAGACTACATCAAGTAGCAGGAGATCAGCTAGATAATTTATCTAAACATTGCAAACACCTACAAATCCAATGGCAGATCAAAGAGAAGAACAGCAATTCTAAAAACAGAAAATCAACCACTTTCTGAAAGGTAGGACTGGCAAGAGAAGTGAATCCAAAGCTACGGGAATATAGACCTCGAGGAGAGGGTCCGGCTCCCAGCAAGCAGTGGAGCAACGCAGCACTAAATCAGGACTTTTAAAAGTCTGTTATGCTGAGGGACACCGCTCCAGAGGCTAAACCGGGGTGAAGCCAACACGGGGTCAGCGTGGCCCCAGGTCCCGCAGGGTCACAGAAGGATCAGGGGTGTCTTGAGTGTCGCAGACCTTGCAGGTATTAGAATGGGGAAGCGGGCTACAAAGACAGAGTCAAGGAATGAGCTCTCAGCTCGGGGTTACCTTGAACCGGTCACAGCCTCGGTGAGCTCAAAGCGCAGCCAGAGGCCAGGGAGACGGGAGTGATTGGGTGCTATTCTCTGAGAGGCCACAGAGAAGTGGGGCCCCAAGCTCTCCGCTCCTCCGGCTGGAGACTGGGAGGCTGCCATTCTCATTCCCATCCTCCAGAACTCTACAGAAAGCGCTCAGGGAACAAAAGCTCCCGAAAACAAACCCCAACGATTACTCAGTCTGGCCCCTGGTAAGGGTGGTACAATTCCACGAGGGGCAGACACTTGAGAATCACTACAACAGGCCCCTCCCCCCAGAAAATTAACAAGAAATCCAGCCAGGACCAACGTCACCTACCAAGGAGTACAGGTTGAATACGAAGGAGAGCGGTGGAATTCCAAGGAAGAGAAAGCAAAGCACGGAACTCATGGCTATCTCCCCATGATTCTTTAGTCTTGCAGTTAATTTAATTTTTTTTTCATTTTTTTTTCTTCTTCTGCTAATTTTTTTAACTTATACACTTTTCTTTTTTAACTAGTCTATCTAATATATATATATATATATATATATATATATATATAGTTTTTCTTTTTTATATATTTTTCTTATTTGTTTTCTTTTTTTAATTGTTTTTTTTTTTTTCCAGAACCACTTTTTATCCCCTTTCTCCCCACCACGATTTGGGGTCTCTTCTGATTTGGTTAAAGCATATTTTCCTGGGGTTGTTGCCACCCTTTTAGTATTTTACTTGCTCCTTCATATATTCTTGCCTGAACAAAATGACAAGGTGGAACAATTCACCACAAAAAAAAGAACAAGAGGCAGTACTAAAAGGTAGGGATCTAATCAATACAGACATTGGTAATATGTCAGACCTAGAGTTCAGAATGACGATTATCAAGGTTCTAGCCGGCCTTGAGAAAGGCATGAAAGATATTAGAGAAACCCTCTCGGGAGATATAAAAGCCCCTTCTACAGAAATAAAAGAACTAAAATCTAACCAAGTTGAAATAAAAAAAGCTATTAATGAGGTGCAATAAAAAATGGAGACTCTCACTGCTAGGATAAATGAGGCAGAAGAAAGAATTAGTGATACAGAAGGCCAAATGACAGAGAATAAAAAAGCTGTGCAAAAGAGGGACAAATAGCTACTGGACCACGAGAGGAGAATTCGAGAGATAAGTGACACCATAAGATGAAACAACATTAGAATAATTGGGATTCCAGAAGAATAAGCAAGAGAGAGGGGAGCAGAAGGTATATTGGACAGAATTATTGGAGAGAATTTCCCTAACATGGCAAAGGGAACAAGCATCAAAACCAAAAAGAATAGGTCCACACCCCGTCACCTAATAGTAAAATTTACAACTCTTAGTGACAAAGAGAAAATCCTGAAAGCAGACCGGGAAAAGAACTCTGTAACATACAATGATAAAAATATTAGATTGGCAGTAGACTTATCCACAAAGACCTGGCAGGCCAGAAAGAGCTCGCATGATATATTCAGAGCACTAAACAAGAAAAACATGCAGCCAAGAATACTATATCCAGCTAGGCTATCATTGAAAATAGAAAGAGAGAAAAAAGATTGCAGGAAAAACAAAAACTGAAAGAATTTGCAAACACCAAGCCAGCTCTACAGGAAATATTGAAAGGGGTCCTCTAAACAAAGAGAGAGCCTACAAGTGGTAGATCAGAAAGAAACAGAGACAATATACATAACAGTCAACTTACAGGCAATACAATGGCACTAAATTCATATCTCTCAATGGTTACCCTGAATGCTAATGGGCTAAATGCCCCAATCAAAAGACACAGGGTATCAGAATGGATAAAAAAACAAAACCCATCTATATGTTGCCTCCAAGAAACTCATTTTAAGCCCGAAGACACCTCCAGATTTAAAGTGAGGGGGTGGAAAAGAATTTACCATGCTAATGGACATCAGAAGAAAGCAGGAGTGGCAATCCTTATATCAGATCAATTAGATTTTAAGCCAAAGACTATAATAAGAGATGAGGAAGGACACTATATCATACTCAAAGGGTCTGTCCAACAAGAAGATCGAACAATTTTAAATATCCATGCCCCCAACGTGGGAGCAGCCAACTATATAAACCAATTAATAACAAATCAAAGAAACACATCAACAATAATACAATAATAGTAGGGGATTTTAACACTCCCCTCACTGAAATGGACAGATCATCCAAGCAAAAGATCAACAAGGAAATAAAGTAAAGGCCTTAAAGGACACACAGGACCAGATGGACATCACAGATATATTCAGAACATTTCATCCCAAAGCAACAGAATACACATTCTTCTCTAGTGCACATGGAACATTCTCCAGAATAGATCACATCCTCGGTCCTAAATCAGGACTCAACCGGTATCAAAAGATTGGGATCATTCCCTGCATATTTTCAGACCACAATGCTCTGAAGCTAGAACTCAACCACAAGAGGAAGTTTGGAAAGAACACAAATACATGGAGACTAAACAGCTTCCTTCTAAAGAATGAATGGGTCAACCGGGAAATTAAAGAAGAATTGAAAAAAATCATGGAAACAAATGATAATGAAAACACAACGGTTCAAAATCTGTGGGACACAGCAAAGGCAGTCCTGATAGGAAAATATATAGTGGTACAAGCCTTTCTCAAGAAACAAGAAAGGTCTCAAATATACCACCTAACCCCACATCTGCAGGAGCTGGAGAAAGAACAACAAAGAAAGCCTAAACCCAACAGGAGAAGAGAAATCATAAAGATCAGAGCAGAAATCAATGAAATAGAAACCAAAAAAACAATAGAACAAATCAACGAAACTAGGAGCTGATTCTTTGAAAGAATTAATAAGACTGATTAACCCCTGGCCAGACTTATCAAAAAGAAAAGAGAAAGGACCCAAATAAACAAAATCATGAATGAGAGAGGAGAGATCACAACTAACACCAAATAAATACAAACAATTATAAGAACATACCATGAGCAACTCTATGCCAACAAATTCGACAATCTGGAAGAAATGGATGCATTCCTAAAGATATATAAACTACCACAACTGAACCAGGAAGAAATAGAAAACCTGAACAGACCCATAACCAGTAAGGAGATTGAAACAATCATCCAAAATCTCCAAATGAACAAAAGCCCAGGGCAAGACAGCTTTCTAGGGGAATTCTACCAAACATTTAAAGAAGAATTAATTCCTATTCTCCCGAAACTGTTCCAAAAAATAGAAATAGAAGGAAAACTTCCAAACTCATTTTATGAGGCCAGCATCACCTTGATCCCAAAACCAAAGATCTCATCAAAAAAGAGAATTACAGACCAATATCCTTGGTGACCACAGATGCGAAAGTTCTCACCAAAATCCTAACCAATAGGATCCAACAGTATATTAAAAGGATTATTCACCACAACCAAGTGGGATTAATTCCAGGACTGCAAGGTTGGTTCAACATCCGCAAATCAATCAATGTGATACAATACATTAATAAAACAAAGACCAAAAACCATATGATACTCTGAATAGATGCTGAAAAAGCATATGACAAAGTATAGCATCCCTTCCTGATCAAAAGTCTTCAAAGTGTAGGGATAGAGGGCACTTACCTCAATATTATAAAAGCCATCTATGAAAAACCCACCGCAAATATCATTCTCAATTGAGAAGAACTGAAAGCTTTTCTGCTAAGGTCAAGAACACGGTAGAGATGTCCATTATCACCACTGCTATTCAACATAGTACTAGAAGTCCTAGCCTCAGCAATCAGACAACAAAAAGAAATTAAAGGCATCCAAATCGGCAAAGAAGAAGTCAAACTATCGCTCTTTGCAGATAATATGATACAATATGTGGAAAACCCAAAAGACTCCACTCCAAAACTGCTAAAACTTGTATACGAATTCAGTAAAGTGTCAGGATATAAAATCAATGCACAGAAATCAGTTGCATTTCTTTACACCTACAAGAAGACAGAAGAAAGAGAAATTAAGGAGTCAATCCCATTTACAATTGCACCCAAAACCATAAGGTACCTAGGAATAAACCTAACCAAAGAGGCTAAGAATCTATACTCAGAAAACTATAAAGTAGTCATGAAAGAAACTGAGGAAGACACAAAGAAATGGAAAAATGTTCCATGCTCCTGAATTGGAAGAATAAATATTGTGTAAATGTCTATGCTACCTAAAACAATCTACACGTTGAATGCAATCCCTATCAAAATCCAATCCATTTTTTTCAAAGAAATGGAACAAATAATCCTAAAATTTATATGGAACCAGAAAAGACCTCAAATAGCCAAAGGAATATTGAAAAAGAAAGCCAATGTTGGTGGCATCACAATTCCGGACTTCAAGCTCTATTACAAAGCTGTCATCATCAAGACAGCATGGTACTGGCACAAAAACAGACACATAGATCAATGGAACAGAATAGAGAGCCCAGAAATAGACCCTCAACTCCATGGTCAACTAATCTTTGACAACGCAGGAAAGAATGTCCAATGGAAAAAAGACAGCCTCTTCAATAAATGGTGTGGGGAAAATTAGACAGCCACATGCAGAAAAATGATATTGGACCATTTCCTTACACCACACACAAAAATAGACTCAAAATGGATGAAGGACCTCAATGTGCGAAAGGAATCCATCAAAATCCTTGAGGAGAACACAGGCAGCAACCTCTTCGACTTCAGCTGCAGCAACGTCTTCCTAGGAACATCGCCAAAGGCAACAGAAGCAAGGGCAAAAATGAACTATTGGGATTTCATCAAGATCAAAAGCTTTTGCACAGCAAAGGAAACAGTTAACAAAACCAAAAGACAACTAACAAAATGGGATTAGATACTTGCAAATGACATATCAGATAAAGGGCTAATATCCAAAATCTATAAAAAACTTAACAAACTCAACACCCAAAGAACAAATAATCCAATCAAGAAATGGGCAGAGGACATAAACAGACATTTCTGCAAAGAAGACATCCAGATGGCCAACAGACACATGAAAAAGTGCTCCAAATCACTTGGCATCAGGGAAATACAAATCAAAACCACAATGAGATATCACCTCACACCAGCTAGAATGGCTAAAATTAACAAGTCAGGAAATGACACATGCTGGCAAGGATGCGTATAAAGGGGAACCTTCCTACACTGTTGGTGGGAATGCAAGCTGGTGCAACCACACTGGAAAACAGCATGGAGGTTCCTCAAAAATTTGAAAATACAGCTACCCTATGACCCAGCAATTGCACTACTGAATATTTACCCTAAGGATACAAACATAGTGACCCAAAGGGGCATGTGTACCTGAATGTTTAAAGCAGCAATGTCTACAATGGCCAAACTATGGAAAGAACCTAGATGTCCATCAACAGATGAATGGATAAAGAAGAAGTGGTATATATACACAATGGAATACTATGCAGCCATCAAAAGAAATGAAATCTTGCCATTTGCAAAGACGTGGATGGAACTAGAGAGTATCATGCTTATCAAAATAAGTCAATTGGAGAAAGACAACTATCATATGATCTCCCTGATATGAGGAAGTGGAGATGCAACATGGGGTGGTTAAAGGGGTAGGAGAAGAATCAATGAAACAGATGGGATTGGGAGGGAGACAAACCATAAGTGACTCTTAATCTCACAAAACAAACTGAGGGTGGGGCGCCTGGGTGGCTCAGTGGGTTAAGCCTCTACCTTCGGCTCAGGTCATGATCCCAGGGGCCTGGGATCGAGTCCCGCATAGGGCTCTCTGCTCAGCAGGGAGCCTGCTTCTCCTCATCTCTCTCTCTGTCTGTCTCTCTGCCTATTTGTGATCTCTCTCTCTATAAAATAAATAAATAAAATCTTTAAAAAAAAACAAACAAACTGAGGGTTGCTGGGGGGAGAGGGGCTGCGAGAGGAGGGTGGGTTATGGACATTGGGGAGGGCATGTGCTATGGTGAGTGCTGTGAGGTGTGTAAAACTGTTGATTCACAGACCTGTACCCCTGGGGATAAAAATACATTATATGTTTATAAAAAATTTTTAAAAATTAAAAAAATAATAATGACAAAATAGGGTGCCTGTGTGGCTCATTGTGTTAAAGACTCTGCCTTCAGCTCAGGTCATGATCCCAGCCAGGGTCCTGGGATGGAGCCCCACATTGGGCTCTCTGCTCAGCAGGGATCCTGCTTACCCCCCTCTCTCTGCCTACTTGTGATCTCTGTCTGTCAAATAAATAAAAATAAAACCTTAAAAGAAAATGACAAAATAGTCAAATGTTTAACAAAAAAAAAAAAAAAAAAATCACCTCTAATGGAGTAATTATCCCCTGAATCTGATACTAAGATATTCCCTGAATAACAGACACTAGAATGACATGTATCAGTCACATTTCCCTTCTAACCATTCTCAGTGTGATTCAGGGTCAGCCCTACTGCATATGGTGCCCTGCAAATGTCTCTGGGACATTACTACCCCCTGGCGGTTACCATAAGAAACTCCTGCTCTCACTTGTTTCCTTACCACCTTATTTCTCCCCTAGTTCTATAAACTCACATTGTATTTTCACTGTTTCAATTTCTGCCTGACTCAAGGACTGTTTTCAGATTTATTCACATATACAATTCTCCATGTCTCAACTTCTCCATCTCTTCCAGCTTTTAGTAACATCCTTTAGGAAAACAATTTTCTCTCTCCTGACCCTTCTTTCTATCTCATTCTTTGATCTCTATAACGAGTTAAAAATGGATTAATGAGTTTAAGATTCAGGTAACTCATCACTAATAAGTGTATTATTTCTAATGACAGGACTTTAGAAAATTATACTAGAGCATAAATGAGATGTAACTATATCAACAAAAAGGAAAGTCAGAAATGTAATTGAAGTAGGTCTCAAGACCAGTACTATCTACATTAAATGTAATTTTAAAAAATTTTAGATCCAGTAAATCCATATTAAGTGCAATTTTTTTTAAAATAGCAGGATTATTAGTGTCTACATTAAATAATTTGATAGGTGTCCAAAATATCATTTGAAATCTCCACAACTATTTCCCCTTTCTATTAAAACCTTTTAACTAAATATCCCTATACATTACAAGTGTTATATGTTAATAGCTAGCTCTAGTTTAATTTTGCTGACTTTTGTTTTTGGGAAAAAACATTCTACTTTTTTTGTTATTAACATGGGCTGGATGTTTTATTGTAATATATATATACATAGTCCCCATGTTTCATATAAGGAGGATCACGTAGATGTGGGGCACAGGTCACACTCTCATAGCACAGAGCAAAGCTACAAGAGCTATGTTTTCTGAGAACATATATTTACATCATAAAAGAAAGACCAGGAAAATGCAATTAATATATTTAGCATTTATTCTGAACATAACCCTGGACCACCACGATAAGACGTAGCATCATAAAGAGAAAAGAGCACTGCTTTGGAACCAGAAAAACGAAGGCTTTCATTTTCGATCTACCACATAACTACCTATTTAACCTTGATCAAACTGCCAGGTTTTCTTTTTTTAAAGATTTTATTTATTTATTTGACAGAGATCACAAGAAGGCAGAGAGGCAGGCAGAGAGGGGGAAGCAGGCTTTCTGCTGAGCAGAGAGCCCAATGCAGGGCTTGATCCCAGGACCCTGAGATCATGACCTGAGCTGAAGGCAGAGGCTTATTAACCCACTGAGCCACCCAGGTGCCCCGAGGTTTTCTAAGCAATGATTTCCTCATCTACAAAATGCAGCTAGTACGGCTTCTATGCTAGGGCTATACTAATGTACTCATCAATGCAGGCACACAGACATATACAACCTCACTGATCTCACTTTGTCTTCCTGTATGCTGGCTTCACTCTCTCAGGCTTGCTGTTCCATGAAGCTGTGACGATACTGGCAGGAAGATCTGGTCTTATATCTTTATTGCTTCAGGACAGAAGGGAAAATAGGACTTCCTCTAACTAGAAAAATCAGGAAAAAAGGGTAGAGAACACTCATACTGGCCTACATTGAGTTAAATGGCTGTTATAAGACAAGGCACTCTGCCCTTGGGGGGTTTAGTACCTTACTGAACCAACTCAGCAGGACTCAAGGGACACAAGGCCTCAGCCAAAGAGGCTAGGCAGGCATCCTAGCAGATACAGGTGCTGGACTATATTCATTCCTCAAATAAATCAACCATCTTGGATGACTGCAGTAGGCTTCTGGCTGGGTACCTCTGCCAGATCCCTCTCCCACCACTGTCCTCTTTTAGATTGCTTCACGGCTCAAGAACCAACAATGGTTTTGTGTGTCCTGGCATAAAAGACCTAAACCTCTGCCACTTTCCCTTAAAGCACCTCAATGCCTGGACCTCCCTTGCCCAGCTAATCTCATCTGCATCTATTCCTTCAGATGAACCATTCTTCTTGGGTATGCAATATTCCCTGTCCCACCACAAATCATTTTCCCCCAGGCCTCTGATTCTGCTAATCTCATTCGTTAAAATGGTCTACTCTCCCATATCCAAATCCCAATCATCCATTACAACCTAATGTTCTAATTTTACTCCATTTTTATAGGAAACTCATGCTGATTCCACCTACGTGGAATCAATTATATTATAATCTACTATTTCCTATTTGTTTTGCTATCTCTACACTTAGATTTTAAGTGCCTTAGAGCACAGGCGCATCTTAGAGATCTCTTCCTCACAGATAGCTTCCTTAGAGACACTGTCTTCACAATGCCAGGTGCAATGAGCACTCAACAACAAACATCTGATTTTTGTGCCCCTTACAAACAGAAAATTTGGACACCCTATATAAGTTAACCCTATGATAAAAAACATACTGAATTATTCTTTGATTAAACCCATCTATCTCATTTCTCTGCAGCTATCATGAAAATGTTGTTTTTAATCCAACATTCAAGTCCAGTTCTGGTCCTGAATAAAGGTCCTCTTCAGATGGTCATGTGACCGAGGTGGAGTCAGAAACTGGAAATTTGCACGTTTACAACCACAACTCTCCCACAGGGCAGACCTGGTGCTTGTGTTTGCAAATAAGTCAATGGTCTGCCCTTATGGACTCCAGCAACCATTTCCTGAAAACATCTGAAAACCTTAACTCCCGAATCCTAAGTAACCAATTTATCCTTACATCAAGCTGATAAGACAAACAGCACTGCTTCCTGTCTTAACTGAACCACTGTCAGTGGTTGCTATTTTCAGGAGTGACGAAAACTTTCTAATGAAATGTCTTCTTAAGGTGCCATTTCTTTTTCTTAAGTCCTGAGTTCACAGAATATAAAACCTACTAAAACTTAGACTTACAAATCTGGCAATCTAAAACAAATACACCAGACCAATGACTTTATAGAAAAGCACGATAAACATACTTCAATTCTATTGGTCTACTTATGTAAAAAATCACAGAAATGGGAAGACACAATGGGAAGGCATCAGGAAAGCGAACAATTGCTGATTTAGAGCCGGAAGTGTTTCAAAACTAAATTGAAATAACTAAAGCTACCATATGTTTTGTAAACTTAAATGATTAATGTTTAGTAAATCTTCTGATGGGGTACTATTTTTGTCAGAGCATTAATTTATAAGAAACAGAATAAACAGGCAATCCAGCACATTTCGTGAAGGATAACTACGTTTCCCAGTTATCCATCTGGGTCCTTTTCATTTCAGTGGTTTAATTAAAACTCAATGGTATTATCAATCTGTTACATTTTTCATGTTGATGGTTATTACATTTACAGTACAGCAGGAGTACAAATTAAAGTGAGAAGATGATAAATCTCATTTCCAAATTCCACTTCTGTTTCTCTAGTAACTAATACTCTGGTCATATTTTTTAGCTCACTCATGTTTATAGAACAATTTTCATGATTTTTTTTTCTCATTAAAATAAAGGGAAAAAAAGAGAAGGCTGATTTTTTTCAATAGCTTATTTTTCTTTTTTGCATGCATTATATTTAATGACTCTTCTATCAACCAACTCTGTAGATACATTTGAGTTAGACTCCTCAAAATCTGTAATAAACTTCTTTTATTTTTTTCTTTTTGAAAATTGTGGTCTTTTAACTGAATGATCTTTTAATATTAGACTTCCTCAAATTAAAGTAAGAAGCATATCATTCAATTATGAATTCTGAGGTTTTAAATTCATAGAAAAACATGGTTATTTTCTGTACAAATTATTAACAGAAAAAGTACCTTTTTCATATCAAGAATGCTTCTTCAAACCTACAGCATTAAATAAATATTCTTTGGAGTATGCCAGGGATACAGACACATAATCTTGTTAACATCTGATTATAAATTGGTTTACAATTAAAGTAGGATGCAGCAGGTTATAAAATGCTATTCAAATGCTTTCAAAATAATAAAAAAATACAGCTATCAACAAAGTCATAGAAGATCAAATTGAGGCTAATTTTCAGAAGAAAAACATGGTCAAAACCCCTTTCTCTCTCTCCCTTCTGACCTCATAACCTGGAAAGGATGCACATAAG
The DNA here is from genome assembly GCF_011764305.1 of Mustela putorius furo. Taxonomy (NCBI): domain Eukaryota; kingdom Metazoa; phylum Chordata; class Mammalia; order Carnivora; family Mustelidae; genus Mustela; species Mustela putorius. The sequence goes on along the minus strand of NW_025422019.1, from coordinate 18,651,067 downwards.
AATGGATATAATCCAATGTGTCTTGACACAATTAGAAGGGCTTTAACTTAGTGAACATCCCTTAAGAAAAAGAAACAATTATATTTAAATAAGTGTTGTCAAAATGATCTGGAAAATCTCTACTTTTGTCAACATTCTTGCATTTCTGAGTACTGCTTGTTCCCTATCAATGTCTGCCATCAGTCATTCCTGACGATATACAATCTATCTGTTTGGACCAAGGCAGACTTCCATCCTTAGAGGCAAAATTTACTATGATCAAGTCAACCTTTTTCAAAAAGAAACACCTGTTCCTCAGAAATGCTAACGAAATGCCCTACAGTTTGATGGAACTTAAGCCCTTTGTTACTTATACAGCTGACTTTATCTGTTCAACACTTTGAACAAGGGCTCCATCCCTGTGGCCAATTATTTAATAAGGATCCCACAACATTATCTAAATGTCAAAAGACATATGTTCTAGTTGAACAGCAGTAGAAGAAAATCCTCTTGTTAGTATTCCAGAAGTCAGTTTGCCTGAAAGTCAAACCATGTCTTATGCAGTATAACAACAAAAAGACAACTGCCCCGGAAATCAACACACCCGGTGCCCAGCTAAGGTAGGCCTATTCTAACCAAGTGTCTATGCGTGTGAGGTGATTAATTACGACAGAGTTCACAGAGCCTGGGGTGTTTTTGCTGTTCTGAAAAGATCAAAAGAAGTTAATTATGTAGAGATAAGAGAGAGAGAGTCAGAAAAAAGTCACAAAGTGAGAAAGGGGAGGAGGAACCGAGAGAAAAAAGAGGAGGAAGGGGAGATGAGAGGGAGAGGTGAAAAAACTAACAAGTAAGAGAAATGCCCTTTCCTGGAAGGTCAAGTAGTTTCATATTGCTCAAAACTGTGTGATGGATTGTATCCATATCTTAGTTACTGTAAATAATGCTGCAGCCCATGTGTCCATCAGTAGATAAATGGATAAAGTCACAGTAGAATAATACTGAACCATTAAAAAAAAAAGAAAAGAAACGAAATCTTGCCATTTACAGTATGGGTAGACCTCGAGGGTATAACACTAAGTAAAATAAGTCAGAGGAAGACAAATACCATACGATTTCACTCATGTGAAATTAAAGAAAATTAAATTCACTCATGTGGAATTTAAGAAACAAAATAAGGAGAAAAAAAGAGACAGACAGACGAACAAAAACAGACTCTTAAATCCAGAGAACAAATGGGCAGTTGTGGGGGGCGAGGGTGGGGGGAGCGGGAGATGGGTAAGGATATGGATGAAATAGATAAAAGAGATTGAGTACACTTACCTTGATGAGAACTGAGAAAGGTATAGCATTGTTGAATCATTATACTGTAAACCTGAAACTAATACAGCACAGTGTATTAATTATACTTCAAATATAAAAATTTAAAAAAATATTATATGTGATAGAAGACAGATTATAAAGCTGAGGCAGAAGACAAATCACAAAGAGTTCTTTCTGATATACAAAGGAATTCTGGGGCACCTGGGTGGCTCAGTGGGTTAGGCCACTGCCTTCGGCTCAGGTAATGATATCAGGGTTCCGGAATCAAGTCCCAGACATCAGGCCCTCTGCTCAGCAGGGAGCCTGCTTCCCTTCCCCTCTCTCTGCCTGCCTCTCTGCCTACTTGTGATCTCTGTCAAATAAATAAATAAAATCTAAAAAAAAAAAAAAAAAAAGGAATTCTGATTTTATCCTAAAACTGGTAGAAGATTATCCCAGTTTATCTGCTAAAGGATTTTAAGCAGCCAAGTTTCAGAAACAGGTCTGTGTTTTATAATGATAACTTGGAACCACTTCAGAAGTTGGAGACAAGGAGACCATTTAAGAACAATAGGATAGCAATGCATTTGAGAAACAATGAGAAAAATAAGAACATTTAAGACATGGACAAGGGAAAGGGAATTAGTGAGTGATGGGCTGGGAAAAGGAATTTTTATTAACATAAAGAGTACAGCTGAGAAGATATCACAGAATTTCGGAAATGGTAAGTGGAATGAACAGAAGAGTTTCTCAGAGATGCTCATGAGCACCAATTTGGGCCAACTGAGTTTGAAGTGTCTATGTAGCATCCAGGGAGATCTGTAGGCCATACGTATGTCTGGATTTCAGAAGAAATTTGGGACTGTGTATGCTTATCTCCCATGTACATATGCTGTACCCCACGATGAATACTAAAAATGTACATATGATTCTGAGTGCAAGAGCTCAGACAAGAGCAGCACAAGAAGAAGAGAACTGAAGGTAGACCCTTATAGAAAATAAGATACTAAAGGGCAAGTGATGGAAATGAGCTTATTAAGAAGAAAAAGGAATGACCAGAAAAGTAGGATGAAAATGAAAAGAAAAAATAAAACGGTTTTTAGGAGAGGAAACAATTTCCAGAAAGAAAATATTCCAAATGCATCAGAGATACCTAAGAAGGTCAAGATCAACTCATGGGCATGAAAACCTTTATAATTCCAACTACTTAAGGGCTATATTATCATTGCTATTGCAGTTTTATTGTCTTTATTCTAAATTAAGAAAATAAAGGCTCACAAGGTTTATGTAACTGGTTTATGTAACTAGACAAGGGAGTGTTGGAGCAGAATCTGAATCCACACTGCTCTAGTACCATATCCAAAACTTGTTCTTTCTATCACAGTCTTCCACAATATGATGTTAGAAATACCAGCAGTAAATAAAGGTAAATGATGTTGAAAAAGAGAGCATTTTTTAAGAGATGAAAAGAAAGGGACAGGGAAACAGAATCAAGAGAAGAAAAGAGTAGGACTACTTATTGGCGGAACTGAATGGAAAAAGATTACCAGAATGGAGAGTTCAGGGGAAGAGATGAGACCAAAATAGTAGAAAGGATCCACCTGGTTCAGACACGGGAGAAAGAAGGGAATAATATGTACGCAAATACAGTAGAAAGGAGAATGAAAGTAGAGCGATATTTGCCTTTTTTGCTGTTGTTTTCTTGTTCATTTTCCTGGTAAACATTTCTAAATTATTTTACACTCTTACATTTTTTTTTAAAGATTTTATTTATTTATTTGTCATAGAGATGCGAGAGCAAGCACAGGCAGACAGAGAGGCAGGCAGAGGCAGAGGGAGAAGCAGGATCCCTGCCAAGCAAGGAGCCCGATGCAGGACTCGATCCCAGGACGCTGGGATCATGACCCGAGCCGAAGGCAGCCGCTTAACCAACTGAGCCACCCAGGTGTCCCTACACTGTTACATTTTTAAAGGAGTATGGTCATATACCTTTCCTTCACCAAAAATGTCAATCTAATATGTGTGTTGTTTAGGAGGGAGGGGAAATCAAGAAAATTGTATCACTAAATTTCTGTAAGTGTGCAGATGAATTGAAACAGTAATCAAAAACTCCTAACAAACAAAAACCCAGGACAAGATGGCTCCCCTGGAGAATTCAACTAAACATTTAAAGAAGAACTAATAGTAAACCTCCTCAAATTCGTTCAAAGAATCAAAAAGGAAAGAACATTTTCAAATTCATTCTGTGGGAGCACCTGGGTAGCTCATTGAGTCAAGCCTCTGCCTTAGGCTCAGGTCATCCCAGGGTCCTAGGATTGAGCCCCACATCGGGCTCTCTGCTCGATAGGGAGCTTGCTTTCCCTTCTCTCTCTCTGCTTGCTTCTCTGCCTACTTGTGATCTCTCTGTGAAATAAATAAATAAATAAATAAAATCTTTAAAATGTCCATGCTACCCAAAGCAATCTACAAATTCAAAGCAATATACCTATCAAAATCCTAATGACATTTTAATATAACATATTAAATTATAAGTATAATATAAAAAACATAAAGAAATACAAAAAAAAATCTAAATTTCACATGGAATCTCAAAGTACCAAATAGATAACGCCAAGACTACACAATGGGAAAAGACTAAACATTCAACAAATGGTGTTGGAAAAAATTGGATGTCCACTGCACAAAATGAATTAGGGCCCTTCTCCTATATTGTATACAAAAATTAACTCAAAATAGATAAGCACTAAAGCTATAAAACTTGAAGAAAACAGAGGGAAAGCTTCAGGGAGTTGGATTTTAAAATGTTTTATTAGACACGACATCAAAAGAACAGGCAACAAAAGCAAAAACAGACAGGATTACATCAAAGTAAAAACTTCTGTGCATCAGAGGAAACAAGAGAGTGGTAAGGCAACCAACCTACAGAATCAGAAAATAACTGCAACTCAAATATATAATAAGAAGTTAATATTGAGACTATTTAAGGAATTTCAACAACAAAACAAACAACTTGACTTTTAAAAATGAGCAAAGGACTTAAACAGTTCCCCCCAAATGATATATGAATGGCCAAAAACCATCCAAAAAGACTGTTCCACATCACTAATCATAAGATAAATGCAAATCAAAACTGATATTACTTTATACCCATTAGGAGAGCCACTATCTGAAGGACAGAAAATAACTGATAGAATGTGCATAAATTGGAGCCCTTGTACACTGTCCATGGGAATGTAAAATGGAGAAGCTATCATGGAAAAGAGTACAGGGGTGCCTTAAAAAACTTAAAACAGAACTACCCTACAATCCAGTGAGCCCACTCCTGAGTATAGATCCAAAGAATTTAAAGCAGGATCTTGAAGAAATGTCTGCATTATCTATGCTTGTCACAGTATTATTCCCAATAATTAGGAGTTGAAAACACCCCAAATGTCCACCGAAATATGAATGGATAAAGAAAATGTGCTATAATCATATAATGGAATATTATGCAGCTTTATGAGAAGGGAATCCGGTCATATGGTACAACAGGACATTTTACTAAGTGAAATGAGCCAGTTAGAAAAGGATAAATCCTGTGTAATTCCACTCAGATGAAATATCTAAAGTAGTCAAAAACACAGAAACAGAAATCAGAAAGGTGACTAGTTTCCAGGGGATAAAGGGAAGATGCTGGGGGATTAATATTTAGTAGGTATAGATTCTTAGGGCAGCAAGATAAAAATGGCTGGAGATCTGCTGGGAAACAATGTGACTATACTTACCACTGAGCCCTAGACTTAAAACTGGTTAAGATGGTCAATTTTATAGCATGTGTTTTTTTACCACAATAAAAAGAAAAAAAAAATCTTGGAAAAATAAAAAGCAGAGGAGCTGTGGATCCGGATACACAGAAAGTACATGAACACACAGAGGAACGGCACTGGGGCTGAAAGGACATGTTAGAGGACATCCGTGGTCTCTGACACACAAATAAGAGGGCTAACTGTTCGCTTGGTCCTTTTAATGGCAAAGTGGGGAATGGCTACCTTGATGAAAACAGAAACCAGTCATGGAAAAGAGCATATTATGGAGTTTTAATTTTAGAAAAATATAGAATTCTGTCAAGGTTATCTACTTTAAAAGTTAAATGTAGCAAACAAGGGTTCATCAATCAAGTATAACAAACAGAATGTATGTCTCATATCTGTATCTCCAGCTCACTGGAGAAGCTGAAAATTGAAGCTATAGAGATAAGGAAGCTTATTGCGTTTTTTAGGTATAATTTCTGGTTGATAGGCTGAAACGATTATCAACTGGAAATTATATCATGGCAACTAAGCGAATGCTCCCCTCCAAATAAAGTAGGTTTCTTAAACATACCTCCCTTCTCCTTTCCACCACCTTCAGAAAGCTGGAAAGCCACAATTTCGAAGCCAAGAGAAATTGATTATGGGGAGGGGAGGTAGGTGTGATTTCCATAGAATCGGGTGGGTAATAAGAGACGGAAGCTATAAGACATAATTATATGATGGTATTATGTTACTGTGTGGCAACAATCCCTGCTGGTTAGAGCAGGACTGCTGTAGTCCCCATGGGTGAATTCCCTGGGTAAACCAGACAGCCAAGTGTAAATAAAGGTAAAGCTGATGCCAGACACAGTCCCCTTGGGCTTGGTAGCTCATGACCACCAGAGTTGGGGGCAGGTACCTGAGAACCAAGAATCCAGACAGTGAAGGAGAAACAAAAGGATACTGCAGAGAACATTCCGGCTTTTTATTCCTTAGATAATATGTATAAAAGCATCCCTGAGATTTGACCTTAGTAAAAACTAAGAAGAAAAGAAAACTGAAAAAGCACAAAGCAACCCCAGGCTCCAAATTCTCTCAAACATATCTCTATACCTTGGGACATTTCTAAGCAAAATGCCATCTCTGTGCAAAACAATAACCAAATAACCAGATAATGATAAAAAGATAAGAGGCACATGAGTTCTCATAATCTAGGAGCAGAGTGCAGTTTGGCCCAATTGCTCTATTGACTGTAATTAAAACCACAGTGCTCTGTTGTGCAAATAACGGTTTGTAAAAACAGAGGTTTACGAATTCCACCACCTAATGATTTTTCCACTAACATGCTAATTCATTCTATAATTAAGAAAATGTTAAGAATCTTAAAAACTTAGAAAATCAAGGAAATGTTGACTTGAAATTGCCATCTAGTTTTTAAGACAGTAACATCTTGAACAAATTCCAAACATTCTTCCTTCTTCATAATTAAATTTTGCTTTCTTCCTTCCTTAGCTTAATGCATCTTTCCTTCACCATGGCCTGACCTGATAAGAAAAAACAAAACCCAGGATATGCAAAATAAAAAAGTGGTCTCGCACAAAAGCAGAGTTAGATCCCTGACTGTGTGGTGTTCTTTGTGGTTCTCCAGGCTGAAAAGTCCCCTGAACTTCAATTTAGAGGAACCTCCCTGCCACAGTGGGAGTTTCAGTCCTTTGGGTTAAGACATTTTGCACATTAAAATCAACATATGGGGGAGGTGAGTATTTCTATGAGAAGCGGCTGATATTATAAATATACATTAACATAATCTGATCTGGGTCATCTGAATAAAGGCAGTTAGTCTTCTAAAAAACAGAAGGCTTCCCCCCCAACCCCACCCTGCCCCGCCCCCAAATGAAACAGGATGAAACCACAGAGGGAGACAGACCAAAAGGGTCTCTTAATCTCAGGAAACAAACTGAAGGTTGCTGGAGGGGAGAAGAGTAGGAAGGATGGGTGACTGGGGGGTCGACACTGGGGAGGGTATGTGCTATGGGGAGTGCTATGAATTGTGTAAGACTGAGGAGTCACGGACCTGTACCCCTGAAACAAATAATACATTATATGTTAATACAAAAAAATAAAATAAAAAATAAAAAGCAGAGGGCTGCAAGTTTCCAAGAGTGAGAGAGGAAGGGAGGGGCAGCCCTACAGGAGAAATTGCCTCCTTCCATTCTGCTGGAAGCTAGTCCTAATCACCAGGAAAAAAAATCAAAGAATATATTTTGGCAGAAGAAAAAATGTACTGCGAGGTATTACTGTTTTAAGCAACTGTATCCTTTGTGGTTGTTTTATGTGAGTGCCATCTTTAGTCTAGAGCTTCCAGAGAGTAAAAAGGACTTAAAGCTATTGAATTGCCAATTATTTACTACTGTTGTCCTAAACTGCATGCATTTTTAAGGAATTCATCATTTGGGAAATTGTTTCGCTTTGGGGCTTAGGAAGAACTACTTTAAAGAACCAGAATTAAAGGGGATTTTTAAAGGACTTCTAAATTGAGTGCCTAACAAAGAAGACTTGAAGTTTAAATGCCTCCAGGAAGAGAATGCCAAGTCACCAGCAGCAGGAGAGATCACAGGAGTCACGCCCTGGGGCTTTGCACTGTTCAAGGGTGTTGCCTACTCTGTCCTCCCAGTTCCAGAGACCAGCACAGCCTATGACAAGAAAGGAAAGATACCAAAGGGAAGAGACTAACAACCTTTTAAACTCCACTGGTTGAATCTAGTTAGTTTTCTTAAATAGGGAAGCCAAATTAAAGACTCTTCCGGAAAGTCACTCAAGAGGCTAGGTTCCCCAGTTTGGTCCTGACAGGTCCCTGCAGTTCAGAATCCCTGTCACAGAAGAGAGGAACAGAACTCTGGATACTTTGTATTGTTATCTTTCCCTCTAAGGAGCACAAGTGTATAAACACTTCGGCAGCCAGGCTGTAACTATCAGCGGTTTTAACTTCACGGATGCCGTCCCTTGTCATGGTCTAGCCCAAAGTCTTCATTGCATGCATTCAGAAAAGAGGTGGGTAAAAAAAAAAAGGACAGGCTCAAGGAGCAGGTCTTATCTGGTCAGGATAAGAATAGATACGACGTAGCGACTATATTTGGCAAGGTGATTCAACAAGAGGAAAGGGGAGAGAGATTCAGTTCCCCCCTTACCTTTCTATTTCCAACTCACTGAAACCAGAGTGGGGAAATGAACATGACAGAGACCTAGGCTGTGATTCTTTACTGAAATAGAAGGATGCGGATGGGAGATGATGTAACAAAAAGAGTCCTTCAGAAGTCAGGTCACCTGGGTTCCGGTTCTAACCACGTGACCTTCAACAAGTCGATTTTGTTTGTAGACTCAGGAGTTCTTCACAGACAAACTAAACAGAATGTAAAAGCACAATCTCTGTAGTCTATTTCACCATCCAAAAAATCCATGACTAAATGTATTTCTAATCAAACTAAATTGACAAAAAGCCGAACTTTTCAGAATCAGTGAAAATAAATGGTGTGTACAGATTCAAATTTCTTCAGATTATAACTAGCAATACTGTTTTGGAACTGCAATTAGTGTTTTAGAAATTTCTTCCATCTAACCCTAAGCCAACAGTTAGAGAATGCTAAGCTTTTTGGATATTGTACTTGAGACTTTATGCCAAAGTAAAGAAATCGCTCAAGGCACATTTGAATTTTTATGACTCTAATGATGTCAGTTCACAAGATGGACTATATCCTCTGGAAAATAAAGAGTCCTCCAGGGTGACAGAACAGACGGTGGGCCAACTTTTACTTATGGCTCAGATTACATAGACGCTGCACCTTAAATAATTTATATGATGTGATCATACTCAGGCCTCATCTGTGGGAACAGAATGAACTGAAACCAAATATGTCCCAATCTGTATACTAATCACTGTCCAATAGCAGAGACGCGGTGGCGAGTCCATTAGGCTAGCCAGAGTCTGGAGGCTAGGGCTACTTAAGCACTGAGCAGATGTTCAATTCTGGTTAAAATGCCTGGTTCCACCCCACCCCCCAGCTGAGAGCTCGGTAAATGTAAGCTGACTCACTGACTCAATTAGACAAGAGCTGGCTTTGGGAGTCCATAGACAAAACCGAGCACAATCAGCCTCGTTCATCCCTACTAAAAGAACCCAAGAAAGCATGTGATGTCAATAAGCTAAATGTCACCTACAAACACTGCGGAAGTATAAATATACTTCCTTTTACTAACAGGAAGTAGAAGAATAGGAACAAATGAGTAATGGTAACAGCACTTTTCCAAACCGAAGATTTCATACAAATTCAAAGTTGTTGTCCCAAGTTTTGAGATCTGATAATTTCATCATCTCTAACAATCACACCGTAGTCAAAAGGTCATGAAACTTAATGATTATTTATCCTAACTGCCTCCTATATAAGACTGATAAAAGCATCAAGGATTTGAATGCTACTTTTGTAGGCATTTCTACAAACTTCCTTTTGGAGACTCATAATAGGGTCCTCTGTAACCACTAGCTGGATCGCTCTAATTATCCATTTTATAGATAGGGCCCCTAAAGTCTACTCAGAGAAATACAGTGCCAGGACTCAGGAATGCAGTCACAGATTCATGATCAGGGGTATCTGGACTCAGGTCCTTTTCCTCTGTAAAGTGCTAAGTGCTGTTTCCCTCCTCCAACCCTATTTCTGAGCAGGGAGCAAAGCCAGATGTCGTGGCAAAGCAGTCTCCACATGGCTGAACAATCTGGATCAAAAAAGAGTCAAGGGAAAGTGAAAGACTCCAGAAAAATCATACCAGCTGGAAGCTACACTTCATGCCCATGAGAAGCAATGGGGAAAAGCATTTTCTAGATCACATGCTTGAACTATAATAAAAGACTCTATGGGAAGGTGGAAAGTGGGCAGGAATCCCAGAGATCTGAATTCAGAACTAATTCTGTTGTTCATGAGCTGTGTGACTTTGAGCAAATTTCAGGATTTCTACCTACCTGGCTCTTCTTACCTATAATACAGGAATCACGGGCTTTCTTTGCATTGTCGTTATAAGGAAATGAATGAGTCAGTGCATGTAAATGACCCCACCTGGCATGGGAGGCCCTCCTCCATCAGCAGCATTTCTTACCACTCTGGGCACCTTTAGCCACCAAGGCCCTTCAAGGCCAGTAGACAAAGTTCAGTCTGAACCAGGAGACACACATATTGGGTATGATGGGCAGAGGTTAGTGCCTGCTCTTCCCTACTGGACACCAATCAAAACAATCTCACAACTAACAGGCACAATGATATTTGCTCTTCGGCATTCTTCTTTTGGTAGCTAGAAGTGGATTAAAAAAAGAAAAAAAGCTTTTGTCTCCATCCTTTTAGCAAAATTTACACCAAAAAGAAAGCAATTAAACATTAGGCAAAGTAAGAAGTGCTTTTTATATCCTTTTTACTAGAAGGAAAAAGAGATGGTTATTTCTGCCATTTTAAAATGCCCTTGAAGTACACATACTTGACACAAACTTACAAAGCTGGAAGGAAACTCTCATGTTGAGCAGAAATCTTTTTCTTGCTATATTTAACACAAAATATTGTTATAACCGTTCAAAAATATTAAGCACTTATTACATACAGCATTAGTTTAGTTAGGGACCCAGTCTCGTGATCCAGTCATAGGGAGTATGAATCTAGGCTCTGGTACTGACTCGCTGTGTGACCTTGACTGGGTACTTAACCTCTCTGTGCTACAGCCTCCAGATCCACAAAATCAAAATACCATCAGTATCGGGGCGCCTGGATGGCTCAGTGGGTTAAAGCCTCTGCCTTCGGCTAAGGTCATGATCTCAGGGTCCTGGGATCGAGTCCCACATCGGGCTTTCTGCTCGGCAGGGAGCCTGCTTCCTCCTCTCTCTCTGCCTGTCTCTCTGCTTACTTGTGATCTCTGTCTGTCAAATAAATAAATAAAATCTTTTAAAAAAAAAATACCATCAGTATCAACCTCCTAACAATCCAGGTGAGGCAAAAGAATATAAAACCCATGCAAAGCAATCAGAACAGTGCCTGACTGTTGAGGAAAAAAGTAGTAAATGTTAGCAATTATGCTTAGTTATTACTGAGTAAATCTCGCAGGTCTTGAAAGAAATGTGTTAAGTGAAGACTGATTGGACTAGTTAAACTTGAGAGTCTGAAACAGCATTTTATAATAAAGTTGCTGAAAAACTCTTTGATACTTATGTTGCCTGCTGCTATCACAGGAGAAACTACATCCTATCACTACATTTACCCCTGATATGGGACATGCAATGATTTATCATAAAATTCTCTATCTTTGGAATGAGTATTCTGATTAATACTACACTATGAAAAACTAACCACTTCACCATGCTTTGGAAATGATTTTTCTTTTAAGTCCCTCAACTCAGTTCTGATCATAGCGTAGACCCCATATGAATGTTTCCTCGATACAGAAATGCCTTGAGAAACAGTGATACTCACCTTGTTGCATGGATGTGGCTCTTCCTCACCTAATATCCCACCCTGTAAGTAAAAACATCTTCCTTTTGGGACATTTCATGCCCCAGACTGTCCAACTCCCACCTGAGATAACCCAGGAGCCATTCTGTGTTCCTTCTAGCTAAAATGCAACTTATTTTAGTTTGTACTGTTGTAGAATAAAATGGCATCTTAAAAAAGTCTTTGTATTTGCCTTACCTAGCTCTTTATCTTTTTTCAACAATGTTACTAATAATACAGCTCAAAATTATAGAGCCAGATAGTGCCTATCTTGCAACAGACACTAATTGCAATACTTCACATAACTCATTTTCGCCCTTACAGTCCTGAGGTACTAGGATTATGACCTTTTCACAAGTGATAAAACTCACGCAAAAAGAACTTGCATAAACTGCCCAGGGTCATGCAGCTGGAAAGCACAGCATTACAAGCACACATACCACTATGCTACACTCTAGTTCCCTCCTTCCTTTCCTTCCTGCCACATCTGTCTGTCCATCCACCAACCACCCATGTGTCCTTCTTTCTATCTGCCCATCTCTCCAATCAGTTATCAACCAAGAAGTAGATAGGAAGGAAAAAGGAATCAGGTACAAACTTAGAAAGAAATTTGGAATTCAACTACTTCAAATATATCAGTAGGATTTGTTGGCTGTAAAGATGTCTCTTGTAGTAGGCTCAGCAGGACACGCATTATTTAAAAAAAAAAAAAATAGGGGCGCCTGGGTGGCTCAGTGGGTTAAGCCGCTGCCTTCGGCTCAGGTCATGATCTCAGAGTGCTGGGATCGAGTCCCGCATTGGGCTCTCTGCTCAGCGGGGAGCCTGCTTCCCTCTCTCTCTCTCCGCCTGCCTCTCTGTCTACTTGTGATTTCTCTCTGTCAAATAAATAAATAAATAAAATCTTTAAAAAAAAAATAGTGCTTTAAATGAGTGTCAGTTGCTCAAAACGTAAAGACTAGCTCTATTCAAGAATCCCAGCAGATTTGAAGACACGTATAGTCTTACCATACAGCAGCCACATTACTCAGATATGAATACTAAATCTAAAAGGAAAGACATATTCAGCAATTGTTCCTTTTTTTTTTTTTTTCAGTAAGAAGAAAGCTAGGTAGGAGCATGTCTAAACTATCTTTCCTTCCTTAATGAAACTGCTATTGATTTTTCATCCCAGTGAATCATTGCCTTGAAGCAATTTCTTTTAGCTGCAGGTTCTCACATTTAATTTGGATGTATGCTTAAGGGAGAGTTTATCAATAAAATGTCCAGAGGAACGCCAAAAGGTTTTTATTAGAAAGAAACAGTGAAAGCAATTTTATCAATTTTGTTAAACACAAAGATGATCAAAGAATTATTAATGAATGGCATTTAAAGAGCAATTTCAATCTGAATATGGGTCATATGAACATAATCATCACCCTAAATATTCTCAGTGGGCATAAACATTAAAGATTTCCTTGAACAAAACATAAATTTGCCTGCCCTTACAGGAAAGAGCCAAAAGCTGACCTTAAAGGTGACTTTGTTGACCAAAAATAGTATCTTCCCAAATTCTTTCAGCCTTACCCCTTATTATGGACTCATTACTGAACAAAGCATGCACTATATATTACCTTATTTGCTCTTATAACTCAGGTACCAAATTTTATACATAAAGTAAGGCAGAATTTAAGAAATTTGCCCCAAATTATATAATTACCAAATGACAGAGCCAGCATTCAAACTCATCTCTGTGTATTTCCACAACTTACATTCATAATCCATGAACAGTTTACATATGCAAAGCACTATGATTCTCTTCCATATATAAAAAAGTCTTCAACTAAGTGAATATTTTTATAATAAGAATTAATGCTTCAGGATCATACATTTTTAGATTAAACTAAATCTGTACAATATCAATAACCACCGTATTGGAATGTTGGAAAACAAGACATTTTTAAAATAAGAAAACATTCTTGAGGTTCAATTTATTTACTTGAGATCCTCAAATCCATATAGACACCTTAAAATCCCAAACAGATAAGTCCCTCTCAGAACACAGTCCCTTACTCCTAAAAGAGCACTGCATTCAAGAATGATGCTGCCCTGGACAGGACTAGTTCCAGAACCATCTGCACACTGACTTTTCTCAGACCTTGGTCTTTGATCTCTCTCTCACACCACCCCTTTCGTAGCACTATGTAGAGTCCATACTCAGTCCTAGATGCTTGTGGTTCAGGTTGTTTTTTCCTTCCTGACAGAGCTTTTCCATAGACTGATGATAGACTACTCAACTCTTCATTGCCCAGGAAACTGTTCCAGGACTCCTGGAATCTAGATCTGCTCTTTAAACTATCTCAAACCAAGGAGATACTAGCACACAGAACCTAGAAGGGCCTCTGCAGGCAATATATATCTGAGAACAGGATTGCTGTTTCTGTCTCCTAACAGCACTCCTTCCTATGCTATTCTACTCTCAGGGCTCCCAGAAAGTCATCCCATTATGCTAGTAGTTTGTATTCACTTCCAAGGAAATCATGCAGAAAAATGAACAGTAACAGTAACCCCTCAAAATGACTAATCCCATTAAAAATGAGCAAAAGACATGAATAGACATTTTTCCACAGAAGACATCCAGACGGCCAACAGACACAAGAAAAGATGCTCAACCTCACTCATCACCCGAGAAACACAAATCAACACTACAATGAGATACCACCTCACACCTGTCAGAAGGGCTAAAATCAACAACAGAGAAACAACAAGGGCTGGTGAGAACATGAAGAAAGGGAAACCCACTTGCACTGTTGGTGGGAATGCAAGCTGGTACAACCACTGTAGGAAACTTCATGAAGTTTCCTCCAAAAGTGAAAAATAGAACTACCCTATCATCCAATAATTGCACTAACAGATACTTACCCAAGGAATAAAAAATACTAATTCAAAGGGATACATGCATCCTAATGTTTATAGCAGCATTATCTACAACAGCCAAATTACAGAAACAACCCAAGTGTCCATCAGCTGATAAATGGATAAAGAAGATGTGGTACATACATACAAGGGAATATTGCCCAGCCAAAAAAAAAAGAACGAAATCTTGCCATTTGCAACAATAGGGATAGAGTTAGAGAGTGTTATGATAAGCCAAGTCAGTCAGTCAGAGAAAAACAAATGCCATTTGACTTCAGTCATATATGGATTTTTTTTTTCGTTTTTCAAAGATTCTATCTATCCACTTGACAGAGAGAGAGAGAGACAATGAAAGAGGCAACAAAAGCAGACAGAGTGGGAGAGGGAGAAGCAGGTCTCCCGCTGAGCAGGGAGCCCAATGCAGGGCTCGATCCCAGGACCCTGGGATCACGACCCCAGCCAAAGGCAGACGCCCAATGACTGAGCCACCCAGGCACCCTTCATATGTGGAATTTAAGAAACAAAACAAATGAGCAAAGGGGAAAAGGGAGAGAGAAGAGAGAGAGAGGCAAACCAAGAAAGACTCTCAACTCTAGAGAACAAACTGATGGTTACCAGAGGGGAGTGAGGTGGGGGAATGGGTAAAAGAGGTGATGGGGACTAAGGAGTCCACTTGTTATGAGCACCAGGCACTGTACGGTGATTCAACACTACAGTGTACACCTGAAACTGATATTACACTGTATGTTAACTAACTGGAATTTAAATAAAAAGTTAAAAATAAATAATTCAGTTCTTAAAACAAACAAAAACCAGAATAAGAGAAACAGTAACAATAGAAAAGGACCTAAGCAGCTCAGCCATTCATTTGTTCAGTACAAATACTAAAGCGTCATGCAGATGCCACCAATTTACTCATTTTGAACACTGCTAGGGCATAGTCACAAACCCTCAGTTAACAATGCCACCTTCTCTTTTCTCTTTATTTCCAGTACAATTCTGGATTATATGTTAGACACAATCTGATTAGTATTTGGGGTTTCTCAAATAAAAAAGAAGCTCCAACTGGATTTTCCAAAGTCACGTGTATATTAGTTACGCATTCGTTCTGTTGTGTACTACACATTTATTGATCTCAAAACTGAGCAAGACTCTGAAATTAAAATTATGAAGATTCAAAGATGAGGAAGTAAAGATCTTGCTCTCAAAGCGTTTCTATTCTAGGACTGTGGTGGTGTACCAGCCATCACCAGTGATGGACAAAACGAGGAAAATTCTTTTGCTGTCCTTCCCTTGTCTTCCCTTGGTTTCATTTTTTACACTCCACGCTTGTTCCCCAACCCTTCGCCATCTTGCCATCTTTCAGACACCCAGACCTTCAGGGCTCATTCCCGCCCTTCCCTATGGTGCCATAAACTGAAAGGGATTATTCAAACACACTTTCTAGGACAGTCCCACTTTTAATTACGTCTTCCCTGTTGTTCCCATAAGTTTATTTAAGTGATGTTCTATTTGTATGTATTCAAAAAACATGATCTTTGATATCCAAGCCTCAAGGAGATTTAGATATAGTTAACAAAAATAAAGAAGATGTGGTGCCATTCACTCAAAACTATTATCTCCTTTATTTGTCCCTTCAGTAAATAGGCATTATGAGCTAGTGTGTGCAGACTCTCTCCTAGGTTGCTGACTATAGATTCAGGGCTCCCAAGGAGGGTTGTCTCTTCCAAATGAGAATCCAAGGTTCCTGACTCCCACCTGGAGACTCAATGTTGCATTTTTCAAACAAATTGTTTAGAGGCATAAGTTTATTAACACGAATATTCTCATTCAAATTCCAACTCTGTTACTCATCTCCCTGTTGTGAGTCAGTTTCACTAGATATGGGGATAATAATGTCACAGGAGTTTTGTGAAGATCCAGTGAAATAAATCCTGTGAAAGCAATTAGGCATCTAATAACTGGTCAGTCAACATAAATATTATCATTGCCTCTATTATTTCTAGAATATTTTCTGGGAGTTTTTTTGTAAGATTTTTCTTATGTATTATTAATTTTGTACATCTTATCTTATGCATCTCATGTAGCTCAGGAGATTTTTAAATGAGCCTCGGAAGCAAATTTTGGCAGCATACTCAATATTTCTTTGCAAAAAAACCTAAAACTATTAAAAAACACAAAGTATTTTAAATCAAAGCTGTCAAATAAATTCCCTGAAAAGATTAAATGAAAACTGAATCACTCAATTTCGAGAAGTTTAAGATACTAAATTTTCAAGCAAATACAAAAGCTTGAGATGAATGTTTTTCATCTGCTATAGCCGCCAATGTCAAATTCCTCTACTACTACTGTCATCCATCCCTATCACCGAAAATACTGCACCAAAGGAGACATCCTGCTGCTTAATGTTGGTGACATTTATTTTTCAGCTTGAGAAGGAAAAACACAAACTTCTAAACCAAAATCTGTGTGGGCCAGTGAAATACGGCAGTTGTCTTATCAGAAAAGAAGAAAAAGGCAATTCAGTTTTTGAGACCATAATTTTTACCTCAGTTTCTCTTAAAGACAACAAAATAAAAATTCTCCAGTTTTAAGTAGTAGATTTCCACTACTATAGTAAATCGTGAAAACGGTTCATCAAACTAAACTCTCATTTACTTCTAGGTGTAAAAATGATTAAGACAATAGCAGTTTCAGTTGTTCAAACATTAAATAAATTAAAGTTATCCCACGGTCCCTATTTATCATTTTATTATTTTCTTGCTTTTTAAAAAATTTTCTCTCTTGGTTATCAAACATTGCTTTGACACAATATAAGAAAATAAACAAATGGATTGAAATGTACCCTTGTATACATGTTTGAAAATGTTTAAAATCTTACAATTTGAAAACCATCAGTATTTTCTACCTTTGTAGTTGATTCAGTGAAAGAAATCTGAAGACCACTCAATTCTCTATCATACTTCCTTTTTGTTCATTTTAATGACAAATGTATTGAAATCTTTTTCACATTTCTCATCTAGAAAAATTAATTTTTTATTCTCTGTATAAGTGAAATCATATAGTATTTGTCTTTCCCTGACTTATTTCATTTAGCATGAAGCCCTCAAGCATCCATCCATGTTGTCACAAATGATAGAATTTCCTTCTTTCTATGGCTGAATAATATTCTAATTTGTATACACATGAGTAACACATAACATACAAATATAGTATATATAATTATATATAATATAATATTTTATGTTATATATAGGATATGGGATACCCTATATATATATCCTTTCATCTGTCGATAGACAAATTGGTTGTGTCCATGTCTTGGCCATTGTAAACAATGCTGCTATAAGCATGGAGGTGCAGATAGTTCTTTGAGACAATTCTTCCAATGCCCTTGGATATACAGAAGTGAAACTGCTGGAGCAGATGGTAGCTCCATTTTTAAGTTTTTGAGCCTATCCATTTTCCATAATATACTGATTACTTATACAATGTTGTATGTCAATTACATATTAGAACTGAAAAAAACCTCTGTGAAAACACCTTGAAATGTAAGGGAACTATAAACATTTGAGTGACTTAATGGTAAACAACATTTTGTTCAATCTGTTCTCCACAAACTCTAATAATAATTTTCACATTATTTTCATTTTATTTTTTTAAGATTTTATTTATTTATTTGACACAGAGAGAGAGATCACAAGTAGGCAGAAAGGCAGGCAGAGAGATAGGGAAGCAGGCTCCCAGCTTAGCAGAGTCCATGCAGGGCTTGATCGCAGGACCCTGAGATCATGACCTGAGCTGAAGGCAGAGGCTTAACCCACTGAGCCACACAGGTGACCCTATTTTCATTTTAAAACTAGTATTTCCACAGATTACTTTTACAGAGATATTACAGAAAAACTGAAAAGGCCATTTAAAAAAAAAAAAAAGAGAGAGAGAGACCTATTATGCCATACCTCTTCCTCTATTCTATTCTATATATAAAGTCACCTAAACAAGAAATAGAGGGAGACTCTGAAAAAGTTAATATGAACTTCCAAGGCAAATATGCTGCTAAATTACTATTTGGAAGTATCTATACTCTTGCTTTTCTGTTACCATAGTCAACAAATTAAAAAATATAAAATGACCACAAAAATCTCAGGTTTCCTTTATGTTACTCTCCCTGCCCCCAATACATCCTTTTTTTTTTTTTTTTTTAAACTAGGGAACACCCTTTAAGTCCAAGAAAATCAGTGTGTACACTTTCCCCACTCATACACCTTTCCCCGCCCACACACACACATACACTTACTCTTTCCCTGTCTCTCTCCCTGTGTGTGTGTGTGTGTGTATATATATATAATACTAATATATATAATTTATATACTTATTTATATATAAATATGTATTTATATGTATCTTTCTATATAGATAGATACACACATACACATGCTTCTTTTTTTCCTAATCAATACACAGAAATTTTGAAAGATGAGATATTTTGAAGTTGGGAAATTCTTGTAGGGTGTCTGCCTGCAGCTGAATACTGAGTTTGCTCCAAACCTTAGATTCCTCTGGGAATTCACTCCAAACAAGGGAAATAGGATAAAGGAGGGAATAATGAGTGTTTTTAAAGACCTCTATGAAGAAATGGAGAGAAAATTTAAAAAGGGATCACAAAAGGCAGAAGAGAAATAAGGTGTGGGGGAATACCAGGAAAAAGTGTTCAAATATTGAGACATTCTACCCGCAAGTGAGTGAGAACCTCAGTCTACCCTTGCAGAGTTGCCCAGACAAGCAAGTGTCACAGCTTGACTTTACCAGTAGCAGTGAGCATCTCCCACTGGTACTTGACATCCAGAGCCACCGGCATGCCTCCCTCTGGTTTCCTTTATCAGAGGCTCCAACACCAGCCCCGGTTGTCCTCTTCCATTTGACTTTCACTGATTTTCTGTCTTTACATGAGATTACATGCTCCTCAATTTTAGGTTATCCATAACAGTACTGTTTCTCAATGTTTAATCATGAATGTCTCAAATTATTGGTTATCATTGGTTTATCTGCCTACAACTTAGTGACCCATTACTCCTGATAGTCTCCTGTATTAGACTGCATTGTCTTAAGTACTATAGGAGATACCAGAACATTCCACTGAAGCTCGGTGAAGAGAATAAGCACTATTATGACCAGGGAGAACAACTATATACCTAGCTATTAATTGAAGACCAATGAAACAGTCTTTCTAATACAAAAACAACATAATTCACGCAAAGCATTTAGCCCTGTGCCTGGTATCCAGATTATTACAGCTCCTTCCCACCATTCAAAGCAATATTTCTTCCATAATCTTTATATTCTCATATTGCTTTTGATGTATCTCTGTTAGATTTTCTTCCTGTAATTGTCTGTTTACGTGCTAAGTAACCAGTAGGATGATAAACTCCCTGAGAGTGGAGGAAAGGAAATCATCTGTGTATCTTCAGGCCCTAGAAGGTGGTAAGTACCATGGCAAATGCCCCATAAATCTCTGACAGCTAACTGAAGGAATGAAGGTGGAATTTAGCTTTGTAAAATTCCACTACTACACAAAGTAGGATGATGATAAGAGCACTCAACCAGCTCTCTGGGAAGCTGGATTTTAATTTCACCCCATCAACGATTCCCTGCCTTGTCTTAGGCAACCCGTGTGCAAAGAGAGAATAGCCTACACAGTTCCCAGGGCTGCTGTGAAGGTTACATTCCACAGTAAACGTGAGGACGGAGGCCAAGAACGTAGTGAATCAAAGAGTCCCTTCCCTCCCCACAGATTCAGTATCATCAGTTGGACAATGGAATGTGGTACCAGCTTCCCCACTGTGTGAGTCTAAGGGAATTAACCCCTACGCCGACTACCCATGAAGAAGTTCTCAGAAGATTAAGAACTTTTTAAAATCACATCAAATGGAATATCCATTTGCTGAAAACATTGCTTTTCCTTTTCTTACTCTCAGCCTTCTCTAATTTCCATCTCTAAATTAACACACTTGTTCTAAAATTACCTCCCAGTGAGATCCCAGAGCTGATCATTAAAGGTTCCTGGGGGTCTCCAGACCACTTATTACTTCTCTCCAGTGAAGATGCGCCATTATCACCTCAGCACCATCTGTCCCACCAGACTGTCCTTACCAGGTCAGAGATGGCCCCTACCCCAGAGCAGAAAGCTTCAGCCAGGCACCAAGCACCTCCTTTCTAATCCTAACGAGCATGGGATTCTCTACTTAGCCCCCCACATACATATCTGTAGCCAGTCAGAGGAGGGACCCCAATTTACCCAGAAGTCAGCCTGGGGACTCTTCCAGTGGCCAGAGTGAGAAGGAAACCCCATGAACCTGGCCACTACCTCTATTTCTCTGTGCCTGCTACCAACTCAAGGACCAGGATGGCTCATTCACTCCGACATCTTTCCACCACTGCCCAGGATGCCTAGAGAATATCCCACCAGTCAAAGACACCACTTGCAACACCTCCTCACTTTTGCTTGCTTTGCCTGATCCTCTCACCCCTCACCAAATAGTATTGAATTGGGGGGAGCGTAAGCCATGCTTTTTCTACTATAAATAAATGCTTACCCTCTCCTTCCCTCGGGAGCATTTGGGGACATGACTGGGCTACATTTTGATCTTTGGTTTAAGGCTTGAAAAAATCATGCTTTTGGCTAAGCTGAGAGAAACTACCAATAGGACATGACTGGGTCCTGAGAACGCCTTTGAAAAATCTGATTTTTCTGCTGCCCATTCCCTGAGACTCGAGGAGGAAACACAGAGCTTCACATAAGATGGGCACTGCTGGAACACAGGACTGATGAGTCCTATGTTCCATCTCTGTGATAAGAACTGGAGGCTGAGCTCCCATTTGTACAACTCAGAACCATTGGTGGTCTGGATCTGGGAAGGTGCTGATCCTTGGTGTGTCTCTGTCATTCTGGATGGTGGGATGGGGTGAAGTGGGCTGAAAGACCTCCATCCTGTCCCTGCTCCAGCTTTGGAGAAGCCAATCAGCATCACCTCTGAGGTGTACATAAGGGAAAAAAAAATTAAATGCTATATTTCCTGCTGTAACTAAAAAGAAAAAGCATTTGAAAGCAGCCAAGCAAACAAGAACCAAAACAAAACATGACAAAGGAAAAGACTAGCTTTGAAACCATGCCATCTACCCATAACCATCTTTTTGACCATTTTCACCCTCAATTTTTTATACCGTAAGTTTTCCCAGGCAGAGACCTGGTTTTCCCATGCCAACAGATCAGCACTAACAAAAATTTTATCTCCTATAGAGCATTTATTATATGCCAGACTCAGTGTTAAATTATCCATTCATAGTCAAAAAAAAAAAAAACTTTCTGGGATGGGTATCAATAACCTTATTTTGCAAAATACGATAGGGTCCATAATAAATGCTACAGAAGTATTTACCAAGTGAATGTGGGAAGAAATAAACTGCTGAAGAGAATACTGACCCAAACTCACACTCCGGCAAGAACAAAGCTTGAACACAAACCAGATTCATCCAACCTCAAAATGCCTCCATGCTGGACTAAACTGTGATGCCATTCTTGGCACTGAGTTTAAAATAATGTTTCCCCTCCATGTAATTATTCAAAGTAGCTGCCTCTTTTCACCAGATTCCAGCGCTGCCAATTGTAGTCCCATCGCTCAGGAGAACAAAAGTTGTCCCTTGCCCAATTAAGACACAGGAATAATGACCTTCTGTCAAGTCATTCTGGACACCTCCACCGTATTGTTTCATCTGCCATTTCTCCTGAGAACTACCATCTGAATTTATTGATTTTACCCATTCTTAATGGCCACCTACTATTTTGACTCTAAAAAGTGGAATGTGTACCACTAAGGTCCGCCATCCCCTCCCTCGCAGTGAGGCTCTGGTCCCTTCCACCAACAGTCCATGTGGCAGAAGAAAGTGAAGTGTTCTTGAAAGGGAGAGGGGAGGATGGGCTCAGAGAACCCCTGTCTCCGTTCTGCTTCTGCTGTTCCAAGCTGTCTTCCTGGCTCTCAGCTTGCTCACTGTTAATAAGGCGGCCAGACTTCATAGCCTCAAGATCCCTTCTAGCTCTAACATTCTGTGGAAAGAGTGACCTAAATATAAGCTTCATAATGATCCAAACAACCACAGTAACATTTGAAACTATTAAACAATAAATTGAACATCAGCTTATCTCTGGTGTCAGTACTGACATGAGTGTTCAGCTGCTAATGGAATCACCCTAAAATGTGGTCCCTGATCAGTCAACAAATTCAGTAGTTCCTACTTGTGTCCACTCCTCTGTTTTCTAAAGTCTAGATTCTTTTTTTTTTTTAATTTATTTATTTATTTATTTATTTGACAGAGAGAGAGAGATCACAGTAGACAGAGAGGCAGGCAGAGAGAGAGAGAGAGAGGGAAACAGGCTCCCCGCCGAGCAGGGAGCCCGATGGGAGACTCGATCCCAGGACCCTGAGATCATGACCTGAGCCGAAGGCAGTGGCTTAACCCACTGAGCCACCCAGGTGCCCCTAAAGTCTAGATTCTTTAATGGACCCAGAATTTCCATGATGCAACTTAAGTGAATTTCTCTCACATTAAGAGGGACCCTCTGACATTTAGGATGGAAGACTTGAGGGGAAATGTGCTCCCCTTTGGTCAGCACAGGGGTATCGGATATCAACAACATATACACTACATCTGTTCATTAATTCATTCTCAACACAGTTTCAACATATCTTCAAATCTGATTTTGGGCTTTGGATTCTGTAATAATTAAATCATTCTCCTGTGCTGAAATCTGGCTCATCTATTTCAAAATCAATCAAGGGCAAACAAATCAGACACTCTAACAAAGATGGAATAAGAGATGGCAAAGCCTAACTTTTAATGCATCACAGGCTTTAATACAGAATGAAGAATGCTTTACAAAAATACTTTTCAAAAACTATCTTTGCTTTGTAGAATTCCTGGTGGTCACACAGTTTCTTTCTTGAGTATATGAATACAACTCTCTGGGGAATCTCTCCTTGTCAAAGTTCACCCTAATAGAAATGTTTTAAAATATCAAGAGGACTTAGAGAGCTAAAGTCACTTCCCCAATAATTTTTAAAAATTTAACCTAAGAACTGAAGAGTGTTTAAATATCAATGAAATTCTTCTCAAACATCCCCTTTCCAGTTATCTTGTTACCATCCTTCACTGACCTTATTGTCTACGGAATTCAATGATTAGAAAGCACTTGGGGCTTTCTCAGATAATATTCTAGGGCTTTCAGAAAAATGTAAAGCACTGAGGAAAGGGCATATTCTTTTTTAATTTTTTTTCTAAAGATTTTATTTATTTGACAGAGAAAGAGACAGCAAGAGAGGGAAGACAAGCTGGGGGCGTGGAAGAAGGAGAAGCAGGCTCCCCGCGGAGCAGGGAGCCCAATGCAGGGCTTGATCACAGGACCTTGGGATCAGGACCTGAGCTGAAAGCAGACTTTTTTTTTTTTTTTAAGATTTTATTTATTTTATTTGACAGACAGAGATTACAAGTAGGCAGAGAAGCAGGCGGAGAGAGAGAAGAGGAAGCAGGCTCCCCGCCGAGCAGAGAGCCCGACGCGGGACTCGATCCCAGGACCCTGAGACCATGACCTGAGCCGAAGGCAGTGGCTTAACCCACTGAGCCACCCAGGCGCGCCCTGAAAGCAGACTTTTAACAACTGGGTCACCCAGGCATCCCAGGAAAGGGTATATTCTTAAAGAATCTAAAGTGATACATCAATATCATGCAGAAATCCTTGGCATTCTTTCAGAATGAGTCTTTGAGGGCCACAGTCTACTTACTCCACGTTGACATCACTAAACGGCAGCCCTCCTACATGAAAACAAGAATTGTGTCTTACTCTGGTTTTTAACTCTCACAGCACAGCACCTGGCATGTAGGAGAGCCCAAGTACTATTTGCTGCATGAATAGAATCTTAACATTCAAGCAAAAAGGCAGGGAAAAAAACCTAAGTCATGTCAGATGAAAACTTCTCTATCAAAACAATCATAAAATCCAAGGAATGAGAACATTTTCCTGATTTCCAGAAGCATGGAGTAAAAGTTCTTACGATAGTTCTCTGAGTGTCATGAATTCATATCATCCTTTCACCTCGCCCATTACGACAGAGACTTAGATCAGACACTTTCCAAAGAGAAGATGCATGCATGTTGTCTATTCTGGAACCCACTCGCACTCCTTTACAGGCTCAGAAACAAAGCTCATTAAACTCAAGCTCCATGCTGAAATCACAGCGGTGAATCCTTATCTTTCTTCCAACAAAATTTGAGCCCACCACCTTTGATGGATGTTAATATTTTTCTCTTAAAATGTAGTTTTGAATCACTTTTAAATTGTCATATTTATTTTAAGTGTTACAGAATGCATGAAAATAAAAAACAGTGGTATACAAATGATCTATTTATAATAAAAAGTGTTCTTTTGAAATAGGAGGTATCAAATAAATGTAAGTTGATAAAACATTAAATAAACAGATGCTTTTTTGTTTTTTTTTACATAAATTGTAATAAAAGGCTTTTCTGTATGATCACACTGCTATTATACTGAAAATGTTTTCCACACTAAAATACAGAGGGCTTTGCTGTGCAGTGTGCATGTGTGCAGTGTGTTCTAAATTAAGCCATGGTTCAGAAGCAACCTCAGTTCTATTGATCAATAACAACACACAACTCAAAGGCATCCCTAGGGTAAAGGGGCCAAAGAACCTTTTTAACTGTCACAAATAGCTTATTACAAAGATAGCAAAAGGCAGCAAGAACAGACACACACACACACACACACACACACGTACATGAGGTTATGAGCAAAACCTAACATTTTATGGACCAAGTGGCTAAGTAACATTGGTTTAGGGATCCTATTCTCAACCTCAGTAGGACACCAAGTAAGGGTACAACTCTCAGCAGCAAAGATGTCAGATCTTCATTCAAGGCGTTCCGATTGGATTCTCTTTGAACATATGCCCTTTCAAGTGAAATTAATCAATCTCTTTATCACTCTCACTGCATCTGGAGCCATAATCATTACCCAACTGCTGAGAAAGAAATGAAACCACTAATCGCATAGGGAGTAGAGCTTAGTGTTCAGACCAGGAAAGTTTTTATTAAGTTCTGATTTGAAAAGTGATTTTTCATGACTAGCCGTACCAGACAGACTTATGTCCAGGAGGCTGCTCTGCCATACCCACTAGCATATTCCCAACATACTAAAAGCTAGAGAATTCATGCTTTCTTTAAATTACTCAATGACTGGGGCGGCTGTGTGGCTCAATTGGTTAAACGTCCGACTCGATTTCAGCTCAGGTCATGATATCAGCATCATGAGATCAGGTCCCACATCAGGCTCCATGCTCAGGAAGGAGTCTGATCCAGATTCTCTCCCTCTCCCTTCCTCTGCCCCACCCCCCCTGCTCACACATGCTGTCTCTCTCTAAAAGGAAATAGATCAACCTTAAAACAATAATAAAAAATAAGTAAATTATTCAGTGACTGAATCTTAGGATGAACTTACAATATTCAACATGTAATATTCCAGATAGGAATATCAGAATCCATCTGGTTCTCTGAATGAAACATAAATGGTGCTACGTACCAAACACGTTAATGTCTAGTTATTCATAAGCCTGGAATTTCCCCACCAGCAATTCTAGGAACCCCACTTACAACTGTAACATAAACCCATCCAAATGCAATCAACAAGATTCTCACCTAGTTGTTACTTTTTAAACTTTTAAACACCTCCCATTCTCAGAACACTAAATAGAGCTGTGCTTCGCTGGAAACTATAGGCATGTTCTTGTACAAAGCTGATTTATATTAACTGAAATAGACTGTCCAATTGACTTACCTTATAAAATTGGACATGAGTTCCCAGAAGAAAAGTTACAGTACCAAAATAGGGTTTTAAAACCCCATTTAAGAACTCAATAAACATCTTTGCATCATATAGCTGAATGATAAATTATAGTTACTTGAAGCATACAATAATACACTATGTAGATATACATTAAAACAAAAGCAAGACATTTAATTCCCAAGAGGCTAGAATTATAGAGCACCAGACACAGACTTCAGGATTGATCTTTAAACAATTTTAAGAAACAGAAAAGTAATACCTTTTTCCCTTTTCCCTTCCAAACGAGGCACTCTCAAAAACAAGCTAAATACAGTGGCCAAGTACTGCTAGGTCTTAATAGTCTATTCATTTCACTGAGGGTATTTTTTTTTTTTTTAACATGGTTCATTGGTCCTTTAAAGGATATTTGCTTGTGTTGATGTGTTTGCCAGAACAAAGGCTCTTGCCATGATACAGTGCTGGGAGTAGCCTTCTGGATCAGAGAGGTAGCAAAATCATTAAAAGTCTCGGTCTCCTATTATAACCTAAGTGAGTTTTAACACTTCTGTTAGGTAAAAAATACTGCAAGAAAATTTTACTCCTGTATTTAATATCCAGAAAGTCCAGAAAATTCTACACAGATGCCTGGTATCACCCATTTTAAACCAGGGAATACCTTAATCACTGAAAAATAGGCTTAATAACTAGTCATGGGAAGATACAAGAGCTATATAAAGAATCAACCTTATTTCTTTGTATTACCAGTAAACAATCTTGAAATGAAATTAAGAGAACAACCCCATTCAAAACGAATAAAATACTTATGAATAAATTTAAAGGAAGTAAAAGGCTTGTAACCTGAAGACTACAAAATATTATTAGGGGAATTAAAGCAAATGGAGAAACATTTCATGTTCATGGATTGGAAAATTCAAAATTATTAAAATGTCAATTCTTTCTAAATTGATCTATAGATTAAGCATAATCCCTATCAAAACTCCAGCAGGCTTTCATGCAAGAAGTTGACCAAATGATCCTAACATGGAAATGGAAATACAAGAGACTCATAAGAGCAAAAGCAATTTTTCAAAGAACAAAGTTTGGCATACTTGGGTGACTCAGCTGGTTAAGCGTCCGACTCCTGATTTCAACTCAAGTAATGATCTCAGGGCTGTGAGAGGGAGCCTCACAACAGGCTCCACAGTCGGTGTTGAGCCTGCTAAAGATTCTCATTCCCTCTCTCTGTCTGTCCCTTCCCCACTGTACTCACTTGCTCACTCTCTAAATAAATAAATAAATAAATGGAATAAAGTTGGAGGATTTTCACTTTCTAATTTCTGAACATCTTATAAAGTTATCAAGATAAAAAAAATTAAAAAATAATAAAATCATCAAGAAAAGCTATAGTTATTTATCAGGACAGTATAATACTGACATAAGGACAGATGTATAGGGATTGATGAAACACAGCTCAAAGTCCAGAAGTAAACCCTTTTTTATTGTTAACTGATGTTCACAACAATGTCAAGGCAATTCAGTGAGCAAAGTATAGCCTTTCAATAAATGGTATTGGTACACCTGGATAGCCACATGCAATAAAATGTTAGATCTTTACCTCCACCATACAGCACAGTAATTTAGAATGTAGCATAGATCTAAATATGAGAGCTAAAACCATAAACATTTTAGAAGAAAATATAGGAGAAAATCTTTGAGAACTTGAATAAGGCAACGATTTCTTAGCTACGGGGCAAACAGTACAATTTATAAATGAAAAAAATGATAAACTGGACTTCAAATTTCAAAAGTTTTGCACTTCAAAGACACCATTAAAAAGCAAAAAGCCAAACCACAGACTGAAAGAAAGTATTTTCAAATCACAATGCTAACAAAGGAGTTGTATCCAAAACATAAAAGAACTTTTGAAATTCACCAACAAGAATATAACCCAATTCTGAAATGCAGAAAGGATTTGAATATACATTTCGCCAAAGAAAATATACAAATGGCTAATAAATACATATAAAGACAATATCATTAATCACTAATATAATTCAAATCAAAACCATAATGAGATTCTGTTTCATACTGACTATAATGAATTTAATAAAAAACACAGACAATAATAAATGTTAGCTAGAATATGGAAAAAACATTGCTGGTGGGAATGTGAAATGTGTGGCCTCTTTGGAAAATGGTATGCCATTTCTTTTTTTTTTTAGGATTTTATTTATTTATTTGACAGACAGAGATCACAAGTAGGCAGAGAAGCAGGTAGAGAGAGAAGGGGAAGCAGGCTCTCCATCCTGCAGAGAGCCCAACACGGGGCTCGATCCCAGGACCTTGGGATCATGATTTGAGCCAAAGGCAGAGGCTTTAACCCACTGAGCCACCCAGGTGCCCCTAGTAGGCCATTTTTTAAAGAGTTAAGAACCTATCTGCTATACAACCCAACAATTCCATTCCCAAGAAAATGAAAATATGTCCACACCAAGACTTGCACACATTCATTTACAGCAGCACTATACAGAGTAGCAGAAAAGTGGAAACAACCCAAATGTCCATTAACTTGTGAATGAACAAAAGAAGTCATATTAATACAACAGAATATTATACCATTCACCAATATAAAAGAATAAAAATATTAAGGCATGCTATAATATGAATGAAATTCAAAAACATGATGTTATATGAAAGAAACCAGTCACAAGGGACCACATCCTGTATAATTCCATTTATATGAAATAACCAGAAAAGGCAAATCTACAGAGACCAAAAGTAGATCAGCAGTTGGGAGTGGAGATGGGGGTTAAAAGTAAATAGATTGTGGTGATGGTTGCCTAACTTGGTAAATACAGTAAAAATAATTAAAATAACGTTTTAAATGGATAAATTTTTACACATAAATTATAATGTAATAAAGTTGTTAAAAATAATCTTTCATGCTAATAATTACTAGGAATGTAATAACACAGAATGCTATAAAGAGAAGCCTCCACTTGGTATAAAACATTTGTTTATCAGCGCTATCAGCCACCAAGATGACGAGCAATTAACATGAAATCTGGGGAAACAGAGGTGGACATTTTGGGGGTTCATGACTTTCTCTACTGAGAAAGGCAACACCATAAGCAGTTCTAAGTTAAAAGTTTCAGAAGAGGAAAACCAAGTAGTGGTTTTTCTCAAGCAGTGAAAAGTCACTGGGCTAACCGTGGTTCCATCACTTAATACCTATACTATTCGAACTGAGTTTCCTCCTTAACCTGCCTACAACATCTCAGGCTGTTGTGAGGACAGTGGAAGACACGTAAAAGAGAAGGCATTATAGTATAATTTTCCCCTATTCTCAAATATCAAGGTGTTCTTGCCCTCTGGTTTTCTTTCTCATTTTGATTCTGAACACAGAAGAAGTCTACCGGACAAACCTATCTAAGTTCAAACCCAAGTCTGGTCAAAAAGAGGTCACATATTCTCGGTCCTTAACAAACTGTATGGTGACTAACAAAATAAGATAAAATTAAATTAAATTCAATAAGGAATATTAAAAAAAAAAAAAAAGAAAAGAAAAGAAAGCTTTGAGACTGCATTCTTCCTGGTAATTTTTCTGGATAGCATCTGATAGCTATTGGCTTGAAAACAATAAAATGGAATTTTATGAATGGAAATGTCAGGGGACAATATTTATTGGAGGTCTAATATTTGAAACAGCTAAGGTACATGGGGAATGCCACTAAAAGTAAACAATAAAATGTCAATTTAAAAAACACTTATCTTAGAAAATGAACTTTAAAGTGGAGAAAAAGAATATCCCATCACCTCTTGAGAGAAATGATATTCATTATACCTTCATGTCTGTATGTCCAAATTAAATTGTGTTCTACCTTTCAGAAAGTGGGAGGAACAGGGCCTAATCTCTCACTGTAGCATCCATTTGATAGCGATAAAAGAGAGGCACTGAATACTTAACATGACTTTGATCAAGCAATATTTACTTTGCTGTTTTTCAGTTGATTCTTTTTTTATTTTTTAATTTGGTTTTTAAGACATCTCATGATTCAGGTGGCAAGAATGAACTCTTTTTGTGAAGCGAACCTAATTTTCACAGTAAGTGCGATTATGCTGGTTAAGAAGACAAACGAGACCAATTGGAGCTGTCCCCTCTCAGAGGAATGGATGGATCTTGGGGGGCCTATGCCCTGGGAAGACCCCTTTGGCTGTCATCAGCAGCCCACACCTCATCAGCAAGTCATTTATTGGTCTAGTTCCCAGGATGTCCTCAGGTCTCTGGCACTACGTCTTTACTTTGAGTACAGAACATGTACTTTGAATGTGTACTATAAAATACAAACTATATTTTACAAACATTTTCTCATTTATTCCCCATTTACTGAGGAGAAAGCAAAGGCATAAAGTTGAGGTCACACAGAGTTTGGCTTAGCACCCAGATAATCTGACTGTGGGACCATGTCTGGACCACTCCCTCAGCCTGCTTAATAGGTAGTGTCAGCATCTTTATCGTCTGCAGGTTCTTTACAAATACTGCTAAGTAATTAAGCCTCAAAATGGTTTTCTAAAAAAGATTTAAAATGCAGCCACTCCTTTTCAACACAGTGATATACTTAGCAACAAAAATCTTTGAACAGCTGCATACAATTAAAAAATTATTAACCCTGAGGAAAAATCCACACACACACAAAAATATATCCATATGCTATTCTTATCATTTCTTATGTTCCATTTGTAGTAGCATGTATTCATGAATGAAATCCACCATTGGGTGATAAAACTACTTATTTCCACGTTAGCTTATTATTTTCCTCTTTTGGGGGGAAAATGATCAATGTAAGGGAATAATCATATTACAGATTCCCTACATGAGCCACAGTTTGGTTACTATAGTAACTCCAAGGAAGCAAAGGAACAAAAGAATGAGATGGTTAATTCATATTCATACTTCTGCTATGAAAATAAGCTTTAGAAGTACATAGCATAAAGAGAGTAGTAAATATGAATGGTGTTAAATGTATTCTTTTTAAAGATTTTATTTTATTTATTTGAGAGAGAGAGAGAGTGCACACAAGGATAGGGGTGGGGAAGGGTGCAGAGGGAGAAGCAGACTCCTGGCTGAGCAGGAAGTCCCAAGCGTGGGGCTCTATCCCAGCACCCTGGGATCATGACCTGAGTTGAGGCGTCCCAAATGTATACCTTTGAGTTATTTTTCTCTAAGTCTCAAATATTATCTAATGTCTGCACCACAAATATCATCTGTGACTATAAAGTCTGGAGAACTTTGTGGATGTATCAAAACAAGTGTATGCACTGAGTAAATCTATTATCAACCTACAAGAAGGCAGGCTTTTCTTTTTTATTATTATTTGTTTCTAATCAAGATAGGCTATGCTTTATGGCACTTAAGGTGATGAGCATAAAGATGTTTATAAAATAAGCTTTTAAGGTTTCTTTTATGAGTTCATAATACTGTCTTATGGCTTTTAATTCATGTTTCAATCCCACTTTGCTAGATCTCACTTGTTTTCGTTTGACTCTTCTATTTCTTTCCATGGAAGTCTCTATTTTCCTAGTTAAGAATAATTCAAACGTATGTTAAGTACTGAAATTCTACCATGTAAGAAAAACTTGAAGGGAGCTATTTCCAGGTGGCCATAAAGGAATTTTCCGTTGATAATCTGACCTCCAGAGAGAAATTATTCCCAGATTAATCCCAAATCTAATAGCTCCGTCCAACCCAAAACATACAGAACCAATAAACACCCAAATTAAACTTAAAAAATTTTAACCCAGGCACAGTTTGGTTGGCCAGTTAACTTTATCAGAGACATATTTTGTAAAGCACACTCAAAGAGAATAACTGAGTCAATCATCATAAAATATAAACATTTTGACATCCTTTCCATCCCCAGAACAAATAGCCTTTAGTAAAACTGGCAGAAAAGTAAGTG
Source organism: Mustela putorius furo (assembly GCF_011764305.1). Taxonomy (NCBI): domain Eukaryota; kingdom Metazoa; phylum Chordata; class Mammalia; order Carnivora; family Mustelidae; genus Mustela; species Mustela putorius. The sequence goes on along the minus strand of NW_025422019.1, from coordinate 18,618,762 downwards.
AGAAGACTTCCCATTAACTCAGGGAACATGACACATGTATACATTTTCATTCTTCCTAATACCCCAATGAAATGACAGTAAAGGCATTAAAAGATATAACTCAATAAAGGGTCAAAAACACATAGAGTAAGAGGTGCAGAAGAGATAGCAATAAATTCTGGAGCAGGAAGAGCAGACGGGGGAGCAGGAAGCAACCTGACAATGTAAAGGAAGTTGAAGATTAGGTGCTTACAGAAGAATATGGGAACAAGAGAAAAAGCCAATCTATACCTGCAAAACGTTGGGAAGACTTGGGATCTAGGGGCACAAGAAAGGAGTAAGGGTTGTGGCTGGGTATAGGGAAGAATTATAAGTCTCTATATAGAATTAATTAGCCCCACGGATGTCTCTGTCTGTTCCTTCCTCAATCTCTGCAGGAAAACAGATAGCAAAATTCATCTCCTCAAGGCAGCTCTTATTATATAATTTTTTAAATTTTTTATTAACATATAATGTATTATTAGCCCCAGGGGTACATGTCTGTGAATCGCCAGGTTTATACACTTCACAGCACTCACCACAGCACATACCCTCCCCAATGTTCATAACCAAATACTCTCACGCTAGCCCCTATCCCTAGCAACCCCCAGTTTGTTTTGTGAGATTAAGAGTCTCTTATGGTTTGTCTCCCTCCCAATCCCATCTTGTTTCATTTTTTTCCTTCCCCACCCCCCAAAACCACCCCCACGTTGCTTCTCAAATTCTTCATACAGGGAGATCATGTGATAATTGTCAAGACAGCTTGTTTGAGGACAATATACAGCATGGGAGACAACGATGGGGTATACCATTCAAGAGAGGGATTAAGTGAAATGTTGAGGACTCAATCTTGAACCAGTCTTGAAGCCTGCCAAGACTTCTGCCCTGGGTATTTCAGAAGTACAGTGTAGGTGGTCAAGGAAATGTTCATTTCAGGAGATGAAGGGACGATGGTTGATTTCATGTATGATCACGATTTCATGTGTGATCACGATTTCATGTATGATCAAGATTTCATGTATGATCACGATTTCATGTATGATCACGATTTCATGTATGATCACAATTTCATGTGTAGTCACGATTTCATGTATGATCACAATTTCATGTATGATCACAATTTCATGTGTAATCACAATTTCATGTGTGATCACAATTTCATGTGTGATCACAATTTCATGTATGATCACAGTTTCATGTATGATCACAGTTTCATGTATGATCACAATTTCATGTATGATCACAATTTCATGTATGATCACAATTTCATGTATAGTCACAACTTGATTGCACCACAGGACGCCCAGATACTTAGTTAAATTAAACATTATTTACTGGTATATATCTGTGATTGGCATATATCTGTGAGGGTGTTTCTGATGAGATTAACATATGAATCAATAAACTGAGTAAAGCAGACTTCCCTCCCCATTTTGGACAGGGATCCTCCAATCCACTGAGGACGTCAACAGGTCAAAAACACAGAGGAAGGAAAAATTCACTCTCTGCCTGACTTCTTGAGCTGAGGCATTGTTCTGCATTTGAACTGGGATTTGCACCATTGGCTCCCCTGGTTCTCGGGCTTTTAGGCTCAAGCTGAAACGACAGCATGGATTTCTGGGGCATCCAGATGGCAGATCATGACATTTCTTAGCCTACATAATCACGTGAATCAATTCCTTATAATAGATAGACAATATATACTCTCTCCCCCCAATACATAAACACACATATACATATATATAACATCTATATGTTATATGCTCTGTTTCTCTAGAGAACCCTGAGTAATTCAGACACTAAAGAGCTCGTGTAATGAAGACTGCTAATCATGTCAAAATCTATTTTCCCTTCTTATACATAGCTGCCAAACCACAGGCTACATTTTCCACTTTCCCTTGTGGCTACAAGTGACCACAAAACAATATGGAATATGAACAGACGTGAACAGAAGTGATAGATCGTGGCAAATTTAAAATGTACCTGCAGATTTTTGTCTCTCCTTCCATCAAAAGATGGAACCTAAATTCCTTCATTAGAGACTCTCTTATAACCAGTGGAATGTGGCAGAACTGACCATGCATGGCTCCTAGTCTAGGCTTGAAAAAGCCACACCACTCCTGCCTGTGTCTTTATGGCAGTTTGCTCTGAGACTGCTCAGCTACCATGTGAGAGGTAGCTTAGGCTACCCTGAGCCTCAAGATGGAGAGACCAGGGACACAGACCACACAGAAAGAAAGGAAGCTAGAGGCCCAGCTAGTCCAGCCTCAGCTGTTTGAGACTTTCCAAGCTGGGTGTCACGCATGTGGCTGACGAAGCCTTCCACATGACTCACCCCTGCTACCCTCCAACTGCAACAGCCTAAAAGACCCCAAGTGAGAACCTAGACCACTACTCCCCAACAAATGTATGAGCCAACTTGATGGATGTTTTGTGTGCAACTGTTATTTTAGACCCGACTGTTACACAGAAACCGAGAAATGAAACATGTATGGAACGTCTATGTTACTTGTTGAAGTTAACTTTTTTCTTTTTTTAGGATTATACATTTTATTTCTAAGAATGATGTTTAAAATATAACATAATTTCAAATTAATAACAGAAGTTGACTTTTGATTATCTAGAACATGGAAATGACTGTGACCTAGCCTGGATGGGCAGAGGAGAATAATATCCTTCCACAAAACTGGGGGGAAAAAAAACCATACATGACTGAAGGACTATATATTGCAGAATCACCGATCAATCTGGACCCCTGACATTACTCGACCTTCCCAGGAAAGCAACAGGAGGTGCTACTGTTTTTAAGCCACTGTACTTGGGAGTATCTTTGTTAGCAGCTTAGGCTTTACCTTAAATAATACCCATATATGAAGACCAGAGTAAAGCCCTTTAGGACTGAGGGATATAGACTTTTGAGGAAACCATTCTCCAATAAAAAAAGCAGGCCCAACACTGAGAAGCCTGATGATGAAGCCAGGTGGAGTCAGATATGCAGAATGCTCCATCAGCTTCCAGTGTTTCTCTTGGGAAACACAAAGGAGATAGACCGTAATCAAAGGACATTAAAAGAAAGCTCCCCTGGGGCGCTTGGGTGGCTCAGTGGGTTAAGCCTCTGCCTCACTCAGGTCATGATCTCAGGGTCCTGGGAGAGGACCACATGGGCCTCTCTGCTCAGCGGAGTGCATGCTTCCCTTCCTCTCTCTCTGCCTGCCTCTCTGCCGACTTGTGATCTCTGTCTGTCAAATGAATAAATAAAATCTTTAAAAAAAAGAAAGAAAGAAAACTCCCCACATCAGAGACCATGAGTAAAAATAAAGAAGAAATTTAGAGGAAGCATAAATGATACAGAGGATGAAAGGGAAAAATAGTAAATTATTATTAACATCTTTTAAATGAAAGACACTATATCTAGAAACAAAGTGCACTAAAAAAATATAATCAGAAGAGAGGTCTTAGAAATTAAAAAATGCGATAATAAAATTAAAAGTATTCAAAGGAAAGGCTGAAAGATTAAGTAGAATCGATATTTTAGAAATTAAAATGTAAAAAAATTAAAAGAAAAAATGGGGGAAATATCTCAAAATTGAAGATCAGCTTGAGAGTTGAAATACTTGCCTGAGAAGTTTCAGGAAGGAGTAAATCACATACAAAATAAACTTCAGAACTCTAGAGCCTGAGCATGTTTATTAAAATATCCTCCCAATGTTCAGCACAATAAGGAGAAAAGACTTACCCCAAAATATATAATCATGAATTTCAGAACTTTCTGCTTTAAAAAAAGGTTCCAGAAAAAGGAAAACAAGCAAGTAATGTACAAAGAGATGAGATCAGAATAACAAAACCAGAGGCTAAAATACAGGGAGGCAAACCTTCAAAATTCTGAGTGTATTTTTCATATATCCCCATATCAGAGACCACGATCAAGCAAACACATAAATAAAAGAAAAGAAGAAATGTAGAGGAAGCATAAGTGGTACAGGACACTCTTGTTAACTTTGAACTCCATACCCAAGCTATCGGTTAAATGTATGACAACTACAGAAACCTTTCAGATATGAATAATTACTTCCAATGTACCCTATGTTAGCAGCTTTACCAGATAAGTTTAGCAGTTCTAGAAAACAAAGCAATAAAGGCAAAGAAGAGAAACAGAATAGAGACCATGAGGTTCCAGATGAGAAAAATGAAGGAATGTTCCAAAGAAAACAACAGTGGAAAGATCCCCCAAAGCACAAATATGCAACCATGCCTAAGAGTTCAAAAATTAACAACAGGCGTGTGACCCATCAAATGCCTCATTGGGGGAAAGATAGCGATAGGCTCAAAGAAGGTGAAACCGAATAATGAGGCAACTTTTTTACTTATGTGCCAAACAAACAAACAAACAAAAAAAAACTGAAAAGAAGGGACACAGAAGCATAGTATGCTGGTTGGCTGAGCAGAGAACAGTATCTGTGTAAAAATAATCATATAAATACTGCTCACTGATTTAGAGATTTTCATCTCACCAGTTTGAAGGGGGTAGTGAGGAAGAAAAGTGACAGGGAGATGAGGGCTATATCTCAACTAACATAATAGAAAATCAATAGGAAGTATCTAATATGTATAAATCAAGAACTCTCAAAAAGAAGCAAATGGCTTAGAAATATGGAGGGGAACATCAGAACAAACAGCAAAAGGAGTTGAAAGTAGCCATCTCCATGAAAATGAACCAGGAGATGACATGTGACTGTAATGTATCACCATAGGAATTGAACTAACAGTGAATTTCTAACTATGCATCTCTTCCTCTTTATAGAATCATGTCTTCAAGATCTTTTCCCAGAGATGATCAGAAAGGGTCCTGGAACGAAGCAAGTAGGAAATATGGACCATTTATTTCTATATTTACTGGTTCATAAGTCTGACTTTGACTTTTATTAATTTTATATTCTCTCCTTAATATTTCTTTCAAGTCCTAGAATAACAAGAATCATACCTTCTATTTCTTCAGTCTCATCATTTTATAACCCTCTCAAACATACACATAATACACACACAAACCCACAGAAGACAGTTCCCCTCATTCTTCAAGTATGTAATGTGCTGGGAATATTTCATGCAACAGTTATCTATGGTCTAGGTGCCTGGAACATATCTATGAATAAAGTCGGCAAAATCCCTGTCCTCAGGGAGTGTGCATTATAGTATTACCTAAGAAAAAAAGTAGAATAATTTATTTTATATGATTTAAGTAATATAGACTTTTTCTGACTTATTGAGAGTATTATAAAATTAGTACCTGTGGTCTCCAAGGAAAAATAATTAGAATTTTTAGCAGTGAATCCCATGCCATATATGTCTATGCTTTTTGATATCACAGAAATCACACCACTGAGACTATATTATGCACGTCTCTAAGACAAATTAATATCCATAGAAGTAATTAAAATGATTTCAATTTAATCAAATTCTCAAAAGAAATAGTTCTCAGATATAGTAAAAAAAAAAAATAGCTCTCTCCTAATAACATTTGATTTTCCTAGGATTCCCAAACTTTAGATATATGTATATAATTTTTTTCTTAAAGTGTTGTCAACACTGAAAACATTATTATTTAAGCTATAATTAAATATTGTCCTGTGTAAGATCCATTTTCCTTATACAATATCATTTTCATGACCCCCCCTTTTTTCTCCCAAACGATTAATTCCAACTTGCCTACTCAGTTCTTAGAACATGAGTCATTTTATTCACTGGGAAGAAGCTATGGAAAGTAAAGCTTTCTTAGAGTGTGTTATAAAGAAAGTTTTAGACCTATAAAGTTAGTGAAATTACTTATGACCACTTATTAATAGAATATGTTTAACTGGGGCGCCTGGGTGGCTCAGTGGATTAAAGCCTCTGCCTTCGGCTCGGGTCATGATCCCAGGGTCCTGGGATTGAGCCCCACATCGGGCTCTCTGCTCAGCGGGGAGCCTGCTTCCCCCTCTCTCTCTGCCTGCCTCTCTGCCTACTTGTGATCTCTGTCAAATAAATAAATAAAATCTTAAAAAAAAAAAAAGAATATGTTTAACTGTCACACCCATCTCTCCTTTGTTTAAGGAACAAAAGTATCCAAAAATTGGATAACATAAAAGCAAGGATATTGTAAGCATTGAATTATTATTTAATAATGATAAAAAAAAATAGCTAACATTTCTTGAATAAGTATACTATACACAATTATTTCAGTATACTATTTTACTTGAAGTTCATAACAGCCCCATGAAGTATTTATTACCCTCATTTTTGGATGGATAAAGAGGGCTGAGAGAAGTTAAAGAACTCTCTCCTGTTTAGATACTAGGATTCGAATGTGGGTCTGTCTATATTCGAAGATTTAGCTCTTTCTCGTATACTCAAAGGATCTCTTAGGATGATTTAAGGCTATTAAAAGATCTTCTCACAAAGAGACAAATGTGGATTTTTTTTCCCTTTCATACCTTATTATTCATAGCAAAACTTGTTTTCCAGTCTTTTTATAAACTCACTTGCAAAATGTAACTTGGAGTGATGAAAATGTTCTGGAACTAGGGAGTGGTGACATCCCCACCAACTGTGAACATACTGAATGTCACTGAATTGTATACTTCAAAATGGTTACAGTGAGTAAAGTTTATGTTATGCGTATTTTACTACTCTAATTTTTAATGCCCTTTGGTCCCACGAAAGCTTGTTAGAAGTGTGTCCTCTATACATGGATCACACATTTCAAGGTCATCTCTTCGGTTCTAAAGCTATACATTTACATTCTACCTCTTTGCTAGGGACTTCCAAATTTACATCTCCCTTACAGCAGAGACCTTTCTCCTCAATTCAGACTCATATATGCAACTTCCTGGTCAGCATCTCTCACAAATTTCTCATAGGCTCAGTAATGTCACATGTCCAGTCCCAAGTTGCAACTGGTCACTCCATGCCAGCTCCTTCACAATCAGACTGTATTAAGTGGCAGCAGCTTCACTCGTCCAGCTGCACAGGGCAGAGTTTCAGTGCCACCCCTGAACCTCTTAGCTTCCCCCGCACAGCAGTAAGTCATGATACTTTACCTTCTATCAGGATTTCTCCATCATGGCACTACTGAGACTCGAGAGCCCAGTCATTGTTCTGGGGGTTGTCTACTGGAGGGGGCTTCTACACTGGGCAAAATCACCTCTGGTTGAAAACCAGGACCTTAGGTATACCCAGGGTTCAATCTCTCCTCACCACCTTCACTGCCATGACCTTGGCTCAATCTATTATCATCATTCCTCATTATTTTTACAGAAGCCTCCTAACAGGCCTCCCTGTTTCCACCACTTTTTTTTCTTCCACCATTCTTAACAGACCACCTACAATGGTTCTACTAAAATCTTATTAAAAATCAAGATCATGTCACCTGCCTCTCAAAATTCTCCAGAATCTTTCTGTCTCACTGAGAGCAAAAGCCAAATTGTAATGCTGACCTCTGAGGACACACCTGATGGGCCCCATTCCATCTCTGACCTGATCTGTCACTGCCCCCATGTTCACTCTGTTCCAGCATGGTCTTCTGCTCTTCTCTGGTCTCCAAACATGACTCACACAGTCCTGCCTCTGGGCCTTTTGCCTTTGCTGCTCCCTTCATCTGAATTCTTTACCTTGTGTCCCCATGGCAGACTCCCTTCTTCCTTCAGGTCTTTATTCAAACTTACCTCCTCAGTGAGCCATCCCAACAGCCCATCTGCTGGTGATTCCAGCCTCTCACCTCTCATTGCCTATCCCTCTTCCTTGCCTTCTCTTTCCTTACAAACATTCACCAGCATCTAGCACACTGTTTATTCACCTTCCTGATCATGTTCATTACCCTATGCCTTTGTCTGTTTTATTCTCAGTTTATCTCATGTGCTTGTAAAAGTGCCTGACACATAGTAAGGACTCGACAGGTATTAGTGGAATGAATGAACCCCTTAGAACCAATTCTGAGAAATGTTTTGAGACCACTAGTTACTCTGGTGTCAGAAACCATGATCTGTTCATCTCTACAAGGCATGCAGATGTGAATAGTTACATATTTACTTAAAGCAACAAGCAACATCAGTCCTTATCTGGTACTCTTGCTGACATAATCCTTCTTCCTCAGCATGGATGGCAGACTGCTCGACACTAAATATAGATCAAAGGATCCCATCACAATGATGACAGGCATTCAGCAACAGCCTTGCCAGATCAATGACCCCACAGCCTACAGCTCACCAGACTTTCTCTCAGTCAGTACAGAAATCCTTAGCAACCTAATGTGCCAATCACTTATTATTCATCAATACATTGTTTGTCCAAAGCCAGGAGTCACGTAGAAATGCCTCCAATTTGAATGAGGTTGATTAACAGCTCATCTATGGACTCAAGGGAAAACAACAGACACTAACAAAAAGCTTTAATTTGTTAATACTACAATCTAAACCCAGAAAATGGTTTCTAGGTTTCTCAAATATACTTATTCGGGTCTCCTGGGAAAGCTGTTTAAATTCCAGAATACACTGGACCTGAGTTGTGAGATTTGGTAATATACTCACAAAATGAAACTGATGTCACCTGCAATGCAGGTTCTTTAAAAAAAAAAAAATTCCAAATGAAATATAATAGACTCACATACATAGTAATAGATTCTAAGATATTAAAATTGCCTTTGAAGGTAATGACCCAGAATTGCTCTACTGAATATGACTCCTCAAAATGACATTATTGTTTACCTTTTAAATAGTGTTGCATACATGTCACTACAATTTATGGCAGCAAAACAGTAAAAACTGCTGAAATGCAAAGCAATAGGAGAAGAAAAGATAAAGCCACAAGGCACTGGTTAAATAAATTACTGAATACAAGTACAAAAGAATACTATATAGCCATTAAAAAATGAAATTAGCCCATTTGCACTAATAGGTAATGTACATCAACATGTTACGTGATCAAAGCAAGCTGCAAACAAAGGGCACATAGTAATATTCTGACTGTACAAAGTAAAGTGTGTATATGTATGTACCTATATACATGTATGAATTAGGTATTTTAAGGACCACCTTCTCCACCAATTTCTACTCTGCTCCCTATCCAGGAGTCTGGTCTGGATAGATTAATCAATAGGGGTCCCTTGCCTTGTGGCTTCTAGTTGGATTCAGCCAGTGAGAGCCCTGGCAGGAGATACAAGGGTGAGGGCTGTTCAGTCCCCTGGCTCTTTTCCTACTTCTCACAGCAGGTTGGTTATATCCCTCTAAAGGTCATGACATCAGCTGAGCATCCTCTCCATAAAGTTTCCCTCCAGATTCCAGAAGCCACTTCCTTTCTTTGCCCCTGCAGATCCACAAGTCATAAAGACTGACACTAGCTCAGGGGCACTCCACAATTCCTTGTAGCTTTGCTTAACCTCTGCTCACACCTCCCTACTTTCTCAAGTAGTCCTTTTATTCAACTGCTCCCCATGACCTTCTCTGCATATACATTGTCTTTTTTGTCAGACCGTAAATAATAATACTACGAATACTTTGTGTGTGTCTGTGTGTATCTTATGTGGTTTATACCCACTTACATGCATGGAGAGGTACTTACGTGTCCAAAGAAAATCTCTGAAGGAGATTGAAACATATGGTCTGGACTTTGGCATTCCATTTTGTATCTTTCAAATTGTTTCTACTCTTAAAATATCTGGTCATATACATGTAATACATTTGTAATTTCAAAGCAAACCCAAACGGGAAATACATATTTACCACCCTTTTGATGGCACATTAAGGAGGGAAAGAAATAATGAACACTAGGGAAAATGCAATTGATGACAGAGATGCCCGTTTGGAACAATCCGATGTGTCTGATGGGAAGGAACGTCTCTCTGAAACTGAAGTTTGACAGTTATCAAAGAATACATCCATTGCCACATCTTGTTCCAAATGACCTGCTTTTACAAGAGCAGACTTATTTTGAAAATTGGCTTCCAAATAAGCCCTTTTTCTCCACACATCTCATCTGTGGTTCAGATTTGCTACTTTCCATCTTAATTGCACTTTTTGGAAGAACTTTAGACAAGAGTGAAGTCATATAAACTTGCTCATTTAGATTTGATAAAATGTTTAGCCTTTTGTGATTAAAACAAAATAGCCTCTTTCACAGAATTGCAAGATTGACTTTTAGAACTATTTCCAAAGATTACTAAAACTACTATGAGGTAAAAAACACAAATCACTAATGTGGTATTAGAGCCCACAATTAAATTAATTTATAAGGGCTTTAGTGCAATTAAATTTCCTACAGGCCATATCTCTAATGGCGCTGGGTTTTTTTACTTAATATACTTTAAAGCATAATTTACTTTCATTTTTGCAAAGTCATTTAAATATTACAAATATCACTTTTGTACATATTTTTATGGTGACACAATACATTTGCAGTCTATTTAATTTACAACTGATGAGAATAAAATGAAAACTCTTCTAGGACCATACGTCTTCCACAACATCCCATTTTCCTTTTCCAAGATATTAAGTGTCTAAGTTATGTGTATTTGCAAGAATGGACTCCTGAAAGAGTAATAAATATTTTAAATGATCTGATTATGAACCTTGAAGAAAATTAAAATCTAGAGCAAAGAAACACATCAGTGATACAAAGAGCCAAGATGTTTGGGTCCATCATTTAAGATAATAAATTATTGCCTTTAAAATTCAATTGAACAGATCTTTCTCACACTCAAATTAAGGAAATGCTTAGAGAAGAACATGAGTTATGTATAAGCTTCCAAATTTCAGTTCAACTTATTCATATATTTATGTACAAGGTAGCTCAAGATCTCAAAACACATTAAGGAGACTTCATAGTCACAGCTAATGAATAAAGGTATTAGGACAATTTTTCATGCTCCCAAACCTAGATATGTAGGATCTATGCTAGAAAATATTCAATAATAAATAGCTAACTAATTTGTCAGCCAAAAGAAAGGGACATACAGAACTGGTCCAATGCATTTTTAGCTGAGAATATCAGCTAAACTCAGATGTCATTCTTGCTAGAAATGTGCTGCACAGTGGTGATATATTTGACAAAGGAGAAGCAGATGTAACTATGGAAATCATAACTTTAATTGACAACAACATGAAAATTCACAAGTATAACAAGCGTCACAGATAGAGGTGACAATTATGCAGAAATAAAAATTAAAAGTAAGCTTTATTATAAAGAAAAGGAGTCTGTTTTTCTTCTCTGGATATTTCCTACTACTGCAGAAATAAGAATAAGGATGGAAAGAATATTTTTCTCATTAATGAAAACGGGACAAAAGAACAGCCAGGATATTCCTACCTGGTTTCCAGATGAACTGATTATCCTTTTTGCCTTCCAAATGAGCTGCATGGGACAGCAAGACAGAAAGTAATAGAAATAGCTTCCTCATGCTCCTCCATAACCAGCAAGGGACAGCCAGATTACCCTTTGAAAACATTCTTCAGATTTTCAGCCTCTTGACTTGCCTATTCCTAAAAACAAACAAACAAACAAACAAATAAACAAAAACCCAGAAACAAAAAAAGGAAAAGAAAGAAAGAAAATCAGATAAGTTTCTTCTGTACAGAAATTATAAAAACCCACATTGACTGCTAGAACCTTTATCATGATGACATTACAAATTTCCCATTACACAGAGTACATATACTATTACCATTTTAAGATCAAAGGTTAATTAGCCATAATCCTTACCCACGGAAGAAACTCTCAGTCCTAAGGACTCCACAGTCCCCCAGTCCATCTACTTTTGTTTGTAAGAGGAGGGTTGGCAGATACCGGGTCTATTCCCTCCTTCAACTTAGCCAAACTCTTTGAGGAGCTCACGATTTGGGAAGAAACACGCACACGCAGCAAAGTCCAAAATAGGGCAAAGAATGCTCTAACACTCGTATTAAGAAAAAGATATGGAAAGACTGAGGAGGATGTAATTAGATCTTCCATGGTGAGAAAAAAAAAAAAAAAGAGAGAGAGAACACAACGTATTACGCGAGAGGAGCCTTAGGAAAATAAAGGCTTAAAGGAACCAGGAAGGGCACCTGAGGCCTTGAGAACTCGATACTTACATGCATTTTGTTTTGAGGGGCTGCTGAGTGGGCCTGTGGCTGCTGGGAAGGAGGCAAAGGGGAGGGAGGAATGGACAGGCTGGGGAGCACATTATGAAGACCCTTGAATGTCATGTAAGTGAGTTGGGTTTCATTCTGTAAGGAACATTCTAGGAGAGCAACTGATTTTTAAATAACGGACCGCAGTGTGCATCACGGATGCATGGTAGATGAGGCTAGACAGGAAACCAGGCAAAGAGTCCAGGCAAGAACTGACGAAAGCTTCTGGGGAGATCTGAAATGTGGTGTAGCAGCCAGATTCGGTTAACCATTGGATGAGATATGAGAGAGAGAAGACAACAAAGACAGCAAAACTGCCAACTTCCATGACCAAACAGATGGGACCCATTTACCAAAGGAGGAAAGGAGAAGAGGGGCAGGTTTGAAAAGAAAGAAAGAATTTCCTTTAGAGAATATTAAGTCTGATGTGCCTACAGGGTATCCAGGTAGTTTCTCAAATGATAATAAGAAAAGTCTGTCTGGGGGCAGCTGGGTAGGCTCAGTCAGTTGAGCGTCTGCCTCGGGCTTGCGTTGTGATCCCAGGGTCCTGGGATGGAGCCCTATATCAGGCTCCCTGCTCCATGGGGAGCCTGCTTCTCCCTGTCCCTCTCCCCCGCTTGTGTTCTCTCTCTCACTCTGTCTCTCTCTGCAAAATAAACAAATACAATCTTTTAAAAGAAAGAAAGAAAAGTCTGCCTGGAGCTAAGAAGCCTGGAGAGGATGTGCTACCATGCTCGTATGGGGCAAATGGATTAAAAAACATAAGTAGAGGGGGACGAAAGGATTGAACAATAAAAGGATATCAATAGTAGAAATTATTGTCCGTACATAGTCACCCACAAGACTGCTAAAAGCAGGGAGGGAATCTGACTGTGAGCTTCCTAGTGACCAAAGAAAGAAATGGCTACTAAAGCCCTCATGTCTGCAGGAGAAAATTCGATCTCCATTTCTCACTAGTGTTTTAGGAGAAGCCACAGCTCTGCTCTCAAGCACTGATGGACTTTATCCCATGACTCCTCATAAACACAGATGATGTGCCCAGCAATGTGCTGAACACAGCCCTTCATCAAATAAAAAAAAACAGTGGCAAGCCATATACAGCAGAATGGCTCTCCTAGAACACTGCAAGGGCAAAGTGGAAAAGTACACATCAGTAAAAAGAAATCCTATCGAAGAGTCAAACAGTGCAGTTCAAGGGCAGTCTCTGACAGTCTGCCTGGATCCACGGATGAAGACAGTACTTGGATTAGCAACCGAAACCTTTTCTTCAAATTCTGTATTGCATACCAATCCTGAGAAGCATCAAAGTGGAGTGATCCAACTGAAATAAGATTGTGTTCTCTTGCCTGGCTGCTCCCAAGGCTGGCCCATTTTACTATTTCACGGAACCTTTGCAGCATGGCTGGATGGGATTCAAAAACCTCAGGCCTAGAGAACTGAACTGGCTACATTTCTTTGTAGCAAATATCCAAGAGTATGATCTGCTGCAACTGTGCTTTTGCAACATTGATATTAACTTTCGTTTATTCTAAGGACAGAACTTTTGGTAAAAATGATTTGCATCTTAGGGTAGTAGATCCTAAGCTAGTACTATTACTATTAATAAACAAATTGGCTAGCAAGACCGGCTCTCTACTAAGAAAACTTCTTTTATACCACAAAATCACCAGAGTATAAGAGGGGACTTTGTCCATCCCCATCAGTGACAGATGTGTATCCAGAATTATCTAAGAACATATTGAAATCATAAATATGTAAACTACAGAGAAAGAGGACCAAAGGTGTATTTGCTACATTCTAAATAGCTAAGGTGGGAAGCCAAAAATGATTTAAAAGAATTAAGAGCTCCAGTGAGACTGCATGTAAGCTGGAAATGATTAGTCAAAAATTCATATTTAAACATCTTGAATTCTGCATCGATCTGTGAAATTTTACTCTCAAAATAACAACAACAAAACCAACACAATTACCTGAGTAGAGGCTGCTGTGAGCCCTGATTTCCTTTTAGGCTTCCTTATACTTCCAGAGCCCTGTGCTGACTCTGCAAAGGGATCCAACGTCTTTGATGCTCACCTAAAACAGTGGCTGCTCCCAAGCAGAGTGGCTGCCTACAGTCACCATAACTTCTGGCTACCACTGACTAATAAGGATAGTACCAGTAGAAATCTTAGGCTAATCTTAACAACAACAAAAACCTGAAATACAGATCTTAGAGAACGAACACAAATATTTCAGTTTATGATCCCACAGCAATCTTACTCCTAGAAACACCTACACATTTTTAGTATCTGTATTATCAATAATTCTATTGAATTAGCTCCCTTTCCACAAGCAGCTTAGGGACAGCGGATGGGGAACTAGATTTGGTGAAGCTTCTACCACTTGCCATGCTACATGTGTTAGACATATAAGTAAAACGAGAACCTCTGCCGAGCTGATGGACAGCACAGGTTGGAATGTGAACACAGGTTTTTCTTACTCTATTAACCTGCATTACCTGTCTTTCTTCCAAATGCCTGAAACTTTACTCAATCATCCCTTCAAAGACACTGGGAGTCATCCTTGTATCCAGTACTTGAAAGGTCACACAAGAATTCACAATAAAAGAGGGGAAACAAGAAACAATGAGAGATTCCACTCCTCTATTTGTAGAGCATAAATGGGAAGGTGCTGTAACTACGATGATTAAAAAAAAAAAAAAAAACCAATATATTATGCAGGAAGCATGTGCTACCCACGATGGCATGAATAATTTACATCACGACCAGCATTTAGTTTCCAAATCAGCTTATTTACTATATATCGTAGCATCTGAAATATATTTGCAAGGTTAGCTCTAAACTGATGAACACTAAGAAAAATTAAAAATTAAAAAAAACACAGTTTCTCCTTTTAGCCTTAGTTTTCTAATTTAAAGGCCATTCAAACTATGAAAAATGTGTCTTACACTTTATATGCATTTCATTTCCCTTTAAAATGTATTCTCATCACTGAAGTCCTTGAATATTTAAAAGGCACAGAACTTAAAAAAAAAAGAAAAGAAAAGAAAAGAAAAAAGAAAAAGAAGAAGAAGAAAAGAAAAGCTGTTCCAATTTGCTCTCAGCCTGCAGGAACAGCAATGAAAGGGAGAAAAGCAAACCTGACCGCGCATTATCTCCATAGTGCCATCTCATGGTGAAGTGCAGACAAGATGGCTCCAGAGAGATGGCTGAGTAGCGGGCTGGAGGGCAGGATGCCTGTGTGGAGACCTACCGGACTGACTGGCTCAGCTGACTCAGCTGATGGCCACTCCAACTAGACACCCACCAGCAGTGAATGTGAACAAAACAGTACTGGAGAAACCACAGAGGTATTTGCTTTTCCTCAGCCCTCTGCCTGATTTCTGACTGCAATACTCTGCATTCCATTGCATCCCTCCTAACCTGTCAATATGCAAAATACTGGCCCAAGTACCTAAATGATTCCTACCTTCCCTCATTTCAGAGGTGAGGGAAGTGAGGCATGGAGAGTTAAGTGACCAGCCCAAGGTCACAGAGGCAGTAAGTCCTTTGCAAGTGGTATCAGGAGCCTTCCTCCCCAACAAGAGAGTGGAGCACCGTAACCCCGTATCAAGGCAAGGAATTTTTCATAACCCTGAAAATGGAAATGCTTTATAGCTCTGTGTAGGATCTCTGAGCAACTTATATGAAGCAATTGACATATCATTTCACTCCATCCTCATGTAACACTATGAGCAATTATTTCTATTTTTCAGATATAGAAGAGACTGATCATTAAGGATGTTACATAATTATTCCAAGGTTACCTCAGCCAGAAAATGTCAAATCTGGATTACAAAATGGGCCTGACACCAAAGCCCCGATCTGTTTATTGCATCACATGTGGTGACCCTGGCAGGTCACCTGGCCTCAGAGCCTCAGAGTCCTTATCTACAAAATGAGGAGGAAAGTCATCTCCTAACCTTTAGGGGGCAAGGATGGAATCAAGCAATGGGTGGAAAGTACTTAGATGGGGGCCAGCCGGAGAATGAGCACATACTAAATAAAGATTACCATTGTTACTACTGTCATTTTTCTCTCAAAATTCAGAAAAACTCTTACTCCAGCAATATTTAAAGAACAATTTGAATGCAGCCCTGCAGCAAAGGAACGAGAGATTTTTTTTTTCAACCGCCCAATCTTGTGACTTTGTGCTATATTTCTGAAGAGCTAAAAGCACTCCGGACCAAGAGGCCCATTAAAGATTCACACTGACCCTGTGAAGGAGAAAACAGG
Organism: Mustela putorius furo; assembly: GCF_011764305.1. Taxonomy (NCBI): domain Eukaryota; kingdom Metazoa; phylum Chordata; class Mammalia; order Carnivora; family Mustelidae; genus Mustela; species Mustela putorius. The sequence goes on along the minus strand of NW_025422019.1, from coordinate 18,602,336 downwards.
TATTATCATCTCTATTTTATGAGAAAGTAACCTCTGGCCTCGTGATGACATGATGTTTAGTAACTTCCTCAAGCCTTTTAACCACCAGCCTCTTCCTCCACGCACCTCACTCTGCAGAAACCTAAATTACGTCAATATAAGCATGAGGTATCTGCAAGCATACAGAAGAATATACAATCACACGGTCTTTGGTTTTCTATATTAATAATTGCAGTAGGCTGGTACCACATAATGAGGCCACAGAAAGTTCTGCACAAAGTCCACACAAATATTGTACATATCTCTGAACAAACTTTTGCCCCAGGACATGATAGAAGGAAGACTTGAAACAGATTTGTCAAAACCTTCAAAATTACATCTTGGTAGCTGTGATATATATATATATATATATATACACATACATACACATACACACATATATGTATATACATATATATATTTGTATATATATGTATATACATATATGTGTGTATATACATATATATATATATATATGTATATATATATATGTATATATATGTATATACATATATGTGTGTATGTGTGTGTATATGGTTTGGGTGTCAAATGGAGTTCCATTCTCCAATAAAAATATAAAACCCCAAAGGAGAAAATGTGAAAGTGTGGTTCTTTGCCATTGGCTCCTTTTCCATTATCCCTTCCTGGAACACAGACATGACGACTGGCCGGACCAGAGCCATGTTAAGCCTATGACAATGAACACTGCCCACTACAAATAATGGAGTTGGGGATGGAGAAGAAGCCTGAGACTCAAGATGCCATACATACAGCAACTGTCCTAGAAGGTCAATCTCTGAATTTTCTCCTTTGTTAAGGAAATAAGTCTGCTGTTTTGTGTATTTTCTGCTACATGAGCTGAAAGCAACTCTAGCTCCTACAGTTAGAGGAGGAGTTAGACATGCAGTGGGTCTACTGATAGACCTATTTGAATGAGTGCCTCTGTCTATGACCTCTACTGATGGAAACACCTATCTTGCATGATTCAAGCAACACACTGAAACTCCCTGTAAACCTGAACACAGGTTTACTAAACAGGTAAGCTTGGTTCATCTCCCATACTGACCACTTCCAATAAGTTACTGCTGTCATTTTTCAGTAGAGTCATTACAGTAGAGAAAGGGTGCTTCACATGTGATAAACTATAAATAAAGGTTAGTGATTACTCTGGTAAGCTGCCCAGGTTCCCCAAGTGAGAACAAATCCACTAATACATAGTCTCATTTAAGAACATATTTATGGGGGCGCCTGGGTGACTGAGTGGGTTAAGGCCTCTGCCTTTGGCTCGGGTCATAATCCCAGAGTCCTGGCATCAAGCCCCAAGTCGGGCTCCCTACTCAGTGGGGAGCCTGCTTCCTCCTCTCTCTGCCTGCCTCTCTACTTGTAATCTCTATCAAATAAATACATAAAATCTTAAAAAAAAAAAAGAACATATTTATGCAGCTATCCCACATGCTGCTGCCAGGCCCTCCCTAATTCTGAAGGTATTATGGACACATTTTATAACTTGAGGACTAGCTTGTCACCAATCACCTCCTGGAAAACCATCTATTACCTCTCGGAATCAGATCCTTGTTACCCCTTGAATTCCTGGTTGTTGCACAAATCTTCTAATTCCTCTTTCTTATTTACTTTTTTCCCCTTGGGGCAAGGACACTGAACATTTTTACCTCTCACTGGCCACTTCTCAGCCTCATTTTCTAGCATTTCCTCTCATTTTTACCTCTACATTGACTTATCCTTGACTCTGTCCTCAGACTCCTTTTCTTCCTTGCTTCCCAAGTCCTCTTACTTAGACCCCCAGCACTAACGGCCATTCTTCCTGTTCCCATTTGCCCACAGTCATCCCTCTATCTCCAGTCCGTATTTGTTTCCTAAGCTCACGCATCCAATTTACTGCTCAACATCTTCACGGGGCTGTCTGATGGGGGACTCCCGTATAGCACCCATAACCAAACTGAGGATTTCCCCATGGAGCCTGCAGTCCCGTTCTCCCCTTGGTGTCCCTACCTCAATAGCGGCATCACACTTCACATCAGACAAGAAGCCCAGGAGTCATCCTGAAATCCTTCCTTTTCCTCCTATCTGAAAACCAATCCATCAGCAAACCTAGCTGGTAACACCTTCACAGTAGCAGGCCGTCTCCCATCTTTGCCACTACCTTCCTAGTGCCAGACACCATCATTTCTCACCTGGGCTACTGTACTCCTAACTGGTTTTCCTGCTTTCACTCTTGATTGCCTCCTATGCATTCTCCATAGAAAATCCAGGATAATACTTGGGAAAGAATAATATACTGCCCTCCGTAAAGTCCTCTCATGGCTTCCCATCACGGAAAAAAAATCTAAAGATTCTGCTGGTTGGAATTTTGCTTCCTCCCCTTCTTACTAGTCTCCATTCACTCTTCTGGCCCAGACATGCTGGCCTCTTTCTTGTTCCTCAAGAATGCACCTTCTCAAGGTCCTTACACCACTGTTCCTTAGGTATCCATATGGCTTCCTTCCTGACTTCATCATTCTCAAAGGCCTTCCCAGACCACCATCTGTTCATCACAGTTGCAATCAATCTATCCTCTCGACATTTGTTTGGTCTTTATTTGTAACACTTAGAAAGGATCAATACTTGACAATCTAATACATGTTGATTTTATTTATTTTTTTATTGTCATCTCTTCTAGTACCATCTGATTACTTTATCTTGTTCACTGTTATATGTCCAGTGCCTTGTATATCGCCTGGGAAACAGTAAAGATGTTCAATAAATATTAAATAGTAGGTGTTCCATAAATAAGTGAATGAACGAAAGAACGAATGAATTATTGAGTCTACATTTGTAAATTTTTTTTCTAGTTAAGTTTTCTCGATGGTGGACCATAATTTTGATAAAGGGGCTTTAGCATATAAGGGCAAAGAGACAGCTAGAAACGCCCATCTACCTGAAAAATTAGATTACTTTGATATATAACAAAATATTTCTAAAATCCCAACATTTGGAACATATGCAGCATGTCTAAATACACAGGTAATAGGGTCCTAGCCAGTATATAGAACTATCTGCTGCAAATTTAAGAGACAACTAAAAGTGCTAACTCTCAGGGCACCTTCTCCATCAGAGAAACATACAATTCTTGATCTCAGGGTCCTGAGTTCAAGCCCCACACTGGGTGTAGAGATTACTTAAATAAATAAATATTTAAAAATAAGTAAATACAGGTGCTGATTCACATTTTTTTAAAGATTTTATTTACATATTTATTTGACAGATAGAGATCACAAGTAGGCAGAGACGCAGGCAGAGAAAGAGGAGGAAGCAGGCTCCCTGAGGAGCAGAGAGCCCAATGCGAGGCTCGATCCCAGGACCCTGGGACCATGACCTGAGCCGAAGGCAGAGGGTGTAACCCACTGAGCCACCCAGGCGCCCCCTGATTCACATTTTAAAAGAATCATAATTCCATGTTTTTAGGTGAAAAATCATCACTTACTTTTTTTAAAGTGCAAATGGAATCCAAACATAAAGTTTTATGCCTCCTAAGGGAAAGGAAAAAAATTATGAAACCAACAAAAACAAAATTTATCTAAAAGGAATGGTTTCAAAAAATGTATAGTTTCCTGGGGCATCTGGGTGGTTCAGTGGATTAAGTGTCCAACTCTTGATTTTGGCTCAGGACATGATCTCAGGGTCCTGGGAGTGAGCCCCACATGGGCTCTGTGCTCAGCAGGAAGTCTGCTTCTCTCTCTTCTTCTCTTTCTGCCCCTCCTTCTACTCACATACACTCTCAATCTCCCTCTCACAAATAAATAAATCTTTTTTTAAAAAGTGTATAGTTTCCTACCTGTCATCATAGGACCAACCTTGCATTATTATTCACCAACTACCATCACTACTGAATGCTCTCTGCTTCCATAAATGATCTTGTCAGGATCCTAACCCTTGCATTTATTTTTTTATTTTTTTTTTAAGATTTTATTTATTTACTTGACAGAGAGAAATCACAAGTAAATGGAGAGGCAGGCAGAGAGAGAGAGAGGGAAGCAGGCTCCCCGCTGAGCAGAGAGCCCGATGCGGGACTCGACCCCAGGACCCTGAGATCATGACCTGAGCCGAAGGCAGCGGCTTAACCCACTGAGCCACCCAGGCGCCCCCTAACCCTTGCATTTAAAGCAAAAAAGAAATTTTTTGATTATAATGTACAGTTGTTCATTTAATTTTAATGGCTACTATAACTTATTTAGTTTACAGACAAATGGAAATTACTTAAATTAGAACAACAGGCTGTTTCTAAAATAACATTCATCAGATTTCCAACAGGCCAATGGGAAACTGTATGTTATAAATTTCTCTTGGTTTGAGTTTTTGAATTCTTTCTTCTGTGCCCAGTAATTTAGTAATTGTAAAATCCTGAAAATCATATGGGTTATGGAAAAAGGCTGAAAAATTCCTCTCACTTCATAAATAAATTACAAACATCCTATTCCACATGCCCCCCAAAATCAGGATACTAGAAAAAGTTCTATATTGTCTATGTTTAAGTCCTCAGGTAAAGACGCTTTTTTTCATATAAAGTAGGAAAAAATGAAAGTTAAGAAGTTTAATGGAAACAATATGAAAAAGGTAGTCACTAAAGAAAAAATAAAACCTATATAACTTTTTTGGAGGAAATTAGGTTAATTACAAAAAGAAAATGCACTCAATTGGAAAGGATTATATTCTAGAAAGTAATAAAGTTAGTACAATCAATTCTGTAGGAATTTTAAGAAATTAAAAAGGCACCTACCTGTGTTAGTCTATAGTCCATTATGCTTAAAGGTACAGGAAAAAAATTTGATCATCTCTTTTTACCAAGTTTTGTAAATATATATTTTAGTATGTTTTATATATATGACTGGAGAGAGAGAGTGATTTTTGTGTGTGTAAGGTTATATTTAACAATTACTCTGAAGAGCTTTATAAGAATTCGGTATAACTAGAATGTGTGAACAAGATAACATCCTCTTCTCAAATACTATTGACCTTTGAAATTAAAAAATACTTAATTACTCATTAATATTTTCTGCAATGTAAGATTCTAAATATTTAATGTCAGGAGAATTATCCAGTTAAACTGTAAATATAGCTTTGTGTTCTCTTCATTAATTATGTATCTACTGCTGCAAAGAAACTTATTGAAAAATGTGACCACAGTTGACATAAAAATAGTAACATGTTTATAAGCCTGTAAAGTTTTCTAGCAATCTCTCCCATTATCTTTTATAAGTTTTCATTTATTATGGTTAGGCATTGACCATTAATGCTGTTCATTTGATTCAGAGGATTTGATAGAATTTACTCTCATCCTTTCTCATCTCTTACTTCCCAATAGAATGGAGTAATACCTGAAAGAATTAAGTTGAAATGCAAAAGGTGTTTTTAGATTCTTCTTTTATTTTATAAGCCACAAAGAAATTTGTAAGAACATGCTTATCCAATGGAAAACAGATTACATTCTTTCTACCAGTAGTTCCAAGGGCTTTTCTTTTTAATTTTATTGTCTCTAGATGTTTTAAATATATCAACAAAGCCTGAAGGCAGCTGCCTCAAAATATATTTCATTTTACCATTTCCTACCTTTAAAAATGCAGTACATTTATTTATCAATGCTAACTACCTTCAGTTGCATAGAAACAGGCAGAAATTGGCAATACTGAATAGAAAGGCATTCTTCATCTTCATGTACTATATTACACTATTAATGTTTATGTAGTTATGTATAGACACACACACACACACACACAAATACTTTTAAAATGATAAAATGATCAAAACACAAAAGCAAGACTTTCAAAGAGAGATTTCTCTCAGAGAAAGAATACAAGTTCATTGGGTATCCTGGCAACTTGCCACTGGAAATTTTACATTTAGAAGTTTAATTACAAACTTAGATAAGTGGATTATAATGAAAGATATCTCTAGTAAGGGAGCCCAGACAGATGCATCATGAATGCATTAAAGAAAACACTAGAGAGAGAACTTTCCATCAGCAGAAAGATTTTAATTAAACAGCAATAGGATAGATCTCTTCTGTGAAATGATACTACTGTTACTCACAGTTCATTAAAACTATTTACTACATAATATATTCTTTGAAACCATTTCACTCTGGAAAGTATGTTTAAACCCTCAATTCTCAGTTTTGAGGGCAGAAAACTGTGGGCATGGAGGAGGGGAAAGTCCAGTGGTGCAATATGGGAATGAAAAACCATTTCTCTGCTTGCATGGTGTCCTTGGTGAACCATGCCTTAAGTAGCTCCACACAGCATGGAGATCGCAGACTTCAGAACGTGAAAGAGCCGACAGTGACCACCAAAGTGTCCAGTGAATGTTACCAATGGTCCATGCGGGACAACCAAGTGGATGGCTAATATGAGTATTCAATGTCACATGTCTGTACTTTATCCTCGGCATGCATTCAAGGATCTACTTAGGATACAAGGTTGTTAAAGATGTGCATAGTACTGGGGCCTCGGCAGTATCTGACCAAAAGGCTTTTCTTTGAAGTCAGAAGCCATATTTTGTTCATTTTGTATTTCTAGCTTGTAGCTTGTAGCCTAACAAATAGATACAGTATGTTCATTGTAAGTAGTGAATAAGTGAGGAAAAAATGAAGTAAATAGGTACAGCAGGGTATATTCTTTTTTTTTTTTTTTAAGATTTTATTTATTTATTTGACAGAGAACCGAGCAGAGAGCCCAATGCAGGACTCGATCCCAGGACCCTGAGATCACAACCTGAGCTGAAACAGCAGCTTAACCCACTGAGCCACTCAGGCACCCAGCAGGGTATATTCTAAAATAATAAAATTATAATGAACAAAAAGAATCAGACTAGGAAAGCCAGTAACCTCAGTAGCCTCAAACACAAAAAACTAATTCTAGGGGCACCTGGGTGGTTCAATCGGTTAAACATCCGACAGTCGGTTTCAGCTCAGGTCCTCTCAGGGCCGTGCAATCAAGCCCCTGCATTGGGCTCAGCACTGGGTGTGGAGCCTGTTTGACATTCTTTCTATCCCTCTCTTTCTGCTCCTCCCTGCCCCGCTGACACAACACTCTCTCCCCCTCAGGGGAAAAAAAAAAAAAAAGTAGATTCCAACCTGCCCCCTAAAAACATTGAAGAATTCCCACTAGCAAAGACTTCCTCAGATACTTAACATTTGTTATTCACCCTATTAATGTTACTTACCCCTTTTCTAATACACTTTCCGGATTGTTGCCAATTACAAGTTGAAATGAGGACCAACAGTTAAAATGTTGGAGGGGCTCTAAGAACCCAAGGAGGAAAACTTTTCTGGGTGTAACAGTGCATAGAAAATGAAATATCAAATGGATGTTTGAATAAAACAAGTTCATATTAATTAATGATTAGATAAAGTTCTTAAAGAAAATTAAATGACTCATGTCCCCTGGACTAACAGTCTTGAACTGTATATATTATTATTGTTTTCAATTGGATAAACGAGAGAACAAGAATATAAAAATCTCTCCTGCTTATACCACATAAATGAGACTAACATTTGCATATACATATAATATACACATATATTATAGATATATTTCCATATACATACAACACATGTATATAATGATTAGATATAGTTCTTAAAGAAAATTAAATGACTCATATCCTCTGGACTAATAGTCTTGAACTAATAGCTGAACTAATTTCTAGAAATCATCACTCATTTTAACAGAGTTAACAGTGAATCTCAGAGAGCCTTCAAAGAATCTCAAGCCTTTAAAAATGTCTTCATATAGTAATTTTTTAACTAAAATTCAAAGTCTAACTCCCTACACATCTGATATTTGCTGTTATCAGAGCACTCTATATTAACAGCAACATAGACATGGCCTCTGTCAGCTGGGGGAGAGGAATGATGCACAGAAGTCTTTAGATGAAGAACAGATGTCTGTGAGAACAAGAGCTTGAAAAAAATTGGTATCAATTCTTAAATGACAATGCTATATTTCCTTCACTTTCTAACACATGCCTTTGTTATTCTAAACCTGATCTTCCGCTTGCTCGGGAGCAACTACTCTTGCAACTTCTTAGCTTACAAGCACAAGAAGAAATAAATGCTGAAGTAAATATTGAAACATATAAGAGGTTACTGATAGCATTAACACAAACACTTAAAGGACCAAGAAATTAAAAGAATGTTAGAATAGATCTCTATGACCCTGTTTCCCTAATACAGTTTTCTTTCTTGTATTTTGTTTTTCAGTTTCCCTAACACTCATAGTAATAATGGAATTATTTACAATGACAGAGAACTAACTCAGTACCACACAAAGCAGCCCATCCCATTTTGGGATAACATCAATTATTAGGACATGCACCTTAATCTGGAATAGTTGGTCTTTCTTGTCTAAAGCCTTTGACCTTAACTCTTCCCTTTACAGTTATAGCAAAATTGTATCTTATCTGTTTGCCAGACGACAAAATTCGAACTTTCCTCCTTCTAAGTTCAACATGTTTATTGCATTCCCCATTATTCACACTTCATGGTTTCCATATCCTTCACTAAAATGACCCTCTCCTCCAGATATACCTCCACAAAGTGAAAGACAACTCTGTGGGGAAGGTAAGGCTGTGAGCTATTTGTAGCCCGATTCACAATATCTGGTCAGGTGAAGGAGCTTTGGATGGGACAAGAAGTGCCCCAGAAGCAATTCTAAGTACAAGAAAAAAAAAAAAACTGCAGAGAAGCATTCATATCAAGGTTTATTATTAATGTTAATTAGAAACATGGTAATGTTAATTAGAAAGACAGTAACCTAAATGTCGACTATAGGGAAATGATTAATTAACTTCATTATATCTTCTCAATGGAGTACCATGGGGCCATATTATGCAGTTAGAAAAAGCATAAAAATGTGTACATGATAAATTGAAAAAAACCTCAATATTATATTATATTTGACTAAAATTATGTGAGAAAAATCTAAACATTAAGTTTTTTTGGAAAAAACATACTAAGAATGTTAGCCACATTTACTTGGTATAAACACGAGAGATTTTTTTTCCCATTTTTGTCTTCTCATTTATCCAAGCTTTAAAAACATTAAATTAGGCTGTGTAATTCAGAATACTTTTATTTTACAGATTTTTTTCCAGTTTTATTAATGAACTAATAATATACCTCACTATGTAAGCTTAAAGCATACAGCCTGATGGTTCGTTTCACATATATTGTTAAATGATTACCACAATAGATTCAGCTAATATCCACCTTCTCACATAGATACATTAAAAAGAAAAGAAGAAAAGAAGGGCAGAGGGAGGTCTCTCTGCTATGCAGACTCATAGGATCCTATGTATCACACAGCAGTGTTAGCTATAGTCGCTATACTGTATATTACATCCCTAATATTTATCTCATTCCTAGAAGTTTGTACACTTTTTTTAAAAAAGTTTATTTATTTATTTGACAGACAGGGAGAGAGAGAGAAAAGAGAGAGATCACAAGTATGCAGACCAGCAGGGGGAGAGGGAGAAGCAGGCTCTGTGTTGAGCAGGGAGCCCGATGTGGAACTTGATCCCAGGATTCTGGGATCATGACCTCAACGGAAGGCAGACGCTTAGCCCACTGAGCCATCCAGACGCCCAGATGTTTGTGCCTTTTGATTACATTCTTCCAGTTACTCCTCCCTCTACTCTCTATCTCTGGTAACCATAGATTTACCTCTTTTTCTATGAGTTTGGTTTTGGTTTTTTGTGTTTTTGTTTTCTTTTTAAGATCCCACCTATAAGTAAGACCATATATTTATTACTTGTCTTTCCATACCTGACTTACTTCATAATGCCTTCAATGTCCATCTGTGTTGTCACAAATAGCAGGATTTCCTTGCATTTTTATGGTTAAATAATATTCCATTGTATAAATATATACCACAACTTCATTGTCCATTCATCCATCTCTGAACCCTTAAGTTGTCTTCACATCTTGGCTATTGTAAATAATAATACTAGGAATACAGGAGGTGCAGAGAGCCCTTCAAGTTAGTGTTTTCATTTTCTTTGGATATATTCTCAGAAATGGAATTGCTGGAGCATATGGTAGTTCTATTTTCAATTTCTTCAGAATCTTCTATACCATTTTCCATAGAGGCTGCACCAATTTACCTTCCCACCAACTGTGCACAAGGGTTCCCTTTTTTCCACATCCACACCAGCATTTGTTATCTTGCCTTTTCTATGTCTGCCATTATAACAGGCATGAGGTGACATCCCATTGTGTTTTTAATTTGCATTTCCCTAATGACTAGTGATATTGAACATCTTTTCATTTACCTGTTCACCTTTCATACATTTTCTTAGGAGAAATATCTATTCAAGTGTTTCGCCCATTTTTAAATGCATTGTTTTTTCACTACTGAGTTGTATAAATTTTTAATATATTTTGCACATTAACCCATTATGAGATATCCAGATTAATAAATATATTTTCCAATTCCATAGGGTGTCCTCTCACTTTATTGATGATTTCTTTTGCTGTACTGAAGACTTTAATTTGATGTGGTCCCACTCATTTATTTTTTATTGTGTTGTTTATACTTTAGGTATCATATCCAAAAAATCATTGCCAAGGAGCATGTCAAGGAGCTTTATTCCTATGTTTTCTTCTAGGAGTTTCGTGATTTCAGGTCTCACATTTAAGTCTTTAATTCATTTAGATTTATTTTTTTGTGAGTGGTTTAAGATATGGGTCAAGGTTCATCTTTAATACATCAATATTCAATTCTCTGAGCATCATTTATTGAAGAGAATGTCTTTTCTTTATTCACTATTCTTGGTTCCTTTGTCACATATTTGTTAACCATATATTCTTGGGCTTATTTCTAAGCTCTTAACTCTCTTCCATTGGTCTTTGCCTATTTCTAAGATTTTATTTATTTATTTGACAGAGAGATCACAAGTAGGCAGAGAAGCAGGCAGAGAAAGAGGGGGAAGCTGGCTCCCCGCTGAGCAGAGAGCCCGATGCAGGGCTTGATCCCAGGACCTTGAGATCATGACCTGAGCCAAAGGTAGAGGCTTAATCCACTGAGCCACCCGGGCGCCCGGGTCTTTGTCTATTTCTATACCAGTACCTTATGTTTTGATAACTGCAGCTTTATTGGACAGCTTAAAATCAGGAAGTGTAATGCCTCTTACTCTGTTGTTCTTTTTTGGAATTTCCTTGGCTGTTAGGGGTCTTTTGTGGTTTCACATACATTTTAGGGAATGTTTCTTTTTAGTTCTATAAAAACTGCCACTGTAATCTTGATAAGGATTGCACTGAATCTATAGATGGCTTTTGGCATTTTAACAATATTAATCCTTCCAATCCACAAACACAGGATACCTTTCCATTTATTTGTGTCTACTTCAATTTCTTCCATTCACATCTTATTGCTTTCAGAGTACAGATACTTCACCTTCTTGGTTAAATATATTTCAAGTATTATATTGTCTTCATGCTATTATAAATGGAATTTCCTTACTTCTTTTTTACAAAATTTGTTGTTAGCATATAGACATGGTACTGATTTTTGTATGTTCAGTTTGTATCTTGTAGCTTTATTGAATTCACTGACAGACCTAACAGCTTTTTTTGGTTGAGTCTTCAGGATATTCTAAATATAAAATTGTCATCTCTAAGTAGAAACAACTTTACTTCTCCCTTTACAATTCTGATACTTTTTTTTTTCTTGACTGATTGCTATCGCTAGGACTTCTAGTACTATATTGAACAGAAGTGGAAAAAGTGAGCACCCTGGTCTTTACTGATCTTTTTTTTTAAAGATTTTATTTATTTATTTGACAGAGAGAGATCTCAAGTAGGCAGAGAGGCAGGCAGAGAGAGAGGAGGAAGCAGGCTCCCTGCTGAGCAGAAAGCCCGATGTGGGACTCGATCCCAGGACCCTGAGATCATGACCTGAGCCAAAGGCAGCGGCTTAACCCACTGAGCCACCCAGGCGCCCCGTCTTTCCTGATTTTATAGAAAAAGTTTTCAACCTGTCAACAATGAGTATGATGTTAGCTGAGGGCTTGGTATATATGGCCTTTATTATGTTGAGATATGTTTTTTCTGTGCTTAATTTATTAATAGTTTTTATCATGAATGGATGTTAAATTTCTGTTGAATGTTTTTTCTGTGTCTACTGAGATGATCATATGATTCTTTTCTTTCATTCTACTAATGTGGTGTATCACATTGACTAATTTGCAATATTGAACCATCCTTGCATCCCAAGGATAAATCCCATTTGATCATGGTAAATGATCCTTTCAGTGTGATGCTGAATTTGGTTTGCCAGTACTTTACTGAGAACTTTTGCGTCTCTATTTGTTAGGGATATCAGTGTATAGTTTTATCTTCTAATATTGTCTTTTCCCCATTTGAGGATAATGCTTCCATTTTTTTTTTTAAAGAAAATCCAGAGAACACACTGTATATACCCAACACCAAATATGGTATAACTTGCAACTCAGATTGAGTGCTTCATAAGCACCTGCTGCCTGCTAGAAGAAGCCAACTCAGCAAGGCCATTTCAGTGTTCTATGTGGATTTTGGCAATGTCAGTGAAATAAGGTTTTTCCTAGGAAGGAAAATAATCTCCTGCAAAAGAAACTTTAATGTTTCCTCAAAACTTCAATGTTTTAGACTACTTTAAAAATAGTGCTGTTTCTGTAGCCATTCTTCTCCAAGTAGCAAAGTGGGACATGATTCCCCACTCCTTTGTGCTCTGCAAAACTCATCTAAACACAGAATTACCATCAACTTTTAATGGAAATGCCTAGAGCAAGAGAGGAAGCAGACCCTTGGGTTTCATGGTACTGAATGAATAATTAAAGCTGGTTGCAGGATAACTTTTATATCTTTTATCATGAAAAGGAAAATAAATGTAAACAATTTGCCTCTTTCAAGAAGGTAATCTCAGTTTGATTTATTTCTGTTGAAACTGGTTCTGTGTTTGATAATGAGAGCTTAAAATCAAACAGAGATGGAGATGTCTACTCTGTTTTTCTTTCTTACTCCTTACAGTTGTACCAGTCATGAGATCCTTTTCTTAGAGTCCAATGCCAATGAAAATTCATTGTGGAATCTTTTCCCAACATCCTTTGTTTTACTTTGTTGTCTACTCAGAAACTGAGGGCAAACTTTGTCACAGTGATAGTCACTGCCCCAGCCAATTGTTACTTGATTTCACTTAACATTATATGAATTTCTAGTGCAAAAGAATCTGGGTGGTCCCTTGAATGCTGTTAAAACCAACATACACCTAACTCCATGATATTATGCCACAGCAACACGTCAATGGAATCCTATAATTCTGCTCCTAATCTAACACGATATTTCCTAACAAATACTGCCACCACCAACTATTTAATGAATACCAGAATGCAGAGAAAAAATACAGTGCTAGGCTCGAGTAAAATCAAGAAAGACTGTGCTTGGCCCCACTTTTTCAGAGCTTGCCAACTAACTGTAATTACTGGACATATAATAAGCAATAGATTTAATTCATGAACAAAGGAGCTTTACAAGTGCCAATTTCCCACTGCAGACTACGAGCATTCTACGAGTTCCTAGAATGACTTCAAGAGACTTTGAAAGATATACAGATTTTACACAAGATCAGAACATAGGGCAACAAATGGAATTTCAAGGAAGAAAAGACATGAAGTAAAGTGCTGAAATGGGGGATAAAGCTTTAGGAATATACTGGAACCACAGAGCAAATGTAAAATGCGAAAATATGACAGCAGGTATAACTTACTATATTATTGACAGCAGCAAACAGGGCAGATTAAGGAAGATACAGTTGAAGTAGAAAACTAGAGCCGTAATTTATGTGTAAATACATGCTATAGGTAGAGTGACCATTGTAGAAATGGAAAAATGGAAGGGCAGCAAGAGCTATAACAAAGTAAGTGCAAAGTGGAGGAAAAGAGGAGACAGTCATAGCTAACAATGAGGTCTCAAGCTCACAAAAAAAGTTGGAAGGAGTCAGTTAAGGAAAGTGATGATGGTTGTTTTTCTTTGTCAGAAGTTTGATGTAATAATGTAATATTCAAGTAACGATGTCTTTTAGAGAAATGGAACTGAGGGGGTAAAAATTAGAGATACAATTTGGAAAATCAGATCCATTAAGTTGGTAGTGAAGTCCACAAAAGTAGAAAATTGGGCAAGCTCTGCAAATGAGAGAATGCAGTACTGAAGGAACAGGAGGCAAGGGCTGAGCCCTTCAGTTTGCTCATACTCAGGAGGAAGAAGAAGCCGTTTTACTCATGCTATCTCTTCTAGGCAAAATGCTCTTTTCTTCTTGACAATTTTATGAACTTGTCTGCAACACTCTAGGGCTAGCACAAATGGCACCTTATCTGCAGAATCTTCTCCATCTCATCTGGGCAGAGTTACTCACTACTGAAATTTATAACCCTAAGGTATGTTATATAATAATCAATTATACATTTCTTTCATCTGTTAGACTGTGAACTCCACAGTGATAAATATTTTGCCTTATTAGTTTTTACATTCCTAGCACAGTGCCTGGCACAGAGAGACATTTAATCAATGCTTATTAAATATTTAGTGTTCAGCACAGCTGAGAAAAAAAAAATGACCTGACCACTAAGAGGGGACCAAAACCAGCAAAATTTGTGGAATAATTATAAGGATACCTGGACCTCACTAGATGATGGGATTTTGGACACTGAGCTGCTATTAAGAAACTCTGGGGTGCCTGAGAACAGGGCAAATGCAGTTTGCATGCGAGAAAGATGAGTATCATGGGGAGAAAAGGAGGAACAGCAGAAGCCAGCCTCGAAGATGGCCTCTGATGATTCTCACCTCCTGGTATTCACACCTTGTATAGTCCCCTTCCACACTGAATAAGAAATTATAAAAGAGACAGTGGGTTACTTCCCAGGCTTGGTCATAAAAGAAAGCAACCTTTGCTTGAATGCCCTCTGAATCATTTATCTGGGTAATACAAGATACCATGTCATCAGGATACTCCAGCAATCCTACTGCGAGTCTGCATGGCAAGGAAGTACGGCCCCCCTGCCAAAAAGCTGTGCTAATTTGGAAGGCATGCATGTGAGTCCCCATGCAAGCACATCCTCCAGCCCCAGTCAGGCCTTCAGATGATTGCAGCCACAGCTGATGTCTTAACTGCAACCTCATGAAAGAACCAACACCAGTTTCCTGACCTACAGAGACAGTATGAGATAATAAATGTTTATTGTTATTTTAGGCTGTTAAATTTTGGAGTATTATGTTACACAGAAATAAATGACTAATACACTTAGGTTCTTTCTATTTCTCTAGATCTCTAGAAAAGGAAGAAGGTAATAAGGATGGTAAATGATAATGACTTTTATAAAGTAGACGCTTGACGATTCTGCAGATAGATTAAGAGACTGCAAAGTGGCATGCACCTGACTCAAAACTAGAAGAACCAAATTAAAGTCCTCATTCTGTTACTGGCTTACTCTGTGACTCTGGTCAAGTCCCTTCATCCTTTAATCTCTACTTTCACCTGCCCCTGCAAAATGAGAATAATGATACCCAAAGCACAGGGTTATTGTGGGATCGTCTTAGATAAAATTTCTTGAGTATACATTATTATAGGATCTAGCACATGGCAAATATGAATTAAATAAAAATTGAAAGGCAATTCAAAGAGAAACCAACTTAAGAGGCTAAGAAATCAGTGGAAGAAGCTATTATAGAATGTGAATCACAAAATAGTAAGGTTCTAAAATTAGACTTCTTTTGACATAAAGCATTTCTATGCCAAGTCTTCTCTCCTACATGTGGCAAAATAGGTCCATCTCACTTCTTTGGCAAATCCCTCACAAACTACCCAAATACCTAGCCTTTGGCATGTATCTTAATTCAAAATAAATTAATTTCATCAATACACATTTAGTGAGTGCCTACTGTGTGCCACATATTATTTTTGATGCTATAAATACAGCAGAAAACAAAATAAACTTTAAGCAGATAGGCATAAGCTATACAACCATCTGGGAAAAAGTGTTCCAGGTATAAGGAACAGTTAAGTGCCCAAGTCCTAAGGCATGGAAGCCTGTGAAGTTGCAATAAAGTTAGCAAGAGGAGAAACAGAAACAGAATAGAGGGCTTTATAATTTGACATTTCCTACGAATGAGATGGGGAGCCACTGGCTTGCTTTGAACAAAAGAGGGGCATGACGTGACTTACCGTTTAGCAGCACCTCTCTAGCCGCTGTACTGAAAACAGGCTGCAGGGGAAAACAGAAACAGGGAGGCTAGATGTGAGGCAGTTATGAGTGATAATGCTAAGAATTGGTCAAATTCTAGCAATATTTTGAAGGAAGTGCCAACAATATTGGTTAATAGATTAGATGTGAATTAAAGAGAAGAATCAAGATTTTGAATATAAGCAACTGAAAAAATGGATTGCGACTGACAGGGTGTAGAGCAAGGGGAGCCGATGTAAAGTAAGAGGGCTCTCAGGGCTCAGTTTCAGACGTTAAGACTGAAATGCTTATTATATATCCAAGGAGAGATGACACAAAGGAAATTAAATCCACCAGTACACAGTTAAGGAGAGAGTCCTGAGCTGGTGATAGTCAGAAGATATCAGCTACAAATGGTGTGAGGCTGCTTTTGGCCACCAAGGTGATATGACTGAGGACAAAAACCAAGGATTATACCAAGTCCACCATCAACAATAATGTGCCCCTTCTAGTCACGTCTCCAAGTCTTCTGAGTTCACCCTTTTTTCACTTTTCTGGCCTCCCCATATACTGCCTTCCACTCCTCAAATAAACCATGAATCATCTTTTCCAATCCACTCACTTATTAAACTGGCCCCCACACTTAACTCTTCCAATTCCTTGAATGATTTGGTTTCTCTAGCTGTTCTCTTCATCCACTGACGAACAGTGGGAGAAGTGGTTAGCAATCCCTGCTGTCAAACTAATGCATCTAAATTTTTCCTTTCCTTGTCTCCTCACACTTTGAGTTCGGGCTTCTCTTTTGGGTCATCTGACTCCTTGTAAGAAAAAGAGCTTGATATAAGACTATCTCCCCACAAAATATTAATCAAACACAAAGGAGAAATGGTTTTAAATGTAAGAAACCAAGCAGACACCACCTTAATCAGATAATCAAAACTACTATCAACAGTGATTTGGTAGGTTAATATGGTTTATTCCTGAGTATATGCACTGAGAAGAACGTAAGATCATTTCTATGGTATTCTACTAAGAATGCATGGCCTGAGTTTGGTCATGGAACAACACTGGCTAGATCCATGGTAAGGATCATCCTAAAGAACAAACGCCTCTACTCTTTAAGCCTCTCTAATGGACCTTAAAAACATCCTATTGTAGCAGATGCTGACCATTCAGTGTTCTCTCTTGGATGCCACCCATAACCAGGGTATTCATAGTCATACCAGCTCTCGAACCAATCTTTTCTTCTCTCATCTTATTGGTGACTGCCCCTCACCCTTGTCTTTGAACTCTGTAAATTCCATTTGCCATGTAGTGTCTTCTCCAACTACTGATTGTTGAGTCAGTATCTATTAGCACATCAACACAGTGTTTCTTAAGCTTGACCAACTCTGCAACATCTTCTGCACCAAATCCAAGTATTTGAGTGGAGAACTTTTAATTTCTAATTAAAATGACTTTTAAAACAGGTACATGCATAATGCTTCTCTCCTTAAAAAAAAAAATTATTCACGAACTTGTGAAAGTTTCATTTCAGACACTTTAAAATTCCATATTTTGTTTTCCTTTTGAAAAGGATAATGAAAAAATGATGAAGTATAGTTGAACCAGATTAAGTGGCTACTCTAAAGCCATGATTCCTAGTTAGGACTCCTGGTTTAGTAACCTGTTACAGGGACAGCCAGCCCAACCCAAGTTTTCAGGAAGGTCATAAGAATGCAGAGTTCAAATTGTAGCTCTACTCTTGTAACTTGTCCTTCCCTGCTGTCACTCTCATTATGGTTCAATTAACAGTGGAAGCCGGGAGCGACTTGATGAACATCTGTCGCGTCCACCTGGAAATAATTCAATGAGGATGCACCATGGGAAAATATGATGGGATGTCAGCCTGGTTTTTTTCCCCATTTTGACACTGGGTGGCAAGAGCAATTCAGATAATGAAAGAAAGAAGGGTGCTTTATCACCTGGAAATATTAGATCAATTTCCAAAAGTACCATTCCAACACATATTTGAAAGGAATATAAAAGTAGTAACAAAAAAATACTGGACTCATGAAGCTGTATGATCACAAGGGCATCACTGTTTTAGATCACATAAATAAATCACAGTGTTGGCAGAAGCTGCTATCAAGCAAAGTATCACCATTTAGGTCATGTGTTTAGTATAAAAGGAGGTATTTTCGATATATTACTTAAGCATTTCATAGAATGCCCAAGAATGATCTGAAAATGGACAAAAATATGAAGGACCATTAGCCTTATACTGTGCAAAACAAATGGAGAATGGCAATTACAATTTAAGCCTGGCATGAACCACATTTCCACATGTCTAAAACTCCCAAATTAGACCCAGTTATCACAAGATAGACCTATAGATCCATTTTAAATGACCATTATTTGTTGATTTCTTCAAACTAGATATTTTCAATCCCCAAAAGAAAAGAATCCAAAAACAGTTGAAAATTTGCTACCCAAGCCTACATAACTATTTGCTTACTAATCATCACTTTAAAATTGCTTTAATTAGCATATCTAAATAACAAATCTCTATTCATTTAAAGCGTTAATTATTTTCCTCAAATGCTGTGCTCAATTATGTTTTTAAGACATCTGTTTGTAATGCTACTCCCATCCAGAATAAAAAGTTGAGATGTGAGGCTTAAGAAAAAAGGCTGTAGGAACCACAAACATTTCAGAATAAAAAAGAAGACAGCAAGTGAATAAATACAATTGCCTTCAAGTAATACAATGGGTAGTAGACAGACAAGGGAGGCACACTGCTATTCTCCACAGATGCTAGCATAGCAACGAATGGGCTTAAACTGCAGGTGAGGAGACAGGATTCAGTTTGGATGGAGGAAAGATGATCTATCAATGTTCAACAATGGAAAACCATTACTATGAAGGACATGACTCCATTCTTTTCCTCAAATTGTTGTAAAACTATTTGATTTTTGTGTGAAATTCTGTTGGAGTCTTCTCTTGTGAATTTAGCAAACCGTTTCTGGTGGACCCTCAGATCACTCACTCCTCCAGATTCATGATTCTGCTCTACGTGATAA
Source organism: Mustela putorius furo (assembly GCF_011764305.1). Lineage (NCBI taxonomy): Eukaryota > Metazoa > Chordata > Mammalia > Carnivora > Mustelidae > Mustela > Mustela putorius. Next base: position 18,583,014 of record NW_025422019.1, on the reverse strand, counting down.
TTATGCCAGCAAACTTCATACAGCCATAGAAACATTTCCTAGACGCTGAATAGGATAGATCTGAGTGAAAAATTAAACAAGGGGGGAAATCCATAGTATACCTAGAAAAATTTGAAAAACCAACATCTGCTTTAACACTTTCAGTTGTAAGGGAGAGAGCAGCACAAGTCACTGCGGCTCTCAGCTGCCTATTGTTACATCCAATGGAAATGTAGGCACATGACTTGCCATGGGAACGTGGGCCGGGTGAGATAGGAGTGAAGGAGCAGGAGGCTGGCTGAGGACAAAGCAAAAGCTGGCGCCTTGCACCGCCCCCTTCATCCGCTCCCCTCCATTTGTGTAGCATTCCTCAGGCACCCCTGACTGCCATAAAATGATAAATAGTTAACTTGCTGAGATCACAATCCTGCAAGACAGGAGTCTCCCTTGGTTTGCAAATGTCCTTGAGATTACAACAAAGAAGTTACCTTATCAATAGCCCAATTTCCAAAGACACAGAACTCAGTTCCTCAAGCCCTAATGTCACCCTCCCCTCCATAATAAACCGAAGGAGGTGGAGGGAGAAGGAAAAGTAAATAAAGTTAAATTTCTTCTAAACCTAAATCTCATTAACAAGGATGCTTGATAGCAGGAATGTAACATTCCACCAGGAGACTCCCAATTGTCTTTACTTGATAGTAACCAGGCCTTCAATATCCTGATAGTGCTTTTTCCGCATGCGTGGGCTAACTGGCCAGTTCTGCTTCTGTAAGATTGCTTTGTCTGCTTTCACGCGGGGTCCCCTGACCCAATCCACTGACCCCAAGTATGCCTGTTCAAACTGTCAATCAATCAGCTCAGCCCCACCCGAAACTTCTTTGTATCTGTCTATAAATATCCTGCACCGACCCAGCTCCGGACCTCTCAGCGTTATCGGCAACGAGCGGCGCAGAGGTCCAGGTTCGAACCTGCAATAAACGACCCTTGCTGATTGGCTTTGACTCACGTCTCTGGTGGTCTTTTAAGGTGGGGGTAATATTCAATTGGCATTTCAGGAGCACTGCCACCCCACAGCGCACGCCCACGGTGTACGTACCTTGTCACATGGAGAGCCTAACTCCTGTAACTTAAGAACTTGCCATTTTGTTTGTTGCTAAACATTTGAGTCTGGTCACATAATTTCATGAACTCCCATTTTCAAATTGGTGACAATTTAAAATCAATATAGCCAATTTAAATTTTAATTTAATGCTTATACATCAAATGATTTTTTTATAGAGGACAAGCCACATTTCTGGGGACTACTGAAATGAATCAGCTCAAAACAGAGTAACATCCCATCAAGAAACCAATCTACGTCTCTAGTCTGAATGAATGACAATTAAGCATATCAGAAAAGCAGTATCTGAAATCTTGGGTTCTCCCTTCCTCCCTTCCTCTTTTCTTCCTTCTCTCTCTCCCCTTCTCTTTCCCCTCCCCCCTTCCCCTCCTTCCTCCTTCCGTCTCTGTCTCTTTCATCCTTTCTCACTGTCTCTGACTAGGAGAAAATATTAAAATGAAGATTGAAGGAAAACAATAACCAAGAATTTTGAACACCACTCAAATACGGAGCTCTTTATAATTGAGTGATCTATCTCTTCGAGAGCTAAGTATATTGACCTAAGTTCAAGAGAGGATTTAGCAATGACATTAAAAGTCATTTTCAAGAAAATCTGGAGAAGACTCATCACAATGAATGCAATAGTAGGAGCTTTTGCGAGAAAAGTAATAAGTATGAGCTGGCATCAACCTGTAAAAAAGGCAACTGGAGTGTGCTTTAGAATATCCCTCAATTGCTCCCTATTTTTAAACACTACCAACTCCCTAAATGCCCAGATAGATGCATCTGGTTTCCTCTTAGCAATGCAGGCACAGTTCATTCATTCATTCAAAAAGCAGTTATTAAGAGTCTACAATATGCCAGTAACTGTGGTAAGAATAGTAGAGTTCTGCCTCCCTTGACACCGAGAAAATTAAGAAGCAAACAAATTCTTGTGCAAAATTCTTTCTGACAGTGATAAGTGCTATGAAGAAAATAAAACACGGTGGTGTGATGGAAAGTGCTGATGGGAGTAACGACAAGGTAGTACACAGAAAAAGCTTCCTTGAGAAAATGACATTTGAAATGACACTTGAATGGTGAGAAGAAACTAGCCATGGTTTGGGGAAAGGGGAGAGTAGTAATGTAGCCAAAGGGAGAGTTATCACACAACCATAGGGAGGGGGTGAGGTTGATATATTTGAGGGCAAAAAAAGGTGCTCATTGAGGTTGAATCATAATGAATGAAGGGAAACAGTAATGAAAGAAGAGGTGGGGAAAGAGGCAGGAGGTGCCAGATCATGTGGGGCTCAAGTCCTGAAAAGCAGTTTGGATTTATTCCAAGGTAATAGGGAGCAGAGTAAGGTTTTAAGCACTGGGTGGGTAGGTGATACATCTGATGTATATTGGAAAAAGGAAGCTCAAATTTTACTCAAGATGTACCCACTCTTCACTATATGCATAGAAATAAAACCCAAATAGGTAAATAAATACACACATAAGCATACAGAAAATCAAAGAGAGTAAGGTAAGCAGTAAGTAAAGCTAAAATCATAAAGTGCTGACCTCCAGGTTTAGAAGTACCAGAAGTGGCCAAACTTTGACCTACTGATGCAGAAAGAAAACTAAAAATGTTTTATTTAATGTAACAGAGCAAAGTGAAGCTAACTACTTTAAGCCAGTACTTGGTATAGCATTTTCCATATTCAGAAAAGAGACTAAAACAATAAAAACCCTGCTGACCATCACCTGGGCTATGGCTTCCAGAAAAGGTTGGTAAGAGGAATGAAACAGATACCAGCAAGCAGGAATTGAACCAAGGCGCCCACCACTTCCATGGTTGGATCTCCCACATTCTCAGCATCACTCCAGGTCAAGAGCACAAAAATGCCTCCGCAAAACTCTCAGCAGAGATGGATAAGCAAAGAGAAAGAAAGAAATTCTTGAACTATGTCTCATTTAAAATGAGCCAGCGGCCTTGGTTTTCATATCTTCACTTCCAAATCTCCCTTCTCCTCTTTCCTTCCTCTCACCTCCCAGGCTTGGCAAAAAGAGCATCATGGACACTCACACTGGGCAACAAGGAAAAATAAATGCGGTACTAAGACCATCGTGATGTGCAGACCGAAAGTAGGACAAAGCAGAGGAGGGCATTAACAGAATTAGGCAGGTGATGAAAGAAGCAGGTTAGAGTAGGAAGTGGGTTACTGAGCAAATATGTTAACTGAGCGAGCAAAGAGGCAAATATATCAAAGATAATGGCAGCCATTTCTTACTGTCTAAGAAGAGACGTACAAACATGGAAAGAGAGAAGACAGAGAAGAACCAACAGTGTTCAAATGGAATGGGGAATGTTGGTAAGAAATCATGGGATTTAAATAAATAAACAAATAAATATACATGAATATAGGTATGTAATTATACACACACACACACACACACACACACACAATTTATTTATTATGTATTTGGGTTTTTTCCCCTAGCTCTGTCAACTAATAGGAAATGATATCCAGTCATCTTAGGAGCAATGACATTCCAGTGTCAGCAGGCACACTGAGTATCTTGATCTGGCCTTGAAATTCTCTAGGAAGAATACGCTGATTACCAGGTGGGTCAGGAAGAGTACAAGATGATGAGCCTAGAACATCCTGATATGCCAGAAGTAAGAAGCACTCACAGAATGAGAGGGATCTGTTCAGCTTGAAGAACTACCATAGGCCAAATCTAGAACAATCTGAGAATTAATAGAGTACAGAATTACACTCCATTGAATAAAATAGGAATCCATAAGGTCTTGCTGATATAATCAAAACAAATGAATAAACATATAAATGGAAGAGAGGGAAAAATTCTTTCTCGCAAAAAATGCTAATCTACAAATATGAAAAGGATGATGGAACTAGATAAATAGTCACCATTTGGCAATCATGACCATCATAGTTAATATAAACAGTAGTATCAATGAAAGCCAAGCCTGATAACGGGAGATTTGGTATAAAATAAGACTATCTCCTCACAAAATGTTAATCAAACACAAAGGGGAAATGGTTTTAAATGTAAGAAACCAAGCAGACACCACCTTAATCAGATAATCAAAAATACTATCAACAGTGATTTGGCAGGTCAATACGATTTATTCCTGAGTGTATGCACTGAGAAGAACTAAGATCATTTCTATGGTATTCTACTAAGAATGCATGGCCTGAGTTTGGTCATGGAACAACACTGGCTAGATCCATGGTAAGGATCATCCTACAGAACAAACACGCCTGTACTCTTTAAGCCTCTCAAGGATATGAGAGACAGAGAGAAGATGGCAAAAGAGGTCCAGATTGCCGGAGAATATTAATACCTGACAACTGAAGGCAATACACAATCCTAGACTGCATTGAGGCCACACAAGGAAAAACATCTTGATGGGACAAATGGTGAAATTTGAGGAAAACAGTAAGATGAATAACAATGTGGTATCAGTGCTGATTTCCTTAGTGGGAGGAATGCACAGTGGTATTAAAGAGAATGTGCTTGTTTTGGGAGGAGGCACACACTTGAGTATTTAGGGATGATGACTCTCATATCAGAAAAAGACTGTATACACACATATATACATAGGGGGAGCATGAAAAATGCAGCAAAATGTTAACAATTAGGAGAACTGAGTTAAGGGATGCCTGGGTGGCTCAGTCAGTTAAGTAAGTGTTCATCTCTTGGTTTCAGTTCAGGTCATGATCTCAGGACTCTGAGATCATGAGACAGAGACCAAGCCTCCAACACTCGGGGGGAGTCAGCTTGAGATTGTCTTCCTCTGTCTCTCCCCCACTGGAGCTCACATTTTCTCTCTACAATAAATAAACTCATCTTAAAAAAAAAAAGAAAGAACGAAAGAAAAGATAACTGAGTTAAGGAGATGCAGGAGTTGTTTTGTCGTTCTTTTAACTTTACTGTAGATTTGAAACAATATCATTTTTTTAATTAATATCTTCTAACCAAAATACTAATAAACAGGATGAGATTTCATGGTAGAAAGACAAGCAAATATCTCAGCAAATAAAAGAACTCACTTCAAATAAAATTAATTTTGCATATAACTATAAAAATATCTAGGATACTTTTATTATAAAATAATAACTTTCAGTAAAAAGGACAAATCATGAAACAAAGACAGACATAAATTACATTCTAAGATATTATGGGAAAGAACAAAATCAAAACTGTGGAGATGGCTGCTGTAACAAGTTTCCAGAAACTTAGCAGCTTAAAATACCCCACATAATCATCTACCAGTTTCTTTGGGTCAGAAATCTGGGCATAGTATAGCTCAACTGTGTCCTTGGCTCCAAATCTCATACGACCAAAATCCAGGTGTCAGCATGGCTGAGTTCCTTTCTGGAGGCTCTGGGAAAGTATCTACTCTAAGCTCATTGAGACTGTTCACAGAATTCAGTTCCTTGCATTAAGACTGAACTCCCAATCTCCTTGTCAGTGATCATCTCAGGGCCGCACGAAGCTCCTACAGGTTCTCTCTCTCTTATTCTGTGTCTATGTGTTTGTGCACCTCACAATCCTTCTCAAACCTGGACTCTCTTCTGACTCTCTGTCCCATCTCTTAACCTCTTGTGACTTCCACTTCTGTCACATCATTCTGTTTAATAAGGGTTCATGTGATTCAACTGGGCCCCTTGGATAATCCAGGGTCTTCTCCCTATTTTAAGGACTGGACTTTATTAAATCAATAAAATCCCCTTTTGCCATAAGACATATGCCTAGGGATTTGAATATGAGAATCTTTTAGGGTCTATTTTTCTGTTCTAACAGAAATAAAAAATATATAGTCATTATAGATTGCATTATTGGCTTTAATTCTTCATTTTTTCCCTGGGGTTCTTTCCCATCATCTTTGGAATTCCTCTCATAAAACCAGAATATGTCGCCACTTCCATTGATTTTGGGTTCAGCCAACAGGAATCATTTTGTCCAAGACAAAGAAGTAGAAATGATCCAAGACTAAGCCTTAATTTTGACTGTTTCCATTTGCCCTCTGATATATCTACAACCACCAGGAGAAGAACATCTCTCTCCAGCCCTCTGGTCAAAGGAAGATGAGAGACACATGCTAAACATCCACCCCAGCTGAGTCTAGCCAAGATCAGCTGATTTCCAGCTGATCCACAGATACGTAAACAGTAATAAGAGAGAGTTGCTTTAAGTCACTGAATTGGAAGATGACTTGGAGGAATGACATCTAACAATATGATGAGCTAAGGAGCGGCCTACACACAATCAAGGAAAAGAATTAGATAATCAGAAAGTATTATAAGAAATCCAACAAAGACAAAGGAAGAAATAGCGACAAGGTGCAGTTCAGAAACACGGAGGGTAGAATGAAGGGCTATATAACATGCAATTGGGAATAGTTATATAACAGATGAGAATTGGACATAATTTAGGAAAGACATGAATCCTCGGATTAAAAGGATATGATGAGAATCAAGCAAGAAAATTAAAGATAAATTTATATCTAGATATATCATAGAAAAACTATACAAAATAGAGAAAAAAGATCATGTATTTTCAGAATGATAAAAGAGATAATCTCTAGCCGAACAATTATTCTGACAAGAGCTCTCAACAACAAAAAAAAGTAGCAGTATCTCTAAATAGCTGAGAAAAAAAACATCGTATCTCGAATTTACAACCAGATAAATCATCACTCCTGAATGAGTTCAATACAGTTTTAGGCATACAAATACAAGGGAAATTTAACAAAGCTATTGAAGAATATATTTTAGAAAGAAAAAAATTGAAAATAAAGGAATAGGGTATAAGAAGTGATAGTGGGCACAAAATGTTGATGAAAATGAATCAGTAAATTAAAATATAATAAAACATTAGCTATAACATTTATTTTATGCCTAAAAGAGATGAAACCACCCTTTATTCATTGCCAAACAACATATGAAAAAATGTTCAACATCAATAATCAGGAAAATGAAAATTAAACACATACCAATTTTATACTTCTCAGACTGAAAAAAATTTTAATTATCTGATATTATAGTCTTACAATAAAGAATTCTTATAAACTGCTAGTGGTAGTGTCCGCTGGTACAATGCTTTTAGAAAGCAGACATCATCCAGGAAAATCGAAAATGCAGAATACTCTTTATCCCTGCAATTTACTTCTAAGTATCTTATATTCCTTGCTTTACCTTTCTTTTAGGCATATATTAGAGAAAACTTTCAAATGTACTCATAGAGAAAGATACACAAAAATGATCACTATATCACTATTTTTAATAGCAAAATACGGAAACAACCCAAATGGCCATTCACAAGAAAATGGATAAATCATCTTTAGTGTAGTCAGATAATAAAACATTCTATGGCTGCAAAAATCAATGAACTAAAATTACATTTATCAGCATAGATAAATCTCAAAAAATATGAGGTTGAATGAAAAAACAAATTGTGGAATGATGAACAAATTGAGGCCATTTATGTAAAGCTTAAATACATCGAACAGTGTAACGTATTTTTCTAAATAAGCAGCAGTAGTATAAAAATACTTATTGGAATCACAAACACCAAATAAAGGCTAGTGTTTAACTCAGCAAGGGGCGAAGAAAAATGGGTTTGAAACAAAGAACATAAGAGGTTTCCGATGTAAAAAAAATAAAAAGTGTTACAGTTTTAAAAAGAAAACTGAAAGAGATACGGAAAATATTAACATTTGCTAAAGCTCAGTGGTATATACACAAATGTTATATTATTTCTTTTACCTTTCTGTATTTCTCTAAGTTCTGCAACAAAAATATCTGAACATTTTTTCCAAAGAAAGGCCATTCGGCTTATTTCAGCAGAGAATGAAATGCAATCTCAGAGGGCATTCTAGTGCATTAGCCCTCCCAAGGATAGGCGCATATGCAGAAGACAACCACAGAGAGCAAAGATGCATTTATAGTTCTAGAACACTAATGGATAACTAAAAGGCTCTCTAGTCCCTGTAGTTTACTAGGAAGGCAAGGTGGGGACAGGACTTACCCTCCACCACAAATCTCTCTAGCAGAAAGACTTCCTGTTCTACCCATGGTTAAGTATGGCCAGGGCTAGGTGAATTAGCCACAACAGTTATCAAGTTTAATACCAATTAGAGTAAGACCATTTGGAGGCTTAGTGAAGCACTGTGATTGACGTCTTATGAAGAAGAGTACAAGTTTAGGAGCCAGAAAGACTCAGTTCAAATGCTGCTGCCCATATTATTTATGTACCTCCCTTACTCTTTCTTAAGGCTCCAGAATTCTTATTCTCAAAATGAGGTTGACACACACTCTACTTACAGGACACAGTGAGAAGTAAATAAAATCATATATACAAAATGGATAGCATCTAGAAGGCACTCAGTACATCCTAAACTTTCTTCAACTTCATTGATGTAAACAAACCCAAAATGCTTCAGAAACCAGATATAGCATTTGTGGGGGAAAACACGTTTTTAAATGAAGAAGATGCAAGTCTTTCCAACCTAGGGCATCAAACTGCATATGTCATGTGATGATTCTGCGTATCAATGTCCTCATCTGGGAAGCAAGAGTAAAAAGAAATTTAACTTACAGAGTTATTGGGAGACTCAGAGACCCCAAACATTGAAGTGTTGGGCACAGAAATGATATTCACTCAATAAATAGAAGCTGCTATTGCTGTTGTTGCTGTTAATACTATTCCTAAAAACTGAGAGAGAAGAGAAAGAGGAAGAAATTGGGAATTTGTGAGAGATTAATTATGAATCTTGAAACCACTAAAAGTCTTGTTCCATCTAATGTGTCTCGGCACAAACTTTCAAGAGAATAAGAACATTTCATCTTCAACAAAACTCTGCATAACTGAAACCCCTACAGCTTTCTCAAAATGATTGGCAGACTTACTTCTTGGCAAAAAGTGAATAGAAAGATATAATAAATGCTTAGGTCTTAAGTCTTCATTGCTCTCAACAAATACATTCAAAGGAGCATAATGAAATCTAAAATTAAGATTTTGAAATGAGAAGCATTCTTGAAAAAGTTATTAGAATTTACAGCGTATACCTAATTTAACATCTGTCTCTTTTATTGCATGTTCTTTTGTTAATTTTCAAAGCTCAAGAACCACTGAAAACTGTAGGTTATGTTTTTATTCTCTACATACGGTGTCTGGGCAAGCAGCACCTAGAAAGAAGTTACAAATGCCAAGTTCTAGGGCCTAGTTCTCAACACACTGAATCAAAAACTTCAGGGGCAGGCCCAGCAATCTGTGTTTCATAAGCCTTCTAGGTGATTCTAATGTGGGCTCCAGTTGAGAAGCATTAGGTTGAATAAGAGGAGATCCCCAGTGTCCAAATCTCAAGGACAGCTGGTGTTACCTAGACTGCATGACCACACCTGCCAGAGGTATACTGTGCAAAGAGTTTCACTCTGGCCTTGGTCTGGATTATAAGACCTCGAAGGGCCCTTATGCCTTTGATGCTATCAATAATAAAGTCTATACTCAAACAAAGTTCTTCAAAGCACAGAGAAGGAGGTTCTACATGATGACCTTTTGCCCCAAAAGTTTCATGACAAACAACCCAGAATGGCATGAGAATATTCAGATGCACACTGTAATCTCCACAAATGTTTTCCTGTAAGAATTGATGGATAAGGCCAAGTTGGGCTGCATGGTTTTAGAATTCCACATCATGTTTTCTTCTGACATATACATCCAAACTAAATAAAAGCCAGAAGCAGGAAGACCCTGCCAGGGTCTAAAGTAAAAATCAAAGACGAACACGAGAATCTCAAAAGCCCACGATTTGTTTATACGCTCTTTGATATGGTTTTGACAGGTGGGACTTGGGGAGACAGCCTTGCATGGACACTGACAAAGAGATCAAGCTCAGGGATTCCGCGCTCCTGCTGAGAATCAACTGACAATCCTATCCAGGCATCTCTTATTCAGGTTTACCAGAAAGAAACCTTGTAAAGAAACATTAATATACTATATAGGAAAATCGGTATATTTCACCATTTCAAAGTGAACACTAACTCCAGACATATCCTCACCTGTTTTCTAAACTGTCCACTGAAGACTTTCTCTGACAGGCATGGTGCCCCTGCCAGGAATACACATCCTCTTTGCCCCAGGAGACAGAAGGATTTCCAAAGCCCCCCAGATATCCTTCCCCTTTCAGCCTATAGTCTGTCTCCACAGAAAGAGGTTTCCTAAGCCCAAACATTGCCTTCCAGAGAGGTCTAGATGGAGCTAAAGTAAAGCAACCCTCAATGTACACTCATTTCTTTAACGGAAAGCCCAGTCTCAGAGCAGTCACACGCAAATCTGACTTTCTCATTCTTGCTTCTCCATGACTTTACTAGCATAGTGGCACCCTGGCCAACAGCACAGTCTTTTTCTAAACAGGGCAGCAGGCTTCCTTGCCAGAAAGTTGATTCCATATCAAAGTGATTCCATTTATTTCCATTCAAACTAACATGTGTTCACAATACATCTTCATTCCCACCTCTAAGTCAGCAATAAAAGTCTCGTGGTGTGTGCGTGGAGGGGAAGACCACTATAGGAAAATTGTCAGATGAAAGCTTTTCACATGTGTCTCTTGTGACCAGAGCTAAGCTTTACATAAACTCTAAATATATAGTTACATACAGATCCAGTGAGATGTACAAAAATTGAAATCTCAACTTTTCACCATTATTTTTATTATTGAACTTTATTGCACATCAGTAGAGTCCTAGGAAAGAGAGTTGCTGGTAAATTCTAATGCTGTCCTAAAGTTAATATGGGAAGCTGTGTATCTTAAAACCCATACAGTGCTTCAGCATGTGATTTTCTTCTCCACATACCAAGCTCTGATCATATTCTGGCTGAATTCCACATCATATGAATAAAAAAGTTATATCCCAGTAGGGCAATTTTCAATGTATAATTATGATGATGTCTTTGCCACTTGCACCCTGTATGAATTACTAAGTAAGGTTAAAATGGAATCATGAAGTGCTTTTTAATAAAACAAGGCCATCTATAAACGATTCTCATGTTGATTATTTAGCATCAGCTTCGTAAATAAAGAAAATCAGGCAGGTACTGGGGGTGTTGCTCCTGCTTTGTGGAATATATCAATTTCATTATCAAATTACTGTAGCAGAAAGTGTATTCATTTCTTTAATGAACAAAATGATTGCATTTCCTGGTTATGGCTCCTTTCCTACATGATATTAAGCATAAAAGAATCCTAAGAGTAGGGATGCCTGGGTGGTTCAGTGGGTTAAGCCTCTGCCTTCAGCTCAGGTCATGGTCTCAAAGTCCTGGGATCAAGCCCCACATCGGGCTCTCTGCTCAGCTCTCTCCTTGCCTGCCTCTCTGACTACTTGTAATCTCTGTCTGTCAATAAATAAATAAAATCTTTAAAAAAAAAAATCCAAAGAGTAGCTTTCAGTTATTTGTCTCAGTACTTGGTATCTCCTTTGTCATCATATGTAGATTTCTATCAGAAGAGGCAATGGTTTGGGGAGCTCACTGCCTCAAACCCAAATCACTGTAAATGTGCATACTTTGGGCAAAGAAGGTTTCATTTTATCAGAAGACTCTATTTTGTGATTTGACCCTGGTGATAAGCATTGGTCATTAATAAAAAGAGAAAATCTCCAGCTGGTTTCAGGAATCCAATGTCTTCCAGGAGCCAAGATAAGGGACAGGACAGGAAGATGTCCCACTACTTCCTGCATTCACCACAGCTCCCTCCTCAGGCTGCCCCACCACGGCCAATAGCAGGGAGGGTCCAAATACTCTTTTTGTGCCTATAGCATATCCTAGGATGGTCTAAGATCCCAAGAAATCAGTAGGAACTTTCAATTGAAACTCCCAAATGTTCAGAAATAATTTTTGATGACACCTTTCAATTCCTCAACATAGCCATAAGATAATATTTGCACTTCTAGCATAGTTACCTTCTTTAGAAGCATGATAAATTCATGCTCACAGACTACCCAAATCTACTCTGGAAGAAACAAAAAAGTACATCCTGCCTTTGGGTACTACTGTGCAACTCCTTTCCTAACCCAAAGTTTATAATAGGTTAGCACACCATTCCATTATATAATTGCCTGTAATAGTGCTGTTCTGATTTTCTTCCTTTCTAATATGAAATCCCAGGAAATAAAAAGAATCTGTATCTAAACAATGACTTTTTTATCTGGCTCAATTATGCTTTTGTGATTAAAGGTTTTCAAGGAGCAAAAAACAAAAATGAACAAGTATACAAAATCTTGTTAAAAAGCTTATTTAAAATCTACACACCTCTTCCTGCCACACTGTGAAATAGGTTTCCCCCAGATGCTGCAAATTCTGAAAGAAAAACCTCTTTCTCTTATCATGGCTTCTAGTCCTTCCCTAGAGCAGAATTTAGGACCTGGCATTGTTCCTGAATTCTTGTTCTATCTCTTGCACTAAGCATAGTAATTCCCACTGTTACACCTTTGACTGGGCTCTTTATTTCTTCCAGGACTTCACTGCACCTACGCATTCAAATCTCCTAATCCTTTTACCTCCTCCATGATGGCACCCAAGTTCTCTAATGCTCGAGGGACTCTTCCCTTTTCCTGGGCTTCTCCAATCTGTATGATGTTGTGTCCTCATCATTCTCCACCCCACCCCACACCCCTACCTCCCCCCCTCGACCCCCGCTTAAATCCCAACCCTATTCTTCTCTCCCTCTGCCCAGACCCCATCTGAGGTTTGAACTGGTAAGTCCATCCACATTCAAGTCAAGTGATCTAAAAGCAGGTATTGAAATTGAGTTGAGGCACAAGGGATGTAGTAGGTATCCCCTAGTAGGTAGTTTTTCCTTCTTCCTTTCACATGAGTAAGGAAGAGCTAAGCTTTACATAAACTCTAAATATATAGTTACATACAGATCCAGTGAGATGTACAAAAATTGAAATCTCAACTTTTCACATGAAAGGAAGAAGGAAAAAGCAGAAGAGGTCAGAGGGAAAAAGTCAAACTGCAATTCATGCTTCACAATGTCTTGGCCACCCATCTAGGAGCCTTAAATAGAACACCACTGGGAGAGTTGTAGCACCTGGAGACCTGATGACCAGGCCATCGTATGTTCATTCTCCCAGCTCAGGTGCCAGATGACCTCAGGCAGGCAGGCTCCCTGCTGCAGAGACATACTGAAGGAGCTGGCTGTCGAGGGCTGTCTGCCAACCACACTTCCTGCAGCTCACCTCAGTAGGTCTGCCTCCGAGGCCATCACCTGTTTGAGCTCATATGTGATCCTGACCTTTCTCCTATGAACTACCTTCAACAAGTTCCCAGTTCTCTTACTAGGTTACAGAAGGAAGCAATTAGAGAGCGGCACAAAAGGAGAAGCCAAGGTACTTCTTTGTCTGTCTCTCGGACGGAAGGGCTTTCCTCCCTGGTTCCAGCCCCTGCTAGAAAATCCTAACCTCTAGAGTAACCAGTAGGCAGGCCAGCCACAACTGCAGCCTCCACCAAGTGTCCCCAGCTCCTGCGCTTTGGCTATACCCCTCCCTCTCTCTGTTTCTCAGACTGAGGCAGTAGCTTCCAGATGTCACCTCATGGCTGCCACACTGTCCATTATTTGGTTTCTCAGCTTTTCCATCACCTACATTACCAAATCCCTATGTTAAATTCTCTGTGCTTAAAATACCTAGAATCATTTTTGTTCACATGACCGGACTCTAACACAATGTTCTCAGAAATAAAACTATAGTAGAAGAACAACATCTCAAAAAGACCAAAGTCATGGAGCTCCAGCCAAAGGGGGCTGGGAGCACTGTGCTGTCTCAGAAAGACCTCTGGGCTCTCAGATCACTGTGTGCAATTCACAATGTTCCTCAATTACTACTTTACACGTTGCCCTAAGGCTGGGTTGTTGGATCACAGCATCATGCAAACTGGAGTAAAACCCCAACGCTCAAAGGGCACCCAGTGCCTTTGTACTTTAGAACCCAATCACATGACAATTCAGCGCATAGGCAGCCACCTCAAAACCATCAGGGTGCCTTGTTGGGCTACCACCTCACCTGACCACAATAGAGAAACAGCCTTACTAACACGTGCACTTTTTTCCCCCCTTTAATTAACATATAATATACTGTTTCAAGGGTACAGATCTCAGTCTTACACAATTCACAGCACTCCCCATAGCACAAACCCTTCCCAATGTCCATCACGCAGCCATCCCATCCTCCCACCCCTCTCGCCCGCAAGCAACCCTCCATTGAAGGGAGCGATGCTTCCTTCCCCTAGGATCTTCTATCTCGTTTCTCAAATCCTTGTATCAGTAAGATCATGTGATAATTGAACACACACACCTTTTATCTGCAAACCAGGTGGTGATTACTGCACGTGGATCATTTTAGGCATCACATAATAATAGGGGCAATGCCTCCATTACAGCACTGTCTTTGCTCTTGGTTCTTCCTATATCTGTCTCTTTCATTTATTGCAGTATGGCAGGAATTCCGTCTCTTTTAATTATTGCAGTAAGGCAATAATTCTGTCTTACTTATCAAATTCCACCCATAAAAAAGTGTGCATGGCATATAGTCAATTCTCATTAATTTTCCATTGAATGTTTAAAAATATATATTTAAGTTTTCTTCCATTTTTCAGGTTCACCTGTGCATGTGGGATGGTTACGATGCAGGAGAAAAGGACAATGGGACATTCATGAATACGATTCCATTATGAGGGATAAGCCTATAAATGTAAGTATCATCAGAGAGAACATTAGATGAAGCTAGCATTCCTCTTGGGGAAACGTAAGAAATGTAATCTTTAAACAGACTTGCTAAAATTCTAACATACCCCCAACAGGAATTAATAACTGTAACAATGGGACATTGCCTTACTCCAAATGAATGATTACCCTTGGCAACAGATGTATAAATAGTGCTTTTAAATATGTTAAGCTAAATGAAAGAAAAGAAAGCACTGTCTTAATAGGAAGCAAAAGAAAAAGCAAAAAGAAAGAAACCGCTTGGTATGAGTGAACAGTTATTTTGCTCAGCTTCAAAATTAAAATAGCAGTGGGATCTTCTTGGGGGGGGCGGTTGTGTGTGGTGTTGGCTTTTTGTTGTCGTTGCCTTTTTTTTTTTTTGTGGAAAGGGAGACCATTCCAGTATGTACCCGATTACAGTCCATTATTCAGGAGGGGGAAAAAAAAGTTATCGGACAATTATAGTATATGAAGGACTGTGCTTGATGCGTTCATGTATATTTTCTTGTTCAATCCCTAAAATAAGTCTGTGAAATACACTGTTGCTCCACTTCACAGAGAAAGAATCAGACACTCGTAAAAATTAAATTACTTGCCTAAAGTCAAATAGTGAAGTGATAGAGCGGGGATTCAAAGACAAAGCAACAGGATGTAAATCCCCATATTTCTTTTTCCCCAATGTTCTATGATTTGGGTGAAATTATTGTTCCCTTAGTAAAAATGTTTTGTTTATTAATTTTTGAAACATTCTCCCATAGAGAAGAGGAATTTACTTTGCACTCCACTTTTAAATGTCCTTTTTAGGAGCATGACTCAGTTTTTCTTCTGATAATCCTGAGGTAGAAATTAGGGGTTTCATTTATGGCATTTTCCTCTGAAACCACCTCACTAAATAATTTTCCTAATTATTGCTTTCTTACTAAGATAATATCTGTGAAATGCATGCCTATTTGTGAACTGATATCCATCCACTTATTAGAATTAACCTATCTGTGACCCTCATAATGGGGCCAGATTGATATAGTTGAGATTAATGAGTCAATTATTTTTGGACAAGGTACAAGGAACACAAACTGTTTCACACGGTTAATATCTCGTGGTGTTCTTCAGTTCCTGTGTAGCTTTTGACACCCATAAAATAACCCTGTGCAGTTTTTTTTTCCCAAGTTAACAATGATGAATACTGATATTTTCCCAAGAACACAGAAATCATCTAGATGAAAAAGTAAGCGATAATGCAAGAGTACAAGCTATTCTTTAAAAACAATTGTCTTTAAATCCTTTTATTTGACAAATTCATGCTTCCACAGACTTAGCTGCCTCAGAGTGTCATTTTTATAGTTCAATTAGCCTGCTATGAGGACTTAGGTCCCATTATTGGTGAAACAGGAGACAATGACAAATTTGCAACAGACTAACGTGGGAAAAATTTAGAAATCTCCAGAATCATTGAGAAAAGCTTGATCATGACAGAAAGTATGAGATTCCATACAAATCTGCTTACATGAACTGATCTTTTCATTTCTTCAAACAAAATCTAAATTTATTTTTTCACTTGCTTATTTTTTGTGAAGGGTCAGGGTCCATACAGTTGCAAGAGTTTAAGAAAGTATTGGTATTTTCTTTAACATACTTTCTCCGTTTTTATGGTTTACCTATTTCCTGTCCATTGATGATTTCCAAATATGCTTCTCTAGCTGATTGTTAGGCTAATATCCATAACTTTATAGTCTACTACCTACAAGATATCTTGGTGGTATAGCCGGGAAACATCTCAAACTTCTTTCCTCGTGTGAAAATTCACCCAGAACAACAGAGCCAAGATTTCGCTTTTTGCGTGGCAAGACCCTGAATGACTATTTTTTCCTGTTCTTGCTTCTAGGTGTTTTCTCATTGATATAATAATGACTGTTCATTATTTTTAAAGGGGAATATTAAACATTAAATATATAAATTTAAAATATTTTTAACGCAAATTATGAAGTCATTTAGATTGGATGCAAATCCTAGTTCTGACACTTCTATTCGTGTGACTTTGGCCAAGGCACCTAACCTGTTGGAGCTCAAAAAGTAAGGAAGAGTAACATCCCTTCTCTCTTAGTGCTGTTGAAAGAATTAACTAAGAGTAACAAATGTAAAAGGCATGACACAGAGCACATGCTCAGTAAATGCCCACTGCCCTAATGATCATGTAGGAAGTACTTCTTGAGACTTTCCTCTCCTTCAGTAACATCACCTACCATCCAATCAAACAAACCCAAAACTCTGAAGTCATTTCATATTTTCTGTCTTATTTCCCACAGTCCTAATTTCCTATATGCTCATTTTACTTACTGCACACCTCTTGACTCTCTACTTTTCCCTTTTCCCCTATCATCTCTTGCCATTTCTGTGCTTGAAATCCTGCCATGCCCCCATTTTTAGGATAAAGTCCGAACTCTTTTGCAAGACAACCGAGGCTTTTGGTGATCGGACTGTGACGATGAACAACCTAATTTCTTGCCAATCCCTCAAAATTCCTATGTTCCTACCAATAAAAATTTATTTAGACTCCCCCAAACTCTCAACTCACCCCCTTTCCCTCAATGCTTTTGTTTCCACAACTCCCCTTCTGCCTGCCTGCCAAGCTGTTCTTCAACCTCCAACTCAGTTGTAACCACCACAGAGAGCCTTCCCTGACCTGCTCTACAACTACCCAATAGAGCCAGCAATTCCTTGTTCCGGACTCCGTATGTCTCCTTACTCATACTTCTGCAGTTGTATGCTGTCAATCTGCCTTATACTTACTCTTTTATCTGCCTATTTCCTTTACTAAACTGGGCTTTCCTTGTAGCTACAGCCGACATCTGTTAAATTTATATCCCCTGACCGTAATACAGTATCAGGCACATAGCATTCCATAAATGCTTAAAGTCTTCTTGAAGCAAGACATGTGTATAAGACATATATGTAAGAGAAGACATTTAAAAGGTCACAGACTCCAGTCAACTAGATGCATTTGTCCAGATCTGCTTGATTGATTTGAAGGATATTGTGAAATTAGCAGGACCATCATAAATAGGTGAAATCTAGATGCTCATCAGGCCCCACAGAACCAGGAAAAAAATGGGGATTACAAAACAATGTAATGCCATAATATTACCAACATCTTAAAGAGAAGTACTGATCATTCCTTTGAAAGTCTTTACCCTCTATACCCTCCATGCTGAAAGTCAAGTATCTCCTGAGAAGGGGAGGGAGCGTCCTGCCTAGAGGAAGAAGGTCAATGCCAAAACTAAGTCTCAAGTTTAATTTAATGAGTCCATGGTGAGATAATAATTCTGAAAGTCAAGGTCTATAGCAAAATTAAAAGTTTGGGTTTTCTTGAATATTATTATAAACTCCTCACATATATCAAAAGTACACACCCTGGGGCGCCTGGGTGGCTCAATGGGTTCAGCCTCTACCTTTGGCTTGGGTCATGATCTCGGGGTCCTAGGGTCGAGTCCCACATTGGGCTCTCTGCTCAGTGGGGGGCTTGCTTCCCCCTCTCTCTCTGCAAGCCTCTGTGTCCACTTGTGATCTCTCTCTGTGTGTCAAATAAATAAATAAAATCTTTTTTAAAGGGGGCGGGGCACCTAGGTGGCTCAGTGGGTTAAAGCCACAGCCTTCTGCTCAGGTCATGATCCTGGGGTCCTGGGATCATGCCCCACATTGGGCGCTCTGCTCCCCGGGGAGCCTGCTTCATCTTCTCTCTCTGCCTGCCTATCTGCCTACTTGCAATCTCTGTCTGTCAAATAAGTAAATAAAATCTTTAAAAAAAAATAAAAAGTACACATACTGAACTCAAGTCATAGAGTTTTACTATAAGCCACAGAGTACTGGGGGTGGAGGATAGAATACTAGAGAATCTCCCACCTGATAGGAAGCAAAAAGAATAATTCTTCCTCTGAGTCTCATGAGTAAGCACTAGTGAGACAAAGGGCAAAGCAAGAGGTGGAAAGAGAATCCTCTCAGCCAGAAATAAACCTTAGGCAGTGGAGAGAAGGGAGGTGTGATTAAAATCCTCAAGTTTATGAGGAAGCTCTAGTGTAAGAGCTGCTTGGTCTCTGCTCTTCAGAGCATAGCCTAGGAAAATCTGCAATCTTCTTTGTCAATTCCTTTTGTTCAATACGGCATGGGAGCAACACGACAATATCCCAATAGTAGTTCAGAAATGGATGGCAAAGGCTTTCTGGGTTTCTAGGGCTAAAGTGTTCTCTTGCTGGGCTCTGGAAGTTCAGCATGGTGAGTGAAGCCAAGCATCTGAGAGACCCTGATATGTTCCCCGTGGTCCAGGGCTTTCTATGTGCAGAGAGAATGATGGAACCTGAAGAAACATGTACTTATCAAACAAGGCTGGACCTGACCTCAAGCAGGAAATTGAGATTCTATAATAAAAGAAATTCCATCAGTGAGTGCTAGTAGATGACCAAAAAAATAAAAATAAATGCAGGTCAGGCCTGTCTCCACCTCTGCAGGCACAATGCCAAATGGCCAGAGGCTGAGCAAAATGGCCACAGCTCATCGGACTGCAACAAAAGCACAGAAGTCAGAGTGCCACACTCACAAGCCTCTGCTGACTCATGGGCCCAGTCTTGAGAAGGAGAAGAGGGAAAGGACAGGAACTCAGGAAAACTGGATATCTACCCACAAAAAAAGTAAATGACCAAAATATGAGCCCTCCCTTTTTTAAAGCTAAGAGACTAGTATACCTTTAATTAGCAAGTTTATGTTACACTTATTGCAAGCTTCATTTGTATTAGTTTAAATACCAACTCTATCGCATATGTAAATGACAAAAGGAGAAGTGTCCATACTTCCGTCTGAGCCCAAACTTCCCACTTACCAGTGGTCAAGCAAACTGCCCACCCTCCTTCTCTGTCCCAAAAAAGCAGATTTGAAGATAACCCAGGCTCATATCCAGATTATCAGTAAATAAACAAAAAAAGACTGACAAATGTGATTATTTGGATCAATGATTTGATCAACAAAAAAACTGTTTACACATTCTTTAGTAGAAAGGTAATAAGAGCAGGTACCACATTTGAGCATTCACTCTACACTAGGAGCTCTACATACATGATTTTATTCTTTACAACAAACAAATGAATATGGTATCATTACCCTGAGTTTACAAATGAGGAATGAGGTCAAGGGAAGTGAATCAAACTGCCCCAAAATCACAGAGTCAGTAATTAGACAACATTAAATTCACAGCTGTTTCTTTCCAAGTCCTGAGTCTGGACCCATTATGCTCTTTCAACTGCCTCTTAAATCAGATGCCCCTCTGTTCTAAGGGGACCAGGACATTGTTGAGTATTCACAGAAATATAGGATGGAATAATAAAGAGACAGTTTAAATTATTACAGGATAAAAACTAAAGAACGGGTAAGGATATCGGGAAGAAAAATCAATGTAAATATATCATGTAGCCATTCCCTCATCATATGCCAGATACTGCTGCTGGAGACACAGCAAAAGAGACACAAACAATGCCACATCCAAATGGGGCTTCCAAACTTTCTAGAGAGACAGACAATGAGCAAATAAGTGAAATAACCAGTATTTTTTCAAATAATGAGGAACGCTATAAAATACTGAACAACAGTAGAGAGTGGTGGGATTGCTATTTTAACTAGAGTAGTCAAAGAACAACATTCTGAATGAGATGAGAAAGGGAAGCCTGCAGGTAACTCAGGGGAAGAGAAAGGAATTCTAAACAAGAGGAAAGAATAAGCCATGCCTATATCTATCTATAGGAAGCACCCTGACAGCAGAGGAACAAAAGCCCTAGGTGGAGACCTGGTGGGCCAGAAGGGTGGCCAGCAGAGCTAAGAAAGAATGAATGAGGTGGGGACAGGAGAAAAATGGGAGAAAACGAATAAAGAGCGATAGGCAATGGCCAAACCATGGCAGACCTTGCAGGCCATGGAAAGAACTTAAGATTTCATTCCCAGCAGGACAAAAAGTCTTTCTTTAGAAGATAAGGAGTGATAAGATTAATATTATATATTTGAAGATTCCCTCTGAACACAGAAGATGGGATAGTGACCACCATCAGGTTAAGAATAAATGCAGATCTTTTGAAGAGATGAAGCCAGTCCAATGTAAGAAGATAGCAGGTAAATTCCCATGACATGTGTGTTATATATCTTATAAGCATAGCTAAAGGACATGCTAGTGGACTGAATGTAAAATGAATGAGGAGAGAAAGCCTAACCCCTAGTTTTTGCACCTGGGCAAATGGTAAATGGTAATGCCATTCATGGAGGTGAGGGAGACAGGAGAAGAGCAAGATGGGGAGGGTGTGAGAGTGTGTATGTGTGCGTGTGCGCACGCGTGTGTGTGTGTGTGTGTGTATGTAGCAGGAATCAGTGCTTAGCATTTCAGGCACACTAAGTTTGAGATGACTTTAGACACCCAAGGAGAGATATACACCAGACAATCAACACAAAAATCTGAAACCCAGGAGCTACTGGCACTAGAAATAAAAGTATGGACACCTTCATTTATTCTTCTCCTACCCCCTTAACCCCCCATGTTGCATCTCCACTTCCTCATCTCAGAGAGATCATATGATAGTTGTCTTTCTCTGATTGACTTATTTCGCTAAGCATGATACTCACTAGTTCCATCCACGTCATCGCAAATGGCAAGATTTCATTTCTTTTGATGGCTGCATAGTATTCCATTGTGTATATATACCACTTCTTCTTTATCCATTCATCTGTTGATAGACATCTAGGTTCTTTCCATAGGCTGGCTATTGTGGACACTGCTGTTAGAAACATTCGGGTGCACGTGTCCCTTTGGATCACTACGTTTGTATTTTTAGGGTAAATACCCAGTAGTGCAATTGCTGGGTCATAGAGTAGTTCTATTTTCAACATTTTGAGGAACCTCCATGCTGTTTTCCAGAGTGGTTGCTCCAGCTTGCATTCCCACCAACAGTGTAGGAGGGTTCCCCTTTCTCCACATAATCGCCAGCATCTGTCATTTCCTGACTTGTTGATTTTAGCTATTCTGACTGATGTGAGGTGATATCTTATTGTGGTTTTGATTTGTATTTCCCTGATGCCGAGTGATTTGGAGCACTTTTTCATGTGTCTGTTGGCCATCTGGATGTCTTTTTTGCAGAACTGTCTGTTCATGTCTTCTGCCCATTTCTTGATTGGACTATTTATTCTTTGGGTGTTAAGTTTGTTAAGTTCTTTATAAATTTTGGACACTAGCCCTTTATCTGATATGTCATTTGCAAATATCTTCTCCCATTCTGTCAGTTGTCTTTTGGTTTTGTTGATGGGATTGGGAGGGAGACAAACCATAAGTGACTCTTAATCTCACAAAACAAACAGGATTGCTGGGAAGAGGGGGGTTGGGAGAAGGGGGGTGGGGTTATGGACATTGGGGAGGGTATGTGCTACGGTGAGTGCTATGAAGTGTGTAAACCTGGTGATTCACAGACGTGTACCCCTGGGGATAAAAATATATGTTTATAAAAAATTAAAAAATTTAAATTAAAAAAAAAAAAAGTATGGACACCTTCAGCATATAGATGGCATGGACTTGGATGGACTTGGAAGAAATCCAAAGAATGACATAGATAAAAGAGTGGTCTAGTAACTGAGCCTTGGAGTACTCTGACACTCAGAGGACAACAAAGAATGGGGATCCAGCAAAAGTGATGAGAAAGGACAGAAAGCAAAGTACTAAACTCTCATAGGATGTTAGGTTGCAAGATGGTTTCACCCACCAACTGTTACAATGTATAAAAACATATAAAAACAGGAATGCATACAAACTAACGAATCTCCTCTCTATTAACCACAGAACAAGACAATATGAGGTTAAAATATTGTGTGCACATACACACACACTTGTACACACACTCACACAAACACCTCATGACAATAAAGAGAGAAGGGTTTCTCAATTCTCTCAACTCTGGCAAAAGTTGAGTTTATGTACCAACTCAAAAAAGGAGACCACCTTTGCCCAATTGTAGCTGGAGCTCAGCATCAGTGAAGTTTTAATTTGTGGTTACACCCATAGGATATTTGTACAGCAGCACACATATGCATTTTAGAATAGATATGTTTTAAATAATGTAATAACATTTCCCAAATGGCCTACACTGTTTTGACTAGCGGTTTCTCCAGCTCTGAAATTAACTTCAAATTCTTTAATTTCATATTTGAAAACATACACCAGCTGAATGTTCTTCCCACATGCAATGATCTTTTTAATAATGCAGTCTGCTGTTTTCTGAAACAAAGATTAAAGAGTACAGTCAGAAACTTCCTAAATACCTTTGATGAGATTAGTTTAATTTCTTCCATGAAAGCAAAGATAAACAGACATTAATTTTCATTTTCTCTGTCCTTATGCATCTCAAACTTCTGTGTTCTTTTATCAATATCAGGGATAGATCTAGTCTTTTATCTAACATTCCAAATGTGTGCCAGTCTCTCTTCCCAGAGTGTAGAACATTCAAGAAGTATAGCACATTTTTCAGAATGAAAAAATGCATACAAGACTTTTATTTCTCCATTGTCTTTAGGAAACTAAAAGTCTAAGAGATAGTATTTTAGATATGCTTCATGCCTAAGCATAAAAATGCAAAAAGAGATTATTCATGATAGGGTTAAATCCCCAAGAACACCAGATACAATTCAAAAGATTAGCCACAGAGTGAAGAGGGAGAAGGGTACACACACAGTCGACTTGCCAAAGGGCCTAAACCACTAGTGACATCAGTGAAGGGACAGATGTTACAGCCACAGCTTTCTCTCAGCAGCAAAACTTAATGAATTCACATTCCACATCATAATTTACATCATCAATATTCCTAATTTAAAAGCTACTCAACACTCAATAATATCTCTTATGAGACAAGCTAGCATCAATAACTCTATCTCAATAACTTAAAAAAAAAAAGACATGGGTTAGCAATCTTCAGAGAATTATGCCTCGACTCAATCAAAGAGTTCAAAATATTACCCTACTCCTTTTCCATTCCACACATGATGCAGATTCAATGATAAATATGGCATTCATTTTTTACATTTAGTGCTTTTCTTCCATTGTATTTTCTTTCATGACCTGGAAATTTCCCCTAATTTACAGGTATCTTATTTGAACTACCGTCTGGTTGTAGGAGCCTGATAAATGGGGTAGGTGCTAGTATCTGGGTGGCAGGACCAGCTTCAAGGAGACTCTGGAGTTAGATCTGAGGTCTTGACTTTAGCTCCACCATTAAAGCATCTGGCTTCCATCAAGTCGTGTGATCTCCATTAAAAAAAAAATAAAACAGGTAGCAGCAGCTTCTTGTTGACTTTATAAGGACAGAATGAGGCAGTGGGTACATCTGAATATTTATTTAGATCAAGACTTGTTTCTTTAACAATTTAAGATATTTTACTGATGTACAAAATACAGAAGGTAACATAAATTTGTCGCCACCAATTTGGTCTTCTTTTAATAAATCCTGGAGTTAAAACATTTCAGCAACCTCCACAATGTATTTGTGCATACACTCACAGCTAACAAATCTATAATCCCCAATCCTAAACACTTCTAGCATAAAACCCTGAGAACTCCACAAATATTTCACATAGTCAGCGTTCATACATTCCTTTGGGAAATAATGCTAGTGACAAAACAAAAGATAAAAACAAGTGTTATTCCATTCACTTTTGCCGAGATATACCAGGCGTGGTTTTTTGTTTGTTTGTTTGTTTTTAAAGATTTTATTTATTTATTTGACAGAGAGAGAGAGATATCATAGAGAGGCAGGCAGAGAGATAGGGGGAGACAGGCTCCCCACCTAGCAGAGAGCCCGATGCGGGGCTTGATCCCAGGACCCTGAGATCATGACCTGAGCCGAAGGCAGAGGCTTAATGCACAGAGCCACCTAGGTGCCCCATACTGGACTTTTTTAAAAGCATGATATCTACCACTTAGAAGACTTCATTACTGGCTTTAAATTGGAACAATGTATGTGAAAGAACATTCAAAAGCCACCTCTCGAATCAGCAAGAGCAGGAAAGAACCTTGGCCACTGAGCTAGGTACACATCTTTGCATGCTATGGCAGAAAGTCTACAAAAGAACAACCAAATGTGATATCCAAAACACAGCCACCTATAGGATGGATGCTGGCCGTAAGCAGGGTTCTTGGAGGCCTCTAATGTACTAGATAGTAACCCTTAGCTCTTAGATTACGAAAAGTTTCAGCAAGTAGGGGCAGTGACTTTGAGCAACTGACAATACTTCAATATTTTGATAAGCAGTGTGGTCATACTGCTATGTACTACCTACATATTAATCATGGAAACAACTCCTCAGCAAGAAAAAGTTCTGATCTGAGTTCTGCCCATGATTTTGAGATCCAAAACTTCAGGAATAAATCTCAGAAAGATCTACATGGATTTGGAGGCTATGCCACACATTTTAGACAAAGAATCAAAATTGCAATGAATATTTTACTATTTTTATTTTAGTGGAATTCATAACTTTTTATGAATTAAAACTTGTCTCAACAAACTCTCCTTTTATTGCATCTCCAACCCCTTTCATTTCTGTGACCTCATCAAAGGCTGAAAAAGTATACCTATAACACATTAAAAGAAAAAAATGATGTCCTAAATTATTCTACTTTGCCTGAGTGAAAAACATTCCCTTCTGAGAACCAGGCTCTACATCAGCAATTTTTAGAAATGTGACTTTAGAATAAACATAAGTAAAATCACAAAGTGGGTTATTTCTAACAACATTCATCACAAAGTCCTTTAAATTATGAGACCCACATTTGACCCTTCATAGTTATCCACCCAAGATTAACTCTAATTATTGTCTTAAATCTACAGAGCAAAGAGATCAGTCATTAAAAGATTAAAAGTACCGAACAGCTAACTGTTAAAAAATTAATAATAATGAAGTTCCTAAAAACTAATCAAGATCTAGGCACCTAGTTGCCTTATATTTTCGACTTAGAGGAATAATTTCTACCAGTATGATAATCACTCACCACAGAATCCATTCAGAAATTATTATAATGGTGATGGTTTTACATGGAAATTCTACAAATTCTTATCTAGCTACCAATATTCCCAGGCAGAAGGCAAAGACAAAAGCCGGATTAAAGATGTATCAAGAGAATCAACATTGAGCAGGCTTCAAGAGACAGTATGACGGAAGAAAGAGTATACCCCAAGTCTGCTACTTACAGGGTAAGCCCGGGGAAGTTACTCAACCTTCTGAGCTGCAGTGACTCAACTAAAAAATGGGAAATCAACACCATAAGGATCTAGCATAGTTCCTGCTACTTCCTAGATGCAACACAAATGATTGCTGTATTTTTAAAAGGTTCTGTGAATGATCAGAGATGAGCATGGCCAGAGACAAAGTGTCTGGACCACTGGGGACAGTACTCCTCATCCACTGTTGTCCAATTGTTAATACGAAGAAGTTTAAAGCGTAGTTCCATCCTCAAGAGACCTGAAATCCAGTTGAAGCAGAGCATTTGCAAGGAAATTAAGCTAACATTTGCTAAGTGCTAAGTGTGTAGAGCAGACAATTATTGTAGGATTGTCCCAGAAGAAAGACATCTTATTATCCCCAATCCTAAACACCTCTAGCATAAAACCCTGAGAACTCCACAAATATTTCACATAGTCAGCGTTCATACATTCACGCAGAAGGCCCACAAAGAAGGGTTATGCTGGACTTCAAGGAAGAAAAAGCTTTCATTCAGGAAATATTTAGGAAATCCCAGGAAAGGGAGAGTGTATATCAAGGATCATGTACCAAGAGTAGGGAGTATACTCCCAATGGGTAATGCTGGGAAGAGCCTCAAATTCTCCTAAAGCCTACAGAACCATCTGATTCTAACTACTCACCTCTTCTCTCTGGTACATGAACCTTTGGCAAATATACCCACAGCTGATGTCCATGGATTTCTGAACAAGTCTGTACTACTAGGCAAAATACTATAACAGATGATGTCTTTACCATAGAGAAACATCTTTATCATGTTTTTTGGAACACAGTTCTTTATACGGAACTTAAAGCATGTCAGTACTCACTTACAGGCTAACTCTTTTACCCAAGGCATCATGGAAACACACAGACAAAAGCCCAAAGCATCTTCAGACAAACAACTGGGTTGGAGTTTAAGCTGTGCTATCCAACAGCTACAAGCCCTTTGGTCACTTACACCTCAGTTTCTTCATTCATCTGCAGAACATAAACATCTGCCTACTTACAAGGTTAAGTTGTTTGTTGTAAGGGTCAAATGAAAATATTATAAAAATCGTGGTTACTAAATAGGCCTATCATTTTAAATCTTTAGTTATGATCCTTATTTCTTCTTAATGTAAAGATACTGTTCAGAAATAGCATTTCAAGTCGCCTCTGATGAAGAGCATTTTAAAATTTATTGTCAAAGAGAATATAACTAAACAGGATTCTTCTGCAGGCCCAGAAGTCCAGAATAACACCCAAATAAGGCAAATGTGGCAAGAGGGGCACATTCCAAAAGACTGTAACAAGAAAGGCCAAATAGTTTTATTGATAGCAATTACCAGTTGATGACTGCTTTATGTATTTATAATTAATCCACATATGTGATTTTCTGCTAAGCAATGTGTCTCCTTCCTTTTCTAAAAACAATCTCAACAGAATCAATGGGTATTTATACATCACTTACCACAAGATCTAACTCCTAATTTCAAGAGATCTACAATAAAGGTGGAGTAAAAAATTAATAAACATTAAACAAGAAGTGATTCTGGAGCAGGTGTAAGTAACTGACAAACTGTGTACTGAACTTAAATCAATGACCATAAGATTTAAAAAAAATTTTTTTTAATTTTATTTATTTGACAAAGAGAGAGCACAAGTAGGCAGAGAGGCAAGCAGAGAAAGAGAGAGAGAGAGAGAGGAAGCAGGCCCCCTGCCGAGCAGAGAGCCCGATGCGGGGCTTGCTCCCAGAACCCTGAGATCATGACCTGAGCCGAAGGCAGACGCTTTAACCCACTGAGCCACCCACGCGCCCAACGAAAGCTATTTTTAAAATAAGCCACAGTCTATTTAAAACAGGTGGGGGGAAGGTTTCAGAAACTAGAAAACAGTGAGTAACTTTGACAAGTCTGAAAAGGCAAAGAGAAAGAGGAAAAAATTACATTTACGGTAAAACTTGACACTGGAGAAAGAAAACATTACAGTATCTTACTGAAACTCTTTTCCAAATACTTTAAGGCTAGAGAAACTCAAAGCACCTCACATACTATCTGTGGAAGCTGAATAATAAAGGCAGAAAGAAAGAACCCCCAAGAGGAAATAAAAATGAAATCTTAGTACTTGGAAAAAACATATTCAGCAGATCACTGGGGGCCTAACTTATTTGTTTGGTTAAGTTTCCCATTTAATTCCTTTTCAATGGAAAGAAATGTTCATTACAGTATGCACCTAATTTTCCATCTTTTAGCTTAATGTACTAAAACAGTTTTACATAAAAAAATTCATTTGTCAAATGCCAAACATCTGCACCCTGATTACAGCCCTGCTATTGAGACTCTGGTTTTTCAGGTACCATATGTCACAGCATTTCACTTTGGTTCAATCTTTGTTTATGCACGTTCAGGTGTGTGTATGTGGGCGGGGGAGGGGGGATGGATGTGTGCGTGTGAACGGTCACATCAACAAGCGGGTGCACAAAAAAGAAAATGACATCTGGCACCCAGGAAAGGAAAGGAGCAGAAGGACTGTGAGGAACTGCAGTGAGATTTGTGTGTGAACATAAACTAAGCTACACACACAAGCACTCACAGCTACAGACTATAAGGCCCTATGGGGTCACAAGTTACGGCTTTTACACATAAATATATAAAAAAGAGAAAAGGAGGCAGGAGAGAAAAGGAGATTTTTTTAAAAGGATGTTTTAATGGATAACTTATTCTATAAATAAAAATTAAAGGAGGAAAGCATAAGGGAAGTAGATACAAAATACATAATTCAAACAAGGTAATGGTTTTTGCTGCATATAGAACCTGTCCCTCCTTCACCTGGCTTCACCTAGACACCCATATTTCCTCCCAGGATCTTCCTGGCTTTCCCTTTCCCTATTAATTGCAATTCCCTGCATATGTGCCTCATCCTATTAATGAAAGCTTAATCTTTCTTCTCTAAATTTAAATGAGACAACCCAGCAAAGAACAACAGCCTGGAGTCAGGGGACCCAAGCTATGGCCACAACTTTTCTTCTAATTAGTTATGCAACCTGGTCCACTTTACTGCATACCTGACTTGGGTAAGGCTAGAGATTCTCCTCTCCAGGTTTTAAGTACCTGATCTGAAAGGTGAACAGCCAAAGACTGCTCTCTAGGTTCCATTAAGCACCCACAGAGAAAGGGGTGCCAGTCAATGGTTCTACCCCCATTGCTTCCATCCCAAGAGCCCTATATCTAAGGGGGCCAGAGGACGCAGCTAAGAAAAGAGGCACCATGTACAAATGATAATGACTGAACCTCTACAAACACATGAACAAAGGTAAACCAATCCCCAGGTCTTAGTCCAAATCTGTGTTGTGCTCAGAACCACTTGGGGCACTCTGGAGAATTGTTTTTTTTTTTTTTTATGATTTTCTTTATTTAGTTGAGCAAGAGAACACACACACAGTGCCGTGTGCGCACAAGCAGCGGGTGGGGGCAGAGGGAGAAGCAGACCCTCCCCTGAGCACTGAGCCCAGCTGGGAGCTGGATCCCAGGACCCTGAGATCCTGACCTGAGCTGAAGTCAGAGGCTTAACTGACTGAGCCACCCGGGTGCCCCCTGAATAATCTTTTTAAGCAAATCTTTCCTGTCCTGAGAAAATTTACAAGTCCTTTTAGAACTTACGATCTAATTAGAAGAAAACTCTAATGTACATTAAAGGAAAGAACACGAAAAATGACACTTAAGGGATGAACCCTAGAATAACCTTGAGAAGGGAGAACTTCATGGCATGAATAGCTAATGAAGACTTGATAGACAAAGATTCCACTCATTTAACAAACATTTACTGAGTGCACACTCTGTGTCAAGGTGCTGAAACAGGCATGGTTTCTGCTCTCATGGAGTTTACAGTCTCATAGGACACCATCAATAATTCTCATCCTGCCATATGACAGACAGAAGGGAGCACGGACCTAGTAAGGAAACTCGGAAGTCTCTCTCCCCTTTGGTCCATCCTACCCTCTCACTTTTTTCAGTGTAAATGTTTCTAACTATATCTTCGTATTGACAACAAATGCCTACACTTAAGTATTAACTCAAGAAATCTACCTATATCTTCTGCTAAAGAAAGTGGTCTGTCACACATTTTTAGCACTGGGAGAGCTTCTGCGTGGTTTTCAATCCAGTGTATGAGGCTAAGAGGTCTTTTCTGGCACTCATCACCCTATTGCCAACCTCTGCTAAACTGTGGCAACACACTAGCAACAGAGTCTGGCTACGTAAAGGACAATCTTTCCTCAAACAAGACTTCACTTATGGGGCCCTTGGGTGGCTCAGTAGGTTAAGTGTCAGCCTTCGGCTCCAGTCATGACCTGGGATCAAGCCCCACGTCAGGCTCCCCTCTCAGCAAGGAGTCCACTTCTCCCTCTTCCACCTCCCAATGCTCCTGCATCCTTCTCTCAAATGAATAAAATCTTAAAATAATTATTTAAAAAAAAAAAAAAAGACCTCACTTTCACCCTCGAGTATAGATGTAAATCAGGGCCATTTTCCTTGCCTGTATAACTACACTTAAAACGTTTCTCTATCCTCCCTGCTTAAAGCCACATGTGATTCTTGTTCTGTTTGTCCCCAACATTTTAGGAATATCCACTCATCTTTCTTTTCAGGATGTTGATCCCCATAGTTCCAGACACCAGAGTACCATAAATATGACTCTTCTAGATATCTTGGATACTGTAGCACTCTTTACTATGTTGTATGCTACAAGTCAATGACAGACCCCACCAAAAAAATGAGTCAGAAATCCTGGAGAAGTCTGGAGGATTGGTGGATTGGTGACTTCTCTTGATTCTCTTTGTTGTGGTTACAATAAGGTCCAATCTGCTTGTTAATCACAGAAACTACATTAAGTACATTAATACTTGCATGTTTTCTTTTTCCTGTGCTTGTTCTGGTTTTCTATTTCTAGGTTTCTATTTATCAATATACCCCATGTGAAGAAAAGCCAGAAACTCTACACTCGAAATCACAGGGGTATAAATATGCAAGTTAACCAACAAATTATTATCTACCCAGAGTTAGATACTACAGTCAAGGCTATTACTAAAATTTATCAGATCAACCCTTTCCCATCACTGAACATGTAGCAATAGAGACATCTTTCAATGCAGAGAAAATAGGTGTAGCGTGATTTGGGGACCACCAGAAAAGCCTTATTGCTAAGAAATTCCTTTTCCATTTAGTAGATGCATCTGGAGTCCCATGACCTCTCCTGGGTAGTTTTCATGAGTATTATAATGCAAACACATTTTACCAGAGGTCATGAGTAAAGAATTTAACAGCAGGCTTTGCTAGGACAAAAGGCTCCCAAACCTTCCAGAGGAGGGGAAATAGGAAGAGGCCCAAATCAGAAAACACAATCTGAGCCTTTCACAATGTTCCTTTGGCCAGCCCTACTGGATTTATTTAGTAATAGAACACCTTATTAACAGCAGTCAAAATGAACAAGAAACCCTAGGCTCGGCACTGAGGGTGAGCTTTTGGAGAAAACTAGATGAGTCAGATCTACCTCCTTCAGTTCATTTGGGAGCTACCACAAATGCACAAAATTATTTCAAGCCATAGAAAACAGTAACAAATTTTCTCAATTCTAATCCTAGAGAACTGGCCTCTTAAATTGAGGAAATTTAGTAGTATTTCATATCTGCCATTTCCTGAAATTTGTTTCATCAGAGTACATTAAAATAATTATGAACTACTTTATATTTCAGAAAGTCTACCTCAGAGCCTACAATTCCGTAACTAAAAGGATGAGACCAGTGCATTTGAAGAGTTCTTTTCCAATCCATGTCATGACATCAGGGACCTGTGCTAGGCAGATGAAGAACCTGCTAAAGGAGTTCACATCTTTATCTCCAGAATCTTCAAATATCTTGCTTTACATGACAAAAAGCCATTTCAGATGTCATTAAGGGTCAGGGTCTTGAGATGAGGAGATTACCCTGGGTTACCAAGGTGGGCCCAACCTAATCATAGGAGTCCTTAAAAGCAGAGGGATGGGTGCTGGATGCATTAAAGACACAAGACGGAAGAAGGAGAGACTGGAAGCGTTTGAGCTCCTGGACTGTTGTTGCTGGATCCAACAGAGGGGAATGAGCCAAGAAATGCAGCAGCCTCCACAAGTGAGAAGGGGCCAGAAATAGTCCACTGGAGCCTTCAGGAGGGAACACAGCCCTGCTGACACCTTGATTTTAGCATAGTGAGACCCAAGTCAGAGGATAACCTAAAGGTCAGTAAGATAATAAATTTGTCCACTGAAGACATTACATTTGTGTGATGCTTTGTTATTGCAGCAATAGAAAACAAACCTGTTTTCCTTTTATATGTTATCATCTGCAAAAATGGGGGAAGCTGTCTTTTCAATTCTCTTTTAAATTGTTGCAAAAATTAAAAGGCAAATACTGGACCAAATTTTAAAGAAAAGAGCTGAGCAGGAAGAAATAGCATTTTAACATTTTCTTCAATACATTTCCTCTTTCTAAATTGTACAGAATTCAGTCAATCAGAAAATAAACCAGAAACCTAATATATGTTAACAGTTTCATGGTGTCCCCAGGTAATCAGAGGCAATCTTTCATATTGATCATAATATAAAACTAGTTGAGTTATAGAGACACATATCTTGTCAGTTCTTTGGCAAATATAAAGCCTCCCTTAGAAAAATACAGTAATGAAATATTCTCAAAGTCAGTATGCAGATCCCCAACTGCTAGGCAAGTTAATGAGATGCATAGCTAGGGACTTAGCATGCATCTCAAGCATGGGTTCTGCATAAGAAACACAGTTGATTCTGATCTCATCACCTTATCCATTTTTTACAGAAACATCTATCAGCAAGAGAAGACACTCTGCGTATTAAAAGTTTCCACACCCACCCTGAGCTATCTGAAACATGACAGCAGGCCATGTATTAGAGTTTGCAAACCTAATAAAATATTTTGCAAGTAACATATTTAATCAGTCAAACACTGATTATATTTGGTATCCTCAAAATACCAAAGCCTAGCCACACAAAATGATTTGTCAACACTCCAGGAATAGCCCTCTAAAGAAATCACTTTGGGGTTTACATTTTAGATGGGTCCAAAGAAATGATCTTCCAAGTTCACATAACAAGAGATCATTATCTAGATATGAACAAAAAAAAGAAACCTAGTCTCATATAATATTAAGTAGAGGTATTTATATATAACAAAAGAATGCAAATTCCAAAATTAATGTTTATATAGTCTTTGGGGAAAAAAAAAAGGCAGAGAAGAATAGAATTGTGTCCAAAGCAACTATATACATTCATATCTTGGCTATGCCACCTACTGCTTTGTATCTTTGGGAAAGATTCCTAATTACTTTTCACATAATTTTCCTCATAGGTAGTAGCATTTAAAATAACATTTAAAGGGTGCCCCGGGTGGTTCAGTCAGTTAAGCTCCTGCCTTCAGCTCAGTCAGATTCCCAGGGTCCTGGGATCAAGCCTCCTGGCTTTGGGCTCTCTGATCAGCCGGGAGTCTGCTTCTCCCCCTGCCCCTCCCCCTGCTCATGCTCTTGCACACTCTTGCGCTTACTTTCTCTCTCAAATAAAATCTCCAAAAAAATAAAATAAAATAAAATAGCATTTAAAATTTGGGATCAGCTCCCCGCTCCTTTCCTCCACTTCTCCTCTTCCCACGAGAAGCCTGGCTCTTCTATTCCTCACCAGCCCAGAGACAGTGTCTCTGTGAGACCTTGTTTACACTGAGGCATCAACATCCAGGAAAGAAGGACTGATTGCGGTCCAGTTAGCAGCAAAGCACAATGACTAAAATCTATATCCTGTCTTCCCTGACACGCTGGTGCAGGGGGCACGGTGGACGGGTATCTCATCGGGTAGGGGAGTCTCAGAAAACAATCCCTCTGACATTCTCAGGTCCTAAGAAACCATCTATTCTGGGCTGTTCCCTCAGAGTAGGCTCCACCTTCAAACCACCCCAACTGATGAGGGAACAGAAGGCTGGCTGAGGACAAAGCAGAAGCTAACACCCTGCAACCGGCCCCCACCCCCACTCCTGGGTGGGACAAGTGTGATATTCTTCCAGAAATTTCCCAACTCTTAATGTTAATGCCTTGCTAGAGGGGGTAAAAAACAACCTTAACCTGACAATGGCAAGGCCTCCAGTATCACAGGTCCTCTTTAGCATATGAAAGTTCTTTCAAGCCCTCCATTTTTCCTTACCTCCCTCAACACCATAATATATACTCAGCCACCATTCCAGAGCAGCAGCTCTTCCTGCCCACAGGTCCTGTCCCTGTGCTTTAATAAGCCACCATTTTGCACCAAAAAGGTCTCAAGAATTCTTTCTTGGTGATCGGTTCTGGACTCCACGCCCACTGAACCTCACCTATATTCTAAAACTTCATCACACCACCACCAGTTTCCTCATTTCCAGTAAAACAGCAGCTTTTCCTTCTCTGAACAGACAGGGGAATAAAAGGACCCTACAGAGCTCAGCACATTGTTATGAAGATTAAAGGAAATAATAGTGGTAAAATGTTCAGTACAACGTCACAGCCACAGTAGGCATTCAGTACATCTTAAGAATTACTTTCATCAATTATGATCATCATGGCAGGAACAACTTACCACAAAATCTGCTAAAGAATCTTGTCAGTGAATCAGTGTTCATGAGCTCCATTTTTTCCATGTCTTGACTAAGTTCCTAATACCAGTAAAGGAAGAATTCAAAGGAAGAAACTTACCCAGATGTTCTTTGTCAATTAAGTATAAATTTCTTAAGGATATAAATTTCTTAAGTGCTAAAGTGACTATACAAACCCTGAGAAAAGGAGCAGAAAAACCAGGAAGACAATAAAAATGAACTTTCGGAGAAGAAAATTTGGGCTAAAATGAGATCTTTGTGGAGAATAAAGAGCAAATGGGAATGTCATAGAAAGCAAAAGTTAGGCCACATTTTATGTATAAAAAAGTAAATGTGTGAAGATACAAGTTTAGAAAATGTAAAAAAAAAAAGTTTCTGGTAAAAGACAGAGAGGACTTTATAAAGCAAAGGAGAGACAAAGGAGGAAAGGTTAACTGATAATTGTAAGGATAATTTAAAAAGAAGTATCATCTGCTTTCTCCTAACAAAAGCGAGTACCGTCTGTCACAAGAAAAAAGAAAATGAAACCAAAATTGAGACAGAACATACTAAAATGTCCCCTAGCAGCTGGATATCTTGAAATCAGCGGAGTCTTAATGGCCCACACTGGAGGAGAGTTGAGGAATTTCCAAATGTTATTACTGACAGCCCCATTCTCCTTGGTTATTATCTCTGCCTTTGTCTTTGAAAAACCATCCCATAGTACACTACCCTACAAGGTAATGCACCTCTGTCAGATAATAACACTTCTCTTCCACGTTAAACAACCAATCCATTAACAGAAAACATGCACGGTGCAAATCAATGTTCTAAATATTACCCAAGTCCTGAAAGAAGGCGCTTAATTGTATTAAAGCCCAAACTTGTTCAAGGAAAGTTTCCCGATAGTACACGATGAAATAAATTAGAAGCCACATGTTTACTTAGAATAAACAATTTAATTAACGTACTCAGTTAAATCTAGCAAATTCTCTGGGGCAGGCAGGACTTCAGTGCTCCTACAACTATAAGACACTCCACTCCATCCACTGAGGCATGATGTCTCGAGATAGGCATCTCCCTTTTAAACCTGCTCCGTTGTGATGGGCACCCTAAAGCAAGTGTCCTGGCCCTTCAGGACTAGCTTCTTCCATGGGATGCTTCCTCTCTTTTACTGGACATCCTTATGCATATTCTGAGACAAGCTCTGAGAGCAACAGGCTTTAAATCAGTCAAAACTAGAGTCAAAAGCTTGCTGTAAAATGTAATAGCCACGTGACTTCCCTAAGACTCGGTTTCCTTATCTGTAAAATGGGAACAGCATGTCTGGATGGGGTCCTGGCATGGCAGTCCTCATAACTGAACAATCAGCTCACCAGGAATGACCGCACAGTGGTCTCTACATCATTTACAGAAATACAAGAAGGGAGAAGATCAAACTTCCTCTTTACAACTGCCAACTTGCCTTACAGTTATGCCCTAGCTGCTCTGTCCTATCTAGTGTGAATGGAGCTCTCTCTCCCTCTTCAGAGAAGCTTGAATTAAATGATCCAGGATCCAGGGCTAAGCCATCTCTTCTGTTGCTGGTCATCCACGTCCTGATAGAGTTTGCTGTTTGCTGTGTTCTCTACAGACAGCACACGTTTGCAGAACTCTTACCAAGTCCTGTGAACACTGCAAAGCTGTGCCCCGCTAAGGTTTTCAAGAAAGCAAGGAGATTCATAGGCAAAGGTCAGTTGCGGTAGGTATTCCGGTAAAAGGTTATTCAAAAAAA
Organism: Mustela putorius furo; assembly: GCF_011764305.1. Classification (NCBI taxonomy): domain Eukaryota; kingdom Metazoa; phylum Chordata; class Mammalia; order Carnivora; family Mustelidae; genus Mustela; species Mustela putorius. The sequence goes on along the minus strand of NW_025422019.1, from coordinate 18,546,497 downwards.
AAAAGTAAAGGCACCACTAGAGGTCAGTGAGTTTGGAATCTCACAAATTAACCTGTGCAGAAAATACGAAGGGAGGACGGGACCAGGGAGCTCTGAACAACTACACAGGATGAAGCTCAGAGTTTTAAACTGATAATAAAGTATGACAAAATTTACAAGTATGACAAAATTATCAGTAGAGGCTGAGAAATCATGAATTGGCAACTTTACATTACCCTTCTTTCCCTCAGCAAATACACAGAGTAAGAGAGCTTAAAAAGTTGAGCTGAGGGGCGCCTGTGTGGCTCAGTGGGTTAAGCCTCTCCCTTCTGCTCAGGTCATGATCTCAGGGTCATAGGATCAAGCCCCGCATCCGGCTCTCTGCTCAGCAGGGAGCCTGCCTACCCCCTCTCTCTCTGCCTACTTGGGAGCTCTCTCTCTGTGTCAAATAAATAAGTAAATAAAAATTAAAAAAAAAAAAAGTTGAGCTGATACAAAGTATTGGGGGGAAAATGATCCACGTTATCCAGTAAAGATTGCCCAGTCATACCTACCACGTCTGCCTCCTTTTTAAAAATTTTTCATTAAAACAATCAAATACACAGAGAAGTTGCAAGAATCTCAGATAAACTATACAAAGTTGGCATTTTTATAAGTCAAAAATGGCCAGATACTGATAATTTCCCATGGCTCCACCTAATATTACTCTTGTCATTTAGAGGTAAGCTATTGTTTTTAATACACTGACTTTTCATTTACTCTTCACCTAAATTCTTTAGTTGCTAACATTTTATAGCACTTACTTTTTTGATAGATAAATAGCTATAGGCAGGGATATGTAAATATAAATATATAGATACAGATAGTGCTGAAATTTTTTTTTAAAGATTTTTATTTATTTGTTTGACAAGTAGACAGAGAGGCAGGCAGAGAGAGAGAGAGGAAGGGAAGCAGGCTCCCCGCCAAGCAGAGAGCCCGATGTGGGACCCTGAGATCATGACCTGAGCCGAAGGCAGCGGCTTAACCCACTGAGCCACCCAGGCGCCCAATGTGCTGAAATTTTTGAAAGTTGCAAACATCATAACGCTTTACCTTAAACACCTTTGTGTGTATTACATAAGAACAAGGACAACATCTTACATAATCACAGGATCATAATCGCAGTCAAGAATTTGGCATCGGTATGCTATGTTCTCTGACAGACAGTCCATATTCAAATTCTTCCAATTTTCTTTTTTTCTCTTTTTTTAAAGATTTTATTTATTTATTTGACAGAGGGAGAGAGACCAGAAGCAGGGAGAGCAGCAGGCAGAGGGAGAAGCAAGTTCCCTGTTGAGTGGGGAGCCCGATGAGGTACTTGATTCCAGGACCCCGGGATCATGACCTGAGCTGAAGGCAGACATCAAAGACTGAGCCCCCCAGGCGCCCCTAAGGTCCTAAATTCTAAAGAAAGGAAGAAGGTGTACTGAGCAGGAAAAACAACAGATGTGCACTATTAGTGCATTTACATAATTACACTTTGTATCCTTAAAAAGCAAATAATGATCTCGACTTTCAAAGCCCCCAACAAATGACAATTTGAGATATTCTGCCCATTATATTTTTTTTCAAGGACACTAGCTTGGATCCTTTTGTTCCCAGTGTTGACACTGGAGGATTGAGAAGAAATCAGAAAAACAAGGTATGAAGCACACAGCTTCTCAGTGGTTTTCATGTTCATTAAATCTGCTTTCACCCATGCATAAATACCTAATTCTCAACTGAGATGCCATGGTATCAAGAGTATAAAAGTCTGATAGCGTCTAAAAGGACAATTCTCCTTTATAACAGCATCATTTTACTAGAGCTATAAGCAGCCAAATCTAGTGCTCTAAAAACTAACTTATTTGAAAGCCAATGGACATTGCTAAATGAAAAAAATTAGAAATGAAGAATCAGTGACATTTTATTATACCATTGGCCTTAACACCCATGTTAAACAATTTCACATAAAGGCTGGAAAACTAAATTAAAACATAAATTCTATTTTAAGCTAAAAGAAGCAAGGGACTATGGTCATTTCCTAACCCGGTCCAGGTTCTTTGTAATGCTAAACACAATTCAACCCTTTTCTTAGAAAAATCATATTCTTTCTTTTTATAAAAAAAAACAAATATGACAAGTAATACCAAACAAGACCTTAGTATTTCTAAAAGTTCTGCTCTTAAAGTACAGCATTCAAAATTGCACATTATCCAATTGTATTCACCCAAATCAGATCCTAGCAGCATTTTTCTTACTAGCATTGTCTTTTGACTTAGATAAGAACATACCAGCAACAGAGGCTTTTATGTGCATTTGCAAATCCCTAGGATCTACTCTAACCTCTGTTGTCTAAATGCAAACTAAATGAATCAACCCAAATACCTTCAGAATGAACAGTAGAATCAGTAATATGATCACATACAAAATACACCAAAAATAATTGTTTTCTTAATACACCAGCAAAAAGTCAATAGAAAATAATGGAATATAGAGTCTCATTCATCATACTAACAGATAAATAAATCTTTGGATATCATATTCATGAGAAATGTGCAAGTCCATAAAAAGTCATGAAATTTTTCTCATATATACAAATACAGATATAAAAATAAACAAGCAAACAGGACATTCACGTACACTCCCAATGGAAACGTAATCTTTATAACCTTTCCAGTGGGCATTTTGCCTTTATCTGTGTAGAAATCTATCCTCAGGAAATTACCAGAAATGAAACCAAAGATGATGGTTGTTTATCTCACTGTTATTTATAATAGCACAACAAAACATCCAAAATTTTAGGAAAAGAGAACTAAAGTATGTTTCATTCATGCAATGGAACCCTACACAGCTAATAAAATCATTGTTTTCAAGACCATAAAAGAGCCTCAAACAATAGACTTATTAAAGCAGGATACCAAGTTGAAGAGGCAGAATATTCGCATTTCAGAATTTGTATGCATGTAATAATAAGACACTTCACATTCTCAAGGTACTTTTCAAGCTTCTTAAATCCCCAAATCTGCAAGCATCAATATAATAAATAATGTCTCCCCTAAGATACAATCAGATATAATGAAATAATGCCAAGGGCCTCTAAACTCAAAACCTAAAGAAACTCTAAAAAGCATGGGGCACAGAAATGCTTTCTTCATGTTCCAAATAATCACACACTAAATTCTGATGTCCCTCCCCTCACCCTTGCTCCCCATTGGAAGAACCTCCCTTTCAGCTGGGCATTCATTCTCTCATCCCATTTCTTCAAAATTTACCTCTCTGTGTATTTCTGACATGCCCTGGATCTTACAACTAAACTCATTTCATCTTTTTAAAGTAGGGTTTTATAAACTTCAGCCATTTGTTTACAAAGTTCACAATATTTACCAAACTTGCATATTATCAATTACTCTCTACTTCTTTGTATCAACTCATGCTTTTATGTAAATATTTTAGTCTCATTTCACCCAAGAAATCCAAGGTTTGATGTTATAATTATTTTATCTAATGTATTTTAAGTCAAATATCTTCCTCAAAGGGAAAAAAAAAACCATCTCATAAACTCACCTCATACACTAAGATCACTGCTATCAATTACAACAGGAAACACATGGGAAACACCAACTTAGTGGATGCTGACAGGTGATCTGGGTATCATTTAACAGGGCTTATCAGGAGAATGTATTACTCCAAATCAATGCCTTTTTTTTTTTTTTAAGGATTTTATTTATTTGACAGAGAGAGATCACAAGTAGGCAGAGAGGCAAGCAGAGAGAGAGAGGAGGAAGCAGGCTCCCTGCCCAGCAGAGAGCCCGATGCTGGACTCAATCCCAGAACCCTGAGATCATGACCTGAGCTGAAGGCAGAAGCTTAGCCCACTGAGCCACCCAGGCGCCCCCAAATCAATGCCTCTTATAGTACCAGTCAAGAGTCATGGAAGCTTGGCAGGGGATATCGTAAGGAACAGGCCAAAAGTTTAGCATCCTTCCGTCAGGCTGGTCGACTCGAGTCATTCTTGCCCTCGATCAGTGAATCCAGAATCAAAGAGGGAATACCATTTATTTAGGAACTAAAAGATGCATTTACATACTGATGGACTGCCCCATAATTTTCCTTAGGTCAGAAGTTGGCAGACTTTTGGGGACAGAGCTAGACAATCCATTTTTTGAGTCTGCAGACCACACAGACTGTCACCACTACTCACCTCTGTCACTACAATACAAAAGTAGAAAGACATGGTACATAAATGCCCGAGCTGACCACAGCTGTGCTCCTCTAAAACTTTATTCATAGATACTAAATTTAGAATATGACATAATTTCACATGTCATGAAGTACTTTTTTCTTCTGATTTATTTTCAACCACGAGAAGTAGAGAAAAACTTTTCATGGCTTGAGAACCATTCAAAAACAGGCAACAGGCTAGACATAGCTCATGGGCCACAGCTTGCCAACCCCTGTTTCAGACCACTGGGGTTGGAAATCTTACTACTCATACAAACTGACGAAAGTAAATTTTCCTGAAGATTAATTTGCATATACAAAATATTATGTATCAGGGCAATAAGAACATGTATTTGGGGGCACTTGGGTGGCTGTCAGTTAAGTGTCCGCCTCTGGCTCAGGTCATTATCCCAGCAGGATTGAGCCCCACATCGGGCTCCCTGCTCAGCGGGGCACCTGCTTCTCCCTATCAAATAAATCAATAAAATCTTTAAAAGAAAAAAAAGAACGTGTATTTTTTTTTAAAATTTATTTCTTAAAGAAGCTTTTAAAAAGACCTGCAATTGGTACCCTTTAATTATGCATATATAGTTACAAGTCCATTCCCAGACTAACCTAAGTGAATGCACACTAAAAACAGCTTTAACTTTTCCACTTCCTGTTTGAGGCCTGTTTTCATTTTCTATGGCAAATTTAGACATCCTCATCCAGGAACAAAACAATATATGTAATTCATGTAACTCTTACTCCACAATTACTATAAGGAAATTCTGACCCAATTCAAAAATCAAAGAAAAACAGAAGTCAAGGATCCTGCCTGGCAGGACTGGAAAGCACGTAGAACAGAACACTGGGAGATACTGACAACTGTGAGAGCTTGCAATAGCCCAAGTCAGAAAACCCTGAGGTCACCAGTCCTTCTGTTGACACATACCAACCTCAGAGATCAAGTCACCAGATCACCTCGCTGAGTCACAGATCTTCGTTTTTAAAATTAGGATCACTTAATTCGCAAAACATTTCTGAGAATCGCCAAAGAAATTCCTTCAGTGAGCTGAGGAAGATGGTGTAAAAATTAATGAGCTCTAAAAGATAAATTTGGCAGAGTTATGAGCACAGATATAGTAAGTTGATCATGCTCAGTAAGTAGCATAACAAGCTCACCTGGAAGAATAGGGCCATCATTTCACCCTAAGTTTCTGGAAACAATAACAAAAAAAAAAATCATTCTGCAGAGCTCACTGCCTGCCACACAAATAAATAAATAGTGCTTGAGTTGAATCACAGCATTTTCATAAATACTATTCTTCGTGTTGTACTTGACATTCAAAGTTGTGTGAATTCAAATCTGAAATCAGGAATTAGAAACCTTCACCTGCCTCCACACTAAAACCCACATTAAGCCGTCAAGCCATTTGTCAATTATATAAGTCACCTCAAAGAGAGGAGTTCCATTTTTCCTTCTCCTGGGGAATGAGAAGTCTCCATCCTTTACCTTCCAACCAACGTCAGCTTTGGTAGTCCTAAAGTGGGGCTAATCTCAAGCGTCTGAATGCACAAAGAACTCCAGTAAGTCACAGCAGGTCTGAGGGCAGCTTAATGGCTTTAACTAAGAAGAATAATAAGAAAGAAAGATCACTGGACACAGAGGTCAAAATTCTTGCTTCAAATCCTGTGTAGGCATACTGGGGAAAAGAAATCACTGCATATTCATCAAAATGAAGGAAGTATGAGGTTTCAGAAAGGATATTAATTAAAGAGAGGAAAGGCAAACAGAAGAAAAATGTGGTACATAAGACACATTTTTACTTAATCATATTATTATTTTATCTTATAAATCCACTGATTTGCTAACAGCTGGGGAACTCAACTTACTGCTGGCTGAACACCAATGGATACCACTCGTTCCCAGCAGCAGCAATTTGTGAACAGATTCATATTCACCCAACAAAAGATGACTTCTGTGAACTACCAAAAATAATTTACTTTTTGGACAAAGCTTATTGTAGTCCAAAAAGCAATGGTATCCTGAATTAGAAGATCTGGTAATGTCATTTATTAATAGAATAACCTAGAAAGTTCATGGCAGTGACATTCGAGGGAACAGGTCTGGGGCTGAATTCCACTCGGCTGCCTGTTTGTGTATGACCTACAACAAACCACTTCAAGTCTCCAAACTCCAGTCTCTTTGTCTCAGAATTGAAGATACTGGTGCCTACTTCTTTGAATTGGGCTGATGAGTATATAGTATAATGTTTGTAAAGTATTTAGAACACTGCCTGCCACACAGAACCTTCTAAATAAATAGTAGCTATTGTCGCTATTATAATTATCATCATCATCACAATTATTTTGCTCAGCCTGTTTTAGCTCCACATCTTCTTCCCCAACACCTTATCAGAATCTTGTAAGCTCCAGCATGAAAACATGTTTTTTGGATTACAAAGAACCAAACAAATACAAAAATTAGTGTCAACCACCAAGCTCTGGGTCAAGTTCGTGCTATAAATTTTTATATTCTTTCCAGATAATTCACGCAAATGTCATTAAAATTTTCTATGACAATCATTAGGGAACTAACATAGGAAAGTGCTGGCCAATTAAACAAGAAAAAGAAATCACCATTCCTAGGCTGAAATAACTAAGTGTGCTCAAAGAGTGTTCTTGCAATTTCCAAAGGACTCCAGAATGAATTTTCAAATTCTTGATATTAAAACACCTAAGCTATACTTTACATAGCATTAATTAATCACTTAAATGTGATTCATAAAATCATAAAATGTTTGAAAACCAATGCTCTAATCAAGTAATTTGCTTTATATTGCACTTAATAATTCATTTTATGTTAGTTTAGGTAGGAGTTGAAACCAAACTCACAACTGCAAAGCTCAGTCTCGGTTCTACACAGAGGGGGAATCCCTCCTCCAACAAGTTTCCCACTACCGGACACCGCAGATGGGGCCTGGACTCTGTCCACCCCCACCCCAGTTGGACTAGACTTCTATCTTCCTTTGTCTGAGAGTTTGGATTTTATTTTACAAACTCATGAAGTAGAAGTAGGGAGTAGTTCTTTTGCTGTGTTGGACCCTCAAGACTTATAATAAATATCCAGTACATGGCAGGCAAAGAAAAAAAAAGATGCCCAGTGAAATAAGTCAAGGGATGAAGGTGAGGATTTGCACTTGTCTTGCTTTGAAGCTTTGCCCTCTGCCTTCTTGGGATGGTTCATTATCTAGATCACAGAATGCTCAGCAATTATCCCTGGGCTAGTTTTTTAGATTCTATATATCTATTTCGGGGTTCACAAGACCTACTTTTTGTGAAAATTTCTTTTCCTCAGCTCTTCTGGCCCATTAACTTACCACTATTAATACATTTTATTTTGAAAAAGGCTCCTATTCATACACTAGGGTGGAGCTTAATTAAGAATAAGCATTTCAGGGGTGCCTGGGTGGTTCAGTGGGTTAAAGCTTCTGCCTTCGGCTCAGATCATGATCCCAGGGTCCTGGGATCAAGCCCCGCATTGGGCTCTCTGCTCAGCAGGGAGCCTACTTCTTCCTCTCTCTCTGCCTGTCTCTCTGCCTCTTGTGATCTCTGTCTGTCAAACAAATAAATAAAATCTTAAAAAAAAAAAGAATGATTGCAGTGGCTAAATCTAACCTTTAGATATGGTTTGTCTCGTCTGAACTAGGCTTATCATCTTTTTGAGTTAGTTTCCACGTTTAAAAATCAGGAGCTTTTACAAAAGACTTGTGACTTCTGGGCTTCTGTTGCAATGTCTCCAGATGGCAGCTACACTACAAATAGTGACCAAAACAAGCGCTCAGCCGCGTCACCCCTTTTCGAAGGCTGTGTGCCTATCGTCCTCTCTACTCTTTGACGTCATATGCCTGATCTCAGTAGGTATGGGATTTGGGGCCCATTGCTCTGGAGGGTAAATTCCTCCAAGACTGGGTTTTATACTTGAGAGTTCCAACCCCTACCTAAAACACAAAATGAAGTATGGAGAGACCCTGCCGACAGGCCAGCCTAACACATTCACCTGCCCTCAAGACAGTGCTTTAGAAAGAAGCCAGTGGATGGAAACCACCTCAACAGTGGGGAACTGAGGAGTCAAGGAGTCTCACCAGGACCCACTGCACCTCCTGCTTCTGCCAAGGTGGCACCTAATACTACTTCATGTTCGGGATAGGAGCACAAGTCAGGCATGATACCCCCATAATGAAACTCAAGCAATTCCTGCTGAAGCAGAGCCAACCCAAGGGGTTTGACGGATAGACGCATGCATAACGATACATCTCCACAAAGAAGATGCCTCATGGGTCAGACCATGTTTCTCTAAGTAAATATGGCACGCAAACCCACTAAAGCATATAGCGCTAGGGGACGCAGCAGCTAACCATCCACGGGCAATGCCCACTGTCCCGCCAGGAAACACATAAGGATGAAACATCCTTTCCCAAAGGAGCCCAGTGGAACCACTGTTCAACAAGCAGCTTGGTTAAGACATTCCCAGAGAAACCACATCATTTCGGCAGCTACAGAAAGCATGATGTATCTCTTACGGTTTCATTTTTGGACAAGACATATCTTCAGAGCTCTTTTGCAGTGGGGAGTGGGAGATGAACGACCAGACGCAGCCTGGAAAGTGGCATACGTATCTATGGCTCTCTCCTTTTATCCTTAGTGACGGCTTTTATAGTCACAGAGAGACATTTTTAAAGAGATAGCACTTCTATCTGCTCACAGAGAGAAGCCTGAAACAAATGACTTGGGTCAGTTTTGCTTCTCCTCTGGCAGGAGCAATTTCTTTGAAAGACTACTCTCTGGAAAATTCAAAGTGCAGCTCAGCTCCTCTGTGGCTATTCTGCTTTCCAGGAAAAGCTTTCATTGGCCATGAACTCAGACAGCAGCACATGACAGCAGAAGTGAAAAGTAAAAGACAAAGGCTCTTATTACACTCCTCACTCAACATGTTAACTACCCAGAGTCTCCTAAACTACACCCAGCCACTTCTTACACTGAGCATGGGTAACATACACCTTGCCTTTGCATGAACTATAAGACAGCACCCTTTTCCTTCTGGGGAGGAGGAATTGTAAAAGAGATGTCTCCCTCTCAGCTAATGAGTCACAAAATAAAAAGCTCAGCAAATGGAATGTAGCTGGATTGCCAGCTCAATATACCAACTGTTAGTATCTTGGGCAGTGCACAAACTACACAACTGTGCTAGCTGGCATTTTTCTGATTACTGCCATCACCACCATCCCAAGACCAGCATCAGAATCTTTCATCCAGACTACAGCAGCAGCCTCCTGGCTGGTCCCTGGGCTTTCTCCTTGACTTCCTCATAGGATTCTCCACAAAACAGGCTGAGGAGACTTCAAAATTATAAAGCAAGTTATATCATTCCTGTGCTGAGAATCCTCCTCAGACTTTTAGTTTTATTCAGAATAAAACCCTGACCAGAGTTTCCCACTTTGCTATTCATATTACAGTCCATGACCCAGTGGCAGGGCATTCCCCCCAAACCTTATTAGAAATGCATACTCCCAGGTCCCACCCCAGACCTATGGAATCAGAATCTGCACTTCAACAAGATTCCCATGTGATGCTTGGGCACATGGAATTTTAAGAAGCAATGGTCTGGGGTGCCTGGGTGGCTCAGTAGGTTAAAGCCTCTGCCTTCAGCTCAGGTGGTGATCTCAGGGTCCTGGGATTGAGCCCTGCATCCGGCTCTCTGCTCAGTAGGGAGCCTGCTTCCCCCTCTCTCTCTGCCTACCTCTCTGCCTGCTTGTGATTTCTGTCTGTCAAATAAATAAATAAAATCTTTAAAAAAAAAAAAAAAGAAGCAATGGTCTCTAATTGACTTATTTCGCTTAGCATACAGAGAAAGACAACTGTCATATGATCTTATTCATATGTGCAATTTTAAGAAACAAAACAGAGGATCATAGGGGAAAAGAGGAAAAAAAGTGAAACTAGGTGAAACCAGAGAGAAAGACAAACCATTAGAGCCTTTTAACTAAAGAAAACAAACTGATGGTTGCTGGAGGGGAGGCGGATGAAGGGAAGGGATAACTGGGTGGTGGACATTAAGGAGGGCATGTGACGTAATAAGCACTGGGTGTTATATAAGACTGATGAATCACTCAACTCTACCTCTGAAACTAATAATACAGTCTAAGTTAATTAACTGAATTTAAATTTTAAAAAATTTTAAAAATTAGAAATGAAAAAAAAAAAGAAAAAGAAAGAAAGAAAGGAAGGAAGAAAGAGAAGCAATGGTCTCCCAAGTCCAACAAGACCCAGTCTCTACCTTCTCTCCCACTTCACATCCTACCACTCTTGTTTCCTCAATTCCAGCGGCACCGCACACCTCACTGCTGCTCAAAAATGGCAAGCACACTGCCACTTCAGGACATCTGCTGGAATGCTCATTCCCCTGGACACCCACCTGGCTCACTCCCTCACCACTTTCAGAGACCTGCTCACTATCTTCTTCTCAGGGAGCCTTTTCCTGACCACCCCCACATTCCCCTGAAAACTCCTGTGTTCTCTAAAATCCTAGACCCTACTTGAGTTCGGTCATGACATTTATCACTACCTTATATCATATTCTCTCACATAGCATTTCATATGTATTATGGATGAAAAGTTGCTCTTCCCCACACATGTAAGCTCTGTAAGTACAAGAACCTCGTCGCTTATCTTCTCACTGCTCTATTCCCGAGGTTTAACATAGAGTGGGCATTCAAGAAATACTTGACCAACAAGTGAATATATAAAACTAGTGCTTCTAATGAAGAGTGGCTTGCAAGTATCCAACAATGGAAAGATCCTCAGGCACTTCAGACTTCTAAAAGAAAATCAGCCCTAGCTGACCACATGGTCAGAGCTCCAGCACAAGGACACATATCTAGAAGAAGACCAAATGACCTTCCGCAGCTTTAACTGTGGCCAGATGCTAAAGAATAGTTCCCAAATAGGAAATACATGTGTTTAAATTTGGGTATTTCTTGGGATGGGAAATACTGGCTTGCCAAGCACTAATGAGGGCGTGGGACAGGAACACTTATTCACTGCTGGAGGGAATGCAAAATGGTGCAGTCACTCTAGAAGTCCAAGGTGTTCTAGGTGTTTACCCAACATCTAGGTGTTTACCCAACTGACCTGAAAACATGTATTCATACAAAAACCTGCACACAAAAGTTTATAATGGCTTTCTTCATGCTTATCAAAACCTAGAAGAAATCATGTTGTCTTTCAATAGGTGATTACATAAACAAATTGTAGTAAAGCTAGACTACAGATGATATTACACAGTGATGAAAAGCAACAGGCTATTAAGCCACATAACAGCATGGCTAAATCTTACATGAGCACTGCTAAATGAGAAAAGCTAGGCTGGGGAAGCTCTAGCTTATAGGACTTCATTTACATGACATTCTAGAGAAAGCAAAACTATAGCTAGAATAATAGATCTGTGATTGTCAGGTGTTGTGGGAGAGAGACAAAGACTCGAATAAGGGAAGCACAGGGCTTTTTTTTTTTTTTTTTTTTAGGGAAATGAAGCTATTCTACAGAATACTGTGTGGTGGATATGTGACACCATGCATTTTCCAAAACTACTGGACTTTATCCAGCACAAGGAAGGAGCCCAGTACATGTAAAATAAGAGGGAAAAAAAAATCAATCAGGAAAAGGGGGTATCCCAGGATGGAATGTAGACTGTGACAAGAGACTCAAGCTTGATCCCAAATGTAGGACAGAACTTCACTGAAGGGAGTGGGGAAAAACAGGCGCTGACCTACCTAAACTTATAAATGACTGGAAACTGTTAAGACTACGGACAAAAGGAACTGTCCATAATAATCTAATTGATAATGTTGCTTTCTCAAGAAAAGACAAGTTGACAATTCTGAAAGCATTGTACATTGATACCTGGAATGTGTCACTGATGCCGGGAGCCAGATTTCTCACTGTTAAAGTAGATTACAGAGAGGCACAAGGAGGAGAGTATAATAAACATGGGGTAACAGATCAGAACTGATGATATGAATAGGAAGTCATGTTTAGCTTAATACAGCCATTCTATACTTACAGATACATCTCGCTTTACTGGGCTTCACTTTATTGCACTTTGCAGAGAACTGCATTTTTTTTTTTTTTAAAAATTGAATGTGTATGGCAATGCTGTGTCAAAAAAGTCTATTGGTGTCATTTTTCCAAAGCATTTGCTCACTTCGTGTCTCTGTGTCACATTTTGGTAATTCTTGAAATAATGCAAACTATCTTATTATTATTATATTTGTTGTGGTGATTTATGATCAGTGATCTTTGATGTTACTATGATAATTATGCCACAAACCATGCCTATATAAGACAGCGAACTTAATCCACAAATGTGTGTTCAGATAATTCTACCTACCTGTCAGTGGTGGCCCCTCTCCCCCTCTCCCCCTCTCCTTGGGCTTCCTTATTTCCTGAGACACAACAATATGGAAATTAGGTCCATTCATAACCCTACAATGGCTTCTAAGTGTTTGAGTAAGAAGAAGTGTTACCCATTCCTCACTTCTTAAATCAAAAGCTAGAAATGATTAAGCTTAGTGAGGAAGGCATGTTGAAAAAGCTGAAACAGGCTGAAAGCTAGGACTCTAGCACCAAACAGCTTGCCAAGTTGTGAATCCAAAGGAAACATTCTCGAAGGAATTAAAAATGAACTCCAAAGAAAAACTACTCCAATGAACACATACATGATAAGAAAGTGAAACAGGGGTGCCTGGATGGCTTAGTCAGTTAGGCATCGGACTTCCACTCAGGCCATGATCTCAAGGGTCCTGGGATCAAGACCTGCCTCAGGCTCTCTGCTCAGCAGGAGGTCTGCTTCTCCCTCTCTCACTTTGTGCACTGGTTCATTCTCTCTCTCTCTCTCTCTCTCTCTCTCTCCCCCTACCTTGCAAATAAATAAATAAAATCTTAAAAAAAAAAAAAAGTGAAACAGCCTTATTGCTAATGGGAAGACCATTTTGGTGGTTTGGATGGAAGATCAAACCAGCCACAACATTCCTTTAAGCCTAAACCCAATCCAGAGCAAGGCCTCCTCAATTCTGTGAAAGCTGAGAGGTGAGTCAGCTGAAAAGGCAAAGTCTGAAGCCAGAAGAGGTTGGTTCATGAAGTTTAAGGAAAGAAGCTACTTTCCGTGTAGATGAAACAGGCTTCTGTTGGAAGCAGATGGCATCTAGGACTTCATAGCCAGAGAGGAGAAGTCAGTGCCTGGTTTCAAAGCTTCAACGCCCAGGCTGACTCTCTTGTTGGGAGCAAATGCAGCTGGTGACTTAAAGTTGAAGCCAATGTTTATTTACCATTCCGAAAAATCCTAGGGAACCCAAGAACTCTGCTAAATCTATTCTCCCTGTGCTCTACACATGGAACAACAAAGTCTCGATGACAGTACCACTGTTTGCCATGTGGATTACAGATTATTTTAAGTCCATGGTTGAGCCCTCCTGCTCAGAAAAAAAAAAAAAAAAAAAAAAAAAAGATTTAATTTAAGGAAAAAAAAACCAAAAACAGACTCCATTTAAAATATTACTGCTCATTGACAAGGCACCTGCTCATCCAAGAGCTCTGATGGAGATGGATCACAAGATTAATATTGCTTTCATGTCTGCTAACACAACATCCATTCTGCAGCCCCATGGCTCAAGGAGCAACTTTGTGTTCCAAATCTTATTATGGAAGAAGTACATTTTGTAAGGCTACAGCTGCCATGACAGTGGTTCCTCTGATACACCAAGTACATTCAAAACCTTATGGAAATGATTCACTATTCCAGATGCCATGAAGAATATTCATGATTCAAGGAAAGAGGTCAAAACAACATTCACAGGAATTTGGAAGAAGTTGATTCCAACCCTCCTGAATGACTTCGAAAGGTTCAAGACTTCAGGGGAGGAAGTAACGGCACATGTTGCAGAAACAGCAAGAGAACTAGAATTAGAAGTGGAGCCTGAAGATGTGAAGAGTTGCTGCAATCTCACGAGAAAACTTGAATGGGTACGGAGTTGCCTCTTATGAATTAATAAAGAAAATGGTTTCTTGAGATGGAATCTACTCTTGAATATGCCATACAAAGTGCTGAAATGACAACAAAGGACTTAAAATGTTACATGAACTTAGCTGATAAAGCAGTGGCAGGATTTGAGAAGCCTGACACCAATTTGAAATAAGTTCTATGGAGGTAAAATGTTATCATGCTATAAAGAACTCATTCATGAAAGCAAATGTCAACTGATGCAGCAAACTGCATTGTTGTCTTACTTTAAGAATGACCAGCCTTCAATGACCATCCCCCCAACCAGTCAGCAGCCATCAATGCCAAAGCAAGACCTTCCTAAGAAAAAGATAAAGGATGACTAGGATTCACTGAAAGCTCAGATGATGGTTAGCATTTTTTAGCAATGAAGTATTTTTCAATTAAGGAATATACATTGCTTTTTAGGTATAATGCTACTATACACTTAACAGTCTATACTATAGAGTAAACATGACCTTTATATGTACTAGGAAACAAAAATCCTCTTGGTGTGTTTTTTTGCAACATCTAGTTCATTGCAATGATCTGGAACCAAACCTGCCATATCTCTGAACTACAATTATACTTATATTTCCTAGCTCTGTGTATTGAGAGGGTCTAGAAGCTATGACACTATAGTAGCCAAGAGCATACCCAGTGCCCAGATCGTAGTTTCTAATATAAGTCTCTAATAAAAAGAACAAAGGTTTATTGGAAAAATGGCTACGTAGGAGATGGGGTAAGAAATATACAAGATGAGCCAGAAACACCTCATAGTGCCAGAAAGTAAGATGTGCTCAAAAACAAAGTGATGGAATATATCAAAAGGACATAGGAGACAAGGGAAAGGATACTCAGTAGCCAAAATCAGAATGTAAGCAACAGAATAAATAGTGTACTATTGCATTATAAGCCGAAGTTTAAGATAGTCATGAGTTCATGCTGATATAAACTAGACAAGTAAATAAAGGGAAAGGAGGAGAATAAATATCCTGTACAAAGAAATTCCAAGTAATGTACGTAAATATTCCCCATTCCCAGAGGTAGAGCACAACTTCCCCAACCTTTAAGTTTGGGTTATGCTTAGTGACTTGCTTCCCAAGAGCAAAGCAAAGAAAAAAAATAATAACCTGATAAACACAGCTGATCAAGGTTAAAAGGTCAACCCAATAGTGATGAGTCATAGTAACAGTATATACCCTTGACATACTGAAAACACTTCACCTATGTATCCTAGACTCCCAAAATCCATAGTCCCAATCTGATCATGAGAGAACTATTAGGCAATTCAAAATAAAAGAACATTCTACAAATTTCCTGACCATTACTCTTCAAAACTGTCAAATTTATAGTAGCAATGTCCACAATAGCCAAACTATGGAAAGAGCCTAAATGCCCATCAACAGATGAATGGATAAAGAAGATGTGGTGCATACACACACACACACACACACACGCACACGGGAATACTATGCAGCCATCAAAAACCTAAAATCTTGCCATTTGCAACGATGTGGATAGAACTGGAGGGTATTATGCTAAGTGAAATAAGTCAATCAGAGAAAGACAATTACCATATGATCTCACTGATATGAGGAATCTGAGAAACAAGACAGAGGATCATAGAGGAAGGAAGTGAAAAATGAAACAAGATGAAACCAGAGAGGGAGACAAACCATAAGAGACTCTTAATCTTAGGAAACAAAATGAGGGTTGCTGGAGAGAAGAGAGAAGGGGGGGTAGGAGGGATGGGGCGGTGAGGTGGTGGATATCGGGAATGGTATGTGCTATGGTGAGTGCTGTGAATTGTATAAGACTGATGAATCACAGACCTGTACCCCTGAAACAAATAATACATTATATGTTAATTATTAAAAATTAATAATAATGAAGGGGCAGGGAAAAAAACCTGTCAAGTTCATTAAAACCCAGGACAATGTGAGGAACTACCATAGTTCAAAGGAGCCTAGGAAGACATAATGACTAGATATGTGGTATCCTGAATGGGATCCTGGAAGAGAAAAAAGAAATAAGGAAACAACCAATAGGGACACCTGGGTGGCTCAGTTGGTTAAGCAGCTGCCTTTGGCTCAGGTCATGATCCCAGCGTCCTGGGATCAGGCTCCTTGCTCCGCGGGGAGCCTGCTTCTCCCTCTGACTCTGCCTTCCACTCTGTCTGCCTGTGCTCGCTCTCGCTCGCTCTCTCTCTGACAAATAAATAAATAAAATCTTTTAAAAAAATAAAAAAATAAAAGGAAACAACCAGTAAAATCAGAATAAAGTATAGAATTTAGTTAATCATAATAGATTAGTAGGTATTCATCTGTTGTGAGAAATGTACCATAATGACATATAAAATGTTACAACAGGGGAAACTGGATGCTAGGGATAAGGGATGCTCTGTTTACTTTTGTATCTGTCTCTTAAGTCTACAACTATTCCCAACTTTAAAGGCATTCAAGAAAATGAACTCAAGATTGTATATAACTTATTTCTGTTTCCTCTTGTTCAGCTGTGTCATCCTCCATTATCAAGTCTCTCAGGTATATACACACCATACTTGGTAGTTGACATACTTCATCTTACTTAGTAGTCTCATAACAATCATAGGAGCCAAGTATTATTCTCACATTTTATACATGGAGAAATAAAGTTTATATAAAGCACCTAGGGGCCATGCAGCTAGGAAGTGGGAGATATGGAATTCACATCCATGTTATCCTGATGCCAGACCCCATACACCATTCTGACTCCACAATACAATTCCAAAAAAAAAATCTAAAATATCATGAGCAGAAAAAGGCAAAAAAAAATTTTTTGACTCTACAGTCCTGAAGAAGTAGCATCATTCTTGGATATCAGCCCTTTGTCTGTAGTGTCATTTGTGAATATCTGCCCCCATTCTGTGGGTTGCCTTTTTGTTTTGTTGACTCTTCCTTTGTTGTGCAGAAGCTTTTGATCTTGATGAAGTCCTCAAACTCAACACACACAAAACAGATAATCACATCAAAAAATGGGCAGATTATGTGAACAGACACTTCTCTAAGGAACACATACAAATGGCTAATAGACACATGAAAAAATGTTCATCATCACTAGCCATCAGGGAGATTCAAATCAAAACCACACTGAGATACCACCTTACACTAGTTAGAATGGCCAAAATCAACAAGACAGGAAACAACAAATGTTGGAGAGGATGTGGAGAAAGGGGAACCCTCTCACATTGTTGGTGGCAATGCCAGTTGGTGCAGCCACTTTGGAAAACAGTGTGGAGATTCCTTAAGAAATTAAAAATAGAGCTACCCTATGACCCTGCAATTGCACTACTGGGTGTTTATCCCAAAGATACAGATACAGTGAAAAGAAAGGCCATCTGTACCCCAATGCTCATAGCAGCAATGGCCACAGTCGCCAAACTGTGGAAAGAGCCAAGGTGCCCTTTAACAGATCAGTGGATAAAGAATACGTGGTCCATATATACAATGTGGTCCATATGATGAATACCCAACTTTTGTATCAACATGGACTGGACTAGAGGAGATTGTGCTGAGTGAAATAAGTCAAGCAGAGAGTCAATTACTATATGGTTTCACTTACTTGTGGAGCATAAAGAATAACATGGAGGATGTTGGAAGATGGAGAAAAGAGAGTTGGGGCAAACCAGAAGGGTAGACAAACCCATGAGAGACTGTGGACTCTGAGAAAAACTGAGGGTTTTGGTGGGGAGGGTTGGGTGAACCAGGTGGTTGGTATTATGGAGGTCGTGTATTGCATGGAGCATTGGGTATGGTGCATAAACAATGAATCTTGAAACACTGAAAAAAATAAAGAAAATTACAAAAAAAAAAGAAAAAAAATGTAGCATCAATATTATGATCTGTAAGAGAAAAAGAATCGACTTTGGCAATGCCTTAGCCAAGTTGTATTTGGCTATATTTACCAGAAGTCAGAATTGGCCCTAATCTGAATCTCCCTGCAACTCCCTCCCTCTAGGTGAACACAACATTAAAGGATGACAGCAATCCAAGGCCCTGGAAGACACAAATGGCACTCTCGAATTGGGAAATATAAGCAGAGTCCAATAAAGGAATTACTTACATAGGTGTTGGCTGGATGTGGAGAAGCCATGAGGAACAGTGGGATACCCCACAGCCAGCAATAGCGGTGCTGCTATCAGCCCCCAGCCTGAAGCGACCAGAGGACAGAGCAGTTACCAGAGTCTGAGACAAAGAGCCAGGTGAAGGCCACCTGACAGGAGCTATAGACTCATAGGGAGTGAGCCAGGGGAATAAGGACTCTAACCTTACTTTCCTCCCACCCTAGGTTCCCCGCATTAGCCAAACCCAGTCAGAAGCCCATGGGCCAAGGAGACTAAAGATGGAGCCTACCTGTTTCTGCCTGCTGGAGCTCACTGAAGGACAAAGGGGAAGAATGGATCTGGAGGGCGAACAATAGCTCTTCAACACACGGGGAAAATGGACACCTGTTTTTTTTTTTTTTTTAAGATTTTATTTATTTATATGACAGAGATCACAAGTAGGCAGAGAGGCAGGCGGGGGTGGGGGGGCAGGAAGCAGGCTCCCTGCTGAGCAGAGAGCCCGATGTGGAGCTGGATCCCAGGACCCTGGGATCATGACCTGAGCCGAAGGTAGAGGCTTTAACCTACTGAGCCACCCAGGCGCCCCTGTACACCTCTTCTACCACCACATGGCTCCAAAGACTCTAACTATGCTCAACTTAGCAAGGTCCACTCTCACTGGTGCCATTTTAGAGCTCGAGGCTGTCTCTATTCAGACTCACAAAGCGAATCACTTCTCTCATTCTCCTGGTGGGGACACAAAAATGTTGTTTTAAAATATTTCACAGGGGCGCCTGGGTGGCTCAGTGGGTTAAAGCCTCTGCCTTCGGCTCAGGTCATGATCCTAGGGTCCTGCGTTGTTTTAAAATATTTCACAGGGGCGCCTGGGTGGCTCAGTGGGTTAAAGCCTCTGCCTTCGGCTCAGGTCATGATCCTAGGGTCCTGTGTTGTTTTAAAATATTTCACAGGGGCGCCTGGGTGGTTCAGTGGGTTAAAGCCTCTGCCTTCGGCTCAGGTCATGATCCTAGGGTCCTGGGATCGAGGCCCGCATCAGGCTCTCTGCTCCGCGGGGAGCCTGCTTCCTCCCCTCTCCTTGCCTGCCTCTCTTGCCTACTTGTAATCTCTCTCCCTGTGTCAAATAAATAAATAAAATCTTTAAAAATAAATAAATAAAATATTTTACAATATTTTCTCCCTTCTGTTTTGTTTTTAAGCAAACTTAAAAAGACAGAAGTTTGGTAACTGAATGGTTTAACAGCTACATACACAGGAGTCTACTCCAGCAGAAGGGTTAGCACTGAAGGGAGGCTGATAAGAGACAGTGCTGCTTCTCTGATCAATTCCCAAGAGCAACAACAATAATAACTGTATGGAATCCCTCCTGCTTTCAGTATTTTTGTAGGGAGAAGAAAGAACAGTCATGCCCCGAGTCCTTGAAGGTTTAGCTCAGTCGACTAGTCTGCTGTGCGGACTTTGTGCAATTCCAACTTAACTTTGTTTAACCACCAGCCTGGAAACATCCCTGCTTGCCTAACTCCTGCACCGTCATTCCCATAATGACTGCAGGGGGCACCACTTCCCTAGAACAAAAAGTGAGCTTAAGTGAATCAGGAGCAGTCCAGAGTGGAGGCCCTGACCCCAAGGAAGTCATACTTACCACTCTCTGGAAGCAGCATGACCCCTCGGTCTTAATAATTAAGCAAGTGTTCTTTGAAAGTTACTTAAAAGAAAGTGCCCAAACAGAAGCTACTTTAAAGGCATTTCTTTTAAATAAGCATCCAAACAGAAAATGGGACTTCTAGAAAAGGATGCAAATACCTAAGTAGCTCCAGGTTGTCTGCAAAAGGGATGATCCATTGCCTCCTCTTCAATACCATCCAAAGCTTTCAAACAGTAACTAACGCCCAAGATCTTAACACTCCGACAGACAACCGTACAATACACCATAACATTATTGAAACACCCCAAGCTACACTTTGATATTCATATTGATCATCATGGCTTTAAATTTAATAAAGAATCAGATCTATTTTCCCCAGCAGGAATATATTTAAGGATGAATCTCAAATGATAAAGATGTGTGTGCTATGGTACAACCATTTATAACATTGGGCTAAGACACAAAGGAAGGAAATGACATTGAACTTCAGTCTCTACATCAAGACCTTAATCCATTAGATTTTTTCAACAGCTCTATAAGGAAGAACTTTGCAGATGAGGAAACTGAGCACAGAAAGCCTAATTAAATTGCTGAGGATCGCACAGATAGAAATGGACAAACTAGGGGCGCCTGGGTGGCTCAGTGGTTTAAAGCCTCTGCCTTCGGCTCAGGTCATGATCTCAGAGTCCTGGGATCCAGCCCCACGTGGGGCTCTCTGCTCAGCAGGGAGCCTGCTTCCTCCTATCTCTCTGCCTGCCTCTCTATCTACTTGTAATCTCTGTTTGTCAAATAAATAAATAAAATCTTAAAAAAAAAAAAAAGAAAGAAAGAAATGGACAAACTAGTGTTCACACGGCAAGCTTTTCCTAACATACCACATTGCCTTCAGAGGTCATATCATGTCAAATTTTGTATGAGAGCATATGATCTCATTTTTTATTCTATATTAAATAAGCAGGTAAAAAATTACATTTGTATTTTCTATCAAAGTCACTGTTGACCTTTAACTTTCATAATACCTAAAGCCTTCTACACATGGTCCTATATAAATATTACTTTCAGAATTTTGTGTTGACAAAAGTAAAAAAAAAAAAAATTGATATGTAAAAATTGACATGCCTCCCCTTTCTGATAACAAGAATTTTGCAACCCATCACAGTGTATCTCTCAGCCTTGGTAGCCAGGAAAACGAGCATCGAAATTAAGACTTAGTCATAATAGCTCCATTAGGTTTTTGGTAGAGAATTTGCGTTTTTCTTCTTTTTATGGTCTTGAGTGTCCATTATATGAATTTATCGTGTGCTTATTAAAAATTCAGACAGAACAAATCAACACATCTTTTTTATATATGCATTATATTCCAGGAAATATTATTTCATCCATGATGTATCTAAATCCATGAAAGACGAATCCAAAATATCGAGGATGTTTCTAGATAGTGGATCAAATTTCTTTTTAATAAGCATCTTTCTCTTAAGCTGAGCTGTGACTCATAATTTTTATGAGCTTAGATTTACACTGTGAAAAACAATAGCACTGAATCTTCTGTTAGATATTAGCTCTATTTGTTGCAGGAGAAATGTTTCCTAGCATCCCCATCATTAGGTGATAATAAAAATCTAAATAATAATAATAATAATGGCATTAATAATTTATTTGGTTATACAGCAAGTATCCCTCTAAGTAAGGAGAAAGGTCTCACATTTCTAAACCACTCTGTTGCAGTTCAGCAGGTGAATTAAATATTTAGCGGGCTGCTTAAATATTTCATTGTAGACAAATCATAGTGGGTTTTACCCACTTGGGTACAAAAGCAGTGGTCAAATACCACAGGTATGTATAAATTTAATTCATAAATCATTTCTAAAGTCATTACACTCAGTAGTACACATGTAGGGACACTTGAAGGACCAGAACACCAGGTCCTCATAGAGCAATTGTGGCATTTTGTTTGTGGACTATTTTGTAATCCTCTCAGGAGAAGCGACCTGAGGACAGGGAGACTTCACTCCTGCTCTGTATATTTCTGAAATCAAAAGAAACTATGTTCACAGCTCCTGTTAGAAACGGAGTCAGTATTTCAGCCAAAATATTCTGGCTGCCTCACTACTGAATAGCTTTCCCCTTTGCTTTCACTGAACATATACTGCTAATATCTGTTTGGAAATGATAGAGAGATAATTCTCCGAGGATCCATGGGATTGTATTGCCTCTGGCTCTTCTCACTTCCTTTCCCACATGGTACATTTCTGTCAGCTCTGAATCTCTCTCGTGATAGCAACTGGCAGTTTACCCCATTAATGTTCCCCTTATATTGAAAGTGTTTCCCTCCCTACCAGCTATTTCTTATGCTGTCCCTAATAATGGGGAAGAATAATCCATCTCTACCGAGTTACAGTGACTCGGGGAGGTTTACAAGGAATTGCTTATTAAACAATTATTAACTGTTCGGAAACCACACATGCATTTGTGTTATTGTAACAGCCACTCATTTCGATACAAGCAGCTCACTAAATATGCATAAGCCATTTCGCTACAATAACAGTTTAACCACCGAGTCTACATTATGCAACCAAAATGAAATAATGCTCTGGTTTAAGATACTATCATTTCTCTCTCTGAAGTCTCCTCTTAGTGCTAGCCCTCCAGATCACAGCATGTGCTGAAAATTACTGCCTTCGTTTTAGCCATTCAGAGCTGCACAATCACATCCCAGCCCACAGACACAACTCCACTCACTGCCTTGCCAATTGCATTACAATACTATTCAAACCATCCTCCCGCTTTCAAAATGCTCTCTTATACTTGTTAGAGCCCTTTAATGGGCCCGTCCTCGGCTTTGCTGCCATTTCTCTTCTCCTAATGTAGATGTTAACCAGAGAATACTGAAACAGGGAACAGAAGGAAGAAGAACAAACTGCATGAACCTTCCTGAACAGGTGGTCTTAACTACCTCCAGCGGAGATCAAAATAAACCTTTCTATGGAGCTCTGGACAAACCTAACGAGTCTACCCTCTCTCTTTCTTAAAATGGGTTATATCCCAAACGTGTCCATCCAACGCTATCTCAAATGATTCTGGGTACAATCAGGTCCACAGAATGGAAATTACACTTGAGGGGGTCCTCAGTTTTTCTCATTTCTTAAATGAGAAGTCTGAACAGAAAAAAAATTCCAAGGTTTAGGGGTGCCTGGGTGGCTCAGTGGGTTAAGCCGCTGCCTTCAGCTCGGGTCATGATCTCAGGGTCCTGGACTCAAGTCCCGCATCGGGCTCTCTGCTCGGCAGGGAGCCTGCTTCCCTCTCTCTCTCTCTGCCTGCCTCTCCATCTACTTGTGATTTCTCTCTGTCAAATAAATAAATAAAATCTTTAAAATGCAAACTATTTTTAAAAAAATTCCAAGGTTTATTTTTAATTCTAAAGTTATTTGTCTGTTTCTCCAGTGGTCGTGGCAATTGAGCTACGAATTACAACATTCAGCAGAATAAGTATCTCTGCCTTCCAAGTCATAAATTATATTGGGGGCAGAGATATATAAACCATCAAGATTAAGGACTATTCCTAAAATAGACATAGAGAAGACAAGGGAAAACCAGAAAAAAACACTGCAGGTCTACCTGGGAAAGTCAGGAAAAGCTTCGTGAATGAGGTGGCGCTAAATGTGTTTGAGAGGATAGTAGGAGATCATCTAGTAGATAAACAGTGAGCTCACGATAAGCCCAGGAAACTGTATAGCCCATAATACGAAAGTCTTCAAGATACTACGGTATTTGGGGCACTATGAAAGTTTTGTACTATCTGAAAAGCAAGAAAATTCAGGAGAAGGAAATCTGAAAAGTTGTGCATGCTCTCTCTCTCTCTCTCAATATCCCTTTCTCAGTATCTTCCTCTCCCTCTCGATCTTTCTCTCACATAGCTCCTAAAGAGTCTTAGTGGACTACCCAAACTTTAAGACAGGAAACATGAGAAAACTAAGAAAACCTACACAAATCTACCTCTACTTGAAAACAGCTCATCTCACAAACATTTTACTTCCAAAATACAATTTCAGCAGGTTTGCTACAAGTTGCACAGTCTACTTACTACTCAAAAAGAGATTCACTTAGCTGTGTGGTTAACAGATGGAAACACCCATTTCCCCCTTGATTACAGTTTTACAGTGTTCTCTTCTGATCTGGCAGTGACAAGTCATACAATATTACATCCCACTTTATGGAGAAGATCCCCCAAAAAAATCACCTACTGACAGATACTGACTATAAGCCACAGAGCAGTAAAATAAACCCTGAAAGGAGGAAACTAGATTTCAAAACCAGGCAGTCTCACCCAATATCTTATGAGTCTTAATATGTTTACCTCACAAAAGAAGGAGGTGGTCACACACACACACACATTTATTGTAAAAATATTTGAAACTGATGCAAATACGATGGCTGGACAAAATTTTGGTGGCCCAGGAGTTGAAAACATTTCTACGTATATACTACATAAAAGATAATAGAGAAATTTATTATGAGAAATGTG
Organism: Mustela putorius furo; assembly: GCF_011764305.1. Lineage (NCBI taxonomy): Eukaryota > Metazoa > Chordata > Mammalia > Carnivora > Mustelidae > Mustela > Mustela putorius. The sequence continues at coordinate 18,521,932 of NW_025422019.1, read as the reverse complement.
GGAGTTTAGATAAATCTCTAAATTTTTAGATAAATCTTAAATCATGGAATATAAATTTTTTTCAAACAATTATTTATTTTTTCAAAAAAAAAATCAAATTTCCATAGACCAACACCCATGAGAGTACTTTTCATTCCACCTGGAGTGCACACATGTCTAAAAGGAAACTCCTTATGTTTTCAAAGATGTTCTTCTTTCAAGCACTCTTCCAAAGTAATATTCACATAGTTACTTTATCTGTACCATGATTCAATTATGCCCATGTTATTGAGAGTAAAAGTAAAACCAAAGTGATCCACCTTGGAACAGTGGATATGTACAGAGATATTCTAAACAGCAATGAGCCTTTAAGAAAAACTTACTTGGGGAAGATAGTAAAAAGTTATATTTAGCCCAATGAAAAGACAATATTCCAATCTCTGGAAGTTCTATATTTCTTTCAAAGTAACACTAATCCAGGAGAACCACTCCACAGTAACAAAAAAAGTACATGTATATATAAATAAAGATGTGTCTGAATATCTATGTGGGGTGTGTGTGTGTGTGTGTGTGTGCATGTATACTTACACTTAGCAATTAAAAAGTGACTTTGAACTATGAAAAATTAAATGCTGATTGGCTGCAAAGGAGGTAATGACTTACAATATATCTGAACTGACCTGAATTAAATTACAGACTTGCTTGTAACACAGGTCAGTGAATTTGAAGGTGAAATCGGGTTGCAAAAAAAAGCAATCTATGGAAACTATTGATTAACAAGGGATTTTTTTTTTTTTTTTTTTGCGACTGAAATAAAATAAACAGGCTCTAGTTAATGGTTCCAACTGTTCAAAAGAAACATTTCTAACATCTGTGAAACTTAAATGTTAAAATTATTTTTTCAATCTTCTAAAACACTTCCAAAAAGTATGTTGTACTATAAAATTGGACTATTACAGTGTAGGTCAGTAATGACATTATAGTAAAAATCCCAGAGCCAGCCAATATCTCTGTTATATGAAAATAAATCATTTTTCTTATTCTGCTAACAGATAACTGTCAAGCACTATCCTACATAGTAAGTTTAGATGGAAGGTATTGCTTTTATTTAGTTTAAAAAAAAAAAGTAGGAAAAGGAGTTCCTTCATCAAAAAAGATAGCATTAAGCTTTATACAAACTCAAAGCAGCTACATGAAAGTCAAATAGGGAAGATTCCCCAAACTGACAAGTGAATCCCTAGATAAGGCCTAAAAGAAATTAGGAAATGAATATAGACCACAAAACCAGTTAGAAAACATTGCTAACTATTTCTATTGTCTAGGTGACCAATGTTTATGGGAATTTGAGTTTTCAAAGGAAATTGGCTAGGTAAAGTACAAACCAATGATTACTGCTTTTACATAAACCCACAGAGAGTGGTCAAAGTCAGTATGGCCTTGGTCAGTGTTGATTTCACAAGAGAGTAAAAATGTGCACTGACCAGTTTGGCTATTGTTGTTTGGTTTTGGTTTTGGTAGAATGTTAATATCATGTCAGTGGTTCCCAACCTGGTAAAGTGCCACCTCCCCAGGGGCTCTTTTGGAAATATGTGTAGATATTTTTGTTTGCCTGAAAGTAGCATGTAGAAGACAGGGAAGCGGGGGAAGTATGCTAACCATCCTACCCCAAGTGCTGCTAACAATCACAGTAAAGAATACCCCCCAAATCTCCTCTTTTTGAAGGAGACTCTACAAGAGTCTAAAGCAACCACTGTAATTCTGCAACCTTGGGAAGAAACCCAAGAACTGAACACAAAGCTTTCAAGGAACTGTTCCCAATTGGCTAGTGCCAGTCAGGGCTAGTCTACAATCAAGACCAACTCAGGCATATCTTGATGTGTAAACTGGGTAACTAATAGGCAAGATTTGAGGAAACAGCCTCTGAATCCTGTTCTAATAAGTCAGGGAAGAGAGTCCAACTAAAGGGAGTAATACAGAGTCAACACTTTTATAGAGCCAGGTGCATTCTCACACAATAACCATCCCTGAGTCTCAGGTAGGGGCCCAAGAAATGGCATTCCAAGTATGAAACAGTCATAAAGGAGAGTACAGGGGAGAGAGAGAGAGAACAAATGTAACAGAATGCGTAATCCTGCCAGATTTTCCTCTCATAATTTTAGTGATGGCAGCCCTTTAAGTTCTCTGAAAATCCGCCTACATACTAGTTTTTGCAAGGATGTAGCTCATTTTGTGTACATCACCTCCACACACACGTAGGATATATTAAATGGCTAAACAGGAATTCAGCAGCCCATTTGGTATAGGTATGCAAAATACCCCACATAAAATCTAGTTATAAATAACTTCAAGTGTTTGCATATGGCAGAGAACACTTAGAGATGTCATTTGCTTTGTACGAATGTGCTAAGCCTTTGAAACCAGCATCACTTGATATCAGGCTAAATGCCTTACTGAATGAAAAGACTGAAAGGAAGGATGAATAAAAACCAAACATACAATGTCCCCTGCAAGGTTCAGAAAAATGGAAGCACCAACACTCAATAAAAATGATTAAAATGTGTGCAGAACTATATTGCTTTCCATCCGACCAGTCTCAAAAAGATCGTGAACAGTCATTATACGTAATCAATGCCCACTCCATCTGCAACACATGAACAAGTCCATTTTAAATAAGCCCTATGCCATGGTCTTTACCCTGATGTTTCATCTGCACTAGTGAGACATCACTGGCAGATGCCTGCTGTGCATTTGTTCATCCTGATGAAGTTGCTTATGAGAAGACTTATGTCCTCTCCAATTGTTTTTAAGTCCATTAATTCAAAATGCAGAGAGGCTATATAATGAATTTGTGTGTTTTAGTGACTCATGGCCTTGAGAGAGCTAGAGAAGTGGTCCTTTAAATCTTTCCCTTGACTTGGGGGTGAAAAGGAGTGATGAGTATCTAAACCAACTAGTGGAGGCTGGAATAATTTCCCAGAAAGAAAAATTTCTCACCTTCACTCAATAACCTGTTCCAGAATCTGAAGGTTTAGCGATACACAGTAGTACTATTCTCTTGTTCTTCCAAGGTTCTTGAGTGAACAAAATTTGGCTTCTATAAAAGATGTATGTCCTAGACACTTTACTTATTATTAATTATTCTTTCTTTCCTTTTTGAAAAAAAAACAAATGAATCTTCACTCTCCCCCCCCCCTTTTTTTTTGCAGGTCAACAAATATAGTGTTTTAATATTGTGGCTAGTGAAACTGACAATATTATATTCTGCCTAATGGTTTCAAAATTTAACTAGGGCTTCTTCATAAATGTCCCAAATATAGAAACAGAGTGAATTATGTTTATAATTTTATAATTACTATTTAAAAAGTCTAACATTAAAAATGGAAGCTCTTCAAAGAGAATGATAAAGTCCTGATCTCAGTCTTAATAAAATTTATATTGTGACATGTCTATAACTTCATAAAGAGTCTTTTCCCAAACCTAAACAAATATTGATTTCAGAAGAACTCAAAAATCCCAGAATTGATTCGAAGCACAAAGGTGAAAATACTGGGGAATATTTCAATTTTATCATTTAGTAATTAATCACTGAAAATCCTGAATCAGAGTTTATACCTAAACGTCTTTCTCCTGCCACCTACAGGTAATACCCGACTCTTACAATCCATTCTTAAAAGATTTCAACGGGAACTTGATAAACTAGTTTCCAAAGAGCACCTCTGAGAGGTATATGAATTGGATAGCCGTCTAGTTTCCTGTTCAAATTTCACAGTTCCCAGCAGGAATTCATGTCATGTCAAAATATACAAACCTTCCTGGGAAGGCACTACTAAAGTCATGGGAAAACAAAAAAGCAAAAGTATCCTCAAACACCAGCTCATGCTACTTTTCAGGTGGAGCCAACGTCCTTACAAGGTTTCCTAACAATCAGCCTGCCCTGTTGCATACAGCTCCTTTAACTCTACTCCCTCACAGGGGCACTTGCGAGACTCAGTCAGCTGAGTGTCTGACTCTACCTCTTCTCAGGTCAGCTTATGATCTCAGGATCATGGGATCTAGGCCCTCCTTAGGCTGCAGCCTCAGCAGGGTGTCTGCCTGGGATTCCCTCCCTTCCTGTGGCCCTCCACCTTCCTACTCTTTCCCTCTCAAATAAATCTTAAAAAAAAAAAAAAAAAAACTTGTCTCTTTCGTAAATGATACTTCCTGACTCATGCTTTCAGTATGGTTGGAGAAGTCATGGCCACCTGTTAAGGTTCCTCTGCAACTACAAAAAAAAAAAAAAAGAGGATGTATTTCAAAAATATATTTTAGGGGCACCTGGGTGGCTCAGTTGCAGGGCACCTGCCTTCATCTCAGGTCATGATCTCAGGATCCTGGGATCAAATCCTGCATCGGGCTCTCTGCTCAGTAGAGAACCTGCTACTCCCTCTCCCTCTCCTGCCACCCCCCACCCCCACTGTGCTCTCTCTGTGACTTTCTCTCTCTCTTTCTCTGTCAAATAAATAATTAAAATCTTTGTTCAAGCATCATATTTTAAAGGACATCAAAAAGATGCGGGAACAATGAAGCCTAAATGAACAAAAATCACACAGAAGAAAGATCACTTTCTATATGAGAAGAGGGCAAATGAGGGTAAGACATGATGCATATGCATACTCAATATGCAAACGAGACTGATAATCAGTAGGAAAATAAAAATAAAAGCAGATTTACACATAGCCGAGCTAACAGCATACAAGAGCTTTCAAAATGTATGTTATAAAAAAAATTTTCAAGATGGACTCTAATGTCTTGGATGCATATTGAAATCTCTAAGATAACCACTAAAAGTCATACAACTATATGTAACTAAAAAGACTGGATGAGAAAAAAAACAATGAAATCCTTGTTTAACCCACAAGAAGGCAGGAAAAAGAGGGCAACAAGTAGAAAATCAGGAGCAAAATGTTACACATAAACTCACTTCAGCCATCCATTGTATTACATATAAATGAATGAATAATAAAAAAACAAAGCTGTCAATACATGTAAAAAAATAACAGTTATCTCAGTTAACTGTATTTATAACCAATAATTATGCTGGTTGTTAAGCAGGATAACAATTCCCATAAAGAGGACCCTCTCCTACTCCCAGAACCTGTGAATATGTTGCCATATATGGCAAAAGGACTTCACAGATATGATTAAATTAAGACCTTAAAATAAGAAGATTATCTTGGATTGTCCAGGTGGCCCAGCTTCATCACAACTATCTTCGTAAATGAAAGAGGGATTCAGGAGAGTCAGCAGCATGAGAAAGAATGGACTGGCAACTGCTGGTCATGAATATGGAAAGGGATCATGAGCTAAGAATGTGGACGGTCTCTAGATGCTGGAAGAGGTGGGGAAATGGATTTTCCCATAAAGACTCCAGCAGGAATGTAGACCTGCCAATACTTTGATTTCAGACCAGGGAGACCCACTGTGGTCATCAAACCTGCAGGACAGAAAGAAAATGGATTTTTTACTCTTTTAAATCAACAAGTTAATGGTAACTTGTTACAGCAGCAACAGGAAACTGATGCAATTAGTTGTAAGAGAAACATCTTAAATAGAAGGCTATAGATAAGTCAAAAGTAAAGAATGGTAAAAGATATATCAATAAAATAAAAACCAAAGAAAGTAAATATAACAATATTAATGATATGTATATATAAATATATGTGTATACATAGATACATGTGTATATATGTATGTATATGTTTAATATGTATTTGTGTTTAATACATATTTATGTTATACATATATATACTCGTGTTTAATATGGAAAGAAACAAGGTAAAGACAGAAAAGGAAAGAGACACAAATCCACTATCACCATTAGAGATTTTAACAGCCTTCCCTTAAGAATTGAAAGAACGGCAGACAAAACATTGGTAAGGGTATTACAAAGATAAGAACAACAAAGTGAACTAAACTGATTCAATGAAAAGGATATATATATATAGAACAACTCCCAATAACTGGCAGAACAGATATTCTTTTGAGGTCCACAAAGAACATTTGCAAAGTAGATCATATATTGGGTCATAAAGCAAATCCCAACAAATCCCAAAGGACTGAATCATAAAGACAATGTGCTCTGATCCCAACGGAATTGATCAAGAAATAAAAAAGAAAGATAACAAGAAAAATCCATCACCTGTTTGAAAACTGAGTACCACACTTCTAAACAGGAAACAGTAGAAGTGATAAAATATTTTTAAGTGAATGAAAATGAAAATGTAACTTATCAAAATGTATACATAGTATACAATGAATCTAAAGCAGTGCTTCGAGTCTGGAGTTAGTATAAAGATAGAAAATCAATTATCTAAGTTTCTGTCTCAAGAAACAACAAAAAATTAAGATTAAAATTGAGCAAATTATAAGAAAGGAAATAAGCAAGATAAGCCAAATTCAATATAGCTAAAAAGCTACTTCTTCTAAAAGATATGTAAAATTGATACACTTCGCCACACTGATTAAGGAAAAAAACACAAGTACATATATCAGTAATTATTGGGGACATCACTGCAGACAGAAAGAGAGAATGTTAGAAACAAACTCACGGCAATAAATTTGTCAACCTAAATAAAAGGGACAAATTCACTGAAAAATACAAATTACCAAAATGTATAGAAACATAATGAGAACTTGAATCCGTAATTAAAAATCTTTCCATAAAAGTCCACAGGACTTTACTGATGAATACCTTCAAATATCGAAGGAAGAAACAATACCAAAATTAAACATACTTCTTAATAGTATAAAGTGGACATACTTTCCATTTATTTTATGAGGCAAAATAATCTGATACTGAAAGTCAAGAAGGATATTACAAGAAAAGAAATTACAAATCCTTATCCCTCATGAGCATAGATACAAAAATCCCAAACAAAACTGTAACAAATTAAATGCAGCAATATGTAAAACAAATGATATAAGATGATCAAGAGGTTTTATTCCAGAAATGCAAGATTGGTTTAATATGCAAACATCAGTCAATGGAGCATGAATAATAAGAAACAAAATTTGTGAAAGGTTCTGATGGAAAAGTAAATAATTTCCTCTTCAAAGGACACTGTTAAGCAAAGGAAAAGATAAACTATACACCAGGGGAAATGTGATATACATATGTATATATAAATATATATATATGTAATAAATAACACTATCCAGAATATATAGAGCCTCTGTAAATCAGTAACAAGAATAGAAAAACTCATTTTTTAAAGGGTCAAAAATCTGATCAAATGATTCACAAACAAGATACACAAATGAAAAATAAACACATGGAAAAATGTTCAACATCCTTAGTCATCAGGGAAATGTAAATAAAAACCAAATGAGATATCATCACATACCCAAAAGGATGGCTAAAGTCCAAACGGTGGACATTATCAAGTGTTGACAAGGATGAGGAGAAACTAGAAAACTCAAACATCAATGTTAAGAGTCTAAAATGGTACTGCTACATTGGTAAAGTGCTAAACAGTTTCTTAAAAGTTTAACATGTACTACCATACACAAGAATTCCACTTGTATTTATTAATTTAAAGAAATGAAAACATATGCTCACACAAAAAGCCTTGCACCCAATGTTCACAGTTGTAGTATTCACAATAACCAAAAACTGGAAATGATTCAAATGGCTTTAACATAGTAAAAAATGATACTAATAATCAAAACGGGATCTACCACTGAGGTGGAATACTACTCAGCAGTAGAAAGGCATTAACACACAACAACAGGAAAGAATTTCAAAGACATCCTGGTAAGAGAAAGAACCCTAACACAAAAAATTATGTCTGCAGGGTTCCGTTTATATAAAATTTCTAAGAGAGGCTGTGTAACTATAAAGATAGAAGATCAATGGTTTCTTGGGTTTGGAATGGTAGTTTACTGAAAATTAACAGAGAGGAACACTTTTTTAAAATAGATTTTCTTTTTTAGAGTAATTTTAGGTTTGCGACCAATTTGAGAGGAAAGTACAGACTTTTTTTTTGCCCCATGTAATCCCTGCCTCTACATATGCACAGCCTCCCCATTATCAATATCCCATGCTAGAGGGATACACTTGTTTCAGTGGATGAATCTACACTCACATGCCATTATCACTCAAAGTCTGGAGTTTACATTAGAGTTCACCCTTGGTGTTGTATACCCAATGGGCTTTGACAAATGTATGATGGCATGTGCCCACCGTTAGAGCATTCTACACAATAATTTTCACTGCCCTAAAAATCCTCTGTGCTCTATTCAACTCTCTACCTCCCAACCAATGATCTTTTACCATCTCCATAGTCTTGCCTTTTCCAGAATGTCATAGACTTGGAATCATACAGTACCCAACAGCCTTTACAGCTTGGCTTCTTTAACTTGGTGATAGGCATTTAGGGTCCCTCGCAGATGAACTTTTGAGGGATGATGAAAGTACTTTTTTTTTTTTTTAGTTTCTCTTTTTTTTATTTGAATTCAAGTTACTTAACATACCAGAGAATGAAAGTATTCTTAACCCTTAATTATGACATGGAAAGATGCTCAGCATTATTAGGCATCAGGAAAATGAAAATCCAAAGCATGAGATATCACTTCATACCCAATAGGATCAAAAAGACAGAAACGAACAAAGGTTGGCAAGAATGTGGAAAGTTAAACCCCTGAGGCACTGCTGGTGGGAATGCAAAATGGTGAACAGTCTAGCAGTTCACAAGGTTAAACATACAATTACCCTATGGTCCAGCAACACCACTCCAAGGTATACCCAAAAGAAATTAAAACAGGTCCAAAGACTTGTACAGGAATGTTCATAGCAATAGTACTTGTAATAGCTAAAAAGTAGAAATACCTAAATAGCCATTAACTGATAAGTAAAATGTGGTATATTCATCCAATGAGATATTACTAGACAATAAAAGGAAAGTAATATGACAGATATTGATGAACATGGGTGAACCCTGAAAACATTACACTAAGTGAAAGATACCAGACACAAAAGACCATATACTGTATGTTTCCATTTACATGAAATTTCCAGAATAGGAAAACTTATAGGAAAAGGACATAAATTAGGATTGTCAAGGGTCAGGAAGGAGAGGACCTGGAAGAAACTGGGATGCTGACTGTTAATGGGCATGGGGCTTCTCTTTGGGGTAATGACAATGTCCTAAAATGTATTGTGGTAATGGTTACACAGCTCTGTGAACATACTAAAAACCACTGAACTGCACATTTTAAATTGGTGAATTGTGTGGTATATGAACTGCACCACAAGAAAGCTGTTATATTAAAAAACAACAACAACAAAACTGCTGTTCTGATGCAGTTAAAACAACTAGCTCATGGAGATGGTTGCGTAACTGTGACCTTACCAGGTTTCCTTGTCCAAGAGCACTATCAGCATGAAGAGGTGCATTTTTTTGGAGGGGATAGGTAGCTAGGAGTTACCAGATCTTCTGATTTTGTTATTTTGTTTCTCTAAGGCCCTTACATTTTTCCCTTTCTTCTTTCCTTCACATTACTACCAAGTGTCCAATGAATCCTCTGCATGTCAAGTCACCCCCTTATCCACTGGCTGGAATGCCTCCCGAGAAAGCCACCTCTCTTCCCATATACATTCAAATTATTTCCTTTTAAGTACCCACCAATCAACACCCTCATTTTGCCAAGTCCTAGACCTCCTCTTAGAGTCCACAGTGTAGGTGGTACTTGTTCTCCAGCTAGAGAGCATTCTCCATGTTTCCATCAACCCTCCCATTTCCCTTTTCCTCTCTTCTGATTTTCCCCTGCTAGACTTGAGGGTTTCTTTAACTTGAGGTAACTTGAAGTCCGTAGCATCCTAGGTCTCATAGTTATGCTGTGGTTTTATCTGCTCTCTTCATTGATCTGTATTCTTTCTTTGGAAGATGTATGGGTAGATCTGGATGTACACGGATGCCATTACACAATGGGAACCTAGAAGCCCTACGCTGCATGTTTGTAACGATCTCAGTGTAGATAGTGTAAACGACTGTCCTTGGAATCTCCAAGGACTTTCATCTTTTTAAGGAGAAAATGTTTTAACATAGACAATAGGAGATGAGATACAAGGCAATTCAGAATTGACAGCTCCATTACATACAGAAATTGTAAATGTTATAGAAATTTCAAATAAAAGTAGAGATAGCTGTGACAAATTATTGACAAAAGCTTCATAAAGAAGGCAGAATTTTATTTTAACTTTCACGAACAAATATGATTTGTTATAGAATTGAAACTTGGATATTGCAACAATATCTAGTTCAATAAAAGTAACCAGATATTATTTTAGTATTTTGAGATATTAAATAGGTTTTATATTCCTTCACATTTTTTTATATTATCTATGCTTTCCTCCATCTAATCAATGAGGTTTATTACCTGTAGGGAAACGTAATTCATCCAAAGTGAGCTGGGAGAGGAATTTCAGTACACACACACACACACACACACAGATCTTCTCGGGCACTCCAAAACAACAGAGAGTTAGGAAACATCCCAGAGCTAAAAATAAAAATGTGTTAAGTTCTGCGAACAAAACCCCTTCCCTTCCCTAGACCAAGAAAGATCTCTACATAGGTAAATAAAAGAGCATAGGGCTCCATTTTTCCTGTCTTGAAACTAAAGAATCCTTTGCTTATACAATGTCACAAGTTGTAAGAACTAGGAATAGTTATGTATTCATTATATTCTAAAGTATTCCCTAAACAAAGTTTTTATAATGTCCATCTTAACTCCACTGCCATTTAGATTGAGAAGTCAACTTTGAAAATAACATATTTTCATAATGTCTTGTCCATCTTTCCCTATTTCCCCATAATGGAATTATTCACTCTTCCATAATATTCCCATCATGCCAGATATCAAGCTATCCATTGCTTCTTTTTGGGGTCTGTTTTCTTTCCTAGGTTGTAAGGCTCATGCGGGTAGGGAGAAAATCCCTTCATTTCTGTATCACCAGTTTACCATAGTGACCAACGGTCAGGAGGTGTTATTGAACTGAACTTAGTCATTCAAATTAACAATAAGTAGTGATTATGAATTCTTTAGGATTGGGAAATGCATACTCACCTTTTTCATGTCAAAAGGATCACTTTTTGCTCAGGACTGAAGTGTAGAACTATAAAAACTTTAAAAACCAAAGTGTTATAATTTTAATTATTAAATCTTGGCAACAATATCCCTTTAAATAGTGATTTTCAATATCCTTACCCCTCAGAGAACCTAATTTTGTCCTGAAAGAGCAAATCTAGAGGTCATTTCATTTAAATAATATGTTACTTCCTAATTAGCTGCATTCTAATGAAGTTAATCTGAAGGCTACATTTCAATTATGAATTATAAACCCTCATCTCCGTTTCCTGATTCCCTGAATTACCTATATCCGAAAATTCCCAATACACAGCAAAATGATCTACAGAGAAGAATATCCTTTTGAACACCAACTTCATTGAGTCGGGTGAGGTGAACTGTGGTGTGTCTCTAATTCTTAACTTGTATGTGATTCTCCTTATGCAAAATCATGATTTATAACCACCTACTAGGTGACTTGGCTAACTTAAGGCATGCTGCACAGGTTTGGATACTTAAACTGAGCCATAAAACTAAGATCCCTAAGGTTTGTAATTAAGGCACACACTTCAGCAGTATTTAACCTGCTTCAGTTCTGAGAAATTAATTTCCATTGAAGACAGAATGGTTTTTCCTCACAATGCATAGCTCTCACACTTTATTGTGAGCATGTTTTCTCCTAAAAAAAAAAAAATCAAATATAAAGGAATTTTTTTCCTAAGCTGAGTAGGACATACATCAGCTGACATTTATACCTCAGTTGAAAATTAATTTGTGTGACTATAAAAGCAACAGATTGTGTTATTTCACAATGTGACACTGCAATTCAAATAACTATCTCAAATAGCATATCTGAAAGAAAAATAATTAAAAAGTTCCAGCTCACTTTCCGTTAATTGTGCCAACAAATCACTAGTGCTAACCTCAAAGAAGACTAATGCTCTAATCGAAGAAAGTTCTTTCTCATTCTTGCAAGCCGTTGTGATTTGTGGTGTTACGTATGACTTTAGTAGCTTAACGTATCTCCCCATGGGCACTTTAACCCCGTTCTAGTTTGGCAGCCTACTTTATTGAATCACAGAGCTGAAAGGAAAATCCAGATGCCTTTAAGACTAGTGTGCAGAGGATCATGGACTAAAATTCTCATCCATACCCTCTAGCTGGTATCAGCACCAGCTCGGTTATCCTCACATATCTCGCGTCTCCTCTGTGGCAGTCAGTTTAGGCTAAGCGATGCAGCAATAACAAACAAACCAAAATGTTACTGATTTCCAACCACAAACAAAGTTCATTTCTCAAATATGCTATCCACTCATCACAGATCTAAGAGCCAGGTTGAAAGAGCTGCTAGCTACTCCCTGGGGCATGCCAGTCTCAGGGCAGACGAAGAAAAGATCATTAATAGCACCACACCAGGATTCCTAAACTTTGGCTTGGAAATAGCACACAAAATGTACTTTCACATTTCATTAGCCAAAGCATGTCACATGGCCAAGCACCTAGTTAGTACCTGAGCAAGGGACAGCAAATGTTTCTAATAATACAATCAATAAGACAATAATACAATATAGTCTATCATACCTCTTAAAACCACCAATCTCTATATTTCCTAAGGAAAAACTTCAAATTCTGTACCAAGTCTTCAAAGGACTTTGAATCATGTCATCCAAGCGGACAAACAGACTAGCAACGTTGGTTCCTCTTTCAGACTTACATTCCGGGCACATTTTCCAAAGCAGCCTGTTCCCAAAAACTAGATCTTGAAGCTCTTTAAGAATCCAATACTATCTAATCCTCCTAGAAGCCTTAGAAGTAGTCCGTGTGCCAGAGGACAGGGTAATTTACTCCTGGCAAACAGAAAAGAATAATTTACATCTGGAGAGCAGAAAAGAGAGGGTTTATGAAGAAATTGTCAGAGCTCATAAAATCCTGGTACTTCATCAAAATATACTATACTGATATAAAGGAAAAAGTATTCCAACTTCAGACTTCCTTGAAAAAAAGTCATCCAATTTCAATTTTTGAAGTGTCTTAGGTTTCATTTTTTTAAAGTGCCTTAAATTTTTTGAATAACATTGGATTACAAATTCCATCATTTTCTAAACTTTCACCCTCCCCTTACACTCAACCCAAGCACAAATTCAAAATCATTCTTGGTTAAAGTCACCCTATGGTTTTCTCTGAATTTTAGTTTCAATTCTTGGTATTTCTGGCAATCCTGTGTGTCTTGGCCAAAAAAGACATGTCCTTGTCGAAGACTACTAAGATCTGGCCTCCTTCCTAATTTGAACAGGGAAAATCTGATATAGCTACTTTTTAAAAATCCTCCATGCCAGTCTCCATCTCTATAATATACTGAGTCATTTCTTCTGAATCAAAATACCTTTATTCATCATTAAGTGGTTCTAAAACTGTAAGGTGAATGGTAGATGAGGAAGTAGACATTCGTATGTCAAAATAACCCCATACGCATCGCTCACTAGACAGAACAGGAAATACTTAACTGCATAATGAGAATATCTGAGAGCCATCACCCTAATGCAACCATTAATTTTAGCACCACCAAGGTTTTTTATTCTGATAGGATGCAATCTACAGCATCAATGATGAAGCAAAGTTAAATAAAATTAAAAACATTTTAGACAAAATGCCTGGGTAACAAACAGCAAAGAAACAAGCTAAACACCTTGAAGAAGAAATAAGACATACCCAGAAGTAAGACATTTCACAGGACAGTTGGACAGATCTCCTCAACAAGTCAATGGCAATAAAAATACACTATCCTTACTTTAAAAAGATGTTAGAGACAGAACAAACACAGGCAATCTGCACCCCTCTTTGGGGTGCTTATTGGATAAGCAACAGTGAACAACATTTTGGGGACAAGGAAAAAGAGAACATTCTTTGGCTCTAAATGAGATGAAAATTATATTATAAATTTATATATGCATACATAGGTATACATAAAGAACCAGAGATCAAAGTAAATATACACTACACTGCTAACAGTAGTTATCTCTGCATGCAGGAATGTGTTTTTTTTTTTTTTTTTTAAGATTTTATTTATTTGACAGACAAGTAGGCAGAGAGGCAGGCAGAGAGAGAGGAGGAAACAGGCTCCCCGCTGAGCAGAGAGCCCGATGCAGGGCTCAATCCCAGGACCCCGAGATCATGACCTGAGCCGAAGGCAGAGGCTTTAACCCACTGAGCCACCCAGGCGCCCCAATGGTGACTTTCTTCTTGGTTTTGCTAGTCGGTGGTGCCTAATTTCTTACAGCACACATGTACTGCTTCTGTAATAACACAAGACTTTTTCTAGGCTTTGCCTCATCAGTTACAGGAGTAACACTTTGAATTATAGCCCTGAGTCCACTTTCTGATTTTATTTGATATTGTGTATCTATCTCAGTTAAACTTCTGTCTCTAAACTATGGGGGAAAGGGGGAGTGGAAGAGAAAGAACTAACATTTTTTTTATTTCAATGGGTATGGCAGCCGTCCTAATCTATCACATTTAATCTTTATTATATTTTTGTTAAAATTTATTTTAAGAGCTAAATGTTAGTTCTGAAATAGAACTACAGAATACATAGAGAGAAACACAATTTTTTGAAATTATTGTATTTATTATTAAACTGGGCAGTAGGATCCCAGTTTTACAGGTGAGGAAACAGGCCCCCAAGAATACAGGCTTTAGGAATGCTTACTGGGTACTGTTTGAGGTTACTTCACCCCAGTTTTACTGAATTTCACTGGGACCTTAGGTCTTTCCCCACAAGGACCTCTACTGAACTATTCATTGCCTAAAGGGCATGTCTTTAGAGAATGGGGAAACAAACCTCAAATTCTTAACTTTTTGGCTTAAAAATTAATCTTGTAAAAATGTTTTTAAAAGAGCAGAAACATGTAAAGGGAAACAGAAGAGTTAAATATAGTTTGGGTTTCTAAGAAGGCAGGAGGTGGGGAACAATCATACACCACCCCCCCACCGCCCCACCCCCCGCCCAGAGTCATGTCCTTCCCTGCTGGAGCTTTGGAGAATGGTATGTGGCCCTCTACCCCCAACACCTTACTGTCCCCACAATCCTGTGGCCAAAATAACAGGGAGACCCCTCACCAAGCTCACTGGATGATGTGAGGAGCAAGCAAACGCTGCCATCATCACCAAGAGGGGCAAGTTTGCAACATGTGGGGCAAGACTGCAGACCAGAAGGCTTCTCCGAGAAACAGAGATGCTGTGGAGAAGGCAGGATGGACCATCTGAAGGGAGCACAGGTGGGAACTGGGATAATCTGCAGAAGCCAGTGTGAGGAAGTCTGGACAATGTTCAATGTCAAGGGTTTACATCTCAGAGAATGTCAGCTTGGACCATGGCAGACCCCCAGGAGCTAGACACACCTCCCACAACAGGTGCCATCCAGGGAAGAATGGTGGGAGGAATACCTTGAATTTAATGTGTGTGTGGGTGGGGGGGACATATATGATGAAGTTAGCCCATAACTAAGAAATTTATTTATTTGTACTCTCAAGTTGGGGCTTAAAATACTGTAACTCTGTTTACAGAGCCAGTGGATGTCAGTGTAACTTGCCTTGTAAATTACACTTTGCAGTGCTACTAACGGAGGAAAAGATAACAAATATTTCACCATGACCACAATTTTATAGACTAAGAATAAAAACGTAACTTGTATATAATGCCTTGAAATTCAGAGCTAAATGTTTGTTCTGAAATAGAACTACAGAATGCATAAAGAGAAATACAATTTTATGAAATTTAAGATATATTTATTAAAATTAAATTGCATTTTTTGTTTCACTAATACTTCCTCCTTGTAAGGAAGAATCGGTCCATGATTTTTAAAGTTTTTCATTCATGCACTTAAAGTTTCTTTCACATATTTTACAAAAACAAAACAAAGAATGGAGTCTACAGGGTAAGTACTGTATAGTCTTTTCACTGACCTGAGCCCTTTAATATCTTTCAAAAAAATAATAATAACAATCAGTGCCTTGCCATTTCTGCAGTATATAGCATTGTTGGGCTAAATGATACAAGGAAGGAATCAAATAAAAAGGCAACCCAAATAGAAAGAATGTTCTCAGTTTCCAGGATAGTCTGCTCACAATCATTATTTGTAAAAGTTCCTTTTAGATTACCTTTCTTTTGCCCTGGAGAATACTTTAATAGTCAGGTGGAAATATAACTTCTGGAGGACAATATTGCCTATAAACTGCAAGGAAATTAAGACAGGGCAAAGGTGAGAAACACTGCAACGCTCCTATGACCGGACGCTACAAAGAGACTTCATTTTTTAAAAAATATTTTGCATCACGACTCATTAGGAAAAAAGCTTCATCATGACATACATTGCACCCCTCTGGTTAGCCAGGTCTATGCCACACATACTTGTAATGATAAATATCCCATTAACCAGTTAAGTTTTTTCATAAGGAAACTCCGAAGTCCTAACCGTTATGTGAGTACCTTACAAACTGAAGAAGAATGTCACAAAATGACCCATTAGGCAGCACGGATACCACTGATTCCTTCATTTGTTGAAAAGGATACGATGGAACCGTGGAGCGGCACCAATCTTTTGCCCCGTTGTCCTCTCCTTCCCTCTGCTCTACCCTGTGGGACATGGAGCTCATTCCTGCAACCCACACTCCTGTACTCCCTCACCAACTGGCTTCTAGTGGAGTTCTTAAATTGGGAGGCACTCCTGGAGATTTGAGATGCAAGGACAGAAGAAACTGAGTGTTTTTTAGTCTCTCTCTCTTTCTCTCTCTGCCTACGCAGCATTTTCATCAGTAGCTGTGACCCCTCTTTTGTGTTGCTAGGTCGATCTGGTCCCTCTGGGTAGTTCTAACCTTCAGGTCCGGTAAGAACACCTCCTTCATTGGTCTCACCAGTCCTAGGGCGGGCAGCAGCAACCTGCTGTAGTCAATCCCCGAATTGCCTTACCATGCCCTTTGGTTTTTCTTTTTAAATAAAAATTCCATGTACCTAAGGTATATAACACGATGATCTGATATACATACACACAGGGGATGATTACTGTAATCAAGCTAATTGGTATATACTGTCCTCGGTTTCTGCGTGCGGGAGGAGAGCACCTGAAATCTACTCCCTTAGCAAATTTCCAGTATCCAGTAAAGCATTATTAACTCTAGTCCTCACGCAGTACATTAGATGTCTGGAGTTATCTACCCCACCTAACAGCAACTTTGTATCTTTGACCAGCTTCTCCCCATCTCCCCCACTACCCCAACCCTGGTAACCACCATTCTACTCTCTGCTTCTCTGTATTTGACTTTTTTTAGATTCCATATATAGGTGAGATTACCCAGTCTTTTTTCTTTCTGTGTCTGCATTATTTCCACTTAATATCTTCCAGTTTCAACCATGTTGTTGAAAATGATAGAATTACCTTTGAAACAAGACTAATAATATTCCATTACTAAGAATAAAGGCTAAATAATATTCCATTGTGTATGTATGTATATATACAATTTCTTTACCCAATCATCCATCAATGGACTCTTTGGTTATTTTTTAGCTCTGAAAAATACCTTTTGAATAAATACCCACCTCAAGTTCCCTCCATCGAAAAGTTGACATAAGTTCTATTTTTCCATTTCAGTTCTGCCCAATACAGGAACCATGTGGATAATGAATGAGGAAATCATCATAAACTGTTAGCTCCCTAGGTAAACACATGCATAAACACATACACGTAAACGCACGCATGTGCACAAAAAACCCATAATCAGCCATAAACCTTTCACTCATAAGGTATCTAGCAGAAATAAGAGTCCTGAGAAAATAGAAGATGAAGGAAAACTGGGCAGAGACATTCATTTATTTGTCAATTGCTGATCACTAAGCAGACAACGTGCCAGGTGCTGGAGCCACAAAGACGACAAAAAACAAATAGAGCCCTGCCTTTATCCTGTCTGGTCTGATGGGAGAACATGGGCATGCACGGAAAATCACACAAATACACTTAAGTTTACAACAGCGTACACTCTGTTCTGCTGACACCTGTTTTGAAACTGTGAAGTTGATATATTAGTGAACAGTATGGGCAAACCGTGATTTTGTTTGCTTATGCCGCGATTTCATCTGCGAGGGAACTCCAGAAGGACACGCACACATCTGCACCCAGCTGAACAGAGCCAGGGAGGAATACACAAAGAGAACAGAAGCACAAACCTCGTCCAGGGACCTCGGTTCACCTTGGGCCACACCCATCAGGTGGTACAACTTTCCAAAGGATTTTAGACGGCCTCGCTTCCACCTCTCCACAACTCACAAGCAGCAGCCTTTCCAAAGCCCACTTCCACAAGTAAATACCAGGTCTTTCTCAAGAGAAAATACCAGACTTATTGATGTCTTTAAGCATTTCTTAATGGTTTCACACATGCAAAAGTGTACTACCATTTTGTATTAGTTTCTGGTCTTTTTTATGTGTCACTGAGGAAGTTTTTAAATTTTGTACTCCAACTGCATGTTCCCATAAGCCCCGTGGTTTTCACTGCGCCATTCTGCACAGCCTGGTGATCTTTTTAAGCATGTACGTTGCATTTCAACGGAACTGACTACACTTTGAATGAAAGGCCAATGGCGCTAGGAGTGCATATACTAGAAGAAAAGGGAAAGAGGAAATGGAGCATAGATGCAAGGAACCCAGAAAGCTAGGGCAGGATAACTGAAAACAAAGAGACAGGAGTGTGATTTGGCAGAAGGCCAGCGAGCTGGAGAGGTAGGGAGGGACTACCCATGGCACCCACCAGGTGTGGGATGTGGTGATGCACCGTAGTAGAAGCCAGAAGGAGCCGGGCCCCTAAAGGTTCCATTTTCTCAACCATAAAATGCAAAGTAATTTGGGAGCAAATTGAATGGTTACATACAAACACATACACACATTTGAGTATATATATTAAGTTGAAAATATCTACTTGTAAAAGTTCAAGTAATTAATTTTGTTACAAATACACATTTAAGATCACATCATGAAATCACGCAGTAATTTTATTTTTTTAAAGACTTATTTATTTTTTAGAGAGAGAGTGCACTTATGCACACACACAGTCGGGGGGAGGGCAAGAGAGAGGGAGAGAGAGAATCTCAAGCAGACTTCCTGCTGAGCAGGGAGCCAGAGGCAGGGCTGGTTCCCACAACCCTGAGATAATGACCCGAACCAATGCGAGTCAGACGGTTAACTGACTGAGCCACCCAGGTTCCCCCTCACACAGTGATCTTAAAAGACTGCCTTTTTTTTAAATTAACATATAATGTATTATTTGTTTCAGGGGTCCAGGTCTTTGAATCATCAGTCTTACACACTTCACAGCACTCCCCATAGCACATACCCTCCCCAACATCCATCCCCCTGCCACCCCATTCTCCCCACCACTCCCCACCCCTCGCCCCCTCCAGCAACCCCCAGTCTGTTTCTTTTTTTTTTTTTTAAGATTTTATTTATTTATTTGAAAGACAGAGATCACAAGTAGGCAGAGAGGCAGGAAGAGAGAGAGGAAGGGAAGCAGGCTCCCCACTGAGCAGAGAGCCTGATGCGGGACTCGATCCCAGGACCCTGAGATCATGACCTGAGCCGAAGGCAGCGGCTTAACCCACTGAGCCACCCAGGCGCCCCCCAGTCTGTTTCTTGAGATTAAGTCTCTTATGGTTTGTCTCCCTCTCTGGTTTCATCTTGTTTCATTTTTCCCTCCCTTCCCCTACAATCCTCTGCCTTATTTCTCAAATTCCTCATTTCAGTGAGATCATATGATAATTGTAAGACTGGTTTTTACACTCACACATTTCATGAGGCATTTTACTCACGACCTTCACAGCCTTTATATGCACTGCTAGCATCAGTGTTTAATTGGGATACCCCCCAATTACTTCTCCTTAATTATGGATGGAGAAAATGAACCTTTTTGGTCCAAGTCCAAAGAGATCAGATTTGGATAAGGAATCTAAAACATATGCTTAAATGCTTATTCAAAAATTAAGTATTTGAAAGAAAATCTTATGAGAAACCTTCATAGGTGATTCTTACTATTCTAAGGAATAAACTGGAGAAGAGTCCTTTACATATAGTGAAAACGAAAAGCAAGTCAAAATCAGACCATGAGAGAGTGGTGAGCTTTGGGGCAAACTAGAATCTTCCCACCCTGCAAAGAGAAGGTCAGGTTTAGCTGGGGTGTGGTGGGGGCAGAAAGAGTAAGGATGGACACCTCCCCCCCCAAATTCTCAGCTGTGGTGAGCAGAGTCTGCAGCCCTCACCAATCCACTCCTTAACCTCTGGCCTCCACATTTCACCCAGACTCAGCAGACTTTGCTTTCTCACAATTTCTGTGCAGGTACTCTGAGCACACACCTTCTGCAGAAGGTCTGGCATCCGTCCCTCCACAGGATTAGCACTATTTGCATCAGGAGCCAGTCTGTTTGCATTCTTCCATAGGATTGCTGAATCTGAATGGGTCCGTGTGCATGCATATCTATTCCTATTTATAGCAAAATCCCATTTATTATATGTCTAAAACCCAAGAAAACTTAAATAAACAGAATTTATAGTGCCATTCAATGGTAATTGATTTTCTTAGTGTTTCTGGGAATACTCCAAGTTCCTAAAGGAACTCTAAATCATCAAAGCAAGATTAACCTATGTTCAATGAAGTTTCCAAGTATTTTTCCCTGACTCTAACATGATTCACTTAAGAAATGCTTAAATTAGCTCCTACTATATACACAGTAATGTGCTCAGCATTAAAAAAAAGAATCCAAACATAATACAAGATTTGGGACCCTAAAGTAATTACAAAATTCATATGAAAAGAAAAGCCAGAACATAAATTAAGCTACAATATAACAATATTTATATTAATGCCACACGCCAACAAAGACACTTTTCTTTCTGCTCTAATGTGTTCTGAGAAACTGGGTCATAAATTTGATTATATATCCCACAGGAAAAATGTTATAAATTATGACTAGAGGTGGTTTTCTTGATCAAGGACTTGGCATTTAAAAGAAAACACACACACACACACACACACACACATACACAAACACCACACACTCAGCAACATGTCACAAAAAAAATAAAAATTACAAAAAACACTAGTAGCTATTTAACATAAGTGTCCCCAAAATGGGATAATAATTATGTGGAAATTATACAATGAGATCCAATGTACTCGAGTGTACACACAGCACAAAAATAAAGCTCTAATGTAAACTCTAATGTATCATAAATTTTACTTAATGCCATAATGCCAGCTCTGATAAACACAAGCATATCATTAACCATAGTTTTGCTTGACTTGTTGGATTTAAAAGGGTACTTTTGGGATGACTTGATGGCACAAGTCTTTTTTAAAAATGAGCTGATGCATCCTTTTTCTCTAGATAAATTTCCCTGCAGAGCATCTGAGCACTCAGAATTTTTCACTGACCTCACAGCTAACTTAGAGGACCAGGGCAGCTGTTTAATAAACGTTTGCTTCTGATGACGATGGTGACATTAGTGTGTCTCTCCCCTTTCAGAAGGACCAACCTAACATTTATTCCCATCAATATCTCCACTCTCCCGAGCATTCTTAAAGTGATAGTTTCTGAATAAATAAAAAAGATGAGGAAAAGATAAATATCAAATAAACCGAGAGTCTATAAATAGGTATCTAAGACTTTAATGGGGAAACTCTACCCTTACCAGCAATTATTAGGTAGAGGACTGAGTTGTTCTTTGAAAGATTATTCCAGTAATAATGCTGTCAACTGGAATATTCTACAAGCACGTCCTTCATTCTCTCCACACTCTGAATCAGTAAGTTTGGTGCTCATAAGGGCATCTGTGTCCAAATCCATGTTCATCTTTACGCATTTCTTAAAATTTTGCCCCTTTCAACTTCGTTTTTAGGCTTCAGAATCTTCTAGAAATAGGGACATGCCTGTTTACCAAACATTTCCCCTCATCCCCTGTCAAGTTAACAGGGCTATCTTCCATGAAGGATTGTTATATTTTCTGCTAATAAATCCTAATTAAATTAATTGCCTCTTACTTATCCATATCTTGCTCAATTTCCAAAGGTTCATATTCCAATTTCAACTTTATTTTGGAGCCATTCTTTTTGGCAAAATGTTACACGTTTCAATCTTTCCCAGTTTATGTGTAGTCCAAAATTACCCATTTTGCTTGTCTAAATCTTCAGTAGTTATTTTGGCAGCTTTAAAACAGAATCAAAATGGTAGGATCATGGGAACTTTGCCAGTCCATTCTTGGCTTCTCTAATATACTAAGATTCTTCTTTTAATCATCACAATAAAGAGAGACTGGAAAATGTCCATTGGATTTGACAACTAGGAAGCAATTCATAACTTTGGCAAGAACTTACTCAACTGGAGCGGTGGAGGCAGAATCCAGGCTGGGTGATTTGAAGAGTAAAGGCACAGCAAAGACTGTGAGCAAATTCTACCAGTTTCGGGAGGTAGAATGAGGAAGGCAAGAGATAAAGAGATAACTGGGAAGCGAATCAAAGTACATTCATAACCTCAGAAAGACTGAATTGGAAAGCCTTGGGTTTGCATATACTACATATGAACTTCCGATGGTACATTATATATAGCACTAAATGTCACCACATCTCACTGCTTCATTTCTCTCCCGTTTGTTTTTGCTCTTCTTCCAGCATCTCTAGATCCAAGAGCATGCATAATCTGACTGGGTTGTACGGATTTCTCCTACCTTTGCCACAGGCCCAGCCTCTACAACAGTATGCTTGTTTTCTTTCTTTCTTTCTTTCTTTTTTTTTTTTTTAAGATTTTATTTATTTATTGGACAGAGAGAAAGACCACAAGTAGGCAGAGAGGCAGGCGGAGGGGGAGGCGGGTAGAAGGCTCCCTGCTGAGCAGAGCCTAACGTGGGGCTCAATCCCAGAACCCTGAGATCATGACCTGAGCCGAAGACAGAGGCTTAACCCACTGAGCTACCCAGGCGCCCCCAGTATGCTTGTTTTCTGAAAGCTATTCCCCTCTCCCTTCAAACTGACTCATGGGCTGGCTTCAACTGATGATATTTCTGAATGCATGTCTAGTTCCAACAAGTGAAAATGCTTCCGTGGAATTGTTGGCCTCCTCTTTCCCCTGTCATTTCTCATCTTGGATTTGCCATCACTCTCTTATCAAATATGTGTATGCTTTCTTTGGTGTTCATGTGTAATACGTGCATGTGTGTGCGTGCGAGCCCACATGCATGCCCTACCAAACTTCCATCATCCTACACCCACTTCCTAAGCCTTCACAGCATAAATGACTTCATACTATTTTGAGCAGCCCTTAGCTTTCAGTTCTTGGGGCTGATTGACTACTTTGCTATGTCGAATGCTTTTATCTTGTAGACATTTACCAAACATCTATGCTTGCCAAACTTGTTGCCAAATCAATGGATAATTCTATCCCAGTGTACATTTTCCTGCCACACACCACCACACACCAGGACAAAACTGTTTACCTTAGATTATAAGGATTTGGGTCTCACTTTATTTAGACAGTGAGCATCACAAGTTTTCAAAACACGGAGCTGGAGAATGCCATCAAGCTCTATGCAGACCAGTAAACCAGGGATAAGCTCTTCTGCCCACACTGCCATGCTGCGGGGGTAGGGGGGGACTGTATTGCTGTATTTGTTGTTTTTTGTGCATCTTGAAGAGGTTTCTTAAACCACTGACTTCAAAATCCTATATAAAATAAGATTTTAAAGAAAATATAAATAACCAGTCTTAGAGACTAGCACATATGACCCAGAATGAGAAATACTGTTGAGGAAACTGTATGAAAAACAAATAAGTTGACAGAAATCCCAATTTTTCTTTCCCATGCTGAATCTACTCATCTATAAAACTGCACAGAAGCATTTGTTTAATCTTTGAAGCATCCTTCCTTTTTTTTTTCCCCCTCCTACCTCCACATGAACTCCGTGAAAGTTCCTTAATTATGGCCAATTCTTGAGTACGGGAAGAACTCTTTTAATCTATCAAAGTATATTAGAGCCCTGGCATGTAAAATGCTAAAGAAATGTTTTCCTGGTGATCTGATGCCCAGTTTAGATCAATTTTTCTGTAAGCAGCTCAAAGAGCCAAACTAACAGCGCATCTCATTCTATGGGGTACTCAAAGGGGGTTCCACCTCTATAAGTTATAAAGCCTTGCTAATTTATAGCTGATTCCTTTTTGTTCACAAATACTAAGTGGTTGTCCTGGTATTATTTAGCACTATATTCTTTTTTCTTTAATTTAACATATTTTATTTCCCCAATATATCCAAACTATTACCATTTCAACATGTAATCCATACAAAAAATTGAGGTCTTTAACTTTCATTTTCTATACTGTTTGAAATCCAGTATGCATTTTACACTTTAAGCACATTTCAACTTGGACTAGCCACATTTTAAGTGATCATTAGCCACACACATCTAGTAACTCTTACATTTATTCTGCACAGGTCTGAACCAGAAATCCTACGAGAGCAGGGACCTTTCCTATTTTATTCACAGTTTTGCAAGAGCCTGGCATGCAGTCTATACTCAAGAAAAATATTGTTGGATTAACAATGTGATGAAACTAAACTAAAGGTAAATTATATATATTCATTATATATATTCAATTCTGATGATTTCCTAGATTTTTCAAAAAAAATAAAAAAGACTGAGCAATTATTACATACAATGTCGAAACTCTTCATTAAAAAAGGGGGGCTGGGGTGCCTGGGTGGCTCAGTGGGTTAAAGCCTCTGTCTTCGGCTCAGGTCATGAGCCCAGGGTCCTGGGATCAAGCCCCGCATCAGGCTCTCTGCTCAGCGGGGAGCCTGCTTCCCTTCCTCTCTCTCTGCCTGCCTCTCTGTCTACTTGTGATCTCTGTCAAATAAATAAATAAAATCTTAAAAAAAAAAAAAAAGCCTCTTTGGAGCTTTGTTACTTGTTGGTCTGGTATTCAATCTGAAGAAATCTAAATCATTTTATCCTCGGTGTATGTGTTCTCATCACTAAAATCTGCATAAACTTCTAAAGTTCAAAAGAGCCTAGACCCAACCCTGTCTCCAATCCCTCTGCGCTGCCCTCTTCTCCCAACCCTAACCCTACCCTATAACTCCTGGTCACTCTGGGACCATCATATTCTGTACTTGGGGGCTCTGTAGCAGAAGAGCACCTTGGAGGTCCTCATCAGCCAGACAGCTGGAGGACGAATCCTCTCTTCATCTCTTTGAGCATCTACTTCCTTCAAGAAGAGTTCCACACTGAAAGAAGATCCTGAATTATTTGGGGGGGTGATTTTTATTCTTCAGAATGTAAGAGTTTCTTAGAAATATAGAGAGTCTGAAAATATTGATGATGCTAAAGAAAAAGACAGTAGAATTCAACTTGAGCAAACCACGGATTTAAAAACAATATCCAGAAGCTGAAGAACTAGTGTTTCTCACTGATGAATTTGAAGGCCTGGGGTTTTTTTGGAAATAACTGATGGACCTCACTGAATAAGCCCAAGACATACCGCATGATGGTTTTATCTACATCCATTGTGAAATGATTACACAATAGGTTCACCTGGCAAATGTCTTCTCATACAGATACAATAAAAAGAAGAGAAAGAAAAAAAGGAAAAAGAGGTTGTCCTCATGATGCGAGCTATTAGGATCTCCTCTTTTAACAACTTTCTTGTATATCCCACAGCAGTCTCAGCAATCATCATCATGTGACACATCACATCTCTAGGACCTGTTTATCTTATAACTTGAATTGTACCTTCTGACCGTCCTCCACCTCTGCTAACCATAAGTCTGATGTCTTCTTCTATGAGCTTTGTTTTCTTTTGTTTTTAGATTCCACATGTAAGATCAGACAGTATTTGTATTCTCTGACTTATTTCATTTAGCATAATACCTTCTAGGTCCATCTATGTTGTCTCAAACAGTAGGATTTACTTGTTTTCCTATGGCTGAATAAAATTCCACTGTGTGTGTATATACCACAATTCTTTTATCCATTCATCCATCAATGGACGCTTAGGCTGTTTCCATGTCTTAGCTACTAGAAATAATGGGGGTACAGGTATCTTTTTGAGTCAGTGTTTTCATTTTCTTTGGATATATTCCCAGAAGTGGACTTGCTAGATCCCACAGTAGTTCTATTTTTTATTTCTTAAGATTCCTCCAAACTGTTTTCCATAGCAGCAGTACCAATTTTCAATCTCACCAACAGTGCACGAGGATTCTCTTTTCCCCACATCCACACCACCATCTTGTTTTTTTGATGGTACCCATTCTAACAGGAGTGAGGTGATAGCTCAGTGTGTTTTTTTGTTTTTGACTTTTATTACAGTTTACTGTTATAACCTACTTTATTATTAGTTATTGTTGTTAGTGTCTTACTATGACTAAATTGTAAACTAAAATTGATCATAGGTATATATGTATAGGAAAGCTAGGGTTTGTTACTATCAGTAGTTTCAGGCAGTCACTGGGGTCTAGAACATATCCCCCATAAGGCGGGCTCTTAGGATCTCCTAACAACTTTCTTGTATATCCCACAGCAGTCTCAGCGATCATCATGTGGCACATTACATCTCTAGGACCTGTTTATCTTATAACTTGAATGGTACCTTCTGACCTATTGTACTTTGTTTTCTTTAAAAAGATAGTGATTACTTTTCTGATTATATGGTAAACACACTCATTATAGAATTTAGCAAAGCATCCATAATTTCA
Source organism: Mustela putorius furo (assembly GCF_011764305.1). NCBI lineage: Eukaryota > Metazoa > Chordata > Mammalia > Carnivora > Mustelidae > Mustela > Mustela putorius. The sequence goes on along the minus strand of NW_025422019.1, from coordinate 18,495,076 downwards.
TCCAGAGACAATCACTGTTAAAATCGTATGGTTCTTTCAAATATATTTATAAGTATATATAGATTTTTACAAAGTTGTATTATGGCACATAATGTTAAACATTGTGACTTTAACACTATTACATTCGCCTCCACAATCCTATACAATTAAATAGCATTTTAAAACATGGCTTTAACAGACACATTTATGCCATCCTAACATTTTCTGTTTTTTTAAAAAATTTCTTTATTTTTAAATTCAATTAACATATAATGCATTACTGGTTTCAGAGGCAGAGTTCAATGATTCATCAGTCATATAACATCCAGTGCTCATCACATTATATCACCTCCTTAACCACCATCACCCAGCTACCCCTGTCCCCACACCCACCTCCCTCCAGCAACCCTGTTTCTTTACTATGCTTAAGAGTCCCTTATGGCTTGTCTCCCTGATTGCATCTTGTTTTATTTTTCCCTCCCTTCCCCTACGATCCTCTGTCTTGTTTCCTAAATTCCACGTATCAGCAAGATCACATGATAACCGTCTTTCTCTGGCTGACTTATCTCTGTTAGCATAACATCCTATAGCTCCGGCCATGTCATTGCAAATGACAAGACTTCGTTTTTTATCGATGGCTGAGCAGTTTGGAATACTTCTTATTGTGGTCTTAATTTGCATTTTTCTAATGACTAGTAATTTGGAGCATCCTTCATGAACCTGTTGACCTTTCGTATATCTTCTTAGGAGAGATGATTTTTCAGGTCATTTGTCCATTTTTTATTTGGGTGTTTTCTCCCTATGCATTATATGACTTCTTTATATATTTTAGATATCACCACTTATCAGATGTATGGTATGCAAATATTTCTTCCCATTCTTTTCACTTTGTCTTCTCACTTTGTTGATGGTTTCTTTGTGCAGAAGCTTTTTACTAGATGTAGTCCCACGTGTTCATTTTTATTTTCTTGCTTCTGCTTTAGATGTCATATTCAAAAATATCATTACTAAGACCCATGTCAAGGAGCCTTATTCCTTAGGGATTTCATGATTTGGGGTCTTAAATGTAAGTCCTTAATCTACATTGATTTTTTTCTCAGTGGTGGATATGGGCCCAGCTTCATTTTTTACATATGAAAATCCAACTGTCCCAGCACCCCTTATTAAAGAGACTGTCTCTTCTGCATTGAGTCTTCTTGTCTCCATTGTCAAATATTAGTTGAGTGTACATGCTTGGATTTATTTCCAGAACTGCGATACTCTTTCACTGCTCTATTTATCTGTTTTTATGCCAGTACCATATTGTTTTGATGACCATAGCTTTATAGTACAGCTTGAAATCAGGAAATGTGATACCTCCTTCTTTGTTCTTTTTATTCATAATTTTTTTGTTGGTTTGGGGTCTTTTATAGCCCTATATTCCTCAATAGTCATTGGAAGCCTTACACAAGCATATATAAACATAATTTTTACCCCACCCCACTCCCCACCTCTCATATCCACATTTTCAAGAATTAATGTGATTAAATGTCAAGTTTCCTCATTCTCAGCACAAAATAGGATTATGATTACCTTTTCTACACTGAAGGAGTCTATGATGGAGGGTTAACCCTACCATAATACTGGCATTCTAGGAAAAGAGGCCCACATTTCCTTCAGGTTAACACCATCTTTTTCAACTACAGCGGCTCTGTCAGAAGTCAGCAACTGGAGTCAGCAGAGGACTAAGCACAGTAGCAAAGAAATTGGGACTACACTTCATGCAATTTTATTATTTAAAATGAGTTTTTATATAGGTGGTCCCATTATAAATATAGTGTCATGGCTATTTTTCAATGCATGTGTATAAACAAAATCAACATACCACTTCCACTTACTCCAACACATACCTACTGCATAGTTATTCTCTGTGAGCTGCAAAAGAGCCAAAATGAGTAAGACGCATTCCCTGCTTTTATGGAACTCATCCTTAGTAAGAGAGCTAGACATACATAAATAAGGTAACTTGGCCCTGCTAAGGGCAGAGGGGCAGAGGACATGCATGTCACATCTCCCCACTTAGGCTGCAAATTCCTAGAAACTGGGGCTAGTGATTCTACTCTGTGCCATGGACACAGAGGGTACTCAATAAATAATCTTCAAATTTATTTTTAGAGCTCACAAACAAATGCATCTTGCACTTTCCATTGGTTTGTGTTGCTCTGCGAAAACTGTTTGGTTATTAAAAAAAAAAAATCTGAAAGATGTGCCACATTGGGGATATACTGTGTCACAAGCATTATGTTTTAATTTCACCAACTCTATAATCCAAATGAAATATCTAATATTCATGCACATAATATTAGATGGCATATCCTTAGAGTCTGTCTCCACACGGAAAATTCTTCCCTATGAAGTTTAGGATTTTTCTTTCTTTCCAACAGAAGCCTTGTTCTTAATACCTTTCTTTTAATAAGCAACTGAAGTCAGACTTAAACTACCCATGTAATATGCCTCCCAAAGAGACTTGGAATTATTAAAATGTTTCACATTATCATGTATAGCTGAATAAAGGTTGCACTTACAAAGGAGACACGGGACATTTTTGTGCGTTCCGTGCAATGAAAGACATGTCACATTCTGCCTTTTCAATTGAAGCCTGCCGCAGCCCAGAGGGTCGGTTACTGTCAGAAATTCGACTTGAGAAAGGCCCTTCAGATCACTGAGAAGAATGCTACCTGCCAGGAAATGAGTCAAACCTACCAAAAAATTACTACAATTTGGTCAGAAATATCACTTTGGTGGGCTGCATGTCATTTCTGACTGCAGTAATCATAATAAGGGTGTAGTACAAGAGAACACAGAAATACGCATGAAGTCTAAGCGCAGGGGAAAAAATGGTTAAGTTCCCTCTTAGGTAAAGGTTATTTTTTTTCCTTCTCTTTCTTAACTTGAGATAAGCAGATTCTCAGCTGTGCCCATTTCCTGTGCATCAGCCTACACAGCCACCCCAGCAAACCAATAAAAAACAAGCAAAAATAATAAACCACAAAAGAAACTGCATTCTTTAGCCTGGAAATGAGAAGGGCGAGGCGATTTCATAATGTGTATGAATAGTTGTAAAGTGGAAGCAATCTAGATACGCTCCATCTTCACAAATGAAAGACATATGGGATTCATTTTGTAACAAATGAGATACAGAGAAATTTTCCTATTTTACAGGTTTTCTAAAGTAAATACATTCCTGAGAGAAGTCATGGAGGTGTTTTAAGAAGCTTTTTTTAGAGATTATTCACACTGGTACTTAAGGGCAAAATTAATACACAGATGAATGGCCTCATACACACAAAGACTGATGGGTGACGCCTTGGAAGGAAACTTGGCAGTCAACAGACAGAGGCAGAGTAGAAATGTTCCTGGTATGTCCCATATGGTGGCCACCCCCGCCACAGGTGGCCACTGAGCACTTGAAACCTGGCTGGTCTGAACAGAGATGTCGTTATAACTGAGAAAACATAACTTTTTCATAATCGATCCATGTTGAGATGATAATATTCTAGATATATTAGGTTAATAAAATATACTACTAAACTTAACTTCAATGGCTCTTTTTCCTTTTCTAATGTAGTTACTAGAAAATCTAAGATTGCACATGTGAATATTTGCAGCTTACGTTCAATTTCCGTTGAGGAGTTCTGCTCCTAAGCTCAGACTGCCTGAGTGCAGATCCTGACCTGAAGCAAGTCATTTCCTATTTCCACAACTATAAAATGGGAAAAATAAGAACACAATCCACTCTAAGCTTTTTTAGAAGATTTTATAAATTAATACATGTAGAATAATATCTGGCATATAGTAAATGATCAATAAATCTGCTATTAATATCCAATGCACACATCCTCTCTGCAGAATACCCCCACGTGTCATTGTTTATCCTCAGTTTGAATTCCCTCAAAGATGGAGAACTCACATTTCCTTGAGACAGCCGATGGCATTTCTCAACATCTCTGAACATGAAAAAGTTCAATACTGGAATAAGTAAAAATCTCTCTTTACAACTTTGAATCTTCTGAGCTTCTTTATATGATTCTGCCAGAGGCAAAGAGAAAAACTGGTCCTATTCCATACTCTACTTCTAAAAAAAGTAAAAAGACTTTGGTATTGGAAATGGGGATATTATATATTCCCATGGAAGTTCACGTCAAGAGACATGCTGACGCAGCAAAATGCTCTTCAGGAACAGATCTTCAGAAATGTGATTTGTCTATACATGCTTAAACAAAGAATGATCCTCCTCTTCTTAGCGAGGTTGCCTCGCCGCATCCAAGGACACTTTCCTGTTGGGAAGCACAGGAAACAAGGAGAACAGACAGGGGCACTCACCTAACCAGACTGCTCAGGCTGATCACGTGAGTGACCAAGGCTACTTCCAATCTACCCATACTCGCATGGGAAGACAGGTTTCCCCCCCTTCCTGCTCTCTGTGCTAATTTTAAGAGCCAGTATTTGGCATATTTGGCAGAACAATTCTGTCGTGATGATAAGCCATTAATGAAAAGGGATATGATGTGGGTTTCCTAAGTACACCTGGATGTTCTGAATCTTCCAATGGTTCCTCAGGAAGCCCACGCTTTTACACAGGAATGTCTTGAGCTCTTCTCAGTTCTAAGACATTACCATCTTCACGTACAAGGTCTGTGTCAAATCCAAACACAGCCTTGCCCAATATTTCCAAGTGACACTTCCACCTTCTGGTAGAAGTGATTCAGCAATACTCTTCCTGTCCATCACCTCTGCGAGTGTGACGACTCTGGCCGTGAGTGAGTATGTGTGTGTTCTTGCATTTGGGAGATGATACCAGCCGAGGTTAAGACTACATTTGCTGACCCGAACTCCAGGCTCTAGAGCAGTCTAGTGTTATGAGGAGCAGAATAGGCTGTGCAGTCCAACAGACTGTGATGCAAATCTTAGCTGGGGGTTTACCAGCTGCACGAGCCTCACAGCAGGTGCCAAAGGTCCCTCAGCCTCCATTTCCTAGTATGAAAAAATGACACTAAATAATAGAACCCACGTTGCAACATTATCATGAAGATTAGACATCCTGATTCTAATGCACCTAGGCTGGTACGCAGAGTGTGGTATCATCAATGATTAGGAGTCCGTCTTGTTGCTACCAGTATATTGTCAAGCCTTGTCTTAGAGATGCTCAAAGGGCTTTTACTACCCAGACCCCTTCCTTTGATCACATCCTGCTCTCCAACAGCTTCCAGAATTCTTAAAAATGCCTTGCCTTTTCTGATTCAAATCCTTTACCATCAGACCTCCGCAAGTGGATGCTAATAAGAAAACTGATTCAATCAAACATTAAAATTAGAATTTACCACCTGAGTTGCTCGGACAGAGAGAAGGCTTTGTGAATTGGCATAATCAGAGAAAGCTCAGTGGAAGTTTAATTAAAACTGGGCCTTGACTAATAGGTAGAATATGGATAACTGGAGGTTGGGGGTGTAGAAGGTAGCATTTGGGCATCTTTTTAAGCAGGTGTGGGTCTTGTGGGTGACTTAAAGGGGGCAGAACTTAAGAGGAAGGTAGGTGGTAAGAAGTTAATGGCCAGCCTGAGCATATCTGATGTATATACAGGAGCACTATTTTTTCTGTTCAAGATGGAAACATATTTTTTTTGTTTTTCCGCACTCACCTAGCAGTGTCTATTTTTATTTTGGCTAGAAGAGATCCAGAAGAAGGTCCAAAAAATGTTCCTTAAGGAGTCTGCAAAGCAACAACATCCTATTCCTCTCCATGATCGGCCAGAAGACGTTCCAGTCCTTAGAATGGGTCGATTCAGGTCAGATGAAGTTTAACAATTCAGAATCACAGAAATGAACGGAAGTCAATACAAAATAAATTGAGTTAATTCTGAGGTCCAGAAATGGAGATGGAAAAAAATAATTACTTTTTCTCCAAAAGAAAAACAGCCTGTTGAGCTACTCCCTCATACATACATTTTAATAAAGTAGTCTAAGACAACTGTGTGGAGCAGGATGCACAGTAGCAGACGAGCTGGGTCAGACACCTAGTTTTCCCCCATACCAACAGGAGGACTTAGAAAGCTTAGTTTATGTTTTGGGGGAAAACAAATTAAATTGAAGGTATAGTGGCTTTATATGCCTTGACAGCCCAATTAAAAGGGATCTAGGTACCTTTGAGCTCTTGGGCAATAGAAATGCAGGCAGATAGTTATATTTAAGTGTTTTTAACAAGTATAAATGTTGGACATAAAAAGGATTTAAATGTACATTTAAACAGTTCAACTTCAGCTGCCTTGACAGTGCCAATGGTTACATGTCCTCATGTTATAAGTAAAAATATCAAAGGCTGGTAAAAATATTTACCAAGTACTAGGACTGAAGCACCAACGATCAGAATAAGTTCTGACAACAGCCCAGGAGCTGGTCACATATAGCCAAAGGGGACTCTCTTAGTGGCTGTACCAAGAGATGAGCTAAGAGGTGTCGGGGACTGAGGTGGTGGTGGGGCCTTCGGGGAGCTCAGAACAGCATCCATTTACCTAGTGGCACAGAGGTAGTTCAATATTTCTACAACCAGTAAGGCCGTTTCAGTGCACACAGACTGAATCACCCTGAATATATCTAACGTAAGCACAAAGGACAGAAATCAATAGAGGAGAGCCCAGAAGATAACTCTGCAAGGTAAAATTAATGCAAGCCTTAGTCTTAATATAATTAAAATCTTCCATTTATATGTGCTTTTTAAAACACCCGCCTGAAAACAATTTTTAAATATATATTACTACAAAACTATAGTCTAATAACAAGGCAATGGTGCCTAACTGCTAGGAAGCTGAGGGCTTTTCTCAACATTATGATTCTTGCAGAAGTAATGAGCTGTTCACTAGCGGAACACTAGGGTACCAATCTGCACCCAGCCCTGATGCAGGCAAGTAGAACACGGCTGAGTTTCTCTCCAGCCAAGACACTGAAGGATCGTTTGTGCATTAGTTACTTAGGATTCTGTTTTTAGCTACAGCATATTTAATTACAAGAGGCTCGTAATTAAAATATGTCTAGAGAGGCAAAGTCAAAAGGAAACATCTTGTCCTTTGCTGCAAAATACCTAAGTTCTATCATGATAGCCTTTTGTTCCTCACAGGAAAGAGTTCCACATTTTTACAGATCTTTACATGTAGGTTGATATCCAAACTATCCCGATATGGGAACATCTCTTTTGTAAAGCTCAAAAAATCCTACAGATTCCCACATCATGTCAAAAAGTTGTACTTTTAGAATCCACTAATTGAAAACGTACCTAATGACCAAAAACTAGTATGAATAGTGATGCCTTTAAAATGTCTAGGTTTTTACTTATCACCAGAGCATACGCACACTCTTAAAATACAGTAGCTCTTATATATACTGGATAACTTAACTATTCAGATTACAAACCAAGACCTGGACTGAACGCTCTACCTTGCAATAATTCTGAGTTCCTGCCAGCACGGACACTGTATTCCGCAGCATCTCCAGGGCTGGTTTCAGAAGCCTAGCAAAGGACATGTGAGTAATTGGATTACACTAATATTCTCTTTTCCCTTACTACTGAATTGCTTGATCTAGTAGCTATAGAAAGCTAATAATAAATCATGGGTGGATTACAACTGAGAACATAACTAGCTATGTATATTTTGTAATAACTGGTCCACTCCAGGCAAGATGGCTTAGAATGAAGGAATCATCCTGGAAATTCAATGACTGTGATCTCTACTTCCTAAACGACATCCTCATCCTCCAAGTTAAGAGCTGCATACAAACTGACAGGAAACTGCACCTAATCCTCTCTGACTTGCGTTCATCAATAGCTACTGTTAGCTATTGTAAATAACCGCCCAGGAGAATACTAGTTTAAAATATCAACAAAAATAATCCCAATTAATGGAGAAATTTTAACGGGTGAATAAAATGTTTATCACTGAAGCAAGACCAGACTTAACATCTGCTAAAACACTGATCCCTCTCAAACTCACCATCTCCAAAATTTCTAGAATTAAAAGGAGAGTTTAAAAATCTTTCTACTTTCACAGGTTTAACGTGTTAATTATCACTTAGATATTAATCTTGTTAACAGCTCTAAATTAAGGAACTGTGTTATATTTAGGATGCTGCCTGGTATTCAAAGTGAATGCAGCTGCTTCTTTGATAGTTGTAGACTGGAAAAGTGTCTTCTTTTAAAAATATGAAGCATTTATGTGTAGTTCACCTTCAACAATCCAAAAGCATATCTAAATAGCTCATGTAAATAGTTGCGAATACTCTAATACCCTCTAGTTAGTCAAGGACCCATTCTTTTTTTTTTTTTTTTTTTTTTTTTTTTAAAGATTTTATTTATTTATTTGACAGAGAGAGAGATCACAGTAGACAGAGAGGCGGGCAGAGAGAGAGGGAAGCAGGCTCCCCGCCAAGCAGAGAGCCCGACGCGGGACTCGATCCCAGGACCCTGAGATCATGACCTGAGCCGAAGGCAGCGGCTTAACCCACTGAGCCACCCAGGCGCCCCAAGGACCCATTCTTAACCTTTTGTCTTGTAGAGCATCCCTAATGCTGTGTTGGTGATGGTGCTGATCTTTTCTCCAAGTGGTATAGCTGTCACTACTTAGAATCCTTTAATCTGTTTGTCTTGATCATGTACTTAATATATTGTACCATTTGTCATTTTGACTCTTAATTCAATAGGACCAGTCAACTATTCTTCATCGTTCTATTCAAACTTTTGAAGCAATGTTATTACTTTCATGCCTCATCTTTATAAAGGTGTGCAGAACAGTGAAACTGCAGTTTTCGGCAAGACTGTTTTCTTTTGAAGAAATTATATGACTTCGGCTTCAGTGTGTGAAGTGTAATTAAAATGAGCTGATACGCTTTGGAATTCTTGTTTGGACACTCCTCTTGCACTACCATAGCTCCTTTTCATGCTGCTTTGTCAGTCTGTTATTTAAGGACAAACTTTTCTTTTACGGATATGAATAAAAGTCTCATTCCTTCCAAAACAAGAGCTGCGGCAAAGTAGACAAGGTTCTTAATAGCTTCTCTGATGAGGTACATTATAGAAGTACCATTTTTCTTTAATTCTTTGCTTTCTTTCTCATGGAAGGCACACTCAGCAGAGACCAGAAAGGTGCCTTTAGCTGCTGATTTATTAATATCAGTACTCAACAAGTAGAGTCTGTGTTTGTACTGTTATTATGATCAGTAATTCTGTCCATCTGCCTCACATTCTTCCTGTTTCCTTGGCCCTTCAAACTCTTTAACAAGCAACAATTTTGATTAAAACAATGGGAGGGATGCAGAGGAATAAGAGACATTGTAAAGATCATTTCTCAAGTTTTGATTTAAATATTAGGTAGATATAAGGTAAGCCCACTTGTTCTGAACCCTCAAAATGGACCTCCATGGGCAGTAGGGAGTCCTTTCCTAGATGTTACATCTCTAAGCACCTGCCACAGATTAATCTCAAACCTTCAGAACTCTGAATGGTTTGTAGGTGTTCAGCGATACTAGAACTGGTCGGTGCAAATGTGTAATACTACGCCACACTGTTTAAGACCGCAATTATATTTGTGTGTGTTGTTACACATCAGGGGGATCATCTCCATAATTCTTTTTTTACTTAAATTTGCACAAAGACTTTCCAGTCCTCAACTCCCAGCAGTTAGGTAAAAAAAAAAAAAAAGAGAGAGAGAGAGAGAGAAAGAAAGAAAGAAAAGAAAACACAATGCCTGGGCATAAGAAGCCAATCTAGGGAATCTGCCCAGTTGGCTCATCTACCCACAGAAAGCAGAAAACTGGCCACATTAAGTTTTAAAAGAAGCCTACTGGTATTAATGGCATTGAGGTTTAAAGACAGCAGGGCTTCAAAGTGAAGCCTCAAGACAGGGACTTTATATAGCATTCAACCCACAAATACATGAGCTTTTCACTCACTATTAGATGGGACTTCTTGATTTGGTTAGTAATCCTAAGTGGCTTTCAGCAAGCCTTAACCACTGGCTGTAGTATAGTTCAGAGTGCAAAAAGGCTTCCCTGGAGACCACTGCCTCCCAGTTACCCAACAAACCCAGACTGTCCTGACACTGCCTGGAAGATAAATGTATCATCTTGACATTCAAAGATTGCCTGTCAAAAGGAAATCCCAGATGCACATGTACACAACTACACATACACACACACACACACACACACACACACACACTACAGCCTAGCTGACATCCACCTGACTATTTCCATGAGGACAGACACCCACAGGTGCACTCCTGAAAAACACCAACAAGGCTCCACCAGCAAGGGTGTCATTTACAAGAGCACAAATGCACTTAAAGCAGACCACCTGGCAATGAACAGAGAACCAAATAACGCTGGCCTCTCCCAGAGAACACACCCAAGTACTATAATCTTAAGTCAAACTCCATCTGGACCACAGTGCATCAAATAAAATTGTAATAGCTCTTAAGAAATACTCAGAATATTTCCAAGAAAAAGTACCAGTGCATCACACACTCTTCTGAAATAAAGTGTTTTTCCCCCTTGTATTTAAAAAGAGATTGAGAGAGCTTAAAGTCCCCTTCCCCCAAACACACACACCCCAAGCTTTCTAACTTCTAGACTCCAAACTATGCGGACTTGGAAAAGGGCAGGTTCATTTGCGTATTCAAATAACTTTAATACTGCGGGAGGTGTTAGGAAAGGTGACAGGAACATATGGGTGATGCTTTAGAAATCACCTCTTTCTCCTTTCTCTCCCTCACTCTCACCCTCTGCTCCCAGTTTACTCTTGATAAACTGCGAGATGACTGGGCAGACCCAGGAGTCCCATTCTCCGCAGCCCGCCCCTCGCCCCCAGTGGGGACAATGGAGGTGTAAACTGTTGCTGCAGCATCCTGACACTCCACTGATAAATCAGAGGAAACTGCAAAACTTCTTGACTCGCTCAGCTTTCCTCCAGGGGCACTGAACGCCCACGCGCAGATTTCACAGTCAGCACTACCGAAAGGGAACCCTCAGTCAACCTGTTTGCAAAGCCCGCAGAACTCCCCGTCCTCCAATCCTGAGCTCCGAGGCTTCCAGCGCAGGATGGGGGACCCCGGGTTCCCTTTATCAGTCACCTCCAAAGCAAGGTAGGAACGGGGGAACACAGCTTCTGCCGCCCCAATCCCGTGGCTCGGTCCGGTTGTCTGAGGTCTCTGCTCGGTCCGTGCGGTTCCACCACCCGGCCAACCCCGGGTTCTCCGCACCCTGCACCCTTCCCGCAGCTCCGAGCCAGAGGCGTTGGAGAAGCTCCGCTTGCAAGTTCCCGCGTCTGACCGGGAGAAGGGGTGAAAGAGGGTGCCCAGGGAGCAAAGAGCAAAGTCTGCCCACCGCGCACCCCGCCCGGGGCCGCAGCCACCTCTCCCGCGCCGGCCAGGGACTAGGCATCCCCCGCTCGGGGCGCAGCGCGGCCGCACTCACCCGCCTTGCTGGAGCCACCGCCGCAGCCTCTGGGAGCCGCCGAGCCCCGAGCTTCCCGAGCGCAAGAAAGATGGTGGTGTGTGTCGGGAGACCACCCATTCCAGCGTCTGGCAACCTCAGCACTGAAGGAAGAGGAGGAGGACGAGGAGGAGGAGGAGGAAGGAACGGCGCAGTCGGACGCCATCTGCTGTACACCTCTGCGCAGCCATTGGCTGTCTGGTGCGTCCCGGGAGCCGCGGGGCGCGGGGCCGCGGGGAGCCACCTTGCGCCTCGCCTCCCGCGGCAGCTGCTCCCGCCTCCCCTCCCTTGTCTCCCTGCCGCCTCCTCCCCTTTCCACCCCACCCCACCCCCGCCTTCGCCTAGTGCAAGCCCCCGCCCGACCCTCGGCTCAACCCTCTGCCCCGGGCGAGAGCCTCCACAGCGCGCTGGCCTCAACCTCGGCTCCCCCACTCCCCGTGGCTGTTTCCCGCAACTTTGAAGCTTCGGGGTGCAGGTGCAAGCTGGGTGAAGGGGACTCCCCCACTGGTCTGAGCCTGGGGTACCCAAGCCAGTGATTGCCCCGCACAGGGGCGAGCGCTTTGCGCCTCGGGATTGATCCACGAAGTAATGGGAGTAAAGGAGGAAGAGAGAGTGGGGTGCTTTACTCATTTATAACCACCACCCCCAACACACAGAGTTCGTGTGAACACTCACACCATAAGCGCGCGCGCGCACACACACACACACACACACACCACACCACACAGAGCCATGCCGCCCGGTCCGATGGCCGGGCGTTCCTCTGCAGTCCCCAGGCACGAGAGGGCTTCAGTGTTACAGGCAAAAAGACAAAGAAGATCCCAGAGGGATATGTAGAAAAGAGAGAAACGGGGGGTGGGAAATGGGGGTGATTCTGGGGGGGGACGCCAAAACTCGGGTCCGCACCTGCCTGGACGTCCCCCTGTTGGAGCTCTCAGAGGAGCTCATGCAGACCGGCGTCTGGAAAACCGGCTAGCTCCAGCCTCTTTTATTGAAGGTTTTGTGTTTGGTTTTTTTTTTTTTCTTCCACTTCTGGAGCTTGGGAGGTGGGGGGGTGGGGTGCCACCTAGGGAGGAAGAGCGCCTTTGGCTCCTGGGTGGCGGAGGCCTCGGGCAGCAGAAGAGATGGGAGAGTTGAGTCCCTGGGGCTGAGGCAGGAGTGCCGAGAGCACGTGGGCAGACTAGGAGCCCAGGCTCTTAGAGTCATATGCTTATTCTCTGACACTTGTTCCAAACCCTCCTGGTTTTTGACACCTTTGATCTAGGGAACTTCTTAGGCTTGCTCAAAGAGACAAAGAAGTTTCTTTAAAAGGGAGAAAGGGGGAAAAGCATGAGGACTACCCATTGCCAATTACAGGATATTTTGCCTGTCATTTCTCTTTAAATGTGTGAGCCCAGCGACAGCAGGGATTGTATCTTTTCAATTTTATCCAATGCTTGGCACACCACGGGTGCTTAAAAAGAAGCAAAATAATCATGAGAAAATTAAAGCTTGGTGTCATAGCGCAAATTAGATTAAAGAGATAAATAGAGGAGCTAAGGTTGTCACGGGAAAAGAATCAAAAGAATTTAAGTGCCCCTGAAAAGGGAAATGTGAATGTTATGAATGTAATGGTGAGGAGTTCTGATCCATCTTGCTGGAATGCATCAGATCCATTCCAAAAGCTGAAAAGGGAACCCACCCTACTTAATATTTTAAACAGCAATCACTCTTCTCCCAGTGAGCACTGCCGTCACACTCTGGGTTATGCTTTTCTTTCTGACATCACTGTCTTAAAAATAAATCAGCTGCCATCAGGATCCTAGAATATTTCCCCAAATCCAAGACTGTGATTTATTACTCCCAAGAAATAAAATGCCAATTCTGTAAGCCTGGGGAAAGAGAAACTAGTCCATTATGTTTTATTGTAATCTCAATATATACAGATCAATAGCCGATGAGTTTCATTTAAGTAACTTCAGGAACAACAGCCAAAGAAAAACATTTCTGTTTTCCTAAACTGTTACATTCAGCCTTCCCAGATTTCGGTCTTCCCAGAATCATCGAAGCATTTTCGGACCACATCCCATGTACGCGCAGCCATATGGTGGAAAGATCTGTGTTTGCAATCCTTCTGGAAAGAGGCCATCAAGGATGACTTCTGAGTATGTCATTTATGGACATCTTTATAGCTATGTATCCCTCTCCCTCTTCAGAAGTAGTGATATGTATATTTTTCTTGAGGCTGGCAGTTTGGTTTCAACATGCATTCTAATTTAATGTTAGCCGATTCTCACTGACCCCCTGCTCTAAACAGTACTCATAAGAATACTTTGATTCTTAAGATGTAACTTTCCTCCTCTGCCATTATTGCTTTTATTTGGTCCCCTGTTTTCTGAGTCTAGGATATAAGAAATAATAGCTATAAGGGAACTATGTCTTAGATACTGCGCTTCTTAAAATCAAAACCAAGTGATTCATAAGAATGAAATCTATATTATTTCTAAAATACAAAGAACTATGAGCTTTAAACATTGCTCGATTTTGCTAGCTTACTGACTCCTTTAAATTACTGAACACTTTTCATTAATGTACATTAATGTGCTATGCCAACAACAGGGATTTCAGTATAGTCAAATAGCATAATGTGCCTGAACATTCTCTAACACTGTTCAATTGCATACTAATCTAGTAAAAAAGAAAAGGCAGACATTTCTAGCCCAAACTCCCAATTTATGTTTTAAATACTTATCTTACTAACAACATGAATTTCTTGCCAAGATAGTCAGATTCGGTCCTTGATAAAAGCACTGCCCTCAAAACCTAGATCAGTTTTAACATTAATATTAAAAGAATAACATAGTCAGGGAAAGAGACATTGTCAGTGAAGACTGATGGGGGCTGAAGTGGAATTTTACAAAATAAGTGACCAAAGAAAGGCTTTGGAAGAAATGGCCATAAAAAATAGGTGACATTGTTATATGTAAGGAATAGATCAGTGTTTCAATGTGGAAAATTAGCTGGGGATTATAAATTCCCATAACCCCCCACACAGAGACGCCCCAAACTCCAATCACCTCCAGGCTTCCAGTGAATAGGGAACAAAACAATAGAACAATGAAAGAAGAGGTGGGGGGTGGGGGAGAAGGCCTCCTGGGACTAAGTCACTAGGGAGAACCTAGAGAGAGCACAGAGGAAAGTAACCCTGTACTGTCCAAATACTGCTGGAGTTTAAATGTTCTTTTTTGTTGTTGTATTTGTCACTGTTCTTTCTGCATGTGATATTCTCCATATAATCTAACAAGCTTGGATGGGAAAGTGCTGTGTAAATAAAATAGACAGGCACTGGCATTAAACAAATAAGAGATAAAGAAGGCATATAGATAAAGAAGACCAAAGTAAAAATAGGAGCAAGAAATGCAAGCCTGAGCCAACTTCTTGGGCTCACTACCCAGAAGTCACTGGGTCTACACTAGCCCAACCATTGAACCAGTGAATTGAATCAAATGTTTGGTCACTTTGGTAGGCAAAACAAGAGTGGGGAGGGGGGAGGAGCCATGATTGTCACAATTTACACAATTCATTTGAGCCTATTTCAGGCTGGATGAGATGCCATGGCAAAGCTGAACATTTATTTCAGCCAAAAAAGAGCATTTAATCCTGGCATACCAATGTAAGTTTTGAGCTTGGTCCAGTAATTTGATTTTGATGTGTCAACATCTTAAAATACAATGTAAAGATAATGTACTGAAAAGTACTGTAGTGGAACTCCGCTGGCTTCTGGCCCAGCCCAGTCCCTCTGAGGTGCCAACACTTTCCCAGCAGACACTCAGCATACACAATCTTAGTCCTGAACCATCAGTTTCAGCCATTCATTTGGCAAGAGATTTGTTGAATGTCTGCTACACAATACTTGTTATGTAGTGTTACAGTGGGCTGAGTCCTTGCCCTCATAGAGCTTATAATCTAATGGGGTCATCAGACAGTAAACAGACACACAAATAATTACAAGCATATAGAATGAGAGAAATGGGTTTTATAAAATAGAAATGCAGTGGAAAGGAATAGAAAAGAAGGATCAAGCTCAGGTGAGACCTCTCAGGGGAAATGATGTTTAGGCTGAGACCCAAAGATAGTAAGAAGTAACATTTACTGAAATTTTCCTAGCTATTAGGCATTGGGCTAAATCCTTTACATGTATCATTTAAACCTCAGAACTAGTCCATGAGGCAGTGACTATTATCAAATATATTTTATAATAAAAGCATGGAAAGTGTAAGCACTTCTTCAAATTCACCCAGCTGATCAGCAGAAAAGCTAGGATTTGGCCATGCAGTCTGTTGTGTGTACAGTTTTAACAACTAAGATGACCTGTAAGTAGATCTCATGTAAGTCGAAAGCAGCCGAGAAGGGGAAAGGGAGAGAACACGACCAAAGCCCCTGTGCCTTGAAAAGCTTGGCACATGAAGAACCCATGAGGGCCCAAAGGAATTGGAGACTAGTGAGCCTGGGTGGGTGGGTAGGGGGGTGACAAGAGGCAGGGCAGGGGGGCAAGTGAGTCAGAGCCTACAGGTCCTTGAAAGTTAAAGGCTGGTTTTAACTCTATGGGCAATATGACCTAATTTAGACTTTTAAAAGATCACCACCATGCTGTACAGAGACAGCACACAAAGCAGCAAGACTGGAAGAGTCATGCAGGCAAGAGATAATGGGGTCTTAAAGGAAAGGGAGAGAACTGTACCAGTAGATGGATATTTGGAAGGCTTTGTTCATCTCTTCATTTCTACTTCTGTTTTCCCAGATCTCCCCAAGTCTGACATGAGGTTTTACCTCAAAATCCCAAATCCTAATTTCTTTATCTCAGTCACTGGATCTTGGGTTTGTTTTCTTGTCACATATCTATATTGGACGAGTAGCAATGAGTCCCCCAATTTGCCCAGCTCTGGAACCTTTGCTTCTGAGCCCTATCCTAGAATGCCCCCCTCTATACCCAGTATTATCTGAGTTCTCTGTTCTATTGCTTATCCTCCAACAATATTTATTCACCAAGAAATCAAGAGCACAATGGTCTCTTCTTCTTACTGCCCTCTAACCTCACCAAGCCTTAGCAGAATCAGGGAAGGCAGTCCCATGATCCACACTAAACAAGAGAACTGGTGCGGGGAACTTCAATATATATAAGAAACAGCTCCGGTTAATTTGGAAATAATAAAACCCCTGGAGTGACAACTTGGATCACATTCATAATGACTTGGTTTGTAAAGACCAGGTGTTATGTAGATTGGAGCTTGTTATTATCCAAAGATTTGGCAACCCTAATCCTCTTCTACTGGGCACAAAGCCATGCAATACTCACAGGCCTAAGTTTGACAAGATGGGCATGAGAGCCTATATCTCCTGTTTTGCTGTTTTTCAAGGACACCAGTCTATCTAATGGGCATTAGGTCCTTCTATAATTAGGAAGGATAGAAAACACTGGAAAATTACTGTATTGTTAACAAATCGCAAGCTACCATGTTTGTGAGTGTGGAACATGGGGTAGAACAAATAGAAGAGGTTTTTCTTATTTCTTAAGCATTTAAGCTATAATACCCAATTATCTAGGTTTCAAAAAATCTTCAGTACATACAAATATTGTTACATAGTTGTCTCAATGTTTTTATTATCCTCTCATCAACAAATGTAATCTCCTTGAGGTCAGAGACTACGTGGGTGACCACACACACACACACACACACACACACACTATGCTTACAACAGTGGCTGGTACAGGTTAGGGACTCAATGAATGTTTCACAAGTGAATGAATATATTAATAAACGAATGGCATGAATTACGAGTTTACTGACTTTTGAAATCCTACCTAATCTGGCCCCACCCTATCTTTCAAAACAACCAAGTTTCTTGCCAATACCCAATAAACACCCTTTTCTCTGGTGTCAGGGATCTAATCACTTGCCACTTCACAATCAGAATCTCTGATTCAGTACCTCTGTATTCTTCTCCAGCCTTGTGGATCTGACCTGCCCTCAAAGTTGCATGTCCTATAAGAAATTTGCCTAGGTCTGATTTTATTTCACATTCATCTATTTCTTCCCCTTATCAAATTCCTATAATGCTTATTGTCTGTGGCATTCAGTTTTTCAATTAACTATATACCATCTCTTACTATTCTCTGATGGATTCATAGCCATTAGCCTCATCCTCTCAACTGCAATGTTACTCCCTTGAGCATAGAAGCTAAGATAGATATTTCCTATCATCCCTCCAATGCACAATTTTTGGTACCCACCAGGCATTTGGTAAGTACTTGTTGATGAACTAAGTACATGAAGAATCTGAACAAGAAAGTTAGGCTTCCGGGCGCCTGGGTGGCTCAGTGGGTTAAGCCGCTGCCTTCGGCTCAGGTCATGATCTCAGGGTACTGGGATCGAGTCCCGCATCGGGCTCTCTGCTCAGCGGAGAGCCTGCTTCCCTTCCTCTCTCTCTGCCTGCCTCTCTGCCCACTTGTGATCTCTCTCTGTCAAATAAATAAATAAAATCTTTTAAAAAAAAAAAAGAAAGAAAGTTAGGCTTCCTTTGATCATGGGATGTTAACAGAAATACTTACTATCTTATATTTGTGATAAACATCCCTCATGTTTCTAGGAGATGATTTTGCCAGGTGCCAAGACTGTCCATTCATTGAACCAACATTGAGAATCTGCTTCATTTTGAATATCTTTGTGAGTGCTAGGGACAGTCCTAGACGAGATGACTATCTGAGGAAACAAGGCACTTACATTGCAATATAGCAAGCCTTAGAGACCTCCTGTGGACCTAATGGAAACCTCAAGAAGGAACATCTAGCATCACCTAGTGTGGGATGAGTCAGAAAAAGCTTTTCGGATCAGATATATCTGCATCTGCCCAAATCCAGAGCCAAGAAGGCAAAAAAAAAAAAAAAAGGTCCTCCAATCTTGTGACCTGCTGGCTTGATCTAGCATACCAACATAGCCTTATAGAGTGTGCTGTGCTCCCCTCGTGACTGCATTCTAAGCAGTCAAAGCCAGGCTCTCTCCTACAACCAACAATGGAGAAAAGACACAACTGCCATTGCAATGTCTATGTGGTGTTCAAATACTCAGGAATCGGACTCCTATTTTTACACTTCATCTTCCTCTCTTAGCTTCTGAGGCACCACACAACACTGACTCTCCGCTTTCATTCAAGCCCAGTGTATGAGAATACATTAGAGTTTTAACCTGGATTCCCTTTTCCTCTCCATCTGTACTTTCTCCTTGCAAGAAAATGTCCAGTCCCATGATTTCATGTAGTATCTTTTTACTGAAAATGCCTAACTGCATTTATCTGACTGTACTAGTCAGTATCAGCTCAGGTGTCCTGGAGTAACAAATGAACCCCCAAACCTCAGTGCCTTAACAAAAGAAGGTTTATTTCTCTTTCATGCCATGTGACCAATACAGATGAGCAGAGGGAATAGTGATTCTGTTTCAACATTCAGGGACCCAGACTGAAAAGCACTCTTCCATCTGGAACACTAACAGTCACTTTGGCAGCAGCAGGAGAAATCACAGAGAGCTTGAAATTCCCTCTTGAGGGCTTCAGCCCAGCGTGATATAGCCCATTGACCAGAGTAGTCACATGACTCCCACCGAAACATAAAGTAGTCAAAACTATAGAAAAGCACGTGTATATACGGTGAAGAATAATTCTTTTGGCCACACCAACGCTAGGCGTCCTTGGTGCTCCAACTTTATATCCTAGTGCTTGCTTGACATCTTTTTTTGACATCACCAGTATACTTCAAACTGAACAATGATTTCCCCCCCAAACCTGCTTCTGTTCCAGTCTTCCTTGTCTTAGTATATACCCCCATCTGTTAAGTTGCTCAACCCCAAGCCCTAAGAATTACTCGTCATTCCCTCTTTCTCTCAATTTATCCACATGGAAATAACTAACTTCGTTATTTCTATCCTCAAAATAAATTCTACACGCATCCATTTCTCCCCATCTCCACTACCAAAATGGTGACCTAAGCCATCACTGTCTTTCAGGGTAGGTGACAGTAGCCACTTCCTAACTGACTTGCTTTCTTACGGTCTTGTCCTTATGCAATCCATTTTCTATAAACAGCCAAAGTGATCTTTAAATAGTACCTTGATAAAATCTTTTCCCTCCTTAAAACCTTCCAATAATTTCCCAATATTCTTAGAATAAATTCTGAATTCCTTATGTCTGGCTTTTACCTTTCCCTGGGAAGTCATCGACAACTTCTCTACTCTGTTGTCACTAAACCACAACCTTATATGTCAATTTCAGTGTTGCTTCAGGGTCTTTGAGCCAACTCTGTGTTATGCCTGGAATACTCACTCCTGGACCTGCACAGGCTGCAGGCTCTTATCATTCAGATCTTAGCATTAATGTTCTTAATGTCCTTTCTTCAGGGAGTCTTTTCTGGACACCTAATTAAAGTAGCCCCCAATCACTCTTCATCACACCCACCTACTCAGTTCTTGGCATAGTGTTTGTCATTAGTTAATATTTTTCCATTTCCGTATTTGTTTCTCCACAGGAATATAGGCTCGATTAGAGCCAAACTCTGCCTGCTTCTGTACTCCTGTACCCCTCAGTGCCTGGAGGGATAGTGCTAGGCATCCAGAACAGGTATTCAATAGACATGGACTAAAGTAATGCTTTCATCAGTACACTTAGAAACTCTGGCACCATTGCTAAGTCTCACTTCATCTTAAGAGTGAGAACTGGCTTCTTTCCCATATATCCTTTTAACACAGAAGACTTGGGCTGAAATCCTTATTTGAACTGATGGAGACAAATCTAAAGAAATAAAATAGTGAAGTGATCATCTATGCATTGGTGATCTGTGGTCTTCTCCTTGCCAATCAGAAGGAGGATGTTAACTACGGAGGCAGCTGCTTGTCACATCTAGAGGTTCTTTTGACCCAAGTGATTAAGATGATGTGCCTGATGTGGTGAACTTTTATATTACATTGCCAGAGGACTGTGAGAAGAGCCCTTTTGTCACACGGAGTTCTCAATTTTGGTGATGGCTGTCACTGTTCTGGAAGATGATGACTCACCTAGAATAAGGGGTGGGGAGTGGGGACAGTGATGGGACAGGAGACAAAACTGATCTGAGGGTCTGTTTCCAAGCCCACTGAAATAAATAGAAAGAAAAGTTGCCATAATACACAGGCACATCTTAATACTGCAACATTAGGTAACTTTGGTCCAACTCCTAAAGCTCTCAAGGAAGGCAAGAGGCCCCTACCCCCTAGTAGTGTCTTCTCCCTAAAATGAAGATGCCCAGAAACCAAAAGCAGTTTATCCTCTAGTGTCTAGTTCTACCCAGCTTTTCAAAACTCCCAGGAAAGGCTGGAACCATAGAAGGGAAGGCCCACGTAGTTGATCAACCTATATCCAGCACTGCTTTCCCTGAGCATATCCTCACTTCTTGGTTCTTGACTTGCTCCTGATCCTCCCCAAAACTAGACTCCTTGATCTGGCTTCCTGTTTGTGGCCTCCCTTTAACTTCATTACCACAGTGCCTCTTCCCATCCTTCTCCCACTAGGACAACTTCCCTTCCATGTCAACTATAATTTGGTCTATCTCTCAATGATATTTCTTCAGGTGTTTGAGGACCACACCCTACCCAGTCTACTTTGACCTCCATGTAATTATTTATCAAGGCAGACTCCCTAATTAGGTTTACCTTACTTAGAGCTACAACTTCTTCAGCGAGATAGTTATTTTGCATGAAAAGTTTGTATCCTGACCCCACCCCTCAAATTTCACGTTAAAGTCCTAATTGCCAATGTGCTAATACATGGAGGTGGGGTCTTTAGGATGTGATTAGCCTTAGATGACATCATGAAGGTAGGGTCTCCACAATAGGATTAGTACCCTTAAAAGAAGAAACAAAAGATCTTGGTCTTTCTTTCTTTCTCTCTTCCATGTGAGAATAGAACAGGAAGGTGTCTTCTGCAAGCCAGGAAGAGGGCTCTGACCAGAACCTGATGATGCTGAAACCCTGATCTCAGACTTCCAGCCTCCAGAACTTTGAGAAACAGATGTCTGTTGGTAAAGCCACTTAAACTATGGTATGCTGTTATAGCAGCCTGAGCTAAGACAGTAGTTATTCATCTTTCCTAAAAGTCAGTACATCAAGGAAAACAAAAACAACAACAACATGTTCTATTATTGCGTAACCTTTAGAGTCAGTCAGGGAGGGAGGAGGTCTTTTATTTCTAAGCTAAATTTCTTAGGATTTAATTTAATTAGAGCTCATACCAAAATGAAGATTTTGACCTCATGAAAAAAAAATGCTTCTTATTTCATTCCTATAAAGAGAACTTTTTCAATCTTCAAGGAACCTTATTTCAATGGTATTTGATCTATCCCTGATTATACAATTATTAGCCTTTTGGTGATCTAACCAATGACATTTAAATGGCATTTATGTGCAGGGCTTGAATTATGGAATCAAAAAACTTTTGAGCTGAAAGATACCTCAGAGAAAATATAGTCCAATTCCTGAATTTAAAAGATAAGGGAAGTTGAACCCCAGATAGCTGAGGTGTCTTGTACAAGGTCACACAGCTTGTCGAAGAAATAGAAGAGGAGAAAACATGTAAGATGGCCTTCTTACCATTCCACCTGCAGTTGAAGAAAAGTGTTTAAAAAGATAAAAAGGAAAAGAAATGGTTTTAGACTCTTACACACACACCAAAAAAAAAAAAAAACAAAAAAACAAAAAACCCACACTGAATTGATGCCTTCCCAGTGTACTTTATCACGCTTCAAGGATGGTATATCATTAATACAGAAATTCTTTTCTCAATGTAATTTTGAAAAAAGGGCTAATTCCCAGATCACTGGAGTGGAGGTGCATGGGAAGGGTAGGAGCAGAGGTCTTAAGAATATCAGCCTAGGGCGCCAGGGTGGCTCAGTGGGTTAAGCCGCTGCCTTCGGCTCAGGTCATGATCTCAGGGTCCTGGGATCAAGTCCCTCATCGGGCTCTCTGCTCAGCAGGGAGCCTGTTTCCTCCTCTCTCTCTCTCTCTGCCTGCCTCTCTGCCTACTTGTGATCTCTCTCTGTCAAATAAACAAATAAAATCTTAAAAAAAAAAAAAGAATATCAGTCTAAATCATAGGCCCTGGAACCAGTTTCTTCTACTTCTGTCCTATTGGGAGCCTGTTATAAGAGAAAACTGGAAATTTTCAGCTGCACACAGACTGCTTTATTTAGTGGACAATCTCAAAACAAAAAACAAAACAAAAAAAACCCCACAACCTGTTCTCTTGTGATTTGAGGCTTGATTATCTAATTTTCTCTTTGTGGTGCCCTCTACCAGCAAACATCTGCTAAATGGCCAGAACAGACATGACTACTCTGTTCATGGTCCTGGGCTCCCCAGGTTTCTCGCTCTTCATGTTCTCCCTGGGAATGTCCATCCACTTCCATGGCTCCCAGCAGACAGGCCCAACCTCAGTCTCCAGCTCTGGGCTTTCCTTGGAACTTTAGACTTACTTCTAACTGCTCAGTGTGCATCTCTGCTCTGATGTAGCACAGGCGCTGCAAACCTATCAAATCTGAAGATATATTACTTTTTTTTTTTTTAAAGATTCTATTTATTTGTCAGAGAGAGAGAGGGAGAGCAAGCGAGCACAGACAGACAGAATGGCAGGCAGAGGCAGAGGGAGAAGCAGGCTCCCTGCCGAGCAAGGAGCCCCATGTGGGACTCGATCCCAGGACGCTAGGATCATGACCTGAGCCGAAGGCAGCTGCTTAACCAACTGAGCCACCCAGGCGTCCCGATATATTACTTTCCACATGATCCCCAATTAAGCTCTTTTAGAACATTCCTAGCCTATCTAGGATAATGATATTACCATGCACTTGGCTGGCTAAGAAGACCTCTGATTCTTCCTTCTACCTTACCCACCACATCTAGCCGATCACCAGTCTCTCCTATCTACCTCTTAGGTGTCTCCGGAATCTGCCTCTTATTTTTTATCCCCCTCCTCAACTGCCCAAGGTCCAGACTCCATCATCTTTTGCCTGGACTATTAGAGTAATCTTATCACAAGATGGTAAACTTATTATCTTGGCATTCTCCAATCCCAATATACTCCTACTAAAAACCTTTCTTTGGCTCCCTACTGCCTAAAGAACAAATCCCAAAAATTAACAACATGAAAAAACAGATGACTTTACATTTACTTACTTTACATTTAGTTATACGGAGCCATATAAATATGCCATCCAGAAAATGTTATCCATTAGTAATAGATCTATTCTTTTTTTTTTCTTAAGATTTTATTTATTTATTTGACAGACAGAGATTACAAGTAGACAGAGAGGCAGGCAGAGAGAGAGAGGAGGAAGCAGGCTCCCTGCAGAGCAGAGAGCCCAATGAGGGACTCGATCCCAGGACCCTGAGATCATGACCTGAGCTGAAGGCAGAGGCTTAACCCACTGAGCCACGCAGGAGCCCAGCAATAGATCTATTCTTAAGAGCTGAAGGTGGACTAAGAATATCCAAGCCCTCACTTGCAAAAAAAACTATGTACTGTGGTTGAGACAAAGGGCACTAGAAGCAGATAAAGTCCTGACCCTACCATGAAGCACCATTGTACTCTATTTCCTTATCTGTAAAGTATTACATAACGCTCTGGGTTGCTGTGGGAATTACATGCAAAGTGACTAACACCTAGATGTGTCCATGTTATTATTATTACTAAGGTTACTATTAGTCAATATCATTCCTTATCATTACTATGAACATAATAGCTCTTTAAATATTTTAGAATAATTATGATTGGCTCCTCATTATCCACTTCTTCAAATCAAACATTGTACTTCTCACAAATCAGTTTCAAAATTGTGTTGTTTTGAGAACGGCTCTCATGCTGGTCAGCTCCTCTGGACCATTAAGAAACTTACCACGACTTTACCCTAAGTCTTGAAGAGAAAAAGGAAATCATCCTTCTGAACAGTTTAAAGGTAATTAATAAACACAAAGTCTCTTTTCCAAAAGTTTTTCTCTTTTAATCATTATGATTCTAGAGGCTTAAACTCCTCTTTCTTTTAGTGTCTACTTTTGCTTTCTAATTGGGGTTTTCAAGGAAATTTTAGAGTGACTACCTCAGACCACAAATTAGTCTCTCCTTTCTAAAAATGCACCTTCTAGGTTTTGGTCAGAGATTATGGGCAGGAAGTGAGGGGAAGGCTTGCACTTCCTTCTGTGGCTTCCTAGAGCAGTGTTATCAATCTAACACTTCTCACCAGCTCTGAATTTACAGTCATTTTAATAAGTAAAAGAAGATAGTTGGTAGAGCAGCAAATTGGTCTTCCCTTGTTATGAAAACGAAAACAGATAGTAAACACAATATCCTATCAAAGCAAGAGAAGTACTCCCAAGAAGTCAAGATATTGTTACAGATATCTTCAAAATATCAACTGATAATGAGATTGGGCAATGAGCCAATGACATCCAAGCAGTATACACTTATTTGTTTCTTCTGTGACTTAAATGATACTTCAAAAGTACCAGGGAATTTCCATTTAACACATTCACGGCATAGTTACTGCCATCCTGGGTATGAATATTGAGGATGTTTTAAAGCAAAATTACTGTAGTAAAGCTTGATGGAGGTAGCACCACGGGAAAGAGTTCTTCACTCTATATATTTCAGTCTTAATGTTGGCCCATTGGTTACTAGCCCTGACCTTGCGAAAGATACTTAATTTCTCTAGATCGCCATTTACTTAACTATAAAATGAGGAAGAGCAAAAAGAGGACCCCAACACATTGTTTTGGAATGAGGTCCAAGTCAAGATAATGCACATCAGATGCGTAACACAGAGCATACCACACAGTAAGTACTCCACAACTGTTGGTCAACCATGACTGGGATTGAACAAAACTGCTATTTGAATAAAACTGCTATGAGTCTTACTTCATTTTTGTTTAGAGATCCAATGTAGTGACACCAAGTAAAAAAAAATCCAGTCAACAGTTTTAAATTTTAGTTCTTCATCCATTTGTTTCCAGTCTATGTAAAATCACATACCAGTGGTTTTTATCCCAAGATGACCAGCTACTCTATGACCAGGTAGAAATGCCCTAAGTGAGTATTTCCTTTGACATGCTTCTTGTTCTGTAAACTTAGCTGCTTCATAGAAACCCATAAAATCTAAAGAAATTTTATTCCTTAAGTTCTAGGCACGGTCAGGGTGTAGCATATGATTAAGAAAAAAAAAATCATTCAAATATCTTGATTGAGAATGTTCTGCAAAGTAAATTATTATCCTGGCAAAGGTGTTGATAATGAAAGGGAAGGACCCCCCGCCCCGAAAAAAAATTTCAGCAAGCACATGAGTGGCTTTAATTAGGTGTTGAATTCAGGAACATGAGTAACTAAATCAAGTCATACTTCCCTCAGCCTGGAAAATATTATTATATTTATTGAAACTAGAATGGGTGTGGGCAATGAGTTTTGAGAGATGTTTGAAGGACTGCAGGACAATTATACAAGTCTCAGATTTCCTTGGGTTTCATGGATTAGATTAGTTGCTGTTCTGTTAGGAGTCAGATACAGAGACATGCTATATATCCCCCTTCCTTGCTATATAGGGTTCAAGTGACATTATTAGGTGGTGAATACAAGATCATGATTAACTAAAGTCAATATAAAATACCACAATGTGTGTTTAATAAGCTGTTTTTTTCAGTATTAATCTAGATAAGTAAATAAACTACATTGTCTTAATTCAAGAATGTGGAAAATTTATTTTCTTTTGATTGATCAGAACATCTTCATAGATACTGAAATAGCATCCCTTAATGAAAGGTCCAGTGCAGAGCAAAATGTAGCTAATAACATTTGC
Source organism: Mustela putorius furo (assembly GCF_011764305.1). Lineage (NCBI taxonomy): Eukaryota > Metazoa > Chordata > Mammalia > Carnivora > Mustelidae > Mustela > Mustela putorius. The sequence goes on along the minus strand of NW_025422019.1, from coordinate 18,468,691 downwards.
TAACAATGATTGATTTTTAGATGTACACATGCATAGAGTTCTAAGCACTTCCTAGATATTTAATCCTTTAATCCTTTTAGTAATTCTATGAATATCTAATGTAGATGCTATTATCAGCCCCATTTTATAGAGGAGAAAACTGAGGCACAAAAATGTTAACGAAATTGCCCATGGCAATTCACCTAGAAACTTGGTAAGCCAGAATTTGAATGCAGAGAGTCTAGACTAGAGTCTTAGCAACAACATCTGTACCAGTGGTTCTCTGAATCAGGGATAATTTTACCCCCAATGGATATTTGATAATATCTGAATACAGTTTTGACTATTACAACTGAGAAGGGAGAACTACTGGCATCTAGCAGATAGAATCTAGGGCTATTGCTAAACATCCTACAATGTACTGAACAGCCCCACGACAAAGAAATGTCCAGCCCAAACAGTCAACAGAGTGGAGGTTGAAAACACTGCTCTATATCATACTGCCTCTGGGATCAGTTAGACCCTTGCTATAAAAAAAGTGGTCTGCAGATCGGCAGCATTCCATCACCCAGGAACTTGTTTAAAAAAAAAAAGCTCACCCCCTGGGGTGCCTGGATGGCCCAATGGTTTAAAGCCTCTGCCTTCTGCTCAGGTCATGATCACAGGGTCCTGGGATCAAGTCCCCTATCGGGCTCTCTGCTCAGCGGTGAGCTTGCTTCCCCCTTCTCACTCTGCCTGCCTCTCTGCCTACTTGTGATCTCTCTCTGTTAAATAAATAAATAAAATCTTAAAAAAAAAAAAAAAAAAGCCCACCCCAGATCTACTGAATTAGAATCTGTACTTTACTTTAAAAAGATCCCCAAGTGATTCAACTGCACATTGGAGTCTGAGAGGCAGTGAGTTATTAGTATTTGCTACCATACAGCAAAAGGTCTCTAATAAGACCAAATACACATTTGTCCCATGCAACAATCTTGTTCCCATGCACAGGCACAGAGTGGGAATGTTAGGAAGATGATGGAGCATGAGGAGACCTAGGATGGACACACTCAACAGGGATGTAATATTAGGGGCTGAAATTTCCTTTAGCTGATGTTACCTGAAGTAGCAATCAGAAAACAAGTACAATCTGAGTCTACAAAAGACAGACAGAAACAACACTCAAAATCTAACTTCTCCTCAGGACTAAGAGTGGAAGACATAGGGAGAGGGTCAAGAGTCAGGCAAAGGCAGACATGCAGTGGAGGGGACGGTGGGATGTGGGGGTGGGTAGCAAGATGATTCTCACAAATACACAAGCCAGCTAGGACAGCAAAGTTCTTTACCTCTGGGTACCAGCTATCTGGACTGGGGATTGGCCAGAGGCACAAGGTTGGTAAAGGCATAAGGACAAAGGAGGCCCATTCACCTGATAATATTGTATGTGCTTCCACCATGACAATTAAAGGAAACCCCACAAAGTGAAGCCAGGAGGACAGAAGAGGAGGCTACAGCAAGGAGTTGTACCACTCCACATCTATTACAGGAAGAATTGTCAATTATAGATCCCAAAAGAAGAACGGTCAGCAGGACAGTATCATCAATCACCAGTCCCAACAAGGAAAGATGGAGGTTACACCTCCTACAAGATATCGACTGGCCCTACGATAAGCCACTGAGAAACCATCATCACCTTGAACTTGTGGTTTCCTCCAATGGACTTTCATTCAAAACAACCTGTCCATCTTCCTCCTGCTTTTCCATAAAATACCATTCTTCTCCCTTGTTACTGGACTTGCAATAACGTGCAAAACTTATGTTTTTGCTGTAGCTCGCACGTCTCCAATTGCAATTTTCTGTTATTCCCAAATAAATCCATTTTTGCTGGTAAAATGACTGTTTTATTTTTAAGGTTAACTCCACAGAGTGAAACTTCTCCAAAACACCTTTTTTAACAGTCAATAAGGTAAAAGTGCCAGTGAAATACAAAACTCCAACAGTAATGCATCATTCTTTTGGGAAAAGACTTCTGTCCTTTTAAGAAATACATGCACAACAGCTAATGAAGAAGATACACAGAGAGAGAGCTCCTACTCCCAAGTGGCCCTCAGAATTGACCACAAAATGCTTTAGAAGGACACCGATGCATAAACCCTTACACAATTTTGCATTTAGAGACTTAAGACAATGCTTTTGTGAAAACATGTTTCTTTCCCGACAGGCTTCTCAAAGCAATAAGGAAAATAACAATGTTTTGTGAACTTTACCAAATGTTAACTGAGAAGCCCTACTGTTTTTAATTGTGCTTGAATAAATACAGGCCAGGATCTATGAGTGCAAATAAGTGGTTTTGTTCTCACCTCCCCCCACCTCTAGAATCAGCTTTGTACTGATGGGTGGCTATTCCCAAAGGCAAAGGTGAGGTAAAGGCAAGACTGAGGCAGAATCCTCAGAGCCCAACCCCTGTGAAAACCATTTCACGATAAACCAAACCGAGAATTTAAGAAAATTATTATTGTGGTTATGCAAATAATTTCCCTTGCCACCATTCTCTTTTCTGAAATCACCACTCTTAGTATTGCATTAAAATCAGAGGATCTGGGGATGAATGGGTCTGAAAAGACTTTCTAGCACAATGGGTTCCAAATTTGGGGTCTTCACAGTTGGGCTTCATGAAAATCAACTAAGAACCTTTCCAAAATGCAGAGTCGCTGTCCCACCCCTGAAAACCCTCCTTCAGCAGGTCCAAGGAATCGTGCATATAACAAACTCCTCAGATCATTCTGATGCTGAGCAGGTTTAGGAAGCCCTGTCATATTTAACTTTCCCATTTTATAAATCAGGAAAGTGAGAACCAGTGAATTCATTATAATGCCAGAAATAGCATGTCGATCTCCAAGCTTAATGTATTTTGATGACCTAATCTTACCTTTTTTTCCCCCCCTATTTGATCAATACTGTATCATAGTAAACTACAGTGTTTCAGAATATGATCCATGAGGGGTGCTTGGGTGGCTCCGTCCGTTAAGCATCTGATTTCGGCTCAGGTCAGGATCCCAGGGTCCTGGGATGGAGCCCTATGTCAGGCTTAGTAGGGAGCCTGCTTCTCTCTCTCCCTCCCTCTGCCTCTCCCTGGGTTTATACTCTCTCACTCTATCTCTCTCAAATAAATAAACTCTTAAGAAAGAAAGAAAGGAAGGAAGGAAGGAAGGAAGGAAGGAAGGAAGAAAGAAAGAAAGAAAGAAAGAAAGAAAGAAAGAAAGAAAGAAAGAAAGAAAGAAAGAATATGATCCACCAAATGCAGGAGAATCCAGACTTTGGAGCTAGGATCTCTTCTGTTTTTTCCTACTTCCCATTCCCACTCATTTTAATCCATGTAAAAATGAAACTGCCTCCCAGACACTCCTAAGCCTCCTGGACTTCACAGGGTGAGGAGAGGAAGGCTCCTCAAGAAACAGTCTGCAAATTCATTATATAACCAATGACATTCCGTAATTGTATTTTCTCCCTTTTGATCTCCTACAACATTATTGTTCTTGAACTCTCAAGGAATCTTCGGTTATACTCCAAAGAAAAATGGCATCATTATAACTCAGGAACATCGATGTCCTACCTCCATGGCCTTATTGACTGGTCAGCTTCGACTATCCTTTTTACCTACATTTAGATATACTTTTTAAGAGGGATTTCATTTTAAGAACATATCCACTGTTTTCTTTAATCTCCCTCATTGAATTCATGATTTAAGAAGTGACTCATCTAAAGTATTCACAAAACAAAGAGCATTAAGAAAGAAAAAAATGCAACAATTAAGATAGTATATTGCTTTGTCTTGTTTTTTTTGAGGGCTAAGGGATAACAACAGTGACAACTACAACAACAGCAACAATAACAACAACAAAATCCAAAGAGGTTGTTCATTTTAAGGAGAGGCTCACTCCTTTTTGTGAGAATATGTCCAAATTCTGGCTCAATTAATTGAGCTCGCTGCTTTGCTCTGGGATACAGGTGCACTGTCACTATATCTATTTCTTTTTCGGGTATTTAGTTTTAAAGAAGGGCAGGTAATCCTAACAGCCATGGCTTCTCAGCAGGGCATGCCTCCTGTTTAGTTCAGAAACTTTACACTCTTTTTTGGTATCTTAATAGCCGCATCGTTTCCCCTGCTATTATCACGTTAACAAATACGTGTTCATAAAAGACTCAAAGCGTATTATATCTTATCTCCTCCATCTGTCAAAAATGTATAAGCTGTAGGGCCTACTCAGTATCCTGCCACCTCTGGGAAGTACTCTAGAATCATCCAGCATCTACTCTTCCTACACATCTGGCATCAAGATTGTCTATGCTTTTACTACTCAGAGTGTAGGCTTCAGGGGTGCCTGTGTGGCTCAGTCGTTAAGCGTCTGCCTTCAGCTCAGCTCATGACCCCAGGGTCCTGGAATCAAGCCCCACATCGGGCTCTCTGCTCAGCGGGAAGCCTGCTTTGCCCGCCCTCTTCCACTCCCCTGGCTTGTGTCCCTCTCTCACTGAGTCTCTCTCTACCAAATAAACAAATAAAATTATTTATTTATTTAATAAAATTATTTATTTTATTTAATAATTTTATTTAATAAAAATAAAAAAATAAGATTATTTATTTAATAAAAAATAATATTTAATTAAAAAGTGCAGACTTCACAACAGCAGCATCACCATCATCCGGAATCGTGTTAGAAATGCAGAATCTGGGACGCCTGGGTGGCTCAGTTGGTTGGATGACTGCCTTCGGCTCAGGTCATGATCCGGAGTCCCAGGATCGAGTCCCACATTGGGCTCCCAGCTCCATGGAGAGTCTGCTTCTCCCTCTGACCTTTTCCTCGCTCATGCTCTCTCTCACTGTCTCTCTCTCTCAAATAAATAAAATCTTTAAAAAAAAAAAAAAGAAAGAAATGCAGAATCTTGGCCCCACCTTAGACCTACTATATCAGAATCTACATTTTACTAAGATCCCCAAGTGATTCATACTCTCATTCAGGTTTGAGAAACACGGCTCTAAGCCATGTAAGTCTTTGTTAGAGTCTGCTTCAAATCTTTTGTCTGTCTCAACTCAATTCGTGTACCTTACAGAAAGCAACTTTTTTGTTCTCTCAGCATTTGGCATCATGGAAGTCTATGATGGAGTTTAAGATAATACTTGTATAGCAGACACAGTTGGGGGTGTGGCCGACAGCTCTTTCTCACCTCAAATCTTGCTAACAGTACCTAGACTTCAATCAAGCAAGTATGTTCAGGGGCTCCAAAGGAAGTTGGGTCCAGCCCCAGGTTGGGGACAAATCACAACTCATTAATGCTTATCACGGTGGTCCTACTGCTCATCCCAGTGACTGGAGAACAGGGAAATACAATTCTAGCCAATTTACTAATGAAGGATGGCCCCTGGGAATGGTTTCTGAACAATAACAAGGGATGTAAGTACTAAAAAGTCCCATTTTTTTGATTCTGGATATTTCTTGATGAATATGCACTTAAAACTAAAGAAACCATCTTGTGAAAAAGATTAGCCCAAGAGAATACTCACAATGGCTGAGTTGAAAGTTTGAATCTCTACAGCATCACCATGCCACTGAATTCATCAACGTTGGACTTGTTTTACCTCCACACTCCTTGTCACATGACATAAATCATCTTATTGAGGCATCTGAGTTGGATTTTCATTATCTGGAATGCTAAGTATTCTAACTCATAAAACTGTTGACCAATATAATGACCAATAATTAGGGATGTACACTCACCCTTTACATATACTATCTCATGCATTTATTATGTCAGTTCAGTGCTAAAGACACCATTGTCCCCCCTTGTATGACATAGAAACTAAAATTCAGAGATCTGAACAGTTCCAAGATTTAAGATTTCAACCCAGGTTTGCCAGATCCAAGAGCTCAGGCATGTTTTTCCATTCTCCTTCCCTGGTTTGATAATTTACCATGATCTTTGGATTACGTTCCAGCTTGGATGGGAAGGGGAGTCCTTTAATAGGCTTTATTGAGAGTAGTTTATTTATTTATAATTTACTGATGACATTGTGTGAACAGATGTTGGGTCATCTAAAATGGGAACAGTTTCATCCTACAAAACTCTATTCCCCAAGAATCCTGCAGCATGCCAAGAGGGCTCGAGATGAATACATTGAAGTTCCTAGTTTGTGCAACTATTCATTGCGAAGAGATGCTGGGTTATAAAATTAATAAATCCTTCCAAGAGAGTGATAACAATGAACTGATAGCCAATTCCTGACATGTACACATAGGTCTGAGGGGAGATGAAACCTCTAAGTAGTGCCAGAGGAAAACATAATTCTGTACTTCCTTTAATCTACCAGTTCACTTTGAAAGTATGTGGCTCAGCTTTCGAATTTGCCCAATTTAGGAGAGCATCTGCATTCATTTGTTCAGATGTTTTATCTGAAAGAGGAGATTAAAAAAATATCCAAATATGTGGAGACCTTCAAAACCACTTCCTCAATATTTCATTCCCATTCTCACATGAGTAGGGACACAGCCCTTGAAATGAGGCCAACAGTTTACTCAGGCTGGACTCCAAATTATAAAAGATGAAAGGCTTTTTGACCAGTCCTTAGTTTCCAAGGTAGTGTCATTCTTATTCTTAGAAATGTCATTTCCCAGGTAAATACAGATACGTAAGGAGTGGCGATGTTTTTGAAAGAAAAGAACACACGCTTAGACACAATTAGCAACATCAAAAGAAAGATGCTACATTTCCAACAAAACAAGGCCCTGTCCTCACACAAAATGAACATCTAGGACACTGGCCCTCCACTCTCCATTGCAGGCTAACCTTGGAAGGTCAGTCACCTTATGTAGACAGAACACTAAACCTAGTTCTTAATTAGATTATTTTGTCAATACAATGGACAATTCAGTCCCAATGGTTCTGTAATACACGTAAACAATGTTTCTCTTCTTTCATTTTGGTGTTAAAATCTCTCAAATCTGTTGTTGGAAGTGACCAATTATTTCAGTCACACCATAGCTAATTAACTCTGGAAATGGTGTTAATCTACTCAGCATTTTATCCAAAAATGTTCTACTTGAGCTTCTTAAAATAAGGACTCTGACTCATTATTGTGAGAATCAGAAAATGGTGTCTCTATCTCAGTCAATAGAACAACAATGAAAAGGACTTATTTCAGTATTTCATCTTCTGATTGAATTTCTGAGTTTCCCACAGGTACTTTGAGTAATTAGGAGGAAGACAAAAGAGGTCCAGAAATAGAGGAAAATGAACCACCCTAATTGCTAAAGTTGAAAACGCACCACCAGTTTGTTATTAATGCAACTAAGGGATTTTAATTTTTCTTCCTAATTAAAAGTTGATTTGAACCCATCTTTTTTGAAAGATCAAACTGTTCAGTTAGTCAAAGACAACCCATGATGATTTTTATGTATTTCTGGAAGGGACTCTCCAAAATATTAAGCAATCATACCAGGTTAGTTAAACTACAGACATTTAAGGAAGTTAAAATCTTGAACTTAAAATCAGTTTTAAAAAAGTACTTATTAATTACTAAACTGAGATTGTGCTGATAGACATTTTTAATATAAATGCATATTGTTGAAAGTGAAGCTTGTTATCTTTAACACACACATATATATGATATTATTATTATTATTTTTAAAGATTTTATTTATTTATTTGACAGACAGAGATCACAAGTAGGCAGAGGCAGGCAGAGAGAGAGAAGGGGAAGCAGAGAGCCCGATGTGGGGCTTGATCCCAGGATCCGGGGATTATGACCTGAGTGGAAGGCAGAGGCTTTAACCCACTGAGCCACCCAGGTGCCCTATATATGATATTATGATAAAAACATAATTCTATGGGGATAGACCATTAGTGATGAGCAATGGGTGATGTACAGAATTGTTGAATCACTATATTATGCACCTAAAACTAATTCAACACTGTATGTTAAATGGAATGTAAAATTAAATATAATTCAAAATAAAACACAATTCTAAATAAACTATTATATTTTTTAACAGTGGTCAGTTCATTTCCTTAATTCAATTAGCCAACATGTAGTACATTATTAGTTTTTGATATAATGTTCAATAACACAAAATAACTTAATTAGAAATCCTGAAATCACAATTTCTGTTCCTTTTGCACAGCTTATATCACAACAATAACAAAAAACTTTAAATGGCATTAAAAAAGGAGATAAAAGTTTTTACCTGTTATTTTCAGCCAATATTTAGCTCTTCCTCCCATGGAATAATAAAGGCCTAACACCTTATAATTTTTCACTAAGTAATATTAGGTCATGGTTTTTTCATTGTTTAGGGAATATATGCTGCTTAGTCAGAGGAATATAATTTTACTTTTCCAAAGATTGTTTTCTTTTCTAAATTATGAGCCTATCTTATCAGAGTGAATCTTTATTCTTTCCATACAACATTCATGGCAAAGCCAAATGGCAGCTGGGTGACAGTCTCAAATTTTCCTTCATTGTGAATGTTGCTTCCAATGCCCAAAGCTCCTGGCAGCACAGTTGCAGACTTTATAGAAATACAGAAGTCCTTTATAGCAGCTTACCAGGAAACCTGCAAAGGCTGATATTACATTGACTATTCTTACAGGTGAATAAAGGTTTTCTTCTGGAGAAGACAAAAGTTGCTATAAATGTGAATTCTAATAGCTATGGAGGTGGGAGAATGGAAGGCATCTCTCTCTCCTTTTAAAATCATTTTCCATCAGTCGGTAAAGATTAAACAATCTTTTGGTTCAAAAAAATGTGTAAAGAGGGCTCTTGTCTGAATAGAGCTACAATTCAAGATATCTATATTTCATTTTCCTCCTCTAGTTAAAGATTTGCTGACCAACCTAAATCCAAGAAGTTTTGTTCTTGGAGTTCTGCTTTAGGAGAATGGTTTACACAATATTAAAAAGTGGGAAGAGACAACAGAAATGATCTACTCTAGTAGTTTTTATTACATTTCAAGGTGGGGAACCTTCTGTGTTCTTTTTATTTCCCCAAACCCCAAGAGCTGATGTGATATGAGAACAAGGTTCAAAGGATGTGCAGCAGGAAGAAATGAGACATTCTGGCTATGACCAACATATCCTTGAACTCTTGCATGAAATTCAGTTTTTTAAGTCTCTTAAATGCATTTTACACTTTACTGATGTGTGTCTCTTCCCAACTTGACCTGTGGTATGACTGTGGTTCTCTTGGATATCTTCCAGCCTCTCAGCCCTCTGCACACCAATGCATTCTCTCTAGACCCTACCCCTTGCCTGATCCACTGTGACAACTGGTTTTCTGAGCCGTCAGCTTCACTGGGGTGCAACCTGACCATGCAGCAACCCCCAAGCTTAAGCCCAAGCCCCACGCCCCTCCCTTCCTACCCCCCACTGCCTGGGAGCTATTGAATAAAGACTTCTCATGGTGGTGATGTCAACCACATGAAAGTCAACTTGACTGGCCAAGAAGTGCCCGGATTAAACATTATTTCTGGGAGTGTCTGTGAGGGTGTTTCTGGATGAGATTAGCATTTGAACCCACAGACTCAGTAAAGTAGATAGCTCTCCACAATGTTGGAGGAGGGGGACAGCTTCATCCAATCCCTTGAGGACTGCACAGAACAAAAGGCAGAGGAAGGAGGGATTCACCCCTTTTTTCCATGCCTCCATGTTGAGCTGGGTCCTATCATATTTTCTCTTGTCTTCAGACTTGGAATTCTATCACCAGTCCTCTGGTCGTCAGGTCTTCAAATATATACCAAATTATACCATTGGCTTTCTTCAGTCTGCAGCTTGGAGACAGCTGACTGTGAGACTTCTCAACCTCCATAAGAATATGAGCCAATCCCTCATGTTAAATTTCCTTTTATAACCTATTGGTTCTGTTTCTCTGGAAAACACTGATAGCACACTTCCCTTTTTAGACAATCTTGAAACACATTTCATAAGGCTCTCCAAAAGGTCCTGACAAGAGTGACTATGTCACCTGTAGCAATGGCCCACTCAGCCACTGATATTAGTTTTCCTCCTTCCCTCCTCCATTTTCCCCAGCCCATAGCTCCAATTGCCTAGATTCACTTCCCAAATCATCTACCCATACCTGAGGCTCTGACTCAGGCACCATTTTGAGGAGGACCCTATCTAAGACACGTAGAGCCTCATCATGATCAAACCATGGTTTCCTGTGAACAATAGCTCGTCGTCAACTAGTTACTTTACTCAAAGAGCTGAAAAATCTAAATAAGAAAATTAACAGTGAGAAACACAGTGAGGATGTAAGTAGGATTCAAACCTCGATATCCTGGAGACTCAACACTGCCTTCCACACAGTACTTTTCAGAACAATATTCTGCAGATAGTGAAAATGTGGCAGCAACTAGACATTACATTTCAAAGTGTTTTAACATTGTCCAGGCATTTCCCAATATAGACAATAAAAACTACTATCTACTGAGGGCTTCCTACGTGCCAAGTTCTGTGTGCATTTGTGATTTCATTTCATCTTTACAACAGACATATGAAATAAGCCAGACCCTACTTCCTCATTTTTGGGTTACAATGCTTGTCAAGTAAATAGACAGTCAGTACTTGTTTATTGAATTAAATTGAACTGAAATAGTTTGGTAACTACAGGTCTGTTCTATCTTTTCACTTTCTTTCAGAAAAATGAAGTGGACCTCATGCTCACAAATTTCCTGAAAATTTCCACTTTGTTCTTTGACAACATACTCTGGTGCCTCCAGAACAAAGAGAAACATATTTTCAAAGCACAGGCTGGTAGTATCTTCAAAGGAGGAATAAAAATGTTGGATTCACTCAAGGAGATTAGTATCGTGGAATTATGGAGTCATGGTTAACCTCAGGAGGTTATCTAGTTTATAACCTTGCCTTCAGGCAGAACTACAACAAAGCTATCATGAATACATTTCTGTCTGTGTCCACAGGTCAAATCTTATTATAACCCAGGATAATCCCAATCTCCAAATGATTAAAAAGATCCCTCTGATCCAACAACTGGCCAGTTTATTTCAAACAGTGTTCGATAAGACAAAATTCCAAAAAGAAACATTTTAGTGGGCCAGAAAATGAAAACTTAAATGGGAAGAGAATTTCAAAAAGCATTGGTGAGTGCTGTGAATTGTGTAAACCTGGTGATTCACAGACCTGTACCCCTGGGGATAAAAATAAATGTTTATAAAAAATAAAAAATTAAAAAAAAAAAAAGCTACAAAAAGACCAAAGATTCTGGGAGCATGGATTTGCATCCACATGCTCATTTGATTTTTTTGAAACTGCAAACCCCGGACTCAAAGAGAAATTAAAGAGCAAAGAAATCCTGAAACTATAAAATTTCATTACACCAATAAAATAAATACCTATTTCTTATAGGTCAGGAGTAAACGATCATCATTACATGTACTCCTTTATTGGATTAATAAACATGGTCTTGTTCAAGAGCCCCTGGGCAAATGTATAATAAAAATGTGAACAAGAAGAGGAAAAGAAGGATAATATCTTTGAGCACCTTCTAACCCAGTAAGTGAGTTTTTATGTCTATTTTTTTCCATTAAAAAATGCAAAGATCATTTATGAAAATAGGATGATAATGACGGGGCCCGAAGTGCATGCATCAGAATTCCATTATACTCTAGCTCATTATTAGATGCTTTCTGCATACAGCACGGGTCAAGAGATCTCATCTAAGACATCTCAACTGCACCCAGCAAAGCACAGCATCGGGTTTTCTTACAGTATCAGACTTAGGAAAAGACAGAGTCAAATCTCTTCATTCACTACGAATGAAGGAAGATAACAAATAAGCTAAATTAATTAGCTAATTTATTAATTAAAGACATCCTAAAACTACTGCTATGTTCTCCTTTGAGAACGAAGATGCAGATTTTGTGCAGAGGGAGCTATACGGTGATGGTCGAAATGGCTTTTCCATGATGAACTGGCATAAAAATAGAGCATTCGTTTTCCCATCCCCCTCATGTCCGGGTCCCCGGAGCATGCTGCCTCTCTGTTATTCAGGACACAGCCCTGGTGTATCCAATATCATCTATTTCGTGTGCTGTTAGCCTCTGCCTTTTTGTTTGTGGCCATCCCTGCTTGAGCCACATACCGAATTAAAGACCAGTGCCGGATCCAGGACTATCCTGGCTGGTGGAAACCTCTAGGACATGTGTCCTTTGTAAAACTAATCAAAATTTTTGTTGCTGATGTAATTGTTTTAATTTTAATAATTTTATTTGGACATCTTCCTTAAAAATGTGTTTCTGCCTTAATATAAGGTGTAATACAGTTTAGCAAAATATAGTATAACTTTAGTATTATAGTACAGTATTAGTATTATAGTATAATAGTATTATACTATATAATACAGTATTATATTATATAATATATACAGCATTGGGCGCCTGGGTGGCTCAGTGGGTTAAACCGCTGCCTTCGGCTCAGGTCATGATCTCAGGGTCCTGGGATCGAGGCCCGCATCGGGCTCTCTGCTCAGCAGGGAGCCTGCTTCCCTCTCTCTCTCTGCCTGCCTCTCCATCTACTTGTGATTTCTCTCTGTCAAGTAAATAAATAAAATCTTTAAAAAAAAATATATACAGCATTAGTATTATAATATGGTACAGTATTAGTATTATAGTCTAGTATTAGTATTGTAGTATAGTACAATACAGTAGAGTGTTAGCATAGTATAGCATAGTAGCATAGTCTGGAAGAATATAATGAATATACATTTTTGTGTCAGTGAGGCAAAGAATGTTAGCTGCTGTGACAAATCCCAGAATACAAATCCTGGAAGCTCAATATAGAAACTGTTTATTTTTCACTAGTATCCCATCTAATTCATGACTACAGCGGGTAGGTTCCCAGACTCTAAATATGCTGTGCCACGTTGTTGTGAGCTCCAGTCTGTGGAAAGGGAAAGGGAAGGCAGAAGTGGTATAGCAGCTTCTTAAGCGTCTTGAATAGGAGGGGTGCCTGGGTGGCTCATCAGCTAAGCATCCAATCCTTGATTTCAGCTTAGGTCATGATCTCGGATTTGTGGAACTGAGCCCCGCATCAGGCTCCATGCTCAGCGTGGCTTCTGCTTGAGATTATTTCTTCCTCTCCTGCTGCCCCTAGTCCCTCTTGCTATTTCTCTCTAAATAAGTAAATAAAATCTTAAAAAAAAAAAAAAGTCTTGAATAGAAATGCCACTCATCACTGGGAATCAGGATGTGACTGGTATAGCCAGAGGCCATATCTAGTTGCCACGAGGGTTGGTAATTCAGTCCCTCGTTGCACAGCAATTTCCAGTGAAAATTCTATCATGTGATGACACAAATGAACTACAGTAGGCAATCAGCTGTCTCCCCCACACTATTCTAAAGCACACCTGTAAAAGTCTTTCCCTCTTGTTTTATGGCTGAGTTTCAGATAGGTGAAATATGCTATATGGTGGAAGTACAAGATATTTAAGGAAAGGGTAATCTATTATTCTTGCTTTCCTCTCAGCCACATTCATGTCTCAAGTTCTTGCCCACTTGGGTACAATTTTTAACTGCTATCTTTGTGGCTACTCTTCATTCTGCTTCTAGATCCCTAGCTATATAATACCAAATGATTAATACTGAAATTTGCGAAGAAAGCTTGTCACTCAAATGTGGGCTCATGTAGAGACCCACCCTGTCTCTAATAAACTCTCTGTCTTTTTTTTCTTCTGAATCTCTCATAGATTCCAAGGTTAGATAATGTCTTTTATCAACAGACTCCATCTATCATGGGAAACAAATCTGGTGAGCTTTTTAACTTATTTATTTAAAAAGCATTTATTGAGCACCTACTATGCATAAGATATGGTGTTAGACTGGGGACCGCTAGGCCATATTAAATGCAGTCCCTACTCCCAAAGCATTTCTCAGTAACAGAAAAAATAAATACAATCTTTCCTAAAATTTCTTTCTCCTTTCTCTTTTCCCTCAAAACAAAAAAACAAAACAAAAAACAAACAAAAACTTCCTAAATACTTGTTTAGAAATCAAGTCCAGTAGAGGGCAGCACACGCACACATACACACACACCTCTACTACCACCCCTGCACCCCCAATCAATCCAGCTAAGTAGACAGAACAAAGTGGAAGTTGCTCACTAGTACCAAGTCCATGGTAGGTATGCAACTGATTCTCAGAAGACAATAGACATGAGGTAGCAAGGGAGAAAGCATTTACAAACAAGGAGACATGCCTTAAATAAAATTAGTATTCTGAAAGATAACAAAGAACAACCTAATTTATTCTTCATGTCTTAGTAATTGTTGCAAAAACACAGTATACATAGAATGCAGTAAAAATCCACTTATAGTGAAAATGTTCTATAGTTCAGCTCTATTATCATATTACTGTTTGATTTGTTTTCTCTGAACTCTGATAGAGCTATGAAAATGAGAAAATCAAGTGTAACATTTTTTTTCATCAGTGAAAATAGAGATAGATGGAACCTAATTATTAAAACTGTCATGTACCTTAGTCACCCACATGCTTAGATAAATTGTCCAGTTCTCCAGCACATTTTAACCATAAAAGAGAGCAAGAGATAAGCGCTAACTCATTAACACTGTATGAAATTGTTCAGTTTATTAATAAAAGACTCACTGTAAGAGAGCCTTGTGAGTACATAAGGGAGATTTACAACTGACATGTGCAGGGACAAAAATGTGTACATTTGCTATTAATAAACTGAAAGTAGAAGTTTTTCTCCTTGTAATAGGCCCATATACATAGGTTGTATATTATGCTGTAATTATGGTCTCCAAACCAGCGAATTGCTAAATTAGCACATCTAATGAAATCAATACATTCTGGAGCTCAAAGAACCTTTGTGAGGTCTGCAAGGGAAAGCACTTAGCAGGGCATGGACTGCCCCTTGTATCCACAGAGTGCTGATTCATCACCTCTGAGTCTAATGACTGAACATCGACTACCAAAGGAATAAGTATGATATAATATTAACAAGTTTATTCATTCCCACTTTATTTAAAAGGGGAAAAAATCCCTTGCATTTGAGGGTAGCAAAGTTTTGTTAGCAACATCAGTAGCAGAAATGGCTTCTTCCTCCTTTTCCCTAGATGAGTGCCACCGAGAGGAACACATAAAAATTAGAAGGACTCGAATGGCAAAAAGAGAAAAATAAGACATTTCAGGAACTCTGGGTCACAGAAGATATTTTATCCTTCTTTCCACTAAGGTTGTAGCCCATCAGATTTTCACCCTGACATTTGGGTTTTTTAATACTGTATTGGGTGTCAGACTAAACATTTGTCATGCTTTCAGATCAATTTAGAAAAAAAAAAATCAATACTTTAAAAGAGTACATGTCAAAATGCCCCCACCCCTTTCCCACTTTGAACTTTCTCAAGCTCTAAAAAGTTTCCTTCAATTTCTTCCTTCTGAAATCTAAGCTCTCCTCCCCTCTGCCCACCAGCCTAGTATTTCATCAATTCTTGAAAATGGAAACAAACAAACAAAACCCAGAAACACCACCACAGCAAAAACCACTGTTCACTCTAACTTGTTTGGTAAAAGAAGAGAAGCTCCAAGAGCTTTTCTCTGGTAATGACAATTTCCTAAGAGGTAATTCTTACAAATACATGTGTTTTGGAAGTAGGTGTCCTCTGAAAGTTAGCAGCCCAGGGAGGCCTGAGCTGGGCCAGGAGGACACACCAGCAACTACCCTCCCTTGTATGCTAGAAGGGAGAAAAGAACTGGGAAGTGCTGTACCAATGCACTTTTCCTTAACAGTTTTGTTTTAAACAAACAATGGAATCTGCTGAGTTTGATTTTACGGAAGTCCTATAAAGAATGCATTCCCTCCCAAAATAATTCAAGAAAAGGGTAGATACTCACTGGCTCCTGAGTTTGCAATGTTCTCACTCGGGTTGGAAGTTGGGGGAAGTTAAGTTGATCTTCAAGCTCTCAAGCTTGATAACTTTCTCAATGGAAACACAGATAAACACAGATGGATTCTGTAGAGTCACCTACCCTTGCCCGGCTACCAGGTAGTAATAGCAAATGTGTGAGTAGCACTTTACAGTATACAAACTGCTTGCTTGCTTTCTTTCTTTCTTTCTTTCTTTCTTTCTTTTTTTTTTTTTTAAAGATTTTATTTATTTATTTGACAGAGAGAGAGAGAGAGATCACAATTAGGCAGAGCAAGCAGGCAGAGAGAGAGGGGGAACCAAGCTCCCTGCTGAGCAGAGAGCGTGATGAGGGGCTTGATCCCAGGACCCTGAGATCATGACCCGAGCTGAAGGCAGAGGCTTAACCCACTGAGCCACCCAGGTGCCCCTACAAACTGCTTTCTTATATGAATGCTTGTTTGAGGCACACAAGTACTGTGACACAGGCAGTGTTAATCTTTGTCAAACGGTGAATTGTAAAACCTACCAGAAACAGATTAACCTTCTCTCTACCAGTCATGAGGCACGTCATCATCTGCCACCTTGTGCTTCTACTTGCTGCTCTGTGTGTATGTTTTCTCTCTCCAACTGGTTTGTACAATCTTCCAAAGATTATACCACATATTTTGGTCTCACCCTTTGCGCTAGCACAACGTTGAATAAAAATAAATGTTCAATAAATGAGAGAATGAGAAAAAAATGAAAGAATGCATGAACAAAGAATGACTCATCAGGGAAGAAGCCATTACAATTTATCCTGAGAACCATAAAGCCAGAACTTTTGAGTATAAAGAAATGTGGCTCCATGTCTCAGCTGAGTCCCTGCCCATTCAATTTTGAGCCTTAATGGTTTTCACAGTTTGAAGCAGGGATGGGATATAACTGATAACTTTTTCCTCTGCTGGGCTTCTCTCTTTAACTTCAAGATCCCTATCTGGCTGCTTTCTCCACTCTCCATAAAAAGTCCTCCTTGCTTAAGCTGCAAGATCTGTCCTTCCTCTGAATTTCTAGAGTATTTGTAGTCAAGCTAGCACTCTGTCATTCCCTAGATTTTTTTTTTTTAATTTCATTTTTTGACAATCTTGTTTCTCCATTTTAGACTGTCTTCTATTCCTTTTAGATCTGCCAGGGTATTTAACGTAGTAGCGGGGTCATGTCATAGACACTTAAAAATATTTTTATTCAGGGGCACCTGGGTGGCTCAGTGGGTTAAGCGTCTGCCTTCAGCTCAGGTCATGATCTCAGGGTCCTGGGATTGAGCCCCACATCAGGCTCTCTGCTCAGTGGAGAGCCTGCTTCCCCCTCTCCACTCCCCCCCTGCCTCTCTACCTACTTATGATCTCTCTGTGTCAAATAAATAGATAAAATCTATTCAGATAATGGTTTTAGTCATTCCTGCATTTCAACAAAGATTGTCATTGTCAAATACCTATTCTGGACCAGGGACTGTTCTGAGCATAGAGATATAGCAGTAAACAAGACAAAGTCATTGCCTTCGTGAAGATTATATTCTAATAGTAGGAGACATACATAAACAAGCAAATAACTAGTAGGGCAAATAGTGAGAAATGCTACAGGGGAAATTAAGCAGAGAAGTATATATCTTTATATAAGAGTACTTTAGAGCAGTGGTGATGGAAGTAATGTCTATTTGAAGCAGATTTAGACAAGACATCACTGACAAGGTAATAGCTGGGTAGAGACCTGAAGGAAGCAAGTATATGAATCATGCAGACACCAGGAGAAGAGTATTCTAGGTTGAGGAAGCAAGTACAAATGCCCTGAGGCTGGGTCATAGTTAACACATTTACAAAACATTAAGGCTTATGAAGTGGCTAGAGTAGAGTGAATCAGAGTGTAGAAGATGAGGTCAAAATATTGTGGGGGCTCAGACTACAGGCCACTGTAAGAACTTCAGCTTTAATTCTGAGTGAGCTGGGAAGCCATTAATGAGCTTTGTGAAGGAGACTGATATAAACTGATTTAGATTTCATATAATCATTCTGGCTATTGGATGAAAATTAGGATGTAGGGAAGCCAGAAGAAAAAAATGTAAGGAAGCAATAATGGAAGTAGAGAGAGCAGTTAGTAAACTACTATAGTTGTCCAGGTAATAACTGGAGGTAGTGAGAAATGTCTGCATTCTGGACATCATTGGAGCCAACAGGATTTATTTATAAATCAGATATGGAATGGGAGGACAGGAAAAAAGTCAAGGAAGATGCTGAGGTTTTGGTCTGGGTGACCAGCAGAATAGGATTGCCTTTAGCTAACCTGGAGAAGACTACGAGAGGTATAGAATCAAGGAAAAAAAAAACCCACCAGTGAGTTCAAGTTTCATTTTAGGTGCCGACTAACGGTAAAGGTTGTTAAGCATCCAACTGTGTTTCTGTAGAGAGCCTTGGACTACAAATATAAATAGGAGGGTCAACAGCCTATAATGCTATTTTAAGCCATCAAAACTAGATGTGGTCAATATACAAAAGGGTATATTACTCAGCCATCAGAAAGGATGAATCCCCAAGTTTTGCATCAACATGGCTGGGACTGGAGGAGATTATGCTGAGTGAAATAAGTCAAGCAGAGAGGGTCAATTATCATATTGTTTCACTTACTTGTTCACATAGTTTCATTTACCTGTGGAACATAAGGAATAGCGTGGAGGACATTAAGAGAAGGAAAGGAAAAGTGAAGGTGGGGAATCAGAGGGGGAGACGAACCATGAGAGACTGTGGAGTCCAAGAAATAAATAGAGGATTTTAGAGGGGAGCAGGGTGGGGGGATGGGTGAGCCTAGGGGTGGGTATGAAGGAGGTCGGGGATTGCATGGAGCACTGGGTGTTATACATAAACAATGAATCTTGGAACACTACATCAAATCTAATGATGTATTGTCTGGTGACTAACCTAACACAATAAAAAAAAAAAAAAAGACTAGATGAGATCATTTAGGGAGTAAGTGTAGCTAAATAGCAGATGCAAAGAGGCTGAGTCCTGCAGCCATATTTTATTTAGAGGACTGGCAGATAAGAAACAAGCAAGCAAAGAGTAAGGATAAGGAGGTAGGAGAACTAAACAAAAAGACCAGTGAAAAGTTTTATCAGAAAAAGTGTTTCAAGAAGAAAGAAGTTATCAGCTGGGTCAAATCCTGCTGATAGATGGGGCAAGATGAGGATTTAAGATTGGATCAGGTAACATGGAGGTCATTGGTGACCCTGACAAAAGTGTATTTGCGGAGCGGTGCCAAAGGAAGCTTGGTCATGATAGGTTCAAAAGATAATGGAGGAACAGGACTGGAATTAAGGAGAGGAAAAGGTTGCTAAGTATAGACTATAATTTTTTTCTTTTAAGATTTTATTTATTTATTTGACAGAGAGAGAAAAAGCACAAGTAGGCAGAGCGGCAGGCAGAGGGAAAGGGAGAAGCAGGCCACTGGCTGAGCAAGGAGCCTGATGCGGGGCTTAATCCCAGGACCCCTAGGTCATGACCTGAGCCGAAGGCAGACACTCAACCGACTGAGCCACCTAGGCACCCCTGGATATAGATTATAATTTTTGATGAATTTTCTTGCAGAGAAAACCAGAATGGAAAGGCGCTGTGTGTGTGTGTGTGTGTGTGTGTGTGTGTAGTATGCAGTCAAGGAGGACTTTATTAAAATACAGAAATATTAGCACTTACTGGCTGATATGAAAAACCCAGTAGAGCAGGAAAAATTGATGACCCAGAATAAAATGTACATATTTCACAAATAACCACTGGATAGGGAATGTGCAGTATTTAGCCCTTTGTGTAAATAGGGCAGGGGACCTAGCATTGTGCTTTAAAAATTGTTCCTCAGTTATTTATTCTCATTTTGGTACCTGGGTTTTGTTATTGGTTTCCATTTGTTTGGTACACTTGATGGAATCAGGACATTCGTTTTCATCACTTTTGCTCCTTTCTGTGCTTTTATTTTGTGTCGTGCTGTCTCAAAATGTTGCTTTTCATAAGAAGGACAATCAACAGGGTAAAATACACCAGCTCTATAAGCCTGTTGTTTGAGCTGCTTCTTAGGCTACTGAGGTTCTCACCAGACTGGTGTCAGTTGGAACAAAGTTTGCTAGGGGTCTCCAGTAAAACTTTTTTCTGTCCTGAGAGTCAGGTTTTGAGAGAGAGCGTTCTTCCTGGGTTTAGGCCTGCTGGGGGTATGGATTGTTGGGTCTGCCTTTGGAGGAGGACAAATATCAGGGTGGGTACCCAAGACATGATGTGCACAAGCATTACTCTTCTACTAACTGTTGACATGCCTCTTGGGGGTGTCTAAGTCTCAATGTTCTCCTCCAGGAAGAACTCTCATTTGTAAGCTGAATTCTTATGTCTAGCTTTCTAGATGGCATAACTTCTCCAAGGATGGTTTGGGCCTTCAGTGGCCATGGTAGGAAACACTTCGGATGGACAAAAGTGTTCATATGAGAGGGATTTCAGCAAAGAAAGAGAACATTACTTCGTTTCAATTGGCAGCATTTTTTGATTGGAGGTAGAGGCCTCCAAATGAATTCTGATCAAACGTTGCTTTGCTAAAAGATTTTGAGCCAAGATAAGGAGCAATTTGACAAACTTAAGCAGTGATGAACTAGACTCATTTCCCTAGTACTTCCTCCTCCTCCTGTCCTCCGGTTGCCTCCCTACATGTAGCTCTCCAGCTTCCCTTCTGCCCTCTATTCTCCATCCCCAAACCTCTGTCAACTCCTCCCTCCTTCCCCTTTTCCAGACTCCTTACTTTTTCCCATGCTTCTCCTAAGACTCCAAAACGCTCATCGCCTCTGAAGATCCATCTTCCTATGAGCTAGATATGTGGGCAACTATAGAACTTAAACTCTGTATCCATGCCAAACTAAGAGTTATAATTAAGGATTTCTCTACATTCAGAGAAGTCCAGAAACTATTCATAGGAGAACTTGGAATTTTGGGGGGTGAATAGGACCCAAAGTTACTGATCTATATTAAATTGTACACACACTGGACAGAACTTCAGAGGCTAAGTCTTGAATGGCAAAAGCTTACTGAACTGACCCAGAAAGGGACCTACCAAACTCTCTTTCCATAAACCTCAGGATCAAAATAAAAGAAAACAAACAAACAAACAAAAAAGGTCAGAACATAAGTCCAACTTTCCTAAAACTCACACTTAACCCTTTCCGATAAAATTTGGTTGGACCATAATTCAATCATATAAACAGGTAAATGATGAAATAGGGTATTTTCAAGATAAATCATGAAATACCATCAAACAGCACTCAGAAGCTAAAGTAGGTTTGGAGGTCACAGCAGCTATTTCATGTTATTGAGTTTAAATCTGACATTAGAGGCCTAATTAAAGAACAGAAATTAGAATGTCAAATAGCTCCTTTTCCTGACAGAACATTTTGAAAGAGCTTGAGAACAAAACCCAGACAAGACTCAAAATAAGTTTATGGCTCTGTGGAGCAGACAGCTAAATGTCCCACTTCCCAATTGATCACCTATTGACAAGGATGATTATGGATACTGGAAACAGAAGGGACTCTGGAAAAAAGGTAGTCCAGTCTTGCAAAATAGAAACCAACATGAAAATAAAAACCAGAAAATTCACATCAGTGAGCATGGTCCAGGAAAGGAAAAGTATCCAGTATCTTTCCTCATCTTTAAACGCTGAAGATAAATTAATTATAAACACAGATGGTCAACTTCATCAATTCCTGGTAGATATGAAGTTTACTCCTTCTACATGAAACACAGCCACCTTTTCTCAGTTTTTTCTTTGGAATAATCACATCACACAGGTGTTAGGTATTTCAAATAACTTACAGATTTCTCTATGTCCAGTGACTTAACTGTAACAATTGGATCCCTAATTGAAAAACATCCTTTCTGCCTTCTGATACCACCCCAGCAATTTAACAAGGAAAGTCAACGGCTTCACTGTAGAGATCTCTGCATTGTACCGTGCTTCTAGACCAGGACAGTAACTGTCTGTTTGCCTTCACCTGGGGAGGACAAAAATATACCTGGACAGGCATGCACAGGAGTTCACTGAAGCCCCTTCTTATCTCCCAGTTCCTCAGTCAGACTTAAGTTATCTAAAATCCCTTTGAGATTCAGTATTAATTCAATATGTAGATGGCCTTTGTTAATCCTTGTTCAGTAAACAAGGAATCCTGTAATGATTCCATTTTCTTGCTCACAGCAAGAAAGGGACATAAAATTTTTGTTAAAGCACAGTCCATTATTTAGGGCATGATCTATATCCCAAGAGGCAAAAACACTCTCTCATGATATATTTTAAAGTATCTGAACTTATCCTGGATATCTTACAAAATGACAACTGAGAGTATTTCTAGGTTTAACAGGATATTGCAAATAATGAATGCTGAATTTTTTCTGAGATTGTGACACTTCCATATGAATTGACAATGTCCTGAGTAAGAGACCCTCTCCTCTGGAAGACCAAACATGAACAGGCCTTCTATAACTTGGGAGAAGACTCTTCCACAGCTTCCTTCCCTAAATATCGCTAAATATAAAAGATCTATTTGTATGTGAGTGATCTAGATAAGCCCTTGAGATTTTAAGGTTCATGAGAACCATAAAAAACCCATCATCTGGGGTGCCTGGGTGGCTCAGTCATTAAGCATCTGCCTTCAGCTCAGGTCATGATCCCAGGGTTCTGGGATCGAACCCCACATCCAGCTCCCTGCTCCGCAGAAAGACTGCTTCTCCCTCCCCCACTCCCTTTGCAGTGTTCCCTCTCTCACTGTGTCTCTGTCTGTCAAATAAAAAATAAAATCTTTAAAAACAAAAACAAAACCAAAAAACCCATCATCTGCCATATCTTCAATGTTGACCCTGTTGCAAAGGCTTATCCACCCTTGTCTTAGGGCAATGGATTCTTATGGTGTCTTGTGCAACACAGAACTATTTCTACTGTGAGAACATACAACATTTTTCAGCCAGCCAAATAATCTCTTATGACATTGTTATTCTCTTCTTCACATTACTGTACTCTGCAGCCACACCCTGAATTCTGCCACTCACTTGCCCCCACCAGAAGGGGAACCTCATGATTGCCTTACCTCAGAGAACTTTTCTGTACCTCACTCATATCAGTTATAAACTCCCACTGAGAATCCTGACCTAATATTATTTGTCGATGGAAAAATGAAGCCAGATATTATGAAGCAGGTTATAACATCACTAATATAAGCTCTACTTTAAAATATAATCGCCCTCCATGAGATGAAATCATGGCCAAAACCTCAAAGGTTTGGGCCAAAACCTCAAAAGTAAACAAATAAACAATAGCAGGTATGCTCTTGGAATAATACCTCATTTTGGGACACTCTGGACACAAAGAGTATTTCTTCTGCTGGAACCTCCACCAAAAATGAACAAATTAAGCAACTGATAGATGTACTCTACTTTACAGAGGAGGCTGGCACAGGGATTGCAGACCATGCAAAGAGAGGTCATACGGAAGCTAAAGAAAATGCTCACAAAATCAGTATGCCAAACAAGTAGCCTTAACCAAAGTTGTGAGTCTATGCAAATCCTTAAAGGATAACTCTCTGAAATGACTCAAAGAATTCACAAAATATTAATATTTAGCTCCTAACTTCAAAAAGAAAGAATGGGAAAAATCTGGTTTTACCTTTCATTCAATCTCCAGTGCTCTCAAGAAAACCACTTGATGGCATCAGATGATTTCAAATGGATGGATAGTTTCTAAATATCTCCATGAAACTATTCATCCTGCTGTAGACAAATCGGTTACGCTCTTAAATCAGGACTGGTGAGAAAACTTTAAAAAGAGAATTGAAGTTATTCTCAGGTAATGTGTGAACTGTCAACAGCAAATCCTGGAAAAACTATAAACGTGGGACATAACCAAGACACGAGGGATCTCAGGGTCTTCTGAATACCTTCAGATGGTTTTTACTCAACCTCTACTCTCCATGAGATTTGAATATATTTTAGTTATGGTAGATCTACTCTCAGGATGGGTTGAAGCATTTCCTTGCCAAAAAGCTACTGCCCTTACAGTTGCTAAAAAGCTGTTTGATTTTGTGTTTCCAACACAGAGCGGGACCAACTTTTATGCCAAGTGACTAAGGAACACATTTATGGGAACCATTATCAACAAACTCTGTAAGGCATTATCTCTTATTCAAAAACTACACTGCCCTTACCACTACAATCTTCCGGAAAAGTTGAAAGAATCACTATAATATTTAAATTAAAATCCTTGAAATTTTCAGAAACCTTTAAACTCCTCTGGTCAAAAGTAATCCACATGGTCTTGAAACCATACAGTCCATTCCCTTGAAGATACATTAATTATCATCCTATAAAGTGGTGATTGGAAGGTCCAGGCATTTTAGGATCTCACCTCTGATACTAGGTTGCCTTACTGTATGCAATCATGAAAAATATTGTAAGTATTAAAATAAAATTAAAAGTATCAAAATAAAATATAAAATATTGAGTATATTATACTCAGTCCTATCACCAACAGTTTAAGGCTGCCTTACCACATCTTCTTAAACCCATCTTCATGTTCTTGGGCCAGAAAAGACATCAGAGAAAAACTGCTCTTTAATCTCATTGGAAAAGACGTTATGAAGTTCTGTTAATAATAAATGCAGCAGTGAAACTCCAGGTAATCCATCATTGGGCTCATACTTCAGAACTAAAGAAGCAATTTCAAATTTGACCCAACTGGAAGGCTGCTCCAATACAGCCTTTCAAATTGAGAATTCTCAGATATCTACCAGAACCAGCCTGTCTTTGGCAGTATGCAACTGGCCCAAGACCTTCAAGACAAGGTAATAACCTCAGACAGTAGAGAGCGTTCATGCAGTACACAGACTGGGTGCTTGCTTATAATAATTTTTCCTCTCATTTTCTATAAACATCTAGTTGTTATTCCTATCATGGCCTTTTGCTCTTTTCTTCCCTCGCTAGAATTGTTAGGTCAGAACATACTCATTTTAAAGTCATTCTTACATTATCCCAACTAGTAGCCTCTGTCTTCAATTTTACTGGCTGTTGCATTTGTCATCAGCTGCCTACCCCTGTGGTAAAAGCCTCTGGCAAATTCCAGTCTCATCAAGTGAGAGCATAGGAAATAATATCTGATGTCATTTACACATCACCTATACGGACAAATGACCTTAAAACAAATCAATCGGTGACTTTGCTAGTGTCCCTCTCTCCCAGAAAAAAATAACCAATTACTACAATCTATTGATCAGACACTAGGTAATTCTAAAATGGAATTCAGCAAACTTCACATTGATAGGTCAAATAACTGTCACCTATAAGAAACTAATAAAGATCCAAATACGTAACTTTGCTAAGGTAAGGTCTTGGTTTTGACCTTGTCTTGTGAACAACTCCTTCATTCCTGATTTCAGGATTATTATTCCAGTAATAGAGAATACTACTTCTTTTGTGGCCATATACCTGATTTTGTTTACCTATTACTAAAACCTCACATACCTTAGGAATAGCATTCTGATACTTCAGGAATAGTATTCTGATACTTCTGAAGCCCGCTATTCTGCAAGCCTTTGAGTCTCTCTCTTCCAGACACAAAGGGATAGTGACTGACTTCTTGCTACAGCAAGCTCTGAGAAAATAGCCTCTACCCTTATTTGGGTGATTGTTTAGCTATATACAGGCGAGCAGAGAGAGACAGACCCTCGCTGACCGCTGAGAGAAGAAGCCATGATCTAACTTAAATGGTTATTAGAAGAAGCCATGATCTGATTTAAAGGGTTATTAGAAATCAAAGTTTGCCCCTGAATTTCAGATCCTTCAAAACAAATTCATGCATTCCACAATGCCTATATTGAGGTTCTTTAAAAAGAAAACCTATTCCATAATGCTATATCTTTTCATTAAAAACAAACAAACAAACACACTGTCCATTATCCAGTTGTCTTTAGCAATACAGAAGCTATTAAATGGTACCTCTATAGGCAAAATCCCAATGAATACATTGGTTTGTTTAATTGGTGGCTATTATGACACTGGAGCCTGGGACTACATAAAAATTGTGTTTTTACTATCCATAAAGGTGATAAATCATATTTCATTTGGAATTGGAATCTAATTTACAGCTCTTGTGCTTTTATATTACCTGTTGGCATGTGAAAAGAGAATGATATAGACAGCTAAATAAGCCATACAAATTGTTAAAAATTTAGACATCCACTTAGCAGGATCCACTAAGTACTGAGTTTGGTGGATATAAGCAATAGATATGCAGATTGCCTAAGAGAAAGTGTTTTCTGAGGTGTGTGTGTGTGTGTGCTTCTATTGTGTTTTGAGTTCTTTTTTTCAAAAATATTCCCTTATTCAATTATGTCTACAACTATAATGCAACCTGATGCTCTTGTCCTACGAAAAGAAAAATGCAACCCTAATTTCAATGTTTTTTTTCCTTAGGCAAGTGCATCTAGAATGAAAAGCAAAACAAAACAAAAAATAATTCTATAATAATTCCAAGAATAATTCCAGGGACTTGATCTATCCTCAGATGGACAGAAGGAGGAATATTCTGCATTCTTTCAGGACTCAGAGCCAAGCAACCGTCAAGAGGAATCTTTCCAATGCAGAGACTGCAAAGAAAGGCCTGCTGATCTGGGAAAGTGGTAGGTGTGATCAGAATTTTGGTGATGCTATGGCATCTGAAGTGACTAAAATCTAGGATAAATTCCTTTCTAATATATAGCTTGTACGACTGCCATATGTTGGGGATAACCTGTAACAAAACTGGAGAGGAACACATTTATTAAAGGCCCCTCAGACTGCAGCTGATGACCAATCAGGGTTTTAGTAGAATCGACATCTAGAGCCAGAAAAATCTCCTGTTAGACCTTTGATCTCCCAGCAACTGGAGGGATAAAGGTTTGACTCACCTGCAAGTTTTACAAGGCTGAATTCTATGTTAGGAAACTCAATAGAAATGATTTAGGGATTCCCTCACTATTGCTTTCACTTGGCAAAAAAACCTGCTAATATCAGCCCAGTCTTATAACATTGGTCTGTGAACCTGTTTTCAAGGGCATTGGGCTCCTCCATGGCATATCTGGGCATTTTTCTAGCCCATCATGGAGTGGCTTAGGTATTGCTGGGTGGCAAGTTTCTCCTGTAAGTCTGCTAATCCATTTCTGTAGTGAAATCAAACAGAATAACCTCATTACCTCCTCAGAATAATGATTACACTTCAGAGAATTTTCACATGTATTAGGGTATTGGCTTTGAAAGTATGTTCCAAAGGCCACCTGGGGTATGAGCAAATGGAGGTTTAGGGGATCTCACACCAGACATCCTGAGTCAGACTCTCCGGAATGAGATCGTATAATTTGCATTTTAACAAGCTCACGTGAATCTTATACATACAAATGTTTCAAAATCATTGCCTGTAATCTTCAAGCCACTCCTGGAGAGCTGGAAGCCAGGAATCTGGTCTTAATTGTTGTCCTCAGAAACAAATAAGTATGAAATGAACAAATGAGTGAGTGATTAAATAATAGAAATTATCTGCAGTATGAGGCAAATAAGTGTCAAAGATCACTTTTCTACTACAAATCTATTATGTATATAACAGATATATATGTCTCATGTATCTATTATTTATAGGTAAAATCCTGTATTTTATAACCCATTTAGTTTTATATTAGACCTTCCTGGACAAATAGCATAGAGGACAAGGGGAGATGGAGAGGAGAAGGGAGTTGAGGGAAATTGGAAGGGGAGGTGAACCATGAGAGACTATGGATTCTGAAAAACAATCTGAGGGTTTTGAAGGGGCGGGGGTGGGAGGTTGGGGGAACCAGGTGGTGGGTATTAGAGAGGGCACAGATTGCATGGAGCACTGGGTATGGTACAAAAACAGTGAATACTGTTATGCTGAAAATAAATAAATAAATTAATTAATTAAAAAAAAAGAAATTAAGATTCCCTAGCCCCATTCTAGACCTACACTCCCTATTTCCATAACAATAGGGCATTCTTCAGTACTCTGAATACCAGCCACCTTTCATTATTGACAAAACATAGTCAAAATAATTATGGCAATTAAATAAAATGTAATTTCATTTATCATCACAAAAACCTGGAATAGAAGGTTCTGTTGTCCATATTTTATATATGGAGAAACGGAAGGTAAAGAAGACGAATTATTTCCTCACTCTCAGTAAGGAGATCCGTTTGCTTAATTCATATCACGAGTCCTCTGTGTTTCTAATACCATGGAAAAGAGGGTCTACACACAAAGAGTGCATTTGCCTCCAGATCTTTAATCTTGAGATTAAAGATCATATGAAAAGTTGTCATGGCATGTCATTTCTTTCTATAAAATTGAATCAAATTTGTAAGTATTTAGTGATTGTTTTTTAGGTACCTCAAAAGCTAGTTGTGGATGCTATTGTTCTGATATCAAGACAAGATAATATAGGAGAACTTCAAACAATGCCCCATTAATTAATGCTTTCCCCCCGCCCCAGCCAACATCAACTATGAATCCAATGGTATAAAAGCAGATCATGGTTGCAAGGAACTGTTAGGGTTTCTGGGAAAAGGACTCACACTAGACTCTGAAGGGAGACAAGATTTAATAGTCCTATGGATAAACAGGTATTCATCTTTTTTTTTTTTTTGATGACTAGTTATTTCTTTTTTTAATTTATTAAAAAATTTATTAACTTATTTCTTTTTAAAAATGTTTTATTAGCCAACGTACGATACATAATTAGTTTTTGATATAGTGTTCAATGATTTATTAGTTGCGTATAACACCCTATCTTTTTACTTAACGTTTATTGGATTATCTTCTAGATGCAAAACATTATGTTAGTTAGCAGGGGGACTGTTTTCCCAATAACCCATCCTTTTGGGAATCGTCTATCTCCTATGTCCTGTTGTTTGAGCGGGGCTGACCACATCCACCTGCCTTGGGAGTAGACACATGACTCAAATATGGTCAATGAAGTCCTCTATTCTATCTGCCAAAAGGAATAAGCATGCGACCCAGAACTGAAGTATTCTGTCCAAGAAATAAAAAAATACTTATTTTCCCATCACAAGCTACATGTTCTAAGTATACAACAGCTGCATGATGCCATTTTCTGTGGCTATTTGGGGGAGTTTTCTAGGAGAGAAAATTTGGCATGCCATCTGCATGAGAGGCAAAGAGAGATTGCTGGTAAAAATCATTGGTCTCCCTGAACCCAGACCTGACTGGAACGTGGACCTCTTTGATATTTGAGCCATTAAATTTCCTTTTATGCTTAAGATGGTCCGAGTTGGTTTCCTTTCTTTTGCAGAGAAAAGATATTCCAACATGCAAAGCAATGATACAAAGTAAAAAAATATTCACTGTCCTCAAGAAGCATATAGCTAACCAAACAGGAACCCTAACAATCATAAAGCAGTGTGATAAAATGTTATAATAAACACAAACACTATAGGCTTTGCTGGCACAGAAAAGGGCCACGTTATTCCTCATCTGGAGTTAGAAGAATCAAACTTCTGCCACTGAAGGGTATCAGGGATCTATTAGCCTTTATCCTCTTTAACGAATCTTTTCCCTCTTTTATATATAGAAATGACCATTGATGGGCATTAAGGAAGGCATGTGATATGATAAGCATTGGGTGTTATATGCAACTAATGAATCACTGGACACTACACCAAAACACTAAAAAAAAAAAAAAAAAAAAAAGACCCTTCAAACCAATCAGTGGATATTTTTTTCTAAATACATAGCATATAAGCATTTAAAAATGACACAGAAATCACTGAAAAGAACTGCACACATTTTCTGGGCTTATTAATAAAGTTACAAAGAATTTTAAATAAGACCTTTCTTAACTAAGGAAAATGCCTCAAACTCAGCATCAAAAACCATTACTTATATACTCTTAAAATCCCTTATTTTCTAGATCAGTAGCAAATGCCAGTTTAATGATGAGCATCAGGAGTCAGATAAATATCCATGAACAATTGTTCTGATTTGTTTCTTTGCCTCAAAGGGGTGTACTGAAGGACAGAGATAACACAAAATGAGGAAAGGGAAGAACCTGAAAGCAGAGAACTCTTCATGCATAGTCAATCGTGTACATGTTAACCGCAGAGATAGAGAGAGGGTAGTCACCAGTCATGTTAAAGATAGTTTGACATAAAGTTAGAACCAATCTTAGTCAATGGCAGGAAAAAAACCCCCACAAATTTTGCATAGGATTGTCACAGGGTAGGAGCATCAAGAGTTGGTAGGCTTCACTGTGATTCCAGAGAGGGGGGGAAATCCTAGCTTTAAGAAAGTACAGGCAAGTCAGTGTTAATCTATACATCAAAAGGTAAAAGATGCTGGGAGGGAGAAGGAAAGTGGGCTTTAGAAATACACGGAATAATGGGGCGCCGGGGTGGCTCAGTCAGTTGAGCATCTGACTCTTGGTTTTGGCTCAGGTCATGATCGCAGGGTTGTGAGATCAAGCCCCATGTCGGGCTCTGCTCTGCTCTCCCTGTGCCCATTCCCCCTGCTGATAAATGTCTTTTGTCCCTCTCTCTCCAAAAAATAGATGAATAAATAAAAAGAAATGCATGGAATAAAGAAATAAATTCTGTCGCATGGACTAATTGAGATAATCTCCTATGTAAAGAAGAGGGAAAATAACCTCCTACGATTATTTTCTATTTGCTAATTCCATGATTTTATGAGGTCTGAAGACTTCTGGTGAGCCTGAAAGCTAGCCTTAGTTGGTGCGAGAGAGCACCAACTCTTTATAGGTAAATTCTTAGCAAACTCTAGAAACAAAACTCTTACACTGAAGCTGTTCCTCCAGAAGGAAAGGGGAAGGAAAAAACACTTGTATTTAGAGTGTCTAACTTGCTCTTTCCAAAAGAGGGCTTAAAGCACAGGAAACAGTACACAGGGAACTGCTTGAGGATGGGTACCCCCCACCTCCGTTGGTGTATCTCTGCCAACATCTCTCTCAAAGTTGTGCAAGGGGTAGAAGAAGAGTAACATGAATCTAATGAATCCAGATGGATTAACTAATATTCAGAAAAAAAAAAAAAAAAGAGAGAGAGACAAAGCTAAGAGCCAGTCTTCGACTTGTTCTATTGAAATAACTGAGCTCCCTGTAGCCAAATCTATTTTGGAGAATCTCAGGGCCTCGTGTAACGCTTGCCTCACAGTAGACACTCTGAATAACTGATGTTTCAATAAATGAATGAGTGCAATGGATTCCAATAGCTATATTGAGTCTTTCATGGTGATTCATATACATCCCCAAATCGCTACGGCAGCATTCAGTGCAGACAGACCATTAACTGAGGCGGAAAGGCAGGACGGCCAGCTTCTCCCTGGCCTGGTCTCACACTTTTGACAATGTTAGATTAATTTTGGATGCAGCAGTCAGAAATTCATCCTTCTCCAAGGAAAAATTCCCCAATTACCAAGTTAGTTTCTTCGGGCCCCCCAAATGAGTTCACCCGGACAAAGATGGTGACCTTGAGGAAAGGGTATTTTTTTCTCTCCCCGCTCTTATTCAAATGCTGTGCCCAAGTCCGTGACTTTGTGGTTTATTTGCAGAAAGGCTTCCATGAGCAGGTATGCTGCCCGTTTAGAGAACACATCCCGTGCCCAGCTCTGGAAGACCGCACACCATTTAACCAACGGATCTAAGCCCGTGGGTACATTTTGTCTCTCTCCACTTCTTCACTTTTAATGGAAAAGGCAAGACTCAGAATATTCCCCAAGCAACTGAACCCTGGTTTTCTCCAAGTGGCCCTTTCCATGTGGAATGCGCTGGGCAGGATTAGGAAACCACCTTCCCAGGGGAAGCATACTTGAAGTGAGATAAAATGTAATCCAATTCATACAGTTTATGAGAAATTTTCTTTTAAAGCAGGTGGTGGAGCTAAGTGACACTTCGGAGTCCCCTGTCAGTCCTAAAAGAATGTGAAATCCTGTGTAAATGACTGTGGTTAAGCCCCCCAGCTCCTGATATCCCACTTGTTTATTTCACACCCCCTACTGCCCATATGGAAGGAATACCAGCCAGAACCACCATTCCAGGGAGGTTTCCTCTTCAAACTGCCTTTTAAGGAAGAACAGAAATAACTTCTTCCTTTAGGTGCAAATGTGGTTACAAAAGCTTCCAAAACAGAAAGACCTGAAATTGAATGGGAACAGCCTCAAGTCAGAGGAAGGCTTGGGAATGTTTCTCCATGGCTACACCCCATTATTACCACAGAATTCCTGGGACCGCTTTGGATTGAGAATATGAACAAATCTTTGATTTTTTCCCAGGTACAGATAAACAATAAAATAAAATAATAAAATAAAAAATACATATTTCAGGTGGTCTGCAAGGCTCCCATGAAGCCTATTCATGGAATTCCTAAGTGCTCCAGATTAAAAATTCTTACTCCAAACTTTGCTCTTTTTTTTTTTCCCCGATACCTCCTTGCATTGTTCAAACTTGGGGAAATACACTGTGGGAGAAAATAAGAAGCATCAGGAATCTCTGGCCACCTCTAACATGTTAAAAAGGAATCAGTGTACCTTCCAAATACATGAGCCAAATTCTGGATTCCTAATCTAGGCTGCAGGGCTTTCACAGACAATATGAATATGGCACATCCTTTCATTCGACATTGCTGCTATGAGCATTGGAGTACAGATGGCTCTTCTTTTCACTGCATCTGTATCTTTGGGGTAAGTACCCAGTAGTGCAATTGCTGGGTCATAGGGTAGCTCTGTTTTTAAGTTTTTGAGGAACCTCCACACTGTTTTCCAAAGAGGCTGCACCAACTTGCATTCCCGCCAACTGTGTAAGAGGGTTCCCCTTTCTCCACAACCTCTCCCACATTTGTTGTTTCCTGTCTTGCCAATTTGTGTCATTCTAACTGGTGTAAGGTGGTATCTCAGTGTGGTTTTGATTGAATTTCCCTGATGGCTAATGACACTGAACATTTTTTCATGGGTCTTTTAGCCATTTGTATGTCTTCTTTGGAGAAGTGTCTGGTCATTTCTTCTGCCCATTTTTGACTTGATTATTTGTTTTTTGGGTGTTGAGTTCGATAAGTTCTTTATGGATCTTGGATACCAGACCTTTATCTATAGTGTCATTTGCCAATATCTTCTCCCATTCCATGGGTTGCCTCTTTGTTTTGTTAACTCCTTTCTGGAAGTTCTAAGGAAAAATATGTTTCCTTGCCTTTTCTAACTTCTAGAGGCTATATAAATTCCTTGACCTGTGGTCCCCTTTCTCCAAATTCAAAGCGAGCAAGCTGAATCTCTGACTCTTATGGCATAGTAACATTGCCCTCTGACCATAGCTGGGAAAGGTTCTCCAATAAATACTTGTGTGATTAAGTTGAGCCCATCTAGATAATCTGAGATAATCTTCCCATCTGAAGGTCTGCACTTTTAATTACATCTTCAATGTAAATTAATTTTGTCAAAGATTTGGAGGGTTAGGACATGGGGGTTTTGGGGGGAGGGGAGCATGGTTCTGCCAACCACAAAAGGACTCAACAATTTTTCCTGCCTTTAGTTGTTACTGTTTGACCAGTGAAAGACAACAACAAAATGTAACATGGTTGTTCTATTTTTTTTTTTATTTTTAGCTCACTTAAAGTACTTAATAAGATGCATATTTATGTCTAAGGATGTGTTAAGGCCTTCATTGTGTTCTCAATACCATCAACCACTGTACAGAAAAAGAAAATCAATAAAGGAATCAGTGCTGATAGATCAGGCCAACAGAGGAAACTAACATCAGGATCTTGGGCAAGGGGAAGCTGGAGAAGTGGCTGATACAGGCCTTTGAAGAGGCACCTGATTAATAGGATTCCTCTGAGATGGAGACAAGCTATAAAGATGAAAACAATATCAAAGCAATGAAAAACAGTAAAGCAGGAGTATCCATATGTTCAAAATAATTTAATCAACTTTGTCAATAGGCATTCCACATCTACAGTGTATGTCCCAAAGGCAAAGCTAATCTATGTTTGTATTTTACACAGCAACAAGCCTATTGTCAATACTACACCAATAAATTATAATAGCTTAGTCTTATTAAGTCTTCCAGGGCCTAGAAAAGAAGGCTCCATTTCAAAGGACCAGAGTTCTCTGCCCTCCAGCTTTTAACCATTTTAGAACGCTAATATTTTCCAGGATAAGCCTGTCTGTTTCAAAGGACATTACCTCTCAAAATTCACTTAAGGAGAAATTAGCCAAGCATGCATATTAAACAAATGTTAAACTTCCATAATTTAGCTCTATTCAATGTATGTTTCCAGAGCACCCAAACAGTCTGATCACATCCTAAATTCATCACCAGCTCAATCTTTTTTTTTTTTTATTTTCAAATTCTGCTATGTTGTCTTGAAATTCAGACTGTATTCTATGACATCAATTCTAAAGAAATGAAAGCTCTTCTGCTTTGGGGAATGAGATGGCTAGAGAGGTAGTGAGGTCACCACCATGGGGGACATTCTAACATATGGACATGTGAACTGGAATGCTCAGAGAGGATGCACACATTGGGTGGTGGTAGGGTGTAGTTTCTTTTGCAAACCTGAGATTCAGTGGTTCCATTATGTGTGAGACATTGTCAAGTTTTGAATGGATCTGGATATTGCGGACCTGTGCTAAAAATAAAGATGTCTTAAAGATGTCCTCTGGAAACTCTGCTCCAAATCAAGTAGCTCTGCATGAAGACATACGATGCAGTTCTATAGACAAAGCCGTTCTGAGGTGTGATTTGAGATGCTCTGGTCTATAAGAGTCTTGCAGGAAGGAAAAATTTGAGGGGTCCTAAGAAGGCAAATAGGATTTATCTGAGCTGAGAGCACTGGGAGAAGACTCTAGAGAGAGGCCATGAGCAAAGGAGCCAGGTCTGTTTAGAAAATGGTAGAGAAGAGTTTATTGGGAGAGAGAGGGGGAGAGAAAGTTGGAGGAGATACTTAAGATCTTCTAGGGCAATCCTGTGCATGAACACCTGTGGTAGAGTCAGAATATGGAAGAAACTAAGTGAAAGTTTACAAAATCTGGATTCTGATCCGTAGGCAATTACAAATGGAAAACAGACTCTGGGGAGGCACAGAGGATCCAACCTGATGCCACCTTGGGTAGGAATTTGCTCAAGGAGATTGAGAAAAGAGATGGAGGAATGTTCAGTAAATGATGCTGGTAAGAAATACTGGACATTCTCATTTATTTCAATCATTTGGCATTGTGCTTATTCCCTTTTATGTTCTTCTCAGTAATGCTGCTTTTGAAAAAAAAAAAAATTCAGTCTTTCCTAGCTGTACGGAGTGGAAAAGGGAAGGGTTGTGTTTGTCCACACATTTGTTCATGTGGGTGCATCTAGTTCCTAGAAGCACTGATGCTCAGGAGCAGAGGCCTTGGGGGAGGCTGGAGTGCCAGGGTAGGGGACATAAAGAGCAGGAGAACAGGAGAGCTCCTCATAAGTTCATTATTCTAAACTAGCACATTTCCAAACACTCTTTCAGGTAATATACTGGAGTGACAGACAGGAGGACCAGAAAAATAAGGTATGAAAGTGACATACCTTAGAATAAAGTGACAATTAGGTCAGACTGTTTACTTGTACAGATGTGGAGAAAGGATTGTCAACAAGTGGTATGTTTTTGCTGTTTTACCCGGGCCCCACCATCCAACAGTGTAGGCCTTGCCCCCAGCCCCAGCAAAGGCTGATGTCAGTTATTACTGATACTCCTGGAGGCCTGGGAAGATTTTAGGAGTATCAGTATCTCCTGGAAAGTGAATTATAGATCTTTTACTCTCTCATCCTTATCAGCCACAATGTTTGAGCATGTACCCCCAGTATTATATTTATTTACAAATTTTAATAAAGCCTATCCATATATAATATAAAAAATAGAAGTCTATAAATGAGAACACAAAATAGGATAAACTATGTTTAAACTAACACTTGCATTACTTGCACCATTTGCCAGGCATTTGTCTAAGCACGTTACACATAGTAACTTCTTTAATCCTCATAATAGCCCTCTAAGGCAGGTATTATTTTTCCCCATTTTACAGAGAGGGAAACTGAGTCAGCCAGGGGTTACACAGCTGGTAAGCACCAGAACGTGAATTCAAACCAGGAGTCTGACCCCAGCATCTGGAACCTACCCTCTGCACCATAGGCTTCTAATTCTTCTGATGCTTCCCTAATTGCTCTTCTGCCCTGCTGATCAAAATGGCATAAGTATATCTCTCAAGACATGATGGGCACTTTGGGAGAGGTTTGTTATTAATGAGAGTGGCTGTAAATCCAAATTTCAAATAGTCTTCTTGGTAGTCCTATCCAATTAGATTGTCACTGTTTCTTATCCCTTGATGTAGCTGACCAGGGCTCTGAATGAACAGGACAATTGCCATCATGGCCATTTTCTTTTGCTCTCTTATGGATGTTCCTTCAGCATTATCATCAACTCACAGGTTCTTTGTAGAAATCTGTTTTAAGGCATTTGCCCATTTTGTGAGGGGTAGGTTAATTAAACAAGATCACTTACCCTTAAATCCAGTTACCAAGGCAATATAAATTGTAGTGTACTACAATAAGCAAAACTTGACTTCATTCCCACTCATACTCTGCTCATTCTGAACATTTGGTCTAAGATATGACCAGCTGATTTTCAGGTTCAATAAGGGCATCAGTACCAATCAGCAGCAAAGTTTAAGAACTTTCTTTATAAACATAAGTCCTAAAATTTTGTTCTCAATACCGTAAAGGATTGTCCCCTGTAGCAGGGTGGGGGTGTGAACCCTACTTTGGAGACTGCTTCTCTAATGGAGTGTTTCTCAAAGTGGGATCCTTAGACCATCTATATCAGAATCAACAGGGGTTTTTGTTTTTGTTTTTGTTTTTAGATTTTTATTTTTTTGAGAGGCAGAGAGAAAGAGAGCACAAGCAAGGGAGAGGGGCAGAAGGAGAAGCAGACTCCCCACTGAGCAGGGAGGCTTAAACAGAGCTCCGTCTTAAGACCTGGGGATCACGACGTGAGCTGAAGGCAGATGCTTAACCAACTGAGCCACCCAGGTGTCCCAGAATCAGTAGGGTTTTTAAGAAAATCTTGACTCTTGGGCCTATATCCATACATACAGAATGGAATCTTTGGGTAGGATCCAGGAAATCTGCACTTTAAATGACTTATTCACATGACTGTTTTACACATTAATATTGAAAGCCAGTGCTGTGCATGCTGCTGGGGCCCTGATGCAACAGTAGCTCCCCAGGTTTCAAAAGCCCTTCAGTGACATCTACACCAACCCTCGAGCCAATACTTGAATATTAAAAAATCAAATACAGTGACTCTGGTTCTCCTTCCCCTGCAATGAGCTGAGTTGAATACAGTCTTTCAATTACTCAGAAAGATTTTGTTCCTTCAGTTTAATTATAACAACCTGGGAAATACAGGTGCTTGATTTTTCACAATATTCGTAGTTCCTGATTCAGCACTAGAATACAGCAGGCCACAACCAGGAAAGAGCTTTTATTAATTCCCAGTGCCTACCAGGTGTTCTCTATGGATAATGATTCTGAGACTGAACTGGAGCACAGTAAGCAATGTAAGATGCCTTGCATCTTGGAATCAATGGAAACCAGGTGGAGAAGTGGCAACTTGGGACAGGCATGTGGTAACACACAAATGAGCTGTCTTAACAGTGTAGTCTTGAAATGAAGGAATCTAGGAAGATTTCTCAACCACTGCACATACAAGCAAATTGCCTCTTACTGAGGAAACTACATGCTTTTTTCAGGTCATCCCTGTCTTGGCAGGTCATTCCAAAGATAAGGTAGCCATATCTTCCAGAACTGAGGCGGTAACCACTTAAAAGGGATACTTCTGCCATGTCATTCATGCCCACTGTATATGTGGGGCCGTTAAGTCAGGAGCAGGTTAAAAGCTGTTAGAGTCAGGTGGAGCACAGCTTCCCCATACCAATGATGGAAAACCACAAAACTACAATTTAAAACAAGAAAGCAAGCTTACCTATTTAAAAGTGACAGTGGTATGGAGCTCTCTGATATAGAATTAGATCTCATTGCATGCCACAGCAATTGTTTGATGGCAATGACCCTGAGTCATTATGGCTGAGTGTGAATAATCTTTATGTATTCATAAAATAAACTTACCTGGAAGCTTTAAATGTGGTGTGTTTTTCATCTGGATACCTGGACTTGCTATACCACATGCTTAGAGCATAGCAAACACTAGTGTGGTGGGGAACCGTACAAAGACATGGTCCATAGCAGCTGCCTTGTAGGGAACCCGGTCTCTGGGGCAAGCCAGAGCATAAAACAAACAAAACAAGAGTTAACATAGTGGCTTGCTGTTTTTCACTGTTTCTTTCTTATTAACATTTTTGGTCAAGATAAGCTGGTGTCAGGAAAAGGAGATGTTGGGACTTTGAATACTAAAATGGATTAAATCCATGGGATGTATTTTACATTTTATCTGAAACCTCTCTGTAGCTCCTTCATTATTTGTAATCTGCTCTTAGCTTCCATGACCATGTGCTTACTTTGTGTTTTTTTTTAAAATTTTATTAAATATATGAGCATTTCTTCTGTCTCATCTTTGTGCACTCTTTTCCTTCCATCCTACCTTTAAAAGAAGGTCTTCCTCATGGTTCTATATTCAGTATACTGTCTCAATCTTGTCCCTCTCCCCTGGATAATCCAACCTGTTTACATGTCTGGTTTTAACCACAACTTAGATGTTGATGACTTCCAATAGTTTATCTCCAGATCAGACCTTCTCTCCTAAGCCTCAAACTCAATTAAACTCTGTGGGGGACATGCTGACTTGGATATCCAACTGCACCTCAACTCTAGCCAACGTCAAACTACCTACATTGGCATCTTACCACTTACACACAAACCGATATCCAGCCAGATAGACAGGCTAGAACCCTGGGGGTCATTCTAGACTTTTCTCATTTCCTTATACCCTACCAAATTCTGTTGGGTTTATCTCTCAAATAGGTTTTAAATTCCCATTTTTCTAACTTGTCTTCTCTTACTCTTCTTACTTTTTCTTACACTCTAACATTATCCTAGCTCAAATTTCATCATTTTAGCATGGCTGTTGGTAATAGCTTCCCAATGGCAGCCTGGTCTTTAGTCTAGTTAAGAAGGTCATTCAGGACCTTCAGATTGACCTCTCTCCTATCCCTGCCTCCCTAGCACTACTAACCTGTTTACAATTCCTCCCTTCCTTTGATTATGTTGTTCTCTCTGCCTGGAATGCCTGACATCACTCTATGTGGCTAAGTTCTAGTCTTTAAAATTTAACTCAGTGATCATTTCCACAGAAGTTCTTCTCTGAAACCAATCTACCATTCTAGTCTAAGACTCTGTTCTCCATAACACCATGTTACTCAGTGACTACTTGTATTATTGTTTGAACCACTGTGTGTTGTGGTTATCTGTTTTCCTTAAGGGCAAGGGTTTTGCCTTACCCATGCTGGTCTTCCATGTTGAGCAAAGTAAGAAGATGCTGAACCAACATTAGGTAACTGGGTAGATAAATGATTGGATAAGAGAAATCAGAGCATAAGTTTTCAGTTTCAATATGTTGAACATTTATTGGGTTTCCTTCTCATCTGGTCCACACATTGGAAAAGAAAAATAATGTCTTCAAAGACTTAAACTTGAAGTTATTTATATTAACATCATGGATTCAAGAAAGAATGTTCAATCTTAAACTTTCAGGAAGAGAAGGGCTCATCATTATCATCATCATTGTCATTATTGGAAAAGCTCAGAGGACACTAGGGAATAACACAACTCTTTCTTCTTCAAAGAGATCTTTCTAAAGGAAAACCATCTTCTCCTGCTAGATATTGTGTGTTTCATTTCTTCCCACAAGTATTTGTAGTTGAGTTATAAAACTATGGAAACCAAAAATCTGGAAGTGCTAGAGAGAGAGGAAAGCCTCTCTCTCTCTTAAGGAGAGCGAAGCAATTCACCAGTTCAGAATAGTTCAAGGAGACGTTTTTTGAGTTTATTCATTTATTTGTGTGTGCATGTGCACATGTTTATTATGTGTGTATGTGCGTGTATGCACACACACACACTATCTTTTATTGGCTTATCTGGGTTCTACAACTGCAATACAATAAATGCTCAAATGAGACTGAGAAAGTCTCTATCATGCCTTGTCTGGTTCAAAAGAGAAAGTGAAGTCACAAAATAGGATCCTCCCATAGCCGTCAATGGCTCTGAGCATCACCCAGGGTACAGGCACCTACACACTGTGTCTAAACTGCCTCCAAATCCTGCCCCTAAAAAGTAAGCCCAGAGTTTTTCATGACACCGTGCTTTTCACCCTCCAGAGCTAATTGGGTGATTCAGGTGAAAAAGCTTCCATAGAACAAGCTATTACTCTTCACCAGGTCCTGACTGGCAGTCACCTTGAACACTTGGAAAGACAAGCTGCCAAAAGGAGGAAGCATGAGTTGACTTGCTTCTTTATTCCTGTATGGATATATGGTTAGCTGCTGCCATCCAAAGCATACCCAGTGAAAACTGTCGCACCTCTTATCTATTTAAGTGGGACTATCAACTGCCATTTCTGCCATCTGGGGGCAACTCTTGGATTAAGATATTAAATAAATGATAGGAATGTTTTATGTTGATCATATTGGTGACTTGCAAATTAAGATTAAAGAATATTAGATTCTTATTCCTATCACTTAAGCCCCTCTACGTCCCACCCCCAACTTACTCTCCCCACTCACCCTTGTTTCTTCAACCTCCCCATATAGTTACTCAGTGTGTGGACCCTCCACAGTCCCTGAGGATAGAATGTGGCTGTTGATTCTCACATCTAGTGAGGATCAGCATCTGGGCAGAGGGTTGTCAGCAGAATTTCTTTAAAGCGTAAAAGATCCTCACAGTTCTCTGAAGATAAAGTACATCTCCTTGAATTAGGGTTTCCTCCTGGAACAAGGGCTTCCATGGAAGGCCTCTCTCTCTCCTAAGGAGAGCGAAGCAATTCACCAGTTCAGAATAGTTCAAGGAGACGTTTTTTGAGTTTATTCATTTATTTGTGTGTGTGCATGTGCACATGTTTATTATGTGTGCATGTGCATGTATGCACACACACACTATACAAATATTTTGCCTGTGAATCCTGAAAGCAAGTTACCACTTAAGGGCCAAAGAAAAATAGTAGAGAGTGAGATGGAAAACTTTGTTCAACATTAGTCATGTTCTACCAAAGACAACCTAGCCAGCTTTTTCACAACTGGAGCAAAGTGGAGCCTGCAACCACTCAGCACTTTGAGCTCAACAGAAAAAGCCTGCACAGTTCTTAAGCCCAAGCATGGGATAATTTCATGCCTGCTTTCCATATGCCATTGCTGTGTTGCGAGCTCCTTTGTCACACTTAGCAGGCAGCTTCCCAGTGCTGCCCGTGTGATTGTATTGTGCTCTCTGAAAGAGCTTGTCTACTCTGCATGTTAGCCCAGAAATTGTCAGAAGCCTTGAGGACTGAAGGTGGAATCTAGACAGAAGGGTAAGGAAACCTAGGATTCTGGACAATGGAGGTCCATGGCCCTCTCCCCTCCAGTTTCTGGCTGTGACCACCTATAGATACTAGCTCTTGCAAAACAGACACTGTGCAGATGCAGCCTTAGATTTTAAAGCAATACTCTGAGACATGGAACTAAGTTGTGACAGTTCAAGTCTAGTCCTTTCTAGTCCTTTCAGGGTTAGCTGAAGTGATCACAATTTGAAAGGACTATTTTTTTCACAAGGAGGTGACCTGTTGTTACAAGAACAGTCAATAAACAAGCAATCACCATTAAATTTATATGGATTTCTACTATTATGAAAAAATAATAATTTCTCCAATGTACTACCCTCTCCATATTTGGCAACTGAAGAAATCTCTTATTTCCCCACCTCCAGAATATTTGCCTGAATTATATCATCTGTCTTATCCTCCATCTAAAGAAAGAAGGTTGCCTATAGATCTTCAGTTGGTAGACAAAGCCTCAGAGGCAAATGTTCATTGCTACAGGGGCATCTGTTGTATCCTCTTAACAGTAAGGAACTTAATTTCCAAAGTGAATTGCATTCTAAGCAGAAAAGAACTTCACTTTCTCCTTTCCTTGGATTGGGGCTGACAGAAAAGTCTTGGCAGGAAGCAGTATCATGACAATCTCAGGCATAGCTGTTCTGCTTTTAATGGAATCTGAAGAGAGACAGTTTCAACTCCATGTGCTATCTGAAGGTTTGAAAGGCGTCTTTAATAATTAGAATATTCATTACTTGCCCCCTCCAGAAGTTTCCATTTTAACTTTCACTTGCCTTTTGTGTTAAAGGGGAAAAAAGACAAAGTGGCAGACAGATCAGAATATACTTCCTTCATGAGAAAGCTCTGTCACCATCATGATACGTCCTTAAATATACATTGCGTTGGCCCCAATCTTATAATCTCATTAAATCTGTTCATACATGTATTCAAAACACTTCCCTCCATAAAGTAGACTCAGTTACTTTGAGCTAGCCTTGCTACTCACTCTCTCTTATA
Organism: Mustela putorius furo; assembly: GCF_011764305.1. Classification (NCBI taxonomy): domain Eukaryota; kingdom Metazoa; phylum Chordata; class Mammalia; order Carnivora; family Mustelidae; genus Mustela; species Mustela putorius. The sequence continues at coordinate 18,426,145 of NW_025422019.1, read as the reverse complement.
GTTAGCCACAGATAGTGAATTACATCACTCATTATATGGGCCAGACAGGTTTACATAACTGAACCATCGTTGTGTTCCTGGTGTCCGTTTTGGTGCCTTCAAGAGAGAAGGTTGAAATTTCCAAATGCATATTTTCACAACCATCATTTCTTTCACAACATCATTTCTTTAAAGGCATACAATGTTGTCCACATTTTGTTTTAAGTAAATTGAAGTTCCGCACCATTGCTGGTTTTAATTTCATCACTATCCATTAAGTGTCTACCTGTGTTATGCATTTTACCAACTTAGCAAAGTAGAAGCGACCTCTACTGTCTCAAGTATGGGGTTATTTGTGAAGAGTGAGAGAGGGATTGGAACAGAGCCTGGAGTGTCACAGGCAACAACGAATTTATATCACTGGTGATGCCAGGGACAAATTCCCCACTCTTACACTATTTGTCTTAACTCACTAAATGAGCCTGATATTCCCAATGGTATCTAACATGGATTTTCCAGTTCCCACAGATAAGCTTCTTCACAATCGCTCCCACGTCTTGCTCATTCTTACCGTCCTGTGATTGACTGTTTCTTTCCATTTCTCTTGCGGCCAGAAAGACCCTTCAAATATAGGGTCACTGGTGTGGGCAGTTGCCCTTCAACTGCCCCTTCACCCAGCTAATTTCTTTTTCATTTTTTAAAAAAGATTTTTATTTATTTATTATTAGAGAGAGAGTTTGTACATGAGGGAGAGAGACAGAGAGAAAGAGCAGGAGCAAGGGCAGAGGGAGAAGCAGGTTCTCCACTGAGCAGGGAACCCGATGCGGGGCTCGATCCCAGGACTCTGGGATCGTGACCTGAGACAAAGGCAGATGCTTAGCCCACTGAGCTGCCCAGGCACCCCTCTTTTTCATTTTAATAAACTTTCTAAGTTGAAGTTGCAGAGGCATATAAAAAGTACACATGTTAAAAATGCACAGTTTGTGAATTAGCACAAAGAGAACAAGGTTGTGTAACCCCCCACCCTGAGATCAAGAAGCAGAACATCATCAACATCCCAGAAAGCCCCTCTCTTATCTCCCATGCATTTAAAAATCCCTTCATCCCTAAAGGTATCTGATACTCTCACACCACAGATGAGTTTTGCAGATTTTTGAACCTTATATAAATGGAATCTTTAGTATGCCTTCTGCAGCATCTGGCTTCTTTTCTCACATTATGTGTGTGAGACACAACCATGTTCTTGTTTATAACTGTAGTTTGCTTTCATGGCTGTATAATATGGCATTGTATGAATATATTAACATTTATTCATTCTACTGTTGGGAAATTTTGGTTGTTTCTAGTTTGAGGCCATTACAATAATGCTACTATTTATATTGTCCCATGTGTCTTTGGTACATACATGTACACCCTGTTCTGAGTGTTGTAGCATCTGCTGGTACCCCATCCACAACCTCTGGAGTTTATCATTTCTTGGCACTCTAACCCAATTGCCTACACTTGAGATTTGACACTTGAAGGGTCTCTCTGGCTATGAGAGTCCTCTGTCTTCACACTAAGAAAGCCAGAAGTGCTGGGGAAATATCAACGCTGGGATAAGTAATTATGGGATCGCCCCTTCGATGAGATAATCCTAAAATGCCCATTTCATTCTGGTTCCCAATATTTTCCAGCATAAAACTATAAAACCCCAGCTCCTCCCACAAGTAAGTTTCCTGATAATGTACACTTTGCTGCCTCCTTTCCCGTCCCTGTCTGGCTCGCTGTCAATCCTACTTTTATTGGGGGTCATCTCCCAATAAGCCAATCACATTTATTTAAACCCTTGTCACAAGGACAGAAACCCTTGTTTCAGGGTGAACTCAACATGTAAGTTTCTCTTCTAATCACTACTCTTTTTTTTTTTTTAAGATTTTATTTATTTATTTGACAGAGATAACAAGTAGGCAGAGGCAGGCAGAGAGAGAGGGGAGAAAGCAGACTCCCTGCTGAGCAGAGAGCCCAATGTGGGGCTCTATCCCAAGACTCTGGGATCATGACCTGAGCCGAAGGCAGAGGCTTTAACTTATTGAGCCACCCAGGCGCCCCTCTTCACTACTCTTTAAGCGGTTTCCCTACAGATGATAAGATTCATCATTAACTTACTAAAGCTTAATATAAATTAGTTCATCTCAGAAAACTCAAAGACCTTAGGATATTTTAACACCTTCCTTTTTTTGAACTTTTACTGCCATGTTTAATATATTATTTAAACCCAATGATATATTATTATATTTGTCTTATAAAGAGAGTACTCATTTAGATTTATCCACATATTTACTCTATTTTTTTATTTCTTTCTGTATTTTCATGTTTCTATCTGGGACCATTTTCCTTCTACTTGAAGAAGTGCCCTTATTTCTTTCATTGTGGGTCTACTGGTGATAAATTCTGTTTTTGCTAGTCTGAAGTTATCTTTTCTTTACCTTTTTTTTTTCCTTGAGAGTATTTTCACTGGGTATAGATTTCTAAGAAAGCAGTTAAAGCTTTCTAAGAAAGCATGTTAAAGCTGTCAATCACAGTCTTCTGTCTTCCACTGTTATTATATGACATTCTTATTTCTTTAAAGGTAATAGAACTTTTTCTATTGACTGCTTTTAAGACCTTTTGTATTCTAGCTTTCAATAGTTTTACTATGATGTGCTTAAACATGGGTATCTTGTACTTATCCTATTTGGCATTTGAAGCAATTCTTAGATCTTTTGGCTTGAAGTCTTGTATGTTTTTGAAAATCTTAGCAATGGCTCTTCAGATATTGCTTCTCACCTACACTGTCTCTCCTTTTGGATTCCAATGATGTAAATATTAGACATTTCCACCACCTGCCATAAATCTTTAATGTTTTTTTGCATATTATTTTTTCTTCTTATGTTTGTCTTTTTTTTTAACTTTAAATTGTGCCCAATCTACTGTTAAGCCCAAATACTAAGTTCTTAAATTCAGTTGTTATATTTTTCAACTTTAGAATTTCCACTTGACCCAGTTTTATAATTTTTACTATTCTGTTGAAATTCTCCATTTTCTTAATTTCTTGAACCCAGTAATAACAGTTATTTGAATTTGCTAACTGGATTATGTATGTGAATTTTTTGTCCTCTTGATTTTTTTTTTTTTTGGTTAATTCTTGCATTTTTGCATACCTGATTTTTGTTCCTATTTCCATTATTACCTTGAGGCCCTGACTATGTTATATTCTTTGAGAGATGTTTTTGCCTTCATTTGTGGCAGGCAATTAGAGTAGAAGCAGATCACCTAATCTGAGATTGAGGTGATTTAAATACAGTTTCAGTTGCTGTGAGGTTCAGTCTATTTCCAGTTTGTTCTTACTCATAGAATGTAGCCCTCTGGGGTTCCCAGCTAAAAGTCCCAAGTGCTTATGAAGGCTTTTCTCCCTTGATAGATGCTTAATTTCACTGTTCCCTCAGCCCCATGAGAGAATGAAAACTACTCTCAGCTGCTACTTTAGCATTTTCAAAAATCCTGGGGCATAAGGCAGTGTCAAATGTTACCCGTGCACCTCTGAGCTTTCCTTTTCTCCGAGACCCTAAAATCTGCTGTTTTAGAAGCTTTTTAATCCCTTTAAACAATAGTTTTTAAACCCAACTTTTCTAGTGGTATTGACAGGATGGTTGATTGGATACAAACTGGTCTGCCAGAGCCCAATGAGCTAGTTTCTACCCAACAGAAATTAAGCTCAAGTCCTACGTCTCAGATAGGAAAGGTGAAGGGACTCCATAAAAATCTTGTTGTTCATGGGCGCCTGGGTGGCGCAGTGGGTTAAGCCGCTGCCTTTGGCTCAGGTCATGATCCCAGGGTCCTGGGATCGAGTCCCACATCGGGCTCTCTGGTCAGCGGGGAGCCTGCTTCCCTCTCTCTCTCTGCCTTCCACTCTGCCTACTTGTGATCTCTCTCTGACAAATAAATAAACAAAATCTTTAAAAAAAAAAAAATCTTGTTGTTCCTTTTCCTGCTTCTATTCTTGTGAGAACCTGCACCCCCATTTTACTCATGACTCATATTCATGTATGTCCTCCTTGTAAGGGACAAGGAATTAAAGATTTCATTAGAGCCTTTCAGCACAAGAGATAACATCTAAGGAAGGACCAGGGAAGAATGACCAAAGGAAGCCATCATGCATGCACATTCCAGACCACCAGTACTAGAATCTCCATGCCAAGGGCTCCTGGCTCCAAAAAATAAGTGACTTATGGAGGACACCTGGATTATTTTTTCTGTTCTAACTGGTTCCTAGATGCCTGAGAGGACATGTACAGCAGACCATGATCCTCAAAAAAAAAAAAAAAAAAAAAAAAAAAAAAATTCCAGGCCACATGCAAAGATGAAACTCACTCTTCTTTTCCTTTCCAAGCCTCCTAGATGCTCTCTCTGTATCTTCACTCTCTGTATATCTTCAATAAACTTTGCTCTCACTTCCTCTGGTCTCACATTTGATTTCTATCCTGTGCGAAGCCAAGGACCCTCTTGGCTGGTCCTGAGGGATCCCCCTCTATGGGTCTACAGACCTGGCCTGGCTTCATCACCTTTTTAAGAGTCTTCCCTTTTTACTATGGTCCCTGTGGTTCTTTCCCATGTGTGAACTTTAAGTGCATGTTTAGTTCTGCTTTATGCATTTTACTACATTATTTCATTCCCTTCTTTTCCTCTACAAGTTTATAGAGTTACGGAATTAAAATATAATAACCTACAATATCATTAATATATATATATATAGGCAATAAATATACACATTATAATGATTCTAATTACATAATCCATAGGTTTAAAGAATGACAAATTGATACCTCAACATACTTCTAAATTCCTTGAGAACCAAGGATATAGCACTTACATTTTTTTTTTTAAGATTTTATTTATTTATTTGACAGAGAAAGATCACAAGTAGGCAGAGAGAGAGAGAGAGGGAAGCAGGCTCCCTGCTGAGCGGAGAGCCTGATGGGGGACTTGATCCCAGGCCTTGATATCATGACTGAGCCGAAGGCAGCGGCTTAACCCACTGAGCCACCCAGGTGCCCCTAGCGCTTACATTGTTTTATGTTCATTGGTGAACTTGGAGAACCAAAAAATTATAGAAGAGGATTCACTTATTATCCCTATTCACCAAAAAAATAGAAGGAATTCAGCGTATCTTGAAGTACAGCGTACTTCACAAATCTGTGTCTACCCATAGGTTTCATTCAATAAAAAATAGTTCCCCATCTCTCTCCTTAAGAAAGAACAGAGTTCTCTCATTTCCTTCCCTTCTCTTAGACATAGCAGGAAATAGCACAAGATTTATAATTTCACCTTAAGCCACATACTTGTTAAGTGCAATGAATTAAGAATGTTAAACATTCTCCAGTCTGAGAATATGCTCTTAGTGCTTCTTTTCTAAACCATTTTAGGGAATTACACAATTTTAGGTAACTCACAGGGGAGGCAAATAGCCTGGTGGTTAAAAGCATAGTCTTTGGAACCAGACAGAGGTGTCTTCATATCCAAGACCCACAAATAATTTTTTATGTTGGTTTGGGTGAGTTAATATCTCTAAAACTCAATTTTCTCATCTGTAAACTAAGGATCGCAGTGCTTCCTCACTGAGTTGTTGGAAGGATTTAATGAGATAATTTATGTGCCATGCTTACAGTAGGGTGGTACCTAACACACATTTGATTCTTGTTAGATATGAGAGTCAGAGTAGAGTTTTCATGGTTATTTCCCAGTCCCTTTCAGGAGGCATGCTCTTTGGATAGCGTAATATCCCACCAATGTTTAATTTTATGTAGTTATTCAATAGTAGCTAGCTATGAAACAACAACCTGAAGAATTTGTTTTTGGAAGACAGCTCCCCCCAGAATCAGGATCAGAAGCTGAGCAAGGCACCGCTCTTTCACGAAAAGCAGGCTCACACTTAGACACTTTGAGGAGAGTGTTCAGAGAAACCCTTTATGAAGTCAGATAGTCTGACAAAAAGAAAGAAAAAGGAACCTTTTATCTTTTTTCTGTAGTCTGAATTTCCTTTTATTTGATTCTCCTAATGAACCTCGTCCCCAGGATGACAAAAACAAAATGTTTTGCACCTGTCATCATATAAGAACAAACTTTCGGAAACACTTTCCTACTTTAGGCCATCATTTTAGGCCAAGGTAAAACACGAGAAACAGGAGTATCTTTAAAATAAGTAAATAAAGTAAAAAGCTTTCAACTGGACTTCTTAAATAAAACTTCTCTCTTTCTATTTTTCTTTATTATTCTCTCATTTATGAAAGTTACACCTTGCAGCAAGGCTGGCACTTGCTAAAGGAGTTGACCATTCTGCCCTTGCTTTTCTGTGTCTTGCAAAGTGGTTCAATAGCTCTTCAGATAGCAAGGGCATTAGGAAAGCCAAAACTGGGGCCTGAGGCCATTTACATTTCTTTGTCTGGGCAACATCACTAAGTATTCTTGCCTGGTTTACCCCATAAAGGCACATTTGGAATCTGCAAAGGTCTACTGGGATCACCAGGAAGCCATTCAGCAATTCCTTGCACAAGGTTTTGTATCCGGTCCAGCCAGAGTAGAGATTATATGGTTAGTTTCATGGCGCTGTATCAAATAATACCAAGTAATTTTTTTATACCAAGTAATTTTTAGCAAATATACCAGGCACTTTGGCATCAGAAACAGTCTAAATAAAACATTTTTAACATATTTCATAGCATACTGCGCATGCAATTCTCTGAAGAGGTCATTTAAACTGCACGTGTGTCATTATACGTACAGTTAAATCACACACACATCCGCACACACACACACATACGGAAACTTCTGAGCCTTTTACTACGTGTGTGATTACCCATTAAAACATAAATCACTATTATCAACATAAAATTTAAAAAAAAAATCAAATGATGCCAGCTGGCTTCAAAGTGCAGTTGTGTAAAATTCTCTAACTATGAAGATGAGGAGAGAGCGGGTCCTGGGGTGGGTGGGGCCTGAGCAGGGAGGTGGACCTAGGGTTGATGGAGAGTGGAGGAAGAGCCACTGATAAGAGGTAGATAAGTCTTTTGCTCACCTGAAGGCTGACTCAGCACCAACCATCTTTTTTTTTTTTTTTTTTAAAGGTTTTATTTATTTATTTGACAGAGAGAGAGAGACAGCAAGAGCAGGAACACAAACAGGGGGAGTGGGAGAGGGAGAAGATACTTCCCACAGAGCAAGAAGCCTAATGTGGATCCCAGGACCCTAGGATCATGACCCCAGCCGAAGGCAAATGGTTAAGGACTGAGCTACCCAGACACCCCTGCACCAACCCTCTTACTCATTAGGGATGGGTGAGGCATGAGGAATGTCCTAGAAAAGTTCCCAGACTGACAGAATATTCAGACTCCAAATAGAAAACAAAATACAACATGAAAAGTGGCATAGGGCAGGAATATGACATGATATGCTCTTATACAACTTGTTAAGCCCACAAATAAGTTTATTTGCTGCAAAATTATTCATTTTTCTATGCTGTGGACGAACACACAAAAAGTATTTTTCACCTAAATGTTGCAACCATTCGTGCTATGCAGCTCCCACAGCTGCCTGAATCTCTGGGGAGAGTCTCGAGAGCTTTAGGCTGAGAACACCCAAGAGAATGTCAAATTTTTTTACTCTAAAAAGCCAAGGTTTCAAATCTGCTACTTTCCTCAGGCAACTTTGAGCAAACTGCGTAACATCTAGAAACATTAGTTTCCTGCTCTGAAAATGGAATGAAAGCCTGCATTACAGCCCTGCTGTAAGGAGAGAGAGATTGAGAGAGTGAGTGTGTGTGGCACACTGGGGTGAGTGTGAAGGGTGTCATGTTTTAATCCTGGCATATAAAAAAGCTCAATGAATGGTGGCTGTTATGATCCAGCCATTATAAATAATAATAGCTAGAGAGGATAGGGGAGACCCTGATAAATATTTGAGAGCGATCTTTAACTTACCACAAAAGGGAAAAAATAGCTCATAAAGAATAAATGTAAACCAGAACAAATAGCTAAATATCTGCTATACTTATGAGCATGAATGTGCCTCCTCTTGGTTTATGGGGCCCATGATTATCTCTGTCAGCTGGGATATTCAGATAAATGCACTGTATTAAAGAACAGCCCTATCCTATGGAAATCAATCAATAAAATAAAGAATCCAGAAGTGACAGCAGCCTGATGATTATTTTATTTGATCTGTTTATCTATTTGTCTCTCTGCTGTGTGTCACAGCCATACCTGAAGGTAGGCTCCAGGGGCTTTATCTGACTGCAGGGGAGCCAGGGTTTGGAGGTGGAAGGATGAGCCGGGAGGGCCTTTGCCCCGGATAGGGGAGCACGTGTAGGTGGTTGAAGGTCAGTCCGGGCAAGGCAGGACTGAAGAAATGCTCCTTCCTCCTGTTATGATCCAGCCATTATAAATAATAATAGCTAGAGTGGCCAGGTGGCCACAGGAGGTGGCGGCGGGCAAAGGGCAAAGCTAAGAACAGGACCAGTGCCTCCACTGTACATTTGGACCTTCCTTATTAAGAAATAGATCAAAACAAAAATAATGAGGATTAAGGGACCAGGTTGGGGTTTTCTTTAGTTGAAGGAGGAAGAGAACGACGAGGGACCCCTACACTGGGAGCCAAATGTGTCTCCAGGACAGAACAGGCAAATGGGGTGGGGTATCAGGGACACAGATAGGGACATCAGAGGCTAACGGGTCGGCAGGATGCTGGGTCAGAATAGCCAGTGGAAGTCCGCTGCCGAGGGATGCTTGTAATGGGATTGAGCAGGGTTTACTGGGCAGCCCTTCCCACAGGGAGAATATATTTGCCCTAAAGGAGCTGACTGTTGTGGAAAGGGAGAGGGAAAGAGGAGAGAGTCTGGTTCTGCTGGGTCAGGGGCACTTCACCGTGTGGGAGCCTATGCCATCCATGTCTTTCCTGAGAAGCCATTCACAGGAAGGGAAGAGTAGGTGATACCTAGGTTAAAGTCCAGTAAAATCCTAGCTTCTAACTGCAGTTGACAAGATCATATGTGACGTGGCCCCCACCCACCTCTCTGACCTTGTTTGGTGCCACTTTCCACTTTGCTCCTTCCTACAGCCTCGCTTTCTATTTCCTTTTAAGCAAAGTTCAGTCCTACCTCAGTGCCTTGCCTTTGCTTGTGGGCATCTGGTTTAGTCTTCCTCTGACCGTGAACGGCTCTCTCATCTTGAAGGCTTCAGCTCAGGGGCTGCCGATTTACTGGAGCCTCATTGCCTTCTATCATGCTATCAGCCATTTCCTATCACAATGCATCTGACACCAAATGTGTGGGTCTTTTCAGCTCCACATCACCCAATCTTCTAACTCTCCAGGCACCAACTAGGTGTCCTACAGATAATTCAGTTCTAACAACCCAGTGTTAGTATATACCTGGCAGGTTAAGAGTCCAGTCTCACAGAACTGCCACCAGGCTTCCTCTTACCCGCAGCCTCCACCCTTGCTAACTCCAGATGCTACTCAAGTCTGAAGCCTCCTTTACTTCTGGTTGGCCAGCTATAAATCAGGGGTCCCACAACCCCCTCCTTAGGTAATATAACTTGCTAGAATGGCTCACAGAAGTCAAGAAAGTACTTTATTTACATTTATCAGTTTATTATCAAGGAACAGCCAAATGGAGGAGATGCATAGGTCAAGGTGTGGGGAAAGGGGCACACAGATTTTCACACCCTCTCGAGTCTTGTCACCCTACATCACTTTGATGTGTCTGTTGGTTGACCCAGAAGGTCTCTGTATCCTATTATTTAGAACTTCTATAAAGATTCTATCACATAGGCATGATTAATTAAATCTCTGGCCACTGGTGAGTAACTCCATCTCCAGCCCCTCTCCCCTCTCCAGGAGTTGGAGGGTGGAATAAAAGTCCCAACCCTGTATCATGCGTTGATCTTTATGATGATCAGCCCCTAGCCTGAATCTATCTAGAGGCCCCAGTCACCAGTAATCTCATACAAAAGGCACTCACCACTAGAGCGATTACTAAGGTTTTAGAAGGTCTGTGCTAGGAACCAGGAATAAAGACCAAATGCATATTTCTTATTATATCACACATACCTTTTAATTTTTTGTTAAAAGCCAGACATGATTACTAAGGAAAAGGAACTATGGTGAACAGGTCTTTAGTGTGAGATTTTACATTTATCTGGCTAGGAGTGGGGCTTACAGTTTGTTGTAGCTATAGGAGTAAGAAGCTAAGATATTCTTCAGTGTCCTTGTCTCTGTTTCCTATGTGATCTTTGGATTTCTCTAGAGAGACTTTCTTAAATAGAGTCTGAGCTTTGCAGTTGTTTCCATTGTAATCTAATACTGTAACACAGGAGCACTGGTGAGGTGGCAGTAAGGTGTGGGAAGAAGAGGAACATAAGGTGTGGGTCTGTCTTCTAGTGGGTCTGTGCCCCTGAACTGTGATCTTCACAAGTGCTTCTCAGCTTTTCCCTGGGAGATAAGGCAGGAAGGCTGAAGGAGGCTGGTGCTGCATATTTGCCTTACCCCGTGGTGGTTAGACTCTGGTAAAACCATTTCCCATTAAACTCTGATAAAGACGTTTTCTTTAAAAGCAGACTTTTCTTAAAGAGAATAGAACATTCTGAATATATTCTAAAATGGTTAGTTTTCCCCTTTCCCTGCCAGAAACAGGAGGAGACTTGCCTTCAGTCATCACCCCGAGAACCCAAGGCCTGTCCACTCTCTATCACACTGTCCTATTTCATTTCCTTCATGGCACCTCGCACCCTCTAGAATCACCTTGTATGTGTTTGTTGGTGTACAAAACCTGTTCTCCATTTGAATACAAGCTTTCAGAGGACAGAACCTTGGCTGTTTCATTGATTGCCATACTCTTAGCACTCAGAATAGTAGCTGACACGTAATAAATACTCAAAATACTTCTTGAATGACTTCTCGAAAATCTGACTCCCTGAGGTTGATTCCAGAGACCAAGACATGACCTTGATCTTTATTAGACCTGAGGAAGGACATTTTCCTTTCTGTCAATGGCAATGATAACTCCATGGCTTGCTTCTGATCCAAATGTGACCACTGGCCCCTGGCCCCTCCTCTTTTCCATGGGGGGCTATCTGTCTGTCTGCCTGTCTCTCTTTCACACACACACAAACAGCATCTCCTAACTCTGCAAGGCAAGCTTTCCTGTGAGTTTCCAAAATCTCTCTCCTCACTTCTCAGCTCCTACCAATCACACAGGAATCAGTGCTCTTATTCAATCTTAAAAACACATTCAGGGAAATAGAAGAGTCTGCCTGTCTTGAAATGAGGTGATCATTAATTTAGCACTTCCTTGTCCTATTTATTCCCAGCCTCATGTGTAAGACAAGTAATGCTTTAAACAAATTGGATCATGCAGCTGGGAGAATGAGAGTTAGTATCAGCTATAACAAATATTCCTGCATTTTTATAGAACAATTATTGATTGTCTAGAAGAGTTTAGAGCTCAAGCTAGGTCTACAATTAAATAGCTAGTTAAAAATTCCAAGAGATTCATTATTGCTCTTTAAAAATATATTATGAAAGAAATGGGGTTGCATTTTCTACACTATAAAATGAAAAGATCTGAAGATGGTATATTCTCAATAAGCCTGCATTGCGATTAAAAAGAAAATGAATATCATCGAAGAAAATATTGGCTAAGATGAAATGAGAAAAGGGCAAGTAGTTTAAAAATTCAGTAATGTTTTAGCAATTCAAACCACTAGTACTATATTAATATTTAGTCATCAGATAAAACTGCATTTTTAAACCTTTATAATTTGAACAGCGATTATATATGGATAGACACCTCTCTGTCATGATGCCCCTACTGGACTCCACAGCTCCTGGGTCCTGTCTGGCCCCAAGCTTTTTTTCTCTAACTGATCCTCCCTGAGTCTTATGCCCCACTCCCTCAAAATGCACTCTGAACTGCAGTTTCTGAGTCCCGCCCTCACAGCAGTAGAACCTGGACTTCCTGCGCTGCTTGTCCTCTTGCCCAGGCAAACAGAACTGCTTGCTTGTTTTGTCTTCCCAAAAGACACCTGAGAACTTCCTTTTCAGAACCTTGACTCATTTCTCTACTCTTCCATACTTAACCAATAAACTCAAAGGTGTGGCTCAAATCCCACTTTTTCTGAGACCCCAGGTAAATAATACCTGTCTTGCGGGTTTGGTACAGACACTTGATTTCAGATGCTCCCAAAAAGCACTGCCTGGGCTTGCATTTCTTTGGATCCTAACCCTTGTACATATTACTGATAAGAAGCTGGCCTAACAGAAAAAATTTATGATAAACTGAAGCAGGAATCCAGCTATTATTCCCTCTTCTCTGGTTCATGTCTCAGATCTGCCTGTGTTCATATCAGTCTTGTGTACTACCCCAAATCTACTGACTCAGTGATATGAGCATACTAATCATTGCTGTTTATTCACTGGGAATCTTCTATGTATAAATCACTCTACATACAATAACTCTCCTCAAAATGCCAATTTGGGATGTGGTATGGTTTATTTTTTTAAAGTCATGATTTACCAATGAGAAAACAAGACCACAGAGATTAAGTAAATTGTTCAAAGTAACACAGCTACTACATGGAAGAAAGATAAACCAAAGTCAGTTCTGTTGGAAAATCCTCATATTAACTCTTTTCAAATACCCCATACTTTCCTGCTCTGTGCATGGTTCACTAATAGGCCTCCATTTACAGAAAAAAATAATCCTATAAATAGGAGTAATAATATCTTCATGAATGATGAGGGTCATCATTCAGGTTTAAGGAATGTTGTTCGGAGAGATAAAGACTGAGATCTAGGAGAACAGGTCAAGATACCAGGGTCATATTCTAGAATGTTCTGAATGAAACAAGGGCTATGTGATTTTTGTCTCCATATTGCTATTGTCCCAAAGCATTAGTTCTCAACTGGGGCACTTTTGCTCCCCAGGGAATATTTGGAAATGTCCAAAGACAGTTTTGGTCTTCACAACTGAGTAGAAATGTTTTGCTTAGTGGCATGTTGTAGGCAGAGGCCAGGAATGCTGCTAACCATTCTACAATACACAGGGCACCTCCCTTTCAAACAAAGAATTACCTAGCCCCAAATATCAATAGTGCCAAGTTGAGAAAATCTGGCCAGCAGGGAAAGTTTTCATAATCCTGCTGGCAGTTGGCATTCTGGATCCTGAAAAGGCCACTGACTTCTTCTTGCTTCAGGTGATGTCAACTTTTGCTTTGGGGGCTGAGCTTTGGAGGTAAGAGGAGGCTTTAAGGCCATGCACCTATGTGGCCTTGGGAATAGGGTCAGACACTGTCTCTTATAGGACCTTTCCTGGGATCTTAAGACCCTGTCTGACATCTGGTCTCGAAATTTAAAGCCCTCTTATGACATTTCTGTCACCCCCAATTCCTCCCTTTCCTTTCCCTCATGCCCTAGTTCTTTCTCTTCTGTGCTTACCAGCCTGTTTAAAACTCTCGCTGGCTTATCCTCTGCCTTCGTGCTCCATCAGCCATCTTTCTCAGGTTGTGTGAACCCACACCCTCGGTTCCTTTCAGGGACAGTCAGGTGCCACCTCATTTAAGAATAGAGGCAGCAAGAAAAGGACCTTCCTCAGCCATAGAATTTCTCAAATGCCTGAATAACCCTGCATATGACACTACTCCTAAAGCTATCACCTTACTTGTGCAATGGTGGAGTTTGGGACAGAGCTTGGAGCCAGAGTCTATGACCATGCAGGGTTAGAACCAGATTTACTGGGAGAATTGCCTGAAAATGCTTCCCCACACAGGGCCTTAGTTGTTTTTTTTTTTTTTTTTTTTTTAAAATCTCCCATTCTACTCATGGTTCTTACTCCAGAATCTAAACCACAGCATAGAAAGGAACCAGTGTTAAAGAAATCAGTGAAAAATAACATATTATATACCAAATATCATTAAAAGCATATTTTGTGATAAGCTATATTCATCAAATACAGTATGAGTAAATAGAACCATTTAACCTTGAATATGGAAGGGAAAAAAAAACTCTGCCCTTGGCTTTGTGATTGTTAGGGGAGCATTTACCCTGTGAATGACATGCCTTTATATCAAAAAATAAAACAGGTCTTCAAGATCCCAGAGAATAGAGCCTTAAATAATGTGCTGAGATGGTAACTGAAAAGATATCGAGAGTCTATGCAAACCCAGAGTCAGAAATTATATATCTCTTTCTTTTCCTCATAAAACATACTCTACAATAGAATATTTCACCTTTCATCTGAAAACATCTCTCTTCCCCTAGCCTCTGTCTCATAAATAACAAGTAGTGAAGGAGAAAAATTAAGTTTGTATCCGCATTGTCTGAGATGTGTTTCAGAGGACAATTACTCTCTATCGTAGGTTTCAGATCAAAATGGTATCATGTTTTCTCATGAATTAGGTCAAGGAGTTCTGTGTCATAACTCGAGTAATGTTGTAAGACAAAATGTTCCTTGATACATGCAGCTCTGTAAGCTCGTCATCTCAGAACTTCTGAAATACCAGAAACAGATAAATACCTGACACATCAAGGGTAGTCAAATACTTGGGTAACAAGTGGTGTGTAGGGGGGTACATCTTTATGTGTGATATTATTCTCAGAATCACATAGTGCCTCATTCACTACCCAGCCCTCCACACGAGCTGGCTGGAAGCAGCCATATGTCTATGACAGAAGGAGAATAGATTGAAGAGGGCTTCACCAACTGTGAAGATGACATGTGCTTAAGAAATGGAATTTAGGGAAATTAAATTCAACTAATGTTGACCAAATACATTCTACATGGCAGACACAGAAAATACTTAAGATCTCACTCTAAAAGAGAAAACAGACAGGCAAGCTAATATTTACCAATCAGTCTAATAAGCTATAAACTATGTACAGAGAAAGAAGTAAGATTCTCTGGTAAGGGGTAGAGATGGTTGGGATAGTTCACCAAGAAGGTCATACTTGAACTAAGGTTTTGATGACTGACCAGAAGTTCTCTGGCTAAACACAGTAAGAAGTACAACCTAGGAAGAAAGAACATTTATCCACTAACATGACACAATGTATTTGTAGGAGGGGTCATAGGACACTCTAATCTTAGAATTTAAAATGACTAAGGGTGTGAACCCAAGAATCCTTAGGGATCAGTTGAACAGTTGATTTATCTAGGAGAAGAGGACCAAGGCAGAGAATATTTTGTGACCATGCCTAGAGATAGAGATGAGAAAGCAAGTATGTGTAAGAGGGTGCCATCTGGACTAAGGACAGGCTTAATGGCATGGTCTGAGTTCTACGAATAGGAGTGTCACAGAAATAGGATGTAAGAGCAAAAGTACACAAGGCAAATTTGAAATATGGTGCATGGGCATTATGAATGGGAACAAAGAGTAAATCAAGTATAGGAGACAAATCAGTACAAATTATAGCACTTCTTTGGGACTGAGAAATTTAGTTAATTATGGAAGGGCAAGTCAGAAGAACACTAGCAGAAACTGAGCTGCTCGGCAGGAGATGGCAGATGCCCACTGAACATGGAAGTGACCAGCATGTAACTAGCAGGAAATAAGAGAAGCTAGACCAACATGAAGTGACCAGAGAATATTTGCAGAAGAGAAGCATCAGTCTAATGCAAGCCAATCTGTATGGAAATCCATTCTGATTCCCATATGTTTGAGTAAGACCTTTCAGGGTCTTTCTGCAAGACTGTGAACATAATGTAGTGACATTTGTGATAATACCACTAATGGGATGCTGCTGGTACCTATAGGCTGGTGAGGGCTGAGGCAACTGAAGTAGTGTATTTACCGAAGAATGAAAAAGAGCAATGTGACATTGGCTTGGCTCTCAGGTGGCAAGAAAACTATCAGAGGCTAGAAAGATGGCAGTTCATGTTATAGGGAAGCAAAACACCCGTCAAAATTTTTCATATGGTGAGTATGGAGGCAGACAGGCCCGCTCAGCCTACGGCTCAAAGAAAAGAGGCTAAAAAGCAATGTTGGTAATACATGCTAGTTTGGAAAGAACTGGCTGACTCGTAAGCAGAAATGAGAGAGGATAGAGAGTAAATATGTAAGGCTTTGTGTGGTTGAAAAGCTGAGGCTTCAAGACACCAAACACTAAGAAACAGAAATTTAAAAAACAAAAACAGTCCAGAATCACAAACACTTAAAACCTCATTTGATTAAAGTGGCTCAGTGTAAAGATCCTATTAAGGTTCTATCTGTCCCATGCATAGTTTAAGGTGGTTGTTTTTAGGCTGAAACAGACAGGGTAATGGAGGAGAGGAAGCAATGAAATAAATCTGTACCAAATGTTGTATCTAGTAATCCTTGAGCATGCTGTAGGCACCTGGAATTGACCAGAAGCAAAGAGATCAGAAGATGACCAAGTTTTAAAGAAACAGACATCACTGCTAAACAGAAGTCTTTGACTATTCCAGGGGTACAATAAATTTGGGGTCCTCTAATTTGCATGAGCAGGAAGAAGGGTATAAAAGCTATGCAATCCCCAAGGGGGGCATGCCCTCAACACCTCCTGCAGATGTGGCCAAGGAAGACATGCAAAAGAAAGAAGAAAAACACAGCCCATAAGGCAGACCCAGGAGCAAAGGAAAACTGAATAAGATAGCTGTCACCAAAGAATGATACCAGGAGTGCAACAAGAAAATTCCCCACCATCAGGGTAGAGAGCCTTCAGAAACACTTGTGGGGCCATAAATGCTAAGGGCCAATGGCTGTGCTATGTTTTGTATGCTTCCTTTTCCCAGATGATAGTCTGTCCTGGGGTTACCCTGTGCCTGCTCCACCACGGCATATTGGATGTTTGGGGTGGGGGCAGGAAAGACAACCTGCCCTATGAGTTCCCTGGTTGCTTGGCCAGGAGGGGTCTTATCTGTACCTGATGGGGAGGACAGCATATCACTCAGAAATCATGGGCCATAAGCTAGATACAGTGACTGCGTACTACTTCTGGTAAGCCCTTGTAGGAAGAAAAGTGAATGTGCATTGTGTGAGAGACTCTAGAGGCATACAGGCATTTAGTGACTAAAGGAACAAGGGTAGCAGGGCATTTTACTGATGACCAACAGTTTTAAGTAGAGTTCAGCTACAAAGGCAGAACTACATTTCCCAAACCCCACTTGCATCTAAGTGGGTCCACATGACTATTGCCGGCTAATGGAATGTGAGCAGAAATTACACGCATCCATTCCGCCCATAGTAGATATGTATTCAGTGTGTCTTCCCATATTCTTTTCCCTTTATGTGCATGTCTTAGAGGTCACATATTGGCAGCATCTAAGACAGGAGGAGCCTAGATACATTTGAAGGAGCCTGAGTAACCACTTAAAAGAGGGCCACCTAGAAAAGGTGCCTATTCAGGAACAGCTACATTGGTCTTTGAATAAAAAAGAAATAAATTATATTCTATTAGGTCAGCATGATTTTGTTGTTGTCGTCACAGCTGCTAGTGTTAATTAGCAGCCTAAATAATACAGCCAGCAAAGCCAAGTGAAAGGAGGAAAGAAATATCAGATTGTCTTTAAGGAAATAAAACAGTTTATACTGTACAACATAAGATGAACAGGGAGATATGACAGAAGGTGAGGCCAGAGGGGTACACAAAGAATACGTAAGTGTTTCTCAAAATGTAGCCATGAATTTCCTCTTTCAAATCACTTGGGAGTCTAATTAAAAATGTGGTTTCGGGGATTCCACCCCAGACCTAGACAGAATCAGAATTGTTTTCATTGGTGGGAGTGCAAACCAGTGCATCCACTGTGGAAAACAGTATGGAGGTTCCTCAAAAAACTGAAAATAGAATTAGCGTATGATCCAGGAATTCCACTCCTGGGTATTTACCCAAAGAATATGAGAACACTAATTTCAAAAGATATACGCACCCCTATGTTTAGTGCAGCATTATTTGCAATAGCCAAGATACAGAGGCATTGCAAGTGTCCTTTGATAGATGGATGGATAAAGATGTTATATACATTATCTCTCTCTCTCGCACATGAAAGGATAAATTGGTGTGTCTTAGTACTTGATTCAAGTAAGTGGATAGGAGGAAAGAAGTCTATGAAAACGCACACACATAAACATGCACGCACAGAATGGAGTATTATTCAGTCATAAAAACAATGAAATCTTGCCATTTGTAGCAACATGGATAGATCTAGAGAGTATAATGCTAGGTGAAATAAATCAGCCAGAGAAAGAGAAATACCATAGGATTTCACTCATATGTGGAATTTAAGAAACAAACAAACAAACAAAAAGAGACAAAAAAGAGACAAAAAAACCAGACTCTTAAACACAGAGAACAATCTGGTGGTTACCAGAAGGGAGGTGGGTGGGGAGATGGGTGAAATAGGTGAAGATGATTAAAGAGTACATTTATTGTGATGAGCCCTGGGTAATGTATAGAATTGCTGGATCACTAACACTGTATGTTAATTATGCTGGAATTAAAATAACAGTTTTTAAATGCAGCTTTGGGGATTCCACCCCAGACCTACAGAAAGAGAATCTTCTAATGCCCACAAAGACACTTTTTAACAAGAACTCGGGCAATTCAAATGCACACAACAGGCTGAAAGCCACCAAGCTGGATGGCAAAGGGACCCTGTGTATCATTTTAAGATTCCTTTATTTTATCACAAAGACTACTGGGAATTGGTGAAAGGTTATAATTAGAGAAGCAATATAATCGTATCTCAGTAGCATGTTAAGTCCATGAAAGCAAAGACTTTATCTGTTTTTTTAATACTATATCCTTAGTGCCTCAAATAGCATCTGGAATTTAGTAGGTCCTCAATAAATATTTATTTAATAAATGAATCAGATTTGAATTCTAAAATGAGCATTGCTGAAAAAGTGCACAAAATGAACTGGAAGGGAAGATAATGGCTGCTGAGTGACCTGTTAGGAGGCTATTAAAATTGTTGAAGTGTGAGATGATGTATTTTTAAGCTAAAGCAATAGCACTGAGAATAGAAGAGAGTATGATTTTGAAATATACATGGAAGGATAAATTGGTGTGTCTTAGTACCTAATTCAAGTAAGTGGATAGGAGGAAAGAAGTCTATGAAAATGCTGATTTTATTTCTGTCTAATGAAACTGATGATGGTGTTATTCACAAAGATCCAGAATTTAAGTCAATTTTCAGGAGAAGATAAATTTAGTATTGGATACAATTATTTTGGAAGTCTGATAGAACATTCAGACATTTGGTACCTGGCTGGCTCTATGTTTCAGGAACACATGGAAAATAACAGGGCTATAGATAAAGATTTGGGAATTTACACACATTCATTTATTAATCCATTCATTAAACAAACATTTACTGAGTGTCTACTTTATTAGCTGCTAGATCAGGGTCTCGACATACAAATATGCCTTCAACAGTCTTAGAGTTCCATGAATGAAGTAAGGAATAGTAAGCTCCCTGAGAGCAGTGTGCACAGGGAGGCCTGAAAAGAGATACCAACCAAGCCAGCAGGTTGAGAGAAAGTTTCAAAGTGAAGGATCTTGGGGAAAATGCACCACAGGCAGAAGCTTTAGTGTGGCCTGAAATCAACTGCAGCAGAGTCAGGAAGAAGCCAATTTGTATAGTGAATTTAGAAGTGAATGGGCATTAGAAAGGACAGTGAGTTTAAGACAACTCCTTCAAGAAACGTGGATGAAAAGGAAAGAAGAGAAATGGATCAACAGCTAAAAGGAGCATTAAAGAGGACCCCAAATTCCATTTAGCAAAGCAGAGAGTTCAAAAAACAGATAATCACGTCAAAAAATGGGCAGAAGATGTAAACAGACACTTCTCCAAAGAGGACATACAAATGGCCAACAGACACATGAAAAAATGTTCATCATCATTAGCCATTAGGGAGATTCAAATCAAAATCATACTGAGATACCACCTTACACCAGTTATAATGGCGAAAATCAACAAGACAGTAAACAACAAGTGCTGGAGAGGATGTGGAGAAAACACTGTTGGTGGGAACGCCAGTTGGTGCAGCCACTTTGGAAAACAGTGTGGAGATTCCTTAAGAAATTAAAAAGAGAGCTTCCCTATGACCCTGCAATTGTACTACTGTGTATTTACCCCAAAGATACAGATGTAGTGAAAAGAAGGGCCATCTGTACCTCAACGTTCATAGCAGCAATGGCCACAGTCGCCAAACTGTGGAAAGAGCCAAGGCGCCCTTCAACAGAAGAATGGATAAAGAAGATATGGTCCATATATACAATGGAGAATTATGCCTCCATCAGAAAGGATGAATACCCAACTTTTGTATCAACATGGATGGGACTGGAGGAGATTATGCTGAGTGAAGTAAGTCAAGCAGAGAGAGTCAATTATCATATGGTTTCGCTTACTTGTGGAACATAAGGAATAACACGGAGGACATTGGGAGATAGAGTGGAGAAGTGAGTTGGGGGAAATCAGAGGGGAAGACAAACCATGAGAGACTGTGGATTCTGAGAAACAAACTGAGGGTTTTAGAGGGGAGGGCCATGGGGGATTGGGTGAGCCTGGTGATGGGTATTAAGGAGGGCATGTATTGCATGGAGCACTGGCTGTGGTGCATAAACAATAAATCTTGGAAAGCTAAAAAAAATAAAATAAAGTTCAAAAAAGGGGAAAGGAGAGAGTTGAGTACATTTTCCTACAGAAGTCAGGAAAGGGTGAATTAATAAGAGAAAAGGGGCAAAAAGTAATAAAGCAAAGTCACAGAGAAGAGGGACCAGGACAGAATAGATTTACTTGACAAAATGAGCTGTGGACAGGCTGTGAGAGACTTCTTTCACTTCTCATGGTGGGAAGAAAGTACGCAGAGACAGATGAAGCCTGAAGTTGAGAGGGAGGGCTTGGGAAGGAAAGGGAAGATGTCTGAATCAAGTATGGAAAGCCCTGGTAGGGGCTTTGAAGCTGAAGCCAGCATGGAATACTTTTGGCGGGGGGTAATGTGAAAAGAAAAATGACGATGCTATAACTTTTTAAAATTTAAATTCAATTAATTAACATTCAGTGTCTTGTTAGTTCCAGAAGTGGAGTTCTGTGATTCGTCAGGCTTCTATAACACCCAGCGCTCATTACCTCACGTTCCCTCCTTAATGCTCTCACCTAGTTACCCCATCCCTCCACCCCTCTCCTCTCCAGCAACCCTCAGTGTTGTTTGTTCTGTTTCCTATGATTAAGAATCTCTTACAGTGGGTGCCTGGGTGGCTCAGCGGGTTAAAGCCTCTGCCTTCGGCTCAGGTCATGATCCCAGGGTCCTGGGATCGAGCCCCACATCAGGCTCTCTGCTCCGCGGGGAGCCTGCGTCCTCCTCTCTCTCTGCCTGCCTCTCTGCCTACTTGTGATCTCTGTCAAGAATCTCTTACGGTTTATCTGCCTCTCTGATTTCGTCTTGAAAATGCTATAACTCTTAAGGAGAAGTTAAAATCTGTCAACCTGACATGCCAGAAAAATGCGTTACAACCAGGGATCATATTAGTTTTAATAAACATTATGTTTGCCCCCAAATTATTACAACTGCATGGCATGTCGGGAGCCTGATAGCCATTTATCTTTGGAGCCCTGTGCCTAGCAGAGCACCTGGCCCACGACAGGCTCTCAACAAATGCTTGCTGTGTGAGTCCCAGGCCCAGTGATTACCGCTCCACCAATCTTTATCTATTCTTAACAGCTATAAATTTTGATTTATAATTAAACTGATATTCCAATTAAAAACAAATTACTAAGAATTAAAAGTAATAGCCATCTATTTCAGTAAAATAGCTTCTCATCAGAGCCCTAGAAGGAAGATGACCAAACTTACATTCAGAAAACTGGCACATGGTTCAATGCAACTGGGGAAAAAAGAGGCTAGAATTCATGGCACCACCTCTGGTGGCTTAGAGCGCTTCGTCAGCCTCTTTATATTCAGACAAGATTCCTTTGGATTTAGAGTGAGATTTAAATAATCTCCTAAAACAACATATGCTCAACTCATAACTGTTACCAAACTTATGTTCAGAATGCATAAGCCAGTAGTTACGATTTATGCAAGAGGAGAAGGCAGTGTGGTTGTTTATCCTTTCTCCATGTTCAGATTTCCTGAAGATCCAATATGAAAAGTGTCATGGAAATTTTACAATTTCATTCTTTCAGTGTGCTTGAACAGGCTATAGAAATTCAATTAGATCACGATTTCATTGTTATCACCTTACCCACAACCAGCAGCAACACCTCCATCATCCTCAGCAGCAAAATAAATGCCTCTCTGATAGAGCTAGATGCTGGACTAGTGATTCTCCTCCTTGAACTTGGAAAGCCTATCAGGGTCACGTGACATAGCTGGAGGAAGAAAGGTCAGGAATTTGTGGCTACGTGAGGTTACCTCCCCAACTGTGTCAACTGAATCAACTGAACCGATTCATATTCAGGCCACACATTAAAATCTCATGGGAAACTTCAAAAAATACAGTTGCAAAGTTAGTACCCAAAGTCATCTATATCAGAAACTGGAAAGGGGGGGAAGATGTATGGGGGATTCAAGTATTAGTATGTTTTTAAAGCTTTCTGGGTGGTTCCATCGATTAAGTGTCTGCACTCAGCTCAGGTCATGATACCGGGGTCCTGAGATCAAGCCCTGCTGCTGGGGCTCTAGTGGGGAGCCTGCTTCTCTCTCTCCCTCTTCCCCTGCCCCTACTCGTGCACTCTTGCTCTGCTCTATATCTTTCTCAAATAAATAAAACCTTAAAAAAAAAAAGCTTCCTCTGCCTTTTTTTAATTATCAAAATTCTATTTTGAGACAACTGTAGATTCACATGCAATTGTAAGAAATAATAGAGATTTCACATCCTTCACTGTTTCCACTGATGATAGTATCTTGTAAAACTATACTACAATATCACTATCAGGATACTTATATTGATCCAGTGAAGACACAGAGCAGCTCTGGCACCACCGGGATCCCTCCTGCCACTCCTTCATAGCCACGGCCACTTCTCTCCCACCCCTACTCCATCCTCAACCCATTGGAACTACAATTCTCCACTTTTACAGTGCTGTCATTTTGAGAATGTTGCACAAATGAAAACATACATTTGGGATTGCCTTTTTTCACTCGGCATAATTCCCTTGAAATTCATCTACATTGTTGTGCTTATCAATATTTTGTTCCTTTTTCACTGCGGAGTAGTGTACCACAGTATGGATGTACCCAGAGTTTATTTAACCATTCACCTGTTGAAGGACATCTGGGTTTTCATGTTTTAGGTTATTATGCATAAAGTACCCATGAACATTTGCATATAGACTTTTGTGTAAAAATAAATTTATGCCTCTGGAAAAAATACCTGAGAGTGCATTTGCTGGGTCACACAGTAGTTGCATATTTAATTTTATAGGAAACTGCTAAAAAAATGTTTTCCAGAGTGGCTGTATCATTTTACATTCCCACCAGCAGTGCGTGAGGGAATCAGCTTCTCTGCATTCTTCCCAGAATCTGCTGTCATTATTTTTTTTTTATGTAAGCCATTGTGTGTGTAATATCTCACTATGGTCAAAATTAACATTTATCTGATTACTAATGATGTCATACATATTTTCATGTGTTTATGTGCCATCTACATAGTCTCTTCAGTCTTTTGCCCATTTTTTAATTGGATTGTTAACTTTTTAAATGTTGAATTTGGAGAGTTTTTTTTAATAATACATTCTCATGACTACCGTTTTTGTATATGTGGTTCACAAATTTATTTTTTCTTGTTTGTACATGATTTTTTCATCTGAACTGAGTTTTTCAGAGGTAAAATTTTTAATTTCGATGAATTTTTGTCCATTTTTCCCTGTATAGATCATGCTTTCAGTATCATGTCAAGCAAGAGTGGTAAGAATGGATATATTTGTTTCATTCCCAATCTTAGAGAAAAATCCTTCAGTTTTTCAGCATTAAGTATGAGTTTACAGTAGTAAGTAGTAGATGCTCTTTTTTTACGTGAGAAATGTTCCCTCTATTTTTGAGAGTTTTTATTATGCATGAGTATTTGCTTTTATACAGTGATTTTTCTATGCCAATTGATAGGATTATATCCATTGATTTTTCTTCTTTAGCCCAGTTAATATTGTAGATTCTATTGATTGATTTTTGAACGCTGAGTCAGCCTTATGTACCTGGAATAACTCCCACTTGGTCATGGCGAAAAATACTTTTTATACATTTTTTGGATTCAATTTTCTATTATTTTGTTAAGTATTTTTGTGTCTAAGTTCATACTTGATATTGGTCTATTTACTTCTTTTGTCTGGTTTGGGTATCCAAACAATACTAGTTTCATAAAATGAGTTGGGAAATTTTCCTTCCTCTTATGTTTTCTGAAAGAAATCATATAAGATTTATGCTTATTCTTCTTTAAACATTTGGTACAATTCTCCAGTGAAGCTAGATGGGCCTTACAGATTTCTTTTTCAGGGATATTATATTACAAATTAAATGTTTTGATGGTTATAGAACTCTTTGTATCTTGGTTGAGTTTTGATAGTTTACAGTTTTTGAGAAATTGATTTATTTCTTCTAAACTGTCAAATTTATGAGTATAAAACTGGTTATATAGTGTTCCTCATCATCTTTTTAATGGCTGTAGAATCTAAGTGATATCCTCTTTTTAATTCATGATATTGATGATTTGTGTCTTCTCTATTTTTATCTTTGTCAGTCTTGTTAGAGGTTTGTCAATTTTATTGATTCTTTTAAAGAATTTTTTTTTTGTTTCATTGACTTTCCTGTTTTCTTATTTTGATTTTTTAAATTTCTGTTTGTCTTTATTATTTCTTCTACTTGCTCTTCTTTTTCTAGTTTTTTAAGATAAAAGCTTAAATTATCATTATTTAATTGAAGTACAGTTGACATATTCAGCTGTTCAACATTTGTGATTTGACAATTATGCACATTATGAAATACCACAGTAAGTGTAGTTACTATCTGTCATTACACAAAGTTATTATGATATAATTGACTACCTTCCATATGCCAAAGTTTTCATCCTTACGACTTTTTGCAACTGGGATTTTGTACCTCTTAATCCCTTTTACCTATTTTTACCTATTTTTTACCTATTTTGCCCATCCCCCCACATCCCTCCCCTATGGCAACCACTAGTTTGTTCTCTACACAAACTTTGTTTCCCTCTTTTGTTATTGTTTGTTTAGATTCCACATATAAATGAAATCATATGGTATTTATCTTTCTGGCTTACATTTCATTCAGCCTAATACACTGTAGGCCCATCCATATTGCCACAAAGGACAAGATTTCATCCTTTTTTTCATGATGCAACAATACTACAACTGCTTTTTCAAGTATATAATATTGTTATATTAGTTGCAGGTACAATATAATAATTTAACAATTCTGTACATTACTTAGTGCTCATCTCAATAAATGTACTTTTTATTTCCTTCACCTATTTTGCCCACCACCCTACCCAGCCTCCCCTCTGGTAATCACCAGTTTGTTCTCTATAGTTAAGAGTCTCGTTTTTCTGTTTGTTTCTTTTCCTCTTTGTTCATTTATTTTATTTCTTGAAGTCAATATATGAGTGAAATCACATGATATTTATTATTCACTGCCTTTTTTCACTTACACTCTCTAAATCCAACCA
The DNA here is from genome assembly GCF_011764305.1 of Mustela putorius furo. Taxonomy (NCBI): domain Eukaryota; kingdom Metazoa; phylum Chordata; class Mammalia; order Carnivora; family Mustelidae; genus Mustela; species Mustela putorius. The sequence continues at coordinate 18,400,459 of NW_025422019.1, read as the reverse complement.
TGTTGTTGCAAATGGCAAGATTTCATCATTTTTTATGGCTGAGTAACATTCCATAGTGTATATATATATATCATTTCTTCTTCTTCTTCTTCTTTTTTTTTCTTAAAGATTTTATTTATTTATTTGACAGACAGAGATCACAGGCAGGCAGAGAGGCAGCCAGAGAGAGAGGAAGGGAAGCAGACTCCCCGCTGAGCAGAGAGCCTGATGCGGGGCTCGATCCCAGGACCCTGGGACCATGACCTGAGTTGAAGGCAGAGGCTTTAACCCACTGAGCCATCCAGGCGCCCCTATCAATTCTTCTTTATCCATTCATCTACCAATGGACACTTGCATTCCTTCCACATCTTGGATACTGTAAATAATGCTGCACGAAACATAGGGGCGCATATATCTTTTTGAATTAGTGTTTTCATATTCTTTTAGTAAATACCCAGTATTGGGATAACTGGATCTTGTGGTAATTCTATTTCTAATTTTTTAGGAAATTCCATACTGTTTTCCACAGTGCTCGTACCAGTTTACATCACCACCAGCAATGCATGAGCATTCCCTTCTCTACAAATACTCACCACTTGTTATGTCTTTATTTTTTTTTTTTTTTGATGCAAACCATTTGATTGGTGTGAGGTGATATTTCATTGTGATTTTGATTTGCTTTCCCTGATTATTAATAATGTTGAGCATCTTTTCATGTGTTTCTGGCCATTTGTACATCTTCTTCAGAAAAATGTCTATTCATATCCTTTGTCCATTTTTAAATTGGATTATTTGGGATTTTTTGTGTGTGTTGAGTTGTATGACTCCTTTATATGTTTTGGATATTAATCTCTTATCAGATACATGATTTGCAAATATCTTCTCCCATTAAGTAGGTTACCTTTGTGTTTTGTTGATGGTTTCCTTCACTGTATAAAAGATTTTTAGTCTTCTACACTCCCAAATGCTTATTTTTGCTTTGCTGCCTTTACTTGAAGAGAGATTCAGGAAAATATTGCCAAGATTGATATCCAAGAGATTACTGCCTATGTTTTCTTTTAGGGGTTTTATGGCTTTAGGTCTTACATTTAGCTCTTCCATCTATTTTGAGTTATTTTTTAATATGGTTATCAGAATGCTGACAACACTGACTTCTTCTTTGGTCCTCCATCTCGTTTTCCCCTTGGGTGCACAGATGGCACCAGTTTAGATAAATACCCTGTGACCTCACCTCCATGTCCTTCACTCCATAAAAGTCAGGTATTAAGGTGCAGAGAATGGGGGGAGACTAGCTGCAGAAAATGAGCAGAGAATGGTGAGGGGAGCATAGCTACATAGTTTCTTGCATTGTCTTTCAGTCTGGCCGCCTAATTGCCCCATCAGTAATTACCCCGAAAAAACCTGTGTAAATGGTAGGGAGTGGCTCGCTTTGTTTTTCAGTATTAAAGCACCTTCTCAGTCTGGATGATATATTAACGATCCTCCACCACCTTCTAACAATAGGGTAAGATAATTTGTCCAATTTTATTCTTTTACAGATAGCTGGTTTCCTAACACAATTTTTGAAAAAGACTACCTTTGCCCATTGTCTAGTCTTGCCTCCTTTGGCATAGATTACTTGATGCTATAGTTATGGGTTTATTTCTGGATTTTCACTATTGAAAATTGATCCATATATCTGTTTTTGAGCCACTACCATACTGTTTTGATTATTGTAACTTTGTAATACAGTTTGAAATCTGGGATTGTGTTATCTCTAGCTTTGTTCTTTTTTCTCCAGATTGCCTTGGCTATTTGGGATCTTCTGTGGTTCCACACAGATTCTAGGATTTTTGTTCTATTTCTGTGAAAAATGTTGGTATTTTGGTGTAGATGGCACTGAATCTGTAGATTGCTCTGGGTAGTATGGACATTTTTACAATGTTAATCCTTCCAATCTATGAGCATGGCATATTTTTCCATTTATTTGGGTCATCTTTGAATTCTTTTATCAGTGCTTTATAGTTTTCAGAGTATAGGTCTTTCAACTCCTTAGTTAAATTTACTCTGAGGTATTTCATTCTTTGTGATGGAATTGTAAATGAGATTGTTTTCTTAATTTCCTTTTCTACTATTTTATTAGTACATAGAAATACAACTGATTTCTGTATGTTGATTTTTGTATCTTGCAACTGTATTGAATTCATTTATTAGTTCTAATATTTTTTGGTGGAGTCTTTAGGGTTGTCTATATCGTATCATGTCACCTGCAAATTGCAGCAGTTTTTACTTCTCCCTTGCCAACATGAATGCCTTTTTTCTTTCTTTTTCTTGTCTGACTGTTATGGCTAGGACTTCCAGTAGTACATTGAATAAAATTGATGAAAGTGGACATCCTTGTCCTGTTCTTGCTTTCACAGGTTTTCACCATTAAGTATGATGTTAGCTGTAAGTTTGTTATATATGGCCTTTATTATGCTGAAGAATGTTCCCTCTAACTGCACTTTATGGAGAGTTTTTAATCATGAATAGATATTGAATTTTGTTAAATGCTTTTTTGGCATCTATTGAGATGATTATATGATTTTTATCTTTCATTTTGTTAAAGTGAAGTATCATATTGATTGATTTGTGTATATTGAACCATCCTTGCATCTCTGGAATAAATCCCACTTGACCATGGTGAGTGATCCTTTCAGTGCATTTTTAAATTTGATTTGCTAGGATTTTCTTGAGGAGTTTTGTTTCTATCTATTCGTTGTGGTTATTGGTCTCTAATTTTCTCTTTGTCTGCTTTCAGTAGCAGAGTAATGTTGGTCTTGCAGAATACATATAGAAGCATTCCTTCCTTTTCTATTTTTTAAAAATAATTTTTAAAAGAATACGTATGAACTCTTTAAATGTTTGGCAGGGTTTACCTGTGAAGCTATCTGGTCCCAAACTTTTGTTTCTTGGAAGGTTTTTGTTATTCAATTTAATTTTGTTACTAGTAATTAGTCTGTTGAGATTTTCCCTTTCCTCCTAATTTGGTCTTGGAAGATTGCATATCTCTAGGAATTTATCCATTTCTTCTAGGTTGTCCAGTTATTGGCATATAATTTTCAAAATCAATCTCTTATAATCCTTTGTATTTGTGTGGTTTCATTGTAACTTTTTTCCTTTTTGATTATATTTGAGTCCTTGTTTTTCTTGATTAGTTTGCCTAAAGTTAATCAGTTTTGTTATTTTTTAATTTTAATTCCAGTATAGTTAGCATACAGCATTATAATACTTTCAGGTATACAATACAGTGATTCAACAATTTTTTATATTACTTAGGTGCTCATCATGTTAAGCATACTCTTAATCACCTTCACTTGTTTCACCTACTGTACCACCCACCTTCCCTCTGGTAACCATCGGTTTGCTCTCTATAGTTAAGAGTCTATTTGGTGTTTCCTTTTCTTCTTTGTTCATTTGTTTTGTTTCTTAAATTCCACATATGAGTGAAATTATTATTAATATATATAATCATTAAAATATTATTATATTTTATAATATATATTATAAATATTTATGTTTATAAATATATTAAATACTTATATTTAATATATAATATTAAACTATTATTATATATTATTAATACAATTAATATATAATTATTACTCTAACCTATTTTACTTAGCATAATACTCTCTAGTTCCATCTATGCCATTGTAAATGGCAAGATTTCATTCTTTTTGATGTTTGAGTAATATTCCATGATACACACACACACACACACACACACACACGCACCCCACATCTTTTTTTATCCATTCATCTGTCAATGGACATCTGGGCTCTATCCATATTTTGGCTATTGTGGACATTGTGGCTATAAACACTGGGGTGTCTATGACCCTTTAAATCACTATATTTGTTTATTCGGTGTGATTTAATAATTTTATTTGTCTCCTGTTTTTCTTTGTGAATTTGTCCAATTTTCATGGGATGTATTTTTTCTGTAAAACTGTCTAAGGTCATAATTATCACATGCAATACACATTTTAAAAAAGTAATATAACATTATGAAAAAAAAATCACTATATTTGTATTCTTTGGATAAATACCTAGTCAGACTCCCTATGTCTTGATTGTAGCATTTATTCTATTTAAAGTAATTGTTGATAGGAATGTAGTTATTACTATTTAGTTGTTTTCTGGTTGCTTTGATAGTACTTCTCTGTTCTTTTCTTCCCTTTCTTGCTCTTTTGCCTTGTGATTTGATGCCTTTTTTAAAAAGAGTTATTCTTAGATTCCTTTCTCTTCATTTTTTGTGTATTATAGGTCTTTGGTTTATGGTTACCATGAGTTCATATATCAAATCCTATGTGAATAGCAGTTAAGCTGATACACATAATAAGTTGAACACATAATAAAAGTACAATATTTTTATTCCCCCCTCCACATTTCATGCATATGAGGTCATATTTTACATCTTTTTATTTTGTGTATCCCTTGGCTACCATATGTACATTTAACTGATTTTACTACCTTTATGTTTTATCCTCCATACTGAATTTGTAAGTGATTAATCTATCCCCTTTACTATATGTTTGCTTTTATCAATGAAATTTTTTCCTCTCTTAATTTACCTCTAATTAGGGGCCTCTTCTTTCCACTTAAAGAATTCCCTTTAACATTTCTTGTAAGGCTGGTTTAGTGGTAATGAATTACTTTAACTTTTATTTGTTTCAAAAACTCTATTTCTCTTTTAATTCTATATGAGCAATTTCAGGTAAAGTATTCTTGATTGTAGGTTTTTTCTTTTCGCCCCTTTGAACAGGTCATACTACTTTCTTGTGGCCTGAAAATTTCTGCTGAAATCCCCCTGATAGACTTATAGGGTTTCCTCTCCTATGTAATTATTTGCTTTTTTCTTGCTGCTGTTAAGATTATTTATTCTTAATTTTTACTACTTCATCTTGTTTGGTGCTTTCTTTGCTTCCTAAACCTGGATATCCATTTCCTTCACCACATTAGGGAACTTTTCAGTTATTATTTGTTCTGCCTCCTTCTTTCTCCTCTGTGACTTCTATAATGTGAATGTTACTATGCTTGATGATGTTGCAGAAATCCCTTAAATTATCCTCATGTTTTATTATTATTTTTTCTATGTGCTGTTCAGCTTGCTTTCCATTACTTTCTCTTTCAGCTGACTTATCTTTCTGAATTTTTAAATCTGATATTGATTCCTTCTAGTGTATTTTTCATTTCACTTATTGTATTCTTCAGCTCTGATTGTTACATTTTGTATTTTTTAACTCTTAGTTGAAGTTCTCACTGAGTTCACCCACTTTTCTCTTGAGTTCAGTGAATATCTTTAAAAAGAATACTTTGAACTTTTTGTCAGGCATATTGCTTATTTCCATTTCATTTAACTCTTTTCTGTGGTTTTCTCTCTCTCTCTCTTTTTTGGTGTTGTTGTTGTTTATTTGTTTGGGACATATTTTTCTTTTTCTTCATTTTCTCTAACTCTCTGTTTTTGTTTTTCTCTGTGTTAGGTAGGTCAATTCCTGGTCTTGAAAGTAGTGGCCTTTTGTAGAAGGGATCGTGTGGTTCCCTGTAGTGCTGTGCTTCCTGGTCACCAGAACCAAGTGCTCCAGAGGTGTCTCCTCTGTGGTTTGCCTGTGTCCTCCTGTTGTGCTGAGCTATGATTGCTGTAAGCATCCTAGTGGCTGGGCCAGGCTTCCGCCCATCTGGAGGCAATAACCCACTTCATCTGCTGTGGTAGCAATGGTGGAAAGTATTTCTTCCCTGTACTGCTGCCTATGAGATCATTACCTCACTGAAATCAAGAGCTGGACACTTGACTAAACCACCCAGACACCTCTAATTTCAATTCCTTTTTTTTTTTTTTTTAAATGGCCCAGAATGTCAGCTTATTTGGTGAATGTTACATGGAAACTTGGAAAAAAATTTGTTTTCTTTTTAGGCAGAATGTTCTAGATATATCAAAGAGAACTTATTCCTTGGTTGTGTTTTTCAGTTTTTCTGTATTCTCACTGATTTTCTGTCTAGTAGTTCTATCAATAATTGGGATTTGGGTTTTTTAACTCCCAACCATTTCTCTTTTCAGCTCTATCAGCTTTTCTTTCATATATATTGAGGATTTGCATAAACATATAAAAATGTTACATCTCCTTAGTGGCATTTTGTTTTATCATTATGTAATGTTACTTTGGGTCCCTAGTAATTTTCTTTGCTGTGAAGTCTACTTTGTTATTAACATGGCCACTCCTACTTTTTTAAAAAAAATTAGTGTTTGCATGGTATACCTTTTTCCATCCTTATATTTCCAACCTAATATGCTGCTGTATTTGAAGCAAATATCTTAAAGACAGCATATTGTTGGGATATATTTTTTTAATCTACTGTGCCAGTTTTTGAATTAATATATTTAGACCATTTACATTTAAATTAATATTGATATATTAGTACTAAGTCTGCCATTTTATCATTTGTTTTCTGTTTGTTTCCTCTGGTATAGTTCCCCTGTTTCTCTTTCCATATCTTCCTTTGTTTTTAGTTTTAGGTTTTGTTTTTGTTTTTTTGAGCATTTAAAAGCATTTAATTTTGATTTATAGTATTTTTTTAGAATTTAGTTTTAAATAATTTTCTTAGGGTTGCTATGGCTATAATGTATACATAAACTGTTACATTCTACCAGTATCAACATGTTATCACTTTGTAAAAATCTTACTCTTCCTACCTTTCCAATGTAATTGTCAGAAGTATTTCCTTTACATATAGTAAGCATTACATCTGATGGTGTTATAATTTTATCAAATATAACTTAAGAAACTCATGCTAATGTCTTTTTTTTTTTCTTTTTTTGTCAGAGAGAGTGAGCACAGGCACACAGAGTGGCAGGCAGAGGCAGAGGAGAAGCAGGCTTCCTGCTGAGCAAGGAGCCCATGTGGGAGTCGATCCCAGGACGCTGGGATCATGACCTGAGCCGAAGGCAGCCCCTTAACCAACTGAGCCACTCAGGCATCCTGCTAATGTCTTTTCAAGTCTTCTTTTATTATAGTTTCTTTGGTCAGCAAACTTCCTTGGATAATTCTTTAAGGATAGATGTGCTAGCAAGAGATTCTCTTAGTTTTTCATCTCCAGATAATGTCTATTTCTCCTTCATTCCAGAAGGATATTTTAGTTGGATACAGCATTAATAGCTGACAGTTCCTTTATTGACTTAAAAATTAATTAGAGGAGTCAAGATGGCGGAGAAGTAGCAGCCTGAGACTACTTCAGCTAGCCAGAGATCAGCTAGATAGCTTATCTAAAGATTGCAAACACCTGAAAATCCATCGGAGATCGAAGAGAAGAAGAACAGCAATTCTGGAAACAGAAAAACAACCACTTTCTGAAAGGTAGGACCGGCGGAGAAGTGAATCCAAAGCGACGGGAAGATAGACCCCGGGGGGAGGGGCCGGCTCCCGGCAAGCGGCGGAGCAACTGCGCACAAAATCAGGACTTTTAAAAGTCTGTTCCGCTGAGGGACATCGCTCCAGAGGCTACCCGGGGCAAAGCCCACACGGGGTCAGTGTGGCCTCAGGTCCCGCAGGGTCACAGAAGGATCGGGGGTGTCTGAGTGTCGCAGAGCTTGCGGGTATTGGAACGGGAAAGCCGGCTACAGAGACAGAGCCGACAGTAAGCTCGCAGCTCGGGGTGACCTTGAACCGGTCGCAGGCTCGGTGAGCTCGGACCGCGGCCGGAGGTCAGGCAGACGGGAGTAACTGGGCGCGGTTCTCTGAGCGCGCACTGAGGAGTGCGGCCCTGGGCTCTCGGCTTCTCCGGGCCGGAGACCAGGAGGCCGCCATTTGTATTCCCGTCCTCCAGAACTCTATGGAAAGCGCTCAGGGAACAAAAGCTCCTGAAAGCAAACCCAAGCGGATTACTCACCCCGGCCCCAGGTAAGGGCAGTGCAATTCCGCCTGGGGCAAAGACACTTGAGAATCACTACAACAGGCCCCTCCCCCAGAAGACCAAGTTCACCTACCAAAGAGTGCGGTTTCAATACCAAGGAGAGCAGCAGAATTCTAGAGGAGGAGAAAGCAAAGCACAGAACTCATGGCTTTTTCCCTGTGATTTTTTTTAGTCTTGTGGTTAATTTAATTTTTTTCTTTTTCATTTTTTGTTTTTTTTTCTCGCCTTCGGGTAAAAATTTTTTTTTTTAACTGTTACCTTTTTCTTTTTTAACGATTTTTTACTAGTTTATCTAATATATATATTTTTTCTTTTTTATATTTTTCTTAGGTGTTTTCTTTTTTTTTTTTAATTCTTTACTTTCTTTTTTTTTTTTTCCTTTCTTCCTTTTTGAACCTCTTTTTATCCCCTTTCTCCCCCGTCACGATTTGGGATCTCTTCTAATTTGGTTAAAGCATACTTTCCTGGGGTTGTTGCCACCCTTTTAGTATTTTACTTGCCCCTTCATATACTCTTCTCAGGACAAAATGACAAGACGGAAAAATTCAACACAAAAAAAAGAACAAGAGGCAGTACCGAAGACTAGGGACCTAATCAATACAGACATTGGTAATATGTCAGATCTAGAGTTCAGAATGACAATTCTCAAGGTTCTAGCCGGGCTCGAAAAAGGCATGGAAGATATTAGAGAAACCCTCTCGAGAGATATAAAAGCCCTTTCTGGAGAAATAAAAGAACTAAAATCTAACCAAGTTGAAATCAAAAAAGCTATTAATGAGGTGCAATAAAAAATGGAGGCTCTCACTGCTAGGATAAATGAGGCAGAAGAAAGAATTAGTGATATAGAAGACCAAATGACAGAGAATAAAGAAGCTGAGCAAAAGAGGGACAAACAGCTACTGGACCACGAGGGGAGAATTTGAGAGATAAGTGACACCATAAGACGAAACAACATTAGAATAATTGGGATTCCAGAAGAAGAAGAAAGAGAGAGGGGAGCAGAAGGTATACTAGAGAGAATTATTGGGGAGAATTTCAGATTTAAAGTGAGGGGGTGGAAAAGAATTTACCATGCTAATGGACATCAGAAGAAAGCAGGAGTGGCAATCCTTATATCAGATCAATTAGATTTTAAGCCAAAGACTATAATAAGAGATGAGGAAGGACACTATATCATACTCAAAGGTTCTGTCCAACAAGAAGATTTAACAATTTTAAATATCTATGCCCCCAACGTGGGAGCAGCCAACTATATAAACCAATTAATAACAAAATCAAAGAAACACATCAACAATAATACAATAATAGTAGGGGACTTTAACACTCCGCTCACTGAAATGGACAGATCATCCAAGCAAAAGATCAGCAAGGAAATAAAGGCCTTAAACGACACACTGGACCAGATGGACATCACAGATATATTCAGAACATTTCATCCCAAAGCAACAGAATACACATTCTTCTCTAGTGCACATGGAACATTCTCCAGAATAGATCACATCCTCGGTCCTAAATCAGGACTCAACCGGTATCAAAAGATTGGGATCATTCCCTGCATATTTTCAGACCACAATGCTCTAAAGCTAGAACTCAACCACAAAAGGAAGTTTGAAAAGAACCAAAATACATGGAGACTAAACAGCATCCTTCTAAAGAATGAATGGGTCAACCGGGAAATTAAAGAAGAATTGAAAAAAATCATGGAAACAAATGATAATGAAAATACAACGGTTCAAAATCTGTGGGACACAACAAAGGCAGTCCTGAGAGGAAAATATATAGCGGTACAAGCCTTTCTCAAGAAACAAGAAAGGTCTCAGGTACACAATCTAACCCTACACCTAAAGGAGCTGGAGAAAGAACAAGAAAGAAACCCTAAGCCTAGCAGGAGAAGAGAAATCATAAAGATCAGAGCAGAAATCAATGAAATAGAAACCAAAAAAACAATAGAACAAATCAATGAAAGTAGGAGCTGGTTCTTTGAAAGAATTAATAAAATTGATAAACCCCTGGCCCGACTTATCAAAAAGAAAAGAGAAAGGACCCAAATAAATAAAATCATGAATGAAAGAGGAGAGATCACAACTAACACCAAAGAAATACAAACTATTATAAGAACATACTATGAGCAACTCTACGGCAATAAATTTGACAATCTGGAAGAAATGGATGCATTCCTAGAAACATATAAACTACCACAACTGAACCAGGAAGAAATAGAAAGCCTGAACAGACCCATAACCAGTAAGGAGATTGAAACAGTCATTAAAAATCTCCAAACAAACAAAAGCCCAGGGCCAGACGGCTTCCCAGGGGAATTCTACCAAACATTTAAAGAAGAACTAATTCCTATTCTCCTAAAACTATTCCAAAAAATAGAAATGGAAGGAAAACTTCCAAACTCATTTTATGAGGCCAGCATCACCTTGATCCCAAAACCAGACAAGGATCCCACCAAAAGAGAGAGCTATAGACCAATATCCTTGATGAACACAGATGCGAAAATACTCAACAAAATACTAGCCAATAGGATTCAACAGTACATTAAAAAGATTATTCACCACGACCAAGTGGGATTTATTCCAGGGCTGCAAGGTTGGTTCAACATCCGCAAATCAGTCAATGTGATACAACACATCAATAAAAGTAAGAACAAGAACCATATGATACTCTCAATAGATGCTGAAAAAGCATTTGACAAAGTACAGCATCCCTTCCTGATCAAAACTCTTCAAAGTGTAGGGATAAAGGGCACATACCTCAATATCATCAAAGCCATCTATGAAAAACCCACCGCAAATATCATTCTCAATGGAGAAAAACTGAAAGCTTTTCCGCTAAGGTCAGGAACACGGCAGGGATGTCCATTATCACCACTGCTATTCAACATAGTACTAGAGGTCCTAGCCTCAGCAATCAGACAACAAAAGGAAATTAAAGGCATCCAAATCGGCAAAGAAGAAGTCAAATTATCACTCTTCGCAGATGATATGATACTATATGTGGAAAACCCAAAAGACTCCACTCCAAAACTGCTAGAACTTATACAGGAATTCAGTAAAGTGTCAGGATATAAAATCAATGCACAGAAATCAGTTGCATTTCTCTACACCAACAGCAAGACAGAAGAAAGGGAAATTAAGGAGTCAATCCCATTTACAATTGCACCCAAAACCATAAGATACCTAGGAATAAACCTAACCAAAGAGACACAGAATCTATACTCAGAAAAACTATAAAGTACTCATGAAAGAAATTGAGGAAGACACAAAGAAATGGAAAAATGTTCCATGTTCCTGGATTGGAAGAATAAATATTGTGAAAATGTCTATGCTACCTAAAGCAATCTACACATTTAATGCAATTCCTATCAAAGTACCATCCATCTTTTTCAAAGAAATGGAACAAATAATTCTAAAATTTATATGGAACCAGAAAAGACCTCGAATAGCTAAAGGGATATTGAAAAAAAAAAGCCAACGTTGGTGGCATCACAATCCCGGACTTCAAGCTCTATTACAAAGCTGTCATCATCAAGACAGCATGGTACTGGCACAAAAACAGACCCATAGATCAATGGAACAGAATAGAGAGCCCAGAAATAGACTCTCTACTCTATGGTCAACTAATCTTCGACAAAGCAGGAAAGAATGTCCAATGGAAAAAAGACAGCCTCTTCAATAAATGGTGCTGGGAAAATTGGACAGCCACATGCAGAAAAATGAAATTGGACCATTTCCTTACACCACACACGAAAATAGACTCAAAATGGATGAAGGACCTCAATGTGCGAAAGGAATCCATCAAAATCCTTGAGGAGAACACAGGCAGCAACCTCTTCGACCTCAGCCGCAGCAACATCTTCCTAGGAACAACGCAAAAGGCAAGGGAAGCAAGGGCAAAAATGAACTATTGGGATTTCATCAAGATCAAAAGCTTTTGCACAGCAAAGGAAACAGTTAACAAAATCAAAAGACAACTGACAGAATGGGAGAAGATATTTGCAAACGACATATGAGATAAAGGACTAGTGTCCAGAATCTATAAAGAACTTAGCAAACTCAACACCCAAAGAAGAAATAATCCAATCAAGAAATGGGCAGAGGACATGAACAGACATTTCTGCAAAGAAGACATCCAGATGGCCAACAGACACATGAAAAAGTGCTCCATATCACTCGGCATCAGGGAAATACAAATCAAAACCACAATGCGATATCACCTCACACCGGTCAGAATGGCTAAAATCAACAAGTCAGGAAATGACAGATGCTGGCGAGGATGCGGAGAAAGGGGAACCCTCCTACACTGTTGGTGGGAATGCAAGCTGGTGCAACCTCTCTGGAAAACAGCATGGAGGTTCCTCAAAATGTTGAAAATAGAACTGCCCTATGACCCAGCAACTGCACTATTGGGTATTTACCCTAAAGATACAAACGTAGTGATCCAAAGGGGCACGTGTACTCGAATGTTTATAGCAGCAATGTCCACAATAGCCAAACTATGGAAAGAACCTAGATGTCCATCAACAGATGAATGGATCAAGAAGATGTGGTATATATACACAATGGAATACTATGCAGCCATCAAAAGAAATGAAATCTTGCCATTTGCGACAACATGGATGGAACTAGAGCGTATCATGCTTAGCAAAATAAGTCAGGTGGAGAAAGACAACTATCATATGATCTCCCTGATATGAGGAAGTGGTGTTGCAACAAGGGGGCTTAAGTGGGTACAAGAAGAATAAATGAAAGAAGATGGGATTGGGAGGGAGACAAACCATAAGTGACTCTTAATCTCACAAAACAAACTGAGGGTTGCTGGGGGGAGGGGGTTTGGGAGAAGGGGGTGGGATTATGGACATTGGGGAGGGTATGTGCTTTGGTGAGTGCTGTGAAGTGTGTAAACCTGGTGATTCACAGACCTGTACCCCTGGGGATAAAAATATATGTTTATAAAAAATAAAAAATTATATTATAAAAAAATATATATGTTTATAAAAAATAAAAAATTATATTAAAAAAAATTAATTATACTTAAAAACTGTTCTGCTACTTCCTTTTTGTCTCCAGGCTTTATATTATAAATACAGATATTCAAATTGGTAGTATAAACAGTGTATTGCTTCTCTCTCACTGCTTTCAAGGTTTTTTCCTTTTTAGCTTTCAGAAGTTTAATTTTGATGTATATGACCAGGGATTTCCTTGGGTTTACCCTACTTGGGCATTCCTTGACCTCTTCAATATGTAGGTTTGCCAAATTTGAAGAATCATTATTTTTTCAAATACTTTTTCAATCTCACTGTCTTTGTCCTCTCCTCCTGGAACCCTGATGATATAAATATTAGCTCTTTTGCTATTGCTGCACATGTCCCTATGACTGTTCTTTTTTCCTTCAGTCAAATTTCTCTCTTTTGTTCTTATTTGGAATATTCTACTGATATTTCCTAAATTCATGGATTCTACCCTCTGTCATTCCACTCTACCTTTGAGTCCATCATGTAAGGTTTTTATTTCATTCATTATATTTTTCAATTGTATAATTTCCATTTAATTCTTTTTATAATTTTTATTTCTTTGTTGAGATTTCTGTTATTTTGTTTCAAGAGAATTCATAATTTCTTGTTGAAATATTTTTATGATGGCTGCTTTAAAATCCTTTTTATAACAATAAAAATAAAACATTTAGAAATAAAAAATTTATAAAACAAAACAAAATCATTTTCAGAGAATTCCAACATCTGATTAATCTCTGTATTGCCATCTGTTGTCTTTTCCCATTCCTGTTGTAATTTTCCCAGTTCTTCCCATAGTATGTGATTTTCAGTCATATTCTGAAAATTTTAGATACTAAGAGACTTTGGGTCCTATTTAATCTTCTTTTTTTAGGAGATAGTTCCTTGTTGGGTATAGCTTAAGGACTGGGTAGGTGTCTATTGTTCAGCTGCTGACCATTCTAGCAAAAGTGAGGCATATAATGTGATCTCCTCAACTGGTCCTGGTAGCACCAGGAATGCAAGAGGCAGAGGCCTGACTTAATATAGCTTTACTGCTGCAGGGAAGAGGTAGAGGCCTAGCTCCTTATTGGTTCCCTTTGACACAGGGATGGGTGTAAAGCAGACTGCCAGTCACCCCACTTCTTACCACTTCTTTCTGATTCTCTATTGCTGAGTGGAGGTGGAGGCTGAGCTTGCCACTATACCCTGCTAGCACCAACCTGGCACGGGCATCAGAGCATTGCCTATTTCTGTCAGGTGAAGAAAGAAAATTAGTTCTCTGTTCCCTGGGGTCACCACTCAGTGGGGCAATTAAATACACCTTTCACTGGTAGGCATGGAGGATCAGCTTCTTGCTGGATCAGGTGAAGTTATGGAGAGTGGGTAGGGAGGTGCAGTTGTGATGTTGGCATACGGTTGGAGTAGGTGATGTTGCCAGAAAGGTTTTCTGTGGTTAGGCCACCCTTTCATCAGTTCTTTAGCCAGGAGAACTGGCTTTTCTTGGAGTTTTGTTTTAGACTATGCCTGTTGGCATTTCAGGTCACTTTGGAGTCAACAAAGAAACCAAGGGAATTCACTGTTTCCTCATTCGTCCATCTTTCAGAGACTTATGCTTTCTAGCTGTAATGGAGAGGACCTGAGAGGAATGGGCTAAAGTATCTTGGGGACAACTCCTGAGTGTTTTTAATGAGAATCTAAGATTAAAAATCTTTGATTTAGACCAAAAGCTTATTCTGGATATGTTTCCCCATATAATTTGTTGTTTGTTTGGATGATATGATGAAATTCTACCAATATTGGTGAAGTTTTCATTGATTGCTTGCTACATATACCGGGTAATTGTGTAGGTGCTAAAATTTGAGAAAAGAGAAAAAAAACAAGTCCTTCCCTTCATGGAACTTAAAGTCAGGTGACTAGGATCAAGGAGGATGCTCAGGATAGAACCTTCATCCCCACTGCCACTCTGACTTTCAGTCCTTTGGCATTTCCTTTTGAGGCCACTGAACCACTTAACCGATCTCTCCTTCTATTCCACACTAGAGTCAATGAATAACTACATCTGTTTCAAGTCAGACCCTCAACTGACAGCCTATCCTACCAAGTAAGGTCTAAAGTGCCCTTTACAAGCCTTTAAAATACCTCCATGATCCCCAGAAATACCTCCTGCCATAATTTCAAAAACTTTGGGACTCTAGCACCATGTGGCATCCTACCTCTTGCCTTTTTCTCATGATGCTTTCTCTGGACCAACCCATCTTTCTTGTTTGCTTGGCGAAGTTCTGTTATTTTTCAATAATCTCTTTTCTCTAGTCTTGGCCCTTTGGGATCCTGTATCCTTAAGACAAATAATAATCTGCTTTACAGATTATTTATTATTATTATTATTACAGATAATGAAAGACATTATCCAGGGGCAAATGTGCTACAGAAAGTATGTGTCTATCAGAGTAAGCTGACACTTGATCAAAGGTCTACATTTTTTAAAAAGATTTTATCTATTTATTTGACAGAAATCACAAGTAGGCAGAGAGGCAGACAGAGAGAGAAGAAAGGAAGCAAGCTCCCTGCCAAGCAGAGAGCCTGATGTGGGGCTCCATCCCAGGTTGCAGGGATCATGACCTGAGCCAAAAGCAGAGGCTTTAACCCACTGAGCCACCCAGGCACCCCAAAGGTCTACATTTTTAAACATCTTACATAGACACAAGAAATCCCTATTCCGTGCCCTAAATTGCACCTTCTTTCCCCCCATTCCAGGTGCCTTTAAACAGAGAAGCTAAGCATCTACAATAGTGTGATAGAGATGGATAAAGCAGTATCAGGCTGCCGTGAATCTCTTCACCATCACAATCTTCTCTCTCATGAGAGAATTCTCACATCTTTTCTGAAGAGTTCTCTTCAGCTTCTGCCATCATCCACAAACACAGATGGATCTGAGCTTTCAAGGAGCTTTGGCATTGGTTCCCTTCCCTGTGTCAGTAGCTGTAAGTCAGCAAATGAAACTTTGAAAGACAAAGATCTAAGATATCAACTAGAGTAGGGTTTCTCTATGGGTGAACTTTAAGATCCACCGACTTATCTATGAAACAGAGTCACCTGGGGGTCACTACCATTGTCTTAGAATACCTTCTACATTTTCTTAGGCCAGAGCCCTAGACTTGTATCAGAATGTCACAGAGAATTTATCAGAAATGAAGACTGAATGTTCTCATTCCCACATGTTGGATATATTAGTTCTGCATTTATTAAAAGAACTGAGTAGAACCCTGAAGAATAAAAAGCATAGCAATGCATCCCAAGCAGTCAGGTTAAGAATGGTTCCTGGAGGGGCACTTGGGTGGCTCAGTCAGTGAAGTGTCTGCCTTTAGTTCAGGTAACGATCTCAGGGTCCTGGGATTGAGCCCTACATCAGGCTCCCTGCTCAGCAGGAGGGCTATTTCTCTCTCTCCCTCTGCCCACCATACCATCCCCACTCATGTGTGCACACTCTCTCAAATAGATAAATAAAATCTTAAAAAATAAAAAAAAGAATGGTTCCTGGAGATTGTATTTCTGTGAGTTAGTGTGTATGTGTGTGTGTGTGCACACGCACACATACACATGCACACGTCTTCTGTTGGTCCTCCCTGACCTCCGTCCCTAGCGTTCATCCTGACCTCTTCTGAACTACCTTTTCCTGTTCTTGTTCCACATGCCACTCTGACTGTAACTTGTTAACATGTCTGTTTTCCCTAATACACTGAGGTTATAAAATGAGATATATTCATCTCTGTATCCAGTCTAATACCTGAAACATAATAGATATTCACTAAATTGGTCATTCAGAAATAAATCAACAATCATCAATGGATGCTAAAATTAATGAGTAACAGTCTGATGACAAATAGAATATATATGTAGTGTACTGTAATTGTTATGTTATGTTTGTTATACATTGCCCTTATTTTTTTTAAACTTTTTAATTAACATATAATGTATTATTATCCCCAGGAGTACAGGTCTGTGAATCACCAGGTTTACACACTTCACGGCACTTACCATAGCACATACTTTCCCCAATGTCCATAACCCCACCACCTTCTCCCTCCCCACCTCCCCTGGCAACCCTCAGTTTGTTTTGTGAGATTAAGGGTCTCTTTATGGTTTGTCTCCCTCCCCATCTCATCTTGTTTCATTTATTCTTTTCCTGCCCTGCAAGCTTCCCATGTTGCCTCTCAACTTCCTCATATCAGGGAGATCATATGAAAATTGTCTTTCTCTGATTGACTTATTTCGCTCAGCATAATATCCTCTAGTTCTATCCACGTGATCACAAATGACATTGCCCTTATTTTTAATTTTTTAATAAACATATAATGTATTTTTATCCCCGGGGTATAGGTCTGTGAATTGCCAGGTTTACACACTTCATAGCACTCACCATAGCACATACCCTCCCCAATGTCCATAACCCCACCACCCTCTCCCGACCCCCCTCCTTCCAGCAACCCTCAGTTTGTTTTGTGAGATTAAGGGTCTCTTATGGTTTGTCTCCCTCCCAATCCCATCTTGTATTGCCCTTATTTTTAAGAAATACGTACTGAAGTATTTGAAGGAAGGAGGGAGAAAGAAAATGTAATTCTTCTGTCAATCTAAAATTATTTAAAATTCAAGGCTTAAAAATGAATGAATAAATGAATTAACAACAAATATTATTAAAAAAAGAGCATGAGGTCTTATGGTTACCTGGTCATAGAGACAACTAGACTACAATTAAATAATTCCACTCAGTTAGTTTAGGCATGTTAGGTTCCAAAACCACAAGCCAAGAACGAAGTCCAGACCTGCTCTGTCCATAAACATGAAAATAGGGGTCCTTGGCTATGCCTATGTGTTCTACCAGTCCATCTCATTTAGCTGAACTGATGAATCACTAAGTAGTTATGAGCTGGTAACTAGGCCATGTGATCCAAAGGTCTAAATGGTCTGAATCACCACTGGCCATGTGAACACACCACCTTCCTCGGGCCCTAGCCAGGCACATAAGTAGCAAAATGCTGGCCTGACCCCACCAGAGGTTTCCCCTCTCACTTCCTTTCTCTAGAGTAGAAAATCCCCATCAGCAAACTCATTTAGAAAGGATTCCCTTGCAAAATTTCTATACAAGGTATTATACACATTCTTTATTACTACATTGAAACTATATGAGGACAAGTCTTGGTTTTGTGCTCTGCGGATATTATATTAGTACAATACTGCCAGACTGAGGGCTCTGATTCAAATGGCCAGATGTTTCAAATACTAATAGTTTCAGCCAATGTGGGTTTTATTCAGTGATTTTACTAGGTGACTGACCAGACCACATAAATCAAGTGTTCTATCACCATCAGGTAAACCTAACTACCCAGTGCCAGTATCTTTCCTTGGCCTGGGATGACTGCAAAAAGACAGCTTCAAGGTGGTAGGAACAGATGACCCTTTGGCAGTGATACCCTCTTGTGAAGCAGAAAGACACACAACTGCTGGTTAGCTTTAATATGCGAGAGGGAATGAGGAAAGAAAGATGTGAGGAAAAGGTGACAGTATGTTGTTCCTTCAACACAGCTTAGGGAAGAGATGCCCCTGATTAGAGATAACTCCAAGCCCTGTTTCTGCTCACCACACTGAAAACTTTCTTTCCCTTTTTATCCTGAGGCTCTTAATTCTCCTCTCTGTTTTCTATGGGTCAAACATGTCATTCAGAGCAATCTCCACAATAGAATGTTATTGTATGATGATTTTCAACCCTAACTTGAATTACTCTCCTAAAATATGGTATTTCCTAAAAACAAAGATATACAAGGAAGAGGCAAAGGGATATAGGTAAGAAATTAAAATGGGATTTAAAAAATTCCTCGACTCCAATCCCAGCTGAATCATAGTGAGCTGAGTGAGCCGCAATCACATTAAGCTAATTCTGTCATTTGTCTTCTTAACCACAAAATGCCAGTTAGGACTTGATGGCCTATAAGGCCCCTTCTAGGTCCAAAATTTAGTGCTTCTAAGTGAAAGTTCCCTTTTGTATAAATAACCCATTTAGGAGACTGAACAAACCAAAACCATGTTCTCCCAGACACTTCCTATTCAAGGTCATTCTTGGGAGTGTTCTCAGATCTAGAATCTAGTCCTGTATATAATATTCACAGTGTGTGTGTGTGTGTGTGTGTGTGTGTGAATAAATATACATATACCCACACATCTATCTACTATGTGGGTAATACATATACACACATAACATGTACATGTAAAGGAGGCCAATTTAAAAACATTGCAAAGGTCACACTTCCATAAAATATATAGGACATCTCTGTAAGCATATTGACAAGAATCAGAGACAGGCCACCACAGGACCAGCAAAAAATATCTAGAATGGGAGGACAAGAAGCTTCAAGGAAGGCATCCTCAAAGGCATTTACATGCAGACCACACCTGCTGTGCATATTAAATGAGAGCTCAGACACATGAGATGGTGCTAATGTAGATAAAATATGGATAAGAAGATGCGAGATTCCAGCTCGATGAATAAAATTGAGACATTGGGAAAATGAAACACAGCCCTTCAAGCCAAGTGGCCGACATCAATATCCAATTCGGAAAAGTTTAGAAAGGTGACGTGCAGACTACCAAATGGAATAGAAACTCAGAATGACTTTAAGAATCTGCTACTTGCTGTATACCCATACACAGGGTTACCGTTCCTGCCAGGTGAGCCTATGTGGTGGGACAGCCTAGTGGAGACTCTAGGTCAAATGCCTGGGTCCCAGACTTGGCTCTGTCATTACCTGCAAGTATACTACTTACCTTTCTGTCCATATCTCTTGCCACAAAAATTAAATCACTATCAGCTTTACTTTCCTCACACAGTTGTCCAAAAGGCTAAACAAGAGAATGGATGTGAACTCCCTTTGGAGAAATGTATTATCCACAATGTATGCAAATGCAAATGACTATTATTTTTATTGAACCACTAGGATCTAGCTAAACTGTATTATTCAGAGAGAACTTCAGAATGCAGGCAACTCTTTCATCCAAAAGGAGTTTTGGCAGGAAACATCTTATGTCAGTAACTAGAATCCCTGGTGAGTATTTGATATTTTCACTTCTAAGTATACAGTTCATTTTTAGCCCCTTAGGCTCAATGGCCTTCATGACATGAGGGAGTATGTTCTTACATTCAATTATGGCTCTCTCTGATCCTGACTTCTAAGGACAGCGAGACTCCCTTCTTGCATAAACCCTTCTCATCATATCCTTCCAGCTTTCTCCACCAATGACCATTTTTGCAACAGCCCTTTTGTCCTTCTGTCCTCCCAAAGTCTCTTATATTCCTTTGTCCATCTACCCTCATACTGAATGGGTTTCATGAACAGTGACTTCCATCTTGTACCTGCCACCACCCTGGTGCAGGTGTCTGGAGTCACTCCTGGCTGATGACCCCAGCTTTCAACCTCTTGTCTCTGCCTGCAGTTTCCAATATGTTCAACCTAAGTCTACTACCAGATTGTCTTTTTAAAGTAGTACTTTCATCTCATCATCCCTTTCTGTTTTGCTTTTTTTTTCCAAACTAAAAAAAGTAACACAATTTCTTTAAACATTTTTTTTTATTATCAGTTTAAAAATATATAAAGAGAAAAAAACCCAATAGCATTCTTGCTCTTGCCTTTAGGATAAACAAAGGGCATAACTCAGAGAATGCAGTCTTACACATGCCAAGTTAAATGAGTCCTGGTTGTAGCTTTCTGCTGCAGGTTTAGAAGGATAGAACTTGTAGAGGAGTAAAGATTTTGATTTTCCCTTAGGCCTGTGGCTTCCAAACTACATTCCATAAGGCAGCGGCACCACATGCAAATGCTTTAGTTACCAAAGAGGGGCTGAGGTGTTTCAGAAGTTTCTTGACCTATTCAATCAGAGTACCTCCACTTTTCCCCATTTGCCACACAAAGTCTCCAGGTAAATTATCTTTGGAAGTAAAAGACCTGTTGCAAAAAAAAAAAAAAAAAAAAAAAAAAAAAAAAAAAAAAAAAAAAGTTTGAAACCATTCCTCAGAGATACTACCTTCCTTAAATATCTCATCTTTTCAGATTGGCTTCTGATAAGTGCTAGAGAGCTGACAATTTGAGATTATTTTCTCTGACAAGAGTCTGGAAGGCAGCTGGTCTATGTTATTGATTGAGCAAAGATTGATACGTTTTTAAATACAAGATAAAGAAGTGGTTGGTTTGATATTCTGTTATGAAGTCTTCAAAACTATAGTGTGAGATCCCTGGGGGAAGGGATGGTGTCTCACATGTCTTTTTTATACCCCATAATCATCCAAAACAGTGTCTTGAATTTAGTAAGTGCTCACGATCACTATGAACTGTACTGAATCCATTTTGGCCAGCAGGTTTGCTTTTGCCTCAGTTTCTCATCTGAGTTTACGCTTCTGTGTCTTTCTAGAACCATTAACGTCAACGGTAGAGTCACGTGTCCTAGCACATCTTATAAACTTCCCAGAAGAATGCCAGGTAAGATTTGAAATACTTATAGACGCCTCCCTTCATCTACTTTCTCCTGGCTCCGTAGATGTCTGGCTCTGTCATTCCACCCAAAACTGCTCTGCCATAACAGCCCACTTCGCTTCTGTCAGAGAAGCAGCTAATCTGGCTCCAACCTCTATGGAGCTGCCTTCCTTTATCCTCACCCTACACTGAGGACCAATATGTACAATTTCTCCTTTCTTTCCCACTTTATCAAAATGTAGCCATCCTGTGCCTCAGGCCTACATTTTATTCCAGCTGATCACTAGATGAGAATTAACAATCTATGGCCTATGATGAATCATCATGCTTTTATTCCATGATACACATTTCCATTTTGATAGAGGCTGATAATGATGAACCCAAGTAATAAGGGGGTGATACTCTGAGGATACAAGAGCCTTCAAATCAGAATAAGTAGGTGATATCATAATCATCTCTTCTGCCTGGGTCTTATTATACAGGTTTAAGAAAATAAGTTGCACATTATCCCTTCATGAAAGTCAGAAGAAGCAAACGAATCTTCTTTCCCATAGCCACACTATATACCTGGCACCTTCTAGATTTAACCTAACTTACTGAACAAAGACAAGGCCTCCCACTGGCACAAAGACATTCTTTAAACAGTGTGAATCCATTATTTTACCAAAGTAATTACTGAGTATCTGCTATGGTTCAGACACCGTACTAACTACTGGGGTTATGACTAGAACACACTCCCTCTGCTAATGGACATATAGTCTAGTGGAAGAGGCAGACATTAAACAGGCAATTACAGGGGCACCTGGGTGGCTCAGTGGGCTTTAACCCACTGAGCTTTCGGCTCAGGTCATGGTCCCAGGGTCCTGGGATTGAGTCCCACATCGGGCTCTCTGCTCAGCAGGGAGCCTGCTTCACTCTCTCTCTCTCTCTGCCTCTCTGCCTACTTGTGATCTCTGTCTGTCAAATAAATAAGTAAAATCCTTAAAAAAAAAAAAAAGAGGCAATTACAATAAAGAATATTAAGGGATCTTAAAGGAGAAGAACAGAAAGTCCAGAGCAAGAGCACCCATCCCAGGTTAGCATATCCACACCAGAGGTTTATTGTACATTTCCTCTCTCTGTCCTCAACTTCATTACCACTTTCCCCTTTATATCCACCTCCTGTTCCATCTTCCACAAGACTGAGGTTCATCACCAATGACACTTGTAACACGTGCCTCCTTCTGTGTGTTAAAGACAGTCTGCAGTGAAGATTTTTTAGTTATCTATTGCCTAACTTGTTAACTTTAATGATGGTAATGGTAAAAAAAAAGACGGGTCTAAAGCAAAGAAAATTCCAGTGTTATTCTCAGTGAGCTACAGTCCCCACCACAAAAAGGAAACACTCCAAGAGTCATGCTATAGAGCTTCATCTGTACAAGGGCATTTGTTTGACTTTTTCCCATTAGGATACTCTTTTCACTATTCATCAAAGACCAAGCCTTTCCCTCTGCAATCTAAATCTAAGTACAGTTCAGAAATGCAGTATGTGGGGCACAGGGAAAACAAACGACAGCCATCATATTGGTCATACTGGGTATGTGTCTTCTGGCTGGAGGACTAAAATAGGAGGAGGGGAGATCTTCTCTTCACTTATTTTCAGATGATATATTTTAGGCTGGGGATATCTTTTCTTGATATGCCCTTAGCCTAAGAGGGCCACGTAGAGACTGGGATCAGACCCAAGAGAGGGAACTTTTAAGAAGCTTCTTAAAAGGATAACTCTAGTCTAGG
The DNA here is from genome assembly GCF_011764305.1 of Mustela putorius furo. NCBI lineage: Eukaryota > Metazoa > Chordata > Mammalia > Carnivora > Mustelidae > Mustela > Mustela putorius. The sequence continues at coordinate 18,377,263 of NW_025422019.1, read as the reverse complement.
TTTTCAGTGAGAAGGATCAAATAGGAGGGAAGTCAAAGCTCATAAGTGATTCAGCATCCCCTAAACAGCAGAAATTCAACAAGGATTTGGTATAGAAACTGGAGAAGTTAGGAGATCTTACTTGTCTGAAATGGTCTGGCCTTTTTTTAGTACCTCAAGGCAGCTGGATAATGATTTGAGATTTAAAGATTCTAGACATTGGTATCCTTTAAGAAAGTGGACCAAGGAACTAGATGGAGTAAGTGAGGACAGAAGGGGAAAATGTTGGACATAGAAAGCAGTGAGCAGGAAGAGGTGTTAGTGTAATATGACATGTCCCCTACCCTCCAATATCCAAGGAGAGTCAGTTCTCTAACCCTCCAGGGCTTTGCTCTGCTGTACGCCAAGCACTGTGGTAATCAACAGGAATACAAGATTTAAAACAAAAAATCCCAAAACCAAAAACCACATGCCTCTTGCTATCCAAAAGGTTATAGCAAGGGGGAGAGAAATACACAAACGAGTAATTGCAAAGTGGCATTATAATGGCAGTAAAAGAAGTGTAAATCAAGTGCTTTGAGTCACAAATGATCGTTTCTGCTTGGAAACGTGCTAGGAATCTTCTGTTTGCCCTTTCAGACCAACTCTTCCATCTCCATCCTGCTCTGTACCTCAGGATGATCTGACCAGTATGATCTGCATGAAAGGCTTCCTCACCCTCTCTGGTCCTGCTCCCATTGGTTTCACCCAGTGGTGAATGTTGGCAGGAGACTGAATGGAGGGAAGAGAGCAGCATCAAGGCATTTGTTCCCTTAGCTCCCTTCTTGAAAAGGAAGCGTTGTGGGTTGGCTGCATTTCTCAAAAAGCCCTCTTTGTCTCTGGGTTCTGGTAACACTTCTCTTCCTCAAGGAGGAGGCAGATGACAACCTCCTGTTTTAGCCTCAGGGGACTTAATACCCTGTCCTGTGTGATTCTCCCACATCCTGCCCACATCTCTGTAAATATTCTCTTTATTAAACTCTCCTCAAGTTACCCCTTTGAATGAGCTATTTCCTGCCAGAAGTTGACTGAAACAGGTGATTCAAAAGAGAATTCATAGAGAGTGGAGGTGAAGGGCTTTGACAGGGAGATTAGAGGAAAAAAGAAAATCCAGTTGCAGGAAGAACACACGCAGGAAGAAAAACTGTAAGGCATACTTAATGGATTACTCATAGTTATGTATAACAGATGCATAGGATACATGTGAGAGAGCAGAAAGAAAGACAACTGGAGAGGAGGATGGGGCTAGAGACAGCCTTCAGCACCATGTGAGGAGGTCTGGAATTGGTCTTAGAGCCACAAGAGTATAAGATATGATCAGTTTTAATCTCAGATGAATATGTGAGACCAAAGGCAGGAAGATCCAATGATACGCTACTACAGAAGTCCAGATAAGTGATGTTTTGAAATATGCTGTAAAAATGGTGACTCTTCTTGATTAAGAATCTCCATCTATCCCTGCAACCATAGTGTAAAAAAAAGGGAGAAATAGAGAGGGGGGTGAGATGGAAATAACAGTGAACAATTAGGTGAAGGGATTAAAACCAATGAGAAGTGTGGGCTGACTCCCAGATTTCTTACAAGGGAAGATGGTGACATGATTAAGACTAGGAATCTAAGGAGGACATTTAGTGAAGAAAATGGATAGTTCTATTTTTCTCCTCTTGCCAGTAGATAGAGCCGAGGTAAGAATAAAACCAGCCTAGAAATAATACACATCAGTTTATATTTAATAGTATAAGGAAAATGACCTACCAGTTGATTCAGCTTCAGTAAATGACCTATTCTTTGACCAGGCAACACCATCAGAAAAGGGGTATGGTTCTCACGGTCAGCTCAGAGGTCCTTCATATAGCCTGGCTCCCTCAAGAACACCATACGAACCCCCCCCCCTGCCCCCACATGCCAATTGCTCATTTTTCCAGTATGAATTCTGTGCCCATCTTGTGAAACCACCTTTTAATGTTCAGACTGCCAACTGTGAGCCTGTGAGGACAGTAATAGCAAAATAGTAGGGAAAATGTTTTCATTTTCCATCTGAAAATTTTATTTTCACTTATAAGATATGGCACATACAACTTTAATGAATTGGAAACTGAGGTGCTTCTTAATCCATTTCTTACTATGGTGGTATGCTGAAAGACAGGCAAGTGACAAAGGGCAGAAGAAACAGAGGTGATTGTGAGAATTGTTACTCCCATCCTCCAGCCTCCATCCCACAAAGGGGATGGTTATTTTTTAAATCCAAGAGTTGCCTTAAATTTTTTGCCATTTCATTTCTCCCAAAAGAATGAAGTATGAAGCTCTGAATAGCTAAGAATTTGGCCTTGAAATACAAGCAGGTTCTTGATTTGGTTTGGCCAGAAGATCATTTCAGAAGCGCAGTAATGGACCAAGTCTAGACTCTGGCGAGAAGACAGTAATTTATAAATGGCAGTTTACATGCAGCTGGACAACAGCATGCCTGCTCCTAGAGTAAGAGGGAATTCTCCAATTTGCTATTTCCATTAGGCACGCAACTTTTTCCAAATTTAGATCAAGAATGCGTAATACTATATTCTATGTTAATAAAAAATAAAAAATAAAAAAAGAATGTGTAATACTCCAAAACTATAAATCTCATGGACAAATCAAAGAAAGAAACAAACAAAAAGGATGAAGGACATGGCATATTTTCTTCCATTATTCTTCATTCAATACCTGCTTTTAAAAAAAGATTTTATTTATTTATTTGGCAGAGAGGGAAAGCACAAGCACGGGGGAGCCCCAGGCAGAGAGGGAAGCAGTCTTCCCGCTGAGCAAGGAGCCCAGTCCTGGACTTGATCGCAGGACTCTGGGATCACGACCTGAACAGAAGGCAGATGCTTAATGAACTGAGCCGCCCTGGTGCCCCTTAATACCTGCTTTAACTCTTTTACTCTTCTTCATCACTCACAACTTGACAGTCTAACTCCTAGTCACACCTCAAAGCCCAGTAGAGTAGTTGGCACCTACGTCAACCTCCTAAATCAGAATGAAGCCTACATCTACTCTGGAACTACGTATCTCCTTCCATTAATCCTCTCATCACACAGAATCGATTCGACCATTTGCAAGCCTCCTTCCTCTACTAGATCATGGTTTCTTGGAGGCAGAAAGCAGGTCTTATTTATCTTATCTTCCCAGTGCCAGGCCCAGGGTCTGACACCTACAAGGTGTTCAGGGAGCGTGTACTGAAAGCCAGTGTGTTGAATTTAGGGCAGACCCTGTGTTAGAGGGCCAGACACAAATGGAATATGCTGTGAAGGGCAATTTCTAAGGTCCCTATATGCACTCACTCATTGAATACTCAGAGCAGCCTTAAGAAAATACTAAGATCCTCATTTACCAATGAGGAAACTGAAACATAGATTGGAAATCAGGACATTTGAGTCTAAAGTCCATCCTCTTAATCTCTATGTCATACTGCTTCTCAGTAAAGCTAGTAAAGGTATTTGTGTAAAACACTATACTTTAGTCTTGGTGTCCTCCTAAGCTCCCTACCACTCATTTAGACAAAGAATTATTTTTCTCTGGAGTCAATCTTATGGCCCATTCCCCCAGCATTCCTTGAGGGCTGTCTAACCCTACTTGGCAATCTGGGGGCAGATAAGCACACAAAGCTACTCCTGCGGCTCTGGTGAGGCTGCTAGAATGCACTTACCTCAATCCCTGCCCCTCAGTTGGCTGCCTCCTGAGAGCCAGACATACACACAGCTCCTTAGCCAGTGCTTGCTTGTTTAGGGGTATCGACAACATTATCCATTAAAGACAGAGGAGATAGTAATGTGTGGCATTAAAAGCCAGTGGGCTTTAATATAAATCCAAGTTGAAAAACATCATAGTGCAACAGAAAAGTCATTTATCTTGGAACATCTATATTAATGAATTCAATCACATTTTTCTACCCTATCAGATGCATGTATGGTTCAGCATGCAAATTAAAGATTTAGATTAATAGCCTGTGGAGATTACTGTATTTGCTTAATAAATTGGTATTTTCTAAAACAGTGTAAAAAAAAGAACAATTATAAAAAGAAATGTGGGGTGCCTGGGTGGCTCAGTGGGTTAAAGCCTCTGCCTTCGCTTGGGTCATAATCCCAGGGTCCTGGGATCGAGCTCCACATCTGGCTCTCTGCTCTGCAGGGAGCCTGCTTCCCCCCTCCCCTCTCTCTGCCTGCCTCTCTGCCTACGTGTGATTTCTGTGTGTCAAATAAATAAATAAATAAATCTTAAAAAAAAAAAAGTAAAAAGGAATGTAGCATGATCTATGTACAAAGCATAACCTCTCTTTTACAATTTGTCATCAGTTTCCACACACAGAAAAAAAGTCTGCATAGGTTTTAACATCAGAATTAGATTCCTGAGGATTAACATATCTTTTCATATTTAACTAATATTGGACAGATAGCCACTATTTGTTTTCAGCTTCAAGATTAAGAATGGTGCCAAAACAATAATAAAACCAAGAGAAGGCAGCGAACAACACAAAGGATCAAAATTGATATAATCTCTCCCATTCTGCACAACCACTTGTGCTTTTGTGAAATTTTTAATGAAAATAAATCCCTCAGGTCAGACTGACCTTCTCCAGATGGTTCCTGGAGGGGGGAGATGTGTCCACCAACTCCAGCAGTGGTTCCAGGGAGACACATATACAGTCAGCTTAGCTCCAGCCAGGCCAGTAAATGTGCTGACAGCTGGATAATCCCCCAAATGACAGTCCTAACAGAATATTCAGGTTTACCACTAACATGTTCTCACAGTACTCTCATCAGAACAATCAGCTCCCCTCCTTGCTAACAAACCATCGTTGTCCTTGTTCAGCCCTTATCATTTATCAACTAGATAGTTGCAAGCCCTGCAACTTGTCTTGCTTCTTCCAATTCCACACCCCTCTGGGCCATTTGCCTCACTGCTTTCAGGGTGATCTTTCTGAGGTATAAATCTGGCCATGTGGGTCTTCCTTTTAAAATCGTGCTCCCTCACTCCAAGAAGAATAGCCAAACTTTGAGACATGACCTTCAAAGCTCTGGAGAACCTAACCTCTCCGGAAACATTTTTGTGCCTTCCAAACACAAACTCGGAGCTCTAGGTACCTTGCTTACATTTCCCTAAATGAGGATTTTCTCGTGCCATCTGCTTTATCTCAAATGCTTTTCTCTACACTCTACTCCTTTCTCTCAAGATGGCTAAAGCTTTTACTATATATTAACAAAGCCAGTTCAAATATTCCTTGGGTTGCATCTCTCAGATTGACGTGTGGCTATTCCTTTGTGTCTCTCACCTGAATTCACTTATTGCCTTGTATATAACTCTAATATGTATCCTACCTTATTCAATCAGTTAGCCGACTAATATTTATGGAGCAATTGACAATTACAAACCAGATTCTGTGCTCACAGTTAATGTTCTCTCAATAAGTAAGAGTCCTCCTCTCACGAAACTTTTATTGAGAAAGACAAGAAAGTACACAACCATTGCAATACCACATGGTAAGTGCTACTCTAAAAATTGCAGGAGGGAAAACTAACCCTGATTTCGGGGCTTGGGAGGAGAAGATAGATGAGGAAAAAGTTCTCGGTGGAGGAACTTGAGGTATGAAGGATAAGTATCAATAGATTAAATAAAAAGAATGGAAGAAGAATGGAAAGAGCCAAAGAAAACCTGTGGAGGTGAGAGAGGAAGAAAACAAGGACCAGGGAAACAGACATGAGAAGAGAGCTCAAGGGCTCCATTTTGGACTAATTTTGCCTGGGATGGCTCTGATACTTGGGTAGTCAGATACTTGAATCTAAACTGGAAGAAAAGTTCTAGGCTAGAGATAAAAATGTGGAATTCATTAGCATAAATATGATATTTCTATCTTGTAGGCTGTGATAAAGTGACTAGGCGAGAAAGAAAAATAGCCTAGGACCAGTCATAATGTACTATTATCTTCTTTATACATTGCTAGATTTATTTTTGAGTTCCTTTGACGAGGACTTTCTTGCATGTGTCCATGTGTGACTAGTCTGCAGTTTTCCTTATTTGTACTGCCCTAGTTTGGTGTCAGATTCAAGGTGTCCAGTGTTTCTACCCACTTCTAGAAAATTCTCATCTATTATTACTTTGAACATCACTTCTCCACCATTCTTAAATTTTCTCTTCTAAAACTTCAATTAAATAGATGTAAGGTTTTATTTCATATGGTCCTATGTCTTTTAATCTGTTTCATAGTTTTCATCATATGTCTCTAATACTACATTTGGAGTAATTTCTTCAAATCTATTTTCTGAAATGTTCATTTGCTCTCCATTTACATTCAATCTGCTATTTAGGTTATATATAAAGTTTTAAAATTTGAATTACTCATAGTTTGGTTTCTAAGTATTCTGATTACTTTCTCCCAAATCTTTCTGGTTTTACATACTGTCATTTTTTTATCCCTCTCTTGTCTTTCTTTAAACACATGAAACATATGTGTTATATTCTCTGATTATTATAATATTTGTATTCTTTTTGGGTCTGACTCACAGTTTGTTGTTACTCATAACAAACTCATAGTTTGTTGTTTCTACTGACTCTCACTCATGGTGGCTTTCTCCCCCGTATATTTGGTGTTGTTTTTTTTTTGTTGTGTTTTTTTTTTTGTTTGTTTTGTTGTTGTTGTTGTTTGTTTGTTTGTTTTTACTGTAAGCTTCAATTCCCCAAAATTATATCTAGAGAAATTTTGGGATCTGAGTTTTAAATGTGTAATTCCATGGAGGATTTTCTTTTGCATCTGTCAGGCTCTTTTGGGCACTGTCAACTTGAAGATACATATATCAAATGTTTTGGGGCTTTTGTGTTTTACTTTTCATAGCAATTGCACAAGTGGCATGAATTCTGTCTTCAGACACGAAGGGTGGGCATATGAGATAGGAGTTCTTAATAGACTTTCTTTTACTTTTCACTCCACAAAGACCAAGGCAGAGGTAGATAGCTCTGCTGTAGGGAAGATTATGTTCTAGTTTACCTATTGAATGTGTTGATCTTTGAGGATCAAAGCTTTGTGTATAAGGTTTTAGTCCAACCTCCTATCCTACTCAGACCCCAAACTTTATCATGTACACACTGTGTATCCTCATGGTACCTAAAAACCCAGACTCCAGGATATCAGAGCTCTGAGCTCTCATTTAATATGCACAGCCAGGTGTAGTCTGCATGAATAATACTTTTGACCAGGTATTTCTAGATGTACACACCCTCAGGACAATCACCAACTCTAATGCTTACTTATTCTTATAGAATAGCAAGGCCTTGTCATTAATTGTCTTTGATTGCTCTTCTTAATTTAATGCCAGCTCAATCTTGTTTTACAAATACACGTTGAAGTATTTTATCCAGCATTTTATCTGTTCTATATCTAAAGGGGTTTTCCTGCCCATCTAGTATCATATTGCTGTAGATGAAATCTATTCCTTTATAATCTAATTTTTACAATACATTTCTGAACCATCCATCAGTCAGGCCTCACAGTTAATCTGAATTGAACAGGCCATTTCTCCACTTACAGAAAAACTGTGAAGTGCCTCAGAGGAGCACAAGCATTTCTTAGACCACTTAAGGGGCCTGGGGAGAACTGGCTTCATGCCTCCCAGCCCCTCCCCACCAGCTGGACCAGCACTCTGCCTAATGCCAATGAATCTGCACACTGCCACCGCTGCTCCTCACCCTGCCATTCAATCCCACCCCAACAGCAGAGTTCTACTTGGCTTAGGTATACACTGAGTATTTTTAAGGAGCATTAAAACCGAATTATTGTAGTATTTTCAAAGATTAATTATCACTCACTTTTAAAAACTCAATTTTCTTTAAACAGAGGAAATGAGAAAACAAATGAAAAATGGGTTTCCAGAAAAACCACATGTCCTGCTATTCAGCAGGAATCATCTCCAAACACTGATTAAAATATTGGGATTGCTTCATATCTTGTTAATCTCCAGTGAAGAGGCAGTGTCATTTAAAATTAACAGAAACCCTGTGATATGGGAGGAAAACCAGAGTAAAGCATTTATAAATGTTAATTCATTAAATAGATTTTTACCAGGTCAGTCCTGGTTGGCAGCAGTGCAGCCAACAACTTGTGAAAGGAAATTTGAAGGAGGCTAGGAAGGTCAATGTTACTTCCTGCCAGTTCCTCCAGTAACCAGTCATTAGAGCATAAAAATTTCACCATCACTTTGGGTTAAGCCTCTCTCTGTCTCTGTCTCTCACTTTTGTGAAATTTAGTTTATCCCTTCCTAGCTCACTTTCTACAGAAGAGCAGATTATGCAAAATCCAGGGAAATGGGTTGTTGTGTTAGTCAGTCTGGGCTGCCATACAAAATACTATAGACTGGGTGACTTTAAACATTTCTTTTTCATAGTTTTGGAGTCTGGGAAGTCTGAGGTCAAGGTGCCAACCTGTTTGGTTCTTGATGAGAGGTCTCTTTCTGGCTTGCAGAAGGCTGCCTTCTCATCATGTCCTCACATGGTAGAAAGACAGAGCAAGCTCTCTAGTGTCTCTTCCAATAAATGCATAAATACCACCACGAGGGTCTAACCCTCATAACCTCATCTAACCCTAATTACCTCCCAAAGACCCTATCACCTTAAAGGCTAGGACTTAAACATATGAATTTTAGGGAGACACAACCATTTAGTTCATAACTGATACTAATTACAGGCATACTGGGACTTTAATGATAAACAGTAGAGAAGAAAAGGAGTTCTCACATCTGTGGAATATGACAGGGGAGATTACACAACAGTGGATCTGTGTTCTGGGAGATAGGGAGAAGTTAGCAGTTTAGATTACACTGTCCAAGAAGAATGGTGAACTTGAATTGAACTAGAGCTGTGTTCACCCCAATGAGGATCTGACTCAAGGTGTGAAACATAGCCACAGAAGTCCCCTCGTGGTTTACCACAAGGAGTCAGGAAGAGGGCAGTAACTGTTCAAATAGCTTGGAACAGAAAGACAGCCAAGTGCATCCAAATTACACCAGAGGACAAACACTCTTCTGTAGGTACCACGCACCCCTAACCTCAGCTCAGCAAGATGAAGATGGCAGAGCCAGGCTTCAGGTTTGTTAGACCCAGAGATGCTAGGTAAATGGCAAAAAAGAAAGAGTGGCAAAAGGGACAAGGGGGCACAAGAAGGTAGTAACCAACACATCCTACCTGCTTTCCCATTTTCCCTCTCACTGATCGCACCTTTATACTCTCCTCTCTAATTTCCTATTCACTCAGAATTGATTGGGTATAGGTCAGAAGTTTACTGCTCATTTACTATTGGCATACCATAGAGACTCAGACCCCAGTTCACTTCCTCTCATGTGGAGCAGATGTGCTGTCAGAAAGCTAGCAAGTAATAAGATCCAGGGATTTTCTGTGACTACCGTGTGTACCTCAGGGGGCTGGAACAAGGTGCTATTCAGACTGGCTAGAGCAAGGCCAGATCACCTTTGAACCTCTGACCAGTGGAGCATTGCCCCAAATTTCAGATTAACGAACCTGTGTGCTTTTCTTTGCCTGTTCAGCAATTCTTCCTGAACTGTTCAGTATGGTTGTGTTCCCAATCCTTCCCCCCCCCCCACACCATTTTAAACAAATTTTGTACTTCTTTTTCTAGAATGAATCAGAAAAAGGTATGAATATTTATGTTTAATTGAAAAGAAATTACAGATCAGCTCGAGAATAATATTTAGAAACTATGCATCTGCAGAAAGTCTCCCTTGTATGAAGTTCTTGCTTCAGTCATTCTTACTTTGGTTATTTATTAGCCATGACTGTGAGTCTTTTATGTATGATCCCCAGCTGTAATGGCTTTGAGAAAGCAGACATCCTCTTTCATGCTTGAGCTATTCCTTCTTGAGCACTTACCATATGCCAGGCGCTGGGCTACTTACATTAGCTTTATTGTCTTATTTAAGCCTTAACAACAGTCTAATGCCGTAAGTTCAATATCAACTTCCAATTGCTATATGTATATGTGGAATCTAGGATTCAGAGAGGGTAAGTTATTCACCTAAGGTTACACATCCAGTTAGGTCAGTTCCAGGACTCACAGTGAAAAAGAAAGACATCAGCCTTCTAGACCCAGCAATCTACTAGAAGAAACCAGACTTACAGATAAATATGTGTAAGAAAGGCTCAGGGGCATTATGGTGAAATCCTCTGTACTGGATAAAGCAAGGAGTACTGAGGGGTGGAAGTCTAAAGGCATCACAAAGGAACTGGCTTGAGTTGAGTGATATTCACCTTACTGGGAGGCAAATATATGTGCGTTGGTGGTGGTTGCCTATATGTGATGGAAGATAGTTTGAGATACATGCTGGAAAAAGAAGTAATAAAGGAGGAAAAATTTATCCAATCCTTTAACTTTATATTCTGACATGGTTCTATAAAGAAGGACAAATTGCAGGGGTGCCTGGGTGGCTCAGTGGGTTAAAGCCTCCACTTTCAGCTCAGGTCATGGTCTCAGGGTCCTGGGATTGAGCCCCGCATCTGGCTCTCTGCTCAGCAGGGAGCCTGCTTCCTCCTCTCTCTCTGCCTGCCTCTCTGCCTACTTGTGATCTCTGTCAAATAAATAAATAAAATCTTTAAAAAAAAGATTTTAAAAAAAGGACAAATTGCAATTTATACCATCTAGCATCATTCTCTAATGTTTTGCATATGTTTTATATCCACAACTAGATCATAAACTCTACTAGGACATTTCATTTACAATAGTTTCTAGCATGGCTTATAGAAAACACTATGAAATAGTTGCTGGTTTCTTGTTGAAGTACCAAAAGCTGGGGATCATTACTTAGGAAAAGTCTTTCAGGGAAGCAGCAACAAAGTTCCTATTCCAAAGGACAGTCCATTTTTTACCTTCCTTTGGTTTTCCCAAACATCCAAATAGCTTTAGTCATTTTTGTTATTGACAGAAAAAGAGAAGAACACAAAAAACCTTTATAATACCTCGGTAGTAAACATTACTTCTCCTTTTCCTAATGTTCCAACCACCCCAGAACTTCTGTGTTGCTTGTCAGTTCAAGAAGCCACTGTATATCCAACCAAGACTCAGTACATCAGCATAGAGGAATGAGAACCAAGGTCACAACAGGTGATACATGATACTAACCAAAAAAACAAGAGCATCACCAGGCTCCCATCAGCTGCGTTTTTGTGGTGGCAGCAGCTTGTCTTTTTTTCTTTTCCTTCTTCTATATTTTTTAATGAACTTTCCTTATACTCTCTCCTGCCTCTTTCCTGTCTCTCCTGTTCTATGATCCTTGTCAAAAACAAATAGAGTGTGATAGTAAAAGCAGCAGGAGACATTCTAAAAATAAAGATAAATACCAAAGGTTATAAGGAAGTAGCCTGTGTTTGTCATGGTCCATTAATATGTGCTGTTGTCTCTCTCTCTCTTTTTATTTAGAAATAAAAGATTGTCAGATATGACTTTCTTGAGCTATACCAGATGGAGTCTGGTCTAATTTTGAAAATTGGAAAATGTGGGAAAGGACTAGGAAAAACCTCTGGGTTGAGGGAGTGCCCTCAGCAGCAGTGAATGGGTGAGAGGTTTAAGGATTGCCAAGTGAGCGAGTTTTTAACAAGAGAAAAACAAATCATAAAACTCAGTCAAAAAATGAAGTGGACAGTTGAGAGATTTGATTCGTTATATAGGACAACAGAAGTCACGAATCCATATGAAGTCAGAGACAAAAAGACTGGAGAAGCCCTGTAGTTAGTGGGAACTCAGCAAAACTGAAAGGCTCAGGTCAGAGGTCATGAGCTCTAGACAGAAGGTAAAATACTCCTGTTGTGACCAAGGGGCAGACCTTGAAATGTTCTGGTCCATAAACCATTTGGATTTATTACTCTCTGTTGAATCTCAGAGTTCATGTCTTCTGGACACATGAGCCCAACACTCTCAGGCTCGGAGAAGACCTGCTAACAGGCTAGCATTGAGTCAGTGAACTCTAGCAGTTGCCACCCCGCAAAGTGGATCCTTATCTGGGCCACTAAGTCTTTGTGACTCTCACCTTTTGAAATGAGTGCTTGGTCTTAGGTTAATGAACTTCCATGATGCATTCAGATGATGAGGGAATTTGCCACTGTAGGGAAGGCACTGGATGGAAAGTAGCTGTTCTTTTTCGGAGAACCATATTGTCTACCCAGAAGTCCTGACCTTAACTAATGTGGTGCCTCTATTCAATGATGCATCCTTTCAATAGCAGCATTGTTCTTCCTTCAAAGACTCAGAGCATGGTATGATTAGGTGTCACACTTCAAAATATGGATAAGAAAGCCTAAATTCTGGATTAAGAGACTAGACTTTTAGAACCAGAAACAATCTAATCTGGTATTTTCCATATTGATTTCTGCAAGTGTTTAATAAGTGTGGCAAGCTATTAATTCTATCCATCTGTTATGGAGAGTCACAATGCACATTAGCACATTAAAGGCTCTGAGAAGTTATGCTGTAAGAAAAACTGTTAAACTTTGTTTAATCTACCTGTTCATCAAACTTACTTGGCCATCAAACACTTTTACTGCTGCAACTATTTGGGAAACCTGGATCTAGCAAAAAGCTTCTATTTTCCTTCTTTCTAGTTTATGTATCATTTCCTTCCTTCCTTCATGAGGAAGCTGAGATTAACAGACGTAAAGGGATCTGTCTAAGGTCATGTAGTTCAATAATGACAAAGTTAAGACTAAAGCTGTCTCCTGGCTGCTGATCCTGAGTCCTTTGGATCTCATCCTAATGGTATCTTGGAGATTGCATGATGGGAAAAGATGACACTGAGCTGATCCAAGGTTTCTCACCATGGAGGTTATAGGAGTCTGGGGAATCTACCTTGCTATCAGGATGACTCTAGCTGCAGAGTTCTCAAGGCAGAGTGTTGGCAGCTTTGAGGCTCAGGAGTGTTGCCCAAGGCAGAGGGTCCTGGGAAATATTACAGTTTCAGACATCGTTCCATAAACTGTTGCTGAATAACCGTGCAGATGGAGAGGGAATGGTGGTAGAGAACCCAGGTGACACATAGACCACTGGAACAGAATAGAGAGCCCCAAAATGGACCCTCAACATTATGGTCAAATAATCTTTGACAAAGCAGGAAAAATATCCAATGGAAAAAAGAGACTCTCTTCAATAAGTGGTCCTGGGAAAATTGGACAGCTATAAACAGAACAATGAAACTCAACCATTTTCTTATATCACACACAAGATAAATTCAGAATGGTTGAAAGACCTCAGTGTGAGACGAGAATCCATCAAAATCTTAAAGGAGAACATAGGCAATAACCTCTTCGGAATCGGCCACAACAACTTCTTTTAAGACATGTCTCCGAACACAAGGGGAACAAAAGTAAAAATGAACTTTTGGGACTTCATCAAGATAAAAGTCTTCTGCACAGCAAAAGAAACAGTCAACAAAACAAAGAGGCAACCCACAGAATGAGAGGAGATACTTGCAAATGACACTACAGATAAAGGGCTGATATCTAGGAGCTATAAAGAAGTTCTCAAACTCCACAACCCCTCCAAAAAAAACAAATAATCAAGTCAAAAAATGGCATAATCCAACAATTACACTCCTGGATATTTACCCCAAAGTTACAGATGTATTAAAAGAAGGACCATATGTATCTCAATGTTCATAGCAGCAATGTCCACAATAGCCAAACTGTGGATGACGCTGAGATGCCCTTCAACAAATGAATGGATAAAGAAGATGTGGCCCATACACACAGTGGAATATTATTCAACCATCAGAAAGGATGAATACACAACATTTGCATCAACATGGATGGGACTGGAGGAGATTATGCTAAGTGAAATAAGTCAAGCAGAGAAAGACGATTGTCATATGGTTTCACTTATTTGTGGAACATAAGGAATAGCATGAAGGACATTAGGAGAAGGAAAGGAAAAATAAAACGGCAGCAGGGGGGAATCGGAGGGAGATATGAACCATAAGAGACTGTGGACTCTGAGAAACAAACTGAGGGTTTTAGAGGGGAGGAGAGTGGGATGATGGGTTAGCCCGGTGATGGGTTTCAAAGAGGGCAAGTATTGCATGGAGCACTAAGTGTTATATGCAAACAACAAATCATGGAACACTACATCAAAAACTAATGATGTACTGTATGGTGACTAACATAACATAAAAAAAGAAAAAAGAATCCAGGTGACAGGCAATTCTCAGAGTACTGACTGGCAGATGGTCATTGGCTAGGTAACCTGTCCACTCATAGTGGTCCCTGCCATCAAGCTGGGGTTCCAAGTGAGGCACCCACATAGAGGGGCTAGAATGTACAATCCAATCCCCACTTGAAGAGAGTTTGGGTCAGGTGTGCCTTCGAGAAACCGAGAGAATTAGGCTGAGTAACTGGCCAAAAAAGAGAGAAGTGGGCCATGAAAACAACTAAGTATAATGACTTCAGCATTCAGATGATGGAGTTCATTCTTGGGAGCACTGAGTTCCAGGAAAACTGGAAAAAGGAGACAGGAGCAGCAGTCACACAGGGAGGGAACCTGTTCCAATCATAGACCTGAGTCTGCTCTGCTATTTAATGTCTCAGGAAACACAAGGCAGGCCAGAACTAGCACCACCAAACCCCACAGATAGCTAGCAGGCTCACTGTAAATCATCTTCAATAGATCCTGAGCTCCTATGGTCAGGCTGCAAACTGAATGTCACTGGCAAATACTCTCTACCCCTTCTCATTCGATCATTCATTCATTTGTTCAGCCAACAAATAATTATTGATCACAGTAACATGTGCTAGGCACCACGTTTAAGATTAAAGGGGGTGACTCCTAGGTTTTAGAGTCTATAGAGCAAACAGACCACTGAATGACTTTCACAATCATACAAAAACTACAGTGTGAGATATGTATGAAACTTAAGTAATTAGTGGTTTCAGAGTCTATATTAAAGTGATTTGACCTGGTGGAAAAGGGAGAGGGTCCTTGGCTTGCAGCTAGGAGGGGACATAGCATGTACAAGGGAACAACCCATAGGAGGCAGAGGTAGAATGCTAAGAGCAAGAATGCATGGTACAGGGGCACCTGGGTGGCTCAGTGGGTTAAGCCTCTGCCTTTAGCTCAGGTCATGATCTCAGGGTCCTGGGATCGAGCCCCACATCGGGCTCTCTGCACAGCGGGGACCCTGCTTGCCCCTCTCTCTGACTGCCTCTCTGCCTACTTGTGATCCCTGTCAAATAAAGAAAAATCTTTAAAAAAAAAATGCATGGTACAAGAGAGCTAGAAAGATCAGCAGAGATCAAACTTTACAGGAACTTGAGCTCTTATTAAGAAATTTAATCTTTATATTATAAGCAATGGGAAAGCAGTCAACATGATATGCCACATCAATAAGAGAAAGGATTCAAATCATATGATCATTTCAATAGATTCAGAAAAAACATTTGACAAAAAAACCTCCACAAAGGTGGCTTAGAGGTAACATACCTCAACATAATAGAAGCCATATATGAAAAACCCACAGCTAAAATCCTCAATGGGGAAAAATTGAGAGCTTTTCCCCCAAGGCCAGAAAGAAGACAAGGATGTCCACTCTTACCACTTTTATTCAACTTAATACTGAAGTCCTAGCTACAGAAATTAGACAAGAAAAAGAAATAAAAGACATCCAGATTGGTAATGAAGAAGTAAGACTTTCGCTATTTGCACATGACACAATACTAGATATAGAAAACCCTAAAGACTCCACCAAAAAACTACTAGAACTGTAAATAAATTCAGTAGTCACAGAATACAAAATCAGTATGCCAAAATCTGTTGTATTCCTATACACAAATAACGAAGGAGAAAAAAGTGAAATTAAGAAGCAATCCCACTTAAAACTACACCAAACCAATAAAATACCTAAGAATAAATATAACCAAAGATCTGAAAAACCTGTACTCTAAAAACGATAAAACACTGATGAAAGAAATTCAAGATGACACAAAGAAATGGAAAGACATTCCATACTCATGCATTGGAAGAACAAATTTTGCTAAACTATCATATTACCCATAGATTTAATGCAATGTCTATCAAAATACCAACAGCATTTTTTGCAGAACTAAAACAAACAATCCAAAAATTTATAGAATCATGAAAGACCTCAAATAGCTAAAGCCATCTTGAAAAAGAAAAACAAAACTAAAGGAAGCTATAATATATATTACAGAGCTGAAGTAATCAAAACAGTATGATACTGGAACAAAAATAGACATAGAGGTCAATAGAAGAGAAAACCCAGAAATAAACCCACAATTATATGGTCAGTTAATCTTCAACAAAGGAGGAATGAATATACAATGGGAAAAAGACAATCTCTTCCACAATAGTGTCAGGATAACTGGACAGCTACAAACAAAAGAACAAAACTGGACCACTTTCTTACACCATACACACAAAAGTCTCAAAATGGATTAAAGGCCTAAATATTGAGACCTGAAACCATAAATACCCTGGAAGAGAGCAGAGGCAGTAATTTCTCTGACATCAGCCATAGCAACATTTTCCCAGCTATGTCTCCTGAGGCAAGGGAAACAAAAGCAAAAATAAACTATCAGAACTACATCAAAATAAACTTCTGCACAGTTAAAGAAACAATCAACAAAACTAAAAATCTATTAAAAGGGAGAAGATATTTGCAAATGATATATCTGATAAAAGGTTAGTATTGAAAGTATGAAAAGAACTTATACAACTCGACACCCAAAAAGCAAATAATCCAATTAAAAATGGGCAAAAGACATAAACAGACATCTCTTCAAAGAAGACATTCACACGGCCAAAAGAGAAATAATGCTCAGCATCATTCATCATCAGGAAAATGCAAATCAAAACTACAATGAGATATCACCTCATACCTGTCAGAAAGGCTAAAATTAGTAACACAAGAAATAGTAAGTGTTGATGAGGATGTGGAGAAAAAGAAACCCTCATGCACTGTTGGTGGGAATGCAGACTGATGCAGCCACTCTGGAAAACAGTATGGAGGTTCCTCAGGAAATTAAAAATAGAGGCCCCCTATGATCCAGCAATTTCACTATTATACCAAAAATACAAAAACACTAATTCAAAGAGTTAGTGTTCCTATGTTTATTGCAACATTATTTACAATAGCCAAACTATGGAAGCATCTAAGTATCCAATCAACAGATGAATGGATAAAGAATATGTATATAATGGAATATTATGTAGCAATAAAAAAGATGAATTCTTGCATTTGCAGTAACAGCATGGATAGAGCAAGGGAGTATAACATAAGTGAGGTAAGTCAGTCAGAGAAAGACAAATATAATTTCACTTAAAGGTGGAGTTTAAAAAACAAAACAGACAAGCAAAAGAAAAAGAGAGAAACAAAACTTCAGGCCTCCAAGCCACCTACAGAGGCCTCTACCTGCCCTTGATGCCTTAGTTACATAGAGAATATGGTAGACAGAGCAAAATTAAATACAACTGACATTTGGGTTATCTCTACTACTGCCCCTCTCCATTAGCATGGATACTGAGTCCACTGGATTTTTTTTTTTTTAAGTTTTCTTTGCCAGGAATATTTTCAATTTTATTTTGTATCAGTATCAGCCTATAGGCTGCAACAGCGGTATTTGTTAGCTTCCTCCCCGAGCTCAGGCCTGTGAGACTGACTCCCGTCATTTTAGTCAAAGATGTGCAGAAAGACACAAATGAGTCTGGAAGGATGGGAGTTACTCTTCAGCAAAGAGTTCAGAGGTGCCATAATTCACTGTGCCAACGCCAGCAGCAGAGCAAGGCAAGTTGGGCTCACTGAGATCCAGATAAGGGGGAAAAAAATTAAAGGGCCTGTTGAGAAGCTATAGGCAGGGTACCTTCATGGATGGAATAGAGACAAAATAAATGGAAGATAGAGAAATCTTGTACTACTGAACAAAGCCAATCTTCATTCAACACTCCCTTTTGGTTTTATGGTATTATGCAACTGGGGATTTCAGAATGTTCAATTTCTGTCTATGTGCCCAGATAAAGGACAAGGAAAGGTAGGTATGCAGACTCCAAAATGGTGGGAAGTTAAAGACTGTTTCTACTTAGCGTTGGAAAGTATTTGTACCCATGTATTTGCATGGCAGCCAGAACTCTAAGAATTCACAAATTGTGGAGCCTAATTAAGAAGCTGGGACACTGGCAACTTCCTCCCCTGCCCACATGTGCAGTTTCTCTGCACTGCATGCTGAGGAGAGGGCCTCCTTCCGCAGGCTGATGCAAAGTGCCGAACTTTGAATAGCAACCCTTCCTCCCATGTGGCTACCTGCTTAGCTTATGCTTTCCCTTTCCTGGAACAGGGTAAGAAGGTTTGAGGGTTAACATTTAAGCATTTTGAATATTTTTCTTTTTTACTATGAGAGGTAGAATCTGGTAGCGACTAAACAAACAAAACAAGACCCCTCATTCAAACTTGTGTCTTAGAACGAAATGCTTGCCGCTGTGTTTCTCCTTTTGAGTCATCACCTTCTGTCTATAATGGGATGTTTCATGGACTATCTCTAAGTGAAGGTAAGCTCCCAGAGGAAGAGACCATGTACATTGACCTCCAAACTCCCAGATTTCAATACAGCCCTTGAGAGATGATAGATGATAGTCCGGGTAGATGGGGTACCATAAACATGCTTGAATAAATAAGGTAGACAAAATCCTCTGTTTAATGATTTCAACTTTCACTTAATTTGGGAAATTCTCATAAATTTGACCTGCAAGGAATCGCGAAAGTTAACCAGTTCTATCCTCTCAAGTTGCTGACAAGAAAACTGAAGCCTGAAAGATGAACACTGTGTGACCAGAATTTGGTGGCTTCTTACTGTCTCGATAGCAGCAGCTTCACAAATATAGCACCCCGGAAATATCTGTGTCATTTTTTCTCATTTACCACCACAGTTCCTGCCAGACAATGTCCCAGAGGACGACAAAACAAAGACAATATCTACAGTTCTGCCAGGAAAGACCTGTGGAATTCCGGGCCATGAGGCTTTTCTAGTAGAAAGACCGAAGGTCTCCACAGACCATAAAGGGTTAAGGGATTTGTCAACATGACTACGTAATAGCAGAGACAGTTTCTGGTCAGTGACAGAGAAGAGACCAGACCCCATTAGGCTCCCACTTTTCATATCACCTTCCTCCTACACCTCAGGAATTTATATACTGATTTTATGCCTTTCCATCTTCAAAGCCTCCCTGGAGCCTGTAACTCAGGAATCTGGAAAGAAACTTGTATTGACTCATTCACCTACATGAATGTACCACTGAATCCCTCTTTTGGTCCCATAAAAAAAAAATTCTGCTTGAGGCAGCTGCAGTTTCAGCACAACTGCTTGTGTGCACTTCGGAACCCATCCCCTTGTGTTCCCCCAGGACGTCTAACTTGAGATCTTCTGCCTTTCTGTCTGGCTGACGTGCTTGAATCCCCTAACTTCACTTCTGCTGTCCTCCACTTTTTGCCAAGTGCTATAATTATGTTGTTTCAAGCAGAGCTAGTCTGGTTCCCAGCATGGCAAGGGGGTTGCCTCAGGGACACACCGATGCCCAGCAACTAGGAGTTTTCAGACCCTGGTTTTAAATGCTACTAATGATTTCCCTTGCAAGTCCTCCCATGGAGTAGTCTAGTTCCAGGAGTTCTCATCCAATAAATGGGAAGTCCACAGGCATTTGTTCTAGCTTCTAACTGAAATCCCGAGGTTTGAAGTCACCAGGGGAAGGATTTGATACTAAAAGGGATAATCGTGAGACAGAGTTGACCAGTAGTCTCTGCCCAGGAATCCCCTTTCACTGAGACATTCATCATTGCATTTAGTAGTTCCTGTCCTAACAGGCAACTTATTCTATGCAGGCATCTTCCTCTCCTTGGAGCTGTCTGAAAGTGTCACATCGAGTAAAGATTTGAGGGCTTAGGAATTCAGCTGTGATCTATCTGAAGGTGATTCTTGTACTGGAGTTGTATGAATCACTGCTCCAGAGACAGCCAAGTCCAAAAGTAAACTCAGGATAAAGAGTGTCTATAAATTCAAAATACCCAAGGGACTGGCAGAACTGTGCAGACAGACTCTACTAACATTGCAGTGAGGTACAGAGAGTTTGGCTTTTAATTATTCCCATAAAAGATTGATTCTTTGTTTGCAGTACATTCTGCTCCTATGTAAAAATAGCTCCTTAGTCAAAGCAGTTAATGTAGCTGGACTCAATTTCATGAGTTCTCGGCTAGTTAGTGACGATGGCTATCGTACTAGATTAATGAAGCCAAGGTCAGGTGATCAATTCTCTTGTCCTTTTCCATGTCCAAAGATGGTGCCTTTTAACTTTCCTATATGTGCACTCTAAGGCAATAAGGGAGGATGTATACAGGAAGGAAAGAGAAGGAAATATGGAATAGCAAATTGATCAGTGAGACAGGATAACTTAAAACATAAGCAGAGGTCTCTTCTGATGTTGCTGTGAAAGGACATTACTTCAAAAGGATGTTACTTCTCTGCTTCCTGTCTCACTTCTTTCCCATATATTTAATAAATTCATATCCAGTCTTCTAGAACCTTATATGTAACTGTTAAAAATAAGAGCACATTCATTCATTCATTCATCCAACAAATAATTATTGACCAGCCACTATGTTCCAAGCACTACCCAAGGGGCTGGGAATACAGGACAAGTACTTGTCTTCATAGAGCTTTCATTCTACTGGGAGGAGACAGAAATAAATATGTGAACATATACATACATAGCCTCAGATAGTGACAAATGCTATGAATGCAGTAAAATGTGACTATGGGATAAACAGTAACTGGTGTCAGCTCAGGGAAGTATCTCAGCTTTAGCTTAGGTGAGAGTAGAGCTTTCTGAGAAGGGGACATAAAGCCAGATCGGAATATTTTCAATATCTCAGATCACTCACTCTGGGGAGGAAGTCAGCTGACATGCCGAAGTAACACTGAAGCAGCTCTACAGAGAGGCCCGCATGCAAAAACACCAAGCCTCCTGTTACAGCCATGGGAGTGAGCCAGGTTTTAAGTGGATCCACCACATCAAGCCTTTGGATGACTGTAGCTCTGGTCAGCATCTTACCTGCAACCCCATCAGAGACTCTAAGCTAGAACCTCCCAGCTAGGCCTCTCCTGAACTTCTGTCCCATAATAATTGTGA
This sequence comes from Mustela putorius furo, assembly GCF_011764305.1. Classification (NCBI taxonomy): domain Eukaryota; kingdom Metazoa; phylum Chordata; class Mammalia; order Carnivora; family Mustelidae; genus Mustela; species Mustela putorius. The sequence goes on along the minus strand of NW_025422019.1, from coordinate 18,356,043 downwards.
AATGATAAATTTCTGTTGTGTTAAGCTAATTTTGTGGATAATTTATCATAAGTAACATAGCGGGTTTAAGAACAAGAGTGGTACCATCTGATTTATACGCTAGGATTCCTCTGACTGCCTTGCAGAAAATGGCCCGCAGGGGAGGCAAAGAGTGAAGATGATTATGAGGCACCGATTATCAGGCTATTGTCAGAAACTGAGCAAGAGAATAATGGTGGCCTAAACTAGAATTGTGGTAAAGATTTGGGTCACTGGGAGTTCTCATAACACCATTCTGAGAATTAAAGAGAGCCATGTAGTGTACTGCCATACCACCCTGAATGTGCCCCATCTCATTTAAAAAGAGGCATATTGTCCTCAAGATATTCTATTTGTTAGACTAATATTCTGGTTTTTTTTAAATTTTTTATTTTTTTGAGAAGAGGAATCATTTAGATCATCTGATGGAAAATTTTTATTTAAAAAGATAGAAATCTATGATGTCTGTCATGTTAGTGGGAATTCCCCTGGGCAGTATGCAGTCTGCGCAACCATAGAGGGAGATCCGAGAAGTGGTTGTATGGGGAAGTTGTTATATTGAGACTGGAGATAATTTTGGTCATAGTTTTGGACTGTGTGTGGAATAGGAGGACAAGATCATGGCTGGGTTGAGGCCTGATCAATTAGTTAACTTACCAAAACAGGGAGGATAGAAAGGGGGACCAGTGGCGGGCTGGGGGGGTGAGGGTAAAAGGAAATCAATAGTTCTCTTCTGGTCATATTGAGTTTGAGGTGCCCAGTAAATCCCAGAATGGAGATGTCAAGTTTGGAGTTAAAAGGATGAGCCTGGAGCTCAGGGAAGAGGTCAAAGCTTGCAAGGCAGATTTGGGAGATATCAGCATATGGATCTCAAATGACGAGACAAGGCAAGATTACCTCAGGAGAAAGTGGGGATTGAAAGAAGATAGACAAAGATTGAACGAATCTTGAAATGCTCCAACATTTAAAGGTTGGAGAGAGAAGAGAAACCAGCAAAGGAAAATAATAAGGTTTGATCACTGAAAAAATAAAGAAAAAAGAGGGAAGGGTAGTAGTTTGAGAGTGTAGAGCAAAATAATTTCAAAGTGCTGCAGTGAGCAACATACTGTCAGACCCAGGCTCACATACTGATGAAGGAGAGCAGTGCCTTGTATGTGTAAGACACCAAATAATTCAGGTTCAATTAATAAATGAACAAACGGCAAACATGTGCATTGTGCTTTCTATCTGCCAGGGAATGTGCAAAGCCCTGCGTATACATTAACTCAGTTAATCTTCACCATTAACTCTATAAAATAGGCACTATTAATCCCTATTTCCAGATGAACAAACTGAGGCTCAAACGGGTTAGGTAATTTGCCCATGGCCCCAGAGCTAGTATGAAGGTACATCAAGGATTTGGACCCAGCAATCTGGCTTCAGAGACAATGCTCTTAACCATTACGTCATGCTTTCCTTAAATGAGTGAGCAAGATGATAACAATTTAAATTTGGAATACATTGAATTATTGGTTTCACGGAGCTCACTTCATCTAGGTGGCATAAAGAAGTCAGCTGAGAAGAGATGGGGCAGTGGAGAATTCAAGCCTTACTTTAAAACAGTGCCATGCATGTTGCACAAAAGTAATACCATTGTGCTAGCAACCAAGTAGACTACGGCTCATTGACAGCATCCAAGATGAGGCCCATCTGTTCTCAATTTTTTTATTGGAGAAATCATTCACAGAATCATCAGCTTCATAGACTCTCCTAATTCCCATTTCTGACTGTTGCCCAGCTGCTCTATTTAGTTCCTTTCCCTTGTTCACAGATATCTTTTAGGTCCCATCTCATACACGCTCAGCCACTTTAGCTTCAGCTCTTGCAGTGGCAGCAAGACACCCGCAGGTAGAACCTAACACTCCTGACCTCAGGTACACCAGGTGACTCCGGCATTCTGCCCCAGGTTGCTCTGCACTAGCACACAGGAGCCTGTGGATGCCCACTCAAGTAGGCCAGCACATGAAAAAGCCCTGAAATGCAAGGAGCTAACTCTTTGACCAATGGAAACAGGAGCTGACAGACAAATATTGTCATCCTCACTCTGTCTGCTGGACAACTTTAAGGAGCATTCTGCACAATCCCTTAGATGCTCCCCGCAGGACTGAACCCCAGCTGCCTACTCTTAGTAATATACCCTTAGAGAGGCTTTTTCTCTTTTCCTAGTTCACTCCCCAGACCCTCAATTCTGAATGAATGAAATGATCCTTTAGGATCTTTTCTCAAGATAAAATATAAGAACCAAGCCATGGTCCCAGGCTCTACCACCTTAGCGCTGTCCCAGTCATGTGGCCAGTACCTGACAAGAGAGCTATGAGGCTAAGTTCTCCTGAGATTCATAATCACCACCTATAGCCTTTAGGATTGAGGAACAGGCCTGGCTGGAGCACTGGTTCCCTGCTTGCTTACTAAATAACCTTAGATAAAACATGGTACTGCCCTGTAATTCAGTTTTCTCATCTAGAAAATGTGCAATATAAGAGCATCACCCTCGTAGGGTGTTGGAGATAATAGATGTGATAATAAAGATGCATATGCACAGACTTGGAAGACAGGAGCATTAAGAGTGTGTGTGTGTGTATGCGTGTACATGTGTTGTTTGCCAAGCCATCTCCAAGCCGTAACAAAATTACTCGAAGTACATTTATACAACTCAGTAGCCACTAGCTATGTGTAGCTATTTAAATTTACAGGAAATAAAATTAAATGGAATTAAAAGTTTAATTCTATAGTCGTGCAGACCACAACTCAAGTGCTCAATAGCCACATAAGTCTAGTGGCTACTATGTGGTTCAACAGCACAGATATAGGATCTTCCCGTCATTGCAGAACGTCTCAGTGGACAGCTAGCACAGTTATTCAATATTCTTATTGCCAAGGAAGATGAGCCCGGCATTGGGTGACAGGGGAGTGGTCTTCAGTTCTCTAAGACTGTGTCCATTAGCCAGCTATCTAGAAGTTTTTCTCCCTTGAAGTTTTCCATCCCAGTAAGAGTCCAGGTCCATGTTGATGGTGGCGCCATGCTTGGAGCCAAGCTTTTCGGGCCTCTAGCAGTTCAAAGCAGATGCCCTTGGATAGAGCAGGCACCACAACTCTGAGCAACAGAATGCTGCCTTCTCACCCACCAGTCGGCACAGTGGAAACTGGAAACTAATAAAAAATAAAGGAAGCAAGTCCAGCCATGTTACAGAGCCACAGCCCCCTCGAGAAAGAACACCTGACTTTTATATACCTATAACAAGCCTAAGCGACCTAGCACAGAAGACAGACCACTGGCAGCTCAAGAGATTTAAGAGTGGAACATCCAAGAGGTCATGATGCTGTTCCTTCAAGACCTTCTGTTGGAGGTTGGAATGACTTTCCACTTGGGGTCCTACAGATGCCCCCGTACTTCTCCTGACACATCCATAAACCTGACAGGTGAATGCAGTGTTGTTCCTAGTAGAGATGGGCTGTGGGTAACTGTGACATAGAAAGTTTAATTCCTAGAGCTCATTTAGCGCCACCCACTAAGTGCCCACTGCCATGCAGACCTAGCTCCCACCTCTGTAGGGCCCAACCTGGGCCTGTTCCCATTAAAGAAGTTAACAGACTTGATGTTTTCCTGCCCTGATCCTCCCTATATCAAAATTTATGCATCTGAGTAATCTATAGTAATATAAAAATGACTAAGGATGTTATCCCCATCATGGCTAAAGTTAACAAAAATATACTAACGGTGCAAAACCTTAGCCCAATACTTCCCTAGGAGGAAAGCTACTATTGATATGAAAGTATCTGACCCCCATCAGAAACACCTCTCATGCTTACATCCACCTTTACCTCCCATCGTATACACATATGTAAAAAGAGTAATTACTATAGATATTGGAGAAGTCAACAACAGCCTTCCACGAGGGTGATGTAAAGTTTGTTGACCCTGACCTTCACCTGATCTATCTTCACAGTGCTGACCCAAGTGCCCACCACACCTGACACACACAACAAAGGGGAGTTATTCTCAGCAAACACTTTGGAACTTCCTACCACCTTTTCTTGTCTTCCATATTGTCACAGTTTTGGCACTTGATACTCTCTTAAATGTAAAACACTCTTCTTCCCTCTGCTTTCCTTAGCTCTTTGTGACCACCTGATTTCTCAGTTCCTGGCTCTGGCAAGTTTCTTAGCATTAACTCCCTACTTGACATCCCATGCAACTTGCCAAGGTCAAGAAAACAAGGCTCAAGATATAACCCAGAAAAAGTAGCACATCAAGCAGGGACATAATCCAGTAGGAGAGACATGGGTAGATCTTAGGTTATCTTTTATATTACACCAATACCAAAGCTTGTGATAAAATTTCAAGTTAAAATATTGTGGCACTGGAGTCAGAAAATGTGAGCTCAAATTATGGCTTGCCTACATGATGTCTGCAGAACCACAGGCAAGTTATCAACCTCCCCATGGTCCCTTCCTTGATTGTGAAATGTGATGATATGGTCATCTTCATGCTAGGATTTTTAAAGATTAAAAATGGGACAAAGTATAAAAAGTGTTTAGCATCGTATCTTTCCCATAGTTGATTATTTAATAATAGCAATAATTACTAGTATCATTACATCATCAATACATTTGTCATTATCTACTTAACAATTCTTAAGACTCCTTGAAAGCTGATTAAAGTTAGCAATCTAAAGGGCTGGAAGCAAGAAATGACAAAAATCTGTGCCTCTGTAAGAATAAAATCTGCTCTCTTGACTCAGGAGCCTCTCCTTGACCCAGGCCACAGCTGTTGCCCAGGGAAATGATTACTTAAGTGCCTGTTTATTGTGCCACTTGTCTGCCCATTCTCCTCCTGACTGCTTCCACAAATAAATGTTTATTTAATCAGCTAGCCAAGGGAAATTTCCCTTTGGAACTCTCATGGAACTGAGGAATATAAAGAATGTGCTCATTTATAAAACCAAGTGAAATGGCTTATTTTCCCTTAATTTTCACCACATGCTTAAGGCGATATTTTCATGAACACAGCAAAAAAGAATCAACAGAAGGACAAGTCACTATTTTTTCAAGTAGGTTTTTGCAGTGACATTTTGCAACAAGACACATTATTTTTCAAGGAAAAAAATTCTCATCTTCACATACAAAAGAAAGAAAAAGCCTACAAAAGTGACATTTTTCTTCCCTGGACAATATCTTTCTTTCTACAAGACCTGCCTTTCACCTCTGCAGTCAGCTCCAGGTGTTAATAGAAAAGCTTTGGTGTCTCTAACTCCAGCAAACCATGAATCATTTCCAATCCCTGCAGAAATGAAAATTAACATCCTAAGTTTATGGGGTTGGCATTCATCTACAGAAACCAGGCCTTACTATATATATATTTCTGGATGGGAAGAAGGGCTTAGAGAAAAGAATCCCAGACTTCTTATATCCTATTTATCTTCACTCTGCCTCCTTACCTTTACAAACAAGCACACACACAACAATTTAAGATCCTGTGTACTGGTTCAAAAAACTACTGGCACTACAGCAATCAAACGCAAAACAAAGTAATCTGCTCCAACAAATCCCTTCAAATGGGTCACTAGAGCAATTCACAGGTGTTCTTCTATTTGTCCTTCTATTTCGATAGCCACAGTGGAGGTATGTGGGCCATAAATAATTATTTGAGAGTAAGGGACAAAAGAGAGGTGAAGGGGAGGGGGTCATTCCAAATAAAGATTTCATAGCACTTCAACATCAGTATTCCCAAATGAAAATGAATCTGCTTTGGCCTTTATGGCCGGATGGTCAGCACCCCATTCTTCATCTGGTGATGAGGACACCCATATTTTTTCAACTCAGGTGAATATGGAGGAGACAAAAATCCATGATAAAGATAAACACTCTCAAAACATGTAATTAGCAAGCCTGGAATCCTGCTGCAGAGTGAGATTATAGGGACAGGCTGCCCAGATTTGTTCCCAATATCGTTTAAAATTACAAAATCTCAGTACATTTTACTGCCTTCTTCATTGAAAGTTTAACAAGAAGTCCAGTGACTAACTGGCTTGAGGACTCCATTTGTCTTAACTTTTAAAATAATTAATGATATTTTCAGAGAGCCCTGAGCCTGTTCTCTGGGAGCAACACCAATCTTGGCAGAAGGGTAGTTACTGGAGAAATCAACATGAGTACACTTTTTGCATAATGTGGTCAATTAGATATTCTTATTATTAGTCCAACCCTGTGAAAAGCAACTGATTGTTCTAAAACTAGGATAGTCAAATACAGAATGCCCAGGTAAATTAAAATCTAGGATAAACAATGAATGTTTTAGTATAAGAATGTCCCATGCCTTATTCGGGGTATATATACACCAAAAATATTTTATGTTTTTGTGAAATTCAAGTTTAACTGGTACCTGTATTTTTTTTTTACTCTGTTATATTTCTCCTCATACAGTATACCATTAGTTTTTGATGTAGTGTTTCATGATTCATTGTTTGCATTTAACATTCTGTATTTTTATTGACTATATTTGACAACCCTATTTAGAATTCCCTTATAGTAGATTAGATTACTGTTTAAAAATATTTAGACCCAACCTCTCCCTCATCTTCACTGTGGAAGTTTAAATTCTCATTCCACCAAAATTGATTCTAGCCGTGTAACTTGCTCTGGCTCATGGTGGGTAGAATGTGCTTTCTCTCCTGATTTGCTGTATAAATGGCTTTAGCCAATAGGATGTTAGCAGATGTGACACAGGCAAAGCCTTGAATTGAGTTTGTGTTGTTAGTCTTGAATTCTTTTATTTCCTCCATTACCATGTTGCAAGGAGCAGCTCAAATCCTGGAATGAATACATGTGGAGTAGCCCTGAACCCAGGCTACCTGGAGGACCTGAGCCCTATCAAATTCATTGCTTGATGCAGAACTGACCAGCCAAGCCCAGCCTAGATCAGCCACCTCCTAGCCAACTGCAGGGTTATTTCAGACACTGAATGTAGGGATTGCTAGGCAGCACAATGTAGCATTTGCTAAGGCACTACTAAAATTCATTTTAAACATATGAAAAAAAAATATGTTTCCTTAAACAGCTTCAAAAAATAGCCAAACGTCTCCTTCATTCTTCATCTATCACAGATGTGGTAACCCCAAATGTTAAAGGGGCTCCAAAAAGGCTCTCCTTGCAAAACACTGGGCTGAGGGTCAGAACAAGTATGTTAAACTCCCAGCTCTGCTATTTGTAAACCATGTAATATTGGGTAAATAAATGAACCTCTCTGAGTCTGTTCACCTAGCTGTGATGGGGGATAATTTCTATCCATCTGCTCACTAAAGTGAAAATGAGGAATCAATGAGCCAATGTGTCAAAAGTGCTTTGGTAAATTGTAAAATTCTATATGAATATGTGTAAAGCATTTAGAAACATGCCTTGCATAGAGTAAGTGCTATATATGTGTGTTGCTAAATAAACAGATATATAAATGTGCATATATCTCCCATGTACAGTCTTATCTATTTGACATTTTCAGCACATGCACTGTGCTACGCAGAGTAGATAATTAGAGTAAAGAGCATGTTAAGGGTATTGGAAGGGGGATTTCCTAACCCAGATGCAAAGGTCAGCAAATCTTTCTGGTTGAAGAATAAGATGTGAGATATCATTATTACATGCCACATTAAGTAACAGCAATCTCTCTCAGACATGCACAGATGCCTACTGCACAAATGATGTCATAGAATTTCTTTCAGAGGTCCTGAGACATGGTCATTTCCAGAAAGACAGATCCTCATTCATACCAGTGGAGAGAGTTACATTCTCTAAGCATACATATAAGTGGGTTGTATGGAGAGAAGAAAAGGGAGGTCCACAAAAGCCCCTTGGAAACTCTATAAATAAACTTGACTAAAGCTGCCATTTTTGAGAAACCTGGATTAGCTTTTTTTGTTTGGGGTTGCATGAAACCTGTTTTTCATGCAAAAGTTTAAACTTCTCGATTTTCAATTTATTTTGTCTTTGATAATGTCAAATGCAGACTTTTATCTCCCAAAGAAGAGAATCATTAATAAATTTTTCAATCAAAGTCTATTTCATGTAGCTATTGTCATCTGAAGCAGCATCTCAGGCATCATTATGGATATCAGCACTGCATTTCTAAGTATGACCATAGGTATGTGACATTCAAACACATGGAAATTCAAGCACTAATAACATTACTAATGGCTTTGTTGAAGACAGAATATCAAAAGAAATCAAAAAGAAAAAATTAGATTTGATAGAAGTTGCACAGAAATCAATCAAGAAACATTTATTGAGAACAAATGTACATTAAATGTTTGACACTGTCAAGCTCTTTTGGGACTCATAGTTCCATGCAGGAGACAAGCAGATGGGCAATTAAGATATAGTAACAGGAAAATAGAAACAGAAATTATGATACAGTGACAGCAATAGATTGGAGACAGAGGACAGAGTACTGAAGAACTTCACAGAAGGATTGAATGGTTTTACAGAGAACATTCCATCAGATGCAATACCAGGTTCTTCTGGTAAAAGCTGTTGGTGACCCAGCTACTAGCATTATACCTTTCCTTCTGAAGAACACCTTTCTGATGTTCAGTTATCATGCAGATTTCTGAGAAGACAGCTAAAGACTAAGAGGAGGAATCAATGTCTCTAAAGGCAAGCGAAACAAAAGCTGAAATGAACTACTGGGATTTCATCAACATAAAGAGCTTCTGCACAGCAAAGGGAACAGTCAACAGAACTAAAAGGCAACCCATGGAATGGGAGAAGATATTTGCAAATGACACTACAGATAAGGGGCTGGTATCCAAGATCTATAAAGAACTTCTCAAACTCAATACCCAAAAAACAATCATGTCAAGAAATGGGCAGAAAACGTGAACAGACACTTCTCTAAAGAAGACAAATAAACAGCTAACAGATGGATGAAAAATGCTCCACATCACTAGCCATCAGGGAAATACAAATCAAACCCACAATATGATACCACCTTATACCAGTTAGAATGGCTAAAATTAACTAGACAGGAGACAACACATGTTGGGGAGGTTGTGTAGCGAGGGGAAGCCTCTTACACAGTTGGTGGGAATGCCACCGATACAACCATAGTGGAAAATAGTGTGGAGGTTCCTCAAGACCTTAAAAATAGAGCTACCCTACAATGTAGCAATGGTAAGTATGTACTCCAAAGATACAGATGTAGTGAAAAGAAGGGGTACATGCACCCCAATGTTGATAGCAGAAATGTCCACAAAAGCCAAACTATAGAAGGTGCTGAGATTTGGTCCATATATACAATGGAATATTACTCAGCCATCAAAAAGGATGCATACCTACCATTTGCACTGACATGGATGAAACTGAAGGTATTATGCTAAGTGAAATAAACCAAGCAGGAAAACACAATTACCATATGATTTCACTCATATGTGGAATATAAGGAATAGCACAGAGGACCATAAAGAAATAGATGGAAAACTGAATGGGAAGAAATCAGAGAGGGAGACAATCCAAATGAGACTCTTGACTCCAGGAAACAAACTGAGGGTTGTGGAAAGGGAAGTAGGGGGATGGATGGGGTAACTTGGTGATGGGCAGTAAGAACAGCACTTGATGTGATGAGCACTGGGTGTTATATGCAACTAATGAATCATTGAACACTATATCAAAAACTGATGATGTACTATAGGTTGGCTACCCAAACATAATAAAAATAAATATTTTTATGCACCAACTAGTTATGGCCATCCCATTCCCCTTGGCCTGTGATTGGCTTAGGAGTAATCATGTCACCCATTTCTAGCCAGTGAAATATAAGAGAAACAGCTAGACAGCTTCTGGGAAAATTTCTATCCAATTAATTAAAAAAGAAGAATGTTCATGAAAAAAGTCTTTGATCCACCACTTTTACTTTTCTGCACTTGCCTACTGCCTTCCCTACCTAATATTGTTCATATTTTCCTTTTTAACAGAACCTCACCTGGCCATTGTAGCTGTTGCAGCTATTACATGACTACAAAAGGGAACACTGCCGGCCCTCTGAGGTTGACAGAGGAAAAAAGTGAAGGCACCAAGTTATCAAGCCACAGTGTCAATCCTAGAACTGCCACCTCCAGGCTTACTTTGAGTGAGATGATAGATGCCTGCACTGTTAACCTACTAGTCTGGTGTCCTATTGCTTGCAGTTTAAACATTCAAACTTGGAGAGTGCAAAGATGAATGAGACCCTCTCCCTGACATCATGGACTCACAGTCTAGTCGAGGAACTTATAGTCCACGGACAGTTGCTCTGGGTCTTATGAGTGAGAGCTTTTCAGATAGGCTGATAAAGGGACGAGACACTGCAATTCAAGAAAATGCACAGAGCAGAAAAGACAAATAGTTGGCAGATCATGAAGGGCTTGGGCCATACTAGGATGTCTAGGCTTTATCTTGCAGGCAATAAAAGGCCAGAAGTGGTTTTAACAAGAGGTTAATTGTATAGAGCTCATTTTGCCCATAGCGTGGAAGCTGAACAAGCAAGACATGCCAGTCTGTAGGCTCCCTCGTGGTGAATTTAAGACCTTCCTTCTCAAGTCCCTTTTCCTTTGCTACAAGGTGAACTTACATCTCCACATAGGTTAACCCAACTTCCCCTGATTTGACCTGCCACTTTTCCTGCACTGATTCTCAATTGATAGTAAACAATATTTGTCATTTAAATTCTTCTCTCAGAATGTAATTTACTAGGCTTTAGCATCAATAATCACTCTAGGAAATCTGTTCTCCTTTGCAGGAATGAATAGCATAAAAAAAAAAAATCAAATCCAAACAAACCAACCAAAAAGAAGCAATTCAAGGATGAATTCTTTCTCCAAGGAAGCAAGGAGGCTTAGCAAAAAGAAAACAGAACAGGATTGCAAAATCCAGAGGCTGAGGTTCAGAGATAGTTCGGATGCTTATGAATGATGCAGTGGAAATGAGCCAGCGTCCTCTTGTCATCAGCTGCCCTCCCCATGTATCTTGAAGGTTGGATAAGACACCCTCTAGCATTTAAAATGCTCAAATTCTGTGATTCTAAGATGAGAATACTAATATTCATTAAAGCCCACTCTATGTCATGCACTATGCTAAGCACTTCACATATTACATTTCATTTGACCTTACAGCAAGCCTGTGTACATTTTTATATCTACTGTACAGATGAGAAAACTGAAACCTACAGATCCTGACCATCTCACTCAAGGTCACAATAAGAAGTAATGGACTAAGCCTAGCTAATCTCAAACCACTGCCTGTGTTTTTAATGACTTTTTGCCATGTTATTCCACACTTATATGATTAATGTAGAAATTCTGAAAATCTATAATACAAAGAATCATACTGTGTTGTCTTATATCTGTACTGAGAACTGTGAGCTTATGCTGGTTTTTATTTCCCTCTTTATGTCTAGACATAAAAACACTTTATATTTTCTTTTTTTATCGTATGCAAATATTCTCTTATAAGTTGACGTCTAACGCTTTATACAGCTTTGTACCATGCTCTGTTTACTAAATAAATTTCTGAGCATTATCCCTCCTATTGAAATTCTTCATATGGCTGTGCCATATTGTTTTAACTACTCCTCTATTATTAGATATTAAGGCAGGATTTTCATGAGATTTTATTTTTTAATATAAGTAACACCATGTCAAACATCTTTTGGATTGATTTGGGGATGATGATTTGCAAAAGGTATGAAATATTTTCCATGGTCCTGTTATATATTACCAAAATATATATTACTTTGCTATAGAGAAGCTGAAACAAGTTACCTTCACAAGCATCGAATTGTCCATTGCATGCCATCCTAATGACATCATTTTTAAAAAAACTTTAAACATTCTAGTAAAAAAAAAAATCCTTTATTTTCTATTACCTTTGATTCTTAAAGAGGTTGAACAGTTTTTTTTAATGTGTTTATTAGTTTTTTTACTATGTTATGTTAGTCACCATACAGCACATCATTAATTTTTGATGTAGTGTTCCATGATTCATTGTTTCATAAAACACCCAGTACTCTATGCAATGAGTGCTTTCCTTAATACTCACCACCGGGCTAACCCATCCCCTCCCCCGCCAAAAAACCCCTCTCAGTTTGATTCCCAGAGTCCATAGTCTCTCATGGTTCATCTCCCCCTCTGATTTTCCTCCTTCATTTTCCCCTTTGTTCTCCTAATGTCCTCCATGCTATTCTTTATGTTCCACAAATAAGTGAAACCATATGATAATTGTCTTTCCCTGTTCGACTTGTTTCACTTAGCATAATCTCCTTCAGTCCCATCCATGTTGATGCAAATGTTAGGTATTCATCCTTCTGGATGGCTGAGTAATATTCCATTGCATATATGCACCACATCTTCCTTATCCATTCATCTGCTGAAGGGCATCTGGGCTTCTTCCACAGCTTGGCTATTGTGGACATTGCTTCTATGCACACTGGGGTGCATATGGCCTTTCTTTTCACTACATCTGTATCTTTGGGGTGAATACCCAGGAATGCAATTGCTGGGTTGTAGGGTAGCTCTATTTTTAACTTTTTGAGGAACCTCCGCACTGTTTCCCAAAGTGGCTGTACCAACTTGCATTCCCCCCAACAGTGTAAGAAGGGTCCCTTTCTCCACAAGATCGCCAGCATTTGTTGTTTCTTGCCTTGTAGATTTTTGCCATTCTAAGTGGTGTAAGGTGGTATCTCAATGTGATTTTGATTTGAATTTCCCTGATGGCTAATGATGTTGAACATTTTTTCATGGATCTGTTAGCCATTTGTATGTCTTCTTTGGAATAGTGTCTGTTCATGTCTTCTGTCATTTTTTGATTTGATTATTTGTTTCTTGGGTGTTGAGTTTGAGAAGTTTTTTATAGATCTTGGATTCTAGCCCTTTATCTGTAGTGTTGCTTCCAAATATCTTCTCCCTGTTTATTAGTTATTTTGAATTCCTCTTTGATAAATGGCTAAGGTCTCCTTATATATCAATATCTTCAACCTATTTTCTGCCATGTTTGTTAGTTGATGTCTCTTGTAAAATGCCTAATATAAGAATTTCTTGTTCTGTTTTTCCCACAGGTTCTAGAGAACATAAATGTAATGATGTGAATTTGATAAGCAGGAGTCTATTGTCTGAAAAACTGACACAAAATATTTTTGAAAAATCAGTCATACACACAATGAATCATGGAACACTACATCAAAAACTAATGATGTACTGCATGGTGAATAACAGAATATTAAAAAATATATAAAAATAAAATAAAATAAAAAATTAGTCAATTTGTCAAGGTCATCCAATTGACCTATACCATAGTGACCACAGGCTGTAATGCAAGTGACAAGGATTGATCATTAAGGGTTCCAGGGAATGCCTGTGAGTAAGTCTCCCTCACCCTGAAACATCACACTCTCTGTGGGCTCTAATGATTCCAAGCAGTTTGTGAGCAAGAGGTTGAGCACCTTTTCATCAGAAACCTGAATATCTAGGTTACTGCCTACCACCCCAGTAAACTCTCCACAGCTGACACGATAACAGAAATTTCTCTTCAGTTCACTTATACAACAGAGTTCACTGACTTGTTCTGAGAAACTCAACTTTTCCCTTATTATTAGTGAGATAGGACCTGAATTCCATTCATTCTCTTTTTATCCATTCATTCAAACGCAGATTTATTGAAGGTCTGCTATTTGTTAGGCTCTGTAATTGGGATTTGAAGATAAAATTCTAAGCAACAAAGAACACAATCCCTAACTTCCTGGACTCTAGTGAGAAGAAAAGACATTAACTACATAATCACACAGAGGTGGCCAGAGCTCAGTGTCCTGGTGAAGCATAGAAGACATAAAGTTGGAGAGGTGAACTTGAGTAGATAACACAGAACCTTAAGCAATAAGTCATTGCTGACTGTCCTAACCATATCTGGGCTTTAAAATAGTCACTCTGGCTGTGGGTGGAGAAAAATTAGGGTTGAGGGACAGTTAACATACAGTAAGGACAAAAGAACATTTAGAGTCTAAATGCTGTGGTCTGGAAAAAGCAATGAGAGTATCTTGTACTGGGGTAGACATAAAGATGGAGCTTTTCCTCTTTGCTTCCTTCTGTTCATCTGTATTATTGAACCATGTCCCTAACACCACAACAGTATCACTGTGTAGGGAAAATGCACTCAAGGGTAGAATAAGGGCCTTCTATAAATACTATTCTGGCTGACTCTTGATGAATAAAATTCAAGTGCCCTTCTTCCAGAATAGCCTGGAGTAAGAAGCCACTATTTAACACATTAAAACAATGAATTCCCTCTTTGTGTGGTGTTTGACATGAAAAATGTCATTCCATCACCAAACAATTCTCTCGTCCTCTGACTCCCACTGGGTATCCTGGAATTCCATTCAGTTCTGACACTAACTACCCAGAGTTGATGCAGTCCCATAAGATTTGCACCTCTTCAGATGCCTGACACAAGTCCCAGATCCTCAGGCTACCTGCTCTTCTGCCCAGCTTGGCTAGCAATTCAAGCATTCTCACAACCTCTCCTTCAGTTTCCAAAATTTGGTAGAAAAGATCACATAGTATAAACTACTATACTATAAGATATAGTAAAGTATCAAAAAGAATACATTATCATAAAGAATACAAATGAGGGTCAGATAAAGAGGTACTTAGTTCAAGGTCCAGAAATGTCCCAAGGCAAGGAATTTCTGTCTCGATGTTGTCCCTATGGTGTTAGGGTATACCACTCTCCTAGTAAGCAAATACGTCAGCCAACTTGGAAGCTCCCTGAACTCTACTGTTTAGGGGCCTTCATGGTGGCTTTATTATATAGGCATGACTGATTAAACCATTAGTTATTCATGACTGAACTCAATCTCAGGTCCTTCTCCCCTCTTTGGACATGGAAGGGAATAGGAGCAGAAGGCTCCAACCCTCTAATCACATGGTTGGCCTTTCTAATAACCAGCCCCCATCCTGGAGCTATCTTGCCCATCCCCTACTTTATATTATTCCCCACACTTCTTTTCCTAGTACTATCCATTTTAGTCCCTTTTTATTTGTAAGACAAAACATTAAAAGCAAGTCTTTACTCTAGATAGAAAAATAACATCAAATTGGGAATTCATACTATCACTCTAAAATCTATTTGGGATCTCTTAAAAGGCATTAACTAATTCAAAAAGGTGTTTGTTGAGTGCCTACTGTGTGCCAGATATTGTTCCAGAAGCTGAGAATATCATGGTGCAAAAGATAGACAAGACTTGCAGTCAGATGGAATTTACACTCTGCTGGGAAGACAGACAAATGAATGTTTGTACAATAGACAAATAAATTCATATTCACATTTACATATAATTTCAGATAGTGGTTGGAGTTGTGAAGAACACAAGTGGGACAATTCGTTATGAATTGGGTAACAGTTGGGGAACTGGTTTAGATAGAAGGACCAGAGGAAGCCTTTCTGAGGAGGACGCAACATTTGTCTGAGCCTTAAGTCTTCAGAGGGAGGAAGCCGTAGAAAGATCTTGGGAAAGAGAATTTTTAAAAGAGGAAGAAGAAACACAGGAGTTTTGTATTTGTTAAATTATGCTAACAGTTGTAACTAACAGCCCCTGAATATCAAAGCTCCAATACAGTATAAGTTTATTTCTCACCTAGGCTAAAGCACAGGCCAACGAAGGCCTCCTCAAGTGAGGAGGCACACTGTTCCACAAAAGTCACTCAGACACTCAGGCTTCTTCCAAAATGTGTAATCACCATCATTAAGGCCTCAGCCTCCTCTGTTTTCAAGCAGTAGATGGAGAAAGAGAGAAAGAGAACATAAGCTTGCTTGTGGACAGTTTTCTGGACCAGTATATGAAAGGATTATTTCTGCTCACATTCTACTGGCAACAACCCAGACATCCACCTGTGAGGAGGCAAGGAAATGTGTGTGTTACCAAGAATAAAAGGGAAACGGTTTATTCGACAACCAGCCACAAGTCCCAAGATTGAAATAATGTTGGTATACATACAGGTCATGAAAAGAGGATGGATTTCATTCTAACTGAAAATAGGGTGATGATTATATATGATTTCCATTTAATAAAGATTACTCTATACAGAATAAACTGGAAAAGTATAAATAATGGGAGCAAAAGAAATGCTTAAGAAATGTTTGCACTGGTTCCAGTTAAAGGGCTGATTTTAAGGCTTTATTGGTGGAGATGGTGAGAAGTAGTCAGATGCAGAATATGTTTTGAAGGTATCACTAACACACTTGCTTATTGCCTGAATGGGAGGGAAGATTGAAGGAATTGAGGATAACTCCCCATTTTTGAGTCTGAGCCTGAAGGAAGATGGTGAATTTCCTCAGCTGGGGAAGTCCAGGAGAGAGGTAGCTTCAGAACAGAGGTAGAGGAATCAAATGTTCCATCTTGGCGATTGTAAATGTGAAGGATGTGGGGGGCATCAAAGAGGTGATGCCCCAGTGGACAGCTGAATACATGACCTGGGTGATTAGGAGAGAAGTCAGGCCATTTGGGAGCCACTGGAGTAAAGATATTATTGAGAGCCACGGAAATAGTGGGGGTGAGGGTTATGTATCATGAGGGTAAACAGAGTATGTGGGATCAAGTAGCTCAAAGGCTGAGGAATTTAGGGAAGGAAATATGAGGTCATTCTTATTGCAAACATTATTTTCAATGAAAAATAAGAGATTTATCATCTGAGAGATAAGCTTGTAGAAATGACACAGGAGGTATATGTAGAAAAGATAGTAAAATCAAACTTAGAAAGATAAAGGGGCTGTGCCAGGAAAGTGTAGTAAGACTGGCAGAGCAGAAGGCCCATTTGAGATGTGTGTTCATGAAGTGAGACCAGTCTACCTGGTTTGGAGATTTTCTTCAGCAATGCTCAGCTGCTTGGGTGCAGGTATCGAGTAGAAAGATTTGGATTTCACTATCAGGGTTCAATAGCATCCGCAGACAAAGACAGATGTTGTGTAATAAAGAATTTAGCTTCATCAAAAGAGAGGTCTGGCCTCCATTCTGAAGGTATGGGAGGTATGGGAGGTAACATTTAAACCCTTAGAATATCCTCAGTGATAGGAGGATCTTTTGTTATTCATGGTGGGCCCCTAGGACTACACCTAATAGTTTATGGAAACAAGAAGGTTCAAGGTAGGATGGGCCACACCTGCTATACAGAGGAGGAGAGAGACTTTGTGTCTCATAGTATCAACTGCCCTTGAGGCAGAGTTTAACCACATGGGCAATCAGTCATTCCTCCATGAAGCTCCAATAAAACCCCTCAACATCAGGTGGCTCAGTCTGTTAAGTGTCTTTGTCTCAGGTCATGATCTCAAGGTCCTAGAATCAAGCCCTGCATCCAGCTGCCACATCCAACCCTGAGTCCAGCCCTGCCTCGGGCTCCATGCTCAGTGGGGAGTCTGCTTCTCCCTCTTTCTCTGGCCTTTGCCCCACCTGTGCATGTGTGTATAAATCATAAATCATAAATATATAAATCATAAATATATAAATCATAAATAAAATCTTATAAATACATACACACATATACCATACCCTAAACATAAAAGCATGGATGAGCTTCTGGAGTTGGTAATCCTGTGTATGTATTGTCACACATGAATCCTAGGAGAGTAACTTGTCTTAAGAATACTGGAGGCCTTGTGTTTGGAACCCTTCAGACTCTGCCATATGAGTCTCTTCCCCTGGCTGATTTTAATATACCCTTTCTTTGTAATAAACATAATTGTGAGAATAGCTTTCCATGAGAGTTCTATGAGTCTTTCTAGTATATCATCAGACCTGAGGATGGTTTTGGAAATGCCTGTTATGTGTTGATTGGCACTCTTCCAAAATTCCTATGTTGAAGTTCTGTCAGGATCTCAGAATATGATCTTATTTGAGAAATGGGTCATTGCAGATATGGTTAGTTAAAATAAGATAAGGTAAGGTCAGTTGGAGAAGGGTGGACTGCTAATCCACTGTGACTGGTGCCCTCATAAAAAGAGGACATTTGGACAAAGACACACACACAAGGGAGAAAGTCATGTGAAGATGAAAGCAGAGATTGGACTGAAGCTTCTGCCAACCAAATAATATCAAAGATTGACAGCAAAACACTAGAAGCTAGGGTAGAGACTGGAGCAGATCCTCACTCACAATCCTGAGAAGGAATCAACCCTCCTGACCCTTGGGTCTTGGACATCTGGCCTCCATAACTGTGAGACAATAAATTTTTATCATTTAAGCCACCAGTCTGTGTCACTTTGTTACATCAGCCCCTAGGAACTAATATGCCCCCAAATTTGTAATTGGTGTCAGGGGTCTTAGGCGGACTTGGCGGTGTGGTAAAGGACTCTGCCCTTTACCTCACAATTTGGCTAACTTCGGGGAGGTGTCTAGGCTGGAGACAAAGGACTATGTTGACCTGTGGGAGATGGTGGTGGGAAAGGAGTAGGGACACCAGATTGAAGGTCTCAGTGTAAAAAACTGTACTTGGACCAGTAAAAGAGTAAGGTAAAAAGTAGGCTTGGTAATCAGAGAGTAGTCTTACAATCCCTATGTCACAATAAAGATTTTGAAGATGGTGTAATTATTGGTTGTCACAAAATCTAAAATAAGACCAGGGGGGTGGCTGAAGTGGAGCAGAGGACGACATCCCTAGAAGTAAAGGAACCAAGAAATTAAGACATTGACTGTGATTATCTATATAGATTCCAACAAAGATGAAAATAGTTAAAAAAAAAAAAAAGAAAGAAAGAAAAAGAAAGAAAGAAAGAAAGAAAGGCAGAGGTGGGGGAGGCTAGTCAATGTAGTCTTGCATAAACAAGGGGGAACAGCTCAGCTGTGCACAGAGGGAATCTAAAAAGAAAGGTACTGGGTAGTAATGTCTAATGACACAGACTTTAGTGCAACTTGAGCATCAAAGGAACAGCAAAAATGACTTGAAGGTGTCGGTGGGGAGAGATCAAGAAAGATATGTACTTCCAAGTTTTAGTACAGGGGAGTCTGACTTGCACTCAATTATATATTCATTCAACAGAGCACATACTCTGTAGGTTAGGGATAAGCAAAGTGATATTTTCAAGAAGTCCTTGTCTTCACCATACAGGTTATGTGGTGACTCTAGATATCCAAGACATGAAATAAGGAAATAAAGCACACTTTGCCTAGCGAGAAAGTCAAAGAGCTTGGACTTGGAACTCTGTTCTCTGTGGCTCCAGATGCAACGCCTTTATGAACAGATGTCTGCTGCTCTTCCCTGGGAAAGAGTATATTCCTGTCTCGACACCAGGCTTTTGCCAATAAGACGCAAGCAGAAGTAACAAGCACCGCTTCCCAGCAGAAGTTTCAGGATCCAATGTGTGATCACTACATTTCCTTTTCCCTCTGCCGTAAGACCAGGAATGTTCCAGAGAGATGTGGTTCCATCTAACTGGGTCCAGTTAGACAACCAACTGCAAATGACATGTAACCTACTGAAAGACACAAAGACCCTGGAGTCATTTGTCATTGCTGCATAGCCTCACCTAGCCCACATGATACAGGGTGAAATCTAGGATTCCCGGAAGTTTCAGGTTTGGGCAGCTAGGTAGATGAAAGTGCCACTGACCAAGCCAGCAAAAACAGGCAGGAAGAGGAAGCAGTTTGCCCTGAAATGCGGTTTCTCCATCTAGCCTGGGCTTCTTTTTAATTTCCAACTTTCCTCCATAATTTAGTCATTCTATAAATGGGATTCACAGTGATAATCCCCCACACCGGAAGCAACCCCAACACTGGGCCCCTCAACATTCTAACTCAGCTGCTCCCTACAGGTGTACGAGGGGTGAGGGTGGGGGGCATCTGTGCATGCCCCAAGGTCCCAGGAAATTGTCTCCTTGCTCTCCAGAGTAACTTTCACAGTGTCCACACAACAAAAGAGGGCTTTCTTGTAGCTACACAACACAAAAAGAATATCCCAATGGCTGGGAACAAGTCATTTTAAGACACACATTGTTTAGACTACAAGTTCTTGACAACTTTGCCTATTTCTATTATACGTTACTAGTTTAGTCCTGCTCAGCAGCCATAAAAATAATGTGAAAAGAACAATGCCTCATTTCACCCAGAGTTATATCCTCCTTTTTTGGTTTTTCCCAGCAACCATTTGCTCGCATGCTTCAGGCAAGAGTTTACAGAGATAACAGCCCTGAAAGTGGAACACTTATGCATTTGTAACATCGCCCCCCATCCTTCCCTGAGCCCAACCAAGAGTGGCTCCTTCATTAAACTTATCTCCAGAAGACAGGAAGCAGACACCTGGTAGTCACTAGTCTATTTGTTCGGTCTTTGCTCCTGTCAGCCTTCCTTTATTTCGTTTCTCTATCAAATGTCCGCAAGAGGTGTTGAACATCCAAGCCCAATGTGCAATTGCGAACACTAAGTTATTCCTTCCTCTTACAAATGGAGCTGCCAAGCAGACACTGCAGCGGGAGGCCGAGGGGAGGGACCCAGCTCTCACAAAGCCCACCACAGCTTCCTCTGGAGCAAGCCCACAAAACAACACAATTTAGACTCCCAGCGTCACTGTTTCACAGCGATGGTCCCTTAAGTGGCCCCCAGTCTCCAGTCTCTCCCCATGCAATCAGTCATCCACAGTGCAGCAAGAGAAGAGATCTTTCTGTTATGCAAATCAGATCATGCCTCTGTCCTGCTTAAAATCTTTCAGCAGATCCCCATGAGGGAGAAAATGAAGTACCCACTCTCTCGCACTTAGACAAAGCCCCTCGCTATCTCTCTTACAGCTACTTTTCTAGATTTTTTCCTCCTACATCCTGCTCTCTTCTGGTGTGTTTTAGGTCTTTGCTACATGGAAAACTTTTCATGTCTTTCTAATCTGAACCTCAGCATTACCTCCTCTGGAAACCATCCCTGCATGCCATGCCTCACCCCATCTCATAGTCCACGCTGCCTCAGTGAGGTGAAGGGCTTCCTTGTTCCGTAAAACCCTGTCTGTGACTCTAGCATTGCATCATGGTTACACTCACACCCTTTGTCTATATGCTGTTGTCTCCATCCCATTTTTATGTTTACAAGCAAAGGTACTCTGGTGTCGGTGAAGTAGCCAACATATAAGCAAGCTTTATTTATGTTTACAAGATTTGTTGTGCTAAATGGTGGATAGCAAAGGTAAGAAAGGTAAGAAAAGCTCAGTCCTTGCCAGAGAGAAGCAGACACAATTGTAGGGCAAATAAGCACATTCACAAATAATTGTATTACAGATTACAGCTGACCCTTGAACAACATGGATTTGAACTGCATAGATCCACCTATGTGCAGATTTCTTTTATTAGTATAATACTGTAAATGTATTTTCCCTATGATTTTAATATTTTTTCTTCAGCTTACTTTACTGTAAGAATACACCATATAATACATAGAACATGCAAATGTATTAATCGATGATTTAAGTTATCAGTAAGGCCACCAGTCAACAGTAGGCTATTAATAACTGTTTTTCTTTTTTTAAAGACACCTTTATTGACCATCATGATAGACTATTACATTTAGCAATCAACAGCCTGGATACAAAAAAAAAAAAATCTACATTAAAACCCTTTGTTGGAATGCTTTACACTTTCCACAGAACAGAAACTAAAATAACCTGTTATACAATTAGTCACAAATATAGCCCTCAAGTTTTTTGCCCATGCACCTGAGTATGGCCTAAAACATGTCTTCTTTGTGGCAGTTAGGCCCTGGCACCACAATGCTTGGTTGAATTCACAAATCTGTTGTAATCTGTAGCTTTCCTGTCACTTGTCTAGCTCTCCTTTCCTGCTAAGCTTTGTTTCCTGGTAGTAATAAAAACCTTCTGTCACTGCCATAGTGACTGCGGGGCTGGAACCACCACAGCCACCTTGGTTTTGTGGTCTGGCCAAGTATTGGGCTCCACCACCACAGGGGCCAGAATTTCTCCCTCCAAAATCTCCTCCTTTCATGGGTCCAAAATTTGAGGATTGACTGTTGTAATTGCCAAAATCATTATAGATTCCACCACCTCCCTCCAAATTTGCTTCCATCATTACCAAATCCATTACAGCCATCCCTACTGCCACCATATCTACCAACACTTTGACCGCCACCAAAGCCACCTCAACACTGAAGTTCCCCCCACAACCAAAGTTGTCATTCCACCAAAACCACCTCCATGACCACCACTGAAGTTTCCAGAACCACTTCAACCTCTTTAGCTGGATGAAGCACTAACCATCTCTTGCTTAGATGGGGCTTTCCTTACTTCACAGTCATGGCCATTCATAGTGTGGTATTTTTGAAAGACAATCTTGTCTATGGAGTCATGGTCATCAAATGTTACGAAAGCAAAACCCCTCTTTTTGCCACTGCCTCAGTCAGTCATGATCTCAGTCACTTCAATTTTTCCCATACTGTTCAAAATAATCTCTTAGATGATGTTCTTCAGTGTCTTCGATAAGAGCATGAAAAATTGTTTTCACAGTTCAGTAGGCACCGGGTCTTTGAGAAGCTTCTCTTGAGCCAGCCTTCTTTGGTTCCACAACTCTTCCACCCACGTTGTGTGGCCTTGCGTTCATGGCTGCATCCACCTCTTCCACAGAGGCTCCACCAAGCCTCTGGAGCGCTTGGTGTTTGGATATTTCATTACCACACAGTCCATAAGTGTTCCCCATTGCTCAAAATGGCTCCTCAGACTCTCATCAGTTGCCTCAAGGCTCAAACCTCTGATGAAGAGCTTCCTCCGCTGTTCAGGTTCTTTAGGAGACGCTGACTTAGATATTACAGTGATGGGAGGGGAGACTTACTCGGCGGCATCCACGGGCAGAAAGGCAGTAACTAAGTTTTTGATGAGTCAAGTTATACATGGATTTTTGACTGTGTGGAAGTGGGAGTTGGTACCCCAACCTCTGTGTTGTTCAAGGGTCAACTGTATGTAATAAAGCTATAGTATAAGAGGTCCATACATTTTTCTTAGAGGAAAAAGACTAATAAGCAAAAGAACAGAGTAGGAAAAATTATGACCACATTGTTATCTTTATTTGAAGATTAAGCATGGTTTAAGGAGATGTACAGAGATGAAAGTCCAGAAAGGACATATGGGTGACAGCAAATTTTATGTTTCATTTTGACTAGGCCACAGGATGCACAGATAATTGGTCAAATATTATTCTGGGTGTTTCTGTGAGAATGTTTTTGGGTAAAGTTAACATTTAAATGGATAGACTGAGTAGAACGGATGGCTCCCTAATGTGGGGTGGGCCTCACTGAATCAGTTGAAGGTCTGATAGAACAAAAAGGCCCACCTTACTCCAAGTGAGAGAATTCTTTCTTGCCTGACAGCATTTGAACTGGGACATTCTCTTACCTCTGGACTCAAACTGAAATTGAAACAGTGGCTCTTCCTGGGTCTTAATGCCAGGCTTCAGACTGGAACTATACCCACTTGTTCTCCTGGGTCACCAGCTTGCTGACTCACTCTGCAGATTTTGGGACCTGCTTACCTCCATAACTGCATGAGCCAATTCCTTACAATAAATCTCTTGATGTATGTATACATACATCCTTATTGGCTTTGTTTCTCCAGAGAGCCCTGGCCACTACATCCTATTACAGTGATAATAATAGAGTGTTGCTTAATCAGAGCTTGGGCATTTAGCCATATAGCATGTGTGTAAATGACAGCACTAACCTGGTTAGCTTTGTGACCTTGACAGGTTACTTAACCATTCCATTCATAGCTTCCTTTTTTGTAAGGTGGGGATAACAGCAGTGCCTACTTCATGGGGCTGGTAATAGCATACGATTGAATGAGTGAACACCCCAAAAGAGCATAGAGCAATGGTTGATAAGCAATAAGCAAGCAAGTATTGGTGGTTAGCATTTTCAGTCATAGGCATTTATTGTTAATTCAATAAAGTATCAGTCTCTATGTCATTTGCTTCACACCCACTGGCTCATTAAATCCTCATGACTCTACTACATCTTTACATATAGTGTAGAAAACCAAGGCAGCATAGTCCAGGGGCTCAGAGTGTGGCTTCCAGAATCTGACATACCACCCATGGGACCCTGAACCCATGATTTAAAGATCAGTTTCCTTGTAATAGAATTGTTTTTATGGGGTTGTTTAGAAGGGTTGTTTCACAAAAGATATTTAAAAAATAATATTACATATTAACCATTCCACAGATGTGTTATAAGATATTATTGTTAGTATTCAGGTACTCATAATTGCTGTTAAGAAGGTAAGTCCCCAGTGACATTGGAGCTGGGGTCTGAGCCATGGTCTGGCTGATGTAAGCCTAAATTTCTAACCTTGCTTCCACCCACCCTCCTCAGACCAGCTCTGCCAACCCCAGAGCAGAAGCTGAGGACAGCGCTGCCCACCCTGAGGCCTGTTGAGAGTTGGGATGTAATGGAACAAAATCAGAAATCCAATGCCAAATGAACACGTGGGACGCTGCCTCTCCCGTTCACAGTGCTCTAATTAAGATACAACGTGTTTTCCCCCTTGATCTGCTCTCATTTTCAGTATCACTTCACAGAAGTCCTATCAGTGTTTCTTCACATGCTCCATTTATTTTATTTTGTGAAAATAAAAGTAACCCTGCCAGAGACAGCCTTCATTGTTAATTTACATTCAGTCCACCTAAATGTTTTTGTCCAGAAATGAGAAAAATAAAACATCCCCTGAGCACCCACTGCTGGGCATGGACAACAGTTCAGATATTGTCTTCCTAGAATTGCAGTCTTTGATCTTGGTGACACTTGCTCTGGGAGTTTCCCTGAGGCAGCAAGGGGTAAGTTGTGCTCTCTATAAAACCCCAAGGAGTGGGGTGGGGTGACACTGCAATCATGGGGACACCTGGCTCCCTAAACTTGTGCTCAACATACTTTCAAAGTTCTTTCCACAGATCTGTTCTTAAGGTCTGCTCTCCCCACCCATGTGTGTCCTTGACCTTACCTCTTTGGAACATTAGCTTTAAACTATTTTTATATTAGTGGTGATGGACCTTGGCTAGGATACAAACTTGTCACCTTTGCTGGTCCTAGGACAGCACAGACCTTGGTGAGGGAGTGGATGTGCAGCCTGAGCAGCCAAAGGGAAACTCTTTGAGTCGCCAGATAGGCCTGGAACCTGGAACCCAGCAGGAGCCCCTGCAGCCATTTTGTAACATTTTTCTGTTAGCCCTCACCTTCTCCCTATCTGTCCTAGACTTGTACTCATTCTTTATGGGCCCTCCTGTCCATTTTCCTTTCCCTAAGGGTGCTCATGAAACCACTACCTACACAGCTGCTTCCTCAACCTACAGTGGGGCCAGCCTAGTCACTATGCCAAGAAGACTAGACGTGGTCTTTAAACATAATTTGATTGGTTTTGGTTCTTTTTGTTTGTTGTTTTTTGTCTTTGCTTTCTTGCTAGCACACTCTCTGAAAGACTTTAGGGACTTAGGTGCCCTTATAAAATTTTAAGTTTAATTCTAAAATGTTTATCATGCATTTAATAGAAAGGCATGTGATTTCAGACTATACATTATAAATATGTTTTAAATACATTTTCATTAAAACCTTGGAGCTTCCAATTTAGCTCATTTAATTCATAAAAATGTCTATCATATAACCTAATGGATAAGGTGATCTTTACTGTCAAACCAGCCAGCTAAACCAAGTTTAACTTCCAACAAAAAGTGTGGCTTCCTGGCTGCCTGCATGGCTCAGTTGGTCAAATGTCCAACTCTTTTTTTTTTTTTTTTAAGATTTTATTTATTTGACAGACAGAGATCACAAGTAGACGGAGAGGCAGGCAGAGAGAGAGAGAGAGAGAGAGAAGCAGGCTCCCTGCTGAGCAGAGAGGCCGATGCGGGACTCAATCCTAGGACCCTGAGATCATGACCTGAGACGAAGGCAGCGGCTTAACCCACTGAGCCACCCAGGCGCCCCAAATGTCCAACTCTTGATTTTGGCTCAGGTCATGATCTCGGGGTCCCGAGACGGAGCCCCAAGTCAGGTTCCATGCTATGTGTGGAGCCTGCTTAGGATTCTCTCTGTCCCTTGTTGTTCCCTCACATGCACTCTCAAAACAAAATAAAAACTATGGCTTCATTTTTAAAAATCCAACCCAATGTGTTAATAAACGTCCCTGTGATGCTTGTTATCCATTTCTAAATTCTAAGTTTAAGATACAGGAGATAAAAAGATTGATCAAGCAATGGACAGATGGATAGATAGCTGTAAGGGAGGAAGGAAGCAAGGCGAACAGGAAGGTGGGTGTCTGGCCATGATGCTGAAACCAACTCCCTTCAGTTCTCTTTGGCTAAAAAGTCTCTTTCCCAAAATTTTCCCTCAGGGACTATACATTTCCAAGTTGTCCCACTTTTTTAGCACACCAGAGATTTTTTTCACCCTGGAGAAGGGAATGGCAGTAAAACTGCGAATGGGTTAAAGATACGGTTTCTTGACAGAAGTGGACAAGGGCAATTGTGGGAGGGAGGGCTGAGTTCTCAGGCAGACAGTTTTTAAGGAAGAGGCCGTATGAAGGCTGAGGACCTAAAAACTGATGCCGCAGCAGCCCACACACCCAGGTTCAAAGACTTACACTGTTCTCTCAGTTTGGGTCCCTGAATTACTAGAGTGGGGCATGCAGCTGACCTGTCCTGGGGATGCAGCAGAAATGGATCAGGGATGTCTTTGTTGCAATAAACCACTGAGACTTTGGAGAGGTTTCTTAACACAGAATAGCCTAAACTATCCAAACACGTACATAATAAGCCACTATTGAAATCGAGTCTCTACCTGTATCTTTGTCTATATTTCAACGGATTTGAAATTTAGCAGTTAGAAGAACGACTCTTGCCCAATCCTTTCTCAAACTCTCTATCCTAATATTACCCTTTAGGACCCAGATTTTCCTTAGTATCTCTATTTGCTCTCTCAACTCACAGTGTTCATTTTTTTCCCCCCTCTGAACTAGGCATTTACCGAAAGACACAGCTCCTTTGCCTCCAGGATTCATTCAGGCAGCATAAATGGGTAATTGGGAGAACTAGAGGGAACTTGTCTTCCCTAAAGGCATCTCAATTTAATTAAAACAAAAGAAAAAAGCTCACTTTGCCAGGCAAATAAATATAGCTCTGGTCTGCTGAGTTGTGACCTTTGTAGAATTCATAAGAAATTCTTTTTTTTTTTTTTCCTGGAGTTTTACACTATTATTTTGAGCTTTCACTTTGTCTTTATAAATAGTAATGAATAAAAAGTGTTTAAAATTTCTTAAGTGGTTACTGCTTCTCTCTCAGCAAGAATAGAAGTTTCCTGCAGGCAAGGATTACTTTTGCCTCAGCTCTGAGTTCTATACAGATTCTGAGACAGTGCATTCATAAATGGTTTTGATATAATCTGCTTTGAGGAAGAGAATGTACGTTATAAATTACAGCATAATTAGCCCAGATAGTATATTTTGTTAGTAGGCCTGAGCCACCAGGCCTTTCTCTTCCTTAAAATACCTGCCTGCATCATGGGGTGCCTGGGTGGCTCAGTGGGTTAAAGCTTCTGCCTTCGGCTCAGGTCATGATCGCAGAGTCCTGGGATTGAGCCCCACATTGGGCTCTCTGCTCCGCAGGGAACCTGCTTCCTCCTCTCTCTCTGCCTGCCTCTCTGCCTACTTGTGATCTCTGTCTGTCAAATAAATAAATAAAAATCTTAAAAAAAAAAATCCCTGCATCATGGTAAAATGCCAATAATGGCACTATCCTTCCTAAGTGTTATTGTCATCATCTCTGGATGAGTTAGTGTAGGGGGTGGGCTGGGTAAGCTGAAAATGCTGTCCTCTGGTTGATGTGAACCCTAGTCCAATTCTGGACTCCAGTTGACATGGCATGGGCTTGCACCTGGAAACAAAGGATTCTTCTTTAAAAATAAGATTTCACTGTCAGTCCTTATGAATTGACTCCAGTTGCTACTCTACCCCAGTTAGGGCAAACCAGCTCCCATTCCCTGCAGAGGTTTTGGGAGTTAACCTAGGTGTTGTTACCTTTACTTATTTCAACTTCATTTACTTATGACTAATTAAATGCATGCATTTAATGTCTTAATCTCTGCTGGTATACAATGCTTCCATCACTGCAGAACATTCCCCTCCCCCCCCAACATCAAGCCTATTAATTGCCTCCAAAAACACAACAAGGGAAGTTTTCCTGTCAGGGATACACCTGTCTTCGATGAGATTTTTCCAATATTGTCCACAATTGTATCATTTCAAAAAGCTTTTTAATCTAGCAGAGAACAACAAAGTTCAGCAGGAAAATTGTTTTGATCTTGGGAGAAAATTGTTGTTGGTATTATTGGAAACCAGAAGTGGGCTCCATTCAGAGAATATCTGATTGCCGTCCTTACTATCTCATTCATTCTCATCTGGGAGCTAAAAAACCCTCTGCCCCAACTCCAGGTGCTAAGACACACACAAGTTACAGCAACTAGAATCATCACCACCGTCATCAGCATCACCCTTCCTCTACTGGTATAGAACACTGAACCAAGCATGGAGTCCAGAGACCCAAGGGGAAGAGATTGGCTGACTCCTAATATGGAGTCAAGTCCCAGTCTCACCGCTGAGGTGATGGTCTGTTGCTCAGTCCTTACACTTAAATGTGGCCCTATTGCATTCCTTATTCAGTCTGCATTCCTGATCTTTTTCCTAAGAATCACTATCTGGGTCCAAGAATCTTCTTCCCTATCTCTGGCTTCCGTTGCTATTTGTAATATCTGCTCCCTCCTTTCCTGTTATCTTTCAAGACTTACTTTAGAATCTACCGATTTTGTAGCATGAGTCAATCCCTTACTCCCAAAATAAAGATATCCTTATTTCCTCCCAGGCCTCCCTCATTTGTACACGCTATTCCTCCTGCCTAGAGCATGAATCAGAGCCCAGATCTACCATCTCAGAGATGTGTGCACTGTTGGGCGTAGAAGATGGGTAGATGCGCCAGGGCTCTTGAAATCTTCCCTGAACACTTCTTCCACCTGTAAGTGTGGTCAGGTGCCCATTTTTTGTTAGTCCAGTACAGCTTCAAGTCCTCCCTCAACCTCATCACTGGTGTTCCTTTAATGACCTCCTTCCTGCCAGACTGTAAACAAGTTGAGAGCACAGGGCCCTTTGTTAAGGAAAGGAAAAAAGGAAGGAAGGAAGGAGAGTGTTTTAAGAAGAGTAAGTTTTTCCCACTTTTCTTTTTAAGGATTCATTTATTTATTTGAGAGACAGCAAGGGGAGGGGCAGAGGGAGAGAGAATCCTCAAACAGACTCCCTGCTGAGCACAAAGCTAGACACAGGGTTCAATCCCAGGACCCTGAGATCATGACCTGAACTGAAACCAAGAGCTGGCCAGCTGGCTACTTTACCAACTAAACCATCCAGGCGCTCCATTCTTTCTTAACCTACCATATCATTATCATAATAGCTCATTTCCCTTGAAATGTAACAGAACAGTTTGAAAATGCACCTAAAATACTAAACAAATGAAAACATGAAACACTTGAAGAAAAAGATAATTGGTAAGTGATTACAATTAATTGCCTACTTTTAATTAAAGGTCACTTTAGTCAGAAACTCACTAATGCAGAATGTAACCTCTCCCTTACATCTCTTGAGGCGGAACAAAATACAGAGTCCCTTGGGCCAGCAATCTAACAAGCTGTGAATTCATAAATGATACTACCTTTGGGGGATTCCAATTACTGGTGGGAAATCATTTGTTCTTTAAACGTCAGTGTCAGTAATACACCAAAATGCTCATAAATCTTAAGAGTCTTACCAACCAGAAGTTTAACCACAGTGGATTTTAGGATGAAGGGACCAGGGAAAAAGAAGAAAATCTATTTAATTGTTAGCTCTAGGAACATTTCACCTTGTTTGAAGGTAATCTAGACTTTGGATCCTATTTGGAAACCATTATCTGTGGTCCTTCTGGGGTAAAAGTGCCCCCAGAAAGCCACGGACTTGAGTTGTGGGCAACCTAATTAATGGAAATGGCCTCTAACTTTAACCCAAGACCATGAATAATGCCTACCTCTTATTTCACAGTTTACAGAAATGAGATAAATGAGCCACTTCCTTAGGAGGCCAGAGAGAATCAGAAGCAAAAATATATCCTCTTTACTGTGGCTGCCTTCAATTTGTGTTATGAACTGAGATTTAGATAGGTAGAACAGAGCTGCAGGGACTGGAGCAGCTCCTTCCATAACTGGTAAACACAAAGACTATCCAAAGATGCACAGATAATTCTACTTTTGTAATAGGATTAATTTTGTTAAAGAACCTATCTGCTATCTGCCCAATGCATGCTGTAATAGAGACAGGCAGTCCAAAGGCAGATAGAAGTCAGTTTCTGCCACCAATGAGTCTAGTATTTTAGACAAAAAATTAATACTCATTAATAAGTAATAGTTTAAATTTAGAATGAGGTTTTAGTAAGAGAAGGGACAAAATTTATTGAGAGGAAGTAATCCTCTGTCAGAAATATTCAGGGAAATCTTGGGGCCTCTGGGTGGCTTAGTGAGTTAAAACCTCTGCCTTCGGCTCAGGTCATGATCCCAGGGTCTTGGGATCAAGGCCTGCATCAGGCTCTCAGGTCACTGGGGAGACTGCTTCCCTTCCTCTCTCTCTACCTGCCTCTCTGCCTACTTGTGATCTCTGTCAAATAAATAAAACAAGTCTTTGGAAAAAAAAAAACAAAAAATATTTGGAGAAATCTTTACAGAAAAGAATGGAGTTTGAAGAATGAATAGGGATTTTGCAAACGAAAAGGTAAAGAGGCATTCTTGGCAGAGTAACATCACATGCAAAGAAACCAGTTTGAAGTACTACAATGTGTTCATGGGGTGCCTACGTGGCTCAGTGTCTTAACCATTTGACTCTTGATTTCAGCTCAGGTCAGGATCTCAGGGTCCTGGGCTGGAGCCCTGCATTGGGCTCTCTGCTTAGTGGGGAGTCTGCTTCTCTCTGTCCTTCTGGCCCTCCTCCAGTTCATACTCTCTCAAATAAGATCTTAAAAGAAAAAAAGAGAAATACAATGTGTTCAGTGACCAACAAGAAAATCGAAAGTCCAGAACAAGGCTGAATTGAAACTTTAGGTGGCTTCATCTTTGAAGCAACCACTTTTAAACATACAGAGTATTGTAAATGCTCCATTAGATTATTCTTGGGCTTCGTGGGAATGGGCAGAAGGGTTTTCAATGAAATTAAGATTCTTGGGTGGTTTTTAAAAAGTATTTGAGAACTTGTTGCTGTGCCCACACTGCTAGCCCCTTGGCTGAGTGACCATCTGTGGAGAGAGGGCTCCAGAATCAGGCTAAACAGGGAGTGTGCTGGAGAAGGAATGAGAACTTTTGATTCTCATTGCGATAGGGATAACTCGGCAGGTGAATCTTAAGAAATAAACCACAGGGGTGTGTCTGAGTCACCCTTCTGAACAGGAATAGCTCCACATCTTCCTGGATTAGATGGGTTCGCTCTGAAGGTGGGCTATGTGCAAAAAGCTCTCTTTTGACCATTTTCTTTGGCTGTTGCATGACTGCTATAAAAAGATGTGCATCATACATCACTTGGAGCACATAATCACAGAGCACTGAAATGTAAGCAGAACAAACAGTTTACCATTATCTTCTTGGTGGCAGATGAATGCAAGATTTGTATGCAATATCAGAGTCGACAAGATGACCCTGTGATGGGGACTAAATCCCACACATATATGTATATACAAATACATATATAAACACTGCCACCCCCACAGGTAACTGTGGAACACTTGCACATATACCCATGTTTTCCACTAGATAGAATCATTATCACCTTTACCAGGTACTAAAAAGATTTTATGTCTGAAATTGGCTGCAAAAGCAAATCCACATTCAACACCACCTCCTCTTTTCAAATAAACTTCAGTTTAATAAATAAAGGATCGTGAAAATTGCTTCCACCAATCCAGGATTTAATAGTAGTGACTCTGAATCACTTGATTCAGTTGTTTTAGAGTTTGCTTGCTATCTGTAATTCAGCCAGTCTTCTGGGTAGTGAATCATTCCTCAGTAAAATTAAATAATGTATGCTATATTTCTAATTAATTGCCTCTAACTCTTGTTAGCCACCAAACTCAATTTCTAACTCACAAGATTTTTCTAGAATTGGCTGGATTGTTATTGGATCCCTGAATTGTACTTTCAAAGGAATTGGGTAGACAAGAAGGTACAATTGGTTTATTTTTCATGTAGTGGAAATTGGTAATGGAAAATCTCACCAAATAACAAGGTGTATTTCAAAGAAGAAGACAAAAAAGTGATCTTAGCCTTGCAAAACAGCTTTCCCTAGTTATGTGGTTGTTTTCAGAAAACCTATTTGGCTGGAAAAGTCAAGACGAACTTCCTGTATATCCCATTTGTATATTCTTCAGATTTTCCCTCCTTCCACTTTACCCCATCTCAGAAGGCTAGGGGAATAAAATCAGCTATCTGTTTATTACCCCAAGTATCCATTTTGATTCTTGAAAACTACCTTCAAGATAAAAGAGAAATTGGAAAAATGCTGAATTTTAGAATGCCTGTTTGATTTCAGTTATACCAATCTGAATATTTTGTCCTTCCTCTGTCCCAGGAAGTACAATCAGATTTTATCTACATGCTAACTAGAGAGCAGAGTTCAGAGAAAAAAATGGGATACCAGGAGACTTCTGTTCCTACCAAGTAGATGGACTGGATACTCAGACCAAGAGAAATAAAAGGCTCATTCCAGAAGAACTGGATGTTGGATAAATCACAACAAAGTTCAAAACATTGCTGAGCTCAAATCCCTGTTTACCACAGCATTATTTACAATAGCAACCCAAGTGTCTGTCAAAAGATGGTTGGATGAAGATGTGATTTTTCTATATGTAATGGAATATTACTCAGCCAGTAAAAGGATGAGATTGTGGCATTTGCAACCACTTGGGTGGAACTAAAGAGTATTATGCGTAGTGAAAGAAGTCAGATAGGAAAGATAAATACCATAGGATTTCACTTATACGTGGGATCTAAGAAGAACAAAATGTACACACAAACAAAGCATTAATAGACCCATAAATACAGAGAGTAAACATAGTTACCAGAAGGGAGAATGGGTAAATGGGAGAATGGTTACCAGAATAGAATGGGTAAAATAGATGAAGGGGAGTGGGAAGTACAGGTTTCCAGTTATGGGATGATTAAGTCAAAGGGATGAAATGTACAGCCCAGGGAATATAGTCAATCCTATTGTAGTAGTGTTGTATGATGACAGATGGGAGCTACACTTGTGGTGAGGATTGTATAATAAATAAACACATCGAATCACTATGCTGAACACCTAAAATAAATATAACACTGTATGTCAACTATGCTGCAATAAAAGTAAACAACATTGCTGAGCTCACAAAAATGGAGCTAAGGGAAATCCTCAAGGGCAAAAGACAAGCAAACGCAACAATGAAGTGAAGGTAAATAAAATCAGGGTAGTACATTATCAAATGTCTTTGCCAAGAATTATGTTATTTGGAATTAATGGCTGGCCATGCAGGAAATTGGAAATCAACATTGCCTAAGTTTGAGCAAAACCTAATCTAAGGACCTGAGATGCTTTCCTCACCACACACACACACACACACACACACAGCCAAAGACTTGAAAATAAAAAGCCAGGAAAAAGAAGAATAAAAATATTCTGCCTACAGGCAGCAAGAGGAGATGACAAAGAAATCTCCCTGTCTCCATCACAGCTCTGTTAGAACTAATAATGACAACCACACCATCTCCTCTGTGTATAGGTAACCATGGACCTGGCCCCAGCTGGGTCTGGATATTGAGTGTGTAATACACTCATGGACAGAAAATGAGCAAATTTAGTATTACCTCTTGCCTTTAACTGAAATAAAACAAATTCTCTTTGGAGGAAAACAGAACAACCCTGACCCTGCTAGAAAACCCGTATATTAAATTCAGATAACTATGGGCTCACAATAAAAAAAAATGATCAAAGATTGTAAGGAAACAAGCTACCATGAGTAAGAATCAATAAAATAAATGAAGAAACAAAATACAGGATCCCTAAAGCACTGTAACTTAGAAATATCACATAAAAAATATAGAAAAACTAAATTAAATGGTTTAAAGAAAAAAATGTTACATTAAAAATGAGAAAGAAGACAAGAGATTACTAATAATGGCCAGAAAGATTTAAGGAACAAACCAAATAAAATTCTTTTTTAAAAATATAAGTACTGAAATTTAAAAAAGTGTGGGCTGAACAGCTGGCTATACAGATTATTAGGAAATTATAAACCTGGAAGAATTACACTGAACATACCTCAGACAGACAAGGAGATGGCCAAGTAGGAAGGAGATGTTAGGAAACAGAGAGGATGGAATGACTAACTCTAACATGGGGGTCTAATCAGGGTCCCTGAAGAAGGGAAGAGGAGGAGAACCCTGAGAAAAGAAAAGGGCAGACCAAGCTCTTTCTAGGAACATAGATTCAATACACCTCAACAAAATATTGGCCAATCTAGAAAAAGTTAATAATTTATCAAGACCCAGCTGGTGTATCTCATAA
Source organism: Mustela putorius furo (assembly GCF_011764305.1). Classification (NCBI taxonomy): domain Eukaryota; kingdom Metazoa; phylum Chordata; class Mammalia; order Carnivora; family Mustelidae; genus Mustela; species Mustela putorius. Next base: position 18,321,361 of record NW_025422019.1, on the reverse strand, counting down.
ATTTGACTTAACCTAAGAGGATGTTGTTTCTATTAACCCAAAATCTACGACACTAGTACAGCAGAAATAATGTATGATTAGCAACAGATGAAGAAAAATAGAATAAAATTCAGCACTCTTGATAAAAATTCATTGAAACTTAGAAATAAAGGCAATTTCTCTAACTTAATAAAGTATAGCTACCAAAAACCTACAACAAACATTCTTCAGGGCGAAAATTTAGAACCATTCCCTTCAAAGTAAGAACCAAGTCAAGGTTGCTCATTCTATTCCACCCTGTAGTGTAGTTCCTAGACAGTTTTGGAAGATAAGGAAAAATTATAATGTAAAAGATGAAAAAGGGCTTCTTTATTTGTAAGTGATATGATTTTTATATAGAACAGTCCAAGAGAATCTTAATATTGTGATTACTAAGAATGTTGAAGTTATAGCACATAAGAACACTATGTAAAAGTTTTATACACAACATAGAAAATTTTTTTTTCTATACAAATTACCAAATAAGAAAAAGAGGATTTTTTAAAAAATTAAATTGCCATAGCAACCAAAATATAAAGTAACTTGTGATAAACTTAATGGCATTTTATATTATTATAAAACTTTATTGAACTGCATTAAAAAACTGACATAAATGGGAAAAATACAATCATAGGAAGCCTAAGCATCATAAACATATCTGTTCTCCTAGCTGATTTAATAAAATTTTATTATTATCCCAACAGATTTAATGTGTGTATGCGTCTGTAAGTCAGACTCATAAATTTTATCCTGAAGATCAAGGCCAAAATAACCTTCATACATGTATTAATTAGGATATTGTTAGTTCCTAGAGCAAACACATTCAATTATTTCCCAGGAGGTTTTTTCCTCACATAAAAATCCAACCTGAGGGGTTCTTCTCAGCCAAAGGCCCTCGTATTTAATTGGCCAATGAGGAAAGAGTACAGATAGAAATTGCTCCTAACCTACCTTATTCCAGCAGTGACACAGAACACTCCAGCTGGAAACCTTTAGTTCCAAGAGAGACTAGAGGCTAAAGTCTAGCCACAAGCCCAAGGAAAAGTAGAATTAGGTTTGGGGAACCACTAACCATTCTGCCTTGACACTCCTAAAACAAAAGAAGGTAAGGTAATTTATTCTACTGGATTTCAAGACAATATAAAGCTACAAACACATATTCTATAATATGTATTATACTATACATATTTTATATACAGAAACTATGTTTATATATTATATAATTATATATATTATATATATGTATACATATAAAACAGTACAGAGATAAAGGAGTTGACAAAACAAGCTTTAAAACTCAGAAAAAAGAACCACAAATATATGAAAACTTGGTATATCATGTAAAGGTCATTTCGGGGCACCTGGGTGGCTCAGTTGTTAAACATCTGCCTTCAGCTCAGGTCATGATCCCAGGATTCTGGAATCGAACCCCACACTGGGCTCCCTGTTCAGTGGGGAGCCTGCTTCTCTCTCTCTCACACTCCTTCTGCTTGTGTTCCCTCTTTCCCCATCTCTCTGTCAAATAAATAAATAAAATCTTAAAAAAATGTTTTAAAAAGTTCATTTCAAATAAATAGGAAAAGGATAATGAATAATCCTAGATATCTGCTTATAATATGGAAGGGCAAAACTGGGACCTACCTTATACTATATACAAAAACAAATTCAATGTAAACTAATTGTGTGTGAAAAGCAAAACTATAAATGTTTTATAAAATGATATGGGTGAATATCTTTTTGTCACAGAAGAGGAAACAATGTCAACACACACAAAAAACAACCATAAACCAAAGGGGAAGATAGTGATAAATGTGGCTATATTAAAATTAGAATTCCCATTTGCTAAGATACAATAGAGAGGAAAATACAAGCTACAAACTAGAATAAGTCTGTTAACATATATGCCCCAAATATACAAATCCTTATACATCAATAAGATAAATGTACTGATATAAAAATGGGTAGAGAATATACATTGATTAACCATTTCATACCCATGAAATTGCCAGAAATGTTCAAATCAAAGAATACCAAAAGTTTCTAAGAATGTGAAATAATAAGAACTTTTATAGACTGCTGGTGAGGATATAAATGATATAATCACTTTGAATAACACTTTATTTTTCACACTGTTGTTTGGATAACAGTTACTGTAAAATTGAAAAGGTACATATCCCATAACACAGCAAATTTCACTTCTAGTTATATACTCCAGAGAATCTCTAATACCCCAAGGCACAAATACTAAATCTTCAAATCAGCATTGTTTATAATTGCAAAAACCTGAAAATAAACTAAATGTTCACTGACAAGGGAATGGATGAATTGGAATACTTTATAGCAATGAAAATAAATGAAATGTCTTCACATGCATGACCATGAATGAATCTCAGAAACACAAAGTTGGGGGAAAGAAGCAAGTTGATAAATAATATATACAGCATTTCTTTATACAAAATTCAGGAACAAAACTAAGTAATATATTGCGGAGGACACATTAGCTACATAAAACTGTAATGAACAGGACACCAGGGTAGTGCAGCTGGGTTAAGCACTTGGTTCTTGGCTTCAGCTCAGGTCAGGATCTCATGGTCCTGAGATCAAGCCCCACATCTGGCTCTATGCTCAGCAGGGAATCTCCTTAAGATTCTCTCTCCCTCTCTCTCTGCCCCTCCCCCCTTTCTCATTCTTGCTCTAAAATAAATCTTAAAAAAAAAAAATGACGGCTAGAAGATGAACTTGAAATACAATAGTGGTTATCCTGGGGTGATGAGAAATGGGGTGTGATCAGGAAAGGAATATAGGAGACTTCAATTCAATTAATAACATTTAACTTTGTACACAGAGTGGTTTGCATAGAACTTCATGTCACTTAGTTTCAAATCCTATTTCCATATTTATTTATAAGTGTGAAATATTGGTAATAATTTCAGTTTTTTAAAGAATTAAAATATATATACACAAATATACAGCAATATAATTCCAGACTCAGTTGTTTACTTATTACTTCTCTCAATATCCTCTTCTGTAAAATAGTCCTTTCCTTACATCTAAAACTTGTGCTTTGGAAATAGAACACATAACAAAAGCTAAGTGATTATTTTAAAATACAACAATAAATTTTTGTATGTTTATCTTCATAGCTCTGCCATTTGGTGGCTGTAGGACCCTGGGAAAGCTATTTAATAGCTCTTAGTTTCTTCATCTGTATTATAGAAATAGTAGTACCTATCCCAGTGTGTTGTTGAAAGGATTAAATAAAATGATGAATTTAAAGTATCAGTTGTTTAGTAGAACGTAGTAGAAAAAAAATCACTCAGACTGACTGAAGCAAAAGGGAATTTGTTTTAAAGATTAGCAATTTCATTTAACCCCAAAAGCTGTGCATTCATTTGGGCCTCCTGTGAGACCAAAACCAATGACTGAAGAACTTAAAGAAACAGTTGGTACATCAAAAAGTTCCTTTCTCTCCCCGGAGCTGAGCTGCACAGGTTCCTACCTCTGGCTCTCTCTGATCCTGGACCTCACTTTTCTTTATGCCTCTCTGCTCCTTTGGGATGAAAGACCCTCCCCCCCCATGCCCACCGAAAGCATCCAAGTTAAAGAATGAACGCCAACTATCCATTCATAATCAAAATTCCAAATTCCCAGAGTATACTCCAATCAGGTGTGGTGCATCCCTGGCCCAGCCAGCTGTGGCAGAGGCACAGGGACACAAAGTATAAACATGGTCTTTCTATTATCCTTGTAGCATTTGACACTGTTCAGGTACTTGATAAATGAATTTTGTGGTTATTACTAACCAAAATGCCAGGATAAATAAATATCATCTTGTTCATCCTATAATCTTGCCTTACATATGTGAGATTTCTCTCCCAGGAAATTACAGAAAAACCCAGGGAAATTAATTGTTTATCATGTTTTGTAATGCATTATTCAATTCCAAGAAGTTACTCCTTAAAATGGAAATGGAAGACTGGGATTATTTAAATGAACTTCACACCCAAGTTCATTCAAAGCCTCTTAAACCGCAAGATCTCAGCAAATGCAGTTGTTGATGGGAGGTGACTTTTCTCACCAAGATCCCTGCAAGGAACAACACAGTGAGGGGCCATTGATATGGCAGGTCTTCACAACCTTTGTTGAAATGTTTTATTAGATAAACTACTTATTTATAGGAGGATGTGGTAAAGAAAAATCTTTATAGATGCCATTGGGCTGGTTAAACAGAAATGGATAAATTCAGCAGGTATGAAATGCAATGTGAGTCCATCGTTTTGGGTCTCCCTTGGAACATTCAAACCTGTGATCATGTATCACCTGTCCAAGTGATGAAGTTCTAGAACCTAGGTGAGGTTCAGTGGGCTGAGGTCCGGAGCCGATGACCAAGAAAGAATTCTTGAGACATCTTTGGTGCAAAATGGTGGTTTATTAAAGAACGGGAACAGGACCCGTGGGCAGGAAGAGCTGCTGCCCCGGGTTGCGAGGGTAGGCATGTTATATACCTTGTGGTTGGGGGAAGGTGAGGGGAAGGGATGGGAGGTTTCAACAGAGTTTTCATATAATAAGGAGGGCCTACAAGGTGCCGGGGGGACGCCTTGCCCTTATGGCTTGATCAATGTCATCTTTAGGTTAGGCATCAAGATAGTTGGGAGATTCTTGGTGGGGTGTTATGATCCTGCTATCATTACATTCCCTTCTACCTCAGCCTCCTCCAGTTTATGGTGGGGAGGGAGACATTAGGGCTTCAGGAACTGAGAGTTATTTGCCTCTGGAAATTTGTGCTATTGATAAGGTAACCTCCCTGTTTAGATCTCTAGGACATCTGTAGAGCAAGGGAGATTCCTGTTCTGCAGGATTGCGATCCCTGCAAGTTAACTATTTATTGTTTTATGGCGGTCAGGGGTGCCTGAGGAATGCTACACATATGGAGGGGAGCGGGTGAAGAGAGGGTGCAAGGCGCCAACTTTTGCTCTGTCCTCAGCCAGCCTCCTGCTCCCTCATCATTCCCCCCTGAACAATTTTGACCCTTAAATATTTAAGGTGGTTGAAGGTGGAAGGTCTCATCTTCTGTAACTTCTTCCTGCTGAATAGGGGCGTAGAGCTGTCCCTACTTACTCGGGTCAATATTGATCAGGGTAGGAACATATAAGGGAGTTACGAAAGGTGGAGGCAGCTGATTCCAGCGCTGACAGTGAAGAGGCGTCCTCGCACGTGACAAGGATCATCTGTCGTGGTGAAGTCATTGCAGTGATGGAGTCTCGGCACCAAGTAGAGAAACATTGAACAAAGCAACATATTAAGGTTAATAAGGCGATAAGAATGAGAAGCCCAAAAAGGAGATTTGGCCATAGCCCTCCTCCAAACCAGGAACTTAACCAATCACTAAGAGAGAAAGAAGGATCTTGTAGAGCCTTAATCTGGGCATTCATATCCTTTATTAATCCTGTGACATTTTTGTGATAGTCTGGGATGTACACACAACATTCTGTCTTGATAATTGCGCATGTGCCACCCTGGGCTGCTGTCAGGACATCTAAGGCCATCCTATTTTGTAGGACTGTCTTGCGTATTTGTGAGACTTCGGTATTAAGGAGGGAGATGCCATTTAGTGAATCACTGAGTGCTTTTGTAGTATATTTATTAAGGGCTTCTACATGCCACATGACATCTTCTAGTCCCGCAGATGGAACAAAAATGGATGCTAAGTGATCATACCATTTAAAAACAGATCGTGTCCATCTTTGTTTTAAATTGGGGAGATTAGCTGGAGTTGTGATAGTTTTAGCAAATCCTAAAGTACAGCAACCTATCCACCCTGGAGGAAGCCAGGGCCACAGGTTGGCTCCACATAACCAGTGGGTTCCATTTGTAGCTGGCCATCTAATGCCAGGTCGCCTTGCCCAGTCAGTAGCAAACCAGTCAGTAGCCTGGAATACTATTACGTGGGAACACATTTCTAGTGAGCCATCCTAGATATCATGTGTTATTTGCCCATGTATCATATGTATGGTTTCTTTGTTCCCAGCATAAAACTGCCTTTTGACTGAGCCTTCCAATCATGGGTGTAAGCCACAAATATGTATCCTAGATTTGATAGACACCATCCTTAGTAAGCTAAGAAGGGTTTTGTAACTTAGGCCCATATTTGATTGGGGAGTTATGGCTTGACAGCAATCCCCTTTCCTTCCAAATAGCTCCAGGCATGTAGTACCAGGAAGGCATATTTGGAGTCAGTGTTAATGTTTACTTTTAGGCTTTGGCAATTGAAAAGTGCTAGTGAGCACTACAGTATACCTAGCTTTTCTTCTTCTTTCTAAGAAAACTACTGTCATCAGTAAACTGTCATTCATATTTTTAACAGGGGCATCTTAAATCTGGACCAATAGAGTAAGCAAGATCAATAACCTCTGAACATTTTTCTCTATAGAGAAAGAAATACAGTGGTCAGGTTCAGGCATACAGGTAACTAGGTTTAAAGTTTGACAAGTTTTAAGTATTATTTCTGGCATATCTGTAGTATGGCCCAATATTTAATTAGTTGGCCTCCATCATCCATTGGTGGCCTTTGGCTTCTAAGACAAATCTGGACCTGATGTGAAGTCATTACAGTCAAGGACTGTCCCATAGTGAGCTCTGAGACTCTTTTATGAGGGCTGTTCTATGCTTAGCTAAAGCATCTGTTTGCAATTGCACCTCAACAGAGGTGGCCTCTAGGATAAATATGACTAAGGGATGAAACCAATAAGAAGACCTTTGAGTGGTACAACCTTAACAATATCCTGATTACAGAGGATCACTGGCAAGTGAGAAAACTTGTCAAGAGATAAAGGGGAGTTCCCCATGCATCATCCAATCCAATCATAAAGAAAGTGGGGTCATCCATTATCTCCACAAGTCCATAGTTAATCCTATGGAGTGCGATAGGCTGGCTTTTAGCAATTTCATTATCCCAGCTACACACAAGGTGTTAGTCAAGTTATACAATTTTAGGGGAATCAATCCTATTTTTCCAGTTGTTTAATCATGTGTGAGGGGGTTCTACTAATATCCCCACAAAATAAAAAAGCAAGAAGATCATCTAAATGAGCTATTGTGTAACTTCTCTGAAGTTTACCTCAAATTGTTTAGGTAAACAAACATTTAAGGGCAATCAAATCTAGAATTTAACATCCATAAAGGCGTGTTACTAAAACATAGTTTTTCTTTCTAAAATAACCCTCATTTACAGAGATAGCCAAATCAGGACTAATTCACTTGAGAAACAAGTCTTGTTTTAACAAACTTGGCCTATTAATTACATAAGCTCAGCAAGAACAGTTGAGTGTGATCAATAGATCTTTTAGCATCTGCTTTGCTGGAACTTTTTATAAGGAATCTCTAGGTTGAACTTTTAGTAGGCTCTCCGGGCCAGAAGCCAAGCCCTGTACTTGCCATCAGGCATGCCTGCAATACCTTTGGGTGAATTCCTCTTCCTGAGACTGCACCTACATAGCAGTGACATTCTTTACTCACCTGGTGAGGCTGCTGGGGACTCTGTAAGCAAGGTATCAGGCCTAGATCTCTAGGACATCTGTAGAGCAAGGGAGATTCCTGTTCTGCAGGATTGCGATCCCTGCAAGTTAACTATTTATCGTTTTATGGCGGTCAGGGGTGCCTGAGGAATGCTACACATATGGAGGGGAGCGGGTGAAGAGAGGGTGCAAGGTGCCAGCTTTCGCTCTGTCCTCAGCCAGCCTATCATCACAAGGACCAGCACCCACTCATCCCAGATAACAGTGTGAGCAATCACCATTTTCTAGGCATGCAGGGGGTGGGGGTGGACAGCCTCAGGGAGTGTGTTTCTTTAAGATCAACTTCAGAGAGCTGCATCTCCACAGCCCAACACAGGATGGATCACAGGTAAACCTGTTGAATGTGTTGTGGAAAGAGTATAGTTTTTGGATTCAAACACATTTTTTAAGGAAGGTTCAAATCTTGACTTTATCACTTTTAAGCTGTGCAATGTTAACTTATTTGACCTTTGGTTTCTTCATTTTTCAAATGGAAAATGAAGAATCCCTCCTTGTATGAACAGTTTTAGGGATTAAAGCAGTAGATTCAGTTCCTGAGTCACCATGAACCAGTAAGAACAACTTAAATGTCTTTATGAGAACTAGAAGGCAATGCAAATAAGTAAAATAGGGTTGATAAAGGCAATAAAAGGAGATAAAAATTGTCGTGCATTGGAATTCAAATTCAATTTTTAAAACGTGTTTTTGAGAACAAAAATCCCATTCAGTGTCTAGGTTTGCGCTCAGTGGCCTAGCATTCAATAAGTTTTAGTTTACAATATTCTCCTTTCCCTTTTCTGTTCTATGAGACAATGGCCTCTCCCTTTTTTCATCTATTCCAGTGACTCCTAATGGAGTGAGTTTTGAAAACCTATAATGCCATTTTTGATGGTACTGATATTCACTAAACAGAGGAATTAAGCATGGTGGCTCATATAATAAAGAATCCTTCCTTTCATAAGGGTGACATATAGCTCAAAAATATCTTCATCTAAAACCCAACCTTGTCTTGTTTTTGTTTTTAATGGAGACACATTTTTTGATACACACTGTATTTTCAAGAATACAACTGCCAGGGAAATTGAATCAAAAATGTGCTTTGCTTTATGTGGAACTTTACCAGACATCCTTTGCAATGGACAGAATTATGTCCTCTCAAATTTGTAGTTGAAGCCCTAATCCCCCATTGCTATTGGTTATGTCCAAATAGCAATTACCTGACCTTTGGGAGGTAATTAGGTTTAGAGGAGTTCATGTGGGGTCCTCCTGATGGGATTACTGCCCTTATAAGAAGGTCCCAGAGAACCCTCTTTCACCCTCACTACCATGTGAGCATACAACAAGGAAGCAGCTGTCTGCATGGTAGGAAGAGTAAGGACCTTGCCAGAACCCTTGCCAGAACCTGACCATGCTCACACCCTGATCATAGACTTCCAGCCTATAGAACCATGAGAAATAAATGTCTATTGTTTGAAACGACCATGTTTATAACATTTTCTTATGGCAGTCCAAGCAGACTAAGACACCCTTCATCATTTCAGAAAAATCACATGAATGCAAGATGTTAGTTCTTCCCAACGTGATCTATAGAGTCAATCAAAATCCCAGCAAGTTATTTTGTGAATATGAACAAATGGATTATAAAATTTATATGGAAAGGAAAAAACCCATAATAGACAACACAATATTGAAGAAAAATAAAGTTGGAAGACTGATGCTACCCAACTTCAAGACTTAATATAAAGCTATAGTAATCAACAGAGTGGGATATTGGTAAAAGAACAAATAGATCAGCAGAACAGAACAAAGAAGCCAGAAATAGACCTACATAAAAGTAGACACCTAAACTTTGACAAAAGGCACAAAGACAATATAATGGAACAAAGATGGCATTTTCAACAAATGGTGTTAGAACAGCTGGACATCCACACAGAGAAAAAAAAAATGTATCTAGACAAACATACCCTTAAAAAATAATTAACTCCAAATGTAAAGCACAAAACTGTAAATCTCCTAGAACGTTAGGGAAAACCTGGAGGACCTGGAGCATGGCAATAACTTTTTATATACAACACCAAAGACACAATCCATGAAACAATTGGGTATTTGGAGTTGGTTAAAATTTGAAACTTCTGCTCTGTGAAAGATAATGTCGAGAGCATTAGAAGACAAGACACAGACTGTGAGAAAATATTTGCAAAAGATACAATTGGATAAAGGACTGTTATCTAAGACATACAAAAAACTTTACAATACAAAAAACAACAATCTGATTTAAAAATGGGGCAAAGACCTTAACAATTTCACAACAAAGAAGATATGCAGATAGAAAATGTGCTTATGAAAAATGCTTCACATCATATGTTATCAAGAAAACACAAATTAAAATAGTAAGATACCACTGAGCACCTATTAGAATGGCTAACATGTAAAACATTAACAATATCAAATGTTGGTGAGGAAGTAGAACAACGGGAGTGCTCATATATTGCTGAGGGGAATGCAAAGTAATACAGCTACTATGGAAAATAGTTTGCTATAAAACTAAACATCCTCTTACCACAGGATCCAGCAATCATGTTCCTTGGTATTCACCCAAAGAAGCTAGTATCTTAAGTCCATATAAAAATTTGCAAATTTTAGAGCAGCCTCATTCAATGGTCAACACCTGGGAGCAAACAAGATGCCAAACCCAGTAAATTAATGAATAAATAAACTGTGCTACATCTGGACAATAGAATATTTTTTTTCAGCACTAAAAAGAAATGAGCTCTGAAGTCATGAAAACATGGAAAAAACTTGAATGCATAAAACTAACTGAAAGAGCCAATCTGTAAAGGCCATGAGCTCTATAATTCTACTGTAGGACATTTTGGAAAATGCAGAACTGGGAGGATGGGGGTGGTAAAAAGATCAATGGTTGCTCGGGGCAGGGTGGGAAGGGATAAATAGAGCACAGAAGATTTAGGGCAGTGAAAATACTTTGTATGATATTATAACAGACATGTCATCGTGCATTTATCCAAACCCATAAGATATATAATATAAAGAATAAACCCTGGGGCGCCTGGGTGGCTCAGTCAGTTAAGCATCTGCCTTTAGCTCAGGTCATGATCCCAGGGTCCTGGGATCAAGCCCCACATTGGGTTCCCTGCTCAGTGGGGAGCCTGCTTCTCCTCTCTCTCTGCCTCCAGCTCTGCCTACTTATGCTTGCTCTACCAATCAAGTAAATAAATAAAATCCTTAACAAAAAAGAATAAACCCTAATGTAAACAATAGACTTTAGGTAATTGAATCTGTCAGTGTAGGTTCACCAATTTTAACAAGTTTACCACTTTAGTGGGGGATATTGATGTTGATAATGGACGAGGCTATACCTGTATTGAGGTTGAGAGTATATGGGAAAGCTCTGTTCCTCTCTTTGTGCTGTCAGCCCACAGTTACTCTAACAAAAAAATAATAAAATAAAATAAGGTAAAATCACATTAATGAAAGTAATACCATCTAGTTTTTGAGTTACCAGCAGAACACACCAGTAGGATTTTGCATTGTGATTCTTCATAAAGCTCTAAGCACTTAACTTCATTACGTCTCCCAATATAGTCTTACTCCAGCATTTATATTTTGAAATACACATTAATTTACTATAATTATTTATCTTTCATATTTTTCTTACAGGTAAGGCATTATTATATTGACATTTAAAATTTTACAAATTTTATATTGTAAATTAATATAATATAATATAATAGATTATATTATCATAGATTATTGCTGAAATTTATTCCAGGGTGATAAGGGAGACATTACAAAATACCTTCTATGAAAAATGAGTGGAAACTTCTTCAAGATGGTGGCATAGGAAGATCTTGAATTCACCTTCTCCCATGGACTCATAAGATCTAGAGTTACATATGGATCATTTTCTTTTTTAATAGATTGGAAAAATAGACAAACTCCTTCTCCATGACAAAGGATTAAGACCACATTGAGTTGGATAGGAGAGGCAGAGATGCAGTCTCACAAAAAAACCCACCCCTGGCATGATGATGCACAATGGGTAGGGTCTTACCATTCTGGTGTTTCTTCCAAAGGATCTAGTATTTAGTGCCTCATATCAAGCACCCCAACCCTTGGGATCTGTACTACAGAGATAAGACCCAAAACATCTGGCTTAAAAAAAAATTCAATGGGGCTGACATCCAAAGGACCCAGAGTGCCATAAGAAACAGACATTCCCCTTCTAAAGGGTTCACCCATAGTCTCAGTAACTCAGACCCAGCAAAAATCAGCAGTTTGAAAAATGCCTTGACTACATGTGAAGGAAATTCATTTGCTAATCAAAAAGCATCTGCTGGAGACCTGTGGATAAATGAAACGCTCCCTGGAGATGGAGGTACTAGTGGATGCCATTGTTGAACTCTCCTCTTACCCTGTTAGCACAGGTGGGAAAGCTCAAATATGGTACCCTCCTGCTGCTTTACTAAGACAGGCAAGAGCAAGCAGTAACAGAACTGCCTGCTACCTTACTGAAGCCAGAGACCATGGGCAGTAGTTGCAGCACTTTCCCACTCCCTGGATGGGGTAGAAGAGCACAAATGATCATGGCATTCTCTAGCTCCCATTCTAAAGCCAATATGTGGGTACAGACAAGGCCTTCTTCCATTGCATTCCTGAAGCCTGCAGGCAGGTATGGGCATTCAAGATATTTTCTCACTGTCTTCCTAAAGACAGGGATCGTGCCCTACCCCTTGTACTCTCCAGCTTTCTAGCTAAAGCCAGCTGGTGCATGCCATCCACACAAAGGATGTCACTTGATCGCCTGATCCTGGTGGCCAAGGGGCTTGGTGTTACTGATTACCATAGGAGTAACAATCAGAGAGCCCTTGGCAAGCTACCAAATCCAGGTCATTGCACAGACAGCAAATTAAACCACAACCCCAGTCTTCCTGTAAAAAAGTCCAATTTACTTAGCCTGGAGTAGCAGCCTGAGGGACAGGTTTCAGGTTTCCCACACAGCTAGAGAATAAGGAGGCACTTGCATGGGATATAAGCAAGGAGGCATCAATCCTTGTGAACATTGTTGGCCTTGCTACAGTTCAGTGAGGCCTCCTAGAGAGGAGCTTATACAAGTGCCTGAGGTCCTAATTTTTCCAACTGTTGCCGGGAACTCCTCTATATTCCCTGTCTAGAGATCAGCAGGGATTATGATTGTGGCCCCATAGGACTATATATTTGTGTACTATAAAATGCTTCTGCCTGAGGGTGTCTTCCAATCAGCCTGAAACTAGGTGCTAAACGAGATTCTTCCCCTTGGAACACCTACAGGTCTTAGCATACCCTCAACAATGTCCAAACTGCCTGATGTATTCTTGATATATCCAATCACAAAAGTATTAGCGACAGCCAAAAGCTAGGGCAAGGCTGAATGAAAAGTTATCACCTTCACGAAGCTATTTCTTCAAGGCTGAAAGAGGTAGCTATTTTGTCTAACATACAGAAATAGTCAAGAAAAATGAGGAAATAGATATGTTCAGAGTAACAAGGCATGAACCTCAGAAAAAACCTTAATGATACAGAGAACAGTAAAGAATTCTACGTGAAAAAGAATTTAAAGTAGTGATCATAAAAATGTGCACTGAACTTGAGAAAAGAATGGATGAACAAAGTGAAATTCATCAAAGAGATAGAAAATCAGTCTCAAACAGAAGTTACAGTGCTGGAGAATAAGATGACCAAACTCAAGAATACATTAGAGGGGTTCAACAACAGACTGGACAAAGTAGAAGAATGGATCTGTAAGGTGGAAGATAAAGTAATGGAACTCACCAAAACAGAGCAACAAAAAGAAAACAAGAATTTAATAGATGAAGATAACTTAAGGAACCTATGGGAAAACATCAAGCAGAATGATATTTGCATTATAGGTATCCCAAAAGGAAAGGAGAGAAAAGGGCAGAAAACTTATTTGAAGTAGTAATGGCTAAAAACTACCCTATCCTAGGGAAGGTAGTCCAAAGAGTTCCAAATACCAAGAACCCAAAGGTATCCAAACAAAGCACATAATTAAAATGTCGAGAGTTTAAAATGAAGACCAAATCTTAAAAGCAGTAAGAGAAAAAATTGGTACATGCAAAGGAAACCCCTCAAGGCTATCAGATTTCTAACCAGAAATTTCCAGGCCGGAAGTGAGTGGCATGACATACTTAAAGTGCTGAGAGGAAAAGACTTCCAAACAAAAATACCCAGGAAAGTTACCATTAATAATAGAAAAAGAAATAGAGATAAGCAAAAGCTAAAGAAGTTTATCACCACTAACCAGCCTTTTAAGAAATGGTAAAGGAACTTCTTTAGGCTGAAAAAAATGCAAAAATTACTAACAAGAAAACATACCAAAGTAAAAATCTCACTGGAAAACACAAATGTATAGTAAATATACTGGATTAATCACTTGTAAAATTACTATGAGGGTTAAAGATAGAAGTAGTAAGAAAAAAACTACAACAGTTACAGGATACATATCAAGATATAAAATGGGACATCAAAAACAAAATGGGGGGAAGTAAATACGTAGATTTTTGAGAGGTATCAAATTTAAGTTGGGATCAGCTTACAAATTAAAAAAAAAGACTGTTACATACATACATATATATATATATATATATATATAAAGTCTTTATATATCTATATCTATATATACATATATATAGAGAGAGAGACAGAGAGACAGACAGAGAGATGTATGGAAACCTTATGGTAAGCACAAAGCAAAAGCTTATAGTCAACACACAAGAGAAAATGAGAAAGGAATCTAAACCTAACACTCAAGTCATCAAACCACAAGAGAGAAAGAACAGAGAGGAACTAAAAAAACAGCAAGAAAAAATTTTAAGAATAGTAATAAGCACAACCTTCAATAATTACTTTAAATGCAAATTGATTAGATTTTTCAAAGGAGAGAGTGACAGAGAAAAACAAAGCATATTTATTTACTGTCTATAAGATATTTACTTCAGAAGTAAAAACACATACAGACTGATGAATCTTGATAAACTATGGACTCCAGGAAAGAAACTGAGGTGTTTAGAAGGGAGGGAGTAGAGGGATGGGTTAGTCCAGTGATGGGTATGAAGGAGGGCATGTATTACATGGAGCACTGGGTGTTGTAGGCAAACAATGAATCATGGAACACAACATCAAAAACTAATGATGTATTGTATGGCCATCTATCATAAAAAACCCCAAAACACACAGACTTAACGTGAATGGATGGAAAAAGATACTCCTTGCAAATGAAAAGAGAACAGGTATAGCTATAGCCATCAGAAAAAATAAATTTTAAAACAAAGACTGTAATAAAAGACAAAGAGGGCACTAAATAATAAGGTGTCAACCTAGCAAGAAGATACATTTGTAAGTCTATGTGCACCCAACATAGGAGCACCTAAATATATAAAGCCACTATAAACAGACTTAAAGGAAGAAACTGACAGCAATACCAAAAGAGTAGATTTTAATACCCCATTTACATCAATAGATAGATTATCTAGACAGAAAATAAGGAAACACCAGCCTGAAATGGACTTATATACAGAACATTCCATTCGCAAGAAAAATACACCTTACTCTCAAATGCACATGGAACATTCTCTAGCATAGATCACATTAGACCACAAAAAGGTCTCAAATTCAAGAAGACAAAATTCATATCAAGCATTTTTTCCCCAAACACAATGGTATGGAACTTAAAATCAATTACAAGAAAAATACTGGGGGAAAAAAATAAGATGAGTTTTAAAAAACCTGTCACTGTGTAACTCCTGGGTCATAGAAGCAATCAAAGGAAAATTTAAAAAATACTCAGAGACAAAACCAGATAAATGGCAATATATCCCAGTATCTATGGGATGCAGCAAAACTGGTTCTACCAATACAGACCTGCTTCAAGAAACAAAAGAAATCTCAAAAAAAAAAAAAAAACTAACTTCACACCTAAAAGAACTAGAAGAGCAAAGAAAGCCCAAAGTTAGTAAGAAGGAGGAAATAAGATCAGAGTGGGAATAAATGAAATAGAAACTAAAAAGGTAATAGAAAAGATTAATAAAAATAAGAGACTGTTCTTTGAAAAGATCAACAAAATTAGCAAACGTTTTGCTAGACTCAATAAGAGAAAAAGAGAGTCCTCAAATAAATAAAAATAATAAAAGAGAGGAGACATTTCAACAGATGTAACAGAAATATGAAGGATCATAAGAGACTACTATGAAAAATTATACACCAATAAAATCAGACAAACTAGAAGAAATAGATAAATGCCAATAATCTTCCAAAACTGAATCATGAAGAAATAAAAAACCTGAATAGACCAATTATCAGTAAAGAGGTTGAATCAGTAATCAATACCTCCAAAGTCCAGAACCAGATGGCTCCACTTGATAAACAAAATGAAAGATCATGATCATTTCAATAGATACAGAAAAAGCACTTGACAAAATTCAACATCCATTTATGATAAAAATTCTCAGCTAAGTGGGTATAGAGGGAACAAATCTCAACAAACTAAAGTCCATATATGACAATCCACAGCTAATATCACCCTTACAGGTGAAAAGCTGAGAAAACTTTTCCTCTAAGATAAGGATGCCCACTCTCCTCACGTTTATTCTATGTAGTGTTGGAAGTCCTAGCCACAGCAATTAGGTGAGAAAAATAAAGGCATACAAATCAGAATCAAAGAAGTAAAACCATCTCTTTGCAGACAACATGATAACTATACATAGAAGATCCTAAAGCCACCACCAAAAAGAAAAAATGAATTCAGTAAAGTGGCAGGATATAAAATTAACAAACATAAGTCTGTCGTGTTTGTATACCCTCATAACAAACTAACAGATAAACCAAGAAAATAATCCCACTATCTAGGAATTGTTAAATTTTAACCATGGAGTTGAAAGACCCATACACTGAAACTATAAGACACTGATGAAAGAAGTTAAAGAGACAAATAAATGGAAATCTATTTCATGTTCATTAATTGAAAGAATATAGAGAACATGTTCATACTACCCAAAGCAATCCACAAATTCAGTGCAATCCCTATCAAAACTCCAATGGCATTTTCCACAGAACTATAACAACTAAATCTATGATTTATATAGAACTACAAAAGACCAAAATTGCCAAAATAATATTAAGAACAAAGAGTATGCCACTGCTCACTCCCTGATTTCTAACTGTATTTCAAAGCCATAGTTATTAAAACAGTAAGATACTGGCAAAGAAATAAACACATAGATCAATAGAACAGAGTAAGAACTCAGAAATAATCCTGGCATTAAAATTATTATGGCATTAAGTTATTAAAATACACCAAAAGGAGGCAAGAATATACAACAAGCAAAGAAGAGTCTCTTCAAAAAATGCTACTGATGAAAGTGGGCAACTACATGCAGAAGAATTAAGAAGAACTGGTCTTTGTTACACCATATAAAACATTAACTCCAGTTGTATTAAAGACTTAATCTAAGCCTGAGAGTGGCACAATTCCTGAAAGAAAAAATAGTCAGTAAGCTTCTTAACACTGAATTTTTTTTTTATTTGACTCTGCGCATAAGGGCAATAAAAACAAAGACACAATTGGGACAACGTCAGGGAATAGCTTCTGGACAGCCAAGGAAACTATCAACAAGACGAAAAGGCAACTTCCTGGAGGAGAGAAGCTATTTGCAAACCATGTATTTGATAAGGAGTTCATATCTAACATATATAAAGAATTCATGCAATTCAATTCCAAAAAACAATCTATTAAATAATGGGCAGAGCACCTGTATTAATCTTCCAAAGATGGCCTACAGATGGTCAGTAGATACACAAAAAGATGTTCAGTATCACTAATGATCATGGAAATACAAATCAAAACCTCAGTGAGACATCACCCCACAGCAGTCAGAATGGCTAGTATCAAAAAGATAAGAAATACCAAGTGTTGGCAAAGCTATGGAGCCAGGAACCAGAAAGCTCATGTACTATTAGCAGAATTCTAAATTGATGCAGCTGTTATGAAAGACAGTATGGAGTTTCCTCAGAAAATTTTTGAACATATGATCCAGCACTTCCACCAGTGGGTATCCATCTGAAGAAAATGAAAACACAAATTCAAAAAGATAGTATGTGCATCTATACTCACTGCAACACTATTAACAGTTGCCATGACGCAGAACAACCCAAGTTCCATCAGTAGATGACTGGATAAATAGGTTGTATACATATACAAGGAACTATTACTCAGCCACATGAAGGAGAATCAAATGTTGCTGTCCAGGACAATATGGGTAGACCTTCAGGGGATCATGCTAAGTAAAATAAGTAAGGCAAAGAAAGACAAATGCCGCAGGATTTCACTTAACACGGGGAATCTAAAAAACAAACAACAGCTAGACTCCTAGATACAGAGGACAGACTGGTATTGCTAGAGGAGAGAAGGCCAGAAGGTGGGAGACAAAATGGG
This sequence comes from Mustela putorius furo, assembly GCF_011764305.1. NCBI lineage: Eukaryota > Metazoa > Chordata > Mammalia > Carnivora > Mustelidae > Mustela > Mustela putorius. The sequence goes on along the minus strand of NW_025422019.1, from coordinate 18,303,283 downwards.
TGAAGGGGAGTAAGAAGCACAAACTTCTACTTATAAAATAAGTGAAGTCATGGTGACGTGGACCGTATTCCCCAAGCTGTACATTACAGTACTGTAGTAACTCGGCCTGGTGATTAATGGTAACTAGACTTAAGGTGATCATTTTTCAATGTATAAAAATGTCAGATCACTGTGTTATGCATCTGGAACTAATAGAAGAGTGTATTTCAATTGCTCCTCAAAAAGGAGGAAAGAGAACGTTAGAATTATGAGAGTGAGAAACCTCATGTAGATTTTGGTTTCACAACCAACTCAAGGAAACTGCCTTCAATCCGACTGGGTCAACCCACAACCCCACTGATAAGCTGTTCTGCAAAATCATGAAAGTAAAGAGAAGCTTTCATGCAATAATAACAGTAGAGACAAAACAAGAGTATTAAAAGAGTATTGAATTTTATTGGAAAGAGTCACCAACGCAAAGAAATGCAGATAAGAATCACACCTTCCTCGACAGAGTATGGCTGCAAGTCATTAAGGTGAGGGATTTGTCCATTTTCTGCCTATTTGCTCCTCCACTGAGTCTGTCCTACAACGTTAATGTTGTTTTAATGTCGCTTTTACTCTATAAATTTTGCAGGGTAAAATTTTATTTAGTTATCACCTTTCAAACTAACTGCTGCAATTAAAGAAAATCATATATTTAATTAAAGGAGCCTGCTTTTTCATGGTGAGTGGAGCAAAATCAGCTGCCTGTGTAATGCCCATGTTTAATGCGGAAGTTCTGTATCATGATTTTGTAAAATAGCTTTCTGAAGCTGGGTGTTAAACGCAAAGTAACATCTCGCAATGGCAAACACATTCATTTCTGAATGAGGAGAGCTGCCTCAAACATTTCTTTTTGCATCCATAAGCTATTTCTGTGAGGTCCTAACAGGTAGATGGCAAGAGAAATATTTGATCAATCCAGCAGTTAGTTGAGTTACAGAATCAGATTGACTTGTTTGCTGAATTGATCTCACTTTTGGCTGGGCTGTTTGATGATCTGATGGATCTGTCAGTGTGGACAGGTGGCCCTCTCTCCCAGCACCGTCCAATCCTCCTGCCGAGGGAGGACCAGGACAGAGAGTGGGATCTGGAGATCTCAAGGCTCCTGCAACCTGCTTCAAATTAATGGAGTTCCTGTTCAAATACAGATTCCTGAGCCCACCACAGGCTGCTGGACTCTGGAATGGGTCCCAGAAATCTGCCTTTTAATAAACTTTCCAGGTACTTCCCATACCTCTTAGAGAAGGATTTGCCAGAGTCTCTGTCCACGGGGTCACATTATGACATTCGTGGGGGACGTTCATAGGTCTTTGTGGCCTACTTCCTTCATTAGAAAACACTAAAAAGTATATTTTATAACTGCACCAGTATAAAGATGAACATATAAATTATTACTCTACAATTAAACATTTTCTCCAACCTGTAAGTTCATTTTTTTTCCTTCTCATTTTAAAAGAAATGTGGGTCCTTGAAAGTACTGTGGTCCCCAGCCACTGTGTATGTCATATCTCATGGATGCATCAGGCCTGCCTGTCTTGAAATCCTTAGTCCCAACAGTGAGTGGGCTCGACTTTCACCTCTAGGCAAACCCCCAACAAAATGCTGAGACCTGCACTGGTTTTGTGGGAGGAGGATTTAAAGAAATAAAAATGCAAGGGAGCTCAGGAAGAGGTATTATGAAGCAGTTACCAGAATCTCTGGGCAGCTTTTGAAAGACCATATTTATTCCTAACACCCAAGTGTTGGGGTGAGGATGAGGAGATGTAAACTCTGCAAAATGCCTGAGATAGATTCCCCAGCTCCTGGACACTGCTCAAAAGTCTCAGCATCAAGTATCCTGTGCCGAATCAAGTCCTATCCTCATTTTCATTACTCATTCTCTGGCAAGTATGGTGTTAAAGGCTTCAAACACAATATCTCCTTTGACCTCCCCAACAATTATATCCCCATTTGAGAAATGTGGTCATTGAGGCACAGAGAAGTTAAATCTAATGCCCAGTTGCCCAGCTAGATAAAGGTACGACACTTGAACTTGAATTTCTTTGATGAGAGAGCATCTGTTCTGACCATTTGCTCTCCACTGCCCTGAAGGGGTGCTCCATCCCTACCTCTCACTAACTGAATTCACGTGGTGTTTCTTCCTGCCTGAGTCCTGCCCTCAGCCCTGAAGCAAGGGCCTGCCCTTCACTTCACCCTCCATCCATGCTCAGATCTCCGCACATTCCCAGCTCCCCACTGCCTGGCGCAACGTTCCACCCGCTGACCCAGCAGAACCACCCTCTCATGAGGAATCTCCCTGATGCCCTCCACCTGTCTAGGTTTTAATTCAGTTTATTATTTATTCATGTATTCAACTGACATCCAATAGGTCATACCCCAGCAGTCTGCTAGGCACTAGAATATAAAGACATTGGCCCTGCACCGAGATAATCCTAGCCTGCTGGGGGAGTGGGGGGAGAGTTTACAGATCACTGGAATATAATGTGTGAAGAGCTCTGGACAGGACGGGAGCTCAGTGCCCTGGGGCTCCAAGAATGATGGGATCATGACCAGATCCAAACTCAGGTGTCCGGGTGACTTCTGGCCTCTCTCCCCAACCTTGGATCTGCCCCAAGCCAAGCCCTGCTCCAAGTGCCCCTTCCATTCCGGCTCTGCCACTACCCACTAAGCTCCACCCTTGGAGAGTTCTGGAATGGCTGGGCTGCTGAGTATATGGATGTATCTTAAGGGATTAACTCGCTCATTAGTCATTCTGTCTAGAAGAAAAAAAGCAATCTTTTAAAATCCCATTTCACTATTTACACAGGAATTTTCACCCTAACACTCCAGAGTGAAAATCAGTAAAGTATAAATCCTTCCCTCGAGGGGATTTATTTAGTGCAGTAGCAAAAGGCCTCATTATTAAAGTGGTCTCACCTTCAAGCCTGTCTCATATCATGACCACATGAACAGCAGAATAAATAGATTTTCCTACATTTTGAAGATCAACTATTTAAGATGGAATTAATATTTCATGTTAATACCTTGTAAAGAAAAATATCTTCATAAAAATCTTTTCCATGGGGCACCCATAGCATTTCCTCGAATCCTGCTTTACAGCAGGTCTCCAGTTCATACTGCTTTGTGACAGAGCCAGATTTTGCAGTTTCCTGCTCCACTGAAGTCCCTTCAGGACAGAAACACAGTCCCGCTTACCTGGGCGGTGCACGCAGCCCAGTGTCTAGCAAAGGAAACACACCACAAGTCTAGGATCACACGCTGTTGGCCCCTGGGTCAGATTCTGTCTGCAGAAGATTTTATAGCCCACAGGTTGCTTTTTAAATTTTTAGGCTTAATTTCCCGTATTTGAAAACTTTCATGGAGGTCTCCATTTGTTCTTAAAAAACAAAAAAAATCAAAGCCAACCACATGGAGTCAGAGGTCCCACTGCCTAGAACCAACTCAGGCCACCGGGGTCTTTTCAGATGGGTCTGACAGGCCCCCACCCCTTGCCTGCTTAACTATCCCAAGCAAAAAACTATCCCAAAACAATAAAGTCAAATGAACAAAAGTGAATTGGACCACGTGACCAAAACCAGATATGAAAATGGAACACAGGAATCGGCCGATAAGAGAAGTCAGGCTGGAGGTCTAGACTGGAGTGGAAATGCCTACTTACCTCTGCATGAGGAAGTGTTCCAGCCGGACACACGGATTTCTGAGAGGCCTTTGCAAGTAGGCCAAGATCTCCCCCTCGGAGAAGCAGGAAGGCCTACCTTACCGGCTACCACATGCCACCTTATCTAACTTAGAACCCCGTGCTCCCCTCCTCCTCCGGGCCGCCACAGCCCTATACTGGGCCCCACTCACGGATAGAGTACACTTACAGGCAAGCTGCAGGAAGGTAGACGAGAAGCCTCTGAAGCCTGCGGTTCCTGTTTCGCCAGCCCGTCTTGGCCAAGCTGACTAACTTTGGCAGTTCCTTTGGCCTTGGTTAAAGTTCTCAAGCATTCTCAATTCCTTGCCGTGCTGTTAAACATCTGCTGGGTTCCCCTCAGTGGACACGAAGAAACATCTAGCTGAACGGAGGGGCTCACAGATGTGAGGCCTAGCGGCAGCAATGACAGACAGGGCCCAGCGTGATTACGTACCCGCCTGCTCTCTAAACAGCTGTAATGATTTACAAAGAATGAAGCTGAGCCCATGTGAACGTCATACCGCCTAATTTAGTCCACTCCAGACGCACGTGAAACAGATTTTCACACACAGAAAACACACACAAACACATTTTGAAACCTGCTCACTCTCTGGATTATAATATGGAACATTAAAGGTCAAGGGCTATGTCTTTTAGAAATTACAACTTTCAAGGACCAGGCTGCCTAAGAAAAAGTGTAGAAATTGGCTTCAGTTGCATTCCGTTCCGGCCTCTGTGCCTTTCCCCATACTCTTCAAATGCACTCCCCAGTTCTCCATGGCTTATCTAAAGTGGGCACATCAGTCAAAGCAGGGGCTGCAAACTCCGGCCTACAGGGCTGAGCAGCGGTGTGAAGGTTTTGCTGATGCCACATCCTGCCTAACCTGAAAGAATGGGCCTCAGCCATAGGCAAGACAGCAGAGCTTTTCAAAGACACTCTTCGAGCCAAACAGCATCTTCTGCACTCCTGGATCCGTCTGTCCTCAGATTCCACTTTACCCTTCCCTGCTCTGTGACCCAGAGCCCTGTCGCTTTCCCGTGCCCCCCTGTCAGTGGGCTTCACATAGTTCTGCTCGTGGGGGCCCTGCTGAGAGGTTACAGGACAGGAAGAAGGGAAAAGGTCAGGGTGTTTCTCCCCATTTTTCTCTTGCTCAGGCTGCATTTCTGTCATTCCAGCTTCCAAAGGATGGGCTACTGTAGTTCCTGCCTCCTTCAGATGACCCCAGGCCCTGGGCTCTGGCAATGCTGCTTTCTTCCTCTCTCCTAGCAAAAGTAGTGGCTTCCAGTTGTTGTAATCTCTGAGTTAGCCTATGTCTTCAGCTACTCAAGCTTCCATAACAAGATAACATATCCTGAGTGTCTTAAATAATAGGAATCTATTTTTTACAGTTCCGGAGTATAGGAAATCCAAGATCAAAGTACGGATCAACCCAGCTCCTGGAGAAGGCCCTCTTCCTCACTTACAGGTGGCTGCCTTCCTACTCTTGTGTTCACATGGCCTTTCCTCTCCTTGGTATGTGTGGAGAAAGAGCAAGTAAACTCTTTTATGCCTCTTCTTATAATGGTACTAATCCCATCATGAAGCCCCTACCCTCATGACCTCACCTAAACTTTATGTCCCAAAGGCCCCAGCTTCAAATATTATCACACTGGAGGGCAGTGCTTCAACCAATGAATTTTGGAAGGACACAACTCAGTCCATAGCATCTTGTTCAGCTTCTCAACTACCCCATCACATGTGCATGCAATATTTGTATTAAATTCCCTCTTTCTGTAACACATAGAATGGCTTCTATTTCCCTGGCTAGTAGCTAACTTTAGACCAAAACAGCCAATAGCCATGATACAAATTGTGTCTATATTGTCATCATATGTCATAAAATAAGTCTGGCTAGACAAGCATGCTGATACATGGCTGGTAAGGGAGTAAGTGGACCACAACATTTCAGAAAGGCTATATTTGGCAAAATGCATCAAAGTCTTGCAATTTTCATATCATTTATTACAGCAATTCCAAATCTAATGTTTGCTTCTAAAGAAACATTTGGATGAAAAATGCACAGAATTCGGTACAAGGATGTCTATCAAGACTTTAATTATAGTAATCCAAAATTGAAAGCAATCTAGATATCTAATAATCAAGTATGATTAAACAATGATGGCACATCATTTGATGGATGAAAATGCATCTGTTAAAAGCGATGATGTCAGTATATATTCATTAGCATGGGAAAATATTCATAATATAATGATGAAGTAAAAACTAAGAAAAAACCATATATAACAGTCACAAAACTGTATAACACAAAACTAGAAAGGAATTTGCCAAGATGTAATAGCTCAACCACCATTTTTTTTTATACACGGGTGGTTAAGTTGTATATGGTTTTCAAACTTTTTCTTACATTTTTCTCATTTATCTTCAAATTTTTCTAAAATAAAACATACTGTTTGTCATAAGAAAAAGTCAATATAGTTAATAAGTAGCAAATCTGAGAGTAAAGATAATATATTTGTTTATCCTTTGTTGCCAATTGATGAATACGCTATGAGTTTTATAGTTGAATTTCACTTCAAAGCTCATGCTTTTTTGTCATTCTAAAAAAGGAAGGAAATAGGAATGAGAGACAGTCGAGGTAAGAGGAAAAAAGAGAGATAGGGTAAGAAATGAACTCATACAGGTCATTGGCTCATTCCTCTAATCTCCAAAACTGTCCATCTATTAATGGGGCCACCAGAGAACCACAAAGTGCCCTGCATCTTATGGATAGCTACCCTCCTTACTCCTGACCTTAGTTTTACTTTTACTAATCATACTTGAGAGTGGGAGGGAGGAAGCCTTTCACCTGTTTTCACACATGAGAGACAGCGTTATGAAACTGACACCAAGTTTTGCATTAAAGATTTTGACCATGATATAATTCATTACATTCTCTTGTCCTTTCTAAGGATCCATAGCAGAAATTTCTATTTGATGTTTCTACTGAACAACTGGTTCATTTTTGTCTTTAGTCACTGGAAAGTTTGTACTTTATCACGATTTCCAATTCATGTTGTCCCTTTGCAAACTTCAGAGTCTTTTGTGTAGGTCTCACATCCAAGAAATGAATAGGATTAAATGGCATCTGTTCTTAGAAACTTTGTTACTGACTCTTCATTTTTAACACATTTGAATATATACTAAAATGTATGTTAGCAATGCATGTTTGCAAGCCTCTATAAATCCTTTTTAGAATAAGCAGACACTTGGGATGACTGGGTGGCTCAGTTGATGAAACATCTGACTTTGGTTCAGGTGGTGGCCTGGAATCAAGCCCCACATCAGGCTCTCCACTCACCAGGAATCTGCTTCTTCTTCTCTGCTCCCTCCACTCACACTCTCTCTCTTTCTCTCTCTCAAACAAATAAAATATTTAAGAAGAAAGAGAAGGAGAAGAAGAAGACACTTACAGTATCTTTGTTGCATCTCCCAGACCACATCTTCTTTCAACATTAGATGAGTGAATAGCTCCCAGGACCACTGTCCCCCCTCAAGAGTGGTGTGTTCTGCCCTAGTCTTCTCCAAAGTCCTGGGACTTCCCCAAGCTGGTGCAAGCATGCAGGCCGTAAGTGCAGGGGAGATAGTGCCAGTAGGGATAACTATCCAACAGTGAGGAAAGGAAGCTGGTGAATAAAGGCTCTAGTCTGTCATCATTCCAATGGATGATTCTGAGAATATTTCTACATGCTTCTCAAAAAATCTGGAAGAATCAAGTGCCCATTTCTTACAGCAATGCTTAACAATACATTCTTATACTGTCTTTCTTCTTTCCCTGTTTTACTCTCCCTGTTCCCTCATTCCTCTTCCTCTGATCACTCCCAAATAAACTACTGGAATGGAGGGCCTACTCTCAAAATTCTGTTTTTAGGGGAAACCAAACCAAATTGGTGAGATCAAAGGAAGGCAGAAGGTAAGAAGGTAATGAATAAATTACTTGATGTTTATTCATGTATTGGTGGGACTCAGTTCATAAGAAAGAATTCTTTCTACCTAGATTCTTGACTATGAGAGTTCCTTGTCTGGAAAAAGTGGATACCTGTAAATTGATCCCTATGCCAACCAGGCACAGATATCACTCTTCCCTCTAACAATTTCTAGACCTTTCATCAAATAGAAGCTAAAATTTGATATCTGACCAAGATGTTATGATATGCCATGGATATCCCAAATCCAATTTTAATATTTCTGGCATCAGTGGAAGAAGAGAGAGGAAGACGAATGGTGGTGATGCTGGTGATAGCTGCCATTTATTGAATACTTGCTCCCCAGTCCCCTCTTTTGGTAGTTAAGGAAACAAAAGCCCAGAGAGATTAAGTGTCTTATCCAAGGTAAGTATTGGCCATTGAAAATGCTGGAGCTTTGTTTCCCAAGCCAATATGTATTCCATTATTCATTGCTTCCTCTATCCTAATGAGCAGATGAGAATTAAAATCTAGGGATTTCCATGATCCATGCCATCTTAAAAAGATTATAATGGGACTAAAAATTATCCTTTCTCCCATAAAGAAAGATGAAGAATCCTCTCCAGTCCCTGTGAGTGTATACTGTATAAAACGGAGTACCTGTTCATGGTGATCAGCTCTTGGGGCAGAGCTTCAGACTGGAGGGATGAAAACCCTCAACCAGTCAACTCTAGTGATCTCTAGGCATAAAAGGCATGTCTATGTACTTCAATATGACTTACAAATGGAACTATCATTTTCTATTGTGCCATGGCATGAAAACTTTGGGAAGAATTACTTAACAAGTATAATGGGTTTACTGAACGCTCTGGAAAGTTTCAATAGAGTCCAAGTATGAAACAGTTTTATTTTTCTCCTCAACTATTGCCTTCTCCACACTGCCAAGTCACCCTTGATGACAGTTCAGTTTGAGCTGATCCAGTAACTTTCCAGGCACTTCCAGTTCCAAAAAAAGCCAAGTTCCATTCTGGGATTAACTCTGCTTTTGCTTTTAAAAAGCACAATCCAAGGGCACCTGGGGGGTTTAGGTGGTTAAGCATCTGATTCTGGATTTTGGCTCAGTTCATGATCTCAGGGTTGTGAGATTGAGCCCTGGGTGGGGCTCCAAGTTGGGCGTGGATCCTGCTTAAGATTCTCTCTCTCACTCTTCCTCTGCCCCTCCCCACCACTCTCTTGCTCAATCCTGCTCTTAAAAAAAGAAAAAAAGCACAATCTCGTATAAATCTAAACTTGAATCTAATATACAATTCAAAATTTCCAAACTGCTCTTTGCTCAGGTGCAACCCTTGGGTCAAGATCAGAAGTGAGGGGATTATAGTCTATTCCTATCTTCTTCCCCCAACTTTTCTTTCTTCCTTTTCTGACCCTCACTGGGCAGGAAGGAAGAAAAGATGAGAAAAAACAACAAGTATTTTACTTAGCTGTATGCATTGTTTTGTTTCCTTATGGGCTGACCATCAATGCCCCCAGTGGGCAGAGGTATTTCAGTGCTGGCTCTCTCGTGGGCTATAGGAGTGGTTTTCTGTGGGTGCCTTTCTACTGCCCTCACATGGGGATACACTCTCAGGCTAACCTCTTGAAGATCTCCTTCCACTCCTACCCGAGATGGGACATCCATATTATATTATTTGACCTCATAGTCCATAAGCAATAAGCACTTAACCTACAAAAAACTCACTCATACTTACTGAGTCAAATGCAGTGTATAAGCTGCCTCATTGTTCCGTCTCTCCTTATCTTTCCATTAGGGCTGCTCAGACAACACCTAGACTTTAGGATTCCCAAGAAAATAGGAAGATGTGGTTGTTTCTACATTGCCCTCTAACGCCCAGGATGTATTAAGCTGCAGAGGCCTTTCTCACTATAACGCATGCAGCTGCAAAAGTGGCCCAGGGCAGACCCATGGATTTTCCACATGTACCCATCTAGGTGGACAGTGGGGTGTTAATCTCCCCTTCTTGCAGATACTCCCCAATCTCTAGAAGTAATGCTCTCTTTAGACTTGGAAGAAAATCTCCTTGGAAGAGCAGAGGGTGAAAGTCTCCTCTACACTGACGATCAACCACTCACATCCTTCCCACTTTCTAGGTTTCTTTTGAGGCTAAGGGAGGTATTATGGTTCCTGTCATTTTTCTGTGTTGTCTTCTTCGGTTCAGGGGACCGTGTCCACTCCCCTCTTTATAACATAGTGCTATTTATTGCCTGGTATTCTCAACATTGAAACTTTATATAAAATTCTGACATGAAGATAATGCCTATTAGCAGAAAATTTGTATTTACAAATATATAAAAGGAAATATGTCCTAAATGAAATATTATCCTTTGGGAAAACAAAAAACATAAAAATGAAAATAATCAGATAAATAAATAGGTAACAGTTTCTGTCAAATGCTTTCCAGGTACTTGAAAGGAACCTAAGCTATCCAGGGAAAGGTTCACTAGTGGTGCATAAACCCTAACAGAAGAGCTGGGCTCTTTGGTTTGAGATTCACCCTAACAGCTTCCCTTTCCCTCTTTCCCCAGTTGCCAGACACCCATAGGTGCCATCTCAGCTCCTAATATCTGACGTAAGAGCTGCAAGCTTTGATAATCCACTTTGAACACTGCAGCTCAGACTTGGCAACGTTACACTGTTCTCTTATTTGTCTCCTGTTTCCAGGCACCACCCTCTGCTTCAGCTGCCACCCCACGGGACGATCAGTCAGCTAGAAAGCCCACCCCCTCCCTCCCTTTTCACCACAGAACCCTCATGAAGCTCCTCAAGATACTTGATTCCCCATCATCTTTCTCTAACAGTTCTAAAACTAAAATTGGGGGTGGGGGGAAAAAAACAAGTGACAGAGAGATAACATACTTGCTAGTAGCCACAAAGCAACTTTTGCCTGAAATACTCTGGGTCAAAATGAAGAAAAATGGCTGACTAAAATTCACCAACAAAATTTTATGTCTTCAAATATTCAACATATTCATGTGACTATAGAACACAGTTTAGCGCTTGTCACTGATCTTGTGAATTAAGTTAAAAAGCTGATTGTTTGACTGAATTTGACTATTTGGTTATTTATCTATTCTTATCCTCAAAGCACTCGTTGCTCCAGAATGTGGGAGTGAAACAGCCTGTTTTGTGGTCTTATTTTGTGCCGAGCACTGGAGCAGGCACTTTGCATGCGCTGTCACAGGAAATGAGGAGGAAGATTCCTCTTTTTTTGTCCCTTCTCAGCTTAAAGCCTTTTGCACCTTGAAAGTATTTTAGGTGTTTCATACTAATATGCAAGCCTCATCAGAAACACAATGCCAACTTTAATTTTTTGGGTTGTTGAACCTAGCGCCAAGAGCAAGTCAAGAGGATGGCTTCGAATCATGTTTTATTTATGCAGAGGAATAAAAATACACTCATGCAAGTGAAGGGTGAGAGGCAACACGAGGCAGTGCATTTTTACAAGGCAAGAGGAAGCCTTGATTTACTTCCCATTCACTAAAACTTTATGGCTTCCTCATCAAATGAGACAGGTTGCTTTCTATCTCTTAGACGGTAAATATGGTTAATGTGCTGAGCAGTGGTGCACCCGCTCTCAGGCTGTTTATTAGGAACAGGAGTTATTTAGTGACTCTTTCTTTGTCATGAAGATGAGTCCCTGAGAGATCATCGAGGGCCCTGGAAATGATGCTCCACCTGATGCACTGTTTCCTGGGAAGCCTACTGGATAAGAGATGTAAGAAGAGGTATATAAGACCTACTCATTTCTGGAATCCTCCTCCAGTCTAGAAGTAGAATATTCTTGAACTTTCAGAGGCAAACAGCTATTATTCATTTCAGCTTATTAACATCTTCTGAGTTCACAGAAGCGAACCACAAGAGCAGCAGTAAAGAGGAAACGAATGGTGGCTTTGGTCATGGAAACTCACTGTGTTATTAGAAATGCTGGGTGGCTTGGTGGGTTAAAGCCTCTGCCTTCGGCTCAGGTCATGATCTCAGGGTCCTGGAATCAAGCCCCGCATCGGGATCTCTGCTCATCGGGGAGTCTGCTTCCCCTTCCTCTCTCTCTGCCTACCTCTCTGCCTGCTTGTGATCTCTGTCAAATAACTAAATAAAATCTTAAAAAGAAAAGAAATGCTTGTATCCACTGAGGTTTAGAGAGGGGTGGGCCCAAGGGACACACAGAGCAGTCAGAATTCTGGGGATTCGGTGCTTTACAACAGTACTGTACAATGTAATGTGTGCCACAAAGCAATTTTAAATTTCTAATAGCTTGATTAAAAAACAAAGTAAAAAGTGGTTGAATTTAATATCAATAATATATTTTCTCTAACCTAGTATATTCTGATACTGACATGAAGTTAACATAAAAAAATATTTAGGGGAAGTTAACTTTTTTTTCCACACTGCTATGGACTGTATGACTGTCTCCCCAAGGCTGAAGGTTGAAACTCTAACTCCCAATGGGACATTACTGGGGCCTTTGACAGGTGATTATGTTTAGATGAGGTTATGACAGTGGACCCACCATGACGGGATTTGTGCCCTTAAAAGAAGAGGAAGAGAGACCTAGACAAGAGCTTCCTCTCTCAGTCATGTGAGGAGGACACAGCAAGAAGCTGGGAAGCGGGCCTTCACCAAACACCAGATCTGCCAGCAACCTGATGTTGGACTTCCCAGGCTCCAGAACTGTGAGGAATAAACACTGTTGTTTATGCCACTCAGTCCAAGGCAATGTGCTATAGCAGGCTGAACTGATTAAGGCAGACACTAAGAATGCAAAACAGACCATCTCACTTTGGGCTGGCCACATATCAGGTACCCCATGAGCACCTGTGGTGGTGGCCGCCACATAAAACAGCACAGCTGCAGAGCAATGTTGCTCAAACTCTAACATTGCTAGGAATCACATGACAGCTTACTAAAATACTACTTCTGATTCTTATTCCATAGGCCAGGGTAGAGCCCGAGATTCTGGGTTTCTCCCCAAGCTCTCAAGTGCTGCCAATGCCGATAGTTCATGAACTACATTTTGAGCAGCAAGGAACTAGAGAGAATGCCCTTTAGGAATGTGCTGGCCTTGGTTCATGAGAGCTGACTATGTGCTCTCTTCCTACATTCACATTCAGTGATGTCAACCTGGTAGCTCAAAATCAGCCATCTAGGAGGATTTGCACAACGCAGACTGGCAAACAGTACAAATCAGGGAATTACCCTACCTGCCTAGACTGTTATTGAACATTTACCTGAGTACTGCTGCTCCTGGTCCACTGGGGAATTCACAACTGCTGGCTCTTTTCTCAGTAATGGTAATATGGGTGATTATTCTCTTCCTCCTCCTTCTTATCTATAATGATTTTTAACAGTTAACGTTTACTATTCATGTTATTTTTAAAAATACACTTTTATAAGCAAAAGAAGTACACAACATTTAGGGATAGGGGACCGGCTTCTAGTAAATGTTATGCCATGAATTAACTTTGTAATCTAAACAAATCTTTCAATTCTGTCACTTTCTCCACCTATATAACGAATGTAAACACATTTTGTCTACCTGCTTAAGATACCTTTATGAGAAATAAAATAAAAGGATATCCTTGATTTTTCCAGGTGACTTGATACAAATCCAAGGAAAACAATGAAACTGACTAGCTACCTCAGTCACTAAAAGCTCCATTTACCCAGTGTGGTCAGGTTCTTTTTCAGGCCAGAGCTTCTTCTATCCAGGGCAGAGAGAGCTTCAGTTCTGAAGGGCACAGCTATCTATCTCATTATGAATATCTTGAACTCATATTCTTGACCAACTCCTACTGTCCTGACTGGTTAAGAAATGAAAGTATTGAAATTGTTGAAGGCTATATAAAAAACTAATGAAAGCTAACAACAAAAACTATGCTAGCTAATTGAACATAATAAAAATAAATAAAACAGAAAAAGAAACCCCCTTCTGCAAAAGAATACTGAAAAAAGAACAAAGTTATTGGGTGTAAATTTCCCAATTTCAAAACTTACTGTAAAACTACAGTAATCAAAAGGTTGTCTGGGGTGCCTGGGTGGCTCAGTGGGTTAAAGCCTCTGCCTTAGGCTCGGGTCATGATCTCAGGGTCCTGGGATCAAGCCCCTCATCTGGCTCTCTGCTTGGCAGGGAGCCTGCTTCCCCCCCTCTCTCTGCCTGCCTCTCTGCTCCTCTCTCTCTCTCTTAAAAAATAAATAAATAAATAAATAAATAAATAAATAAATAATGTTGTGGTGCTAGCATCAAGATAAACATACAGATCAGTGAAGCAGTATTAAGAGTACAGAAATAAATCCATGTGTGTTTGGTCAACTGATTTTGACACAGGAGTCAAGAACCATTCAATGGGGAAAGATTAGTTTTTCAACAAGTGGTACAGGGGCAACCAAACAGCCACATACAAAAAATAATAATAATAATCTGGACCCCTACCAAAAACTGTACACAAAAATTAACTCAAAATAGATGAAAGACCTAAATGTTAAGAGCCCAAACTATATAATTCCTAGAAGAAAACATAGGTATACATATTTGTGACCCTGGATTAGACAACAATGTCTTAAATATGATACCAAAACCACAAGAAAACAAAGAAAAAAATAAATTGGATTTCATCAAAATTAAAAATGTTTGTGTATCAGGGTACTTGGGTGCTTTGGTTCTATGCTCAAAGGGGAATCTTCTTGAGGATTCTCTCTCCCTCTCCTTCTGCCCCCCTGCTCTCTCTCAAAAATAAATAAATGAATGTTTAAGAAAAATATTTGTGGGGTGTCTCTGTTGCTCAGACAGTTAAGTGTCTGCCTTCAGTTCAGGTCATGATCGTGGGATCCTGGGATCGAGCCCCATGTAGGGCTCCCTGCTCACCCCAGAGCTTGCTTCTCTCTCTCATGCTGCCCCTCCCCCTGGACTTGATACAAATCCAAGGAAAACAATGAAACTGACTAGCTACATTTGTTCTCTCTCTCTCTCTCTCTCTCACTCAAATGAATAAACAAACTATTTAAAAAAATGTTTGTGTATCAAAGGGCATTTCAAAAAATTGAAAATATAGCCTATACAATGTCTACACAATGTGAGAAAATATTCACAAATTATCAATCTAATAAAGGATTCACAGTGTGCCTGGGTGGCTCAGTGGGTTGGGCCTCTGCCTTCCGTGCTCAGGTCATGATCTCAGGGTCCTGGGATCAAGCCCCACATCAGGCTCTCTGCTCAGCAGGGAGCCTGCTTCCCTTCTCTCTCTGCCTGCCTCTCTGCCTATTTGTGATCTCTCTCTCTCTCTCTCTGTCAAATACATAAATAAAATCTTTAAAAAAAAGGATTCACATCTAGAATGTACAAAGAACTCCTAAACTAACAGCAAAAATAATAAACAATGTAATTGATAAACTGGGAAAGGACTTGAATAGAGAATTTTCCAAAGAAGAAATGCAAATAGTCAATAACCACATGAAAAGATGTTCAATGTCACTAATCATTCAAAAAAAGCAAATCAAAATCATAATCAGATAACACCTCACATCCATTAGGATGGCTACTATCAAAGGCAGAAAGGAAGAAAATGTTGTGAGGAGAATATATATGAATATTTAGTGAATATACTAAAAAAATTGAATTATACACTCTATCTTTAAGATTTATATATTTATTTTAGTGAGAGAACAGGCCTGCAAGCAGGGTGAGGGGCAGAGAGAGAGAAAGAGAATCTCAAGCAAGTTCTGCACTGAGCATGGAGCCCAACACTGGGCTGGCTGAGATCTGAGCCAAAATAAGGAGTCAGACACTCAACTGACCCAGCCACCCAGATGCCCCAGATTTACACTTAAAATGGTGAATTTTTGTTATGTAAATTTTATCTCAGTTGAATAAAAAAAAAAGGAAAGCAAGAAAACCTGATCACAATGATTTATTTCTCTGGTCACAACAGTTAATCCATTCAACAAATAGTACCAAATACCTTACTCAGTGCTGAGGGTAAGGTTCCATGTGTAACCAAGCAGTTCTTGTCTTCAGGATCTTACTGTCTAGTCCATCCATCTGTCTGCCTCAGCTCAGGCTAGTGTTAGAAACCAATTAACCCATACTACCATGACCAGGTTCATACTGGCCTGAAATATACTAGAGATTGCTTTTGAGTCTTAAATGTTTCAAGTCATTTTGTCGGGGGAGAGGGTTATAATTAGTTCTCTGGGGCCATGATAACAAAGTACCACAAACTGAGTGACTTAAACAACAAAAATTTATTGTCTTCCAGTTCCAAGAGCTGAAAGTCCAAGAACGAGGTATCAGCAGAGCCACGAACCCCTCAAGGTGCTAGGAAAGGATCTGCTCTAGGTCCCACTGCCAACTTCTGTTAGTTCTTAGTCTTATGGAACCACAACCTCAGTCTTCACATCACATTCTCTCTGTGTGCATGTCTGTGTCCAACTTTCCCCTTTTGATGAGGACACCAGTCATACTGGATCACAGGACCACCCTACTCTAGTATGACCTCATCTGAACTAATTGCATCTGCAACAACTCTATTTGCAAACAAGATCACATTCTAAGTACCGGGAGTTAGGGCTTTAACATGTGAATTTTGAAGGCACAAAATTCAACCCCTAATGCACACACACACTGTGTATAAGTGTATGTGTGTGTCCATGTATATGCACACACAAGCAACTGGCTTTAATAGCATCTCTAAGGGATAGAAAAGGCAATGCAGTTTGGTCCCTGTGCTCCAGATAATACCACTGAGGCTCAGAAAACCTAAGGGATTAGGGGAATCCAAGTTCCTAGACTGTCAGTTGAGCACACCTTCTCTCTTGGAGCAGTATTTCTTCTGATGCCATAATTTCTGCTGTTGCAACTGCCAACAAGCAGTCAGATTCCTAAGTGTTCTGACCTTGGCCAACACAGGCATCAAGCTGGTGGGTGGTCCCCAACACATTTCTCTGCCTTTACTGATAGCATCCTGGCAGGAGAGTCGGCACTGGGATAAAAGCCTGTTCTAACACATGGCATTCCTCTTGGGCTGCCCGATCTGCCTGCCTTCTTCAGTAGCAAAGAGCTGTTGGCAGCTGTGGGTGTAGAAAACCAGAAAGGAACTGCAGTGTACCACTGCAGTGTACCACATTTCCTACCAAAGGGGCAAGCTGTCAATCAATCCAATCCTGCTTAGCCTGCCAGTTATCACATGCTGCTATGTCTTCAAAATCATCACCGGTGTCATATCTAATTTATTGAGGCAGAGTATGAAAATCTGATATAATCTAGTCTTCAAGCTTGTAGAACACCACATAGTCTTCCTCTAATCTATACCCAAGCCAAATCCTCCTCTTTAAAACAATGCCCGAATAGAAGAACAAGGTTCTTTTCTTGAAAGACTTGGGGTTGTGGGGGTAATTAGCTTTGCAAAAACTCAAATCAGCACATGGATCCTAAGGGACATATCCAGGGCTGGATCATAGAAATATTAACAATCAGATAAATCAGCTGACAAGTAGAAACAGAAAAAGGGGATTTCTATGAAAGCCAGCTGTTAGGGGCTTGGTAAAGCCCTCCTAAAGAAGGAGATGGGACACAAGAGGACCGCCCCACCCGGCCCTCGCTCTGGAGCCTCCACACATCGCTTCCTTCCCCTTGCCTTCCCCAGCTGGGAAACGGAAGTATTGCATTCAGAGAGCAGCAGTGTCTCTTCCTATTCTAACACATTACCTGGGAAGAAAACCAGGTAAGTAAATTAACCACATGCTCCTAAATGAACAACAGATGCTAAAGAGGTGTATAGCTTCCACACACTGAAAGCCACCAAGTCCCAGTAAATACCATCCCCCTAACACACACACACAGATACCCCAGGCACCGTGGAGATAAATTCTGAAGCTGGAGATAGGAAGATTCTGAGAGGAATCAAGTAGCACGGACTTGTCTTCTCCTGAGAACACTAAGTCCGCAGCCTCTAAGCCCCTAGGGTGGTGGTTCAGGCCCCGTTGGACGTGGAGACAACATAGATGACAGGAGCAGAGGTTCTCTGCAAAAGCGGGTGGGACCTGGTGAGGGGCAAGTGTCGCTGCAGACCAGGTGGGTCAAAGCTCAGTGTTCACCAGAAAGCTGCACTAGACCCTCATCATTAGCTACTTATAGAACCCCAGGAAGACTCAGATCAGTCAATGATAAATAATATGCTGGAGGTGGACGGTGGAAACCGTGGGTCAGATTTGAGCAGGGGACTTTTTTTTTTTTTTTTAGCCTGTACTATGCTTTCTAAAAATTTAACTGTTTCTGAACTTAAAAAAAAAAAAAAAAACTGGGAGTTTTTTACATAAAAATACCTATTTCCAACTTCTCTTGAAAATGAGACTAATTGGTAATGTTGGGCCTTCATTCCCACCTGGCTGCCATCATGCCAGGCTGAAGACCACCTACCCATGACAGAGGCCCTGGCTTCCCAGTGCGTCACAGGCCCGTCACAGCTTCGCTCATTTATGGTTGCTCTTTGGCCTCACCCAGGAGGAAGGCAAATGCCCAGGCACAGCCAGTGTTGTGTTTGCAGAAGCAGAGGCATGGGTTTTATCTCTGTAAACTTTTCATGTTCCAAAATGGCAATAATCCATCCAAATCATAAAGGTAACAGGCAAAAAAGATACAGCAAACAAACTGACCACCAGAAAAGGAAAGATTGCACAAAAAGTGGATTTCAGTGCTGTGGAATATTATTCAGGCTCTCAACCAGGCTCAACCAGGGATAGTTTTTATCCCCCAGGGGACATTTGGCAATGTCTGGAGATATTTTGGGGGTCACAACCTGGGAGGGGGGATAGGTACAGCTGTGATCTAGTAGGTAGTGCACAGCAATGATGTTCAACATTCTACAATGCACAGAGCATCCCTTCCACAGCAAAGAATTATTCATCCCCAAATGTCAATAGTGCTGAGGTGAGACACCATGAATTAGATCCACTCTTGTTCACATGGAAAGAATTCCAAGATGGTAACTGAGAAAAGCATTCACCGTCTTAAAAATAATGCAACATGGCGGGGGGGGGGTTAAGGGGGTAGGAGAAGAATAAATGAAACAAGATGGGATTGGGAGGGAGACAAACCATAAGTGACTCTTAATCTCACAAAACAAACTGAGGGTTGCTGGGGGGAGGGGGTTTGGGAGAAGGGAGGTGGGATTATGGACATTGGGGAGGGTATGTGCTATGGTGAGTGCTGTGAAGTGTGTAAACCTGTACCCCTGGGGATAAAAATATATTATATGTTTATAAAAAATAATTAAAAAATAAATTAAAAAAATAATGACAGAACAAAATTATGCACACAAATTTAATAAACAGCATTGTGATATGATTTGTATGAAATAAGATATTTCTGTACCTCTCTGCATAAAAATTTGTCATGAAAGAATAGATAAGGGGTACCTGGGTGGCTCAGTAGGTTAAGCAACTGCCTCTGGTTCGGGTCATGATCCTGGAGTAGCAGGATGGAGTCCCACATCAGGCTCCCTGCTTAGCGGGGAGTCTGCTTCTCCTGCTGACC
This sequence comes from Mustela putorius furo, assembly GCF_011764305.1. Classification (NCBI taxonomy): domain Eukaryota; kingdom Metazoa; phylum Chordata; class Mammalia; order Carnivora; family Mustelidae; genus Mustela; species Mustela putorius. The sequence goes on along the minus strand of NW_025422019.1, from coordinate 18,284,059 downwards.
TCTCTCCTCTAATGCTCTCTCTCTCATTCTCTCTCTCAAATAAATAAATAAAATCTTAAAAAAAAAAAAAGAAAAAAGAAAGACCAGATCACCAAATGTTAATGGGAACAATCATAGAGTGTCAGCATTCCAGGTGATTTCTACTTTCCTCCTTATATTTCTTGGCATAGTGTGAATATCCTCTAAATGTGTGTGTGTGCGTGTGTAATCAGAAAACCACAATAAATATGTTTTTCATTGTCAAGGAATCAATAGACCATTCATGTACATGACTTTCAAGAACAGATTTATCGGTCACCCTGCTGAACCTTACTCCTGTGCCATTAACAAAGACAATCATAATTGATTGGCATCTACCTCTTCTCCCTTCCCTTGCCCAACCTTGAAAGGGCCTTTCTGACCAAGGGCCAGAAAAAGAACATGGGTTTTTAGCAAGAGAATCTCAGGCAGCTAATCAGCGGAAGAGGCGGCACCAGAGAGCCCGCCTGTGGGCAATCAGTGATCAACCAGCTGACAGGACAATGGTTCCTCCCCCTTCTCCTAGTCAACAGACTTCCTGAGTTCCCAGAGAGAGAACAGAGGCTGAGGACACGGGCCTTCCTCTTCTTAAGCTTGCATACTCTTTAGAAGGTGTACAAAACACAGCAGAATTTAGTAAAGGTGCAGGAGCCAGTAACGAATCTCTGGGCTCTCACAGCACAGCTCTGCCCAGCATTAGGTCAACCTCCCTATCTTCATATCAAACCAATAACCACATTGTGGCATAAAGAGCAGGGCTTCCTGCAAAGGTAGACGTTCCAAAAGGCTGGAGCTGAGTCAGGCCGCGTGAGTGTCTGTGGAGCAGAGACAGTACAGGCCAAAGAGGGCTCCCGTGAGCAGCTCTCTGCTTCTCTTGCTTGGATACCACAGCATCATGGCCAATGACCCCAGGGATAAGTATTATTGGCTTCTGTGCTGCACCTCTTACCACCTTATGCACATGTCTGATTACTGGGTCCTGAAAATAGATTCAGTCTATCCCTACAATGAGTGGGTATGTACGAATTACCTGGATGTGTGGAACTGATTTCGTGAGAGCATGAGGACAAGTGCATACTTGGACCAGCAGGTGATGACTGTGCATAGATAAGCAAGGGTATCAGGACGCATGAGACAGAGCTTTAGGATCAGGGTAAGAACAGTTAGCAATAAATATATTATACCTATTATTCGACAAGTTAAACTTCAACATTAGCTAGAGGATTTAGCCAATGGGCATAGTGATAAAAATGAGATTCTGAACTGTGCTGTGTACTAGATATTTTGCTAGGCACCTTCAAAGCATGTCTTCAAACTTCACAAAACCCCTACAGAGAGAGTCTCATCATCCTTGTTTAATAGATGAGAAAACTGGGGCTCAAAAAAATTACATATCTTGCTCCAGCCCTCTCAGCTATCAAATGTCAGGGCCAAGACTCCAACCCACGTCTGCATAAATCTAATGCACTTTCCACTGGATGATACATTCTCTGTGTTTACCCCCCATAACCCATGAAAACCTGTGTAAAGGGGAGGTCACAAGATCAACCAGAAGAGCCACAGTTCAAAAGCTGCAGTTTTCAGGAGGTTATGTTTCTCCCAGTTACTTATCTGCCCCTTAAAAAATAGTAGTCGGGTGCCTGGGTGGCTTAGTGGGTTAAGTCTCTGCCTTCGGCTCAGGTCATGATCTCAGGGTCCTGGGATTGAGCCCTGCATCAGACTCTCTGCTCATGGGGGAGCCTGCTTCCCCCCACCCCACTGCCGCCCTGTCTACCTCTCTGCCTACTTGTGATCTCTGTCTGACATCAAATAAATAAATAAGATCTTTAAAAAAAAAAAAGAAGAAGAAATAGTAGTCAATTAATTATATGTCATTGGGTAAGTAAGATACACAAACCAAAGGGGAACATCCAAAGTATCAATATCTAGGAGATCCATGTTAGTGAAACTAGAGATTTTTATGGTTTTGAGCACACCTAGCACTGTTTCATTTTTCCTAAAGTAGGATGAAACAGACAGTGACATGGAGGCAAATGACAAAACCCAAGGGAGGTTGTTGTCAATTTCATATTTTCAGTTCATGCAGGAATTGTTATTTCTACTGAAGGAAGTACAAAGTGGTGCTCGTTATGGCTGAGATCTCCTGTGAATTTCTGTGATGAGCAGGTTAACATCAAATTAAAATTCCCCAAACAAACACAATGGGCATGTCAGTCTCAGCTGGTTTCTCTTACCAGCTTCTCATTAAACACAGGAATGAGTCTCTAGGGAGCTTCCAGGTCAGGCCCGGTTTCTTGAGCTGTGATTACTGTTTTTGCCAACTTCATAAATAAGCGGTGTTTCTCAACAGTTTTTGTACTTTTTAAAATCTTATGCCTCATCTGGTTATATAATAGTCTCATGCAGTCCCCTCTCAAAAAAAAAAAAAAATCAGACATTGAGTCCACTTCTTGATCATTTCTACCTTTCTAAAGATAAAGTCTGCCTTCAGAATATCTTCGGGGAGCAAGGCTGGTGTGCCTAGCTTATCATCTGCAGTTTTATTTAAGAAAATAATAGTGTTTTGTTTTGTTGGCTTTGTCTTAACATTGCGTCATGACTATAATTACGGTTCTCAAACTGTACACAACCTGCCTGCCCCTTTCTCAGAAAAAAATGTTAATTTTTTTTTTTCCCTCTAGCAGGTCCTGGCACCCTGGTTGAGAATCATGATTCTAAAATTTAATAAACTCCAAACCGAGGAAAGAAAACTGTCCAATTTCATCATGATTGTGTATTTTCTCACACTGATGGGAAAAGGAAGTACTTGAGAAGAGAGGGGGCTGATGATGGAAACAGGAGGAGGATATGTACCTCCTCTTCAGGGGAAAAGTCCAAAGCTCCTCTAGAGAGAGTGGAAGGGGGGCAGGAGAGGGCTCAGAGCTTGGCCCTGTTCACCAAGGACACTGGGTAGTTCTCAGCTCCACATCAAAGTCAGACACCCAAGCTGGTTCCACAGAGTTTTCTCACCTTGACTCCTTCTATGTGCTGAGGAAGCAGGCCTAATCCTGAACCCACTTTTCATTTATAAGAAGGGAATTACAAGAATAGATGAAAGAAAGAGAGGGAAATGATGATAGAAGGGGACAGGGGGGAACTTACAGATGGATAAGGAAGGTTTATGGGGAAAGGAGGAGAAGGAACAAGGGGAACAGCCAGGGAGGCATCCAAGTTCAGACCATAAGGAATAGGACGGATCCTTTCAATGGCAATTTCACATTGGTAACAATAACTACCGCATATTGAGCATTTGCAGTGTAAAATGGATGGATAGATAGATGAATATACAATATACACATATACATATATATTTAATTCAGTTTACCTTCATTGCAGTTAATTTAGTCCTAACAAACAATCTCCCTTTTTCCCTAAGGAATCTGAAGCTCTCATAGCTCATGACTTCTCCAAGGTACCAGAACTACAGTTCAAACCCAGGGTGTCTGGGTCCAAATCGCATGCTATTGATTACTATAGCACTTATTTGTAAGAAATGCCAAAGAATGCTTATACTTAGTTGCATATTTTCTTATTCAAGTTGGTCCTCTTGAGATATGATGCTGTTTTAGTGATGTTTGCTCTGATGAAAATAACTTGGGGACCCACTTTGGTAACTTTCTCACAGCCTTAAGCATATTCTTTTGATTATCTTCATTGATGACATATCCTCATGCTTTCTTGGTGGAGCTTATTTACAGGACAGTCAAAAGTCACTCAGAACAAAGTTGGTTTAAAAACTGGGGATGACACTGTTAGTTGATATTATTTGAGGTTTAAGGGGAAAAGGTGAGATTATGTGTGTGTCTTATCTACTGTCTCAGAGAAATTCCCAAAGGAGAGGTGCTAGCAAGATTCTGATCAATGGCCCATCATTGCAATAAATACAGACCTAAGGTATGTCCTTCAAAAATCAACACTGAACTGGTCTATTTGATGAAAACACCATTCTTGTGACAGTAAAATCATACCTAGTCATTCCTTAGAGTACATCAGTCTGATCTTGCTTTAACTACTGGTGAATGGAACATTCCCTGAAAAAAAAAATAGTAAGGACCTAACCATCTTTGACGTTAATGCTATTAAGACATCTGGTGCCCTAACTGCTTGCTGAAAAGTCCAAAGAGAAATGATAATGCCCCAAGGGCATTATTGTCTTTAAACTTCAAACTTTTAATCATGTGTGCAAGATGATGGATAACCAGACAGTTGAGATGGGATGGTCTGCCCACCTCCTGCCCGGAGACTAACTACCCTATGAGCATCTAACAGGGTTGCCTCTAACACATTTGAAAAATGGCATCATATCTGGGCTGAAGTTGTTTCTTTGCTGTTCATGGTCCATGTAGCAGGTGCTCTCCTCTGAGTGGTTACTGTTTTTCTCAAGAGCTGCCAATTTTCATTACAGCAATGGACTGGAGGAGTGCTGAAATGTCAAATGAAAAGAAAATTGCTGGGCAGCCCCCTTTTTTTCCAATCAGAATTTTGGCAACATGAGGAAGGCAAGGGCAGACGAGATAATGAAGGGGCTTCACAGGCATTCATTTCACTTTCACTTTCCTTTGAGAAAGTGTTAATAAAATTAGCAGTGTTTCAATAACAGCAAGAATTATAAAAGATACATTTATCAACAATGTGCAATTTTCCTACTGGAATATATAATAAAACTTTTCAAATGCAAATCTATCAATGAATATATAAAGTGGCAAGATAAAGGGAAAAAATGACATTAAGCTAATTCTTACTCATCTCCAAAAACTAAAGGGATTAAAACTTTTAAAGTTAACTGACAAATCTCCCCAAACTTAACTTGAAACTTTCATTCAGTTTTGCTCTGTCAAGGCTTTAGCCAAAGCTCCTTACAAGGAATCATGCTAATTCTTTTCAATTGCAGAGAATGGGTCAAAATCATCAACACTTTCTCATCACCTACCACACAAAAGCAAAAAATCCTCTTACATGGCCCTCTGAAGTCAGGCCCTGTCCAACAATCAAAGTTCTCTGTAAACCAGCCCACGCTGCCCCCAAAGTCATTTTCCCTGCTTGCCCATCATAAATGCCTGGCTGAAAACTAGTCCCTGGAAGGTCTGTGATACTCTCTGCTCTGAATCTACTTCTCCCAAATTCGCTAAAGCCTTTGCAGCTGCCTTGCATTTCATCCTGTGTCTCACAAACCTCTCATCCTTCTCATGTCCTCTGAACCACCAACTCCCCAAACCACAATATGCCATCTCGAATGGATCACAACTTTTTGAGGCACACCTCTTCCCCAGGTGAATGGTGAGTTCCCACGGAGCAGGGACAGTACTAGGCATGTACACATGATAAGTATGTGTTGACTGCATGATAGAGTCTATGGTCCTGCTCCTCCTTCCATGGAGATACAAACATGTAAAAAAAAAAAAACAGGCAGAAAGAGACAAAAAAATGAAATAGAAAGAAAGAAAAGAAAAGAAAGAGGGAGGGGGATGAAAAGAAGGAAGCAAGGAGGGGGGAGGGGGGAGGAGGGAAGGAAGAAAGAAAGGAAGGGACAGCAGGGGACCTAACACTTGGAAAACAGGACAATCAATAGGACCATGGTCTAACCTTGAGTTTACTGTATACATAAAAAATATATAGATAGCCAATGCAATTAACATTAGAAGTGTTTTGAAAACTAGGATGAATTGTTAAATGTTGATTCAGCAAACCTAATATAAAGGGTATTTCCAGGAAAAGCAAATAAGTAAACATAAAATATTTCCTGAAATTTAAATACTAAAGTCATAAATAGGCTAAAGAAAAATTCTCAACTCAAAGGGGTAAATGAAATCCATTGTTGAGATAATCAGACACGTGAATGATGTTGGCTGTCCTTGCTGAAAATAAATGAAAATGTTGAAGTCTTCCAGGAACATGATGAGTGCCCATTTCATACAACCGTTTGAAGCCTCCATCTGTCTTTCAACAGGCTTAAAGTTGCATTGGATCCTTCATGAAAACCCAAGAAGATGCTGCCCACGGCAAGAGTAATGCCAATGTTTCTACCAAACCAAAGCCATAACGATTAGTTGAAAATGCCCAGTATCACAATAGAAAGAGGAGCTGGTGCTAACCTGAAGATGCCAAAATCCACAGTATTTTGTGTGATGAAATGGCATCCATCCCACTGAAGCAAACCTCATGAGCACAGCATAGTGCCATTTTTTCGCCTGGTCATTTTTATGGCAGCAAAGTTTCATAAATATAGAGGCTGAGATTCAGCCCGAGGTAAGTCACCAAGAGCAATTCTATAGCTGGAAAGTGTGGCAGGCCAACAAACTTTTTCATCTTCAACTAGGATTTTTTACTCAGCAATACTTCTGAAAGTCTATGACTGGGGACTGCTGTAAATTTCACCATGCTACCAAGAAATGCTTTTAGGAGATTAAGTACCAAAATAGTACAGAATGTATGCCTCTAATCCATTCCTATCCCTCAAAAACATCCTTGTATATATTTGAAAAGTGTATGGAAATAGAAAAGAAAGACACAGACCCTGAAAAATACTTAAAAAAAAAAAGAAAGAAAGAAAGAAAAAAGAAAAAGAAGAAAAGATACAGCATGGAACACAACTATATTTGCATTTCCATAGGAATACAAATTGTGGCCATTTGTATTGTAGGTACATTATGACTAATTAAAGTGAAACTTACTTGGGGTGCCTGTGTGGCTCAGTGGGTTAAGCCTCTGTCTTCGGCTCAGATCATGATCTCAGAGTCCTGGGATCGAGCCTAGCATCAGGCTCTCTGCCAGGTGCAGAGCCTGCTTCTTCCTCTCTCTCTCTTTCATCCTGCCTCTTTGCCTACTTGTGATCTCTGTCTATCAAATAAATAAATAAAATATTAAAAAAATTTTTTTTTTTAAATCTTACCCAGAATGCTGATATCACATTCCGGTTAAAAAAACAAACAAACAAACAAAAAAAAACATATGTAGGGGTGCCTGGGTGGCTCAGTCAATTAAGGGGCTGACTTTGGCTAGGGTCTGGAATGGAGCCCCATGAGGAGCCCCATGTGAAATCCCATGTTGGGTTCCCTGCTCAGTGGAGAGTCTGCTTCTCCTACTGCCCCTCCTCCCCTGGTTGGGTGTTCTCTTTCTCTCAAATAAATAAGCAAATTCTTTAAAAAAAATACATATGTATATATATTCTATATGGAAAACACCTTTAAAAGGGGTGATCAACCATTTCTATGAATCCTCATGCATGCAATAAATATTTACTGAGCATCTGATACATTTCAGGTCCCGTGAACAAGACAGACCCCATCCTTGCCCTCATGTAGCTGACAACCCAACAGGCATACAGCAATCAATAATTAGTGAGATTTGTGTTACTACAAAGTGCAGTATTTTGTAAAGGCTTAAAAGCAAGTGATCCCAATGTAGCTAGAGTAATGGAGAAGGCTCTATGGAGGAAGAGAAATCTAGGCTGAATTGTTCAGTTGAATAGGAGTTGTCTATGTGAAGGAGAAAAGGGAGTGTGGGAAAGTGTTCTATGGAGAAAAGCACATCAGCCAAGGACTAAAGGCAGGAAAGAGCTTGACATGTTGCTGGAAGAGAGCCAACATGCCTAGAAAAGGGGGACTGACTAGGACAACGCTGGAAAAGCAAAGAGGGGTCGGATCATGCAGAACTTTGACAGCCATGGTGAGGATATTGGACTTCAAACCACAAAATGTTCCAGGCCCAGAATGGACATCAACAGGTCACACGGTCAGCATCACACAGGCAGCTTTAGAGAGCCTGGGTGGAGGGGGCTGGGGAGCAAGGACAGCAGCAAACACACTAAGATGCTCTCTGTCCAGGAGAGAGAGAAACTGCTTGCCCTCGGCTGATAGGAAGAAGCTAAAATTGTCAAGAGATGTTTAGGGGAAAAAAACAAGAGATCTTGGTGATGGACTGGTGTGGGGACAAAGGGACAGAGAGAGAAGCCAAGACGGACTCAGAGGTTATAAGCCTGAAGAACTAGGTTGGTGGCAGGACTCATCCTGGCTTCTTGAAGGAGCACCATACCTCAGCGTTGAGGGGTAGGTGAACATCAGACTTCCCTGCAACAGGATATGTTCTTCGCTCACTTCAACTGAAAAGTGCATTGATAAAGAAACAGAAATTTTTCCATCTCTCATAGAACTACATAGTTTCAGACCCATAAAGGAATGATGGGGATCCTCAAGCTAAAATAGCAAGCCTATGGGAACCCACGACATGGGTTCAAAACCCCCAGATTTGAAGGCACAATGTTAGTCCGAGCAACTTCTGAATTATTGTTGGCATCATTAACACTTTTAGAAATAAGGAATTCATCCAGCAGTGTCCTGGGCACATGCCTTGAGGTCCCTTTAAATGTAGAATTCACACAAAACACCAGTGTTCTGGAACAAACAAATCCGTCAGCCAGTACAGAATTTATGCTAAGATTTCTAGAAAGCTAGAGAGAATACTGGGGGTCTTTTGAATGGTTTCACCAAACAGGGACCTCCAGAGTTTATGGTGATTGGGCAAGATCAAACAGAAAGCTTTCATTTTACCCCAGTGTTGACTTCTTTGTCAAATTTCTCATAAGATAATTCACTTAATTATGTTAGCCCTGGTTAAAAAAAAAAATAAGTGGGTGACAATAACAATTTTCACCTTGCATATTCTTAATTCTTTCACCAAAAAAAATCAATCAATTGCTAAAGCTCTTGGATTACACATTCAGTAGTGCCCCAGCCAGCCATCAGCCCAGAGGACTTTCCCCCCCAGCTGCCACACGTTCCATAACCACCTTCCCCTGCCACCCTCACTCGGGACTTTTATTTTTTAAATGTCAGAGGCTGCAACTCCAAACACCATTGCCAAATCTCTCTCTTCTCTGATATAATCTCTTTCTGATCTGAATGGACATTTTCTCCTGGGCCCATCATAAATAACACAAGGGAGCGGCTAGGAAAGAGAGATGGGCACATTATAGCTGGCGATTTGGAAATTCAGAGAAACACAAAAATTCTGGGCAGAGAGAGGTGCAAACACAGAGAGGAAGTTAGAAATAAAAGACAGGAGTCGCTATATATGGCCTTGATGTCTATGTGATACATAATTCCCCAGCAGTGGAGTTTAATAAATCCAGGCCAAATTGATAGGGGCTGGGTTCTCAGCATCTAGAAGATATTCTGCATTGGCCCGGAGACCAGAGCTATGTATAGGAAGAGGACAGGGGCAGCTGGCACTGTGTTCCAACTGAGCAGCAAAGGTGGACGGGGCACCAGATACCCCAAAACCTCTAATGGAATAAATATAAAGAGATTCCCCTTTCCGTGAGCCAACATGACCATTTATGTGCCTGAAATTAAGTCATTGGAGGCTGCATACTCTCTCCTGTCAGTATTCTATGACATCATGGGGCATCATGAGGAAAAAAAGGATATTTTCAGTCTAACCGAAAACTAATGACGTACTGTAGGTTGCTTAATTAAATTTAATTTTAAAAAAGGATATTTTTTCCCTGCTATCAACCAGTTTTTAGACATAAGCAGAAAGGATATTGAGGTGATTGTTTAAAGTCTTCCTTAATAAAGGGATTTAAAAAATTACTTGCCCACAATTTAGCTGTTTAACAACTAAATCATCACTTGGCCCTACAATTACCAAAGATACCTGATTCCAGTTAATCCACAGGCATTCTGTTGGCCACAGGAGTTAAGGAGATAAAGCTCTCTCAGGCTTTGCCTCAATTTCCATCCCTGCAATGCTCATCTCGTTTTGGTTCAAGGTCAGTGACTCTATTGTGGGGACTGGGATCCACCTCAGGATTTGAAGCCTTAGTCTTGGGAAATACAGAATAAAAGCCCTAGCCTTGGTTCTGGTAATAAAATCCTTGCTGACCCACCTTTGATCACCTGCCCAGTGCCCCAGGTCCTGTGGCATGAAGGCTCTGCTTGGTCACTATCACTGACCTCACCTAACTCTTTCCCTGCCAGCAACTGGCATCTTGACTATGGTCCAGTGTACAGCTGACATAGGAGACAGTGGGTTGGTAGAAATTTAGCAATATACACAATTAAAGAACATGATCATTCTATAGATACTTACTGAGTGCCTCCTATGTGCAAACTCTCTTCTAGATAGTACAGATACATCTATGAAAAGTCATAGTTTATACCCTAAAGGGGAAGACAGATAACAAACAGAGATATAGCTCCTCTAGCGGTAAAGGGAAATTCATAGAGATGGTACAAATGAGGAAGCAACACAAAAGACTTCCACATACAAATGTGACCCTCAAGTACCCTCAGGAGTATGCAGTACTGGTGATCCACCTATGGGAAGGGAGAATTCCAGGAGGTTCATTGACAGGTCGCCCAGACTTCCAGAGGCTTTAGCTACAGGGCTGACTCCTCGACAGGTGCCAGTGGAAATGCTCCTGTGGACTGTGAGATGAAAGAAATCAAAGTTCAGTTCCCATGCCTAATATTCCCTCAGAGAACATAATCTCGGGCCACACTGCAACTGCTCCAGCACAGGGGAATTTCTTAATGTTCTTTTGGGACTGACCTCCAGCAGAGATGCAGGAAGGGGAAACCAGGTGTCACCTTGTATGAAAGCGTTTTCCACTGAATACTGCTATGATTATTTCACTTTGGAAATAACACCATTCTGTTTAGAGTTAGATACTGAGTTTCTTATTTGGCTTAAAACATACAAGAAGTAAGAAAAAGTGTAGATGAACCAATGAGACCTGGTTAGAAACAGGTTTTAATGGGCCAAATGCTTTGCTGAATAAAATAAACTAGCTAACACAATAATAATTAGATAACCAATCTTCTGTTTTAGGAGGAAATAGGATTAAGAAAGAGTTTACTTTTGCTTCTGGGGAAGAGTCATGCTTTGAGAAACAGGAGTCATAAATCAACTCATCATGGACCAAGCCTGCTGAGAAAGAGAGTACTCATCCTTTTCAGATGATACTTGGAGACTACACACAGATCCCCAAAGTTCCTCCCTAAAGAGCAAAGGGCCCAGAGCAGACAAATTTTGGTCCAGAAGGAGCCATAGCCTCCATCAGTCACATGTATGCTTCAGGGGAAAAGTTCAGGTTGTAAAAGTTTTCTTTCCTAGAACAGGGGCAGGAGAAAGGAAGAATGGGAAGTGTGTGCCACTTTCTAGTACCAAAACAATTAAGCTTCCCTTCCTTGGTGAAGTATCTAATGTCAAGGGTGCTCAATTTGGTCAGTAAATGGCTAGGTTACATTTTGGCTATATTCTCCATGAACCCTGACAATATGGCTTCAGCCCTCCCTCCTCTGATAATCTCAACTGCCTGCCCCAATATCTTAATATTGGCCCCTCAGAAGCCCCATGACAGGACATCGTGTTCACCAGCACCACTGGCCGGAGTACCCTTGTATGCAGCTGCTCAGGACACCAACTTGTGCCATTTGGGTTGGGCTTTCCTCAGCACACACAGAGGATGGCACGTTCATCTGCCCCCCAAAGACATGTCCATTCCCATGACGTGTCAGTTCCCCTCTTGGAGTATCCCTGCCCAAGTCCAGTTATCTTATCTATGCCCAAACATGCCATAAGATATGATAAGAATGGTTTTGGTACACATATACACATACACACTCAAACACACACATACTCTATGGCATAGTATTCAGCCATAAAAAGAAGGAGATCTTGTCATTCATGGCAACATGAATGGACCTAGAAGGAATTGTGTTAAGTGAAATAAGTCAGACAGAGGAAGACAAATACCATGAATTCACTTGTACATGGATGTTGAAAAACAAAACAAACCAACAAAAAAACCTTCTTAAGACTCTAAAATACAGAGAAAAAAACTCGTGGTTGCCAAGGGGTGGGGGAAGGGAGAATGGTGAAATAGATCAACGGGATTAAGAGGTCCTTCCAGTTATAAAATAAACAAGTCACAGTGATAAAGAATGCGGTCTAGGGAATATGGTCAATAATATAATAATGTATGGTGACTATTCTTGGCATGTTGAGCTTTGAGTAATGTATAGAATTATCCAATCAATATGTTTTACACCTGTAACTAATATAATGTTGTGTGTCAATTTTACTTCAATTTAGAAAAAGAGTGATTTAAAGCCTTTGTGTAAAACATGAAGAAGACATTAAGAGTCTGTCCAAATTCCTGTAACCCTGACTATGTCTAAGACTCACTCCGTATTTTGCATATATTACTCCATACTATTATCTGTCCATATATATGTATGTCTGGACATAAAAATATCCTTCCTTTCCAACTACATTCCATGTTTCTAGAGAGCGGGATCATAATTTTTTTTTGCATTCTCAGCATCTTATATACCCCTCATTTGTAAGCACAACAAAATATTTACTACCGGTTGTGACAGTAATAAAGATTTGACCAGGACTGCCTCGGTAGCAGCGTATAATAAGCACGGAGACAGTTGCACCTGCCCATGAGTGGGCTACACAGATGGAAGAAAGAAAATGAACCCGTGCGTGTCCTCAATCAACAGAGCAGGCATCAGACGAAATCAGCTTTGGCCATTTTGAGAAGACCTACGAAAAGATCAAGGATACTTTTGGCTTTTTTTTTTTTTTAAGATTTTATTTATTTATTTGACAGACAGAGATCACAAGCAGGCAGAGAGGCAGGCAGAGAGAGAGAGGAGGAAGCAGGCTCCCCACTGAGCAGAGAGCCCGATGCGGGGCTCGATCCCAGGACCCTGGGATCATGACCTGAGCTGAAGGCAGAGGCTTTAACCCAGGCGCCCCTACTTTTGGCTTTTTGACTGAAGGGATATTTCAAAGACACAGTCCATGCTCTTATGAGGGATTTCCACTAACCAAACCACCAGATGAACTGTCACCTTCCATTTGCTCTACAGAACACAGTGGCTGGTGTCTGTGGTCCAATCCAGGCACATGGCTAGTAGGCCACTTACAGAAGCTCCCATGCTTTTTGTCCCCACCAGTTTATAATCCATGCCTATCAAAGGATGCTGAAATTGTTCCTGAGCCCATTAACAGTTTCACATGCTATTTAAATTATAGAGTACCAGTAAATATTAATTAAACTGATGAAATATAAATGAAAAAAGAGAGCTAATTCTATGAAAATTAGATTGAATACTGTAGAAAGTTTCCAAAGTTGTGTTTAATTAGGTGAGAGTGAAGAAATTTTATAAGGCTGGGAAAATTACTGTATATATCTAAGTGTACTTTGTGCTCAGGAATGCCTGGGTGGCTCAGTTGGTTAAGCATCTGACCCTTGGTTTTGGCTCAGGTCCTGATCTCCAGATGGTGAGGTCAGTCCCACACAGGCTAGCTGTCAGCTCAAAGTCTTCCCTCTCCCTCCACCCCACTCCCACTCCTGCATACACACATACTCTCTCTCTCAAATAAATAAAATCTTTTTTTTTTTAAGACTTCTGTGCTCAGATTGCTTTATAAGAGTCTACGTTTCCTCTCCACCTTAAGAGATGGAGAGAAAGGATGGTTGGTAATTCGTATGCAAGAGTTAAATCTTCAACTCTACATCATAAGATTGAGAAAGGGATATGCATTCACAGATTTTAGACTGACATAAAATGTTTGAGTTGTGTATGCTTCATTTTTTCAGATTCCCATTTTTAACCAGTCTTTAGAATAAAATAACTATCAGTCATGTCACATCTGATAAGAAAGCTCTTACCATCCACCCACCCCTACCTTACTCCTAGAACACAATTGAGAAACTGCTCAGAACTCAGGAATCCAGAAACCTCAGGAGTTTGCCACCTAGATTGCAATAGAAAATGGAACAAAGGAGTCACTGCTAGAGATTTTCTTATGTTTTGCTGGTTTTCATTTGTAATCATATATATCTCTAATCGTGCACGCGCACACACACACACACACACACACACATATCCCCTGTGCTTTTGTAAGTTTCTGGGTCTATGTAGAATATTTATAGAAATACGCTACATAATTAAAATCAATAGCAACAAATAGGAACCATGAATTACCTGCCAAGTTGAGCAATTCACCTTCAACAGGTCACCACACTGATTCCACACAGTGAAGCATTCAAATGGTCAGTTAAGCAAACAGGCAGAGCAGTGCATATAGGATCTGGAACCACAGTTCTGGGGTAACCCACAGAGGAGATTAGATATGGTCCTTTCTCTGCAGAGCTTACAGTTCAATAATCAACCCGGGGCCATCAAGTTGCATTTTGTTCTTTATAATAACAGCAGGCAGGAGTAAAGATGGAGGGGAGGGAGGAAATGAGCCAGTTTTGAGCTTTCCTCCTTCAATAATTCTGTACTCCCTGCCAAATGGATATTGGAAAGTAGAGAGCATGAGAGTAGAAATGGTTTATACAGTATCACTGTAGAAAAGGTTTTCATAGATTCATAAAATGTTAAAAAAGGAAAGGTGATCTTAGAGACATCTGGTCTAGCCACCTTATTTTATAAATGCAGAGACCAAAACACAGGGATGGTTGAGTAGGGTAACATTGCTAGTTAGGAGCAGAGGGTTGGGACCAGAAATCAGACACCATGACTCATTAAGTCCAGTGCTCTTTCCAGAACACTGTACAGCAATGTCCCCCCTCTTTTCTTTAGTATCCTTCCTTCTCTATTTCATGGCCCCAAATCTATCCAGAACACTGAGAATGATCAGAACCCCTAAAAGTTCATTTCTTTCTTTTTTTTTTTTTTTTAAGATTTTATTTATTTATTTGACAGAGAGAGAGAGATCACAAGTAGGCAAAGAGACAGGCCAGGGGAGGGGGAAGCAGGCTCCCTGCTGAGCATAGAGTCCAATGCTGCACGGGGCTTGATCCCAGGACCCTGAGATCATGACCTGAGCCGAAGGCAGAGGCTTAACCCACCGAGCCACCCAGGCGTCCCTGAAAGTTCATTTCTAAACAAAGTCAAAATTCCTAAATGAATCAGTTTAGAAGCTTTAACAAATGGAACCAAACATCAAGTTAACAAAACCTTATGCTAGTTGTGTGGTTTCCTGTAGACAAAACATTTAAAGTACTCAAAGAATTACTGATTGAGCTATATCACATGAGAATACAGACCCCATTTACCTGGAAGATATGCTAGTCAGACACTTATCTACATTTCATTCAATCAGCATATACTCTCTCCCCTCAGGAAAAGAAAGAGAGAGAGAGAGAGAAATGAAGAAAGAGAAAGAAAGGAAGGAAGAAAAGAAGAAAGAAAGAAAGAAAGAGGAATGAAGAGGGAGGGAGGTAAATTATACCAGAATTATTCCAAGAATTTATGCTTCTTTCTGTGATGCTAGTTTTTCTTTCTTTCTTTCTTTCTTTTTTTTAAATGATTTTATTTATGTATTTGGGAGAGAGAGAGAGAGCACACATGCACAAGCAAGTAGGGGGAAGAGCAAAGGGAAGAGGGACAAGCAGACTCTGGGCTGAGCACAGATCCCAGTGCAGGGTTTCGATATTACAACCCTGAGATCATGATCTGAGCCAAAATCAAGAGTCAGATGTTCAAACAACTGAGCCACCCAGGCACCCCTCTATGATGCTAGTTTCTAAGTCACTCTATCCAGCAAGTATTTCATGAGTGCTTACTATGTGTAAGGCACATCATGAGCAGACACTGTGTTCAAGGCTGGGTGTTACAGGTGATACCTGGAAAGGGTCTCCCATCTCAAGGAGTTTGCACCTCAGAAGCTGCACTCAAATAACAAACACAGACCAGAGTGTGCTCAGGGTTACAGATGGAAGAAAAATGACCTGGAAACACAGACAGGGAAAAGGGTGTAGGAGGCAATTTACTAGATGGGTCTGCATTTGGGCTGGGCCTTGAAGATGGGATGAGACACTACACAGGTAGAATTCAAAGATTCTGGTCCTAAAAGAGTAGCCCACTTTTTCCCCTACTCTTCATTCTTGGCTCATGTCCCAACCCCTTGATACACAGATTCCACTGCCCACCTCTGAATTTTTAACTATTCACACCAATTTCTCCAGTGACCTCCTAGCTGCCAGATTCAACTGGCATTCTTAGTTCTAATTATAAATTATCCCTTTACAAACCCTGTTGGCCTTGACCTTCTTGAAAGGTCTATTTAGTTAGGAGGTCTTGCTAGTTATGAGCAGAGGGTTGGGGCCAGAAATCAGATACCATGACTCATTAAGTCCAGTGCTCTTTCCAGAACACTGTACAGCAATGTCCCCTCTGGTTTTCATCATCCTCTCCCTCCAGCTGGTCCTCGGCCTCTCTGACAGCTCCTCTCAGTCCTCCTGTTCTCCATAGCGTCATGCTCGTATCTTTGAGATTTGGGCCCTGTACATCCTACCTGGGTCCTTTTCCCGTCTCCACAGTTCCAACTTCTTCCTTGTGCTGATGACATAAATTTAAATGTCTCATTTCCTATTTTTAAAATCCAATCCCATCTTTCCAACTATTCACTGACCCGCCAATGTGGACAGCCTATAAATGCCCCAAACTGGACATGCCTAAAACCCAAAGCACCCTTTTTCTCCCTAAAACCTCCTTTTCCTCCGATGTTCCTTATCTCTGCTCCTAACTCTAATGCACACTCTTTCATACCTCTGTACCTTTTTACATCTTATTCCCTATGCGAGGAATTCTTTTCTACATATGAACTACTGAGAAAAGTTCATCTATAAACAACTGACACATCTGTCACTTCCTCTGTGACAGCCCAGAGAGCAACGTGCTATGCTGAAAAGGTAACAGATCCAATTTTGAATCCTGGTCCCAACACTTACTAAGTAGTCCTATAACCTTTAGCCCACTGAACTTACCTTTAATCAGCTATAGTATTGACCTCAGAAGGTCGTAAGCTTCAACTGAGATGTCTATATGAAGGCCATGGAGCAGGAAATGGCAACTGGCAGGTCCTCCAGGAATATAGGTCAACTTCCCCTACCTCTTGTCGCTGAGCTCTGGCTATATGATGTTCTCACTACAATTCTCCAGACCTAAGCTCAGCAGTGCAAAAAGCCTACAACCCAGCACTACTAATGGGCACTCAGCATGTATTTATTTAATTCAGTAATACTGGATATAGCTCAGCACCCAACCCTAGAACTCAGGATTCTGAGTCAGTGTCACTGAGGAAATGATAGTACTATTAAGAAAAGTAGAGAAATCAAGGATAAATTCCTTTGAGGTATAATGTGACAAATTTCATGTGGGGTTCATGGACATTTAAAGGGCAGAAGGAAGATACCAAGCAAGCAGCTGGGTCTATGCCTGGGGCAGAAGCCTGCATTTAAGCAAAGGGGGCGGTTGGGGGGTGGTGGAACAGGAGACAGCAGCAAGGGAAAGAGGCAGGAATGTATCAGGACAATGCAGTGACAGAGAAACAAAAAAAGGAAGAAATTCATGAAGAAAGCAGAAAGTCCACAGAGCTGAATACAAAAGAGAGTTCCTCGAATTAAGACAAAAAAACAGGCTCTGGGGTTTCGGTCAAGAAGGAGAAAACAATTTCAACAAAAGAATGAAGGCAAAAAAGGTTGCAAGAGGTTAATAAGTGAGTGGGAGAAACTAGGGGAAAATCTCCAAGGTAACTAACTCATGCTAGAGCATCTGTATGTGTGTAAATGTGCAGAATTTCCCATTCCTGATGTCTGATCCCATCTGCAGCAGAGCAGAGGGTAGAGCCTGGGTTTCCTCCCTCCCAGGAGTCATGATTCCACCACTTCATGCTGGAAGGCATGGTGTCTCTTTTGAATCTACTTAATTCTCCCCAACTCCACTGCAGCACAGCTATGTGACTCTTACTTAGACATCAGCCAGCAGTCTCATTCAACTAAAGACTGAGAATCTGATGTGCTCCTGCCTCGCATCATTGACAATTTCATCACTCAGAAGGTGAGGAAGCAATGAGAGCAGCAGCTTTTCCTCAATTAATTTTAATCAGCAGTCAGCCTTGAGTGACAGAATGGAAGTGGCAGCTTTCGTGGAACTTTGGGAGAAAGTGATGAAATTGTTTTGTAATAATCAAGGAAGAGAAAGCTGGTTATAGTCAGACAAAACTCATGGCTTAGGAGATGGGTTTTATGTGTGACTCCCCAAGGCAGAGAACTCCTAAAAGGAAAATACAGGACCCTGAGCCCAGTGCCAATGGTTTTGTTTTGCTTTCCTTTTTAATGACCTGGATAAATTCATGCATATTAAAATTGAAGATGACACAAAACAAAAAGAGAACCTGGAGCAGTAGAATGAGAACCTCAAGATCACTCAGTGAACTGGTGGGATGAATTGAAACTAAGAATAATTTTATTTTAAAAATATAAGGCTCTGCCCTAGTTAGAAAAAAAAAATACAGGATAAAAACATTAAATTTTAGGCTTTTAAAATTGGGGGAAGAATGTTAAAATTGTTAATGATAAATACTTAGAAACTAGAAATATAATCTATAACTTGCAATAAGAGAAAAAATGGGATCTTTAAAAATTGAACAGAAAACAGGAAAGGAGGAAGGATGGAATAATAAAAGTACAAAATATGTGGCATAAATGAGTCCAATTGTATCCTTCTTCTCAACAAATATAAATGAATATGCTCACTTGTTAAAATTCAGAGTATTAAATAGGATTTTTAAAACCCAGATAGACACTATATCCAAGAGATAATTCTAAGACAAAATAATATTAGAAATTGAAAATAATGTAAAAGCAAAAAATGCAGGGAAAATCTTGGCAGAAAAAGTTTTAATACAGTAATAGCTTTATAAGACAAAATAGATTTTAAGGTGAAAAACATTTATATGAATTAACAGGGTGACTATATATTAATCAAAGGAAATACTCCAGGATCAGATAACGATCATTAAATTGCATGCAGAAATGTAGGACAGAAGAGCTCAATTTAATAGTAGTCCATGTAAAAATGATGGGGTTTTATTTTTATAAGTTTAATAATGGCCACAGGGTTAACACAGTTGTCTCCAAAAGTCATTGCAATCTTGGTTAACATTGATAGTGAGCAGAACAGCTCAGGTTAAGAGCCACTTTCTCTGCACTGTCAAAACTTATCTGGAGTGCAGTGCTCAGGGTATGTCATCTTGAGACAGACATTGGCAAATTGGAGAACTTCCAAAAGAGATGAAAACAGCATGGAAAAACATCACCTAAGTAACAGTTGAAGGACAAGAGATATTATTTAAGAAAAATTCAGAGCAGCATGTCAACCAAAGTGGGGATCGTAGCAAGTGGTGGAGCCATGACTAAAACAGAGGAAATCTCACTACAAAGAGCATTCCAAGCATTCTTAAGTACTCTATCCTGTGCTGTCTCTCTATAAAAATAACAGAAGAAAATAGAAGAAATAGCTTTCATAATATCAGAGTGAAAAACACATCCTTAATTGTACCATAAAGACCACTGCGCTAAATGAAAAGAGGACTTTTTTAAACAACATTAATTTTTGAAATTTTGCATAAAGAAAGATACAGTAAACACAGATTAAATAAAGACATGATCAACAGTGGAGGCAATACAAAATGCTAGTGAAAAGGCAGAGAAACTGCACTGCTCACACATGATTGGTGAGCATGTAAAATGGTACAGCCACTTTGGAAAACAACTTGGCAATTTCTCATAAAACTAAACAGTCATTGACCATACAACCTGAACCCACACTCAGGAATTTATTCCAGAGAAATGAAGACCTAGATTCACACAAAAACCTATACATGGATGTTTATAGCAGCATTATTCATAAAGGCCCACACTGGAAACAACCCGAGCTTCCAACTATGCGTGAATCTGTACATAAAGTATGGTGCATCCAGACCAGAGAACACTACTCAGCAATGAAAAGAAATGAACTACTGATACACACAACAACCTGGATAAATTGTGAGAGAATTACACGGAGCGAAAAAGGTCAGTCCCAAAAGGTCACTTAGTGTACAATTCCATTTTGTATTTTTTGAAATGACAAAATGGAGAACAAATTAGTCATTGCCAGGGATGGCAGCAAAGAAGGGAGGTGGATATGGTTATAAAAGGGTTTTATGAGGGATTCTTGTGGTGATGGAACTGTTCGGTATCTTGATTATAATGGTGGATCCAAAAAACTACATATGTGATCATTAGAAAATACTTCGGAAGTTCTTCAAAATGTGAAGCATAGAGTTACTATGTGACTTAGCAATTCTACTCGTAGATATAGACCAAAGAGAAATGAAA
Organism: Mustela putorius furo; assembly: GCF_011764305.1. Classification (NCBI taxonomy): domain Eukaryota; kingdom Metazoa; phylum Chordata; class Mammalia; order Carnivora; family Mustelidae; genus Mustela; species Mustela putorius. Next base: position 18,263,808 of record NW_025422019.1, on the reverse strand, counting down.
GCATACATCCACACAAAAACTTGCACATCAATGTTCATGGAAGCATTAATCAGAAGAGTCCAAATATGTAAACAATTCAAGTTCTATCATCAGATGAAAGGATAAAATAATATGGTAAATCCATACAATGGAATATTATTTTGCAATTAAAAGGAGTGAAGTACTGATATGTGCTATATAACATGAATGAAACTTGAAAATGTTATTTATGCTAAGTGAAACAAATCGGTCACAAAACACCACATATTGTATGATTCCACTGATATGAAATGTGTGGAATAGACAAATCCACAGAGAAAGTAAATTTGTGGTTACCTAGATCCAGAGGGAGGGATGGGAACTGAATATTAACAAGAACAGAGTTTTCTCTTTGCGTTCATAAAAATGTCCTAGAATTAGATGGTAGTGAAGGTTTCATAACTCTAAAAATCATTGGATTATGTGCCCTAAATGTTAATGAAGTGAATGGATAAAGATGTGAGATATACTCACACACACAATGGAACACTACTCAGCTATCAAAAAAATGAAATCTTGCCATTTGCAACAATGTGGATGCAACTAGAGGGTATTATGCTAAGCAAAATAAGTCAGAGAAAGATAATTATCACATGATTTCACTCATATGTTGAATTTAAAAAAAAAATGAGGAACCATGGGGAAAGATAGGGAAAAATAAAAGAAGAAGAAATCAGAGGGAGACAAACCATAAGAGACTCTTAATCACAGGAAATAAACTGAGAGTTGCTGGAGGGAGGGGGGGGCAGGGACAGGGGTAACTGAACATTAAGGAGGACACATGATATGATGAGCACATATAAGAATGATGAATCACTGAACTCTACCTCTGAAACTAATAATACATTATATGTTAATTAATTGAATTTAAATTTAAAAAGAAAAAATAAAGGTTGTAGAACTAAACACACACACACATTAGTACAAGTAAAACTGGGCAACTGAATAATACAGGTAAATACTATCAATGTCAACATCTTCGTTGTGCTATTATACTACCATCTTGCAAAATGGTACCATTGGGGGAAATGATAAAATGTACACAAGATTTCTCTGTGTTATTTCTTACAACTGCATATGAATCCACAGAAGCTGTTTCAAAATTTCGCATTCACCATATGCCGCAAGACTTCACATTCACCTCCATACACTCACTCATCACTGCTAGCGGAGCAATACTACCTTCTGCTTCTCTCTGCTTTCCAATCCCGTGTGAGTTCTCTCACTGACGGAGTCTAAATTAGAACCCAGCTGGCAAAGGATTCTCGGACATGTTGTCCCAGCCCCTCTGATACAGGGAGATCACAGAAGAGAGTGGGGATGAAGGCCAACATATATCATTTATATTTACATAGACATATGAACAATATGCATATATATAAATATAAATTATAGCCAATATAAATACAAGTTTATATGTATGTATGTATTTATGTGTATATGTATACCTACATGGATATATATATATATATATATATATATATCTCCTAAACTCATAGCATAAAGTTTAAATGAAATCTGTGTTGAAAATTGCATATATAGTACCTTAGCTTATGTTCTCCCAAAAGAAGCATCTACAGCAATGTTTGATGTGTGGGTGGTTTATTGAGGAATATGATCCCAGGGAGTAAGAGTAAAGGAGTAGGAGGGTTGAACAGAGGAGGAGGGAGAGAGAATATAAAGATGAAGTATTGCATTGGTCTCTACAAGAAGCCAGACTGCTCCATCTCTTTCTGAAAAGCCTGAGGAACAAAAGGGTGTGTCCCTTTAGTCCCATGTTGAGCAGTTCTCTGAGATGTGTCACATTGGCACCACTGTATCAGAGAAGCAAGAGGCACACAGAATTTTGCAGAAGTGAGGTAATATAAGGTTACAACTGGGGTAAGCTGGTTGAAGCCTGCAGAGCCATGGCTGGTGATAATAAGGAGATCTGAAGCTGGGCACAAGAGATATTTGATAAATAAAAGATGACGCCAATTACAGGAAACACATGTATTAAAATGAAAAAAGATCTGGAAGGAAATTGAGTGGTATGCTAGCAGTGTTTGTTGTGGGGTTATGGAATTATGGATTGTTTTTGGTTTCTTTTTTTATATGTTCTTATATTTTCAAGTTTTCTGCAGTTAGTATATACTATTTCTGTAATCACAAAATGCAACATAAATTATTTTTAGGGAGCTGAGCGATATGATTGGAGGATGAATATTCATACATAGGCCAGATTACTGAGATATATAATTCTACAGGATAGAAAGATCTGACCTCTCAGATCACCAGCCAGGACTCTATGATAATCAACCTGACTGCAATGCTTAGAAGAACCAGGCACCAGATAAGCATTCAGCACAGCATACATTTGCCAAAACAATGAATGTACTATAGCAGCAAGACTGAAAAAGTTAGAAAACCCGTGTTCCCAGGAGCTCACAATCTCTTAGATTAATAACAAAGACGTACAGTCATAGGGTCACCATATGACCCAGCAAATCCACTCCTAAGTAAATATTCAAAAGAAATGAAAACGTAAGTCCACACAAAAACTTGTATACCAGTGTTCATAACAACACCATTCACAATAGTCACAAAAGTGGAAAGAACCCAAATGTCGGTCAACAGATAAATGAATAAACAAAATGCAGTATATCTATAATGGACTATTCACCCATACTAAGGAGTGAAATATTGATACATAATACAACATGCAAGAACATGAAAAACTTTATGCTAGGGAAAGAAGCTAGACACAGAAGGTCACATATTGTCCGATTTTTTTTTAATATGAAATATCCAGAATAGGCAAATCCATCAGGAATGAAAAGCAGATCAGCAGCAGCCAAGGGCTGGGGGAAGGGAAGGAACGGGGGTGATCGCTTAGTGAGTATGAGGTTGATTTGGGTGTAATGAGAATGTTCTAGAATTAAATGGGGGTGATGGTTGTACAACGTTGTGAATATACAAAAAAACCCACAGAATTATCCACTGTAGAGTGGTTAGAATGGTAGATTTCATGTTACGTGAATTTTATTTCAATTAAAAATGATAGCAAACAGTTCTGGGTAACATGTAGTGTGTGGCAAATAATGGTATTAGAGTCTGGGGGAGAGTGAGAGAGATCACATGGGTCTAGGGGCATCAGGGATGGCTTCATGAAGCAGGCCGGAGTCTGGGACTTTGATGGAGTACGATAACAGACAGTCCAAAGATGCTTGCGGAATTGAATTCAACTACAAATGAGACCCTATAATGAAATGCTTGGTACCATACTTGCCTCAGAATCATCGCTGACTAAAATGACCAGCTCTACCAGATAATAAGTTCCTTGTAGGCAAGGACTTCATTTTACCTACTGTAATCAACGCCTAGCACATGTCCAGCATACTCTAAGTACTTCAGTACCTGTTTGGTAAAGGAGTAAATTAATGAGTAAATGGATGAATTAACATATGCTTGCTAAAGAAAATTTAGAAAGCACAAAAAAGTATTCAGAAGAAAAATAAACGTACTCTTTTTAATTAACGTCCAATGCACAGGGAATGCACTGGTAAGCAAGTTACGGGTCCTTTTTAATTTACATCCTTTCTTGCTCTGACTCACATCTGATGCAGAAATCAAAGCTTGAATGCACAGACTGTCCTTCTTTTGGAGAGCTGAACATAATTCTGAATAACCTTTCTAGCACAGCAGGGCAATAAACAGTCCTTAGGGAGCTCTGCATCCACACAGGTACTGGATTGTGCTGGGAACTTCTTGAAGGTGAGAGTAAGAGGCAGGAAATGGAAATTAATGCCAGACTTGCTCTTTCCTGGGGTGGGGGTATCCAAAGTATACATTTACTTGTCATCAACTCAGAAGAGCAGAGAAGTTCTTCTTGAGATTTTTAAATTTTTTATTTAGAGGCCCATAATTTAAATTTATACCAGTAGATATGGGAAAGAGGAAATACAAGTAAAAATTGTGACCAAACCCCACCCTGACTAAATGTAAAATTACATCTACTTCTTTTTCACATTCCTTTCAAATAAATGAATTATATATTAAATTTGCTTTTATAATATACAAATTTTCATTACTTGTTAGACCCCTTGATTGACATAGTCCATTATTACAAAAGTTTACTACAGGTAAGATAATGTTCCCCACACACCACACACACTCATTCATTCACACACATGCCCAGACACACACACACGCATATACACCCACACTACATGCATGAGAAGAAACAAAATTGCCATCTCTTCTAAGGGCTCCTCTAAGGAATAGAAATCCTTGCTCTGTGTAGACTAATTAATAGAGGCCACAAGGAAACATTTCTCAGTTAAATGGAAGACTTCTCAAAGAGATAGCTTTTAAAGACCCTGAGATGCAATGATACTGATAATAACCCGATCTAGCCTAAAAAGCCCACTGGGCAAGTGTTCCATTATATTTATGGCTCTTTCTGTGCCCTTAGGGTCTGACTACAAACACTTGTGAGCACCTGTGCTATGTCCCCCACTGTGCTAGAAGTTATGAGGGTCATCAGACTCAGGACTACAGACTCCTCTGAGGGGTTTACCCTCTACCTCTCCAAAAAGGACACCTTTAGGAAGTTCAGTCACATGGCCAACAATGACACAATGGCTCACAATGTCACAAGAAAGAATGAGGTCAATTGCCAAGAAATAAGTACAGACTTTCAGTGCAGAGTGATGGACACATACACTGCCTAATCAACAAACTTAAAGATTAAAGATGCTATCAGCAAAACAGATTTTTCAGGTTCTCTCTAGCAGATAGTTCAGAAAAACCACCACCCACTGTCAAGTCCCCAACTCCGCCCCCAATGCCAGCCCCCCATAAATACACACTTACATGCACAGTCATGCCTCCCCAACTTCACCTCACCCAAGGACCTCCTGAACCACACACACACACTCAGGCACACACACACACACACACACCACATGCACACATTATGACTCTGTGGGGAAGGCTTTTCAGTAGAACAGCTCCTGCACTGTGAACTGTACCACCTTTATATTCCTCTCTACATTTTTCTCTTTTGGTCTGATCACCTGCTCATTGCTAAAAGCCAACTGCTTCCTTAGAGGGCTTTGAAGCTTGGCTAGACAATCAAAACACTGCATCTGATCTGTTGTAGGTACAGGCAAGACTTGAGAGGGACTGTGAGGTCATTCTGAGAAGATGAGAACATGACCCCTGTTCTTCAAATATTTAAAAGGAAAAAGCAGGCTTGTCCTGTCTGAACTCAAAAGGCAGAAGTTAGTGTGATAAGATTTGGCTCAACCCACAACAAAACTTTGAACAGGCCATGTTGCCCAGTGATGGCATGATTGGGCACTGATGAGCTCTTTGTCACCAGGAGAGTTCAAACCAAGGAGTGGCAAATCCCTGGCAAGGGTGATCTCAGAGCCTGGCCTGAGCGGCCTTCAGGCATGCTCAACCCAGAGAGTCTCTGCTCTGCAATCCTAGAAATGCATAGGGATTGCCAGGGAAGAGAGATTGGAGCTGGGTGAAAGCCACTGAGTAATAGGTTAGAACAAATTGACAAAATTCCTGGGACAAAGGCCTGAGGAAAAGCACAGGGATCAAGATCATTTGGGGACAGTGGAGGGATTAGACCTGTGTGTCTCTGAATGAGAGACTTCATAAGGCCGGTAAGCAGGAAATGACAGGGAGAAATTGGTTGAGATTCAATTTTAGATAATTGTAAAGATGAAGATTAAAAATGTAGGTTTGGGGGTTGCCTGGTAACTCAGCTGGTTAAGCATCTGCCTTCAGCTCAGGGCATAATCCCAGGGTCCTGGGATTGAGTCTTGCGTTGGGCTCCACGCTCCACAGGGAGCCTGCTTCTCCTTCTTCCTCTGCTTGTGCTCTCTCTCTCTCTATCTCTGTCAAATAAATAAATAAAATCTTTTTAAAAAATGTAGGTTTTGTCTTAAAGGCCATTGGTTACAAACTGATAGCCACTGACACCTTTTTACTTGAATTGCTTGGTGTTTTAAAAGGCATTTGGTCCCAATACATGGAGTTTAGAGCCTGGTGTCTAACATTCAACAGAACTTTACACATTTGTATTACCTGCCAGCCTCTGTGACTGTGGCCACAGATGATGATAAATCACTGATTTTAAAGTGGGGAAGTGGAATGACCACAGTTGTAGGTAAATCTGTACAGCAGGGATGTCCATCTTAGATCTGAGGCGAGGGAGTCTAGAACATTCCCATTGTGATAGTCTGTGTATGACAAACTTGGGTCCCAACCTGAAGAGTGTTGGTAGAAGAGGAAAGAAAAATGGAGATGCAAGATGGGTCAGGGCAGAAGAAAGGGGTTGGTAAGAGAAGAGGAGCTCCTACAGGGGAGAGCCTCTATTGTGTTCAAATCCCCATTCAGCCAATATATGCTGTGTGTTTTAGGGAATGTTACCTAACAGCTCTGTTGCTTTACTTTATCACACAATGGGGATAAAATTGTCTAACCTATAAAGAAGATGTGGTCCATATACACAATGAAATATTACTCAACCATCAGAAATGATGGATACCCAACTTCTGGATCAACATGGATGGGACTGGAGGAGATTATGCTGAGTGAAATAAGTCAAGCAGAGAAAGCCAATTATCATATGGTTTCACTTATTTGTGGAACATAAAGAATTGTGAAACATAAGGAATAGCATAGAAGACATTAGAATAAAAAAGGGAAAAATGAGAGGAGGAGATGAATCATGAGAGACTATGGACTCCAGGAATGAAACTGAGGGTTTCAGAGGGGAGGGGGTGGAGGGAATGGGTCAGCCTGGTGATGGGTATTAAGAAGGGCACAGATTGCATGGAGTACTAGGTGTTATGTGCAAACAATGAATCATGGAACATTACATCAAAAACTAATGATGTACTGTATGGTGACTAACATAACACAATGAAAAAGTAAATAAAATAAAAATAAAACTGAAAAAAATTATCTATCCTGCAATGTTGTTCTAAGGATTTGTAATAATTTATGTAAATCTATACAAAGTTCTGAGCACAGGCACTGCCACACAGTAAGCATTTCATAAGTGATACAAAATTTTATTGTATATGATGAAAATAAAATTGTCTAGTTATGTGTATGTGCATAGATGGTATATTTACAGCCTAAAAGAAGAAAAAAGTAAAAAAAAACACTAATTTTCATACAAATTTGAGACGCAGATTGGAGGACAAGAGGAGTCACTAGGTTAGATATTTTGAGTCTAAAGAATAATGGTTCATGGGATATACCTAAGTAGAAATTTTGGACTGGAAATTGAAAGCATGCACAAGCAAGTAGGGAAAAGTTAGACTGAAGTTTCGGACTAATTGGGAGGTTTTGGGCTGCAAGTAACCAGAAACTCAAACTCAACTGACTGAAACAATAAAGAAAACAGATTAGTTCCTACAATGAGAAGATAGGAAGTCCAAGGTTGGGACAGCTCAGGATTATTATTTTAAGGGCTCTGTGGTGTCCTGAGGAATCCCGGTTCTTTCCATCTCCCACCCACACCCGCCAGCAACCTAAACCCATGCCAGCTTAGCTCTAGGCCTCTATCCTCATGGTCACAACATGGCTGCCGTCATTTCAAGGATCAGTACATGAGGACACAACAACGGAACCACTCTTTCCTGTGAGAAAACATTTACCAGATACCTCCCAATTATTTCTCCTCTCTTTGACTAAATTTGGGATAAATTCCTCTTCCTAAACCATCATTGGCAAGAAGAACTGGACTCCTAAATTTGGCTTGGATTAATCTAGGGGTAAAGCTGAGTCCTGCCCCTGAATCAGGAGGCAGAGGAATAGACTCTCAGATGAAAGACAAGAATGGTTGGTGGGTAGTGGCATCATGAGGAGTCAGCGGGTCCTCCGCTCCAGTCATCAGATTAAATTAGTCGCCACTGTCCTAGAATTACTTCAGTGAAACAAGGTAAGATTGGTGGCAGTTTCTCATTTCCCCACCACCATCCGCAGCAAACCCTGATCTGGCATTGTCTTTGCAAAACCGTAGTGGACCAGATCAGTTACATGGACGGCCTGATTCTCCCCCACCGAGTCACACAGCAGGCAGGGAGCTGGATTGGCTGGCTGGCTAGCAGATGGCAGCAAGGGTTTGCTGGCAGATGGTGGAAGGCTTCTTGGCCCATTTGCCAAGAGAAACAGTAAAAGCCAGTCCTAGGAGAACATGAGCCCTTTGTCTCCTTGATCCCCATGATGATCTCACTCTCCATCAGTCTAAGATCCCTCTGTTTCTGAGTGTATGACTGACCAGGAGAAGGCATCAGAACATTGGACAACATGGCTGGCCCTCTGCAGTTCTCTGATGGAACAAAGTGGAGGCATCCAGAGGAGCTTAGTACCCTCACCTCACACCAAACAGGACACTCATAACAAGCCAGTGTAAAAAGGCCAGCAGGAAATGATCATTAACCCACATGTCTGTCTTGCAAGTCTGAATCGAAGTCATTTTGGAATAACAACACTCTCTTAGAACATTCCTGGCCATACCACAAACTTTCCATGGACTCCCTTGGTAACAGACATGCCTCCAGTAAGACAGTTCAGTTTAAAAGTTGAGCCCGCTACTGATGGATAGACTTGTCAAATCACTATGTTGTACACCTGAAATGAATGTAACATTGTGCATCAACTGTACTTCAACTAAAATTGAAAAGAGTAGAGCCCAGAGGATTATTTTTATGAATTTTATTATTCAAGTTAAAATAAAATAAATTTAAAAATAAGGTCACTGACCCTAAAGCCTTTCCCAAGTGGTCCCCCAGGAAATTGTTCATTATATTTTTCCCCAGGGTTGGGCCCACATTTAAAAAATTATTGCCTTCCGAACAATTTTTCCAGCAACAATTAATTTCCTCTCTCATATTATGAAAATCCATATTTAACTGGGCATGCAATACAAAGCTGAAATGGCTATCATTCAGCTTCCATGAAACATTTTTTAAAAATTGAATGTAAGTATAACATGATGTAGAAAAGCACAGGTATCAGAAATATACTACTCAATATGTCTTCACAAACTGAACATACCCACATACACCAGAATCCAGATGAAGAAAGAGAACACCACCAGTACCTTCATTATCAGCACCTTCCACCTCCCCTCCAGTCACTTTGCACCACCACCACCACCCTTAAGGATAACTGCCATCCTGATTTGAGTAGCAGAGTAGTTTCTCTGTCTTTGGACTTTAGGTCAATGGTTTTTACAGTATGTGTTCTTTGTCTCTAGCTACTTTCTGTCAACATTAGCTACAATCTGTGCTACACATAGTTAAAGATCATTCACTCTCAGGCATAGTGCACTTTCTATTACACACAATAGAACAGATATGATACATTGTATAGTATATAGCAATTTATCAGCTCTGCTATAGGTGGGCATTTGGATAATTTCCACGTATTGGCTATCACCACTGGTGCTACTTTGAACATTCTGGCACCTGTCTTTTTTAGAACATATGAGAGCGTCTCTGTACTGAATGCTCGTACCTAGTGGAGGAATCGCTAGGGATGTGCATATTAAGCTTTAGTAGTAGATAGATTCCACCAAAAAAAGTGGTTCCATGAGGCATGAGGGATTTTTGAGATGTGGAAAACAGCTTGTAGATCCAACTATTGCCTTCATGGGTCCCTTAAAGGTCTAAGGACATCAGTGAAGGACTTCCACTTACAAGAGATTTGTTGTCTTCTGTTCTCAATTAAAATGGGTAATACCTACTCTTCCTCATAAAATGCACTTCAACTATTTGATGAAATCCTCTCAACCCCATTACCTCTGGGCAGTAAAAACCTTTTCTCACAGGTAATGCCCAGTCGAGGCCTTTGTGCTCACCTGCGTCCTCTCCATGATGAGGATGATGAGGACCCTGAACCTCAGAGTCTTGCATAATCACTGTGAGAAGAGGTAGGTGAGTTCCAGAACCATATCCTCTATAACAACCAGCCTCTCTCTTCAGTACAAAATAGAAAAGGAGGCAGAACAGGATAAAAAAGACACACTTTGGGGTAGACAGGTCTCAGTCTAGACTCTTGACTTATGACTAACAATATTTCCATTTGGTCTGATTCCATCCATGCGCCTACAATTAACTTTGCTTTTCTAGACGTAGAACCTTCTTTTTGCAGGTTGAAAGAGGCAATTACAATGAAATCCAAATTCCTTTCCTTGCCAATAAGGTCCCACCTGCACCGTGGGCATTCTGATCCTGTTTCCTCCCATTCTCTCCCTTGCTCATGAGCTGCAGGTGTGTAGGTCCTTTTTCTTCCCTCAAACACAGGGAAGCAAGAGTGTGTGTGGTTGTTGCTCCCTCTGCTCCAGGTGCTCTTTTCCTAGATCTCCGCATGGCTGCCTCATCCTTATGGCTCAGGACTCAACTTAAATGTCACCCCTTGGAGTGCCCTTCACTAACCAGCTCTCAAAAAGTAGCCTCCCACGTGGCATCCTTCTATATCCCATTAGCCTGTTATTCTTTACAGCATATATCATATGACATCATTGCTTATATGCGTATTGCCTTCCAAAACAACAATGAAAGATCCATAAGAACAGTGACAATGTTCTTAATTCATTGCTAGGTTCCCAACACCTAGAAAAGTCCCTGGCACATAGTAGGTGTGCAATACATGTTTGCGGAATGAATGAATGACTGTGGTGTCACTGAAGGAGTGTGCAGACCCAAATTCAGCTACCATTGATGGCTTTTGGGGAAAAATAATGGAAAGCCCATGTCCCATGCACCATAGTTCAGTACCTTTCACCTCCTGAGCCCAGAATCAGCGATTTTGCTGGACTTAATGACATCCACTCATCAGAGGGCCCAGCACCTCTCCGACTTCATTTCAATACATCAATGCTGTAAACTTTCTGTTCCACACAAGCTTGCTCTAATGCCTTGCAGGAATCACCAATACACCAAGAAGACTATTTAACTTGTCAAAATGAAAACTGTCAGCTGTGGGAAATGCAAACCTGGAGGCTGAAGGCCCTCCAAGGCCACGATGCTCCCCCTGCCAACATTTCGGGGTCTCAGAGGCAAGGCATGGTCAGTAGGGAAGCAGTCCAGGAGGTCAGACCACATGCAGGCAGGGCATGCTCCATCTGCTGGGCCCAGCAAAGGCAGGAAGCAATGCTCAGCTCTTTGCTTCATAGGGTCACAGTCAGCAGCTTTGAGGGACTCCAGAAGTTCTGCTAGGAGGAGGGGGTTCATTTGTTGGAAGTCCTCAGATTTAAAAACAATATCCATCAGTGGTTTTATCTTTTCTCGGAAAGTGTGAGTTCCACGAATATGAACTAATAAGTTTTTGTTTTGCTAACTTCAGTGCTGGTCAATACTTGTAAGAGATCCAGACACAATGCAAAATAATGAAAATCTCAAGAAGCCATAAATGCTCTTCGAACAGAATCCTTAAATGCATAGGTTTCATCTTCCAGAAAATGAACGAGGACCATGTAATTAACTCTAACAGACCATAGAATTTTCAAGTTGTCCTGGCCAGGTCCTTTATGCTGACATAAATACAGACCTCGAAGAACCTTTGATTATTCACAGCTTTGACCCTAACCACCTATTCCGATCCATCAGTAAATGAGAGCACAGACCACCCCTTCTGGCAGGACCTCTCTTCTATCAGAATATAACCTTGCCTCCTCTCTTGGCCAAGTCCACCACCATAGGCTATAATGTCAGTGTTGCCACTGTGCTCATCTCAGTACCCGGTGAGGAATAAGACACATCAGGAATCATCATGGCCACAGTTCCATCCTGAACCAGCTATTCAGAACTCTTTGGCTGAGTGCATAATGTGGATCATGGTAGTCATGGCATGAGCCTGCTTCTAGAGAGGACAAGGAAGGCCAGGCTGGAAACCAGAAGCACTAGGTGAGATTTTTGTTGACGGACACAAAGAAACCACATTACATGGGTAGAATCCACACATAGATTTCTACCTCAAAGATTCTCAGTGGAGTAGATGATGAAGTTGACCTTGTAGGCAGGAGCAGCATAGGGATCAAAAGTTGAGGTTCTGGGGGCTCATGGAACCTACCTGGGGAAAACCTCATCTCTAGCAGAGCTTCTTTGTGCAGCGACACAACTATGCAGGAGATCCGGCCAAAAGACAACACAAAGAATGTTAAAGCCCAAAACACAAAATTGAGGAAACCAGGAGGGGAGTATGAAGTTGACATGGAAACCAGTGTAATCAGTACAGTCACACTGGAAAACCAACCTTTTGGAAGGGTGGGAGGCCTCTGAAAGTGACAGTGGCCTTACAATGTTTCTCTAAAAACCTCGGATAGATAAACTTTTGTGTATGATATCCACTTTCCCACAATCATGGCTTATACCATTATTATTATGTGGTGCTCACTCCATATCCTAATGGGGCTGGGTCAGATAATAATGTGAATTATTGGCCAACATTTTTACACAGGCAAATTGCACATAAAAATCTATATTTACTACCTCTCTTGAGAAATGCAAAGATCTGACAAAAGTGAGTCTATAATCCAGCATGGCTACATTCAACCAAAGCTAAGTAGCAGTCTTCTCTCTGGTGCAGTCACGGGCTCTAGATTCACTGCCATCCACATAGCTTACTTCCTTATTTAAGCTCTTGCCTGGCCTGGTAGGAACCTGAGTTTGAGACCCCTAAACTCAGCACTGAGTACATCAGCCAATGATGGCACCATGGGTAACATTAATCATAGCAGAGGCTGATGTAATTGCTATTGTTCTTATTGTCATTGCTGAGGTTTGTTGCTGGAGATTCTACATGGTACAATACCTATTTTAGGAGACAAGGTAGCCATAGATCTTCACTGCAGGAGGCTTAAACCAATGGAAAGATCAACATAGGTTGATTTTGTAAGACACTGCAAAAATTCAAAGTGACATTGATTGATGAGACACAGGAACAGAGGCTCCATAAAGAGAATGGGAGATCATAAACTGGAATTTCATTGTTCACTGTCATATAGGGAATGAAAAATTCAGCATACAGCCGCAGATTATGAGACAGACAGCAGCAGTTGGCCCCCTTCTGTGTTTTAGTTGCAAAGCCCTGGGCTATCCATAAAGAGGAGAACCCCTGACTCTAAAGCTTGACCTCTAGTCAACTCAGTAGGATGCCCCAGAGGGGCAATTTTGAGCACTTAGTATGTGCTAGCACTAAATGAGGTACTTTGCCTATACTGGTTCAAAGGAGAGGCAGGCTTGGAGTATAGGCTCATTGTTGGCTGACTGTGTTCAAATGTTGGTTCCATGCCTTACAAGTTGCCTGAACTTGGATACCTAAACTCTTCAAAATTTTCCTTCTCAATGTATAAAAGGGGAAATGAATGGGGAATAATAATAAATAAAAGGGGAATGAATATCATTGATAGGTAGATTAAAGGGTGTAGGATAGTTGCTGGCTTCTAGTAAATACACAAAAGTAACTATTAACATTATTATTACTATTAGTAAGCTTCCTTTTAGTAGGTGAAAAAGAAGTGGAAGTCCAAAAGGGTTAGAACTTGCTCAAAATAATCATATAATCAGAAATAGAACTAGTACTCAAACTCAGGTTCATCGGCCTAAGAATATCTATGGTTCTGGCACCTTCCTTCCAATGGTGTCTCAGAGATCCTAACAGAGAAAGAGAGAAAGAGTTTGGCTAATGCTTTTGAAGTACAGCACTGCATCATCCCTAGTTTCTGGAACTTCTTCCCCCTAATTCCCATTGTTCTACCCATCAGTGATGCCATTCTCCATGCACATGTTAAGCCCAATTCTCTGTGGAAAGACAATGTCATCCACCCCAGGCTCAAGTCATGCTTAATAGAGAATGGCAGGACAGGGTCATCAGCAAAGCCTGGATCTCAGCCAGTCCTCCCACACAGAAGGTGAACTCACTGCCACTCAATCCCACTGTCCTGGACATTCTCCAGGAACGAGTGACAGGTCCCACCATGTGCTCAGTCAAAGGCATGGGGGTGGTAGAGATCGTATGGGAGATGGAGGAAACACATTGGAGATGAGCAAAAGCCAAACAGATGGCATGGCCTCGCTGCAGGAGGCGAAGAAACCACAGCAGCAAGCTGACTAAACAGGCATACATACAGCGGAGGGAGCCAGGAGAGGGGCAAAGAAGTCAAGTCCAAAAGGAACCAGGTTTGGCAAAGAACAACCACAGTGCTCATGGACTAGTAAAGAATCAAACCCCAGTGGTGTGAGGGGCTCAGAACTGGGGGTAGGGGGGTTAGGGGGTGGGACCAGAGGTAGGAGGCAGGGAGGGCAGAAGTGGAATAATCAAGAATGCAGGGCACTTGAGAACAGAGCCAGAGGAGAGACTGGCCAGGTCTGAAAGAGTCAGGAAGAAGGGTTTACTAACACAAGGATGGTGAACGAAGTTAGAGAGCCTAAGCGGACCAATGCCAAGGAGTCTCCTGATGTCTCAACAAGGCGAAGGGACCAGCAGGATTTCTGGTAGCAGCCCCCCTTCTACTTCCCAGAGATAACCATCATTAATGAGCATACGCACATACATACAAACAATAGATGTGTATATATACGAATACACAGACACAGCTATCCTCAGATATTCAAAAACGGAATTTGACCATATATACATTGTCCATTTTTCTTTTCACTCAAGTAGATTAGGAACATTTTTCCTTGCCTGTGTTTGTACTGTTGCTTTATGGTCATTTTAGTGGCCCTTATGTATTCCATCACATATGTGAACCACAACCCACTCAGCTACTCCCTATGGAAAGGCATGAATGTAGGGTGTGCATGATTTTCCTCTGTGATAATACAATACAGTCATCTTCATCTGTTTCTTCAGCATTAATTCCTAGATGTAGAACTGATAAAGCAAAGGGCAACAGCATTCTAAAATCTTTCACTATATAAGAAAAAAAAAAGTGAGGAGCGCCTAGTGGCTCAGTCGGTTAAGCTTCTGCCATTGGCTTAGGTCATGAGTTCATGGTCCTGGGATCGAGGCCCTCATCAAGCTCGAGTGTCTCCTTTTTTCTCACTCTCCCCATGTGCTCTCTCGTATTCATACTATACATGAATAAAATATTTTTAAAAAGAAGAAAAGTGAAAGGCTACATTACTTTGTCTTCTCTCCAGTAGCGTGAAAGGGCAATTTGCTCCACACCCTCCCCAACAGTGGGTATTATTATTTTGTCAGTTTGCTAAGTAAAAACTACCATGTCATTTTTCTGTCTGCATTCCTCCATTTATTGGAGAGGCTGAACCTTTTCAAAAGTACATTCATAACTCCTAAGTACAAGATTGAGTCCCTTATAGAAAGATGACAAAAGAGGATGGGTGGGAACCAGCGACCAGATGCTCAGTCCTCTCAGAGACTGTCTCCATGTCTGCAGGTTCATTCAGCAGTCATACAGATTACACATAAGCTTTGCAGATGCAAAATCTGACTTCTCTTCACCCAAGTGTGTTCTCGCTCTGGACCAAAGGTTTGCTAAGAAAATTCACAGGTGATAGGCTAATAAACCAGGATGTTAGAGAATCAACTTATAATAAAATATATATATAATCTTGGGGCACCTGGGTGTCTCAGTAGGTTAAGCATCCAGGTCATGATCTGGGAGTCACAGGATGGGGCTCAATGAGGAGTCTGCTTGAGATTGTCTCTCTCCCGCTCCCTCTGCCCCTCCCCTGCTCATGTGTACATGGATGCTCTCTCTCTTTTTAATATATAAATAAGAGTTTATAAAAATATATAATCTTTGCAACAGTAGATTACTCATGTACAATATCTAGGATACTCTGTTCTGAAACACAAACTAGGAATCAGAAGGTTATCTGATGAATAAAAATATATTCCCAGAGATAGAGAGGAGCAGCAAGACAGCATTTCTAGAGACCATACTATATCTGCACACAGAGTCAGAAGCCCACCCACTGGAGAATTCTTTCTCCAGTTCCACGTGTCCTGAGGACAGTTAGTTTCACCAGAGACCCACTCCCCTCATACACAGGGCCAGGAGAGGGGTCTGTGGCTGTGGGTGACCCATATGATGCTAAACTAACAACTTCAGTCTCAGTTACCCTCTAGTCTACAAAACTAATCAGCCACATAGGCCAAAGGGCACAGAGCCAACAGCTTCCATTAATACCCTGTCTTAACCTTCCAAGCCAATCAATCAATCAATATCCTCTCTCTGTCTCTGTCCCGTCATGTCTCTGTCTCTCCCTCTCTCTTTCTCTCTCACTTAATTTTCTTGTTTTCTCATACAGTGGTATAAATGTTTTCTATTTTGCATTACCTTCTTTTATTACATGAATCCACCCTTGTCTCCACAGGTTATACCTGCCTGAGGCCACCCACTGGTTCCCAAACTGAGGTACATATACCCTAAAGGGTTCACCAAAGTTTGATTGATTTATACTTGGAGTCAGAGGGGTGAATATGGCTTTATCAGAGAAAACTCATTTTTCTTAATGTTACATGATATAAAACATTTCAAAAGTAGAAAAAAAAACATAATATGTAGAATACAATATGTATGAGTTCTTCAAATAAAATGTCATTTTAAAAAATGACTCAAAGAAATTTCAATTTGTCTACAGCATCTTATTCAACTCCTAACCAGACCCCACCTTCCCACATCCATACCTGCCAAGGGAGGGCAATGCATCTGAGCTCCTCTGCCTCTTAAGAACACTTTGGTGGTAAAGTTTAGGAAGCACTAGGATAAAGTAGGGTAAAGTTTAGAGGCAAAGATCAGATAGACCTGGCATTCTATAGACCAGAGTCATATAGACCTGACCTGGCAAACAGAACCCTTTTACGAGGTGGGTGCCTTCAACTGTGTTACTTAATACCTCTAAGCCTCCTTCCTTCACTGGCTAAATGGGATAACAAAATAATTGGTAGAATGTTTGATAGTCATGAAAGCCTAATAAAATTTGTAAAATTGATTTTTACAAATTTATTTATAACTGATCTCAGCTTAGCTTTTGGATTTCCATTTCTGCAGAGAGTGGAAAACTGCTCATTCTTCAGTACAAGATAACCTGGTCTTTTCTAATTCAAGACTTTCTTTGGGGGTAAATATCAGTAAGCAATGAATAGAGGCTCACCCTTCAAACTTCTCCATCCCTGGAAGGCATTTGGATCCAAGAGGCTTCTTCATGATATTGGGATGAAGGGATTTCTGTCAGGTCAGCTCCCCTGCTGGGGTTCACATCTGTTCCAGGGCTCATGCTAGAAATATGCCAGCCATGGCCACAGCCAGAGCTAGCCGAGGGAAGGCTGGCCTCCTTGTTTGATATCTGCATCAATCAAACTTTGGTGATTTCTGCTAGTAAGCCTCATCCAAGGTGGTATGCAGGTTTTTCTGACAGCTTTCAGCTGCTTCCTAGCTTCCCTGTGTGTAGACTCCCAAAGAGGTAGCCAAGGTACCCTGTGGCTACTCCAGGGGCACATGCTCCACTGCAGTGTCCTCTCCAGCATCTTCTGTGACTTGGTCAAGCATTGCCTAAGGCAACACATTGGTACTAACTCCAGGGCTCATGCTCATACATTCTCCACTCAAGGAGCTGGGGTGCAGGTGAGTAGAGGTTTGAGGCTGCCTGTCTTTGTGAAGCCCACTGGATATTCCCCCAGGGAAGGGACCAGCTAGAACTCAGGACAACTCCGCTGTTCATGACCAACTTGCTAGTTGAGTATGATAGAGTGTCCTTCCTCATCTCTTATTATAGTCTTTGGCTTAAAATCTAATTGATCTGATATAAGGATTGCCACTCCTGCTTTCTTCTGATGTCCATTAGCATGGTAAATTCTTTTCCACCCCCTCACTTTAAATCTGGAGGTGTCTTCGGGCTTAAAATGAGTTTCTTGGAGGCAACATATAGATGGGTTTTGTTTTTTTATCCATTCTGATACCCTGCGTCTTTTGACAGGGGCATTTAGCCCATTCACATTCAGGGTAACTATTGAGAGATATGAATTTAGTGCCATTGTATTGCCTGTAAGGTGACTGTTACTGTATATGGTCTCTGTTCCTTTCTGATCTACCACTTGTAGGCTCTCTCTTTGCTTAGAGGACCCCTTTCAATATTTCCTGTAGAGCTGGTTTGGTATTTGCAAATTCTTTCAGTTTTTGTTTGTCCTGGAAGCTTTTAATCTCTCCTTCTATTTTCAATGATAGCCTAGCTGGATATAGTATTCTTGGCTGCATGTTTTTCTCGTTTAGTGCTCTGAAAATATCATGCCAGCTCTTTCTGGCCTGCCAGGTCTCTGTGGATAAGTCAGCTGACAATCTAATATTTTTACCATTGTATGTTACAGACTTCTTTTCCCGGGCTGCTTTCAGGATTTTCTCTTTGTCACTGAGACTTGTAAATTTTACTATTAGGTGACGGGGTGTGGGCCTATTCTTATTGATTTTGAGGGGCGTTCTCTGAACCTCCTGAATTTTGATGCTCATTCCCTTTGCCATATTGGGGAAATTCTCCCCAATAATTCTCTCCAGTATACCTTCTGCTCCCCTCTCTCTTTCTTCTTCTTCTGGAATCCCAATTATTCTAATGTTGTTTCGTCTTATGGTGTCACTTATCTCTCAAATTCTCCCCTCGTGGTCCAGTAGCTGTTTGTCTCTCTTTTGCTCAGCTTCTTTATTCTCTGTCATTTGGTTTTCTATATCACTAATTCTTTCTTCTGCCTCATTTATCCTAGCAGTGAGAGCCTCCATTTTTGATTGCACCTCATTAATAGCTTTTTTGATTTCAACTTGGTTAGATTTTAGTTCTTTTGTTTCTCCAGAAAGGGCTTTTATATCTCTCGAGAGGGTTTCTCTAATATCTTCCATGCCTTTTTCGAGCCCGGCTAGAACCTTGAGAATTGTCATTCTGAACTCTAGATCTGACATATTACCGATGTCTGTATTGATTAGGTCCCTAGCCTTCGGTACTGCCTCTTGTTCTTTTTTTTGTGTTGAATTTTTACGTCTTGTCATTTTGTCCAGATAAGAGTAAATGAAGGGGCAAGTAAAATACTAAAAGGGTGGCAACAACCCCAGGAAAATATGCTTTAACCAAATTAGAAGAGATCCAAAATTGTGAGTGGGGAGAAAGGGGATAAAAAGAGGTTCAAAAAGGAAGAAAGAAAAAAAAAAAGAAAAAAGAAAAAGAAAAAAAAAGAAAAGAAAAGAAAAGAATTTTTTAAAAAAGAAAACACCTAAGAAAAATGTAAAAAAGAAAAAATATATATATTAGATAAACTAGTAAAAAATCGTTAAAAAAGAAAAAGGTAACAGTTAAAAAAAAATTTTACCCAAAGGCGAGAAGAAAAAAAAAAAAATGAAAAAGAAAAAATTAAATTAACTGCAAGCCTAAAAAAAATCACAGGAAAAAAGCCATGAGTTCCGTGCTTGGCTTTCTCCTCCTCTGGAATTCTGCTGCTCTCCTTGGTATTGAAACCGCACTCCTTGGTAGGTGAACTTGGTCTCGGCTGGATTTCTTGTTGATCTTCTGGGGGAGGGGCCTGTTGTAGTGATTCTCAAGTGTCTTTGCCCCAGGCGGAATTACACCGCCCTTACCCGGGGCCGTGGTGAGTAATCCGCTTGGGTTTGCTTTCAGGAGCTTTCGTTCCCTGATCGCTTTCCGTAGAGTTCCGGAGGACGGGAATACAAATTGCGGCCTCCTGGTCTCGGGCCGGAGGAGCCAAGAGCCCAGGGCCCCACTCCTCAGTGCGCCCTCAGAGAACAGCGCCCAGTTTCTCCCGTCTGCCTGACCTCCGGCCGCGCTCCGAGCTCACCGACCCTGTGACCGGTTCAAGGTAACACTGAGCTGTGAGCTTACTGTCGGCTCTGTCTCTGCAGCCTGCTTTCCCGTTCCAATACCCGCAAGCTCTGCGACACTCAGACACCCCCGATCCTTCTGTGACCCTGCGGGACCTGAGGCCACGCTGACCCCGCGTGGGCTTCGCCCCGGTTTAGCCTCTGGAGCGATGTCCCTCAGCGGAACAGACTTTTAAAAGTCCTGATTTTGTGCGCGGTTGCTCCGCCGCTTGCCGGGAGCCGGCCCCTCCCCCCGGGGTCTATCTTCCCGTCGCTTTGGATTCACTTCTCCGCCGGTCCTACCTTTCAGAAAGTGGTTGATTTTCTGTTTCCAGAATTGCTGTTCTTCTTCTCTTCGATCTGCCGATGGATTTTCAGGTGTTTGCAATCTTTAGATAAGCTATCTAGCTGATCTCCGGCTAGCTGAAGCAGTCTCAGCTTGCTACTTCTCCGCCATCTTGACTCCTCCGACCAACTTGCTAGTTAATCCCCTGCCATGGTGCCCCTGTTGTAAACCTCTAACTCTGAGGAACATATCTAGGCAGGACGCAGGACATTTGAGGTCAGCTCTGAGCCAAAAGCCGTTCAAATAATGGCTGTGCATCAAATAGAAGTTATCATGGGCTCCCAGTCCACAAAGAGTGCAGTAAACAAAATTAAATGGAAGTCTTCGTGATGGAAGATGAAATAGCTACTGACAAAAAAGCAGTCAGAGAACACTTATAAACTTGAAACATATACAAATCATGACTTGAAATGACACTTATCTCTAAGTATCATGAGCACTAACTAATGTTGAGCTCCTGGAGAATATAAGTGATATATAAATGCTAAACAATTTATGTTTGCTGAACCACTTAGGATGCTTACTGAAATACCATGTAATACTTATATTCTAGAAGATTAATCCTCCCAAAAGCAAATGACTTCCAAAGTGGCTAGACAAACGACAAGGAAATAGCAGTTTTATGAATCTGATACTGGTGTTTTGTGTGACAAAGGGACAAGTATTAAAAGAGAAAGATCTATCAGTATCTCCAGGATAATATTATGGTGACTGGGTGGTTGCACCTGGCTTTCTGAAGAAAGCTGTACCAATGCAACAACTTTCCCTAAAGCGACTGGCACATGAAGAAATGACTTTGCTATTTCAGCGAACATCTTGTGAACACTTAAGATTCTGGTACTATGCAAAATCTTGGGAATACAAAGACAAAGGGTGACACTTCCTTGAGATCACTCAACCTCACTTGATAGTTCACCTATGATCTCTATCTTGACAATACCGTCCCTGGGACTCTCCCATTCTTCCTGACCTCAACAAGCTGGCAGCCATCCTGTATTCTTCTGTGTCTCTCAAATGCCAAATCCAATCAGTTACCAGGACCCAGGGCCACTGCTCCAATCCTCCATAGGTTGAGAGTTGCCCCTGGGGTGAGGACTCTCCTGCACTTCCAGGCTGCCTCGGCGCTGGAAAAGTTCCTGAGGCAGAGAAGAAAGGAGGGCTTGAAAGTGTCCTCCACAGCTGTGGCTAGAATCACTGATAGACCCAAGGTTGTGACACTAAACACCCAAGTATCTGTCTCACCAGTTGTACTACTCGAGAAGGGCCAGAGAGCACTTAGTGGGGAAAGAGTAGGGATGAGGGACCAGAGAGAGATTGAGGAAGAAAGAGAAAGAAAGGTGGTAGGAGCAGAGACAAGGAGGAGATAGAAAAAAAGAAAGGAAGGAGTCCACAAGCCAAATGAGAGGAAATAGTGAGGAACCCAGGAAAACGTCAATCACTTGTTCAGAAGAACAGAATGAAGAGCAGAAAGTAGGGTTTCAGACAAATAAGACAGTACTATTTATTGAAGTGGGGTTAGAAGCTCTTAGTCTCCAGTGGACCTCTCAGATCATGGAGGTGGGAGTCAGGAAGGTATTATACAACATAGTTGTGAAAATTAGGGGGGGAAGTGGCACTGGGCTTTACCCCCAAGTATAGTCATATTCTGAACAGAAGGATCTGAGAATTTGAATTTTGAAATTTGCAACGTGGGGGAAGAAAAAGCAAAGGCTATTAGTTGGCCTATAAATTCCACAGTGATTGGCAAACTCGACTCTGGAAAAAGTGTGCTTCCTGCACAATCTGACATTCCTAATGCAATGTGATTAGAGAGTGAGAGGCGAGGAGAGAGCCGGCACCTAGAAGACCTCTCTCCTCTAAAACTCCCTCTCACTAACTCACTGATGCCTGAGACTACACAAAGTTTTGTACCTGGTAGAAGAAAAGAAATGAATGACTGGGTATTGAGGGCCATTCTCGTGCTAGCTCAAAGCCAGCAGATTTACAATACATCATCTCATTTTCTTCTCATGTCATCCTCTGAAATAAAGAGGTTTAATTCCCCCATTTTATAGGTGAGAACATGAAAGCTGAGACAGCTTAAGAAACACTTCCAAGGTCACAAATCTAACAAGAAGCAGAACCACAACTCAAATGATACCACAGTCCCCGGTCATTCCCCTATACATGCCATACCCATCAAGTTTAACACCTTATCTCTTGGTATCAATGCCATCAACCCTAAAAAGAATCACACTTTTACACCTGACTTTGTTCATTCATTCAAAGCGTATCTATCTATTGAGCACTCTGCTGGATTCATTTACTCAGCAGGTATTTATAGAGTCTGACCATGTGCCAGGTATTATGCTAGGATACCTCAACAAATGACTCAGATGTGATCCCTATGCTTTGGTGGGATAAGAGAACACAAAACAAATAAAAGAATTAAAAATTACAAATTGTGGAATGGGCTATGAAAAATATATGAAGGAGCCTGGAACAGAGAAGACTAGGGGAAGGGTAGTCCACTCTGGAAAACAACAATTTAAAATTAGTTCTGAGGAATGGGAGGGGCAGCCTGGGAGAAACGTACTCCAAGCAGCAGAAGCAAACCAGGAAAAGATGCCGGAACATGAAACAGCTTAAGGAAGGCTCATCTGACTAGCGAAGGCTGATTATAGGAAATGGGTACACAAGATGCTTGAGAATCACACAGGGCCCCATTCTGCAGAGATCTTTAAGCTCTTTGGGGACTTGGGGTTTTACGCTGTGTGTGTAGGAAGCCACGATGGATTTCAGTCAGAGAAGAGACGCGATCCAATTATTTTTTAAAAGATTTCCCTCACACTCATGGAAAATGTGCAGTCAGAGGCCAATGGTAGAAACAGGGAGTATTCTACAGTATTCCAGAAAAGAAAGATGGCCTGGATTAGAGTGGTGGCATAGAGGTAGAGGGAAGGAGCTGGCTCTGAGCTCTTTTGCAGGTGGAGCCAAAAGAGATTGCTAACAGATCAGAAATGGGGATGAAAAGGAAGTACCAGGTTTCTGCTGGAGAAGTTAGATGGAGAGTGGAGCCATATATCGATATGTTTTGATAAGGGAAGAAGAGGAGCAAGAGTTTTGATTCTGAACTCCTGGTTTCTGAAATTTGACTTGTCTCTGAAACATTCAAGTGAAGATGTCTCATAAAAATCCATCTGTGTGAGTCCAGCACTTGGAGAGGGCAGCTCAGGAGACACCAGTTCTGGAGTTGGGAGAAAAAACAAAGAGACAGATAAACCCCAGCAAAAAGCTGACATTCAGGGAGCTGGGTTTAGAAAACTAAGAAGGAGCAGCCAGTGAGAGGTCTGAAAGGAACCAGGGGAGGACGGTGTCGTGGAAGCAAGGCAAGACCACCGTTAGGGCCATCCTAAGGATGCTGAGGTGAATGAAGATTCGAGAGTAAAATGATGAATACGATAGAATGCTCATCCCAGAACAGTTCACACTCTGATGAGAAAGAGCAGTATGATTGACGAAGGAATAAAAAGCTAGCATATCATTTATTGAGCACTCACTACCTGACAGGAACTAAGCTAAATGATTTGCAGCACTATCATCAAAGCCCCTGATGAAGGAGGAATTGTTATTTTACATTTTACAGATGAGAGAGCTAAGGCTCAGCAAGAGCTGCTCACCAAAGATCACAGACCTAGTAAGGGGGAGATTTGGATTTAAAGATAGGCAATGTGATGCCCAAGGCTTAACCACAAAGATACCCACTTCTAGTTGGGGACATAGGCATGTAGCCAGTTCCCTTATTATTCTCTGTGATTGTCTCCTGCTTATCTTGCTCCTAATTCCTGTTCCCATATAGGTCCTTGCTTAGAACCTGGGACAACTCTTCTTCCTGCAGTGACCTTGTTCAACATAATGATGATGTCCAAAGGCAACCTCAGCCCTGGGCTCTCACAACATTGAGCTTTTGCAACCCCTCCACTCTCTCACACCTTCAAGGTTAACTTATGGGACACTAAACCTTGCCTAAGGTCCCCATGAGGCCCCAACCCCAAAGCCTGGCCTGGGGATATGTAACATTTATTTTACATCAGAAACTGATCAGATCCATCTCAGGCACTATTAGATGTGGGTTGACATGGCAGAGCCTCAAAGGGTGTAATCATTCCTGATAAAATTGAAGGGGAAAAAAAGGAAAAAGCTATTTTAGCTTAAATTGTTTCCTATAAAACAGTTTTGAAGGTAAAAGGTACTATCTTCTTGTCAGTGTCAACATTTCTCTTGCTGGATAAGTGAAATTATGTTTCTGTCAATGATGAAATCTTTCCAAAAGGGAGGTGACATTTTGTTTGGTTTCTGGCAAGGAATGATTAGGTCTGATAAGACTGGATGCATAAAAGAACATTTCCACAGTGTTCACAGAAGTAGGAGATGAGTGAACATGAGTGAACATCACCAAATTTCTACTGTGTGCAGTGAATGTGTAGCCAGGACTCGCCTATACTAATTTGGCTCAATGGCCTTAATGAATATTTTTCACTGAATTTTTGCCCATTGGTTGGGTGATAGATATGCACAGAGACTGTATGCTCCACCTTTCTCTCTATTACCTACTATCCAAACTCATCACCTAATTGTCAGCAGCCAATATCCAGAGGGACATCTTTGTTCCCTCCCCTGTAACTTTCAGCAGTATCGTCCTCCTGATCCCATCAGCTCTGTAGGCTATCCCACTTCCATCTGAGTTCAGTTGTATCACAAAATCAAAATGAGATGAAGAGACTCCTGTTCCTGCATGAAAACACAACATTCAAGACTCCTGACCTGAGGGTAGTACTGGTTTTCCAGCTTCACGGACTCTCCTTCTGTGTGACGGATGACATGCCAACTAAGCCCTTCATAGTTAATGTCTTCATCTCTAAGTGGGAGTCCAGCAGCAGCAGAAAGGAACAAAAGGAATTCCTCTGAAGGGTTCGAAGCATTCCTCCCAGTGAGAGAGAACCAAGGCTCCTTTATTTCATAGTTATGGAGCTGAAGCTTGCAGTTTCTTGACATTGAGCATGAGCTTGTGCCCACAAAACCCAAAACTAGAAAGAGAAGCAGAAGTACAGCTTGGGCAGACATCAACATGTTTGGACTTAGCAGAAGGGGAATTCCCAAAGACATCAAGGAGCCCCTGTGTCCCACCTTACTGATTCTTCTCAAACTAACAGTTGATCTAAGTCATGTGAACCTTTTGGGAGGTTGCAGGTGTGAAGCTTGCACCAAGCCCAAGTCTCAACTATATGAGACACAGAGAACGGGTAGGAGAAAAACGTGAAGGAGAATGCAGAGGGAAGAGTTGAACAGTTTTCATGGATTCATCCAAAGAATACAAGTAAATGTCATTTTTATTCCCAAATTGTCATACAAATAAAAAATAAACAGGTTTTTCTGAATTATGCCATTATTACCAGGCATTAAATTGTCTCCCACTTCTGTCCTCTTCTTCCTTCTCCACCCCACCTCTAGATAAATCAAATTTGCAATCTAAGATGTGGCCAATTATAACAGGCAACATTACTTTATAAGACAGCATGAAAGGAAAAAAAAATGCTGCCAGTTAAACCCTGACACAGACATCTTGGTTTCAGAGATGTTAAAATGTAAAAAAGGTGTTCATCATAAAATCCACAAACCACAGCACACACACACACACACATGCACACCCACATCACACTCATCGATGAATTTTGCTAGCAAGGGCAGAAAAACTGTCATCAAGAAACAATTTTCCAAACAGCTAGAGCTGTGCCACCCCTAAAAACGAGGAGGTGTAGAGTTTAAAGTTTATTTTATGGCATATATTTGCTGCCTGAAGACAGCTCAGAACACCATTGGCAGATAATGGACCACATTTCATATCTGAGAAATGTGTCTTATTTTTAAAGCTGAAAGTAGAGAAAGTCATTAGATTTGCTTTCACTCTTGCCAACAGAATGGCAGGGCAATTTTCATTGAATCTGCTCCTCTTTGTTTTCTCCATTTTCCATTTTCCTCTCTTCTTTACATTCATCTTTATTCTGGCTTTCTTGGTTTCATGGGTTTTGTTTTGTTTTGGTTTGGTTTTTTTACTTAAAATCTCATTTAGTTGTCTCAATGCCTCACTAATGGGGCTTGGCTCAAAGGTCCTTAATAATAACTTATTGTACATGATTATTACACTTGAGAGGAAGTAATTTTATTGAAGCCCCCATGGTCACCTCATTTGTAAGTAATCTTGTATCTCCACACCTGTATTACTATTCCTAAGGAACTAGTATTCTTAGCATTATACTTGTTTCTTAGAGCCAGGGAGATGATAATGAGAATTCATGAGGCTAAAAAGCAGGGACATTGACTCCATCTCCAAACCAGCCCAGTGCCAAACTATAACGAAGATGATCTGTATTGATTTGGTATAATGTTCCTGACACCTTTTAGAATGACTACTTTCTCTTCAAGACGAAGGATTTGTTTAGATTGACTTTTCCCGTTGCATTGGTTATTTGTGAAAGCCTTAACTAGGTCACTCATACAAAAAGTTAGTGCCAATGATTTCAAATTTAATTATTCATCAAGTCAACATTTACAAAGTATCTAACTTCTGCCCAGACATTCTGGCAGGCACTGAGGAGAACTCAAGAGCTAAAACATAGTCTGTGGCTTGAGGTTTAGCAGAAAAGAGAAACACATTGGAAATAAAAATGGCACAGTTCATTGGTCTGTACCAGCTGCTATAACAAACTACAGACTGAGTAGCTTATAAAGAACAAAGACTCTTTTCCCCACCATTCTAGGAGGCCAAAAATCTGAGATCAGACTACCCAGCATGGTCAGCTGAAAGCTCTCTTCTGAGTCGCAGACGTCTCATCATATATTCATTGGTGAAAGGGGCTCCGGAGTGACTCAGGGTCTTTTTTTTAAGAGCACTAATCACATTTGTAAGACCTCCCCACTCTTCACCTAATCACTTCCCTAATCACTGCCCCACCTTCTAACATCATCACATTAGGCACTAGAGTTCGACATGTGAACTTCGAGAGGATGCAAACATTTAGAACATAGCTTCCAAAAACCCCCAAAGTTAAATTAGCACTGCCCCCTCATAGTTCCCCCAGTTGACTGGCACTTACCATCTCTGGATCCTTATTCTCCTCAACTGAGAGAGCCCAAGCCTATGTCAACAGCACTCCCACTTCCTAATCCCACAGACATGCTCAACATGAATCTGTGAGAAAGAAAGAAAAATGGAAGAGTCAACAAGAGGCATGGTCAATTCTATTATTTATGTCTTCAGCTGCATTTCTCTAAGGCCTTCAAACAAAAACAAAAACTAGAACGTGTTTCACTTATACGGTCACCATTGATAATGGAAATTTTCAAATATATAAGGTAGAAAGAACAGAATATAAACCCCAAGAACCTAGGTCCAGCTTCATTAATTACCAGCAATTCTGCCATTTTGATTTTATCTCTGCCCCATGCCTTTTTTCTTACAGCATTTCAAAGCCAATCCCAGATGTCCTAACATTTTACCCATAAATACCTCAGCATGTATCTCGAAGTGACTGAGACGTTTTTCTTTTTAACATCACTGCAATGCCATTATCTCATCCAACAAAATTAACAATTAAAAATTAACAAGAATTTCTTATTATCACCTAGTAACCTGACTTATTTTTCCCTGGTTTCAAAAATGTGTTTTTATAGTCAATTTGTTCAAATCAGGAACCAAACTAAGTCCACAAACAGTATTTATTAGTATTAGTATTAATTAGTATTAATTAGTATTTTATTAGTTTCATAAGTCTCTTTTAGTCCTACCTTTCCTTCCCATACCATTTTTTTTTTGTTGAAGAAAATTAGTCATTTGTCCAGTGGCTGAATGCATCACTGTGGTTTTCATCTTTCATGTTTCCCTTTCTGCTCATTTTCTAGAATCTGGTAGCTGGATCGAGGGATATCTAAGTTCAATATTTTTGGTAACAAGATGCCGTAGATAATGGTGTGACTTCCTACTGCATCACACTGGGAGGCATAGAATGTCTCTCACAGAATGTCTCATAGAATCCACTTTTTGTGATAATCAGTAGGTGTTGGAGATGTCAGCCTGATCCTACGAAAAAGTCTTCCCGTGACCTTTAACCTAGTGCTTGTGGTAACTGCTGAGAATCATTACTTAGAGAAACAATTCCATTAGGGGTTTTAATTTTGATTAATCAATCCTTTCGTATTATAAGTATTTTGCAGGATGAGATGATTTATCCTCTTATATGTTAAAGTTATATCAGAAAAAACTAAATTTCAAAACATTTTTTAAAACACAAAAACATTCTTGAGATAGTCATCAAAAAAAGTGGAATTTTTCAAACTGTAGATTTTTCTACCTTTTTTGAGAGGAACCCTAATTTAATATATGAACATTTCATAGCTCCCCTACTTGATAGTAGTTGTACTTTTAATACTTGTTGATTAAAAAATTTTTTACTTATTTATTTTAATTGTATCTTTTTTATTATGTTATGTTAGTCACCATACGTACATCATTAGTTTTTGATGTAGTGTTCCATGATTCACTGTTTGTGTATAACACCCACTGTTCCATCCAATACTTGCCCTCCTCAAAATCATTCACTGGGCTAACCCATTCCCCCACCCACCCTCCCCTCTAAAACCCTCATTTTTGATTCCTGGAGTTCACAGTCTCTCATAGTTCATCTCCCCTTCTGATTCCTTCCCCTTTAGTTTTTCCTTCCTTCTCTTAACGTCCTCCACACTATTCCTTATGTTCCACAAATAAATGAAACCATATAATTGTCTTTCTCTTTTTGACTTATTTCACTCAGCATAATCTCTTCCAGTTCCATCCATGTTGATGCAGAAGTTCTGTATTCATCCTTTCTGATGGCTGAGTAATATTCCATTAACAATATGGACCACATTTTCTTTATCCATTTATCTGTTGACAGGTACCTCAACTCCTTCCATAGTTTGGCTATTGTGGACATTGCTGCTATGAACATTGGGGTGCATATGGCCCTTATCTTCACTACATCTGTATCCTTTGGTTTAACTTTTTGATGAAACTCCACACCCTTTTCCAAAGTGGCTGTACCAAACTTGCATTCCCACCAACAATGTAAAGGTTTCCCCTTTCTCCACAACCTTTCCAACATTTGTTGTTTCTTGTCTTGCCAGTTTTTGCATTCTAAATTGCAAAGGTGTAAGGTGGTATCTCAATGTGGTTTTGATATCAATCTCTCTGATGGCTAATGTTGTTGAACATTTTCTCATGTGTTCATTAGTCATCTGTATGTCTTCTTTGGAGAAGTGTCTGTTCATGTCTTCTGCCCATTTTTTTGACTTGATTATTTGTTCTTTGGCTTTGAGTTTGAGAAGTTCTTTATAGATTTTGGATACCAGTCCTTTATCTGTAGTGTCATTTGCAAATACCTTTTCCCATTCTGTGAGTTCTCTTTGTTTTATTAACTGTTTCCTTTGATATGCAGAAGCTTTTTATCTTGATGAAGTCCCAAAAATTCATTTTCACTTTTGTTTCCCTTCCCTTTGGAAATCTGTTTTGAAAGTTGCTGTGGCTGATGTCAACAATGTTACTACCTATGTTCTTCTCTAGGATTTTGATAGATTCCTGTCTCACATCGAGGTCTTTCATCCATTTAGAGTTTATCTTTGTGTATGGTATAAGAGAATGGTTGAGTTTCACTTTTCTGTATATAGCTGTCCAATTTTCCCAGCACCATTTATTCAAAAGACTGTTGTTTTTCCATTGGATATTTTTTTCCTGCTTTGTCAAAGATTAGTTGACCATAGAATTAAAGGTCCATATCAGGGCTTTCTATTCTGTTCCATTGATTTATGTGTCTGTTTGGAAGAAATTCAAACAATTGGAATCTAAAGACCATCCTGCTTAAGAATGTTTAGGTCAACCAGAAAATCAAAGAAGAACTTTAAACAATTCATGGCAACCAGTGAGAACAAAAACACATTGGTCCAAAACCTCTGGGATACTGCAAAGACTCTCCTAAGGAGGAAATACATAACCACCCAAGCCTCACTCAAAAAAAAAAAAAAAAAAAAAAAGAAGAAAGAAAGAAAAGAAAAGAAAATCCCCAATACACAAACTCTCTTTACACTTTAAAGAAGTGGAGAATCAACAACAAATTAAGCCTACCCCATGCATGAGGAGGGATATGATTAAGATTAGAGCAGAGATCAATGAATTAGAAACCAGAAATACAATAGCGCATGTCAACGAAACTAAAAGCTGGTTCTTTGAAAGAATTATTAAGATCGTTAAACCACTGGTCAGACTATCCAAAAGAAAAGGGAAAGGACCTAAATTAATACAATTATAAATGAAAGAAATCATGACTAACACAAAGGAAATAGAAACAGTTATTAGAAATTATTATGAACGACTATATGCCAATAAATTAAGTAACCTGGAAGAAATGGATGCCCCCCTGGAAACTTATAAACTATCATGACTGAAACAGGAGGAAACTGACAACCTGAATAGACCAATAACTAGTAACGAGATTGAAAAAACAAAAACCTCCCAAAAAACAAGAGTCCAGGGCCTGATGGATTCCCTGAGGAATTCTAACAAACATTCAAAGAAGGAATTAATACCCATTCTTTTGAAGCTGTTTCAAAAAATAGAAACAGAAGGAAACTTCCAGACTCATTCTATGAGGCCAGCATTACCTTGACCCCCAAACCAGGCAGACTCCATCAAAAAGGAGAATTTCAGACCAATAACCCTGATGAATATGGATGCCAAGATTCTCAACAAGACCCTAGCTAATAGGATCCAACAGTACATTAAAAAGATTATCCATCATGACCAGGTGGGATTTATCCCTGAGATGAAAGGGTGGTTCAATATTCACAAATCAGTCAATGAGATAGAATATACAAATAAGAGAAGAGACAAGAATCACCTGGTCCTCTCAAATGATGCAGGAAAAACAAAATACAACATCCTTTCCTGATTCTTCTGACTCTGCAGAGTGTAGGGAACATCCCTCAATTTCATAAAATCCAGCTATGAAAAGCCCACAGCAAATATCATTCTCAACAGGGAAAAGCCAAGAGCCTTTCCCTTAAGATCAGGAACATGACAAGGATACCTACTCTTGCCACTATTGTTCAACATGGTACTAGTAGTCCGAGCAACAACAATCAGATGACAACAAAAAAATAAAAGGTATTCGAATCAGCAAAGAAGAAGTCAAACTCTCTCTCTTCACAGATGACATGACACTTTATGTGGCAAACCCAAAAGATTCCATCCCCAAATTACTAGAACTCATACAGAAATTCAGTACTGTGGCAGGATACAAAAATCAATGCACAGAAATCAGTAGTTTTCCTATACACTAATAATGTAACTGTAGAAAGAGAAATTATGGAATCGATTCCATTTACAATAGCACAAAAACCTTAAGATACCCTGGAATAAACTTAACCAAAGAGGTAAAGGATCTATACTCTAGAAACTACAGAACACTTATGAAAGAAATTGAAAAAGACATAAGAAGATGGAAAAACATTCCACGCTCATGGATCAGAAAAATAAACATTGTTAAAATGTCTATGCCACCCCAAGCAATCTATACTTTCACTGCCATCCTGATCAAAATACCAATGGCATTTTTCAAAATGCTGGAACAAACAATCTTAAAATTTACATGGAACCAGAAAAGACCCCAAATTTCCAAGGAAATGTTGAAAAAGAAAAACAATGCTGGGGTCTTCCTGTTGCCTGATTTCAAGCTATATTACAAAGCTGGGAGCACCAGGACACCATGGTATTGGTTAGGAAAATTAAAAAGATGAAAAGCTTCTACAAATTCAGTGACCCCGTAAACCGATTTCTATTACTTTGATCATAACAGTACTCTAAACATACTTGAGATTTAGCAAAGTCATATGTCATAGGAATAAAATAAACCACTTTAAAGTATAGAAGTTGCAGTCTTTCCCCCTTCTGTCTTACATCCTAAATCATGCCCTGCTTGAGAGAGGAAGCATTTGAAGTTGCTGGTCCAGACCCATGCACTCCTCTGGAGAGCAGATCCCCAGTAATTAACTAAGAAGTTATATGTGTGTGTGTGTGGAGGAGGGAGGAGGATTGCGAAGGACTCAGCCCAAACAACCCAGAGAGGGTACACAATAAAGAGTTGACCGAGAGAGAGACTGGTAGAGGAAGAAGCTCTTTGGGCTAAGTGTTAGGGAAAGTCTGTGGGAGTTCACAGAAAACGAAGAGCAAGATTTTATTTTCTGGCTGGATTTGCTCCCCTCTCCACTCTCCACCCTCCACCCTTTGCCATTTTCAAAAGAAACTTCAAAAGCCTCAAATTCCTGTTCTAATTATCCTAGGCACCAGGATGCATATGACTTTTAGATGTAGAACGTGAGACACCATGTTGATTCAACAGATGTATCCTTACAGATCTACAACTTAAGGCAGACACCTGTCCTTCCTCTAACCCCACCGGGTCCACAGTCAAGCAACTGCCCACTGTGGATATATGGTACTTTGGTTTCTAACACCTAACCTATAGGCTCTACCATCATCACCATCCCACAATAACATCAAGAATACTCTCTATTAAATGACATGTCTATATAAATTCAGAGGTAAACAAGTATATCCCCCCACCGACAGAGCACCTTTTAAGCTAGAGATTGATCCCCCAAGAGCCATCAGAGATCCCACAGGACCATCAGTCTGCTGGTCATTAAGGTAAGAAGCTCCATTGGCCTACTCTGCTGTTGAAACCAAAAATTCACCCAGTGTAATTATCTGGTTAGACTGGTTGATCACTGATTAGATACTGGGCTACTTGGACCAGTGACTAAACTCAGGTTTGGAACATTCTTTGGGGCCCCAAACTCAACCCTCCTTGCATCTATATAATAGGCCACTTGATACTTCTGCTGATATTCTTCACTCAGTGAAGCCATTTTGTTCAAAAACTCATGAAGTGAAACTCTTGAAATTGTGAAGGAATGAAGTGATTTGTTCTAGGCCGAGTTGGCTTTATCAAAACGCTGAGAAGATAAGTGCAACTTCAATCTATCAATCAGAAAGAAATTGCAAAACAACTTGAATGAGTCAGCTCCCTGGGCAGACAGCTAAGACTAGTGGTGGGGAGCAGAATGGACCTGAGGGGAATGGTAAGGCTGCCAGCTAAGCAAGGGTGCCTTCCCCAATTCTTAAATCCTATTCTCTTGAGGGCACTTTTCCTAATATTAAAAATCCAGAGGGAGGGGCGCCTGGGTGGCTCAGTAGGTTAAAGCCTCTGCCTTCGGCTCAGGTCATAATCCCAGGGTTCTGGGATTGAGCCCCACATCGGGCTCTCTGCTCAGCAGGGAGCCTGCTTCCTCCTCTCTCTCTGTTTACTTGTGATCTCTGTCAAATAAATAAACAAAATATTAAAAAAAAAATCTTGAGGGAACAACTTGCCATGATCCAAAAAGTTAAATTCACTTTCTTCATCAAGCATCTAGCCTAATACTTTTAAGCACTTTTAACTTTTTATTAGAATTGCTCAAATAGGCAGAGGCTGGGTGGCTCAGTGGTTGGGCATCTGGCTCTTTGTTTGGGCTCAGGTCATGGTTTCAGGGTCCTGGGATCAGGCCTGCATCACGATCTGTGTTCAGTGAGGAGTGTGCTTAAGGACTCTTTCCTTCTTTCTCTGCCCCTGCCCCAGCACACTCAATCTCTCTCTCTCAAATATATGTGTGTGTGTGTATATATATATATATATATATATATATATATATATATTTTTTTTTTTTTTTTTAAGAATTGCTCAACCCTAACAAACACCTACAATGCAAATGAGTAGAAAGAAAATAAAACAGTATTAGGTTGACACTGATTCCAGCCTTGAGAAATGAATCTTGACAAGAAAATCCATGTAACATATCTCTTACAGAGCTACTGCTTCTGACACAGCTTCCCCCAAGTAGAAATGAGCAGTAATAAAGCCAGGTTGAGAATTCATTCATTCATTCATTCATTCAACAAATACTTACTGGATACCTTTGAGCTAGAGATTAATGGGACAGGAAAAAGAAAGATCTTTTAACAAAGATCTACTCCAGATGAATGAGGATAGCAAAGATGAGGTGAAGAAGGTGAAGTCCAGGCTCTACTTCATTAACTAATTAGAATTTTAGTAAAGAAAATAGTAGCATCACATGCAGTTGCAAGAAATAATAGAGGTATACCCTTTTACGCTTTTCCCAGTTCCCCCATGCTAAAATTTTGCATAACTATATTACACTATAGCAACCAGGATATTAACATCCATGCACTCCACTAGTCTTATTCAGATTTCCCAATTTTCCCTGTACTCATTTTTGTGTTTTTAAGTTCTATACAATTTCATTGCCTATGTAGGTTCATGTATCCAATACCACAACAAAGAAAACATACAGCTCCAACACCAAAGGATTCCTAATGTTGCCCTATTATGGTCACACCCACCTCCCTCCTGCCACTTCTAATACGTGGCAACCACAAAATCTATCTTCCATTTCTAACTTTGGTCACTGCAAACTGTTATATAAATAGAATTATACAATACGAAACTTCCTTGAGATTGGCTTCTTCTCCTCAACATAATGGCTTAGCTATTCCTTCAAGTTGCTGTATCAGTCCATAGATTCTATGGTATGGATGTAATACAGTTTAACCCATTACTCAATGAAGAAAATCTGGGTTGTTTCCAGTTTGGAGCTATTATTTATTTTAAATTATTTATTTATTTTAGGAAAAAAGAGAGGGGAGAAGGGTAGAGGGAGAAGGAGAGTCTTAAGGCGACTCCATGCTGAGCGTGGAGCCCTACACGAGGCTCAGTCTCACAGCCCTGAGATCACAACCCCAGTCAAAACCAAGAGTCCCAGCCTCAACTGAATGAGCCACCCAGGTGCCCGTGGGACAATTATGAATGAAGATAATATAAACATTGATGTACATTTTATTCTTTCAAGATTTTATTTAAATTCAAATTAATTCATATATAGTGTAATACTAGTTTCAGGGGTAGAATTTAGTGATTCATCAGTTGCAAGTACAACCAGTGCTCATTCTATCAAATGCCTTCTTCAATACCCATCACCCGATTACCCCATCCCCCCACTCACCTCCCCTCCGGAAACCCTATTTGTTCCCTACATTTAAGGACCTCTTATGGTTTGCTTCCTTCTCTGTCTTTACCTTATTTTATTTTTCCTTCCCTTCCCCTATGTCCATCTGTTTTGTTTCTTAAATTCCACATATGAGTGAAATCATGTGGTATTTCTCTGACTTATTTTGCTTAGTGTAATACACTCTAGTTCCATCCACATCATTGCAAATGCCAAGGTTTCATTCTTTTTGATGGCTGAGTAATATTCGTGTGTGTGTGTGTGTGTGTGTGTGTGTGTGTACTGCATCTTCCTTATCCATTCATCATATGATGGACATCAGGGCTCTTTCTATGTTTTGACTACTGTGGATAGTGCTACTACAAACTTTTGGGTGCATGTGCCCCTTCAAATCATTATTTTTGTATCTTTTGGATAAATACCTAGTACAGCAATTGCCAGGTCATAGGGTAGCTCTATTTTTAACTTTTTGAGGAACCTCCATACTTTCTTTTCTAGAGTAGCTATACCAGTTTGCATTCCCACCAACAGTGTAAGAGGTTTCCCCATTCTCTGCATCCTAGTCAAGACCCACTGTTTCCTGAGTTGTTAATTTTAACCATTCTGACCTCTGTAAGGTTGCATCTCATTGTGGTTTTGATCTGTATTTCCCCAAAGATTAGTGACATTGAGCATCTTTTCATGTGCATATTGGCCATCTGATTGTACTCTCTGGAATTTGGATTCTCTGCCCATTTTTTAAATCAGATTTTTAAAAAATTTTGAGTTATATGTGTTCTTCGTATTTTTGCATATTGACTCCTTATTGAATATATGATTTGCAAATACCTTCTTCTATTCAGTAAGGTATCTTCATTTTGCTGATGGTTTCCTTCACCATGCTTTAAAAACAAGCTTTTAACTTTGATGTGCCCCATATATTTATCTTTGCTTTTGTTGCTCTTGTGTTTGAAGTAAGATCCAAAAAACATCACTAAGATATGTCAAGGAGCTTACCATTTATGCTTTCTTCTAGAAATTTTGCAATTTCAGATCTTACCCATTTTGAACTAATTTTTGTATATGGTATAAAAACAATGGTCCAGCTTTATTCTTCTGCATGTGGCTGTCCAGTTTTCCCAACACCATTGATTAAAAGACTATCTTTTCCCTATTGTATACTTTTGCTTTTGTCATAAATTAATTGACCATCTATATGAGGGTTTATTTCTGGGTTCTCTATTCTGTTCTACTGATCTGTCTGTTTTTTTTTTTTTAAGATTTTATTTATTATTCGAGAAAGAGAGGAGACACAGCCAGAGAGGAACACAAGCAGGGGGAGTGGGAGAGATAGAAGCAGATTTCCCATTGAGCAGGGAACTCGATGTAGTACTTGATCCCAGGACCCTGGGATCTTGACCCGAGATGCAGACAGATGCTTAACAACTGAGCTACCCAGGCATCCCTGTGTGTCTGTTTATGCCAATATCACACTTTTTGATTACTTTAGTTTCACAGTATAGTTGGAAATAAGGGAGTGTCATACTTCTAGCTTGTTCTATCTTAAGATTGCTTTGTTTATTCAGAGTTTTTGTGGTTCCAGTACAAATTTTAGAATTGTTTGTTCTAATTCTATGAAAAATGTCATTGGAATTGTGGTGAGATTGCACTAAATCTGCAGATTGCTTTGGGTAGTATGAACAATTTAATAGTATTAATTCTTCCAATCTATGAGGACGGAATAATTTTCCATATATTTTTGTTTTCTTCAATTTCTCTCATTAGTGTCTTACAACTTTTAATATTTCAGTATTTTGCCTCCTCAGTAAAACTTATTGGTAGGTATTTTATTCTACTTGATGCAATTATAAATAGGATTGTTTTCTTGATTTTTCTTTTGCATAATTTTTTGTAAGTGTTCAGAAAAGCAACAGAATTCTGTATATTGATTTTGCATCCTGCAACTATACTAAATCATTTATTAGCTCTAATAGTTTTTTGGTGGCCTTATAAAATAAGTTCAGAAATGTTCCCTCCTTTTCCATTTTTGGAAGTGTTTGAGAAGGATAGGTGTTAAATCTTCTTTGAATGTTTGGTCTCTTGTTCTTTTGAATTTGGAACATATTCCTCTGTCTGACTCTCTGTTTCTTTTTACATTTTAGATGAAATGGCTACCTCTCCCAGTCTTTTTTTTTTTTTTTTTTAATTTATCAGAGAGAGAGAGGGAGAGAGAGTGAGCACAGGCAGACAGAATGGCAGGCAGAGGCAGAGGGAGAAGCAGGCTCCCTGCTGAGCAAGGAGCCCGATGTGGGACTCGATCCCAGGACACCAGGATCACGACCCGAGCCGAAGGCAGCCGCTTAACCCACTGAGCCACCCAGGTGCCCCTACCCCTCCCAGTCTTGAAGGAGCAGACTGACGTAGGACATGACCCGTGGGGCTCACAGGCAAAATCGCTCACGCCACAAACACAGCCAGGCCCTCCAGGTCTACATACACCTGTTAGCCTTGGTGGAGCATGGCGGCAGGGCTGGGATGGCATGGCACTTGCCAGCATGTGGTGCAGCTGGCATGGGGAAAAGGGGCGTCCATCCAGCTGTGGTGTGGCTACACCAACCCCCAAATGATCACCAAGCTTTGGGCTCACTGTGCACAAATGAGCTGTGGAGGTAATACATTTCCATTCCTTAGACGTTGGGCAGTTTGCCAAATCCGTGGCTTTGAAGAACCATCAAAACATTCCCTCCGGACAGTGCTCCGACTGGCTTGGAGGACTCTCAGAAGCACCGGCAGGAAGGTATGCCTGATGTCCCTCACTGTTTAGCAGACTTTCGAGCTATCCTACAGCCTTGTTCTCCCTAGGTGTCTCTAACCATAATATGAACGGGAAGTACTGGTGGAGTTGTTACAATGCAGATTCCTGGGCCCTGCCCCAGAAATTCTAATGTAATCAGTCCAGGGTGAGCCCAGCTACCTGCATTTATAGTAGGTAAACCAGCTTTGGCTCCCCCAGCCACTCCCTCTTCCTGGTTCACACTTCTGTGTAATCTCCTGAGTCTGTGTGGGACCTGTGACTTGCTTCTCAACCAAAGAAATAGGATAAAAGTGATGGAATCACATCCCTATGACTAGCTTGTGTTATAGAAGACTCCATCTTGCTAGAAGACTCATTCTAGAAATTTCCTGCTGGTTTGAAGAAGTGGCCATGTTGGAAAACCCAAGTGGCAAAGAACGGCAGGCAGTGGCTAGGAACTGAGGCAGCTTCCAGCCTCTGCTGGCAAGAAGGCATAACCTTCAGCCTGACAACCACAAGGATGTGAATCCTGCCAGCAACCTGAATGGCAGGATTCTTCCACAGGGAGCTCTTCCACAGCCTGGGCAGTCAACATTTCAACTGGGGCCTCATAAGAGGACACAATCTGGATGAGCACTCCGTAGGTTCCTGACCCATGATACCATGAAATAACTAATGTGGGTGCTAAATTTGTAATTTGTTACACATCAATAGAAAAAAAAAGTACTACAGAATGAATGTCTCTGTTCCCTCCTCATTCCTATGTTGAAATGTTATCCCCAATGTGATGCTGATTGGAGGGGGGACCTTTGGGAATGGGATTAGGGTTCTAGAAGAAGATGCCACAGACACGGCTC
The DNA here is from genome assembly GCF_011764305.1 of Mustela putorius furo. Lineage (NCBI taxonomy): Eukaryota > Metazoa > Chordata > Mammalia > Carnivora > Mustelidae > Mustela > Mustela putorius. The sequence goes on along the minus strand of NW_025422019.1, from coordinate 18,224,788 downwards.
GCTTTTTTCCAGTCATGTGAAAACACAAGTCAGCAGTCTGCGACCTGAAAGACAGTCTTCACCAGAACTCAACCATGCTGGCACCCTGGTCTTGGACTTCCAGCCTCCAGAACCAGGAGCAATAAATGTATGTTGTTTATGCCTCTAAATCTGGTATTTTATTACAGCAGCCTGAGCTAAGGCACCAGGTGACTCCTACTTATGCAGCAAGGACACCAACATAGCAAGTGATCCTGGTGCACAGAGTAGAACCTACCCTGGTCCCCACCTTGAGAATCACTGATCCAAATCAAGGTGGGGCTAAGTCTTAGGGCCTCCAGTACTCCCCTGTCTTGAATTAAACCCTAGAGTCTTCTTGACGTTAAGGAACCGCCTAGCTCCTGGAGGGGGAGAGAGGAGGTCCTTTAATTCTTCAGGACTACTTCGGAGTTTCACTGTAGCTACCTCCTGCCGCCAGGCATCCAACTGGACTGTCCAATCCAGAGGTGGCCCAGGACCATATTCATGGAAACCAAAGAGCAGACACTTTGTAGTTTGTTCCTTTCACTACTCTTCAAAGTAGTGGGGAGCACCTGGAAAAATCTTAGGGGTCCTAAATATCTCTGCTTGGCCTTCTAATACCTAAATGATCACAAGATCAGGTTTTTTTTTTTTTTAAGATTTTATTTATTTACTTGTCAGAGACAGAGTACATGAATAGGGGGAGCAGCAAGCAGGCAGAGGGAGAAGCAGGTGCCCTGCTGAGCAGGGAGACTGACGTGGGACTCGAACTCAGGACCCTGGGATCACGACCTAAGCCAGAGGCAGATGCTTAACCAACTGAGCCACCCAGGAGTCCCACAGATCAGCTTTTAAATGACAAGAAGACTGGCAGGTACAATTACGTGTACATGAACAAATACATATAAATATTTGTTTCAGTGTTCGTCTCCCTCTACACATACACACACAGGAACATAAGCACTGTACAATAAGGGCAGAGACTCTTTCTGATGTATCTCCAGAGCCTGCACCTTTGCCTAACATATTTGTAGGCAGGAAAGAAGGATGGATTAGAGGGAGGCAGGGGGGCTACTGTAATGGTCTCCCATCAGGACAGTGTTCATCTAAGCAATAAAACTAAGCCCGTGTTAATGGGTGATCATAGTCTCATCCTTTTATGCCTCAGAATAGCAGCCAGTAGAAATATTCCAAGGCCCTGACACAGTGATTCACATTCCAAAGACAGTTGTCCATTTCATCCCCTTTCAGGGAGAGCGGGGCATCTTAACTGTATATTCATCTGTCATAAAATGCCCCTGGCAATTTGCAGCCAATTGAAGACAGCATGCATATTTTCAGAAACCCTTACAATGACATACCACTGTTCACCCATGAGACTTTTGTTGACTCACAACCTGTCAAACAGTGGAGTCACACAACTGGGTTGGCACACTGGGGAGAGCCTCGTTAATGCACAATAGCTTTAAGGGCCAATCTTTAAACAGACCACCCAGTATGGAAATGGATTAATAGAACCAAGTCTGAGAGAGACATTTCTCTTTAAATTTTAATTTCCCTTTCTGGCTAAAGACAGATCTGTGATGTGATTTTAACGTGGCTTTTTGCAGCTCCAGATTTCTCTAGCACTAAAACCAGCTCCGTGGCAGTATTTTTTCCTTCTTAACCACTTGTCTAGCTTTGGGGATCACATTCTTTCAAACCTGTCTGCAGATGAGTCTGATGAGCTGCCTGCATTATTTATCTTCAAGTAAATTAGGAAAACCATTACCAGCTTGCCTCGTGTTTCTTGGCAAGTCTAACCATTGAGCATACTGATGTCCTGTTTAATCAAATAATTTATTTACACAGAACCAACATTTCTAGTCATACCTTACCTTACAAAATGAAGGAAGAAATGCAAAGTTCTTAAATCTCTGGTCTTTAATTTGGAACCTGGTCCATCACCATCCCCTACCTCTCTTCACCCCAGGGAGCAGGGTCGGAGAGGAAGGGAAGGTACTAGAATGTGCACTAACAAAGGTCTGCTTGGCGTGGTCTGCCTGGATGAGCACATGTGTGGGGTGAGAGTAAGCATACTGTCTTGCACCATACATTTCCCCCGCAGCGTGATGCTCAGCTAAGCTCTCCCATAATTTACACTAGGTTCCAAACAGGAGATCAAAGAACAGCACTGAGATGGGCTCTCTGTCTCTGGGGTTTGGGAGAATGCTGATTCCCTGCCGCTGTCCATGAACGAACAAATCTTAAGTGCTCATTATGTGCAAAGGACTGATTGAGGAGTATGTGAAGACAGAAGGCCACCAAATGAGCAGAAGGGAGCCACTGTGTGCCACCTTTGGTGCAAGGCACTGGCGCATGTTTTCTCCTTTAATTTCCAAGAGATACAAATTTATTCTCCCCCCCCACACTTTACTCAGGCAGAAACTGAGGCTCAGAGGAGTTAAGTAACTTGCCCAAAGTCACACAGCTGATTTTGAACACAATTGTATATATATATCACAAATTATATATATATATATATATATATATATATATATATATATCACAAATTATTCCTGGTCTGCTATTACCTACCACTCTAGCCCACATGGCTTCTTTATGTTTCTACCTCCATTCACAAACAGTCAAGGATACGTCTGTTTAAAAAAAAAAAAAATACTGCAGGATTAGGGCTACTCTTTGCCCAGATAACTTCCAACAGGTTTGGTATTTTATGTTACTACTAAGTTCACCCCACAAACTGGGCCAGATTTCAGAAGAATGGGAAGCTACACCCTAAAGCACTCAACATCAACCTCCTCCCAGTACAGCTGGACAAACGAGAGGATATGAATCTTCACACCAGGAGCTGAAAAGCAGGGATGTCACCCCTAAGAAGAACAGGTTTTGGTGGCACAAACTCTTAAAAACATAACCTTTATTTCTTCAATAGAGGTCTTCCACTAATCGCACAGATAAATAGACAAATAAACAAATAATGAATCAATAAAACTTCAAAGGAAATAAGGACCATAGAGAAAGCCTAATGCATTCATGCTTTGCTTTCACTGATCAAATCAAATCAAACACCCCCCCCCAGGTGCTTTGGGGTGTCTTTTGCTCCTCTATGCATTTGCCTATAAGAGCAATGACATTTGTTGATCACACTCATTTGGTTTTTAGAGGCCAAGGTGGATTGTATTCGCCTTTTCTATTAGCCTCGCAATACCTCCCTGTATTTCTTGCAGTAGATTTTCTGAACAGCAATAGGTTCTAATCAATCTTCCTGGCTTCATTTCTCAGAATCTCACAATCTCCTCAAGGAACATTTCAAAGCTGATTTATCATCATTACCAGACCCTAAATATTCACTAGATTCTTTATTATTTATTACACCTAGTTAATTTCCCTGTTCTGGCCTTATGGGTCAAATCACAGAGCATGTGAAAGATTATCCCACAATATGTCATGAAGACTGTAATGCACAGTCACATTTAAGAAGAAGCATTTTATACACACACACACACACACACACACACGCACGCTCTGAACCACAGCTGAGCCCTTCTGCTTCTCTTCAAGACTTGGACCCACAACCAGGCATTCATTCATCCCTTCCTCTGAGCACCTCCTGAACTACACACACCCAGAGGCAAGCCACAGCAACTTCCCCATCTCCCTCCAGCTGGGCAAAAGCCCCATCTGTGCTCTCCATTAAAAAGCCTGGCATGGGACTGCATGGGAATAAGCGATTCCAGGTCAGTCCTGTGTGGGGAGAAAGTGTCCTAAGGTTATAATAAGGTGAGAAATGGAAACAGGTTACATTGTTACCCTTCTGGGATAAAATGACACCCCCAGGTTGACCCATCCCGGAGAACAAAGATTTCCCAGTGGTGACCCTTTGAGGGAGACCCGTCACACCCACACCCCTCATGCCACCCACCAAATTAGCTGTGGCTTACCAGTCCACATCTCCCAGCACCCTTCCTTTTCCCCCAGATAAAGAAACTTTGGCCCAGCCACGAGCAGTCCAAACTTGTGTTCCACTCATCACATAGTGATGATAGAAGGGGTTCTATTTGAATTCCCCTTTTGAGAAACATCTCTAGCTCATCCCACATTCTGCATTCTATTTAAGAAGATCTTTCTCCCAGAGCCTGACTCTGCCCAGGAAACAGCTGTCTGGTGTGCAGTAGTGAATGGAAGCAGGCTCATCCAGGACTAAAGCTCCAAGACACCAAGGACGTATTCTGGGTTGGTTCCAGATGACAGAATTAGAACCAATCACAGAAGTTGTTGAACAAGTCGTTCCTTCTTCATACAAGGAAGAGCTTCAAACAGAGTCCCTTTTCAGAACAGTCTGTCTTGTGGAACAGCTAAAGAGGTTAGATAACCATTCCAAGCGACGGTGCACTAGAGGCCAACAAGAGGCAACCCACACACCCGCTAGGACCTCTTCCAACTCAGAGCTGGTATAAATCTCAGAGGATGTTCTACATTCAATTCACAGAGCCAAAGCATTCTATACCTGGAACAGATTTCCAGGTTCATCTTGTCTAGACTTGGCAAATTAGCAATCCCAGGCTGAATTTAGCCCAGGGGAAAATTTCATTTTGTTCATAGAGTGTTGGTGCGCACAGGTTTACTGTTTCATCCCATATTTAAGAATATTCATCCAATATGAAGAAAATACTTTACATAAGATGTGGATTTTTCAGCTTCTCTTAAAAAAAAAAATCAAAAGATCTGGTCATATGAGGCCTGCATGCAACTTGAAGCTGAATAACGGCTGCTCCTTCTAGATGGGTCTGTGTCCTGTCACCGTCCCCACCATCTTCCATTGCCCCCCAGCCTCACATTAAAGTTGGAGTTTTATTGGCTTTCTGTTTTATTGGTTTGTTTTGTTCTGTCTTGTTTCAAGGCCTTCTTTATTCACATGTATTTTCTGTCTTCCCTGTATCATGAGTACTTGCCTTTTTTGGCCTAGTGAAACCCTAGATAAACCAAGTCTCAGAGAAGTTTAGTGACTTGTCCAAGGTCACCAGCCAGCTAGTACAAAGCAAGTAACAAAACTCCGTTTCTCCTGTAAGCCAATCCTCCAACAACGGGGCCACGCTGCCAGCCTTTATACAGCTTATTTCCCTGAAACGATTTGAATATTCACATTCAGGATGTGCCAACTATCCCTCTGCATTCCCATTTAATATATCCTAGTGATATGGCTCCACATTTGCCCTTAAAAAATAATAATAAAACAGCAAAATACAAAAACAGAAACAAAAAACACCTCTTCTCCAGCTGACTTTGCAAGTTGCTAGCACCCCAAGATCAAACACCCTTTTGTGTGTCCAATAAAAAATCGATCTGATGAACACATAAGATTTCAATCTTCCTCGCAAAACCAGGAATAGGCCAAAACCTTATTATTTCAGACTCTGCATTGATAGTCTAAATCAATAGTGCAAACAAGATTTCTGGGGGAAAGGTTAAAGTAATTGGCAGAACACACTAGTGTCAAGCTACATGAGCACGTTCAAAGCAAATAATTAAATACAAATAATTGATAAGCTCACCATAACCAATTCATATATATATATGTATATATATATATATATATATATATATAACTTTATACAGCATCTCCTTAGAATAGAAGTTACTGTCTGCACTTGAAAATGATATAACCATACACCTCTTAAAATCTTCCATGATCAGGGCACCTGGGTGGCTGGGTGGGTTAAGCCTCTGCCTTTGGCTCAGGTCATGATCTCAGGGTCCTGGGATCAAGCCCCACATCAGGCTTTCTGCTCAGCAGGGCAGCCTGCTTCCTGCCCCCTCCTGCCCCCCCCACCTGCCTCTCTGCCTACTTGTAATCTCTGTCAAATAAATAAAATGTTTAAAAAAAAAAAAAAGAACTTTTCTATGGTCAGACCCATAGCTGATTTAACCTACCTATGCTTGCTTCACAGTAGTCAGGAATTTTAAATATTGAGGAAACCAAAGACTGATGAAGGACTTTTGGGGTTTTTTGTTTGTTTGTTTTTGTTTTTTTGTTTTTTTTACAGTAAGAGTGCATGAGTGGGGGAGTGGCAGAGGAAGAGAGAATATTAAGCAGGCTCCACACTGACCATGGAGCCAACATTGGGCTCTATCTCACAACCGGGAGATTGATCATGAGCTGAACTGAAATAAAAAAGTCGGGATGCTTAACAGAGGCACCCCCGATGAAGGATTTTTTAAAAGCTTTTAGATGGGGTGAGAGATCCCTCTAGGCAGGGCCTAGGTTAACTCACTTTCCCTATGTTTTAAGCAGTTCTGTTTTGCCCTGGCAATAAACAGACACAACTTGGACTCACTCACTGTCAGGTCCCCATGGCGAGGGAAGTTAGACTTGGCTGGGACAGGTCCCATTTAGGCTCAGCTTTTGGATGAGACCAATTTCAAGAAAGCGTGTAAAAGACTGCCTAATCACTGGGACCACAGATACCAAGCTGTCAGACTAGAAAACAGACTGGGGATTCCCTTAGCTGTCTTTCAAGCCTAACCTTAGCTAGAGACATAACAGACTTAGTTACCCACTGCCTACCCAGGATCTATTCTCCCTTCCTCCTTCCTAGGAAAACTCTTATTGTTGTTACCTATCTAGGATTGATCATCAGCTAGGACACAACAGACTTACTATTGTTTAGAGCTAGCACCCATTCTGACTGGTCATAACCAAACTGTACTAGATGTGACATATTTAAAGATTTATTTATTTGCGGGGCCCCTGGGTGACTCAGTTGTTTAAGTGTCTTGGTTTGGCTCAGGTCATGATCTCAAGGTCCTGGGATCAAGCCCTGCATCAGGCCCCCTGCTCAGCAAGGAGTCTGCTTCTCTCTCTCCCTCTGTGTTCTCTCTCTCTCTCTCAAATAAATAAATGAAATCTTTTTTAAAAAAATATTTATTATGTAACTAATGAATCGGTGAACACTACAACAAAAACTTGCAATTTAGTAAGTATGTGCTAGCTAACTGAACATACTGAATGGAAAGAAGGAAGGAAGGAATGGACTTGCTAAAAAACATATTTATTTATTTGAGAGAAAGAGAGAGGGAGTGCATACAAAAGTGTGGTGTGCAGGGCGGGGGATGAAGGGGCAGAGGGAAGGGGAGAAAGAAAAATCTCAGGCCAGCTCCCTACTGAGCCCGGAGCCATGCAGCACAGAACACAGGGCTCCATCTCACCACCTTGATGACCTGAGATGAAATCAAGACTTTGCTGCTTAATCCACTGTGACACCCAGGCCCCCTTACCTACACCTAACTCATTTAGGTGGGAAGGCAATGTACCTACCTGATTAGTATCGGCCAATCACAATAATCCTATTCTTCTTGCCGATGATAGGTTTAAGTACCCTGCCTTCAGCCAGTCAGTACAGAGTATTCCCTTGTTGACTGCTGTTCTTTCAGGGTTGGACCTCAATCTAACTAGCCCAGTCAGGCTAAAGAAATGGAATATTTAGTCCATGATTCAGGGAAAGATTTTTCTTCCACTCACACAGAACAAAGTCAATAGTCCTCTTCAAGCTCTGAGGGCAGTCCTCTTTAGGACAGAGCCTATATATACACAGGACTAGAGCTATAATAGGTCCAAGGATTAGGGTACTGTGCTTGGAGCTTCCCCAACTCTTGTCCTCCGTCATAAGAAAGAGCAAATTTCCAGACTATTTAAACTACTTTAGGTGGGAATTCTGTTCCTTACAGTTAAAAATATTCAATATTTGTTCAAGCCAATATAGTCAAAGAAGGTTAGAGGGACTCTCCAGGTGAAGACCGTGTTTTAACCCATCCCCACGCAGACTTTTCAATCAAGCAGATAGAGCAACTGTTTGCAGCTGCAAAATTCAGTTTGCTTTTTTGTTTTTGATTATAGGTGAAACACAATGTTACATTAATTCCAGGCGTACAGCAAAGTAGTACAACAAATTTATACATTATGCTATGTTCACCACAAGTGTAGCTGCCATCTGTCCCCATACATCACTATTACAATATCATTGACTGTATTCCTTTTGCCGTGTCTTTTATTCCCATAACTTATTCATCCCATAAGTAGAAGCCTGGATCTCCCACTCCCCTTAATCCATTTTGCACCCCACCCCCACCCCAGCAACCATCACTTTGTTCTCTGTATTCTTAGGACTGATTCCGCTTTTTGTTTGTTTATCCTTTTCTTCTTTAGATTCCACATATGAGTGAAATCATATGGTATTTCTCTTCCCCAATCTTATTTCACTTAGCATAATACCCTCTAAGTCCATCCATCTATATGGATAATGGCCATATCTACTACATGAAGATGCAGTCTTTGTGTGTGTGTGTGTGTGTGTGTGTGTATACACACATCCATTTATCTACTGATGGACAGCTAGGTTGCTTCCAATACTGGCTATTATAAATAATGATGCAACAAACATAGTGCATATATCTTTATGCACTTAGTGTTTTCATTTTCTTTGGTAAATACCCAATAGTGGAATTATTGGGTCATAGGGTACTTCTATTTTTAATTGTTTGAGGAACCTCCATTTTCCACAGTGAATGCACCAATTTACAGTCCTACCAACACTGTACAAGTGTTCTTTTTATCCCACATTCTGTCCGACACTTGTTTTCTCTTGACTTTTCATTTTTAGGCACTCTAAGAGTGTAAGGTGATATCTCACTTTGATTTTGATTTGCATTTCCCAGATGATGAGTAATGTTTTCATGTGTTTGTTGGCCATATGCAGGTCTTCTCTAGAAAAATGACTATTCGTGTCCTCTCTGCCCATTTATTTATTTATTTTTTTAACCAGCCTCTTTTGGAAGCTGGTTTCTTATATTCTTTTTTTTTTTTTAAGATTTTATTTATTTAACAGACAGAGATCACAAGTAGGCAGAGAGGCAGGCAGAGAGAGGAGGAAGCAGGCTCCCTGCCGAGCAGAGAGCCCGATGTTGGGCTCCATCCCAGGACTCTGAGATCATGACCTGAGCCGAAGGCAGAGGCTTTAACCCACTGAGCCACCCAGGTGCCCCTCCTCTGCTTTTTAATCAGATTTTTTTATGTTGAGTTGTATAAATTCTTTATATATTTTAGATACTTATCCTTCATTACCATTTGCAAATATCTTCTCCTATTCAGTAGGTTGCCTTTTCATTTTATTTATTTATTTGCTGCATAAAACATTTTATTTTGATGTAGTTCCAATAGTTTATCTTTGCTTTTGTTTCCCTGGCCTCAGGAAATACATCTATAAAAAAATGTTTCTATGGCCAATGTCAGAAAAATTACTTTCTGTGATTTTTATGGTTTCATCTCTCAAATTTAGGTCTTTAATTGATTTTTAGTTTATTTTAGCAGGGGAGTTAAAAAGTGGTCCAGTTTCATTCTGCATGCAGCTGTCTAGTTTTCCCAGTGACATTTATTGAAGAAACCATCTTTTCCCCATTGTATATTCTTCCTTCCTTTGTCATAGATTAATTGATTATAAAATCTTGGGTTTATTTCTGTGCTCTCTATTCTGGCCCACTGCCAGTACCATACTGTTTTCATTACTTTGTAATATACTTTGCAGTATACTTTGTAATCTGGAATTGTGATATTTTCAGCTTTGTTTTTCTTTTTTCAAGATTGCCTTGGCTATTCAGTGTCTTCTATATTTCCATAGGAATTTTAGTATTATTTTTTCTAGTTTTGTGAAAAATGCTGTTGGTATTTTGATAGGGATTGCACTGAATCTGTAGACTTCTTTGGGTAATATGGACATTTGTTAAAATGTTAAAATTAATTCTTCCAATCCATGAGCATAGAATATCTTTCCATTTGTTTGTGTTTTCTCCAATTTCTTTTATCAGTGGTTTTTTTTTGTTTGTTTGTTTTTGTTTTTTTTTTTAATTTTCAGGGTACAGATCCTTCAACTCTTTGGTTAAGTTTATTCCTAGGTATTTTATTATTTTTCATACAATTGTGAATGGTGTTGTGTTCTTAATTTCTCTTTCTCCTACTTCATTATTAGCATATAAGAATGCTACCAATTTCTGGGTATTAATTTTCTATCTAGCAACTTTGCTGAATTCATTTATTACTTCTAGTAGTTTTTGGTGGAGTCTTTGGAGTTTTCTGTGTATTGTATGATGTCACCTACAAAGAGTGAAAGCTTCACTTCTTCTTTAGCAATATGGATGCCTCTTATTTCTTTTGCTTGTCTTACTGCTGTGGCTAGGACTTACAGTACTATGTTGAATAAAAGTGGTGAGAGGGGACACATCCTTGTCTTGTTCCTGATCTTAGAGGAAAAGCTCTTTGTTTTTCACCATTCAGTATAAAGTTAACTGTGGATTTGTCATATATGGCTTTTATTATGTTGAGGTATATTCCCTCTAACCCCACTTGTTGAGAATTTTTATCATGAGTAGACGTTGAATTTTGTCAAAATGCTTTTTCCGCAACTATCAAGATGATATGATTTTTTTTATCCTTCCTTTTGTTGATGTAGTGTATCAGTTGATTGATTTGTGAATATTGAACCATCCTTACATCTCTGGCATAAATCCCGCTTGATCATGGTGTATGATCCTTTCGATGTATTGCTGAATGCAGTTCCCTACTATTTTGTTGAGGATTTTTGTATCTACATTCACAAGGGTTATTAGCCTTTTCATTTATTGTGGTGTCTTTTTCTGGTTTTGGTATCAGGGTAATGTTGCCCTCAGAGAATATATTTGGAAGATTTCCTTTCTCTTCTATTTTCTGGAAGAGTTTGAGGAGAATTGATATTAACTTTTCTTTAAATGTCTGGTAGAATTTCCTTTTGAATTCATCTGAGCCTGGAGTTTTATTTTTTGGTAATTTTTAAAATTACCAATCAATTTCATTGCTTGTAATTTGTTTGTTCAGGTTTTCTATTTTTCCCTGATTTGGTTTTAGATTATGTGTTTCTAGGAATTTTTCCATTTTTCTTGGTTGTGCCATTTGTTGGCATAATAATTTTTCTTTAGTATTCTCTTAAAATCCTTTGTATTTTTGTATTTCCATGGTGTCAGTTGTACTTCTCTCTCATTCCTGATTTCATTTGGATTCTTTCTCTTTTTTTTCTTGAAAGTCTGGCTAAGGATTTATCAATTTCATTTGTCTTTTCAAAGAACCAGTTCTTGGTTTCACTGGTGTTCTTTCTTTCTTTCTTTCTAGTCTTTATGTCATTTATTTTTGCTCTGATCTTTATTATTTTCTTTCTTCTACTCACGCTGGGCTTTGTTTACTCTTTTCTAGTTCCTTCAGGTGTAAGGTTAGATTGTTTATTTGAACTTTTTCTTATTTCTTGAGATAGGACTGTGTCTTTATATATTTCGCTCTTAGAACCGCTTTCACTGTATCCCAAAGATTTCAGACCATTGTGCTTTTATTTCATTTGTCTCTGGGTATTTTTGTTTATTTCTTCTTCAAATGATTTACTGGCCTATTTGTTGTTTAATGTGTTTTTGAGCTTCCAAATGTTTGTGTTTTTTCCTTTTTTACTTGTGATTTATTTGTAGTTTCATACTGTTGTGATCAGAAAAGATGTATGGTATGATTTTAATCTTCTTAAATTTATTGAGGCTTATTTTGTGGCCTAATATGTGATCTATTCTGAAAAAGATTTCACGTACACTTGGAAAGAATGCGTATTGTTTTTGGATAGAATATGCTGTCTATATCTGTTATGTCCATCTAGTCGAATGTGTCATTCAAAGACAATGTTTTCTTGTTGATTTTCTGTCTGGATAATCTATCCACTGATGTAAGTGGGGTGTTAAAGTCCCCTACTATCATTGTATTACCATCAGTTTCTCTCTTTATGTTCATTAATATTTGCTCTGTGTTTTTATGTTAGGTGCTCCACTACTGGGTGTGTATTTATTTCTTATGTCCAATTGTTGGATTGATCTTTTATCATTATGTAAGACAGCTCTGAGTTTTTAATGTACCCATCCAGTGCATGCCCAGACACTTGTAACTGGGTAAGGAAAGGAGTTTAGTAAACTGGGGAAAACAAGGCTCTGGTATAAAATAGTCTTGGGTCCATCTCAGATGTTGCGCTTATAAATTCTGTGACCATAGGAAAGTACCAATATCAGTAAGCAATGGGAAAATATAGATCTTAAATCATTATTCTGAGAATTCAAGTAACTGCACTGCACAAAACATCTAGTACACAAGGTCGAAGCTTAGTAAATACAAGACGTCCTCCTTCCCCCTTTTCTACCCCATCTTCTAAGAAGCCTTTTCAGACACCCGGACCCTCACGTTCCAGCCACTTCAGTTGCTCCAGCTCCTTTTTCACCCCTTTCCCTTCTTCCCCTCCAGCTCCACACTTGTCTCATTTCTCTCCCTGTTTTGTTTTGTGTGGCTGGTATATGGTTTTCACTGACTCCATTTACGGGTATTTAATATGCAGTAGGTACGGTTATGACACATAACCTCACAACCACAATCACCGAGTGAGAAAGTTGATATGCTCATTTTATAGTAGATGAAATGAGGCTCAGGGAAGTGATTATAAACTTGTCCATGACTTTTTTTTTTTAAGATTTTTTTTTTTTTTAATTTGACAGATGGAGATCACAAGTAAGCAGAGAGGCAGGCAGACAGAGAGGGGGAAGCAGACCCTGCTGAGCAGACAGCCCGATGTAGGGCTCGATCCCAGCACTCTGGGATCATGACCTGAGCTGAAAGCAGAGGCTTTAACCCACTGAGCCATCCAGGCATCCCTCCAAGACTTTTTTAAAGGTGAATTAAGAGGAAGGAATTCTAGGCCAGGGTAACTCCAAAGGCTATGTTCTTATCTACTTCATTACACTGCCTATCCAAGGAATAATTTATATATGTGTTTCTGTATGTCTCTTCCAACAGACTGAGTTGTTAAAAAACAGGGCCATTGCCTTCTGTGGAAAAGTAGGTAATGCAAGGAATATACAGTCGCCAGTTCTAAGCTATCACTAACAGGGCACACTTTTGATTGCCCATTGTATGAGCCTTCTTGAGGCCTGGGATACATGAAAAGGCATAAGACACCACTCTTACTCAAAACTAGATGTAGAAATAGGACCTTTACATGGAAAGCAATATGAGATAGCATATCTTATTTCTCCAGGGAGAATTGCCAAATCCAAGTGCCAGAGGAGGTCAAAGGAAGGAAATCATCAAGAGCTGAAATGAGATAAACAGAAGTGAAGCAAACACTGCAGACCCATGGGAACTAAGCAGAACTTTAGAAGGGAGATCCTGTGCACATGGGGCAAGGAGAGATGATGGGGGTGAGGGGCAAGTGTTGGAGGTAACACAGAACAGAGAAGGTGTCAAAGATAAACAAGCCAGAGACTAGTTAGAGTTGTAAGGACCGATTCTAATCAATAATATCCTATTGGAATAGAAAAGAGTCCAGCATGAACTGAACTCAACTTTGATTTACACAGAGATGACTCGGCATTTTAAAGGGAGGGTGAGGCAGTAGGGAGGGGGTGAGCAGGGGCTCAGCAGAGTCAGGAAGAGGGTTGGTCCCTGTGAACCCCATGTAGGTTTGCTAACTGGTGCTTATTAAAGTTAGACTCCTACCCTCCACTGAGATTGAGAACCAGGGCACCATCTTCAGGTGTTGGCTGAAGAAAAAGTAAATTATTTTACCAGTCTTGGGTTTTCTCAGGCAGGCAGTTTAAGGGAACTAGGAGCATCCTAGGGATGCAGTCTTGAGCTGTTAAGAACTATGCTAGTGTTTGTTAAAGACTTTGGAGGTCAAGGTTGAAGCCTGGTGGAGAAGAGAGCTCAGAGGAGCCTGGCTGCAGTTTGGTCAAGGACAGCCTCTGTCAGGGAGCAGCTGAGGGGTTTCGCAGCATGGGAAACATTTGGTGCTAACAAAGGAAAAATCAGGCAAACAGCAAACCGTGGTTCATCACCCCACTTGGAAACATCAGGCACCTGGGACACGTTATTGAGCAGGAAGGCCCTGTAAGAAATAATGATTTCAGGCGATTCCTCCTGCTGTAAAACATTAAGGACCCCAAGCCTCACTGGCCATTTAGAGGGTCGGGTTGTGTGGTGGTCACCATGCTGGGGCATTCTAGTTCTGGTCGTCTTAGTCACTGTTCCAAAGTTTCTGAGCTGAGTCTGGGTCTGCCTCCTTTGCTTTAAGAACCTCGGACACACAGCATTGCACTTTGCAAATTATCTGAGAAGGTAGGACCCCTTGCTGGTAGGTCTGCCTTTAAAGAAATGGAGGAATTTGACTCCAGAGACAGAAGGACCAGATTGGAATACATTCCCCACAGTATCTAGCCCTGTGAGTCTGTGCACGGTCTTTCTATTGCTTAAGCCTCAGTCTCCCCATATGCAAATAGAGATTGAAAACACCACCTAGCTCACAGGGTTACGGGGAGAATTAGATTATGTATGAAAAGCCCTTAACAGTAATATATAAAACATTAAGTGAATAGCAGCTATTGTTATAATTGTGGTAGTTGTTTTTGCTGTTAAGCATGGAGAAGAAGCATGATTTTATTCAGCATTTAAAGGTCAACAGCCTGAAATATTTCCACAGGGTTAGATTTTCAGGTGCAAGAAACAAACACGAGGAATCTGTCACATAAATAGAAGTTGACCCTGGGTCCCTCAGACTTATGTAATGGCTACTCAGAGACGTGTGGGAAAACAAAGTAGACTCGTAAAAAATGCTTGGATTGCCCTGGGTGCCATCCATCAGTGGAAAAGGCCTCACCCCAGATTTTCTTTTCTATGTTAGGGAAAGGCCAAAAGAAGGGGAACAAAATTCAATTAACAAAAACATAACTGATTTCAGAAATCCACACATAGAGCATCGTTCTTGCTCCTCAAGGAAAACACTATCAGCAACAAGGGTGGTTAACACAGAAAGTTAAACACTTATTTATTAATTTTTTTTTATTATGCTCTTCTTTTAAAGCTTCAGGAGTGAAGTATAATCAAATCGCTCTGTAAAATATTGACACTGGATTATTGCTGCAATGATGAGCAAAATCCAAATGAGCCGTGCAGCAAAGCACCTGTCAGGACTCCCCCGCACCCAGCCCCAGTCTCAGGAGGCCTCTGAAAGGGGCGCCGTGAGCAGCTAGCTTAGAACCCTTTAAAGGCGCCCCGAGCATGCCCCAGCCACAGCAGTCCTGTCATTACCCTGAACACACAGGTGCCTACATCTCCCAGCCTGGCCTTCTCCCAGACTTATGGCCCCAAATAAATCCTGGCTTTGTCACTTGCAAATTCTAGTACCAGATGTGATCTCTCTAAAACCTCAGTTTTCTCGTCTGTGCAATGGGGAAGACAAGATTTACTAGCCAGAATTATTTTGAAGATTAAAAGGAAGTGCATGCAAAGTCCTTATTTCCATGCCTGGCACACAGTGAGCGTCCAGCGATTTTCCCCTATCTGTCCTCTAAATCTCTTAGCCACTCTGACTCTTCCAGACTGCGAACTCTCACTCTTTCCCAGAACATTACAGTGTTGGGTTAGCAATCATGTCTCATTTCATCAGGATCCATTTCTCCAACCTAACGACAGGGTCAGTTCTTTCAAGCCAGAAATGGCTGTTATTTAATAAACACATGGAGTGTGTGTGGCATTGCACGTGTACAAGAGAGCCAGCTGAACTCGAGGCCAGGCGAGTGAGACAGAGGCCCAGCCCGGACGCCTCTCAGGCTACTGCTTGGGGCAAATTTATATTGACTTCAAACAAGTATCTCTCCTACTGGAGGTTTTCCAAGCCAAATTCTGTTTCTGGCGTGCTGTGGAATTTTCATTCAGTAATCATTTTACAATTTTTTGCCACTCGGTAGTTCTTAAAAACTCAAGAGAATAAATTCCTAATTTTAACCATTTATAGTCTATCGATATGTTATCTTATGCTACCAAGAAAACTCATTGTTTTGCAATCTGGGCATGGTCTTAGTACTCAGGGAACTGGGTTCCCTGATCTCCGCCCAAATCTCCACCCCTGAACTTGGTATCTGTCGGGTACTGGGCCTTGTGCCTCACCTTCCTCATATTTAAAAGTGTAATAAACACAGTAACTACCTCAGAGAGGCTTGTTTTGAGGATTAAATGAGTTATGTATATGTATGGGTATACATATGTATGTACATAGATCGTATATATATGTACACACATGCACAAACATATATGCATATTGTATACATACTACATATATGCATATGTATGCATAGTGTTGTGTATAAACTATATATACACACATAAATATAACTATACCTGTGTAGTATATAATTATACCTATAGTATACTATACCTATATATAGTTATATAACTATACATCCATATATAGGTATAGTTTATACACTATATATATATATATATATAAACTATACACCATATATATAAACTATATATATATATATAAACACAATTTAACCCCAAATTTTATATATATATACACATATGCATATACATATATATACACTATATATGTATATATGTATGTGTATATATATGTATATATGTGTATACATATATATAATATATATATTTATATATATAAAATTTGGGGTTAAATTGTGTTCCCCCCAAAATTCATATATAGACATCTTAACCCCCAGGACCTCAGAATGTGACTATATTGGTATAATGGGTTTTTACAGAGGTAAATCAAGTTAAAATGGAGTCATTAGGATGGGCTTTAACTCAATATGACTTCTAAGAAAAAGAAATTTAGACACAAACGATGTACAGACGTGTGAAGAAACATGGAGAACACAGCCATCTACAAGCCAAGGAGAGAAGCCTGGAGGAGGAAGAGTTGGAGGAGGAGGAGAAACAGATTCTCCTACACAGCCCTCAGAAGGAACCAACCCTATTGACACCTTTCAGACCTGTAGCCACCAAACTGAGAAAATAAGTTTCTGTTGTTAAACCACCCAAGTCTGTGGTACTTCATTACAGTAGTCCTATAAAACCAGAAAAACAGTATGTGTTTGTTTCTGTATATGTGTGTAGGAAGAGAGGGACCACCACTCAAAAAGGTATCCAGACAAAAAGGGACACAGAACATGTAAGTAGCAGTACTTAAACAATTAGCTATTAATAGTAGTAAATATGTTATTAATCAGAAAGTTTGTAGTTTTACACTACACTTTTTAAAAGAGCAAACCTGTGAGGGGTGCCTGGGTGGCTCATTCAGTTAAGTATTTGCCTTTGGCTAAAGTCATGATCCTGGGGTCCTGGGATCGAGTCCCACATTGGCCTCCCCGGGATCAAGACCCACATGGGCCCCCCCGCTCAGCAGGGAGTCTGCTCCTCCTCTGCCCCTCCCCCCACCCTTGTGCACTCTCGCTCTCTCTGTCTTTCTCTCTCTCACTCTCATTCGCTCTCTCCCAAATAAACAAATAAAATATTTTTTGAAAAATAAAAAAATGAATGAAAATGCAGACCTGCAGAATACAAAATGGCACATGAGGGAATCTAGAGCAGCAGTGCATGTTTTCCACAGAAACTCCAGGCTGGCCTGGCTCCTCTGAGATCTAGGCCCTGCCCATGAGAGCTGCAGCATAACCAGTAATAATGGAGTCCCTCTACAGCTTGTTTCTAAGTCCTGAGTGCTATTCCCGGGCTGTGATAAGTCAAACATGAGCCTGCATCATCACTGATTAAGTGTTGAAACAAACACTTCCAGAGGCTCTTCTTTCCAGTTTCCAAATGAGTTTAATAAGAATGTATTCTGTTACACAAAGGCAAGCTACCAAAAATGTTACATTTTATAGCTAAAATTATCTGCAAATTCACCCCAGTACTGAGCATCTTAATCACAGTGGGACTGATTGGGGTTTGGGGAACTGAGGCTAATGTAAGATTGCGCGCCATCCATAACCTCTTACTGCACATTTTGTGTTAACCAAAACAGCCTCATGTTCCCTCACTGACTTGATAATTATAAACTTGAACGTATGTGAGATAGATTTGTATTAATACAAACTCCTGATTCATATCTGTGTCATGAATTAGAGAACAATAGAACATTATGTTTGAAAAAGAGGGGGACTGTGATGGTTAACTGTATGTTAACTGTACCTTGCTTAGGGCCACAAGGTCCCCAGAGATTCAGTTGAACATTACCTTGGGTGTGTCTGTGAGGATGTTCCTAGATGACATTAGCATTCAGATCATTAGACTGAGTAACACAGAACCCCCTCTCTAGGTGGAGGAGCCTTATCCAATCCAGTGGACACATGAAGAGAACAAAAAGGCTGAGTAAAGGAGAAACGCTTTCTCCCTGCCTGCCTATCATTGATCTGGGACATAAGTCTTCTCTTGCCTTCGAACTTGGATTGGAACTCAAACCATCAGCTGTCCTGGTTCTCTGGCCTCAGACTCAAAACCCCACTACACCACCAGCTCTTCTGGGGCTCCAGCTTCTAACTGCAGACCTGGGACTTGTCAGCCTCTGTCATCACACCAGCCAATGCTTTACTGTAAAATTGACGGCGGTAGAGATGGGAGAGGGAGAGGGAAGACAGCGGGAGGGGTGAGAGGCAGAGAAGGGAGGAGGGAGATCTCCCATTCATTCTCTTTCTCCGGAGAACCCCAACTACTCATGTAGGAGCTGTTCTGTTACTGGTTAATATTCCCTATACTATGCTCTTGGCAAAAACTGCTCTGTTCAAATAAGCTTTGCCTCCTATAAGTATCACTGCTGCCTTCCTTTCTGATGAGGAAGAATGGTGGTCAGGAAGCTCGGACACCATGTTCTACTGAACCACAGCACCAGCCCTGACCCCCTACAGCTGACGTCTTTGCTCCTTCTTCATTCTTAGGGCACATTACAGTTACTAAAGTGGTTTAGTCATCTCATTGCACATACTAAATTCTTTTTGGAAAAGTGTAAAAAATAATCAATAAATAATCTTTCAGTTAACCTACAAATCAAATTTCATCTGTGTTTACCATGATATGATAATGGTCAGGTGTTTCCCATGAAAGAAACAAGTGAACAATGTTTGGCTTTTCTTCCCCGCTCTTTCCTCCATTCCACCGATACATATTCCCTCTAGACTACAACTGAATAACGTAAAAAAGTACGATCTAAAAATGTCACATCACCTGACAGTTTCTGAAGCATCACCATGTTCTCTGTAATTATTTTTAACTGTAGGCTCAACAGGCAGATATATTGGCTTATCTCTTGCTGCCCAGGTTCCTGAAAGACAAAACACAGCAATTACTGTTAAAGGAGAGAATTCTAAAAAATCATGCATCTTTAATGAAAGCTACAGGAATAGAAATATTATTGTCTAGCTCGGTTGGTTCCCAGTTTGAACCTCTCAGGAGCCTATCCTGCCAGTAATTCTGGGGGAAGTGGAGAGAACCTTGCACTGGGGAATCAGGATCCCAGGTTTCAGGATCCTGGGGTTCCAGTCCTACCCCTGCATTTACGAGCAGCTAGATGATCTTGGGCAAGTCAATTATTCTTTGCAGATCTGAGTCATCTGTAGAATTGAGCCTCTGGAATATATCATAGTTAAGGAAGTTTAGCATAATGCTCATGGTATGGTTCCTGGGCCAGCCAAGGTGACCTTGGATGAGTTACTCCACTCCTTGCTGCTGTTCCTTATCTGTGAAATGAAAACAATAACACACTTCCCTCATAGACTCTTTATAAGATATAACCAAATTAATACATGTAAAGGGCTCAGAGTAGTACCTTGCCCAGAGCAAAGCCTTCTTGAAATGTCAGCTATTATGATTATCTCCAAAGTACCTTATCATTTGAAAATTATTCAAATTGACCCTGATACTTCCCCCAAAGCTCTTAGTATTCTGCGATCTCATCATCAGGATAGAAAGTGTAGAATGTATTCATGGAAAGAAACTGTGGAAACTGAAGAGTCATTTTTCTCTCTTTACATTCATATTAGTAGAAGTTTAAAAGTAACAGAAATTTCACAAGTAACCAACACTGATTTAATACGCCATCATAAAATGAGCGATTTCACATGGTAAATGTCTTAAAAAAAGTGGGAAGAAGATGGAAAAATTGTCTTTGTGGGAAGAAAGTTAATATTCACTAAGCACCCCTACCTGTTGGATGCTCTACAATCTTATTCCATCAAACCCTCCAATATCACTATGAAGCAATCAGTACAGATGAGAAAACCAATGCTCAAGGAGGCTAATTACTGTTCCAAAAGTATATGGAGGAGACTCAGATGCCACCCAGGCCTGACTCCAAGATGGTACTTCTTCCATACTAGAAGACTGGCCCCAGAACACAGGCATTCTTTACTCAGGGTAATGGTGGTTTTTATAAAATAGAGCATAATTTAAACGCACTGGAAAATTTTTCTCTTTAAAAGACCCTTTACAGGAACACTTGGGTGGCTCAGTCGGTTAAGCGTCCGCCTTTGGCTCAGGTCATGATCCCAGGGTGGTGGGATTAAATTCCGCATCCGGATCCTTGCTCAGTGGGGAGCCTGCTTCTCCCTCTGCCTGCCGCCCTCCCTGGTTATGCTTGTTCTCTCTCTCTAATAAGTAAATAATTTTTAATTAAAAAAATACCCCTTATATAAGTTTTGATATAGAGCAAAAAATAAAATTGCAAAATATGACATCATTTTCCAATTTCTTAATACCAGTAACAGGATTAAAGTTGTCAAGTTAAGGATTGAGGGGAATAGGTCATTGGAATACAATGAAAAAGAATTCGAAATCTATGAGGATAAAAAGTACTTCACACGACATAGTGGTGCTGTGAGAGTGTTATATGGTGACACAGTAGCTACACTTGTTATGAATACAGAGTAATGTATAGACTTATGGAATCACTATGTTGTAATCCTGAAACTAATGTAAACTATGTCAACCATACTTCAATTAAAAAGAAAAACTGAAATCAGATGACCTAAATTTCAAGCTACTTTGACACCTGCAAGCAGAGTACAGTCACTGTCTCAGATCTACAGGTCTTCCTCATAATCTGTGAGGTTGGAGTAAAAGATAAGGAAGACTCCCATTTCTGCAATGACCATTCTAATTATTTGATTTTATCTTCAGAAAGACAGTGTTTCTTAAGTGTCTGACAAATTTGAACACTCAGCTACAATCTGAAATAGCATATCTACAGATTCTTTCCTGACTCCTCCCATCACCAGGCACAACTGGGAACTCATATCTGCTTCCAGATTTGGCTCTCGTGGTTCCACAAGCATCTGTGAGACTGGAGTGCAGGGATATGTCCTGAAATGAGGTGGTAAGACCCAGGAAGCAGAGACCACCTCTTCATTAATCTTCGTATCTCTTATGGCTGGTACTGTGGTGTACTGAGTAAATGTTTGTTGAATGAGTGAATAAATCTCAGAATTCCATTTAGCTGTGCTTGGGTATAGAGCCAGCTACATAATTTATGGGGCCCAGAGCAAAACGCAAATTTGAGGCCCTTTGTTCAAAAAGTAGAGGGAAAAAAAGTGATGTTAAATGTACTTAAATATAAAGCTTTTTCCTTTGTTCTGTGGTTCCTCCCTTCACTTGTCATAGTGCCTTTATTTGCTATTTCATGTTATTCTAAAGAAAAATTAAATATTTAAATTATTAGGAAGAATCTTGTTCATCTTTATATTATATAATGCTAGCTCTAAATACAACTATAAGGGACTTCAAAAATCATATGCCTATGAAGTCAGCCCACCCTGAGTATATTTCTAACAAACTAAGGAATAAATGACAAAATTCAAGTTATTTCCTGGCATGAGCTTATACAACAGTAGCAAGCAAAGTCAAGAAAATCTGCCTGTGATCAGCGAAAGGCATTGTGGAGTAGCTTTCTCCAACTTGTAACAACACTGAGAAAATCATCCATTGAACTGACTGCAAAACAGATTTATTCCCATGGAGATGAAGTCCTTCATAGTACATAAAATGTTCAAATAAGTAAAGTTTCTATCTTCTTGGAAAAAAGAGAGAAAGAATAGAGAAAATATGCTGTTGATATAAAGAATTACAGACGGAGAAAATTGCTGGGTTTTATTTACTCATATTCCAATCTACCTTCATGCATGCAAGAGGCTGGCAAAATATTATATCATAATTATGGACTCCCCTAACAGCTTGAGTATCAATGGGTCCTATTGTTCCAAGGTTTGCACAAACCCATGAGCTCCCAGATTGCATCACACAGAAAAAGAGCAGGCGCTAATTGCATTGCATATTTATACTTCCCCCACGCTGCCATTACCTACATAATTCCCTATGGGTTCTAATTAGCTCAATCAGGGCAGAAGGGGAATAAAATTTTAAGCAATTTCAAATAAATAGGGGGTTTGCTACCACCAAAATTTGGCAAAATGCTAACCTTACACAAAAATACTTTATCTCCCATTTCTGGAGAAACTGGATAGCTTTTTTGTTGTGCTTAGATTGAATCAAGGATAATAGCTCTTAAATAATAACAGCCTAGGTGGTTTGCATTTTGGTGTTTGCCTGGAATTTGAACCAGGAAAAAAAAAAATCCCACCTTGAATATAATTTTTGTTGGGCTCTTATGTGATAGTTGTGAAGATAACATCCAATAACTGTCCCGGGTCCCTTTCCTCTCCTGTTTTATAATCTGCACTGCCCACAGTCCTTATCTTTTAATCCTGTGCAAACTGTAATGAAAGGTGCTTAGGAAAAGGATTTTCCTGACGGGTTGGTCATACTCTGCAAAAAGGAGCTTAATTAATCCAGGTACCACTCAGACTGACTTAATGTTTAGAGAGATGCTTTTTTTTCCCCCCTTACAAAAGCACCTAAAACTTCTTTTAACATAACCAAGTGCAGTGTAAGAGTCTCTCCTTCTCCCTATCACCTCATTATTAATTCATCTGGCTTTAGAATGAATCTCAGTTCTAATCAGGGAGTTGACTTCTGCAGCTGCATTTACAATCAGCTTGATGCCAAAACGGCCTCATGCAATCACCCTCCTCAAATCCACGGAGGACTCTTGATGAAGAAAAACATTTGGAAGGCAACATGACACTGAGACCAAGTTCACAGTGTCTGATACTGAAGCTTGGGGGGCTCATACTCCGTCTTCTCTTAACCGTCCAATCTCGTCTTCTCTTAACCGTCCAATCTCGATCTTGGGGCAAGTCAGGCCAAACAGGGAGAAGAAGCCCCAAAATGCCTTTCAGATGGGATCTAAGGAGGCAGTCTAGACCAGAGCCAAGCCTGGCCACCCAAGGACTGAACGCAGTCCCCCAAAACATTTTGGTGTTTTCCGACTTTCCTCCTCCTGTCCTGATAACATAGTATTTTATAAGTCTCTAGTGTTTAAATAATACAAGTAGTCACATAAAACCCCAGAAATGGCAGGCTTGTATTCTGACCTATTAAAATTGTTAAGTACTGAGATGAAGCAACCATCTTTCCACAGGACAAAGGCTCCTTGTTCTGTGCTACTCCTACCCCCACCGAGTTGGTTCATTCTTTGATCTGTTTAGCTCCTACAGATATTTGAATTTGTTCCCCAAATCCAAAACTCATGGTCCTCCCCATGGGACATTTCTCCAAGTATCTCCAGATGGTGGTTGGCCTGGACCAAAATGCCAGAGAGACAGTCAGCCCATTAACAGAGAAAAATATATAAAGCAAAAGCTTCATGTAAATGGTTTTATTTCTAGAAACTGAAATAGAGGAATGAATGATCAGGCATCATCCTTCCCTCATTTATACATATTTCCTGAGTACCTACCATGTGCCTTGGAGAAGCAATGGTAACAAGACTAGACCCCTACCCTTACCAAGCTTCCCTTCTCTTGTGAGACAAGCAATAACTAGAAAAATGAATATGCAGCACCTTCCGTAAACAGTAAGTGCTGACAGACTAGATATACAAGCAGCTGGTGTCCAGGCTATATATAGAAATAGAATTCTGACCTGCAACCTACAGCAACCTGCCCAGGAAACCAACCCAGGAAGCCAGCCTGCTATAAGTCAGACTTGTAGGAAGTCAGACCACAATCTTCAGTGATAGTTCAGGAATCCAAGCAATAACCCTTGTAACAATTGGCCAGGACTTAGTACTAATAACTGGGAGCTTGCTTCCAAAGTAGAATTAACTGAGAAAGCCAAATATAAACTCCTGACCACATGAGAGGCCCTACTTCTGCTTAGCCCACCTGAGATTCCCTAGGACTGTAGCCTCCAGGCAAGCCGTACCTGAAGCCTTCCCTTTTTCCACTGTAAAGATTTCCACTCCTCTGCCTGCCTTTACATCTCTGCCAAATGTAAAGGATGATGACTGACTTTCTTACCATAGTGAGCTCTGAATAAGTGGCCTTTGCTTGTTCTCATTGGGGTGGTCTTAATTTATGTCCATAGGGCTTTGAAGCAAAACAAAGCAGATTAATGGGACAGAGTAATGAGTGGATGTGGAGATGAGGAACGAGAAGACACCAAAGCCAAGTCCTGAAGGAGAGTCCTGAAGAAGGAGACATGGAGGGAGGCATAAGACTCTGGTAGAGAAGCATTCCAAGCAGAGGGAGCAATAACACAAGGCCAATGGAGAAAAAAAGCTGGTCTGTTCCAGAATCACCAAGCAGAATTGAGGGAAAGAGAGCTAGGGAGCAAGTCAGAAAGGTAGCTGCCAGCCAGAGGCCAGCTGCATGGAGCTTGCTAGACATGGCCGGACGCTGCTGACTTTCCTACTCAGTGGAACAGAAAGTTTGTTTAAGGTTCTGAGCAGGACCGTAACATGCCCAAGCTCCACACTCAGCCTCCTGCGTGGAGAATAGAGGGCAAGGGTAGAGGCAGCAGAGTGGTTACAGGCAACTACAATGGTCCACATGAGAGAGGATGGCCACTGGGCCTTGGGAGCAAGGGAGCTGGTGAGAGGCCATCAGGTTTGGAATATGAATATTGCTAGGGTGTTGAATATGAAATGATAAGGAGAGTAAGGAGTCAAAGACAGTTCCTATTCTTTATTCCTCCTATTTCTCAGCCAAAATTATTAACTCTCCCTGCCTCCATATCCCAACACTCCTACCAGCACCCTCTCCTTGCAGTACAAATAGATACACACTCACGAGGCCAACAGTGGATGATGCCAAGCATGTGGCCCACAAGTTTCTGAGGAGAGGAGAGAACAACAGGAGTCCCAACAGCCAAGCCAGGATGGTCTTTGTGAGAGAAGGCCTGAAGGACTCAAATGGTCCACTCAAGTCAGAAAACCTCTAGGCCTCCCAGTGTACCTTTCCTCAGAGAGCCCAAAGCTCTTGTCTCTGTTTCCCAGTCACCTTCGCCACCTTTTCCTAGTGGTGCCGGTACCTGATGACCAGTGTTGTTGGTGCCACAAGTTCCACCCCTCTCACCATGTCTGCACAAACAAGCCTGATTTCCAGCCACCTTTCTAGACTAGAGGAGCCTGGGTATGAATGTCTTCCTGCAATCTGCATCTCTATCCACCCCACACCCCACACCCATACAGCAGCCCTGCACCAGTTTCTAACAGGCATGGGCTGTACACACTCCAGCTTTCCTGCTGGAAGTTTTGAAGTGTGTGTTGTACACTATTTTCCATAGTGGCCCACTGTGGTAGGCAGCCTGACAGTACCCTTCCTGTCTTGACTTACCCTCACCTAACACCATTCTTCCCAATCAGCAGCTTGCCTCTGAATTCTTGGCTTGAAGGTCTGGTTCTGGCGAACATAAAATGAGACCATCTTTTCTTCTCTGGATGTTTGTGCCCCCTCTGCCAAACTCATATGTTAAAATCCTAACCCCCAAAAGTGATGGTATTAGGACAAAGGGACTTTGCCAGGTGATTAGGTGATAAGGTTGGTCCCCTCGTGAATGGGATTAATGTCTTCATGAAAGAAACTCCACAGAGCTCCCTAGCCCCTCCAACCATGTGAGGTTATAAATCCTTAGTCTACAACCTAGAAGACCTTACCAGAACCAAACCCTGATGGCTCCATGACCTTGAACTTCTAGCCTTTAGAGATGTAAGCAATAAATTTCTGTTATTTATAAAGTCACTCAGCATATAGTGTTTTGTTACAGAAGCCTGAATGTACTAAGGCACTGCCTATGACAGATTTTGAATTTTTTAATTCTTAGATAGTAACCATGTAATGGGAAAAAAATGACTTTAGATTAGATTTATAATTACCCTTGTCTACAAAAAGGGACTGGACTCCTGGAAGAGATAATCCCAGAGTGGGGACAGGAGAAGTACAAGATTTAGGGACATCCCTAGATTTAGGGACATCTTATTGTACAAAAAAAAAAAAAAAATGAGGAATTACTCAAAGAATGATGAGAACATGTTAAAAGGACACAGGAGGGGGCACAACTTGGAACGGCTCCCACTGGTTAAACTTGGGATAATTGAACATCAAATAAATAAAAACATTAATGAACTCTATAAGCCACTGAATAAAATAAGAATCCATGAGTCTATGCATATAATAAAGAAATTAAATAAACAAACATAAAAAGGGGGAAATCTCTCCGTTTCCACAAAATGCTGACTAATAAATACAGAAGGAATGACAGACTTAGTAAAACTCCATCTTAAACCACCATAGCAGAGACTGAGGCGAAAAAAATCCTCCTTGGATGCTAAATCTAGAAAGGAAACTTTGATGAGGAATGGGATATTCATACGTTCTCAATGTGTCTCCCTACAAGTTATTCGTTAATTAAAAAGGAAAAATAGTAACTATACAGTAGAGAAAGTGGAACAAAATAGACTGTTCCCTCAAACATTCCCAAAGATTTTTAACTTCTTGCTTACTAAGAAGAGAATAAGGAATAAGATCAGATCCCACTGACTGTATCACATACATCTTTGTTTTAAATGCTGTGCTTATGTTAACACACTAAAAGCATGTACGTAGTGGTGGGGTCATTCTTCACTACTCTCTTTACCCTTTCCATAAAGCTTGGGTTCTGTTAGAGAACCACACCAAATCCAGGTTGAGCCCACCTGATCCTCCTTCCAAATCATCAGTGTTCAGTACTGAGACAAAGAAGGAGACTGTGAGTGACAATGAGTGACTTAAGCCTTCACTGATGGAGCCCTAACAAAGTCAAGGACCCCACCACATTCAGCCCCTGAGTGAATATGCGTGCTGCCCCTTCTGTGAGGCTTGAATCATCCTGTTGCAGCTAATCTAATATTTAAACAACAAATTGTGACACATTGGTCCTTCTCTATCTCCAGCAGAGAACCCCAAAGATTGAGGATCTTTCCATTCTTTTTTTTTTTAACCAATTTTTCATGTTCATCCTTTAAGATCATAAGTTTTGTAACTTTTTTAACAGCATGTAGTGGGCTAAATGGTGGCCTCCAAACAGATATGCCCAGATATGTTCCTAATCCCAGAACCTAAGAATGTGACCTTATTGAACAAGAGACTCTAATAAGGAGTCTTTTTAGCTGTAATTAATTAATTAAACTACATTACACTGATATTTTATTAATGTAAAATTTCTGAAATCAAGAGACTATCTTGGATTATCCCTATAAGCCCTAAGTGCCATCACCAGTCTCCTTATAAAATAGAGGCATAAGGAGATTGGAAGCACCTTTACAGAGAGGATGGTGAGAAGATGAAGCAGAGGAAGAGGCTGCCACAAGCCAAGGAATGCCAAAAGCAACCAGAAGCCAGAGTAGACCAGGAAGGTGTAGGGGCCAAGAGCAGGCTGTCCCAAAATGTGCCACTCTGGCATATCAATTGTTTTAAATAAAAGTTCCTTAAGAAACAACCTGTGCAAGGAGACCCAGACCCTCCTCTGGCCCCATGAAAGCAAGAAACAAATCTCCCATATGAAAAATATCCTCCTGATACCAAAATAAAAAGACATCCTTACCACCAGAGAGAAGTATTTTAAAGCCAAGAAAGCTACAAAAACAAAGTTTGTTACTTTTTACTAATCTACTATCTCAGTCCCAATTCCACTTAGAATTCCTTATAAGTTAAAGCTCCCAAATACCTGCTTTTCCTTGCCCTGTAAATTCCTCACTACTTAATTGTCTATTTGTCTAAAATGTATAAAAACTGTTTTCATCACTTCTTTAGGTCTCAATTTCATTATTGGGCCTCCTTGTGCATATAATAAAACTTTGGTTTTTTTCTCCTATTAACCCGTCTCATGTACATTTAATCCTTAGTCCAGCTGGAAGAACTTGAAGGGTAGAGGAAAACTTTTGCCTTCTCTTCAGATGGATTCTCTCCTAGAACCTCCAGAGGAAGTGTGGTCCTACACAAAGGACAGAATCTTGATTTCAGATTTCTGGTCTCCAGGCTCTAAGAAAATAAATTTCTGTTCTTTTAAGGCACCAATTTTGGCACAATTTGTTACAGCAGCCACATGAAACTAATACAACAAAATCATTCTTTCATATGAAATCTTATACAACCCCTACTCTGGGTAAAACAGATCAAGGAAGAACTGCTGTCAGGGGGGAAGCAGTGGCCTTCATCACAGGTCATCTTTCCCTTGCTACTATTACATTGACCTGGGACACTGAAGGAGACACTCCCAGTGACCTGGGAGCACCAAAGCAGCTCTGACAAACAGAGGTTTTGTTTTGTTTAGTTTGTCTTTTTGTTGTTTTGTTTTGTTTTTGAAGATTTTATTTATTTATTTGACAGATAGAGATCACAAGTAGGCAGAGAGGCAGGCAGAGAGAGAGGAGGAAGCAGGCTCTCCGCTGAGCAGAGAGCCCAATGTGGGGCTCAATCCCAGGACCCTGAGATCATGACCTGAGCCAAAGGCAGAGGCTTAACCCACTGAGCCACTCAGGCATCCCTCTGAAGTACAGAGTTTTAAAAATACTCTTCAAAACATTCATCACAGGCAGTATCTTAATGTTTTAACTCCCCAGATACACATCCCATCCCATAGGTCTGCTTCTCCTCCCCTGGCTTTTTTATTTAACGAAACCTTTCCTTGCATGAGTGTCCTTCGAAAAGGTAACAAAAATAGGTAATAGGTTGAGCAATAGGCTTAGTTTCTGAGCCACAGCCTCTGGAACATTCTCCTGCTAACAACAGTTCATTCTGACTCCTGTCTCTTGTTTTAAACTTATTGTTGGTGTCTTGCCCTCTTTCCTCAGCCCCTACTTTTGATTCCACTTCTACTCCCAGGGTTTGTATTTGGCTTGTTCCAGAACTTTCCTTTGGTTTCATTTGATGTTTTTCAAACTCAGACCCCTGATCTTGACCCTGGAGTACAGATTCATCTTGTCCACCCTCTGAAGCTTTCCTGCCCCTCATAAGTCACCACTTCTACACCATACATTACTTCCCTGCAAAGTCAGCAGGTGTTTCCTGTCATCTTTTCTAGGCTTTCTGATGCCAGCAGATTTATTCTTTCAAGTACCATCCAGAGTTGATTCTATATATTTCAATGCCATTCACAGGCAGTGATTAATACCCAAAATGGAGAAGTAAAATCCCTTGCCTTATAAAAGCTCTGTGAGTAGAACATGGGAATGGAACAAGAATCACAGTGCCTCTAATTCATACTTTTTTAGATGATTTCTGCCCATCAACAGCAGAGCCCTCTCAGGATTCAAGCAAAACCTCTGGATAAATGGAGATGGAAAGAAAAGATAAGAGAAAGGTGAGGAGGAAAACTATAAATTCATGTCAAACAATCAACTCTGAAATGCAGCTAGTGTACACCTTTGGTCATAATCTGAAGACCACCTGCACATTCTTCTCTGCATTTTTATTGTTCACTTTTAGATGACTTTCACCCAGTAGCTGCCCATGCAGCCTCTCCCAACTTCTCACAAAATATAGAGGCACCACAACTTTCATGTTCAACTTGCAAACAGTCTGTACATCCATATATATATATTATCCCTCCAAACCCCTTTTCATATGCCAAATTCTGACAGCATTCAACAGGTTAGGACTGATCAATTCAAGCTATCACATAGTAGTGTTATCTGAGAGTGAATTATTCGGTTTCAACCCAGAAATATTTGTGTAATTATCTGCACGTTTATTTTATTTTGTTCTATTATTTCATAATAGAAAGAAAACACAAATGTGAAAGTGCTGATATAAGTGATAAGAAATATAAGCCATGCAAATGTAATACAATTGAGAAAAAGATGAAAATGATTAAGTAACCTGAAGACAATCTTTCACCTTAATCAGATTCTCATTGGACTCAGGTGGTCAATTGTGCATTCAATTAATTGTGAATGAATAGAACACAATTAAAGAACATGTACCAAATATTGGCAACAAATCATAAATGATTGTGTTAAAGAACTCGAGGTGTAATTAAGGACCTTCAGCCTTTTTTTAGCTTCTGGGATTGGAACTCCTACCTCCTTTATATCAAGTAAGTCTACTGTCTGGCTTTCCCACATTCAAATCTTGTACAAATTTTCAAGAATATATTGTGCATTAAAGGAGAGAACTGCCTGAACTTATGACCAAAAAAGGACAAAAATATAGAAAAGTCAAGATCTCCATGAACTAATATGGAATGACTGATAGAAAATATTACTAAGTTACATGAGCAATGAGGAAAGTATTATATAATTTGACATCTTTTATATAAGAAAGGTAGAGGAGTGAGTATATACACAGATAATTTACTTATTTTTCAAAGTTCATAAAACTTAGCTAATGATTGTCTATAGAGGGTGGTGATACTATGGAGAACAAAGGAACTTCTCAAAATATACTTTCATATATAATTTTTACTTTTGAAGCACATAAATATTCCCCATATTTAAAAATTATATTAAGCCAAAAATAAGGCTTCTGTGCAATCAGAAACAAATGAATCCACCTGCATATTAAAATGGTAACTACAAAGAGAAAATGAGTATTCAAAATCCCCTTGAATACAAAACTATGACTGAACTTCTTTAGGGTATATATTCTAAAGGTAAAGAACAGCAATGAAATATTAAACTTACTCAGTGGGCTTACTATGAACATTAATATTAGAATTCTAATTTTTAAAAATATTTTATTTATTTATTTGACTGGGGGGAGAAGGGGCACTCGCAAGCAGAGGAAGCAGCAGGCAGAAGGAGGGGAGAAGCAGGCTCCCTGCTGAGCAGAGAGCCTGATGTGGGGCTTGATCCCAGGACCCCAGCATCATGACCTGAGCCAACGGCAGATGCTTAACCAACTGAGCCACCGATGTACCCTTAGAATTCAAATTTTTAAACTATTTTACAGTTATTATTTTGAGTGGGGAGATTTTTAATCTAAGAATTTTATACCCAGCCATGTTGTCTATCAAATATGAAGGTGAAATATCACATATTCTTCTGTGGAAAAAAGAGTCACTTAACAGTATGTTTCAAGAACCCAAAGAAGAACCACATTTAAGAGATCAAGAGTGTATCATTTATAGTATAAAATAATTCACTCAATTTGGACCTCAAACAAGAATGACTTTTGGATTTTATGTTTCCAGAAGGATACTGGAATGTCTCAGGACATATGTTGATCTTGAAATACTACCTTTGGTTGTTTTCTATCTTACCAACACCTAAAAGTATATTTCTTGAGTCCTGTTCCTTATCCCAGAGTTTGGATAAAAGCTTTCTCCATGTTTCATTACCACTTAAAATAACCTGTATTATTCTGTTCTAGCACTTGCTCCAATAAAAGATAAACTATTCACATGGTTAAGATTCTGTGCTGGGAGAATTACTAACCTAAGGTATTTTTCTTTCTTTTTCCATAAAAGTATAGCTGCATAGTACAACATAATAACATTTTCATGGCCAAAGAACTCAAGTAAAGATTTTTTGCAACTTTAAAACTCATACTGAATGACCTAAGTCTCTTGACAGCTAAATTAAAATCTAGTCAATAGCAGATATTACCTTTTTTAATCCTCTTTTTATCACCTTCCACCTAACTATGGTGGAAGTCCCTCCATTTACTATATTTTAAACTTTGAAACAAATACATTTTTTTTAAATTTAAACTCAATTAGCCAAGGTATAGCACATCATTAGTTTTTGATATACTGTTCAATGATTCAGTAGTTAAGTATAACACCCAGTGCTCATCATATCATGGGCCCTCTTTAATGCCCATCACCCAGTTACCCCAACCTCCTCTTCCACAACCCTCAGTTTGTTTCCCAGAGTCAAGAATCTCATTGTCTCCCTCAATGATTTCTTCCCATTCAATTTCCCCCCACCTCTATTTTTCCTCTGCATTATTGCTTATGTTGCACATATGAGTGAAACCTATGATAATTGTGTTTCTCTGATTGACTTATTTCACCTTGCATAATACTCTCCATTAAAATCCTAAACAAGAACACAGGCAGCAACCTCTTTGACGTTGGACAAAGCAACTTCTTGCAAGATATGTCTCCTAAGTCAAAGGAAACAAAGTAAAAATGAACTATTGAGACTTCACCAAGATAAACCTTCTGCACAGCAAAGGAAATAATCAACAAAACTAAAAGGTGACTACAGAATTGGTGAAGATATTTGCAAATGACATTACAGATAAAGAGCTGATATCCAAGATCTATAAAGAATTTCTCAAACTCAACACCCAAAAAAGCAAATAATCCAGTCAAGAAATGAGAAGACGATATGAACAGACACTTCTGCAAAGAAAACATGCAAATGGCAAAGAGAAACATGAAAAGATGCTCCACATCATTTGGCATCAGGGAAACACAAATCAAAACCACAATGGGATACCACCTTATACCAGTCAGAATGACTAAAAGAAACAAAGACATTTTCAAAATCATACAATAAAATGAAACTATAGTATATATCTCTGGATGGTAAAATTCAGTGTAATTATTTTTTACTTTGGTAGTTTTCAAGTTTTATTCAAAGCATATATATCACTTTCATATGCACAAAATAGATGTTTAAATCAGTATAATTTTGTATATATAATATAATCATAATTATTTTTTAATATACACATCAAAAAACATTGTTACTTTTTCTGATAAGACAATGACTAATTGTTTTCTGTTTTCCTCAGATTTTTGTATTTTCCAAGTTTTCTACAATAAATGTGCATTTATTCATTATACTTAAGGGATTTTTTTGTTTGTGGTTGTTTTGGTGGCAAGGGAAAGAACAAGTCGAAATCACAAGTTAGTTGGAAATCATCAGGCTAACTGTTACTAATTTGAAAGGAGAATACAGGATAAGCAAAAGAGAGACATTAAGGCATATATATGTTCGGGCACACTTAGCTTCCACATCTACTCCAGCCACGTACTGCAGCCAAATGTAGGTCCTTATCAGACTGATCTCACTCATGTTCCCAGTCTTCAGTTCTGTTCCACTGTGAGCCACAGCAAGGGGGAAGTGGACTTTACTCTCACTATTCCCTCCCCAGATTATCCACCGTGCCATGAAACCGATACAAGCGTACCACCATATTAATGCTCTTTCCACCCGGCATGTGAATTGGAAAGCTGTGTATTTATCTGCAAAGAAAGACGTGGTTGTCTTGTAAAGCCCAGAATTAAGTGCCCTAAACTAATTTTGGTTTACAGGACTCTTTCAAACTGCATTACTTTTTCTCTAATAAAGTTTTCCTCCTTTGCTGCCCCAGTAGAGAGAAACATTTTATAGCTTGCTTTTAAAAATGATATGGTGGGAGGCTGATAGCACAATAAGAAATCTGATTTCTCTGATGGAAAAACCAGCTCTAGCAGACATTACTCTATAGCAACTAATAGCCTCTAAGTACAAATATATGTTGTTGTTGTTTTTTTTAAACATCCCAGGGTAAATGCCTGCTGTGCATTTTGTAAAAAATTGACAAGTTTTCTTTTGCTATTGTGTTAGCCTGTGTGACCTAAAAGGAAAAGAAGTGGCTGATCTACCCGGGGCTTCAGAACTATTTTTAATAATACGTGTTGCTTCTGCACTACAAGATGACAAGGAACATACCAAGATAGGTGCTATTACAAGTCCTCACCCCTTGAGTGTTTTTACTAGCACTGCACTCATAATCATTCTTCTTCGAGCTTCACTATGGTCAGAATGATATTTTATTTTCTCTTTTATTTTTACTAATGCCCATACTATGGTAGGTTGTATTTTTTTGGCCTCTCTGGGACAGCTTGGACCAATTTTTTTCACAAAATATGTCCATGCTGCTTCATTAAAGCCACTGTTGGGATACCCATTTCTCTATCTCTGACCCCACTCCATACTCCATATGAGATGGGCAACTTTTCCCACAGTGGAAAAAAGCTGGACTTTGGAGACAGCCACAGCTTGATTCTAATCCCAGCTCAACCACTTACTGGGTTGTTGGGTTAGAGTGGACATCTCATTCTAAGATGCAACTTGATCACTTAACACATGGATAAAAGGCCTTCATATCACAAAGTTGCTGCAACAAAGAGAGACACGGTGTGGAAGGTCTCAGGCACCAGCAGACCTCATGAAAAGTCTGCTGTTATTCTAACCAGTCTCATCATGAACACTTATCCTCACTGACCCCTCCTGCCAACCATCTTGCCTTGTAAAATACCATTAGGGCTTTTCTTACTGCCTTATTATTTATCGCTTAGATAAGTTTAGTGTTGTTCTGAGCCATACGTATTTCCTTGCATGCTTGTTCTTCTTTATCACCCAAGAATAGTAAATACTTCCAGCAAACACAACTGAGTGCATAGACTCGTCCAAATGCATCAAAGTGAGGCATCTGCCTGTCCAGAGCTTACAGTCTAGGACAGAGATAAGATATGCTCACCCAGGAAAGAGTTATTAGGATGGCAGGAGAGTAGGGGCCTGTCTCATTCCTCAAACAGAGTAAAATTAAATAGTTTCAAATTATTCTGAACACCCAAGAAATCAACTGGAGGTCTGAGAGAACAAAAACTCAAGCTCTATAAGTAGGAAAACAACCTTCTGGAAGGTAGGATGTGCAGAGAGTTGACTTGGGGGAGATGTAACTGTGGATACTAGGGCCGGGAGGGAGCCCTGCTGACAGAAGCTTCTGTGAAGTATTATAAGCAGCAAAGCACAAAATCTGAACTTTTAGAAGTCCACTACCATGCAGGGGTTTGTGCCTGGGTTAAATGTGCTCAAGTGGCAGAGGGGTTGAATCCCAGGAGTGACAGACAGCACAGTCCGAGGGTCCCCTGGGTCACAAGAAAAATGGGTGGTGCCAACATGCTGCACTGTTGCTAGGCAGAGGAGGAGAGATGCTGGCTGACAGCCAGGAGTCCTGGTGCTGGTTTTCTGCTTTGTTTTGCCACAAATTCCAAACTGCTGCACAGTTGTGCTACTACTTCCTGGGACAGGCCACCAAATGACAAAAGCTCATCACTGATCCCCCAGAGGATCATTGCAGGTCCACCACATGGAAGTAGCTGAAATTGGGAGTTTTGAAATTCAGTCTTGTGCCTGAGATTTTAAAAGCTCAGATACAGGAAGGGTAAACGAACGATTTTTATGGAAATTATGGACACAAGAGGGGTGAATGATGCTCTTCTGTGAGGGCTCTCAGAAGAGTGGGAGGGGTGCAAACTTTTAGCTCTGGGGCTAGAGAGCTGGTTTCAGACATATTAGTCCCACCTATCAGCGCTGAGACTTCAGAGAGCAAAAACAGCACCACCTAGTGGAAGCTAGGGCTGCTTACACCAAGCCCCCCCCACACACCTACATGTCCACTGGGAAAGTCCACCCAAGAATCAGTGCAAATGGCCCCTCCCCCAGAAGACCACCACAAACAACTTATTTGCGCCAAGTCTACTGATCATAGAATACTGCAAAGCTTCAGCTCTAGGGTAAATAGAGTATAGCTTCTCTTTTACTTTTTAAAGTTTTTTAATTATTACTGTTCTATTTATTTTCTATTTTTCAATTATTTTATTTTTATTACTTTTTAAATTTTTATTTATATGTATTTTTAATGTATATATTTTTATTTTTGGTTATTTTCATTTTTTAAATTTTTGGATCTTGATTCTTTTTTTTTTTAAGGTTCAGTTAGTCAACACATAGTATATCATTAGTTTTTGATGTAGTGTCCAACAATTCATTAGTTGCAATCTAGATTATTTTAACAAGCAGACCAAAACACATCCAGGATCTAGGGTTTTGTTGTTGTTGTTTTGGGGGCTTTTTTCTGTTGTTGTCTTTTTCTTTTTTATCGTTCTTTTTTCCCTGAAAAAAAGCGAAGAGACAGAGAAATTCACCCCAAAAGAAAGAACAGGAAGTAGAACCCATAGTCAGGGACTTAATCAACACAGATATAAGTAAGATGTCTGAACTAGAATTTAAAATGATTATAAAGATAGTAGCTGGACTTCAAAAAATGTATAGGGATGCCTGGGTGGCCCAGTCAGTTAAGAGTCTGCCTTTGACTCAGGTCATGATCCCAGGGTCTAGCCCTCTCCTCTGCTCATATACTCTCTCTCTCTAATGAATGAATAAATAAATAAATAAAATCTTTTTTTAAAAAAAGAAAAGTGCATAGAAGATGCTAGAGAATCCCCTACTGCAGAAATGAAAGAACTAAAATCTAGCCAGGGGGACATTAAAAATGCTATAACTGAGATGCAAACCCAATGGATGCCATAAAAATAAGGATGGATGATGCAGAAAAATCAATGAAATGGAAAATAAATCAATGAAAAATAAATCAATGAAATGGAACATAAATTATGGAAAATAAGCTGAAAAGAAGAGGGTAAGAAAGGTAATGGATCACAAAGGTAGACTTAGGGAACTCATGTCTTAGTAAAACATAATAACATTCATATCATCAGAGTCCCAGAAGATGAAGAGAGAGAAAAAGGGGCAGAAGGTTTGTTTGAAAAATTATATGCCAACAAATTGGGCAAACTGGAAGAAACAGATAAATTCCTAGAGACTCAGAAACTACCAAAACTGAAACAGGAAGACATAGAAAATTTGAACAGACCCATAACCAACAAAGAAATTGAATCAGTAATCAAAAACATTGCAACAAACAGAAGTCCTGGGCCAGGAGAATACTACCAGATATTTAAAGAAGAGTTAATATCTATTCTCTTCTATTCTATTCTCTTCTAACTCTTCCAAAAAAATAGAACTGGAGGGAAAACTCCAAACTCATTCTATGAAGGAAGCATTACCTTGAGTCCAAAACCAGACAAAGACCCCACTAAAAAGGAGAATTACAGGCCAATATGACTGACGAACATGAACACAAAAGTTCTCAACAAGATATCAGCAAATCAAATCCACAGTACACTCACCACAATCAGGTGGGGTTTGTTCCTGGACTGCAGGGTCATTCAGTGTTCACATATCAATCAACATGATACACCACATTAATAAAACAAAGGATAAGAACCACATGATCCTTTCAATAGGTGCAGAAAAAGCATTTGACAAAATACAACATCCATTCTTTATTTAAAAAACAAAAACAAAAACATCTCAACAAAGTAGGCACAGATGGAGCATACCTCAACATCACAAAGGCCATTTTATGCCATATATGAAAGACCCACAGTTAATATCATTCCCAATGGGAAAAAACTGAGAGCATTTTCCCTACAGTCAGGAGCAAGACAGGGATGTCCATGCTCACCATTACTATTTAACATAGTACTGGAAGTTCTTGCCTCAGCAATCACACAACAAAAAGAAATAAAAAGTTTAACAAGTCAAACTTTCACTATTTGCAGACAACATGATACTCTATGTAGAAAACCCGAATGACTCCAAAAATTGCTAAACCTAACATATGAATTCAGCAAAGTCAAAGGATATAAAATCAACATAGAAATCTGTTGCATTTCTATATACAAATAATGAAGCAGCAGAATAAGAAATCAAGAAATGATCCAATTTGCAATTGTATTAAAAATATTCAGATACCTAGGAATAAACCTAACTAAAGAGGTAAAAGATCTGTACTCTGAAAACCATAGAACATTTATGAAAGAAACTGAAGAGGACAGTTTGGAACAGAAATGGAGGAGCATTCCACGTGTAGGGATTGAAAGAAAAAATGCTGTTAAACTGTTAAACTGTCTGTACTACACAAAGTAATCTACTTATTTAATGCAATCCTATCAAAATACCACCAGCATTTTTCACAGAGCTAGAACAATCCTAAAATTTTAATGGAACCACAAATGATCGCAGATAGCCAAAACACTTCTGAGAAACAAAACAAAACAAAACAAAACTGGAGGCATCACATTTCCAGATTTCAAGCTTTATTACAAAGCTATAATACCCAAATGTCCATCAACTCATGAATGGATAAAGAAGCTTATATATATTTTATATATATAAAAAAATATATATTTATATATATAAATATAACAGAATATTACATTTTATATATAACATATATATACATTATATATATAACATTATATATACATTATATATATAATGTAATATGTTACATATATATTAGTAATATTCTGAGATATCTATATGACACACATATATATAACATGTATGTATATATGTGTCTTGTGTGTGTGTGTGTGTGTATCTCGGAATATTACTCAACCACCAAAAAGAATGAAATCTTGCCATTTACAACGATGTGGACAGAGCTAGAATGTATTACACTAAGCAAAATAAGTGAATCAGAGAAAGACAAATGCCATATGATTTCACCCATAAATGGAATTTAAGAAACAAAACAGATGAAAATATAGGGGTGGGAGAAAGAGAGAGAGAAACAAAACATAAGAGACTCTTAATGTTAGAGAACAAACTGAAGGTTGATGGAGGGAGGTGGGTGGGGGACAGGCTAGATAGGTGATGGGTATTAAGGAGGGCACTTGTTATGATGAGCACAGGGTGTTGTATTTAAGTGATTAATCACTGAATTCTACTCCTGAAACCAGTATTACACTGTATGTGCACTCACTAGAATTTAAATAAAAATTTATTTTTAAATGATTTAAAAATGGGTGGCTCCATTGGTTAAGCATCCACCTTTGGCTCAGATCATGATCTTGGGGTCCTGGGATTGAGCACTACATCAGGTTCCCTGTTGAGCTGGGAGTCTGCTTCTCCCTCTCCCTCTTCTTCCCCTCCCCCTGCCCCTGTGTTCATGCTCTCTCTTACTCTCTCGCTCTCTCAAATAAATAATCTTTAACAAAATGAATAAACAAAATAAAAATAAATTTTTTTAAATGAGGCCCTATACTTGGGTCAACAGCCTAAGCTCATAAAACAAACAAAACAAAAACAGAAACAGAAAATAGATGTGCACAACCATAACTATATTAGAAGCGAGGCTGAACTTTTCAAAAGAGATTTTATTTTCTGAAATGAATCAGTAACAAGATAGTACAACCCAGCATGACTTAGATAAGACACAAAGCCTTACTAACATAAATGTCCGAGCACCTTCTTCTATTTCCAGGTTGCAAAGAAAAGAGGAGGAGATAAAAAGGCAAATACTGTGTCATTCCATTTATATGAAATATCTAGAATAGGCAAATTCATAGGGATGGAAAGTAGATTAGAGATTGCCAGGGGCTGAGGGGAGGGGAGAATGGAAGTTAGCTCCCACTGGTTACAGAATTCCAATTTCCGGTGATGGAAGAGTTTGGGAAACAGGACTAACGGTTGTACACATTGTAATTAACACTTAAAAGTGCATAAAACCACAAATTTTATGTTATAGAAATTTCACTGCAATTTTTTTAAAAAAGAAAGTAAAATCAAAATACAAAGTTACAGGCAGCAAAGTGTCTCCCCTCCCACCACATCCTGGCCCCTCTGGACAACATATGGCTTGGTACACAGACTTTCATAGCAGTTGAGTCATTTAAGTATTTTTTTGAAAGTGTAGTGCACATCAGGCACTGTGCTAGGGGCTGGAGAAGAACCGGAAATATCTCCTGTCTATACCCAGTCAAAGCCCACAGCTGAAAGTGCCACCATCCCCTTTATCTAACTCAACTGCCACCTCCTTCTGGAAGCTTCTAAGAGTGCCAGGCTGGAATGAACCCTTGTCCGTATCCCCACAGCTTTCCCTGCCCCAGTGTCTGAGCTTTCATGTCAGTTTCCCTTGTATGTTGTCTTTCACATAGTGGTCTCTGCCCCATCCAAAGCCACACTCCTCTGGCAAACTCCTTGGAGGTCCAGAGTCTTAAATTTTCAACTATGTACCCATCCCTTCATGCAATCTATGCCCAATAGGCCCTCAGTCTCTGCTGAGTTCGACTGTCAGGAGGGCAACATTTTCAGAGCCTGCCAACATCCAGCAGCACCCCT
This sequence comes from Mustela putorius furo, assembly GCF_011764305.1. Lineage (NCBI taxonomy): Eukaryota > Metazoa > Chordata > Mammalia > Carnivora > Mustelidae > Mustela > Mustela putorius. The sequence continues at coordinate 18,184,556 of NW_025422019.1, read as the reverse complement.
CCCACTAACATACTAACATATGCTTTCATCATTTAATCCTCTCTCATCCCTCTTCACTGGACTGCCTCTATATGCTCTTCCTAACTGTGAATTTAAAAAAACAAACAAACAAAGAAAAAGAGAAGAAAAACTGGCTATTTCTTCTTAGGGAATTAGCCCTAGCATCAAGAGTGCTGAGATGCGCTCAGTGCTGGTCTCCTATCTCCAGCTGGTAATAGGAGCACAGCTATGAGTGTTCAATGCACATGTATTTTAATTCCAGATAAGGTCAATCATTACCAGTCAAAGAAATAAATGTGGGCAAGAGGAGGAAGGAAGAATGAAGGGGAATATTCTATTATACAACAGAAAGAATGCTTAGAATAAATGACCAGCAGTCCTGGAGAGCTGATTTCCCCTTCACTGAGCTCTAATTGAAGCACTTACACAGGCAAAGGCTTTGGGAACCCTGGATATAATATGTTTGTATTTGTATTTTAATGTGCAAGCCTTTTGTGAGGACAAAACACAGGGCAGTTTTAAACCTGTAATAAGAGCTACCATTTACTAGGTACTTACTACAAGCCAGATACCATTAAAATTGACATACATTAGCTTATTGAACCCCTCCAACAATCCTGAGAGGACATAAATATCGTCACCCTGAGGACACCTGCACCCAGAGAAGGTAAAGCTCTCATCCAAGGTCACATGGCTGGAAAGTGGAAAAGTCAGCATTAAAAAAGGCTTTCTGATTCCAAACTAAGCTCATTCAGTATCCTAAAGTGACTGCTCACTGGTCCCTAATGCCCCCTGCTTTTGCCTGTGTTTGTACTTTTGCCAAAAACCCAGGGGTCATCTGTGATCCCGACCCTTATTGACTCCACATTCCGTAAGTCATCGAGTCCTGCTGGCCCTGCCTCCAAAATGCATCCTGAACCTGACCCATTTCTCTTCCCCTCCACTTTCCAAATTCTGATCCAAGCCACCCTCAGATCTGCCCTGGACCCAAGTGGGGTCTTCTAGCTGATCTCTCTACTTCCATTCTGGCTCCAGACTCCATATTTCTCCATATGGTGGGCAGAATGATCTCTGTGGACTAGGAAATAGAATCCTAAGTCTGACCATGGTCCACAAGGCCTGTCCTAAGCAGTCCCATTTTCCACCTGATCTCCTCGTCCCTCTCCCCTTCATATCCCCCAACACCTGCAGTCCACTGGCTTTCTCCCATACCCCTCAAGCCTGCCACTGCTGCTTGCCTGCCTGGAGTGCTCTTCCTACAGACCTCCTTTTAACCTCAGAGGTCATCTCAGAGAAAACTTTCTCATCTTTTCTAGCTACAGTGTCACCCCCACCTCATCATTCTCTGTCCCATGCCATATTTTATTTGCTCCATACTACCTCTACCTAAAATTATCTTAGTTATTAATGTAAATATTTACTGGCTGTCTCCCTGATCCCACCCTTCAAATATAATGTGAGCTTCATGAATGCAGATACTGTATCTCCAATGGTTGGCACAGTGGCTGGTCCATTCCAGAGATGCTCAGTTCATGTGAGCTCCCTCTGCAAATCCTTCCTCTCTGGTCTTCAATGATTGCTAGTTCAATTCATGTGAGCAGCTCCCTCTGCGAATCCTTCCTTTCCATTTTCACCTAACCTCTACCTGTCTCTCAAACCCAGCTAAGAGATCATGTCTTTCAAGAGGCCTTCCCAGCGATCTCATCTGGACCCTGCTCATCTCTCTATCATCTTCCCCAATCATGACCTCCTCTGGCTTTTACTTCTACATCCCTGGTCTTCAAAACAGCCTGGTTATACAATAGAAACTCAATATATGTTTGATTAAAAAAAAAAAAACAAGCAAACAAATCATTTTTTAATTATTTTTTGGCAAAAGGAAACTTGTTAGAGTGCTTTTAGAAAAAACTACATTGAAAAATAATTAAAAAATTTTAATGTGCCTATTGTCTTAAAGTTTTGCACTCAGAATAGCAGTTAAGATGAAGGGAGGGATGTTATGATCCTAGGTAATGATGCATGAGAAATGCTTCGTACATTCTATGTGGATGACTGGCAGGGTGATAGACATGGGCAATGCAGGTGGCCAGCCACCGCAGGGACACACCATTTCCTTGAAACCCTCACCAAGCCATGGTGTGGCCCCATGAAAAATTGCCCATGACAGAGCAGACTCTTCCAAGGAAGCTGAATAGTGAAAGGCTCCCACATGTTCTGTCTTTATCTCTTGCACGCATGGGTAAAACAAACAAACTCTGAATCACTGGGTCCCATTTCCTTTAAACCTATGACAACAGTCTATCCCTTCTCTTACAAGATGTCTTTCTTTGGCCACGTCAACCTACCTCTCTGACCATGGCCATGCCTTGCTTTTTTTTTGGGGGGGGGGCCTGTTTTGAAAGATGCCCCTGCAGATATCAGATCTCACCAGTGTAGGGCTGACTCTTCCAGCTTACGTCACAAGGGTCTGGGAATACTTCACTCTTCACCCCACACCGTATCCATTACAATGGTCTGAAATTTTCATTTTGTCATGTATTAAATCCCTATGTTCTCTAGCAAAGAAGGTTTGTTTCCTCTTGCTGTCGGGCCTTTACCCTTTCCTGCATCTTAATTTGAGTTATTGGTAGAATTTTTCGCCCTTGATCAATTGTGATTTCATTGTGCGTACAATGGCATGCAGTAAATAATCCTTGTCTCTAGGACTGTACTGGCTCTCTCCCTAAATTGCATTCCCAGACGGAAATGCCTCATTTCTCTGAGTTGAGTCTATTTAGTCAATATAGGGTTGAAAAGGCTGGGAGGCTGGGATTTATGGATGTTCCTACCTACAATTCAGTAGTAAATTCCTCTAACACATTTACTAGACACTGCAAAGTTGAATTCTATTTTGCTGGTCCTTCTTACTTCAAATGTTGACAAAACAAGTTATTTCTTAGCTGACACTGAATTCCATTATGTCTAACTTTTGAGCATTCAAAACACAGATTTCTGGGGGATTTTGTATTCTTGTTCGATTCTTTTTGCTCAACTTTGCAGGTTTAGTATTTGCTTCATGTTGAAAGAGAGCAATGGAAAAATTGCTTTATCACAGATGGCTTTTTATGGTCTTAGCCCTTTTGCTAAAAACAAGATTCTAATCTCAGACCATCACAATCTAGTCACTCGGAAAACATTCCTCATGATTCTATCTCCAAACATGAGCTCATACTCATCCTTGTCAAAATCCCCCTCTACTCTGCAAGGAGACTCAAAACATCTTTAATCTTCCTTCTGACAAGACTCAAGAACCTCACCACAAAAATGATAGCAAGAGGGCAGAGCTGAGGAGGGTAGTCCTGGCCTGCAGGTTATCCACAGGGGTTTCGTTACTGAGAAGTCATAATGCAGACTGAGCAGACCATGCCAACATCATGATCCTGAAATTCTTGAAATGTGATGTTCTGGAAACAAGGTGAATCCATATATTCATTAGCTCTTCTCAAGGGTCTAAGAGAAAAAAATGATGTTATCAATCTAAATGATTTGGGGGACATTCTAAAAAGCATTTCCAGCACTCCCAAGATTGCTTGAGACACCTGATGCATACTCAAGGTTTTAGTTTTGTTTGTAGAGAGTAGTGATGCTCCTCTTGAACATCAGGCAAAAGGAGAGAAAACTGAGATCACTAATTTGGTGTAATGACCAAGGCTCAATTTAACTCAACAAACGTTAAGTGTCTTCCTTGATCAGGTATTATGCAGGATGGTAGAAATACAGAAATGCATAAGACAGGCCCTGTTCTCAAGGAGTACATAATCTATGTGGGAAAATAGATGCATAAATAATTAAATATGATCTGGAGGTGAAACAATAGATGTATACACAGAATGATGTGGAAACATGTGGAAGGATGTTCAGCCCCAGGGAAGGATCTTGAAGGAGCAGGAAGAATCAAAATCATTATTTAAATTTGCTTCTGGTCAGTTTAAAATTCTTACCCAAAGAGGCCACAATAGTCTATACCTAATTAAACCATAAAAATGATACTTGGAAACCTAGAAGATAAACATTGTAGCAAAATTTTATGTAAGCCTTTAAATCATCAAAGCATAAAAACTGTGGTGGAGTGTGTGTGTGTGTGTGTGTGTGTGTGCCCACGCACATGTGCACAAACAGACATACTTGGTAAATGCACCCTTAGAGAATTGGTACTTTGCTGTACTTTTAAAACCTGGTTGACAAAGAATTAATTGAGTGAGAATTACAATCCACACATGTGTAATATACTAGATTCCTCACTGATTTAGAGATAATCAGCAATCTGCCTACACAGACAAGAATTCATAGTAAAAATCTACTCCCAGATGATTTCAGTTATACCTTCTTCATTTCAGAACATTTGCCTTTTAGGAGAAAGGGTAGTATGCCCTAGTCACACTGAAAATGATCACTTGGTTGGAGTTCTAGCTTCCCATTTTTAAATCCAACTTTTTAAAAATTAGTATAGTTATTTTTAAATTTTTTATTAACATATAATGTATTATTAGCCCCAGGGGTACAGGTCTGTAAATCAGCAGGTTTACATACTTTACAGCACTCACCATAGCATACACTTTCCCCAGTGTCCATAACCCAACCACCCTCTCCCCAACCCCTCCCTACCACCACCTTCAGTTTGTTTTGTGAGATTACGAGTCTCTTATGGTTTATCTCCCTCCCGATCCCATCTCTTTTCATCCATTCTTTTCCTATGCCCCAAACTCCCCACATTGCCTCTCAGCTTCCTCAAATCAGGGAGATCGTATGATAATTGCCTTTCTCTGTAAATCCTTAATGTAAGGAAATGATAATTGTCTTTCTCTGTAAATTCCTTAATGTACGGAAAAATAACACTAGCTGAGCACCTGCTATGTGAAAAATGTAGATCCTTTAGCTATATTACATTTGTTTAATCTTTACAGCAATTTTCCAAGGAAGATATCGTTATTCTCCAGGTCCTACACCCTCCACACTATCCACATTTTACATGAAGAAATGCAGATTTGGGGAAATTAGGCACATGCCAAGTGTCCCATAAGTAGTTTTGATTTCTTCTAAATATGTAAATCTTGTTTCCTGAAGGACATCAAAAGTTCTCCAATGTAAGAAATATGTATTTTATTTCACCTATGCCTTTCTATAGTGCATCACAAAAACAATAGTCTGAACAAATAATAGATGTTTCTGGGTTTCCTCAACCTACCTGGCAGGTGGAAACTAAATTACAGGTTTATAGGTGCTTCACTTAGGCAACAGAAAGCCCTGTAGCCTAGGTTTTTCCAGAAATTGCTCCAATGTCAAATATTAAAGTATTTCATCACCAAATCACCACAAATCACCAAATCATGAAAAATCAGTCAAATGTAATACCCCCAAAGGAAACTAATAAAACTCTAATAACTGACTCCAGAGTAACAGAAATTTATGAATTGCCTGACAAAGAATTCAAAATAATAATCTTAAAGAAACAATAAAATGCAACAGGGTAAAAGTAAACAATTAAATGAAATCAGGAAAACAATTCATGAACAAAATGAGAAGTTCGATTAGAAACCAGAAACCACAAAAAAGAAGCAAACAAATCTTGGAATACAACAAAACTAAAAAATTCAATTGAGAGCTTCAATAGCAGATTGGCAAAGCAGAAAGAATCAGCAAATTCAAAAACAAGTGATTTAAAACTAGCTAGTTAGAAGAATAAGAAGAAGAAAAAAGTGAAGAAAAGAGAAGACAACCAATATGAGACACCATCAGGAGAGCTAACATTCGCATCATGAGCTAGAAAAAGAAGAACTAACAAAACCCCAAACCATCAAAAGGAAATAATAGAGATCACAGCAGAAATAAAGGTACAGAAACTTAAAAAAAAAAAAAAAATAGAGCCTATCAGTAAAAGCAGGAGCTAGTTCTTTGAAAAGATCAACAAAATTGATAAACTTTCAGACAGACACATCAAAAATAAAAGGGGGGGAAACTCAAACAAAATCAGGAATAAAAAAGAAGAAATAACAACCAACACCACAGAAATGCAAAGGATTAAAAGAAAATATTATGAAAAATTATATGTCAACAAAGTGGGCAATCAAGAAGAAATGGATAAATTCCTAGAAACATACAACCTCCCATAACTGAATCAAGAAGAAATAGAAAATTTGGACAGCCTAATTACCAAGATTAAATTTAATCAGTAATCAAAAACTCCCAATAAACAGAAGTCCAGGACCAGAGGGCTTCACAGGTGAATTCTACCAAACATTTAACGATGAGTTAAATCCTATTCTTCTCAAATTATTCACAAAACAGAAGAGGAAGGAAATCTTTCAAATTCATTCCATGAGAGCATTACCCAGATACTAAAACCAGATAAGGAAACTGCCAAAAGAGAGAACTATAGGCCAATATCTCTGATGAATGTAGATGCAAAAATCCTCAACAAATATTACTGAAACAAATCCAACAGTGCATTAAAATAATCATTCACCACAATCAAGTGGGATTTATACCTGGAGGTTCAATATTTGCAAATCAATCAATATGATATATTACATCTACAAAAAGGTTAAAAACCATATGATTACTTCAATAGATACAGAAAAAGCTCTTGAAAAAGTATAACATCATTCATGATAAAAACTCTCAAGTAGGTTTCAGGAAACATACTTCAACATAATAAAGGACATAGTTGAAAAACCAACAGCTAACATCCTCCTTAATGGGGAAAAACTGAGAGCTTTTCCCCTAATACAGGAAAAAGCAAGGATATCCATTCTCACCACTCTTATCCAACTAAGTACTGGAAGTCTTAGCCATGGCAATCAGACAACAAAAAGAAATAAACAGCATCAAAATGGGTAAGGAGGAAACAAAACTTTCACTACTTGCAGATAACATGATACTGTATATGGAAAACCCTAAAGAACTCCACTAAAAAACCTACTAGAACTGATAAATGAATTCAAAAAAGTCACAGGATACAAAATCAATATATGGAAACCAGTTGGATTTCTATACATTAATAAGGAAGTTGGAGAAAGGGAAATTAAGAAAACATTGCCATTCACAATTGCACCAAAAAGAAAAATACCCAGGAACAAAGTTAACAAGAGGTGAAAGACCTGTACTCTAAGAGCTATAAAACAGTGGTGAAAGAAACCAAAGGTGACACAAACAAATGGAAAAATATTTCATGCTCATGGACTGGGAGAACAAATTTTGTTAAAATGTCCAAACTACCCAAAGCAATCTGCAAATTTAATGAAATCCCTATCAAAATACAGATGGCCTTTTGCACAGAACTAGAACAAATAGTTCTAAAGTTTATACGAACCACAAAATACCCTGAAAAGCCAGGGCAATCTCAAAAAAGAAGAAAACATGAGGTATTACAATCCCAGATACCAAGATATATTACAAAGGTGTAGCAATCAAAATAGTATGTTTCTGGCACAAAAATAGACACATAGATCAACAGAACACAATGGAGGGCCCAGAAATAAGCCCATGGTTCTATGGTCAACTAATATATGACGGAGGGAAGAATACACAGTAGGAAAAAAACAGTCTCTTCAATAAATGGTATTGAGAAAACCCAACAGCAACATGCAAAAGAATGAAACTGGACCACTTTCTAATATACACACTAAAATAAACTCAAAGTGGATTAAAACCTTAATTGTGAGACTTGAAACCATAAAATTCCTAGAAGAGAACATAGACAGTAATTTCTTTGACATGGACCATAAAAACTTTTTCCTACATGTCTCTTCAGGCAAGGGAAACAAAGAGAAAATAAACTGTTGAGACTAAATCAAAATAAAAGGCTTCTGCACAGGAAAGGAAAACATCAACAAAACAAAAAGAAAACCAAATAAATGGAGGAGATATTTGTGAATGATATATACAATAAGAGCTTAATGTCCAAGTTTATTAACAAACTTATACAACTGAATACCAAAAAAAAAAAAAAAAAAAGAAAATCCAATTTAAAAAATGGGCAGAGGACCTGAATAGACATTTTTCCATAGAAGACATACAAATGGCAAACAAACACACAAAAAGTGTTCAAAATCACTGATTATTTGGGATATGGAAATCAAAACCACAGTGAGCTATCACCTCAGACTGTTTAGAATAGTTCAAATAAAAAACACAAGAAACAACAAATGTGACAAGGCAAGGATGGAGAAAAAGGAACGTTTATGCACTGTTGGTGGGAATGCAAACTGGCACAGCCACTGTGAAAGACAGTAGGGAGATTCCTCAAAAAATTAAAAATAAAATTACCATATGATCCAGTAATTCTACTACTAGGTATTTACCCAAAGAAAACAAAAACATTAATTCAAAAAGATATGTGCACCCATAGGTTTACTGCAGCATTCTTTACAATCGTCAAGGTATGGAAGTAACCCAGTGTCCATAGACACATGAATGGATAACAAAGATGTGGTATATATATGCAATGAAATAATAGCCATAAAAAGAATGACATCTTGCTATTTGCAAAACATGGATGCATCTGGAGAGCATAATGCTAAGTGAAATACCATGTGATTTCACTCATATGTGGAATTTAAGAAACAAAACAAAGAAGAGACCAAAAAACCCCTAGACTCTTAAATATAGAGAAATGGTGGTTGCCAAAGTTTGGGAGATGGGGAGGTGAGGAAAATAATGAAGGGGATGAGCACTGAGTACAGAATTGTTGAGTTACTGTATTGGTATACCTGAAACTAATATAATACACTATGTTAATTATACTGGAATTTTTAACTTATGAAAGTAAAAAAAAATTTAAGAGAAAAGTTTATAAAAATGTCTACATTAAGAAAAAAGAAAGATTTCAAATGAAAAATTTGCCCTTACAGCTCAAGAAACTAGAAAAATTAAAAAAAAATTAGCATAAAAGTTAGCAGAAAGAAGAAAATAACAAAGATTGTAGCAGAAATAAATGAAATAGGGACTAGAAAAACAATGGAAAAAAATCAATGAAACTAATGGTTGTCTTTTTGAAAAGATAAACAAAATTGATAAACCTTTAGCTAAACCTATGGAGAAAAAAAGAGAGAAGATTCAAGCAAATGAAATTATAGATGAAAAAAGAGACATGGCAACTGATACCACAGATAAACGAAGGACAATAAGAGACTACTATGAAATACTATACACCAATAAAAGGACAACCTAGGAGAAATGGAAAATTTTCCAGAAACATACAACCAACTAAGAATGAGTCATGAAAAAATAGAAAATATGAACAGACTAGTAATAAATAAGGAGACTGAATGAGTAATCAAAAACAACAAAAATAAGCCAAGGATTGAGTGGCTTCATGGGTAAATTTTCCAAACATTAAAAAAATAATAATAATTCCAGTCCTTCTCAAACTTTCCAAAAATTGAAGAGGAGGGAAAGATTTCAATCTCATTTTATGAGGCTAGTATCACCCTCATATAAAAGCCAGATAAGGATACTACATGAAAAGAAAATTACAGGCCAATATCTCTGAAGAATATAGTTAAAATATCCTCACCAAAATACTAGAAAACTGAATTTAACACCACAGTAAAAAGTGGTGATCAAGTGGTAATCAAGATAAGGATTATCTCAATAGATGCACAAAGAATTTCAAAAAATTTGACATTCTTTCACAATAACAACTTGCAACAAATTGAGTATAGAAGGAACATGCCTCAATGTAATATATGGTAAACTCACAGCTAATATCATACTCAATGATGAAAGGTTGAAAACTTTCAAGACAAGTGTGTCCACTCTCACCACTCCTATTCAGCATAGTACTGAAAGTCCTAGGCAGACAAATTAAGCAAGAAGAAGAAATTGAAAAATATCTAAATTGAAAAGAAAGAAGTAAAATTGTCTCTATTTGTAGATGACATAATTTTGTAGATAAGAAACGTTGAAGACTTCACCAAGAAACTGTTAGAATAAATGAATTTAGTAAAGTTACAGGATACAAAATCAATATACAAAAAAACAGATGCATTTGTATCTACTAACAGTAAAGAAAATAATCCCATTTATAATAGCATCAGGAATAAAATGCTTAGGAATAAATTAAATCAAGAAGTGAAAGATCTGCATGCTGAAAACTATAAGACACTAATTAAAATAATTGAAGAAGACATAAATAATTGAAAAAGTATCCCATGTTCTTGGAATGGAAGAATTAATATTGTAAAACTGTCTATATTACCCCCAAAATCTATGATTCAATGTTATCCTCTATCAAAATTCCAAAGCAATTTTTCACAGAAATTTTTTATCAAATTTGTATGGAACCATAAAATACCACAAATAGCCAAAGTAATCATAAGAAAACAGAACAAAAGCTGGAGGCATCACACTTACTGATTTCAGACCAAATTGCAAAGCTTGAGTATTCAAAATGGTATGGTACTGGTATAAAAACCGATGCATAAACCAATGGAACAGAACCCAAAACCCAGAAATAAAGCTACATACATATGGTCAGCTTAATCTATAACAAAGTTGCCATGAATACATAACAGAGAAAGGAGAGTCTCTTTAATAAATGGTGCTGGGAAAACCGGACATCCAAACACAAAAGAATGAAACTGGACACAATCTTACACTGTATGCAAAAACCAACATAAACTGGATTAAAGACTTAAATATAGGCCTGAAACCATAAAACTTCTAGAAGAAAACATGAGGGAAAAATTCCTTGATGTTGGTCTTGTCAATTTTTTTTTTTTTTTTACTATGACACCAAAAGCACAAACAATAAAGAAAAAAAAATGTGGTACTGCATTACACTAAAATGTCTGCACAGCAAAAGAAATAATCCACAAAATGAAAACCCAACTTATGAAATGGGAAAAAATATTTGCACACCATATATCTGATAAGGGTTTAATATCCAAAATATATTTCAAAATTTACAAAACTCAGTAGCAAAACCAAACTGAACCAAACCAAAACAAACAAACAAAAAAACACCAACTAACTCAATTTTTAAAAATGGGTCAAAGAACTGAATAGACGTTTTCCCAAAGAATATATACAGATGGTCAAGAGGTACACAAAAAGGTGCTCAACATCACTAATCGTCAGGGTGGTACAAATCAAAACCACAATGAAATCTCACCTCACACCTATTAAAATGGCTACTATCAAAAGGACAAGAGATAGCAAGTGTTGTCAAGGGTGTAAAGAAAAGGGAATCCTTTCACATTGCTGGTGGAAATGTAAATTGCTACAGCCCTTATGGAAAACAGTATGGCAGTTTCTCAAAAAATTAAACACAGAATTACTGTACGATCCAGCAATCCCATTTCTGGGTAGATATCTGAAGAAAATGAAATTGGTATCTCAAAAGGAATCTGCACCCCTATATCCATTGCAGCATTATTCAGAATAGCCAGATTTGAAACAACCTAGGTGTCTCTCAACAATGGATGAATGGATAAAGAAAAATGTGATACACACACACACACACACACACACACACGCATGCATACCCTGGAATACTATATGATTTTACTTATATGTGGAGTCTAACAAGGTCAAACTCATGAAAGCAGGGAGTAGAACTGTACTTATCAGTAAGAAGGTGGGGGAGAGAGATTTGGAAGAGATTGGTCAATGTGTACAAACTTTCAGTAATATGAATAAGTTGTAGGGTCCTAATGTACAAGGTGACTATATTACATACTTGAAATTTGCTAAGAGAGTAGATTTTAAATGTTCTCATTACACCAAATAAATAAATAAATAAATAAATAAATAAATAAAGGTAGCTAGGTGAGGTGATATATGTGTTAGTTTGTGGTAATTACTTCACAATGTATACATATATCAAAATATCATGTTGTTACCTACCTTAAATATATACATTTTTTTGCCAATTATATCTCAATAAAGATAGGGGGGAAAAGAGAGGATACAAGATGACTGGTCCAAGAGGATCACATATATCCAATAGAAGCTACAGAAAGGAAACCAAAAATATTCAAGGAATGAATTAATCACAGAAATAACCAAGGAAAATTTCCCAAGACTGATGAAATAGTCCTCTTCATGTTTAAGAACATTAAATCTAAATGTAAGATCCAGAATGAGGGGTAACAGTTTACCTGCAATAGATAGATTTTTTTTTAATTTAAAATATCTTATAGCTATTTTGGATACTCGAAAAAAATGAAACAATGCTTTCGAAGTTCAGAAGGAAAAACAATTTTGTAGGTAGCATTCTATATCAAGCCAAACCATCAATCAAGTTCAAGGGCAAAATAAAAGATATTTTACAGACGTGCTTTAACTTAGAAAGTTTAACTTTTATAAACACTTTCTGAAAAATGTATTGTGAGTATCCACTAAGGTGAAGCCTGAAAAAAAAAAATTCAAAGATACAGGATCCTAGAAACGGTATACTTAACTTAAAATACAATAAAAAGTAATCCCAGGCTGACATCTGTGCAGCAGGAGGGCCTAGAAAACCACTGGGGAATTCAACAAGTGGTTTGTTTTAAAAAGCTGAATGAGTTTAGGTATAAGGTGAAGAAGGCATATGTTCATCCAGTCAACAAGAAAAAAGATGAAGGCAGTTATAAACTTTCAGTAAAGCAAATGCATGTTCCTAGAACATTGTATTCCAAATACGTATAATTTTTAAAAGAATCATTAAAATTTGGGAGTATCTTCCTTTGGCCCAAGTTTGGTGGTATATTACACATATTTTCCTAAAGGTTTAATAATATTAAGTATCCTATAATAAATGTTATAAATGCTATCAAATCTTGATATTTTATTTAATTAAAATGTAATATAAATGCTACAAAACCTTATTAATAAAAATGTGTCAGTATGGTTGACCAGGTTGGAGGTGGATGAAGGAAATACAGTATGAAGTGTTGAGGCACTTAATTTCTCACACAGATTAGAAATTAGAAAATTAATTTTAAAAATCAGGAGAAAGATCAAATTAAAAAGATAGTAGAAGTGAATTTCATCTTCATTTGTTTTTACTAAACTGTCAATAAATACAATTTAAAGTTGATCAATCAATGAACTGAAGTACAGCTCTTCCTTGGCTTAAAATGGGGTTACATCCCAATAAATTCATCATAAACTGAAAATCTCAAAAATGCATATACTACATCTTACTTACCAAACATCATAGTTTAGCCTAGACTACCTTAAACATACTCAGAATTCTTATACTGGCCTACATCATCAAACACAAAACATATTTAATAATAAAGTATTGAATATCCCATATAATTTATTGAATACTGTACTGAAAGGGAGACACAAAATGGCTGTATGGTACAAAATGGTTGTAAGTCTATCTATTGTTTACCCTGGTGGTCATGGCAAATGAGAAGCTGTGGCTCACTGCTGCTGTCCAGCATCATGAGAGAGCATCTTAACATATATCACTAGCCCAGGAAAAGATTAAAATTCAAAGTACAGCTTCTACTGAATGCATATTGCTTTCACACCATCATAAAGTATAAGAATCATAAGTCAAGCCACATAAGTCGAGGACCATCTGTGTATGTTTATTATTTAGAATTATGCTTCCATAACATTAACAGAATTGGGTTGGGGGAATTTTGTTATTCATGCTACATCATTCTATACTAATATTTTAATTTTTATATACATGTACTACAATAGCAATAATATAATAGGAGTATGAGTTCACCACTGTCCTGATCCAAGGGACAATTTCTGTTCTATCTAAACCCCACTTAGCCCCCATCTTGATCAAGAGACAAGGTTTTCTCTTTAGATCACAAGGATTGTATTTTCCCTAGTCTGCATCCCCAAAGGCATACAGTGGCAAATTATGGTCAAGACAGGGTAAGAGACTGGACTGAATCTCCATGGCCCACACAAGTGTCGCTTTGACCCAGACATTCGTGGCCACAAGCAGCCAACCACTGGCTGTTGATGAAAACAATAAGACGGATAGCTGAGTAAGCCAATATGGGATTCCCTGGTGTTCTCCAGATGTCATGCCATCCCTCCTTCTCCAAATCATGCTGGAGGGTTTCTCATTCTTTGCTCTTCCCTCAGTCCTTCAAATGGCTTCCTACTTTCCCATTTCAGCCAGAATTTATAAAAATAGGGAAATTCATTCTGTTAGCCTGCTTCCATATCTTTCATCTAACTCTCATTTGACATTTTTATAAGCAGCTTTTTTTGCATTTTAAGATCTTAGTTGCTGCCTCTGAAGTGGTGACCCAAGCCCACAGATCTGAGCATTGGAGAAGGAAAAAAAAAAACCCTCCAGACACAAGTCAGAGATATTAATGAGTCTAGAGAGGGTGAGAAACATGTAGGAAACACACAGATACAATCCAACTATGACACGAACAACAAAGATAATGAGAGTAACAATATTGCACAGATTTTAAAATTAAGGATTCTCTGAGACAAAAAAAAGTCAGGAAAAACTTTGGAATGTCTGGAACCTCTGGAATGTCTCCACAAATCTGATATATATAATAAATACATTATTATTTTAAGGAAGTACATGTTTCATAAGTTTTATGATAAAATGGAAATGCCTTTGGGGTCCTCAGTCAGTTATAAGTGTCCAACTCTTAATTTCAGCTCAGGTCATGATCAGGCTCCACACTCAGTGCAGAGTTCTCTTGGGATTCTCTGCCTCTCTCTCTGTCCTTCCCCCAGCTCATGCTATCTCTCTCTTTCTCAAATAAATAAATAAAGTCTTTTCTAGAAATGGAAATTTGGGGTGGGGAGCAAGATGGCAGAGGAGTAGGAGACCTAAATTTCATCTGGTCCCAGGAATTCAGCTAGATAATTATCAAACCACTCTGAACACCTAAAAATTCAACAGGAGATCTAAGAAAAGAATAGCAGCAATTCTAGGAACAGAAAAACGACCACTTTTTGGAAGGGAGGAGGCACAGAGAAGTGAATCTGAGGCGATATATGGAAAGATAGACTGCGGGGGGAGCAGCCAGCTCCTGGCAAGTGGTAGAGCGCAGAGCACAAAATCAGAACTCTGCTTCACTGAGGAACATAACTCCAGAGGCTAAGCAGGGGAAAGAGCCCTCATAGGGACAGTGTGCTCTCAGGACCTGTGGGGTCACAAAAATCCAAGGGTATCTGCATGTGGCAGAGCTCCCAGGTATCAGAGTGGGGAAGCTGGCTGCAGAGACAGAGCCAAGCAGTGGGCTTTCAGCTCAGGGTTTACCTTAAACCATGATCTGAGGCACAGTCGCACCACTACTCTTTAAGCAGGGACCCCCACAAGTGGCATATCTGGAGAGAATCCCTCCTTCCTCCTCTGAGAGGAGGCATGGGAGTGTACTGCAGGAATCTGCTGGGTTTGGAGACTCCAAACGGGGCCGTGCATCAGAGATCAAAACATTCGGCCACAGGCTGGGTGAGCACAGAGTGTGGCCAGAGACCAGGGAGATAGGAGGGATTAACAGCTTTTCTCTGAGGGCACACTGAGGAATGGGGCCCCAAGCTCTCAGCTCCTCTGGCTGGAGATTAGGAGGCTGCTCTCTTCATTCCTGTCCTCCAAAGTGGTAAAAGTGTTCAGGAAACAAAAGCTCCTGAGACCAAAACTGCACAGATTACTTAGCCTGGCTTCTGGCAAAGGCAGTGCAATTCCGCCTTGGGCAAAGACATTTGAGAATCAGAGCAACAGGCCCCTTCCCCAGGAGATCAGCAAGAACATCCATCCAAGATCAAGTTTACTGATCATTGAGAACTGCCAAACACCAGTGCTAGGGGAATATAGCACATAAATTCATGGCTTTTTTCTTCATGATTCTTTAGTCTTTCAAAGTTAAATTTTTAAAATTTTCGTTATTTTTTTCCTTTTTCTATTTTTTGAACGTTTTCTTTTTCCTATTTTAAACTATTTTAACTATTTTATCTTATCAATACCTTTTTAAAAATCTTTTTTAATTTTCATTTTTATAGTCATACTCTATCCCTTCATGTTTTTAGCCTTATTGTTTATATACATATAAGTGTTTCTTTCTTTAAGAAAGAAGTATACCCTAAATCTAGCATATGGCTTTGTTCTAGTCTCCAATCTGATCACATTCTCTTCTTTTTCTTTTTTTTTGTTTTCATTTTTCAACCAAATTCTTATCAATTCCTTTTTTGAATCTTCTTAAATTTTCATCTTTATAATCATATTCCATTCCCTCATCATGTTTACCCTTATTTTTGTATATATATAATTTTTTCTTTCTTTAAAATTTGGGGAGGTAGTTTCTTCTAAGAGACCAGGATACAAATGACATGTCAGATAAAGGGCTAGTATCCAAAATCTATAAAGAACTTATCAAACTCAACACCCAAAGAACAAATAATCCACTCAAGAAATGGGCAGAAGACATGAAAAGACATTTCTGTAAAGAAGACACATGACTAACAAAAACATGAAAAAGTGCTCAATATCACTTGGCATCAGGGAAATACAAATCAAAACCACAGTGAGATACCACCTCATACCAGTCAGAACGGCTAAAATTGATAAGTCAGGAAACGACAGATGTTGGTGAGGATGCGAAGAAAGGGGAACCCTCCCATACTGTTGGTGGGAATGCAAGCTGGTGCAACCACTCTAGAAAACAGTATGGAGGTTCTTCAGAAAGTTGAAAATAGAGCTACCCTATGACCCAGCAATTGCATTACTGGGTATTCACCCCAAAGGTACAAATATGATCTGAAGGGGTACGTGCACACAAATGTTTATTGCAGCAATGTGCACAAAATCCAAACATGTAAAGAGCCTAGATATCTATCCATCAATAGATAAATGGATAAAGAAGTAGTGGTACATATGTACAATGGAATACTATGCAACCATCAAAAAAGGAAATCTTGCCATTTGCAATGACATGGATGGAACTAGAGGGTATTACACTAAGCGAAATAAGTCCATCACAGAAAGACAATTATCATATGATCTCACTGATATGAGGAATTTGATAAACAAGACAGAGGATCATAGGGGAAGGAAGGTAAAAATGAAACAAGAAGAAACCAGAGAGGGAGACAAACCATGAAAGACTCTTAATCTCAAGAAACAAACTGAGGGTTGCAGGAGGGGGTGCGTGGGAGGAATGGAGTGGCTGGGTGCTGGACATTGGGGAGGGTATGCATTATGGTGAGGAAAAAAAAATTTTTTTTTAATTAAAAAAATGGAAATTGGCTTGTGACTGGCTTGTGTCTGGAGGCCTTTGTACCTTGCCTACACAAAAGCTAAAAATAAATCTACTGGCAGTATGGATAAATAACTTGATTTTAAAAATACATTTAAACATGAGTATATTATCTTCTTCCTCTGTTACCTCTTCCCATTCCTTTCTGAACAATTCAATCCAAAAGCCCTGGGTGAGGAAAGAACTTGCAGTGGTCGAGTAGGGTTTTGGAACATTACCAGGGAAAGGAAAGCATTCTTATGTGGAGGGGAGGGGAAAGGGGATGGAGAGGATGGAGGGAAACAGTCCTAGATGACTTGCTGAAAACCAGGTGTGGCAACCAAGGCATTCACAAGAAATGGAGAAGGGTTGGTGGTCCAGCCCAGTGTGTAATTTCAGACTTGAGCAGGACAAGAAGGGCAGCAATGCTGGTTATCAGAGCTATAGCTGAGTGAGGAGATCATCCATGGACACATGTGGGGGTAGCCCAGCACAAAGCATCAGAGTCTGAGCTGGGTAGGGAGATCATCTGTATAGGAAACTGACCCAGATGGGGCATCAGAGTCTGATTTTGGGTGTGGGGGCATCTGTGAAGCCTAGAGCAGTAGCAGATATAGGCACAGGTGTCAAAGTCCAGAGATGATGGGGACAGTATCCATGGGGTTTGGGGAAGCAGTGGTGAGAGGAAATTGATTATATAGAGAGGAAAGTTGATCAAATACATACAAAAGTAAAGACAGTGATATCTGTAGCTACAAATACAGAAAGGGAGAAAACTAGAATCAAATTAGGTTGTTGGACTGGAATTGAAGAGATCAATGTGCACTCATAGCTAGATATTGAAACAAATATAAGTATAAATGTATACACACACACACACACACACACACACACAATCACACAGAATCTCTCGTCTCTTTAGTGAGTAGGCCTGGAAGTAATGACACCCCAGAAGTAATGAACACATCTAATACCCAGCTTTCAATTTCTGACACTGTTTGGCACTAACAAGAAAGAAAGAAAAGAAAAGAAAACAAAGGAAATGGAACAAAACAAAATGAAATGAGGGTTCGTTAGAGAAATTGTTGATTCCAAGGCCAAAGCAAAGAAAATGTAAGAGCCTGGAACATCTTGTACCAGAATGCATGGAAGGGCTCAACGAATAATGGGGATGTGTCAAAAGGACAAAGAAGCAACCCTGAAAGGGCTTCCACTGGCGTAATGCAAGATAATTTGAGCATCATAATAATGATAGTAATAGATTATAACCCATTAACAAAACAGGAGTCTATGAGTCCTATACCCATACAAATGGATGGATAGATGGACGGAAGGAGAGAGAGAGAGAGAAGGAAGGAAGGAAGGAAGGAAGGAAGGAAGGAAGGAAGGAAGGAAGGGTTGGTTTGAAAAAGAACAGTGAATTTACCTTATCAAAATTTTTCTTCCAAAATACCTATTAATTACAGAGATAAAAAATAACTTCATAGTGGAGAAGTCTGATGGACATCACTTTAATCAAGTAGCTAAAGTAAACATCATCAGATAGAGAATAAATTGAAATTCTGCACCACTTAATGGGATGCAATGAGAAAAACTCAGCATCACATCTGGGATATTGCTGGCAAGAGTCCATAGTCTGAGTCTAATCATGAGGCAACATCAGAAAAATGCAAATTGAGGAACACTTTACAAAATAACTGGCCTGTTGTCTTCAGAGGTGTCAAGGTTATAAAAATCCAAGACAGGTTAAGGAACCATTCCAAATTGAAGGATATTTTAAATGAACATGACAAATAAATGCTATGGGAGAGTCTGGGTGTCATCATTTTGCTATAAAGGACATGAAAACTGGGGACACTGGGAGCATGTAAATGGACTGGGAGGAGTAGATCATGGTAATTAATGTACCAGCATTAATTCCCTGATCTGTGATTGGGATGACGTAGCACAGGGTACTCTACAAAATACACCATGTGTAATCTTGAGTGTTGCTCAGAATCACCTAGAAGATTTGTTAAAATACAGGTAGCTGAATTCCAGAGTTTCTGATTCAGGGGGTCTGGAATGGGGCTCAAGAATTTGCATCTCTAATGTATTATTAGGAGATACTGATGCTACTTTGAGAGCCACTGATAAAAGAGAATATCCTTGTTTTGGAAAAAACAAACTGAAGTATTCATAGGCAATGAGACTTACTATCAATGGTTCAGGACAAGAGCAGTTCTTTGTAATGTATTTGCAAGTTTTATTTAATTTTGAAATGTTTCAATGAACAAACAACCTCACCAATCCCAAAGCCATCAAATCAGAATTTAGGATGACTGGGCAGTGAGACAGCTGTGGTTGAGAAGCGCCCAGTACACTACTTCCTAATGGGTAGTGCAAAGTAAAGTAAACAAGATAGGAGAGGGGCCATTGAAGGCATTTAAGAGAACCAAGTGTTTTTAAGTTCTTAAAAACATTTGTTGACAAAACAAACAAAAACACCACACATTTGTTGACAACAAATATGCAAGTCACTCCATCTCTAAACACTAGAATAGGTGTGTCCTTTATTAAAAATTTGAGTCTTCAATGGCTATTTCCCTTCATATCTCCAAATTCCTCCTTGTCCATTTTACTCATACCTCAGGCTCTACATTAAAGAATTAGGAAACACATCTAATAAAAGAGCTGATCCCCCTCCAAAAAAATCATCTGATACCATGTTAAAAGGTTAGGCAAGAAAATAAAATCAATCAATTGGATTTAAGCCGTTGAATACTCTTCAATCCATACCTTTCCCAAAGGTTTGCCGGGTCCTCCACCTACCAGTTATGTGACCCTAGGCAAGTTTTCTGTCCTCTCTATAGCTCCATTTCCCCGTACATAAAATGAGAATAATAATAGCACCTATACCTCAATGGAGTATTATGAGAACTAAAAAAATGTAATGGACTTAGAATAAGCCTGGAATGTCGTAAGCCCTTGTTAACTGTCATAGGCTGTTGTTTCAAGTTTGGTAACATAAAATACTTTTTGGATTGGTAATGGCCATCCCAGCACGGATCACACTCCCCTTACCCCTTTATATGTGAAGCTAGAAAGCTTCTGGGCAGAAATTCTACAAATTTGCATAGAAACCTAGGAGTTTCCTTCGAAAGAAGATACAAAGATGCTGTTTTCAGACCATCTTTGGTGATTCTCACGGCTTTAACTCCTATCAGAGAGGCAGTAAATTGTGCTGGTGGGAGACTGGACTCCAGTGATGGAGTCTGGGGTCTGAGTTTCACCATGTACTGTCTCACCTTCAGCAAGTTACTTAACCTCTGTTTCCCTCTTTGTAAAATGGAAGAGATGATAATAATATCTACTTCATAAGATTGTTGGGAAGACAAAGGAGATAATTTATACCAAGCAACTGTCATAGTTCTTAACATAAAATAAACACATAATAAAACTTCTGGGCACAAGGTGTGGCCTTCTGACAAGCTGTAGTCAGTGACATGATGTGTGTCACTTCTGCAGGAGAGGAAAAATATTTTTTCTGATCCTCTTATGTTCAATATTTGAAGACCGCAAGTTAAACTGACAAAAGATAGGCGCTGCATAGAAAAGAATTGAAAACCCAAAGAAGTAATTAGGCTTGAGAGCATATGTAACATTTTAACAAAGGCTGAGAGATTGTGGAAAAGTGACACGACAAAGAAAAAGATGTTTGGGCTTTTAGGGATGGAAAGTCGTGATAAGGTAAAGATATATGAAACGCTAACGGAATGTGAGGTGTTTTTTTTTTTTCTAGTAAAGCTTTTATGCAGACTCAAGTTAGTACTTTCTCTGTTGATAAGAGTCATCTACAGTGATTAAAAGTTATTCTCTTTAGGAGTTGAAGAGAAAAGGATGGATACCTTCACATAGGGAAATGCATGCCTGCTTCCAGGCAGGAAGTAAGAGGGCACAGATTCCTCCTCTGTTTGCTATTCCTCAAGTGCCTTGAGCTCAAAATAATCCTCATGCCAAAGTAGTATATTTTGGAATAGCATATTCTGATCGCCTTCACTTCTAAACTGAACCATTTAATTACCAGTACAAGATCCTCAAGAACACATTCCCTCCGACATGATGACCCACAAATTTCTAGACAACAGCTGCTAGGTGAGCTTGGGGCCATGAGGACTTACAGTAAAAGGTGAGCCACCTCTGTGACGTCCACGGGCACCCAGCCTGGGCAAGAATAGATATGAACCTTTATTATGTATGCCACTGAAATTTAGGAGTTGTTTCTTACCACAGTATAACCTACCCTACCAGACTGAAGGAAAGCCTATCTTGAAGGAGGAGGGAATTTGGATTGTTGACCTCGTCCTGGGTTGGGGGTAGGGACTGTTTCTGAGTGTGGTGGGTGGCTGAGACTGAAAACCGTGTTACAGATGTTGGAATAGTTATCCATTGCCATGTAACATATTATCTCAAAACTTACTGGCCCACATGCACAGACCTCCATGCCATCCTGTCAGTACTCAAAGCTGGATCTCCCACCTCTCCCAGCTCCCTTGCCCTTCCTCCTCCTGTCTATTGATACATACTCTCCAGCACATGAGGATTCCATAAGGTATCAGGTGCAAGTCAAGCTTCTGTGAAAGGGAAGACAAAATCAGCTGACTGTGTCTCAACACTTAGAAAAACACATGGATAAAAGACCCCCAGGAAACACAGACACCTGCAAAGGGGTGGGCGGGGAGCTGGAGCCAGCAGTGATTCACACCAGCAGCCTTGGTTGGTGCGGTGAACCAGCACATAAAATTGTGGAGTCTCCCACCGACTACCCTTTCTCCTCACCTGACCATCTGCCCACTGATGTTTCAACTGCTTATTTCTCACTGCTTCCCAAAGGTGTTTTCAACATAGTCTTAACAACAATCATATAGACACATTATTTAAAAAATATATACAAGAAAGAGACCACTAGAGAATGTGTTGTCCAACTCCTCCATCTTCCCCTTGAGCTACATCTGGGCCACCAAACACCGTCCCAGCAAATCCTAACGTAAGTGGACAGGTCTAATAAGGGCCCTGATTTAATAGCCTAGAATTCAGAAACCAGAAAGATATGAAAATATATATATACATATAATGCAAAGAGCCACAAGTGATTTAATATTAACAGGCAAGTACCCCTCCTTCCCAAGGAGAAACATGACAGGTTAGTGGTCCCTCCTGTCCCCAATTCCATGCCCACATAATTGCTTCAGGAAAAACAGACCGGAAACTACTGGCATATTCTACTCCCCGAGAGCCTGCCACCCCCACAGGCAGTGTTTCCAATCAGGGTGTGAGTGAATGGAGATGATAGAGTTCTTCCCTGGAGACACAGAGGTATCATTTGCAGAGAAATGGAACAGGGTGGAAAAGGGATGTGAAAAATCATCAAACTACTCCCCAGGCATGGTCAACAAGATAAGTTAAAGCCATCATTTCAAGGTTAAGTTGGGAGACAAACACATACGATGCTATAAATACAGTGTCCCTTTGGGCACTATGGCATAGATCATAACAGGCCAAGGGCTAAATGGGGACACATGGTGGGTGCCCATCTCTGTCAAGCCTGATGGACTGACAGGCAGACAAATATGAATTGCAAGCCTCGCAGTCAGGCCCTGCCCTGGGTGAAATTTCATTAAAACGCACATCAAGGATCAAATGGTAGGGAATGAAGAGTAAAAACAAAACAAAACAAACAAACAAAAAAACCCGAGCAACAGCCAACCTGGGGGGTTGGTAAGAAGAAGGAAAGTTAGCATTATCCAGGAACCAATACTAGCTTCTCCCTGGCTGCCTGATGTTCAACAACTTGGCAGTCTCCTTCTGAGGGCCATGAGACCTCAAGTCATCCTGCTTCACAGTCTTGGGAGGGACTCGTGAGATAATGTCAACACCAAGAACCACCTCACTGCGTACGTGCCAGGCACTGCGCTAACTGCTAAGTGCCTATTCTCTCATTTCACAATCCTGGGGGTTGAATGAAGCAGGTATGATCCATCCCACTTCACTAACGCAGAAGCTGGAGGTCCGAAGAGTTTGTTCAGGTAAAGACAGCATTTGAATCCAGATATTTCCAACTCCAAAGCTTATGCTTTTATCCCTGATGCTGCTGCCTCAACTCTTGGACTATCACAAGCTACCTGGCTCTCCCCACCACCACCCTTCACAGCAGCTGGGCTAAGAGTGGCACACACAATCTGGCACTCCAACCCCATGCCCATTTGTCACTAATGAAGAATCATGGGTCTGCACCCCACTGATAATCCTGCTGAGAGCAGCACTTCCAGGCAGCCTCTTCCAACCCATCCAAGGGCTGCAGGAACAACCAAGTGGACACACATGGTTAGTATAATGTTCCAAGTGAAGGTGATGGCCAGAATGGGAGTACCCGTAAGAAAAGGATTCTCATCACTCCCTTGGTCCCATGTGTCGCCTCTCCATTCCTATAGCTACTTGCTTAGTTCAGGTGCTCCGTATCTCCTCTAGGCTACACTGGGCCACAGAGGTCTCCCAGCACACATCTGAGCATGCCTCCTTCCACTCAGAGTCCTTCAGGGGCTCCCCAATGCCCCCAGGATCAAGGAAATCCTCCTCAGCCAGAACCCTCCCAAAGGTCCTCACACCCCGTGGCCACCTGCAGAAGACCCTCTCAGTTTACAAGATTTGGCTCAAGCACACACTTGAGTTCTGAAGTTGAGATTAAAAGGAATAGGAGGGAAAATGTCAGCTCTGGATTGACTCGGCTCGGTATTATTTTACTTACTATAAACATTTCCATGATTTTAAGTCATGATGAAGTCAAGGGTAATAAATACATAAAGGGGGGGGGGAGGATACTTCATGCTCTGCACCTTCCTGCTCTCATCTGTGTGGGACCCAGCATCCAGAACTCCTTACTGCCCTCACTGAGCCAGTTCGATTGCACCCGTGCCTTCCTGGAAGACAGGAACTTTCTCTTAGGTCACTGAATCTGTAGGGAGAATGCCACATCGGAATACCATTTGAAGAAAAAAATGAATAAACGATGGAATGACTGTGTCGCCTGAGAGATGTTCACTGTATGGCGAACTGACAGCTGTCCGCGTGGGCAAGGGCTCCCCAAGTCCGTGGGGGGAGTTCTCCAGAAAGAAACACTGTTGATAACTTAAATAAGAAGGTCTAGATTGGTGTTCCTCAAGATGTGATCTGTGAAATTGCTCAGGACACAGGGCGCATTTCTTCAGTAAGTATACAGCACAAGTTTAAAAAAAGTCTTTGAGTACCAGGGGTTGTATGCAAGTGATGAACACTTGAAACTCCTATTGCACTATATGTTAACTAGCTGCAATTTCAGTAAAACCATGATGGGGGGGGCGGAGCGGGAGAAGGAAAAAAAAGTCTCAGACTTAAGAAATGTTACTACCAAAAACAATGTGCCAGTCTTTGCTGGATATTAACAAACCAACTCTAAAGAGACATTTTTGAGACAATTAGGGAAATTTCAACAACAATGGAGTGTGAGAGATTGTTAAAGATTATCATGTATTTTGTTAGGTGTGATAATGGTGTGGTTGTGCTAAAAAAAAAAAAAAGTCCATATTGGATATGGGTGAAATAATCTCTGAAAATTGCTTTAAAATACTCTAACTTAAAAAAATTGTGCAGGGAAAAAAATGGTATAGGCAGAGGCGGATGAAACAACATTAGGAAAATGTATTGCTAATTATTGGAGCTGAATGAATACATACGGGATTCTTTATTCTGCTTTTGTATGTACTTTCAAGAATTTCCACAGTAAAAAGTCTTTAAAAATAAATTTAAATAGGCTCCTAAATTTCAAAAAGAAAAAAAAAAAATGTAGCCCATGAACTGTATGGGAAACACCTGGTGCTTGTTAAAATGAAGATTCCAGGCTGCTCTGACCAGTCAGGGGGAGGGCAGTGGCCTTGAAGCTTCCAGTTACAAGTGAACCCTATTCTTCCTCCAGATCTAGCAAACCTTGGTTCTGATGAGGGTTCCACTGAGGATGACCACATATCCGATTTGCCAGGAACCGGGTTGGATTGTATCTGGTGTCCCCCCTTCCCTCTCAGGAGTGTCCCAGTCGGGACAACAAAGCACACAGTCATCCTAGTTGGAGTGAGCCACGTTCACGCTCCACAGGCTGCCCTGAACTGCATGTGCTGAAAGCCCACTTGTCTGCCAAGGTCCAGCTCAAGCACCCCTAAGACCTTCTCTGAGGACTCCAAGTGAGAGAAGTCCTCCACCCTTTCAACCACAGACCCAAGCCAACAGAGAGTACACAGCGCTGGCCTCAAGTATATCCATCTACCGGGAAGGCTGCGAGAATTGTGACATAGTAAGGAACAGTGGATTGGTCTCTGTCCTGGTTCCTGGCTCAGAACTGCTAAATCCTTTGAAATTTCCTAAGCGATAGCAGTAAGAGTAGTGTCTTTATTACACATAATAAGCCGCTTTCAAACACCCCTGAGTTTATGCTAACGAGGGGTCTCCTGGCAGATGAGAGCAGTTTGCCAGAGGAACCAACTAAGGGATCAGAGGGCTGGACCTTTCAGTCCCAGCCCGGGGAAGTGGGAGGGAGTAGGGCTAGAGATGGAACCAATGGACCATGATGCAATTAACTGTGCCTCCATAATGGAACCTCGATAAAAACTCTAAACCACGGGGTTCAGAGAGCTTTCCAGGTTGGTGAGGTGCTGGAAAGGTGATATGCCCATACAGGGTCTGGCAGCTCCAACCTCCAAGCTCCCTGCCACACACCTCGCCTGATGCATCTCTTCCATCTGTCTGTTCCTGAATTGTATCCTTTTTAATAAACTGGTAATCGTAACTAAAGTGTTTCCCTGAGTTCTGGGAGCAGTGATAGCAAATTATCAAGCCCCAAAAGGGGAGTGTGGGGAACCTTCAATTTACAGCTAGTCGGTCAGATGTGCAGGAGGCCTGTTTCTCGAGATTGGCATCCGAAGTGGGGGCAGCCTTGTGGAACGGAGCCCTTAACCTGTGGGGTCTGTGCTAACTCCAGGTGGTGTCAGAACTGATTTGTAGGAAACCCAGTTGGTGTCCAGAGAGTTGGAAACTGATTGGTGTAGAGAAACCTCCCACACATTTGGTGTCAGAAGTATTGTGGGTAGAAAAACTGTTTTCTTTTAATGATCATCCCTAGTTTGCATGTCTTTAGCCTGGGGACTCCTTAAAGGCAAGGACTCTGTTTTTCTCTCTCCAATGCTGATAAGTGTTAATTTGATAAATGAATAAACAAACAAATGAAGCACCCCATGAGATATAACTGCGTTAACTTAAATACTGACTTACCATCATGATGAAATGTTAGGTAGCCTTAATTTAAGATGCCTAGTGCTAAATCTGGGTAAAAACAGGGGGAACATGTGACATAGCCTGTGGGGGGAAAAGATCAAAATTCCACAAAGTATGTGTACTCTAACAGGAAAGATGTATATGTCTATTATTTTTTATGAGACCAAAAGGTAATATGCAAGAAAAAAAGTGAGCTTCTCACAACAGTATTTGTATTTTGTGTATTTACGTTTTTCCAAATATTCTTTTCTTTAAGATTTCATATATTCGTATACAAGCAGGGGCGAGGGGCAGTGGGAGAAGCAGACTTCTGGCTGAGCAGGGAGCCTGACACAGGGCTTGATCCCAGGACCCTCGGATCAGGACCAGAGCCAAAGGCAGACACCCAACCACTGAGCCACCCAGGCATATTTGTTTGTTTGTTTGTTTCCTTTAAGGAAAGAAGAAAATGAGAAAAACAGCTTGGAATCTGTTTTGGTCTGGTGGGTGGTAAAGATCAGGCAGGACTCCAGCATCACAGGGCCCCTCCCAAGGCCCCTCCCAAGGCTCCCACCAACCCAACAGAGGAGAAAAAGCTTACAATGTTGCCTGTGGCACTGGGGGCAGGGCGGGGGAAGTGGAGACAAATCCTTTTCCACAGAACCCACAGGTTTCCCCTGGCTGAATTTAGTAAGACCTCTAACCCCTAAGACAGGGAGTCTTAGTAAACGTACATGTTCTTCATGCTACGCAGACCCTTGTGCACAGAGGTATTTAAAAGAACAAAGAGCTTAAACAGTCACTTGGTCTGTACTGAGAGTGTCCTGGGCTTTCCAATCATCCTGCGAGAAACCTGCTCCAGTATGAACAGGTAGCAATCTAATATACTGTGCAGCAAGCACCATTATTTTCTTCTCAATCTATTTTACCTGCCACATCTCTCAGGGGCAGATTGGAAAATATGTGGTAATTATATATTGATAGAACGTGGGAGCAGGTTATATACGGACCCATTGTATCTGGCTTCCTTATTAACCAGCTAAAATGTGCTCTGTGGGATCTTTTTTTGCTCTTTAAGGAATCTCTAGAGCTGAGCTATTATTTTGCTGTTTATGATTTTTTTTCCTTACTTGTAAAAATTGTCCGGCTTTACCACAACCTCCCATGTACCACGCCACGATGGGGCTTTGAAGCACAGCCCCGGTGTCATCGTCCCTGGCAAGGATCCCACCCGAAGCCGGCGACTTCCACACAAAGACACACCACAACTTCACTGGGCTGGCTTCCCAGTCCCTTGCAACACCTCATCAAGGAAGAGTTAGTCAGTATGAAAAATACTTATTAAGAAAAAGTCAATGAACCGTATTTGTGAGCCTTCCAAACAAATAAATTCTTTTTTTCTTTTCCTTTTTTTTTTTTTTTTAAAGAGACAGAGTAAGCTATGGGTTTAAGAGTAGGTTTTCCTCACAAACACTAATGATAGTAGCCCTCAGTGAAACAGCCACAGAAAACAAGAACGGGCACCTCTGGGAAGCTTAATGGTCTTTACTTAGCTGATTTGTCTGGAATGGTTAAGCAAAGGGAGAGGGAGGAGAGAGGGGGGAGGCATGAGGGAGGAAGATGGAGGGGTAAGGAATGAGGAGGGCTGAGGTGGGGGGAGGCAGGGGGCTCTGGTTAAAGACATCTAAGTAAAAGGCAGGTGCAAAGCCAGTGGTAATCCACAATCACTTTGGGACTGCTGCCCAGGGGATCTAAATGGATGGTTGGTCACTCTGAGTGATCTAAATGGATCTCAAGTCGAGAAGAAATGTGAGAAGGCCATATAATCCACAGACGGAGCATGCAGCCAAGCTGTTCCAACCCTGTCGCTCAGCATGCGCTCACAGAGCATTTCCTGGGCACCCAGTCCCAGCGGGAGTCTCACTGTCCCCAGCTTCCCTGACCTCAGGCTCCCCTATGGAAAGGTGACAAGTTGGACTTCCACAGGCCTTGCTTCTCCGTACCCTTTCCAACCCAGAAAATAAAAAGTGGGGAGACAGTGGATCACTTATATCCCATCCAGCTGTGACTGTGTACATGAAAAGAATCCACCCCAGACTGTTGCTTTTTTTCTTAGCCTGGTCTCATCTGTCTGTCTTTTGTGCCAAAAGCTATCCTTGGGTGGTAGAGCCAGATAACCGTGCAGGGAACTGGCTTCTGTCAGGTGGACCCGGAAGGGGCACAAGGAAACAGAACTTGCCCTTGAAGGGGAGACTCTGCCAGTTTAAAAATTCAAGCCCCCAAATCATCATCTAATATTAAATACAACCTACCATCACTTCTTGTAGGAAAAAGGAAAAAAAAAAAAAACCACAGCCGTGTAATTGTAGCAATAAAGTAATTAGGGAGGCGCACTCCCTCTAAAATGAAACCACCAATACCATAACTTCCAGTTAAATTTAATTACTACCTTATTTTCTTTACAATAGATGACCCAGTTTTTGGACAATATTCTCAGAAAGAGATTACGTGTGGGTGTAAAACTCTGCCCTATCTTTGAGAAGCAGAGAGACCATTCACTGAGCTCACCTAATCCATCCAGATATAAATGTGTGCAAGGCGAATGGATAAGATACAGCCCTCTGAAGAAACACGCTCCATTCTTACACAAAGGCCCAATAGGCATGCAGTCCAATGTTTATGCCTCTAACAAAAAGCAATCCCATGGAGACCTGAGAGCTGATTGTCGGGCTTGCTGACTAACTTCCAAAAGGCAGCCTTGGCCATTTATATGAAGAGCCCATCACCGCCAGCATAGGCACACCCCGCTATGCCCCCGGTCCCCGGTCCCCGCATCCCCGGGCAAGGATGGGGCATTGGCATAGAACAGATCTATGTTTTGGCTGCTGTGCAGATTCTCATGACCTACAAAGTCCCTGATCTGGCAGGAAAGCAGAGAGGGTGGGTCCACTGATGCTTTGGCTTGTCCTTTCCATTCACCAAAGTTGTCCCAGGCTGAGCTGAGCATGATGCATAGTGACATGTGTATGACCATAAATGGTGACATGCGCCGTGAATGGGTAACAGAGGCGTCCAGAGCATCCCAATCCCCGGCAGCCAGAACATCCCCAAAGACAAGATCAAATGTGTATGTCTTCTTTCATTATTTCCCATAATGAAAAGTGAGGGGGAGGGGATAAACTCCTACCCTCAAGGAGCTCCGAGACTAGGAGGGAAATAAATATGTAAACAGGCAATTATAAAAGTGTAATTAATTCTACAGCAGGAGGAAAAAGCAACAGGGAGAAGAGGCAGAGAAGGAGAGTCAGGATGGCTTCCCGGAGCTCAGGACCTTGAAGCCTGGATCTGACATACAAGAAAACTGGAGCCATACAGGGTGTGGGATAGGATGGGAGAAATTAGATTCCCCATGCAGGTGGACTGGCCTGCTGGCAGAGAGGGAGGATGGTGGCTGAGGAAAGCAAGGGCTTCCATAGGGCCCATCTTGGAGCAGGAAGTGATGAGGGAAAACAGAGGAGCCCGCTGATAAGCCCAGGCCAGTGGCTATACATTGTGGTATTTGCACCTGATCCTGCCGATCTCAAGCGACACGGAAAGGGTTTAGGGAGGCCAGTGCCAAGTCCACATTTGTGTTTAAGAATAACCACACTGACAAAAATATAAAAGCGTGGCACTCAAACAAAATACGAAAACAAAAACAGAAAGGCGGGGGTTGATGAGACAATGGTGAATGTTTGACAGTGGTTGAAGTGAGGAGATACGGACGGACGTGAGGGTTCCTTATACTCTTCTCCCTCATTTCATCTAGATTTGAAATTTTCCAGAATGGAAATATTTTTTAAACTAACATGAATCTTTTAAAAATCAAAAGCGTGTCTATTCTTGCGAATTTTTTTAAAAAAATGTTATATATCCTAACTCATTAGCCAAAAATAAATGGGAGTATGTTTGTGTATTTTTTTCTACATTTTAAAAATACCACAGCTCTGCAGGGTGCTGAACAGATTGGAGAGAAGGGAAGAGGGGACAGGAGGCCATTAGGGGGCTGTGTGGGGACCCAGTGCGAGATGGTGGTGGTCTGCACCAACACAGGGGCAGGGAGGATGAAGGGCAGGATTTCAAATGTTCAGGAGGTACAATGGCCAGACCCTGGCGACTGACTAGACATGAATGAATCATGCATTCAGTCACTCTCTCTGCAAAGATTTAGGGCCACCTGCTCTGCCCACAGACTGCAGGAAAATGAACAGGCAGGTCTGACATGAGGCCAGACATCAGCACGGTTCTCAATGACAGAAGTAAGATGAAATAAGCCAAAAGGACAAAAACAGTTTTTGGAAAAGTGAAAAAGTAAAAGCCGTAAGTAAACATTACCTTAAAACATGCTAACGTGAATACCAGCAAAATTGAAAAATGCTGGGAAATAAATATGAAGCGTTTAACCACACGAACTTAAAATGTGAGAACGATAAAAGACAGCCAAGATAAACCGTAAGATTACATCATAAAAGAATAGTGCTACAATCAAAACTGCAGCTAAAAAAGCAAAAGGGTAAATAATATCAGCTAATGGAATATATTAAAAAGATTAAAGAGTGAAATAAAATTCCTGGGGATGCAGACATTTTGCTAAAAGTACATTCTAAGCAAAGGGTAATGGGAGAAGCACAGGTTGTGATGTGGTCACCTGCTACCCAGACCACCTGCTTAACCTCAGCCGTAATGCCAGAGCTGCCCTGAAGGACTCTGAGCCCAGCCATACCAAGTCCTCGCCATTCTCCTTATCTGCCATGTTTTCCTTAAAGGACACTGCTGGGAGGGGAGGTAAGAATTACAATGCACTATCCACAGAAAAGGCTCGTAAAAATCCTCTCTGCACATCCGCCTTTCTCTTCAAAGCTTCCCAGTGCCAAAAATCTCTACTTTCACGCCCTCCCTGGTCTGCTACCCATTCCCAAGGCTTCCTGCCTTCTCTGCCTTCTCTTGCTTCAGCTGACAGACTCTCCTTGCCACAGCCACCCCCTGGGGAAGAGCGGTCCCACTTGAGCCTCTGAGCACTCCTCTTGCCAGAAAGTGCCTTTTAGAACAGAGTGAATGGAAATCTCCCCCTGGTTACATCTACACATGAGCCAGGCTTCCCCGAAAACTGGACTCTTCCTAAGTGTTCTGGGGTCTAGTCATGGGCCTGGCACACAGATAGTGTTCAGTTAACCTCTGTTGAAGGCAAAGAACTGAAAAGAAAGATCAGTAGTCTTCCAGCTAAAGTAGACTGGGCTCCATTACCGAACAAGGATAAATTCCATAGCAGAGGGTCCTGGCCCCATGGAGGCTTCTTAACAATGTGTATCTCAGGAGACAGCCCTGGGCTCCTGCCTTTCATGTGGGCATTGTCAGCTCTTCCTAAACGGCTTAGCAGAGATCCCCTCACACAGGGTCCATGGCCACAATGTGAGGAAGGAACGCTGCTGCACGACCTCAAGGAGAGATGGCTTCCGGGCACGTGACTGGGAAGACTTTGTGGAGGAAGGGGTCAGAGCCTAGGCTCTGAAGATGGAGAGGCTGCATGGATGGAGGGAGAACAGGACAGGATTTCTAGAAAGGGAACAGGACATGAGTTACCATACAGAGTCGATTTCAGCCCCCCACCACAAAGACTGTCCTTCCCCCAGGGTCCCCAGCACAAAGTCAGCCACAGAGTCCTGCAGGCAGCATTTCCATCCCCTATGAAGCAAGTTCTCCAAATTCCACCAGGGTCACTGATCGCATGGCCAGATCACATCTCTATGATGCAGAGACCTGCCACTAGGCGTTCCACACCCCCTCTAGCAGGAGCGACCCCGGGCAGCCACTGCATTTACATTTTGGACAGCCTTAAGTGTGAGAAGCTATCATGCTCTATTCTCTGAGTGAACATAACAATTCCAGCTGCCTCTTCCATAAGGCCTTCCCTGTGAAGTTTCAATAGCCAGTGACAGCTCCCAGCATTATCCTCCTCAACACCGATTTGCCTAACCTCCTGTACTCCCCAGTTCTCAGCTCTCCCAGCCATTTGGATTACGTATATCGTGACACCTTCTTAATGACTACCAGGACAATTGCTGGCTTTCTATTTTTTCAGTTCCAGAAAGAGCAAGAACCTCCTCTGTCTCAACTTTAGGGAACCCTTAGCGAGAGGTTCACCAGCTGCCCAGCCTTGCATTCATCTGTTGCTCCCCTGGAATTCTTCCTGCCTGTTCCAGCTGGGACTCGGATAGCACAGACCTCAGCACAGTGAATGTGGGAGAGCCCTGCTACAGACTGAACGTGTGTGTCCCCCTCTAACTCATATATTGATATCCTAACCCATAATCCTACGATGTTTGGAAGTGGGGTCTTGGAGAAGTGATTAGGTCGTGAGAGCAGAGCCCCCATACAAGAGATTAGCTTCCTTATAAAAGAGACCCCAGAGACCTCCCATGTCCCTTCCACCACGGACAACACATAAAGAAGACAGCCATCTATAAACTAGAATGCAGGCCTTCCTCACCAGATACTAAATCTGCCGGCACCTCGACTGTGGGACTTCCCATCCTTCAGAACAGTGACACATAAATCTGTGCTGTCCACACACCATTCAATCTATGATATTCCGGTGGGGGGGGGGCAGCCCAAACAGAGGAAGACAAGGCTCCAATGCAGAATTTATTAGGAAATGCCAAGGAACCAGTTTCATGACTCTTCAGCTCCCCACCCAGGGGCCTTTATCTGCTTTGGGAAGATAAAATTTTGAGAGAAGGGGGGTGGGGGGAGTCTGTGAAGTGAGTATTTTGAAGAGAACTATTAAGATACTTTGAGTCCCACTCTACGCTGCATGTGAAGGGAACAGAAAGTGCTTTCTGCCACCTCAAGCCTGGGAAGGGGGCTTCCACGGGGCCACACAAGGACAGTGAAGACTGTCCCAGGCCTCGGGGTACACTGTGTGCTGCACAGAACTCGGGGCAGCATGTGGCAGTGGCAGACAGCATACAGCTGGGACCGGCCTGCACCCCCAGGGTTCACACAAACGGGACGTGGACCACAAGGGAAAGCCAGGCTGGGTCCCTCTTAAAGCCTGGGAGAGGGTGAGCCCTCCAAGAGCAAGATGAAATGTGGAGAAACATCACAAAACCAGAATGAGAGCAGCACAAAAGGGGAGAAGTGACATAGTCTGTATCAGGTGAGCTGTAGTGGGGCTTTCTGGAGAAGGCATTCCCAGGCAACTCCCTAGAGCACCCGTGAGAAGAGTCAGCTAAGAATACCTGCCAGGCCTGGGACTGTGGCACACACAGCAGTTCAAGGAAGAGCTCTCCTGCCCTTCCTCCCCTCCCCTGCCCTTCCTGGCACACCTGAGGTCAGTGACAGCAGTTAGAAGATACAGACAGAAGAGCAGACAAAAGAAGGAGGCTTTGCCTCTGCTCTGGCAAGGGCTCAGCCACAGTGAGAGTCCGGCTGTGGGAAGCACACATTCCCATATTAATTAAATTCAGAGATTTGATTAATTTGGGGGTCTAGATAGCCCTAATTTCTGGAATGTGTTTGCAACTAACATAACCATTGGATTGTCTGCTGCCTGAGAGTGAGCTGAGAAGCCAGAAACCTGTCCAAATGTTCATCAGAGGCAAGGGAGATTCATCCCCCTGCCCCTACCCGATAAAGTTTAAAGGGGCAATGAGGGACAAAATGAAGCTACTTTGGATTATGCCCGGAAGTCACCTTTGTTTGACACATAATAAAAGCCATGTATCCTTGTTGCTATCAACATAGTTGAGAAGTAATTCTTTAAACATTTTTTTCAGGTTGTAATCTTTGAGCCACAGATTTTTTTATGTCTAGAAATTATCCTAAGAAAGCCATCCTAACTACAGACAACTAGACGCAACTCATCATCATCTCTGCGGTAGACAGTGAAGTTCAATCCACCCAACACCAGTTCCGGGCCTCTCCCGTTCGCCTGTTTGCCGGCCCTTCGGTAAAGGCATAAAAGCTAAACGTTCATCTTCGCAGTCCCCCTATAGCTAGGAGCGGTCGGCGACACAGTGCAGGCCGGCGAAACACGGCCAAACGTCTACAGGTGCTGTCTTTTGCCTTCCACCTTCTCCCCACAGTAAATGCAGTGGAAATGGCTAGAACTGCAGCCATTTAACCATTATTAGGTCTTAAACAAGTGGTCAAGGGAATTGCTGAGAATCCAGCACTGACTCCATGAGCCACTGAACCTGGCAATTATCCCCTCTCTAAAGACCTCATGCTAGGTGAGACAAATAAACACCCATTCATTTAAGACACTGTGGTTGGACTTTCTGTCACTTTAAACTAAATGCAACCCTAACTTGAAGAACACGCACAAACGCATAGGACACATCCAAGCCTACTAAAATATACATATACATATGCATGTACATATATATTTATGTATATTATACATATTATATATAAATGAGAGATACACCAAAACATATGCATGCTGGCATTACCCATCATTTTTATTTTCTTCTTTTTCTCCTGTTGATATTTTAAATTTTTTCTGCACCAAAGATGTATTGTTTTTGCAATAAGACAAAAACATTTATGAAAACCACTTTTTAATAGTGAAGCCCTAACTATGCTCGCTGAAATTTAGACACGTTCCTTGGTCCTCGAGGGCTTTATCTGTGTTCTTTGTTCTACAGCTGGCCCAGCACACACCCACTCTAAACCACTTCTATGAAGATGGAATGCCAAAGAGACCAGACAAAATTCTCCCAAGCGAAACGGAGCACGAAGTGATAAGGAACAGATTTATCACACATGAAAAGGCAGGTGTTTATCATATTTGGGGTAAATCTGCAAAGCCTAGAGACTAACAGGATCGCAGGAGAAAAGAGAACAAATCAAGGATGGCTGAGTGTTGGGACCCCAGGTACTCAATAGTAAGTGGGAGGCAAGGTATCAGAGGTGGGGAAACCAGTTATGAAGCTACTGAACCACTGAGGCAAGAGAGAAGAGCCTTGAACTTGGAGAATTCAAGGAACGGTTGGTTATAAGAGATTAGCTGACACAGAATGAAAGGACGTCATGGCTCACTGTGGGGACTTCTGAGTAAGAAACAGGAGTAAAAAAAAAATGCTCAGTGTGGTACCTGAGAAAGTGAGGTATTTCCTCTAATAAAATCCTTGTAAACCTAATCCTTCCTTAGGGTCTACTTCTTTTTTTTTTTTTTTTTTAAAGATTTTATTTATTTATTTGACAGAGAGAAATCACAAGTAGATGGAGAGGCAGGCAGAGAGAGAGAGAGGGAAGCAGGCTCTCGCTGAGCAGAGAGCCCAATGCGGGACTCGATCCCAGGACTCTGAGATCATGACCTGAGCCGAAGGCAGCGGCTTAACCCACTGAGCCACCCAGGCGCCCAGGGTCTACTTCTTTATCCTAGACTAGAACAGGCTTTTTGGGGTTGTTATATAATTAAAAAAAATTTTTTTTTCTAACTGTATTGAGATATCTGACATGTACACCGTGTTAAGATGTACATTGCAATTACTTGATATCCTTCTACGTTAGAAAGGTTTACCCCAGTAAGTTTTTTAATACATCCTTCACCTCACATAATTACTATTTTATTGTGGTGGTGGTTTGATAAAATCTAACTTTTACTCTCATACCAACTTTCAGGTATACAGTATAGTACGGGTTAACCGTAGTTGCCTGTTGCACATTAGATCCCTGAAATATGTTCATCCTAGTTTGTACCTTTTGACCAACATCTCCCAGTGACCCCCCACCCTCCAGTCCCTGACAACCATCAACCTACTCTCTGTTTCTATGAGATCAACATTTTTAGATTTTACATATATGTGGGATCAT
Organism: Mustela putorius furo; assembly: GCF_011764305.1. Taxonomy (NCBI): domain Eukaryota; kingdom Metazoa; phylum Chordata; class Mammalia; order Carnivora; family Mustelidae; genus Mustela; species Mustela putorius. The sequence goes on along the minus strand of NW_025422019.1, from coordinate 18,148,176 downwards.
AAAGTTTTTCTTTTTCCTTGTCTTATTTCACTGTGCATAATATCCTCAAGGTCTATTCCCATTATCACAAATGACAGGGATTTCCTTCTTTTTTGTGGCCAAATAATATTCCATTGTGTGTATATGTGTATATCACATTTCAGATATATAAATGTATATGTGTGCATATATACATATATATCTCATTTTCTTTTTTTATTCCTTTTTTCTTTTAATCTCTCGTGTTCTTTATCCACTCCTCTGTCAATAGGCAATTGTTTCCACGTCTTGGCTATTGTGAATAATGATGCACTGAACATGAACATGGGAGAACAGATATCTCTTCTCGATTTTCCTTTGGATATACATTCAGAATTGGGATTGTGAGACCAAACTATAGATCTGTTTTTATTTTTTGAGGAACCTCCGTACTGTTTTCCATAGTGGCTACACCAATTTACATTCCCACCAATAGTGTGCAAGGGTTTCCTTCTGTCAACATCCTCAGAATAATTTATCTCTTGTTAGAATAGCCATTCTAACAGGCATGAGGTGACAGTTCATTGTGGGTTTGATTTGCATTTCCCTGATGATGAGTGACATTGAGCACCTTTTGTTTGCTATTAAATTGTATGAGTTCTTTATATATTTGCGATATTAACCCCTTATCAGATATATGGTTTGTGAATATCCTCTCCCACACCCATCGGTGCCTTTTCATTTTGCTGATTGCTCCCTGTGCTATGCTACTGCATTTGCTATAGTCTCTACTGATTTTTGGTTGCTTATGCTTTTGCTATTACACGTACACAAAAGAATCATTGCCCAAGGACAATGTTACAAAGCTTTTCCCCTATGTATTCTTCAAGGAGTTACACAAGTTTCAGGTCTTATATTTAAGTCCTTGACCCATTTTGAGTTAATATTTATGGGTGACATAAGACAAAGGCCTAATTTCATTCTTTTGAATGTTAATATTCAGCTTCACACACATCATTTATTGAAAAGACTATCATTCCCCCATTGAGTACTTTTGGCTCCTTCTTGTCCTGGATTAGATGACCAGATATGTGTGGCTCTATTTCTAGACTCTCGATTCTTTCCTTCAGTCTCTGTTTTTATGTCAGCACCTTACTGTGTTGATTCCTACAGCTTTGTAATATAGATTGGAATCAGGAAATGTGATACCTCCCACTTTCTTCTTTCTCAAGATTGCTTTGGCTCTTCAGATTCTTCTGTGTTCCATATAAATTTTGGGATCATTTTTCTATTTATTAGAAAAATGCCATTGGAAATTTCATAGAGATTTCACAGATTCTATAGATGGTTTTGGATAGTATGAGCATTTTATTATTAAGTCTTTCAAACTGTGAATCTGGAATAACCTTCCCTTTATTTTTGTCTTCAATTTCTTTCATCAATGTCTTATAGTTTTCATGATACAGATCATTTACTTCCTTGGTCATTTTATTCCTAAGGATTTTATTGTTTTTGATCTATTATAAACGGGATTTTTAGTTTCTTTTTCAGACAGTTCATTATTAGTGTATAGAAATCCTACTGATTTTTGTATGTTGATTTTCTATCCTAAAACGTTTCCGATGGGCACGTGGCATCTCTGGGTCTAGATAAGTCTGCTGTGTTGTCGGTTAGGGTCACTAGGATCCACAACACTGACAAACATGTGTTGTTTGGCACGTGGTGTGAGGGTCCACAGTGGCTACAATAGCTACTGGGACCTTGTCAGTGCCTCCAGGTCCGGCAAGTAGGGACCAGGGCTGGCAGAGACAGTGGCTGTGCATGCTAATGTATGCACACTCACCTGTGGGAGCCAGCTGCAGGTGCCTACCTAATGTCAAGGGTCAGAGACACACACACATTATGGTCAGGGCCATGGCCAGCAGCAAGGACTGGGGTCCACTGTGGGCACACTAGCAGCTGCGAGGACCCTGTCTGTCAGCATGTACTCCTGTGGCTAGAGGTTCTCACCATGGGCATGGGCACAGCAATGAAGGGTGGTGACGAAGATCAGGCCAGCTGTGCACAGGTGTACAGCTAAAAGAGGTTAGCTGCAGGGGAACCCAGTAGGGCAGGCCAGTGACAGGAGTCAGGATCTGTTTTAGGCTGACAAGGAGCTGGGTGGCACTGGCTCTGCTCCTATGGCTGTCCGGTTCCACCGCAGGCACACAGCAATGGAAACCAGTACCAGGAGTTAGACAGGAGGTATGCAAGTGCACAGCTGAGGCGACTAGCTACAGGTAAGCCCCACAGTGCAGGCCAGTAACAGGAGATGGGGCTGCATCTGGGCACGCACCTGCTACCGGGGCCTCGGGTGTCAGCATGCTTTCTTGGCTGCATGGTCTCGTCACAGGCTCATACACAACAATAAAGGCAGTCCAGCCTGTAGCATGCAGGTGCAGAGCTGGAGGTGTAGCCCCAAGGACACACACACAGACAGGTCAGCCATGGGGGTCTAGGCTGTCATTGTCCACATGGGCAACACAAAGGCTAAAGCTGACTGCTGGTACAGATGCCAGGCTCTGGAGGACGGGAGGCTGGGGGGAGAGGTAGAGAACTGGAAGGGACTCAGCAGCTGACTTTAGCAAACACAAATACCTGTGGGGTGGAAGCCAGTAAATCTGCAGGGAATCTGTTGGTTTCTTTAGTAGTGAAAGCTGTTGGGGTCCTCTACAGAGCAGGTCACTGGGCACCACCGTCTCTCGGGCTGTGGGGCTGATATTGGCAGCCTTAGCTCCTTTTCCTTGTTCCCAGCTGTCTCTACACATCTCAGGTCTGCTGATTTCTGCGTGGAATGAAACCAAAGTGAATCCCGTGGCCAGTGCCCTAGAAGCCTGGGGAAGCTGGTCACACACCCTGCTCTCCCTTTTCCAGCGAGGGGAGTTATTTCTGGGTGGGGATTCTCTCATGGCACGGAGTGGATTCTGCCCCGGGGGGTTAAGATGGTGCAGGCAAAATGAGGCTATTCTTCCTTCCCTTTCTGTTTGGTTCTTCTCAAGTGTTTTGTTCTCAAGTGTTGTGCTGCTGGTTTCCTAAGTGGACTGCAGAGTGTGCACAGGCTATTTCTGTTCATGGATAGCAGTCTAATTGTGGAACTTTGTGAACGGGTGGAGGACGGGGTCTCCTACTCCACCATCTTGGCGACATCACCTCCCTCACAGAGGCTTTTTGAAGGAGGGAATCATATTATACCCCAGCCCCTGTTACACAACAAATGTTCAGTAAATTAATAAACACAGAATGAGGGAATGCATCAATGAAAACAGAAATTCCTACAGGTTTTTTTCAGGGCAATAAAAAAGAAGAGCAAAGAAATCACAACAACTTCTCCACCCAGGCATCTGGCTGGCTCGGTTGGTAAAGCGTGCAACTCTTAATCTCAGGGTCGGGAGTTCAAGCCCCAGCTTGGGCATGGAGCCTACTCAAAATAAATAAATAAATAAATAAATAACTATAAAAACAACTTCTCTTCCTACCCGTGCCTTGAATCACTCCAACTTCTTCCCCTATTTATCTGAATACTTCATTTTTCAATGGGCTGCTCTGTGGGTGAAAAAAAACACAACCCTGACTTTGATTCTGCACCCTTCGTATTGCTCTACCAACTCTCCTTGGGACTCAGTGGCTTGCAAAGCTCTTCCATAACAAATCAGTCCCCGAGTGCCCCTGAGAGAAGTCCCCATTGTCAGACTGGCAGATGGGATGGTTTCTCCGATTTGACAGACGGACCAAGCCCAGACACCACTGCTTAGGCTCAGCATCTGTTGCATCAAAGCCCCCAGAGGACTGAGCCCTCCTCCTGTGTGCTTGACCAACAATTTCAGCACCTTTTTCTTATGTCAAAAGCCAGACTGAATCTTCCAGAGCAGTTCCAGATTTGGCAGATTTATACTCAGCATGCCCAGATCCAGGAACTCATTATGACACAGAAGGTCGTTTGTTCAGTAAAACCACAAAAGCATAAAGGAAAAGAGAAACCAACGGCCACACGGCAACAAAGTATATAAAACAGCAGGAACCATACAGACTCCAATCCCATTAGGAAAATAGGAGGTGATTAAGGGGGAAAACAAACAGCTTTAATGCTCTCGCGTGGAAAGATTGCAGCCTTTCCCTGAGTCATCATTTATGAAAACAGACTCACTTATTTCTAGCAAGCTATGCTAAAAATGTATACCTACGAAAGGTCTGGGCTTCTTTCTCAGTTGTTTAGACTCTCATATTAGTTCAGTCCAGGTCAGTGGTTCTCCTCTTGGGCAGCCTGGGTGGTTTCACTGAAGAAAAAGTGCATGACCCAGATCACTGTGTTGTCTGAAGCCAGTCTTCCCTCCAAGTCTCACTGGCTGCCCCCATCAGGCATGGACAAGCAACTCTTCCCCAATTTGGAAAAGCAACACCAAATCTTTATGGTTTAACTATAATGAGTCATCGTGCATCAATATCACTTTTTTACTTATGTTATGTTATGAGCTGAATCGTGTCCCTCCCATAGTTTATATGATGAAATGTGACTCACTCAGAATGTGACTTCATTTGCAGTGTCTTTAAAGAGCTAATTAGGTTGAACACAGACTCACCAAGGCGGGCCATATCCCAATATGACTGATGTCTCTATGAGAAGAGGCAATCTGAATGAGACACAGCAGAGAAAAGACAACATGATGGCACCAGGACAGACTATGGCCATTTCTAAGCCAAAAAAAGAGGCCTCAGAAGGGAACAGCCCTGCAGACACCTTGCTCACAGATTTCTAACCTCCGTGACTGTGAGACTATAAAATTACATCCTGTAAACACACAGTCTGGTGTAGTGTTTTTGCAGCCCTGACAGCCTAAGACCTGCCCCATTTCCTCTAACTGACGTCACAAAGCCAACAGACGTAAGCTCCAGGAAAGCAAAAATTTTTGTAGGTCTGGACTCCTGCCATATTCCCAGCATCTCAAATAATGCCTAGTAGAGAACAGGCACTCGATGAATACTTGCTAAAGAATGAAGACTTACACAACTTCGTTTTGAACTATTCAAAACGAGTAGGAGGGAACATCCCTCCTACTCCGCTCAAGTCAGATCCTGGTTATGCTGTTGAAAAAAACGATTCAGAGAATCCAAACTACCAGTAAATGCACCATGTCCATTTTTGCCCAGCGGATGTCCAGTCCAGTCAGATGTGCACATGTTCTCTGCGCCTGCTCTCTCTTGGAGATACAGCTGCTGGCAACAGATTCCGACCCTTTAGAGACGGAAGAAACCGTCCTCTTTGTTTGGGTTTGCTGTGGCAAATCCACAGTATAAAGAGGCTCCTCCAACCTGAAAGCCTAGTGAACTCAGAGGAGCCAAGGGGGGCGGGCTCAAACTTACCCAAAATGCCCAGCTACTCCTCAGTCAGGGGAGCTCTGACCAATGGCCACCTCCACCACCGACTTGAACCTCGAGTATCTCCCAATTCGATTTAATAAGTTTTTACGGTGCACCTACTCAGTGTCTGGCAATACACAAAACAAAAGGAAGGGGAGGAGATGGATATGAAAAGCATGAGCCCAGCCGTCCAACTTGATGATATGTCTGACATGCAAGGAGCGATCAAGAAAGCATGCGGCCTGGAGACAAAGAAGCAGGGAACTGGGATTGGAGTCAGGAGACCCGCTGGCCAGGGCCAAGTTCTCTGCCTCTCCCATTTGCAAAACAGGGAGGGCCAGGGAAGCCTCCCAGAAGGTCTCTTCCAGTGTGTCAGGCCATGGGTCTGCAGTCAGTGGGACAGACTGCCTTGTTGGGCAGGAAGGATAAAGAGACCAACGCAAGTTACCTGCAGGGAAGGGTTGGGTGAGGCAAGTCACTGTCAGAGACACAGGGGCTGGACCTGAGAAACCCAAAGAACAAGCAGGCTAGGGAACGCTTCTCTGGCACTCGATTCACTGTGTGACCCACATAGTTCTTTTCTGTCTGCCAATGTATTTGCATTTTCTGTTCCTTCATAATCTCATTTTATGTGTGGCTTTTTTTCCCCCAGAAGGCTAAAAGCGAGTCTTTTTTCTTTTTTATTATTATGTTATGGTAGTCACCATACAGTACATCATTAGTTTTTGATGTAGCGTTCCATGATTCATGATTCATTGTTTGTGTAAAACACTCAATGCTCATTGCAATCCGTGCCCTCCTTAATACCCATCACTGGGCCGACCCATCCCTCCGCCCCCTCCCCTCTAAAACCCAGTTTGTTTCTCAGAGTCCACAGTCTCTCATGGTTTGTCTCCCCCTCTGATTCCCCCTCTTCATTTTTTTTAAATTTCTTTTAAAATTTTTTTATTAACATATAATGTATTGTTAGCCCCAGCAGCACAGGTCTGTGAATCGCCAGGCCCCCTCTTCATTTTTCCCTCCTTCTCCTAATGTCCTCCATGTTATTCCTTATGTCCCACAAATAAGTGAAACCACTTACACACAGCTTTGGCCTGGCTCTGTCCCGCTCTCTGCCTCCGCAGACCCCAGTAAATCTTCCTCATGTTTAGAAGCCCAGGTTCCTGAGCAAGAACATGTGATTGCTCTCACTCACCTTTTTATGGCAGGTGATAATCGTCATCTACTGTGGCCTGGGCATGCTTGTGCCAGGCCCCACCCCAGGCTATGCGTATGGTAGAGATGGGGCACAGGCCAGGCCTGACAGCTGAGGCAGCAGAGGGGATGGCCAGGCAGCTCCCTCTCTTAGAGGAGGGCATGGTGGGTGATTTGGAAGTCAAAGTTCATGATGTATGGGACATCCAAAAAGAGCCTTACAAAGTATGTGATCTGAAATGTGTGTGGATTGCCCCACAAGTAATGGCATTTCATCTCCTCTACCCTCCCTCCTGCGTCTACAGTTAGATCGTACCGGGGGTGTGGGGGTCTTTCCCCACCGACATAAGTCTTCTGGAAATGGGGAAAGGAGTCATACTCAGTCCCATGAGCATCAATAATCTTAGGCCTGGGGCACCTGCATGGCTTCTGGTTAAGCAACAGACTCTGGGTTTCAGCTCAGGCTCTGATCTGACTCTTGGGATTGAGTCCTGAGTTGGCTCTGTGCTCAGCATGGTGACTGCTGCAGAAGATCTTCCTCTTCCTCTGCTTACTCTTTCTAAAATAAATAAAATTTTTTAAAAACAAAAACAACAAATGAATAATCCTTGGGCTATCCCACTGATGGGTCCTGCCTCTAGACAGAGTGAGGACTGGGATCAGGCACAGAGGCCCTGGATTACAAATGACAGTCTTGGGCCATTTGGGTGACCTTGAGAAAAATCACTTAACCTTCTGGACCTTGATTTCTCACTTGTAAAGAGAATAACATCTTCCCTGTATCTTTTATAGAATTGTAAGGAGAAACAAAGGAGGAAACAAATTAGAAGTTGCTTTTAAAAGCATAAAGTCCTAAATGCATTTAAATAAAGATGTTAACAATAACTTCAGTCAAATCAGAAGATACAGTCTATAGAAAATACGGGCATAGAAAAGAAAAAAAAAAAAAAAACTGGGAGGAAACACACCAAAATGGTCAATTGTCTCTGGTAGACAATGGCAATTACCTCTGGATGGTGAGATATGGGTGATTTTCATTTCTTCATACTTTTATTCTATATTCTTCAAATTTCTGTAACAAATATATTAGTGCGATAAATCAAAAAATATTCCATTACAAATGGGTGTGTCAATGAGATCTCACTTTCTTCCCTGGCTATTTTAGCTGCAACCTGGACGTTTTATTGTTTTGTTTCTAAGTGTTTCACTTAGGGGCTGAGTAAAGGGAATAAAAGAAGGTCAGCTTCAGACCAGTCAGTTTCTACTGCACCTGGACATGCCTTTGAAAGAATTCAATAGCAAGAGAGTGCAGAAACCTCCCAGCTGAAATGAGGCTCACATGGCATGTTTACATTTCAACTCTTGGGGTTGCCCTTACTCTCTGCTACTAAGATGTAACTCTGCAATGCTGTTTCATCTCATTTGGGGAACCCACATGATGCTGTAGTGAAAACTATTTTTTAAAATGTTCACAGATCCTTGGGGTGCCCGGGTGGCTCAGTGGGTTAAAGCCTCTGCCTTCAGCTCAGGTTGTGATCCCAGGGTCCTGGAATTGAGCCCCACATAGGGCTCTCTGCTCAGCAGGGAACCTGCTTCCTCTTCTCTCTCTGCCTGCCTCTCTGCCTACTTGTGATCTCTGTCAAATAAATAAATAAAATCTCAAAAAAAAAAAATGTTCACAGATCCTCAAAGGGGGGGCTTATAGGTGACAGTGGGTTGAGATGGTTGTGTCCTCTTTTTTTTTTATAACTTTTTTTTTAAGATTTTATTTATTTATTTGAGAGAGAGACAGTGAGAGAGAACATGAGTGAGGAGAAGGTCAGAGAGAGAAGCAGACTCCCCATGGAGCTGGGAGCCCGATGCGGGACTCGATCCCAGGACTCTGGGATCATGACCTGAGCCGAAGGCAGTCGTCCAACCAACTGAGCCAGCCAGGCGTCCCAAGGTGGTTGTGTCCTCTTAATGCAGGTTCCCACGATGTGGAAGACTTATGCATATGTGATTCATAAAGTGGTATTGGATACCTACAGCCAACAGATCTGCAATGGTAATAATAACACACACTCTGGTAACTGACCTAAATGAATCCTGAGTCACTACCGTGTGCCACATTCTGTGCTAGTCAGGATAGAATGGTGACAAAGACAGACCCAGTCCCCACAGATGTGGGCCAGGCTGTACTTGAAGGGATTTAAACCCAAGGTCATGCTACGGAAAAGAGGTGGGTTACCAAGGGTAAGCCAACTGTATGCCCCTTTCACCATCTACACTATTTCAGAAATGGGGGGGGCACAAATACTATTGATCCCTTTGGATCAAATGAAAATCAAAGATAAAGGAGAGAAATAATTGTCTCAAAAGCTAAACTGAGCAAAGATCAACTATTAGATAATAGAAAGGAGTCACTTAAATTTTTTGGAGTGATCAGGTTTTTGTGCTTATGGATTTTTTTTTTAAGTTCTTAATGCATACTGAAGCATTTAAAGATAAAATCACATAAGTCTGGTATTTGCCTTAAAATAATCCAAAGCTGATGGGAAACTGAGGATCTAGGACACAAAGAGGACAAGATTGGCATGACCTGTTGATTTGTGGAAGCCAGGTGACAAGGATACCAAAGGTTCCCAGACTTGTCAGTACATGGGAACTAGCCAGGAGCATCAAAACTACGGATACTGCATTCCAACCCCAGAGACCGGAGTTAAATTATCTGGGAGGATGCCTCTGCACTGGGATTGTCAAACGATCCCTAAGCAACTCCAATGTTCAGGAACCAATAGCTTAGACTATTCTCTATATTCTTTTTGTTTGTTTTCAAGATTCTTATTTATTTATTTGAAAGAGAGAGAGCTCGTACCTGCATGTGGGGGGGAGGGAGAGAGAGAAGAAGACTTCTGGCTGAGTGGGCTGAGCAAGGGCTCAATCCCGTGACCTTAGGATGATGACCTGAGCTAAAATCAAGAGTCGGATGCTCAACTGAACCACCCAGGCGCCCCTATTCTCCATATTCCCGAGTGTATCTGACATTTGGCAAAATAAGTGTTTTTTACTGCAGTGAGGACATAAGGCTGTGAAGCATCTGAGGATGGAGGACTGACCCACTGCGCCCCCTGCCCACAGCTGTCTCTGCATCTCTTGGCTCCTGAAAGACGGTAGGAACCTGCATTAAGAGGGCCCAACCACCTCAACCCGCTGTCACCTATAAAAGCCCCCCCCCCACCCCAGGCCCTAAAAGGAAGGAGCCCTGAGGGTGGCCATTCCCCTGAGTTTTCAAGTCTGGATCTAACAAGGCAGCCTCCCCCCCCCCCACCCGTCTTTTACTTAGCCACCCACACACTGGTCTTCCTCTGCTCCTTCTTTTGGGACATGAATTATCCACTTTCACCTCCTGCCTGGAAGGGGAGGCCAGGGCTTCCATAACAGCCCCACGATTGAGATTAATCATCCTAAAATGGACGGATGTTTTTTACCCACTCATTTCCAGCAGGACCTGCAAAGCCCTCTCACCTGGCTTGCCAAAGACCCCCATGGACAGGCACATCTTACTGGATAATGCTTCATTTTAACCAGAATGTCTCAATAGTAGGTTTCATGTTCTCAGCTGGGCTCCCAGTGGGAATGTGATTTTCCTTCATGAAAATGCCATTATTGCAGGACTGCAGGCTGACAGTCCTACCAACAATAGACCTCTATTATTTGTGGGGTACTGTGGAGAGGGATTTGCAAGTGGTTCTCTAAAATGAGCCAAGCATGGCTGACAGTCAAAGGCCTGCATATAAACTGTAACTTCCGCCGGACTTCCAGACATTCCAAGGGCCCCTGGCTACCGCCAGGACCCCCAAAACAAAACAGCAACCCCGTGGACTAAATCCTGACTTTACATCTGTGGCTCCAAGTGTTCCCTTTCTTTCCTTCTTCCTTTGTTGGGCCCTTCTTAGACGTCTGTGACTGTTGAGGGAACAGCCTGTGAGGCCAGCTGAGTCAAGGAGGAAAGGAAATAGCAGGTATTCAGTACCCCCGATGTGTCACTGTCCGAGACACTGCGTGGTAGAGCTTGCAAACTTCATTCCGATGTCCATCGGGTTAGGGACGGAAAGTGAAAAAAAAGCAAGTTGAGTTGGGTGTGTCATGGAATGTGGTGAGGACTGTGAGGCACACCATCTAAAGAAGGCAGCCACTACCTCAGGGGGTGTGGGGCAGGGGTAGGGGGTGGGGGCTCAGTCCCTTAAGCATCTGCCTTCAGCTCCTGATCCCAGATTCCTGGGATCCCACTGCTAGCTCAGTGGGGAGTCTGCTTCTCCCTCCCTCTCCCTCTGACCCTCCTCCCCATGGCTCCTCCCCTTCCCCCTGCTCAGGCACACCCACTCTCTCAAATAAACAAAACCTTTAAAAAAAGAAGAAGAAGAAGATGGCAGCCACTACTTCAGTTTAAATCAGTTTCATGCAGTGAAATTGATTCAGTGTAGCCAAATCTTCATCTTTTCAGGGAAGCTAGAAACATGGAATTCCAAGGGCAATCACTCTGCTTTTCAATGATGGTAAAGAGTTCCAAAAGTGTTTGGGCCTGACAACCCCAGTGCCCCCCACCCATGGGAAATCTGCACCTCTGCTACATCCCGCCCTCTCTCTGCTCCTTTCCTGAACACCCCTTAGCCAATCCCCTGGCCCCCAGGGCACCGCATGCAAACTTGTTATAGTGCTTCTCTGGGTGCACTGGGGACATTTTTAGACATACCGGTCACCACAATGGACTCTAAGGGACTGTGTCTTTTTTTTTTTTTTTTTTTAAGATTTTAGTTGTTTCTTTTAGAGAGAAAGAGAGAGCATGAGTGGGGTGAAGGGCAGAAGAAGAAGCAGACTCCCTGCTGAGCAGGGAGCCAGAGGACTCAGGACTCCAGGACCCTGGGATCATGACCTGAGCCGAAGGCAGAGGCTTAAGGGACTGAGCCACCCAGGACCCACGTAAGGGACTGTGTCTTACTGCCCTGGCAGCCTCAGCACCTAGCTTGTGCCTGACCTCTAGGTCTTGAGTGAAGGAGTGAATCCGTATTTCGTTGACCCCTCACCACAGCCCATGAGGCCCGGATTTCCACCCCCCTCAGGCACAGGAGGAAAGGAGCCTCAGACAGTGTGAGGAACTTGTCCCAACCCCTACCCCTGCCTACGCCCACAAACAGGACACCCCAAGTCTGTGCTCTGGTGGCTGAACCAGCACTGCTTCCTGTCCTGTCATTTTTCTCTTCACTTGCAAACACTTTGTACCCGCTGAAAGCCCTAGTCCTGCCTTAAGACACACACCAAACAGCACGTTAAAACCACGTGAAATCCTCTACTTTTCATCTCACTGTGTCACCAAACCACTCACTGAGTTATTTAGTGCTGTGGGCTGTGACCCCCTGCTAGGTCGAAGCTCAGCAAATCAATAATTTTAAGATGCCTATTAAATACCCAACAGATGGTGTGTGTTAAAGGGAGTCCCCCTGCCCCCATCACTTAGGAGTTTTCCGACGACATAGAACATCTCCCATTCTGCCTCAGGCCTTTTAATTATTTGAAATATCACCAAAACACTGCTCTCCTTCCGGAAAACAAAACAAAACAAAAAACAAAAACAAAAAACAGAACTGCTGGTGAAAATTACTCCTGAAGACTCAAGTGCACGCACTCAAAGGCCGGCCTTCCCGGGAGAGGCGGACTTGGGCCCCAGGGGAGGGTGGCTGCGGCCGCTCCACTCCCGGGAGGGCGGGATGGGAAGGGGGAGGGGGCTTGCTCACCTTCCCGGGAGCACAAAGACACGCCGGCTCCGGGAAACTGACCCGCCGGCTTCCGTTCTAGCTGGGGCATCAATGGGAACCCCACCACCACCTCCTCGGGCACCCCCTAGCCCTGCAAAGGCACGAGTCCCTCACACCCCTTGAGCGAACTCCCCGGGCGCTGCAGACCGCCTGCTGCGCGCACCCCTGGCTGCCCGAATCCAAGTGCCTGGCCTGCCACCTTGTGGACACTCTGGGGGAAACACGCTGGTGGGCAGGCTCCCGATGCCCTCCACCTGCGGATTATCACTCCCCACTCAGGGCCACAAGGGACGGGAATACAGAGGAGCAGCAGACTAATTCGACAAAATTAAAGAGAACCCATGAGGAGGATCTACAGATCATGTTTTCCTCCATATGATTAGAGCTTTACATCAGGGAGGATGCAAGTTTGAAGTGCTCTAAATCCACACCACATACACATCTTTAATGAGCGGGTTGCCCAAGGGTTACTAAAGTGTGATGTGGGGGTCAGACTCTTCCAGGTGTTAGGGTCCATAATCAAAGGAGCGAGACCGATACAAAGCGAAGGTCAAGCAAAGCTTTATTTTGCACCAAGCACTGAGAATCAAACCCACAGACCGGGGCCGCCCCTTACAAAGAGGCAACCTCTCTCTGCCTCACAGACTAGCTTTTAAGGGCAAAGGCCATGTGGTTGAGCCTGGCCCATGAGATTGTAACACACAGAGAAAGCTGCACAGTCCTGCTAGGTCCCACACAGGTGGCCAATTGAATTACAATTTACCCTATAGTAGCTATTTGAACCAGCCTATCACCTTGGTCAGAATTGGCGCCCAAAAGGTGCCCAAAGGGCAGGGCCCATACTCCTTGGTAGCTACAAGACAGTATGCACCCCCACTGATTGGATACCTCCACCTGGCCTGACCCACCCTTGTATTTGGGCTTTGTTACCTGGGACTTATTTTTTAAGTAAGTCCCCTGGGGGGGGCAGGGACAGTTTAAGTTTTACTGTATAAACAACAAAGTCATTCAAAGTCATTGTTTAACTGGATGGAATTCCTCTGGCTAAATAGACCCTTACACCAGGGACATTTTTTTTAATGTAATACCCCACCCACTCCAATGTATTTACTCAGAATCTCAGTCAAGCGCTCTTTATTTATTTATTTTTTTAAAGATTTTATTTATTTATCTGACAGAGAGATCACAAGTAGACAGAGAAGCAGGCAGAGAGAGAGGGGCGAAGCAGGCTCCCTGTTGAGCAGAGAGCCTGATGCTGGGCTTGATCCCAGGACCCTGAGATCATGACCTGAGCTGAAGACAGAGGCTCTAACCCACTGAGCCACCCAGGCGCCCCTTATTTATTTATTTTTTTATTAAGGTAAAAATCACATAAAATAAAATTTACCACCTTAACTAATTTTTCTAACATTCAGTAAAGTATAGCACATACTATAGCCCTCGGTGCTACCTGGAATGAAAGCATGCTTTCTATCCCCCATAAATGCACCAGCCACATAAGCAGAGGAGGGGACATGTGCCTGCATTCTCTTTCCCTTGCAAGGACACCTGTCCCCACAGGAAAACCCACTTCACTTAAACAAGTCTAGAAGTGGGGAGGGTTATTAATTCCCACAAAGATCTTATATATTCTAGTTCTAACCCTGAAAACCAGGGACCAATGGGGAACATGCATGCAAGCCACAAGCAACCACTTGTACCAAGTGGAAGGCACTGGGAAATCTGACATGACATTCTTCCTACTCATGTTGAAGTTAGGATTATTGAGAGATTTCTGTTCTGCTGACAAGCACTGAGACCATACAGGCCCCACAGGCCAAGGGGGCCAAGGGGGCCAAGGAAAATATGTTCCCACATTGGAAGTATGGAACACAACTCTTCCCACTCTGCTGTTTTTCAGAAATTAGGCAAGCTCCGTTTCTCTGCTTTATAACAACCCCAAAGCCAGATTTTGTTGTCCTCCTCCAGGTGACATGACAATTACGGTCCTGGAGAGAGATGAGGTGACAGCATCCTTCCAGATAATGATGTCTTGGGAAGTTTATCTCACATACACAGAATCATAAAGCCAGAACTGGGTAAGAACTGATTTCTTATAATGCATGCTCAAGACTCAGGCAGGTTGTAGGATGAGGCAGGAACCAGCTTAACTATGTTTATATGTACAGTTCAGCAGTGCTAAGTATATTCATGACTTTAGATACATTATGTAAGTACAACCGTGCAGGATTTGTCTGCTTGGGTCGGGCTTACGTCATCTAGCATAATGCACTAAAGGTTCATCCATACTGTAGCCTGCGGCTGAAGTTCTTCCTTTTTTTGAGACTGACTTCTATTCCTTCCTGGGCAGACGCCTCAGTTTGTTTACCCATTCGTCTGTCAGTGGACAATTGGGCTGCTGCTACCCTTTGGCTACTGTGAATAATGCTGTTATGAACACGGGAGTGCAAATATGTCTTCAAGATCCTGCTTTCAATTCTTCTGGATGAACACCCAGAGGTGGGACTGCTGAATCGTACGGTAGTTCTATTTGGCACCTCTAGGTTTCGCAGGCCCCGGGGATGACCAGGATGCACACCAGAACTGCTGGTGAGGTCCTGCTCCTACTTTGCTGCACAGGGTGAGAAACCAGGGCCAGAGGGCAGGGTGGATGTGAGAATGTCACTGACGGTCCTCCCCTACCAATGGAGTTCCCTGTTGTTCCAGTTACTTTTTATCCAGGGGATAGCCTGGAAGAAAGAGACAATAAATGGGCAAATAAAGTAATTTCAAACAGTGATTAGTGCTACAAAGAAAACAAACCAGACTCAGTGACAGAGTGACTCAGAGCGGCACTCCTTTAACAATGACACAAACACTTAATGTGACATTGTGCCCCCAGGCAATGTTCTAAGGGCTCCATTTCTATTAACTTCTATCAACAGCACCATGATTTTGTGATGTAAGGATATCACCATCCCCATTTGCAGCTGGGCAGAAGGACAGGTCGAGCAGTTCAGCACTTGCTGAATCTTACACAGTCCGCACATGATAGAGCCAAGAATGGAAGCCAGGCATCTGAGCTGAGACCTGAAAAACAAGGAGGAGTCAGCTAAGCACAGTCTGGGACAGAGCATTCCCAGTTGCAAATGCGAAGGGGCAAGAGCCTGGTTCCAGTACTGAGAGAAGACCATAGTGACCAAAGCAGCAGGCAGAAACAGAGTGAAAAAGGAAAGCACATGAGAAGGCTGGGTCAGGTCATAAAAGATCTCACAGCCAGAATGAGGAGGATGGATTTTATTCAATCGACTCAGGGAAGCTGCTGGAAAGCTTTAAGCATCGGAGAGATTTCAGTTTTTGTTTTCCTCCTGACACCTTTCCACAGTGTCCTGTACTAAATATGATTACAACAAGAAACCGAAGTCTGGTGGGGGCCTTAAGAGGCCAAGTTTCTGAGGGTCTTCATTCTTGGACATATTTCACTAATATTCTATGCGTGGTTAGAATTTCTGAGGCTAGGGCATCGCATCCATGAACAGCTTCATGCTAAGGCCAGCTCTTCTCAGCAACCATTCCTTAACTGATGACCTCTGTCCACCTTAACTGCAGGCTGCAATTTGCTTTTACTTCACGGCATCATCATCTCACCCCAAGGCCTGGGAACAGCACTTGATCTTTTTACAGCTCTGATTTCCCACCATGGGGGGAACAAGATGACTTGCCCCCACTTAGGGAGATCTGCAAAGATGTGTAATTGCTGCAGGTGGGTTAATGAGTGTGAATTAGAAACTGCAACCCGATTAAGGAGAGAACAGGCAGCCAAGGAAATGGATGCGTTAGTATTTTTACCACGAAACAGCACTTAACAGCTACATAAACTGGAGATTAAAAGAGCTCTTTTGTGCTTTGACAGGAAGCCTTTGGCCTCCTCAAAGGAAGGGCCATTATTGTAAGCCTGTGTCCCCAAGGAGGGCAGACCCATTGGGAACTGCTCATGTTGAAGTCTTCATGGCATCACCATCTTTGCCTTTTGTCTTAACCAACTCACTTCATCCCAGGAAAATCTAAATCCTCTGCACTTCCCAGGAGCACTCTGACTGCTGGCCTCTGCACCCCCCCCCCCACCCGCGACAACTGGATGCAATCTGTGTGGGAAAGAAGTCCAGGTGTCTAACCCCCAACAGCGGGAGCCGGATGGGTCCCTGGAGGTTCCTTCTGCTCTGCTCTTCCTCTCACCAACTTGGTACCAGGGAGTCACGTGACCTTCGCCCAGGAGAGTCATGTCACCTTGGCTCAGCCGATCGAATACTTGCCTCCCTGAGATGCTAAACCTTGGCTGAGAGACACAAGCTATAGCAAGGAATTGGGGTTCACTGATGAGATCAGTGAGCGGAGTCTGCTACCAAGGTCTTCCAGAGCAATCTGGTGCCCATGTGCTCTAGCCCAGTTCTTCAGCTCTCATATCCTTCTTGGGAGCAACCCCATAACCTTCCTAAAAAAGAATTAGTCCTTTTATGCTCATATGCTCATATTAGCCAATGTTTGTGTTACTTGTAACTAAAAAACCTAACTAGAGATTACAATTAGGGATCAATAAGCCCCTAATATCTGCAAGGAGGTATATGCATCTGGTATCCAAAGACCCAATGGTCTTCTCACACACGGAAGAGGTCCAGAGCTGGGGGCTCCAGGCTGGTGTGGTGACTCCATGATGTTCACACTGGCCCAGTCTCCACCTATGCTTCTGCTCCACTATCTGGAATTCCTGCTTCCATTTATGAGGTGTCAAGGTGGCTCTAGTCATCCCGGCCATATTCCAGGTAGGACAGAGGGACAGGGAAAAGGTAAAGTGTCTCCCAACAGTAAGCGTGTGTTCTTGAAAAAACGGTACTAGAAGTTACCTCTACCTACACCTCATTGACCGCCCCAACCTCAAGGAAAAATAACAAAGAGTTGGTTTCTTTGTTGTTGTTTTTTTTAAGTTTGGCAAATTTATAGGAACCCTATGCTACAAAAGGCAAGAATGGATACTGAATAGGCAACCAGCAATCTCTTTCAACAACTTTTTCTTAAAAACTGCTGAAGCTATTTGGCTCAGTTGGTTACGTGTTTGACTTCAGCTCAGGTCATGACCTCCCAGGCCTGCGATCGAGCCCTGCATCAGGCTCCCTGCTCAGCATGGGAGCCTGCTTCTCCCTCTGTCCCTCTCTCTTTCTCCCTCCCAAATAAATAAATAAATAAATATTCTTTTTTTAAAAAATTGCTGAAGCTGCAAAAGGGTATTCTGAGGATTCCCACTCATCTTTTCTCAACCTTTCTTGGTGAAGCCAGCCTGAAAATATCCATAGTCTAAACTCTGATGATGAGGAGAACGACAGGAAACTACACATTTCCACTGACCTGACTTGGAATCATGGTTCCAGCACATCTTTATGGAATGATTTTGAACCAGGCACTTGAGTCTTCAGAAACTCAATGGTCTAAAATGTAAAATCTGCCTCCATCAACAAGGACTGGCTGAGGTAAAACCCACAGTCCCATCTATTTCAAATATGATATGGAATTAACATTTCCAGTAGATGAAGTGCCCAACTGCACGGGGAAGAGCACAAACAGAGAAAAAGATACTTTATGGTCAGATAGTGAAGAGGACTTTCACAGTTCTTGCCCCAGCAAGAACTTC
Source organism: Mustela putorius furo (assembly GCF_011764305.1). NCBI lineage: Eukaryota > Metazoa > Chordata > Mammalia > Carnivora > Mustelidae > Mustela > Mustela putorius. Next base: position 18,130,173 of record NW_025422019.1, on the reverse strand, counting down.
TCACAACCTTGGCCCCAGCAACCGTTTGAATTGTACCTTCAGCTGAGGCAGGAATATGTCTGCCTGGATTTGCTTAGAAACTAGAGAGGAAAAACTACTAGGATCCAAAGCCAGGGCTGAACTCACTAGAGGCAGCTGGGGAGGAAGGGAGAAATTGCCACTTTAGGGCAAAAATAGATCTTTGTTCCTGCTGGAAGACAATTCTCCATGCATCTCTTGGGTTTCTACACATGTTGCAATGGGAAACCACTGACTGCTTTTTTCCCAGACTATCTTCTCCAGGATATTTATACAGAGAACAGTCTTAGAAGACAGAAATAGGAAAAAGAAGGAAGAAGGAAGAAGGGGGGGAGGGGGAAGGGGAAGAAGTAGAAGCAGCAGCAGCAGCAGCAGCAGAAGAAGAAGAAGAAGAAGAAGAAGGGGAGAGGGAGGAAGGAAGGGAAAAGGAGGAAGGAGAGGGGGGCGGGGAGACAGATAGTATCTCTCTGCAGAACAAAGGATAACTAGGCTTGTCTGTAGATAATGTCTCCCTCCAGAGCTCAGGAAAAGCCGACTTCGTTTCCCACTATAAAAGATGCGGCTCCCTAAACTCAGGGTGCCTCTTCTGTAACAAAATTTTGTGCATTTGTGGGTGTCACCTGGCCCTTCCATATCACCCTGTGAGAATGGGGTTCAGGAAACTGGCTCAACCATGATACTCAGGCTACTGCTATTCTGTGAAGCAGCAGACTCCTTTGTCTCTCAACCAGGAGTCCACCAGCATCCAGAAAACTACCTGGCTGGCCTGCAAGTTGCAAGAAGGGTAAAATCTCAGAGCCTTCACAATCTTGACATCTTTGCCTTCTTTGTCACCACCTTCCCCAGTGACTTCTCCACTCTATCTCCTGAATGTAAACACTGGGTGCTTAGCTCCCAATCATCCCCCAGAAAATAGAAATATTTGTAACACTTTTGATTAAGTCAAAGAAATCTCAAAATAATGCCCTGCATAGTTTTAAGAACTTTCTAGTTGCAGAACAAGTCCCTCCAGGCACTTAGTTCCCTGCTACGGGCAAACCCTTGGCATGACGTGGTTAAATTACTCTTGCCCCTGGTAATGAGTGTTTCTCATGAGACTCAACCACATAAGACCCCAAAATGAGATTGTGTGTCAAACCCAGTGCTGCCCAGTAAGCCACGGGAGCACCATAGAGGACGTGCATGTATCTCCAAATTCCATCTTCTGACATTATCAGGCTGAGATGCTGATGGCTGATTTTTTTTCTTTTTTTTCCAAGATTGGGAAAGTGAAGGGAATGGGCCTGTAAATAAGAGGCTATGCTGACAGTGGATGAAACGGTCCATGCTGTTTGACTTTTCAATATTAAAAAACCTCCAGTCACCTGAAATACACACAAAGAATGATCAGATAAGAAATAATCTGCTCTGGTCAAGGCCAGTGATCTGTTGTCATCTGCCAGGGTCACAGCAGAAATCAAACACTGAACAGTAATAAAAAAGATAGCAATCAACCCTGCCAATTCCATTCATTTCCGACCCATCTGCACATGGGTATATCGGAAATTCAGCCCGCAGAGAGCAAGAGTGTGCATGCTTCAGCTGACAATCCCCAGCATGACCTTTTCTTTCCTTTCTGGGAGAAGTCTGGAACAAAAGCCAACTTTCTCAAATTCTGTCCTCCTCAGAGAAATAAGAGAAGGTCCTCTACTGGGCATAGCCACATTGGCCTGCTCTTCCTAAGAGAAGGGCTTTGCTGCAGAACCAAACGTTGGAGCTGAGCGGGACCCTGGAAATCTCCCTGCTCAAACTTTGATTTTTCATATGAAGAACTGAGGCTCAGAGGGGGTCAAGTGATCCCCTGACATATGTGATCACTAACCTCTTACCAGACATAAACTTTACACATATTTTCTCCCATACCATAGGACTGTATTTTTATTGTATTGATTGTTCGCTTGGCTGTGCTCAAGCTTTTTGAATTGATGTAGTCCCGCCTATTTATTTTGTTGTTTGTGCTTTAGGTGTCATATCTAAAAAATCATTGCCAAGCGTGTCTGGGTGGTTCAGTCATCAAGCATCTGCCTTCGGCTCAGGTCATGATCCCAGGGTCCTGGGATCGAGTCCTGCGTCGGGTTCCCTGCTCAGCGGGAAGCCTGCTTCTCCCTCTCCCGCTCCCCCTGCTTGTGTTCCCTCTCTTGCTGTTTCTCTCTGTGTCAAATAAATAAATAAAATCTTTCAAAATAAATAAATAAATAATAAAAAATCATTGCCAAGACTTGTGTCAAGGAAGGGTTTTTTCCCCTGTTTTCTTCTAAGAGTTTCATGATTTCAGGTCTTTTATATAAGTCTTTAATCAAACCATTAACACCTCATCAAGATTTGGCCAAGGCTGTGTGGGGAAGGAGTGGTTTTCACAAAATGCCTGTTGAGGAAACTCTTGAGTTGCTTCCTTCTCAGGGCAAGACTTTCCATTATATTTGGGAAACTTATGGTGTACAGTAATCGATTCTAAACCTCTCTGAACCAGCTCTTCAATTAAGCTCTTGGGTTTTCAGGTGAGGTAAACCCCAAGCATGTTCCTCTCTTTCAGCTGTGCAGGGATGCATGGAAGAAAAAGAAGGCACTCTTCAGATGTGCCCTCTGCCCATCCCTAGGCCATGTTCCAGTTTAGGTCAAGGAGAGGTCATAAGCAGGTTTCATTTGAACCATCTGTTCACTTTGTACAGTATACTCATATCTCAATTTTTTTCCTCATATGTAAAAATCAGATTTCACCTTCCCATCCCCAAATTCTAATTTCAGAATTTTCATGAAAAGTCAACATTAAAACCACAGTGTCACATGGCAACACCAAAGAGTGGCTGTTTCTTTAGACAGGGACATGAGTTCTCTGGTTTGTCATCATCCCCACTCCATCCTTGCCATTTCCTGCCTTTTCCTCATACAAAATTGGATTTGTGACCTCTAGATGAAGATTTATTGTGGCAGTTTGTTCATTTTGCCAAAAAATATTAACTGATTGCCTGTGATGGCTAGCTAAACTCAGAAAAATCCCAGACAACATGGAGTTTATATTCTGGTGTGGGATGATAGATAATAAACAAATACTCAATGAAGAAAACACAACAAAGGAGATACCAAGTATGGGTGGGTACAATTTAAAAATAGGAGAGGCAGGGAAAGGTTCACCAAGACACTTAAATTAAAACCTAAAGAAAGGAACACCTGGGTGGCTCAGTTGGTTAAGCAGCTGCATTTGGCTCATGACCCTGGGATCATGACCTGAGCCAAGTCCCGCATCAGGCTCCTTGCTCAGTGGGAGCCTGCTTCTTCCTCTACTTCTGCCTGCCACTTCCCTGCTTGTGCTCTCTCTCTCTCTCTCTCTGACAAATAAATAAATAAATAAAATCTTTAAAAAATAAAAAAAAACTTAAAGCAAGCACAGGAGTATGCCATGCAAATGTGTCTGGGGAACAGCATTACGTGCAAAAGGAACAGAAAGTACAAAGGCCCTAAAGCAGTAGAGTATTATAGAAAGAGCCATGGCTGGACACACAGACACTTGTGTATGCTCACATACATTCACTCTGTCCCCTCCATTCCCAGTTCTCTCCCCTTCACCCTCAACCCAAACTCTAGAGCAAAGTTAGTTCACTGCAGGCTTCATTGGGGTAAGTGTGCCCCAGCCTGGAAGCAACTAGAAACCTCTCCAAAAGATCCATATCCTGGAAAATTCTGAGGAAATATTAAGGATAATTTATAAATTTAAGGCTATCAAATTCTGGATTTCCCACTCCTATCTCTACTCTTTCTAACACTGAGCTCTCTGTGGCCACTTTGACAGTACAGGCTTCCTGCCAGTCTGTTGATTCTCTCTGCCATGTCCCTGCTACAGTCACCCATGGCTCTCTGTGAACACCAGCCCTCCCACCAGCCTGACTCCTCTCACAGGACTTGGCCCAGGTGTTTCTGAGCAGGCCCTAAACAAAGGCAAAGTAGGAGACGTGAGTGCAAGCCACAGGGCAGGGCCACTCGTGCCCCCAGCCCCCTGTCCCCAGTGTTAGGCATGTTCTATTAAGGACCAACAGTGGCGTTAAACAAAAGGCCATGTTAGGAAGTTCTGAATTCAACTATTCAGAACTTCTACGTAACCTCCTTTCCTCTTCTATCTCCAACTTACATTGAAGAAAACAATGCTCCTGGGGCCAAGAGCAAAGCAGAGAATCTGGCACAGGCCATATGTCACCAGGCAGTGAACTCCTAACAAGGTTTCAGATCCCAATGCTCTCTCTTTCTTTCTTGGAATTAAAACCAGAAGTGAGAGCATTATCACAGAGATGTCAACTGAATTGGAAGATGAAGTCAGATGTTTTCTGACAGGAAGCAAATAGATTTGGCTGATGGGCTTGACCATGGTGGACATTTTCCATAAATTAAATTTACAGTTTCATATAAATCCATTCAAAGCTTTTGCACTTGATATAAAATATTGCATTGGCAAAGTTGTGTTGTGTCGACCAATGTTTTATTTTCTCAATCATTTACAAATATATCAGGTTAAAGATTATACCTTTCATTGAAAAAATAGGTGTAATTAAGTATACTTTGACCAGGATTAATAAATACTTCTCACTATAATTCCAAGAAATCAAGAGAGTGGATAAGTCGAACAACTGGATAATAAATCTTTTGCATTTTAGCCTGTCTCCAATTCTTTGCTTTTAATAAAATTGAAAGGAAACCTAACTGCATTGCTAAGTGATATATCATTACTAAAATCATTGAGTAAATGTTGTGATATATCACTATGTGATTGTTGTTATATAAGCACAAAAAAATTCAAACTGGTATAATAAATCTTCCATAGCTATATTTTACAAATTCATTTTTTAATTTGCAACTATAAAAATGAGAATAGAACTGATGCTGCCTTGTCTCTTCCTAGCAATAAGTTATAGTCAACCAGGAATACATGAGCTATTTGCTAAAGACCCCATCACGTCATTTAGGAGATATATTTCCAAATTTTTTTTTTATATTTTATGACAAATATCGAAATCATGATGCTATTACCATATTATGGTCAGTAGCATACTAATAGTGTATTTGTGTACTACTAATAATTTTAATGATTACTCAATCAGGAAGATTTTGTTAACACTTAGGGCTTTATTATCACAGGCCATAAAGGAAGAATTCAGTTTTAGTAAGTGAGTTTTTGGTTTTACAAGAACATGCTGGAATGCACAATAAAAAACTCTGATGCATAAAAAATATACATTAAGATAAGACTTTGCAGAGTCAGCAGGATAGAAATTCAAAGAAAGAAAGATGTAAAATGTTCAAATGCTACAGAAGAGCTTGTTTATTCAAAAATAGACAATAATGAGTATAGAAGTCCTATGGTGCTTAGATTCCATTGGATAAAGTCAAAAGAATAATATGAGTGATCTATTTTAAAATGTCAATATTTAGAATATATTAGAAGTTACATACTTTGTATTATACTATAAATTTCCTTTGGTGTGATAATGGCATTTATTGTCTTATGACAGGAAAATGTCCATATTCTGAGGAGCTGTACCACTGTCATGAACTGTCTCCATATTCATATATCAACTGGGCTATTATTAATTTAATGCTTTTATTTCAATTGGCTCTTTTTTTTTTACTTCAATTAATTTTAAATGAAAACATGTCATTAGCACAAATAGGAAACTGGTATTACTCATTATAAAAAGATGATAACCGTCAACAGATAAAATGAAAATAAGATGATGTTTTAACTTTCTGGTAAGATTCTGTCACTTACACCATGAATCTGAGCCTTAAACCTACTGTCTTTTATTTTTAAAAGGGCAGGGTTGTACCGGAGAAAGCAGTTTAGGGAGTGGAAGAAGCATTAAAGTAACTCGAGATCCAAACTGACTTCATTTTTTTCCTCTCAGGTGAAGCTGAAAATACAGACAATTAAAATGGAGAGATGAAAAGGAAGTCTTGCCATTTTGTGAAAATATGGATGGATGAAGTGAGTTTTATTCTAAGAGAAGTAAGTCAGACAGAAAAAGACAAACTACATATGGTCTCATTTAGATGTGGAATCTAAAAGCAAGTGAACAAACAAATGAGCAAACAAAACCAAAAAAGACTCACAGATGTAGAAAACAAACTGGTGGCTGCCAGAACGTGAGGGGGCAGGGTGGATGGGCAAAACAGGTGACGGGAACTAAGAGCTACAAACTTCCCATTTATGAGAGAAGTCACGAGGATGGAAAGTACAGCATAGGGAGTACAGTCAATAATACAGTAATAACTTTGAATGGTGACAGACGGTAACCACACTGACTTTGATGAGCATTCGTAATGTATATAAATGTCAAATCACTGTGCTGTACAACTGAAACTAATATAACATGGTATGTTGACTGTACAATTAAAAATAAAAAGCTTAAAAATTTTCAATGGAGAGCTTTACATGCTACAGGGATGAGGTACAGATTCTAAGAAAGATGCACAGGGGGCTGGAGGTTGCAAACAGGCAAAGCAGGGATGTCGAAACAAAGGTCTACGGATGAAAGAACACAAAACACATTCAAAGGTTCGGGAAAGACTTGGCTTGACTGAACCTCCCAGTTTTCATGAGAGAGTTCTTGTTTTCCCGGGATAATAACTGACGACCCTCTTTTGTCCAAGTATATTCTCTCTGGACAATCAACTAGAGGAGTACGGTGAGCAGAGGCTAGAGATGAGGCCAAAGAGGTGAGCAGAGCCCAGCTGAATCCCGAGGGCAATAGGGACCCACAAAAGCACTCAGGCAGGGGAGGGCCCTGTTGAGACTGTGCGCAAAGAAGGCAAAGTGTGGCCCATGGCCTGAAGTCTGAAAGACCCGTTGGAAGTGAGGAAGGCAGCATCAGTGGGAAAAAGAAGAAATGACCTCATGCATATGCCTTGGGGAAGTAGATTCTTGAGGGCCTGGTAATTGATTGGGGGCACAAGTCAGGGAGTAATGGAACAGGAGTCAAGTGTGATAGATAACCAGGTCTTGACATGAGCAAATCTTTGAATGGTGGTGCCACTCGCTCAAACTAGAAAAGAAGGAAAAGGAACAAGTTCATGGGCGACCTAAGGGACACTTGGGTCAGATGGAGTGGGAGGTGACTAGTGGACATCCAAATGAATATGCACAGTAGTACCTACATGTGCAGGGGATAGACTGGGATGCGTGAGCATTACATAAGAGCTCCTCAGTGTGTGCACGTACATGCGCACGTGCAACGCACACACACACACACCCCACGTTAACCATGTTCTCTAGGAAGGACCACTAGGACAGTGATATGGGGTGCATCCGGAGCCATACACTGGGACATATGCAGTTTGAAGAAGCCGTTCCCCTGACAGGTAAGTTTGACAGTCAGCCCTCCCTCTCTGAGGTGAATCAGTGATGCTAAGGGTAGGGGGTGCCCAGCCCATAGATGGAATTGTTCAGGAAGAATAAGGACTTGAGCAGAAATGGGCAAAGTTCCAGGATGTAATGTCAAGTCAAAGAATGTAAGCTGGCCAAAGAAGTGACGAGGAGCATCCAGAGAGAAGAAAGCCAAGACAGTGTGGTGTTTCTCGATGAAGAAAGAGAGTGCTTTTAAGGAGGAGGAAGAGGTTAAATGATCCCTGACAGTGTGTTTAACAGTACCAGGATGTCATGGTAACGATCAAAAGGTGTCCATCGGACCTGACAAGGAAGTCACTATGGCCCTTGGCTGGGCAGCTTCTAGGCATTTGATAGGTAGAAGCCAGATTACAGTGGACTGAAGCGTGGATAGAGGGGAGAAAGAAAACTCTCTGTCAGGACATTTGCCTATAACCAAGATAAGAGAAATAATGTGACTCCCAGTCAGCAACGTGAATCTCTCAGTACCAGGAATGTGAGCTGGGCTCAGGGAAAGGTAGTAGGAATTGCAGTCAGCCCACAGAAACTGGTCTCTGTTGCAGCACTACATCCCATGCCACATGCCCAGCCAGGCAAATCAGAGTCACATCTGGACATGGGGCTTATGCACTGGTGCCCCAAACTCATATATATATATATATATATGACAGACTCCTATATAGATAGATAGATATATGACCCCCATATATAAGACAGAATTCTATCTCCCACATCTTCATAATCTCAACAGCAACATCAACTCTTACAACTAAACCTTAAGGAGCATATAGTTTACACTTGGAGAACCTTAAATGATTTATTTTTTAAAAAAATCCTATGCCATGAGCACAAATATCTGAATCTTATCATTGAGGAAAGTAAAGATCAGAGAGGTTAAGATACTTGCTCCAGATCACACAGCTATTGGGTGGCAGAGCCAGAATGTAAGCCCACATTTGCCTGACCCTGCTGGGACACCTCTACTCCCTGCAAGGCTTGCTAAATAGGAGCACTTTACTTAAAATGGCCCAAAGCCTCATGATGTTGAAATAGGGCAAAATATGAAAACTCATTAAATCTCTGCAGGAGAGAAAATGGTATACAGGTTTAATCCTGGCCTGGAGTTGGAAGAATCCAGTTCAAGTTCTGACCGTGGGTGATTCAATTCATGTAACTACCCTGGAACCTGTTTTCTCAAGCACAAAAGTGGAGGAGGTGTTGACTTCATCATGGACCCCATCAATGAAAAAAATATGTATGAACACATACTGCCAAAATACATGCTTTTATTTATCTTCTGCATTTATAAGGCATAAATGTGCATCTTTTAAAAAACTTTTTTATTTTTTATAAACATGTAATATATTTTTAACCCCCGGGGCACAGGTATGTGAATTGCCAGGTTTTCACACTTCACAGCACTCACCACAGCACATACCCTCCCCAATATCCATAACCCCCTTCCCCCAGCAACCATCAGTTTGTTTTGTGAGATTAAGAGTCACTTATGGTTTGTCTCCCTCCCAATCCCATCTTGTTTCATTTATTCTTCTCTTACCTCCTTAACCCCCCATGTTGTATCTCCAGTTCCTCATATCAGGGAGATCATATGATAGTTGTCTTTCTCCGCTTGACTTATTTCGCTAAGCATAATACCCTCTAGTTCCATCCACGTCGTTGAAAATGGCAAGATTTCATTTCTTTTGATGGCTGCATAGTATTCCATTGTGTATATATACCACATCTTCTTGATCCATTCATCTGTTGATGGACATCTAGGTTCTTTCCATAGTTTGGCTATTGTGGACATTGCTGCTATAAACATTCGGGTGCATGTGCCCCTTTGGATCACTACGTTCATATCTTTAGGGTAAATACCCAGTAGTGCAATTGCTGGGTCATAGGGTAGTTCTATTTTCAACATTTTGAGGAACCTCCATGCTGTTTTCCAGAGTGGTTGCACCAGCTTGCATTCCCACCAACAGTGTAGGAGGGTTCCCCTTTCTCCACATCCTCGCCAGCATCTGTCATTTCCTGACTTGTTAATTTTAGCCATTCTGACTGGTGGGAGGTGGTATCTCATTGTGGTTTTGATTTGTATTTCCCTGATGCTGAGTGATATGGAGAACTTTTTCATGTGTCTGTTGGCCATCTGGATGTCTTCTTTGCAGAAATGTCTGTTCATGTCCTCTGCCCATTTCTTGATTGGATTATTTGTTCTTTGGGTGTTGAGTTTGCTAAGTTCTTTATAGATTTTGGACACTAGCCCTTTATCTGATATGTCGTTTGCAAATATCTTCTCCCATTCTGCATAAATATGCATCTTAATGAAGAAATACTGCACACACTATGAAAAGGCATAAAAGTAAAATATTTAAAAGGATGAGATAAAGATGAAATAAGGAATAGCAAATGTCCTATTGATCATGATGGCTTGATACTATCATTAGCTAATACCTCAAGACAAATATGAGTTGGGATAAGATTGATTTATCATAATTATAGGAAATGGTAATCTATAGACCAAATATCTTGATACATCAAGACATTTTTAACTGACTTCTTACAGGTTAAATGGAACGGTCTTTGTTTTTCCCCCACAGTGGCGGTTGATGGAGGGAGCAGTGTTGCTGTGTCCCTGTGGTCCCCTGCATTGCATCAGAGGTATTATCTTCAAATAGTGGTGTCTTTGCAGAGTGTCCATTTAGTGAAGGATAGTTTCATTTAAAAAAGGAAATAGAATTCATAAATCTACCTACGTAGGCACATATATCTGTTTCCTGTGGCTGCCATGACAAAGTACAACTAGGTGGCTTAAAACAACAGAAATTTATTCTCTCACAGTTCTGGAGACGGGCAATCTGATATCAAGATGTTGGTAATGCCACATGCCCTCTGAAACTTGTACGGGAGAATCTTTCCCTAGCTTTTTTGCCACTGGTGTTTGCTGGCAATCCTGGCGTTCCTTGGCTTGCAAATGCTTCATTCCAATAGATGCCCCTGCCATCACATGGCTGTCTTCTCTCCAAATGTCTCTGTGTCTCTTCTCTTCTTACGGGGCCAGCAGCCATATTGGATTGAGAGCCCATCCTAATTCAGTACGACCTCATCTAACGTAACTGACTGCATCTACAATGACCCTATTTCGGAATAAATCGTCTTCTGAGGTACTAGGGGTTAGGACCTCAACAAATCTTCTTGTGGAACCCAATTTAACCTCTAACAGCACACATAAATATACTGAAAGGAAGTAAAACAGGGAAGGCAGCTTCATCTGTGCTATAGACTCTCCGCCTTTGTCTCATACAGGGGATATTCTGTACAAGAACCATGACCTTCTCATGCATAGAGCAAGTAAGAATGCCATGTCATGCCATATATTAATTTTTTTAAAATGTAAATTCCTGAAATGGGAAACCTGCAAAGGATACTGAGAAAGAGCAGCCAGAGAGAGTGAGAGAGAGAAGAGAAGAGAAAAGGGACAAGAGTGTGACCTCACTCAACTAAAGGAGGTAAATGCTTCAAGAAAGGAGGGTCGGCAGGGACAGCTGGGCCAGCGTCACTATGATAATGTCTAGGAGGTTTCCACTAAACTTCCTGACTGGAAAAATGCTATGGCCCTTAATTTCTTTGGTTTTACACTAATATTTTCTTCTCCAACTCCAAAGGATAACCTTGTGCATCCTGTTGGGTTCAAGCACTCTATTTTGGAGACTTCTGCCCTAGAAGAGCTCAAAGATTCCTTCCAACTTAAAAAAGGTAATGGCCCCATGAATGTCCCTTCCCCAGAGGTCACCCCCAAAGTAACTAAGAAATCAGATGACGTGAAATAGCATCTGATTGAATTGCATAAGAATTTTGAGAGGGCAGAAAGGGAAGACATAAAAAGGACACCTGAATATATTATCATATTTACTCTTATCTTCTGGGCATGCCTACAAGGAAAGCATGTAGAAAAAATACCACATTGAAAAAAATTGGAGGGTTTATTATTAATAATTAGTAGCAGTAGTAGTTCACATTTATCACATGGAAGGCAGCACAATGTACTGGTTATGGCATTAAGTTTGGAGCCATATTCTTTAGTTCAATCTCACCTCTGCTACTTACTAGCAGTAGAACTTTTTGTGCCTTAGTTTCCTCATCTGTAAAATCTGTTATAATAGTATGACTTCATAGGATTATTTTGCAAATAGATATGTGTTAAGTGCATAAAATGGTACTTGGCACAAAGCAAGAGCTATATAAGGTTTAGTTGCTGCTGCGATTATGATGGTGATGACCAATTTACTGAGCTTCTGTAATGGACTATGCTAACTATTTGGCTTACCTCATCTCTTTTCATCATGTGAAATAGCACAGTGATTAAGAGATTGGGCTGAACTCTAGAAAACAGTATGAAAGTTCCTCAAAAAGTTGAAAATAGAGCTACCCTATGACCCAGCAATTGCACTACTGGGTATTTATCCCAAAGATACAAATGCAGTGATCCAAAGGGGCACGTGCACTCCAGTGTTTATAGCAGCAATGTCCACAATAGCCAAACTATGGAAAGAGCCTAGATGTCCATCAACAGATGGACAGATAAAGATGTGGTACACACACACATACACACACACACACACACACACGAATACCATGCAGCCATCAAAAAAGAAATCTTGCCATTTACAATGACGTGGATGGAACTAGAGGATATTATGCTAAGTGAAATAAGTCAATCAGAGAAAGACAATTATCATATGGTCTCAATGATATGAGGAATTTGAGAAACAAGACAGAGGATCATAGGGAAAGTGAGGGAAAAATGAAACAAGATGAAACCAGAGAGGAAGACAATCCATAAGAGACTCTTAATCTCAGAAAACAAATGGGCTACTGGGTTGGGGGGGGGGGTAGTGGGGAAATGGGGTGGCTAGGTGATGGACACTGGGGAGGATATGTGCTATGGCGAGTGTTGTGAATTGTGTAAGACTGATGACTCACAGACCTGTATCCCTGAAACAAATAATACATTATAGGTTAATATAAAAAAATAATAAAAAGAGAGAGATTGGGCTGAGAAATAAGCCTGACTTCAAATCCAAGTCCTGTCACTTGCTAGGAAGTAACTCTGTACAAGTCATTGGACATTTCTAAGCTCTTATTTCCTCATAGAAATAATCCATGGAATCAAATAATCCACGGAATCCACCTAGAATTGCAGCTGGTGAATAGTCAAATAATCCATGGAATCCACCTAGAATTGCAGCTGGTGAATAGTCAATGTTCAATTAATGCAAGGTCTTACGCTTCATGACTCAAGGAAGAAAGTAAAAAATTACGTCCATACTGGTCCAGGGTCTCACAATCAATGTGGACTTGAACCTGGCCTAAAAGTGAGGGTGTGCTATGACAGGCACAACTGAGATCATGTTTTCATTCAAACCCTTACACATCATGATGCTGTTCCAATCACTGATTGATGGGCTGCTCTGAGCAGCAAGAGGTATAAATGTAAGCACCCACAAGAACAATGGTAGTCACACCCAGTCTTTCTTAAAAGTAACATGCTTGCTTGCACTGGCACTGTAGAAAAACAAAAATTTTAAATCCCTATTGAGTGGAGGGAATTTCAAACTGCTTCTAGACATAGTCCTAAAAGTGACTAAGGTATAACTTTGGTTGAATGGTTATCTGGTCTCTATGGCCCCTTTGAATTCAGAAATGCTACAATTTTATGAATTTACAGTCCAAGTGGGGCTATAAGATCAGGACACATAAGATAGCTAGAGAATAGTCTGACACCATTTATGACCAAGGGATAAGTCTGTGTGAAGGTTAAGGGCTGTTACGTGATGGCTAGACAGTATTTTCTAAAATACCAAATCATGAGAATATCCTGAGGTTCTTTCCTCAAAGTATAGATTTCTGGGCTACATCCCAGACCAAGTGAATCACAATCTCCATAGAATCTGCATTTTTAACAAATACCTTTGATTTTTGATCTATGGACTCTACACCTAGCCATTTGATTTAATTGGAGTGATGATTCAAAGAACAGTCATTTTTAAAAGCTCTGCAGATGGTTCTAATGTAAACAAATTTGAAAAACACTAAATTAGACCACTGAATTGTTGGGAAAGATCTGTATACTCATCCTTCACAATAATCAAAAAGTGGAAATAACCCAAATGTCCACTGACAGATGAGTGGATAAATAAAATGTAGTCTATTCATAGAATGGAATATTATTAAGCCTTAAGAAGAAGGGAAATTCTGACATGTGCTGTAACATGGATGAAACTCGAAGATACTACATTAAGTAAAAGAAGCCAGACAGAAAAAGACAAATACTTAATGGTTCCACTTATCCAGAATAGCTCATAGGAACAGAAAGTAGAATGGTGGTTAGCAGGGGCTGGAGGAGGGGAGGATAAGGGGATATCTACTAGATAAAGTCTCGGTTTTGCAAGATGATCAAGTCCTGGAGGCAGATTGCACGACAGTGGGAATACACTTAACACTACTGAACTGCACACTTAGATATGGTTAAGATGACAAATTTTATGTTGTGTGTATTTTACCACAATTAAAAATTAAAAAGCAAAAAAGGATGGGGATGGTAAAGACATCGCTTGCCTGGCAGTCTTCACCCCGACCCTGGCCTGGCAGACATTGCTAATAGATTACCGCGTACTCCCACACAGAGCCCAGGCCCTCACAATCCCCCACACAGGAGAGAATAGGATGAGAAGAGACGGGGAGAGAGTGAAATGATTAAGGTCATGAGCCTCTGTGTCTGGGAGAGAGAGTAAGAGTGGAGGAGGAATAAGGAGATGATCCCGCAAGGCTGGAAGGGAGTATCAGGGAGGTAAAAAGACAAAAGATGAAATCTGCTCAAACACACTATGCACTGTCTATTCTTCCAAATGCTGCCTAGTGAGCACAAGGCCAAAGACTCCTTTTCTTTTGCTGTCTGACCATATAGCCTTTCTAGGGGACTAACTAACCATAGAGGTCTATTGGCAAGTGCCCTGGTGAGGACCCAGAGTCAAGGTTCAAGGCCTGGCTGTCCCTGGACCATCAGAGGTGCACCTCCATCCTTGTCTCCCTCTCCAGGCTAAGGCTGTAAACAATTCCCTTGGCACACACATGCCTTGGTCCCTGACCCCTGAAGGTCTGATGAACCAGCAGGAACTCAGCCGTCTGAGGCACAAACCACTTCATAAACAGGGAAGTGCTACTGGGGCTTTCTCACATTGTTCCACTTGACATTTGGCTGGACTAGGTTTCCACCTTCAAGGAACTGACTTTTTGAAAAGACCAGCCAACACCTTTAAATGAGCCACATCCTCTGGAGATGTGCTCTCCCCTTCTTTCCCCACAGTCCCATTTGTCTTTTAAAACCAAAGGAGACAAATGTGGTATTATTCTTTTCAGTAATTGGGTCCTCTGTCCTGGCCTAGCAAAACCAAAAATCTATGAGGAAGGAAGCATGTGGTTCAAATTCAGGGTGTGACGGGAGTTCATTTGCTTGGAGGGGGTTGGGTTGTTCCCAAAATAATCATTACTACAAAGGCAAATCAATGCTTGAAGATCTGGTCCCCGCTTTTGCACTAATTGGTGTATAGAAGGGAGGAGGAGGGGATGAGATGCAAAAAGCAGCCACCAGCTGCGAAGATTTGTGATGTTAATTAACAACATGATTAGACAGGAAAACCACAGTCAGGTCTGATCAATCCCAGGAAGCCCAGACTGGTCCTGTAATGCCCCGAGAGCTGGGGGGTTAGAGGGGTGTGTGGGATGCTGCCTGCCTCCCCTTGGGGCTGCCTATGCTGCTGCAACACCAAGGAGTCCACACTGGAGCCCAGAGAACACACCAGAAAGTCTAAAATTCCTTCAACTGGGTGCCAAGAAGCAGCTCCCACCCCCAACCCAGAAACCCACTTGAGTCACCTGGGAACAAACAATAGTTTAGGTTTAGGGAAGGTTATCTGTCCTGGCTGCCACTGGAGCCAGCTTGGGCCACCCCCCAGAAAGCTTTCCCAGGCCATCACAGCTGTAGTTTCTGTCGGCTTTAAGTATAAGGTCTTAAGAGAGAATAAATGCGGGGGTGGGGGGGTTGCCTGGGTGGCTCAGTGGGTTAAGCTCTGCGGGGTTAAGCTCTGCCTTTGGCTCAAGTCATGATCTCAGGGTCCTGGGATCGAGCCCCACATGGGGCTCTCTGCTTAGCAGGGAGCCTGCTTCCCCCTCTCTCTCTCTGCCTGACTCTCTGCCTACTTGTGATCTCTGTCTCTCCAATAAATAAATAAAATCTTAAAAAAAAAAAAAAATAAGAGAGAGAGAGAATAAAGGGGTTAGTGAGTGGGAGAACACCAAAGGGAAATACGGAGCAGAGTTGAGAGTCCAGTGATAAAGAATAATGGGACTCCATTATTCAGAAAGTAACTCTGCTTTTAAAAAGGGGGTTGCAGATCTGGGCAGCTGGTAAGTGCCCTCAAAAACAATTTGTTGATGGGACGCCTGGGTGGCTCAGTGGTTTAAAGCCTCTGCCTTCAGCTCAGGTCATGAACCCAGGGTCCTGGGATGGAGCCCTGAATCGGGCTCTCTGCTTAGCAGGGAGCCTGCTTCCTCCCCTCTCTCTCTGCCTGCTTCTCTGCCTACTTGTGATCTCTGTCTCTCCAATAAATAAATAGAATCTTTTAAAAAGAAACAAACAAAGAAAAAAACAGCTTGATGGGCTTGCTTTCCATCTCACTCTCCTTGGGCCTGGGGAACCCATCTTGGCCAGAGACCTGCTTCTGGA
The DNA here is from genome assembly GCF_011764305.1 of Mustela putorius furo. Classification (NCBI taxonomy): domain Eukaryota; kingdom Metazoa; phylum Chordata; class Mammalia; order Carnivora; family Mustelidae; genus Mustela; species Mustela putorius. The sequence continues at coordinate 18,113,959 of NW_025422019.1, read as the reverse complement.
GGTGGAAAAGGCAGTTGAGCTGCCTTCACCGGTATTTTGGGGGGATGGGCGGCAATAATTCTGGCAAATGCTATAATTACGGGTCCCCAGGCAGAGCCGGGGCTAGAGCTCCTGTGGTCGTCTCCCTTGCTCCCCTGAGGTGGCCTCTTCAAATGCGGGCAGTTCCAGAAGACCCTGGAAGGAAGATGCACCAGGGCAATCATGGGGCTTTGTAGCTGGAAGGCAACTGAGACAGTGTGTCACCTGGCAGCCTCATCTGGGAGGAGGTGCAACAGCTGAGAGGTGCAACTGACAGCACAGAGGGACAGATGGTCAGAAGCAGGGCGGGACAAGAAGCCAGGGCTGCAGCAGCCGGGCCTGCACGCTCTGTGTCGTCCTCCCCATCGACACAGCCCGATTCTGCTCTGGCCACTGTCTGCTGGGTTATCTCCCCGAGTGCCTCTACTCAGCTCGGCAACCTTGGAGGGGAGGATAAAGAGCCGGAGGGCACTTCCTCATGGGGAAAACAGTGACTGTGAGGCTCTTCTCTGTGCCAGAGATGGGGCTAAGTTATGGGGACACAAAGGTGGGGAGGGGCGGGGGGCACGCCATGGACACTCACAGTCTAGCAGGGACAGCAGATTCACAAACCAAAAATCCACCAGTAATTTTGCTGTAACAGTGGTACACTGGAGACCAGGAAAGGAAGCAGCAGCCTGTTAGGTGAGCTAGAAACACCTGCCTGGAGGCAGGGATATTTAAGCTGAGCCACAAACCAGCCCCCAACCTCCCCATGCCCAGAACAACAGCGTGTTTTAGGTCTGCCCTGTCCCCCTTCCCAGATGCCTCTCCTTGGGATTCAGAACCCTCATATTTGCCCGCTGGCCGTTTAGGACCCAAAGCTCCGTCCTCCCAAGGAATGCCTTTTGGTTTCATTCACCGTCCTTCACAACGATTATCCCATCTTACCAGGATGAGTAACATGTTCTAAAAACGGATGCCAACGGTTGTACAACTCGGTAAATTTAATAAAAATCATCCATAGTGCACTTAAAATAGATGAGTAGTTCAACATGTAAATTACACCTCAATAAAGTTGCTTTTAAAAATTCCCAATATTTTTTATGTGAGAACATACAGAGAAAATGATAGCATTTATATCATGCCCTGGAGGTAAACTGAAGGAAATTTAGACTTTAATGGGGGGGAAATCATTACACTTTGTTTATTTCAATATAGGAAATATAAAATGCAAAAGTTTCAGGAAGGTATTAAATACTGAATTTATATAAAACCGCCAAATTAAATGTTTTCAAGTATTTAAGTGAAATGCTTGAATCTGTCGATGAACAAACTTTTCTTAACTTCTGCCCATTCTCTTGGGGGGAACAGGTTGGAAACTGTTACATGTAACTCTGGAATAACACTTTTTAATAATAATCCCTTCAAATTCTTGATGATCTCCATCAAGAAACTCTGTTTACACAAGAGGTAATATAAATTTTTAAATCGTTTTTATAACCGTTTAAAAATCTACATGGAAAAATCATGTTGGAATAAATCTAGAAACTCTTCCTTCATTGACAAGTAATAGTGACATTTTTGTGATAATGTAAACAAATTTCAAATTCAATCAAATTTTTCATGCCAAGTATTTTGAAATAATGATGATATGTATATTTTCAAAATATACAGGAACTATTAGAATAATCAGCTTACAACTGGCTTGGATGTCGCTACACGGGTGCAGAAACCACAAAAATAATTACCCAGCATATGTGAAGATACTTGGAACTATGCCACTAGGACACATTGGCCACACCTTGGATAGCAAGCTCTGCTCCTTGGGCTCCTGGGATACTAACTCCTCCAGCTCTAACCTGGGCATCCAGAACACCAGCTCCTCCCACTTCTCCCTGGGCCTTTGTCTTCAGTGGGAGGTGGAGTCCCTGTAACTGGTTCCCCAGAAGGATCTCCAGAGCAGGGCAAAAGGTGGGTGGGCTCAGAGCAGGACTCTGGGCCGTGTCAGTAGATTCCCCTCCATTCATTCAAATGTACCCTGAGAGATACCTGAGGCCCAGCCTACCACCCAAAGGGATGACAGATCCTGGTGTTGGGGAGCAAGCTGTGCTGATAACCTGATATCACTCCTCTGTTTGGATTCCCATGAGCATTTTCTAAGGGGTTCCAAACCCCTGAGACAATATTCATTTTGAGGCCTTGGGGGTCACTCTCCGGAGAGGCAGTGTACACAGAATGAAGGGAACAGAAGGTTAAAAACATAAATATGGAAAAATCTGTATTTAAGAAGTGGGTGGACAGGCCCTAGCTTGGGGAGAAAATAGGAGGGGAGGAAAGACAAATGGAGAGACATCACAGAGGTTAAAGAAAGGAGTAATAAACATAGAAGGAGAATGAAGTCTGAGGTGCTGCTAGGAGGAGCAGGAGGAGACATGAGGGCAGTGTGCCTTGGGGAAAGGGGACTTTTGGTGTCTGAGAAGACAGAGGCACAAGAACAGAGGTTTACAAGGTCAGGATGAGGAGTGGAAATGATTTGTGATGCTTGGTAAAGGCAGTAAGGAAAACTTCTCTCAAGAGGGACCATTGCAAGGGGTTTTGTAGTAGGGAGAGAGATGGGGCTCAACACCAAGGACAAGGACAAGGACAAGTGGGGATTTATACCAAAGCAGCAGGGTGGAGGTCAGCAGATGGAAGAGCACTAAGAGGAAACATCAAGGGCTGGGCGATTCTTGCTAACCCCACCTAACAGGGTTCTTGAGGAAGACAGGCCAGGATGATAAGATATCAAAGGTGGGGGATAAAGAATTTGATCAGATACTAAGGATGATCGGATACCAAGGGTGGGGGGGATTTTTGCCACACGGACTCAGCAGGATTCTTGCCAAAAGTGGACTAAGCAGGCCAAGGACACAGCCCAAGCTCTAGACTTAGTCAAGAAGAGGGCTCCGAAGAGCCTGACTCAGGTTTGGTCAAAGACAGTCTTTTCAGAGTAGTCTGGTCTCTTCAAGAAGCTGCATGGCCAATGGAAGTACTGCTTTTTGATTTTGTGACCCACAGAAAGGAGGCTGTGAGGGATACTGCTGGTGGTGATGGGGAGATGCAGCCTCCTGGGAAAGCCAGGACTTAGGAAATCATGAAATCAGGAATCCAGAAGGAAAGGTCTTCCTAGGAAAGGAAGAGTTCCTTTGCTCCTGAGTTGGGAGCAACGGTTTTCCTGTTGGGATGACAACAAGGAGATTAATGGAGCTGAGAGCCACCAACTAGTCAGTTGGTGCAACAGATGGAGACAGCTGGCCCGTGGCAATGTTCCTTCATTATTCATGTGCCAAGATTTTTGGACAGCTGCTGTGTGCCAGGCCCAGGGACAACTGAGAAGCAGCCCTTTCCCGTTAGGAGCTCTGAATCCAGGGGAACAAGTAAGCTATTCAACCGTCACAGAAGCAGCAGAAATGAGGGGGAAATGGCAGGATGCCATGAGAGACACAGAGGGAGCACCCAACCTACCCTGTGGAGCTCAAGGAAACTTCTGTAAGGAAGTGGCATCTCAGCTAAGCCTTCAGAAAGGGGAGGAATTAGCAAAGAAGGGGCAGAAACTATTCCAGGAGCAAAATGGGGCATGGCACATTTGGGGACTGAAAGTGCTCAGTTTGCATGCAGGCATTGCAATAAAAGATGGGAGATGATGGCCAGAGAGAGAAGGCAAGAGCCAGACCCTGAAGGACATTGTCATCTGAGATAAGGTTTCTTTAGTCTGCCCCAAGTTTCTTCCTAGTCTTTGTGATAAAGAGCCTGGTCTAAAGCCCTGCCCTGTCCTCCTAGATGTGGGACACAAAGGCCCTCAGAGCCACAGAGGAAAATAATGGGGTATTGGGAAATTCAGATGATAGTGTTTAGACCAGATGGACAAAGCAAAGTGCCCTGAAGATCTGAGCCTTTACATATAAAGTTAACTGGGTTTTGTTGTCCTCATTCTTTCCTTTCTGTGCAGGGGACTAGTCAGAGTGGTTAAGAGCCCTGACTACTTCTCCTTAAAGACCATTTTCGTGTCTTATGTCTTCATTTTAGAATCTTCTGAGGCTCCCCACTACCTGTGCCATCAAGTTTGAATTTCACCGTTGGGGTTTTGAGATCCTCCATTAGCTTTTTTTTTTTTTAAACCTAATATGAACTTCCATATCAGTTTTCTCAACGCCAACACATTTACGGATCACCTAAGAGCACAAAGACCCTGCTCTGAGAGTTTGTGTGTTGTCCAAGAGAGTTTCATAGCCTAAGAAAGCAAAATGGTGTCCAAAAATATGAGGAGAGTGAACCAACCCAGGAGTTCAGAGTAGAGAATGATACTGAGCCTTACACACCTGGGCATCCCTACCTCTGTGCCTTCGGAAACTGCCTGAGGTCTGACTGACAAAGGAAGAGACAGCGAAGGAATATGAAAGAGTACTTGATCATGAATGTAAACATCCGGAGTCAATAAAGCGTCATCTTAAAGACAGTGGCCCTCAGAGCAACACATTCTAGCCAGGGGGCCTTTAACAGCTTAGATAACTTTTCAGATCCTCAATTTCCCTTGTGTGCAAATCTGGTGGGCATATCTACTTTGTGGCATTATTAGAGAGAGTCTGTTAAATGAGACTTTATATACACAGAACTCAAAGTATGCAGCATAATGCCTAAACAGTAGCTATTAGTTTTTATTATAATAATAATATTCTGAATTCTGAAAAACAGTACAGAGAGCATGGTAGGTAGCTGTCTGTCTCTAGACTCCTAATGCTCTTCCACTTACCAGCTACATGGCCTTGAGCAAGTTACTTCAACCTTTCTGTTCCTCATTGACTTTATCCATCAAATGGGGAGAACTGTATCTACTGCAGACATCGCTCTGAAGAATATCACTAGTATCAGCATCAAGTCTGAAAGGAGAACTAAAGAACGTGGTGAGGAAGAAAAAAGCTGTACACCTTCCCCTGGGCTTGAAGAGCTACTGCCTGTTCTCCATTCTCAGTGATGTTGGCACAGAAATAGACAGACAGTGAAACAGAAAACGAAGTCCAGGAACAGATCCAAATACACAGGACATTATGATATCCTCTCGGATCAGTGGAGAAGATGGAGTTGAGACCACTGAGCAGCCATCTGGACAAGCTGCCTCTATTCCTCTGTCCTCTCTGAGGAAGAAGTGGGCAGAAGAGGAACAGAGGTAGGCCAGAGACTTTACTCTCTGTGCTTTTGTCATTTTTGAAATTGAACTTGTTCAAAAGCATTATGTACTTTAAAAAGTAAAGGGGGAAAAGAGAGAGAGAGAGACATGTATAGTTCTCCGGAAGTGGTGAAAGATGGATTATCCAGAAGAGCTTAGAATCCCACAGATGGGATCAGTTTCTCTGGGAAGTGGTCCTCCATTTGCACAATAGGTCAGATAACACAGGAACAACTCAAGGTTGGCATGCAGAATGGAGGAAAGGGCTGTAGGGGACTGGGAGGTCCCTCTTGCAGTCCCTATCTGCCACTAGACTTTGGGCCATGAGTTCAATGCAAATTCAAGCACTATCTGGGAAGAGCATACAGTGGATAAGTCAGTTTTCCCAGAACCACCACTGTGTTTGCCATATTGGCAAAGATCTGGTGGATATGTCAGCCTGCCAGGAGAGACGAACACAGGGACTGCGGCTACTGCTAAAGCCATAAGACCCAAAGAAAGCCAGAGGACTAACAGGGAAGAGGGAGCTCAGCAGGATCCCAAAAGACAAGAAGTCCTGAGCATTCATTGAGAGAGGGCAGGAAAAGAGGAAACACAGCGATGCAGTCCCTCAAGCACATCTTCTCCTAGGCTTGGTCTTCAAGAGACCAGCCTTCCAAAGAAGCTGGAGGCTAACATAACCACCGTGGAAAACCTCTCAGGCCCCAATGTCCTTGGCAGTGATTTAAGTTCCATTGCCCAACTGGTGAAAGTTTACACCTCCCAGACTCGACAAATGCACCAGGCCCTTCATCCCCGCTGAGCCTACCCAGGGGAATTGCCAGACCCCCAGCCTTCCTCCCTCCCTGAGCACACCCTCCTCCAGGGAGCAGACAGGCCTCATCCCTATTGTCCCAGCCTTTGATGTGTACCTCCTACCAGCACTTCCTAAGAGGACTCATCTCACGTGGCTAAGTTTACAGGCATGAAAGGAGTACAAATCAATGTAGCCCATAAACTCTCCTTCCCTTGCCTCCTTGACAGTTCCACGGAGCAGAGTCTAAAATTCAATATTTGTGGAAGGTGCTGCTGAGGAACAGTTTGAACTTTTCCCCTGATTATAAAGGCAGAACTCTAATTTTTGCCCTTCTGTGTCTTACCCTGGAAATCAGACACAGTGATAGCATGCTTATAGACAAGTCAAAAATACCAAAGAAAAATAGAAGAAAAAGAACTTAAATACCAATTATCCCACTAATCTGGTTATTGTTCCTGTATTGGTGTGTTTCTGATCCTTTTATTAAAGCCTGGCCAGTATAATTCAGAAGACATTCTATACTAAGTGAATACAATGTTCACTTAACATACATCATTTGCTCGTAGATTTAAATTCTTTGTAATTTTTACTGCTTACACAATATTCTATCCAGGGAAATACTGACATGCTGAAATTTATTTAATTTATTTAATAAATTAAATTAAATTTATTTAATCAATTCCACAATGTTTGACATTTTTTTCAAGGTTGGTTGGTTTTTTTTCCTAATATAAACAATGGTCGATAGATAATGCTTTACCTGAAGCATATGCTAGATCATTCCCCAGGAAAAATGTCCAAAACTTAACATTAATGGGCCAAAGTATAAGAAAATGTTTAAGTCAATACATAGTGGCAAACTAGCTGCAAGGAAAATCATATCCATTTATACTCCCCAGCCCACTGCAGATTTTAACTTTTATTCTCTCTGTCAAACTGTGAACCATTACCTGCTGAGCTGCGATATCCGGGATTGGAAGGAAGATGGTGTCCTATCAGAGTGCGATGCCTATGGGACTCATCAGTCCCTTAGAAGAAGCGGATCTGGAATCCAACCTGGGAGGAGGAATACAGTGGGCATACGCTTTCTGAACACCAGCCTCCACTGACCCACCTGAGGGTCTTTCCCTCAACACCAAATATGTGGTGGCTTTTCCAACACCAATTCTCTGATTCTCTAACACTAAGTGGGTATTCAACCATTCAATTCAATTCTGACATTAACTACCCAGAATGACTGGAGACCCCACAGATTAAGGGATGAGTCCCAAGAGCTTGCCCCCCACCTTCATACACCAGTCACAAGTCCAGGCTGCCACCCATGCTTCTGACTGACTGGTCCTCTATAAATCCAGGGGTTCCCACAATCTCCCCCTCAAGTTCAGTAATTTGCTAGAACAACTCACAGAATTCAGGAAATCACTGTATTTACATTACTGGTTTATCATAAAAGATACAGTTCAGGAACAGACAAATGGAAGGAATATGTGGGGTCAGGTATGGGGTCCTGCACAGAACTTCTATGTTCTCTCTAGGTACACCACCTTTCAAGCACCTGGAGGTTTTCACCAACCTGAAAGCTCTTTGAACCCCAGCATTTAGGGGTTTTTAATAGAGATTGTATTATGTAAACATGGGTGATGAAATCATTGGGCATTGGTGCCAGAACTCAATCTTCAACCCTCCTCCCCTTCCTAGAGTTAGGAGGTGGGCATGAAAGTTCTAACCCTATAATCATGGCTTGGTCTCACTGGTAACCAGTTCCTACCCTGAAGCTATCTAGGAACCTGTCTTGAGTCATCTCATCAGCGTAAAAGGACAGTATATTCCAAGAGTCCTATGCATTCTATGCCAGGAACTGAGGACAAAAACCAGGTGCCGATTTTTTTTTTTATTATACCACACTACTTTCCTATTTTCTGTGTTCATCTCTATGGAGCTCTGCCCACGCCCAACTCTAAATGTTGAGCATAAGACTCAGACCCAATCCAATCAGTAAAACAAATCTCCACTATAACTGGAAGAGATTGGTCCAGAGATGAACATACGACCCAATCAGACTTTCAATGACACTGTAGAATAAGAGATTCTCATACTTCCCCATGGAGTTCGATAAAGCCGAAAAGATACAAGATCTGGGACTGCTGCAGCTATCTCTTGCTACTGTAAGGAAGAACCTTAGAATGAATCATCATGAAAGAGAAGAGCCAAGCAATGGTGAATAAGAAAGTCCCCATGAGTCTCTTGACCTAGGCGAGCCCAAACCAGAACCTGGGCTTCCCAGGCACATGAGAATTCCCATTTTGCTTTAGCCAGTTGGGACTGTGTTTACAGCTGTGATTTCAGTTACCCCCAGTCAACTGTGGTCCAGAAACAGAGGATCCTCCTTCCGACATATTGTCAGGTCAGCAGTAGCGTGACACTACCTCACAGTGCCTGCGCCATTCACCTACTTCATCTCATCACGGAGGCGTTTTCTCATCTCACAGCATTAATTACAAGAAGGGTAAGTATGGTACGGTAAGATATCTTGAGACAGAAAGACCACATTCACATAAATTTTCCTACAGTCTATTGTTGTAATTATTCTATTTAGTAGTTACTGTTGTTAATCTCCTACTGTACCAAGCTCATAAATTAAACTTTGTCATAGGTATGTATGTATAGGCAAATACATAAGGGTTGGTACTATCTACAGTTTCAGGCATCCACTAAGGGTCTTAGAACATTCCCCATAAATAAAGAGGAACTACCATACACTGCATATCATCTTCAAAAATATACAGTCACTGCTGACAGTCTATATACTGAAGGCACCCTGACTTCCTGAGGGCTTGGTTTCCAGGAATATAAATTCTGTGAAGGCTTGAGCCACTGTCCCTGGCAAAGTCCCCATCCATGGTCACACCACCTCAACAGTCAGGCTGAGCTATGATGCAATAATTCTGAATTATTATATTATTATTATAAATGACATTTTCCATTATGCCCAGCCCCAGCCCCAATACTGCTCACCCTAGAGGCACATCTGTAAAACCCTGAGAACAATATTGCTCAAACTATAATGGGCCTACAAGTCACGGGGGAATTTTCCTTCAAAGTAGGTTCTGGTTCTGTAGGGGTGAGGCCTGAGGTTCTGTCTCTCTAACCAGCACACAGTGATGCCCATGTTGCTGGTCTGGAAACCATGTTGAATATTGGGGTCCTACATGGTTCTGATAGAAATGGTTTATGAACCACACTTGAGCAACATCTTTCTAAAGTCTCATAGTAGCTATAGGGATTCCTATTGTAGAAAACATATCCAGGGCTTTCATCTTGGATTATTAATATTCCAGGGAAATGCTTGGTTCAGCCAATATTACACTGATTAAGACTGCACTCCCTTGAAGACATTCACCTTAGCACAGGGGTGTGAAAAGCACAATCAACATCACCTGGAAACTTGTTAGAATTAGAAAAGGGGATTCTCAAGCTCCACCCAGACCTACTGAATCTGCCATAATGAATCTGAGTTAGAACAAGCCCCTATAGGTGATTCTGGCATTGCTAGAGTTTGAGACCCACTGTCTTAAGGTAACATACAGTGTCTGAATCACATGGCCCCCAAGTCTGCCCCATCCAGCCCTACCCCAGCTCCCCTCGCCTTTCTGCTCCTCCGATGTGCCTTGAGACCTTCCTAACTGCTATTCTTTTTGCCTGGTAAGGGAAAACAGGACTTTTTAAACAAAGCTGCTTCCATATTCTGAGTGGGCACAGCCCCCAAACATTCAAGTATATTTTCTTTGGCTCTCCCTTGAATGCCAGAGGCTCCTCTTCATCTATAACTTAAGGAAGGAGGCATCTGTTGCCCTGAAAGGACCTTTTGTGGAACTGGCTTTAACTTCCTCCCCATGTTGGCCCTGGGAACCCAAAACAATCCCTGGGAGAAAAGAAGAATTGAGGAGACTCAGAGAGAAGAGGGAGGTAAGCTGTGCCCACTTCTTCTTCAAAGTCAATGTTTTTACAAGTTCCCCTTGTTCTGCCTTGGGGTGAAGTCAATCAGCAAGAAGGGGAACGAAGCGAAGGGAAACCAAAGCTGTGCAGGGTGGGAGGCTGAACTGGTGAGCAGGGCTCAACTCACACACAGGCCTGAAAGTTGGCAGGAAAAGATGACTTTGGCCCAAGCCAGTCACGCAGGTCCGTGGGCTGTGCTTTGGGCCTGAGCACTGGGCACACTGGGGTCTTGCATCAGCATCTAGCCTGGTGAGGCTTCTTCATGGCTAGGTCTGTGGCACCTAGCACAATGCTGGTCCAAGGAAGGAATGCAGTAAGTATCCTTATGGACTGGCTACGTGTAGGCTCACTAGAATCACTGAATCAGCCTCTTCATTCAATGGACCTGGACACTGAAGTCCCAGAAAGTTGAGTGACTTCTCCTTAACACATCACCAACCAGTGCAAGCCCGCCTAGAACCCAGAACTTCTGACCCCCGAGGGCCTTCACCCCGGCTAAACTTCCTATGGCCAGCATTCCTTGGTTTTCCATGGGATTCAAGATATACCTGGAGAAAGAGTTCAGGGCCTGAATTTTTTTTAAATTAATATTAAATTTTGATGTGGAGGGATCAGCCTCTGAAAAAAGTCATTTCAATGTGAAGCTGTTTTAGATCACCTTGGGTTTTTATAATGTCCAGATCCCAGGGCTGTAAATAGTGCCGACAGAATGGCACTGGTATTGGGTTGGAGGTAGCAGGCCTGAAGTATAATCCAATTTCCTGAACTACATTCACATGAGAAGGGATAGCAAAACTGGAACATAGTATTTGTCCCTATTTCCTGAAGATTCTCCCAGATTAGTCAGAAGGGACATGGAGATGATCCTCATGGCTGGGTTTTGTTTTGTGGGTTTTACACCAAAGGAAAGACTTATTAATTGATACAAGGTCAAACATTTATAGAAAGAAAAGAGAAAATTCCTCTTAGTGAAAAAAAAGAAAGAAAGAAAGAAAGAAAGAAAGAAAGAAAATTCCTTGGATAAGTATAAATATTGATTAAACTCTACTTAAGTACCTGGAAATAAATTGATTTTCTAAAATTACCAGAATGCATTATTTATTACACATGTCACTGAGGTAGGACAATAGCATATTGTAGAAAAACAGAGAGTTATAGGATTATATGATTTTTTTTAAAGGGCTAGGATGAGACTCACAGCAGCTCAGTTGCAGTACTGGCTGAGCAAAGGCTTCAGGATCCCTCTCTGATGATTAAGAGGGGAACTCTAGCTGTGATGACACCATTAGAAGCATCCAGAGGCCATGCTACTCAGGAAATCTACTCCAAAAAGAGAAAGGTGTACCACCCCCCCAGCAATAATAACATCTATCGTGGCAATAACATCTGTAGCAACTATTATTCTATTGTAAATAATCTTGCTCTATTTTCAATCATTTTTTAAAACTTTAAGAACTTTTATATTCATCACCAATATGTCCTCTCACAATATACCTATAAGGTATACAGACCAGGTGATGTGCTAATTTTATTTATTTATTGAGCACCTATCATGTGCCAGGCAACAGGGAACCACGCTGAACAAAACAGAAATGTCCCCTGGCTGAATGGAGCCAACAGTCTTGTGGGAAGGCAGATATTAGATAGTAATTCTGCTTGAAGAAAATTTTAATCTTTGTATCCACCATCATTCAATAGTCATTAAGAGTCTGCTTCACGCTACACTCTTCTCGGTTCTAGGACACGAAGATGACCAAGACACAGCCCCAGCCTGGAGAACTTCCTGTCTCGGGAGGAAGACAGACTCCATACAAAAAAAATGTGCTGTGGATGGAGACAGGACTTCACCAAAAAGGAGACATTTGAGCTGAATGTGAAAAAACGGGTAGGATATTTGCTTTTCAGAGAAACGGAGACTTGTGGGCAAAAGAGGAAAAGGGCAGGCTGTGCTCAGCTGTGAGGGAGATGAGGCACTGGGGTGGGCGGGTGGTGACTGGAGGCTTGAGGAAAGGAGGAACTGTGGGTAAGACTGGCCAAGCAGACAGTGGGGCTAGCTTTTACAGGGCTGAGAATTCCCACACTGCACAGATGAAACAGCATCTGGGCAAAAGAGTGCCTTTAGGGTTGCAGCAAAGCATCCATAACCAACTTTTTATTTGGGGAAAAATAATTCTGTGTCCAAAGTAGGGTATGGATTTGAGGAGGAAGCCAGAGGGGTGAGGTCAGTTAGAAGTAAGAATCTACAAAAGCATGATTCAAATAAAGATTTAAAAAGAGGGGGAAAAAACTATATAGGAAACGGACAAAAATGTTCAGTAGCTACAGGCTGACACCGTGTGCTAAAGATGCCATCTTCGTTATTTCATGTAAGCCCACAACACTGTTACTAAGAAGGGTTTAGTATTCCCACTTTATAAATGAGGAAACTGAGACACAGAGAATTTAGGTAATTTCCCCAAGGTCACATGTCTAGTAAGAAGGTGGAGTCTGGGCTCAAAGCCAGTCATCCGCCACCATACCTTGCAGAGAGTACACACTCCACGAACATTTGCGCGGCTAAAGGGGTAGCCCAGCAAGGAGTGAATGCAGTGAACCGTGAGGGAATTCAAAGGAGAGAATGATCGGAGTGACTCTTCCCCAACCAGGTGACTCTTGTCACCCCTGCAGTCTCCGCAAGGATCATCTGACCTCCCTGTCCGCTGACTGGGAAACACGGAGGAAAGAAACAAAGAGCAGTCTATGGGAAGAGCCACCAAAAACCTCATTTACTGAACAAAGGGTGATAAAATGGCAGGAAACCCACCACAGGGAACAGAAACTGCGGATTCTGGCTGGGACTTCTCTTTGCACCCACCCCGCCTGTTCAGCAGGCCCATACATCACTTTTCCCTCAGACTGTTAATTAGAGAGACACCCACCACCCTGACACAACACGTTAATTATGAAAACAGAATGCTGTACACAACATAACATGGAAATGAAGTGACATGCATCCAATTAATTAAACTTTCACAGCTCCAATCAGTTTTAATTAGAGAAGCTATCCTTTTCACTCGCCTCTCAATCAATAAATGAACTTTGCAATACATACATATTTTTTAATCAATTAGCAAGCTGGACAAAATAGTGTAAGTCTGTTGCTGAGGACGTCATGAATTCCTCCATAAGCTACACAGATGTGTATTATCCATTTTATTCTTGGTTGAAATTACAAGCAACACAAGTTGAGTCCCTACAGCTTGTTTCCAAGTTAAATGAAAAATGAAAGCTGAGAAATGGCAGCCCCATCGTTTCCACACAACCTCTTACTATTCTTGTTTACAGACCTAGAAAATGCATTGGGGACTCCAGAAATTAAGAAAGGTTCCTATTACAATGTCGGCAGATGGGTTCAAAAGCTGTGTGTTTTTCAGGTCATCAATATACTGTGTCTCTTCGACCAAAGGAAAGTTCTTCCTCTGCAGAAAAAGTATCCTCTTTGGTCAGGCATACAACTTATGGAGGGCAGCACACAGACCACTAAGATCCAGAATGGGGAGAGACTCAGTCCCTTGAGTCAGCCAGCCCAGCCCCAGCAACTGATGGAGCCACACCGACAGCAATCAGATCTGCTTCATGTGTGATCTTGTCAACACCACACTTCTGGTGCTTTCAGTAGGGCTGCAGTATGTGGTGCTCCTGTGTCCTGTCCGTCCTCCCAGGTGGATTTTTAAATCCCTACATTAGGGAAGAGGAAGGTTGTAAGAATGGAATAAACAAAAGGTCAGTACCCGTGGGAGTCAAAAGGAAAAGAAAAAGTGAAGTGTCAAATGGGTTGGGCAGTTCAGGAAGCTAAAGCATAGAATAAGATATAAAGGCAGGAAACTCATTTTATGTAATAATTACTGTATGCACCTTAAAATACAGAAGAAATGGGAACCCTTCCAAACTCATTTTACAAGGCCAGCATTACCCTATTGTCAAAACAAGGACGCCATAGGAAAATAAAATTATAGATCAATATCCCTGGTGAACATACATGCAAAAATCTTCAACAAAATATTAGCAAACAGAATTTAACAATACATTAAAAGGACCATACTCCAGGATTAAGTGGGATTTATTTCAGGGATGGAGGGATGGTTCAAAAGCCACAAATCAACATGGTATGCCACATTAACAAAATGAAGGGTAAAGATCATACCATCGTCTCAATAGGCACAGAAAAAGAATCTGAAAAAATTCAACATTGAATAATGATAAAACTCTCAACGTAATACAGGTCATATATGACAAGCCCACAGCTAACACCATACTCAACACTGAGAATCTGAAAGCTTTTCCTCTACGGTCAGAACAAGACAAGGATGTTCTCTCTCACCACTTCTATTCAATTTAGTATTAGAAGCCCTAGCCAGAACAATTAGGCAACAAAACAAAACAAAACAAAACAAACAAACAAACACACATAACACTAGACATCCAAATCAGAAAGGAAGAAGATATAAAACTTCCACTATTTGCAGATGACATGTTATATATAGAAAACCTGAAAGACTCCACCAAAAGACTGTTGGAGCTAATCAATGAGTTGAGTAAAACTGCAGGATATAAAATCAACACACAAAAATCTGTTGTATTTCTATACACTAATAATGAATTATCAGAAAGAAAACGAAGTAATCCCAATTGCAATCACATGAAAAAGAATAATATACCTAGGAATGAATTCAGCCATAGAGGGGGCAAACCTATGCACTGAAACCTATAAGATGCTGATGAAATAAACTGGAAATAAATAAATGAAAAATATTCTATGTTCATGGATTGGAAGTATGAATATTGTTTAAGTGTCTATAGCACCCAAAGGAATCTACAGATTAAATGCAATCTCCACCAAAATATCAATGGCATTTTTTAAATAGAATTCAAACAAATAATTCTTAAATTTGTATTGGGATTTCTATAAGAAGCCTGAATAGACAAAGCAATCTTGAGAAAGAAGAACAAACCAGAGGTATCATGCCCCCAGATTTCAAACTATACTACAAAGCTATAGTAATCAAAACAGTATGGTATTGGCATAAAAGCAGACACATAGATCAATAGAATAGACTAGAGAGCCCCGAAATAAACCTCCACTGATATGGTAAACTAATTCATGACCAAAAACAAACAAACCAACCAACCCAAGAATATACAACTGGGGAAAGGATAGTCTTTCCACTAATGGTGTTGGAAAAATTGGACAGCCACATGCAAAAGAATGAAGCTAAACTACTATCTCACACCACAGACAAAAATCAAATCAAAATGGATTAAAAATTTAAACACAGGACCTGAAAGCATAAAACTCCTAGAAAGAACCATGGGCAGTAAGCTCCTTGACATTAGTCTAGGTGATGATTTTTAGATTTGATACCAAAAACGAAAGCAACAAAAGCAAAAATAAAAAAGGAGAACTACATTATACTAAAAACTTTTGTACAACAAAGGAAATGATCAACAAGATGAAAAGACAACATACTGAATGGGAGAAATTATTTGTAAATCATATATTTGATAAAGGATTAATATCCAAAATACATGGAAAACTTATACAACTCATATAGATGGCCAACAGGTGCATGAAAAGATGCCCAGTATCACTAATTATCAGGGAAACAAAAATCCACAATGAGATACCATCTCACACCTGTTAGAATGGCTGTCATCAAAAGGCAAGAAATAAGTGCTGGTGAGGATGTGGAGAAAAGGGAATCTTCTTCATGCACCGTTGGTGGGAATGTAAATCAGTGCAGTCACTATGGAAAATAGTATGGAGTTTTCTCAAAAACTTAAAAACATAACTACCACATTATCCAACAATTCTGCTTCTAGGTATTTATCTGAAGGAAACAAAAACACTAACTGAAGAGAAATATGCACTGCCCCTCCCATGTGCTTTGCAGCTTTATTTATAATAGTGAATTTATGGAAGCAATCTAGGTGTCCATTGGACATAGACAGATGGATAAAGATGAATGGAATACTATTCATTCATAAAAAGAAGGAAAACTTGCCTGCAACAACATGGATGGACTTCTAAGGTATTATGCTAAGTGAAATAAACTAGACAGAGAAAGACAAATACTGTATGATCTCACTTGTAATGTGGAACCTAAAATAAAAACTGAATTCAAAGGCACAGAGAACACATTGGTGGTTGCCAGAGGCAGGGGATGGGGTGAGCAAAATGGGTGAAGATAGGCAAAATGTATAAACTGCCAGTTATAAAATAAATAAATTCTGGACAAAGAACGTACAGCAAGTCAACTATAACCAATAATATTATACTGTATATTTGAAAGTTGCTAAAAGAATAAATCTTAAAAGTTTTCAATACAAGGAAAGAAATTATAACTGTGTGGTAATGAACATTAACTACACTTTTATGGTGTTTTATCTCAGTATATATATAAATAATCAAGTCACTATATTTTACACTTGAAACTAATAGGATTTTATATGTCAATTATACCCCAATTAAAAAATATTATTCTTGGTAGTAATGAAAGCAAAATGGGATGAGGAACTAAGGTTCGCACACGTCTATACCTCCACGGATGAGAGACACAGCATCACAGGTCCCTTTTGCACTGCTTCCAAAAATGACATCAGAAATCATACCAGTTGGTCTGATTTCAGAACCCTTGAATCAAACTGGTTTAAACAATATAAAGATGTTCTCTCATATGACAGAAAGTCTAGAAGACCAGACTGGGGGTGGATTGAGGGTTGGTTAATTCAGTGGCTTGATGAAGTTGTCAAGGACCTTGTCTCTCAAGCTCTTTTGGCATTCTCAAAGTTGGCTTAAGATTTATTCTGGGGGGCGCCTGGGTGGCTCAGTGGGTTAAACCTCTGCCTTTGGCTCGGGTCGTGATCCCAGGGTCCTGGGATCGAGCCCCATATCCAGCACTCCGCTCAGCGGGGAGCCTGCTTCCTCCTCTCTCTCTCTCTCTCTCTCTCTCTTTCTCTCTTTCTCTCTCTGTCTGCCTGCCTCTCTGCCTAATTGTGATCTCTGTCAAATAAATAAATAAAATATTTTTTAAAAAAAGATTTATTCTAGATGCAAGATGGCTACAGCAGAAATCATATCCAGGTTGACAAGGCCCAGATGATATAGAGAGATCATCTTTCCCCACTTGCAGGAGAAAAGTTACCTTTCCTAGAAACCCTCAGCAGGCTTCTCCTCACATCACAGTGTTCAAAGCCAGACAGCTTGCCTTTTTCTACATTATTCACTGGCCCAGGGAAGGAGATGATCCTGGCTGCTTTAGACCCTTCCCTCTTAAATGGAATGGATGTTAGGGAATCAAACATTGTGTAGTTCCCTAAGGAGATCTCATTCTCCACAGTATCATAGCACCCACAAACCAAACTGGCACAAGAGATAAATCTCTTGGCCATCTTGGAGTAGGAAAAGAGCCAACCATTGGAAAACCAGAGAGCACGGTTCAGTAAAGATGAAGAAGTAAGAAAGATAAGAGGTGAGGCTATTTTTTTGGAAAAGAGTTTGAGAGTTTGAGTTCATAGAGTTGAGGAGAAATCCATGTCCCCCATGCCAATCCCCAAAGACCTGGCATTACCTATCTAAACTGAGGAAGAAAAGGTTTTCAGCAGATGTGATGCATGTCAGAAGAAACTGTGGTTCCCTATTATGTGCAAGAACTTAGGTCAATGTGTACACCCTCAGCATAAATCAGTCATCAGCTTACACAAGAAAAGTGAAATGGAGCCACAGATCTGGGATCCAGGACTCAGAGTGACAACAAGCAACATTCATAAGAAGGACACTCAGAGAAATTTGGTACCTAAAGGGCCAAAAATTTGCAAGTTGCTCTTTCTGGCAGAGAACCCCACTTTTTCTGAGTGGTGTTCTCAAAGGCCCTTCTCCCTTGATTTGAGATGAGAAGGAAACAAATAATAATAATTTGGTAAGAATTATTAAATGTCGAGAAGTAGGAAGACGAGAAGTGAGAATAGGTGACCATGGTATAAATGTGCCAATTCCTCATTTTTCATAGTAGAAATTAAAAACTATTCTCTATCATTCATAAATCAAGAAATAGAGATATAGGACATTATAAGGAGCTCATCACCACAAAAATTAAATTCTAAATAGATCAAAGCAGGGGTTGGGGCAGGTTAATGACCAGGCCAAAGACAGCTTCTTGTCATTACTAAGCTTTTCTTTACTATTTATTACTTTGATAAACATTTAAAATGAAGTATCTGAGAAGATCAATTTGAATGGTTGTTCACTCTTGTATCCCTGGCACATAGTAGGTATTTGGTAATTATCTGTTGAATGAATCAATGAAATGTCCCAAGTTAGAGCAATCGGGGAGCACCAGGTAAGTGTGTTACAAAGCTGTGCTTTACCCTTGGGCTTTCTCAGATGAGATGGTATGGGAGGACCCACACCGGCATCCCTGGGCTCTCAGGCTGGACCTCACTTATTACAGGTCTAGAAGAGCAATAATGAATGTTCTGTCAGTTGGAAATTTCAACATCAAAAGAGCTTCTCTGTTGCCCTCTCTCTCTTTTTAAATAAGCTTTTGTTCTTACTGATCATGTCCCACACTTTCACAGTATCCCACAGAGTAAGTCCACTTTTTTGCTCTGGGTAGAGATCACGTGTACAGCTGAAAGGCAGCATTCAGAGCTGTCAACATGAGCAACTGACCCACAGGGGGATCTCTATCAGGGAGTCAAAAAGAAGTGTTCTCATCGGGTGCTATCTAGCAACTTTACCAGACCATCTAATATCTACAGATAATCAAATGTCTACTGTAGCTTCCAGGGCAGACCAGGTCAGTCAACACACTCTGCATAAGCCCCCTTCCCATCCACGGACACCGATTAAGGAGTTTTCTCAATAAGCGATTTTCCTGAGGATTTCCAGGAAAAGAACACTCTCAATGGTGATGGAATCTTCTTCAAATGCACAGTGGGAAAATCCCTTTGAAGACCATTCCATGCCTTGACAGGTTACCTCCTTGTTTCCCTTTGATGATTCCTAAAGTTATAAACAAGTGTTTGCATGCAGTGATTTCCAGTATATACTGGGCAGGAGCTCTTTGAATATGAAAATATAGAATACTCAAAATCTAATTGGTTTTAAAAATGGTTTTGACATTGGGTTAACATGTTTGAGTTAATAGCATACACGTACTACACAAATTAATGAAAGGTTGAAAGTATTTGGACTGGTTGTTAAAAAAAAAAAAAGTGGGGAAAAAAATGCTGCTTTAATTCCCTGTGGCATATCTCCTAACTATAGGTTATTACCATCTGCCCATTAGCCCACCCCTGCTTCACTGCCCCAAAACAGTCACCCCTGAGCAAAATGGGCTAGGACTAGATCCTTCCAGGCTGCCAATAAGGAGACCTACACCTAACGCTCTGCTTCGTGCAAGTTACAACAACTCTGGGACCCACGGGTGGCCTGGACTTGTTTCTGCTTCAGGAGATGCCACTATCAGGAACAACTATGTCCTCCCCAGGCTTCCCCAGATCCCTCCCCCACCCTGCCCCCCACACATGGCTACTCAGAGGCTCTAGGAGCGGTGACAGCAAAGCCTATGTGAGGGCAAATCCTCTATTAGCCACCAGGCATTATTTGTCATCACAAAAGAATGGACTCTTGAGGTGACAATGAATCCAGTGGCTAAAGCACAGGCCTGCAACCCCACCCCACCCCCACCACACACACAGATTCAAGCTGCAGGGGACCCAGTACTTGTTGTCTCAGATGCTTGCTCCCATAAACACAAGTCTGCCCCAGGTGTTTGCGAAGTGAGGGTGCCAGATACTCTATTTTCTGACCTGGCTTTGCTGCTTTGTCATGACACACAAATGACTAAAAAAACATCCAGGCACAGACTGGGAATGTATGTCCTGCTGAATTGGCAATGTTGCCAGCTGGCCTGGGGTGTCTTGGTCAGCTTTAGCCTGAGACAAAACCAGGGCTATCTGGTTGAGGGGCCACCAGTTAAATGACCTCCCCTCTTTTTTTTAAGATGCTGCTGTTATCACATGGCACTGCGGCGAAATTGAGCTGAGGAGAGGTCCAGTCATGATCCCTGAGATCACAGGCCCTTTGTCACCCAAGGTTATACCAACAACAATGCGACATTGTGCAATGATTGGTGTTGAAGGCATCCCTCCTGGGGTGAGATGACAACTGGTCAATTTGAATGATCTCCTTACCAGTCTTCCTCTTTCCAACTGTGCTTCCTGAAGGCACATGGTGCCACAAAGAAGAGAGCTCACTAATGGTTTGGGGGTTCTGCAATCACTGCTGTTTCCAAGGCAGTATAACACAGATTCAACTTCAAAGAAAGAGTACCCCTTGCTGGTTAATGTTGATGAAGTGGAGGAAGCAAAGAAGGAAAGACAGACGGCTGTATAAGGCATGGGGCTCTAGTTCTGGTTGAATTAGCCAAGTGTCACAGTGATTTACAGAGGGCCTCCTCTGCAACATTTTCGCTCTAATAATGAGCTATTTATGCAAGACTCCACAGTGCTTGCCTCTTTCGTTGCTACGGAGCCAAGCAAGAAGACCCTCAGAACATTCTCTTAGCAGACAGAAGATGTCCCTCCACATTTGGGACACTAAAAACCTGAGCGGTCCTAAGGTTTCCCCACCACGAAGGCAAAGACTCAGGGCATGAACTGTAGTGGGCCTGCCTCACCACCAGAGGGTGCCCTGTGGTCACTTTTCCCTGTTTCACTGAGCTCTAGATGGATGTTCCTCCTGAGTTTCGGCAGAACCAAGTGTCAAGGACATCACACAAATTAATACTAAGGGTTTTTGTTGGTGTTGTTGTTTTCAGGAGTGCCTCCTGGGATTATGTCAGACATTCACCATACATAATTATTTTGCTTTGGGCAATGTCCTTTGACCCATGCTATTGTGAATCCTAACCAAGTAATATTTCTCTGAACATTGTGTTTTCATTATGACAGCTGTTCGTGTTTGCAAAGTACTCATTTCAAAACAACACACTATTCAAATATCCATGGTTCTGGGACACAGGGCACAGAGGGAGGAAAGGGAATCTCTCACCAGCTCATCAGGGCTCATCACCCTGACAAGACATAGCCCGTCACCACAATGGGTTTCCATATGGGTTTGGAATGGGGAACCAATTCCAAAAGTCTAATCGTCACCAATATCTTACCTGTTCTTCTATCACTGGTCTTTCCAGCCATCTTCTTCCAAGGAAAAGATAATGGTGATTAACACCCGAAGTCACAGAGAGCTTTCAACTGCATTAACTGAATGAATAGGTTTGGTCATTCCTGTGACAAAAAGATGAGTTTACAAGTTGTACGGCTATAGTTTAGATGCTCTAGAGCCATGGACCTGAATTTTTCCCTGTGTAAAATGTGCTGGTTCATCAGAAAACCTGTCCCCCTTCTCTTCCCAGCTGTCACTCTCCTCTCTTACCCTTCTCCAACGCCTCGCAAATCACATCCACATAGATAGTGTATCTATGTAGAGTCCTGTCTAATTTTCCCCACATTTTCACTACATTATCTCCCTGACATCTCATAATACAAGGTTGAGGTGAGGAGGGACGGTATTAATGAACTTTTGCAATTCTCCTAAGCAAAATCTGTTGGTCTGCTCCATGTTCCTATATGTTGCATAGTCCTTTATTATAGGTATTTTAAATCTCTTATAACTTCTCCTTTACCAAGTTCTACCACTGTGTGCTCCTCTAAGGCAGGGACCAGAATTATCTTACCAGCTTTATATGCCCAAGAACTTGGCAAAGTTCCTGACACATGGTATTTAATAATTGTCTATTCATTTGGATTATTATACCCATTTGGCAAATAAGGTAATCAAGTCGCCTAGAGGGGCTAAGTGACACCACGTCCTACATCCACTGCTGGGAGTGAGTCATGGAAAGGGGAATCCACAGTCAATGAAAAAACACGTTCAAGCATCCTGATAAACACAAACCATAAAATAAAACATGGTCACACTCCCAGATCCCCATCCAGTGACTCGTGGGGCCCTTTCACTTCTCTGGGTTTCAGTATTACCCTATGAAGGATGAGCAGTTTGGAGGATACTATCTATAATGGTTCCTTTAGCTCTACCACTTTACTGCCTCTATCAGAAGTCTCACTGGGGAGACACTGCCCATCTGTTCGCACAGATGTAGGACTACAAACTAGCATAAATGTGTCACACGGGAGTGACAAAACATTGCCATATTGTCGCATGGAGTCAAGGTAGAAGGAGCAGTTCAGATGCATGCTGAGGAAAGTCTAGAGAAGGAGAGCACTTAGGGACGGGAAGAGGTAAGAAGCTTTACCCATGTGGGACTAGAGCAGAGTCTAGAGTTGAAACTTACATGGACTTGGATAACTGAAGGAGGGAGGCCAGCACGACCAGGCGGGGGAGGATGAAGTGTGCATTCAGAGGACAAGAGTTTCAGGAAGCAGGGCAACTGCTGTTCCCATGGTCAATGCCTTTGTGAAAGAGAGGTTTGTGTCTAAAAGAAATAAATCAAAGCCCATCTCCACAACTCACACCCATTCCATTTCTTCTGGCCGCCAACCACCCCCGCTCCCAATCTCAATTAGGTTTTATCAGTCTCATGGGATTCTGAACTTCATGGTAAAAATCTTCATTATACATGTATATAAGCTATGATCTGCTATAAGACTGCAGTCTTGGAGTGCAAGATTTCTATGTTTCTAGATTCTGCTGAATTCCCCACATCTAGATTATAGCAAATGTTCCATATGTGTACAATGAATTAATTATTACATGAAAATCAGCAAAATTTGGGAAGTGGGTCCATGTAATGGCAGGGCCACTTCCCAGGCCCCAGTTGCTGAGGCTGCCTCAGCGGCTTATCCCAAAGTCAAGCGAGGGCATATATGTGACAGGTGCAGATGGAGCCTAAGCAGCAAATCTGGACGTGTGCCTACTGTTTGAGAAATACAACCACTAAGTTTCATCAGCCAGCCCCGCCTTTAGTGTGCTACACCACATCCCTCCGCATTTCCTCTCGGTCAGAACGGAAGACACACTCCTCTCTAAACACTGCTTCTCCTGATGAACTTCAGACCCCCTCCCAACCTCCCAACCTCCCCAGATGACCAGCTCAGGCACCCTGCCTCCAGCTCGGTCTCATAACAAACGGGTCTGCACACACCCAAAGCCAAGGAGCAGCGTCTTCTGACCCAGGCCCCTCACCTGCAGGTGCCTCAGGCTACTTCTGTTTTTCAGAAGCTGAAGCAACTCAGTCTCACAAAGCACAGGTGACCTCCCTGAAGGTCTCACAGCTGAAAATCCATGCAAGGGAATCCAAAAAGAAACAGTCTTGCTGGGGCGCCTGGGAGGCTCAGTGGGTTAAGCCTCTGCCTTCAGCTCAGGTCATGATCTCAGGGTCCTGGGATGGAGCCCTGCATTGGGCTCTCTGCTCAGCAAGGAGCCGCTTCCCCCCACCCCCCCCCCGCCCTGCCTGCCTCTCTGCCTACTTGTGATCTCTCTCTCTCTCTCTCTCTGTCAAATAAATAAAATCTTAAAAAGAAAGAAAGAAAAAGAAAGACTGACTCTTTCTCATAATCCTAGTTAAGATCCAGTGCTTCCCGGAAACCAGGAATTCGGCTAAATGCTTCCCAGCATTATCCCAGTTAACCCTCACAACAGTCCTGTGAGATAGGTGTATTAGTAATCCCATTTTGCAGTCAGACCTGAGGCAAGATTGGTTACCTAACCAACCCAAAGTCACTTGTCTTAATGGAGAAGATCTAGATTCTCACTCAGGACCACATCTGATCCCACAGCCTGAATTCATTCCCCTATGTATTCATTACAGTGATAATGAGATGGAGGTTTTCCTCTCCCAGACTCTCACTCAATTATAAATTCCCTCAGCAATGGGGCCACAGCGCGGAAGAAGTGACCCATGGTTCACAAAATAGGATTTCAGAAGAAGACTCACCCAGAGCAGTCTTTCCTCAGAAGAATTAAAAACTGAATCTCCAGGATCCCTCACCCAGCCTCCCTCCTTCTCCAGACTCTAGACCCCTTCTTTCTGGCGCCCCAACCACATCCAAGGCTGCACCCTGCATACCTCCACAGCAGCCTCCAGCCAGGCTTCACTGCCGAACTTTTCCAGGACTGCGTTAAGCAAACCCAGTGACTCAGCTAGCAGGCGCCATCCGCACAGAGCGGGGCAGCTCTCTAAAATTCAAGCACATCCCAGCTCAGCCTCATCTGTAAGGCCCAGTTCCATAATTTCCAGAGGAGAGGCGTGTGTGTGCTTTTCCGGGATGGTCATCTGCTGCTGCTGCACTAAGGCCAGCGTTTCCGCTGCCCCTGGAGTCAGAGAACTTTTGTAGCCCTGGGGGTACCCTCCACTGGGGGCTCGCATACGCATACTCACATTTTAAGGCAGAGTAACCGTAAGAGGGAAGAAAAGGCCCAGAGCACAAGGACTGCAGGGGTGGCTGTTCAGAGTCTCTTCCAGCACCAGCCCTCTGAAACTGGGCCTTTACTACTGTGTATTGAGCACCTACTATGTGCCTTGCCTACCTTGCGTCATTTAATCCCTAAAGCCACTGGACAAAGTGGGTTGCACTGCCCCAGATCTACCAGTGGAGCCAATGAGATCTAGAGAGATTAAATAACCTCCCCAAAGCTGAGAAAGATTGGGGGGGCAAGCCTTGCCTGACCCCAAAGCTTGGTGTATTTACCGCCACACTAAGCTGCTTCATCCGGTCTCTCTGGAAGACTTCAGATTTTGCAAAGCCAAGTCTAGTCTTCCCTTCCCAGAAAATGCTGGCTGGAAGCTCCAGGAGAGGAGCGCTGTACGGTCAGCAGATGGTAGAGTCTGTACAGGACGTACAAACAGGCATTTGTATTCTTAGCGGTGGTGAAAGGACCGTGCCCAGCTCCGACGTTTCATACTGCTTCAGTGTGCCCACAAATCCAGTTCGATTTGCTGTTCTGCTTATTTGTCCTTTGCATTAGAATTGTTTAGATTTGTTGGGCCAACCAAACTTACAAATGGCAAATTAAAACAAGTAATATTGATCAGCCTGAGATGGACACAGAGGGCCAAGCAGACCTCTGAATATATGGCCAAAATTTCTAAGGCTATTGACAATTTTCCCTAAAGCCTTTTAATGATTGTTATGTCTTCTCTGGCTTTTCAATGGCCCCAACTTTGGGTGGTGAAATCACAGCAGGTTATTTTAATCCCTTCATAATGGAACAGAGTTCAATTCAAATAACCACATCTCCTGAGTGCCTGCGATACAGAGGCAGGAAGGTCTGAGAAGCAGGGCTCACGGCCACACAGATCCTGAAAAGGCCAAGCTGCAGGCTTTGTCTGAAAACCACAAAGGCTTTGGGGCCACTGGTCTCACCTCTAAACCAGGGCTCCTAAGATCCCATCCTCAGATGAGCAGGATCTGCATCACCTGGGAAATTGTTACAAGTGCGAATCCCTGGGCTCCTGTTCAGACCAATGCCGGTATCAACACTGCCTGAAACAGGGCTTGCCCGAAATCATTGCAGAGTACAGATTCGTTGCTTACTGGGTAAATAGCACACAGAGAAGGGAGGGGACAGGGAGGGGTGAGTGTCATGAGGAACCAAATGGCTGCCGAATGTCCTCTGCTTCACGTCTGCCCAGGGACGGCTTCTAGTCCCCAACACAGTGTTGTAGACTGAGCCTGATTGAGAATCAGCTAAAAACACAGATCTCTGGGCTACACCCCAGAGTTTCTGATTCAACATGTCTAAACTGGGAGCCCAGAATGTGCATGTTAACATGTGTCCCCACTGTTGCAGATGCAGCTGGTACTGGGACCACACTTTGACATGTAAGGGAAGACTTACCTGCCTCCAGTTCTAGCCTCCCTTTCTGGCCTTGAGGAGTATACTTCTTTTTAAAGCCTTTTTTCCAAACTTCTCTAACCTTTGCTCACAATACTGTCTAAGGGCTGATCCAAAAATAACTAAAATCAAAACAAGAATGAATTCCTTTCTCTTTAAAGGAACAGGCAGGACTCTACCTTAATGACACAAGAGGTACTTTCTTCATTCTGGAAATAGAAAAGCAGGGATGGCACCGTTATTAGAAACTGGTGGTCAAGTTTTCTTCTGGGTAGGCAATGAACATGCATTCTGAATGTCTGGTGTCTTTTCAGAAAGTTGCTCCAAAGTTGCTGGCCGCCTTTAGAATTTACCTAGCTATGAGATGGCAGCACTAAGTTGGTGTTCGTGTGAAATTTAACAGTGGGCCCGCACAGCCCCTGCTTTTCCTCTGGGGATAACCATCCAGAGCAAGGCAATAAGCAATGGACTAATACATTCGATGGAACAAAAAGATAAAGCTTTCCCTCCTAGGAAAGGTGGCATTTAAAGAAAGTGTCCAGCAAATGCAGACCGTGAAACACGGTCACGTGAAACAGAGTTGCATGCATTCCAGTCAGTCCCTCAAGATGGAGCCTCAATTTCCCACACTCAGATTAGGAAACAGAGAGCTGTTCATTGGTCATACCATGGTCATAGCCTGTACCATGATCACACCATAACAGTGGGAGATAATGTAGAGAATGATGGATACCCTCCCCCCACCATAATATCTGGGACAGGTAGCCATCTTAGCTACAAGGCAACTGATGCTGACCTGAAATTAAAAATCAACTCAAAATGGATTAAATACCTAAATTCGAAATCTGAAACCATAAAGTTCCTAAAAGTAAACTCTTAGATAATATATTTTTTTAATCCGTCTCCTGAGGCAAGGGTGACAAAAGCAAAAATAAACAACTGGGACTATATCAAACTCAAAAGATTTTGCACAGTGAAGGAAAACATCAACAAAACAAAAAAGCAACCACTAAACGGGAGAAGATATTTGCAAATCATATATCCAATGAAGGGTTAATATCCAAAACATATTCAAAAACTCATAGAATACCAAAAAATTCCAATTAAAACATGGGCAGAGGACCTGAATAGACATTTTTCCGAAGAAGACAAACAATGGTCAATAGACACATGAAAAGATGCTTAACATCACTCATGATCAGGGAAATACAAATCAAAACCACAATGAGATATCCCCTCTACACCTGTCAGAATGGCTAGAATCTAAAAGACAAGAGGGGTGCCTGGGCGGCTCAGTGGGTTAAAGCCTCTGCCTTCGGCTTAGGTCATGATCCCAGAGTCCTGGGATCAAGCCCTGCATCGGGCCTTCTGCTCAGTGGGGAGCCTTCTTCCTCCTCTCTCTCTCTGCCTTTCTCTCTGCCTATTTGTGATCTCTGTCTCAATCTCTACCTCAGTATCAATCTCTATCTCAATATCAATCTCTATCTCAAATAAATAAATAAAATCTTAAAAAAAAAAAAAAAACACCAAAAAGACAAGAAATAAGTGTTGGCAAGGATGTGGAGAAAAGGGAACCCTCCTGCACTGTTGGTGGGAATGTAAGTTGGTGCTGCCATTTTAGAAAATAGTATGGATGTTCCTCAAAAATTAAAAAATAGAAATGCTGTATAATCCAGCAATTCTACTTCTGGGTATTTATCCAAAGAAAACAAGCACTAATTCAATAGGATAGATGCACCCCCCATACTCATTGCAACATTATTCATAATAACCAAGATAAGGAAAACCTGTGTATTGATAGATGAATGGAGACAATGTAAAACACACACAAACATGCACATATACACATGCATGCATGCATAGGAATATTACTTAGCCATTAACCAAAAAATGAAATCTTGCCATTTGTAACAATGTGGATAGTCCTAGAGGATATTATGTCAAGTGAAATAAGTCGGACACAGAAAATACCATACAGTCATATAATCTACAATATCAAAACAAACAAAACAGAAACCAACTCATAAATACAGAGAATAAATTGTGGTAGCTGGAAGGGAAGGAAGGGGAGATGGATGAACTAGGTGAAGGAGATTAAGAGGTACAAACTTCAGTCATAAAATAAGTAAGTCACAAGAATGTAAAGTATGACCCAGGGAATACAGTCAATAATATTGTAATAACGGTAGATGGTGATGATGATAGATGGTAACTACACTTACTATCGAGATCATTTCGTAATGTATAGAAATGCTGAATCATGATGTGCTACGTTATATGCTACTATACATGAACTATACTTGAAAAATATACATATTTATAGATATGCTGGTATACATGAACTATATGTATAGTTATCTGAGCATCAGTATGCATCAGTATGCTATTATACATTAATTAATCTTAAAATATATATGCTGTTATACATGAACTATACTTGAAAAAATACACATTTATAGATATAGATGCATTAGAAATTTGAAATCCTGAACAAAAAGAATGCTATCCCAAAATCTATTCTCTCATGATTTGCTGAAGTATGGTATATTAAATAACAGGCATTATTTTTCCATGTCAAAAATAGGAATTCATGGTTTGTGAGCTCCAAGGCTACTTTGCAACAAGCATATATAAAACGAAGAGACTCCCAGCATATCAAGAATATATGGTGGCCACAATGAGTAAAACTGTTTAGAAAATATAATTCATCCTACTCTGTTCAATCTCCCACACTGTCACCTTTTCCAGAGTCTTGGTCTGAATTTAAACCTATTTGGGAAAAGGATTTTGCTTCATGGGTATGCTTTGCACCCAAATGTCTCAGATACAGTTACTCATGCTTCACAAAATTCTAATGAAAATGTGGTTTTGTACTGGAATTATCTTACTATTTCCATTTTCCTTGGCCTTGGTGACACAACTCCTCAGCTCTATAAAGTCTCTTTCTTTCACTAGATAATTGTTCACTAGATCTAGTTGTTCACAGTTGTTTTTGAACTTGGCTTACCATCAGAATAAACTGCAGAGTTTTGTTTGGTTTTGTTTCATTGTTAAAGTCCAGATTCCATGACACAGCCCAACCTACTGAGTTAAAATCTTAGGGAGGCAGGAGAGAGCTGGAAATTTGTGCTGGTTTCCAACACGTATGTGGGAACAGTAAACCAACTGAGGGAGTCCCGATGATCAGGCACAGAAAAGACTACATCGGTAACACAGCTTTCCAGGCTTCCAAAATTCTTCTTCTCATCATACTCACAGTGTCCTGTGGGACCAGTGGGAAGAATATATGGTAAGTCTACAGAGGAAGAGAAGAAAGAGACTTGCCCAGAGCCCAAGAGTCTCATGTGAGAGGACTCAAGCTTCAGTCAGGTAGGGTAGCAGGGCCTCTCACACCCGCTTCCAGTTCATTCTCTTCTATCTCAGAATTTCCTCACTTTCTGAGGGCTTTGTAGATGCAAGTTTACCAGATAACAGTACTGCATGGCATAAAAAAGCCAAGAAATCACTCTTCCCTGTCGCTCTGCTCCTTTAGTCAAGTGGATCTTTAGGGAGGCCTTGTAATCCATCCCAGAATTCTGGCAAAGCACCCTGGAAAGGAAATGAGTGAAAACAAAGACATGAGGGTCAAGTTGCTGAGACTCTTTGAACGACAGAATCAAAGGCTCAGGGAGGAGTTCATCTTGTCTCTGAGGGCACTGGAACTGTCTGAGTGGGGCCCTGAGGCAGCTGGGCTGGAGAGCCAAGCAGCCCTCCACCAGCACTCACACCCACAAGGAACATCTGTTCACTTCCATGCTTTTATTTCTATTAGCTGGGGGAGGAGGAAGGCATTGGTTGGGGTAGGGGTGGGAGAAGAGAGAAAAATGGAAGGTTTGTGTTGGCACCTCTCCCCCACCCAACCCTGTGGTTTGAGTCTCTTATTATAGAGAGGATGGTCAGAAATTGGTCACTATGCTTTCAGGAGAGGTCTTTATAAAGGTTTTGTCAAAACAACACTAGCTCTTGGATCCAGGTAGCGTAAGGATGGGAGATCTGTCTTAGCTGGGGTTCAGCTAGAGAAGCAGGACCATGGTGAGGGATATGAAATAAGACATTTATTATAGGAGCTAGATCTTACCCAGCTGTGGGAGGCAGCAGAGCAGTCTATGCAGCACTCTACGGCTCATGTTAAACTTAACACTGCCATAGATCAGCTAGAGTATCAGTCAAAAAAAAAGAAAACTGGATGTGGTCAACAGAACAAACTGGGACCCTCAAATAGAGACTGGGACCTGCATCAGTCTCCCACCACCTTCAATCTCAATGTGCTGGCTGATGTGTAGGAGACACCAGCCCCCTTTGCCACAGAGCTTCACATGCACCTGGCCAAGAACTCACAGAAGCAGCAGATCTGGTGGGACTGGCCCAAGTCTGACAGCAAATCAGGGATAAGTAGGGGTAAGCTGCCACTCTGCTGTATAGACCATCAGAGCAGAAAAATATGGCTGCTGTTTCACTCCTGTCTTCCAGATCTCACAGGAAGTATCTCTTGTGAGCGATACTAATCTGTGCTTATAAAGAGAAGGGAATTCTGTTAAAGGAAATTCTTGCTTAGCTAAGCTGAGACAATGCAGATTTATAAGCTTTTCTCCCTGCTCTGGCACCTGAGACTAGGAGATTTGGGTACAAGTAGCATTTTTGTTAAGCTTAGTGTGAACTCGAGAGTCCTCCTGGTGACAGAACTCCAAGACAGGTACAGGAACGTGAATGCAGCTTCTTGGGTGAAAAGACATCAAAAGTGTACCCTGGGAAGGAAAAAAAAGATCATGGCAGACTGTTTTATGAGTGTATATACATATATATGAAAGCCCATTTGGAGATTCTCCCAAATAATTGGGGAATACTTTGGACTGGTAGGGGGTCAGGAAATCAAACTATGGCAGTTTACACATAAATGGAGACCCCTCATTGTATTTAAGGATGGGGATCCCTAGATAAGCTGGTTACACAAGTAAGTGGTATCTCATGGTGGGAATTACATAAACTGATGAACTAGAAAGGAGTCTGAGTCATTATCTGCCTCTCCTCTCCTCTCCATGAGCATCTTGTGTTTCAGTCATGCTATACTACATAGCTTTCTAAACATACTACTTAACATGCTTTGGCATCTTTGCATTAGATATGGCCTCAATATGCAGAGTTCTCTATTCCCCTGCCCTTCCTCACCTCCTTTCTCTCAATAACACAGACTCAAATTCCAAATCTCAGGCCAAGCATCTCCTCTTCCCTGACCTCCAGGTAGTATTAGTTAAAGGACCCTCCCATGTACCATCTACTGACAGCACCTTAAACTTACCTCTTCCAAGGCAACTATAATAAACAGCACATATTTAAAGTGAACAAATTGATGTTTTGCCATAGTTATACACCCAAGAAAGTATCACCACAATCAGGATTATAAACAAATTCATCACTCCTAAAAGTTTCTGAATGATCCTTTGTGGTTTTTCCCCTCACCTCCCTCAATTCCATTCCCAGGCAACAACAGATCTGTTTTCTATCACTATTGATTAGTTTGCATTTTCTAAAGTTTTTTTTTGATGGAATCATATAGCATGTACTCATTTTTGTCTGTCTTCTCTTACACTTAGCATAATTATTTCAAGATTCATCCTTCCTGTGTGCATCAGTGGTTCAATCCTTTTCATCCTACACAATGGAGTAGTATTTTCCATTGTGTAGAAGTACCACAGTTGGTTATCCATTCACCCGTTGATGGGCATCTGGGTTGTTTTCAGTTTGGGACTACTACAAATAAATTTTCTATGAACATTCATGTATAAATCTCTTTACAGACACATATTTCTTTTTCTCTTGGGTAAATACCTAGGAGTTAAGTGGCCAGATATATGGTGAAGTATATATAATTTTTAAGAATATATAATTTTTGAGAAACTTCTAAAATATTTTCCAAAATAGTTGTACCATTTTACATTCCCACTAGCGGTGAATGATAGCTTCTCCACATCCTGGCCAACACTTAACATGGTCTGTCTTTTTTTTATTTTAACCATTCTAATAGGTCTTTAGTGATACTTTACTGTGGTTTCAATTTGCATTTTCCTAATGACTAATGATGTTAAGGATCTTTTCATGTGCTTTTGCACTATTCATGTATCTTCTCTGATGAAATATCCCTTCAAATCCTATGCCCATTTTAAAGAATGAGCTATGTGTATCTTCTTAAGTTTTGAGCATTCTTTATGTATTTTTGACACAAGTCCTTTATCAGCTATAAAACTACAAATATTTCCCCCCAATCTGTGATTTGTCTTTTTATTCTCTTAACATTGTCTTTTGAAGGTCATGAGTTTTCATTTTGATGAAGACTAACCCACCAATTTTTTAAAATTAATTGTATCATTCCTTTAATTTTCCAGTGATCTTTTCATCTTCACTGATCTGTAAATTCTTTGAGGGCAAAGATTAACTTGTTCCGTCTCTGGATTCCTAGCACCATGACAACGATTAGCCTTTAGGAGACACTAAAATTGTAGTTCTCAGGACTACATTATTACTTCTGGCTATTATGAGAGAGCCCCTGAGCTTCCTGGCATCTGTATATAATAAACACTCCTTTTTCACAGGAATAGAAGGTTTTAATCAATGTGATCACTTTTTCTAAGCAAGGAAAGCCTTAGTAAGGCTTCTGTACACTTCTTTATATGTTATCTGTTTATTTGAACAGAAAGAGAATGAAAAACAGAAAAATCCTCTCCTGAAGGCCATTCATTTAGGAATCTGCTTGCTTTCTTTTCTGATCTGGGAGAACTCTTTGTTTCTGGAATAAGTAAAGAAAAATCTCACAGCACTCTCCCCATGGACAAAAGTCAAAAAAACTTCACTAGGAAAGCTATTCAAGTAAATTTCACCATGGACCTGCTATTTTTGTTCTAGGAAAGGTGTTTTATGAAAGAGATAAAACATGTCCTCCATGTATAAAAACCACAGCCTGGAGGTTCCCTCCAGCAGCCCCGTAATAGCTGCTGGGCCCCACAAAGTTCTCCCACAAACATGAACCCAGGCATGGGGTTGGCTCCTTCAGACTAACAGCAATGAAAGACCTATCTAAATATTGTTATTATGATAAATTCAAGAGAAAACAACAGTTGAAACGTTTTCAAAACCTTTTGTCTCATGGAGTTCTAAAACTTCTCCATCTTTCACAATTAAAGACTAAGCATGTATTCTAGGTCTAGAAATATAAGACTAAGGTAATAATCAATAGCAACAATAAAATACCTTGCTTCAAAAAAAAAGAATTGCTGATAAAATATAATTTTAAAATATTTTAAATATTTGCTTAGGCTTATATACAAAAAAGTGGAAATGTCTAGGACCCAAAAAGGAGCATGAAACAGTGATAGCTTAGAAGCTGATAGTGCTATGGTTATCAGAGGGTGAAAAAGCACTAATGGCTTCAGTTTTAAAACAAGAGACATAATGTTGGGCCCAATGCAAGGTAAAGAGTTGGAAGTAAGAACTCTGAAATTGGAACTCTCAAAAAGTGGTATCCTCTCTGAAAAGATAGGGTATAACAAAATCTATCAGAACAGATAAACAAGAAGTCTTGTCTGCCTCTGAATTCTGGATGAGAAAAAACATCTCCTTTGGGAATTAGAAATACCAGACAGACCTGGGGTTCAAATTTATCCACATTTCCTAGGCACTCCCCAGTGCTTGGGCCAGTGATAACTCTGAGGCTCTTTGCTGGAAGAATAACCATTACTGCCACAGGATTCATAGAAGGGAAAAGGTTAACCTAAGATTATTTCCCTGTTAAAAATGTCAAAATCCATAAGGAGAAATCTACTACAAACAGGAGACAGAAAACACCATAAACATAAGATGAGACTTTTAAGAACCTGAGGTAATGAATTATAATCTGAAAAAAAATTTTAATAAAACAAGGTAGTATTTAAAATAATTAAATATCTAATTAAAAAAGAAACCTTTAGAAAAGTTTAAGAGTCAGCCTGTAGAAGTTTTAAACAATGTGAGGGACACCTTGATCTAATAGACATCTATAAATCCCTGTACCTAAGAATTTAAAACTACACAGTATTAGGACTCACAGTCATCTTAAGAAATACCAAACAACAAACATCATATAACCAAGCTGTCTCATCATAATACAATAAAAATAAAAAATATATAACAAAAGAGGTGCCTGGGTAGTTCAGTCACTTGAGTTTTCCACTCCTGATTTTGGTTCCAGTCATGATCTCAGGGTGGAGGGATTGAGCCCGGAGCTGGGCTCCAAGCTGAGTGTGGAGCTTGCCTGTCCCTTTCCCTCCCTCTCTATCCTCCTCCGTGTATGTGCCTGCATACACACACACACACTCTCTCTCTCTCTCTCTCAAATAAATATGTAAATAAAACCTTTGGTGCCTGGCTGGTTCAGTGGGTAGAGCACATGACTCCTGATCTCAGGGTTGTGAATTTGAGCCTCATGTTCAGAGTAGAGATTACTTTTTTAAAAAGTCTATAACAAAAGAGATAACCCTTGAAACTCTCATAGGTTTGGAAATAATTCATGGGTCAATTAAAAGATTTTAATAAATAGTAGAAAATACTTTGCATTGCAAGTAAATGGAAATAACATATAACAAAATGTGGGGGGTGCAATTTAAGCAGTATTTACAAGCAATTTTATAACTTTATATGATCCATATGTTAAAACTTAAGAGAGCTAAGCATCTAACTCAAAGTTGTGAAAGAATCAACAGAGTAAATTCCCATCAAAATCTGGATAATTAAAGAAATTCTAAAGATCAATAGAAAGACTGACAGAATAAAAAAGAAACAATGGAAAAATAAGTAAAACCAATACTCACTACTTTATTTTTTTAAAACATTTTATTTATTTATTTGAGAGAGAGAGAGACAGTGAGAGAGACCACGAGCAGGAAGGAGGGAGAAGCAGCTGATGCCAGGAGCAGGGAGACCGATGCCGGGCTCAGTCCCAGCATCCTGGGATCATGACGTGAGTGGAAAGCAGACACTTAACCAACTGGACCACTCATGCACCCCAGTAGTTATTACTTTAAAAATGACTAAGTAAAAGAAATAAACCTGTGACAAGATTGGCTAAGAAAATAGTGATTGATTTAAAAATTACACACATGCTTATAAACCACCAAAAAAAAAAAAAAAGTAGAAAAGAAGTTAATCACATTGCAGTGGAGATTTCTGAATTTTTTAATTTGAATTTGAATATTTTAACTTTTGAATATTTGAATTTTTTAACATTTGAACATTCAGATTAAAGTAATAATATTTTAGAAAAAAAAATTTGCCGGAACTGTCCAAGAAGTATATAAAATTTGAATGGTCCTATAATCAGTAAATAAAATGATAGCTTAAAATTCATTCACACACAAGTAGCAGGCACACATACATACACACACACAAATATAGCCACAAAAAAACCCAACCTCAAATGATTCCATGGGTAAGTTCTACTAAACATCACAGGAACAGATATTTTCAATCTTATTCAAATTGTTTCAGAAACAGAAAAAGAGGAAATGCTCCACTCATTTTATGAGAGTGACAGATCCTTAGATAACCCAGACAGGACAGTGTGAGAATCAAAAACTATTGCGTTGATCTCACAAATACAGGCACAAAGAGAATTTTTAAAAACAGATTAACAAATTAAGTTTAGCAATGTACCAAAAAATCTTGACTGTGGGTTTCATTTTAGAAAAGTTTAATGATGGGCGCCTGAGTTGTTCAGTGAGTTAAGCCTCTGCCTTCGGCTCAGGCCATGATCTCAGGGTCCTGGGATTGAGTCCCACATCGGGCTCTCTGCTCGCTGAGGAGACTGTTTCCTCCTCTCTCTCTCTCTGCCTGCCTCTTTGCCTACAAGTGATTTCTCTCTGTCAGATAAACAAATAAATTCTTTAAAAAGAAAAGTTGAATATTATGAAATCTATTCACATAATCTACCTATTAGTAAACCAAATAAGAAAAGTTATAGAAGCAAAAAAGATATACAATAAAATAAATTCTCATTTTGAGGTAAAATTTTTAGTAGAAATAAAGAATTTCTTTTTAACTACATAAAGAATATCTATCAAAAACAAAAACAAGCATGAAAACAGTTAGAAACCAGAATTTCTTGCTTAAAATAAGGAAAAACACAAGGATGTCAGCTATTACTGCTTTTATGCAAACTTGTACTGTAAATGATAACACAGTAAGACTAGAAGAAGAAATTTTAAGATCTAATAATTGGAAAGAAAAAAATGTCATAACTCACAGATAATGTTGATCAACACAGAAAAGTCAAAAAAAGTCTATAGCAAATTGATAGAATAACAACACTCAAAAAAATAGTTGTTGCCACACAAATAATACCAAAAGTCCATAATGTTCTTACACACTAGCAACAAACATACAAAAAAAAAAAAAGGGATTTTGAAAAACTTGCATGTCACAATCCAACAAACTCTATGAAGAACATAAAAATACACTTAACAGATGATGTGAAGATATTTATGAACAAAATTATGTTTAAAAATTTTAAGAATATATTTAAAGAACTAAGTAAATGAAGAGATACACGATTTTAGTATTTGGGGTATGGATTATGACTGAGCATAACAGAAACCCAAAATAGGGGCGGGCACCTGGGTGGCTCAGTTGGTTAAACATCCAACTCTTGATCTGGGCTCAGGGTCAAGCCCTTCATCAGGCTCCACGCTCAGCAGAGAATCTGCTAGAGATTCTCTCTCTCCCTCTCTCTCTGCCCCTCCTTCCAACTCTCCTCCCCTCTCTCTCTCTCTTAAATAAACTTGTAAAAAAAAACAAATAAAATAGCAGTCGTTTAATCTACTAGCCTCTCTCTCTACCCCCACTGTCCTCCTCATCTCTATTCTCTCTCTTCCCACTTCTCCCTCCCACCCCTCCTCTCCCGTTCTCTTTCCCCCTTCTTCCTCTCTCCTTTCCACTTCTCTCCCTCCTTCCATCCCCCTAAGATCCCCTTCCCCCATTTTCAGTAATAATTTGGAAGTAGGCAATGGTATGGAAACTGGGGCAACTAATGATGTTTTCCGTGTTTATACATATTTTCAGAAATCAATATTTCCATATTAATCCACAGATTTGAGTTCTACTGTATATCCCAGTGGATTCTGGGGTGGAATAATCTCATCATAAATTTTATGTGGAAGAGTGAAGGGCCAGGATTAGCAAGACTTTTGAAGATGTGAAAGGAAGGGATCATCTACTAAAATCAAAACACATGATGAAACCAAGGATTTGAACAGACATTTCTCCAAAGAAGATGTGCATATGACCAATAAGCACATGAAAAGATTCTCAGCATCATTAGCCTTTAGAGAATACCAATTAAAACCACAAAGAGATACAATTTCATGCTCAGTAGGATAACAATAATCAACAAGCTTTGGTGAGGATGGAAGGTAATTGGAACTCTCAAACATTACTTGTGAAAATGTAAAATGGTGTAGCCACTTTGGAAAATAGTTTGGTGGTTCCCCAAAATGCTAAACATAGAATTGCCCTTTTGTCCTAGCAGCAGCACTCTTATGTACATAACCAAGAAAAATAAAAACATATGTCCACATGAAAACTTAAACAGAAATCTTCATAGTGGCATTACTTATAATGGCCAAAAGGTGGAAACAACCCAAATGTTCATCAACTGACAAATGGATAAACCCAATCAGATACATTCGTACAATAGAATAATAGCCATAAAATGAGTGATATACTAAAACATGCTACAACATGGATTAAACTTGAAAAATGCTGTGTGAAAGAAGCCAAACTCAAAAGACCATGTATTGTATGAGTCCATTTATATAAAATGTCCAGAACGTGCAAATCTGTAAAGACAGAAGGTTGCCGGGAGCTGAGAAAGGTGGAGGAGCGTGGTGTGGCTGCTAATGGGTACAGGGTTGTTTTTGGAGGGTGACAAACATGTTCTGGAGTTAGATAGTAAAATTGGTTGCACAACTTTGTGAATACACTAAATTTTTCATGTCGGTGGGCAAATTTTACGAAACATGTATTATATCTCAATAAAATATTAATTAAAAAGTCATGAGGTTACAGTAATTAAAATAATATGGTACTGCTATAGGAATAAACATCTTGACCATTAGAAATCAATACAGAACATAAAAGGGATCCACATATACAAAAGGCAGGCATATAATACAGGTAACACTATAAATCAACACAAAAAGGATGCAGCACTGAAAGAGTGACGAAAAATAAAATTAAAATAAAGTTCCTCATACCTATATAAAACTACTAAATTTTAAATGGATTAAACTGTAAAACCTTTACAAGAAACATGGGAAAATGTCTTTCATGAATTTGGGACAGAAAAGGATTTCTCAGTTCACAAAAAGGAAAAAAAAAAAAAGGAGAAGGAAATATGGATCTTCCTCAACTTAAAATGAGTTTATGTCCTGCCAAACCCATCACAAGCTGAAAATACAGTAAGTGGAAAATGCATTTATACACCTAACATACCAAAATCATGCTCAGAACACTTATATTAGCTTATAATTGGACACAGTCATCTAACACATAGCCTATTTTATGATGAAGTATTGACTATCTCACGTAACTAATTAACCAGTGTACTAAAGGTAAGAAACAGAATGGCTGCCTGGTTAGAGTGGCTGTGAATTCATCAGCTCTTTGCCCTCATGTGGGCTTTGCCCAGCATCAGGAGAGAGTATCAGACAGCATATGGTGAGGCTAGGAAAACATCAACATTCAAAATTCGAAGTTCAGTTTCTACTGAATGCATATTGCCTTTGCATCATCATAACGTTGAAAAATCATCAATCAGGGATCGTCTGTATTTAATTGATTTTAAAACACAACACAATCATAGTATGATCATTTATGAATACATCCACCACAGTTAAAATGTACTTATTCATGAGAATAACACAAATCAAGTTCAAGTGCATGGTTACCTTTGGAGAAGGAGGAAGAAAAAAGAAAAAGATGTGGTAGGGCAACAGCTGTGCTGGAATTAACTGACCTTTCTCTTCTTTTAAGAACTCTTAAGAAGCAAATATAACAAAACAATTACCATTGTTTAAACTCTGTAATAGATATATAAGGTTCTGTTGTATCATTTCCTCTTATCTTCTGCATTTTTGAAGTGTTTCATGAATAAGAAACTTTTTTTTTACGTATTAACATACTGTCTGGACTAGAAAGTTGAGGAATCCCCAAGCACATACCACCTACCACCTACCACCCTTCTAGGGTCTGCCCTTCTGCAGTGAAGGCACAGAACGCTAATCATCTTCCTGGACTCGGTCAGCAAACTTGTGCGGGAGTGGGGCCACACTCCATCCCAGTTGCCTGCTCTTTCAGAAAACAGCTTGTGTTTGCCATTCTAGGCAAGCATTCAAGGTATCTCTGCTCTCAAGGGTCACGTGGATTTACTAATCCAACAAGAGGCCAGGGGAGAAATGTAAATCACTGTCTCTGCAATGACTGCTTTCTGCTACTACGGAAAACATATTCCACCACAAAAATCAATGAGGAAAAGGGGAGTCAGGGTGGGAAAATGAAAGACCATTATTGCTGTGAAGCCCAGCCCACCCTGCACTCCGTGGGGTTGTTTCTCGGCTTCCTTGCCCACAGGAAACACAGATATCCAGGCAAAGGGCACCATCTGCTGCTGCTAAGTCAGGACAGGGTGAAAGGCACTTAGAGAAGCTCCCATACACAGGGGGCCTTAAGCAAGAGACCTGTCCAGAAGCAAGAAGGGCGCCCAAGAGAATCAGAGAAACCCTACCTGCTCACCTCTTCCTCTCTGGCCACAGACATGGCGGGGGGTCAGTTCTGAGTGGAGGTTAAGGGCACATAATGATGCAAAGCTGGGTGCTAGAGAGCAGACAGAATGTTCCTGAAAGTTCTTAACCCTAACCACAGGTAACAATAACTATAGAGAACCAAAAAATAGAGTCAACCAAACCTCAATCCCAGAGATTCTGATGAAAATGGCTTGAAGGAGAACACCGGTATTATTTAAAAGCTCACCAAGTAATTCTAATGCACAGCCTCCTTCCTAAGGACTAACACATAATTTAGGAGGACTTTTAAGAGAAGTTATTCCCTCAGAGCTATCCAAAAGTAGAGTGAAATCAGATAAGCCCAGACCTTAAACTCTGTTCTGCCACTTATCATGTGACCTGTAACAAGTTACTCCATTTGACTCAAGCCCTGTTTTCGCCTTTGAACCTGGGGACAATACCTACCTCTCAGTGATGATAGTAACTGAGATGCTACAGGCGAAAGACTGCCTGCCTGCCACTTGGCTGTCGTTATTAACTGTCATCTGTGGTCAAGTACATCTTTGTGGTGATGATTTATGATAAAGAAGCCAGAGCTTTGCTTGTGAAGTGAAGGAAGGTGATCACCACAGCACCTAGCTGGTTCTTTCTGGATCAAACACTGGTCTTTGGCTTGAATGGCAAGTCCTTAAGTAATTCCGTTATTCAAAGGAATAGAAGAGAGTATGGGTAGAACTCTACACTGATTCTTTGTATCCCCATCTCCCACCCCCAAATTCCCATGTTGGAAACTAAACCCCAATGTGTTAGGGCATTTGGGAGGTGATCTGGGAGAATGAGGGCTTCCCCCCTGATGAATGGGATTAATGCCCTTATAAAAGAGCTTGCAGAGAACTCCCTTGCCCCTTCCAACATGTGAGGACACAGCAGGAAGATGGCTGCTTATGAACCAGGAAGCAGTTCTGCATCAGACACAGAGTCTCTGAGGACCTTGATCTTGGTCCAGCCTCCAGAACTGTGAGAAATAAGTTTCTGTTGTTTACAAGCCACGCAGTCAGTGATATTTTGCTGTAGCAGCCCAAATGGACTAAGACAGACAAGTGACCAAAAGATGCCCCATTTGAGATTCAAAATGTATCACAGGCTCTGGGAGGCAGAATAATAGCCCCCCAAAGATGTCCACTCCTACTCCCAGGATCTTTGAATACATTAGGTTATACTCTGAACAGAAATTAAGGTTGCAGAGGGAATTAAGGTTGCTAACCAGCTAACACTGACTAACATGGGGAGACTGTCTTGTATTTGAGGTGATCCCAATATCAGAGGAAGGCAGAAGAGAGCACACCAGGGAGATGGCATCAGGAGGACTCAACCCACTGTTGGATGAAGCAATAGGAAGAAGGAGAAGCCATGAAGAAGCAGTATCAGTGGACTCACGAAGCCAGAAAAGGCAAGCAGGATCTCCACTAGAGCCTCCAGAAGGAGCACAGCTCTGCTGACACCTTGACTATAGCCCACCCCACATGAAACCTCTGATCTCCAGACTGTCAGATAATAAATTTGTGTTGCCAGGGCACCTGGGTGGCACAGTCAGGCGACTAACTCTTGGTTTCAGCTTAGGTCACTGTCTGTGTCCTGAGATTGGAGCCCTGCACCGTGCTAAGCGCTGAGTCTACTTGAGAGTCTCTCTCATTCTCTGCTGCCCCGCCTCCACCACATGCTCTCTCTTTAAAATGCATATAATTAATTAAATTTAATTAATTAATTTATTTATATTGCTCTAGGCCATGAAGTTTGTGGTAACTCTCTTTTCTAACCTCCAATTCCATTTTAATTTTTTTTTCTTTTTCTGTCTTTTCTTCGATATCCATCACCATGGATCAGTGCATGGGGTATCAGAAATTCTCTGGTGACTTCATGGTTTCTGATAATTGGTTCCAGCTGGGGGTACCCATCTTAAGTCTGCGGTAACAGTACCGAAAGAAAATCATAGGCCACGTCCTGGTATAACCAGAGGATTTCAGGCTCTCTCCCTGGGAGGTCCTGGCTGGCAGGGGGGTGAACGGGTAGGTAACACAGGGAAGGTACAGACCAGGGAGAAAATGACCTTAATAATTAATGCTTAAGACAAAATCCAAGACCAAATCCAACTTATTTACTCATTCACTCCAGATCAAATGCTGAGCATCCTCTCTGTGCTGGATGTGGAACACCAGATGACGGGTGTGGTCTCACACTTGGGGACCTCACCGTCTAGACACAGGGGGCAGGGACATAAACATAGAAGTGATCTATGCTTAATGTCGGGAAATTTTCACAGTGATGTTCCAACTGAATCTGGAAAAGGTATTTGTTGAACCAACTACCCTTCAAGAAAAGAGAGTGAACAATTGTAGGGCTCTTGTGAAGACAAGTACTCATGAATCATCCCCCATTGCCTGAAATCAACAGGTGAGACTGCATGCCTTCACCCCAGGCCAAATGTTGCTCTTCCAGGACAAGTCCCACTTGACTGCCTAGAGGCTCTGATGTACAGAATCCCTGCCTCATGCCTCTCTCACACATCCGTACCTTACACTGTCTCTGGTATACCAATACCTCTAGCACCGCTACTCATCCTTGCTCCCGTGCTCACCCCAGGAGCGTCCTCTCACCCCTTCTCCCAATTGTTCACAGCCCAGCCTATCCTCCTCCCTAATGGACTGCATTCCTGCATCTCCTCTCAGCCCTCCCCGCCAGCCTTCCACCTACTGCTGTCCATGTCCCAGTACTGTTGAGAGAAAAAAAAGATCACCTTAGAACCTTTCTATAAACTGTCCCTTGGGGTATCTAGGTGGTCCAGTCAGTTAAGCGTCTGACTCTTGATTTTGGTTCAGGTCATGATCTCAGGGTCCTGAGATGAAGCCTTGCTTCAGGTTCTGCACAGGGTGTGGAGCCTGCTTAAGATTCTCTCTCCCCCTCTCCCTCTGCCCACCTTCACCCTGGCTGGTATGCTCTCACTCTCTCTCAAAAACAAAAACAAAAAACTTCCTTCTTCTCTGGAAAATGAATAGGGAGACTAGGTCCATCCAGTGTGTCTATCTCTTTCACAGTGCTGATGACAGGGATGGTTTAGAAGCTTCCGTCTCCCATCTAGCAATTCTAATTTTTAAAAAGAGTAACACCCTGTGATATGGACAATTTCCATTTCATCAATTTTATTTAAAATGTGAATAATTATATCTTATGAAAAAGGTCACCTCCGCATTGATCAGTATTATACAATCTAAGGAATTTTGTTTAAAAACTTCAAATAGGTTCCTACTCTCTCTTCCTCTTACTGCTCACTAAGACTGCTATTAAACTGCCTCTATGTATCCCAGAGCCAGCCAGGATCCTTACCAAAGAAATGACTAATTATGAGCATCAGCTGGAATTTGCTTCAGACTATATGTACCATTACTACTAGTCACCCAATCTCTTGGTTTTCCATTAAAAAAAAAGAGGGGGGTGTCCCTCAAAGCTGACATGACCGATATTTCTACTAGGCCAAAGCACTGGAAACACAACTCTGAACAGTGAAGGATTTGCAAAGGAAGATTTGAAGTCAAGAATGTATTCAACGTTACAAGTAAACAGTTTGCACCAAATGCATCACTGTTCAACCGAGATCATTATGAGGGGGATTTACGGTAGCTTCTGACGGGTCTATGGAAGAAACCTCACCTGCCGCACAATTCTGCTGAGGCCAGCCTGGGTAGAAACCACATAGCTGAAAGCTAATGCGAAAAAGAGGTACTTTACACAAACCAAGATGGAAAAGATGAATCAATATATGTTTTTCTTTATTTGTATGGTTGTTTGGGGACCAAATGTTTCCTTCATAAGTGAAAACAATAGTCACACTGTGTGTGTGGGAGATGTGACAGGCAAAGCCAGCCTGATGCCCGCCCAAGCACTTTCCATACTGTATGCACTCAAATGCAGAACTTGACCAGTGGGGAACATTATTTGCTCAGCTAATTGATAGCTGCCTTTCTCACTCTACCTCTGACTAGGCTTGGATTCTAGGTGCTAGGTTTCCCACAAAGCTGATGAGCATACCTCTGAAAATGGTTTTTTAGCTGTGTATACCTCTGTTAAAATGCTCCAAGGGGCTTCAACCGTGAGCTATTGAATGTTTCAAGTCACACTTGACTTTCAAGCTGTTCTTCCTGAGCCAGAGACATTGCCTATACACTTCTCCCACTTCCACATACAGAGTAGGCCTGGAAAGCTTACAGTCACTCTGAGGCCTTCCAGGCTCAGCTCTCATTCCCCTCTTCCACACTGGGTTGGTGCCCCTTATTTGACTCTCTTCATGCCCAGCATCTACCTGTACTGTTAATACAACAGAATAATATAGAGACAATAGGTTGGATTCAAGTCACGCCTTGACTAGTATCTAACAGGTTCTCCATAGAACCTATGATACAAGTAAAGCAGACTCAGATCATTGCTAAAGCTCTGCCCCATTTAAGAAAAGTTCAGAAAATAAAGTCAGCCCTGCAAGGGCCTGGGCCAATCCCAATCCCTGCAAGGGCCTGGGCCAATCCCAACCAGGCTGGGTGGGAGGACTGCCTCTCCTACCCACTGCTGCTGTTCTCCATTCGTGGTGAATGCCTAGAGTTATATTATCATAGCTAGTAAGGCAA
The DNA here is from genome assembly GCF_011764305.1 of Mustela putorius furo. Lineage (NCBI taxonomy): Eukaryota > Metazoa > Chordata > Mammalia > Carnivora > Mustelidae > Mustela > Mustela putorius. Next base: position 18,069,552 of record NW_025422019.1, on the reverse strand, counting down.
GCCTGGCTCCAAGTATCACTTTACTAGCTGACTTGGCTTTTCTCTTAATGCTGAAGAAAAAGATGGGGCTCAGGCTGTTGAGCATCCCACTCTTGGTTTTGGCTCAGAGTCAGGGGATCAGGCCCCAAACTGGGTTCCTCATTCAGTGTGGAGTCTACTTGGGTTTCTCTCTCCCTCTTCCCCTCCTGCTTATCCTCGCTCATTTGTGTTCTCTTTATAATCAATCAAATAAAATCTTAAAAAAAGAATGTTGAAGAAAAAGACATTTCATATTATGGGGGAACAAGCATCAGATTGGAAGGTAGAGAGATATGCTGTCCAGAGATTAACTCTGCAACATATGAGGTTGTGCAGTTCCTATCTCCGCTCTGGTCTTCCACTTGTCCTTAAAATGAGATGAATGGATGTCACTTCACACCTGCTAAGATGGCCACAATAAAAAGACAGCTAGTAACAGGTGTTGGCAAGAATGTGGATAAATTAGAATTTTCACATGCTGCTGGTAGGAATGTAAAACAGTACAGATGCTTTGGAAAATAGTGGTAATTCCTCCAAATGTTAAGGTTAGAGTCACCATGACTCAGCACTTCCACTCTCAGAAGAGAAATGAAAGCAAATATCCAGACACAAACCTGTACAGGGGTGCTCACAGCATTATTCATAATAGCCTAAATAAATAAATCCATAATAACCCACAACTGTGGGTTGTTTCCAACTGACGAATGGATAACCAAAATGTGGTACGTCCACACAACAAGAGACTACTCAGTCCTAAAAAGGAATGAAGAACTGATTTATGCTACCACATGGATGAATCTTGGAGACCTCAAGCTACATGAAAGAAGGACTGGGGACTGATGTTTCATGGTACAGGTCTCCTTTAGAAGTGATGACAACGATTTGGAGCTGGAGAGAGAGAACAGTTGTACAACATGTGGATGTAGCAAAGGCCAGTAAAATATATACGTTAAAATGGCTGGTTTTATATTATGTGAATTTACCTCCATTAAAAAAAAAAATACTTTCAGAGTTTAAGAGATATTTTAACTTTAACCTAGCCTGGGTTATACTTATCATTTATGAACAGAACCTTAAAATATAATTTTTAGTATCTATTTTTACATGGAAGTAGAGGCCCAAGAAAACCCTGTGCAGCCCTGCTGGGGGGGGGGGTGTGTGCTCTGACTGTCCCATGGGGAACTTTCCTTGGAGGCAGACCTACCAGCATCAGAGGCTCAGAGGAGCACCTCAAATGACTGAGGGGAAATGGTGGCCAGCGAGCCTTGTTTGGGAACACAGAAGGGTACAGACTAGGGATTTACAGAAACCATTCCAGAGGGTTCTGCTGGGCTATGGGGTCCTCAAATGGCACTGCAAGGGAGACCACACAAAGAGGAGTTACTGAATTCCCTATTTTAATATCAGTCTGCAATGACCTTTAGAAATGAAATTAGTAATACTGCTAATTTTTTTTTTTTTTTAATTCAGCCTCCCTTCTTTGTCTGGGCACTGCTAATTGTTTGCCCTGCCAAGGAGACCTCCCCGTTTCACAGATATGGGAACTGAGGCCCTTCGAGAATGCAAGTAGTTCATCGACGTCACGCAGCATGAGAGTATAACAGCCAAGGAATCACACCCAAATGTGTGTGTCTTACTTTTCCCACTGCACCATGTGGCCTCCTGCAAAGGGAGTGTTTGGTTTTTAAATAAAAGCATCTTGGCCATAGCCAACTCTGAATGTGGTGCCTTTATCCTGTACTCAGTTTCTGAGAACAATCACTCTGGCCTTTTCTAAAGTAGACATGTGGACAGCACCTGCCGTGAGGCCCTGCAGACAATCTTGTAGAAATAAGAGACGCTAAAAAAAAATGTCATACATGACAAAGAGGAGCACAAACAGGATCAGTAAAATCCGTAGACTGTCATCAGGCTCATTTTCTTTCTTCCCCCTGAAACCATCACTGATCAATTTCTCTTGTGGACTGACAGCTGATCACTTTCTGATCTCATTAGCTGTTCCAGGGCTTAAGCTTATTAGTGAGGGCGGGAGGCAAAGTGGGGTTCGCTTCAAATAGCAAAGAGATGGGGGAAATGAGCTTTGCACATTCGGTTCTTTCCAGAAAAGTTTATGCAGCTTGAGGAATTCAAAATATGTCTTCCACAAAGGCCTATAGTGGTAGAGGGTTGGGGAGGCGGGGTGCGCAGATTATAAACCTCTCCTGGAAAATCAGGTAAAGAGGGGGAGGAAATTTTAGACCTGATTATTCAACCAGAGTGCTTCCCCTGCAGACCAGCACCTGGGGCGACTTGGCTGCAGGAAGATGACCTTTCAAAGTCTATGCCCAATTAGCCCAATTACCCAGTTAAACAAACAGAGCCCCAGGCATCTCTCTGGATACCGCATTTTATCATCTTCTGGCAGTCTGCGGTCTTTCCAAGAAACGCTGTCCTGTTGAAAAATTGCTGGGCGGTGAGAGATATCAGCAAAAGGTGCATATTTGTAAACAGAACCTCTAATATTCATTATTTTTCCCAGAAGGAATAAGGACAGCCCCACCACCACCGGATAAAAATGGCTTTGCCCGCTGTGGCTGTCGTTCCAGTGATAAATGTCTTTTTCTCTGCTGCCCAAAGCTAGTCTCTTGACACACTCTGAAAAGTGAGGGGTGGGGGGAGGAGGCTACTTGCTGAGCCTCACTGGAAGGAGAGAAGACTGCTAACGATGCATATATTTTAATGATAGGATTTGCACCAAGAAAGTGTTCATCTAAATCCTTTACTCAACTGCCCCTTCTCCAAGGAGTTTTTTGATAGAGAAAAGCAGGGGGCAATGAGAAAAGAGGCACCATGACTATGGGCCTGCCCAGAGCTGGTTAAGAGCTCTGCTCAGGGACTGTCACTTCCTGGGGGGCAGCAGGTGAAGGGGCCTTTTCGAGAATGAAACCGGTGTGGGAAGACATGCCTGCGAGCCCCGCCTGGATTGGAGGAGCAGGGTCTGTACTGGCTGTAACGAGGCCTATTCCACTTTCTAACCCACTTCAAGGGCCTACATTTCCCCTTCCTGTTTCATGGGAGTGTCTCAGGGCAGGGAGTGTGAAAGCTGGGGAGGACCACAGAGGTCATGCACGCAAGGGCCGCAAACATTACCACCGCTACCCCCTCCTCCACACCCTGTGCCCAGCCTGCTCTTTTCGAGCCGAAATAGAGCCTCAACATTCTCTTTAGCTCAGCATTCCACAAAGCCACCAACAGAGTTAGCACACCAGATGAAACCTGTTAGGTTCGCTTTGCCTAACCTATCTCATTTTGTTCTGGTCAAACCCATTTCTTGTTCATTTGGTTACAGATTGCGTATGATGCTATGGTTCTAGATTTTCTTCTTATATTCCTCTGTCCCTGACCTCACCCCCTCTACCCTTGCTTTTAAAACACAATAGCCTTATTGAGATATGATCCTCATGCCAGAAAAAAAAAAGATCCTTTTACAGTATACAATTCATTTTTAGTACATCCACAAGGTTGTGCAACCTTCACCATGACCTAATTCCAGAACATTTTTATCATGTCAAAAAGAGACCCCCATACACCCCCAAACCCAGAAGGTGTCACTCCCCACAGCCCCTTCTTCCCAGCCCCTGGCACTCAAGAATCTACTTTCTGTCCCAATGCAATTTGCCTCTTCTGGACATTTCTTACAAATGGAATGACATGACATGTGACCGTCTGGTATCTTATAAGTTTCATTTCTGATTTTAAAAAACAAGACATCATTGCCCCCAACCCCAGGTGCCATGGGCCCCAGGCACCGAGCCTACTGGAGAAGTTGGCCCTGCCGCCCAGGCAGCCTCCGCCCTCCCCAGAACACCTCCAGCTTTGCCTCTGCGGTCTACCTCACACAGCCATGGTCCACTTCTAAGATGTCTCAGCACTGCAGGGGTCCCAGGTGAGAGCAGACAAGGAGGATGCTGCCCACCCCCCTGCGTCCTCCAAGACTGCCCTGCTCCCCACTGCCTCGTTCATGGCGCGGACCCAGAAGTTAGATCCAGCCAGTCCTCCACTCAGCCCACCCTCTGAGATCTACTCCTTTGATCCCTGGCCAGGCCTGTCTGCCTGGCCTCTTTCTCACTTAAAATCATCCCTCCAGAGGGTTTCCGTATGCAAAGAGGCTGTCCACCATCAGGGCCGAAACCTGGGGTGGGCTGGCTTATGCATAAATGCTACCGTGTTAGCAAATCTCTTTTGCTTCCCCTGGTACTGGAAGACCACTTTGGAGGCAGCTCAGAGCCCTGCCTGGGCAACAAGTCCGGAGCAAAGAAAGCCCGAACTTGTGCCTTTGTCACTCTTCTTGGCTCCTCCTCCGTGGTCTGTTCCCAGAAAGCTCCTTCTGTTCCCTGAGCCTGTCCAGCTGGAGGGGTGGGAAAGAGAGACCGTCTGTCAGACCCTCCAAAGGGACTTCCAGAAGTTGGGGTGGGGAAACAGACTTTGAGAAGAGGACCACACAATGGGGCCGTGGGGGATTCACATCTTCTGCCTGTGATCAAGTGGCCGACAGCCTGAAGGGAGGGCTGAGCGCCAGAGGCCCAGGCCAGGAGACTATGGAGCACAGGACTATTCCAAGGCATGTGAGTCAGCGGGAGGAAGTGCAGCTGGGAGGACTAAGGGGTTGGGGGGTGACGTGACGACCGCCGCTCCTGGGTCCTGCCCGTCTGCCTGACCCTTCTCCATCTCTGGAATCCCTTCACCCTTCCGCGAATGTCCACGGTGGATCGGAACCAAATCAATCTACTACAGGCAGTGTTGGACCCCTATTCAGAGGCCAGGACACCAGGCAAGAGCTCAAAGCCTCAGGCTGTTCATTCATCCATTCATTCATTTGCTCATATCTTTTTCCAAGCCCAGAGTGTGCTCAGCACTGGGCGAGAGGTCAGAAAGGCAGAAATGAGCCAGATGTGACCCTCCAAGAATGGGTGGCCCATACGGGGTGACAAACAGGAAAATAGTTCAGTAAAGGGGACCTGGTGAGAGCAAGGAGTCTCAGTTTGGACATCAGTAGCTAGGGCTACTGTATCAACATACCACAGACTGTGTGGCTTAAGCAACAGAAATTTATTTCCTTACCTTTCTGAAGGCTAGAAGTCCAAGATCAAAGTGACAGCAAGTGTTGGTTTCTCCTGAGGCTTCTCTCCTTGGCCTGTGGATGGCTGCCTTCTTACTGTGTCCTCTCAGTGGACCTACCCTACGTGCATACACTCCCCAGGAGCTGTATCTTCAACAAATATCCTCTTACAAGGACACCAGTCAGACTGGGTTAGGGGCCACCCTAGTGATCTCATGTTAGCTCAGTCCCCTCTTGAAACATCTTATCTCCAGAGGTGCCTGGGTGGCTCAGTTGGCTAAGCATCTACCTTTAGCTCAGGTCATGATCCCAGGGTCCTGGGATCAAGCCCCACATCGGGCTCTCTATTCAGTGGGGAGTCTCCTTCTCACACTTCCTCTCCCTTTGCTCCTCCCTTCCTGCTCATGTTAGCTCTCTGTATCTCAAATAAATAAAATCCTTAAAAATTTAAAAAAAAATAAAGATCTTATCTCCAAATGCAGTCACATTCTGAGATACCAAAGGTTGGCATTTCAACATATGAATTTTGGGGAGACATCATTCAACATATAACAGAGAGGGTGTCTTTGGGCTGTGCTAGCAGAGCCGAAAGTGGCCAGATGGGTAGAACAGAGAACTATTCTTGATGTCAAACCCACAGTCAAGACCCAGAGATATCAGATACCTGTCACCTTCAAGGAGCAGCAAGAGCTGGATACGCAGGAGAGAAGGCAGAAGTGTTCCAAGTGTTAAGGTTCTGAATGTCCTCATGTGCAGACTGAGTATGGTGCAGATTTAAACACAAAGTTTATTAGACTCAGAGTGTTTATAATAAACACCTATCACTATTACAAGTGGCTCTTTCCTTCTCCTTTTTGGTATCCCTTTATGTCCTTTGGTGATTATCTGTCACTTTTTTTTTTTTAATGAAGAAATGAACTTAAAAAGATGGTCAAGAGGTAGAAGATGCTGGGGAAGTCAAATGGGTGAGAAAATCTATTCTGTGTTACTGTCTATTCATCAAGCATTTGCTGGGTGTAGTTCTCTGCTTGGTGCTGTCTGAGGGGGGAAAATCTAAGGCAGATTCTTGGAGCAGAGCAGACGGCTCATCTGGGAATGTTCCTTCGGAGCACGAGCCCACCCGTGGGAAGCTGGCTGGGGTGCTGTGGTTTGTAATTGCAACCCTTACCCCTCTAACCCCCGAAGGCATCACACTCAGAACTGGTAGCTCAATCAAAGCTCCAGGGACAGAAATGACTTACAGACCTCCCAGAAGGTGGCTGAAAGCCCTGAAGGATGTTTTTCACATAAGCTCTCTTGCAAAGGGCTTAGGGCTCACCCTTAGGTTTCCTTGAAACTGTAGCTGAAAGAAAGCTTGGAAAATTTCAATGTTCCAGGCTCTGAGAGGGAAGTGTACAGAGCGGGGAGACAGGAGCCAGAAGAATAAGTCTGAGTTTGGACTCTGCCTTTTCTGAGCTGTGCGACTTTGGTGGAATCCCTACTCAATGAATGAATCTTTCTTCACCTCTAAAATTAGGAGCAGATTACTACCTAAACCCAACCTGCCTTAGGACAAGATCAGATGGGGGAAACTGAAGAGACTATGCTCTGAAACTGCACGTTTCTGCATATCCTAAGCTGTCCACAGAGGGTGAGACCGCCAGGCTTCCAGAGTGGGTGGAAAAGGATGTCTCCAAAGTTCCCAGCCTGGGAGTACACTGAAAACATCTGGTTACTGGTGGGAACTAGCTACGCCCGGGCTCTTCAAGATGGGTCCTAGAGGACATCAGTATGTGGTCACGCTCCCCAGGTGATTCCAATGTGTAGCCAGGGTTAAGAAACACGGCTTATAACCAATCCAATTGATTAGGTCATTTTACTCCTTCCCCAAGACATACATCTTCCACTTCTGTGACGGTAGGAAAAAAGCCTCTGCTAAAACGTCTCCTGGGGTGCCTGGGTGGCTCAGTTGGTTAAGCGGCAGCCTCTTGATTTTGGCTCAGGTCAACATCTCCGTGTTCTGGGGTCCAGCCAGGTATGTGGGGGGTGGGTGGAGGGCTCAGCAGGGAGCCAGCTTGGTGGATTCTCTCTCTCCCTCTGCCCCTTCCCTCCCCCCCCCCACTCATAGTCTCTCAAACAAATGATTCTTTAAAAATAAATAAAATAAAATGCTTCCTGAGCAGAGTTAAATCCTCACACCTCATCACTAAAACTCTGGGTCTCAAAACACAGTATGCAAGAGGAACCCATGCATTACTTGTGAAAGAGAAAGAAGCCAGGAACCCACCTCTGCATAAATTCTAATCCACTCAGTGGAATGAGGGGCTCAGGAAATCTGCATTTTAGTCACATGCATAAAGAGAATCCACTGGACATAAAAGAAAAAGAATTAACTTCTTAACCTTGCTTTCATACTAAAACAGCAGGTAATCTTGACCAACAGTAACAATAACCGTGATAGCTACTGTTAATTGAACACATGCCGTATACCAGGATCTTAGGTACAAGTATCTGGAATCTTCCTAAGAGCAATGAGATGTTATTCCGGCTTTGTGTATGTACCCATTACTCCTCCCTCTGGAAAAAGTTCTCCCCCTCCCATTCTGTGTTGAAGAACTGCACTTTCCCCATTTCACGTGACTCCAGTGGAACTGCCAATCAAACTGCTCAGTACCACCCCCCTGGGAAGAGGAAGAGGCCAGAAGAGGGCATGTGACTCCATCCCAGCCAATCAGGTTTCTCCTCCTGAGACGCTGACTTGAGTGGAGACAGGTTGGGGCCCAGCGCGGGTGTGGCCAGCGTTCCCTGGGCTGAGGCCCTGAGCCAGCTGTTCCTGAGACTTGATGGTTTAGCTCTCTCTTTCATTTCATGAGTTATCTAGAAACCCTCCTGTAAAATCATTTTTTGGCTTTAGGTAATCAAAGTTGGTTTCATTTATGGTAACAAAAAAAAAATAATGAAATGTTCATTTTATAGATTAAGAAGCTGAGGCGCAGAGAATTAAACGACGGACTCAAGGCTCCCACATCCAGAAGACAGAAAAGCAAGATTCACAGCCAGGGCTGTCTGGCTTTACAATACCTGACATTATTTTATTTCCCCTGACATTCTCCTGAGAGCTCCAAAAAGTGAAAGGAAGAAGAAGAGAAAGTGCGCTTTCAAAACATATATGTTCTTTGAAACATATGAAGAGAAATTTAAAGATTACTTCTAACTCCCATACTCACCCCTCTGTAGGTTTAAAACCTCCCACAGACAATTGTTAATTATCCATTTCTATTAAATGTCTCAAGGTATAACCAGCAACTCTCTTACTAAATTATATATTACAATCCAACACATGGCAGAGTAAAAAAGGTACCAAAAAAAAAAACAAAACAAAACAAAAAAGCAAACAGTGGTTCAAGTTGGGAAAATGCCAAAGAAAAACATTACAAAGAAGTAATAATTAAGGCCAGAATTCATTCCATTTCAGCTGACTTTCTGTTTTATTAAATTACTGACTTCTTAATTTATGGATCTAGATTATGATCCTGAAATCAGAAAACAGAGGCTACCCTTGTGACCAAAAATGTGACCAAGTCCCCCTTCTAAACATTAAATCTTCTAGCTCTGGCTCCTTTGACGGATGGCTTCTCTTGCTTCCTCCTTCCTGCCATACATATGAGGGGGAAAAAATCAGTGGTAGTCAGTAATATGACTGTTATTCTGCTGGTCACTGCAGTCCAAAGTCAAGACCAAGCAGATATTTGTCACTAAAGGGAGATTAATTTTACAGAATTTACTTTAAATACATAAATAACCGCTATTTGTTGAGTGTTGATGGTCTCAAACACACATCACGGGAAGATTCCAGATAGCCTTCTTGGGCCCACCATACCCTGTGTATGCCCCATAACTGGTACCCCTAAATGATAAGAACTTGGGCAAGTTTCATATACCGCTTCACTGAACTTCTATTCCACTACAAAGCACCAGTGTATTGGTAAACCATTTATTCCCCTTCAGGGAATTCAATCAAAAAGTCCAATCACCAAAAACTTTTAAAAAACAAAAATTAAGAAAAATATGATCACCAATGTACCCAAAGATTTAAGCCCTAAGACTATTAATCATAGCATTGCTTACAATAGAAAAAAAAAAAGGAAAAAATGTTTTTGTCTCAAGTTAATTGAATACACTATGGCATAACCATTGTAAAAACCCCATTAAAAGTAAATGTCTGTGAGAAAAATGTTCATGGAATACATTCATGAGATACTGTTAAATGGAAAAACTCATGAAAAATGTCTAGTGTGATTCCATTTGTGTGTGTGTGTGTGTATGAAATATTTTCCCAAGAAAGATTAGAAGGATATTCACCAAAATACAGAGGACAGTTATTTCAGAGAACTATAATTATAAATTTTTTAAAAGATTGTATTTATTTTTTTGAGAGAAAGAGCATAAGCATAGGGAAGGGGCAGAAGGAGCAGGTCCAGGAGACTCCTCACTAAGCAGGGGCCCCCACAGGGCTCAATCCCAGGACTTCAGGATCATGACCTGAGCCACAGGCAGATGCTTAACTGACTGAGCCACCCAGGCACCCCATAAATTATTTTTATTTTATTTTCTTATTAGTCTATATCCTTTAAATTTTAAGAAGAGAGAATTGTTTTTAAAGCAAACTATTGGGTTGGCCACAGAATAGTCAAGCTGTTATGTTTGCTCTTCTCAGTTAGATCTTAGTTGGCTACTAATAATATCCCATAGGACTGGACTTTCAGATCTTTAGCTGAATGCTATCTGGGAGGCCATTTGGATGATTCCCAGTATTGTCATGTACAAGACTGTCAAGAGTCCAAAGAGAGAAGTAAATTCAAAGGATTAAAAGGTAGGAGGAAAGAAAAAGGTAAATAGATGGCCATAGATCATAAAATGAAATGGGTCAAATTTAACAGGTGATTTGTGAAGGTTTACCAGCTTGTTTTTTAAAAATAAGAGAAGTAACCTGAGGCAGGTACAATTCCTTGAAAAAATCGACTGTAAAGCTAATCTGGAAGAACCACTGCCACTCTAGTAGCCTAAAGCAAGTCTAACAGCATTATAATAATTATCTGTATCCCTCCTGCTCCAAACCCATTCTCAACTCCATTACCAGGCAATCTGAAGCAGGATATTGCTATGAAACATGTGGAGAATTAACTTCCTCTCTAACCTAGTTCAGAGTATAACGATCACTTTGGCCACCATCTTGGTTTCTACCCAATGTCCCAAAATATCCCACAAAGAAGGCTCCCATTATCTTTGACTGCTTCTGTCACGAAGTCACAAAGGATTATGAGGAAGTCTTCACTTCAGACTGTGACACCAACCCACATTCTGCTAACGGGGTCAGACAGTTCTTCAGACTCTTAATACTTATTTATCACAACAGCAAGTGTTTCTATGTTATGGTTAGAATAATTTCAGAGTAAGTGCTTCATACAAGTGGGAAATAGCTATGAAATACCTATGTCTTAAAGTCTCAAGGGAAACATTGAAATATTTTTTTAGATCACTTTTCATAGATCAAAGATCTTGGATAATTGGGGGACACATTTCTGTATATGTTTGTTCTGTAGCCCAAATGGTCCCCGACTTGAGAGCACAAGCTCAGGCTCCTGGAGTGTTCATTCTTCTCTGTGCTTGGGAGGGCAAAGGCTAGCTCTACCCCTATATGTTGCCTCCCAGATGACATCCTTACCTGTCTTCCCTTTGGGCAGAGCCTATCTCCCACAACAGAGACTGAAAACACCAGATACCTGCTTTTCCAGCCTCCCTTACGTTAGGTTGGCCAAGTGATCCCATTTTGTACAATGAAGCACAAGAATTCTGCTGAGAAACTCCTGGGAAAAAGTGTACTTTCTTTTCTTTGTTATTTTTCACGTTTTTTAAATTATTTATTTATTTATTTGAGAGAGCAAGAGAGCAAAAGAGAGAGCATGAGCAAGGGGAGGGACAGAGGGAAAAGCAGACTCCCCACTGAGCAGGGAGCCTGATGTGGAACTCAGTCCCAGGACCATAGGATCATGACTTGAGGCAAAGGTAGATGTTTAATTGACTGGGCCACCCAGGTGTCCCCTTCCTTCATTTAATGAAAGAAGCCTCACAGAAAGGCTTTCTTTCCCACCCTCCCTTCCTTTTAAGGATGTCATTATAAGACGATTTGTAGCTGCAGCAGCCATCTTGAGACCATGAGGAGAAATATAGTTGACACACTGTGGACGGCAGCACAGGAAAAGAGATAGAGCTTGGGAACTTGAACTACTGCACTAAACCCTGTATTCATGTACTTCCTGACTTCTTAAGTTAGATACTAAGTGTCCACATTTAAAAAAAAAAAACTTTCATTTGCATATTCTACTATTTACAGCTGAAAACATCCCACCTAATTCCACTCAGAGAGCCCTATATCCTCCCCAGACGTCAGAGCCTCTCTCGCCGCCTTCAGAAGCCTTTCTATTACTCAAAGCATAAATAATATCATGGCCTTAAGAATTACTCTTGAAATAGTTTACTAGCTTCTAGGTCTTCCAGAAAATAATGACTATGTATTTGCCCAACTCTCTGAAAGCTTCCCTATGATCAAAGAAATATCCAAAAGATTGCCAATGTATATCAGTTATCTTTTGCTGAGTAACACACCACTATACAACTTAATAGTGTGAAATCCCAATTTATTATTTGCTCACAGTTCTGTAGGTGAGTAATTTGGGCTGAGCTCAGCTGGGACAGCCCATTTTTGCTCCATATGGTATCAGTTGGGCTCCCTTTGCATTTGGAGTTCATTGGCAGATCCCACTTGGCAGGTGAGCTGGAAGCTGGCTGGGGCTACATCTGATAGTTAGCCTATTAATGAGAATAACTCATTTCTCTTCCATAGCCCTTTGAGCAGGACAGTTCAACTTCCACACATAGCAGCTCAGTTTTAAAAGCCGAGAATGGAAGCTGCAAAGTCCCTTGAGGCCTGCACTCAGAAATCACAATCACTTTTATTGCATTTTGTTGGTCAAAGCAAGTCACAGGCCAGCCCTGCTTCAGGAAATGTGGAAATAGGCTCCACCTCTTAATGAGAGGAACTTCAATTAAACTGTGGCCAAGTCTACTCTACCACCCAAAGTACTTGCTGTCCACAGACTTAACAATTGTTAGAAATATTAATGCAATTCTCCAATAACAAACATTTTTTTAATTGGACATATTGGTCACACAGCTATATATATTTAATGTAATTATGCAGATGAAGTTGTTGACAGAGGGAGGGCAGATATTTTTATCATTTTCCAATTTGAGGGATGAGACTAACAAAATTAATAAGTTCTTAGAACGGTGTCTGGGTGGTGCAATCAGTTGAGTAACTGACTCTTGTTTTCACTTCAGGTCATGATCTCAGGGTCATGAGACTGAGACCCTCATCAAGTTCCACACTCAGGGCAGGGTCTGCTTGAGACTCGAGCTCTCATTTCCCTTTCCCTGCTAAATGTGCACAAGTGTGTACCTGCTTCCTTGCTTTCAAAAATAAATTCACTTTTTAAAAAGTTCTTAGAAACAAATTTGCTGGATTTTCCACAACTTTTATGTTTCTAGGTGACTTAGAATTATTATTCTATTTAATCACAGATTACCTTTGAAAAGTTTTGTTTCAGTGGTTCTCCATCTGGCTACATCATGGAATCTCCCAGAGAAGCATCAACCCCAAAGATTCTAATGCAATTGGTTGAGAATGGAAAAGAAAATATTTGGTGTATGTCTAGCTTTTTCAGTTCTGCTACAATCTACAGAGGATGTGCTCTCTCTGAATCCCAAACCTTGGAGCATCCAGGTTTTCCAGCTTTTCTGTTGAGTTCCATAAACAGCTTGGGTTCCAAGTCAAATTTATATTCTCTGTGGTCATCTAAACCCAGAATTATTTATGTAGGTCATGATGAAAATCTTTTTACTATCCTTCTAAATCACTTTATTTAGAGGCTACAAAATGGTAGCCCACAGATTGGAAATGACATGAGGTTTTTTTTTTTTTTTGACCCGTATACACACCAATGGCTCAGATAATATATTTTTAAAGGTAGGGAAAGGAATTAGCTGCCCACATTTATAAATCAGGAGCATCACCTTAAGACCAGAGTTGGGGCTTCTCTTGAAAATGCTGAAGATCTAAGAATGCACAACAGAGCTCATAGGCTTCAGTCATCCCTGGGCCCATTTTTGTCTACTTTAGTTTTTATACCTAGCTATCATCACTCATTTGCATTATCTGCCTCTGCCTTATAAGCATTTGAGTTTCTACCCTTAATCTAGTTCAATACCAACTACCACTTTAAAACTGAAGATTCTGAGACCCAGAATCTTGGGTGACATAGGTGATGTTGAGTCCCTATGTTCAACCTGACACAATATACATGTTGTCATTTGGTTTTTATATCAGCTCTGGGAAGAAAGCTTTGCTAGGCCAATTTTATAGGTGACAAAACTGAGTCTCAAAGAGGTTGAGTAACTTGGTACATAGAGCTGATAAGAAATGGAGCTGCAACTCAAGCCCAAGTCTTTGTGGGTCTAAAACCATGCTCTTTGTGCCCCTCCATAGCAATTCTTGCCCCCCATGAGGACTACTTTTTCTTGTTTCCTACCCCTTCTTCCCTCCCTGTCCTCTAACACCCTTTCCACCTCTGCATTAGCAGGTACCAACATTTCTTGGCTCCTCTTTCTCTCAGCTCTTATTCTCTGACCCTGTCCAGAAACTTACAGCTCCCTATTGGTCCCAAAGCCCATATTTCCATATCACACACCATATCACAGTCATAAAATAACTTGTTCTGTAGCAGGATGGGGTCCAATTACAACTCATATAATTGGCAATAGAGAGTCATTTATCACAGTGGCCCTGGGATTGGAGGTCATCAGAGCAATTCCATTTGTTGGACATTCTCCTGTTTGTTTCAGCCATTCCTTCATCACAGTCTTTTACAGATCCCAGGAGGCTCACTGGGACATTTCACAAGTTATCAAATACATGCATTAAGGATTGTTAATAGGAGCCAAGGAGCAGAAATCATTATGTGAGAATAAAATGCATTGCATAAAATGAATTTTTGGAGTGACAGAATGGGAACGGAATGCTTTTTCTTTTTTCTACCTCCAAGTGACTCAGTAAGACCAGAGCTAGGGCCTGGTAGAGTTACTATCTTGCATGGAGGAAATCTTCCACATCCTCTAAACCTGAGAAATAATGTGACGGGAGTCCCATTGCCTTGCTACCTCAACCAATCTTTCCACATTGTGTGTTGATTTTCTCTATGTCATTGAAGAGGCAGCCAGTGGTTTTCTAGGGAACAAACTTTTCCATGAGATTGGGGAGACAAATATGATGGCCATTCTTTACCATTTAACTCTAAGGTTGGTTTAAGCTTGATTAGTCTGTAGTCTGTAAGTTTGATTAGTCTGATTAGTTTTCCACCACAGTGGGAGAGATGGAAACAGTTTAACAGAAGTACAGTATTTTAGTAGAATATAAGAGAAGAGAATTTCAAAGGGATAGTATCTAGTCCAGAGATCTCATCCTGCTGCCCACCTCTAAGAGCTGATGCATGTGTTTTGTCTGAACTATGCAAGGTTTTTTGTAAAAGTAGAACTTGGTCACCAACATTTAAAAATAAGGTAATTTCTCTTTAAAAAAAAATTACTTTCTGGCTTTTCTTTTTTAAAAAATTACTTTAAAATATGACCATCCTGGGCCAGCTTCCCCGAGACAAGAGTTGGCTAAAGCTGTGGAGTGACTTCCCCCCAGACAAAGGAGAGCTGCTCTGGAAGGCTGACCCAGCGCCAGAACCCCTCTTGGCTCTCCAACTCTAAGGCTGAGCAAAAGTCGCACTTACTCATTTATGTTCTAGACACACAGAAAACTTAAATAACATGCTGAAGATCATGCATTCAACTTACTCAGCAAATATTTATCGAAGCACACACTCTCTGTGCCAGGCACTATTCCAGGCACGAAGGATACAGCAGTGAACAAAACAACACGCAATTCTGGCCCTGTGGGGTTGACATTCCAGTAAGGGACATAAGACAGTAAACAAAACAAGGGAAATATACAATATGACGAATGGTGATGAGTACTATGGAGACAAATCAAACCGGCAAAGGGCAGAAAGAGTAGTGTAGAGCCACAATTTTAAGTGGAATGATGAGAAAGTCCTCTGTGAAAAGATGAGTGACATTTGGGCCCAAGCTCAAAAGAATGAGAGAAAAGGAGCCATATGCAACTCTAGGGGGAGAGCACTGGAGGCAGGAGGAGCAGAACCTGCAAGGAATATAGTGTGTCGGCACAAGGACTGGGACTTAAACCAGAGCTGGGCTGTCCTTCCAATTGGAGGTGATGCTGCTGGCCATTAACTCTTGGCAGACATTCTAAGGGATGCTTTTCCAGAACACCTGTCATCTGTATTTTCCTGGAAACCCAAAACACCCTAAGTGAAAATCCAGATTTATGCCAAAGATAAAATGGAGAGGGATTATTTGCTTTACCCAGGCCTTCACAATGGGAGCCTTTTATTCAGGAAACTCCCCTGGCACTTGTAAAATGGTTTTTTGATTTAGAATTTTGATTCTCACCATTTTTCGGAAACCCATTTACTACACAAAGCAAGGATCCCCTATAGTGCGGATGGATTTATGCTGATCCAGCCACACTCCCTCGCCAGGTCTTCCGGGTCCCCCACAACTTCTTAAAGGGAGTCCTTTGCCAGCTGCCCAGCTAAGGTTAGGAGCACTGACCCTCAGTGGAAGCCTACGCCAAGTGCAGACTGGGCTGGACTCCACAGTCACAGGCTGTTGCTGCTAAAAGCTCTGGGCACTGACCCCTGGCTACTGTCATAGCTACTGTTATAGCCACTCTGCCCCCCCCCATCACACCCCCACCTTGCAGGGCTTTGCTCACACCTGTGGGGGCTGTTTCATTGCTTTTATTAGCATTTATTGTTTTTCAGGTCAAAAACAATGGGGGACTTAGAAAACACATAGGAAAATGAAGAATTGTTTCTTTAAAAAAAAAAAGTCCCTAATCCCATTATCCAGAGAAAACAACTGGTATCCTGCCTGACTGGCTGCTTGTTATTGAAGTGGCAGGGATTTAAACTGACAATCCTCTTTTCGGTCTCCAGAAAGCTCCTTGGCCATGATGTTATTCCCCCTTAAGAATGCCTGAAGCAAAGACTTGGAAGTGGGCAGTCAGAGAGGTAGAAAGGATGGATGTCAACTCATACTGGCTAGTTCAATTCAAGTTGCAAACATCCATGGCTAGAACTTGCCAGGCAGGTGCTGAATCTACAGATGGAGTGAGAGGGGCTTCTAGGTCTGCAGGTTCACTTTGGAAACCTAGCTTCAGTTGGAGGCTGGGACATGCCCCTGGAGAGTTGATAGGAGGGAGTGGTTACAGCACTGTGCAAGGCAGAACGAGACCACATCTTCTTCCCTTCTAGGGCCTGGACATGCTGTGGAGGGCTTGGCTCTGCATGGTGTCCTTCAGGGATCCAGCTCTATGTTGTGAAGCTGCCTTAGCACCTGGGGCTCTAGCTCCCACCAGTACTGCTGGCACCCCAAAGCAGTAATGTAGCAGTGATGGTGTGGACAGTGGTGGAAAGTGATAGAAATGACAATGAGAGAGACAGAATATATCAGGCAGCTCCTCCTGCAATAATGCTGTATGGCAAGCCATCCCAACATAAAATAATATAAAACAACAAGCAGTTAGTCTTATTTATATATCTCTGGTTTAGCTAGGGAACAGCTGACCTAGGTTGAACTCAGCTTGGCTAGGTTTCAAACTGCTAGAAGGTTGGATACTTATCATCTCTGTATCTCTCTAATCCATCTTAGATGCAATGGGCTAGCTAGATTATTTTCTTCTCATGGCAATGCCTAAAGTGTAAGAACATGGACTGAACTATATGAGCACATTTCAAACCTTGGCTCACATCACATCTGACAACATCCTATTGGCTAAAGCAAGTTACACAGCCAGGCTCATTATCGGTGAGTTGAGGATATATTCTGCTTCTAGGAAAAGTCATTGCAAGATTACATGGCAGTGTCTATAGAAACAAGGAAGATGGAAAAACTGAAGCCAATCATGTAATCTACTGTGTAGATAATAGGTCAATTGGCATTGGTATTATGAGTTTGCAACAACTCGAGTAGGACCACAAAGTGGTAGAGAACCAGGGAAGAATTATGGGACCAATTGGGCAAGTCACTCCAGATTCAGGGGCAGCAGGAAACACGCAGCAGGGGACCACTTGGACCCTCAGTGCTGCCGGTCCTAATTCTTCTGATGCCCTGGTGGCCTATTACGTCTGCATCCCACTAACTGGTGGAGGATCTGGGAAATCTCTTGGTCACTTGTCATATACTGAATCTTTATGTAGCCCTCCCCCAAATTCAGGTGTTAAAACCCTACCTCCCAATGTGCTGGTATTAGGAAGTGTAGCCTTTGGGAGGTAAATTTGGATTAGATGAGATTATGGGGTAGAACCCTCAGGAATGAGATTAGCACCCTTATAAAAGTCATGAGAGAGTCTGCTTCTTCCTCTATTTCCTCCATGTGAGGATACAATGAGTGGTCTGCAACACCAGAGAAGGCTTTGGCCAGAACCTAGTCATGCTGGTACCCTGATCTCAGCCTCCTGAACAGTGAGAAGTAAGTTCCTGTTGTTTATAAACTGCCTGCTCAGTCTGTAGTACTTCGTTATAGCAGCCCAAACTGACTGAGAAATCACTCCATTCCTGCAACTCCTTTCTCTGGAAGGTTCCCTCTGAGCCCCTACTTCTTTCCTGCCCCCTTTCTGATCTCTACATTCCTCTCCCTCTGTCTTCCTCTCCATTAATGTTACCTCTCCATGGGGTACTTACCTACAGCAGGTGGAATTGCAAGGACCACCAGACCCTAGACAGGGGCCAAAATCTCCAGGCAGGTTGGACCTTCTTAGAGAAGACAGTCTAGGTCTGTAGGAAAGTGACTTGACTTTAGAGTCAGGCAGAAATGTGGCCACGTCTTAGCTATACCCTATCAGTGTGATAATTTTCAGTTTCCTTAGCTATAAAATGTATATAATCATTTTTACCTTGGTGTTGCTATAGAGAATTCACTATGCTAATGCATGTTTGGCAGGAATTCCCCAGCACAACTTTGATACAAGAAATAGGTCTTTTATTTTCTAAAAGTCTACCTCTGAATCCACACCCTAAA
Organism: Mustela putorius furo; assembly: GCF_011764305.1. NCBI lineage: Eukaryota > Metazoa > Chordata > Mammalia > Carnivora > Mustelidae > Mustela > Mustela putorius. The sequence continues at coordinate 18,051,193 of NW_025422019.1, read as the reverse complement.
ACTTAATGATAAATTAAATCACAAGCATTATTAGGGCTCCCTCCTGTTTGATGTCATAACTTACTTAGAAAACACCCCTTCTTTAGATGGTTTCCTATAAATGTATTCATTAATGGAAGCTGTCCTCTAGGGGCCGCCACTGGCTCTATCATGAAGTTACACTCTAGGCGTGGTCAGATAGTATTGTCAGAAAGGCCACGTCCCAGGGGTCGCTACAGCTTGTTCACCTGTTAACTATATTGTGATCAGTAGCAAATTTGCTTATAGCATCCTAAGTATCAGAAAGCAGTTTCATTGATGTAGTGGGTTGAAAGATGACCCCATACCCCCAGGTCCATATCCCCTGAACCTGTGAAAGTGACTTTATTTGGTCTTTGCAGATATAAGTAAGTTAAAGATCTTGACATAGAGAGGTTATCCTAGGTTATCCAGATGGACCCTAAAGCCACAATGCCAACTAGCCTTCTAAGAGGGAGGCAGAGGGAGATTTTACAGACCGAAGCAAAGGAGCCACTGTTAAGGTAGAGGCAGAAACTAGATTAATGTAGTCACAAGCCAAGGAATGCCAACAGCTGCCAGCAGGTGGGAGAAGCAAGGAATAGACTGTCCCCTCGAGCCTTCAGAGGAAGTGCAGTCCTGTCAGCACCTGGAGTTCAGACTTCTGGCCTCCAGACTTAGACTACATTTCTGTTGTTTTAGGTCACCATGTTTGTGGTACTCTCTTACAGCAACCGCAGGAAACAAATACAATTGATAATACCAGTGGCTTGTTAGTCTGCGTAAAGGTAATAGATAGAGGCTCTCATTGGTCAGGTATGAACTTGTGAACGGAATATTAAGAACCTAGCAAGGCCTTTAGCCTGGAAACATAGGGATGGTGCTAGACTTGAGCTAAAAACAACCCTGTATTGAACTATCTGGAAAATTTTGGATGCCTGATATCAACTATAAAAGGACTAGACTTTATCTCTGCTGTTAGCTGTATTAAGGGAATCATGCATGTAAAGTGATGCTCAAAGCACCTAGAAGTACACAGAACCAAGGCTTCAGTGAGTATGTAAGAGCAAGTGGTAGGAAGAATACATAGTCAGCTTGCTCATAAATTCTAGTTTAGTGTGGCAACATTTGGCCTGAATTTTATTTTATTCTAATTTGTTAGCGAGTTTGGGCTGGCCACTATTATGTTGTGAAGGGAATTTGAGGCTAGTGTGTTATCAGAGTAGCTAAGATTGGTTCTACAGAGGCTCTGAAGACCTCTTGAATCATGAAACCTTGAGGCAACCACAGGCAGCACTCCACACTGGTCAAGAAACAGGTTTCACTGTTAATGCCTTTGTGTCCCTCGAGTCAAGCACTTCAGTTGCTCTCTGGCACAGAGGCAGGGTGTGAGGATATAGGCTGTTCCTGGGAACACAGGTACCTGGTGTGCTACCAGTCTTTCCCCTCTGACAACCCCCAGGGAGAAAGACAAGATCCCCACCACTCTCAGCCAGCCCTATCTATCCCCTTTACAGTTATGTAGAAGCTGTTGGCTTTCTTAGCCAACACCTCTCTTTTCTCCAACCACACTTCTCCCTCTCCTCCTCTGGGACCCCAGCCACAGTCTCTGGCAAGAAATTATGCCAAAGTCTTTCACAAAAGATAAGGTAGGAGATGTCCTCCAGCAACACAAACCTCAACCATAAGCAAGAGCCCATCAGTGTGGGATAACCCCCTTGGAATAAGGAGAAGGAAAAATTCTGAGAAAATACACATATATTGAAAGATTTAAATTTTCCTGACACATGTGCAAAGTGCTAACACTGTGCTATTTACACACTCAGTGAGTCATATTAATACCTGTCAACACCCATCAGGTCACACCACTTAGGAATGGTGTGTATGCACAGGCAGCCACACAACTCTTTCACTCACTGATACATCCTCAAGGCCTAGCAGAGTTCCTGACACATGGTAGGCATTCAGTAAGTATTGCTGAATTAATGATTAGTTACCCCATGAATGGATACTGCAGTTTTCTAGAAAACAGTACAAATTTGGAGATATGATTAGATACAAGATATTCTATGTTTGTGGCTAAAAAACAAAGTCAAGAAAAACACAACTGCAGATCCTGACCCCAAAGTCTAAATGTCCCCATTTATCTTCACAGACACATTTTCTTTTTACCTTTTATTCTTTCTTTTTTTTTTCCTTAAGATTTATTTATTTATTTACTTATTTGACACAGAAAGAGAGAGAGATCACAAGTAGGCAGAGAGGCAGAAAGAGATGGGGTGGGAAAGCAGGTTCCCTGCTAAGCAGAGAGCCGAATGCGGGGCTCAATCCCAGCACACCGAGATCACGTCCTGGACTGAAGGAAGAGGCTTAACGCACTAAGCCACCCAGGCGCCCCATCTATCTACCTTTTTCTATTTTCCAAAATGTCTATAATGAGCAGATACAACTGCATTTTGGGTGGAATAATTTAACCTTCTTAAGTCATAATTTCTTCATGTTCTCTTTTCCCCACTGCCTATTTTTCCTTTAAGTTTGGGGTTTGGGAGATGCATGTGTTCCCCTACCTTATATGCTCCTGACTGGTCCTGCTGGGTGGTGGGGTAAGGAACGCCATTTGCAGAAAGTGAAAGAAAATGGATCAAGAAGATCCTAACAGTGGTCAATTACCCTGTCTAATCCCTCCCAGACTTCATGGGTGGGGTGTAAGGGAATCTTAAGTGCTTTAGTTATTTGTTTACTCTGAGCTTTAAGATAGAAGTAATTTTCTTATCATGAGTTCACAGGTCTCCCATAAAACAGGTGGAATAAATACCTTCACTGGAAAGAAGTGGACCCTGGGGGCCTCCAGAGGAAGCAGTGAATCGCATAAAAGTATGACATTTAGGCCAACACCTCATACACCTGCACAATGGGATCATCTCCACTGGACACATTGTCATGATGCCACGTCTCTAGAAGGAGTTGTCACCATTTAAAAAACACCACGGGAGCAGGTTAGAGTAGGGCCAGAGAGGATTTTACGGGCTCTCTTCCACCCCTACTGGAGGTCCTCAGAGGGCATCTGAGGGACTTCACCAGGGTAAGAGCTGTTCCTTTCCAGGAGTAACAATACAGAGTTAGCAAGTTGCAATGGGAACTGCTCACCTCAGCCCTAACAGGCCTGTGCCTGATGCCCTTTCACTGTCCATTGTTCTTGTGGAACAAGAGGAATTAACTTACTTATCAGCTGGAAGAAACATTAAGGTCACTACAAGAAAAACCTCCTGACTCTAGAAGTAGCTGGGTTGCTAGAAGGGGATCAGAGGATGGATGGTATTCAAATCCCCACCCTCAAGAGCAGGAAGATGAAATGAGGGTTTCAGCTTCTCCTGGCTGAGAAAACTGAACAAGAGGGGGGTTATGCACTGGTCAATGGTCTTGCCCTTGCAGATAATGGAGACACTGAGTTCAGAGGAGAAGGCAGAGACAAAACAGATATCCAAGATTATACAGCAGCTCCGAATGTCAAAACACCAAAAGAGAAATCAGTATGTTTTCAACTCTGCTGGGATAGGAGCCAGTCATGGGCATCTATGTCTAGAAAGAGTAAGTGCTTAGAGCCAGAACTCAAAGAATGAGAGTGACAGAGGATGGAGTTTGAATGAATGAGTACACCTATGAATGAATGAATGAGCAGGGGACTGGTGTCCTGAGAACTGACTCTGGAACATAGCTTGGTAGATAGCCTTGGTGTGCCCACCAAAGATGAGGATGGGGCTTTGTCCAATTTAAAGGTAAAACCAACAGGGAAATGGCTCTTATCTTGATGCAGGGCAAAAGCCTAGATCATTATTTCAAAAATTCCATTTATTGGAATGCTTGTTCCAGGATACAATCCTTGAATAAATAATTTCCCAATAAACTCATCTGAGAAGAACCCACACACTATGGCCCCATATGAGAGACCGGTAACACACTTTAGTCTATTTAAAGCTCTAAGGGAAGCACTAAAGAAACCTGCCAAAGCAAACATTCCCCAAATGGATGAAACCATAGGACATCTCTCTCCATTTAAAAAAAAAAAAAAAATCCTCCATAAAACACCAGTTAACACCATACAGGAAATGAGTCCTCCTCTGAATATACTTTAGGGAAAGCTGGCCTAAGTGCATGATCACCTCAGTTATTTACTGTCAAAAGCAGCACCTGAGAGTATAATATTCTCTCCCTTCTTCCTTCCCTTTCCTCATCTTCTCTCTTTCTCTCTCTCTTATTCCCTTTTCCACTCGCTCCTTCCTTGCCTCCTCTTACCCTTTGTTAATCTGGAGGTTCCTTTTTATTTCACTCTTCCTCTTCCTCACCTTCCCTGACAGTACACCAAGACCATTCCTTGGGCCGGAGAGCTGATATCCCACCATAGCTGCAACCGAACCAGTTTCCCTCATCCCGGGAGTCATCCAGAGATCACTATCTCAGCAATTTGTAAGTGGTACCGAGGGCGTGCACTGCTCCAACAATGGCCCAATTATCTGCCAGTTGCATTTCACCAGTGTGCAGGTTAATTGGTTCACATGACAGAGATGGAAAGTAAACTGCACCCCATTAAATTGATCCGATCTGGGTAACAATCCATTGTGCCCTCCCCCTTTCCACAAAGCTTCCAAGAGACAAGTGAAAGAACGAAGCTTAGAGATGAGGAATGGCTACTCATTAACCTCCCTGGCTAGCAGCCTGCATGGTCTCCCTGTCCTCTCCTCCCTCCCCAAAAGAAGCACATCATCACACCACTTCTGTGGCCTTAGAGATCTCCACAAATTAATCAAATGCTACCTTTTTGGTTTTCTGGTCTTGTGTTTAAATACTTGCTCTTTACTTCTGAGAAGACTTAGCTGAGTTCTTTGTTCATTCCCTGCCGCCTTTTTTTAAAAAGCACATTTAGATTCTCCCAACACTTCTCAAATAATTGCCAGACCACCAATTCTAACACGCTTTTTCATCATATTCAAACATTGACTGCCTGGGTAGAAATCTATATTCCCTTTCATACTTAAGAGCCTATTTCCCCTGAGTAATGTCTGCCTGGCTATTTTATTCTAGGTAATATCGATCCTTTTGCTCTCCTACAAAGCGCCTTGCGGAGTGCCAATAATTTTGTAATAGAAACCCTTTATTAATGGACTCCCCACAGCTTAATTTTGTTTAGATAAGTTTTAACACACACATACATGCACGCACACACACACACACATGAGGAGGAAAGCCGCAGTTGACCAACTTTTATTTGCACCAAAAGTTGGGCCATGTGTGAAGTAGTTTATAGGGAGTTGGAGGTGTAGAGTGAGCGGGCAATGCTGCTATAAACAAAACTTCAACCAGCTGCCAGGGAGCTCTGAGTCATCCAAAGCAAGCAGGATGTCCCACTAAGCTATAGATTGTTTAATTACACACAAAGCTGAGTGGCACCAAGCCCAGCAGTGACTGATGTATCAGGACCTAAGCCAGACAAACACCTTTAGCTGGCTCTCCCAAGATGCCACGGGGCCCCCAGTGAGAAAACCCAACATACATCAGGACAGCTGTGGGCTGTCATGTCCTACATGTTTGACGTGAGAAGAAGTGTATTATTTCCCAAGATCAGCTTCTACACAAAAAGATTAAATCAGTCCCATAGAGTGGAACTGGTTTTCCCACGTTGACCTGTGTCTGTGAAAGGCTGTCAAAAGTTCTTCCGAATGAAGCTAATCAGAGTGAAAGTGATGACAGGACAGATCATACCCACAATCCCAGTGCCCTGACCACAGAAGAAACCCCACCCCTGAAACCCTCTGGGGAGGGCAGCAGCAAAACCCAGGGCAGGTGTCTTGCAAAGGCTCCTCACCTACTACAAACCTACCAGGGCCTTGCCAGCATTGAGGCCTTCATGACCATGCCTATAATTACAGCAGCTAAGCAGAGGTGACCATGAACCCAGCAGAATCACCTTTAGATTTGCTCTTGCCCTGGCATAACAGATCTAAGCTAACTAGTTCTATGATTAAGCAAAGAATATGAGATAGTTAAATTCACCTCCCCAAATAGCCATCCCATTAGCTTGTAATGCCAGAAACTCACTCAATTGAAGAAGGCTTAAAGTTAAGAAAGAAGGAATGAAGGAAGGAAGAAAAATTGGCATGCTCATGCAATTTTGGTGAAACTGAACTCTAGCACAAATCGTTTTGGAAGATAGTTTGGCATGTGTCTTCTGGCAGACAATATGGCGGCCCACCCGTAATCATTCTCCCCATTTAAAACAAACCCTTGAATTTTAATTAGGCACATAGCCATACCACAGACTGTATTTTATAGCCTTGTAGCTTATTATGTAGCCATGTGACTAAGTCCTGCCCATGCGATGTGAGTAGAAAAGAACGCTTCTGACTCATGCCCTACTAAGGCGGGCATGTGCACCTTCTTGACACCTTCCTCCCTTGTGGGCTGGGATATGAGGAGAGCCAGAGCCACCATGCAGGACCAGAGGTGGAAGTTGGTGCAGACCTGAGAGAGTTTCCCCCTTGGATCCTGTACCACTTGCCTTTGGTCTCTTGTGTGAAAGAGAAGTAAACTTCCTTCTTGTTAGGTCACTCTATTTTTGGAGTCTTGCTGTATTTTAGCTTAACTTTCAAGATCTTAACCAGTTACCTAACCATTACAAGTTTTCAAGTATTTTTTGGCCAGATAATTTCACTTCAGAACACAGGATGTGGAGATAACACTACATACCAAAAAATATCAGCCACAATAATAATAAGTTGAACTTCTGTTCAGTTGGACAATTATTTTCAATATAAAAATGGACAATATCCTAAACGTATAACACTAGGGGAATCCATACCAACAGTATAGCTCATATGCCCCCAGGCCTTATTACCACTTCAGAGCCTACACTTACCTGCATTTCTTTGCCTGAGGACTTCCCGAGGGCAGGCTGGAAATGTGGGGAATCAAAGTCTCCTTCCAATCATTCATCAACCAATAACTTATAGGAGTTGGAGTTTACAGAATATGCCTTAGGAACAACTCTGATTCCCTTCATTTTTGAGATCACAGTACTTAGGTGGTAAATGACTTGCTCATGGCAAGAAATTGGCTAAAACTTACACGCCTGCCTTTGCTTCTCTTTCTTCCACACCCTGCGGCATTGTTAGGTGAGGTGCAGATCAAGCAATGCCAGAAGGCTTTACATCTGTCCCAGGAAAGGGCTAAGACCCCAAGCTCAAAATTAAGAGTGGCAGAGTGATATTTTTATCACTGATAAAAATATTTTAAACCCAGAGTGATATTTAAAATGGATAATGTGATGCCAGTTCAGCTGTAAGACAAGTAGCCCCAAATGCTATTGTTCCTACTAATCACACTTAATTAACAGGCTCAGATTCCAGCTTTACTATAAGTATTGCATTCAGGTCAGTGGACTCCAGGGATGATTCTTCTTGAGAGATCTGCCAGTAAAATTGTGCCTTGATCTCCAGGAGTCCATCCTCTGGGGATAAAGTCAAAGGCACACTCCCCCTGGCTGATTTCTTAGCTCTAATGGGCTCCCGGGGTCACTCCCCACAAGGAAGGAAGGCTTTCCCTCCTTCCAGCCAGGTCTCACCGTCAGCTTGCCCTTCTAGAGCTGCTTTCTAGTCCCTGTGTGGCAAACCTGCTGTTTACATCCATCCCCAATTTGGTCTTTCTGTTGAGGTTCCTCTTCTTTATCTCATCTCCCCTGTTGCAATTTGTGGCAGGGTGAGGAAATGCGTCACAGAAAGAGCAATTCTCTTGGTCTTTGTTGGTCTTAAGCCCTGTTAGCACAAATGGTGGGCTAGAGGTAGAAGGTGGGCCCCCCAGGGGAGGCAGACAAGCCAGACCCGGACAGCAACCCCCAGGCAGGTGTCTGTCCCATCTCACTATCTGAGCCCTGCTGTATTTATATTAAGAGATTTGAAGAACTAGGTTTTTATCCTGCCTTGAAAGTCCACTTTAAGAGCATTAAAAAACAAACTCATTGGGTAAGTCGGACCCACTTAGGGAATTCAAAATCAGTGCTTTCTCTTGAATAAGGGAAAAATAAAATACAGCCCAAATCCCTCCAATAGTTCCTCAACAACATAGAAGGAAACAGAAGAAGGAAAGAAGTCAGAAGAAGGAAACATTTGTGACCAGCTGAATGTGTGTTTCATCTGAAGGTGTCAGCTTTAGAGAATCACACCTTGGGCCGCCTTCATTTCCTTTACAAGTTGCTACTCCTTTTGAAGAACTTAGAATGAGTCTGAGCCCGAGTGACTAGGGTTGAAGTCCAGGATCTGAAGAAGTGGCAAAAAACAGAAGTGATGGATGAATAGATAAATAAAATGTGGTATGAACATACAGTAGGATCAGCCATAAAAAGGAACGAAGTTTTGATACATTTCACCACATGGATGAGCCTTGAAAATGTGCTACTTTGAAAGAAAGCAGACACACAAGGTCACGTGTATATGGTCACATTTACACGACATACCCAAATAGATAAATCCATAGAGACAGAAACCAGAGTGGTGGTTGCCAGGGCCCGTGGGAGGGGAAGGAAAAGGGGCTTCTTGCTGGGTATGGGATTTCCTTTTGGGGTGACAAAAGTGTTTTGAACCTAGATACAGGTGGTAGTCGCACAATATTGTGGAAGTACCAAATGTCACTGAATACTACACCTTAGAATGGCTAATTTTGTGTTATATAAATTTGCCTCCATTTAAAAAAAGAATAGAAGTGAAAATCAGGGGCACCTGGGTGGCTCAGTGGGTTAAAGCCTCTGCCTTCGGCTGGGGTCATGATCTCAGGGTCCTGGGATCAAGCCCCACATCGGGCTCTCTGCTCCACGGAGAGCCTGCCTCTCTGCCTACTTGTGATCTCTGCCTGTCAAATAAATAAAAAAATCTTAAAAGAAGTGACATATCAGACAGCCACGTCTTTCCCCACAGACAAGCTGGACCCGTTTTGCGGTGCTTTCAAAATAATTCATGAAAATTTCCAAGTTAACAGAACACTCCACCATATGAAAAGTGAGGTCTAGACAAGCTCCCACAGATACCTAACCAGAAACCTCAGACTGGTATAAAGGAGCCTGACTTTGAAGGAGGAGAGGATCATTCGTCTGGGCTGTCTCAACTCTTGACCTAGAACTGAAACTGACCTGATATTCAGAGTGTGAATCACTCTTTCCTCCAGGTTGTTCCTTCCTGAAGCGCTTACAGGCTGGTTTGTAGGCCAGCCCAGCCTGGAAAGCCTCGTTAGCACAACATAAAAGAGAAGGGTCCTATTGACACCAGGTGATTTGGTTCTGGGAGACAAGTCTGACCTGGGTAGAAGGCCAACAGGTGTAGACAGAGTAAAGGTGTGGGGAAAGAACTTGGGTTGAGCCCAGGCAATGCAGATCTTGTTTAAATCATTTCTCATTCTAAGGAACAATTGTCCTAATGAGGGCACCAACAAGTTCCTCATTTCTGAGTACAACTGGATGGGGTTTAGCAATCTGATTTGGCCCATAGCCTGGTTCCCTCTCTTCCCCCTCCCAGGCTTGCTTTGGCTCAGGCAGGAGCTCTGCTGCTCTGGGACCCTCCCTACACATTCCTACCTGAGGTAGGACGTTTGTCTTCAGACCCCCAGGGGAGTGTCACCAAGCTCCTGGCTACTCTGTGTCTTCACTTTTTTTTTTCTTTTAAGATTTTATTTATTTATTTGACAGAGAGAGAGATCACAGGTAGGCAGAAAGGCAGGCAGAGAGGGGGTGGGAAGCAGGCTCCCCGCTGAGCAGAGAGCCCCATGTGGGGCTCGATCCCAGGACCCTGAGATCATGAACTGAGCCGAAGGCAGAGGCTTTTTTTTTTTTTTTAAGATTATTTATTTATTTGACAGACAGAGATCACAAGTAGGCAGAGAGGCAGGCAGAGAGAGAGAGGAGGAAGCAGGCTTCCCGCTGAGCAGAGAGCCCGACGCGGGGCTCCATCCCAGGACACTGGGATCATGACCTGAGCTGAAGGCAGAGGCTTTAACCCACTGAGCCACCCAGGCGCCCCCTGTGTCTTCACTTTTCATGGAACTTTTTCATTATCTCCCTGGCTCGTGCCAAGAGTTCATTCCCCTCAGGACTATCAGGTTAACACCTGAAACTAGGATTTCAGGTTTTATAATGGGGGTTGGACTTTTAATCAGCCAACTCTTGACCTGCCCACTGGATTTCTCTGCGTTCCCCTGAGGGCAAGAACTGGGTCTTCTAGCATGGCGTCTCTCCCACTGTGCCTGGCACATAGCAGACCCTAAAAAGTCATCTGCTAAATGATATAATGGCTGAAATTCAGAAATTGAGTTCATATGAGATGCTAGAAAAGACTTCAAGGGGGAGAAAAAGTGAGAGAAGGCCCCAATCTATGGGAAGGACAAACAAAGTTGCTGTACAGTGTGATAGATGTTGGAAGAGAGATTTGTGTCAAAAGCTTTGGGAGCACAGGTGAGACAGCGTGTGACCCTGAGGGGAAATTCAAGACCTGCAGAGTCCAGGAAAGTGGAAAGAGCTGGAGAAACCACAGAGGAGAGGTGCCCTGGGACCTGCAGGATGAGGAGGAGTTCCCATAGAACATAGGAGTGGAGTATCTGAGAGACAAGTCATCCAAGGTTAGGTTTTACTCTTAAGGCCTTTGGGCAATTGGCCTTTTCTTAGTTTTCCTTCTTCATTTATTTACTATATTTTTTCCTTTGAAATACACGAGCGACTTTCTTCTATGGGTATTCTGTTATTTGCATGGTTTAGATGTTCCAAAAAGAAAGAAAAAAATACGATCTTTTTCTACACATACCTTAAAAAAAAATAGAGTAGCACATACTCCATAACATAAATATCATTGATGGGTTTTCTCATTCTATTCTGATCTCAGCTTAACAGGTGAGTTCTTGGATGGGTCCTGAGGAGACAGCGCATGTGCCCTGCCTCATGTCCTTCTAGCTCAGCGTTCACTCCAGCCAATGATGAGTGACTAATATGTGCAGGACTAACCTGACAACATCCCTTGTCTTAGCTGCCCCAGAACTTCTCTGCACTGCCGCGTGGGATACCATGGCCTTTCGAACAGGTGCAGGAACCTGAAAGTGAGAGGAGTTAACAACCCATTGGCTAAGCCTTGGTGAAAAGAGAAAAGGAAATAGTGGATACATTGAATAAATACTCTCATCCTGTGTCTTCTAGCAGATCTCTCAGAAGGAGCCCATTGAAATCGAGTCCCAGTCTCCCAAAGGGATGACCAGTTCATTAACTTAACAATGCTATCTCAAACTAACTCTTCCTCCTTGCTTATCACACTCTTCTTAGTCCTGAGGGGTCGCTTCCTAAAGTAATCTGGATGTAAGCCAGTCTGTGGTCGTGGTGGCCTTTGAATGGCAGGGGCAAAGGTAATTTTGCAAACTATGGAGTTTTACAGATCTTGTCAATGGCTTTAGATGCTTTGAAAAGGAAAAAGAGAGGTTCTAGTTGCTCAACTATCAACTTTGGGACATCCTTTGAAGAAAATGCTTCTTTTGCAGTGTTCAAGCTAGGATATATGGCTTCTCTTCTGCAGTGAGAGGGAAGGCTATTGCTGAAAATCATTCACAGGATATACTAATAAGAGCAATAGAGCTGCAAAGAAGACCAACTGCACAACCTCAATAGGTCTCTGGGACAAAATCAAGATTCTGAGAGAGAAAGTGTGGGAAACCAGGATGGGAACGTTTGGATAGGTGAACCTGCAAAGTGGAACACTCAGAATCTTCTTAATTGGCAGTCTACCAAGAGGCTCTCTCTCCTTTGTTAGATGAAACCAGCCTCTCCTCAACTGCCAACAGCAACAGGGCCTCACCTGAGTTAAGTGCCTTATAAGAAGATGCTTGTTCTCCTCAAGACTGCTTTTCCCCAATTGCCTCTGGACCAAAACTGGTATCAGGTTATAACACAATCCGAGTGAGAAAATACAGCCCTTGCTATGGAAGGAAACAGCATATACAACCAAGTATTCCAAGACTTGACCATACATGCTGGAAGGGACTGAGGGAACAGAGGAGAGTGGATCTTGAAAGTTGACTATAAGGCTCGAGAAGAATTTTACTGAGATCAGTCCATTGTCCCATGAATCTAGATTTATCATCCTGATGAGGACACATTTTATCTTTTTCATTGTATAAATTTCATAACCTTTTTGAAAACTATTTCCCTAAGAGTTATTAGCCTAAGAATCACAGGAGATGGTCACTATTGATCTTTCCTGAAAGAGACTCTCGGAGAATTTTATAAACAAGACCATATATCCACTAGGCACTACAGAAACAGTGCCAAGGCCCTAGAGCTTTATAAGGTCTGTGAAAATGATAAAACTGGTGCCCTCCTCACCAGTGCCTTCCACAGTGTCCTGGTGAAGGGTATGTTCCGTAAGGCCCCTGGGAAGAACTCAGCCTAGTGGTGGCTTCTCTGCAAATCTATCTGACATACACACAGAAAATCTCCTATAACATTTCCATGTTTCTGAACCTTCTATTTCTCCCCACCCTCACCCATCCCAGTTGCTTTACTGTTCTTGGACTGTAATTGAAGTTAGCACTGGGCTTTGGAAACTCTTAGAGATATCCCAGTGAATCCCCTTCATTCAAGACATACTCCTTCCTGTCCCCACTGTGTAGCAGAAATTGTAGTTCTTACTGATAATCAGAGCCAAACATTTCTGCAAATATGGTCCATCAACAAAAGGAGACTAAACTGATTCAGTAGAAACTGTACTCGGTCCTGTGCTCATAGTTCTCTACCCCCTGTCATCAAAACCAGGACTTCTAATCCCACAGAACTTAAATCTGAATTCTACAAGATTACTAGGATTGTTAATATGAAGAACCAATCCAACTTATCCCTCTTGATTCCCGGACCTATGTAATCTAGCTATTGAGGACAAGAGACAAAAAGCAACCATGAGGGGGCACCTCGGTGGCTCAGTGGATTAAGCCTCTGCCTTCAGATCAGGTCATGATCTCAGTGTCCTGGGATCGAGCCCTGCATCGGGCTCTCTGCTCAGCAGGAAGCCTACTTCCCCCTCTCTCTCTCTGCCTGCCTCTCTGACTACTTATGATCTCTCTCTGTTAAATAAATAAATAAAATCTTAAAAAAAAAAAAGCTGGGGTTATGGACATTGGGGAGGGTATGTGCTATGGTGAGTGCTGTGAAGTGTGTAAACCTGGTGATTCACAGACCTGTACCCCTGGGGATAAAAATACATTATATGTCTATAAAAAATTTAAAAATTTAATTAAAAAAAAGCAACCATGATACAATGGTGCTTGCTCAATGGCCTATGAATTCTTAAGGTATTTTATGACTTTAAAGGATTTTATAAACAAGGCCACTATAAATATCAAGCTCTATGAATACAAGGCCTCTCAAGAAGCTATAGAAATGTTAGAAACCAGGGGGCAAAAAATGTATTGGTTTTAAAATACAAAAAGAAGAAAAGGAAGAAGAAGAAGAAATCATCACTAAATCTAAATAAATACTTCAATATCTATAACTATAAAAAATAGTGATGTCACTAATTGTTAAATTCAATGTTTATAAAAATGTAATTACATTTAAAGAATTTACAGGTTAAATTTTTCTCACTTCAAAAGAATTTCTAATTATACATGGCATTATAGCCAATAGCAAATAAGTTATAAGTAACTATATATAATTTTAAAATCTGGCTTATAAAATCCATCAGTTGTGTGTGTACATATGTGTTTAAAGTGAAATGTGGGTGCCTTGTAATGTGTATGATTTGATGTAGAGTGCAGATCTCTGGGATAATAGTCCAGTCCACAAAATTCTTCTTCTTCTTTTTTTTTTTTTTTAAAGATTTTATTTATTTATTTGACAGAGAGAAATCACAAGTAGATAGAGAAGCAGGCAGAGAGAGAGAGAGGGGGAAGCAGGCTCCCTGCTGAGCAGAGAGCCTGATGCAGGGCTCGATCCCAGGACACTGAGATCATGACCTGAGCCGAAGGCAGCGGCTTAACCCACTGAGCCACCCAAGCGCCCAGTCCACAAAATTCTTAAAGAAGGCTTGTTTATAGTATCACCTTGATCTTACCATTCCTGTGACAATGGCATTCAATCTGCTTTGTAGATATGTTGACTTAAAATAGAAATATCTCACTCTTTCACCTAAAATCAGAACATATGTGTTAATACACAGTATTATAATTTCAAATTTTAATTAATAATCTTGTGCAAAATGGTTAACTGATATATTTAGATTAACCCTTCTCAGGACATACACTCGATTATCTATTAAATGGAAGTTTTACCAAAGGCCAGACTGGCCCAGAGAGTTTTAACACTGGATAATACTGATTAGAAATTCACATCCCTGGACTTTTAGTTCAGCTCTGAACTGTTTAATCTGAGAAGAACAATTGGTCTTGCTCTATATTATCATAAATTATCATCTTTTTCAGATCACTTCCTAGTTTTCTCAGGAGTAATGGTTGGGAGCATATTCATTTACAAAAGGATTATGAAAATTCAATAGTTGAGAATTTAGCAGACAGACCTGCAGAACTGTCAGAGATGAATGATGCTTTAAGGGCACACAGTTTTAAAAGGCACAATGAAGATCCCTCCCCGAAGACCTACTTAATAAGTATGTGGAAAGACAGTGGCGGTTTCTTTTGGATGACTTTTTTTTTAAGGGTTTCTTTATTTATTTGAGAGACAGTGTGAGCACAAGAGGGGAGAGTTGGTGGGAAGAGGGTACAGGGTGTAGAGGGAGTGGAGGGTGTGAGGTGGGAGCAGAGGGAGAGGGAGAAGCAGACTCCCCGCTGAGCAGGGAGCCCTGGACAAGGGGCTGGATCCCAGGACCCTGACGTCATGACCAGACCCAAAGGAAGACACTTAACCCACTGAGCCACCCAGGTGCCCTTCTTTTGGACAACTTCGACACCCCTCTTAATGAAAGAAGATCCCAATATTCTATTTTGTTTAAGTGTAGAAGTTGTTATACAAACTCATTGGCCATATCAGCATCTTCTCCCACCTCCCTCTTAAGAACAGATTTCAGGGTGAATGACAAAATTACCCCTCCTTTCACCTTGTAGAATTTCACAACAAAGGCTTGCTGGCAAGGCTAATGTGCTGTAGTCATTCTGCAAACAAACCATCAGGAAAAAAAATGCGTACAGATGACAGCAGATCTTGGTGTGAAGCCTGTGGACATGGTGGTATTATTTCAGTGCCCTCTTGACTGCTTTTACGCCAGTGTATTTCCTGTCTCCGAATCTCCTATGCAAAATCTGACCTTATATTGGGCTAACCAGTACCAGCTCAAAGCTTTGTGGTTTTTCTTGAGTAATGCATACCGTTTTTGAAAGTTGGGAAGAAAGACAAGAGGGTTTATCTATCTGAGGTTTATGGGACTTTAGACACGTGTCTCTTGAGGTCCTCTGCAGATTCTAACAGTCCTGACACCGGCAGTCCCTTCACTTAGCCTTTCTTAAACACCAAGACAGATGTTTTACTTCCCTGTTTCCCATTCCCGTCTTTACG
This sequence comes from Mustela putorius furo, assembly GCF_011764305.1. Lineage (NCBI taxonomy): Eukaryota > Metazoa > Chordata > Mammalia > Carnivora > Mustelidae > Mustela > Mustela putorius. Next base: position 18,035,625 of record NW_025422019.1, on the reverse strand, counting down.
AAATATTCCAGCTGCGCTGCTACCCGGTCATCTTCATTGTCTGTCCTCACCTCTGCCCCAGCCTCCCAGGGAATCTGTTTATGAAGCCATCTGGCTAGTCTCTGAAAAACCACCGCGAAGGAAGCCCCGACCCTCGCTACTAGCAGCTTGCTCTGTGAACAAAAGCAGCTTCTTGTGGTTGGTTTTGTTTTGTTTTGTTTTGTTTCAGTTGAGGAGACCAGCAAAGTCTAGTAACTTTGGGGGAAAATGGGACTCGGTGACAAATGAAAATTGTAGACAAGCAAAGATTCCACCCCCCCCCCCAAACTTAGCCATCGAGATTTTAAAACTTCAGTCGGTCTGCCTTTCAGGATAACTACAGAAGTTAACAGGACAAGTGATTGAACCCAAGGGCAATGCCCCGTGGATAGCATCTCTTAAGTGTGTTTTAAGAACCAGGGGAACCTGCAGTGGATTTCCTCAAGGTTAATTCTGCAGAATTTGAGGACACATTTAGAGAAACTACAATACCTCATTCCAGCCAAGCTTGCATATAAAAATGCTCGTGTCCCCCATGAGAGTTATGTCAGAGTTGGCATTTCAGAAGGGGAGAGTATAGAGCAGTAGAGAAGGGAGGGCAGGAGCTGAGGCTCTGCTCTGTCCAGATTCAGTCCCCCCTTCCCCCCTCCTGGGGTTACTGCTTTCAGCACCCTCTTGATGAAACCCAGCCGCCCACACAAAGTCGGAACAGATTTGACCAAGGTTTACCAAGTGTCTTGGGGAACTTCTGTGGCCTGCTAACGGCTGTCTGAAAATGTGAGCCTGAGGTTTGCATAGCATGCCAGGAGGGCCGCTGTGGGAACTTCTTGGGGAAGGCACGGCGGTCCCCGGGCTGCACAACCCGGGGCTTTCCAGGACTAAGGGGTGGATAAGTGATGCTCCTGAGCGTCTCCCGAGGTGGCTGTGTCCCCGAGGGTTCTCTTTCTGCCCTGTACACAGCCCCAGAGCAGCCTCCTTGCAGACATCCGCCCCCGGCTCCAGACGGGAGGGGAGAAGGAGAGACAGTCAGGGAAAGCAGCTCTTCACGAGAAGTTTCACCATTTAACGGACTCTGCTCCGAACCTCAGCTGCCTCATCTTTCCAATGTGGACAGTAAACCCTCTATAACCGGTTCTGAGAAATAAAAGTATGAAACAGGACTTTACAAATGTAAAAAGCACACACTAAATAGAGGATAGCACCACTAGGCCCTGCTCTGATCCCAACTAGTTGTGTGATCTGTGCAATTATGAACATAATCTATAGACCTTTCTGAAAATGCAGCAAGCCTGTGAAAAATCAAAGAAAACCTTTAAATAGCCAGGCACTTTCCGCCTGGCTAACATGACGTTCAACTCTGGCACATTCTCTGTATCCCCATCACCTGGAGTTGGTTTTTCGAGTTCTAATTGAAGCAGTCTCAGATCTACTTCAGAATTCTTCCCTCAGAACATCCTAGCTTTGGAGAGGAAAGACTCTTCGGCGGAGGGTCAGGCAGCTCCTTTTATCTCTTGAGTTTTAATTCTGCGAACAAGTATAGAATGGCCTATGACGTGAACTATACGGGAGGTTTAACAAACACTAGACATACAACTCGGGGCAACCCCAGCAGGCTTCCTAATTGGCAGAGATGGGCACACCCAACTTGTCTTTTAGAGCATTTCCGTTCGAGTTGACTGTCCCAATTAAAACTGTGACCCAGATATAGTCACCTCTCCTCCAGAGAGCTGATATAACCAGCTCTGTGGGAAAGATAGTTTCCAGTTTGAGTGTTAAGTACATTAAAGTGAACTAGACTCAGATATATATCAAGTCAACCTCAAAAGCCATGGAAAGGGTGCTATGTTCCAGCAGGGAAGAGGAATTGGGACAAATGCCTTGACGGTCCCAAGCTGCCAAGTTTTGCACTGTCCTGACCCAAACCATCACTCTTAACCAGGCTGATATTGTGCCCCTAAACACACCACAGCCATGCCTGCTCCTGTGTCTTTGCTTTTGTTGTGGCTCTAGAAAGATAAATGTGACATGGTCAGTGCTCCTAAGGAGCTTATTTCCTGGCAAAAAAGATGGGAATATGCCCAAGTAATTTAGTAGCAAATATCCAGCGAGACTGGGAGGAATGCCTGACAGAGTGACTAAGAGAGTATGAAGAAAGGTCCCTTATGGCTGAAGGGCTGGGGAAGGTCATGGAGGAGACGGCATTTGATGGCAGCCTTGATGGAAGGTTTCAAGAGACTAAGGTTGGCATAAGATGATGTGGAAACAGGAGTGGCTTGGCTTGGCATGCAGGCCTAAGTGGGTCCAGTAGAGTCTCTGAAGGGACAGCAAAAAGGAAGGGGGCTGATGTTTCTTGAACACCTTCTAGGTCCAAGTGCATATGTTTCCATAAAATCTTTAGCATTGCTCTCAGTAGGCTTTATTATTCCCATTTTGTAGGTGGAAAAACAGAACGTCAAAGAAATTAAGTAACTTGCTTCAGGTCCCAACAGAAAGTGATTAGAGATCCCGGACTTTGAGCCAAGTCTGCCCAATGCCAAAGCCGGTCCACATTCTCTACAGTAAGCTGTTTCCCTGGAATCCAAGGCTTGAAAAAGGAGATCATGGCCATATCCTAAAAAGCTAAAGAATTTGGGTTTTTCCTTCCTTTTTCCTTTTAAAGACTTCTAGGTCTGGCTCAAACCCTACCCTTCTCACTAGACCTTTACTGAGTGTTCCAGACTCTGATATTCCCAGTTACTATTCACAGGGTCCCATTGGCTCATAGGACTCCATCATGAATCCCCAGTAAAAGATACAGGTTCTTAAGGGAGAAGAACTGGTCTTGCCCTTTTTCCTTACTCCTGAATGAGTCATTATGGAACTATCTCTTTTTGGAGAGGATGTAGAGACCAGCAGAGGCTATCTTCTTTCCAGTGTGGTCTCCCTACACTGATGGTAGAAGGAGTGGGTGCCCCCCAATCTCCCAAGGTCCATCAACAAACATTTGCCATCCCTGAAGTTTCTCTCTACAAGGAAATCACAGGAAACATGCCCACCTCTGCTGAGAGCAACCAACTCAGTGCACCACCAGACCACAACTGGCCATGCTTAGTCACGTGCTGCTCTGAAAACTGATAATGGAGTTTTTATTGAATTGGTCTAGAGAGCCACACCGCCCTGCCTAGGTGTCCAAGGAGACACTCCCAGCCTGGACAGAGACCCCACCACAGGCAGCTCCAGCTCCTCTGTGGAAGGGCCTGAAGATGGTGCCAATTCATAGACTGGGAATTTATTTGGGTATCTCTGAATTTAGTGCCTCAGTAGATTCGTCAAAAGAAAGAGGCAGCTTTACCTTCCCACCAATCATTTCCAGACCATTTAACACTTCCTCTCTCATAATGGCTGATTTTCCAGGTCACAAATTTCATGGGCATACTTGCTACTTACAGGATAACTATTGATCATTTAATTGCAAGGTAAGTACCATAGAAAGGATCGGAAAAAATCACATGGTAAACAATTATCACCTGAGAACTTGGTTATTTTTGAGTCTGCCTTGCTACAAGTCATTTATTTTCAAAGTTAAATTTATCCTAGGAAAACCCTCATTTGTGTATGTAGAAATGATAAAAAAAAATCTTCTTTTTAACTCATAATTATATCTACAATACCTGAGGCATATTCCTATTTTACTCTCCTCGACCATTTTCCTTCCAGTCTGCATTCCCTAAAGTAACAGTAGAAGGCCAGAACTGGGGCTATACAAACCTGGTAAAGAACCCCAGTCCCATCCTTTACCAGAGATGATACCTTGGGCAAGATGCTTAAACTCGCTAAGCAGTTTTTCATTAGTCAGATGATGTGAAAACACCTACTGCATTGGAATATTGTTCACAATAAATAATGTGTAATATGCCTGGTGCATAGTGGGAATACAGGGACCCACTTTTCTAATGTTCATGTTATGGCCCTTCACTTATATGAAAAGATCTACATTAGGATTTGGTTTTGTCAACAAAAAGAAATCCAAAATGATTTTTCACTTTTATGTACACTTTTCACTTATGTACACTTTTATGTACCAAAAAGTACAATAGTGTTCAGTGTTGGTTTTAAAGTGAGCCATTATTGAGGCTGGGTCCACCCCGAGCCATGAGAGTGGCTCCCCCAAACTCCGTCCTTGGCAATTTCACTCAACATCAAGCCGCCATAGCTTTGAGCTGTGTCTATGAGCATCTGTGCTTTATCTCCATTTATTTTGTGCATCCATTAGAAAGATTTGTCCTAAGATATCAGAGAAGCCTAATAGGAATTCTCGACTATCAGATGGTGGGAGAAACCTGTAACTGTAAGTACCCATATGGTGCTTACTCCATGCCAGCCACTGTTTTAACAGCTCTGTAATGTGTAGTAACTCAATCTTCACAACTCCCATGAAGGAACAATGTTCATCAGCCCTATCTTGTGGGTGGGAAACTGAGACACAGAGTCGCTTGCTTGAGGTCAAAACTATCAGAGCGGTAGAGCTAAGATCAAATCCTGGAAGAGTTCATGGTTTTAACCTCTGCATCAGACTGTCCCATAGATAATGAGCACAAGTTATTTACACTTAAAAAGCACTGTGTGATGAGGTCACCAGATAAGGGAGAGGATCAAATGTTAGGTTAGAGGTTACAGTAGCCAGCCTTTAAGATGGCTTTCCAGGATCCATGCTTCCAAGTATTCATACCTATATGTAACCTCCTCCCTTCCCTTGAATGTGGGCTGGACCTAGGGACTTACATCTGACAATCAGAATACGGCGAAAGGGCTGGGGTGTCACTAACAAGGCTAGGTGACAAGAAGACTACGGGTTCCATCTTGGTTAGCCTTTCCCCCTCACACCTACTCTGAGGGAAGCCAGCTGCCATGTTGTGAGCTGGGCAGCTGTGGAGAAGTTCATGTGGCAAGGGACTCAAGTCTAATGAACAGCGAGCCAGAGCCTGAGGCTTGCCAACAGCCTAACTAGTGAGTATGGAAGTGGATTCCTCCACAAGATGAGCCCAGCAAGCACTGCAGCGAGCATTGCCAACATCACCAACTTCAGCCCACAATTTCTAAATCCAATAAGCTAAGCAAATAAATAGCTCTTTCTAGCATACTCAGATCCACCACCAGAAAAATTACCAAAGGTAGATTTAACAGCCAAAAGAAAAAAGAAAAGAAGATAGGTTTTTATGTGTGTTGTTTACATTTTCTTAGTAAGGACCATTCGTGTCCCTGGCAGAGTGGTGTGGTGGGTAGAGCTCGGTCTGCATGAAAAGGTACAAGACTTGTCATCCCAATCTTGCCACAACCTCACTTCTCTCCCTAACTGCACTCAACGGCTGTGGAGTTTTGGGAAAGTCTATGAACCCTCTGGGTCTCTATAATCCCATGTAAAAAGGGATATAAAAAGGGATAATACCTAGCCTGCCTGAGTAAGCTAGGGGATGAGACCAGATCATGTTTCAAGGATTCTTCTCACTGTGAAATGTATGATTCTCTGAGGCTTTTATTCAGACCAAGTTTTGACAGCCCTTTTACCAGGGTTCTCAAACTTTTTGGTCTCATGACCTCTTCACTCTTTTAAAAATTTTGAGGATCTGAAAGTATTTTTATTTATAGTGTAAGATATATATAGATATAGATCTTTATTTTGATCTAAATATATATATATGTTTTTTAAATTAAAAGTGGGAAATTGTTTAAATTCATTAAATTATTTAAAAATAATAAGTCTTATATGTTAACATAAAAATATAATTTTATGGAAAGTAGTCACATTTTTTCACAAAAAGGAGAAAAGGGACATCGCTTTATGTTTTTTGCAAATCTCTCGGTAGATTCGCTTACTAGCTGGCTCACTAGAAGACAGCTAGTTTTTCATTCCTGCGTTTGCCTTCTTTCTTTCACCGTAGCACATGATGGGTAGCTTCTGGAAACCCCTCAGTACACTGATGAAAGAATGATGCGAAAAGGGCAAATAATATCATAGTGTTGCTATGAAAACAGTTTTGAATTTATAGAACCCCCAGAAAAGTTTCTGAAACCGCCAAGGATCCCCGGATCACAATTTGCAAAATTGCTGTTCTATTCATTCTTGTCGGAAATGCTAAGATTTCTTCTCAACCTTTTGCCTATCTATCACCCCAAATCATCATCATCATCACCATCATCATCATCATCATCATCACCATCACCAAACACGCACGCACACACGCACGCACACACACACACACAATTTCCACACTTGATTTTCCTAAAACCTCTCTTTGGGAAACTTTACATCAAAATATTAACCCAAAGCAGACCCTTTGCAGACCTACTGATCCTCATGGTAGACTGTCAGCTCCTCCTCCAAATGGTGGTTTCCTGCTTATCTGCTGCCCCCACTGAAAGTAACAAATGGCTTCTTGAGGGTGTGCATCTAGTCTGACCAACTGGATGAATAGCTGAGGAATTCAAATGTTGCTTGCCTTTGAAGTGTTGGCTTCAAAAACAAGTGCCTAGGGGAATCAGCAATGAGCAGTCCTGCTTCAAAAGCTAGCAACCACCCATCCAACAAAACGACAGGGACCCTCTAAAGCCCCCCAGTTAGCCAACCAGGAAGGCACCCAAAGTGGGAGTGGGGGCAACATCTGATCTGTTGGGAGCTTTCAGAGAAGACATTTAATAACGAGCTAAGTGGAAAAGGAAATCCCTAGATCTGGCCACACTAAGTGGTAGCATGTGGAGAGGGAAAGCACCAAGACGTGGACTTTTAGTTCTGGTTCTACCCTCAGCTCAGTGTTATCAAAAGCAAATGATTCTCTGAAAATGACAAAGAGGCATTCCTTCTGGTTTTTCATGTCGAGTTTCTCATCAATGATTCACATTGGTCTGTGGATCTATATCTGAACCAAAGATAGGACATATTCCCTGACCTCTTTACACCTGAAATACATAACCCTTTCATTTAGTCAACAATTATCAAGACCACAGTTTGTTGCTGGCACTGTTTAACACTGAAAGAGCAATGAAAAAACACTGAAAAATTCTTGCTTTTATATTCTAGAGGAAGAGATATGCAAATAAAATACACCATATGTCAGTGGTGACAAGCATCACCACTTAAAGCAGGGAGAGAGAATATGGACTATAGAGTTGAGAGCTGTTTACAATTTTAAATAGCTAGTCAGTGTAAGCAAACTGAGTTTGCTTGGGAAAGTTGGGAATTTGAAATATGATATACCCCTGCGTGAATCTGGCCATCATGAAGTCAAATTCATTCATTCCATGAATCTGTTAGTCAGTCAGTCAATAAATGTTTCCTGGAACATTGAATATCTTGCAATGTTGGGAGCTTGGGGAGGTGGTTCCCTCGTGTGGAAATCAGCTTTTAATTAAGAGGCAATATCGAGTAATGACACTACAAGTGACTGGAAACCAGACTGTCTAAGTTTGCATCCTGTGTTCTAGCAATGAGATACTGGGCAACTGGGTGAACATGGCTGCTCTCCTATTTTTTCACCTTCAAAGTAGAAAGAATAAAAGTTCTTACTTGAGTGATTGTAAGATGTTACTGGACATAACACCACTCTCAAATGGTAGCCATGAAAGCAAAAATCAGAAGAGAAAACCAGGAGCAAATTGTCTGTGGGCACATGAGAGACTCTCTCTTGGGACTACCTAGAAATAAATGGGGTCCAATGAGATTTGAGACTTATTTGGATGGCAGAGTCTTGGGAAGATCCGGTTACACTACTCGTTTTCAGGAGATTCTGTGGGGCTCCCAAAGCAGAGAGGAAAACACCTCCCACTAATGACTTTAGCTGACCAAGAGAGCTGGCCATAAAAGGGACCATTCCAAACAGGATAGGCTGATTTTATTACAGAAGGAAGCGATTTTCCTTGACATAAAGGACTGCTGTGCCTCTGAGCATTTCTGGAGTGAAGGCTTTGCTATCCTCACTGTCCAAGTGCTGACCAAACCCACTCCTGCGCCCAGAATGTTGCCACCAACCGACTGTAGCCTGTCCTCCCTCGTTTGCATAAGAATCCTGCTCCATCTGTTAGAAGGCGCAATATCTGTTCATGCTAATCTGATTGCTCCTATAACTTGTATTAAAAAACATGGAGGTTAGCACAAGCTTTGCTCTGACCTTTGATTTTCCAATATCGCATCTGGGGTAAGCACTTCTTTTAATCTCTACGGACAATAGGCAAAATTTCACCAAGGGGACTGCTGACAGAGGCAGAGATCATAGAGCATGTGTCCATGACCCCAGGTTAGATGATTATAATAATGCTTTTTAGGCTCTTCTAATAAAGAATATGCTGAACAGGCTCCACCGTGCGTGTGCAAAAGTCTAATTGCTGTTAACATGTCATTCCCATCACTGAGAAGCAACAATGTACTGACGGCTTGTCAAATCCAGAATTGATTTTGAAATTGCTTTAATGAGGCGGTGAATAAGTTTGCAGGAGCCCAGCCATCTGAGAGGCCTCCACGGCATCAGGCCGGATCACCTGCAGTTGCTTTGTTGACTGTTCATAAATGAGGAGGGGCACACAGAGGCTTGCTATTCGGCTGCTGTGGATTTGTAAGCTCTGGACTAGGATTTCAGTCCCTGTTCCCATGTCTGAAGTTCCTTGCATTTTAGATTTGTTTTGAAGTGTGTGTGTGTGTGTGTGTGTGTGTGTGTGCATCTCCCTGTCAGCTGTGTTCCCGCTCCCACCCGCCCCTGAAAAATACCTCTGACGGAAAGGGTTGGGCTGGTTTTTCTCCAAAGTACGGGGAAGGTTTACAAGTTCCTTCTTGTTCCCATCCAGTATGTGTAGAGCCGCTCTGAGAGTAATGAGCCTCCTCCTCTGGATCAAGATAGATCGTCAACAGAGGGGGAGGCCCGGATGCAGAATAAACCTTTTCGACCTGCGTCACTGTCTACAGAGAGGGAGTCGACCAACGATCACTCTGCTTCCAAAATGACTGCACCCGCTTTTTGTTTCCCCTGAAGGATGAGAAAAGTTGGTAAGGTTTTGTCAACTGCAAAGGCTAGAACCCACAGCTGTTCTCACAGTCCAGTGAGCTGACAGGGGGGGAAGGGGCAGAAATGGCCCGGTTTGGTTCGTTATCACCCTCTAAGAGCAACTCTTGCCAGGTCTTTCCACACCGCCAGGCAAGTATGGGGAAAGGAGCAAGGAAACCTTCCAAATGAGACCAAATCTAAAGCAATGGGTCACCTAATTCCTGCCCAAGATGTGGTTTTGGATTCGTGATAAGGAAACGGATGCTTTCCCGGAGGAGAGAATGGAATAAGCTTTCCTGCTTCCTTATCTTTAACTTGTAAACACCTCCAACCCCTTGACAATGAAGACAAATGTATGCCCCAGCTTGCAGTAAAAATGAAAAAACTGCCAGTAACACTTCACAATTGTCGCTTTTATTACCTGCCTCCCCCACCCAGAACATTATTTCATTCAGAGCCAAGGTAGAGAGCCAAATTGCCTTGTTTCCAAAGGATATGAGCGTATTTTAGGAAAGCATCTGTGGGTGTTATATTCCATGGGGCATCATCTCATTTATATTGCCCCCACGTTTATGAGTACATGACCGGCATCCTTATCAGGTTCATATGCCTTCAAGAAATTGGATGCAACGGGCTCCATATATCAATGTTACGATGATGTATATTTCATGAAATCTGTAAATAAGGTCAACAGGATGGGGATATTCTGGATGACAGAATCTTTAATAGTTTTTGAGGAATGGCTTGTTTCCCTGTAAAAAGTCAATTTACCTTTTTTTTTTTTTTGACTCTTGTTCATTTAAAAAAATCTGATCTGGCTACTTTGACAGAGACAAACCCCACCCACCCATGCTCCAAGATTGTGAACAGAAAGAGGTAGCCACTTTTATATAAACGAATGGGTTGAAATGCAAGTTGTTAGCATCAAAAGAGTAGATAATTGGCGCCTCTGGGGTTTCTGATAGTTTGTCTTTTCTTATCGCCTGAAACAGTGTCTCTAGATGAAGGAACAGGTGACTTGGTCTTCAAAGAACGCAGTGACAAAAGAAAAAGAAAATACTCAGGGTCATGAGTGCCAGGATTTAAAGTTCAAAAATGTTGTTTTTATAATCTCAGTGAAATTGGAAAGTAATCTCAGCTTCTGCCAAGACCTCCATCTGTCCCAGGCATCAGCTGCAGATTGGGGTCTGTTATTGTAAGAAGTGTTTGACGTGGGCTCAAGAGCTAGAGAAAATGAAGTTGTTATGTCCCGCTCTCCATACCCTCTGCCTTGACTCCACGCTGCCCAGGATGGAACACAGGCACCTAAAACAACTCACTCACCTCTCCACCCCACTGAAGACCAAAAGCGAAGCTGCCTCCTTGGGAGGGAGAGATGCTGGAGACATAGGGGGACAGAATTGGAACCACAACTCTGAGTGATATTGAAAATGGCAAGCGAAACTGGGAAGGCTGAAGGATGGTCACCAAATCTGTTGCCAGGACTTGGGTATCTTCTTCTGGGCCCTCCTCTCTGGAGCTGTGACCCAGGAGTAGAGGTGGTTCTGTACAAAAAAGGTGACTAAATGGAAATATTAGGGCTGCAAAGGCCTTAACAAAGGGCTAGTGCTATAGACGCAGTAAATACTGGGGCACCTGGGTGGCCCCATCAGTTAAGTGTCTGCCTTCAGCTCTGGTCATGATCTCGGGATCCTGGGATCAAGGCTAGCACAGGGCTCCCGGCTCAGCAGGGAGTCTGCCTCTCCCTCTCCCTATGCCCCTCCCCCCCGTCCATGCTCTCCCTACCCCCTCTCAAATAAATAAATAAATAAATAAATAAATTTAAAAAATAAAGAAGCAGTAAATATTGAACTCATACTATAGATATAGATGCTGATCTTCCCAATTTGCATATATATGTAGATGTATATATGTATATATATATACGCACACATACATAAAGAGAGAGAACAGTAAAGACAGAGGTTTTAAAAATGTAATAGCAACTTTCAAACAACTAAGGAAAGGAAAATATCCTTCAGTATTAAATACATTATTATCTTATTGTCCTTATTATTAACAAGATGGTGTAGATGATCTCTTCCAGATCAATGAGCATCCCCTCAGGCCAAAACACAAGAGAAAAAGTGAATCTTGAGTGACAGAGCCTGGAATTTCACTTGCCCCCACCACCTGCTCTTGGAGGTCAATGGTTCTATAGTGTGTAATTACCAACTTCATTGCTGCCTCTTAGCTTGCCTTCTCCCCCTGTCTAATTGATGGCCAAGACACCAATGTTGTTTCAGATCTCTAAAAACATCTTGGGTATAACTACTTCTCCATCCAACAGATGCTGCTCACTTGGGAACCTACCAGAGCTGGGAACTCAAGGATGGCTTGTGTTTGCTCAGACTTAAGGAAAAAAAAAAATGATAGAGCAAAAAGCAAGATTATGGATCTACTCCAGGTAGAAAGAAAATTAACCACAATCTTAGAATTTGGTCTCAGCTGCAACTTCCACTCCATACATTCATACTTACTGGCCCTCTTCCAAGTAAAGGATACCTGACCTTCAGTTTCTTACCTTTCTTTTAGTTCTTACTTGCGTCCCTTGTGTCCCACATGGAGACAGTGGACTCATTGCTTCGGCAAATGGTGAAACTGTATAAGGAGTCCACATGGCAACGGATTGTTCACATCTGTCAATGGCTGCGAAGAGAGCACCAGAACTACCATAAGATCTTCTTGACCAATGAAACACAAACCACTAGCCAAACTCTATGCCTAGAAACTATGCTCTGAAACTGACCTCTCCAAAACCGGAAACAACATTGCACCCAGGAGAATTTGGGGAACTTGGTCTCTTTTCTTGCTCATCTCTGGGCCACTAGAGTAGACTCCTAGAAGCACATCTCTTCTTTCTCCCTAAGCACCAAACCCCAACTCCCCTGGGAGACACAGATCCTCTGTGGAGTGGCTGGTTTCCATTCCAGACCCTTCTCTATTTCAGCCCATTACCACAGCCCAGCTAGGACAGGACAAGAGTTTTTAAAACAAAAGGGAAGGGCGCCCTTGGAGCTTTTGTCATTGAATCCCCTGTAAACATGGTTACTCTAACCCTTCACGTCCCCTATAAACCTAACTAGACAGCAGATGCTATATGCTAAGATACAGGGCAAAATTGGACTTTCAAAGGGGTGGACCCTTATATCTTTTTCATGGCTAAAGCTACTAGTTTCTTTTTTCTTTACTTTTTTTTTTTTTTTTAATTTGATGGGCGTGGGGAGGGTGCGAGACTCCCTGTTAAGCAGAGAGCCCAACATGGGGCTCGATTCCGGGACCCTGAGATCATGACCTGAGCCAAAGGCAGATGCTTCACCAACTGAGCCACCCAGGCACCCCTAAAGCTTCTTGTTTCTGTCCTAGGTTAGGGATCAATAAAATATAGTCACATGCTAAATCTGGCCTGTTGCCTGTTTTTGTAAATAAAGTTTTATTGAAATATACCCATGCTCATTCATTTTCATATTGTCTAGAGCTGAGTTGGCACTACAACAGCTGAGGTGAGTAGTCATGACAGAGACTCTATGACTCGCAAAGCCTAAAATATTTGCTCTCTGGCCCTTTAGAGAAAATGTTTGCCCAACCCTTTCTCTATTGGTTGTCTCCACATTACCCAATTATTATCGGTGGTAGCCTTCATCAATTCATCTGCTATTGACTGTTTTGGTTTATGATGTGTAGGCTCACAGACTCTAAACAAACAAACAAAGGCAACTCACATGCACCAGATCCTGGTTATTAGTGGCTGAGTCCATAAAAATAGAGGGAAATGCACAGGAGCAAACTATTTCAATAATTTTGTAAGAGTGGCAGAGGCAAGAGTTGCATACTTAACTGAACCCCACACGGTTATTGAGCAAATGCTTCAAGATTCGGGAGCAAATAAAGATAAAAGAACTCTGCCCTGTAGAATATCAATGAAAAAGAAATGTATTGAAGATTATGTCACATTAGACTCTGCTATCCAAAGTCCACAGATATGGAAATGAAGGAAATCTCTTTAGGGATTTGCTCAGGGAAACCTGAATTTGTTTCACTTGTTCAAATACCAAATACTAAGTGATTCTTTACAAAGAAATCTTTTTTATAAGAAGTATCTTTTAAAGTGAAAACAAAGAAATGAGTGTTTGTTTCTCTGTGGAAGACATAATGCCAAATCTAGCATACCTCCCCACTCGGTCCCACACCTAGTGTCCATTTTAGAAGTCACTGCCCACACTTTGTCACTGAGCTGATATGAAGTGAGACAAGGTTCCTGCAGAGACCTGACTAGTATGTTTTCCAAGAGGCACATAACTAACCTTTCAGCAAATGTACTTGACCAAGTTTCCCTCAAAGCCTGATCGTTTGGACAGAACTTGACCCAAGTCCCTTTCACTTGACCAAAGGGTTGAAAATTGACATGGATTTGATATGGAGCTGCAAAAGCTCACTCCTAGGCCAGCTTAGATTTTCCCAACTGTTGGATCACATACCAAAGGAATTAAGGGTCCAATATTGTGATGCTCACCTTTCTGTCCACACTACGTCTCCAAATGCAGCTATAGCTATCCCAGCCACTTGGAAGGTGGGCAAATAGCCTTCAACCTCCCTGTACTAACTTCAGGCTATGATGGAATAGGCACATGTGGACAGGCAGCATCCACACCCATCCTCTCTCACACATGTACCCACAGAAAGAGCCTATTTCTTGCAAGTAAAGTGTAAGCCATATCCAGAACTTAAGGTGGAAGAACTCTTCTGGAGATAAAAAAGATGAGTGTTGCAAGATGAGTGTGGCATCCCTTCTTTGACATTCATCTCGCCATAAGATATGGTGCTCCTTCTCAGTACATTTTCCACTCTATTTTATAATTAAACTGTATCTTATTAATCTATGAATTCTTAGCATCTGACATAGTATGTGGTATGTAGGTGCTCAATAAATATTTTTTCATGTGTCCATTCATTAAGTCAATAAATGTTTACTGAAAAATTACTCTGTGACAAATGCCTTGCTAAGTACAGTAGACTAAAGGAATTAATAAGACACAATCTGTATCCTCCATGTGTCCCAAATCTAGAGGAGGAAGAGCAAATAAAAAGATAATGACCATATAGGGTAGAGGTATTTCAGTGAAGACTTACAGATTTGGGCTCCTAACCCTGCCCTGGAGTGGGTGGATGTGGGAGTAGCTAGGTTAGGGCTGAGAACACTTCTCTCTGGAAATGCCAATAAATGTTGTCACATAGAGACTTGTGACCTTTGTAGAGTACAGTAAGGACTCTGCAATCTGTGATAATTTTCAGCAATCATAGTTCACTACGATGTAATACTGTGCCTCACAAACAGAGACACCTAACAAAAGGCTGTTTGGGGTTTCCTGTTGATGTGCAAACATATAGCCTAGATTGCTTGGATCTTGCCTTGGTTTAGGCACGTGGCAGTTAAAAACAACAATTAAGGAAATAAATCAGCTAGTCAGTGAGTTAGAATCAGAGGATCATAGAACATTAGATTCTATCAAATGGCATGTAAAATGTTACGAGTCTGCCTGATGCCAGATGACTTGTGTGACCAGTTTCATTCTTCTGTTCAATTGATAGAGTGACTGACAGGTCATTTGGGCTTTGCCGGGAGGGAGAGTTGCACGGGAAGACTTGGCATGGGGTAGTATTTTGATGAATGTGTTCTGAATGAATGAAGGCAAACACCTCAGGCTCTGTGGAGGAAAAGTAGGCCTCAAAATCCAGAAGCTCAAATAACACAACCACATTGACCTTCTCATCAATCATCAATCAACATCCATCAGTGTTGTTGGGAGCAGTAGAGAATGCAGGAGAAATCATACCTGCTCCCCGATCTTAAAAAATCAGGGATACAAACAAGCAGGCAATCCATGGAAGAGGGAAGTCAAAAGTATATGAAGGGATGCTCAAACTCATCCATTATCAGGAAAAACGCCAATTAAAATATTAATGAGATATAATTTCATACCAAATAGACTGAAAAAATATTTTAAGCTGGATGATGATACTGAACGTCGGCCTAGATGTGGCATCAAGTTCACTGATGCACGGTGAGTAGGAATGAAGACTAGTGCATGAAGATTATGAGTAATTTGGCACTTCCTAGTCAATTTAAGCCTATATATATCCTAAGCGTCATTAATTCCACTTCTGGGTATGCATATATCACAAAGACATCCTCACACAAATTCCTAAGGGACTATGGATTAAGATGCTCATGGCCACATTATTTGTGATGATGGCATGAAGACAGAGATCAGCTGGGTACCCACCCCTAGGGCACTGGACATAGAAAACATGGGGAGAGCTGTAACCCACAATGAACTATACACAGTTGGAAGCCACTGACTACATCTAGTCACACATAACATCATGGATGGAGCTTGAAAGCTTAGTGATGGTTGGAAAGAGTGGGAAACAGAATGAGATATCTAAAACACTACCATTTAAGAAACCCGTTTAAGAAAATAAAAATGTATGCTCATAAAACAAGAGCATAATTTTATAAGAAGCCTTCACAAACAAAATGATGCTTTAAGTATGTTGTAATAGTCACCTCTGGAGGTAAGAGGAGAAAAGGGATAAATACAGATTTTGGGTTTCTGGAAGTAAGGTTCTTGGAACAGATATGTGTGCAAGTGGCTTTGAAACTGAGCAGTGCACAGAAGCTAGGAGAAATTTGAGGAGCGTGTTAATGAAAGCCTACTTGTCTTGAATGGACAGTTAGTAGAAATCTCAGCTTTGGAGACACTGATGGTGATGGTTCAGATGGCAATGAGAAATATGCTATTAGAAACTGTAACAGGGGGCACCTGGGTGGCTCAGTGGGTTAAGCCTCTTTCTTCGGCCCAGGTCATGATCCCAGGGTCCTGGGATCGAGCCCTGTATCAGGCTTTCTGCTCAGCAGGGAGCCTGCTTCCCCCTCTCTCTCTGCCTTTATTTAAATTTAAAATAAATTTTTTAAAAAATTTTTAAAAAAAGAAATTGCAAGAGGAGGGGCCTTATTATGAAAGAGCAGAAAGGTTATCAACACCATTACTTGCAGTTATATGGAAAGTAGAAAATATTCCTAATGAACTAGGTGATCAGTTAACGGGTGTTTCCAAAGTGATGGAGGTGTCACCTGGTCTGCTTTTGCTTTCTATGCTAAAATGAAGGAGAAGAGAAATAAACTGAGGGAAAGACAATTATAGTCCCTACCACACACACACCCCCCCCAAAAAAAGGTTTTAAAACTCTTCAGCCTCCTGGATACCATTCAAACAAATATCAAATGTAAAGCACTACCAGGAAAACAGTGTCTAAAGATGAAACTGAGGAGTGCCTAGGTGGCTCAGTCAGTTAGCATCTAACTTTTGATTTTGGCTCAGGATGTGATCTCAGGGTCATTAGATCAAGCCCTGCATTGAGCTCCATACTGGAGAGTGGAGCCTGCTTGAGTCCCTCTCTTCCTCTGACCTTCTCCCTCATGCCCCCAGCTCGAGCACTCACTCGCTCTATCAAATAAATAAATAAGAAACCTAAGATAAAAGTAAAACTTTTTGTTAAGACCTCAGAAAGATCCTGGATATCAACCTTTTGTCTGTACTGTCATTTGCAAATATCTTCTCCCATTCTGTGGGTTGCCTCTTTGTTTTCTTGACTGTTTCCTTTACTGTGCAGAAGCTTTTGATCTTGATTAAGTCCTAAAAGTTCATTTTTGCTTTTGTTTCCTTTGCCTTTGGAGACATATCTTGAAAGAAGTTGCTGTGGCTGATATCGAAGAGATTACTACCTATGTTCTCCTCTAGGATTCTGATGGATTCCTGTCTCACATTGAGGTCTTTTATCCATTTTGAGTTTATCTTTGTGTACGGTGTAAAAGAATGGTCCAGTTTCATTCTTCTACATATAGCTGCCCAGTTTTCCCAGCACCATTTATTGAAGAGACTGTCTTTTTTCCACTGTATATTTTTTCCTGTTTTGTCGAAGATTATTTGACCATAGAGTTGAAGGTCCATATCTGGGCTCTCTACTCTGTTCCACTGGTCTATGTGTCTGTTTTTATGCCAGTACCATGCTGTCTTGGTGATCACAGCTTTGTAGTAAAGCTTGAAATCAGGTAACGTGATGCCCCCAGTTTTATTTTTGTTTTTCAACATTTCCTTAGCGATTCGGGGTCTCCTCTGATTCCATACAAATTTCGGGATTATTTGCTCCAGCTCTTTGAAGAATACCGGTGGAATTTTGATCGGAATAGCATTAAAAGTATAGATTGCTCTAGGCAGTATAGACATTTTAACAATGTTTATTCTTCTGATCCAAGAGCATGGAATGGTCTTCCATCTCTTTGTGTCTTCTTCAATTTCTTTCATGAGTGTTCTGTAGTTCCTCGAGTACTGATCCTTTACCTCTTTGGTTAGGCTTATTCCCAGGTATCTTATGGTTCTTGGTGCTATAGTAAGTGGAATCAATTCTCTAATTTCCCTTTCTGTATTTTCATTATTAGTGTATAAGAAAGCCACTGATTTCTGTACATTGACTTTGTATCCTGCCACGTTGCTGAATTGTTGTATGAGTTCTAGTAGTTTGGAGGTGGAGTCTTCTGGGTTTTCCATATAAAGAATCATGTCATCTGCAAAGAGAGAGAGTTTGACTTCTTCATTACCAATTTGGATACTTTTATTTCTCTTTGTTGTATGATTGCTGTTGCTAGGACTTCTAATACTATGTTGAACAAGAGTGGTGACAGTGGGCATCCTTGTCGTGTTCCTGATCTCAACGGGAAGGCTGCATGTTTTTTCCCATTGAGGATGATATTTGCTGTGGGTCTTTCATAGATAGATTTGATGAAGTTCAGGAATGTTCCCTCTATCCCTATACTTTGAAGCGTTTAATCAGGAACGGATGCTGGATTTTGTCAAATGCTTTTTCTGCATCAATTGAGAGGACCATGTGGTTCTTCTCTCTTCTCTTATTAATTTGTCCTATCACATTGATTGATTTGCGAATGTTGAACCATCCTTGTAGCCCAGGGATGAATCCCACCTGGTCATGGTGGATAATCTTTTCAGTGTGCTGTTGGATCCTGTTTGCTAGGATCTTGTTGAGAATCTTAGCATCCATATTCATCAGTGATATTGGTCTGAAATTCTTCTTTTTGGTAGGGTCTTTGCTTGGTTTGGGGATGAGGGTAATGCTGGATTCATAGAAAGAGTCTAGAAGTTTTCCTTCTACTTCAATTTTTTGAAAAAGCTTCAGGAGAATAGGTGTTATTTCTTCTTTGAAAGTTTGGGCTCTTGTTTTTTGGGAGGGTTTTGATCACTGCTTCAATCTCGTTACTAGATATTGGTCTATTCAGGTTGTCAATTTCTTCCTGGTTCAATTTTGGGAGTTTATAGTTTTCCAGGAATGCATCCATTTCATCTAGGTTGCTTAGCTTATTGGTATATAACTGTTGATAATAACTTCTGATGATTGTTTCTACTTCCTTGGTGTTCATTGTGATCTCTCCCTTTTCATTCATAATTTTATGAATTTGAGCTTTCTCTCTTTTCTTTTGGATTAGTGTGGCCAATGGTTTACACACACAAAACAGACAATCATATCAAAAAATGGGCAGAAGATATGAACAGACACTTCTCCAATGAAGACATACAAATGGCTATCAGACACATGAAAAAATGTTCATCATCACTAGCCATCAGGGAATTCAAATTAAAACCACATTGAGATATCACCTTACACCAGTTATAATGGACAAAATTAGCAAGACAGGAAACAACATGTGTTAGAGGGGATGTGGAGAAAGGGGAACCCTCTTACACTGTTGGTGGGAATGCAAGTTGGTGCAGCCTCTTTGAAGAACAGTGTGGAGATTCCTCAAGAAATTAAAAATAGAACTTCCCTATGACCCTGCAATTGCACTACTGGGTATTTACCCCAAAGATACAGATGTCGTGAAAAGAAGGGCCACCTGTACCCCAATGTTTATAGCAGCAATGGCCACGGTCACCAAACTGTGGAAAGAACCAAGATGCCCTTCAACAAACAAATGGATAAGGAAGATCCATAAACACTATGGAGTATTATGCCTCCATCAGAAAGCATGAACACCCAACTTTTGTAGCAACATGGATGGGACTGGAAGAGATGATGCTGAGTGAAATAAGTCAAGCAGAGAGAGTCAATTATCATATGGTTTCACTTATTTGTGGAACATAACAAATAGCATGGAGGACATGGGGAGATAGAGAGGAGAAGGGAGTTGGGGGAAATTGGAAGTGGAGGTGAGCCATGAGAGACTATGGACTCTGAAAAGCAATCTGAGGGTTTTGAAGGGGTGGGGGGTAGGAGGTCGGGATACCAGGTGGTGGGTATTATAGAGGGCACGGATTGCATGGAGCACTGGGTGTGGTGCAAAAGTAATGAATACTGTTATGCTGAAAATAAATAAAAAATAAATTAAAAAACAGAACAAAACAAAACAAAACAAACAAGGTAGATCTGAAACAATCAACAATAGTAACATTGAAGATGGGAATGAGGATACTGGAGCTGAAGGGTTTTGAGGTCCATGTGTTGTTTAGAGGAAGATAAAGGTATTAATCACTTTTCGGCTTTAGATCAAGTTAAGTATGTCAAAATATTTAGATCAAGTTAAGTATGTCAAAATAGAGACTTCCCAAATTCATTTTCTGTGGAATACTAAGTACGTTAGTTCCACTAGTGAATTTGGTGTAAGTGGCTTTAAGATATTTGTAAATAAATACTAAAATGAAATATTTAAAATATGTCACCCAATGAAAATTTGCCTATAAGTAGTAAATAAATCCAGCTATAATGTGAGTAATCACTCTAATTAAAAAACAAAAAACAAGACCTCAGAAAGATCAAAGGTGGTAACTCAGTCTATAAAAGCTCCCTGAAAGAAGAAAGAAATACTGTTTCCATCTATTTACAACCCTGCTGACACCAGATATGTGGGTTTTCCACACCAAGCAATTCTCTAGTTCTCATAGGACACCAACTGGGTGTCCTAGTATTTAACTAGATTCTGACGCTAACTGCCTGGAATTAGTGCAGACCCCAAAGGTAAACGACTCAGTCCCACCAACCTTTCCTCTCCCACTTCAGACACCCATCTCAAGTCCCACTTGTCACCTATACTTCTGACCAATCAACTATAAATAAGGGTGTGGGTTCCCACAAGCCCTTTCTTGGGTTCAATAACTTTCCAGAATGACTCACAGACCTCAAAAAAATCATTTTACTTACTATTGCCCATTTATTATAAAGAATACAACTCAGTAATAGCCAACTAGAAGAGAAGCCTGGGGTAAAGAATGTGGGAAAGGGCAAGAGCTTCCATGTCCTCTCCAAGGGCACCTCCTCCCAGCACTCCCAAATGTCCACCAACCCAGAAGCTGTCTGATCCCCTTCAGTCAGGATTTTTATGGAGTCTTCTTTACATCATTATGATCGATTAAATCATTGGCCGTTAGTGGCCCCTGAAATCAGGAGGCGGGACTGAAAGTTCTAACTCTCTAATCATGTGGTTGTTCCCCCTAGCAACCAGCCCTCCCCCACCCCCCCCCAACCTTAGGGACTTTCCAAAAGTTACCTCATTAACACAAACTTTAAAAAGGTGTTCTTTTCAGCTTTATCAGCCTGGAGCTGTTTCAGGAGCTAGGGACAAAACCCAAATAGTATAAAAAAAAGATGTTCCTACTGTTATTATCCCTCTGGCCAGGAGCTGGGGATGAAGAGCAAACACGTATTTCTTATAGTATTGTAAGAGATTAGGGTTTGCTTCACAAATCCTCTCAATCAAACTATAGGGCCTCTAAAAAGTTAAGGGTATTGGACCTCAACCATCTCAGCAAAAGCAGAAGGGGCTTATCACAGAGAAATTTGTAGGTATGGCTTTTGCCTAATGGAGTGAGTCCCAAACAGATCCACGGAAGACCTACAAGTTTCTTTAAAGACTTATATTTGTAGAAACATTGCCAACTTGTCTACAGGGGACAGAAACGGTACAGAATGAGGAGACTTTTTCAACCCCCAGAATACTGCTGGCAAGAAACAGACTGAGAGAGCTGCTCAGCTACAAAAATGTGCTACCTTTCATAAAAAAGGAAAGATGAGGGCCACCTGGGTGGATCAGTCAGTGAAGCAGCTGCCTTCAGCTCAGGTCATGATCTGGGGGTCCTGGGATCAAGGCCCCCATCAGGCTTCCCTGTTCAGAGGGGAGTATGCTTCTCCCTCTCCCTCTGCTTCTCTCTGATCTGCTCAAGCTCTCTCTCTTGCTGTCTCTCTTTCTCTCAAATGAAAATAAATAAAATCGTTTAAAAAATAAAATAAGAAAAAGTGACTCAGAGGGCAGAATCAACAGCCCAGAGCGTAGAGCCACAAGCCATGGAGAATTAATCTTAGGCCATTGGATCTAATTAAGAAACTTCTAGCACTTGTTTGGTGGCTTTCAGAATTTCTATGGACCAATGAACCTTTGTGCCTCCAGTTTTCTACCTTGTTAAACAAGAGTATCTTCCTGATCAACAACTATAGATGGGAGCCAGGTAACATTTTTTTAGTTCTACCAGTCTACAGATCAAGAAGATCTTTATTTAAGCCACTACACCCAAGGAGACTCATCCACACCTGAATTTAATTTAGATGCAGCTCTGGACTTTGAACTGGTGTAATAAGACGAGGCTTTAGGGACCTTGGTAGGATAGGTGTTTTGCATGTGGGATGCCTGTGAATCTTGGAAGTCAGAAGGTGGACTGTGGTAGGCAACCTCTACAATACCTCCCAGTGATCCTTGCCTCCTAGTATTTAGGCCCTTCTATAATAATCTCTCCTTGAGTGTGGGTTGGATCTATTGACTAGTTTCTGACAAATAGAATATAGGGAAAGCATTGTGATATTGTTTCTGAGATTAAATCATAACAAGACTGTGACCACCATCATGGATCTCTCTCTCTCTTTTGCTCTCTCATTACTCTGAGGGAACCCAAGTGCCATATTGTGAACAGCCCTATGGAGAGGCCCGTGTGGCAAGGAACTGATGTCTTCCACCAACAGCCATTGAGGACCTAAGGTTTACAACCAACCTCATGAAGTGAGCTTGTAGGTAGCTCCTCTCCCAGTTGAGCCTTGAGGTGACTACAGCTTCAGAAACACAGTGATCATAGCCTTGTAAGAAATCCAGAGCCAGGGACCCAGCTAAGTGTACCTGACTCCAGACCCTGAGAAACTGAGAGGATAAATGGTCATTGTTCTAAACTGATGAGTTTTGGGGTAACTTATTATGCAGCAAACAATGATGAATACAGGTTTTATCCCCTAACACAGATTTGATTTCCTAAGGGGATTTTAAAAATGCTTCCAATGCAGATTTTTTAAATATTAAGAAGGGTTTTCATCCTACTTATCACTACCTAATTGATTATAAACAGCCCACTGGAGTTTCATTTATTAAGTATTCATTCCACAGGGATTTTCTGCGATTCTGTGCAAGGGCATGTAGGAGGTGGGGGATTTCAAAAAAGACAGAGGAAAAGAAGCCATGCCCCTGGTTTCTAAGAGAAGATTGAAAGAGGCAGGTACGTGAAACAAAATAGTACAGACTGATGCGGACCATGGTGAACAGGAACCTGGTGGGGATAGTTCCTGAGTTCCAGGGGGAGGGGGAACTGAGAGGATGTACTTGACTCAGGATTCAAAGGCACAAAAACACAGCTGATCGGCTTATGCTCAAGAACTGAAAGGACTAAGTATCACAATGGCTTCCAACACAGCTAGATTTAGGGGGTCTCAGGTAATGTTGTAGAGACCCAGTTATCACTCTTCTGTCTCTCAGCTGTGTTTCCTGTATGTTGGTTCCATTCCCAAGCAGGCTGTCAAGAGCTGAGCTGATCTTCCAGGTGTCAAAGCAGTGAACTAAGATAATAAAGCAAAAATGAAAGTAATAATTAAGCCTTTATTTACTTACTGCCATGGTATAAGAAAGAAGCTGAATTGCTGGCTCCCTAGTGTTCCATTTTCCCCCATGGAACACCACCTGGGAAAGGCCAACTGTATCAGCACTCCTAGGGGGGAATTGGCTCACTGCTGAGGGAGGCTCGGACAATAGATTCCTGTCTTTCTATGGAGTTGGGGCCAGGAGGAGCAGAGATACCTAAAAGTCCCGAGTACTGAGTCAGAGTGGAGAAAAAGGTCTTCAGCTTTCCCCTTCCCACCATAAGGCTTCAGCCTAGTCACCTCTTCTCCCCCAATAAAGGGGCTTCTAATGGAGGCACCTGGCCCAGGAATGCAGCCATGCATGAAAGAATGGAGGGCCACAGGGGCCTAGTCCTTGATTGCAACTCCCTTCAGAGCCTGCCATGCATTGGCAGTGCACCAAGCCTGATGTAGGAGGAGAAACTATCCCCCATGAGGCCTTCCAGATAACATGTTATGGAGTAATGTGTGTGTCACAACCCCTCCCCATTCATAGGTTGAAGCCCTAAGCCAAAAAGTGATGGTGTTTGGAAGTAGGGCTTTTAGAAGGTAATTAGAGTTAAATCTGGTCATCAGGGTGCAGCCCCCATGATGAAATTAGTGCCCTTATAAGAAGGGGAAAAGTCACCAAAGCTTGCTTTCTCTCTGTGCATGCACACATACACAAGGAGGTCATGTGAAAGCACGGGGAGATGGTGGCTGTCTGCAAGCCAGGAAATGGGCCCTCACCAAGAATGGAATCTGCCAGCACTTTTATCTCAAATTTCCAAGCCTGTAGAAATGTGAGTAATAAACGTATGTTGTTTAGGTCACCCAGTCTATGGTATCCTGTGATGACAATCCAAGCTGACATAACACCTTTGTAATTGCCTATAGTCAGACCTGAAAGATCACTCGTAGTCTTCTGGCCATGAGCTGACCCCTTGCTCTTCCTCAACGTGACAAGATGGCTATCAGCGGCTGCACCTCACATCCTCTTCCTCTCAGAAACACCAATAGGAAGAGAGGGCTCTGTGTTAGTAACTTAGTAGTTTCAGCAAAAACTTGGAGACTGTCTGTGATGAGACTGACTTGGGTCCTGTTCCCATCCCTGAACCAAGGACTGTGGCCAAGTGGATACAGGCTGGCCTGTATCACATTACACCTCTGACTCTGGACTTTGGGGCAAGACTTTCCCAAACTACTTCCACTGAGCGTGAGGGAGGGGCACTTCTACCAGATGTGGAAGTGCACCCGAGGTAGGCAAAACCCGCAGAGGCCAGCTCTCCAGTGCTCAAGCAAAAGTGAAAGGATTCATTTCCTCATCCATTCCATAAACATGTACTGAACTATGGGCCAGGCACTGTTCTTGGCCCTGGGGAGACAGCAGTGAACAAAAGCATCAGTCTTAATTTCTACTGGGGTAACAGACAATAAACACAATCAGTAGGCAAAATGTATGGCTGGGTAGGTAGTGACAAGGGACAAAGGGAAAGAAAGCAAGAAAGGAGGGCAAGCAGTACGTATAGGAGGGACGGGTATTCAGAGAAGCCTTACTAAAGACAACCAGAGAATGAGCATCCCAAAGCAGAGGAAGAGCCAACACAAAGGCCTAGGGGTGGAAGCATGCTTGTTGTGTGCAAGGAACAATAAGGAGTACAGGTTGCCAGACAAAATATGGAATGCCCAGTTAAATCTGAATTTTGGGTAAATAACACACACATTTTTTAGCACAAGTATGTCCCAAATATTGAACACAACATATTTGTATCAAAAAAAAAAATTGTTCCAGGCCACATTTGGGACATATTTATACTAAAAAACTCTTTGTTGTTTATCTGGAATTCAAATTTAACTAGGAGCCCTATATTTTTGTTTGCTAGGTCTTCAGTGTGACTAAAACAGAATGAAGAAGATGGAGGTGTTAGGGATTGAATTATGTCCCCCAGAAGATAATGCTTTGAAGTCCTGACCCCATTAACTCAGAATCGCACCTTACTTGGAAGCAGGGTCATTACAAATATAATTAGTTACAATGAGGTCATACTGGAGTGGGGTGGGTTCTTCTAAAAAGATGGCCATGCGAAGCCACAGGGACACACCAGGAGAAGGCAATGTGACAACAGTGGTAGAGATCGGAGTGTTGCACTTGTGAAGCAGTGACTACCACACAACCACCACCAGAAGCTAGAAAGAGGCACAGAAGGATCCTTCCCCTTCCAGCTGCAGAGGGACTGTGGCCCTGTCAAAATCTTGGTTTGGGACTTCTGGCCCCAAGAACCACAGAGAATAAATTTGCGAAGCTTTGTTACAGCTTCCCCCAGGAAAGTAACACAGGCGAGGAGCAAAAGATGAGGACAGAGAGGTAAGGAGGCTGAGGGACAGATCCCACCGGCCTTGGAAGCCATGTGGTGACTTGGCTTGTACTCTGAGTTATCTGAAAGTCCGGGGAGAGGAGTGACATATATAAAGAGATAAGAGCACAATCTCAGAAGACAGCCAGGAAAGGAAGTGGAATGTGATTGTCCAAGAACTACATGTGGTGATTTCCTGCCGGCGTGTGTTGTAAAGGCAGTGGGCACCAAGGCGGGAGAGGTGAGCCAGCTGCTGAAGAGCCTCTTGGTAACAGAAAGTAAGGATATGCTTCCCCTGTGGATGATAGAAAGCAAATGGACAACTTGGATCAGAGAGATCAGGTCAAATATGCCTGCTTCTCATGGTGTTTGTTATTCATTGTACTAGAGGTGGAGGCTGGAGTCCAGGAAGAATGACCCGACAGTGAATGGAATTCCAAGTACCATGATTGGTGAGGGAAGGAGATAACCTTCCCATTTGATAGGGGACCTTAATCAAGCCCCTCAAATCATACTACTGAGACAGTCACATTCCCACATGCTCTTGAGATAAATTGGAAAATATGTAGGATTTCTCTGAAATATTAGAAATTCTACACAAGATCACCAGTATACTGAGGGAGATGAATTCTCATCTGCAGGGCAGGGTCTGGAAGAGACAGCAACAGATTTTCTCCTAAATGTTCTGAATTTAAGAATTCTAGTGCCCAGCCCAGTGGCTCTCAAACTTCAGTGTTTAAGAGAAACTCAGGGAGATTTTGAAAATGCAGGTTCTGAATCCCATCCTGTGTATCTTGATTAAATAAAGGTGGTCCTGGAACCACACCTTGAGAAACTCTGGCACAATGAGAGACTTGAAGATGTGCGTGCAGACAATGATAAAGACTACAAAGGGAATGTGAAACAGGGCAGGAAGATAGGAAATGTATGTGGGTGTGGAGGGGTGTGATGGCATAGCAGGTAATGTCACTAAGAAAGTGATATTATATGTTGAAAGTTCGTGCAAACTTTCACGAGTATGTTCATCCCTGAGGAAATGGATACACAACCTTCAGATTATTAAAAAGAGTCTGACCCAAATCGGGACTGAGAACCACCGCAGACTCATTTATTAGATTAGAAAATTACATATTTCTGCTTTCAGATGGAAAACAATTTCTTTCAGATGGAAGTTCAGAATCTGCTTCTATTTTGAGTGTTCCTAATACTTGGACCTTAAACGGGGGTTCTCAGCCTTACCTGCATATTAGAGTTACCTCAAGAACTTTAAGCAATACTAATTTCTGGATCTCAGTCTCAGAAAGTCTGATTTAATTGGTTTGGGGCTTTGGCCTGGGAATTGGGATGCTAAAATCTCCCTAGAGGAATCTAATTACAGGAAAAGCCGAGAAAGCCCGGCCTAGTGTTTCAGATGAACCTCAACCCATGGTAGGAAGGCCATGGCCATTATTCGCATTTACCGAGACTCTGGAGAAAGTGTGACTAACCTGAGGCCCCATGGCTGGTGAGTAATTCAAGACTCAAGACCAGGTTCCGGGACTCCCAAGTCAGTGCTCTAGCCACGATCATAGCATGGGACAGAAGCTGGTCGGATTTCGGTAAGGAGTGAAGGGCCAGAGCTCTGGCTCCTGTGCTAGGAAACGTGGGCCCACAGGAACCTCATAGTAGGAGGACCCAGCACCTAGGAAGCAGAAGGATAGAGAAGTCGCCCACCGAAGTGAAGAGGAGGAGGTTCGGGAAAAGGGGTCAAGAGCTGAAAACCAGCTGCCACCTCACAGGACAGCCAGAAAAAGAGGTACTTGGCCTGTGTCTGTGAAGATTCTCATCCCTCACACAACAACCTGGTCAACACTGGCCTCCCAGCTGGCCCAAGGCTGACCAAAACAATAATTATAACCAAACCCCTCTGAGATGAATGTCATTGATAGCTTTGTGGCTTCCCATAATCCAATTCGTTCTTCATTCCTTAACACCAGCCAGGATTGCTGATGTGGGCAGTGGGGTGGGCAGTCCACACACCGGAAGAAAGTCACTATCCCAAAAGGAATGCCTCCATCAGCTCAGTAAAATCCTAAAATAATTCCAACCGGGACAAAGCTTTCCATTGTCTAAATATAAACGGTAATTAGTAATGGCTTCGAAAGCAAATGCCCTAGGAGAGAGACCTTGTATTAAAAGTTCAAGGTCTTGGTTTTCAAACTTTTTTTTTAACAGAACCCTGCTGACAAAATATCTTTATATGTATGTATGTGTGCATCATATATATATATGTCATACTGTATTATACAGATGATATGTTACATATATGTATCCATGTATGCATATGTGTAATATGAGTGTTACACATATAGTATATCATATATTGTGTATATTACATGTACTGTGCATAAGATATAATTTAACATATGTGTATATAAATATAAGACAGATCAAAGTAACCTTGCTGTGGGCAAAGCAGGGGCTGGGGCTGGAAATCATCTCATGGGTGGAAGACGGTGGGAGAGGAGGATGCCCTACCCCACTTTCCTGCCCACCCTCCCTCTCTTCCACCAAGGTGGACTGCCAATGAGCCACCTCAGCCAAACCCTAGGACAATTTGAAAGAACTGCAGGAAGGAATTCATTAACTCACTGCACAAGGGTTGAGAGCCTACTGTGTTAGCATTGTGCTCGATGCTAGGACCAAGGCAGAAGAGCAAAAGCTCCTTTCTTCAAGGACTTATCAACTATTGAGGGTCACGGACAAGAAAGGGATAACTGTACCCTGGGCTGTGATGGGAACTGAATAAGGGAAGTTACCGAGCATTGCAGAATATAGTGGGAGCCCTGAGGAAGGGTATCTTGCCTTGGGTCTGGGGGGGCAGAGGAAGGCAGAACCTAGCAGGGAAGGCTCTTTGAAGGAGAAGACCCCCAAAGTTAAGGTCAGCTCCAGTTTTTAGAGCTGGTTTTGATCAAGTGGATGTGGACAGGGGAGCAGGAGAACTTTCTGAATGGGAAGATACACGGAGCAGAGTCAGAGGAAAACGCAGGGCATCTGTAGCTGCCAGAGGCGAGGAACTTGGGGACCAAGGCCCACTACTTCACAAGCTGTCCTGGGCAACGCCAGTGCTGGGATCTTGGGCTCCACGTGCAAGGCAGAAAAAAGAGACCAGGCACCTCATCCAGACCCACAGCCCAAAGCAGCAGTCTGGGGCACCAAACTGGGGCTCAGTCACAGAAAGGACTCCCTTTGAAGTGAAAGATCAAAATGACTTCCTAGAAATCAGATCTCTTGAGCTGGATTTCAGCCCTGAGAGCCAGCTTTGCCAAAGGCAAGTAGTAAAAGGAGAGCAAATGCCCAATAAGTTCCGAGGGTCAGAGGGGAAGCCAGTCCATAAAACGCTTTCCTGAGCTGACCCAGCCCTTACAAACATGGGGCAAAGAGCCAGAAGAGGAAGGGCAGACAGACGGGGGCCCCAGTGTTACTGCAGGGCTGTGGCCCAGTCTCCCAGGAGAGTGTGATCATAGAGTTTCCCTCTAAAGGGACAAGCTCCCACTGTGAGAATGATGCATTGTCCCGAGGCAATGCAGACAAAAAGGACAGGGTGCTGTGTGTGTCTCCCACAAACTTGCCACTTGTCCCTCACAATGTTCCTCTTTACTGTGAAAAAACAAAAAGCTCGGGGCACTCTAGAAGTTTTGCTTCTTCTTCTTCTTTTTTTTTTTTTTTTTAATATGGTCTCTTGTCTACTATCTCAAAAACTGCTTTCCCCTCTGCGCCTTCATCTTCCTCCCCCTTCCCTGGGACTCTCCTTTCTCCGAGGACACCATGACAAAGAAAAACGTCTGCAAGGGCCTTGTTTTCAAGATTCAATCAAGGCTCTAAGCTTTTATCTTGTTCTTAATGGCACCTTGCACAGACAGAGCCCCAGCAAGGCTGCGTGGGCCTTCATTAGCTCCCCAAGATCAACTGGGCTGTGTGGCCTCCCACGCAGCAGGCGCCCCCAGAGCAGCTGGTGCTGATGGGTGAGAAGTGTCCAAGGCTGCAGAGCGCAGTCGCCTCCCAGCCTGGCCAGGGGCTGCCCTACTTCTCACAGGCACCCATCTCCGGTTCTGCTCCCCAGGGGATTTTTCAATGAGACTGCAGGCTTGATAAGGCCCTCCCAGTTCCGAGGAGAGGAAACCAAGGCTAGGGGACTTCCTGATGGCCCAGCCTAAACCTGCAGTGAGACAAGAGCCCAGCGTGAGGATTCCCCTGCCTACTTTCTGTCACGTCTCTGTCTGGGCACAGTTGGCACAGTGGGCTGTATATATAAACAGCTTGGGAAAGCCAAGGGTGGGCCAGTGCCCGTGCCCCCCCCCCCCAACTCCCACCCAAGAGGCAGAAAAGAGCTTGTATTCTGTTGACTCCCTCTGCAGCCCACACGCAGAAGCAGATCAAAGCTTCGGAGAGAGTTGGCTGACTTGAGCTTGCCATTCACGCCACCATTCACACTCCTGAGCATGTATCACACATTTCAAAGTGCCAGGTACCTGCAAGCTGCAGCCTGTGTCACCCCCACCTCCCAAGCCTGGGGGAGGACGTGAGATGCTGTGAGACTAAAGGAGGGAGCAGGGAGGCTGAGCCTCTGATCATCTTTGTCCGATAAGAAAAGTGCACTTAAAAACAATGCAAGTTGATAATAATAGCTGCTGATTTTCACAGAGATCCTCTGCGCTTCTCCAGAATCACTCTGTCATCTAAACCTACAGCAGTCAAGTAGAGGTTGAGTATTTTGCCAATGGTCACCCACCCAGAAAATAGTCGAGCTAGGATTTGAAACTAGACAGTATGAGCGCAAAGCATCCATTTTCCAGATCGTGCAGTGTAGCATGACTCCTCCTAAGCTTCATGGCAGAAGATAGCAGGGCTTTGGGTAGAAGGCGTATATAATTTCTTCACCCAACCAAAGTTGTTTTCCAGGCAAGACAAGAGACATATGTTATCTAGGGCAACCTTCCAGAAAGGGGTAGACTGTGAACTCCCTGAGGACAGGGACCAGGCTTGATTCTTTTTTGCATCCTTGGTACCTAGTGCAGTACCTGGATCAAAGTAGATACTCAAAAATCCTTGCTGATTCCCAGTCTAGCCATATACAGATTGTGTGGTCAAAGGCAAGTGACAACTTGTCTGGGTTGCGGGTTCCTAATCTGTAAAATGGGGATAATAATGTAGCCCTCCCAGTGTAGCCATATGATTAGAAACCACATGTATAAAGTCACTCCCACTCTGCCTGGCACATAGTAGGTGCTCAGTAATCGACAGTTAGCTATCTTCAAAGCTGTACATGATGCTACAGGTCAAGTGTAAGATTAGACTGACTCACAGTTCTTGCTTAAAAGCAGGACAGAGCAAGACAAACTAGCTAAGATATTCCCATAAGTTGTTGTTGTTGTTGTTGTTTTGAGAGAGAGAGATTATGTGAGCAGGAGCAGGGGGTGGGCAGAGGGAGGGAGAGAGGGAATCTCCCAACCCTTGAGATCACGACCTGAGCCGAAATCAAGAGTCAGACACTCACCTGACTGAGCCGCTCAGGCATCCCCCGGCCCACGCAAGGGGCAGCCACACCCCACCTTCGTGAGCGGACCACAAAGGTTACTATGGGGTTTGGCAGAGTAACACTGAGAACCAAGAGAGGAGCCTTGGAAAACAATCATGGGGCCACACGTTGCCAAGGACTCCACAAATCACAAAATAGCTTCAATTCCTCCACCTGCTGGGGTTCGCCAGTGATGACGGGGAAAAAAGAGGGGAACCCAGTGGGCAACATGAGGTCTCACTCGGCGACCACATTACTTAGTGCTTTTGCAGCAGGCACTGTTCTGAACACAGATGGGAGAGGACATAGGGTGAAAGCCTGCTGTTCCTATTATCAAGGAGCTCTTAGAGTGGCTGCGGGTGTATGGGAAAGAAACCAGGAGAACAGTCCAGGCACATGAACCCCCGAAACCACCCTTAAAAAGGCCAGGCAAGAGGGCCTTGCAGGAGCCACAGGCCTGGCCAGAAGAACAAGGTGACCATGAACTGGAGGATCAGTCAGAGGTCTCCAGGGAGGGCATGTGACTCTTCAGTGCTTGTCCATTTTTCCCAAAGGACTTCCCCATTCTGGGACTCACTGCTGGAGGTTCACCATCACATCTTAGTGGCTTCACTATAGAAAGCAAACATTCCAGTGCATCACCATCAAGTGTAATACACCAGGAGGGGATGGCAGTGATGGCCCTGGGGCCAAACCTAGCTTGAAGCCTGTTTTTTTTTTTTTTTAAGATTTTATTTATTTATTTGATAGAGAGAAATCACAAGTAGATGGAGAGGCAGACAGAGAGAGAGAGAGGGGAAGCAGGCTCCCTGCTGAGCAGAGAGCCCGATGCGGGACTCGACCCCAGGACCCTGAGATCATGACCTGAGCCGAAGGCAGCGGCTTAACCCACTGAGCCACCCAGGTGCCCCAGCCTGTTTTGTAATTACCCACAAATACAGAATGGCTGTCACATTTTGAAAGTGTTGTTTAAACAACAGCAACAATGAAGAAGAAGCAACAGAGAAGTCTATAGTTACAAAGCCTGAAACAGTTACCATCTGGTCTTTTATAGAAAAAGTGTGTCAATGCTTGGACTATAGGGTCCACCGTGGCCAAAAGCATGGCCCTTATTTGTCAAGGTTTCCTTGAGGTCCTTCTGGGAAAACTGGAATGCCCTTGGCTGCTAAACTCCCCTCCTGATTGGACCGGGAGCTCTGGGTGTGAGAGTAGCCAGTTCAAGGGCTGAGGGTCGTGGGCTCTTCCTAATTCTCCTCTGCCTTAATGCAGGAGGTCTTTTCTGGCCTATTACAACTCCCTACAATAATGGTTCATGCAGGACAAATGCTCCAACGCTCTCCTGGCATCCACCATCCCTAAGTGTCAAGCCTTTAAGAAAGCTGTGGAGGGTTTAGCATGGGACACGGCCCACCAAACAGACCTGCGCTTCTTTCCCCAGGTGAGCTGAGCAGGTGGGGAGGAGGTAGGAGACTGGATGTCTAGAGGTCTAAGGCACCTGCTTCCAGCTTGCAGGCTATAGGCTTCCTAGCCTCGCACTGCCCTGGTTCTTTGGGAACCAGCCCCACCTGCTCTGGAGCCATGGAGCTATTCTAGGGAGCCTTATCACTCAGGACCAGAAACAACAAAGGGAGCCAATCCCCTTACATATTCCAAATGCGATTCAAACAACTTAAATTTTTGGAGCCTTCCAGCTGGCTGGTATTTTGAGCAGCAAACCGACTGAGATGGTTATTGTATCGGCTTTAGAGAAGACACTTTTATAATCAATGAAACTCATTATATTCAAATATCCACATCCTGCCAATACACAATTTAAATAATCATTTCAAAGCAATCTGTTATATAATTGAGTCTTTTGTATTTATAATACATGTAATTTATTATGTAAATGAGCCTCTTATAATTACAACCCCCTGAAGAAGCAGCAGCAATTTTCATTTGGGGTGTGGGGGTGGGAACAGACTTGGCTGGCAAAGGGACTTTCTGTAGCCTTGAAAAGCCGGCCACAGGCAGCACTGGTAACGAGGGGAAAGGTGGGGTCACCCTTTCTGAGGAGTTACTGGCTATTCTATTCCTTTGGCTTGAGGGGCTCACTCTTAATTTAAGGTACATTGAGAAATATATTTTGTTCTTGGAAAAATTTTAATAGCCTTTGAAGGGCATGTTTCTCAAATAATCAATAATGAGCATGTCTTTCTTTTATTTTTGAGCATGTCTTTTGTAATGGAAAAATATAATACAGATCTTGGCAGCTGAGGTTGACCTGAAAGGACCTCAGCGCTGCAGGCTCTTTGCTGACCTTGAAGGATGGTCCAGACATCTGGACAGTGCTTCTGATGTCTCACAGAGGTACAGAATCCCAGACTCAGTAGAACACAAGTGGCTGGGCATGTCATCAAATCACAGGGTCAAAGGCCCCTCTCCATAATCATTGAGATGGTGTGTAGGAAAGAAATTGGAACTGATGACTAGGAAACCTGGACACTTGTTACAAACTGACACTTGCTTCCCTGTTGTCATGTCTTGAAAATATAAATGGTACCTTCTTTTCTCCAGCTCTGCCGTGAAGAGCAACTGCTGTAAAATTTCTTACAAAAGTTAAAAAGAATTTTATAAGAGTCTTCAAAGAACAGTTACTCTTAACCCACCCCCAGGCCAATGACAATCACATTCTCCCTTAACTATGTATGGTAACAATAGCTTGGGTCCCTCTGGTAGAAATTCCCACAGCCTAGGATTCTGGGTTATGAATTGACCAGACTTCTGTGTTCCAGTTCAGTGTCCATTATGGATACAGATGACAGGGACGTCTTGGTCCATTTGTTCGGACTAGGGCATCAATAAGAGCGCTGTTATCAAAAGTAAGTGGTACATGAAATGTGAATCTAAAGTGCTAACGATTGCTTTCTCTGATCTCTTGGGCACCACAGACACGCACACTCGTGCCATCCTTGACAACTCAGAACCACTTTCTCCAGAAAGCACCACTGCACGCGTAGGTAAGCTGCCTAACAAAACTAAACCATGAAACTAAGCATCTTCCAGGCCCAGGGTCACATGCCCTTGGGAACTCATGACCCTAGGACCTCCATGCTACTTCTTACTTAACACAGCAAGCAAAAAAGATTTACTGAGGACTGGTGTGAGAGTTGGGCTCTGACGTCTCTTGAGGGATACAAAGAAGCATGAAAGCTGGCCCCAGTTCTCCTAGAAAGGCTAGTCTCCTAGCAACACCAAACTTGCCTCCATGAAAGTAGTGTCAGGAATCAGCAGAATCAGAGGGATGCCTTTGAAGTTTCCTGCTTTAAACTTCTGGGATCTAACAACTCACTGTGCAATTGATTTGTTTTATTTCTCAATAAGGTTAACATTGAATAGTAATAGTATTTGCCTGTGTTCTCAATTTTCTCCTCTAGATCCTTTATCTATTCCTACATAACAAGCGATCCCCAAATTCTGTGTCTTAAAACAACCTTTAAAGTGTTTTTTATTTGCTCATGATTCTCTGGGTTAGCCATCCAAGCTAGACTGAGCTGGATGATTCTTCCCCTACGTCTTGGGGTTGCTCAGATCACTACAGTCCTCTGAAGCTCAACGGGGCTGGACAGACTCAGATGACCCGAGACTACCTCATTCCCATGTCTACAGATTGATGCTGGCTCTTAGTGGGGCAAACCAGGGGGCTCAGCAGGCAAGGCTCATCTCAGTTCCACATGGTTTTTTTACATGGCGGACTGGGGACAGCGTTCCAAGAAGGCAAGAACAAAAGCTATGAGGCCTTTCAAGAATTAGCCTCCAAAGTTGTATAACTTGCACTGCGTTCTGGGGGAAAAGCAAGTCACGGGACCACACAGCTTCGGGGGATGCAACGATAGCTTTTACCTCTTGATGCAAAGAGTAACAAAGGCCACTGAAACCCAACTTAAATCGCTTGCAGCTTATCCTGACATTAACAGCCCACTTATCTCCATAACGCGTTAGTCACCAACACCACATATTCATAATTTCATTGGAAATCCCACCTACATGAAGAAAACAATATGTTTTAACTATAATTACAGAATGCCAGGAAGCTTAGTGACGATGTTTTTGGAAAACTACCCTTTGCTTCCCCACACATGTGGCAAAATCATATAAACATAGTCCAGTTCCTCATTTTTTACCACATTTGATCCAGTACGTTCACAATGTCTACCAAGGTATTTCACATGTCACAATTGGGCACTTTCCTTGCAATTCTAGAACCAAGTCCAACGAGCTTGTTCCAAATCACTGTTGGCAGTTGAAAAAGGTGAATTAAGAATGATGTATTAAAGGAAGGCCAGCTGGTGTTCATGGCTCCCGAACAACCCTAGATGCATTTCGGGCCCCAAGGCCAAGTAATTTTTCACGGTTACGCCAGCACACCATATTACAAGTAGGTCACCTGCAACCCTGTCATGGGGACTGTCCGATTATCGACCATATTCTTTAGGACGTTATCACTTTACAGCCTCCCAAACATTTGTAGGCAGTAATCCAAGTGGCAAGTCACAGATTGGGTTACTCAGCAGTTCATAGATCTGAAACAACTCATAAATCAAAATTGACAAGAAATTAGCAGACAAGCTCAGACAGTAAATATCTTGCCATCAAATCTTCCAGCACAGACAACTGATACACACTTGATACCCCTTGATAAGACAGAATCTTGCCTTGACACGCAAGGGCACAAGTAGCAAAGGCATTTTGCCATCTTTGTACCTCACACAGAGCCAACCCCGTCAAAACTCAGACCCTTCCAATGACATCTTACCCCACATACCTGCAACTGCTCCCCACCCCCCGCCCCAGCCCTTGAGAAGGTATTCAGAAGCAAAAATAAGCTCAGACCTAGATTGGTTGAAATTTGCCACTGCCTCAACATTTACTCAAAATCATCAACTTAGGCAACTTCTCTTTCCAGTGTTTGGAATTCGTTCCCTCTGGTATATTAGGAACATTTCCTTTGGGGGTTAGTGAGAAACCAAACCAAACCAAACCAAACTTAGATCCTGCCTTCAAGGAAGAAGAAGTCACAGTGACAGACAGTGAGCTTGCCCTGTTGTACACATTTTCCTGCTTAACGCTTACAAGGCCCGTGCAATGCATGTGTAAGTATACTTATCCCCATTTTACACTGAGAAAATGGGGCTTCGGTTAGCCCGAAACAAAGCCAAGATTCAGACTGAGGGAAGAGTAGAATGAAAGAAGCAGGGTTAGAGGGTGATGAAATTCAAGTGAAACACTGTCGGTAAAGCCCTTTTGACATAACAAAGGGCTTTGCAAATATTGGTGACCATAATGATAACGAGTACAGGCACAGATGGGACAACAAGGTGGACAATGTCCTCCTGACAGTTGAAAATGAAAATGAAGAAAGAGCCCGGGCATGTATCCTGGATATAGGTGGCCTGGATGGAAGGAAAAATGCAAGTTACAGGAAAAAGTAGCTGAGCAGTGGAAAGAGACCCCAGAGCATCCACCAGCCCAGAAGCCAAGAGCGCCACACTTTAAGAAAGAGAGTTAAGAGGTACCTGGGTGGCTCAGTGGCTTAAAGCCTCTGCCTTCGGCTCAGGTCATGACCCCAGGGTCCTGGGATTGAGCCCTGCATTTCATTAGGCTCTCTGCTCAGCAGGGAGCCTGCTTCCTCCTCTCCCTCTGCCTGCTTCTCTGCCTACTTGTGATCTCTGTCTGCCAAATAAATAAATAAAATCTTTAAAAAGAGAGAGAGAGAGAGAGTTAAGTGCAGCCAAGGGGTGGAGGGGAGTGAGGCTCAGACAGAAATCTGGATTTTATTTTATTTTTTTTAAAAGATTTTATTTATTTATTTGATGGGGGACACAGTAAGAGAGGAAACACAAACCAGGGAAGTGGGAGAGGGAGAAGCAGGCTTCCCTCTGAACAGGGAGCCCAATGCAGGGCTCAATCCCAGGACCCTAAGATCATGACCTGAGCCAAAGGCCGAGGCTTAATGACTGCACCACCCAGGTGCCCCATAAGTCTGGATTTTAAACAGTGGGAGGCCACTGGAGGCCATCAAGAGGGACTGAGGGTGGGTGTCAGATTGCAGGGGGTTAGCGAGAGCGTGGGTGATGGGGAAGTGAGGACATCAGTGCAGATTCTCCTTTCAGAACGTTTCTCAAGAAAGAAAAGGGGAAATAGAATGCACTGATAGTTTAGGAGAGGGTAACTCAAAAGAAGGAATGAGCTCCCTAATACCTATATGCGAGTGGTGGGGGGTGGGCTGGGGCAGGTGTAGAGATTGAATATCATTCCCTATTTCCTCACCTACATAACTTTGGGACTATTTCTATAAAGAGAGATTTCAGGGCACCTGGGTGGCTCAATCAATCAGTTAAGCATCTGCCTTCGGCTCAGGTCATGATCCCAGGGTCTTGGGATGGAGTCCCACATTGGGCTCCCTGCTCTGCGAGTAGTATGCTTCTCCCTTTGCCTCTGCCCTTCCCTCTTGACTCATTCTCTCTCTCACTCCCTCTGTCAAATAAATAAACTCTGTACACAAAGAGCGATTTCTACCAGTGCTACGACATCTGACGAGGAAAGAGCGATTTCTACCACTGCTACGACATCTGACGAGGAAAGAGCGATTTCTACCAGTGCTACGACATCTGACGAGGAAAGAGCGATTTCTACCAGTGCTACGACATCTGACGAGGAAAAAGAGCGATTTCTACCAGTGCTACGACATCTGACGAGGAAAGAGCGATTTCTACCAGTGCTACGACATCTGACGAGGAAAGAGCGATTTCTACCAGTGCTACGACATCTGACGAGGAAAGAGCGATTTCTACCAGTGCTACGACATCTGACGAGGAAAGAGCGATTTCTACCACTGCTACGACATCTGACGAGGAAAGAATGTCCTTATATTATATCTTCATCCCACCCCGTTCTAGAAATTCTCCTTGTTCAGTGTCTCTTGCATTCGTCTTCCCTTTTGGGTTCCTCCACCTGAGAACAGGCCTCTCCTGGAACTTTGTGCCATCCTGCTCTCCAGTGTCCCAAGCCTCTTACCCCCTTCCCTCAATACGAATCTGAACCAGATTAACCTACTGTAAAATCTAGTTTGCAAAACATGAAAAGCACCCTAATATTCATTGGCTCCGGACCCAGACTCCTGGCCCAGATAGAAGAGGGTCCATCATCAGGAGTCTTCACTCTTCAAACCCAGGCCTTCTTTACACCTCTCCTCTGTGACCTGACAGTTGCAGGACCACCTTGGACCCTGTTGTACATTAGACTCACTAAGAAAGCTAAGCTGTATGGCACCAAAGTCCGGGCGCATTCCAAAGGCTGATTCATTTTGTCCACAGTAGGATCCAGGCGCTGGGTATATTTTAAACGCCCCCCCTGTCGATGCTTTCCTGTGGCACTTGGCGGTTCTGTGGGCAATTATTCTATGGGATAAACCGCGTTCTAAACCTTTGCTCAACAATGTTTCCATGCCTGACCTGCCCTCTCCTTTCCCATGAACTAAATATGTTACAGTTTTCAAAAGCTTAACACAAGCCTAACTTTGGGGGGTAAGTCTTCTCAGATCACCCCAGTCAGAAATTGTTTTCCTCACCTCTGACTTCTGTAATTCTTACAGACACACTGAGAAACCTAGTCTTTAATGGAACAACCATGCCAGGCCCTTGCTTAGTTACCAGGGATCCATACAGATGAGATGTGATCTCTGCTTCTATGAGTTTATCATCAAGGTGTGCTATGGTTTTTTGGGTGTCAGTGACTTACGCAAAGCAGAGAAACCCACGCATGGAAGGGCAGGGCCACACGGAGGCCCAGTCATGGAAAAACTCCAGAGGTTCAGGAAATAGGACCTGGTTTTGGATCCGAAGCCCACAGGAAGATTGAGAAGCACCTTGTACATCAGCAGAAGATTGGCTCCCGCAGTCCTCAGGCCTCAGCTGAGGAAATAGCCTCAGAGGCCATCCTGCTGCCTTTAACCCAACTCCACGCTCAGCTCGCCGCATCTATCCTCCCTGGGCTGGGAAGATGATTCTTCCCCTATAGCAGACAAAGTCTTTACTTTCCAAGGGAAGAAAGATCCCTCACTGTCATTAGCAAGGCTGTCTGTCTGTGGCTTGTGTTTATCTGAAGACAGGTAAGTCTGTCTTGGTAAGTCTTCCAATGGCATCCTACAGAGCAACAGATAGGCCAGTCCTCACTCCCAGGCACCCCCAGAGGGCACCACCCAAATAAGACTTCAGAAACACAGTTTGAAACCCATTATCACAGGTCATTGGGGTTTCTCAAAGTTATAGGTTGTTCTATAATTATTTCATCTATGCAAATCTCACCTCCAATAGGTTTATAAACCCTCGTAGGCAAGAAACCAGGCTCCTACTTCTTTGTATCCTGCAGCTTATCATCCAGGACATAGAGTATGATTAAGAGTTAATGTATGAGCTTGAACAAAAGAGGACATCTACAGTCAAGAGGAGAGAAAGACAGGATTTTCCAAGGGCTATTAATCATTTCAAGATGAATTTAAGCATCTAGATGGTATGTAAAGAGTAGAAGTGAAGTGAATTCTGAGTGCCTTCAAAATGCTGCTGCTCTTAGAAAGTTAGCTTGGAGAAATTAATGCACCGTGGATGAGGTTAGCTGTTATACTAAAAGAAATGGGAGGAGAGGTGCCGGGGTGGCTCAGTCCGTTAAGTGGCTGCCTTCGAGCCCCTCATCAGGCTCCCTGCTCGGCAGACAGCCTGCTTCTCCCTCTCCCTCTGCCTGCCGCTCTGCCTACTTGTGCTCTTTCTCTATCCCTTTGTCAAATAAATATAGTCTTTTTAAAAAATTTAAAAATGAAAAATAAAAGAAAGGGGAAAAAAGAGTTTCTGAAAGTGTGTGCCAAAAGATTTTGGGAACACCCAAGACTCCCTTCAAGGTGACAGGATTCAAATACAAGTGGATTCTGCAAATGGAGAAATGATCAGCTGTTTTGTATGCTGCCCGGAGAAGTTCTATATAAACATAAAGAGGATGAGTTCACAGAGAAAGGAAAACCGCAGGGTCAGAGGTTGGCAGTGTTTACACATGACTTCCAGAAGAGAGAGAGAGAGAAGCTAGCCGGGCTAAGCTTCAACATAAGAGGGGTGTATCCTGTGTAAGGCAAGGAGGGTCCAACCAGGACTTGCGTCAGCAAAGGTTTTTGACTACAAATATAGCAACTGATGCTGGACTATTTCCAGACAAAAGGGGAACAGGGGCGGGGTACACACTACTGAGAGGAAGAATATCTGGAAAAGCACACACCAACACAGGGGCTGGCAAACCAGGCTTAGAACAGATGAGACCCAGGTCTCTTGAAGGTCTCGGTCACAGACGCTACTGGCTAGTCTCACCTGGATGGTATCCCCAGTATAAATAAACTCCAACCATTACTCCCATTCAAGAAGCAAAGTCCTGGGAGAGAGAGTACAATGGAGCAAGCTGAGGTCACATGCCTGCTTCTGGGCAGAAGTTTCCATTAGGAGGAGCTGTTCACTTTTAACATTGGAGAGTATCTATTGGACTTACCAGTTCCAAGGTCTAAACACAATGGAGGAGAGAAAAATCCCAAGAAGGGAACTGGGGTGTTGTTGGAAAGTGGGAATGGTCACTAAGCAGTTAATATCCATAACACATCTGAGGAAATGTCCTTTATGATTGCCTCTCTGCCTTTGACCTGACCCCAAGCTCACCTAGACACCTTTCCAATTCCAAACCTCTTTCCCTGGGCTGGAGCAATGGGTTCTTCCCTGATGGCAGATGCAAATTTCTTTCCAAGGGAAGAAAGATCTTTCACTGTAAGCGAACAAGATTGTCAGCAGCTTACAACTGTGTTTATCTCAACGCAGGTCTCCTGAGCTGAGCCCTGGGAGATACAAGATTGAGTGCCAAGTTGGGACAGACAGCTAGTCTAGCCCTTGAGCCTTGCCCAGCAGCACACCCTTCCAAGCTGAGGCACAGTCTGGTCCCACACACTGGGTTTGGATCCAAGAAATCCGGCATGAGGCTGTCTTCCTTTGTGTGTATTTTTTCTATTCTACTTTCATCCAGATGCAGTTAAAATCTGTAAACAAATTCTTTAATACATCATAAAGCGGATCTTTTCCATTCCTTTCTATATCACATTTGCTACTGGAGTGGCTAGTCCATTGTCTGAAAGTGATTGCTCCGCATTACATCACTGACCTTAAGCCTAAGGAAATGGGTCCTGCAGATACGATGCTTGGGCAAGTAAATGGACCTATGGCAGCAGACAGCCTGCTGTCACCCTAGCATCAGGAAGGCTGCTGTGATGGTAGCTCTCCTCTGGATCATGCAGCATGGAAGGCCTTTTAACAAACACTTGGTTCAATTCCTTCTTTTTCAGATGAGGAAGCTGGGGGAGGGGAAGTGCCTTGGTCAGCGTTACCCAGTGCCTGAATGGAAAAACTCAGACAAACTCTGACCTCATGGGTCCTTTTTGTTACATCATCACACTGTTTTGAAAAATGAGAAATTTCATCAATTTTCCAGGTCTTCTAGAAGCAAACACTGCCTTTTGTGTCTCTCAGTTAAGGGAAATCATGTATGTAACTCCTGACCCTTTATACCCAGATAGCAGACATGATGCTTCACTTGCCTGAATGTAATACTCAATGAAACACTAGTAATAAGAATCCTCGAGCACTGTGGTGCCCTGAGAAGTCAGGTTTCTGGATAGCAACTGAAAAGACATGATTGGCAAAACCTTTTTTAAAAAACACATATTATTGAAAATGCTTTTAAATCGTGTGTGTGTGTGTGTGTGTGTGTAAGAGAGAGAGAGATCGGCAGGAGGTGGGGGTACATGGAGAAGGATTTTCCACCTTAGTAAATATCATCAGGGCCAGGCTCAGTCTCTGAAGTCTAGGCCCCTGAAATTACATTTCTGCTGCATCACCTTGGACAAGTTCCTAAACCTCTTTGAAGGTCAGTTTCCTCTTCTGTGATATAAATAACCTACCTCAGCAGGGTGTTCTGAAGTTTTAATTAGATAACCTACAGAACATATTTGGGACAGGGCCCCACCAATGGCAAGCCCCCAAGTGTTCTTAATGTTATCCTGAACATAATGAAATCTTTGGTGTCTGTTCTTTTCCACAAGTCCCTAAGAGCACCTCCCTGCTGTTTCAAGGCATAGTACACGTGGCTCGTTTAGAATCACCTGGACAGTTTTAAAAAGTACACTTGTCTGGGTCCCCTTCCCAAAGATTCTGGTTCAACTGGTAGAAGGTGCACATAGGGCATGGCTCCTGCTGT
Source organism: Mustela putorius furo (assembly GCF_011764305.1). Lineage (NCBI taxonomy): Eukaryota > Metazoa > Chordata > Mammalia > Carnivora > Mustelidae > Mustela > Mustela putorius. The sequence goes on along the minus strand of NW_025422019.1, from coordinate 17,993,362 downwards.
CTAAAGCTCTTGCGGGGGCCGGGGCGGGGGGCTCCCTAAGGCAGTGCAGCTGGACAAGGACTCCTGTACAGAGCTGAGCCGACAACTAGAGAACAGGAAGGCCAGGACCATGGAGCAGTGGAGCTCACAGCCACTGCGACATTGCCTCATCTCCCGGCTTCATGATCGTCACTGCTCGAGAAGGAAGCCGGAGCTGCACCACCCCGTCCTTAGTGAGTTTGAGCTTCTCATCCAAAATAGTCTGAATGAGGGGAGCCGGGGAGGCTCAGTGAGGTAAGCACCTGCCTTCAGCTCAGGTCATGATCCCACTCCCTGCTCGGCAGGAAGCCTGCTTCTCTCTCTCCTCTCTGCTTACGCTCTCTCTCAAATAGATAAATAAAATCTTGAAGGAAAAAAAATAGTCTGAATGAAAGCAAATTAGGCTAAACTTGAACAAATTCCAGACTTTACCCTGGCAGCTGATTTTTTTTGGGGGGGGGGGGCCAAATTGTTTACTGTATTCTCCTAAAAAGCAAAAAACAGCACCTAAATATAGATAGATAGATAGATAGATAGATAGATAGATATGTACATATAAAAAGTACAGAGATGGCAGTCCTGAAGAATTAAGGTAGTCACTGTTTTGTTTGTTACCTGGAAAATAGGTTCTCACGTGGGCCTTATACATGTTTTTTTTCTACCTGTTAACCAGGCCTCACCTTCGGCTATGTTTTAACAAGTTACAAGAGAATCAGAGGAAGTTATTTTTGGTGCGAGACTTTCTTTCCAAGGCTGACCAGGGCAAAGGGGAATTAGGCATGTGACCTCCTTTTCCAGCTGACTTCACAAAAGACAAGGCTGAGGGCGGTCCCACGGAGGGTCCCCATGAGTCACTGGCACAGATCCCACCCAGAGTGCTAGCAACAGGCACTGCCACTGTTCACGTGCCCGTGTTTGGGGAAGTGGGGCCTGGGAAAACAGCGGCGCATGGGCAGGGTGTGCTGCACAGCGACAGAATCGTGCCCTGAGAGCTGGGCTTCCTCCTCCAAGGTCTGCTCCTGGCAAGTCCCTTCACAAGGCAGCCTTTCCAAAAAGGAACGCCTGAGGGTTGGCTCCAACCCCTCGGCTTCCTCTTTTTTCCCTAGTTCCCCTGCAAGGCGGACCCCAAAGTCCCTGATTCCCAGGAGCTCCAAGGGCCACTGTGGTGAGAATCTTGAGTGTGGACAGTCAGAACTGGAACCAATGGCCTGAAGCCAGCAGGAGGCCCAATTTCCACACAAGGAAGTGGCTTTCTAAGAGTTCCATCTGCAGGGGAGGGCACGGGGAGAGCCTTGTCGGGCAGGTGTTCACCCAGGACCACATGCAAGTACAGAAGAGGTTCTGGAACCAGATGGATGCTGCTGGCCAGATGTTCTCAAAGGCCCTGTCCCCACCCAAAAATATAGTTCCATGAATCCTCCAGTTAATGTCAGCTATCCAAGAAAAAAGTTAAGTCTGAAAAAATAAATTTCTTACTGTTTTATATTTGTAAATATGAATATTTTGATCCTACCGAGTAGGAAAAAGAATAAACTATGTCTTTAGAAGTCAATCACCGTCATGAAACATATTTATATTACTTGTTTCACACCTGTCTTACTGTCCCTTTCTCTCCTTCCAAAGAAATAAAAATGTCCATATACAGTTCTGTTTCTTCCCATTTCTTCATCCATCCTTCACCCTTCCCAGAGGTAACCATTAACCTGAATTTGGCCTATTTCATTCCCATGTGTGTTTTGGCTTTTTTGGTGGGAGGGAGAAGGAGGGAAAAGAGAGAGCACAAGCACATGCCTGCATGTCCACAAGCAGGGAGCAACAAAGGGAGAAGGAGAGAGAATCTTTGAGCAGACTCCACACTCAGTGCTAAGCCTGACGCAGAACTCAGTCTCACAACCCTGAGATCATGACCTAAGCTGAAATCAAGAGTTGGACACTTATCCAACTAGGCCCCCCAGTTTTTGCCTTTTAATAATATGAATATGTTAATAGAAATCATATTGTTTACACTTTAATATAAATTGTCTCTATCTATTATGTATGTGTATGTAACACAAACATATATCCTTTTACAACTTGTTTTCATTCATTGTTGTTTTAGAATTTATAAATGCAGATAAACGATTGGTTCAGTACCTTTATATTAACTGCTACATGTTAATTCCATTAACACATTCTATGAAAGCACAGCTTGTGGCCTATGTAATCAGAATTCTTTTGTGCAGATGCGTATATATACATACATATATGGTTGTGTGTCTATAATGCATATGGACATGTATACCCACAAACACAAATCTGGGCACGTATATAATTTCTCTGGGCTATATACCCAGGAGCAGAATTGATATTTCAGAGCAGGGACACACCTTTGACTTCAATAGACTAGCCAATTTGTTCTCCAAAGCAACTGTACCAATTAACACTCCCACCAGAGTTCCTTTGTGCTCACATCTCACCATCCCTGTTGTTACCAGACTTAATTAATTTTTGCTAATCTGGTAGATGTGAATGGTATTTCATTGTTTCAATTTGCATTTCCCTTATCATGGAGAGCCAGTTATAGTTTTTGAAGCCAAGAATAGAAGCTAACCCCTCCCCACTCTGCACACACACTCGGCAGAGGCGGGAGGAAGCCTGGGGCCTGGGGATGAGGCCAGGTGGTGAGGAGCTTCCAGAGACCCAGGGCTGGAGCTGGGATTTTGCATTTATGGGTCAAGCACAAATAGCATCAGAACAGAAGGTGAATTCCAAAAAGATAGACCAAGAAGTTGCCAAAGAAAAGGGACCAGAGAAGGGATAGATTCGGAACTCTGAAGTCAGAGAGGTGAGCAATAGCAAAACACATAGAAATCCATGGGAAAGGGTCCAGGCTATTTCCTGAGAAAAGGAGCATTTCCTGAGAAAAGTGAAGAGAGAGCAAGAGTGGGATTGGGACAGTTGAGCAGAAACAAGAGTAATGAGCACAGAGGCTCGGGCAACTCCATGAGCCACTGTCATACCCGTGGCGCTATCAGTCTCCACTGTGACCCCTGAGAGCCCTAAGTAATACTGTGTCCGTCCTTCTAAATGACACTCCTCAGCTCAGGCCATAAAATGTGGGCCACACTTCAGTTCGTGGGTTTGGGGTTTTCATTTCATTAGCGCGAATAACAAAAGTGCCACAGTGGGTGAGGGACTTCTTTTGGGCCAATTGTTTCTCCTTCTGGTGGCTTCTTTTCAAAACATGTTTTGGAAACATTTAACAGTCCTTCCCATAGCACTGCTTCTCAGGGAAGTTAAACAAAGCCAGATTGATGGACTGACTTCAAGACATGCGCGCCAAAATATGTCTCCCATATTAAAGATGCTGGAACTTTCTGGGAACAACTCATTTCCTTGTGGGGGAGCCCTGGAGGGTGTGGGAATCGCATCTATCTCCACGTCCTTCTACCAGGCGAAACTCTGAGAAGCAGAGTCATCTATCAATGTGTGTGACAGATACGGCTCTTCTTAATGGGGACAGGAAGCCACTCTAACCTCATCGGGCCCACAGTTTCAAAGCCAACTTTCCCTTCGGCTCACTTTGCTTCAAGTATGGCCAAATGCTAAGGACAACAGCCAAGGAAGCCTCCAGAGAGACAGGCATGGAATAGTGTGTCACGGCCCCATAATGGCATCTGGAGGGGCTAGGAAAACAGAACCAAATTATCTCCTTTCCCTAGTTTGCATCAATAGGGTATCAAATGGGATGAAGTCCTCAGTCCAAAATGGACAGGATTTAATAAAACCCTAGAAACATTAACAAATGTCTGGAATGATTCTGTAATTCTGTCAAACCTTACTCTTCTGACCTTTTTAAGATTAAATACGACCAAGATATAGCATGTTTCTGATGACTTGTGAAGGACAAGGGCCAGGCATGATACTGTCAGTTGTTCCTAATGTCTCTTGGCTTTGAAATCTATCATAGAACACTTCATCTTGGAAGGAAGCTTTGGAGTCCATTTACTCACACATTTGTCATGCACATACACACTAGCAATGTTTTTGCATGAGAATATTAGGCACACGCTCTACCACGGAGCCATTGCATTTGAGATTCTTAGTTGAGCACCTGCTAAGTGGGAGTTGATTAGAAGAGGCTGAGTAAGTCTGGGCCAGCAGACACACGGCTCCCAAACTGTCACAGGAGTTCAAATGAAAGCATTCCTGAAAGAAGTGTGGGCCAGGGTGAGGGAACAGACCGACGACGGCAAGGGGCCCAGGGATGAGCCACTAGTGGGAAGCCATAACCACACCTAGCGCTGAAGGGACTTGAGGAGGAAACAGTGTTACTAGAGCCCCGTGACAGCTGGAGATTGGAAGGATGACTGCGCAGTAAGAGTTGTATAAAGGAAGGAGGGGGCGGCTGCCAGAGACCCAGGACAGAGAAATAACCCACCTCTCTGTTATCCCATCCTTGGGTCTCCTGCTCCTTGTGTTCCCCTCTCTGCGAAACCCAACCAGCAGCCAGCTGGTGAGGGCGTCTGGGTGACGTCGTCCTCAGGAGTGGGCCCCCACGGAGCTCCGAGCCGGGTGCAGTAGAGAGGAGATGGGCTCAGGGGCTGCAGGGTAGGAGGGTGTGGACGGCAATCATCTGCTCCGTGGCTCTCCTTCCACCCCACGGTGCTTCCTGTGTGAATCAGTTACGTCGCTCTGTCAGAGGGCACACGTGGAAACTCAGCACAAATCCTCTCTTGATTTCGTGAGCAAACGACTCATAAATCCTTCTGATCCGGGGTCAGTCTCTGCATTTCTCCGCGGAGAGATAGTCTAATTCGGACGAGTCATTTAACTCTAGAGTTAACCAAACAGGAGCCTCCCCCACAAAGTGAATGCGGTCGCAGCCAATTACGCGACAGAGGGCCCTGAGAGCCTCAAGAAGCTAAGTCCACTTCATCAAGCAACCGACTAGCTATTGGTTTTCAGCAGAGACAGTAGCTCCCTATTCATTCTATGGAGAAACAGCCCCAGGCAGGCCCCCGCTCCAGGCCCAGTTACCCATGACAGAAATAACGGCCAGCACTAACGAGGGCCACGTGCCACGTCGCAGGCTTTGTGTGTGTGTGCTGCTTAGTCCTGTTTAACCAAGGCACAGGAACAGAGAGGGAGAGGAGAGAGGTTGGGGGGCTGACTCCCCTCTGTTCTGGCAGGAGCTGATGCCTCTACCTCTGCCACAGCTCCTGTCCAGGGGTCCCTCTCCCAGCCCCAGGCTTGAGAAGACTCTCCCTCGGATTGACCCTCTCGGCCAGGGCTTCTCCTGGGTTTTTCCTCCTCCCTCCTTGGTTCCCTAACCCTTCCCAAGCTCCCCAATTGTTTTTTCCTTAAACTCTCTTCCATTACCCCTTTGAGGGTTCCATCTGCCTCCCAGTGGGTCCCTGGCTGATACGATGCACATGGACTCAGTTGGTGATTCGCTCCCCGACGGAGAGGGTCCCCTTCACACGTGTACACGGGTGCTGGCAGGCGAGGCCCAGTTCTCCAGGGACAAAGGGATCTCTCTTCAACAAAGATACAGTTTAACTTCATCTTCTTGCTTTCTTTTTCTTCACAAGAAGTAGATCAGGCAGTTTACAAGAAAGCCAGATATGGGCTGAGCAACTACTATCCCGAGAAAGCACTTGGTATTTAGAGGAAAATGCCAGCTTTGGAATCAGCCTTCCAATCGCTCAGGTCCAGCTCCGACACCTGCCTGCCACGTGACACTGGGCAAGTCACCTCTCTGACCTTCAACAGCTGAGTCTGTCACAAGGGTCTTACACTATCTCCTCTACAGGGTCGTTGAAAGGTAACGAATGTTAAATACCTGGCACCGGCAATACCTATAATGAATCTAAATCTACCCCCCTCAACTTGATGTTAATGACCCTATTTCTTTTCTCCTGGATCCTTGTCTTAACTCCATCTCATTTAGGCTTGAGAATCCTTCTCTTGTTTGCCACCTTCCCCTGGCTGAGTTCACTTTACCTCTGCAGCTGAATCTGTGAGTCAAACGGGCTTTATTTCTGGAGCTGAATGGGAGGATGGCTTTCTTGGTAAGACCTGAGATTCTGGGCACAGGCAGTTTTCCCTCTGATGTAATGCTGTGTGTGTGTGTGTGTGTGTGTGTGCGCGCGGGTACGTGTGCGTGTGCCCACACACACACGGAAATCTGATCCAGGACAAGCTCATTTCCACTTCTGACTCATGCTTCCATTCAGATAATATTAATTGGTCCCTAGAGAGCATTACAGGGGATAAAATGGCAGGGATAACAAATGTGGGACGAGAGTGAGCATCCTTTTTGAAAATAATAGTAATTAAGGACCCAGGGACCTAATGCCTGGCCGGGTTAGAGTTTAGTAGGTAATTCTTCCAAGGCAATTTTGGGTGATGGTCAGGCCTTTTGGAAAATTCAGGAGCATTTCCAATCAGTTTAGTCACGACCGGGAAGGAAAGAGTCCACGCTTCCTCTTCCAGAGCTTACATCTGGAACAGCAAGCCCTACAAAATTCCAGTTTAGAATTTTCCAACAAGCCATTACCGGCCTATATACTGTAGGAACAGATTTTAGGCCCTGGTTCTGAAACTTCCATGTGTATCAAAATCACATGCCCAGAATCATAATCATACGCCCCATCCGAGGGTGTCAAACTCACCCTTGCATGCTTAAGAAGTTCCCCAGATGATTCTGATGAATATAAAACATTGATAACAAATGATGTTAAGGGACTTGCCGAAGAGCTTGTCACATCCCCTCAGGCCACCTGCCAAGTGAATTAGAGAAGGGAGATCCATCACTGCTGAGTACATGCATGCAAGTTGCCACTGGCCGGGGATTAAGAGACAGCAGCTGGGAGGACCCGAAAGGCGTTCCTATCTGCCTGTCAGAAGGGGCTTCTTTCTGATTCACTTTTTGCAAAAGAGTCACCAGATACATGCCACACAAACTGCCCAATGTAAAATTTTATCAAATTTTACATCAGTGGGCAACTGATGATGTATCAGGGCAGACAATGAGCCTGTGAGAGAAACACAGATGTTAGAGCTGAGCTGGAAGGCTCCAGGATGCAGAAATTCACATTCCACCTTCAAAATGTTGCCGTGCCTGCCTATCGTCTACACCTACGCTTTCCAGCATGCGTGCATGTGCGTAGTAGCCCCAAACCTCGTGTGGCCTTGAGTCCTTGAAATGTGGGTAGGCCTGACTGAGATGTGACGTAAGTGTAAAACACACAGCAGATCTGAAGAACCATTACCAAAAAATATATAAAATATCTCCCAATAATTTTTCTGATTATATGTTAAAATTATATTTTAGGTCTATGTAATGAAAATATCTATTATTAAAATTACTTTCACCTGTCCCTTTTAAAATTTTATTTATTTATTTGTTAGAGTGTGTGTGAGAGAGAGAGAGAGAGAGAGAGAGCACACAGTCAGGCAGAGTGGCAGGCAGAGGCAGAGGGAAAAGCAGGCTCCCTGTGGAGCAAGGAGCCCGAGACTTGATCCCAGGATACTGAGATCATGACCTGAGCTGAAGGCAGCCGCCCAACTGACTGAGCCACCCAGGTGTCCCTCACCTGTCCCTTTTCAAGAAATATGACTAATACAAAATTTTTAAATACCTATAGTGTTTGCATTTTGGGCTCCTATTGTAGTTCTAGCAGACAGTCCTAGCCTATACTATTATTTACATAATTGTTTTCTTTGCATTTGATTCACCCTTTTTACTTAAATGCACTTAATTTTATCACAGGCAATAATAACCATGAAATCACATGCTTGATAAGCGAGTTAAATTTTTTCTCATAACCATTAAAATAAATATATAAAAAATAGCTCATTTGCACACTCCCTAGATTCAGCTTGTACCAGGGGTACACCAAAACCACACTTTAGGAAATACAAATCTAGTCCAAACTCTTTTTATTTTATTTTTAGTCTAAATTCTTTGATACCCAGAGAGAGTAAATATGACAATGGGTCCACAATCCCTAATGTTACCAAGGACCAAGGCAACCCAGTGCTGTTTACTAAGCTGTGTGTGTGCGCGCGCGTGCGCTGGGGGCGGAGCAGGTGGGTAACCTGGGACACCCACACAAGCAAGTTCCCACATCCCTCACAGGCCAGGACCAGTGATTGCGTGACTGTAACCGTGACTTTCAGCAAAGAGGGAGTGGTGTCTGTCTGGTCACACACTCTGGGTTTCCACTCTGCCCTGGCATTTCACAAGGCAGGTGCCTTTCTTAAAGGGCCAGTAGGAAGTGCAGCTTGTGCCTCTGAGTAATTGTGGAAGCAGGCGGTGCCCTTCAATAACCCATGCCCTCCTCACTCACCCCTGGCCACTGCTAGCCTCTCCCGTCATCCCTCCACCTACCCTGCTTCCACATGCAAGTTGCTGTCACCCACAATTCAAGGTCGTTCTGGATCACAGCCTGGTCCTGATTGCCCTCCTTCAGCGACCCTGTGTGACCGCAGGGGAGGAGCAAGCGAAAAGCCCCCTCCAGAGGAGCATTTGCAAGCTGTTAGAATGGCAAGACGTAGGGACCCTCCAGTGAAGTGGGGAGGCTGGCTAGCAGACCTTGTCCTACAACATTTGATGTCTCATCCTAACCCAGCCAGTACTCAACAAATGCTGGTAAAGAGCCAGCCTGTGGGTGCAAAGGTCTTGCCTTTCTATCTGGGATCTCCAATTATGAATGTTTCCTCCTGAGGAGGAGAAGGTTTGGGATCATGTCCAGCAGCCAATACTCACCACAGATGCAAGGGAAGGGGACTCTGGATTCCCCCTCAGAGGAGCCTTCTAGCACATTCTGGGCCCTTTAAACAGGCCACAGCAGGGGGTCCAAAACAACCTCCTCACAGGCAGTGATATATGTACCAGCCATTCCAGCCATTGTCTTGGGCAACTTTCTTTTTCCTCAGTCTTGCTGCCTCTCCTCTCACCTTCAGAACATCCAGTCCTTATCTGCTCTTGGCCTTCTTCCTATTCCCAACTTGTTCAGATGCCTCTTTCCAGCTAAAGTAATTTCAACCTTCAACTCATTGGTCCCGATTTAGAGCTGCCCCTGACCCCACTGATCAGACCAGCTCCTGTCCTCCACCACAGGACCGGAGAAAGCCTGGAGCCCAGCAGGGGCCCCTCTGAAGAATACCTGGATGGCTGTGCCCACACCCAGGACCGGTGGGCTTGTCCAGTCCCTCATCGGACAGCTGGAAGGCCAAGATGGGAATCAGCACAGGTGGGAGAGCTGAACTCCAGTCCCAGCTTGGCCTCCACTCACTCATCTTTCAGTGGGTACTAGGATATTATGTGGCCAAGAGGAGTTTAAATGAGAGAAAACCAGCTAGAAATCCAAGCTGCTTTGTGCTTCACTGCTATAAACATGCTAATAATAGCTAGTAATCACTGAGCGATTACAACATGCCAGGCCCTATGCTTGGCCGTGTATCATCTCATGTCATCTGCACCATGACCTAAGGAAACGGATTCAGAGAGATTGAGTAACTTGCCCAAGGTCACGCAGCTTCTAGGTGACAGAGCCAGCAGTATCCTCAACCTACTCTGTGCACTAGCTCCTTCCCTGTTCCCTGGAAGAGCTGGCACAGGGGGAGAGAGGCAACTGAGGGGGGTAAGGGGGGGAGAACATACTCCGTGCAGCTGCCGGGATGTCCCTCAAGGACAAACACAGAGGGGGTGTGGACTAGCACAATGGGCTATCAGCCCAGGTGGCTTCTTCTCATTTGTCCCTCTTATCACCACAGTCCCACACTCAGCAGAGCCCCCTCAAGGTTGCCCGCCACACGAGTGTCCTCAGGGGGCTGTGACAGGCTTTCAGGGTCTGTGCAGTTGACAGCTTGAATTTGACAAGATCTGTGTTGAAAACAGAGCCCCATAACTGACTCACAGAGAAACGCCAGTGGCCCTCCCAGAGGAACCCCGTGATGGATGGGCCTCTCTCTGAGGGTCCCAGCGGGACGGCTGGGGAGGGCCGAGGTCTACGGGGCCTCGCTCGAGCTGCCAGGAGGTCAACTGCCATTTTAATGACTACCTCATTCCAGCCACCTCTCCCTTGCTCAAAAGCACAGCCCAGGCCCATCTCTGTCTTTGGCAAACTCCATGCTCACAGAGGGCGAGGCCCACTCCACAGTCCCCTTTGTCCTGGCAGGATCACAGACTCAGCCTGAGCCCCCATTCTCTTCAGGCCCTCTCTGCAGGCCCTGAGACTGCAAGGCTGGGAGAATCTCTTATCGTAGTCTGGGCTCTCCCACCCGCCTCCTAGACGCACATACAAACACAGTATCAAGGGGTAGACAAGCAGGGGGGTCCATCCTGCACCTTAAGGCAATTGGGAGTTCGTTCGTTCATTCACTCATTTATAGCTATTTCCTGGGTCCTTACTAGATACCAGGCCCTGCTGTCAGCACTGGGACACAACAGCAAGGAAAACGGGTATGGTCCTTGTCCCCAGGGGTGGGCTGTTAGGCAGCAGGTTTGTACCCAGGGCCCCTCAGGAAGAAATAAGCACCACAGGACTGTTAGAGGCCACCAAGCCCAAAGAATTCACGGTGAGAAGGGCAACATCCGCCTCTACAGCCATCAGTCTTGGTTTCTGTGCCTCTTTAGGGCATTTGCTGCAGAGTGATTTCCCAGACTGGAGGTTCTCCAGACCACTTGCCTCAGAGTCACACCGAGAGCATCTTAGATGTATGGATTCCCAGAGTCCTCCTCCCAATAATTCGGCTTCTATAGGTCTCAGGTGGGGTCTAGCACTCTATATTTGTAAAAACTGATCTAGGGGGTGCTTAGGCAAATCCAGGTTTGAGAGACCCCAACTTAATTGTGAGTTCCTTATTAGCCAGGTATCTGTAGGACCCAGATCAGTGGGAGACTGAATGAATGAAAGCCTGAATGTCTGGAAGTTTCCATGAGGCTGTGGTCAGCAGTAGGGGCCCAGGCTCAGAGGTCTGGGGAACTTGTGTGGCCTGGAATCTCTGGGTGAATTAGTAGCGCAAAAAGGATGGGTGGTACAGGTTGGGGCAGGATGTGGGACCCCACGCCAGTCACTGGGCCTGGACCTTCCTGCCAGAGAGAGACAGATGAGCTCAGCCTGGGCAGAGCGCTGATGACTCAGTGGGATGTGGAGTCCACAGGCGACAGATATGGTCAGGACATCTCAGGCAGTCCGTCTATGCTAGGTAACATGGGGATGGAGACAGGCAGAAGTTTGGTGGGTAACCCTGTACCCTGAAACCCCCCGTCACTGCCTTACATTTGCCACTTACTAATTTTACCCATACTGGATGAGTGTGTGCCATGGGCCAGGTAAGCCACCAGCACTGATAAAGCAGGAACTGGTCCAACCCCTGGCCTCAAGGATGCCTGTGGCCAGTGGGGAAGATGAGCACGGAAAGAGACAGAGGTGATAGAGGTGAGGACAGGAAGCCTTTGGATGTCCTGGCTGAGGAGAGAGCCACACACTCAGAGATGAATGAAGCCTGGAAATACTAAAAGCTAAAGAAAAAGTAGAGCCCCCAGGATTGGGGTAAAATGTGTGCAGGGCTTAGGGGAAGACCAGTGTGGAAGGATTCTATTTCTACCACTTCCTCGGAGTGGGACCTCAGACAAGTCACCTAGCTTCACTGAGCCTCTGATTGCTCGACCGAAGAATGGGAATAATAATATCCACCTCACATGATCACTGTCCACAAACTAACAAACAGGGTGTGAGAACACTGAGCGTGCAGTAGATACTCCATAAAATGTAACGAAGAGGACAAAGACAAATTGAGCAAATTGACAAAGACAAATTGAACAAAGACAAATTGAGCTCTTTTCCTACAATTCTCACAACTACACAATACAATCTGGGGCACCTGGGTGGCTCAGTGGGTTAAGCGTCTGCCTTCGGCTCAGGTCATGATCCCAGGGTCTGGGATGGAGCCCTGCATCAGGGCTCCTGCTCAGTGGGGAGCCTGCTTCTCCCTCTCCCTCTGCCTGCCACTTCCCCTGTTTGTGTTCTTCCTCTCTCTCTCTCTCTGTCAAATAAATAAATAAAATATTTTTTTAAATGCAATACAATACAATTTGGAAGAAGCTGCTCTTACCCTTAGCTTTCAGATGAGGAAACTGACTAAAAGAAGTGTCCCATAGCAGATAAATGGTGAAACCCGAACATGAATCCACTCTGACTCATTCCAGAGATTTTACTGTAATACCAAGCTATACACAAATATATTTTTGAAAGAGAAGATGGTTAAAAATCAAAGTATCTGTGATTATCATAATAATCAAAAGTGGCAATTCACTGGAATTTCACATAGGATTAGGAAAACTGGACTATATTTGTCCACAGGATGCTAATAATAGCTTTCCTTGTACTGGATACTTACAAGGTGCCAGGCACTGTACAAAGCACTCTTAGAAATCCGTATAAGATGCCTCTTTTAGAGATTAAGCAAGTGGGACTGAAGAGGATTAAGTGCCTAGCCTGAGATCATTCAGTTAAGTAAGAAGGGCTGAGGCAAGATTTGAATCCAGGACTCCAGATCCTTAGGCCTCTGGATTCTCATAGACTTCCACAGAGAGAACTGAGCAGAACGTCCAGAAGACAAGACTTCTTAGATGCATGCGGTATTTCTCAGGGGACATCCCCACTAGGGCTGCAATCAGACCCGGTTTGAGGCGGGGGCTAGAAGTAGAAGTAGAGGGAGAGCAGAAGTGGAGTCCCACCCAGGCCGAGCTGCTGCCTTCCCAAGGCACTGAGGAAACACCCCTGGCTGACAGGCCTCAGGTCTGCAGGGAAAGGGTGTGGCAGAACCTCTTCCCACATAGAAGTGGGAAGTAGGAAGACTCCAGAAATCTCTTGTTACCCTCCAGATGTCTGCCTGCCCCTTTCTAGTGGCAGTGATAATTTTGTGATGGTCCCATCTGCTTTGGATGGCTTCTCCAGTAACTGCCTGGGTAAAAGGCTGTTTTTATTGTTTGGCTTTGTTTCACTTGTGACCAAAACTGAAATGCAACCATTCTTGGACCTGGCCTTGGAAGCCCACTGACGTAGGGACAGGTCCCTTCCCTCTCCAGCTAAATTCTCCCAGCCACCAATGACGTCTGTCCTCCTGACCTTATGAAGTAGCTTCAGAGAAGAAATAAGGTCATTTAAAGTATTACACAGAAACAGGGTTTTTTTGGTTTGGGATTTTACTGGTTTTTTTTTTTTTTCCTTTTTAAGTCATAACACTTAGCAGTCCTGCCTTCTTCAGGGAGCTCAAGAAGCAGTTGGTTTTGACTGAGGAGTATAAAGGGCTGAGTTCATCGCATGGTGGACGATGCACATCTCACACATGCAGAAGTACAGAATCGCCCAGAGAGTCACACACCCCTCTATGGTCACCCAGAGAAAAGACAGTGATAGGAGGATTCAGAGACAAGAAAGGATTTTCCTCACTCTTGTGCCAAGCTTTCCAGAAACATGAAAAGCCTGTACATTTTCCAAGCCCCAGTTGTCCCTAGGCCTAATGTAAGGTAGGATGAGGGAACATTTGGCCTCTGCCCCCTCATGTCTCTAAGAAGCAGAGGGGTCAGAGTCTTTCCTCAGGATGCTAAGCCTTTGTGAGTTCTACTATAGCCTCAGGAGACATGAGCAGAACTGCTCACATTGATGCCCTAATTCTTCACAGCGGGCCATGTCCATCCATTCCCTTGTTCAATGAAGGCTTCCTAGGGAGACAGAGCAGAATGTCAAGTTTCAAGTGCAGGTTTCCATGTTTTTATAGATTTGTCAAGCCCCCTACAAGAGCTGTCATTACCCTTAAGGTGGAATAAATCCACTTTCCCTCTTATTTTGGATAATTCCCTGAATGTATCTCCCTACCTTGACAAAAAAAAAAAAAAGAAAGAAAGAATGTAAGTCTGGAACAGCTCAGGCCAGCAAACCTCCTCTCCCCAGAGAGCCAGGAAGCTGTGCAAATGATATCATAAATAGTCTATCCCTTGATATAAATTCTTGGGGCTTTATCCCCTTCCTCCCAAGTCAGGCCAGTCTGGGGAAACAAAGGTTAAATGAAGTGCAAATTTTAGTGACTTAAACTTTTTTCTCTGTTGGGCAAGAATAAGCAAATCTGCACTCAGTAGCCTTTTCGCTGGCCTGACTAAAGGCTTTTCATCAGAGCTGATCCCTCTGAGGCTGAGAGGAAAAGGGAGACCAGTGAATCCCAGGACTAGGAAAGGAGAGAGGGGAGGCACCAGGAGTGTGGCTCAGCCTGTCACGCCTAAAGTAACCTTGTTCTGAGAGGTGGACCCATGGGACCCGGGACCCTAATGGGGCAGGAAGCTCTTTCAGGGAGAGAGAGGCACCACTGAATGGTCGCCCCTCCCCCCACCACCACGTCCACACAAGGGAGAGAAAGTCCCAGTGTCTGAAAAACAAAAACTTGTAAATAGGGAAGTATGTGAGGCTGAGAAAACCAGCAGACACCTGACAGCTTTCCTTACGCAAATGTCAATTGGTATACCAAAACAAGTGACTAAAGCAGGCATCACTTATGAAGAAGTTGACCCCTGGTTTCTTCAGTTGGATGACTAGAGTCGGAGACTTAAAAAACAGGAAGCACCAGATGTAATATCAAATGACCCAGACAGTGAAAAGCAAGGCAGAAAACTAAATTGGAAGACAGGAAGTCACAATCACGCCACAAACAATACAGATATTCGTCTGAGATATGCTTGGCGGCGTGCCCTATCGTGGCCAGAAAATGGAGGTGCGCAGCCAAGATGGGGATATTTATCAGAGGCAGGGCTGCTGGAAATGGTCAAACTGATACTCCTCCTGTGAAACCTCATCTTCACAGTTCTGTAAAACCTCAGAGGTTGCACTGCTGAGTTGGAAGAGCAACTTGCCGACCTGGGGCCAGAGGCTATTAGTGAGCAGGGGCACTTTGCCCCCAAATAAGAGCTCTGGCCTCCCCCAGACCCCCTCCTGGCTCAAAGTAAGGGTAGTGGGCATCTGTTGTCTCCTTCCCCAGAGAGCAACAGCACATCTCCGTTGGCCACCCCTCCCCGGTCCTGGCTGGTCCAGCTGGTTTGAGTGACGCCCACCCATCCCTGAGCCGCTGAAGCGTGGAGCGGCCTGGAATGCTCAAAATACGGCCAATCCCTGGGCGTGCCAACTGATCCAGGGTGACCCTCCCTGAGCCAGTGAGCATGAGCCCTGGGAATCTGCTTGAACTACTAGAAAGTAGAAGCTCTTTATTACCTAGAATGACTAATATGACAGAATAAAATCTTCCTGCTGCCACAAGCCACTAGGGGGAAAGAATCTGGTGGAGAATTAAAGCCAACAGAGGAAAGCAGCGCCATTAATACAGAGGGGAAAAAAAGACTGTCTTTAGGATGTCATTAAGAATTCCTGGATCCATCCTTACCTGAAGTTAGACCATGATCTTAGACTATGCAGCTGTGACAGCAATAAAGTCCTCTCTTGCTAGTTTCAGTTGTTACCTGTCACTTGCAGCTGGAGAGTCCTAATAGAGGAGAGCAAAGTGTCTAGTCCCTCTTCTCCCGGAGGAAATCAGAGGGACTTTCTCTCAGGGATAACAGTCTACAATTATATTAGCTGTGAGGCCTTATCAAAACTTCCTTGTCTCACTGAATCTTGCCTCCTCTGAAATGAGGGAGTTGAACAAAGAGCACTCTAGAGTTCAGGGAAGTGCTAAAATTGTGAGTTCAGAACTTTTTAATATTCTCCTGAAATGTTTCGGATCCCTGAAAGCACCACTCAGCATACACTTGACTTTCATTTCAGCAGATGATTTTTCTGCCCTTTCAATATAACGTAGAGTGCCAATATTTGCCTGGGGATTTCTCACTGTTGCAGAATACAAACACAGAAAATGGAAGTTATCTGGAAAATCTTGGTTCATGAAAGCTCTTCAACATTCCCTCAAGCTCTCTCTTCTACATCCCAGCCAATAGCCACAGGTCTTGGAGATGTGGAAGTACCACGCCTCCCTGCTGCCCAGGACAGTTGTGGTCCTGGAGGCATGGCTGGTTGCTGGTATATCAGAGACAACATGTAAAGGTACAGTCATTGCAAAAATATAGTTTATAAATTTAACTGTACAACTTGCGATAATCCAGAATGTGACCTTTATTATCCAAGATTTTCTAGACTGTAAGTAACAGACACACCAGTTCAAAACAGCTCAAACAACAAAGATAATTTATTCTGCTCTGTAACTAAGAGAAAAAAAAATCTATATTGTGTCTTCAGGCACAGTCAGATCCAGGCACTTGAATGATGTCTTTGGGAACATGTCTCTCTCTGTCTTTTGGTTTTAATGTATTTTCTGGGCAAGCTCTTCTTACCTGTTCCCTTAGATATCTACCAGGAATTCTAAGTTTACACCCATTTACCAAGTTAGCAACTTCAGGAGAAAAAAAGATCTCTTTGGTGATAGTGATTGTTAAAAACCCCAGAACCAATGCCCAATGGTCCAGGTTGACTTATACATCCATCTCTGAAACAAGCACAACGATGCCAGTCCGCCAGGCCCAGGTCACACACATGCACACACACATGTATGTGCATGGGGCTTTGGGAGGTAGCTGCAGCCCCATCTGGCCCACATGGGCTAAGGCTGAGGAAGGGATGTTGATCCAAAGAAAAACTGGAATGCTACTTCTAGAGAAAGGGGAAGAGATGCGTAGCAGGAAAACAACCAACAGACATGACCCACCTTGGGGACCAAATGCAAAGGGCTTGACCCTAAGTTACAACATATTTCTAGAAGCAAAAGGAAAGGAAGTTATTCTTTTCCCCCTACTAAGGACCACTCTCCCTGAAAGTTCCTAGTGCGGGGCAAGGAGGAGGATACGAGATGTAGTTCCATGGGCTGTGGTTTGAGCCCTGCACAGGCACTTAGCTCATTTCTGGAAAGGACCAGCCATCATTTATGGGAAGAAGCTGGGATCTGGGAAGTACCTAATGTTAAGGCTGTGCCCTGAGCCAAACAGCGACAGGCACGGGGCTGGGTTTGGTGCCTTTCTGGGATCCTTGGACCAAATAGCAACCCCAGATCACAGCTCACCGGAGCTACCATTTTAATCTGTCTGGAGAGCCAGCACTCTGGACCTGGGGCCTACCACTGCAGCACTAACTGGCACTGCCAGGTAGCCCAAGAGAGCACTGGTGCTGAACGCCTTTCCTTCTGTCAGATCCACATCACACAATTCCACTGATATTCCAGCTGGAGCATGGTAATGACCTTTTGGCAAAAGACAATGGGGCTGGATACAGCCTCCATGTGCACCTGATTCACCATTGAGTCATATCCCTCAGGGGACCTTCTCAGCTTACCATTGTTATCAATTAAAAGGAGTCACGTATGTCCGGCACATAGGAATGTCACAGTGGCAGCTGAGCTTGGGAATGTTGTCTTCTGGTTTAGAATGTAATTCTCCGCTAAAAAGTCCACAGATAATGGCACAAAAATAGCATCCCGGCCACATCCCTCCCACTACCTCCCACATTAGGGATAATGTAAGCTACAGCATCCAAAGGAATATCTAAGGTTCTGAAGAGTGTGAAATATTTGATTTGTTTTGCCAGTCCTATTTTAGCAGTTTGGGTCATTCCTTGCCTTTTTTTTTTTTTTTTTTGAGATTTTATTTATTTATTTGACAGAGAGAGATCACAAGTAGGCAGAGAGGCAGGCAGAGTGAGAGAGGAGGAAGCAGGCTCCCTGCTGAGCAGAGAGCCCGATGCAGGACTTGATCCCAGCACCCTGAGATCATGACCTGAGCCGAAGGCAGCGGCTTAACCCACTGAGCCACCCAGGCGCCCCCATTCCTAGCCTTTTTTCAAGGACTGGGCCTTATACCTGGCCAAGAAGGAACCACCCTGTCTCTCTGAATTGGAGCCTGACCACCAGCATTCCCGTACCTCTCTTTGTTTCCCCAGAGAAGCTCTGGTAACTGTGGTGAATGCTAACGGAAGAGATGTTGTAACTAAGTATCATTGTGTTTATATCTATGCATGTCTTCTGCAATATAAGATAAACTAATCTTCCTCACCAACCTTAGGGGGATAACGAACAAAAATTATAGTTGAGTAAACTGCCAACGTAAATAGTTCACAAAAGCTAAGTGACAGTAGTAAATACAGCCAGACTATGGGATGGATGGGACTTTCCAACAAAGATCCTGAAAGATTTTCAAGCTCACTCCCTTAATGTTTTTAGTAGTTGTTGTTTTTAGTAGTTGGTTTCCCAAACTTATTACCATTTTGCCATACTGATTGAATGAGTATTAATATTAATTTGCATATGACAGCTCTTTATTAGACTCCTGAAATGTGCCAGGCCTCGTGCTAAATATTTCACACGAATTAGCTCTTCTGGCCCTAGAGCAATTCTGTGAGAAGGAGCTATCATTATTCTCATTTTGCGGGTGGATAATACAGCTTGGAACCAGGAATCAACCCAGGAAGCATCACACAAGAGGCCATGCTCTTAACCATTTTCATGGCTCATTCTGCTCTATGGGAAGACTCTGTGGCCTTGATCAGTTAGATTACATTTTACCCTCTCCCCTGAATGCCTTACAATGGGTCATTACCACCAACCAACTCAAAGCTGTGCCTTTGTCCTGTTCTCGTGCCCTCCCACCACACCTGACCCAACCCCAGTTCTCCATTCTAATTTCCCAGTCTCCCTAACTTAGCATCTTCCATTCCAGATTGCCCATTTTCTTCCCTGTCCCCACCCATCACCCTCTTCCCCACCTCCTCCTCTACGCTAAACACACAGGCCGACCTCATTCCCACTACCATTTCCTTCTACAAGATGATTCCTTCCCTGGAAGGCCTTCTTCTCCCCATCAATGAGGACAATCCATATATCCCATCTCAAAACACCACATTCTTACACAGCCTTTCCACTTAGAGCATGGCCTGTCACCCAAGCTCAGCCCCCAGTGAAGGCACCGACTGGGGTCAGAATTCTGAGTGGCTGCTAGATGCTGAGACATTTAATGTATTAAATATTCCGTTGGTTCATGCTTCATTATCATGACACAGTCGAAATCAATCCCGCGATGGGGACAGCCCACAGGAGACAGTCCTCAGCTCTGACACCCTCGTGGCCACCTGTTGCAGTCACATGGCCCCGGTTTGTGGGAGAGCTGAAGGAGGAATCAGCTGCTCCCCATGTCAGGAGCTGAGTCGAGGATGCTACAACAGTCTTGGAACACGGACAGCATGGTAATCTGTTCTTCATCCTCCTCAGATCCCTTTCTGATGCTAAGTGCTCAAAGGAAAAACAATACCATTTATTGTTTTTATTCTTCTGATTCTTTAAGTAATACCTATTAATGGTTAAAAGAAAGGAAGAAAACTTGAAAAAGTATATAAAGAATAACATATCCCCCATTCTCTCACTATTGTTATCTTCTCGGTACATTTCCTTCCAGTCTTTTTTTTTTTTTTTTTAATTATCTATCTGCCTGGCACTGTGCTAACCAATGGTGATAACGAATATAAAAGACCATTCCAGCACCTGGTCTCTTGCAGAGTTTGAGGGAGACACCCAAGGCAACAGTGAGGAATCATACAAGGTGAAGACTGAGGCAAGTACAGGGAACAGGAAGAAACGACAAAGACCCAGAGAGAATTTCAGAAGGGCCTGACACTTGGTCCTTTCCAGCTCAGTTACTGTGATCCTGCTGTATACCGGGTGGCTGTGAACCAAGAAAAACCCAATGACAGGAAGTGACTTGTTCAAGGCTGCTCAGCTACTTAGCTATTTCTACAGGACTGGCTGGATCACATGTTCCAAAGCCACAAGATCCTAAAGAAGACTTCATGCAAATAAACCCACAAATCATAAGTGGCGGGGGTTGGGGGAGAGATAAATATATATTATATGTACATACATATACCCTTTATCAGACTCTGTGTTGATACACACAAAATAAACTGCCTTTGTTGAGAAGCCTCAAGCGACATGAATTAGAGACCATCCTGGAAATTCTGGGCCACATGGTTTGATCACCATAATTACATTACATGCTGTTTCTCAATCCAGCGAGGATTTCCTAAAATAGCCTTGCATTCTACTAGGACATAAAGCCCTGTTGAGGAAGCCCCTACCTAAATTAAAGAGTCAAGAATGGCTGGAAAGAGATCTGGCTCGCTTCACCCACCAACTTAAATTAGGATGCAAAACTAAACAACGTCATTAGAGCGACAGAACTTCATTTCCCCCAAAGAGTCTTTTTAACCTAGAAAGCAAGCAGTGTTATCTCTTGCATTTTGCATTTCCTTCCTCAAAACTACCTTTAATGGTTTGAGCCATGGAGGCTCAAGGCAAGGGAGGAGGAAGAAGGCAAACTAGAAATAATGTTTAAATTATACAAAATAACAAAAGGGAGCACAGGCAGAGACCCCCTCAGCCCCAGATTTCCACAAGCTTTGAGTCCAGGGCTCGCTCCATCCTGACAAAAGGAATAGACAGAGCTGGCCTCTGTTCTGCCTGATTAATTCAACATTGTTCAGTAAAGGTCTGTCCAAATGGCTAGAACAACAACTAGATGATAATCACAAAGCCCTCAGTGAGCAGTTAAAAATAAATTTGTCTGATACATTCGCAACCTCTACTGAGCAACATCAAAGGGGCTCAGGGTACAGTGGGCTTTGTTGAGTAACCGGTTTTAAGTAGGATAAAAAACGGGCGTTTTCCTGCCTGCTGACTCTAAAAGCCTCACTTGTATTCTCAGAGTCTAGGAGAATAAATCACTCAAGCAAAGAAATAATAATAATGAATACATATGGTATGTCTCCCAAAAACCCATCGTGTGCCAGTGGTCAATATACAGCAGTTCATTAATCATAACACCGATCACCATCTTCTGATTACTTTCTTGTAGGGACGAACTCAAACGCATTTGCTCTCCCCCTTTCCTTTGCAAGAATAATTTCTTAAGAAGCTACTTAAAGCATTATGACAGGCAGCACCGAGAGGCTGACCTTTCGGCACCAGGAATTCCCAATGCAATGAAAAATTCTTCCCAAACTCTGGAGCCGAGAAAGTGGGGCATTTGGCTGGTTTTCACAGCACCCGTCTGGCTTGCTGATCTTCCTGATTTGCTTTATTGCACATGCTGCTACTTTCCACACATCACCGGCTCCAAACTTTCTCCTCCCCGGATGCCTTTCCTCTCATCCACCTTCTCTAGGACTCTCTGGCTCTGTCTTCCTTCCTTCACAACCTTCATTAAGTCAGCAAATACACCTTAAGCACCTCTTCTCGCAAAGCACGGTATCACTTCTTTGTAACCCTCCACGACTCCTCCCTGAGCAAAGCCTCCTTCTTGGTTCTCAACACATTCCCCGTACATACGAAGGATGTGTCTAAGCTGTCATGAAGTATTGCCCAAAAAAGTAATATTATAAATCAGGTGGGTACCTACTGCCCACCTTAAAGGATAAAACGTCCATACAATTGATGCGTCATGTGTCCCCCCCACTTCTTGGTGACATTCTCCCTACCCAACTCCCCAAAGATAAATACTAAACTAAATTTGGTTTTTATTATTCTCATGTATTTTAAAATACTGTAGATAGATAGATATCTCCAAACACAATATATAGTATTGTCCTATACTTTCTTGAAATTTATATAAATGATTTTGTACCACAGATTTTCTTCACTGTGCTCTTTTGCTCAGCATTGTAGAGTTGCAAGTCATGCATGCTAATACTTGAGCTCGTTTATTCCCTTGTCAGCACTGTCCATTATTCCACGGTGTAAATGCAGCCCAATTCATTCGTCCAGTCTCCTCTTGATAGACATTTAATTCTCGAGTTTTTGTGCTACTCTGAACATTCTTGCATATGGTTCCTCGCACACATTCCCAGTATCTTCTTTATCTTCGCCTGTACATTGAATATTAGAGAAATTGCTGTTCCTTAAGTTGTCAATGGAATTCCTTCTGACTCAGTCACATTTGCCTCAGCCTGAACTCTGGCCCTTTTCCATCTTGTTCATGACTTAAAAGGATACAGCCAGGCTACTTTGATCAGTGAGGCCTAAAACACAGACTCCGGTAGATGCCACCCCCAGGCTCCCTGGTCTTCAGCTCTGCCTCTTGTCAACATGCCGGAGGGCCAGGGAGGTGGCATTCCCATGCTGTGAACCTCGGCACAGAACCAAATCATTGCTAGTGAGTTGTATATGACACATCTGACCTGCTGTTATTTCCTTACACAAAGGAACTGATTCTCTCCAGAGAAATTAATTTTCATTACACTTCAAATTGTAAAACAAGAATGAACACTTAGCCATCTCAGCCTGGGTGGTCTATTTCCCTAGTTATTTTCCCTAATCCCTAGCCCTGCAGTTAGACTAGAAGCATAATTATCCACTCTTCATCGGGGTCTAAAATGCCATGTCCCAGTCTTGTTTCAGTCTTCCAGTTTGCTCTATTTCTTGTATCATATCTTTGTTCTGTAGTTCCAAATGTTATTAAATAGTTTTCTAGATACTCCATTAAGATTTTCTATGAAGACACTGGAGATAAAATATCTGTCACAACCACCTGGTAAGCATAAATGGGAAATATCTGGTCTGAGAGTCAGGACCTTCCCTCCAGTAATGATTATAACAGAACAAATTGGTTTCCAGCTAAAGACAGAGCCTCTTCCAGAGTCTTCTATATCAAAACATGAAAATTAACCCCGACTTCCTGAACATCAAATCTCTCTTTTTACATTTGCCTGAATACCAAGGGTCTTTAAATTTACTTTATAAGATGCACATGATGAGTCTGAAAAAAAATCAGGATAGGAATAAGGATATTGAGAAATAAGGGTATTAAGAAAGAATACCCAGCTAATTACTAAAGGTAATAGCTATAATCACTGGCATTCCAGGCAGCAGATAAGGTTCATCACAAAAAAAAAAAAAAGGGTATCAACAAAAGACAACATCAGGAACTACTACTAGCCAAGACCATCTAAGGCATCTAAGGCTCTCAAAGGCCTTATAGTTTATAAAACAGTGTTGGGAAGGAAGGTAATACCATCAAAAGTTCTCACCTGAGAATCTAAATGAATATCGAATTTGTCACCAGAAGCCTGTAGGGAAAGTTTGTTCCACAGAATATGCATTTCTTGATCACCCATGTGCACATACACACTCACAAAGCACGGACACACACATGCATGCATGTACATGGAGTGTGGGAGTGGGAATTTATACCCATGTTGAATTTTTTGCAAGCTAAACAATATGTAAGCATTTCAGACATAGTTTGTCTTCACTGCTGTATTTTATTTAGTGAACATTAACTATAGTCACACATTGTGTCACTTACTTCTATGAGAATTTAATACATTTCCAATCCAAGGCAAAACACTTCACTTATATTATTTCCTTTGTTCCTCACAAGAGGATGTTCTTGTCCTCATTTTTCTGATAAGGAAACTAGCGCTTCAGTAGGTAAACAACTTACTGAAGTTTCCTTAGGGAGTCAGTGGAGAGTAGGTCTATAAACCCAAGGCTATCTGTCGAACTCCTAAGCCAAAGAACGGAGGCACTACCCTGGCCTGGCTCCATACAAAAGGTAAGTATGGTACTTATGACCTCTCAACACTCACTGTTCTTTGAATATAGTAGGTGCAGATGGATGGATGGGTGGATGGATCAGCGGATGGACAATGGGCCAATGATGAACAGATGAAATGAGAAGTGGATAAAGACAAATGAGTTTTGAATCTCACTTAAGGAAATGACTCAACAATGAGTGGTTCTTTTTTCTCCATGATAAGGGATATTTATAAACAAACAACCTTCTAGACACTGAGAGTCTCTATTATTTTCTATAATAAATGATAGATGGATAGATAGATATTCAAGAACCTTTAATTATCAGTTTCATGAACTTAATTTTCCCTTCTTAATTTCCTTGACCCTTTATATCTGAATCCACACAAGAAGAAGAAGTACTTGGAAATGGGGATTTCCTGAATTATGCCCTTATGCCCCCAGCTTAGTTGTTGCAAATAACAAGGCCAGGGTTCCATCCTTACACAGGCCTCTTGGTTTTACCAGTAGTTATCCTACAGAACTTTCCAGCACAGCCAGCTGCCTCTCTCAGACAGGAAGGGTCCCATCACAACAACCTCCAGGAATGAAGTAGGGGATGGATCCCCAGACCCACCTCTGTCACGTAACAACCAGTGAGTCCCCTGTATATCTGCAAAATCCTCTTTGTACATTGAGGCCCTGATTTTGTCAGCATTGCCAAACCCTGAGTCTGAAACTAGGGAACTCAAATCAGGAAGAATAAACCTGCAAATGAACTGCAGGGAACACAAGTGCCAGTCCTAGGCCAGGATTGAACCCAACACCGGGACAACACACCCAGTACGAACGGTGCGTCCTCCGCATACCCTAGTGGTGAGCTCCTAGAAGTTACCTTCTACACACCGTTTAATAAATCTCACCTTTCAGGAGTTTCTATTGTACTGACCCCACTTAGCGGATGAAGGAAGCACGGTTCTGAGACGTCTGGGCACTGACTCACAGAACAAAACCAAGATTCAAGCCTTAGTCTGCCCAGTTCCTGAGCTGGTTCTCTTTTAGACATGCTGAACTCCTCACGGTTGCTTTCTGTTCCTGGTCCACCCATCTGTCACCCAGCTGCACGGTGCCGTGTTCCTGGAGCACTGTAATGTGAGAGTTAATTAAATAGCAGTGGTAAAGACCCACATAAAATGTTTATGGCCGTATTAAGTTTTCCTCAGTGCCAAGTGACCGGGTGCTTCCTACATCTGATGACCATTTGGCTTTGGGATTTAACTAGGACTGCTCAAAGTGCATACATGTGGCTCACAACAGAGTGGATACCATGTCAGGGACAAGGAAATGACCTGTATGATGTATTTGGCATTCAAGATAGGCTAGCCCTAGACATTTCAGTCTGGCAGTTCTCCCTGGGATAGGAATAAGTCTCCAGTGTAGACAGCTGACATGTTGAAGCATGCCCCAGGGACCCCTGTCTGCAGCTCTCCCACATTTCCCTAAAGGGGGTCAAAAGATGGGGAGCACAGCCTAAGCCACTCATTTTAATGGCCAGTTCCTGCAGGCACTGTCTCTAGGGAGCCATGGTGAAGGCTTGGAGCCGGTGCCCGTTTGGCATTCAGAGCCAAGCCCCTAGGGTCTTCTGTGGCTTCCCTGCTTGGCCTTCCAGGAAATGCAGGTGAACATCCCCTCTCCACGTTCTGGCCTAAATCCCTGTCCAGCGTGCCCAAGACACTTCACTATAAGCCACAATGGTTGCAAAGCTGGGTTTCAGGGCTCTGTTCCCTCCAAGAAGCACACTTCACAGCTGATCTCAGATTTCCATGGACCTTATTACCAAAATGTAAAGGCAAGCAACCAACTGGCCCTTTGCTGTTAGCCAAAGAACACAGATTCTTGAGACAGAGAAATTGGGGAGGAAACCACAGCAAGATTTACTTTCGGAATCTAAACTTTGACAGTGTCAAGAAGGTCCAAAGTCCTCAAGCCCTTGTGTTCTGAGGCCTCATTTCACCAGAAAAGAGGAAGATGGCTCTGTGAGTTCAAGTAAATGTTTTCAGGACATTGTGGGGTTCCCAGACACATACTGGGTGTCAAAACAGACCTCAAAAATGTGGGCATCAGACAGAACTGATGTGAGGCCAAAGAGAGCCCACAGGAAACAATGTGATAATAACCCCCACTGAAGCCAAGACACCAAGAATAAATAAATACCTAGTGTCCTTGGAATGTCACATCATAGGACCCCTGCCAGGGAATGCTAGGGGGTGCAGAACCTGCCCCTCCCTGCCACCTTTCTGAACACCTTCCCCGCAAGCCCCCAAATTCTAAGCAAAACTTATGCTCACTGACAACTCAACTGTAAGGGAAAGAAACTTCTTCAAAGTTCAGGGGAGGGGCACCTACTTGGCTCAGTCGGTTAAGCATCTGCCTTTGGCTCAGGTCAAGATCCGAGGGTCCTGAGACTGGGCTCTCCACTCATCAGGCTCCCTGCTCTGCGGAGAGTCTGTTCCTCCCTCTCCTTCTGCCCTTCCCCCAGCTTGGGCTTTCACTCTCTCTCTCTCTCAAATAAATACATACAATCTTTAAGAACCAGTTTAAATAGCAGGGAGAATGATAGAGAACATCTAAACGGCAGAGAGGCTCCCCAGAAAGTATCAGTCAGGGCAACAGTTTTATTTGTAAACCTAATGGGAAATCCAAAGAGCAGAAGACATGCTTCCAGCTGAACATTCTTAGTAAGAAAACCCATGTTGTATGCACCAAAGCCAATAAGCTAATTCAGAATGCTGTCACACTGATATGTGGAATTATCCACTTGTCATTTTAATTTATGTTTTTCATGAAAAAGTAAAAATAGGGACTCGTGTGTGGCTCAGCCAGGTAAGTGTCTGCCTTTGGCTTGGGTCATGATCCCAGGGTCCTGGGTTCAAGCCCTGCGTTGGGCTCCTTGCTCAGTGGGGAACCTGCTTCTACCTCTGCCTGCCTCTCCCTTGCTTGTGCTCACTCTCTGTTTCTCACTCTCTCTCTCATACACACACAAATAAATACAATCCTTAAAAAAAAATTCAAATTAAAAAATTAAAATAAAAATAAAGGAGGCAATCTTGCAAGGTGGGCTTTGATTCTCTCCAAAGCAAGTTCTGGGTCCATTTGCTCAAGGAGAGAATTCTCATCAGGTTTCAGACTCACGCATAGGGATTTACACTTGGTGACTATACATGGTGGTATCTTGTGCAGGAGGATGAGATGCTCAGGAACAGAAGATGGGAAATGCCAAGAGGATCCCTACTGATTGAGGGGAAAGCTGTTTTTAAGTGCATGAAACCTGGACTCTCTTCTTCCAAATATTTGCTGAACCATCAGGAGGCACTGAATCACAGCACAGTTTGTTTTAAAGTAGACAGAGCTGGCAAATATCTTTCTGGGCCCCTCTCCTATGGCCATCTGTCCAGGGATTCACTAATCATAAGCTAACAATAATTGAGCACTCACTGTATATCAGGACCTGTGCTAAGTGCTTCATGCATACTCAATCAACACTGTGAGGAGCATACTCTCATCACCTCCATTTTACAGAGGGATAAAGTTGGGCTCAGAGGTCACAGAACTTACTAGAGGTGCCATGATGTGGAGTGGGGCAACAAGGTCTGCCACAGGCATTCTGACCCCTACCCCTGAATCTCCACATATTCCTCCTGCCTCAGAACCTGGAAGGGCTTAGCAGTGAAGCCATCTGGGGATTGGCAAGGGGACATTACTCCCACAGATGGCATTGCTATTAACGTGCCCCTCCCCCCAGCTAGCTCACTTTGGAATTCTCCAATACAGATTCTATAGCTCCAAGTACCACCACTACTACTAACAGTAGTAGTAATGACAATAGTTGACATCTATGTGGAGTACCCTATGTTTACACACCACTTCATTTTTAGGTTAAGTCATGTGATTTCACCACATCCCCAAAAGACCCGGGTGAGTGGCAGGTAGATCCCGTGTGAGAAGGGTTGAGTGGGGGCAGATGATGGAACTTTGATCTTTTACCCTGTTTTCTTCTATCATATAGTACCTATCACAAGCACATATTACTTTTACATTTCTTTAAAATAGTCAATATAAATATAAAAAATAAAAACTCTATGAGGTAAACATCATGAGTATTATTGCACCATGTTTTAAGGCTTACTCAAGTCAATTAGTTGAGAACTAGAATCCAGGCCTTCTAACTCCTAATGATTTGTGTAGTTTATCCCACTAGAGATAGCCATAATAGGTGCCCAGATTTCAGCTTTTTAACAGACTATTTCAGATCTGTAAAGATGGTTTTACAGGTCCAGCAAGGTAGGGTGATGCCCTTCAGATGTCAGTCATGGTGGAGGGCAGAGCCAGCGTGCCCACCCTGGTTAGTCTTCATATGCATGCTGCAAACACCACGGGGTAGTTAGCCTACTAGACCCTGGGCATTCCTGCAGGTCTTGTAAAGACAAAATACTCAGAAATGTCCCCAGTCTCCTAAGTGCTCAACAGAGGAAGCAGGGAAGTAGAGAGAATTAATCACATTGTTTGAGAGTACTGGATGGCAATGGGTGCGGGATGCAATGGCGGCATTCAGTTGGTGTTTATTGGGCCCTGCATTAGGCCATACCCTGGGGATTCTGAGAGAATAGGAAAAGGTCCTTATCTTGGAAGAGCTCTGTAGTCAGGGGAAGCAGATTAACTCAGCATAATGTGATCAGCAGATAAGGGCTTTCATGGAGATTTGAATAGTGCTCAGAGAGCTCAGAGTGTATTGCAGGGAGTGGGGGAGGTGACAGGGAAGGGGCAGTCTTGCTGGAGAACTGGCATCCCTGGGCAATTCCTAACAAAGGCCCTCAGTCAGCCATGCCCAAATATACTAATGTCTCCCCTGCCACAGTACCACCTTCAGGGAAAGAGTTTCTCCCTCACTACCTGAAAGAGTTTGTGCTCCTCCCTGTTTTCCTTCCAGTTGTGGTAAAACAACTAATAAAGTTCAGGGGTTCACTTCACTTCAAAGCAGTTTTCCTCATTGTTGATGTGTTGTTCTTGTGAGGTAATCCTTCAGCTCTCTGTTTGTCTTCTCCTTATCATTGTTTTCTCTGCCAGGCCTCGTAGAGCCTTCAGAGAGAAATCCATTCAGGAATAGCCCTCCTTCCAGAGAAGTCCATAAAAGAGAACTCCTTTGGGTAAAAGGCTCCACAAGCCAGGGCAGCTGTAGGAACCACACCAGCTGCTCTCCTGGGTCAATAGGTCAAGCCCAACAAAAAGCCGAGCTCATATTTCTGACCCTGGGTGGTTCAATAAACTTGAGAGACCATTCTGAGTATTGAGATGACACCAAAAAAAAGCTAGAAATGTGATATTTCTACTACTGCACGTTAGCAAAGTAAAACTTAAAGTAGCTAATTAATGGCTATCTTCAAGTCAAGCAAGCGAACTGAAAAACATACCAGAAAAAGCAAAATGCTCCTGAGATGCAAAGAGATGCAGATTCCAAATAAAGTCCCCAACACAAGGAGGCAGTTCAAGTTTAGAGGTTATACATAAAACAAAGGGAGTCTAGATCCTTAATCATCTGGAAGAGGGGTAAGAAGAAAGAAGTATGAGAACATCTGCTGGGCTTGCCAAGGGTTCATCACATACCAATAACACAAAGGCTAACAGTGAACATTTTCAACAATTTGTTTCCTTAAAGTAAGTATAGCACCTTGCTCATGGCAGATCTAGTAAGCATTGCTTGAATGAATATTCTAGCATAATTATTTGCACTAAAAATAAGCTTTCACTGCAAATGTGGGCAACTCTACTGATGTGTTCCTGTATGTCTTCAAGTTATTTTTATAAAGGTAAACAAAAGAGAAGGAACGGTGAACTCAGGGGACAGCCCCAAGTGTCTCTGAGGAAGGCCTCAACCAACAACTCTTCTTCATTTCTTTGTCTTTTCTTTTTTTCAGCAACAGGAAATCCGAAATCACTGAGCCTATGACAGAAGCAGCCAATCAATAGCTCAGGAAGGAAAAAGCCCATCTGGGGGAACTTATACACAGACCCAGGCTAAAGGAAGTAATCAAAGTTTGCTTCATGCCTTGTCTCTACTGGTGAAAAACACTCAACTTTGGGAATTGGTATATGCAAAATAACCTGGTAGATCACTATGGCAAAATTAAAATGAGGGTCAGGGGAGGGAATAGTTTGGTGGAACTCAAGTACCTTTGATTAATCATCTCTGGCAAGAACAATTAGAGAAAGAGCATGGTGATGTCATCAACCATCAATCATTATATAATTCATCTCTCTTTTCCCTCCCTTTGGACCCGATTCCTACCCACACAAACCACCAAAATATTGAAATTATAGCTGGCTTTTTAAATTCCTTAGTGAAGTCTTCCAGCATCAACTTCACCTTCTTTCTTTATGCTTCCAGAGATACAGCCAAAGCTAAGGACTATGCTTGGTTCTGTGGAAAGCAGGCAATCAATAGGTGGTTGCTAAATAATGGACCAGTGAAGATAGGGATAATCCCTCCTTTCCCCAGCAGCTGTCTGAGCTCACTATGAAAGTGCTGAACTGAAGACAGCCCAAGATAGCCCAAAGTGTGATTTGGACAGTGGGGTGATAATTGCTCTCAAAAAGAGGACAAAGCAGGAACAATGGGGCACATTGAGAACATTTGTAAGAAGGGACAATTAATCCCACCTTCTGGGAAGTGTGGTGAGAGACAGGAGGTGTTAAACCAGGTCCTCTGATTTGGGGAGCAGAGCTGTCTATTTGTGCGCGTATGTGCATCTTTTTCTAAAGGGATTGCGTAACTGTCATCAGAATCTTTTAAGGTTTCCAGAACCTTCTTTATCCCCACCCCTACCCTGCACACACAAAAAAGTAAGAACCATTAGCAAGCTGACCAGGAAACTAGGTCAAATGTGAAACAAGATACAATGAAAGAATTCAAGTCAAACAACCAGGAGGTCCATCCCCTGCCTTTAAGCACAAGCGTGCAGAGATTCTTGGCTCTGTTGCTTCATTTATCTCCTCCACTTCTCCCCATTCCAAAGCCTCCTAGTTAGGAACTTTTTCTTGGTAAGTCCTTGGTAACTACATTTTGAAAGTGCATCCAGATTTTCAAAGACCCCATCTGAGGACTTCCCTCACCTGAAACTATCTCTTCCAACTCTCCCGTGAGTACCTCAAGTCCCTGAAGAAGGCTTGAGTCCCCACATCTGCAACTAATTAACACTACAATGGACAACTCACAGAGACCTAAACAGCTTTAGTTCTTTTAAAATTTGAATAATTTTGGTTGTGGTCATTCAAAAAATGAAGTGTTCAAACTCTTCCTCACCATTCATTCTCTACTCATTGAACAAGCATTTAATCCCCTGAGTTCTGGTGATGCTCTGTGATAGACATCACCCCTTCCTTCCGGAAACTCATCATTAAAAAAATATAGTCTTCCTTCCCTACACACAATACCTACTTTTCAGCTCATCACACAGAGCTTAACGAAGAACTTAACTAATTCTAAACTAAGAATCCACCAGATGATTGCATAAGGCAGCTGTCCTTTCCCTTAAAACCTGCTTTGAAACTTAATGAGCAATTTTATCACCATGATTTCAGTGAGGACCTCCTGAAGTTGCTGCCAGACTTCAGTGAGAAGATGTAGGTGAAAGGGCTTTATAAACTGTAAAACACCTCATAGATAGAATCCATTATAACAATGGCGTTCTTCTCCCCAACTATTACCACTTGATTTTTTTTTTTTATCATCATATGGAAAGAAAAGAAAATTGCGGTATGTCTATGTAGAGAGACTGAAATTTTGTAAACACTGGAAATCCTGAAATATCTCATCCTTTTTTCTCCACCAAGAGAAGGAAATGTTTTCAGAGAAGGAGTGGGATGAAGAATAACAGGGCAGTTTGAAGCAAATAGCCCAGAGGAATCGTTGTGAGTGGTTGAAACAGAGAGACGGGGAGAGAGGTTCTGGAGGACAGGAGGATACCACCCCACGTTAAAAAAAGAAGAAACAGGGGCGCCTGGGTGGCTCAGTGGGTTAAGCCACTGCCTTCGGCTCAGGTCATGATCTCAGGGTCCTGGGATCGAGCCCCGCATTGGGCTCTCTGCTCGGCAGGGAGCCTGCTACCCTTCCTCTCTCTCTGCCTGCCTCTCTGCCTACTTGTGATCTCACTCTGTCAAATAAATAAATAAAATCTTTAAAAAAAGAAAGAAGAAACAAATAGATGCTGCAAACAGATCTCAAATCCAACATTAATAGTGGGCAAGAATCGAGAACTGATTATAACTGATTTTAATAACTAACATATTCAAGAGCTTGCCATGTGCCAGGTACCATGCTAAGTATTTTCCATGTATTAGTTCACTTACACCATCTAGAACTCAAGGCTAAAAACTTACCTGAGTTCCTATGTCTATAGTTCTTGAACAGCACCCAACACACAGTAAGTACTCAACATACATTATTTTTATTATGTCCATTTTGTAGATGACAGAACAGGACAGACAGATGGATTGATTTGCCTAAATTTACACAGTGAATTTAAGTAGTAGAACACCACCTGATCTCAAAACACCGAGAAAAAACATCTTCAAGAACATTTCTATATTTAAATGTTTACCATTCTTTGAATAACTAACTCAATCAGCAAACACTTAAAGTCCCTACCTACTTTGAGAAAAAGACTCCAAATTCCAGGAGAAAAGGGGTCTGGGTTGTACGCTACATCCCATCAATTAATTAACTGGCTGGTCCAGGCACTTGGAAGAATAAGAATGAAGACGTGGAACTGCAGATGCTCATAAGTCAGTTGGATGAGGTACCTGCTTAAATAAGCCAATGCCTATCTGGCTGAGCCGTGGAGCACAGTAGAAGGAGGTGCTGGGAGAAGTGGAGAGATCAGAAAATACAGATCAGGAAGAAATTATTTGAGCTAGTCATCTAGCTTGGGGAGACAATGTTATCAAACTCTGAAGCATAACCCAGACTGGGAAGAGGCAGATGCCCTCCTGGTATAATGCGGTTACAACAAGGGTCCTTGGTCCCCTAGAAAGTGAGATTAAGTTTATGCTAATAGGAAGAAGATGGATTTCTTCCGTTGGCTGGATGGAGTCCTTGGGAAGAATTAGTCCCAGAAGTTGTAAACTGTTTTTGAGTTCTTATACTTTAAGAAAAAGCCAGCCCAGCCTGGAGTTAAAGCCCTACCATGACCCCACCTGACCACTTAATTCCTACAGGCCAGTTCTTACAGTTGTAATGGACCAGGGAGGTGCCTAGGAAGGTGCCTAAAACAGAGATACAATGCCCTCCCTCCTCTGCCACTACCACCTCCCTCCCTAAACCCCCCCCCCCACAACTTGATACAACAGACCTTTGGAGAAATCATGTAAAGCTCTTGAAAAATAACTCTCCTGAAACCCTTGCTAATCTCCTATAGGGATGAATAGCTAGAGTCTATTGTGTTGGGACAGCAACACACCAATTTTTCAGAAAAACTACATTTTTCCAAAGGGTTTATAAATTGCAGTGGCCACATGAAAGTTCCAGCCTTTGAAATATTTGAGGGTGGGGGGTGGGTATTTAAGGTAGGGTTTCAAAGGAAGTTTGTAGGAGGAGGAAAAGAGCATTCTCAACTGGCATGTACCCTTTTGTCTTTTGGTCTTCTTCCTCCTTCCTGAAATGCAGTTATGGCAACAGAAGTTGTGGTGGTATTTCTCCAACCATGACGAACATGCCAAGAGACTCGTAGAGCAGCACTAAGCTAAAAATCCCTGAACCACCACATCAACACCATCAACACAATTCCTAAGAATTTGCCTTTACTCAAGGAAAATGAGTTCCTATTGTGCTTAAGCTATTGTTATTTGGGTTTTCAGTTATCTGCAGCTGAGCCCAAAACATAAAGGAGTCACAGACCACTAGAGAGGCAGCATGGCACAGAGGTACAAAGGTATAGTACAAAGAGCCTGGAGATGGGACTTGGGCTGGAGCCCCATCTCTCTGTAACTGTGCAATCTACATCGGCAAGGGCTGTCTGACTGGAGGTGCTCCTGAGTCTGAGCCAAAATGTGGGTGCAGAACAGGTGGTTTACTTGGGGGGTGAGTCTAAGAAGCCAGAGAGAGGTGAGACAAGGAAGGACTGAAGACCAATTAGAGCACGCTGCAGACCAACTCGGGTTCTAGCCCCTGAGGATCTTGCAAAGGAAACCATGTAGAACTTCCTGCTTCATATATGGTCCATGGGACCATCAGCACAAGCGTCACCTGGGAGCCGATTAGAAAAGCAGAATCTTGTCCCACCTCAGCCCTCCTGATCAGAACTTGCATTGTAATTAGATCCTCAGGTGATTCTTGTGCCCGTTCAAGTGTGAGAGGTCTTACTGTAGCAGATACCTCAGTGCAGAGCCTCAGAAAGGTGGGACGCTCTTGTCCTTCATTGTTCAAGGGGATATTATCTCCTGCCTTCCCAGATTTAACAGCCCTCCAACAGCTTAGGAGAAAACCCTGAAGAAGAAATGCTGAGAGAGTCAGCAAGCACTCAAGGCAGGAAGCTGTCACAAGGGAAGTCACAAGGGAAGCTGAGGGCCCAGGCTCAGGGCATGAGACATGAACCCCAACAGCACCCCTGCAGGGGGTGGGGGAGGGGTTAAAATGCCTCATTCACATAGACAATGGAAACCTTAAGTGAGCTACTGTATACAATAGAGTAGTTTGTTCAACTGCTGTTGTAAAGGGCTACAACAACTGAAACCTTTTGGAAAGACATACAACAACTGATAAGGTAAAAGCCAACCTAGTTACTGTCTCTTGGACTTTCTAAGGTAAAGAGAGCACAGTCCTTGACCTCAAGGGACTTATACCTTGATAAGGAGATAAGGTTTGGGTACAGGAAAAAATGCAAGACCAGGGCCACCATTAGGTAATAACACGCTTACATAAGTATTAGCAATGTTAATAATTTGTTATTTGTTAATGTTAATGTTGTTATTAACATTATTAATGTTATTATTAACATGTTAATATGTTAACATGTTAACAATGTTAATACTTTGCCCTTATGTGTGCTTACTATGTACTAGGCAAAATTATATGGACTATAGAGTGTGTGTGTGTGTGTGTGTGTGTGTGTGTGTTCAAGAACCCAATAAGGTAGATACTGTTAGTAGCACCATTTTACAAATAAGGACACTGAGGCACAAAGAGGTTGAGTGACCCACCCAGAGGCCACATGTTTAACCTCCATACTGTTACTAACTCTATTAGGATTCCGCATTACTCAGCCCCTTTCCTGCAGTGAGCCCAAGACTGATATTAGGTGTATTACTTTTTTCAAAGTGTAAGTGTCCTTCACGGAAAGCAAGGTGTCTCACGCTGTCCCTGTTGCGTGGATGGTGCAGCAGCTGGAGTTCAGTGGAACTACATTTCAGAGCAGAGAGGAGCCAGAGCCAGCCCCAGCTGAGCTCCTGTCTACCAGAAGAGCAGGGAGGTAGGGTGGACAGTGCCCAAACCTGGAAGCAGGAATGCTGAGTCCTGAGCCTAGTCTGACCACTAACCAAACCACACACCCATAGAGGTCTCATTATTCTCATTTATAACCCATAGCACATGGGGTGGCTCATACCCTAGTGCTCCCTGTAAACTGTGAATTCCCGCAGTGGGGTGATCAGCATAAACCCTCTAGCAGACTGTTGAGCATCCTGGAAAAAACAGCTATGATGCAAAATCTGAAAGTGAGGGGATGTTACTTCGTCTTATTTGCCACGATACTCTTTCACCAAAGACTTAAATCTTGATAGTTTAAGAAGCTGCAGACAGACTCAAAGTCCACACAATGATATCCACAGATATCCTATAGATGTCACCTCCTATCCAATTTTAAGGTGTACGCACTCTTAAAACTCTTTTTTCTAATTTTGCAGAGCTTTTGCAGCTGAGCTCAGCTGGCCTTCCGTTTTATGCTCTGTAAGTATATCCAGCTCTCTGTGACTCCATGCAGCCCCCTGGCCACCCCCTGCTCCTGCCACAATGCCACGGCCTTACTTCGTTGTGAACACCATGATGTGGAATCACCCCAGCCGCTTCTTAAGATGTGTGCCAGGCTACCTTGCTGCTGCAGTGACACAAGCTCTCGACCAGTGTACAGTTTTTTAAATGGATCAAAGATCAGAGACTATTTCCTGAATAGTCACCCTCCAGGGTCCAATTTTGCAGAAATCCCTCCTTTGAAAATACCCATTGGACACCTCCAGGGCAGATGGGAAAATGCCACTCTGCAGGCTCCAGGGGAAATATTTTAAAAGGTGCTCCATCCAGTCAGTCTTCTCTTTGTCCCCACATAGTCCTCATCCACCCTCCAGGGAGGATCCTGTGAATTGAGAGAAGGCTCAGGCTCTAAGAAAAATACTCAGAAAGGAGGTGGTATGAATGGCCCATTGTTGTGTCCTGCCAATCGCTGAGACTGAAGGATCACAGCTCAATTTCATTTGATTATTCCTTAAAGCAGACAAGTCATTGGCAGGGCTCTCAAGCCATCCAATAGTCATCCTCTAAGCTTCTAACTCTCTGAAGGACACTATGTCCATCACATGCGAAGTGTGGTAGACGCACAAAAAGTATAGACCCAGTTCCTATCTCTTTAACCCCTAAGATAAAGACAGCAATCCCTGACCTCAAGGAACTTACAGCCCTGATAGGGAGATAAGACTTGGGTACAGGAAGCAACACAAGCCCAGCGCTGTACATTAAGTAATAACACGCTCACATGGGTATTGGCAAGTGTCCACAAGCAGAATTTCCCCTGTTCTCTTCCACCCTTTAGTGCCCTCATTGTCTTACCTCAAACCAAAGTTATTTGTCCCAGTTGGAAACACTGTTCTCTCTTACACTCAGGAAGCAGAGACAAGGACCCTGGCTTCTCAAGAGTGGGGAATTGGTACCGTTAGGCTCGAGGGCTTGGCAGAAATGTAGTAAGTTATTGTTCAAAGTCAGACACTTGATTCTCAGTGTGCACTGGCTTACATTGAGGACAGGAAAAAGGAGGAAAGTCCCTACACTGGAGGTTCTTTTGAACTTACATCCAACAGTTTGTAGGCAAGAGTGACATTCTTGAAAGATACATCACTCCTTCCCCCTCCTATACCTTTGACAGGCATCACTAATCAGTGACAATACTTTTCTCTGCCGAGCACAGTGGCCTTAATACTGTTCTCGACACAGCACTCCTGGAAGCCACTCCCATGTGATGAGAGTTGCCACCTAGATGAACCCTCTTCCTATCCCCATTGGTGGAAGGGAGTGGGGACTGCTGGTGCCAGTGGTGTTCCCTCACCTTCCCACAAACACAACATGCTCATTTGTATCTCATCATCACATCAGAACTTTGAACTTGAATATTCTTCCTTCTGATTTTTCAAGGCAGAGTCATCCATTGAGGCTTGGTTCATGTTCCATCTCCTTCCAAGAAGCCTCCAGGATGCTCCAAGCTCTACCTCATCTCCCACTCATGTTTCCCAGGGCTGGCTTCTGATGCCATTCAGTGGTGTCCTGTCCTAGGCCCTCCTGGTTTGTGTCATATTACTCTCACCTCCTGTAGAGGACTATAGGCTTCTAATGAAACCTAACACAGAAGGACACTGGCTATCTAGTAGAGAACCTGGTAAAGAGGGATTTTGGATTTTTTTTTTTTCAATTGCAATGAGGGAATTATTATTTAGGGGTTGGCTTCCATATTTGATTTCTAGAAGCAGAGGTCATCATTTCCTTTGGAGGCCACTCCCTTTCTTTGGGGAAGTGCCTAGCCCTTTCAGTTCTATCAATGGAAGACAGGTCCCCACCCAATGTCCTAGGAGAAACGATGAGAGCTCCTTATACTTGCACACCTGTGCCACAGAAAGGCATGAAAAGTGATCTCTCAAGCCACACGGTGCACCAAAAAACAGAAGAAAAATTGCTTTTCCTAGAGAGAAATTCATACTGAACTATCAGCTCTCCCCACCTCCTAGCCCATGAGCATTAAGAACAAACACAAGAGGGGCACCTGAGGGTGACTCAGGGGGCTAAGTGACTGCCTTCGGCTCATGTCATGATCCTAGAGTCTTGGGATCAAGCCCCAAGTTGGGGACCCTGCTCAGTGGGGAGTTTGTTTCTCTCTCTGCACTTTACCCTGCCTGTGCTCTCTCTTTTCTCTTGCTCTCTCTCAAATAAATAAGTAAAATCTTAAAAGAAGAAGAAGAAGGCGGAGGAGGAGGAGGAGAAGAAAAAGAAACGCCTGAGAAATGGGAAATGTGCTGTGGATTACTAGTCTGAGTCATGGGATCCACCCCTAGTCAGATTTCAGGAGAAGAGGGAAGGGCCTGTGACTGGGCTTGGAGCAAATCAGGAGGGGCTGATTCTTGAAGTCTGGGGCTGGGATAGCAAGGCAGCAGTGAGCAGAGAAGCCTGCAGCTGGGCTTGACGGCCCAGGTATGTACATGACAACCTGATGGAAGTGGGTGGCAAGACCTTGGGCAGACTGGCCAGATTTTCTGACCACAGTAACCAAGCTGATGTTCTGGGACAGGGAGCAACCCTGAAGCTCCCTGAGAGCATTTTAGGAGAAGAATCTCAGGAGCATGGCCTTCCCCAAATCCATTCAATGGAAGAAAAGGGGGAAACAAGGTCATTAAGTATTTAGTTAAATAGTAATAGATGCTGTGTGCCCTACCAAGCTGCTGCTGGTAATTTTCTTCCAGTAGGCAACACAGATCTGGTCCTATCTGTTTGGATCCTCTCTCTTCTTACCTCTTGGGAGGCAAGTCCTAAAGGAGGCAAGTTAAAGTCATAAGTTCTAATCTAAACCCCTTATTTTATACCTAGCAGAACCAATGAGGTAGAGAAAACTGCTGACAAGCATCTGCCAAATTGAATACAACACCAGGAACAGCACCTGGCCTCCTGACTCCCAATTCAGTGCTCCCTCCAGTTCAGCACAGGGCTGTTCAACTCAAGTTGGCCACAAGGCTTCATTGAATGTCAAGCATGTGCCCAGCCCTGTGCTCATGCTGAATGGAATAATCAGATATATCTGGTAAGTGCCTACCCTCCAAGTAGTTTCCAGTCCAGTCAGGAACCCTAACTTCATCTTTAGGCCATGGATGACACTGGAATTGATTTATACCATTCATACTCATGAAGGAATAAGGTAGCAGGGGTGTTATTACCACTGGCCCAGCTCAAGAGACTTCCAGCAATCCTCCTCCTCCAAGGTAGGGTAGCCAAATAAAATACATGAGTTATTGCATGGGGCATGCCTATACAAAAAAAATTATTCATTGTTCATTTTTCATTGTTCATAATTATTCATTATTCATTTTTTCCCCTTAGATCTGGCAACTCTACTGCTAAGTTCAGATGCTGAGGGAACTTCCACTCCCTCTGGTCTTTTCCTGAGTCCAGCTGGTTCCTAAGGTGAAGGATGCAGGGAAGATCTCACAGGGTAATCAGTGGGGCTGAGCACAGTCTTGGAGCATGGAGGGATGTCACTGTCATCAGACAATGACAGGTCAAACGACCAAGTGCTGACGAAGGGAAGCCCTCACCAGATACCTACAGAAAGTTCTGCCAGCATAGTACCCAGGCTCATCCCAATTGTCATTACTCAGTTTCCACACAGTGCTTGAACAATACTTCTCTTGCTAGACTTTTGCTAGCTCTGGACTTGCATCTCTATCCATACAGCAGAACGTCTCCCTCCTTAGTAACTTCTAGGCTCTGTCCCAACTCCTGCAAACCACCCTGAAGTTCTCTCCTTTTTCTTCTCTCCAAGCCTACCACCATTTCCTTTTTAGCACAAATGAAAGCCTTCTTTCCACAGAGGCACCTCTTCTCTACCTCCTCCTCAAACCTTCTTTTGTTTCTTCACAGCATGATGCCCATCAGAACCAGGACTCAAATAAGAGAAAAATCAGTCCCTTTTTCCTGAGGAGCAAGAAGGACAGAACGCTCATATCCTTCCAGGAGGCTGGGAAACTATCTCTATACCAACTAGGAAAGAAAGAAACACAAAGCATTGAACTTCTATATTAGTTTAGATACAGGATAAACTGCCTCAATGATATCAATACTGCAGAGGTTAAAACAAGATATCAGTGTCTTCCTACTTCATATCAAGGGGTAGATGAGCAGTCCCAAGCAGACGGACAACACTAATTCACAAAGACAACCCACGACTCACAGTTCTTCTCTTCTTCCATTATCCCATGGGTATATGCTGATGATTATTCTAGCCAGTTAGGAGGAAAGGAGGGAGAAAGGGAGGGTAGGCAATCTCCTTGCAAGGAACAATGGTGGATTTCTGTTCACATTCCATCATCAGCCACATCTAGCTGCAAGGGAGGCTGAGAAATGGAGATTCTAGCTAGGTTATCATTGCCTTCTACAAGGGGGTAGGACTATCTTATTAAAAACAAGGAGCCTCGGGGCGCCTGGGTGGCTCAGTGGGTTAAGCTTCTGACTTTGGCTCAGGTCATGATCCCAGACAGCCCCGCATCGGGCTCTCTGATCAGCAGGGAGCCTTCTTCCTCCTCTCTCTCTCTCTCTGCCTGCCTTTCTGCCTAATTATGATCTCTGCTGTCAAATTAAAAAAAAAAAAAAGGAGCCTGAAAGGAAACAAAAGTGAAAATGAACTTTTGGGACTTCATCAAGAAAAAAGGTTCTGTACAGCAAAGGAAATAGTCAACAAAACTAAGAGGAAACCCACAGAATTGGAGAAGATATTTGTAAATGACACTACAGACAAAGGGCTCATATCCAAGATCTATAAAGAACTCCTCAAACCCAACACCCAAAAAACAGATAATCATGTCAAAAAATGGCAGAAGACATGAACAGACACTTCTCCAAAGAAGACTTACAAATGGATAACAGACTTATGAAAAAATGTCCATCATCACTAGCCATCAGGGAAATTCAAATCAAAACCACACTGAGATACTACCTTACACCAGTTACAATGGCCAAAATCAACAGGACAGGAAACAATAAATGTTGGAGAGGATGTGGAGAAAAGGGAACCCTCTTACGCTATTGGGGGGAATGCAAGTTGGTGCAGCCACGTTGGAAAAAAATTTTTTAAAAAATTAAAAATAGAGCTACTGTATGACCCTACAATTGCACTACTGGGTATTGAAAAGAAGGGCCATTTGAACCCCAGTGTTCATAGCAGCAATGTCCACAATTGCCAAACTGTGGAAAGAGCTGAGATGCCCTTCAATAGATAAATGGATAAAGAAGATGCGGTCCATATATACAATGGAATGTTACACAGCCCTCAGAACGGATGAATACCCAATTTTGTATCAACATGGATGGGACTAGAGGAGATTATGCTGAGTGAAATAAATTAAGCAAAGAAAGTCAATTCTCATATGGTTTCACTTACTTGTGGAGCATAAGGAATAACATGGAGGACATTAGGAGAAGGAAAAAGTGAATTGGGGGAAATCAGAGGGGGAGATGAACCATGAGAAACTGTGGACTCTGAGAAACAAAATGAAGGTTTTGAAAGGGAGGGGGTGGGGGTTGGGTGAGCCTGGTGGTGGGTATTAAGGAGGGCACCTATTGCATGGAGCACTGGCTGTGGTGCATAAACAATGAATCTTGGAACACTGAAAAAAAATAAAATAAGATGTTAAAAACAAAACAAAACAAAAAAAAGAAGCCTGGATAGGTCTGTCGGTTAAGAGTCCGATTCTTGATTTCAGCTCAAGTCATTAATCCCAGGGTGGGGGGATCAATCCCCACCTCAGGCTCTGTGCTCTGCACAGTCTGCTTGTTCATCTCCTTCTGCTCCTCTCTCTGCTTGTTCTCTCTCTCTCTCTCTCTCTCTCTCTCTCTCTAATATAAATAAATAAACTCTTTTTTTTTTTTTTAAAAAGGTAAGGAGGGCACAGTTACCATTCTTTGCCGTAAGTCCCCATATTACAGTGGTTCGAATCTTCAGATCCCACTAGAGTACGCTAGCAATACAAAACCATACATGATGCAAAGCAAAGAGAAGTGAAGCAAACGGAGCATTATACGAACTCCAAGGAGGAAAGATGTGCCATGGGGTTTGTGGTGCAGAGGAAACTTCACTGGGACTCTGGAAAGCCAACAAATCACTGGAGTGAGTAGATGGAGAGAAACTGTACTTTCATTTTGTTGAAAGGTGACTTCTAATCAGTCACCAGTACCACTAGGGAGGTCCACTTTCTGCAATAATTGCTTGGAAAAGACATCCTTGATAAAGCTGAAGCACATGCTCAAGACATTCATATCTCATGTTACTTTACAAACAACATATTAAACCTTGGGCCTCTCTTTCTTTCTGGCTTTACAGGTGTGTACTAAGAAGTTAAGCAACTAAAACTTAAGCAGTAAATTCAATTTCCTCTTGTAGCCCTCCTGAACCAAGTCATTTCCTGACCTATCGCAAGACACCATTAATCATCCCCACCCCATTACATCTGTTTGCTTTCATTATATGTTCCTAATCCAGTTGAGCATGGACAAAACATTGGATATGCTTCCCACAAATTTCACTTCTTATTTTAATACCTACTTCCTTCACCTATTTTCCCTGGCTTACCTTTCATCTTCTCCTCCCTAATCCTTCCGCTTCCTCACAATCTGGGATACTGTGTGCCCCGAGAAGCTGCAACAATGCCCTCTCTTCAATTGGCCCATGCCCCCAAGTCGATCCTATGCTCCGCTGGTTCCTGGGGATGGACTGAACTCAGGGTTAAGAGCTTAAGAACTACAGGAAGGTATTTTGCAGGCAGAGGCACTGGCCTATGGCAGGCTCTCTCATTCTCTCTTCGATGCCCTCTGTAACAACGTTTTGCAGCAGGTGTTAAAAGTCACACCAAACCCATTTTCTTTCTGCAGCAGAAGGTCAAAAGGACAAGAATCAAGGGCTGGCGCAATCCTAGTCATTCTCCTTATTCACTCTCTCTTGCTGCCAGGACATGAGAGTCCAGGGAGAAATTAGCTTCAGAATTATAGTCTGAGCACCTTGGCCTTCTCCGAAATGAATGCTTCAGAAATGCCCAGTAGGCAGATCATTAAAACCTCCTTAGGCATTGTTACGGGAAGCCCTCCGAGGGCCACAAATCTTGCCACAGTGATACAGTATTTATCCAGTCAGCATTTCCACCCCGTGCTGATGGCTGGTGAAGGATTTAGCAAGGTGGTTCTTCCAGCCTCCCCACTTTACAAGGTGCCTACTGGGGATGGGCTGACCTTGAGCAGGGCATATGTCTTCCCCAAACTTGTGTCCTCATCTGTAAAAAGGAAGAGATCAAGTCAACACTACCAGTCTGAGTTTTAAGAAGATAGTTTCAAGGGCACCCTCCCTTTTGCCATTCCAGGGAACTTGGATTCCACACATCTGAGAAGCTAATTAATACAGGGTTGTCCGACCTTGGGAGAACTGGCTAGCAGTCGGTAAACTTAAACTAATTGGTGACAGGGAATTGAACCTGGCTATTCAACGAGGCAATGGGAGTAAGTTTCTCAGCAGGGACTGTTCAAGTCACCAGAAACCTTTTTCCTCTTGAGAAAGTTCCTTCCCCCAAGCATTTCACAGTGGGTGAGCCCGCTGTGATGACTAGGCCAACCATAGATACCTGGCCCATGGAGAGCCAATCAGATTCTCTCTTCCAGGAACTCAGACTCACAGTTGTGAGGCTACAAATCAGCTTCCACCGAAGACAAAGATTGTAACAAAGTTTGCGCTGCCTGGATTAAGCTGGAAAACGCATGTCTGTTCTCCATCCATGCCTTCTAACCTCTGAACTCGAAAAAGAGCTACAACTGCCTAGGTGTGTCCACCCTAATTTTTACCATTTATCCTGGGATGTGATACACCAGGTGGGGGTAGGGTAGGAAAAAAAAGGGGGGGGGGAATTGTGTAACAGCCATTTGGAGCCAAAATAGCCTCTCTGCTGGTTTGCCTGGCTGGGAGGGATCGTGCGGGGGCTTAACCATATAGACCAGCTTGGCAGGCAAGCTTAAAGATGGCATTGAAGGTAACTTCCTGAACTGATGATTCAGAGGTAGGAAGCTTATACCATTTAATTCATTCCCCTTGCACTTGCCTCTGCAACATTTGAATAGTGTGATCCTGACACTTACTGCAAATTAGAAGGCTAATGAGATGCATCTCCAGAGCATTTACATGGACTTTGGAGGCCAGGGGAGGGCAGGATTGTGGAGTAAGTGACAATGGGGAGTTGTCAAAGGTCCATGTGACAGGGACCATGGGCAGTAGGACAGCCAGGGTTGGCCAGATGGACCAAAGAAGAGAATGTTGATCTACCAGTAAAGAAAGGATGCCCCAGCTTTGCTTTTCATTAGCTGGGGTTGCTTACTATGACTGGCAATGCAAGGACCTCACTTACACCACAGACCTTTAATAGCCAAGATCCAATCCAAAGGCTATTTGAGAGTCCATAAGAACAGAGTGTCAGCAGAGAGGATAACAATCTTGTGGCCCTGAGAGCTGCTTTGTCGCGGAGCCAATGCCCAGACATTTGTGCCACAACCTGCCCTCGGCTTCCCCTTTTCTGCGTCAAGCAATGCTTTCAGTTCTTCGCATTCTACCAAGTTTGCTATTGCTGGTCTCCCTGAAGCTTTGGGAAAAGAGCTGGTGATAGGTATTGAGGTCACTGGTGACCGGGTGCTCAAAGCAGTGAGCTAGAAGGGATAATCTACTGGGTAGAATGGCTAAAAGTAAACCCAAACTTAGAATCCAGAAGTCTAGCCCATTAGAGGTGAACTGTATGCCCTTGGGCAACTGCTTACCCTCTCTGGCTTCCACCTTTACACCTCAGTGTCCAAAAAAAGAGGGAAGATCTGGTGGTCTCCAAGATCCTATGAG
This sequence comes from Mustela putorius furo, assembly GCF_011764305.1. Lineage (NCBI taxonomy): Eukaryota > Metazoa > Chordata > Mammalia > Carnivora > Mustelidae > Mustela > Mustela putorius. The sequence continues at coordinate 17,948,834 of NW_025422019.1, read as the reverse complement.
CAGAGGTTGTAATTTCCCTCACCTCCTTCTCCGGCAACACCTTCTGTCTCGTGGCCAGTTCCTATGAGAATTAATCCCCCAAAATGTGTCTGAAGCCTTTCACAGATGCTGCCTACCCAAAGGGAGTGAGCTCTGATTGGGATTCACCCCACACTTCTTTCCTCTATCACCACAAATGCTCATTTGAATTGATGAGTAGAGGACTGCCAGTCCAGGCTGCTCTGGCAATAGACAGTTGAGTTTATTGGAACTGAACACTAGGCTTTCAATTCACGTCAGTCTGGGTGCTCGGATTTGCATGATTGCACATTCAGAGACAGGCACCTGCACTCGGAACATCCTTGGCTGCCCACACGCTCTGCTGAGCCAGCCCCAGCTGTTACAAGCCGCCTGTTTAAACGAGGCCTGTCGGGAGCTGAGCCCGGCCACTGAGGCAAAACAGCGTTAGTAGTTAAGGCTGCTTGAACAGGAGAGGTCCCACTGTTGGGCAGGCCTGTCAAGGCTGCTCTTGGGAACAGCTGTAAAGGGTGTTCAGCCCCAAGGAACCTCCTCCCTCGTGGGCAGGGACATCTGCTAAGCCTGTTGTACACTCTCACCCAGCTTCAGAACTGCGCCTTGAGATACTCAGCCTCCCCAGTGGAGAGAACTTCCTGGGACTCCTGGCTTCCCTCAAATGAAGGATCCACGTACAGAAGCTCCTCCATAAAGAAAGCTTCCTAGTAGCATAGGATTCATAGTTAATTGCAGAGTTTAAGTCCCCACATTACATGTACTAGCTGTGTAATCTTAGGCCTGAACCTTTGTTTCCTCAACTGTAAATGGGAATAACAATACGATCTATGTCATGCAATTTTAGTAAGAATTAAACAAATACATATTAAGAACTTAGAATAGGGCCTGGAATACGGTAAGTGCTCAATAAACTTTAGCCATTATTATTGTTGTTACTTTGGCCAAGGGAGGTCAGATGGAAGGCAGCTGAAAAAAGACAATTTAAATTCATCATTGAACAGTAAGAGTCCTATGTAAGCATCAAAATGCTCCTTGTTCTTAAGATGAAATTATTTAACTGTGGCACTGGGTACCATAAAATGTAATCTCTCATGAGAGTCTGCATTTTTAAGATTAATAAAACGCATTATTTAGAATGTACCCTGGGGCAGAGTGGGGAGATGGAAGGGCTGTGCTCTCCTTGCACCAGATCTGGTCGACTACCCTTCAGGCTTTCTGGTCTCCCTCCCTATTGGAAGACACGCTTTCAGCTATGAACGAGAAAAACTAAAGAACGGAGAAGTTAAATAATTTGTCCCTAGTGTATGATTCAAAATCTACCTGGATAAAACGTCTTTGCTGGTTTTGTGTCTTTATCCTGCCAAGCATTGTGCCAGATAGACACTCTGTAGGAGACACAAATATAGGGCATGACCCCCAACTCAAGGTGTCATCCACCTGATAGGAACACCTAATGTTATACCAAAAGGCTAGTAATGTTGAGGAGAAGCTCTTGGCAATCAAAAGGAGGAAGAAAGGAAGGAAGGGAGGGAGGAAGGAAGGAATGTGGATTAAAGGATCAAAAGAAGATAACTAATAGCCAACAAACTACAGTTCTAGGAAAAGAGAATGGAAGAGAGAAAATCAAGAAATATGAGAAAGTTTCCCACAATTGAGAGAAATGAGCTTACTAACTGAAAAGGATCTGCTAAGGATACAGAACAATTGGGAGACAGGATGCACCACCATGAAATTTCCTATCATCAGGGATAAAGAAAAGATTCTAGAGGCTTCGAGAGAAGACAAGTAAGATACATACAAAGGATCAGACCCAGGATGGCATTGGAGTGCTCATTACCAACAATGGAAACAAGGAAAAAAAAATGTAGAAACACCCCCAAAGTTCTGAATGAAAACCATACATCACCCAGATTTTTATGAAGATATCAATCAAGTATGAGTAAAAAAGTCATTTAAAAAAACATGGAAGCTTTCAATGTAAAGTACATTTACTTCCATGTACCCTTTCTCAGGAAGCTACTAGAAGGTGGGTTCCATCAAAATTAAGGTGGTAGCCCAGTAACGTGCTACAGCTGGCTCTTACAAGCCCACAAGAGCATCTCTTCCCAATTCTGAGTGTGATGATTACTTTTATGTCAACTTGACTGGATCAAGGGGTGCCAAGATAAAGCATTATCACCGGTGTGTCTGTGAGTGTGTGTCTGGATAAGATTAGCTTCTGAATTGGGGGACTCAGTAAAGTATCTTGCCCTTACCACTGTAGGTGGGCCTCATCCAATCCAGGAAAGGATTAAGAACAAAAAGGCAGAGTAGGCTACTTGGCTCAGCTGTGAACAATGACTATCTAGTTACAGTGATGTGAATACCAAATATTGATCTATTAAAACTGTTATATACCTCTGCCAATAGAATGTACTTGGGGATGGAATTGGAAACTCTACGTTAGCAGAATACTATTTATATCTATAGTAGGAAAACAATAGATAAAATGGAGGGAAGATGCAATATAGGCATATTATATAGAAATAAGGAAACAAGCATCCAAGAAAACAAGTTAAGAAATTATTAACTGGTTACCTCTGAAGAGTGACAAATAATGGGATGCTGGCAGGGGTCAGGCAGGAGACTGTCATTTCCCACCTAATCCCCATACTGCTTTCTTACTGTGTAACAGTGCCCCTAATTACTTTAAACAAACAGGCAGCAGAGGCAGCGTGGTATAGTTAGAATTATCTCAGCCTTAGGCTCTGTAGGTTCCTGAGATGAAGAACAAGCCAGAGAGCGCAGGGAAGACGGAGAGCCCTGTACCTCCCTCTGTCATAGGTCTGTGAGAGGAAGAGAAGAGAATGATCGGAGAGAAAAGAAGAAATGAAAAGGACAGGCACAACAACTCATCCTGGGAGTCGGTCAACTGGGACTTTCTGGAATTGAGTCAGCTTCTCTCTGAACTGTTCCCAAACAAGGCTGCTAGCTATAAAACCCAGAGTTCAGGGGATAAAAAGGATTATTGACAATAATGTAAAACACATGATGCAGAAGTGTCCAACCATAAGGGATGGCTTAAATAAAAATGCTATGTCCATATATAGAATATTGGACAGACATTTAAGAGGATGCTTAGAAGGCTATTAAATGACATGGAGAGGTATTTACAATCTACTCAGTTTTAAAGGGAGCAAAAGGAAGAAGAAAAAGAGTATAAAACAGCTCGTACAGCATGCCTTTTTGATCTCAAATTGCATACGCAAAAGATAAAAACTATATATATGTACTTACAGGTGCACAGGAAAATGGACTGGAAGAATACAACTGATGAGTAATACTTATTTGGGGGGGTCATGTTTATTTACTTATATTTATTTTAGATTGTCTATATTTTTGAAATTTCTCATGTTGAGCATACATTCCTTTTGTTTAAGAATAAAACAATCAAAGGCTCCTGCTATTTTAAATTTGTAATAAATAAAAGGAGGGTAAAAGCTTAGCTACATCCCCCTGGCTCACTCCTGTTTCTCACACCCTACCCACCTACCACCACCTGGATGGAAGGGAGGACTACATTGTTTCCTACAATAGAGGAATTATGGTGGTTAACTTCCCCAGCCCTGCTGCTCTGGGATAAATCATGTGTCACAGTCACCCTCATTCAATATGGTCACATGCAAAACCTCTACCCACATCTCAACTTTCACTGCAATGCATTCAAATTGCAAAAGATTGGCACATTAAAGGAGTATGACTATCACTTTTATTCAAGTTGGCCAACCTCCCTCCATCAGTAGAGCTTAAGAAATTGTCTTGATACCAACATTTTTTAATAATACTCCAAATTTGGTTGTCTCCTTCTAAAGCTATCAGACAACAAACAGACATCCAAATGCAATGTGCCAAAATGCTAGTTTCTAAGTCAAAACAGAGCTCTCGATTTGGTCAACATACTAAAAGGAGTTACTCCTTCTCCACTGGGGGGAATATAAACTAGTACAAACATTTTGGAAAACAATTTAGAAATATGTATTTAAGCATCAAGAGCTTATCCAGTAATTTTTCTTCTGGGAATATAATCTTAGAAAACACTTAAAATGCAGAAAAAAAGAGAGACCTTGCAACACCATCTGCAACACAGATCAGGTAAAGTGTTTTATCCCAAGTGGGATATTATATAGCCATTAAAAAACATGTTTCCAAATACTTTTTAAAAAACACAGAGAATTCTTATGATACAATGGTGGTTGATCAAAAGGATACCAAGTTATAACCTCAAATATTTAAACAAAATGCAAAGCATGGAAGAAATGAATCAAAACATTAAATATCATTATCTCTGAATTATGTATAATTTTCATTCTCTTATCTAGACCTATTATGTGTTCTCAGTTCTGTATAGTGATAGCTGACAGGTTGGGTGACATTCCCAAGTTCACACTAACTAGTGCCAATTATGATATAAACATGCATTTAGGGGTGTGTTCATAAATCAACTCCTTAGATAATAAAGAAACAAACAAAAAATACCTTGATTTGTAGCATTTGTGATTCCCATAGTCTGAATGCTCCCACTGTGGCCAGTTTCAAGCCACAAAGGCGGGGCTGGGGCAGGGAAGAGCTGGATGAAGGACAAAGGGGAACCTAAGAGGAACTGAGAATGAGTTACCTAACCACATCAGCCAACTCTACCTCCCAGCTTCCATTTCCATTGTGGGAATCCAGCTAATGAGGGTCCCTTGTACCTGCAGAACTGATAAAGAAAACTAGTCTGAAAGTAAGATTTGTTCAGTCTCAAAGATAAATCCTAAAAAGCTAAAAGCTCCAAAAGACAAGGCAAGCCCCAATAGGTCAAAAGCTGAGATCATCCCAGGTACAACTAAGCAAGAAGCAAAGAGTGAAGCATGTGGTGGAGACTAGCTGCCTCCAATTTTATTCAATTCCAGAGTTGGGGGTGGGATGAGGGATGATTTAAGCACAGGGTCTCACACCTTAATGAACATTAGAATCACCTGAGATTCTTGGTAAACAAAGATCACGGATCCCCACTTCCATTGTTTCTGACTTGCAGTATGTGTGAGTGGGCCAGAGAATGTGCATTTGTAATAAGCTCCCAGACAATGCATGTTACTGGCCCAAAGACCACATTTTGAGAGCCACTGGCCTGAACAGTACAAGTTACCAGCAAAAAGGGAGGATGATTTCAGTAGATGAATTGGTCGATGGTGTCCACAGGTAGATTAGAGGAAAAGAAAACAGATTCCGTTTCTTCTAAACACACAATTCACAATTATAATGGTTTTCAGTTCACATCTTAGTAATTCCTAGACCTCGAAGTTAATTTTATTTTTATCAACTTGAACGAATAGTTAGGAGCTACTAGAAATTTCCATGAATGTAGTTGGACCTCTTAGAAACAACAACCTTATTATTATCGTCATCACCATTTTCGAAACCATAACACAGCCCCAGAAGTCAGTTGCCCCAAACCCATGGCCTGCAAGGCAGCTTGTGAACAGGGCCAGGAGCTCCCATCTCCCACCCCCTTCCCGCCAACAACATGAGCCTTCGCACCCATTGTCCCTCCAGTCTCTGACAGCAGAGAAGGGATGAAGGAATGAAGACAAATGATCTTCATGCCCTGGTCCCTATGGCAGTCTGGAGAAGTCTCCGAACATCTTCTCAGAATCATGTTTTTCTTTCTTTCTTTCTTTCTTTCTTTTTTTTTTTTAAAGATTTTATGTATTAATTTGACAGAAAAAGACACAGGGAGAGAGGGAGCACAAGCAGTAGTAGTGTGAGAGGGAGAAGCAGGCTTCTGGGGAGCAGGGAGCCTGACTTGGGCTTGATCCCAAGACCCTGGATCAAGGCCTGAGCTGAAGGCAGATACTCAACAACTGAGCCACCCAGGTGCCCCAGAATCGTGTTTTTCAATGCCTGACATGAAATAACCAGGATAAAAAGGAAACCAACTACACTGAAATATTGTTATATTTTTTAAATTTTTTATATAGTAATATGTAGCAATGACTGATATTATTATATATTTAAGCACTTAAAATTTAGGAGGCAGGCTACTAACTGCCATAACTTTGAAGTAGTAAAGCAAATCATGTTTTGACATATCTGAAATAATTTCAGTGTGCTATGGAAATAAATAGCTGTGATTTCTACTGGTAATAGTCATAGGCCTGCCAATGTTATGTGGTTTGTCACCTACATTCATAATTAAAGGAATGCCAATTTTCACTTAGAGAAATTCAGAATTCTAAGCATGAACTCCTTTGTGGGGTGGGGGGGGGAGGTCCACGGACCCCAGTTTAAGTCAGAGTCAAGTCTAAATAAATCTTCATGCCATTCAAACAAACATCTTATTTTTCATTTCCTTTAAAAAATATGGCTGCATGATTCCTTGCCTTGGAATGAGTTACACCTATGGGATCTACTATATGAAACCCAAAACACTGATATTCATGTCTCAACAGGATTTAACAAATGTCATAGATACAACCTAATTTCTAAAGAATATAAAACATCCCCAGTTAAAAGTAATTGTATTTTGACCCATAAGCCCCTCTTTTTCAGAATTAGAAACTCAAAGAAATCTTCCCTGTAGGGAACTGCACCCAATCAGATCCGGTATTAACTGCAAAACATTTGTGGCTCCTTAGAACACATTCCATTTCATTCCCCTGTTTCCCCCACCCCCAGAAAAACCATGACACAAAAAAACTTCGTTCTTTTCCGGAAAACCGAAAACTAGTAACGTTGTTTTCCATCAGATGAGGCAAAGGTAAAAAAGAAAAAGAACAACGTTTATTCTTTTCCCAGATTCGGTAACAGCGCACAAACTGCAAGTTAAATTTCTACTTTTTTCAAAGTCGTGGGCATCCCTGCAGGGCACACATCACTAGCATATTCACGGTTTTTTTCATCACATTCCCCAAGCTCCTGCCCTTTCAAACGTGTATGTAAATGAGGGGGCCCAAAGAGCTATTAATGCAAATTTCTTTAAATAAGAATCCTGAAAACCAAAAGGCTGTTGGTGGCTTCAGAAAATATCTTGCAGGAAAATGCTGTGTCCATAGTGAACCGCCGCCGCCTGACCCTGGGAAAATTAACTTGTGTGGAGGGAAAAACAAAGAGTGGGGGGCCCAAGCAAGACACCTCAGTCAGTCCCAGGGCACAAAACCCAGCCGCTATGCTGGAGGGGAGGAAGATTTTGAAAGGGAGTTAGGAGGACCACTGACTCGTTTTCAAGGACTCAAGGATTATTCTTTAGCACGAAAATGTCTCTAAACATCATGCTTCATCATTCATTAATAAATGTGTGAAAGGGTCTTTGTGGGAAGGATGAAATCCCACCACCCATCCCCGGACACTGAGAGCACTGTGCTAATGTTACTAGAAGAGCCTGAAACCAAAGGTCCCGGGGTGGCCCCACAGGCCCTCCGCCTGCCCTCCCCCGCAGCCCCACAAGGCTCCACCCCTTGCTACCCCTGGGAGAATAGGAGGAGGCAGGAAGCTGACTCCTGCATTCAGCTGTGGAGAGCTCCTGCTTCGTGCCTAGGGTTTTCCCTGCTAGGCAGAAGGGCTGGACTTTCTCGCTATGTGGAATCTGCTGGGGTTTTGCTTTTCCCTTCAAGCACAGTGCATTTTCCCATCAGCGTATTCTTAGATTGAGAAAGGGAGCCCTGGGGCGCCTGGGTAGTTCAGTCGGTAAGCGTCTGCCTTGGGCTCAGGGCATGATCCCAGGGTCCTGAGATCAAGCCCTGCATCAGGCTCCCTGCTCCGTAGGAAACCTGCTTCTCCCTCTCCCACTTCCCCAGCTTGTGTTCCCTCTCTCACTGTGTCTCTGTCAAATAAATAAATAAATCTTTAAAAAGGGGGTGGGGAGGTGGGATCCCATGTAGCCAAGACCTTAGGACTCAGAGAAGAGAGACCAGCCTAGTGGTAAAGCACACAAGCCCCCACTCCTTAGCCTCTCAGGGCTTCTGTTTCTAATTCCTAAGACGGGGTGCCTCACCAGATGCTGAGAGCTTCCATCACTACCAGTCCAGCATCCAGCCTGCCAAGGACAGGTAGCTCAGCTGCTGAAATTCAGGACATGGAAGGACCTAGTGAATTTTATTGTCTTTTAACCCTGCCCGAAACACCAAAAAACACAAACCTTTATGGAAAAATTTCTGCGAACATGTATCAATTTTGTGATTTTGTGAACGTGCATCGATTGGTGAAAAACTAAAGGACTTTGCCCATTAGGAACAATTGGTCATTTTTCCAGAAACATGCATTGCTCCACTTTCCAAAGTGGTGGAAAAGGAGCACAAACACGACCGTCACGACCGTAAATCCTCGCTGTGGCCTGTATGCCTGACATTGCCGCACTTTAATGGGGCATGGAGAGCCCACTCCCAACAACACCCTGGTTTTGCCCATGAGACACTAGGACCAGAAGCCTCTCTCTGAACATGGTCATCAGCAGAACCCAATACAGAACTCTGCGCACTGCACTCCCACCCCAGAGTTTATGCCACAGCTCCGCAGGGGCTCGCCAACTCTTTCATGACCCTGATTCCCCTCCCTCTCCACCAAGTACACTCCATCAGACTTGCTGACAGCTCAAGACGCAATTTAAACCTCCGAGTTGCTTTTCAGGTCACAGCCTAGGGAAGGCATCTGAAATCAGAAGCTAGAACTAGAAACTCGGAGGTCCCAGGTTTAAAGGACAAATTTTTCCCTTAAAATGGATCAGCCCACATTTATTATTAAAGTCCCAGCAATTGCACTTACCTCTCTCAGTAGGTTTCACTGCTCCATTAATTTCAGTAAGCGCAACCCTAGAAAGGTCTAGATGCAACCCAGATTCTCTCCTCCTAACAGCCTTTAAGAAGAGCAACCATCAGAAGACAAGGTACTGAGCAAGTTGGCCTTGACCACATGTGAAGGACAAGCTCACAAGCAGCCCAACCCATAACCCAAACACCACTGTGCCCCTGCCAGTTCACACACCAAAGTCTACACAGGTGCTTAGGGCCCCATTGCTCATATTCATATCTGCACACTGGTCTCAAATACATAAACACCCAGTACACTCTTGAAACACAAACCCCATATGCACACATATACACCAGAGTCAGCATACACATGTACTCACACAAGAACATTCAATGCGTGCATGTACCCATAGCCTATGTGAGCCTGCTTCGGGCCCACTGTCCCCATCTTGGGCCCACTGGAACTGGAATAATTTCTTATACTTCTCATGAGATCTGCAACCCAGATCTGAAACAACCATGGTCTAGCTTAAACCTCTCAAGAATCCAAACTCTGACAGCTCTCACATGGTTGGAGACCCAACCTAACCAACCCAACCAGCCCAGCATCAGCAGACCTTTCCTTGCTCACCAGGTTACCTATGGGTGGAGGAGGAAGGTTACCAGGCAGGACAGTCCCAGAGATCATCAGAGCATAAAACCATGCCCTTTAGAGCCAGTTGCTCGGTTTAGTCAGGCTGGAATTCTGCATCTACAGAGTGGCTCAGAGTGACTTCATCATAGGACTAGAGTCACATTTTCTGGTAAGAATTCAAACATCAGGAATTTGTGCCCCCAGATAGGCTCATCCCCCCCACCCAATGCAAGGCCCATCCTTGCACATCTTGAACTGACTTCAGACACAGTGTTGTTTTTGCTCTTGTTCTCAGAGAGCAGCCCAGCACCCCAAATCTCTCTTTGCATGTTTGTAGGACAGCAGGCAGCCATCAACAACAGCCAAGGGCAGCCAGGCAGAATCTCTCCTGGCCTCCTCGGCTGCCCTCCAGAACTACTGAGTAGGTAGGATGGTCCTAAATATACCCACTGTGCATCCTTGTCCTAATCCCATCCTCATTCCCCACCATCAAGGTCTTGTTCATGGTGCTGCATATAACTAAGGACTCTAAGAACATAAGCAGCTGAAGCATGGCCCCTTTCTCCAGTGTTTTCACATGGTTTTGTTCTATGGGACCAGATGATGGGGAGGGTGGAGGCAGAGAGGTGATCTTGGATGCCCACGAAGCACATTCATTTCCAATGACGTCTCTGCTGCCCACTCCTAAACCCACCCGCAAACAGAGACTGGAGCCCGAGTTCTACCAAACAGCCATGGGCATTTCACACGCACAGGTGATTCACCCGCCCCAACGCCTGCACAGTCATCTTAATAGCCCATGACCTCATTTTAATTGAAACCCATCCATGGTTGTAAAATGGAGTTGGGAAAAGTGGTTCAATCCTGCTCCCTTTTCTTTTTCCTGCCTCCAAGAAGAGTGTCTGTTCTGGTGAGCAACAGTGGGTCAGGTGAGCGGTCATCACCAGGGCAAGCAGAAAGCATCTCTAGATGGTCTTGACCTCTAAGCAACATGTGGGGACCAAGAACACTCAGAACTGGCCACAAGTAATGGATTCATACTTTACTGAATAATTAGAAACCACACTTTATTATCTGAGCTCAGAAATGATGACAGTATTTTATTTGAATTGGTTGCTATATGGAGTCTTACATGCAGCTGTATGTACATAGACATATGGATAAATTTTAATTGCCTGTGTGCCGCCTTATTACAAAAGAATTTGAGGTGGCTATAAGTTGTATATAATACAAAAGAATATTTTTAAAAAGAGTAATGAAACAACCCAAATGCCTTTCATCTCATAAGCAGATGAAAAAAATTGTATAGCTATTACAATGGAACATTATTTAGCCATAAAAAAGAAATGGAGCCCTGATACTCACATGAATGAGCCTTGAAAGCATTGTGCTAAGGGACAGTAAGACATAAATGGCCACATATTGTATGATTCCATTTACAGGAAATTTCCAGAATAGGAAAATCCATACAGACAGAAAGCAGATTAGTGGTTGCCAGGGGTTGTGGGGAAGAGGACTGGTGAAGTGACCACTTAATGTATAAAGGGTTTCTTTCTAGGGTGGTGAAAATGTTCTAGAATTTGATAGTGGTGATGGTTGCATAACATTGTGAACATACTAAGAGCCAGTGAGTTGAACATTTAAAAATGGATAAAATGGCAAATTTGGGGGTGCCTGGGTGGCTCTGTTGGTTAAGTAGCTGACTCTTGATTTTGGTTCAGGTCATGATCTTGGGATAGTGAGATCCACCCCTACATCGGGCTCTGTACTCCATGGGGAGTCTGCTCAAGATTCTCTCTCTGTCTCTCCCTCTGCCCTTTCCCACTCTCTAAAACTAAATAAATACATCTTTTTTTTTTTAAATGGAAAATTCTGTGTTATGTGAATTTGACCTCAAAAAAAAAATTTTTTTTAATAGTAATGAAGCATGGGAGAAAACAAAGAAAAGAGATTAATAGGGAACCTGGGAGTTGGCAGTAGTGATGGTTATACATGCAAACCATACCTGCTAGGGGTGGGTCACTAATTTGGCTATGACACCCAGAAGAGAGATCAGACCAAGAAACTCAGTCAGTCAATTAGATGAGTCCATTATCCCACAGGGTAAAAGCAAACCAGTCAGTGAGGAGAAGCACAGGTCTCCCAGCACTGGGACATGAGAACACTGTTCCCTGGAACTGCAGAGGGGCAGAAGCTCTGTGGTACGGCAGCCTGGGTCCTGTCCAGCAGCTCTTCAGCATAGACAACCAGCGATCATATAATTTTTGTCAACATCTCTCAGTGCGGGCTCAAGGCAAATGCCCAAGCACCTTTCAACAAAGACCTGCCCATTCTAAATATCCATGTGCTGAAGCTTCAGTCCTTTGGAACATTAGGGCTAATGTTTCTCAAAGAAGAAACTTTTACTTTTCTCTTTCCTGTATTTTTAAATATATATCTCTCCTGTGTATGCCTTTAGACCACTTTGAATCTGACATTAGTAGCACTTGGAGTGTTTATTAAAATGCAGATTCTAAGGGTGCCTAGTTGGTTCATTCGGTTAAGCATCTGCCTTCGGCTCAGGTCATGATCCCACTCCTACCTCTAGCCATCCAAAGTCTCTCATTCCCGTGGAGACCTGTTGATCAGATCATTCACATCTTAGAGAAGAGTTCTCCAGAGAAGAAGACCTCACTGACCAAAAAAAGCCATGTCTCCTTACACCCGGTCTAGGCCCTTCTCCTCACAGGAGCAGCTGATTTAATGCAAGATCCCAACACTCTCTTCCCAGGTCTGAGCCAAGCCTAAAGCCACTTGTACAACTGTGCTGGACAGCTCCAGCCAGATGTCCCCAGGGCACCTCAAACCCAACAGGCTCCAAACTGACCTATATTCCTTCATTGTCTTGAAGAGCAGAATGGATTGGATCTCCAGACCTCTGCATTCCTTCTGTTCCTTCATTTAGTCTCTCCCAGTGCTTCTTAAATGCCAAGAGGAAAAGGTGTATATACACACTATCAGGTAAACAGTACGTCAGGGATTTAAAGTATCCATTAAGGGTAATTTTTACACGGCTGATTTTTGCTATCATTGATCTTCAGAGACTAACACAGGTGATGTAACTCCTCTGTACTTATTTCTGTTTGTAACACTTACCACTTGTGAATGACTTTCTCTCTGGCTCCATTCTGAGTCCAAGGCAAGGGCTTTTCTCCCCCCACCCCCTTGATATAACTTGTTTCTTTTTCCTTTTTTTAAGATTGATTTATTTTTATTTTAAAGAGAGAGTATGTGTGAGCGGGAGGAGAGGGCGCAGGGAAAGGGGGAGAAGAGAGAATCTCAAGCAGACTGCACTGAGCATGGAACCCAATGTGGGGCTTGATTTCATGACCTGAGTCAAAAACCAAGAGTCTAATGCTTAAATGACTAAGCCACCCAGGCACCCTGGAAATAACTTGTTTCTATTCTCTGCCCTTTTTCTATTGAGTATCTTTTTCTTATTGACTTATAAGTGCTTTTCACATATGATGGATATTGACCTGATAATTGGCATATATAGTGCTATTTTCTCCTACTCTGTTTATTAATTTTAATGTTGTTTGAACCACCTTTCTCTACATCAGAGTATTGTTTTATTATTGTTGCTAATGGCATCAAACCTATCCATCTTTTCATTCTTATATCTACAGTGTCTATAACAGTGCCTGGCACATAGACAGTTCTCAATAGACCCGTATGGATTGGACAAAACAAATAAAAAAATCTGTGCTGATGGGAGACTTGCAAATATCACTGAGGAAATTCTCATGTTTGAAGGTAGAAGTCCGGGGGAGAAGGACTTTTCTAGTACAATGCTTAAGCATTGCTTTGAGTTTTTTCCTCATGAGCCCATGGGCCCCTATGAACTACTTTCTCTTTTCACAGAGCCTCAGCTTGCAGGAAAGGTACAGACTAGGAGAATGCCCACTGTTTAACACAACTCCAGTCTTTTCTCCCTATACCACCTGCCCACATTGAAGAAAGCAAAATGGAGTCTCTCATGTCAAGTAGAGGCCTGGGTCAAGCAATGATGCAAGCAGTTAAGCTACAGTACAGCTAGGAGAGCTCACCGGGACTAACGTCAGCTGACACCCAGAACTGATAACAGGCAGACCCAGAGAAGGTCTGCAGACACCCAAAACTGATGAAATCCTTTTAGAAAGGGAAGGATTTGGGCAGCAAACCTTCAGACTCTTTGGACATGACCCTTCTATGCCTGACCACTTAAAAAAGGCAACCGCTGCTGAAGGCTTTGCCCGATGGATCCCCAAACAGAATCGAGATCCTTCGCTGCTGGAACAGTGGAAGCAGTGAGTGCCAAGAGCTGACCCAGAACAGACCGAGGCCTTTCCTCAACTGTGCACCCCCAGACTGACTTTGCGTTTGGCTCATTCTCTTCCTGCACCCTTCTGTTACCTTGTTCTTCCTGCTCTGCGTGCTGTGTAAGAAGCCAAGTGTAATCCCATGGTGAAATGCCATTGAGTCTGGAATCCTGAACCTTGTTTTAGGGTTGAATAAGGCTGACATTGTGTGTGCGTCTTTGTAGTATGTTCATGACCACACAACTAAAAAGAACAAACGAGATTGCTCAGGTTGGATGGAAGAGGCTGTGTCCTCCCTGCCTCCCAATATCTCCGGAATCAACAGCTACTCTGTACTCAGGACAAGTGACCATCCACGGATATGTAATCAAATGCTAGAACATCCCAGATGTTCCTGGCCACAAGCCTGGACAGTGTTACTGCTAAACCTCGGTGGTTATTTCAGCCAATCCTAACTCCTTCCGGCTTTCCTTTGGGCTCCCTGTCCCTAAGTTTGTGGATGGAGATGAATCCCAGCCAGATGTTGCCAGAGCATTTTTCTCCCCTGGGTCAAAAGAGGGTTTTCTCTCAGGTTTATCCATTTCTCATTTAAAAGTTGATATTCAGCTTAACACAGTGAAACTTTACTCCCTTGAGGGATAGAAAAATAAGCCACCCAAATCCTATTCAATAAGGTAAATATTGGAATAAGATAAACATCTGAGCCGCCTTAAAAAGACCATTGTATTCCAGCAAACTGCCATTTCCTTACCTGGAGAAAGGCTCTGAATTCAGAAAGCTTGAAGCTGCATGAAGGGGCGAACCTGTGGTAAGAGAAGGCTCTTACTAGAGTCACCATTTATCTAGCACTGCTACATGACAGGTTCAAGTCAAAGGCTCCATCCACTAGTTGATCTTTTTAGCAACCCTTCAGGGTTGGTGTCTCTATCCTCATTTCCCAAAGACCTCCCCCTTGACCCTTTTTCACCAAGATTGTGTGGCCACCTCCCTCCCATGCCCCACTTAGACAGATGCATTGGGTCAGAGGAACCGAAACACTGTCTCGGTTCCATCCTTCGGAACTTGCAACATTACTTTAGGCAAGTGGCACCTCCTTCAGCATCATTCTCGCTCTCGCCATTTCTGTCCTAGACTTTTCCACCTTCTTCTACCTTCTTCCTAGGATAGTGTGCTCTCTACTGACTAACCTAACATGGGTTGCACACACCCATATATATATATATATATATATATATATAATCTTATAAATTCAATACTATTTTTTATTAAGTAGGCTCCCATGGAGCCCAATGTGGAGACTTAAATCACAAACCTGAGATCAAGAACTGAATTGAAGCCAAAAATCGGACGCTTAACCGACTGAGCCACCCAGGTGCCCCTTATGTGTTTTACAGAGGCAGGAAAGGTTCACAAACTTGACTAACCCACTGACTCAGAACCCTGTGTTCTTGACAAAAATCTAAGCCAGACAACAGTTAAAAAGAACAGAGAAGCAGCCTTGACTTCTTTAAGCCAGTCTGCATCCATGAAACTTCAGGCTTGCATTTTCCCAAAGGGCCCGCCTCTGCAGGTGCTGATCAGGCTTTGCTCCAGACTGACAGAAGCACTTTGAAAGTCTCAACCTGTTCAAAAAAAAAAAAAAAAAAAGGCCATTGATCTCAGAGTCACTGAAAATTCCAGAAGTTTCCTTAGCATGCAAAAAGTCTTCTAATTGATTTGCTTCAGGATAATGTGAAGGTACTTCACTGAAATGCCTTGGTGTTTGTAAGCCCTCGAATGAAGCCTAGTCCTGAAGGCCCACTGGGATGAGTTTTCTCTCATCTAGAAATGTGAACTAGAGGACAGCCTAAGATGTTGCATTTGGTGGTCGCAGGTTAGTTTTTCTGTCTAGAGGGTTGGGCGGCAGGTTTTGTTTGTTCTGGTTTTTAAGTTTCTCCTGAAGCTTGTGTTTCTAGATGGCTATCTCCCGAGCAGTCAAGCAAATGGACAAACACATTAGAGCAAAAACAAACATTTACATAGGCAGGGAAGTTCTTTCTCCCCAGTCCTAATTCACAGGACTGTATCCATTTAGGGATTAAAACAAGCTGGCCATTTTTTTTTTCTTTTTTTTTTTTCCTTAGGAGAGTGGATTCTTTCCAGAATTCGCATACTTTAGAGAGCAGGAGCAAACTTTGATGACAGGATTCTTTCTTCTCTTTCCAAAAATGAAAACCTAATTCAGATGAGCAATGCACATTGTAACTGTTCACAGCCCCATCATGCTCCAGCAAATGAATCCCAACAATTAGCCTCTTCTTTTCCATGAGACTATGTCCTTGAATTCCAGAAAGCTGGTATGAGAGCCAACCATATACATAAATATATTTTTTTAATTAATCCAGCTAGGGTCTAGCCAGTCACTACCCTGGAAAATTAATTATTCCTTCTTCTCTTAAATCCAAACAGCCCACGTAGATCTAAAATTATAGAAAGTTTAGGCTAAAACGCCCCTTAGGGATCATCCAGTCCAGAGTTTTCAAACTGAACCATTAAGGGGTCAGAAAGTCAATAAAAAAGGGTCAGGATAGGCATTTTTTAAAAATAGAAAACACAGAGAATTTCACATAGTAAGGGTAATTCTTATTTCATAAAACTGTTGTTTCCAATATGTATGTAGTTCTGAGGGTCATGATGTAAAACTGTGGACACTTCTTACTGTGGTTCCTGGCCTAAAAATTTAAAAACTGTTGACAAATCTTCTGGTTATACAGATGGGGAAAGTGAGGCCCAAGGAGGGACAGTGACTTATCCAGGGTTCTGTTGTAGACCCGAGTGGAATCCAGTCCTCTCCACTCCCTTCCTAACATGCTGACTCCCCCGACCCCCCCCCCCCCCGGCTCTCTCCCACTGGTTAGCACACAGATCAGCATACGTTAAGTCCTGCCTGGCATTGTGTGTGTCAACATATGGTTCCATTCAGGCAGTAGCCCCCTTGAAGACCCAATGACACCCAGTCTTTTTGTCACCCCACAACACTGAACACAGTGCAGAGCTCCTAGCAGGTATTGAATATTCACTTGGTAAATCACTGAGGTGGGCAGAGGATGGCTCAGGAAAGAAAAAATGGTGAGAAAATGCACGGGAAAGGAGAAGAGCTCCCTGGGAAGGCCCGGCATGTTTGGGAGTTCCTGACCACTACTGACCATGATTCTAACAGTCAGCATTTACCAGCTCATGTCCTCCCAGGTGCTGGGCTGAGATTTAAGGATAGCATACCTCATTCGCTCCTCACAAGAAGCTGGTGGGATACTCTTATCAAAGACTAACAGAGGTTTAGGAACTTGTCCAAGGTCATTCAGTTAGCCAAGATTTAACCTCTAACAACTGGATTTCAGACTCCATGCTCTTAACCACTCCCCTCCACTCCTCCAAGAAACAGCAAAGTCACCACAGAATGTCAGCTATTGAAGCAATGAATAGGTGTTTAATCAATTTGCTGCAAGACTGAACACATGGATAAAGGAAGAAGGATCCACTCTAGTTTGCTCAGAGGCTAAAGGCTAGAGTTGAGAACTGCTAGAGCAGAACAGAGCAGGTCTAGCCTGGACAAACCACCTAGCACAGGATGAACATTTCTCAAAAGGGGGTGTAGATGCCCCTGGAACTCAGATTGTAGGAGACTTTTCCATCTCTCTTTTCACCCTCAGCTGTTGCCCATTGTGCCTGCCATTGCTAATAGAACCAAAAGAAGCAACCACATTCTCAGTCTGGGGCCCTGGAATATGGGTTTGTAACCCAGTTAAGAAGTGCGATAGGCCTATTCCCTAAACCAATGCTTCTCCAAAATTCTTGTTTAAAAAAAAAAATTAATGTGAGTTTGAGTTGTGGATGAAAAAATTGACTCAGCTTTTCATCAGCTCGGACTCCAGGGGCTGTCAAAGGCAGAGTGTCAAGTTCAAACATACAGCTAAAATAAAAAAGAAAAGGAAAAGAAAAGCCCGTCTCTGGGAGAGAGACTTTTCTTTCTATTCTTACAGTCAAGGAGGCAAATCGGGTTTGGTTATCCTTTTTTTTTTTTCCCCTCCCCTTTAGAAATTCTCAATATGATTGGCAAGAAGTCAGGAATAACAAGATAGAGTGGTGATGTAAATGCCTGTGGAAACAGTGGGTTCTTTGTGCTGACCTTGTCTAAGAAGTCACAAAGTGAGAAGAGAAGCTGGGATTTGGGCTTTGATGCAGAGCCCTTGCATGTAAAATTCACAGTATCCTTCCTATCGGAAATGCTTAAATACTTTCCCTACAGGTATTTACAATCTGTGTCAACATTTGGCTGACTCCTGGCTCTTTTCTCCTTTCATTCATATTAACTACTTAAAGGAAAACTCTAGGGCAGCATTAGAGTAACACGTTACATTAAAACAAAGGATAAATTACTAAAGAAACATTGGAGGGTCTGGAATGCAATCATCAACTAAGAAAAAAAATTATTCTTCACAAATACGAAACAATGGCAAGACATTGACAAGGAGATGGAGACAACTAGTCCAAGCAAAACTCCACTTGAAACCACAATACTCCTCTCTTTAAAACTTCCAAAGCTCTGACATTCCATTGATCTGTCCCATTTCCAATTTAGAGTCCCTTTAATAATCATAATAGACACAAACCTATCCTGTGTTCAACTTAATCTTTCTAACTGTAGTTTAATTTGAATTGTTTTACACCCTGTGCTCAACAGAAAGAGAAACACTATGTACTTATGCAATCCTAAGTTTCTGGGATCCTTGTCGGACAGTAGCCTTAAGACTCCTATTTTATCTTACAAATTTTATACCCTATACCGATATTATCCTTGTTTGTTTTCATATAAGGTACTATTGAACTGTCATCAAGTTAAATGGATCCAGTAGGAAAATAATACTGTGTTCATCCATTTGCTGGGAGGATCCCCAGCTCCCTGGCCTATTTCCCATTAGTAAGTCCAACTCTGCATAAAGTCTCTACCCTTTACAATGTTTTTAGCTGCAAGTAACAGCACATCCGACTTTAAGTTGCCTAAACAGTGATGAAAATGTATCACTGCCCATAAAATACTCCAGAAATGGATGGTATGAGGTTGTTTCAGTGCCCCAAAACTGTCATCAAGGGCCCAGGTTCTTGGCAGCTTTCCATACTGCTAGTCTTAGTGTGCTGGCCGGTCATTTGGTTTGTCCTCCCATGTGCACAAAATGGGTGTAATGGTTGAGGCTTTCTACATGAACACAACATCTGGCTGATGAAAATGAACGCTTCCTCTCATGAGCCATGATTAATTAGGGAAGAAAAAACATCCCTCAAATTCCCTAAGAGACTTTTTCTCAAGTTCTATTGGACATAATTGAGCCACACGCCTATGTGGCCCCAAAACTTGTTTGTGTTTTGAATGTTTGTGTCCCCCAAAGCTCCAATGTTGAAATTCTAACCAACAGGGTGATGGTGCTGGGAGGTGGGCTGTTGGGAGGTGAAGGCACAGGCCTCATGAATGGGATTATTGGTCTAAAAGAGGCCAGAGAAAGCTGCCTACCCACCACCACCCTCATTCAGCACGGGAGAACACAGTGAGAAGGCACTGTCTATGAGGAAGCGGGCTCTCACCAGATATCAAATCTGCCAGTGCTGTGATCTTAGACTTTCCAGCCTCCAGAACTGTGAGAAGCCAATGTCTATTGTTTATAAGCCCTCTGCTCTGTGGTAATTCTGCTATAGCAACCGGAACAGATTAAGTGCCTAAGCCTTAGTTTTTGGGAAGACTGGAAAATGGAAAATCTGACATTTTCAAACAGAAATAGCAGAAGTTAAGTTCTTCCAGCAAGGAAGTAGATAGAGTAGGGACTCATAGTTCCCCCTCTGGACAGGCAACCAGAAGGATCTGCCACAAAGCCCTCATTCCCAGTGGCCCAGTCCTCATGACAGCGAGCTACATACAACCACTTTCAATGAGCAGGTTTCTCATGGAATCCAAGCAAGTGGCTCTAGGAAGTATGGTTTTCTTTTCTTTTCTTTTTTTAAAAGATTTTATTTATTTATCTGACAGACAGAGATCACAGGCAGGCAGAGAGAGAGAGAGAGGAAGAAGCAGGCTCCCTGCTGAGCAGAGAGCCCGATGCAGGGCTCGATCCCAGGACCCCGGGATCATGACCTGAGCCGAAGGCAGAGGCTTTAACCCACTGAGCCACCCAGGTGCCCCACGTTATGGCTTTTCTTAATTACTGACCCTCCCATTTCTTCATTCTTGGATAACTGCAGTCCACATTATTTCTAGTCATGTAGGAATTCTCAGGACCTCAACATCCCTATTGACAACACATCAGAACTCTTGACCCCACAGTCCCTGCATTGCAGCCTCATTTTATGTTGGTATTTCTGGGCTGTTTCCCTGATGAGTGCCCAGCTGAGGCTTCTCCCTCAGTGACAGCATCCTTCCGCTCCACCACAGCCTCAGTGCTCCACCATCACCAAGACGCCTCTGGACTCGACTCCTCTGCCTTTCCCTTGTGCAGCTGTTAGCACCGCAAACCACAGGAGCAATCTATCCCTATCCTTCTGTAACCATATGCTGGGTCTGAACACCAGGTTCTAGCCGTGAGTCCATCCCCTCATCCAGTTCTGTGTTCTGTAGTTCTGATCTGTTGCTGGACATCACCAGGCACCATGAACTTGGTCCACTATTAATCTATTCTGTGTTACTTCCACGGAGCCCTTGCTTCCTCTTACTGCAGCTATCCCACAGTGACTTCTCCTAACATTGGTCCCTCTTATCGAGTCCGCAGGCTACACAGCAGACAATGAAAATGACAGTGATATGCAGTGGTCTGTCTGTTGAGAGCCTGCATGTTCTGGGTACTTTGCAGTATCTGTTTGAGTCAGCTCTTCAAATTAGGTACCATTCCCATTTATAGATGTAGTAACTGATATATCACTGGAAATACACAGATTGCCCAAGATCAGATGGTGCATGTCATAGAAAAGAACACATCTATGCTACTTGTCTCCAAAGCCTCACTCTTTACTCCTTAACCCACTGAACCATTTCTGCCAGTCTCCCTCTCTCGTCCCTGGATTCTCTCTTTCAGCCTCCATGATTGTTCCCTTCTCTTGTATCTTAGAGGAAGAGTGGTCCCTCCTACCTGGGGCTAACAGCCACTCCATGCTCATCATGGCCTCTTCTGTACTCCATTCCCATCTTCTAATCATTCTTGGACTTTTCATTATCTTCCTCGTTCCTCAACACTGCCCTGAGTCCCCCCCCACTATATACTTCCCCTCTGTCACAGCCAGGAATGGAGCTAGCTCCCTGTCCCAGAAAAGCCTTCCTTCATTTCCATACCTCTCTCTGTTATGTTTTTCCTTCTTTGTCTAGCTAGCTAGTTCCTAAACTAATTCAATCTAGCTAGTTCCTAAACTAATTCAAGCTTAAGTGCTAATGGACACTCTCCCTTCTAAAGACTTTAATAGGAGCCTTTGAAAATTTACCCACAGAAAAGAATTTGAGGAGAAGGAAAGTTTAAGGACACGATTTTCGAGGTATGAGGCAACAGACTAAAGGAGTGGGGCCGTGGCACCTCTTGTATTATGGAGAGAGAGAGGGAGCCCCTGTTGGACCACGCACAAAGGACCCATCCCAGTTTCTTTCCAACATTCCCCAGATTTTGATTTTCACAACAACCTATTTAAATAAGCACGATGAGCCCTACTTTATAGCTTAGGAGACTAAAGGCCTGGAGAGGTTAAAAAACCAGGCAGAGTCACACAGCAGGGTAGCTATATAGCAGAGATTTAAACCTGGGTCACCTGATTCCACAGTCTCTGATCTTTTCAGAAAACAAAACAATTTCACTGGGAAGGTCAAGGTTGTAGGACTGCAATGCTAAAGCAGACACACAGGATACACAGCTCTATAACCCTCTCTTCTGAGTTCTCCATGTAAC
The DNA here is from genome assembly GCF_011764305.1 of Mustela putorius furo. Taxonomy (NCBI): domain Eukaryota; kingdom Metazoa; phylum Chordata; class Mammalia; order Carnivora; family Mustelidae; genus Mustela; species Mustela putorius. The sequence goes on along the minus strand of NW_025422019.1, from coordinate 17,927,137 downwards.
TCCTAACATACCCTCCTCCCCAGACCGGCCTTGGAGGACAAATGGCTGTCACTTAAGGGTATGACTGGAGGAGCTTGTGTTCTCCAGATTTCTACGTCTTCCTTCCCTGATACAAGCCCTTCTAGGTGGCACCGAGTTCTTTGGCTACTGGAGGCTGGGAAGACCCAGGGGCAGGGATCCAAAGGAACATGCCTAGCATGGTTCAGTCTGAGAGACAATAGAGACCTTATGGGCTGTGCAGGCTACATAGGCCCATATGAAATGTTTGTTCTGGGGTACTACTTGAGCACATTTTCAAGTAGACCTAACTTCTTAAAATCCTACCTGCCCAAGGGCTATCAATTAACCCAGGGTTCATTTAGCCCCACAGGGTAGTTAAAGTTACCAGAGCTAAGAGAGCTTTTTTTTTTTTTTTTTAATGACCAGGTAGCAATTCAGCCTGAAAAACAGAAAGTCGGAAGTGTTCTTAGTGTCAGTACATGTGTTTTTACACTAGAAGCAGAAGCAGATGAGACAGGTGTTAGAGCTGAGCTCCTATTTCAAGTTCAGATAGATAACATCTCCTGATAAGACCGAGGTAAGAAACCCAAGATACCTGCTCTGAAATAATGCCGCTGCGAAGCCTGGGGCTATTGACAGGAGAAGAAGCAGAAGAAAGAAAAGACTCTCAATTGTACCTGCGGACTTTCAAGGCTCCTGCTGCCGGGTCTTGCGGCTCAGCTCCGGAGGCTTTGTGGGAGGCTCATTGTTAAACAGGGCAGCTTGCCTCACAAAGGAATCTGTTTCCCTGAGAGGTTATCACCAGCTATTGTTTTGATGTTTCTTTATTTGCAGTGCTTACGGGAGGAAACAGCCCTCTCCTTTATGGCACCAACTCATTAGACATACTGGCCTCTTTTCCCTGGGCTCCGGAGCGATTTGCCATTTATGAAATGTCCTCTCTTCAAACTTTGCAAATCCCAAGTTATTCATTTGAAGTTCATGACCCCCTTTCCCTCTTTATGTTCCCAGCTCTCTCCCTTTCCCACAGGTTACTCAGAGGCTAGGCAGGAAAAACCCCAATGAAGGCAGCGGCAGGCCTAGCAGCACAGGCATCAGACCTCCCAGTCCTCCTCCTCCCCAGCAGAGGAGGTCCAACTGTCCCTGCAAATAACCCAAAGCCGTTTGCTTCCTCCCAACCCCCACGCCACTCACTGCCCGGCTCCTCTCCCATTCCCGTATTAAGGAAACAATGAAGCGAACACACCAGGATATTCTGGGGCAGACAGTGATCTCCAGCAATAAATTACTTCCTCACTTAGTGACTTTTATGGGTCAGGGAAACCATATGGCCCATGCAGCCGGCTCCAGGTCAACTCCAGCAAACTCGATGCTCGTTTGTCTCACCCTGATCATACTAAAAGATGGTGGGGTGCCCAATTCTAAGGTTTTTCATCACCCCTACTCCCCAAATGCAAGCAATTCACTCTCCATGACTAAGCTGCCTTCCTTCCTTGTTCTGTTGACCCCCTTCTCAGCCTACTGACTCTCATGCTTGGTTGGTGGTATCTGGTTCTCCCTCTGCCGGCATCTTTCCAGGACACCCTGGTGGGGGGAACAGTCCTTACAATTTATGGCCCTGACTGATGTATGTATCCACATCTTTATCCTGCTTTTCATCATCTTGGTGACAGAATTACATAATATTTGTTGCCTCTAGTACAAATTTACCAAATTAGGCAGGGAGAGGCTGACCTGGGTCCCCTTACCCCGTCCTCACCCCGGGGCTTTTGGTGTCTTGGGAACCCCCCCACCTTTGTGACACAGCTTTGAGTACGACATCCCTTCTAAGGCCATAGCCACTGAGAATGCTGTGCTTCTCAGAAATGGGGGCACAGACCTCGCTGGGCAGCAGTGAGAAGTGAGTAAGATGCGTGGGCCCCCACGAAGGCCCAAGTTAAACCAAATATTTCTGACTGGCATGTCAGGTAGAGAGAAGAGGGCTGAAAGTAATTTAACTGGTAGGTCATTCAAAACATCCTCACCTTAAAAGAGGCCTGAATTTACCATAGACTGGAAAGCAAAAACTTGGTAAGTTTAGACAAATTGATTTCTTGTTTGCAGGAGTCCACTCTGGGTCATTACCGTCCCCTAGACGCCCGCCCTCAGGATAATTTCTCCCCTTCTGTTCCCAGAAGTATTTTGGTGAAAAGTATGAGAACTGGACTAGGTGGAGACTCTGAATGCTCTTTACAAAAATAATAATAGTTATTACCGCTTTCTCTGAGACGATTTTTCTCAAGCAATGTTATCATTATATTTCTGTGGATGGATTAATAATAATAATTAAGTTCCCACTCTGTGCCTTCGCAAAGAGGGTATTATCATCCCATTTTATATTTTACGGATGAGCAAACTGAAATTCAGAGAAATTAAATGATTTGTCCAAAGTCTTTTAATTAGTATCAGAAGAAGCAGGATATGAACTAGTATTATCTGACCCCCAAATCAACTTCTTATTACAGTGCAAAAGAAAATGGTCATACTTTAAAAACAAACAAACAAAAACCTTGAATATCCGAAAGGTTCAGTATTAAAAACTACAATCTGCCATTTACTGGGCACTGACCATGTGCTAGACATTATTCTAAACATCATATATATCTCATATAGTCACAACAACCTTGGGAATTAGGGACTATTATACTCATTTTATAGACAAGGGAACTGGGACAGGGAGTTACATTTCATGAGGAAAGGAACCGCATCTGTCTTGTTCACTCTTTTATCATGGCATTGTCTCGGCATATAGGAGGCAATAGCTGAGTGAATTATTTGAATGCTGCAGTCACAAAATACCTAATCTAATATTAACTGGGTCAACCATATTGTATATCTTGTTCATAATGGTTGCTAGTATCTAGCCTAGTTTTACCACATGAGTTGAATGAATAAACTAAATTTTATATTCACATAATATTAAACTTATTATTAATATACATAATATGTGATAGCAGCCTGTTTATCATTATGTACATATATAGGGTGAAATATTAATCAGGACTTTTTGGTTGCAAATGACAGAAATCGTAGCAAACCAAGGTAAAAGAAAAAGAAAGGTGAAGGAAGGAAAGAAGGAAGAAATTGTCACCTGTAACAATCAAGTTCAGAGTTGGACTTCAGGTAGGATGTTATCCAGGAACTTAATCAATAGCACTTATCAGTTCAGTTTTCCTTTCACAGACTCTTCCACATGGTGGCAAGATGCTCTAGGTTATATCATCCTCAGAGATAATACTGGCAGAAAAAAGTGTGTCTCTCTGTTTAAATCCAGCACAAGTCTCGGGAAGAACTCAGATTACATGAGCCAGTGTCACAAGTCCATCCCTGAACTCATCACTGAAGCTAGGGGAAGGTGAGTGTTCTGCTTAGAGAGGCCTCTTTCCTCTGGAAGAGAGAGAGAGATCACTTTTATTGCCAAGCTATGTGGAATAGTTTCCCTCTAAAAAACAAGTTTTGGGTATTAGAGGAAATGGGAAAGGGAAACCATTTTGAGCAAAGGCTCTCGCTGCCACATTGGCAAGAAAAGGTCCCACTTCCCCTCAAGGGTCCTGATTACCCAGGAGTGAGACTCCTGAATCTATAGGTTTCTTCCTATTACTGTCTTTCAGCCTGGATCTGGGTTTTCTGGGGATGCAGCCCTGAGGACTAATGCACCTTTCAGGCAAGCCCCTTTCTTGTCCCCTCTCAGTCCCAGGCCCACCCCCACAGACTCCTAAACAGGGTTCTTCCCTTGGTAGGCAATGTTGGTGTGTAATATTATTATACTGGACAGGGGGAGAGGAGCCATCCTCCAGCCAGACACCAGGGCCTCCAACTCATAGCTCATCTGTCCTACTCACATTTATGCTCAATTCCCTGGCTTTCAGCTCCAGATTCATGTTGCTTCCTTCTCTGATGCCATTCTTCAGCCCTTTATAATGGGCCTTCTCCTGTTACACGCCAAGTGCAAATCTAAGTGTGCAAGAGCATCAATCATGGTCTGGCAATGGAGATGAAAGATGGCCTCAATTCTCACTCATCATCACAAAATCAGTAATGTGTGCAGAGAAGTCAGGCCCATTTATGAGAGGCTGTGATCTGTAACAGACCAAATGATGCATTTCCAAGTGTTCCTGCAGAGTAGACAGGAAGAGGAGTAGAGCCTTGGAGCCCACTTCAGCCCTCCGTCCTCTTCCCCATTACTGACGGACTCTGACAACCACAACATTTAGTACTTCAAAAGCACAACTTCTAAATTGCGGCATAAAGCAGGGCTTAATTTTACTTTCAGTGCTGCAATTACCTGCAGAGTTAATTCCAAATCTCTGATGCCCTCTCTGACGAAGAAACTGCTAATAAGGGCTTACAGTCCTGGCCCAAAGAGCTTTAAAAGATGGTACGGAGCATCCTGTCCAGCAGCTGCAAACTGGCAGGCCCTAGTCTGATGATGATTTATATACATGTTTCATTGGGTTCCGGTAGTACTTACAAATTAGCAAATTTCACCTTGAAGACATCCGGAGTCCTGGGGCACCTGGGTGACTCAGTGGGTTGAGTGTCTGACTCTTGATCTCAGCTCAGGTCTTGATCTCAAGGTCATGAGGATTCAAGCCCTGCGTTGGGTTCCACACTGGGCATGGAACCTACTTAAAAAAAAAAAAAAATCTGGAGTCCTCATTTATCCTCCAACTCATAAGATGAGAAAAACTAGGTCCACAATCCAGTATGGTAGCCATCAGAGGCAGACGCTATAGCTGCTCCATGTAGGCAGGTGGACACTTAGGAGTTCTTGGAAGTCCTCACCACTCCCTATTGCATTGCATCTGCATTACCCACTGTGACCCTCACAGGCATTTAATTCTGCAGCTCCTGACTAGCTACACCTCTCTTTTCATGGCAGATTCCAAGAAGGCCCAAAATGGTGGAATGCCTTGGCCAATTCAGACTAAAATTCTGTTTGTTGTTATTTTTAACAATATGATGAGTTTTCCTTCTATCTTAAAAATTACTATACAGTAAAACTGTTTTTGTCTACAGTTGGAGGAATTTGAACACATGTATAAGTTCTTATAATCCTCACCATAATCAGGACATAAAATAGTTCATTACCCCAAAAACCTGTTTCGTGCTGCCTCTCTCTTGTTACTCCCTCTTGCTATCCCTAACCCCCAACAACCACCGATCTTTCTCCAACACCATAGGTTTGTCTTTCAAGCCTATTGGGAAAGTGAAGTCATACATTATGTCACCTCTTAATACAGGCTCCTTTGATGTGGCATAATGGCTGTGTCATTTGAGGTTTTGGTGTATCGGTAGTTCATTCCTGTTTATTACTGTGTGGAGTTCCTCTGTACAGATGTTCTACAGTTTATCTGCAGACTGAAACTCTTGATTCAAAGTTCAGAGGGTTTGTTTGAGGGGTGGGGCAGGGGGGTGCTGCTTCCAATTGGGTGGTGAGAACCAACCGTTAACTCTTCAGAAAATGTGCCAGACGGTTGTTAAACACAGCCATGAGAATTTCAGTTAAATTAAAAGTAAAGGAATGAAATACTCAAATTTCATCACTTTTTAGTTATGTTACTAGATTTTACTATTACCTAAGATCATGATATTATTTCATCTATTGTATCTGTATGGTGGGAATACTATATAATGAGGGGCAACTTCCCAAACTCCTGTTCAGCGTGTTCATGTTGTTGCCATTATATCTGTTTACACGATGGAAATCTGCAAGTACAGGTACCTGACTCCTTCCTCCCTTCTTTCCCTCTTCCCTCCCGTCTTCCTTCCCCCCTCCTTCTTCCTTCGCCCCTTCCTTCCTCCCTTCCTTCCTCCCTTCCTTCCCTTTTCCCCCTTCATTCTTCCCTTCCTCCTTCCCTCTCTTCCTTCCTTCTTCCAGAGAGCCGGTTGTCAAATTTATTAGACCACCATGGTGGGGGGGCAGTTAGAAAGAGCCTACGTAGATCCTCCCTACAGCAGAGATGTCACCCATTATCCTCACTAATTCTCACCCTACCCCACCCTGCCCCAGCTTTTCTTATGAATTGTAGTTGGGTCAAAACATGTCCCCTTGGGAAGGGGTGGGGGAGGGGAGCACTAAACCTGGTAAAAGCCTGACATACTGCATACTGCAGTTGGCCCAAAAGCCGGCAGAAGCGGTGAGTTCTGTGGGAAGTGCCCTGAGCTAGAGCGAAGATGCTTGGTTGTTGCTCTTCCTCACAGGCACATGGAGTGTGATTCTTTTTTCCTACCTCCCCAACTTTTGCCACAGCATGAACTCCACCTGGGAAGTGCTCCTACCCAAACCCGCTCCACATCCAACTCCACCCTGCATTGGACCTCTTCAGTGAAAGGAGAGAGCTAGGTGGAATCAGAGTTTGCAGAACCCTAGGCTCAAAGGCACACCTCCCAGGGATCACCAGGATGAGGCTGGGAGGAGAAGATGGGGAGCAGCAACTCGAGACCCTCTACATCCCTACTTCAATTAAAGCCCCTTCACTTTTATACTTCACTTTAATGTTTTATAGATGAAGGGTCAATGTAAGATTTCCTTTGGGAAAAAAAGGTTTCTGCTGTTAAAAGAAAGTAAAAACTCTTTGAACATTTGCGCTTAACCCTAAAGAATCTCTCATCTGAATGACATATAGCAACAGCCCCCTAAAGGGTCTTCCCTTTTCCTCTTGCCACTCCCTTCTTCACTTCCCTACACCCCCTTCCCCCCAACAAACACACAACAGCAGCCTCAGTGGTCCTGTTAAAATGCAAATCAAATCATGTCACTTTTCTCCTCCAAACTCTGCCATTTTCTCTTAGCAGTCAGGATAAAATCTAAAGTCATTAATATGCCCAGGAAGATTCCACAGGGGCTGGCCCCAAGCTCTCCCTCTGACCTCATCTTCTCACCACCACACTTAGCACACACCCAGCCTCTGTGCTCTTCCTTACAGGCACTAGGCATGGTTCAGGCATATTCCCACCCCAGGACCTTGGCATAGCTTTGGAATGCTCTTCCTCCCTCAGAGATATAGCCAAATGTCATGATCAGTGAAGCCTTCCCAAATCCTCCTGTCAAAGCTGCTTCTTTTCACTATAGCTCTTTCTCCCTCTCCTCAGCCTAAAATATGTGTTTATGATCTAACAACTAGACCATGTTTGTTTTGGAAGCTGGAGAAAATATGAAAAAATATAAATAAGAAGATAAAAAGAATTCATTACCATAAAACCAGAGAGAAAAGCCAGTATATTGTTATATTTCTTTCTAGTATTTTCCTTTTCCCTTCCTTTGGTCTTAGTCTTCTTCAGGGTTAATCAAGTACAAAGTTAAATAACCAACTAGATCTATTATGAAAAGCAACCATTTCCTTACTCAAGCCAATACCCTTTACTCAGCCATACCACTTACTCAAGCCAACCACTTTCAACAACTATAACTGATTTTGTTTGTTTGTTATTGCTTCCAAATCCATAACAAAACAAAACAGAACCAAAATACTTCTAGACATTATCTTTTGATTTTCCACTATGGAAGATGAGGATTTTGACTCCCACTTCCCTCTGCTGTCACACAAGAGCATACACTTTCCACCCCTCTGCCTTCTAGAACTTAAGCATTGGTCAACAGTCAGTGTTTCTTAATGACGACTATGTAAATGCAATAAATCATGTACTATTTTATTATTACTTTTCCTTTACGATTATTTCTGATTTCATAGAGTTACTAATTTTATAGTTTCTTATTTTATTGTTTCCTTAGTTCTGTGTCCTTATCACTAAAAAAGGGCAAACTTCCCCAGTGACCTAAATGTTCTCAACAGGCATTCAGAAGCATTGTGTACCATCATTTTAATTTCTTGGAGCACTCTCCTCCCTTCACCTTCTGACATGGTCCAAACTAAAATGATTTCCCTGGGGCTCCTGGATGGCTCAGTTGGTTAAGTGCCTGCCTTCAGCTCAGGTCATGACCACAGGGTCCTGGGGCTGGCTCCCTGCTGAGCAGGGAATCTGCTTCTCCCTCTTCCTCTGCCCCTTCCCCTCCCTCATATTCTCTCTCTCTGTCTCTCAAAATAAATAGATAAATAAACTCTTTTAAAAAATAATAATAAGATGGTTTCCCTGTACAAATGGGACATTGCTGACTTCTAGAATTTCTCTTTCCCATCATCCTAGTCACCTCTGTTCCCCAACTCCGACATCTTTGTTTTTTCTTGGTTTACTTGGTTGTTTTGGTGGAGCATATGCTCCCAAAACTTCCCAGGCAAGGTTACATGGAAGAGACATTCCTTTTATAATTTATTTAAAGAAATTTTTTTTTTTTGAGATCTTGCACATCTGAAAATGCTTTTGCTCTGCCCTCACAGCTCATTGATAATTTGGCTAGAAGTAGAATTCTAGGTCTGAAATCATTTTCCTTCAGAATTTGGAAGACATTGCTCCATTGTCTTCCAGCTCCCAAAATTTCTCAATAGAAACCATTCTAATTAATGATCCTTTGTAAGTGATGTGTTTTTGCTGTCTGGAGGGCTTTAAGCCCTTTCTTCCGCTTAGTGTTCTGAAACTTCGTGAGGCTGTTAGTGTGGGACTATTTTCACCTCTTGTGTGATTGTGATGGGCACTTGGTGGCCTTTTCAATCCGGAAACACATTTTTTCAATTCGGGGAGTTTGTATTGAATTCTTTCTTTGCCAGTCCTTCCCCTCTTTTGTCCTCTCTCTTCTTTTTCTCAAATTCCCATTATTTGGACCTCCTGGGCTACTCTTCTAAAGTTCTCACCTTTTCTCCCCTACTTATCCACCTCTTTGTTTGTTTATTCTACTTTTTTGAGAGTTTTCGTCAACCTTCCAATTATCCTACTGTGATTTTCATTTTTTCCACCATATGTTTAATTTCCAACCACTCCTTTTTGTTCTCTGAATGTTACTTTTCTTTAAGCAGCATCTTGTTCTTATTCCCAAGTTGCAATATCTTTTATCTCTTCAAGCATTTAATGAGTTTTCTCCCTTCCTCTCCTTCTCTCTTGTAAGTTTTCTTCTTCCTACAGAGTCTGTTTCCTCCAGGTTGTTTTTCCCCGTGCATTTGGTTTTTGTTTGGTCTTTCTTATGAGAACCTGTCCTCAGATGTCTGGTAATCCTTGGCCATCTGCTCTTCTGAGGAACAGAGAACAAAATGCTGATTGATAGCTCTGTATAGACAGGTGGGGCTTACTGACTGCAGAGTTTCACTCTATGGTGTGATCAGGTTGCACTATTTTGGTTGGAAAACTCCAGTATCCGTATCTTTAGGTCTTTCTCTCTTGAAATGGTCAGGCTTTCCAGAAAGCATTTTTCCAAACTCCTGCTGGAGGGTGTAAGCCTGGCTGCCATCATTCTTGGAGAAAGAGGACCTCAGCATCCCTGATACATACACTCGCTTAATCCCCTGACCTGTGTCCAGTCCCACATCTTCAAATGGACAGGAAGTCTTCTCCAGAGAATATAGTTCCATCACCTTGCCAAAGGGGTCTGGATCTTCTCTGTGGAAAAGACAAGAGGGTCTGGAGAGGTGACTCTAAACTGGTGATCTTTATTTTATCTTCTGTTCCATACATGTGCACATGCGCGCGTGCGCGCACACACACACACACACACACTATTCCAGATTCACCCGGCATACCACTTCCTGAACATTGGGAGGTGATGCATGTAAACTGGCTTTGTTCTCAGCTTTCTCCTCTGCCCACTGAGGATATAAACTTCTCAAGTTTGCCTTCCAGCTTTTCCCCTCAGTCCTGTCATCTCCTTGTCCCTTTGCCTTATCCTTGAGTATCTATGCCTTAAAAAGTGCCTTATTTCATTCTGTGGGGTCTCAGGAGGGAGTAAAAACAGATGTGTTTTCAATCTGACATCTGTGTCCAACAGCCCATCATCTCTGTCTCCTTATTTGCTGATTACCCATCTTCCCCACTACAATATGAGCTCCATGACGGCAAGCACTGGTATGTTTTGATTACCCCTTTATCCTTGGCTCCTAAAAGAGTGTCTGACACATAGTAGATGCTCAATATTTGGCGAATAAATTGATACATAAGAAGGAAAGAGGATCCCTCCAGCTTTACTTTGATTTTGTACATTTTGCCTCCACTTCCCAAATTTATTATAACTTTTCTTCTTTTGAGCCATGTCGCTTTAACCCAAGACTTTGTACTTCACTGTTTACCAACCTTTACCCTTTCCTAGCAGTTTTTCCTTTTTCCTGACTCACTGCTACCTCTCCTCTCTCTTGCTACTACCTGGCATCGACTTCAGTGTCAATTTCCATGAGGGAGACTGAATTTTCACTCTGTAAAACACACCTGCTACATTTGTAAGAGCTGGGGAAACACAGAGAGAGAAGACTTGGTTCCTGTCTTCTCTGAATAAACATAATTTAACTAACTCTCTTAAAAATTAGATTCCTTTTGAGACTCTAATTCAAGCTAGGTTTAAAAAGAAAACCCCAAAGGAACATCAAATTACCAGAGATCCAGGAGCAGATGGGTTAATAAGAAAAGATTTGGGCATGGGGAATTTGAGGGATTATTGGGAGGGAAAGAGGACTAAGCTTCCAGACAAAGAAAAGCCAAATTAACAGAGTGCTCACATTCCCCCTTATGCTTCCAACCCCTCTTGTTCCCCTTTGTCCCTTGATAAAAACCAGGGCCAAATTGAAAAGGAAGGAAATTGCTCATTTTTTCTTTAAGAAAGTATTGATCGACTTTTCTAGTCTGTTTCAGCACTAGGGAATAAATCATGCGTGGTATGTGCTCTTATGAAGTTAGAGCCTAGTGGGAGATTCAGACTACAAACAGGTAAATAAATAAACAGTATAAACCTAGCAGGTGCTTTGAGGGAAGTGAGTAGGATTCAGTAACCGAAGATAACAGATGGGTGCACCTGGATGGTGCAGTCAGTTAAAGCATCTGACTCTTGATTTCAGCTCAGGTCACGATCTAAGGATTGTGAGAGTGAGTTCTGCACTGGGCATGGGGCCTGCTTAAGATTCTCTCCCTCTCCCTGTGCCCTGCCTTTCCTCTCTCTCCCTCTCTAAAACAAACAAAACAAACAAACGAAAATACAGAAGCCATAACAGAAGGGACTTCCTTAGATGGGGATAGACAATGAAGGCTCCTCTGAGAAAGAATAATGATTTTATTTATTTATTTATTTATTTATTTATTTAAGATTTTATTTATTTATTTGACAGAGAGATCACAAGTAGGCAGAGAGGCAGGCGGGGGCAGGGGCGGGAAGCAGGCTCCCCACTGAGCAGAGAACCCAATTCGGGGGCTCAATCCCAGAATCCTGATCCCAGGATTCCCTCCTGACCTGAGCCGAAAGCAGAGACTTTAACCCACTGAGCCACCCAGGAACCCCAAGAATGATGATATATATTTTTAAGATTTTATTTATTTATTTATTTATTTGTCAGAGACAATGAGAGAGAGAATGCACACACACAAACAGAGGGAGCAACAGGCAGAGGGAGAAGCACCGTCCTCACTGAGAAAGCAGTCCAATGCAGGACTTGATTCCAGGGCCCTAGGATCATGACCTGAGCCAAGGGCAGACAATTGACTGACTTGCCATCCAGGTGCCCCATGAATTTCTTTTTGGTTGAATCCCAGTCATTTATTTTCCACTTATCCCACCCAAAATATTCTTTATCCTCTAGAAATATAAATTCTCCCTCATATGCAGACATGTTGTTAGGTTATATGTGGTCCCATCCTCAACTCCAAGGAAGGGTCCTGTTGGTATAAGCAAGTCCATTTTTTCCGCACTGTCTTCATGTCCCTCCCAAGGTGATTGGTTTAGACACAGTAATGTGATACAACTTAGGTCAATGAGAGAGACAGAACCCTTGAATAGGAGTTACCAGAAGAGGCCCACTCTCTTCTCCTGGAGATGATAGTGTAAGGATGTGAGTCTAGAACAATGACGGCTATTTTGTGACCATGAGGAAAGAGCTACAGCAGTACAGTAACTGAGAGAAATAGGGTCCTCAGAGACATACATCAAGCCTTTCTTGAAGGCAAGCATTATTTCTATACTTGTTAGATATGAGAACAAATAAATTCCCTTTTTTATTTAGGGTAGTTTGAGTGGGATTTTCTTATTTTCGATCAAAAGAAAACAAAAACTAGAGAAGTGACATTTAAGCTGAAGACTGAGAAAGAATTAACCAAGAAAGAAGAGGAAGTAGGAGCATTCCAGGCATAGGAACCCACTCCGAGAAAGCCCAAGGGAAAGAAAGATCTTAGAGGGTTCAGGAAACTAAGAGGAGGCCACTGTGGGAGCCACAGGCTAGAGAGTGCACTCAGACCAGACTGGCAGGCAAGGAGGTCATGGGAAGAAATTCAGATGTTTGGATTTTATTCTAAGGAAGTAGGAAGCCCCATTCAGATTCATGTTTCATAATGATGTGGTTGCTGAGGGGAGAGTGAGCTGGATATGGGCAAGAATGAAAGAGGACTATCAGAAAGGGTCTTGTGGTTTTCCAAGCAAGAGAAGTTAGCTTCTTGGGCTAAAGTGGTAGTGGTGGGGCTGTGATATGACAAAACAAACTGTAAAGTTTTTTAGTCATTTCTTTCATTTATTTGTTCAACCACAGGTAAGAAAAGCCTCTATGTACCACTGTATTAAAACTGAAGACTTAGAGATGAAAAATACACTTTCTCTACCCACAAAGAAATTTCCATTTAGAGGGGAACAGCCAGGAAAATGACTATAACAATATAAAAAGAACTATGGTGGAGGTAATTACAAGATGCTGTGGGAACACTGGATAAGCACCAAGCTAGCCTGAGAAAATCAGCTATGGCTTAGTAGAAACAGAGACTTGAATTTGTGTTTGTGAGGTCAGCAAGCAAGATATTCTAGGCAGAGTGGAATGCCTTGGTGGAAAGACATGGAGGCTTTAAAAGAGTCTGTACTCAAGAAATAAGTAGTCAGGTATTTCCAGAGCTTCCAGTTGCAAGGAGGGACCATAGCAGAAATAGTTTCCCAGCCCCCTTGCCATTAAGTGAAAACTGGCTAAGAGGCAGTGGGTGTCATTTTCAGGCTGAAGCACAGAACTCGTGATCACCCTCCAGCTCTCTCTTCCTCCTCCATGGCAATTGTGGAGGAAACCTAGTGAAATGGAAATACCACTTGTGATGGCAGCTGGGTCTCTGAGTCAATGCATAGAAAACAGGCCCTTTGGAGAGTCATCCAAACTTGCAGCACACTTTTAGAAAGAAATAAAATTTTGTTGTGTTAAGCCACTAAGATTCTGGAGCTTTTTTTTTAGTATATCATAACTTAGTCTGACTAATATTCAGAGTGATGGAGATAAGACCAGACAGGAAAGCAGGGACCAGACCACAAAGAGACTCCGTGGTCAGATGCCTTGTTCAAAGGATGGATTTTATCTTGCAGGGATTTAAGAATCATCAAAGAGATGAGGGTGATATTATGAGACCATTCTGGCCATAGTGAAATGGATGGATGGATGGATGGATGGATGGATGGATGGATGGATAGATGGATACTTGGATTTAGCAGAGCAACTAGAGGAGAGGTTGTAGAAATAGTGTAAGAGAAAGACGATGACAGCATAAATTAGGGTAATGGTAACAGCATAGTGTTTAAGTTTGACATTTGGAAGGAGTATGCACAAAGATTGTGAGTGAATATTCTATAGGGGCAGGGATGAGAGGAAAGAAGAGGGAAGTTTTGACTCACAACATGCCACTTTCTTAGCCCTATAACAAACAACCTTAACCACTATGTGTGCAACCACTGTCAGTGCCAAGAAAGGAGCAGGAAGAAAAGCTGAAGGAGAGGGCTTTCTGGCAAAATAAAAACACACTGGTCATGAGTGAAGGGAGGCAGGAGACCAGGTCTGATTCTTCTAACTTGGATTAGTTCATTGAATCTCTCTGGACATCTTTCTTTACCTGTAAAATGAAGTCATTGGACTTAAGGATCACAAGGTCTCTTTCTACTTACTATCATAACTCTTTAAAAACAAACAGAGGAATGGAGAAAGAAAAGAAGAATAAAAAGGTGAAGGAGAGGGATGAGGAAACCAGCTAGAACAAACAAGGAAAAAAAAGAAGGAAAGAGAAAAAACAGATGTCATTGCTCAAAATGAGATTCTTGAACCCCTGGGTTATCCCAGTATCAAATCAGCTCAATTTAGCCAATGTTCAGTTACATGGGTTACCCCATGTACATTGTGTATCAGCTAACATTATGTCATTGTTCTTGCTTATTGAATTTGTATTTTCAGTTATTAATATTATAATTATCCCTAATTGACAAAAACAGATCAATGACTCAAAAGTGGTACTAATGAAAATAGTTATGTATGTATCTTCACTCAAGATAATTTATTACATATATAGAACAGATTCAAGAACAAATGAAGGGAGGTAAAGCAATATGTGCTGGGAGAAGTAAGAATATGACTATGATAATCAAGCTAACAAAAAGGGAAGTCAGTAAGAATAGGAAGTATGAACAGAAAAATCTGAAAACTGGATTGTAGTGGACTGGAGACTCATTTGTCCCTAGCCCTCCAAGGTGACATCCATTATAAAAAATGACAGCAGGAAACCGTGAAAACTTCAGTGATATTTTTCCACAAAGTACAATGAATTCTTTGATAGAACAATAAAATTTTTCCAGAACAACTACTCATATTGTAAAGGCTTCCCACCACAAAACTGATGCATTTTATTGTTAAAAGTGATGGGGAAACCAAACTACAGATAAAGGATGCACTCTTCATAGAAAATAGGGAGGGGTGCCTGGGTGGCTCAGTTGTTGGGTGTCTGCCTTCAGTTCGGGTCATGGTCCCCAGGGTCCTGGGATTGAGCCCCATATTGGGCTAACTGTTCAGCAGGAAACCTGCTTATCCCTCTCCCACTCCCCCTGCTTATGTTCCCTCTCTCTCTGTCAAATAACCAAATGAAATCTTAAAAAAATATATAAAGAAAATAGGGATATGACACAATATTGCCAGGAAGTTTGTAAAACCAGTTACAAAGGTAATGATAATATTATGTTGAGAAAGAAGCATAACTATCACCAAGATTTCTCTATGAAAGAACATTGGTAAATGTTGCATAATATCAGTAGTATACTATAGCAAAAAGCTGGTATCATTTCTGTGTAGATATTTCACTTTCTAGATGGACAAAAATTCAGTGCAGCAAGAGGGCACATATATGAAAGAGAAGAACTCACCCGAGCCTCTTTTTTTGAAACAGCTCTATTGAGATGTAATTTATATACCATACAGTTCACCCATTTACACAAGTCAGTGGTTTGGGGTACACTGCATTACTGATCTTTTTTGATTGTGGTAAAAATACACATATAAAACTCGCCACTTTAACCATTTTTAGGCATACAATTCAATGGCATTAAATACATTTACAGTGTTGTGCAGCCATTACCACTATCTACAAGACTCTTCACTGAGATACAGTCCATCTGACGATGGTTTATCACTGAAAAATCCCTGTTCTATGTGAAGATGATTTCTAACACTTATTTTGTGAGTTTTGATGTAAAGTGGGAAAGTAAATCTGCATCAGTTTTGGCGAAGTTCCATCCCTGTGCTTCAAGGAGGGAATTTCCAGTGAGTTGAAGATAGCACATCCGAACACCAGTCTATTCACTGCTTCCTTCAAAGAGATCAGTTGGCCATCAGCAACATGTCTTGAGGCCTTGACGGTTTTGAAGGTGTTGCCCCAGGAAGCAGGCTCTGAGGTGGAGACTAGCACACAGGATGTGTATTCTATAATTAAGGCATATGCTTGGGATCAACACCTGTTGGAGGGAAAGAAAAGATGCAAGATTGAGTAGAAAGAGAACGTGAGCTGCAGTATACCAACAATGTCCTCAGCGATCCCCCATAGAGCTATGCATCTAGCTTAACTAATCTAGACTTAGTTAACTAACTCTATTTACTAACTTAGTTAACTAACTTAGTTAACATAACTAAGCCTCTTTGGGGATTAACTGAATTGAGGAGATGGGACTGAAATTTCATACCCCCCCATGGGTCATGTCTCTTGGGCAGGGAAATTTCTTTAGCCAAGTCAAGCACCCAAAGGACCTAAAAGCTGAGAGCCATCTTCTAGGCGCATTCCCAGCAGGAAGAGGAATTTGTCCTTCGGCCCTAAGGTAAGATCTGGGGAAGTACACCCTGGTATCCAGCATACTCCATCCCTTGCTCAGCTCAGATCTATTTCTTCACATTGCTCTGGGAGCAACTCTGACACTCCCCCAGGGGAAACTTAGGAGAGGAATTTAGTTAGATAAACTACAGCCCCAATCAGCAGCTGGTCTCAGGGCTGTAACTGAATTTTCCATCTCTACAACTGGTTCTGGGTTCCCCTTCTCCTTTGCTAGCATATCGGTTAGTCTCACTGGTTTTGCTGGTGGCATGACAGAGACCCTCACAAGTGAATAGTCACCATGCCTGTCCCAGGCCAAGGTGGATGAACTTCTCCAGTTACCATAAAAGTTGGAAGGAAGTTCAGAGAGGTACTCAGGTAGATCACCTGAATGCCATATTCCTCCTTGCTCTCATTGTATAGTAGCATCCCTACTTCTTCCTCATGATTAGGACCAGTTACCCCTGCCAAGATGATGACTCCTCCTCTTACCTGCTGATCCATTGGCACAAGCAGCCTGAAATGTGCAGATAGCAGCCACAGCTTATAGTTCAATGGAACTACTGCTTTGTCTCCTGACAGAAGTGTTCATGCTCCTCTTTAGGAGCTAGGATTTCTCAGCCATAAAGCCCAGAATTCTGGAGATAAGAAGCATGAATGTCTATGCTATGCTGTTGGGTCCATGTACAGCCTCCATCTTGGCCGCCATGTCTACTTTATTCATGCCCCATTGGACCAACACTGGAGGAGCTGATGACAGAGGCTGGCTGATGTCATCTGGCCAAGTTGCTTTGTCTGCTTGGTTGTTTAGTGCCTCTTCCACACTGAATGCCCTCTGTGAGCTTTATCATGAAAAACAAAGGTCTCCTCCCTTGTTTCCTACTCCCATATGTCTATCCACATGAATCTATGCCAGACAACCTTGTTTCTGACCTTCCCATCTTTCTCCTTCACCACTGATCTAGAGTCTGAATGTATTCTAACCTTGAGGCCACTTGTGCTTCTACATAAAGATGTACCCTAGAAGCCCTATTCATTGGGAGAATTTTCCATCACCATTTCTCTAAAGGCCACCCTGAGGAGGATGTAGTGCAATCACTGTGATTTTCAGTTTAAACATACCAAGTCAAGCCATGCACAAACCAAACTCAGAGTTTTTCCATTTCTATCAGCTGGTCACGGTCTATATAGTCACAGAAGTGAGCTAAGGGGGTGGTGCCTGGGAAGCTCAGGGTAGCTCAGGAATTTAAGCATCTGCCTTTGGCCCAGATCTCAGGATCCTAGAATGGAGTCTGAGTCAGGCTCTCTGTTCAGCAAGGAGTCTGCTCAGCTGGGAGTCTGGTTCATCCTCTCCCTCTTTCCCTCCCACTCTGTCCTTCTGGACCTCCCCTCTCCAGCTTGTGCACTCCCTTTCTCTTTCTCTCTCTTTCTTCTTCTCAAACAAATAAATAAAGTCTTTTAAAAAAAAAAAAAAAAGGAGCTAGGGGAATGGCACTGGTGCAACCATGGTAAACGACCTGGGGTTCTGGATTCCCTTTCTCTGCAGTTTGCTTGTGCCCTCTGCTCCTATTCATGCTCAATCCTGGATGTAGCAATTTCATTTTACTATAGACTGTTATTAGGCCTTCTCAACCTTAGGAGTCTGACTGAATTCAGTCCACTATGGGTACTTCTGGCCATATGGTCACTTGATGTACTGTCATGACCAAGAATAAAATCTCTATTAGACCCCACAAGTTATTTTTCAGAAGGTATATCATTCTCACTGCAGATGGCAATACCCAAGGCATTGCCTTGTTCTAGAAATCTAAGGGTCTATATTGTCATTCTCCTACTGGGTTTGCTCTAAACTCCACAAACATCTTTTTCTACCACTGATATCTCCAATACCATAGGGCCTACTTGGTCATATGGCCTAAACCTGTACCTGTTCTGAGCACCAGTAAAAGCTGGAAGCCTTCCATGTCATCTACTGTATGAACTAGTGCGGTACTCTTAGATACAGAATATGCTGCCTCCAGAACCAGAGGAAGCTTACCAAGAGTTGTATGGTGTTTTTTCTTCTTTGTGGTGGGAGGTATAGGATGCAATCATTTGTTCTTTACTTTTGAAGGGATATCCTGGCATGTCTCAGAGAAGTAACCTCTAAATATGTTACTGGTATGGTGGGTACCTGAATCTTTATAGGGTTTATCTCCCACCCTCTGAAGTGTATGCATTTTACCAAAGTAAGACATATGCAACCTAATTAGCAGGATATTATTGATACCGTAGACCAAAGTAATATTCTATAGCATGTCCGGATAATTCAGACTATTTTATAACAGAGGGCAAGAGAATTAACATGGCCTTGGGGCAAAACCACAAGTGGATATTCTTGTCCTTTCAATACAAGCTGTTTCTGATCCTCTTTTCCAACAGAGATGAAAAAGAAAGCAATAACCAGAGGAATGACTACATGTCATATACCTCAGATTATGCTAATTTGTTCAACAAAGAAGTTGTAGTTGGGGCCAGTAGTTGGTTAAGTTTACAGTGGTCCACTATTATCTTTCCGGATTGATCTGCTATGTTCAGGAGTTGGGTTGGTCTATTAGTTGTGATATGGTTGGGACCACCATCTGCTATATTTTAAGACTGGTACTAATACCTGCTGTTATCCCCAGAATGCAATATTATTTCTGGTTTTCTCTCTTGTCAGTTCACAGGGTAGAAAGAGGCCATTTCAGGAGTTTCCATTTGAACTATATCTCCTACCCCACAGGCCAAGAATCCAATGTGGAGGTTGTGCCAACTACTAAGTACATCTACTCTAATTGTACGTGGAGGGACTAGAGAAATAATAATCAGGTGGATCCACAGATTCAGGGAATTCACTGTGAGCCATACCCAATCCAGAACTCCACTTATTATTAGCTTTCATATACCCCCACTATCAAAGAGGGTTCAGAATAATGCTCTAGGTCTCCAAGTATCAGTGTCAGCTCTGTGTTCAACAGTCTTTGGAAAAGTTTGAGCATTCCACTTTTCCCAGTGCAAAGTTATCAGAGTAAGTGGCCATTGTCCCTTTGGGGAAGGACTGAGGAATTCATTTCTGAACACACAGACGTGTTTCAGGATCCTTCCTCCTGGAGGCCTCCTTCAGTGATAGGTTCTTGGTTCAAAATTGAATCATGTCCAGAAATTGGGTAAGGGATCATGTATTTTTATTGAAATGATGGCTCCTGGTCATTCATCCATGTTTCCTTTAGAGTAGCACTCTATGGGCTGCACAATTCTTTTGCGCCTAAGGACATTGAGCTCTGTAACAATCTCTACAATGACCTGTGGGTCAGGTGGCCTCCTTGGATGCCCATTTGACCTTGCTGCTCATTACAATAATTTTCCACACCTGGCTTCTGACAGTAAAGCATTGCCAACAGCCTCTTATTATTTTGGATTTTTTGATCCCTGATATCTGTGAACACAGTTCTATAATGTTATCTCCTGTTGTCAGGCCTGGAACATAGAACACAAACACCACTGAGCTTCTTAATAAGGCACCAGCATTCTTTATTGCTCTGGGCAATGGTGTGTCCTCCTGGCCCTTCCATAGAACATAATCATTGTGTGGATTTTATACCCTTATGTAGTATATCCACTCTCATGTGTCCCCTTCTCTGAACCTTTTAATTCCTTCTTCCACCATCTGCCACAGAAATTCTGTCATTTCTGCTTCAATTAGTGTAGACCATCACTTTTCCCAAACTTCTAAGAGCCATCCTAGCCATGTGTTTGTACTATTTGCTGGGGTCCTTCCAATGTGTCAAATCCTGTATCTCAGGAGAGTGCTCCCCTGTTGATAAACTCCCTTTTATCAAATGTATTTTCTGCCCTTCTCAGTCCTGCACCCTCAGCATCTAGCACTCTCCTGGATCTTATTGGTATAAGTAGGCTAGGTCTTGCACTTCCCTCTCTGGACCAGATCAGCATGTCCTCACCTGTGTTCTGTTGTGATTAGCCCTAGTCATTGATTTAATGAACAGAAAAGGAAGGGAAGGAAGAAATGCATGTTGTCTTACCGTTTCCCTTCTGTCTCTGTGTCATCTTCAGGCAAATGGGAAGCACCACCCCATAATAAGAGATGATTTAGGCCACCTGTGCAGGTTCAGAGGGCTCAGGTAATTCTCGGGATTCAAGATATTTGGATGCATCAATCTAGGTGTCCCAAGCCCATGTGTCAGGGCCCATTTCTTCCCAACCAAGATCTGAACCTTGAAATAGCAGACCAGCCTTAGCGTGGGATTTCAATACATTCTTAGAGCTTAATTACTCTTAAAATTAGATCCTGGGCCAGACCCTCACCATTCTCTCCCACTGAAGGAGATGAAAACCTCTTTGTATGCTACCAAGGAGGCCCTTTGAATTGCACACTTAGATTTTAATGACCATTTAATGACTCTTAAATTTTGGTTCTGTTTCCAGAGTAAAGTTTAGTTACTAGCTGCCAAATTCCACTATCCTTAAAGTTACCATTTCCCCCTTATTTCTGAAAAGCCTAATACATTGCATGAGCCATCACACTTTCTTCCATCGGTGCATCAACCCAGTCCACCACTGGTAAGAGTTTCAGTGGTGCTACCACACTAAATTAGGGGCTATCTGTGCCCCATGTCCACCAGTGATGAGTGTTCTTATTACCACCAGGCAGCATGTAAACTGGACCCAAATTCCCACCCAGTGACTGCTTTCTTCCATGTCTTCTGGTGCCAGCTATCACAGGTCAGATTTCCCCCAGAAGCAAACTTGAGACATGTTAACATGCAGGGCGTTTATTATGGCTTACTCTTAAAACCAACACTTACAAAAATAGAGAAAGGAAGCAGAATTGGACAAAGGGAGAATTTGAGTTGTGATCCAATCCTAAGTCATCCCACAGGGAGTTCTGAAGCTGGGACAACTCTTCAGAGTTGTCCCCCAGTTGGAACAAGGAATGGAGTCTCTACTCGCACACGGATCAGTCAGCCCCTTGAAGGAGAAATGACCTTGGGTGAGGCATTTTTCTTTATCATCATCATTTCATCTCAACAAAAGCTGATGAGGGCTGCACTTCCGGTTGCACTCCCAGCAACTGGGAGGTGTGGGGGACATTTCTGGAGGAAGACCTGTGCAGTGGACACCACAGCACCCACCACAGAGGAAATGGTGAAAAGTGGGAACATTAAGAAATTACAGTCACCAATAGATAATGACATATGTTGGCTACTCACAAGGAAGGAGGTTTTGAAACAAAAGATGAGATAAAAATAATTTCTTCATGGATGGACCTCAAGGGCATTACACTAGGTGAAATAAGTGAGAAAAAGACAAATACTGTATGATTTCTCTTATATGCGGAATTTTCTAAAAACAAAACAAACAAACAAACAAAAAAACCCAAGCTCATAGCTACTGAGAACAGATCGCTGGTTGCCAGAGACAGGGTGGGGTGAATTAGTTTAAATAAAATGAAAAAAAAAAATCAAAATAAAAAACAATAATTTCTTCATGATCATTTCAACAATTCCCAGTGGCTTGCCATAAGGCACATATATGTCATTGACATATTCAGCATTACCCATTGCCTCAACCCATATGGACATGTGAAGGATAAGATATCTGGATTTTTTTTCTTTAAAGACTGAATCATGTGCTCAAAAATACAAATAATGATAATAATTTTTTTTATTCATTGCCAGCATTTAATGGCTTTCCTCACTATGAGAAAGCAAAACCTACTATATGTATTATTTCATATATTTAAACACACACCGGAATGAGACAATAAGACATAAATAAATACTTTCTAGAGCCAAATGGAAGCCAAGAATAGACTAGGAATCTGTTTGCCATTATCTCCTGGTTTACAGCATCCCCTGTCCCACATTTAAGTGTGATAAGCTCATCCACTGAGCTTCTGACAAACAGATGCGGTCTTCAGAGAACACTCTCACCATAATTTCTGGATCTGTGTAAGACTAAGATATCCAGAAGCAAATATATATTTGCTTTTCCCCAAACCTTCTAATTGAGATATGATTTCCTAATTTAACAAAATAAGGAAAAATTAAAAATATTTTAAAAAGAAATAAGAAAAGATAAAAGAAGCAAAAAAAAAAAGTAACCTGTATAGCCCAGACTGATGAACTGATGATTCAAATGGTTGATACAAACAGATTATGAATGTCTTAATTAAAGATTGCCAGTATCTTTCTCTGTCTTATTTTACTTTGTATGATACCCTCTGGGTCCCTCGATGATGTCACAAATTTTACCCTGTTCTATTATCCTCATTGCCATTATCATGTACATTTGTCTACTTGTTTGTTGCATGTCTTCCTGATTGAAACAAGCTCACTGAGTTGTTTTTTCACCCCTGTATCCCCACTACCTAGAACAATGCCAGGCACAAAGCACACACCTACTAAACATTTGCTGAATAACTCAATGAATGATGCTTTGACTTATCCATAAGTTTCATATTCATATTATGTGAAATAATATCCTGGAGAAGGAGTCCTAAGATGAAAGTCCATAGACCCAACACACTGGTGACTGGCAAAGTCATCTTCCACCTTTATTTCCCCAGTGCTTCCAGGGGTAATGACAGGAGGGCAGCCAGCAAAAGAAAAAAGGACCTGGAGCGGGCACAGCTGGGAACTTGTGTCAATCTTATTATGCTTTGTGCTGACTTCTTATTTCAATAACCTCTTCCCCAATACCTTGCTGACCCAGCCTAAATCATCCCTTTGTATAATACAGTACATATCTGACGCCCATGTTCTGCTTTCCTTCTGTTCATATAGTTCCATTTATTTTTAAACTTACTTAGGCATTTTCAGCAATCTTTTCATGTTCCTCCACACATATTTTCTAAAAAGCCAGCTGTGCAATTCAGACCATCCCTGGAGATTATTGACCAGGTTGGATTTGCATTTATGAGAACATAACTGAAGCTGACATAGCCTTTACCAGAATTGATAGCTCTTGGAACAATTTGCCTTCACAGCATTTTACAAACAGCTTCATAATACATCTAAGGGCAAGGCAGGTTTTAATTAGTGCCACTAATAGCTAAGTATTCTGAGGTGAAATCATTAAGTGGCTGGACCAATAGGAGCAAGGAATGGAAGGTGAACTTGAAGTCTGTGCAAGTTTGAGGTGGTAGAAGTTTCCACCTGTCTTTGGGGTGATGTCAGGGAACTGTTCACTTTGCTGAGATGACTCTGATCTCAGCCCTGATCAGGAATTACTGATGAAAAACTTGGTTTTATAGGTGCAATATCACTTTGAAACACCCTTCTCTCCTTAGTTTCTCCTCTCATTTAATTGTGGTTGCTCTATTTTATAAGCAAAGCAGTTGCCTGTGTGGAGAAGTGGTACACCATTCAGATTCATGGTTTACAGTTTGCTAAATGTAAGCCTACCTAATCCTTTCATATCATTGGATTACTTTCCCCAAGCAAATTTTCCCAGCTTTCATCATGAGAATGGGCTCACTGCCAAGAAACCACTCATCCCAGCTCAGTTCCACCTGGCCATTCCGAGATTGTCAACTCCTCCATCTCCGGCCATTAAAAGGGCTTTCAGACTGAATATTTGTACAGCCATTTCTGAGAGCCAAACACAAAATCTTTGTTCCAAAGAGTCACTAATCTCTATGCAGAATTCTGATCTGGATTATTATCAGGAAAAGAGAGATAAAGAGAGCCTTTGATCACTGGGTCAGTTTCCTCTTAATATCATCTAATTAGATCAAAATCAACTTATTTAAAGTTTAAATAACCACCACAGTCAGATCAGACAATTTAGAGAAGATGATATACCTATTAGAATTAGTGCTCTCTATAGGTGGCTATACTCAGAAGGTAGGTTAAGAAAGCCATCCTAAAATTCCTAAATGCCCCATAAATGCTACATTGATTAAAGTTTTAATGGTTGTTTTTTTCTTTTTTTTTTTTTTAAATTCATGGTTATTTGCTGCCTAATTTCCTCCACAGGTCCAGAGAAGGGGACCTTCTTGGGTTTCAAAGGGAAAGGGATCTTTGTGACTGTGAAACCAAACAAGGGGTTTGATTCACACACTCCTCTGTCAATCACATCTGAAACTCTGAGCAAGTGTAACTCTCACAGAGCCACACAATAGCACCTTGCTATTCAATCACTGATTTTGTTCCGTCCTCAGATAAACTTCAACAGCAGTAAGCAAGCAATTGGCAAGGGGAGGTGTAGAGAAAGAGCTCTTCTTCCATTCAGGTACCTTGATTCACGGGATTTTAGGACCTAACGGCTGTGTTCACCACATAGGCAAACACCCAGACATCAATTTTGATCCATTTGATCCACACCACTAAATCCATTTAAAGTGTTATGAAAACAAAGGTTCTTCTGTACATTTTCTACTTTTTATTTTCAGGAATCTGAGTGAATTCAACATTCAAGATGTTGAACGTATATGCCAGAGCAATGTGCTGGGTAGGCTTCCATTACGCTATTTTATTGATGTACTTGAGCCCAACAAGTCAAAAGTGGCAAGAGAGAAAAATGTATTTTCTGTGGCCCAAGGCCTCCCTTCCACGGTTTTTGGCCCTTCCATTGCTTTCCAGAGCTGCCGCAGCCAAAGGAGGGGGAGGGCAAGGGTTGGAGGCCCCTATCCCACAGGGGATAACAATCAAAGTTAGATGGAGCTCTCCCATTTCACGACACCCTTTCCTCCAATCTTCTGGAAGACACAGGCATCAAGTCCCTACAATTCACTCTCCAAGGATGGCACCTCCAGTTTAAATAAAGTAATCCTGTGAGTGGGAACTTTGAGGAAAATGAGAAAATGCCTTGCTATATGGCTGACTGACAATATTAAAATATAAATTCCTTAGAAACAAGGGACTATTTTTTTTGTAACGAGTAGAGGATGACATGTAACAAATGATGATAAGAAACTACCTGGAACACAGCTTCCATTCATAGAAGTCTGTTTGGCTTGATGAGCAGTCACACTCCCAAGTTTCACTTTGCATTTCTGGGTTCATCAAACCCTCAGATTTCAATGTTGAAAGTCAAAGCGAAACCCCCCGTGAAGAAAACCACACTGATTTTTACCTGCTTTAATGTCAGTGTTTTGAGAAACTAGCATTAAATCAGTCCATTTCACTCCATGCTCACCTTCTGGTCTCTATAAAAATCTCCAGTGAAGCGTCAGCAGATTTGACTAGCCTCAAAAATGCTCACCAGTGAGAGGGTTTTTAATTAAATCCAAAGCATTCCTGTTGGTTTTTGTTTTTGAAGATACCTGCAAGAATGTCTCATTTCAATTAAGTATTTAAGGATTGAGAGAGGAAAAACAAGGCACTTCTAAATTTCAACCGATTGTAGGTGCTTTGTGAAAGGCTGAATCCCCCAAAGCAAATATCAAAAGTAACTATGCAAATTTCTCCCCTAAAATGCATACAATAACACTGTCAAACAAAAGGAAGAAAAAGAGAAAGAGAAACAGCACAACCAGTGAGGGCAGAGGGGAAGAAAGAGGAAGGCTATTGGAGGGAATAGAGATCCAAAGATGGATTTTTTCCACCCATTTCTAGAACAGGGAGAATTGCACCTATTACTAGAATAGGTCTGATTGGTAATGCTCATCTGATCTGAAATGCTCCAATCAGGGCTGAATTTATTCAATTCCATTTACCTGCAGCCATCTTCATTATTTTGGACAGCATTTCGGATACTTTTCTGTAAATCCCTCTGAAAGGATAGGACAGGGCCAGTGTGGTTTCCATGAGGCCCCAGGGGAGCAGAAAGCCAAACTGAAGAACTAGGAAGGAAGCCAAGGTCCTATTGCTGGGAATGTACAAATATCAGAGGAGGAGTAGCCAAGTCAAGGACCTGTCGCCGTCATAGAGCCAGAGCTGGTCAGATGGGAACAGGTTGGGCTGGGGCAAAAAAGGGAGAAGTCAGGGGTAGTTCTAGAAGACTATCTAATAGGAACATTTGGAGGCTTCACATCCTCTCTTTTAAAAAGGAAATGATAACCTTGGGCTTTAGTTTGCTGTCTTCACTGATAAAATTCATAGGCCCAAGTGGAAATTCCTCAGAGGTGAAGATGAGGAGAGTCAGGGCCCACTTACCCCATACTGCATTGCCCACTTACTCTTCGGCCACTCCAACTGGTGGCAATTTCCCTGTGGGCGCTGGCTCCTATCTCTCCGTCCTTAGGATCTAGTCTAGTGCCTAGTAGACATTTGGTAGACATTCAATAAAATGCTCAACACAACAACTAAGTGGGCAAAGGGTCATGGATAGACACTACTTGATACTTTCAATCTGGACAGTCTCAGGGTATTTTGGAGGCATTTGTTCCCAGGGTCATTTAAATATCACCAGTCTCTAGGAAGCTCCATGAGTGCTACCTTCCACTGTTTGTCTTCTCGAGAATGAAAACAGCTCTTTCTTTTCTGGGAACACACAAGGAACTATCTTATGGACAGCCCATCTTCCCACCTTTTTGCCTTGTAACAGTCTCTCTTTGCCTCCAAAATATAGGATGTGTGTTTCCAAGCTGCAAAGAAACCGTTGAAAATTAAACCACAGAAAAGCATTTTAATGAGAACATGATTACCTAACACCCCACTGTGGTTTCAGATGGCCTTGTGCCAACCTTCCGAAATGCTACCAGAAGTTCAGAGAGAAAAAAAAGAAGAAGAAGAAGAAGAAAAAGAAGAAGAAAGAAAGAAGGGGGAAAAAGTGATTAGCATCCCTTAGTGAAGGTAGCTTTCTTGGATGGCTTCCAAAAAGATCTCTCTAGAAGGACGTAGGTTATTGGTGTCTGCAGTTCAACAAAACTTTCTTCCTGTTTTGAAAAATTTGAGAGAAAAAAGGGGGGCCACCCTTGAATTGGTACATGATGTCCTCAACTAGGTGTTTTTAGCAGTGAGCTCTGCTGGGAGCATCTGTACCCAGCGCTGTCTAGCTCATCAACTTGCATTCTGCGCACCCACTTGCTGCTCTGTAGCCTAGGTTACAAGACCGCAGGTGTTGATGCTTTGGAGTGAAAGCTCCACTGGCCCCTCAGAACAAAGCCCCAGCGAGCACCGTCCCTCCCTAGTTGGCAACTTGCGCTGTGCATGCCTGGCACTGGGAAAAGAGAAGAGGATAGAGGCTCTGGGGCTCATGCTGGGGTCATTTCTTAGGGAACATCCTTTCCTTGATCTCCAACTGGCCTAGCACTTCAGCATTTCGGGGCTGCGGTTTCATTTCCACGCTGGGTTTCCTGACTTAACCCCTGAACCGCCTTTTGCAGTTCTCTTCCTACCGCTTCAGTGACAACCAGATGGCCCTGTGAGCCCACAGGAGAAAGCAGATTACAGAGCTGGGAGGCACTGTAGTGGAATTCCTTCACTCCACAGATGGAGAAATCAAGGCCTGGATGCAGTTTTGAGATTCACCCAAAATCACACTACTATTCATCATCCTGATTTCCGGGATGTGGGTATTATTGCCCTAGTCATACTACCCCCAATTTCTTTCAGTAACGTGGTGATTTATTTATTAAACATTTTATTCATTTGAGAGAGAGAGCACGTGCATGCGCACGCACCGACGGGGGAGAGGAGGAGAAGGGCAGTGAGTATAGGAAGAGGGAGAAGCAGACTGCCAAGCAGGGAGCTTTACTGACTGATGTTGGGGCCTGAGCCCAAGACCCTGGGATCATGACCTGAGTTAAAGGCAGAGGCTTAACCAGCTGAGCCACCCAGATGCCCCATAACATGGTAATTTGAACAATCACTTGCACACAACCTGATGGGAACAAAGTAAGCATACTATGTGCTAGTGTCCTTCCTTGCAAAGTATTTAGCACTGCCCTAAACCCTGATAAGGATGAGTGGAAAAGTACCACAGACTCTTGTCCTTAAGTAGTTACTCTATCTTGAAAGTAACAACATGTACACATTCGGCATCCAAATAGTCTAGCTCAAAACAGGGTATAAGATGATGCTTAATAGCCTGAGTATGATAAAAAATGAAATGCTCTTCCCTCTTTACTCCCTTCTCCTGGTTAAGTTACTTAGTTTTTCTTAGTTTTGAGCTTGTCTCTTCCAGGATGCCTTCCTGGGTTTAGTTCAGGTTGGACTATAAGTGCCTGTGCACTTGTCTAGGTCCCTGTGAGCTCTATGAGGACAGGCCCCTGGCCAGCCTTAGGCACTGCTATATTCCCAAGTCTAGTACCTGGAACATACTTGGTGCTCAGTAAGTGTCTGGGGAAAGAAGGAGCTGAATGTCCTTTGGGAACATTTTAGTCATCAAATGGTACTGAAGGTGAGCTCTAAGATTGGAAGGATTTGCATTAATGCAGAATGTGGTCCAGAAATTGGTGGATAACACCCCACCTCTGTAGAAAAATCATCAAAATCTGGGAGTAAAAGGTTAAGTCCCGTGAACAGCACAGTCACCTTTGATGAAGAGGATCAGGATGGTGTCATTGGGTAAACCAAAGAGGCATCCCCGACTGGGAGACTGGGGATGCAAAGAGGAGAACGGCAACCAGAAGGAAGATGTGTCATACTTTAAAAAGACGAGAATTTTAGGGGCGCCTGGGTGGCTCAGTGGATTAAGCCTCTGCCTTCGGCCCAGGTCATGATCTCAAGGTCCTGGGTTAGAGCCCTGCATCGGGCTTTGCTCAGCAGGGAGCCTGCTTTCCCCTCTCTCTCTGCCTGTGATCTCTCTCTCTCTGTCAAATAAATAAAATCTTTAAAAAAAAAAAAAAAAAAAAAGAGAATTTTAAAAATCCAAGCCACGAGAAAGCTGCACACAGCAAGCCACGCACTCAGTTTTAGAATCTGATTTCTAGAAGCATTTTCCTACACTACAATGATATCTTTTGGACTTCTCTTTGGTAGATGGGCTTTTTTTTTTTTTTTTTTTACCTCCTCCACTTTAAGTTTCAACTCTTTTCAACACAGGAAAAGAAGCTGAGTTTCACCTTGGGAAAATGCAAAATAGTCAGCTGTGGTGAAGAAAAAATGAATTACAATTTCGATCACAGATTTCTTTGAAACATTGTGCTAAAGGGAATTCTAGAAGGACCACTGACTCATTTCAGCCAGTGAGCCAGGATGAACATTTAGTGTGGTGACTCAGTGGCCAAGGAAACCACTTCTCTTTGGAGAGCTGTTGGTTCTGACTCTTCTTATCTGGAGGCCTTTACCAAACAAACAAGTATCTTTCACTTGGGGGCACCTGGTAGGCATGTACAAAAAAGAAAGGAGTTCTGAGAAAAAGAACTATAATTGTCAACAGCAGTGAGGGCTCAGTTTCTGCTCTCTTCGAGCTCATCCACAGAATTATCAAATCAAGGAGCAAAATGATTTGTCTGAAAAGGGGGTGTGAAGAAAAAACAATGAGGCATAAAGAACAATAGAATTGGAGATATAAAATGTGCTCCTCCCCCACATCCAAGGCAGAAGGTGTTACCTTTGGGTAAAACACAGCAGGTGTCTAATGTCTGCTCACACCATTCTCACAAGACATTGTTTTGGAGGAGTAGCCAGGAAAATGAGAGGCCAGAAGAGAGAGGAGGCATATTCCTAGGGATGTCTACCTGTATTCAACTCCAACCTAGAGAAGACTTCATAGAAAAGTGTAACTTATCTCTAAATAGTCCTAGACTGGCTCATGATAGTTCTGCTCCTCCCCAGGGGAAGGTCACTTGGAGGTTACAGGTTTAGAGATCTCAGTAGTCCTGTGGACCAAGATGTTATTGCACACAGGCGGCAAAGCCCCACATAGGGGAGAGTATATCACGTGATTGTCCTCACCATAGGAGCCATCCCTTTCTCTGGGCCCTTCCAAGAGTGGACTTGAACTTCCATGTGGCATCTGAAACAACCCAAGTCCCAGTGATCTTTGGGATCCCTGTGACCAAAAGAAGAGTCTTTCCTAATGAGAAGTCCACTCCTCAGGGACAAGACAGGCAATGTAGGGGATGGGCTGCTGTATTTGAAGCAATCCTTTGTCATACGCTGCAGCAGCCATGAGAAATGGTGGCTACCATCTTCCTGCTCACCACTAGCCACTGAAGGAACCCAGTGAGGCATCCATCTACTATGCAGCGCAGGAGAGAGCATGCAAACATCTGGCTTCCCTGGTCTTATACTCCTTCATGTAAAGAATGATGTGAGCTTCTGACACCCTTGTCCTCCTCCTTCCTCTGAATACCTGACATGGGCTTCTATCAGCTCCTAAAGAGTGGTATCCCCAGCATAGGGCTGGCACAGAGCAGGTGGGCCATAAATGTTGATGTTGATAGCTAAAGTCATGGGGAGAGGTAGGTACCACTTTGCATTACCTCCACATTGATGAGGCAACTGAGGCCCTAAAAACATCAAATAACATGCCGAAGCCCCTTGGTTAGTGAACCCAAGTCTCTTAGCTCCAGAACACAAGCTTTAAACTGCTCCAGCACCAATGGTAGACTGGATACACAAAGAAATTGAGTGTGTCAGAACCTTCTTACAGAGCACTCCCGCTCCCCTGATTTCAGCAGCAACAGTCTCTTACCAATGGGCTAGTGCCCGTTTTATGTTCACCAGTCTTGATTGTGGGTTGGAGGTCACAACTGTTTGTCCCTCCTCAAGAGCTTGTCACACCCAGTGTTCCCTGGTTTCATTTGTGCATTGGGGTTCCAACTGTCACTCCCCAGACAGTACAAACAGTACATTGGTTTCACTTCCCTGGGCCTTAATTCATTCGTTTTTTTTTTTTTTTTAATAGTGATCTATCTACAAGGGTGGGTGTGAGAAGTAAGAAAAGGGGGGTAAACATAAAGCCCACAGGGGCCTCATCATGACACTGTTCATGCATGAGTGAGCACTTAACAAACAAAACGCATTGTAATGGAGTATTTTTGTCTTTTTGTGGTAGTCCTGTGTCTTAACACTGGCGGACATGAGAATCAGCTGGAACATAATGTCAAAGGCCCCACCTCAGCCCTATCCAACCAGAAACACCAGGGCTGAGGTCCAAGGATCTGGATATCACCTAATAGTAAGCTTCCTGTTGTATGGGGGCTGAGATAGATGTTCACCTTTCCAAAAGGTTCCATAAAGGATTCCTGCTCAGGGTAAGTGGTAGGTTTAGAGGACCTAAAACCTGTCTTCCAAGCACCAATCCTCTTAATTGGTTGGTTCTTGGTTGGCAGCTCCCTCTTGCAAGTTGAGTAGTAATTAGTATACAGAGAAATATTCCTTCTGTCCCATTCCATTTTGGTTATCTCCCCAGCTCTCTCTTTGGTATCCCCAGTAGGAGTAGGCTGTAGTACCAAACAAAAAATACGCTTCCTCCAGGGCTGCCTTTCTTCTGTCGAACAAGATCACTTTTAACAACCACAAAGTTTCATGAATCACCAGATGAAAGCTGGTTATGCTGTCAGTGTCTGTTAATGAAGAACATTCTAAACACACATGCGCACACACATCCACACCCAAAAATAAACTAACAAAACTATAAATTCAAGACACTTTCAAACATTGGTATTTTATCAATCACAAAGCATCCATATGCATCTGAAAAGTTGTAGTGCATTATTTATTTAGCCTGAAGTAAGATTTGGGACTTGAGACTATGTGTACCCTTTATGAAATCTTCCCTGGGGTTCCATTGCCCAAAGATTGGGAAACATCATGTGCCACCCTGTCAAGGTCAAAGCCCAGTGGCCCATTCACCTGTACTCGCTTGCTGCTGAATAGTAAATATCACTTGAAGAATTCAATGCTAGAATAACAGTGTTTGAAATGAGATACCAGTGAGTAGCCAAAGGGTGAGGAAAGTCATCTAAGATCAAGAGGAAAGGAAAAATTGAATCTGAGACTAAACTCCACCTGCAGCCATGAGCCACACTCTGAGAACAAAGTTGAAGGCCAGAAGGTAGACCAGAATATTCAACAAAACAACTATTAGAGTAGAATAAAGGACTGGAAGCAAAAGCTCCTACCTTCCTTAAAAATGACTCTGGCACAATTTACAAGTAAAGGCATATATGTAAAGCAAGTTATTTTCAATGTTCTGCTAAAGTTATTTTTGTAGCTAAAGATCCCTGAAATGATTTTAACTGCAACTACCTTGGGTAGGACTCCAAACTATGTGCCCAATCAGGAGGTGAATGCGTAGTGGTACTGTGGACTCCCCATGAGATTCCAACTCTTTTGCAAAGCTTTCCAGGCACCCTGCTTTGAAATGGCTCCTTCCTCTGAACTACTGTGCCCCACTCCTGGTGAGTCTGATTCTGCAGGTGTGAGGAGGGCAGGTACCAGCACCTTCTTGTTTTCTGTAGAATTCATTTGTGACCATAAAAGTTATGAACATCTGTATGTGAACGGTTACTATAGTGCAGATGTTGATTTGAACCTTAAGTCTCTTCAGACAGCTGCATCCTTTCCTTCTGCCTCTTCTATAGCACCACCTCTAAGTGATGTTCAATAAACCATGTATCGATGTGCTTTTATCTGACATAGTGTCCTACCCCAGAAAATCAACTCCAAATCATATCTAGACAGAAAACTTAGACATCTAATGGAAGGATCTTGAAATCTACCCATATCTTTTTTTTTGTCTTGTCTGTCAAGTTTTGCCACTTCTGTTGGGTATCTTTTCAAGAGGTGCAAATAGATGAAGTCACCCCAGTGACATCAGTGACAGGGCATCATTGGCCCACAAGCCAGATGTAGGTATTGGTAAGACGTCAACACCCAGACTTTTTCCAAAAAGCATCACCTATCCTCCCAGATAGCCTCTCCCTGACCTCTCTTTATCATATCTAAGCTGAAATTCCCGTCACCCTGACCTCCTCCTCTTCTTCCACCATATCAATGAGCACATGATGCTAGTTCCTCAAAATCTCTTCTATTTATCAGCCTCCCACCATTCCCCAGTTGGCCAGACCTTTACAGTCCCCTGCCCAAGCTATCCAAATAGGTTTGTCTGCTCCATCCACCTGTTTCCTTCTTTCAACCCATTCTACACTCTATTTAACACTAGTTCTTTTAGAGCATAACTTTGGTCATATTATATTCCATCTCAAAAATCTTTATGGCTTTCATTTTACTTGACAGAATACAGTCCAGACCTATTCCCCTTGCCTATAAAACATCTCTGTTCTAGTTTCAATGTACCTCCCCAGAAAGAACTCCAACTATAGTCCAATCAAACTAGCTGATCCCTGTTGCTGGCTCCAACATTTTATTCCTGCTTTCTTTTTTCACTCCGAATGTCCTCCTTCCCCCCCAGTTCTCTCCACATCAAAATCCTACTTATTTGCCAAATACATCCTGCTGTGTAAAAGACTTCATCCTTCCCTGCTACACCTTGTTTCTACTCTGCCTGTCCTGTCCGTCCTGCTCCAGCTTGGATTCTAGTCGTCTATGTTCCTTATCATCTCCCATGCTGCCCTTACATGTCTTGAGACTAAGAGCTGTGTCTCAGTGCCTGGCAGAGCTCTGCACATGGCAGGCATTCAAAGTAGTTCGCAGAAAGAAGGAAGGGTGGGGGTGGTGGGCAGGGAGAGAGGAAGGGAATGAAGAGTAAAAGAAGTAAAAAGAGAAGAGCTCAGAAGGGGCC
The DNA here is from genome assembly GCF_011764305.1 of Mustela putorius furo. Classification (NCBI taxonomy): domain Eukaryota; kingdom Metazoa; phylum Chordata; class Mammalia; order Carnivora; family Mustelidae; genus Mustela; species Mustela putorius. The sequence goes on along the minus strand of NW_025422019.1, from coordinate 17,893,312 downwards.
AGGAAGAGCTGGAAGAGAATCCATTAAGGGAGGAGAAGGCAGGTCCAAAACAGAAATCGAAAAAATTAAATAAAATGCTTTTGGAGAGATCCCGGGTAGTGGGAGAGTGAGAGAGTGGGAAGAAGAACCAAGAACACTTGCTTGCACCCTGAGAGGACTTAACACCAACCCTGATTTGATCCCACTGCCAGATTCCATTGTTTCCTCATAGCCCAAATCTCACAGTCGGACTAGGGCCTTCAGGTTGAAACCAGGTCCCTGTGATTTATGAATAGAAATTCACCTTCATCTTACACTTCATTCAAATTTATGTAAAACATCTTATCTCTCTAATAGTTAACTCTGAATTAATGTTGTCCCACTTTAAAAGTTGGCCTATAGATTACTTTGTGTGATAGTCATATCAATCCTGCAAGATAGTTAACAGAACTCCCTGATAGGTGTCTGGCACTTCAGAGTTTGCAAAGCTTCTCATCTTTTTTTTTTTTTTTTTTTAAAGATTTTTATTTATTTGACAGAGATAGAGAAGGAACACAAGCAGAGGGAATGGGAGAGGGAGATGCAGGCTTCCTACTGAGCAGAGAGCCCAAGACGAGGCTCAATCCCAGGACCCTGGGATCATGACCTGAGCTGAAGGGAGACGCTTAACAACTGAGCCATCCAGCGCCCCAAAGCTCCTCATCTTAGTCATCTTGTGCAGTAGTCACTCTCCTTTCTATTACTCCCTTAATGCCAGGTCACATTCAGGGAAACTGTTTCCAGAACACAGCCTACTGCTTTACACTTCCATGTCCTTGCACAGATGGTTCTATGGGAAGAATTCTTTTAGTTCTATACAATCTTCACCTTTACAAGCCAGGTCTCTTGGGGGAGGGGGGCGGGCAGAGTAGCAGCACCCAAAGGACCCTCCAGATTCCTCTCTGAAAGATAGGGCTGTCCCTCACTAAATGGGTACACCTGAAATTCCGCGGCTGCCTCAGCTTCTGTGAAAGTTCTGGAAGAGGACTCAAGACCAGGGAGATTAGGGGACTCACAACACTGGCCAGTGATAAATCACAGATATTCATCTATACACATCTGCCGCTGGCAACACAGGGAAGGGAGAGCTGCATAGTAAAACCCACATCCCTTACTCTCAGGAGAAAAGAGGAGAACTGTTTATACTTACATAACAAAGCGGGACAGCAGGTGGGTATGGGAGAAACTCTGATTTTGTATTGGCTTATTTTTGCCAGTTCTCTATTCTTGTGGAGGCCTCACACTCCTGCATTTTCAGCTCTCTCTTCTGCAGAATTTATTCAAAACAGCTCATTCTGTTCACAGGGGACACAAGGCGTGGGGCCAGAGACTGCAGACAACAGGTCAGAAGATCAGACCAATTTAAGTCGTTCTCTGTGACTCAAGGTGGGGGTAAAGCAAAGATTTTCAAGGGGAAAAAAATAGAGCATACAGTCAGAAAAAACATAATTATGTATTTTTTCAGATTTGGGGGGGAAAGGTTTGTTTTCACAATACAAACCACAGAAAATAGGTAAAGTTCAACAAAACTTGTCTGGGGGAGAACACAAGAAGAAATACCTTCTTTACATTCATAGTTTCAAGGAAGAAGTTGGAGGTTTCTTATGGAACCTGTCGGAAATGAGGGCCAATTAAATGTTTATGTTTAGCATAAGAGGACAGAGGAGGTCTTTACCTACCAGGAAACCAGGGATCTCTTCTCAGTTTCTACACCAGTCTGGGGACCCTGCACACCCAAACACTTAAACAGAAGCCCAGATAGAAATTCATGGCAATTCCAGAGTGGACCACCCCCTTACTGGAACCAAGGCTAGGGCACAGAGCAGACATAGGACAGAGAAGAGAGAAAGCAGGAGTTGCTGGGACATCAAAACATCCAGAAACAGCCGAGGACTTGGGTTTGTGGGATGATTGATTATGATGGCATGTGTGAGTGTGTGTGTGTGTGTGTGTGTGTGTGTGTGTGTGTGTGTGATTAAAGAGAAAGGGGTTGGGGTAGGGGCTCTGGTTGAAGGGCATGGTGGTTCTTTTTTAAAGTGGCAAAAGGCCAATTTATGAGAAAAACCTGAGCACACCCCATATGGGGTGGCGTGAAAGAGAGGAAAAATCCCTCTAAAAAAATAACTGGTCACCAGCCCCCTACCCCTGAAGTGAAAATTTACCTGACAGAGAACAAATCTTCTTCGGTCTTGAGGAGCTTAATTTAATCAGTTTGGGGAGAAGCTTGAAGATGGAGCTGGATGCCCTCCCACTTTCATCAAAGATAAAGCTTTATCTTTGCTGTGGAGGTCATTGTTTTCCGCCCCAAACCAGCCATAAACTATCAGCACGTGAGCCGATTTCCAAACCATAAAGGGACAAGGGTGGCAGACCGACAGACAAGGGATATTCGATGCCTGCTCCCTCTGAGGGGCTGCCCCACCTGGGCTCTCAAAGACGCGTAAGGCCATGGACGGCTGCACTCAGCAAGCTGGGTTTGAGTAAATGTTCCTTGGAGGATGATCCCACAACTTGTTGATAACTGGAATAAAGGAGTAGAAAAACAAGGAAGAAAACCTGAAACACGCCACCTTGGTATATTTAAATGAGTCTGAAACAGTTTCATTTCCTCTGTTTGAAAAGAAACTGTTCCAACACAAAGCCATCCCCCATTTATAGACATTCCAGGAAAAGCCCTATGTTTTGGGTTGGAAAGAATATGAGGGGTGATTGAATGATAAAGGAATGTCTTCTCCAGGTACCCCTCAGCACCTGCAGAAAAGAATTCCATTTAAGAGTGAATCTTCAGACAATTTTTTAAGCCTTCATTTTAACCTGGTTTCCCCTAATGTAACGCCAGGCAAAGATGGGGTTAATCTTTCTCTTTATTAGCCTGCTTCCGAAGCTGCTGCCTCCCCACATTTTCTCTCCAGGCAAGTACATCTGAAAGTCTCGGGAGGCCTTAAAAAGTCTAGCACTAATCTTTTGAGTCATTTAATCCCCCAAATCTTCCATGTTTGAAGATAATTTCCTTTATGAAAAGAAACCCTAACCTGGTCCAATTCCGCTCTCAAATTTGCTAATGGAACAAAGAGCGCTCTCATTAGACTCATCCTTGTGGCTGTAGAAAAAAGTGTCTCTGGAAGGGCAGGTTTTGCTTTAGCCTGGGGATGGTTTTGGCTGCCGCTCTCCTTGGCTTTCTCTCAAGGCATCTCATCCAGCCAAGCTCAAGTTAAATTAGACCTAGAGGAAAGAAAATAGGGGAGGCAGGTTCCTGGAGCAAAGGACTATCTAGTGCTCCGGTTCACCCAGCCCTGTATAAGCCCTCTTTCTGAGGAATGGGCTGCCCATTCCAGAGAGTCCTGAGAGGTGCGAGTTTTCCATACCGTTGTGGAAGGAGCTCCTTGGAATGGAGACTGAATGGGTTCAAAGATCCCTTCCAACCCTGAATCGGAGTCTTTGCAACTACAGGAGAGGGCTTTCAAGGCACATTTGAGAAACTTTATTACTTCTCTTTCCTTCCCCACCACCTAAGTCTTTCTTCCGCCCCACAATTAGAAGTAAGAACATTTCACACTTTATTTAAGATTCCATTTCCCTTCACCTGGGTAATAGGGGAGAAATGCATTTGCCTAGATAATCGGAGCCCTCCACTGACATGACATTACAGCAGCCGAGATACGAACCTACGTTAATAACAAGCAATGTTTATTGAGCATTACAATGGGTCCCACACTGTGCTATAAACTTTATATGCATTGTCATATTTAATACACCCAACAACCCAAAAAGTGAAATGTTACTACTACCTGGCTATTATAGCTAAGGAAATATATTAGAGATACACTTGCTCAGCTACCCACGTGATGTCCCTGAATGTGGAGCCGGAAGACACATGGAGAGTCAGCATTCAAGCTCCAAAGTCCCATGCTCTGACCCACTAAGGCTATTCTATTCAGCGGGTGATCCTTCTTTCTACTATCGGCACTGTTTAAAGAGAAGAGGGAGCAATGTTCCTCTTCTTGAATGATGTTGTCCTACAAATCTAAAAGAAATAATAGCCTAGTGCTCACACACTGAGGTAATTGAGAAGGCTAAGAGCCTGAGGATGGGGAAAAGTTTGAGGGAATACAACAGAACCATAGTGGAATGGGTCCGTTGCCTTCAGGGGCCCAGATATTAATCTGAGGGGTGATTGAATGGGAGCTGCAAGGAAGGACCAACTCGGGAAATCCAAAGTGATTAACTTCCACTCTCAGAGTGGACAAATTACGGCACAGGGCTATCCTAAAAGAATTCTGTGGAGAGTTCTGGCTATTTCCATTGCTGCCTTTTATGTATCTGTTCCATCCTTTTGGGTCCCCCAACCTCCCCATCTTTCTTTTGATTCCTAGTATCATAACTTCAGCCAGCATAAACTGGAAGTTCATAGAATTTTTGTTTGCTTGCTTGCGTGTTTTGAATCAGCATTTTAAAGTCAAGAGATTTCACCTTAAAAAATTAGGACTTTCATCTTCTCTTTAGCAATAGGAAGACATGGCCCAAATTCCCACATAGGGCAATCAAGGGTGGTGGCTATCCCTCTTTGGACTCCCCAGTTCTCCACAGTCCCCACCACTCCCTATGGGCCTCATTTATTCACAATATCTGCAGGGCTTGTCACTTGTGCCTTATAACTCTAAGTAGCTCCAAAGGCACAATCATGGCTTTGGATTTAGAAAATTCCTCTCACATGAACGTTGCAGGGATCTCCCTATACACACACACACACACACACGATTTCCACCCTATCATTCTGCTAGTATAAAACTCTTGGTAGAATGATCTCAGTGAGATCTCAAAGCCCATCTGTGTGGGGGATCAGATCACCACATTTCTGGCTGTCCCCTGGCTCTCCCATGGGATGCATAGCTCTCTTTAGAGAGACCAGACCGTCCACAGAACTGTAGGCACTTCCTCTGGTTATATAGTTCCCTGAGGTCACCGACAGTAAATTACTGGTTTAAGGAAAACAATGACAAGCCTTTTCCATGGAGAACAGAGTTTGCTCACTCAATTATTTCCTAAAGTCGTGCCCTCTTTCCCAGCTTGACACCATAATTTTTGAGGCAACAGCACTGGGTCTGTTGTTCTTCAGATCCACAAAGCCACAGTGAACCTGCCACAGGAGCACAACAAACTTTGAAAGCAATGCATTTCCTGGCCGGTGGAACTAACTAGTCAAGTAATGATCATTGCATTGTTAATGAAGTGGCTGCTTTGTTAAAATGACTTACCAGGCTGACTCTAAACTGTATTTTTTTACTAGTTTAGTTTTTCTCTCTGTATAGGAAATTTTGTGGACTGTTCTTGATGGCAGCAAAGCTTCCGTAGAAATCACTAATAATCTGACTTCAGTGAAGTCAGACCTTTTAGAATTCAAAATATGACTTAGATGTAAGATAAAAATGGTACTCAGAAAACCAGTAATACTTTCCCTAAATTTGGTTTCTTTCCCAAAGTCATTTTCCACCTGTAGGCATTAGAGACATACTGAGTTGAGAAAAGAAGAGTGGGCTGGCTGCAGTGGGGTAAGGAACCATTCCTTCTCCGTAACACCGGCTTGGAAATTATTGACATTTGATAGCACTGTCTTTGACATTTGTAACCCTCTGGTAGAATTACATGCCCATTGGGAAGTAGTCTCCTGTGTTTTTGTGTTTTTTTATCAGTCAGGAAAACATTAACTTTGTCTCTTGAATTATCCCCTACTGCTATCAATGAAGTTTGTATTCTTTTTCTCTTTCAGAAGCAAAAGTGGCAGTTTTTCTTTGAAAAAGACAGGGGAGGAGCCAGCAATGGAACAGGGGACTTGGTGCATTCAGAAGGCCTGTGAGGTTGCTGCCTCCTACTACCCACCATCAGGAAGAGGTCTGTCCCTAAGGTTTCTGCCTGACTGGCTTTGAACCTCTCTGGGGACACACACACACAGATACACACACGCAAACACACTTACACACAAATCAACCAGCTGCAGACCGAGCAACAGGAGGTGGCAGAATGCTTGCCACTATGTCACTGGATTTGCAAGCATCCCCTCCAAAGCATGGCCAAGGCTAGTTATTCCCTGGGCTCAAGCCAGCCTGAGAACTTGGGGACCCTGCCAAAGCCCTGACAGCCCCTTAGCCTCGCTCGGTTGCCAGAACCACACAGGAAAGTCATTAATTCATTCAATAAAGCTTCAGTAAACGATTAGGGAGCCCATTATTTGTTCATCAGTGGGCTAGCTGCATAGAGGATATCTGAGCATTCACTTTAAGGAACCCAGAATATTGGAGGAAGAGGAGAAAAGACATACACTCACTTAAAAATGGAATAACATCCCAAGAGATGCCACTCAAAGCAGTATGTAAGTGGATGCCAAGTGCCCTTTCAGAGGAGGGAGCTTTCAGAGGGTGAATAGCAGCCATTAGAGAAAGAAGACATTGTGAAGAGTGGAGAGAGTCTGGGCTTTGGAGCCAGACAGACTGGGTGCAGATCCTCCCTGTGTGATCTCCACCACGTTCCTTGCCCTCTCTGGACGTCAGTTTTCTTACCGGGGGTCTAGAGGTGGCACATGCCTTATGGAGTGGTTGAAGGGGTTATAAGAGGTCAGTTACACATCACAAGCACTCAACAGATATTTGAATTTTTTGCTTTGTTTTCTTTTTAAGAACATCTTAGAGTAGTTGGGAAAGTAGTTTAGGTAGGTTTGGCCCAAGGGAAAATAAGGAAAGGCCATTCCTTAGAGAAAAGGAGGACTATTAGGGAAAAAGTCATCCTATCTAGTGAATACTTTAGGAAGTGGAAAGGTATGATAAGAGAGGCATTTTTAACACTGGCTTTTTTCTGAATATGAAAATGTTTCATGCCTATTACAGAAAATTTGGAAAGCACAGAAAAATGCAAGGAAGAAAATTAAAAAATCAAATATAATTCTCACCCAGTGAAAACTCCTATAAACATTTTGGTTTTGGGGACGCCTAAGTGGCTCAGTTAAGTGACTTTGGCTCAGGTCATGATCTCAGGGTCCTGGGATCCAGTCCCAAGTCAGGCTCCCCACTCAGCAGGGAGTCTTCTTGTCTCTCTGTCCCTCCCCCTCTCTATCTCTCTCTCAAATAAGTAAATTAAATCTTTTTTTTCCCCCAAGATTCTATTCATTTATTTGACAGAGGGAGAACAACAGCATATGCACAAGCAGGGGGAGTGGAGAGGGAGAAGCAGGCTCCCCTTACACAGGGACCCAGGCATGGGGTGCAATCCCAGGACCCTGGGATCACAACCTGAGCCAAAGGCAGAGAGACACCCAACTGACTGAGCCCCTCATGTACCCCATAAAAATAAAATCTTAAGAAATGTTTTTTTGTTTTCCTTCCCATCTTTTTCAAGCACATATTTTAACATAACTGAGTTCACACTATATACATAGTTCTGAGTCCTACTTTTCACACCTAATGTTTCATAAGCATTTTCCCATGTCTTTAGAAAATTTTCTTCACAAACATCGTTGACAAGGGCCGTATGGAATTCCACATATGGATATACCAAAATCTTCTCTACTGTTCCACTTATGGACGTTTAGGGCTGTTCAGATATTTCAGTGTATAAATGCCTCCATGAATACCTTTGCGGCAAACTTCTCTTTCCTCGGGATGTTTCTATAGGCGGAATTACAGTTCTAAGTTTCTGCTGACTACAATGTGCTCTCCAGAAAGGATGTTCAGTCCACATTCTCCAAGCCACAAGGGAGAAATAGCTGCTCTTATCTTAATATCCAGATATTATCTTCGAAAAGAAAAATTTTGCTTACTTTGACAGTCACTGAATAGCATTTCATTGTTCTCTTATCTTGTTCCCCTTAGCAGATATACCTAAAAGGATCTAAAGTAGTCCACAGATAAAGAAAAACCTTTCTTTTGTCTGCAATCAACAAATATTTATTGTGCAAAACATTTTACTCTGGATTTATCCTCTCTTCCCTTTTGGGACAGGTTTGGGAGATTCCACGTGTCAGGTTTCCTTCATAATGAAGAGAAGAATTTTGAGGTCCAATGCAGCTGACATTCTGGGTCAAACATGATTCTGCCACTACTGAGCTTTGTGAAAAGCAAATCATGGAAACTGTCTAAAATTCTGGTCCTTCAATATTGCCTCCTAACCGTAGGATGTGAAAACGAGAGGATCCCAATTTTTACTCTACATAATGTAATATTACGGCATAATTTCATCTAGTCATCATTCTGTCCTAAATTAGTAGTTCCTAAGAGTCCCACCTCCTGACCCTAACATCAGCTTTCAGTAGATGAGTACCTTCACCAGCAAACATTAGGGAAGGGGTGCCGATCGAAGAAAATTAAGCTCTGTAGAAAGGTTCCCAGCCCCTGGACCATCTCTGGAATACCTCCAGACTGAAAGGTTTTATCTGAAGTGAAGGGGTTGGTGTTCTAGATCAGTCTGGGCAAGTCTTTATCTTGGGATCGTGCTGGGGCGCGCGTCACAGCGCATTCATCGCTTTCGCCGGTTAACGCTCACATCTTGGTCCCCCGCTGTCGCTGGTGCGGTCACCCTGCCAGCGGTCGCACTAGTTCTTGGCCCCGCCCCTCAATCGTTCTCCGCCCCACCCAGGCTCCCGCCGGCGGGAACCGGCGCGAGGATGGAAAGCCCTGTTTGGGCGTTCACTGCAAACCCCAGTCTATAGGGGACTCTTTTAACCGTCTAGCCTCACCCCGCCTCACCCCGCCCAACCTTCATCCTATTTTCTAATATCCCTGCGGACAGTGGAAGACACTGGACACGGGGCCAGATCTTGGTTTAAGCCCGGCTTGGAATCCCGGGCCAAAACCGGCATTTCATCTCCGCTAGTCAGCTCTCTGTTTCCTCCGCATGGGGGCCTTATCCTCTGGTTCAGAGCTGTATGCCCAGACTCTAGACCAGTGAGTCGCACATATTGCCCCCACCCCCGTAAATATCTAAATGACTAAATGCATCGCCGTGATGGTAACACCCACAGGCTGTTGTGAAAATGAATGAGTGATTCTGTGCAAGTCTACCTCGTGATCTGTTACCAAAAGTACTATTCGCTAAATTTCTCTTATAATAAAGCACACTTAAGTATTTTTTTAAAGTACTATTCACTAATTGGTTGCCCGGAAATACACACCTACTTCTCTATCACGGTCTCCCTCCCTAATTATGCCAAATAATCCTACCCTCTCCTGAAAGTGTTTCCTTATTATGTGTACCTGATGCTGGTACTATTACTGTGGATGTGCCTGTGCTCTAAAGAGTCATTTTATTGTCTGAACGGACTGCATCTGCCGAAAGCGCCGGGGAATGGAGTCAGATGCTGGACCCACTTCCAGCATTGCCGCCTACTAGTTGGGTCATTCTGGCACATCACTACTCTACTCCGGACCTCAGTGTCTCCATTTGTAGCATTCCCGGGTCTGGAATTCCATCCACGTGAGCAAGGATGGATGCTCCACACAGGACGCGTTGGTCGCCCGCGCTTCCCACCTCCTTTCAGGCGCATCCAGCTTTCCCAAGTTGCGGAACGCCTCTGGGATGCCCTCCACAGCCCAAGACTCACAAGGTAACCTCCAACTAACACCAGCCGCTCAGGGGATTCCCGGGTTTACCCCCAATTAACCTCCCTGCGACTGCTGGAGCGCTTACCTCCACCCCTCCCTCGAGCCTTACTCCCCTACGTCTGCTCCCTCTGCCCCACCCCGCCTTCCCTTCTCCCTGCCCCGCCCGCGCACCCGCACGGCGCATGCGCCGCCCGCCGAGCGTGTTTTTATAAAAGTCCAGCCTCAGCCAGAAACTTCAGTCCGTTGTCTGCGGCAGCAGGTAGCAAGGTGATCCTGACGACTTGGGTGCTCCGGTAGCCCCTGCGGCTGGAGAGCGAGCAGTTACCATGGACGGGTTCCGTGTAAGTCCAGTTTCAACCTGCTTTTTCTTAAACGTACAAACACGTAAACTTAGAGCGCAACCCCTCCGAGTGGGCATAACCGACCAGAACATGGGAGGTGCCAGTACCCGGGAGAGGAGCATGGAAAGGAGTTTTCGTGCGGTTGGTTACACTGGCGGAGGGGGGTAGGAGTGCAGTCTTTTACTCTGTAAAACAGAGGAGAAAAAACTGGAAGGACCTTTTCGGTGGCTGCATGTTTCTCCCTTGAGTCCTGCGGCGCGCGCTGTGCTTGCATGCTGTTTGCAAACATAAGAACATTCTGTGCACAAGTGCGAAGAAGGCGTGCGCGCTGCCCGCGAACTCAGACCAAGAGTCTCTCCCGCCGGGGAGGAGGAGGGGTTTTTTGGGGAGTGAATTATCTGAATTGAGAGGTGGAGGGCGGTGCGCGGGGTCTGAGTTCCCAGAGCGAGGCTGCGCCCCTGGTTAATTTCAGGCAAAGTCTCCAGGGGACCACTCCTGAGGCTAGGCGCGTGTTCGCCGAACTCTGCGCCTCCCGAGGAGCTGAGTCAGTACCCCCGCGTAGTGAGCAGAGGGTGGGAAGGGCGGGCGGACCCAAGGTGCTGCTTGCCTGAGAGTTCTGAGAATTGGCCACAGCAGGGAGGTGGCCCGGAGCCGCCGGTGCGCGTTAGGATTGAGGGAGAGACCTCGCGGGCATCGGAAGCGCAGCGAGTGGACCCCGGGGTTCCGTAGTTTGGGATAGCACAGAGGGAGGAGTATTAAGCAGTCACGGTGCAGCGGGACCCAGAGGTATGCCCCGCGGGGACTGGGGTGGAATGAGGACTTGGGAGGGCACCCGGCCTGCGGGTAGTTGCGGCGCAGACCGGCAGGTGCAAGCGGGGAGACCGTTTAGCTCTCACCGATCCCAATTGCGATGTTTAACCGTTAGTGGTTTCCTGGAGACTTTTGAAAACCCCTTACCAGGAAGGCTTTTCGTTTCCCCCAGCGGCGCGCAATTCAAAGGCGTTTACGGAGGAGCCGCCCATTCTCTCCCCAGCACCCAGTAGGACTGAACTTGGCGAGCTGCCCGGCGGAACCCTGGGCGCTTGCAGCGGCTGGTGGTGGGCGTGGGCGTGGTGGGCAGCAGCGGAGGTCCGGAGTTGGACCACCCGGCCCTAGGTGCGCCCTCCGCCTGGAGGCTTCTAGCTGCAGACCTCCGACCCCATTTACTGGGTCAGTGGCGGGGTGGGAAGCGATCCGGGAGAGTGAGGAAATGAAACTTGGGGCGAGGACCATGAGTGCAGACCCCGTGACCTTCCCCTCCCATTAAAATGCTGCACTCCCTAACGTCCTAAACGCGCCAAGAGATAAACAGGTAGAGAGACACCCCTGCCCCTGAGGAGCACCAGCTGCGGGCCTGTGTGTGGGGCGGTATCCTCCTCTAACACCCCTATTCAATACCCCAAGCAATAAAGACTTCGTTTAGGGCCGTATTCTCCTTCCCCACTACGCGTTGCTATAAGTACAGAATGATTTGTGTTCAGATAAGCGAGGGAAATACAGTGTTTTGCGCCTTAGGAGAAAGTTTTGGGGACTCCCCCACCCCATGCTCCTTCCTCCCCTTTTCCCTATCCTGGTGAATCTTCATATAGAAAATTAAGCCCACTCCCCAACAGGGGTTTCCATTCCCACTCCTCACCTGCCCCCTCCCACGCTACCCCCCTGACCCCATCCTGGGCAGCCTAGGAGGGGCCTCTTTGTGTTTTGTTTTGGTATTTTTCCTCCCAAGGTTTTTTTCTTCCCCCTAGTGGGCGGGGTAGAACAGTTAGCAAAGAAGAGACTTTGAAATCGTCAGAATCTCAGTGCCCTTTTGTTCTAAACAAAGAATTTTCTAATTGGTTCTACTAAAGACAGCTATAATGAAATGACTCTGGGGAAAGATGGGGAGGAGGGCTGCTGGAGTCTAATTCTCTTGGGCTCTTCCCTCACTACTTCATTGGGAGCAGAATGTACTGAAGAAGGCTGGGATGAGTTGGGTTTTATAAATTACTTTTTAAAAATCGCAGAAAGATTTTTTTGCACTTGGAGAATGCCCGCTGTACTTGAAAGTTAATATCCATTCCCTTGCCTCTTTTGCAGATATATCCTTCAGATAACTACACAGAAGATGACTTGGGCTCAGGCGACTATGACTCCATGAAGGAACCCTGCTTCCGCGAGGAAAATGCCCATTTCAACCGTATCTTTCTGCCCACGGTCTACTCCATCATCTTTTTGACTGGCATAGTGGGCAATGGATTGGTCATCCTGGTCATGGGTTACCAGAAGAAACTGAGAAGCATGACAGACAAGTACAGACTGCATCTGTCTGTGGCAGACCTCCTCTTTGTCCTCACGCTTCCCTTCTGGGCAGTTGATGCTGTGGCAAATTGGTACTTCGGAAAGTTCCTGTGCAAGGCAGTCCATGTCATCTACACAGTCAACCTCTATAGCAGTGTCCTCATCCTGGCCTTCATCAGTCTGGACCGGTACTTGGCTATTGTCCATGCCACCAACAGTCAGAGGCCAAGGAAGCTATTGGCTGAAAAGGTGGTCTATGTGGGCGTCTGGATACCTGCTCTCCTGTTGACCATTCCCGATTTCATCTTTGCCAACGTCAGGGAGGCAGATGGGAGGTATATCTGTGACCGCTTCTATCCCAACGACTCGTGGTTGGTGGTGTTCCAATTTCAACACATCATGGTTGGCCTTATTCTGCCGGGCATCGTCATCCTGTCCTGCTACTGCATCATCATCTCCAAGCTGTCCCACTCGAAGGGCTACCAGAAGCGCAAGGCCCTCAAGACCACAGTTATCCTCATCCTGGCTTTCTTTGCCTGCTGGCTGCCCTACTACATTGGGATCAGCATTGACTCTTTCATCCTCCTGGAAATCATCAAGCAAGGATGTGAATTTGAGAGCACTGTGCACAAGTGGATTTCCATCACTGAGGCCCTAGCCTTTTTCCACTGTTGCCTGAACCCCATCCTCTACGCCTTCCTTGGAGCCAAATTTAAAACCTCTGCCCAGCATGCACTCACCTCTGTGAGCAGAGGGTCCAGCCTCAAGATCCTTTCCAAAGGAAAGCGGGGAGGACATTCTTCTGTTTCAACCGAGTCCGAGTCTTCAAGTTTTCACTCCAGCTAACACTGATTGAAAAGACTTGTATACATTAAAGAACTTTTTTTTTTATGTTACACATTTTTTCAGATATAAAAGACTGACGAATATTGTACAGTTTTTTTACTGGATTTTTTTCTTGTGTTGCTTTAGTTTTTGTGAAGTTTAATTGACTTATTTATATAAATATTTTTTGTTGTTGTTTTTCATGTGAATGAGTGTCTGTAGGCAGGACCTGTGGCCAAGTTCTTAGTTGCTGTATGTCTGGTTGTAGGACTGTAGAAGAGGGAACTGAACATTCCAGAGTGTAGTGAATCACTTAAGCTAGAAATGATCCTCAGCTGTTTGTACATAAATAATCTCTCCATTCCAGTGGAACATTTTCTTTTTCCTGTTCTTAAATTGTTTGGTTATACTATGTGATTTTGCTGTAGAAGGTGGCACTTATAACCAAAACCTAAAGTGGTATAGAAATGCTGGTTTTTCAGTTTTCAGAAGTGGATTGATTTCAGCACCTACAATGTACAGTCTTGTATTAAGTTGTTAATAAAAGTTCATGATAAACTTACTCAGTGTTATGTTCTGATTTCTGTTGACATTCCTTTGGCTCACAGAAGTAAAAAATAATAATATATTTATGGCATGTCAGGTCCTCTTCTGGTTGTTAAAATATTTTGCTTAATCTTTATCATAATTCTGCGATAGGAACTCTGGCTCAATTATTAATAGTAGAATGATAGTTTGTAGAGCAGGAAACTGAGGCACAGAAACCCTAAGTGACCTGGTTAAAGGCTTGGTAAGCAGCACCACCAGCATTCCAAACCAGGGAATCTGTCTTCAAAATCTGAAGTCTCAACCACTTTCAACTCCTAGACATTTAGAAACATCTAGCCAGTTCCTATTTCTATGAAAAAGAATCTGAAGGATAAATATGTGTGTAAAGAAGAAAAGGTCTGCAATACCATGTTTTAGATTTTACTACAACTGACCCCTTGTATAACCCAGGACTGCTGTGGGAAGCCTGGTATGGTTTTCTCCTCTGATTTTTCTCAATCTAGATACCATCATTCCCTTTTAACAAAGGAACTGAGATTCACAGACTTGCCGTAACCAGCACTTTGAATGGGACAAACCAGGAGTTGATTGCACCCATTGTTCCATACCACTGTTGTTCCCCAGGACACCTGGTCATAAGTCAACTGAACTGTTATTGAAAATAAAGCCAAAAGTGAATGTTTTCTTCACAAAATTAACCAAGCCAAAAATACCCCTCTTGCAATATGTTCTATGCAAATCTCAACACTTAATCTATTGTAACACCTAGCACCTCAAGGGTTTAACCAAGCAGATAAAAGTTGAATTGGTACTTTCAGAGTTGAGAAGAAAGTTCCACTGAACCAAGCTCCTCATTGCCCATATTTTGCACAAGATTTTGGAGTCTTATGTAATAACACCCGCAACTATTTACACTACCATTGTGCAAGCCCCAGGCTCTTGAGTAAATTTCAGCTCTGATCTCCGTTTAAAGATAATTTCTAAACGATGTAGCAGCCATACCTATCTCATTTGGGGACACAAAAAGGGTACTCCAGGCATGCACTCAAAGATAATAACTAGGATATAAAGCAATATTTGGTCTACTTTTCATAATTGTTTCTGGCACAGAAAATCTATTTCGGAGGAAAAATTGCAATGTATTATCTTTCTGAGGCAAATCACATTTGTCGAAGGCAAATTATAGATCCCATGAAGGGAAATAACTTAATTACTTAAAATAGAATCCAATTTGGCTGTGCATTTCTGCTGCAGTCTATGGATCTGGAATAATTCAGAATGGTATTCCTACTCCACTTGAAAACACAATTAGATTTTATATAGGAAATTATCTTGAGGTTTCTTGGTTTTTCCCTGGGAAGCATAATTGGATCACCCTTCATTTAAGCATAGTTTTACATGTACTCTTTGGAAGGCTTAGTCTTAAAACCATGACCATTGTAAGACTTCACTTGAACTTTCTCTATAAATATTTATTCTTGAGACAATAGAAGAAATCCTTGGAAGGAATTTGTTTTCTTTCTCCTCTTGGCTTGAAACCTCGTCACCCCAGATTCCTCTCCTTTACCCTGGAGTCACAACAAAAGGAACTGAGCTGGAACAAAATTCCCAGTGTCACCAGACTTAATGGATATTTCATTCTCCCTTGGAACAAAGGTGGGATACTCTTTTTTAAATAAGAAAAAAGGTCTGGCTCTCCCCTTGCCCCGAAAGCCCCACCCCCGTCATTCTCTGTCCCCACCCTGCCATGTTCCAAGTGGCTCCAAAGCATTCCCTGTGTTGTGGTTTGTTGGACAATGCTGGGAAACCCAGTGTGCTAGCCAGTCCTTGTATAAAGTAGCTAATTGTTCCCTCTCCTCATCCTTTATGAATGGGGCCCTTGAAGGTCAGTAATGTAGATCCAGTTGTATAATGGAAGCTAAAATATTTAAATTGTATGCATGCTGCCACTAATGGCATAAATATGACATCTGAGTTATTAATAACATTAAGCTTGTAACTGGGGAGGAAAGAAGATGTTTTTATCTTGCAAAGCCTTTGTTTTGGCTTTTCCTTAAAATGCCACTGGGCTATTCCTTTTGTGGTTATGCCTATGTTAAAATAGTAATTCCAGGGAGCCATTTTAAGAGGATAACCTACAGGTTTTATTTTAACAATCTAACAAGCTTGACTTTCTCCAAGCTTATTGTCGGATAGTAAAGGCACCACAAACAGAATTGAGTTGTCATTAAATCAATGTAATACTGAGGAGGGCTAAGGACCACTGGAGACAAAATTCACACTACCTTAGAAAATAATCTCGGCATCCCACCAACACTTAAAAATGTGACGTTGTAGTCTGGCACCATAGGGATGTACTCAGCCCATTTTGAAGAGGATTCCATTTGGCTTCAAAGTGGCTTAGCCAGTCTGTCCTGGAGACCCAAAAGTCAGAGGAATGCCCTTTCTATGAGCACAGCCTAAGAGAAATGCTGTTGAATGAATCCTTTTGAGGCAGTAGCTCTCAACTGGGGCAGGGCAGGTGTGTGTGCGGGGCCAGCAATTGCCCCTCAAGAAATGAAATATTTTGGGTTATTATACTGGGATGGGTGGGTGGGTAGTAAGGTGCTGCTGGGGTCTAGTGGGTAGGAGGCAGGGATGCAGTTATCCAGCCCAAAGTGTCCATTGTGCTCAAGGTTAAGAATGCCTTTTCAAGATAATAATCTTGAAAATCCACAGGATGGTAATAATTATGAAAGTAAGGGTATATCCAAACAGTATAATCCCATGAAATTATCAATGGACAGAGTTCCAAGGTCTCCCTTCAGGACCTCTACCTGGTCTCACTTCAATGCGTTCTCATTCCTCCTTACTCAACACACACCATTCTCTTCCATCTTTACTTCAGTGTCACCTCGTCATAATGACCATGTCTTTCTGTTTATCTTCTTCTCTCATGCTATGCTAGGAAGATGTCCCACAAAGAGAAATAAATGGTAAAGGGTGACTGCTGCAGATTTTCTAGCTCCCACCCAATATCTATCTCCCCAAAGACCACAATGTTTACTCAGTTAATCCTCACCCCAGCCTGTGACTCAATTTGGAACATGTCCCACTTTGCTCCTTTTATTCAAAAAATAAACAAGGAGTGATGAGGTACAAGGCCATTGTTCCATTGTCTGCAAGTGACTTGGATTAATTTAAAGCAATCCTATTAAGTCCAACAATTAAAATCTAAAACCTTCTGAAAATCCTTCTTTCAACTGAAAATGCAAAGTGTTTGCAGGCCGAGTTGAGGGATCCACAATATTAAGAAGCCACAGTAGAAGGGGAGGAAGGATTTTTCAAAATCAAACAAATAAAGGTGCTCAACCAAACCATACCAGGTGCTGGGTGTTTATCTGGTAGAGCCCAGTCCACAATTAAGTTGATTTACATATTACAGTTCAATTAACTAGAACCCAACTCATCAACCTTCTTAATTAAAAGGAATTACTTCCTCATATTTGACTCCATCATATGGAAAGTAATATTTATTGAGAGCCAACTGAACTCCAGGCACACTCGTCCACGTGCTCATCAGAAGAGCCCTACCAGTTAGGTATTACTCACCCCATTTTCAGGCAAGAACACAGAGAAATTAAACTACAATAACTGGGTTGTGGTTTTTTCCCTATGCATATTATAAATGGCACTGAAACCAAATCACCACGTTCTGGGGCATGTCCTCAAGTTCCCAATATCTTCAGTCCAAATGCCTCTATCTTTTCTAGGTTGGCTTCCGTGTGATCACAAAAACAGTCACCATTCACTCTGAGGGTTTCCCACGTACCGAGGGATTATTCCATCTTCATGAACACCCTGTGTATGGGGTATTATTTTTGTTTTGTTTTAATGATGGAGAAACTGAGGCAAAATTTATCTAACATTATATGAGTGGTAAAGTCTAGACTTGAACACAGGCAGGCTGACACCAGTGTGTGTCTTCTTAAGCACTACAGCAACTTTGTTAGCTTCTACCCTGTTAGCCAGGGTAATATCCATGAGGTCAAAAAGAACCTCCATGCTCTTCAGTCCTCTTTAGGCTTCAATAATAGACACTTGCTTGGTTATGCTTTGTAAAGAGACAAAGCAGACAGTGATTTTTTTTTTAAGATTTTATTTATTTATTTGACAGAGAGAGATCACAAGTAGGCAGAGAGAGAGAGAGAGAGAGAGGAGGAAGCAGGCTCCCTGCTGAGCAGAGAGCCCGATGTGGGACTTGATCCCAGGACCCTGGGATCATGACCTGAGCCGAAGGCAGCGGCTTAACCCACTGAGCCACCCAGGCCCCCAATTTTTTTTTTTTTTGAAGATTTCATTCATTTATTTGAGAGAGAGAGAGCATGAACAGGAGGAGAGAGAAGGGCAGAGGAAGGGGCAGAGGGAGAGGGACACACAGACTCCCCACTGAGTTGGGAGGGGTGGGGTCAGGGGGTAGGGAGTGAAGGGTAGGGGAGTGGCTAGGTGGCTGGCTCAATCCCAGGACCCTGAGACCATGACCTGAGCCAAAGTCAGACACTTAAGCAACTCAGCCACCCAGGTGTCCCCAGGCATGATTTTTAGAAAGATTTTCACTATTAGTCACTGAAATAAAATGGGATTAAGTGCCTGGTACATAGTAGGTGCTCAATAAACATTTGTTGAATGAGGAAATGAATGAAAATCCACAAATTTCCATTCTTAAGAGCACATCACACTCTATGAATTCAGATTAATGTTGGCATGTGACTTGACCTCCTTCCTTCATTTTTTCAGGCATTCTTTAATTGAACTATTTACTGAACAATACCCTGGACCAGGCAGGTATGCAAATTGCTCACAGTATAGTGGAAGATGTAATCTATGGTGTTCTAGAGAAGGTGGAAAGTTAGTCAAAAGATTCCCAGACTTTCCAACTGCCTTACATTTTAAGATATCAAAATTTCCACCCAATTTTCCTATTGTATAATACCCACTCACTCCCATTCTTACTTCCACTGATTCTCCATTTAGGGAAGAGCAGATCCTTGCCCACCTCACAAGTTGGGTGAGAAACTCCCAATCCTGGTCTGTTTGCATCATGAGGATAATAGCAGAAATTCTGCCAAACCACTGGATATGGGGAAAAGCCCTAATGGCAGTTTCTTGGCCTTCTGCCTACAGGAGACAACTTGTTAGGCCCCTGGGATTGAAGAAGGAAATCAGGACCATCATTTTAGACCACATCCTACTTCCTCTGGCAAGCCTGCTCAGTCTCTATCAGTCCAAAGTGAGCTTTTCCATCTGAAGTTCTTAGCTCATGAAGTCTGCAGTGTGTAAGCTAGCACAAATAAAAGGCTTTTGAAAAGTTAAAAGCAGCTTTTGTGTGTCATTACAGTCATTTTTTTTTCATTTTGAAAATAAATTTTGCTTCTTAACTTGCTTAATGTCTTAAGTGCTGAGACCTTTGCAGTCTAACATACTTAATTCATAGATTTGATCTGATTTCATGAAAAA
Source organism: Mustela putorius furo (assembly GCF_011764305.1). Taxonomy (NCBI): domain Eukaryota; kingdom Metazoa; phylum Chordata; class Mammalia; order Carnivora; family Mustelidae; genus Mustela; species Mustela putorius. The sequence goes on along the minus strand of NW_025422019.1, from coordinate 17,874,180 downwards.
GTAATCAGATTCCATAAGGTTGTGCCAGTGTTGGCTAAAATTATATAAGGTTAGCTCAGTTGGTTAGAACCTGATGTTTCTAAAGCCAGGATCAAGGGTGAGTCCCACTGGGACCAACTTTAACATAATGACACCCCTAGATGCAAAGACAATGTCTATCTAGGTTATAGCTGTATCTCCAGTCTCTAGGACAGGAGTGGAAAGCTTTTTCTGTAAAGGGCCAGACAGTAAATATTTTAGCCTCAGCAGGCCATACAGTTTCTGTCATAACTACTTAACTCTGCCATTGCAGCAGGAAAGTATCCGGAAACAATACATAAATGAATGAACATAGCTGTGTTCCCATAAAACTTTACTGGTGGACACTGAAATTTTTAAGTATATTAAAATATTATTCCTCTTTTGATTTTTTCAACAATTTTAAAAATACATAGAAGCTGTTCTTTGCTCCCAGGCTATGAAGAACAGGTGGTGGGTCAGATCTGACCTGCAGGGCTATAGTTTGCTGACCCCAGGTCTAAACAATGCTTAAAATATAGTAGAAATTCAGTAAACGTGCATGAATAAGTGAAACTCTAAATATAGGAAAGTTTACTCCTAAGTTAGCTTAAGGAACCAAGAATAAACCCAGTGAACCTGTGACCTTCAACTATTTGCAAAAATATCACACCTACCACTTACAAAGCACTTGACTATTCACAAAATGCTTTCACAGGTGGGACCTCATCATGCATCTGTATGTGGGTTTGTGCTATATTGACTGGCAAGATCCTCCTGCCTTACTAGGTCTATTATTTACAGAAGAAAGGTCTGGGATAACAGAGTTGCCTTTTTTATCCACTTTTGCACTCTACCCCTCTCATCTCCCAGAGTGTGGGTGAAGGTGGCATCTCCTTTTATAACTCCCTGTAAGGAGAATGACAGCTCACCAATAAAAGTTGTTGAGGTGCTGACTCACCTTTCTCGGGGGTGAGCAGCACAAGTTTTTCTTCTCCAAAATGATAATCACCAGTCACAACTTTTGGCAACGGCTCCCCAGTTAGTAAATAGGACAAAAGAAAAAGCCATAATCCACTGCAATGAATAGTGTTTCACAGCCACAAAAGCCCAAGAAAAATCAACAGTACAGAAAGCAGATTTGGACCTCACCCCAGCTTTTTTGGGGGACTGGGGGATAGTTCTGCTCTTCCCTTTTAGCCTTCGGGTGCCTCACGGGAATGTCAGAATTTATCTCCACGTGGGTGCCACTCTTAGGTCTCTTACTAAAAATGTCCCCAAGTGGACTTTCTCACTTTATAGAACATTCTTTCCAAGGTGAGAAGCCCAACTGCTGTCTCAAATGAGAAGAATCCAAAAAGCTAAAGCAACGTTAAAGTACTTTCGGTTTTAAAGAACATTTTCTGATGGTATAAAAATGATAATATGATAGTATAGTAGTGTAATATATGACAGGATAAAAATGACTGCCAGAGTAAAGGAAGACAAGCTATACTGGCTAAAGTGGCCTTGGAAAAATATCCCTGGCTGAACCAAAACCCTATCAGCATGGAGTGAAAAAAAAAAAAAAAAATTAGAGAGAGAGAGAGAGAGATGTGGAAGAAATAATAAATAAAATGAGAAAGAACACGAAGTGCCAATTCATAAAAGAGGAAATAAAAGTGATAAACAAAAATATGAGGAAATGTTCAACCTCACTGGCAACCAAATAAATAAAAATCAAAACAACAACACATTGCTTCTCATTTATCAAACTAGCAAACATTTTCAAAGTAGCAATGTCCCAAGGGTAAAGACCCAGGGAGCCAGGCATCACTGAGTGCTGCAGGTCAGGGGCAGCACTCCCTTCCGGAGTCACTGGCACATGCCCTGGGAATTGTGATGCTCATTCCTTTGGACACAGGGAGACTATCTCTGGACATTTAATTTCAGGAAAAAATCCTAAATAATAAAAATATTTTGTGCACAAAGTTGAGTTTTGCATTTAGAACTAAAAAAAAAAAAAAAAAAGACAAGAAGTCAAATAAATACCTGCCCTCAAAATGGGGATTAAGGAAGCTATGGTGAATCCATAGCTTGGAATATAATCTAGCTTCTTAAACAATGTTTACACAGGCTACTGGAAAACTTTTATGATGTGTGAGATAAAAGTAGCAGGTTACAAAATTATGAGTGCTATCTGATTACAAACATTTCTGAAAGTCTATGCATTTGAGCACTGGGTGTTATAAAAGACTGATGAATCACTGAACTCTACCTCTGACACTAGTAATACACTAGACACTAATTAATTAAATTTAAATAAAATTTTTTAAATGAAAAAATAAACATAGTTTTTTTAAAAATTCTATGCACATGAAAAAGGTAAATTAGGATGTTATTAGCAGTCGTTAAGCCATAGGCTTTTTGGTTGATTTTTAAAATCTTGCTTTCTCTGTATTTTTGAAATTTATTATAATGAATAATGAAAAGATAATCAGCTTGTTTTAAAAGGCATAGGGCAGGGAAGAAGGAAGTGTACAAGCTCCTTTCTAGGCTATAAACACTCCAAGATAGGAACCCAGTCTTTCCCTTTTTTTTTTTTTTTTTTAATTAGCTCAGGGCCCAAGTAGGTACTACATATGTAAGCAAATCAAAATCTAAGCCTGTAGTAAAGGCCTCAAAGTTATAAAATCAAAATGCTAAAGATAAGCAATGGAAAATAGACAATAGGCTTTAAGGTATAGCAAATCAAATAACTTCCTTTCTTTGCTTCTGGATCTTTTTTGTGTAAGTCTTTCTACGGGCTCCTAGTAAGGAGTACTCCAAACCACTTCTGTTATGATGCTACACTATTCCAATCCATCTTTGCTCAAAGAAAATCTTACACTTTTTAATGTGCCTCAGTTTATCTGATTTAAAAATCAGACATGTACACTACCCTCAAGGTATTTAGAATCTAGTAGTAGAATTCACTAATAGCAGAAATCTTAACATTATATTCCTGATAGAGCCTTTGATATAATCCAGTGTTTCCAAACTGACAGTCATGATATCAGAGAAGGGTTCTAGAGAATTCCACAAGTAGAGGAGAATGGCAGCCACAGGCCAGAGTATGGTTATGGTGAGTGAGACAGTTTCAAATCAATACATAGTCATGGCACCATCCTTACAAGACTGGCCTCTTAAGGCTCTCATAGAGGTGATATGCATCTGAGGTCTCTCAAAAGACTTTTCTCAGAGAGGTCAAGTCTTTCAAAATCCACAGGAAAGTAAACATGCTAGAAAACCCTTAAGGAAATCTCTGAAACCATTAGGCATTCATATATGACGGCAACACTGTGGGGCCTGAAATGGAAACAATGTGTAAGTGGTCAACCCTAAATACTCCATTTTGTATTGTATTAGAAAGGAAATGTCATGTTAGGGAAGAACTTCCTTCATTCTAATAAGTCCCCAAAATATAGTGGCACACAACAATGGTGGCTGACAGCATGTAACATAATGCAAGTTTCGGAGGCTGGAAATGCCACCACAGAGAGACCAATGTTTCCTTTGGTGAAGGGCATACCATAAGCCTGTTACTTTGATTACCTGAGATAGGCTCAGGAATCAGGTAGACAGCAGGGACTAGAAAGAAAAAATTCTCATTTTTTTCCCCTTATGGTTAAAAGGAAATTAGTGTTTTAATAAGTAATACTTTTTCATAATTTGTATTTTTCTGGGAAACAAATTGTCCTATGTGTATATAATGTATATAAATTCTCTTCAGTGGTGCCTGGGTGGCTCAGTTGGTTAAGCATTGCCCTTTTAGCTCAGGTCATGATCTTAGGGTCCTGAGATTGAGGCCCCAAATGGGGCTCCCTGCTCAGTGAGGAGTCTGCTTCTCTCTCTCACTCTCTCTCTCTCTCTCTCTCAAATAAATAAATAAAATCTTTAAAAACAAAAATATCTTCAAAACACATATTTTAATGAGAAAGATATGACCTGGTTAGATTTAGATTTTAAATTCACATGGTAAAGAAATTTTCCATGGGTAGTTTCAAACACATAGTCATTTATGAGTTATAACTTGTTTCTTTTTTATGATATGTGATGTACTTTGTCAAGCATTAGAAGTCCACCCAGGTATTACAAAAGAATTTTAGCCTTTAAACCTCACTGTCTATTTTTTAGATACACTAATATAATTCTTTGGCTATAAATCAGACATTTTCCTTGTTTCATATAATTTTTATTTTTCATAGTATTTTATTTCTATTTCCATTTGCATCTAACACAAAGTAAAAAGCCTTAAAGCAAAGAATTGATCACTGGCACATTTTTATGGGCTTCTGTTATGGGCTCTAAGTTGTATTCCCCAAAATTCATATGTTGAAGCCCTAACTCTCAGTACCTCAGAATGTGACTGTATTTAGAGATGGGTTCTTTAAAGAGGTAACTGAGTTAAAATTCAGGTCTTTGTGGGCCCTAATGCATGACTCGTGTCCATGAAGAAATTAAGACACAGACACTCACAGAGGCAAGACCATGTGAAGACACAGGGAGAAGATGGCCATTTACAAACTAACATGAGAGAACACAGAAGAAACCAATCCTGCTAACACCTTGACTTCCAGCCTCCAGAGCAGTAAGAACATTTATTTCTGTTGTTTAAACCACCCAGTCTGTGGCTCTTTGCTGTGGCAGCCCTCTCAAACTAATACACCCTCTATGTAAAATGCTATTGTAGTATGTCATGTTCTTGTCTCTTCCATTTAATATAAACAGAAAAAAATGGTTCTTGAGATATATATTCAATCATTCAACAAATATTCATCAAGCATCTGCTATGTGTAAGTGTTGGGATGTGACCATAACAAACAAAAATCTCAGGTCTCATTGAGATAAGAGACTAGTAACAAATTATTCTTCTTCTGGAATTCTTCATTTCAGAAATAGGCCTCATAGAGTGAGCAACTACAAATCTTTAGAGAATGAGCTAGGAAAGGAAAATTGAAAAATCAAAAGAAATAAAACCCTAGCGGCACCTGGGTGGCTCAGTGGGTTGGGCCTCTGCCTTTGGCTCAGGTCATGATCTCGAAGTCCTGGGATGGAGCCCCGAATCAGACCCTCTGCTCAGGAGGGAGCCTGCTTCCCCCCCCCCTGCCTGCTTCTCTGTCTACCTGTGATCTCTCTCTGTGTCAAATACATAAATAAAATCTTAAAAGAAAGAAAGAAAAAGAAAGAAAACCCCAACATTTTAATTTTATATAGTTATACTACTGGAAGCCCTCTACGTTGGTTGGATATTCTGGAAGCAGATGCTGAAAGAGGGTTAGGAAGGCAACAGGTCTATTGGAGCTCTGTTGGAGCTTGGATGTGGCCTGAAGGCACTCAGAGCTGCAAACTGTCAGCTAACTGGGCTCAAAACAAGTTTTTTCTTGAAGGAAGTTCTGAGCAATACCTCCATGGCTATTGCAGCCCTCAAAAAGTAAAACAATAAACTGATTTTTGTAGAGAGGCTTTTAAAAGTCAATTGAATTTAAATTTAAAAAAAAGAAAAAGAAAAAAGCATAAGAGAAAAAGAAAAAGAAAGATATAAATGACTGCTTTGCTTCTGCCATAAAATAAGAACTGAGTATTATAATAATATCAGAGAATAGCCAATGAGGTTTATATTGATGATGCTCATTATTAACCAATTAACCATTTACTTATATTAAATATCTTCTTTTTATGACATCAGGAAATTGTTCAATATATTTAAGAAAGATAAAAAAATAAAGTTAAGCAATTTCTTTTTTTCTTTCAAGATTTGATATAAATTCTAGTTACTTAACATATAGTGTAGTATTAATTTCAGAGGTAGGATGTAGTGATTCTCACTTGTAATGAGCACCTGGGGCTCATTACAACAAATCCTTAACGCCCTTCACCCAGTTACCCCATCCCCTGACCCACCACCCCTCCAGCAACCCTCAGTTTGCTCCCTATCGTTAAGAGTCTCTTATGGTTTGCCTTCTTCTCTGTTTTTATCTTATTTTTCTTTTCCTTTCCTTCCTATTATGTTCATCCCTGTTTTGTTTCTTAAATTCCAATGAATGAAATCATATGGTATTTGTCCTTCTCTGACTGTCTTATTTCAATTAGCATGATAGACTCTAACTCCATCCACATTGTTGAAATGGCAAGATTTCAGTCTTTTGATGGCTGAGTAATATTTCATTATGTATGTATATATAATATATATTATATATATATGAATATATATATATATTCACACCACATCTTCTTTATCCATTCATCAGTCAATGTACATTTGGGCTCTTTCCATAGTTTTGCTATTGTGGACCTTACTGCTAAACACATTGGGATGCAAGGGCCCCTTTGAATCACTATGTTGTATCCTTTGGATAAATATCTAGTAGTGCAATTGCTGGGTTATAAGATAGCTCTATTTTTAACTTTTTGAGGACCCTCTGTACTGTTTTCCAGAGTGGCTACACCAGCTTGCCTTCCCACCAACAGTGTAAGAGGGTTCCCCTTTCTCCAAATACTCAACAACATCTGCTGTTTCTTGCTTTTAAAACATAAGACTGTCTCTCAGCAAAAAAGAAGAAGAATAAGAAGGTCTCTCATCAAGTGCTTTAATAGCCCAAATGAAGATCTTCAAGGAAATGTATTTTTAATACCCAATATAACTTGCCAAATACTTATATAGTGGGAAGGTTTAAGTTTTAAATTTTTGTTAAAGTGTGATATAATGCATACACAAAAGCAGCAATTGTCCCCCCATCCAACCCCACCAAAAGTTGTGCTTTGAATGTTGACATTAGGATTTGGAATCTAAAGGAGTCAAATATTTGAATTACGGCTTTTATTCATTCATTCATTCTATTAGTACATGCCAGGTGCTGTGTTAGGTGCTGAGCACAGCAAGACATTCTTAGCTCCTGCTCATATGGACCTAGAATAGGAAAGCTAAACATTAAACAAATATCCAAGGCTAAAAAAATGCTTGTTCATGAACTTAGCTTCGTGCTCTGAAAGAAACAAAAGAAGGTCACCTAAAGTCACTTAGACCTAAGTCAGGAAAAAAGTCCCTAAGACGTGTTAACTGTGCTGGCTGGTATCTTAAGGATGACTGTGTATTTGAAGAGGGTAAAAGGTACAGGAAATGACAGTATGAAGGACACATGAAAAGGCCCTGAGGCAGAAAGAAGTTAACAAAACAAAGTGTGGCTAGATCTGTTGTTTAAGTCCCTTGGTTTGTAGTTATTTGTTACAGCAGCCCTGGGAAACTAATACTAAACTAGTCTCTCTCCAACTAAAATCCATTTCACATATTTCTCTTAGATAAATTTTTTTTGATCTGTGCTCTAACATATTTCTCTCCTACTTATTTCATTTCAGGAAGTGTTTAATTTATTGAACAACTACTGTGTGAGAAGCACTGTGACAATGCTAGGTGTGTGGAGGTGAACAGCACCAGATGGTTCCTGCATCCAGAGCACTTCTAGACTATGGGGAAGAACAGACATCAACAAACAGAGCCTCTGTCTAATGTATAGTTATAAATTGTGCTGTACTATAAATGAAAATAATGGGTTGTTATGAAATACAATTGGAGAGCTGAGCAAGGGGGCTAAGCCAAGACCTGAAGGATGAGTAGGAGCCAACTTGACAAAGAATTGAAGGAGGGAACTTCCCTAGAGTGATGACACGTGAGCAGAGGTGTGAGGTTGGGAAGAATTTGGACTGTTTGGGGAACTAAGATGGAAAGAAGGTCCCTGTGGCCGAAGACTGGGCAAGGAGAAAGTGACAGGATGAGGTTGGGGAAAAAAACAGAAACCTGGTCATAAAGGGTCAAGTTCAGGACATGGGGCTTTATCTTAATAAAAATAATAATATATATACACACATATATAATACATATAATAAAAATATTTTTTTAAGATTTTATTCATTTATTTGAGAGACGAAGGCTACAGGTAGGCAGAGAGGCAGGCAGAGAGAGAGGAGGAAGAAGGCTCCCCGCTGAGCAGAGAGCCTGATGTGGGGCTTGATCCCAGGACCCTGAGATCATGACCCGAGCCGAGGGCAGAGGCTTAACCCACTGGCCACCCAGGTGCCCCTATAATAAAAATATCTTAATAAAATGAGAAGGCGATGAGAGGTTTCAAGTAAGAACATGACATGATGCATTAAGTCTTTAAATCTACCTCTGGCTGCAGTCAGGAGAAGCATTGTATGGGTCAAACACAACATAAGGTGGTCAGTTTGGAGGTAAGGTAGTAGCTATGAATGAATTTGGATTGTGGATGGATTTGAGGTATATTTTTTTAGGTACAATCAATAGGACTTACTGATAAATTGGATTTGAAGAAAAATAAGGAATCAATTGTGTTTCTGGCTCAGGAAATTAGGTGGATGAAGATAATGTTTACTGAGATGGCGAAAAATGGGTAGATTGGTCAAGGGTACAGTAGAAGTTGCTATTCAAAATGGTTTCTGAGCATAGAGCCTCAAAGAATATGAAACAATTTCTCTCTCCTATAATAAGCCATAGTTAGAGAATCCACGGTTGGTAGGATAGCTTGGCCATCCTAAATGCAATGTTTCTATTTCTGGATCTAAGTTAGCTGTTCTGGCTTCAGCCTTCCCAACTGCATCCCAGCCTGCAAGGAAAACACAATTTTGGAGCTGTCATCTGGAAGCAGCACACACCACTTCTGTTGATGCCTCAGTGGTGAGAGCCTAGCCATGTGACACCTAACTGAAATGGGGGCCATGAAATATAGCCTTTGGCTGGGCAGCTATATGTTAAGCTAAAATTGGAAAGTTATTTTATGAAAGGAAAAATATTAGAAAGGATGTTGGTGGACACCAGCAGCCTCAGTGTCTCAGTGAGGGAACCTCATTCCCTCAACAGTGGGGAATGATCAATATGTAAGTGGGAATGATGACTATGTAATGGGGTATTCCTGTGGGGTATCTAAATGAAGATGTCAAGTGTAGAGATGGAAATATGGATCTGAGAGCTCAAGGGGTAGGATGAGTTCAGAGATATGTATTGGGGAGTTAGTTATCTCCATGAAGATGGCATTTAAAGTTATGAGGCTAGATTAAATCAAGTACAGTAGATAGAGAAGAGGGCCAAGGGCTGGACCCGAAGGGCCTCCAACACTTAGAGGCTGGGTAGAGGAGGATGAGCTTGCAAAGGAGACTGAGGAAACCAGTGAGGTAAAAGGAAAGACAAAACACATGTGGTCTATGGAAGCTAAGAGAAGAGAGCATTTCCAGAAGGATGGCCCATTATATAACATATTAATCAGAAGCGTGATAAGATGAGGGTATGGACAATGATGATGTATCTCTATTACCTTTCCTACCTTCTACTTGCCTTCAGAGTCTTTAAAATCTGTTTTTAGCCTATCTGTCCAAATGTACTTCTCTCTACTTCCCATTCTAAAATTATGTCGATATTCTCAGAGTCCCCAGACATGTCAGCTGGTTCCCTCCTTTGATCACACTCTTCCCTCAACCTGGACTGATGTTTCTCCCCATTATCTAGTTACTCAAGTTATCCTCATTCTTCCAGGCTCCTCACTCATGAAGGCATCTTTTGTGTCCACAGTTGAGGAGTAAACTGTTTTCTCATTACATTTTATGTGACTTTTTTTCTCTCTAACTCCTTAGGGTGGAGACCATAGTACATTTTTCCATATCCCCAACAAGCTAACAGGATTAGCCAGGTATGTAAGCTAATGAGTACTCAATATTTATTGACTCTGAGTAGAGTAATTGGGAATAGATTCTTAGGATGCTGAATGTGGTAAGACCTTTGGTATTATCTGAGCCAAAGCTCCACCTCACACATGAAAAATCTAAAGTCAAAGAAACATGAGAGTTTTCGCTGTATTTAAAGCAGAATGTAAGTTAATATTTAATCACATCCTCATCAATGAGCACCACTGAAACACCATGCCCCACTAATTGCACTTTTCACTAACATCCCTTTGCTTCAGCTCCTTCTATATTTCCCTATCAAGCATCTATTAAGCACCTGGTAAGTGTCAGTCTCAGTGATTATGAACAAGATGAAGTCTTGCCCTTGGGGACTCTATAGATAGAGAAGCTGGAGTCTGCATCGATTTCTCCCTTCCTGATGTCCAGCTATGTTCCAGTTTTCCAAGAAACAGTGAAGCATAGGCCTAGACATAAAGTAAAACCCCATCTTAACTGATTCAGTTAATAAAAACAAGTTCGCCTATCTGAGCTGACTTTTACCTACCTCACTACAATCCCTCCACCCATATGCTATAAAGCATACTGAATTTCATGTCAACTATATAGAATAAATAAATATATTTAATATACGGAGGTATCAAGTTCTTCTCTTTTCTTTTTAAGGAGTTATTTATTTATTTGAGGGCTGTGTGTGCATGTGCTCTGTGAGAGGGGAGGGCAAAGGAGGGAGAGAAGAAGACACACACATCCCCCACCTCCATCCCTCCCACTGCCCCACCCACCCCATCCTCCCAATTCCCCCCTGTCCCACCCGGCTCCCCACTGAGTGTGGAGCTGGAGAGGGGAGTGCAGAGCCCAACAAGGGGCTGGATCCCACTACCCAGAGATCATGACCTAAACCTAAATTAAGAGTCGGTCTCTTAACTGATTGAGTCACCCAGCCCTCTTATCAATTTCTTCTCTAGTTCCAATAGCCCTCTATGAATCTTACTGAGATATGTTAATCATTCACATGATGACTTATACATAAATGCTTGTTGTGGACCAGAGATGTTCTTGACCAGCTTTTCATCTCTCCATATTTGTTTTCAGCACTGTGGAAGGGCCACTGAAGGGTAGGTGCTGCTCAGGGATGAGAGAAACTTACCGAACACTGAAAATAGAGAAATGGCAAGAAAGATCAGGGCATCTCCCTTTCAGGAAAACCCTTACAAGAACTTCAAGAAGGTATTCTAACACTGTGTAATGCCAGTTAATGCTGACCAGACTGTGTAGTTCACAGAAAGTAGAGGTCAGGCACTTTTACCCAGACCCCCAAAGGTCAAGCGTAGGCCAGCTAAAACCCTATAAAAGAAGCTACATTATAGAAACTCCTCCTGCTCCATGACTTATGACTCCATGTGACTAATTTCCCATGGGGTTGCTTGGCAGGTAACAGCCGTGGCAGATAGTCTGCCAAAGAAGGGGCATTCTGAGATTCACCACTTCGCTACCTCATCATGAGTGGGGTGGAAGGCGACTCTCTGGCTTGGGAGCATTTGGGAGGCAGGCCCAACGTTACCCATCCGTCTTCATATCCACTCAGCCCTGCCCAACCAACACAAATCCCCCACTGGCAAAAAAGCCTCTGAATGGGCTTGCCAAAGATGCAAATGTTGAAATAGCAATGTTGTCTGTGTATCTGGAAAGGATATAAGCTCACTGCTTTTCATTTCAATAGTGCCTTTAGACTTGAGGGTAGTAGAATGATGTTTGAATGTTTGTTTTCCTAACGTTTTTTAAAATTCAAGTTTTAGAATTTAAATTAGGTATTTAAATCCTTACTTTCAAAATAAATTTAAATTTTGACCAAGATGCTTATTCAGCTATAGTTGGGAATAGCATGCAATATTTAGCCCTTAAAGGAAGTCTTTTAACTGCTCCAAGGAAATAATGATAATAACAATTTTAATGATAATTAATATTATTATAACTATTATTATTATTATTACCTAAACATGGTTACCTATTTGTTTCTTTGTTCTTCCCCCATCCTTTTCCCTCATTCCCTTTCCTCCACTCACTCCATATAAGTGGCTAGAGCGCACATGCTAATGAGTTACCCAGACACTTAAGGATCTTAATCCCAAATCATAAAGACTCTAAGAAGGACCTCAGCTGCCATCCATAAATTTTTATTTAAAAGCAAGATAAAAGTGGAATTAATTCAGCACAGAGCCAGCGCAGTGAGGGGGAAAAAAATTAAGTGTCAATTCAAAATACTTATGTGTGTCCCTTCCCTTTCTGAGCTCATAACTTCGGCACATGCTTAATAGGTCATGTCATAGTTAATGCATCTTCCTTCTAAGAACGGCTTCATAAACCCCCCTTAAATCCAGTTACCACAGATGATTGGGGAATCGAAACACGGAGGCAACTCCCTACTTTCTCTAATTGGAATGACTAATTCAGCCATAACAGCAGTTCCATCCAGATGCTCAGATTGGTTCAGAGTATGGAAATCTGTAGTGGGGGATTTACTCATGATGCTGAACAAAGAAAGCCATCATTATCTGTGGTCAGAAAAAAGTATTCTAATTAGTGTTAATATCCTCCTGCTGAGCTTCCTGTCATCCACAGTTTGATCCCTCTACTTGGGCTTTTCGCGGTCTTATGCCCTGGCCTGCCGGCTGGCCAGCCATACACACAAAGGTCCAGGCACTGATAAGGGAAAATGGGAAGCATAGGCTGGGCGTGCTGTCCAGAGAAAAAGAATTAGCTTAAAAATGCCAGCGACATTGACTTTCTGAGTTGAGATCTTTATAAAAATTTGCTCAGCAAGCCTAAGTCTAGCGCAATCAATCTATAAATCCATAATAACAAGTAGTAATTGAATAAAAGCATGAGAAGAATTTGTGGAACACTGTCTTCTAACATTTGAATCGTCATTAAGGCTCATCTGCAATTGCATCTGAAACACTTGGATACCCATTAAGGTCTGAGATTTCTCAACAATAAATTTAGACTCCAGGGGAGATTAGGCACAAGTCAGTGCTTCATAAATCCTTCCTGACGATGTCAATGACAGGCAGAGGTGCAGGTGGGCCTTCCTCTGGATTCCTTTCTTTGCACTCACCCCCTGAAGTCAGTGCCCTGATGGGCTGATTTGAAAGCCAGATAAATGGCCCAAAAAACAGACCAAGGAAAAGGAATGATGTGAAAGCCCCACATGGAAAAGAGGAGTGAAAAGAAAGATCCTGACAAAGCAAACGTTTGGAACCAGAAAGGGAATCGGTACACACTGTCTTAGAAAAATTGAGAGATTCAACCGGCCCCATTGAATCCCTTCATAAAATGTTTTCTGAGATCTGGGCACTCCGCCAGTCACATATTTCTTGTCACATTTGACATGTGTGGCTCATGGTCTGAGCCAGGCTTGAAGCGAAGCAATGCTGGCAATCATCGGGGAGGGGTAATCTGAGTGGCAAAAGGATGTTTCTCTCCCACCTCCCTTTCCCTATTCTTAAAGTAAAAATGACCATAATTTGTGACAATGCCCAAGTGTCTGAAATGTCTAATAGTGGGTCTCAACACACAATGCCCCAAAATATGTACCTTGGTATATAGAACATTTTAGGCTGAAGTAGCTTGAGAAAACAGCCGAAGTAGGAAAATCACTCTGACCTCCACCTCCCTTCACCCAAGAAGCAGGTCATATAACCCTCATGTGAGAGGTGCCTTGCATATCCCCAGAAAAAAGGAGCATTCTTGTCTCCAAAGACAAAGGGACACGGAGAAGAAGCCAAGCAAGGAGGCCTTGTTAAGCTTCCCCCAGTTTATTCCATTTACCTTGTACTCTAACCTATCTATGTTCTGATTACCGTCCACTCTTCATCAAATCTAACATAAAAATACCCAGTTTTAATTGTTTCTTTGGGTCCTCATTGCTTTATGAAGGTTCCCATGTCATGTAAAATTGATATTAAATAAATCTGTATGCCTTTCTCCTATTAATCTGTCTTTTTCAGTTGAATTTTCAGACTTAGCCAGGGACCGTAAGAGGGTCCCGGAAAACATTTCCTCCCTTAACATTACATTAGAAAGTATTCCATTCCTCAATTCCGACTTTTTTTTTTTTCAACCGTAGAGGTGGAAGACGACTGATATAAATGACACTACATCTTTCTGGGAAAATCAAGGTCCATCTCTTTGCTCCAACTAATGTGTAGATGCTGGAGTCCCTGATCATAAAGGCAAAAACAATGTGTTTGGACACTTGGTAATCCAATGTGAGTGCAAATCTACTCATTTACTGTGCTATATTTTTTTTTTCAAAATGAAGCTAGATAATAAAATACTAATTAGATATTTTATTCCTTCCAAAACATAGAGATTAGCTCACTAACAACAGTCGATGAGAAATAAGAGAAAGACTTCATCTGGTGTATATAGCAGGTTAAGAGTGCATTGCAATTTTATTATTGATTATCAAGTGAATAAGTATAATTCAGATTTTAAAGTGCAGATCCTGTCTCCTTTGTCTTCTGTATCATTTCCCTGTCTACTTAGATCTAAGGTGGGAAACAAATATGAGTAAATAAAGGAAATCTTTACTTCCTCTAAGAAGCTAAATACCAAGACACCAAGGTAAATATCTGAGGTAGCAGCAGAGTAAGGAAGAGATAGGAAATTTTGAAAACAAAGTTTTGTTGTTGTTGCTTCTGTTGTTGATGATGCTGCTGGTGGTGGTGGCACTTTTTAAATGGTTTTCATTTTGTCATCGCTAAGGATATATTTGTTAACACCATGAGTGATGTTCCCACTCTCAGACTCTGATCACAGCCAAAGAACTCATCACAAAAACTGCCACTATTCTCTTCTTAATATAATCTTTTTCCTACTTCCCTCCTAGCTTCTCTGGCTGAGGCCCCTGTAAACTGAACTGACCAAAGACAGATGAACAAAAATAAACATGTTTATTTACTTTAACTTTCACATGACGCCAGAGCCTTGATAAGGAAATGAAGACCTGAAGAAACAGTTCAACCTGAGTATTTTTTTATACTAGCTTCAATGGAAAGCGGAAAAGTCATGGAAAACTGGGAGAGGACAAAAGAGTATGAGGCAAGCATGGTAAAGTGGGGACAACTTAGCAGGGCCTGTTGGCTCAGCTTCCTCTTTGTGTACCTTTGTCTTTGGAGATAGGGATGCTCTGAACTCTGTCAATCCCCATATTACATCCATATTATATTCCTTTTTTTGTTGTTTTAAGATTTTATTTATTTGACAGAGAGAAATACAGTGAGAGAGGGAACACAAGTAGGGGGAGTGGGAGAAGGAGAAGCAGGCCTCCTGCTGAGCAGGAGCCTGATGTGGGGCTCCATCCCAGGACCCTGGGATCAGGACCCTGGGCTCATGACCTGAGCCGAAGGCAGGTGCTTAATGACTGAGCCACCCAGGCTCCCTTATATTCCTTTTTTTTTTTTTAAGTATGAAAACTTAACATGAGATCTACTCTCTTAACCAATCTTCAAGTGTACAAAACAGTATTGCTAAGGATAGGCACAATTTTGTATAGTGGATCTCTAGAATTTATTCTTCTTGCTTAAGGGAAACCATAACCTGTTGAATAACAACTTTCCACTCGTGCTGTTTTCAACCAAGAAAATCCAAGCAAATCTTCCAAACACAGGTAATTAAAAATTACTGGGTAGGGAAATAAGGGTCCAAAAATTGCGGTAGATGAAAAGAAATATAACAATATCTCCACAAAAGTAAAGTTCTTTACTTTTACCTGCCAAGCTTTAATAAGTGCTCACTTTAAGGAAAAATATTAAGGATGATGGGGTTTGGAACACACTACTCCCAAAGTAGGGCGTCTTGGCATCCTGAATATTCTGAGCTGAAGGAGTTTGAGATAAAAGTAAAAAGGAAAGTCATTCCCCTGTCCCTCTTTTCCCCTCATAAAGCCCTCATTAGGAAGTGCCTTCCCTATGGCCAGAAGAAAGGAGCATCTTTCCCTCTAAAAATAAAATGATGCAGAGAAGAATCTGAACAGTTTTTTCTATGATTCCCCAAGTTTAGTACATTTACCTCGTGCTTTTTTGCCTACATGACTGTCGACCTTTCATCAAAACTAGCACAAAAATATTCAGGTTTAACCATTCCTCCAGATCTTCATTTGCTTATGAAGGTTCCCATGTAATATAAAACTTATATTAAATAAATTTGCTTCTCTCCTGTTAATCTGTCTTTGTCAGTTTAATTTTCAGACCCAGCCAAGGACCCTAAGAGGGTCCAGGAAAACACACAAAGTGTAGGATACCTTAACCAATACATGTGATACCTACTTCCCAAGCTCTTTGCTCATATAGCCTCATTATAAGTCATATTAATGAAATACATTCACTCTTAATTCATAAATAATTATTGATAGACCATCATGTGCTCCACTCTTGCATTCAATAAGTATTTGGAAAGCCCACAATGTGAAGAACTACTCCAGACCATAGGAATTGAAAGATGAGTAAGAGGCATCTTATCCTCCTATCTCATGGAACCTAGGTACTTGAAAAAGAGACAGTAAATAAATAAACAAACCAGTAAGGGAACAAGCTAATTCTGCTTGTGCTAAGTGTTACAAAAAAAAAGAAAACAATAATATAAAAGAGAGATCTGGGCAAACCGAGACTGGTTGATTTTTAACCTATAATTCATTCATCTCTCAGCAAATGTACATTGGGCACTTAATCAATTACCTTTTATAGCATAACAAACCACCCCAAACTTAGTGGCTTGAAATAATCATCATTTTTCTAGTTCATATTTCTTGGGTGACCTTTTGGGTTGAGTCTAGTTGGATGATATTTCTGGTTTCAGCTAGACTCATTCATACATCTGTGGTCAGCTACTGATCATCAAGATCACTGTACCTCTAGGGGTTGGCTGGTTGTTAGTTGGGATGATAAGAGTGAATGGACCTATATATCTTTACTTTTCAACAGGCCAGCCTGATCTTGTTCACACAGAGGCTCTGCAGGGTTCAAGAAGGAGAGAAGTGTGCAAGGAGTCTTAAAGTTTAAGCCCAGACCTGAGACCATGAGCTTCTGTCATATTGTATAGCCAAATCAAGTCCAAAGGCCAGGTACTACAGTCATATTGCAACAAGCAAGAGTAGAGGGAGGGTGGGAATTATTGTGGTGTTTTTTTTTTCCCTTTTACAATCTTATACAAATGCTAGAGGTAAGCCAGGCAACTGAGTATACAGTGGTGAACAAAACAAGAATGACCCCACCCCTGTCTTCTTGGAGCTTACACTCTATCTATCTGCGATCTGTGCTTCTGGAAGAAATGCCTGCCTGCGGCTCCAAGAGAATGGATATCAAATGGTTGTTTACCTGGGGGACCTGAATGTTGATTTCATTAATTGGCACTTGGCACCTGAGGCAGGGGATTCTGCCTGCTCAACATGGGACCTATTAACATGCCTTATTGTGAATAGAACTAATCACTAAAATTGGATTCTAACCAAGCCACCCTCAGTCGTTTCTCTACAGAGTGCCAATCCTATTGAGCAAAGGATACTCACAGCTCTGTTGAAATCTTATTTTCTTTTAAGACAAAGTCATTTGCTCATTTGTTCATTGCCTCTGACTCCCCATTGCATCTGGTGCCCCTGGACCAGAATTATTTGTCCAGAAGGTGACCTTCACTGCCACAGCTTTCTCCTTTAAAACGGCTTCCAACAAACATGCGGCAAGCTGAAGGGCCAGGAGGCCCAGCCAAGGCCTGTTGGTCGTCCACCTTCCAGATGTCAAAGCCCAGAGACAGAAGGTGATTGTCTCCAAATGGCCTCATCCTTTGGCACTGCAGGGAAGCAACCATGTGGTAGACATGACAGGCCCCACTCTGCCAAGGCCATGCAGAGCTCGCCACAGGGCCACAATTCAGAAGAGAAACTCATCAAATTCTGGCAGAAAGACTAAGCAAAGCTCTTCATGTACTTTATCTCAATTTGTCTTCCTGGAAAATGGGGCTGCTACCTCTTTATTCTTATTTCCAGATTTTTCAGAATACATGCTCTTATGTGTTTGTTCACATTAGTACCGTTGGTCAACAAACTTTTATGAAGCACCATATTAGGGTTACGAGAATTAAGACCCAGTGCCTGTCTTCAAGGCACTTGTTGGCCTATAGAAGTGTACAATGAAACTTCTTAAAGTCTGGGACTAAAATTACAAAGTGGTTTTATTTAGTGCCATGAAGAAAGAACAGGCTGATAAAGAAACATGGATATTGCTAATTACGATGCTAAGGCTTTCTGTAACTTAAAAAGAAAGACCTTCTTGGAAGTGGAGGTATTAATGTTTCCATTTTCATCTTTTCATGCAAAAATTCTTCAGCAAGGGGTTAAAAGTTTTCAGAAGAGCCCAACTGTACAGGATTACTCCTTCAGAACCAGAAGAGGAAGGGAAGGTTTTATGCTAAGAAATGGAATTCTTATGGCTGAGTGAGATTTTATCCATCTCCTGTGAGAGACAGAAGAGAGAAAGGCAAGCTGGGCTCTGTCCACTCTGGCACCTTACCCTCCACTGTACTTGGTCCCCACTTCCAGGCCTTTGTTTGGGCCATTCCCTCCATTTTCTCTCTGCATGTCTAGACTCTAGCTCTACTATAAAATTCAGGAGTAAAAAACCTTCCCCATGGAACTTTTACCAAGAGAACCCCCTGAACTCTGACCTGATCATCTTGTCTGGTGGTGATAGCTTTCCGAAAGTTCCAGAGTATTCATCTAAAATTTTGGGCAGCCTTTTCAGTTTGTTTTCCCTACAATGCATAACACAGTGCCAGATGCACAATGGATTGTCCACAAATATCTGTTGAAGATGAAAAGGAGGGAGGAGGAGAGAAGAAATAAAAAGGAGAAAGACCGAGGGAGAGAGGGAAACAGAGAGAATGAACCAGCTACTCTATGCAAGAATCCCCAGAGAAGAGCCAGCACCACCCCCAAAAGATTTGAAGAAGAAGCACACTCCCATACTATTTTCAGGAACTACCAAACCCCATCTCTGGGGCTTTCTCTTCCTGAGTATGCAGATTTAAGAGCTGGCCATGCAAGGAGCTTCAGCCTTTCCCTTTTGTTGACTTAGAGACTGGGGCTAATGGGAGATGCCATCGACACAAAAGAATCTAGGTTCAACAGCTGAACATCTAGGCTACCAGCCCCAAAGCCCCCCAGTCTAATTCCAGACAGAACCCAGGCTTGTGAATTTCAAAATAATAGGGACTTCGGTCCTCAACTCCAGCACAATTTCCTCTCAGTCATAAAACATGATGATTTCAGAAGGTCACGCCCAGAACTAAAGCCAGGAAGGAAAAGGAGGGCATTCTACAATGTGGAAGCTGAGACTCTCCCACGGAGACATATTTTATCCCCATATCAGCTTTTCTGTACCTTTTTTTTTTTTTTTTTTTTTTTTTTTTTTTTGAGTGATAACACACCACAAAATAGCTGCTAGGCTCAGAGGAGGGGAAGAAGTAGCAACCTCACCCACAACACAAGAGAATTGTCATCCAATTGACCTCAGGCCTTGCTGAGCTGTTAATCATTAAATCAAGGCTTCTACTTCCTGTGGTCTTTAGTAGGTTAAGTCCATAAGCTCCTGATAACAGTTCTCAGGTGCCAAAAGCATTTCTTTACTCTATCTCAATATGATCTGCAAAAATCACAACCTGCTTTAGTGGAGAGGGTTGGTAATGTTATTTCCATTTTGTAGATGGGGTACTGAGAGGCTGACTGGGTGAATGAATGGCCCAAGGTCATGAGCATGTATGTAGGACCAGAACCAGGACCCAGAACCTTTAGGACACTGTTTGTGAAGCTCTATGTCCCCTTCATAACTCTCTCCCAAACACCCTTCCCTGCTTCCCCACTTTCCCACAGCACCCTGCGATAACTTCCCTGGCAGTTTTCAGTCAGTCTCTTAGACCAGACTCTGCCTTATCCATCTTTTATCCCCAGCTCATGAAACAGCAACTGACTCATAAAAGGCATTCAATAAATATTTGTTGAACTTAACTGTACTAAACCTGAGACTTGCAACTCCAAATTCCTAATACTGGAATCCACTCCTGCTTAAAAATGTAATTCGCCGGCTGCCAAGAACTACATACTCACTGCCTAGGAAAACGATAACGAATATTAAAAGAAGACTAATCTTGTGCCCTAGAGATAATTGCAAGTTACATTTTGATTTTCTCCAACTTTTCTTCCTGTGAATATAGGTAGTTTATAGATTGAAATAATATACAATTAAACATGAATTGTAAGACTTTTCCTCATTATATTGTGGGGAGAAATCTCCATTTCAGGTGGTTCTTGGAATTTTTAATCCAATATTCTAATATTTTAATATTCAAACATACAAGTATCTGAATTTATTTAGCCTTTCTTACTGTTCATTATTTAAATTATTTCTGACTTTTAAATTATTATTAATAAGTCTAAGATGACCAATCATTTTGCATAAATCTCTGTTCAAATTTATGACTAATACTTTAGGATACATTTTAGAAGTGAAAAATGTTTTTGACATTTTATTTATTTATTTGTCAGAGAGAAAGAGAGCACAAGCAGGGGAATAGCAGGCAGAGGGGGAGGGAGAAGCAAGCTTCCCACTGAGCAGGGAACCCAATGCGGGACTCAATCCCAGGACCCAGGATCCCAGGGATTATGACCTGAGCCAAAAGCAGATGCTTAACCGACTGAGCCACCTAGGTGTCCCAGAAGTGAAATTATTTTTAAAGTCTTCTATAAATTATTGTTAAATTACTTTTCAGAAAGAGCGTAACCCAAGGTTCTTTAAAGTGGTATCAGGCAATTAGAAATATAATGCTGAGAGAAAGTAGAAATTCTCTACCAAAAACCAAATTGCCTTATGGATAGAAAAACCAAAACCCATGATGTTGAGTTAACATCTTTGAGAGAAAATCAGCAAAAAGGTTAAGGGAAACTGACTTTTTTTTTTTTTTAAGTGAGAGAGAGTACAAGCAGGTCAGAGGAGTAGAGGGAGAAGGAGAAGCAGACTCCCCATTGAGCAGAAAACCTGATGCAGGGCTTGATCCTGGGACTCCAGGATCATGACCAGAGCCAAATGCAGATGCTTAACCAACTGAGCCACCCAGGTGCCCTGGAAACTGACATTCTTAAGGTATAGATAGAGTCACTAACTATGAAGGACATTGGTTTAAGCTGGCAGGGGCAAAAAACTCATTCAACAAAGTTGTCTACTCCTGCCTATGTAACCCACTAACAGCAATTGGTTCTTTCTCTGTCTCTAACTGACTCCTGAGGGAGTCTGTTATAGTCCTCATATCCCCATTCTGACTCCTGCCCAAACTGTTGTTCAACAAACATTTTAAGTCAAGAAGCCTTAATCGAGCACCTGCTATGTGCCAAACTTTGTAGGATGCACTGAGTGGTGAGTAAGAGAAACAGAAGAAATGCCCACCAAGGAGCTTATATGCAAGTGTCAGAAAAGAGACCATAAAACGTAAATAAATAAGTAAAGTTCAATTACTAATAAATGCCATGAGTAAAATAAAATAGGGCAGGATACTTTAGTGTGTAAGGGGAGTGCTACAGAATCATGGTCAAGACATGGTCAAAGACAACTTTTCTGAGGTGATACTTGAGTTAAGACCCAAATGATGACAACCATCAGCTATTGAAAAATCTGGAAGAGAGCACTTTAGCCCCATGGCTCCAAGCCAGGAGCAAACAACCTGGCCAAAGGACAGAGAGAAAACCAGCACAGATAGAACAGAGGGACAGGAAGGCAGAAGCTATCTCATTCATGGCCTTAAAAGCCACAGTAGGGACCCCAGATTTTATTCTGGTTGCAATGGAAAGCCAATGTAGGGCTTTAAGCCCAGAAGCTGAATGCTATGCTTTCTGCTCTGTGGTTTTTGAGATCACCCATGGAAAGAGTATAGATACCTAAGACAAGGGGTCAGAGGACTGAGCTCTAGAACCCCATAAAAAGAGGTCTTGTTGGGGAGGACAAGGGAGTAAAGAAGACTGCCACGTGTCCCATTCAGGTAGGAGGAGAACCAAGAGAGTGTGGTCGTCCAGAAGCTCAGAGAAGGAAGTGTCTGAAGAGGGAGAGCGTGACCCATAGCATCCCATCCAGCCAAGAGGATGAACCAGGTGAGGACACTGACCACTGACGGGGCAAATGTGGATTATTAATGACCCTGGAAGAAGAGTGATTGGTGAAGTGGTTGAAATGAAAGGTCTGGGTGGAATGGACTGAGGAAAGAAAGGGAGGTGGGGAAGTGGAGATAACTAGAGCCCATGCTTTCCGAAAATTCACAGTGAGAGCAGCAAAAAATGAGGTGGTAGCCAGCATGCAGCATGCATGAAGGGAGGTTTTGTAGCAGTGTTGTCTAACAGAACTTCCTGCAATGATGGGCATGTTATTGGGCATTTGACAGGTGGCTGATAGAACTGAAATACCGAATTTTAAATTTTATTTAACTAATTTAAATTTAAATTGCTACATATTATAATAACTGCTATTTTAGGGCAACGTAGTTTGTAGTTGTTCCTTTATTTCTTGGTTTTTTTTTTGTTTTTTTTTAAGATTTTAGTTATTTACTTGACACAGAGAGAAAGATCACGAGTAGGCAGAGAGGCAGGCAGAGAGAGGGGGAAGCAGGCTCCCGCTAAGCAGAGAGCCCAATTCGGGGCTCAATCCCAGGACCCTGAGATCATGATCTGAGCCGAAGGCAGAGACTTAACCCACTGAGCCACCCAGGCGCCCCTGTAGTTGTTCCTTTAAGGAATGATATGCTAATAGGAGTCATTACAAACGTTAACTCAAATGGATAACAGAGTAAGTGCATTTTGGGTACACTTTCTGCCACCAATATCCCATGTCCTTAAATCTGTTGGTGTTGGACCCATAGCTTGTCTTTTATAATAAGGAAAAAAATCTATCCTTTATAGTAAATTCTGTGAACCATTACAGTTCCAGCTGAGTTACTTTAGTTTCTATGTACCTCAGCCTTTCCTTCTATGACTAAAGTTTCAAATGAAAAACTCAGTTCCCATTTCCTAAGGAAAAGGGAGATGAAGTCCTTGGTGGGTCTAGTTAAAATGGCAGTATGATAAGCTATTAAGAACCCAGGCTTTGGATAGAGCAAGCCATAGAGGTTTAGCTCCCAGCCCTACAATGTATTAGCTATGTACTCTTTGGTGAATTGCATGAACTTCTCAGGCTCTCAGCTCTTACAACTATAAAGTGGGGATAATAAAAGTCTAGGGTGTGGTGAAGATCAAATGAGATAATTTGGGTACAATGTCTACCTGGTATACAGTAGGCATTTGATAAATGTTACCTATTACCATTAATAGCAGACATTATGGAAGCAAGCCCTGGAACTACCATCATGCCCCAGTCTAGTGCTGGTTTGAGGAAGATAATGCCTGTCTGCATTCCTTTATCATCTCAAAAGTGAATACAAGGCTTATATGACACCAGAATAGCTCAATTTCCTAAACCAGGGATCAGGATTAGGAAAATTTACAGCATGCAGTCCTTACTGGAAGTGGGACAGAGGGTTTGGAGGACTTCCCCAATAAACATTACCTACTACATGATTTGTTACTTTTCCCAGACACTTATCTACCAGTGCTGCCCACTTAACCTAAGAGACTTACTGATAATTCCTAGCCCAGCTGCCAGGCCAGCAGTCATCTGTTTAGAACTTCAAATGAATGCCCTCAGACCCGCCTACTTTCTCCACATAATGCTGCAAGATAAGTCTCCCCTGGCTCCTGATAAATGCTTTGAAGAACATCTTGCCTGTTAACAAACAGCTTTTGATTGTGCCTGGGTTTGATCTTTATTTTGTCCTTATTCATCAGACCCCTTTAAATGGGTTCTTTCACACTCCTCAGATTAGCCTAAAGGAAACCCTATGAAACAATGGGTCCAATTCTCCCTGGGTGCAAGGAGTGGGCTGTCAAAAGACCACATACGGCTTCCTGCAGGGCTGTGAGCAGAAAGAGCGGTTGGTGATGTTGCCAGCACTAGTAAAAAGTGAATTAGGTTAGCTTCAAAAGCAGGGAGATAGGGTGGAAAGTAGAAACAGGGCACATAGTCGCCTGGCCCGGGAGGACAATCTCCACTCACTTCCAGAGAAAGCTTATTTCCCTCAGACATGGGCTGCTTCTTTCTGGGAAAGCCCAGGGTCATCACTAGTGTCCAGAACACCAGCACTGGTGGCAGAAACCAGCCAGTGTGGTTTGGAGGGCTAGAGAATACACTGCCCACAAAACCTGGTGTGTTTCTGAACTTTTCTGTTGGCACAGGTTTTTCTTTGGAGAAATCAGCATTCCCTAACCTAGAGGGCCTGAACGGTGGCCACCTCTCCCACCTTAGCAGCTAGTGCACATTCCTTGTCTGGCGCACGGGACTCCCATCCTTCTAGACACGGATTGGCCTAGTGATTGGCCTTTTGAAGAACCTATGACTCATGCAGAATCATTCAGTTTTGTTGAGAGAGAGACAGAGACAGAGAATGTCTCTATCTCCTCCAAAGGTCAAGTAGCTAAGGACTATCTTGGGGACACATGGAGGGAGTTGGGAATGAAGAAAAACATAACCCTAAAAACACAATTAGAGCCACTGAATACTGCTATGCCTGAATGCTTGAGGTTTTATCTATCCCTTTGGACTTGATAGCTATGGCAGCCAATAAGTGACCCTTTTTTGCTTTTGTTAATTTGAATTAGTATTCAGACACTTGCAACTGAGAGGACAACATGCTAACATAATAACATTCAACTGTCCCTAAGGATTTATAGACAGAGATAGAGATGATGAAAGGAGTGCTTTAGGAATATTTGTTTGACAATGATTCTTAAGATAAATTAGAGTATAGGTACCAGGTTGGGAGCCTGTTACCATAATCTAAGCATCAGGATTTTTTATTTCAAGCAGTAGAAGTCAATTATAAGTGATTAGGTAGAAAAGGAGTTTATGCAAAAGATATGGGAAACTCAGGCCCTACAACTTGGCTAAGCCATCCTAATATGTAGATGATCTCAATCACAAAGGGATTTTCTTATTTGAAAGTGGCCAAATCACTATTATCTCAATGAGTATTTTAAAAAAATACTTGAACAAAACACTTTCTATAGACATATAAGTCATATGGAATATTTATACCAAATAAGCTACAAGGGCCATATTATTTTACTCACATACCATAAACATCATATACATAAGGCAAAATGAAATTGTTAAGAAGACTGGAGAACCAGCCTTGAAACTAAACTTTAGAAATGATGCTCACTTCATTGCAGAACTGGTCTGATGTTATAATCACAGCTGCTACCTCAAAACACGAGGCATTTCAGTTTGCACTGAAATTTCTATGCCACTTCTGAGCAATTTTTGAGCCTGGTACTCAAATTCAGACCAATCTCTACCACTTCCAGCCCCATTATAACTTCTGAACCAGGATCTCATATGGCCTTGACTTCTGCCACTGTTTCTGCCTGGTGTCTTTCCCTCACTAGTCCCTGAGTCAAAGCCTGGTGCCGATAGGACTCACTGGTGGACTCTTATGGACTGATCTGTATTCCACCCCCAAATTCATATGCTGAAGTCTAAAGCCCAATATGACTGTATCTGGATATAGGACTTTTAAAGATGTAAATGAGGTCATATGGGTGGGGCTCTAATCCAGTATGACTCTGTCCTCCTAAGGAGAGAGAGAGAAACCTGGATGCATGCACACAGAGAAAAGACCATGTGAGAAAGCGGCTGTCTGCAAACCAATGAGAAAGTCCTCAGGAGAAACCAAACCTGTCAATATCTTGACTGGGGACTTCCAGCCTCCAGAAGTTTGAGAAAGTAAATTTCTGTTGGTTAAGACCTCCAGTTTATGGTATTTAGTTATGACAGCGCTGGCAAATGAATACTAATTCATATGCCTTTTCCTTGATGCAAGAGAGCCTGGGAAGTGGCAGATAGTAAGTAGCACTAAAGATGAACTCAAGAGACCTTACGAATGAAGATGAAAGACGATTCAGTGACTAATGAGAAGTGAGGATGAAGGCGGCGAGTGAGTCAAAGAGGCCTCTCAGATTTAGAACTCAGTGGATAGAAAAACGATACTGACCTAGTAGAGATAGAGAAGTCCAACAAAGAATTAATTCTGGGAGAAGTTCAACTCTGCATGTTTTGAAAAATTGAGAGGTATCCAAGTGGAAATTGGAAGTGGGTGTAGGAGGCAGGAAACACAACTTTATTTTAGTGTGTGGAGGTAAAAGCTGAGGCTGTTAGATTGGGAAGGAGATCTAAGATCTTCAGAAAAGCTCAGCTAGAGATGGAGGGAGGGGAAGTATCATCGAGGCCAGCTAGGATGGTCTAATTATGCTCCAGTAACAAAAAAAAACCTAAAATCTTAAAGGCAAATAAGATTTCTTTCTTTCTTTCTCTCTCTTTTTTTTTTTTTTTAAGATTTATTTATTTATTTATTTGACAGACAGAGATCACAAGTAGGCAAAGAGGCAGGCAGAAAGAGAGAGGGGGAAGCAGGCTCCCTGTGGAGCAGAGAGTCCGATATGGGGTTCTATCCCAGGATCCCAGGATCATGACCTGAGCCAAAGGCAGAGGCTTTAACCCACTGAGCCACCCAGGAACCCCAGATTTATTTCTTGCCCTGATTCATGTACACTGAGTTAAGTGGTTGCTTCGCCCACCATAATCCCTCAGGGACCCAGGCTAATAGAGGCTCCATCTGGACATATGCCATCAACCACGTCAGGGAGAGGTGAGTGTGGGCAAATCAGGCACAGATTTTTTTTTTTAAGATTTTATTTATTTGACAAAGAGAGCAAGATAGAGCATGAGCAGTGGGGTGGGCAGAGGGAGAGAGGGAAGCGGACTCCCCGCTGGGCACAGAGTCTGAAGAGGGCACAATCCCATCACCTGGTGATCATTACCTGAGCTAAAGGCAGATGCTTAATGGACTGAGCCACCCAGGTGTCCCCAAACACAGACTCTTAAAGCTTCTGCACGAAGTCACTTCCATTCCCTTTGTATTGGCCAAAATAAAACCATGTCCACATTCCACCTCAAGGTGATTGAGAAAGTATAATCCAATCATGTACCAGAAAGGAATAGAAGCGGAAATATTTGGTGAACAGCATTGATGACAACCACAGGAGATAAGAGGAAGAACAGAAGGGGTGCCTGGGTGGCTCAGTGGGTTAAAGCCTCTGCCTTCAGCTCAGGTCATGATCCCAGGGTCCTGGGATTGAGTCCTGCATCGGGCTCTCTGCTCAGCAGGGAGCCTGCTTCGCCCTCTCTCTCTCTCTGCCTGCCTCTCTGCCTAGTTGTGATCTCCGTCAAATAAATAAATAAATAATCCTTAATTTAAAAAATAAAAAAAAGAGGAAGAACAGGAATCAGTACAAGAGACAGAAACAGATCAAATTTTAGAGATAGATCCTGAAATTGGGCAATGTAGGATCAAAATGGCCAATCCAAAATATAAGGGAGACTACTCAGTGCTTTCCTTGCTAGAAGAGTAGTCATTGGACCTGTGTGTGTGTGTGTGTGTGTCTTATGTGATTTTGTTTTTTGTTTTGTTTTGCTTTTTACTATATAGCATCTGGCTTCCCTTCCTATTCAGTGGAAATTTCTTTTGTAAATAAACTTAGGAAAAGGGATACTGAGACCAGATCTTCCTTCTTGTCACCCTCGGGAATCAAGGTACAGGCAAGTGGCCTGGGCAGCCTCATGACTTTTAAATCTTGACTAAGAAGAGGTGGCTAGAATCTTCCAATGGCAGTGCACTTCCACGTCAGAACCCAGCAGCCTCAGAGGTAATATTGGCCTGACCATTCCTGCTGAAACACCAGCCTTTCAGCCCTCAGTGCTGCTGTATTTGCTCCCCACTCCCAAATCCACACTTCTGGCCTCTTTTTGGATCTAGAAGTCCTGATATACTCCCAGTAAATTCATTAAGATAGCTAGAATTGGTCTCAGATTCTTGGCCCTGGGAACAGCCTTGTTCGAGTCCAACCCAGGGTGAGGCCTCGAGGTGCAGTTGGAATTCAGGCAGCTTTTCTCACAGCTAGCCATGGCCCTACTGATGGTTTCATTGTCATTAGGACATAAGAAAATAGAATATAATGATTGTCAAAATCATTGTTTCTAAAACAGCAAGATACGAAATGATAGGAGTAGAGGTGGAGAAGGTGACTTAGAATCATCTGGAAAAGATTTTGCCTCTCTATTCTTAACACTTGGTTGGATTGGGAATAGAAACTACATAATGGACTTCTGTCATTTGTTCAATATCTGAGTCCCCTTCCTCTCCTAGGGAAATTCCCCACTCTGTGTCTTGGTGGCAAGGAGGGCCTGCTTCCTACCACAAAGCTGAAAACCCTGTTAGCCATGCCCTTGAACTCACCTCAGTCCATTGAATGCTCCTACCAAGGGCTGTAGATCTGAGACAAATGACAGAGAGTGGGTTTAGAATTTGCTAAATTGCTAAATTGCTAGCATCACCCCAAGAAGCAGTGCTGCTTTATTTCCCCTGGCATAATGTCTTCAAGCTTCATCCATATTCTAACATCCTTCCTTTTAGAAGCTGAATATATTCTTTTTTCAAAATTTTTATTTATTTGAGAGAAACAGAGAGAGAGAGAGCATGAGAGGGGTGAGGAACAGAGGGAGAAGGAGACTCCCTACTGAGAAGGGAGCCTGCCAGACTCGATCCTGGGACTCCAGGATCACGACCTGAGCCAAAGGCACTCGCTTAACCCACTGAGCCACCCAGGTGCCCAAAGCTGAATAATATTCTGCAAAGTATTTTGTCCACATTTTATTTACCCATTCATCTGTCAATGGACATTTGGATTACTTCCACCTCTTGGTTACTGTGAATAATGCTATGAACATGGGTATGCAAATATCACCTCAAGACCCTTCTTTCAATTTGTTTGGATAAATACCTAGAAGTACGATTGCTGGTTCATACAGTAGTTGTATGTTTCATTTTTGGAGAAAATTCCATCCTTCTTCCATATTGGTCACACCGTCTTATTTATTATGCTTGAAACTCCTCAGAGCAATTTTCTACTTCCAGGTTTGTCCTTACAACCTTAAAGGAAGTAGGTAAAACGTGGATTATTATTCTCATCTCATATATGGAAAACTTTTCCGTTTAATGAGAGCTGTTACTGAAGAGCATGAATTGTGCCAATAAATGGTATGGAGTTGGGGGGAAAATGTAGAACCACTGTTGGAGATAACACTCTCTGTGACTCTGTCTTGCTGATACATAGGTTTATTCATTTTTCACCCACATTCTCCTCTTAAAAAAAAAAAATATCTGCTGGAGGAATGAAATAAATCTAGTGGTTTTCAGTGAGGGCATGTGGAAATGTGGGAATGATTTGGGGTTTGGTTGTCACAGTGGCTGCCCTCCCTCAGTCCCCATTCCTTGGCATTTAGGGAGCAGGGCTGGGGACACTGAAAGTTTTGCAGCCTGGGACAGTCCCCCGCAAAGAAAAATGGTTCATTCCAAAATTCTGGTTGTACCTACTTTGAGAAACCCAAGTTCAGGACAAGATCAGTGGTGATGTGAAGGGGATGCCTTAGGGTCTGTAGCTTCAAAAGTTCTCTAAGCCACTACCAGAAATTGTAAGTGACAATGGTGAGCTTGCTATTCAAATGCAGTTTTAAGCCAAGACCCTCAGCCACTATTCTAGCCCCTATTCTAGCCAATCTCCACCTCTAAGCTTTGCTCTAAAGTCTAGAGATACCACTGAGCATGCTCAGAACTCAATACCCAGAAGTTCTGGAGTGTCATTTTGATGGCCAACCTGTGACTTCACCATAAACATCAACAAAAATAAGATTTTTAAAGGAGCAATTGAAAACCAGAACCATTTAACTTAAACCTGTTTGTTGTTCGAACGCGAGATTCCCAGTTTCAAGTCCTCTCTTAGACTACACCCATCTCCTACCTTCCTGGGCAAGGCACTTTTACAAAGAAAAGACCCCTTCTCTGAAGAGGTGTGTTTGCTCCTGGCCTGGAGCTGGTATTTGCCCCATACTTCCTTCCTTCCTAGTCTTCACTCTGCATACACAAAAAGTGACCGTGTACTGTGCCTCTAACCTGAATATTGGTGGCTCTCAGCATCTGGGAGCCTCTAATCTTGAACAGATCTAACTCAAATGAGGCAAGAAAGGGGAGGAGCAAAGTGCTTTCAAGGTCATTAGCATTTCCAATTTCCTCTTTCACCCTCCTCATCCTCCCTCAAATCTGGCATTATGAACTAATTCTTTGTGATTGATCATAGCCTGTAGGTAACAGGCTGTACTTTCTTGCTTTCATATTCCCTTGCCTGTCCACAAAGCAATCTAAAATGCTGCCTCCAAGGAAAGCAGGCGTAAATCTTCAAAACTTAAATATCCATGTAGGGGGTGTTTGTAAAGTTACTTTTTCCCTCCTTTTCAAAAAAGGAGGGGGAATCTGACTACTTCAGCCTTACCCTTTCAGAATGCAGTCAGACAAAAAATGTGAGTCATTTGGAAATGAGCGCTCAGCCCGTTCCTCTCGGTCTGGAAGCTACAATCACTTTCATTGCACGTACATGGATGATCAATTTCTAAGCACATCTTTGTTTTTCCTAAATAGCCGCATTATTTGTCTGATGTTGAAAATGGCATCTGTACTGTATGTAATTTCCATACTCACTTGGCACCATCAACTGCCTTTGATGACACTCAGGACTATTTCTTTTTTGTCTCCTCCTTCCCTCCAGCTGCAAGACCCAGATGTCAGGTTCAGGAATGCATTTTCTCTGGCAGAGATAGCTGCCTTCTCTCTGCAGTCCCTAAGTTGGTGGCTATTGTGGAACTGTCAGCAAAATCGCGCAAGATCACACCAAAGACAGGATTCAGATGTTTTTGTGAAAGAGGAAAACAGAGTCCGAAATGAGGAGGAAAAACACATTTCTTACGCCTCTAATTATAAGCCAGGCAAGTGGCAGGCCGCGTCTGAGCAAATTGCGCTTCTCCCCATTTATCTGCGGCTCATCCATTTTCCCCTCTTGACAGTTTTGTATCTCCCTGGTCTGCATCTGAAATCAGCAGCTGAGTACGATGAAGGGTTTGCCTAAGTTAATCAAACCCGGGGTAGGGACAGGGTCAGGCCCTCTGTAAAATATGTAAATAAGAAAAAGGAAAAACAGAAAGGAGAGAAGGAGAAAGGGAAGGGAGGTGGGAGGCAGACAGCCTAACAGAATTGGGAAGGTGAAGCAAGGACAGAGGACAGAGGACCACCCAGAACTACCCGGCCCCGGGGGAGGCAATTTGTAATAGCACTCATATCACCTGGGTATTGGGATGCCACGATTCGCTTTCTATTTTAAGCAGCCTTTGTAAATATGAATGAAGATCAAGCTACAGCCTGCCCTCTATTATCCCAGCCTGGCTTACACTGAGTCTAGCTTCAAAGACATCTTGTATGAGACAGAAACTCAAAGAACCATAGCCCAAAGCACCACATACCAGTGGGGGCTGTATTAGAACGGGAGGTAAAGAGACTCTTAAGCCATAAGGGAGCCTTGTGGTGTCTAATTATTTTTTTTCCTTTCGGAGCAGCTGCTCAGGGCTGAGCAGTTGTGTGTAGGGCAGAGTTGGGAAGCTTCCCACGGTCAAGTCAGTCTAGCGAGTGCCTACCAGCTGCCCCTTGCTCGCTGCCTTGGACGCTCCCAACAGTTTAAAGCAGTCTGCTGAAACTTTGTCAGGGAGAGTCTATCTCTCAGGCCCAAATCAGGTTGTCCAGCACTTAGGGACGTATAAAGCAGTGTTGCATCTTAATGGAATTTAGCTTCTGGAAATCACCAATCCACAGTCTGCGCCATGCTGTGCCCAGCTCTGCCGTTTCACCGCCTGGCTCATGTAGACCTGGGTCATGTCTCTCTTTAAGGGAGGTCCACTCAACTTCAGTCTGATTCTTCTGCTTCCCTCACAGGCTAGCTTCCTAGACCGTGCTAGCTCCTGGAGCTCAAAGCAATCGAAGGGCAGTGCTGAACCTTTCTCCATCCTCCATCCCTGAATCTAGAGAACTCAGGGCTTGAGAATGTCAACCAACTGGCATAAACTAACCCTGCAAATTCCCCTGGGAGCACACACGGTTTCTCTAGCCTCCTCACCTTCACTGATTCAATTCTAGGTGATTTTGATTCAGAAGGACCCAAAGGAAAAGCCTGTTGTAAGGATTTTGAAGGTCGGTCATATACTCCAGAGCACAGAAGATGGAGCACATACATCTACATTAACTCTGCAGAGAAAAGTGAATATGGTGAATTCATTGAAAGAAGGCACATTCATATCATAGGGAATAAATAAGGGCATCATATCTACAGTAAAGTCTTTTTAAAATATTATAAATTTGTTTAAAGATTTAATTTATTCATTGGAGAGAAAGAGCATGAGGGGAGGGGCGAGGAAGGGATAGAAGGACAGGGAGCAGCAGATACCCCCGTGAGCACGGCTAAAACACACACATTTTGAGAATGATTGGATTTTTAAGGGAATTTTCAGAGAAAGTGTGACTTCACCCCAAATTTGTGTTAATATTGCTCTCAGGTCAGGTGAAACACCACTGTCAAGGCCACATAAGGGCAGAATGACAATGTTTTTTCCAAACAGCATGCTTCCCTAACCTTCTCATCACCTCTCTCTGGCTCAGCGTCAGGCCCTCAGCTACACTCCCCCCACCCAGGGCTTCAGCCAGACTGGTCTTCCTTCTGTCCCATAACTGACTTCTGCTGAGTTAACTTCAGACACTTAGAACACTTCTCTCGGCTCTGTGAGCACAATAAGCTCTTCAGGAACTTGGAGGCTTCAGATATCTCCCCAACAGGTGAAATGCACTTCAGTCTTGTACCACAGCTCCTCATGTGGATTGTGTCTCGGGCCCTTGGGTACCCGCATTCTCCAGAAGACTTTTCTAAGCTGATGCTTCTTACTCACATGCTGTCTCCCAGGATGACCTGTCTTGTCTCCAGTATGCCTTTTGATGCACTCTTTTGCTTCCTCACTGGTATCAAAGAGAGACTGAAGACTCTTATGGAGCA
Source organism: Mustela putorius furo (assembly GCF_011764305.1). Lineage (NCBI taxonomy): Eukaryota > Metazoa > Chordata > Mammalia > Carnivora > Mustelidae > Mustela > Mustela putorius. The sequence goes on along the minus strand of NW_025422019.1, from coordinate 17,841,314 downwards.
GTGCCTCTTGCCCTGGTTCCAGTGTAACACAGCTGGTGCCTGAGCTGTGTCTGGCACCTGCACAACAGGAATCCAGGAGGCCTCAGGTGGGACTGCTCTGCCTGAGCACATACATCAGTGCTGACTGGTGGGGTGAGTCTCCCTGCCTTGCGATATCTACTTGATAGTTCTTGCAGGGCTTCTTTAACTTGCAATTGAAGAGGGAACAAAATGAATGAGATAAAAAGGAAAAAGATCAATAACCTATCCACAGGTTTTTGAACAATCTCTTTTCCAAGATAAGGTCTTTATGTACATGTAATGAATTAGAGAAAATTCTGTTTGCGGTCCTCTTCTCAGAAAGTCGATGTGGGCGTGCCTGGATGGCTCAGTTGGTTAATGGCTGCCTTTGGCTTAGGTCATGATACCAGGGTCCTGGGATCAAGTCCCGCATCAGGCTCCCTGCTCAGCGGGGAGCCTGCTTCTCCCTCTGCCTGCAGCTCCCTCTGCTTGTGTTCTCTCTCTTTCTCTGACAAATAAATAAATAAAATCTTAAAAAAGAAAGTAAGAAGGAGAGAGGAAGGAAGGAAGAAAAGAAGGGAGACAGACGATGTGGGTACTTGAGAGAAGTATTTTACTTGCTCCTTTGAGTTGGGAGTCAGACCTGTAAGGAGCCTTCTCTAGAGGAAACAGATACTGCCTAAACTGTCCTCCAAAGAGGCATTGTTTTGTAGACTGAACAGGCAAAGAAACTGGGGACTGAACTGAGCTGTCTGATGGAAAAACTGGAGGAGATAGAGGAGAAAGAAATCTAAGCAAACAAATTTGTCATGACTATATTTCTAGTTGTTTGCTGTGTAGTACGCGATAGAAATTACTTTTTCTGTTTTCTCTATGAAACCTTCCACAGACTCTTTTTTAAAAATCACAAAACGTGAATATGATTAGATTTAGATTAGAAATGGTAAAGGCACCAGGTCTGACTACCAAGGCTATAGGGCCAAGTCCAGGTAAATGAGGACAACGCCACATGCCCCAAGCACGTGCCGCAAAGGGGATCCAGTTTATCTGCTTCTTGCTTTTTATGCTAATCTTCCTGATGACTACAACAGGGCTTTTGGGGTCTCTGTGTTTTTTTATTTCCAGTGATTATAATGCAAGAACTTTCTCATTTTGCCAGGAAATTGCCTCTGCTATTGCTGCTGCTGCAGCTGTCAGCTTCTTAGAGTCAGCACATTGTGTGTCCTGCAGAATCCCAGAGTTGGCTCAGTTTGGGGGGCCTGCTCTGGGCTGTTGTGTCCAGTTTTGACCATTTGCCCCTGCAGAGGGCTGTCAAATTTCCCAGTTCTCCAATAACCTCCCACCTTCAGACATCGTCACGGAGTCCTGACCTCACAGATCACACCTTGCTGTCCACCTCACTACATGCCATATGCTCTCCATTCATTCACCTTTAAAATGTCTATTGAGCACCTTCTTTGTGCCTGGCACTGTTTTATTTCCTGCTTCTACAGGGCTTACAATCTAATAAAAGAAAAACACCATCAACAAATAAACAGATAGGTAATATATGTTAGACAGTCTCTCTTTGCTTCTTTTCATTTAGCTCCAAGAAGCTGACCTCTATCTATTGCATCATATGGGCTTGCTTGACCTTGAGCTTCTGGCTGGGCTTGGCCAATGTGGGGCACCACCAAGAGATGAGAGGTCAAAACAAGAAGAAAAGGTATTTATTCTCCCGACCTTCCCTCTACTAGGTGGTCACTTGTTCCTCTACCAAAGGCCACCTCTGATGGAAGATCTCTCCACCATGGCTACAGCCTTTTTGGGGTTCTAGTATCAGCTTCCTTTCCTCATCCCTTCAGGGTCACCAAGCTGTTCTTAAAATAGCTTCCCATCATGGCTAAACCCTAGATGCTTACCCTTCCTTGGTTGGTTCTCTTAACTCTGCCCACATCCTTGAAAACAGTTCTTTCATTAAATTACCCCCAATGAATGTGTCAGCTGTTTCCTACCAGGACACTGTTCCATACAAATGTCAAATGATAAGCAAGTGCAAGAGGGCTAATTAGTATAGAGCGGATGGTAGCCAGGGAAGCTGTGCCTGAAAAGAGACACAGAAGGAGGAGGGAATAAGGCATATGGATATCAGGGGAAGAGCACTCTTGGCAGAGGGATCAGCAAATGCAAAAGCCTGAGGAAAGGTTTCCTTAGAGAGTTTTAAGGGACTAAAAGAGGTCCAGGGTGCCTGGTGTGCAGTTAGGATTCAGGCAAGAATAAGAAATGAGATCAGAGAGGCAACAGTTGGCCAAATAAATTAGGGCATTTGTTATGGACTGAATGCTTATGCCCCCCCCCCAAATTTATATGTTGAAATTCTAATTCCCAGTGTGATGGTATTAGAAGGTGGGGACTTCAGTAGGTGGTAAGGGTAAGAACCCTCAGGAGTGGGATCAGTGTTCTTATAAAAGAGGTCCCCAAACTCCCTCATCCTTTCTACCATGTGAGAAGCCAGAAGCCTGTAATGCAGGAATGGGAGGTCCTCAGCAGAGCCTGACCATGCAGGCACTCTGATCTTGGACTTCCAGCCTCCAGAATAGTGAGAAGTAAATTTCTGTTGTTTGTAAGCTGCCTAGTTTATGGTACTTTTTTATAGCTACCCAAATGGACTAAGACAGCTTTTTAGACCAGGGTAAAGACATCAGAATTTATTCTGAAAGAAATGGGAAGCCACTGGAAAGTTTGAGTAGAAAAATTACATGATCTGACTTTAGTTTTAAAAGAACACTCTAATTATTATGTGGAGAATACACTAGAGAGGATTAAAAATGAAAGTGGGGAAAATTATTAATGGGCAATTCTAATTGTCTAGGTAAAAAATGATGGCAGCTTTGACTACAATATGAAGGCAGTGAGATGCCAGAAGTTTGGTTTTAGAAATATTGATTGAGATGCTTATTCTGTATCGAAGTGTAGATGACAAGTAGGCAACGAGTGTTCCTCTCTGGAGCTTGAAGGAAAGACCAGGCCCAGAGTTGGTTAAGGAATTATCAGTCTAAATGTGGTATTTAAAGTCATGAACCTGGGTGACATCATCTTATGAGGGAGTGTCAGTACACATGAAGAGGCCCAAGGGCTAAGCACAGGGGTTTACCATCATCATTTAGAGTTCAAGGATCCAGCAACATCAGAGAGTGACCCCATTGTCTAAGTGAAGAAAGTGTTTCAAAAAAAAGAGGGAGTAATCAACTGTGTTGACATAGATAGGGCTGGGCACTGGATTTTGTAATGTAGTGCTCACTGGTTACCAGGAAGGAAGCTGTTTTGGTAGGGCGGTGTAGGTGAAACCTGATTTAAATGGGTCCAAGAGAGGGAACTGGAGGAAAGCAAAAGGTGTCGAGGTGAAATACAATTCTTTTGAATATTTTGTTATAATAAGAAGCAGAAAATTGAGGAGGGGAGGCAGGGTCAAGGAAGCCATTGTTTTATTTTGAGTTGTAAGCTCATGTGAATGATCCAGGAGAGAAGGAAAAAAATGATGTAGGAAAAGAGGAAAAAAGCCAATCGTGTAGCCAAGAGGGGTGGCCTTAAATAAGAGTATAATCAGTTCATTCTGGGTTCAGAGAGGGAACACAGGTAAGACGGACACAGTAGTTACCTTGGAGGAGGTTTGTGGAAGTTCTCTTCTGAATGCTTCTATTTTCTCTGTAAGAAATAAGAAGCAAAGTCATTATCTGGGAGTAAGAAAGGGGAAGGAGGTATTGATGGTTTAGGAGAGAGAAGGTATAAAATAGACATCTAAGAGAACAAAGAGTGTGCCAATCAGAAATGGATACTCGGGAGCACTAAGTGTCCCCTTGAGGTTTGTGGGCACACTGACCAATGAACTTTGACTGACCATATACCCTTCTGGTCTAACCAATGCTCGTATAAGGCTCTCTGTCCTGTCTTCAGTATGCCCTGACCCTTCGGAAGCACCCTTTGATCTGTTCTGATCTTGTGGCATATTGAAAGGCCATTTTCCCCAGCACCATGGCTTTGGAAAGGATGCCTTTCAGGCAAGGTACCACTGGGAAGACTGTTCCCCCTGAAAAGAACTGTTGTTTAGAGTCTTCTCTATTCTTTTTTTGCTCTCATTCAAACTGTCTTATCTGAAAGACAAGGACTAAGGCCCTAACTCTGCTTTTGCCCCCCTAGGCACTGTGCTTGTACTTCAAGAATACAAAGACATGTAGGGACCTTGCCTGCACTCAATGAATATATAATCTGGTTCAGGAGCACAGATTTGTACACCAGCACCCAAGCACCACAGCTAAACCCAACAGACTAAACACTTCCACAGCTAGAGCTGCAGATAACTAGATTGGGATACATTATTCAAATCAGATACTAGAGGGGATCAGAAATTTGAGAGACCAGGAAATGGTGGACATCAGAGGAAGCATCTAGAAGGCAATGGGACTTAAGCACAGTCATTAGGCATGCAAATCATTTCGAGAGCTTTCCAGTGTGTACAGTGGAATATGTTAATGAGCTCAATTTCCCCCAGCATTGAAGCTCTGCTCTAAGCCTTTGAACTGACACACCCTGTCAAAATATGTGGAAATCGGGTTCTCTAGGTCCAGACCTCCCAAGGAGAATCTGCAGGGAAGCAAGAAGTACTCAGGTAGCTACCACCTCACTCCCTCCCAGGCAGCTGGGTGTAGGAGTAACAGCTCATTTCCTTTTCAAGATGGTTTTACCCTCCATGTTTTACTTGACCAGAACTTACCCATATTTGGGGATGCAGAGACATCAATGAAGAGATACCGCCCTACCCTCCCAGGATGGCCTCCTTCCAGTTCCTGGGAGTCTGGGATATGCACACATCTCCATTCTGGATGATTACATTTGGGGCAGGAATTAGCTTATTTTGCCTATTTAAATTAATAAGTAGGAAGAGTGATGTTTCTCTCATAGCCATTGTGTGGTTGAGTGACAGATCTATGCCTTTTTCTACTGCGGAGGCTCCATGGGAAACACCATGTATTCTTGCTGAATTATGATGGAAAGACAAGTGCCATGAACCATTTAAATTTTAGATCGTACCTGTCACTCACTCTACCCTTCCATTGCTTCAAAGTGATAAGAAATTCAGCTAACATCTGTCATTTCAAAGATCCTAAACAAGGCTAGTTCACTTTGTGACCTTAAAGAGGTGGCAGAAACTACAGTGTAGCAAGCAATAAAAATATGGGTACAGAGTGGCCTGAGGTGAGCATTAGATTAGTGAGAATAACCTTAGCAATATCATAGGGAATAAAATGACTAGCTAAGAAAGATGCTTAACTTTGATGTAGTTTAAGCTTAAAGGGCCAACTGTAGGAATATTTGAAATTGGCAACCTCAAAGACAAAAAAAAAGCAATAGAAAAGACAAAAATATATTTAAACAAATTTAGACTATGGAGGGACTTATTTCCTGACTAATGTCAAAAGTTGACTGTCCTTTGCCACAAGTGGACAAATAACACCCCCTTTGCCCAGCACCATCTTTTCAAACTGATGTTCCCAGGCTGACATCAGTTAATGGCTAGAGCTGGTTACAAGTTCTTAGTAAAGAACAAGCAAGAATTTTGTTTTGGCAGCCCAGGCAGAGACTTTCTCACCAGGCAAGGCTATGTCACAGTGGGAGAATGAGAGTGTTTTTTTAGAGAAGGAGAAACCAATGCTGGTTGAGAGAAGTGTGTACCACTTGAGGCTCAGGGCTTGGCCATAGGCAGAACTGACACAGAAGGGCTCTTTGGATGAGCTGGGAGTTCAGCTGGTGGGTCCTCTGCAGGAGGCTCTGCCTGGCCTGGGAGTAGATCAGGGACAGGACAAAATGGAGATAACCACTTCGGAGCTAGACGGCTCCAGAGCATTTATCATCCATACATTTACTTGGCAACTCAACTTTATGTGTGTTATTTCACATCATTTATAGTCAATGTGTCTCCGACGAGATGGTCATATTCTTGAGTGCAAGTTTTTTATGTTAAGCATTTAATCTCTATGGCCACCTATGAGATAGGTACTTTTACTGGCTCTATTTTGCACGGAGGCTAGTGAGGCAGAGAGGGGCTGGGTAAGCACCTAATCCAGGATGACACAGTTAGGGAGTGGATCCTGACATTTTTGTTGAAGGAAAGAGTAAATCAATGAGGAGCAATGTATACATTTTTGAAATATCCTTTTAACCTTTCTTAAGCGAGTTTAAGATGTCATTTGGAATTCACAATTAAAGTATTGGAAGCAAACAATTTGAAGGAAGCAACACAAAGTGAGCGCACTGAGATAGCAAAATAGTCAAAGGGGAATCTTTAATTAGTTTATTTCACTGTAAAATGCAAAACAGGGAAACCTATTATCTAAAGAAGGAGATAAAAGACAATACAAAGTCAAAGATAACAATTTCAGCAGTTATTTCTCTCCCTGGAAATCACAACTGTTTTTGTATCTGCCAACTTAGTTGGCAGATTTATTGATTTATTGAGAGGCCACAAAGTCCTAGTAGGGCATACAAGAGCCTGCAGAAGACATGGGCTATCTCCTTCACACCCTTATATTTGAAAAAGAATTCACCATGAGAATTCAAAGGAAATCTGACCTGGTGAATGTGACAGGACAAGCTTTAAAGCATGCTTTCTTTCTTTCTTTCTTTTTTTAATTAATTTTTTAAAAATATTTTGTTTATTTACTTGACAGAGAGAGATAGTGAGAGAGGGAACACAAGCAGGTGGAGTGCGAGAAGGAGAAGCAGGCTTCCCACTAAGCAGGGAGCCCAATGCAGGGCTAATCCCAGGACCCTGGGATCATACCCTGAACCAAAGGCAGAGACACTTAAGGACTGAGCCACCCAGTCACCCCTTAAAGCATCCTTTCACACACCCTAATACTTTGACCAGGGAGCACAGCCCCTGGTCACTCTGTACAACAAGGAGGAAACAGGGACCAAAAAGTCTATATGCACTGAAAGGCTACTATTGCCTTTAATATTTATAATTAAGGCACAGTGGTCACTCAGTCAACAAGCATGTGAGAGAACCTACTATGCATTGGGCTCAACGCTAGTTTGAGATTTGTCAGTGTAGAGAGGTGGTACTAGAGTCCACACAACTCAAGGGACCTCTTTCCTCTTCACAAACCCACAGCTCAAGTTGCATGTTGACTCAAGTTAGCATCAGAGAGAGGGCCAGCAGGGCTAACAAGTCATCCGACCAGCTCTTATCCAATCAGCAAGTTGTCTCCTTGCTTGCCTTCCATCACCAAGGCAACACAAGTAGGCCTGGAACTGGCTGCCAAAGCCCCTCCCTCCCACTGCTTACCCCCCTAGCCCCCTGGCCGTTGGGTGACATATCCCTCATCTCACCCCTTGACTGCCTTCCTTCCCCCACAATCTACCCACAGCTGTCCATGGTGTTGATGCTCACACTGATCAAGGCTGCCTTTGAAGTTTCATTTTTAGTAGGTTTCTTATGTCTGCTGCGTCACTAGGGAGTGGGTAGAGACATCTTACCCTCAAAATGAAGCCTTGCAAAAAGTTGCTACAAAGTGGGCTAGCTGAGGTCAAAGGAAAAATGGGGTTAGTATTTACCGAAACTGGTCAGGCTGAAGTGGAAATCCCCAAAGAGAAAGATGCAAAACACTCTACTGTTTCTAGTAGGGATAGAGAAATTTGGGGAGCCAAAGTGGGAGTGGGGGCGGGAATATGGCACAAAGTCAATTATAGGGCAAGAGAAGATGAGCTGGGGTTTACTTCTTTATAGATAAAAGATGAAAGTCTTCAAACATGGTAGAGAGATAATCTAATAGTGCCCAGATTAAACAAATGTTAACATTATGCCTTTTTGCTTCAACTCCTTTGTTTCAAAAAATAAGATGCTACAGGGGCACCTGGGTGGCTCAGTGGATTAAGCCTCTGCCTTTGGCTCAGGTCATGGTCTTGGGGTTCTGGGATCCAGCCCTGCATCGGGATCTCTGCTCAGCAGGGAGCCTGCATCCTCCTCTCTCTCTGCCTGCCTCTCTGCCTACTTGTGATCTCTGTCTATCAAATAGATAAATAAAATCTTTAAAAAAAAAAAAAAGAAGTTAGATGTTACAGATCTAATCAAAGCCTCCTTTGTAATCCTTCTGATCTTATTTTCTCTCTCCCCAAAATGCAGATTATTTTCAAAAAAGAATGAGAGCTACTGAGTCATCATTTTGGGATCGTCTCTGTAGCTTTTCATTGATTTTTGCTTCATGTTAAATAAAATAAAGTTTTGTTAAACAACTACCAGGCTGTTAAAAATGTGAATAAAATAAAACAAATTCTATTTCTTTTATATTCCACTGCGCTCAAATAAATCAGACTGAATTCACATGACATTTCTTAAAGAAAGTTACTCACTAACAGTCTGAAAGAAATGGAGATTTAGCATAGCTTCTCCTAAATATCCCCTGTTAGGCCCTAGAAAATAATCTGTCCCTCTGGGCCCCATTTCTGAAGTTCACCTCTTTCAACATACACTTTTGACATATGGCCTGTATAATTTCTGTAGCTAGAGAGCACGTCTTCCTAAGAACATCTCTCCATGTGTATAACATAAACCAACAGGGACTAGCTGAGCACTTTATGTATATTAACTCACTTAATCTTCATAACAACTCAATGAGTCAGATACAGACACCATACCCATTTATCCCCATTATCCCCATTTTACAGATGCTCATCTGTAAAATGTACTGTCTTTGTGTACTTCTGTGTAGGAATAACGTGGGTGTCGGGAGCTCTTGGGTGCAGAGTAAACTGTAGCCCTTGTCCAATTTTACATTATCGTACTATGTAATTACTGGGTCTTTCATAGCGTAAGGTTTCAATCTATCCAGTCATTGTGCCAATGCCCAGCCATTGTAGCTACTCCCCTGCCTTTCTTCAAATACAGAATTTTCATTTCTTCATAGAGAACTCACTAGAAGATGAACATCTCATTGGACCCAAGTCATCCATTTTGCGCATGGGTATATGTTAGCCATCCAGCTTCTTGAGCCTAGGGAAGGTATGAGACTCCCAAGAGGGTAAATGAAAGGCACTCAGCAACAGGAGGACACGCACCACAAAGAGATGCAGTGAGAGTGGGAAAGATGGTGCCCCTTCAGCAGCCACAGTGCCCTCTTCCTTTTTTTTTTTTTTTTTACCTCCTTCCTTTCATTCTACTTCTGACATCCTTCCTTTCCCTGCTGCCTGGCCAAACCATAACCATTCTTCAAGGCTCAGAGTACTCCTACATCTCCAGTGAAGCTGTCCTGGACAACTGCAGGCCACAGTGGTTCCCCATCATGTTGCCTTTAATCATGTATAGTTGGTTCCTCCCACTCTGACTGCCCAATGAACTTCCAAAGGGCAGAAATAATATTTTACACTTATGATTACCTAACAGCAACCACTACAAAACTCACTGGGATCCTGATTATTTCCTCTTTTAAGGACATGAAAGAGAGTGTGGAGAAGACTGGCTAGAGACAGGGAGGTTATTATCTTGGTGATTCTACCTAGTCCACCCTTAAGAGGCAAATGGTATTGCTTGTGCATTGGACAGCTACACAGAAATTTTCCAACCATAAAAGGGACAATAGTCCCTCCTTCTACTCCAAGCAAAAAATCATAACACATCTAAGGGATCTTCAGATGTCTTCTTACCCTGGTTTATCGGAGGCTCAATAGGATCTGCTATTAGATTGTTTCTTATAAAAGGAATAAAACACAAGATAAAGGTAGCAGAGTGGGGGGTTTAAGAACATGAACTCTAGAACCAGATTGCCTGGGATCAAATCCTAGCTCTACTATTTACAACCTAGAGTGAGTTACTTAACCTCTCTATACCCGTTTCTTCATCTGGAAAACTAGGGTGATAATAATAACACCTATCCCATAAGGCTTTATGAGTTTTAAATGTACTAATAATCACAAAGCACTTAGAAAAGTGTCCTGTACAAACCAGCATTGTGTTTATTGGTTGACATTTTTCATGTCCTTACCCCCTTCTAACGGTTTCTTTTCTACTAAAGTATGGCTTCCAATCGGATTGCTTATCTTATAGCTTTACATACCATGGTTTTGGCCCAACAGGCCTCCTCACCGTATATAATATTTTTTTTGCAAAAGCAATCAACAGAAATGCCTTTCAGCCTGGCATAATAGGCTGAAAGCTATTAAGCTATTAAGCTGCCATAATAGTATGGCAGACCCGAGTTCAAGGGCCAGTGCAACTCCCCAGCATTTTTGAACCTAGTTTCTTCATTTGTACAATGGGGTTAATAATACTCTCTTCATATCCTTATAAAAACTAGAAAGGATGCTGGATATAATAATCAACTGGCAAACAGTAGGCACTCAATTAATGATAGCAACTTTCATCATCATTGTCATTACCATGAATTGGGTTTCTCTCCTGTTCTGTAAAGTAACTTAACATACTGTTAAAACTTGTTTTTAAAAGATGGTCATTAGTTATATTCTTGAGTTTTTAAGATTTCCTACAAGAGTTCACAGCTTCTATTATGAACACTAACACAGACTCTGTAAATAGCTATCATGTAATCCAAATATATGCTACCAGTTAACCGAAATAACAGTTAACAGAAATTAATAACAGTTAACAGAAATTTACTAAAAAAAAACTAAAAATAATTTTTAAACAACTTCTTTGTGGTAGGATTGACATATAAAAAGCTATTTATTTAATATGTACATTTTTAATATGTACAACTCTATGAGGTGAGGGATAAGTAAATACCTATGAAACCATCACCACAATCTATGCCATAAACATATCCATTACCTCCCAGTGTCTCCTCCTGTCCTCTCTAAAAATAGTTTTGCAACCTGTTTATATTTTAAATAAATCCCTAGGTTTCATTATATTATGCACATTGGAATATGTATTTAAAACTATTTTCAAAAAAGAAAGGCTTGGCTTCAGTAGTATCCTAAAAATAGATATCATATTGTAGGCAATGGCAGGAGGCATCACTATTTTAAAAGAGAAACCAAGTACCAAAGGAGCAGAGTAATAGCTTGTTCAAGATATAAGTTGCCTACAGAAAACACTATTGTGTTTTCACTGTGGTGAAAAAGTAATTACTCAAAATCCTTTTGAAATTACAAGGGATTTGTTCCTTTGAAATCATTTTCAGAGTTTAAGAAGAACATTTTAGAAAAAAAGTCATGACCAGCCTTACCCTCATTCAGAAGACTCAGTACAACTATGGCACGTTAGACCTAAGGGAAACTATTCTAAAGGTAATTTTAGGACATTTGCTCCCCTTTAAAGATTAGGTACTCGGGCCTAAAGGTGGCAAAAGTAGCTCAAGATCAGTCATTCATCACCTCTCCTATGACTGGTCTCCCTCTCTGGGCCAGAGTTTTTATACTTGCACCAACCTCACAAACTACCACATTTCTCCTTTGACTGTGAACTTAGGTAAATGTGAGAACTGATATGTATGCATGCACCTGAAGGGAGAGAATTTACAACTCTATGTCTGTGAGAGCAGTAAAAATAAATAAATAAATAAAGAGCAGCATGATGGAGAAATATTCTTTCAAAGTATTTTTGTTTTATCGTTGACTTTGACGATTTTGCCCACATAAAAAAAAGAAAAAAATGTTTTTTTTCAGATCTGAGAACCATTTAGTCAAAACTGTATTTTTTGGTGAGGCCTAAAAAGCTTTGACCACTCTCACCAGAAGGCACACACTGAGTCTCAGCATCAGTCTGCCCAGAGCGGACTCCTTTTAGTCAACCTAGTCTACATGGTTACAATGTATGTTTATGGAAAGCCCCATTATTCACAGCAACTCAAATAGAGCAAAACCTTCACAGATGCTGTTCTCAAGCAAACCTACACCATCCCTCTTGATGCTAGTGGGCACTCTGCCTCCCAGAGGAAGCTAACCCAGACCTCATGTGAGCAGCTCAAGAATGGCTTTGAACAGGTGCTTCAACTGTTGCTTTTCAATTCTTGGACTTTGTAAAGGGCTATCAGATACCAGAATTGAAGACACAATGCAAATACAAAACCAAATCTTTCCCCCATGGTCCTGATGTGACTTTCTTCACTGGATCTTCCATCCTCTACAAGGAAGCCTCCTTCCTCCTTGGATTATTCTGGGAGGGGAGTCATGGAGGTTAAAATTCTTTCATAGGATGGAGCAAGTAACTTGCTAAAATTCTTGTTATATTCCTGCTCACAGAGCATCCTGAGTCTTTTGGGAATAGGCAGGGGAAGTGGAGATCACCTCTCCGAGGCATCCCAGGTTCCTCCTGTATTTTCCTCATGATTATTTCCTAACATGTTAAGTGTGAGTTATTATGAAATCTTAATTTCCTACTGTTTTTCCTCCTATTAATTACTTTATTGTTACTTCAGCGTTCATTAGCACTTCTGCTATACAGCACAGGAAAGGAAATGAAACTCATCTATAATTAGACAATACTGAGAAAACATTTAATTCAGTCAGTACAGGAGGAAAAAGAACCAAGAATGAAGTAACTTTAGAGATCATCACTTTGTAGTGATTAAGATGCTTCTAGATGTGATATGGGCTTCAGGAAGAAAAAAACCTGACTTTGTTTAAGAGATAAATGTACATGATTATTTAATAAGAAGTCCATGAATAAACAGTTTAAAGCTTGGTACAATGGCTCAGCAGAGTGGTAAGGGGTCTACCTAGCTAGCTAGCCTCTTTTGGTCTCTAGCCTCCACGACCCTCAGACTGTTGGCTTTTCATCCTCATGATTGTTTACACACGGAAGAGAGGTGGTTGTCACAATTCTAGGCATCCCTTTCCCCCCACAACTGCTTTCAAGGCAGGAAGCAGAAGAAAAGAACGGGTGTTCTTCCCATGTCTCTGGCCCTTTATCTAGGAAAATAACGCTTCTCAGAAACCCTCCAGCAGACTGACCTTTGGGTTACAGGAGCCAGGCCTAGCCACAAGGGAGGCCAAGCACAGTCCTATTTCATTTTTCAGGCTCTACAGTATCCTGAGATGTAGGCAGAAAAGGAGTGTTGAAATGACTGCAGGGTTAGTCAAGCAAAAGTAACTGCTACAAGCGAAAGTGGTCTTAGTTGTCAGAGAAATAAACTGATGTCAAGAGAATTTAAGAAACTTACATTTAACATTTGTTGGGCACCTAGCATATACTGGACCCACACACTAGCTGGTGACAAAGCCAAACCTAAAAGCTGGGTCAGCCTGACCTGCACGCATGTGTATTAGACCACCCTGTAGTCTGTTCGGTTGCAGAAGAGAGCAGGATGTGCACTGGGGAAAGGCAAACAAGCTTTCTGTTAGAAATTACTAAAAAAAAAGAGGGGCGCCTGGGTGGCTCAGTGGGTTGGGCCTCTGCCTTCAGCTCAGGTCATGATCTCAGGGTCCTGGGATGGAGCCCCGTGGTTAGGCTCTGCTCAACAGGGAGCCTGCTTCCCCCTTTCTGCCTGCCTCTCTGCCTACTTGTGATATCTGTCAAATAAATAAATATAATCTTTAAAAAAGATTAAATTAAAAATTTCCTTAAAAAAGGAAATTACTAGAAAAGAAATTACTAAAAAATACTCTATTATTTGATTTTCTTAAATAATATAGACATAAACACCTTTCTACAAGATACTAGCATTGGTAAAAAGATGAATCAGGGAATAAAATTGAAACTGGCTATTAGTAATATGTTGGGATCTATGATCCCTGAATATTAATCACCATTGTCAATACTGACACATCCTTAAGATTTGGGGGGAATCAGATATAAATTTTTTCTTTATCAGGTATCCATAAGGAATTGAGAATCTACCATCCAAAAGACTAAAAAATAAAAATATACAAACACTCAACTCTTTTAGAACCTTTTTATCATCTCTGATTTCAGGAATGAAGAAGCTGAAACACTAAACAAGTTTCAGTGACTTGTGTTAAGTCTCAAGGAGATTCAATGACACAGTGCAGATCAATGAGCAACAAAATTTTTATATGACGTTAGGCAGTAGAGCTTGAGGCATACATTTAAGCAGAGTATATAATTTATTTTTCTGAAGCTTGTCAGCTCTGTCTAATTTCCCAGACAACTCAGGCAGAGGCAGGGGCATTAACCTGAATCACCTTTGGAATTCATCCCAAAATTGAGACTATTTCTGAATGACCTAGATAACTATAGCTATGGACCTATCCACTATGATCCTACACATAACTTTAGATGGAAACTTCTAATGACAACTGTAAATGGTTTAATTGGTAGCTTACACATAGAAATGAGAGCTTCAAAATTATACTCTGGTCTGAATATAAGCAACTCCAAATTACCAATATTAGCTTTGCCCAAAATAAATGGTCACAATGAGCCTATCCATCGAGGACATTGAAACAGGTCCCATGGACTGTGAGTGTCCTTAGATACTCCGAGGGGGATGGGGGCGGATGGTGTTAGCAGGCTATGGGCCTGGGAACTTTAGTTCTTGGCTTGACCAAGTCCAGCCCAGACCAGATGGGGAACAGGAGCATGGGTGGGTCTCTACTTCTGCTCACACCTCAGATATCTTGTGTCACAACAAGCAACTATAGTAGTAAAGGCATTGACTAGCCTTCTACTCTATGAAAAGTTTGCTCCTACCTTTTGCAGGGCTTGGAGGGAAGGGGGATTTCACTCTCTTCACCCTGTTCCCTGACTACAACATTGTTCTGGTTTAACCAAGCTCATTCCTTTGAAGAAAGACAGAGGCCTCTTTGTAATATGCAGGGGAAACCCACATTAGATTTAGGCCCATTTTTACTAATTATGTCACCGCGTAATTCGGTGCATATGAATAAGCCTCGGAAAAATATGAATTTGTGACTTTTTTTGCCCTATTGTAGATAAATTTTTTTGTTCCCTAATTCATATTATTTGCTCCAAAGAGCTACTGAATGCTAGAGATGCAAAAGCTCTAGAGATGATCTATTTAGGCCCTTTAGTTCCTTTGACAGAACAGAAAAAGACACCCTGACACTTCTAAGAAAGCAGCCAAGGCAGAAAGGCAATCCAGAGCTCCTTACTCCCAGTCTAGCTTTCTTTGATTCTCTTATGGAAGAAATAAAGTGCTGCCTTCTCTCCTGTGGCTCAGTTTCCAAACCCTTATCCTAGACATGCCCCTTCCTGGAAGCCACTATGTATCTTATTGTGAAGAAAGTTTTATAAATAGCAATTGGTAAAGGTAAAATCATACCATACTTCAGGAATATTATGGCATCTTGTGGGTTTACTAGGAAACGTTATTACTATTGCTGTGGGGGGGGGATCATTTACAGTTCCAAATAATTAACTTGCATGTGCAATTTCAGAATAAAGATAGTTCATGACTAGGCTAGACTATGAACCCTATAGTACAGCTCTTGGGAAGTCTTGTCTCACATGGATTTATGGGTAGATTTTTCTCCCTGCTAAAAGAAATTACCATAAAGTTTCAAGGAGAAAAGACTTTTTCACCCACTTCTTTTCCTGTCTATCAAAGGGGCACTGTCCTGTGATGCGTGGAATTGCAGCAACCTCGGTCGTAAGGTGATACAGAGGGACAAATGCTCCTAGATCTCTCATGACGTCATTAAGATGCAACTAGAATTCTTTTTTTTTAAATAATTTTTAAAAAATTTTTATAAACATATAATGTATTATTAGCCCCAGGGGTACATGTCTGTGAATCGCCAGGTTTACACACTTCACAGCACTCACCATAGCACATACCCTCCCCAATGTCCATAACTTTACCACCCTCTCACTACCCCCATACCCCCTGCCCCCGGCAACCCTCAGTTTGTTTTGTGACAGTAAGAGTCTCTTATGGTTTGTCTCCCTCCCAATCCCATCTTGTTTCATTTATTCTTTTCCTACCCACCAAACCCCCACATAAGATGCAACTAGAATTCTTGTCACATAAACAATAAATGCCCTTATGTTTAAGATGCTGCTAGTTGGGTTTTCTGTTCCTTGCAGCTGAAAGCATTTTTCACATGCACTCACTCAACTGGCATAAGAAAAGGGTTTGTTACACAGATTCACGTAGATAATGGGGAAACAGAATCTCATAATGTTCTAATAACAGGGCCAGGCCTCGCAGAGCATGAATTGAGCAGTAGTTCTAAATCCAAGCAGGAATCCTCACTTGAAATTTCAGAGATGTTCACTCAGGTGCTTGACTGTATGTATCTTTTCTCTGCCTCGTTTCTTTTGCTTGCTCACAAATACAGTTTGCTTAGGGCGTTTCAAGTCCATCTTAATTTAATGGTCTTTTAGCTACAGCTCCCACTAGAAATCATATATATACATATTTGCTAAAATCCTTCAGGAATAAAATACAATTAATACAAACACATCTTTTCTGCCAGGCCATACCACAAGCTACTGGCCAGTTTACAGATTACCTTTGTCACAAGTATTCCATCTTGGACAAATCAACCATGTTTGGAGCAACAAAGTCACGTGGTATAAAACTGAGCCTCAGAAAGCTGTCCCTTCGAGACCTCATGGGACAGTGGGTTGGTCAGTCGCAGTGGTACACAGGGCCTAGCTCAGCAGTGCTTGGGAGCAGAAAGGTGGACATACAAATGCCCTGGGCTCTTATCCCTTATCTCTGTCCCTCTTCCACCAAATTAGTCTGGCTCTAAGACTTTTTGTCTGTTTGTTATTACAGGAAACATTTCTGTCTCATACAAATAAAAGACAAGATGTCCCCAAATAAACTTTGGTTACTGCTACTGGGAAAGAAGAAAGACAGACAGATGGACAGATGGAAGGAAGGAAGGATAGATGGATAGAGGGAGGGAAGGAGGAAGAACAGGCCAAGAGGCTATTGTCTTTGACAGGCACAGGCAGGTGTTGATGAGGCACAGACAGGTGTTGATGACAAAGATCTGGCACATTAGCAAGAGAAGAAGACAGAAAGCAAAGCCATGGAGGAGTGA
Organism: Mustela putorius furo; assembly: GCF_011764305.1. NCBI lineage: Eukaryota > Metazoa > Chordata > Mammalia > Carnivora > Mustelidae > Mustela > Mustela putorius. The sequence continues at coordinate 17,824,346 of NW_025422019.1, read as the reverse complement.
GGTCCAAGCCAGCTCCCAACTCGGCCCAGAACCAATGGGAAACAGAGGTGGTTTCATGCAAGACAGAGGTTTTAATGAGTGACATAAACTAGACTAATCCAACAGGCTCCTGTGGTACAATCCTGCCTCAAAAGAAAGCATTCCACAGATTCAGCCATACTGTGAATCCTATCATTCTTCCCATAGGAACGTCACCTCCTTTCCCTGATATCAGAATTTATGATACATGTTTACTGTACAACTCATCAAATAGGCCTAAATTAATTCCATTCCCAAAAGGCCAAAAATACCTAACTTACCCTTAGGAATAAGACAAACAATGAGGAAAAACTCAGCCCAATGTAACAAAAAGCACAGAGTAAAACTATGAAAATGGGATTTTACTCCATGACTACCAGAGGTTTCTTGCAAGCATTTGCTTTGCAAAAAACCTTGGCTTTCATTCCTCTCTTGATTTTTTTTTAAAGCTGGTCTTTGAACACTACTCAGTAGGTAGTTGGCCCTTTTGATGTTTGGCACTGGTATAAAAAGGATGAGTTATTTAATTTTCTGCAAAGGCAACCAAGCCTTTTCTGTATGTAAAAAGGCAAGCCGTTCAGGCATATGTGGCTGTGCAGTAGAGAAAGCTTTTCTTCTTTGTAGGTTCAAAGTTAACATGTCAAATGATTCCAAGAAATTGTGCATCAGACCTTGAAATGTAGAAACTAAGCTAGTCAGCTTGAAGTGCTGGGTTAAAGCAATTATCAGGAAAATTAAGAGGAACTGAAGGACTGACTGCTCATGGTGGAAAACACTTTTTTTCTTATTTTGTCCCCAATTATCTAGGTTGGCTGTCTTCTTACTAAATAGAATGTTGGCAATCCAAAGGAAAATCAAAAAGGAGCTTAAGTTGGCTATGTCCCCGAAAACAGGACAAATTAGAAAGCTTGGCTTGATTATGAAGACAGGTTAGAATACAAGCAAGTGGGAAAATTTCATTTAGCCTGAATGCTCCAGATTGGTCACTTGTATGGAATTGTGTTGATGTGTTGTGATGGAAGTTTTAATTTGTGTATAAACAAGGCCTGAGGGAAAGCGAATGGCATTCAACAGATTGATTGAATGCCTGTCCGAGCTAGGCTGTATGCTAAGTGCCAGGAATGCAGAAACAAAAAACACAAGCATCTAACAAAACTATTTCATGAAATAAATCCAAAAATTATGAACTAGAAATAAATTAAAATAGATGTCCATAGAGTTTATAGGTTTGGAGGATGATTCAGCACTTTGAGTTTCATGAACTTTGTAAAGCCTCCAGTCTGCTTCAATCCAATCTCCTTAGCACAGAACTGAAGACATTCTACAAATATTTTTTCTTTTCTTATCCCCTACCAAATCTCTCCAGCCCCATACCACATACTTTAGGGTTAACTCAACAGTTTTCAAATGTCCTGGAACTCTGTGGTTTCAGTCAAGTTATCCTTCAGCCTAGAATATCCCTTCCTTCCTGATTCCTTATATACCCCATGGTCCCTGCCACCATTCTTTCTGCTGTACCACCAATGACTGTTGAAGCCCATTTTTTTTAGCCTAATTAAGGCTAAAGCCTCCATGAAGAACAGCACTGATTCCTCTTGGTCACAACTGCCGTGCATTCTCCTGGGCTCTTGTTACATTTTGTTTATGCTTCTTGTTTGGTGGACACTGTTTATACCTGGCATGATAGTGATAAACCTATCTACGGCCCCTACTAGATTGTTATTTTTCTGAAGAAAGTCATAATCTTTATCATTCCCATAGTCTGATGAGATCTACACAGAGTAAATATTCAAGATATGTTGGTTAATGTGTAGAACTAAGTGGAAGGACAAACAAGATGCATGAATATAGTCTCCTTTAATAAGCACATCCAACAAGTGACATCAGGATCGTCTATAAAATTCTCTTATGCTTTTTTTAGTATTTTTTGTTGTTCTCTATATCAGCACATTGCTTTTTCCATGGGCTTCCCCTCCAGACTTCTGTAATTCTTGGTATTTCTCATTTTTTAAAACTTATTTTTGGGGGCGCCTGGGTGGCTAAGTCCTTAGGTATCTGCCTTCAGCTCAGGTCATGATCCCAGGGTCCCAGGTTCGAGCCCCGCATTGGGTTCCCTGCTCAGCAGGGGGCCTCATTCTCCCTCAAAAAAAAAAAACAAAAAAAACAAAAAACCACTTATTTTTGTTCTAAACTACTCTTCCTTTGTGTCTCTATCTCTACAAGGAATTCAGCCACTTCAGGAAAGCATGACCAGTATACCCTGACAGAATTTTCTTATCAGGACATGCCCTTGCCCAGACATGTCAAGGAAGTGTATATTTTGAAAGAATGTTCACAACACCGTCAGAGGCGGTTTCTTTATTCCAGAGTCTGTATGCCAGCTATACAAGGAGAGGCATGTGGACAGACAAACCACTTGCAACCAAAACTAATTAGATCCCTGAGCTAATTTTAGCTTATTCTCCCAATATGAAAAAAGGAAAGTGAGATTGAGGGAGAGGATTGTTTTATGTCAAGAACTACAAAAATTCAGGATAGAAGGAAGATCAAGGAAAAATCGCAGCAGAGAAGGTGTTCCTTACATGAATCAAGTTTCTTCTGGCTTCATGGACTTTAGAGGCTTTAAGGAGAAAGATGGTCAACATTATTAACGACAGCTCGAGATAGAGTCATTCACTTAAGCAATTGTTCAGTAAATATTTGTTGAGCATCTACTATGTGGCAGGACTGTTCATAGGACTGAGCAGCGCAGTCATGGCCTCTGCCCTTGAGGAGCTTCCAATCTAGTGAGGGGGCCAGATCTTAAATAAACAATTGCACAGTTAGTGGTGGGAGGTGTTACTATAGAAAATTATATGGTGCTATGAGAATATATCATGGGAGTAGTACATAATAATCTAGTCTGGGGGTCAAGGAACACTACTCTGTGGAAATAATATTTAAGGGCCCAGAAAGACAAGTGGAAGTTTACCATGTAAAAAAATGAAGGGAATTCATTTTAGGCACACAGATGTGAACATAGACAGATTCAAGCCTAGAAGTCAAAATAGGAGGGTAGAATTGAGGGACTAGAAAAATGGGGTGTGGATTTATATATAGGTGGGGAACCATTTCTGACTGCCCTCCCTAGCCAGGTTTTTCCCATGATATGTTCTTATAGCATCCTGTCTCTGTCCTCCAGAGTCCACAATGGTATGTGTAAACAAGAGAGATTAATATCAATTTCCATTACCAAACTGTAAGGTCTACAAAGGCTAGAATCATTTTATGTTTCATTCACTGTTATAAGCCCAGTGCCTACCACAGAGCTTAGAACATCATATGCACTTAATAAATATTTGTGAAATGAGTGAATGACCAAGTGAATAAATGATTGGTATAGGACTAAAAACATGCTGGGTTCCAGTTCAGGTTCTAGCATTAACTTTCTATTGATCTTGGATATCTCATTTAACCTCTTTGGGATCTACTTTTCTCCATGATCAACATTAAAATCAAAATCTCTAGGGGCGCCTGGGTGGCTCAGTGATTAAAGCCTCTGCCTTTGGCTCTGGTCATGATCCCGGGATCCTGGGATCGAGTCCAGCATCGGGCTCTCTGCTCAGCAGGGAGCCTGCTTCCCTCTCTTTCTCTGCCTGCCTCTCTGCCTACTTGTGATCTCTGTCTGTGAAATAAATAAATAAAATCTTAAAAAAAAAAATCAAAATCTCTAAACTCTTCTCCAGTTCAAAACTCAAATATGTCCTATTCTCACAGGTTTTGGTTTTATTCCTTTTCTCATTTTCATATTTTCCACCGAGTAGTGTATGCTTTTCCTATTGCTTATTATCTGCCTGCTCACAGGCAAAGCCCAGTACTCCAGGTGCTGTCATGTAAAGTTAGAATTTGCAAGTTATCAGATCCTGGTCAATGGAAGCAAATCCTGAAGAGCTGGCCTTTCCTCTTCCCAAAATTATGTGGGTTATCAAAAGACAAACATCAAAGCTGATTACTTTACTAAGAAGTTCCCAGCCAAGCAGCCCTTTGATTTGCTTTTACTACTTACATGCTAAGATAAAGCTAGTTAAAAAACAAAATTCTAAAATCTCTTTTCATTATATTTTTGGCTCTTCCAGTAAAACAGATTATCCAAAACTAATTAACCATCAGATGGGTACAATGCTACAGTCTGCTCTAAAACGCATACACAGGGCGCCTGGGTGGCTCAGTGGATTAAGCCGCTGCCTTCGGCTCAGGTCATGATCTCAGGGTCCTAGGATCGAGTCCCGCATCGGTCTCTCTGCTCAGCAGGGAGCCTGCTTCCTCCTCTCTCTCTCTCTGCCTGCCTCTCTGCCTTCTTGTGATCTCTCTCTGTTAAATAAATAAATAAAATCTTTTAAAAAAAAAATTAATTAAATAAATAAATGAATAATAAAACGTATACACACACAGGATGGATTTCCAGCAAGGTACATTTTTTTCCTGAAAAATCTTAGAATTAACATAATTCTATTTCAGTAGTTTATTAACACATGGTCTTTAGAATGCCTGTTTTAACAATGAATGCGTATAAGATAGCATATTATTTATTATTGTATCCCCCCAAATTTATCCCAATTAATAACCTAACATATTTCTAGTAACAAAAGTTAAAATAGTTGATGTTTCCACTCTACTGCTTATGACAAAAGAAGAAAATACCTTTAGTGTTAGTTTTTACACTAACCCAGGTCATAATAACATCAAAAACATAGACTTACAATATTTTAAATATCTGATCAATTCTACCATTCTTTGGGCATATAAAGTTTCTTCAGCAAGTAACAAAATTATTTTGAAAGTTGGTTTGGAGTCCTCTGAAAGTTTGTTTCTATTTCTTTGAGTGCTTATACCAGTGAAATTCAAGATGTAAATCTACAGCAGTTTGCAAAAAAAGACATCTAACATGTAACTGTGTACCTGAAGGAGGAGTACAAGTATATTCTGGAGAGCTGGTCCAGAAAACAGAGGGGAGTATATCAGATCTGGTCTTCAAATCTTTTTCTTAATTATTCTGCCTCCACCACTCACTCCTTGTGTGAGAGTAAAGCCTGACTTACTTAACTCAGGATGATTATATTATGAGTATAGAAAGTAATGATTTTTTTTGCTTTTTGCAAAAACCAAAACAAGCCTTGGATACACATTCTAGCAATACAATCTAAAATACATTAAAGAGAGTGCTCAGGTGGGATTTTACCGATTTTGTGAGAAGTGGTGACAAGCCAAACCTTAGTAACAATGTGCCAAAAAAGGATGATGTCTTAGCAAAAAAAAAAAAAAAAAAAAGGGGGGAAGAAAGAAAGAAAAGTGGCATCCATCCTAGCAGAATACATCTGTTTAGTCCACAGGCAGATTTGTGATAGCCTGAACAGTTTTATTCTTGCCAAGAAAACTGGCTTCGCATCCAAATCTTTTCTCATAGAAAAGGACTTTTTTTTTTAAGACAGTTTATAAATATTGATATTCCACATGTTATATATTTCTCTTTTGAATTGTAATTACAGATATATCCTTTTTAAATAATTTCATGGAGATATAATTCACATATGATTCACTCATTTAAAGTGTAAAATGCAATTGCTTTAACACAGTCAAGGTCATACACTCATACAAATGGAATCATATAATATGTGGTCTTTTGTGACTGCCTTCTTTCATATGCTTTTTAAGGATCATCAACATTGCAGTAGGTATCAGTGCTTTATTTCTTCTAATTAAAGAATAACATTCCATTGTATGGATATAACACATTTTATTTATCCACTTATCAGTTGATGGCATTTGGGTTATTTTCACTTTGACAATATTATGAATAATGCTGCTACAAACATCTGAATACAAGTTTTTATGAGGACATATGTTTTATTTCTCTCTCCGATCTATCTATAGCTAGAAATGGAATTACTAGATTATATGGTAACTCTATGTTTAACAACTTGAGAAACTGCCAGATTGTTCACCAAAGCAACTGCACCATTTTACATTCCCACCAAAAGTGTATGAAGGTTCCAATTTCTCTATATCCTTGTCAAGACGTGTTTTATCTGTACTTTCGATTATAGTCACCCTCATGAGTATAAAGTGGTACCCCAGGGGCATTTTGATTTCCATTTCCCTAATGACTGATTATGTTGAATATTTTTTCATGTGCTTACTGACCATCTGCATCTCTTCTTTCCAGAAATATCTATTTAGATCCTTTGCCCATTTTTATTGCATTATTTGTCTTTTTACTATTGAGTTGTAACAGATACAGATCTAGATATATATTTAAAAGAACCTCAATATGTGAAAATGCAAACCAACAATTCAATAAATGCATACTGATCACATTTTATGTGCAGTTTAGGGGGTGTGCTAAGGGTTTAGTAAGGGATAGAAGCATCAAGATACTTACAATTACTTAGAGTGGGAGCGAGACAAAACCACTAGTAGAGGAAAACCATATAAGGTTAGAAAATCAGAATGGGGAACACCTGAGTGGCTCAGGGTCTGCGTTTCGCTTAGGTCATAATCTAAGTGTCCTGGGATTGAGCCCTGCATCAGCTCCCTGCTTAGATAGGAGCCTGCTTCTCCCTCCCTCTTTGCCCCTCCCTGCCACTTACGATCTCTCTCCATCTCAAATTGGCCTCATAGAAGATTTGGTGTCTTTTAAGGCTGGTGGAGTTTTGGAATACAGAGAGCTTGGGGAGGGCATTTCAGGCAAACAGAGCAGCATGAGAGAGGGCAGAGGAGCACTGGTGTTTAAGTCATGATAGGGGAACAGTACAAAGTTGTTGAGCTAGAGACTGGAATGAATAAAAAGCTACATGATGAGGCTTAGAGAGGTTAGATGGGAATATATCTTGGAGGCTTAAATACCAGGTTGAGGGATCTTTGTTCAAATCCCTAAATCAGTGGTTCTCAACTAGAAGCAACTGGCTCCCAATGTAACAAATATTATAACTCTATTCCATATTGCAAAAACTTAAGTAGAGTCATGGAAGATATACATTTAAAAAAAAAGCTTCGAGAGATGAAAACTACAACATTTGAAAATGAAAATATATATAACATTTACAGACTATTTTAATCCAATGGTAGCAGAATACACATTCTTCTCAGGTTTACATGGAATAGTCACCAAGATAGACTACATTCTGGGCTATAAAACACACCTAAATAAAATTTTTAAGTAGAAATCATATAAAGTGTGTTCTTAGACCATAATGGTATTAAACAAGAAACCTAAAATCCTGGAAAATCCTAAATATCTGGAGACTAAACAAGAAATTTCTGAAGACTAATCATACTACATGTTTGTGATGCGTAGAACTGAAACTCTCACACACTACTGATGGGAATGTAAAATAGTATAACCATCTTTGAAAATAGTTTTTTTCTTAAAAAGTTAGACATAGGGGCACCTGGGTGGCTCAGTGGCTTAAAGCCTCTGCCTTTGGCTCAGGTCATGATCTCAGAGTCCTGGGATTGAGCTCCACATAGGGCTCTCTGCTCTGTCCAGAGCCTGCTTCCCTTCCTCTCTCTCTCCCTGCCTCTCTGCCTACTTGTGATCTCTATCCATCAAATAAATAATAAAAAATAAAATCTTTTTTAAAAAGTTAGATATAGAGGGGTGAATGGGTGGCTCAGTCAGTTAAGCTTCCAACTCTTGATTTTGGCTCAGGTCATGGTCTCAGGGTTGTGAGATCAAGCCCTGCATGTGGCTCTGAGCTATATAACATGGAGCTTGCTTAGGAGTCTCTCTCTCCCTCTCCCTCTGCCCCTTTCCCTGTCTCTTTCTCACCCTCTCTTAAAAAAGAAAGAAAGAAAGAAAGAAAGAAAGAAAGAAAGACAGACAGACATAGAACTACCCCATGATGCAGTCATTGCACTCCTACATATTTACCCAGGAGAAATGAAAGAATACATCTATATAAAAACTTTTACATGAATATTCATAGCAGCTTTATTTGTAATTGCTAAAAATTAGAAATGATCCAAATATTCTTCAACAGATGTATGGATCAACAATTGCAGTATATCCATGCAATGGAATACTCATCAGCAATAAAGAGGAATGAACTATTTCTATTAAGATTTTATTTATTTATTTATTTGAGAGAGAGAGAGAACATGAGCATGGAGGAGGAGCAAAAGGAGAGGGAGAAGGAGATTCTCCACTGAGAAGGGGCCCCCAGATCACGATCTGAGCTGAAGGCAGATGCTGAACTGACTGAGACACCCAGGCGCCCCAAGAGGAATGAACTATTGGTGAATGCACAACCTGGGTGAATATCAAAATAATCTCTGAATATAAAAAACCTGGTAAGGGTGCATATTGTGTGGCTGCTTTATATAACATTCTAGAAAATACGAACTAATCGATAGTGACAGAAAGCATATGAGTAGTTAGTTGGGTGTGTTGGAGGCTGAGGGGGCAAATTTAGGGAGTGAATGAAATTTAGGGAGTGAATATGGCATATGTTCATTATCTTAATTTGTGGAGGTAGTTACATGGGTGTACACATATGTGAAAATTCATCAAGTTGCATACTTAAGTATGTGCAGCTTATTGTATATCAATTACACCTCAAGAAAGTTATTTTTAAATGTATATAATGCAAAGATTCAGAAAAAATTTAATTTATATAATGTAAATATTTCTTTTGCACTGAACCAAATTAAGGCATTTTCCAATCTAGATATCTTTTGTGGGTTAGTTCAGTCAGCTATCACAGATCATTGAAATTCTAAAAGCATTCTAAACTAACTTCATGCAGTCCATCTCGTTTTGTTTTGTTTCACAAATTGTTCTTTCAGTAAATATGTGCTTGGTTCTGAGTGTAGTGGGATAAGAGTATGTATAGAGGAAAAAAGCCTCAAAATAAATGAGGGGAGGTCAGGAACATGATTTCTTTCTTTTTTTTTTTTTTTTTTAAGATTTTCCTTCTTAAGTTATTGCTACGCCCAATGTTAGTCTCAAACTCACAACCTCAAGATCAAGAGTCACACACTCCACTGACTGAACCAGCCAGGTGTCCCAAGAACATTATCTTCTTATACAAAAGGATTCACACTCTATTTCTACCAGAAAATATTTTTTTATAAACATGTAATATATTTTTATCCCCAGGGGTACAGGTCTGTGAATCGCCAGGTTTACACACTTCACAGCACTCACCATAGCACATACCCTCCCCAATGTCCATAATCCCACCCCCCTTCACCCAACCCCCCTCCCCCCAGCAACCCTCAGTTTGTTTTGTGAGACTAAGAGTCACTTATGGTTTGTCTCCCTCCCAATCCCATCTTGTTTCATTGATTCTTCTCCTACCCACTTAACCCCCCCATGTTGCATCTCCACTTCCTCATATCAGGGAAATCATGATAGTTGTCTTTCTCCAATTGACTTATTTCGCTAAGCAAGAAAGTATTTTTTATCTACACTTTAACTGAGAAGCTCCTTGCAAATGTCAGCTCTTAAAGACAGAGATCACATCATTTATGAATGCTTCATAGACCATCTGGGACTTAAACATACTATTTGATAAAAACAAGGATGTTCAAACCAACTCTTAGTTTTGCTCCAAACATCTATTTAGTTATTTTGCAGTTGCTTAAAAACAAACATGACCTTCTAGGGCTCTAAAAAAACAAACAAACAAACAAAAAACAAATGAGCAAATATTACTTATTCTCTTAGAAACTATTCTGAATATCATGATGTTCACTTTTTGTCGCTATGTTTTAGATTCTAGGCATGTGGGCCTTTATTTGTTTTTATGGCAGACTTAAGTACCATTTGCAGACTTTCCTTGGACTTCTTTAGTTATGGAATTCTCAACCAAAGGGTAATTTACCTAGCACTTCACTTGCTTCAGACTACCACCTCTAGGTATTATTAATGTAATCATGCTTTAAGCCTATTATACTATACTGAGAAGAAAGACAAGAAGAATAGTATATTTTATAAACAGTAAGTTAGGTGAAGATATTAAGTAAAGCAATGCTTCTAAACATTTCTAATTTTGCAGATAGCACGAATAACTTATCTCCAATGAACAGCTTCATTTCTCTCTTCCATTAATTGGTTTTTCTTTCTCGGAACCTTTGATACAAATGTCCATTGAGAGGTACAATTAGAGCATTGTAGACTCTGCTCAGGACTTCAAACACTTTTCACTCTGAACAGGGATTTAATATGTTGTCAGAACCTCTCCTATGGACCTTAGCAGGGTGCACTCAGTATCATTATTTTTTGATTTCCATGTATAGGTTCTTTCTTTTCAGCAAAATCTGTGAGCTAACTGAAGACAGAGACTACATCTGCCTCTTTAAGTCTTGATGTTGAACATAGCTAACTTTAATATTGTTACTTTTTTTTTAATTGTATTTATTTATTTGACAGAGATCACAAGTAGGCAGAGAGAGAGAGAGAGAGAGAGAGGAGGAAGCAGGCTCTCCGCTGAGCAGAGAGCCCAACGTGGGACTCGATCCCAGGACCCTGAGATCATGACCTGAGCTGAAGGCAGAGGCTTAACCACTGAGCCACCCAGGTGCCCCATATTGTTACTTTTTACAAATCTTCTTTGGAAGCTAAATATTAAAAGGGCAGTAGGATTTTAGCAGATTACATCATCTTCCATCAACATGTATGGAATACTACCCTTGATTCCTAGTACTGTGCCAGACCTGCAGGAAGTACAGAGATATGTCAAGTTGGCACATAAGTCAAATGAGATCAGATTGAAGAGGACTCCCACGCAAGTGTCAAGGGAACAATTAAAGGTCTTTAATAGGGGGAGAACAAGATGAAAGACAGTTTTAGAAGGATTGGTCTGACAGCATTATACAGGATGGATACATTCAAGGCAAACTAGAAACAGAAAGACTAAGTCGGGTAGTTCAGGATTGAAGTTGTCTGGTTGTGGAATTAACGCAGAAAAGAGTGGATGTAGCTCAGGGAGAAAGACAGACAACAATGGGGAGAAGGCCTGACAGTGGAACCACAGCCTTGGTAAGATGAGTCTTAAGTATTTTTTGCTGTTATTTTTATTATTTACTTATATATGTCCCTTCTTCAAAATAAAATTTCAGGGAGTTTACAAAACTTCATACAAGATGACATATAATTTAAAATAAGTTGGTCGCTAAATTGGAACAAAGGAATAATTACGGTTAGAAAATAAGATAAAACCAAGAGTAAGGTTGCTATACAAAATGCATGCTGCAAGAAGTATACAATCTGACACTTGACTCATTGTGTAAATAAGATAAAACCAATTTCTCAGGATAAGCCCAATAGTTTCTGATACCAAGAACAGACAGAAATTTCTCTCTAAGGGCTACACACAGAAGGATATTGTGCTTTTGGTGAATGATAACCACCCTAAGTAATAATCTTAGAATAAATACATCCGGTCATGTAGGCAGTTGGTATTATATCACTGGGAGGGCAGGGAGGGATGGTCAAATCAGTGAGAATAATGGAAATGAGAGGTTCCAAAGCAACAGGATCTGTTGTTAGCTGGTCTGGCTTCATTTGTAGATGGATTTTCTTTTAAATCTCTGGATGTGATGCTCCTCAAAATCAATACAGACTGGATATTTAATTTAAAAATGTAGATTCCTGGAACTCCCATAAGATGTAATGAATCAGAATCTTTGAGGAAAAGCCCCAGAAATTTAGTGTTTTGGTTTTTTAAGTTTTGCAAGTAATTCTGATGCACTCTAATGTTCGAGAAACTGAATAGAGCCAAGTTTTTCAGTCTATGAGTAGACTCATTATTGGGGTGTGAAATGAATTCACTGAGGCATGATGAGCATTTAAAATTTTTTTTTTTTTTTTTTTTTGAGAAAGAGACCATGTGAGCAGGGGTTGGGGTAGGAAGAGGGAGGGGAGAGAGAATATTAAGTAGGATCCACACCCAGCACATGAGTCTGACTCAGGGCTCTGTCTCACAACCCCAAGATCATAACCTGAGCCGAAACCAAGAGTTAGAGGCTTAACCAGGTGCCCTATGATGAGCATTTTAAGAAATGAAATACAAAACAGAATAGACTAGAATATATCTAGAACAAACTAGAATATATATGCCCCAAATTGCAAGGATATGGAATTAGAATATTCTTAATTGTGAATATATACATATTATTATATGAAATACATATCATCTAACATAATAAATATGTTTGTATGTGTGTGCACATATATATAAAGCACAGTAACTATGATATATATGACATCATGACATATATAAATATATACCTTATAGTCATGATGTATTTTTCCTATGAAAACCACTAGCTAGAAAAATTCTTCAGACAACCTTCCTTCTGGATTGTTTTCTCCACCCTGGTCTCCTTAGGCTCTGAACAGCAAGGAGACTAAACTCATAGCTGTGAGAACCCTATAGCCAGATAGGTGTCAGTGTCTTAAACTATCAGCCCTGCTAGGGTACAAGTGAGGAGCTGAGAAGTTAGACAAGAACTGGAAAGCAAACAGAAGGCCAGAGATCTCAAAGAACTCCCCGAAAACAGGCCCAAGTCCCCTCAAGATATAAGTTGGGGTCCACCTAACACACAGGTGGAATGAGCAGGTCTGGATTTCTCTCTGTGTCTGAACAGCTCTTCTCCTGCCTGACCACATTCCCTCTCCCTTCCTAAGTGCAACCTCCCTTCCTACTTAGGAAAGATCTGATCTTTATGGAGACAGGGACTTCAAGTTGAGGCGTTTGATGCCTACCTTCTCCACCTAAGAAGTACCCATATTTCAAGGACAAAGTGAAGTTCCATCTTCTTGGTGAAAACTACCCGTACCTTCCCTGGTTCCCTTCTCTGAATCTCTACATTTATTTATTCACGATCACAACTTAACTTTTATAACTTCGTGCATTTACTCAAAACAAACATTTATGAAGCTCCTTTTCTGTGTCAGGTTCTATGATGATAGAAAATCCTTACGGCTTTGAATTCCCCCAACATCCAGCCAAATGACTTGCATGTAATACGTTCTCAACATATATTGTTGACTAATTGACTATTGATATGCAGTTTTGCTTTCTACTTATGTTCCCTCCCCCTTTATTTCTTTTTCCAACTGAGGGATAATAGATGCATAGAAAGAACTTGAAAGTTTGGAGCAAATTGAGCAGCCAGTCGCTGTGCTTATTTTCATACCTTCACAATATAAGGCTGCTCTTATGTAGCTATGGCCTCCTCAAATAATATTTCACCAAATTAAAAACATTTATCAGGAATGTATCTGAATACATTCCAAGCATCACTTATCCTTAAAGACCAAGTCAATTGAATATATAATGAACTCTTTTATTTGTTTCAGTTTGATTCACCTGAGATGCCTAAATTAATACATAATATACTCACATCTCCCTAGGAATATCCTAAACCAAACGCTAAGAATGATTTGTTTCTTTCTTTGTTAAACAAGCTTTAGGAGTAAAAATATTGCCTTTATGCATTTTGAGCAATCAAAATATCTTCATGCAATGAAAAAATTTTTATAAAATTTCTGTGGTTGATTACAGTGTGGGTTTCTGTGGTAAAACAGCTAGAAAGCTGGATCCATTAACCCTCTTACAACAAAGCTTTTGAAATACACAATAATACATGTTAATTGCAGAAAATTTGGAAAACACAGATAAGCGCATATAAAACTTCTTTAGCAAATCACCTGTAACCCTACCATCTATGAATTAGCCCCCGGAATATATCCCTCCCCAGAGGCACGTGGCTGGCTCAGTCAGTAGAGTATGTGACCCTTGATCTTGGAATTGTTAAATTTGAGTCCCAAGTTCAGTGTAGAGACTACTTAAAACTAAAGTCTTTTAAAAAAAGAAAGAATATATCCTTTTAGGTCTAACTTACAAAGTCTCTAGTTTATCAGTCATTTATGTGAAATCTTTAGATTTACTAGCCTTATGGATAGATATCTTTGTTATCCAACCTTGAACATAGCAGTAAAATCAGGTAAAAGAAAATAATGTGGACCAGGCCATCGTTGCAGAGAAAATTCATTACCCATCTTTCTTAATGCAGCTATTAAAATGGGGGAGAAAAACTGTTAAGAAAAGGTAACGTTATCACCGGGACAAGATATGCCATTATTACCTTAATAACTAAATTACTCTGCCATATTACTTTCACTCAAAAATGTCATATGCTTAATAAGAAGTGCCAGGATGGGATGTGCTCGGCATTTTCACACTCATTTACTGCAATACCTCAGAGCATTATGGAATGTTCAATTGAGATGTAATTTTCCAGCTAAGTAACAGCTCTGCAAAAAGTTGGGGAAACTCAAACCCTAGATTGTGTCCTAGATATTTTAAAGTGTAATGTTATTATGACTATCTTACATGCCAAGGTAAACTCAACAGCGTTAAGTTACACCCACGAGAATACAGTGAAACTACAATCACTCACTTACAACTGACTTATAACAAAAAACCCATGGGCTTAAACTGCTGCTTTGAAGGAGACATAACTAATGTCAGTATTGGAAAGATGAAAGCAACTTGATCCCTGCATATTAATGTCAATATATCAATGCATATCCAGCTATGATGACAATATAAGAAGGTCGGGATATCTAAGCATGGTGTTAAGATCTAGACCAAATTAAATTTGACCAAAGGCCAAAGATATTGTAACTACCAATCTTAACCACCTTCTGTTAAGTTGAATTATAATTGTACCCATAATTTATTTCCAGGTTCTCCAAGACACTCCAGCTAGCACTCTGGAATTTTTACCTACCAGTTCAGAGATGGAGATATTTTAAGATTCTAAGCCTGTAATAGTATATTCGTAGATAATTATATGTTGTGGGATGTATAATACGATGCCCTGATCTTTTGATAACACTAGGACTCGTTGAATGAGAGCCTGAGTGAAAGCAGTAATTCAAAATTTCCTTCCTTTGTGATTTTTTGGTCTAAATCTCAGCATTACTTTTTCATTGTTTGGGCCTTATTGTATTAAAAGGCAGGGCAAGCCTGATAAGAGCAAAGGAAAGGCTTAACACAGTTTGGAGAAGGCAGCATGGACTTCCTCCAGAATCAGCACAGGGACCCACCCTAGGGGCCTGGAACCATGGGAATTTCCTACTGAAGGATGTACCAGTCTATAGCTTAATTTTTACCATAAGATTAATGGGCCCTGGGGTATGGAACATTCTCTGATTCTGAGTGAAATCAAATACCAAAAGTTAGAAGTTCAGGTGAATTTCTCTTTTTTATGGATACTAGTATACTGTTAAGGAGACCCAAAGACTACGCAAAGGGAGGGAAAAAATGTTGCTCCTGCAACTCCCATGAACTGTGAAGAATTGAAATTATATGCTTGAAGACACAGCAACAGCACAAAGCCTCAGAAGAAAAAAAAAAAACTTTAAAGCTACTTTTGAAAACTGATGAATATCACATACTATGCTCACAGGATATCCTATCCCAGAGGATTTACTTCTTTCAACCATCCTACAACTCACAGCTGTGACCGTCACATTCTTGAGGTGAAGCTATGCTCCATGTCCACTTAAGCCTGATCTGCCCTTGGAAGCTGCCAACCACAAATATGCAGCCACTGGAGCATCCTGCCTTCCCATCACAACCATAAACACTTGGGATACTGCGTGATTTATTAAGGTGGTAAGTGATTCTGTTAGAGCAGTGATTCTCAATGGGGGCTGATTTTACCTCCCAGGGGAGATTTACCAATGTCTGGAAACATTTTCTGATGGTGACTGCTGGGGGTGGCTGGTGGAGGCGGAGTGTTGCTGCTGGCATTGGGTAGGTAGGGGCCAGAGATGCTGTTAAACATCCTACAAGGCCTAGAATGGCCCTCTACAGCAAAACAGTATCTTGCCCAAAATGTCAATAGCATTTAGGGTGAGATACTCGGAACTAGAGTTGGGGGTTGGCTTTTGTTTGCTTGCTTGTTTTTTCACAATTGCTCCATGCAGCTGGACACAGATGTGACTGTGTAAGGATGGAATAGAAATGGGGTTTTTTTGCTCCCTAATTTCTCCACCCCTCAATACCCTCTTCTCTACACTAATTTAACTGGTCACCATTCTGCTTTCACCTAAATCTATGACTTCTTACTGCAAGACACAAAGGGTTGCTTTTAGCACAAACCAAATGTTTCTCCCTTTGAGGAGCCAAATGGTCAGTGCTAACTTTTCAAGCATCTTCAACTGTTTTGATGAATTGAGGTTCTTTAGCTGGTGAAAAAAAACAGCATAGATAATGGTCTCTGCAGCTGTTGGGAGGTTTGTGTGTTATGTATTTTTCTGTGTAGATTAGCTGCCCTGGCGACGTTAATTCACGCACTTGACCAAGCAAAATGCCTCCTTCTTAAAATAGGACAATCAAAGAAACCAGATCAACCTGGAAGGAATTGTGAAACCGTGGGAAAGAAGATAAGGCTGACAACCCAATCATCTCATTTTCAGAAGAATCAAAGACTTGCAATGCCAAGCCCACCTGCTGAAGTCCAGGAAAAGAAACAATGGAAGAAGATAGAAAAACTGATGAGGATACAATGATAGGCCAACCTAGAAATGAAAGTTGGGGGGGAGGGGGTCAGGGGAGACCACATTCTTTTCACATAGCTACCTCATAGCCATTCCCCCAAACAGAAGCACTGCCTGCCTTCTTTTAAAAGCACCAAAGGATAACCCCCATCCTCCCTTGGTTACACATCACAAAACTGACAGCCCAACTCTCATCAAAAGAAGATCATTCTATTTCCAGGAATGTTCAGGTCTGGAAGCAGAGTAGCCTAGATGACCTGATATGCCCTTATCTGCTATTACCCTTTGATATAGAGCACAACTGCATTCCAGGTATCTGTGTTACAGAGAATATACTAAGAAGAAAAAAGCCAAGGTTTTATCAAAATCTACATACACATATTTGGGGAGTGGACTTGAACTTATCATCAGGCAGAATGACATAAAGGAAGGTCCCTTGCTTGGAATAAATTTTCCACTATCAAAATCCCTGAAAGCCCACCATTAAACATTCATTCCTCCTTGCTTCTTACACTCGATACACAAGGAGATGTGGTTTTTCCCACTTTGGGATTTCATTTCCTGCTCTCATTCCCTTTAATATGATATCCATCACCTTCATCCCCACTCTTCTCTTCCCTTTCTTCAAGGTTCTGCTTAGATGTCATTTTTAGGGAACTTCCCTTTCAACTTCACCCTCACCCATTTCCTTTTTTTTGTTTTATGTTTTTATTTAAGTTGTCTCCATGCCTAAGGTGGGGCTTGAACTCAGGACCCTGAGATCAAGAGTTGCATGCTGTACCAACAGAGCCAGCCAGGTGCCTCCCCTTCAATCTCTTTTCTGTGCTCCTATGATAGCCAGCTCATAGCAACAGCAGCATACTTAAGGCATTTTCATATCTATTCGCATTTTCATCTCTAAACTCTAAACATCTCAAATGTTTAGTGAACAAAATATTCACTTGAGGAATTTGCTAAAAATACAGATTCCCTTTGCTTTGTATGGAGATTTCAAGTCAATGAATGTGGAACAGGCCCAGGATATGGCATTTGTAAATAAAACCCTCCCTAGCGATTCTGATGATGGTGCTCACCAACAACACTGGAGAACACAGCCTTATCTGCACCCTGAGCCTCTTGACACTGGAGGCTAGAAGCCATCTCTAATTCATCTTTATACCCCATCCACCCCCAATCCAGGACCAATCCATGGCACAGGGAAAGTCCAGGCTTGAAAAAAGTTATTGAATAAAGGAGTCCTGAAACACCTCTGGTTGAAAAAACAGACATCAAATCAAGTCTTAATGTAGAGTAGTTGAGAGTGTGAAGCCAGGAAAAGAAACCAAAAGAAAAGAAGGGTAGAAAATCCCTGTCATCAAATTTCCAGTTGTTTCACATTTTGCCAGGAAACACTATTGCAAGTCTCTCCCTCACTCTCAGCATCAGCTCTCATTATTGAGCTTCTCCTCTGCCACATGCCTAGTGTGACACCAGTCTATTATTTGTGGACTTTTAGATTATCTTTTACTGCATCCCACACTCTTCTAGCATTGCAGTCAGAAAGGAGTGTTTTTTTGTTAAATGCCCTCCTGTACGTTCTCATCACCCGTTCTTAATAGCTAGTGCCCAACCTGAGATAAAATGTTTTAGAACTCGATTTGAAAGGAGGCAAAGACAGTCTCATAATATCATACCATTTTCAGACAACTAAAAGAGTCTGTATTTGTACAACTAATAGTATCAAGAAGGAATACAGATTCTGGTTTGTAAGGAAAAGTCTTGGATGTTCTTTATTTGGTATAGATGTTACCCAGATTGGGAAAGAAAAAAGGAGTGTGTGTGCACATATGTTGAGTGTATGGTTAAAAATGAGCTTGCTGAGAATTTTCTAGTTTCCCATTAAAGCAAAATGGGTTTTATTCCTTGTTCTGGTGTCCCTCATCCTGATTCAGTGGGAACTGAAAATGTTCTTCACCCAACCCTCAGGGTTAAAAAGTTCTGTATTATTGGAATGTTAATTTGTTTTCAGGCTCTTTGATGTTAATGGCTTGATTACCCATATAGCAATGTAGCAAAGAGTTTCATTTTGGGAGGTCTTAGTACCATATGTCAATAAATACTTAGAAAAACATTCCTTTATGTCTCTAGCACACGCACGCACACATACACACACACACACACACAAACACACTACACTCTATCCGAACATTCTATCTAAAAAGCTTTCCACTTCAGTATTTTTAATAAACATTTTATTTTGGAATAATCTTAGATTTACAGAAAAGTTGCAAAGGAAGCACAGAGAGCTCTCATATACTCTTTATCAATTTCTCCTAATGTTAACATCTTACATAACCTTGGTCCATTTGTCTAAACCAGGGGATGACAAAGGGTAGCTGTTTGCTGGCCAAATTCTGCCTACTGCCTGTTTTCCTAGAGCCTGCAAGCGAAGAAGAGTTTTTATGTTTTTAAATTGTTGAAAGAAAAGCTAAAGATTTCATGATGTGTGAAAAGAATATGAAATTCAAAATTCAGTGTCCATAAATAAAATCTTATTGGAACACAGCCAGCCTATTCCTTTACCTACTGTCTGTCAGGGCTTGATCACTATTACAGCACTGGTTTTGTAGCTGCAGCAGAGACCATAAAGCCACATATCCTTAAGTCTTTACTTTCTGGTCATTGACAGAAAAAGTTTGCTGACTACTTGTCTAAGCTAAGAAATTAACACTGTTGTACTACTATTAACTATAGGCTTTATATTACTAGTTTTTCCTCTAATGTCTCACGGTGCCCTTTGCCCCGCAGTGCAGTTAGTGGAACATTCAGGCCATGAGCCTTTCTATTCACCCACCAGGTGCACGGCCGTCCTTTGAAAATATTCCTGCCTCACAGATGGGATTTCTGCTGGCCACTTGAACAGGGTTTGTTTCTGTTATTTACATGTTTTACACAATAGCCAAACAATTTAAGACATCTGGGGCAGGAAAGCCGCGAACGTGAAGATGGAGGAAGAGCTAGGTTTGCTCACAGTCCGCAGGCTAGGCCGAGGCAGGGCGTCAGCGCAAGCCCTCCAGGAGGAAGGGCTTCCAAGGTTCCCCCTCGCACGGAGTGAGGCCTTCCCCGGGTCCCACGCAATCCCGGCCCCAGCTCCCAGTCCTTTGTTTCCTCTTCCCCCAGCCCGGCCTGTGAACCGCGCGGCTCCCGCTTTCACCCGGCCGCCGCGCCTTTCAACGGGCTCCGCAGGCCCAGGCGGGCGGCGTCCGGTTGCCGGGCAACGGCCTGAAAGGCGGCGCACGTTGCCGCCAGGGCCGCGCCACATCCGCACCAGCCCGTCTGCGCCGCGAGCCTGTGGCCTGATTTCTTCCCCTCCATTGTTGCAGCTCGCACAAAGGCTACGACTCCAGTGTGGTCACGGGCCTGCATTGAATTACGCGCCGGGCCATTCTTCGGGCCAGAGCCTTTGTAGGCTGGGCCGCTCCCTCCCGGTGCCAGGACTCCGGGCCTGTCACACGCTGGCTGAAGCGCTCCGCGAGCGGGGCGAGTTGTCCCCCTCCCTCCCTCGGCCGCATCCACCCACCTACCGCCTTTGTTCCTTTCAGCTGGCGGCCAGGCCCTCGTTTGCCTTTTGGCTGGTATGAGATCACTCCGGCGGCGGCCTCGGGCATTCCAACCCCACTCGCTTCCTTCTCTCTCAAGCTAAGCGCCGCATATAAAATCCCAGGCCTATTCGGTCATCTTTTCTTATCTCTTTCTCAATCGTCCCCCGCTCCCCCATCCCCGTCTCTCGAGTTTCTAAGGCTGCTGTTGCCATGGAACTCAAACCATTTAAGAGATGAAGGGAGCTTTTCTATGGTGTCTGCCAAACTCCCTCAACTTCAGAGACTGAAGTCAGCTCGGAGTCCTTGGGATTTTCCAGCGCTCCCCTCCCTCCGGTCTGAAGAGACTTACATTTAATTCACCACCCTCTGGACCCCGACCCAGTGGTCAGCACTGCGCTTGGATTCGGGGAAACTCGGTAGTGACCTCGGAAGAGAAATGTGATGTCCTCAGGAGCAACTGAATACAAAAGCTGGAAGGGGTCTCTCTCCCAAGGAAAAGCAATGCCAAGTTATGAGTCTATTCTTCTACCAGAGTGCAGCATAGGCAGAGAGCGTTTCATCAGTTCTTTGATACCAGTTCTTACTTGATGAGGGAGAAGTGTGTGAAGGCAACGCTCTGCTCTCGGGCCTTGGCTGCTGCTGTTGTTGTTGTTGTTGATAATATTGTTCTCTGTGTGAAATGCCTGTTGTTCAGCAGGGTTCCCAAGTGTGGGCTCCACCCACAGCACCATCCACAGGCCAGGGCTAGAGGCACAGGCACTAGTCCCTATCTCAGCACACTGGCTACTGCCCATTGGGAATGGAGGTGGACCTTGCACATGCAGCCCCCTGCCACTCTTTGTGTTTCTCTCACTACTAACTGTTCCCTTCCCCCATAATATTCTGTTAAAGCCCAGGCACAGTGAAACACAGTGGGCCATGACAGGGATCCAAATATACAGTAATAACTTATGTTTAATATAGCACTCATATTATGGGGGTAGAAGGGAGAGTAAAAGCCTCTATGCCTTGAATTTATTTCAGTTTTTTTCAGTTGACCAATGTCAAACTGCAGTTACTTTAAATCAATCAAACAGGGGGTGATGTGCAAATATTTGTCAACTGATGTGGCACAAGCACTGACCCATCAGAACAGACACCTAGCAGTGAGCACAGACTCTGCGTGGGAAGTCTGTATGGGTGTAAGCCAGTGGAACACTACTGCTGACACCCCCTGGGATCACAGCCCTGTGCTAGGCAGCAAAGTAGAGGACAAAGAGAATTCTAAAAAGCAAAACATTATCTTTTCCTTGAGGTATTTGTTAATTGGGTTTGGTGTTGTTTGTTTTTTTGTTTGTTTGTTTGTTTGTTTGTTTTAAGATTCCATTTATTTATTTGACAGAGAGAGATCACAAGCAGGCAGAGAGAGAGAGAGAGAGAGGAGGAAGCAGGCTCCCCGCTGAGCAGAGAGCCCGATGCGGGGCCCGATCCCAGGACCCTGAGATCACGACCTGAGCCGAAGGCAGAGGCCCCAACCCACTGAGCCACCCAGGCGCCCCTGGTGTTGTTTTTTTAATGGAGTTATTTTTATTTATTTTAGAGAGAGATAGAGAGAGCAGTGGGGAGGTACAGAGAGAGAGAGAGGGAGAGAGTCTCAAGCAGACTCTGCACTGAGCACAGAGCCCTATTTGGGGCTCAATCTGACCATGCGGCGATCATGACCTGAGCCCAACGCTTAATTGACTGAGTCACCCAGGCGCCCCTTACTTGATTTTTTTTAAAAGAAAAAAACTAGCATACATGAAATGATACCAAGTGATAGAGGACAGTAAGATTAACTATTCATAGCCTGGAATTTTCCTCAGCAATAGTAATAACTAAACTTTCACAACTACTCTATGAAATTAATTAGTACTATTATTATCCCCACTTTACATATGTGGAAACAAAGAATCATTGGGGACTTCTTCCTCCAGCTTTTATATATGTAAGATAGACAGAAAAAGAAGAAGGGTGACACTTACTAATTGCCTGAGTGTTTCAGGTATGGTTCCAGGCAAGCTAGGTCATGCATACAAATGACCACACTTTAGAAACCTTGATTTAGTAGCTATATGTGGAAGACAAATAAGGAGGAGAAAAAGCTGCAATCAAGGACTCTGATTAGAAGTTTGGAAGAGTCTATTTCAAAGATTGCAGGAAAGAAGCTAGGGTGATGGTAGTAAACTAACTTCAGTTAACTAGAAAATTCAGGGAAGAAAATAAGAATAAGTATGTTTTGAAGGAAAAGAGAATAGGCAATTCAGAGGGACAGAGGATCTCTTGAAAAAAGGGCCCCAAGCCTCAACCATAGACCAGAGATGGCAATTGTGTAACAGGGCCTTCAAGACAAGCAGATGAAGAAAGAAAAGAAGTGATGTAAGAGGCACTTGGGAAAGAACCTTAGCCACTGATTTATATGAGGGATATGAGACAAAGGAGTAAAAAGTGATGGAGGTTTCAAATTTCAGAAGTTTGTTATAATAAACAGCTCCCAAGTGGACTCCAAGAATTAACTCAGCAATCCAATGGCTAACTCATTCCAAAGTAGTTTATTGTCAGATAATCTGAACCAATAAATAAATATGAAATTACTTTACATTATATAAAACAGTGCTAGGCACACAGCAGAAACTAATTGAATATTTATTGATTGACTGCTTAAATAAATTGAGAACCAAAATGTATATAAATCCTAAACTTTTCTTTAAATCAATGTGTTTATAAGTTTCTGCCTTTCTGACTATCTGGAGGCACCCAACGCAGAGATGCAATAGAAAGACCAGAAACTTGGGTTCTGCTTCTAGCTTGGTATTACACCTTAAAAGGTCATTTAGATCCCCTGCACTTGGGTGTCCTTGCCTGTTAAATGCTGAGATCAGACCAAATAATCTAAAGATGAAAATCCAAATTTCACAAATATATATATCCACTTAAAACACTGGAAGAAAAATTAATGAGGAATTTTGCACTGAGCAGAGCTTGACCATTTTCTCCAAAGCCAAGAGAAAGTCATTTCACTAAGTAGTAGAGAAGATCATCATGGTATTTCTAGGCTTTTTTTCCTATAAGAGTCCTGGCAATTTTTACAAGTTCAAAGGGGCTTTCCCATCAGTTTTGATTTCCATGATTTCACACTCATGGAAATTTCCTCAGAGAAGCAGTTTCTTTGGCAACTTCATGCTCACGATCATCTTAGTATCAATAGGAGTTCCGCAGACATGTCAGCAGGGGAATAGGCCTCTTCTGGGCAGTGGGAAAAAGGAGCTGTCTCCTTTTATTACCAAAAATAAATACAGAAGACACAAAAGATTTTTACTATACTTGTCACATATGGTGAAGTAAGTCGAAGATGAAACTAAAATCTCCTCCATAAAACAAAAGGCTTTGTGTGTGTTTCAAAGGCACTTGATGTTGCATAACATGGAATTAGCTCTAGCTCCAGCCCTTTGAGGTTCGCGTACACTGTATATAATAAATATATTGTCTAAAATGAAAGTTTATTGAATTCTTTCTCATATTCACCCTCCTCAGAAAATAGAACACCATTGAAAAAAAGCTGAAAGGAAACACTTGGAGAGAGCTTGTCTATAAACAATGAAGTGCCTTAAACAGTGAACAGTTCCAGCAAGTTGTACCATGGGTCAAACTCATCATACTTGGGCTTAGTATTTGCTGTATTTCTAAAATCTAGACTTAGCTTTGATTCATTCTGTCCGCTTAATTCCATGCTCTTCAGAGTATATTCCATGGATCAGCTGCAACAGTGTCACCTGGGAGTAGAAGAGCAGAAATCCCACCCAGACCTACTATGCCTGACTCTGCATTTTAACAATACCCCAGGTGACTTTTACACACATTTCCAATGGAGAAGCGCTGGGCTGGAGAAGTGCTTCCATCCAGTAGACATAATGTTTAAAAGTGGCTTGAATATTTTGAATGGTAGTTTTCCTTTCTGGGAAAAAAAACTCTGTCAAAAATGGGACTGGACCCTATTGAGTGACACAGAATAACAAATTATAGCACACCCTTATTAATATATGAAAATGTCAGCAGAGACCAACTATCAGTGAGGGTAATTTTGGGGCTCCTCTATCCACATTCTCTTGACATAGCCTTCCTGTGACCAAACATGCACTTCTGAAAGATGACTGAGGTTAAGAGTGCAATCTGGCCACAGAAAGGAGAAAAGCTCGCTGACCCATGCTGGCCTCTGACCTTGACCTCATTAGCTAACCAAATGAGCCAACCAGCCATTGACATCAGAGAGCATTATATGTTGATTAAGCCAAAGTATAAGAAAAACCAGGAAAAGATCAGTTATTGAGATGTTGCTACCATGATCACCCAGATTTTTAACGTAATATGAGAAGCACATATACAAAGGAAATTCAGTTGATCTTGGCAAATATATAAATATGCAAAGGTTTTTTTCTCTCGTAGCTCTCTAGCCTTTCCCTTCAAAGCACTTAAGACAAATTATAATTACAAATTTATTTTCTGTTTATTCTTTTATAATAGTTCTATCACTAAATTCCCTAAGAGTAGAAACCTCCTTCCTTTGGTTCACCCAATATTTGGCAAGATCCCTGGCACCTACTGGAAGATTCAAGAAACATTTGTTGAGTGACTAAGTAAATGAATACTGAATGTGAATCATCTTCTAAAACCAAGCCTACCTAAACTACCGTATAACATTCAATAATTGCTGAATATTATGCTAAGGATTGAATATACAAATTTTCCCTCACCGTTAGAACCTTACATTCTAGTGGAAAAGATAGATTTATAATAACATGAATGGCTAACATTTCAGTCAGTCTTCCAAGCATGTCACACATATTAACACACTGACCCCAGCAACTTTAAGAAGATAACTCTATGATTATCTCCATTTTGCAGATGTGGAAACTGAGGCTTAGAGACGTTAAGTAACTTGCCCAAGGTCACACATCCAGTACAAGGTACACCTCTAAGTGAACACAGGCAGTCTAGCTCTTAGCCACATTCTTAATAAGCCGTTTGGAAACCTGCCTTTTACTAACCATGATAAGTGATCAGAGAGGTATGTACAGAATCTATGGAAGCAGAGGAGGGCCAACTGGTTCCAAACCCAACCTATGCTCTTCAGACAAGCTCTTTCATGCTTTTCTGGTTATGAGAGCAAGCATTCAGTGCCTGGTGAAGGATTCCCTAGGAAGGTCTGTGTGGTGGGTACACAGTACAGCCAGGGGGTGGAAGCAGCCTGGAGTCAGGCTCATCATCCCTCAGCTTGCTCTTTTTAGCCTCGGTAGCAACAGAGATTTTAGTCCAATAAAAACACCCATTAACCTAGACTGTGAACTTGGTGAAGGTATCTAGTGGTGGCTTCAGTGGTTTAATGAATTCAGAGGAAGTGGGAATGAGAGATCAATGACATCGAGATTCAGAACATAGCAGGACAGACACTCACCCAGGGACAATAAAATCTGCAACTGTTTTCCCTCCTGACCACCTCTCCACCTTCATTCTCCCTTTCGCTCCACGCTGGGGAGGGACCTATCTTCTCCAGGCTTGACACACAATTAGGGTCTTTCAAGTGGAATCACTTCCTTTAATTCCTGATAGGTTGTGAGTGTGACCTCAGGTTCCGCTTCATGTGTTTCAAGCTGAGATACCATCACAACTCACATTTCCCTTCCAGGGCTTCACAAATTACTCTGTTGTATGGATTACATAAAAATATAACTCTCAGTTCCTCGAAGTAGTTCAACAGAAATTGGGATTTAGGGGAAATAATGCACTTTGGCGCAATTTTTAAATAACTTGATTAGACCAGTCAAGTTCTAAAAGGGAAAATACCATTCAAGCCAAGTCTTCTGTGAGGCAGCTATCTATAATTAGTTCCTTGGTCACTGACTCAATAAAACAGGGACCTTTTTCTAAGGGATAAGTCATAATAAATAAAAGAATCCCTCTACTACATTAAACGTTACCTGGTATAATCTTGGTACACTTTACCTCTTCCTACTTTCTGCCTCCCCTTCTGAATAACTACTTTTCCACATCTTCTTTGGTTTCTCTTTTCTTATTCCTCTCATGCTTAGAAAGTACCTGAGTTTTTATTCAAAAGAAAATCTCCTCTAATAGCGACTCCACTTACCCCATGGGATTTGATAGCATTCTCTCTTCCCTTTCTTTATACCAGGCCCTCCCAAATTCTTTCCTCTCTCTATTTCCTTCATTTGCATTCTTTTCCTACCACCACAGTTTGTCTTGTTTCTCCCCCTCCTGTGTACCTGGATGGTAAAAAAAAAAACAATAGTACAAGGTAAGAGTATTTTTCTATGTGCCATTACATCTATCTCTATTCATTCTGCTCTGTGGAGATGTTGTCAGGGAATTTGGTCATTCCTTAGAAAACACAACTATTGGCTTACAGCTCAGTATGAACAATCTCCATGATCCTCATTATTTTCAAAACAGAGCATATCAAATTGTAGCTGTATCAAATGGAATCGACAACCAGAGTGAAGGTCAGATAGCTGTGAGTTCAGCATCCTTCCCTGCACGGAATGAAGGGAGCCAATTAAGTTAGGGCACCCTGAGTGGGAATGGGCAGGGGACACAATGATAGTAAATGTTCTTATTAGAAAACATTCTGTTTCTCTCATCTGCACTGCATGGCTTATCAGCAGAACCTGAGAGCTTTAAACTCAACATGAATAACTAACAACTTATTTGTGATTTTCCAACCATATCTAGTGTCTGTGTACCTGAAATATTATCGTTCTGCTCCTCATTTCATACAAGAATTACTTGCAATGTGTCACTGCCTACGGCACAAAAATTGAATATGAAAACTCAATGAAATTTGGTAGAAATGTAGCCATACAAAGTTTCATTATTAAACTTGTGCACATGGTTTGGCCCAAGGACTTTAAATACTCGAGTGATGTCTTCCTAAATTTAACTTTTAACTGATGCTTGCTAATAAGAATAACCCCGTGACCACTATACTTCAATCAAAATTTTAAAAGACTAAAAATAAATAATTAAATCTACTTAAGAAAAAAAAATTTGAAAAACTATCTTAAGTTTTCATTATCTTCCTAACCAACAGTGGTGTCACCATTGTTCAACTCTTCATTCCACTGAAGGCATAAACAAGAGTATCTGGCAATGTTACTTTCACTGTGAAATATTGACATCATTTACATCCAAAGAAAGTATGGATGAAATAAGTACAACTGAGTGATTAGACTGAGGTATCGTAGCACTAATACATCAAGTTTTCTGCTAGTAGTTTTTCTAGATCTATTACCTTAATGATATAAAATATAATTCACAATTTCCTATGCATGCTGTAACAAAGAGAAATCAAGCTGGACATTTGTTTCTTCCAAAGATCTTCTGCACTGTCACTGTTCAAAACAGTTTGTTTCAACAAAATGCCCACATCCGATGAGTGATGTTGAAATGCTAAGTGATTTGTAATTCCTAATAATAACTTTCATTTTGTCAATCCCTTTCTGCCCTTTAGCATCCTTCAAAGCTTTAATGATCCTTATAATTAAGTTATAACTCAAAATGAGAACTTACTAGAAATATAATCTACAATACCTGAAATACAGATTTTGGGTTAAATCAAAGCCATGTAATTTAAAGACCAACAGCTAAAACTGAAATTGGGGGAGCCTGGACCTGAAACAAGAAGTGCTTCTGATAAAGAAGTGAGTTGAAGATGTGTGAGAGGACAGAGAACCACACCCCAGAGGCCAAGGTCAAGATTAATTCACTTTCTAACCAAGACAGATGAGAATCATTGCACAGGAGCTCACAGAGATGAGGGCCATGCATCAAGCTTTGAAGCCCATGGGTCTCAAACGCTATGAATGGCTGCTGAAGACTCATCAATTCCGTTTCAAAGGGGGCCGGCTTAATGAACAGGGTGCAGCGCTCAAGCAATAGCGTAGTTCAGACTTGGGGGACTTTCTGCCCAAAGAGTAAACAGTGTCAGATTCCTGCTACAAACACAACTACAGGGGAAAAGAAAAAATAAAACTGGGTTTCATCATCACAAAGCTTGTTGCTCTTTTGTCATTGGGAAAGAAATAACAGCACAACTGCCCAGCTGACACATTTGGAGGATGTCCTGCTGTCCTCGGAGAAAAGGGTCGTCTGCTTGTAAAGTGTGGCAAGTTTAGTCTGGATTCACTGCTTTCATATTTTAAGAAAATTTGAAAACGTGAAGATATGAAGTGAGCAGAGGCAGGGGTGTGTCCAAGTGCACATATCCTACCTGATAGCTAAAATATATATTGGAGATTCTTGCAAATTAGCCATGCTGTTCTAGGTGGCCGGAGGACAAAGGGAAGAGCTCACCCTTTCCCTACCCCACCCTTTACACGGGTTGGGGAGAAAATGTCTTCTGGCTATTATAGCACAGGAAGCACTTTAGAAGTTGATTAGCCTGGTCAGGTCCATTCTAGCATAGCATTTTAGTAGAGTACATCCGTTAGAATTTCTAGACTGATGCCTCAATGTCTGCTCCCCAGACAATTTAACACACCTACCAGAGATCAAAATCTCTTGATATTACATGTTATCCACACATCAAAATATTTGGCCACATCATAACTCTAGCTCCATCTAGCAGTTTCCACGATAGTTTAGCTCTGACCCATTATCTGCAATGCCAAGAATTCATCTCATCTTGAATTTGTAAAGAAATGGCCAAAATACAGATTAGACAGAAACAGCCCTCTAAGTTTCTCTTTCTACCCCTTAGACACTTCTATTGTATCTTTTTTATATCCTCTTAATCATACTTTTTTATAATTACAATACTCCATAGTTCTATTGCACTGTCAGAAATATAAGGAAGGTTTTCCTAGTTGCCTTTGCCAAATGTGGAGAATCTATACAGGGGATAACAATTTACAAAGTAACAGTTCAGTTTTGTTTGGCTCATGCTCTCTCTGATGATCTGTATTTAAGCCATGTGAGGTTACCTTAGACTCAAGCCTAATGCAAATTGTTGTTTTGCTTTGATGATGACAGTACTACCCACCCACATGGTCTTCCAAGATGAGTTATACATTGGACTACCAAAGAATTACTGAAAGCCAGGACACTAAAATCCCAGTCCTGTCTGTTGCCCAACACTCTGGCAACCCAAAATTGTTAGTGCCTTTTCTATACTTCCTAGATACTCTTTCGTCTCCTTGAATGTAAAGAGACATTCAAAAAGACAGGCTGAGAAACAACAGAGGTAGAAACGTGCCTAAAGGACCTTGGAAAAGAAGAACATTCTTTCTGTGAAGCGGAATACCAGTAAAGAGCTTGCACTGTGTTAGGAATACCAACTGAACAGGGTTCTGGGGAAAGGCGTTTTTAAAATTACCTTTTTGTATTTATGCAATCACCATGTAATACTTAAAGTTAGTAGGGAAAAGACAAGTGAAAGGCAAATGTGCCATATATTCCACATACTCAAATTAAAGATTCCCACTGTAACTTGTTTGTCCTATATTTTATACACAGGAATTTAGGACAATATAACTCCTTCCTTTAAAAACAAGCAGTTTTCCCTTCTGGCCACCACACCATAATACAATTGTAACCCTGGCGTGCGGGATGGGCCCCACGGAGCCTGCAGCCTCCCCTTCCTCACAGCTCTGGGAGCTTCCTTCACCCACTGTGTGTGCTCTAAGTGTTGCTTTGACTCTGCCTGTTTATAGAACTGAGGGAGGAAGAAACAAAGCAATTGTGAAGCTTGTTAAGAGGCAGTTCATACGCTATTAAAGGTGACCTTGCCACTTCCAGTTCTATTTATTCCACTTCCTTCCAAACCGGAGTAAATCCTTCCTTTCAGGGCAAGAGCACCGCTCTGTGGATGTAGTCTGTGGGAACGGAGAAAAGTTCAAGCCCTCAGAGGTTATTCATTACCCAAGTCTGGAAATACAGTATTTCCCATTTGCTCACATGTTAGGTCTGTAAATCACTGCTACTTGGCAGAGGGAGCAGACTTTCGTCTGGTGAAAAGCAGTTTTTGTTGTTGTTTACTGATAAAAATAATCTATTCAGTGAGGCTTACTTTTGTCACACTAGGGAGCTTCATAAGGAAAAAAGTAATGATCCCCCCTAAAAAAAGTATAAATGCAAACATATGCACGTACATGTATTTATACATACATATATAGAATCCATACTATTTGGACTTGCATGTATATCTTAGCATATGTGTGTTTATATATATGTATATATACATACATATGCATATGTATGTATTTCTTTTTTTTTTTTAATGTAAGAACTTGTTTTGTGAACTTCGCCACAGCACAACCTGCAAATACTAATCACCCAAGTACCTAACCCTGTCAGAGAGGTCACTACCGTTTACTGCCTAGTGTCAGCTGGCCACGGTGTTTTGTGTTGTAGTTTGTTGCATTCTTCAGGAAGTAAAGGCATTTCCTGAAAGCCCACAAAATCCAGCAGGTGTATTGCTCAGTATAATAGGACATGTAGGTTATACCAGGTGGGGACAGAAAATGCCTTAGCAAGACTTAAGCTTGACTATTTTGAATAGTAGTTCAGCTGCTCAGCTTATTAACTTCCTCTCTGATAGCATCAAGGCATTTTCACCATTAACATGAATGGCATTTATGCTGCCTATTGAATCTGGGAATGTATAAATCAATGGGCATCATTAAAACTCTTTCAAAATCTTTTCTTCCCACTGAAAACATTTCATTTTTATTTTGCCTCTCAATTATCCGGTAATCTCATCTCTTCATTTTGTTGACAAATGTGCTATTTTTAAGACCTACTGATTAAAGCAGATGTCATTGGGATGGTCAGAGAACTGATAACAAATCAGAAGTGCTTACTTTCCTTTGCAAAGGTCTTCATCAGTTTTCCCTCTTGGTTAAAATTCTTATCTACTGTTCTTCTAACAATTGTGGGGGAAATGAGTGTGGGGGATGATTGCAGTTTTGGTTTACCATCCTGGTCTCCCTGCTCAGACCACTCCTTTTCGGTCCCAGTCTTCACTATTCTCATCCTCATGCCTCAGATGGAAGATTTCAGCCCCCACATCATGTAAAAGGGAAGCACCAAAGAGCATCTCTGGTACTTGTCAAGTTCATCCCATGTGGGTGGAGAACTTGAGAATTTGGCTTCAAGTGCACTTCTGTATTATTCACCTACTCATTCACTCATTCAACAACCAAACCCAACATGCTTTATAACTATGAGGAGTTATAAATCTGAACAAGATTGGCACCTGTCTTCAATTGAGTCAAAATCTAATAAAGTAAAATGGATGTATTCAGATCATTCAAATACAGTACAGAGGGTGAAAAGGACCATAGAAGATAACCAAATTGCTATGAGGGTTCAAGAAGAGCATAAACCCTTCTGTCTGGGTGCTGTAGGAGAACATCATTATCACATTATGTTGGGTGGCTTACAAAACCGGGTCTTGAAGAGGTGAGATCTCAGAGATTAAGGAAAGGCCTTCAGACACTGGAAAAGCCATGAGCAAAGGTAAGGAGTCAGGGAAAATGTAGAGAATCGGTTCAGGGAACAAAGAACAAGCCTCTTTGGAGGATTACAGAATATCTGTAGAAGGAGTGATGAAGGGAAAGGGAATCGACCTTGGGTAGTAGAAGGGACTGACTTACCTAAAACTCTCAGGAAGATTTGTTACAGACCACAATTTCCAGGTTTCCAGGTGAGTGGACCTCTACTGTTCCTTTCCTAGCCTAATACCTTTTATATTTATTAACCTATTGTTGGGCATTTATTTCTTTACTGGTTCTTCTCAATAACAACAAGTCACTGAGGAATATTTTTATACGTGAGTATTTGTACAAACCCATACTATTTCCTTAGACTATATTCCTTAGAAGAATTGACAGGCTATAGAAGATGAATTGTCCTCCAGCTATGGCGAACCAAGGCAGAACCAAGTGTACCCTACAAGCAAGAGGAGGAGGTCCCAACTTTTGGTACTTATCTGCAATCTTTATCAATTTAATAGGCCCAAAACATTTATTTTATTGCTATTCTGATTTTCATTTCTTTGATTACTAATGAGGTTAAATATTTTTATTAAGTATTAGTGGCCATATAGCAAAATAGTAAATTAGACATTGTTAGTGAAAAGTGAACTAAAAACAATGCATCAGATTCATTTTCATTTTGCTTCCTGAAATGAGATTGTAAAACTATTGATCTTGAAACTATGTTGCCAGGAAAATAAGGGAGAGTGTCCTGATTTTCCCATTGATTGCATCCACCCTCATCTTCTGTCTTCGTTTGACTGGGAACAGCTGGCCTTTGAAAATTGGCCATGCAGTAATGCATTGCACAAGAAGCCCAGTTCTATGCCTCATCTTAGGCTCTTTGAACCTTGACCTCTTTTTCTTCCAGCTCTTTGAAGCCTCATTAAAATTTATTCTTCTCTGAAGGCATGTATCTTATTTTGCTTCAAATAGGTACTTATCTTCCCTTTCTACTAGGTTATAAGTTTCCTTGGGAGCCAGTAATTTTGTCATATTCATGTTCTCTCCCATGATGCCTAAAATTCTGCCTGCAGTGTTTTTGAATGGAAATAAATGTAATGGTTTAAAAAAGTATTTATTTCCTTTTCTTGAAAACAATTATCTTTTTGTTGTCTTTGGGATCTTTTATTCTTGGCAAAAATCCCTCACATGAAAAGAAAATCTCAAAAGAAGTAACCAAATTAAATAATGCAATGAAATAAATAATGTCATTAATACACAAGTAATATCTAAAGAGGATACATTTTTCATTTCTAGAAACTCTCCCCTTCATGAGCCAGTTGGCATTAAATCACTAAATTATTTTGTATTCCTGTGGATGTAAATAGGCACACGTTTTTAAAGATCCTTATCTCTTGATTCCCAAATAAATTCAATTTTTTATATATTAATGGACTGTTTATTTAAAAGTCCAGAATGAAGTGGTTTCTAAACATAATTTGTGTTTTATTTCTCCACTGAAAAGCTTCACCTCTGTTGAGCACAGGGTTTGTGAAATGGAACCTTAATAGCATACTTAGCAAAGGAATAGTTACCAGCTGACTAGCTATTGATTTAATGTTCTATCATTTCCATGGTTCAATCACGCCTACCATGGTGAATCAGTTGGAGCAATCTCAATGAACCAATAAATGAGCAATTTCCCCCACCAAAGGGATATGTTTCCTGTGTGGCAAAGGCATACATAACTTATCACAAACAATGTCAGGCTCTAGTACAGCAATGATTTACCTTGGATCATCCAGCCTTCTGTTTTCAGTAATGGTTTATTCCTCTAATTGGCACTCGCCACACACCAGCTTTTTGTTTAAATGTTTGGGTATATGATCTATTTCTGCTTGAGGTCAGGGACCATTTCTTAGACACTTTGTCATTTTCTATCGCATATATTGAGTGGTCAATAAATATTTGTCAAGTGAGAATCATATGTGAACACAGAACAGGACCAGAATCTGCTATATGCCTGTGGTTCTCAATCCTGGATGCCCCTTAGAATAACCTGGGGATCTTTTCTCAAAAATACCCAGGCCCCATCCCAGAGCTGCACTTAATTGGCTCTAAGGTAGGGTCTGAACTTCCAACCCAGACCCTGTGTTTAAAAGGCTTCACAGATAATTCTAATGGACAGTGAGGGCTCAGAGTCACAGCTACGAGCCATTATGATATAAGAAGACAGGCAGGCAGATCAACAAATGGCCTAAGTATACCATTTTGCCTTCCCTTAGAGCAGTGGTTCTCAAAGCATGACCTTCAGATCAGCATCCCCAGCAGCATCTAGCAAGTTGTCAGAAATGCAAATTCTCAGCCCCTCCCCAAACCTAGGCAATCAGAAACTCTGTGAGACCCAGCCCTTCAGATGAATCTGATGCCTGTTGAAGTTTGGGAACCACCACAGTAAAGAAATACGTTGAACTAAAAATGACAATGCTGTGAACGTTTTAGAGAAAATTATTTCAAGTATGTTCAACTCAAAACATATTTCAGGTTATACTTCATGAAACAACTCTTTGGTCCATGGTTTTTCTTAGGCTTATCTTTTGGGCACCAAAAAGAAAGTAAATTTCAGCATATATAAGAAATACTGTTAAGATCAGACACTGGAGAGTAGAGTCAAGATTCCCCACACAGAAATACGGGGCCTGGAGGAGGGAGCAAATACATCTTATGAGCTCCTGTCCCACTGCTCTATGACATTGCCCTTATGCTTACTGCTTGGGCAAGAGGTCTGTTACTCAACATTGTTTCCCACTTGTTGTAAAATCAAAGGCGGCAGGAACTCCAAACCATGAGCCCAGCTATCTAACCAGGTTTGCAGAACTTCTTAAGAAACCGGGGCCAGAAGCAAGTCTCCCTTTGGTCCCCAACATGGTGGGTTGGGGGCGGGAGAACATGTGAAGGTAGAATGAGAACACCATCATCCTGTCTTCCAAAATGTGCTTCCTCAAGCTCCGCAGTGGATCTGACTCAGACTTGGAGGGTGAGGGGCAAGAGAGGTAGTGGCAGTTGGTGGTGGCAAGGGGGAAGTGACAAAGGGAAACTTGGGGTTTGGTGGCAAGAGCAGAAGTGGTGACTGACAGCACATGATGTGGTGAGGGATGATGCCGTGACTGTCACACCCCACCAAACAGGCGCCTTGTCTGCCACACCTTTATCCGGGATCCATCAAAGGAGCAGGCAGATTGGGGCTGCTCGTTTAAAAGTGATTAAAGCCAGGCTGGTAATGCGGACCTGTAAGCAGATTTGTCCAAGTGCCATCTCTGTGCTGCTTGCACTGAAATGACCAGGGCACTTGCTAAAGCTGCAGCTTGCTGGACCCTTCCCTAAGCCCGCTGAGTCAGCATTTCTGAGAGCAGGAGATCCAGAAATCTGCATATTAAATAAATTCCTCAGGTTCTTAAGATCTGACTTTCACAAAACTGCCCCAACCCTTATTTGAAGTCTAAAGTTATTTAATGTTCAACATTGACCCTATGTCAGTAACAACAGGAGATACAGAAATAAGTCGTAAGATATGGTCCCTCACAAAGAGGAATTAACCCACAACAATAGTAGTAATAGTAGTAGTAGCAGCAGAGATAGATAAACAAATACATATTAAATTGTAACAAGGTAGAATGAAAGCAAACTTGGGGTTTGTGAGCATTCAAATGAGAAAGATTAAAACTCAGGGTTCAGGAAAGGCATCAGGATGGAGGTGGCATTTCAGAGGTTATTTTAAATAGTTTTTCCTTCCTAAAGCAGGAATACATATATAACAGTGGTCTCTGTTACTTGTAGACATCTGAGACCATTCTTGCAGGAATGGGCAAGAGCAGGATTCCGGGTAAGGAGAGCAGCACAGGCAGGGCTGTGTACTGACCAGTATCTCTGCCTCCCCTGGAGTTTGCTCTTAGTAAGAATCCTCAAGGGCCCTGGAGTTAGCAAGCTGGGTTGCCTTTCAGGCTAGCAGATGCTAAATTACATTTGTTGTATCCAGTGATTTTTTTTTTTTTTTGTAATTTTGTCAGGTTCCATAACTTATATAAAATTGAAGTATCACAAACGTAGTGATCCGAAGGGGCACGTGCACCCGAATGTTTATAGCAGCAATGTCTACAATAGCCAAACTATGGAAAGAACCTAGATGTCCATCAACAGATGAATGGATAAAGAAGATGTGGTATATATACACAATGGAATACTATGCAGCCATCAAAAGAAATGAAATCTTGCCATTTGCGATGATGTGGATGGAACTAGAGGGTATGCTTAGTGAAATAAGTCAATTGGAGAAAGACAACTATCATATGATCTCCCTGATATGAGGAAGTGGAGATGCAACATGGGGGGGTTAAGGGGGTGGGAGAAGAATCAATGAAACAAGATGGGATTGGGAGGGAGACAAACCATAAGTGACTCTTAATCTCACAAAACAAACTGAGGGTTGCTGGGGGGAGGGGGTTATGGACATTGGGGAGGGTATGTGCTATGGTGAGTGCTGTGAAGTGTGTAAACCTGGTGATTCACAGACCTGTACCCCTGGGGATAAAAATACATTATATGTTTATTAAAAAAATAAATTTTAAAAAATTGAAGTATCAAGTAATTAGACAAATAATGATAAAATATAGTGTTGCTTTAAAGGAAAAAGTATAGATGTCTGCAGTTCACTTTGAACTGCAGTCCAAAAACTAAGGTAGAAGGACTAAGGGATGGCGAGGAGGATAGATATGTGATAAATAAGCTCAGTGAAATGGTAACAGCAGAATCTAGGTAATGGTGTTCCCTGCAAAAATTCTTTCAACTTTGCTGTGTATTTGAAATTATTCCTACAAAATTAGAGGGGTGGGGCCTGCTTCCATAGGTCATGTGACCTTGAGCCAATTTTTGCTGGACTTGTCTTGGCTTCGCTGTGCTCAGCTACCAAGGTCATTGAACTAGTCAGTCTCCAAGTTTCCTTCTGGTTCCCAAATTCTCTCATTCCCTCTTCCTTTCTGACAAGGAACCCAAGGGTTACTACCAAATAGAGGCAGTCAACTAACCTACCATGACTTAGCTCAGCTAATAAAGGTAGTTAATCTTCCTCATAGCGTGGCAGGGGTGACCTAACTCGGACCCGGACAGAGTTACACTGCCGTCTGTGGTTCTAGAGCAGGTGCCACGCAAGTCAGACCTTGAAATTTGTTTTGAAACCGACCACCTGTTACTGTGATTGTGTGGCTGTTTTCCTGGCTTATGGGATTTGACTTCAGCTGTTGTTCTCAGGCGAGAGTTTATTTCCTCTAGGAATCATCCAGTCCACTTACCCTAAACTTAGCATTCGTGTGTAGGGATCTTCCGGAGACTGATTCAACCATGCAGCCCTGAATAGTCAGCCAAAAAGATCTGAAGTCACCCACAGACTTCAGTAACAGATTTTTTTAAGAGGGAGCAGTAAGAATCCTCTTTCAAGTGTTTGGTTACAGATAATCATCTCTTTGAATTTTGCTTCAGGGAGAAGGAGCAAAAGGATCAGATTTATAGTTGCTCTTGGGTCAGTTTTCCTTCTGCTAACAGACGGCATTGTGCTGAGTCAGCACTTCCCAGGCATTGGTTGTTTCGCTGAAAATTCTTGCGCCTGTAAAATTTTATTGCAAGTTAAAACTTGTTGGACAGAGATTCAGTTTTTCTCTGAGAGTCTGAAGGGAATGATACAATTTGGGTACTAGAATGGACTTTAGTGATTCACAGCCCTTCATTTCAGAACTGAGGCAAGGGAAGCTCAGTGACATTATCTAGACTCGCTCAAGGTCATAAACTTTGTTAAGGACTGAGCAAGAAACCCATTTATATCATATAATGTGCCTGTATAAAGAGAAAACAACAAAAAGAAGCTGAAGAAGCTGTGTTTATAAATCTTACATTAATTTTCTAAAAAAAAAAAAAAAGTCATGATCTTTTTGTTTCCTTTTGATGCCTACCAAACCACCATAAAACAGAGTGGTTTCAGAGAACAAGTTATTATTATCTATCACAGTTCTGTGAGAGAGAATAATATCTGGCTTCTCCAGGCAGTTCTCACCCAGGATATTTCATGCAGGTGCAGTCAGACGGTGGCTGGGGCTGCACATCTGAGAAGGATTTTCTAGTCACCTGTTTGGTACCTGAGCTGGGATGGCTGGCAAAGCCGGGGGTGGGCCAAAGGTCCCTTTCTCTCCTCGTGGACAAGGTGGACTCCTTACGACATGCTGGTCCCAGGGAGTCAGATCTCTTATATGGCAGCTGGCTCTCCCCAGAACAAGCATTTCAGTGGACATCGTGAGGCTTCTTATGACCCAACCCCTGCTACCCGCTGTGGCCTATACAGAATAGGCCTAGACACATGGCATGAATACCAGGGGACAGGGCTCATTAGGGACCATCTTTGGAGACTACCTACTACACATGATATCACCACTACTCTTTAAAGATAATATGTTTCAATATTTTGCAAACAGAGTACAAAGCATCTTAAAAACCTATGGCTTATGCTAGGGTAACACTAGGGCCATGAAGGATGGATGGAGGGACATGGAATTTTAAGTTAGAAAAGCCTGAATTAAATTCCAAGCACCATCGCTTATGAACTGTGAGACCTCAAATGAGCAATTTAATCACTTCGAGTCTAAGTTTCAACATGCATATAATTAGAATAATATTTACTTCAAGGTATTATAGGTAAAAGTCAGATAGGTAATGGGATAGATAGACAATGCTCTTTACACCTAATACATGCTCAATACATCTCAGTTCCTCTTACCCCCAACCACCTCTGGAATCCAGAAATCTAGTCAGTTATTCACTTAATGCATGTTCAAGTGTGTCTGATGGACCCGGTTCTACGTTAGGAAGTGGGAATTCAAACATGAGTAAGACACATTCCTTTCCTTTAAGGAGCTCATGCTCTGTTGAGGGAGAAGAAAAGCATAAACATACATGCAACCTTGTGAACTAGGTACTCTAATCAAGGCAGATTAAATGTTAGCTTGGCAGCATGAAGGAGGGAATGGTCCACACTACAGAGAAGTCATCAGGGAAGGCTTAACAGAGAAGAGAGTACTGAGCAGTACCATGAAAAACAGGTAGGAGTTTGCCACACCCAGGAGGTGGGGAAAGAACTCGGTGAAGCTGCAGGAGCATGAGCAAAGGCACAGAAGCACAAAACCCCATTAAGTAGTGAACTCAGCTCAGCGGCGCTGAAGAAAGGAATAGTGGCGCATGAGGTCAGATAGAAAGTATAACCAACGGGGCCGAAGCAAGTGATGAGGAAGGCCTGAGGTAGCCCTGTAGTGGAGACAAAGAGGAAGAGAGGGATTAGAGAAAGACCTAAGGGTAAAATGAAAGGAGTGGCTGGCCATCCAGAGGGAGGAAGGAAGGAATCCAGAGACCATGCCTAGATTTCTGGCCAGGATGATGCAGGGGATGGTATAGTTATCAGCTTATAGAGTGTCTCCAGGAGGAAGAATGCGTGGGGTAGTACACTTAAGATACCTGCAGGACTTTCAGAAAAGAGCTGTTCCACGTACACTCAATTTATGAGTCTGGAGTTTGTGGGAGTTTGCTTGGGCAGGAGAGAGAGACTGGGAGTTACCCGACAATTTGGAGAAGTCCTTATAAAAGTTAATCTTTTCTAGGCTAGCCAGGTAAATAAATGATGTCTGAGGCTGTAATGATTGCTTCAACAGCTGTAGCTTTTAGCTTCACTTTTTTTTTTTTCCTAAAATTTTCATCTTAATTAGAAGACGTAGCAAAGGAAAATAAATCCAGCAGTGGGTAAAGGACTTTGGGAGTGTACCAAACCAGGGAAGTACCTTACAACAAGTCTCACATAGGAAAACGTTTTTTGAACTCATTCATCATTAACTAGCAATACCTTCTAAACCTTAGGTGACGGTCCATTTAGTTAATTCCATAATAATCACAACAAACTTGTATTACCAACACAGTCCTTTGTCAGGGAGTTTGTTTCTGCCTCACTTTTAAGAGTATCAAATAGAGTCAGGGTCTCATACATGTGATGGAATTACTGAGACTTTGCTTTAACTATTTTCACTGAAGGTCAGTATCATTTGTGCTTCGTCTTCTCAAGACCCTGTAAGACCCCATTAGCCACAAGGGGCTATGAGTTCTAATTCTCATTCCTCTATTCTCTAGCATTCTCTCTATTCTCAAACTTTTGGGAGCTTCTGAATCTCCTAGAAAACTTACTTTTTTTTTTAAGATTTTATTTATTTATTTGACAGAGAGAGATCACAAGCAGGCAGAGAGGCAGGCAGGTAGAGAGAGAGGAGGAAGCAGGCTCCCTGCTGAGCAGAGAGCCCGATGCAGGACTCAATCCCAGGACCCTGAGATCATGACCTGAGCCGAAGGCAGCGACTTAACCTACTGAGCTACCCAGGTGCCCACTTTTTTTTTTTTTTTTTAATCCAGATTTTGAAGACCCATCCTCATTCATTCTCATTCAGTAGGTCTCCTGCCCAGGTATCCCAGGTGATTCTGATAAAACTATATGCCCATAAGCAAACTGAATCATTTCTTAGGGCTCAGTTTCTTCATCTGTAAAATGAGAATGATACCTGCCTTGCATACCTTTCAGGGATTTTTTGAGGTCCAGAACTACAGTGATATATGGGAAAGGACTTTGAACACTATGGGTTCTCAACAGTGGTAAGATGTCAATATTGTCTGGGGCAAGGTATCAATCACCTAAAAGCTTTGTTAATACACATGTTGTTGGATTTAAAAATGTAACATAAGGGGAGCCTGGGTGGCTCAGTGGGTTAAAGCCTTTGCCTTCAGCTCAGGTCATGATCCCAGGGTCCTGGGATCGAGTCCGGCATCAGGCTCTCTGCTCAGCAGGGAGCCTGCTTCCCTTCCTCTCTCTCTGCCTGCCTCTCTGCCTACTTGTGATCTCTATCAAATAAACAAATAAAATCTTTTTTTTAATGTAAGGTTAAATAAATAACATATATTTTTTAAATGTAAGGTAATTATTAAATTTCTGAATCAGAGTTTGTGAGTCAGTGTGTCTAGGTGTCTAGGGTGATGCTCAAGAATTTGCCTTTCTACCAAGCTCCCAGTGGAGGCTAATCCTGCTGATCCAGAGACTAGGCTTTACGAACCACTTACGTGGGACTCAAAAGCATTAGTCCCAGGCCAATTCACTGAAAGCTGTTGAGTTGGTTCTGAGGGTTCCTGATCTTACCATGTAATTCTCTGGGCATAGGTTTTCACTGTTTGTGATCCCCAAACCTTTATTCATTGATCCAATAAATATTTTCTGAGCACCTTCAATATACCAGGCATTGCTTTTGGCACTGCAAATACAACCCTCCATAAAACAGACCCAAAACTGAATTAATAAAATGATGCAAGATAAGAAGTGCCATAAAAAAATATGGAACAGAGTAATGGGATAGATGATGGCTGGGCTGGGAGAGTGGGTCTTCGTATAGCGTGGTCAGGGAAGTCTACTCCAAGGAAGTAACATCTAAACTGATGCACTAGGGCACGTGGTTGGCTCAGTCATTAAGCATCTGCCTTCGCTCAGGTTATGATCCCAGGTTCCTGGGATTGAGCCCCAAATCAGGCTCCTTGCTCAGTGAGAGCACTGAGCTCCCTCTCCCACTCTCCTGCTTGTGTTCCCTCTCTCACATTTTCTCTGTGTCAAATAAATAAAATAAAATCTTTAAGAGAAAATAAGTTGACACCTTAATGATATAGAGGGGTTTGCCCTACTAAGAGGGGACAAGAACACCCCACGCAGAAGGAACGAATGGGGGAATGCAAAAGCTCAGATGCTGGAATTAGTGAATGAGCAGTAGTGTTACAGGATAAGGCCGAAGTGGGCAGGGCCAGAGAATGTAGGATCCTGCAAGCCTTGGTTGTGTAGATTATGATCTCTGTAGTAGGGAATAGACCAAAATTTAATGCGCATACAAACCACCGAAGATTCCCTTCAAGGCAGTTCCCAGTAAGTATAGGGCACGGATTGACAGTCTGAATTTCTACCAAGCTAAATGCTTCTGCTGCTGCTGGAAACCAGACCACACCTTGAGTAGCAAGAGCACAGAAGAAAATGTTAGGAAGTAAATAAGTTCTGTCATCCCCCAGTCATGGAAAAGTGCTATTTTCCATGGTGAGGAAAAAGGTGAGGATAAAGGTTAAAGGGAATGGTTAAAATGGGGACTGGGGAAAAATCATGATGTTGGGAAATTTCAGACACTAAAATTATTATTCAGGACGAACTATGGTTGTTCCTTCTAGGATACAGATAAAAAAGCCTAAAACATTGTCACCAAAACGAAGATTCTGAATAAAAAAAAATTCTCTTGATAGTTTATTTTAAAGCAGCAGGAATAGATTTCCAGCATGAGTTTGTTCGTAGTTTAGTACTGCTGCCTCCTCCTCAGCCCCACCAGCCCTGCTTTCTCCCTGCTTGCAAAAGTAACAACTGCTTCCACAACCTCTTTAACCTGCTATGGCTCCCTGTGGCTACTGCCCACAAGCCACAGCTCAAAGCTGCCTGGCTCTCCCTCTCTCACGCATTCTCTCCAGCCCTGCTAACCAATGCGGCTGGCCCTTCTCCCTCCATCCCCCTGGTAAGGTCCCTGGCCTTGGTTGGAGAGAGAGGAGAAACAGAGGACTAACAAGGGCAGGGAAAAGCACAGCCTTCAAAATAGAGCTCAAATCTGCCTCCCCTCTTCCTGTCCCTCTCCTCTCTGGAGGCGAGAGGTGGGAACTGAGTAGTTTTATGTTATAGGCCATATGGCTTTTTCTTTTAAGGAATAATCTTCCTAGAATGCATCCAGAAGTACAGCAGGCCAAAAAAACCCTTACAATCGGATGCCTCCTTGCATAAACTTTTATACCACACACTAGATCCCCTGTTTGTTATCATTAGCACGTGTTTCCCCCAAATTTCCTGTTTTTTAGATGATTTGTGAATTGGAAATTTTGTCTGTGGAAGGAAAGCCACATTATTGAAACTGTAAACAATAGAATGACTATAGCTTTAATCCTTTGAATAAGACTTTGTTTCCCATTGACTGAAAACTTCCTAAAGGAAGGAAAGCTACGAACAATCAGGAAGGATTTGTATTTTATTTTACACAGCAGCTTTGTGAAGGGGGAAAATCGTTTGAAAACCTTAGATTCCCTTTCCTGGTTGATGGACATCAGAACACACAGCGTGCCGGGCTCTGGCTGCAGACGGTGGCTCCCCGCCCACAAAAGACTTCCTGACCCCAGTGCCAGCTTTGTTTTGTTATTGTCACACTGACACCAACAGACGTTAATCCTGTGCCAGAGTTTCGTATATTCCTGGGACCGGCTAAGAACAGGTGCACCCACCGTTTATCTCAGTTTGTTTACATCGATCAAAAATGTTTCCCAATTATAGTCCATACATCTTACATCGTATATGCCATAATTCACAAATTATCTGTCCATTAAAGAGATGTAAGGATAACAATTGCAAAATTAGTCATCACCCATTGAACTTTTAAATTACTTTAAATTCCCTCACCAAGAACTAGATTTTCATTTGCTTGATAAACCAACAATCATTTTCTTTAAAAATAAAGCAGAATTAACTAGCCAATACAATTAACTGGCCCTTACAATTTGGGGGAAAGGATCTGTGGAAAAGAGACGCTGGCCTTAAATCCCAAAATGCTGATGTGGCCACCCCTGCTTTGTGCAAATTCTGTGCTGGAGGCGTAAATTATGGAGCCCAGTGCACGAGCTGTTAGGCCCCATTGCAGAAGCCAAAAGGTCCTCCTGGACACCTGCCCCTTCAGAGATTCAGAGTGATAATCATTTTCATTTATTAATCCCCGTTGAATGAAGAATACCACACACCATCCCACCCTCACTCCCATGGCCATCAGCCCTTAGGGCTTTGCCTAAGGCTTGTGTCTGGAGACATAATTTAGATATTCATCATTCTGAGAATTATATTTCAGGTAGCAAATCCTAATAATAGGTCTCCTCCATAAGTGACTTCCCAGAGATAGAAGGTACAGCTGAGGTTAGGCTCTGGTCTTTGTGAGCTGTAGTTAGAAAAGGCAACACCTCTTCATCCACAGAGTTCTGTCTTTCTGGCATCTACCTGTGCCAATGGAAATAGCCAGCCTCCCACTCTGTTAGAGACAACTGGGGAAAAGAGACTGGGTCTTGGCTGAAAGACAGGATCCATTTCCAGTGTTTTCCAAAATTGTGCCTGCTTTGTCTTAAGTCAGGGAAGGCCCCCAAGTTACTTTCAGTAGAAGAAGATTTAAAAGACTGTTTC
Organism: Mustela putorius furo; assembly: GCF_011764305.1. Classification (NCBI taxonomy): domain Eukaryota; kingdom Metazoa; phylum Chordata; class Mammalia; order Carnivora; family Mustelidae; genus Mustela; species Mustela putorius. The sequence goes on along the minus strand of NW_025422019.1, from coordinate 17,780,333 downwards.
TGTATTAGTGGTTTTTAGTCTTTTGTCCAAACAAGGACCCCTTTGAGAGTCTGTTGGTAATTATGAATCATCTCTTTCCTCCAAACGTACGTACATGTAGACGCACAAAATGTTGCATACCGTTTCAAGGGATCATGGACTCCTGGAGACCAGTAAACTTCAGATTAGAACATGCGATCAAGACTTAGGTAACTTTTAAAACTAGAGAAGTCAGTTTCATACCACACACCTCCAGAGCATTTAGGGGATGGAAGTAAAAGGGAAAGGACTAAAAGATAGTTCTTTTCTAAAACAGACCATGGCAGCTCCCTTCTTCCTGAGCAGCCAATACAGAGTAGAGCCCAAAACACCAGTTTACACTCTAAGACCAAATGGCAGCTAGTGGTTATGGAGATGCCCAGTACACACTGTCTAGGTAAGAATAGGTACCCGGATGGTTGCTGGGTATATATGAGACCAAGAACTCTGCCCATAATACTTATTTATTCCTCCCAACAGCCACACGAAGTAAATATCACTAACCTGTTCTACAGCTAAGGGACATTGAGGCAGAAAGAAGAAAGCAACTTTCCCAAAATCACACAGCGATTAAGCAGCAAAAATGGGGCTCTGATCCCAAAACTGTCTGTCTCCAGAGGCCCTGTTCTGAATACAGCATGAGAATGCAGATCTACTGAATTTTGTAGTTAGCTTTTTTACTTCCCTTAGAGTATTTGAGGCGGTTATCAGGGAGGATAGGAAGCCAGAAGGACTTTAAGACTAAGGGAGGCAGAACCCCACGCCCTTGCAGTGAGGGCTCTAGAAAGGCTGCCAAGAAGAGACTGGAAGGCAGCAAGCCAGCTGGACAGGGGCACTAGGAGCCCGTCTTAGGTGGCGACTGTGGAGGCTTCCCTCCACTCCAGATCTGACTGGCGCAGCTTTGGCTGCACGCCCCCCACCCCACCCCTGCCCCTGTCATTAGAAGCAGCAGTCAGCAGTCATGCCTTCCTTTCGTCTGACAGGTGCCGAGAGGATTTGTGCAGGGCTCCCGCCTGTCGCTTGCGGTCTGGAGGATGAGTAAAGAGTTCTGCCCGGACCACACTGCTCCTGGGCTTCCTCCTCTAGGTGCTGCCTGCCTGTCACTCTGCTGCCCTCTGCGGAGGAGGCTGAGTGGGGAAGAGGAACCTGGGTTCTATCCTACCCTCAGCTGTGAATGTAAAAACAGTCAAGCATTCAGACTTTTCTAACGCTAGGCTTTTCTAAATATAAGTGGGAGCATGGGCCACAGTCCAGAATCTAGTACACATGAATGAAGCAATCAAAGCCCTTAAAGGACTTTCTTAACCAAAGTAGGAGGATCAAGTAACATAAGCCAAAGAAACTTCACTTTCCTCAGTCATTTGAGGATTAACCTGAGGAACTTGAGGTTATCATCGTCTCATCATAGCGGCTAGGTGTGTGGCTCTGGAACCTAAGGCTTGGGTTCTGATGGGGAGTCTTCCACTTGCTGTTGGACTTTGTACCAGTGGCTTCATCTCTCTGTTCCTATTTTTCTTACCTGTAAAATGGAGATAATAGTACCTAGCTCAAAAATTGTTCTAAAGATTAGATATATTAGTAAATATAGTTAAAACAGTGCCTGACACATCATAAGCATTCAAAAGTGTTCATTAATACTATGGCTATCATTTGTCCATTTTCACTGAAGCATAGAGTTAAAAGGAGATTGTGAAGACCCACAAATTAAGTTGTATCTATTTCCTTGCAGAGCTCTCAGGGTGTTGAGATAAGCCGGTAAACTTGGCACAAGGCCTCAAAAACAAGACTAGTGGAGGGGCACCTGGGTGGCACAGTCAGTTAAGTGTCTGACTCTTGGTTTTGGCTCAGGTTGTGATCTCAGGTCATCAGGTTAAGCCCCATGTCAGGCTCTGTGCTCCGCACAATCTCCTGAAGACTCTCTCTCCCTCTCCTTCTGCCTCTCCCACTACTGCATTCTCTCTCTCTCTCTTAAATACATGAAAGAATAAATCTTAAAAAAAAAAAAAAAAAAAAAAGATTAGTGGAGTCCCAGTTTGTCCAGGTAGGCACTGCTACATTATAAACTATTTCCAAATATAGTGGCTTGAAACAGAAGCAATTTCTTATTTCCTATGTTTCTATAGGTTGCTCTAGTTTATAGAGTATTGGCTAGGGTTCTGAGTTATCTGAAACAACCAAAAAGGCCTGATTCACATCCCAGCTGGAAACTCAGCTGGGATTATTGGCCAAAGTCTTTGGTTTTCCTTGATGAGATCTGTTCACGTGGTTTCTAAGGCTCCCTCCCAGTATGGCAGTTGGTTCCAAAAAAGAACATTCCAAGACATGAAGGCAGAAGATACGATTTTTGCTGCATCCTATTGGTCAAAATAGATTACCGACCAGTCTAGATTCAAAGGGAGAGATAGTAGGGACCTGGTTGGCTCAGTTGGTTGCATATGACTCTCAATCTCAGTTCAGGTCTTTATCTCAGAGTCATGAGTTCAAGCCCTACGCTGGGCTCTACACTGGGCATAGAGTCTATTTTGAAACAAACAAACAAACAAAAAACAAAAGCAAACAAACAAAACAAAACAAAGGAAGTGACAAAAAAACTCTACTTCTTGGTCAGGGATTAGCCAGCACTTTGCAAAGAACATGTGGGATGAGAGATATTATTGCAGCCATCTTTAGAAACGTGATCCACCACAACATGGGGAATAGTAAGAAGCTAGATTTTCTTAACAGAGTTTGGATTGAGTGACTCAATGAGGAAAACTGATCTGAGCCCGGATCAAACATTTAAAAATTTAAATGTTTTAACTTAACTAGTTTATATATGACTCACATAGTGTTATCCTTCAGAATACAGAAAACAGTTCCTTTGGCTTAAAGTCATATCCGGAAGCATAAATGAGGATATATAAAGGACATTAGGTTGGAGAAAATAATTTTCAATAAAGAGCATTTTTTTAAGATTTTATTTATTTATTTATTTATTTGAGAGAGAATGAGCGTGCGAGAGAGAGCATGAACGGGAAGAGCATCAGATGGAGAAGCAGACTTCCTTCTGAGCAGGCAGTCGAATGCAGGACTCCATCCCAGGACTTCAGGATCATGACCTGAGCTGAAGGCACTTGCTTAACCAACTGAGCCACCCGGGAGCCCAGTAAAGAGCATTTTTTTAAAAAAGATTTTATTTATTTATTTGTCAGACAGAGATCACAAGCAGGCAGAGAGGCAGGCAGAGAGAGAGGAGGAAGCAGACTCCTTGCTGAGCAGAGAGGCCATCTCGAGGCTCTATCCCAGGACCCTGGGACCATGACCTGAGCCGGAGGCAGAGGCTTCAACCCACTGAGCCACCCAGGTGCCCCATAAAGAGCATTTTTAAGGTAAAAGCATTTTTTTAAAGAAATGGTAGATGGTAAAACCACATTCTCCCTGAATGGAGACATAGGTGAACTTCTGTGAAAAACTGAAAGGTATTATGTTGAAGTGAACAAAGTAGAAGACAAGAAAGAGCAGCTGAATAATAAATAGGAAAAGTCAGAAAAGAGGTCCAAAAGAGTCATGTAATTGCCATTATTGCCATTTTAATTTTTCCCCACCTCCTGTTTCATATAAAATTCTTTTGAAAGTGTGGTATATTTTACGCTTACTTTGTATTTTACATTTCAATTTATTGGGGGGAAGGGGCCGAAAGTCTTTATTGAACTTCTGGATATGGCTGTAGTAACGCATGGAATTACAAAATAAGATTGGAGATAATCCAGCCAAATGAGTTATTATTTACCCTGACTCTCCAATATCCCAGGATTGTAGAAAGCCTGGTCTTTAAGATAAGCTAGAGATGGATAATGTTAGAAATGCAATAGCAGAAAGATTTTGGTAGATTTCTCAATGTTGGGGAGAAAAGAAAGCAATAAGAAATGACACCAAGGTTTGGAGCCTGGGTGATAAATGAATGGTTATGTTTCCTGGAGTGATTAAGAAGCTTAGTAGAGGGAAAAGTGAATTGTGTATTGCAAGGGAAAAGAAGTTTGTGACTAAAAGAATATTTTAAAGCAAAGTAGTAGCTAGCTGGTAGTTTCCTGAACATACTGATATCCCTGGCTTCCTTTTATTTGGGAGAGGGGCCCCACTCACTCTCCTTTTATGAGACTATAACTTTTTATTATTCATTTTACTGTTTGTCATTTATTGAGTTGTTTCTACCCAGTGTGTTTACAACTCACATAAAATACTGAAGACAATCAAATATACGAAACAAGGCTGGGAAATGCAACTCCCCCAGTGAAAATGGCAATAGTATCTAGTAGCAGCTGCACACTGTAAAACAATTGGAATCACCTTGGATAGAAAGCAAATGAAAAACAAAGGAAATGAGTATACAGATGCCTCGATGGAAAACTTGTTTTTTAATAGGAGGTGCTTTTAAATGGGCCATCGGGAAAAGACGGTAAGTTGTCTAGATGAGAAACTAGACAATCCATCAAGAATGGAATGTAGAGAAGCAAAAGGTAAAGTTCCCATGGGAACAGGATATAAAATTGATGACAATGGGGCCCTCGTAGAAAATGAAGAGCAACATAACAATGTGTTCAATGTATTATTTGCATAAACTCCGAAGAACTTGGCACCGTCTGCATTTTCCACATCACAATCATAAACCAGGAAGTAAGAAAAAAAAAAGGGTTTTAAGCAGCCAAAGTAGGGGCTAGAGTATTCAACTTTATTTAAGAGAGTCCCCATGACCTCATTCTACAAGTAATTCCAATAAGTTCGGCTACTATCTCTTTTTCCAAGCCCGCCCATTTAAAATGAGATCCAGATTCAACATCTACATGTTGTCTACTATAATCATAGTTCACACTTGTTGAGCATTAACTACGCACCAAGCACTGTTCTGAATTCTATATGGATCAACTCATTTATCACCAGAGCAACCTAACGGATAAGGACTAGGATTAGCCTCATTTTACAGATGAGGAGATTGGAACACAGAGAGGTTCATGAAAGTACCCAAAATCACACAGCTGCTAAGTGGTAGAGTTGAGATATAAACCCAAGCTCATCAAATTCCTCCATCCTTTAACAACTAGGCCAGCCTTTCTCAAACTTCAGTGTGCATTAAAGTAATCTAAAGGATTTTTCTTTACTTTTTTTTTTTTTTTTTTTTTTTTAAAGTAGGCTCCATACCCAGTGCAGGGCTTGAATTCACAACCCTGAGATCAAGAGTCCCATGCTCCACCATCTGAGCCAGCCAGGTGCCTCTAAAGGACTTTTAAAACACAGGATGCTGAGTTCTACCCTCACAGTTTCTGATTCAGTATGTCTGGGGTGGGGCCAGAGACTTTGTATTTCTTACATGTTCCCTGATAATGTTAGTTTGCTAGAGCTGCCATAACAAAGTACCACTGACTGGGTGGCTTAAATAACAGAAATTTATTTTCTCATGGTTCTGGAACCTTAAAGTCTGAAATCATGATGTAGGAGGTGTTGGTTTATTTCGAGGTATCTCTCCTTGGTTTATAGATGGCTGTCTTCTCCCTGTGTCTGCACATGGCCATCCGTTTGTGTGTGTGTGCGTCCTAATTCTTATTCCAAGTACACCAGTCATAACGGAGTAGGGCTCATGCTATCGACCTCATTTTAATTTAATCATGTCTTATAAACCCTATCTCCAAATGCAATCACATTCTGAGGTACCTGAAGTTAGGACTTCAACCTATGAATGAGGAGAAGCAGGGAACATGATTCAACCTGTAACACCAGGTGATTTGCTGTTAATGCCGTTGATCCAGGGACCATAGTTGCAGAACTACTGAACCAGGCAATACTACATGCCATGGCCTGTCCTGCATGGTTTTACATATGTTTTCTCACTTCAATTATTATATAATTTAATCCTCACATGAGAAAAATAGCATTATTCTTATTGTCTCAAGAAAATTGAGATGTTAAATCGCTTTCCTCAAATCATACACAGTTGGTGTTCCAGACACTGTTGGTGTACTATTACTACGTATCACAAAAGTTTCTACTCCCAACACTTCTGACCATTAATGTATGGATTTTCCACACCAAGCAATCCTCTAATTCCCTTCAGAACCAACTGGGTGTCCTGCAATCTAATTCAATTCTGGAGCTGGCAAAGACCCCAAAAGTTAAGAGCTCAATCCCACAAGACTGCCCCACTTTAAAAGTAGTGGGTGCTTTGGTTACCAACACTTCTGTCTGACTAGGCTACGAGTCAGAAGTTCCCATGACCCCTTCCTCAGTTTTGATAATTTGCTAGAATAGATCACAGAACTCTGGAAAGCATTTTACTTACTATTACCATTTTATTATAAAGGATATTATAAAGGATACAATTGAGTATCTAGAGGAAGAGGTACATAGGGCAAGTTTCCACAAGGATCCTAAGCACAAGAGTTTCTGTTCCTAAGGAATCTGCAATGCGCTATCCTCCTGGCACATGGATGTGTTCACCAACCCAGAAGCTGACCTTTTCATTTAGGTATTTTATGGAGGTTCCATTAAGTAGGTATGATTGACTAAATCATTGACCATTGGTGATTAACTCAATGCCTAGTCTCCCCCTGTCCTTGCCCCCGCCAGAGGTTGGGCTGGGAGTTGGGCTGAAAATTTCAACCCTCTAATCACATAGTTGCTTCTTCTGGTAAACAACCCTCATCCTAGAGCTATCTAGGGGCTTTCAGCCACCAATTATTTCATTAACATAAATTCAAGTGTGGTTAAAAGAATAACAAAAAGCATTCTTATCACCTCTATCACTCAGAAAATTCCAAGGGTTTAGAAGTCCTGTTCCAGGAACCAGAGACAATTACCAAATATATATTTCTTATTATATCACAAACCTCAGCTGTGTCCTCAGCATCCTTCTCCCCTTCCATTTTTCTAAGAGAATCTGATTTTATATGGGTATCCACCTCTCTCCCATGCATTCATGTGCTTCTATGGGGGCAACAGACCCAGCCCATCCCAGCAACTTGTTCAGACACAGGCATGTGATAGAATTCCGGCCAAAGAGATGTGAAGGAAAGCCTTGTGAAAAGACTTCGAGGAAAGGTTTCTAGGTCTAAGAGATAGGAACAAGAAAGAAGAATGTCTCTTTCCTTCTCTGATGTTGTCAAGACTGGATAAGATGTCTGAATTAGCTGCAATCCTCTTGCTAGCTGAAACCTATAGAAGTGAGGGGGGAAACAAAAAGAACTCCTCACTCCTTGATGACGTTGCTAAAGGGCTGTATAGAACAAATTTCAACTCCCTTTTTCTACACTATACTACGTGCACGATTCCTTCCTTTACTGTTTGAAATAGTCTGAGTCAGGGTTTCTCTTCCTTGCAGCCAAAGACATCCTATCTGATTCAGCTGGTAAACAGGGGCGTTAAGATTTGACTTACATGCATGTGGGAGAGAACAGTTGAAAGAAGAAGAGCAAGGCTGGAACCAGCATAAATTTGCAATACAGGAACTCAAAAAGCTTGGGAGATGCTTTCACAAAAGGACAGATGCTGTATGATTCCACTTATATGAGATATCTAGAGTAGTCAAAATGAAAGCAAGAATGATATTTGCCAAGGGCTGGGTGAAGGGGACATGGGGAGTTGTTTGATGAGCAGAGAGTTTCAGTTTTGCAAGATGAAAAATTCTACTTATCTGTTGTGCAACAATGTGAATAAACATCACGAAACAATATACTTTAAAAAGGTTAGGAGAGTAAATTTTATATTATATGGATTTTTTAAAAGATTTTATTTATTTATTTGACAGACAGAGGTCACAATTAGGCAGAGAGGCAGGCAGAGAGAGGGGAAGGGAAGCAGGTTCCCTGCTCAGCAGAGAGCCCGATGCAGGGCTCAATCCCAGGACCCTGGGATCATGACCTGAGTGGAAGGCAGAGGCTTTAACCCACTGAGCCACCCAGGCACCCTTATTATATGGATTTTTTATGCAATTAAAAAAATAGCTTGACAAACTGGAGTCATTTATGCTCACACTTCAGAGGCCCTAAAGACATTGTTATATAGAACACTGCCCTTATTCCTCCCATCTTAAAGCCTTTGCACTGACTGCTCCCCTGCCTGGAATGCTCTTCCCCCACATCTGTATATTGCCACATCTCTCACTGCTTTCAAATCTTCAAATGTCACTTTCTCAACAAAACCTACTCTGAACACCATATTGAATATAGTAACCTCCCTGCCCTCCTATCACTCAGCACTCCTCATTCCCTTTACCTTGCTCTATTTTTTCTTTCTTATTATCACTTTCTAACATGTTATACAATTTATTTACTTTGTTTATTATTTATTATCTGCTTCCTCCCTAAAAAAGATAAGATCCACAAGAGCTAGGATCTTTGGGGCACCTGGGTGGCTCAGTTGGTAAAGCATCAGGTCATGATCCCAGGATCCTGGGATGGAGCCTTGCTTTGGGATCTCTGCTAAGCAGTAAGTTGGCTTCTCCTTCTCCCTCTGCCTGCCACTCCCCCTGCCTGTGCTCTCTCTCTGTCAATTAAATAAATAAAATCTTTAAACAAAACAAAACAAAAAGCTAGGATCTTTATCTTCTTTGATCCTTAATGTGTCCCAAATACCTAGACTAATGCCTAGCACATTGTTGGCACTCGATAAATATTTGTTGAACAAATAAATGAGCATTGGTTTTTAGCACAGTAATTACAAGTTATCTGCTAAAAATTTTGTATACAGTGACATTATAAAATAAAACATGAAAAGTGACTTCTGTGCTAAGATGGCAGATCCAGTTTTGCTTCTGCCCTAGTCCTACAAAGACTACAACCAAGAGGGTGTGAAAATACAATAGGAGACAATAGTCCCCAAATGTGGGAAACTAGAGAGCAGACAGACCAATGGTAACCAACTTTACAGATGTGAAAAGTTGAATCCTAAGGTACCACTGAGAATCAACCTAATTTATGTCATAGAAACCTCAAAAGACTCAAAACAAGCAGCACCAAATACCTCTGAAAATGGAAGTAGAGACCGGGAGTTGTTATAAAAAGAAATATTCGGAGAAAACTACCTGAGAAGTCCGATCCCTGCATCCCTCCTGACTCCACTGTCTTGGCAAGAGTCCTCTCCAACCTTGTCATGGCATAGTCTCTGGAGAAGGTAAAAGAGTGAATTCTTGGACTTTGGGAAATGGGTACTGTGCCAAAAATACAGGGATTCAATGACTAAAGACATGCTGAATGCTGAATATTCCCAGAACACTGGCAGACTTTTACTCTTTAGGCAGGAGACTAGAAGAGTTTTTTCTTGAAAAATCTGACCAGCCAACATGGAAATATCTAAAGACCCTAACATCTGGGGTTGCCTATCTGATGGCCCAATGAGATCACTGTACAGTAAAATTTAAAACAGACAACCCCATCCAAGTGCTCAGAGCTTCTAATTACATTTTTAGTCCCCATTTTTAAAATAAGCAGACAATCAAGTATTCACAAAAAAAAAAAGATTCTCAAATATCACAATATACAGAAAATTAAATAAATATTCACCAGACAGCTGGGGTAGGTCTCTAACATGGAGAATAGAGGCTATAAAAATTACCCTCCAAAAACCACCTTATTACTATGCTCAGAAAGATAAGATGCCTTCATGTAAACAAATCAGGATGCTATTCTTTTAAAAGATTATTCAGAGAACAAAAAAGTGCTTTGGAAAATAATAAACAGGATGGCAGAAATGCGAATTTCAATTGAAAGATTAGAAGATAAAGTAGAAGAAATCTCCCAAAAACAGTTCAAAAAGGCAAGGAGATGCAACATGGAAAAAATGATTAAAAAATTAGAAAACCAACTCAGAAAGGCTAATATTTGAATAATAAGAATTCAAGAAAGAGATCAGAAAGAAAATGAAAAGAAGAGAATCATCAGAGAAAGTTTTCAAGAAAATGTCCCATGCACTAAGTTACATGAGTTTCCACATTGAGAGGCCTACTGAGGGTCCAGCACAAGCATAAATTTAGACCCGGAGGAGACATACATTGTGAAATTCCAGAGCATTAGGAACAAAGAGAAGGATGAGTGGGAACCTACCAGTAAACTTCTACTTGCAAACTTCTTTTTCTCGGTGGAAAAAGACTCACATACAAAGGATTGGGAATCCTAATGGTGCTTCAAACCTCTTAACAGCAATACCTAGAATGGGTCTATGGGCGCCGACCCAAGGTCATTTTCCTGATTCCTAAATGTATAGTTTGGAATGGATACATTTGGTATTGGTAGAACCCATTATTGGCTCCTGTCAAGACAGGAACATACAAGACAGGCAAAGCCAAGGTCAAGATATCGGTAAAGATATAACAAACCACTTTTAGATTTAGACAGTTTGTTAGTTAAATAGTGTAAAGAAGAATAAGCCAAAGATGCCAGCTCCCAGTGATCCTTGTCCTACACACCAAAAAAGATGACACTGAAACAAAAGGGACCAGATGACTGCACTATGAGTTACAGACATCCTGTTGTTGTGGATTCCATTAATGCAGTTCACATGGTGTGGTTCCACTGGTGGGAAGTGCATGGCAGAGTCCCATACCTCATTAAACAGCATTCTAGGGGAGATAGGGAAGCAAGTAGGAGATGGTCTCAGAGCCCCTTCTGTTTTAGGATGATCACATGGCATTTTTCCAAGACTCAGATTAGCTGCAGTTCCAGCCAGCCCTTGCTTATATGGTTTATTTGGATACCTGCAATGTTACATGCTGGACTTGCTCCCCTATAGTCCCTTAGCCTGTGGAATAGGGCTATCATATTGCAGAAAACTAACAAGAAGCCTCTAAATTTGCTTCCCCTGTCCTCAACTATGAGAGTAAATCATAAACAATATCATATCTCCAGGGGAAATGGCAGAGATTAGTGTAACCCTTAGAGACCTCATAGTTGACCATCCCTATCATATTTCTATTTTCACTAATCTGGCTCCTGCAAAAAGCAGACATATCCAGGAAGTTGATGGTAGACTACTGCAAATTCGAGAAAGTAGTTGCAGCTATGGTATTTTTACTAGAGTACATTCACAAGACCGCAGGCATATTGTATATATGGTCACTGATCTGGCAAATTCTTATTTTCCGTCACTATTAAAGAAGCCAGAAGCAAGAATTTATATTTACAATCTTCCCCCAGGACTCTGTTCTAAACAAGATTAATATTTTGAGACAAGGGAATCAAAGCAAGGAAAAAGTACATATAGAGGCCTCACAAGCAACAGAAAGATTAAAAAATAAGATCTGTACTTTAGCAAAGGGACAATAATGTGTATTCAGATTTCTGACCACATTAATCTTAATGTCTCTTAATCCTTCTTTGTCTTGCATATTCATCTTTTTCATGAATCCTTCCCATTAATTTTTACAATGTACTCATGTCTCTCTTTCTTAAAAAAAAAAAAAAAAAGTTTCAGGGCACCTGGGTGATGCAGTCAGTTGAGCATCTGACTCTTGGTTTCAGCTCAGGTTATGATCTCCAGGTCATGAGATCGAACTGGACATTGGGCTTCACATTCAGCTCAGTGTCTGCTTGAGATTCTCTCTCCCTCTCATTCTGCCCCCTCCTGCTCATTCTTTCTTTCTAAAACAAATAAATCTTAAAAAAGAAAAAAAAAGTTTCACCTACCTTATTCCCCATTAGTTATCACCTATATTTTTCCTTCCTTTCACATCCAATCTTCTCATTGTCTCCCAAAGACAAGAAAGGTAGTGAGATACATTGGTTAAAAATATGGATTCTGGCACCACACTCCCTCAGTTGAAATACATTATTTAATGGCTCTGAAACCACAGGCAAGTAACTTCATATCTTTTTGCCTCAATTTCCCCATATGTAAAAAGATTGTAACATTAACTCTCTGATAATACTGGTATAACAATTAAGTGAGTTTCAGAGGCAAGGGGAAATGGCTAAGTAGGAAGCATTGAGTTCACCTCCTCCCATGAACACCCAAAGGATACAACTAAATAAAGAGCAACTTTCTGAAAATGACCTGAAGACTAACATAACAGGTTTTCCACAGCTGAACATACAAAGGAAAAGCCACACCCAGAGGGTAGGAGGGAGAGAGATGCTGTCTAGTCAGGAACCAAACCCCAAAATAATTTTAGGGCATGTGTAGAGAAGCAGGGATCTGTAAGAACTTTACACAGGAACAGAAGTGCTGGTATGCACAATTTCTCTTCCCCTCCTTTACCTTAGCTGGCCTAACAGTGGCGGGTGCCAGTTCTAACACTCTCCATCCACCCTGCCAGGACCACTCAACCTACCCTGATGTTCCTCTGCAGACCTACCCTACCCAATCCATGTGTTCCAGCAGGCACCACTTCCGCAAAGTGGCTGCCACCCTGCCATACCCAACAGACAGTCTTCACCAGCGCCAGTGCTCCACAATGATTTCTACTTAGGGAAAAGGAGGAAGGCCAGCCCCATCCACCAGCACATCTGCAATAGTTATAGCCCAGTCACAGTAGGTGCACACAGCCCACACAGGGAATATCCTTGGCATGCCTGGTTCTGGTAACGAGGGTGGATTATGCTTCTGGGCCCCCTAAGACACCTTCTTTATATGGCCACTGCTTTCAAGACACAGAGACATAGCTGACTGTCCTAACACACACAAAAAAACATGCCAAATGAACAAAAAGAAAGAAAGAAAGAAAGAAAGAAAGAAAGAAAGAAAAGAACCTCAGAAAGAGAACTAAATGAGGAGTGCCTTGCTGGCTCAGTCAGAAGAGCATATGATCTCTGAGGTCTTGATCTCATCAGGGTTATGAGTTTGAGCCCCATGTAGAGTATAGAAATTACTTAAAGTAAACCTAAAAAAAAAAAAAAAAAAAGAAGAGGAAGAAGAAGAAGAAGAATTAAATGAAACAGAGATAAGCAATCTACCTGAAGAAGAAGTAACAGTAATGATCATAAGGATGCTCAACAAAGTTGGGAGAACAGTGGATGACTTCAGTGAAAACTTCAACAAAGATATAAAAAAGTACCAATCAGATCTTTAAAAAATAAAATAACTGAGATGAAAAATGCACTAGAGGGAATCAACAGCAGATTAGAAGATGCAGAAGAACAGATTGGAAATCTGGAAGATGGGGTAATGAAAATTACCCAAGCTGCACAGCAAAAAGAATTTTTAAAAATGAAGAAATTCTTTCCAGGGACCTCTGGAAAGACATCAAGCATAATAACATTCATGTTATAGAACCCCCATAAAAAGAACAGAAAGAGACAGAAAAGTTATTTGAAGAAATAATAGCTGAAAACTTCCCTAGCCTATGGAAGAAAACAGACACCTAAATCCAGAAAGCACAGAAAGTCCCAGACAAGATGAACCCAAAGAGACCATATCAGGACACATAAAAACTAAAATGTTACAAATTAAAGATAAAGAAAGAACCTTAAAAACAGCAAGAGAGAAGCAACTAGTTACCTATAAGAGAAACCCCATACAGCTATCACCTGCTTTTTCTAGGCCAGAAGAGAGGGGCATGATATGTTTTAAGTACTGAAACAGTCAAGCATACTCTACCTGCAAAATTATCATTCAGAATTTAAGGAGAGACAAAAATTTCCAAAGAAACTCATCACTACTAAACCACACTTAGAAGAAATGTTAAAGGGACTTATTTATGGGAAAAGAAAAAATCAGAACTGGAAATTTTAAAAAATTATGAAAAGGGGCACCTGGGTGGCTCAGAGGGTTAAACCTCTGCCTTCAGTTCAAGTCATGATCTGAGGGTTCTGGGATCAAGCCTTCACATCAGGCTCTCTGCTCAGCTGGGAGCCTGCTTCCCCCTCACTCTCTGCCTGCCTCTCTGACTACTTGTGATCTCTCTCTCTCTCTCAAATAAATTAAATCTTTTTAAAAATTATGAAAGAAAAATTTCATGATAAAAACAAACATATAGTAGGGGTAATAGATCAGTCATTTATACAACTAATATGAAGGTTAAAAAGACAAAAGCAGTAAAAATCAACTACATCTATAGTAATTAGTTAAGGGATACACAAAATGAAAAGATATAAATTATAACATCAAAAACAAAAAGTGTGGAAGGGGGTGTAAAAATTTAGTGCCTTTAGAATGTGTTTGAACTTATGTGACCATCAACTTAAAATAGACTTCTATGTACATGAACCACGTGGTAACCACAAACCAAAATTCTGTAATAGGTACACAAAAAATAAATATAAAGTAATCCAAGCATAACACACACACACAAAAAAATCATTAATTCACCGGGGAAGAGAGCAAGATAAGAAGAAAGAAACAGAAACAAAAACAAAAACAACCAGACACTTAACAAAATGACAATAAGTACACTCCCAGCTATAATAACTTTAAAGGTAAGTGGACTACATACTCCAATCGAAACACAAAGCATAGCTAAATGGGTAAAGAACAAGACCCATCTATAGGCTGCCTAGAAGAGACTCATTTCATATCTCAAGTCACATACAGACTAAAGCAAAGGGATGGAAAAAGATACTCAATGAAAATGGAAGTGAAGAAAAAACTGGGGTAGTAATACTTTTATCAGACAAAATATACTTTATTATTTCTTAAAGATTTTATTTATTTATTTGACAGAGAGAGAGCACAAGCAGGGGGAGCAGCAGGCAGAAGGAGAGGAAGAAGGAGGCTCCCTGCCAAGCAGAGAGCCTGACATGGGGCTCAATCCCAGGGCCCTGGGATCATGCATTCCCAATATCAAACCCACTGGCAAATCCTGTGAGCTCCATCTTCAGTAGGTACCCAGGAGAGGAGTAATCCTTCCATCCAAGGCCACCTGTCTAGTCCAAACTGGAGCCCATCTCTTGCCCAAGTTGCTGGAAAGCCTCATTATTGACCTCCATTGCCCATCTCAAACCTGTGTCATCTGTTTTCAACAATGTAGCCAGGTAGACCCAGTGAAACAGAGTCCCACAGGGCCCACATGGCCCTGCAATGGCTTTCTGTCACCCTACTGTCACCTCCCTAAGGTCATGTCCTAAGCTGTCTCCTGTGACTACAGAGCCTTCTTGCCGCTCCTGGACATAACTGGTGTGCTCCTGCCCAAGGGCCTTTGCATATGCTTTCCCTTCCATTTAGAAGGCTCTTGATGTGATATCACTCACCTTCTTTAGAAATTGACACAAGCATCACCTTCTTAGTGAAGTCCCACCTGGCCCCTACGTGAACAGCAAGCACCACTGCCACCTCCGCTTCAGGACCCAGCCCTGTCTCCTGATTTGTATTCCAAGAGCAGTTATCACAGTCACCAGTCCATCTCAGCAAGAGAGAAACAGAGGCCTACACAGATAGTTATATCATTGACTCTCTCTGATTTCCTAGTCCAGAGCCCTGGGGAAAAGGTGACCAGAGCTCTTGCACAGCCAGGATGCCAGGAACAAGGGGTCCACCTAAGCACCCTGAAGACCATCAGGAAAATGAGGCATAGGAGGAATCTACTTGCACATGAAATCTGAAACCAGAACCTTCCTTGATTACAGGTGAGCACACACACTTCCTCCCCTTGCTTAATGTGCTCATATAAGAAAGCTGAGCAGAGAAGAATCCAAATCTCCCTCTGGCCAAGGTCCTGGGAAACAAATAACACAGCTCCCTGCACCAGCAACCTGTGACTAATGTCCTGCATCCTCCTGTGCTCGAGCAGAATAGTGCACCCATCCCTTTTTCCTGGGATGTAATCACAAACCAGGCTTTGGTGCACACCTTTCAGGAAGGAACCTGCAGCAGCAGCAGCAGAACAGGAGGCCACCTAGGTTCAGCCTGAGTCTCGCACATCGGGCCCCATGTGGAACTAGAGCTTCAAGGAGACTGGTGTACTGTGTGGCCTTGAAACCTAATGGCAGGAGCCGAGATTTCAGTTCCGAATTAAAACTGGCCTCTTCCACACAGCACAGGAAAGAGGATTCTCAGGGGTGTGGCTGTGGAAGAAGTGCTTCTGCTGGCTGAATTCACAAACACCCAGGCAGAGGAACCCTGCAGTGCCTCGTCCAAGGAAGCAAGGGACACACTGGGCAAGAATCCATAATGCTGCCTGTGGGCTGCTTCCCACCAAGGCCACTGATGTGGCAAGGGCTGGGGAACCAAACAGGAAGCAAGTTTCCTATCACGTCTGCAGCAGGAGAACTGGCCAGGGAGCAGAGCCCTGTCCCTGCAACAAGCAGGCCTGTGCATCAAGAGTGAAGGCCCACCACCACGGCCTCACAGTCTCCCAGCTCTCTGATCCGACTGCCCATCCAGGCTCACATCTGCTGACACGGTGACTCCTAAGACCCAGAGACTGCTTTCCACCCCAGCTCACAGAGAAGCAAACTCCAGGCTCAGAAACATGTTCAACGTTAGCTCTGGAATTCCCTGGATGTGTCTACACTGGCCCACCCAGGTGTCCCTTCCAGATCATTCCTCCAGTGCCCTAGGTTTTCAAGCCACCTTCAAGCTGCCCTTCAAAATGCAGAACAGGTCCATTTAGGCAGACCAGCCGAGCGACTCTGTGTGTGGGAAACTTGGACCACATCCTCCCTAAACACCAGTGCTTCCAAGTCCAAGCTGTGAACCCTCATCACTGGGCACAGAGCACCACATCAGCATGAACACTGCTCTTTCAAATCTCTTGTTTCCTATTCCTTCAACTCAGAAACCAAGCTCCAGTCACCACTCCATTTTCCCTTCAGAGAAGTAAGGAAAAGGATAGAATAAAACTCTATGTGGGCACAGCACACTTCTATCCAAATAGAATTCCATGTTCCTTCTCATACGGGCAGCCCAACATCACCCATATTAATGAGAAGCACCACGAGTGCAGTCATCCTATACATATTTGTCCTTATGGTTTTCCTTTTGATATTTCCATCTCGAAGTCAATGTCTAGATGGCTTTCTTAAAATAACAAGTATAATAACGGCATGGTCATGTAAAGGTCTGGGTCTTCAAAATCAGACAACATGGTTCTGGTTCAGCTAAAGATGAAGACAGAAACTCTTCCCATGAAGCAAAGCCCACACCCTCAGGGATCCTGACACGCCTCATGGGTGAGGAGCTCCTTTGCTCCATGGAGTTGTTGGAGTACAAAGGATGCAGGCACCCTCCAGGGTTCATTCTGTTTTCTTCATAAATTACCCAGTTCAAGTCGCAAGGGACTCACTGGGTCAGTTTCAGAGCCCAGGATGGGCCACCAGGTGAGCAGCACACCCACGCCACTGCCAAGGAAGGCTAACAGGGGCTTGTGTTCCACTGGGAACACAATGAGCCACTCCCTGGGCTCCTAAACAACCTATACTCCTCCTCTATTTCTCCCCTCACAAAGGGCATTGCACCCAGTTTACACCTCTGAGGCTGTGCTTTACTTTAAAAAATAATTTCTTTTTTTTTAAAAGATTTTATTTATTTGTTGGACTCAGAGAGACACAGCAAGAGAGGAAACACAAGCAGGCGGAGTGAGAAAGGGAGAGCCTGCTTCCCGCCAAGCAGGGAGCCCAATGCGTGGCTCCATCCCAGGAACCTGCAATCATGACCTGAGCCGAAGGCAGATGCTGAATGACTGAGCCACCCAAGCGCCCTTCAAAAAACAATTTCGAAAATCAGAAAGTGGTTCACCGAAGAGAAAAACATAAGCCCCCACAAAGGATTCCTTGAATATTTCAGAAGCCTGTTTTCCCATTGCTTAATTCAAACCGGAAACACACACACACACACAGATTGTCCCTTTCCAGTAGCAGGTCTGATTCACTTCAGTGATTGAAAGAAGAGCAGGAAATAAAAGAGTAACAGATGTTCTGATGACCCGTCATTTCCACCATCGAACTTTTGAAACTTCACCCACATGCAAAGAATGAAGCCCAAAGCAATGTCTCGGCCTGGCAACGCAGAGAAGTCTGAATTGGAGGGACAGGGACAGACGAAGAGCTCATGTGTGTTGGCTGAGGCTGGTGGCACAGAAGAAGGGGCTCTGCCAGCTCTCCACCTGGGTCTCCTCTATCCTCAGCCAGCAACATGCTCACAGCCCTGACCTGTCACAACTGTCACAAGGGAGACATACAGCCACCCCTGGAGCCAGCCCTGCCCACACCCTCCTGCAGAATGCACTCTGCTCTCCTCTGGGACCCCTGTCAGCTCTACCCAGACCTGGAACTCCCCCGTCTGCTGCAAAGCTCCAGGACCCCCTGCCCTCTCAAAAATACACTGGTCCAAGGCTCTCATAAGAAAGGCAGAAGGCTACCTCCTGAATGGTTAACACCTACTTTCCTCTTCTGTCCTATTTCTCTGCACTTACCTTTCTACCTGGGCTAAGTAGCATATCAATGGAATGTGAACATGCTCTGAGATCTGAATCTTTCATTGTGGCTTTCCAAGGACTCCTTATGCAATAAGACACTAGTGTATCCTACCACAGTGTGTTTGAAAACTATCATCTACAGAACAGGAGAGCGAAAATCACTCCAATTTCACCTCACTCTTCATGAAGCAGAACATGGCCTTTTTCTTTTCTAACTAAATTCCAGTTAGTTTCAATGCAGTGTTAATTCCTTTGCTTCAGGGGTAGGATTTAGTGAATCCTCACCTGCATAGAACAGCCGGTGCTCATCACAAGTGCCCTCCCTAATAGCCATCACCCATTTACCCCTTCCACCTGCCCAACAGCAACCCTCAGTTTGTGCTCCAAGATTGAGTCTGTTTCCTCATTTGCCTGTCTTCCTCCCCCCGCACTATGTTCATCCGTGTTCATTCTGAAATTCCACAGGAGTGAAGTCAGTGGGCATTTCTCTTTCCTTACAGATCATACTTAGATCCATCCTAATTCTTGCAGATGGTGAGATTTCATTCTTTTTGAAGCTGGGTCCTATTCCATTGTGTATCGATCTCCCACATCTTCTTTCTCCATTCGTCAGTGAATGGACATGGGGACTCCCTCCATAATTTTGCTATTGTCGATAATGCTGCTATAAACATCACGGTGTTTGTACCCCATTGAATGTGCACTTTTGTGTCCTTTGGGTAAATACCTAGAAGTGCAATTGCTGGATCCAAGTGTTGTTCAATTCTTAGCTTTTGGAGGAACCACCATACTCTGTTGCAGAGTGGCTGCAGCAGCCCCCATGTGCACCAACAGTGAGGGAGGATTCCATTTTAAGCACAAGATGACCTGCCAGCAATTTCCTAAGGACGAATGGAAAACCTGTGGGATAACCTGACTCACCCAGTGTCAACCAAGAAGTTCTAGAAATTCACCCCAGGGCTCCTGACACCAACTCCCTTGAAGCCACTAGCATGCCTCTATCCCAGAGAATTCCCAAAGACTCTCCTTCTGACTTCACCACCAATGTCTTTCACCATTTAATGAAACTAGAAAGTCAAGATTAACTTTTAAATAATAAAAGGCTCCTTGGAATCATTTTGAATTTCCCTCTGCCCTCATTGTAACTCTTTGGATGAAAAGACTAACCTATTAGGAAACATCACCTTTGACAAATGAGAAGACATCATCCAAGTCTCTATTTGACCACAAAAAGCCACCTAACTCTAGGTGCTAGCCACTCCACCACAACCTAGGCCCAATGGAATAAGCACTGTTAGATGAAGGAACACATTATATGTTAAAAACACAGAGTACCTCTCATCTTCCCTTTCTTATCAAAGTGATTACCTGGGAAAGAGATGTTCCAAACACCTTTCTAAGCCAGAAATGAATGGAGAAAATGGGATCCCCTGCCATGTTCTACCTGCAGGGAAACTAAAGAACTCTTGCACCCACCCTAGATTGCTGACTGCTGCTTCAGTTTGACTTTGTGGCTCCACTAGAGATACCAGGAGGTTTGGGGTTAAAGAGAAGTTTTACCTCCCATCCTGACATGGATGTGACATTATGCCTAATGTACCTGCTGCTTTCTCTGAACGCTGACGTCCTGTGACAAGTGGCATGACTGACTCAGATGCTGATGTTCAAAACTTCGGGTCTCATGGAGGCAGAGTGGAGAAGTGTTGTCAGGTGGGGATAAGAAGGCACTTCCGATCTAAGGCCTGCACATCTGCTCCAGTTCCTGGGAGAAGAGGTGACACATGCTTGTTTCTTAAGTAGTGATTAGCTTCATTCTAAGTTGACCAATGTCATTGTACTTTTTGGTGAAGCGAAGTTACTCTCCCCAAAATACGCTCAACTCATCGGTTCCAAATGCAACATGAGTCAGGTATGGTTTCCTCTAGGCTCCAGACCCCCAAGGGAGGCCCCTCCTGCCCCATCCTGACAGCTCATTACAACCCTAGCCAGGGACACAGGGCACAATGATGAGTTGGTGAATGGCTCTAGGTGTTGTTACCACCACTCTTGAGCCTGGGGAAACAGAAGGTATACAGCTCACCTCTGCCTCCTATAGAAACAAGCTGTAGCGCATTGCCTCTCAGGGTCTCTCACCTAGTGCCTCACCACTGCCTTCAATGCCAACAAGATGCAAGTACTTATCTTCCATCTTTTGCACTGCAGTTTGCCACTGCCTCCAGTGGTGGCAAGCAGCATTGCCATGCCTTCCAGTGACTCTCACACTGCAGATCACCTCTCCCTCCAGTGGCATGAACCTACACTGCCGGGCCTTCCAGTGTCTTGCAATACAGCTCACAACCACTGGTCTCAAGCTGCACTGGCACATCTTCCACTATCACTCAGACTGCAACTCAGCACTGCCTCCAGTGGCAGAAATCTGCACTGTCTCTCTTTCCCACACCTTGGACTGTATCTGTTCACTGCATGCATTGTCGGGAAGCTCCAGCGGCACATCTTCCAGAGTCTCGCCCACTGAAGCTCAGCACTGCCTCCCTTGGTCGGAAGCTGAACTGCCCCATCTTTCAGCATCTGTAGCACTGGTCCTCAGCACTGCCTCCAGTGGTGGAAAGCTGAAATATGAGAGCTGCTTGATGGCATGGCAGTGCAGAATTCTGTCACTGGAGGAAGTGATGAGCATTGTGAGAGCTTCTGGGAGACGTGCCAGTGCAGCTTGCAGCCACTGGAGGCAGTGGTGATCTGTATTGCAAGACCCTGGAAGAAATGGAAATGTCAGTGCCCACCACTGGAGGCAGTCGTCAGCTGCAGTGGGAGGGATTCCAGAAGGTCAATTTGCAGTGTTCGTTAAGGCCACTAGAGATGGCCATGATCTGCAATGCGAGACAATTAATGGCATGCCTGTGCAGAGTGTGGCTGGCGGAGGCAGTGTGGAGCTGCAGTTCTAGACCGTGGAAGATATGCCATGACAGTCCCGCCAGTGGAGGGGGTGGTCAGCTGCAGTGCAAGGGATGCCTGAAGGCTTTGCAGTGCTGCTTACCACCACTAGAAGAAGTGGGAGGCCATGGATGGTCTCTGGCTGTGCAGCTTGTCTCCACTGGAGTCAGTGCTGAGCTGCAGGGTAAGATGATAGAAGGAGTGCTTGTGTTTCAAAAGAGTACTTTCTGTTTGTGGGGTTTTATACCCAATTTCTAATCTCCTTTATGACCATTTAAAATGACCTTGGGAATAGAGTAATTGGATGCAGATTCACTATATTTCTGGGACTCCTACAGAATCTAAACTGCAATTCAACCCTATACTTCAAAATTGAAAAAAAGTGTTAAATGTTGATTTGCTTCTTCTGTCCTGTGTATGAGGACTTCCCTCCCCATCCACTGTACTGACAAAGTTGAAACAGTGATGTGTTACGTCTTTTCCAGAAAGAATTTATCATATTTCAGATTTCAGGTAATTAGGTCATCCAGAGATCTCAGTTGGACTTTAAATTTTTTGGTTTGTAGGTTACCTTTATTGTTCTCATTTTTAGTGTTAGAGTGACATTGCCCTGCATATTTCTGTATTCTAACAGAAGCAGAAGTTTCCAGCTATGCTTTCTTAAACAGTTATGCCAGTTTTCAAATTATAAATTTCAATATTTATAAACATTAATATCAGAATATTTCTTATACTAAAATGCTTAAGAGAATATGTTTTAATATTAAAGATAAGATGATCTCACAAGTAAGAAAATAAGTGATATTCCAATATCATAAGAAAACAAAATTTTATAAAAATATTAATCACTTAAAACATGAAAAATGACTCCTGAGCAAGATTCTGACACATAATACAACATGGTTAAAACTTGAAGACAGTGTGCTAAGTGAAATAAGCCAGACACAAAAGAAAAAACATAGTGTAATTCCATTTAAAGAGGTGCCTAGAGGGTCAAATTCATAGAGACAACAAATGGAAAGAGGATTGCCAGGGTAGAGCTATTATGTAATGGGTACAGAGTTTCAGTTTAAGATGAAAAATTCTGGAAATGGATGGTGGTGATGGTTGCTCAACAGTACAATGTACTTGCCACTGAAATGTATGCTGAAAGGGATTAAAATGCTGGGTCTTAGTTTTTATATGTCTTACCATAATAAAACAAAGACAATTCAAGTGTGTCAAGCCCATTGAGAAGTGATTGTTTCTATAGCTGAGATTAGGAAAATATAGGAAGAAATCAGAGCATCTTATCCTGTCAGAAAGTAACAAAGTGCTTTAAAAAAAATAAGGAAAGTACAATGTCAAAAAGATAGAGAACCTTTACCAGCTATTATTAAACTGTCATCATTTACACTTCTTATTTTTCATAAAATGCTCAGCAAATAGAAATGAGAACTGAGGAACAATAGATCAATCTAAAGATAGTGTTTTCTTTGCTCTTTTGTTTGTTTAGTTTCAACTATTTCCAAAAGGTTCTAAATGCAAGCTCAAAATCTACAATGAGACTATTAAAAGAAAAAAAAAGCTACTCTTATTTATCCTCTAAGCAAACAAAAACAGATGTAATGCAAACATAGCATCATCTTTTCATTCAAATCATTGTGAATGATTCCAATATTGGAAAAGCTTTCAGTCACTAGTCTATCAGACATAAAGTGTGTTTAAACACCAAAATAAATGAATATATGAAATAGAAACACAGAACCAACTATTTATATTGTGTACTTTGAGTCAATACACGGATTGACTTCTGACTTAATGTATACATTCCCAAGGGTTGTAAGCCTACCTATCACTCTCCTTGACAAAGCAGTAGGAAATCTGACAGTTGCCAGAAAAGATTTCAGTGAGTGTCTTAAAAATAAAAGGAAAGAGTGGACTCTTGATCTTCATTCAAGTGATCTCAGCTCTAGAAAGTGCCAGGAGAATGAATAGAAGTGACAGTTTCATTTTGAAATACACTGCTAATTGATATTAAAATTATAATAATTAAGTCTTTGGAGTAAACTTGAACCAAAACTGTAAAGTTAATGACTTAAACTTGGGAATTGTTTTTTTTTTAAGATTTTATTTATTTATTTGAGAGAGAATGAGAATGAGAGAGAGAGAGAGAGAGAGAGAGTGAACACACACAGAAGGAGAGGGAGAAAAAGAAGCATACTCCTCGTTAAACAGGGAGCTGAATGCTGGACTGGATCCCAGGACTCTGGGATCATGACCTGAGCAAAAAGCAGAGGCTTAACTGATTGAGCCACCCAGGGACCCCTAAACTTGGGAATCTTAATGGAGATGATTGTACACTGTTTTTTCACTCTACTTTGACTTCTAACTCTGCAATCTTTGTACCTACTAGTGCAACCCCAGCACCCTCCAATACTCATGTATACATTTGTGTGGAAACTGGACTTGTATCACCATTCCTTCTTTCCTTTTCTTCCTCTCCTCCTTCCTTCTGAAAAATATCTATGAAGTGTTGATTACACACTAGGCTCTAGGCTAAGAGAACATTGTATAGAAAACAGTCACAGCTCCTAATCACACACAAACTGTGTGGCTTACTGTCTAGCAGATAAAAAGACATTAAACAAATAAACAAGTATACACACATCTCTTGTAGTCTATGATGCATCTCCTTAGCTTGCCTGATAGTAGCGTCAGTTACTGTAGGTTGTGGTAGACAGTCCTGGTGAGACCCGACTTACCTGGTGCCAATACTCCCAATTTCTACACTTAGCATCTTGCCACATTTCTTCCTCAGTGTCTTCTCCAATACCACTATAATTATACTAGCCTCTGAGCACATGCTGTTAAAAAGGTTGGGGTAGGAGGTTGAAGCCCCTGGAGGCAATCCCCTATGGGTGGAAGAAAGCAGCTGATAGATAAATGCTCTAGCCTTTCTCTCTATTAGGAAGTCAATTCTAGCATGCATTTTGAATAATTACCAAGGGCTGCTAGTAGAATTGAGTATCTATAGTTTATTAATGTGAAATACATAATGTATCTTGATACACAATTTTCTTTATCCTACGAATTGCTCACTTTACCTATCATATCTCCATTCTGCACTCCCTTCTCTCCCCCAAAAAATCTGCACTCAAGTCCTTGTCTCAAGTTCTGCTTTTAGGGATTCAAATTTTTAAAAGAAAAACCTTCAAATTCATTAAATATATAATTATAAATTACAATAGTTTTTGATGATTAACAAAGAAAAAGGTTGTACAACAGAGAAATGTTTGTGGATTTTTCTGGGAGTTGGGAGGCTCATGACAAGTTAATTCTCCTGAAAATTGACCTGAGCAGCTTTTCTAAAGTATGTAAAGGGCACTGGCACCTGCTTAAATTATGAAATGCACTGATTATTACAATGGCCCTATATTGAGTTTTGGGATGGTTTGTTTAAGCTTGGCAGTAATGATTATTAATAGCAGTTAGACTGATAATTTTATACTTTCTGAAAATCCTGGAAGGTTCTGCTATGGCACTTTTTACATAGCAAGAAATATGCCTACGTTGCTAGAAAGGAATATGAAACTCCAGCTAAGATTCTATTTTGAGCTTCCTGGCTCTACTGTTGTTTTAAGACTACCTTGTAGCAGATGAATGGATAAAAAAAAAAAATATGTAGTCCATATATACAATGGAATATTATTCAGCCATCAGAAAGGATGAATACCCAATATTTACATCAACATAGATGGAGCTGGAGGAGATTATGCTAAGTGAAATAAGTCAAATGAAGAAATATAATTATCATGCGGTTTCACTTATTGTGAAACATAAGGAATAGCATGGAGGACATTAGGAGAAGGAAGGGAAAAATGAAAGGCAGGGAGAAATCAGAGCTGGGTTGAACCATGAGAGATTATGAACTCCAGGAATCAAACTGAGGCTTTTAGAGGTGAGAGGGGTGGAAGGATAAATAAGCCCAGTGATGAGTATTAAGGAGGGCACATAGTGCATGGAGCATTGTGTTATACACAAACAATGAACCATACACAAACACTACCTCAAAAACTAATGATGTACTGTATGGCAACTAACATAACATTTAAAAAAACAAAACAAAACAAAACTATCTTGTGTTTTCTGATCAGACCAGAGAGAGAAAGCATGACAATTATGGTTCTTAGAAAGCAAGAAAAATGAAAACTTGCATATGTGATATAGTCATTGGTCAAGATACATTCTAAAGAATACATGACAGAATATACATGCTATCTCATTGGTCAAGATGTATATTCTTTATGCTATCTCTGTCTTGTATTTTTTTCCTAAAATAAACCATAGATTAGTGAGCATTGACATTTTGGGTCCTATTAATCTTCTAACACTAAAACCTTAACTCCCAATGTTTATCAGCAAGGAAGCTACATTACTTTTGTTATTTCTATTAAGAACAAATTATTCAAAGGCATGTTGGTTTAACATTGAAGAAGGTACAGTGTAATTTTCTGTATTGACTATCAATATATTTAAGATGAAAATTTCTCAAACTGTAGACATAATGCATTCCCAAACAAAGATCAAACAGGATTTCTCCCCCTAGAATTAACAAGGTGGTTATAAAAGTCAAATAGAAATGCAAAGAACTGGATTAACCGAAGGTCCAAACAACAAGAATAAACACAACTTCCTCTAAAGACTCATTATAAAGCTAGAATTATCAATAAAGTATGGAATTGGAGTCAAGGTGAATGAAAAAATTTATACAATAAAATAGAAAGTGCAGGATTAGACTTCCACGTACACTGACAACTGATCTTACAAATATGCAAAGTATACTCAGGAGAGAATGAATAGTCTTTTTGACAGATGTTACTGAGATTATGATATCCTTATGTTTAAAAAAACTTTGATAAATGTTTTCTGCCACATGCAAAAATTAATTCAAATTGGATCATACATAAAAATTGAAATCCTAAAACTATGAAATTTCCTAAAGAAATCTTAAGAGAAAATCTTCACGACACTGGGTTAGACAAATATTTCTTAGATATAGCGACAAAAGCATATTCCGTAGAAGAGAATTTGATAAATTGGACTTTGTGAAAAGTAAAAGCTGCTGCTTCTCAAAAGTCACTGTTAGGAGAGTAGAAACACATACTACAGACTCGGATAATATTTTTGCAAATCCTGTATCTGATGAAAGACTTGTAGATAGAACCCACAGAGAGGTCTCAAAAGTCAATAATAAGAAAAAAAAACTAAAAACACTTAAATAGCTTCTTCAAAGAAGGTATAGATATCCAATAAATATATGAAAAGATGTTCAAAATCATTGTTCAGTAAGGAAACATAAAACAAAACCATGTCGTCACTGGGTCCCTATTGTAATGGCTTAATTTGGAAAAAAAAAAAAAAAAGAAGAAGAAGAAGAAAGAAGAAAAAGAACTGATTATATCAAGTGTTGGCAAGGATATGGAGGGACTGAAAGACTTATACATTGTTGGAGAAAATGTAAAATGGCTTTTTTGTGCTTCCAGTGGTGGTAGTGGCAGCAGATGTACCCTTTACATGCAGAACATTGCCTGTGAGTTCGTGGACCAGGACCTGCCTGGAAATGTACTGCCAACAACCTCATCATGGTCACCAAGGACCACAGGTCCATCCAGATGAATGTGGCTGAGGTTGACAAGGTGACAGGCAGTTTCATAACCAGGTTAAAACCAATGCTATCTTTGGGGCCATTTGCTGGATGGGGGAGTCAAATGACTCCATCCTCTGACTAGCAAAGGTCATGGGCAGCATTTCAAAGAACTTCTGACTGGAAAGGATCATGGATGTGGGATATTTGTCAAGAATGAATAGCACCCACTCCCCCCAAAAAGAAAGAAAATGTAAATGGCACATCCACTTCGGAAAACTGGTTGTTTTTGTGTTTACCATTTAATACAGGCATTCCATTACTAGGTATTTTTCCAGGAGAAATAAAAGCTTATCTGTGTATATAAAGACAAGACAGAAATTTTCTTAGCAACTTTATTTGTAATAGTCATAAATAAGGAATGCTCTAATAATAGATAAGTAGATAAAAAAATTATAGTGCAGTCATTCAACTGAATGTTACCCAGCAATAAAAACATAAATAAGATACATATGTAACATAATCCCTTCTTTATTATGTTGAATGAAAGAAACCACCATAGAAGAGGGTATACTTGGGGCACCAGGGTAGCTCAGGGGTTAAGTGTCTGCCTTCCACTTGGGTCATAATTATTTTTAAGCTTTTATTTATTTACTTGACAGAGAGAGAAATCACAAGTAGGCAGAGAGAGGAGGGAAGCAGGCTCCCCGCTGAGCAAAGAGCCCAATGTGGGCCTCGATCCCAGGACCCTGGGATCACGAGCTGAGCCAAAGGCTGAGGCTTATTTAACCCACTGAGCCACCCAGATGCTCCACTTGGCTCATAATCTGGGGGTCATGGGACTGAGATGGGCAAAGTTGGCCTCCCTGCTCAACTGGGAGTCTGCTTCTCCCTCTCCCTCTGCTCCTCCCTACTCCACTCATGTTCTCTCTCTCTCTCTTAAATAAATAAATAAGATTTCTAAAAAATAGTATATACTTAATTTTATTTATATAAAACTTAAACTAAAAAATGCAAAGTAATATATTCTGATGTATTTTGCATATAATATGCTGCATTTTATCTTAGGAAGTTAATTATATTTTAGTTATTAATATAAGTAAAAAATATATATTTTAACTTTAACTTTATTTTTAGCATTATCAGAGCTCCACATATCTTTGTCTAAATCCAAATTTTGTCTGGTATCATACTCCTTTTTTCCATAAAACTTCTTTAACATTTACTTTAGTTAAAGTGTGCAGGTAATATAGTCCCTCAGCTTTCATTTGTTTAACTAATTCTGAATTTCACCTTCAGTTCTGAAAGATATTCTCTCTGGGTATAATATTCTAAGTTGAATTTTACTTTTTATTTCATTACGTAAAGGATGACTCTCTAACGTCCTCTAGCTTACACTGTCTCTACTGGTGACTCTTAACGTATTTTATAATTTTATGCCAACGTACATAACGTGTTTTTTTTTCAATGATTGCTTTTAAAATTTCTTTGTTTGCTTTCAAAAGCTTGTCTTTGCTGTGTCTGGAGGTATCATTTGACTTTGTGAGTTTGCGTATGTGTGTTTATGTTGGATTCACTATGTTTCTAGGATATATTGTTTAATATCTTTAATTTTCTTTTTGAAATTTTCTTGAAAAATTTACTCTTTTCCTTTCTTCCTGGGATTCCAATTAGATTTTAAACATTATGTTTTCCTTAGCTTCTTGGGTTTCTTGTTTGTTTGTTTGTTTTGTGGGCTATTTTTTTTTAAGATTTTATTTATTTACTTGACAGACATCACAAGTAGGCAGAGAGGCAGGCAGAGAGAGGGAGAAGCAGGCTTCCTGCTGAGCAGAAAGCCTGATCCGGGGCTCAAACCCAGGACCCTGGGATCATGACCCGAGCCGAAAGCAGAGGCTTTAACCCACTGAGCCACCCAGGTGCCCCCCTAGCTTCTTGTTGTGTTGACTGCCTTGTCTCTTGAAAAACTGTTGTTGTTGTTGTTGTTGTTGTTTGTTTGTTTGCTTGCTTCTTTGTTTTATTCTCCTTCTCTTGGCATTGTGTCCTTTTTCACTGAAAACCTTTCATTGTAGAAAACCTATGTAGCAAACATATATGGAACATTAAATTAATCCAGTATACCTGAGTTGTGTTTAGGTTTCCTACTCACTCTGATTGCTTTGAGGACAACAGTTTCTCTTAATCAACCCTTGTACATGGAGGAGATAAGAGGATATTTTACAGCCTTAGTTCAAGTGCTAAGACTGGTTGTCTAAAACTGAATCTACATAATTTCATCAACTATTTGGCCAATATTATTTTCCATTTCACACAGAACAAATTCCTACATAAGGGAATAATCTTCAGTCATAGTCTCTTCTGAAATCCTTAACCATAATGATGCATACATTTGTTGGCTAGTAGACTGAATCATGAGGGATGGATTTATCTATATAGGTTGGATAGAATAGCTAGGTGTTAAATTTTTATTTGGCAAATGACATTTAGTAAAAAACACTAAGAGAATACTTTTGCAAGTGATACTATGAAAATGTGGTGAAGTGAAAATAATGTACTAACTCTTTACCATGAAGTACAATGTGGGAATCCTAGGTTGTTCATCCAACTAGGTTAACTAGGTTAACCATCCAACTCTTGATTTCTGCTCAGGTCATGATCTCAGGGTTGTGACAGTGAGCCCTGCATTCAACTCTGTACTCAGTGGGAGAGTCTGCTTGAAGATTTACTCTCTCCCTCTCCTTTTGCCCTTCCCCCTACCTCTCTTTCAGATAAATAGATAAATCTTTAAAAAAAAAAAAAAAAAGGAATACAATGTAATAAACCTAAGCAAACTAGTCAGTTTCCTATATAGTTCTTAACATTAGGATAAAGTAAAATTTTACAGATAGCATTAAAGTTGTAGAAACATATTCAAAGTTAACTATATTCTGTGTAGATCTGAATGAATTTGCATCTTAGCCAACTATTTTGTGTATTTGAAGATATAATTTAATCCTTCAAAGTAACAATAATTTGTTCTTTTTTCGGTTTTAGCATCCCCCTGTTAATATGAATCACTTTACTTGATCATGGGGGAATAGCCTTTCTTAAAATGCCTCAGAAATCATAACTTAAATGGAACTTTTGTTATTGGTCATCCTGCTCTATCAGAAAACGAAAAAGAGATTTGGAGAGATAAGAAGATGGCAGTAGAGTAGGAGAACCCTAGGCTTACCTCATCCCATGAATACAACTAAATAACTATCGAGTCAGCCTAAATACCCCAGAAATTGACCTGAAGACTGAGAGAACAATATCCAAAACTAATGGAAGAGAATGGGCCACACTAAAGAATGTGGGAAGGGTGGACACATGGTGTAGAGGAGAAGCAGATCCTGCCTGCTGCAGAGGGGAAGGAGCCATGGTGGTGGAAAAGGGAAAGCAAGAGAGAACTTGGGGAGAGGAACTTGGGGAACAGGAGATGCCCTTAACCATTGGCTTGGAGAATGGGAGGGGCTGAATTTCCTTAATTCTTAAAGACACTTAAAAATTCCTCTTAACACTTAAAAACACTTAAAAGCCTGGAGTTTTAAAGGTCAATGGGCTTAGCTGGGGTAGACTTAGGAGGGCACAGTGTTGCTCTTGGAAAGGAAGAAAACAAACAACACAGGGAGTGCAGCATGGAAACAATGATCCAAAGAGCACCTAAAGCACACGGTGGGGAGATTATTTGCTCTTCTTGGAGCATGTCCCTAAGACACAGCATTCATGGAGACACCTTTCTAGGAACAAAGATGCTCCATTTCCTTTCCCCACCTCTCAGCATAAACACAGCACCACCTGTAGGAAGCAGCACAGTGTGGACACTGGCTGCATAATTTGCTTGCACTAAGTCCTGCATGCCTAAACTCTGCTGGAACTGCCTGTCTCAGTCTTGCTTGCCTCAGTCCCAGTGTGGCAGACCCCTCCACTAGAAAATCAGCTCGGACCCCTGCCCATACCATTTCTCCCAACTGGTTTTGCAGGGTGTGGGTTCTAGCCTCGCAGGGTGACAGGTCTCATTTCATAAGCAGAGCAAAGTGCTAGGTAAAAGTTGTCTCATTCAGGCTGAGAGTGAAACATTACCTACAATATACAAGAAAAGCCTCTGCAGATGACTGATCTGAAGGACACAGTAGTCAAAATACAAGAGCAGAGAGCAGGCAGCACACATTGGAGGCCCTCCCTGCAGCACCAGGCCCTGGGCAATAAATGGCATCTTCTTCATAAGGCCATTACTTTGAGGAGGGCAGATATCTGGCTTTTCTAACACAGAGAAGAAGGCAGAGACTTAGACAAAATGCTAAGAAGAAGGAATTTATCCCAAATGAAAGAACAAGATAAGGCCATGGCCAGATATCTAACCAAGTAAACAGATGTAAGTAACAGGCCTGATGGAGAATTTAAAGCAGCAATGATAAGGATACTCACTGGGCTTGAGAAAAGAATAGAAGACATTAGTGAGGTCCTTACCACAGAGATAAAAGAATTTAAAAGAATCAATCAGAGATTAAGAATGCAATAAATGAGATTAGAAAAACTCTTGATGTAATGAATGGGAGGCTGAAAGAAGCAGAAGGATGATTTAATGTCCTAGAAGACAAGGTAATGGAAAGTAATAAAGCTGAACAAAAGAGAGAAAGAATTATGCAAAATGAGAACAGATCTAGGGAACTCAGTGACTCCATAAAACATAATAACTCTTATATTATAGGAGTCCCAGAAGACAAAGAGAGAAAAAAAAGAGTGCAGAAAGTATGTTTGAAGAAATAATAGCTGAAAACTTTCCTAATCTGGTGAAGGAAATAGATGTCCAGATCCAGGAGACACAAAGAACTCCAATCAAAATCAACAAAAGCAGCCTACACCAAGAAAATGATAATTAAATTTGCAAAATATAGTGATAAAGAAAAAAATCCTAAAAGCAGCAAGACAAAAGATATCCTTAACTTACAGTGGAAAACCCATGAGGCTAGCAAGAGATTTTCAAATGAAATTTGGCAAGCCAGAAAGTAGAGACATGATATGTTCAATGTGCTGAATGGGAAAAATTTTCAGCCAAGTATACTCTATCCAGCAAGGCTATCACTCAGAATAGAAGAAGACGTAAAGAGTTTCCCAGACAAACAAAACCTGAGGAGTTCATGACCACTAACCCAGCCCTGTAAGAAATCTTAAATGTGACTCTCTGAGGGGAAACGAGAGATCCAAAGTGGCAGTATAAAGCAGGAATCACAAAAGCAGTAAAAAATGAATATTTCTGTAGAAAAATAAGTCAAGGAACTCACAAAACAGGTTATAAAATATAATAGCATATGCATAAAATGTGGGGAGAAGAAGAGAAAAGAATGTGTTCAAGCCTAATGCTCATCAACTAATATAAACTGCTATTTGCAGAAGATGTTATATACAAACCTAAAGGTAGCTGAATATGAAAAACCACTAATAAACATACAAGGAATAAAGAGAAAGAAATCCAAATATATCACTAAAGATAATCAGCAAAACATAAAAGAGAGAAAGACAAGAAAAGGTCAATGAAAATATCCAGAAATCCAGTATTGAAATGGTAATGAGTACATATATATCAATAACTTCTGTGAATGTGAGTAGAGTAAACACTCCAATCAAGAGGAATAGGGTGACAGAATGGATTTTAAAAAAGATCCATCTATATGTCCCCTACAAAAATTTCACTTTATCCATAAAGAAAACTGCAGATTGAAAATGAAAGGATGAAGAAACATTTATCATGCAAATGATGTCAAAAGAAACCAGAGTAGCAATATTTATATAAGACAAAGTAGACTTTAAAACAAAGACTGTAATAAGAGACAAAGGACACTATATAATAGTAAAGAGGATAATCCAACAAAAAGATACAATAATTGTAAATACTTATGCCCCCAGTATGGGAGTACCCAGACATATAAAACAATAACAAATGTAAAGGAACCCATTATAATGATACAATAATACTAGGGAAATTTAACAGTCCCCTTACATCAATGAACAGATCATCTAAACAAAAATCAACAAGGAAACAATAGTTGTGAATGACACACTGGAACCAGATGGCCTTAACAGATAATATTCAGAACATTCCATCCTAAAACTGCAGAATACACATTACCATGTGATTTCACTCACATATGGAATTTAAGAAACAAAACAAATGAGCAAAGGGGGAAAAAAGGCAAACTAAGAAACACTCTTAACTATAGAGAACAAACTGATGGTTAGTTACTAGAGGGAGGTGGGTAGGAGAATGGGTAAAAGAGGTGATGGGAACTAAGGGACACACTTGGCTGTAATGAGTTCCAGATGTTGTATGGAAGAGTTAAATCATTATATCATCTACCTGAAACTAATAGTACACAGTATGTTAACAAACTGGAATATAAATCAAAGTGTTAAAAAAAGAAAACTAAAAACAAATTTGTATATACATTCACCAGTGATAATATTTATTAAGATTATTCTTAGATTTCCTTAGTTTTAATGTAATGTCCATTTTCTGTTCCAGAATTGCATACAATACACCATTTTACATCACCACTTTATGCTTAACTGTCCTGTCTCCTTAGGCTCTTCTTGCTTGTGACAGTTTCTTAGA
This sequence comes from Mustela putorius furo, assembly GCF_011764305.1. Lineage (NCBI taxonomy): Eukaryota > Metazoa > Chordata > Mammalia > Carnivora > Mustelidae > Mustela > Mustela putorius. The sequence goes on along the minus strand of NW_025422019.1, from coordinate 17,746,817 downwards.
CTTCCTTGGTTTCTGATGACCTTGATAGTACTGAAAAATAATTATTATGTATTTTGTGGGATACTCTTCTATTGTAATATGTTTGATTTTTTTTTTAATAATTAAACTGGAGTTAGGGCTTTTGGGAAGAAGACCACAGAAGTAAAAAATCATTTTCCCTTGAGGAGTAAGATGGCAGAGGAGTAGCAGACTGAGATGACATCAGGTCGCAGGAGTTCAGCTAGATAGTTATCAAACCATTCCAAACACCTAAAAACCCAACAGGAGATCAAAGAGAAGAAGAGTAGCAATTCTAGAAACAGAAAATTGACCACTTTCTCAAAGGTTGGATGTGCAGAGAAGTGAATCTGAAGCAATGGGAAAATAAGCTGCAGGGGGATGGGCCAGCTCCCAGTAAGTGGTGGAGCAATGGAGCATAAAATTTGAAATTTTAAAAGTCTGTCCACTAAGGGACATCACTCCAGAGGCTAAGGGGGGTGGGTGGAGCCATCGCGGGGACAGTGTGGTCTAAGGTTCCGGGGCTACAGAAGGATCAAGGGTGACTGAGTGTAGCAGAGCTCGCAGGTATCATAGCAGGGAAGCTGGCTACAGAGACAGAGCCAAGGAGTGAGCTTTCAGCTTGGGGTTACCTTAAACTGTGACCCATGGCACAGTCATACCACTGCTCTTTGAGCAGGAAACCTACAAGTGGCAGATCCAGGAAGACCCACCTTTATCCACTGGAAGAGCAGAGTGGCAGGAATCTGCTGGGTTTAGAGACTATAAATGGGGCTACGTGCAGGAGACAGAAATGCTTGGTCACAGGCCAGATGAGCTCAGAGCATGACCAGAGACCAGGGAGATGGGAGTGATTGAGCACTTGTCTCTGAGGGTACACTGAGGTGTGGGACCCTGAGTTCTCCAGGGAAGGGATTGGGAGGCTGCCATTTTCATTCCCATCCTGCAGAGCTCTATGGAAAGCATTCAGGGAACAAAAGCTCCCAAGAGCAAACCTGAGCAGATTACTTAGCCTGGCCCCTGGCAAAGGCCACACAATTCTGCCTCAGCCAAAGACATTTGAGAATCACTACAACAGGCCCCTTCCCCAGAAGTTAAGCAAGAACATCCAGCCAAGACCAAGCTCACTGATCAAGTAGAACAGTGGAATGAATTCCAGAGGAGGGGAAAGCAAGGCATGGAATTGATGGCTTTCTCCCCATAATTCTTTATTAAATTTTTCTTAATTTTATTTTTTTCTAATTCAATTTAATTCTAATTTTTTTAACTTTTCCTCTTTCCTCTCTTAACGTTTTTTGACTAATTTATCTTAACAATACCTTTTTTTAAAAAATCTTTTTAAACCTTCATTATAATACATATAGGGTTTTTCTTCTAAAAAATTTTGGGATACAATTTCTTCTAATAGATCAAATTATACCCTAAATCTAGCACACGACTTTGTTCTAGTCTCCAGCCTGAGATAATACTCTCCACTTTATTTTTCTTTCTTTTTCTAACCAACTTATCTTATCAATTCCTTTCCTGGAATTTTTTTAAATTTTCAACTTTAGTCATATTCTGTATCTTCATCGTGTTTATCCTTATTTTTGCATATATATGTTTTTCTTTCATTAAAATTTTGGGAGGTAGTTTCTTCTAAGAGACCAAAAATACACCCAAAATGAAGTGGGTGGCTCTGTTCTATTCATCAGTCTAATATATATATTCTAATATATATATATTTTTTTTTAATTTAAAAAAAAATTTTTAAGCTTCTTTTTACACCCTTTCTTCTCCCCCAAATTTGGGGTCTCTTTTGATTTTGTTAGTGAACATTCTTCTGGGGTCTTTGTCAGCCTTTTAGTATTTTATTCTCTCATTCATATATTCTTATCTGGATAAAATGACAAGGCGGAAAAACTCATCACAAAAAAGAAAAAGAACCAAAGGAGGTACAGAAGCCTAGGGACATAATCAATACTGACATTGATAATATGTCAGATCTAGAGTTCAGAATGATGATTCTTAAGGTGCTACCTGGGCTCAAAAAGGCATGGAAGATATTAGAGAATCTCTGTCTGGAGAAATAAAAGCCCTTTCTGGAGAAATTAAAGAACTAAAATCTAACCAAGTTGAAATTTTAAAAAGCTATTAATGAGGTGCAATAAAAAATGGAGACTCTTACTTCTAGGATAAATGAGGCAGAAGAGAGATTAGTGATATAGAAGACCAAGTAACACAGAATAAAGAAGCTGAGCAAAAGAGAGACAAACAACTATTGGACCATGAGGAGAGAATTGGAGAGATAAGTAATACCATAAGATGAAACAATATTAGAATAATCGGGATTCCAGGAGAAGAAGAAAGAGAGAGAAGGGCAGAAGGTATATTGGATCAAACTATTGTAGAGAATTTCCCTATTATGGTAAAGGAAACAAACATCAAAATCCAGGAGGCACAGAGAACCCCCCTCAAAATCAATAAAAATATGTCCACACTCCATCATCTAAGAGTAAAACTTACAAGTTCTAGTGACAAAGAGAAAATAGTGAAAGCAGCACGGGCCAAAAAGTCTGTAACGTACAATGGTAAAAAGTTAGATTGGCAGCAAACTTGTGCACAGACCCAGCTAGGCTATCATTGAAAAGAGTAAGGAGAGGGGCACCTGGGTGGCTCAGTGGGTTAAAGCCTCTGCCTTTGGCTCAGGCCATGATACCAGGGTCCTGGGATCAAGCCCCGCATTGGGCTCTCTGCTCAGTGGGGAGCCTGCTCCCCTCCCCCACCCCGCCTACCTCTCTGCCTACTTGTGATCTCTGTCTGTCAAATAAATAAATAAAATCTTTAAAAAAAAAAAAAAAGAGTAAGGAGAGATAAAAACCTTCCAGGCAAAACAAAAACTAAAAAAATTTGTAAATACCAAACCAGCCCCACAGGAAATATTGAAAGGGGTCCTCTAAGCAAAGAGAAAGCCTAAAAGTAGTAGATTAGAAAGGAACAGAGAACAGTATACAGTAATAGTCACCTTACAGGCAATACAATGGCACTAAATTCATATCTCTCAATAGTTACCTGGAATGTAAATGAGCTAAATGCCCCAATCAAAAGACACAAGGTATCAGAATGGATAAAAAAAACAAAAGCTGGGGGCACCTGAGTGGCTCAGTGGTTTAAAAAACAAAACCCATCAATATGTTGTCTACAAGAAACTCATTTTAGACCCAAAGACACCTCCAGATTTAAAGCGAGGGGATGGAAAACAATATACCACGCTAATGGACAGCAAACGAAAGTTGGGGTGGCAATCCTTATATCAGATCAATTAGATTTTAAGCAAAAGAATGTAATAAGAGATGAGGAAGGACACCATATCATTCTCAAAGGGTCTGTCCAACAAGAAGATCTAACAGTTTTAAATATCTATGCCCCTAACATGAGAGCAGCCAACTATATAAACCAATCAATAACAAATTCAAAGAAACACATTGACAATAATACAATAATAGAATGGGACTTTAACACCCCTCTCTCTGAAATGGACAGATCATCCAAGCAAAAGATCAACAAAGAAATAAAGGCCTTAAATGACACACTGGAACAGATGGACATCACAGATATATTCAGAACATTCCATCCCAAAGCAACAGAATACACATACTTCTCTAGTGCATATGGAACATTCTCTAGAATAGATCACATCCTGGGTCACAAATCAGGATTCAACCAGTACCAAAGATTGGGATCTTTCCCTGCATATTTTCAGACCGCAATGCTCTGAAGCTAGAACTCAATCACAAGAGGAAATTTGGAAAGAACCCAGAAACATGGGCTAAAGAGCCTCCTACTAAAGAATGTATGGGTCAACCAGGAAATAAAGAAGAATTGAAAAAAATCATGGAAACCAATGATAACAAAAACACAACTGTTCAAAATCTCTGGGACACGGCAAAGGCCGTCCTGAGAGGAAAATATATAGCAAGCAGTACAAGCCTTTCTCAAGAAACAAGAGAGGTCCCAAATACACAACCTAACCCTACACCTAAAGGAGCTGAATAAAGAAGAGCAAAGAAAGCCTAAACCCATCAGAAGAAGAGAAATAATAAAGATTAGAGCAGAAATCAATGAAATAGAAACAAAAAAACAGTAGAACAAACCAATGAAACTAGGAGCTGGTTCTTTGAAAGAATTAATAAGATTGATAAACCCCTGGCCAGACTTACCAAAAAAAAAAAAAAAAAAAAAAAAAAAAGAAAGAAAGAAAGAAAGAAAAAGAAAGAAAGAAAGAAAAGACCCAAATAAATAAAATATTGAATGAAAGAGGAGAGATCATAACCAACACCAAAGAAATACAAACAATCATAAGAACATATTATGAGCAACTCTATGTCAGCAAATTTGACAATCTGGAAGAAACAGATGCATTCTTAGAGACATATAAACGACCACAGCTGAACCAGCAAGAAATAGAAAACCTGAACAGACCCATAACGACTAAGGAGATTGAAACAGTCATCAAAAATCTCCCAGAAAACAAGAGCCCAGGGCCAGACAGCTTCCCAGGGGAATTCTACCAAACATTTTAAAGAAGAATTAATACCTATTCTCCTGAAACTGTTTCAAAAAATAGAAATGGAAGGAAAACTTCCAAACTCATTTTATGAGGCCAGCATCACTTTGATCCCAAAACCAGACAAGGATCCCATCAAAAAAGAGAATTATAGACCAATATTCTTGATGAACACAGATGTGAAAATTCTCACCAAAATACTAGTCAATAGGATCCAACAGTACATTAAATGGATTATTCACCACGACCAAGTGGGATTTATTCCAGGGCTGCAAGGTTGGTTCAACATCCACAAATCAGTCAATGTGATACAATACATTAATAAAAGAAAGAACAAGAACCATGTGATACTCTCAATAGATGCTGAAAAAGCATTTGACAAAGTACAGCATCCCTTCCTGATCAGAACTCTTCAAAGTGTAGGGATAGAGGGTACATACCTCAATATCATAAAAGCCATCTATGAAAAACCCACCGCAAATATCATTCTCAATGGAGAAAAACAGAGAGCTTTTCCAGTAAGGTCAGGAACACGACAAGGATGCCCATTACCACCACTGCTATTCAACATAGTACTAGAAGTTCTAACCTCAGCAATCAGACAACAAAAAGAAATTAAAGGCATCCGAATTGGCAAAGAAGAAGTCAAACTATCACTCTTTGCAGATGATATGATACTATATGTGGAAAACCCAAAAGACTCCACTCCAAATCTGCTAGAACTTGTAAAGGAATTCAGTAAAGTTACAGGATATAAAATCAATGCACAGAAATCGGTTGCATATCTTTACACCAACAACAAGACAAAAGAAAGAGAAATTAAGGAGTCAATCCCATTTACAATTGCACCCCAAACCACAAGATACCTAGGAATAAACTTAACCAAAGAGGCCAAGAATCTATACTCAGAAAACTATAAAGTACTTATGAAAGAAATTGAGGAAGACACAAAGAAATGGAAAAATGTTCCATACTCATGGATTGGAAGAACAAATATTGTGAAAATGTCTATGCTACCTAAAGCAATCTAGTGCAATCTAGTGAATCTTGATGCAATTCCTATCAAGATCCCATCCATTTTTTTCAAAGAAATGGAACAAATAATCCTAAATTTATATGGAACCAGAAAAGACCTCAAATAGCCAAAGGAATATTGAAAAAGAAAGCCAAAGTTGGTGGCATCACAATTCCAGACTTCAAGCTCTATTACAAAGCTGTCATCGTCAAGACAATTTGGTACAAATTGGTACAAAAACAGACACATAGATCAATGGAACAGAATAGAGAGCCCAGAAATAGACCCTCAACTCTATGGTCAACTAATCTTCCACAAAGCAGGGAAGAATGTCCAATAGAAAAAAAAACAGTCTCTTCAACAAATGGTGTTGGGAAAATTGGACAGCCACATGCAGAAAAATGAAACTGGACCATTTCCTTACACCATGCACAAAAATAGGCTCAAAATGGATGAAGGACCTCAATGTGAAAAAGGAATCTATCAAAATCCTTGAGGAGAACACAGGCAGCGACCTCTTCAACCTCAGCCACGGCAAGGGAAGCAAGGACAAAAATGAACCATTGGGACTTCAAGAGCAAAAGCTTTTGCACAGCAGAGGAAACAGTCAACAAAACCAAAAGACAACTCACAGAATGGGAGAAGATACTTGCAACCGACATATCAGATAAAGGGCTAGTATCCAAAATCTATAAAAGAGCTTACCAAAGTCAACAGCCAAAGAACAAATAATCCAATCAAGAAATGGGCATAGGACATGAACAGATATTTCTGCAAAGAAGCCATCCAGATGGCCAACAGACACATGAAAAAGTGCTCCACATCACGTGGCATCAGGGAAATACAAATTAAAACCACAGTGAGACACCACTTCACACCAGTTAGAATGGCTAAAATTAACAAATCAGGAAATGACAGATGCTGGAGAGGATGCGGAGAAAGGGGAACCCTCCTACACTGTTGATGGGAATGCAAGCTGGGCAATCACTCTGGAAAACAGCATGGAAGTCCCTCAAAAAGTTGAAAATAGAGGCTACCCTACGACCCAGCAATTGCACTACTGGGTATTTACCCTAAAGATACAAATGTAGTGATCCAAAGGGGCACGTGCACCCGAATGTTTATAGAGGCAATGTCCACAATAGCCAAACTATGGAAAGAACCTAGATGTCCATCAAAAGATGAATGGATAAAGAAGATGTGGTGTACGTGTGTGTGTGTGTGTGTGTGTGTGAATACTATAAAGCCATCAAAAGAAATGAAATCTTGCCATTTGCGATGACGTGGACAGAACTAGAGGGTATTATGCTGAGCAAAATCAGTCAGTCGGAAAAAGACAACTATCATATGATTTCCCTGATATGAGGAAGTGGAGATGCAACGTGGGGGGTTTGGGGGGTAGGAAAAGAATAAATGAAACAAGATGGGATCGGCGGGGAGACAAACCACGAGAGACTATCTCACAAAACAAACTGAGGGTTGCTGGGAGGAGTGGGTTAGGGAGAGGGTGGTGGGGTTATGGACATTGGGGAGGGTACGTGCTATGGTGAATGCTGTGAATTGTGTAAGCCTGACGATTCACAGACCTGTAGCCCTGGGGCTAATAATACATTATATGTTTATAAAAAGATTAAAAAATTTTTTTAAATATATATAACCTCTTTTGGCTCCTGTTTGCATTTGGAAGGAATATCAGTTTGTTTTTATTCCCTTGACCATAGCAACACTTGCCTGAATTTATATTTGGCATTGCCAAGGTAAAGGGGCTGCTGGAGGTCAAATACCTGAAGAATCTTAGACATTATGGCAGTATTGAATGTTAATGTAGTAATCCTCTGTGGGTGCTCTGGATAAGTTCCTGATGTTGAACTTGTCTTTGCATCGAGATTTAAAGAACCTTGGGCATTGACCACATCTAGCTCATCTAGCTTGGACGATATCCTACCTCTTGAGTTAAAGCCAAACTTACTAATTTCTACAACCCCCTGACTGTTGTAGTAATAGGAAAGAAATTACAACCTTATGAAGCATCTGTGTGCCAGACACAGTGCTGGCCACCTCAGATAGTATTTCATTTGTCCCCAAAACAGTTCTGTGAAGGAGGTGTTATCGTCACCTTTTTAGCAGTGAGGGAACTAACACTCAGAAGGATTTGTTACGAAGATCCAAGGCAGCACAAATGGGATTTAAATCCAGGTCACTCTGACTCCAGAGTCATTGTCCTTTCCCCTTGTACCACAATGTCAACTTGTTTGCAAATAGATAGATAGATAGATAGATAGATGATAGATGATAGATAGATATCTGCATTTAAATTTTAGTACATCTAAAAATCTAAATCTACATTTAGATTTTAGTTATGCCTTATAAGTTTTCTTTGAGATTTTGTCAAAGGCATAAGTAGTTAATATTTTATCATCACTTTGTGGGAAACTGGTTGACTTTTATATTCTCATTTTGCTGAAAATAGTGGTTAAACTTTCAAAATATCACTACCTTGCCTTCAGGCAGAACTGAATTCTGATGGTTTCAGGAAGCATATTACAAATGCCTGGGCCAGCTTTGGGATTAATTTTGTTTTGCTGTTGGAACTGAATTAAGGAAGACTTATCTTGAGTTTCTGAAGCATAGATGGTGTGTTACGTGTGCATTTTCTGGTCTCATATGATTTGAAGAATCTGAATACAGTTTATATCCAAGAAACAGCTGCAGCCCTTGATTAATAACATATTTTTTGGCCTTTATTTTCTTTAAAACTTTTTATTCTGAAGTAATTACAGATGCATAAAGAGTTGCAAAATATTTCAGAGGGGTGCCTTGTACCTGTCACCCAGTTATCCCAGTGGTTACATCTGACATAACTATCACACAAGATGAAAGCCAGGAAAATGGCATTGGTAACAATCCATATGTGTAGTTCTTTGCCACTTTATGACATTTGTGGATCCTGTAACCACTGTTTCAGTTAATTACAGAACTATACCTTCACGACAAGCATTTCCCCCCAGTTAATAATCACCCCTTCCCCAGTACCGTCCCTAACCTCAGCAGATGCTGCTGTCAACAGAATTGTCTAATTCAAAATTGAATATTATATGTATGAATCATTTGATCTCTCATAGTTACACACTGAGTCAGCTCACATCAGTAATGATCACTACCAAGGTTTAAGGGCTGATCTTTCCATGATCTACCTTTGGCACTTAATGCCTACTAAATTTTATGTCTTCTGCTGGGTTTTATGTCTTTTATCTTAAAGATTTTTTAGAAAATGCCTTGTAGAAATCAGATTGTTTGATGTCTTTAAAGTCCAGACATAGCGATTAAATCATTTACTTTAGAAATTTCAGAAGTATATGAAACTATAAAGTGATGTCATTATTATGCATCAGTATAGGAGAGCTCCTTGGGCACACTCATTGTCAGGGTACACTCATTATAGTGGGTTGGTAAAATCCTCTAAATTGCATACAGAATTTGTGGGTATATGTACATGTATGTATGGATATGTAAGTCCAACACTTGCATCAGATTTCCCAGGGAGTTCCTGATCTGAAAATAATCATTAAAATCTAGATTATGCTAAATAAACAAAAAATATATAAATATGAATATTAAAAAAATAAGGGGTGCCTGGGTGGGCTAGTCATTAAGCTTCTGCCTTCCATTCAGGTCATGATCCCAAGGTCCTGGGATGGAGCCCCACGTTAGGCTCCCTGCTCAGTGGGGAGGAGCCTGCTTCTGCCTCTCCCACTCCCCCTTCTTGTGTTCCCTCTCTAGCTGTCTCTCTGTGAAATAAATAAATAAAATCTTTAAAATAATAATAAAAATAAATCTCTTCCTAAAAAATAAAAATCACTTAAAATGAATTTTTTCTTTGTGAACAAGTGAGCCTTGTATTATGTAGAGGAACAGAGCCTTCCTGTCTCCAGAAACTATTTTCTGACTTCTTGGTGCTCAGTATTTTCTCCAGCCACAAAGACTATCTACAGGCACTGGTGCCCTATCTGAAAATGGCTATTCAGAATCATTTGTTTAAATAGTGAAAGATCATCACAAACTACCAATTACTCAGAAAACTTTTACACACTGCTCTGTGTGGGAATAGCTGATTGTACATTTTTAATTTCCAACTCCTTCGTTTCCTTTCCCCATCATCTTTGTACTAGGAAAACAGTAACTCTGGATTGAAGTGCACGTAAATTGGAGATGTATGCACTTTCTGTAGAGACAAAGAAATGATCGAATATATTGAAATGAAATTTGTAGGGCCCTCGAGACCTGCAGCAGATACTTGTGCTGGCCAGTGCCTGCCAGAAGTTATAGATACGAGTGCATATGTATGTGTATCTTTTCTCACTTGGTGTGCAAGTTGGAGTTGGAGACACTGAAAAACAAATTCCATTAGTTCCTATCTTGTTGAACTTCCTGATACTCATCCTCTTTTTTTTTTTTTTTTTTGCTTCACTCATTTTTTTCCTCCCCTCACCTTCCTACTTTCCTTCCTCTATCCAGCTTGTTTTCTGATTCAACCTTATCACTAGAGAAAATATTCCTAAACCATATCAAGGATTAAAACTGTGTTGCCAGCACTCCTACTTTGTTTCTCTAGACAGCAGGTTTCTGGCATTGGCAAAATAATTGTCTTGTCTTGGCAAAATAATTGTCAATTTCTTCACCTCTATAACCTGATTGAATTAGAAACCTTGTATTTCTTATATGCTCCCAGGATACCACAATTACTAATTACTTTGCCTGAATAATCTGACATCTTTTTCTTTCTTTTTTCTTTCTTTTAATTAATTTTATTTTTTCAGTGTTCCAAAATTCATTGTTTATGCATCACACCCAGTGCTCCATGCAATACGTGCCCTCCTTAATAGCCACTACCAGGCTCACCCATCCCCCTACTCCCTTCCCTCCAAAACCCTCAGTATGTTTCTCAGGGTCCACAGTCTTTTCTCATACTACCTCTTACCCTCCAATTTAAGCATGATTTATGTCCCTTTCTTGTCAGTTATCATGAAACTCTTTCTATCCCATTTCTGACTGGTTGTCAAATCCGAACATTCACTTCCAAGCAGACCCTTCTCTTTTGTATAGTTGAGTTCATGGGATATTTTGATCATTGTTTTAGCTCTGTAAACTGCCCTCATTATCTCATAAGGGAAGATCATTGAGAAAAGTCCCTTTTTTTTGCTTGAAATGTCCTTGAACCAAAGCTACTCCTCCTTAGTTCCAAATGTTCATATTAATAACCTATATTCATTAATTAGGTTGAGTTTTGTAAATGGTTTCCCAGATGTGAACTCTTAAATTAAACACTTAAATTAAAACTCTTTAAAACTCCCCCTTCCTGTAGCCTCTGTCCCTCTACCTCCCCCTCCTCACCCCCAATCTGGACATCAGGATTCATAAGTTGGGCAGCTTTCCCAGCCTAGTATTTGCTAAAGCAATCTTCTAATGAAGAACCTTTTAGTTAGAGATAAATTTAAACTAAACCCACCAACAGGCTAAATAATACATTTAATTAGGTCTAAAGTATGGGGTTTTTTGCTAGCACTGACGACTTCAGTAATTCTCATTATCATTTTGACCACTGATAACAGGATCAAGATTCAAAATAATCTCTCTAAGCTGGAAAATACTTTATTTAACCAAAACTAAATAGGTAAAATTTTATGAAGGTATGTAAAGTCTCATTTAATTCTGGAAAGATCTCATTTGGTAGCAGTTAGATGAGAATTAACTTAGAGGCGAGGATTCGCAATATGACCTCAGCTTTACATAAACCAGAATATGTAAATATGGCAGCTATCTGGCATACAGGCCTGGGCTGTATCAGAACACTTGTGTCTGCATGCTGAAGGCAACAGGTATTTTGCTCATTTTCTGCACTGGTGATTGTATTTGAACTATTGTTTGGGTGCAATATTTTAAGAATGTATTTAGGGGCACCTGAGTGGCTCAGTGGGTTAAAGCCTCTGCCTTCTGCTCAGGTCATGGTCTCAGGGTTCTGGAATCAAGCCCCGCATCGGGCTCTCTGCTCAGCGGGGTGCCTGCTTCCCTTCCTCTCTCTCTCTGCCTGCGACTCTGCCTAATTGTGATCTCCGTCTGTCAAAGAAACCCTGCCTTGCTTAAAGAGAAATCCTGACTTTGAAGGTCCAGATGGTTTTACCTATCTTCTAAAAAACGAACAGATTTGTTTGTTATGCTTTGTAAGAAAGAACTAGTACTGATGGATGAAATATGTGGAAAGGTTGTTTTCTCAAAAAAAGGAAGCAGTATAGGCTGGGCAGCTATAGAATGTACCTTGCAGTGTGTTTCTGTGAGGAACTCTTGTGATGGGTAAGAGTAACAGTCAACTAAATGCACATGAGTACTTCCAAGTCTAAGGTTCTTTGATTCTCAGGTAAGGAGAGCACATGAAATACTAACCTGAGCCAAAGGCAGATGCTTAACCAACTGAGACACCCAGACACCCCAGACAAAATAGACTTTATTTTTTTTTAGAGATTTTATTTATTTATTTGACAGACAGAGATCACAAGTAGGCAGAGAGGCAGGCAGAGAGAGAGGAAGGGAAGCAGACTCCCCGCTGAGCAGATAGCCCTGATGCGGGGCTCGATCCCAGGATCCTGGGATCATGACCTGAGCCGAAGGCAAAGGCTTTAACCCACTGAGACACCCAGGCGCCCCCAAAATAGACTTTAAAACAAAGACTATAAAAAGACACAAAGAAGGGTATCATATAATAAAGGGATCAATCCAACAAGAGGATATAAAATTTGTGAATATTTATGAACCCAAAAAGGAGCACCTAAATATGTAAAGCAAATGTTGAAAGACTTTAAAGGGAGAAATTGAGAAGCAGTACAATAATAGTAAGAGACTTTAACACCCCACTTACACCAATGAATAGCCATTCAAACAGAAAATCAACAAGGAAACAGTGGCTTTATTTTTTTTTTTAAGATTTTATCTATTTATTTGACAGACAGAGATAACAAGTAGGCAGAGAGGCAGGCAGAGAGAGGGGAAGGGAAGCAGGCTCCCTGCTGAGCAGAGAGCCCGATGCGGGACTCCATCCCAGACCCTGGGATCATGACCTGAGCCGAAGGCAGAGGCTTTAACCCACTGAGCCACCCAGTTGCCCTGGAAACAGTGGCTTTAAATGACACATTTGACCAGATGCCCTTAACAGATATATAGAGAACACTTCATCCAAAAACAGGAAAAGACACGTTCTTTTCAAATGCACATGGAACATTCTCCAGGACAGATCACGTTACGCCACAAAACAAGTCTCAGTCAATTTAAGAAGTCTACAGTCATATCAAACATCCTTTCCAGGATGCCTGGGTGGCTCAGTGGGTTAAGCGGCTGCCTTTGGCTCAGGTCATGATCTCAGGGTCCTGGGATCATGTCCCTCATCAAGCTCCTTGCTCAGCAGGAAGCCTGCTTCTCACTCTGCCTCTGCGTGCCACTCTGCTGGCCTGTGCTCTCTCTGACAAATAAGTAATAAAATCTTTAAAAAAAAAAAAAAATCCTTTCCAACCACAATGGTACAACACTAGAAATCAGTTATAAGAAAAAAGCTAGGGCGCCTGGCTCAGTGGGTTAAGGCCTCTACCTTCGCCTCTGGTCATGATCTCGGGGTCCTGGAATCAAGCCCCCCATCAGGCTCTCTTCTCAGCAGGAGGCCTGCTTCTCCCTTTCTCCCTGCCTGTCTCTCTGCCTACTTGTGATCTCTCTCTGTCAAATAAATAAATAAAATCTTAAAAAAAAAGAAAAAAGTTAGAATAAAACCCACAAACATGGAAAATAAACAACAAACTACTAAACAATCATGGGTGGCAAAGAAATTGAAGAGAAATTTAAAAAATACTTTGAGACAAACGAAAATGGAAACAAAATGGTCCAAAATCTTTGAGATACAGCAAGCGATTCTAAAAAGAAAGGCCCACCTCAAGAAAAGTCTCAAATAAACAATCTAACCTTATAACTAAAGGAACTAGAAAGAGTGCGAATAACCAAAGCCCAAAGTTAGTAAAAGAAATTAAATAATAAAGATGAGAGTGAAAATAAACAAAACAAACAAATAATATAAAAGATGAAAAAAATTAAGAGCTGTTCTTTGAAAAGATAAACAAAATTGATAAAATTTTAGCCATACTCTCAAGAAATAAAAGGAAAAACTCAAATAAATAAAAGAAATCAAATGAAAGACAACTTACAACTGACACCACAGAAATACAATTATAGAGACCACTAGAAAATTATGCCAACAAAATAGACAACAAAAAAGAAATAGATAAATTCCTAGAAACACATAATCTACCAAGACTGGATTATGAAGAAATAAAAAATCTGAACAGGCTGATTACTAGTAATGAAATTGAATCAATACAAAAACTCCCAACAAAGAGAAGTACAGGACCAGATGGCTTAACAAGTGAATTCCATCAAATATTTTAAAAGAAAAAAAGAAAAAAAAATATTTTAAAAGTTAATACCTATCCTCTCAAACTATTCCAAAATATAGAAGAGGAAAGAATACTTCCAAATTCATTCTATAAGGCCAACATTACCTCATACTAAAATCAAACAAAGACACCAAAAAAAAAGAAAGAAAATTATAGGCCAATATCCCTGATGAACATAAATGCAAAAATCCTCAACAATTATTAGCAAATCTAATTCAACAATACATTAAAAGGATACAATATACAATGATCAAGTGGGATTTATTCTAGAGATGCAAGGGATAGTTCAACATTCATGAATCAATCCATGTGATATACCACATTGACAAAACGAAGGATAAAAATCATATGATCATCTCAGGACGCCTGGGTGGCTCAGTCAGTTAAGCCGCTGCCTTCAGCTCAGGTCATGATCCTAAGATCCTGGGATCAAGTCCCACTTGGGGCTCCTTGCTCAGTGGGGAGCCTGCTTCTCTCTCTGCCTCTGCCTGCCACACTGCCTGCTTGTGCCCTCTCTCTGACAAATAAATAAATTCTTTAAAAAAAGATTTTTTAAAAAAAATAATATGATCATCTCAATAGATACAGAAAAATGCATTTGACAAAATTCAGCATCCATTCATGATAAAAAAAAAAAAAAAAAAACCTTTCAGCAAAGTGGGTATAGAGGGACTATACCTCAACCTAATAAAGGTATTTATGATGAACCCACAAGTAACATCATACTCAATGGTGCAAAGCTAAACACTTTTCCTCTAAGATCGGAAACAAGACAAGGATGTCCACTGCCACCACTTTTATTCAACTGGAAGTCTTACCCACAGCAACCACACAACAAAAAGAAAGGAAAGCCATCCAAACTGGTAAGAAGAAAGTAAAATTTTCACTATTTGCAGATGACATGATACTATCAAAACTGATAAAGGGAATCAGTAAAGTTGCAAGATACAAAATTAATATACAGAAGTATGTTGCACTTATAGACACAAATAACAAACTAGCAGAAAAAGAAATAAAGAAAACAATCCCACTATAATTACAGCAAAAAGAACAAAATACCTAGGAATAAATTTAACCAAGGAGGTGAAAGAACTGTACTCTGAAAACTATAGGACATTGATAAAAGAAATGGATGATAACATAAATAAATGGAAAGATGCTCACAGATTAGAAGAATTGAGACTGCTAAAATATCTATACTACCCAAAACAATCTACAGATTCAGTGCAAACCCTATCAATATACCAGCAACACTTTTCATAGAATGAATGAATAATCCTAAAATTTGTATAGTACCAAAAAATATGCCAAATAGCCAAAGCAATCTTGAGAAAAACAAAGCTGGAAGTATCACATTCCTAGATTTCAAACTACAGTACAAAACTATAGCAATCAAAGAGTATGGCACTGGCACAAAAACAGACACCTATATCAATGGAACAGAAAAGAGATCCCAGGAATAAACTCAAGCTTATATGGCCAAATAACCTACAACAAAGGAGACAATAATACGCAATAGGAAAAAGACAGCCTCTTCAATAAATGGTGCTAGGCAAACAGGACAGCTACTTGAAAAAGAATTAAAATGGACAGCTTTTTTCCACCACAGGCAAAAATAAACTCAAAATAAATTAAAGACCTAAACGTGGGACCTGAAACTATAAAAATCCTAGAAGAAAACATAGGCAGTCATCTCTTTAACATCAGCCTTACCAACATTTTTCCAGAGAATTTTCCTCAGACAAGGGAAACCAAAGTTAAAATAAACTTCCAGGACTATACCCTTCTCCCCTGTGTATGTGGACCATACACAGCAAAGGAAACCATCAACAAAACAAAAATGCAGCCTACTGAATAGAAGAAGATATCTGCAAATGATGTATCTGATAAGAGGCTACAATTCAAAATATATAAAGAATTTATACAACCCAACATCCCCTAAAAATCTAATTAAAAGGGGCAGAAGACCTGAACAGATATTTTTCCAAAGACATACAAATGGCCAACAGATACATGAAAAGATGCTCAATATCACTAATCATCAGGAAAATGCAAATCAAAACCATAGTAAGATATCATCTCATACCTGTCAGAATGGCTAGTATCAAAAAGACAAGAAATAACAAGTGTTAGCAAGGATGTGGGAAAAAAGGAGCCCTTGGGCATTGTGGATGGTAATGTAAATGGGTGCAACTTATGGAAAACAGTACAGAGATTCCTCAAAAAATAAAAAAATAGAACTACCATATGATTCAGTAATTCCACCTCTGGGTATTGACCCAAAGAAAATGAAAACCCTAATTTTTTTTTTTAAGATTTATTTGCTTACTTATTTGGCAGGCAGAGATCACAAGTGGGCAGAGAAGCAGGCAGAGAGAAGGGGAAGCAGGCCCCCCACTGAGCAGAGAGCCCGATGCAGGGCTCAATACCAGGACCCTGAGATCACGACCTGAGCTGAAGGCAGAGGCTTTAACCACTGAGCCACACAGGCGCCCCTGAAAACCCTAATTTAAAAAGATACATGCACATTTGTATTCACTGTAGCATTATTTACAATAGCCAAGACATGGAAGCAACCTAAGTGTCCACTGATAGATAAGTGGATAAAGACAGTGTGGTATATAAACAATGGAATATTTCTCAGCCATAAAAAGAATGAAATTTTGCCAACTAGGGCAACATGGGTAGACCTAAAGGGCATTATGCTGAGTGAAATAAGTCAGACAGAGGAAGACAAATGTTACATGATTTTACTTATATATATAGAATCTAAAAAAGAACAAAATATAGAGTCATAAATACACAGAACAAAGTGGTGCTTGCCAGAGGAGAGAGGGTAAAGGATGGGCAAAACAGGTAAAGGGGATTAAGAGGTACAAATTTCCACTTATAAAATAAGTGGCATGGGGTGGGGGGGTGCACCTGGGTGGCTTAGTGGGTTAAGTGTCTACCTTCAGCTCAGGTCATGATACCAGGATCATGGGATCTAGCCCCTAGTTGGGCTATCTGCTCAGTGGGGGGTCTGCTTCTCCCCCTTTCTCTGATCTCTTTCACCCTTGCTCTCTCTCAAATAAATAAAATCTTTTAAAAAATTTAAAATAATCATGGGGATATTAAGTACAGCATAGGGAATACAGATGGTAACTGCACTTAATGTGGTAAGCATTTCATAACATAAATAAAAGTTGAATCACTATATCGTACACTTAATATTGTTTCATCTGTATTTTGAATTTTTAAAAATTTAAGAATTAAGTGAGTTAGTATACCTAAAATACTGACAATGCTTGGCACATAGTAGGCACCATATAAAGATTTTTAGAATCATTTTCACAGTACTTTGATTTCTTCACTGTCACTCACTTCTCAGCCAATTCTTACCCCATCACTTTACCATAAACAGTGTTTATTAAGAATACCAATAGCCTCTATGTTGCTAAATCTAACAAATATTTTTCAGTCATCATCTTACTTGAGGTCTATACAGCAGCTGACGATCAATGTTAATATTCTCTTTTTGGTCCAGGACTTCAATAACCACATAGCTATCCTGTCTTACCCATCTTTATCCATAGTCCAGACCTTTATTCTATGCTCCAGACCTTACAAGGCCAGTGATTACCTGGACATCTCCCTTGGGATGTCTCAAAAACATCTTATGCGTACTACCTCAACCTGACCATGATCTTTCTCGCTGTACCCTCTCATCTTGAATATTCTATTTTTTCGGTCCCTTTTCACCTGATTGCCCCTACACCTACTTTAGATTTTAGCTATAGAATCACTTCTTCAGGAAACCCTGAGGTGAATGCCCTCAAAGAAACTTTCATAGCATCTCTCTTCTTCTCAGCTACAATCAGAAAGACGGCAAGCTACAGAAGGGCAGGGATGTCCGTCTTCTCGCGACTGTATCCCAGGACCTCTATGAGGAAGCCTCCAGAGCCCTTTTATTTGCACTGGGGTCTCTCTGCACTCTTTAACGAGTATCAACTGTGCCACTTCGTGCCAGGCTAAGACATGACTAAGATAGTTAGAACTTGACAGAGTACAATTAGTCTAGCAGGAGAGAGTAATCTAGTCACCAAATTACTTTCAATTGCGATAAAAGGCTCATGGATCACAATGTTTTTTAAAGCCTAACAAGGAGATGTGTCCCTTGAACAATCAACACTACGCACATCCTGAAACGATGCAACGGGTCCAGGTAATCAGCGTAATTGTGAGGGGTTTCCACCATTGTGTTTACAGCTCACCTATCCCTTGGGTAGTGGTACCCAATCCTACCTTAGCAAGCCAACTGCTTTTGACCCAGCACTCCTGTGACCTCAATACACAGGGAGCGGTTTGAGGAAGAGGTCTCCTGCACCCGCAGGCAGCTGCAATGCCGCTGGGGCGTGTGAAGGCAGGGAAAGTCTGAGGGAGGAAAGTCGAAGCCTTGGCTTGAGTGAAAGTTTTAGTGAACAGTCTGCACTTAAAGCCAGTAGGGGTATATAAGTCTGAAGAGAACCGAGCAAAAGTCGCAACGAGAATAAGAGTGAAAAACGCCAGAGGTCCGGGTCACGCTTAATGGAATTCAGGTACCCAACTCCTCAGAACCAGTGCTGCGCCACTCCAACGAATTCCCAGGGATTCCCTGAAACACTCAACTCTGGTAGGGGCGGGGCCAGAAGGGACGGCGGCGCCCGGCAGCTCGCCTTACGGCGCTCAGGAATCTCAGTTCTCGCGATCTTTCCGGAGCCGACCTTCCACCGGGAGTCCGAGAACGCGTGCTGGCTGAAGGGCCGGGAAGGCGGAGACTGTGTGGCACAGAGAAGCCCCTTTGCCTGCCCTACGGAAGCCTGCGAGGAAGGGTGGTGACCGCTGCCCCGTCCCATTGTCCCGATGCCCAGCGCCAGCGCAAGCCGCAAGAGTCAGGAGAAGCCGCGGGAGATCATGGACGCGGCGGAAGTGGGTGTCCTCCTTTCCCGGGCCTAGGAGAACAGACCCCCAGGGCCGCGTCGTCTGAGGGAGGGGGTAGGGTGAGCAGGGCCCTGCCTCCGACTCCCTATTGGCACTTGGCTGGCAGGCCCCAGGCCTAGGGCCGGGGATGCCCGGAGCCCTCACTGGGCCTTTGCGCAAGCAGCGTGGCCAGACCCACACCGGATCTGATTTCTCACAGGGGCGCTTGGGAGGCCTAGCGGAACAGAAGCGTGTCCGGGGTGGGGTGGACTTGGAGCTCCCACTGTCCCGGAAGTAGGAGCGTCCGGATCACAGTGGGTTAGGCACGTCCTTCACGTAATCCGCCCCTACTCCTCGCCCCGTAAAATTTTAGTGTCCACTAATAATCGATTTTTTCCTCAGCTCTCGTGTTCCTAATGTTTTTTGCAAGTAATGCCAGTAAAACGATCTGCCAGTATGTTTAACGACCATTTGCTATGTGGCAGCTTTCTAGAGCGCTTGCCATTTTTATTTACTTTGTCCCTTCTAGGGACCCGGTGAGGTAGGCAGGGAAGTTTGCAAAACAAGTATTTGAGATAAAGTGATTCAAGATCATGTGGGTAATTCACAATACCCAGTGGTCCTACAGTGCTTTTCAGAAATGAAAGTTTAAAAGTCGTCCTACAGCTGAGTGTGCTGTAGGATAACCAGGTCCTAATCCCTGCCCAGCTCCTAATTTTTCTGTTGAGGAGCTGTGAATTTGTGATAAGCTACATAAGGAATGGGTCATCTGAATAATATCAGATGGAACAAAAGCTGAAATATGAACAGTACTGATAAGTGATCTCTGTATTCACACTCTGTAACATCTACTTATGCTGTGACTGTCTATTAGGGCTGGGTTATTTTTGTCTTTAGTGTATTTTTTTTTTAATTTGAAAAAAAAATTGTTCAGTACTCACCTTAACATGTTTGGTTTGTTTTGATATAAACACAAACTCCAGTGTCTGCCAGATCTAAAGGAGAATAATCCAGCAGATAGCTATAGAGTGACAGAAACTAATTGCTTCCTGTATGTCTTAAAATACCTTATAAAAGCTAAGGAAATTATTTTTGCTTATTCTTGATCTAATTATATAAACTATGCTCCCTTGCAGATAGCATAGGTCTAGATAATAAGGTAGAGATCGTGGTGGAATTATGTCATTTTCTTGCTAGAAGGATCTTAAGATAACATTTTAAAAGTGTAGTGAGATTAAAATAAAAGGCCACTTATCTCTTCTGTAAGTATAGTATAGTCTATAAACTATATACTTTATAGTTTGTAAAGTATATAAACTATACTTTATAGTCTGTACCATAGATACCCTGTTCCTGCTCTTTAAAATGTAATAAGAAATTAGATAGTGTCCATTTTTAACCCCTTGCAACCCTGTATGCTGAAGGTAGTTTTAGAAACAGGAAGCTGGTGAATATTTTTGCCATTTTACAAAGTTGTAGTGGTTTATATTCAACATCTCAATTTCAAAAAACTGAGGACATCTGGTGCTCAGAAAGCTTACCCAAAAATGTTGGTTCTCTTTGAACATCTCTTCCTGTAGGAAGTTAATAAAACTGTTACTTCATCCTACTCCCTTCACAGAGGAAATTTATATCCCTTCTTTGAAGTCATTTAATGTTCTTTTTGAAGAAGGTAGTTAAGATGTATTGTTTATGTGTGAAAATTTTATCTTTGAGTGCTGTTGTGTATGATATATCCATCCAGGACTCGTGATCTTCAAAACAAATTAAAAGAAACTTTTTCTGCATATGGGTAAATGATACGGCAGATTTCCACACTTTAAAACTACTAATTCCCTAAATTAATAAAACAGTCCTGAAGGTTAAAATGAATTCATATTTATATTCTGTTATTTGTATGTATGTGTATACTGTGCTATTCGTGTCTAAATAAAAAGTCATAATCCAAAACCATTTTTTGTAGGATTATGCTAAAGAAAGATATGGAATATCTTCAATGATACAATCACAAGAAAAACCAGGTCAGTAGCTATTTGATAATTAAGCCTCTTTCCCCGCCCCCGCTCCTAATTCCAGGAAAGCTCTTCATGAAGTTAAGTAAGTTTGGCATAACTCTGAAAAGGTTAAATGATAACCTGCATAATCATTTTCAGTCTAGGGTTACTACTCTAGAAAGGGAAGAAAAATACAGTAAAAGTTTACTTTAAGTGGTAGATTGTATTAAAAGGGTAAGGTACAAAATTTAACTAAAATTTAGCTCTAGCCTAGGAGATAAAGAAGAATGGTTAATATTAACTCTTTCATTATATGCAGCCTTTTTGCATATTTTACAGAGCGACCTCCTTTCCTTTTTCCCCTTCACTTTATTATATTTCCTTGAAATTGACTTGTCACATGCTGTTTCTCTCAGACCTGTAGGTTTTCTGTTTCTATTTAGTTCCTCCTTTTGTTTGTATTTTTATATATTTTGTGTGGAATTTCAGCAGACTTATCTTACCCTCAACTATTTAACAATCACTTTTCTTTTGGTAGACACCCCAAATCATTCAAACTTTGGTACAACTGCAAACCTTTAAGTTCTGGCCCATTGGAAGTACTAAGTACTTCTTTCTCCTTTTCTCTTCTCTCTCTCTCTCTCTCTCTCTTTCTCTCTTTCTCTCTTTATGTACTTCTGATTTAGAAGCCTGCTTATGAATTTTATATTTCGGAAGTAAGCCTCCAGGTCAGTTCAATTGTAATTTGGGATTCGATTTATTCCACTGCCAGAAAATAACTTTTACTTCTCAACTTTCTTGGGAAAATGTACAATATAAGACATGGTTTGCTAAGAATAAACAGTTTCCAAAAGCAAAGATGGTGGAGTAAAATAATTTAGTATAAAGTGGAATACAAACAGTATAGAAGATGACATTCCCCTGCCAGGACAAGCAGGAGGGGTGATTAGAGACTTTTTTCAGCGTCAACATCTTCCCGAATTGGACTTCCTTGGACTATAACCAAGAAGCTCACTGGAGCTTCAGTCTTTTACATGAACCCCAATCACCTATTGTGGTACAACTCCCATTTGGCTGGCAAAGCCACACTACTGTCTTCCACTTAAAATTTCTTCTCATGGGGTGGGCCAGAGCAGGGGAGGGGTGGTAATAAACTGTGTGTGTCTCCTGGTTACAGTACTATAACAGGAAAATTCTGCCTTTGGTTTATCTCTGCTAAAATCCTAATACTTGGTCAACATGCAGTTTCCTTTGCATGTGCTTCCATTTCTCCAAATCCCTTTGTTCTAACGCTAGTAACTTAAAAGTGTGGAAGAGGCGGCAGATTTTCAAACTGAAATCCTGTTGCCTCTGATCATTGTCTCAGCCAGTCATACTGGTGAGAGTGTAACATGTATCTTAAGTATTTGTGGATATGCTGAATGTTGAGAACCGCTGTGCTAATTAGTTGGAATGCTACAGAAAAGAAGGAATGGTACTCTTCGTTTTCAAAAGTAGTATTAAGGGGCATCTGGGTGGCTCAGTCATTTAAGCATCTGTCCTGGGCTCAAGTCGTGATCTCCGGGTCCTGAGATCCGGAGGGATCTGAGGGAGCCCCGAGCCCCATACCCCATACCTCATCAGGCTCTCTGCTCAGTGGGGAGTCTGCTTCTCCTTCTTCCTCTCCCTCTGTGATCTCTCTCATTCTCTCTCAAATAAATAAATAAAATCTTTTTTTAAAAAGTACTTTAAAAATTACTCTAATTATGCCACTTATTTATAAACTCATTTTTTTAGATTTATGTTACTCTTGTTTCTTTTGGTTTTTGAGTTTTGACTGATTAGTAAGTCATTTGTTTTTTTCAGTCTTGACATCTTCAGATTTGTGTTTTAAAATTTTATGCTGCTTTGTCTGTCTTTTCTCTTTCACACTTTCTTTTGACTGAGTTTACACAATAGATTTGGAAGTTGGCTTAATTTATAAAGTCTATTGGCAGTGTTCTGCAGAAATTTTCCCATGATACCTCATGGCTTAGAAATTCCTCGTTCTTTCTCTTTGTTTCTGGCAATGAGAACCATGGTGTTCTATAAATCAAATACTCTCTAAGCTGCATCTTTGCTTCTAGAGAGAAGCTATAAATACATTTAGCAAAGTGCATAAACTAGATTTATAATTTGATTTCATTATAATGTCTTCCCAAAGGTATTTTTCGTAATATAGTAATTAGGTTTTGCTGCATGATATATTGACAAATTTGGTTATAATTAGGCAATGTAACTCTTGAGAATAGGTATCTTTTATTACTCTTGATGTTTTGATGTCATGTCTGTTACTGTTTTTAATTAATACTTAAATATTTATTTGATATTCATTATTGCCTATTTAAAATTAAATGATTTCTGGATCACAATTGCCTTATATCACTATCTGGACATAGTAGTTATTTTGTCACAGTTTTTCAGTTTCTGTAAATTTTGTCAGTTTTCCTGTTCCTGGGATTTCTGGATAAATACAGTATTTTGTTATTAGCATTGGGGGCTCACAGCAAAAAAGAGAATTTATTGGCTCACATAATTATAGGAAACAAAGTAAGAGATAGCATGCAGCATAATTGAATCTAGAGGCTCAAGCAGCATCTACACTTCCTCTTCACTTTTTGGCTCTGTCTCCTTGAGGTTGTTGGCTTATTCTCTTGTCCTGCCATCTCTGGTACTGGGAAAGATAGTGGCTGCAGCCCAGGCCTATACCAGCTCAGCTCAGAAACCCCAGGGAAGAGAGCTTCATTCCCATGTCTCTATACTAAGTCCCACAGAAGGACTTTGATTAGTTCATTTTGAGAAACGTGCCTTCCCTGGATCATTCTCTATGTCCTGGTACCATGACTATCCAGGCCTGGCAGAAAATCCTCCCGTGTATGATTGACTTACATACTATGGCAGACAAGGGAAAATAACATGTCCATTTAGGCAAAGGCAGGTGAAGACAGTCTGTATTTGGCCCTATAAGTCATTGAAGTATTCAAGAGATTGTATTTTGAAACTATCTCTTTGACTCCAGTGTAGCCTGAGTTAGGGGGTCAGGGAATGCCAATTATAAGGTTGTTACTGTGTTTTAGGTAAACCAAACGGTACTTTGGTTTGAGATGGTAGCAATGAAGATGAAATAATTGGATAGATTTTAGAGACATACATAGTACAATTCATAAAGCTTGAAGCAAATTACATATGGAGAATGATAGAAAAGGTGTTGGGCACCTGGATGGCTCAGTGGGTTAAGCCTCTGCCTTCAGCTCAGGTCATGATCTCAGGGTCCTGGGATCAAGCCCACATCGGGCTCTCTGCCCCGCAGGGAGCCTGCTTCGTCCTCTCTCTCTGCCTGCTTCTCTGCCTACTTGTGATCTCTGTCAAATAAATAAATAAAATATAAAAAAAGAAAAGAAAAGAAAAGAAAGTGAAGGTGTTGTCGGAGATTGAAAATTACTTAAGATAATACCAAGTACTGGGCGCCTGGGTGGCTCAGTGGGTTGGGCCGCTGCCTTCGGCTCAGGTCAGGTCATGATCTCAGAGTCCTGGGATCGAGGCCCACGTTGGGCTCTCTGCTCAGCAGGGAGCCTGCTTCCTCCTCTATCTCTGTCTGCCTCTCTGCCTGCTTGTGGTCTCTCTCTCTCAAATAAATAAATAAAATCTTAAGAAAAAAAAAAAAGATAATACCAAGTACTTATGCTAGCTGCTAAACCAAAATAGTTACAACTTTGTAAATTCTGAATGCAAAATTGTTTTATTTATTTGCTGCAGATCGAGTTTTGGTTCGGGTTAGTGACTTGACAGTACACAAAGCTGATGAAGTTGTTTGGGTGCGTGCAAGGGTTCATACAAGTAGAGCTAAAGGTAAGATTGATTTCAAGTCCTTTTGGTAAGGACTCTGAATTTTTTGTTTTGCAAATTCCTCATAGACCAAAAGAAATCTTTAAAAATAAAACATAAACATCTGTTTTCTTTTTTTAAATCACTGCGAAGCATTAATCCATGTGTAGGTTCTTACAAGACATCCTTGGGATGTCTTGATGCCTCAGTTGGTTAAACACTGACTCTTAATCTCAGCCTTAGTCTTGATCTCCAGATTGTGAGTTCAAGCCCCGTGTTGGGCTCACCTGTGGGCGTAGACCCTACTTTAAAAAAAAAGATTAATAAATGACATCCTTAAAAATAAGTTGACCTTAAAGACTCAGATTAAATCTAAGACTTGAAGGTACTTTTCTAGCATCACTCAAAAGTTTAAAGTTTTGTTTTTTGTGGTTTTTTGGGTGGGAGTTGGGTGAGAGGGGGAGAGAGAGAGAATCCCGAGCAGGCTCCGCACTGAGTGCGGAGCCCAACACAGGCTTTTCTCTCAACCCAGAGATGAAGACTAAAGCTGAAATAAAATATAGGACACTTAACCAACCGAACCACCTAAGTACCCCAAAAGTTTAAAATTTTTTAAGTGAAGAATATGTTTGAGAAGCTTTTCATATGTTAACATTCTTATGTTTGTAATATTTAGATAGCAAGATAGGCAACAAAGAAATAAGGCTAAGTTTAGGCTGTCCAATACAGTGACCACTGGCTACATATAACTATTTAAATTTAAATTTAAGTTCAAGTCACTAGCTGTAATTTGAATCTTAATAGCCACAATGGCTAATGGCTCCCAAATACAGCACAAATACAAAATATTTTTGTCACTAGAAAGTTCTGTCACTACTAAGAATTTAGCCTTAACAACAAAGAAGAAAGATTAGGGTTGTTTAGATAGGCCTGTTCCTTACATAAAATTGCCCTAGCCTAGTGTTCAAAATTGTCTAAAAATATTGACACTTAACATTAGTTTATAATGTTTATGCTTTTTCACACACTTTTTCACATTTGATCATTCCTACAAATTTGTGAAGTAGGTAGAACAGGCTTTGTTATTCCACTTTGTAAATGAATATACTGATGTGTCAAATAATAAAGCTACTCACCCAAGAACTCATAGTAGTTGGTAGAATATGAACAGAATGTGGTAGTTTTCTAAGAGACTTAGTCTCCCAAGCAGAGCTTATTACTTCTATGCTATCTAATTCATTCTATGTTACATTTCTTGTTTTGAAATGTTTATTATAGAATTAATATCCATTATTTTATACATGTATCTCATGTACATATGCATATATCTTACTTTCAGGATTACTACAACTAAAAGTTTGTCTGCTCTTCCAATGTACTCCCCCCAAATAGCTGAGTACTGTTGGACTTTGAGAAAACTGGTGGTTTTTTTGATTTTTTTGTTTTTTTTTTCAAAAATGTTGATTTATGTTTCTGAAAGTTTAGGCCATTTATTCTACCAAAAGATAATCATATTGTATTTTAAGCCTTCATTTTGTTTTCTTTTTCCCATTAGACTGGAAGCCTTTGTATGTTTCTTAAATATAGTGATTTAGCAAATGAAAAGATACCATGCATGCTACATTTACACCTGAACCAAGAATATTTCTGTTTGCTTGCATCCCCTAGATGGACCAATTTGAGAATCAATAAGGATAACTGCAGTGAATTGAACCTCATCAGCTATTTTTAAATCCATAAATTTTATAATGATGCTAAGACAGGCAGAAAACCTGGTTGGTCACCAGTGAAACAAGCTTATTATTTTGAAAACTGGTAAATAAAAAGAAATTCATACAATTTCTGTATGAATTGTATATCACTGGCTAACCAAATGGTAGTTAGGAGGAAGTTGCTGGAGTAGTATTCCAGCTAATAAAATGGGAAAAAAACATGTTAGAACTTCATCATTTTGCCCCTAGTAAATTACCCAGGCATTCATCACCAGTGACTGCTAATAACACATTGGACAACCGGAAATATTTTATATCTATTCATGAAAGAACTCAGCACCAATGCACTAGTCTTGCCCAAAAAATTGTACCTGAATCTCATGCAGCATTTAGATCTAACAACCAACTTAAAGGAAAAACACAGGACAAAGGAATATGTTAAGTAGCAGTGAGGATGCAATCAGCAAAATCTAGACTATAGGAAACTACTAGGCAAAAATGACCTCATCTCTTAGACAAATAAATTGAAAAGGAAGGGATGGACTTAAGAACTTTATCTCTCAATGGTCACTTGTTTGAATCAGAAGTTAAATATATAGTTAAATGAAGGAAGGAAAGATACTTGAGACTCTCAGAAATTTGAACATTGGCTGGATGTTTGATGTTAAAAAATTTATCTTTTGAAATTGAGATCATAGTACTGTGGTAATGTTATTTTTAAAAAGATCTTATCTCTTAGGTATCCATACAAATTATGTATCGATGAAATAATGTGGTTAAAATTTGCTTCACAGTAATACAGGAATCGAGGGATATGAGGATTGGGATAAAGCTGAAACTAGAGTAGCCATGAGTTGATAATTATTGAAGTACATGGGGATTATAGGTAGATATTGTTATCATTTACAAATAATGATCTTTTTGTCCTTTTCTTTCAAATGTTTATCTTATTTTTTGTTTCTCTTTGCAATGATTAGTAGATTCTCCAGTACTACGGGGATTCCCTCAATGAAGAATTTTTCAAACAGCAGAGATTTAAACTCCTGATGAGTTATTTCATGACTTTGGATGTTCTGCATAAAATGTCATTAGAAAACAATGCCAGAGTTTAAAGACTAGATTAAAAGAAGTTTTCTTCTAGTCCAAATTTTCTGTTAATCAGAAATAGATGTTAAATTTTACTAGACTTTATTCATCAGTTTTTTTCCCTTGAAATTTAATTGTGTTGAGTGTATTTATATAGAGCTTCATATACTATTCTCTCTGCTTTTGTTTTTTTTGAAATTTTCCATATAATAAAAAATTAAAATGTAGTTGATCCTCTCTATTCATGTATTGTGTATTTGCAAATAGTCTTGCTTACTAAAATGTAGTTGTAACACCAAAATCAATACCTGTAGCACTTTTCACTGTCATTCACAGAAATGCCAGACATGGACATGTGCAGAGAGACCAAAAACTTGAGTTTGCCCAATGCATATGTTCCCAACTGAGGTCAAACAGTGACGCTCTACCTTCTTGTATCAGCTCTCATGAACAAATGTTCTTTTACAATCTATTTAATGCCAGATTCTTCATAGTTTTATACTTTTTGTTGGTGATATGGCTGTTTACATTAGGCACCAATGTAACTGTACTTCCAACACTGTACTTCCCAGTGTTCCTAAGTGCAGCAGGAAGGCGTATGCCTTGCAGAGAAAGTACATGTATTAGATAAGCTTCATTCAAGCATGAGTTACAGTACTGTTGGCCGTTGAGTTCAATGTTAATGAATCAATAATATATATTAAACAGTGTGACTTCAAACAGAAATATCCACAAAACAAGGTTATGTATTGATGGACTGGTGAAAATATTGTGACCAAAGGCTCACAGGAACCTAACCTTATATTTCCCTTAGGAGCAATGGCTTGATGTTTGCAAATTGTTCCTGCTGACTTTATAGAACGTAACCATCACAAATAACAAATCAACTCTTTGTAATTGTAATGATTTATAGTAGTTGGATTTCTTAATATTGAGCCATTTTTGGATTCTTGGAATAAACAATTTGGCAAAGGTGTGGGTAGTATTCTTTTAGTATAGTACGAGGTTGGTTTTCAGTGTTTTTTCCCTTGGAGTTTTACATTAATCTGCTTTTCGTCATTTTTTATTGGAAAAATCTTACTATTTTATTTTTAAGTGTGTGTATATATATATATGTGTGTATCTGTGTTTAAGCTGTAAGTTACCCAAGTCATACATTAATATCTTCACATAAATTTTTTGGAAAATACAGAAGTGATACTCCTTTTTTTCTTCTCTACACCCTATCCTCTGCCTCAGCCTTTCTGTTAATTCTTAATAATTTGCTCAATGTCTCTAAAAATCTTTCTTTTTAATGCTCATCTGCACATATTCATATATAAAAAGGTTTTTGCTCTGTTCATGTGACTTTTAACTTGTCTTATTTTGTGTAATTGATCTATTTTATTTGTTATTTTGCAACTTTCTAAATTTTCAGTTAACGCTGTTTTTTGGAGATCTTTCCATAATTCTAGTTACAGGTCTACATAAGGCAGTATTGCTCCAAGGTAGATCACTAGAAGTAAAACTGTTGGGTTGAAGGGCATATGTATGCATATTTAAAATTTCTTATACCAGATTATCCTCCAAAAAAACTGCTCAGCTAATACTCCCAAAAGTATGTGACAGTACCACTTTCCCTTTGTTGTTACCAATAACGATCATCAACATTTCTTATTTCTGCCAGAGTAGATTATCTAGGGGCGCCTGTGTGGCTGCCTTGGGCTCAGGTCATGATCCCGGGGTCCTGGTGTCGAGTTCCAAATCAGGCTCTCTGCTTTGCAGGAAGCCTGCTTCTCGCTCTGTCTGCCACTCCCCCTGCTTCTGCCCACTTGCTTGCTTTCTCTGTCTTTCTCTCAAATAAATAAAATCTTTAAAAAAAAAATAGATGATCTAAAGAACATATTCTTAATGGTAGTATTTCATACATTTTTAAACATTAAATCAGATTTCTTACTAGGTTTATGGATCCTGTCCCTCAAAACAGGTGGAGAAATTTATAACTCTTGGTGATACACTGAAAATTCATTTATTTAGACTGTGAAAGCTTATGAGCTTAACCATGCATATTGAAAGAATAATTGAAATATCTGTGGCCCCTTTCAAATTTTATGTATACTACATTGAAGTCATTGACACAAAATACTTCTCCTTCAATACCATCCTTTCTGAAATCTTACTTGTTCTTCCAAAATAGCTAGTTTATTTTGGTTATCAGATAGTTTAGAACCTAAATTTATGTACATACAAGAATATTTCAGGGGAAATAACAAACGGAAAGTAACTTTAAAACATTTAAGTCTTTGCCGTTCTGTTCAGTAATAAATTAACATAAATGATGAGGAAAAATGTTAATGTTGGGTATTAGGAAGTTAAGATACATTATCTAAATAATGAATTCAGGAACTTGGCAAGCTAAAAGACAGTAGGAAGAGATGAAAACATAAGATTGCCTCACATCTTGGATAATGTAGTTCTCCCACAAAAGTCTGCTTTATTACTGAGCTATCACCATAATGGAGATGGGGGTAAGCTTTTTTGTCCTGACTGTGATCATGTTCTTCAGCTTAGAAATAAAGAATGCACCAGGTGCTATAAAAGTTATCAAACTTTACGGTTTTCTGAAACAGAACTCTTGTGTAAACTTAAAAAAATAAACTACCTCTTCTAAAAACTTGAGAATCAAAATGCAAGACAAATTCTTAATTGTTAAGGAGCCAAATTTAAAATACCTAAAAATAGCAAATTCATTCAGCTATTTTGAACATTGACTTTATCTTCCATTCTATAAACTGTCTCCTGGTTGGCAGGTTCCAAGAAGAAAGATGAATAATATTTAGCAGTTGATTAGTCTGTCTTTTAAAATTCCAGTACTAACTTACACAAAAAGGACTTTTTTGCTAAAGTCAGAAATTACATATTTACTTATTAGAATAAAAGGTAATGTGTGGATATAGTAAAAATTAAAATTCTAAAGGTTCAAAAAAGATACAAAAGGAAAGGGCACCTGGGTGGCTCAGTCAATTAAGCGTTTGCCTTCTGCTCAGGTGGTGGTTCCAGGGTCCTGGGATTGAGTCCCACATCGGGCTCCCTGCTCAGCCTAGAGTTTGCTTCTCCCTCTGCCGCTCCCCCTGCTCATACTTGCTTTCTCACTCTTTCTCTTTCTCTCACATAGGTAAACTTTAAAATCTTAAAAAAAAAAAAAAAATACAAAAGGAAAAACCGGAAGTCTCACAATTCTAGCTTCTCCATCTCATCTCACTCTCTTCCCCCCCCCAAAAAATAATCACTGTTGTTTCTTGTGTATCCTTCCAGGGAGAAAAAATGGATTTACAAGCATGCGTATATTCTTTGTTTTTTAAATTTACATAAAAGCGATGGCAGTTTGCATGCTGCTTTCTGTTATCACTCACCAGTGTCTATGAGATAGTGCCTGCAAAAAGTGGAACAAAGCAGGTCATGCAGTGCTGTGTATCACCAAACAGAACCAAGGAAGGAACAACTTGGTTTGCTAACAGCCAAGAACTTGGTATCAAAAGAACTTGATAAAAGTCAGAGTGGACAGGTCTACTTACCAGGAAACCAGTACTGGATTTTTGTGGGATTTTTAAGTCTTTTAAAAATCTTTTTGAGTGGACCGTCAAAGCTCTAGTATTTGAAGTGCTTTGAACACCAGAAACCTGGGAACCATAACATTGAAGTCACATGTAGATCATTGCACTAATAAAGACTGCTTAAATAAATAATAATAGAGCTTGAGTGCTTTTATATGAATAATATAGCTGTGAACATCTTTGTCACTGTGACTCTTTCCATACTCCATTTCCTTAACATATTTTTTTTTAAAGATTTTATTTAAGACCGCATGAATGGGGGAGTGGGAGGGGCAGAAGGAGCAGGAGAAGCAGACTCCCCGCTGAGCCGCAAGCCAGACCCCCAGGATCATGACCTGAGCTGAAGGCAATCGCTTAACCAGCTGAGCCACCCAGGTGCCCCCTAACATACTTTCTAAGAAATACACTTCTTGAAACAGAGAACGATTTTAAGCTTTTAATGCTTATTGCCAAGTGATTCTCCGAAAGAAAATGCAAGTTTACCTTGCCATCAGCAACTTATGGAGGAACAGTTTTCACTTAATTCTCCCAAGCATTAAATAACATTATATATTTTTTAAATCTCTGCTAATTTGAGAGGTAAAGTATGTGTCATCATTGTTTGCTTCAACTTGCATTACCTTCATTTTTTCCCTTATATTTACCTACTCAGGCTTTCTCTTTATCTTTCAAATGGTTTGTTATCGTTTATTGCCTATTTACCTGTTGGAATCTCAATGTCCTTTACTAATAAATCTTTATGATCTCTATATGTTAAAGATGTTAACTCATATATGTTGTAAGTCATTTAGCAAATGGTTTTTCCCAGTGTTTCAGTTTTGTGTGAGGCAAATGTGATAACCACTACACTATGGAAACTTTCAGTTTTTTGTGTATAGATATTCTGTAACTTTTATACTTAGAAAGGTCTCCCCTTCTCTTTTGTACAGTTTAATATTCAATTTCATTTATCATTCAGTTTTTTTACTTGTTGGGTTTTTTTTAATTTCCTGAATTCTATCTAGAATTAGAATTTCTTTTCTCTTATAAGGTCTATTTTGAGTTTATTTTTCTGTTCCACTGATTTGGGTGTTTTTGTGCTGATACATTCTTTCTTGTAGGTTTATATAATACCTCATGGTGCTGGTTTTACTACTTAATCCCCTCCCTTCCATCTGTTTCCTTTTTCAAAAAAAAAGAGGTCTAAAATTTAGAATTATATACAATAAGCACATTAAACATTGAAAGAGAACAGTGAACAATCTTTACTCCACCCATTACCAATGATTTCTTGATTTGTTTTCCCTAGCAGTGAGGTCGAATCTTTGAGAGCATATTTTCTTCTGTATTTAGCCTCCTACAACACCCTCAGGTTCTACATACTATTTGTGTTAAATCTTGAAGATGGCCAAGATTTCCTTTCAGCCCTTACATTTCTTCTATATCTACCTCCCCAATTATATTATTCTCTTAAAAAAGTATTTTTTCTGATTAGAAAAATAGTACATGCTTATTGTAGAAAGTTCAGGGGAAAAAACCCAAAAATACAAAGAACAGCATGATTTCCTATAATTTCACATCTGTTAGTGGCCACATTGTGGTGGTTTTTACCTAGCCAATCAAATTCACCTTTTGGTTTTTGTTTTTCTCTACACAGTCAATTTTAATATACTTAGACAAAATTGGGATTATGCTTTATATGGCTTTATCACTTTCTTTACAAAATAGTCTATCATGATTATCTATCAAATATTTACTTTGTGTTCCCAGCACCTGGCATGATTGTTGCACACTGTAATCCAAATGTGAAATTGGGAGTGGTAATCAAATAAAGAGCCAGTGGTGCTATTAATAATAATTAACATTAATTAATGATATTAATTGGGTGTGTCACAACTCTAAATATATTACCTGTATAATCCTCAAGATTATAGGGGAAAATAAAACGTAAAAGCGTACTATTACTTTCTCCATTTTGCAGACGAAGAACTAAGGCATAAAGTAGTTCAGTAATTTTCTCTCAGGCCTCTTCCTAGGAAGTGACAGGATAGGATCCTAGGTCTTTTGATTTCAAAGCTTTTACTCTTTACCAACCCTTACACAAAGTATTACCCCCTAGTGCTGACCAAGAGACATTTTCATGTGCTGTTTGTGTTAAGTCCTGTAGAGCTCCATTCTCTTAAGGTCTTTCCTATAGCATTGGAGTTCATCACAGCATGGCCTTGTAGTGCGGCTAGGTCATTGCTGCCTATCTGCACTAGTAGAACAGCTAATATACTTACTAAATCACATTCTCTTCCATTTCACAAAAACATTCTGTTAAAAGTTTATCAAACATTCTCTGGTTTTAGTAGTTCCGAGGATAATGTCATTTTGATCCACCTGCAGATTTCTCCACGGTAACAATCTTTATCCATTCAGTATCTTTAAATCCCCTTGAATGTGTTTAGAAAGTGTAACTTTCTTTTTTAAGATTTTACTTTATGACTGAATCATACTTCAAAGGAAAGGGAAAATAAGTGTATATTTGGTGCTTAAAAATATGTCAGTCATATATTACTCTGAAATCCATAGATTGTGTTTCTGTTGGCACTTTGTTTACAACCTTTTTTCTTTTTTTTTTTTTTAGACTCATGATTGTGGTCTGATTTGTGTTTCAAAATACTGTATGTTGAAAGTAATGATTATAAATCTGCTTGCATTTTGTGGGGGGGTTGCAAGGATTTTAAAAACTGAAATCTTCTTTTGATGTTCTATAAAACAGTCTGATAAGAGAAGTGGTCTTGTAAAAATTTAACTCATTTTATGAGGAAGTAATTTCCCAAAACTTGATGAGAGACTTAAGAAGAGTCTGCTTTAGAGAAAAAGGATGTCACAAGGATAAATCGTCACTGAATATTATGAACAATATTTTTTGATATTTTTAGTAGTTCCCTATTAAGAATAGGGAATGGCAGTTCCTTATGAAAAGAGGGGAGACCCACAATATGTAAAAATAAAACTGATTGTAGAGGATAAGTGGAATGATCTTTTATATGCAAAGTAAGTTATTTGGAGAAGGATCTGGGTGGCTCAGTTGGTTAAACATCTGCCTTTGGCTCAGGCCATGATCCTAGGCTACTAAGTTAGAGCCTTGCTTTGAGCCCTGTGTTGGGCTCCCTGCTCAGCGTGGAGCCTGCTTCTCCCTCTCCCTCTGCAGCTTTCCCAGCCTGTGCTCTCTTGTGCTCTCGCTCTCTCTCACTCAAATAAAATCCTAAAAAAAAAAAAAATTTAAAGAGGAAAATGTGGAACTCTTAGAAAAAGGACAAGGAAGATGATAAGGGAAAACAGAGGAAAATAGAACATGGATGAAATTAACCTTTCTAGGTGCTCTTTAAAATATACTTTGGTGAGAAGTAAAATGGACCACCTGCACAGAATGCTTGTGTTCTCAGTACTAAGCACTTTATTAGCACTTCTGTGGCTTCATCATTGAAGATCCCATAGTGGTTAGCACAGTGCCTTTGCCTGTGTACACTTGATATTGAATGAATGTTTAAAGTGATCTGAAGTTACTTGAAATTGTTTAATCAATGCAATGACCAAATAATTTTCTGATTTATAATATTTTTTTGAAATTGGTGATTTGCCTGTGTTCTCATAACATGTTAAAAACATTTTCATTACCATAGAAGGAATTATGGCAATTTCATTACCATAGAGGGAACTTGGGTTTCTAACAGTATGAGTATATGGAAGCTGGATACACATATGTACGGGCCTGATGAGTATAGTAAATTGTGGCTCAGTTTTAAAGTAGAGAAACATTTTTCTTCTTTGTAAAAACTTGAAGTAGCATGTCCTTAATACACTTGTGTTCTTTCTGTCTTATTCAGGAAAGCAGTGTTTCTTGGTCCTACGTCAGCAGCAGTTTAATGTCCAGGCGCTTGTGGCTGTGGGAGACCATGCAAGCAAGCAGATGGTTAAATTTGCTGCCAAGTAAGTAAGCAATTATATCCTGTTGTCAGAATAAACAATGGTGGGAACCAAGACTCCCAGGGGTTTGGACCATTTTCATACATTAACATCAATGCTTCGTTTGTTTAAAAATGTAGTTATTTAAATTGTCAGTTCAGTATTGCTGAATACATTAAACTTACAAAAGAGAAAATATGGAGCACAGGCTTGAAATTCATTTGGAACTGCTGAAGCAGCACTCTGTACAGACAAGTCACATTTACTTTCAAGTAGAGTAACAAAAAGCCTGGCAGCCTCAACATAGCGAAGCAACTTTTTTTTGTTGTGTTTGTTGAGCTTCAGTTCCTACCTCCCTCCCCCAGTTTGAGATTTGCATATTAAGCAACAAGTTTTCTAACTGAAAACTAAAAGCATATAAAATAAGAGTGTAGTTTTGCAAATGATTCCCTCCTAAAGGAAGTAAAACAAATGTCATAACATTTTACAGCTTTTAACTTTGACATCAAAAGGGTTAAAGAAAAGTAAAATCAACCCACTCGTCGCCCCCCCCTCCCCACAAGTTTTGCTGTCTGGCTCAGAGTTCCTGTAGAAATGATTGTTTTGTTACGTTTGCAAGAGGCAGGATGTAGTGTAGTGCTTGTTATGCTGTAGTTCTAAGGTAGTAATTATTGGTAATGTTGATAGTTTTGTTTGTGTTTTTCTCAGTTTACTCAGAATTTTATTTCCATGATAATGATCAAAGAAGATTTGGGAAAATGGCTGATCTCTATATTTTAAATAATAGCATACTTCATAGGCATAAATTTTTTCCAAAGAAATTAAATCTGGTATAATTGTTAAATTTTACTATTGATTTTTATCTCTGTTCTTTTGTTGTATGCTTTCAAAGATGAATATGTATATCTATATACATAGAATCATCAATTTTACAACTAGAAAGGAACTAAAAAATGATCTAATTTAACATCCTAACTTACATTTGGGCCCTCCCCGACTCCCTTAGTGTTCTACATGTAGTGGATGTAACTGGTATGGGTATCAGATTTAGTTTTATTGTATCACAGCAGTATCTGTACTCTGGTTTAAAAACTCCAGTGCCACTAATGACATCAGTTCACTGAAGAACTCAGTAGTATTTGTATTACTGATACAGTAGTCCCATCTCACTCTGTCTCCCAGTCCTGCTACCCAGAGACTTCTATCTCTTTGTCGGTATCTTTTGGTGAGTAGGTTTACTGCTTTCATCTCATGGTCTATAAGGGTGTGTGCTTATGGGGTACGTTGTCAGCTAGCCTTCTAAGGTCAGTCCTGTGAAGTGGGACATAAATAAGCGTGGTCCCTAGAAATAAACTTTCCACACAGAGCCTTCTATAAATAGAGCCTCTGGTAACCATAGACATATATGCTAAATTATATTTAAAATACTGAAAAATACTGGGAAAAAGCCAATTTCAAATCAACAATAATCATTACGGCTTTTGTCTTTTATGTGTTAAATTGGCTCTGAAAACCAATAGATAAAGCTGACAGTTTTAAATAGAGCGTGTGTTTCCATTAAATTGCATTATAACCTTAAAGTGTTACATTCCTAAAGAAAATATTCTAGTCTAAAAATCTTTTGAAATTTCCACTTACCCTTAATTTTTAATAAGAGATATCCTACTGACAAAAGGACAGTGAATTCACATGATATCTTTAGAAGTAAAGTAGTCCACAAATAGTTATTTCTTATTATTTTGGATCTTCTCAAACTCCTGCAACTTGACCAACAGCAATTGGCCATTATCAGAGATCAGCCAACACTTTCTAGCTGGCAAAGCTACTTGCAAATGTTCTCCCAAATAGAACTTAGTTCACTACTGTCCTCATAATACATAAATTAAAGAAGGGTTTTCGTATAAATGATAAAGTGTAAGTGTGAACTTTCTCTTAGGCAAGGCAAGAATTTAGATAAGTTAGCCTGGCTTTCATAATCCTGAAGTAAAACTCAAGATCTAGATGTAATTCAACTTAACAATTAAATTGTGACCCAGATTTTTTTTTTTTTTAAGCAAAGAACATGTATCTATTTTAGTCTCTGTCCCCCCCACCCCCAAAATGGACTTTATATAACTAGTAATGTGTGGGAAAAGATGTTTTCATAATAGAGCTGTTGCAAATTTTAAAGCCTTTGGTTATATACAAATGAATGAAGCCAGTTTTATAGAATAGACTTAACATGTGGTACTTACATTAATTATTTAACTTTTGGCACTACTCATATGTTAAAGTATCTAGCCTGAGTAATTAAGAATAAGTGTGTTAATAACTTTGCTACCTAGTGAAAGAGGAAAATTCTCATGACTAAGACTGTGGCAAAAAATACATATATTTTTTAAGTTGAAATATGTCTGGCACACTAACATTAGTTAAGGTATACAGTGTGGTGATTCAGGAACTCTGTGTATTATACTATGCTAACCACCAAGTGTAGCTACCATCTGTCACCATACAATGTCACCTTATGTTATTACAATACCATTGACTCTGTGACTTCCTTGTTCCATCACTGGAAGCCCTTACTCCCCTTCACCTTTTTTTTGCTCATCCTCACATTCCCTGCCCCCTCCTCCCACAACTACCAGTTTGTTCTTTATATTTATGGTTCTATTTCTGCTTCATTTCTTTCTTTGTTATTTGTTTCGTTTTTTAGATTCCACATGTAAGTGAAATCACATGGTGTTTGTCTTTGTCGGACTTATTTCACTTAGCATAATACCCCTCTAGGTCCATCCATGTAAAAATGATGAGTTTTTAATTTTTGTAGTTATTTGATAATTTTCTTAGAAACATGATTTCATGCCCCTGATAGGTCAGCTTGTCTTTTTTACGTGACTTTAGACTGTACTTCTCAAGTAGTACTGAAATCCTGATCTTTCTTGGTAACAGAAGTCTGCGGCACATGTTGTTTCTGACAACATGTAGAATGATCTTATGTTCAGAGTGCCAATTTTTAAAGAAGAAAATCAAGAATAGAAAAATTTTACTTTAAAAATTACCTGTTCTTTTCATGAATAATAATAATAAATCAAGTGAGGTTATAATATGAATTTTAAAGAACTTTCAGAACTGTTTTAGGGGGGAAATTGTGTTTGCTTTTTTCTTCATCTTTCAAAATCCCTTTTCCTAAAAATTATCTTTACTGACTAGTATTTGTTCTTCTAGTCCATGAGCATGGAACATTTTTTCCATTTCTTTGTGTCTTTCTCAATTTCTTTCATGAGTATTCTATAGTTTTCAGAGTACAGATTCTTTTTTTCTTTGGTTAGATTTATTCCTAGGTATCTTATAGTTTTTTGTTTTTTTTTTAACAATTGTAAATGGAATAGACTCCTTAATTTCTTTTTCTTCTGTCTCATTGTTGGTGCATAGAAATGCTACTGATTTCTGTGCATTGATTTTATATCCTTCTACTTTACTGAATTCCTCTATGAGTTCTAGCAGTTCGGGGTAGAGTCTTTCGGGTTTTCTACATAAAGTATTATATCATCTGCAAAGAGTGATAGTTTGACGACTTTGCCGATTCAGATGCCTTTTATTTCTTTTTGTTGTCTGGATTGCTAACGCTAGGACTTCTAGTACTGTGTTGAACAGCAGTGGTGATAGCGGACATCCCTGCCATGTTCCTAACCTTAGGGGAAGAGCTGTCAGTTTTTCCCCATTGGGAATGATATTCACTGTGGGTTTTTCATAGATGGCTTTAATGATATTGAGGTATGTACCCTCCATCCCTACACTGTGAAGAGTTTTAATCAAGAAAGGATTCTGTACTTTGTCACATACTTTTTCTGCTTCTGTTAAGAGTATCATATGGTTCTTGTCCTTTTCTTTTATTGATGTAGCTATCACATTGATTGATTTGCAGATGTTGAACCAACCTTACAACCCAGGAGCAAATCCCACTTGGTCATGGTTAATAATCCTTGTAATGTACTGTTGGATCCTATTGACTAGTATTTTGGTAAGAATTTTTGCATCCATGTTCATCAGGGATATTGGTCTATAATCCTCCTTTTTGAGGGGGTCTTTCTCTGGTTTGGGGATCAAGGTAATGCTGGCCTCATCAAATGAGTTTGGAAGTTTTCCTTCCATTTCTATTTTTTAGAACAGTTTCAGAAGAATAGGTATTAATTCTTCTTAAATGTTTAGTAGAATTACCCTGGGAAGCCATCTGGCCCTGGGCACTTGTTTGTTGGGCGATTTTTGATTACTGCTTTAATTTCTTTGTTCATTATAGGTCTGTTTAACTTTCCTATTTCTTCCTGGTTCAGTTGTGATAGTTTATACATCTCTAGGAATGCATCCATTTCTTTCAGATTGTCTAATTTGTTGGCATATAGTTACTCATAATATGTTCTTACAATTATTTGTATTTCTTTGCTGTTGGTTTGATGTCGCCTCTTTCATTCATGATTTTATTTATTTGGGTCCTTTCTCTTTTCTTTTTGAAATAAATCTGGCCAGAGGGTTATTAGTCTTACTAATTCTTTCAAAGAACCAGCTCTTAGTTTCGTTGATCTGTTCCTCTGTTCTTCTGGTTTCTATTTCATTGATTTCTACTCTGATCTTTATTATTTCTCTTCTCTTGCTGGGTTTAGGCTTTATTTGCTGTTCTTTTTCCAGCTCTGTAAGGTATAAAGTTAGGTTGTATACTTGAGACCTTCCTTGTTTCTTGAGAAAGGCTTGTCTTGCTATATACCTCCCTCTTAGGACCACCTTTGCTGTACCCCGAGGATTTTGAACAGTTGTGTTTTAATTTTCATTTGTTTCCATGAATTTTTTTAAAATTCTTCTTTAATTTCCTCATTGGCCCATTCATTTTTTAGTAGGATGCTCTTTAGCCTTCATGTATTTGAGATCTTTCCAACTTCCCTCTTGTGATTGAGTTCAAGTTTCAAAGCATCATGGTCTGAAAATATGCAGGGAATGATCCAGTCTTTTGGTGCTGGTTGAGACCTGATTTGTGACCCAGGATGTGATCTATTCTGGAGAATGTTCCATAGCAATAGAGAAGAATGTTTATTCTGTTTCTTTGGGATGGAAAGTTCTGAGGAGATATGTGAAGTCCACCTGGTCCAGTATGTCATTTATAGCCCATATTTCCTTGTAGATCTTTTGCTAAATCTATCCATTTAAAGTCCCTGACTGTTATTTTATTATTATTGATGTGTTTCTTTGATTTTGTGATTAATTGGCTTATATAATTGGCTGCTCCCATGTTAGGGGCATAAATCTTTACAACTGTTAGATTTGTTGTTAGATAGACTCTAAGTATGATGTAGTATTCTTCCTCATCTCTTATTATAGTCTTTGGTTTAAAATCAAATTTGTATGATCAAAGGATTGCCACCTGGCTTTCTTTTGATGTCCATTAGCATAATAAATCATTTTCCATCTGCTCACTTTAAATCTGGAGGTGTCTTTGGGTTAAAAATGAGTCTCTTGCAGACAGCGTATTGATGGGTCTTGCTTTTTTATCCAACCTGACACTTGTGTCTTTTGATTGGGGTACTTAGCCCATTTACATTCACGCTAATTATTGAAAGATATGAATTTTGTGCCATTGTATTATCTGTAAGGTGACTGTTACTGTGTATATAGTCTCTGCTCCTTTCTGGTCTATGTTACTTTGGACTCTTTGCTTAGAGGACAGGACCCCTTTCAATATTTTTTTATACGTCTAGTTTGGTGATTGCAGTTTCTTTTAGTTTTGTATGTCCTAGAGGTTTTTTATCTCTCCTTCTATTTTCAATGACAGTCTAGCTGGATAAAGTATTATTGGCTGCATATTCTCATTTAGTACCCTGAATATATCATACCAGGTCTCTGTGGATAGGTCTGCTGCCTATCTAATGTTTCTACTGTTGTAGGTTACAGACCTATTGTTCCAAGCTGCTGCCAGGATTTTCTCTGTCTCTGAGATTTGTAAGTTTTTCTATTAGATATCCAAGTGTTGACCTACTTTTATTGATTTTGAGGGGGGTTTTCTGTGCCTCCTGGATTTTGATGCCTCTTTCTTCCCCAAATTAGGGAAGTTCTCTGCTATAATTTCTTCTAATATACCTTCTGCCCCTCTCTCTCTTTCTTCTTCTGGGATCCGAATTATTCTAATATTGTTTCACTTTAGGGTATCACTTACCTCTCAAATTCTCCCATCAAGATCCAGTAGTTGTTTATCTCTCTTTTTCTCAGCTTCTTAATTCTCCCATCATTTGGTCTTCTCTATTACTAATTCTCTCTTCTGCCTCAGTTATCCTAGCAGCTAGAGCCTCCATTTTTTATTGTACCTCATTTATTTGCTTTTTAAAATTTTTTTATTGTACCTCATTAATTGCCTTTTTTTTTTTTAAGATTTATTTATTTATTTGACAGAGAGAGAGATCACAAGTAGGCAGAGAGGCAGGCAGAGAGAGAGGAAGGGAAGCAGGCTCCCTGCTGAGCAGAGAGCCCGATGTGGGACTCGATCCCAGGACCCTGAGATCATGACCTGAGCCGAAGGCAGCGGCTTAACCCACTGAGCCACCCAGGCGCCCCATTAATTGCCTTTTTGATTTTGACTTGGTTAGATTTTGTTTCTCCAGAAAGGGATTCTTTAGTGTCTTCTTTGCTTTTTTCAAACCCAGCTAGTATCTTTATAATTGTTATTCTGAACTCTTGTTCTGATGTCTTATATTTTTTAAAGATTTTATTTATTTATTTGACAGAGATCACTAATAGGCACAGAAGCAAGCAGAGAGAGAGGAAGAAGCAGGCTCCCTGCTGAGCAGAGAGCCCAACAAGGGGCTCGATCCCAGGACTCTGGGATCATAACCTGAGCCGAAGGCAGAGCCTTTAACCCACTGAGCCACCCAGGCACCCCATAAGTTTCTTTTTTTTTTTTAATTTGACAGAGATCACAAGTAGGCAGAGAAGCAGGCAGAGTGAGAGAAGAGGAAGCAGGCTCCCTGCCAAGCAGAGAGCCTAATGCAGGGCTCAGTCCCAGGACCCTGGGATCATGACCTGGGCTGAAGGCAGAGGCTTTAACCCACTGAGCCACCCAGCACCCCCCCACCATGTCTTACTAATGTCCACATTGATTAGGTCTCTGGCAGTCAGTACTGCCTCTCATTCTCTTTTTTGAGGTGGGTTTTTCTGTTTTGTCCTTTTGTTGAGAGAATAGATGAACAAGAGAAGAAAATGCTGGGGGCGCCTGGGTGGCTCAGTGGGTTAAAGCCTCTGCCTTCGGCTCAGATCATGATCTCAGGGTCCTGGAATCAAGCTCCACATTGGGCTCTCTGCTCAGCAGGGAGCCTGCTTCCTCCTTTCTCTCTCTGGCTGCCTCTCTGCCTACTTGTGATCTCTGTCTGTCAAATAAATAAATAAATAATCTTAAAAAAAAAGAGAGAGAGAGAGAAGAAAATGCTGAAGTGTAATAACAACCCCAGAGAAGTGTACACTAAACAAACCGGACCTAAAACTGAGAGGAAAAGAAAGAAAAAAGAAAAAATATATATATATGATCAGGCTGGTGAATAGAACAGAGCAATACACTGGATTTTGGGTGTATTTTGGTCTGTTCAAAGAAACTGTATCCCAAAATTTTAAGGAAAGAAGAATATGTATATATATGCAAAAATAAGGTTAAATATAATGAACGGATAGACTATGACCATAACTGTGAAAATTTAAAAAGATTTTTAAAAAGGAATTGATAAGAAGTTGGTTGGAAAGGAAAGAAGAATAATTCAAAAAAAAAGAGAAAGAGAAAAGGAAGAAAATTTTTTAAATTAAATTTGAGAGACTAAAGAATCATGAGAATAAAGCCATGAATTTTATGAGCTGTATTCCCCTAGCTCTGGAATTATGCAGTTCTCATTTATTGTTAAACTTGGTCTTGGCTGAATGTTCTTGCTGATCTTCTGTGGGAGGAGCCTGTTGCAGTGATTCTCAAATGTCTTTGCCCTGGGCAGAGTTGCACCACCCTTGCTAGGGGCAAGGCTAAGTTATCTGCTCCAGTTTTCTCTCTGTAGCTTTTGTTCCTTGAAGGTTTTAGCACAGCTTTAGAGGATATGAATGAAAATGGTGGCCTCCCAGTCTCTGGCCCCAGAGGAGCCAAGAGCTCAGGGCCCCACTTCTCATTGCACTCTCAGAGAAAACCAGTCCATCACTCCTGTCTCCCTGGTCTGTGTCCGTACTCTGTGCCCATCCAGCCTATGACCATCCATTTCTGTCTCTGGCACATGGTCCTGTTCAGAATCTCCAAGCCCAGCAGATTCCTGGGGTGCACTCCCGTGCTGCTCTTCCCAAGGAAGGAAGGGGAATCTCCTCGGTTCTGCTGCTTGTTGGGCCCTGGCTTAAAGAGCAGCAGACCAACTGTGCTGCAGATCATGGTTTATGGCAACCCTGAGCTGAGATCCCACTCCTGGACACACTGTTGACAGCTGGCTTCCTTGTGATACCTGGGTGCTCTGTCACACTCAGGCACCCCCAGTCTTCCTGTGATCCCAACGATCCTGAGACCACACCATCCCAGCAAGGGTTCCATTCCCATCTTAGCCACTGAAGCGATGTCCCTCTGTGGAGCAGACTTCTGAAAGTTGATTTTGTGCTCCTCTGCTCTCTCACTTGCTGGGAGCTGGCTGACAGAGAGGCCCCTTCCCCTCCTCCCAGTCTGTCGTTCCCATATGTTGCCTCAGATTCACTTCTCCACACCTCCTGCCTTCTAGAACGTGGTTGCTTTTCTGTTCATTAAGTTGCTGCTATTTTTTTTTCATTCTCCAGTTGAGTTTGTAGGTGTTCAGAATGGTTTGATAACTATCTAGCTGAATTCCTGGGACCAGATGAAATTGAAGTCTCCTACTCCTCTGCCATCTTGGCTCCTCCCCATGAAATATCATTTTTAATTTTTAAGAAAAAATGTTTAAGAAATAAT
Organism: Mustela putorius furo; assembly: GCF_011764305.1. Taxonomy (NCBI): domain Eukaryota; kingdom Metazoa; phylum Chordata; class Mammalia; order Carnivora; family Mustelidae; genus Mustela; species Mustela putorius. Next base: position 17,702,721 of record NW_025422019.1, on the reverse strand, counting down.
CTATAATTAAAATTCATTATAGTGACTGCCCTTCCTTTATCTTGCCAAGCCTTTCCAGTGCCTAACATGAATTTTATACATACTGGGATCCAGTGCATCAGAGTCTGATGTACAGGCAAATTACAACAATATTATTAATATTATTGCTTATAACAATAGCAGCAGTAATAATTAAATATTCCTATATACTAAGTATGAAGCTGCAAAATGCCATACTTGCACTTTGCCCTTGATCCTCACAGCAGCACTATGAGGTATAGACACTTTTTTAAATGTCTTTTTATAGCTGAAGAAATTGAAATTTAAATGCTAAGTGTAAGGTCTCTGATTCTAGGGCTCACATTCCTCCTAGGTCATCCTGCTTCTCTGAGATAGTCTAATAATAGTGGTTCAGAGCCCTCCTTAATATAGCTTACTTAGAATACAACCTTACTGTCATTGAAATATATTAATGCCTGGGAAATGCTTTAGGTCTCAAAGTAATGGTTTTTACCTCAACAGTATCTTTTTATACAGTGTCTAGTTTTTTCTGATATATAGTTGATTGATGATAGATAGATAGATAGATAGATAGATAAGTAGGTACCTTTTTTTTTTTTTTTTTTTTTTTTTTAGTAGATACCTATTTTGATTTCTCATGGTGATAATGACTTTTAGGTACTGCCTGAGTTGAGAACCAAAACTTGTGAAAAATAATACTATAATAATTTTTGTTTTAAAAGTATAACTGATTATAAAGTAATAAAAAATATTTTATGTTGAGTCATAAGTTAATGCTAAAAACAGTTCCAAAGGAGAAATTAATTTTTTTTACTAGCCATCATTAATACTAGTGTACTTGTCTCTACCATGAAGCAGTAGCTGCCTTCCTGAGAAGTCATCCCATTTTTAAAAAGCATGCTGTTAAAACAGAGACAGTTTGGGGTGGGGAAGGGTTGGGGGGTTAGAAACTAAAGAGTTTGTTTGCAAAGATAGTTATTTTTCTTAAATAATTTCAATATGAAAAATATCTGATAGCTGTAATTATAAACATGAAACCTAAAATTCACTAGGCAGATTCAGTAGATGCATCTACTTTTGCTTCACCTTTTGTCTTTTTTTCTTATCATCAGCACTGCCACACAGTGCATCTTACACATTAGCACTCTTGTGAGAAGTAAGAGTCAGTCAACAAAGCAACCATATAGTGTTTGCAACCGATGTGAAAAATAAGTCCACCAATTCTGCCCGTCCCCCGCCCCCCGCTCATGCTCTCACTCTGTCTCTCTCAAATAAATAAAAGGCTTTAAGAAAAAATGCTGTATCCTTGTGTAAATGGGTGGCAGAGAGTTGCGGCTTGTAAACTGTTGTGAAGTGGTAGAAGGAAGGCTGTTTGAAACCTGAAAGCAAATTGTACTGCCAGATGTGGACAGGTGTGGCATGTAACGTAGATGTTTGAGGTGTGTGTTTTAAGTTCACCTGAGTACAGTTGTCTCTACTGTGTTTCTCACTGATGAAATCTGGCAAAGGAAGGCTCAAACTTATGCTCAAACTAATACCGATTATATCGATTGTGTTGGATTTAACATTTTCAAAACAAGTATTAATAGCAAAACTGATAGTACTCTTAAAAGAGAGAACCTTGTTTGCCCAGTGAGTGGGTAAAAACATGAGTCTTATCTGTTTACTGACTGCTGATGTGTGGGGGTGAGGAAAAGAAAGAAATGGAAAATTACTTCAGAGTTTCCAGTGTGAAATACTGTGTGGAAAATGGAAAATGTCACCCTCAGTCTGGACTAAATTCCCCGGATGGACTGGGGCTAAACACAACCTACCCTGGACCTGTGATGGGTTCCCCTTCTCTTAGAATGCTTTACCAATAGAAGTGGATACTGAATGGGAATGGGACTCTGTTAGCCGTGAAGACAAGGGGAGTGGGTTTGAATAGACAGCTAGCAGTATTACCTAAGTTTATCTATGCTGAGTAAACTGGAGAGAAGTTCTAGCCTTTTGAGTTCATGGAGTTCCAAAGACTGAATGAAATAGGATATTTTACTCAAAGCCATTTTATATTCCTGGCTGGTAGTAGTATATTCCTCTCATTTCAAGTCATCTCATTGTAAATGTCTTTAGGTATTCATTTGGAATAAATAGTGTGGACTTAAAATTCCTTACTTCTCCACTAGCTTCACTATTCATTTTAGTTCTTAAAAAAGATTTTATTTATTTATTTGATAGAGACACTGCGAGAAAGGGAATACAAGCAGAGAGAATGGGAGCGGGAGAAGCAGGCTCCCCACCGAGCAGGGAGTCCAATGCAAGGCTCTGGGATCCTGGAGGTCATGACCTGAGCTGAAGGCAGACACTTAACGACTGAGTCACCCAGGCACCCCTTCACTATTCATTTTAATAACTCACTCCTGTGGCCACCACTTGGATTTTGTTCCTTAGAACTTAATTTTAAACTCAATGGCAATTCTCTCTAACCATAATTTCCAATTTTGTACCTATCCCATGCCTACTAATCTTCTTTTGGACCTCATCAAGACTTCTGGTCTTTTTACCAGTCTCCTCCTTTTGTCCTACTATTTCTACCCTCTTCTGACCTCGTGCAACCCAGTCCCATTCCCAGAACTACACCCACTGCATCCTTACCTGCCTACCTTTCTTTCACCCTATGAATGCTCTACAAACTACCCAGCCCCATGGACTCCTGATCCCATAATATAACATCGACATTAAGGAGTATATTGTGTATTTGTGACACAACAGTTGATTTTTATTCCTAAGCCAGGCCTAGTGGAATGTGTCCTCCTTTATAATGAAAATAGAGGTTTATAGGCTGCCCCTGTTTTTATTGTTTCACTGAACTCTCAGTATCTCATTCCTCTTGATCCCTTGGTTTCTAACTAAAATTATAATTAGAAAAGAAAAGTTTGGAAAACGCTATGACTTCTGTTGCTTAATATATCATCAGCCTTGTATTATGATTAAAAACAGCACATGAACAACAACATAAAAATTCTGGTGGATTCTGTTACTTATTTAAATGAAGCAAAACTCCTTACTTTTAGATGTTTTTAGCTTTAGAAATTTGAGGACCAACAAAGCATGAGGTAATTCAAATGAATATTTACTAATACATTCACATTGGAAACATAGCAGCTTAGTTAGTGAATCTGCTAACCACCCTTTCTGCTAGAGTCTTCAATTTGGAAAATAGCGTGCTTAAAAATATGTCCATGAGAAAAAGGCCATTTCTAATATTCAGTTAATACTCATTTTGTCTTGGTTCTTATCTGTGAAATGCTTGCGATTGTCTTCAGAGGAGTGCTAAGGACTGTTTGTTTATTCTCAAGGTGTTTCCATTTTGAATAGGGCTACCCTAAGAGACTGGACATTTAAAACATGTGAACTCCTACACAACAGAAATAATGGTATTTATATGTTAATTCCATTAGGCCCAACATTTAACTCTATTCCCTCTGGTCATATACCAGGTGGAAAAAAGCAAAGACTCCACTATTAAAAATATCAAATCAGATAGTTCCAGCTGGGGTTTCCCAATCATTTAGAAGGCAAAATATGAGGTCACTTTTAATATCTTAAGTGGAGGACTATCTTAGCATTTACTTTAGATATTAAATCTGAGGTGCTTATCTTTGCCTTACTAACTAGATTGTACCACTAGCAGTTTCTAGCTTTTGAATGTATTCCTTAAGAGCAACATTAGCACTTAATATGGGGTCAGTTGTTTTCCCCGCTTATCTTTCCTAGGAATATCCAATTCATCAATATACTAATCTGAAAAGTTGACTCACTAATTGGCTTTAAGTGCCAGAGCACTCTTCAGCACATTATTTTAATCAATTTGTTGGAAAGATCAATTTTCTCATGGTTGAATGCATATAAAAATGAAACAACTAAATGAGTTACATAGGAAGGTTGGCACATCTCATTCCCTAGAGATCTTTAAGAAGAGGTTCTTGATTGTGTATCCAAAATGCTTTGTGGTCCTTAAATGAAATTTGTCTGGAAGCAGGAAGATAGGATACCTATCCAGGCCTGTGTTTCTGGATCTCCATCTTATGTTGACATTAATTTTCCAATAGTTAATAGCTTGTGTTTGAGTTGAGATGAGAAGTCATTCTTTATTTCTTTTTAAAATTATTTTTTATTTAGGGACATTTTACTGTAATGAAGACAGTAGTGTTATGTTAGTTATGGTTGAGTTTTGTAAAGATAAAATTTTTTTTTAGAGGCAACTCTACAAGCCTTTTTGTATTGACTGCTATTAAGCAACACAGTGAATGTAAATACAGTGCTTAAAGTTTCTAGCTAAAAGAAAAAAAAGGAACAGCAAGTTTAAGGTCCAACTGGCTAAGTGATCTGTAATATTTCCTTCAATGGTCTTAGTTCCATTTTTTCTAATTTAAAAATTTGGGGGAGAAAAACGTTTCAAGCCAAAGTTGTTGTGACTACTATAAAGGGGTACAGTTAATTTGAATACCACTTGTTAAAGTTAAAAATTATATTTTTGCTGTTTGTACTTTTGTAGCACCCTTCTTCCCACCCAGCATAGAAATGTTTGGATTTGGGGGGCGGTGGGGGGGGAGGCTTTTTTGGACTGTTAGTTGTGTACACACGTGTTTTGTTTTCTTTTTCTTCATATTAGTCATTGTGGTTAAGTGATTTATTGGTAGCTGGTGAGTCACAAGTGTATTTTTCATTCTGTGAGTCACCTAGCTGCATACAGGTTTGTACGTTTTCTTTCCTTTCTAGATCTTTCATCTAAAAATAGGTATTTTACTTAGTTGGAACGTTGAAATTTCAGTTTGCTGCATTAACTTTTAGAATTGTAGAATATCAAAATAATGCTCTGAAGAAATCTCACAGATTTAGAAAACTTGTTTAGCACCTCCTCTGGTCCAGGCACTCTGCTGGGCTTGGGAATACCATGACACATGTATGACATAAGGAACTTAATTTGAGAAGAAGGCAAAATAGATTAACAGCCACATGCAAAGACAAGCTACAGGGGCTGTGGTGGAAGTGTATGTGTATATCATATACACTCGAGGCCCAGAGGGAATGGGCATGTGGGTATTCCTTGAGCATCATGTGGATAATAAATTGGTGAATATAGGCTAGGTCATTATACTGCTGTGGATTGTAGCTCTTTGAAAAACTGTACATAGATGGTATATACCTCTTTGTTGGAGTGAGATACTTACTGATTGAA